>NC_090445.1:187082082-192082082 GCF_031143425.1 Pleurodeles waltl | reverse complement strand
TGGGTGGTAGGAATTTTGTGGATTCCTGCAGATTCCGGAAAGTTCCATCACAAAAATGTGGGAAAAATGTGTGATTTCCAGCAAAGTTGGAGGTTTGCAGTGCATTGAGGGTAAGAAAATGGTGCGGGGTGCATGTGAAACACACCACCCTGGACTCACTCAGATGTTTAGTTGTCAGATGCGTCTAGGTCTTGTGGATTTTTAAACATGCTAGCATCCCAAAGTCCAAAAAGTGCAGCCCTCATCATTCCAAGTGGGGTGATTTTGAGAGTTAGACAAGCTCTCATGGCCCAAATGTAAAACCAAAACCCAAGATGATCAAATGTCCTCTTGCTTGCTGTGGGATAAGATGTTTTAGTGTGCAGGGGAGAGGTGAAAGACTGTTACCCCCTTCATTTGGGGTGGGGGCATAACCATGCCCATACTGATTGGCAGTCACCACCCCACTATTTCTTTTTTTTTTTTTATTCCCTGGCACCTAGTAGGCTTTCTGTCCCCCAGGGTAGTGGATCGGGGTGATTGCCCCACTGGTGGTCAGAACAACTTTGTCCCGGTTTATTTGGGGTGGGAGTATGGCCATACCCCCACCCTCTTTTTTTTTTTTTTTTTAAATCCTCCCTAGTCTCTGGTGGGCTTTCTGCACCCCTTAGGGGCAGATGGGCCTTACAAAAATAGACAGATCTGCCCCCAAGGGGGGACAGGAATGGCCAACAGTAATGTGCCCCCATGGGGAGCAACCCTTTCCCAAGGGGCTGCCTCCGCAAACAAAACACACACACACACACACACCAATCCCTGGTGCCTAAGAGGTTTCTGCCCCCTAGGGAGGCAGAAATAGACTAAAATAAATTTGCTCCCTAGGGGAACGGCCCTAGCCTAAGGGTTCGTTCCCCATCTGTAAAAAATAAAAAACTCCTCAGTGCCTAGTGGTTTCTGCCCCCCTCAGGGGCAGATCAGCCTAATTAAAATGGGCCAATCTGCCCCAAGGGGGGACAGAAGTGGCCTAAAATAAATTTGCCCCCAGGGGAGCGACCCTTGCCTAAGGGATCGCTCCCCTTGCGAGAAACTGACGTAAAAAAAAATCCCTGGTGTCTAGTGGTTTCTGCCCCTCTTGGGGGCAGATTGGCCTAATAAAAATAGGCCGATCTGCCCCCATGGGGGGCAGAAATGGCATAAAAATAATTTCCCCCCAGGGGAGCGACGCTTGCGTAAGGGGTCACACCCCACATGTAAAAAAAAAGAAAAAAAATCCCTGGTGCCTAGTGGCTTCTTCCCCCACTGGGGGCAAATCAGCCTACTTAAAATAGGCCCATCTGCCCCCAGGGGGAGCAGAAAAGGCCTCATAAATAATTGCCCCCCAGGGGAGCGACCCTTGCTCAAGGGGTCGCTCCCCTTCATTGTTTATGTGAAAAAATATATATATCCCTAGTGTCTAGTGGATTCTGCCCACCCCGGGGGCAGATCGGCCTAATTAAAATAGGCCAATCTGCCCCCAGGGGTGACAGAAATGGCCTAATAAATAATTGCCCCCCACTGGAGCAACCCTTGCTCAAGGGGTCGCTTCCTTTCATTGTTCACATATATATATATTTTTTTAAATCCCTCGCGTCGAGTGGCTTGTACCCCGCCTGGGGGCAGATCTACCTAATTAAAATAGGCTGATCTGCCTCTGGGGGAGGGCAGAAATGGCCTAAGAAAAAATGCCCCCTCCTTGCTCCCCTTATGCCCGTTACACAAAATCCCTGGTGTCTAGTGGGCATTTCTGTAGCCCGATCGCTTTAAGACTGGGCTGCAGAAATGCTCAAAGAGACATGAAAGGAAAGGCCTTTCCTTTCCTATCTCTGTGCCTCCCCCAGCCCCAAGAACGGAAGAGAAATGCAAAGCATTTCTCCTCAGGTCTTGCTCAGCTTCCAGTGCGATGGGGCGGCCTCTGAAGAGTGCGATTGCGCACTGACGTCATCAGACGTCACTGGGAGGGGCAGGAGGGAGTGCTAGTGCTCCCCCCATGAGCCAGTCGCAGGACGTAACGTTTAAGTCCTTGGCGCCTCAGCGGTGCAGCCAAGGACGTAACCGTTACGTCTGTGGCGGCCAAGTGCTGCTAGTGTCATCATCCACTAGACCGCTACAAGCATAACACCATAACCACACCGCGGTGGCCATCATGCATGACATAGAATCACTTCCCACATAGGATCAAAAAACAAAGATAACACTTTTGAAACCACACACCACCCTATGGGATGTAGCTTGCTGCCCATGTAGGTAAGTGCTTCAGTGCCACACATAGAGGTAGTAAGCACTATACACATACAATACGCATACAATACAATATTTATAATTTGTGCATCACCAAAATTTGTTTTGAGCCTATTAAAGTCTTTGTTTCCTTCAAACTTCAGAATTATAAAGCAAAATGTGCTTCTTTTGTGCTTTCCTAACTGCTGAAATATGTTGAAATATTTGTATAGTTAATTTACAGGTATTTAAATTATTTGTGAATTAGAAACAAATTGACAACATACTGTACTTCCTTTTGCACTCCCTGTTCACAAAGCCACTGGTATTTTGTGGTTCTGTGGCAATTTCAGTATATTTATGAATATGCTGCATTACCACACAGTCCATCTACTGTATAATCTGCAGATTTTTGCAAAAGCACATTTTATTTCTAACTCATACAGATCAAAAATACTAAAAACGCTGCATCATGTGCTGACGTACAGTGGAAAGTCCCTCACAAAGGCTGACTGGTCACCTTTCAGGTATTTATAGCTGTATTTGGAAGTGGAACTGGTACGAATGAAGTGAACTGTTAGAAATGGGGTCTCTCTTTGGCAGTGGTTTGCACCCTGTCCAAATAGGGACCCTCTCTCTAGTCAGGGTAAGGGAGTCACACAGCTTGGCAGCTTGGCACGAGCAGTCAGGCTTATCTCAGAGGCAATATGTAAAGTATTTGTACACACACAGACATTAACACAGTGAAAACACCACAAAAGTACTCCACACCAGTTTGGGAAAATAGCAAATGCTTATCTGAGTAAAACAAGACCACAACAACAAATATCTAACATACACAAGCAAAGATATGAATTTTCAAAGATTAAATCTTAGTATTGCGTTTAGGAACACAATAGTTCCAAATGGGGCTATCACGACGTCTTGACGGAGTCATTCCCAACAGTCCGATGCCACTCGTGAGGGAGTGTGGGCCAGTCACGGAGTCGCACGGACCCCAGGTACTGTATATTGGAAAACGATGAGGAAACAAAGACTTTGCACAGAGTTGGGGAGGTAAGGCGTTCCTGGAGCCGGTGTGGCATAGGTTCCTTACTGTCACCAGAGAGGTGAGGCATTGGTTTCTTACTGCTAGGCAGGGGAGGTGAGGCGTTGGTTCCTTACGGTTGCACGGGAGGTGAGGCGGCGTCAGTTGCGAGGCGTTGGCTCCTTATGACCCACAGGGTTGATGAATCCAGCAAGTCAAGATGCATGGCATCGACTTCAAGGTATCACGATCACATCATGGGGCCACAGGTCCTACGGTGGAATCGGGTCTCATAGACGTCGGTGACACACCACTCAGGACTCACCCTCTGGTGGGACTTTGAAAGCACTGCAGCGGTGTCGAGCCTGCTGCATCGGGCACAGTAATTGCACTCAGTGGGGACCACAGCTCTGGTGCAGGCAGCGGTGTGGAGTCGGACAGCGGCACCAGTTCCGAAGTCGTCTTGTAGTCGATGTACTTGGTTTCTTCTTGGTTTCACCAGAACTCACTCCCAAGGGCCCAGGAGCTGGAGTTGACACCACTTGTCAAGTCAGGACTCTCAGCAAGAGAGCCCAGGTGCTGGCAGATGGCTTGAATTCCGATAGAGAATTGGAATTTTTCCTGGGGGACTAATTTCTGTATATCCATGATTTAGGATGTTTTCATTGACTACATTGATAGTGTTAACTGTGCAGGTGTACATGTATATGTTTTGCCTGAATATTACTGTTCAAGTACTCAAGATATATCTGTACTCACAAGTTGTATGCCAAGATTCTCAAACATTATAAGTTTAATCAATACGGGCCTCAATTGTTAACTGTGCAGGTGTACATGTAAATGTTTTGCCTTAATATCACTGTTCAAGTATTCGAGTTATATCTATATTCATGAGTTATATGTCAAGATTCTCAAACGTCATAAGTATAATCATTATGGGGGCCTCAATTTATTTACATTGATTTTTGGCAAGATGGATTCGGGTTCTTTATATTGGCACATTGAGATACTTAACAGCTTGGATTTAGTTGTTTGTTTGGTAGCACATTTTTAGTGATGCAATTTTTGAAAATGAATGATGAAGAAAAAATGTTTTGGATAATCTGTGGCAGCGTGGTATTCTCCTTCAAACACTTAACTATTAGTGACAGATTGTTAAGTGCAATTTTCTGATTTGGGTTACTTTAACTGTTACGAAGATTTTCCGGGAACAGCGAAGCAAGTTCTTCCTTTCGGATTTATTTTGACACGTTGCTGTTAGGAACGGACGTTTTTTTGTTTACTAAGAGGTTATTTTCAGTTGGGGCCGATCGGTTGTCCGTCCTTGATTTTGCTGCCCTCGGGACTGAGAGGGAACCCGGAAGTATATTTAACTTCCGAGTTCTTGTGCGTGTTGCTAGCGCACTCGCTAGGCGTTCTGACATTAAGACGCCGACAAGTCTACACGGATACGATAGTTGCGGATTATTGGGGTGAGTCTTGAGTGTTTAGCTGAATAGGTTGTTTGTGACCTGTACCATGTACTTGTACAAGACTATATTAGTTTTCTGATGCTTGCGATGTAAATAACGGTTTTTAGGCACTTTAGAATCATGATTCTTGCTACAAAAGTATAACTAGTCACCACTCCTGTATATTTGACTATCCATGTATAGATGGCATATATTACCACTTTTGTGGATTTAAGTGTATGAACTGCAGTTCTGTTAAAGATATTTGTTCTTTCTTGACAGTTCATTGAAATTCTACTCGGTCAATTTATATATTGGAAAATATCGGTTTAGGATTAACCGGCATTACTGGATACTACTTAAGTGTGTAATGGATTTGTAAGGTATTGCGTTATTTAACATGTGTATTTTTAGTATGGCACTATGGGTTGCACGATGTTGGTTGAGACTTAGTTCATAAGTAAACTATCACATATCGGTAGCATGCTGTTGGTTTTTACTCTCGTAGTGGTTGTGGGTATTTGTTTGAAGTTTTTAGAGTAATTGTCAATGGGTGTTTAATTTCCCTCTCACCTAGTTTAAGGTGACTCAATTTTCGCATTTCACCTCCCTTTGGGCTTTGACACATATTTATTACCAGTTTGACGATTGAGCATTTTGGTCTTAACTCGTTTGTATTATTTATGATTTCTAGCCCTGAAGAAGTCGTAAGGGATGTAAACTATTCCTAAAGACGAAACACGTGTTGGCTGGAAAGCTGGAAGTACAAATTTCCTTGGACTGCAGACTGTTCAATGTGTAAACACATTTTGAATAAACTTTGGACTGATAAAAGGCACTTTAGAATCATGATTCTTGCTACAAAAGTATAACTAGTCACCACTCCTGTATATTTTACTATCCATGTATAGATGGCATATATTACCACTTTTGTGGATTTAAGTGTATGAACTGCAGTTCTGTTAAAGATATTTGTTCTTTCTTGACAGTTCATTGAAATTCTACTCGGTCAATTTATATATTGGAAAATATCGGTTTAGGATTAACCGGCATTACTGGATACTACTTAAGTGTGCAATGGATTTGTAAGGTATTGCGTTATTTAACATGTGTATTTTTAGTATGGCACTATGGGTTGCACGATGTTGGTTGAGACTTGGGCCCTCATTCTGACCCTGGCGGTCAAAGACCGCCAGGGCGGAGGACCGCGGGAGCACCGCCAACAGGCCGGCGGTGCTCCAATGGGGATTCCGACCGCGGCGGTAAAGCCGCGGTCGGACCGGCACCACTGGCGGGGTCCCGCCAGTGTACCGCGGCCCCATTGAATCCTCCGCGGCGGCGCAGCTTGCTGCACCGCCGTGGGGATTCCGACCCCCCCCTACCGCCATCCAGATCCCGGCGGTCGGACCGCCGAGATCCGGATGGCGGTAGGGGGGGTCGCGGGGCCCCTGGGGGCCCCTGCAGTGCCCATGCCACTGGCATGGGCATTGCAGGGGCCCCCTTAAGAGGGCCCCTACAAGTATTTCACTGTCTGCTGCGCAGACAGTGAAATACGCGACGGGTGCAACTGCACCCGTCGCACAGCTTCCACTCCGCCGGCTCGATTCCGAGCCGGCTTCCTCGTGGAAGCCTCTTTCCCGCTGGGCTGGCTGGCGGTCTGAAGGCGACCGCCCGCCAGCCCAGCGGGAAAGTCAGAATTACCGCCGCGGTCTTTCGACCGCGGAACGGTAACCTGACGGCGGGACTTTGGCGGGCGGCCTCCGCCGCCCGCCAAGGTCAGAATGAGGGCCTTAGTTCATAAGTAAACTATCACATATCGGTAGCATGCTGTTGGTTTTTACTCTCGTAGTGGTTGTGGGTATTTGTTTGAAGTTTTTAGAGTAATTGTCAATGGGTGTTTAATTTCCCTCTCACCTAGTTTAAGGTGACTCAATTTTCGCATTTCACCTCCCTTTGGGCTTTGACACATATTTATTACCAGTTTGACGATTGAGCATTTTGGTCTTAACTCGTTTGTATTATTTATGATTTCTAGCCCTGAAGAAGTCGTAAGGGATGTAAACTATTCCTAAAGACGAAACACGTGTTGGCTGGAAAGCTGGAAGTACAAATTTCCTTGGACTGCAGACTGTTCAATGTGTAAACACATTTTGAATAAACTTTGGACTGATCAAGTGATCTTATTTGACTCTATAACCTACATGGTGCAATTTGGACTGATCTGTGGAAACATTTCCTTTGTCTAAAATACATCGTAATGTTCCTGGTGTTTGTTTAGGGCCCCCTCATTGTGTATTTTTTTGCTGGCAGATGAAGTATTTGATGTCCTTGAGACTTCTTAACAGGAGGCAAGTTCAGTCTAAGCCCTTGGAGAACCTTTGCAAGCAGGATGTAGAAAGCAAAGTCCAGTTTTTTAACTCGCAGGACAGAAGCAGCAAGCAGAAGGCTAGCACAGCAAAACAACAAGCAGAGTGGCAGTCCCTCCTACAGCATCCAACTCTATTTCCTGGCAGAATGTCTTCAGTCCAGAAGGATTCTATCTTTGTGGGGTCAGAAGTCCAGTACTTATACCCATTTCTGCCTTTGAAGTAGGCAAACTTCAAAGAAAAGTCTTTGTAGTGCACAAGGCCCTGCCTTTCCTGCTCGGACCCCAGACAAACTCCAAAGGGTTGGAGGCTGCTTTGTGTAAAGGCAGACACATCCCTATTCAGGTGCAAGTGTCAGCTCCTCCCTCCACTCTAACTCAGGAAGACCCATTAGGATATGCAGGGCATACCTCAGCTCCCTTTGTGTGACTGTCTAGAGCGGATTCACAAACAGCCCAACTGTCATCCTGACCCAGACGTGTATTCCACAGGCAGGTAGAGTCACAGAGTGGTTAAGCAAGGAAATAGCCACTTTTTCAAACTTCACTAAACGTTATATTTTTAAATTGTGAATTCAGAGACCCTACACTCCACATCTCTATCTGCTTCCAAAGGGAAATTACACTTAAAAGATATTTCAAGGCAATCCCAGTGTTACCCTCTGGGAGAGATGAGCCTTGCAATTTTGAACACTGAATGTAGCAGTATTTCACTACGAGGACTTGTAAAACACACCAGTACATGGTCTGCCTTATAAATACACTGCACCCTGCCCATGGGGTGCCTTGGGTCTACTTTAGGGTTGACTTACATGTAGTAAAATGGAAAGTTTGGGCCTGGCAAGTAAGTGCACTTGCCAGGTTGACATGGAGAGTAGAATAAGGAGCGGGGTCTGCACATAGCTGAGTGGGGTTACTTAATACATAGTACTATGAATACAGTTTGTAGAACCAGTACAACAATACCATCCTCAATAGGACGTTAATAACTTGTAGGCAACTGTCAAGAACAGTCCCAGTCTGTTGACTGTTGACCTTATGTTCAATAGGAGACGCCCCCTCAGAACAGGCCATGAGGCGAATAGGCTTCCGAAGATATTCTTTTAGGTTTAGGTTGTTGATTTGTGCCCTGAGGAATGTCAGAGACCTTTTTAGGCTACAGTATATATGGGCAGAAACATGTCAGCAGGCAATACATGCAGGGGTACAAAGTGGGCATAATACCCATTAGAATCCCACACCAAACTCCGTGATGGGATTGTTTTAACTATATCAAGGAAACCACCAGAATAAAAAAGGACACTATCCGTGGTTTATCCTTAGATATTTTTACTTACATCTGGACCTAAGCTCCTTGTCCAGTCAGATAAATTCCAAGACCTCCCTCAAGTTAGCCCCACTTGAGGTTGAATCCGCCCTGGTAGATTCACCTTACCAGGGTGGGATAAGGTGGCCAATGATGAAGCATGTCATATTACGTGAGTGAGCCCACCTCATCCAAATCTTTGAGATGTCTGGGAATTACAGAGTAGGAAGGGTCACAACAGTAGAGAGTTTGTGAAATAAAGAGCTTTAGGCTAAGGATATAAGGAGTGCCACGCACTATATGTGTGAGTGATATGAATTGAGGTTAGCGTGGCATGCCGTTACATCACATCTTTCTTTCCCCCTTATGTGTAAAATTATATATTTATTGCTGCCTCCACTGTAAGTCCACCACCACCTTGGTAGAGAAGGCAGTAGCCACTTTCTGTGAAATAGGGGTGCACTATGCATGCCCCCCTCGACCTCAGAGCTAAGCTCTACGGTCTCAGTCCATGTAAACAGGGAGATCCCATGACATATATGTTTGTCATGTTCACTGAGGTACGGATTCAGAAACCATACAGTAACTTTTAAGTGACTTGCCTGTAGATAACCATAAGATAGGGGAAGCCCGCTCTCCAGAGGCATGCTGAAGACTAACCGTCCCAACATATGCTTCCCCCCCAAATCCGAATGGCCGGTGCTTACTCCCCAGTAGGAGAAGCCCAGTCATCTGAATGGGTACACTGGCGGGAAAGGCCTTCTGCATAACCATGCTGTAATCCAGCTTTATGTTCCACAGTAAAATCTAGTCCCTGCATAGATATTGACCACCTGAACAACTTTGGGTTCTCCCCCTTCATTGCCATGAGCCATTTGAGGGGTTTGTGATCTGTCTGTATCACAAACGTCGCACCAGTTCTGCTCCCTTGGGAGTAGTCGGTGGCTAATAAAAGCCACTCGATGCTCCCTTCCCATCTGTTGAGCTGAGCAAGAACTGTCCCAACTCCCTTGTCTGAAGCATCCGTCTGTGAAATGAAGGTCTGAGTGTGAAGGGGCCTTCAACACAGGTGTATTGCATAGAGCTGTCTTCAATTCATCAAATGCCTTCTGACACTCTTCAGTCCAGATCATCTTCCTGGGCTGCTTCTTAGAGGCTGTTAAAGGAGCAACTATAGTCCCATAGTTTGCTACAAAGTTCTGGTAGTAACCAGTAAGACCCAAAAAGAACCTCCCAATCCAGCACCGCCTGGGCTTTAGTCTCCAGGGGGTGAATCTTCCTGTTACCCACCTGATGCCCAAGATAAACAACAGAGGACTGCCCAACTTGACACTTGGTTGCCTCGATGGTCAGCTTGGACCCCTGCATCCTCACCAACACCTGCTCCATGTGTTTCATGTTGTCCTTCCAGGAGTTGCTGAACACAGCAATGTCATCCAGGTATGCACACAGAACTCTTCCAGGCCTGACATCACATGGTTAACTAGGTGCTGGAAAGTGGTGGGAGCATTCTTCAATCCAAAAGGCATAACTTTAAATTGGTAGAGGCCCTCTGGGACTGAAAATGCTGTTTTCTCTTTGGCACCAGGGGTTAAGGGTAATCTGCCAATAACCAATGGTCAGATCAAAAGTACTAAGGTACTTTGCGGCACCCAACCTATCCATCAGCTCATCAGCTCAAGGAATAGGGTGGGCATCTATTTTTGTCACAGTATTTAGACCGGGATAGTCCACAAACAAGCGCAGGTCAGCTAACCCTTGCTTAGGCACTAAAAACACTGGGCTAGTCCAGGGACTACTAGGGTTCGACAACACCCAGGTCCAGCACCTTGGCCACTTCAGTCTTGATGCTCTCTTGGACCTGCTCTGACATCCTGTACATTTTGCTCTTAACAGGCAGGGTCCCCTCTGTCTATGTCATCGATACAGACAGGCTTCAGCCCTGCGGTAAGTGAAAAGAGGTGGGAAAATCTCCATAGCAGCTCTTTACACTCAACCTGCTATTCAGGTGTCAGTTCCGAGCCTGACTCTCTCAACTGAACCATCCTTCTCATCATTTTGCAAAATCCCAGGGAGCGGCTCCCTCTCCTCTTCCACCTCCTCAGCCATTGCAAGTACGAAACTGTGAAGTCCCTGCGAAGTCATGACTTCAGCTGATTAACATGGAACACCCTGTGGGGCTCCCATTCGGCACCTGTGTCAACTAAATAGGTGACATCAGAACAACTTTGTAGGGGCCACATCACTTGTCCTCTAGTGCCCAGGGACAAAACAGCTTTAAGACCCACACACTTCCTGGTCACCCTGGTACTCAGTCAGCATAGCCTTCTGGTCATACCACCCCTTCATCAGCTCCTGGCTGGCTTGAAGATTGTCCTTTGTTTTACTAATTAGCTTTCCATCAGCCTATAGAGGCCCAGCACATAATCCACCACATCATGGGTGGGGTATTTAGGGTTGCCCTCCTAGCCCTCCTTGACCAAAGTCAGGGGACCTCAGGCAGGATACCCAAAAATAACTACAAATGGACTGAACCCTACTCCTTTCTGTGGTATCTCCCTGTAAGCAAACAACTGGCATGGCAAGGAGAGATCCCACTTACTCTTGAAGTGTTCAGACAGAGTCCCCATCATGCTATTTAGGGTCTTATTCAAGCACTCCACCAAACCAATAGTCTGGGGCTGGTAAGCAGTGAAGAAGTGGTAAGTCACACCTACCTCTTCCCACATGGCCTTCATATAAGATGAAATGAAGTGTGTCCCCCTGTCAGAAACCAAAGTCTGTTGGAATCCAACCCTGGAAAAGATCCCTACAAGAGCCCTAGCAACCACCTTGGCAGTTTTGCTCCTCAAAGCCACCACCTCAGGATAGCTGGTGGCATGATCCACCACAACAAGAATGTATTTGTTGCCTGAGAATTATGGAGGGTCAATCGGACCAACTATATCAATTCCCAACCTCTCAAATGGTAGCCCCACGACAGGTAGGTGCCTTTGTCGGGCCACCAGACTCACCACTGGCTTGACAGATCAGACAGGTACGGCAAAACTTCTTCACATCCTGACCAACTCCTGGCTAGTAAAACAGAGGTGATAACCTGTCATTTCACCTCCCTTTGGGCTTTGACACATATTTATTACCAGTTTGACGATTGAGCATTTTGGTCTTAACTCGTTTGTATTATTTATGATTTCTAGCTCTGAAGAAGTCGTAAGGGATGTAAACTATTCCTAAAGACGAAACACGTGTTGGCTGGAAAGCTGGAAGTACAAATTTCCTTGGACTGCAGACTGTTCAATGTGTAAACACATTTTGAATAAACTTTGGACTGATCAAGTGATCTTATTTGACTCTATAACCTACATGGTGCAATTTGGACTGATCTGTGGAAACATTTCCTTTGTCTAAAATACATCGTAATGTTCCTGGTGTTTGTTTAGGGCCCCCTCATTGTGTATTTTTTTGCTGGCAGATGAAGTATTTGATGTCCTTGAGACTTCTTAACAGGAGGCAAGTTCAGTCTAAGCCCTTGGAGAACCTTTGCAAGCAGGATGTAGAAAGCAAAGTCCAGTTTTTTAACTCGCAGGACAGAAGCAGCAAGCAGAAGGCTAGCACAGCAAAACAACAAGCAGAGTGACAGTCCCTCCTACAGCATCCAACTCTATTTCCTGGCAGAATGTCTTCAGTCCAGAAGGATTCTATCTTTGTGGGGTCAGAAGTCCAGTACTTATACCCATTTCTGCCTTTGAAGTAGGCAAACTTCAAAGAAAAGTCTTTGTAGTGCACAAGGCCCTGCCTTTCCTGCTCGGACCCCAGACAAACTCCAAAGGGTTGGAGGCTGCTTTGTGTAAAGGCAGACACATCCCTATTCAGGTGCAAGTGTCAGCTCCTCCCTCCACTCTAACTCAGGAAGACCCATTAGGATATGCAGGGCATACCTCAGCTCCCTTTGTGTGACTGTCTAGAGCGGATTCACAAACAGCCCAACTGTCATCCTGACCCAGACGTGTATTCCACAGGCAGGTAGAGTCACAGAGTGGTTAAGCAAGGAAATAGCCACTTTTTCAAACTTCACTAAACGTTATATTTTTAAATTGTGAATTCAGAGACCCTAAACTCCACATCTCTATCTGCTTCCAAAGGGAAATTACACTTAAAAGATATTTCAAGGCAATCCCAGTGTTACCCTCTGGGAGAGATGAGCCTTGCAATTTTGAACACTGAATGTAGCAGTATTTCACTACGAGGACTTGTAAAACACACCAGTACATGGTCTGCCTTATAAATACACTGCACCCTGCCCATGGGGTGCCTTGGGTCTACTTTAGGGTTGACTTACATGTAGTAAAATGGAAAGTTTGGGCCTGGCAAGTAAGTGCACTTGCCAGGTTGACGTGGAGAGTAGAATAAGGAGCGGGGTCTGCACATAGCTGAGTGGGGTTACTTAATACATAGTACTATGAATACAGTTTGTAGAACCAGTACAACAATACCATCCTCAATAGGACGTTAATAACTTGTAGGCAACTGTCAAGAACAGTCCCAGTCTGTTGACTGTTGACCTTATGTTCAATAGGAGACGCCCCCTCAGAACAGGCCATGAGGCGAATAGGCTTCCGAAGATATTCTTTTAGGTTTAGGTTGTTGATTTGTGCCCTGAGGAATGTCAGAGACCTTTTTAGGCTACAGTATAGATGGGCAGAAACATGTCAGCAGGCAATACATGCAGGGGTACAAAGTGGGCATAATACCCATTAGAATCCCACACCAAACTCCGTGATGGGATTGTTTTAACTATATCAAGGAAACCACCAGAATAAAAAAGGACACTATCCGTGGTTTATCCTTAGATATTTTTACTTACATCTGGACCTAAGCTCCTTGTCCAGTCAGATAAATTCCAAGACCTCCCTCAAGTTAGCCCCACTTGAGGTTGAATCCGCCCTGGTAGATTCACCTTACCAGGGTGGGATAAGGTGGCCAATGATGAAGCATGTCATATTACGTGAGTGAGCCCACCTCATCCAAATCTTTGAGATGTCTGGGAATTACAGAGTAGGAAGGGTCACAACAGTAGAGAGTTTGTGAAATAAAGAGCTTTAGGCTAAGGATATAAGGAGTGCCACGCACTATATGTGTGAGTGATATGAATTGAGGTTAGCGTGGCATGCCGTTACATCTCATCTTTCTTTCACCCTTATGTGTAAAATTATATATTTATTGCTGCCTCCACTGTATGTCCACCACCACCTTGGTAGAGAAGGCAGTAGCCACTTTCTGTGAAATAGGGGTGCACTATGCATGCCCCCCTCGACCTCAGAGCTAAGCTCTACGGTCTCAGTCCATGTAAACAGGGAGATCCCATGACATATATGTTTGTCATGTTCACTGAGGTACGGATTCAGAAACCATACAGTAACATTTAAGTGACTTGCCTGTAGATAACCATAAGATAGGGGAAGCCCGCTCTCCAGAGGCATGCTGAAGACTAACCGTCCCAACATATGCTTCCCCCCCAAATCCGAATGGCCGGTGCTTACTCCCCAGTAGGAGAAGCCCAGTCATCTGAATGGGTACACTGGCGGGAAAGGCCTTCTGCATAACCATGCTGTAATCCAGCTTTATGTTCCACAGTAAAATCTAGTCCCTGCATAGATATTGACCACCTGAACAACTTTGGGTTCTCCCCCTTCATTGCCATGAGCCATTTGAGAGGTTTGTGATCTGTCTGTATCACAAACGTTGCACCAGTTCTGCTCCCTTGGGAGTAGTCGGTGGCTGATAAAAGCCACTCGATGCTCCCTTCCCTTCTATTGAGCTGAGCAAGAACTGTCCCAACTCCCTTGTCTGAAGCATCCGTCTGTGAAATGAAGGTCTGAGTGTGAAGGGGCCTTCAACACAGGTGTATTGCATAGAGCTGTCTTCAATTCATCAAATGCCTTCTGACACTCTTCAGTCCAGATCATCTTCCTGGGCTGCTTCTTAGAGGCTGTTAAAGGAGCAACTATAGTCCCATAGTTTGCTACAAAGTTCTGGTAGTAACCAGTAAGACCCAAAAAGAACCTCCCAATCCAGCACCGCCTGGGCTTTAGTCTCCAGGGGGTGAATCTTCCTGTTACCCACCTGATGCCCAAGATAAACAACAGAGGACTGCCCAACTTGACACTTGGTTACCTCGATGGTCAGCTTGGACCCCTGCATCCTCACCAACACCTGCTCCATGTGTTTCATGTTGTCCTCCCAGGAGTTGCTGAACACAGCAATGTCATCCAGGTATGCACACAGAACTCTTCCAGGCCTGACATCACATGGTTAACTAGGTGCTGGAAAGTGGTGGGAGCATTCTTCAATCCAAAAGGCATAACTTTAAATTGGTAGAGGCCCTCTGGGACTGAAAATGCTGTTTTCTCTTTGGCACCAGGGGTTAAGGGTAATCTGCCAATAACCACTGGTCAGATCAAAAGTACTAAGGTACTTTGCGGCACCCAACCTATCCATCAGCTCAAGGAATAGGGTGGGCATCTATTTTTGTCACAGTATTTAGACCGGGATAGTCCACAAACAAGCGCAGGTCAGCTGACCCTTGCTTAGGCACTAAAAACACTGGGCTAGTCCAGGGACTACTAGGGTTCGACAACACCCAGGTCCAGCACCTTGGCCACTTCAGTCTTGATGCTCTCTTGGACCTGCTCTGACATCCTGTACATTTTGCTCTTAACAGGCAGGGTCCCCTCTGTCTATGTCATCGATACAGACAGGCTTCAGCCCTGCGGTAAGTGAAAAGAGGTGGGAAAATCTCCATAGCAGCTCTTTACACTCAACCTGCTATTCAGGTGTCAGTTCCGAGCCTGACTCTCTCAACTGAACCATCCTTCTCATCATTTTGCAAAATCCCAGGGAGCGGCTCCCTCTCCTCTTCCACCTCCTCAGCCATTGCAAGTACGAAACTGTGAAGTCCCTGCGAAGTCATGGCTTCAGCTGATTAACATGGAACACCCTGTGGGGCTCCCATTCGGCACCTGTGTCAACTAAATAGGTGACATCAGAACAACTTTGTAGGGGCCACATCACTTGTCCTCTAGTGCCCAGGGACAAAACAGCTTTAAGACCCACACACTTCCTGGTCACCCTGGTACTCAGTCAGCATAGCCTTCTGGTCATACCACCCCTTCATCAGCTCCTGGCTGGCTTGAAGATTGTCCTTTGTTTTACTAATTAGCTTTCCATCAGCCTATAGAGGCCCAGCACATAATCCACCACATCATGGGTGGGGTACTTAGGGTTGCCCTCCTAGCCCTCCTTGACCAAAGTCAGGGGACCTCAGGCAGGATACCCAAAAATAACTACAAATGGACTGAACCCTACTCCTTTCTGTGGTATCTCCCTGTAAGCAAACAACTGGCATGGCAAGGAGAGATCCCACTTACTCTTGAAGTGTTCAGACAGAGTCCCCATCATGCTATTTAGGGTCTTATTCAAGCACTCCACCAAACCAATAGTCTGGGGCTGGTAAGCAGTGAAGAAGTGGTAAGTCACACCTACCTCTTCCCACATGGCCTTCATATAAGATGAAATTAAGTGTGTCCCCCTGTCAGAAACCAAAGTCTGTGGGAATCCAACCCTGGAAAAGATCCCTACAAGAGCCCTAGCAACCACCTTGGCAGTTTTGCTCCTCAAAGCCACCACCTCAGGATAGCTGGTGGCATGATCCACCACAACAAGAATGTATTTGTTGCCTGAGAATTATGGAGGGTCAATCGGACCAACTATATCAATTCCCAACCTCTCAAATGGTAGCCCCACGACAGGTAGGTGCTTTTGTCGGGCCACCAGACTCACCACTGGCTTGACAGATCAGACAGGTACGGCAAAACTTCTTCACATCCTGACCAACTCCTGGCTAGTAAAACAGAGGTGATAACCTGTCTTTTGTCTTTTTGATGCCTAGGTGACCCGCTAAGAGTACTTCATGGGCTAGCTGCAACAGGAATTTCCTGTGCACCTGACGAACTACCAACCTTTTGCTGGCTCCTGGCTCTGGGTCAGCGGGCTTACTATAAAGGAGCCCATCTTCCCAAGCCACCTTGTGCTTTCTGACTACTCCAATAGGAACCTGTTCCTGAGCAGTCTTCTGCAAACCCACAAGTGTAGGACACCTGTGCTCTACAAAACTCCTCACTTGATGGCTTTCTTGCCACAAGCAGCTCCTGAAGCTCTGGCAGGGACCCAGACTCCAACATCCTATCTGCCTCTGCATACTCACCCTCCTCTCCAACTGAAGCAGGAGGTGCAGACACCAAGACAGGTGCCTTCTTAGAAACTGCCCTTGGTTCTTGTTCTGGCCAATTCACTGCTAGTTTCCCTTTTGCTAGAGTGGTCCCCACCTCACTAGAAAGTGATTTTACAGACTATGCCCTAGTGAGCACAGCTGATGAAATCCAGGCCATTGTAGGCCCCAAGGCCTGGTACTAACCCGAGTTCAAACAGATCATCCCCCAGAAAGCACCCAGCGCCCTGCTTCTCTTGCACCCCTACATCAACCATGCCCTTCTTGCCATTCACCTCTACCTCCACTCTGGCAAGAGGGTGCTCCATGTCATCACAACTAGTTAGAAGTCCATACCCCTTGGAACCAGGGATGATCTCCTCGGGTGTGAGATATTTCAGTTCAACCATAGTTCTGCGGGCACCAGTATCCCTCATGGCAGGAACCTTCCTTCCGTTGATACTAGCCACACTCATATACCCCCACAAGTTAGTTAGGGTGAATATGCATAAGGGCCTCTGGTTTGGTTTCCAAGATGTCCCTGGAGACTAAGTTAAACTCAGTTGAGCCTCCCTTCATCTTTGCCTCCACTGAAAGCACACTTGCTATCATGGGTGCTACTGGCATCGCATCCTTTCCTGGGCAGTCTGGCTTTAAGTGTCCCTCTCGGTTACAATTATAGCATTTAATCACCTTGACCCTTCCCTCCATTTCCCTTCTGGTGCTGACTAGAGACCTTGTTCCCCTTGGAATTCTGTCCTGTCTGAAAGCATTTGAGAACTGTTCTGGCCCTGCCCCTCTGGTTTAGGGCCAGGCTGCTGGGAGTACTACTCCCCCTTGGGCTTGGAACCCTGGTGCTCCTGCCCCTTGTTCACTGTGTTGACAAGCCATTATCAACCAACACTGCTAGTTTCTCTGGATCCCTCGCAGCAAGGGCATACAAATACTGTCTGAGTGGGTTAGAGCACTCCTCCCGGAGGCGCTCTGCTATAATCACCTGATTCAGGGACATTTGCTTCCATCCCCCTCACCCACTCATTCCACTCTCTCACTATGTCATGGACCCAATTCTCAAAAGGAACTCCATTCGCCTTTTGTTCTCATGGAACCTCTTTAAGTACTGTGCTGGATCCAACCCAAACTATCTAATTAAAGCATCCCTTATGCACTCATATGTCCGACTGTCTTTCTCAGGCATCCTTTCAATTACCTCAGTCCCCCTTTCCACGGGAGGCGACTCAGTAGAGTTGCTGCTTTGGACTAACCATTCAGACATTGAGCCGTACATGCAAGATCAGAAGCACACATCCAGCTGAGAATATCAGTGCCTGGGACATACATGTGTATCAATTCCTTTGGTGCCTTGGTGGTGTTTATCTTGCTCTCCGCTGCCACCTTCAGCTTTTCTTTCTCCAGGGCTACCCGCTCTTTTTGTAGTTCCCTATCCTTCTCTTTTGTCTGCCTTTACTTCTCCTTCTCCTGTCTCTCCCTCTCCAGCTTCTTCTCCTTCCTAGCCCACTTTTCCTGGCTGGCCTTTCGCTGCTCCTCTTCTGCCTGGAGGGCCATCCTTAGCTTCTCCCTTTCAAATTCCCTTTCTTTCTCCTCTGCTAAATCCTTATGTTCTTGAAGTTTCAGCTGGGGTTTCAGGGTCTCAGCTAAGTCAGCCCCTCTTAAGGAGGCGAATCCTGGGGCAGGCGAAGAGTTAGCTCTATAGATAGGGGAAGGTGAAAGTCGAAGGGCAGATGTAGGGAAAAACCTAGGGGAATGCCTAGGGACAAGTGTAGGGGAAGCCTGCCCTGATTAACTTGGCAGGCTTGTGACAACAGTGCTCTCCACCTCCCGCACTTCAGTGACCTCTCCCTCAAAGCACTTTCTCATGTGGCTAATCACCTGTTCCCTGTCCTGAGACCTTGGGACCTTCCACCCTCTGTCTGCCCACATTTGCTTTAATTCCTCTATGGTCAAGTTCTGCAGTTCATATCCCTCTCCAATGTTATCTGCCATTTTACATATAGCTTATGAGTATCTGCTGGACTTATCAACTGGCTTAAGTGTCCACTGAGCCTGAAGTCTAGTGATCCAACACTGCTTTCCACCAATGTTAGACCTGGTTTTCCTGGGCACCAGGGCACTCAGGGGCTACCCCGCTCCAATTGCATCAACTGGAGTGTCCCCCACTGGTGTCCTGAGGTCTCAGTACTAGTGGAGGTGAGGTGGGTTTAGACATTCAGAATAGAGAGTACACTGTACTACTAGCTAATAAGATCAATGTCCAGTCAGTGCTTTACTTTTTAAAAGAAAATTACTTTAATACACATAAGAGGAACATACTACACATAAAACTAGGAAAAACAGTGAAAACCAGACATCTCTACAACCCTCTGGGCCAGAGTTCTGACCCCAAACAGTATTATAGTGCTTAGACACTAAGCAGTATACAAACACAGCATGTAGACACACAATTAGCATCGCATATTACAGACCACGTTTCACAGGTTTGCTCTTATTCGCTAGAGCCATGATACCAATCCTTGCATGCAGTGGTGTAGTTTCAGCATCTGATGTGAAGTCAGACGTTCCAGATTAGCCCCAGAACCCACCAGCCAAAGAACAGAAGTGCCCTCCCATCCTTAGCAAGGATACTACTCTGGTGGCATCAGGGATCTGATCACAGGTGCCTCATGTCTTGGCACAGACTACTGGAGTCCCACTTGACCAGTAGCCACTGGCAATCTGTAGGAGGGTATTAGCTGGCCAGAGTGCCAGTGCAACCTGGTACCCCCATGTATCACAAAGAGAAAAAATGTATGGGGCCTGTACCACCAGACACTCTTCCTCAGCTACAGATTGTAACTCCAAGGGGCATATTTATACTCCGATTGCGCCGAAATTGCGTCGTTTTTTTTTACGCAATTTCGACGCAAAACTAACTCTATATTTATACTTTGGCGTTAGACGCGTCTAGCGCCAAAGTCCATGGAGTTAGCGTCATTTTTTAGCGTGAACACCTACTTTGCATTAATTATATGCAAGGTAGGCGTTCCCGTCTAAAAAATCGACTCCGAGGCATGTGCGTGGGATTTATACTCCCGGGCAAAAAATCACGCCCGGGAGTGGGCGGGTCTAAAAAACCTGCATTAGCGCTGGATTTTAACGCCTGGGTCAGGGCAGGCGTTAAGGGACCTGTGGGCTCAGAATGAGCCCAGAGGTGCCCCCCCATGCCCCCAGGGACACCCCCTGTCACCCATGCCCACCCCAGGAGGACACCCAAGGCTGGAGGGACCCATCCCAGGGACATTAAGGTAAGTTCAGGTAAGTATTTTTTTTTTTTTTGTGGCATAGGGGGGCCTGATTTGTGCCCCCTACATGCCACTATGCCCAATGACCATGCCCAGGGGACAGAAGTCCCCTGGGCATGGCCATTGGGCAAGGGGGCATGACTCCTGTCTTTACTAAGACAGGAGTCATTTCAATGGGGGTTGGGAGTGAAAATATATGGCGCAAATCGGGTTGAGGCGATTTTTTTGCCTCAGCCTGACTTGCACCATTTGTGGACGCCCATACGCCATTTTCCCCCTACGCCGGCGCTGCCTGGTGTACGTCGTTTTTTTTAACGCACACCAGACAGCGCCGGCGGCTAACGCCGGCTAACGTCATTCAATAAATACGGCGCCCGCATGGCGCTTCAGAATGGCGTTAGCCGGCGCTAATTTTTTTGACGCAAAACTGCGTTAGCGCAGTTTTGCGTCGAAAAGTATAAATATGGGCCCAAGTGTCACAGGCTCCAACAGCACAGGGGAGGGCTCTGGGCAGAAGTGACCTCACCTTCCCCATCTCCCTGTGTCTCTGTCGATGTGCTACAAGCTTCTTTATTTTGAGCAGTTGTTTACAATTTCCTTTTCGTCCACGCTGATGCCGCTCTGTTTGACAAGCCTCACAAATAGCTGGTCCTCTGCTTCTGCGTTCAGGCTGTTCATTGATCCTTTTGCTCTTTCACAGCTGGCAAATTCCTTAGCAGCAGAGTCCATCCATCACAGAGAAGACTCTCAAGTTCAGACGCGGTGAGCAAGATTCCTTTCCTTTACACCACGGGCCCACACCTGGCTTCTGTAGATGCTTGTTAGATCCGAAGACCAGTCTTGAACAACCACTGACCACTCAGGCCAGACTTTTATCACCTCTGATTGATAGGCCGATCCAGTCAGAGGGTCTGCTACTTTTGAATTCTGGGTGCCCCTCCAATCATGAGACCTATCTGTCATGCTCACTGTGTGTATAAGATATGTATAGGATGAGTTACTGGTCTTCATGACAGGCTCTAGGTATCAATCCGGGCTATTCTCCAGAAAGGAATTTGAATTAACTCCAGACCAGGAGGCACTGACCATCATCTCTCCTACCAGAGTTAAGGCACAGATAAGAGCAAGTGTCTACCCCAGCCCACCAAGCTTCTCCAAGGAATAGGGAGGGGCATGGGGGAGCTGGAATGTCAAGCAGAACAGCTTAGCTCACATTAAGGACAATAGGTCACCTCACCATTCTCCCTTAGAAAGAAAACTGGCTCTGAAACACACATCCCAGGTAGACAAAGGCAACAGGACCATAGGCAAAGAAGACTGCACATACTTGATCAGGAGGGTGGCTAGTAGCCCCCCCAAGGTTACAAGGACACGGGTATCCCTGACTATAGATTTATTGCTTCCACCACTGCCAGTCTACCACCGCCTTGGTAGAAAGGGCAGTAGCCACTGTCTGTGAAATAGAGGTGCACTATGCATTGCCCCCTCAACCTCAGAGCTAAGCTGTAAGGTCTCAGTCCACATAAACAGGGAGATCCTCAGTGGACATACATGTTTGTCATGTTCACTGAGGTAGGGATCCAGAAACCATACAGTAACTTTTGTGTGACTTGCCTGTAGATCACCATAAGGTATGGGAAGCACGCTCTCCAGAGAAATACAGAAGATTTACTGTCCCAACAACACACATCCAAAAAACACATTACCTTGATTTATCCTTTCTGGTGGAGGAGATAGAATATTATCTTTCTTCCAGAGCTCCAAACACATGGTTTGCCCAGTGCTCAGCTAACAGTTCTCTAGCTCCCATATGCACACTTACACATAGCTGTAAGAATGGCTGACCTCCGTAAGCTAGGGTCCATTGTATACCATGTTGTATATCTGTTGTATCTCAGATTACCACATGGCTAGTTTGGGATCAGAATCAGATCCGCACATACTTTAAAAATGGCCTTTCTGCACCACCCAACTAGATATACAACATTGTGCTGAAATTGAACTCAAATGAGACGGAGGTCCTTGAATTTGGTCAAAATATATTAAATTGGTGTAATAGCTGGTGGCCAAGTGACACTGGCCGCCCTCCATTGCCAGCGATGTAACATAAGCCCTGCAGTGCGGGCGGCCCTGAGCTCCAGGGGGCCCCCTCAGCACAGTACACTGACTGGGTTCCTTACTGAGTCCGTGAGGTGGGGACACCCTAAATGTACTTTGCATGGGTGCTCCCTCAAGTTTCGTTATGCCACTGTCTGTGCCAAGACCTGTTGTGAAGAACTTGGAGGTATAGCTATATGGCAAGTTATTCTTCAGCCACCAGGTGAATACTATTAACATGACCATTGTCCATGATTTTTTAAAATCTTAAAATACCCAAAAATATATTTCCTAATCCAGCTCCAGGAAGATCGAAAGTTAGTTGTTCAAAGCCTAATTCTGTCAAGAATTACTTATTCTAACAGCCTTTATAGGGTATCTCAAAAGCTTACATTGCAAATTTGCAGGCACTTCAAAATTCGTCAGTTCATGTGATTTTCCAGCTCAAGGGACAATCATGTGTCAACATACAGGCAAAATCTCCTTTGAATTACAGTAGGGAAGAGAATTGTGTTAAAAACACTTTGGTGGTCATTCCAACCTCGGCGGTAAAAGGCGCTTACCGCCGTTCAGAAGACCGCCATAACACCGCCACGGCCGCGGTAAACTGTCACGGTCATTCTGACCCACAACAGGCAAACTACCAAAATACAGACATCCACAAAAGTCCGCCACACCAAAGGCCAGTGGGAAACTGGCAATGACCAAACCTCCACCGTCACGCCAACAGAAATACACCCACACTATCACGACACACGAATCCACGCGGCGGTCTTTCAACGGCGGTATTCCATTGGCGGTACACACCGCCGCGCTCAAAATACACACACACTTACAAAATACAACCACATTGGACAATTCAAAATGCACACACCTGAGACACATACACACACCACTCCCACACACCCAATTAAATATAAAACACACACCCACATCACCCACAAACCTCCACTCCTAGAGATTCGTGAACACGCACCGAGAAAAGACATCCGAGCACCCAGACGCCCAATTCACTGTCACCCATCAATATTTGCACGCACTTCACACAACACAACAATACACATCACCACACTTAGCAGCACACAATCCACCCCACACATCACTCACACCACCCCATGGCACCGCAAAGACACCCCAGGTTCTCTGATGATGAACTCAGGGTCATGGTGGAGGAAATTGTACGAGTAGAGCCACAGCTGTTCGGGGCACAGGTGCAGCACACCACCATTGCCAGGAAGATGGAGCTATGGAGCAGAATAGTGGACAGGTTCAACGCTGTGGGACAGCACCCAAAAAATCGGGACGACATCAGGAAGAGGTGGAACGACCTACGGGGGAAGGTGCGTTCCATGGTATCCAGGCACAACATCGCGGTGCAGAAGACTGGCGGCGGACCCCCACCTCCTCCCCCAGAATTTACAACATGGGAGGAGCAAGTCTTGAACATCCTGCATCCTGAGGGCCTCGCAGGAGTAGGCGGAGGAATGGACTCTGGTAAGGCAAATCTTAACTACTTCTCCCCCCCACCCCACCTGCATGCCAACTCATACCCCCACCCTCACCCTCACCCCCATCACATCCTACTCCTTGCAACTTTCTCACCATCACAACCCACCCATCCCAACACCTAGCCCTGCATGCGTCCACAAAGCATGGACACCCATCACCTAAGCATGCCCACTGCACATACACATACAAACCCCCCCCCCAACCACCGTCACAACAGCCCCCACAAAGGAATGCCAGCACTGGGGTACACGGGCACCCACCCATTGCACGCTATGACACACACAGAAGCAATAACCATGCTTTTATTTCCCTGCAGGACCCAAACGCCACGTCACCGCGCAGGAGGGTCCACAAATGTCCCCTCCACCCCCAGAAGAGGCCCACAGTGAGGACAGCAGCTCTGTCTCCCTGGATCTAGATGACCAGCCCAGCCCATCTGGGACCTCGGGACAGTCGGTTCCCCTCACACAGCCACAGGCCACAGTAGACCTTCCCCCCTCTGGGAACACCAGCACAGCACCCACCCAGCGGGCCCATACCTCTGTCCCCAGGACACGTCAATCAGCGGTGTGTCCACCACTACAGGGAACCCAGGCTAACCCACCACTCCAACAACAACAGGGACCTGGGGGCAGTGGTAGTGGGCACACGGTCCAGGGGACAGAGGCCCAGGGAAACAGGGGAACTGGGAGGGCTGCTGTGCGACAGGGGGGGGACAGGCCCAGGGAACCCACTCTCCACGAGGCCCTCTCCTCCATCATGGGAGCATACCACCGCTCCCAGGAGACGATGGCGACGGTCCTGGCTAGGTTTCAGGAGATCCAGCTTCTGCAGGAGGAACAGTATATGGGGTTCAGGGAGGAACTAAGAAACATCAGTTCCGCCATGGGTACCATCGTAGTGGCCCTGAATGAGGTAGTCACGACATTGCGGAACACTGTGGCACCTCAAAGGGCCCCTGACACTAGCATGCACCAAGAACTGCCTACCACCTCCGCCGGCGCTAGTGGACAGGAGGCACCGACACAAGACCAACAGGCCACCAGAACCCCACCCCCTGCAGAAGGAGAACCACCCCGCAAGCGGGCCCTGAGATCCAGGAAGAAGACAGAGTAAGATGTCAAGACTCCCGCCAGCAAAGGATACCGCCCTGATTGTCATCCCACTGTCCCACATTGTCACCCTGTCCAACCTTAAACTGCCCCTGCTCCACTTCCCTTGGACAATGCACCTGTGAAACTGATAGTCTGGACTCTGCCATGGACAATCCTCCACCATCACCCCTCACCGATTTGCAACCACCCATCCAATTTAGAGCACTTGAATAAAAACAATATTGCACAAAACAATCTGGAGTCTGGCTGTGATTTAGAACAAATGTATTAGACATGACCATGCCAAAATGTTCATTCACATTGTGATGGTAACAAACCGCTGTCACACAGCTGTAGTCCATGGGGAAACAAAGCAGATGTCACGCAGTGGGGCCCACAGCTCTGAAAACGGAAGGGAAAGTCACAACACAGTTACCATACACTGGGGGAAAAAGTCAGACAGTAGAGAGGTAGGAGTCATTAAGTAAATGTAATATGCCGGTGTCTACTCTTACCTGTGTGTCACTGAAAATACTGCTGTATTACTGTGTTCCTGTTCTCTATGTCGTCCTCTTCGGCTTCCTCCTCGTCACTCTCCACAGGCTCCACAGCTGCTATAACACCACCATCTGGACCATCCTCCTGCAGAAAAGGCACCTGGCGGCACAAACCCAGGTTGTGAAGCATACAGCAGGCCACGATGATCTGGCACACCTTCTTTGGTGAGTACATTAGGGATCCACCTGTCATATGGAGGCACCTGAACCTGGCCTTCAGGAGGCCAAAGGTTCGCTTGATCACCCTCCTAGTCCGCCCATGGGCCTCATTGTACCGTTCCTCTGCCCTTGTCCTGGGATTCCTCACTGGGGTCAGTAGCCAGGACAGGTTGGGGTAACCAGAGTCCCCTAATAGCCACACCCGGTGCCTCTGGAGTTGACCCATCACATACGGGATGCTGCTATTCCGCAGGATGTAGGCGTCATGCACTGACCCAGGGAACTTGGCATTAACATGGGAGATGTACTGGTCAGCCAAACTGACCATCTGTACATTCATCGAATGATAACTCTTCCGGTTCCTGTACACCTGTTCACTCCTGCTGGGGGGGACCAAAGCAACATGTGTCCCATCAATGGCACCTATGATGTTGGGGATATGTCCAAGGGCATAGAAGTCACCCTTCACTGTAGGCAAATCCCCCACCTCAGGGAAAACGATGTAGCTCCGCATGTGTTTCAGCAGGGCAGACAACACTCTGGACAACACCTTGGAAAACATAGGCTGGGACATCCCTGATGATATGGCCACTGTTGTTTGAAATGACCCACTTGCTAAGAAATGGAGTACTGACAGCACCTGCACTAGAGGGGGGATCCCTGTGGGTTGGCGGATGGGTGACATCAGGTCTGGCTCCAGCTGGGCACACAGTTCCTGTATAGTGGCTCGGTCAAGCTGGTATGTCAGTATGACATGTCGTTCCTCCATTGTCGACAGGTCCACCAGCGGTCTGTACACGGGAAGATTCCTCCATCTCCTCGCATGTCCCAGCGGACGGTGCCTATGAAGGACAACAGCGAGCACAGAGTCAAGCAACCCACAGGTACGTAACCACAGCTTGCACATAGCACGATTCCCAATGCATTGAATGGCTTGTATGAGTGTTGGTGCATGGCCTAGGTATGTGTGACGCAGTTGGTAAACAGGCCATGTGGGCCCTTGAAATGGCGGCTGCCTGACCTATGAAGTGCGACAGTGGGATGTGAGGTCAATGCGCTGGCGTGGCACACCGCGGCGGTAGGCGGTCGAAGACCGCGGCGCTAAGCCACATTGGTTAACATAGAACCCAATGGGTTTCAGGAGCCAATGACGATGTGCGCCGGCGGTCGCGGTACGCACCGCCGCGGGCGTGACCGCCATTTTCTATCTGCTTAATCACTCGATACCTGATCTTCGACAGGAGAGGACCTACACTGCAAGTGCTGCTGTGACCTCGGTCTGGAAGAGACAATGGCTCATGCGACTGGGGAAAGGGCCCCTGCCTTCACTGCGGAGGAGTTGGAGAAACTTGTGGATGGGGTCCTCCCCCAGTATGCGCTACTCTACGGTCCTCCAGGCCAACAGGTAAGTACACTGGGACCATGCTTAGTGGGCAATGCCTGGGTTGAGTCGGGTGGATGAAAGATGGTGGGGAGGGGAGCGATTGAGGCATGCATCAAACGACAGAGGAGAGCATGTGCCACATGGCAAGGGTGGGGATGGGGGGCCACTCACATCGAGCATGCAGAAGGTGATGACAATTTTTCTCTCCCTGTACATGTCACATAGGTCAGCGCCCACCAGAAAGTTGCGATTTGGCGTGCCATCGCCAAGGACGTCCGGACCCTGGGGGTCCACAACAGACGGGGCACCCACTGCCGGAAGAGGTGGGAGGACATCCGACGCGGGAGCAGGAAGACGGCGTAGGCTCTGCTGGGGATGGCCTCCCAACGTAGGAGGGGTGCCAGTCGTCAATTGACCCCCCTGATGTCCCGGATCCTGGCGGTGGCCTACCCCGATTTGGATGGGCGCGTGAGGACATCACAGCAGACACAAGGGGGTGAGTACAAATACATTCTGCTGACTTTGCGCGCAGTGGAGGTGTCTGGGTGGGGGAGGAGGGCTGTGGGTATCCCTAGGCCAGGGCGATTTTTGTATGGTAGGCCCCTCCGTAAGGCATGGCCCTGTGCCCCCTCCCCCCACCTCTGTAGGGTGCCAAGTACAGGTATCCATGGCCCTGTGTCATCTATGTGTGCAGTTGTCGTCCATAGGCTTGTAGGCCATGTCCCACGGATTGCGTAGTGGACCCCAAGTGCGCGGCGTAGTGCAGGGGGCTTCTGTGTCTGTCTTGTCCGCCAACGGTAGCGGTAATCCATGCACTCAACATGTCTTTATTTCTCCTCCCCCCCTTTTTTGTGGTCTTCCTGTTCATGTGTGCATTAGCATCATCAGGCGGAGGAGAAGTGGCATCGGAGCACGAGGGAGCTGCATCTCACATGGCCATGGTGGGCCATGCAACTGACTCGGATTTCACCAGTGAGATGGAGGGTGAGGGGAGCTCCACAGCGGGGACTCGTGCTGATGTCAGTGACAGCGACTCGTCCTCTGAAGGGAGCTCCCTTGTGGTGGCGGCAACATCCGTGCCCCCCGCAACAACAGGTACAGCCGCCACCCAGCGCACCAGCACCGCCCTCCCAGCAGCCCCTCAGCGTTTGGCCCCTGCCCGCTCACCCAGGAAGGTGGGCATCTCCTTCGCCCCAGGCACCTCAGGCCCTGCCCCTGTCACCCCTGCTGCCCTCAGTGAGGAGGTCATTGACCTCCTAAGGACCATCATTGTTGGGCAGTCTACCCTTTTGAATGCCACCCAGGGTGTACAAAGAGAGGTGCGCCAGAGTAATGCATACCTGGAGGGCATTCATTCGGGTCAGGCTGCCCATCAGCGATCGTTCAACCCTCTGGCCTCAGCACTGACGGCAGCAATTGTCCCTGTCTCTAGCCTCCCCCCTCCAACTTCCTCCACCCAGATCCAATCCCCTGTACCTCTGCCTATCCCAGACACACCATCAGACCAGCCTGCACACACCTCAACACCCAAGGGAAGCTCATCCAGACATAAGCACCACACATCACACAAGCATTCACACAAGCAACATCCACATGCAGACATACCAACACCCACTGCCTCCACTGTGTCCCCCTCCTCCTCGTCTCCCTCCTCCCTCCCTGTGACGTCTCCACTCACACTTGCATGCACAACATCTTCAGCCACTACGTCCATCACCAGCACACCCACCAGAACACTCCGCACGCGTGCAGTCACCACCCCCACTACCATTTACACGTCCCCTGTGTCCTCTCCAAGTGTGTCTGTCACCCCCTCCTCCAAACTACACAAACGCAGGCAGCCACCCACCCAACAGCCATCCACCTCACGACAGCCTCCAGCCCAAGCACCTGCACCCAAAGACACCAGACTTCACACTCCTACAACCACATCCTCTTCCTCCACTCCCATACCCACTACACCTACCCGTCCCTCTCTTTCCAAATTGATTTTCCTTTCCAAACTTGACCTCTTTCCTACAACTCCCTCACCCCGTCCGTCTCATAAGACTCCAATCAGCACCTCAGCCACCACAAAACCGGGACCAGTGAAGACTGTTGTCCATGGACTGTGGAGTCCCCCACCCTGAAGGGCATCCAGTTCAGCTAGGAGCCAAGGCACGGCCAGCCCACCACCGGAAAAGCATCCTAAGATTGCCAGTGCCCGGCGTGAGCGACCAAAGACCCCAGGGACCAAAATCCCTACATTGGCACCGTCAGGAAGTGAGGTGCCACCTGGCACACCGCCAAAGGTGGGAAAGGGCCACAAGCGTGCAGGGAAGGGTGGGAAGGGCAGCACGCCCGACAAGTCCGGCAGCAGGCCAGCTGGCCAGGAGGGCCCCACCAGCCCCATCCCAGGTGTGCAGGAGGACACACACAGGCCCGGAACTCCAGCCCAGGAGGGCCCCGCCAGCCACAGCCCAGCTGCCCAGGAGGGCCCGCCAGCCACAGCCCAGCTGCCCAGGAGGGCCCCGCCTGCCACAGCCCAGCTGCCCAGGAGGGCCCCGCCACCCACAGCCCAGCTGGGCAATGAAGGACCGCCAGCCACAGCCCAGCTGGGCAATGAAGGACCGCCAACTCAAGCACCGCTGAACATGGCAAGGACTGCCAAGGCAAGCACCGCTGAACAGGGCAAGGACCGCCAAGGCAAGCACCGCTGAACAGGGCAAGGACCGCTGAACAGGGCAAGGACCGCCAAGGCAAGCACCGCTGAACAGGGCAAGGACCGCTGAACTGGGCCCTTCATCTCAAGCACCACTGAACTGGGCCCTTCATCTCAAGCACCACTGAACTGGGCCCTTCATCTCAAGCACCGCTGAACTGGGCCCTTCATCTCAAGCACCGCTGCACTGGGCCCTTCATCTCAAGCACCGCTCCGCTGGGCACCGCCGTCTCAAGAACCGCTGCACTGGGCCCTTCATCTCAACCACCGCTGAACTGGGCCCTTCATCTCAAGCACCGCTCCGCTGGGCACCGCCATCTCAAGAACCGCTGCACTGGGCCCTTCATCTCAAGCACCGCTCCGCTGGGCACCGCCGTCTCAAGAACCGCTGCACTGGGCCCTTCATCTCAAGCACCGCTCCGCTGGGCACCGCCGTCTCAAGAACCGCTGCACTGGGCCCTTCATCTCAAGCACCGCTCCGCTGGGCACCGCCGTCTCAAGAACCGCTGCACTGGGCCCTTCATCTCAAGCACCGCTGAACTGGGCCCTTCATCTCAAGCACCGCTCCGCTGGGCACCGCCGTCTCAAGAACCGCTGCACTGGGCCCTTCATCTCAAGCACCGCTCCGCTGGGCACCGCCGTCTCAAGAACCGCTGCACTGGGCCCTTCATCCCAAGCACCGCTGAACTGGGCCCTTCATCTCAAGCACCGCTCCGCTGGGCCCTTCATCTCAAGCACCGCTGAACTGGGCCCTTCATCTCAAGCACCGCTCCGCTGGGCACCGCCGTCTCAAGAACCGCTGCACTGGGCCCTTCATCTCAAGCACCACTCCGCTGGGCACCGCCGTCTCAAGAACCGCTGCACTGGGCCCTTCATCTCAAGCACCGCTGAACTGGGCCCTTCATCTCAAGCACTGCTCCGCTGGGCACCGCCGTCTCAATAACCGCTGCACTGGGCCCTTCATCTCAAGCACCGCTCCGCAGGGCACCACCGTCTCAAGAACCGCTGCACTGGGCCCTTCATCTCAAGCACCGCTGAACTGGGCCCTTCATCTCAAGCACCGCTCCGCTGGGCCCTTCATCTCAAGCACCGCTGAACTGGGCCCTTCATCACAAGCACCGCTCCGCTGGGCACCGCCGTCTCAAGAACCGCTGCACTGGGCCCTTCATCTCAAGCACCGCTCCGCTGGGCACCGCCGTCTCAAGAACCGCTGCACTGGGCCCTTCATCTCAAGCACCGCTGAACTGGGCCCTTCTTCTCAAGCACTGCTCCGCTGGGCACCGCCGTCTCAATAACCGCTGCACTGGGCCCTTCATCTCAAGCACCGCTCCGCTGGGCACCGCCGTCTCAAGAACCGCTGCACTGGGCCCTTCATCTCAAGCACTGCTGAACTGGGCCCTTCATCTCAAGCACCGCTCCGCTGGGCCCTTCATCTCAAGCACCGCTGAACTGGGCCCTTCATCACAAGCACCGCTCCGCTGGGCACCGCCGTCTCAAGAACCGCTGCACTGGGCCCTTCATCTCAAGCACCGCTCCGCTGGGCACCGCTGTCTCAAGAACCGCTGCACTGGGCCCTTCATCTCAAGCACCGCTGAACTGGGCCCTTCATCTCAAGCACCGCTGCACTGGGCCCTTCATCTCCAGCACCGCTCCGCTGGGCACCGCCGTCTCAAGAACCGCTGCACTGGGCCCTTCATCTCAAGCACCGCTGAACTGGGCCCTTCATCTCAAGCACCGCTCCACTGGGCACTGCCGTCTCAAGAACCGCTGCACTGGGCCCTTCATCTCAAGCACCGCTCCGCTGGGCACCGCCGTCTCAAGAACCGCTGCACTGGGCCCTTCATCTCAAGCACCACTGAACTGGGCCCTTCATCTCAAGCACCGCTCCGCTGGGCACCGCCGTCTCAAGAACCGCTGCACTGGGCCCTTCATCTCAAGCACCGCTCTGCTGGGCACCGCCGTCTCACGAACCGCTGCACTGGGCCCTTCATCTCAAGCACCGTTCCACTGGGCACCGCCGTCTCAAGAACCGCTGCACTGGGCCCTTCATCTCAAGCACCGCTGGCCCATTGGCGGAAGGGGCAGGCCCGCATCTGTGTCGGGCAGGGCTGCACGAAGCACTCTGGGCACTAGTCCCTCTCCAGTACCAGTGGAGACTGTTATCCACTTGAGAGACTGTGGCTTTGCACTCCCCAGGATTGAACAGTGGGCAAACCACCCACTGTAGAGACTTGAGAGACTGTGGCTTTGCACTCTCCAGGATGGCACAGTGGGCAACCCACCCACTGTAGAGACTTGAGAGACTGTGGCTTTGCACTCCCCAGGATATGGCAGTGGGCAAGCCACCCACTGTAGAGACTTGAGAGACTGTGGCTTGGCACTCCCCAGGATATGGCAGTGGGCAAGCCACCCACTGTAGAGACTTGAGAGACTGTGGCTTTGCACTCCCCAGGATGGCACAGTGGCCATGGAGGTTCCTCGTGGATCTGGCGTCGTGGACTCATCAGGCTGAGGTGCCCCCTCTTCCCTTCCCCCTGAGGTGCCTGTAGTTTTCCTATCTGATGCCCCTGCAGTGTTCTCTCCGTTGGAGGCAGGTATCCTATGTGGGCTTTGCCCATGTGTTTTGGCCCAGTGGCCCACGAACAATGGCTGATGGACATATCGGACTGGACAATTTATGTATATGAAGTTATAGATGTGTGATATATTTTATACTCAGTCTTACAATATAATTCTATATTTATAATCATTTCCTTTTGCCTTTGCATTCTTCCGGGGGGTTTGGGGGTGTAACTGTGATGTGTTGCTATGCATTGATGTGTGTGTTGTAGTGGTTGAGGGTGAGGGTGGGTGTGTCGCATATGTGTGTCCCCGTAATTTTTTGCCTCCCCCTCCCCTGTGTCGTAGGTGCAGTACTCACCGTTGTCTTCTGCGCCGGCGTTCGTGCTCCTGGTAGAGGAGCAGGAAGACAATGGCTGGTAGGATGTGTAGTTCGGGTTCCATGCTGTCCAGATTCCTCGTGGGGTGTATGGAGGTGAGCGTTTTCCGTTTGAAATGTCTGTTTCCGCCGTGTTTTTATCGGCGGGGCTACCGCCCCGGAAAAGGTGGCGGATTGGTGGGTTGTGATAGGGTGGGCGGTACATTGTCTCCCGCCTGTCTGTTGGCGGTGACCGCCGCGCTGTTTGTTTGTCCCGCCGTGGCGGGCGGTGTGTTAAAGTGGCGGTCTCTGTTGGCGGTTTCCGCCAGGGTCAGAATTGCATTTTTTTTACCGCCAGCCTGTTGGCGGTTCGACCGCCGCTTTAACACCGACCGCCAGGGTTGGAATGACCCCCTTTGTCTAGCCCATCCAGTTACCTTTCAAAAAGGTCCTCAGTGTTGTGTTGGGAGCCCTGGGCTCACATGCTAAATAAATAAGTGACAGGGGCACATTGTTAGGGTGCTGGTAACTGGCCCTGAGCATAGTTTTCTCTTCTCTGGCTGTCAGATTCCTTCTGACAGTGGTGTGTTTAGGATACTGAGGTGGTAGCCTCATTACTCTATATACATTTTGGACTTGTTAAATCGCTTTTTTGTTTGCTTATTGATCTGTGACTCTTTGCCACATTTGAAGTTGGTTCACATGGTCAGTGCTGTTGTGGGCCGCGGATAGCAGTCGAAAGGGTTTGCAGAAATGCCCACAAGTTTCTTGATCAGTGAGTTTGCTTTTTGATCCAATCCTTTGTAGATTTTCACATTGAGTTTGCGGAGCTGGTCGTCCAACATCTCAATGCCCAAATCTCTGTGGAGGTCTGCTGTTATTGGAAAGCAAAGAGGACCTGCAGCTATCCGTAAGGCCTTGTTCTGTGGTGTCTGCAGAAGCTTCCAATACTCCGGCTTGCAACCGCTCCACACTTGTGAAGCATATGTCATTTAGGGTCGAATAATTGCATTTACTGCATGCACTTGGCTCCACATAGGCATTCATTTCGTTCTCAGAAGTGGGTACAAGGCAGCCAGTTTGATTAGGTACAAAGCAGCCAGTTTGGTTATTGCTTTCTGGCATGTCTTCTCAATGTGGTTTCTCCAGCTAAGTTTGGAGTCCAAGTGTCACCCCTAGATATGAGCTTCTGCTTTCCCACTTTATCTCCTCTCCATTGAGGCAGATCTGTGGATGCTTTTTGATCTGCTTTCTGGTGAACAATGCTGCTGTGGTTTTGCATGTGTTGAGCTTGTGGGTTCATCCGCCAGTCTCTGTACCATCCAGAGATTTTGCTGAGCAAAGCTTCAAGGTTCTTTGCTGCTTCCTTTTAGCTGAAAGATTGGGAGATGACTGCAACATCATCGGGGTAGAGAGCGAGGTCTGTTTTCTTTAAGTGCTTAGGAATATCATTTGAAAATATATTAAAGAGAGACGGTCCAAGGATTGATCCCTGAGGCACTCCAGCCAGAATAGGGCATACAGTTGAGTATTCCTCACACATTGCAATGTAGAAAGTAGCTAGTCAGCAGATTTACCAGATTGCTGGAAAACTTCAGTTTAATAAGCTTGTAGATTAGTCCTCTGTGCCTTCCTCGGTCAAAAGCTTTGGCTACGTCCAGGAGGACAAGTCCAGTTGATTTGTTGATGTTGAACCCTTGGCTAATAATGTCCACAACTCTGAGAAGTTGATGATTTGTAGGGTGTTCTTTCTGGAACCCAAACTGTTCTGTGGCAAGAATGTTTTCGCTTGATGCAAAGTCACTGAGATGTGCAAGTATTACCTTTTCGAAGAGCTTTGATAGGCCAGATAGCAGACTTGTAGGGCGGTAGGTTGCAGGATCTCTTAGTGGCTTCCCAGCCTTAGGGAATACAGTGAATCTTGCTTCTTTCCAGGCTTTAGGGAAACGCTGGTGCTGGAGATATGCGATGAAGATTTCAGCAAGGCGATCCACTGCTACATTTGGGAACATCTTGATGGCTTGGTTGGCTATTTCGTCTTTTCCTGGGGCCTTGCAATTTTTCAGCTTCTTTATCAGTCTTCGTATTTCATCACTTGAGCATTCCTCTATGGTTGCAGCTTCTGTTTCCGGCTTGGTGATTTCTTGCTTTACTTCTACTGTCAATTTGCTGGCCTGGTTGGGCTCGATGGATGTCTCCAGGGTGTCAGCCAGGACCTCTGCCTTGTCTCTGTTGCTGCATTCCAGGTGAGTCTTTCCTTGTATCAGTGGGTTTGGTTTCTTTCTTCCAGTCAAGGGCAGAGTCATTTTCCAGAGAGAATTGTCCGAATCCTTCAGATGTGCTATTGCTGCTTCCCATTTGTAACCTCTGTGTTGGCTTATTTGTGTCTTCAGCAGTTTTGTCAACATGTTATACTTCTTCAGCAGGTGCTCTATTTTTCTCGGCTATTGACTGCTTAATGCTGCTTGGGAGGTCATAGATGGAGCAGCATTGATGTTTCTGTTGAGGAATGCTGGCTTTGATGGCAGTGTAAACTGCATCAGTGAAGCGGTCAACAGCTTGGTCAATGTCTTTGATATAGTGTATTTGATCAAGAGTCAAGGTTTCATCCAAGCTTCTCTTGTAGAGGTGCGAGTCTGCCTTTTTGTAATTGTACCTTGCCCCCTGCTGCTGGCATCCGATTTTGTCTCCAATGGTGATCAAAACCGGGTTGTGGTCAGACGTCAGTGCTGTTAAAGACTGTGGTTCCATAGACTGGGAAAGGTTCTTCATGATGACAATGTCCAAGATGTCCAGTTTATGCCGTGCGGTGCCAGGATAATGCGTTGGATGAGTTGGGCCAACAACTACAAAGTCCTTCTTTCTTGAGTGGGCAAGAAGAGCATGTCCTTTGCTGTTTGCGGTCCGAGAGGTCCAGCATTGATGCTTGGCATTAAGGTCTCCTCCAATTAATGTTGGGATGGTGGACTCAGTAGAGCATCTATGTCGCTTGGGCATAGCTGGCTTGGTGGTGAGTAGGCGGCAATCAGTCAGAGGGGGCCTGCAGATGTTTGAATCTGTATACCTGTTGCTTCAATGATCCCCACAGGTGGTAGTGCAATTTTGTTAAACTTCACTTTTGTGCTGCCGATCAAAGCTGTTCCTCTGCCCTTGGCTCCAGTTGAGCGGTCTGTTCGGTACACTCTATAATTTGCTAGGTTGAGCTCTTGCTTTATCTGTAGATGGGTCTCAGAGACAAGCACTACACTCATGTCCTTAGATTCCATCAGGTGCAGGAGTTCATCAGTTTTCTTTTGAATACGGTTGGCATTCCACATCAAGAAGGTAGAGTTTTTCTTAATCTTGGCTGCATGATGATTGATTTATTCACCATAGAAAAGTCTGGCGATGAGATTCACCACTGTTGTCACCACAGGGTGGATATTCATATCTGCTAGTACTTTCGCAATCTTTACAATGAGTTTCTGCCAGTTGACAGCAGTGCTTAATTCGCAGGATTAAACTGGGCTGGTTGTTGCTGGTGAATTGCCCTACTTGGGCCTTGTAACATCTGCATAGGTCCTTCCATCCACATGTGTCGCCATGGCTGTTTCTTGAGGTGTGGGTTGGGATCATGTGTGGTGTTCCCGGGTTCTGGGCATATGTTTTCCGCTGGTTCTCATCTGCTGTCAGTGAGGGGCGAGATACCTTATGTGGTTGAGGAATTTGCTTTCGTGATTCGTCCTTTTTTGCTTTCTGTAGGTAGGGACAGCCGTGGTAGCTTGCGGTTTGGTTTCCTGTGCAGTTTGCACATATTGCAGGTTCTGTTTCTCTATTCCTGGTGCATTGGATGGAGGTATGTTCCCCTCCACTACGTACACACCTTGGTTTCTCATGGCAGAAAGCAGAGGTGTGCCCCAAGCGTTGGCACTTATAGCACATGACTGGGCCCGTTTCCCTTTAAGTGCTTCTGTAGTAACAGTGCAGCTGCAGAGTCTTGTGACTACTGAGAGTTCAGCAGGATTTCCGTCTTGGCTTGCAGACATGGTTACAATGAACAGGGGAAACTTTTTGTTCTTGTCCAAAAGCAAAGCAATCTGCGTTATGTTTTTTACTGGAAGTCCAAGTTCCGATAAGTCACGGGTGATGTGTCCAAGGGATACATTTGCAGGTAGTCCCCGTATTACAAAGCATTGTGCTTTTACCGTGGTCATGGAGAAAGTATGGTATTCCAGCTTTTGCCCCGTAAGTACTCTGGTCAAACTGCTATAATCTTCTGGAGTTGTTAGTATTATTTTGGCGTGGTCCTGCTGGGGCTGTTAGCGCGAAAGACCTTAATAAGTAAACTTACAAGGGGATGTGACTAGGTCGATGAACCTTTTGACTCGCTATTAAGGTGTTCCCACCAAAACTCCAGTACATGCAGATCAATAATCAATAATTAATCAATATCATCAACAATCAATGATAATCAATAGCATTAATAATCAATGGAGTCAGTAATTGTCACACACCATGACTTCTCAGTCATGAATAACCACACCGTTAGTAAAAGTTGGAATATTTATTTCCCTATATTAACAATGCTAATGTCACGCACGTTAATCCGAAATTAAATGATACACATACAGAAACAACACTGGCTGTCCAAATCTGAAAAAAACTCAATTTAATCAAAGCTTGAACTACTGCGCATTCCAAAGTTACAGTGCAAAGCAATAACAAGAATAATTGCACAAACGATATTACATACATTTAGATTCAATAAAGAAATTCATCAAACGTTATTCCCTATAGCAAATTCTTGTTAGTGAGGATCCTTATCTAACATCAGATTAGCATCAGCATGTTGGGCGTCATGCACAACAATTTAGCAAACACAAATTTGGAAAACATCTAGCTATGGCTCCATCAAAACAGTGCGGTTGGTGCCTAGAAAGAAAAAGCAAATAGGCATAACAAACACATAGGTACAAGAATACCTCTCCTCAATTGGATCGGAAAGCTAAGATAGACTTCGTCATCAGGACATCAGTCTGGTTAGCAAGGATTCAGGGTTCAGCATCAAAGTTCAGAAAATGCAAAGTCTTTTAGCATTAAGGTTAAGTATGTCTCTCATCAAGACGCACAAGAAAATATTGACCTTTCGCCCACCAAGAAAATAGGCAATGGGCTTTCTTCCCTCTGTGCAGTCCTGTTAAGTTCAGTTCCCTAAAACTATTTCCCAAGTCCTTATTGGTCAAGGGTTCGCATGTTCACACCTTGTCCAATAAAACTAAAACTTCAAATCTATTAATTCTACCACTGCTCCGTTCACATGTCGCTGATTGGCTTCTCCTGTAATGTCCACATCATCCGACTCGTCAGGTAACATTATTGTTGCAGCTTATACTCCAGTCAGTGTCTCTATTGTTCTTCTCCTGAAAAAGTCAGTCTTACACACAGTACACTCATAATGTTACATTCAGCAAGAACAACATCTTCTAGCAATCAGTTCTGATGACAAAGACTTTTAGCTACAAGCACATTTGGAGAGTACAATGGAAAATCACAGTTTAATTCTCTAAGACAGCCTTTTTATTAAAAGTTAAGAAATACAGCTTGGCATGAGGCCGGGCCACTAGGCCAAGATCTTCACTAAGTTAAGGCCTACAATTATTAAAGCTAATACATAATGCATAACTCTTAATGTGACATATTACTACATTAATCAGACATATACCCAGCTTTTCATATTAATAAATCATCAATAAGTACACCTCGTGAACATTGGCGGCCACTCATCGTGATCACATTTTCAAATGCGTGCATTAACTTTCCACGTTATTACATTTTCTACTCAAATCCATTACTCATAGTACAAGAACACTCCTCCTCTGATGACTAAATGTGTCATCATACAAAACTATAACTCACAAAATTTTTGCAACAGCTAAAATTCTGTCATTTCAATCCCTTCATACTTTGGTTCCCTTTTCAAATTTTTCCTAAACAACTTTTCCCTTTTCTTTTCTTCCCTCCTCTGATCATTCTGTGACCTTTTCAATTAATTTTTTTTACACAGTTTACATACTCCCCATGTTCCAATTAGCAAACCACAACAATCAATATTCCCTGTATAATTTTCAGTAAGATCCCATTCCAAATGTTGCTGAGCCAATTCCCCACTGAAGCAAGACCCTTGCCAACTTTCTCCCAAACACCTGGTTCTTTCAATTCCTTTAAATCAACACTTTCATTAGTCAGATTAGTAAGTAAGTCTCTAATGTCTTTACTATTATCAGGATTGAACGAACAACAATGCCTAGAACTAATCATTCTACAAACTCCGCCATCCTTAGCTAAAAGAATGTCTAAAACAAGGCGATTTTGAAGCGTCATAGCTCTTTCAGCAGCTAATTCAGTATCTATCAGGACTATGACTCCTGAAATAATTGTCAGCATGTTATCCACAATAGTAGTCAACTTTTGAATCTTTAGTGAATTCAGGACAGCTCCCACTGAAGGAATCATTGCTCCAAATATATCTCCCACTATACAAGAGGGAGACTCCCTCCTCTGTCTCGTATGATGTATTTCAGTTACTTTTGGTAATTTCTTTAAGTCATCCATTTGAAAAATCTTTGGGAAAACTATTCCCAAATAACATGTCCCATACCATCCTCTTGGAAGACGGTAATAAGAATTTGGACTATAGATGTAATATACCCAAGGAATAGCTGGGTCCTGTCTATTCAATATAAACGTCCATTTACTCTGAAACAAAAACACATGTCTACATTCACTCGTTCCCACAAACAAAGTATCAACATGTGATTAAGGCCTGTATATACAAAGTTTCCCTACATGTTGCGCATCTAGAGCTAATTTCCCTTGTGTTTTATTTGCACTATAAGCATAATCATTCTTGGAAGTCCTTTTCTCTAAACTTTTTTCTAACCTCTCTTTCAATGCCTTTCTCCTGTGTGATCTAAGAAGCTTTTCTCTAGAGGTGTAAGCAAGCATGTTAGGTTATTGCGGTGTGCATAAGCTGCGCCAAATGTCAATGTAGGTTCAAAGAAACCTCTAACTAATACTATGTCATTATCCTTAGCTACCCTACTCAAATACCTAATTATAGGGACAAACAAAAACACCATATCATAATTGGAGTAGAAATACTGAATGTACCCCTGATTATAGAATCTTGTTAGTAGCAGACTACAACTTATTCCATCTGCTAATATGTTAATGGCAAACTATGATAAGTAACTCCTTCTTCAACTGATAAAGAAATCTGCGTGCACACATAACAATTCCTCACATCCATCGTCTCAACTTACTCACTCAGCAAGCAATAGAAGACATTAGAAGAAAGTTCTCCTTGTGCATTAGTACCCTCATGTAAATACTTCTCATCTAACCTAAACTTCTATATTGCCGTTAGTGCAGTAGTTGTCTCAGAAGCAGAAGTATGATTGGCTTCACTCTTATTTAGAACAGACATTCCCACAAACAATACCACAAACAATATCCCACACACAATCGCCATCCAATACTCATGTATTTACAGCATCTAGTTTTCCTACCCTGCTGGCTACTGTTATGATTTGTAAAGAATCAGAAAGCAGAAGAGAAATTTAGGAAAACTGCAGCAAAAATCAAAAACAAAAATCTTCTTTCAGCAGTTATTTACAGCTCTCAGTCTTTCTTCTAGGATCCCTTGTCGAAATTGGTAAGCAGCTTGTCAAAATCAGGTTTCAAAAAGTCAAATCAGGTTATCAATGTCCTTTCCAGTTTTTCAGCAGTCTCTTTCTCAAAAGTTTTCTCAAATTGGTTCAATAGTTCAGTTCATCAACTTCCCTCAAGCCAAAATATTGACCCAGAATGTCTCCATCAAAACAAAAAGACAAAAATTCTTGCTGCCATTCACTTGTAGTTGCATACGCCCATTCAGGACCTGCGTACATTTGCCTTGCTATTTTCTTTCTCTTCAACTTTCGATCACCATTCAGTTCTGCTTCACTTAGATCTTCTCTCCTTGTTGTATCCACTTCTTCTTCAATTGTTGTTTCAACAACTACTTCTTTTCTCTTTGCTTGTGACTCCAGCCACTTATCTCCTTTCAGTGGACCCTTGGTCAATGTTTTTTTCAGTGTTGAACTTGAAACATCTCCTTGTTCTATGGTGTTTTCTCTTGACAGACCTGCAACAGGTTCAGAAGGAGTCAGATCACAGTGACTTTGATCCTCCTCAACTCCTTTCCCCTCAGGGTCTGGCAATTGCTCTGTTTGTCTCTCAAAATCATCTGCTTCTGGGAAAGTGCTTCTCTGATAGGCCCTTCTGCTGCCTTAATTGAGATAGGCTCTCCGTCACCCTTCTGGAGGTCTTCTCCTTCGTCTCTCACAAGAGTGACTGAACTGTCCTCAAAGGGCTCAGATCCGGTCTCAGTTCCCCTTTGTTCACCTTCCGGCCCTGAGACTTGTTCTGCTGTTGTTGGTACTTTCAACAAATCTTCTTCATGATCCAGTGGACATGGCACTTTCTTTGTGTGGCTGGCGTGGATCTAGTTTGGAACTCCAGTGCACTTTCCGGACCACGACCCAGTCTCCGGCCCTCAGATTGTGCCCTGGGTCATGAATCGGTGGCAGTGTGGTGGCCACCTTTTGAGAGAAAAAGAAAACCACATCAGTCAGACCTTTGCAGTAGTCCAACACCGTATCATCTGTAATGTTGACAAGTGCATTTACAGGCACCGCTGGCAACCTCATGGCGCGGTCCATAGGGATCTCATGTGGCAACAATCCTGTCTTCCTGTCGTGTGTGTTTCTCATTGTCATCAGAACTAAAGGCAATGCGTCAGGCCATTTCAAATTCATGGGCTCACACATCTTTGCAACTCTTGACTTCAAGGAACCATTAATTTGCTCCACTAGTCCTGATGCTTCAGGGCAGTAACTACAATGCAACTTCTGCTCAATGTTCAATGCTGCACACAGCAATTTAATTACTTCATTGTTGAATCCCTATCTAATTCTAAAGAGATCAGAAACCCGAAACGTGGTATCAGTTCCCTAAGCAGTAGTTTTGATACTGTGAGATTGTCATTTCTCTGTGTAGGGTAAGCTTCAATCCAGTGGCTAAAGATACAAACAATCAGCAACACATATCTCAAACCTCCACACACAGGCATCTCAATAAAATCCATCTGCATTTTGCTGAATGGACCTCCTGCTCTTCCATTGTGGCTCAAATTAACCATTGTCCCTTTTCCCGCGTTCATTTGTTGGCAAATGACACAACGATGGCAAACTGTTTCAGCAACCTGTCTAAATCTTGGCTTGAACCAATCATGTTTGAACAACCGAATCATGGAATCTCTCCCAACATGTGCTTGACCATGATAATACCTAGCCTTTTCAGTCAACAGGCTATTTGGCAAAACCAATTGACCCTCTTCTGAAACCCACAATTCATCTTGTCTTTGCACACACTTCATTTTAATCCATGAACGTTTCTCCTCCCTGTCAACATTATTCTGCAACATTTTCAATTCCTCCAAGGTATCAATCACTTTTAATGCAAAACGTGGACAAGGTTTGTCTTCTTCAGGTAACAGTTCCCACTTATCTTTGAACGATATAAAGTTCAATGCGCAAAACCTTGCAACTTGATCCGCATATCCATTTCCCAATGACACGAAGTCCTGTGACTTCAAATGTGCACTGCATTTCACCACGGTAATTTTCTCAGGCATTTGGATAGCATGTAACAGTTCTTTAATCCTTCCACCATTTCTCACTGGTGAACTAAAGAGGTCATGAAACCTTTCTCTGACCACAACTGGCCAAAATCATGGACTATTCCAAATCCACATTGGCTATCCGTATAGATTGTAACTTTTAGTTGAGCTGAATCATGGCATGCTCTAGTAAGGGCTACCAGTGCTGCTACTTGGGGAGAATACACTCCTCGAAGCCAAGAAGCTTCCAGGATACCAGTAATTGTGCACATGGCATATCCTGTTCTCAGTGTCCCTGTATTGTCTCTTAGACAAGAACCATCAACAAGGATAATTTGGTCATTCTCTTCCAATCGAGTATCTCTAATATCAGGTCTCCGTTTTATGCACAAGTCAGTTACTTCAAGACAATCATGCTCAACATCTTCCAATTTTCCAATTTCAACATTTTAGTTAGGAAGTAAGGTTGCCGGGTTCAGCACTGTACATCTATTCAATGACACATTTGGTGACCCTAAAATACTCGTTTCATATCTGGTCAACCTTGCGCCAGTCAAATATTGTTTTTTCGTCTTTGTAAGTAGAATCTCAATAGAATGAGGGACCACAATTGTCAAAGGATATCCCATCACAAAGCCTTCACACTGTGTAATGCTCTGTCCAACCACTGCAACTGTGTGCAAACAACCTAGGAAGGCTGTGGCAGCTGGGTCCAAAGTAGCTGAAAAATATGCTACTGAGCGGTTTACACCTCCATGGACCTGCATCAAGACAGACAAAGAACATGCATCACGCTCATAACAAAACAATGTGAAAGGTTTTGTGTAGTCAGGCATACCCAAAGCCGGAGCCTTGCACAGACTCTCTCTCAACTCAGTGAACGCTTTCATTCCAGCCTGGTCTAACACTATGGGATCAGTGACTTCCTTGAGAGTCAGCTTCTGCAATGGTCTCGAAATGACTGAAAAATTTGGAATCCATTGGCGACAATAACCTGTCATCCCTAGAAACATCCTAACATCTCTCTGTGTGGTCCGGGGATTCATCTGCAATATGGTTTTAACCCTTTCTCTGGATATCTTTCTTGATCCTTCCTAAATCTGGTGTCCCAAGTATTTCACTTCATTCTGGCAGTATTGCAATTTAAGTGTGGACACTTTATGACCATTCTTTCCCAAATGGTTCAGCAAGGCAATCATGTCATACTTGCACTCATCTGTTGTATTGGACACAATCAGCAAGTCATCAATGTACTGTACCAGGTCTAATGGAAAGTCAATTCCAACGACTCCAAATTCTTTTTCAAGATCTGATTGAATATGGGAGGTGACTCTGAAAACCCTTGAGGAATTGTACACCAACAATAAATTCGGTACAAAACTTTGAAACAAAAGAGGAATTGGCTGTCCTCATGAAGAAGCACAGAAAAGAAGGCTTACGACAAATCGATGACAGTGAACCACTCAGCATCACATGGAATCTGAAACATTATCACAGCTGGATTTGGCACCACTGGACAATATTTGACTACAATCTCATTTATTTTTCTCAAATCTTTGACAATTCGAACTTTCCCACAGGGCTTTATTGGTGAATTACATGGGCTGCTCAACACTTCCTTCACAACCCCTTGTTCACAAAGTCTGCAATTATTTGGGCGACCTTCATAAAGACATCTTGTGGCATGTCATACTGGAGAATTTGAGTGAAAGCTGCATTCAGCTTTGCAGTAACTTTAACTGGCTGAACTCCCTTTATCAGACCTATCTCCTTTCCTGTCAGATTCCACACCTTCTCATTAACTGTTCCCTGCAAATCAGGATGAAGATCCTTCACTGTGAACATTGGGAAAAATTCAATCAGAGGGTATTCCTCATTTGTAGTCTCACATTCGGTCTCTGGGGCTTGATTATTTTCATCATCACTATTCGTCTATATCTCAATTACATCATTTGAACAAGTAATCGAGCATTTTGTTTTACACAGCAAGTCTCTTCCCAGTAGGGATACTGGACTTGAATCACAGACTATGAATTTGTGCAACCCCTGGAAGTTGCCAATTTTAACCTGAACTGGTTCTGTAATCGGGTTGGTCAAATACTGATTCCCCACCCCTACAATCTGAACAGTTAAACCTGAAAGTGGCAAGTTTGGAACTTCTGCAATCCTCACAGAAGAGCGTGTAGCTCCTGTGTCAACCAAGAACGAAACTCTGTGACCCATGACTTTCCCTTCACATAGAGGCCTCTCTGATCTACTTCTAAGGAGGTTGCAAGCACACATGGCTCCTCATCTGACCTTTCGCTCACCCAGTCATCGTTTATTCCATTCTCACTGTGTAACGGGAATTCGTGCACTGTATTATTACTTTGGTTAAGCTTCTGACCTGTGACCTGTTGAGAAAGCATCCTTTTCTGCTGTTCCCTGGGGGCTTGAGGTATTTGAATTTGCTGTCTAGGTACCATGGGAACCTGCTGCTGCATTGGCTGCAACTGTGTCATTTGAACACATGGCATTTGCACCTGCTGCATGGTTTGAAACTTCTGCACTTGATTCACATTATTTTGAAATTTTGGATTAGGATCTCTCATTCTTGGTCCTCTCATGTTCTGGAATGAATTGATGTCATTACTTTGCTGAACAACACCTTCCTCCACCATCATCGGACACTCCCATTTCCAATGTCCAACGGCTCTGCAAACGAGACAAGAAAATAACTTCTTCATTCCCTGCACATCATTCTGAACCACTGCAGTACCAAAGTCAGGACCACAATTCATATTACCTCTGCGACCTCTAGCTCTCATCTCGGGCTGAAACACCATTTTCCCTGCTGCTGTGGTAGCTGTTGTGGAAATTTCCCTGCATCCCTGTTTGTGGAGCTTTAATCTGCATCACCAAAACTTTCTTTTTCAGCTTTCTCTGCTTCAACTCAATCTCATCACTACAGTACTTTGCATACTGCAACACCTCATCAATTGGCTTAGCTTGCCAGCAAATCAAATGACTCTTAATCATCTGGCTAATTTCAGGTCTCAATCCTTCCACAAATCTGAACACAAAATGAATCATGTCCTTCATCTCAATTGTCTCTGTACCACTGTAATGCTTGAACGCCTGTAACAATCTCTCATAATACGCATGTATCGATTGCTTTGTTTCCTGAGCTGTCCTGTCAGTTCTCTGCCAATCAATGTTCTTGGGCAAAATTCTCATTTTCAAAAATTCAATCACCTTATAGTAGTATTTAATTACTTCAGGAGACGGTGCACTTGTATTTTTATCTCTCTCTGGTTCGCTTGTTGGCCAATCTATACTCCTTTTACACATTATCCACAGATCAGCTGGGACCACTGTCTCTAGTAAGGTGTTCAAGTCCTCCCACAGGCACTTTGCAAGTTTCACAAACCTGTCTGTCTGCTGATACCATTCTACTGGTTCTGTATCAACTTTGGATAATCATTTGTAAATGATAGAATGTCACTTCTGCTCCATGGGACATGAACAAAATTCCCTCCTGGAATCTCTCTCATTGGTAAAATCTTCACTGGATCTTGGTATTGCTGCACATTTGCAGTCAGCTCCACAGAATATCCTTTCCTTTTGTCTCTTTTCTTTACCAATCTGCCTTCCCATTTGTCTAATGCTACCCAGGTCTGGGCACTTTGAAGCAATTCCCTAAGCTGTGCCTTCATTCCGGCAGATCTCATGTGTTCAAAATCTTTAGTCTCAAAATCTAATCTGTAACTCATTTTCAAATGCTTCGTTTTCTCTATTTGAATGCCGTACTTTTCTGCCAGGTCTGCTAGCTTCTGATGCACCTTGCTCACTTCCCTTGTAATCTTGGGGCACAGATATCTCAACTCTGCTTGTGTGTAGAATTCTAACCTATTCACCCCCATTGTTCCTTTAATGAGCTCACCCACTTCCATGCTTAGCCTAGCATAATTCAAACACTCCTCTCCCTTAGGTGCACTCGACAGGGTATTAAGCTTGTCTAACCATTCAGTCAACTGCTGAGCTGTCAACCCTTGCAACTATATGTTGCTGGCTTGGACTAGTAGTACCTGCTGTGCAACTGCATTCGGGATCTGTGTTGTCAACAATTTCAAACTCTGGCTAATGTTTGACCCTACCATAATATCTGGAAGAGCTCCAAATGGACTGAGGTCTAGCAGTGATCTCGATCCGTCAAACGTCTGTCCCACAGGAGACTGCTTGAGTGTTTTTGTTATGCCCTTCCCCCATTGCATTCTTTGTCCTGACACCCTATTCACCTACACTAGGGTTCGTCTGTGCAAATAAAGGCACGGCTGGACCAACAGTAATGGGTAGAGATATAGCATCTGGGGTTGGTCTGGTACTTAAGCTCTGTGGGAGAGTAACTCCCATGTTCTGATTCATCATTGAAGACATATCTGACTGTGTCCCTGTTACTGGAGTGAATCTCGGCATGACTTGTGGCTGCACTAGGGGCAATAAAAGTGGAGTTGGTTCTGTCTGAACCAACATCGGTCTCGGGTAAACCTGTTCTGTAGGCACCATTAAATGCGAAGTTGTTTCCATAATGGGCACATCAAGGTAAATTCTCTGAACCTGTGGCGGTGGCACCTGATTTTGCACTACTGGATTAGTAGGCACATTAAGACTACCCCTCATAGGACTCTGTGTCAGGCTAGTATTAACCTGCACCGGACTTGCTATCCCATTAGCCTGTGTCGGAGCTGTAGGATCAGCACTGGTGCTAAGATCACTCTCTTGTGCTGCATATGGTGGTGGATGATTTCTCAATAACTGTAAAATGAACTCATCATCATCTAATTCTTCCTCCACTGTTGAAGACTTTCCAGCCTCCCTACCTTTGGACGGGCTTCTGTTAGTCTTTCTAGTAGCTTTCTTTCCGTCCTTCTCATTGTCTTGCGTAATCGCTGGAAACAACTTAATTCCGTGCAAAGTCTAATTTCTCCAAATTCTCTGAACACTGCCCCACCTAGCCTCTTTTAATGTCTTTTCTGCTTTTCTCATTCTCCTCTCGAATTTCTGTTGCTGTTGCAGTCTGGCTACTAGTTCCCAGATTGCCAATGCCTCAAACTGTGCTGGTCTCAGAGGGGGTATCAGATCATACAGTACCCTCCTCAAATGCTCTAAAACCCTCAAACTGAATGTTCCGTCAGCAGGAAACGCTAAACTCCCATCTTCCTCTGTCACTTTGCACCATTGCTTTAGCCAAAGACATGGCGCAACACCTTTCTCTTCCATTACAATATAAGGTGGTGTACCTTCTGGCAGTGTAGCTTCGCCTATGGTCGTTTTAATATACGTATCTCCCCTTAAAGCCCTCTCTCCCCTTAAAGCACTCTTTAAAGCCTTGAAAAATGTTCATCTTTTCGACCTTTTTGTTATTCAAAATCAAATCAGGATGTGACTTTTAATCCCAGAAATCCCTTCACCCACTTTCTCAACCAATAGCCTCTCATGGATGGCTGCCAATCCGTGCTCGACCCTTCTCTCTAACCAACCCATCCCAGCGCATCTCCAATGATGTCACACTCACATGTACTGCAGCTGACAAAGTCTTGCAGCTTGTCCTCGCAAACTTTGATTCACACAAAACTAACACAAAAATTGCAAGCACTAACCCAAAAACAAAAAACAAATCTGCTGGTTTACTACAGGAAAGGTAACACAATTGCTTCAGAAACTTTACGGATTTTCCACTGACGGCTCTCGCTCTTGCAGCTACTCTTTCTTTCTCAGTTTCCCAGATTCACAAGCAAAATTCGACCTGCAAATTTTACTCTCAACTGGTCGGTGGGTCTGTCCTCGTGCACATAGGACTCACCAGATCTCAATCTAAATTTCCTTTTACTCACTTTGACTCACACTTTGACTTGTTGACCATGCCCGATCAACCTACTACACCAGACAAAATTACAACATAAACCAAGTGTCTCATACACTTTTCAATATACTCCGGAGCAGTGGTTTAAATGGGCCGGTACCCTCCGGTACGGAGTACCGGCACTTTTTTATTTTGAGAGGGAGAGTACCGGCATATCTCAAGATAAACGTAATACTTTTAATTGGAGAGTACCGGGACTTCTCAGAAACAAGCAGGTACTCTATCACAGAGTACCTGCACTTCTATGTTTCCATTTAAAGCACTGCTCCGGAGTCTTAGACCATGCAGGGTCCGTGCATCAACAACCATGTGGACAATTTTTCTGCACAAAGCGCCACACATGTGAAGTTCAATGACTTCCCTACTCTCACACTGCGGAGTACGCACACTCCTTCTACAACTTCATTTGGAGTATCCAAACTCCTTAAACCCTCACAAACCTCACAGTTCACCTGCAATTTGCATAAGCTGTGCAAGCGCAAAACCTACTTCATTCACACTGTCACTAAAATGCCAAGAACATCCTCAAACACCCATTGGCAGGCTCCAAGATTCTGGGAAAGTCATTTCTGGACTTAGGGGAACATTTTCTGTCCAATTAACATCATTGAAAAATAAAATCCAAATATCAGTAATAATAAACTCTCAAAGGACCAAATCATGAAGCTACTACAATCTCCGTTGATCTTTATGTCTTTCTGTTACCGTCTTTGCAAACATCAATCCTACTACTATCTTTGTTAATACCTGTTATTCTATACCGGATGTCTATAATGGGCTCTTAAGGAGAGAAACCATCCGTCTCTGCTGTCATCTTTGTTAGTACCTGTTACTCTGTACCGGACGTGACGTCTATGATGGGCTCTTAAGGAGACTAATCATCCTCTGCTACCATCTCTTTTAGCACGTCAGACCTTAATAACTAAACTTACAAGTGGACACGAATAGGTCGATGAACCTTTTGACTCGCAATTAAGATGTTCCCACCATAACTCCGGTACATGCAGATCAATAATCAATAATTAATCAATATTAACAATCAATGATAATCAATAGCATTAATAATCAATGGAGTCAGTAATTGTCACACACCATGACTTCTCAGTCATGAATACCCACACCTTTAGCAAAAGTTAGAATATTTATTTCCCTATATTAACAATGCTAATGTCACATAAATAATCTCAAAATCAAATGATACACATACAGAAACAACACTGGCTGTCCAAATCTGCGAAAGAAACACAATCTCATCAAAGCTTGAACTACTACACATTCCAAAGTTACAGTGCAAACTAGTAACAAGAATAATTGCACAAACGATATTACATGCATTTAGATTCAGCAAAGAAATTCATCAAACGTTATTCCCTATAGCAAATTCTCATTAGTCAGGATCTTTATCTAACATCAGATTAGCATCAGCATGTTGGGCTTCATGCAAAACAATTTTAGCAAACATAATTTTGGAAAATATCTAATTATGGCTCTATCAAAACAGTGTGGTTGGTGCCTAGAAAGAAAAAGCAAATAGGCATAACAAACACATGGGTACAAGAATACCTCTCCTCAGTTGGATCGGAAAACTAAGATAGGCTTCATCATCAGGACATCAATCTGGTCAGCAAGGATTCAGGATTCAGCATCAAAGTTCAGAAAACGCAAAGGGCCTGATTACAACTTTGGAGGAAGGTGTTAATCCGTCCCAAATGTGACGGATATACCACCAGCCGTATTACGAGTCCATTATATCCTATGGAACTCGTAATACGGCTGATGGTATATCCGTCACATTTGGGATGGATTAACACCTCCTCCAAAGTTGTAATCAGGCCCAAAGTCTTTAAGCATTAAAGTTAAGCATGTCTCTTGTCAAGACGCACAAGAAAATATTGACCTTTCGGCGAGCAAGAAAATAGGCAATGGGGTGTCTTCCCTCAGTGCAGTCCTGTTAAGTTAAATTCCCTAAAACTATTTCCCAAGTCCCTATTGGTCAAGGGATCTCATGTTCACACCTTGTCCAATAAAACTAAAACTTCAAATCTATGAATTCTACCACTACTCCGTTCATATGTCACTGATTTGCTTCTCCTGTAATGTCCTCACCATCCGACTCGTCAGGTAACAATATTGTCGCAGCTTATACTCCAGTCAGTGGCTCTATTGTTCTCCTCCTGAGAAAGTCAGTCTTACACACCTTACACTCATAATGTTACATTCAGCAAGAACAGCATCTTCTAGCAATCGGTTCTCATTAGAACGACTTTTAGCTATGAGCACATTAGGACAGTACAATGGAAAATCACAGTTTAATTCTCTAAGGCAGCCTTTTTTATTGAACGTTAAGAATTACAGCTTGACATTAGGCCGGGCAACTAGGCCAAGACGTTCGCTAAGTTAAGGCCTACAATTAATAAAACTAATACATAATGCATAACCCTTAACATGACATATTACTATATTAATCAAGCATATATTCAGCGTTTCATATTAATAAATCATCAATAAGTACACTTCGTGAACATTGGCAGCCACTCACAGTGATCACATTTTCAAATGCGTGCATTAATTTTCCAAGTTATTACATTTTATACACAAATCCATTACTCATAGTGCAAGAACACTCATTAATATTTTTGTTAAAACTCGTGCGCTAGCAGGGCTTTATCGTGAAAGTGGAGGTGCAGTATTCCTCCAAGAGTTCCACAAAATTGTTGTGAGTGGGCAGGTTCTTCAAAATGATGGGTGGGATCCGCAGCCGCTTTGTAGGGCAAGGAGTTGTTTCAGTTCCGGTTGTCGAGTTGTCTAGTTGGTCAGTGTTACAATCAGTGATATGTTGCAGAGCTTGTAAGCGATAAGCAGTCTCAAAGCTTTTGGGTGGTGCACAGGCAAGCTTGGATGCTTTTTCTGGCGAGGTTGGGCATGAGTTGCGTCCTCTCTTTATTTTGGTGTGCCATTCTGTGTCATCTGTAGCTTCGGTAGAGTGTGCATTGGTTTCTGCAGTTGCCGCCATTGCGTAGCAGTGGTGAGGTAATTTTGCTGGTACAGCCTGCGCTGTAGGCCTATTTCACAGGGCAAGGGGCGGGGCCAGGATAGAGGAGGGCCCTTGGGCTGGGCTGCAGTTGAATCTAGGAGCTTCTCTCGCCGGCGCCTGTTCACACACTGTTTTAGAAGAATGAATTGAATGAATCAGAGGCTGGTCTCGCGCAAACAGCCCCCTTTAAGCCGGTGTGCTCAGAATGAATGAATGATGACCCTGAGCATGTGCGCTCTGACCCTTTTTAGGTCGAGCATAGCATGTATCTGGGCTTTTAACCACACCCACCTCACTACCATTTGTTCGTGGGTTTGCCCTTCAAACATCCTTTGATGACATTGGTAAATGGTTTGCGTTTGTCCCTCCTTAGGGAGGTTTTGTTACCGCCTTGGCCATCACCCCTGTTACATTGATAATTGCACTTTTGCTGATAAGTTTGTCTGCGAGCGAACTTCTTTTTCCTCCTGTGTGTCTCTTCACGCTGATGCTCATGGCGTCCGTGGCGCTGTGAATCAGCTCACTTATCTCAACCGTTTTACTTTTAATTTTCAGTTTATGTGCCAATAAAAGTCCGGTTAGGAGTTTACAATGCTAATAGCTCTAACTCGAGCAATTGCGAGACCCATTGCATTACAAATGCTTGTTATTAGCAGGTGCCACATCACCTGTGACGCCTGTGTTGGGTGGGTGTGGGGTAAGTGTGGAAGCCAGCCCTCACCGAGTGGGAGGTGGAAACACTAGAACGTAATCAACAGGACACTACACAGTACATGCAGAAGAAATGCCAGATAAACTACCTACGCTGTTTTCTTCATGTGGTACCAGGATTATCAAATCATGCTTTGGAGGTATGCTTTTGGACTGAAAGAGACCCCCTCATTTCTTTCTATCGGGCTCAGGAAAGCTCCAAAAGCAATTCTCTTTGAGTGATAAGTATGGTATTTGTTTGGCCTGACAATGCTTACGAAAACTGGGTACCTTCCAGCCTCATTTCCAAGAATTCCATCGCCGACGTTAGTCTCATTTAGCTTATGATGCTGCGTCGTCATCGGTGTATTTATGGTAAGAATGCCTTAATTATTGACATGTCAGTGAGTATAAGATCTTAACGGGAGTAAGCGAAGAGCCTGGAAAGGTGAGATTGGCATATGAAGAAGTATTTCTAAATGAGTGCGTGTCAGCTGGGTTATTTGGCTACCAAAGATTTTCAGTTTGCTACTGACAGAGTTTAGTGAAGATATGCATTGAAAAACTGGACTTTATGTATTATTGTAAAATTCTGTGCAGTTTTGGTCTCTGAATGTCGGCAAGTATTCAGTGTCTGAGATCAGTCTCAGAGCAGAGAGGGGCGCACATCAAAGACCATGAGTATTTACATCATTGACATACAAGCATGATTTTAGATGAAGAGTTCAATTTCAAAGGAACTACGTGTAAAAGTCCTACTTGACGTGGACAACGTTTGCTGATTGTGCCATGCAGAGGCCACTCTGTATTAGCGGGGTTACAGATCGTCCTCAGGGAGTAGTTTATGATTGTCTCATATCTGATTATCTTTCAATGTTACACAGTTACCAGAGTCTACCAGAGATTCCCATTGGGACTTAAATCTTCAATATATATGTGTAAGAATGCATTATCCATAGCCTTGCATTTTGTTTTGGCACCAGGCAAACATGCTTTGTTTGAAACCAGGAGTTCTATTTTACAATGCAGCTTCATCTTGTAATCATTGTCTCTGAAATATATTATAACCACCGCCATCCACTCCTCAGTACCGCACCATTCTGTAGCATTTTATGTAGAGATCCGAGTAGAACGTTAAAACAGGCGGTCCCATGGTGTAATGGTTAGCACTCTGGACTTTGAATCCAGCGATCCGAGTTCAAATCTCGGTGGGACCTCAGGTTTTTTTAAACAATTTTTCTAATTTATTGTAGTTTACTATAAGAACTCTCCCTGCCAATACAGAAAGCGCATTGGCTTTATGACACTCGAAATGCATTTTTTAAATTATTTTATGAGCTACTGATTTATATTGAGGCTCAGGTCTTTGCATCCGTCCGCTCCTCCCATTCCAATTTGATTGGTGGTTGAGCTGCCTTTCAGTCATACTCTGTCATCTGATTGTTCGGGTGAAAACCGATTGACCTGCCCATCTCATCGAACTGCTGAAACGACCAAAAGTAGGCGATACGAAACGTTTCATAGACCAAAAAGACAACGGGTCCGAACCATTGTGACTGCTCAGAAATGTCAACGCGAAATTTTCACGTTTGGAAATGAGCACCACCAGACCAATTATCAGCTCGGTGATGGGGAAGGCAATTTTCATCGGAAGAATGTGATGATATTCGAAGGTATATAGCGAAGTCTTTTAAACGCTCTTTAAAATAGTACACGTTTTTGAAGGTTATCGTATTGCCCCTTTCGTCGCGCCAGTTATGGAGGTGAAACGACTACCATTTCAAGATGGCCACTTCGACGAAAGGTTTACCACCGCCGAGCTCTTAGTAGAGGACTAGAGCGCATAATTCTCAATTAGTGTGTTCTTGAACTAGAGCCAAACACCTCGTCCCTAACACCCCTCGGCCGGACGGCACCACAGAGCAGCTTTAGAATGGGAGTTATTGCTATAAGAATTCGTTACACTGTAAAGACGCCAAGAGCGCCGACGCAACAAGAGAAGTGTTCAAAAGAGACCAGGAAATATTCAAGAAAGATGGTGCGATGTGGTATTAGTGCTATGCAAAAGTTAAATGAATGTGGTTCAGAATTGTTTGTTTCCAGCACTGGCTATTTCACGCCATTCAAAAAGTCTTGCTTAAATATTTAGCTTTCGCAAAGAGGCTTATTGCTTACAGTTCATAGCAGGCTTTGAGTAGCCACCTTGATCACGTTTTAATGGCATTGCCCATCTGGTCACTTTGATAGGCAATCTGTTCACTCCTTCCGATTGAATGGCTTTCTGCCCTATTGTTGTTTAGTCCCACCCCAAAGCATAGTTTCTTTACCATAGTTTTGACTGGTTGACTTGTATAATTCCACTGTAGACGCCAGGGAACTGTTTTAAAGAATTACCTGAAGGCAGAAGCCCCATGTGGACCAAATCAAAAACTTTCCGTGGGCTTAAATTCTTGTCCACTTGTTGCTTTTACTATCACTATCATTAGCTTGTTTCTTATTCAACGGCTTGCCTTCCTTTCCTTATTTCGCTCTCTCATCCCCCACCTATCATCACCACTTCACCATCACCTTGACTGTTTGGCTTGTATCCCTCCATTGCTCGTTTTCAGAGAGCTACTTTATTTGATTCATCACCTCATGTGAGTGGATGTGTTCTTATTTTCTCTTTGGTGATGCCTCCCCTCCCAGCTTGCCTGTAAAAGCACAGGAACCAGGATATTGTTGGCACAGTAGGACTAAAGGGTATATACTTGAAGAGTTGTTTTTGTTTTATTTTCAGCATTCCACATATTGCACAAAAGCTCAGGCCTTGGCCAGCAGTGGGCTCTTGAGACAAGGCGTAGTTGGCATGATGGAAAATAAGTGTTTCCTCCTAGAGATATATGGAGTTCCTGGGCTACTGCAGAGGACTAAATGGTTGGCCCATCTTTCAGTTCAGGGTCCAGTGGAAAATTGGGCCTTAGCAAGCATTGTCCTTTAAACTGCTTATTTTTACTTTAAGTTTCCTAAGTGTAAAAGTATTTGAAAAGTAAACCATGGCTTTATGGGGAATGAAAATACTGAATTTAGTCTAGTTTTGGAATTACTCAAAATGTTTGCTTTTACTCTAATATTTTGTTATATATATATACTCTCACATAGTACTTGTCAAACAAGCTTTGGTAAACCCAGAAGCTGGACACTCATAAATGCTGCAGCCTCATGGCAGCGTGGGTAAAGCATCCGCTCAGTTTCAGCCTTTGCCCCACAGTACTTACATGCTGTTGAGTCCTTCACAGTTTTCATTTTTTTAAATAGCTGGTACATCTAAGGGATGCTTGCATTGTACCTTCCGTGTGAGGGAATCTTATATTGTACCTTCTCTGTGAGGGAAGCTTGCATTGCACCTTCTGTGTGAGGGAAGCTTGCATTATACCTTCTCTGTGAGGGAAGCTTGCATTGTACCTTCATTGTAAGGGAAGCTCGCATTAACCTTCTGTTTGAGGGAAGCTTGCATTATACCTTCTCTGAGAGTGACGCTTGCACTGCTGATGTGCTGTATCTGCTGTGTGTGAGGAAAGCTTGCATTGTACCTTCTCTGTGAGGGAAGCTTGCATTGCACCTCCTCAGAGGGTGAAGCTTGCCTTGTACCTTCTGTGTGAGGGAAGATTACATTGTACTTTCTCTGTGAGGGAAGCTTGCATTGTACCTTCTGTCTGAGGGAAGCTTGCATTGTACCTTCCGTGTGAGGAACGATTGTATTGTACCTTCTGTGTGAGGGAAGCTTGCATTGTACCTTCTCTGTGAGGGAAGCTTGCATTGCACCTTCTCAGAGAGGGAAGCTTGCATTGTACCTTCTGTGTGGCTGAAGCTTGCATTGTACCTTCTGTGTGGCTGAAGCGCGCTTTGTACCTTCTGTGTGAGGTAAGCTTGCATTGTACCTTCTGTGTGAGGGAAGCTTGCACTGTAACTTCTGTCTGAGGGAAGCTTGCATTGTAACTTCTGTGTGAGAGAAGCTTGCACTGCTGCCTGTACTGTATCTGTTCTTTGTGTAAGGGAAGCTTGCATTGTACGTTCTCTGAGAGGGAAGCTAGCACTGCTGCTGTGCTGTGTTGTGATGGAAGCTTTTACTGCTGCTGCCTATGCTCTATTTGTTGTGCATCAGGGAAGCTTGTATTGCTGCTGTGCTGTATCTGCGCCGTGTGTGAGGGAAGCTTGCACTGATGCCCCGCACTGTACCTGTTCCTTGTGTAAGGGATGCTCGCATTGTACATTCTCTGAGAGGGAATCTTGTACTGCTGCTGTGCTGTATCTGCTGTGTTGTGAGGGAAGCTTGTTCTGCTGCCGCCTATGCTCTATTTGTTGTTCATCAGGGAAGCTTGCATTGCTGCTGTGCTGTATCTGGCTGTGTGTGAGGGAAGCTTGCACTGATGCCTGCACTGTACCTGTTCCTTGTGTAATGGATGCTCGCATTGTAAATTCTCTGAGAGGGAATCTTGCACTGCTGCTGTGCTGTATCTGCTGTGTTGTGAGGGAAGCTTGCACTGCTGCTGCCTGTGCTCTGTTCTGCTGTGTGTGAAGGAAGTTTGCACTTCTGCTGTGCATTGTACCTTCTGTATAAGGGAAACTTGCATTGTACCTTCTGTTTGTGGGACATTTGCATTGTACCTTCGGTGAGGGAAGCTTGCACCAGTTCCTAAATAAACTATTGTTTCCTCTCTATCTTCTTTTCTATCCATTCTATGCAGCTCTTACCCATATATATATTCACCATGCCACATAATTCCACTACACAAATACACTTCGTACCACACAATTCCACACTGCACAATTCCACAAGTAACAATGAAAATACAAACCACAAATTTCCACTCTACACCAAATACATCCCCTACACTCCAAACCAAAATACATAAACAAAATATATTGTCATTTACAACACCAATAGCTCTAATTCTTGCAAATGCTTGTTTTTCTTGCAGTTTAATATAGCCTTTTGTCTAGAGAGCACTGAAACACATCTATAAGCGGCAAATTTTGAGAAGAAAAAATGATGCAGAACATGGGGGCGGGACACTGTCATTTATGTTGCTAGGGTAGCACACATTGCTCTATTGCAGTCATGGCCAAGCACTTCTGGAAAGAGGAAGGAATACAGTAGGAATAGTTAAGACAGGTTGGAATTTCTAGCAAAATGGATAAACATCTTGAAGCTTCACTTGACCCCAAAGATAAGCTTAGCATATTCATGTGTGGCAGCAAGGCTTGCCAAATTACTCAAGCAAGCACACCACCCAGATATTTATTCTGGAAGGGGTAGTAATTTAGTGACCTTCCATTTTAGGTGTTTTGCAGCAAGATCTATTTAGAGCTTCTCATTGATCAAAAGGGCATTCATCTCTTCCTTATTTATCCCTTCCAACGCACATCATTGATTGGTTTTACTCAAGAAGTGTCACTCCAAGTGTCGCTCATTTAAGCATAGAATGTCACTCATAAGTACACTGAAACCATGGAACGTGTCACACATAAGCATTGCGAAACTTTGGCAGCTATGTTTTAGAGTGAAATATTTTGTGAACTAATACAAATAACAGCAGTACTGGAAGTTCAAAGACATTTTCTGAATATTTGCAAAAGTGCATTGTCATTGTGTTACAAGCAAATGCAGAAATCTTTTGTTGATCTATGACAGTAAAGAGCTTTTCCCATTATTAGTAAATATGTTTTATGATTTTGAAAGCGATAATAAGTGGCAGGGAGAGAATCATTTAGAGTTTGGTGAAGTGGGAACATGGCCATAAATTGATGGTACTCCTGCTCTGTCAAATGTGTATCATCCACTACTGAACCACAATTCAATTGAACAACATTTGTACTTTGGTAGTGCTTATTCCACCTACTGAGGTGTTGAAATACTTTATCACAAGTAGCATGAGACCGAGGAGCCCAAAGTTAGTGGTCAAGCCATTGGTTATTGAGATCATTCTTGTGCTCTGAAAGAAATCATTCCGTGCACTTAATTCCGCTTCTTTGTGGTACCTTACTGACTTGAGTGTGATCAATAGAGGGGGCTATGTGAGAAGCAAATGGTTTGTGGGACTAATAGACCTTGTGCCTGAGGTCACCATGACCCTCCCGTATCCACTTTACCTCAGAGTAGACCATGCTTGGACCATGTCATGATGACTATATTTTTTGAAGACGATACCTGACACCAGGTGAGCTGAGAGTTCTTTGTTTTGCTAAAGTGCAATGTTTGACAGTGTGTTGAAAGACAAGGAACCACAGCAAAGAAAGTTTTAATCAAGCATTTATTAGTACACAAAAAAGGTTTTAACAAGCATTTATTAGATCGCAGAAAGGTTTTAAACAGCCGTTTATTAAAACAGAACTATTATGATTTAAATACTGTAAGAGGAATAAAAGTAGAGCCAACCAGTCTTCCCTAGTGGTGTGGGAGATCCATGCCAATGCCTTCAGGCTGCACCGAGAAAAGCAGCAAATGGCTCACAATGACTGACTGACTGGCTCACAGTGTTGTTTTCAAGCTTGTGTAGATTTTTCAACGAGTGCCAAAAAGCACAACTCAAAATATCTTAAAACTTGTTAATCTTTGCCATTAGCACGATAAGCAGGTTGGGCAGAATGGTTCTTTTTGGACCTAGTGCCTTTCAACAGTTTTCAAGCCATGGCTACACTTTATATCAAAACCTACGATGTTCAGCAAGTAATGATCTCGACTGCTTTGTAATAGGTGATGCAAGATAAATTCTTGTGAATACATACCCTGCCTTGGGCAGGCAAAGTCAAACATCTGCAGTGTAATATACTATGACTGTAAAGCTTCATCCTTCATCTGCATGAAACTGTGAACTTCAAGTTCTGAGTAATCTTGTCTATAAAGTACCATTCGTCTTGTAGCACTGTTATAGTATTGTCTTGGAATATCTTATTTTGCTAATGGCCATATACCATGCAAAGCCAGCTAGCGCTTTCCCACAGTCTGAACATGCATACAAGACACCTTACATATACGTTTTACCTCCTTCCTCTTTGACTTTACCTTTATGATTATAGCTAGTAAGCTAGCTTGGTTGCACTATTCTGGTCAATAGAGTAAAACTACAAAGCCACATGTGATCTGTGTCTCCTGCTGCACATGGTAAGGTACAACTGTTTTCCATATTCTGTATAATACCAAGGGAGTGATTATGGATATCCATGATACTCATTTTATTTGTGGAGAAGGAAGGAAAGGGACCAAACATCTGTACACATGCATTCGGACGAAAAGCTAAAGCTTGAATCCTTATTGTTTTGAATTTGTGACCAATAAAATGAGTCAACACATGGTTGGAGTATTATTCAGAATATGGACGTTTTCAATATTTAATTTTGATGTGATAAGAATATGATAAACTGATCTAAACACTCAGGCGTACATTTCACGGTATAGCAGGGTGCACAGACTGCAGGTGGATTTGTATTACAATGAAATTCAGTAGTGGCATCTCTGACTACTGGGCTCTAGTCACACCTGTATGCTGATCTTGATAACTCTTCGTGCAACCCACAAGTTACTTGGAAAGTGGAGTTTTACAGTGTTTTATTTCTTTCATTGAAACACCATTTGAACCATGAGGGTCCCAAGGCACAGAAATCAGTTAATATTCCTGACAGGCAAGGAGACCATTCCTTGCATGTCAGAGCCATGGCCCTTTTGTTTTAGTGAAACAAACCCCTGTTTTTACCTGTCTTTTTTACTGAAACAAAAAAAGTGTTCTTAGCCAGGGCAATAAAACATGGTTCTTTATCAGCATTCATCTCTGCCTTCAGCAAATCTGTCCTACTGGAGAATGACCTGAAGGCACAGTTGTCCCTGTCAGGCAGGCAGGGACCTGTAACTTTGACACCCGCCTGCAATACGCAAAATAAGGCCCTTGTTGGTTTATGGTCAGTCAGTCTTCAGATTCACATTACTTATGAGTTTACAGCACTGAGCAGTGCTAAAACTCCATTCTATGAACATCATAGGGATATGCATTCACTGTAAGCTCATAAACATTATGCACCTGAAGATAGGCTGAAATCCGAGATCTATTAAAGAAATGTATTGTCATAGTAAAATAAAATGTACAAGTAAACGCCCTTTGAAATGTAGGCTGTACGTATATTTAAAGCTGTGTCTGGGTATATGATCGTTACTGATTTGCATTTGAGGCTGTGCTTGTGCAACACAAGCTATTTTGGGGTTTATGATGGTTGTAATTGTTCGCGTGAGGCTGTATCATGGCATTTAAGGTTTCCTTCAGAAGTTTAACTGGTATGTAATGGCACCTCTGGTCTGTCATGATTCTACTGTTCGATAGACTTCAGAAATACAGGCTTCGTGCCTCTGACAATTGCCCTAGATGTGGCGGGAAGGATGCCATCTTCCTCCACATGGCATGGACCGGCCCAGGAGTCCATAAGTTCTGGATGGCAATATTTTCAGAGCTGGAACAAATAGTGGGCGCCGCGCTGATGGCCACACCACTGTTAGCGCTATTGGGCTATGCAAAGATGTGGAGAAGGGAGGTAGGAGGCTGGTGGCCTTGGATCTGTTGCTGGCAAAGCGATGGGTGCCGATGAGGTGGGACCGGGAGCCATTGTATACAATAAGGGACTGGGAGTCTGACATGATATACTGCAACACCCAGACTGAAACGTACAATGAGCTGACTCTTCTGCAAACCCGCCCTAAAAATGACTGGGGCCCATCTCAGACATACATGATTGGTAAGGAGACTGGGGAGGCAGAGGGAGAATAGCCGAGATTGCCAGAGTCATCAGCTGCCCCTGTTACTACTAATTCATAATGTGGTCTCTCTGGGTATGTTTGGGATGCTGGGGACACTGGCCCTGGCTGTGTGCCGATGGGGGCCACTGTGGCTTGTGGAGCTGGGGTTGAGGACATGTCTTGCTATACTTTGTACTCCTGTTGTATATTAACCGAACACTACAAATGTGGCACTGTAAATATGTAATACGACCAATGTAAAGAAATACTAATATGTATGTTGTGTGTGAAGAGTTAGTTGTTGCTTCCTCTGCGTGGAGGTTTAAGTTTGAAAACAATAAATACAATTTTAAAAAAAAGATATCATACCTACACCTCTGCATGTTCAGGTGCAGTGTTATTAAAAAATTGGTATAGGGTGTTGAACATTTTGTGGGGTCCGGGTTCTGGGCTTTGGCTTCTGAATGGTGGAAGTTGATATTGGAATTGATTGGGGCTTGCTGTGTTATTCATGTTTCCCAATAAAGATGTGTCCCATATGAACTTTTCTTGACATTTATTCATGAAATGATCTCTACACATAGCAGTTCCAATCTTAAAGTAAAGCATGCAAATAATTCTTGTATCTGCTGTTATCGTTATAGTATGAATCTTATTGTTATTGTAGTTGGTTGTACTTCTGCCATAGCTTTGCATGTGATGTCAATGACTGAGGTCATAGGATATCGCATCATGTGATTTGAAGGGACACTGGCCACATAATCGACTTCTCTTGGTGTCACCAGGAGGTCAGTGGCAATGGTTCCATTCCCCCTATGGGATTTTCACAAATTGACATAATTGGTTACATCAAGTGGGTGTGGGTTTTACTCACCGTCGGCTGTTTCTTCTCTAGGGCAGGGGAGCGCCTCTCCCTCCCCCGCCCAGTGAGTCGCACTGGCTAAAATAAAATGGCAATGAAAAGATTTTTGCCATTTTACTTTTACCTGCACAGTGCACACTGCAGAAGGGCACCAGCCCAGAGACATACTTGGCATGTCCTCTGCTACCGATTGGCAGCAGAGGACAGAAGCAGGGCTGACTGGGTGCTTCAAAGTGCGCATGTCACTTTGGCCAGCTGTTTTACGCCGGGCCAAGTGACGTGCACTTTGAAGCTGTACACTCAGCTGTCTTAAGACAGCTGGGTGAAGACCAAGCACAGGCCTCGAGGGCCTGATGGAGCGTCCAGTCAGCACGCTCCATTCAATCTAGGCACTTCTCTCATGCTGGTTGCCAGCATGAGAGCAGTGTCTGGATTGGTTATGGGAGCTCTTCCTCTATCGGATAGCAGAAGAACACGGAGGACGATGTGCATCACGTGCGTAAGTGCTATTTTTTAAATTTTTATTTGAAATGTCTAATGCACGTAAGTGCGTAATGCATGCAAGTGTAGTGGTTGTGTTTTACGTTGTAGTTAGTGTTATGTTTTTATTTGGTCTTTTAAAGGGAGGGTTTTGTTTTTTGGGAAGTGGTGGGGCACTTCACTCGCCCCACTAATTGCAGAGGATACCAGCCACCCCTGTTACTCGCACCAGAGGAAATCCTCAAGGAGTTATGTTTCAGGGGATCAGGTCCATCCAGACTTCCGGGCAAGGCCTCTAATCATATTACATGTACAAAGACAATAGACAGCAGATCTGTTTTAGCCCTGGCGCTCTACATACTACATGGGGGAATAGATTGGTAGGATCAAATGACTAACTGCACTGAATTTCTGGTGTAGGGCCAGTGAATAGCAGTCTTGTGTGTGATATTACCGGGTCTAGGAGCCTGAAATGAGAGATGTGAAACCTTGGGAGTGGCTGCTCAGCCACTCGCAGAAGTATACTTCTGTGAGTGCAGAATGACTCAAATGGGTAGAGAGACTTTTAGATCTGAGAGGTCTGTGATCTCTTTCTGGAAAGTGCTGAGGGGATGCAGTGTGACTTGGGATAGGTGGCACCTTGTGGATACATTGTTTATGTTCCCATTGAGCTCCATGCTCCCCATTGCTACCAAGAAGAGCCAGTGGGGAGGTGGTAAGGGGCAGAATGCAGTGAAAATTCTTGTAACATATATGCCCCAAACACGTCATGCTTTCATTTATATATAGTTTTCTGTGCTCACAGTGCGGCATAACCCTATGTGGCTTGTGTGACACCCCCCACCCACACCACAGACTAACCCTAAGTGATGACAAGCACTGGGCTGAGTAGTGGTACATAGCTCTCTTTTGCTTAGGGAGTAAGAAAAGGAAGCCAAAGCTGTGCTGCACTTTTGGATGAGGTGAAATAAAGGAAACTCAGATGTGGAGGTGGTAAAGGGGAGGGGAGCCCATAGTATGATCGTATAAATGTTTTTCAATGGCATAGCATTGCGCGTAAATGATAAGGCAGTTGCAGCCCCCACAAGGAATTATGTAACCAGGACTGAGCCAGACTAATCTGTCATCAAGACCATGAAGTGGCAGCTCAGACTGTCCCATCAGGTATTGCTCCTCAGAATAAAAAATGCTTTCCAACATTCTGTGACCACACAGAGGTAGGAATTTTCAGGTTTCATAAATACTAATTAGGGTAAGGTTAAGGGCACTAAACCTGATATCAAAGAGCCTTTGCCACAAATAGGCCATCATTGTAAATCTCATCATGACAGTCATTTGGCTGGGAAGTTTATACTTGCTTTCACTGAAAGTCGTGCTTCTTGCCGGTGTGCGCAAACTGCACAGGTCTGAGTTTTAATCTGTTCTGAGGAACATTCTTAGAAGACCGTCATCTTTGCAGGTAAGTTGGCATTGGCTGCCAGTCATAGCAAGAGTCAGTCAGGCACTAAGGACCCTCACGGGACAGCATCTGCAGCACGTGTTAAAGGTAGGGTGCGTCATGGTGGTGTTGCAGGTCACACCAAACTCTAGGTCAAGGATGGGTTCTGGGAGAGGGGTGGTAGCACGTTATTTTTCCTTTCTCACTTTCTCTTCAGACCTGTTCAGCTGGTACTTTTTGGTAAATGACTTTTTTTAATATGCTGGTTTGTTTTTCAAAGGGGTGTTAATGTTAGCCCATTAGCAATGAGATGCATATCTACATTTGAAAGTCTATTTCTGCCCTGTCACTCACTGAACTGTGTAATCCTGCTAAACAGCAAAACCAAGCAAATTGTAGAAAGGTACGTTATTTTATTCGAGCAGGACACTACCATATGTCTGCATCTATTCAGATTCGCTGGTATCTCAACTCCGAGTGATTCCAACTTCTAAATGTAGTCAGCATAGCACATGCTTGTTATGTGATTTGAACATAAACAATGTAACATTCGTAGGCATCTATGAATGTGCAAACTAACAGACATAAAACACCTCTTCTCTCTTAAAATAAAACAAAACTTTACACAACCAGATGCATACAGCTAATATGTCCTTTAGAAACACATACCTTTGGACAATCCTCATACTTTACAGCAGCTTGCCAGTCACTGCATGTTCCCTTTGCTTTATAAGCCACAGAATCAGTAGCATTAACACTATTGGTAGGAATATCCATGTTCTCTGATTCCATTAAATCATGCACATCAGTAGCTTGACTAATGTGATTTTGCTGGACTTCCCTTTTGAAAATTGCCAGCTCTAACCGAGAAATCATTTTCTCCTTCCTAAAGGCTGTCTTCATTCAATCTTCCTTTATACTTCACCACCCTTCTCACATTCCACACTGTGCCACACTTTGCATTTGCATGATTAGGACTACACTATTAGTGTTGACCTTGACTACAGCCTTGCCAAACTTTGAGGCTTCTTTAGCCACAATACCTGGCTTGAAGATTCTCACCCATTTTCTCACTGTTGACACACACTTCACGCTCCCTCACCACCCTGACTGGCATCCTATCTAAATCTAGTCACCAAAAACAGGATCAAAAAAGTCTCCTCATGAATGACATTCCAGGGTGTCCCTCATGCTAATACCAAAATAGTCTTGTGTACCATAGTTGAAGAAATACATTTCCATTCCTTGAACAGTAAGCTTCCTTCAACTTCCAATTCATTAGAAACTTTCCAGAGTGGCAATAATTCTGGAGGCCTGTACTCTTACTTGGCTACCCTTCCACCACATATCTCCTCACTGCTTGGCACAACTCATCCTTACCTTTGGGCTACAACTACTTCTCTTCTGTAATCCCTTTAGATTTACCATGCACAATATCTTCTGTTGTGGCTACCATATCCGCTTTACCAGGTCATTGTCTGTAAGCCAATGCAGTCTGACTGAAAAAATCAGCAGTCACATTGTTCTTTCAAGATACAAACTCAGCTTCAGTACTATATTTGTGCAATCTTGGTGTCAGCCTCGAAATATATGAAGTGACATTCCACCTACAGAAGGTGACAAAATGCCCATAAGAGATTATGGTTTGCTCCTAAGGTAAACTGACTTCCCCATTCATAATTCTGAAAGTGTTCAATTACCCATACGTACACCACATATCTTCAAACTCCACTATGTCACACAACACTCCATCAGTACCATAGATACTCACATCTACTGTAATAAAATGCTATTTGTTCATGCAAAAAGGTTTCAAAGTGGGAGCTCCCACAATTTCAGTTATACCTTGCTCAAACGCCTTTTGTTGTCTATTTGACCATTTCAAATCAACCTTTTTTTCTTGTCTGTTATCTTAAAGTCTTAATTTGAATTGCAAAAATTCGTAACAAATTTGCTATAGTACATAAACCAGAAAATAAGAGAACAGTTCACCTTGTTGTCCAGTGCAGGTGCTTTAATGATAGCATTAACTAATGACTTCTTGGGCTCCTCACCCCTCATCGGACAAAATGTGACCTAAATATGCCACAGTCCCAAAATAGTTCAATTTTGCTCTTTTTGGAAGTCAGTCCATATGCTTTCTCACCGTTTAAATACCTCCTGGACGTGTTTTATGTGTTCCCATTAATTTTCAGAGAATATGAGAATGTCATCCTGGAAACACTTCGCAAAACTGTTCAAATCTTTGAACATTTGGAACATTGCCCTGTGGAGAACAAACACCACAGAGCTTACCCACATGGCATCCATTTAAACTGGAATAGACCTTGAGGTGTAAGAAATGCAGTCAAATGACTTGAATCAATAGTTTACTCAATCTGATGATAAGCAGACCATAGGTCTAAATTGAAAATACTTTTGCGCCTTCCAAAATGCATACTACATTGATAATAGGAAGTGAGTGACAAACACTACAATATTGACATTAAGTGCTTTTATGTCTACATAGAGCCTTAAACCTTTGTCCACCTTTCATTCCAACACTTTGGGAAAAACCCATTCTGACAATTCAATTTCCTCAATTATACCTTCTCTTACCATTCCTTCCACCACCTCCTTCAATTCTTGCCTTACATTAATTGGTACACCTCTCAGTTTCTGTTTCACCTGTACTTCATCCTTCTTGATCTTATGAGAATAACCTTCCAGTTTGCCCAATTTATCTGTGAACACATTTGGAAATTGAGTGGTTACAATATATCATTTGCTTCTGTTTCTAGTAACACAGGTTCACACAGGTTCCTTCCTCTTAGGGTTCCAAATTATCCCAAGTTTCCATTGGTCTCTCCATCCTAAAACATTCACACCATTCACCAATACATATAACTTGTTTTGAGCTCCTCTTCCTTTGAATTGAAGTACAACATTCTCATAACCAATTATGTCAATAGTAGATCCATCAAAACATTCTGCTGTTACATCATACCAGAGATAGTTAAAGTTAAATCAGATAATTCCAATACACTTTCAAACTTTTTCAAACAATTATTATCCATCAAGAACCAGAGCCTGCCAAACGTTCGAATTCCTTGACTACAAATTTAACAAGACACTTAGGCAGGCTTTTAACCTCCTGACCTTCCTCCCACATGCTAGAAATCCTTTATAGAGAAAACAATACCTTTATTGTTTTGATCTTCCTTAACACATTCTCTCGAACATCTCAACTCCTTTCCATCATTTACACAAGAAAACTTTCTTTGGGTGTCACAATATTCTTCCTTAAATCCTTACACACGCAAGCAAAATGTCCAGTGCAGCCACACTTTTGGCTCTCCTTGTCAACCACAGTAGACTGAGGATATGAGGCAATATGACAAGAACTCCCACACCTGTAGTATACTACTGATTTCTCAACCTTTTTTTATAGTAAAACAAATGGTTTGCATGAGAACTGTTACTATTCACATCACACATTCTCTGCGCCACCTGTACTTTTTTGTTATTAGATTGCTCTGAAGCTTTTGTTGTGATAATGGCATCTAGAAATGGGATCACCCATTACGCACAGCTGTTCTTGGGGTTTCCTGCCCTTACATGTACAATGATTTGATCCCTTTTCATCTCATCAGTGATGGACTCAAAATTACATGTCCTAGAAAGAGCTCTCTGTGCTTTAAGAAACTAATTAAAGGATTCATATTATTTTTTAACTAGTGGATACAATTTAAACCTACTCAGTGCTATAATAGATGTTGGTTTGAGACAGTATTCCTTTCTCAATAAAGCTATTTTAAAAACATCAATGGCTCCTTGTCGATCTTGAGGTGTCACTTGTGATAAAGTGGTGAAAACAGCTTGCTCTTCAGATCCTAAGCAATGTGACAAAATATTTTTTTCCCATTCCACAGCCATCCTTTTCCCATCAATGGCCCTCATGTAGGCCATACATTCTTCCTTCCATCATACCCTAGGATTAGCAGTATCACCTTTACTTTGAAAAACTTTTGCTGGCAGGGCGGATTGCATTTTTCACCCCCCCAAAAAACAATCAATTGAGAAGCTTATACCTTGTGTGACTTAAACACACTTGTAGCCAAACCTCATGTTCCAATAAGTTCCCAATGCGAGGTAGCAAAGTACATTCACAAAAGCAAGTGTACACACACACATACTAGCCTTAAACACCATGCCTTAAACACCAGGCCTTAAACACCATGCCTGCCCATATAGTGCACAGCATTTTCTAACTATGGTAAAGTGTTCACACTGACTGTTTCTGACAGTGCATCACAGGTTGTCAATTTCCAAGAAAGTCATGTGACGCTGCCCTTAAGGCAAGCCATTATTGCCAATAGTGTGAGCAGCTTGTTCCGCGCCTCTGGGGTAGTTGCATCAAGGGAATTATGAGCTCCAGTACACTAAGCACATGTTCACTGCCGGAAAACGTTGCGATTCCTCCTTCCATTCTTCACGTTTACTTTTGTAGAGCGTGTGGCAAAGACACATTGATTCCTCGATGCAGTAACTGGTTGAGCACAGTGTGTATGCAGGCCAGCAGAAAAACAGTAAATTTAAGAAGTCTCACCACATTGTTTAACACAAAAGTGAGGTTATAAAGCACCGTTGATTTCAACCTAATGCAGAGTAAATCCACTAAAACTCAAATTCTAGGGAATCCATTTACGATACAACTACAGGTCTCCTTAGAGAAAATACCGCTCTCGTGCTGCCAAAAGTAGCTGGCATTGCTCTGTTCCTCGCATTGCTCTGTTCCTCGCCTCCACTTGCTAAAAAGCTAGTCCAAGCGAATTGTGGGAACATGAGTTATTTCCAGCTGCACTTTACCACATGCCTGCTTCCATTCTGATCCCCTGGTAACTCGCCTTCTAGCGATTCCGCATTATAAATGCAGCTGCCTTGGAATGTGATTTGAACATAAACAATGTAACAAAAATAGTTAACAATGACGATGCAAACTAACAAAGATACAAACAGTTCTTTTTGCCTGCATGAAAAAGAGGCAGAAAGCCAACAACTAAATTGTACTTTTGGATTTAAAAAATCTGGCAAGTGGCATTATGAAATATGACTCCATCAGCTATTTCTGTCTTCTCAGCCAACAGCATGTTGCATTGTGGGGCTTACGCTTTTGCTTTAAACATTGTCATTATGGGATCAAAACCCAAGCATGCAAAGCACTGTTAGCTAAAACGGCAGAGTTGTCCAGAGGCATAATACATGACATGGAGCCACTTCTCAGTTATGTTCTAACATTTTACAAAGTTGTTTAGTCCATTTCAAAATGAATTGTTTTTAGATGTTTTGCGAGGGTTCATTCTTTCATTGCCATGATGCATTAAAACAAGCATGGGCAATATGATTTTTTTGCCTTCTATGTAGCTGAAAGTTCTATAATAAGCATCCCAATTGAACAAAGGTACAGACTAATCTCTCACTGTACAGGACAAGTACAACACGGTTAGCTAACATACTGAATAGAGAGTGAAAGAAGTTAAATGACTGCTGTACCTTCTCTGTAAACAGACATAAACAAACGTACAAGAAGTAAAAAAAAAAATAACACTGGAAGAAACAGTTATAGCTCTTATGGAATTACCATACATTCATGTACTCATTAAGGTAATCAACTCACCTCCTTAATGTGGTATGCTTGATCACTGGGTCTGAATCTAGCACTGGTCAGCGTGTGAGAGTACTTCCCTTCACTGGTTGTACTGTGTCCTAGTTATGGGTTCCCTACTTTGGGTTAGGTTATGTCCCTTAGGACAACATTTATATTCTCCCTGTGTTAAAGAGTCAGACCTATATTAAAATTGTGTCTGGGTGAGCTAAAATGTTTTTTCTGCTATCTCCCTACCACAGGTTAAAAAAAAACAGGTGGGTCAGGCAACTGACCCTACTTCTGTTTTCCATTGACATATTTTAGTGCTCAAATACTGCGGGTCAAGCACCTTCCTCAGAGTTATAGTTCTCAGTATTTCACATCAAATATAGTGGAATAGTTCCTGGTTAATAGGGTGTAGTGGGCCAATTACATTGTAAATGTAAGTACAGTAAATATATGATTTGTTTTTTCTTATGAAGTGGAAACAGCAGTGGAAACACCTTTCTTCATAGAACAGGTGCACCTTGGGTAGAAGGCAACAAGGGCATCACTTCATTCCCCACAGGACTGATCCAGTAGGGCAGACTAGTAGAAGCATTCATTGCTTACAGAACATGTACAGTAAGGAAAGAGTGACATGTAAGTTACAGACAGATCTCTGGAGAAAGTGCTTAACTTACGGAGAGGAACGTATAGATGGATGACAGATCTCTGGAGAAAGTGCTTAACTCACGGAGAGGAATGTATAGCTGGATGAGTGAGTGAACATAAAAGTCCTAATACCATTCTCACTTAAGAGATATCTCTGTGTCAGCATCCTGAGGGTTCTTCTCTTGTCACATGGAGACCTGCTGTTGGTGCGTTTTCTTTGGTTTTCCATGCATTGAGAGGTAGCTGTTACCTAGTAAGTTGCTGTTTGGAGCCCGGCTACAGTCTAAGGGGGTCATTCTGACCCCGGCCGGCGGCGGTAGCCGCCGGCCTGGCTGGGCCCGCCAGAATACCGCTGCGCGGTCACAAGACCGCCGCGGGTATTCTGGGTTTCCCGCTGGGCTGGCGGGCGACTGCCAGAAGGCCGCCCGCCAGCCCAGCGGGAAACACCCTTCCATCGGAGCCGGCGGAGTGGAAGGGGTGCGACGGGTGCAGTTGCACCCGTCGCGATTTTCAGTGTCTGCATGGCAGACACTGAAAATCTTTGTGGGGCCCTGTTACGGGGGCCCCTGAAGTGCCCCACGACACCCCATACCGCCATTCTCTTCCTGGCAGCCAAAACCGCCAGGAACAGGATGGCGGTATGGGGCTCGGAATCCCCATGGCGGCAGGGCAGCGGGAAACCGGCGGTACACCGCCGGTTTTCCTTTTCTGACCGCGGCTGTACCGCCGCGGTCAGAATGCCCATGGGAGCACCGCCAGCCTGTTGGCGGTGCTCCCGCGGTTGTTGGCCCTGGTGGATTTTACCGCCAGGGTCAGAATGACCCCCTAAGTAACTATACTTTACACAGGCTTCAACCTCTTTGAAAATGTTTGAATGTGTCTGCACCAGGTGCTGTGTAATCCCGGCTTCGGTCCTGCACCTGTTCCAAACGTTGAGGGCCACCTCTGCAATTAGGGATGCCTTTTTAGCTCCACTTTAAACACCCGGATTCCTGATATAAAAGTTAAAATGTTAAAGTTACTGTTGAATGAAAGATATAATTCTGAAAAGTGAAATCACTAGTTCTAGAATGCTATGCAATGTTCGCTAAGTAGCAAGAAATGGGTTAAGGTGGCAGTAATGGAACACGCTTGGGAAAGCGGCTGATGAAGAGATGGTATGGTCCTATCTAGCTCTAAGTGTCTCCTCTGACCTCGGTTTCTGCTTCTCCTCAGTCTTCTGGTGAATGGAAAAGACTGAGGAACTGGCTTTGAGGCTCCGTGACGGCTTTAGCCAGGCTGTTTCAGTGCTTTTTGTGCCTAATAGTTTTTTGAATTGAGGCAGATTGAGCTGTATGTCTGGGGTGAAATGGAGGTACCCTGTGCTATGAAAGCAGGTGATCGGTTGTGCAGGGATAAATGCATCCCCCATATAGGGTGTTACCCCCCTCCTAGACCAATCTCTGGCCCGAGACCTTACATACATGATACCTTAACTTTACAACACCTTGTGATTGCTTTAAAGGAGCCAGAATGCATAACTCCATGACGGAGAAGGCGACAGGGAAAGATGTCGAGAATAAGGCACAGTGCCAAACAAGGAAGTTATTGGTTTGTGATTCAAAGCATTGTTTTAAGTAAATATTTCAGGAAAGTAAGCGGAGACTGAGGGATTTGTTTCAGGTCAGCAGAGGGGACAGTAGTGCAATAAGTGTATGAAGGCCTTGGTTGGGAGCAGTGCTTAGTTTGGGCTGCTGGTTGTCAGAGGGGCTCCCCAGCACTCATCTTTGGGGCTGTTTGGGCCCATCAGCATTTATTTCTCCTTACCAGACATTTCCCAAAAGCACCAAAGGAAAAACACGCAAACGGGAAAGAAGAAGGCAGAAAAGACAGAAAACCATCAACAACGGAGAAAGCAAGCGCATACAAGAGTGAGATAAAGGGACAGGGAACGTCTTGCAGTGGATTAAAGAGGTGGAATTTGGACTATGCAGTCTTGGTCTTCAGCGCAGAGACATTTAATAGCACCGACCAGTGTATTTGGGCAGTGCTTTGGGCACCGGCACTCATTATGTTACAAATTGAGCACTGGTTGGGAGAGAAGAGGAGTCTTGCTCATTAAGCTCCTGGCCTATCAGATCTTTTATTCTCAGAAGCTCTCTGGGAGTCTTATTGCACATCAAATGAACCCCCTGCCCCCAACAGTTACCTCCGGCTGCCATCTCCTTGAGTAAGCAAGCAATCAATTAAAATCAACCAGAACTCAGACCTTGAGAAAGGATACAATGAATCTAGATAACTTAATTTTTTATTTTGATTTATATATAGAGCAGGTTTGACAGGATGGATATCAGAGAGCATTCCACGATACCAGTTACAGTTCATGAGCACTTTATTTTTGTTACATAAGAGTTTGTTGAGGTGAGTTTTATGGTTGCCAGTTACAATCAAGCAATATCCTTATTTTTGAATCAGTTTGTGTAAAGTTTTCATTTCAGCTCTTCTATGTTGGCCTCTCTGTGGCATACCAGTCAAAAAGAACCACACAGTCATTGGCGGTTTAGGGGGAGGTGGGGATGGTGAGTCACACTAGGTGGCAATGTCCCTAACTGTGAAGCCAGCCCTAGTCCTGCCCAAGTTCACCTGATGCTTCTGGGAGCAAAGCAATCCAGGTATGAGTTTGGTAAAGTTGTGTGCTAGGTGTTTGCAGATCCAGGCCTGCTCTAGAACATGAATTATGCAATTTATCATTTAATCAGTGTTTATTCTACTTGCATGGAAGGTAGAGTCTCAACGAACATTCTGCACTAATGTGTTGTGGGTTCATTTTAGAGCCTTGCATGAGCACACATATTTTAGATTAGCTTAGGCCTGTGCCCTTTCACCCAGATGCATGCTCTATTTTCATTTATTAATTTTATCCATTTTTGCTTAGACTGCTTTTTAGTGGGGATGTTCTATTTTGTTAATTAGCTGGTATTCTGCAAATGTGTTGTTATTATTTTCTGTGCACAACATTTCACCATGTACTTCTGCCAAGAACTGTACATGATAATTTATCTAGTATTGTCTCCACAAGAGTGCGCAGACATCCCAACACTTAGACACATGATCACGCCAGGCCTGTTTCTCAGAACATAAACATGTTATATTATAAAAACATCACACGGGCCAAAAAAGGTTAGAGAGTTCATTCCAGCCAAGAGATCCATCCATGCTGTATGCCATTTCACTGTTACTTTGCTGATCTAATGGGGGTGGGTGTTCCTTCCATGGATGGGCAGATTTGGGCTATCACCAGCATGCTCTTGCTTAGAAGCTAGGTGTTAGGTTGGATTCCTCTGCACATGTTTATTTCAATATGCTTGTGTTGTTGTTTATTTTATTTTCACTGGTTGTAAAAATCCTAATTATGCTATGTCTTATCTTCCTAATAATTTTAGCTCATATATTTTATCGTAGGTTGCAGGCTTTTCAATAAATGAATTGAAAACTACTCTGCATCTTTTCTTTTTGCCTACGTGTGTGTATGAGAGCTTTGCTAATGAGAGAAAGGGGTAAGATTTGTCAACCACGACTTCCCCAGGAGGACACAGAGGGGGTTATTCTAACTTTGGAGGAGGTGTTAATCCGTCCCAAAAGTGACGGAAAAGTGACGGATTTACCACCAGCCGTATTACGAGTCCATTATATCCTATGGAACTCGTAATACGGCTGGTGGTATATCCGTCACTTTACCGTCACTTTTGGGACGGATTAACACTCCTCCAAAGTTAGAATAACCCCCAGAGTGTCATGTGTCAGGCTGCCACAAATCACCACAGCTTTCTGTGTTTGGGTGAGGTGCTGCTAGCTAGCCGAAAGAGTTAGGCTGACAGCTACCAAATGGTGTGGGATTGGCTCAGTCACCCACAAGCAGTGGTGCTGCCGCCCATATCCAGCAGTCTTGTTCCAATAACAAGAGCCCTACGACATGGCACCGCTAATATTGGTAAGGCACTAATTATACAGGTCTCCTGAGTATCTCTGTCTCACACACGCCAAAGGTACCCTAAGTACCATTATAAGGAGACGTCTGTGGTCTTAGGGAAACATTTTCCTCATTTGAATAGGTAGCACCTATCTGGGCTGTAAGTTGTTCAAGCTTGAACCTTAAAAGGATTCCCTCGTTGGTGTTCCCAAATCTGATCCCTATCTATTGATATGTCACAACCAGTAAATATTCCAGAAAACTGTAGACAACACAGTTTCCATGAGCTAATTGACTAACCAATGAGAATGGGGAAGTTAAGTTAATTGTTGAAGTTCTCAAATCATACAGAACAGAAATATTGTGTTCATAGGTCACATTCCCAACAGTCAACACAGACTCAAAAAAAATTCACGCATACAAAATAGCAAATGTACCACAACAATTCAGGGAATACCAATACTTAGAAATACCTCTTAATTACTAAGAACACCATGATTGGTTTAATGGAGCTCTCCCACATGTATTACAGCCTGTTAGATTGGGTCCCTTAATCAATGATGGACCGACATGGCCAACCTTGGCCACTTATACACCACATCCCAATGTACATGCTATGCAAGCAGCTGAAATACGCACATTAAACAGTGAGCTAGTAACAATATGTAGACTCTTAGGCCCATATTTATACTTTTTTAGCGCCGCATTTGCGTCATTTTTTTACACAAAAACAGCGCAAACTTGCAAAATACAATTGTATTTTGTAAGTTTGCGCCGTTTTTGCATCAAAAAATGACGCAAATGCGGTGCTAAAAAAGTATAAATATGGGCCTTAGTACAAATCGTAATGCAGAGTTTAAGCACACCCAGTGCGGGCTGCTCCAGCTATAAATCAGTTGGCTATTACAGGGATCAATCCACCAACTGTCCATTCAGTAATGGGAAAAGCACCCACAGAGTGGGAGAAGATTCCGTTCTGAGTTGCGCAAAAACAAACCATCTGAAATGGGTTTTTCCCCATACGGGACTCCAAGATAAACATAGAATTCTCACAATGGGTTGCCATTTGGAATGCTTCCCTCAATAGAGGATTGTGCCATTTGGGGGCGAGGGTCTTTGTTGCGTTATATACCACTATGCATGGCAAACCAACACTTGTGAATTTACCCTAAGTGTTAAAACAGATTCAGAACAAACCCAAGGCAGCCCGGGCCCTAGACCTGGGGATAAAACTGATCTGCAATTTTGACACAATCTCAATTATTTTAAGCAACATTAAAGTGGAAGCAGCAGCACTGGCAATTCGCCAGCGGCTCCGGGAGGTTCCTCAAAGGGATCAAGAGCACAAGCTGACAGAGATTATTTTTGAAACTTATACTAGTAGGGGTCAGAATAGTTTTGGGGCCAGTACAACTAAACGACAACTTCAAAGTACCAGATAAATGGAGTGAGAGAGGAGGGCAGTCAGAACATTGAGCGACTACATGAAGCCGAATAAGGAGTCACAACGTTCACAAAAAAGGAACAGAACCTTTCACAACAAAAGCCCTAATTTAAAAAGAAAAAGTTTGCAAAAATATTGGTCAAAGATGCCACACATATTGAGAACATTGTTGAAGAACAGGATGTGGGCAGTGACTCTGATAAACAGCGCAGCAGAAGTCATTATATTTTGCCAGAATCTTACAGATCTTGTGAATGTGACACGAGTAACGACTTACTTGAAGTCGAAACAGCGGACAGGGGCATCTCCCCACCCGATAGGGTTTACATATTAAACATTTAGATTGAGGGAGACATAGAACGCACTATTAAAGTTGTCTTCTAGAGAAGATTAGCACTAAATTATGACATTCTTTTGCCAAAAAAAAGATTGGCCCCCTGAGTTTGTGCACGCGCTCCTAAAAAGGGAAGATGTCATTTTGCCTTCTTCCTCTGTCCTAATTCCAGACATACGCTGCAGATTGGGCTTTGGCACAGGCTCCAGTGCTGTACCCCAACCACGCAGGGTAGAATAAAGATTCCCCTACCATGTTATCCCAATTAAATGTTCTCCACATATCCATCTTCATTATCCAATTAAACATGAGGCTAAAGCACCAGTGAGAGAAATTCTCACACAACTTGAGTACCAGGGAAAATCGAACCCTGCGTCTCTGTAATAATATCCCTTTATTTCCCTTAACAAAACCTGACCATTCATATAGAATAGTCTTAAATTATAGACATTTAACCAGTGACACATGCACATTTGCGATCCATAATGCACATAGCACAACACTTAGGCCCTCATTATGACTTTGGCGGCCTTCCATGGAGACCGCCAAAGCCGCGGGTGCCAGGAGACTGCCAGTCCTGGCGGTCTCCTGCCCACCATATTACGAGTACTGCTGGATTTCTGCCACACTTTGGGTTGGTGGAAGCTCCCCTTCCCGTTCCCTGCCGGACAACCTTCTCTACGGAGCAGGTAAGGTGATCGTCTGACAGGGGAGGAGGGTGGGGGGTGTTGTTTGTGAGTGTGTGGTGTCTGCGTGTGGGCATGAATGTGTGTATGCTTGGTTGTATGCGTGTCTGCATGTAAGTGTGTATGCGTGTGAGTATGAGTGTTTGGATGGGTGGGAGTATGCGTGCTTGAATGCGTGTATGAATGTTGTGACTGCGTGTATGGATGTGTGCTTGAATGCGTGTATGAATGTTGTGAGTGGATGCATGTATGGAAGTGTAGGTGAATAGGTGTATGTGTGGTGCATGTGAGTGTCTGTGCATGTATGTGGGGAGGGGGGCGCTGTGACTGAAGGGGGTGGATGGAGGTGGGCGCTGTGGCTGTAGAGGGGGTGGGGGCGCTGTGGCCGGGTGGGGACTGGAAGGAGGGAGGTCTAGTGCTTTTTGGAGGGTGGGTGGGGGAGCCATTAACCAGTGACAGGGAAGAAGTTCCCTGTCACCGGTAGGCTTTCCGCCATGGTTTTCGTGGCGGTGCTGCTGCCGCACAAACCATATTGGAAAGCCGGCTCCTAATACCGCTGGCGGTCTTCAGTGGACTGCCAGGTCGGAGATGATCATCTCCGGCCCGGTGGTTCCGACTGCCATGGCGGTATGAGTGGAGATGTGGCGGGTTGGCAGAGGCCAACCCTCCACACTGATAACGTGGCGGTCTGCACCGCCAACCTGTTGGTGGTATGACCGCCATATTTACAAAATGACCCCCTTAGTAAAAACATTATGCATTAAAAATACAAAACAACCTTGGGCATTTCCAATGGTTTTTCTGCCAAAATCTAGCACCTGAAAGCTGGAATTTAATCACCTTCAGTGTGCTTGGCTCTCGAAGGAATTTTTGCCATTTGCCCCCTGGGTATAAGAACAGCCCTGGGTTGTTCTCTGCCCTTGTAGCATCAATATTACATAATATAGATGCCGAGGTATTGTCCTATGTGGATGGCATCTATCTCACAGGTGACAACCTCCATGCACATTTAGCCCGGGTCGATCGCATCATTTTAGGATTTGCTGCCCAAGGCTATAAATTCAATTTTAAGAAAACTAAAATGCCTTTTCTCAGGGTCCTATTCCTCGAATACAAGTTATCTGATGAGGGCAAGAGCCTAGCCCCGCGCTTTCTAGAAAAATGAGCTCCACTTCAACCTCCAAAGACCATCAAGAAACTACGGTCATTGCTGGGTTTCTTCAATTTTGGCAGTGCATACATTCCTGACTAGACACAAAGCATAAAATCTCTTTATGAACTAATTTATCCAGGGTTTCAAGTAAAGTTTGGAAACCTGAACCAACATGCATTCTCAGAGCATTACAACAAGACATGCTAGAAGCACAACACTTACTCACACATTACAACAAAACTAATTTGGCATTAGAATAATTACTGGGTCCATCACGTTCACCTATTTCACATTGAACGAAGGTGACACAGTGCTTATACCATACAAATCACATTTGTACTCCAATGCAGGACAACCAAGAGAAAAAATACTGACTGCTGTACAGATGGCTGTCAATAAGGAGAGGCCATTTGCCCAAAGGAAACGCATCATTGTCGTTACCACGGTACCAGACCTTGAAACTGTCACCAAAGTTGGCACCCCAAATGCAAAAGCATTACATACACATTGGATTCAATGGGCAACCTCCCTGGCTACCATTGATGTTGATTATGTTGTCAAACCAAAACTGCAGACACAAGAATTCCTACAATATGAACTCGAGTACCCCATGTCCACTAACATCTTGCCTATTGACCAATATCGGATTATCATTTATACTGATGGTTCAGCAATACCAGCTGTAGGTACCAATCACCAATACGCCGCCTCTTGCGTAGCTGTTAGTGGGATAATGAGGGATGATACACTCCACCCTCAACATACCTACACGCAGACTTTAAGGGACTGCACAGCACAACTTGCAGAGCTCAAGGCTCTAATTCTGGCACTGGAACATACGGATCCTGAACTTTCTACTTTGTTTGTGCGCGATCTATACTAGTGTGTCCAGTCCTACAATGATTTCTTACATCCTTGGTGCCTAAACAGGTTCAGAGACTCCAAAGGGAACAACACCAAACATAAACACCAGTGGGGGAGGGTAGCAGATCTTAAAGACAGGCTACCAAAAGCCCATGTAGTTCATATATTGGACCATCAATGTGTAGGAGTACACGTTGTAGGAAACACTTTGGCTGATAAAGCTGTCAAATCTGCAATACCTATGGCTTCTGTTGCTGCAAGTACCCATTCTCATATGAGACTGGATGATGAGACGCTGGCTGCTGTGAAAGCTTCAACTGACGGCAACCCTTGACCAAAAGCATACCCTGCAAAATATACCTACTACTTCAGTACCCAAAATATTGCATTCCCTTACAACCTGATAGTGCACACAAATGCATCTTAGTCACTGTTGACTCATGTTCAAGATTCCTATGTGTATGACCAAATTATCGGCTGGGGCGCGAACTGTTAATAAAGATTTGCATGTCTTCATTTGGACATATGCGATTGCAGTATTCCACTCAGAGGAGGGCCCTGCCTTTGCGTCCAGGGCATTCAGGAAAACCAGGGGAATGATGGGTGGTCAACTCCATTACTCCTCACCATAGCGTCCTGCGGGTAATTCAGTCTTGTAGAGGAAGAACCAAGACTTAAAGCAGTCCTTAACAGAGAGTGTATTAGGTTCTGGTCGTAGCTGGCTTCATCGCCTATATGGAGTCCAAAGAGCACTAAATAATCTGCCCAGAATGTCCTTGGGAGGCCATACCCCTTATGAGGTCTTATTTGGTATACCTATGTTTGTCACAGATCTTGATGGCTCTTGTGCAGTGGCAGCAGAACCATCCTTTGACATAAATGAACGTGTCACTGTTTTAGAGGAAATACAACAATTCTGTTATGAAAATTCATCTGCACATGCCACCACCTTGGGAATGAGGGTATATTCAACAACATCTACCTGCTGGATTCCTAAAGTTGGGGATCTAGTGCATGAAAAAATAGCTGTGAAAAAGGAGTTTGGCCCATTATATAGAGCACCTGTTTCAGTTCTGGGAATACACAGTACCAGAAATGTCATCCTACCACCGCTGCCTGGTTCTAAAGAAAACTGCTTTGTTTCAATTGACAAACTCCGATTCCACCTTGTGGCCGATCCTGCACGGTAGGCCAAGAGGATTCCTGAGTAGTTCCCTTGCCTCTCTTGCTACCCAATGTGATATACCTCTTCAACCACTCAACAGTGCTTCCACAAGTATCAAAGCTACAGTTGTTTCCCTGAGCTTGTGGAGAGCGGAGAATGAATTTTTGTTAATTCCTGTAACCACTTAATCGACAAAAAAACTTCCAAAATGTCGATCTCTACTATTCCAATTCAGCACAAACCGGTGACATTGTTTATAGTGAACCACTGAATTTGGCTACATTTACCAGTTCTGCACCAGCTCTAGTGTTTGCACAAACTGCTCCTGGTTACTTTGCCAACATTGATGACTCTTCTTCAAATTTGTCGGCATCAGCAACTGCACCTTTATCAAAAGCTCATAAGCTTTTTGCTTGGCTTGAAAACAATTCTTTGGTTCGTCCATGGTACTATCTATGGATACTGCTGACATTGATTGCCTTGCTGGTTTGGATTGGGTTTGTCATTGTTTTCTTTTTACTGATAAAAGGTCACTATCTTCCTGAATTCTCTGCTGTTGAACTGATGGATGAGGTTTTAAAACCTTACTTTTCTTAACATAGGATCCAAAGAGACTTGTCCCTTGTGAACATTTTAGCTGTTCAGATTCCCAATGGGATTGTTTGAGATAAATTACCATATGATATATCTGGACATAATGAGGTCATTCAAATTCCATATGGCTTCAAAGTTCCTATGATTGGTGTTATTACAACAGGGTTGTTACCTTTGACTGGTTTGTAAAAACGTGATTCTGAGCTTGAATATTATACTGTATTTGAAAGTGAAGGTGTTTACATGAACACATTGAATTATGGGAAATGTTGTTACCATCATTATAGACATTTACTTTATGCGCCAAGCTAGTACCCTGAGATCAGTTTTTAATTACACACAATGGGAACATTGTCCAACTCCACCAGTGGGGAGTTCCAAAACATATGTAGAAAAGTTTACATATTTTACTAGACATGTCGCTAAGAATACAGAGACATATTATTTTAAATTACCTCCCTCTAAAGTGAAAAAAATATTGCTAACCAACACTAAATTAATTTATTCAGATTCCTTTGTTTCCTAGCTGGCGGTTGAGGGCTATTAGTTTTGGAAAAATACAAGTGTATGGGGAACACAAGATTGGCAAAGACAGGGTAGGGAAGCTTTATTTAGAGCATGCCTTATTCCTTTACAAATGATATTTTTTAATTACACTGTTCAGCAAACAGACAACTGGTAGACACTTTTAAATGTCACAGAAGAACAGCTCAATAGTTGGGTTCAGAATGGCACCTTTAACGACCTGACAGGTGGTTATTGTGGTCAGTGGGCACAGATGGTTGTCATACGTGTTTTGTAAACACAACATGGGGTTTTAGAGCGAGCAAAGTGGACCCTTGTTACGTCACAGCTCAACACTCGGGTATCGTTACAACATATTGGCCCTCATTATACGTTTGGTGGTCTTTTGGTAAGACCACCGTGGTGGCGTCCGCCAAAAGACCACCAGTGTTGGTGGTATCCGGCCCGCGGTATTAAGAGTCCACAAAGTATTCCACCTAAAAACAGTCACAAATCCGACACCACCAGGACAAAGGAGGGCAGGAAAGAGGTGGCTGCACCACCAGCACTGCCACTGCAACAACCTTCCACCCACCAGATTATGACCCACAAATCAGCACAGCGGTCCTTCCATGGAAGAAAACCATTGGTGGTCCAAACTGCCGCACTCAGAACTCACTCCTGTCAGAACACAACACCACATTGGACAGTTCGAATACCCCACACCTGAGACACATACACACCAGACACACCTACTCACTGCACTATATAACACACCCCCACACTCACCTGCAATCCTTTACTGACAGCAAGGAGTGCACAAATGGAGGACACAGCACTGTTATACCATAGCTACCATCATACTTCACATGCAGTACACACCACACAACTGCACCAGCAACACAATACACACATCACCACTGTACACAAACACCACATACAAACAGAACATACAACTAGTGCATACAACAAAACACCCCCCACCCCACCAACCGTCCCACACTGCACCCCTGCACACAAGACACACCACCACCCACAACACAACCACCATGTCACATCAAAAGCACCCACGCTTCACAGACGAAGAGCTGAGGGTCATGGTCGATTAAATCTTCAGGGTAGAGACACAACTGTTTGGTGCACAGGTCCAGAAAACATCCATTGCCAGGAAAATGGAGTTATGGCAGAGAATTGTCCACATGGTCAACTCAGTGGGCAACCATCCGTGCACAAGGGAGGACATCAGGAAGAGGTGGAACGACATACGGGGAAAGCTGCGTTAAGTGGCATCACACCACCAGATAGTTGTTCACAAGAGTGGCGGTGGACCCCACCACCTCCCCCAGAGTTTGCATCGAGTTTGCATCGTGGGAGGATAAGGTCTTTGCAATCCTGCATCCTGAGGGCCTGACTGGAATTTCCAGAGGACTGGAGTCTTAAGAAACTATCACTCCCCTGGCACTAAGTACACTTTTCCAGCATACCCCTCACCTCCCTATCACACCCCAAGTCACCCTATCTACCACTCCACCTCACACCTAATCACCTACTACCTAGTGCTTAATTTGTGCTTGTTGTTTCCGATGCGGAGCACCAGCACTTATTTTTGAAGGCCGGCACTTAATTTTCTGCCTCAAGCATTTCCTGCGAGCAAAAGACACATTCGGGAAAGACGGAGGAAGAGAAAAAAGCAAAAGCATCACAAAGGGAGAGAGCAGAAAGCTGCAAGAGTGAGCTGAAGGGGCAGGGAGTGGCTGTAAATGGATTAAAGAGGCCAGAGAAGGCTTCAGGATTACGCTGCATCAGTATTCTGTGCTCGTACATTTAATTGCAGCAGCCACATCTTTAAGAGGAGGGCTTTGAGCACTGTCACATTTCTATTCACAAATTAGGCACTGCTACTACCCCTCCCCTGCATGGCACACCATCACCCTGCCACAATGCCCACACAGTCCCACCCAAGTGCACGGATAGCACTGCCAATAACTATCACTACAACTCCCACAAAGCACCTGTTCATCCACATCAAAACCTGCTAACAGCACTGCATAGTACAACTCCTGCATGTACAACCATTACATCTATTCCACACCAACTGGATGCTTAGAATGAGGACAAACTCATGACAATGACAGCAAAGCAATCCCCATGCCCCAATGTTCAATGTAACATGTCATCTCGCTCACAATCAACTATCCACAAATAATGCATGCAGTGCTGCATCTGTCAATGCCATAACTGGGAATAAAGTTAGGCCACTGTATGCATCAGACAAAGAGACAACCAATCACAACTTCACCAGATAACAATCTTCCACTCCTTTCACAGGTACCCCAGCCCTCCCCAGGAAGAAGGCCCCATTGACGAGAACGCCTCAGGATGCCTTGACAGTAACAACTGACCTGGCCCATCGGGCACATCTGGTCAGTCCACTACTCCCAGCCTCACTCTGCCCACATGCAACCCCCCTCACATTGTGTCAATTACAGCACAGCCAACCCCTCATCCCCCCAAACCTGTGTCACAAGGACTGGTCAATCAGTTATATGCCCCGCAGTACAGGGACCAGAGTGTAACCCACAAACACTAGACAATGAAGTCCTGGTGATGCTGGGAGTGGGCACATTGTCTTTGTGGCACATGGGGGCAGAGGGCGTGGGAGGGCACCTGTGGGCCAGAGGACAGGGCAGCCAATGGACCGCACTGACCAGGAGGCCATCTCCCAAGTCCTGGGAACATACCCAGGACAAGATGGGCCAAATTCTCCCCATCTTGGTTGTAAACCAAATGCTGCAGAGGGAATACCATCAGGAGGACATGCAGCAGTGGCAGGCACTTAATGCCTCCATGGCCACCATTGCATGGGTGCCCAGGGGCCTCTCCAACATCCTGTGTCTGACCTCCACCTACCAGCAGGCCTCTTCCACTTGCACCCCCTTATCGGACCCATCTATGTCAGCAGAAGCTAGTGGACTGGAGGCCCTTCCAGGAGACCTACAGGCCACTGACACCCCTCCCTCTGTAGCTGAGGAACCCTGTGCAAACGTAGTCATCCATCCAGGCATCCAGCTGGAGCAGAAGCCAAGACCAATACCAATGGCAGGAAGTGAACATCTCCTGAACATTCTCCCTTGTGTGCCACTGACACACCCTGTTGACTCTTCAAAGTCACTTTTCTGATGGCCCTTGGACACTGGACCTGTACTGCCTACAGCTAGATCATCTACTGCAATGAAAACATCCACTATGACCCCACTCATCAACTGTAGAACAATATGTGCACAATAAACACTGTAAAGCATGGCATATGCATTTGTGTCTTTATTGTATGATGTGGAAATGTGAGCAAACTGAAATGTTATGTGTCGTAACACCCATCAACCTACAGCCAGTGGAAATCACAGTAGAGGGAGGCATCCACCTCAGGGAACATAGGACACCAGAGATGTCACATTAGACTTCTAAAGGAGAGTTAGCAGTCCAGCCAACTACCAGAGTAGATCCAGTTATCCAATCTGTAAAAAGGACAACACACGGTCACAAATCATGATGTGAGCCTTGGTGCCACCCTATGCACATATGCAGTAATTTGTAGCAGGGCCCCTTGTGTTTTGCCAAGGAAACAGGCCTCAACGTCAAGAAACACAAGAATGACATAACCAAAAACCTGTAGCTGACATCTGGAATAGACTCAACACAATACCTCCAACTGTTAGCAGACCCAGCTTGCCATGAAAGGCTCAGGCAACAATTAGGATATGAAAGAAAACGCTGTACAGAACCCATAGCTTGACTCACATCTGGACAGGAGATTTCATGACACATAGCATGCTACAGGACTGTCCTCAGTAGATGTCAAACTAGCAACCTGCATGGACAGATCCCGGGAACTTGGCAGTCACGTGGGAGATGTACTGGTCCACCAAACACACCACCTGCATGTTAATGGAGTGAAAGTTTTTTGGTTACGATAGACCTGTTTGTTGACCCTTGGAGGAATCAAAGCAATATGGGTGCCATCAATTGCACCAATCATGTGAGGTATGTGTCCCAGCTCATAGAAGTCAGCCTTCACAGTGGGCAAATCCGCAGGTTGGGGGAACCTGATGTAACTGTCCGGGTGTTTTAGGAAATCTGACAGTACATCCCACAACACGATGCTGAACATGGGCTATGATATCCCTGCAGCCAAGCCCACTATGACCTAAAAGGACCCTGTGGCAAGGAAGTGCAGCACCTACAATACTAGGACCATGGGAGGAATGGCATAGGGATTGCAGATGTCAGGCAGTAGATCCGGTTCCAACTGAGTACGGAGCTCCATGATGGTGACACAATTCAGACGATAGGCCTGCATAATGTGTTTCTCTTCCAAAGTGGCGAGGTCGACTAACGGACGATACACAGGTGCATTTCTCCTTATCCTCATTACATGGTATCTAGGATGTAGAGGAGAAAATGTAGCATGTGATGAGCACTCCCAACATGGAAGGAGATACATTTCTCGTGCCACACACTAAACAATGCAGACATGTCTGAACGGGTGGCAGTTACTTCATTGTGTATGCAGGAGTGCCATTAATGCCATGCATGCTGCCTATTGATGGCCCTGTGCATTGTCTGTGCCACCCAATACATGTGTTATGTTCCATGTCGGTGCACAAATGTGTCCCTTACGGAACATGTATGTAGATACGACAGTGATCTAGGGTGCAACACCGCCTAAGGGGCAGCATGTAGTGGCAAATGCACTTCAGGTGACATCCGTGTTGAATGTCACATGTATATGCCCATACATGATGTAAATACATGGGCTTATGTAGAATTATGGACATTTCACTCTCATGACACAGTTATATTTTAAGGAAAATCCCATTACCTGTAAGTAAAATGGCAGTCGCCTGTCCTGCAGCACAGGACTGTTGGAAGCAATGCAAGCCCACCGGCTTATGCCATCATGGTGGTAGGCGGTCGCAAGAGCCGTGCAACTTCTCATTGGTTAACATTGCTGCCTATGGGGGACTGGGGTCAATGAGGATCATCGCCGGTGGTAACGGTCCTATACGCTGCGTTTGTGACCACCATTTTCTGCCACCTAGCTCACTTGACTCCTGAGACTCCTGCAAGCAACACCTCCACTACGTGAGATGCTGTGTACGGTCTCTGGGAGCCATCATGACATATCCTGCAGGTGATAGGGCCCTGGCATTCACCCAAGAAGAACTGGAGAAACTGATGGAAGGGGTCCTACCTCTGTAAGGACAGCTGTATGGGGCCCAAGAGGAGCAGGTGAGCGCCATGCCATTGTAGTGTGTGTTAGGTGTGTGTGTCGTAGTGAGTGGCATAGGCATACCGGCCACGGAGTGCATGCATGCTGGTGGCCTGGCTATGTGGAGTTTGACCCATTTGGATGGATGTGGATGGCAATGTGGTGTGTCTGGTGTTTGTAGTCCACTGCTGTCGATCTTGTACAACTCCTAATCACATTCTCCTCCTGTCTTTGTCACCCATCCAGGTCAGCACCCAACAGAAGAAGGGCATATGGAGTGCCACCGCCAAGCAAGTGCAGACCCTGGGGGTCCATAGCCGGTGGATCACCCATTGCAAAAAGCGGTGGGGGGACCTGAGGTGCTGGGCTCGGAAGTTCACAGAGGCCCAGCTTGGGATGTCCTCCCAACGAGAGAAGGGTACCCGTTGGACTCTGACCCCCCCCTAATGGCCCGCATTTTGGCAGTGGCCTACCCTGAGATGGATGGGTGCTTGAGGGCAGCACAGCAGCCACAAGGGGGTGAGTACTGACTGTTATCTTGCACTTGACAGGGCTTTAGTGGGATTGGGTTGCTTGATTCTGCCATACTGTGAATGTGGACAGAATTCACATGGTAGACATATAACTATGATGGGTACCCATGTTTATGTGTCACTAGACAATGCTGTCGGCGGAGTGCACTCCCAAACCTACCTTGTTTGGGTCTGTTTTGACTACCTATGCATTGTGTCCAAGCAGCTCCAACCATTACCATCAGTGTATCAGAGCTGTAAATGCAAATCCATCTGTGTTGGTCTCCTACTGGAACAGTGTATGTATTGATTCGGTATAGGTGCAGCCATTGGCTGTAAGTGGGTCTGCCTTGACATTTCCACCAGAAGAAGGGCCTCATTGGGATAGGAGTATTGGCCTTATAGCTGACTATACAATCATATGTCACCTTCAGTGTTTAGGGATGTGTAGGGACACAACAAATGGGTACTGCTCAATGATCTTACATGAGGGAAGATGGTACAGCAAGTGCAGCTCTTGTAGATGTCATTGTGTGGACTAGGCCTTTCAACAATGGGAAGGTACTAGATGTGGTAAGTGCCCAGGGAGGTCACTGAAGTGACAACTTTGTGAATCCATGTGAAATTACACATTCCCCTGTAAAACGCTGCCACTGCCTGTGTCACTGCCTCTTCATGTCTATATTCCTACTTTGGAGGATGAAATGGGTATTGGAAGACTTGGAGTGGAATTGCAATGGCATGCCCTGACGTGATGTAATGTGTGATATATACATGTACATATGTGTTAATGTGAGTTATCTATCTATCTCTCTCCCCCGTCTTTCTCTCTTTTTATGTGCATCAGCATCATCTGGCGAAGGAGAACAGGCGCTGGCGAGTGGGGAGGTGGCAGCCCACTGGACTGATTAGGCTGAATCCAGTGAGGCTGAGGGACCCAGTAGGACGGAGGGCGATTGGAGTGCCCCAAGGAAGACCAGATCAACATCCTCAGAATCCTCCTCCAGTGGACACTCCCTGGCAGTGGTGGATCCATCTGGGACCATCCCAGCACTATCTTTGTCCACCACCCCCCTTACTAGCATCGTCCTCCCTGTAGTTCCACACCCAGTTGCCTGTGCCTACTCACCCAAGAGGGTAGGTGTCTCATTCGCTGCAGGCACTTCTGCCCCTGCACTAGTCAGCCCTGCTGCCCTCAGTGAGGAGGCTATTGACCACCATTGTGAATGCCATCCAGGGACTGGCAGCTCAAGTGCAACTAAGCAATCTGTTCCTGGAAGGCATTCACGGTGCCCTGTCTGGCCTGCAGAAATCCTTTCAGGCTGTGGCCTCCTCTCTGACAGCAGCCAGTGTCCCTTTGTCTATCGTCCCCCCTCCATCTACCTCTACCCACCTACCTCTTCCCAATCCCATTCCTCTTTCCCCACAGCCATCCAAGGCACACCTTCACGCATGCAGGCATCCACTCCAACAGACACGGTTGCACATGACAAACACAAGCACCACAAGACCCACCACCGGCATGCACACAGACAACACACACCTGCAGACACGACAACATCCACTCCCTGCACGGACTCCCCTACCACCCCCTCCATTGCAGCCACTACACCACTCACACCTGCTAGCACTACATCAACACTCCCTGATCCAGCCACTACTCCCATCTTACCCACAGTCACCACAATAGCTGACTCACAGAAGTCCACCCCAGTCACCATATCCGCACTCACCACAACCACTGACACCCCCACATGGAGCACATCCACCATACCTGCAGCCGCCACTCCAACACAGTCACCCATCCATTATGACCATTCCCAGCACCTCCTCCCTCCCTCCCTCCTCCCAAGACACCTAAACGCCCACACTAACCCACCCAACAGACACCCAGCACACATGCTTTCCGTTCACTAACCTGGACCCAAAACACACACAATGATACATCTGACAACCACTCCCACTCCCTCCACTCCAAAATGCTTTTCCCATGACTCCCCTTGTGTGTCTAAAAACTTTCCTTTTTGAGTTTACTGAGTCCCCTGCCCCTCTCCCACCATGTGAGTCCCTGAAGCTCCCTGTGTCCCTGCCAAAGTCCAGCCCTTCCATCTCTGCCTCCTCCCATGTCCCTCCCCGTGCAAAGAAATCTACCCCACCTAAATCCAGAGCCCCCCCTCCCAAAGCTAAAGATTAACCGGAGGGCCCCCCTCCCAGTCCCAAAACCCCCGTCCACCATCACACACCTCACCCCTGAGGTGCCTACTTGCCCCCCTTGATGCCCCTACCATGTGGAGGTATATTTTGTAAATTATAAATTATAAAGAAAAATAAGAAGAATAAAGAGAAGATATAAAATGGACTTATATTGGATTCTATGAATTTTATTGAGGGTGGTACACTGTCAATAATTGATTTGCACAATTTCTTGTTAGGTCCTAGAAAGTCATAATGTTTTTTATACGCATATATAATAAGATATGGAAGCTTTCACAAATGGAAACTGCCACATGTTTAAGGCAGATTGATAAAGAAAACATGGAGAGGGCTCTAGCCATTGTCGATTATGGTATGAACTCATTCTTCACCAGCACTTACACACTAAATAACAGTGCAATAGACATCATTCAAAATGACATGTCACTTTCATACTATGGACAGAGTCAGCTTAGGCCTATTACAAAGTTGGGTTGGACGTTGGAGGTTCCCAAAAATGGCCACGTGCCCTGGCAGCATGTTAACTCCACGGTGTTATTTGCCACATTTAATTTGACAAGACAGCAACATATAATGGCAAAAAAAGAAGCGAGTTACATCATACTTAACATTGAAAAATTTGAAAAATTGCCTTTTACTGTAGCAGAAATGCCATCGGCAGTATGTTTAGTACATAGAGTGACTGATCTGCCCATTTCAACATTTCAATTCACTAAGTATTTAAAGCACTTTGCTGTAGGCAGATTGAAGCGGTTAGGGGACAGTTATATCCATGAGGTGTGGGAGCTGCCTTTCGATTACAAATGTTTGAAAGGTGAAACAAGGTCTTTCTTAGCGGAAGTGAATGCAAGACTGCTGTTAGTCATTCCATGATTTGTAAACAGGTGTCATTGCACATCACTTGCAGTGCGGCCATGGCAAATTTGGCTTGCTATTTGAAGGGTACTCCTGTTTCTTTGATTCACCCAGTATTTCAGTTACTTTTGAATGAAAGTTGTGTGATGCTGAGTGAAAAAGGCTGTTGCGGAATGAAACCTGGAATCGCCTATGTGGTTTTGGTTTCCCAGATTGTAAGTTGCTGTGGTCATATGTTATTCCCCCCCCCCCCCCCACGGGAGGGATAAAAGTAAAAAAAATGTGGTCATGCATCGTTACCCCCAAATGTAAATTTTGACAAGCTGAGCCGACTAAAGGTGCTATTGTTCCAAACACATATGGCTCTGATATCAGCCAGAGTGACGTATGACCTCCAACCAGCAAGGTCATCAGCAGAGATACAGTCCCTATAAAATTCCAACTTCCCCAAACCCTTTGGAGAATTGGTGAGCAGGATTTTTAATGCATCTAATACTGCAGGGACTGTGGTCATTTTTAAGGCTTTTGGTTCTGGATTCGTTAGCAGCTTCCAAACTGTCTTTGGAGTTATACCTTCAGTCATCCATTCTCTCTTTTCGAGTGACTTTGCTGGATTCCCAATAACTTTGAATTTAATTGGCGGTATCCTGCTGTTGCAATTTTTTCATACGCAATGGCTGTCCCATCTCAACAAAGTGGAGTGATGGAGCTCCCATCAGCCAACCTGTGTCATGACTGCGTGATGCAGTACTTCGGAGCTTCGCTGTCGGAAGAGCTAGAGCTAAATTGGTCATTGTCATCCTGACCAATATTTAACTGTGTGCAACCTATTTTCCATTGCTTATGGTGCTACTTCAAGAGCACGGGAAGGTGTTTCTTGCTGTGCAGCCTGTGCCTACTTTGGAGAAGGACCTGTTAATGTTCTTAATGAGGGTTCATTAACTGTCATTCCCATTAACATTGCGGTTGCTACACAAGGCATCTTATGAGCCGTCCCTTGTGAATATGCTGGCTCCTTCTACATTTGCAACTGTGAGGAATGCTGATCCCTCAGCCAGCCCCATGGCTGAGGCATCTATACACACATGTTACGTGAATCTTTCAGCTAATGCACTGGTCAACTTTTCGAAGGGGAATCCTTCCTAGACTATCTCCATTGACGTCATCAATGATTTCCTACAGGACCTTAATTATTGTTGAATTTGGTCATTGACATTTTTGACCTGCCTTGTTGGTCAACTTTGACATTTTATCTCTTATGTGTACTTTTTAATATGCTTTTAGTGTTTAGTTTTAGAGCATTGTAATTTTAGGTCTTGAACTTTGCACTCTTGTCCCACCAATAGAGAGGGTGTTGTGGGTTCATTTTAGAGCCTTGCTTGAATACACATATTTTAGGTTAGCTTAGGCGTGTGCCCTTTTACCCAGGTACATGCTCTATTTCCAGTTTTTCATTTTATCTCAGCCAGCATTTCAGCAGGGCTGCTATTTTGTGAAAGCATTTCTATTATTTTCTGTGCACGACATTTCACCATGTACTTCTGCCTTTAGGCCAACAAGAACAGTAAAGGATAATTTATGTAGTATTGCCGCCACAAGAGTGCGCAGACAGCCCAACAGTTAGACACATGATCACGTCAGGCCTATTTCTCAGAACACAAACATGTTTTATTATAAAAACATCACACGGCCAAAGAAGATTAGATGGGTCACTCCAGGCAGGAGATCCATCCACGCTGTATGCCATTTCACTGGTACTTTGCTGACCTCAGTCCTGTCTCTTCAACCAGCCAAGGAGACGGCAGGCAGACCCCTGTTTTCAGGTATTGGGGGGGTGGGTGTTTCTTCTATGGACTAAGTATGGGCAGATTTGGGCTATTACCCCCATGCTCTCACGGAGAAGCTAGGTGTAAGGTAGGATTCCCATGCACATGTTTATTCCAATATGCTTGAGTTGTTTATTTTTCTTTTCACTGACTGCAACAATCTTAATTGTGCTATGTCTTAGCTTCCTAATATTAGCAGCTCATATATTTTATCATAGTTTGCAGTCTTTTCAATAAACACATTGAAAATGATCCTGCATCTTTTCTTTTTTCCTACGTATTTTGTATGAGACCTTTGCTAATGAGAGACAGGGGTAAGATATGTCGACCATGACTTCCCAGAGGGGTCATAGTGTGCCATGCATCAGGTTTCCACAAATCACCTTTGCTTTCTATGTTTGAGTGAGGTGCTGCTAGCTAGCTGTAAGGCTTAGACTGCTAGCTTCCAAACAGTGTGGGATTGACTCAGTCACCCACAAGTGGTGGTGCTGCCACCCAAATCCAGCAGTCTCATTCCAGTAACGAGAGTCCTACTACAAATCTGTCACAGTGGTGTCACAGTGTGACCTGTACACAGCCCATCCATCTTGTAAGGTTCTCACAACTTGTATGTGGAGGGAGTCAGCAGCTCTCTCATCAGTTATGGTTGCCTCTTCTCCCATCTAGGTCTACAGTTTTTTCGTGGGACATGAAGTGTTAAGGATTGTTGTAGTTGGACTCTCACTGCTAAGCAAGACCGCTGGTTTAGGGATGACAGCACTTTTGTTTGTAGGTGACTGAAACTCCAAAAACAAGTCGCAATTGTCAGCACAACCCTCCTGGCTCACATGCAGTACCTCACCAAAACTCGGACAGTAAAGGTGATTTCTGTCAGCTTTATTCACGGACTCTCAGGGAAGTTGTTGTGGAACAGAAATGACCCTTTTCTCTCGTTAGCAATAAGTCTCATACACATATAGGCAATGAAGGAGATGTCAGAGAGTTTTCCATATATTTATTGAAAAGACTGCAATCTGCGATAAATGCATGTGCTGCAAAGATTAGGATAATGAGTAATACAAAAAAAATATTGTGAAGATGAGAGTTGTGAATATAAAAACCCCCACCATCTTGCAATAAACATAAGATATGCAATTATTAGCAAAGAGAACCTAATCCCTACCCTAATGAGAGCTAGGTGTGATAAACCTAATCTGCCAGAATCATGCCCATGAGAAGCGCCCCAACCCTTGTTACCTTGGAATGAGGTCTCTAGGTCAGACTCTGTGGAGACACAAAGGCTGAGTTCTGCAGCAAGGTGACGTATAGATGGCATCTGGATGGAAACCCCCTGATGACCTTGTCCGTGTGAGATGTATTTACACAGATCATATAGGATCCATGACGCAAGTATGTTTCTAAATAACTGATAACAGGGCAGACTTGTGTTGGCAATTTCATAAACAATTCCAAACCAGTGTGCATGAGGTTCCTGTCACACGTAAGTGAGAAAGGGACATGATTACAATACCTACGTGTTTCACTGATAGTGACGCTGATAATGACGCCTTCTCAGAGTGGCACTAATAATGAAAATCAAAACACTTCTTATAAAATGTACGCAGTGAAAAAGCTAAAAGAAATATTAAAACAAATGGAATAAAACAGAGCATGCTAAGTGGGTAAAAGGTCACTAGGTGACGGGGGCAACAGGCCTGCAAGCCAAAGGCTAAGCTGACTCCTGTGTCCCAGGGGGACACTAAAATTGATTCACCACAGAATGACCACGCAAGCCACTACAAGCCACCTCTCAACACATGGCACATAGGTATCACAGGTACTTCATGAAGTTAGGCTATCTAGTGGTATGGTGCGTAGAGGGAATACCAGAGGTGGTCTGACTGAGGAGCTCACCAGAGCAGTTTCTATTTATTTTCCATCTTATGAATCAGTTCTGTGTTACACTTCTAATTCAGGGTAAGAGGACAAGAAAATAAAAATGGAGCTATACAGTCACTGGAAACTGCAAATTGGTCAATCTATCTCATCACCCAGCAACTCCCATCACCTCTCCTTGTGGAAGTGAATTCAATGCAATAACAGAGAAATGACAGCTGATTATGATTATAACAAGAGAAAAACCTTCCCCATCTGTTAGACCTGGCATTGTTAGAGTGGCCTTTCCCCAGACCTTTTGCCTTTTTACCTCCTGTTTTGTTGCTGTATCTTTTTGTTGGCCTTAGGACTCTGAGCACTTTACCACTGCATGTGCTTCTTCCCTGAACATGGTAACATTGGTGTATCCACAATTAGCTTTTTTAATTTACCTGTAAGTCCCTAGTTAAGTGGCATACCATAGGTTCCGCATTGATTATCCAGCCCTCGTCAATAGTGGTAAAATACTACAGCATTTTGTGTGATAAGCCCACCTAACAAGGCTAGACCTGAACCCCCAGTCACGGCCAAGATGGGTAACCATAATTCCCTGTGCATCTCCTGGCATTACCATAAAGGTCAGTATGAGCCCCGCACACTTGGGGACACTGGTTAATTTATTTTGGTGCAACTATATTTTAACAACTGGGTGGACTCATCACAGACTCGTACTCTTTGCCTGGGCCTGGTATTAGTTTGCCCAAATTGATTCTAAAGCATAACTCCTAGACTATATATTGGACTTTTTGTCATTTTGGCCCTATGATTCCGATATAAAAAGGCACTATTTCCTTAACCTTGTGTGGAGTCCTTTCGTGGTGTTTTTTCTGTGTTGCTGTATGTTGCACAAATACTTTACACGTTGCCTGTCTGCTCTGCTCCAAGCTACCAGAGGGTGAGCACAGGGTATCTTTAGTGTGTAACTTACCCTGAGTAGAGTGGCGGGTTCTGCCTGGTTTAGGTGCGTATCCTAGCCAACTAGAAGCCCTATTTCTAACATTGGTGATCAGCGGTGAAGATAGGACTTGTGTTTGTGCAATACCATATAGTGATTCAGTGTACACTACTACTCTATACTTAGACCAATTCGCACCTGTTCCTCCTGATGGGTGAAGTTTTTGCCTGACCTGTACCAATTGGCATTTTTTTTTTTTTCAAGTCTCCCTATTTGGCATTTTAGATTTTTTCTCTCTAAATTATGTCTTGCTCTGGAGAAGCCACACCTACAGTAGTTGACTTTGAGCTGGCCAGGCTGGAGTCCTACAATGTGCAACAGCTGTGTGACTTCTGCAGGGACATTCAAGTGTCCACAAGGAGTTTCACCAGGAAGGTGGAACTACAAAAAGTTTTGAGAGCCTGGGTGGAGGCCTATGTTGCAGGGAAGACATCCCAGAGAGAGAGCAGGACATTCTGGAGGGGTATGACCAGAGCCTGAATTCACATGGGGAAGTGGAATTGCCTGTGGAAAGGGCCAACAGTTTGCCAGTAGCAAGAGTGGTTTCCAGACCAGGGAGTATTGTGTCTTCTAGAAACCTGTCACTAGAGGAGCTGGCAGACAGGAGGAAGGAAAGATAACTCAGATTGGAGCTTGCCAGATTGGAGCAGGCCCGCAAGGAGAGAAAACTGGCTGTTGAGGAGAAGTCTAGCTCAGTTTGAGAGAGCTAGACATAAGAGCCCTCGAAGTAGGGACCAGCAATGGAAATGGTGGCAGCATTCCTGCAGTGTCTCCAAGTGAGTCTAAAATCTACATCCCAAAAGATGTGGTGCCCAGTTTCAGTGTGGGCGATGACGTTGATAAGTGACTAGGAGCCTATGAGGTAGCTATGAGAGTGCACGGGGTCCCAGAGGAGTTCTGGGGAGGTAGTCTGTGGTGGTACATGCCCACAGTGGGGAGGGACACCCTTCCTACGTTAGAGGTGGAGTACCAGACCAACTACACTCTTATGAAAGCCATCCTAATCAAGAGGTTTGGTCTAACACCTGATAGTCATAGACAAAAGTTCAGGGCTCGTCGCAAACTCAAGACCCAAAACTGGGTGGATTTCCTAGACTACGCTTGTAAGGCACTAAAGAGCTGGATGAAGGGTAGCAATGTAAGTGCTTTTGATGGGCTGTACAACTTGTTTTTGAAGGAGCACATGCTTGATAGATGTTTTAAAGAGCTGCGCCAACACCTGGTAGTTAGCAAGCTGACTGATCCCAGGAAGCTTGCTGAGGAGACAGACACCTGAATCAGCACCAGAGTGTCCACAAACGTATCTGAGGGAGTGGATGGTGCTCCCAAAAGGGTGGTCAGAGTTCCCTTCAGAGGAATGAGAGGGGAGTTAAAAAGGAGTACTCTAAAGGCCCCTAAAACAACTCACAAGGGTCTGGTTCACATTCCCAAACTGGCCATCAGAAACCAAACTAGCCTGACAATACTTGGCAGCCCAAAACACCCAAGTGCTATAAGTGTGGCGAATATGGACAATACAAGGGGGACTCCAAGTGTCAAAAAAGAGCACACCCTCACACCGGAGGTAAGAACCCAGGGGTGGCTAGCATAGTTCCAGGGGAGGAGTTTTTCCCAGTTTTTTCGGGGGGAAAGTTTAGTGGGATTACCCTAGTGTCCCTGGGGGACTGGGAGTTGGTTCCTAAGATCCATATGCCATCAAATATTAATAACTATAGGCAATGGGTCACCATTGATGGGCAAGGTGTTGAGGCTCTGAGGGACACAGGCGCCAGGATGACTATGGTAAGAAGTCAACTGGTGTTCCCAGAGCAGGTGATTCCCAATTCATTCCACCAAGTTGTGGTGGCTGACAACAAGAGGGTGATTAGTCAGTGGCCCTGTTTCCATTTGAATGGGGAGGTATTTCAGGTCATCTGAGAGTTGCACTAAGCCCTGCCATGCCTGTGGACTGCCTGTTAGGTAATGACCGAGAGTCCTGTGCCTGGAAGGAGGTAGAACTCAAGGCTCATATGGAGATGTTGGGGTTACCTGACTGGAGCTGTGCTACCACAAGATCCATGGCTGCCCGGGACGGAAGTCAAGAAGAGTTGGGGCCTGGAACAATGGCCAAGCCAGCTGTTAAAACGTGTGGCAGAGGACATGGTAAACCATCCCCTTAGTGTGCCCCTAGTGAGATGGATGGGGCACCAACTGAGGCCACCCCAGAGTCCGATGAGGAGGGCACTGCTTCCCTAGATGAACTGCCTACCCCTGCAGACTGGCAGGTAAAAGGAGGACCCACCAAGGAGGAGTTTAGTAGGGCACAGTGGGAGTGTCCAACACTTAAGGACAGGAGGCGACAGGCCGAAGCCCAAGCAGCAGGTGATATCTCTGGGAGCTATCACATTTACTGAGAGGTTGGCCTACTGTTTAGTGAGCCTAAGGCTCCTATGCATGGAACATCAAGGGCCTGGTTTCCCCCCAGTGCTATAGGGCCTTCCTACTGGAGCTGGCTCATGATATACCTCTGGCCGGACACTTAGACCAAGACAAGACCTTATCCCCCACTTTTATTGGCCCAAGATGAGGACCTCCTCAGACACGTTCTGTAGGACCTGTGTGACCTGCCAGGCCAGTGGGAAGACAGGGCAGAAGCTGAAGGCTCCCTTGCAGCCACTGCCAGTCGTTAGCACCCAGTGTGAAAGGGTGGGCATAGACATTGTTGGGCCTACAGTATGCATCCCCATGCCACTTCTAGTCACAGGTTCATCCTAGTTCTGGTGGATCATGCCACACGGTACCCAGAGACAATACCTCTGAGGGCCACTACCGCACCTGTAGTGGCACACGCTCTTCATCTAAACATGGTAACATTGGTGTATCCTCAACTGGCATATTTAATGTATCTATAAGTCCCTCATAAAGTGGTATACCACATACCCAGGGCCACCCACTTAAGTAGCTCTGTAAACATGTCTCAAGCCTGCCATCCAGAGCCTATGTGTTTAGTCTCACTTCCACCCCGACTTGGCATCGAAAACGTCTTCCCAAGCCCAGAACTCCCCTTTTCTTGCATAAAAGTCACCCTTAAGGTATGCCCTAGGTAGCCCATAAGGCAGAGTACCCTGTAAGCAAAAGGCAGGACAGGTACCTTTAAGTTTTTCATGTGCTAGTAATGAAAGACTCCTAAAGTCATGTTAAATTACTGTGAGGCCTGCACTTCTGATAGGCCAGCATTGGGAATTCCTTATAATATCTTTGAGCTGTAATTCCTGATCTGAGAGGAATAGCTGCATCATTTTAGTACACTACTGGACTAAGAAAAAACTCTGCTGGAGTAAAGGCTGCAGCACCAGAAGGATTGCCATTTTGCTTTGTCTGGCTGTTCCCAGGAACTGCTACCCTGCCTTGTTGAGCTGACCTCTGCCCTGCAAAAAGAACCCTCAAGCCAACTCCAGAGTGACTCCAAGGACTTGTTAGCTTGTTACACATTTCATGGGTTACATTTTCCTGATATGGAATGGAGCTGAGACCTTGTTGAATAAATATTTGATTTACCTAAATGAGAATCCTTATAGCATTCCACTAACAATGCAAAAAAGCAAATGATGTACCTTGATACAAGGATTGGAAAAATGAATAGTCCAACTGAAACACATACCTAGTCAAACAAAGCTTTCTAAATTTGATCCTTTATGCAAGAACAATGCACCCAATAAAACTAATTTACAGCATTCCCTTAGGGTATTTATATCAGGGCCAGAAGGAATTGTAGTCTGAATCATAAATTCCTGAAGAAATCAGAGGAATTGCAGAGAGATCTTAAAACATGAGTGTAAAATTGAAAACATATGGGCTAGCCTAAACAGGGTTAGGTCATTGAAAGAAAGACTCTGCTATGTAGTGCTTCTTCTAAACTAAAATACTCAGGTGTAAACCACACTCTCCTAATCTTGGATTATAATACCAGTCAGAGACATCAATAAAATGATAAATAGAATTGGCATATACTGACTAAAGCTAAAGTGTTGAATGTTTCTGAATACCCTTCTATAACATATAAACCATTACCAACCCTTGAAGCTACGGTCTGTAATACCTATGTGGAGAAAACCGAACCAATTTGGAGAACTTGGCTCGCACCATTATCTCAAAGATTCTTTAAGTGTGGACATTGTAAAATATGTATGTTTATTATAGAATGCTCATCTAGCAAACAGTATAATGGAAGTGCTATAGGAAGCCTTAAATTATGTGTTGCGGGACATCTAGAAGTCATTTAAAAAAAGATCTAAGTCACACTGAAGATGACATTTTTTTCAGAAATGTATGAAAGTAAAACTGAAGGATCAAAAATCTTTGTAATTGAGAAAGTATTAGGAGGAGAGCCACTGAGTTGGCATGGGGTAAAAACAAGCATTGGCACAGCCAAAAGGTCTGGCATATACAAGAGCTATTGGCTTTGACAATGTGTTTTTGCCATGCTACACACCGGTGTGGGTGCTGTTCAACATGGCTAGACGTTAGTGGTGTGGAGTGGGGGAGTAGGGTGTTGTAGAATAGATTTGTTGGAGTGTCGTAGAGTGGAGTAGGGGAGTAGAGTTCAGTGGCAGAGAGTATCGTAAAGTGGATTAGAGTGGGGTGGAATTGGCTGGAGTGGATTGAGGTAGTGGGGTAGATTGGATTGGATTAGAGTGGAGTGGTTAGAATTGTGGTAGAGTGTGGTGGATTGGTGTTGATTGGATTGGGTGGATTGAAATGGGGTGAGATGGTTTGTATTGGGGTGGATTTGAGTGGGGTGGATTAAACTGATTAGGGTGGGTGGTTTGGATTGGAGTGGTAGGGCTGGGGTAGATTGGATTGGGGTGAATTTATTGGATTCACTGGATTGGAGTGGGGTGGATAGGATTGGACTGGGCTGTATAGGATTGGAGTGGGGTGAATTGGATTGGAGTGGATGGAATGGAGTGGGGTTGGCTGGATTGATTGGATTGGAGTGGAGTGGGCTGGACTGATTGGATTGGAGTGGGGCGGACTGGGATGGAGTGGATTGGAGTGAGGTGGATTGGCGATGGGTGGATTGGATTAAGTGTGGTAGGCAGGATGGATTAGATTAGAGTGCTCTGGCCTGGGGTGGGGTGGATTGGATTAGGGTAGAGTGGGGTGGATTGGAGTGGAGTGAAGTGAGGTGGAAAGGATTGAAATGGGGTGGGTGGATTGGGGTGGGATAAACTGGAGGGGTGGACTGGAGTGGGGCGTGGAGGGGTGGATTGGATTAGGGTAGGGTAGATTTGAGTGGGATCAATTGGAGTGGGGTGGATTACATTGAGGTGAGATGGGTTGGGTTGGCTTGGGTAAATTTAATTTGAGTGGGGTGGGAGGACTGGATTAGGGTGGACTGGATTTGGGTGGACTAGATTGGGGTGGATCAAATTGGGGTGGATCAAATTGGAGTCGATTGATTGGGGTGGAGTGGACTGGAGTGAGATGGATTGGATTGAGTTGGGTGAATTGGGTTGAGTGAGGTGGATAAGGGTGGGGTGGATTGGATTGAGTGTGTTGGATTGGATTGGGGTAGATTGGATTTGGGTAGATTCATTTAGGGTGGATTGGATTGGGTTGGAATAGAGGGGGGTGGGGTGATTTGGATTGGTGTGGGGTGCATTATATTGGAGTGGGATACATTAAGATGGCTTGGAGTGGATTGGACTGGAATGAGGGAATTAATGTGGACTGGATTGGACTGGGGTTGATTAAAGTGTACTGTATTGAAGTGGGATGGATTGGGGTGGTGAGGGTGGATTGGATTGGAGTGAGGTGAATTTGGGTAAAGATGGACTTGATTGGAGTGTGGTGGATTGGAGTGGAGTGGAATTGGTTTGAGTAGGTGGACTGGGTTGGAGTGGGGTGGGTTTGATTGGACGGGAGTAGGGTGGATTGGGATGTATTGGGGTGGATTGGATTGGGGTGAGGTGTATTGAATTGAAGTGGGGTAGATTGGATTTGGCTGGATTGGGGTGGAATGGGCTGGTGTGGGGTGGTATGGACTAGATTGTAGTGGGGTGGATTGGAGAGGGTTGTATTGGGATGGAGTGGGATGGATTGGAGTGAAGTAGATTGTGGTGGATTGGAGTGGGTTGAATTGGTATGGGGTAGGGTAGATTGGATTGGTGTGAGGTGATTGGGGTGAGGCAGATTGTTTTGGATTGGGGTGGATTGTTTGGGATTAAAGTGGGGCAGATTGTTTTGGATTGGGGTGGAGCAGATTGGAGTGGGGAAGATCGAAATGGATTAAAGTGGGGCAGGTTGGTCTGGATTGGAGTGGGGCAGATTGTTTTGGACTGGAGTGGAGCGGATTGGAGTGAGACAGAGTGTTTGGAATAAAGTGGAGCAGATTGGAGTGGGCCAGATTGTATTGGGTTGGACTGGATTGGAGCAGGGTGAAGGTGAATTGGAGTAAATTGGATTGGGTTGGTGTGGGGTGGATTGGAGTGGGATGAAAGGGATTGGAGTGGTGTAGATTGGATTGGGGCGAGGTAGATTGGGGTGGGGTGGATTGTTTTGGATTGGAGTGGGGCAGACTAGAGTGGGACGGATTGGAGTGGGATAGATTGTTTTGAATTGGAGTTGGGCCGGCTCGAGTGGGGTGGATTGGAGTGGGGCAAAATGTTTTGGATTGGAGTGGGGAGGATTTGGGTGGGGCAAATTGTTTTGGATTGGAGTGGGGCAGATTGTTTTGGATTGGAGTGGGGCATATCGTTTTGGAATGAAGTGGGGCAGATTGGAGTGAGAAGCATTGGAGTGGGCCAGATTGTTTTGGGCTGGAGTTGGGCAAATTGTTTTAGATTGCACTGGGGCAGATTGTTTTGAATTGGAATGAAGCTGATTGCAGTGGGGCAGATTGTTTTGGATTGGAGTAGGACAGATTGGAGTGGGGCAGATGAGAGTGGGGCAGATGACAGTGAGGCATATTGTTTTGGATTGGAATGGGACATTTTGTTTTGGATTGGAGTGGGGCAAATTGTTTTGGATTAAATGGGGCAGATTGTTTTGGATTTTAGTGAGGTGAATTGGAGTGGGGTAGATTAGATCGGGGTGGGTGGGGCGGATTGAAGTGGGATCGGTTAGAGTGGATTGGGGTGAATGGTTTGGATTGGAGCGAAGTGCATTCGTATGGGGTGAGGTGGGGTGGATTTGTGTGGATTGTAGTGGGGCGAATTGGATTGGGGTGGTTTGGGATGTACTGAATGATTATGTGTTGAAGCATAATTTCAGAAATTACACATAAGAAATAAAAATGTCGCTTTGCAATATTTAGAACAAGATAATCATCATCTTTTGAGAACAGCGCCCATTAGCAAAAAGAAATGAAAACATGAGTGTAAAGTGAGAAAAGGTGACTTGGCAAGATAAAAGAAAGCTAGCTGCAGAAAATATAACTTTGCAATTTTGTTTGTATGCTGGGCATTTTTTTGCCAGTCACAATCCTTCTGTTTGCAGGTCACTAGAAGTTAAAAAGAACAAAATAGTATCTCAGTCACGTCAGGAGCAGCGGACGGGCTCTGATTAAGTTTAAATCAATCAGTAATTGGTCCCTGTTCCACAGAGAAGAACAGGAATGAGGCCAGGCCTGCAGTGATGCATTACGAGTCTGTAAAGAAGAGTGTCACACAGGCCAACAAATGGTGAGCAATAGGTGGGCTCCAAGCCCTTTACTGTACACAACAGAGTCTCGCAAGTCAGATGCATGCACTGGCGCATGCCCTCGCAGGCTTGACCTAAAAAAGGTAGGTGGATATATTGGTTGGGCTTCAAAATGAATAGCATTCTAAAAAAGGATTGCAGACTTTCGGTGCATTTGTAATTTATCCTGTCTAAGCTGCTAGAGCATTGAGATTGCATTAGGCTGTATTTTAATATGAAAAGCACTTCCATGTTTTTAGGAAGTAATTGGACTATACATTTATTATACATCTCAAGGATAAATGGAAATGCCATATCTTAAAAAGATGATGATAAAGTCTATGAATGCTCTTTGTGTTACTGGCCTCAGCACCAATGGTGCTCAAATGTTGTTCTTTCGTATTTCCTTGTAATATGCAGGGCTTTAAGTGGAATTAAAAAAGTGTGGGATCTCTAAAAGAGGCATGCCCTATGCTGTTAAGAGCGCGGCTTAAACAAGTAAACTACATTTCTATGTTTCCCATAGTGTGCCATCCAACCAGTATTTTGGTTCCTCTCTCTGCTTTCTATTACATCCAGATATATAACACAACAACTGACATACACCTAAAACTAGCCGGGGCTTTTGACTTTGTCAGTGGATATTTGCTATTGAATATAAATAAGTTACAACAATGCTTTTGCTATAAGTAATTAATATTGAAAATGTTTTAATTATAAAATTTGTTGAAACTGTGAATAAAAAAAATACTGAGTCTTGTGTAAGGGGTTGGGGCCTGCTGAATGCCTCAATCATTCCTGTAATGCTCATTGTGTGTTAGATATGAACACCATTTTTCTCTCCACATCTTTTCCATCTGCATATCTTACACCTCATCTCTTTCCTTTTTGGCACACTTTTTCCAGTCTGTTGAATGCACTTTCTCACATCTCCATCACTTCACCCCCCCGCTCCAACGCACCCACTCACCTGTAAGCACTGTATTTTCTTTCACTTACACCTTGTCAATATCTTGACAGCTGTTTACCTCATTCACACCCATTTGCACAGATTCACATTTGGAACTGGAATATGTGACATTTTCTTGGTGTGCTCCACAGAGAAGTCAAGGATTGGATGAGCTTGCATTGTGAACCGCCTTGTGACCCTCGACAGGCACTCTGAGAAGCTTGCACTTCCTTCAGCCTCCGATCCAGAGCTCTGAATTCTATGTCCGGACCGGAGGCGAGGATTAGGCATTTCTTTCTTCCTTTATTCACTCCGGCAGCCATTAACAAACATTACAAAAAACATTATTTCCCGTAAGGCACAGGTAAAAAAAGTCATCCGATTCACCAATCCGGACTACTCGCTCCAGACAGAAGTCCTGCGAGGATGCTCCATCTCCCGCTTTCTTCGCTGCCCCAGCAGCTAGAGAAACGTGATTTCTTTGTTCTTGTGTTTTTCGCTAGTTTATTCGTTTTTTTTATATATATTTCATTGCGCAACTCGGTTCAAAGTACGTACTATACGAGTGTAATATGGTACGTGAAAAAATACAGAAACACAGCATCCTGGAGATATCTAACGCTCTTTAGTAATACAAGATTAAATACAACGTGAAGTATAAACAATAACTAAATCGCTGACATGAATTTCATTCACGGTTTTTCTTTTTTACATTAATTGGTCAGAATCCGATCAGGACAGTTAATATACATTGCTGCAAGGACCAAAACGAGTACTATAAAAATAAGGATCAATAATGTAATTGATTCGGAGTGGCTGTGTGAGTAATTGAGTGATTAGCTCATCAAGGATCGGTAGCTAGACTATTTAATGTGACCTCGTATGGTCCTTCCTTTTGGCGCATACATAACCCTGTGAGACCCCGAGGATAGCCGCAATGTGAATTTGAAATGAAAGTGTAATTTTGATTGAACTTTCTTGACAGCTGAGGATCTTTTGTGAAGAAAACACTTCCGCGAGAGAACTTTTAGCCAAAAGACGGGTTTGCTTTTTAAAATGTAATTTTGTGAGCTAATATCGACACCCTTTGCTCCACACCAGCTCCAGGGAGTAAACAACAATGTCAGTGTTCAGAGATGATTGGTAGGACTGGAGTGTCGAATTTTTGGAGAAATCTAATAATAGACAAGCTTGATACAAGCAGAATCCAATAGTCCATGCAAGAACTACACCACAGAGAGTCTGGGCAAGTACCCTCTTATGCACCGGATATGAAGAATACCAGTAGCCACCGTGAATCATTTAAAAAACTGCATAAGCCCTGTTTAGGTCTCTTACGGGACATAGGGCCTGATTACGACCTTGGTGTGGGGGGGGGGGGGTGAATTACTCCGTCCCACATGTAACGGATATCATCCCATCCCCCGGGTGGGGGAATTACTTCCTCCCACATGTAACGGATATCCCGTCCGCCGTGTTACAAGTTCCATAGGATGTAATGGAACTTGTAATAGGTGGGTGGGATATCCATCACATCTGGGACGGAGTAATCCCATCTGCCCAGGTCTAATCAGGCCCATATTGTTTTCTAACAGTGGGTTTAGAGGCCTCTCATTGCTTAACCATTGTGGGGCATATTTATGAGCCCCTTGCACCATCTATCGTCACATTACTGTCATTTTTTTAATGCTAATGTTTCATTAGATGGCCAAAATCCCCACGCCATATTCACAAAGTAGCGCAATGCATGCCTTGCACCACTTTGTAACCCTTTGCACCAGGCATAATGTATGCAAAGGGGTCGTTCCCCCCCTTAGGGGACCTAAAAAATGGCGCAAGGAAACATAAGAGATTTCCTTGCATCATTTTTTTCGGCACTTTTAACATCTGCTCAGAGTCTTCATAGTCTCTCTCCTTTGCTTGCTTGTTTTTGGTCAGCTGACATAGGCTTGCCTTCCCTTTGTATGTTTGTCCTTCCCTTTAAGCATGGATGCATTACTTGTTTCTTTTCACTGGTATTTTTTCTGATGCTATGGTTGTCTTTGTGTTTAAGCACTGCCAGAGTTCGTCTCTTTCAGTGCACCCCTCTGAGTTCCTTCCACCTGCACACACTCCACTGTTTATTCTGTTGTCCTCCCTCCTGTTCTCCGTCTGTGCTGCTCCTTCCATTGTCCATGTTGCCCCTGTCTGTCCCACCCTCTCTCTGCTGTGCGTGCTGCCCATCCTGCATTGTCAGTGTTGCCACTTCAACTTCCTGTCCCTCCATTGTCTGTGTTACACCCACCAGGCATCCTCCCTCTGTTTCCATGTTTCCCCTCGCACCCGCCCTCCGTCTGTCGTTCATGTTGCCTTTTGCATATGCATTACCCCTCTCTCCCCCTCCCACCAGGAATGGCCTAAAGCCAAGCCTGTGGGCTAGGTTTTCATCTAAAAAGTATGAGAATTAAAAACATGCATTTGCCAAGCCAATAAAGAAAGACGGTATTTCTCATGATCTTGAATAGACAACCAATTGCCTCACCAAGGAATCCATAGTGGATGTAGCTGCACGGTCAAACTGGGCATGATCCTGTAGCCATATAATGCCTGTTAGGCAGTCAGGACGGGCCAGCATCCATAAAAATCACTGGCTGAGGACTGCCTCTAGTTCTCCACATATGGCGACACACCATACTTACCACCTGCACCGCTCCTGGATTCCAGGGAGTTTTGCCACCAATGAGTCCAGGGCCACTGTGTGCCTTAGAGTGGTTGGGGGAACATCTGTCAGTGACTCGATTCCTAGTGCCTACCTGATCCACATATTGGGTTAGCCTTTGGCCTCTCTGATCCTGGGAACCCTCCAAGGTTATACCTTTTTCATGGCCCACTCCAAGGGAATGCAGAGCACCCCTCTCCTGAGAGCCTCTTGACAAAGCTGTATTCCTCTTCCTGAACCGACAGGCTCAGGCAAAGCCAGACAGGCCTTTTATTTCACCAGGCATTATCCGGTGGGATGCAGCCCTGGGAGGCCAGTTTTGAAACGTTAGGTCCAGTTCTGGTGTCTCCATTGCTTTCCCTAGCTCCCTGGGATTAATTGCAGCAAGCATGGGGAAGCTTCAAGGAAGAGAATCAGAGGTAAGGAGGGGGTAAGTTAAAGAGAAAGTGATTAGAGAGTTAAAATAGATAGAGAGCTTGCACAAGGAGACAAAGGTAGTGGGGCTGGTTTGAGCATTTTGCCAGTGTTTGTTTGCCAGTGCTTGTTTTAGCTACCCAGTCCTGCACTTAGCTAGAACAGTCCTCTGGCACACCCATCAATCCCCATGACCAACCGCACTGTTCACTGCGGTGGCTCCTAGACATTGCCCCACCAACCCATCAAAATGCCCTTCTGTTCCGAAGGTATCCCTCTTCTCCCTCTCCCACTGTTCCATATTAGCACTGACACCTATGGGGGAACAACCGAAACGTGCATATAGAGTGCTCTTTTTTACCTGAATGTGCCCTTTACTCCTGTAAATTAGTGACAGCTGTCAACCAGCCATTCAGTGGTCTGGGAGGTACACCTACAAGCTCCACTCTCTGACCTGGCCCAGCAGACCTGCCAAATACCATGCATCAGGGGTTAGACTAACACATTTTACTGCTGATGTCTGCATCACCGCACTAAAATGCATTGCTTACGCATTAATAGCTGTCCTAGGAGCACCCGGTTATGAGTCACTCAAAATGGCCTTATTTTACAAATGCAGTCAGTGCGCTATTTTAAAAAGGCTTGCTCTTGCACTGCCTGAGCTGCTTCCCTGAGCCTATGTCACACATCAGTGAGCCAGGCTGGGATGGACTGAGTGCTGGTGGTGTTCGTGCTGGTTGTTGATTTTTCACAGTCTCTCTTGGTTATGTGCTTAGAGCTGGGGCTGTACTTGGCTGTGTTTCAGCTACCAATAGCCTTTATAGATTGCTAATTTTTAAATAAGGTCCCCCATTAAAATGCCGTGCTTCAACATCCCTCGTTGCCACCTGCAGCTGTCCTTAAATTAATGTTCAGGAGCCTTTAAGAAGCTTAACATAATCTGTCATGTGTGACATCTTCAACAAGTTCTGGCTTTTTAATGAACAGCCCATTAAAAAAAAGTGAAACTGCATGTCCGGGAATGCAGCACAATGTTGGTTAAAAAAGCTGTAACTTGTTACAGCCTGGAGGTGCCACACATGATAGGGTTACTTTTGGGATGTGTGCAACACAACACCTACCTGTCATGACTTAATGGTGCTGGGCATTCTGCACCAAATGTTATCATGGGTGTCCGTGGGGGCTGGTGGGGGGAAGGGGGTGCATTTGACCCCCCCCCCCCCTGAATTTAGGTACAGCCTGGAGCGCTGGTTTACACCGGCCACCGTAGTGTTACGCTGCCTGCACTAGTACGGCCGCAACCTTGCCAAAAACAGTCTGGCATGCCACGGACCACCCCCCCTTGAAAACATTTCTGTGTGCGCCCATGAATGTCACAGATAATTTCAGCTCCTTATGTAGCAAGAGAGTACCATATGTCCTGACTTGAGTTCATCTCATGCCAACAGTAAAAAAAAATAGTTTGATAGTCGTACGATCCATTGCAGTTTTCAGGTCCAAATGACTGTCAAAAATCAGGTAAATGCAAAACGGATATTACTTTAATTTGCGGATGAGGAACATCTTTCATTTAAATAATACTTTGTGTGTTGGCAGGGGACAGGTGCTGGGGTGGTAAGCCTATGAAATAGCTGTAGAAGGGGCTTTGCCTTATATGTCTGACAGCTTTGGGCAATTTTGCCTTTTACCAAAAAAAAAATGTTTTTTGCCAGTGTTTTTACCATCTCAACCAACCTCTGACTTTTCCCATTACGAGATAAAGGATTGAAAAGTCCCAGAGTTCAAAAGGAATGCTCATGTTGGAAAACGATCTAGTTGAATAACCTTTCATAAGAAATTCAGGAGCATTGCCACTGGTTCAATGTCTTTTCTAAATCCTAATATTGTGCAAGAAGTGGTAGTATCTGAAATGTATTACATTATGTGAATATGAATGCTTTGCTCAAAGTATCACACGATAGGTAAGGAAATGTCACACATAAGTACACTGAAAGCAAAGAAATGTCACATAAGCTTAATGAAAACTTTGCAACTATGGGTCAGTTTCTAAGACTATTACAGACAAGTACCTAGAAACTGACATCAATACAACAGCACATTTCATCACCCAAGAAGTCTACAAATGGATAAAACTTAGGTGCCAAGAACTGGGAGCTCAGGACACCTGGAATGGCCTGAACCTAAGCCAGAGAGCTTGGCTGTCATCTAAAACTGGTTGAAAATTAAAAACAAGTATTTGCAAGGACAATAAATCTTGCCTATGGACAAGCTATTGGCTTTACTAAATGGGAAGCCTGGTGAGAATCAACTGGACAGTAAAACAGTTCTATAAGTGGCTACATGTTTTTTTTTCCTTTTGGCATTTGGGGCTGTCAAACAGCTCTCGCTTGCTGGGAGAATAGGTTTTCACAGTTTCCCTGCTCACAGGGATGCGGGCAGGGAAACAGAGGAAACAATTGCTTTTGCAGACAGGGAGCTGCATCTTTAGCAGCTTCCCATCTGCAAAAGCAATGCCGGCTCCCACAGGAGGCGGGGAGCCAGCTGGGACCGCAGGGCCTTCAGGCTCTCCCCTGCTGTCCCATTGCACACTGGGTGCCTTACAGGGCACCCAGGAAAGATGTCCGGGCCCTGGGGTATGGGGTCTCCGGGGCTGAGACGGGCCAGGGGAGAGGGGCTGTGCGTCCCCCCCATCCCAAAAAAAACAATTTAAGACCTGGCCCCGGGGGATGGGGTCCCCTGCACCGAAAGCACCCCTAGGAGGTGGGCCTCGCAACTGTAACTGATTTAATTTATTTAATGTTAAGTCCTATGAGAAGTTATTTGCATTCCCTTGATCCATTCAGTACCAGTGGTTGACCTTGTGTGGTGCTTAATTTGCATCAGGACTGGGCTTGAGTGCTTCTTTTTAAACTTGAGTTTAGATAACATAAAGCAAACATTCTTGAGTTTACACAGGTTCAGCACATTTGCATGCACTTTATGGATACTTCACGGTATATTTCACAATGCAAATCAGGTGATCCTACGCAGTTAAAAACATTGTACTGTCTATCTGATTTATATTATTCCCAAGTATTCCCCTCAGGGTTGAAGAGGTTTTTTTGTAATGAGTGTGTACCTATTATACTTGTGTTGCTGGTATTGTGTTGGTCACCAGTGGGTCTTTACATGAATCTGCATTTGTCCCATAGCCTGGCACGTGCAAAATATTTATCTTGAGGTTGGGCTAGAAGTAGCACCCTCTATACAAATGTCCTTCAACCAGAGCTCAATTTGAACTGGTGGTTTCAGGGTGCTCGGAACGTAATTGTCATCATCAGCACTTATGACAGTCTGCCACATGGTGGCACTCTCTGTCAAATGTAGAGTTGAACACAACAATGGTTTATTATTAATACAATATACAGTAAAAATAACTAATACATGCCACACAAGCCACTTTTATAATTTTGGAGGCCTGCCATAGTCTGAATCGTCACACTTGTAGGTGTGTGATGTTTTGAAGTTGTGTTGTGATAGTGCCATTTGTAGCGCTGGCAGGGACAAAGAGGGGAGCAAGCTGCAGTGGTCTCCTGATCAGGACCCTGACACATTTCTTTTGTTTTACAATTCAAGCACTGCCTTCAACTTTTTGGGACCTCGGGTGTAGCCGAGGACGGCTAGGAGCTAGGTGTGTTTGTCTGTGTAACTTCACTCCAGGTACGAGCCAGGTGTATACAATCAGCGTTGGATGATAGAACCTTGATGTTTGCTTGGGTGTGTAATAATAGTACTATATGAATATTGTTAGACTTTTCATCCTTGGTGTGGTCTCCCTTAACTTTTTGCCTCTGTTTCCCAGGTTGTTGATGTGTGCTGGACTCTGATTTTGCTGTTTTTGTTACTCTGGGCACTTTACCACTGTTAACCAGTGCTAAAGTGCAAGTGCTCCTTTGCAAAATGTGTATGTAATTGGCTTATCCATGATTGGCATATTTGATTTATTAGTAAGTCCCTAGTACAGTGCAGCAGAGGTGCCCAGGGCCTGTAAATCAAATGCTACTGGTGGGCCTGTAGCACTTGTTGTGCCACCCACATAAGTAGCTCTATAATCATGTCTCAGACCTGCCATTGCAGTGTCTGTGTGTGCAATTTGAACTGTAAATTCGACTTGGCAAGTGTACCCACTTGCCAAGCCTAAACCTTCCCTTTTCTTACATGTCAGATACCCCTAAGGTAGGCCCTAGGTAGTCCCAAGGGCAGGGTGCAGTGTATGGTTAAGGTAGGGCATATAGTAGTGTGTTTCATATGTCCTGACAGTGAAATATTGCTAAATTTGTTTTTCACTGTTGCAAGGCCTCTCATAGGTTAACATGGGGGCTACCTTTAAATCTGATTAAAGTGTAGATTACCTTTGGGAGCGGATGGACATGTGGAGTTTGGGGTCTCTGAGCTCACAATTTAAAAATACATCTTTTAGTAAAGTTGATTTTAAGATTGTGTGTTTAAAAATGCACTTTTAGAAAGTGAGCATTTTCTTGCTTACACTATTTCTGTGACTCTGCCTGTTTGTGGATTCCCTGTCTGGTTCAGTTTGACATTTGGGCTGGTTGCACCTCACACTAGATAGTGACACAAAGGGAGCTGGGGTGTAGTCTGCATTTCCTGATGAGCCATCTGTGCTAGGAGGGCGGGGAGGTGTCGTCACTTAACCTGAAAGGGCTGTGCCTGTCCTCACACAATGCAGTCTCCAACCCCATGGGGAGTGTCTGGGGCCTGGCCTGGGCAAGACCGGATTTCACATTCAAGAGAGACTTTGCTTTGAAGTAGGCCTACTTCAAAGGAGAAATTGGGTATAAGAAGGGCACCCAAAACCACAAACTTTAGAACACTTCTGGAAACCAGGAGGAACCTCTGCCTGGAGAGGAGTTGAGGAAGAAGAGCTACCCTGCCTGTGCTTTGTGTAGCTATCTTGCAGTTGCTGCTTCTGGCAGAGTAAGAGGGCAAAGACTGGACATAGGCCCTCATTATGAACATGGCGGTTCGGCCCGCCATGCCAGTAGTGGTGGCTGAAGCCGCCAGCCGGCATGACGGGCCGAACCGCCATATATTAAACATGGTGACGGCCGCCCTGCGGATAATGTTTCATTTTCCGCCAGCCTTTTCCTGGGCAGTGCAGGGGCCCCGGTACAGAGCCCAGTCACACAGGTCACTACCCGATTTTCGGGCAGTGATCTGCGTGACGGGTGCAACTGCACCTGCCGCACGGAGGCATTGACCCGTCAATGTCGTGGCCGAGCCTTTCTGTGAGCTGGCGGGCGGAAACAAGGTTTCCCCCGCCGGCTCACAGAAAAGTTCATAATGTGGCCGGCAGGGTTCCGGGGTCACTGGCGGTCAGTGTTTTGACCGCCAGAATGAACATGGCGGGTGTTTCTGCCGTATTCATAATGACCGCCTTTGTGTGCCTTCTATCCTGTGAAGATCTCCAAGGGCTTGATTTAGAGCTTGTCTCCTGTTGTTTGAAGTCTCAGGGACAGCAAAGACTTCTCTCTTCCAGCACCTGGAGTCTCTGGAGAGACTCCTACTCTGCCCTGTGGTGCCCATCCAGTTCCTGGGACCCTGAAAGGAGAAGCTGGCAGCCTAAGAGGAAGAAATCCACGCAAGAATGCCGTGCGGGGAAAAGATCGACGCGACTCTGATCTGCGGCTGAAAAATTTACGCGCTGCCAGCTTCGCGGGTGCAAATCAACACTCGCCTGCAACGTGACCAAAGAATCGACGCACGGAGCTGGAGAAACGACGTGCAGCATTGCTGATGGAGGCTGGTGAGATTGCAACCCGCGCTGCATGGTTTTCTGATTATCGTGTGGCTGAATTTCCGACGCAAACACCGCTAGGCGTGTAAAAGCAACGCACGGCCTGCCTGGACCCGAGAGTGCTGACTGGATCGACGCATCGGTCTCCTGCGGAGAGAAGAAATGACGCACCCCGAACCGATGAAAGGAGAAACAAGGCAAGGTCTCGCTCTTGAGGGAAATCAACACATCGCAAGCCCTTTTCGATGCACACTCGCCCGTGCGGGGTTATTTGTGACGCACCCAAGGTACATTTTCACACTAACAGTGTTAGTGTGTGTTTTAAACTACATAAAGACTCTTTTTGCTTTTTAATTGATAACTTGACTTGTATATTGTCGATATTTGTCATTTTTGTCTTGTTTTGTTTAGATAAATATTTTCTATTTTCCTAAATCTGTGTTGTGTCACTTTGTAGTATTTTCATTGAGTTACTGTGTGTGTTGGTACAAATACTTTACACCTAGCACTCTGAAGTTAAGCCTACTGCTCCTGCCAACCTACCTAGGGGGTAAGCTGGGGTTAGCTGAGGGTAATTCTCTTTTACCCTGACTAGAGTGAGGGTCCTTGCTTGGACAGGGGGGAAACCTGACTGCCAAAGACCCCATTTCTAACAAATATATACTGTATTAACCCATGCCTATTATTGAACGGTATCTGCCAGACTTGTGCCAATTAATATTCCCAGGATTTTTCATTGAGGCGTTGTCCTGAGTCCAGTTCCCATTTTGCCCTGGTGGCAGACAGCGAGGCCTTCTTGTTTTCTGTTGCTTCTGAATACATAAATAACACAAACCATTTCATGTCCCCTTTTTTTCATTTTGGTTAGCACTTTATATTCCGCTGGCAGCTGCGGGAACAATTGCTCTCTCTCCTTGGCTGCATGTCAGAGCCTGAAGTGTAATAATGCTAATGGTGTGCCTTCACCTTTTGTGGTGAAGTGTCTAGTGATATGTAGCATCTGTCCATGAGGAGATCGCCTAAGGTGGTGAACTGAAGGGGGCTGAGGTTCCTTTTGCCCCAGTTTCTAGTGCAGGAGGTAGCACAGGCTTGTCTCTAATAGGAAGAAGTGGTTAGTATATATGTTGCACATGGCTATTGAGTCACCAAAATGCAAAGGACCTCTCCTTTGACCCCAGTGGCATTACAGGAAGTGATATCACATGACCTTTGACCTGTTGTCCGGTTCTCAACTGTCTTTTTTTAAAATCAAATCTCGCTCACCTTTGTTTATCACCTATTGCTGTCCCTTTTTCAATCCTCCTGCCTCCCCGTTCTGTCAACTGTCTTCCTCACTGTTCTCCTTATATCTCAGACCCTTTCCTGTCTCTCTCACTGATTTTCTCACTTGTTCTGTTTATTTTCCACCTCTCTTTTACCTGCCTCTGACCTCTCTTAGTCTCTTGTCAGTCTTTTCTCACCTGGCTCAGTATCAGCTCTACATCTTTTACCTCTTCTTCTCCCCATCTGTCTTTCAACTGTTTTTTCAACCTGTCTCTGTGTCTTTATTGTAAACCTCCCTCCTATTCAGCTCTGTCACTTCATTGCCACTCTTTCAATTGTCTCCTGTCCTTCACCAGTCAGTTTCTCTCCTGTGTCACTTCCCTGGTCTCTTGTCCTTCTAACCGGTCCCTTTATTGTGCCTCTCTCTCATACCCACCTTCCCTTCTCTCTAGGCCATCTCTTTCATCATTGTGCCTATTACCTCTCTCTTCCCTCTGCCTCTCCTTCTCTCCCAACAGACTCTTTTCAGAGTTCTCTAACCTCTCTCACCTGTCTCCCCACTCTCTCTCAACTGCCTCGTTATTATTTGTCCTACCTGTTGTCCATGAGCTTTATCTTCCTTACAAGTCTCACCCACACCCCTCTCCATTGCCTATACTACCTAGTCTTTTATAACGCTTCTCACACCTATCTCTCCCCTTCTTTTTGTCTCGCTTAGCTCTGTTTCTCATCTGTCTCAGTCTTTACCACATGCCTCATACTGTTGTCTCCTTTCTCCAGCCTTCGCCTTTCTTTGCCTTTGAGCTGTCTGTTTGTCATTTAGGTGCCTATCACCTATCATCCTCACGCGTTTCACTCTATTTCACACCTGCCCGTATCTCTCACACCTATCACCTCTCTCTGGTGTCTCTTTAATCCCTCCACCCGTCTCTGCCTTACACACGCACTGTGCTTTCTTCTCCCAATCTCTCTTGTCTCTCTGTAGTGTCCTCTTCCTGCTCTTCATTTATTCCACTCACACCCCTCAACGCATTCCCCCTCCACCCCCCTTCTCCCCCCCAACTCTCTCCTGCCTTTCTTACTCACTTTACATGATCAGGGGCAGCACGAGGCACATCGTTATAAAAGGCCTCTGCTCCAGTTGCATCAAGAAATAATAAATCTGCAAGTTTGCTAGTTTCCCCTGAGGCTAGGGATCACAAGCGCAGTGCTATGGGTGGCAGGAGGCAAGCCAGGGATCGCAGCTGTGACCTCTGGTGACCCCTAACTGATGTCCTTGGTGCTGCAGTCACTGCACGCAGGCTATAGACCATGAGTTACCACAAGTTGTGTTATTGTGGAGAAAATGTTGTTTTGACTCATGCTGAGCCCTGGAAGGCAGGAACCTAATGCGGCCTGTTGCCCCTATCATATACATTTCAGTAATGGTGTTTAAATTGTCGCAACAATGTTAGCTTAGTGGTAATGGTGCATTAGTGGCTCTTGAGTAGATTGGAATCTGTTTGCACACCTTTAGAGCTATAGTAACTTTAGAATTGTACTTTATCTTACTCTTATGTCAATGTGTGTTTTGTATTACCATGGCTCCAACAAAAATAAGAGTCGCAGATGTCTTCAGACAGGTTTGTGAATTGTGTTTTGTAGTACATCATTAGTACTGTTGTAGACCTAGCTTATGTACTACAAAATGCAATTTGTGAATTGGACCCATGGAAGTTAATCAGTGTTGCCTCATCGTGATTCATTGTGTTTTTGAGATGTTAAATAGTCCCTCACGTGATACAGTGCAGGCACTACATAACAGCAGAATAATACACCAAACATCCAAACACATGAGGTGCTCTGGGTTGACGTAAGGTCACAATTTTTTTTTTAAGAATTGGGAATGCAGCAAGGTGCACTGTGAAGACAGACCTAAAAAGTGGCATGAATGAAAAGAATGAGGCCCTGATTCCAAGTTCGTCATAACGTAAAAGTAGGTGCTGTTTATCCTACTTGATGAATTCTGATACCCAAGGTTGCATTACGTGTTATAAAGAGCACGGAATCTAAGTATTTGGTGGAATAACATGAGGATTTCAGTGCATAACAGACCAAAATCCACCTTGTGGTAAAATGCCACTGTATTCAACTAATAAATTATGGTAGGTTTGACCTACCGATATTTAAAAAGGTTGAAGTAGTCAAGTAATTATGGGATGTCGTAATTCGCACTAGCACACAAAACAAGCATTTGCAATGCAATGGGTCTCGCGTTTGCTACTGTTAATTAAATCAAGTGGGTTAGTTGGGGAGATCCTTCTCTGTGGATTTCTTAGAATTCCCGTGGGACTGGAAGCTGGACCAGAATTAAAGGTGCAGTTTAATAAGGCCTGACGTTGCACTGAGTGGCCCCGGAGAGCGTGTCCTAGATGTATTCTTCTCTGTAGACAAAAAATCGAAGGTGAGACAGAGTTGCTGGAGGGGGTGAGGAGAGAGGCAAGGAAATATACACTCCTTCAGAACTGTTTCTGCCTTTGGGATTTTGGCCACTAAAATCAGACCATAACAACAGTGTTGCTTGGCATTGTCAAGGTCGGGCGTGATAGCTCAGAGGCTGCAGCCCGTCGTTAAGTTCAGTCCCCTTTTTCCGACGCACGAAGATTATCTGTCAGAAGTCAGTCTGACAGACACTTCATGATCTGGTCAGACAGCCAGGCTCTATACATGAGCTATATTTGCCCGCACCTGGCAGCACTTAATTTGAGCCAGTGTTTGCCAGTGGGGGACACAGGCACTTATTTTTGGAGACCAGCACTTATATCTCTGCATCAGATATTCCCCGAGAGCAAAAGAAACAAAATAACACAAATCAGAAGACAGAGAAAGACAAAGATGGGAAATGCCATCACAAAGGGAGGGAGTAGATACTTGTAATAAGTCAGACAGAGGCGCAGGGAGTGTATAGTAGTGGATTAAAGAGGCTGACGTTTAATTACACGAGGTGTGGATTTCTGATTTGGCGTTTCGACACCGGTATTCTTTTATTTACAAATTAAGCACTCGTACCTGGCTGCCTGAGCGGAAATTTGCCGGGCCTGGTTGGCATGACCTCCTCAGCTCGGCAAAGTCTCCTCTGAATCTCCCCTCCATGATGAGGGAGAGTGTCACTGATAGACTCAGACCTCGTTGCTTCAGTTTTAAGCCCTGAAGTGCCCAGAGCCAAGTGCCCATCAGTGAAGCTTGTCACAGAGTCGGATGAGCTCAGCAACTCTCACTGATCTCCCTCTGTGGCGAGTAAGGGACTGTTGCTTCCTTACATTGGCTTACGGTCAGCCAGTCAGAGTAGGCCGCAGTCCCGATCCCCAGGAACCACCGAGGCTTCCCTCCTGCCACCTGAAATGCAGTCATGAAAGTTTTTTTTCCTAATGTTGGATGCATGCGTTCATGTGTGTATGTATGAATGATTGTGTGTGCGTGTGTGCATGGCTTGAATGGGTTTGTGCATGTGTATGTGCTGAGTGTGAATATGGATGTGAAAGAGAGTGTGCATGTATGTGTGCTTGCCCCACCTCTGCTGCACATTAGGGGCACCAGTAAAGTTGTCTTCCATTTTATCCTGGTGGAGAGAAAGATTTTTTGAGTTTAGTTCTCCAGAGCTCGGGATATAGCTGGGGAATTCTTGTCCAGCACACTTTTTCAAACTTTTGTAGTTACACTAGATTTGATGCTCCATTAAAATTCTGATTAAATAATAGTTTGAAACAAATCACATTGACATGGCTAAAATGAATGATAACAAGGGATCGTGCTGCCCTCCAGTGGCTATTTGTCAAAGCACAGATGGTTCCATTTTTATCAACAGCCCTGATTACAGTTGTGTTTTTAGGTTGAGCATAGCATCTCGCAATAGATGCTTTTCCGCTGTGTTGGTATGTATTTGGGCTTTTAACCATGCCCACCTCACACCCATCACTATCACTATCAGTCATAAATGGGCTTGCCTTTCAAAAAACAATTGTTTTCGTTGGTAGCTGCTTTATATTTGTCCGTCATTAGGGCGGTTTTGTTACCACCTTGGCCATAGACCCTGTTAGGTGGATAACTGCACTTTTGCCAATAACTTTGTCTGCAAGCGAAAGTCTTTTTCCTTTTGTCTCTCTCTTCGTGCTCACGGCAGCTCTTTGAATTGGCTTGCTTATGTCAACGGTTTTACTTTTAATTTTCAGTTTGTGTGGCAAGAAAAGTCCAGTTAGGAATTTACAACGCTAATAGCTCTACCTCGAGCAAGCACCTTTGGCGCTGGAATGTGGCCAGGCCCAGAGGCCAACACTCCATAAGCACCCAACCTTACACCGTGCACGGCCTTCGTCCGTGTGCAGCGGATGTTCCCCGTAAGACTTGGCCTGCAGGCAGACCTGACGGCCAACCCCCTAGCCATCCAACCCCATGCTGTGTATGGCCCTTTGGCCGTGGGCAGTGGAAGTTGGCTGCGACCTCTCTGGGTGTCAGAATAGGTGTGAAAGGGTGTATCAGGGCTGAGAGTGGCTTTGAGACTCTCTGAGTGTGAGAGTCCGAACATCAGTGTTTCAGTGGGTGTGTCAGTGTCTGTGCAGGTCTGTGAGTGGGTGTATGAGGCTTTTCAGTGGGTCTGTGAGTCGGTGTGTACGAGTCTGAATGGGTCTGTGAGTGGGTGCGTATCTGTCTGAGTGGGTCTGTGAGTGGGTGTGTGAGGGTCTGAGTGGGTCTGCAAATGGGTGCGTAAGGGTCTGAGTGCGTGTGTGAATGGGAGAAACTGATTGAAAGAGAGACAGAAAGAGAGAGAGAAAGTTAGCGAGAGAAATATAGAGTTTTTTAGACTTTGATGTATGATATATTTAGAATTAGATATTTCTGTACAATTAAAAAACATGTATTTGTCATTTTTAAAATGTAATTCGTTTGTACTTTAAAAAAAATTAAAAAAATAAAATAAGAAGAGGGAAGCGAGTCTGGGTGGACTCAAACCCTGAGTACTCAGTGTGAAAGTCTGCAACCTTCACACTGAGCTATAGATTTTTTAAATTATTTTTTCTAGCCCTTTATGGGTTATTTGGGATGGCGAGGGAGCCTTCAAGGGCTCCCCCGCTGTCCCTCCCTATTTATTTATTTATTTATTTATTTATTTTATGTTTCACTTTTTAAAATTGCCTTTATGGGCTATCTGGCATCGGGGGAAGCCTTAATGCTTTCCTCACAGTGCCATTGCTTCAGCAAGCAGGGAGCTGCTTTAACAGCACCTCCCTGCTTGCTGAAACATTTAATCTCTGTCCCCTGCTTTACAGTTCCTGCTGTCAAAAACTGAAGTGTTTGCTATGACTTGGCTGCAGCTGCAGAGCTTGAGCCAAGCCACAGCAAACAGCTATGTCCCAGGGGTGGGCAGAGCTGGCCCTGAGGGGTGGCGGTCCCTCTCCTACAATTATAGCCCTGGGAAGGTGGTGATCCCCTGGGCTAAAGGGGGTCTGAAACGGACCCTCTGTAATCCTTTTTACATATGCCCCGGGGAGGTTGTGATCCCCATGGTTGCGTGGGGAGGGCTTGCGGCCCCCCGCAAACCAATAAAATGAAGCCCTGGGAAGGTGGTGGCCCCCAGGGCTTTGGGGAGGCCGATGGTCCTCCTTCATACAATTGACACATTTTGCCCTATATATACACATTTGGATTTTCATTAATTTCTCTAAAACTACTGAATGGAATTACACCAAAACAAAAAAAAACAAAAAAAAAGTTGCCTTCTGGACCAGGACCTACTTTTCTGCCAAATGTGGTGTAATTGAATCCATTAGTTTCGGCGCTATCGCTGTTCAAGATCCCTATGGAAAAATGAATAGGTAAAACGTGTTCTGGGACCCCCCTTTTTCCCTGCCCCTCTTCCCCAGACGGATCACCCTGAAACTTTCAAGACACCAGCTGATGTGACTGGCAATTTTATTTTGTAAAGTTTTGTGAAGATTTGGCAAGCGGCACCAAAGATATAGGCAAGTAAAAAAAAGCTTTTTTTATAAAGAAACTATGTCCTAACTATAACTATCTAGTGGTGACTGCTACTAATATATGCATATATATATATATATATATATATATATATATATATATATATATATATATATATATATATATATATTTTCCATCAATTTCTCCCTATCAAAGAGAAAAGTGCCAAACTCCAGTTAATGGTGAAGTGAGGTATTTTCATTATAAATCACAGAAGCAAATGTTCTTATAGTTCTGCCGCGTTTCGGTTGTCCATTGCAGCCTTAATCATAGATTCTCCTGTTGAAAAATACCACATGATGTAGCCTTTCTTTTATATCGTGCCATTAAAGACCACTTTAACTTTTAAGTCTTAAATGCAATTGAAAGTTTTTAAATTTCGCTGCCGTAGTGTCATTATTTATCCCATAAATCAAAGAACACTGTACATCCATTCTTATCCTCGAGTTATTGCATATATTTCTGCTTCTCACTTTCATTGCTCCGTTTCCGTGACAATGTTACTTTCATTATTTAGAGTGCATAGCAATAAACATCTTCCAGCTTACTCGGAAAGTGTCTTTGAAAGTCAAATTTCATTTTGAAAACACACTGCAGCTGATTTGATTTTATATACTTTTCCAAACGTATTTCAAATGGCCTGCGCTTTCTTTCCGTGCCCCACCACCACAAATTAACCAGTGAATGGGATACCCATTCACATCCCTTGCCCAATTTTCATTAAATAAGCAGTTATAATCCATTACATGGTCGGAATTTCCATACCTTACATTGTTTGACATACTGAAAAAACGGGCGGATCCGGCTCAAACAAATTAAATCACCAACACATTTCTCCGTATGAGAGCCTAATCCAGACAGGGCGGTCACAGCACAGGAGGGACGGAGCGCCCTCACAAAAACATTCCATCAATTTCTCCCTATCAAAGAGAAAAGTGCTGAACTCCAGTTACTGGTGAATTCACCAATTATATTTTTGTATTATATTGTATTGTAATAGTATTTATATAGCGCTTAATACCCCTGACGAGGCGTTGAAGCGCTTTTCGGCGAGTAGCACGCTACTCCAGAACCCAACAAGAATTAGTGATGGATTAGTATCAGGAAATATGAGTACAGTTTTAGTATTAGTAAGAGTTAATTTGAGCCGTGTATATGAGAGCTTGTTAATTAGATTGACTGGAGTAATGGAGGGGTGGAGGAGGAAAGAAATCCAGAAGTGTTAATTGGGAGTATATCCCTCATTTACTCATCCCAAAGGCTTGGGATGAGTAAAGGGGGATGGAGGAGGGAAGAGTCTGTGGAAGGGTTAGGAAGATCATAGTAGCAGGGTGAGATAAATGAGGGACAATTTAGTTGGGTTGTTTTGGAGGTCATGGTAGTAGAGGGATGTTTGGTGAGTTAGATGTGGAAGCGGAGGGAAGAGCTTAGGCAGAGTTATTTAGGAGATGAAAGTAGTAGAATGGATTTGGGATGAGTCAGAGTGGGAATGGAGGATAGATTGATAGAGACATGACATATGACAATGGGTAGATAAGTGTGATAAGATGAGAGCAGGGATTCATAGATATCTAGTATAACGATCCACCCAGGAGCCATGCAATGACCCACGAACATGCCAAGCACAGAACAACATACACACATACATACATATATACATACACACACACATACATACATGAATTTACACACATATGCACATGTATAAGTACATACAATGTATAATCAGAACCATGGGTAAATATACTTAGTCAAACAGGTTTAAAGAGTGTGTGTGTGTGCATTTTATTGTTATGACATAGTATCAATACATATTTTCTAAAGAACTATACATAACTAGAAATAGACACATAAACAGAAAAAAAATATTTAGCAACATAGGCATATGCAGTCCATAGTTGTTTGAAAATGGTGGTTATGAAGGAAAGAGCCAACTCTTGAGTAGTTTTCTGAAGACAAGAAAGTTATCTGTGGCTCTTATAGTTGGGGGTAATGAATTCCATAGTTTGGCTGCTTGAACGGATAAGGATGTACCACCTTTAGTCTTTTTCTTGTATGGTGGTGTTCTAAGGCGGGTTGCCAATCTTGAGCGGAGGTTTATTTGTTGGATGCATTTGGTTATTTTGTTTCTGATAAAAAGTGGTCCTGTTCCATGTATAGCTTTGAGGGTGATACAAAGCAGCTTGAAAGTGCATCTTCTGGCATCAGGTAATGAGTGTAGTGCTCTCAAGGCAGGGGAGATGTGGGCTTGAGGCTTTACATGTAATAGTAGCCTAGTCAGTGGAGTTCTGAATAGGTTGTAGTTTTTTTCATAATAGATAGAGATGATCCATGGTAGAGGCCATTGGCATAATCCAGTTTGGATAGTACAAGCGAGATAGTAGCTTGCACCTTGTGTGGAAATCTGAGGTGGGGGAAGATGTGTCGTAGAGTCTTCAAGGTGATGAAGCTTGTTTGTGCTAATTTGTCCACTTGGGCATTCATAGTTAACTTGGAATCCATGGTGATTCCAAGGTTTTTAACTTCCTTGGATAATTGAGGAGGTGGTCCGAGATCGTCAGGCCGGACGACAGAGGGTCATAATTTTTCCAGTCACCACATATGAGTATTCCTGTTTTGGAGGTATTTAGTTTGAGATGGCTCCAGGTCATCCACTGATCAACGGCTCTGAGGCAACTGAAGATTTCTGAGTTTTCAATGTTTTTGGGGCATTCTAATTTAAGTAGTATTTGTGTGTCATCTGCATAGTTGTAGCATGTGAGATGAAAATCATTGATGAGTTCTGGTAATAATATCATGTAGATGTTGAAAAGCAAAGGTGAGATGATTGACCTTGGGGGATCCCTGCTTTTGTGAGGTAGGGCTTGGATGAGAAGGGGGGCGAGTAGATGATATTAGATCTTTTTTGAAGATAGGAAGTAATCCAGTCGAGAGCAGTCCCTTGTATGCCGGCTTCTTGGAGTCTTTGAATTAGGGTGTCATGGTCAACCGTATCAAAGGCAGCCGAGAGGTCCAAGAGAAGTAGTGCAGCAACTCCATTGTGGTCGACTGTGTTTTTAAGATCATCCCAGATTGCTATGAGTGCCGATTCAGTGCCTCTTCCTGGGCGGAATCCAGTTTGGAAGTCTGAAAGTATAGAATTGTCTTCAATGAATTGTGACATCTGGGCGAATGCTTCTCTTTCTAACAACTTGCCCAGGAAAGGTCCATTTGTGATTGGTCTGTAGTTGTTGGGGGTCTTGCGGGTCTTGGTTTGTTTTCTTTAATAACAGTCGTATGTATGCCTTTTTCAGGTCTACAGAAAAAGTTCCTGTAGTTAAAGAGTTGTTGATGATTCTTATTACCGGTGTGGCAGCAGAAGTAGATAGAAGAATGTTCTTGAAGATTTGTGGTGGGCAAGGCTAAGAAGAGCAACCGGAAGGTCTGCTTGCTTTGACCAAATCCATAAATTCACTTTGGGATATTTATCTCAAGTAACTACAATTCATGTTCTGAAGTTGATATACGACACGCCCCCTGCCATGCACAGTGTTGTCATTAATGATGTCATTTCAGATGTTGCAGTGACGTTATCAATAATGCCATAGAGCAAGTTGTGAGTGATGTGAAATGTGAGCCAATTAGTACTGCATGGTGAGGGCGGGAGTTATAGCTACTTAAGGGCACAAAGTATAGTTACAACTGGTGAATTTCTGTGGTTTTATTTGTTTAAAATGGTATGTTTAACTGACATTTTCACCTAACTATAATGTCCATTTAATCAGTGTTTTTAAGTAAATTTTAAAGGTTTTTTAATGTACATTTTAATGTATATTGAGATTATTACAATTCCTAACTGTGAGGTTAAACCTTTGTTTTTTCCAGTGAATTTTTAATTTTTAACATAAAGTAAGCTGCACATCTCCGCACAGTGTGGGGTTAGATGCCCACCCCAAGGCAATTCCCTAGGGGTCTGCATATCCATAAAATGTGTGTGACCCCCCTCCCTGCCCACATGGCCAAGGAAGTCAGGATATAGCTACTATGACCCCTTCTATGTAATTGTAAAACATTTTTCAAGGACTCGGGGACCAAGGCCCTGAGTCTTGAGATGGTGGGCCCAACATTATTTTTCAGGTTGCAGCCAGCCAATGGGATCCTGCGGTTGGTCTTTCACATCCATGGATCCAATGTGATTAGTCGCGGTCAACCAATTAGAATGTAGTAGGATCCACTGATAAATTGGGAAGGATCCACAGGGTGAAATATGCATACATTTTAAACCTTAATTTCTCAAAAACTACTGAGCAGCTTCATACCAAATCACAAAAAACACGCTTTTCTGGACCAAGAGCTAGCTTTCTGCCAAATTAGATGTAATTCTGTTCAGCTGTTTTTAGTGGCATCGCTGTTCAAGTTTACTTTGGAAAATTGCATGGGAAAAATGCATTTTGGGACCATGGGGAAAACCCATTTTTGACGGCCATTGCTTGATGGCCCATCCCAAAAGTGAGAGGATTAAATTATGGGAAGACTTTTTTGAGTCTTGTTTGAACATTGCACTCAAAGTTACACAAACATACGCTGAAGGAACAGTGGTTTAATTAGTGTACACTCATAGGCCTGGCAGTGATAGTCCTGCTGGATCCATCTGTTCTAACCGAAACTGCTGGCTATAGGACAGACTAGCTTTAGCAGTAAACGGAGTACAGATTTTGTTCATATTACAATACTGGGTAGCAGGCAGATTGACATACATGGCACAGAAATACCATGGATAGCACTTGCATGCCCTTTGTGAGAAAGTGGATTATTAGTTTGGGTGGATTGTAGTCCACCACAGATACTAATGATGCCAGTAAAGATTACATTGATTTAAACCTGAGATCAATCCCTGGTAGCTATGGTACAGAGCAGATGGGCATAACTCGAGAAAATGTATAAAGCATTTAGAAGCACAAAAGCAGTTATAAAGCCAAAAACAGAAGATAATAAAATTTTCACTCAAAGTTATACAAATATTGAATATTTTAGTGAACACGATGACACCAATACAATAAAAATTCAATAGGGGAATCACAGATATGATTTGTAAAAGTTTTAGATACACATAGCACAGAAAAGCACAAAGCGCCAACCGCGGGCACCTTTTCATGCTAGACTGGGACAAGACTAAGTTTTAAGTCAGACCGTGATGGAGCACAGGCTGAATACCAGGACTGGGCTGGTCCCAGCCCCGGTCAAAAAGTTACCTTCAGACTTAAAAACCTTTATTGAAAAAAAGTTGGTAGATTGGATTTAGAATAGTAATATCTGACCAACTTTTCCCAGTGTTTGTTAGGTTGAAGTTAGAATAGTACATTTTAGTCCCCACCGAATGTATTAGCGTTATTTCGTTGTAGGATTTCAGTTAGGATAGAGTATTTGAATTGTTTTTTACTTATTTAAATATTTTGAGCATATTTAATTTAAAACTACATATTTCTAAACATTTTAATTTATTTTGCATTATGTCCTGTTGTCTAAAACGATTTAATCTATTTTCTATTTTTAGTGTTTTAAAAATGTATATTTTTTCTTAAATATTTTTCAATATTATTTATAATTGTTAAATAAATGTAATTCTTTAATATAAATGAAATATATTATATAATTTGCTTTAAGGAATTTTTTATGTGTTTCATGCATTTACTGTAATTTATCTTTTTTTTAAACAAAAATCTGTTTATTGAATTTTAGATACACTAAGGACAAGTACCAGTCAGGGAAAAGAGTTTACAGAATCATTTGCATAAGGAGCCATAAAAATGGACCCCAGTATGGCACAAGTGAGCTAGAAAAGAGGGACACAAAGAAAATAGCCATCAGGAGAGGTCAAGGGTACAAAGTCAACACAATTCAAACATGTCGTTGAAGCAAAATCAATGTAAAGCATGAAGTGGGATATACTGAAGTCTCATCATATGTCAACATTAAGAAAACAACAATAATGTAGAACCTGATTTCCCCACGAGGTGTACATCTGGGAACAGAGGCATATGGATTACAATATGTCAATCATGCAATCCCGTATTAAGCTGTGCACATGCAGGTAACTGAGTCCATGTTAGATCTACTTTAGTGCTCCAGTTCTGTACTGTCCGTACTGTCACATAGAAAAAGAAATAACTACTAACCCAACAAAGAACAGGGAAGGGGGAAATAATCCACTGCTGCTGAAGCTAGATGGGGGACTACACTGCCAATTGTAAAAGAATCAAAGGCAAAGCGGCTGGTTGACCTGAGGATCGCTCATAGAGTTGAAGAACGCACAGCCTAGGTGGCTGGAAGCAAAGGTGTTCTAATTTTGAGAAGTATTCAAGGAGGGGTTGCCATAGTCACAGGAATTTCTTATCCGTGAAGGAGAGCTTATGCTATAAGTATTCCAGTGCCATTGTGTGCCAAAGCCTAGTGAATCAGGAGGCAATAGGAAGGAGGAGCAGGGGACTTCCAGGCCAGGGCAATCAATTGTTTGGCAGCACCCGTCATATGACAGATTAGATGCCAATTAGAGTGAGTTAGTGCCTCAAGCGTGATTGGGCATAAGTCTAAGATAATAGTTTGCCAGAATAGGTAACCCCAGGGTGCCCTTAATATGGCTTAAGACTTCTTTTAAAAAAGAGTGAATTGTGTACACATCCACCAAATGTGTTTAAAAGTACCATCTTGTCCATCTCCATCAAGTAGTAGGAGCTGTGGGGAACATTGAATGCAGGTGGACTGGAGTGTAATACCACTAGAGCATTATCTTGTATGCTGATTCCTAGTGGTGTATGCTATGATGTGTCTTAGGGATTTCCCACCATTAAAGCTCCCACTGTTCCTGCAGGATATCTGTGTCACCCTCTAGTTCCCACCTCATCTGATATGGGTGTCTCGGCAGGATTGTTGGAGGACACTGTAGGTCCTAGAGACTAGGCACCTAGAGCCATCAAAGTGGCGGGCCAGGTTCTCAAAAGGTGTGAAGGGATGTGTCGCTCCCTCCAGATTAGGGGGGTGAAGTGCCCAGAGGTGGAGTTGGAAGTATTGATGTCTAAGTTTGTTGGGTATATTGAATTCAGATATGCATTGTTCAAATTATTTAATTTGTTGACCCTAGAACAGGTCCCACAGTGTCCTACATTCAGTGTTCTCCCAGGCAGAGAGGGAAGACAGAAGCAATCCTGGTGTGAACTCTGGGTTGAATGCAATGGGGGTATTTGGGGAGGAAAACGAGGTAAGGCCATAGGTAAGCGCAATTCTAACCCAAATCTCCAGACCAGTCCTAGTAGGGGTTGCGAGGTAGGCACTATGATTGCGGTGAGATTTGGCTACCAAGCCACGTCTCAGAGAGACCTGCACGCCACTGCTCGGTCCATGTGTAGCCAATGTTTTTGGCTCTCTCTAACCACCCATTCGGGAATAAACCTTAGATGTGCCACTTGGTAGTAATTGAGAAAGTTGGGGTAGGCTAGGCCTCCCTGGTTTCTGGGCAGCATAAGTATGTTATTGGAAATGCGGGGCTGCTTTCCATTCCAAACAGAGGCACAAATATCCTTCTGTAGCTGGCAGATATCCTCTGCTGTAAGGACCTGGAACAGATAGAATATACAAGGTCAAATGTTCATTTTGACCACGTTAATCCAGCCCAACCATGAGATATGTAACGGATTCCATCTGCACAGGTCCTCTGAAATAACCTTACAGTAATGGGGCCAGATATCATGAGTCCAGGTCTGCAGGGAGTTTGTGATATTAAGCCCCAGGTAGCAAATAGACTTCATGTCCCATTGAAAAGGAGCCAAGTCCTTTAAAGCTAGGAGGAGCTAAGGTAGTATAGTGAGGTTTAGGACCTGCAATTTTGACAAGTTAATTTTATGTTTTGAGGCAAGTTCAAACACTTGCAGTTTTTGCACGACGACAGGGAGGGTCAACTTTGGTTTAGTCAGAGTCAGTAAAAGATCATCTGTGTAGAGCAGAACTTTATGGTCCTGGCCGGCTAAGGGAATGCCCAGTGATGTCTGGAGTCTGGCAAAGGCGATTCACCATGGGTTCCACAACGGGGCAAAAAGAAGAAGGGACAAGGGGCAACCTTGACGAGTTCCCCGCTGTATCAGGATAGAGGCAGTAGAATGGCTGCTCACTCTGATGTTAGTAGTCGGGCAGTATGAGAGGCCAGAATTTTGCTGATCATGGCCAGTCCCAACCCAATTTTTAGGAGGACAGCGCATAAGAAATCCCAGGTGACACTGTCAAATGTCTTCTCCGTGTCTAACAACAGGAGATGGGCAGGGATGTTATGCATGTGCACCTTTTCTATCGGGTGAACAAAACTCCTGGTGTTGTCAGGTCCTTGTATGAAACTCCCCTGATCAGGGTCAGTCAATCCCAGCAGGAGGGATTCTAAGCAATTGGCCAGTATTATGGTATGTATTTTAGCGTCATTGTGCAAGAGGGATATAAGCCTGTAAGAGGATCATTGAGCGGGGTCTTTGACAGTCTTAAGAATGAGTGATATTTCGGCCACTGATATCGTAGGTGTAAGGCCAGTGATAAGGGTGAAAGTGTTAAATAGCAGAAGCAGATGTTCTTTCAAAGAGGGGGAGAAAATCTTAAAAAAGGAAACTGGCGGTCCATCCGGGCCCAGGGTCTTCCTTACTGACAGCCCAAGGGCTTTTTTAAGTTCGGACATTGTGAAAAGAGTTTCCAAGTCTTGAGCAAGCTGGGAACCCAAGGTCCTCTATGTACACTCCCATAGATAAGCCTGAATAGTCACTGGATCCTCCCACACCAGCAAAGAGAACACAATAATAGTCGTGCTTGACAGTTTTTCTAACTGTGTAACCTGAGTGCACTGTGTGGAGTTTAGCAATGTGAGAGCAAGCATATTGGTGTCGGAGGAGATGGGTCAACAGGGTACCAACCTTGTCCCACCCATTGTAATACCATTGTTTGAGAGCTAAAGCGAATGTTCCACCTTATTGACCGTATGTGCCCGTAGCTGTCCGCATAACAGCGCAAGTTGTTGTTTAGTATGCCGTGAGGCTTATCTATACCCTCCAATGTTCTAATTTCATCAGTTAGCTAAGTCTCAAAGAGGTAAGCCTCACGGGAGCATGCTGTTGCTATGGAGGTAATGACACCCCACATTGTTGCTTTAAATCCATCCTATAGCATGTGAGGAGGGGTGGCAGGTAAAACGTTGAGTTTGAAATATTCTATGATCGCATCATTGATAATAGCTCTGTCTACCAGGTCACACAGGATATGAGGTGGGAGTCTCCAACAAGGGGAGGCATCTGGAGCCCCTGTCCGAGAGGGACAGGTCAGTGCAATGTAAGCATGATTGGAGATAGAAATATCAGATATCTGAGCAGTTTCCAAGTGGTCTAGGAGGGAATGTGTAATAAATACATAGTTGATGCACAAATATGATTGATGTGCATGCAAATAAAAACAATAGTCCTGCATGTCAAGGTGCAAGTAGCGCAAAGCATCTACTAAACCTGAATCTATGATTTCCATCTTGAGCTGAGCAAACATAGCCACCGTACCCTGAAAATGGGCAGGTCTCCTATCGAGCGCTGGATCCCATACCAAATTGAATCACCTCCTAGTATTATCTCACCCGGGGCCAGGCTATGATGGTCATTAAGAATCCCTCGAAGAAAAGAGTCTTGTGACTGGTTTGGGGTGTACAAGTTAAGGAAAGACAGGATATTGTGTCTCTTTTCTATTATCACCAGCAGGAAGAGCCCCCCTGGATCTCTGACCACCCTTGTCAATGTAGTTACAAAATCCTGCCTGAAAAAGATACCCATTCCTGATGTTTTGGTCTCAGTGTGCCCCCAATATTGGGATGAGTATCTGGGATGGGACATGCAGTGACAGTCTTCTCTGAGTGAATGGGTCTCCTGCAAGAAGATTATGGGGGTCATTCTGACCTCGGCGGTAAAAGGCGCTTACCGCCGGTCAGAAGACCGCCATAACACCGCCGGAAAGCTGCCACGGTCATTCTGACCCACAACGGCCAAACCTCCAAAAATCCGACCTCCACTGCAGGCCGCCACATCAGCGGGCAGCGATAAACTGGAGATGACCAAACCTCCACCGTCACGCCAACAGAAATACGCCCATGCCATTTCGACCCACGAATCAACGCGGCGGGCTTTCCAACGCGGTATTCCATTGGCGGTACACACCGCCGCGGTCAAAATACACACACAGCACCAAAACACAGGCACATTGGACAATTACAAATACACACACCTGATACACATACACAACCCACTCCCACACAATCAATCAACTATAAAACACACCCCCACATCACCCACAAACCCCTACGACCACAATTACTGAGAGAAGGAGAGAGAGACACAGCAGACAATCCATAGCAATACACACTGAGGCACACTACACCATCACACACACCACATAGTAGCACAAAGCACCACACACCAACATACTCATCATCACATACACCACCCCACACCTCACCCACACCACCCCATGGCACCCCAAAGGCACCCACGCTTTTCGGACCAAGAACTCCGGGTGATGGTGGAGGAAATCCTAAGAGTGGAACCCCAGCTCTTCGGCTCACAGGTGCAGCACACCAGTATAGCTAGGAAGGCGGAGCTATGGCAGCGGATCGTGGACAGGGTCAACGCGGTGGGACAGCATCCCAGGAATAGGGAGGACATCCGCAAACAATGGAACGACCTACGGGGGAAGGTCCGATCGATGGTCTCCAGGCACAACATCGCGGTCCAGAAGACTGGCGGCGGACCCCCACCCACCCCTCCCGAATTTACATCATGGGAGCAAGAAGTCTTCAACATCCTCCATCCTCAGGGCCTCGCAGGAGTAGCCGGAGGAATGGACTCTGGTAAGTCCAATCTCAACTACTATATCCCCCCCACCCCACCAGCATGCCAACCCACACCCCCACCCTCACCCCCAAACCCCCAGCACACATCCTCCCTGACAATGTCTCACCAGCACAACCCACCAATCCCAACACCAACTCCTGCATGCCAACACAATCCATGGACACCCATCACCCAAGCATGACCACTGCACTTACCCCCCCCCCCCACTAACTACCCTCACAACACCTCCCTCAAGGGAATGCCTGCACTGGGGGACGAGGGCACCCATAACACGCACGCCATTGCACACACAGAAACAATAACCAAACTCTCTTACCCCATGCAGGACCCGAACGCCAACACACCAGCCAGGAGGGTCCAGAAATGTCCATCCCTCCCCCGGAACAGGCCCACAGTGAGGACAGCAGCTCTGTCGACACTGAACCTGATGACCAGCCCGGACCATCGGGGACCTCTGGGCAGTCGGTTCCCCTCAGGCAGCCACAGGCCACACCAGACCCGACCCCCTCTGCCAACACCAGCACAGCTCCCACCCAGCGGGCCCATGCCTCTGTCTCTAGGACACGTCAATCAGCGGTGTGTCTGCCACTACAGGGCACCCAGGCTAACCCAACACCCCAACAACAACAGGGACCTGGGGGCAGTGGGAGCGGGCACACCGTCCAGGAGACAGAGGCCGGGGGAAACCGGGCAGCTCGGAGGGCTGCTGTGCGACAGGGGGGGGAGGAGAGGCCCAGGGAACCCACTCTCCAAGAGGCCCTCACCACCATCATGGGGGCCTACCACCACTCCCAAGAGACGATGGCGACGGTACTGGCCAGGTTCACGGAGATCTAGGCACAGCAGGAGGAACGCTACATGGGGTTCAGGGAGGAGCTGAGAATCATCGGGACCGCAATGGGGACCATCGTCCTGGCCCTCAACAGGATAGAAGACGCGTTGCGGGACCATGTGGCACCACACAGGGCCCCTGTCACTAGCCTGGACCAGGAACAGCCTACCACCTCCGCCGGCGCAAGAGGACAGGAGGCCCCAACACCACGACAGGCCACCAGAACCCCACCTCCTGCTGAAGAACAACCACCCCGTAAGAGGAGCCTGAGATCCAAAAAAAAGACAGAGTAGGATGTCAAGACCCCCGCCAGCAGGACATACCCCCTGAACTCTTCCCACTGTCCCACATTGCCACCCTGTCCAACCATGAACTGCCTCTGCCCCATCCTTCCACAGGCAAAAGGACAATGCACCTGTGAGACTGAGAACTGGACTCTGCCATGGACATTACTCCACCCCCACCCATCACCCTTATAATCACATGTACCAATATCTAGCACTGTAAATAAATCACATATTGCACACAAATCAGTTTGGAGTCATGCTGTATTATTAGCAAATGTATTACATATTACTGTTCAATATCTGTTCTGTCAATTAGTGATGACAACATACCAATGTCAATACGCTGTAGTTCATGGGCAAACCAAGCAGAAGTCAGGCACTGAGTCATACAGCACTGAGAAGGGAAGGGAAAAACAAAAATTACCCAAAAAGATCTGGTGGGAACTACAGAAAGTACAGATGCAGGAGGCTATAAGCAATTGTGAAATGGCGTGGGTGATTCTTACCTGGGTGTTACTGGAAATACTGTTGTATCACTCTGTCCCTATTGTCTGTGTCGTCCTCTGAGTCTTCCTCCTCTTCACTCTCCACAGGCTCCACGGCTTCTACAACACCACCATCTGGACCATCCTCCTGCAGGAAAGGCACCTGGCGTCGCAAAGCCAGGTTGTGAAGCATACAGCACACCACGATGATATGGCACACCTTCTTTGGTGAGTACATTAGGGATCCACCGGTCATATGCAGGCACCTAAACCTGGCCTTCAGGAGGCCAAAGGTTCGCTCAATCACCCTCCTAGTACGCCCATGGGCCTCATTGTAGCGTTCCTCTGCCCTTGTCCGGGGATTCCTCACTGGGGTCAGTAGCCACGGCAGGTTGGGGTAACCAGAGTCACCTATTAGCCACACACGTTGTCTCTGTAGCTGCTCCATCACATAGGGGATGCTGCTATTTCGCATCACATACGCGTCATGCAGTGACCCTGGGAACTTGGCATTTACATGGGAGATGTACTGGTCAGCCAAACAGACCACCTGGACATTAATCGAATGATAACTTTTTCTGTTTCGGTACACCTGCTCATCGTCTTTTGGGGGTACCAAAGCCACATGGGTCCCATCAATGGCACCAATGATGTTGGGGATATGTCCAAGGGCATAGAAATCACCCTTCACTGTAGGCAAGTCACCCTCCTCTGGGAAAATGATGTAGCTCTGCATGAGTTTCATCAGGGCAGACAACACTCTGCTCAAAATCTTAGAAAACATAGGCTGAGACATTCCAGATGACATGGCCACTGTGGTCTGGAATGACCCACTTGCCAAAAAATGGAGGACTGACAAAACCTGCACCAGAGGGGGAATCCCTGTGGGTTGGCGGATGGGGGACATCAGGTCTGGCTCCAGCTGGGCACACAGTTCATGGATAGTGGCACGGTCAAGTCTGTATCGAAGTATTATATGGCGTTCTTCCATTGTCGACAGGTCCACCAGCGGTCGGTACACGCGAGGATTCCTCCTTCTCATCCCAAGTCCCAGCGGACGGTGCCTAGGAAGGACAACATGGAGCACAGAGTCAGGCAAACCACAGGTACGTACAGACAGCTTGCACAGTTAAAGAATGGCAATGGGTTGAAAGGCGTGTATGTGTGGCAATGCAAGGCCTAGGCCTGTGTGTCGCAGTCAAAATTAAGCCATGTAGGCCCTTGAAATGGCGGCTGCCTGACCTGTGAAGTGGGACAATGGGATGTGAGGTCAATGCGCTGGCGGGGCACACCGTGGCGGTAGGCGGTCGAAGACCGCGGCGCAAAGCCGCATTGGTTAACATTGAAGCCTATGGGTTTCAGGAGCCAATGACGAAGTGCGCCGGCGGTCGCGGTACGCACCGCCGCGGTACGCACCGCCGCGGGCGTGACCGCCATTTTCTATCTGCTTAATCACTCGAGACCTGATCATCCACAGAAGAGGACCTATACTGCAAGTGCTGCTGTGACCTCGGTCTGGAAGATACAATGGCTGCTGCGACTGGGGAAAGGGCCCCTGCCTTCACGTCTGAAGAGTTGGAGAAGCTCGTGGATGGGGTCCTCCCCCAGTATGCGCTACTCTACGGTCCTCCAGACCAACAAGTGAGTACACCGGGTGCACATGGAATGGGCTATGCCTGTGTGGATTGGGGTGGATGTAAGTTGGTGGGGTGGGGGCCGAATGAGGAGTGCAACGCCCGACAGATGAGAGCATGTGCCATATGGCAAAGTTGGAGGGGGGGGCCAATCATATCTAACATGCAGGTCATTGATGATTTCCTCCTTTCCACCCTGTACATGTCAAATAGGTCAGCGCCCATCAGAAGATCGAGATTTGGCGTGCCATCGCCAAGGAAGTCCGGAACTTGGGGGTCCACAACAGACGGGGCACCCACTGCCGCAAGAGGTGGGAGGACATCCGCCGCGGAACAAGGAAGACCGCAGAAACACTGCTGGGGATGGCCTCCCAACCTAGGAGGGGTGCCAGTCGCACCATGACCCCCCTGATGTCCTGGATCCTGGCGGTGGCCTACCCTGAATTGGATGGGCGCTTTAAGACATCACAGCAGACACAAGGGGGTGAGTATCAGCACATTCTCCTATCTTTCTGCGCAGTGGAGGCGTATGGGTGGGGGAGGAGGGCTGTGGGTGACATTAGGCCAGGGCGCTTTCTGTAGTGTAGTCCTCTCCCTTAGGCATGGCCATGTGCCCCCGGCCCCCACCTCGGTAGGGTGACAAGTACAGCCATTGAAGGTCCAGCATCTCCCATGTGCGCGTTTGACGTCTCTTGGCCTGTTGTCTTAGTCAGTAGTACTGAGTAGTGTACCCCGAATGCGCGGCTTAGTGCATTAGGCACCTGTGTCTGTCCTCTCCGCCAACGGTGTTGACATTGCATGCACTCAACCTGGTCTTCTTTTTTCTCCCCCCACCCTTTCTCTTCATCTTCTTGTGCATGTGTGCATTAGCATCATCAGGCGGAGGAGATTTGGCATCGGAGCACGAGGGAGCTGCAGGACACAAGGCCCCGGTGGGCCCAGGAACAGACACCGAGGGCACCAGTGATCCGGAGGGCGAGGGGAGCACCACGACGGGGACCGCTGGTGAGAGTAGCGAAAGCGACACGTCCTCGGATGGGAGCTCCCTAGGGGTGGCGGCAACATCTGTGCCCCCCGCCTCTACAGGTACAGCCGCCACCCAGCGCACCAGCCCCGCCCTCCCAGCAGCCCCTCAGTCTTCGCTCCGTGCCCGTTCGCCCAGGAAGGCGCGCGTCTCCTTCGCCCCAGGCACCTCAGCCCCTGCCCCTGTTGCCCCTGCTGCCCTCAGTGCGGAGCTCATTGACCTGGTAAGGACGCTCATTGTTGGGCAGACAACCCTTTTGAATGCCATCCAGGGTGTGCAAAGGGAGGTGCAACAGAGCAATGCGTACCTGGAGGGCATTCATTCGGGTCAGGCTGCCCATCAACGAGCGTTCATTGCTCTGGCCTCAGCACTGACGGCAGCCATTGTCCCTGTTTCCAGCCTCCCTCTTCTTACTGCCTCCAGCCTTTCTCTGTCTCCTGTCCCTCAGCCTATCCCATCCACACCATCAGACCAGCCTGCACACACCTCAACACCCAAGAGCAGCTCATCCAAACACAAGCACCACAGATCCCACAAACACTCACCCAAGCAACACCCAGATTCAGACAAGCCAACAGCCACTGCCACCCCTGTGTCCCCTCCTCCTCGTCTCCCTCCTCCCTCCCTGTGACGTCTACACTCACACCTGCATGCACCCCAACATCAGCCAGTGCTTCCATCCCCACCTCACCCTCCAGTACAGTCCACACTCGTGCAGTCACCACCCCCACTGCCATTTACACGTCCCCTGTGTCCTCTCCCACTGTGTCTGTCACCCCCTCTTCCAAGACACACAAACGCAGGCAGCCACCCACCCAACAGCCATCCACCTCACGACAGCCTACAGCACCAGCACCTTCACCCAATGACAGCACACCTGACTCTCCTACAACCACCTCCTCTACCTCCACTTCCATCTCCACTTCTCCTACCCTTTACCTTGGCCCTAAGAAACTTTTCATGGCTAACCTTGACCTCTTTCCCCCCGATGAGCTCCCCCATCCATCTTCAAAGAGTCCCAAGAGCACCGCAGCCACCACCAGCCCAGCTTCGGGTGTCACTGTTGTGCATGGGTTCTGGAGCCCACCCTTTGCCAGCAGTGACACATCGATCAGCAGCAAGGACACGTCCAGCCCCCCCCCCCCCCCCCCGGCAAGAGGACCCGCAAAAACAAGGGCCGCCGTGCGAGGACCGACAGGGCTGCCCCCAAGGAGCAATGTGCGGCCACTTCACCACCCACACCATCTAGGGGAGGCAAGGGCCCGAGAGCCCCATCAAAGGAGCGGAAGGGCAGCAGGAGCGCGGAGAAGGTGGACCCCACATGCCACATCCCAGCTGGGAAGGAGGACACTAAGGAGGCCAGGAGTCCGTCCCCGAAGGGTCCAGAAACGTCACGGTCCGAGGGCGACTGAGCAGGGAGTCCAGGCCAGGTCTGGCTCCCTTGACCTGCTGGATGAGCACCGCTGAACAGGGCCCGCCGTGGAGAAGAGCACCGCTGAACAGGGCCCGCGGTGAAGAAGAGCACCGCTGAACAGGGCCCGCCGTGGAGAAGAGCACCGCTGAACAGGGCCCGCGGTGAAGAAGAGCACCGCTGAACAGGGCCCGCCTTGGAGAAGAGCACCGCTGAACAGGGCCCGCCGTGGAGAAGAGCACCGCTGAACAGGGCCCGCGGTGAAGAAGAGCACCGCTGAACAGGGCTCGCCGTGGAGAAGAGCACCGCTGAACAGGGCCCGCCGTGAAGAAGAGCACCGCTGAACAGGGCCCGCCGTGGAGAAGAGCACCGCTGAACAGGGCCCGCCGTGGAGAAGAGCACCGCTGAACAGGGCCCGCGGTGAAGAAGAGCACCGCTGAACAGGGCCCGCGGTGAAGAAGAGCACCGCTGAACAGGGCCCGCCGTGGAGAAGAGCACCGCTGAACAGGGCCCGCCGTGAAGAAGAGCACCGCTGAACAGGGCCCGCCGTGGAGAAGAGCACCGCTGAACAGGGCCCGCCGTGGAGAAGAGCACCGCTGAACAAGGCCCGCCGTGGAGAAGAGCACCGCTGAACAGGGCCCGCGGTGAAGAAGAGCACCGCTGAACAGGGCCCGCCGTGGAGAAGAGCACCGCTGAACAGGGCCCGCCGTGAAGAAGAGCACCGCTGAACAGGGCCCGCGGTGAAGAAGAGCACCGCTGAACAGGGCCCGCCGTGGAGAAGCACCGCTCCGCTGGGCCCTTCTTCTCAAGCACCGCTCCGCTGGGCCCTTCCTCTCAAGCACCGCTCCGCTGGGCCCTTCTTCTCAAGCACCGCTCCGCTGGGCACCGCCGTCTCAAGGACCGCTCCGCTGGGCCCTTCCTCTCAAGCACCGCTCCGCTGGGCCCTTCTTCTCAAGCACCGCTCCGCTGGGCACCGCCGTCTCAAGGACCGCTCCGCTGGGCCCTTCCTCTCAAGCACCGCTCCGCTGGGCCCTTCTTCTCAAGCACCGCTCCGCTGGGCCCTTCTTCTCAAGCACCGCTCCGCTGGGCCCTTCTTCTCAAGCACCGCTCCGCTGGGCACCGCCGTCTCAAGGACCGCTCCGCTGGGCCCTTCCTCTCAAGCACCGCTCCGCTGGGCCCTTCTTCTCAAGCACCGCTCCGCTGGGCCCTTCTTCTCAAGCACCGCTCCGCTGGGCCCCGCCGTCTCAAGCACCGCTCCGCTGGGCCCTTCTTCTCAAGCACCGCTCCGCTGGGCCCTTCTTCTCAAGCACCGCTCCGCTGGGCCCTTCTTCTCAAGCACCGCTCCGCTGGGCCCTTCTTCTCAAGCACCGCTCCGCTGGGCACCGCCGTCTCAAGCACCGCTCCGCTGGGCCCTTCTTCTCAAGCACCGCTCCGCTGGGCACCGCCGTCTCAAGCACCGCTCCGCTGGGCACCGCCATCTCAATCACTGTTTATGGTTCACTGTGCCCACCATGCCTCCTCCTTGACCAGTGGAGACTGTCATCCACCTGATGGACCAGTGGGCAGCCCACCCACTGTAGAGACATTGAGAGACTGTGGCTTTGCACTCCCCAGGATGGTACAGTGGGCATGGTGGCTCCTCGTGGATCTGGCGTCGTGGACTCATGTGGCTGTGGTGCACCCCCCTTCCCTTCCCCCTGAGGTGCCTGTAGTTTTTACATCTGATGCCCCTGCAGTGTTCTCTCCAAAGGACTCAGGTCTCCTGTGTGGGCTTTGCCCTTGTTTCTCAAAACTTTGGCCCACGGACATGATGATTTCGTAGGATGTGCAGGACTTGTTACTTCAGTTATACACTGATGTGTATGTCATTTGTTTTCTTGTGAATATCTTTCATGGTTGTACGATATTTTTCAGGACCTTTTTGGTACATAAATATTTATTCCAAATTTGATTATGTCCTAGCATTTTTCTGGGGTGTTTGGGTGGTGTCACTGTGACTTGTTGCTCTGCATTGATGTGTACATAGTTGGGGGGGAGGGGAGGTCGCATATGTGTGTGCCCGTAACCTTTCGTCCTCCCCCCTCCCGTGTGTCGTAGGTGCAGTACTCACCGTTGTCGTCTGCGCCGGACTTCGTACTCGTGGTAGATGAGAAGGTAGACGAGAGCAGGTAGGATGTTTAATTCGGGTTCCATGCTGTCCTCCTTCCTCCTGGAGTGCGTAGTGGTGAGCGTTTTCCCGTTCGTAGTCTGTTTCCGCCGTGTTTTTATCGGCGGTGCTCCCGCCCCGGAAAAGGTGGCGGATTGGTGAGTTGTGATAGGGTGGGCGGTACATTGTCTGCCGCCTGGCTGTTGGCGGTGACCGCCGCGCTGTTTGTTTGTACCGCCGTGGCGGGCGGAGTGTTAAAGTGGCTGTCTGTGTTGGCGGTTCCCGCCAGGGTCAGAATTCCATATTTTTTACCGCCAGCCTGTTGGCGGGTTGGCCGCCGCTTTAACACCGACCGCCAGGGTTAGAATCACCCCCTATGTCTGGATTTTGTTGGAGGTGATAGCGCCATATCTGCTTGCACGTATTTGGGGAATTAAGCCTCTTCATGTTTAGGAAAAGGAGCTTCATCCTAGTTAAGGTCCCTATGTGTTGGTGCATAAGGAAAGAAAGAGGGAAGATGCATCAGTATCAGAGTGGCAGGTGTCTCACAGCAATCAGCAAGTCGGGCTAATGGGAGTAGTCCCCCTGAGTAGAGTTCTTTCCCTCGGGCATCCTAAGGATACTGTGGGAGAAGCGCATTATGAACCAAAGAAGTACAAACGGGTCAGCTGGGCTCAACACAGTGAGGCTCTCCATCCTCAGACTGGCGAGAGTATCCTCAATGTCCTCAGACTGTCACCTCTGGAGGAGAAACTCCCCAGCAAGGGGTGAGACCAGGCAGGAGATCAAGAGTAATTGAACCACAATATGAGTCTTAGCAATATATTTCGACTGCACAGTCCAAAAATACTACAAGTAGCACCTGGAAGTCTGGCTCCAAGGCTGTTGGCCCTGCTAAAAAAAAAAAAAAGGGAAGGTAAGAATAAGACAACAACATAATACAGTGCTCCGATTAGGAAGTGAAGGTCTGAGACATCCCACTTAGGTAACATTAAAGTGTCTGGGTCAGCCAATTGGGAGGATTCCTGCTTCATCTTCTATAGGTGGGAGATAATGTCATCTTTGACTTTGCGCAGAGCCGTCGCCTTAGCCTGATGATCTCTACCTCTTCTGTCCACTGTATTCCAAGTCAGGTGTCATCGATCTCCATCTTCCGAGGGTGCAGGTATCTGGAGACCCCTGTGGTACACCCAGTAGGTGATGGGCTTCAGTTAATGAGTGGACATGCTGTTGTTTGCCACTAGCCTGGAAAACCAGATTGAAAGGATGGGTCCACTGGTATATAATATTAATCTCCTGGAGTTTCTATGTTACTGGCCTGAAGTCTCTTTGTTTTTTAAGAGTTGCTGGTGAGGGGTCTTGAAAGATCTGCAGAGTATGGCCCCCAGAAGACCAATTCAACTTTGCTCAGGCTCACTCTAAAGAGTGCCTCCTTGTTTTGGAAAAAATGTACTCTAGTTAAGATGTCAGGGGTGGCATCAGGTCTGCCCGCCATGCAGACACATAATGGGCTTGGTTCAGAATCAGTGCCCAGTCTCTTTCACCCCCTCAAATAGCATGGAGTAGGACTCTTGTAAAGACCATGATATCGTCCTCATCTGCACCCAGGGGGATACCCTGGAGGCGGATATTGTTTCTGCTGCTGCAATTTTCTAGGTCTTGTTTAGCTTGGAGCTCAGTCTGTTGGTCTTCTAGGGTGATGACATGGAGCATTAGCATTTCTTTGACTTCCGGGCAAGAGCCATCGTGCACTCTAGATCATCGATACGTGTGGCCAGTTCTACTACATCTCTGCAAAAGTCCTGTATGCAGGTTTTGAAGTCTGTCTTCAAGGAGCCAATTCAATGCTTAATATCACTGAGGAATATCACTGAGGAATTGGGCCGTGTAGTGCTGAGTGATCAGTGGAGCTGCAGAGGTTGGAGGGAGGGTCCCCTTTGGTGTACATGTTCAGGCAAGAAGATCTGGACCACAAGGAGGCCACTGAGCTGTCTCTAGAAGATTTAACCATTGGCATAGTATCATGAGGTCAGGCAACTGATGAATGTCACCAGAAGGCTGAAGAATTCAGTGCTAGACCACAGCCCAGGCGGGTCCAAAGGACGTCCCATGGAGAGGCATCTTAGGTGTTATAGGGGACCCAAAAGTAATGCTATCCAATGTCGGGTCAGAGAAGAGCGCCGCTGCACCCCGAGGAACAGATCCAGTGATCTATGCCACGAGCGGAGGGGATGGGATCCACAGCAACCTGGGGTATAGCGAATGGGAGGCACACCACTGCCTGGGCAGCATGAAAGGATGTCCAGGTCCAGGGGCCCCTGCGTATGTAACCACAGAGCGCAAAAGGCCTCACGCCACAGTCGTGGCGTGGGAGGCAGCAGCCACCCCATGAGGTCAGCATGAGTCCCAAACCAGGCACACCCCTCTCAGACTTTTTAGAAGCGATGCGGCTGCTCTAAGCAGTCTCTTCCTAATATGTAGGCTGTGCCGCTGAGTCAGTCCGTGGCATGGCACTCTGCTGGGCCCCATGAGCAGCAGGCCTTGCTCCTCTTATGTAGGTTCCCCATCACCGCAGGCGAGAGCAGCACACATCCATGGGGCTCCTGGGGCAGCAAGGCAATGCAGGGTCACTTTATGGCAAGCTGAGGTAAGGGCCCCAAGCCCCACTGCAGGGCGTCCGGCAGCAGAAATGTATTTATTTATATTTACTAATATCATTTGGACATTTAGGACTGAGACATTTTAGCCGCAATAGCTTTGTATTATACATTATAAGTATGTAAAGTCTATATTTTTTTGGTTGATACTTCTACCGTGATATATTTATGTGCTCGTTATTTTATAATACAGCCAACTCAGCTGGTGATCGGCATCTCTCCTTTAGCAGAGAAAGAATGAGTGGTATTTTCCTCGTATTTCTGAGCTACCAAGTCGGATGAGTCACAATTATGTGATGATGGAGCTAGCAAAAACTGAGAATATTGTGGTCCAGGCTCATTCATTCATTTCGCCATCTGACAACTGGCCCATGGTCCTTTATCCTTCTTTAGATTCTATTATGTTTCTAAAGAATTTTGGAGTCTTAAAGGTCTGCAAGTTTACACTAGTTTATAAAATCTCAGGCATGTTAAAATCGCCGCATGTCAACATCTATGGAAAGATCCTATCATTTCTTCTTGAGTCATCAACTACATGTTAGAAATGTGCTTGTATTTTTCAGACACATAATGCAGGCGCTGTAGCTCTTTTGTTATTCCTCAATTCCATAGGTGCCATTTATAGCACCTTTGCAGAGTGACTCTCCAGTTGTGACTGTATCTGGATACTGGGATGAGGTGCCTCCCTGTGCATTGGATCTTAACATTTGCTTCCAGTGTGTATAGGTGTCAACACCCAATCCTTGTGAACGCAGCATGGTACATAGGGCACTACTTAAATAGAAACGCCTTTTCCATCCTCCCATTAAGCCAAAGTAACTGTACGCTCTACCACTCGGGTAGATAACTATGATCTGCTGCCTATGACTCAGTCGTGGTCTGGGCACGTAGGAAAGTGCACACGGGTAGATGGGAGGTTTCATAATTTGACAACAGGAACTGCTGGTCCTTCCATTTATGGCTGATTGATAGTTATCTGGTATTCCAGCATTTCTGGCAGTCTGATTGTGGGTGAGTTTTCTGTTGTATACTTCAGAATTGCAATGGTGCTTTGGTATGGACTCAGCTAGGTAGTGGGATGCTGTTGTTGGTATTCTATTCATGTTGTCATTGGAATGTTTTAGTGGCAGTTGCTGTGTGGTGTTTGACCTTGCGCGTCACAGAGTTTTGCTTCTGAATAAAACTGAACTTCAGTCAGCATCCTTGTGTACCCTGCTGTTATCCACTACATTTTCCCTCCCATTTTTTTTAGCGTCAACAAACTTTATTCCTCTCATTTCGCACATAAGTCAAACACTGGACATCCAAATGCAATTCTTCCATACAGTTTCCAAAAACTAAAGCAATGGTATTCCAAATTGCACAGGTCTCTTGCAATCCTTGATACATCTACATTCTGCCCCGTTACGTCACATGCTGGTAAAATCACGAAGACCCTATCCCTTCCTCATTGGAATTGTGGCATTGCAGTATCACACACAGGCCTGTTGCCAAGAGGTCAATACTTCATCCGAGCACTTTTCACATAACTCAGTCACAAACAACCCAGGGTAAAAGACATTTCAATGGACAGATTATACAAAATAAGGAGAAAGCTCGAACTCATTGCTTCGGTTGCCTGTTAAATTGGATTTATTAAAAGCAGTTTTGATCACAGGAAAAAGTGGACAACAGTCCCTATTGGCATTCTTGAGGAGAGGAGCTTCCGGAGGGGAGTAATACACGTACATTTTTAGTTCACGACAGAACTTTCTAGAATACGATCACATAGGTCTCATTTTTGCTTCTCAATCAAGAAGGTGCAAGCATTGAGTAATGAGAGTAGAGAAATTTGGAGCAGCTGCCCTACCAAGTCTACTTGGGAATGAGGCGCTTATAAACATAGCTGTTTGTTAAAATTCATGCTTCCGATGCCGAGATACAGCGTCTTTCTGCAAAGCAAAAGAGCTTTTGGTTAATACATTACAAATAAGACCAGTAGTGTAACAAAAGGTGAGGGGGCCCTCCTCCCCGGGCCACCATCTACCACTTTGCTGAGGGGGCCCCCTGTCCCCACCCGGGAGCTGTGGGAGCCTATGTTACACCACTGAAGATGACTACAGCAGACTGTACACTGAGTCAGGTAGCATTATCAAAATATGTCAGTTCCTTTTTTTATGATCTGGATAACCCTTATTATTTTCACAAATACAATATATTCCGTATGCCAAGTATTTCTTGTTTTCCCCTTTAATTTAGTTCAATCCATCGACAGAAGAAGTTGAAGGGACAGGGAAGGAGCGAGCAGAGGAAGGTCCGCAATGAGTTTAACAATCTTTATTAGGACAGTTGACTCCCAATTCAGAAAATAAAGAAGATGGCAGCAAGAATCATAAGGTCAGGTTTCAGCAATTTCATTCCACAGCCGCTGATCCAACTTCTCAATCCTGGCCACATTACCACCATTCTGATTATTATCAATAGTATGCAGCTTCTGGTACCCACACTGACACTGCCATGCCATTCATTGCAAACTACTCCTTTAGCATTTGATGCTAGCTGAATAGTGGAGGTATTTGTGTTGCTTATTGATGGGTCACTCAAGATCTTTAAGTATTTTATGGTACACGTTTCTTTCAGTTCATCAATGACATTGACATGGAAGTCATTCAAGAGGAAACAATCATGGGCATCCTTTCCCCCCTCTGAGTTAGTTGGTATATGGGATTAGATTCAGGCTTGATTAGACCACTCCTTCCTCCCCGGGAGGACGCAGAGGGTCAGACTCCCACCCTACACTTGCAGATCCACAGGAGTCAACTATGGAGTCCCCCAAGGATCCTCACTGTTCAATGTATTCATGGCCCCTCTTGCTGCCATCATCAGAAGCCACGGTATGAACATTGTGTCATATGCCAATGACACACAACTCATCCTTTCCCTCACCGAAGACCGGAAATGGCCAAAAGGAACTTCCACTCAGGAATGAAAGCCGTCGCCACCTGAATGAGAAAAAGCTGCCTCAAGCTCTACTCCGACAAGACTGAGCTCATCATCTTCAGAAACACCACCTCAGCTTGGGATGACTCCTGGTGGTCCACATCCCTCAGTCCCCCCCACTGCATCGACCAAGCACGCCCACAACTTAGAAATCTTCCTCGACTCCTCCCTATCCATGACCTGCCAGGTAAACTCTGTTACCTCCTCCTGCTGGAACACACTCTGCAAACTTCAGAAGATCTTCAGATGGATCCCAGCAGACTGTCGCAAGGCAGTCACCCACACCTTAATCACTAGTAAGCTCGACTATGGCAATGCCCTCTATGCCGGCATCTCAACCAGGAACATCAAAAAACCTGAACTCATCCAGAACGCCACCATCAGACTCATTCTGGACCTCCCTCGCTGAGAACACATCTCCCAACACCTGAGGAGCCTCCACTAGCTACTGGTCGAGTGGCGAATCACCTTCAAGCTTCTCACCCACACGTACAAGGCCATAAACAATGAAGGACTAGCCTACCTGAACCACCGCGTCTCCTTCCACCCCCCCGCTAGATCCCTCTGCTCTGCCCAGATGGCCCTGGCCATCATCCCTTGCATCCGCAAAATTACGCCGAAGGACGATCTTTCACCTACACTGCAGCAAAGAGCTGGAAGAACCTCCCCCTGCACCTCAGACAAAGCCTGTCACTCACCATCTTCAGGAAGAACCTCAAGACTTGGCTCTTCATATGAGGCCCTCGCCTCCTCCCCTGCGCCATAAGAGTGAGTGAGTAGCCGCGATTTACAAATATTGATTGATTGATTGATTGATTATTTCAGGATTTCTCAATGTATACCAGTAGCCTCCCACTCTCTTCTGTGAACAGTTAGATGATGTGCAAGTTGTGAAGAGGGCTGCCCACACTCACAGAGAAACAAACAAAGGCAGGGTGCCACTTCCTAGCGGGGTCACAGATTATAATCATGGATCAGAGTATGGGGTACAGCATCTTAATCTCCTTTAGGCTCTGTAGCAGGAAAGATTTTCCTCAATCTGTGGACCCCTTTTAAGCAGGTTCTATGGTTTCTTTGCAGTATGATGTGTGGATTCAAGTCGGCAGACCTCAATAGTTTACTGCTATGTAGGTGAAAATGATAACTGTTGAGACAGCAAATAGTTGTTTGCAGTAAATTAATATTACATCATCAGACAAGTGTATATTTAGCAAAGCTGGAGACACAGGCTAAGTAGAAGGCAGAATCATGGGTGCGCCATTCCTCTGTCAGGAATACGCAGCTTACTTCGTTCATTGGTTAGGGTCTCATTGACATAAGGGCTAAGGGTAATGGATAGGGCTACATCAGACCTGTTTCAGAACATAGTTTTTAAATTTGGTTTTTCAATTTTCTGTTGTATCGTTACACTTTGCGTGCTGATTCAGGTTGATAAGCACAGTGAAATTTTGTTAAGTGTGCAAGGCCTTGCACGGTTTTTGATATGCAGATGACACAATTCGACACGTAAAGTGACGCTCCGGTGGTGCTAGGGGATTATAAATATGCCCCTTACTTTGGACCAATAAATAAAAACAAAGACGAGTTTAAATCGAAAAATCTGTATGACCTGTCTGATGAGCTAGTCCTAAGCTGGCTTCCACTAAGGTACCTTTCAGAACAATCCCCTGTCTTACCTTTTTTTTTATCATACCCTGAGTTTTTTGAGTCAGACCCGATCCTTCACAGTTTGGTTTCTCTATCAAGCAGGGGTAAGCATAGAGTTGTGAGAATTGAAAAATTTAGAGCAAGTGGCTTTCAGACTATGCATCGGAATGAGGCTCGTACACACTCAGCAGTTATTGGAAATTTATGCTACAGGTACCAAGATCCAAACTCTGGCCCAGATGTACTAACGGTTTGCATTGGGACTGTGTTGCTTTTGTAACGCAAACCCGAAGCAAACCTATCCAAAACAAATCAGAATTTGCTTTGGATAGTTTCTAAAACGAACACAAAGTTGTGCAGTGTGCTGCTTTGCATTCTAATGAAAACACACATGGGTCTTGATGCAGATTCCTAGAAAGAATCATAAACAGGGATTAGAGCCAAAATTCTCTGCCTCCTGAAGTCAGGCGCAATGAGGAGAAGTGTTTTCATTCCTCCTCGTTTTACCTACTTTACTTACTTTGCATTCATACAATGTAGGAAACGTGTTCAGGGACAGTTTTTGTATTGGTGGGGTCCACTTCCGGTACAAAATACTACTCCGCACACACCTGTGCACAATGGCACAATGGTGTGTGTTGGTGCATAGCAGCCAAATGTGCATCAGCGCAGAAAGAGAGGAAGAGCACCACTTCTGATTACATACAGCGCTTTTCTGCTCTTTCTCATTCAGCCACTGCTTTAGTTGCGGCGCTGCATTGCGTTACTTTCTAGTAAATCTGGGCCCCATCTCATTGTAAGACAAGAGCTTTTGGTTAATGAACTAAGCAAGCTGTAATTAAATTAAGTAGCAAAACTATAGTTTCTCAAACAAAATGCTCACTTATGCTTGTATGTGGCATTAACCATCAGGATCATGTGCATCACTGCACCTTGGGGCCTCCTACAGCAAAGATCTTAGTTGTCAACACAACTCATACTTCACAGTGTGCTTATTCCTGCCGCTATGTAACCACCCACAGAATCCAGAGATACAACTTGAATCTGCTAGAACATGTTCTGGCAGAAAAGCTTCTTTAATTTACAGAAGCGGTGTTCAACTGTCGCTTCTCGTCCCATATAGCCTGACCCATGAGCCCAAGCTGCCTTACGATTCCTTAACCTAGTACTTGCTGACACCTACCACCTCCAACTGCACATAGTCGGATAACATTGCCAGGGCATTCCATGGACCACCTCGCCATGGGAATCGAATGCTGCAACCTGCCAAGGTTAAAGCACCAGTCTAAACACACCCCACCCAAATTCACTAATGTGCCCCCACTGCTGGCCTGAACTTGTGAGGCACAGACATACTGCTCCCTCTCCGGCTATTGCACTTTACCAGTACCCAAGCACCTGCACCTCCCTGCTCTTTTCCAGAGGAAGAAACAGAAGAAAATCAAGCTGACCCCAAGCCTGCACACACCCCTACAGGCTCATGCTGTCAGTTCAGTCCACTGACAACTTCAGAGTATCAGTCCAACACTGAGGCCATCATCTTGGCAGTCCAATCTAAATTCCCTAAAGTCTGCCCCTATTTGAGAATGTTATAGAGAAGCAACCTCGTTATAATTCCACAAATATTCTACTTCTCCTATTCCCATGAAGCGTGTCCTTCGGAATATGGCAGTAGAAGGGGAACATCACATGATTCTCTCACATATAGGACAGGTACCACATGGGTAGCTCACTCACTAAACAGGGAATGAGAGGAGTCAAAGGACTATTGTACACTGAGCATAAGCACACACAAACATACAAGAAGCACAGCACACCCAGAAGAAATAGAAAAACCTCTAATAAAATTACAATATTCTCGTATAGGGTCATTAGGATCATGAAACCCATCTACCTAGCATGGTATGGTTCATCGGTGGGTTCCATAGCTAGCACATCAGCACTACTGTTTACTTGTACAGCCTCCTTCTTATGGGTTCCCTAGTTGTGGTAATGTTATGTCTCTTATTCCAACATTTAAGTTCTCCCTTTGTTAAACTCTCAGATCTATATTACAATATTGTGTGGGTGAGCTATAAATGTTTTGACTGGTGTCTTCAAACCACCAGATTGGGAACAAAGGGTAGAGCAATGAAGCCTGCGTCCCTTTTATGCCATGATTTGGTGCTCGAACCTTGCCCCCTTGGGGCCAGTAACTTCCTCAGGGCTACAGGCATCTTCCCATCAAATATTGTGGAAACGTCCCTGTTCATAGGGCATACTAAGCAAGGGCATTCTTTATATCCTTTTTAATTTATAAGCAGGGGAAACACCTTCATTCTGCAATGGAAAACCCCCTCCTACATAGAACAGGTACACCTAGGGCAGAAATAGTCCAAGCGCCACCCTGGCAGAGGACAAATATTGGTAGGGCAGCAGCAGTGAAAGCTTTCCCCATACCAGGACACATACAATTCAGGCAGAAGCAGAGCAAGTGTTGCCAGTAGCAATGGAAGATTCCCTCTCTCACAGACGGTAACAATTGCTCTCTTTTATTATCCGCAGAAAAGACGCAGTAGGGCAGACTAGTACAAGCTTTTATCACTCTCAGAACATGTACAGTTAAGGCATGCTGTCTAGAGACAATTCTCTGCAGCGGGTGCTTAACTCTATGAGGGGAAATGTACATGGATGAGTTGAGTAAATTATGCAATTTCAGACACCATTCTCACTTAGTTGATATTCCACGTCAGCATCTCGAAAGACTAAAGTTTTCCACATATTGAGAAGTAGCTGTTTAACCATAGGTCATTTTTATTTGGATCAGCCCAGATAGAGTAACTGTTCTATATATAGGCATACAGGTGTCAACCTCTTCAAAAAGGTTTTGAATGTGCATGCACCACGTGCTGTGCAATCCCAGCATTGGTGCTGCACCTGCTAAAAATGTTGAGGGTTGCCAGAGTTAACATCCCATGTGCAGTAGTTTTCCAAGTATTCATGTATGCCAAATGTACCACAATTCAAATGAACTCTGACTTGTGGCCCATCCTCCTTCAACAATGTTTCTGCACATGTAGGTTGCCTGCTTTTAACACTTCCTCATTCTTTAGGACTTCAAGACATGACATCAACCTTTACATATTGACTATTTGCTTGGCACACTTCCTACTGAAACATTGCACGGAGGAGCTGCAAACTCTACCTGTCCTCAATGTTGCGCACTTTGTTGACCTGGAAAATTGCGGTTGTATATTCAGTGTTAGAGAATGACCCCTGCAACTGTAACATGTGGCCTGTGGGCAGCTTTCGGTATATGTTTTACTGTCCACAAGACCATGTTTTCTTGTAATCTGGCCCTAAACACCTGGCTAGGAGGAGCTGAGATTTTCTTTGTAAACTTTCCATGCTCCTTTTTGTGGTGGGGTTGTGGAATATTAATACTGAGTGCATGGTTTATTATGACTTTGGCTGAAGTTGAAGTCAAATTATTTAATTTCTATAATAACTACAGTGAAGATTCCAGCCACCACAGATAGTCTATCTGAATCTAAGCTAACTACCAGTCATTGTAGTAAAGTTACCCTGTTCTATGCCAATGTCATGAGTCCATCAGCGGACGTGTTGGTGAGGGTAGACTTGCCAGATGTTACTGCGAGGCTTGGGGCAAAACTTTAATGTGATGCTGTTGGATGCCTTTTCCTTTCCGGTCTGGTATGATAAGCAGCACCTTCTTTTAAGTATTAAAAAACAACAATGGCAAAGCCGATAGATCTCACCTTCATAATGTGAGTGCTGAGCTTGTGTTTTTGCAATGTTTGTTTGTAAGGATTGAAAAAAGTGAAATTAAAAAAATCTGAACACTGGAGGAACAGCAATCAATCAATCAATCAATCACTGCATTTGTAAAGCGTGCTACATACCTGCGAGGGTCTCAAGGTGCTGGGGGGGTGGGAGGGGGGTGCTACTGGTCGAAGAGTCAGGTCTTGGGGAGTCTTCTGAAGGCCAGCAGGTCCTGGGTCTGTCGTAGGATGGTGGGGAGAGTGTTCCAGGTCTTGGCGGCGAGGTAGGAGAAGGATCTGCCGCCGGCGGTGGTTTTTCGGACGCGGGGGACTGTGGCGAGGGCGAGGTTCGCTGAGCGGAGGCTTCAGGTGGGGGTGTGGAAGCTGAGTCGGTTGTTGAAGTAGGTGGGTCCGGTGTTGTGCAGTGCTTTGTGTGCGTGGATCAGGAGCTTGAAGGTGATCCTTTTGTTGACGGGGAGCCAGTGCAGGCCTCTCAGGTGGAGTGTGATGTGGCTGCGGCGGGGGACATCGAGGATGAGTCGGGCCGAGGCATTCTGGATGCGTTGGAGTCGTCTCAGGAGCTTGTTTGTAATTTCTGAGTAGAGGGCGTTCCTGTAGTCGAGTCTGTTGGTGATGAGGGCCTGGGTAACAGTTTTTCTCGTGTCGAGGGGGATCCATTTGAAGATCCTGCGGAGCATACGGAGGGTGTTGAAGCAGGACGCGGAGACGCCGTTGACTTGCCTGGTCATGGAGAGAGTGGAGACGAGGATGACCCCCAGGTTGTGTGCGTGGTCCGTGGGTTCCGGGGCTGTGCCTAGTGACGTGGGCCACCAAGAGTCGTCCCAGGCTGATGGGGTGGGTCCGAGAATGAGGACCTCCGTCTTGTCTGAGTTCAGCTTCAGTCTGCTGTCCTTCATCTAGTCCGCTACGGCCTTCATTCCTCGGTGGAGGTTAGCTTTGGCGGTGTGGGGATCTTCGGTGAGGGATATGATCAGCTGGGTGTCGTCGGCGTAGGAGATGATGTTGAAGTTGTGTTGTCGTGCGACGTGGGCGAGGGGGGCCATGTAGATATTGAACAGTGTCGGGCTGAGGGAGGATCCATGTGGGACGCCGCAGATGATCTCGGTGGTTTTAGAGCGGAAGGGTGGGAGGCGGACGCTCTGGGTTCTGCCGGAGAGGAAGGATGTGGTCCAGGCCAGGGCCTTCTCTTGGATACCGGCGTCATGGAGGCGTGCTGATAGGGTGCGGTGGCAGACCGTGTCAAAGGCTGCTGATAGGTCCAGGAGGATGAGGGCGGCTGTTTCTCCTTTGTCCATCAGGGTCCCGATGTCATCAGTGGCGGCGATGAGGGCGGTCTTGGTGCTGTGGTTACTGCGAAAACCGGATTGGAAGGGTCCAGGATGTTGTTGACTTCGAGGTAGCGGGTCAGCTGTTTGTTGACAATCTTCTCGGTCACTTTTGCCGGGAAAGGGAGCAGGGAGATGGGCCGGAAGTTCTTGAGGTCCTTGGGGTCCGCCTTAGGCTTCTTCAGAAGGGCGTTGATCTCGGCGTGCTTCCAGCTTTCTGGGAAGGTTGCTGTCTCGAAGGAACAGTTGATTGTTTTCCGGAGGTGGGGCGCGATGGCTGCGCTGGCTTTGTTGAAGACGTGATGAGGACAGGGGTCCGATGGGGATCCGGAGTGGATGGAGTTCATGGTTTTGATGGTGTCTTCGTCGCTGACGCTGGACCAGACGGTCAGGCGACTGGTGCGAGTGGTAGTCGCAGGGGTGGTGGACTCAGTGGTGGGTGCGGGGGGGTCGGGGTTGAAGCTGTCATGGATGTTGGTGATCTTGCGGTGGGAGAAGGTGGCCAGGGAGTCGCACAGGTCTTGAGATGGCGGGATGTCGTTGGTGATGGAGCTGGGGTTGGAGACTTCTTTCACAATGCTGAAGAGCTCTTTGGTGTTGTGTGCGTTGTTGTCTAGGTGGTCCCTGAAGGCGGTCTTCTTGGCGGTCCTGATGAGTTGGTGATGTCTGCGGATGGCGCTCTTGAGGGCTATGTGGTTGTCCGGTGTTCGGTCGTGGAGCCATTTCTTCTCCAGCTTCCGACAGGTGTGCTTGGAGATCCGGAGGTCCTCAGTGAACCAGGCGGCTTTCTTGTTGGTGTGGTTGGTTGTAAAGGTCTTGAGAGGGGCGAGGGTGTTGGCGCAGTCATTGATCCACTGTGTGAGGTTGGTCGCGGCGGTGTCTGGGTCGGTGGGGTCGGTGGGTGGTCTCAGGGCGAGGGCGGTAGTCAGTTGGTCCTCTGTGACCTTGCCCTAGCAGCGGCGTGGTAGCTGTTGGGTGCGGTGGTGTGTGGTGGGTTTTCTGAAGGTGAAGTGGATGCATCTGTGGTCGGTCCAGTGTGGTTCGGTGGTGTGGTTGAAGGAGACGTGAGGGCTTGCGGAGAAGATGGGGTCGAGCGTGTGTCCAGCGGCGTGAGTGGGTGTCATTACGAGCTGTTTGAGTCCGAGGTTGGCAAGGTTGTCGATCAGGGCGGTGGAGTTGGCGTTGTTGTTGTTCTCGAGGTGGAAGTTCAGGTCCCCGAGGAGGATGTAGTCCGTGGAAGCGAGGGCGTGGGTGCTGATGAGGTCGGCGATGGTGTCACTGAACTGTGGGCGGGGTCCGGGAGGTCTGTAGATGAGAGTTCCTCTGAGGGTGGTGTTGGGGTCGGTGTGGATCTGGAAGTGCATGTGCTCGGCGGTGGTGAGTGTGTCATCGGTGTTCGTTGAGATTTTGATGGAGTCTTTGTGGATGATGGCGATTCCTCCTCCCACTCCGTTGGTGCGGTCTCTGCGGGAGATCTTGTAGCCCTGTGGGATGGCTATGGCGATGTCTAGTGCTGAGGTGGCGTTCAGCCAGGTCTCCGTCAGGAAGGCGACGTCGGGGGTGGTGGAGTCTAGGAGGTCCCAAAGTTCGATGGTGTGCTTGCGAACGGAGCGGGTGTTGAGGAGGATGCAGCGGAGGTGGTTGAGTTCTCTGGCTGGTGGTGTGGAGGGTTGGATGCTGGTGAATCTGCAGTTCCGGCAGGTGAAAGGCCCCTGGGTGCGTTTCGGGGTGGCCCGGTAGCAGGGACGGTCTCGTCTGGTGTTGAGTGTGTGGAGGGTGCTTGCGTCGTAGTGCAGTCTGACGTTGCGGGGGGTGCAGGTTCCAGGGGTTCTGGTGCTGGGTGCGGTACTGGCGCAGACGGGCGCAGACGGGCTTGCCCTAGGCGCGCCCGCTTTGCGGCCTCCATATGAGGACAGAGGGAGGGAGGAGCAGCTGGGAGGTGGGAGCAGGGCGGCCAATGGGAGTGAAGGGGGCGGGGCAGCAGGGGCTCAGCAGCAAGGGAAAAACCCGGGGGAAAACCCGGAGAAAAAACGGCGGGAAAAGACGGCGGGAGAGGGACAACAGAGCACAGGGGTACAGAAAGCAAAACACAGGGGCACAGAATGAAAAAACGAAGTGGCACAGAAGCCAAGCGCAGGGGTACAGAAAAAAGGGAGCGAGTAGTCAGGCGGCAAAAGCGGCAATGGAGGTTCAACCCACAGGGGGCTGCGTGGCAGATGGGGGAAGCGACCTGCCTGGTGACAGGGTCAAAGGTCGCTCTCTACCACCGCTTCGCGGCCTCCATATGAGGGCAGAGGGAGGGAGGAGCAGCTGGGAGGTGGGAGCGGGGCGGCCAATGGGAGTGAAGGGGGCGGGGGCAGCAGGGGCTCAGCAGCAAGGGAAAAACCCGGGGAAAAAACGGCGGGAAAGGACGGCGGGAGAGGGACAACAGAGCACAGGGGTACAGAAAGCAAAACACAGGGGCACAGAATGAAAAAACGAAGTGGCACAGAAGCCAAGCGCATGGGTACAGAAAAAGGGAGCGAGTAGTCAGGCGGCAAAAGCGGCAACGGAGGTTCAACCCACAGGGGGCTGCGTGGCAGATGGGGGGAGCGACCTGCCTGGTGACAGGGTCAAAGGTCGCAAACATATATCTTATGGAATCTCAAAACTGTACATTGTATTCAATGTTTTTAATGTTTGTAAATGGCATGGCTTATTTTTCAAATACTTTTCATGCTTTTCACACAGAAAACTCGGAACAGAATATCAAGAGAATAAGGAAAAGGCATAATGCAAGTCAAACACTTGCCCACGCAGAATTGACTTTTCCCAGGATTCAAACACTTTGTAGTAGCCCACAGTGAAGATTTAAGGTCCCTCCAGCACACCTTCCACCTCAGACGTCAGCTGAGTAAGTGCAGCAGATGGTCCTTGTGTGCCAAAGCTTGTGCTTTCATGCAGTGTGTGGAATGCATAAAATAAAATAAGAACAACTCTTAAAGTTTGCTCTTGAGCCATACTCATGCAAAATTATCCCTATTTATGTGCTTTTTCATACAAGCTGGCAGGGGTCAGGAGCAACACAGCAGGAGGAGGGTGATTATTCAAGGGAGGCAGCAGCACAGGAAGAAGAAGGCTGAAAAAACATGCACTTTCATGGAGCTCTGAATGAAAAAGAAAACACGAATTCCCAATATGTGAGCAGTGGAAGGAAGGCAGTTAGTAAACCAAAAGGCTCATAAAAAGGATATGCTCCAGGGCAGAGACAGACAAAAAAAAGGAAGACACGCCATCAAATAAAAAGCAAACAAATAAGAGTGCAATAAGCCCAACAAATGCAAGCACATTGTAAGTTCACAATACGTCTTTCACAACAAGATAGCTTGCACTGTCTGGAGAGGCAAGTCCTAAAAATGTACTTCAAGGAAAGAGAAAACATAGTGTCTGGTGCCCTCTAGTGGTGTACTTACAGAAGCGGTCTTATTAATGAAGAATTTGGTAGGCTTGCTTGCAGTTAAAAATCTATGAATACATGTTGCTGAGAGAGAGGGAAACCTTGAAGAGCATAACACCTGGGGCATAATGCCCCCCCTTCCCCACCTTGCGATGACCCAGTTTGTGGGGCTGTGTTTGTGTACCACCTGGGGAGGCCATCTCACCGGTAGAGGTGTAGATGCTGTACTAAATGTCTGCTAAACTAAATTCATCTCAAGAAGTTCAACCTCTTGATACTAGGTGCCTGGTAACAGGTGTGGTGTCTACCAGTCAAGGTATATTTTTTTCTTGATGTGTCTTCACCAATGAGTAACACTATTAATCAAAGCACCCTTAGGTTCGCTCATATTTTTTCTTAAATTGAGATCAGATGACGAATATTCAACAATTTCAGGTGTTGCTTGATGAAATAGAAATCAACATAGGTCATTCATTTTAGCTTCTAAATTTAGCCGAACCGTCTTTAAAGGTGGTATTCTTCTAAACGTATGACTTCACAGATGGAATTTAAGAACAATAAAATATCTCAATATTAAAAACAAAGCAATAGTTTTACAGAATTGTAAAGGACGAAATTGGAAAACACTAGAATAAAACAACAGAAAGGAAAGAAATAATCCGAAGAGGCAAGGTACATTTTAAAAGAAAATTTGACAATGTTGGATTATTAAAATTGTTGTCATGTTTTCATGATTGCCAGTGTATAGTGTCCCATTGAAATGTCAGTACTGAAAATACCATTGAGAGTTTCTACCACTTAGGAATAAGGGACTATTATCCAAGTCACGGAATTTACATCCTTACCAACCACACAACAGAGTGAGCGAAGATAGTGGAGATTGAGCTCTGCATAGTCACGCATCCAGGAAATATCTTTTGAGATCTGCTTCTAGGCACCGATGTGCTGTTGCCAGATCTGAATTTCTTGTGACGGGGGTTATTGGACTATCATTGTGCCAATGGGGGAGACCTTTTCTAAATATGAGATTGAGGGAGCGGGAAATAATAAGCCACACTGCATCATGCATTGCAAATGATGAATTAAATGGCTGACTCAAGGAGCTATTGACATTACATTACCACTAATGAATTAAGTCCTTGACCCAAGGAACTATTGACATTGCTGAAAAATGGAAATGTTGAGAATCTATCATTAGCTCAACTACCGTCGATGACCTTGTGGTGGGTTTGGAGAAGATGAGAATTGATCGTGTAAGGTCTTGTGGCCTAGGGTAAGAAAATAAGTCAACAGCATCGATGACATCTTGTTGAAAGAGAATTGATTAAGAGTGCCATGATATGCAGGCGCACAGGCAGCCATGATGACATGCGTCATGCCCAATCACTATCAAGGCGCTGAGCCGATAAGTATTATTCTTGCTTATGGAAGTTGTCATCGACCAACAACAGGCTGTAGAAAAAAAGCGCGCAGATGATTGGGCGTTTGCTGAAATTGGCTACCTTTCCATTAATGGCTGACCTGCATTAAAACATTGTGTAGAACATCAGAAGATGACGAAGCGCCAAAAACACAGCTGTTGCAAACAGCTGACACCAGCTGCACATGTTCTGTTCATTCAGATTGTTCCTGGGCTCCTGCCATGGGATGTTTAACTGAACAGTCTTTAATTACGTGGCCAGGTATAATGTTTACATGCAGGAATGTCAGTAACAAGTGTAACGCAAAATGCAAGAAAATAAACTAGACTCCACCGACCGAATACAAAATCTGCCTGCTTCTAGTTTGAATTCTCTTAATGCATCCCTCAAGCACTTCAATAGATGTTGCGATGTAAGGGAGGTTTCTAGCACAGATCGTGCGCGTTTTTTTAATCCACGCTGAGTAAATACAGCTAAACATGCAGCAGGGCGTTTCTTTCATAAGCAAATGCGTCATTGCACTACTTCTAGGGGGCACCTAAAGGATTTCTTATTAGCTAAACACTGACCTTCCATGGAAAGAACGTTTAAGGTTGAGCGTTTGTTTTGCTGAAGGAGCTGCTTTCACATTCTGCTGGCAGTGACGTCAGGCCGCTAGCATAATACAGTTTTACATAAAATTCGTTCTCAGTCAAAGGTCAGATAATTCAAGACAAATGTACTTTTAAATGATCTCCTTGAGGAACAGAAAAAGAAACCTTTTTCCCCTTTATAAAGATACTTAAGGATGACACCTTCCACGTGCCTCACGATAGATTAAAACAAGCATCTGCAATACACTTGGTCTCATATTTGGCCGAGTTAGAGCTATTAGCCTTGTAAAGTCCTAACCGGACTTTTCTTGCTACATAAAATGATAATGAAAAGTAAAACAGTTTCACATATGCGAGTGGATGGTCTCCATGAACCTCAAGGAGACACAGAAAAAGAAACAGAAGTTCACTTGCAGTGAAACGTATCGGTAAAAGTGCAATTATCCATGTAACTGGCAAAAGTAGAATTATCTATGTAGCCAGCAAAAATAGAATTATCTATGTAACAGGGTTGATGTCATGCAAACTGCTCCACTACTGCCCAGCAAGACCGAGCTGCATAGGAAATAAAAAGAAATAGCTCAGAAGCCATTTAGAAAACATGGAGCCTCGTATGTTTTCAGTAATTTACTGGTGTGCTCGAGGAGGACTAAACACCGGAAAAGGATTGACGTATTCATGCCTTTCCCTAATGAAATCAAGCTAATTATAAAAGGCAAGCCCACGAACCAACCAAACTCGTGGGCCTGGTTAAAAGGCCAAAGAGAGATTACAACAGGGGCCAGAGTGCTTGCGCGTGCTCGACCTTAAAAAGAGTCCCCCCACTATACTTTATAGCAAGTGGAAAAAAGAAAAATTAACAGCAGGAGCCTTTCTCATTGGCGGGAAGTAAGAGAATCCTCCTTCCCGCTCCAACTCAACTCACGACTGCCTAGTAGACCCCTCCACAAGGCCACCAAAGCACACCCAATGGCTCTTTTTCCCCAGCTTAAACCCATACACTCTATGTTGGTTGGCCTTGTTACTGTCCCCAGAAGCTCCCGCTTGTCCCCACAGCAGTGGACGAAGTGTATTAAAGTCCTAATAGGACTTGTCTTGCCACATAAATTGAAAATGAAAAGTAAAGCGGTTGACATCAGCAAGTCAATTCAAAGCACCATGGCCGCCATGAGCGTGAGAGTTATTGCCTCCCTATGTGAATGTCTAGAAAGGATAGCAGCTGGGATGAAAAGCAAACTGAAACCGGAGGAGGGGCCATTACACGCTGTAACAGGAGAAAGCGGGACTTAGTGTGATGGCCAACAAAAATGTCCACTTAGTGAAATGGCCTGAGAGTGAACTCAGCACACAAAAGAGGGACATTTCACAAAATGCACCAATAGAAATGAAGCATTTAAGACAAGCACAACAAAGAATGAATAGCAGTAGTGGGCGTGGTTAAAAGGCCACAGAGAGATTAAAACTTGCCAGAGTCCTTACATGCTCACTCCTAAAAAGTATAGGAACTCTGATGCTGTGCACAAAGGGGCGGGGTAAGTAAACATGGGGCGGGGTTAAGTTGATGACTAAAAAAAGCCCAAATATTCTGTATCGGTTTGCTGTATTTCACCTTCAGGTAACTACATATACAATTAGTCACAATGTATATGAAAAATAAATGCAAGTTAAGTTAATCAGTGGGAAACACATTATCATACATTATGGAATCATTTAAAGCACTGCACAGGTCTGCGTCTGTAATCAGGGAGTAACTGGTTTGAGTCCTGGTTGGTGCAGTGGAGACTATTGACTTGTGTATGCTTAGTGCTCCAAAACCCCAGAAAGTGCTGGTAATATGTATGTCATTATTTTAAGCTTGCATTACACACAGTCTAATATAGGCTGCTACAAATTGCACAAAAAGGTTTAAGATAAAAAAGTGCTTCCAAAATAAAATTTTAGTAATATCTAGATTATACCATTTTTTATAACTGTCATTCAAAAGCACACATTTCAGCTGGTAACTCTGTTGCAATACCACTTAAACATCTGTGTTATCAGGACGTTTCAAATCATTCCATCAATTAAAGGCAATACTACTTCCAAACACCATTTACATTTGCAGATTAACCAGTTGTGCTCATTTGCATTTCTTTCAGACAAACAGCACCATGGGAAGAAGGCTTGTTTAGCTGTTCACCCCTCCATTGATTTCACAGCACGGGAGACTCCCTGCATTACAGTTCAACTGAAGCATTTCAACTCTCAGAATTAACCATTCCGGGACAGTTGTCTTTTTGCAAAAAAGTAGGGAAACAGTTTTTCATAAATTAAAAACATATGGACACGTTGTGCCTTTCAGATTCCACCCATTTTGACCACTGCCCCACAGGCACCCCCCCCGATTGTTGCCATACAAAGCACTTCCGTCCACTTGTCCCTCCTCCAGAAATCCCCTATCAGGATCACCATCCAGTTATGTGGCAGAGAGGAATAGTAGCCTGGGGCAGCAGCAAGAGTTGGAATGAAAGCTCGTCAGCAGACAGTACATTTGTTTTGCAAATCTTGATGCCATGTTTGTGTGTGTTCACAGGTATGTATGTGTTTGTGCATTCATGTCTGTGTTTGTGTGAGTGTGTGAGTGTTGTGTGCACTGCCCAACCTAATGAAATCTGTCCCTCAATCATGGTAATTTTTGGGAAATTGTGGGGAACAATGGAATGATGCTTAGTTCCTACCCTGATAAATGCTGATCCACAAACAGAGGTGGTAATTCTTGGCAACTTTTGGGCATGTATGAGTTGACGCCTGTAGCCCATGCTAGTCAAAAGAAAGCAGTTGCACGTTGCACCATGATTGTAATTCTTGGCCACCTGTGGCATCTTTTGGACGATACGCCTTGCTCAAAGGCTGATCCTTACATAATGGTGGTAATACTTGGTCACATGCGGTCATGCATGACATGATGCTTAGTCCTGGTAATATGCAAGTTTTGTTATAAAGAAGGCAATTACTGGCCATAATGGTGCCCAATCCTGCATAATATCTTCTTTGGCACACTTATTGTTGGCATCCTTGATACAGTGACAGTTGTGACTGCAAGGTGGTCATTCCTGAGATTGTGAGCTTGATTGTCAATCACTCCAGCTCTAATGCTGGGCCCCATGTTGCATTCCTTCTATGGCATCAGGCCTGGGCTTCCAAGTAAAGGCCAGAAGGTTAAGTAAAAAACAGAAGGTTAAGGGTGTCTTCCTTTTGTGTCATTCCCTGTTTGGCCCTGTTATTGTCTAGAAAGAGCATTTGGACAGAAATTCTGCTTTGCATATCATTCCCTGAACCTATCCCTACTCCATTCCTGGTGAACACCACACATTACTAATTAAGGGGGTTACCAGTACCTCAAATGGGTTGCTTATCTGTTGCTTTTCATTTGCTTCTGGGTAGATGCCATATAACTCTCCTACATATATGCCAACAGACCTGAATCCGACGGGAGGCTCCCAATTTTTTAAGCCCAAAACATCTTTATTTTACCTCTTTCCTGCCTAAAAGTGCCTCTGTTCCCATTTAAGTCACATAAGAAAATAAATTCCCCTATTGTTTTTCAAAAACTCCCTCTTTGCAGCTTGGAAATGTTGGCATGTATGTACCCATGATCATTTAACAGTGTTCAAAGTACATTGCTCGTCTGTTGCCGTTCATTTCTTCCTGGATAGATTTCATATAACACTCATCAGGTTGGGTCCTTCAGGATAGACTCTGTATTATTTTCTAGTACTCAGTGGTGTAACATTGTCTCTTCTAGGCTACTTCATCTCTGTTGCCCCTGAGCAGTTGTAGAAATACAACTTCTTGGTGGTTTGAAAGTGCCTCTAAAGTGTCACTCGAGTGTTGCCCCACAGTAGAATCCATATAATACTAATTTCTTTGCAGATTCCATATCATGCTCTTTGGTGGTTTAGCGATGCCTCCAATGGGTTTCTCCTCCGTTTTCCATAAGCACACCCCCATTTAAAACTTACTGGTTGTTTAAAAGTGCCTCCAAAGAGTCGTGCCACTGTCTCCTATAGGCAGACTCCAAGCAATACCCTTTGAATCATACACTTCAAATGGTGCCCATGAACTGGATGGTAATGAAAGTGCGTAGAAATCTCACCAGGGGTATGAAGGGATTTATAACTAAAGCAACCGGACTTCCCTTAAAAGTGCTTGAAGCCTACTTCTCAATACAGTTACAGGCTTATGTATGCAATATTTATATATTGTAACCTAGCCGGAGGCAGGAAAGCACTATACAGTGCCAAAACACAAAGCAATCCATTCAGTGAATGTATCCCAGGGTAGGGGGGGTGAAGCTGCTCTATAGGAGAGGGGCCTCCCAATGTATTCTTGCATAGTGTTCCAGTTCTTGGGTGCTTAGATATTAAAAGGCCTGTTTCCTGTTTTGTTTTTGTTTTTTTTCATTTACATTTCTTCGTGTTTAGTCTGGAGGTGCTCTGGCTTCCAGTGAATCAGGAGCCACTGGTAATTGTCAGCTTGTCAATCACATAGTTAGGCATTCCCATAGTGATTGCTTTGTGGACAACATGCTGGTCTCGGAGGTGGTGTGTGCCAGTTGGGGATGATGAGAATGAATTTTTTCAAGCCATGATGAGTCCTGCTTCAATGTGTAAGGTGCCTTTCAAAGGGGCCAGTGTGACTCTGAGAGGACTTGGAGCAGGGTGTCTGCACCATCCATTGTGAGATTACAAGTGACTGAACTGCCATTCAGAAGTCACATTCTGAGAGCTGGTACCAGGTCCTGATGGTCTTATTGACTATGTGTTCCTTGAAGGGCATATCAGTATACAAATTGACTTCAAGTGACTTGGCGTTGGGTGCTAGCTGGGGCTTGAATCCATCCATGTTTATGTCATTGAGCCAGATTTGGACTAGTTCAATGTTGTTTTGGGTGAATATGAGGAATCTGTTCTTAGTGGGTTTAGTTTCATGTAGCAGCTAGACATTCAGCTCTGGTTGCGGTGCTTGAGATGTTGGATATTTTGGAGAGAGGAGGCTTAATTTGAGCCGGTGATTTCCAGTGCTCGGCACCAGGACTTAATTGTTACCACTGCCACTAATGGCAGACTGCACATACACTGTTTGTCTAATTTAGAGATTAGCACAACAAAAGTTGTTTATTAATTCAATACACATTAAAAATGACTAATGCCTGCTGCCCATGCCAATCACTTAGCTTTGGAGGCCTGGAATAGTCTGAATTATCACACTTGTAGGAGTGTGATGAAAAGCAGTTGTGTTGGTACTGTCATGGGCAGTGCTGGCAGGGGCACACTGTTGTGCAAGCTGCAGTGGCCGCCTGATGAGAGCTCTGCACTTTTTTTTAATTTTTATGAATCAAACCCTGAATGTAGTTATATTGTGGCCAGCTATGATATGATAATGTCAAGGCTGGAATGCAAATACGATTGAATACATTAAAATTCAAGCAGGGTTTAAAATGAGAGGACCACTGCAAGTGAAAGAACATAACAATATAGAATTTTCACTAGTGCATAAGGTTAGCTGACACTCAATCCAGGCGTAGGAAGACACTTATTTATTAATGTACAGATTTTTTAGAGAAGTTTGGGAATCCCAGAATCTAATGTATTTGTGAACGCTTGTTTTAAAAATGCATAATTTCTGAGCTATGCCACAATGGCAGAATTTGTCCGAGAGCAAGAACTGCTTTCCAGATATTAAGCAGGAGGGGTCTAGAAAAGACCACAACTGATTTGTGTAGGTTGGGTAGATTTCAACCCAGTGCCTGCCACAGCTTCTAATACGTGAAGGCATTGATTACCTCAGGGAGGAGAGTTGAGGTGGTAACTGAGTTCATCAGTGTCACATGTCTGCAGTGGGGTCCACTTCGGGATTAACTCTAGTAGAGTTATACAGCAATGTGAAGGATTTCTGAGAGATTTCTCGAAAGATTTTGGGATCACACAGTGGTAGAGCATCCCTACTGTCCAAACCAAAAGGTTCCAAAATCTCAGACTGTCACCAATTCTTGCTACATCATCAAGCACTCCCCATTTGGAGTCACAAAACATGTTCTTTCAGTTGATTAATCACTTATAGTTAATCCACCTTCAGCATTCCTCAATTAGGCCTGGGCCTTTATTCATTTGCAGAGATCCAATTTGGCGAAACTACATCCGTTATTGAACCAATTATGTTTTTTTGCAGCTCTGTACCCGTTCATTTGTGGATGGGACATAATGGGGCAAAAAGTGGAGGCAGTCATGTTGACCCACTTCTCTGTTCTCATATCATTTAGGTGTTAGGAAATGTGATTTTGGTGATTGCACAGCCATCACCAGCCCCACCATCAGGAAACTCACTGTCCAGTCCTGATAAAGGCAGGATGGTATCACAGGAACCATCCAATATAGGATGAGCTCCATGACTCCATATGTGTCAGTGTTTTTCCTGTCCAAGACAGTCATGTAAATTGTGGTAGCTCTGTTATGTTATGTTATGTTATGTTATGCTATGAAGATTTATAGAGCACACTGTCACTTGGGAGGGTATCCTGGTGCTGACTAGGTGTGAGTCCAGTCAAACCTAGGGCCAAGTGGGACCAGTTGAAAAGCCAGGTCTTCAGCTTCTTGCAGAATGCAAAAAGTAAGGAGGAGGCTCTTATGTGTAGCCACAGGTCATTCCATGCTTTAGGAGTGGTGTAGAAGAAGTTTCGACCACCAGATCTGGAGAGAAAATACCCGAATGTAATAGGCGACACTCCCTGCATATGGAACAGCGATTATGGCCCTCATTACGACCATTGCTGCAAATGCCGCCTACCGCCACGGCATCGGCCACCAACATACCGTCACCGTGGCTACCGACCATCCATGCCATTATGACTGTAGCTGGAATTCCACCAGATGTCTGGCTAAATTCCAGCTGCGGTCATGGCAGTGGACGGCAGTAAGGTGGTACTGCTGCCAGCAGCAGCGCCACGCCAGCAAAACACCGCCTACCTGTTCCATGATACGGCTTGGCGGTGCTTTGCTGGTGGATGCTGCTGCTGGCAACAGTGCTGCGTCCCGTCTCCTGCTGGAGGACCCCCTGCAAGCAGGTAAGTCAGGCTCTCCAACAGGAAAGGGGGGTGGGGAGTGCTGTGTGCGTGTGTGGGGGTGTGTGCGACTGTGTGTGAATGCGTGCATGCGTGTGTAATGTGTGTGTGCATGAGTGGGTGTGTGTGTACGTGCATGTTGTATGTTCGTGAGTGTTGCTGTGAGTGTGTATGAATGTATGCATGTGTGGGTGAATGTGTGTATGGGTGTGTATGTGCGTGTATGTGTGGATATGTGGGGGGGTTGAGAGTGGGAGGGTGGGGGCGACTCTGGGGAGAGGGAGGAGGGCATGGGAGACCCCTATCAGTGGCAGGGAAGGAATTCCCTGGCACTGATAATGCCTACCACCATGGTTTCCGTGGCGGTACAGAAACCACGGAAACCATGGCGGTGGGCGGGGTCAAAATGCCATGGGCGGCCGCCGTGGAGGTCGGTGTGTTGCCTTGGCGGTTTGGCAATAGTGGAGGTAGGTACCACCAGCCTGTTTGCGGTATTACCTCCACTATAGCACCGACCGCCAGGATCGTAATGACCCCCTATGTCTTTTATGAAGAATGACCCACTCTATGAGAACCTGTCTTTGGGAATTACATATAGGCCAATAGGTCGGTCAGGAAGCCCAGAATTTTAGCCCCCCCCACCCCGAATCAGGTCGTACTGTGGAAAATCTATGTTGGCTTCACAGTCGAATGGCCCACCGAAATTCAAATGAGGCTCTTAGTTCCATTTGGTTTTAGTAAACACTAATTGGTGCAAATTCATATAATTGTCTGATGTTTGTGTCACAGGAGCCCAGATTGGGAGGGGGGAGCAATACAATAGGATATCCAAGCCAAGTACATGCCGTTTGCCTGCTCTGAGGTCCGAGATCAGAAAAATACCACTGGTATCCTTCTCAAGACCCTGATTGGCTCTTCATGGGGAAATTTGAATAGATCATAGTCCCTCTCAAGAGGCATGATTACTTTGAAGTAGCCTGAAACAACACTGGTCCAATGGAAACATGAAACTGAGGGCTACACAAGGACTGTCAAACAGAGGCATGTCAGACTGTCTATATGTTGATTGACCCCATTAATTTAGCAGTAGCCGTCATCACTGTTATGCTGTGTTATTGGTTAAATGCATGGATCACAACTTGTGGACCATAACAGCTGGAGAAAAAGAGGTTTCACTATTGATCAGCATTTGAACTCTTCTGTTGATGTGCCAAATAAAAAAGGGATTTTCTAAGTAACACTTCTGGTTGGACATTGATCTTTATTGGTTAGGCCATGATTTCTTGACCGCATCTGCCACGGAAGAGTTTAAAAAAACTGTAGAGTGTAGAACCATTGCAGATCTAGCACTTAAGAGCATGGGCAAGCTGGCGAGTAATAACAATACGCAGTATCAACTATTAGTGGACCCCCAAAGAGCATATGGAAAAAAACGTAATTATTTTATTGGTTTTACAGTGCTGAGAATGTGTTGTTCTCTCATTTCTTGATAGATTCTAGATCCTACTCTATGGTGGTTTAACAGTGCCTTCAGTGGGTTTCTCCTCTGTGTCTCCTAGTTACACCCCCACACTGTCTCTCCTGAGGAGACTCCAGCAACACCCCTCTCAGCTCTTCCTTTTGTTTGCGATTTTCAAGTCCGGGCCTTCAGTTTACCTCCCCAGTTCTTTTGCTTATTCAGTGGTTACCTTTCTCTTCTGATCTTCGATCTTCCTCTGGCTCCTGTCTTTTGGTTTTAGGTGCACACACGCTCTTGTTCCTCCAATGTTTTCTCTTATTACGGCAAGTTTATCCCATGTAGGCACAGGGCTTTAGAAAACACAAAACTAGCTACAAAGCAACAGATTGCTGTACAAAGTTGGCAGGTTGAGGAACACAGGTGAAGTGGATGTTTTCTCCTCGTCCACCATATACTCAGTCTCGCCCCTATTCTTTGTGTTAGTTTGGTCCTCAGCTCTGGTATGGTCAGTTCTTGTCTATCAATTTGATCTCGACCATTAATTCCTTTAACGTCCCTCTATTCTACTCTTGAATGATCATCAAGGCTTTTCTTGAACACTCCCCCCTCCTTTCTGCTACTTTTAGTCGTGAGTGTTGCTTGTATTAATCATTTTGTTTTTTTTGTAGTGCTGTATTACACTTTGGAAAAAGCCTTATAAAAATTCAGTATCATGAAATAGTAGAATAAATCAAATAACAATGATTTATTTGCAGTGAGAAACATTCTTTATTAGAAATCATAATTTCATTGATCTAAATTCAAATTAGGAATTTCATGTGATGCGTGTCAGATTTCGTATCTTTAAAACTAAACAGTACATTCGTAGTACTGAATTTCATGCATTTAGATTTTTTTAAAGATATCTTTGGCAATCATTCTACCATGTCGGCTCCTTGAATGCCTGACATCTTTCTCAATAGCACAGCTTTGTTAGGATGTATTGCCTTATTTTTTCCAGAGCTTAGAAGATATTGTAGTATATTTAAATTTCAAGCATGGTTTTGTTCTCTTCTTTGTAGGGTGCGTAATCCAAGCAGGCATAAGAAAACTGAGAATTAAAAATATTACGAACAATCCCTTGAAACGTCTACAGTATCACAGTAGCAGCCATAGTCAAGCCCTAGATTAGATTGCATTTCTATTGCGATTGCTAGGCTTCCCTTAGGCGAGGCGGCTGGAGTTCATTTTCCGCAACTTTGCAGGTAAATTGTCCTCATATCGCGGCCCTATGGTGAGCAATCCTTGGTGCTTGTTCGGCACCTGGAGGTCACCAGTGGATTGTGTCATGCAGTCTGATTTCACTTTGAAAGCTTTCAGTTCGAGCCTATCCCCACCATCGTTACTACAGGGGATGGAGTTGAGCCGTTGAATTTTCAGTGGGAGGTCTCCCGTGCTGCAGGCCCGCTCAACGTTGCTGAAACTCATGCGCAGGAGCTTTTTCTGCAAGTCGTCCTTGCCGGAGCTCATCTTTTGCAATTTGATAGGCAACTGACTCCCCCGTTCCCCAAGAATGTCAATGCAGCCTAGGGAGCCTAGCCGCCCTCGCCCGATGTGGCTGCTGCCGATGCGTGGGGTGCTCAGAGGGGAGGGGAGAGCTATTTTGTCTTCCAGCTCCTTGACACTGTAGGAAGGTGTAGGAACTTCAAAGGTAGCATGGAACTGGGAGTAGTCCACACGGAAAAAACCTTCTTCCAAGGACATCACAGGGAGGAACCTGTGGCCCCAAAGGACCTCATCTTCTGTGTAGGATGTCCTGGCTTGGCAAGTCATTCCTAAAAAATAAGATCAAGCATTAATGGAGAATTTTGTGACTAGATCTTTTTAAGCAACACGCATTTCCACAACAAAAGGAATAAATTCTCAATTTGATGGCTGGAGGTGGCCTATCACTGAGTGAAACAGCAAGGTTTCCCGAATAGGCTACTGTTACCAGTCGCATTCAATCAAATGTCAGATTTACATAAGGAATCTATTATGGCAGTTCTCTATCATGCCTCATCTAAATTCCATTTCTAAGACAAATTACTTGTAATAGGTTCATGTCAGGTCAATAACACAGTAGGAGACTGATTTACAAAGAACATTGTGTAATTTAGGACTGGCCTAGATCGGTAACTAGGTCTAACTTACTCTTGCGTAGGTTACACCATAAGCCATTGAATTAGGCCAGGGTACTTTAAGCATTCTTAAGTTGCATTTGTGGGGTCCTTCGGGGTGTGTCCGGGAAATCTCATACAGATGTGAGACACATCCACTTAGCTGTAACTTTTTTGAATATTACAAACATTTCCAAATGCATTTCGAACACTTATCTATATTCTTAGACTGCCACTGGAAGCATCAGGTAGGAAGGAACACCATTTACCCCAGATTTTACATGGGACATGGAGTTAGAAAGAGTAAGCTAGGGAAAATATGTTTAAGCAAATGAAGAAAGGAGTAATGCAATTAATTTAGAATTATGTACATTTCTTAATCCTACATTTGTGTATATTACAAATATGCATGAAATAAACTGTCATATGTACCTTTTTATTAATGAGCAACAGACATTTAGAACAGTTCTTTAAGACAGTGGTACATTGAACATGAGAAGGGAAAGTTATTGAATGCTCCAACAGATGTACCTGAAGAGCAGACGTAGGCCTCATAATGGGGCAGGATTTTTCACACCCAAGGAAGAACTGATGTTGGGGAGCTGGTAACTCCATGTGTGGGGAAAATGCAGCCAATTATCAGTTGGCGCTCGAGAGTCCATAAAGAAATGAGAAATTACCTGGGCAATTAGAAATGTTGGGTCTGATTCCCTTGGTAATTTCTTGTATTTTCCTAGATTTTCACACAGAGATTTCTGCTGGTTTCAGCAGCCATAATCTCCACGTAGAAGTACAAAACATATTTAAAATGCTTTAATTCTGATGGGTCAGATAACAATAGTTAAGGGCTTTACATCTTAATTATCAAGTGCACATAAACTGGCAGCCATCATGTACACAGTTATAAAATTACAAACACGTAGAAAAATACAATTTGCAAAACAATATACAATCCCTTGCAATAGAGCCTAAAAAGAACTCCCGGTATCCATTACATGTAAGACAATGTGATAACGACCAACTGTTAACAGCCTACTACGTTTAACAAATTCTTTTCACAATAAATAAACTAGGCATACCGCGCTTGTCATAACTTTTCATAATAAACAGCCCAGACCTATGGCAATAGATATAGTGTTTCCTAGTGCACCTATCAGGCCTCCAACTAGTCACCATAACTACCTCAGGCCTAATGTTTTGATCGTGAGCTTTTCCACAACTCAACTATCACGCACACAGCCATAAAAAGATATACAAAATTATAATTGGCTATGCAAAATACTAGCTCTTCAAAGCTTTAGAAGGATTCTCACGGAGCAAATCTTCTATATCAACAGATTGTCACAGGAGGTAACCAACACCAAAACCATTGCCTACTAGAGTAATCTGTGAGGTTCAATGCAACAAAATACTGATCTGTAGGTTTTATTATTGAGTAATAATCCACCATTAAATGTCTATGGACTTTAACATATGCTTGTTACAATGCATGTATCAGGCCAGCTTCCTTATTTGAAACTTTTGATAATAGTCAAATGAGGCTTACAGCCATAATTATTTTGCCACCACAACCAGTTCTGTCTGGCTGTACTGAGTATAGGCTTTCCTCAAGCCTCTCTTCAGCCCTCATGAAAGGTATTTTTTTATTTTGATCATGCTGTCATACCAGGCTTAAAAAATAATTGAGTGTGTTCCTGCCCATACCTAGAATACTCATTGAAGCAGTACAGCAGAAACGTCATATTTATTTTGCACTCATGAAGTAACTTAACATCAGTTCTTCCCTCTCAAATTACCTTATCAACCCAACCCAAGCTCTCACCCTTTCTCACATTGCCTATTCATACTCCCCATAGGAGGGATTAAGTTAGTAGTCACACCTAAAGCAACAGAAACTGGCACAAGACTGCCAGCCTGACTGGTCACCAGATGAACAAGTGGAAACTAGATTACTTTGAGGCGGCTCGACTGGCACTCCATGACAGCATGCTTGACCTTCCAGCGTGTGCACTTAATATGCAAACTCATTCATACAAGCTTGCACAGATATTGCAGAAAGTGGTCTATGACAGGCCACACTTCCCTAAGATACACACATCTGAGCAGGTCCCATCACCACCGTTTCAAACCCCAAACTCTACAATCAATGCTGGAAATATAATAAATATCCTCTGGGAGTGCAGTATCAGATGCAAGTGTGAGAAGGCCATGAGCGTGGAGAAGGGTGGAGCAGAGATACAATGGTGACACGCATCTGATAGGGTGCATACGTGAAATGTCCTACAAGAACCCACCATGTCACCACTACATTTTTACTTACCCATCTGAACATTTGTCAATACTGGCATTATTACAGTACTTCTTAGCAGAGCTGCTATACTGAACAATGGCCAGAACCAGCACTTCTCTTTGCCGCCCTGCAGTATCACTAATGGGCAAGACCAGCCTTCTGCTCGTGGAAGACATTTACGCATTTTCGGTGTCTGGCAAGGCTATGCTTTATGTGAGAGACCCAGACAGGAATGAAACTGGCAGACAGGCCACCAAAAGGACCTCCCTGGGTAGGGCAGCTCTTCTGATGTCCACTATTGGACGCAGTGATAGTGGAGCTAGGTTAACTCGATTGTAGGTGAGTGACAAGAGGTGCAAAAGGTGGACAGATGGGGCAGCCATTTTGTTTTGCATTTTTATATCGCAAAGTCGATCCAGAGGTGTCGAAGCACGTTACATGAGCACCACTTGCATTACTCAAGGTCACATTATTTTATTTGGGTATGGGGCGATTATGTGATGCACCCAGAATTACAGGAAGTTGAGCCGATGCGAGACTCGATACGGTTCCCCAGTTGAAGTCGACAGCTCTGGCCAAAACACCACATCCTCAACCGCCAACTTCTAAATGAGGGTATATATAATTGCAACTGTCCCCTGGATTTAGGACTTCGACATTCAGACATACAGAAATAGCATATCACAGTTCAAAGTAGGAAAGCAGTATATATGTATATCAAAAGACACTATTTTAAAACCAAGCACACTTAATATTCTTTCTTTTTAAACAACGTCATAAGAGAACTATTCCATATTTAACAGTTTCTCTAAACTTAAATTAAATCACCCAAAAAAGAACAGTTCCATCAATGCCATTAATTGTCATCAGTCCACAGCCATTGTGCTGTGTAGTGCCTTTAAAAGGCAGACCCAGATAAGGTCACATTGTACACGTCTGCTTGGCCATCTGCTCTGAATGAAGGAGATTTTCTTCATGCCAAAGCTCTTGGCTGCTTCACAGTCAAACAGCTCAGTTTGCATGGGAGCAGAGCCATAACCAGGCTGTGCGAGGGAAGGAGTGGCACTGCTGCAGGGAAAGCCTCTTTCCTCTTCATAAAGGACACTACCCCACCAGCAGCGGCCGCCGCAAATCTCATAGAGGGGGGTGTGGTGGTGGGGGGACAGGGATGGGTGGGGGGGGGGTTGTTAGGGAATAACAACTAATTAAAATAAAAGACTTAACTCTTTCCGTCGCAGCCTCCATCCTCTCCTGCGCCTCGTACGTCCTTCTTGCCTGTTCTGGTGTCCCAGTATTTGCTGGGACACCAGAAGAGGCTCCCCAGCAAACCTGGGGCTACTTACATGCTATACGTAGCATGTAAGCAGTGTCAGGATTGGTCTGAGTGGCAGTCACTGCCGCTCAGACACAAGCCTGGGGTTTGCACAGTTTCTCCAGCTCAACTGTGCATGCAGCCGGGTTGGAGATAAGTGCCATATATGTTTGGCCCGCCTCAGACGGCCAGCCAAACACACATGTGCACTTAGTGCACTCTCACTTCCTCCCACCTCCCGTGGCACAAGCCCTGTCCCTCCCTGCACTGCTGTGCCAGAAGCAGAAAAAGAAAACAATAGAAACTATCATTTTTTTTTCTGCTTCTGGCACAGCCAGTGGGCCAACGCTCCTTCGCCATAGTGAAGGAGCTGTCCCTGTACCCCACTTTCTCCTGTTTTATCCATCATGGTAACTGCTCATCACAGTTGTGACTCTGGCCTGGGTCAGAACTGTGGACTCAGGCAGGAATGTGTCCCTCGTCTGTAAATAAATTAAACAGGATGCTTCAGGGACAGTGCCATTTTCCTGAACTACATCCAGGTGCTTTAAGCCAGAATAGTTCAGCCGTGGGGCTTAATTTGTGTTTTTTGCAGGTTTTTTTTAGCATCAACTTCGCCGAAGCACATTAGAGCAGTTTATATGGGTACCAGATTACACTACACAAGTTCAAATTCATATTTTGATTTGACATGGGGAGATTAAGAGATATACCCAGAATCACAGATTGAACTGATGCCCGGACTTAAATTTGGTTCTCCATTTCCAAAGTAAGCAGCTCTGGCCTTCCCTGACCTTCCTCATAAGTTATTCCTGGTTTGCCTTACTTGGAAGAACTATCAGAACTGTGACATTTCATGGATGGTTACAGTGCCCCTAAAGAAACGTGGCATGTAGACTGGAAGTCAGAGCATGTTCTTTGATGACATCATGACATTTTAACTGCAGGTTTTTGTCTTTTTAGGGTCGAGCCTGCGTCGCATGCGCTTGCGCATGCGTTTCGCTTGCGAGACGCTTTAGTAGACAGAAAAGGGCTCGGAGCCCCGTCCATGTCACGTCAGTGTCTTTCATTGGTTCGAGGGCTTGCCTTTCAAAATCAGCTTGCTTTCATCAGTGGAAGGCACGCATACGTCATGCGTTTTCCGGTGGTTAGCCCTCCTCGAGCGCAGCGACCAAGTACTGAAAACATGCGAGGCTCGCTGTTTCCCGTCACGTTTGTGGACTACTTTTTATCTTTTTTCTGCAGCGCGATCTCGCTTGGCAGAAGTCCAGCGCTTTGCATGACATCGACCCTGTTACATAGTTAATTGCACTTTTGCCGGTTACGTAGATAGTTGTACTTTTGCCGATAGGCTTCACTACGAGTGAACTGTAGCAGTGCGATCGCGCTCTTTTTTTGCATTTAATGTGGCAAGAAAAGTCCAGTTGGGAGTTTACAACTGCTAATAGCTGTAACTCGGAGAAATGCAAGACCCTATTGCATTACAAATGCTTGTTTGTCTGGGAAGCAGTCCTGTTTATTTTTATGATAGGCTAGGGTTAGTCACTAATTGCGCTTGCAAGTCCATTTGTTTTACTTAGACATCTTCATAACATTTTGTTGGATTTACAGCTTTTGTGTTCTTAAAGTAAAGTCTGAGCCTCAATAAGCTTCTTACACCAGTACCAAAAATACTAACTACTGTCAAAAATATTTGCCATGCAATATTTTGCTTTGCATAACTTTTAAGTTCACCACTTAGAACACAAACAATTTTCTGATTCTTGTTTAGGTCTCGCCTCCTACCAGACAGCACAACTTATTTGTTGGCCAAAAGACCTATTGTCACTTTACAGTGTGCTAAAAGCTGGCCCCTTCATTACCATTGGTTGGCTTTAGTGACACACTCATATGCTTGCTTTTTATTCGACAGCTTGTGTGGGCTTTACCTACTCGTCTTGTGTTTGTCTCTTGCCTGGAGCATGAACGTATTACTTGTGTCCTTCCACTGCACACTTTGAAGCGCTACTTTTATTCTTTTGTTTTAATGAGAGTTCATGCGTTTTCCAGCTGTTTCCCTCATTTTCTGCTCTTTCCCTCTGCTATAGCCCATGTTGATCTCTCTCTCTCCCCTTTGCTGTCCCCTGCCACCTTCTGCACTGTGCTTGCCCTTGTGTTTCCCTCTCCTTCACATTGCTTTCTCGCTCATGTGCTTTCAAACACATAGCTTCACGTTCCTCTCTCTCACTCATGTTGCTTCCTCTGCCCTCTGTATTCCTTCCTTCACTTGCAACCTTCATGTTGCTTCCGCCTCGCACCCTCTGTGCTATGTTTGCCCTTGTGTTGCGTCCTTCCCCGCCCATGCCTCCCGTGTTGTTCCCTTCACCCGTGCGCTTTGTGTTGTTTCAACCCACTTGTGCCTCCTAATAAGAAAAGTAACTTTTGCGCAACTTTTAAAAACTGTTTTACTTACAGATCCACATCGGATCGGTATATCAAAAGTTAAAAAAAACACCTGGGTCATTTTGTATGCATGCGTGCTAACAAAATGCGGTGGGCGGGTGTGTCATAGAGTCTTTTTTGTTTACTCTTAAGACATGATTCACAGCATTGGGGATGAAGTACAGCATCAGTAAAAATCATTGGCAATGGCAATAGGTCCCAAAGACGAGACCTATTGACATTGAGCTTTACTTGAGGGTAAAACGTAACTCTGCTGTAGGGTACGATTACAAAATTCTAAATTGTTGTAGTCCTAGAGGGTTCATTGAGGAATTTTGTTTCTTGGACAGCTGGAGCACACAAACACACACACTTTCCCAAATATTACCAAACATATCTACTAACAAAAGCTAGACCTATTAGCTTTGCCATTGCAATTTACAAAGAAGTGAGACCCATTGGCTTTGCCAAAATCTGTTTTGCTTTTATAGCTGGAGGCCCTTGCCTCCCACCATTCTCTTTCCATGAACCTAGCCATTTGCTTTTCGTTTTATCTTTAATTCTTCTTGTATGCTGTCCTGAGCCATAAACCTACTACCTACCCTACAAAATGTATCTGTACCATTCATAATTTCTTATTACAATGTTTCTGTTCTGTCATTTTTATTAGCTTGAGATTTGTGTATCCCAGGATTTTGATCCTGAAAAAAGTATTTGTCACCCTCAGGTATAGCCACATGGTTGTTGATGGTCCCACCTCTGCACTCACTACTCCCATGCCACAATCCACTTCCAAATCACAGATCTCCCGTTCAGGATGGTTTTTAAAATTCATCTTTTCTAACTATTCACTATTCATGAGACGCACCTCTCAGCACCTCCCGCTCCCCCCGCACTCCTGTCCCAACCACTCGCAGCCATTGCCATGCGCCACCGGGCCTGCAGATATCTAAAAGTGACATATTTTTAATGCGACTGTGGCTGAGAATCAAAGCCCATATTTATCCAAGTAAAGTCTCACTCTGGTCCAAAATGTACAAATTAGATCCATCAAATGAGCTCTGGCTCCTAATCAGGGATATAAAGCACCATGAAGCTGCAACTTTAATCTAACACAATTAATACCCTTACACCCCCATCTGCTTACTTTATTAATTAATAAATGTATGAATGATCGGATTTATAAAGCGCACAGCTACCAAAGAGAGTGTCCCGGCGCATATTCCAATATCTGGGTTAGTCAGTAACAGAAAGCACGTCTCAACTGAACGTAATATGGACATCTCCATCTACTGCATCAAAGCACAAAGCTGTGAAATGTAAACGCAATAGTTCAACCCTGACTACACCTCTGGTAAAGTTCGATAAATTATGATATAGAAGTAAGGTGGATTGTACTTAACTATGACTCTTGCTTTGAATTTACTTTGCCATTTGTATACAGCTACAAAAATGGTTTGATGGCATTTGATTTACGATGGATGACATTTTATTTCTAATATACACTGAAGAAGAAATCGAGATTTTCCCTAGTTGTTATATTGTTCATAATGAATAATCCTTATTATTAAGGAAAAAAGTATTGTAAAGGACCACTAGATGGCACTATTACACTTTCATTCTTAATACTATGAACGAATCATCCCTTAGACTTTGATTAAGAGTTAGGTTGTAAAAAGCACCCAACTTGCACATAGGTTAAATACCAATAACACAGGGTTCGGGTAAATAACACATTTAATAACAGATTATGAGTTTATACTTTGCATTGCAGAATCTTTATTTAGCACGTGTTTCAATCTGAATAACTGTTATTTTGAGCATGTGGTAAATATTGCACCCAATAAATAGTACGTGCACAAAACATCAGGAAGTGCCCATTTTCAGGCACTGGAAGTAACTATAGTGAGGAAATTAAGCAATAACGACACATAAAATGACAAAATGATTTTAGGACATCCCAAAAGTACACCAACGACGCCTTCCTATGTGTGAGTATACAGGCATTCATTTTATGTGGACAAATCACCTTGAAACAAGACAAACAGAATCCACTGCCATCCTCAGATATCAATCAGTCATCACAAGCAGAAACTTGCCAGACTGTTGCATCCTGAAACGACATTCAAGGTTAGGGATCCTGAGCTGGAGGACCTCGCCAAGGAGGTGTGAAGACACCATGACCGTCTAATGTGCCATGTCATGCTGAAGATGCCACCAAAAAACACCAATAACATGCTTGTGGAAGGAGATAGTGGAAAAAACAATACTGAATTAACATGTCTATATGATACTGAGAACATTAAAAACAGCTTCTTAACCTTGAAATTCTAGGTACTTAATCAAGTTGCCGAGTAGGCACTAGAGCATAGATACTGGTGGGTACTTCTCCACCTCCACTCTAAATCAAGCTGTAGGAATAAAAAATTAAGATCATCCTCGCCATGTCTTCCACTACAGACATGAAAACAGGTCTTGTAGTCCGAGGAATCCAAGGTAAGAGACATGAGAATTGTAATGCAAGTACATGTGGTTGTTAAAAGATGATGGGAGGTTGATTTGTCCGCCTAGTATTCTAAAGGTGATGTGTCACTACAGTATGCGTAATGCTGTTTCTCTTCAGGACCATGTCATTGTGGTTTCAATGCCATGCTAAAAGAGTGACAGAGAAATGCCAGGGGATCCACCATATATGTAATGATGAAAATATGTTTTGCATGTTGCCATATCTTCTGGCTTGCATGCTGACTCATGGTTGAGGATTCCAGCCTTACTGTGTCAATCATGGTGTTGCTGCACCATTTGACATTACTGGTCAGTGGCCTGGTGTCCATCCTCAAGCTGCATGGTTTGCTGCAGCAGAATATAGATCTGGCATTGCATGATATAGCTGCCCAACAGTACTGCATCTATGGTAAGGGTACTGTGGAATGGAAGTGTGAACTGCTGCAATCAAACTGTACGAGGTTTACCTGTCCATAGCTGTTTATGTAGGTCTGGCCTCGTGCGCAGGTGTGTGTGGGATGTTATTTTTATCAGCTCAGTGCATGTACTGTGGGGCATATTTACAAGCCCCTACCATCGTCTTCACCTCCCTATCATAATTTTTTTTACGCTAAGGCAGCATTAAGGAGGCCATTCCCCCTGCCATATTTACAAAGTGGCACAATGCATGCATTGTGTCACTTTGTAACCCCTTGTGCCACATTTTGCCTCCTCCAGCAATAATGTATGAAAGGGGGGTGTTCTCCCACAGGGAGGCCCAAACAATTGTCACAGTGAAATTTACAAGGATTCACTGCACCATTTTTTCCCTTCATTTTTAATGCCTGCACAAGGCAGCCGTTAAAGTGACACTCCTGCATTGGCTTACGTGCCTTCCTGTGCTTTGCTGCACTAGCGCCAACATTTTTGTCACTAGTGCAGCACAATTTTGACGCTGTTGTGGTAACAACTGCCATGGTACACCATATTGTAAATATGGAGCAACCATGGCGTCATTAAGGGGCACAGGGGGGTGCAAGAAAAGTGATGCATCGAGACCGATGCTCCACTTTCTTGTAAATATGCCCCATGTGTTTTAGTATTTTGTGTTGGTCTTGGATTTTTTTGTATTGGTTTACAGCTTTTTTTCATTCCCTACAATCTCCAGAATTTTACCACTTCCTTTTGACTGGAAGATATTTTAAGGCAGTGTTTTCCACTGGTTTTAAATTATGTATCTTGCTTGTAATTGGTGTTATTTACCAAACGCTTTATTTTACAGATGTGGTAACTATCACATACAGAAAATAGCATATGTTACATTGCGCCAAATAGTGCATGTAGACCACAGACGTCGTATTTAGCATGTGCTTCATATCACACGGGTTTTAACTCATGATTAGACCATTTGTTAAAGTAATGCGCTATTTACCCTTGCGTACATTAGTTACTACTCTCTCTAACGCATAATCAGGGCCTCAGTATTTGAAATTGCTTTGGCTGGGTTATCACTGCAGAGTAAAGGCAATAGATGAAACGTAGATTTGTAATTTCTGATGGATATGTCTAACTAGAGATTCCTCTCCTTCAGAATATTCCCCGAGCACCACACTGGATTCAGAAGCTTTTTCAATAATACCTTAATTCCTGGGAGGACTTCAGCCGTGACATTGACCTTTTGAGGGAGCTGCCTCAGGAGCAAGAGTGAGTCAGCTCCCTTGACTTGGAGTGGGAGCAGGACTCACTCCTGGCCCACAACTACTTTTTTTGTTCAGCTGTTCAATGATGTACAGCTTCACTTCTCAGATTGCCTTTGGTTGCATGAAGGCACACTTGTCCCACAGCTTTGATTTATGCCCCATGCTCAAACCCCAGAGACCCACCTTGCGCGGGTCTGTGACTGACTACTGTTTTCAACAGTCTCAGGATGGTTTAAAACCTGTTGTCTTAGAAGGGGACATTGTTCTATAGCACACAGGATTATTATCTGTTTTAGGAGTTGGGCAGCAAAATTGGGAGCAGAGCATAAAGAAAGGTTCATGTCCGAGCATAGGGTGGCACTTATATGTGGCTCTGCTTAATTATTTTCAGAGCCAGCAGGGATAAGCATGATGCTGTCACCTAGCAGCCCATTGGAATATTGCTATAAAAGTTTCCGGATGGAGTCTGGTACCTGTGAAATATTCTAAAGGTGATGAATCTGCTGTGAGATAGTGTCCACCACCAAGAGAGTTACCGAAGGTGAGTAACTTGTACTAATCCCCCAAGAAAACACCCACTCTGCATCTTCAATTGTTCCAAACCAAAATTTAAAATACGGTCATATTCTAGGACAAACTTGACTTTGACAGCTCAACTCTGGGTGCTGTTATAGTCCCATCCATATTTAGTAATAATAATAAGATATGGAATAGCCATTAGACATCATGAGCTCTATACAAAGCAACAAACTATATCTCTGTGGTGAGATCAGTTTACCGATGTAAGAAACATAAGTTGCTGAGACACACCAAACAGAAGTCAGCCCTACAGAGTGTAAGCCTCTGAAAACGAATGCCTTACCCAGATAATTTATTTTACTATGTGTAATGTCTTGTATTGCAGCTAGCGGGGTGGATCATTGTGTCTGTTCCATAAAACTATGTACAATATTCAGGTGATCGGAGTAATCCTGGTGAGGCTGACAGACGTTTATCCTTCCGCTGTTGTTGTGTAGCCATTTTAGCTATAGTTTTATACACATTATTTTAGCAAACTAGACCTGCCACTGTGCACTTTAACCTAAATATTTTTTATTTTAGCTTCGTTATATTTTAACAGTAACCAAATTTGTGGTCTTGTTTTATTTTCTCTATCTAGCTTTTCTTCACCTAGGTCAGCTCTACGTTCTTAAACAAGACATTTCTTTCACTCTGTGCTTTTCTGAAGGCTGCAGTAAGATAGGTTGCTGGCAAAAGTAGTACACTTTGTCTCCAATGTTCACAGAAATATACACACTGTTCCATGGGGATCCTTTCTTGGAACATCAGCTCTTTTATTACAAGAACACTACTTTGACCCATGTATGTTAGAGTGAGATTCCAGCCAGATGACCACGACTGTATGCTGATTGCTGATTGCTTCACTGCAGCTGCTTATGTAGACTACAGGCGTCTTGCTCAGGTACGAGGGATGATGTCTTCCCAGGCGGTTCTGAAGGGCAGAATCAGAGCCTAACATGCTGTGCTCTAACATAGCCTAGGTAGGAACTATCTCTACAAACTCTAGTGACAATATGGCAGCTTTATTCTTGTGTTTTACTCTCCTTGCCACACTTTTAGTCTTAAAAAACTAGTTCTACGGCATTGTAAGATCTTCCTGCATTAGCTCCCTCTCTCTCTCTTTACACATTTACTTAAAGCAACATCATCCAAAAAAGGACGTTATGTTTATGTACTAGGATGAGTTACTAGTCAATGTTATACAGAACGAAACGTAAGATATTTATAGAAAACAGAGTTCAGGAGAAGAAGCAGATGATTACAATCAAACCACTCGAAAACGCCCACTGCTCATGACCCAACACATGACATTACAGATGGCTTGATAAACAAAGCCATCAAAGACATAACTGGTGACGTCGTATGTGATATCACCAGTGGTATGACTGACGACTTTAGTGACGTGGCTTTGTGCTTCATCTTACATCGAAAGAAAAGGCCGCAGAAACGTGTACATGCATCAGATGTTCTCACAGATGTTCCGATAAACAGAGGCTGCATGTCTCTGGACAGCATCTGGATGTCCTCACAGAGATACTGTGAAGAAAGGCAGCAGTTTCACTAATGAAATGTACCCAAAGATAGTGTGTTGTGTCAAGCCTTAAGTACCACTATCAACAAGTAAATACACCTGAAAAGCTCAGGAGAGGAAAGGCTGCTGCTGTTCGGCTCACAAACAGACATCCTCATAGGCATTAAGTGTGGGTATAAACCTGTCAGACAACTGTAATCTGGCTGTGTCTAAGAGAAAACAAATTAGAAATGGTTGGAATATCTGAAAGAATCTGAGGGACAAATTAGTATTTTGGCCTGCCCCATTAGAGATAACCGAGCCTCAAATATCTAGACTCCACTAACCGAGTCATGTTTCAGCCTTATTGGTTTCAGTGAGGCGCAGCGATCAGCATCTGGCCATACTCTCACTGTTAGGGCATCTCACTGAGGTGAACAGGAGGAAAGGGAACATGCCCCTGGCTGCGTTTAGATGATTTTGATGCACTATTCCTATCCTGTGTGCCTTAAGGCATGAAAAAATTCAGACCCATCTGTTGTATTGCAGTGCCATCTGCCATGACACTCATGGTCTGTACTGACATCCCTCACTTACAAACATTTCTCGATGGTGATCATCTGCGAACCGTCATCCCCGTCCACCACATGCAGCTACTGAACAAATCTGTACCTAGGAATGAAGAATACCACAGAAGCACTTGAACTGCCCTAACCGGTCCCATACGCTTGCCTACCAAGCGTGTAAACACAGAACCATCCACAGAGGATCAATCCAGTACCCAATCCCCAGTCCAAGCCTTGTACTGCTTGCTGGGGCCTACAGGTAAACATTCCACATCACACTAGACCCTTAACCCTAGCTGTGTCCCATCCTAATATGGCTCAGTCACCCACCCAGGTACCTGTGAATAGTAGCTTTTTCATGTCACCGATTCATGTTCCATCTAGTACAATGGCCACCTCGGACATGTGCATGTCTCGACCTTACCTCTTGCTTCCATAACCAATCCCCAAATCCAGGTAACTCTGTGAATTGACCACACCACTTTCTCAACCTATCCCAACATGAATAATTACTTGAACCAGGTGTTATTAAAGAAAGGGAGGACTGGGGCAAAGCACTCCTGGTCAGTGGAAAGAGACAAAGGACTAGTGGTGCGTGCCCTTCCCTACACCTTGTTGTTAATGGCGGCTATCTTAAAATGGTAACAGAGTTTAATCTTAACTACGTCATCACCATTCACTCATGTCTGGATGATATACATAGCTGTATATGCCCATGTGTGAGCCTACCTTGTTTGCATGTCAACCAAGGGCAACTATTTAAGATCCACTCAGGGAAATTAAACAAATAATCAAAATCTAGTTTAGCAGATGTATGATTGTTGAGTTACTTTAAGGGTCATGTTACATTACACACAGAGAGAGTCACAGTCATCATGACTTTAATGCCAGTACACGAGCTCCTGGCACTATCAGTGCAATAAACATCACTGACACATAATTTAGGAATCTAATAAAATAAGAGCATGATCAACTTGCTACTTTGAGCACCTACTGCTTAGCATATCTAGAACCTGGAAATAACAGCTGTATTTTTCTAACCACTGCACTGAACTCAAAGTCACAAACACTACATCTCAGTGGAAAAGTACTCAAGTTCCATAGTCTGGAGAAGTATGCTGATCACCACCAACACCAACCAACTAGCCATAATTCTATCTCACCCGTAAAATCCAGAAGCACACTTGGTGACCTTAGAGCCTCAGCCCACCAGACCATTAACACATGCCCTCAACATCACAATGCTGCCCTGCCCGTTGCCGCCCACTCCATTCTGACAGCGCCTGTATTTGGCTCCTACAGTGCCATCGTTTGCATCAGCACCAGAGTTACCACTTGAAACATCATCGCCATCTACTGTGGCAGAACCATTGATTCTGAAAGAAGAGTGTATAATGCACACCTGACCAAACCTTAAGCTATCTGGATTCAAAGTCATTCATCAGATTACACCTAAAAGCGGTGTGCGTCACTGGACTGGGTTCTGCCAAACACCCAAAGAATAATATCAAAAAGCGAAACCGCTCACGCGGTTCCGAACCAGTCTGCACAACCCCAAATACATTTTTGCACGTGTTTGTTAAAAATCAACATTATGACATTTATTGATTACTTGATTGTCACTCTGTGTTACTCAAGAGTTAGTACACTAGGCAACATATGCCTTATTCATCATATGCATAGCAAATTATTATGAATAATTGTTGTTGTGGAAACGTTATTCTTCAATAACATTCACTTCAGTAGCGGAAGAAGACCCAATGCATTTCGGGAACTGATGTCTCTTCTTCAGGGGCGACTGAAATAAGAAAAGAAAACAAAACACAGGAGTCCAAGGAGGAACTTTCGACACAGTTTAAGATCACTGACCCATTACTATGCAAGACCTATAAACAGCTTCCATATGCAATCACACCAATGTGGATACAAAAACCATTGTGACGGTAGGTGACGAGATTAACCATAGTGCCTAGAGACCAAGGTGGAAACCTCATTATACTCGAGGTACCTACAATACCCCTAACGTGATGAACCAACATGCATGAGCATGCAATGTGCTGTGCTCTTCTCACATGTTCTTATTTCAGTTACCGACGTTTTTACAGACATCACAGGATGGACGTCTGGGCCACGCAGTATCCTGGATCAAGTCCTTTCCGGTGGAATGCTCCTAAACAGTGACCCTTCCTCCTTTATCGTCTGCTTTGCGTAATCTCTAGAAATCTAGGGATCATATCTGATACCTGGCTACTGTGGGCACCTCAAATTCAAAGTTGTAGAAACGGCGTAAATTTGCTATCAGTGCTCAGGGACATTCTCCGGGTCCGGCACACCCTTGGGTGCAGATGATGAGGGACGAGTCCTAAGGGAGACTGACTGCAATGAAGTGGATTACTCTGGATCTCCACAACCACATAGCCAAATTATGCCTAAATCTGGGAATGGAATCATGTGAAACCGGCTTTAAAAGCATCCACTGGCTCCCTGTGGAGTCTGAGACACAATTCAAAACTCTGTGCATCATTCACAAGCCTTTCTGGAACAAAGGACATGGCCACTTGTGTAATATGGCTCACAGTTACATCTGTGCCAAGAACCTAACTTTGACCTCTTCCGTAAATACACTAGTCAACTTTCAGAAGACAGAAACATGGAAGTAGATCACTGGCTGCCAAAGTCCACATACTGAGGAATGCCTTGAGCCTCATTTGGTTCAGGACCCTCACGAAGACTGAACTCTTTATGCTCACGTCCAGTTAAGTTTTACGGCGACATAGGTAGCAATCGAAGAATATTGAGTAGTAACGGTATACTTTGTATCCAGCTTAAATCTACCCTTGGGCTGAAAAAAAGTGAGCAAGGAAATCTATGAGATTTTCTTGCTTCATTGTTTTCCACACTTTTAACGCCTATTCTGAGCAGGCATTGAAAGGGGGCATACCATTATTTAGAATGAGCCCCTATGTACTCCTCAGGAGTAGCGCCAACATTTTGGTGCCACTCCTGCAGAGTACATCAATTGCATCACATAGAATGATGCTATTGCCCCCTACCCTGCTCCATGGTGCACCGTATTTCAAATTCGGTGCACACATGGTGGCGATAAGAGGGCACTAAGGGGTGCAGCGAAAGTGGCGCTGCACAGGGCGCAGCGCCACTTTCTATAAATCTGCCCCTTAGGGGCATATTGACAAGGAACTGGAGCATCAGGTCTGATGTGCCAGTTTCCTTGCGTCACCCTGCGAAAGAGGAAAGTCTCCCAGGATTGTTTGTGTGCAGGAAAGTGACCCCTCCTGCACAAAAACAATCATGTTTACAACGCAGACACCCTTGCACATGGTGCACCAGGCTGCCAAAACGGCACCAGTGCAGTGGGAATGGACAAGAATGTGCCGTATTGCTTAATACAATACATTCCTGCCCTTTCCCCTTGACGCAGGGCAGCGCAGCAAGGTGACATGCTGCACTGCCCTGCAGCAAAAGCCTGTAAATATGGGCCTAGAGGTCTCACCATCCTCCTTTTTTGGCTAGGTGGCCTTCTTTCTATCCAGTGACGGGTCTAATATGAAATAGTTCCACTAACTACTGTAGAAACTCATTACCCTCTTGCCTTTTCCTTTAGGTTACTTATTGTTACATGTGGGTAGTGTGTTATACTTGTACTTATTTCTTGTGCTATGTTTATTTTAAGGGATCCCTTACTTCTAGTACTCAAGACATTAGCGTGGCCCAGTGCTTAATTTGTGCTTGTTGATTCCGGTGCAGAGCACCGGCACTTATTTTTTAGGGCCGGCACTTATTTTTGAGGGCCGACACTTATTTTTCTGCCTCAAGCATTTACTGTGAGCGAAAGACTCATATGGAAAGACTGGGGAAGAGAAAAACGAAAAAGCACCACAAAGGAAGAAAGGAGAAAGCAGCAAGAGTGAGCTGAACGGGCAGGGAGTGGCCATAAATGGATTAAAGAGGCCCAAGATGGCTTCACGATTACGCTGCCTCAGTATTCGGTATTCGCACATTTAATTGCAGCAGCCGCTTGTTTCAGTGAAGAACTTTCGGCACTGGCACGTTTTTATTTACAAATTAAGCACAGATCTGGCCTCTTCAGTTAGGCTTTGGTCCACACCAGTAGCAGCTGCTCACAGTCTAAGCTTCTTCGAGGATTCTCAATTATCCATGACACCTCAGACTTCTAAGCTTGTCCAAAGTCATTTCCACTAAGTTAAAACTTCCTAAAATGCATTTGAACCAATGTAACCTTTCCACCCCAGAGATCATGCAATTATGGCTCGGGTTCCATCAAGATCAGGCCTTTGTCACAGCGCTTGTCTGGAAATTTCAGTCTGCCTACTACAACAAGCATCTGCAATACAATGGGTCTCGTCTTTGCTCGAGTTAGAGCTATTAGCGTTGTCAATTGCTAACTGGACTTTTCTTGCCACATAAATTGAAAATGAAAAGTAAAACAGTTGACATAAGCAAGCCACTTCAAAGCACCATGGCCACCATGAGTGTGAGCGCAAAGGAGAGACACCAAAGAAAAACATTTCTCGCTCTCAGTCAAATTTATTGGCAAATGCACAATTATCCATGTAACAGGGTCGACGATCAAGGCGATAACAAAACTGCCCCAAGGAGGGGCAAACGTAAAGCATTTACCAAACAAACAAAGGATTTTTGAAAGGCAAGCCCATGAACGAGTGATAGTGATGTGCATGCGGTGGGCGTGGTTAAAAACCCACGGATAGATTACAACACGTTAGAGCACTTGCTCGCTCAACCTAAAAATTCAAAACACAGTGTTAAGAACTCACAGCCACCTGAAGAAACGATGGAAAGTAACCAATCACATTGAGGAGCTACACTGGTTGCCACCATGGTCTGACTGGCCTACAGAGAAATTTGGTAGTGCCAGAAGGGTTGGCTTAACGGGTCAGAGTGTGGACTGAGTTTTTGACTGTTTGTAGGCCTGTCTTATGGCCAGGTGGGCAGGTTTTACTAGCCATTAAGGCAATCAGGCAGTGTCCGAGGGGATGGTCTGAAAGGTCAGTGTGTGAGCCTGTGTTTTGGATGTTTGGGGGCCTGTTTTATGGTCAGGTGAGCTAGTTTTTACTGTTGTTTTCTCTGATGTTAAAACAAACATTGCCTGCAGCAAGCTCAAATGCATGCAGTTTTTCACATCTGGCAAACAACTAAAACTGCCCGAATTTGCAAACATGGGCCACTTTTTTAGCTATCCAAGTTGATACTGTGAGACACTTTTATTTTGGTGCCAAGACTTATTTTGTGTCCCAGTCCAACCCTGCCTGTTATGACAAACATTTCCTGCTGCAAGTACAAATGCATGCAGTCGCTGATACCTTGCAAAATACAGTATGTCTATAGCATGTCTTTACAAGTTCAAAACTGTCCAGATTTTTACCTATCTTATTAGTTGACAAGAGGCACTTTTTTGATGTATGTGCCTATTTTCTGTCCCAGTCCTACCCTGGTTGCCACCAGCAAAGAAAATGAAATTTTAGTCCTTGTGCATAGTCCACCTTGTGACTAGGCTCTATTTTTAGGTTTTGCCAGCACGCGCCTGCTTGCTCGCTATGCATGTGCAATCTTTTGCTAATAAGAAAAACTTAAAAAGGGGCTTAGAAACCACCCCTTTTGTACATGAACTTACCATTGGCTTGGTCCAAATTTGCTCTAATTTACATGCTTCTGATTGGCCAGTACGTCATCTGCATGTCTGCAGCTTCACTTCCTGCTGTCTTCTTTGCCATTCATGCCATCGTGTTGCCTCTGAACCAAGTACTCCTTCCGGTCACTTGCCATTGGACATTAGCCAGTGTTCTTCCTCTAGCTACAACACTGAAGGTACTTCTTTTTTTCTTTCTGCATGCCATATTCTTTCTCCGCTGACGTCTTCTTTCTTTGCTGCCATCTTCTCTGTCTTCTTTGTTCGCTGGCGTCTTCCCTCTTCTTTGCTGCGTGCCGTCTTCTCTGTCTTCTTTCTTCTTTGCCGTCTTCTTTCCTCTTCACCGCATGCCGGCTTCTCTGTCTTCTTTCTTTGTTGTCGTCTTCTTTCTTCATCACTGCATGCCTTCTTCTTATGTCTTCTTTCTTCGCTGACATCATCTTTCTTCGTTGCTGTCTTCTTTCTTCTTCGCCACATGCCGTCTTCTCTGTTTTCTTTCTTCGCTGCCATCTCCTTTCTCGTACTCTGCATGTCGTCTTCTCTGTCTTCTTTCATCACTGCCGTCTCCTTTGCTGCATACCATCTTCTCTGTCTTCTTTCTTCGCTGATTTGTTCTTTCTTGTTTGCCAAATGCTGTCTTCTGTGTCTTATTTCTTCACTGATGTCTTCTTTCTTCGCTGCCGTCTTCTCTGTCTTCTTTCTTCTTCTTCCTATCTAACTGGATATTAAATATCAGAAAATGTTTATAATAATGTTTGTTTTAAATTTGATAAACCTTTAATAGTTGTTTATGTTGTGATGTATTTTGAATTAATAAACAACAACATAAACAACCTTTAATTGTTTATCAAATTTAAAACAATTAATATAACATATTTCTAATATTTTGTAATCCAGTTAGATAAAAAGGAAAAACAAAGGCGAAACTTATTGGCTTTGCCAATGCTTGCTTTTAAAGCTTCCTATTACTTTCCTTCAACCATTTGGTACCTTTCCTGTATCAGTAAGTTCTTGAAACTTCCTACGGGAGGTCTGGCCTGTTCACTGTAAGCCACCCAACTCCGGAAGTTGCTCATCTAAGGACATGCTAGATAATTTCCCATTTTGTACATTTTAAAGAAGCGTGCCTCTACACAAACTCTAATTGAATTATCTGTCCTTGCTGCCCTCTAGTCATGCAGCTCAGTTTTTTTTAGCGCCAAGGGGCCACAATTAGCAGTGATAGGTTCTCTCTATAAAAGTATGCTACCATGACACGACATTGCATAACAATACTTATTTTTATTATTTCGTAAACACATGGGTTTCTTGGCACCATGAGTGCTTGTGGTTACAGGGTAGTGTATACAACTAATAGGAAAAAGGCCAGGTTCCCAACATTTTTCTGAAACCTATTCGATTGCTATTTGTGCCTTTTATTAGGTAGAAGTGTTCCAGAGTTGAGAGTCTTGGAATCTAAGAACTCATCCATCCATGGCAATTTTGCGGAAAGAGTGTATCCCTACGGGATGGTTAGTTGCCAATTGTAAATTGCAGTTTGGCCCATGATTGCATGATATGGTCCTTAAGAGTCCCGGACCACTCTCTGACCATCATTCGTGCACAATGTAGACAGCTGAATATTTAAACATAGCATGTGATCTGTAGGTGTATTTTTCTCTTTCAAATTACACTGAATGTTGCTATGGCTGTGAACGTTGTTAGCTTAAGAGTTAATTGTGTTTGAAATTTCTTCCAGTGCCAGTTTTATTTTTATCTCAAGGATTTATAGCAAGAGGCATAAATGAAACAGGATCGATCTTAGAAGCTTTTAGAGCAAATCAAATTACCAGAACTCCGACATACATATAATGATTTACATTATCCCTGGCGTAATGAAATATCGGAAAAAATATGACATTTTCAGGAATTTATCACCCAGGAGGATATCATCTATTTAACGACCATAAAAGAAACAAGCAAGGGGAATAATTCTGAAAGAGGAGAAGCACCCTGTTATGGAAAGAAGAACATGCTTGGCACAATTTTAAGATCCTTTTTTCGAAAGAAAATAGTGAAAGGTAACATCAGAAATGAGAAAAATGAGTCCTGTGAGTGGGTGATACTTAACCTAATTAAAATACTTCTCACATTAGTGTGGCACATTCATTTTGTGCTGCAGAAATTGTACATTTAAAATGATCACTTATTTAGAGATTAAGGGGGCCATTATGACTTTGGCGGACGGAAAAGGCCCCATTACGAGTTACCTGCTGGGTCAGCGGGCGGAAACAGTGTTTCCACCTGCTGGCCCAGTGGGGAACAGACCACAACATTGATGCCGGCTCATAACTGAGCCAGCGGCAATGCTGCGGTGCGTAGGGTGCATCAGCACCCGTTGCATTGTTCAATGAATGCAGACAGTGAACAGCGCAACAGGGCTGGCCATGGTGGCCCCTGCACTGCCCATACTAAGAGCCCTGCACCCTATCTCTGCCAGCCTTTACATGGCGGTACTACCGCCATGTAAAAGCTGCAGGGGGGGGGGTCGTAATCCCCAGAGCGGCGCTGCTTGCAGCGGTGCCCTCGAGGATTAGGACCACTAGGATCGCCAGTCCATCCTGTGGCGAACTGGCAGTGCTAGCGGTCCAAACTGTCAGACCGCCGCCAAAGCCGTCGGATCACCACTTTGGGGGTGGTCAGACCACCACCGCGGTCCTAGCCGTCTAAAGACCACCAGGGTCGTAATGACCCCCTAGTTCTATGATTTGCTGAGCAAACATAGTGTTCAGCTGTACCACAACAATTCAGTACAGGTGCTGCCCAGCATTTAAAGAGGGAGCTAGAATCTTCCTAGTGATAGCGCGTCAGAGCCTTGGTAAGTAAACTTACAAGGAGACAAACCTAGGTCGATGAACCTTTTGGACCACGTTCGGGGACTTCCCATTACGAGATGTCTTTTGGCATCACAAGTCAATAGATCAATATCGCAACAACAATCACAATAACCAATCATTAAACTAATCAGTAACCTTTAATGAGAGTCAATAAAGTGAACACACCATGACCTTTCAGTCATGAATGACCACACCAATTCAGTTAAGTGTTAGGATATTTATTTCCCTATTAGTTACAATCTAAAGTCATTTCTGTAAATCTCATTAGCAATTCATGTCTTTAGTAACTCTTCAGATTTGCAATTTGAAACGCAATTAATCAATGCACAGAGAATATTAATTCAGTATTAACACGCCATTAATAAGAAGCAACTTAGCAAAGTCTCAGTAGTGCATGATTCAACAAAGCAAGAACTCCGTCCTTTGTCTATTTGCGTCAAATATTAGTGAACACCTTAACTAACCTTGAATTAGCATCAGCATGTTGGGCTTCATGCAAAACAATTTAGCAAACACAAATTTGGAAAACATCTAAACTATGGCCTCTATCAAAAGAGCAGTTGCTACATAGAAAGAAAAGGCAAACAGACAATTATAATTTTCCATCAGATAGTTACCCATCCCACAGATCAGCAAACAGCGTCAGTCTTCATCCTCAGGACATCAGTCGTTTTCATCATCAGCAAAGATAGGACAGGACAAAGTCTCAGTATGGCATAGCTAAGGAACAAGAACTTCCCTCATATGGAGGAGAAGTAAGTATCAGGTAAGGAATAAGTACAGGATGGTTTAGAGTATCAGGACGAACAAACGACAAAGTCTCAAAGGAAAAGGCCTAAATGGCTCAGTAGAATGGCAAACAATGGCTTAGAGTGGAATGTCCGATTTCTCCTCAGATCATGCGGTTGAATCAATACTGCCTAATTTACTCCTAATTCCTCATTGGATAATAATTGGTGCATCGTTATCTCTGTCCAATAATTCCTCACGCACTTCACTAGAATTTTCCACAAAACACAGTTCTCATGTCGTTGATTGGCCCATGTTATTGACGTCTTCATTGGTTGGAATGTCAGGTAAGAAAAGTTACACTTTACGCTCCAGTCAGTAGCTCTATTGTTTTCTCCTACTCCAGGCAGCCTTGCACCTGTTACGAATTACACTGTTGCATTCAGCAAGAATGTCTCCTTGAGCAAGTCGAGTCTCATGAGAAATAATTTACTACGGCTACACACACATCTAGCTTCTGGAAAAGTGCAGTTTTGTGTCCTTTGGAAAACAGCACAGTGCAAGTTGGAAAAACACAGTTTAATATGAGACCAGGCAGCTAGGCCCAGACCCTCGCTAAACTAAGGCCTAATGCTTAATGAGCAAACTCCTAATACATGACTCTAATTATGATATATAAATTCAAAACATTAGTACATAATTAATTCAGCATTAATAACTTTCATTTAGTCTTCGTATACATTGCTAGCCACTCCCCGTGGGCACATTTCAAACGTGTGCATTATTTTCTAAGTTAACACATTTTCTATGCAGCTATATTACACAATACATTGTAAGCTTTTCATATTAATATTGCTTTTAAAAGACACACTCCAACAATCCCTTCTCTGATGACTCTTGTCATCACACAGACCTTCCCCACGAATTGTACATACTAAAATTCCCTCATCTCAATCTCTTCCCTTATTGGCTTCCCCTTTGATCTTGCCCTGAATAATTTTTCCCTTTGTTTTTCTTCCCTCCTCTTATTATTTTTCACCATCTCCAATTTTATTCTTTTGCTAATTTTACATGCCACCAATAATACAAATAAGCAAGCTATAACAATCAAAATCCCCCGTATTATTTTAGACAATATCCCATGCCTAAAGTTACTAAGCCAATTTCCCACTGAAGCAAATCCTTTCCCAACCTTTTCCCAAACACCTGTTTTTTTCAAATCCTTCAAGTCCGTACTATCCCTAGTCAAGTTAGTAAGCATACTTCTTATCTCATTACTATTATCTGGTATGTAAGCACAGCAATGACGCTCATTGAGCATCCTACAAACTCTGCCATTTTTCACTAAAAAAATGTCTAACTCAAGTCTGTTTTGAAGAGTCATAGCCCTCTCCGCAGCAAGTTCAGTATCCATCAGGAGAATAGCCCCTGAAAAGTTTGACAGCATGTTATCCACAATAGTAGACAACTTTAAAATTTTTATGGAGTTTAAGATAACTCCCACTGAAGGAATTATCACCCCAAATATGTCTCCTACTAAACCAGCAGCAGTCTCTCTCTTTTGTCTAGTACGATGTAATTCAGACAATTATATAATAGATCCCGGGGATTGCTGGATCCTGTCCATTTAACATGAACGTCCATTTACTCTGAAACAAAAACACATGCTTACGTTCACTCATTCCCACAAACACATTGTTGTAATATGACTTCGGCCTGGATATGCAAAGCTTGCCTACGTGTAGTGCATCTAAAGCTAGCTTCCCCTGTTCTCTAATTGCACTATAACCCTCACTACTATCGAAGGCCCGTTGCTGTAACCCTTTCTCTAGTTTACCCTTCAATGCCCTTCTTCTATCTTCTGTGTGATCTAAAAAGCTTTTCTCAGGTGTAAGCAAGCATGTCAAATTATTGCGGTGTGCATAAGATGTACTAATTGTTAATGTCGCCTCAAAGAATCCTGTAACTAACTTTATGCTATAGTATCTAGCTACCCCACTCAAAACCTCTATGATAGGCACATAAGAAAAAACAAGATCATAATTCGAGTAAAAATATTGAATCTCTTCCTGGTTATAGAATCTTGTTAGGAACAGACTACAGCTTATCCCATATGTTAGGGGCAGACTATAATAGGTAACCCCCTCTTGTACCGAAACAAGAATCTGTGTGCACACAAAACAATCTTTCGCATCCATTGTGTCAACATACTCACTCAGCAAGTGACAGAAAACATTAGTGGTTAGTTCCCCTTTTGCGTTAGTTCCCTTGTGCAAATATCTTGTATCCAGCTCAAACCTCTCCCAAGCTGTTAGTGCAGTGGTAGTCTCAGGAATTGTAGCATTTTTAGTCCCCCTCTTATCCATTAGTGTCATACCCACAACCACAACCATAATGAATATCACACACACAACACCTAAACCAACACCCAGATATTTACAACGCCTACTCCCTCTATTATCCTCTCTAATGTTAGCCATGATCTGTAAAGAATCAGAAAGTGAAGGATGATTAATTCAAGCAACAACAGGGGGCCGGTTAGAATGAATATATATATATATTTTTCTCGCAGCAAAAGTCAAAACAGGGAATTATTTACAGCTCTCAGTTTCGTTCCCAGGATCCTTGTCAATTCAGGTTAGCAGCTTGTCAAAATTGGTTTTCAAAAGTCAATTTAGGTTTTCAAAGTCTCATTCGGTAAATTCTCAGTCTCTTTTCTCAGTTGTCTTTTCTTTTTTTTTTTTCAATTCTTATGCCAATTCAGTCCCTTTGGCCAGACTCAGGTGCCAACGTACTGACCTGGAATTTATCGATCAAACCAAACGCCAAGAACTCTTGTTGCCACTCAGCTGTCGTTGCGTACGCCCATTCAGGACCCACGTATCTTCTGTTTACTACTCTCTTTCTTTTCAACTTGCGATCACCTTGCAACTCTCCCTCACTTAGATCTTCTCTCCTTGTTGTATCAACTTCTTCCTCTATTGCATCTTCAACAACCACTTCTCCCCTTTTCACTTGCAATTCTGGCCACTTGTCTCCTTTCAGTGTCGCTCTAGTCTTTGATCTTTCTTGTGGCAACCCTTCGCCCTCCTCTGGCTCTGTGGTGTTCTCTCTTGATGGACCTGCAATCTGCTCAGGAGGAATTTGGACACTCTGACTCTCTTCCACCTCACTCCTTCGCCTTCTTGGTCTGACAATTGCTCTAGTTCATTTCCATAATTGTCTGCTTCTGGGAGAACCTCCCTCTGATTAGGCTCTCCTGTTGCCTCAGTTGAGATAGGCTCACCGTCACCCCTCTGGATCTCTTCTCCTTCGTCTCTGACTGGAGTGACCAAGCCGTCCTCAACGGGCTCTCCTTCTGTCTCAGTTCCCTTGCGATCACTCTCCGGCTCTGAGACTTCCTTCTGTTGTTGGTACTTTCAACAACTCAACTTCCTCATCAGTTGGACACGTCACCTTTTTCGTGTGACTGGCATGGATCCAGTTTGGAATTCCCACACACTTCACAGCAGTAGTAGTCGCTAATATCACTTGATATGGCCCCTTCTAACGTGGCTCCAAACACGACTTCCTTACGTGTTTCTTGATGACAATCCAGTCACCAGCTTTTAGATTGTGTCCTGGATCATTTATCGGTGGCAGGGTGGTAGCTTCTACCTGGTGAGAAAAAGAGCGGACCACATCAGCAAGACCCCTGCAGTAGTCCAACACCATATCATCCGTGATATTCACAAGAGCATTCGCAGGCACTGCGGGCAGTCTCATAGCTCGGCCCATGAGAATCTCATGAGGGGACAGTCCTGTTTTCTTGTTAGGTGTATTTCTCATTAACGTTAGCACTAAAAGCTACGCATCGGGCCATTTCAAATTTGTGGCTGCACACATTTTTGCCATTCTCGACTTCAGGGTACCATTCATCTGCTCCACTAGTCCTGTTGCTTCAGGGCGGTAACTACAATGCAACTTCTGCTCAATATTCAGTGCTGTACACAATAGCTTAACCACCTCGTTTCTTTTTTTTTTTTATATTGTTTTTATTAGCATTTTCAACTGTTTGGTGTACAACATCAGTTCCGTTAATTGCATACACTTGTATTAATACACGCAGATATGGTCAATTGCAGTTCAGCCCAATGTTGGTTTCAGATGTGTTATTAGTGAGTTCCCTTGTAAATCTGGCAATTACGTTTTGTATGTCCTCATCTCTGTGTCTCTGTGTGCTGCGTATGCAGTAGTTACATCTATTCCTGTGGCATGCATTGTAATATCTTATCTCATTTTCACACCAGCCTAACCCTTCTTAACTATAAAAACTGTCAACTTGTGGTGTGTCGTGAAAAAGGGCAGTCTTTGACCACTACTTTGCAGGGAGAAAATACCAAGGTCCCAGCGCCGAGGAAGGCACCACCTCAGACATGTCTTCCGTGGCTCCGCAACTGTGCAGGAGTGTCCCCAGGCAAGGAGTGGGGCAATCCCTCCACCCGCATCCACTCAAGGTGTTCGCATCCTCTGTTATTCTCTAGGTCTGCCCGTCCCCTTTCCTATCCTTGTCCTTGGTTACTCCAAAGTGAGGTACAATCAAATGTATCCCTTAGTACTACGGTTCAGTATGTTCCACCTGCTTCGGTTCCTCCCCTTCCTCTCAATCTGTGTTGGGTCCTGTCCCTCTTGTCGGTGTCCCCCTTCCCATTCCCTACTTTCCCATTTGATCAGAACTTCCTCCCATCAGGGAGCTAGGGGTGTCAAACACAACCCTCAGGCCTCTTCACTTCTCCGCACCCGCAGTTCAGCTTTCGCCCATTTTGTCAGGTCCCGTCTCCAGTCCTCAATAAGTGGGGGCCTTGACAACTTCCATCCCAATGTGATTTGCCTTCTGAACAGTACTAAGGCCAAATTAAGGAATCGATTGCCCACCTTCCCAAGTGAGGGTCTGGTGTACAAGCCCAGAAGACACACAGAGTGGGCCAGCCCCAAAGTGGTGTCCAAAAGGCCCTCTAGGTCGGTCAGGGCTTCCTCCCAGCTCCTCAGGAGTCCAGGGCAGAACCACATCATGTGGTCCAGATCCGCGCCCACTTCTCCGCATCTAGGGCATCCCCTGGGTTCACCCTCGTATATCAAATTCAGCCTGTGTGGGGTGAGGTATGTCCTATGTGTGTAATTGTACTGTATGTATCGAAGTCTAGTATTCCGCAAGACCACCCGTGGGTATGCCAGGACCTTTCTCCACTCTGCCTCCGATAAATCTTTACCTAATGTCTTTTCCCAACTCTCCCTCAGTGTCCGCAATGGGTCAAGTGTGCCCTCACTCTGGGTCTTATACAACCCGGATACCTGGTGTCAGTCAGTTCCAGAGGTCAACAGGAGAAGTAAGATCCGGTGTGTGGGAGGTTCTGCATTAACTGTGTCCCAATGTGTCTTTATTGGGTGTAACAGGTGGTGATGTAGTAGAAATTGCCCAGTTGGTATTCCTTTCTGACCATCATTGAAGAGGTCCCGTATATTCTCTACTCCAGTTTTGGCCCAGACTCCCAGCCCGGAGCCCAGTAAGAAGCCCTCCTTGGTACCCTGGGTCATCACACCCAGGGGGAGTGCGGTAGAGTAAGGGTGCCCGCCCCCTATGCGTCTCAAGCATCGTTTCCAGCATGACAGGGCTACCTTCGTCATGATGCTCTCATCCTGCGCCTCCACTCGTCTGCCAGTCATTTGTGCTATGATCCGCTCTGTGTCTATCACACTCCTCTGGGTGCACCTGTCCAAGCGCCCCCCCTCCTAAGAGCACCATCTGGAAATCCACTGTAGCTGGCATGCCAGGTAGCAGAGCTCAAAATCCGGGACTCCCAGACCCCCTGCACTAGCCGGTCTACACATGATCGTGAGTGCCGTGCATCTGCATCCGCCATCCCAAATGAGGTCCCTCAGGAGACCGTTCAGTTCCCTAAACCACGACAGCAGGAGTAATACCGGCAGGTTAGTGAAGTAATAAAGGAGGCGCGGTAGCATGACCATCTTGGATAATGCCCCTCTGGCCAATATGGACAATTTAAGAGATCGCCAGAATCCCACAGAGGCGCGGAGAGATCGGAGTGCCCTTCCCACATTACCTTCCCGTAGTTCCCTGAGGTCATGAAATACCTGTATGCCCAGGTATTTGAAGGTGTGTGGTGCCCATACCATATCCTCTGGGCATGACTGGGGGAGCGGCCCTCCCACCACCAAGGGAAATACAAAGGTCTTACCCCTGTTAAGACGCAGGCCGGATAAGCTACCAAAGCAGTCCAGGATGTCGAGTGCCCACTGCAGTACCGAATCGCCATCTCTTAAGTAGATCAATATATCGTCAGCATAGAGGGAGACAATGTGTTTGTCCTGTCCCCACTCGATTCCTCTTCCCTTGCCCTCCATCCTTAACCGTGCCGCCAGGGGTTCAATCGCCAATGCAAATAGCAATGGGGACAGTGGGCACCCCTGCCTGGTGCCCCTGTGTATAGGATAAGTTTCCGATATCGTCCTGCCTGTCCTAACTCTAGCCAGTGGGGCTTCATATAATAGGTCTACCCATCTCACCCATCCCTCCCCCAGTCCCATCCGGCGCATGACAGTCCTCAGGTAGTCCCATCCAACCGAGTCAAAGGCCTTCTGAAAATCAATGGCCAAGAGTGTCCCCGCAGGGGGCCACTCTCTGCGCTGCATGTGCAGGATGGCAAATAGGCGTCTAAGGTTTAGTGAGGTATTGCGTGCGGGTACGAACCCGTTCTGATCCTCAAGGATCCGACTGGATATATGTAGGAGCAGTCGGTTAGCCATGAGTTTGCTGAGGATTTTAAAATCATTATTCAGGATCGATAGTGGGCGAAAGTTGGTCTCAGACTCGTCACCTGAGTCTGTCTTGGGGAGAGGGATCATCAGTGCCTCCCTCATTGAGTCCGGTAGTCGGACTCTCTGGAACGCTTCTGTGTACATTTCCACCAGCTGGGACGCCAGCAGGGTTGAGTACTTCTTATCTTATAGAAGTCCATCGGGAGTCCGTCCGTACCTGGGGCCTTCCCTGTTGCTAATTGTGCAAATGGCCTCCTGTACCTCCCTCAGAGCCACTGGCCCACCCAGCTCTTCTCCCCCTCTCTGATCTAGTCTACTCAGAGGCAGTGGATGTAGGTAGGTGTCTAGTGTTTCTGTCTCGAGTGCTTCTGGGCTTCTATAGAGGAAGGTGTAATATTCTCTAAAGGCATCATTTATGGTTCCCGGCGTACTTCTGTGTTCCCCCTTCAGGTCTCTGACTCCCACAATGGGTGTCTCCCCTCCTCTTGGCCTCACCAGCCAGGCTAACATCCTGCCCGATCTGCCCTCCTCCACCTGCACAGAAGCCCAATGTCCCTGTGTACTGTGGCATCTCAACTGCTTTTCGACCTGTGAATAGTTCTTCTTGGCCTCCTTGTATCTATCTCGCTCAGTCGCCTCTCTGCTCTCCTCTTTTTCACCCTTGTGTATGACCCTCTCTAATTTATTCAGTTCCTGTTCCAATGTGTGTCTGATTCCGACTGTTTGCCCCAGGCAGTAACCCCTAGTCGCCACCTTAAGAGCCTCCCACTCTACATGTCTTGCAGATGCCGAGCCCTTATTAATAGTGATATGGTTCGCCAGGTGAGAACGTAGCATCTCTCTATACGCTTGGTCTTCCAGTGCTGTTGGGGACAATCTCCATATTGGAATGGGGGGGTCTGTCGCTGATCGCTTATCATGTATGCAAGAGGGGGCTGTGATCGGAGAGGGTGCACCCTAGATATTCCGAGTGTGTCACCTCCATTGCAATTGCGGTCAAGCATACTATCCTATCTATCCTGGTGTGGACCCGGTGGAGGCAGGAGTAATAGGAGTAGTCCCTTTCTCTAGGAGGCTGACTACGCCATCTATCAGCTCCCAGGCCTTCACCCACTCTCTCAGATTCTTGGCTATTTTATGCGTTACGGCCCCCATTAGTGGTGGAATGGATCGGTCTAGGGAAACGTCCATTATACTATTAAAATCTCCACCAATCATTAGCTCCTCCCCTTGGTGGCGTGTAATATGGCTTGATAGGTGCTGCATGAAGGGGAGATGGTCTTGGTTAGGGGCATATACACTGGTTAATGCAATCGGAACTCCATGTAACTTCCCCCTTACTATTACAAACCTACCCTCCTGATCAATGTCTGTCGAGGTGGCCTCAAAGGGGACTCCTGCTCTAACCCACACCAGGGCCCCCTAGCAAAAGCCGAATATTTGGTAGCGAAAATCTGCCCCCTCCATCTCCACCTTCATTTTTCAATCTCGGTCGCCACAAGGCAAGTTTCTTGTAGTAAGGCCACGTGTATACCTCGTCTTTTTAAGTAGGCGAGCACCCTATGTCTTTTGGTGGGCGACCCTATTCCCCTTATATTCCATGTTAATATATTGTATTCTGTCATGGCAACTTGCCTGTAGTAGGCCATGCGCCCCCCACCCCGCCGGGCCCTATGACCAACCCCCTGCCTATGTGTCCTATATATCTGTGTCCCCCCGCGCTACACCACTATTAAAGACATAGGTGGTCATTCTGACCGCGGCGGTCGACGCCCGCCAAGCGGTTCCTGCCGAAAGACCGCTCCGCGGTCAAAAGACCGGGCGACTGCCAGAAGACCGCCGGCCGTTCCCAGCGAGAAAACCCCTTCAACAATGAAGCCGGCTCGGAATGGAGCCGGCGGAGTTGCAGGGGTGCGACGGGTGCAGTGACATTTCCTTGCTAATGGAGGCCACAGCCTCCAAGGCTGCTCTCTTAGCGAGGTCCTTCTGTGCTCTGTACGGTTCACCCTGTGTGCGGCACCTGTTCCGTGGTCTCCTCTGTCCCCCACAGGGGTTCCACCCGGCCCGGCGGTCATCTCTTCAACGCCCCTCTCCCATTCCTTGTGACTCCAGCCATTCCCATGCATCATCGGGTTTCAGAAAAAACATGGTTTTGTCGTTAGCAATCACCCTCAACTTAGCCGGAAAGAGCAGCGAATACTGGATCCCCTCCTCCCTAAGCACTCTCTTCACTGCCAAGAAGGAGGCCCGTTTGGTCTGCACATCCAGCGTGAAGTCCGGGAACAGTGTCACCTCCCCGTTCCCTACCTTGAAGGGTACAGCCTCTCTGTCTCACTGGAGAAGGGCATCTCTGTCTCTGTAGTGCAGCAGCTTGGCTACCACCACCCAGGGTGGTCTTCCCGGCTCTAGGGGTCTCGAGGGCACCCAGTGTGCTCGCTCCAGTGAGAAAAAAGGGGTCAGGCCCTCGGGGGCCACCACTGTCCGCATCCATTCCTCCAAGAACCCCACCATGTCTTTTCCTTCTATGCCTTCCGGTAGTCCAACTACCCGTACGTTGTTCCTATGATTGATCCCCTCCGCGTCCTCTGCCCGCCTCTCTAGGCGCAGGACTCGGTCGGTCAGGTCAGTTATCCTGGCTTCCAGAGTCTCTTGTTTCGGGGCAATTTCCAAGAGTGTGTTTTCTGCCTCTCGGACTCTGTCAGTTAACCTTTGGTGGTCCGCTCTCAGGAGGCCCACCTCCACCGCCACCTGGCTGATATCATGCTGCAGAGTTGTTTTGGTGTCTTCGATGGCACCTAGTATTTTATCAAGAGTGGCCTGCACTGATGGGTGGTCGGGGTCTCCGCTGTGCTCTCCGCCGCGCTCAGTTGGGGTTCTGCGACTCGTCATCCTGCCTCTCTTCCAGGCTCTGGATGGCATCTGCAGATCGCTGCTCTGCAGCTTAATTACCTGTTCATGACAGGTCTCCTTTGTTGTAGGCTCCGGGTCTTGACGTTCTAAGCACACTCTACCAGGGCCTGCTGCTGTCTCAATCACCTTTCTTTAAACTGAGGCGTTCTCCCTCCGTCTATGCCCAAGAACCCAGTGCACTTTCTGTTCACTCAATGTGTCTTTGCAGGTCGTTTTATGGGTGGCTGCTTCCATCCCCCCCATCCCCTCTGTCTGCACGGTGTTGCCATGGACCCTCGTGGCGGGGTCAGCGCCCCGGAGTAGCCAGCAGGTCCCAGCCTGATCTTGTCCACTTCTCTCCAGTGCCAGTCTTGGCCGTTGTCCTTCCAACTCGGGCTGCCTCCTCACCTCTGTTCCAACACCTCAATTCTCCTGGGGAGGGCTAGGGGGTGCCGATAGCCAGTTTTCTCAGCTCAGGAGGGCACCCCTCGATGTCCGAGAGGCCCCCCTATTTCCCTGCCACTCTCTGATGGGCGCTCGGGCCTTCCTCCACAAGTTTCAGGGCCCCCGCAGTCCAATCCGGGGCCCGTCCGGGCGTTGCGGGCCTGCCCGGCATGTCCGAGATCAGTGCCCCAGCAGCTGCCTCCACAGCTCTGGGAATCAGCTGGGCATCTCCGCGGCAGCCTCGGAGACCCGCCACAGCACTCGGCCCCTGCCTGCCTCCTCCGCTGGGCGTTCCGCTCCACACAACGGCGCGCCAGCCGGGTCGGGGAAAACAGCCCCGGGCTCCTCCGCTCCCCGCCGGTACAGCCTCCCCCGACGCAAGCGGGTTAACCCGCTAGGTCCCTGGGAGGGCTGTTTTCAGCAGGATCTTTTTTAGGCCCTGTCGGAGCTACGCGTTTACGCGTCCGACATCTTGTCTGGTTCGGCCACGCCCCCCAACCACCTCGTCGTTGAAGTGACTTCCCCAATCTGATTCTAAAGAGATCAGAAACCCGAAACGTGGTATCAATTCTCTAAGAAGAAGCTTCGCTACTGTGAGGCTGTCATTCCTGCGTGTAGGGTATGCTTCAATCCAGTGACTAAAGATACACACAATCATCAACACATATCTCAAACCTCCACACACGGGCATCTCAATAAAATCCAACTGGATTCTGCTAAATGGACCTCCAGCTCTCCCAATGTGGCTCAGATTCACCACTGTCCCTTTCCCCGCATTCATCCGTTGACAGATGATACACCTATGACAAATCACTTCTGCAGCTTGTCTGAACTTCGGGTTAAACCAGTCAACCTTGAACAACCTGATTATGGCATCCCGCCTAATATGTGCTTGACCATGGTAAAACCTTGCAAATTGTGACAGGAGACTGTTCGGCAAGACCATTTTGCCGTCGTCTGAGACCCATAAGTCATCTGGCCTTTGCACGCATTGCATCCTAACCCAGGAACGCTTCTCATCTTTGCTGGCACGTCCCTGCAACAATCTCTACTCTTCCGACGTGTCAATCACCCTTAATGCGTAACCTGTGCATGTCTCATTTTCTGTTTCAGGTAACAATTCCCACTGATCCTTAAACGATATACAGTTCAATGGGCAAAACCTTGCGACTTGATCTGCATATCCATTTCCCATTGAAACAAAGTCTTGTGATTTCAGGTGTGCTCTGCATTTCACCAAGGCAATTTCATGAGGTAACTGAATCGCGTGAAACAACTCCTTAATTCTCTCATCATTTTTTACTGGAGAGCCAGAAGAGGCCAAGAAACCCCTCTGTGACCATAATTGGCCAAAATCATGGACAATTACGAATCCGTATTGGCTATCAGTATAGATAGTCACTCTCAGCTGGGCAGCGGCATGGCAAGCTCTAGTAAGAGCAACCAATTCAGCCACTTGAGCAGAATATACTCTTTCAAGCCAAGACGCTTTCAGGATACCAGAAATCGTACATTCAGCATATCCGGCTCTCAGCACTCCTACTGAGTCTCTCAAACATGAGCCATCGACAAAGATAATTTGCCAATTTTCTTTCAATTGGGTATCTTTAATATCAGGCCTCGGTTTCGTGCACATTTCTGTTACCTCAAGACAATCGTGTTCTACATCTTCGACATTTTCAACCTCTATGTTTTCATTTGGAAGCAAAGTTGCTGGGTTCAACACTGTACATCTTTTCAACGTTACATTTGGTGACCTCAATATAATCGTTTCATATTTGGCCAGTCTTGCATTTGTCATGTGCTGCGTTTTAGTACGGGTCAACAGTATTTCAACTGAGTGAGGGACCATGACTGTTAAAGGATGTCCCATCACTATGCCTTCACACTGTGTGAGGCTTTGTCCAACTGCTGCTACTGCACGCAGACAACCCAGTAAGGCTGCTGCAACTGGGTCCAAAGTAGCTGAAAAATATGCTACTGGTCGGTTTACACCTCCATGAACCTGATCCAGAACAGACAAAGAACATGCATCACGTTCATGACAAAACAGAACAAAAGGCTTCGTGTAATCAGGCATACCTAGAGCTGGATCCCTGCACATGCTCTCTCTTAATTCAGTAAACACTTTCATTTCCTTCTCTTTCAACATTATGACATCTGGCCCTTCCTTGACTGTCAGTCTCACCAATGGCTTGGAGATGATTGAGAAATTCGGGATCCACTGATGACAGTAACCCACCATTCCTAGAAACATCCTAACATCTCTGCGTGTTGTTGGGGGATTCATCTGTAATAGTGCAGTTACTCTTTCCCTGGATAACTTCCTCGACCCTTTCTCAATTAGATGACCCATGTACTTCAACTCTTTCTGGCAATATTGCAATTTATTTGGGGACACCTTGTGTCCATTCTTTCCCAGGTGATTCAGTAAGGCAATCGAATCATACTTGCACTCATCCCTCATTTTGGAAGCAACCAACAAATCATCAATGTACTGCACTAGAGTCGATTGAAAAGGCAATTCTAATGACTCCAAATCCTTCTTCAGTATTTGATTGAATATGGAAGGTGATTCCGAAAACCCTTGAGGAATTCAACACCAACTGTAAACTTTGTCCAGGAATTTAAAACTAAAGAGAAATTGGCTGTCCTCATGAAGAGGCACAGAAAAGAACGCTTGGGACAGATCAATTACTGTGAACCACTCTGCATCACATGGAACCTGGAACATAATGACAGCTGGATTTGGCACCACTGGGCAGCATTTCACCACTATGTCATTGATCTTTCTCAAATCTTGGACAATTTGAACCTTCCCACAAGGCTTTCTCAGTCCCATTATTGGTGAATTACATGGACTGCGCATCACTTCTTTCAAGACTCCCTGTTTCAAAAAGTCTGCAATTAATTGCGCCACCTTTATAAGGATCACTGTTTGTCTGAACCTCAATTCCCTCATTGGAACAGGTGATTGAACACCTTGTCTTACACAATAAGTCTCTCCCCAGTAGGGACACGGGACTTGAATCGCAAACCACAAATCGGTGCAACCCCTGAAAAGTGCCAAGCTCAACCTGAACCGGATCTGTGATCGGGTTTGTCAGGAGTTGGTTTGCCACTCCTACTACCTTGACTGTATGTCCCGAAAGGGGAAGTTTTGGAACCTCTGCACTTCTGACTGTAGAGCGTGTAGCTCCTGTGTCAACCAAGAATGAAACCTTGTGACCCATTACCTTCCCCTGAACATAGGGCCCTTTCTGATCTACCTCTAAAGACGCTGCAAGTCTACACTCCTCGCTATCTGAACTCTCATTCAACCATTCATCATTTATTCCATTCTCGCCATGCAATGGGAACTGTTGCACTGTGTTATTTTGACTCATTCTTTGACTTGTGACCTGTTGAGGAAGCATCACCTGTTGCTGTTCCATTGGCACTAAAGGCACTTGCATTTGCTGTCTAGGTACCATGGGAACCTGCTGCTGCATTTGTTGCATCTGCATCTGCAGTATACGTGGCATCTGCACCTGCTGCATGGGTTGAAAACCCTGCATCTGATTCACGTTGTTCTGAAAGTTCGGATTAGGACTTCTCAGCCACGGTCCTTTCACATTTTGAAATGCACTGACATCATTGCTTTGTTGAACAACACCTTCCTGCACCATCATCGGGCACTCCCACTTCCAATGTCCAATAACCCCGCAAGCATGACAAGGTAACATCTTCTTCATTCCCTGTACATCATTTTGAACTACTACAGTGTTCAAATCTGGACTTCTGTTCACAAAACCTCCTTGACCTCTGCCTCTCACTTGCGCCTGAAACGTCCCATTTCCTTGTGGCTGTTATACCATCTGCTGTAGACAACCTCCCTGCATCCCTGACTGTGCTGTCTTAATTTGCATCACCATCTCTTTCTTCTTCAACTTCCTCTGCTTTAACTCAATCTTGTCACTACAGTACTTCGCATACTGCAACACCTCGTCAATCGGCTTTGCTTGCCAGCAAATCAAGTGACTCTTAATCATCTTTCTAATCTCAGGCCTCAACCCTTCAACAAACCTAAACACAAGGTGATTCATGTCCTTCACCTCAACAACCTCTGTACCACTGTAGTGCTTAAACGCCTTCAACAACCTCTCATAATAGGCATGTATCGACTCCTTGGCTTCTTGCGCCGTCCGATCAATCTTTTGCCAGTCAATATTCTTCGGCGAAACTCTCTGTTTCAAGAATTCAATCACCTTATAGTAGTACTTCATCACGTCTCTTGCCGGTTCCTCGGTCAGCCAATCCACACCCCTCTTGCACTCAAGCCACAGATCAGCTGGAACTATGATCTCAAAGAGAGTATTCAGGTCTTCCCAGAGACATTTCGCAAGTTTCACAAACCTATCCGTCTGCTGATACCACTCTATTGGCTTCTCCCTCAGCCTGGGAAAGTCATTTGTAAATGACAGAATATCACCTCTAGTCCACGGCACATGGACAAGAACCCCTCCAGCTGTCTCTCCCATTGGTAACATTTTTACCGTACCAGCATCCTGTAAGGCTTTTGCTGGCTGCTCTAAGCAGTCACTTTTGCTCTTGTCTCTTTTCTTCACCCATCTGCCCTCCCACTTTTCTAAGGCTCCCCAAACTTGTGCACTCTGCAGTATTTCCTTTAGGTGTGCCTTCATCCCAGTAGACCTCATGTGTTCAAAATCCTTAGGCTCAAAGTCTAACCTGTAACTCCTCTTCAGATGTTTGGTATTTTCTATTCTGTATTTATCTGCCAAGTTTGCCAACCTCTGGTGTACTCTGCTCACTTCTTTAGTTATCTTTGGACACAGGTATCTCAACTCTGCTTCCGTGTATGATTCTAACCTGTTCACTCCCATGGTCCCTTCAATAAGTTCATTTGCCTCCATGCCTAACCTCACAAAATTCAGGTACTCTTCCCCTTGCGTTCTCCCTGCTGCTGCAGGAGTAGTCTGTGGAGTATTAATCTTGTCTAGCCAGTCATTCAGCTTTTGGGCTGTCAAACCCTGTAGTGAGATATTTCCAGCCTGCGCTAAAGGTGTCTGCTGTTTATTCGCACTCAAGATCAGCGGAGTTAACAGTCTCAAACCTGTCTGTCTCATTGCTTCTGGAGGAGCCCCAATCGGACTGAAGTCTAACAAAGATCTAGATCCTTCGAATGTCGATTCCACTGGAGTCATCCCTTGAGAGCTCCCTACGAGCCCTCCTCTTGTCATCTCTTGAGTCATTATCCCTAGGTTTCGCCTGCGCATACAATGGTACTGGTGGACCAACTGTAATGGGCAAAGATATGGTGGCTGGCGTCTGCCTGCTTCCCAAAATCTGTGGAGTATTAACTCCAATATTCTGGTTCATTACTGGTGCCATAGTTGACTGCGGTCCTGTGACCGAAGTGTAATTCGGAATCATTTGTTGCTGTACCTGGGGCAGTAAAGGTGGAGTGGGATCAGTCTGAATAGGCTTCAGTCTTGAGTATGCTGGCTCTGTCGGCACCATCAGATTCGTGGTGGTCTATAAGATTGGGACATCAGGGTAAAGCCTCTGAACCTGCAGTGGCTGCAGCTGAGATTGCATACCTGGAGCAGTGGACACACTAAAACTACTCTGCACCGGAACTGGTGTTGAGACAGGACTAACCTGTACCGGATTCGTTGTCACCTTGTCTTGTGTCGAACCTGCAGGACATGTACTAGTACTCGGTCTATTATCATCTATTGCATATGGCGGTGGTCGGTCATTCAGTAACTGATTAAGGTACTCGTTATCGTCTGAGTCCTCTACCTCTGCCCAGGGCTTCCTAGTCTCTTTGTCTTTTGAAGGACTTTTGTCCGTCTTACAAATGGCTTTCCCCCCTTTGTCTTCGCCTTCTTGAGCTATGGCTGGAAACAGCCTGACCCCGTCTACTGTTTCTCTCATCGAAACTCTCTGTACACTATCCTACCTAGCCTCTGCTAGTGTCTTTTCTGCCTTTCTCATTCTCCTCTCAAATTTCTGTTGCTGTTGTCGTATGGCCATCAGTTCCCAAATTGCTAACGCCTCAAACTGTGCTGGCCTCGGAGGTGGCTTTAGCTCATTTAGCACCCTGTGCAAATTTTCCAATATCCTTAAATTGAACGTTCCGTGCTCCGGAAACACCAAACACCCTTCTTTCTCTGTCGCTCTGCACCACTGCTTTAGCCAAAGACATGGCGCGACACCATTTTCCTCCATTACAGCATAAGCCGGTGTATCCTCTGGTGGTGTAACTTCCCCTACACTTGCCTCCACGTGTCTCCACTCAAAGCGCTCTTTAAAGCCTTGAAAAATTAAATTTTTGCGTCTTTTAATGTGCTCACAATCAATTCAGGAAGTGACTTTAATTCCCAGAACTCCCTTCGCCTACCTTCTCAACCAATTGCCTCTCACGGACCGCTGCCAATCCGTGCGCGACCCTTCTCACTAACCGACCTATCCCAGCGCGGCTCCAATTACGTCACACTCACACACACTGCAGCTGACAAAGTCTTGCGGCTCGTCTTCCTCACTCTCGATTCACACAAAACGAATGCAATATATTGCGAACACCAACAAAAACTTAAATTTGCTGGTTCACTACAGGAAAGGGTGCCACAATCGCTTCAGAACTTTACAGAGATTTTGCTTAGCCTTGGCCGCTCATCTCTCCTTCTCAGATCCCGCACTCGCAAGCAAAATTTGACCTGCAAATTTTACTCTCGACTTGTCAATGGGTTGTTCTAGTGCACTTTAGAACTCACCAAATCTCCATCGAAGTTTTCATTCACACACTTTGACTCATACTCGACTCGTCGATTTCACCATCGACCTATTAAACCGCGCAAATTACAACAGAAACCAAGTGTCTCACACACTTAAGAATATACTCCGGAGTCTTAGACCACGCAGGGTCCGTACATCATCAACAACCATGTGGAAAATTGTTTTAGCACAAAGTGCCACACTCACATGAAGTTCGCCAACTTCCCTACTCTCATACTGCGGAGTACGCACACTCCTACTAAAACATCATTTGGCCTAAAATCCTCACAAACTTCACAATTCACCTGCGGTATGCATAAGCTGTGCAAGCGCAAACCGTACTTCACTCACGCTATCACTAGAACGCCGAGAACATTTTCGAACTCCCTTCAGCAAGCTCCGAGATTCAGGGAAAGTCATTCGGGACTTAGGGGCACATAATTTCTCCAATTTGCATCATTAAAAAAAATAAAAAAATTCCCCAAACCCAGTTTTCTGATACACCTTGCTTACTCCCAAACAACGCTCATCAATTTCTACCAGACCCTTTTGAACCATCAATCCTATCAAACAGTTGTCCCTCGTCCTGGGGCCCCCAAGGGCCAAACCATCTGCGCTGCTACCAAGACTGTTACCAACCGTAATCTTCCGTACTGTGGCCCCAAAGTGCCGAACTGTTCTCTGCTACCAGAAACTGATGGTGCTTCAGAGCCTTGATAAGTAAACTTACAAGGAGACACGCCTAGGTCGATGAACCTTTTGGACCGCGTTCGGGGACTTCCCAGTTCGAGATGTCTTTTGGCATCACAAATCAATAGATCAATATCTCAACAACAATCGCAATAACCAATCATCAAGCTAATCAGTAACCTTTAATGAGAGTCAATAAAGTGAACACACCATCACCTTTCAGTCATGAATAACCACACCAATTTAGTCAAGTGTTAGGATATTTATTTCCCTTTTAGTTACAATCTAAAGTCATTTCTGTTAATCTCATTAGCAATTCACGTCTTTAGTAACTCTTCAGATTTGCAATTTGAAACGCAATTAATCAATGCATAGAGAATATTCATTTAGTATTAACACGTCATTAATAAGAAGCAACTTAGCAAAGTCTCAGTAGTGCATGATTCAACAAAGAAAGAACTCAGTCCTTTGTCTATTTGCGTCAAATATTAGTGAACACCTTAACTAACCTTGAATTAGCATCAACATGTTGGGCTTCATGCAAAACAATTTAACAAACACAAATTTGAAAAACATCTAAACTATGGCCTCTATCAAAAGAGCAGTTGGTACCTAGAAAGAAAAGGCAAACAGACAATTATAATTTTCCATCAGATAATTACCCATCCCACAGATCAGCAAACAGCGTCAGTCTTCGTCCTCGGGACATCAGTCGTTTTTATCATCAGCAAAGATAGGACAGGACAAAGTCTCAGTATGGCATAGCTAAGGAACAAGAACTTCCCTCATATGGAGGAGAAGTAAGTATCAGGTAAGGAATAAGTACAGGATGGTTTAGAGTATCAGGACGAACAAACGTCAAAGTCTCAAAGGAAATTACCTAATTGGCTCAGTAGAATGGCAAAGAATGGCTTAGAGTGGAATGTCCGATTTCTCCTCAGATCATGCGGTTAAATCAACACTGCCTAAGTTACTCCTAATTCCTTATTGGATAATAATTGGTGCATCGTTATCTCTGTCCAATAATTCTTCACGCACTTCACTCGAATTTTCCACAAAACACAGTTCTCATGTCGTTGATTGGCCCATGTTATTGACATCTTCATCGGTTGGAATGTCAGGTAACAAAAAGTTACACTTTACGCTCCAGTCAGTAGCTCTATTGTTTCTCCTACTCCAGGCAGCCTTGCACCTGTTACGAATTACACTGTTTCATTCAGCAAGAATGTCTCCTTGAGCAAGTCGAGTCTCATGAGAAAGAATTTACTACGGCTACTCACACATCTAGCTTCTGGAAAAGTACAGCTTCGTGTCCTTCAGGAAAATAGCACAGTACACGTTAGAAAAACACAATTTAATATGAGACCAGGCAGCTAGGCCCAGACCCTTGCTAAACTAAAGCCTAATGCTTAATAAGCAAACTCCTAATACATGACTCTAATTATGATATGTTAATATAAATTCAAAACATTAGTACATAATTAATTCAGCATTAATAAGTTTCATTTAATATTCGTATACATTGGTAGCCACTCCCCGTGGGCACATTTCAAAGGCGTGCATTATTTTTTACGTTAACACATTTTCTATGCAGGTTCATTACACAATATATTGTACGGTTTTCATATTAATATTGCTTTTAAAAGACACACTCTAACACTAGCTTTAGACTGCCATGTTGCCTTCTGTCAGCCAAAGGAGGCCAGTATGGCCTTCAATTGAAGTAAACAATAAGAAGGAAGAGGCATTCCTTTGTGTAACTCCGACTGATAAAAGGAAATGGCTGAACTTTTACTTGTAAAACCATTTATTCTCAATATTACACTTAATGGTGTAATATTGGACATGACCAAGGTTTGGAAAATGGGCAATTCAAGGGAATAGTTTCTCTTGAAAGTTTCGCAACTCTTCTCTGACTACGTCCTGGAAATTGAGGAAATGTATTCTTGCAAAGGGCAGGTGTTTATGCTTTACCAGGTTGAAAGGGGAAGTGGACACCCTCACCTGTGGGTATGTAGATGAAGGTATTTCTCGCAAAGAAAAAATTTTTGCCATCGCACAAAGATTATGGCATCTGACCATATGAAAATGCCCAACAATTACAATTAAACAGAAAGAAATACATATGTACAGGTGAAACATGAATTCATTAAAGTTTTTTCTGAAGTATGCATAAACACTAATATTGGCAAAGCTTTCCAGGCCTGCTTCTGGCATATTTTGGTAGGCATCTGCAGCCATTTAAAGGCATAACTCTGCAAGAACAAGTTTCTTAGGAGGAATGCCTACAATCTTCGTATCATTTGATTTTTTCTATTTGCTAATATCTGGGACCATGAATAAAATGTCCTGCCCAAAACAATAATTTATACTGCTATGTAACTCCAGCCATGTATTTAAGTTTATGCAAATCGGTTTAGTGTCACCCCAAAACAGGACCTAGTTTTCTAGATTGCGGAAGTTGGTCGAGGGGAACTAGAGGAAAACAGGCTGTCAAAGTTTGCGCACTCCCTCCTAAGTATTAACAGGGCCGTAGCCGGGTGCATAGGTTTTGGGGGGCCTGGCCAGCAGCCATGATAACCATATAAAAGAAGTAAATAGAAGGTTCCCAAACAATGCTGTTTGGATCATGGGTTCGGGTTCTTCTAAATGCAGGCATGATTTCGAAAATAGTTTGCTAATTGCGATTAGGATTTAACACAGAAATGCATTTTCTACTCTCATTTGAAGACAAAGGTGAGTTGCTGCAGATTCACTCTCTCTCGATTGACCAGCACATTCTGGGAGAATCTCTTTTACATCATCTCACTTGAACGGAACATATATACAAGTAAGAAATGTAAATTATGAAAATAAAAGCTCTACGCCGTACAGTCCAATCTGCAATGTACTGTTTCTTTGCCCCTTCACAAAATCCTAGTCTCTATCTTGTCACCTCTTTACCACAAATACAATATAATTCTCAGTACAGCCTGTCATTTTTTAGACTTGCATGCACACAAAATGTTATCTGCAAAACCATCTACTTCTCTTTGGGGCTATGTCTGCATGCATTGAACCTACATATGGACTATCTCGGTCTTAATTATCCCTCATCCACGTTCATTTCAGTGGGCAAATACAGTTCTCACTCCTAATCACTTAAAACCTGACCATGCGTCAGGCAAAATGCAGCACACACACAAGTACCAAAGTATTATTGTGAATGCTTGTTTATGTGCAGGAAAGGTGTCCCTTCCTGCAGCAGAATGCAGCACACATAGAAAAAGCAAAAAATGAGGAGGAATAAAAGCATGCCTCAGTGGCGTTAGTTTTTGGCGCTGCCTCAGGTTTACAACAACTCGTAAATCTGAGACACCGTCAAAAGCAATGTGTGTTGCAGTGGAGCGCCCACAGCAACACCCATTGCACACCCCTCTGATGCAGAAAACTGTGTTGGAGGGGCCCATATTTACAAGGAGGCGTAACGCCACAAAAAAGTGGTGTTATACCTCTTTGTAAATATGGAGCAGTGCTTAGCGCCACCGGAGGGTCACGTAATGTGACGCTCCTGTGGCACTTGGGGCTCTTAAATATGCCCTTCCACGTTTTTTCTTGTCATTCAAGCTATAACTACAGAGAAGGAGTACACTGTTAATGCAGCTGCAACAAAAGATAACTTTGTAGAGATCTATATTGGTAGATAAAAAGAGAACAGTAATGTCCATCAGCTGCTTTTAAAGATCATTTTTTGCACATTTTTGTAGCTAAGTAAGAACCGAGCAAAAGTGACCCCCGCCTTACTCCATAGTTAGCCTTTGGTAATAAAGATACATAAGGTAATGATGCAGAGGTGAGTTTAGGCAGTTAAACTATTAGATGTTGACTATATCATGTAGTGCAGCAACCAAACTTGGTGCTCCCTTTTGTGAGACGGAGGGAGCAGGACAGTACCATATTTACTACGATAGGGCACTCCTGCTCTTTTCCATAGCACTGACGCACAGTCTGCCTAGTGCCATGCAAACCTTTGCCACAGCACATGTTACTAAACGGTTTAAACTGCAAAGGTACCCTTCCAGTACAAAATACCATGCCTAGACCAACTTTAAAACTGTTTTTACTCTGAATGTGTGCTTTATGGTACAACTTATGTGTAAAACTGGAAAAGTTTGGAGAAATAAAACATTTCTATTTGTCAGCATCTGAATCAAAAAGGCTTTATTGTTTGTCACTATGACCTGTCTAATATTAGTAGATAGGGCTTTGTGTCACATCCCATGCATGGGTGGTTGCATGGAGACACCCATGTACTACCTATGGGACACCCTTTTTATGCAATATAAGTACTTTTGCACTGGCAAATAAATCTCAAATAAACACTTTGCACCAGTTTACATCACTTTTATGATGCAAAGCCAGTGCAAAATATTTTAGTAAATCCGCTCCCTATATTCCTTGCTTAGAGCAGAAGTACTACTACTGACCTGATGATATGCAGCGAAAAAAAATCATGGCTTAACATTAAAAAAAAAAAGCTTAGCGAATTAACACAATCATTTAGTCTGGATGGGCAAAACCACTACAAACATTTTGAATAGGGAACTGACAGTAAGGGAAGTATGATGAAATATGACTGGGGCTTTCCTAACCTTCACACCAATCTGCATATTACCTATTGGGTTGTTTATAACAATCATGATAATTCTTATAACACTGGTCATGTTGACAATAATCCATATTAAATAATCGTAAAGCAACCGTATGTGATAATTGTGTTGGGGTAGGAGAGCAGGGCTCTATCTATTATCACCTGGTGATAAGAGATTCTCTGAGGTGATTGTCTGACTTCCAAAAACGCTTTAATAGAGCACAACTCGCTAGAGGAGGAGTGAGAGACACCTGTCAGGTCTCATTTTTTCCAAAAAAAAGTACCCTTCCCTTTGGGGCTAAGTAGGACTTCTGGGTGCGATTCCAATAAAATAATGGTTAATACGACATTTGTGACAGGCATAATGGAACTAATACTACAGTCAATGGACTGTGATCTGGACGTTGCTTAAAAAAAATCATCAATACAGTGGCATTGATCCCGATCTCCTTGAAAGAAAACAGCTTGTCTGTCTATCACCACGCTGCTTTCGAATTAGGCAGAGGAATCGAATACACCGCCATCTAGGACAGACAAAAGACCATAGTCGACAGTAAAGGAGGGGCTGCCATATTACTACTGGACCCATCTATTGGTCCTGATACAATCCATTGCTGCACACCACTAGCTAGGCTACAATGTCTCCGTTTTAAAGCAGCTATCTTAGAATGTATCTCCTCCCGCCTTTGTGAGGAACTTTCCATTCTCACTTTGGCTACCTGCATTGTTTCATTGCCTCATCACTACATTGCAATGCACATCTTAGCCCACTACTGGACCTCATCAGGTCCTTCAATGAAACCTGTTACAATTACATATGTGACACCCAGATCATCTTTAGTTCAGAAACCTGACCTCTCTTCTTGCCCAGACAATCAGCTCTGAGTCGTGGAGCAATAGATACTGATAAACAATTTAAAACTCAACTGGGGCACTTATCACCCTACGGCCTGGCCTCAGTAACTTGGTTCACCTTCGAAGATAAGTAAGAAACCTTGGAGTGACTGTGGATGATGACCTAGAGCCACAAGGAAAACAAATTGCAGAAAGTGTTTCTTTTGTTTCTTTCATGTTGTTTCTTTCATGTTTTCCTCTGAAAATTCAGTGACAACTACTACACCTATTTTTATGCAACCACATCACTCCAGTCATAGCACTTCACCTGTTATCCACAGCAAGATGGTTCTCCTTCAGAGCACTCTGCTTTACCTACAGAGAAATTTACGGCATTTAACCACCCTCCACACAAGTAAAACATTAGTCATACAAGCAACATGGGACTCTCCATTCAAGAATAATACCCTTATTGCCTGTTCCACCCTTTAAAAAATAGGTGGTACATTCTTGTCTATTCAGACATCCGACCCCAAGTCCTCACTACTTTTAAAAATAAGAAAAATCCTCCAACACCTGCAATGAAGGAAGGGAGTAAAAACCTGGGTCTTCCTTAAATGCTGAACATCTTATTGTAAACACTACCAGCCCAGTATCAGACAGTGGCAACCTCACTGAAGGAAGGTTCTGTAATGCACACACAACTCCATGTAACCCATATTTTCCTTATGTCCATGATAAAGCTCAAGTACAAGCTCACCGTGTCACAAAAGGAGTATCCATGTGGCCCTCTTGCACAACACCAAAACTGTTCTGACATAGGCAACATTTTAAACCTAAACTCTAAAGAGCTCACCACAATAAACAGTGTAGTGGTCTTGAGTTCAAATCCCAGAAAGGCCAACATAGTCTTCAATCCTTATGAGGTCAGTGAACTGAGTAATAACAACACCTGGTATTTACAGTATTTAGATGCAAAGTGTGCCATCATTTGCTGTTAAAAAATGAATTTATAATTTTGAAAGATAACATATGTCTGCCACACCATTGTCAGGACCTGACACCTCAACTATACCCTCAAGTAGTTGCTTAGTAGACTGCTTCTGCCACACAGATACTTCTCATATGTGATCCTACAGTGAGGTTCTCGGTTTGATACACTAATCACAACTTTAAAAGGCTTTATACCTGCAAACCTAGCAACCGTTGAACCTGTTGTGTGGAGAAGGCAGCAAAATAATGCAGAATGCACCATGGTCACTTCTCAAATGACGATCCTTTCAAAGGTGTACATGTTATAGCAGTTTCTTATAGCATACCCAAAAAACAGATATTTAGGGGTAAATACTGGAGTCATGCACATTATTTTGAATGCAATCTTATCTAACTCTAATGTATTCCAGTAGCTGTTTGTACAGAGATATTTCACCTACCACAAGACCCTTCTTGACCTCTAACAAAACAACCAGGTCTCTCAACATTGTCTTCAAGGACGTGAAGGTCAGCTGGGTTGATAACCCTTCAGGCTAGCGATTGAGGCACTTATGCTTGGATATGACTCAGACATGATGTAAGATCCCATTTGGGCGGCCATGGGTGGGCAGGGACAACTGGAAACCAGCCATGGGGGTCTAGAGTGGTTTGACTTTACTGTCCTGGGGTCCATCCTACAATTGCTCTGCAAAATGTCAGCACTTGACTCTCAGTGACAGCAATGGTAAACAGGCTTTTCAGGTAGGTTAGTGAGGTGGTACAAAAGACTCAGCACTCCAACATGCACCCAGCAGCACAATAATGTGGTTGCCCATCCCACTATTTCTCTTTTAGGGAATAAAAGTACTTTGTTCTACTATAGGACACAAATTTAAAAAAGGTTTTTGATACCTTATGTACGGGTGCGAGTCCAATATGCTTCAAGGTTACTAGTTACTCTACCCTTCTTTCCTTCTCTGATAGTCTTGGGCTGAATGCCATAGTTTCTAGTGCAGGTGCTGTTCTCTCCCCTCTTTTATCATATAGTTTCTTTCTGGCTTGGAACAGCCAAATAGTCCCTTAACCACCCCCCTGTGTGGAAGAGGGCCACAGTAGGCCTTCTACTTACTGTCTGCTTCACTGGAGTTGACAGTTCATGTAGTGGAACTGCTTAGGATGCGTAAGAGCAGGTCACTCAGCAAGATACTGAACATAGCAGCTGGAGCAACAGGCTCCTGACAGTGCCCTCTTCTGGGATCTGGTGGGGTTGGCACTTGGCAGCAGACAGCCCTCGCATTGGTCCAGGGCCCCAACTGTTCCACTTTGTGAAGTTAAGATGGTAGTTGCACCGGGGCCTCCATGAGAAGCTAAATTTTGCAGTCCTCTTCTCCAGTGCTGGGTGCACAGTACTGAATTCTGATCTGGTCCATAGGCCCCTAATCCCATGGCAACCAGGCAGACACAGAGGGCTAGATTTACAAGGCCCTAGCGCCTCCTTGCGCCACACTAGTGTCATTTTTTTACGCTAATTTGGCTCAAGGAGGCAATTTCCACCATGCCATATTTACAAAGTGATGCAGTGCATGCATTGCGCCACTTTGTGACCCCTTGCACCACATTATGACTGTGCCTGGCATAATGTATGGAAGAGGGGCATTCCGGCATTAGAAGGCTCACAAAAATGATGCAGTGAAATCTTGTAGATTTCACTGCACCATTTTTGGCATAATTTTTAACACCTGCTGAAAGCAGGCATTAAAGTGACACATCCATTTTAATCAGTGGGCCTTCTTGCACACTGCTGCACTAGAATCAAAAATGTTGACGCTAGTGCAGTGAAGCGCCACAGTAACTGAAGCATCAGTTTCTTGTAAATATGCCCCAGAGTGCCTTGGGGCAACAGCATTGTACTTTGGAATAGGCCGGCTAGCCACTCAAGCTAGTGGGTGAACTTCCCTGGGGTCAGCACCACAGGCTGCCAGCTCCTCCTTCTGGGGCAGTAGGGACTGCTTGGGCACAGGGTATATAGTGCTGCAGTTGTGCTGACCTCAGTCATGTGCACATTGTGGATGCCACAGGGCAACATCAATCCCAGCTTCAGTCAGGCATAATGCACAGTGCACGAGCCACACCTTCCACAACAGTGGAGCCTACTCAGGTGAGTTTGGGAAATGCTGCGGTTCCTAAGATGAGTTTATGGACTGGTTCCCAGACCAAAGCAAGACAGTGATGTGGGTTGTGACTCTCTGGGTCAATTGCTTCTGTCCACACCAATAGTCAGCCCTTCCTGCAAGGTTGGCTAGCTTCTTCCTTACAGCTTAACCAGGACCCCTTAGGCTTCCAGCACAAGACAGACAAGTGTTCTTCAAGATCAGATGTCACCTCAGCTCTGGGAAAATGGCTGTCAAGCAGACACCAACTCTGGTTGTGCGGTAGTCCTCTGGTTACTCTGTGGATCATCACCTCCTTGCATAGGTAGAACTTGAAAATGGAGCAACAAGTTGGTCAGCAGTTCTTAATCTTTTACTGGGATGGCAGGCGGGATGTGGATTCTTTGTCTGCCCTCTCAGAACCAGGTTGAGTCAGTTCTATTTTCATATGCCTTTCTTAGGCTGTCTTAGGCTCAGCAATTGTCTTAAGTGATGCCCTTCACAATAGGGCTGTGTCCAGGATGAAGCACCCACAAAAAAGGCACAAAGAGATGTGAGCAGTCTGCAGCCATCAACAATCATACCAGAGAGTGATCAGGAGGACGCAAAGAGCTGCTACTCTTTTAGAGGACCCTTCCCACTCTAACAACAGGAAATGCAGTCCCACCCATTCACCCCTGCCCTGCCATACACAAAAATGACAGTTTCAGGAACACTAATAAGCAGACATCTGTATCAGAAAGGACCCTATTGAATTTCTAAAAAGAAGTCTGAGTCCCCTTACCCCACTTCACTGTCCAAGTTCCCACCCTTCAGCGTCAGAAATGTAAGCAATACACTTGTACAGTCGGGGAAACTCACATCACATCCATGCAACTACTCATGAACAGCCCAGAGCCTTCATTAAGGGAACTCACAGGTCTGTCTCATTCTGGTTCATTCAGACACTCATTCAGTGTGTAACAAGCTTCTCATACGTTTTTCTTAGGGTCTCAGAACAAGGATTCAACGTTCACCTTTAGCAGCAAACATTTCTATGAGTGGGCCAGTATGCTCTCGATCACGATGCAGGTAAAGAGGCCTGGTCACATGAGAACCACTACAAAGCAATCTATGCTGCCATCAATGCACTACACTCATGTACCTGTGAAAGGGTAGTAGTATGGGGGGCTTCTGTAGGTCTGGGACTGGTCCAAGGTCAAAGGCAAGTCTAGACATTTGCACAGCCTTTAAGATAGCATGAGAATAGGGCCAGGAAACTCAGAAACCAGGAAGCCAGATACTCGCAGTGGGGCTTGCAGGGTAGGGGATTCCATTGTACACCATGCAGGGGATATTCCCATACCAACACATGACAAAGATCAGTCCAGTGTTTCTTCACCTGTTCTATGGTGTTTGGTAAGCAAGGGTGACACTAGCCTTGTCAAGTATATCATACAAGAAACCTGACCTGGTGGGGGAGGGTTTTAGATTTTTACAGACCCATCCGCTAGGCCTTTTTAGCAGGGGGGTAGGTTTTACAGACTCATGAGCTAGTATAGTCAGGTGTTCATCAAAATATTGGAACATTATCCCTTTTTACAGGGGCATCCATGGACTTTACTGGTCATCATCTCCTTACTGTTGATTGATGTTGGAATTCTTGCTCATTGGAGTTCTCACTCCTCCTAAATGATAGTTGTAATTAGGGAGGGTTTTTCAAGTAGCTTTGAAAGCACTACAATGACTAATAGCCAATATAGCTAAAAGACCTTATGGCACACAAGAGCTCCCTCTGTGTTCTCTCACTTCACTTCCTGCTGTCTCACATTTGTGTCAACACACTAAGAGAAAATGCAATATTACAAAGTAATCCTTGCGCATGTGCTACAACCACAGTCTAATGATATGCACTAAAACCAGAGCCAACACAATCATGCGACTCTGTGATTGTGGCGTTTTCCGCATAGTTATGGATTTGTCACATTTTTCATATAATACATCATCTGCTGCATTATCTGTAGATTGTAACAAAAAAATCGTTCCTAGCTGAAATGGGTCAAGACTTTCTAAAAAATATGGCAATGTGTTGTACGGGTCAGCTTTCAGTTGCTTAGTGATATCTTTGGGTGCTAACTGGTACAAGTAAGGTGACATTTTTGCTTAGACAGTGTCGCCGTCTGTAATAATGGCAAAATAACAAAGTAATGCTATCACAAAATGGGCTGCATAATGCCACATAATGTGTCTTTTCTTGCTACATAATTTAGTTAACCATGCCACATAATTTGGTCCTACCTGCCACACTAGTTGCTCTGACTAAAACAGTACAAGTTTAGCACATGCACACAAATAGCATGATAGCCAAGCCAGTTCCTAAATCAGCCACAATCTGAAGCAGAGAACTGGTTCATAAATTATCATCCCATTTACCAAAAACATAGGTTAATTCCATGTTACTCCAAATGAGCCCCGAGTGTTATGGTACCTTCATCCAGCAGGTCCAATCTCTCCAACACACTGGCTTAGTGCCCTTTGAATTACCGAGCTTATGGCATGTTTCTTTAAAGATGAGATAGACTACTGGTGTACTCTGAATGGTGTTAGGAAAGGTCTGTGGGTAATCAACATAAGGATGGGTTAGGAGTTTGGACTAGTTAGTATGTTGATAGGATAGGGCCATGGCATACTTCAAATGGAGACTAGACAAAACTGCAAGGGAGGCCATATGGCGCTGGAATACCAAATTTGGGAGCTCTGTGTGGTGACACGGGATGCAGCTGATGAAAACATGGTAATAAGATAGGACCCTGTGATGCTTCATATCTTTATTAAAAAGAACCTTAAGGTTCTCTGTACTAAAACAGGAAAGAGCCATGATGTTCTCTGTTTTGAAATAGGAAAGTGCCTTGGATTTTGCAACTGAAAAGAGAATTTGGGTACTGTGTACTGAAATAAAGTATATGCTGGCCTCCTTCCTCTGCACCTCTGAGCACTGTTGAGAGTCGAAAGTTGTTCTCCCCAACAAGAGTCGAGGTACAGATGTTTTTAAAGTAGGAACGATTTTTTAAAGCACCATATTTTACAGAACATCGCAAACAAGCAGTATCTATGAAATTAATCATTTAAATTATACGTTTTACTAATAGGAAGACACACATTAGCAATCACCTCAATGATCCAAAATAGCTGAGTGAGGGTCAGCTCATCAGACAGAGTGAGAACTGAAACAGCTGTGATTGGTTAAAAAATATTGGCAAAATATCGATAGCTGCAACAAAAAAAATATGAACAACTATAATTTGCAACTCCATGCAATTAATACAGCTTGGACCCAGCAGCTCTTTACATACCTAGGTTTGAAAGACCGACCACATAGGTGTCACACAATCTGAGGTCCTTAGAACCTATGGACAAGTCAAACACATGTGGGCACAAGACCATGATGGGAGGGAGATGAAGTTCAGCCACAGTGATGCTGAGTCTTTGTCACTTCCTGAGAACTTGCCCCCGACTCCATAACAACCTTTCCCGGCTTTAAATACAGCACACCTGACAAGCTTTTCATTTCACAGACAGATGGACGTCAAAACCAAGCAAGCACACCAGAGACTGGTCGCTCTCTAAAAACAAAGTATCAGTGACATTCAGATCTGACATTTGGATATCTTATGTTGTTTTTTTGGCCCCTCTTACATTGTGGTTCTTGTGTTAGTGTATTGTTTTGTGTTTGGACGACACTTGGTTCAAACCTAATGCATTCAGAAATATATGCATGTGCAGTTCAAAGGGCACTTCTGAAACTTAATATAGTCAGATTTGTAGTAGATGGTTCTGAGGCAACAGTCGAGTCCGGTCAGGCCTAGATCTCATATTGCAATTTCCCATCATTGTTTCCCCATAGGTGACTGGCATCAAAACAATCAAAGTGTTATTGCGTTGTTCAAACATTAAAAGTAAACTACGTTATTTCATCAGATAACTTTGCATTATTTTGGAAAAAAACTAACAGTTTTTCTCTTCAATTGGAAAAAACATTACTTCCACAGGCCTTGGTTTATGAGTTAGCTGATATTGCTGGAGTTAAATTAAGTAACTTCTATTCAGCAGGAGATGTTCTTACCTACCAGTACTATTCTATCTTCGGTGGCTGGAGCTGCTCCTTCAACTCTTGCTCAAGTCCCATTAGGTTCCCATCTCTGCTGGCATTGCAAGATGCTGGCGTGATATTAACCAACCCAGTACTAAATGATGCACTTTCCATTCGTGCTGCTGTTAAGGCCGTGAGGCTGCCTAAAACCCTGGTGCGCAGAGCTGAATAGAACTCATGCCAAGAGGCCCGGTCCCACTGTGTTTTACTGCGCCTGCGCAACACTGCCTACTAGGAAGTGTGGAAACTAGCCAGCCGAAAGGTGCGCAGCAAAACAATCTTCGTAGGAGTACAGACAGAGCCTCCAGCCACTTTAAACTTTAAAAGGAAGGTTGGCAAAAATAAAAAATGTTATGGAAAGTTTTAAACGAACAGCAATATGAGAACCTCAAATATAGGGAGGGGCAGTCTGAAATAAGAGCTGGCCTGTCCCCCTTGGTTATGGCCCTGAATTCCTGGGTGCAGGTCATAGGGATTTTTACGTTTTCTAGATCCTAGTTCCATTGCGGGCCCCCGCCCCACCTCAAAAAAAGTACTCCCGGTAACCACGAGGAGCTGATCTTCCATGGGCGTGGCTACTTTCTGTCTCTCAGCCGCGGGGGGCATTATGGTGCCAGTCGCTTCCTTGGAAAGGTGCATGCCCCTTTGGTATTAAATTTCAGATCATTGTAGCCTTTAATAAAAACAAAAACATTAGTCCTATTAAAGCCAGTGCCAGTTTAAGTGATTCTCACCCAGAGCAATGGCACATGTAACCGACACGTACTACCAGAGGCTGAGTGACCTTTGGGAATGCTTATGGTCGCACAAGATGTCTGATGTCTATGATGACAAACTAGTAGGGAACCAACTGAGACTTAAAATAACACCAAGTACATTCACTCTTGCATGCACATGGGATACATTGCAGTAAACCTTCCACATATATTGCACACATCGAGCTTTATCTTACCTGTGGTTTCAACAATCCCTTCCAAGATGACGACAATCTCAAACTGTTCACTTCTTAGAGATCGTTGTGAGAGATCGAAAAATGGGCTTTTGGGGTTAATTTCATGACAAATCGTTAAAGGGGAAACCAGGAAAAGTTGGTCCGCTCCAGTTCCAAAACCCACATCCAGCTCACATTGGTCTAAAGGTAGGAACTCCCCCTCTGGGGTCTGTCGAGACTGAAACGAGAGAGTAGAGAGGTGGTTAGGAAGCAGCAGTGTAGTATAGGGATAGCTGTGCGCATGTTGAGTCTAGTAAGGATAATGATTCTTAATAAGACAAACCTCCCATACAGAATTCTCTGTAGTTGCTTGGTCAATCAATGATATTGTTACCTAATGGTATGCAGTTTATCAACTTTGGAAAGATGAAAGGCGGCATCCTCTTTGCCAGGACTTAAACCTGTAAGTGCAGGCACCCTGCCCACTGAGCTGCCTTACTCTTACAAACGCTCCTGTGCCTGGACACTTTATGACATAACCTTACCTGCGGCTCATGACATCAGTACTCGTATCTGATTATTTGATTGTGGGATGGATTATTTCATTAATTATTTGATTTACCGACTAACTACAAATCAGGGAAATTATTTCCAGGCAATAGCTCTCAGGAAGAACTAAGGATGTCCCAATAGCAACCTAGAAATCTTGAAAACAGTAGTAGATATTGTCATTAAAATTATAACCACTAGTAAAGTTAAGAAACAGTTCATAGTATCAAGTGGTAGAGCCTGGTGTGTCAAACACGTGACTGTAAGAGAAGCACCAAGTGGCCCAGAAATGTTGAACAGGACCCCAAGGACATAGATGTCCACGCAAGAATTCCTGCCTTGCGCCACCCAGGATGCACCATCAAACACTTATGCCATATGGATGTGTGTACAGTTCGGGGATGCTTAGGACCAGAGTCAGGCGGGTCTCTGGACACCGAATATGGTTGTGTGCCACACTGTGTACTAGTGATTCCTATTGAATCAGTGTGGAAAATGATGTGCATGGACGTGCAAGTGTTTGCTGAAGGATGCTGTGAAGTGTATAACACACAACACGCCATACGTTTAGATGTGAAGACAACGGCGTCATTCACGAAAAAAACGTAAAAGTACAGGTGGAAATATATACCTGCACTTGAATATGTATTTACTTTTTCCACAACCATTGCTTAAAAGTACTCCTACAAAGCTACACCACGCGTGGGTTTCAATGCGTACTTCTGGGAATGCTGTTTCACTTTTTGGGAAGGTTCCTATTCATCCTTTGTGGAGAGGTCTAGAGTGGAGAACTCCACACATGGAGAATAGAGCCACACATGCAGATGCACTGTCTTCGATGGGAAAACCCTTTTCCCTGTGGCGAAAGCCCTTCCCTTACATTCCCACCAGATCTAGTTATCTGTTCACCTTCCCTTGTTGGAAAAGGAGATATGTCAGCTCTTGGCGTGGGGCAATTGTAGGGCATGGGTGCATGTTAGCCTCCTAAATGTTATGCGAGCTGCAAGCATCAGTTTTTCAGAGGCTGGGGTAGTAGAAATGAAATCATGCACCTCAACCTGAGATGACATTAAAGCCTTAACCTCAAGTCCTTAGCCCCTCAGCAGCCTTCTACTTGCTGTTGAGGGGTTCTGGTAAGGTAGAGTAGAAACTGCAGACATTAAACACCCCTCCCCTGATGACATTAGAAACTTTATGGAACAATAAATTGAGCTGGTATCTTGCATTCCCTTTGTATGTATGGGGATAATATGAATTCAATTGTCATGCTGGATGCAAACCATGAGTAACATGTCTAAAACCAAAACAAACCCACAATATTTACTACCCTTATTTATTTCACCAAAAATACTTTCAGCGATCTCCATCTATTAAATGTAATTTCTGTAAATTCTATCCAGGTTTCAACAATGTTACAAGTTTTAGGCACAAAATGTGCCACATATTTTCTAAAAGATCCTCGAGTAAGAATCGGGCCACGATTTCCCTTTAACAGTCTGTTCAGTTTTGGCGTAATTTTCTTTATGCCACTTTACACCACTTTACATCCACATAGTGCCAAAATGCTGCATTACATGAAATATGAATAATTTTCACTCTTTTGCATAATGCCAAACTTTGTGCAAATTTTTTTTTTTTGCAGCAGAGGAGACATTTTCTATTTCAACCACTCTCCTGTGGTACCTCAAGTAACATTTCCATTCAAAATATTTCCTCACCTAGAAGGTTCAGGCCCATATTTATACTTTTTTTAGCGTCGCATTTGCTTCATTTTTTAACGCAAAAGTGGCACAAACAAAATACAATTGTATTTTGTAAGTTTGCGTTGCTTTTACGTCAAAAATTGACGTAAATGTGGCACTAAATATGTATAAATATGGGTCTCAGAACTTAACTTTTTTCAACACATTCTGGGAAATTTCGGGAAAAAAACTGATTAAACATAGGTCTAAATGAGCTTCAAAGAACATAAGTTACGAAGCTGATGGCCTACAGAAATTATCAACAGGCCTCCTTTTGAGGTTTGGCCTGCACCGCACTTGCACTATGCTTGTGAAAATCTTTTATATTCAATATACATCTTAAAGGGGGTTTACATCCCACCCCCCCTTGCTTTCCTTGCTTTTCATTGGTTCCTGTCCTTGCCACACACCTTTCCTCCGTTTTTATTGGCTGTCACACTATTTTCTTGCATTTACCAATGCTTGTTCCTCTGTGTTTGTACTTATCAGTTTACCACCGACCAAGTACTGTTTTCATACGCTTCGTGAGGACATTTTTAAAAACTTTTGTCTGCTCGGCGCTTGCGCGCTGCTTGTTTATTGTGCCCTACGCTGTATTTTATTTTTACCTGTTCACTGAATCTGCCCGTGGCTGCACGCATTTCAAGTTTTCTTTTAAAATGCACGCTTGAAATGCGTGCAGCCACGGGGAGATCACAGCGCTTGTCTCTGGTGGACATATAATCTACCCGGTGCTTTGCCTTGGATGTAAACTAAGAAGCCCCGATGAGTTGGGCCCTGTTGTATCTTTCCTGCACCTTTTTGGAGCAGTGCGTTACTTCCGGGCAGTGAGATGCAGGAGAATGGCGAAGAGGTGATCTGTTGCTTAGGTCATCGTGCGCACCTTCCAGGGTTGCATGCTAAACTACCCCAGAATTTCCATAGATCACTTCTACAGGGAGAAGATAGAGGCCAAAGCCTACTTTCTCTCCCACTGCCATAGGGGTGAGTCTTGGAGCCCAATCGAAAACCGTTTCCCCCCTCCCTGCCAGTTGAGGAAAGCTACCTTCACACCTGATGGCTCACTCATCACCGACGAACCTAATTGCAGCTTTCTAGTTTTCTTTTATTTAATCTCAAAAGGCAGCTTTCATCGATTTGAACAGACCCAACACCAAGGCTTGTTATTACATTCCCTTTAGTTACGATATTGTTTTCGTGTAAGAACTATCACTTAGGGCTGCACTTTTACAGCTGACATTCCTTGTACTGCAACTTTATTGAATTTTAACAAATTCCCTTTACAACGATAAATATTACCTTTTTCAGTGCTTAATTTGTAAATAAAAACGTGCCGGTGCTGAAAGGTCTCCTTTGAAACCTGCTGCAATTAAATGTGCGAGCACATAATACTGACGCAGCGTAATCCCGAAGACATCTCGGGCCTCTTCAATCCACTCCCAGCTATTCCCCGCCCCTTCATCTCACTCCTGCAGCTTTCTGCTTTCTCCCTTTGTGACCCTTTAAAATTTTTCCCTTCCTCGGTCTTTCCCATATGCGTCTTTTGCTCGCAGCAAATGCTTGAGGCAGAAGAATAAGCCCCGGCCCTGAAAAATAAGTGCCGGTGCTTAGCACCGGAAACAACAAGCACAAATTAAGCACTGCCTTTTTTACATACTTTATTATATCAATGTTCATGAGGTACCCCTACTATGACTTTACAAATGCGTGCCCTATTTTTATGTCTGCTATGTGGTGACTTCAGGTAGTGAGGAAGTCTCCTGTCTTGTTAGGCTGTTCCCCACCCCGCAGTTCGGCAGAACAAGGAGGAGTGGGGTTAGGACTAGCCTAGAAGAGCACAGTAATGCGAGCAAGGGTTGGATATTGTCACAGCCAGTTCACTGCTGGATTCCAGATAGACCTTTGAGGCCTTTCTTTCTGGGGCTCAGGTCTGCCAAACTTGGCACTCCGGGGACCCTTTTGGATACTGTCTAAGGTGTGTGTTATTTATAAAAAGTACCTGGAATTATTTTGGTTTACTGATGTATTTTATGACATTTCTATGTGACTGCTTTATGTATGGAATCGCGAGTGACACATAATGAATAACATCTGTTTGATGCTATTGAGTTTCAGACATGACCTGTCCCCATCTGCGTAATGTAGCGGGCTTGTGAAAGAATTAACGCCATCTGCCGTACCCCTCGAGTACATCATGCAAACCTAGCCAGCTACTTCCCTCTTCTAACATGGTCATCGCTGTAACAAAATGAAATATTCCGATTTTGTTGCAGTTGAACTTAAGGTCCAGCTTGCACTGATGGCCGAACTTGGTCGCCTTGGAAGATGCTATTCTAGAGTGTTGCAGCTAGCGAACCTGCCAGCTCTGCAACCGGTGGAGCGATCTCCACGAAACATGTTTGCGAGAGAATGGCCAACATCCACACATGACGACTAACAACTTGGAATCTGTCTGGTGGATCTTTTTTCTACCTAGAATATGAATCTGTTTTTGGGTCAGAATGGCCAGGCCTTGTTAACACATGGACGCTGACATGTCAACTTTATCAAACTAGTGGAATAACTATTCTCAAACAGGGCTTCTCCCTGTATAATTATTTTCCATTACACCTCACACTTGAAAATGACTTTCTTAAATAGAGAAAAAATGCTTACTGATCGCCTGTCCAATCTGTCCTACCGGTTGTTCATCTGAGACCAGCTATTATTTCATTCCAGATGTGGCATTGTTGAGCCATCTAAGACTTTAACATCATACCTCGATGTATTGAATAAGGACGGCATACAGCAGATACTTTCAGTTCACTAATTCATTACGCTCTACTCGCAAGGCCTGAAGTATTCCCGATCGCGTCCCCCCACATCTAAAACTCTTCAATTCTGCCCCTTAGTTACATACACTCTTGAAACATATACATGAGCAGTTAAAAAAGGAAGTAGCCAAGGGTGACCAGATTTCAGAACCATAATGGCACCAGGCACATGCTGGTAAGCGCTATAAAAATGCACTGGGATCTGCAGAGTGGCTGATGGGAAATAAGTGTGACTGAAAAGTGTATAGAAGCCAATGTATTCCATAACATCCCAGTTCTGCTGCAGGGATGATCCTCTTTGCTGCACACAGTATGCCCAAAGTGCTTCAGCGAAGAAGTGCAAGGTGTATTGTGAGCAATTACTTCCATCTCTCTCTCTCTCGCTCTCTCTCTCTCTCTTTTTAAGTATAGATCCACTTTCTGGATTCTTCCCTCTTCTATCCCTCCCTTATTCTATTCACATGCCCACCTCTCATATTAACTCACTGTAAACACTGTACTCATATTTCCTAATCCAAGTACCAGATTCACATGTCCACCCCTCAAATTAACTCACTGTAAACTGTATTCATATGTCCCTATACTAATCCACCACTAATCCTTTTGGGTTCCGGAGTAGTGTGCTACTCGCTGAAAGGCGCTTCAACACCTCGTCAGGGGTAGTAAGCGCTATATAAATACAATTACAATAAAATTACAATTTCCAGACACTGATTCGCCTACTGAGGGCAAGGCCAGTGTCTCCATGCAATGTTTTTTCTGTGGACATGGCAGTTTGGTGAACTATGTGTTGCCACTGAGGGCCTTACGTGCACTGTTCTATTTCTGCAGAACGTCTTGATTTATCCACATATCCTAACTACACAACTTAGTTGCCCTATATGTAGATGGACTCAGGCACCAGTATAGTTCCTCAAATGTATTTTCTGTTCTCGCCCTTTGTATATCATGTCGTTTTTACTTTTTGCGTTAATTTACTCGTTTAGCGATTAATCATATGAACATTCATTTTATGGCACGCTTCCTTTTCCCCTTGAGTGTGTTTTGTGCCCACGGCCTTTGCATATTATGGTGATTTTGTTTTTCGTGTTTGATATGAGTAGTGACTATCCTCATGAATGTTTGTTTTGTGGCATTTTGCCTTGCTGACAGTATTTATGGACCGTGATCATCACTGGACTATTCTGCCAAATTTTCAGATTGCCAGGATTGTTTCTGAGCAACAGGCTTTAATAGTCACATTCATGTTCCACAAAGAACAAAAGGCAAGGTATAGTGCCTCGCACCGAGTGAGGATGAATGTGGGAGCTATCTAGTCTTTTGTTCACCAATAATTTTACTAGTGCTGACATTTCTCTTTTCTCCGCACTTCTCCATCTCGCATCCAATCATTTTAGAAATTCCGTACTCTGCGCTGTCACTGCAAAACATACATTACGGCAGCCCCAATATCTGGCAATAATTCATCACTGCGGTGTTCTGTATCTGTTATTTCTTCTTGGCACTAAGGCCCAGCCTGTATAAGCCGGGCGTGCTCCATGGGCGCCCCTGGCCCACGCAGGCTGTGGGTCAGATGAGCAGAGCCGCTATTGAAAGTAATGCTCTAGGCTCCACGAGGGCAGCACTGTTGCTTGTCTATATCTATAGCCGCTGACGCCCCATCTGCTTGTAATCGTGTTGTGCAGCAAGGTTGGCCTGCGTTATGCAACTGAAGTCTTTACTAAGTGCATAAGTGCTGCTTATTGTTTTTATTGTACCACAATGGGGAATGCAGGATTGATGGAAATTCATGTTTTTTCTGTTTTTTAATAGAGCACAGCTCCTGTTGGAGGCCATAGAACACATTATTAGGTTTCGCCTGCACATTTCTTTTCTCTTTGATTTTTTACTTGCTTGCTGACCCTCCCTTTCTTTTTCTTAAATCCTTACTTATCTTCTTGCTTCCTTTCTCGGTCCCTCCTTCACTTGTGCTTTCCTTTGTTGATTTCCTCGTTACTTATCCCTTTCTCTCTCTATGTTACATAGTGCCTTCTTTCCCTGTTTCTTTTGCACCTCTCACACTCTCTGTTTTACTATTTTTTCCACTTGTTTATCTCTGTCCTACCTCTCTCCCCCTATGCGCGGTCCTTCCCGCTGACATACACTCACTTCCCACCTGTCCCCCCTCCTCGCCTCTGCATTCTCTCTGTTGTCCCCACGCAAATCGGCTATTCTCCAGCAGTGTCCCACACAGAGTAAGGTATTATTATTTTCATTACATCTATCAGTGAGCATGCCCACCTTTTGCATCTCACACCCATACATTCTGGCATTCAGGTACCCCGGTTCAAATATTAGTTTACTATATCAGTTTTACATCTGCTCATCAAGCTAAATCTTACAACAACAAAAAAATAATAATATTCAGATAGGCGAAACCTAATGCATTTACCAATGCTTGTTTGACTTGCGCCTGGTTTATAACTGTGCTGTAAATTGCTCTCTCATAAATCCTGGTACAATTCGTGCAGGCAAACTGTGTGAGCTTGCACAACTCTGAAAAGCAGAAAACATGTGATACCAACTAGTTCTCTCCTCATTCTGAGGCCTCAATAACAGAATGATGCGGCACTTGTGCATCTGGTAAATAAACTACCTGGCAGTATCAGCATTTAGCAATTACGTCCCAGGATACTGCAGAAAGAAGAACGAGCACCAAGAATTCAAGGCGCTCTATTGCATAATTATTAGCCCGCCTAAGCCTTGAACTCCAGTGCATAAACCAACACATGTTAGCAATTGTACACCATCTTCCTAAGAGCAGATTCAGGCCTTATTTAGAGCTGAATGTTCTTTTTATAGGCTTTTGTAATCCTGAAGAAAATTATATAATGTTCTGTACTGAAATATTGGATAGCATCCCAAGCACACAAAAAAGTAAACAACGTCAAACAATTGGCTGCAAGTTAATGGTAGCACCTTCAGAGAGTCCTGGTTTTTTAATGAAGTGAATTTCGAATTTTGTTACTTTGCCCAAACGCATATTGTAAATATGGGGGTCACAAGTGTCACCATGTAAAGTGTGGCTGCCCACAAAGTGAGGATTGACTTATGTGTGGCGCAGGATGTGATGACAGTTCAAACAAATGAAACATGCCGCAAATTAAATACGAGCAGATATATAGGTATATCGCCTTAGGACATCCATTTATTTTAATGTATATTCTGAAGATCAAATGGCGTGGCGTAATACTAAATCAAGGTGAAATAAGGCCATCTTTCTACATTTAGTTATTCTGGGGCAGATTTATGGAAGGTGACGCTGCACACAGTGCAGAGCCACTTTTCTTGCGCCCCTTAGCACCCCCTACATCCACCATGTGTGCGCCGTATTTACAATACAGCGCACCATGGCGCAGGGTAGGGGGCAATAGCATCATCTTTCACGATGCTATTGATGTACTCTGCAGGAGTAGCTCCAAAATACTGGTGCTACTCCTGCAGAGTACATAGGGCCCCATTATAAAGAATGGAAGGCCTCTTATACCGCCTGCTCTTGAGCAGTTGTTAAAAGTGCAGTAAAAATGGTGTAAGGGAACCTCATAGATTTTCTTATGCCATTTTTCCAGCTTCCCTAACGGGGGAATGCCCTCTTTGCATAAATTATGTCTGGCGCAGGCATAACTTAGCTCAAAGGTTTACAGAGTGGCGCAATGCATGCATTGCACCACTTTATAAATATGGCACAGGGATTTTGGCCTCATTGGGCCACATTAACGTCAAAATAAATGATGTTATTGTGGCGCAAGGTGGCTCTAGGGGCCTATAAATATGTCCCTCTGTGCTTTGCGGAGCACTAGGATGTTGCTCGGTGGCGCTTCAGAGCGCTAATTCATCACTTGATTGTCAATGTTTTTGACTTTGTGTCACTTACTTTTAAAAATAAACCTTAGCATATGCTTTTCAACGAAGCACCTTAATGCTAGCATTCCCCTATGTTTTAGCCTAGGATAATTTAAGGAACGGATGTGTGTCTGACAGCAAAGCCTCGGCCGGCTCTGCAGGCGGAAATGACTTACTTCCGTTACATTCACCTTAAGGCCACTGAGTTGAACACTTGGACCCATATTTATACTTTTTCACGGAAAACTCCGCTAACTCAGTTTTGCATGAAAAAGTTTACTGCCAGCTAGTGCCATTCCAAGACGCAGTCCGGGCGTCTTATTTATCGAATGGGGCAATACAGCGCAAAGGGTGGTCTAAAGTCATGGAAAATGGCGTTAGCCGGGTGGGGGTGGTAGTATGGGAGAACGGTGTTTAGCACCAAAAATCGCGTTAGACTGGTTAGAGTAAAAAAAGATGGCTCTAACCAGCCTAGCGTCATTTCTTGATGCAAAACCTACCATACCACATGACTCTTGCCTTAGAAAAGACAGGAGTCATGCCCACCACCCCAGTGGTCAGCAGCGGGGACAAGGGTCCCCTGGGCATGGCCATTGCACCCAGTGCCATGTAAGGGGGCCCATTTCAGGGCCCCCAATTGCACTTAAAAAAAAAAAATACCCACCTCTACTTACCTATACGTACATAGGATGGAGTCCCCCATCCTCTGCTGTCTCTCTGGTGTGGGTGTCCCTGGGGCCTGGGAAAGGCACCTGTGGACTTATTCCATGGTGTTCCACCATGGAAGTAGGCCCACAGGACCCCTAACGCGTGCCCGGACCCAGGCGTTAAATAATGGCACTAAGCAAGCTCAGCGCCATTATTTAGGCCCTCCTGTGCACCATTTTTGCACGGGAGGATAAGTAAGGTGCCTGGGCCTTACAGTCATTTTTTTGCCTGTGCACACCTACCTTGCAGCTCATTGACACAAGGTAGTTTCCTGCAGGCACAAAATGACTTTAACTCCAAAACGTTGGCGCTAGATGGGTCTAGTGCCAAAGTATAAATTTGGAGTTAGGTTTGCGCTGAATTAGTGTAAAAAAAATTACTCTAATTCAGTGCAAAGCAAGTATAAATCTGGGCCTTGTGTGCTAACAATGTCTTGGGGACATTTGCCTTCCGGGGGAACTAGGTGTTTACATTTCTTTCTCTGACTTCAAAGTGAGAGGATTTATGTGACAATCTTGCTGTGAAAGGAAATAATTATTACTAGCACACAGCACAATTTAAATGCTTGTAAATTACCTTTGCAGATATTTTAGAATATACCATAATTAAGAGAGCACAAATGAAGCACATTTTTTAAATAATTCTGAAGTGCGGTAGGAACATTTTTTTTCAAATGATTAATACATATCATTACACAAGGTGATTCCATTTCCACAAATTATCCTTTGTGCTCTGTATAGTTTTATCATTAAAAATGTATATCTGTGCAAATACAATGTCAATTGAAAATGTGTTGGCTGTAATGACAGTACGCTACCACACCATGCATACTCCCCTTTACACCACTCCACTCTACACCACTTCACTCTTCAACACTCTACTCCACTTTATGCCCTGCCACTCTAGGACACGCCACTCCATTGTACGACACTCCGCTCCTCTCTATGACACTCCACTCCACTCTATGACATTCCACTCTGTCACTCTACTCCAATCCACTCCATGACGCACCACTCCACTCTACGACACACCACTCCACTCTACAACATGCCACTTCAATCTACCCTACGACATGCCACGCCACTCTACGACATGCCTCTACACTCAGACACTCAACCACCCAGACACTTTACTACATGCCACTCTACGACATCCCACTCCAGTCTACTCCACGATATGCCACTACACTCTATGCCACTACACTCAATGCCACTTTACACCCCTACACTCTATGCCCCTGCACTCTATTCCCCTTCATGCAACTCCACTTTACACCACTCCAATCTATTCCACACCACTCTATGAAACAACACTCAACACAACACTCTGCTCCACTCTACGCCACTCCATTCTACAACACTCTAATGCATTCTACACCACACAACTATGTGACACTTTACTCCACTCTACGTTATGCCGCTCTACAACACTTAACTCCTCTCTACATCACTCCACTCTGCGCCACTCCACCTTATCCACTCCAGTCCACCCCATGGTACTCTACTGCACTCTACGACAGTCTTCACCCCTCCGCTCTATGACACTGTGCTCCACTCCATGCCACTCCACCCTGCAACACTCTACTCCTTCATGACACCCTACTCCACTCTAATCTCACTCCACTCTACTCCACTATGCCACTCTATCTACACCACTCTATGCCATTCCAGTCTATGACACTCTATGCCACTCTACTCCACTTTACACTACTTCACTGTACAACACTACTCCACTCTACGACACTCCACACTGCGACACTCTACTCTATCAAACACAAAACTCTACTCCATGACACTTCACTGTATGACACTCTACTTCACTCTACTTCATTCTACTCCCCCCAATGACACTCTACTTTAAGCCACTCCACGCTGTAACACTCCATGCCACTCTGCTCTCTGCCACTACATTTTAACAATGCTGAATAGCAGCAACGCTGGTGTACAGCGTGGCTAAAACACATTGGCAAAGCCAACAGTTCTCGTGTAGGCAAGACCAATTAGCTTTGCCAATGCATGTTCACTGCTGGGTCCATTTCTTGAAGAATGGCAGACCCAGGCAGGGGAACTCATTCATGCCCATCTTTTCATACAAAACACCTGCTTTGGAGGTTTGTTTCTGAAATATAATTGAGATTTTGTTGACCGTAAAGGCCTGCCTCACCGCTTCCCCCACCCCGAGTACACAATTTGTGATCATTGCCAACGACAATGACCAAAAAAGTATGCTCTTAGCAATGAATCTCAATGACTTCACTCCTTTATTAATTAACAGTGTCAAATCAATGCCTGTCTACGTTGATAGCATCCTCACTGCAAAAAAGACAAAACCTGCTTTCCCACAAGTTTTGTAGCTAGTGGGATGGTGTGGGGAACATGTTTGTCTCTGCTTTCAACACCATCGATGGGACTACAGGCTTAAAATTCGTTTATAATTTTTAAGGGATCATTAAACTAGCAAAACATTTGGTAAGCCAGTAGTGTGCATAATTATTAACCAAATAATTTATTTTTCCAGAAGTATGGGGCAAGATTCTTGTTCTTAAGAACGAAAACGTGTATGGCTAGACAAAAAGTAAAGAAGAGGCATAAAGCCAGGTAACCATTTGTTTGGATTTGGGTAGACATTCATGAAAATGCTGAATGAAGTTAATAAGGGCTGGCATATGGAGGGGCCACGGTTGTATACCTTAAGGCATAGGTAAAGAGAAGATAGAATAAGGCAGAGGTCTTCAAACTGGGGGGCAGCCCCCCTAGGGGGGGCCTCAAGTGATCCCAGGGGGGGGCGCCAGCCTCTGGCCAAAAGAAGCATTATACAGATTATAGGCCTTTGTTTAAGCAGACGCATGTTATTGCATTTCTTAAAAAAAGGTAACAGTACTTAACTGCAATGTTTAAATAGGTCTAGACACATTTAAACATTGCCATCTTTATAAAATAATTGTGAAAAATTCTGAGGGGGTCCCAATGATTTTTATTTTTCAACTGGGGGTGGCACGGCATTAAAAAGTTTGGAGACCACTGGAATAAGGCATTGTTTTATCCTCTATAAAATACAAAATGATGAGCAAATGGAAAATATAATAACCCTGGCAGCCATCAGCTGCGCTTGCTGTGCAGAGTGAAAGCTTTCTGCATCTGTACTTTCAGTAAAGTTTCTATAATCTTCATAGATATTCACTAGTATTCCCACTGGATTTTCTAACTCTAATTGCGGATCTAACTTTAGTATCGAGGCTACCATCTTTTTACAATTCCATACATGATGCCTGTGAATCTTGAAATACGAGTAATTCAACTCAGAAATGAGGCTAAGTGCCCGGTGCATTGGTTTCAGGAGCTGCATCAGGTGGCAGGGCATATTTGCTGACCATGGTTACTTGAAAGTAGGCTTCCCCACAAAAGCAGCATATTGCGAGTTATTAACAATTACTTGAGTTTTTCTCTTAATAAGTATGCAAATACACTATATTTCTCAGTAATTATTGTTCAATGCAAGCATTTGCTTTTAGGAAGAATTAAACTATATTATAAGACTCAAAAGGTTTTATTAAAAAAAAACACACCTGAGAATAATTACAGTTTCATTACACACTTGAGATGATCCTTCAGGTGAGCATTTCTTATGCGCCTTATGTTGCTTTAGTGGACTTTCCAATATGGGTTCATAACCCATGGATGCTTTTCTTTTACCTCTCCCTGTGTTTACGACCTTTTGTAATGATTATTACCGAGAAGGGCTTTAGATTAACCTCCGGCAGCCATATGTGTATCTCCTTCCAGCAGTCACATCCTATGGGGTAATTTCAAAATGCTGCTAGAAATGCACAGTGCTCCGGAAGAGGAGCTGGATGAGGGCAGGTGGGTCAGCAGCTGTGTCAGTGAAGTGATCAGTCCTTACTGATCCGCATGTGTATTTCTGCACTGAAAACCTGCTCCTACACACCCACTCTCATGGAGGGATGTCATGGTTGCAGCAGCTGACACCACTGCCCTATGTAGAGCATGTGCTCCTGAGAGCTGCTGACGCCCTTCAGCAGAGCTTCTATCCTCCTCTGAAAATGCTGAATTAGTCACCGTCACAATTGCAGTTCCCCAGGGCGTGACCACTGCACTCATGAACGTCACTCCCTCGTCGTTTTCATTAGAAGGGCCACTCTGCCCTCTGTGGCTCTCAGTGACCCTCTACACATGCGGAGGGCACGCCACTCATTCACTGTTTGGTCGCAATCCATGGGAACTCTGATAATGATGGAGGGCAAGCAGACTGAACTTCAGTCATGCTGACAAAGCACAGAACACCGAATCTGTTTGCGATTCACCTCAACACCTGCTGTCTATCACTCACATCAACATCAGCATCAACATCAACATGGTGGCATCTGATTCAGTTAGACATCATGTGGCATGCATCTCAAGTCCTGAGCTGAGAGCATTCCCTCTGACTTAGATATACCTCAGGTGCAGGATTCTTTGTGAGCTGCAGCTCCTCTCCCCGAGTGCCACAAGTAAGCAGACACGGGCATCTTCCAGACAATTGCCCAAATCTAACGTGCAATGGGAGGATGGCTGCGTCAGGAGTAAAATGACCATGGTGCTTGAGGGTTCCCAGTATCCTAACTTTTCAAACATTGTGAAAGCCAGTAGGTCTGGCCTTAATGTATTAAACCATTCAAACAGCATTTGTGCATGCTTGCGTTTGTATGTGATAACGCATTAAGAACAAGCACTGGCAAAACCAGTAGGTCTGGCACTGGCTTTGCCATTAATGTATTTTTATAGAATCTGTCACTTAATGGTTGCTTGGTTATTTTAAATTAAGAAGAGGGTTGATACAGGCAGTGCGCCGATGGGCACACATGTGTAGGAGGGGAGAGTGCGAGGCGGTCACAGTTACATGGTGGTTTTCTGGTATTTTACAGCTATTCACTGAGATGTTCGGGAGTACTGATAATCATCAGTTGTGATTTTAGTGATTCACGATTCGATTTTGCCTCTTTAAACATATCATGTGGAACTAAAGGTGCGTGTTTGTCACATCTGTGTTGTTTTCAAGAATTGAAGGCACAATAGGCATATGGTTTGTCCCCAATACAATGTCCTGGGTTTAGATGTCTTTAAAGTGGAACCGTTCAAAATGTTGCAGTGATGATTCTCCTTAACATGCCCTTCACCCATCGCCATTCACTTCCTTACATCCATCCTGCCCAGTTCCACCAATTTCCCTCTCTTTGCCCTTCCATAGCTCATCTCCCCTTCATGCAGAATTATTTTTCTGTAGCTTTCTTTCTGGTCAGAAGCAAGAATGGTCGGCCATAAGCTATCACTTTTCCTTGTGAAGTATGAAGGGCAGGCAGCGTGGGCCTAGTGAGTAGCCGAGTTAATTCAAGATGGGCACAGCCTGCGGGTGGACCACAAGACCAGAGCCCACCCAGACAAATGCGACTTGAGGGCCACCAGAAGGAAGCACTGCAAGTAACAGCTGCATTGTAATGCCATTGTGCCTATAGACCGTAATATCTGGATGTGTGATTCACAAAATATTCAACTTTAAAGGCATCAGAAAGTATCCATCCTTAGACTGATTCCCAATTGCAATCTAGTTGGGTGAGGGGGTCAGGAGGGAAGTAAAAAGTAGCAGCAAACATAGAATGCAGGCCTCAGTGCAGTGTCACTCGAGGAGACTCTACAATGTGCTAAAATAACAAGCTTTGACAAAACAAATAATGTGGCTTTTTGTTTTGCCTATTGAAAAGGTTTTCTCAAGCTTCCCTGACTCCATGCCCGACTTGGGAACCAGAATCAGCTCTGCCGGAAATGTTGAAAACAGATCTATATTTTAAGTGTGTTTAGGGAGAGAGTCAGACTGTATGCAGGGAGGCGATGATTTCTCCCCGACACAGAACATTTAGAAAAGCGGTATATTTTACCTCAAATATATTGGCTGGCAAGGCATAGAATGTCCCGGCAGTTATGAAAGGAAGCTAATGAAATATTCTAACACTTCATAGCCAGCCTGGGTATCCAGGAGCAATATTTCTCAAAAAAGAAAATCATGTTAGGAGCCTAGAAATAAATCATGTATCAAATACAAAAAAGACAGATTTATAGCTGGCAAATATATGTGCCACCGGGGATGCACAGTCCACCCCAGAGAAGGAGAGACCAACTAATAACACATCACAAATAACACCAATTTTACATTCAGTGTCAGAACACAATGGCCATCACTGTTCGCCTACAGTTAAAAGTCCATAAAAATCTATTTTTGCTGCCAATAGAAAGATATTTTCCATACGCCCAGCCTGCTAGTAGTGCCACTCAAGTATGACAGAGTACTTTACAAAAGGCCAGCCTGTCAGGGATACCCCTAATGGCCAGAAAGGTCAGAGTTGCTCATTGTGGCCAGCCAGATTACTGTGTCGAATCGCTGCACAGGGTTCCAGGATTTTTTTCTTGGGTCGTTGCAGGTTTCTTGTTATACAAACACATGCTTCAAATATTAGAGTTATACCTTATAGCACAGGTACTGCCATTATGTCAGATTCCCTGCTGGCAGGTCAGAAATGTACAGATAGCCAGGTTAGCATCTACATTCGAAGGGTATGTAAAACACGACTGACAAGAAAGCATTAATGTGTAAATAAAAATGTGCCGGTCCCGAAAGCTCTCCTCTGAAACAAGCAGCGGCTTCAATTAAATGCGCGAACACGGAATACTGAGGCAGCGTAAACGTGAAGCCATCTCGGGCCTCTTCAATCCATTTACGGCCACTCCCTGCCCCTTCAGCTCACTCTTGCTGCTTTCTCCTTTCTCATTTTGTGATCCTTTCTCGTTTTTCTTTTTCTGTATGGTATTTGGACTGAAGAAAGATGAGCGGAGCAGTGTGTTATTTGAACCCAAGAAAGATGAGTAGAGCAGTGTGGTATTTGGACCAAAGAAAGATAAAGAGAGGAGTGTAGTATTTGCACCCAACGAAGATGAGTGGAGCAATGTGGTATTTGGACCCAAGAAAGATGAGTGTAGTATTTGAACCCAAGAAAGATGGATAGCGCAATGTGGTATTTGGACCCAAGAAAGATGAGTGTAGTATTTGAACCCAAGAAAAATGAGCAGTGCAGTGTGGTATTTGGACCCAAGAAAGATGAGTGTTATATTTTCACTCAAGAAAGATGGATAGAGCAATGTGGTATTTGGACCCAACAAAGATGAGTGTAGTATTTTCACTCAAGAAAGATGAGCAGTGCAGTGTGGTATTAGCACCCAAGAAAGATGAGCAGTGCAGTCTGGTATTTGCACTCAAGAAAGATGAACAGAGTAGTGTGGTATTTTCACTCAAGAAAGATGAACAGGGCAACATGGTGTTTGGACTCAAGAAATATGAACGGAGTAGTGTGGTATGTGGACACAAGAAAGACGAGCGGAGCAGTCTAGTATTTAGACCCAGGAAAGATGAATGAAGTAGTGTGGTATTTGAATCCAATAACGATAAAGGAAGTAGTGGTATCTGGACCAAAGAAAAATGGACAGAGCAGTGGTATTTGGAGCAAAGAAGGATGAACGGAGCAGTGGTATTTGGAGCAAAGAAGGATGAACGGAGCAGTGGTATTTGGAGCAAAGAAGGATGAACGGAGCAGTGGTATTTGGACCAAAGAAGGATGAACGGAGCAGTGGTATTTGGACCAAAGAAGGATGAACAGAGCAGTGGTATTTGGACCAAAGAAGGATGAACGGAGCAGTGGTATTTGGACCAAAGAAGGATGAACAGAGCAGTGGTATTTGGAGCAAAGAAAGATGGACGGAGCAGTGGTATTTGGACACTGCACTATGTATGATGCAATGGTGGGCGGAGCACTGGCAATTTCACTAGATCTGTACTCATGCACTGCAATTCTCTTCACCCACCAGTGAAACTGTGCATTTCAGATGTGAGGCCAGAGATACCGGGTGACCTTTGCGTGACCGTTTGATTCATCCACGATTTACTCCCACATTGCCAAGCCTGCTGCAGTCAGGGAGGCGTGGAATTACACTGCTTTATACAGCTTTAAGAACAGATGTGTCTTCAGCGTCCGTCTAAAGGTTAATAGAGTTTGGCACTGTTTATTGCACCTGCATTGATTCAACCATTTCAGTCCTGGGCATTAAAAAAGCCATTTTCTCTTGATTTTTCCGATTTCTCCTGGTGAGTGCTTGGTAGACAGACACCTGCACCCCTGCAAACATACCACCACAGATGAACTAATACACTCTTTCACAATAAATTTAGGACATTTTCATACTGTGTGGAGCTGCATCGAGCTCAGTGCAAGATGAAACCCCAACCTAAGAATGTCACAGGAAAACCAGCCCCAGAAGGGAAGCTTAGTTGCTATTTTCGAAAGTCACAGTTAACAAGACATGGTTACTGTGCAAATGAAAACTGACAACCTGTTCCAGTGGGAACAATGGAGCTCAGTGTCATGGCTGCACTGTTGTCACTCCCTGGTGGAGGATTCAGCCATGTGTCTCCCAGGAATTTCAGTAAATGGACAGAAAAATAAAAAATAAGTTAACATCTAAGGTTAGGAGTGAGTCACGCTATTTATATTGTAAGTTTCGAAAATACATACAATACATAAAATCAGTGATACAAAGAAATGTCATTTCAATGAGCGCTATTCAAGTAGCAGAATGAGAATCTGGATTATTCACTGGGCGAGATAATGGGTGAGCTCCCACAAAGTGAAATACCTCACTTCCTAAGAAGTAGTGATTAAGTTTCATTAAGCCATCGCAGATTTTCTCCTAAATAAAATGAAACAAAATACATATAACTACTATAAGTAGAACTATAACTGCTGAATTTCTATGGTTTTGTATGGCTAAAACTTCAACCTAACTATAATGCCTCTGTAACCTTTGCTTTTTCAGTGAAAAACTGCTACTAGGTAATCTCTCTCTCTCTCTCTCTCTCTCTCTCTCTCTCTCTCTATATATATATATATATATATATATATATATATATATATATATATATATATAGATATATATATATGTGTGTGTGTGTATATATCTTTATATATACAAACACACACATATATACATATATACACACGTATATATATAGCTATACACATATATATGCACACACATGTTTACACACACACATATATTGTTTGATCAGACTAATGGTTACAAAGAGATTAATAACATATCACAATAAAAGTTTCGTAAAAATTACAATAAAAAGTCTGATATAATTCTCATAAATATCATAATAAATTCTCATATAGTTATTCCAGTTGAAAGCACACTTTACCCAATTGATTGCCTGTAGTGTCTATTCAATGAGTGGCAGATAAAAACATATTTAAACAGCATTAAAGCATCATTAAAGTAAAAAAATGAAACAGTAAAATCCCTAAACTAATACAGACATAATAATAATAATAATAATTATAATAGTAATAATAATAATAATAAGTAAAACAACAACTCACAGGAAAAAATATTTGGGGGAAAAAGGAATGATGCATTTATAAACATGTTGAAAGCTCCCATAAGAACCAATGGAAAGGAAAACGTCCACGTTAATCTATGAGAAGCAGGGGACCATGCCATAGGACCCTTTTCAGGCTGACTGCATTGGAGCACAAGTTGGGTAAAGCCTAGTAGGTCTCCCAAGTCAACAGTTATATCTTCAGACTTAGGGGATTTTTTAGAGTGTTTCCAAAGTTGGAAATTCACCAAACATTGACTATTCTCGCAGATGGAAATCCAAATCACCAGCAGGGCAAGACATGACGCTGTGGGTGGTGGGGGCTCCACAAACCTGCATGTGCTGATTTTGGGGTTGCTTCACTACTAGGGTCACTTGACTGCCTTCTTCCGCTGACTTTTTTTTTATGTGACATTTCGGTTACACTTCTGGAATTAAATCATCCTGCATGAAAAGGCAGGACAGGGTAATCGAGGTTGCTTCCACCATGCTGGATTTACAGATTTAGGATTACACCAAACTCTTGGGTTTAGCGCAAAAAATTCAGGGTGGAAGAAATTTGATGGCCAAAGTTCTATCACTACTAGAGTCACTTTACCACCTTCACCCATTCTCCCTCTCAACATCTGGACTCAGTCAGTTTTTTGGTGCTTGGAAATCTTCAGTGGAACAAATCCAGGAACGATGACCAGACAGGGCTTCAAGAAACTAGATACCTTCTGCACAAGGTCCACTTAAACGTTTGTTTCTTGCAACAAATAGCTCCGAGTGGGATAACCGGAGAAATATTTCTTGTCGAAGTCGTACTTTTTGGAGAAATCCCATTTGGACTCCATTTGATACATTTTATTCCTCTAAATTAATCCTTTTTAACCAGCCATTAGGATGATCACTCTGAAAGTTTAATAATTTCACAGAAGTCCCAACTAAGTTTGGATTTTATCTCTCCGAGTATAAGGGCTTGAATGAAAAGAGATTATCTGGAGTCTGTGTAGGATTCCTTAAGCATGGAAATTGTTAAAAATAACATGGGTAACACGAGGTAACTTCCCTGCTTCTAAATATTACACTGTTTTCAAATGTCTTGAGTCTCTGCCAAGATGACCAAATCAGAGAGTCTATAGAGGATGATAATGTTGAGAATCCTTATGAGGGAATAGTTTCAAGTTTCTGATGTCGTCTTTGTTTGCTGGAAGTTAGTAAAGCACTTGGTGAATGAAAGAAGGGGAAAGATCTGGGACCAAAATTTACTGCCAAGATGGTGCAGGTCATGATCTCTGCGACCCCGACAGATTACCGTCTGATGTATTTAGAGATCCCTACATCAAGGCAGGGAGCTCTCTGGTGTAAAGGGAGCCACCGCTCAAGAGTTGCCCACTTCTCAGCAGTGGAATTTACGAAGTGAGCCCCATATTTAAAGCACTTGCTTGGCAAACGTTATTTTGTTTTGAGAGAACAACCTTCCAAGAAGGGGAACAAGGGCTGCAGTATTAAATATAATTCATAATTATGATATGTACACTAGAACAAGTTACCACATATATCAACATTTATCAGGGTACTCAGAATCGGAGCCTGAATGCCTAGAGAATAACTTTTGAGAGAGCTTCGTAATCTCTCAATTCTTCTACCACCTAATTAGCCCTGAAAAAGGAAACTGATATTAAGGGGCATATTTATACTCTGTTTGCGCCGGAATTGCGTCGTTTTTTTTACGCAAATCCTTCGCAAAGCTAACTCCATATTTATACTTTGGCGTTAGACCCGTCTAGCGCCAAAGATCTTGGAGTTTGCGTCATTTTTTAGCGTGGACACCTACCTTGCGTTAATGATATGCAAGGTAGGCGTTCCCGTCTAAAAAATGACTCCAAGGCATGTGCGCCTTATTTAAACTCCCGTGCAAAAATGACGCACGGGAGTGGGTGGGTCAAAACAAATGACGTCCAGCCGCTTTTGCGTCATTTTTTAACGCCTGGTCAGGGCAGGCGTTAAGGGACCTGTGGGCTCGGAAGGAGCCCAGAGGTGCCCTCCCATGCCCCCAGGGACACCCCCTGGCACCCTTGCCCACCCCAGGAGGACACCCAAGGATGGAGGGACCCATCCCAGGGAACTTAAGGTAAGTTCAGGTAAGTATTTTTTTTTAAAAAAAATTGTGGCATAGGGGGGCCTGATTTGTGCCCCCCTACATGCCACTATGCCCAATGACCATGCCCAGGGGACATAAGTCCCCTGGGCATGGCCATTGGGCAAGGGGGCATGACTCCTGTCTGTGCTAATACAGGAGTAATTTCAATGGGGGTTGGGAGTAAAAAAAAATGGCGCAAATCGGGTTGAGGCCAATATTTTGCCTCAGACCTGACTTGCCCCATTTTTTGACACCCAAGCTCCATTTTCCCCTACGCCGGCGCTGCCTGGTGTGGGTCATTTTTTTTGACGCACACCAGTCAGCTGCGCCGGCTAACGTCATTCCATAAATAAGGCGCCCGCATGGCGCTTTGGAATGGCGTTAGCCGGCGTTACATTTTTTTACGCACAACTGCGTTGGCGCAGTTGTGCGTCAAAAAGTATAAATATGGCCCTAAATGTATTTCAGACATGAAACGTGTTCTTGTTTGGCTACACACTTGGCCCAGTCGTGCTGGTAAGATTTTTCAGCACTGATTTACAAACGTCTTGCCACAGAAACCATGGCCCGGGTTCCTTCTTTCTCCCACATAAGCAACATTTTAGTTACTCTATGTAGGGCGGATTTATGGCATGCACAGGATAACATAAATTGCCTCTCTGCACTGGGGAAAGCTGGCAATCCGGGTCCTATGGTACTAGAATATTGAGGTGTGACTATTGTCTGGCGAAAATACTGTGTCTTAAATATGGTTAACAAAAATATTACCCCATGGAGTTAATAGCACATCTAAACTAGGCCCCGGTGAGTTTTCAATTACGCAAGGGTAATTTGTGTAATTTCCTGTTACACTTGTTGTAAATCGGAATTCCCAAAGTTATACTATTAGACCACTTTGTTTAATTACACACCATTTATGGTAAAAAGTTACGACAGAACACATACTTTACGGTAAAAAGTTACTACAAACACATGAAAACAAAAATGCGAGTGGCTGTTGTTCACTGCGCTTTTGTTTAATTGACACAAGAACTTCACATACTTACGCGAAAGTGAATAATATGGATTTCGCACACCCATATCCCTAAGCCCAATAGGGCTTTACTTTTGGAAACAATGTTTAGGCCACAATATGTATGTCAGTCAATATTTGTTGTTATTCTCGACATACAGTCATTAAGTAATGTAGGGCATTTTGCCGTTGCAAACCAGCGGTTGTGATAAAAAAATGGCTTTTTGGTATGTAGTAAAAAAAACGAATATGCTGGCTTACAAACTCAGACCGAACTGCAATTAAGTAGGGGTGTGAAAGGAGCCTCCCTACCTCACTGCAATTCAGTATATGTGCCGATATTTTGAAAGAACTTTGATGGGATAGCGACACCTCTCGGGGTTGGTATTTGATTTGAAAAGGGAGCAGTCCGCATGGAGCATCTTCCCGTTGGAAATCATGACAGTGGTCTTGAGAAGGGAAGCAGGCAGTGGTCCAAGGAAACACTGTCTGCTCTCCCCGACGTCGTCCCCAATGGGAAACCTTTTATAAGCCAACCGATTGCTTTAAACACGGGCTGCTTTTAAAAAAATTTATCCCATTTTTTAATGGAAATTCTCCTGCAGATCGCCATTCCTGCATTTGCCGCCAGTCACAGGGGTCACAAACTGCGCCTGGCTGATAGGTTATTCATCATGCAGGTCATTTTGTGACACTCTGCTAATGTGCAATTTGCGATGCTATTAGTACATAGGTTGTATTCCAAATTGCATTCCCATTTGTAAACTACTCTGTGTCAGTGCTTAATTTGTGCTTTTTATTTCCGGTGCTGAGCACCGGCACTTATTTTTGAGGGCCGGGGCTTATTCTTCTGCCTCAAGCATTTGCTGCGAGCAAAAGACACATATGAGAAAGACGGAGGAAAGGAAAAACGAAAAAGCGTGACAAAGGGAGAAAGTAGAAAGCTGCAAGAGTGAGCTGAAGGGGCAGGGAGTGGATGTAAATGGATTAAAGGGGCCCGAGATGGCTTCAGGATTACGCCGCCTCAGTATTCCGTGTTCCTACGTTTAATTGCGGCAGCCGTGTGTTTAAGAGGAGGGCGTTGGGTACCAGCACGTTTTTATATACAAATTAAGCACTGTTCTGTGTACACATTGCACATCCATGTCTTGCTAACTAGAATAGTACATCAGGCCCATAATGTGTTACTGAGTATGGCTCTGAGAGATTGATACCTCTAGCGCTGCAAAAGCCAGGAAATGTGGCTTGCCTGGGCCAAACTTTCACAATTCAGATCTGAATTGTGACGGTAATTCCACTGAATCCATATCAGCCATTAGATCAAAAGAACATCATCCAATGGTAACTATTAATCTAATTGTGAGGACAAGAAGCATTTTTTATTATCCTGCCCCCATGGCAAGTTGAAAGATGGTCAACATGCGCTTATTTGATGGAAAGATTCTCCAGTACTGTGCATCCACTTTAGCGTGGGAACCTACACTTGGAGAACCTGGAGTTTAGACTCTATAACATTGTCTCTGTTAAACCGTGCTTTATATGGGCGGTTTTGTGCATTTGTGCATTGATGGATATTTATCCAATATAAATAATAAAGTGAATACTGAAAGCTTAGCAAGTTGGGTGCTACGTCCAGTAAACAAACTTGCTTAACCCACTCTGAGTACCTTAATGAACCATGGTGAATACATGGTGCTGTCCCCCAGTTTTGACGGAGGAACAAAAATGTGCTGGGACTGTTCAAGACCTAAGACCAGCACGGATAAGTAAAGTGAAATTGAAAGTATTCGGTCCTTCTCTGTCATCAATTGCTATGCATCCATTTCCAGATTGTAGAAAGGGCAAGCCTGAGCTCCCTGGTGTCCCGCCCTTGATCAGGCTTGCCAGATGTTACAGCGACGCTTGTGACCAAAGCAGGGCAGGGCCCTCTCGACCCTTCCGTTTTTGGCAGGTGCCTTAAGGTCAGGTTTCTAAGTGAAAGTATGGCCTCTGGCGCCATGAATGGTCACGTTAACATTACAAATAAAGGAGGCATTCTTGCTTAGAAATAAAAATCTATAAATACATTTTTTAAACAGTGGGACCCTTGAAAGTATGTCTCCTGGGGATATAAACCCCGCCTCCAGCTCCCGTTTGATGGCCCTCTTCTGGAAAACAATTACAAAAGTGAATGTGCCTATGCAAGTTGAGGTAAATTTGGAATTTGAGATCCCACCTGTCTGCCCACTTCAGAAAGCTTTCTCCATCAGGGATAGCCCATGATGCACAGTGTTGAGTGTCTCTGTTCTATCTTCACGCTCGGGACGCATACAGGTAAGTCTTGGTGGTGCATGTAGAAGGGCGAAGTGATTGTTTGGGTTTGATTTAGAGTTAGGGGGTAATACAAAATGATCAGAAATGTGGATGAACTGGTAACCCTCTATTGTCAATTCTCTGCTTGTATTGAATCTGCCAGAGGTAGTGCGTCCACAATAGGGAACACACATGGGCGGCGGGGTGGTGGGTTGGGGGGGTGCACATCTCCTGGAAAATTCTCCAGTGGACGGATTACTGCAGCAGTATATATCACTTTCTTTATATCGCTTCCCTCACAGTCAGATGAGTTTATGCTACAACCTAACTTTAAACCACCCCTCTATTCATATCTCATTATATGATCATAATATTTATATCTGTATTCAATATGATTATGTCTCCAAGGTCTTTAATCATCATATGAAGTTGCAGGGATAGCTTCTGGAGGACCTTTGCATCACTGCACGCCACTATGTAGACAATGGTGATTATTTACAAAGATAAGTTCAGTAGTAAACGTATGTTTAAAACTGAATTTACCATAGTTATGCCTTCTAGGTATCCACAAAGGGATTTCAGGCAGGCGTGAATAAATGTATGTTTGTGGAGCTCTCACACCTGTTAATCTCACTCAAGGGTTGGGAACTGGGAATTCCAAGGCATGCTTAGACTTGTTGGAAGCTCATGAATGCCCGCAAATATGACTGTGGACATTTGCAAACGCCTAGAGAAAGGGTATGAGATGTATGCCAGCCAAGAGGATGGCATGACTCCTTCAAGAGTGGGAAGGGAAATGGATCAACCCCAGAGCTGCTGAGACTATAGGGGAAAGTGTTTATCCACAGAGAAAAATATTTTCCATGGGGAGAAAAAAAATGTGCTTCTGAACAGAGGATCCTATATCCCCTGTGTGGAGTTCCCTACTATGGAGAACTCAGCACAGCAGGAACAGAATCCCGCTGACAAAATTACATGAGCTTTCCAAGATTTTGCATGAAAACCTGACCCTGATGCAGATTTCTTTGCATGTTCTTGGGAATGTTTGCGAATTCCAGAAAGTCATAAATCTTCACCCTCACATGGGTGTCATTTCGCAGAGTTATGACTTTTTTCATCATACTCAGTCTATATATTTGGTAATAATATAATGCAAACCTATATTAAAGGTAACAGTGTGAAAGGCGAAGATGCGTTTCAGTGATTGGGGTAGTTGGGTTCAGTGAAAAGCAGTGGACTGTTACTGTGCCAAGTTGTAGTGTTCATTATAGGGAGAAGTCTTCAGCTCTTTCATAAATTGGAGCAGGGTGGGGTAGTCTTGATGGATTTGCAGCTGTTGTTTTAGATACTGGATGCATAGACCTAGGTCTGTTGCCTTTTTGTGCTCTTCGTTGTCACCAGTGAGATGGAATCCTTTCTGCTGGTATGCTGAGCTGCGACAGATGACGAGCTTGTCAGGCACATAGGCGGTAGATGATGGCCGTGATGACTTTCCAGATGACGCAGCTGGTTTTGAAGATGGTACAGAGAGGCAAGGGGAACTCTATCTTAGTTTGCCCGCTGAAGATTATCTTCTGTGCAGGGCCACTCTCCGGAGTTTTTTCCATCTTCAGCGTCCCATCGCCAGTTCAGCAGCAGCTCTCTGAGGTGGCTGTCGATAGTCTCTCTCAGGCCACCCCTTCGTTAATCCTCAGCCTAAAGATGGAGGCCTATGTCCAGCATCTGACCATGTCTTCTCATTACCAGCTAAAGAAGCCATAGCCCCTCTTGAGGCTGGGAGAGGAAGCGTCAAGTTTGATAACAACATTGTGGTTGTCCCTCCACCGTAAGCATCGCCTGCAAGGCAGGCTCCTTTTATGCTTCTGTAGCAGGAACACAAAGATACATAATGAGAAAAAATTGAAAAGTTCCTCGGAAATATCCAGGAGTTGCACGATCTTTTGTCTACATAACTATATTTTTGCAAACAATACACAACTTTTCAGACCTTTCCAGCGTTTTCTAGTTCTGTTTGGAATTTAACGTCATGCAGTTGCAACACAATTAATGTATATTTGTGACTCGTGATGTTTAAACCATGTAGTGCAATGTTTTCTATAAATGTAAAAATGTTTTATCCTATTGTACAGCACTTGAATGTGTTTGGTCCATTATCTACTCTATAAATATGTCAAACAAAATAGCAATACATTAAATTGCTCTTTTAAACTGCACAGCCAGGCAGAGAATGGGACGCTGCATGTGTGTGCTTTAAACAGCAAACAAACAAACTCAGAACACTGCTGATTGGAACGACTGTCTCTACTGCGGTAAGATTAACTTGCCTTTATCCTCCGAGGAGCTTCTTTGGAGCACAAATAAAACACTGCTTGACTACCGCCCAAAAGAGCTTTCCCTCCTCAAGATACAAGCCGTTTTCGATACAGGCACTAAAACTTTAGACAGTCTTCGTATTTGTTTTCCAAACACCACCACTTTCAACTTCAAGTGTCTTCCCTCTGGGTCTTGACTTATCCAAAAGGGCGACAGCTCCTGCCCAGGGTGCATAATGACCACTTCTTGGACACAGAGTGCATCATGACCACTTCTTGGATGCAGAATGGATCATGATCACTTCTTGCACCGAGTGCAGCATTATCACTTTTTGGGTCTCAAGTACATCATGATCACTTCTTTGACGTACGGGGCATCATGGTTGCTTCTTGGGCTCAGAGTGCATCGTGATCACTTTTTTGATGTACAGTGCATCATGTTTGCTTCTTGGAGCCAGAGTGCATCTTGATAACTTCCTGGGTGCAGAATGGGCCATGATTGGTTCTTAGACCCAGAGTGAATCCCAATTGTCTCTTGGCCCCAGAGTACATCATTATTTTTTCTTGGGTGGAAACGTCTCATGATTTGTTCTTGGACCCAAACACCCATGGTGCACATTTATGAATTATATATAAGCAGTGCTACATTGGTGTATCAAGGTAAGGAAGGAGTCCTCCACAGATACCAGCATACATCAATACAACCATATTCCAGGTCCCCAATATATTCCAGTACATACCATACTGTGCCCTAGATATGTCCATAGCCAGTTAATGACATGATAGTCCATATCTATCTCTATGTACTAGTCAAAATTCAGGGCCTCATTTACAAGCCCCTTGTGCCGCCGATGTGTCATTGTTTTTTTACGCAGTGACGGCATTAGCAGTGCACTACACTGCTTCATATTTACAAACTGAAGCATTGGGCCCAATGCATCACTTTGTAAAGCCCTGCATCACATTATTCCTGCACCAAGTATAATGTATGCAGGATATGTGTTCCCAGATAAAATGCCACATAGAAATGACACAGTGAAATTTACAACTTTTCACTGCATCACTCTATAACTTCACTGCATCAAAATTGTATTGCCTGCCCAGACCAGGCGTAAAACTGCTGCAGGGCTTTTTCCAATAGGACTCTCCTCGTATTGCTGGTATTGAGTCAGTTTAACGATGCAACTCCAGCAATGTGTCACTTTAGTGTGAACAGATGAATAAGAACTCTGAAAACGTGCGCCATGGAGCTCTGTATTGTAAATACAGCATATCCTTGGTGCCATTAGGGGATGTGCGGCAGGTGCAAGAAATCTGATGCATCAATGACGATGCGAGAGTTTTTTGTAAATGAGGCCCTCAATGCTTAAGTTTATTGGATTAACCTTAGTTATAGATGTACCACAGATATCTCTACTATGCCAGTCAGTGCCACAAAGTGCAATTATGTTGCCATATTATACCTCATTTACATATCAATACCACAATGGGACATGGTGTGCTCCAATTATCCTCAGTCAATGACATGATGTGCACCAGTTATTGCTCCAACAAAGTTGGAAAAGTCTTAAAGGATAGGTTTTGTACTTCAAGGTTCTCCTTCAAGTACAAAACATATGCAAGGGTGTACGCATTGGTGGATGGCTGCTAACACTGCACCTGCACTTGGTGGGGGAGCAGAGAAAAAATGCACCATATTTTACTGAATATGGCACGATTTTTCTCTCTCTCGTTGACGCAATGCGGCACTGCAACTTTGGTTATTATGCTATTTTGCATCAAATTTAGTAAATGCAATCTTATGTAGCAATGGACCGCAACCTCCTTACATTCTGTGTGTGTGTGCTCAAAGTTTCCCATGCTCTCTGTACGTGTCTTTTCACTTTCTTCACGTGCCTCCAAACTCTCCACTCCTCTATTTTAGTGCCACAAGTGCCTTAAACTCTGTTAAAGAGTCCTAGTTCTTTAAACTGCCAATAGACATACACTACCTGCCTTGTACCCCTGAGATCCTGAAACCCTTAATGTACTACAAGCTCTCACACTATGTGCCTCAACCTCTCCATACTGCACATGCCGAACGTTATGCATAACCTGAGTCTGTTTGCTGCAAGCTTCTCACACTTTCTGCCTAAGTTTCCTAAGCTCCTTGGACTACTTGTCTATGTGTCCCAGGCCTGCTCTGGTGGATGAAAAGGACTGTGCTGGTACTCTGTGAGTACAAACAGTGATAGCTGCCATTCTGACCTGCTTTGTAAAGGTCTGTGACAGGCATTCCGCTCTCTTTCAGGCCACCATGTGGGTACCAAAGCCTACTTCTGTGCGTACTCAGTTACTTAGGCCAGAAAATCATTAATGAGTAAACTGGGTAACAGTAAAACCTGTTATTTTCGCTGCTTAGAAAAGTGTGGTACATAGGGATATATAAAATGTTATTATGATTTTTATTATCATTCTTCTTCTTCTTCTTCTTCTTCTTCTTCTTCTTCTTCTTCTTCTTCTTCTTCTTCTTCTTCTTCTTCTTCTTCTTCTTCTTCTTCTTCTTCTTCTTCTTCTTCTTCTTCTTCTTCTTCTTCTTCTTCTTCTTCTTCTTCTTCTTCTTCTTCTTCTTCTTCTTCTTCTTCTTCTTCTTCTTCTTCTTCTTCTTCTTCTTCTTCTTCTTCTTCTTCTTCTTCTTCTTCTTCTTCTTCTTCTTCTTCTTCTTCTTCTTCTTCTTCTTCTTCTTCTTCTTCTTCTTCTTCTTCTTCTTCTTCTTCTTCTTCTTCTTCTTCGTAGTAGTAGTATCATATAATTTTGTTATGATATGACAGTGGCCCTTAGCTGGTTCATGCAAATAAGTCGTTGACCCTGGTTGCCTGTTAGCTCTCGATTTCTGCTCGAAGCCTTGTAGTGAATTATGGCAGCCAAAAAGTAGTGGGGCGGGTGGAGGGGACAAAGGGGGAGTGTGCGGGGGTGTATGGAAGCACGCAGTGGGATGCTGGGGGGGTTTAATAATAAAACAAATAAAACTTACCTGGTGCTGCCGAACGCCTCGTACTCCTCTTCCTGGTCCGAGCTGTCCCAGCAGCTTCAGAGACTCCCTGTGAAATCCCCTCGCTGCTCTCATGCTATTATCAAGCATGAGAGCAGCGCACGGGGGTAGGCCTGAGTGGGCTGGTTTACCGCTCATTCAGGCACAGGGAGTCTGTGCTGTTTCTCCAACCTGGCTGTCCAATACAGCCGGGTTGGTGAAACCTAAACATGCATGCCTGTTTAGCCAGCCTAAGACGACCGGCCAAACTGACATGCGCACTTAAGTGCACTACACTCTTCCTCCCCACTCCCATGGCCCATCCACACCCCTCCCTGCACATGCTGGCTCAGCCAGCAGCTGAAAAATAAAACAATAATAAAATATTGTTTTATTTTTCAGCTGCTGACTCTGAGCCAGTGGGGTGACGCTCCTCCGCCATTGCGGAGGTGCCGCGGCTGGTAGTGAAAGATGAAAGTAGTTGGGAACAGCAAAGGCTTGTTGGATGCGGCAATAATAAAATAGAAGCTGCTGCTAGATAAGATAAACAACTTGGAATAAAGTTTGAAAAAGCTCCAGCTACTCCCACTTAAAGGCTGAGGTCATCACACCAATAATAGAAATATTTGTCACTGACAAGAAAGGCCTCTCTTCTCTCCATACAGGTACAGACATCTGTCACAAAAGGAAATGGCTTTCAGTGATGGTGGTCACACGAATTATATCCATAATTGCACAAGTGAGATGCCTGCTATTTGCCATCTTGTTTCTGTTTTCTTCAGATGGTAATACATCAAAGGAATTTCACTGAAGGGATGGGGAAAGAATGTTGGCAGCTCAAGCATGGGAAAAGTGCAATGGCACAAGGTCATCAGAAAACCAGTCCTTAACTTGAGACGGTGGTTGCTGGCAGGGACCCCCGGCACTCATATTTTGATTTCCGAACTTATTTTGCTTCATCAGACATTTACCATAAGAAAGAGAGGGAAAAGAAACAGAGGATACAGAAGGAGGAGGAGAAAGATTGAAAAACCATCACAAAGGTAGAAAGCAGGAACCTCTAAGAGTGAGGTAAAGGGACAGAGAGTGTCTGAAAGTGAATTGTGTATATATATATATATATATATATATATATATATGTGTGTGTGTGTGTGTGTGTGTGTGTGTGTGTGTGTGTGTGTGTGTGTGTGTGTGTGTGTGTGTGCGTGCAATGTATATACATACATACACACACACATATGCATTTGTCTATATATGTAGACACACACACTAACAATTTTGTGCTTAGAGTGGCACATACATAATACCATTATACATATATTATACATAAAATAAGCAAAAAGGAAAGCAGGGACCTCTTGGTAGTTCCCAAGTTTAGGGGTAGAACAACTACTTTTTATAGAACATCCTACAACACCACTGTTATTCTAAACGTAACCACCCCAAAGGTATTTTTTTCTAGCAGAGGTTTTAAGCATAGGATTAGCATAGTGCAATCTACACTGAGCTAGAAAGTGACAAAGCCTTTTGGCATTTTTACAGCAACGTCTTTACTCATGTGATTAGCTACGGCCATCCACACCAAATTGAAGGTTGGCTTGGGTGGTATTTTACCAATAAAACACTGTAACGCTCTGCCTGGAGTGGTAAAAGGCTTTAGTCATTTTTCAGCTTGGTTTGGATGATGCTAGCTAATCCTATGCTTAAAGACTTTGTTGTAAAAATGTCCACGTTATTATAAGCTCTTTATATGTCACTGAGAATGAATGTGGGGAGATGGACCTTAGGTTTTAAGACACGAGAAGCTGGTATGGTGGAGGGGATATTGGATGCGAAGTATGAATTAGCTTGCCTACTGGTTATGAAAGTGTTGGCAAAAGCCTGATTCAAACTAGTATAGTTTAACATATTACACAACACATATATGATACTTGTTATTTTTCACAGCATAAACAGGGGAATGGTGGAGAAATTAGCCGAAATGTATTTGGACAAAAGACTTGTTTTTACGACTTGGCACAAGAGTGTCCCAAAGTGCTGGGGTCCTCGTGAAACATAATGGACAGATTAAACAGCGCAACTAGAGATCTTTATGGGTAGGAGACGTTATATAAGTATGCTAAGTAGTAGTAATAATAGTGGTAGTAGTGACAAGGTTTGGGGCTAGAAAAGCTGACACCAAGTATGGCTTAATATGGATGATAGCCAAGTCCATAAAGAATAGTCATTCTTAAAAATATTATTGTGAAGAGATGCCACATCATCAAATGGCTTTCTCTTACACCACTGACAATGGAAATGTCAGTACAAGATGCGGTAGAATCCGTGGAGACTAAAGACATTCATATGACTAAAACTAGAAAAGAGACAGCATGGTTGTATGTTGTCACTCTCACTGTCCTCGTCAATTTGGCAAACTGAGATCCATGAGGTTTCTGCAAAAATGCAGTGCTACTTTCTACTGAGAGTTCTAGATAGATCATTGATGCTGCAGTGCATTTCTTTTCTAGGACTGTCGGCTTGAAACTGACCCAGGCCATACTGACCAAAATTCATGACTAACACAAAGGCTTCAGTAATAATTACAAAGCCACACTTTGTGGGGTTTCGTAAACAAATGTAATGCAACGCAGCAGCTTGTGCTGTGTTACGTTGCATTTCAAGCTGGGAGGTGTTCCGTGGGTGGAGCATTGGCCTTCCCATGGATCCACCCACGGACTATGGCGCTTTCCCAGATTTACTAAAGCTACTAAACTTGGGAATGCGTCAAAAGGCGACACCTTCCCCAGTGAGGTGTGATGAGGAAAAACATGGTTATTATTCCTCGTTGCTTCCTCTTTCTATGCGTGATTCATTCCGCATCACACATAGAAAAAGGAAAATGCCTCCAAGAATTGTTTTTGTGCTGGAAGTTGCCCCTTTGGGCACAAACTCAAACCTGTCCATAATGCAGGCACCCTTGCACTATGGTACAAGGGTGTCTGCCTTGGCTCTAGGCAGCACACAGTGCACCAGTGCAAGGAGAGAGCAGAAATGCTCCACATCTTCATAAATATGCAGCATTCCTGCTTTCTTTCTTTCACATAATACAGTGACTTTGCTTGCTGTCCTGCGTTGCGTGAACCATTAGTAAAAAAGACCCTAAGGGGCATATTTGAGAAAAAGTAGCATTGCACACAGTGCAGCGCCACTTTTCTTGTGCACCTTATTTAAAATACAGCGCACCATGGTGGTATTTAGGGAACTAACATCATAAATTTTGACACTAGTCTAGCGCTTTGCAGGATTACAGTAAAATATTCTGATGCTAATCCTGCAAAGCATCCAGAGGGCTATTGTAACCAATGGAAACCTCCTTTTAATGCCTGCTCTGCACAAGCATTGAAAATGCAGAAAAAATGGCGCGAGGGAATCTCTTAGATGTTCTTGTGCCGTCCCCCCCCCCCCAACGGAGGAACACTCCCTCTGCACACATTATGCCTGCCGCAGCCATAAAGTAGCGCAAAGGGTTACAAAGTGGTGCAATGCATGCATTGCGCCATTTTGTAAATATGGCGCAGCGTTTTTGGCCTTCTAACACCACATTAGCGTAAAACAATGATGCTAATTTGGCACTCGAATGGTGCTACGGGCTCTTAAATATGTCCCTAAGTTTGAACAACCACCTTTGTGTGGGAAGCCATGTCTAATACCTTGTAAGGATACACACTCACTCGTACTTTGGCTGTCCAGTTCCCAAAGGCAGTAAGCCCTAGAGGGAAATTGGGGCGATATCTCAAAAATTCATCATTTTATTAGACTTGACACCCTGTTGTAGTAGTATATGTAGAATAATGTACCCAAAAGTGTATGTTAATGTGATTTTGGAAGTCAATGAGGGGTTCCATAACCATACAGAAGGAAAGGTTGAGAGCCTTTATAAAGCCATGGAACTCTGAGCTAAATTTAATTACTTTTATAGTGGGGTACATTGCCATATAAGACGCTCCCGGCCACTTCCAACCTTTCAAGGCGGACAGGGTGCAGTAGGAAGCTGTGCTGGTATGCACAACCTCTCCTGGCTGACAGGCTGCAGGAGGAAGGTGGCCGAACATGTGCAGTCTCTTCAGTCATATGCCGGTCTGCTGTTTCAACAGTCTGTCTCGCAGCATGAGGGAAGTCGTAGAGAGGAAGAAAGGGAAATTTGTCAACCGTAGCAGGAGACACACATGAACTGTGAGGTTACTACTCATTCGTAATAGGATATTACAGGTGGGTAGTGAAGCATAGTTTCTTATTACAGGCAGAGTCTCACAACTGAACGTGCCTGCATAAGAAAATAAACCAGGCCAATGGCCAGGGGCTGCCCCCCCGCCAGAAGCAGAACTTGCAAAACCTTTGACAAATGAAATGATAATAAACCCTGTTTATTATCATTTCGTTTGTTAAAGGGGCAAGGCCACAGGGTTGAGGAGCGGTGAGGGGGCTGCACTGTGCACTTCCCTCAGTGCGCATGTATGTTCAGCCGGCCGTCTCGGGCCGGCCAAACACACATGCTCAGTGTGCTCTCTCCAGCTCGACACTGTGCTACTGGGCTGGAGAGAGCCTGCACAGGCTCCCAGTCTGCCTGGCAGCGTGTTCCCAGCCAATCCTGACGCTGCTCTGAGCAGCGTTAGTATTGGCCGCAGGGCAGGCTGGGAGCCTGTGCCTGCAGCGATGACGGGAGAAAGAGGAGTGGCGCAGCTGATCCAGGTAATTGTTTATTTTATTAAATTTAGATTCCCCGTGCACCGCACCTGCCCCGCTCCCTATGGGCGAAGCGAGACACAACTGCCGGCCATATTATAAGGAGATTAGTGTACACCACTATTAGGTGTTGCCATTCATTAATCCCTATATTATGCACTAGGCTGATAAGACTGAGGGGGTTTAGTCACATGTCAGAATTGACCCTGCACCAGTGTTCCCATCCTTGCAGAGACAGAGTCCTTCTGGTATATGTCTTAATTTCCAAGTAGGCTGCCTGCCTCTGAAAAATAACGTTGCACAGTGGAACAGAACATTTCATTATCTGGTGACACAGAAGCAGGATACATTGGCAGTCACAGGGAGGAAGATAGGTCCAGGAGTTTGATGTAAGGAGCTTGTTTGGGTGACAGGCCATCAGATTTTTAAATTATGATACAGAATTCTCAGTCATGCAGGCGCGTCTTCCCTGTTGATTTGTAGCTGAAAATCGTATTTATATTCCACAACAAATCCAAGTAGATCGTGTACTTTCAGGACTACGAAGGGCAGAGGACTCAGAGAAAAATTAGATGTTCTCTTGCTGCCTGACCATATTGTCTACAAGATGAAATTCACTTGGTGGTGAAAGGACAGAAACATAAGCGAGGGCAGCACCCAGGAGACAAAATCCCTGACCTGCTCTTCCTTAGTAAATCATATAAAAAGATCGATGATTGCTGCCTTGCAAAGTAACTGCTTAGTCAAAATGTAGATTTATATTGTCATAAAATGCAAATCGTTAGTAAATGTGTTTTGGCATCTGGAAATTTAGAGGCATATTTATGGGCCAGATATACTAACCTCCGGGTCCTAAACTGTGCACCAAATTGTTGCGACCAGATTTTTTTTGCAAACTGATTTATGTATTAATAGGGTGGTTCTCAAAATAAAGAATCACAACAAATGCAGAACAACCTGCCTAATTAGTATTCATTAGGCAAGTCGATTGCGACCCCCTGTGAATTGTCCGCAGGTACAGGGATGGTGGCTTGCAAAGGACAACAGGCCACCATTACTGCAATTGCATTCTAAAATGGAAAACATATTTAATTAAAACAGACCGAGTTTCCGATTTGGAAAAAATCAATGAGAGCAGGCAGTCGTTCCCTGAGCCACTGACTGCCAACTGCCTCGCCCCCAAGAGGTTGCAACCCTAATTCACATAGGGGAAGGGACCCTAAGGGGATCCCTTTCCCTTTGCAAATTCATTACCAGGCCAACTTCGAAGTTGGTAACTGATCAATTGTTTACAAACGGATTTAAAGTTCCATATAACTTATATATACCATACTCATTTGGAAGGAATACACTTTATATGCCCTTTACAAATTGCGATTCTGCATGGGTGGGCAACTTCATTTCGTGATTTCAAAAACTTTTTGAAATCGCAGACTGGGATTAGTACTTTTGAAAGAGGAATTTTGCAGTTGCAAACCCTGTGATTTTGCAAGTAACGGGACAGCAAAATCCCTTAGTACATCCAGCTCTTAATTCACTAGGCTGTTAAAATGGCTCACTGACTGTAGGGCATACTACAGATATGTCTGGGTACTATGTCAGTAGTATCGAGATTCTAACAGTACCCACATAGCATGGCATCCTTCCAAAGTGGGTACAATGATTTTTTTTTTTTAAATAGCAAATATATTTACAAAAAAGTAGGGAGATAACGCATGCCAGAATTGTGCATGCACAAAAAGACCTGCACACATTTAATTGCAAAAATGTTAGCCCTAAACCCATTTTGAAAAAAAAAATGGGTCTCTAAGATCAACACTCAAATTTTGCATCACATTTTGTTTCATTAATACTGATAATCGCTGGTCTGGTCTGTCCCACTAAAGGCTCCTTACTCTGACAATAATGTACTGCCAGGAGCTTCACCCTCGAGTCTAGCTCAGTTTTTAATACTCTACAGAGTACCACCATTTGCTCAAACCTCATATAGTTAATAGAAGACTATAACATCCACCACCACAAGTTGGCGAGAACTTGAGTTGGGCGAACAGTTTGGGTTAGGCAGAGGGCAACAAGACCCTGAATATGCGAAAATGAGACACAACCTCCTACATATATGCCGTTCACATGAATTCAGTTGGAAGGTCGTAAAGGCTATAATCTGCCCTTATGGAATATCTCCATAAGGACAGCTCATACCCTCCAAAATGTATTCGATTATCCGAACCGCAGACCAAAATCTGTACAAGTCATCAAGAGGAGGAATAATTGTGGAATGTTGTGAATTATATATACCCAGCAGTAATATAACGTGATGGTTCTGTCATAGTGCACTCCTTCTGGGTGCAACACAAGCGGTGGTTCCTTCTGACGCTTCTTTCATGCTGGTTACCAGCATTAAATCTGCTCCAGGGTTGCTTAAGGAAATTAGCTTGAGCCTGAGAGGAGACCGGAGTGAGGAGGACACTGGTCATCATGCAGCAAGCAATCAATCAATCAATCAATCAATCATTTAATTTGTAAAGCGCACTATGTACCCGTCAGGGTTTCGAGGCGCTGGGGGGGGGGGGTGAGCTGTTAGCGGTCGAAGAGCCAGGTCTTGAGGAGTCTCCTGAAGGTGAGGAGGTCCTGGGTCTGGCGTAGTGAGGTGGGGAGAGAGTTCCAGGTCTTGGCGGCGAGGAAGGAGAAGGATCTGCCGCCGGAGGTCTTGCGCTGGATCCTGGGGACGATGGCGAGGGCGAGATTGGCAGAGCGGAGTTGACGAGTGGGGGCGTAAAAGTTGAGTCTGGAGTTGAGGTAGGTAGGTCCGGTGTTGTGTAGAGCCTTGTGAGCGTGGGTGAGGAGTTTAAAGGTGATCCTCTTGTCCACGGGGAGCCAGTGGAGGTCCTTCAGGTGAGGGGAGATGTGACATCGGCGGGGTATGTCGAGGATCAGGCGGGCGGATGCATTTTGGATACGCTGGAGTCGTTTGATGTCTTTTGTTGGGATGCCTGTGTAGAGTGCGTTGCCGTAGTCAAGTCTGCTACTGACGAGGTCTTGGGTCACCGTCTTTCTGGTTCCTGTTGGGATCCACTTGAAAATTCTGCGGAGCATTCGAAGGGTGTTGAAGCAGGAAGAGGAGACGGCGCTGACCTGTTTGGACATGGTGAGGGCGGAGTCCAGGATGAAGCTGAGGTTTCTTGCGTGGCTGGCTGGGGTGGGTGGGGGTCCGAAGTCGGTGGGCCACCAGGAGTCGTTCCAGGCCGAAGGGGTGCGCCCGAGGATGAGGACTTCCGTCTTGTCGGAGTTGAGCTTCAGGCGGCTGTCGTTCATCCACTCGGCGATGGCTTTTAGTCCCTCGTGGAGGTTGGTTTTGGCGGTGAGTGGGTCTTTGGTCAGGGAGAGGACGAGCTGGGTGTCGTCGGCGTAGGAGATGATGCTGAGGTGATGTTGGTGGGCCAGTTTAGCGAGGGGGGCCATGTAGACGTTGAACAACGTAGGGCTGAGGGAGGAGCCTTGGGGGACGCCGCAGATGAGGTTGGTGGCTTTGGAGCGGAAAGGGGAGAGTCGGACTCTCTGGGTTCTGTCGGAGAGGAAGGATGAGATCCAGTTGAGGGCTTTATCTTGGATGCCGGCTTCATGGAGGCGGGTCAGTAGGGTGCGGTGGCAGACTGTGTCAAAAGCGGCTGATAGGTCGAGGAGGATGAGGGCCGAGGTTTCGCCGTTGTCCATTTGAGTTCTGATGTCATCTGTGGCGGCGAGGAGTGCAGTCTCGGTGCTGTAGTTTCGTCTGAAACCGGATTGAGAGGGGTCTTGGATGGAGTTGTGTTCGAGGAAGTGGGCGAGCTGTGTGTTGACGATCTTCTCGATGACTTTTGCTGGAAAAGGGAGGAGAGAGATCGGTCGGAAGTTTTTGAGGTCGTTGGGGTCAGCCTTGGGTTTCTTGAGGAGGGGTTGGATTTCTGCGTGTTTTCCAGCTGTTTGGGAAGGTGGCGGAGTCGAAGGAGAGGTTGATGATCTTGCGGAGTTTGGGGGCGATGATGGCGTTGGCTTTGTTGAACACGTGATGTGGGCATGGGTCCGTGGGGGAGCCTGAGTGGATGGTGTTCATGGTTGTTATTGTTTCGGTGTCGTCCACGTGGGTCCAGGCGGTGAGGCGGCAGGCGTCTGTGGAGATGTCAGGGGTGGGGTCTGGCAGCGGAGTGGCGTTGAAGCTGTCGTGGATGGTTGTGATTTTCTGGTGGAAGAAGGTGGAGAGGTCGTCGCAGAGTTTCTGGGAGGGCGGGATTTCATTGGAGTTGGCGTTGGGGTTTGAGAGTTCCTTCACGATGCCGAAGAGTTCTTTGCAGTCGTGGGCGTTGTTGTTGATGCGTTCAGTGAAGTGGGCGCGCTTGGCGACTCGGATCCGTTGGTGGTGTTCACGGTTGGCGTCTTTGAGGGAGGCGAGGTTGTCGGGTGTGCGCTCTAAGATCCACTTCTTCTTGAGCTTCTGGCAGAGGCTTTTGGAGGCGGTCAGTTCGTCTGTGAACCAGGCTGGTTTTTTCTTTCCTTGGTTGGCGGTGGGTTTCTTGAGTGGGGCTAAGGTGTTGGCGCAGTCGAGGATCCATTGATGGAGGTTGATGGCGGCAGTGCTTGGGTCGGTTGAGTCGGGTGGTGGGTTTTTGACGAGGGTGCTGGTTAGTTGGTCTTGGGTGGTTTTTCCCCAGCGGCGGTGAGGAGGTAGAGGGATGCGGTGGTGTTCGGTGATTTTCGTATAAGAAAAGTGGACGCAGTGATGGTCGGTCCAGTGGAGTTCGGAGGTGTGGCTGAAAGAGATGTGGTTGCTTGAGGTGAAGAGGGGGTCAAGAGTGTGTCCGGCGATGTGGGTGGGAGTGTTGACCAGTTGACGGAGTCCGAGGTTGAGGAGGTTGGAGGTCAGTGATGCAGTGTTGACGTTGTTGTTATTTTCCAGATGGTAGTTTAGATCTCCCAGGAGGATGTAGTCTGGGGAAGCGAGGGCGTGGGTGCTCGCGAGGTCGGCGACGGTGTCGCTGAAGGGGGCTCTTGGTGCTGGAAGGCGGTATATGAGGGTTCCTCTGAGGGTCGTGTTGGGGTCCGTGTGGATCTGGAAGTGGAGGTGTTCGGCTGTCTTGAGGGTGTCATCCGTGTGGGTGTGGATTTTGAGGGTAGATTTGTGGGCGATGGCTATTCCGCCGCCGATTCCGTTGGTTCGATCTCTTCTGGTGATTTTGTATCCCTCCGGTATGGCGATTGCGATGTCCGGGGCCGAGGAGTCGTTCCACCAGGTTTCGGTCAGGAAGGCCACGTCAGGGGCGGTGGTGTCGAGTAAGTCCCAGAGTTCGATGGCGTGTTTTCGTGCGGAGCGTGTGTTGATGAGGATGCAGTTCAGGTGGTTGGTGTTGGAAGTTCTTGTTGTTGGCTGTCGCAGGAGAAGTTGCAGGTGCGGCAGGAGAAAGGTCCTTTTGTGTGCTTCGGGGTTGCAAGGAAGCACTCTGCGGAGGGGCCGGGGTTGAGTGCGCGGAGTTCGTTGGTTGAGTAGCGGACGCAGGGGATGCGGGGGGCGTGAGGACCAGGGGGGGTGGCGCTGGGCGCGGTCCAGGCGCGGACGGGCGCAGACGGGCTTGCCTCTGGCGCGCACCCGGCGCGCCAGCGGCGCGCGGACGCGCAGCGCCAGCCATTAAGAAGGGAGGGGGGAGGGAGGAGCAGCTGGGAGGCGGGAGGGAGCGGCGAATGGGGGCGCGAGGGGGGCGGGGCCGCAGGGAGGCAGCGGCAGGGATCGGAGAGCAGGGGGAGCGCACAAGGGGCAAAAGGCACAAAAAATCGAGCGAAATTAAAGGCAGTCACAATATGAAAACACACAGTATGAAATACAGTAATGGCACAGTACACGATCGGGGAAACAGCAATCAGAGGGGCACAACGGGGGCAGAAGCGCCGGAGGCGAGGCGCAGAAAAATGAGAAAAACAACTTACAGGATGGCGGAAAGCGGCACACGGGTCAAGTGAAGCTAGTCAGAGCCCACTAGACCCCAGGGATGAGGCGCAGGAGGATGCCTGCGGGTGGAGGAGGGCCTCGAACACGCAAACAGCAGCGTGGTCGGGGGACAGAGGCAGGAGGCAGCAGATTGGTGCTGCGGTCGTGGGGGGCGACCTCAGGACCTGAAACAGGTCAGAGGTCGCTCACTCGCGACGCGCAGCGCCAGCCATTAAGAAGGGAGGGGGGAGGGAGGAGCAGCTGGGAGGCGGGAGGCGGGAGGCGGGAGGGAGCGGCGAATGGGGGCGCGAGGGGGGCGGGGCCTCAGGGAGGCAGCGGCAGGGATCAGAGAGCAGGGGGAGCGCACAAGGGGCAAAAGGCACAAAAAATTGAGCGAAATTAAAGGCAGTCACAATATGAAAACACACAGTATGAAATACAGTAATGGCACAGTACACGATTGGGGAAACAGCAATCAGAGGGGCACAACGGGGGCAGAAGCGCCGGAGGCGAGGCGCAGAAAAATGAGAAAAACAACTTACAGGACGGCGGAAAGCGGCACACGGGTCAAGTGAAGCTAGTCAGAGCCCACTAGACCCCAGGGATGAGGCGCAGGAGGATGCCTGCGGGTGGAGGAGGGCCTCGAACACGCAAACAGCAGCGTGGTCGGGGGACAGAGGCAGGAGGCAGCAGGTTGGTGCTGCGGTCGTGGGGGGGGCGAGCTCAGGACCTGAAACAGGTCAGAGGTCGCTCACTCGCGACGCGCAGCGCCAGCCATTAAGAAGGGAGGGGGGAGGGAGGAGCAGCTGGGAGGCGGGAGGCGGGAGGCGGGAGGGAGCGGCGAATGGGGGCGCGAGGGGGCGGGGCCGCAGGGAGGCAGCGGCAGGGATCGGAGAGCAGGGGGAGCGCACAAGGGGCAAAAGGCACAAAAAATCGAGCGAAATTAAAGGCAGTCACAATATGAAAACACACAGTATGAAATACAGTAATGGCACAGTACACGATCGGGGAAACAGCAATCAGAGGGGCACAACGGGGGCAGAAGCGCCGGAGGCGAGGCGCAGAAAAATGAGAAAAACAACTTACAGGACGACGGAAAGCGGCACACGGGTCAAGTGAAGCTAGTCAGAGCCCACTAGACACCAAGGATGAGGCGCAGGAGGATGCCTGCGGGTGGAGGAGGGCCTCGAACACGCAAACAGCAGCGTGGTCGGGGGACAGAGGCAGGAGGCAGCAGGTTGGTGCTGCGGTCGTGGGGGGCGAGCTCAGGACCTGAAACAGGTCAGAGGTCGCTCACTCGCGACGCGCAGCGCCAGCCATTAAGAAGGGAGGGGGGAGGGAGGAGCAGCTGGGAGGCGGGAGGCGGAAGGGAGCGGCGAATGGGGGCGCGAGGGGGGCGGGGCCGCAGGGAGGCAGCGGCAGGGATCGGAGAGCAGGGGGAGCGCACAAGGGGCAAAAGGCACAAAAAATCGAGCGAAATTAAAGGCAGTCACAATATGAAAACACACAGTATGAAATACAGTAATGGCACAGTACACGATCGGGGAAACAGCAATCAGAGGGGCACAACGGGGGCAGAAGCGCCGGAGACGAGGAGCAGAAAAATGAGAAAAACAACTTACACAACGGCGGAAAGCGGCACACGGGTCAAGTGAAGCTAGTCAGAGCCCACTAGACCCCAGGGATGAGGCACAGGAGGATGCCTGCGGGTGGAGGAGGGCCTCGAACACGCAAACAGCAGCGTGGTCGGGGGACAGAGGCAGGAGGCAGCAGGATGGTGCTGCGGTCGTGGGGGGCGAGCTCAGGACCTGAAACAGGTCAGAGGTCGCTCACTCGCGACGCGCAGCGCCAGCCATTAAGAAGGGAGGGGGGAGGGAGGAGCAGCTGGGAGGCGGGAGGCGGGAGGGAGCGGCGAATGGAGGTGCGAGGGGGGCGGGGCCGCAGGGAGGCAGCGGCAGGGATCGGAGAGCAGGGGGAGCGCACAAGGGGCAAAAGGCACAAAAAATCGAGCGAAATTAAAGGCAGTCACAATATGAAAACACACAGTATGAAATACAGTAATGGCACAGTACACGATCGGGGAAACAGCAATCAGAGGGGCACAACGGGGGCAGAAGCGCCGGAGGCGAGGCGCAGAAAAATGAGAAAAACAACTTACAGGACGGCGGAAAGCGGCACACGGGTCAAGTGAAGCTAGTCAGAGCCCACTAGACCCCAGGGATGAGGCGCAGGAGGATGCCTGCGGGTGGAGGAGGGCCTCGAACACGCAAACAGCAGCGTGGTCGGGGGACAGAGGCAGGAGGCAGCAGGTTGGTGCTGCGGTCGTGGAGGGCGAGCTCAGGACCTGAAACAGGTCAGAGGTCGCTCACTCGCGACGCGCAGCGCCAGCCATTAAGAAGGGAGGGGGGAGGGAGGAGCAGCTGGGAGGCGGGAGGGAGCAGCGAATGGGGGCGCGAGGGGGGCGGGGCCGCAGGGAGGCAGCGGCAGGGATCGGAGAGCAGGGGGAGCGCACAAGGGGCAAAAGGCACAAAAATCGAGCGAAATTAAAGGCAGTCACAATATGAAAACACACAGTATGAAATACAGTAATGGCACAGTACACGATCGGGGAAACAGCAATCAGAGGGGCACAACGGGGGCAGAAGCGCCGGAGGCGAGGCGCAGAAAAATGAGAAAAACAAATTACAGGACGGCGGAAAGCGGCACACGGGTCAAGTGAAGCTAGTCAGAGCCCACTAGACCCCAGGGATGAGGCGCAGGAGGATGCCTGCGGGTAGAGGAGGGCCTCGAACACGCAAACAGCAGCGTGGTCGGGGGACAGAGGCAGGAGGCAGGAGGCAGCAGGTTGGTGCTGCGGTCGTGGGGGGCGAGCTCAGGACCTGAAACAGGTCAGAGGTCGCTCACTCGCGACGCGCAGCGCCAGCCATTAAGAAGGGAGGGAGGAGCAGCTGGGAGGCGGGAGGCGGGAGGGAGCGGCGAATGGGGGCATGAGGGGGGCGGGCCGCAGGGAGGCAGCGGCAGGGATCGGAGAGCAGGGGGAGCGCACAAGGGGCAAAAGGCACAAAAAATCGAGCGAAATTAAAGGCAGTCACAATATGAAAACACACAGTATGAAATACAGTAATGGCACAGTACACAATCGGGGAAACAGCAATCAGAGGGGCACAACGGGGGCAGAAACGCCGGAGGCGAGGCGCAGAAAAATGAGAAAAACAACTTACAGGACGGCGGAAAGCGGCACACGGGTCAAGTGAAGCTAGTCAGAGCCCACTAGACCCCAGGGATGAGGCGCAGGAGGATGCCTGCGGGTGGAGGAGGGCCTCGAACACGCAAACAGCAGCATGGTCGGGGGACAGAGGCAGGAGGCAGCAGGTTGGTGCTGCGGTCGTGGGGGGCGAGCTCAGGACCTGAAACAGGTCTGAGGTCGCTCACTCGCGACGCGCAGAGCCAGCCATTAAGAAGGGAGGGGGGAGGGAGGAGCAGCTGGGAGGCGGGAGGCGGGAGGGAGCGGCGAATGGGGGCGCGAGGGGGGCGGGGCCGCAGGGAGGCAGCGGCAGGGATCGGAGAGCAGGGGGAGCGCACAAGGGGCAAAAGGCACAAAAAATTGAGTGAAATTAAAGGCAGTCACAATATGAAAACACACAGTATGAAATACAGTAATGGCACAGTACACGATCGGGGAAACAGCAATCAGAGGGGCACAATGGGGGCAGAAGCGCCGGAGGCGAGGCGCAGAAAAATGAGAAAAACAACTTACAGGACGGCGGAAAGCGGCACACGGGTCAAGTGAAGCTAGTCAGAGGCCACTAGACCCCAGGGATGAGGCGCAGGAGGATGCCTGCGGGTGGAGGAGGGCCTCGAACACGCAAACAGCAGCGTGGTCGGGGGACAGAGGCAGGAGGCAGCAGGTTGGTGCTGCGGTCGTGGGGGGCGAGCTCAGGACCTGAAACAGGTCAGAGGTCGCTCACTCGCGACGTGCAGCGCCAGCCATTAAGAAGGGAGGGGGGAGGGAGGAGCAGCTGGGAGGCGGGAGGCGGGAGGGAGCGGCGAATGGGGGCGCGAGGGGGGCGGGGCCGCAGGGAGGCAGCGGCAGGGATCGGAGAGCAGGGGGAGCGCACAAGGGGCAAAAGGCACAAAAATCGAGCGAAATTAAAGGCAGTCACGATATGAAAACACACAGTATGAAATACAGTAATGGCACAGTACACGATCGGGGAAACAGCAATCAGAGGGGCACAACGGGGGCAGAAGCGCCGGAGGCGAGGCGCAGAAAAATGAGAAAAACAACTTACAGGACGGCGGAAAGCGGCACACGGGTCAAGTGAAGCTAGTCAGAGCCCACTAGACCCCAGGGATGAGGCGCAGGAGGATGCCTGCGGGTGGAGGAGGGCCTCGAACACGCAAACAGCAGCGTGGTCGGGGGACAGAGGCAGGAGGCAGCAGGTTGGTGCTGCGGTCGTGGAGGGCGAGCTCAGGACCTGAAACAGGTCAGAGGTCGCTCACTCGCGACGCGCAGCGCCAGCCATTAAGAAGGGAGGGGGGAGGGAGGAGCAGCTGGGAGGCGGGAGGCGGGAGGCGGGAGGGAGCGGCGAATGGGGGCGCGAGGGGGGCGGGGCCGCAGGGAGGCAGCGGCAGGGATCAGAGAGCAGGGGGAGCGCACAAGGGGCAAAAGGCACAAAAAATTGAGCGAAATTAAAGGCAGTCACAATATGAAAACACACAGTATGAAATACAGTAATGGCACAGTACACGATTGGGGAAACAGCAATCAGAGGGGCACAACGGGGGCAGAAGCGCCGGAGGCGAGGCGCAGAAAAATGAGAAAAACAACTTACAGGACGGCGGAAAGCGGCACACGGGTCAAGTGAAGCTAGTCAGAGCCCACTAGACCCCAGGGATGAGGCGCAGGAGGATGCCTGCGGGTGGAGGAGGGCCTCGAACACGCAAACAGCAGCGTGGTCGGGGGACAGAGGCAGGAGGCAGCAGGTTGGTGCTGCGGTCGTGGGGGGCGAGCTCAGGACCTGAAACAGGTCAGAGGTCGCTCACTCGCGACGCGCAGCGCCAGCCATTAAGAAGGGAGGGGGGAGGGAGGAGCAGCTGGGAGGCGGGAGGCGGAAGGGAGCGGCGAATGGGGGCGCGAGGGGGGCGGGGCCGCAGGGAGGCAGCGGCAGGGATCGGAGAGCAGGGGGAGCGCACAAGGGGCAAAAGGCACAAAAAATCGAGCGAAATTAAAGGCAGTCACAATATGAAAACACACAGTATGAAATACAGTAATGGCACAGTACACGATCGGGGAAACAGCAATCAGAGGGGCACAACGGGGGCAGAAGCGCCGGAGGCGAGGAGCAGAAAAATGAGAAAAACAACTTACAGGACGGCGGAAAGCGGTACACGGGTCAAGTGAAGCTAGTCAGAGCCCACTAGACCCCAGGGATGAGGCACAGGAGGATGCCTGCGGGTGGAGGAGGGCCTCGAACACGCAAACAGCAGCGTGGTCGGGGGACAGAGGCAGGAGGCAGCAGGATGGTGCTGCGGTCGTGGGGGGCGAGCTCAGGACCTGAAACAGGTCAGAGGTCGCTCACTCGTGACGCGCAGCGCCAGCCATTAAGAAGGGAGGGGGGAGGGAGGAGCAGCTGGGAGGCGGGAGGCGGGAGGGAGCGGCGAATGGAGGTGCGAGGGGGGCGGGGCCGCAGGGAGGCAGCGGCAGGGATCGGAGAGCAGGGGGAGCGCACAAGGGGCAAAAGGCACAAAAAATCGAGCGAAATTAAAGGCAGTCACAATATGAAAACACACAGTATGAAATACAGTAATGGCACAGTACACGATCGGGGAAACAGCAATCAGAGGGGCACAACGGGGGCAGAAGCGCCAGAGGCGAGGCGCAGAAAAATGAGAAAAACAACTTACAGGACGGCGGAAAGCGGCACACGGGTCAAGTGAAGCTAGTCAGAGCCCACTAGACCCCAGGGATGAGGCGCAGGAGGATGCCTGCGGGTGGAGGAGGGCCTCGAACACGCAAACAGCAGCGTGGTCGGGGGACAGAGGCAGGAGGCAGCAGGTTGGTGCTGCGGTCGTGGAGGGCGAGCTCAGGACCTGAAACAGGTCAGAGGTCGCTCACTCGCGACGCGCAGCGCCAGCCATTAAGAAGGGAGGGGGGAGGGAGGAGCAGCTGGGAGGCGGGAGGGAGCAGCGAATGGGGGCGCGAGGGGGGCGGGGCCGCAGGGAGGCAGCGGCAGGGATCGGAGAGCAGGGGGAGCGCACAAGGGGCAAAAGGCACAAAAATCGAGCGAAATTAAAGGCAGTCACAATATGAAAACACACAGTATGAAATACAGTAATGGCACAGTACACGATCAGGAAAACAGCAATCAGAGGGGCACAACGGGGGCAGAAGCGCCGGAGGCGAGGCGCAGAAAAATGAGAAAAACAAATTACAGGACGGCGGAAAGCGGCACACGGGTCAAGTGAAGCTAGTCAGAGCCCACTAGACCCCAGGGATGAGGCGCAGGAGGATGCCTGCGGGTAGAGGAGGGCCTCGAACACGCAAACAGCAGCGTGGTCGGGGGACAGAGGCAGGAGGCAGCAGGTTGGTGCTGCGGTCGTGGGGGGCGAGCTTAGGACCTGAAACAGGTCAGAGGTCGCTCACTCGCGACGCGCAGCGCCAGCCATTAAGAAGGGAGGGAGGAGCAGCTGGGAGGCGGGAGGCGGGAGGGAGCGGCGAATGGGGGCATGAGGGGGGCGGGCCGCAGGGAGGCAGCGGCAGGGATCGGAGAGCAGGGGGAGCGCACAAGGGGCAAAAGGCACAAAAAATCGAGCGAAATTAAAGGCAGTCACAATATGAAAACACACAGTATGAAATACAGTAATGGCACAGTACACAATCGGGGAAACAGCAATCAGAGGGGCACAACGGGGGCAGAAACGCCGGAGGCGAGGCGCAGAAAAATGAGAAAAACAACTTACAGGACGGCGGAAAGCGGCACACGGGTCAAGTGAAGCTAGTCAGAGCCCACTAGACCCCAGGGATGAGGCGCAGGAGGATGCCTGCGGGTGGAGGAGGGCCTCGAACACGCAAACAGCAGCATGGTCGGGGGACAGAGGCAGGAGGCAGCAGGTTGGTGCTGCGGTCGTGGGGGGCGAGCTCAGGACCTGAAACAGGTCTGAGGTCGCTCACTCGCGACGCGCAGAGCCAGCCATTAAGAAGGGAGGGGGGAGGGAGGAGCAGCTGGGAGGCGGGAGGCGGGAGGGAGCGGCGAATGGGGGCGCGAGGGGGGCGGGGCCGCAGGGAGGCAGCGGCAGGGATCGGAGAGCAGGGGGAGCGCACAAGGGGCAAAAGGCACAAAAAATTGAGTGAAATTAAAGGCAGTCACAATCTGAAAACACACAGTATGAAATACAGTAATGGCACAGTACACGATCGGGGAAACAGCAATCAGAGGGGCACAATGGGGGCAGAAGCGCCGGAGGCGAGGCGCAGAAAAATGAGAAAAACAACTTACAGGACGGCGGAAAGCGGCACACGGGTCAAGTGAAGCTAGTCAGAGGCCACTAGACCCCAGGGATGAGGCGCAGGAGGATGCCTGCGGGTGGAGGAGGGCCTCGAACACGCAAACAGCAGCGTGGTCGGGGGACAGAGGCAGGAGGCAGCAGGTTGGTGCTGCGGTCGTGGGGGGCGAGCTCAGGACCTGAAACAGGTCAGAGGTCGCTCACTCGCGACGTGCAGCGCCAGCCATTAAGAAGGGAGGGGGGAGGGAGGAGCAGCTGGGAGGCGGGAGGCGGGAGGGAGCGGCGAATGGGGGCGCGAGGGGGGCGGGGCCGCAGGGAGGCAGCGGCAGGGATCGGAGAGCAGGGGGAGCGCACAAGGGGCAAAAGGCACAAAAATCGAGCGAAATTAAAGGCAGTCACGATATGAAAACACACAGTATGAAATACAGTAATGGCACAGTACACGATCGGGGAAACAGCAATCAGAGGGGCACAACGGGGGCAGAAGCGCCGGAGGCGAGGCGCAGAAAAATGAGAAAAACAACTTACAGGACGGCGGAAAGCGGCACACGGGTCAAGTGAAGCTAGTCAGAGCCCACTAGACCCCAGGGATGAGGCGCAGGAGGATGCCTGCGGGTGGAGGAGGGCCTCGAACACGCAAACAGCAGCGTGGTCGGGGGACAGAGGCAGGAGGCAGCAGGTTGGTGCTGCGGTCGTGGAGGGCGAGCTCAGGACCTGAAACAGGTCAGAGGTCGCTCACTTGCGACGCGCAGCGCCAGCCATTAAGAAGGGAGGGGGGAGGGAGGAGCAGCTGGGAGGCGGGAGGCGGAAGGGAGCGGCGAATGGGGGCGCGAGGGGGGCGGGGCCGCAGGGAGGCAGCGGCAGGGATCAGAGAGCAGGGGGAGCGTACAAGGGGCAAAAGGCACAAAAAATTGAGCGAAATTAAAGGCAGTCACAATATGAAAACACACAGTATGAAATACAGTAATGGCACAGTACACGATTGGGGAAACAGCAATCAGAGGGGCACAACGGGGGCAGAAGCGCCGGAGGCGAGGCGCAGAAAAATGAGAAAAACAACTTACAGGACGGCGGAAAGCGGCACACGGGTCAAGTGAAGCTAGTCAGAGCCCACTAGACCCCAGGGATGAGGCGCAGGAGGATGCCTGCGGGTGGAGGAGGGCCTCGAACACGCAAACAGCAGCGTGGTCGGGGGACAGAGGCAGGAGGCAGCAGGTTGGTGCTGCGGTCGTGGGGGGCGAGCTCAGGACCTGAAACAGGTCAGAGGTCGCTCACTCGCGACGCGCAGCGCCAGCCATTAAGAAGGGAGGGGGGAGGGAGGAGCAGCTGGGAGGCGGGAGGCGGAAGGGAGCGGCGAATGGGGGCGCGAGGGGGGCGGGGCCGCAGGGAGGCAGCGGCAGGGATCGGAGAGCAGGGGGAGCGCACAAGGGGCAAAAGGCACAAAAAATCGAGCGAAATTAAAGGCAGTCACAATATGAAAACACACAGTATGAAATACAGTAATGGCACAGTACACGATCGGGGAAACAGCAATCAGAGGGGCACAACGGGGGCAGAAGCGCCGGAGGCGAGGAGCAGAAAAATGAGAAAAACAACTTACAGGACTGCGGAAAGCGGTACACGGGTCAAGTGAAGCTAGTCAGAGCCCACTAGACCCCAGGGATGAGGCACAGGAGGATGCCTGCGGGTGGAGGAGGGCCTCGAACACGCAAACAGCAGCGTGGTCGGGGGACAGAGGCAGGAGGCAGCAGGATGGTGCTGCGGTCGTGGGGGGCGAGCTCAGGACCTGAAACAGGTCAGAGGTCGCTCACTCGTGACGCGCAGCGCCAGCCATTAAGAAGGGAGGGGGGAGGGAGGAGCAGCTGGGAGGCGGGAGGCGGGAGGGAGCGGCGAATGGAGGTGCGAGGGGGGCGGGGCCGCAGGGAGGCAGCGGCAGGGATCGGAGAGCAGGGGGAGCGCACAAGGGGCAAAAGGCACAAAAAATCGAGCGAAATTAAAGGCAGTCACAATATGAAAACACACAGTATGAAATACAGTAATGGCACAGTACACGATCGGGGAAACAGCAATCAGAGGGGCACAACGGGGGCAGAAGCGCCAGAGGCGAGGCGCAGAAAAATGAGAAAAACAACTTACAGGACGGCGGAAAGCGGCACACGGGTCAAGTGAAGCTAGTCAGAGCCCACTAGACCCCAGGGATGAGGCGCAGGAGGATGCCTGCGGGTGGAGGAGGGCCTCGAACACGCAAACAGCAGCGTGGTCGGGGGACAGAGGCAGGAGGCAGCAGGTTGGTGCTGCGGTCGTGGAGGGCGAGCTCAGGACCTGAAACAGGTCAGAGGTCGCTCACTCGCGACGCGCAGCGCCAGCCATTAAGAAGGGAGGGGGGAGGGAGGAGCAGCTGGGAGGCGGGAGGGAGCAGCGAATGGGGGCGCGAGGGGGGCGGGGCCGCAGGGAGGCAGCGGCAGGGATCGGAGAGCAGGGGGAGCGCACAAGGGGCAAAAGGCACAAAAATCGAGCGAAATTAAAGGCAGTCACAATATGAAAACACACAGTATGAAATACAGTAATGGCACAGTACACGATCAGGAAAACAGCAATCAGAGGGGCACAACGGGGGCAGAAGCGCCGGAGGCGAGGCGCAGAAAAATGAGAAAAACAAATTACAGGACGGCGGAAAGTGGCACACGGGTCAAGTGAAGCTAGTCAGAGCCCACTAGACCCCAGGGATGAGGCGCAGGAGGATGCCTGCGGGTAGAGGAGGGCCTCGAACACGCAAACAGCAGCGTGGTCGGGGGACAGAGGCAGGAGGCAGCAGGTTGGTGCTGCGGTCGTGGGGGGCGAGCTTAGGACCTGAAACAGGTCAGAGGTCGCTCACTCGCGACGCGCAGCGCCAGCCATTAAGAAGGGAGGGAGGAGCAGCTGGGAGGCGGGAGGCGGGAGGGAGCGGCGAATGGGGGCATGAGGGGGGCGGGCCGCAGGGAGGCAGCGGCAGGGATCGGAGAGCAGGGGGAGCGCACAAGGGGCAAAAGGCACAAAAAATCGAGCGAAATTAAAGGCAGTCACAATATGAAAACACACAGTATGAAATACAGTAATGGCACAGTACACAATCGGGGAAACAGCAATCAGAGGGGCACAACGGGGGCAGAAACGCCGGAGGCGAGGCGCAGAAAAATGAGAAAAACAACTTACAGGACGGCGGAAAGCGGCACACGGGTCAAGTGAAGCTAGTCAGAGCCCACTAGACCCCAGGGATGAGGCGCAGGAGGATGCCTGCGGGTGGAGGAGGGCCTCGAACACGCAAACAGCAGCATGGTCGGGGGACAGAGGCAGGAGGCAGCAGGTTGGTGCTGCGGTCGTGGGGGGCGAGCTCAGGACCTGAAACAGGTCTGAGGTCGCTCACTCGCGACGCGCAGAGCCAGCCATTAAGAAGGGAGGGGGGAGGGAGGAGCAGCTGGGAGGCGGGAGGCGGGAGGGAGCGGCGAATGGGGGCGCGAGGGGGGCGGGGCCGCAGGGAGGCAGCGGCAGGGATCGGAGAGCAGGGGGAGCGCACAAGGGGCAAAAGGCACAAAAAATTGAGTGAAATTAAAGGCAGTCACAATATGAAAACACACAGTATGAAATACAGTAATGGCACAGTACACGATCGGGGAAACAGCAATCAGAGGGGCACAATGGGGGCAGAAGCGCCGGAGGCGAGGCGCAGAAAAATGAGAAAAACAACTTACAGGACGGCGGAAAGCGGCACACGGGTCAAGTGAAGCTAGTCAGAGGCCACTAGACCCCAGGGATGAGGCGCAGGAGGATGCCTGCGGGTGGAGGAGGGCCTCGAACACGCAAACAGCAGCGTGGTCGGGGGACAGAGGCAGGAGGCAGCAGGTTGGTGCTGCGGTCGTGGGGGGCGAGCTCAGGACCTGAAACAGGTCAGAGGTCGCTCACTCGCGACGTGCAGCGCCAGCCATTAAGAAGGGAGGGGGGAGGGAGGAGCAGCTGGGAGGCGGGAGGCGGGAGGGAGCGGCGAATGGGGGCGCGAGGGGGGCGGGGCCGCAGGGAGGCAGCGGCAGGGAACGGAGAGCAGGGGGAGCGCACAAGGGGCAAAAGGCACAAAAAATTGAGTGAAATTAAAGGCAGTCACAATATGAAAACACACAGTATGAAATACAGTAATGGCACAGTACACGATCGGGGAAACAGCAATCAGAGGGGCACAATGGGGGCAGAAGCGCCGGAGGCGAGGCGCAGAAAAATGAGAAAAACAACTTACAGGACGGCGGAAAGCGGCACACGGGTCAAGTGAAGCTAGTCAGAGGCCACTAGACCCCAGGGATGAGGCGCAGGAGGATGCCTGCGGGTGGAGGAGGGCCTCGAACACGCAAACAGCAGCGTGGTCGGGGGACAGAGGCAGGAGGCAGCAGGTTGGTGCTGCGGTCGTGGGGGGCGAGCTCAGGACCTGAAACAGGTCAGAGGTCGCTCACTCGCGACGTGCAGCGCCAGCCATTAAGAAGGGAGGGGGGAGGGAGGAGCAGCTGGGAGGCGGGAGGCGGGAGGGAGCGGCGAATGGGGGCGCGAGGGGGGCGGGGCCGCAGGGAGGCAGCGGCAGGGATCGGAGAGCAGGGGGAGCGCACAAGGGGCAAAAGGCACAAAAATCGAGCGAAATTAAAGGCAGTCACGATATGAAAACACACAGTATGAAATACAGTAATGGCACAGTACACGATCGGGGAAACAGCAATCAGAGGGGCACAACGGGGGCAGAAGCGCCGGAGGCGAGGCGCAGAAAAATGAGAAAAACAACTTACAGGACGGCGGAAAGCGGCACACGGGTCAAGTGAAGCTAGTCAGAGCCCACTAGACCCCAGGGATGAGGCGCAGGAGGATGCCTGCGGGTGGAGGAGGGCCTCGAACACGCAAACAGCAGCGTGGTCGGGGGACAGAGGCAGGAGGCAGCAGGTTGGTGCTGCGGTCGTGGAGGGCGAGCTCAGGACCTGAAACAGGTCAGAGGTCGCTCACTCGCGACGCGCAGCGCCAGCCATTAAGAAGGGAGGGGGGAGGGAGGAGCAGCTGGGAGGCGGGAGGCGGGAGGCGGGAGGGAGCGGCGAATGGGGGCGCGAGGGGGGCGGGGCCGCAGGGAGGCAGCGGCAGGGATCAGAGAGCAGGGGGATCGCACAAGGGGCAAAAGGCACAAAAAATTGAGCGAAATTAAAGGCAGTCACAATATGAAAACACACAGTATGAAATACAGTAATGGCACAGTACACGATTGGGGAAACAGCAATCAGAGGGGCACAACGGGGGCAGAAGCGCCGGAGGCGAGGCGCAGAAAAATGAGAAAAACAACTTACAGGACGGCGGAAAGCGGCACACGGGTCAAGTGAAGCTAGTCAGAGCCCACTAGACCCCAGGGATGAGGCGCAGGAGGATGCCTGCGGGTGGAGGAGGGCCTCGAACACGCAAACAGCAGCGTGGTCGGGGGACAGAGGCAGGAGGCAGCAGGTTGGTGCTGCGGTCGTGGGGGGCGAGCTCAGGACCTGAAACAGGTCAGAGGTCGCTCACTCGCGACACGCAGCGCCAGCCATTAAGAAGGGAGGGGTGAGGGAGGAGCAGCTGGGAGGCGGGAGGCGGAAGGGAGCGGCGAATGGGGGCGCGAGGGGGGCGGGGCCGCAGGGAGGCAGCGGCAGGGATCGGAGAGCAGGGGGAGCGCACAAGGGGCAAAAGGCACAAAAAATCGAGCGAAATTAAAGGCAGTCACAATATGAAAACACACAGTATGAAATACAGTAATGGCACAGTACACGATCGGGGAAACAGCAATCAGAGGGGCACAACGGGGGCAGAAGCGCCGGAGGCGAGGAGCAGAAAAATGAGAAAAACAACTTACAGGACGGCGGAAAGCGGTACACGGGTCAAGTGAAGCTAGTCAGAGCCCACTAGACCCCAGGGATGAGGCACAGGAGGATGCCTGCGGGTGGAGGAGGGCCTCGAACACGCAAACAGCAGCGTGGTCGGGGGACAGAGGCAGGAGGCAGCAGGATGGTGCTGCGGTCGTGGGGGGCGAGCTCAGGACCTGAAACAGGTCAGAGGTCGCTCACTCGCGACGCGCAGCGCCAGCCATTAAGAAGGGAGGGGGGAGGGAGGAGCAGCTGGGAGGCGGGAGGCGGGAGGGAGCGGCGAATGGAGGTGCGAGGGGGGCGGGGCCGCAGGGAGGCAGCGGCAGGGATCGGAGAGCAGGGGGAGCGCACAAGGGGCAAAAGGCACAAAAAATCGAGCGAAATTAAAGGCAGTCACAATATGAAAACACACAGTATGAAATACAGTAATGGCACAGTACACGATCGGGGAAACAGCAATCAGAGGGGCACAACGGGGGCAGAAGCGCCAGAGGCGAGGCGCAGAAAAATGAGAAAAACAACTTACAGGACGGCGGAAAGCGGCACACGGGTCAAGTGAAGCTAGTCAGAGCCCACTAGACCCCAGGGATGAGGCGCAGGAGGATGCCTGCGGGTGGAGGAGGGCCTCGAACACGCAAACAGCAGCGTGGTCGGGGGACAGAGGCAGGAGGCAGCAGGTTGGTGCTGCGGTCGTGGAGGGCGAGCTCAGGACCTGAAACAGGTCAGAGGTCGCTCACTCGCGACGCGCAGCGCCAGCCATTAAGAAGGGAGGGGGGAGGGAGGAGCAGCTGGGAGGCGGGAGGGAGCAGCGAATGGGGGCGCGAGGGGGGCGGGGCCGCAGGGAGGCAGCGGCAGGGATCGGAGAGCAGGGGGAGCGCACAAGGGGCAAAAGGCACAAAAATCGAGCGAAATTAAAGGCAGTCACAATATGAAAACACACAGTATGAAATACAGTAATGGCACAGTACACGATCGGGAAAACAGCAATCAGAGGGGCACAACGGGGGCAGAAGCGCCGGAGGCGAGGCGCAGAAAAATGAGAAAAACAAATTACAGGACGGCGGAAAGCGGCACACGGGTCAAGTGAAGCTAGTCAGAGCCCACTAGACCCCAGGGATGAGGCGCAGGAGGATGCCTGCGGGTAGAGGAGGGCCTCGAACACGCAAACAGCAGCGTGGTCGGGGGACAGAGGCAGGAGGCAGCAGGTTGGTGCTGCGGTCGTGGGGGGCGAGCTCAGGACCTGAAACAGGTCAGAGGTCGCTCACTCGCGACGCGCAGCGCCAGCCATTAAGAAGGGAGGGAGGAGCAGCTGGGAGGCGGGAGGCGGGAGGGAGCGGCGAATGGGGGCATGAGGGGGGCGGGCCGCAGGGAGGCAGCGGCAGGGATCGGAGAGCAGGGGGAGCGCACAAGGGGCAAAAGGCACAAAAAATCGAGCGAAATTAAAGGCAGTCACAATATGAAAACACACAGTATGAAATACAGTAATGGCACAGTACACAATCGGGGAAACAGCAATCAGAGGGGCACAACGGGGGCAGAAACGCCGGAGGCGAGGCGCAGAAAAATGAGAAAAACAACTTACAGGACGGCGGAAAGCGGCACACGGGTCAAGTGAAGCTAGTCAGAGCCCACTAGACCCCAGGGATGAGGCGCAGGAGGATGCCTGCGGGTGGAGGAGGGCCTCGAACACGCAAACAGCAGCATGGTCGGGGGACAGAGGCAGGAGGCAGCAGGTTGGTGCTGCGGTCGTGGGGGGCGAGCTCAGGACCTGAAACAGGTCTGAGGTCGCTCACTCGCGACGCGCAGAGCCAGCCATTAAGAAGGGAGGGGGGAGGGAGGAGCAGCTGGGAGGCGGGAGGCGGGAGGGAGCGGCGAATGGGGGCGCGAGGGGGGCGGGGCCGCAGGGAGGCAGCGGCAGGGATCGGAGAGCAGGGGGAGCGCACAAGGGGCAAAAGGCACAAAAAATTGAGTGAAATTAAAGGCAGTCACAATATGAAAACACACAGTATGAAATACAGTAATGGCACAGTACACGATCGGGGAAACAGCAATCAGAGGGGCACAATGGGGGCAGAAGCGCCGGAGGCGAGGCGCAGAAAAATGAGAAAAACAACTTACAGGACGGCGGAAAGCGGCACACGGGTCAAGTGAAGCTAGTCAGAGGCCACTAGACCCCAGGGATGAGGCGCAGGAGGATGCCTGCGGGTGGAGGAGGGCCTCGAACACGCAAACAGCAGCGTGGTCGGGGGACAGAGGCAGGAGGCAGCAGGTTGGTGCTGCGGTCGTGGGGGGCGAGCTCAGGACCTGAAACAGGTCAGAGGTCGCTCACTCGCGACGTGCAGCGCCAGCCATTAAGAAGGGAGGGGGGAGGGAGGAGCAGCTGGGAGGCGGGAGGCGGGAGGGAGCGGCGAATGGGGGCGCGAGGGGGGCGGGGCCGCAGGGAGGCAGCGGCAGGGATCGGAGAGCAGGGGGAGCGCACAAGGGGCAAAAGGCACAAAAATCGAGCGAAATTAAAGGCAGTCACGATATGAAAACACACAGTATGAAATACAGTAATGGCACAGTACACGATCGGGGAAACAGCAATCAGAGGGGCACAACAGGGGCAGAAGCGCCGGAGGCGAGGCGCAGAAAAATGAGAAAAACAACTTACAGGACGGCGGAAAGCGGCACACGGGTCAAGTGAAGCTAGTCAGAGCCCACTAGACCCCAGGGATGAGGCGCAGGAGGATGCCTGCGGGTGGAGGAGGGCCTCGAACACGCAAACAGCAGCGTGGTCGGGGGACAGAGGCAGGAGGCAGCAGGTTGGTGCTGCGGTCGTGGGGGGCGAGCTCAGGACCTGAAACAGGTCAGAGGTCGCTCACTCGCGACGCGCAGCGCCAGCCATTAAGAAGGGAGGGGGGAGGGAGGAGCAGCTGGGAGGCGGGAGGCGGGAGGGAGCGGCGAATGGGGGCGCGAGGGGGGCGGGCCGCAGGGAGGCAGCGGCAGGGATCGGAGAGCAGGGGGAGCGCACAAGGGGCAAAAGGCACAAAAAATCGAGCGAAATTAAAGGCAGTCACAATATGAAAACACACAGTATGAAATACAGTAATGGCACAGTACACGATCAGGGAAACAGCAATCAGAGGGGCACAACGGGGGCAGAAGCGCCGGAGGCGAGGCGCAGAAAAATGAGAAAAACAACTTACAGGACGGCGGAAAGCGGCACACGGGTCAAGTGAAGCTAGTCAGAGCCCACTAGACCCCAGGGATGAGGCGCAGGAGGATGCCTGCGGGTGGAGGAGGGCCTCGAACACGCAAACAGCAGCGTGGTCGGGGGACAGAGGCAGGAGGCAACAGGTCGGTGCTGCGGTCGTTGGGGGCGAGCTCAGGACCTGAAACAGGTCAGAGGTCGCTCACTCGCGACGCGCAGCGCCAGCCATTAAGAAGGGAGGGGGGAGGGAGGAGCAGCTGGGAGGCGGGAGGCGGGAGGGAGCGGCGAATGGGGGCGCGAGGGGGGCGGGGCCGCAGGGAGGCAGCGGCAGGGATCGGAGAGCAGGGGGAGCGCACAAGGGGCAAAAGGCACAAAAAATCGAGCGAAATTAAAGGCAGTCACAATATGAAAACACACAGTATGAAATACAGTAATGGCACAGTACACGATCGGGGAAACAGCAATCAGAGGGGCACAACGGGGGCAGATGCGCCGGAGGTGAGGCGCAGAAAAATGAGAAAAACAACTTACAGGACGGCGGAAAGCGGCACACGGGTCAAGTGAAGCTAGTCAGAGCCCACTAGACCCCAGGGATGAGGCGCAGGAGGATGCCTGCGGGTGGAGGAGGGCCTCGAACACGCAAACAGCAGCGTGGTCGGGGGACAGAGGCAGGAGGCAGCAGGTTGGTGCTGCGGTCGTGGGGGCGAGCTCAGGACCTGAAACAGTGTAACAGTAAGTGTTTTTTTCTTTTTCTTTACACACACCACTCCCCTTGCTTGCATGCACGCATCCACCAACACCACATTTACCCACACCCCCACTCTGCCTACATGTCAGCCGCCCCAGTGTAGCACCTACCCCGATCCTCTTTTTCTTCTTAGTGGTGCACTTTGCCATCAAATTTCTAATTAACTGTCCTGTAAATTTTTGTCTATTTGTTGAGCAGTTGAAACGCACTGGTGCACAATCAAATGAAAGTATTTCCAATTGAAACTCTTATTACACAGGTTGAAACGGTAACAATACAAACAGGTGAAAGCCTGCATGTAAAATAAATGTGAATACAGATAATTCCTACGTGCATCTTCTGATACACAGATAGCTTATGTACACAGAGAGCGAGGGCTAGGTGAACAGGCCATAGACTTGCGAGTGGATATATCATGGTGGGAGTCATTTACTTAGCAGTTCTCTGCTCATACAGAGACGAATGACAAGCACTCCTTACTGGAGAGGGACTTGAGTGATGCTTGTGAGCCTTGGGGAGATGACTTGGGTGTGGCATCATTGGGTGCCCCATACGCTTAGTGTACGAGTGTGTAGAGCAGGATGGTGTGAAACTCAAGGACAGTGTGAAGGGGGTAAATGGCAGAGGTTGTTGAACAACAGTGGTGGCATCCCTGAAACAGGGTGAAGCAACCATTTTAAGGTGCCAGGCGAGAGTATTATGGGACGATACAAGAGTATTTTTTAAATTTATTTTTTCTCTCTGCTGCCCATTCATATTTACCCCATACTACCCCATATGCTTTCACATCCCAGTATCTTTAAACCCTTTCTAACCTATAGCCTTACACATACTGGAGCCCTTAAACTCCCTTACTACCCCATACCGTTACCCATCGCTGAACCATAAAAAACTCTCAAACCCTTTATTACCCCATACCCTAACCCATCTCTTCGCCTACCCAAACCATTACCCATCTCTTATAAAAAAAACTTTAAAACTTTTTTGGCTCTGTAACCTTTCACACCCCTGAACTCTAAAATGTCCTCTAAAATCCTTACCATTCTGACCCCTTACCGATCCTATAACCCTTAAAGCACCCCCTCTTAAAAAAAACCCACATAATTATGTAAATTTTAAAAAAGTATGAAAAAATTTACCTGCATGAATGATAAAGTACCACGTGGTAAAATACCAAAAACAGTCCTGAATTGTACCTATCTGCATGGTAAAGGCATACATTGTAACATCTTATGGGGTAAAAACTGTAAGGGTTATATAATATACTGTTTCAGATCCGTAGTTTCATGATATTTTTTATGTCATTTATTTCTACAGACAACCTTATAACTGACATACATTCATATATGAACTGAAAAAGAACATGCCTATGGATCTCCGCATGATGACAGGATCACTAAAATTGGATCTCTAACCTGAATACAGATATCAATATATAACCATAATGTGTGCATTGATATCCTTCATGGTCAAGCAAAAGCTTGAAGCTCCTCAACGATGCCTCATAAGCAGCATACCATGAATCAATAAGCTAGGAATAACCTTATTAAAATATCAGCAGATAGAAAATTGCAGCATTTCACCCTACGTCAACACCATCAACTTCAGCCTCCTAGCAGCTCTAAAAGTACAAGAAGGTTTATAGGTTGATATATAAAAATCCTCAAGAAGTCTTGTTAAATTGGAAGATGGTATTTTCACCATTCTGGTATGTCCCAATGCATCTTTGTCTGAACATAATAATTTTTTATGAAAATGTTGCTTAAGTGGCTTAGAGAAAGATGGGGTTTATACACCATGACTGTCTCAACAGGGGAAATGCAAACACCATATAAAGCAGTCAATCCCAAGGTGACAAAAGCGTGTGAAAGTATCAGACCGTGGAATTGAAAAATTAAGTTTGATGATGCTTATCAACTGCAGTTCCCAAATGTCAAAGCTACCTGAAATTCCTAGCTAATTGCACTATCCTCTCAAGGATCTGGATAACAAGTATCTACACACCTTCACCACTACAGTACCCGATATGCCTAAGAGAATATATGTAGAATTTCTATAGGCCCTTCCTAGATCATTGCAGATATGTGTGAACCAAGGTGATTGTCTTGGTTTGGGAAAATACAATAACATTGCATCAAATTGTAAAAGAGCTGGTGGATACAAACCCATATTGGTGCAGACCCTGCAATTCAGGAAGGGGGCCCTGTGTTTTGACTGTGGTAAGGCCCTATTGCTAGACTGCTTTCACAGAAAACAAAAGGAGAATATATGCTAATTAAAACAAAAGGAGAAGCCAAAGTGAATGGACGCATGGAAGCCTCCAGACATTGGAGAGTCAGATAATGTGCCCATTTGAGGAAGTGGAAGAAAATGAGTAATTGAGTAATTGGGTATACACAAGGACATCAATTGATACCTTATTTAAAATTCAGTATTAGGCATGTACACAAGAGCTAACGATTAAAGCCGGAATCCTGATTACAGTAATAGAACAAATAGTGTTAGGTATAGAGCCTATGTGCCTTAGAATTCCGACCTAATTTCAAAGTCTGAAGATAATGATAGTTGCAAGCAAGTGGTATTCATACTTCAATAATCTGAAATAGAAAATTAGAACCTGAAAAGGCATGTTTTTATACAAGAGGAAAATAAGAGAGGGCTCATATTCTATATCGAAAAAGTCAACATAGCATCATGTGAAGAAACACTAACTCTAGTTCACTGTTCTTAGTGTTAACAGATGCTACAGTTGGCTCACAGCCATAATAGATGGAAAAAATATAATACAATCAAGAGAACCTTTCTAAGAGATTCCACCCACCTGTGATCGATACCCAAAATAAAGAACAAGACAAAAAAAGCTGCCTTGTACTTCAAAGAACAGAGGAAACACTACCTTAATCACCTTTAGACCTATGTCATATTTGCGTTATTTTTTTATGCAAAAGCGGCGCAAACGTACAAAATATAATTGTATTTTGTAAGTTTGCGCTGCTTTTGCGTCAAATAATGATGCAAATGCGGTGCTAAAAAAGTATAAATATGGGCCTTAGTCCTTTTATATCTATACCCTCTCTTCGGACCTCTTTATTATTTTCTTGGCTGCTATGTTTGTTATCTTTATGGACACCCAGGTGTCGGTTTAGTCTTAAGTAGATGACACAAAGACACAGCTTCATTGGCTGACCCCTCAGAGGGTGCTGAGTGACATTGAGTCTTATCTTCAAGATACTTATCTTTAAGTGAACAGTTTCAAGACTGCACTTATTATATTTGGGACCAAATGAGCCATAAAGATTTCACCCTTGTTATCTTCTGCAATGTTTGAGCACCTGTTTCCTGCTTCTCAGAAGGTAACAAACATTAGCAACGACAGCAGGTTTGATGCTTGCCTCAAGTGTTGATAAAAGCAACAAAAATGGCTGCTGCAGCACAAAACAACTTACAACAAGCATTTGCAATGCAATGGATCTCGCATTTGCTTGAGATGGAACTATTGGTGTAGTAAATTCATAACTGAACTCTTTTTGACACATAAATTGGTCAACCCTGCCTCATAATTTGATCTTTTCCTGCCACATAATTCCAGTGGCCCAGCATATAACTAAAGCACTTCCATTTGCCTTCTTCCTCTACCTGCAGAGAAAAATGAAAAAATGTTGCCATTTAGCATTCTGATTTAAATCTACCATGCTAATTCCACTACCATGCAAAGATCACTTACATCACCCATGATCAGAGTTGCTGGCTGGCTAACACAATTCTCAATAAAAAGGCAGAAGACAGCCACGGAGGAGTAACGAGAGACATAAACTAGAAGGGTCACCCAAACATATCAAGAGTGTTCAGTCATAGTGTAATAAGGATGTTAAGTTGGCCTGAATCATGGTCAGAATTAGAATAAGGAGCGATTTATAAAACATATACAATTTTCATGTAAAAAAAAAAACCTTTATCAGAAAAAAACTTTTGCCATTAGACTGCAATGCTCAGGATAGACCCTAGAGAACACCAGGTGGTCATTCAAACATATAGTTAGCCCCTAGAGAGCATAACCACATGAAAAGACAACGGCAGAAGGTAATGCAGTGTAACCATATATTTAGCCCCTAAAGAGCATAGCGCTTTACACATTTTCAGAGCTAGCAAACTTACTACAAAAAAATTTGAAAAAGGCCTTTAAAACACAAACTACTCCAAGCTGTAAAACAGAAGTTATGACCATAAGAATGCTTAAAAAAACAAAAAGCACTGAATGGTGGGAAGGGGTTATTATTTTAGGATCCCCACAAACCTAGTGTGGAGACCCAGAGATGTAGGCAGAAAGAGCAGAGTGTGGTGAACGTTTTGAAGGCGGTCCCATTGTCCTAGGACCACCACAGGCTGAGTTATGAGCAAAAATAGTTTGTAAAAGTAATGACCTGCAAAGCATAATGGGGTGAGTTTTGGTCCCTGCGAATATTGTATTTTGTTGACTATAATGCTCAGAACAGCCCCTAGAGGGTCCCACAATAAAAATAGAACTTGTAAGAGACATAGGGGGTCATTACAACCCTGGCAGACGGTGTTAAAGCGGCGATAAGACCGCCAACAGGCTGGAGGTCTTTTTTTTAGTATTGTGACCATGGCGGTTACCGCCATGGTCATCCGCCGCTTCTCCGTTCCGCCCCCCAGGGTGGAGACGACCGCTGGGCTGGAGACCTGGGTCTCCAGCCCGGCGGCCGTCACAATACCGCCACCGGTATTTTGACCCGGCTTACCACCGCGGATTTCCAGCGGTATGAACCGCCATGAAATCCATGGTGGTAAGCACTATCAGTGCCAGGGAATTCCTTCCCTGGCACTGATAGGGGTCTCCCCCACCCCCCACCCCCACCCCGACTCCCTCCCCTACAACCCCCACCACCTTTGCCACCCCCCAAAGGTGGCAGTGCCCCCCTCCCCACCCCGACCCCCAACATCACATCACTCACACACACACGACACGCATGCAGGCACCACCAACACACACACACACACGCACCGACATACATGCCTACATCCACACACTCAGTCAGACACGCACACCCATATACAGACATACACGCACACATCCATACAGACATACATACAGACATACATGCACTCATTCCCAAAACACGCAACACACCCGCAAGCATACACGCACTCACACCCCCCCTCTACATACACAGACGCACACCCCCATGCACCCACACGACACACAACAGCCCCCCACCCCCTTCCCCTATCGGACGATCGACTTACCTGTTCCGTCGATCCTCCGGGATGGGACGGGAGCCATGGGGGCTGCTCCGCCGACACCACACCGCCAACAGAACACCGCCTCGCCGAATCACTGGACGTGATTCGCTGGGCGGTGTTCTGTTGGCGTGGCGGTGGAGGTGGAGCAACCTCCACTTCCCCGCCGCCCGCCAGTATGGCTGTTGGCGGCTCTCCGTCCGAAAAAGGACGGAGAGCAGCCAACAGTCATAATACGCCGAGCGGCAAACCGCCACTACTGGCGGTCTCCCGCACGGCGGTCCCTCAGCGGTCTTGTTAAAAGACCGCCGAGGTTGTAATGACCCCCATAGTCATGTAACCATATAGTTAGCCACTTGAGGGCATAAGCAGTTGAAAAGAGAATGGCAGAAAAGAATGCAGTGTAACCATACGTTTAACCTCCAGAGAGCATAGTGCATTACACATTTTGAAGGCTAACAGGCATATTGCAATGATATAACAAAAAAAGCTCTTAAAACAAAAACAAAAAGAACTTAAAATGACACTGCATGGTGGGAGGGATTATTATTTTGGGGCCCTCACTAACCTAGTGTGGGGACCATGAGATGATGTAGAAAGAAAGAGCATGTCATGGTGAACGTTTTGGTGCTGGTCCCATTGTCCTAGGACCACCAGAGGCTGAGTTATGAGCAAACATGTTTTCTCAAAGTAATGCCCTGTAAAGCGTTATGGGTTGGGTTTCCAGAGTGCAGTGAATATTTTAGTAGTGACACTCCTGCTCCGGCAGGTGAGACGATTTGAGGATCTCTGTGTTTTTTACGTAAAGCATTTATCAATTACATGTTTTTTTGTGAAAGCTGTGGAGCACAAATGGGAGAGCCAAAAGAAATGACTGATTAGGTAACAGTGTTAACAATATGAACAGCACTTCAATACCTCTGAAGGAGTTTGCTCTGTTCTGGCTGTTCACACTGTGAGCGCCATGGCTGCCATTGAGCATGAAGGGGAGAGACAAAAAAAAAAATTGTTCGCCATGTAGAAGTATATTGGCAATCATGCAATAATCCATGTAACAGGGTCAGTCTGCAAGGTGGTAACAAAACCGCCCCATGGTGGGATAAACGTAAAGCATTTACGAATTACATCAAGAGATTTTTTAAAGGCAATCCCACGAACGAGTGAAAGTGATGTGCGTGATATTCGCGTGGTTAAAAGCCCACAGAATACTTACAATAGGTCGAAAAGTGCTTGCGCGCTCAACCTAAAAAGGGCTACTTCATGTATTCAATGCATAGGTGAGAAAAAGAATGACATGTTATGGTATAGTGTACTATAAAATAATACTTCATGGATGCAAATAGAGGCTACCCAAAGATCCAAAAGAAGGAAGGTGAGGCTTAAATAATTATGTTCCCCATGAAAGCGTCAAGCACCATTACGCAACAAACCTATAAACCTTATCTCTGACCTTTCCTGATTGCCCAGGGTGGATCTGCCATTGGTAATTGCTTCTGCAAACTCAAACCCAGATTTAAAAGGGCGTTGCACCATTCTAATGCCACATTAACGCCATTTTTTTTATGCTAATGTGGCGTTAGAAGGCCAAAAAGGCCACGCCATAGTTACAAAATGGCACAATGCATGCATTGTAACCCTTTGCACCACCTTATACCTGCGCACAGAGCAGGCGTTAAAAGGAGGCTTCCATTGGTTTCAATGGGCCTCTGGGTGTTTTGCAGTGTTAGTGTCTACATTTTTTATTCTAATCCTGCAAAAATTATGACGCTAGTACCCCTGACTACCGCCATGGTGCGCCGTATTTTACATGCGGCGCTCACATGGTGACGTTAGTGGTGCGCTAAGGGGCACAAGGAAAGTGTCCATGTACTAGATGCAGCGCCACTTTTCATAAATCTGCACCTCAATACTTTAGGCAAATCCTTCTTGGGTCTGGTGTTGGCAGTTGCTTCTATGAAGTTAGTACTTAAAGGTTAACCATGCTTTCACCATCAAGCTGTCCCAGAACCTTGGAGGTGAGAGCAGCTATCAACTATAGAATCAACTATGTATGACGGTGTCCTTGCAGAATGCTGTCATCCAACTAGGACTACGGCTGGCCAGGAGAAATCACATCATCTATGCAAGATGTTCCCTTCACTGTCTTCCTGCTAGGCATGAAATCCTCTTCGAATTCTATTCGAAATTGACTGTCTTAATTTCAGTTGTTTTAACCCACTAGCTCCCTCTTCGTTGTTGAGAATATTCTTTCTTTATCACCCAAAATGATACCTTATGAGCAAAGTAATACATTTCCATAGAGTCCATCAAATACAACTTAAGTCCAAAGGTGAGAGTGCCTTTTGATTTCAGAGCCCATCTTTGTGTAATTCCTTACCCAGTGACCCCAGGCAAATGTCTTGCCAATCCTTATTTACAAAGGAACTAAAAATGTTTCTGTGTTAGGTAAATTTAAGATTCATACCAAGAAACCTCCGGGCAAGGACCACATTAAAAGTGTCATCAGTCAGTCCATCTGGTCATTGATACACAAGCATTTGAAAGAATTTTAAGTAGACATAACCAGATCCTTGGATCTAGCATGTGCTGTATATTATTATACTCTAGCACTAGCCAATTACACAGCTGGGTATCCTATGTTGAGATATTTCAGTTATAGACTGTGATCACCCACATACATGATAAAATGATTTCCTACCTCTCCCTTGTTGGCCTACCAGAAGTAATTGCAATAAACCAGGAACCATATCACGATTCTGTTTTCCGTGCTGCACTGGCACAGAAGATGCCTGTGTGTTTCTTTTTCATATTTTCAGTGCATACATTAAAAATAAAAAGCTCCAAGTTAGTGCAAGGGTTGTAGACAGCAGAGCTCTGAAACACAGGGCAGTAAGATATCCTGGGACAAGACTCCAACTCTGCCCAACGCCCCTGCAGCGTTTACTGAACACTAATGGGCTGACAAACAAGGAATTCCACACACCCTTAAAGAGTAGCCGCCACTGCTTCTGCCGATTCAACATGCTACTACTGATGTTATCATTACCCAACATGGGGCACAACATTTTCTGAGCTCAGAAATATGGAAGACTGAGTCTGCCTTCCTGGGACTCAACTGCATGACACCCAGAACACTGCTTGTCATAGTGGACAGTGGTGGTGAAGGTAAATTGATCTATGAGTTGGTTCTTGTTTACACCAAAGGCAAAAAGAACCTGCAGTTTGACAAATGAATGCGCTTTTCAGAAATCACCTCACTGCTCTCCACTGGCGAACACTCCTACCAAGTGGCAGTAGTCAAACTAAAGAAGGAGTTTCTTAGGGGGCCTGACATGGGCGTACAACTGGCTGGAAAGAAGAATCTCAAGCTATAGCCAATATTACAAAACCAGCTGACAAACCCCTCTTTGTTTTTAAGTGGCTTCTAAGAGCAAGGGTGCCCTTTGACTAGTTTTGCAGTTGCTTTGTCCAAAAACATTGCAACCCCAAATAAGGGTTGAAATATCCATCCTGCTGCTCAGTGACAGGTCAGTCTGTTCCGCTTTCTGGTCTTCAAAAGCCTGCTATTCTTTGGAGTCCTGCACGCATGTGAAGCTGGGTTTGGGAAGACTGCATGCCAGCTCACAGTGGGCCTCGACAGCAAAGCCCCACATGATGCATGACTTCTGTTGTCCTCTGATTCAGGATTCTGCAATGGCTCTCTGCATAACATGAGACCTCACTGTTAAAGTCCTCAATAAGAATTTCCCATAATAGCACTTAATGAAAAAAATCACCATCTCAATCCTCTAGAGTTCTTCAAATAAGAACTGAGATTAAAAGGAGTGTTCCTTTTCAATAGCATCATATACAGACTGGGTCCCAGGGCTCAAGGATGATTTTTTTCAAGACGAAAAGGAAGGGGTACGTAAATATTGAGTTCCCAGAGGGATACACAGGATATCATACTCTACAAACATACTTCAGATTTCCGAGAATTCACAAGAATACATTAACTTGGCAATTCTATCGGTCTCACATTCTATGGCTGTTGTAATGTACTAGGGCTGAATTCTCATTCCTCTGCCTTCAAAAGTACAGTTTCAGTTTCTCACTCGCCAGGTCGCAGGAGGGAATGGAGCATAGTTATTGCACCCCTATTCCTGGTCAGGCACTCCTTGCATGTTGGACGAGCAGGTGTCAACCAACATGTGTTGACATACTGTACTTGTGCCACGTGAATTCAATGACAGACAGCTGCTGATGTCAGCAGACTCCCGCCCCATCATTCACGTCACACAAGAAGCTGCATTCACATATATGGGCCATGTATGTGGCCATACCTCTGAATGACCTAAATCACATTACTAGCTGTTTCATTTTTTTTTAAATCTCTTTATTATTTCGACAGTAACACACAAGGTGAAAGACTCCTGCATCAACTGTTTAGGTACCCGGGAACTGGTACATTCCATACATCATATAAACAGAGGTACAATTTAAAACAACAACAGTAAACTATGCCACTTGTCGAGAATTACGCTGGCACTCTACAGAATGGAAGAGGTGCTAGGCAGAGAGCTTCAGGGAGAGGAGGGGCGCAGGGTGCCCAAACGTGCTAAAAGGGCGCAGTATTTTTGTGGAGCGGCGTCGAGCAACAGTAATATGAACTAAAGAGTGGGATGGGCCATGACTCCATGGAAAGGACGATGAGTGTGTCGAGGACTCCCACGTGCCAATCCTCCACTAGTGCCACATCAAGCCTGAAGGCCACAACAACCCCATCAACCAACCACAAAGAGCATACCATCCTAGAGGAGCACAATTTTATCATATGCGTCAATGTCTGCGATAATTCTAAGGCGGACATGTGTCGTCCTTGGCCTCCATGCTAACGATGAAGGCGTCCCAAATGTCCGACCCACCCTGAACCAAACCCCTTTGCTGTAAATTGTGCAGTGTCTGGGCTTCCGCATGAGACTGCTGTAACAAGACTCGCAACCAACTGTCGTGATTGAGGGGGTGTGGTGCCTTCCAGTGGGTGGCTATTTGTCATTTGAATACAATGAATGCTAAATCAATGAACCTATGCAGTTGCTTGTCCTTATTGGCACGATGTCGCAGACCTACCAGACAGGACTCAGGTGTCGCCTACAGGGCGTGAGCAGTGATGTCAGATACCGCATCATTAAAGCTCTGCCAAGCCACGGATAACGGAGGGCAACTCCACACCATATGATAGAAGTCTGCCAGAGGGTCCGCGCAGCGGGGACACACTGGGTCCTACGAAGAAACATACATTTTATACGGGAGGGAGACAGGTAAGAGTGGTGTAGATAATTAAAATGGGTGTAGCGGAGTCTAGCATTCCGAGAGACATTCCTAACAGAGGAGAGCGCAGACGACCACGCCACCGAGGACAGAGGCGTGGGTAATGTAGCATCCCAGCGGGATTTATCATGGTCCAAGCCCTGAAGTGCACCTGCCAGCAATACGGAATACAACCCTGATATCGCTCATCTTGTGCCACCCATCAAAAGGACCAGTGTAAGGATCTGTGACGTCGAAGGCTCAACATCGCCCATGACCCATGTGAAATGAAGTAGGTGTCGTATAGTGCAATATTCTAAAAAGTTACCAGCCGGTATCCTTGCGCTCATCAACAGTTCGTCGAAAGTCAGTAAAGTATTATCTGAATAAAAGTCCCCAACAGTAACTAGGCCCGCTTCCCTCCATGGAGACATATTATGATGTGTTAGCAATGTCCGCGCTGCAGGTAGAAGCCTCAGAGGATATAGAGGAGAATATGGTGTGCGGGGACACCTACCATGAACATACCGTAGCCAGCATGACTTTGCGGCAGCTAGTATAACATTGCCGCGTGGAGAGGGGAGAGATTTATCTGACAACCAAGTCAACAATGGCAACGATGCCAACGCGTCAGCCAGGATTGCTTTTTCTGCTGTGCGACGTTCGCCCAGCCAAACGGCTGGCCATTGTATTTGGGCAGCTGCATAATACATTTCAAAATTGGATACACCCAAGCCACCCTCGGTCAACGGATATTATGTTGTGGACGAGGCCGCACGGCGTCTATCTTTCCCCACACAAAATCTATCACCATGCCCTGTAGTGTCTTAAAGAATGTGCGCCGTAAGACAATCGGGAGCGCTGCAAAGTAATAAAGTAGGCGAGGGAGGATGAGCATCTTAGCGATGAAACTCTTCCCATGGGAGACTGGGGGAGTGCCCCCCAGAAGGGCAGAGAGCCCTGTATGGAGCAAAGAACTCTGCCCAAATTGCCCTCTCTAAGGTCCTCCAAAGAGTGGTATATCTGTATGCCCAAGTATTTAAAGGTGGTATGGCACGATGGCAGGTGATACTCCGGTAGTGCCGACTGGAGCACCGGGGGAACAGGAGACAGGGGGAAAATGCAAGATTTAGACCTGGTTACACACAGGCAGGAGATGTCGGCTTAAGAGTCCAAGGACTCCAAGACTCGACTCGCGGATGTCGTATGGTCGCGCAAATAGATCAGAGCATCATCTGCGTACAAGGAGATTATGTTATGATTGTGCAATTCTGGTATACCTCATTGCTGTGCATGTGTTCTGAGGTGGGCAGCCAAGGGCTCCATAGCTATGGCAAACAACATGGGAGATAGCAGGCATCCCTGTCTAGTGCCCCTGGAGATGGGGAATGGGTTAGAGACAATCTGCCCTGTCTTGAGGCGGGCCAATGGTCTAGAGTATAATGTTCTAATCCATGTTATGAATCCGTCACCGAAGCCCATTGCAGAAAGCATTTGAAAAAGGAAGTCCCAGCTCAATGTGTCAAATGCCTTTTCTATGTCTAACGACAAGGCGACTCCATTATGGTTTGGTACGGGTGCGGTGCTATGCAGTATGCGGATCAACCTCCTAATGTTCAGAAAAGTGTTCCTGTCAGGTATGAAGCCTGATTGATCCTCGTGTATATCTGTATGCCCAAGTATTTAAAGGTGGTATGGCACGATGGCAGGTGATACTCCGGTAGTGCCGACTGGAGCTCCGGGGGAACAGGAGACAGGGGGAAAATGTAAGATTTAGACCTGTTTACACACAGGCAGGAGATGTCGGCTTAAGAGTCCAAGGACTCCAAGACTCGACTCACAGATGTCGTATGGTCGCGCAAATAGATCAGAGCATCATCTGCGTACAAGGAGATTATGTTATGAGTGTGCAATTCTGATATACCTCATTGCTGTGCATGTGTTCTGAGGTGGGCGGCCAAGGGCTCCATAGCTATGGCAAACAACATGGGAGATAGCGGGCATCCCTGTCTAGTGCCCCTGGAGATGGGGAATGGGTTAGAGACAATCTGCCCTGTCTTGAGGCGGGCCAATGGTCTAGAGTATAATGTTCTAATCCATGTTATGAATCCGTCACCGAAGCCCATTGCAGAAAGCGTTTGAAAAAGGAAGTCCCAGCTCAATGTGTCAAACGCCTTTTCTATGTCTAACGACAAGGCGACTCCAGTATGGTTTGGTACGGGTGCGGTGTTATGCAGTATGCGGATCAACCTCCTAATGTTCAGAAAAGTGTTCCTGTCAGGTATGAAGCCTGATTGATCCTCGTGTATCAAATGTGGAATATACGGGAGGAGCCTATTGGCTAATATTTTCCCGAGCACTTTACAATCTGTGTTTAACAATGAGAGAGGGCAGTATGAGCGTACATCTAGGGGGTCGCAGCCAGGCTTTGGGAGTACCACTATAAGGGCCTCGCGCATCGAGGTCGGCAACTGTCTACAGGTCTGCGCTTCATTAAACACCTGGAGCATGGGTTGTAGGAGATGGGGTGCCAGAGATGCAAAGTACTCGACTGGAAGACCATCTGAGCCAGGGGCCTTGTTCCGGGACATTTGGGATAGCGCGAGGCGCATCTCTTCCAGGCCGATAGGGCCTTCCAGTGTGTCCGCCTGTTCCGGGAGCAAGCGTCTCAGCTGTAGAGAGCTCAAGAAGCCAACCAAGGGGGATGTGGGGGCGTATATAATTCTCCATAATAGGCAAAAAAAAGCTTTGTTAATCGACTCCTGGGTGTTTACTATCTCTCCATTGTCCAATCGGATCGCCCCGATGGGCGAAGATTGAGGATTATTGCGTATTAACCAAGGCAATAAACGTCCAGCTCTGTCCCCCTCTGCGTATTGTTGTGTAATATAATCCCGATAATCGTGTTTACTCAGCCTATCGTCGGCTTCCCTGTGGCTTGCGCGCAAGGGTGCAAGCATGTCTGCTGTTTCCTCACCTCTAGCCACCGCAACCTCTACCCTGCGCAGTTTAGATTCCAGCTCCGACAGCTCCCTGACCAATACATGAAGGACCCCGATGGAAGCAGCCATGCAGTGGCCCCGTGTCACTACCTTGTGAGCATCCCACTCTGTTGCCCTATGCAGTGTTGAGTTCTGATTTTGTATTTTGTGAAAAGTAAGTGGTTAGGCATTGAGCAAAAGGGGGATCCGCCAAGGCCTCTGGCTGTAGGCGCCATGTAGGTATCCGAGCTCTCGTGCGGCCCCAGTCCAGAACTACCAGCAGGGGACAGTGATCTGACTCAGTACGGGCCAGATAATCGGAGGCGCGAATCCTATGAATCATGGAGGGCAGGGTGAAAATCAGGTCTATCCTGGTGTGTAGGTAATGCACCAGGGAGTAGAATGAGTATTCACGGTCCGCCTGGTGCCGCAAGCGCCAAGCATCACACAAGTCATTCTTCACTCTTCATGCTTCAAACTCATGCGAGATCTGCCTGCCCCAGGCAGAAGGCAGGGGGGGAAAAGAACGATCCAAATGGACATCCAAAACACAATTAAAATATCCTCCCCAGAAACTCTCCACAGAAGGTACACTACATAATCAAGCCGACATTGCATGAAGAAAGCTTTTTTGGGTGGAATTGGGTGTGTAAAGCGCCACAAGAGCCAAGGGAGCACCGTCTAGGGAGCCCTCTATCACCACACGGTGAGCATCTGGGTCTATCTGTGTGTGGGAAATCATGTATGGCACTCACAGTGCAATCCAAACTGCTACGCCCCGAGCAAAGAATAAGGAGGTAGTACCCTGGGTAGGACTCCGATGGGAGTCCCCGGCATCAGAGGAGTCTGCATGGTCAGCCTCGACATTGCCTAGTTCACTCAAGGTTGAATAAGAGTTGGATACAAACTGCGTGGCATCGCGCAGTAGTCAGGAGCGCTCTGCCACCGACTGCGCCCTGGTAGGTTTAATCCCAGAGTGAGCCCTGCGTCTTACTTTAGGGAGGGACTATGACTCCTCTGCTTCCCTCTGGTGTGCGGGCTGGGCAAACCCCTTAGCGTGCAGCCAGGTCAAAAACATCATCCGAAGAGGAAAAAACGTGCACTGCCAAACCATCCTGTACTCGCAGATTCGCAGGGAAGATAAGGGCATATTTGATATTATGCTCGCTGAGACGTTGTTTCGCTGTGTAGAAGGAACTACACCTTTTTTGGACCTCTGCAGTGAAGTCAGGGTAGGCAGATACTGACGCGTTCTCAAACTTTTGCAGGCCCTCCTTACGGAACAGCTGCAGCACCAAGTCTCTATCACGGTAGTTGGGGAAACAGGCAATCAAAGGTCGAGGATGAGCACCCGGCGACGCGGGCCTGCCCGGCACTTTATGAGCACGTTCGACTGAAAAAAGGTTTGGGACCTTGTTCCGTAGAATGGTATCTGTCAGCCAACCCTCTAAAAACAATTCCGCACTGGGGCCCTCGGCTCTCTCTGGAAACCCTACTAGGCGTATATTGTTTTGCCTCGATCTCCCCTCTGCATCTTCAACCCTAAGTCTGAGTACGTCCACCTCTGTGGTTAGTTGATTCATCTTCTCCTGAATGGCCTTCACGCTGGGGGATAGCGTCGCCGTTTCCGTCACTCTTTCTGCCAGTGCCCGGTGATCGGACCGCAGGAGGTTGACGTCCAGTGTTACGGTATCAATCTTCGTCTCAAGAGTGGTTTTGGTATCCAGTATGGCCTGTAGCACCGGCTCAAATTGTGATGTGTGATTATGTAGTGTGACTTCCATCTGGTGCAACGCCTGGGAGGTCGAGTCCGGGTTCACAGCTGGCGTCCCCGTCGTTTCCATGGTCGTCGCAGGGTTCTTAGCGGGTCTCGGTTTACCCATCTGGCCTGGCCACAAGTGGACCCCCGACAGTAGCACCTAGTCAGGCACTCACCCTACTGGTCAGCGCCCAAGGGGGAGGAGGCAGACGCTATATCAAGCAGCCAAGAGGCCTCCAGTAGTTGAACCACTATGCACGGCGCCAGTTCGCTGACTTGTACAATATAATGTCCCCGTGGAGTAGCACAATGTGAATTTGGGGGCAGCTCAGGGGCTGCCCGCCATAACGCGGTATGAAGGCAACTCAAGGCAGTGCTAGAAGGAGAAATCAAATCACAGAGGCAGTGCCACATTAATAGTGCCAAGTAGCTTGCGAGTCTGGCAGCTGCTAGTGGGTCAAAGAAGACAGTCTGTAATGAATATCACAATGTGGCTGCCAAATCAAAGCCCCAAGGTGGCGTGAGTAGGACAGAAGTCGTCAGTCCGGCCCCATATCTGCTATAATGGGATACAGGAGCAGCAGGAGAGTGAATGGCGTCTTCACGGACGCGGGCTGGAGCTCGTGTGAAGCTATAAATTGGGTAGGACCCTTGCGGGCCTTGCATGGTCTGAGCCGCGGCTCGAGAAGTACCGCTGAGTCACTGCCTCACCATATCGGAGCCCACGTGCTCCCAGCCGTAAGTTATCATCTCACCCCTGACTTCTCCCGCCTGGGGGGTCACGGCACTCGTGTCTTGTCACCGTAAGGTGGGGGGGGCGTCCTGCGTCGTGAGACTCACGGCGCGCTATCCCCCAACGTCCAGGAGGGTGTAGGCCCTCACACAGGCCGCGCTGGTCAGGGCGCCACTCTCCTTGCGGCGAGGGCGCCGCTCAAGCTGCCCGACTCCGCCACTCACTTCTCATTCCCTGGGGCTCTGCAAGGGTGGCAGGGCATACCGCAATCCCCCAATTGTTCGGGGGATGCCTGGATGACGGATTATTAGGTGGCCGGGAGCGGAGCCGCAGATTATGCTGTCGTTCCGGTCGCCATCTTGAACATGCCCCATTACTAGCCGTTTCATAATGTAACATTGTAACCCATCGCTCCCAAAAAAGTGGGGAAAGGTTTTTTGTGACTCTTTTCGAGTGCCTTTTTCATTCCATGGCACCATTAATAAAACACAGGGAAGACAATACGTTAATTAAATATACATCTGTTGTTGACAAAATGTAAAGGTCTGATCAGCAAAACCACAGGAGCAAGCGTGTGACTGGCTGCGGTACGTAGTTTAGTACAAAAAAAATACTATTATGACACTACTTTGTTTTCTGAGACATTACATTTTTTATAACAAAGAGAGGGCGGATAAAAAGGAGAGAAAAACAGGGAGTGGAGTTTCGGAGGTCTGTTAATAAGAAACGAAAGGGAAAGGAAAACGGAGCACAATAAGAAGGGGTAGCAGAAAAAGGGAATATATATGTATATATATATATAATATATAATATAATATATAATATATATATTTGTGATCCGGTAACAAAAACAAACTTATAGAGTGAACTGTTGAGGTAAAAAAGCATTCAATAAATTGTCCTTTACATTTGGTGGATCATATTTATCTTGAAAATTTGCAGGGCAACTGTTTTGTTAAATGGTTTCTCAAACCCTGTGTTCTACCAGTATACTTTTCTTAGAGATCACATACAACCTTGAGTGGCTTATGCCAAGTTAGGGAGATGTTCGTATAAGATTAACGTGCCCGCGCACACACGCACGAGCACGCCTATATTTGCACACAATGGGCATTTAATTTTTGCTACTTTTGGACTCGCACATTCTTGCTCGCCTATCTTCAGGGAACAGCTGTGTCCATTGGAGAGGAACGGATTCACGGCCTGTGACTTGTTTTTTTTAGGGGGAGTCTGTGGCTGCACAGTGTGCTGTGTACTTGAAATTGATCCTTGCTTGAACCCGTCACTGCCTGCCAGCGCTAGAAGCTGGTGCAGTAAATGATAAGAGGAACCAAGGCCTGGTTTCTCTCGCGCCATTCTCTTGAGCCATTCTAAGACCTCTCTCCCCGCAACCCCCACTGTCATTCCCGGATTTCTAATTCACAGTCCCTTCCTGACCGGGCTAATTGGTATGCCTTTTAGGTTTTTAGATCATCACATGTCCTCTGTTGCAAAAAGACGTGTTGTCAGCTTACAGTTGGTTTAGAACACACCTGTTGCTTACCAATAGTTGGCTCAATTCCAGGGCGTAGCTTTGTGAGACTCTGGGGTGTGAATCTCAAATTTCCCAACTTAAAAAAGAGTGGGCTGTAGGGTTGAAGGATGAGATGACCAAGGTTCAGGATGGACTGTTTTCATGGAGAACAGGGTCAGTAGTAATTCACATTAGGTGTGCCTCTGTCTAGACTGGCACAGTGGACAACAATAATGGGTTGGGATGATGCCATGAACTATTGCCACTAGTTAGACTACCTGCAAACATCCATCCTATCACCTTTTGGTTGCATGATTGTCTTATGCCTGGAAACTTGAAACTGGTGCTGCTTTCCAAGCTTACTACAGCCAATGTTTGTGAATCCCAAAACCTAGTTAATTTACACCCATGCAAGGAGTATTTTTTTGGGTGCAGATTTACTACTTTTTTGGTAAACCAGACACTATTTATATTTGAGATCCTGATCCAAAAAATGAACAAGTTAAAACCTCTTAGTGATGTGAGAAGGATGATAAAAACTTCCACAGACACACCAGACCTTTTTCAGGGCCACCAGACCCAGCTTCCAAACCAAGAATGTATTTGAGGGGTGTCACACCCAAAACAGCCGAGCGGAAGTAACGCCCCTGCCTGTCCTATTTGGGTGGGTGGGTGGGAACTCATGACTATGGTCACGCACAGCACAGCAGCTTGGAACCCTTGCCCGGAGATCATCTATTTAGAATATATTTACATTGCAAGCACTCTTCTTTGTGTCTGCTACAAGAAGCCTTTATGGTACAGATGTCTACTCAGTGCATGTTGGAAGGGGTCCCTCCTTCTGAACTAATGGGTATTTCTAAAGAGCTCTGTCACTTGAAGATGAACATCCTGGCACTGTGCGAGGCAGTACTATGAACCTAATCCACAGCCTGATTAGAACAATTAACTGAGTGCATGGCAGAGGGCCTCCAAGCTTGAAAGAGCCATGTCTTCATTGACTTTTAAAAAACATTTTCCATATTTATAAATCGGACGTGAATCAGAAGTTGGTTCCTATCACCGTGAAAGATTTTCCACCTCGCATTTTTAGTCTAAAGGAGGGGGGCTTCAGCAAATTAGCATTTGAAGATCTCAGTGTTTTCAGGGTCTTGTGGTGGCTGAATCTGTCCATGAGATATTTTGGGCCTGTGACCTTAAAAGCTGTAAAGACTAGCAACAATATCTTGAACAAGATTCTTTTGTGTACAAGTAGCCAAGGGAGTATTTTTAATGCAGCTAATGCAGAACTCCGTTTGGGAAGTGTTAGACTTTTCATCCTTGGCATGGTCTCCCTTAACTTTTTGCCTCTGTTTCCCAGGTTGTAGATGTGTGCTGGACTCTGATTTTGCTGTTTTTGTTACTCTGGGCACTTTACCACAGCTAACCAGTACTAACGTGCAAGTGCTCCTTTACAAAATGTGTATGTAATTGGCTTATCCATGATTGGCATATTTGTTTTTTTAGTAAGTCCCTAGTACAGTGCACTAGAGGTGCCCAGGGCCTGTAAATCAAATGCTACTAGTGGCCCTGCAGCACTGGATGTACCACCCACATAAGTAGCTCCATAATCATGTCTCAGACCTGCCACTGCAGTGTCTGTGTGTGCAGTTTTAACTGTAAATTTGACTTGGCAAGTGTACCTACTTGCCAGGCCTAATCCTTCCCTTTTCTTACATGTAAGGTACCCCTAAGGTAGGCCCTAGGTAGCTCCAAGGGCAGGGTGCAGTGTATGGTTACAGTAGTGTGTTTTATATGTCCTAACAGTGAACTATTGCTAAATTCGTTTTTCACTGTTGCAAGGCCTGTCCCTCTCATAGGTTAACATGGGGGCTACCTTTAAATCTGATTAAAGTGTAGATTCCCTTTGGGAGCGGATGGACATGTGGAGTTGGGGTCTCTGATCTCACAATTTGAAAATAAATCTTTTAGTAAAGTTGATTTTAAGATTGTGTGTTTGAAAATGCTACTTTAAGAAAGTGAGCATTTTCTTGCTTATACCATTTCTGTGACTATCCCTGTTTGTGGATTCCCTGTCTGGGTCAGTTTGACAGTTGGGCTGGTTGCACCTCACACTAGACAGTGACACAAAAGGAGCTGGGGTGTAGTCTGCATTTCCTGATGAGCCATCTGTTCTAGGAGGGAGGGGAGGAGTGGTCACTCACACCTGAAAGGGCTGTGCCTGCCCTCACACAATGCAGCCTGGTGAGTGTCCGGGGCCTGGCTTGGGCAAGGCAGGATTTCACATTCAAAAGAGACTTTTCTTTGAAGTAGGCCTACTTCAAAGGAGAAATTGGGTATAAGAAGGGCACCCAAAACCATAAAACTTTAGAACACTTCTGGAACCCAAGAGGAACCTCTGCCTGGAGAACAGCTGAAGAGCTGAGGAGGAAGAGCTGCCCTGTCTGTGACTGTGCTTTGTGGAGCTATCCTGCAGTTGCTGCTTCTGCCAGAGTAAGAGGGCAAAGACTGGACTTTGTGTGCCTTCCATCCTGTGAAGATCTCCAAGGGCTTGATTTACAGCTTGCCTCCTGTTGTTTGAAGTCTCAGAGACAGCAAAGACTTCTCTCTACCAGCACCTGGAGTCTCTGGAGAGACTCCTACTCTGCCCTGTGGTGCCCATCCAGTTCCTGGGACCCTGAAAGGAGAAGCTGGCAGCCTAAGCGGAAGAAATCCACGCACAGAACGCTGTGCGGGAAAAAGATCGACACAACTCTTATCTGCGGCTGAAAATCGATGCTCGCCTGCAACGCGACTGAAGAATCGATGCACGGAGCTGGAGAAACATCGTGCAGCATCGCTGACGGAGGCCGGTGAGATCGCAACCCGTGCTGCGTGGTTTTCGAATCATCATACGGCTGGATTTCCGACGCAAGTACCGCTGGGTGTGTAACCAACGCAAGGCTTGCCTGGACCCGACAGTGCTGACCGGATCGACGCATCGCTTTCCTGCGGAGAGAAGAAACGACGCACCCGACCCGACGAACGGAGACACGATGCAAGGTCTCGCTCGTGAGTGCAATCTACGCATCGCATGCCCATTCTGACGCAAACTCGCCCGTGCGGGGTTATTTTTGACGCACCCAAGGTACATTTTCGCGCTAACTGCGTTAGCGTGTGTTTTAAACTACATAAAGACTCTTTTTGCTTTTTAGTTGATGACTTATGTATTGTGGATTTTTGTCGTTTTGGTCTTGTTTTGTTTAGATAAATATTTCCTATTTTTCTAAACCTGTGTTGTGTCATTTTGTAGTGTTTTCATTAAGTTACTGTGTATGTTGGTACAAATACTTTACACCTAGCACTCTGAGGTTAAGCCTACTGCTCGTGCCAAGCTACCAAGGGGGAAAGCAGGGGTTAGCTGAGGGTGATTCTCTTTTACCCTGACTAGAGTGAGGGTCCTTGCTTGGACAGGGGGTAATCTGACTGCCAACCAAAGACCCCATGTAGGAGGCTGGCCTGGTTTGTAGTGGGTACCAAGGGGTACTTACACTCTGCACCAGGTCCAGTTATCCCTTATTAGTGTAGAAGAGGTGTTTCTAGCAGCTTAGGCTGGTAGACGGTAGCTATAGCTGAGCAGCTTAGGCTGAACTAGGAGACATGCAAAGCTCCTGCTATACCACTGGTGTCACATGCACAATATCATAAGAAAACACAATACACAGATATACTAAAAATAACGGTACTTTATTTTTATGACAATATGCCAAAAGTATCTCAGTGAGTACCCTCAGTATGAAGATAGCAAATATACACAACATATATGTACACAATACCAAAAATATGCAGTAATAGCAAAAGGAAGTAATGTAAGCAATGTACAGTCACAACAGATTGCAATAGGAACATATAGGTATGGGGGCAACGCAAACCATATACTCCAAAAGTGGAATGCGAATAACGTATGGACCCCAAACCTATGTGAGCTTGTAGAGGGTCGCTGGGACTGTAAGAAAACAGTGAGGGTTAGAAAAATAGCCCACCCCAAGACCCTGAAAAGTAGTTGTAAAGTGCACCTATATTCCCCAGAGAGCACAGAAGTCGTGATAGGGGAATTCTGCAAGGAAGAACAACACCAGCAATGTAACCAAAGTGGATTTCCGGATGAGAGTACCTGTGGAACAAGGAGACCAAGTCCAAGAGTCGCGACAAAGTCGATATTGGGCAGATGCCCAGGAAATGCCAACTGAGGGTGCAAAGAAGCTGCCACTGGATGGTAGAAGCTGTAGATTCTGCAAGAACGAAGAGGACTAGGAACTTCCCCTTTGGAGGATGGATGTCCCACGTCGTGAAGAAGCTTGCAGAGGTGTTCCCACGCAGAAAGACCGTAAACAAGCCTTGCTAGCTGCAAGGGTCGCAGTTAGGGTTTTTGGATGCTGCTGTGGCCCAGGAGAGACCAGGATGTCGCCAATTGCGTGAGGAGACAGAGGGGGTACCCAGCAAGATAGGGAGCCCTCACAGAAGCAGGCAGCACCCGCGGAAGTGCCAGAACAGGCACTACGAAGAGGAGTGAACCGGAGCTCACCCGAAGTCACAAAAGAAGATCCCACGATGCCGGACGACAACTCAGGAGGTTGTGCACTGCAGGTTAGAGTGTCGGGGACCCAGGCTTGGCTGTGCACAGAGGAAATCCTGGAAGAGTGCACAGGAGCCGGAGCAGCTGCAAATCACGTGGTACCCAGCAATGCAGTCTAGCGTGGGGAGGCAAGGACTTACCTCCACCAAACTTGGACTGAAGAGTCACTGGACTGTGGGAGTCACTTGGACAGAGTTGCTGAGTTCCAGGGACCACGCTCGTCGTGCTGAGAGGGGACCCAGAGGACCGGTGATGCAGTCTTTTGTTGCCTGCGTTGCAGGGGGAAGATTCCGTCGACCCACGGGAGATTTCTTCTGAGCTTCTAGTGCAGAGAGGAGGCAGACTACCCCCACAGCATGCACCACCAGGAAAACAGTTGAGAAGGCGGCAGGATCAGCGATACAAGGTTGCAGTAGTCGTCTTTGCTACTTTGTTGCGGTTTTGCAGGAGTCCTGAGCAGTCAGCGGTCGATTCCTTGGCAGAAGGTGAAGAGAGAGATGCAGAGGAACTCTGATGAGCTCTTGCATTCGTTATCTAAAGAATTCCCCAAAGCAGAGACCCTAAATAGCCAGAAAAGGAGGTTTGGCTACCTAGGAAGGAGGATAGGCTAGCAACACAGGTAAGAGCCTATCAGAAGGAGCCTCTGACGTCACCTGCTGGCACTGGCCACTCAGAGCAGTCCAGTGTGCCAGCAGCACCTCTGTTTCCAAGATGGCAGAGGTCTGGAGCACACTGGAGGAGCTCTGGGCACCTCCCCTGGGAGGTGCAGGTCAGGGGAGTGGTCACTCCCCTTTCCTTTGTCCAGTTTCACGCCAGAGCAGGGCTGGGGGATCCCTGAACCGGTGTAGACTGGCTTATGCAGAGATGGGCACCATCTGTGCCCATCAAAGCATTTCCAGAGGCTGGGGGAGGCTACTCCTCCCCAGCCCTGACACCTTTTTCCAAAGGGAGAGGGTGTAACACCCTCTCTCTGAGGAAGTCCTTTGTTCTGCCTTCCTGGGCCAAGCCTGGCTGGACCCCAGGAGGGCAGAAACCTGTCTGAGGGGTTGGCAGCAGCAGCAGCTGCAGTGAAACCCCGGGAAAGGTAGTTTGGCAGTACCCGGGTCTGTTCTAGAGACTCGGGGGGTCATGGAATTGTCTCCCCAACAACTCCATGATCTTAGACATGTTACATGGCCATGTTCGGAGTTACCATTGTGACGCTATACATAGGTAGTGACCTATGTATAGTGCACACGTGTAATGGTGTCCCCGCACTCACAAAGTCCGGGGAATTTGCCCTGAACAATGTGGGGGCACCTTGGCTAGTGCCAGGGTGCCCACACACTAAGTAACTTAGCACCCAACCTTTACCAGGTAAAGGTTAGACATATAGGTGACTTATAAGTTACTTAAGTGCAGTGGTAAATGGCTGTGAAATAACGTGGACGTTATTTTACTCAGGCTGCAGTGGCAGGCCTGTGTAAGAATTGTCAGAGCTCCCTATGGGTGGCAAAAGAAATGCTGCAGCCCATAGGGATCTCCTGGAACCCCAATACCCTGGGTACCTCAGTACCATATACTAGGGAATTATAAGGGTGTTCCAGTATGCCAATGTGAATTGGTGAAATTGGTCACTAGCCTGTTAGTGACAATTTGGAAAGCAAAGAGAGAGCATAACCACTAAGGTTCTGGTTAGCAGAGCCTCAGTGAGACATCACACAGGGAACACATACAGGGCACACTTATGAGCACTGGGGCCCTGGCTCGCAGGGTCCCCGTGACACATACACTAAAACAACATATATACAGTGAAATATGGGGGTAACATGCCAGGCAAGATGGTACTTTCCTACACAACCCCCCCCCCCCAAACGAAGGACAATAAGACTAGCCATGACCTGATGAGTCTTCACTGTCTAAGTGGAAATATCTGGAGAGTCCATCTGCATTGGAGTGGGTACTCCCAGGTCTATGTTCCACTGTATAGTCCATTCCCTGTAGAGATATGGACCACCTCAACAATTTAGGGTTTTCGACTTTCATTTGTTTTAGCCAAAGTAGAGGTTTGTGGTCTGTCTGAACAATGAAGTGAGTGCCAAACAGGTATGGCCTCAACTTCTTCAGTGCCCAGACCACAGCAAAGGCCTCCTTCTCTATGACAGACCAACACTTTTCTCTAGGGGTCAACCTCCTGCTGATAAAAGCAACAGGTTGATCCTGGCCCTCAGAATTGAGTTGTGATAAGACTGCCCCTACTCCTAATTCAGATGCATCAGTTTGGACAATTAATTTCTTGGAGTAACATGGGCTTTTTAGGACAGGTGCAGTGCACATGGCCTGTTTCAGCTCCTCAAAAGCTTTCTGACAGCTAGCTGTCCATAATACCTTTTTAGGTATTTTCTTTGAAGTGAGGTCATTAAGAGGGGCTGCTACGGAGCCATAGTTCTTTATGAACCTCCTGTAGTACCCAGTGAGGCCTAAGAAGGCTCTCACCTGGGTCTGAGTTATAGGGGGAACCCAATCTATGATAGTTTGGATTTTCCCCTGAAGTGGTGCAATCTGTTCCCCACCTACAAGGTGTCCCAGATAAACCACTTTCCCCTGCCCTATCTGGCACTTTGAAGCCTTGATAGTGAGGCCTGCCTTTTGCAGGGCCTCCAAAACTTTCCACAGGTGGACCAGGTGATCATCCCAGGTGGAGCTAAAGACAGCTATATCATCTAGATATGCTGCACTAAAAGCCCCTAACCCTTGCAGGACTGTATTCACTAACCTCTGAAAAGTGGCAGGTGCATTTTTCAAACCAAAGGGCATTACTGTGGATTGGTAGTGCCCTCCAATAGCCAAAAATGCAGTTTTTGCTTTAGCATTCTCTGATAACTTGATCTGCCAATACCCTGCAGTCAAATCAAAGGTGCTTAGATACTTGGCAGATGCCAGTGTATCTATTAGCTCATCCGCCCTGGGTATAGGGTGAGCATCAGTTTTAGTTACCTGGTTGAGACCTCTGTAATCTACACAAAACCTCATTTCCCTTTTCCATTCTTTGGAATGAGGCTTTGGTACAAGTACCACAGGAGAGGCCCATGGACTTTCAGAGTGCTCAACCACTCCCAGTTCAAGCATTTTCTGAACCTCTTGTTTTATGCAGTCCCTGACATGGTCAGGCTGCCTATAGATTTTACTTTTGACAGGCATGCTGTCTTCACTATATATAGCGTGCTCACACCAAGAAGTGGTGCCTGGCACAGTAGAAAAGAGTTCAGAAAACTGACCCAGGAGATTTATGCAGTGGTCCTTCTGCTCAGCAGTAAGACAATCTGCCAAAACTATACCTTCCACTAGAGCATCTTGTTCTGTGGAAGAGAAGAGATCAGGGAGAGGGTCACTCTCTTCTTCCTGTCCTTCATCTGTTGCCATGAGCAGGGTGAGATCAGCCCTGTCATAGTAGGGTTTCAGGCGATTGACATGGAGCACCCTAAGGGGACTCCTGGCAGTGCCCAAGTCAACCAAGTAGGTGACTTCTCCCTTCTTTTCAACAATAATGTGGGGTCCACTCCATTTGTCTTGGAGTGCTCTTGGGGCCACAGGCTCCAAGACCCACACTTTCTGCCCTGGTTGGTACTGAATCAGAACAGCCTTCTGGTCATGCCATTGCTTTTTGAGCTCTTGGCTGGCCTGAAGGTTTTAACTGGCCTTTTTCATATACTCAGCCATTCTGGATCTTAGGCCAAGTACATAGTCCACTATGACTTGCTTAGGAGCTTTTAAAGGTTGTTCCCAACCCTCCTTTACAAGTGTTAGAAGACCTCTTACAGGGTGCCCAAATAGGAGTTCAAAGGGGCTGAAGCCCACTCCTTTCTGGGGTACCTCCCTGTAAGCAAAAAGGAGGCAAGGTAACAGGACATCACATCTCCTCCGGAGTTTTTCAGGGAGTCCCATTATCATTCCTTTGAGAGTTTTGTTAAACCTCTCAACCAGTCCATTTTTTTGTGGATGATAAGGTGTGGTGAATTTGTATGTTACACCACATTCCTTCCACATGGCCTTTAAGTATGCAGACATAAAGTTGCTACCCCTGTCTGATACCACCTCTTTTGGGAAACCCACCCTGGAAAAGATTCCCAGGAGGGCCTTTGCCACTGCAGGTACTGTAGTGGTCCTAAGAGGAATTGCTTCAGGATATCTTGTGGCATGGTCCACTACCACCAAGATAAACCTATTGCCTGTAGCAGTAGGTGGGTCAAGGGGGCCAACTATGTCAACCCCTACCCTTTCAAAGGGAACCCCAACCACAGGCAGTGGAATAAGGGGAGCCTTTGGGGTGCCACCAGTCTTGCCACTGGCTTGACAGGTGACACAGGACTTACAAAAATCTTTTGTGTCCTCTGACATCCTAGGCCAATGAAACAGGGGGACAAGCCTTTCCCATGTTTTAATTTGCCCAAGATGTCCAGCCAAGGGAATGTCGTGGGCTAGAGTTAGGAGGAACTCTCTGTATTGCAGGGGAATGACCAATCTCCTGGCTGCTCCAGGTTTAGGGTCCCTTGCCTCTGTATACAAGAGGTTGTCCTCCCAGTAAACTCTATGTGAGTCACTGACATCCCCATTTTGCTGTTTGACAGCTTGCTGTCTTAGACCCTCTAATGTGGGACAGGTTTGCTGTGCCACACTCAGCTCCTCCCTGGCAGGCCCCCCTCCACCCAAAAGCTCAGCAGTATCTGCTTCCAGCTCCTCTGGTGAAGGTTCTGCACAGGGGGGAAATTCTTCTTCCTCAGAAGTTGAATCATCTGTAGAGGGAGGGATAGTAGGTAGGGATTTACCTTTACTAACCCTAGCTTTAGGGAGCACTTGGTCCATTGTTCCAGGATCCAAGTCACCCTGTCCTTTGTGCTTTTTGGCCTGAGCCCTTGTCAAAGCAAAAATATGCCCAGTAATGCCCAGCATTGCTGTATGAGCCTCCAACTCCACTTCTGCCCAAGCTGATGTCTCTAAATCGTTCCCTAGTAGACAGTCTACAGGTAAATCTGAGGCAACCACAACTTTTTTTGGACCAGTAACCCCCCCCCCCCCCCAGTTGAGATTTACAACAGCCATGGGGTGGCTAAGAGTGTTGTTATGAGCATCAGTCACTTGGTACTGGTGACCAAGTAGGTGTTGTTCAGGGTGTACCAGTTTCTCTATTACCATGGTAACACTGGCACCTGTGTCCCTGTAGGCCTGAACCTCACCACCATTTATTAGGGGAAGTTGCTTGTACTTATCCATATTAAGGGGACAGACAACCAAGGTGGCCAAATCAATGGCACCTTCAGAGACTAGCACAGCCTCTGTGGTCTCCCTAACAAGACCAACCCCAACTAAATTACCAAAAGTGAGCCCAGCTACTCCCTTGGATTGGCTATTAGTAGGTTTGCTCCCACCACCACTTCTATTACTAGGGGCACTAGGTGTAGCAGTAGGGGTTGTGGTTGTGGGAGGCTTGGTGCTTTTCTTTGGACAACTGGCATCAGTTGTCCAATGGCCTTTTACTTTACATAAATAGCACCATGGTTTCTTTACTTGATTAGAAGAGGATTTGGACCCACCACCCCCACCAGAGTGTTTTTGTGGGCCTGATGAAGACTCATTTTTAGATTTTTCCCCACCCTTGTCTGAAGACTTACCATCCTTCATCTTGCCATCCTTGTCACCCCCTGTATGAACTTTTCTGTTCACTCTTGTTCTGACCCATTTGTCTGCCTTCTTTCCCAATTCTTGGGGAGAGGTCAGATCTGAGTCCACTAGATACTGGTGTAACAAATCAGATACACAGTTATTCAGAATATGCTCTCTTAGGATCAGATTATACAGGCTTTCATAGTCAGAAACTTTACTGCCATGTAACCACCCCTCCAAGGCCTCCACTGAATAGTCAACAAAGTCTACCCAGACTTGTGAGGACTCTTTTCTGGTTTCTCTGAACTTAATCCTGTATTGTTCAGTGGTTAAGCCAAATCCATCCAAGAGTGCATTCTTCAAAACTGTTAAATTATTGGCATCACTTTCGTTCACAGTAAGGAGCCTATCCCTACCCATTCCACTGAAAGATTGCCATAGGATAGCAGCCCACTGCCTTTGAGGGACCCCCTGTACAACACAGGCCCTCTCAAGTGCAGCAAACCACTTGTTAATGTCATGCCCCTCCTTGTAAGGGGGAACTATCTTATGCAGATTCCTAGAATCATGCTCTTTCACAGGATTACTATCTGTAATACTGCTGCTGCCACCATGGGGTCCTAACCCCAACCTCTGTCTTTCTTTTTCTACGTCTAAAGATTCCCTGTCTAGAGCCAGCTGTTGCTGTTTAAGCTTCAGCCTGGACTCTTCCACTCTCAATCTATTGAGCTCCCTTTCTAACATTCTGTCATCAGGGTGGGTGGGTTGGGCATGCTTTGACACAGAAGAATGATGTGAATGAACAGAGGGAGAAATGTCCCTAACAGTTGGCACTCTAACAACTTGACCTGCAGGAATGACAGCCCTACTGTGATGAGAACTCACATTAGTACCAGTTATGCTAGGTGGTCTGCTAAGGGGCAAGTTGGAAAGAATACCATCTAACATTCTTGCTGGGGCTGCCCCAGAATCAGAGTGTGAACCATCTCCTAACTTCTCAACAGATGTGCCAGCTAAGGCCTTATCATTTTCAATGAGCATGTTAATCAACAATTCTCTAGAGGGATTCTCCCCTACCCCTAAACCTCTATCAATGCAGAGACTACTTACACCTTTCCAGCTAAGGTGGTCATAAGCAGAGCTGACCAGATCAAGAGTAGGACCTGTACCAGACATGATAGAAAAAGGTTTAAGGGACAGAAAAAGAAAGAAAAAGTTTCAGAACTTTTTAAGGAAACAGAAAAAAAAACGTTTTCAACTTTTTAGAACTTTTTGAAAGTTTTAGAGGTACTTTTCAGCACTTAGCAATAGAGTGAGAGAAGAAAAGCAAAACTTTTTGGTTAGGTGTACATACACTGAACTTGTTTTGTATATTTTTCTCTTATGAAAAGTACAGAATGACAAAGTGGTAAGTAGTTGCAAGTACTTATCCCACCGCTGCACGACCAATGTAGGAGGCTGGCCTGGTTTGTAGTGGGTACCAAGGGGTACTTACACTCTGCACCAGGTCCAGTTATCCCTTATTAGTGTAGATGAGGTGTTTCTAGCGGCTTAGCCTGGTAGAAGGTAGCTATAGCTGAGCAGCTTAGGCTGAACTAGGAGACATGCAAAGCTCCTACTATACCACTGGTGTCACATGCACAATATCATAAGAAAACACAATACACAGATATACAAAAAATAAAGGTACTTTATTTTTATGACAATATGCCAAAAGTATCTCAGTGAGTACCCTCAGTATGAAGATAGCAAATATACACACGATATATGTACACAATACCAAAAATATGCAGTAATAGCAAAAGGAAGTAATGCAAGCAATGTACAGTCACAATAGATTGCAATAGGAACACATAGGTATGGGGGCAACACAAACCATATACTCCAAAAGTGGAATGCGAATAACGTACGGACCCCAAACCTATGTGAGCTTGTAGAGGGTCGCTGGGACTGTAAGAAAACAGTGAGGGTTAGAAAAATAGCCCACCCCAAGACCCTGAAAAGTAGGTGTAAAGTGCACCTATATTCCCCAGAGAGCACAGAAGTCGTGATAGGGGAATTCTGCAAGGAAGAACAACACCAGCAATGCAACCAAAGTGGATTTCTGGACGAGAGTACCTGTGGAACAAGGAGACCAAGTCCAAGAGTCGCGACAAAGTCGAGATTGGGCAGATGCCCAGGAAATGCCAACTGAGGATGCAAAGAAGCTACCACTGGATGGTAGAAGCTGTAGATTCTGCAAGAATAAAGAGGACTAGGAACTTCCCCTTTGGAGGATAGATGTCCCACGTCGTGAAGAAGCTTGCAGAGGTGTTCCCACGCAGAAATACCACAAACAAGCCTTGCTAGCTGCAAGGGTCGTAGTTAAGGTTTTTGGATGCTGCTGTGGCCCAGGAGGGACCAGGATGTCGCCAATTGCGTGAGGAGACAGAGGAGGTGCCCAGCAAGATAGGGAGCCCTCACAGAAGCAGGCAGCACCCGCGGAAGTGCTGGAACAGGCACTACGAAGAGGAGTGAACCGGAGCTCACCGGAAGTCACAAAAGAAGATCCCACGATGCCGGAGGACAACTCAGGAGGTTGTGCACTGCAGGTTAGAGTGTCGGGGACCCAGGCTTGGCTGTGCACAAAGGAAATCCTGGAAGAGTGCACAGGAGCCGGAGCAGCTGCAAATCACACGGTACCAGCAATGCAGTCTAGCATGGGGAGGCAAGGACTTACCTCCACCAAACTTGGACTGAAGAGTCACTGGACTGTGGGAGTCACTTGGACAGAGTTGCTGAGTTCCAGGGACCACACACGTCATGCTGAGAGGGGACCCAGAGGACCAGTGATGCAGTCTTTTGTTGCCTGCGGTTGCAGGGGGAAGATTCCGTCGACCCACGGGAGATTTCTTCGGAGCTTCTAGTGCAGAGAGGAGGCAGACTACCCCCACAGCATGCACCACCAGGAAAACAGTCGAGAAGGTGGCAGGATCAGCGATACAAGGTTGCAGTAGTCGTCTTTGCTACTTTGTTGCGGTTTTGCAGGAGTCCTGAGCAGTCAGCGGTCGATTCCTTGGCAGAAGGTGAAGAGAGAGATGCAGAGGAACTCTGATGAGCTCTTGCATTCGTTATCTAAAGAATTCCCCAAAGCAGAGACCCTAAATAGCCAGAAAAGGAGGTTTGGCTACCTAGGAAGGAGGATAGGCTAGCAACACAGGTAAGAGCCTATCAGAAGGAGTCTCTGACGTCACCTGCTGGCACTGGCCACTCAGAGCAGTCCAGTGTGCCAGCAGCACCTCTGTTTCCAAGATGGCAGAGGTCTGGAGCACACTGGAGGAGCTCTGGGCACCTCCCCTGGGAGGTGCAGGTCAGGGGAGTGGTCACTCCCCTTTCCTTTGTCCAGTTTCGCGCCAGAGCAGGGATGGGGGATCTCTGAACCGGTGTACACTGGCTTATGCAGAGATGGGCACCATCTGGTCCCATCAAAGCATTTCCAGAGGCTGCGGGAGGCTACTCCTCCCCAACCCTGACACCTTTTTCCAAAGGGAGAGGGTGTAACACCCTCTCTCTGAGGAAGTCCTTTGTTCTGCCTTCCTGGGCCAAGCCTGGCCGGACCCCAGGAGGGCAGAAACCTGTCTGAGGGGTTGACAGCAGCAGCAGCTGCAGTGAATCCCCAGGAAAGGTAGTTTGGCAGTACCCGGGTCTGTGCTAGAGACTCGGGGATCATGGAATTGTCTCCCCAATGCCAGAATGGCATTGGGGTAACAATTCCATGATCTTAGACATGTTACATGGCCATGTTCGGAGTTACCATTGTGACGCTATACATAGGTAGTGACCTATGTATAGTGCACGCGTGTATTGGTGTCCCCGCACTCACAAAGTCTAGGGAATTTGCCCTGAACAATGTGGGGGCACCTTGGCTAGTGCCAGGGTGCCCACACACTAAGTAACTTAGCACCCAACCTTTACCAGGTAAAGGTTAGACATATAGGTGACTTATAAGTTACTTAAGTGCAGTGGTAAATGGCTGTGAAATAACGTGGACGTTATTTCACTCAGGCTGCAGTGGCAGGCCTGTGTAAGAATTGTCAGAGCTCCCTATGGGTGGTAAAAGAAATGCTGCAGCCCATAGGGATCTCCTGGAACCCCAATACCCTGGGTACCTCAGTACCATATACTAGGGAATTATAAGGGTGTTCCAGTATGCCAATGTGAATTGGTGAAATTGGTCACTAGCCTGTTAGTGACAATTTGGAAAGCAAAGAGAGAGCATAACCACTGAGGTTCTGGTTAGCAGAGCCTCAGTGAGACAGTTAGTCATCACACAGGGAACACATACAGGGCACACTTATGAGCACTGGGGCCCTGGCTGGCAGGGTCCCAGTGACACATACACTAAAACAACATATATACAGTGAACTATGGGGGTAACATGCCAGGCAAGATGGTACTTTCCTACACCCCATTTCTAACAGGAAGCTGTAATACCACTCTGGCAGCTGTGTGTTGGGTCAGCTGAAGTTTGTGGATAAGTTGTTTTGTGCAGCCCACATATAAGCTATAACAGTAGTCGAGTCTTGATGTAATGAGGGCACATACTACATTTTTCCAAGCAGTGAGGGGAAGGAATGAAAATAAATTCTTGATGGATTTCATCAGATTTAAACACGTTCCGGCTACTGACACTGCTTGAAATTGAAAAGATAATATGGTGTCAAATTTGACTCACAAATTTTTTGCTACTTTAACCGTGTCTGGTGGAGGGGGGACTGAGTTTGGCCAACAACATATAGGAAAGCAGAGATTAGATTTCCCAAAAAAGACGATTCCTGTTTTCTCAGAATTGCACTTAAGATGATTGTTTTGCATCCATGAGATGATGTTGGAGAGACACTTTGAAAGTTCACATCTGGACCAGTTGATCCATATCAAAAGAGAGGATCAAGTGGATGTCATCCATATAGGAGGTGGCTACAATTCCATCGGAGTTAATTAGAGAAATAAGAGGGGCTACATAGATGTTAAAGAGAGCAGGGCTCATAGATGATCCCTGTGGAACACCCCTTGTGATCAGGGTTTCTTTAGAAGAGAATTCTCCTAGGACATTTTGTCGCCTATCAGTTAAGAAAGGTTCATGCCAAGATAGGGCTTTATGGGAGATCCCTACAGCTTGAATATGCTGAATGAGGATGCCATGTGAAATGGTATTGAAAGCTGTGGAAAGATCCAGAAGTATCAATATTGCATCATTACCTGTGTCCAGGGTCATTTTAATAGTTTCTGAGACATTAAGTAGTGCCAGCTCAGTAGAGTGTTTAGGCCTGAAACCAGATTGATGGACTTGGAGAGAGCTGGAACTTTCCAGAAAGGTGGTAAATTGCTGGTTCACAATTCTTTCCAGTATTTTAGTTAGCACTGGCAACAGGGGAATAGGCCTGAGATTGGACAGAGTGGTGGGATCTGCTAGTGGCTTATTTTGCAACTGCCTAACAACTGCAAATTTCCATGCTGGAGGAGCTTCAGCTGTAGCTAAAGAGGTATTAAGAATTTGATTAATGACTGGGTTTACCATGTCAGTGGCCTCATGAAGGGTAGCAGGAGGACACAGATTGTGGGATGAGCCTAATTTGCAGGAAGGGATCATTTGCCATGAAAGTGGTAGGGAAATAACTTCAAATGTGGTCAGATTAGCCTTAGTCTCATTATCGGGATTGTTTGACACTGGACCCCCTATGGGGACAGTCATGGGGTAGATATGAATCCCTGCTGTATAGCCTGGATCATGCTGTTCTGTGGAGGCAGGGGGGTGTCCACAATGGCCCTCAAATGCTGGTATGTTTCCTGGGATCCTCCCCACAGGTGGAGTGAAGGGAGGGAATTTTACACTTTCTGTGCTAGTTCTCAGTCAGGAATTAAACCTGGCGGGTCACCAAGGAGGCCTCCTCCACTAGATGACGGTCTCAACCAGACCTACTTGCTTTATCCTGGTGGCCCCACCTGGCATAAAGGGTCACTGTCATCACTCTCCACACAGGTATGGTCCAATCATCACAGAAGCAGTCTTTACAGTGTCCCCAACTGGCATATGAGGTCGCCGACTTCATATCACACATGGGCTAAAGCCCGATCGGCACAGCAGTAATCTTCATAGTGGCTCAACCAGGCATACTGGGTCACCGACTCAAAAGTGAAAACGGCAATGACCCAATTGGTGCAGTAAAGTTCAGTGGTTCACTTCACAGCCCTCTTTGGCATACAGGGTTCACTGACTTTAAACTGTATATGGCCAGCAACCCAATCGGTGCAGCAGCTGTCTCTTCATATCTCGCTATAAGGATCAACTCGCCAGGATCCCCCACTAGACCTTGCTCCCTTACAGCACTCTCCTTTCCTCACAGGGCACCCTGTTCTTGGCAAGCAGACAGGCATTGATGCTTCAGGCTCCACAGGCAGGTGATCTTGGATTCCTTGGGTGATGTTCCCTCATCCAGCTGGGAGACTGGCAGGTCTTGGCTTCCAGTCCTGGTTACAGGTATAAGTCTTGCAAAGCTTCTCCTCTTGGTACATCCCAACTGGATGCTTGACAGTTGACAGATGTGGGGCTTCAATCCCCTTCTTATTGTCCATTTACAGATACAAAGGAGCTCCTTTACAAGAAACTGGTGCATCATGATCGATGCACCAGTTTTCTTGTGCTGCCTTGCGCCCCCCCATCCGACACGACTGGAGCACTGTATTTACAATACAGTGCCCCATGGTGCACAGTGTCCACCGCTGTGTCAGAAATTCTGATGTAGTTGTGGCACTAAACCGTACGGGATTAGCATCAAAATGTTGACTCTAGTCGAGCAATGCTAGGGAGGGCCCCATTGAAAATGGCACAGCGACACTTAACGCCTGTTCCGAGGAGATGTTAAAAAAACGAAGCTGTGGCGTGGCAGAATGGTGCAGAGAAATATTATAGATTTCTCTGTGCCATTACTGCGGCCCCTTTTGCGGGGGAAGCCTACCTTGCATACATTATACCATGTGCAGGCATTACGTTATACCTGGTGCAGGTATAATGTGGTGAAAGGCTTTACAAACTGGAGCAATGGTACCATTGTGCCAGTTTGTAAATGCGGCGCTGTGTGAGGGACTGTTTGCACCGACGTAGCATAAATAAAAATTACGCTACGGCAGTGCAAGGGGCTTGTAAATAAGCCCCCAAATGTGATTTAGAGTGTGAGTCTTTTAAGTGTACATTGGGGCTCTGCTTCCTTTTGAAGTGCCCTTTCCTCTGCCTTACCCTTCCTCCAGAAAGCAGCCTGTTACAGCCACTCCAAATCTGATACAGCACAGGCTACTGGAGTGACTAGAGGTTCACACCTGGATGTCATCCCGAGTGATATGTGTATCAAATGTTTACCCCAGGGTCTCATCCGTACTCTTTATGATTCTCTTATCAGCTCCATCTCCTTCCTGAGATGAGCCCAATCCCCTTCCCAGTGATCTCTCTCTGAAGGAAAAAGCACCCTTTGAAGTAAACTGAAGAACTTGGCTCTCCCTTTCTCCAGTGTGTCCACCCAGCTCCTAGGAATGCAGCAATCCACAAATCTGTCTGGGGGATTTCTTTAACTCCTTATGTACCTCCAGTTAGCCCTGGGTCTCCCAAAATAGAACCCAGAATCTTCCAAGTATTTCACAATTCACAGGCACACATACACCCAGAATATGTAACACACAGGTATGGCTCAGCACTACACACCAAACTGATGAAGGCCAAGGGTGAATTAAGCACACAGCAGCGGGACTTTAAACAAGTGAGCCAGCTGGACTCACTCTAGTGACAGAGGTAAAAAGGGCTGTTCACTACATAATATGCTGCCACCACTTCCCTCATGCTGTTTAACTCCTGGCAGAGGCAGTACCTTTCACCACCAGGAGGATAGAACTTTTGGTGCCCATCCCTGTCGAAAAAGACCACAATCCGTAATATAGGCCTATGTCATGACGCACAAGCATGTTCAGTGTTTATTGATGACAACAAAAATCAGCACCAGGGATCCAGATATCATTGCAGTTGGGGGACTCAGGGCAGGGGTGCACATCCATCACCATGTGAGGGACTTTTGAGTCACAACACATACAATCTCTTCGAAACTCAAAGAAGTGTATTTCTTTAGCAGGCGGAAGCGTTTCACCTTAGTACATCTGATTATAACAGTACATAGAATGGCATTTATTAAAAGTGATTGTTTTAAGAAACATTCTTGGCTTGCTCCCAACAACAATGCAATGAGGGAACTAAAGGGCAAATCAGTAATTATGTCATCCCTAAACCTGGCCTAGATTCTCATTACAGATGGAGCAACATTGCAGTCTATTAAATCAAACATAAGAGGTGCTTGTACAGCACACATCCTGAACTCAAGTATATAAAAGTGCGCTCATATATAATAAACAAAGAAAAAGTGGGCTCTGTGAAATAAAATACTGGTCTAGGATCACACAATTTGGAAAAGCAGGGAAGCCGCCACTGATTCTAATTTATCTGGTTTCACATTTTAAATTTCAGCCCCCAGATAGGTATCATTGTCTCTCTGTCCTTACAGTTTACATCAAAGGTCACTGTTTAGTCTTTTATTCTTGGCTCACAATGGCAACAACTGACACAGAGATAGCAGACCCAACTCAGAGCCCCATACCCAACTATCAGACTGAGAATGCATTTATTTGGGGGGGGGGTTTCAAACCCCAAACAACTCCCCAAAGCTACACCTTTGACATCATTATCACTATCATTTGCTTACTTCTTATTCATTAGCTTGTGTGGGCTTTACTTTGTGTGTTTGTTCCTCCCCTGGAGCATGGATGCATTGCTGGTGGCCTTCCACGGCTCCATTTTCAGATGCTACTTTATTCATTTTAAGCACGGCACAAGACTGCATGTGTTTTCCATTTGTCTTCCTCATGTACTTCTCCCTCTGCTGCCCTTGTATCATTTCTTCTTTGCCCATGTGTTTCTCCCCACCCCGTGATACCTCACCCTTGTGTGTTTTTCTCCTGTGTTGCTTTCTCTCCCATGTGCTTATTTCCCTAGCTCCACGTTGCACTCTTTCTCTCATCCATTTGTTTTCCCTGCTTCATGTCCTTCTCTCACCATCTGCTTCCCTCCCTGCACGTGTGGTGCTTCCCCTGACCCACGCCCTTGTGTTGCTGTGTAAACTTCCCCGCCTCCTGTTGCTTTCCAAACCCTGCCCTTCATGATTTCAACCCCTCACCATGTTCCTCCCCCACATGTTGTTTCTCCTATCTGCTTGCCGTAATGTTTTTTTTCTTTTTATTTACTGGTCAAACCCAGATTGGTAAACAAAAAGAAAAAAAATGTCACTTCATTTTGTAGGTGCGTACGTGCTTGGTGCACGAGCCAACAAGAATACTTTTTTGTCTTTTTTTAATCACGTTGCACAGAATCCACCATGGCTAGAAACATTTGTAAAGCCTATAGGACCAAACGGTGTGAAAATTGGCTTTGCCAATGTTTGCTTTTATCCCAGTTTCAACCCACCCATAAGTCTTCTTTCTTTCATTGATCCGAGTCATTAAAAGCACTGTTTAATGCAACGTTCGATCCACTCCATGACACCTCTTACCACTTCCTCAATCCCTCTGCATTCTCTTTGCTCTTCTCCACTAGCTGCGCTTTGGCATTCCTCTGTGCCCCCTTAGTCTCTAACCCCACATTTACTCAAACCTCCTACTCCTTATGTCTCACTCGTCTCTCCCCATTTTTACTTTCACCCACTCGCTTCTTCTTCCCCCACCTAAGACCCATTGATTGCTCTAAGCTGGTGCTCTACCGCTCTCTCACTCTCCCTGATTGTGCACTTCTGTGTCTTTTCCCAACCCTGTTCCTGTGCTCCCCACATTACCTATGACCTCCGTTTTTAGGTGGTGTTTGTCAGACAGCACAAGATATCTGGTTGAAAAAGACTAATAGTAGATTTAGGTCCAGATGTAAAAACATTAGGAATACTGATTCCCTAATTGCGATTATCTTCAAATTGCAATTAGGAAATCTGCATACCTAATGTATGAATTTTTGTATTCCCACATAGCAATTCCTAGTAGGTTGCAAATCAACCTACATCATGTATAATAATGAGGTAGGCCACAATTTTTGATCCATAAAGAATCACAGCCATCACAGGGATGGTGGCCAGCTGAGGTCAGCAGCTAACCTTGTCTTTGCTTGCTTTTTATTAAAGTAATCTATTTTTTTAATGCAGCTAATTTCCCTTAAAGGAAAACATGATGTGTTTAAAAATGTAAAGTATTAACTTTGAAGTTTCATTTTTTAAGAGTAGGCAGTGTTCAGCAGAAGCGCTGCTTGCCCTTAAAAAATATTTTTTCAACATTCTCAAAGGGTAAGGGGTTCCAAATGGACCATGTCCCATCACTTTTACAATGGTGGTAAAGTATTACTGTTTTGCGACTGAAACCTGGTCGCAAAACAGTTATACATACCATTATGATTTGGCATTTGGAAGGGATGCCAAAACACGCCTCTTCCAAATATTGGATTGCAAATACAAATTGTGATTTGGTAACAAGTTACTGTATAATATTTTGCATTTTCCACATTTGAAAAAGTATCTTTGTGGTCCAAATGGCCAAATTCTGCGAATCAGGCAGCCATTTGCGACCAGAAAAAATACTTTGTGCATATGCCCCTACTATCTGCCCTTTGCTTAGCTATGCGTAGCTTTATTGTCACTCTCCTCTCATGTGCTTGCTTCTTATTAAATGGCGTATATTCCTTTTCTTGTGTTTGTCCATTCCTATAGAACATAGCCTCTTCACGATCCTTTTCATTGCCTGACTTGTAGCCTTCCACTGCTCACACTTAGGGAACTACTTTTTTCTTTTTCATTCAGCAAACCAAGAGAGTCTATAAAAGTATAGCGACAGGGCTATTTTTTCTGGGGTATGGCTGATAAGCAGATTTTAAGGGTTGTTTATATCTGCTGCATACTACATATTTCATGAAAGCACAAGCTTTGGCACATAATGGTTTTCATGGCTCTGGGGGAAAGGCCATCTGCTGCACACAGCTGGAATCCATGACAGAAAATGTAGTTAGCATGACACTTCTCCTGAGGCCCATAAATCTTCTCCCTGGGCTACTGCAAAGTACAAATGAATGAATCCTGTAGAAAGTAATTAAGCCTTGGCAGGCATTTCACTTTATGTTCTGAAACATCCTTATTCTTTGTAAATTTTGTTCAGAGTTTCCTCATTAACATGCATTTGAAAAGTCAACCATGCCATTGATAAAGCCTGCAATCCCTACATTCAATGTACAGTTTTGAGACACCATACTATAGGTTTGCTTTTTTTTTTCACAGTTTTTAAAAAACTTTTTTAAACAGTTCTTTACATGCAAACATTGGCAAAGTCAAAAAATCGGCACTCACATTATAAAGGCGAAACCTATTGGTTTTGGCAATGCTTGTTTATTCACTTTTTACTTCCATTTCCAGAGGCTTAATGTACTCATAGGTTGTTAAAAGGAGATGTATAGATCTACATAAAGCCCCCAAATGTCACCTCAATGGATAAATGAATGAATTACATAACTAAATTAATACATGAATGAATGGATTAAATGAATTCATCGACAAAGGGATAAACAAAGGAATGAATAAGTAAATAAAGAGGAAGACATTGCCACTTTCGGGTACTAGGTGATAGAAACCTCTAATACGTGAACTCAATCTAGCTGTACATATTTGTGAATGAGGTTTGGGATCAATGGAGCTCTAGCTTTCAGTTGCATGCAGCAATATATAAAACACTACATATAGGCCCTCATTGCCCGCCAATATCTGGCCGCCGAATGACCGCCCAGCGGTCAAAAGACCGCGGCGGCCATTCCAACTTTCCCGCTGGGCCGGCGGGCGCCCTCCAAAAGAGCGCCCGCCGGCCCAGCGGGAAAGCCCCTGCAACAATGAAGCCGGCTCCGAATGGAGCCGGCGGAGTTGCAGGGGTGCGACGGGTGCAGTGGCACCCGTCGCGATTTTCACTGTCTGCTAAGCAGACAGTGAAAATCTTTGTGGGGCCCTGTTAGGGGGCCCCTGCACTGCCCATGCCAGTGGCATGGGCAGTGCAGGGGCCCCCAGGGGCCCCACGACACCTGTTCCCGCCATCCTGGTTCTGGCGGTGAAAACCGCCAGAAACAGGCTGGCGGGAAGGGGGTCGGGAAACCGGCGGAAAACCGCTGGTTCCCCATTTCTGACCGTGGCGGTAAGAAGCACCGCCAGCCTGTTGGCGGTGCTTCCGTGGTCCCCGGCCCTGGCGGTCATGGACCGCCAGGGTCGGAATGACCCCCATAGTGGGCTTTGGGTTAGCACATTATTCAAGACTGTGGCCCTCATTCGGAGCTTGGAAAGCGGTAACCGCCGAATGAACGCTCCGCGGTCAACAGACCGCGGCGGCCATTCCAACTTTCCCGCTGGGCCGGCGGGCGCCCTCCAAAAGAGCGCCCGCCGGCCCAGCGGGAAAGCCCCTGCAACAATGAAGCCGGCTCCGAATGGAGCCGGCGGAGTTGCAGGGGTGCGACGGGTGCAGTGGCACCCGTCGCGATTTTCACTGTCTGCTAAGCAGACAGTGAAAATCTTTGTGGGGCCCTGTTAGGGGGCCCCTGCACTGCCCATGCCAGTGGCATGGGCAGTGCAGGGGCCCCCAGGGGCCCCGCGACACCCGTTCCCGCCATCCTGTTCCTGGCGGTAAAAACCGCCAGGAACAGGCAGGCGGGAAGGGGGTCGGAATCCCCATGGCGGCGCTGCTTGGATTCCCTGGGCCAGGGGAAAACCGGCGGGAAACCGCTGGTTCCCCTTTTCTGACAGCGGCTTTACCGCCGCGGTCAGAATGGCCCTGGAAGCACCGCCAGCCTGTTGGCGGTGCTTCCGGTCGGAATGACCACCTGTATGTCATTCTTCCCCTGATTCAATGGCTTTCCTGTGTATTATTGAGTTTGTCCCACCCCTGCTTTCTGCTTTAACCCTGGTTTTTCCTTGAATTAGTTGTATCCGTCCAGGACTTGAGTCCGAAAACTATTTTATCTTCTTTTACAAGCACTTGTAACTTAGCACTCCACTGGAATCCATGTCCTGCTTCTTCCTGGTTCTCATTCTCTCTTTTACGTGTGAGCTTCTTAGACACTGTTGACTCTATCACCCTCTCCCTTGTGTCTCTCTTCACCACCCCATGACATACTTTGTTGCTCCCACCAGCTTCCCCAGCCTTAGTATTTCTATTTCTCCCTCCCTCTTACACTGAGCAATGCTTTGGCTTGGTGTCTCTCTCTTTCTCCTTCCATATCTCTCTCCTGCATCTCTGCTTTATAGCTACACTGCCTAGAGAAAATGTAGGGCCCATCTTGGTACTATTCAAAGTAACATTTGACGATGGCCAAACAGTATTTTGTATACTTCCAAGGTGGTACCCTGCTGCAGCTACATGCAATATGATGGCCAGTTTGGAAGTGGCTGGCCATTCCTACTGGCTTTGCCAATGCCGGCGCAGTATGAAAAACGTCGGTAAAGCCAATAGCTGTAAACTGAGAGATTTGACAAAGTGAGACTGTTTGGCTTTATCAATACTTATTTTTAAATTTACTGAATTCCAGTCAGCAAAACTGCTCAATTGGTCAACATTTCCTCTGCTACCAAAATCTGATTGAATACTCTGGGACAGAAGCTTGAATCCAATTAGGATTGTCTCAGTCTGTCATCCTTATGAAGTAACAAAACGTGACCAATATTGAGTTGGCCAATAATAATGCACTAGATTCAAAGCACAAATGGTCAATTCTCTTTGTGATAAGAGATATATTAGTAGCAAGTATTATTATTTTGTATTGTGCAATGTGCCCAGAGGAGTATACTGAATTGTCTCACACTGGGCATCAGACCTGCTCAAGCAAACATGATGATAGCCCACTCTCTATGTCTGTGTTTTACTGAAGTGGCTAGAGAGATGGTCACTGAGCGACAAGTTTAAAAGTAGTTTGAGTTTTCTAAACTAAGTGGACACTAGTCTTCCAAGAAGTGGACCCCAGCAGGTGAAACTCATGGTATATTTTCCAGATGGTAACCAGTACCAATCTTTCTATACAAAAATAGATGTTTTGGGGTACTTTTAGTGAGAATCCAGTAGGCTTACAGTTTGATTCTACCAACAAATCTGCATTCTATATGAACTTTCTATTGTACATTTTTAGATGTCACCTACAACACCCATGTGCAGTCTTCAAAAGCTATTGTAATTTTTTTTTTAAAAAGCTCAAAAACAAGCTTAGAGCCTGGTCCATACTTATCGATATTTACCAATGGTTGGCTTCCACGTCAATCTCATCTCCTTGCTTCTCACTGGTCAGGGTACCCTGCTTCTTCCACTTTCTCTTCAGTTCTTTCGTCATTTGGTGTCCATGGAGCATGGAACAAGTACTATTTTATGTGCCTGTGGCCAGTGTCTTTCCATTGGGTGCTGCTTGTAGACTTACTTTTCAAAAAATTTATTTGGGCGCTCCTTAAGAGTGCATGTGTTTACAGGTCCTCTCTACTCCTCCTTGTTCCTCCCATATCCTTGTTGTTTGCACTGTCCCTTCTACTACCTCCTGCTTCATTGGTGCCATCCCTCCCGCCCCCACGTGTGTCTTTTTTTGCCTCCCCCACCCCTGCCTCAATCAGTCAATCAGTATTTGTAGAGTGTGGCGCTGTCACGCCTGGGAGTATCTGGGTGCTGGGGTGCGAGGTCTCTGTTGAAGAGACAGGTTTTGAGTCGCTTCTTGAAGTCCTCAAGAGAGGGTGCTGTTCAGAGGGGGAGGGGCAGGTCATTTCAGCATTTGGTGGCGATGTAGGAGAAGGTGTGACTGCGACGGATTCAGGGTGTGTGTGCGAGGGACAGTGAGGAGGAGCACGGGTGTCTGGCGGTGTGGTGTATGCAAGTGATAGATCGTGTAAGGCTTTGTAGGCATGCGTGAGGAGGTTGAACTGGCATCTCTTCTGGATGGGGAATTAGTGGAGGTTTCTGAGGTGGGGGTGATGTGGGTGCCTCTAGGGAGGTTGAGGACGAGTCTGGCTGCCGAGTTCTGTATTGTCTGGTCTTTTGAGGAGCTGGGAAGAGATGCTGGCGTAGAAGATGTTGCTGTAGTTGAGGCGACTGGTGACAATGGCCTGGGTGATGGCTTTCCTGGTGTTGACGGGGACCCATCTGAAGGTTCCTCAGAGCATGCGGAGGGTATGGAAGCAGGAGGAGGCACGGAGGCCTCAGAACAAAAAGCGCTATGACGGCCAACACTGGCTGTGCCATAGTGTCTTGTTTTATTTATTGTGCTACATCTTTAAAACATTTACAACACCAATAGGTTTTGCATAGGCGAAACCTATTGGCTTTGCCTATGCACTATTGATATATTTTCTTGTCTTTCAACTAAATGTTCCTCTCATTAGGTTAGTAGACATTTAGCATAACTATACTCATTCAGATAAGACCTCATGTATGTAGCTTCAGTAGCTAATTGCACTGACAATGCACTCCCTTAATATCATGTTAGTTAACCATCAATTAATAGTGAATTGATCATTTAAAAATTGACGTTTCCATTCCTTTCATTCATTAGACGATCTTCATGAGGATGACACAAGAATCTTGGCAATGCAAGTATGATTTATTGTCACACAGCTATACTTTGTCTTGATGAAAACTAACTATTAAATTATTCAAAATTTAGAAGCAGGCTGACTCATGCTGAATGAGTCCCAAACTCACTACTATAGGATATGGATCATCAAGATTACATTTATACAAAAAATAATCCTTTCCTCTATACTTTCTCTAACATCATTTGCTTTCAGAAATTGTATATGCTCGCCAGTTTTCTCAGTGTCCTCGTTGATAAATATTTTTAGTAGCCATAAAATGCTCTAAAATACACGCCATGATCATTCAGAGACGTCGGTTCTATTAGCAATTCAGAAAATTGTTTCCAACAGAAGAAACATACATTGGAACTCCACCCCATGCTATTATTGTTATGCGACTATTTATTGAATAAACATGTGTCACAAGTATGATGCTGTGGTGTTAACAATATAAAGGAAATTAGGGAATGTTGCGCACTTGTCTTATCTCAGAGCTGCAGATGAAACGTTTTTGCAAAACTGCCATTACTAGTCCCATGCAAAATGTAAGCCAGGGTAATTCGCGCATTTTGGGAATTTCACTTTACATTTGTTACTTGAAATTTCTGAAATTACTCTAGTACACATCATATAATTATGCTGCTGTTTACAGCAAAATTATAGTGCTGGAACAACACAAACAACTAGAACGTAAGTGGTTGTTGTTCACGGTATTGCATTTTTCTTTCTACCTCACATCTCTCACTCCCTCACTTACCCCACACTCCTCTCTTTCTCTACCTAACTTCTCAAGTTATCTCACCATTTGTTTGCCACTTCACCACCTTGGTTCTCTCCCTCTCTTTCCACCTCTGTCCTCTTCATCTTACCTATCTATGCTAGGGCTACCACTCTTATCCTATATCTACCTACTTTTCTTTCTCACAAACCTTTCTCCATCATTTGTCTGCGTTTCCTTCTCTATTCCAACTCATACTCCTTACCTCACCTTTTTTGCTACGTCTCTTTACATCTCATAGGACTCTACTGCACCTCTTTTCTCTATGAACCGTCTCTCTTTCTACCCACCCCCATTTCTACCTTTCTCTCTGCTTCCCTTCTCTTGTTATCTGACCTGCGTTTTCTCTGTCTTCTCAGTTTGTCACTCTTTCGACCTTCATTTCTCACAATCTTACCTCTCTCCATATCTACATCTACCTCTTTCTACTTCGCCTCACTTTTTACATTACCTCTCTCTTCCTCACCTATCAGTGCATTCCACCACCCACCCTCTTTATATCACCTTCTCCTTATCTCTAGCTCTCTGTTTCTGACTCTAGAACCCTATCTCTGCCTGTATCTTTGACAACCTCATCCTACTTCTACCTCTCTGCATCTTTCTTTCCAGCCGCCTCACCTTTCTCACAGCACTCTCTTTACCTCTCTGACTTCTCTTGTCTCGAGCGTCCTCCTCGGTAATGTCTAGCCAGAGAAGTGCACACACACAAAGAAATGCGGGTGAGAGGAAGAGAATTAAAGAGAAAAATATTATATTAGAATTCACCCTACTGAATGGTGAAAATTCTGAAAGCAGTGCTTTGATTTTCACTGTTGCAGAAAGAATATTGAGCTATTAAGGGGTTTTTATTTGTTATTATGAATATTGACCAATAAAAGGTACAATTTTAAGCACTATATGCATATGTCTTATCTTAATATTGTGCACCAGATCACTGAACAGCTACCAATTTGCCACTACCGTGGCCATCCTATAAGCCAAGGAACAGATTTGGCTACACACTGAATCATACGTAAAATACTGTATGACAACACTAAGGGCCTGATTCTAACTTTGGAGGACGGTGTTAAACCGTCCCAAAAGTGGCGGATATACCACCTACCGTATTACGAGTCCATTATATCCTATGGAACTCGTAATACGGTAGGTGGTATATCCGCCACTTTTGGGACGGTTTAACACCGTCCTCCAAAGTTAGAATCAGGCCCTAAATCTAGATTGAAAAACAGAAAGAAACGTCTTTGGCAATGCTTACTGAAGCTTTCTTTAGCTACTACTTGGTTGGAGAACGTCTACCAGCTTGGACCTTCAGCTGTTTTGCCATGCCCCTGTTGATAGACCAGTGGACCTCAACATTTCGTTTGGGGGAAAAAACCTAGAAATTTGACGTTTGATCAGTTCCACAATTCACGCTTATTACACGCTGGGTAGGGATGGAGTCAATGACTAGCCACGACCAGCGTTACAAACCGATGAGGCACCCTTTTTCGAGCTTAATTTAAATAATCTTTTAATCTGTGTGGTAGTAAAAATGTGAAAATGACGCCTCTGTATGTAGAGTGGTAGTTACATTGTTGGCAGATTCATACAGCGTCGAACTTCATTAGAATCGCTGCAATTTGCAAACTTGTAATCAATTCAAACACATCACCTATTTTTAAAGTGACTTATTGGTAACCTGCCTTGTGGCGCCTGACCTGGGGAGGTAGAGACAGACTCCTCCACCTCCCCAGATACCCCCCCCCCTTACACACACACTCACACAGATGACCATTGATATGTGTACGTCATTGGCGCGTCTAGTTCACCTCCACAGCTATCTGTAACCTGGCACGGCTGCTACGTGTGTCCTCGTCGCACGTAGGTTGGAAAGAGCACAGCTGTTCTAGGGGCGAAGTCCACGTTGCGTAACTACCACAATAAAGCAAAATAAATACTGTCGACCAGCTTCTCACGTCCAGTTTAAACCAGCCACATAAAGGGAATAGAGCCGCACACATTTACACATATGTAGTCCCATGTAGTCCCACGCCTACCCACTGCTTCATTTGCATATATGTAAATATATATATATTTTGTATGGCAGAAGAGGCAAGCGTTGGGAAAAAAGACTAGGCAGCCAAATATTAATATATCATGGTAATATAGTGGTAGGGACCCAAAGTTTTTCTTAGAAGCCATCCGCCAGTGGTTCTGAACGTCATGGTTGTGGAATACCAGGCCTCCTAGTCTTGTTTGAACTCATGTCTATTCTACATACAACGCCGGCCTCTTTTTCTCTCCCCTGTACGTTCTTTCTGATCCCTGCTTGCTGGTGTTCTCTGTGTTATCTTTATTTTCCTCCTTCTTTTTCACTTTTCACTCTCTCTGTCGCTCTGGGTGAAAGTCTGATGATGAAACAGAAGTCCCAGACCCCTAAAAATGAGTGCTGCCGCCTACCACGTACAACCACTGGCACACATTAACCACTGCACCCATCTAGTGCAAATCCTAGGAATTGCGTGGCTAGTGTTTGTGTGAAACTGGAAGAGGTTGGGAAAAGATTTGTTGGTTTCTTAGTGGACTAATGAATCCACTAGTCTCATTTGTGGTTGGCTTCATTATCATAGGTTCAAATCCCAGTAGGTCCATTCAGCCTTTCATCACTCCAAAGTAGATAAAATGAGTGCCATTGAGTTGGGTAACAATAAACATTGGTTATTGAAGTGCCAATCAACCCACGATTTGGGTGAAGGTGTTCTTTAGAAATACACATTGTGATGTGTCATTTTACGATGTCCTTCGATGGGCACAGTTGTGACAAATACATGGGGTGTTTGCTGAGCAGACCTTAGACACACACAGTGGGGACCATTAGTACAATCTGATGACCATGGTATCGTGATGTTTGGATAATCTGTTAAGAAAATCATACCCTTCCTCAGTGATCACGGTCACTTTACATTCACAAGCTCAGTGACAACATACTTTCCTCTGGACTATGACTGTTTAGAGGGGAAAATGAAGCAGGAAAGCTCAAAGTACTTTTCTAACACTAGTGAAAGGCGAGGCCCGATTGGGAACTGATGACGCAGAAATAGAAGGTCCGACATATATTCATGTACACCGTGTAACCGACATATATAATGAAGTGTGATTTTAAGTAAAAGAAATAATGTACAAGGGAAATTGTGCCCTCGGGGTAGTTCGCCATCATTATAAACGAGCTTTATTAATCATGAAGTATTAAAAATGTACTAATCCGTCATAATCGCAAAAGTATGCCATGATTTCTTGCCTGAATACTGTTTTGCTTAGCTTAAATTTAGTACAGGCTTTGGCCTAGTTGCTTGGTTTCAAATTCTAACTGCGTGATTCTTTTTTTCCTTGAATTAATGAAATATATTCTTGCTTGAAGTTGTATTTTTCCAGTAGAAACTGGCTGGTACACTTATCTCCAAGGTTTCGTGCTAGGCCGGTTACATCCCCTTTGATACAAGGTCAGTCTCTGCAGGTGCGGACAATGAAGGTACAGATAGTAAAATAATTGGCAAACCATGATACAATTTGTGTTCCAAGGCTCCAAGGACAGTGTATGCATAAATGGGTGCTAGTAAAAGACAATTTTTGATTGGACAATTTGAAGCCAACCTATGAACCCTCCAATGGAAGACCCTACAGAATTTGCAATGTTTCTTACTTAAACCCACCGGACAAAGAAAAGTCAGCCATTTTCCTCGATGCCAGTTTGAAGCCTGATGCCAGACTCCATTTTGGACGACACCCTGATGCCCTTTTCTCTATCTGAGAGAAAGAGACTTTAAGAATTCTCACCCTAGAGACTTTAACTTTGATTTGCCCCCGTCTTGCCCATGCAGTAACTTTGCCCTATTCTCCTTGCCGCTGCAAGGAAGCTTGCCCTTAACTTTGCCCCTTTTGAAATTTGCCCCATGCTGATCAACCGGTACCTGAAGGACGAAGACTTTTCTTGAATGCTGATTGTGTTTGGTAAATATGAAAGGATAAATGTATTATGCATTGTGTTTTTCCTTTTAGGTACCAACTGCTACTTTGATAGGATCCTAGCTAGAAGTTTTCCAAATTTGTGTTGACTAAATTCGTTTTGCATGAAGTCCCACATGCCAATGCTAATTAGAGGTTAGTCGAGGTATTCATTCAATGTATCATGAAGAATTGAAATCTTGTTATGCTGACCGAATGTATGCAATTAGTCAAATACAGTTAGTCACATTGGTGATTTGCATTGCTATAACAGAGTGTATCATCATTCAGATTTTGCGTAGATTGCGTTTCTTCTGCCGTTATGGACAGCTAGTAATGTTCATATACATATATCAATTGGTTTTGAGACACATATATATCGTGCTAGCTTTGTTAATATAGGGAAATAAATCCACTAACTTTCAATAAACTGGTGTGGTTATTCATGACTGAAAGGTCATGGTGCGCCGAAATACCAACTGTTATTGATTTCTGATGTGTTGTATTGATCTATTAATTGAATACTGATTACCGATTACAACAGTTAGTGATTATTGATTTGAGTGACCCGACTATTTAGGATGAGGAGAGCCCGACTCGGTTAAAAGATTCACCGACCTCCAACGTGTCCAGGTACAGGTAATTTATAAGGTCTGGACGCATTATCAGTAGATGGTAGCAGAGATTGATGGTTTAGCCCTTTGGGACCCCATCCGAACAATAGACAGAGTCAGGTTAGAATTTTCTTTGATAAAACAAGTTGGAGAGATGATGATGCCCTAAGTCCCCGATGACTTTCCCGGGATCTCGGAGCTTGCGAATGAGGAACATGGAGGTATGAGAATGGCCTCAGCATTTCTAGTGACGGTATGAGTGAAGTTAGGGTTTTGCGCTTGCACAGCTTATCGCCGCAGATTAATTGAGAAGTTTGTGAGGATTTAAGGAGTTAAAAGATAATAGAGGAGTGTTCCTCCAAAGGTGTGAGAGTAGGGAAGTCGTCGAACTTCACGTGTGTGTAGCGCTTTGAGCAGAAAAATTGTCCACGTGGTTGTTGATGTTGAGACGGGCCCTGCGAGGTCAAGAGACTCCGGAGTATGTTGAAAAGTGTATGTGACACTTGTTTGATGTTGTGATCTGGTCGGTTTAATAGGTTGATCGGGTGTGGTCAACAAGTCGGTATGAATGTTGCAGGGTGAAAGAAAACTTCGACTTTGAGATTTGACGAATTCTAAAGTGCACTAGAATAATTCATTGATCAGTTGAGAGTAAAGTTTGCGGGTCAAATTTTGCTTGCGAAAGTGGGAAACCGAGAAAGATGGAATAACTGCCGAGGCTAGTGAAAAATCCCTAAGGTTTCTGAAGCGATTGTATTACCTTTCCTGTAGTAAACCGACAGATCTGTTTTATTCTTTTGGTTAAGTGCTCGCGTTGTAGTGCAGAAATTAGTTTATGAGTGAAGCCGAATGAAAAGAGGACAAGCCGCGGGACTTTGTCAGCCGCAGTGTGTGAGTGTGACGTCACTAGGAGCCGCGCTGGGATAGGTCGGTTGGTGAGAAGGGTCGCGCACGGATTGGACGCAGTCCGTGAAGCGCAATTGGAAGGGGAAAGGCAAGCGAAGAGTATTCCGGGAATTAAAGTCACTTATTGATTACATATTTTAGAAAAACAAAAGACGGAAAGATGAAATTTTTCAAAGCATTTAAGAGTGCCATGAGGGGAGACGTATATATTAAAGCAAATGTAGGAGAAGAAACACCGCCTGAGGGTACACCAGCTTACATCGTCATTGAAGAAAAGGGTGTAGCGCCATGTCTTTGGTTAAAACAATGGTGCAAATTAACAGAAAAACATGGAAGTGTAGCGTTCCCTATCCATGGGTCGTTTAACCTAAGGGTTTTTGAAAATCTGAGATTTGCGCTATACGACATGAAAGTACCTCCAAGGCCAGCACAGTTTGAGGCATTAGCAATTTGGGAGCTAATAGCTAGAAACCAACAACAAAAGAAATTTGAGACAAGAATAAGAAAAGTAGAAAACACAGTAGCGGATGCTAGATGGGACAGCACACAAAAGGTTTGGAGATCAGACGTATTGCAGGGGATTAAATTGTTTCCAGCGATTACCGAGGAAACGGAGACGGAAGGAAGGAAAGCCACCTGTAAGACAAACAGGAGTCAGTCCAGAGAAAGAGAGAGCAATAGAAACTCGAAAAGGGGAGACGAGTCAGATGATGAGGAGTTCATTATACAATTGCTGAATGATCGCCCACCACCATACGTGGAAAGCGAAAAAGGCTCAAGCATTAGTACTGCCCCTCCTGAACCAATACAGGGTAATGTAACACCAAATTTGAGAGTATCTCAGAGACCGAGCAGCTCTGACATGCCTTTCTCACCACGAATACCACGGATTCAGAGAATGTACCCAGACGTGCCAACATTGAAACCTGCTGATAACTATCAGCCACAGGTTCAAAGGCACTGTTGCGATGAGCATAATGTGGGAATGTCTTCCGATTCAATGGCGCAGGGAGGACAAAACTATCAGAGACCGACATTGATTCAAGCTGAATCAACACAGTTCTCGATGCCCCAAAAGCAGACACCAGAAGTGCGAGTGGTAGAAAGCCAGTTAGGTATGCCAGCAATGATGAACCACAATGTGGGGATTAACATGCCACAGAATTCGGGGAACAGACAGAATCCAGATGCAATATCTCTACCTATCACTGTAGGTCCACCAGTACCACTGTACATACAGGCAAATTCAAGCACCAGCGACCAAGGGTTAATGATACAGAATGGGACAGGGAGAAGATGCATAGAAACCACTCCAGAGACAACTCCGATAGCTGCACTGCCAAATGGATCTGGGTCCTTGTCGGAATTTAGTCCAATTCCAATTTGCGCTCCGTCAACCGTGGTAAGGTCACATCCACCACTATTAGTACCGTTAACCTCACAGACTGAAACATTACAGAAACCGTCGATGGCAGTTGATGTAACTGCTACATTGATGGGACTGAACGCGCAACAGTTAACACAATGGTTCAACAGCCTGAATTCCCCACAGAGTACATCTAGTGGGAAGGGAGAAGAATACCTGAATAAGATAAGGTTGGGTATGGAGGCAGATGAACTGGTAGAGGGAACAATGGGTCTGAACCGATTAGAATCATACACAGAGGAAGAACTAAGATACATGTGCCCTAGGATTACAAGAGAAGTGAGTAACATACATAAGAAGTTACAAGAAATTGCAGACAGAAACGAAATCGATATAGGTAAGACCAAACACCTGAGCAGAAGTTACAGGTTAGACTTCGAGACAAAAGATTTTGAACACATGAGATCCGCAGGGATGAAAACACACCTTAAAGAGATACTGCAGAGTGCACAGGTTTGGAGATGTTTAGACAAGTGGGAAAGCAGGTGGGTCAAGAAAAAGGATAAAAAGAGGGAAAACACTTCAGAACGAAGTGAGAAAAAACAACAGAATGACGATCTGATAACCATGCTACCAATGAGAGAGACAGCAGGGGGAAAACTTGTGCATGTACCATGGCACAGGTGCGATATTCAATCCTTTACGGATGACTTTCCCAAATTAAGAGAGAAGCCGATTGAGTGGTATCAACAAACGGATAGATTTGTGAAACTCGCGAAGTGTCTCTGGGAAGACCTGAATACCTTATTTGAAATTGTGGTTCCGGCTGATTTGTGGGAAGATTGTAAAAGGGCTGTAGGTTGGCCGACGAGTGAACCAGAGAGAGATAGGGACACAGGTGCGCCATCACCTATGGTAATGAGTTTGTACCACAAGGTGATCGAGCACTTGAAAACCAAGGTTGCGTCGAAAAATGTGGATTGGCAAAGGATTGACAGGACCGCGCAAGAGGTTAAAGAATCTATACACACGTATTATGAGAGGTTGTTGAAAGCGTTTAAAAATTACAGTGGCACGGAGACGATTGAGCCAAAAGACATGCTCCATTTTGTGTTCAGGTTTGCGGAAGGGCTGAGACCCGAAATTAGCTAGATGATTAAATCGCATTTGATTTGTTGGCAGTCAAAGTCGATCGATGAAGTGTTGAATTATGCAAAATACTGCAGTGATGAGATTGAGACGAAGCAGAAAAGATTGAAAGAAAAGGTGATGGTGATGCAGCTCAGAGCAGCTCAGACAGGCTTACAAGGTTTGCAAGGATTTCAACAACAGATGCCGCAGCAGCAGCAACAGGGAAATGCTATGTTTCAGATGAGAGGCAGAGGCCGAGGAGGGTTTGTGAATAATGGTCCTGATTTGAATACTGTTATGATTCCAAATGGTATACAGGCAATGAAGAAGGTGATGCCATGTCACACGTGCGGAATCGTCGGGCATTGGAAACGGGAGTGCCCAATGATGGTGCAGGAAGGTGTAGGTCAGCAAAACAATGATGTCAATGCATTTCAGACTATGAGAGTACCGAAACTGAGAGGTCCGAACCCAAATTTTCAAAACAATATGAACCAGATGCAGGGTCTACAACCCATGCAACCGCAACAGGTGCAAATGCCTCGTGTGCAAATGACACAATTGCAGCCAATGCAACAGCAGTTTCCTATGGTACCTAATCAGCAAATGCAAATACCCTTAGCACCAATGAATCAGCTGCAAGCAATGCTTCCTCAACAGGTCACGGGTCAGGGAATGAGTCAAAATGACACAGTACACCAATTCCCACTACACAGCGAGAATGGAATAAACGATGCATGGGAGAATGAAAGTTCAGATGAGGAGGGAAATTGTGTGCTTGCAGCATCCTTGGAAGTTGATCAAAAGGGTCCGTATGTGGAGGGAAGAGTTATGGGCCATCGCGTTTCATTTTTGGTTGACACAGGAGCTACACGTTCCACTGTTAGGAGCATTGATGTACCAAATTTGCCACTTTCAGGGAGAACAGTTCAAGTAGTGGGAGTAGCAAATAGGTACCTGACGAACCCAATCACAGATCCAGTACAAGTCAGAATTGGTAACTATCAAGGGTCACATAATTTTGTGGTATGTGACTCAAGCCCGATATCACTGTTAGGGAGAGACCTATTGTGCAAATTGGGATGTTCGATTATGTGTTCGAACGATGGAATTAGAATTCAGACGAGCAGTGATGGGGAAGAAGAGGACAGTGTAGAAGGGGATGAGATGGAAACTGTCTATGAAGAGTATCCTCTGATTACCCTTTTTCCGATGATCACTGAAGCAGATATTCCAGCTGAGTTACAGGAAACAGTCGGAAAAGAAGTGTGGGATATGACAGGAAAAGAGGTGGGATTGGTGAAAGGAGTTGAACCGGTGAAAGTGACTGTAAAACCCAATGTAACCTTTCCCCAGACCCCACAGTACCATATGGCACAAGACACCCTCATGAAAGTCACCCAACTCATTGACGAGTTTGTAAAACAGGGAGTACTGAAAGAAGTGTTAAGCAGTCCATGTAATTCACCAATCATGGGACTAATAAAGCCAAGTGGAAAGGTCCGAATTGTGCAGGACTTGAGGAAAATAAATGACATCATAATTAAATGCTGCCCTGTAGTGCCAAATCCAGCTGTGATAATGTTTCAAGTCCCTTGCGATACCGAGTGGTTCTCAGTCATCGACTTGTCACAAGCATTCTTTTCGGTGCCTCTTCATGAGGACAGCCAATTTCTCTTTTGTTTCAAATTTTTAGACAGAGTCTACAGTTGGTGTCGAATTCCTCAAGGGTTTTCGGAGTCACCGTCAATTTTAAATCAGATTCTAAAGAAAGACTTGGAAGCGTTAGAATTGCCATTCGAGTCAACCCTAGTACAGTACATTGACGACTTACTGATTGCATCCAAGACAGAAAGTGACTGCACAGCCGACACCATTGCTCTATTGAACCATTTGGGAAGGAACGGACACAAGGTGTCTCCTTCAAAATTACAGTTCTGTCAGAAGAAAGTGAAATATTTGGGTCACCAAATAGAAAAAGGGTCACGAAAAATTATGAAGGAAAGAATAACAAGTGTACTTCAAATGAGTCCCCCAAAGACGAGGAGGGAGGTGAGGAAGTTTTTGGGAATGGTGAGCTACTGTCGCCAATGGATTCCCAACTTCTCAACCCTAGCAAAATCTTTACTGAAACTGACCCAGAAGGATGCATTGGATGAAATTGAACTGAAAGGAGAAGAGATGGATGCTTTTATTGAATTGAAAGAATGCATGTGCAGGGCTCCAGCTTTAGGTATGCCTGACTACACAAAGCCTTTCACATTGTTTTGTCATGAACGTGATGCATGTTCCTTGTCTGTCTTGACCCAAGCCCATGGTGGCGTAAACAGACCAGTAGCATATTTTTCAGCTACTTTGGATCCGGTCGCAGCAGCACTGCCAGGGTGCTTGCGCGCCGTAGCCGCAGTTGGTATCAGCCTCACTCAGAGTGAAGGAATAGTGATGGGACACCCTTTAACAGTCATGGTCCCTCACTCAGTCGAGATACTTTTGACACGTTCCCGAACACAGCACATGACTGGTGCTAGACTCACAAGGTACGAAACAATAATTCTGGGATCACCTAATGTGCAGCTGAAAAGGTGCACTACGTTGAATCCAGCAACCTTGTTTCCCAGTGAAAATGCTGAAATTGAGAACGCTGAAGACATCGAGCACGACTGTCTTCAGGTGACTGAATTTTGCACCAAACCAAGACCTGATATCAAAGATACCCGATTGGAAGAAAATGATCAAATTATTTTTGTTGATGGTTCATGTTTAAGAGATGCACTGGGTGTATTGAAAGCAGGGTACGCTGTATGCACAGTAACAGGTGTTTTGGAAGCATCTTGGCTTCAAGGAGTTTACTCTGCACAGGTAGCAGAATTGGTAGCCCTTACTAGAGCTTGCCAACTCTCTGCATTGATGAAAGTTACCATTTACACTGACAGCCAGTACGGGTTTGGAATAGTGCATGATTTCGGACAATTGTGGTCACAGAGAGGCTTCATGACCTCTTCAGGATCACCAGTGAAAAATGGTGAAAGAATAAAAGAATTGTTACATGCCATCCAACTACCAGGAGAAGTAGCAGTGGTAAAATGCAGTGCACATTCGAAGGGACAGGATTATGTTTCTCTGGGAAATGGATATGCGGATCAAGTCTCAAGGTTTTGCGCATTGAACTGTATATTGCTTAGGGATGAATGGAATTCGATAAGTGAACCAGAACTCGAACCAAGCGAAATATTTGCTCTAAAGGTGATAGATACGATGGACGAATTGAAATCCTTACAGAATGATGTCAGTGAGGATGAGAAACTCTCGTGGACCAAATCACAATGTGTAAAGAGACTAGATGAATTATGGGTTTCAAGTGAAGAGAAATTCGTTCTTCCAAATAGCCTTTTCACACAGATAGCCAGATTTTACCATGGACAAGCTCATCTTGGGAGGGATGCCATGATTAGGTTGTTCAAAACTGATTGGTTTAACCCCAAATTCCGTCAAGTTGCTGAAGCAGTTTGCCACCGTTGCGTCATTTGCCAACAGATGAACGCAGGGAAGGGAACCGTAGTAAATTTGAGCCACATTGGAAGAGCAGGGGGTCCATTCAGCAGGATGCAAATGGACTTCATTGAGATGCCTGTGCATGGAGGCTTGAAGTATGTGTTGGTGGTTGTGTGCATTTTTAGTCACTGGATTGAAGCATACCCTACACGCAGAAATGACAGTCTCACAGTTGCAAAATTACTCTTGAGAGAGTTAATACCACGTTTCGGATTCCCGATCTCTTTAGAATCAGATAGGGGAAGTCACTTCAATAATGAAGTAATAAAATTGCTTTGTGCAGCACTGAACATTGAGCAAAAGCTGCATTGTAGCTACCGCCCTGAAGCATCAGGTCTAGTGGAGCAAATGAATGGCACATTGAAATCAAGAATGGGGAAAATATGTGCATCAACAAACTTGAAATGGCCTGACGCATTGCCTTTGGTACTAATGTCAATGAGAAACACCCCTGACAGAAAGACTGGACTGTCCCCATACGAGATTCTCATGGGCAGAGCTATGAGACTTCCAGCAGTTCCTGCAAATGCGCTCTTGAATATTACAGATGATATGGTGTTAGACTACTGCAAAGGTCTAGCTGATGTGGTTCGATCTTTCTCTCACCAGGTGGAGGCAACCACCTTGCCACCGATCCAAGGTCCAGGACACACCCTGAAAGCAGGTGACTGGGTCGTGATAAAGAAGCACGTGAGGAAGTCGTGTTTGGAACCCTGTTGGAAAGGACCTTTTCAAGTGATTTTGACGACTACCACCGCTGTGAAGTGTGCGGGAGTTCCCAACTGGATTCACGCCAGTCACACAAAGAGGGTGTTGTGTCCCACAGATGAGGAAGTTGAAGCGCTGAAGTTACCAGTTCCTGATAACAAAGTACCGAGCGCTGAGGCAGAGCAAAACAGAACTAGAAGCGAACAGGCAGAAGTAGAGGAGGGAGAAATATTCTCTGAGGACGAAGCAACTGATTCACTTGGGGAAGACCAAGGAGGAGCCTCAGACAGCGACGAACCAGCTGAAGGTAACAAAGAGCCTGAAGCAGCTGAAAGTGACAAAGAGCCTGAAGAAAGTAACGGTGACAAAGGGCTCGAAAGAGGTGAAGAAGCAGGAGAGCCTGATCAGAGGAGGGCTTTCCCAGAAGCAGACGATACAGAAAAAGAAAAAGAAAACCTGATTGACTCCCCAGAAGGAGGGGACAAGGCAGAACAGAACGAAACTGCTCAAACTTCTTCAGAAGAGATCGCAGGTCCATCAAGTGGACATAGCGCTAAAAGAAGACCAAGCATATCACCAGTAAAACTAAGAACTAGAGAAACGTTGAACGACAGTGAAGGGCCAAGAGTGAAAGAGAAAAGAAAGGAAGTGTCTGTCGTAGTACCAACACCAAGTGAAGAAAAGGACTTGGCCAAAGAGGAAAGTACCAGTGAGAAAGAATCAAAGAGAGATGCAAAACTGAAAAGAAAAAGGATACCGAGCAGGAGGTATTCCGGTCCGGAGTGGGCATACGTAGCCAATAACGATTGGTCAGACGAATTCGTATCCCTCAGTCTTGAGAACGAAGAGGCAGAACTTCATTTTGGAAATAAAAACTTTATGGACTCTGTTGATTGAAACCATTGATAACTTGATTGACTTTTCAACCGGCTAAGACATTGCTAACTTGATTGACTTTGAAACCGATTTTGAGACAACGCTGCTAACCGATAAGAGACTAAGCTGCTAAAGAAAACTGTGTGAACATTGAACTCGTTCAGCTTTGTAAAAAAAAAAACCTGCAAATACGCTTTGATAAGGTGTCTTCGACTTTCTGATTCTATACAGATCATGACTAGCTTCACTACACAGGGGCGTAAAATGATGTATTGTAAATACATGTGTATAGGCTTAATAACCGCATGCATACTAATAATTGTAGCAATAGTTCTTGGAATGCATGGTAAAAGTGAGAGTGAGACGAATGATGCTTCTACTTCTAAACCTATTATCGTTACTGAACTAACAGCTCTGAAGAGACTCGAGCAAGACGAGAGACACTTGCATGATAAGAAGGAACTTTCATCTAACGTTTTCTATCGCTTACTGAGTGATTATGTTGAGACCATGGATGCGAAAGATTGTTATGTGTGTACACAAATACCTACCTCAGTAGTGGAAGGGGTAACATATCACAGCATGCCTCTTACATATGGGATTACATGTAGTATAGTAGCTTCCAGATTTTATGCTCAAAAAGACATTCATTATTTCTATACTAATTACGATGTTACTTTTGCATATGTCCCCATAATAGGGCACCTAAGTAAGATAGCTAGAGATTGGTCTGCCAAATTAATGAGGGAATTTTTCGAACCAATGTCCCCTTTCCACACAGCTCACGCACATAGGGAGAACCTTACATGCTTGCTTTCACCAGTAGAAATAGAATTTTTAGACCGCACTGACGACAGAAAGAACGAAATGAAGGAGAAATTAGAGAAGGAATTGCACGAAAGGACGTCTGTAGATAATTATGCTTTTGCCGCAATAAAGACACAAGGGAAAATAGCTTTAGATACATTGCATGTGGGAAGATTTTGTATACATAGATTTCCATCATATTATGACACAGTTTTCGTGGGAACGAGTGAATGTAAACACACATACGCATTCCAACAAAAGTGGACGTTCATGCTGAATGGACAAGACCCAGTTATTCCTGGAGTGTATTATATTTGTGGACTCAACGCCTATTATCGTCTTCCTAAAGGATGGTATGGGAGGTGTTATTTGGGAATAGTGTTCCCAAAGGTTTACCAACTAGATGACTTAAAGAAGTTTCCAAGGCTGTCTGAATCACATCGTGTTCAGAAAAGGAAGACAGCTGCTGGTGTGGTAGGAGATATATTTGGAGCTCTGATTCCATCAGTAGGAGTCATATTGAATTCAATCAAAATACGAAAGTTGTCTACTATTGTGGATAACATGCTGACAAAGTTTTCAGGAGCTATAATCCTGATGGATGCTGAACTCGCTGCAGAAAGAGCTATGACTCTTCAAAATCGGCTTGCCTTAGACATTCTTTTAGCAAAGGATGGCGGCGTTTGCAAAATGCTTGGCACGCGTCACTGTTGTACATATATACCCGACAGCAGTGGAAAAATTAGAACAATGCTTACAAACTTAACTAAAGAAAGTGTAGATTTAAAGGAATTGAAAGAACCCGGAGTTTGGGAGAAAGTTGGAAAAGGATTTGCTTCTGTGGGAAATTGGCTCAGCAACGTTTGGAACGGATTGTTACTAAAAATAGTAAAGGGAATATTGATAATATTAATTTGTTTATTAGGCTCTTGGGGAATATGGAAAGCTTTCAAAATGTTAAAAGCAAGGAACAAAAGAAAAAGAGAAGAGAAAATAGAGAACAAAATGGTGGAAATATATAGGGAGAAGTCAAAAGGGACTAAAAGAAAAAGGGAATTGACTGAAGTGCCAAATTACGATACAGAATTTTAATGGAATAAAATTTGTGGGTAGATTTGATGTGATGACATAATTAGTCATCAGAGGAGGGATTGATGACGCAGAAATAGAAGGTCCGACATATATTCATGTACACCGTGTAACCGACATATATAATGAAGTATGATTTTAAGTAAAAGAAATAATGTACGAGGGAAATTGTGCCCTCGGGGTAGTTCGCCATCATTATAAACGAGCTTTATTAATCATGAAGTATTAAAAATGTACTAATCCGTCATAATCGCAAAAGTATGCCATGATTTCTTGCCTGAATACTGTTTTGCTTAGCTTAAATTTAGTACAGGCTTTGGCCTAGTTGCTTGGTTTCAAATTCTAACTGCGTGATTCTTTTTTTCCTTGAATTAATGAAATATATTCTTGCTTGAAGTTGTATTTTTCCAGTAGAAACTGGCTGGTACACTTATCTCCAAGGTTTCGTGCTAGGCCGGTTACATCCCCTTTGATACAAGGTCAGTCTCTGCAGGTGCGGACAATGAAGGTACAGATAGTAAAATAATTGGCAAACCATGATACAATTTGTGTTCCAAGGCTCCAAGGACAGTGTATGCATAAATGGGCGCTAGTAAAAGACAATTTTTGATTGGACAATTTGAAGCCAACCTATGAACTCTCCAATGGAAGACCCTACAGAATTTGGAATGTTTCTTACTTAAACCCACCGGACAAAGAGAAGTCAGCCATTTTCCTCGATGCCAGTTTGAAGCCTGATGCCAGACTCCATTTTGGACGACCCCCTGATGCCCTTTTCTCTATCTGAGAGAAAGAGACTTTAAGAATTCTCACCCTAGAGACTTTAACTTTGATTTGCCCCCGTCTTGCCCATGCAGTAACTTTGCCCTATTCTCCTTGCCGCTGCAAGGAAGCTTGCCCTTAACTTTGCCCCTTTCGAAATTTGCCCCATGCTGATCAACCGGTACCTGAAGGACGAAGACTTTTCTTGAATGCTGATTGTGTTTGGTAAATATGAAAGGATAAATGTATTATGCATTGTGTTTTTCCTTTTAGGTACCAACTGCTACTTTGATAGGATCCTAGCTAGAAGTTTTCCAAATTTGTGTTGACTAAATTCGTTTTGCATGAAGTCCCACATGCCAATGCTAATTAGAGGTTAGTCGAGGTATTCATTCAATGTATCATGAAGAATTGAAATCTTGTTATGCTGACCGAATGTATGCAATTAGTCAAATACAGTTAGTCACATTGGTGATTTGCATTGCTATAACAGAGTGTATCATCATTCAGATTTTGCGTAGATTGCGTTTCTTCCGCCGTTATGGACAGCTAGTAATGTTCATATACATATATCAATTGGTTTTGAGACACATATATATCGTGCTAGCTTTGTTAATATAGGGAAATAAATCCACTAACTTTCAATAAACTGGTGTGGTTATTCATGACTGAAAGGTCATGGTGCGCCGAAATACCAACTGTTATTGATTTCTGATGTGTTGTATTGATCTATTAATTGAATACTGATTACCGATTACAACAGTTAGTGATTATTGATTTGAGTGACCCGACTATTTAGGATGAGGAGAGCCCGACTCGGTTAAAAGATTCACCGACCTCCAACATGTCCAGGTACAGGTAATTTATAAGGGCTGGACGCGTTATCAGAACCAATACCAGCCCAGGCAGAAAATGTCCAAAAGAGCCCCGCACTGCACCACGCAAGTGAGCGTAAGAGACAGTCTCTCCCTCATGAGCTTAGCGAGGCAGTGTCACTTGAATCGGTGCAGGAGGGCAGCCTCACTCGAATGAGCGTAGCAAGGCAGTCTCATCCACGTGAGCGTAGTGAGGCAGTCTCCTCGCTTGTGTGTGTGTAGCGAGGCAGTCTTTCCTGCATGGGTGCAACGAGAGACAGCCTCTTCCGACTGAACGTAGTGAGACAGTCGTGAGTGTAACCAGGCAGTCTCACCGGCGGGTGAAGCGAGGCAGTCTCATCCAAGTGAGCCTAGTGAGACCAGCTCACCATCTCCAGGATGGTTTGGAAGTGAACATTTGAGAGACACAACCCTAAAAATGGCAGCATAAGTGTTTAAACATATCGTCTGTGTGATTTCCGGGCTGGCTTGCAGCAACCAATCTGAATGAGTTTTTTAAAAATAGTTAGGCTTTCCTGATAGGGTATTGTACTCAGTCCTTGATGCCTGACCTGCAGCTTTCTTCAATACAATTGTAGGCTCACTTGGAGTACTGCATGCAGTTCTAGAGCCCTCGAAATTACAGCCCTTCCATTCATGGCCTGCATAAGGTTTCCATTGGTGTGGCGCGTGCGTGTGCACTAAACTGATATGTTTGAACCTTATATAAGTATACAGGAAACCTCTGTATCATCCTGATACATGTGTGTGTGTGTGTGTGTGCAAGTGGACAGCACTTACAACTTACAAAGAAGTAGTAGCTCTGGATAGATCCATTAGTAAACAGAGAAGGCATTTGCTCTTTTCTACTGCTTGTTCAATCTGCACACAACTACAAGGAAATGTAATTGGCTCCTGTGTGTATTCATACAGATCTGCCAGAGGGTCAAAGGTTATAGGGATGCATCAAAGTGGAAGAGTATAAAGAAATTCATCATGTCAATTGTTTGGGAAAAGCTACTTCTAAGAAATGGAAAGGGTTTAGAAATTTCATTACAAGACCAGAGGCTACCATTATGCATACAACTTTTATTGCTGCCCCAACATGCAGCCCTTTGAAGAACATTAAATACATGATAAACAAACATTCCAGGTTGGAAATTTCAAAACAATATAAGTCTATATTATATAGGCACATTCCTCTTTTATTGGATGCTCCTTAATAAGATAAATACTATATGGCTTATTTTACCTTTTATGTTTTGCTTTACGTTTAAATGTTAATTTTAAATGCTTATCGTGATTACTTCTACCGGTAAATACACCCCTCCAATTTATGGTTGGGTTTTTCCATTTTCTTTAACTTGTGCCCTAATTTGTATTCCTTTTTATTTTACACCTGTTATTTGAGTGATATTATTCTTAATGGAGATTGTCAGGTAAGTGGTTTAGCTTTATATACTGGCCTACACCAGGCCTGGTGAGCCTGTCATGAGCTGCGAGTACTTCTCTGGGGATCACATCGTCTTTTGAAAGACGCAGGCTTTGAATGACACGCTCCTCCATTCTTCGGGAGAGCGCACCTGCCTGTGGCGGAGGCCCACTGTAACTGTGGGTTTCGGGGGTGTCGCTCCGCGCTTCAGGAGTGCATCAGCATGTTTACATGCTACACGGCTGAGTCCTCATTAATAATAGAAAGAGGACCCAACATTTTGGGCACAGCACACTTCGGCGGCCATTTTTGTTTGGGCTTTTAAGCCCTTCATATAATGTGTATGGCACGTCGTGGATGTTGCCATAGCATTGCGATTCTATTTCAGGACCAGAGGCTTCATATTATGTTTCTCTCTCTATGCTTTATTTCTACAGCAGCCAATCAAAAGAGAGTATCAAAAACAAAACATATCCCAACATTCAATACAATACGTCATAACCATAGAGACTGTCCATACATATATAACTCAACGAGGATAATGAACTTCCTCTTCCTTTGCTGCTGCCGCAGCCAGTTAAGTGCTTTTCCATTATATGTGTTTACCTTGTGCTTCACTTGAAACTTGTAGCGCGCTCTCGCGTTTACTGGCACCTTCGTGTGGAGCGGGAGCTGTTTTCTACGAGGCTCTGCCCATAGTTAATTCGGTCCTTTGGACCTGAGTACCGGCCGCATTTTTCACACGCGCACAATCGTTCCGACCTATTTCCGCCCATTACCTTCCTTTTCAAGGTTTTGGCGGTCTGCCAAGCGGAACAATCGCGCGCTAGAGGCGTTCTGCCTCTCCTTTGATTCCCCTGGCCAGCGCTGCATCCCCTGAGCCGGCAATTCAAAATCCTGACCTCCTTTCAGGATTTTTGTGCTCCCTGACGCCCTGGGGCCATCTGGTCGGCCCAGGTTTGAAATAATTTGCATAGGCTCTGCCTAGAGTGCTGCAGGCTGCTCCCTCCACGTTATATATTTTATTCTGGTGCCTTACAGCCTGCTGGGGTTTCGCACTCCCCCTGATTGTAGTCTTTGACTACCCCAGATTACATTTACCCATACTGTCTATCAAGATGGCTCACTCATTTTCATATGAGGAGGAGGAATATTTTGGCGACGACGCCACTTCCTTGGAAGAAAAGTTGGTGGGTGCCCTGGACAATAGCGTTCAGCTATCTGTGAATGAGGCTCTGGCTAAAGCTTTGGGACCCCTTACACAACATTTTGAGAGCTTTGCTCGCCAAAAGTGATGGTTTCCTCCCATACCCCCGGCTGAAGATGCCCATAAAGATGCACATCAAGATCTCCCCTCTACCTCCAAGGGAAAATCTAAACTAAAGAAATGGGCTCATTCAGATCTCTTTGACAAATTAACCACCTCTATCCACAACGAACATGGTTATAGCTCTGCCAAGCCTACAGGAGGCCCAAGATTCAGATCAGTCTTCTGATCAATCCTCTTCAGATTCCTCTTCAGATTCAGAATCTGACTCTGCTAGGAGTGGGCTCCCGGGCCCTAGTAAGCGCAAGAGGCCTGACAAGGCTAAGAACCTTGCCTCCAAGACTCTTCGAGGTCTCAACTTCAATCCTGAGGACTTTGTCCACCCTCGATCCTCCAGCTGGACCCCTCCCCCTGAGGTAGCACTTTACATGCAAGAGCATATTAGAGCTAGCTTTGACAAGTAAGTAAGGGCAAGACTACGTGCGGAATGCCCTAGACCGGATTTGGAGGGTAAGGTCACTGACACACCGGACATTGATCCCACAATGGTCACGTTCCTGAAGAAGTTGGCAAAGGACCCCAAGAAGGGCCTAGATGGAGCATGGAGATCGTATCAAGACAAACTGCTTGACCTCGCGGGCCTGCTAGCAAAGATTCTAGAACTAGCATTAATTTCTAAAGAATCGAACACCCCCATTGACCCGGATATCCTAGTGGGTTGGGCCCAACGATCTATTTGCCTCCTGGGTAATGCAAACGTTGCAATCTCGACAGAAAGAAGACGCTCTATCTTGATGGGCATTGATCCACAGCTCAATGAACTGGCTTCCTCTGAAGCAGGTCAAGTAGCCCAAGGTCTCCTCTTCGGTGCTCCTTTCATTAAGGATTTGTCTAAATTCGCAGCTACCTTTAATTCCATGGACAAGGCTCAGTTATCTCTAAAAAAGGTTTTCAGAGAGACTCTTTTTCGGAGGGCCGGACGTATGCGGGTCGCTCGTCAGGCCGCTCCTACTATCAAGGCCCCAGACGCAATTCCTTCTCCTGTGGCTGGGGTTACCACAGAGACCAACAAGCGGATTCCACTTTCTACCCCTCTCGCCCCTGTGGAGGGAGAGCCCGCTTCCGCAAGAACTTCTATAAGGGACAGCAAGGATCCTCCCAAGATGCCTCCACTTCAGGTGAGACTCATTCCTTTCTCAGATGTAATTCTGGGTGGCAGGGTCCAAACATGTCTATTAGAATGGAAGAAAATAACCAAGGACCCTTGGGTGTTAGAGACCGTTCACGGTTTCAAGCTGGAGTTTTATCATTCCCCTGTTCAACATTTTTTCCATCTCCCTCCCCATTTTTCCAGTCGCGAACAAGAGGTAATAGATTCAGAGATTCTTTCCCTTCTCAAGAAAGGAGCTATTTGCCTTTCAGATCCCCACCCAAGAGGGTTCATCAGCCCCATCTTTCTGGTAGGCAAGAAGGGCGGCGGTTCAAGACTGGTTCTAAACCTCAAGGATTTCAATGCCTGGATAGTTTACAGCATTTCAAGATGGAGGGAATCCACCTCCTAAGAGACATCCTACAGGAAGGAGATTGGATGGTCTGTCTAAATTTAAAAGACGCTTACCTAAGCATTCCTATCTTTCCTCCCCATCGACGTTTTCTTCAGTTTTTCTGGATGAACCACTGCTTCGAGTTTCAGGTTCTCCCATTTGGCCTTTCATCCGCTCCTTGGTGCTTTACCAAGGTGATGAGACCAGTAGTGGAATCCCTGTGCGGCAAGGGAGTTTGCCTAATCGTCTATCTCGATGATCTGATAATTATGGTCCAGGACCTGATGGTCATGCAAGATCACTTGTCTTGGACAATCAACCTGCTTCAGAATCTGGGTTTTCTGATCAACCAACCCAAATCTTGCCTCATTCCCTCCCAACAGATGGAGTTCTTGGGATTCCAAATAGACTCAGTGAAAACTCTTTTGATTCTTCCTCCCCAGAAGATTCGCAATATAAAGAAAGAGTTGAGGCTTCTTCTATCCAAACAGAGTGTGTCCTTGAGGGGCTTAGCCGGATGGTAGGTCTTTTATCCTCCTTGATTCAGGCCATTTTTCCGGTCCCCTTTGCTACAGGGCCCTGCAGCGTCTCAAGATTTCTCCCCTTCAGAAGGGCCTTTCTTATTCAGACAAGGTTCCTCTGTCGGCGGAAGCTCAATCAGAGATATTGTGGTGGTTGAACCACATGGAAGCCTGGAATGGACGGGCAATATTCGGCTCCTCACCGGATGTGATTCTGGAGTCGGACGCCAGCAGATGGGGCTGGGGAGCTCGTTGTGGTTCTCTGACAACGGGAGGTCGTTGGTCGCAGGAGGAGCTTCACCTCCACATCAACTGCCTGGAACTACTTGCCGGTTCCTTTGCGATATGGAGTCTGTCACCCCTGAAATCAAATTGTTGCATTCTTTTGAGAATGGACAACATACCTGCGGTCAGGTATGTGACCAAACTGGGTAGTACGAGATCTCAGATTCTTGCGCAGATTGCCAAAGAGTTTTGGCAATTCTGTCTTCAGCACCGCATCTCAGTGATTGCGGAACACCTTCTGGGAGTGAACAACACTGTGGCGGACTGGAACTCCAGATTCCTGCGGGATGGCAGTGACTGGAGAATCCTCCCAGGGGTGTTTCTTCACCTCCACCAGTTGTGGGGCCCGTTTTCCATTGACCTCTTTGCCTCGAGACTGAACCGTCATCTCCCATTATGTTTCAGTTGGAGACCAGATCCGGAAGCAGCGGCCACGGATGCCTTCCTCCAGGACTGGTCCCTCCATCGGGGATATGCATTTCCTCCCTTCAGCATGATCTCTTGAGTCTTGTCCCAGGTTCGCCGACAGAAAGTGGTAATATCCCTGGTGACTCCCCTTTGGAGAGCTCAGGCCTGATTTCCTCTAGCTCTGGAGTTGTTGTGCAATTTTCCTCTTCTGATTCCTCTTCAGTGCAATCTGTTGCTGGACCCTCTCGGGAATCCTCATCCTCTGATTATGTCGGACCAGCTACAGCTGGTAGCGTGGAAAATTTCCGGAGACAATGGCTTATGCCAGGCATTTCTAAACAGGCTTCAATCTTCATCCATCAGGCATGGTCATCTTACACACATAAACGTTATGCCTCCTCCTGGAAGCGATGGGTTAATTGGTGTGCGGAACAGGATTCCGATCCATTTAAAGCGGATGTCAATCTCGTAGCTAATTATTTAGCTTCCCTGGCGGCTTCAGGTCTAGCTTACAGACCTGTCAATAATTATAGATCTTCCATTTCGGCTGGCCACATTCCAGTATCAGGTAAACCTATTGGTGAACACTTTATAGTTTGCAAATTGATGAGAGGTTTTCGTCTTGCTAAACCTCCTCTCTCGTTACTCATCTCTTTGGGATGTTAACCTTGTTCTGTTGTTTGTTTCCTCTTGGCCTGACAATAGATTGTTGTCACGTAAACAACTTTCGGCCAAGCTTGCTTTACTTCTGTGTCTAATTTTGTGTAAAAGAGTTTCTGATGTTAGAGCTCTGGATCTTGCTGGAAGAATGTTCACTCCGACTGAAGTCTCCTTTGCTATTTTCAGACATACTAAGACAGGTACCTCTTCAGTTTCCTATCTTGCATTCCCGCACAACCCCAAACCTTGTGTGGTTCAGTGCTTGAAGGCTTATGAGTCGTGTACAGAAGAGCTCAGGAAAGACCCGGGTGGCCAGCTTTTGATTGCTCTTCAAAAGCCTTTCAACCCTGTCTCGTCAACTACTCTAGCGAGATGGATTAAATGGATTCTCGTTGAAGTTGGTGTTGACGTTTCCATCTTTGGAGCTCATTCTGTTCGTGGAGCTATGGCTTCGAAATCTTTCTCTTTGGGAGTTAGGTTATAAGACATTATGAGAGCAGCAGACTGGTCTGCTGAGTCGACTTTTAAGACTTTCTATTACAAACCCATTGTAGATATAGCATCAGTGGTGGTAAGTCAGCTTTAAACTAGCATAATACGAAGCCTCCGGTCCTGAAATAGAATAAAAAAAATTCTAGCTAACGCGTCAAGACTTTTCAATTCTATTAAGGACATGGAGGCAAGGATTATCCCACCCAGATTACAGGACTAACTATATTTAAGAGTTGAGTATTTTAAGATTTATTTATTTATATTCCGTTTTTTTCTTGCATTCCCTCCCATTGCATATGTTGACTATGATATTGATGGCTATGATATTTCCGTAGTCTATGACTGGCTATATTTCTGTTCTCTAGGTTTTGACCAGAAACAATGAGACGTTGGACATTTGCTGGATTCACGAGTCGTTTTTCTCCTGGACTCTTGCTTGGGTTAACAACATGATCTGTGGATTTCATTTGGGATCCTTCCTTTATTGGCTTTTCATATTGAGTTTGGTTCAGCATTTGCAAAGAAAGAGGAAGTTCATTATCCTCGTTGAGTTATATATGTATGGACAGTCTCTATGGTTATGACGTATTGTATTGAATGTTGGGATATGTTTTGTTTTTGATACTCTCTTTTGATTGGCTGCTATAAAAATAAAGCATAGAGAGAGAAGCATAATCCTCGCCTCCGTGTCCTTAATAGAATTGAAAATTCTTGACACATTAGCTAGAAAAAAAAATATTGTTGAAACTGTTGCTGTTACCTAAAACAAAGCGGCAAGGTTAAACAGCTGATTTCTAGATGTCTTTTATCAAACAAACAAAAAAAGAAATAGAAAGAAAGGGAACAAAGGATTATTAACTTTGGCCTTTGAAGAAAAATATTTGAAAAGACCTTATGTAATATTTAGTAACTGCTACAGCCACACTGAATGTGAATCTTGAGACTATAAACAACAATATTTTGACAATGGAAGCACTAAAGAGGATGTTAAAAGCCCAAAGCAAACAAATATCAAGTGAAGGAGACCGTAGTAAAATCAAAGGTCTCGGTGGATTACAGGCCTAGTACAGTCATATGAAGCTGCCCACTTACAACCATGTTTGAAAGCTGCCCTGGAGAGATAAGCTTTAAGGAACATACTAATCGCTCAGCTACTAACTATGCCCATAAATGAATACGGGGCACATTGGAAGGACATTCCCAAATTACCGGTAAGTGTCGTTGATGTGCAATCTTTCCAGAATCGACTATTCACGTCATATGTTGTAGTCCTGCACTGCTCGATCAGAGATGGGTTTATCTTAGGCCCGTTTTACTTCAAACGGGTATAAGAACATGTAACAAGGTCATGAAATTCATTTATTCATTTGTGACTCTAAAAGGCCTGATCCAGATCGGTAAATTCATGGCCATTGCTGGGTGGAGCCTGCATGACGCCACAGTGGCAGATCAGAGACATTAAAAAGCCCTTCTTACACGCTTTTTCCATGTACTCCAGTCCTCAATGTTTCCAGCTGTACAAATACATGGTTAATTGGCAGGAAGATGCGAGCTGCATTATAGTGATCACCTACATACTCACCGCCTCCGACCCTATGCATAAATTGGTTGCTACAGTGAACTTTACATAAGGGGCCATTTTGTTTTATATATCTCACTTTAGGGTATGGGCCTGTAAGCATGTCAGTTTTGTGATATGCTTTTAAGTCTCTCACCTGCATTTTTATGCATCAATCTAGTTTATCATTCTCATATTAAAAATGCCTTTGGGTTTTTATTGACAGTTTTGTAATCCTAGCAGATTTACAATGCTGGCTGCTGCTCTAATGCAAAGTAATAATTCTTCAGGGAACTCAACCTGTCCCTGAATTATCGTCATCTACATGAAACAAGGAACAAGGTTATATGTTATCACTTTTAAATATGTCTTGCTGTTGATTCTTTTTATCCTGAATATGATTCTGACTTCTTTTGTAATGGTTTTAAGTAACTATATAGTAAACAAACAAACAACATAGACCTTGTGAATTATGGCTAAGGAATCTACTTCTCAATGTTTCCCTGTGTCTGCCTTCCATGAGGATGTTCTTAAGAGATACTTTGACTGGGAACTTAAATCTACCCTAAAAGAGTCTGTGGAAGCTGTTTTCACAAAGAGGAAGAGGGATTCTCCCTCTCAGGTGGACTTTTTCTCCTTTTCTGAGGAAGAGTCTCTTGATATTGTTAAGAAAAGAGATATGGGGCCTCATTATTAACATGGCGGTCCAGACCGCCATGCTGGCGGCGGATATTACCGCCACCGGCATGGCGGTCTGGACCGCCATATAAACAACAAGGGAAGACCGCCACAGGCCGCCCTCCGCCACCGCCAGGCTTCCGCCGACAGGCAGTCTGACGATGGCGGATTTCTCTATCCGACAGGGCAGCGCTACAAGCAGCGCCGCCCTCCGGATAGAGAACCCTTGTTCCTCCAGCCTTTCCCTGGTGTTTTTCCCCACCAGGGAAAGGCTGGCAGAAGGGGTGCTCTGGGGCCTCCCTGGGGGCCCCTGCACTGCTCATGAACTTGGCATGGGCAGTGCAGGGGCCCCTGTGCACAGCCCCGTCGTGCAGGTCGGCAGTGATCTGCGCAACGGGTGCTGCTGCACCCGCCGCACTGTGGCATTGACGACGGCTCCATGTGGAGGCGTCGGCAATGTCCTGTCCCAGCATTCCGCTGGGCCGGCTGGTGGAAACACTGGCCGGCGGAGTCTCAAGGGGGCTGGCGGTCTATGTTTAGACCGCCAGCATGAACACGGTGGGGAATCCCCCCGTGTTCATAATGACCCCCATAGTCTCTAAAAAACCTAAACATCTACAAGGGTGGTACCAAGAGTCGATAAAGACCTGAGACAAGGTAGCCTAAGCGCTACAACAGGCCATGGTGACCAGTGCGGCACAATTAGTAAGAGCGACCATGTTGGCGCAATGTAGTTAGGTGTACCTTGCAGCACAAGTTGAATGAGTGGTGTTCATGGCACAAAAGATAGTAAATATGCCCAAAATACAGATACTGATGATTTGATTTATGAGAGCGATTTAAAACAAATGTGCGAATATGTATTTGATCCACAGGAGATTTTTGGAAACTGACTTCCTAGATGAGGATTTGTAACAGCCTTCAACATCGAAGGCTATCAAAGACTTATCGGGTGCAGATATGTTTAATCCTTCTCTCATTATTCATCCAAGAGGGTCAGACTTTTGGCCTATGGAACACATGACTTCCTTCATTACGTTGTGGATTCGTAAGTCTCTTGATAGGAAGAGTCGTAATCTGATGAGGTTTGAATGCCCAAGACCATTCCTGGATAACAAATCAGGAATAACTCGAAAACTGGAGCCACAGTTAATGACTTTCCTTTTTAAATCAGGGAAAGACCATAGGAAGGGCCTGGAGCACTGCCTTAAGCAGTGCCAGGATAGAGTATTGGACATCCTGGCTCCAGTAGCCAGAATCTTAGACATGGCTGAGGAAGCTAGCTTTAAGGAAATGCCTGTGAATGTTGAACTACTCAGGGATTTGAGCCAACAGATATTATGTTTGCTTGGAAATGCCAATGCTGGGTTAATAGCTGAAAGGAGAAGAGCCATCCTTATGAGGATAAATCCTAGGTTGCACAACCGAGCGAACAAGTAAACTCCAAGTGGCCTGATTGGTATACTTTTGGTGAAAGTTTTGTTAAAATATTAGGCAAGTACATTTCCACGTTTACTGCCTCCAGCAGGGCCCAATCTAATATGCACAGCATGTTTAACAAAAATATTTTTGGAAGCGCTAAAAGGGGGAGAATGGCTGTCAGCTGTGGGTCACAAAGGTCCCAATATTACTACCAAGATCAAGGGGGCTATGGAAGGAGTTCCCATTCCAATTTTGGCTTCTTCCCACAGAAAGGACAAACCTCTCACTCCTGTGGCAGTGGGGGAAGGTCCCAAGGAGCTGGAGATCAAGGTAAGTTTCAACCCTTTACTTGGTTCTCCCCACAAAAAGGTTGGGGGAAACTTACGATTCTTGGCTCATAACCGGTTTGCCATAACAAAAGATTCCTGGATGTTTCAGACCATGAAAGGTTTCAAAATAGAATTTTGGGACACTCCTTACTTAAGTTATCATCCAAGAGAGTTATCATTAGATCAGGACCAAATGACACTGGTAGATACAGAAGTGACTCAAATGTTACTCAAAGGGGCAATAACCAAGGTTGTGGAGTCAGAGAAGAGTTTTATCAGTACTATTTTCCTAGTCAAGAAAAAGGACAAAGGTTGGCAATCTGTAATAAACCTAAAGGTATTAAAACATTCTTAGTATACAGGCATTTCAAGATGGAAGGGATCCATCGCTTGTGAGACATTTTACAGGACAAAAAGTGGATGGTGAAATCGGATCTAAAAGACGCCTACTTCACAATACCCATAGATGTAAGTTCTCAGACGTTTTTACAATTCGTATGGAGGGGTATTCTGTACCAATTCTTCTGTCTTACCTTTGGTCCATCATCAGCTCCCTGGTGCTTCACAAAGGTGATGTGCCCAATAGTTGCTTTCTTGAGGAAGAGATGAGTGCGCTTAATAATTTCCCTAGACAATATATTACTGATGTGTCAAGATCAGGGGAATTACTGAAGCACATGATGTGGAGAAGGTATCTCCTAGAGGCCTTAGAGTTCGCTATCACTGTAGAGAAGTCAGTTTTGATTCATACACATTTGGAATTTTTGGGGTTTCAGGTGGATAGTAGTATGGCCCAGCTCTGTCTCCCTCAGAAGAAACGTATGAAAATAAAGAAGAACGTAGATCATGTCCTAGCAAAGGAAGTGGTGACCTTGAAGGATCTGGCAAGGGTAGGACTTCTTCCATCCTCCATTCTGGCTATTTTCCTAGGCCTATTACTTGAATTTGGTAATATCCCTTCTGGAAAGTTTGGGTTGTGTAATCAACAAGGAAAAGTAAATTCTTCTCCCTTCTCAATCACTAGAATTTCTAGGTTTTACGATAGATACAGCGAATGTGCTTCTTCTCCTTCCCTTGAAAAAGATAACCAAAATTTGAAAGGAAATAGAATATGTTCTCAATCAGGATTCCTTAACTCTGAGGGAGCTGGCAAGACTTTTGGGCCTATTGTCCTCTTCCATTCAGGCAATTTTCCCAGGCCCCTTGCAGTACTCTACTCTGCAGGGAATAAAAATGAGTGTTCTCCGATAAAGCTTATGGTGTGGGAACAAGGTTTCACTAGCTCAAGCGGCAAGGACAGAACTAACTTGGTGGCTACACAATTTGGATGCCTGGAATGGTTGTTCTCCAGATTTCTGTTTAGAACACAAAATCAGCTTAAATGCAGAATATTTGCCTGGGAAGGTGAATGTTTCTGTGGACTGGATTTCAAGATTTTTAAAGGACAACAGCGATTGGAAACTGAACAAGAAGTGTTTCAGGAAAATATTCCAAGCTTGGGGTCCATTAGAGATAGATCTTTTTGCGAGCAAACTGACTTTTCAATGGAAGTAATACTACAGTTGGATGCCAGACATGGGTGCTCTAGCGGTGAATGCACTCCTTCAGAGCTGGAAGGGAATGAATGCATAAGTGTGTCCACCCTTCGCAATGATCCAAAAAGTTATTCGGAAAGTGAGACATGAAAAAAACTCCCTTAGTCTAATAACTCTGTTTTTGGTCTGCAAGTGCGGTTTCCAATTACTTTGAAACACGCTTGCGACATTCAATTTTTTCTACCTATCATGGAGGGTCTATTGAAAGACATAGATGGAAGGGAACATCCGCTTGTCCAGACAGGACTTTGAACCTTCTTGCATTGAAGGTGTCAGGCGATTCTCTGAGATGTCAGGTCTTTCGGGAAGAGCTACAGAGCTCCTCGAGGAATCTTGGACTCCAGGGACCCGATACAGATATAAAGGAATTTGGAGGATCTGTATACGTTGGTGCTTGGAAAGAAACTTGGATCCTGTGGAGGCTCCTGTAGTTGAGGTGGTTAATTTCCTGGTACACCGATTTGATGGAGGTCTAAGTTATAGGACTATTAACTGCTACAGATCTGCTATATCTGCTGGTCACAATATGGTTAATGGTAGAAGTTTAGGGAAGAATGTTTGGGTTGTCAAGTTCTTAAGAGCATCAGGTTAAGTAGACACCCCAGACCGAGATATCAAACTTTGTGGGATGTCAATTTGATTCTTACCTTGTTTTCTGGTTGGCCATGTAATAGATATTTGGAAACAAAGCAACTTACCATGAAACTTGCATCCTTATTGTGTTTCATTTCTTGTTGTGGAGTTTCAGATGTCAAAGCATTGGAGGTAAGTAACAGAATTTATGACCCAATTGGGGCTACATTTGATATAACTAAAAGAACAAAGACTATGGGGCTCATTATGACATTGGTGCTAAATACCGCCTACCACCACAGTGACGGGCGCCAACATAACGCCACAGTGGCTACCATCCGTCTGCCATATTATGAGCACTGCCTAACGGAAACCCGGCAGTGCTCATGGTGGTGGATGGTGGTAAGCTTGTGCTGCTAACATCAGCACCGCCCCGCCAGAAGGACTCCACCAGCCGTTTTATGACCAGTAATACAGCCTGTCGTTGTTCTGCTAGCGGGGCACTCCTGGTGGTAGCAGCGCCCCTTCCCTGTCGGACGAACTCCTCGCTGGACAAGGTATTTCGGGCGTCTGACAGGGGAGGAGGGTGGGTGGGTTTGGGTGTTGTGTGTTTGTGGCTGAGCATGTGCATGAATGTGTGTATGTGAATGCATCTGTGTGTTTTGTATTGTTTGCGTGGTTGTATGCGTGTGAGTGAATGCGTGTAGAAATGGTGAAGTGATTGCGTGTCTGCATGTCAGTGTGATTGTGTGTAAGAATGTGTGTGAGTATGTCTGGAAGTATGCATGTATGACTGCGTGTATGCCAGTGTGTGTATGAATGCCTGTATGCCAGTGTAAGTGAATGGGTGTATGGATGGTGTGTGTGGGTGTCTGTGTGTGTGTATGCGGGGTGGGGGGGTGGGGCACTGTGACACTAGTGGGGTGGGGGAGGGGGGCTGAAGTGTGCAAGTGTGGCTATAGGGGGTGGGGTCAGTAGGGTGGTGTGTGCGTTTCTGCAGGTGTTTGCGTGTATGGGGTGGAGGGGTGTGAATGGATTGGAGGGGGTGGGGAGGTGAGTGAGTGGATCGGAGGGGGTGGGGAAGTTAGTTTGTGTATCAGGTGGGCGGGGTGAGTTTGGATGAAGAGGGAGCCACCTGCAGGTGACAGGGAAGGAATTCCCTGTCACCTGTACGGTTAATGCCACGAAAGCCATGGTGGTAGGCCGGCTCATAATGCCATGGGCGGTACTATGTCGGTCGCCGGGCTGGAGCTAGACAGCCAACCCGTCAATCTCATAATGTGGCGGTATGTACCACCAGCCTGTTGGCGGAAATACCGCCACATTATCCCTGGCGGTCAGAAGACCGCCTGGGTCATAATGAGGGCCTATGTCTGATACTATCTTTTATACAAGATATGATGCATGCAGAAAATTGTGTGTGGTTGATTGCATGAGGGAATATGATTCCCATATGAATGAGTTTCGACCTGATGGTGTTAATCAATTTTAATCTGTTTTGTGAAACCCTTTCAAGCGGTCACCACAGCAACAAATGCTAGGTGGGTGACATATACTATGCAACAAGCTGGTGTTGACGTCCAAACCTTTTGTGCACATTCATTAAGAGGCGCTATGGCGGAAGATTGGAGGACATTATGAAAGCGGCCGATTGGTTAAATGCTTCCACATTTGATAAACATTATTGTAAAACTATCAAACACATGTCTGATGTGGTTTTGGAGGGCTACCAACATGAATAATGGTAGCCTCCAGTCTTGAAATTAAATAGCGATTCTCAAACGTTTAATGCCAAGATGATCTGAATTTCATTAAAGGCACGGAGGTTAACACTGTACCTCCCTCACCTCCCAGTTATTAAGTTAAAATTGAAAAAAAAGAGAAACACATTAATTTAAAAATGCTATTGAACTATGTTATTTGTTTGTTATATACTTTCTTTGGTTTGATTCCTCTAACAATTTTCTCTTTCAGATAATTCTCAGAAATTTGGCTCTTCTGACCCCGTTTTTAGTCATTGGTCCCAAATTTACACGCAGACTATGATTTTAAATATTTTTTTAGGTTGAGTGCAAGCGTTTGACCTTGTGTATACTTTTAGTATACTTCTTATGGCTTGAAGTGGTTTAATTTGTTGGTTGCAGTGTCCTTTAAAACTTCCTGCTTGCTAGTGGTCAGTTCTGCCTTTTTCTCCCTCCTTTTTCTGTTTCAGCGCAGTGACCAACTACTGTATTATTCCACTTTGGTTTCTTTATCTGTTCCTGGGACAGACTACTTTTGTCATTTCTTAGTTGCTCACTTTTCACTGTTGGTGTTTTAGGCTGGTAGATGCCTGTGTTTTATTGCAGCATTTTGTTCCTCCCACATCCTCCCATGTCTCTGACATTTGTTTTGGCTTTATTCCAGTGCTGTCCTAGTTCACCTCTGGCTCCTAAAATAAGGTTATTTTACAAAAGAAACACCAAGTGCCTAAACATTTAGCTTACTGCTGCGAAAGCAGCAATATGCCTTTCTGGTAAAATGTAACTAAACCTAAAAGCAATGATGTGAATCTTGCAGAGCATCATCTGGAGTCTCTCTCCAGCCCCCCTCCCTGCCAGCCCTCAGAGACATCCGCACACAGGGCATTGCTTTTCTCCTTTATTGGGGCCATAAATCTTCTCGGACTGCTCTGCTATTGTTAACTTCATTAGAGCTTTGTTGAAATGCAAGGCAAAAAATGCTTGCAAGACTTTTCATTCTGTTCACATAAAAAGAAAAATACTTTTCCAGAATTATTTTCTGATTTCTGTTCAGACGTTTACACAAGCTAGTGCAATCATCTTCTCATCTCTCCTCAGGGACTTGTGATTTCTGATGTCATTAGCTGCCAGTGACCACCAAAACATGGCAGGAAAAGATGAAATTATGAGGCAGGGTTGATCAATTTATATGGCAAGAAAAGACCAGTTTGGAATTTACAATGCCAATAGCTCTAACTTAAGAAAATGCGAGACCTATTGCATTGCAAATGCTTGTTTTAGGTAGTTGGGTGGAAATGGCAAATACTCTGCAAATAGTTGCAGTGCCATGGTGCACTCTGATTGGCTGTTATAAAATGAATATTTTGGAGATTATTTAATAAGGTTTTCTCTGGGTGCTCACATGGTGCAAAACAACGCAAAGCATTGTGTCTAGTTATTTATTATTATAATAGTGTGTGGGGACAGCACAAGGTCGTGCAGCACTCTATGAGCGCTTATGCCTCCAAATCTAGGCCCTTTTTTTAAAGTTTTCAAACTCCATCCTGTACATGAGAGTATATCAGCCATATAATCACCTCTGTGGCTATCAGTGCTCATCCCACACACCTAGAAAATGTCAATATTTACCACTAAAATTAAGCGTCCCAGCGTCCAAAGATTTGGAACTTCGGTAAATAGCGTCCAAAGATTTGGAACTTCGGTAAATAAAGGCTGAACACGAGGATTTCATACAAAATTGAAATGCATTTTATAGTACCATCAGCTTGGTCCAAGGAGTTTTGAAGGCTTGGCAAAAGAACATTTTTCTATTTGGGTGCTACATTTTATTAGCAACAAGGTAACTTGTTGCACTCTGGGGCCCTCTTATGACCGTTACCAGTGGTGCCATAAACAAGCTGCTTCTATCTGCCTTAAAGCCGCATCTGCACTGATTACCATAATTACACATCTAGAGGGGTATTCTATTTTACAAAAGCTACTAACTTTCAGCTTGTCTCATTATGTAATTGGAAAATACAAAAATGTACAGATAAAACTTAAATTAAGTAACACTGTTGTTACATCTAAGAATTAAGAACCTTGGAAATTGGACTGTTATGGCTGGCATTGAAACTTTGAGGTCATGGACATCAATTCATCAAAATTTCAAAAGTAGCGGAGGTGACATCACACGCCCTTTGACCTTCATTTCATTTACACACACATGCTTACACATATACTTACACACACTCTCTCTCAGGTGAACACTCTCTCACCTGCAAGCATGCACATTTAAAAACATTTTTTACTTACCTCAGCTGCCAGTGATGATCATATCCAGCTAATTCTACTACATGTTGTATTACACTAATAGTGAATACTGCAATATTATTCACTATTAGTGCAATAACAAAATGACAGAAAACAAAGAGTGTAGCCCCAACCGACATCCATAAGGAAGAACTGCCACTGTGTTCCTGGAACTGATTTTGCCACCTCTCAGTCCAGGGGTCGCATTGGCAGTGCCAGGGGCCACAAGGGGCAAACCAGGGGCCTCAGCTGCAACCTCTGACGACCCCTAAAAGACATCCATGCTTAAGGTCCTCATTGTCAAATACTAATACAGAGAAACATGGAACCCAGGGATCACTACAGTGGAGGTGAAGACTATAAATGGCTAATTTCGGAGGTTTTTAAATGTGGCCACAGAGTTCATTAATGTAATTTTAGACACACACATTCCCGCACACCAAATATCATACCTCGAGGTAGACGATTTGGCCAGGCACTGTAGTGGAATTTGTATTTGCTGCTCTAACTCTTTCTGCCCCTTGATACTGGGGTACGTTGTACAGTGGATTAAAGCTAATTTCACTGCACTTTTGGTAAGTGCCTAATACATTAAAAGAGCTAGTCAACAAAGAACGATGGTGCTCACAGATATAGTGCTTATCTGTTTTTTTCAAGGTTTACCAACGCTACGAGGACCAGTCCGGTCTTCACGTTGTAGATTAAACATGTCCACACAAACGCACTCACATAGATATGTGCGTGCAGGAATATATTCAAAAGCTCAAACAGCCAGACATCTGAACAGTGAGTAAACACTCGCATAATGAATCTTGCTGCGAATCTGGACGGTATATGGTATTTCGAGTTTTGGGTTAAATTCACCCATTATGAGCTCCAACCGTCACATGGCTGAAGAGAACTTTTCCAAGAATATATATAACTTTTATCGCACAAGATGCAGCTGTATTAAAACTCATATTTCACAGGGAACCATGGCAATGCGAAAAATATTTCACAGCTCTGTACTAGCGTCATCATAATGATACCCCCAAACCACTTTTCAGAGCTTTACCATTGTGAGCTGTTTAATCAACATTCTTTTCTTGAAAGGTAACCACAACCTGAACATTCTAATTCGAAACAGGGTTAATTGTGAGCTGCACGACTTCATAATCTCTCCCTTCTACAGATAGAATATGCTTTTAACAAAGCAAAGGATTTTTCTTTAAAGTTCTATATCCTTACCTTGATTACCTTGCATCTGATCTGTGCTGACACCATGTGGCTGTTCCGGAGATTGCCCACCCTGAACATCAGGCATAGCCGCCCATCACGCTGGGAGATGACCGCATCATGGCTGAACATGAGGGTCTCTGCCCTCTTCTTGGGCTGGGACATCTTGATGAACATGCAACCGATGAGGAAGGCGTCGACTATAGAGCCCAACAGTGACTGGAAGAGGAAGAGGATGATGCCCTCTGGGCACTTCTCTGTGATGTACCTGAAGCCATAGCCAATGGTGGCTTCGGTCTCGATAAAGAAGAGAAAGGCAGAGGGGAAGTTGTAAACGTTAGCCACACAGGGAGTGTAGTTGTGATCATGAGCGCGGTTGAGGTCTCCACGGATGTAGGCAATGATCCACCACATGGTGGCCATGACCAGCCAGGCGATGGTGTAGGTGAGGATGAAGATGAGCAGGTTCCATCTCCACTTGAGGTCCACCAGAGTGGTAAAGAGGTCACTCAGATACCTGCTGCTCTCACCCCCCAAGTTCCCGTGCTGCACGTTACATCGCCCATTCTTGTCCACGAAGCGTTGTCTCTTCTTCCTGGCTGAGGGGGTGTACCCACTGCTGCCTCTTGAAGTGTTCACCACCTGGTACTCCTCCCCAAACTTCCTCCTCAGGGCAGACATTGCTCCGGTGGACGGCCGGACACTGGCTGGGCTAGACGTGGCCATGGATGGATTTGACTGCTTCCCAGGGGAACAGCATGTTTATTGATCAGATGGTGCTCAGTGCTTATCTAGATGGGTGCAGGTCAACTTAGATTCTGGTCTGAGCGCCATCCAGAGGAGTCAGTAAAACCAAATGGGGGGGGGCTTGCTGCTGTGTGTTGGGGCATCATGATTGCTCCCAAAAGTAACAGTGAGCTCTCAGTCCCAGACGGAGTGGGACACACATTCCTCTCAGTCTGTGATGTAGCGCGGTGGGTATCTCTTGAGCAAGGATAGAGTTGAAAACACAACCAAGATATATCAGGCTACAACGCTCCAAGTCCAAGTGATAACTTGCCTCACCCTTACCGCCCAAAATATAACACTCTACAATTCTCCAAGCCCTAATTATAGACCATTACAGCTTGTCCAGTGCCAGATATGTCACTTTATAATTTGGGCAGTCCGGCAGAGCTGCATGTTAAAGCTTCTCTAAATCAGATGTTGCATGCTAGAGGTCTCCCACCCAGTCTATGAAGGTTAGAGTTTTCCCACACAGACTACGAAGGTTAAAACTCTCCTGTCCAGATTTCGGATGTTAGAGCTCGTCCACCCAGATTCTGGATGTTGAAGCCTCCTTAGATCCCAAATTGTGAAGATTAGATCTCTCTTAACCAGATTGTGAAGGTTAGAGCTCTCCCATCGAATTTGTGAAGGTTAGAGCTCTCCCACCCAGATGTTGCGAGTTAGAGCTTCACTAGAAACCATATTGTGAAGGTTAGAGCTCTCCAACCCAGATTGTGAAGGTTAGGGTTATCCCACCCTGCTGATTGGCGTTGGAGCTTTCTTAGAACCCAGACTGTGAAGGTTAGAGCTCTCTCATCCAGACTGTGAAAGTCAGAGTTCTCTCATCCAGATGTTAGATGTTGGAGCTTCCTTAGATTCTAGTCTGTGAAGGTTATAGTTTTTCCCACCAGGACTGTGATGAGCAGACTTTCCCACCCAGATGATGGGCGCTAGAACTTCTTTGGAACCCAGACTATGAAGGTTATATCTCTTCCACTCAGATTGTGAAGGTTAGAGCTTTTCCCACCCTTATTGTGAACGTTAGAGCTTTCCCAACCAGATGATGGGCGCTGGAGCTTCTTCAAAACCCAGACTATGAAGGTTAGACCTCTCCCACCCAGGCTGTGAAGGTTAGGGCTTTTCCCACTCAGGTTGTGAAGGTTAGAGCTCTCGCACCCAGATGTTACACTTTGGAGCTTCCTTAGATCTCAGATTGCGAAGGTTATAGTTTTCCTACTCCGGTGTTGCAGGTCAGAGCTCTGCAAGCCCAGGTGTTGAATATTACAGCTCTTCCAAGCCGGATGTTGCACGTTACAGACCTTCCACTCAGATGGTGCGTGTTAAAGCTCTTTCAGCACTCACATAAGCCGAACGTCACAGCTCTCCCGGCCCAGATGTTTCACGTTGGAGTTTTCCTACTCTGATAAAATGCACGCCTGAATTCACCCGGAGCAGAACTTGCACGCTAGAGCTCCCCTAGCCTGAAAATATACCTCAATGTATCCCAAAACACATTTTGCTCGCCGGATTTCTCTTCAAGCAGGTGCTGGCGGGTAGAGGTCTCACAAGCCGATAAACCGCAGTCCAGATATCTCCCACCCTGATGTAGCACTTTACAGTTCTACTGCCGGCCCAGCTGTTGAACATCGGTGCTCTCCAAACACGGATGCTGCAGGCCGGAACTCTCCCACTCCTATATGTATCATGTCAGAGCAGAGCTCACCCTCCGCCCTTCCCAGACACTGCACTTTGAAGCTATCCCAGATCATTTCATTGTACGTGACAGTGAACCCACCATTTCAGATAATACACGTTGCTTTCCCACCAAGTCGGTATGCGCCTCACAGAGCTCCCACAGCGCAGGGCGCTACGTGCCAGAAATGCAGAAATGTATAGTGCTTCCAGTCGTACGTGCACAATCATAAAGCGCTCTTAGAGCACGCAACAGCCCGATGCTAACTTCTGCGCAGATATACGCTAAGGCATAGATCGCTCCCACTTCAGTGGAGCCTCCCAGGCAGGGACCACGACATGTAAAGCTCATCAGCCTTCAGATGCAGCAAAAGACAAAGCCCCTGGCCCCATGAATAAAAAACACCGCTCCAGTCTGAGACGGAGCAGCTCCCCCTCCCAGCAGTGAAATAGAAGGAGCTGAGGGGTGTATGGAGTTCGCGAAATGGTGTCTATTCCGTGGCCCTTGCGGGAGCTCTCTTTGCTGGCTCCATCAGTCGCAGATGATCCTCAGAGCGCCCCTAGAAGCGGTCCGTCGTATACCCGAGGTGTCACAGCTCCAGGCAGCACAATAGAGCTCTCTTTCCGAGATACTCCGAGGTAAACCGCTCTTGGCAACAGAAAACTCCCTAGCCCATTTGAGCCCAAGATGTCCCTTTCCTGACACCTCTCCCAGGCAGTATACGTCCAGGGACAAGAGACACTCGCTGTCCCGCTCTTCCGCCCTGAAATGCCCACAGAGGGGGAGCTCTTCCGCCCTGAAATGCCCACAGAGGGGGAGCTCTTCCGCCCTGAAATGTCCACAGTGGGAGAGCTCTTCCACCTGAAATGCCCACGGTGGGGGAGCACTTCCACCTGAAATGCCACAGAGAGGAAGCTCTTCCTCCCTAAGATGCCTACAGTGGGGGAGCTCTTCCGCCCTGAGATACCCGCAGTTGGGAAGCGCTTCAGCCCTAAGATAGCCACAGTGGAGGAGATCTTCCGCCCTTAGATGCCCACAGAGAGGGGGCTCTTCCGCCCTGAAAAGTCCACAGCGGGAGAGCCCTTCCACCTGAAATGCCTACGGTGCGGGAGCTCTTCCACCCTGAAATGCCCACAGAGAGGAAGCTCTTCCTCCCTAAGATGCCTACTGTGAGGGAGCTCTTCCGCCCTGAGATACCCGCAGTAGGGCGAGCTCTTCAGCCCTAAAATACCCACATTGGGTGAGATTTTCCTCCCTCAGATGCTCACAGAGAGGGAGCTCTTCCGCCCTGAGATACACACTGTTGGGAAGCTCTTCATCCCTAAAATGCCCACAGTGGGGGAGATCTTCAGTCTGATATGGCCCCAGAGGAGAATTCCGGCCGCTGAACACCCCTCGCCCCCGTAAAGTGCGGCCACAACTACCACTCTTAGAGCTTACTTCCAGCCTCAGGTGTCCCCGGCGGAGAGCTCTCTTTAAAACTAAATGCCCCTCCCCATGTTGTACGCATCTAACCCAGATGCACCCACCTCTCGTGGGGCTCCCTCTTTCGGTGTCCCCAATGGAACAATCCTCGAGTCCGTGGGGCCCCCAGTGGGACACCCGTTAAACCTGTGAGCCTTCCAGCCCGAGCTGCGCCAGCGGGGTCTGCCTTCCAGTCCGAGTTCCCCACGTAGGGCGCCTTTCAGTTCAGATACCTCAATGAGAGCCTTCCTGCAGTCTGGATGCCCCGATCCGAGATACTGGTCTTGGGGCGCTCTATGCCCCCGTTGAGCAGCCCTCTTCTCAGGAGCGCTCTGTGCCCCTGTTGAGCATCCCCTGTGCAGCAGCCCTCTTCTCAGCAGCACTTTATGCCCCGGGCGCTCTACAGCCTCTAGTCAGGTACACTCTGCAGCCTCTTCCCAGGAGCGCTCTATGCTTGGGCGCTCTACAGTCTCTTCCTAGGTGCACTATATGCCCGTTGAACAGCCGTCTTCCCAGGAGCGCTCTATGCCCCGTTGAACATCCCCCGTTGCTCAGCCCTCTTCTTAGGAGGCTCTATGCCCCGTTGAGTAGCCCTCTTCTCGGGAGCGCTCTATGCTCCGGGCGCTCTACAGCCGCTTCCCAGGAGCGCTTTTTGCCCCTGTTGAGCATCCCCAGTTGAGCAGCCCTTTTCTTAGGAGCGCTCTATGTATCCGTTCAGATGCCTCTTCCGAAGAGCGCTTTTGGCCCAGTTGTGCCGCTCTCTCTCCGTGCCTGTCGCGCCTCGACGGGGTACCCCATCTTCTATCTATGCCTCGAGCTGCCGGTGCCACTGCAGGCTGTTTCAAAGTAAGGGGCAGCTTCCCTCCACGCCCCGCCGCCCCCAGCGGCTCCGGCAGAAGTACCTGTAGTGCTGCCCTCAGCTGCCCCCAGCCTGCTCTCTCGCAGCCCAGCCTGCACCGCGTCTGGGCTCCGGCTAGGGGTGCTCTGCCTTCCCCGTGCTCAGGCAGAGGGTGGTGGGGGTGGAGGCTGGGTGGGAGGGGTGCTGCTTTCAGCTTCCTTGAAACCGCTCATCCAGTCGGTGCGCTGGGAGCAGGCAGCAGCCTCTGATAACGGGCCTGTCCACCCCTCCTCCGGCTGCACACAGGGGGCGGGGGTACCTTGGCGGGGCCTCGAAGGGGTTCGTGCACTGCACATATGTTCACGCCAGGAGGAGAGTGTGCAGATCTCCCCCCTACCCATGCACGTACTTATTCTGGTCTGTTATTTCTACAACCACCCTGTTCCCTCAAGACTCCTGCCTTCGCGCGACAGTAGCCACAGTGATGAAAGAAACTGGGCGCACAGGAATTGAGCCACACTCGAACGAACACACCTAAGCACGTCCCTCTGGCTCAAATAATTACAGAGCGTAAGGAAGGATGCAATATAAAAAAGTTCTACAGGTGGGAAAGAAACAGGCATCGGATTGTCTAGGTGTACTCTCTGCACACTCCAATACCATTTTTTACTCAATTTTTACTCTTTTCTTTGAGTTATAAGTCACATTTATTATACGAACATGTCATTGTCCAAGCTACAATTAGTGTGTCAGTGTTGTTGCAAAGGTTTCTACTCGAAGGTAATTTGTTTTGTATGCAAACTGAGTTTTAACAGACAGCAGTGTTCACCACCGTGGAAATGTCCCACGACAACTGTTAAACCACAAAGGCTGATCTGTGAATGCTAATTAGTCTCAGGACTAGTCTTAGTGTGTATCAACCTGGCCTTCAAGCTGGGGCACTTTTTAAAATCAAACACTTGGGGCCATATTTATACTCTGTTTGCGCCGGATTTGCGTCGTTTTTTTTAACGCAAATTCGACGCAAAACGAACTCCATATTTATACTTTGGCGTTAGACGCATCTAGCGCCAAAGTTCATGGAGTTTGCGTCATTTTTTAGCGTGGACACCTTCCTTGTGTTAATGATATGCAAGGTAGGCGTTCCCGTCTAAAAAATGACTCCGAGGCATGTGCGCCGTATTTATACTCCCGGGCAAAAATGACGCCCGGGAGTGGGCGGGTCAAAAAAAATGACGTCCAGCCGCTTTTGCGTCGTTTTTTAGCGCCTGGTCAGGGCAGGCGTTAAGGGACCTGTGGGCTCGGAAGGAGCCCAGAGGTGCCCTCCCATGCCCCCAGGGACACCCCCTGCCACCCTTGCCCACCCCAGGAGGACGCCCAAGGATGGAGGGACCCACCCCTGGGACATTAAGGTAAGTATTTTTTTTTTTTTTGTGGCATAGGGGGGCCTGATTTGTGCCCCCCCTACATGCCACTGTGCCCAATGACCATGTCCAGGGGACATAAGTCCCCTGGGCATGGCCATTGGGCAAGGGGGCATGACTCCTGTCTTTGCTAAGACAGGAGTAATTTCAATGGGGGTTGGGAGTAAAAAAAAATGGCGCAAATCGGGTTGAGGTGAAAATTTTGCCTCAGCCTGACTTGCCCCATTTTTTGACGCCCAAGCTCCATTTTCCCCTACGTTGGCGCTGCCTGGTGTAAGTCATTTTTTTTCACGCACACCAGGCAGCTCCGCCGGCTAACGTAATTGAATAAATACGGCGCCCGCATGGCGCTTCAGAATGGCGTTAGCCGGCGTTAACTTTTTTGACGCACAACTGCGTTGGCGCAGTTGTGCGTCGAAAAGTATAAATATGGCCCTTGGTGTCCCAACTTTGTTTTCCCAACATTTAAACGAATCAATGGTATTTCGGATTCTCTTCTTTTTCCCTTTTTTAATATTTTTTTTAATCTAAAATGTTTATTGGATAGAAATAATGTCTCAGATATACATACAGGCCCATATTTATCAAGGTTTTGGATTGCTCTTGCCACACGCAAGGGGTGCAAAGGTGAAGCACAACGTTAGTGAGCTTTATCAAGCTACGCAAGGCCACCTTGCGTGGCCCTGCATGGCTTGATAAATGTATAGAAACACAAGGCAATGCAAATCTGGGCCTTGAGTTATGCGGCAGGGAGGCATTCCATGGGTGGAGCACAGTCCCCGATCTACCATTAGTGGTAGACCTTTGAATGCATCAAAATGCTACGCCTCCGCAGGTGAGGCATAACAAGGAGAAATATCTTTATTTCTTCTTGTTTTTTCCTCTTTCTACTTGTGCTGCATTGTGCAGCACACATAGATACACATAGATACAGGACGATACCTCAAAGGATTGTTTTTGTGCAGAAAGATGCTTTTTCCTGCACAAAAACAATCCTGCCTACAACGCAGGCACACTTGCAACGTGACGCAAGGGTGACTGTTTTGGGGTAGGCAGCCAAAAGTAGGCCAGTGCTAGAAAAGGACAGGAATGCATCATATATTGTTAAATACGTGCATTCCTGCCGTTTTCCTTTCCTGTAGCACAGCTCAACGAGGTGGCTTGCTGCGTTGCGCTGCGTGACAGAATGGTAAATCTGCCCCGCAGTATTCATTTCAACAAGGTCGTTCACTTCCAGTACAATATTTGAACTAGAAAAGGAGTCGCCAAACACAACAAAGAGCAAGACAAGGCATCTAAAAGGACCCCATCAGAGCTTGGCATTAACAAGTTGTCCCCTCCCAATCACGCCCATATGCTTCAACTGACTCAATACTACTCCAACCACCTGAACATCACTTTTAGTTCCTAGTTTGCATATTTTGGAAACCAACTTTCAGTTCGGTCCGTAATCTACGAATTAAACCAGAAATCTACGACGAGTTATTCCCTTAACCTCAGCTCAGGGCCCCCCCCCAGGGTTCCTTGTTTTGGATGGGCCCCCTTCACCCTCTAGCAAATCCATTACATGGCTTGCAAAATGCGTGCAATAGCATGGAATAAGAAACAGTTCAACGCTCGGGAAAAGCAAGGCTGCTTTCCTGAGCAGAAGCCTGCAGCGTAAGGGGGCTCCAAACCTTTCGGGGGGTGGGGGGCATTGAGCCCAAAACCAATAAATATGTGTGTGATCTGGGAGACGCAGAAGGTGGTGTTGCCAATGGTGACTCCGAAAATTGTGGCACTCTGCGTTTGGTTTGTATATTGAATATTCAAGGATTGTCAGAGTTTGTGCTTCTTCCAGCCAGTGATTATACGTGGGAAGAGCTTTAGATTTCCAGAGACGCCGAATGCCGATCTTAGTCACTATAAGACCATGGCTACCATGCTTATAGAGTCACATGGGTGGGGAGTCTGAATGCAGGACTGAGATCTGGGTGGGGGTAGTGTCAGTGCATTCACATGCCAGTTATAGATTGTGCCTCTCGCCAAATCCTGCCCCAGAACTGTTTTATCTGTTCTTTATCTTTGCATATTCCCATACAAGAGTGATGCCCAAACTACAGCCCAGGGCCGCATGCAGCCCTCCTGACCTTTACACGCGTCCCCCTCCTCAACAGCAGCACTGGGCTGCTGTTTACTCTTCTCAGCACTAACATAAACAGTTTTTAAATAAAGGTGCAGGCATGTATTGAAAGGTTAATTGAAGTAGCTCGGAAGTACATAGGGTGTTCTGCAGCGCTTAATTTCAGGGGCACCTTCATTTATCAACACATATTTCAGCAAATACTTTATTAACATGCAGAGACGTTTCACATTAGTAGATCAGAAAATATCTGTGCATAGAGAAGTATTTTATTTAAAGTTAGTTTTCACACTTGAATTCAGAAACTTTCATACTTTTACCCACCCTAACAAAAATATAAAAAGTGACCTAAGAGGCAAGTCAGTTGTTATTCAGGGTCATAGGAGCGTAGCTTGTTCAGTAAATTTGGGGGGGGGGTTGAGTTTCAGATTTCCCAACAGTCACGCTGGCATATAATGCTGCAATACATATAATAGAACATGCGACAATCAAGGGGCATGAGAGGGGCCTAAGGGGCAGTGGAAAGGGAGGAGTGTGGTTTGGTAGGCGTAGTAAGTGAGACAAAACATAATGGGCCTGAGGTTCGATAATGCAATTTTGCATTTTTTAAATAGCAAATTCATAGAAGTCACTATTTAAGAAATGCAAAATGCTATTTACAAAGATACCGATTTCCTAATAGCGATCCCTACAAAGTAGGGATTACTATTAACAAATCAGTATTGAGAAATCCCATTGTATTTGAGTCAATGGGCTAGTTTTGCATTTCCTAAATAGCAATTTCTTATTAAGGAAATGCAAAACTAGGGATGGCAATGGGAAAAAGGCCCCCATTGGTGCACCCCAAAAATAGGGATGCACCTGTAAAGCACACATATGCCTAAGGGGCATGTGTGTCCTCTATTGCAATAAAAAAAGCACCCTGGGGTGTTTCTTTTAAATTGCACCTGGTTACCATCAACTTAAAGTCGGCAGTAGTATATGCTTATCCAAAATGCCAAAATCACATTTTGGAAATGCATGGTACATCAGAATAGGAAATGCAATAGGAAATCCCTATTTGCATTTGCTATTCTGAAAATCCTCATCATGCCCATCTGAAAGCCCCTGCACCCAACTGTATAAATCAGAAAATACATTTATTGGGGGTGTAACACCCTAGACACCCCTGTCCCCAAAAGCTAAGACCCTGCTGTTATGTGCACCCTCTGGCTGGGTTGCTATTGTACATGGACAACATTATAGTTTATTGAATCAAACTCTGGAGAAGGTTTTGTACAGTGCACATCCTGAAGTCATGTATTTCGAGGTTCTCTTTTATGTTATAATGAAGAAAAAGGACGGAAAGGGAAATAAAACAATTTGCCTAGGATTACTCAATTTGGTAAAGTAGAGAAGCTAGGATTGATCCCAGGTTTTCTGTTTTCACATTGTGCAATTCCGCTACTAGACGTAATGCTTCACTTTTACTACACCCACCTTACACCCCTCTCCATCTGCCACCCTACTGTTATCAATGGAGCCCTCGGCCACAACACAGACCAAACTTATTGACCCCTGGGAAAATGTTGGTGAATACTCATGCCATACTATGGGGACAAAACTGCTTTCTCCTTCCTCATATCTCCAGCATGTCGCACTAGCTGCCACTTTTGCATTATGTAATGTGGGTGGCATCCAGTGCCACCTATGTAGAATATTAGAATACAAGAATTCCAGCCGAACCTGTCTTAGTAGTTTATTATGGCCATTTATTAACTCTGATCAATTTTCATCATCAAATTGAGTCTCAAGTCTTGCTTCTCTCCACTGTTTGAGCAGCAAGGAAGTCAAGGAGGAGGAAAGTGAGCCACTTATGATATAAACCTGACACATACCCTCCAATTCTATCTTGGTATGTATATAATGCAATTATCAGTGACTTCTGAATTGGCATGTCTATCCCTTTTAGAAAAGGGAGTAGTGATGAGTGAGCTCTATGTAGTTCCAGTGCTAGTGTGTATTACTGTTGTCGCACTATGAAAGATTTAGGACAGCAGTCTTCTAAAAAGGGAATCCAGTGTAAGAATACCCTTATCAATCCACATTGGTCAGTATAGTTCTGTACTGCCTATCCGTATCGCGCTGCCATGTGAATATGTGCAGAGGATTTGAGCAATGAGTGTCTTCAGTTCCAGGCATATTGAGATGTGTTAGGTTTAGGATTTTCCTCCCGGCTGCCCACTCGAAATGCTGTTTAGTAAACACCTATGGCACTGTGCAAATTCACAAGCTGTCTCTCTATTTTAACCCAGGGGTAGTTTCCTTGTGCTGTGGGAGGAAGTAAACCCCCCTTGCCAATTGCTACACAGGTCAGTACATTTCCATATGTGGCAGTTTTAGGCTCCCTGTCTTGGCGTAAAAGTTTACCCCTGTAAGGTGTGGTCTCTGTCCATTCCTGCCGAAACATTTAATTGTGACGTGTAATGTGGTTAATAGTGCTTTTGATATGTGTAAAAGCGGCAACCCAAACACATAGTTAAACCTGGGATCTATGTTAATTTCAATAATTTGCATTTTGCCCCACATGGACAGCTGAAGTGAGGACCATCACATGAGGTATATTTCTATTTTATCAAGGACGGGTTTTATATTGCCATTCATATATTGGGGAGCCGGTATTGATGTACTTCCTAGATATTTCAGGTTGGCGGGTGTCAGAAATTGGGTTGTTAGTTGTGAGGAGTCAGAGCTCCACTTAAGTAATAATCACCATCGTGTTCAGGGTAAACCATAAAAGTCATTAAATTAACCTGTGCTTAACCCTCTGGTCACTTGGTACAAAAGAAGTCAATCAATCAATATTTGTAAAGCACGGCTACTCACCCGTGAGGGTTTCAAGGTCTCATGCTTAACTTAAAGTCAATGTGTAAGTATTTATGCAGCACTTAAACAGTAAGAAAGTGAAAGCACTACATAAGAAACATCCCAAACCAATTTAGAATAATAGATTACGTTTTAATAAATGAAATTACACCAGAACTACAAAAGTCCAATAGGTGGAACAAGAGATATGTTTTTTTAAGATTGTCAGTAGAAATAATGCTCTAAAATTCAAAGCATTAATCAAGGTTAGCTGGCGGAGCTGGTCCACATCAATGTCAAAAGTTAAAACCCACCATGATGGAGCGTTCCTAAAGTTTACCTTTGAACGTAGCCCAATTTCACACCAGAAGGTCTCATCGACGAGGTTGTCACTGGACTGGCTGCAAATTGATCTGTAGAGGGACTCATTGACAGCAGGGCGCTGAAGTCCTAGACTTCAGTAGGAAATTTACATTGGAAGAGTATAATGGTATGGTTACTGTCAGTGCAAATAGCTCGTCAATGATCAGCACTTTGCATTGGCAGGAAATGTGGGGCAGCCATTCACGAGAATACCTCCAGGTGGTGAGGAATGGGGTCTGTGTTGGGGAAAGTCCCACCAGCAGTTAGATAATGGTACCACATTGGCCATGGTGAAGTCTGTTCTGGCTTGCAAGGAGACCGGGGACAGTTTTTTTCGACACAACGTTCTCATAACTGTTGTTTTTTCACCTGGAGTCCAGTTCTTGCAGTTTTAAGGTTGGAGGTGTACACTTTAACAACAGTCAAGGGTCCAGGACCATGTTTGGTGTTAGAGTGTCCTAACCTCCAAAAGGGAAGCCTCTTGGAGGTTAGGACTCACTCCAGCAGAGGCCAGCAGCAGGTCCAGGCAGATCCAGTTGGTGCTGGTCAGTTGGACAGTTGCAGGAAATGTCTCCTAGAACTTTATTGTGTTCGTGTAGGTCAAACAGGAGGTCAGCCAACTGACTCTAGCAGGCACTTCTGGGGTCCTGGTTTTAAGGCTTGCAGGCCTAGTCTTCCTTCAGGCTTCAGAGAGCAGGAGAGTCCTACTTCCAAGGTCCACAGGTCAAGGAGTTTTGTGATTTCAGGTTTTGAAGGTGACATTTTTATACCCAGTGCAAATCTCTGTGTGAGGGACACCCTCCTTGCCTAACCCTAATCTGGTTTTGGTCAGGTGAAGGCCCAGGTGTGTACTGCATTTGCCAGTTACAGGGGATCATCCTCGGAAGTAAGGAAGGGAATGGGTACAGCTCTTAGGCTACCATTTGAAGCTCAGGAAGGGACTAGATGAACCACCACAGGTCATCCTGCCCAGGAGAGGAACACCCTTCCCCACACTCAAGACCCTTTTGTCCACTGACTGGAAAGAATACACATCACACCAGAGGAGCGCCATTAACAGGCATGTAACCCTGGACAGTGGCAGAAAGGAATATTTTGCTTAGGTAAAAAAGGTCAACTTTCTAAAAGTGGCATTTCCGAAATGTAATAAAAAAACAACTTTACCATTTAAGAGGATTTTAAATTACAATTCAGATGAATAGAAGTATTTCTATAGCTGTTCCCAAACTTAAGTTATCACTTAATAAATGTAATAAGGTAACCCAGTGTTAGTCTTTAAGCGAGCTAGGCCTTGCTGCAGAGAAAACAACTTTGGGTTGATACTAGGAAGTCCTCCCCCCATCATGGCACAGTCATTTCCTGAACCTGAACTCCCTTCTATGTTCAGGGTGAGCTGCAGAGGGGAGGAAGGTGTACCGTCAATGGAGCCATGTGCCGCCGAGGGCTCATTTCACAGGTGTGTCCCTCTGGCACACTCAACACTACCGAAAGGGTGTGTCCTACAGGAGCTCCAGATAACTGCTGTCTCTTCCCCCATTTCACCACTACAGTTATAACTTCCATATCATCCTGCCCTTCCCCTTCTTCTCTTTCTCACTCTTACACCTTTATCTGCAGCTTCCTTTCCTCCTCTTCATCCTACATTCCACTGTTGGTTTAATCTTTCCCCCTTTATCCTTCACTTCCCTCTCAGAATTCAGTCCCTTCTCCCTTTCAGCTCTCTTTCTTTTTTTTTTATCTCTCTCCTTTCCCCAATGTTCCTCCACACTCCGTTGTGTCCTTCAGATATCCCCTACTCCCACTTCTCTATTCTTTTGTGTGATTAATATTGGCCTACAGAGGCCTAAAAAAGAGCATAGACTACAGGTGCTAATTTTGCAGTCATCAACTGTCTGAAATTACTGGGCTATGCAATTGGTGTAAAGTACACCTAGGGGCTTGTTTTAATGCCAGGAGACATTCAAAATGGTCCTATCAGTGAGGTGGCCTTTAACAGAGGGGCGGCTTTATGGTGGTGCACCCTGTGCAGGCGCACTGGGCGCTGACCTGGAGGGGGGCATTGACCATGGGGTGGGGACGGGGGTGCTGTGTTTAGCAATAACTTGTGATTTAAAAGCACCTGCCGCAGAGTTCCTTGCCTTCAGCATTCGGGCAGAAATAAAAATGTCAAGATAAGTTCTGTGATTAATGTTCCTTCTAGAGAAAGATAACAGTTTTGTCCATAAAGTAGCACAGAGGGTTAATACTACTGCAAAGAACAGTTCAGTATTTTATGTGGATAGTTGAGTGGATTAGTAAAGCCAGCCTTTACCAGTGCTTTAAACAAATGAAATGCATTTCAGAGAGGGGCTCTGGAGAGATTAGGGGCACTTTTGCGGGGTAGTAGTGACAGAATTCGAGGAGGAGGCTGTGGGCAGGAGGGTTGCCAAAAAATATTGTTGCACCCGGCGCTACCTGGGCTAAAGCCAGCCGTGATTCAACATTTTGAACAGGTGCAGAACAGAGGCTGGGACTGCACAGTGCCTGGTGTGCTCACACTCAAAACCTTTTCGAAGAGGTTGGTACCAGTGTGCTTGTCCAGAATTTAATATAAGCATTACTCCATAACCATAGCCTAATGGGTAATAACTTCTTCTCAATATGTGGAAAACCAGAGAATTAGCACATAAAGTAAGGGGCATATTTATGAGGTTCTCACACAGTGCAGCACAGCAAGTCACCTTGTTGCACTGCACTTCATGACAGGGAAACGGCAGGCAGCAGGGCATTCCTGCCTTTTCCCCTGCACTGGCATTCTTTTGGCTGCCTAGCGCTAATGCAGGCAACTTTGCACTGTGGTGCAAGGCTGCCTCCATTGCATGCAGGATTATATTTGTGCAGGAAGGAGCACCTTCCTGCGCAAAAAAATCCCCTGATGCATATTCCTCTATCTATGTGTGCTGCAGAAAGAGGAAGTAATGAGGAGAAATAAAGATATTTCACCTCATTACATCTACACTGGGAAGGCACATCATTTTGGGCGCACTCCCAGCCTCACCAGTTCTGGTAAGTCGGGGAATGCATAAAAATCCACTGGAGTTGCATGGAAACACCCACATAATGCCAATGGAATCCCTTGCCAGGGCAGAGTAAGGCAAGACAGCAAGTTGCGCAGTGCTGCTTTACTCCATATTTATGAAGCCACTCAGGGCCATGCAAAGAGGGCTTGCGTGGCTTCATAAATCGCATTTGGGGTTTGCGTCACGTATGTACCACCTTGCGTGGTGCAAACACGACACAAACCCCCTCATTAAATGCCCCTAAGGTTTTGAGTGACAGCAGCAGGCCTCTTGGTATCATAAGCGCTGGAAGTTGGGGTCTAGCGGTGCTGCAACAGCCACAAAATAACCATGCTGGAGTCCAGAAGCTGAAAGAGCAAAAACACGATGTCTTTAAAAAGTGTTTTTCTATCTTGTCACATAGGTCAAATGTCACATGATTTCTTCTGAAAAACTGCTTCTTATTCTTTTAACATGAAGATTAATATCCACTTTTCTTTCTCTGACTGCAGAGTGAGTGGAGTTTAACTATATGACATTCATTCCTGTGTGAAATGAAAGGCTGTGTGATATCATTTTTTTCTAACACAACAAAATTTACATACCTGTAAATGGACTGTACTAACAATTTAAAGTATCAGCTGTTAAGGAACTACACATGACATTTATTTTGTAACACAGTAGTGTGGTGAAAACAAAAATAATAGCATACAAAAAAGCAAAATACTTTACTTGGTGATGCATAAATGATGAATATTTGTGGAAACTCTTTGTGCATTGTATAGTTTTATCAGCACAACCACATCTATGCAAATGTAGTGGTCATTTCAATGCAAAATGTGCCTTCTGTAAATGACAGTGCACTACCACGCCATGCTTTAGTAACATATTTGAGACTTTGTTCTCTAAAATGCTTCTACATGCCACACCTTTACGACTCTCATGATGAATCAACTTGGCTCAATTGCTACACTTGTTCTTAATGTGACGCTTGAATTTTTCACTATCCCGGACTTTAGTGATGTAACATTGATGGCAGCACCTCCACCCTGAAAATTGTTCCAGCATCACTGCTCGGGATTCTAAAGTGGAATATCAGCAAAGTGAGAATGCTGTCAGGCATTGGTCATTTACTAACTCATCCACCGATAAATTTCTCACAGTGAGCAAAGTGCCATATCCATACTGTTCTGAGCGATGGAAGCTTGTACTGCTCTGCCCTTCTCCATCTGCCTTGTAGGTAATGGAAGATTGCATTTACTGCCTTCTGGGAGAGAGGGTACCTTGCTTTGCAACTGCCATGCTGTACTTTTTCTATGAGGATGCAAAGCTTCCACTGCTGCCGCCTCAATTTATTGCTGTTTTGTGATGGGCAAAGTTAGTGCTGCTGTTGGTCTAGGTGTGACTTTCTTCTGAAGAAGTAAAGATTGTGCTATTTCTCTCCAAGGTGTACCTGTACATTGATTCCATTGCCGTTGCACAATCTTATTAAATAACAAAGGGTATATTGAATGCACTTGCATAATATGGTTTATGAGCCAGGGACTGTTTCACAATATCTGATGTGAGATACCAAGTATAGTCCTGAGGAAGGTGCCTCTCGCCAGAGGGGTATTAGTTGAGTGCCGAAACATGTCCCCGGAAAAGAGAAACAAGGTCCATAATCCAGCAAGAGGTTTAACTGTTTCTTTCTGGAGGTTTGTACTTATTGTACATTTCTGTCTGCTTTTGAAAACCTACAACAGTCCTCTAGCTCCTCTCACTCCTTTATTGTGTGAGCCACCTCTGTTCTACCTGTCCTGCTACTGCCAAATGTCTTTTATTATTAATGTTAGGGTAGCCTGCACTGCTGGTGTCCATATTGCACTTTAGTTGGGAAGCTCGATATAAAACTTTATACTACATAAAAGACAAAATGATTTTAAAATGTATTTTTTATTGTGTGATGTGAATGAAAGACGGAACACTCACAAAATATGTGAGCATAGTTTATGTCTGATTCTACATGTAAAACAAGCATTTTTTTTAGGTGGACTAGAACTTTGTAAATTTTTTTTACATAGCTGGCAAGTGTCTCCATCTCATGCATATTTAGCAAGTTCTCACATTTTAAACAGCAGTACTTTGCACGCTGGGGTTCGAGTCTGCAATGTCAGTGGTAATAACAAAACTAGTAGCCTTACAATGCAACATCCTATCGTTGGAAAAGCCAGGAATAGCTGATGGTTAAGGGTGTGTAAAATTTGTGTAATTTGCTTTTCTGTCATTTCGTGCTACATTTTAGCATGAAATGTTTCCTTGTGTCAGTGTTTGATGTGTGGGTACACTTGGCTCGTGTTTTGTTGTTCCTGTGCGTTCATGGTCAATATTTACATCAGATAGTACTTTCATTGTAAATGTTTATCACGAATAATGCGTAATTATGCAAAGTGGCATAATGGTGTAAGTCCAGGAATTTCATTTAACAAGCATTGGATGAAATTCCCAAAATTGCGCGAATTACACCATTGTGATGTAAATTTCGCCAACGCCTTCTGATGCTATCATATATCATCATGGCATTACGAAAGCCTGTGAAAGGCAAAATAAAACAGAGTTCTGTACTTTCCACTTGTTTTCTTGCAGGCAGACAAGGTAAACAGCACAGTGGGCCGGGGGCAGAGATAGCTTTTCAAATGCAAGTCCGAGCATCTCACTGCTAATGGGCTAACATCAACACACTTTGGGAAAAAAATAATTGGCATGTTAAAAAGATGATCCCTGCAAGCTGGCAGCAGATGAACCGACGACACACCGCGAAAGTAAAAAAAATGTGCTAGAACCACTCTTCCAAATCAATCCGTAGTCCGGAGGGTGATGCCATGTAGGTAGGGTGTCAGCAACACCACTGTAATTTGCCCTGCTTTGAACAAGTGCAGCACGTGCTGCCTTTCAAGGACTGCCATTGTACCACGTGTCCCTATTTATATTCTTTGAAAGGTTCTCTTTGTTCGGGACCTTGCGCGTGGCTGCTGGAAGGCAATCAAAATTCCTTTGGGCATCACTCACTACTTTGGAACACATTTTGTTGCTAAATGAGGAGGAGGCAACCCAGACACATGCCTTTCTGTGTCCAGTTAAGACATCTACACCTTTTTAAATTCATTTGTAGGGCAGCTTTAAGCATTTCTTAAATCCCAGTTTCACTTAGGCCAAGTTGAAACAAGCATTGACAAATCTAATAGATCTGGAATTGGCTACCAGGCTTTTGACTTTGTCAATTCTAGTTATGTTATGCCTTTTGGCAACATTTATGTTGGGAAAGCTACTGGTACATTGTCAATCTATACAAAAAGCATTGGCAAAAGCAAATATTTTGTTTGGTCTCAAAGAGCACACATTACCATAGTAGTCCCTGCACTGAATGGAACTAGTCTGTGTGTAGGTAGGTTTGTTGTGAAAGGGCAGAATGCTGTCACTCACATCGAAGTTAGCAAATGGCTGAAGTGGGCTGACCCATTGACCCATGATGTATACAATGCTGCGTAGGACAGAAGGAAAATGTGAACCATACAATAAGCTACTACTGCACTGGAGGAAGAGAACAGGTTGAAAGCCTCTATAAATAGGTACATTATACATATAGGCCCCTATTTATACTTTTTTTAGCGCCGCATTTGCGCCGCTTTTTTGACGCAAAACGGCGCAAACCTACAAAATACAATGGCATTTTGCAAGTTTGCGCCGTTTTTGCGTCAAAAAACGACGCAAATGCGGCGCAAAAAAAGTATAAATACGGGCCATAATTTTAGTAAAATCAAAAGGGCTTGGCAAATGCGAAACCTGAAAAGAGGCTGTTTATGCTTAATTCACTTTCTGGTAAGTATTTTCGCCTAGCATAACTGACTGTTTTGCACCCCTTTTCATGCATGGATGGCTCTAGGAGAATGCACTCTGGGCCCCACCTGCAGACAGTAAGCACAGACAAGTCATTGAGTTGTTTTGGGTATTGGAGAGCATTTCAAAAACAACAAATAAAATAAAATAGGATGCATTTGATGCCCTGTGACTTCTAGTATAAGACCACAAATGTAGAAGTAGGTTTGGCAAACATTAATTTACATGGGACCAGTCTTTGCTATCTCCCTCCTGTTGTATGGTATCAGAGGCTTCACATATTTGCTTTCAGTGATCTGGATTAAAATGACCCTTTCAACGGAAGACCAAGGTCTCTAAACAAAACACACAGAGAAGGCCGCAATCTGACAACAAGCCACACCCAAAACTGTGGAAGAAGAACAGTGTAGCCTGAGCTAGGTACAAATGGCAAAGCAGGAGAACAATTTACAGATGGGAAAAATCTGGCCCAGGTTCAGACCTACCGGGGGAAATACTTCAAGATGGCTCAAGGGGAGAACACCCCATGCAAACGCCTTTCTCAGTAAGCAGTATAAGCAGACTAGCCTAGAAGGCAATAGACATGGATGCCATGCACCAAGTAATGCTTGCTTCCCCCTAGCATTGCAAAGCCAAGCTAGTCACATGCAGGACCTCCAAAATCAAGGTATGAGGGGCCTAAAAACATTTAGTCCCTGCTGCTAGGAGGTTCATTTCTTGCCATATGCCCAATCATGAACTCATGATAGAACCCCTGGACAGGCCCCACAAAAGCAGGGAGAGGTGGACCCCAAAAATCTAAGATGAAGACATACATTATTAGTTAAACACCCAGGGCAGACCAAGACACAAGCCCATGAAGGAGGATAGAGAGTGTCCACCACCAGAACCCACATCAAAATGGGGAAGGGAAGCACAAATGTCTAACAAAAAAAGTGCATCCGCCACAAAAAGAATGACCATATCAGAAAATAATCTCAGAGGAGCAAAGAAGGAGTACCAAAGCAGAGAACTCACTAGATGAGCAAGAGTCCAGGCAGCATTGGAAGTAAACGTTTTCAGCAATAACCAAGCAAAGGCTACAGACTGGAAAAGATAGGGCCATCACAGAGGTTACTAACATCACAACCTTAGCACATTGTGAAGGCTCACATAAAACATAGACCTCAGTAATGGCAACCCACAGCCAGAATCGTGCACCCCAATTAAAAAGCCTTCAACATGAGAGTCAGTGGGGAAGGCAGCAGAAGCAAGAAGTTAAAGGGCACACTAAGACACCCACAGCCACCCAAGCACATGGAGGCAACAGGAAATGGGATACGTAGAGGCAAGAAAAGAAGTGATAACCAGCCTGGGTCTCAAATGGCGAGGCGTTCAACACCAGGACCACAAAGAGCAAAGAGAGATACCAGACATGAACCCTGAAAAAGGAAAGGATGGTGAAAGAAGTCCTCAACACTCCCACTAGAGCAGTTGGGAGAGAACAATCAACTCAATCAGACACGGGGAGCATTCCCAACTGGACAAATGTGCTCTACTCCTGGAGAAGGTCAGTTGCTACCGTAAGCACATGGAACAGCCTACCACCAACCCATTATACAAACAAACTGGACGTAGCAAAAGCGACTTAAAAAGCTGCAAATCCACAGAAAGTTTTATGTACAGTCAATCAGTCAAATGACTAATCATGGTGGTTACATGCCTTCTGCTCCCACAGCACCCAAAAATCAACAGAAAGCTAAGCAAGGTTACAGGAAGACGCAACAAGGAACACAAAACCAACCACAAGTCCCAGGTCGAACAGGAGGGGAAAATAGCACACCCAAAAGAGAAGAAGGAACCCAAAAAAACAAGGCAACAGTGCTGATCTGAAGCAAAAAGGAGGGGATAGCAGGGCACACCACCTTTAAAAAACAAGCCAAAATATTGAGGGGGTGTGCTAGCTACCCAAGCTTGTAGGCAGCAGTACCTCCTGGAAGCGAACTCTGACAAGCCAATTCCACTGAGAAAGTACTGGAAAAAATAAAAGAAGGATCCCAGAAGAAACAAACCGAACAGAGAGTGAGGGGGTTCCCATAATAAGAACAATCCATGCAGCAGCCCCCACCACTAGGACATAAGGAGCCAGCACCAGGACCATGCCTAGCTACAGCAGAAAGCACAAGCAAAAATCACCAAAAGGCAGAAAGAGCTACAAGGAGGAATGGGAAGGCAAAGCCCCAGCTCCATAAACACCAAACCATTGCCAAGAGAAATGGTGGAACACCATTTCAGCCCTTACCTTCAACACCAGGCACAGAAGAAGACCAGGTAAAAGCCAAACCAAAAAATGCAGGATTGTGGCAAAGCAGGACACTGGTGGGACAGCAGGCAAAAATAAGACTTCTCAAAGGTGCCATGATTTGCATCAATGTAAACAGAGTAGGCAGGGCAAAGACTCTCTAGGAACAATAGACAGTCCCATGATGAACCATGAACCTATGGACAAAAAAACTAGGGGTGCACAATTCAGACTTTTAGAGATGTTGTAAGGGCACACATCACACAATCCTCTAAATCAGCATGGAACACAGTGGGATGCCCAAGTCCATGCGAACCTCAATCATGGAACACAACCCAATCCTATGCAAAACTGAGCCGAGAGTCAGGGGAGAACATTCTAAACATTAACACTAAAACCACACGGCACACAACAAACCCATCAAAAATACAACACACTGAAGAATAAACAGGAAAAGGAGACAGGGAACACATCTTCCAAGCTCCAAGTCCCTTAACACAGAAGTAAGTCCAAAACATTGGACATTAAAAAGCCCAACATTGAGGTAGGGGCAGACAGACACCCTAAACAAGATGGAGGCACCGGTAGACAACACACCTCCCACAAGCACCTAGCCAGGAATAAAGCATATGGGAAAGTTCAAACTCAGCCGGCATCTAGGGAGAAAAATGTGCAGCACTTACCTGTCCTCCAGAAAGGGGTCAAAGCACCAGTCAGACACATCTCAACATCTAACTTAGTAAGGAAGTGCGTACAGTGGGCCAGCACCCATCTGTGGTAGCCTGGTAGGGGTCAGCATCCATCGACTGTGGACTGAGCAATATTAAGGGGAGCAACCATAATTCAAGCCCAGTATGGAATTAAGGAAGAAAAGGTCAAACACCAGAACCAGAACTACACACCCCCAAACAGGCCGAGTAGAGAGGTGCCGGTGCATATATTTCCAAATGATTCAAGATCACATGGCTAGTAGAGGTCCATGACACCAGAAAACGGAAGAACACAATCCCAATAGAACAAACTGGTAGCAGTACCAAGTTGGGCAGGAGTTTGAAATTTACGAGTTTAGGTAGGCAAGGGGGTGGGGTGCGTGTGTATGGGGTGTGGATACACTTTGAGATGTAAGGACTAGGATGTCAATGTGATTTTGAGGTAATATCAGACATGCCTGCTAAGAACCAGTGACATCCACTCAAATAGTAGGCAAGTAAAACCCCTCACATGTCTAGAAACTGTCCTTTTTAGGTCTCGCCTGCAGACAGCTTTAGCAAAGTCAAAGAGCTATTGTTTGAAATACAGTGATATAATAATACATGTTGTGGGTTTTGAGACAGCCCACTGCTCATGATTAGATAGCTTTATTATCTACCTCAGTTACAAACTCCTGATTCATTGGTTTTCCTTCCTGTTCTTGTGTTTGTCCCCATGCAGACCGTTTTTTCTTTCCCATTCTTTTCATTAAATGAGTTGAATCCTTCCACTGCTGCTGACATAAAGGAACTGTTCTTTCGGTTGCCTTTTAGCGCTCCGTGAGTGCACATATTTTTCTCCTATCTCTCTCACTCTCTCTCTCTCTCTGACAGTGCTTAATTAGTGCTTGATTTTTCCAGTGCTGGGCACCGGCACACATTTTTTGAGGGCCGGTGCTTATTCTTCTGCCTCAAGCATTTTAAAAAACTTTCCAATTTTTTTCTCCAAAATTCATTGTACGGGGAGCAGACAACTTCACACTGCTACTGCTATGGTCATTTCGCTGTTTTGCATGGCTTCGCTCATTTATTGCTCTTGCTATCCTCATCTCTTTGTTCCCCCTTCACATCGCCATTCCACCTCCTGGCTCCCACTCATCTGTTGTTTCCTCACTCCATCGCACTCCCGCTTTACTGCTTACATTTTCCTTTTTTAAGACAAATATTTTTTTCAGCGGGCCCATCAACTGTTATTTAATTTATCTCTCAGAAATGGTCACTGGCAATCTTCAAATTCAGATTAAATTTAAAAACAAAAAGTCAAAATGGATGCTGGGGTGTCACATATGCACACATACTGGTGGCCATTGTGAAAAGCTTTTCGTTTCAGAAATCCCCTTTCAGTAAGGCTGCCGTGCGTCATCATGCACCATTGGTCTGCTTGGAACGAGTTCCCTCAAACAAAACGCAACCTGAGATGGTCTCTGGTGCATACTTATGTGTCGTGGTCTACCAATGGTCAAGTATTTTCTTTTTCTTTTTTTTTCGAACAATGCTATATCAACAAGCTTTGACAAAGCCATTAGTTTGGCCCTCACATTTTAAAGGCGATGCCTTTTAGCTTTGCCAATGCATTTTATTCTCAGTAGCCTCAAAGAGCCATACACAAGAACCAAGCTGTCTACTCTTAAAAACAGTGAACACTCAAATGAAGTCGTAACTGCGAAGGATTTGTAGCCTGTGAGTGCAAACAGTGGTTGAACAAGTGTGTCATGAGCCCTAGTGCAAAAAAGTTCGCAATGCAATGGGTCTCGCATTTGCTCGAGTTAGATAGAACTATTGGCGTTGTAACTTCCTATCTGGACGTTTCTTGCCACATAAATTAAAAATGAAAAGTAAACAGTTGACATAAGTGAACTGATTCAAAGGGCCACAGCTGCCATGAACATGAGCAAAAACAAGTTCGCTCACAGTCAAATGCACTGGCAAACGTTCAATTAGCCGTGTAACAGGGTGAGAGTCCAAGGCGGTAACAAAACCGCCCCAGGAAGTGACAAACGTAAAGCATTTATCATTGATGACAAAGGAGTTTTGAAAGCCAAGTCCATGAACGAGTGAAAGTGTTGGGCGTGTGGTGGGCATGGATAAAAGCCAACAAGACTTACAACAGGTCAAAGCGCTTGCAGGCTCAACCTAAAAAATCGCCCCCTATTTTATGGTTTCCTAGTAAGAGACAGCTTTAATTAGGACCAGTGGGTCCTTTTGTGCCCATAAAGCCCTCTGCTACAGTACCTTCTGCACCTTTGACAGCTTGATTGCAAGTTCCTGGCATCCTATTAGAACCAGCATTAAACTGCTGCAAGCACCTGGACATCAATGGCCTGTTGCTTCAAATGCTTCACAATGAACCATACTAACGTCTTCCAAAGAACTTCCAGAAAGACCGCACAGACACCAAATAGTCCAGGGGAACAGTGTGTGTTCCTCTAACAGAGTGTGTTTACTTCATTGGGCCCATAGGATTTGTTCTTCAAAGGGAACAGAGTGTATATACTTTAGGGGATTACAGAATGTGTACATTTCTTGTTTCAAAGAGAGCTTATACTTCATAAGCACAGAGGGGTATATGTACTAACTTTTGGGGCAACGCAGTGCTGCAATCAGTGTCTATGCAGATGTTTTGCTAACAAGAGAAAAAATATCTACTAAAATATGATGCTGTTTTTCTCATCCCCAGCTCGTAGGAACTTTAGGCTGCCCTGCATTTTGTCAAGAATAGCTTTTATATTATAAAGTGCAACAAGTGTATCGTTGGAAAAATGTGGATACATTTAAAAGATTCTCCACTGTTATGCCTACCTCCAGGAGGCATCATTTTTTGACGCAAATCCCTGTCTACAGATATTAAATAATATGGTTTGGTGTAAAAAACCTTGGGTGATTGAGTGTGAATTTCCACGTAACACGTTTGCGAACCACCCGCACAATGAAAAAAGTATGTACAAAGTAGCACATACTTTGTGTTTCGTTAGGGAACCTTCCAATACATATTGTGATTTGTATTGAAAAGTACATCTCAAAACAATACTGCCAGGTTTATGTCACTTTTGTGCCACAAGCCCGCACCTGGTGTTAGCAAATGTCCCCCAGAGTGCAGTTGCTTTGAGGTATAGAAAGCATATACCCCCAGGGGGCACAGAATGTATATGTTGGAAAATGGGTTATTGGCAAGGGCAGGTAAGTACCTACAATTAGCAAAAGGCCACTAACCTCCCCTTAGGTCCAGTTAGGTCTCAATAAATTAATCCCAGCTCAACCGTTCGTAGTTTGGCAAAGAGCGACAAGGCTTACCTTAGGAGACAAAGCGTAAAGCATTCAAATATCACAAAACAGTAATTAAAAAAAACACAGGAAACAGTTTAAAAATCCACAACCAATTTATACAAATAGGAAAGGAAATATTTTTAGCTTTAAAATAACACCAAAACGAATACAATTGGATAAAGGGAACTGGAGATATGAATTTTTAAAGAATTAATGCTTTTTAGCACTTAGAAATGAATAGCGCCAATCTGGTCATCTGGTCGCACCTCGACCAGGGCAAAGTCAAAGTTTAAGGCTGACCGCGATGGAGCCCTGCTCAGCTACAGCCCGCGAGAGACCTCGGTCAAAAGTTTACCTCAGGACTTAGTCGTTTTTCTGGAGATTTTTTTTCAGCTGGACCAAGTCGCCAGTCCAATCCGACCTCCTGGAACTCTTCCTTGGATACACATCGCGAGAGCCCTCTGTGGAGATTTTTACCTTCTGATTTAGCTGATTTTTCGAGACGAAAAACCCTTGACCAGGGCAAACCTGAATCTTGGTCTGACGTCCTTGGAGCCCTCTTTGGATACACTGCCTGGGAGGTCCCGGTCAACTTTCTATGTTCGGACTTAGTCCCTTTTTCAGAGATTTTCTTCATCAGAATGAACCTGCAAGTCAGGCCAGGTCGCGGTTGAGGCAAGCCGACTAGAGTTGCCACGGCGGGTTGGTCCCTTTATGGAGCTTTTTCCCAAAAGTTCTCCAAATATCTCCAAACTTCTGGATCTTCTCCCATATGTTCTTTTAAGGTTCTTTTGAGATCCACAGCTCACCCCAAGGTTCCAGAAGCTCTTAGACGTTCCTTGAGGGTGGACTACAACTCCCAGAATGCAGCAGGTGCCAAAGTTGGCCACTGGACAGTGGTCAGCTGGACAGTTTCTTCAGGAGTTGGTGTAGGAGACTCTGGTTAGCAATGTTTCACCTGTAACAAAGAGGGAGTCCCTCCTTGAACCAGTGGAACTCAAGCAAAGTCTTTATTGTGGTGAAGCCAAAGTGTGCAGCTGGTGCAGTCCTCCAGAGTGCAGTGTTCAGGTACAGGCCAGGGGTCCAGCAGGGCAGTCCTTCTTCTCCTGTAGTTCTTCCTTGTAGGGATCTGAGATGTGGGTGCAGGTCTGCCAGTTGTATCCTTGCTTCTGGGTGAAAGACAGGGGGGTCCTGGTTCTCCAATCAGGTGCAGAGTCCTTCCCCCTGTGGTGACCAGTTCCTGGGAAGTGTGGCAAAAATCAGTCCCAGGGAGCAACATTCCTCAAAAATCCACCCTGGCTGAAAATTATTTTTGGAGGTTACATCTGGCTGAGCCGACCCACTGGTGTGACTAAAAATCCTAAACACATCCCTCTCCCAATCTAATCAAGGGGACATCTAATTGTCTGAGTTTGTAGGATGTGCGGGAGGTGCTGGGTTGCTCCAAATGTCCTTCCCTGCCTTTGAAGACCAGTTTGGCAGCCCTCTCCCTTCCTGTTTCTCCATCTGCTGAGGGACAATCACCTACCCCAGGCAGATCTCTTTGTGTTTAGCCCAGGCTACTTCACACCTCATCAAGGCAGCCTGGCCAGGCTGCCAGAGGCTGGCCAATCAGAGCAAAGCACTACAGTGCTGAAGCTGGTAACTTTTTAGGTAAAGTTTAAAACTATTTACCTGAACAAGTTATATTAAAACCAACAATTGTAAATTGTGGGATTTATTATCCCAATTAATTTGATACCAAACTTGATGTATCTGTCACTTAAGGGGACTTTATAAATTAAAATAGAGTCTCCCCAGTCTAGCCTATGGAGGCCATTCACTACAATGAAGGAAAAACTAATTTGGCTGTTTTACCTCCCCAGGGCTTATAAGACTATTTTATAAGGTCCCTGCTTATAGTTATATGGCACCCAACCCCATTGGCAAATAGGGCACACCTTAGGTGCAAGGGTGTCATTGCATGCAGGGTTGTTTTTGTGCAGGAAGGTGCCCCTTCCTGCGCAAAAACAATCCAGTAAGGCATTTTCCTCTTTCTGAGTGTGCTGCAGAATGCAGCAGACATGGAAAGAGTTAAAAATGAGGAGAAATAATAATATTTCTGCTCATTACGCCTGCTCTGGGGAGGTGCAAGGTTTTGCTCTTTCCTCAGGTTTACGTGATTATGTAAATCTGGGGCAGTGTCAAAAGTCAAAATCCATGGATGTTGGAGGAAAACCCAACACCCATGGAATGCCTCTATGGTGCAGAGTAAGGCAACACAGTGACTTGTGCTGCTTTGTCTTACTCCATACCAACGAGGCCATTCAAAGCCTTGCAAAGTGGCTGTGCGTGGCCTTATAGATGTGGTTGAGAGGTTTGCACAGCCAGAGCATCAGAAAAAGGGATGCTCCAGAAGCACAAGCCTTTCATAAATATGCCCCTGTATTTTTTGTGTGTGTATTTCAAGAGATAGAGCACATCAGGAGGCAGAGAGTGAGTATACTTTATGGAACACAGGGTGTGTCCCCACCAGACAGGTACAGCATTTGTATGTGTGTCAATGTTTACTTCAGGTTCTCAGAGTGTGCATACTTCTAAGGCACATAAGGCTGCCTTGCATGGCTTTGTAAAAAAATTTAACGCAACATTTAATTTTAGGAGGAGTTCCATGGGAGTTCCGATGCATCCACCCATGGGTTTCAAGTAATCCAAGATTTACAAAGGTTTGTAATCCTGGGATTGCATGAAATCGCAATGCCTCCCAGAGGATGGCATAACAAGAAGAAACATATTTTTTTCTCTTTGTTATTTCCTCTTTCTATTTGTGTTGCAATCTGCAGCACACATTGGAAGAGGAAAGTGCCTGGAGAAACTGTTTTTGTGCAAGAAGTAGACCCTTCCTGAAAAAAACAGTTCTTGTAAGGCAGGCACCCTTGCACCATGACGCAAGGGCGCCCGTGTTGGCGCTTGCCTGCCTGAAGAGTGCCAGTGCTATGAGAGAGCAAAAGTGCATCATATCTTAGTAGACATGGTGCATTTCTGATTTCCCCCTTTCACGCAGCGCAGCACGTTGCCTTGCTACACTGCGTTGCGTGAAAGGTTATTAAAGATGTGTTAATACTATGTGTGTGCGTACGTATGTCTGTGAGCGTCTCTCCATATCTCAGGAATTCAGAGTGTGTACACCTCAGGGGGGCACAGGCTCAGTCCATTAAGGGAATGTGCAGGGGCAGGCCCTGATAACACATTCTGAACACATCCACGCCATGTTTACAGCCTGAAGTGTGTCATTCGGTGGTCCGCCGAAGCAGCTGCTCGCGCGTTTTTATCACGGTATTTTAAGAAAATGCTACCACTACTGCAAACGAAGGAGAAATAATAAAAATAATAAATGATATGCCACATTGAACATTTCGAACCCCCTCCCCTTGTTGTATTACCTGAATGTTATGTTTAGATTCATCGAGCCAAGACGTGCGCTGTTTCTATAACAACACAGTGTTTATTTCTGTAAAGTAGCATTCATTTAATTTGGAGGCACTCATAGCTCACGTCTTGGGACGCTGATGTATGTCCTGGGTAATCTGTTCAGACTAGAGAGAGTTTGCGCCCTCTTGTGGTCAGAGGACGCTCCTAGAATACTGGTACTTGTGTATTTCAAAATTGGTTATATTGTCATTGAACGTGTTTGTATTTGATGGGACCTAACGAGGAGGGCAATGGATCTTTGCGCTTTGACAAGGACACAGAGGAATATAAACTGGCATAGTGATGATGAACATTGCTGGGCAATCAGGGCATACTGCCTTGAGTCAAAAACTACAGAAGAAGTAGATGTATTGGTGCAGGTCAAAAATTAAAACACGATCTGTCACACCCCGGTGTGCCAGGTCCCCTACCACTGAATGTGTCAGGTGAAAGTCACCCTTAAGACAGGGTGCATCATGACAATTGAAGCAATTTCCTCACTTGCTGGCCGCAGCAGGGAGTGTGATGTTGATAAGCCGACTCCCAGAAAACAAGAGAATTACCCTGACTGTTCCTCATCGTTGGTGAGTGCGAGAATAAATGACCCGTAAGTGCTAATGGAAGGACTAGTTGAGGGACTGGACTAGTTACTGTTCCAATGGCGTTGTCACAGACTTTGACAAAGTCACATGATCTGGCTCTTTGTTGTCTACTTTAGGTGCCTCTTGGCTTGTCCTCACCTTACTGTTTCTTCCAGTCTTCCTATCCCACTTTTTCTCCTGTAGGTACCCTTTGGATCCTAAGGTTTTTCTCTTACTCATGTAGTCCCAAGTGTCTCGAGTTTGACATTTTACCCCCTTCCCCTGTTTCCCAAAACACCTTTGCCTTTTCATATCAGGTTAAAAACTGTTTCCCTTCTGTAGCGCTGTCCCTTTTACTGTTTATCCTCTCAGGTGCATTCATTCCTTTACAGTGCTAACATATGGCCCACTTCAGAATGCTTTGATAGTCTGAAAACAATGGGAGCAGAAAACTCAGAGGGGGAAATAAGAACTCAAGTCTTAAAATTACCTTGTTTCCTTTTCAGGATAACTATTATATGTAGTTTTAAACTTATGTACATCTGTTAATTCCGGACCTGTCACTGCAATCCTTCATTTGAGACTTCATTGTAAGTACTGTCTGTCAGCCTCATGTTTTACAAAAAATCCCCCCCAATAGCTCTCTTTAGCTACATTTCTCTCTCTCTCTCTTTCTCTCTCTCTCTCTCTCTCTCTATATATATATATATATGTGTGTGTGTGTGTACACATATATTGCATATACCACATCTAGCTCACCCCAAATCTCAGTTTACTACCATGATCTCCTAAACAACCCTACTAAATTCTCCCTTATTCGTATCACCTTTGACTCATCCAAAACCCCTCCTGCTACTATGCTCTCCCTTTCCACAGACTCTTCCCTCCTCCATCTCTACTTTACTCACCCCAAGCCTCATCCTATTATTATAAGCTCCCAATTAACACTTCTGGATTCTTCCCTCCTCTATCCCTCCATTACTCTGGTCATTCCAACTAACAAACCCACATATCTTCTGCTCAAATGAACTCCTAATAATACTAATACTGTGCTCATGTTTTCCTATACTAATCTACCACTAATTCCTCTTGGGTTCCGAAGTAGTGTGCTACTCACCGAAAATCGCTTCGACACCTCGTTAGGGGTAGTAAGCGCTATATAAATACAATTACAATACAATACAATATAAAGGCATTGGTCGTATTCATTTACAAACAGCAAGTCTCGGTAAATAAATACTGAGCACTGATACACCCACACAAATGTTGCTGCACACTGTGGCTCTTAAGACAATACATTCTATGATGTAATCCATTGTCAGAAAACACAATACCTGTCCTGCCATAAGCAACAACCAGTTTTGGCCACTCTCGGCACTGCCAGGCTTCCACCAACATACTTTCAGTAAGCAGACCAGTGCTAGAACTTGGGGGACAAAGGCCACACTTGCTTGCAGCCCAACCTCTACTCGGACAGCTTTGGACAAAACCACAACTGTGGTAACACAGGGAAAAAGAAAACAGTTCATAAAAAGGAAGTCTACAGTCCCATAATTTCCACCAAAGCACACAGGCAAAACACCATGTAAACAAAACTTTAGTTGCTCTCATACAACTTAAGAAATAAGCTGATTCCTTCCACAACCATGTCATTAGGGTGGGAAAGCCACGGTGCTGCGTTGGAAGGCAGAGACGTTTTAAGCCATGGGCAAAGTGGCACCTTGCCCAGGGACCCAGCCTCTCAGGGGGCTCCGAGATAAAGTCAGCCTTGTTCTGTCGAGAGTCTTGCTCTCATTCATGGCTCGCGGAATGGAGAAGGGAGAAGGGGTGGGGCGGTGCTGGGGTCGGGGAGCGACCGAAAAAAATATAATAACTTTTAAAAACTTACCTGTTTCGCCATGCCACACCACTGCCGCCTACCTCAGCTGTAGGCACAGACTCAGGCTCCCAGCCTGTCCAACGTCCAATCCTAACACTGCTTTCATGCTGCCTTATTATGTTTTTACTGTAAAAGTTTTGCAGTTGCTGCTGCTGGCTTAAGTGGAGGCGGGGGAGGTGGGACGCCCCTGCTTACTCTAATGATCTTGAACATTTAAAAAAAATATTGTTTTAAATACAGTTTTCCTTTAGTTTATTTTTAATGTGTGTGATTTATGGAAGCCAATTACAGATATTTTTGCAGAGAAATGCTGTTTTGTTTTCTACACCATGTAACATCCATACAAATTCTTTTAGATCAAAACAGAACTTCACATATTAAAAATGGGAGGGGTCGCAATTTCTTTTGCAATAACATTAGCTAGCAGATGTTGTATTATAATATTGAAAACACACTTGACTATCCCTGGATATTAGATCTAAACACATTTAGAATTTGGATCAGTGTGCCTGTGCACTGTCAGTGACCTGGCCAAAGAGGGCATGAAGGAGCTGAAATCGGATCATAAATTCAAAGCTGTTCTGACCAGGGGACCCCAAAATACACTTAGCCCAGTGCCCCTGAAATCCTTAAGACATCCCTGTTAAAAGAGTAGGTGCAAAGAGGCTAAACCCTGGAGGATGATAGCTGAAGTATCCCTAGCACTCGGACTGTCCCCCCAAAAAGGAGGCCACGCCCAAACTCATCCCTGCCCCACCCAGGTTTCACCATCTAAGGCGCACTGGACCTTATTCATCAGGGGTGTAGCTTCGAAGTTGCAGCAGATGTAGTGGCAGCAGGGCACCAAGGCCTGCAGATCCCACTGCACCCAGATTATTGCTGTTTTTAGTATGTCACAATGGGTTAATAGGGCCCATATTTCATGATTGTATTAGGGCTCATAGCACCCTGGCTATGCCGCAGCCACCCATCACCTCAGGCTTTTAACCCACACAACAGTAACTAGTGTTCCTACCTGAGATGTACTTTCCTGCCAAGGAGACACACAAACAGCAACCTCTAGATGTTGCAGGCTCCAGCATGCTTTTTAATTTTCCTCTTTACTTACGTGGATTGCTTCACGCCAACTTACTGCAGTTTGGTCTCTCCAGAGAGACTTGAAGCATGCTAAACCTACAGAAATGGAAAATGAATTTACAGGGGAATTTCTGGAATAAGGGCAGTTACACCAAACACATCCTGCCCTAGGCTTTGGGTTTTCATTGTGTTTACCCTCATTTTGTGAATTGTTTATTTTACCTTAAGCATTTTCTTTTCCATACCAGGCCTTCAGTGTGCCAGGTCTGCAGGGTGTCCACATAAGATACATTTACATACATGGAATGCAAATGAAACTCATTTACATAGACAGCGGTAATTCTGACCTGAACATCTGGAATGGACCAGGCCATCTTAGGTCATAGTTAGACGACCTTGGAGACTGAGCCACAAGCAATAACTAGGAGCACAGCCAGGGCTGGTGGTGCAGTGGACTAATGTAGCCCCTTTAGAGACCTATGATTTATCTCATAGTCACAGATTCAAATCCCAGCAGATCCACCCACATAGCCACAGATTCAAAACCCAGCAGATCCACCCAGCTTTTCATCCTTCCGCAGTCAATAAAATAGGTACAGTTGAGTAACAATGTACATCTGTTATTCACTGCTAAGAAGTCCCGGTGCGTGAATGAGCAATTACAAACACATATTTTGTGTTATAGCAACAGATAATAATGAGAGTAGAACCTAGAAACCTTTTCACACACCGGATTGCCCTTGCCTCTAGGAACAGATTCATTAGAACACGGCAGTAACTCCTGAGCTGCAGGCGTTTAACAAACCTTCCACCAGTGCTGCAGAACAAAGGTGACAAGAAACACTAAATGGAAGGCCTGCAGCAGACCTGCCAACCTCTCAAAGTATTTACTGAGTGAGGAGGGGGCGTTGCTTTGTGGCAAACACTGTCGAAGAAGCACTCAGCAACTACTCACAGAGACAGATACATCTTGCATTTGTACGGTGCAATCACAGCTCTTACACAGAGAGTTGAGCAAAGTTAAAAACCTGCCTCCAAATCATAGTTTCTCTCAAGTATGTATGCAGTGATAACATGCTGTGTGCCTTTGTTTTCTTCAATTGCTTTGGTTTCTAGATGTTAGTCTCCAGGTAGCTGCCATTCAGTATGCAAACAAAAGGAGGGTTGATGGCCCTTTAAATTAAATTAGGACTTTGTTTGTGCCCAGCTGGAAGTGTGAATAAGAAAGCACTCTCACCCACTGCATGTCGCTGCTTTGACAGAATGCAGACAACATGCAGGAGCTACTGAGTTGTGTCCTTGTGTTTAAAAATGACATCAAGGCAGATTCACCATGTTTTCCTGGGTCGGTCAGATCTGACTAGAAAGAGCTCCTGGAACCGGGATCTGGTGTGATCCCCCACTTTCCAGCACTGAGAAAATCTGGCTTTAACTCATCACAGACAAAAAAGTAAGTGGTACTCTTCAGCAAAGACACCTTGCTATGGAACATCACCTGGTAGCCATCTGACCTCAGACCCACACCCTGTCTGAGAACCCAAGCCAAGAACCTCAGAATTGTGATTGACTACTAGCTTGCAAGAACTAGCTGAAATCACGCACCCACACCCTCCAGTTTTCAAGCCCTCAAAATCCTCAAGAAAATATACAAATGGCCCACTCAACACTCGCAGAACTATCACCCAGGTTTAGCAGATAGATGGACTATGGCAGCTGTATGTTGGCATCACTGTTGAACTGACCAGAAGACTTTTGACTACATAGAACGTAGTGGCTAGACTCACGCTAAGGCTTTCTTCCTGCACTCACATCACCACGCACATCAAAAACCTCCAGTGACTCTGTGTTCCCAATCAAGCACTCTTTAAACATCTCACTCACACATGCCAAGACCTGCACAATCTTGGCCCCACCTACCTCAACAGCTGTATCTACTTCCACTTATCCAGCCTCCTGCTCGCACAGATCACTCGCATAGGCAGAACAACATCCAGCAGTCATGTGCTCTTCTACTCACTCCATAAGCCTGGATCAACCTGTCTTTACACATTAGAGCCACCTCCTCAGTTCTTGTGTTCCGCAAGAAACTGAAGACATTCATAACATAACATAACATTTAGACCCTTGTTGGAAATGGCCCTTTCTGCAGCGTTATCCCCAAACTTTTTGCTTTTCTCCACCTATTTTTCTGACCCTCTTTTTGTTGGCTATAGAGCTCTGGGTAATTTACAGCTGCTAATCAGTGCTAACGTGCATATGCTCTCTCCTCTACAACTTGGTATAATTGATTTGCACCTGTTTGGCTTATTTAATTTACCTATAAGTTGCTTGTTAAGTAGTATACCATGTACCCTGTGCCAGTAAGTTAAATGCTACTAGTGGGCCTGTAGCGCAGATTGTGCCACCCACAGAATTAGCCTTTCAAACCTGTCTCAGGCCTACCAGTGCAGGGCCTGCGTGCACAGTTTACTACCACACTGACTTGGCAAGTCAAACTACTTGCCCAGGCCTAAACTTCCTTTTGCTACACCTAAGTCATCCCTAAGATATGCCCTAGCTAGCCCTATGGGCAGGGTGCTGTGTATGTAAAAGGTAGAACATATGTCTTTATATACTGCATGTCCTAGTAGTGAGAAACAGCCTATTTAGTTTATCACTACTGTGAGTGCTGCTCCTCTCATAATAATGCATTGGAAATGCCTCACATATGCCTAAGTGGTATCTTCTGAACTACAAGGAGTGCCCTGGGCGTGTTTAGTATGTTTGGAATGGTAGGGAGAAATCCTGCTTACTGGTGTAGGTGGATTTTACATTACTATTTTAGAAATACCACTTTTAGAAAGTGGGCATTGTTCTGTGCTTATAACTCTAGTGCTTTGCAGCATGATGCCAATCCATGTCTGGGGCAGAGTGATAGCTCTACTTGGTGTATGCTTTCCAGAGAACCATAACAAAGGAAGAGCTGGGCGTGACAGCAGAGGCATCTGCATAATGACAGGCTTCCTGGGTTGGGGAGAGGGAGGGTCGTTCACACCTTACATGTGAATAGGCTGTGTCCTGCCCTCACAAAATGGACTAATTAACTCCCTGCTGATATCTGGAGACAGGGCTGGTTTGAAAGGGTGCTGTGCTTCACTTGAAAGGGCTCTTGTGAAGTTACCACCTGAACAAAGGCATTTCTGAGTAGAAGTAGAAGGGCTGCAGCCCCCTGCGTGAGAGAGCACTTTTGGAACTAGGACAGAACTGCTCTAAGAAGGACTACTGGACTGCACAAAGGACTCATCTGGACTGCTCTTCTGTTTGTTGCCCTGCTGCGTGGTGTCTGCTGGGGAGCACAAAGGACTCATAAGGATTGCTTTTCTGTTTGTTGTCCTGCTGCCAGTGCTCCCTGACTTGGGCTTCCCTGGCACTGCTGGACTGCAAGGAAGAACCATTTTGCCTTGGTGTGCTGGCCTGCCTGGCCCTGTGTGCCCCAGTGTTTCTCCCAGGATGCCCAGTGCGTGAAGGGTACTGGTTTTGCTCCTGGTCTCCCTACAAGTTTAGCGCCTGAGGAGCACTTCCTTTTTCTTTTCTAATTTTTACCTGGTGCTGGGGGAGCACTTCCTTCCCCACACCAGGGCCACGAGCACAAAGTGAGTGTGGCCTTATTTTTCCTCAGTGCGCGCAGCCCGTACTCCGGTGCTAAGGAGGAACGCATGGACAGCATCTTGCTTTCCCTGTTATTTGGTGCAAGTAGAAATGTGCAGAGTTTTCAGCGGGGCCCACCAGGCAGAGGAGCTGCAACGTGCAACCATCCCAGAGCTAAGTGCCCTGTGGAGACACCATCCCACTGAGTTCGACCTGGCGGGAGGCCTCTGAGGGTGAGGTGCCACCTCTGGAAAGTAATCGGACAGTCACTGTAGGAGCCCGGAGTATTGGCTGTCTCGTGGCTCCTGCCTTGGAGACAGTCACACTGTGGGTTTACGGGCAGCCACCTACACACACTCTCGGCCTCCCGGAGGAGAAGCCCCGGGGAGGTTAAGCAGTCCCAGAAGCTCTGGAGGGTTTCCGGACCGACTGTGGCACCCTAGTAGCTCCCTCTGGGCCAAGCAAGGCTCCATGGATCTGGATTATTGCACGAGGGATCCAGGGAGGTGTCCCTGCTGAACCAGACAGTGTGTGTGTGTGTGTATGTGTGTGCCCCCTCTGGTTTGTGGCATACTTCTCAGGCGCACTCGTAACTCAGCTAACGGGATGGGAGGGGAACCCTCGACGGAGGCCCCATTCCTGTTGGGCTGTCTTGGTACCGCATTCCTGATAATAGGAGCGCAAGAGCTCGACTGTACGACGAAACAACGACTTCAAACACAACTACTGCCTTAAGAATGAGGTCGGAACACCGACCTCGTTGCTACTACTAATGATTTTACCACGAATGCCTTAACAACAATATTTCGTTGTTAAGGCATTCCTGATAAAATCATTAGCAATAGGCACCATTCACCCTACATCCCTCACCCCACCCCCCCCAACCCCACCCCAAAACCTAAAACCCTCTGACCCCCACCCACTCCCCAAAACCAAAAATGCCCCACCCCCCCAACCCCACCCCAAAACCTAAAACCCCCTGACCCCCACCCACTCCCCAAAACCAAAAACGCCCCACCCCCTCAACCCCACCCCAAAACCTAAAACCCCCTGACCCCCCACCCACTCCCCAAAACCAAAAACGCCCCACCCCCCCAACCCCACCCTAAAACCTAAAACCCCCTGACCCCCCACCCACTCCCCAAAACCAAAAACGCCCCACCCCCCAACCCCACCCTAAAACCTAAAACCCCCTGATCCCCCACCCACTCCCCAAAACCAAAAACGCCCCAAACCCCCAAACTGGATTTCCCCACCATGTTCTTGCCCTCATTATGTTGCTGCATTTCTTCCTATGACCTGATTCATACTACATGTTGTGCTTGCCATGTTGGGTGGGGACATACCTGTTCTCAGGGCCTAGTTGGTATACATTCGGAGGGTAAGGTTAGTGAATGACACATACAATATGAGAATGTACTCCTGACTTTTGCATACATAATGATGATCTGACAACTGCTTGCTTAGCAGAGTAATACTGATTCGTGTTGTTTTTGGTCTAATGATATTTCATACAATGCAGGTTATTTTTATAAAACTTCTTGTGCTGATGTTTTATACATTGCCTCTGGGCATAAGCCTGACTGCTCTGTGCCAAGCTACCGGGGGTGAGTACAGGTTATCTTTGGTGTGTAACTTACTCTCCCTGACAAGAGTGGTGGTTACTGCCTGGCTGATGTGCCTACCCTAGCCAACACAAAACTCCATTTCTAACAACCCTCTACCCTCCACATAAAAAAGCAACAAAACCTTCTGAGGCCAACTCTGATGTCCCAAAGAGGTATAAGTTTAAACACCTATAATGAACATCAGTAGTGCAGAGCACTGGTAATCTTTGTAGCATTACTTCCATTTCAAGCTCTGTAGGTAAAGAAATAGTACCTGCCAGGACCCCTTTCAGAAGTACTAGCTCTTCAGTTCTTGACTCTCTGTGGTAAAGTGGGTTGAGTATTCCAAGGTTTTTCGGGGAAGATAGGTGCAAGGTTTACACAAGCACAAAACTCAAAGTGCACTCAGCAACTAGTTCCTTCAGAGGCTCTGCAGGTTGATGCTCAGTTCAACCCACTCCTGCTTGTGTAGAAATACAGAGGGCTAGGGTATGTCAATGGCCCTAAATTAGCAGTGCAGTGGTCTGGATGCTGTGGTGGGGCAGCAGGCATCCTTGGCACTCCTCCGGTCATGCGGTAAGTCCTTCTGATTCTAGGTGCTGGTCTCAGGTAGTTTCTGGGTTCTGGTGGTTGAGTCAATGCTCTGCTTACACAAGTTGCAACCCACCATTCTTCACTTTTGCAAGCTGATCAAGGGTGATAGCCTTCTTCTTTTACCGATGCTGACACCTGGCATACAGGATCACAAGCAGCAGCACACAAGCTGGCAGATGCTTCAGGTCACGATGCTGCACTGGCGGAAGGCCCTCTTCAGTCACCTCACTGCATTAGGGCAATAACTCTTAATCTTCATCACAATCCACATCAGTCATACAGGGATCATGAAGAGCAGCACACAGAGTGATGGTCCCTCTCTTTGGTCACAGCGATGCACCAGGACAAAGGCCTTTAATCCTCAATGCCACCCACGTGAGACTTGTGAACAGCAGTACCCGAGCTGAAGGCCTTATAGGTGCGGCGGTCACAACAGGACGGGAATCTCACACTTAGCTTCAGGGATACACTTAACAGGATCCCCACTGGCCCTCACTCTCTCCAGGCACTCTCTTCCTCCAGGGCAAATGGTCTTGATTCTCCTGGGTGATGTCCACTCACCTAGCAGGGGGACCTTATTCCCCAATCCTGGTCACAATAGGCAGAACCTGAGCTAAGCTTCTTCATGCGGCTCTACAGCCACGATTGATGTCGTTAACCAATTTGGGAGATTCAGCCTCCCCTTTTTTATAATCTGTTTCTAGACACAGCTGTGATTTAGTGTCTCAGTCTTTGAAGTTCGGATTGAGTGTTTTTCGCCTTTTTTGAAGTGCCCACTGCTCTGTCCTGTCAGTTGCTCAGGAAGCAGTCTGTCACAGCAGGTGCGACAACAACACATGCCATGGGAATGACTTGAGTTTCATACTTGAATGTCAGTCTCACTGATATATGCCCAATAAAAGACCCCAGGCCTTCACTTTATGATTCCCGTGTGCTTTGCTTTTCAGCCCATCCTCTTTCTAACATGTGGCAAGGCCTCACTGACCAGTGATCTTTTCCGAATCAAAGAACATTTTTTTTCAATCAAGACTTTATTGATATTCAAAGTGACATGTATACATGCAGCTACCAATATTTTGACTGCATTCTCAAATAGTAGTTGTCTGTGAGAACAGTTTAAGACATATAGGCCCTCATTATGACTTTGGCAGTAAGTGCACTTACCACCATGCTGACTGCCACCAACATACCGCGACCACGGCGCTATACCGCTACGTGTATTATGACCCACACATAGAAATCCAACGCTATACAGACACACACACAAGTCCGGCAGTCCAAAGATCAGTGATAAAATGGCGGTTACAAAACCCACACCGTTACGACAACAGAAATACGCCCACAGCATTATGACCCACGAATCACCGCAGCAGACATTCAACCGTGGTAAACCATTGGCGGTACAGACACATACAAAACAACACCACATTGGACAATTCAAACTACACACACCTGACATACATACACACACCACACCCACAAACCCACACCACTAAAAAACACACACACACATTACCCACAACCCTTTACAAAAAAAACAACTGACAACTGAGAGAGAGACACGCCAGGAGCACCCACTGAATCAGAGCCGCAGAACACCATCACCCAAACACCATCCACGTACCTCACAGCACACACCCCAACACATCACCCCACATACCCTCACACACACCACTCACACTACACCCATGGCACCACAAAGACACCCCAGGTTCTCAGAGGAGGAGCTAAGGGTCATGGTTGAGGAAATTATCCTGGGAGAGCCACAGCTATTCAGATCACGGGTGCATCAGACGTCCATTGCTAGGAAGATGGAGCTATGGCGGAGAGTCGTGGACAGGGTCAACGCCGTGGGACAGCACCCCAGAACAAGGGATGAAATCAGGAAGAGGTGGAATGACCTATGGGGGAAGGTGCGTTCTGTGGTTGCAAGACACCAGATAGCTGTACAGAGGACTGGACCCCCACCTGCTCCCCCACAACTAACAACATGGGAGGAGCAAGTCTTGGCGATCATGCATCATGAGGGCCTGGCAGGAGTAGCAGGAGGACTGGAATCTGGTAAGTCAAATCTTTACTACTTTATTCCCCCCCCCCCCACCTGCATGCCATCACAAACTCCTACCCCTACTCTCACCCCCATCACTCCACCACCTCACATATACCCCAGCATCACAGCCCACCCACCCCAATACCAAGCCCTGCATGCAACACCAATGCATGGACCCCCATCACAGACCATGCATCACCACAGCATGCACATTAGTGACAATCACTTAGCCAACCAAATCACAACTCACACAAGCCAAAGCTGCCTTGGTAATAACAACCATAGAGGGAAACATACCCATGCACAAGATGTCACACAAAAAAACAACAACACTGCATTTACATCCACACAGGACCCCAACATGTCACCGGAGAGGAGGTGCCAGCAATATCCAGTCCCTCCCCAGAAGAGGCCCACAGTGATGACTGCAGCTCTGCACGCCTGGATCAGGAAAACCAACCTGGCCCATCAGGGACTTCTGGACAGTCAGTGACCCAGCCACAGTCCCAAACCACCACAGAGCCTCCCCCCTCAGGAAACACCACAACAGCAGGCCTATCCCTCTGTCGTCAGGACATGTCAATCAGCAGTGTGTCCACCACTACAGGGATCCCAGGCAACCCCACAAACACAGGATGATCACGGAGCTGGGGTCAGTGGCAGTGGGCACACGGTTCAGGGGACGGGGGTACAGGATAACAGGGAAGCTGGGAGGATTGCTGTGCGACAGGGGGAGGACAGGCCAAGGGAACCGACTCTCCACGAGGCACTCACCAACATCCTGGGAGCATACCACCATTCCCAGGAGACCATCGGCCAGATACTGGCCAAGCTGCAGGAGACCCAGTGGCTGCAGGAGGGCCAGTACCTGGGGATCAGGGAGGACCTGAGAGACATCCACATCACCCTGGTCACCATTGCAGGGGTGCTGGCAGACATGGCCAACACCATGAGGGAGGCAGTGGCACACCAACGGGCCCCTGACACTAGCCACACCGATGAACAGCCCTCCACCTCCGCTGACGCTAGTGGACAGGAGACCCCGCCACTGGAACAACAGGCCACCAGCACCCCTCCCCCTGCAGAAGGAGAACCACCACGCAAAAGGTCCCTGAAATCCAGGCAGAAGCCAGAGAACATTGCCAAGACCCCCGCCAGGAAAATAAGACTCTCCTGAATGTCACCCTTGTGACCCACTCTGCCACCCTGTCCACCTTGAACTGTCATTGCTCCACTTGCAATGCCCCCTTGGACAATGCACCTGTGATACTAATAGACTGTACTCTATCCTGGACATTCCTCCACCATCAACCCAGCCCATTGCAAACCCCCTACACTTATTATCACATAAATAAACACCCTTGGAACTAATACAAGTATGGAGTCTGTCAATTGATTGAAATATATATTAGTTTAACAAGCTGTAAGCATTGCAATTCAAATGTACAGTTAAATATACATAGGCATGACCTGTAGTGGGCAGCAGTAAGCACACCAGGAGCCAGAGTGGGGCACAGATATCTGAAAATAGAAATGCCAAAGGGTACAGTAAGTGGTCATAGAAATAGGAAAATCAGGATGCCATGTACAATGTCCAACACAAAACTGCAATGGAAGGTGAAGTTACAGTGTCTTACCTGTGTGTCACTGGAAGTACTGTTGAATTATAGTAGTTCTGTTGTCCACATCCTCTTCCTCTGCCTCCTCTTTGTCACTGTCCAAAGGCTCCACCGCTGCCACATGACCATCTCCAGCCTCCTGCAGAAAAGGCACCTGGCATCTCAAGGCCAGGTTGTGCAACATGCAACAGTGATCTGGCACACCTTCTTTGGTGAGTAGTACAGGGATCCACCTGTCAGATGGAGGCACCGGAATCTTGCCTTCAGGAGGCCAAGGGTGCGCTCAATGATTCTCCTTGTTTGCCCATGTGCCTCATTGTAACGTTCCTCTGCCCTTGTCCTGGCATTCCTCACTGGGGTCAGTGGCCATGAGAGGTTGGGGTAACCAGAGTCACCTGCATTTATCAAAGGATACCTGTTAGCCAGACACTCACCCTTGGGGCCAACCCCACACCCATATATCTACATCAACTGTGTGGAGACCATGGGCTCACCTATTAGCCACACCCTGTGCCTCTGGAGTTGAGACATCACATATGGGATGCTGCTATTCCTCAAGATAAAGGCATCATGCACAGAACCAGGATACTTTGCATTGACATGGGAGATGTACTGGTCTGCCAAACACACCATCCGCACATTCAGAGAGTGAAAGCTTTTTTGATTTCTGAACACCTGTACACCTGTAGTGGCTCATGGGCGACGGAAGGGGCGGGAGGGGCTGGAAGGGGGAAATAAACATTTTTTTTTTTTAAATTACTTACCTCCTCTGCTGCTCCTCTGTCCCTCGACGCTCCCCGCTGTAGGCACAGGCTCCCAGTCTGCCCTGTGCCCATCCTGATGCTGCTCAGAGCAGCTGTGTTGCTGGGCTGGAGAGCGCCTACAGCACATGTGTGTTTGGCCGGCCCGAGATGGCCGGCCAAACACACATGTGCTGTGAAGGGGGAGTGCTGAGCACTCCCCCCTCAGTGCACGCCACCCCTGTGGCCCCGCCCCTTTCAAAGAAAACGATAATAAACATAGTTTATTATCATTTCCTTTAAAAAGTTTTGCAGCTGCCGCTTCTGGCGGGGGGGCGATGCTCCTCCACCCAAACGGAGGAGCCACCACTGGCTACTTAACTCTTGGTTAGGGTAATAGCCCTTCACCACTGCGAGGGTAGCACTTTCTGCACCCCTCCCAGTCTAACAAGACCTCAATCCATGCAATCCATGAGACAGGCCAAGGTTATGCGCAGACACATGATCCATGTTTGTTCATGACCAAAAATCTGTACCAAGGATCCAGAAGTCACTGCAGCTGGGGCATTTATGGCAGGGAGGAATGCCTGTCACCATGCAGAAGACTTTTACGTGCCACCAATATCAAACACCTCCCCCTTTCAAAGCTGCAAAACTCAGCATCTTGTGCCTTTTTAACCTGCGTTATTTTCGCTAGAGACTGCCTGACAAAGTATTGTGCGAGAAAAAAATCCTGGATCGATTAAAAATTTGCACACAATTTGCAATATTTTTCAGTTGTAAAACTCTGTTTCCCCCTAGTCAACTTTTGGAATTACGGGTAAAGAGTAATCGTTCTGCTGGGCAACTTAAATTGTGGTCGCTGGGCAGCCACACAGTCAAGTAAAAGAGGTCTGAGCCGCTGAAGTAACAGCAGTGGCTGGCAATGTAGTGGCTCCCAGTTCAGGCTCTGGGTGGTGGCCATAGTTTCTAATGGTTTCAGGAGGACTAGATGCCTCTCAACATGGCTTTAGGAAGGCTCACAGCACAGAATCAGCTCTCATTACCTCATCTGATTCGATTTGGAGAATGGTAGATGAAGGACAAGGGGCTATATTTGTCCTGTTGGACCTATCCACAGTATTTGACACTATTTCTCCTCAGATGCTATCCTGCTTATATCAAGCAGGGATTAGAGATGATGCTCTTAAGATGTTGGAATCTTTTTTGAAAGATAGACTGACCACGGTGACTATAAGTCCCCTACACACCACTTACCTTGTGGTGTCCCCCAAGGATCATCACTTAGTCCCACTTTATTTAATTTGTATGTTGCTCCCCTAGCCAAACTGATTCGTTCTTTTGGCTTTAGGCCGACCTCCTATGCTGATGATACCCAATTGATTATCCCAGTCAACAAAAACTGGGAGGAAGTGGCAGATCACTTTAACGAATGAACTTAAATTGGCTTAAATTAAATGGTGACAAAACTGAAATAGTATGCTTTGGATCAGGAAAGGAATTGTGAAACTCTCGCTAGTGGCCGATAGACTGTGGTACTCCACCAGTTCCTATTACTGCTACAAAAATTTTAGGTGTCACTTTTGACAACTGCCTCTCCTTTAGATCGCATGTCAATCATATTGTTAAAACTAGTTTTTGGACATTGAAAATGCTGAAAAAGATCTTCCCTTTTCTTCAAAGGGAATGGAGAATTACAGTGACTTTAGCAATAGTAATATCCAAATTAGACCATTGCAATGCTTTGATGCTTAATTTGGATAAAACATCTCTGAAGAAGCTTCAGCTGATTCAAAATACTGCTGCCTGGGCTATCTTGAACCTTCCCTATTCAGCCTCGGCCAGTAGCAGTTTAAAACAACTGCACTGGCTTCCAGTGGCTCAGCTAATATTTTTAAGACCTTATGACTGACCTATAAAGCAGTACGTGGAAATGGTTCTAAATATTTGGCTTTTAGGCTACGTTGGTATAAACCCAATCGACAACTCCGCTCGGTAGGAGCTTTCAGCATTCAGGTCCCCCGCACCTATAAAGCGAAATGGGGTGACAAAACATTTATGGTGGCTGCATTCAAATGTTGGAATTCTCTTCACCTGGTTATCTGGAAGGAACAAAATGTCTTAGCCTTTAGGAGGCTGGTCAAAACGTGGCTTTTTCCGCACTAGTGTTCCCCTTTGAATTATCTTCTACTCTGTGGGCACCTCCCCTTACCCTCTGAGCGCTTCGATGCCTCGGCCGGAATGCGCTTTATAAATACAAATACAAATACATAGTCAGGAGACAAGCCCTTTCAATTTTTCCCTCAATTGCCAGAGTCTGAGGGCAAAGAAGTTTAAGACAAGAGCAAAGTGGGCTCTGGCCCAGGACTCCAGCCTTTCAAAGGGCCCTCTTATAGAGCAAGCTCTGCTCTGCAGAGTCTTGCCCTGATGCCCTTGAATAATTGTTAAACAATTTGTTTTAAATATTGTTTTCTGTTAATTTATTTTAATGTGGGTGAAGTGTGCGAGAGTCTATTACAGACATTTTCTAGAGAAATGTGTTTATTTCATGCAAAATCCATTGAAAAGTTTCTTTTATATCAAAACAGGACCTCATATGAGAAATGGGAGGGCGTCACATAGATTTATTTATTTTTTCCATTAATATTAGTGAGCTGCTGCTGTGTTAATATCCTTGAATATTAGATGTAAACACATTAGAGGCACTGTCCAGGGCCCCCCAAATCCCTAAGATGTCCCTGTCTGGATGCAACCTAAATGTCCAGGCAAGGGCCATTGTGCAGATAGGGTCTATTTGAGAAGCATCTATTCCTTATGCATTTGCGCTTTTTATGAGCACAACTGTGAGGTTTGCATGTGCTGATCACAGGCACGACAGATGCTAAACTTTATATCCCTTTATTAGATACAATTAAAGGCCAAATCCGCTTCATTCTTATGGGTGGAATCAGAAACTGGCGAGGGGGTGAAAATATGGCTGAATGATCTGGATAATGCAACACTGGCCATAAAATAGCCAGGATGATTGTAACATCTGCTTTATTTCTTGTGCGCATATGTGTAGTAAAATGGTACAACCGCCTCAGAATCACATACGTAAAAGACAATCTAAAGTGCCAGAAGGCAATAAGTTAATAAATCAATAAATAAGTACCAACTATTTGCACCTAATCTTCGACAACTTGATATATTTGCACGTTGCAACGACAAATCTGCTCGCTCCTTATCATTTTATATGGTATTGAAAAGAAATGTCCTATTTAACATGTAATCCTCAATAAATTCGGAGATGTGACAAAAAAGCCTCCAGAAACTTTACCTCATGTCCATGTCTACAGAAACGAATTTCTATTCAGTATAAGAGAAGGGTGGTTAAACCAATGTAAACTAACGGTATTTCTAATGCAGATAGTAGATTAGACAGTACATCATACAAGATAAGTCAATAACTTCAAAGACTTCTTGGGGTGTCAGGCTAGCAAAAAATCTAGATTTTTAACTTCAAAACCGGCGTTGTTAACATATGAGGATAGGAAACCATCCACATTTGCAATCTTCTAATGATCGATGACGTGACTTCAAATGGCGCATGCCTGCACATTAATCGGTACAAGGGGTTCTACCAGTGCTTTAACCGGAAATAGGGAAGTGCTGGTATTCACTATTCATTATTCAGAATACTTGATTGTTCCTGAATTGCGCCAGTACTGTCCCATTGAGGGGAATATTTACAAGCCCCTTGTGCCGCCAGTGCGTCACTTTTTTGACGCACCAGTGGCGCATAGTGCAGACGCATATCTACGAGGCCATGCAAAGCCAATTTGAGTGGCTTTTCCATGGCCTCGTAGATATGGTGTAAGGCAACTCAGCACAAGTTGCTGCGTTACACTGTGTCAGGGGGGCATTCCATGGGCGTTGCAGTGGGTTTTCCCAAACAACATCCATGGGTTTTGATGCATTCCCAGATTTACAAAGCATTGTAAACCTGGGAATGCGTCAAAATCTTACGCCTCCCAAGGCAGGCGCAACAAGGAGAAATATTTTTGTTTCTCCCAGTTTTTTCCTTTTCTATGCATTCCGCAACACACATAGAAAGAGGAAAATGCCTCCATGGTTTGTTTTTGTGCAGGAAAGTGTGCCTACCTGCACAAATACAATCTTGCATGCAACGCAGGCACCCTGGCCTGCAAGGATGCCTGCATTGGCGCTAGGCAGCAAATTGTGCACTAGTGCAGGGGAAAGGACAGAAATGCACTGTATCTCATAAATATGGTGCATTCATACCCTTTCAAATTGACAAAGGGCAGCACAGCAAAAATACTTGTGGCACTGCCGTAAGCCAATTTGTTGCAAATATGCCCCTAAATGTATTGCAGCAGTGCTAAGCAGTGGTGGTACTCTCCCTCTCAAATTAAAGAAGTGCAGGTATTCAACACAGGTCAGTATCTACCCATTTAAAGCACTGGTTCTAGAGAAAACGAAGAACATTTAGGAGGAAGACTAGACTAGCTCATAATAAGGAGGCCACAAAGAATCTCAAAGAAATTGCAAGAGCTTATGCCTTCTAAGAGGACATTAAGGGTCTGATTTAGATATTGGTGGATGGGTTACTCTGTCACAATGGTGACGGATATCCTGTCCGCTGAAATCTAAATCCCATAGGAAATAATGGGATTTCGATTTCAACAGATGAGATACCTGTCATCATTGTGTTGGAGTAACCCGTCCGCCAATATCTAAATCAGGTACTAAGCCTTCTGTCTAAAATCTGTGCTTGTATGGAATACTTTATTCTGTGCAACACACCACTTAAAAATCTCAGTGATGGTATGTCTCTAGCTGCTGGGTAATGTACCCCATATTTCAAACAATGCCTAAGGCAGCTATTTATTTATTTATTTATTTGGTGGATTTAAACAGCTAGCCTTCACCATGAGACATAGGGGCTTTACAGAAAACTGGAGGCTGGTTGTAGATCTGGAGGCAAAGAATTTCAGACTCCCAGGGCATTTGCTGGGACCAATTCTACAGTGTTTGTTTCTTGCAGAATTCAAGGATGTCCGTAAATAATCTTTGCTGCTCATGGAAAGGGATGTCCCAAAAGGTGTGCTTCTGTGCTGCTCATTTTTGTCTTTCTTTATTTCTATGGCGTCTAATAAAAGGTGATATAATTAATTAAATACTGAGTAGCGGGAGCAAGTAAAGGAATACTGAGATGAACTGAAGCTATTCCTAAAAGACACTTGTAGACCAACCGTAGGATTTGCCTATCGCCAACTTGTGCAATATCGTTAAAGGGAGGGAGATACTGTCAGACCTTTTAAATTTTATTGTCAGGAGATTGACAGTATTTTGTACCCTTTGGAGCTGATCAATCTGAGACTTAGATTTAGCATTGATCAGTGCTCCCGCAATCTCTTTGTCATTTGTCTGGTCATTAAATGAAGGGAATTGTTGAAGGCACCTTTTGTGACACAGGTCTGAACTCCTTTTCCCAGGTCACTCCCAGTGTCGTCTGTAAATGAAGTTGAAAGACTAAACAGGTTAGGAGTTTTGTAGGATACTGTTTATGAATCACACTCTAACCAAACTCGAACCCATCAACAAGACCTCTATTGTAGCCACGTTAAACTTTGGGCCACTGTAGTTCATTCAGGCGTCTGTTCATCTAGTGTGGGGAAGTCATTCTGTGGACTACGAACTCACAAACAGATCTGAGTGTCAATTTCAGGGGATTAAAATGACAGAATTCGTGCTCTTAGGATCTGAAAGATAAACAAGACGGAGACAATGATGACCCCAGGATGTGCCACATTTGACACACGCAGCTCTGAAGACTGAAATGATCCAAGCTTGATACGTTGTGTCGTCTCACAGAGAAATTATTAGAACCATTTAAATGCTGGTTAAGACATACCGCAATAGATATTGACATGAACATGGACCACTGTTCGCAAATGTCAAAGGAGCAAACCATGGTACACAGTGTCAAATGTAGCAGACATATCCAGGACAATCTGTACAACAATGGGGGTTCTCTGTAGGGGTAAATGCCACAAATTATTCAGACCACAATAATCCAATCCAACCCAAACCAATATTGACTTATAAAGTGCAACTTATCACCCCAGGGGTATCCAGGCGCTGGGAGTTGTGGCTGTGAGCTGGTTAGGTTATTCCTCAAAGAGCCATGTCTTGAATTTTCTCTTGAATTTCGGCGAGGGTGGGTGTGGTTTGTAGGTGGGTGGGTTGGTCGTTCCAGTTCTTGGAGGTGATGTAGGAGAAGGTGTGACCTCCGCTTTGGGTGTGATGGATTCTCAGGGTTTGGGCGAGGTTCGTTGACCAGAGCTCTTTGGTGGGATGGTGGAAGGAGAGTCTATTGTTGATGAGGATGGGTCCGATGTTGTGGAGGGCTTTGAAGCCAATGGTGAGGACCTTGAACTTGCATCTCTTGTGGACGGGTAGCATGAGTAGGTCCTTAAGGTGGAGAGTGATGTGGTTTCTTCTGGGTAGATCCAGGATGAGCTTTGTTGCTGCATTCTGGGAGGTCTGGAGTCTGTGGAGAAGTTGTGCGGAGAGTCCAGGTATGGGGCATTTCAGTAGTCCAGTCTGCTGGTGATGGTTACCTGGGTTACTGTTTTTCTGGTTTCATCGGGGATCCATTTGAAGAGCTTACAAAGCATGCGGAGCTGGTGGAAACAGGATGATGCCACTGTGTTCGCTTGTCTTCTGAAAGTGAGCTTGTTGTCCATGATGAAGCCAGGGTTTCGGACATGTTCTGTTGGGGTTGTGAGTTTTCCAAGGATGGAGGTCCACCATAAATCATCCTAGGGATTAGAAGGACTTCAGTGACACTTGATACATATAGGCCAAAACGTGTCAATATTTAGAAGCACAATCATAAAACAAGAAATCATATAAAGACCCACATCTGTAGGAGATTACTCTTGCCATTTAATGGACACTTTGGGTTGGGTTTGGGTTGTTCCCAAAGATGATCACCTCTGTTTTTTCTGTGTTCAGTTTGAGGCAGTTGTCTTTCATCCAGTCAGCTATGTGGCTCATGACTTTGCTCAAATTTTCTCTGGGGGGGCGTAGACTCCAGGTGAGGCGTGTTCTTCAGTGAGGGAGAGGACGAGCTGCATGTCGTCAGCGTATGAGATGATGTTGAGTCCATAAGAGTGCATGATCTCTGCTAGTGGTGTCACATAGGTGTTGAACTGGGTGGGGCTTAGGGAGAAATCCTGGGGGACTCCGCATATGATGTCATTGTGTTCTGAAGTAAAAGGAGGAAGGCGGACTATCTGAGTGTGTCCTGTAATGAAGGCGTGGATCCATTTGAGGGTGTTGCTTCTGATCCTGATGTGGTGGAGTCTGGAAATGAGGGTGGAGTGGGAGATGGTGTCAAAGGAGACAAAAAGGTTGAGTAGTATAAGTGCCACCTGCTCTCCTCGGGCTAGGAGGGATCTGATGCTGTCTGTTGCAGACATGAGGGCGGCCTCTGTACTGTGGTTAATAATAATCATACCATATTATTGGATATACATCATCATTTAGCTGAAGAATAGTATACCACATTGTCATGTGTGCACCCTTTCACTACCAGGCCACAACATTCAAAGCTTTCCAACTGGCAGTTCTGTTATATCAATACAAATGAGTTTATTAGTCATATAGTCCATAACATCTATATAACAGACAACTTGCACATATTCCTTGTTGTCTAAAGTTTATGTCTAAGGGTGTCCACATCATAGCTTTATAAAGTGGTCCATACTATTGGTGCACGATTTAGGAATTCTGAAGGGCTGACGGTGTCCATTAAATGGCAAGAGTGATCTCCTACTGATGTGGGTCCATCTAATCCCTCTGACCAAAAAGTGGAATTCATCCTACTTTGACATTGTGTAGTTTCCGCAGCAAACCAGGGTACACGGTAGAGCCCCTCTTATGATCAGGTGTTACAGCACCCTCCCCTGCTAATACAGCTATCTGCATGGGCTAGAGGGAGCCAGTAAAGTGCCTCCTGCAGAGAGATGCCATGACACCACTGCTGTGTTGTGATTAGGCCAACACGGCCCTGACTCAATCAAGTGGAGCTCACCAATGGTGCACCAGCAATGTTAGACATTGTCTGGGATGGCAGGATCCAGGAGAATCAGCACAGAGAACTCTCCCTGGTCCAGTGGTGCCAGAATATAAACTAAACATGATGCCAGCACCTTCTTTGTGATGTGTTGAGGCCAGAACCCTGACTGGTGATTATCCAGTAATTCATGATGTTCCAGGAACCAGTGGAGCTGAGAGGCAACTATTCATTTCATGATGTTGAAAACACCAGACCAGCAACAGGGCAACAGATTTGAAAGTTACTATGGTTAAGAGAGAATTTCTTTAGAAGGAGGATAACAAATGCTTTTCTTAAATCAGCAAACGACACAGCCTTCCTTTAAGGCCTGATTGAGAAATTTTCTTAACACCAGGAGCAAAAATATCCATTGTATGTCTTATCATATCAAAATGATAAAATACTGTGTAGAGTCTCACCACAATTTCTATATTGGTAGGCTCAAGCAACAGTGGAGCGTATCAACAGACAAATGTAATTTGTTGCCTTCTACTTGAGAGCCCAGTCCCTTCTTTAAATCTGTCTGAGAGAAGGAACTTTGAATCTCTGGAAATGTTTAATAGAAAACATGTTAAATGCACCAACAGCATTAAGTGACAGAGAAGGTTGAGGGAGCAGGCAAGTAGGGTTGACAAATGCCTGCACAATGCAGATTTTTTTTTTTAGATTCAGCCTATTATACCCTTTGGTTAAGTTAAGTTCTTGGGTGCTGCTTTAATGGGTCTGCAATATTCTGTGTTACATTTTCTCCATTTAGTTTCAAGTCAAAGACAGTGGCATTTATTCTACTTCACTTTTTGGGGTTAGAAAGAATTAAGAGCCACATATACGAACATTTGAAATTGAAAGTTCCTAATTGCAATTTAATGTGAATCGCAATTAGGAAATTGCAAGTTCAAATGTATGAAACTCTTTTGAATTTATTTTACGATTCTCAGTGGGCTGCAAAAGGACTTACCTCATGAATATTGATATTAATATTTGCGACCCATTAGGAATTGAGGCCATCACAGGGATGGTGGCCTGCTGGGCTCAGCAGACCACCAAATCTGTGATTGCTTTTAAATAAAGCAATCTTTTTTTTTAAATCGCAGTCCATTTTCCTTAGAGGAAAACGGGATGCGTTTAAAAAGAAAAAGAATGAAACGCTTAAGTAAAAAATTTTAAGAGTAGATTCTCAAAGGGAATGCGAATGGGTTACCACCAACTTTCTATTGGCGGTAAACTGCAAATGTTTTGCGACTGCATTCCGGTCATAAAACATTCATACATACTTTTACCGTTCCATATTAGGAAGGGATGCTCTCAACACACCCCTCCCTAATACCAAGTTACTGAACCGCAATTTGGGCTTTGGACATCCCAAAAAGCATTTTTCTTGTCACATACGGGCCGACTCTGCAAATGTCTATTAATTCAAATAAACTACGTTGTTGGTTTCTTTAAAATGTTAGTTGTTTATTCTTAGTCTTAATCAATTCATCATCTAAAGATGTGTTAAGTTTCCTTAATCTGGGACTATTGAAATGAATGCAATTTGGAAATTGACAAATTAGTAATGCCACTGGGTAATGGAGTGAGTTCTCATTTAATATGTAACTGTGTACTATGGTGAAGTAGTGATAACACTAAAATAGGATAACTACATTGTTAGACCTGGCATCCTTGGCCTGGTCTCCCCTAACTTTTTGCCTCTGTTTCCCAGGTTATTGATGTGTGCTGGACACTGTTTTTGCTGTTTTTATTACTCTGAGCACTTTACCACTGCTATCCAGTGCTAAAGTGCAAGTGCTCCTATGTAAAATGTATGTGTGATTGGCATATTTGATTTACTAGTAAGTCCCTAGTATAGTGCACTAGAGGTGCCCAGGGCCTGTAAATCAAATGCTACTAGTGGCCCTGCAGCACTGGTTGTGGCACCTACATTAGCAGCCCTGTAAACATGGCTCAGACCTGCCACTGCAGTGTCTGTGTGTGCAGTTTTAAACTGCCAATTCCACTTAGCAAGTGTACCCACTTGCCAGGCCTAAACCTTCCCTTTTCTTACATGTGAGGCACACCTAAGGTAGGCCTGAGGTAGCCCTATGGTCAGGGTGAAATGTATGTTTAAGGTAGGACATATACTAATGTGTTTTATAGGTCCTGACAGTGAAATACTGCCAAATTCGGTGTTCACTGTGCAAGGCCTATCTCTCTCATAGATAAACATAGGGGCTGCCATTAAATATTATTAAAGTGCAGATTCCCTTTAGGAGGAGATAGAAACATGAAGTTTAGGGTCTCTGAACTCACAATTCAAAAATGCATCTCTTAGTAAAATTTGTTTTTAGATTGTGTGTTTGAAAATGACACTATTAGAAAGTAGGCATTTTCTTGCTTAAACCATTCTGTGACTCTGCCTGTTTGTGGATTCCCTGTCTGGGTCAGTTTGACAGTTGGGCTGAGACCACCTATCCTCTAGACAGTGACATAAAGGGAGCTGGTTTGTAGCCTGCATATCCTGATGAGCCATCTGTACTTGGAGGGAGGAGAGGAGTGGTCACTCACACCTGGAAGGGCTGTGCTTGCCCTCACACGAGGCAGTCTCCAACCCCCTGGTGTGTGTCTGGGGCCTGGCCTTGGCAAGTCAGGATCTTACAAACAAGAGAGACTTTCCTTTGAATTTTGCCTACTACAAAGGCAGATACAAGGTATAAGTAATGGACCCTAAGCCCCTGAAAAGTAGATCACTTCTGGAATCAAGTGGACCCTCTGCTGAGAAGAAGAGCTGAAGAGCTGAGAAGAAGTGCTGCCCCTGCTTGTGACTGTGCTTTGTTGGGCTATCCTGCAGTTGCTACTTCTGCATGTGAAAGGGGACAAAGACTGGACCATGTGGTATATTTCTGCTTGAGAAGAATCTCCAAGGGCTTGGACTGAGCTTGCCCCCTGTTCTGAAGTCTCAGGGCTATGGAAGACTTCCTCTACCAGCACCTGGACTCTCTGCTGAGACTCCTGCCCTGCCAAGTGGTGACCTATCCAGTCCCTGGGCCCTTGAGAGGAGAAGCTGGTGAAAAACCAAGGGAACCGACTTCGGACTACTCTGGACCAGCGGCGCTGCTGAATCCTGTGATGCCCCCTGCAACCGAAGCTGTGATCCTCGCTGGAGTGCAATGACCCTCGCAGGCCCGACACCGCTGCAGCCCAGCTGAAGTTTGCAACTCCGTGGAAGTCGCCACACCACGTCGTGACCATCGGATATCGATTCCGCCCGAAGTGAGCGGATTCAATGCTTCGCACCGACGGTGCCTCACCTCCACCACTCCGCAGCAAAGACCTGACGCCTCTTCGTTATGCCTCTGCTCCTTTGCCCCGCAGCAGCGGAACCGCCGCCGCCTCGGATCCAGCGACGCCGCAATCCCTGACTTCACGCACCAGCTGTTCTCACATTTCACTAAGGTACTGTACCTGGGGGTCTGCTTGACTTTATACCCAGCTCCATTGGCGTCAGATTGTTGATAACGACTCCGTCATGATGCTGTGTTATCACCTCATCAAAGCATTTTCTAAGTGCTATTTTTGCGTTTAATCTTTAAAAATTCATAACTTGACTTGTGTAGGTTGGAGTTTTGTCAGTTTGGTCTTGTTTTGTTCAGATACATATTGGCTATTATTCTCTCCTGGAATTGAGTCATTTTGTAGTGTTTTTAATGTATTACTGTGTGTGTTGGTACAAATACTTTACACATTGTCTCTGAAGTTAAGCCTACCTGTTCGTGCCAAACTACCAAGGGGGTGAGCGGGGTTAACTGAGTGTGATTTTCCTTTACACTGACTAGAGTGAGGGTCCTTGCCTGGACAGGGGGGGGCCTGACTGCTAACCAAAGGTCCCATTTCTAATATATACATTGTAACTTGCATGGGAGAGCAAAAGTACACTATAGGGATATACAATAATGGGATGGCAATATGAGTAAGGATAGCAGTTGCAGGACAAAGAGTGGAGGTTCTCTCAAGAACTGCAACAAAGTGGGAATGAGTGCAATCGGGGAATATACTTATGATGATATGAAACTAGGTGTGTGTGATTTGGAACAAGATTTTGAAATATTTTGAAATATTGATTATTAATTCGTGTGTATCTATGAAGCAATTTGAAAGATAAGTGAATATATACGTTCATAATGAAACGTCAATTAAGGAGGAATTTGATTCGAAGTGGATTATTAGAATTCTTGCTATGAAATTGCACAAAATGCATTGCATTGTAAATTATGTTTGGGTGATTTTCACAATGTGCATGTTTAAGTTTGTTTACAGCCTTGAAGAAGAGGTTGTCCTAAAAAAAGTGTTGGCTGTTATTTTGGTAATTTGATCAAAAATGAGTTTCTTAAATAGATGAAGATTAATAATAAACAACTACATTTTTTAAAGAAACCAACAATGGAGTGTATTTGAATTAAAAGACATTTGTTAAGATTTAAAAAAAAACAATAACCTTATATGTAGCATTTATGTTCACCCGAGCACTGACTAAACCAAGGGTGGGAGCGAACTCAGATTTAACTGGGTGACAAGGTTCACAATGTCTATGACTACTTGTCATATCGTAGGCCAAAAGACTCGTCTGATTGATCCTCACAGAGCGTTTTACTCACATGTGCAAGTTCTTGGTTCACATTTTCGAAAGAAATTAAAAATAAATAACAAATAATAACAAAATAAATATACAAATAGCAAAAATAATACATTGTTTTCAAAACAACCCATTGGTCCACCAGTCCCAGGCACTGAAGGGGTCTATTTCCTGTGTGAGTTACAATATTGTGCTCAGGCAGAATGCCATCACTCACACCGAAAGGAAACAATAGCTGACTGGGCTCTCTAGCCATGTGGCACACTGTGGTGGGCAGAGGAAAATGCGAATTACACCACAATACACAAATCGATGAAGACAACTCACTAAAAGCCCCTGTAGGTATGTATATATTTATAAAAATCAAAAGGTCTTAGCTACCGCAAGACCTAGAAATGTTATAGGTAGAAATATTTGATTTTGTTCTCTCTGTCTTATTTGTATTATACGCTATTTATTCTGTAGCTTAAAATATACTTGTCCTTTACAAAGTAAATGTCTCGCATTCGTTTCTAAAATATTGACGTTCTAAAGAGAATATCTGTTTGAATCCACTATAAGAACGCTGTACAATAAAAAAGAGTTACTCTGAAGAAAAACAATTCTATAGAACTGCTTGGAGTGAAGACCCTCTTTAACTTTCCTGTTTGTGTTCATAAGTCAAAAACAGTTGTTAGTAGAGCCGTGTTTTTCTTGTGTGAGCCTTATTTTCACGTTACATTTTAAAATATATTTTTTGTACAGAGTACAATCCCCTCACTGGCTAGATTTACAGTTTCCCACGCTTATTGTTTTTAGTACACTTACATTATTGAAGAGAGTTGGGAAATTATAGGCATATTAAAAGGAACCATTTTGTTACTTTGTTCTCTCAATTAAAAATGCTTTTCCACAAAGAGCCTTTTTGTCTCCGTATACACACATTCACTCATAAATACAGACAGCTGTCTATCAATGTGTTCTCCAGTACCTATAAAAGTAGCATCTAATAGCATTCATTCTACCTTTATTTTGGGTCCTGATGTCGGCTGGACTTCTACTCAGTCAGTCCCTTCCTGCAGGGTCAGGTGCTCCTTTTCCTCTTCAGGTCACAGACAGAGCCACAGCTCAGCTCTACAGCAAGATGGGCAGACTTCAGATGAACCTCCATCCCTTATGAGAGACCAGGTATCAAAGTTACCAACCTGGATCTCAGAAGTCCATCAAGTACTCTGCAGAGCACTACCACCCCTTGGTTGGTCAAAAACCTGGAACTGGAACCAAGTGGGATAGTTTGGGTCCTACTTGAATGCACAATTTTCAGACATGTGATGTTGATCCCATTGTCAATGCCCAGGAACCTGCTTGTAGTGATTTCATTTCATATTTCATTCGTCCTTCTGCAGAGCTCAAAGCATGTATTGATAATGCTGGCTTCAGCTCAAGCACCCAAAACATGAGCACAGTGACATGTGAAACTCTGTGCTTGGCTGACATTACCAACTATGCGAAGGATGGAATGCTTGAATTATTCTTAGCCACTGGCAATCGCTCGAGCTACATCCCAATATATCTTTTTTTTTGCCCACCATGCCACCTCAGTTTGGACCCAGCTATATGCAAATTAGTCTTGACCCTGCTCCTCATGGGAACAGTGTAGCCTGAACTGTCAGGCCAGGACCTCAGTTATTCCACCCACTATGTTATTGTTTTTGCACTTGGCTGACATTAGCCTTCTGGAGTAGCACTCGGGGATAGAAAAAGGGTGTGGGCATGAACAGAAGATTCCCTCTCCTTCATATCAGAATCTGCTGACTAATCTCCTCATCCCCACTATCAACTCAAATGGGAATGCTAAGGAAGAGACACTTATCAGACCCTTGTCAACAAGTCACATTTCATTAATTAATGTCGGCTGTCTCCATCACAACCTTGCTAGCAGGAATGCAAAAAGTACATTTCCACTATCTGGGGAGGTTGTACCTCAACCTCAGTCTATGAAATATTTTACCAGGAGTCCCCAGAATGGATTTGGGACAGGGCAGGGTCTGGGCATTACATTCAAGAGGGATTTTACACATCTGGGGCCTGTAGGCACTATCTTATCAACGAAGAGGAAAGAGGCCTGGTCAGTAATGTCAATAAGAAACAAGGTTTGGCAGAGCCTTGGTAAGCTGGTGCAATGGTTATGTTTTTCATATTTTATTGCAAGCATATGCTGCTAAAATAAATTAAAAAAAGAAAACATACAGCAACCTAAAGTTGGGTACCGTATGCATGCAATATAAATTTTAAATTTTAAATATTTGCAGATGTGGGTGTTTTACTAATTACGTTTTTTAAATAAGAAGCATCTCATTTGTACCATGCCTTTTATTATGATTAATTACGAAGTAGGCAAGAATATATTACCACTTAACCAAGCATACAAATTGCAGGCAGCTACAATGTTAGAATGTCACTTAAAAGCTTCAGTAGGATAACTTAAAAATGAGTGCAAGAAAAGTAAATAGCTGACATTGAAAGTTGACAGGAATACTAAATAAAATAAAGCCCATTATGAACCAGATCTGAGCCAGATTTATCACTGCAGAGAACAAAAAAAACAGTTTTTAGGCAGTTGTGAAAAGTGAGCACAAGCTTTGTGCAGTTACTCAACTGAAAGGAGCCCGTGGGTAAAGTAGGCAGGCCCATTTCACCATGAAGAAAACTGTGGTGGGAGGAAGCAAAATGTGAATGACAATTTTACAGTCTAATAAATGAAGCTCGGTGACCACAAGGTCTCTGTGTAGTTATAGCATGGATGTTGTTTTTTGAAAAATTACAGTCTGATGAGAAGCTGTTTCAGAAGTCAGACCTATAAAGGTGGTTACCACTCTCAGCCATTACAAGTTTTTTGGTGTCTCGGTGTACAGAATAATGGGGACCTCTAACTCTGGACCCGATAATTATGGAATGGACACCAGTCCTAGAGGCGGAGCTGCCTTGCCCCCTCCTGCCTCCATATTTCAGCATGGGCGCCCCCCCTGTTGAAGAAAAGATATACCTTTCCTCCCACTTCCGCCCGTTCCTCTTCTCCCTGCCCATGTACAAGAGAAAAATCCCCCGGAATATTTACCACTTGCTGGAAGCAGATTGTAAATGTTTGTGTCTTTATGCCTGTTGTTCATCCAGGATGGGGGAAAAGCATGTGGAATTGCCCCAGGTATTAGCAGGTTTGCATGTTCTTCCCCATTCCGGGGGAAACAACCCGTAATCCCTGTTAAGTCATGGAGAGATGCCATCTGGAATCGTCACTTCTGGGTCTGGTATCTCCCCAGGAAGTTAATGGGGAAGTCGGAATGGGGGGCCTTACTGCATATGAGCCAGTACATGGACAGCAGTCCCATGTCAACTACAGAGCACGCTTATTGTGCTCCTCCAGACAACAGCGCTAGGCGCTATGTCTCAGAATCATGCTAAAAAGTCTAGGCCTCAGCACGCATGCATGACTGTCATGTGTGCTGTGCCAAAAAAAATCAGGATACTAAACTACAGCTGGGATAACTCAGAGCAGGGGAACAAGCCTGTAATACCATTCCTGGCATAAAGTGCTTCAGCAGTTTGTCAGTGGTAATAAGTGCTATACAAATGCAACCTCAATACAATACAATTTTAATTAAAAGTGAAAGACAAATTTAAAATCACAGTTAAATTCCATAAATAGGCTAGGCAAGGCCGTAGTATTGAATTCTCACTACCAGCCATAATCTCATAATCCCTTACGACGACTAGTATATAAATATTCAGATTCTGCATCACCAATGTTGTACCGCTCTGCTGCAGATATTGAGCCAGCAGCGAACCAGCACCACTGTGTCGCCTTTGGCTACCTCACTTGTGTCATGTCCTCTAGCGTCAACACCTAGACTCAGTCAGACTTCAGCTGTTACAAAGGTTTGCTTGGTCCCCGATCGACCCAGGCTCTTGTACCACCTGAAAGTCCACCACCGTCACTTTCCTACCGCATTCCCTATAATCGGCATAGCAGGGAATGCCGCCAGCCCAGCCTCAATTCTCTTCTTACAATTCACATCCTTCAATGGGCCGATCACCTACCCACCACGGTCAAGAACCAAGCTTTTTTTGTTACAGAAGCCATACAGGCTGCTACATGTTAGCAACCCAGTAATAGGTTCTCTTACAGCAAGAAGCCTTCAGGCCAACAATGGGGTAAACCCACACTGTCCATGAGGCTGATTATAAGGCCACATATGCACAGATCTGTTTCCCTGAAAGTTTGAGAGCACGCTCCACAGGTGACACAAAGGAAGAACCGTCAAGGACACATATACCCTTAACAAGGAAATACTAACCTGTGGCCTGCACGTCAGAACCCATCTAAATAAAGAAAAAAAAAAAGAGGTGCTTACATGAAAATGCAAAATTACTCTAGACGACAAGGTGAAGGGAACAATTATTTTAATATTCTTCTATCTTTGTAATCTTAAACCTAATGGCCACAGTAAGAAAGGAATGTACTAGCATATAGATTTAACTCAAGAGATGTCAGCCTTTATGGTGTACGGTATTTTACATGCTTGTATGAGTCAAGTTCATAGATGAAGTGGATAATAGGAAATGTAAGCTGCAGCTACCTTTACACCCCGTGCATAAAGGTAAGGCCATTATGTTTACCTTTAACATTGATTAATTTGGTCTTCTTCAGGACTTATTATATGTAGGCTTTCCTAAGTAATTGTAAATTTCAACGCAAGTAGCTGCACTTTTTCATGTCTGACCTATCTGTACATAATTGCATAGCCAATGTCTGCGCCCGGGAATGAGTATTCAAAACTCAATGCCTTACTAAAGTTATCAACTTTTTTCAGAAAAAGTTCCAGCACAGCATACTGTTACGTTTTTGTGAAATAAAATCAGTCTTATTTTGGTAGACGTTCATACTGTTTCACTTTGTTGTATCCAGTAACTGAGTATTCAGGTGTCTGTGTTACTTTCTTAGTTTGATGATTTGGTTTTGTAGAGTGTGCAAATACCCTTAGGTGCCCTGCCACTGACAGCTGTAAATTACCAAGCACAAAAATCATTGGAAAAAGTTTTTTTTCAGAGTTTGGGTTCAGATTGAACATCAGAGGAAGACTGTTCCAGGCCTCAGCAGTGATCACAGAGAACACACGCTCTTCAAGTCAGGATTTACAATACCTGGGGATAGAGACCAGGTGCAAAGTCAAGGAGCAAAGCAGTCTTGTGGGTAATACAGGTAAACAAGGAGACACAAACTCGGGGGGCGCTAAGCCCCTGCAATGCGAGGAGACTGGGGGCGGGGCCAGGCTTGCCACACGCGCTCAAAGTGCTGCCTGACCTCCCGCACCACGGGAAGGAGACACAAACTCGGGGGACGCTAAGCCCCTGTAACGCGAGGAGACCGGGGGCGGGCCAGGTTGCCACACGCGCTCAAAGCACTGCCTGACCTCCCGCACCGCGGGAAGGAGACACAAACTCGGGGGATGTAAGCCCCTGCAACGTGAGGAGACCGGGCCGAGGCTAGGCTTGCCACACACAATACAAGTGCTGCCTGACCTCCCGCACCGCGGGCCGTGTGCGGGCCACGACCGGGCTAAGCCCGGGCCAAGGGCAGACCCATCCTTCGCCAGTCATCGCCTGGAGGAGGCTGGGCTGGGCCACCCCCCTAAGTTTTGGTTCACCTGGAAGACGAGAGTGGGACCCGGTGTGTGATTGGCAATCTTGGCAGGAGTCCCGGTTGGTGCATTTGATTCTCAGTGGCCTTATTGACAGGTATTTGATGCACGGGCCAATTTAAGCCTACAAGGTTTTTTATAAAAACTGTAAACTAGTGGGATGCACCAAAGTGACTCTGCTGCCTGGTTTCTCTGACTCTTGAAGCCACGGCCGGGCCCTTTGCGCTCATTAGATCCCAGAGGAGACTGGTTTGGGCCACCCCTTTATTATTAACGCCAGAAAAGTATAGTTTAAACTCTTACATTACAACAAAATGTTTTACTGATCTATATATCAAGTCTATCTTGCAGTTTACTGGATTGTCTGTACAGCAAATGAATAGGCATTTTAACCAGTAAGAAGCAATATAAAGTAATATTAACTGAGTATTTGAGTGCATGACTGACATTTAGAGATGGGCAAGAGGAAGCAATTAAGTGCAAAAAATACATCTCCCCACAAAGATCACACATCAATATTAAAATATATCTCAGGAGCAATGGGAGTCATTGATAAGCAGATTGCAAATGTTGAGGAAAGGATACTAACACAGAGGAGCCCTCTGGAGGATTCATCTTTGCACAAAAATCCCCCAACTGCAGATCCAGACTCCACACACCAGCTTAAGATAATAGAAAGTAGGGACCAGGATGAGGGCCTAAATGGTTGTATTCAATATACAAATGAGACCATATTAGAGGTTGATGACTCCTCCACGCCACCTAAACGTACACGGAAACCTAGAGCACCCCAAAGGGGAAGCGTCCCAAGCTCCCAGATAAACGAATCTTGTAATAAGGGTTATATAGGCATCCAACATACTGGACAGCCTCAAACCAAAACTGCTATTACAAAACCCCATCAGAAGACAACTGGAATCACAGCAGAGGCACAAGTAAACCTTTCAGACACCATCAAAGCTCTAGAACATATAGTTAAAACATCCTTTGATACACTTTTAAATCGCCTGATTCAAGTGGAGAGTAACGTGGCGTCTATTCTTAACTTAGTGAAGACACGAATGCCTGATTCAATCCCTAAAATTTCTCAATCTAGTGGTGCAATTGACTTAAATTTACGCTCAGCTACAGAGCGACAACCTCCGCTGACTACATCTTCAGCTAAGCAGCCCCCCATAGAGTCTCGTACACACGTAGGTGGTACCAGTATTGTACACCAAGTCATGATGGCACATACAAGCACAAAGGGCTTGGAGATTTATAACACACCCTATTCCACCCCGGATATAACATTATTACCAAGCGATATTCTACACTTACTTCCCGCAGTGACCCCCTATGTAGTGGTTCTTGCTAATGTTCCTACTATACCCAGTGAGAACCGGGAAACATGGACAGCGTTAAGAAACAAATCCTTAAATTGGATAGGATCCCGAATGAAACCCGGCATGACTGGCATATTATTTGAAGATATAAAAATGGTCAGGAGAGTTAAATGGGTGGGCAGAAGCCATAAATCACTAATGGGAGACTGTGTGGTACTTTCGTTTAAAACCCCAAAATTGGTAGAAGACATCTTGAGAGGAATAAGTCCCTGACTGGTACCTAACTATGGTATTTCACTACTTCCATTAGGTTATTTTTACCAAGGCAATAGGAGTCAGGATTAACCTAAAAAAGAAAATTTCTCCTCAAGTAATAGAGACTAATCATATTGTTCCTATCAATAACAGATTTCAAGTCCTCTCGTCTCTGGAAGAATTGGACTGACTGTCGGCCGACCAGGTTGGTGATAGGAGGAGTTCTACCACTGTGAAATTTTTACTTGACCCATCAAACAATAAAAATGGCTAAATGGGGAGTGACGGGGCTGTACTTACGGGAACAAAAAATGAACAGCATAACATCATAGCTGGAGTGTCAGAAGGAGGAAATCCTGTCCACTTGTTTACCCAGATATCCATCCCTTTTACAGAGGTAGGGACTACTCAAACATCCACCCCTTCTAAGGATGTAGGGCACGCTGTTCCAGACGTACATGGTTCAGGGACAGTTAGACCAGGTGCAAAATTTCTGTTTTGGAATGTGGTAGGCCTTCACAGTAAAATAAAAAATGACGATTGGCTAGGCTTCATTGGATCGTTTCCTTGCATGTGCCTTCAAGAGACCTGGTGTATGAATGTATGTCGGAACAACGCATACTGGAGCAACGCATGCCTGAACAACGAGGTCGGAGCAACGACTGCGTTGTTATCACGAATGCCTTTACCATGAATGCCTTAACAACAATTTTTCGTTGTACAGGCATTCCTGGTAAAGGCATTAGTGATAGGCATGCATGGTTCCAGCATGCATCCCCCAGACTCCCTGGCCCCACCCCTAAAAATTACCCCTCCCCTAAAACCCCGCCAACCCCCACCCTTGCCCCTAAAACTACCCCAACCCCCCACCTCGTCCCTAAAATTACCGTGACCCCCACCCTGCCCCTAAAACGACATCAACCCCCACCCCATCCCTGAAACCTAAAGTACCCCAACCCCCACCCCTTAAACCTAAAAACACCCCCTCCCCTAAAACTACCCCGAGCCCCCACCCCACCCTTAAAACCTAAAACCCCCCCAATCGCCCCTAAAATTACCCGACCCCCCAACCCACCCCTAAAACCTAAAACCACCCCAACCCCACCCCTAAAATTACCACAACCCCTCACCCCGCCCCTAAAACCTAAAACCACCCCAACCCCCGGCCCTAAAACACCCCAATCCCCCACCTCACCCCACCCCTAAAAACCTAAATCACCCCGACCCCCCACCCCAAATACTAAAAATACCCGACCCCCCACCCCACCCCACCCCTAAAACTAAAAATACCCCTCCCCCAAACCTAAACCGCCTGACCCCACCCCTAAAACTAAAAATACCCCCACCCCCACCCTAGCCCCTAAAACTAAAAATACCCCTCCCCTCCCTCACCCGCCCCTAAACCTAAACCGCCCGACACCCCCTCCCCTAAAGCTAAAACCCAACCCCCCACCCCGTCCCTAAAACTAAAACCCAAACCCCCAGCCCCAAAACTAAAAATAACCCGACCCCCCACCCCGCCCCTAAAACTAAAACCCCAACCCCTACCTCCACCCCTAAAACTAAAAACCCCCGACCACCCACCCCGCCCCTAAAACTAAAAATACCCTGACCCCGCTCCTAAAACAGCCCCACTAACCTGACTCAAGGCGTTGTCCTCCTCAGCCGACTCCCTTGTTCTGTGCCTTAACCACGCATGTGCGTTGTTCCGCTTTCGTTGTCCGTGACTTCGTTGTTACGGAGTCGTCGTTCAGGGCGCTTCCCTGGTGTATAGATCCTATACATATAAACGGACACAGGACACTTCATACTTCCGCGATTCCTTCAACACATGGTAGGCCGAAAGGGGGGCTCTGTACCTATATTTCAAACAAGCTTGATTTGATAAAGGTGATTAGTCTAACCTCAAACGTTTTTTACCAGTTGATTTTATGCGAATTAAAAAACACATTGCAGCTAGTCATTGTAAATTTTTACAACAATGCTTCTGCGTACAAAATCTTACACATATTTAGACAACTACAGGACGATTTGGAACTCATGTGTAATTCCACGCAGAAAGATACTTTGATTGTATGGGGAGGCGATTTTAATACACATCTATGTAGACAATTAGCCGAGAAAGTTTGTTGCCTATACGCAGGGGAAAATGACGATCAACTTCACTTCAGTCACAATTCCTATGGTAGCATACTAAATGACACAATGTTTAAGTTTGATTTATTATTTTCAAATGGACTACATGATAGTAAACCGCAGATTAAACCCACCTTCAATGGTAGATACGCAAATACAACAATAGATTTTAATTTAACATCTAACAACTTTTCCTATAGCATATCTGATTATCAGATTTATGATATTGCACTTAGCGATCATTACCCCCACAGTATACATCTGGCTCTGCCTTTAGATAAAAAGCAATACACAGAAATTATGGGTAATATTACCAATATAGAATTGGGTGCAAGGAACGGATATTCCCTACTATGGTCCCAGATTGAACCAATAGGTTTCACGAAACAGTTGCTTGGTGACCACGTTAAAGAGGTTGAGATCTGCCTTACTGACAACATAAGTCCACAGGAATATATCAGAGCTTTTACCTTAATTTCAAGTGGGATTAAAAAGTCACTCAGTGTCAATGTGGAAATGTCTGGACCCTGGAAAAAAAGGCTGGTGTGACCCTGAATGTACACAGGCCTTATAAATAACTTAAAAATACCCTACATTATCAAAACAGAAGTAAGAATGAGATCTCTACACTTAGACATGAGTATAAGAAGGCCGTAAAAAATAGGAAAAAAATCCTAAAAGAAGAGGCTTGGAACGCCCTGTATGAAGCAAGTCTTCAAAATAATAATGCTACATTCTGGAAGGTTGTAAACTTCCCGTTGCTGGGAGAAAGAGAATCACCAAGCATAGAAATAGCAATTACGGAAGAGGAATGGATTGCTCATTTCTCTGAAATATTTTGCTCAAAAAAGGCAACTTTAGATACAGATGACCATAGAGGTGATTTACCGACCATTGCTCCACCATTTAGTTTAAATGAGGTAATTGACGCCATAAATGCTAGTAAGAGTGGGAAAGCACCAGTTCCAGATGGAGTCCCAGTTGATATATATAAGTCTAACATTGCTCTGTGGGGCCCTCTACTGACACAGGTTCTGAGAGCATGTTGTTCCACAGGTTTTATTTCAACCTGGGCGGAGTCCATCATTGTTCCAATATTTAAAAAAGGTGATCACCAAAAACCTGCCTGCTATAGACCAATTTCGCTTCTCGATACTCTCACAAAGATTGCAGGTCGTATCATCCTGAATAGATTATAGGAGTGGGCGGAAACCAACAACATCTTAACGGATTTACAATATGGCTTTCGGTCAGGGATAGGGATGGTGGAACAGGCTCTAAATCTAGATATCCTGATTAGCAAATATACCAAGGTCAAGAAAGGAAACCTATATCTGGTCTTCGTAGACCTGACCTCGGCGTTTGATTGCGTAATCCACAGTAAATTATGTCCCATCTTGTTGCAAATGGGGGTAGATGCAACAATAGTCCACTTCATAGGGGAACTATACTCCGGAAGTAGAGCAAAGGTACGATTTGGGGCACATGGGGAATGTACCACTCCATTCGGTATAAATCAAGGGGTACGACAAGGCTGCGTTTTAGCGCCCTTTCTTTTTTCGCTATATATAAATAAACTTGAGTCAGTATTATCTACAGAGTGTAGAGACTTACCACAAATTGGTTCCAGCTCTTGTGTATGCTGATGATGCCGTTCTTATGGCACGAACCCCAGTAGCTTTGCAGCGCCTTCTGGCAACTTTTGTTAACTACATGGAAGAACTAGACCTCAGAGTTAATTTTCCTAAAACACACGTGATGAAATGCGGCACTAAGACTACAAAAAATCGCCCCATTGCAATAATGGGTGGGAAAATAGATGTCACACAAACATTCTCGTACCTAGGAATTCTGTTTGACAACAAAGGCACTTGGTCCCAAGCTATTAGCTCCAGGAAACTACACTTTATCAAAACCATCATGGCCATAAAAAAATTCTCTAAAAGAGTGAGGAGGATCACTCCAAAAGATATGATGACAATTTATAGTGTGAAATGTGTTTCTGTTGCAATGTACAGGGCAGGCCTATGGGGATATAAAAAAGTGCAATGCTTTGCAGACAGCAGAAAGTGACTTTCTAAAGTCACTTCTAAATGCCCCCAAATCCACCTCAACATTTATGTGTCATTCAGACCTGGGGCCCACATATATTGCAGACTTAATAAGAATACCACCAGTATTGTTGTGGCATAAAGTCTGGACCTCAGAACACGCATGTTTGAACAGGGCGATCATAACAGACTCTCAAATACTAAACTACTCATTGCAAATTCCGTGGCTGGAGTACATAAAGAATTTCTTTATGGACCTGGGTCATCTGGACTATTACTCCACCCCAGAAAAAATGGAAACACTATCTAGGAAAGACCTTAAAAAGGAGTGCCTCCCCCACTTGGCTGACTTAAGATGGGCTACAGAAGCACAAAAATCCAGCGTCATGAGGAATCATTTGATGCAGCTAACGGATGGTATGGAACCATATTTACAGTATGTCCTGAACCCGAGTCATCGTTTTGTTCTCACTCGCTTAAGGCTAGAGACATTCCATTGACTAATTAGCTTTCTTGTAACCAATGACTGGAGCCCAGTATTGGAGAACTGTCCTTGTGATTCAGTCACGATACAAAGCACAATGCATACAGTTTTATTCTGCAAATTTTACACTGAACAGAGAAAAAAAATTGTGATACCAGTCCTAAAAACTTCACAAATACATCAGTGCCGCCCGGCTTTTTTATACCTGCAAACTCTCCCATCAATCAAAATCTGTAATGGTCTTGCAATTTTGAAGGCAAGAAAGGGCTTTTAGATAATTTTTTAGATGTTTTTTATAAATGATCTTTGTAAGGTCATGAGGTTGACTCAAAAAATTTGAGAATATGTCGCCATGTTCTCATATTATTAATTGATGTTAGCTTTTATATTGGATTCTATGTTGTATAAGTATTCATTTTTTTGTGCTTTTATGGTTGTTGATAAACAATTGAATAAAGTATTTTACTACTACTTCAGGTAAACAAATGAATAGCATTATGACAGAAGCAGAGCTCCTTAGAGAAACGTCTCTTGTGAACCAAAAACCAGTGCAGGCTTTTGGGAGGTGTTGTAATACTGACATGTTTAATGCTATCGAACACAAGTATAGCAGCTGCGTTATGGAAGAGTTGCAACTTGAATATCGAAAATGATAGAAGACCAACAAACAGGGCAATCCAAACTACTTATGATCAGGGATTGGATCAGAAGTTGCCAGAAAATATGTTTGAATGAGTGGCTGAATTTTTGTTGGCACTTTCATGGTAAGGAAGCAAGTGGATGTGAATTTTTGGATGTGGGCATCAGAGGACAACTTTGAATCAAAAATGTCTCCCAGATTATGAACATTAGAGGAGTGGGAGCAGGTCCCTAAAGACTGAGACCATCAAAATGAAGATCAGTAGTAGGGGATGGAAAACACCATGACCTGAGTTCAGGACCCCTTAATCCAAAGTTTACTGCACTGGTCATTCAAAAGCACAAACATTATGTAGACAACATATCTGGACATATCAATCCACAGTATCAGGACATCTCACCTCACAGTATGAGACAAATATTTCATAGTGCACCATTCTATAAAAGTGTATATAATGATCACTTGGTGCTACTCTAACCGTTGGGCATTGTACCGCTTTAGTATAGGATAAGGTACTTTTTCAATTATGCACTTCATGGTCCATTTAGGGTCATGGCTTGATAGGAATGTCACACAATCACATCTCCTGTGCATTTCACGGCTCAATATTGAATATGGATTTCAGTGCACAGTGACTGGAAGGTTCATGCGTCAGTACTGGACGGGTTAATCCTGACATATAATGGCACATAAATGGATGGAGTTTTATGTGTCACAGCAACTTGATGGACATTAGTGTCTCGGGCTTTCATGAGAACTGGTTGGATTACTCGCTCACCCGGTTTAACGTTAAGCAGGAGCAAGATCACTTCAATCTGATGCCTCCACTACCTTTAGGTGGGGTAAGCTATCAAAGGATCCTAATTTTGTTAAGTATCTACATTAATCTACTCCAATCCTTTCTGGCTACCCTTTGGATAACATTACATCTTTTAATAAATGGGTTTTAAATACAGCAACTAATATGCCCCCACCATCCCTGCCAGAAAATCATCTAAATCATTTTAAAAATCTACCCTTCAGCTCCTTGGTTAAATTTGACATTGAAAGAGCAACACTTATGTTTTAAGCAGCTTGAAAGAAAATGGTGTTCAGCTTATGACTTAGAAGATCTGGTGCAATTTAGATCAGGGCTAAAATCTCATCACAAACAGATTAAGGCTCCTAAAAATACCTATTTGGCCAAACTAATTAATGAAGTTCAGGATAATGAAAAGTCTATTTTTGAAATCTCTAATGCCTTCCTAAAACCTACAGCATTATCAACGCGGATTCCTCCTTCCAAAGTTTTATGTGACTAGATTTCGTCCTACTTTGTGGCCATAAACAAGGATTTTATGGTTTTGATCCCACCCTCATCTAGTATAGGAAGGGAAAATTTATTGAACAGAGGAAGTGATATTTTAGAAACTTTTCAAGAAATTTTGCTTATCCAGTCTCGCCAGGTGATTTTAACTTGTAAATCTGGATCTCCTAATGATCACTGCCCCCCTCATGTCCTTCATAAGGTGGATAAACCAGATATTGAACAACTCTCTGAAAACAGCAGAGGTCCCTTTGGAATGGAAACTGGTGGTGAATAAACCCCTGAAGAAAAAACTTCATTGAGGTTCCTCTATCTTTATCTAACTTACGTCTCATCTCATTGTTACCTGCTTTACGTAAGATAATTTAAAAATTGGTCAATAGCTAACTAATTGCTTTTATAGACAGTGCAAAAGTGTTGCACCCTTGGCAATCAGGCTTCAATCCCCATCATTTTACAGAATCCGCATTAAAACTGAAAATGGACATGGGGAAAAATACTGTATTGATCTTATTAGATCTGTCTGCAGCATTCAACACCGTCTCCCATGAAATTCTTACCAACAGAAGACAGATGGTTATGCTAGCTCCGTACTTTTCTGAAGAATCAATTGTTACATCTGGTGTTCCGCAGGGCTCTTCTTTGAGTCCTGTTTTACTCAATATTTATATGGCTTCTTTAATTTCCCTAATCTCTTCTTTTGGAATAGACACAGTATCTTATGCCGATGATACCCAGTTGATAACATCATTGGATAAAACCTCACTGGGCTTCGAGCAGACTCTCAAAATCAAAAACTGTTTAATCGCTACCATCCAGTGGATGCATACCAACCATCTCAAATGTAACACAGATAAAACTGAGATTGTGCCTTTCTTCAAATCCAATGATTTTGTGCCTTCACAATGGTGGCCTCATGCCACGTCGCCCCCTCCTGCTACTGTGGATGTTGTTAGAAACCCGGGGGTAAAATTTGATATGTCTTTGTCCTTTTGACCACAAGCTTTGTCAGTTGCAGAGTCCTGTTTCAATTTAATTAAATCACTCAAGAAATGTTTTGACCTTTTGCCCCTATCAGCAAGGAAAATTGTTGCCTGTGTGCTCATTAAATCTAGGCTGGACTACTGCAATAGTTTGTATGTGGGTTCTTCCAAGCAGACTGTAAACAAGCTACAAATCTTCCAACGTGTAGCTGCCAGAACAGTTCTTAAATTACCCATCAGATTATCTGCCTCTGCTGCCTGAAAATGCCTACATTGGTTCCCGGTCCACTAAGAGAATTCTCTTTAAACTTCTTCTGATGACCTTTAGGGCTTTTTCTGGTACCAGTCCTAAATTTCTGAGAGTTAGGTTTACGCATTACAACCCTGGGAGAACTCTTAGATCATCAGAGGCTTACCTGCTTAAACCTCCATTGTATAGATTGAAAACCAGAGGTGGTAAATCCTGTTCTGTACTTGGCACCAAGGCATGGAATTCCTTGCTGAGACATCTTAGGTTTACAAATGAGGACTCTCATTTCCGAAAGCAACTTAAAACTTGGATCCCCAACATACAATGCTGTACGCTTATTCTGTGAATATCTGATATCTGACATCCTGTTTCTCTTTTTGATTCACTTAAGCACCAGGATGCTCCCTTGGGAGTGACAGTATGCACTATATAAATGCAAACAGAAATAGAAATAGAACTGTGTGTAAAATATCTAATGGGTATTCCATTGTATATCAGTTCATGCATTTATCAATGTCTGCTACTTGATGGGTGGCCCAAGCAATGAGACATGATGGACAAGTCATGGCATTATATATTCATAGGAGTTTCATGGATCACAATCTGATGGCCATTTGAAGGTTTGATGTCTAACGTGAAACAGCTTCTCCTTATCTTTCTGAATGATAGCAGGTAGCCCACAGGTAAATATATCCACTGGGTCTTTTCATAGTGGCGCAATAATTGTAGCAGTTCATTGCCTAAGTTCTGGAGCCCATATTTATAAAGTTTGGGTTGTCCTTGCGTCACGCAAGATGCGCAGGGCAACACAAGGCTGCACTAATATTTACAAAGCCAAGCAAGGCCTGATTTGCGTGGCTGTGTAAAAAACAACCAGCTGTTTGCACTGTGACACGTTACATTTCAACTTGGAAGGTGTTCCATGGGTGGAGCATGGCCCATTCCTAGATTTACAAAGACTTGTAAACCTGGGAATGTGTACGAATGCTGCGCCTTCCCAAATGAAGTGTGATGAAGACAAATATCTTTATTTTTCCTCAATATTTTCTCTTTCCTTCCTCCACAAAAACAATCCTGTCTGCATATCTTAGAATATATGGTACATTCCTGCTTCTCCATTTCACACAACGCGGCATGGCAACTTTGCTTGCTGCCCTGCGTTGCATGAAAAATTAGTAAATCTGCCCTTGATTTCTGTTGGGTATGTTCTTGGCACCATTATTTGCTTGGCACAGTTTCTCAGATTTTCTCCTTGCCTCATAAATCACTGAGCCATGGTTCTCCTATAGGACTAGTATTTAGGTTGAAATATCCCAACGAAAATGATTTCCATTGCATTGCATGCTATACATTATCTGCTTAATTTCACATATCATATTATTCTTGTGGGTCATTTTCTCGCAATACCGTGACGGTCATTATTTCTATAGGCGTGTTTTTCTGCGATTGGTCGTTGTATCTCCTGGTACAGATTTTCACACTGGTATTTCTTTCATCTTTCATTATAATCAGTCAGTCTAAATATTGTCAGAAATGAGTGATGTTGCACATTAAGCGTGCAGCACTGTCAGCGATTAGAGGACGGGGAGGTTAATGGAGGCGTGCACGCGCTCCGTGTCCTTGTCAACGGAGACGTACCCACTCCTACCTCCCCTACTTTTGACTTTGTCAATGTAGCTCGAAAAAGATGTTTTCAACATTTGATAACATGAAAGTTTGTACTGAAATTGGAAACTTAAAGCCGTACTCCCGGGAAACTGTCTCTGCCTCCTCCAGATATGTACCCCCATCTCCAGAGCAGATGGTGAATATCAGGGTTAAACTCCCCCTTAATCGGGGAAAACCTGCATCGGTGGACTCGGTAATTCCATGTCTTGCAGGTTATTCTTAGGTCCGGGGCATTTAACTCATGAGACCTATGAACTCATGGAAAGATCCCAACGAGAATCGTTAATTCCACCCGGTATCTCTCTGGGAGTTAACGTGGAACTCAGAACAGGGGCCTGGGAAAGTCCACCAGACAGCGATAGTACAAGAGGCTTCTCCACCAGGAAATGTACTTTTCTGGTGAAGAGAAACATGTTAAGGTTTTGATGTATATATCTGCCACACTTCTGAGTATTTTCCACAGGTGCAGGTGGAGAGTAGGAAGGTTATGCATCAAAACTATGACTTGTTTAAATCTACATGCCTACTGCTGAATATATCTGCAAATCCCTAGATCTGGAAACTTAAGGGTTCTTTTATACTTGTGCGGGCAGCTCGCATCTTGTAGGAGTGCAGTGGCTAACCTCTGCTGCACCGGTAGACTACCACTGCCATATTTAGTGACCGTCTCCTTCCTGTTGGAGATCTCTATACCTTCAGAGGATCTGGCACCATCAGTGCTTAATTGGTGAAAGAAAGCTGCCAGTGCCGAAGCTCTGCTCAAAAGCTGTGCCCAAGCAACTGATTATCTGGCGCTGAATACCAAGCTGTACTCTTCAAATCCACCACATACCTCTTTAACTCACTTCCAGACACTCCCTGCCTCTTTTTCTCACCTTGCAGGTTCCTACTTTCTCCCTTTGTGACGGTGCTGCTGCCTTTACTGCCTTACTATACTCTCCGTATTTCCTATCTCTGTTTTTTTAGTCTCTTGTGCTTGGTAAATGGTTGATGTGAAAAAACAAGTGCTGGTCCCCAACAATTAGTGGCAGTGGCCCTCACCAGCAACCACCTGCTCGAATTAAGCACTGCGAACCACATCAGTTTTTCTGAAGGCAGTAAATGTTTGCTGAGCGGCCTCCACGATCCATGAAGCTGCCCAGCAAAACGTTTTGTTTTACAAGATCAAAAAGCAAAGCCTAAGTTTGTTTTTGTAAAACAAAAAACATACGCACAAATTTAAGAAAGGCCTAGCGCCACACTAGAGAGTTATTTTTACGCTAATGTTGCGTTAGGTTGGCAAAAACACAGCAACAAATTTACAAAGTGGTGCAATGCACGTCACTTTGTAAACCCTTGTGCCACATTATGTCTGTGCCAGGCATAATGTATGCAAGGGGGGTGTTCCTTCGTTAGGAGGCCCAGAAAAATGGAGCAGTGGAATCTATAAGATTCCACTGAGCCTTTTTAGCATCAGTTTTAACGCCTGCTCAGAGCAGATGTAAAAGTGAGGCACGCCGTTGTTTATAATGGGCCTATATGTACCTTGCAGGATTAGTGCCAACATTTTTGGGTTTAATCCTTAAAAGTATCACAATAGATCAGAAATTATGATGTTATTGATCATAACGTGCGCCATGGTGTGCCGTATCTTTTATACGGCGCACACATGGTGGCATTAGGGGGGGCGCAATGGTCTGCAAGAAAACTCTCCTTAACTCTGGGCCATAATGACCTATTGCCGCGGATGTGATGGACTTTTGTTTTTTTCGTTTCGAAACCAGAAAGAACAGTACGTCAGATCTTCAGCTCTAACTCGGATGGGCAGTCTGATGTACTTATGATGACACCCACTAGTACAAAGAGCCATCAGTGTAAGGTTTCCGCCGGCAGGGACACTGTCCTGCCGGCGGAAGATGCCTGTCCTAAAAGAGGTCCTTACTTTTATCATTGAGTTAAGCAAACAATGATCGCATCTAAGTAATTTAACTGGTTTTTGAACTTTTTCTCTTGTCTTATGTTGTGGATCATTGAATAAGACCTTTACTAATGTGACTTTTTGGCCGTTGAACATCTCGACAGGACATTTGTACCCATAACAACATGTGGATCGAGTGCTCCGAAATGCAGTACGATGGCTGGAAAATAGATTGACTTTTATCTGTATATTATTTATTTTATTAAGCACATTGTCAGAGTGTCGGAAGGAACATTTTGTATTTACATTTGAACCCCATTTAATCCTTTTTCAGGCGATGGAGTCACACAACCTGAGCGGCGACACGAGGTTAATTATGTATTCATGAGCACAAGAGTGGAAAACACAATTAAGAGAGACAGTCACTTTGCGTTATGTGCTCTGCATCGCACTCTGGCAGCATAAAATTACCAGGACGTAATTGTTTGGTTCTGCACTTTCACATTTACAATGAGCGATGAGAGGAGAAAGATGTTAGGAAATTGGTCTCGTGCGTTGTGAAGAAGGTATAAAAAAATACTGAAAATGTAGAGATGAAATACTTTCATAGTTAAGTGCTATATGATAAAACGCGCTGAGACGTGTTTTAGCAAGGTTTGAAAGCAAGGCAGACACCAAGCTTCAGTTCACAGCATAGATTCATGGGCTTTGGTTCACCAAAATGCCAGAGGTAGTGGAAGTGACATCACACCCCCTTAGACCTTGATGATCTCACAGGAAGTGATATCATATAAACCTTGATCCTGATTTTTTTCCCCAGGAAGGTATGTCACATTAACACCACACTAACACACTTTTACATCCCTTACACACATTCTTATTCATTTTCACTCACTTGCATTCACTCTTAAACTCATTCAGACATACTTATACTTAGTGACACTCAGGCACAGGTTTACTTCTGCTTTGCACCGTGTTTGCATCAGTTTTGTGATGCAAATCTGGCACAAAGTGTTAGGGTGGGATTTACAATCTAATGCAAATTTTGATTTACACTGGATAGCATCCCAAAGTAAAACGAAATTGCATTGTTAGCTTGTTGAACTTTTTGCCTTACGCAGGGTCATCCCCAGTCTTTTTGGCTCCTTCCTCCTGGTTTTTCTGACCTCTCGCTGTTGGCTCTAGGACTCTGAGCACTTTATCACTGCTGACCAGTGCTAAAGTGCAGCTGCTCTCCCATCTAAAGTTGGTATGATTGGCTTATACCTAATTGGCATATTTAATTTACCTATAAGTCCCTTGTACAGTGGTATCTCTATACCCAGGGCCTGTAAATGAAATACTACTAGTGGGCCTGCAGCGCTGCTTGCGCCACCCACTGAAGTAGACTTTCAAACCTGTCTCAGGCCTGCTAGCGCAGGGACTGTGTGCGCAGTTTTCTGCCACAGGGACCTGGCATCTAAACTTACTTGCCAAGACCAGAACTCCCCTTTTACTACACGTAAGTCACCCCTAAGGTACGCCCTAGCTAGCCCTATGGGCAGGGTGCCATGTATGTAGAAGGCAGGACATGTGCAATATTGCATGGCCTGTCCTGGTAGTGACAAACAGCCTAACTTGGTGTCTCACGGCTGTGAGTGCTGCCTTCTCATAGGATTGCATTAGAAATGCCCTGCCTTATGTGTAAAGGGTATTGCCTGATTTATGAGGGGTAGAGTAGGCGTGTTTGGTATGGTTGTGATGGTGATAATAAATACTGCTTACTGGTGTGGGTGTATTTTTTATTACTATCACAGAAATGCCACTTCTAGAAAGTGCGCATTTATCTGTGCTTATGACTCTGGTGTTTTGCAGCTTGCCTCCAATCCACGTCTGGGCAGAGTGACAGTTGGGGCTTTGTGCATTCTTTTCAGACAACCTGTACACAGGGAGGGTGGAGGTGTCACAGAGGTGCATCTGCATACTGAATAGTCTTCCTGGGCTGAGAGAAGGGAGAGGCGGGGCACACCTGCATTTGTAAAGACTGTGCCCTGGCCTCACACAATAGGGTGGTTAACCCCCCACAGATGTTTGGAGCCTGTGCTAAAAGGAGAGAGTGGGCATTCCCAGAACCAGTTGTAACTGGCTGGAACCTCCTCTCCCTACCATTGTAAAACACTGTAAGAACTGACTATAAGTACAGGGGAATTTCCCCCACAATTTGAACACTCTTGGAAATTGATCCTGGACACAAGACGCTGCTGAATGGACTCACCAGGAAACCGCCTTGGACTGCTGCTGCTGTGCTAACCTGTGACCTGCCTGGTCACTAGGAGGAACTGCCATCATCTGCACCCCTTGTGCTGGCCTGTAGCTGGACCCACCAGCCTTGTGCTCCTTCCTGCTTCATTGTTCCCAGGGGCAGGGTGCCGTGGCCCCTGACCCCTGTAACTTTTCCCTGCGCAAGGAGTGCTGCCTTGAAATCCCCTTTGCACTGAGAGAGCACTCTTCTGTGCCCTCAGGCACTTCGAGGCACCTGTTTCATGCTGGAATCACCACCGCAACCCGGGCTATAAGTATGGCCTTAGCGCTTTGAAAAGCGCTTCCTGGATGGCCCCCAGTAATCATGGTCCCTAGAGGGGGCCGTCAATGGTCTAGAGGAGGTGCGTGCCGCCCTCTTCTCCTCGAAAGGATGTCAGAGGCCCCCATTTTGCACATAGGAGCGCCGGGGGCCCCATTGTTCATCTTCTAGACACTGGAGGTGCCTTCATCCAACCAGGTACTGTTTAAAGGACCAATATAGTTGCAATCCAAAGTTCTTTCTACAGACTTTTGTTTGATTCATATATTACCTACCTGCATTTGATGTTTTTACATATGTGTATGCAAATGTTCCTTTTATGGACATGCTTGCTAATATGTTTTTCTAACTTGCCATATGTTTTCTAATGTTCCCACTATGGGGATTTTATGATATTCTTATGACAAGTGCTGTGATGTAATAACGTGTTTTCCTGACTACTGCTTATGTTGCAGAATACTGAGTAACCTGTGTGTTATGTGTGACTACTGCTAGGTTGCAGAGTAACTAATGTGTAACGTTCTGACAACTGCTAAGGTAGCAGGATAGTACTGATATGTGATGTTTGGTTTGATAATTGCCTTGTGTACAATACAGTATATATTCATATAATCTGGTGTTGTGTTTCCTTTGTGGTGGGGATATTGCGTCACATGTGTTGTGTGTGTTGTGCAAACGCTTTACACATTGCCTCCAGGTTAAGCCTGACTGCTCGTGCCAAGCTACCAAGGGGGTGAGCAGGGGTTATCTTGGACGTGTAACTCCCTTGCCCTGACTAGAGTGGGTAAGTTCTGCCTGGCTGAGGTGCATACCCTAGCCAACCATAAACCCCATTTCTAACATTGGTCGTCAGCGGTGAGGATAGGACTTGCGCTTGCACAATACCATTGTGACTCATTATTTCACTTCAAGGATTGCGTTTAGACCATCACATGTTTGGCTTCTCGTAACTTTCTCTCTTTGGTCATTTTTCCTGTTTTCAGTTCTCACGCTTGGGTATTGTGGTTGTCACATTTGAGTTATTTGTACCTTTTCAAGATGGGGCTTACCTTTGATTTAGAGGACCTGACGTTTTACACGCAGGAGAAATTAGAGGGGTTCTGTAGAGAGAGAGGGCTGCCTGTAGAAGGAGACCTCAGGAGATCTCTGAATTTCTTTGAAAGGTTTGTGACATATACCAAGGGAGGGAGTGTGCTTAGGGTGTACCCAGAGGATCCTGAGTGTAGCGAGGGTTCCCAATGGGAGGGCTCCCAGACCTCATCCCTAGAGAGTGGTAGAGAGACTGATCAGGAGGGTGAGAATGACCGGTTGGGGACACCAGTTGACAGGGAAGGCCCCAGTGATAGGGAGCCCCTTGCTGGGTCCAGTGTAAGAAGCAGGGCTACCTCTCATTCCTTGACGCCTTGTGAGCTAAGAGATAGGCGGGAAGAGAGGGACCTGAAGTTGCAGTTAGCGCGCCTAGCTGTTGAGGAGAGAAGGGCTGAGGTAGAGAAGGCCTTAGTACAGGAGAGGATGGCAGAGGCAGAAAGGGCCTTTGCCAGAGAAAGACTCGCTTTGGAGCACAGTCTGAAGGTTCTGGACTCACCAGCGCTGCAGGTGGAGTCCAGTGGTGGCAGCAATGTACAGTGCTGTAGCAAAGATGTTCCTCACATACCCATAGATCTGATACCTAGGTTCCAAGAGGGGGGTGACATACGTCAGTGGTTAAAGGAATATGAGAGGGCTCTGGTAGAGCGCAGGATCCCTGAGAAGGATTGGGGAACTGGCCTAGGGAGCTTTATTCCTGAGGAGGGGAGGGATGCCCTACTAACTCTAGAAGAGAGTAACAGGGAGGGGTACTCCACTGTAAAAAATGCACTGATTGTGAAGTATGGTTTTTCCCCTGAGGAATGCAGAAAAAGGTTTAGGGGTGGTAAGAAACTGTCCCACCAATCTTGGGAGGAGTTTGTGGAGGATTGCTGCATTGCACTAGATGGATGGGTGAAGGTTAGCACAGTAAACAATTTTGAAGGGCTGTTTAATCTGATTGTCAGAGAGCACCTGCTTTGTTGTTGTTTTTCAGAGTTACGCCAACACTTGTCAGTGTGTGAGCTCTCTGACCCCAGGAAGCATGCAAAGGAGGCAGACTTCTGGTTGTGTACCAGAGGGTCTGGTGTGGCATTAGGGGGTGTTCCTAATGAGAGTGGTCTAGGTGTTTCCCAACCAGGTGTGGTGGGAAAGGCTTGTGTCCCAGGTAGGTCCCAGTGTATTGGGGTGGGTAAGGCACCCCATGTCCAGTCTCAGAGGAGAGGGAATGGGGTTGGGCTGAGGCCCAGGGTCCCCAAGCTCCAGTCCCAGGTCCTGGAGGGTTCCATGAGTGAACGCCAGGAGGTGAGCCTAGCCTGTGCCTTAGGGCCAGCTGTTCAGAAGGATCCCATTTTGTCATTAGGACTTGGGCGGGTGACTGGTGATAGCGTTCCGCCGGTCCTGGTGTCTGGTAGTCTCGCTCTACAGCGGAGGAGGTGGAAATCCAGGCATAGGGTTGAGAGGAGGCTGCGGGTCCCAGTGGAGAACCTGGAGGGTCAGGGGTCAGCTCTGAGAGCAGAGCCCCCCAGGGATGACCTTGGTGAGACCATTTCTGGGCTGGGGGGAATCCAGACTCTGTCAGATGGGCAGAGGTCAGGAGACCTGCACCAGCCAGACTCTTGTGTGGCCCTTGGGATAGGTGTTTCCCTGGTGGGGGGTAGGTGTGCCCCCAGGAAGTCCTGGTGCGCCAGGCAATGATTCAACCGCAGGGTGGTGACTCTGGGTTGGATGATCAGGTTCAGGGGGTAAACTCTGTCCTGATGGGGAGTAGGTGTGCTCCCAAGGAAGTCCTGGTGCGCCAGGCAGTGGTTCAACTGCAGGGTAGTGACTCTGGGTTGGATTGCCAGATTCAGGGGGTAAGCTCTGATCTGGTAGGGGCTAGGTGTGCTCCCAAGGAAGTCCTGGTTCGCTGGGCAGTGGTCCAGTCTAAGGGTGTCGTCCCTGGACTAGATAGGCAGGTTCAGGGGGTAAACCCTGACCTGGTTTGGGGGGCGGTTAGCGTGCTCACCTCCCTGTGTGAAACTTCTGGTGGCTTCTCCCGAGGTGGGGAGATGCAGGACTCTGGAAGTGGGGTTCAGGGAGGGGGAAGCCCGCCCCGGACCCCAGTGCAACCCAAGGGTGTTGTCCCTAGGTTGGGTGGTCAGTCGCCAGGCAGTGATCCTGGGCTGGCGAGAGAGTTGTGCAGGGCGGCTGTACCCAGCACCCTGGCAAGTGTGGATTCTGGTGATATCCCTCCTAGGAGAGGAGGGTGGGATCCTAGACAGAGGGGTAGAGGGAGGAGAGCCTCGCCTCTAGCCCCTGTAGAACCTATGGGTGCGGACCCTAGGTTGGTGGATCAGTGGCAGGGTAGAGCTCCTGAACTGATTGGAAGTGGAGTGGAGACAGGTTGCTTTGTACCTGGGGCTACCGCCCCCCACTCATTATGGTTTCAGAGACCAGAGGCTCCTAGATGGCCTGGGGCCTGGTTCTGGCCATTGGCAGCTAGAGAACCCCCGTGGGTTGGTCTAGGCTGCCTGGGAAGCATTGACAGAGAGATCCAAGTGGAGTCAGGAAGGCGTAGAACTGGAACATGCCCCTGCTGTTGTGGGCCTGGGTCCTTGTTCTATCGCCCCAATCAGGGAAGTACATCAAGGTATTGATTGTTCTCCCCTGGCTTTTGGCTGGTATGGGGTTGTGTTGGACTTTTTGCCTTACGGAGGGTCATCCCCAGTCTTTTTGCCTCCTTCCTCCTGGTTTTTCTGACCTCTTGCTGTTGGCTCTAGGACTCTGAGCACTTTATCACTGCTGACCAGTGCTAAAGTGCAGGTGCTCTCCCATCCAAAGTTGGTATGATTGGCTTATACCTAATTGGCATATTTAATTTACCTATAAGTCCCTTGTACAGTGGTATCTCTATACCCAGGGCCTGTAAATGAAATACTACTAGTGGGCCTGAAGCGCTGCTTGCGCCACCCACTGAAGTTGACTTTCAAGCCTGTCTCAGGCCTGCTAGCGCAGGGCCTGTGTGCGCAGTTTTCTGACACAGGGACCTGGCATCTAAACTTACTTGCCAGGAACCAGAACTCCCCTTTTACTACATGTAAGTCACCCCTAAGGTACGCCCTAGCTAGCCCTATGGGCAGGGTGCCATGTATGTAGAAGGCAGGACATGTGCAATATTGCATGGCCTGTCCTGGTAGTGACAAACAGCCTAACTTGGTGTCTCACGGCTGTGAGTGCTGCCTTCTCATAGGATTGCATTAGAAATGCTCTGCCTTATGTGTAAAGGGTATTGTCTGATTTATGAGGGGTAGAGTAGGCGTGTTTGGTATGGTTGTGATGGTGATAATAAATACTGCTTACTGGTGTGGGTGTATTTTTTATTACTATCACAGAAATGCCACTTCTAGAAAGTGCGCATTTATCTCTGCTTATGACTCTGGTGTTTTGCAGCTTGACTCCAATCCACGTCTGGGCAGAGTGACAGTTGGGGCTTTGTGCATACTTTTCAGACAGCCTGTACACAGGGAGGGTGGAGGTGTCACAGAGGTGCATCTGCATACTGAATAGACTTCCTGGGCTCAGAGAAGGGAGAGGCGGGCACACCTGCATTTGTAAAGACTGTGCCCTGGCCTCACACAATAGGGTCGTTAACCCCCCACTGATGTTTGGAGCCTGTGCTGAAAGGAGAGAGGGGGCACTCCCAGAACCAATTGCAACAGGCTGGAACCTCCTCTCCCTTCCATTGTAAAACACTGTAAGAACTGACTATAAGTACAGGGGAATTTTCCCCACAATTTGAACACTCTTGGAAATTGAACCTGGACACAAGACGCTTCTGAATGGACTCACCAGGAAACCTTGGACTGCTGCTGCTGTGCTAACCTGTGATCTGCCTGGTCACTAGGAGGAACTGCCATCATCTGCACCCCTTGTGCTGGCCTGTAGCTGGACCCACCAGCCTTGTGCTCCTTCCTGCTTCATTGTTCCCAGGGGCAGGGTGCCGTGGCCCCTGACCCCTGTAACTTTTCCCTGCACAAGGAGTGCTGCCTTGATATCCCCTTTGCGCTGAGAGAGCGCTCTTCTGTGCCCTCAGGCACTTCGAGGCACCTGTTTCATGCTGGAATCACCACCGCAACCCGGGCTATAAGTATGGCCTTAGCGCTTTGAAAAGCGCTTCCTGGATGGCCCCCAGTAATCATGGTCCCTAGAGGGGGCCGTCTATGGTCTAGAGGAGGTGTGTGCCGCCCTCTTCTCCTCGAAAGGATGTCAGAGGCCCCCATTTTGCACATAGGAGCGCCAGGGGCCCCATTGTTCATCTTCTAGGCACTGGAGGTGCCTTCATCCAACCAGGTACTGTTTAAAGGACCAATATAGTTGCAATCCAAAGTTCTTTCTACAGACTTTTGTTTGATTCATATATTACCTACCTGCGTTTGATGTTTTTACATATGTGTTTGTAAATGTTCCTTTTATGGACATGCTTGCTAATATGTTTTTCCAACTTGCCATATGTTTTCTAATGTTCCTATTATGGGGATTTTATGATATTCTTATGACAAGTGCTGTGATGTAATAACGTGTTTTCCTGACTACTGCTTATGTTGCAGAATACTGAGTAACCTGTGTGTTATGTGTGACTACTGCTAGGTTGCAGAGTAACTAATGTGTAACGTTCTGACAACTGCTAAGGTAGCAGGATAGTACTGATATGTGATGTTTGGTCTGATAATTGCCTTGTGTACAATACAGTATATTTTCATATAATCTGGTGTTGTGTTTCCTTTGTGGTGGGGATATTGCGTCACATGTGTTGTGTGTGTTGTGCAAACGCTTTACACATTGCCTCCAGGTTAAGCCTGACTGCTCGTGCCAAGCTACCAAGGGGGTGAGCAGGGGTTATCTTGGACGTGTAACTCCCTTGCCCTGACTAGAGTGGGTAAGTTCTGCCTGGCTGAGGTGCATACCCTAGCCAACCAGAAACCCCATTTCTAACAGCGCTGCTTTGTGTTATTTTACAGCCAGGGAATGTTTCATGGGTGATGCATGGGCGTTCCTATGCAACCACTCATGAGCTTTACCACACATCGATATCTAATAACAGTGGTAGAAAGGCATTTGCACCAAACTCTTACAACTCCTTCAGGGAGACAAAACGAGAAATCATTGCATTCTACAGCACACATATGAAGTTGCCTTAAATAATAGTTTTTGTACTGGAAGGGATTCCCTACTAATACAAAAACCTATGCTTCAGTGAACACATACCCTTGCACTATGGCAGAGACATCTACGTTGTTGTCAAAAGTGGACCAGCACACAGGGAGAGAAAAATGTGCGATATCCTAGTAGATGTGGTGCATGTTTTCTCTATACCTTTGGTGCAAGGCAGCACGGTAACTTTGATACAGCGTTGCCTTGTGTCAAAGGGTTGTAAAACTGGGCTTCAATCTCACAATCTCACGTAATACCTGTCACTGCCTCTCACTCTGACACACACATGCAGACATACTCACACATACACATGCTCTCTCACATAAACACACTCTCACCTTCATGTACATACACATGTACGTTTAGAAACATTTTTACTTACCACAGCAGGCACCAAAGGTCCCGCTCCAGCTAAGTGTGCTCCATTTTTTATTGCACTAAGAGTGACTAATAGAATATTGTTCACTATTAATATAATTTAAAAAACGGGTAGAAAATAAAGGAGTAGCCTGCCCCTGCGTTTTTGCCACTGATTTTGCCACTTCTGAGGTCAGGGGTCACAAAATCAGTGCCAGGGTTCGCCAGGAGCAAGCCAGGGGGCCGTATCTGCCACCCGTGGCGACCCCTAAAGTGAGGTCCATGCATAAATTTAGCATTAATGTTTGTCCTTCATTTCATGGAGTGCTGGAATGCCACATTCGTAATCCAGCTCTTGTATCTACAAAGCCTGAGTAGTGCAGTAATTCCAAAGTGCTACCAGGTTATTTGAAGTCTTTCAATTCGGAATAGGGGTTTACAGTGAACAACAGTCAGCATTTGTGCAACGATTTCTGAATATTTTTGCAAGGTTTTTTCAGACCACATGCACAGGGATTAACAGCAGGATCAGAGTGGGACAAATAATACGCCCAGATACCAAAATAAAAGTGTCCCCCATTAGTGAACCATATAGCTGGAAAAGTAGCCCACATTTGCAAATTAGTCCAGTTTCGAAGTTGGAAAGACAAGCTGTATTGGTATTTTGCAAAGTATGAGAGACTGCTTGAATTTGTTTTTGCTGCAGCCAATGTTTGTGGTAATATCAGGGTGATCAACAGTAAACAAGCATTTGCAGTGCAATAGGTGTCACATTTTCTTGAGTTAGAGCTGTTGGCATTGTAAATTCATAACTGGACTTTTCTTACCACATAAATTGGTCAACCCTGCCTCATAATTTCGCCTTTTCCTGCCATAATTCCAGTGGTCCAGCATTTAACTAAAACACTCCTATTTACCTTTTTCTCTTATCTTAAAACATATACAATTATTATATAAACCTTTATCAGAAATAAACTTTTGGCATGCTCAAAACATCATAACAAAAATACCATTTAGGATGGATTGGAGGGTGAAAGGAAAGAGGTAGTCGGGGGTAAAGATTAAGAGGACAAGTGGCGTAGTAACAGTGTTTTGGACCCTGAAGTAAGTAGGGAAAATGGTTGACTGGAATTTCGGTAGGAAAATACAATAGTAATTAGAGTTGACTAAGGCCTGTAGGTCTCTGGGCCCCGGTGGCATTGCAGCTGCTGCACAGTTGATAACTAGACCTCAGGAGAGAAAGAAGATGAGGCAGAAAAAGAGAAGCAAAAGGAATACAACAGACAAAAGGAAGAAAGAGAAGGGGTCACAAAGAAATAAAAGAACAAGAAAATTAAAACACAACTAAGAGAATAAATAGAGCAAACGTATGAGACAAAAGAAAAAAGGGAAGGAAGCTACAGAAAAAACGATGAAGAGGAAAAAATAATGAAAGAAGTTTGAAAAGAAAGAGAAAAATTAACATTAGAGAAAAAAAGAGAGAAGATTTGAGAAACAAGCAGCGAAAGAAGCAGGGTGTGTATGTACTGACACATTTGCCACCGTCACAGAATGGGAAAATCACTTTGACACTTAGGGTCCCAACAAGTAACTTGTGGCTTCCACACATAGACAAAAAAAAGAGGGATTTCTAGTAAAACGTGAATTGACAGATAAAGATAAGAAAAACACCAGCGAAAGGAAGGAAGAAAGATCTACAAAAAAAGTGAAAGGACTCATTCCAAGTCAGAGAAAAGAGCAAATAAAAAAGGCAAAGAGAGAATGAAGGGAAGAGAACAAAATAGTGAAAGAATGAACGCCTGATGAAGAAAAAAAAGAGGAACAGAACAAGGAAAGAAATAACCAAGTTTTTGCGAGTTTGAAGGAGGAGGTAGCAAGAGGAGGAGGGAAATAAAAAAAAGGAGAGGGGAAGTAAACAGTTGAAAGAAAGAGCGAAACTGTTAACGTGTGGATTTTAAGAGCTGGAAAGAGAAAAGTGGGGGAGAAAGAAAACATTGAGAGTAAAAAGAGTAAAGGAAAGAACGGAAAAGATAGGAGAAACAGATCCTCTCAAATGAAGATGGCTGCTTAGAATAAATTTAATTGGCTCCCCTACAACCTCAAACAGAAGTCAGAGTGTGGAACAGCAGGGGGCACTGCAGAACAGCAGGAAGTGCATTAGCAGAGTTGTATGTGAACCCCAATACAGCAATATTGGGGGCACTTCAGATCAGGATTGAGGGTATAGACAGGGCTGTGTCCCAGCCCAGTGCTGGAATAACAGAAAGGCAGCGAGTGAGGAATGAGAAATGGAGTGCCGTGTAATTTCTGGTAATGGAATAATGGAGTGCTGCAGGTTAGGGTTGAGGTGCACTGACAAAGTTGTATGTGGGCTGCAGTGCTGGAATTGTATCAGGCACACAAGAAGCGAGGAGTCCTCGCCTCTAAACCAAAGAAGCGAGGAGTCCTGAAGGGCGTGTGTGAGCTTTAGTACTTAGAAGAAATGTGCACTGAATGTTAGAATTGATGGATTCTGGAGGAGCTGTGGTAGTTCCCATCAACAGAGGCATTGGATGTTAGACTTCAGGTGCTCTGGCTGAGATATGTTTTGCTCTTTTGGGTCCAGTATTGGCTTGTCAGTGGGACTGAATATTAGAAATGAGCTGCTGTAATGGAACTGTATGTGAGCAGGGTCCCAGTATAGGAAAGGAAGTGACCTCGCCGGGTTAGAACTAAGGTGCATTGATGGAACTGCGCCTGAGGTCCCAGTACTGGAACAGCAGTGTGTACAGATTGTAAGAACTGAGGTGCCCTGGCAGACAGCATGTGTGGGGTTCTGGCACGGGCATGGCTGAGGTGTTTGGAGTGTGTGAACTGAGGTGCACTGTTGGAGCTGCACCCGAGGTCCCAGTACTGGAACAGCAGTGTGTACTGGCTGAAAGAACTGATTTTCTCTGACAGACAGCATGTGTGGGGTTCTGGCACGGGCACTGCTGAGGGGCTTGGAGTGTGTGAACTGAGGAGCACTGAGGAAGCTGTGTGTGAGGTCCCAGTACTGGAACAGCAGAGTGTACTGACTGTAAGAACTGAGGTGGTCTGGTAGACAGCGTGTGTGGGGTTCTGGCACAGGCACTGCTGAGGAGCTTGGAGTGTGTGAACTGAGGTGCACTAAGGAAGCTGCGTGTGAGGTCCCAGTACTGGAACAGCAGAGTGTACTTACTGTAAGAACTGAGGTGGTCTGGTAGACAGCGTGTGGGGTTCTGGCACTGGCACAGCTGAGGGCTTGGAGTGTGTGAACTGAGGTGCACTGATGGAGCTGTGAGTGGGATCCCAGCATGGAGCAGAAATGTGCACTGTCTCTAAGGATTGCAGAGCCCTGGTATAGGTGGGTGAGTGTTCCCGGCACAGGAACATCAGTGGGCATTTAGGCCCGTATTTATGCTTTTTTTGCGCCGCATTTGCGTAGTTTTTTGACGCAAAAATGACGCAAACTTGCAAAATGCCATTGTATTTTGTAGGTTTGCGCCGTTTTGCGTCAAAAAGCATCGCAAATGCGGCGCTAAAAAAAGTATAAATACAGGCCTTAGTGCTTGGAAGGAGGTGTTCTGGCTGAGCTGCTAGTAGGTAGCAGAGCTGAAGGATCAGGGACGCCAGACAAAGGTTTCCTAGGTGGCATCAGGTTACAACTGGGACGGGACCTCTGGATGTGGGAATGTTCCTATAAGCTTTTTGGGACAAAAGTGGGGGTAGCGGGTTAATATACAACACCACTGAATTGCTTAATTAGGAAAATTCAGGCACATTTGACTAAGAAAGCAGAAAATGTCAAGCAGTCACAGTTTTTTCCAAAGTTGATGAAAACAACTTTGTGGTGTGCAGACAGCAATGATAATTGTGTTGCAGACCCTGATGTAAGAAGCCCTGGGCAGCTAGGCTATAAGCAATTACAAGTGGTCCTTCCTTGCTCTCACCACCAGGGACCACAGGCAGTCACACTTGGTAAAGAAAATCCAAGCCAAGGAAGGGCTGGAGCCAGGCAGCTGAGAGAGGGTGCAGAGAGCCCACAAAGACCAAATGTGATGAAGATAACAGCCTGATTTATAGCCTTGTTTACAGCTAAGCTCAGTAACTGAGGTGCCCTGGCAGACAGCGTGTGTGGGGTTCCTGGCACTGGCATGGCTGAGGGCTTGGGGTGTGTGAACTGAGGTGCACTGATGGAGCTGCGTCCGAGGTCCCAGTACTGGAGCATCAGAGTGTACTGACTGCAAGAACTGAGGTGCTCTGGCAGACAGTGTGTGCGGGGTTCCTGGCACGGGCATGGCTGAGGGCGTGGAGTATATGAACTGCAGTGCAGTGAAGGAGCTGCGTCGAGGTTCTAGTACTGGAGCAACAGTGTGTACTGACTGGAAGAACTGAGGTGCTCTGGCAGACAGCGTGTGCGGAGTTCCTGGCACTGGCATGGCTGAGGGCTTGGAGTGTGTGAACTGAGGTGCACTCCTGGAGCTGCGAGTGAGATCCCAGTATGGAGCAGACGTTAGCACTGTCTCTAAGGATTGCGGAGCCCTGGTAGAGTTGGGTGCCAAGGCTATAAGCAATTACAAGAGATCCTCTGCCTTGCTTTCAGCACTGAGAAAATCCAAGCCAGGAAAAGGGGGGGAGCCAGTCAGCTGAGAGAGGGTGCAAAGAGCCCACAAAGACCAAATGTGACCAAGATAACAGCCTGATTTATAGCCTTGTTTACAGCGAAGGTCAGAGCAAGAATGCTCTGCAAATGAAAAGGGAAGCTTCCCTGGACAGGTGCAGGAAACAAAGTTAAATAAAGTCCCCTACAGACCAGATAAACAGGACAAAGCGTAGTTATACAGTACTTGGTAGCTGCTCCCACACAAAAGAAGGAGGGACAAAGAGGCATGACTGACCACTAGCAAGCAAGATTTTCAAATGACACTGAAACTAACCAATGAAATAGCTGGAAGCCCACAGAGGAAGTATAATTAAAAGTATAGAAGAGGTCGTACGCTTACACTCGACCTAAAACTGGCCCACCTGCTCATGAAACAGTCCCAAAAATGTATTAAAAAACTGCCCCACACACTTATCTGTTGGACCAGTCTGTTGAGCACTGCCCGACTGTCCTATAGACAAGGGTGTAATGCAAATTCCTTCAACCCCTGGTGCGCAGAGGGGCACCCAACTCTTCATGGACCCCCCAACCCATCCGGGAGCCCCTATTCAGGTGTACATAAATACCAGAGTACACTGTAGAAGTCCAATAAGTACATAGAGTGTTCAAGATGTGTAGGTATAGTTTTGTAGTTTATTCTTTGCAAAACGAGTTCTTCACAAAACATGAAGGGTCCAATACATAGTTTACCTACACATATTGAACACTCTATGTACTTATTGGACTTCTACATTGTGCCTTGGTATTTATGTAGAATTTGTAGCCGCACACAGATTTACCAGTGTTACAACCACATCCGTGGTGGTTGGGTGTATACACTAGGTAGGTACCTATTGGACATTGTATATTTGGATATCACAACTTTCCTTATTTTCCCCAAATATGATCTGTTGCCTTGAATTTGCAAACTCGACAGCATAACCACCATCATTTTGGAAATTCCCTATTCAGGCATGGTCCAATGACTATCTGTGGGATAAGGCAGACTCTGGGGCCCCTCTATATGTTTAGTAGGGGGCACCATCACTTTGTGTTACGTCACTACCTATAGGCCAGTCCATCCCTCGATAATAGCTCTGTGGGTGCAGTGTTTCAGCACAACAGTGAATTACACCATAAACGTTGAAAACAAAATAGAAATGAATGCTCTACTCGAGGGAGGCTATTTAAGGTTGTTGGTGCTAATAGAAAACAACAGAAATCTCAGTCATGACGCATTAGCAGATTCAGTTTATGTTCCAAATAAGACCTTTTCCACAGATCAAGGCGTCATTGTTAGGGAATCTTATCCCGTAAGGCTTCTTATAGGTCACATCCTTTGCCTGAATAGATAGGGCTAAAACTGAATTTACAGCTCCTCTGTCTAGTTTTTTTCCAGTCCACCCTCTCTCCCACCTTCTTGCATTTTAGCTTCTCCAGTTGCTCTTTAGAGAACAAGAGATGCCACCTGATGCAGTTTCTCATAAGGGCTGTCAAGTTTTAACGTTGCTTATGTGTGACATTTCGTTTAGGTGTGACCTCTAAATATTATACTGCTTGGTCTAAGCTTAAGGCCCCTATATAACAGGAAGAACCCCATGCCCTCTTCATCAATTCTCAATAAACAGGTTTCACAAAGTGCAACCAATCCCGCTGGTTAGACTCTTTTTCATAAACTACACCCAGATCCCCTCTCCCATATGGTGCACTCTCTAACCATTCTTTTAAACAAGGTCCACCCCAGACCACTTGTCTCCAGCAGTGCCCTATCCAACTATTCTCTTGAACAAGGTGCCTCCAGATCTCCTCTCTGCAATCCTTTCCTTAAACAAGGTACCCTCAGATACCTCTCTTGGTTGGTGCCGGCTCCAGTCCTTGCCTCTGTCAGATCCATTCCTCCACAGGTCATGGTCCACAAGTGACTCTTCTTAATACAGCCCACCCTCAATTTAGCTTAATTTATCTTGTCAAAAATATAATCATTTTCCGTCTCTTTCTCTCCAGAATATTTGTCTGGGCCATTGCCTTTTAGTAATGTTAATGACAGGTCATCATTTCAATTTCGGTTAATCCTCATTACAACTTTGACATATTAATTGAGGAATGAGAGATCTCCAGGTGCTCCTCTGTGAGGGATCGCCCCTGCTCTCCCCTCATTCACATGCTACTTTCTCTTATCCACTTCCTTTGTTATTGCCCCTGTCTGACCTCTGGCTTCCAGTCCACCAATCCTTGCCTGCGAGCACCCGCACTACAAATCGCGCTCCAGTATAACCAGGAGCGTAGCTTGGTCACTAAGATTGGTAGGGGTGGAGCATTAGATTTCTCAACAGACACTGTGGCATAGAATTTTAAGAATATTAAAATACATTATTGACAAGTAGGGCTCACCAGAGAAGCTTTAGGGGCAGTGGAAAGGGAGAAGAATATGGATAGGTAGGGGTGCTAACTGAGAAAATTCACTATTTGGTAAAATAACCATAATTGTTTAGGACTTTCAAAAAAATTGAGGGTGAGAGTGTGTGCGCTTTTGTCTGTGTGCATGGACAAATGCCTTGTGAAATCCGACAGACTCTTCACCATACCAGACTGAAATGAGACTCTACTCGAGTATTTTCCAGAAAATACATTAACTGGTTGGGGGTGGGGGTAAAACCACAAACACCCCACCAGGAGCTACGCCCAAGTATAATTTTTCTTCATATCCTGCCACCCAGTTCCCATGTAAGAAAAATGAGTGGCTTTGGGGATATAGAAATATTACATCTAATTGGTGACCGTGTTTCACTGGTTTCAAAGCTCGTGTGTGCTCTTTTCATGGGCCAGAGAAAACGTGAGCCAAAATCCTCATCAAAATTGCGTGTCATAGCTGTCCAAAGCTCTAGCTAAAATACATCTAAAGTCTTCATAACACCTCCCAGACCCATTAAAACAATACATTTTTGTTACTGTATCCCATGAAGTGCAGCTGCTCCTCAGGCACATTTCAGCAACGACAGAGGAACTGAGCTGCAACTGCTTTACGAGAGATGCTCTGAAGCGCCATCACAGATACTCCTTGCAGAGACATCTTAAGGATTTTGAGAGCCCGGGGTCGAATGTATTTTGGGGGCCCCTGTTTGGAACAGCTTTGAATTCATAATCCAACTTCAGGTCTTTCATGCCATCTTTGGTCATGTCACTGACAGTGCACAGTCGCACTTGTCTAAATTCTAAAGTTGTTACATCTAATTTTCAGGGACAGTGAGGTGTGTTTTCAATATTGCAGCACAGTAGCAGTTTACTAATATTCCTCAAATAATCTCTGTGACACCCTCCCATTTCTCACATGTCAGGTCTTGTTTTCATCTAAAAGAAACTTTTTTTATGGATGCTGCATGAAACATCAGCACATTTCTCTGCAAAATGTCTTTCGTAGCCTCTCACATATCACTCACATTAAGCATAAATAGAAGGGAATCAGTATTTAAAACAATCTGTTTAAGAATTATTCATGGCCCTCAGGGCAAGACTGAGACAGAGCTGGCACATTCAGGGGAAGGCCTGAAAGGCTGGGCCCTGGGCCAAAGCCAACTTTGCCCTAAAACGTCTCTGGCTCCTTTCCTCGAGAGTGACTGTGATCTGAAGTGATGGTCGGCTACTCAGACTGCATAGCTTGCTGGAGTTCTTCGCACACTGTATTAAGAAAGATTTATCACAGGTATCATAAAGCGGGCGGAGTTATCTGGGGCTCCCACACTGATTAAGCTCATTCTGAGATGAAGACTAAGGAGGCCTTAGCCACTGTATACAGACTGCACCTCAACGTTTCAGATTGCTTTGCAGGATTCACAGGTTCATGAAGGGACAGTGGATGGTCTTCCGACTCATATACAGAAAGCTAGAAGTCGAGCACACGCATCTCTGTGCAGCAGGTCACACATGCTGTCAGCAGTTGTTTTTCAATGCCCAGAGCTCCAAAGTCCAGTCCCAGTGGGTGTGGGATGGTGACTTTAACATGCATGGCCATGGTACAGGCAACTGCGAGATTTCCAGTAAGCTGAAATATGAAATACCCTGCCTGGCCTGACACATGATGTTCAGTATACTCAAAGAGATTAGCTCACAGCTCAATCCCAGCAGTCCAGCGCCAGCCCAAAAGGAAGCTAAATTGGTCCAAATATTGCACTGAAGGTTTGCAACCGATGGGTGGGTCAAGGTGGGCGACGGAGAACAAGCCTTCCACTATGTTGAAGGGTCTCAGAGGAGGACGGTAGGAGAGAAAATACTAACCTATGATAGGTGCTAACATCTGCGTAAGAAAAGATGCAGTTAGTGCAGCTGGGGTGCCAGGCCATCACTGCACCATGAACATCCTGCTGGAACTAGAAATGCAGTTTACCAATGCATGCTTTTAGTTGCTCACAGGGACATTATGGCCCTTAATATCATAAATTGTGATCTTCCTGTTGCGTAACCTTGGGTCTAGTGCCCAGGTCTACAAGGTTTGGATTCCCAACCCACGGGTGCAGGGACTTAGATCAGTGCAATAACGCGGAGCGGGATGTCCAGGTTACTGTAGCCCTACCCAACATACTGAGCATTCCTGCTGGTGTAGCTTGCAAACAGTCCCTTAAAGGGTTCAGGGACGAAGTGGTAATTTAAACCCACTTTTATTCTTAGAATAGAATACTCAAGTATTGCATTAAGAAAAGACACTATGGGCCTCATTTTGAGTTTGGCGGAGGGGATTTCTCATCCCCAAAAGGGACGGATATCCTGTCTACCATATTATAAGCTCCATTATATTCTATGGAACTTGTAAAATGGCGGACGGGATATCTGTCACTTTTGCGACTAAGTAATCCCCTCCACCAAACTCGTTATGAGGTCCTATATATTTAAAAGTGTTTGTTTCTTAGTGCATGAGCAATAACCAGACAAAGTATAGTTAACACAGTGCTTATGCATGCTGCTAACAGATAAAATAAAATAAACAGTATTAACATATTTGGAAGGTTCCTAGCAACCTACTACCCGAAAGTCAATTCTATGCACTACACTAAAAGAGCATGGAATAGCTTGCTTACCTTTAACAGTTCCTTGGGGTCCAATTCACAGTAGATCAGCTGTGGTTATCACACTTCAGCCGAGAGAGGTTGCTCCCACAGAAGGAAAACACACAATTAGCTTGGCTTAGATCCTCTCTGACTGGATCTCCTTTCACCACAAGAGGGGATATTCCAGCTGTCTGGCAGGACCTATCATTTTTTAAAACACATTTTAATGGCATTTCACAAGTAACAAACAGGCAGCAGTCTTTTACAGAAATGCCAAGCAATGTTACCATGACGTTTATTGCATTATGTTTGCTGCCACCATAAAAAAAAACAGTTCCCCTCAACCCTAGTTTCCACTCCCTGTTGCACAGTGCTGCAGCTTAGTGTCAAGTCAATCAGTGAATGAAGTGGGTAGATGGTTCAGCGGTGCTAAGGTAAGTCGAGGGAGGCCTCTCGCTCTAGTGTGGTATGACATTATGGGAAAGTCAAAGTAGTGACAAGGTCTTCAGATGTAATGCCCTTCAGATTAAGGGGACCAGTCTCTCCCTGAGGGTTCATTGTGGTGTACGCAGTAGTGAGGGCTCCAATCATGTGAAACAATGTAATAAGGTGTCCCTCGCCCCTGCCATGTCTATAGACCCCTACCTCTCCGGGCTTCTCGTATCAATATCTCTCCCCATAGCCTACCCACCATACATGTTCTCTCCTCCATCCTTGTGTCCTAGGGCATGTCGGGGCTTTCCAATTGCCCGTTATATCCTACTTCATAATCTGGAAGGCCAAATTTTGGATCTGCTCGTTGTTTTATTTTTGGCAGTGTGGGGGAACCAGTGAAGTAGGCAGTGTTGTGGGGTGCAAGGGTCCTCCCTTTTAATAGTATCAGCAAGAGTGTTTATAACATGCTCCAAGAACGAAGTAAGCAGAGGGAACTCCCATATCATATGTAGCAGTTCTGCCCCATCTCCCCGCATCTAGGGCATGGACCGCTAGTCATGTGAAAGTGTTGTTTGAGTTGACCAGGCATGAAATACACCCTGTGAAGCACATAGAAGTGTATCAATGGAAATCGGGCGTTCCTTAAAACCTTAGGTGCCCTTTCAAGAATAGCCTCCCAGTTCTTGTCGGGTATAGGGGTGCCTAAATCTGTCTCCCACTTGGAGTGCAGGTCATTCAAGGGCATAGTGGAATCGTCCCCAATTGATCTATATAGACATGTAACTGCTTTAAACCACCCAGTTGAAGTGACAACATACTGACAAGTTTTGTGTGATTGTGGCACAGTGAGCCCCTTCTGCCAGTGCTTATTCACTGCCGATGTCACCACTCTGTGAAGCAAAAAGTGTCCACCAGGAAGGTCATAATCAGATCTAAAGTCCTCACATTGGAGAAGGGTCTCTTCTCTACATAAAACCCCTAGCTTCGTAGCTCCTGCTTCCTCCCATGTCTTTAGTCCTCTCCAGTATCCCCCCCCCCCCCATGTGGCAGCACTAGCAGAGATCGCATTGGGATATCCAGTGAGTTCGGAGCAGTCGTATGTGTATTCTGCTGTCATCATGCCCAGCAGTGCTGCAGGACCCGAAACTCTTCTGAGTCCCCTCCCCGCGGGCTCCCCAGTCACAGCGGTACTCTGATTAGCATGCAAGTATCCGGCACATCTGCTCCCCGCTCACGCCCTGGGGACAGTCTACCCGCCACTCACTGTGTCAACCACTGCGGTTGTACTGCTAAATATTAATTTTCAAAGTCTGGTACTGCCAGCCACTCACTGTTGCTTGGTCGTTTTAGGGTTGACAATGCCACTCTCCTATGTCCCGTACTCCAGAGGAATGATACTACGAGGGAGTCCAATTCCCTAAATACTGTTCCACACTGGGAGCACCCCAAAGTAATACAGCAACAGTGGGAGCGTCACCATCTTGAGCAGCACAACCCTGCCCAGCACTCACAATGACAATGTGCTCCAGAACTCCACACTTCTTCTCAGGTCCCTAGACGCTCTTTCTATGCTCCCTTCTATTAGGTCAGCAGGGTCATGACATATGTTTAACCCTAAATACTGGAAGCAGTTTGGTTCCCATAGCAACCCCAGCATGTCAGATGGGCGGGGTCAGCCCTGGAGAGTAGGAAACATTTAGGAATTGCGCCAATTTACCCTTAGACTAGAATTGTGTTAAAATCTTTCTAGCAGGATCTGAGCACCTCCAAACTCTGTTGAGGAGTTCCTAAGAAAACATCGGGAGATCATCAGTGTAGAGACCAATGTAATGTGTGTGCCCTCCACATTTGTGTCCCCTATACACTGTCCCAGTTCTGGCATGACCTGCCAAGGTTTCCACCTTCACTGCAAACAGTAATGGGTACAGGGGGCAGCCCTGCCTGGTCCCCCTGCTCACTGGGTACAATTCTGATATACAGCCCTCCAGTATGCACTCTGGCTGTGGGATTTGTATATAATAGGGTAGTCCAGCCAATGAAATCCGCTCCCAGATTAAATCTTCCCATCATCCGTGTATAGAAAGGACTGTTCAAGGCTATCAAGTGCTTTTTCAATATCCACACTAAAGATTACTTCTTCCATACGATCATATGTGCCTGCCACCAGTATAGCAAGTAATCTCCTTACGTTAAGAGCTGCATTGTGGCTAGGAATGAACCCTGTTTGATCTGGGTGGATACGTCTGGTCATATAGGTAAGGAGTCTGGTGGAGAGTATCTGTTTCAGCAGCTTATAGTCGGTATTCAGCATTGATAAAGGGCAATAAAATCTCTTATTGTGTGCTGGCTTTGCTGGTTTCAGCAGAGGCACCACCAGAGCGTCGAGAGAGGATGTCGGTAGCATAGCCATGCACTTCACTGTATTATAAAGCTCCACTAGTTTCAGAGCCAGGTCCTCTGCATAGGTGGCATACAATTCGATCAGAAGGCCATCAGTACTTGGTATTTTACCTCTGGCCATCGACTTTATTGCTGCACGAACTTCCGGCACCATGATAGCCCCACCCCTTAATGCCTCTGCTTCCCCTGGTGTCAGTTTAGGAAACTCCAATCCAAAGGAGCTAGGAACTCCGTAATATCTGCTGTCAAGCAAGGAAGTGCACTAGTATATAGTGTGGAGTAGTGGTCCTGAAACTCCCTGTTAATCGGGTGTTGTTGGTACAGTTTGTCACTCCCATCAGTCTCAAATTCAAGTATCATGGACCCCCTCTTCGTTGGGTTTGCTAGCTATGCCAACAACTTGCCTGTGTGGTCCCTTTCTGCATGTGCCTTAACAATATAATTTGTATAGCCAAAACAGCCAAGTCAGTCTAGCTGCTCTGCCACTCTGCCTTTTTCTCTGTAATTCCAGCCTATGTAGTACCCCTTCAGCTTCTGAGAGCTCCATCAGAAGCGTACGCCTCACCGCAACTGGTTCTGATAGGCACCTGCCCCTGATCACAACTTTTAAGACATCCCATTCAACCTAGGGAGAGAAGGCTGTTCCCTCATTATGAGCAAAATATTGGTGTATGGCTGTCCCTATGATTTCTCACTATGCTGTGTCCTTCAGGGATTCCGGCTGAAGTCTCCAGATCAGAACACATGGTCTCTCCCTGTCCCATTCTAAAGACAGTAAAACAGGATTGTGATTTGAGACCGTACGTGCCAGATATTCTATATTCCTAACAGCCCTATGCACTGTAGGGGGCAAAGAAATGTGTCTAATCGCACGTGTAGGTTATGAAGTGGAGAGTAGAAAGAATAATTCCTAGCCTCCGGGTGTAATGTCTGCCAAGAGTCCACCAGGCAGTGGCGTAGCGTGGGTTGTCAGCACCCGGGGCAAGGCAAGTAATTTGCGCCCCCTAACCCGTGGATTTTAGCACTCGCGAGTGCGAGCGCGCCCCCCCCCAGATGTTGCGCCGGGTGCGGCCGGCCCCCCCTGCACCCAGGTGCCACTCTGACTGCCATTCTGTAAATGTATGGGCTACTCTCACTATTGAGGAATCCCACAAAAGGGGATGGCACCTGTCCAAGTCAATGTTGGCAATGCCAGGGAAATCCCCTCCAATTATCACCATTCAAACAAGGTAGGGGGCCAAAACACAAGATAAGTCAGTGAAAAACACCCTCTGGTCTGTACTAGGTGCATATGTATTAAGCAGGGTAATGTCTCTTCCATTCAAGTGCCCCGTAACCACCACGTAATGACTCTTTGGGTCTGACCAGCCCCATGTATACTGAAAAAGAGTTCAGTGTTTAACCTAGATAAGTGTGCCACTTGTGAGTGCTGAGTATGTGGTATAGTACGCATGGCCTGTCCATCTCCTCTGTAGGGCAGCCCCCTCCTGTGTCATCAAATACGTTTTTTAAGAGAAACGCTATGCGACTCCCTTTTCTGTTGAGATACAGGAAGACCTTATAACTCTTCTGCATACTCCGTATGTTCCAGGATAGAAGTTTAGACATATTAGGTATTGTCATGTCTCTCGTTGCTTTATCCCTTCCTTCCCCAGTGTATTTCCCCACCCCACCACTTCAACCATCATAGAAGAGCACTGCAGCACATGAGGCGTGATGAAGCAGAAATGAAGGTTTCGATTTATTTACGCTTAAACGTAGTGCTGCAATAATCATGTGTGACTTTAACCGAACAAATAAAGATTGTACGGGGACAAAATGTGCCCTCAGAGTAGTTTGCCAACATTTATAAGCGTGCTTTATATAACGTGATGTATTAGAATTGCACTAATCCAACATAATTATAAACGTGTGCTACGATTTGCTCGTTAGAAATGTTTTAGCTTAGCATGACTTAAATGGAGGCTTTGGCCTAGTTGCCTGGTCTCACGGTTTAGATGCTTGTATTTTTCCAATGTGCTATTAAACGTGTATTTTTGCTTGAAGCTGTACTTTTCCACTGAGATCGTTCACATGCTTATCTTAAAGTTTCGTGCCAGCCTGGCATATTTTTCTCCTTACTCCAAGGTCGATCTGCAGGTGCGGACAATGGAGGCTCTGAAAGTGAGCTAATTGGTATAAAATGTTGCAACTTGCGTACCCATCTCCAAGGATAATGTATGCTTAAGTAAAAGCTTGAGAACTGTCGTTTTTGATTGGACAATTTGAAGCTAACCTATGAAACCTCCAATGGAAGACCCTACCGGATTTGAACTGTTGTCTATTTAAACCAGGTGCACAAGGAAGAAAGCAGCCATTTGCAGCCATTATTGGACATCCCGCCATTTTGTAGACTTTGCAGCTATTATGGCCCACTTTGCTGCGACGCCATTTTGAAAGAGACTTTGATGCTTTCTCTAATCGAGAGAAAGAGACTTTAAATGATTCTTGCCCTAGAGACTTTAACTTTGATCCCTTTTGCATGAAGTAGTAGTTTTACTTTGCCGCCGTGAGGCAATTGCCCCGTCCACCCCTGCCCCTTTGCCCCGTCCCATGCTGATCGAGAAACGGTACCTGTGAGACGAAGACTTCCTTGTATGCTGATCGTAATTGGTAAATATGAAAGGAAATTGTACAATTGCATTGTGTTTCTTTTAGGTAACCAACTGCTGATTTTTTGATAAGAGCCCTAGCTAGGAGTTTTCTAAATTAATGTTGCTAAATTGTTTTTGCATGAAGTCCCACATGCCGATGCTAATTTGAGGTTAGATGAGGATTCCTTTTGTTGCACGATGCAATTTGAGACCTTGTTATGCTGAATAAATGAATGCAATTAGTTCATTACAGATTATCATATTAGTGATTTGCATTGCTATTATCGAATGCCTTGTTATTCAAATGCTGCATAGATTGCACTTGTTTCGCCGCTATGGACAGCTATTAATGTTCATTTACGTTTATCATCTGGTGTTGAGACACATCTATATTGTGCTAGCTTTGTTAATATAGGGAAATAAATTTACTAACTTTGCAATAAACTGGTGTGGTTATTCCTGACTGAAAGGTCAGGGTTTCGCCGAAAATGTATTCTGGATTAATTGTTAAGTGTTATGTTGATCAAGGTATTGCTTATGTTCGTTATTGATTATTGATTTGATTAAAGTGACCGATTAAGAGTACGGAGAGTCCCACTTAGCCAAAAGATTCATCGGCCTAAAGAGCGTCCGAATACAGGTAAATTATTAGTACGGACCGCTCTATCAGTAGATGGTAGCAGAGGACGGTTTCGTCTTTTGGGACCCTGTACTCTTAAAGTACATGGTGTTGAATTAACGGTTACGCCCTTTGAGACCCCACTCGAGAAGTTGAATTAGATTTTTCTTGGATAAAACTGATTGGGAAAATGATGATGGGCTAGGTCCACCGCGACTTTCCCGGGATCTCGGAGCTTGCGAATGAAGAGAATGGAGGTGTGAGATCAGCGTTGGCGGTACTAGTGATGGTATGAGTGAAGTTAGGATTTTGCGCTTGCACAGCTTATTGCCGCAGGGTGTGTGAGAAGGTTGCGAGGATTTTATTATTTTTTTAGAGGATAGCGGAGGTGCGACTCCGAGTGTAGAAGTAGAGAAGTCGTCGAACTTCATAGAAATAGCGGAGGTGCGGCTCCGAGTGTGAGAGTAGGGAAGTCGTCGAACTTCATGTGCGTGTGGCGCTTTGTGCATAAAAAGGTCCACGTGGTTGTTGTTGTTGAGACGGGCCCTGCGAGGTCAAGAGACTCCGGAGTATGTTGTTCTATGTTGTGGTCTGGGCGGTTTAGTAGGTTGATCGGGCGTGGTCAACGAGTCGGTACGTGTGTAAGGGAGTGAAAGAAACTTCGACTTCGGGCTTTGACAAGATTCTAAGTGCACTAGAATAGATCATTGACAAGTTGAGAGTAGGTCTGCGGGTCAGATTTGCTTGCGAACGTGGGGTCCGAGAAAGACGGAATAACTGCCGAGGCTAGTGAAAAGTCCCTAAGGTCCTGAAGCGACTGTGTTACCCTTCCTGTAGTAAACCGACAGATCTGTTTTAGTTTTTGTAGCTCGCGATACATGCAAGAAGTTGTTACGAAAAGAGCTGAGTGAAGGAGGACTAGCCGCGAGGCTTTGTCAGCCGCAGTGTGTGAGTGTGACGTCACTAGGAGCCGCGCTGGGATAGGTTGGTTGCAGGCAAGGGTCGCGCACGGATTGGACGCATTCCGTGGGGCTCGATTGGAAGGGGAAAGGCAGGCGAAGAGTATTCCGGGAATTAAAGTCACCTATTGATTACAAATTTTGTGAAATAAAAGACGAGAAAATGAAATTTTTTAAAGCGTTAAGGAGTGCGATGAAGGGGGAGTCTTACATTAAAGCGAGCGTAGGAGAGGAGATGCCACCCGAAGGCACACCAGCTTACATTGTAATGGAGGAAAAGGGGGTAACTCCGTGCCTTTGGTTAAAGCAATGGCACAAGTTGACAGAGAAACATGGGAGCGTAGCATTCCCGATCCATGGGACATTCAATATAAGGATTCTGGAGAATTTGAGGTTCACGATGTACGACATGAAGGTGCCTCCAAGGCCAGCCCAGTTTGAGGCTCTAGCGATTTGGGAATTAATGGCTAGACAGCAACAGAAAAATAAGTTCGAAACAAGGATAAGGAAGGTAGAAAAGACACTATCGGACGCTAGGTGGGATAATGCACAGAAGGTGTGGAGGTCAGATGTATTGCAGGGGATAAAATTGTTCCCCGCAATTACTAAGGAAGAAGAGGAGACAGGTAAGAAAGCTACCTGTAAGACAAACAGGAGGTGTTCCAAGGATAGAGAGGACGAGGAAAAGTTGAGAAGAGAAGAGGAGTTAGAGGATGAGGAGCTAATAATGCAATTGCTGAACGACCGTCCACCACCTTATGCAGAGAGTGGACAAGGTCCAAGTACCAGTTCTGCCCCTCCGGCACCGGTACAGAACAGTGAAACTCAGAGTTCAGGAGCATCATCGGGGTCTAAGGACCCGAGTCTACTGTTCACCCCGCAGATACCGCAGGTTAGGAGAATATATCCAGATGTGCCTATGTTGAAACCAGCAGAAAATTATCAGCCGCAGGTCCCAAGATATTACAGCAGTGACAACAGTACGGGAATGGTTCTAGACCCGACTGTAATGGGAATACAGAATGGTCACAACCCAACATTGGCACAAGCTGAATCAACCCAGTTTTTGATGCCTCAAAAGCAGATGCAGGGGGGAAATGCACATGCTCAGATGACGGGGAGTCAGATGGGCATGCCGGCAATGATGACCCATAGTGTGGGAATGAACGTGCCTCAGAACGTGGGAAATGGACAGAACCCAGATGCGATATCACTACCCATTACTGTAGGTCCACCGGTACCTCTGTACAGTCAGCCTAACTTAGGTATGAGCGGTCAGGGATCAATGCTGCAGAATGGGACCGAAAGGAAGTGCATAGAAAACACTCCAGGGATAACTCCTATAGCGGCTCAGCCAAATGGATCCGGATCCTTGATGGAGTTTAGTCCCATATGTGCTCAGTCGACACTGGTGAGGTCGAGTCCCCCACTGATAATACCTCTGTCATCGAACACTGAAAAGTTGCCGCAACCATCAATGGCAGTCGATGTGAACGCTACACTGATGGGGTTGAATGCGCAACAGCTGACACAGTGGTTCAACAGTTTGAATTCCACACAAAGCTCAGACAGTGGGAAGGGAGAAGATTATGTGAATAGGATGAGGTTGAACATGGAAGCACAAGAATTGGTGGAAGGGACTATGGGTGTGAATAGGTTAGAGTCCTACTCGGAAGAAGAGCTGAGATACCTATGTCCAAGGATTACGAAAGAAGTGAACAAGGTACATAAAAGCTTGCAAGAAATAGCTGACAAAAACGGGGTTGACATAGACAAGACAAAACACTTGAGCAGGAGCTATAGATTGGATTTTGGGACCACAGATTTTGAACACATGAGGTCAGCAGGCATGAAGGCGCACCTTAGAGAATTGTTGCAGAGCGCACAAGTGTGGAGGTGTTTAGACAAGTGGGAAAGCAGGTGGGTAAAGAGAAAGGAAAAGAGGAGGGACAGTGCTACAGAGCACAATGCGAAAAGACCACAGAGTAGCGAGGCAGTAACAATGTTACCAATGAGGGAGACAGCAGGGGGAAAATTAATACATGTACCATGGCACAGAAGTGACATTCAGTCTTTTACGGATGATTTTCCCAAACTGAGAGAGAAACCGATTGAATGGTATCAACAGACTGATAGGTTTGTGAAGCTTGCAAAATGTCTCTGGGAAGACCTGAACACTCTCTTTGAGATTGTGGTTCCGGCAGATTTGTGGGAGGATTGCAAAAGAGCTGTAGGTTGGCCGACAAGTGAACCAGAAAGAGACAGGGAGACGGGTGCACCATCGCCTATGGTGATGAGCCTGTATTATAAGGTGATTGAGCATTTGAAGACGAAAGTGGCCGCGAAAAATGTGGATTGGCAGAAGATTGATCGAACTGCCCAAGAGGCTAAAGAGTCGATTCATAGTTACTATGAGAGGTTGTTGAAGGCGTTCAAGAACTACAGCGGCACGGAAACAATAGAGGCGAAGGACATGCTTCATTTTGTGTTCAGATTTGTGGAAGGGCTGAGACCAGAGATAAGCCAGATGATAAAGTCGCATTTGATTTGCTGGCAATCGAAACCGATTGATGAGGTGTTGAATTATGCGAAATACTGTAGCGACGAAATTGAAGTGAAACAGAAAAGGTTGAAAGAGAAGGTGATGATGATGCAACTTAAAGCAGCTCAGACAGGTCTGCAAGGTTTGCAAGGGATGCAAGGGTTCCAACAGCAGGTACCGCAAACGCAGCCGCAGTTGCAGGGAAACATGGCGTTTCAGCCACAGGCCAGAGGCAGAGGCAGAGGAGGTTTTGTGAATAATGGTCCGGACTTGAACACTGTTGTGACTGGTGTGCAGGCAATGAAGAAGGTGATGCCGTGTCACGTGTGCGGAATTGTCGGTCATTGGAAACGCGAGTGCCCGATGGTGGTGCAGGAAGGTGCAGGTGCAGGTGTTGGTCAGCAAAACAATGATGTCAATGCATTTCAGACAATGAGGGGACCGAAAATGAGAGGTCCAAGCCCAAATTTTCAGACCGTAAATCAGTTGCAGGGATTACAACCTATGCAGCCGCAGCAGATGCAGATGCCTCGTATGCAGATGACGCAAATGCAGCCAATGCAACAGCAGTTACCCATGGTACCTAATCAGCAAATGCAAATACCTTTGGCACCAATGAGTCAGCAGCAAGTGATGGTTCCTCCACAGGTCTCGGGTCAGGTAATGAGTACAAATGGCACCGTACAACAGTTCCCATTACACAGTGAGAGTGGAATAAACAATGTATGGGAGAGTGAAAGCTCTGAAGAAGAAGGAGATTGTGTGCTTGCAGCATCCTTGGAAGTTGATCAAAAGGGTCCGTACGTAGAGGGAAGAGTAATGGGTCATCGTGTTTCATTCTTGGTTGACACAGGAGCCACACGTTCAACTGTTAAGAGCAGTGAAGTACCAAATTTGCCACTCTCAGGGAGGACAGTTCAAGTGGTGGGAGTAGCAAACAGGCACCTGACGAACCCCATAACAGATCCGGTACCAGTCAGCATCGGTAACTATCAAGGGGTGCATCAGTTTGTGGTATGTGACTCAAGCCCGATAGCACTGTTAGCGAGAGACCTATTGTGCAAATTGGGTTGTTCGATCATGTGTTCGAACGAAGGAATAACAATCCAGACGAGCAGTGATGGGGAAGAAGAGGACAGTGTAGAGGGGGATGAGATGGAAACTGTCGATGAAGAGTATCCTCTGATTTGTCTTTTCCCGATGATAACTGAAGAAGATATTCCAGCCGAATTACGGGAAACAGTCGGAAAGGAAGTGTGGGACATGACAGGGAAAGAGGTGGGATTGATGAAAGGAGTGGAACCAGTGAAAGTGACTGTAAAGCCCAATGCAATCTTTCCCCAGACCCCACAATACCACATGGCACAAGACACCCTCATGAAAGTTGCTCAACTTATTGACGAATTTGTAAAACAGGGGGTACTGAAAGAAGTGTTAAGCAGTCCATGTAATTCACCAATCATGGGACTAATAAAGCCAAGTGGAAAGGTCCGACTTGTGCAGGACTTGAGGAAAATAAATGACATCATAGTCAAGTGTTGCCCTGTCGTACCAAATCCAGCTGTGATAATGTTTCAAGTCCCTTGCGATGCCGAATGGTTCTCAGTCATCGACTTGTCACAAGCATTCTTTTCTGTGCCTCTTCATGAGGACAGCCAATTCCTCTTTTGTTTCAAATTCTTAGACAGAGTGTACAGTTGGTGTCGAATTCCTCAAGGGTTTTCTGAGTCACCGTCAATCTTCAATCAGATTCTAAAGAAAGATTTGGAAGCATTAGAATTGCCATTCGAGTCAACCCTAGTACAGTACATTGATGACTTACTGGTTGCATCAAAGACAGAAAGTGGCTGCACAGCCGATACCATTGCTCTGTTGAACCATTTGGGAAGGAATGGACATAAGGTGTCTCCTTCCAAATTGCAGTTCTGTCAGAAGAAAGTGAAATACTTGGGTCACCAGATAGAGAAAGGGTCAAGGAAAATAATGAAGGAAAGAATAACAAGTGTACTTCAAATGAGTCCACCAAAGACAAGGAGGGAGGTGAGGAAGTTTTTGGGAATGGTGGGCTACTGTCGCCAGTGGATTCCCAACTTCTCGACTCTAGCAAAGCCTCTACTGAAGCTGACCCAGAAGGATGCCTTGGATCAAATTGAACTGAAAGGAGATGAGATGGATGCTTTTGTTGAATTGAAAGAATGCATGTGTAGGGCTCCAGCTTTAGGTATGCCTGACTACACAAAGCCTTTCACATTGTTTTGTCATGAACGTGATGCATGTTCTTTGTCTGTCTTGACTCAAGCCCATGGTGGCGTAAACAGACCAGTAGCGTATTTTTCAGCTACTTTGGATCCGGTTGCAGCAGCACTTCCAGGGTGTTTGCGCGCTGTAGCAGCAGTTGGTATCAGCCTCACTCAGAGTGAAGGAATAGTGATGGGACACCCAGTAACAGTCATGGTCCCTCACTCAGTTGAGATACTTTTGACCCGCTCCCGAACGCAACACATGACTGGAGCAAGACTCACAAGGTATGAAACGATAATTCTGGGCTCACCGAATGTGCAGCTGAAAAGGTGCACTACGTTGAATCCAGCAACCTTGCTTCCCGGTGAAAATGCTGAAATTGAGAACGCTGAAGACGTCGAGCATGACTGCCTTCAGGTGACTGAATTTTGCACAAAACCTCGACCTGACATTAAGGATACTAAGCTTGATGAAAATGACCAAATTGTTTTCGTTGATGGTTCATGTCTAAGAGATGGGATGGGAATTTTGAAAGCAGGATATGCTGTATGTACTGTAACAGGTGTCTTGGAAGCGGGGTGGCTTCAAGGAGTCTATTCTGCACAAGTAGCAGAACTTGTAGCCCTTACAAGAGCATGTCAACTGTCTGCATTGATGAAAGTCACCATTTACACTGATAGTCAGTACGGGTTTGGAATTGTGCACGACTTTGGACAACTATGGTCACAGAGAGGTTTCCTGACTTCTTCAGGATCCCCAGTGAAAAACAGGGAGAGAATAAGGGAATTGTTACACGCCATTCAAATGCCAGCTGAAGTTGCAGTGGTAAAGTGCAGTGCTCATACAAAAGGACAGGACTATGTTTCTCTGGGAAATGCATATGCGGATCAAGTCGCAAGATTTTGTGCCTTGAACTGTATATTACTCAGGGATGAATGGAATTCGATAAGTGAACCAGAACTCGAACCAGCTGAAGCATTTGCCTTAAAGGTCGTAGATACAATAGATGAACTAAAAGTATTGCAGAATAACGTCAGGGAGGATGAAAGAGATTCCTGGATTAAATCACAGTGTATAAAGAGACCAGACGAGTTATGGGTTTCGAATGAGGGAAAATTTGTTTTGCCAAACAGTCTCTTATCACAGCTTGCGCGGTTCTATCATGGGCAAGCTCACCTAGGGAGAGATGCCATGATAAGATTGTTCAAAACTGATTGGTTTAACCCCAGATTTCGTCAAGCTGCAGAAGCAGTTTGCCATCGATGTGTCACTTGCCAGCAGATGAACCCAGGAAAGGGAACAGTTGTGAACGCCAGCCACATTGGCAGGGCCAGTGGCCCATTTAGTCGAATGCAGATGGACTTCATTGAGATGCCTGTGCATGGAGGTCTGAAGTATGTGTTGGTGATTGTGTGCATTTTTAGTCACTGGATTGAGGCATACCCCACACGTAGAAATGACAGCCTTACAGTTGCAAAGCTATTGTTGAGGGAGTTAATACCACGTTTCGGATTCCCGATCTCTTTAGAATCAGATAGGGGAAGTCACTTCAATAACGAGGTGATAAAGTTACTCTGCGAAGCGCTGAACATTGAGCAAAAGCTGCATTGTAGCTATCGCCCTGAAGCGTCAGGACTGGTGGAGCAGATGAATGGTACACTGAAATCAAGAATGGCGAAAATAAGTGCATCGACAAATTTGAAACGGCCTGACGCATTGCCCTTGGTGCTAATGTCAATGAGAATCACCCCTGATAGAAAGACTGGATTGTCTCCGCACGAAATTCTCATGGGCAGGGCTATGAGGCTTCCTGCAGTTCCCGCAAACGCGCTTTTGAATATTACAGATGATATGGTGTTAGACTACTGCAAGGGTCTGGCTGACGTGGTTCGCTCTTTCTCTCACCAGGTGGAAGCAACCACCTTGCCACCGATCCAAGGTCCAGGACACGCACTGAAAGCAGGTGACTGGGTCGTGGTAAAGAAGCACGTGAGGAAGTCGTGTCTGGAACCCCGTTGGAAAGGCCCTTTCCAAGTGATCCTGACGACAACTACCGCTGTGAAGTGTGCGGGGGTTCCCAACTGGATTCATGCCAGTCACACAAAGAAGGTGTTGTGTCCCACAGATGAGGAAGTTGAAGCGCTGAAACTGCCAGTGCCTGATAAAACAGTGCTGAGTGCTGAGACAGAGCAAAACCGAACTGAAAGCGAACAGGCAGGAACGGAAGAGAGAGAGATATTCTCTGAGGACGAAGAGACCAACTCACTTGGGGAAGACCAAGGAGAAAGTTCAGACAGCGACGAAGCAGCTGAAGGTGACAAAGAACCTGAAGCAGCTGAGGGTAGCAAAGAGCCTGAAGCAGCTGAAGGTGGCAAGGAACCTGAAGCAGCTGAAAGTGATACAGAGCCTGACGAAAGTAACGGTGACGAAGGGCTCGAAAAAGGTGAAAAAGCAGGAGAGCCTGATCAGAGGAGGGCTTTCCCAGAAGCAGACGATACAGAAAAAGAAAAAGAGAACGTGATTGATTCACAAGAAGGAGGGGACAAGGCAGAACAGAACGAAAGGGTTCAAGCTTCCACAGAAAAAATCGCAGGTCCATCAAATGGACATGGTGCAAAGAGGAGACTAAGCATATCACCAATAAAACAAAGGACTGAAGAAGGTTTGAATGACGGAGAAAGGCCAAAAGTGAAAGAGAAAAGAAAAGAAGTAACTGTTGCGGTACCATCCCCGAGTGAAGAAAAAGACTTGACAAAGGTGGAAAGTACCAGCGAAGCAGAATCGAAAAGAGAAGCAAAATTGAAAAGGAAAAGGATACCGAACAGAAGATATTCCGGTCCTGAATGGGCATATGTAGTCAATGACGATTGGACTGACGAGTTTGTATCTCTAAGCATCGAGAACGAAGAAGAAGAGATACCAATAGAAAAGAAAAGTTTTATGGACAGTGTTGATTGAAAGGGTGATAAATGACATTGCCTGCTACAATCTAAAGTGATAAAACCAGCTGAGATATTGCTAAACCGGATGAGACATTTGCTAAACCGATAAAAGACTGAGTTATTGCCGAATTGAGACAAATGCTGCTAACCGATAAGTGACTGGCCTCCTGAAGAAGACGGTGTGAACATTGCGCTCGTTCAGCTTTGTAACTGAATTGCCAAATAGTTTCTTTATAGGTGCTTCTAGCTCTCTGATTCTATACAGATCATGACGCAAAACAGTAGAAAGAAATATTGTAAATATGTGTGTATAGGCTTGATTATTGCATGTGTACTAATAATAATGGCAATTGTACTTGGAATGCATGGTAAGGGTGAGAATGAGAGAATTGATGCTTCTACTTTTGCTCCTGTTACTGTCACTGAACTAACCGCATTGAAAAGACTAGAATTAGATGAGAGGCTCTTGCATGATAAGAAAGAACTTTCGTATAATGTTTTCTATCGCTTGCTAACAGAATACGTTGAGACTATGGATGCGAAAGATTGTTATGTGTGTACACAGATACCGACATCAGTAAAGGAAGGGGTGACTTATCACCACATGCCTCTTACATACGGGATTCCATGTAGTATAGTAATGTCTAGATTTTATGGTCAAACTAACATACAGTATTTTTACTCAAATTATGATGTTACCTTTGCATATGTTCCTATAATAGCGCAGCTAAGCCAGATTGCTAAAGATTGGGATGCTAAGATAATGAGGGAATTTTTCGAGCCAATGCAACCTTTTGAAACGGCTCACGCTCATAGGGAAAACCTTACCTGCTCGCTCTCTGCAGTAGAAATAAGCTTTTTAGATCGCACAGATGATAGAAGGGCACAAATGAATGCGAAATTAGAAAAAGAGCTACATAAGAGGACTTCAGTAGATAATTATGATTTTGCCGCAATAAAGACACAAGGGAGAATAGCTTTAGATGCTTGGCATGTAGGGAAATTTTGTATATATCGAGGTGAATCTTATTATGATAACATTTTTGTAGGAGCGAGTGAGTGTAAACATACGTTTATCTTTAAGGCCAAATGGACATTCATGATGAACGGACTTGACCCTGTCATTCCAGGTGTATATTACATTTGTGGGTATAATGCCTATTATCGTCTTCCAAAGGGATGGTGGGGGAGATGTTATTTGGGTATAGTGTTCCCAAAGGTTTATCAACTGGATGACCTATCGATGATTCAAAAGACATCTGGATCCCATCGTATCCAGAAAAGAGAGACCGCAGCTGCTGTGGTAGGAGATATATTTGGAGCCATGATTCCTTCATTAGGAGTTGTGTTGAATTCCATCAAAATAAGAAAGTTGTCTACTATAGTGGATAACATGTTGACAAAGTTTTCAGGTGCTATAATCCTGATAGATGCTGAACTTGCAGCGGAAAGAGCTATGACTCTTCAAAATAGGCTTGCTTTAGACATTCTTTTAGCAGAGGATGGCGGCGTTTGCCAAATGCTTGGTGCACGACACTGTTGTACGTATATTCCAGACAATAGTGTGAAAATTAAAACAATGCTTGCTAATCTAACAAAAGAGAGTGCGGACTTGAAGGAATTGAAAGAACCAGGAGTGTGGGAGAAGGTTGGAAAAGGACTTGCTTCAGTGGGAAATTGGATTGGTGGAATTTGGAATGGGATACTGCTAAAAATAATAGAGGGAATTATGATAGTTATAATTTGCGTATTTGGAATTTGGGGAATAAAAAGGGGAATAATAATGATTATGGAAAGAATTAAAAGAAGGAAGGAGGAGAAAATAATGAAAAGAATGGCAGAAGAATACAAAGCGAAAACTAGGGGAATTAAAAGGAAAAGAGAACTGACAGAATTTTAATGGAATAAAATTTGTGGGCATAATTTGGTGTGATGACAAGTAGTCATCAGAGGAGGGATTGATGAAGCAGAAATGAAGGTTTCGATTTATTTACGCTTAAACGTAGTGCTGCAATAATCATGTGTGACTTTAACCGAACAAATAAAGATTGTACGGGGACAAAATGTGCCCTCAGAGTAGTTTGCCAACATTTATAAGCGTGCTTTATATAACGTGATGTATTAGAATTGCACTAATCCAACATAATTATAAACGTGTGCTACGATTTGCTCGTTAGAAATGTTTTAGCTTAGCATGACTTAAATGGAGGCTTTGGCCTAGTTGCCTGGTCTCACGGTTTAGATGCTCGTATTTTTCCAATGTGCTATTAAACGTGTATTTTTGCTTGAAGCTGTACTTTTCCACTGAGATCGTTCACATGCTTATCTTAAAGTTTCGTGCCAGCCTGGCATATTTTTCTCCTTACTCCAAGGTCGATCTGCAGGTGCGGACAATGGAGGCTCTGAAAGTGAGCTAATTGGTATAAAATGTTGCAACTTGCGTACCCATCTCCAAGGATAATGTATGCTTAAGTAAAAGCTTGAGAACTGTCGTTTTTGATTGGACAATTTGAAGCTAACCTATGAACCCTCCAATGGAAGACCCTACCGGATTTGAACTGTTGTCTATTTAAACCAGGTGCACAAGGAAGAAAGCAGCCATTTGCAGCCATTATTGGACATCCCGCCATTTTGTAGACTTTGCAGCTATTATGGCCCACTTTGCTGCGACGCCATTTTGAAAGAGACTTTGATGCTTTCTCTAATCGAGAGAAAGAGACTTTAAATGATTCTTGCCCTAGAGACTTTAACTTTGATCCCTTTTGCATGAAGTAGTAGTTTTACTTTGCCGCCGTGAGGCAATTGCCCCGTCCACCCCTGCCCCTTTGCCCCGTCCCATGCTGATCGAGAAATGGTACCTGTGAGACGAAGACTTCCTTGTATGCTGATCGTAATTGGTAAATATGAAAGGAAATTGTACAATTGCATTGTGTTTCTTTTAGGTAACCAACTGCTGATTTTTTTATAAGAGCCCTAGCTAGGAGTTTTCTAAATTAATGTTGCTAAATTGTTTTTGCATGAAGTCCCACATGCCGATGCTAATTTGAGGTTAGATGAGGATTCCTTTTGTTGCACGATGCAATTTGAGACCTTGTTATGCTGACTAAATGTATGCAATTAGTTCATTACAGATTATCATATTAGTGATTTGCATTGCTATTATCGAATGCCTTGTTATTCAAATGCTGCATAGATTGCACTTGTTTCGCCGCTACGGACAGCTATTAATGTTCATTTACGTTTATCATCTGGTGTTGAGACACATCTATATTGTGCTAGCTTTGTTAATATAGGGAAATAAATTTACTAACTTTGCAATAAACTGGTGTGGTTATTCCTGACTGAAAGGTCAGGGTTTCGCCGAAAATGTATTCTGGATTAATTGTTAAGTGTTATGTTGATCAAGGTATTGCTTATGTTCGTTATTGATTATTGATTTGATTAAAGTGACCGATTAAGAGTACGGAGAGTCCCACTTAGCCAAAAGATTAATCGGCCTAAAGAGCGTCCGAATACAGGTAAATTATTAGTACGGACCGCTCTATCAGGCGCAAGCTGGGTGCAACAGTTAAAGTACATCCCTAAAAATAAACAAGAAACTTCCCAACTCCCACACCGCAGGACAAGTAGGCAAAACCCCCCATCCAAACTTCCTCTGTGAACTCCTATGCACACAGGAATGCCTGTATAAACCAACAACAAGTAACTAGGGGAGTAGGTCCACCTGAAGCCCCTACCCGGAGCCTACCATCCAGTAGCATGCAAATTTGTAACAGTACCTGTAGCAGTACAGCCCTAAAGATCATCATTTTTCATCATACAATCATTCATTATTCTCTGGTCATGTGCACAGTTCAATCCGCTAAGGTGAGTTCCCCCTGGTAAATCACAGCTTCTATACATCACCATGCCCTCGTCAGATCAGTTCATCAACCATGCTGGATGTGACTGCAGACATCGGGGCGTTTGAGTCCACGGGGCATCAGTACTCCGATATAGAGTCTGCATCCGCCTTATCATCAGTGGTCAGGATCCTCCCACCATTATTCAGTGTCGCTACTATCTCCAACACCTTCTGTTGGTCCCTAAATGGGTCCTCACTCAATGGGGCACCACCATGGGGCCTACGGTTCCATTTCCTCGCTCTCCGCTGGCTCCTATCTATGCTGCGGAGCTGGCTGCTTGTGCCCGCTTGGGGTTGTGTTTTAATCCTTTCTAGACCATTTTCGGTGTGCCAAAGAATTTCATCCCATTTAAAGTTTCAACTCGAAGTCTGACAGGAAACAGCATTGCATAAGGGACTGTCATCTGACGGTAGCGTCTCTTGGCCTCGACAAAACTCGCCCATTGTCTCTGGACCTCTCTCATGAAATCTGGAAAGATCATAATCTTTCCATTCTACAGCGTGAGTTCACCTCTCTTCCTCTCTTGTGCTAGAATGTGGTCACGGTCTCTGTAAAGCAGCAACTTGGCAATGACGGGCCATGTGCCGCCAAAGGTCGCGCGGCCTTGCTGGGATCCTATGAGCTCTCTCTATTGCATGCAAGAGTGAAAGACCCTCCAAGGCTACCTCTTCCATCAGAAATGTTTCCAGGAGGGATAGCATGTCCTTCCCTTGGACCCCAGAACTGAAAATGAGTAGCACATGAAACTCTGACAAGGAGACATGCACAATATATAACAATGAGTAGGTTCATAAATCTTGTATCACTTACATAAAGTGTCTGGACTCCAGAATACTGAATAACTGAATATCAAAAGTTCATAATACAGTTCATGAATTCAAATTCACCCCTTGGTATAATAAATGTTCATAGTGTAATGTACTCCTCATAAAGTCAGTATTTATCTATCATCAAAACCCTTGTGCATTTAATTATATATATCTTTCTCTTTTGTAGCAAATGACAATGGTTGACTTCACCAGTTTCATCCACAAGAATTCATCAGATAAGTATTCTTTACAACAGTTCAGAGTGAGGAGATTGCTGCTTTAAATGTTATTCTTTTGTCCCTCAGGTTACTGAGTATTCAAAAGAGCTTCAAGAGGAGAAAGAAGAAAACCAGATGATCCAGATGCCCAAAAAAACAAGAAAAAGGAACCGAGCAGTCAGGCAGTGGGAAGAGAAAACAGGAGGATGCTAATGGAAAACCAGGAAGACACCAGTATGGATGCCAGCAGAGAACTTCAGGAAGGCGCCAGCACGATCGCCAACAGCAACAGGTGAGTACAGGGGAGGGACTCCCAGGCAGCAAGCAGTCATCACGGGGCAGCGTGCACCCTTAAAGGCTACGCGTTCCAACCTTAAAGGAGCCACACTGTTGGGACGTAGCCAAAATGGGGCGGCGCGCCCGACAGGCGCTCTTGTAAGTTTGCAACATCTCTGGGGATTTCTGTCATCACTCTCTCAGTGGTCGTAACTCTCTCTGCCAGTATGCAAGGATCTGCCTTGAGTATACTAAACTCTGCCCCCAGTGAGTCTATTTTTGTTTCCAATGCATCTCTAGTGGTTATGATGGCCTGGTGGGATGTCCCTCAGGGTAGGTCCCTCCGCAGTGCAGAGTGAGATATTTTGTCAGTGTCCCCATGCGGCAGTCCAGCTTTATCTGCAGAGTGTCCAGCAGCCAGTGGGTCCTTCTTTTTAACAGCTTCCCCCATCACATGTGTCAAAGCCCTTTGTTCTTTGGCATGTAGGCGAAATATGGGCGCTCACAAATTAATGTCACTGGTATCTTGTACCAGGCTGCCTCACAGAAGCCCCTTAAATGAGACTCTCAAAGCAGGAATTCTACAGATCCGGGGACCGATGGGCTGCTTCAGTATCAAGCTTTATGCCAGAGCATAGGTTACATATACTTTATGGGCCCTAGTAGGGTCCAACGGGTACTCTTGATCTCTTGATGATGCTAGGGTGAGGCAAAGTAGGACTGCACTACTATGGGCCAGTGTCACAAGGCACAGATCCAACAATTTGCACTGGTAAGGCAGCATTGTTGGGCCCCCTTCGACAGTGGGCGGGCTTGCAAGGGGCCCTCTGACATGCAATCTCAGAGTAGCACCACATCCCTCCTTAGTTGCTCCACATGGGGTACCCCCAAGGCCCTCAATCAGCCCACTATGACCATCTGCCCCAGCAAGCCTTTGTAGGTCTGACAGAGATGTGTCCGGGGGCCTACGGCCCAATCAATGCCCAGCGGCACCAGGCTGTGGATTAAGCTCCTGCAAAACATTGATGGCTTCGCTACAGGGGAAACAATATAATATACAGCTGGTTATGGGTCCAAGTAATGCAGCACTGATTAGGGGAGTCCTCTCCCAGGTGTTCATCTATGGGTACAATGGCAATCAGTGGTGCCCCTTAGGTCTGCTACCGGGGGGCCAGCCTTCTCTCCCCCGCCCCGATCACAACCCACGCACTCATACAGTGTCCATGCACCTCAGTAGGGATCCTAACAATGGACTCCCAGAGACCAGCGAGTGCTGTAAACAATCAGGGCTTCTTACTGCCATCCTCCAGCTCTGCAGCCCACGTGCTACTCCTCTAACAGCCCACCTGCCCAGGTCATTCCTGTAACTCTCTGTGTCTCCAGTGCTTTGGCAAGGTTCTGGTTTTCTCCTCCAGGTGGTGTCCCCTTTGTGATGAGTCAGGTTCCAGGGGGACTATTAAGATGCTTTCTGAGCTCGGAAATCCTTCACTCCACTTAGCCGCCATCTCGAGCCCCACACGGCCGGACCAGGCAACCTTGGCTGTTCCAAACTCTCACAGCTCCCTGTCCACTGTAGCCACTGCACAAATTAGGTCTGGGACCAGGGAATCAGTGGTTGTTTTTTTTGGACCCTCCAGCCTGAGCTGGTAGCTGCTCGTCGAGGACTGGCGGGGCTTCGCGTCACCCATCGTCAATTCCTGTGAAGCTGGCAGCTGTGTGATGAGGCTTTGCGGGGCTTCGTATTGCATCACAGCAGTTCTGATGAAAACCACAGAAGGCAGAGCACCTTAGGCCCACTTCTAAGGGTCCATGACTGGGGCGGCACCACTTGGCTGGGTAGGCTCACAGATGGCAGAGTCCAGGTGCTGTAGCAGGTAAGTTGCAGCAGTTGTTAATGTCCCTGAGACTGTAGAAGAACAGGCGGCAAGCCAACAAGCCCTTGGAGATTCTTCGGTTAATTTATAGGCCCTACGCACATGTAATGCATGTTACTAGGGACTGACAAGTAAATTAAATATGCCAGTTGTGGTTAAGCCAATGTTGCCATGTTTTAAGCAGATAGAACATGCACTTTAGCACTGGTTAGCAGTGATAATGTGCCAAGAGTCCTAGAGCACACAAAAATGAATTCAGCAAAAAGTGGAGGGAAAAGGCAAGAAGACAGGGGAAGACCCTGCAGAAAGGGCTATTTCTAACAGATTGGTTTCACCATTTAGTGGCTCTGGACTCATAATTTAAAATCACAACTTATGGTGAAGTCAGATTTTAAGTTGTAGGTCTGAAAGTACCACTTTTAGAAGGTTGGCATTTTCTTACTTTAGCCACTTGGGGGCATATTTATACTCCGTTTGCGCCGGAATTGCGTTGTTTTTTTTGACGCAATTTCGACGCAAAACTAACTCCATATTTATACTTTGGCGTTAGACGCGTCTAGCGCCAAAGTCCATGGAGTTAGCGTAATTTTTTAGCGTGGACACCTACTTTGCGTTAATTATATGCAAGGTAGGCGTTCCCGTCTAAAAAATCGACTCCGAGGCATGTGCGTCGGATTTATACTCCCGGGCAAAAATCACGCCCGGGAGTGGGCGGGTCAAAAAAAATGACGTACGGCCGCTTTTGCGCCGTTTTTTAGCGCCTGCAAAAGGCAGGCGTTAAGGGACCTGTGGGCTCTGAAGGAGCCCAGAGGTGCCCTCCCATGCCCCCAGGGGCACCCCCTGTCACCCTTGACCACCCCAGGAGGACACCCAAGGCTGGAGGGACCCATCCCAGGGACATTTAGGTAAGTTCAGGTAAGTGTTTTTTTATTTATTTTTTTGTGGCATAGGGGGGCCTGATTTGTGCCCCCCCTACATGCCACTATGCCCAATGACCATGCCCAGGGGACAGAAGTCCCCTGGGCATGGCCATTGGGCAAGGGGGCATGACTCCTGTCTTTGCTAAGACAGGAGTCATTTCTATGGGGGTTGGGAGTGAAAAAAAATGGCGCAATTCGGGTTGAGGCGGAAAAATTGCCTCAACCTGACTTGCCCCATTTCTTGACGCCCAAGCCCCATATCCCCCTACGCCGGCGCTGCCTGGTGTATGTTGTTTTTTTTAACGCACACCAGACGGCGCCGCCGGCTAACGCCGGCTAACGTCATTCAATAAATACGGCGCCCGCATGGCGCTTCAGAATGGCGTTAGCCGGCGCTAATTTTTTTGACGCAAAACTGCGTTGGCGCAGTTTTGCGTCAAAAAGTATAAATATGGGCCTTGGTGCCTACTGCCTGTCTCCAATACACGTCTGGGGTGGGGTGACAACTGAGCCTATGCATTTCTTCTAGACAGCCTCACACAAAGGGAGCTCAGGTGTGACTGATGGGCCATCAACAGCCTGATGAGCCATCCTGTGTAGGGTGGGAGAAAGGGGCTGACAGACCTAAATGGGCAGTGCCCTACCCCACACAAAGGGCAGCATACGCCACTGTAGTGAGTCTGGAGCTAGGGCAGGAAGGCAGGATCTCTCTGCACTTCAAAGACCTTTCTTTGAAGTTCCCCCCACTTCAAAGGCACAACTGGGTATAAGTACTGGACCTTTGACACCACCAACTCAGTACACTTCTGGACCTGTGGATACTTTGCCAGGAAGAAAGACTGCTGTGCTGCTACTAGGACCGCCATTCTGCTGAGTCGCTACTCTGCTGGACTCCTGTTTTGCTGAGCTGACCGTATGCCTGCTGCCTTCTTGCATGGGAGTGAGAAGGAGTGAACCTGCATCTCTACATCCCAGAACCAAAGTAACTCCTAGGGCTTGCTGGCTTGTGTCCTGTTTTCTCAAGTCTCAGGGACACAAAAGACTTCCAACTCACCTGATACAGCTCCTGGAAGTGAACACTTCAGCAGGACTTATCTGGGACTGTATCTGACCCTGCGCATTGAGGTCGGCCTGAACTTTTGGATATAATCTGTTCTAGCATGAACAGGTTTGCCACTTTAAGCTTTTAAGGACTATAATGCATTTTAATAATGAAAAACTCATATCTCAACTTCTACTGATTGGATTTTTGTCGTTTTTATCTTGATTTGTTCATTAAATTAAGCACTATTTTTCTAACCTGATGTATATTCTTTTTGTCTGGTGTTTCACTGTTTGAAGTGTTGTACAAATACTTAACACATTGCCTCTTGATTTAAGCCTGACTGCTGTGGTCCAAGCTACCAGAGGGTGAGCACAGGCTAACCTAGGGTGTGTTTTGACTTACCCTGACTAGGATTGTGGTTCCTGCTTGGACAGGATGCATACCTCTGCCAACCAGAAACCTAATTTCTTGCAACAATATTCCCTTTCAGGTAATAGCTGGTTTCTTGAGCATGCAACATTACTAGGTGGTTGCAGGGGGAGGGATGCACGCTGGTCTCCCTGTCCGCAACACTCCCTTTGAACCTTTGCTTAGGGAATTGGTTACACAGTGCAACAGATGCTTCTGAGGAGGAAGGGTGGTGTGGGGGGAGGTGAGAGGGTATAGGGAGTTTCTAGTTCTGATGTTGTTTTTTATGTTGTTAACTTTCTATATGCACACACCTCTTTAGACAGACTTCTTAGGGACTGATGACAAGACTGGGCACACTTCACATAGGGAATGTGGTACATGCACTGCTGGCCCCTCTGCTCTGACAAGGGGGTTTAGCCCACCTGGAACCTTCGGTGGGGCATGCCTGGCCAGGGCAGCTCTCAGGGGAAGGAAGCAGGGGGCCGTTCCTAGTGCATTGCCATGCCTGATGAGCCTGAGTACTGGACCTCCGATGCAGTGCAGATTCCGTGTCCTAGCTTGGAATGTGAATGGCCTGAATGACAAACTTAAGAGAGGGGCTGTTATGCTGTATGTTAAGCACCATGCCCCGGACGTCCTTCTGCTTCAAGAAACACAATTAGGCAACAACTGTAAATTCTTGGGCCTTGGTGGCTACACAAGGGTGTTCCATTCGCCATTCTGCTACACAGGACGTCCCCACTCATGATGACAACCACAAGATTTAACCCTCTGGGTCACTAATTTTTTGTGGGTGAACCATTGGAGGGTCACCACTGGATGTTGCTCAGTGTACCTAATCCCGCAAACCTTCTTCCATGTAGTGCAAGTTATGTTATGTTAACATGATTTCTTTGGGCAGGTGCTGTACCCTGGGTTGCGTTTGACAGATTCACTCAACCCACGTTTGGCGGCAGGCTTGGTATACTTGACATCAAGAAAGAGTATTGGGGTTTGCAACTGATTTATATTAGTCACTTGTTCCTGTGTGACTGAACCAACCCTGCAGTGCAGCTGGAATAAGACTTGCTGGGTTAATATTTGTGGGCCACTGTTTTTTAGGGTGCCCGGGCCTATTTTTGATCCCAATCCAACGCTGCACAGTTCTACAAATATTTACAACTTAGACATGCTCTACAAGGACCAGCTGAGGGCATTCCCTGACTTTAACCCCCTGATTCTAAAGGAAAATGTAGGACATGGCGGGAATCTCCAGAGTATATAGGCCACGTCTGGTTGATGCCCCGAGTGTTGGGAGTGGAATGTTGGCCCCATGGAGGATGGGCAGTGGATGCAGGAGAAAATGTCCCCTTGTACTTTGGCCGTCTCCGCACAACCACAACTTATACAATTCAATTACCTACACAGAATATACTATCATCCTCACTGATTATGGCGCATGCGCAAGGTACTGACTACCTGCACTCTGGAGACCACGAGAGCGAGTTCCTTCACGCTATCTGGGACTGCCCACGTATAAAGACTGAATGGCAGTCGATTCATAGAGAGCTGGCAACAGTAGTGGGCCATCAAGTGTTACTTGCCCCAGGGTTACAGTTCTTGAAATCTCGAATCAATGGAACGGTAATAATTGCACCAAGTTCCTGGTGGGCATAGGCTTTATGTTAGCTAAACGTGACATTGCCAGGTACTGGTGGAGTAAAGACCCCGCAGTGGCGGAGTGGCAGAGGGTGTGGACGTTTGTGCATCAGCAGAGCAAACAGTCTGCAGGGCACTGATTTGCCCACAGAAGTATAATGAAATATGGCATGCATGGACAGGGTTGAGTGGTTCGCTCATTGGGTGAGGGTAAAGCCTAGTCAGTTTCAGAATTGTGTGAGCTATTATTGCGCCTCGACAGCTGGTGTGAGTGCGACGTCTCGTCTTACTATGGAAATGATGATTGTATGACGTATTCCGACTGACCCAGAGGTGCTGTCTGTATTATTGTTGGAATTGATGTTTCCTTTTGCTATGGAAAACATAGTACAAATATCTTATTAAAAACGTGATATACATGTAAGGATTTCGACAACTGGCTTTTGGAGGTGGGCACTCAAATCTGCATATGGTGAACTACTCAGGGAATGCACTATATAATCAATAGCTGTCATTGTAAATTAGGTTAGTTCTTAAAATAAGTGCCATTCGTGGAAAAAGAATTGCTTGCAACTCAAATTGCATTTCGAGATTAACTTAATTATCGGAAGGCTCTTTAAGCACATTAAATTAAGGGCTAGTCAATGCATCATTTATGCACATTAGTCTGTGTGAATTGAGGCTTGCTAGGAGATATGTCTTCTTATCTCACTTGGATTTTAACATTACCTCATCCTCGATTCCCAAAACAGGCAGATGGGTTACCTCGCATGACCACAGCAGAGTTCGAAGGATGGCAGATCCTCGCTGCCATTATTTAAAATTATGCAATTCTTAGAGCACGTTTATCCAGTACTCTCCCACATAAATCCATTAAGAAAATAGAACCACAGCTGTCTGGGGAACATTTGAGGGTGTGGGGATAGTTGCTGCATTACTGGGATTTCCGATGCAAGTGCAAACTGCCCAGCCTTAGATCGGAAATGACCACCCACCCCTCATAATCAGGGCCATAACCTATTAGTAAGTTTTCAAACAGTGTGAGAGAAGATGAGCGACACATTTACGAGAGAAGCATAGCACAGTGACATCTAGAAGAGACAACAAGGGGTTGTGCTTGTTAAATGGCACGTTTCCCCCACCAGATTATCATGTTGGCACCCAAACAACCTGACTTGGCCAATTGTTATTATGGTTGCCACATATATGGCAACTTGGCCTGAAATAGCTGCACCAGTGAGCAATGTATGCACAAAATAAACAAAAGCACAACCGCAAGATTATTCCAGCTTATGACACCTCTTGATCAGTGTTGATCTCCATCCTTCGGGTACCAGTTAGTGCATAAACTTGGTGGACTTCATCCAGTGTCAGTAAATACAAAGTGATCAAGAATGTATTACCCTTTCCCTAATAACCACAAAAGGTTATTTCTGACTGAGGGTCTCAATTAGAGCCAGTTTCAAAAGGGCAACAGCGCTTTCTCCTAAAACAGAAGGGACATTGCCATCGGCTTGACACCTTCAGACGGATGGGAGTATAGAAAGCCTTGATGAGACATTAGAACTGTATGACTGCACCTACAATTTTCTGCCAGACTCCGGGCAATCACCGTTTCTCAGCAACAATACATTCCACACTTCCCGGAAAAATAGCCCATCATTGCCTATCACTCTTATTTCTTTCTTTCCTTCTGTCCTTATATACCACACCAACTGATAACAATCACACTATTATGATATACATAAATAGTTAGCCAGCTATCTAACACTTGTATGATGGGCAGAACTTCACATCACTACGTAGATAGTTACCCATAACGATAAAAGGTTAGAGACTAGCTAAGGACCTTGTTTCTCCTCTCAATGTAACCTACTAGTGAAGTTTTTTATTTGATATGCATAGAGAATCTGTTGACTTTGAAATTGTCATTATTTCAGTGATAGAAGGATCATTGTTGGGAACGGAACTTCCCGTTCATTATATTACGAGCATGCACCTTTGGCCTGATTTACACAGGAGCGAGTCCCTTTCGTGTTTTTTTTTAACCTATTTTTTCTGAGTTCCACCGTGATTCGTATACATGAGGTCTATTTTAGTTATGATCTTGAGACTCAGTCTCTGGTCTAGAGGGGTGTACCATGCAAGCCCTCCCTAGCAAGTGTGACTAAGGTCAGCGTGCCGGATTACATCTCAAAATTTCACAAAATTACACGAAATGCATCCCACGTTTAAAAAATTACTTAAGGGGTCCATTTGGGTAAAGATTCGACTTGAAAATGCAATTTGAAGGTTTCCTGTTAAATTCGTTCTCATTCAAAATGCTCTCGCTGGTTTGTAGATTTGTAGGTTTGTACTGAAAAATTACCCGATCGGGGACAAAATGTCCCTGAAATGTTTGTTGACTGCCCACATTAAAGGTACTGCAAGTCAAGTTCAAAACACTGCCACTCACAGTCAGATTTGTAGGTTTGAGTTTAAAAAATCTATCTAAAATCCTTCGTGTGTTAAAAAATGACCCGATCTCGGGTTATCAATTCTCCCCGAAATGACGCGGTGTGCTATAGCGGCGTAATCTCAGTAATTTTGCACAAATTTAATTACATGAAATTACCAAAATGATGACAATCACTGAGCCGTAATTAAAGTTTTACCCAGGCCTCCTAAAAGAGGAAAGCTCAGGATGGCAGCAGAAAAGGTAAACTGGGAAGAACAACTACCCCTATGTTGATGACGCAGAAATGAAGGTTTTACATTTATTAGCGCATAAACGTAGTGCCGCAATAATCAAGTGTGACTTTAACCGAACTAATAAAGATTGTACGGGGACAAACGTGCCCTCAGAGTAGTTCGCCAACATTTATAAGCGTGCTTTATATAACGTGATGTATTAGAATTGTACTAATCTGACATAACCGTAAACGTGTGCTATGATTTGCTTGTTTGAAATGTTTTAACTTAGCATAACTTTAGTGGAGGCTTCGGCCTAGTTGCCTTGTCTCACGGTTTAGATGCTCGTGTTTTTCTAATGTGCTAATAAACGTGTATTCTTGCTTGAAGCTGTACTTTTCCAGTGAGATCGGTTCACATGCTTATCTTTAAGGTTTCGTGCCAGCCTGGCATCTTCTTCTTCGCTCCAAGGTCAATCTGCAGGTGCATACAATGGAAGCTCTGAAAGTGAGTTAATTGGTAAAATATGTTGCAACTTACGTTCCCGACTCCAAGGATAATGTATGCCTAGGTAGAAGCTTGTGAATTGTTGTTTTTGATTGGACAATTTGAAGCCAACCTATGAACCCTCCAATGGAAGACCCTACTGGATTTGAACTGTTGATTATTTAAACCTGGTGCACAAGAAGAAAGCAGCCATTAGCCATCAGCCAGCGGCCATTACCCATTGCACTCATTGAGGACATTAGGACATTGCAGCCATTATGGCCCATCTTGCCGACCTCGTCATTTTGCCATCTTCTACGATGCCAATTGATGTTCGACGCCATTTTAAATGAGACTTTGATGCTTTCTCTAATCGAGAGAAAGAGACTTTAAGTAATTCTCGCCCTAGAGACTTTAACTTTGATTTGCCCCTTTGCATAAAGTAGTAGTTTTGTCCTTTTATCTTGCCGCTGTGAGGCAATTGCCCCGTCCACCCTGCCCCTTTGCCCCCGTCCCATGCTGATCGGAAACCGGTACCTGTGAGACGAAGACTTCCTTGAATGCTGATTGAATTTGGTAAATATGAAAGGAAAATGTACAATTGCATTGTGTTTCTTTTTAGGTAACCAACTGCTGATTTTTGATAAGAGCCCTAGTTAGGAGTTTTCCAAATTAATGTTGCTAAATTGTTTTTGCATGAAATCCCACATGCAGATGCTAATTTGAGGTTAGATGAGGATTCATTTGTTGCACGATGCAATTTGAGACCTTGTTATGCTGACTAATGTATGCAATTAGCCCATTACAGATTATAGTTTTAGTGGTTTGCGTTGCTATCATCGAATGCATTGTTATTCAAATGCTGCATAGATTGCATCTTTTTCGCCGTTATGGACAGCTATTAATGTTCATTTACATATATCATTTGGTGTTGAGACACATTTATATCGTGCTAGCTTTGTTAATAAAGGGAAATAAATTCATTAACTTTGAATAAACTGGTGTGGTTATTCATGTCCGGAAGGTCATGGTTCGCCAAAATGTTTTCTGGATTAATTGTGAAGTGTTATGTTGATCAGGGCATTGCTTATGTTCGTTATTGATTTGATTAAATTGACTAATCTCGGGTGAAGAGAGCCCCACTTGGTCAAAAGGTTCATCGACCCAAGAGCGTCCAATTACAGGTAATTTATTAGGACGGAACGCTCTATCAGTAGATGGTAGCAGAGGACGGTTTCGCCCTTTGGGACCCCACTCGAGAGGTAACGGTTTCGCCCTTTGGGACCCCACTCGAGAGGTGACGGTTTCGCCTTTGGGACCGCAATCGAGAAGTATATGGTGTTGAATTAGATTTTTCTTGGGTAAAACAGATTGAGAGAATGATGATGCCCTAAGTCCCCCGCGACTTTCCCGGGATCTCGGAGCTTGCGAATGGAGAGAATGGAGGTGTGAAATCGGCGTTGGCGGTACTAGTGACGGTATGAGTGAAGTTAGGATTTTGCGCTTGCACAGCTTATTGCCGCAGATTGTTTGAAAAGGTTGCGAGGATTTTAGAGAATAGCGGAGGTGCGACTCCGAGTGTGAGAGTAGGGAAGTCGTCGAACTTCATGTGCATGTGGCGCTTTGTGCAGAAAAAGGTCCACGTGGTTGTTGTTGTTGAGACGGGCCCTGCGAGGTCAAGAGACTCCGGAGTATGTTGAAAAGTGTATGAGACACTTGTTTTATGTTGTGGTCTGGTCGGTTTAATAGGTTGACCGGGCGTGGTCAACGAGTCGGTACGTGTGTTAAGGGAGTGAAAGAAAACTTCGACTTCGGGCTTTGACAAATTCTAAGTGCACTAGAATAGATCACTGACAAGTTGAGAGCAGAGTCTGCGGGTCAGAATTTGCTTGCTAAAGTGGGGACCGAGAAAGATGGAATAACTGCCGAGGCTAGTGAAAAATCCCTAAGGTCCTGAAGCGATTGTGTTACCCTTCCTGTAGTAAACCGACAGATCTGTTTTATTATTATTTGGTTGCTCGCGATACATGCCAGAAGTTGTTACGAGAGGAGCTGAGTGAAGGAGGACAAGCCGCAAGGCTTTGTCAGCCGCAGAGTGTGTGAGTGTGACGTCACTAGGAGCCGCGCTGGGATAGGTTGGTTGCAGAGAAGGGTCGCGCACGGATTGGACGCAGTCCGTGGGGCTCGATTGGAAGGGGAAAGGCAAGCGAAGAGTATTCCGGGAATTAAAGTCACTTATTGATTACAAATTTTGTGAAATAAAAGACGAGAAAATGAAATTTTTTAAAGCATTAAAGAGTGCGATGAAGGGGGAGTCTTACATTAAAGCGAACGTAGGAGAGGAGACGCCACCCGAAGGTACACCAGCTTACATTGTAATGGAGGAAAAGGGGGTAGCTCCGTGCCTTTGGCTAAAGCAATGGCACAAGCTGACAGAGAGACATGGGAGCGTAGCATTCCCGATCCATGGGACATTCAATATAAGGATCCTAGAGAATTTGAGATTCGCGATGTACGACATGAAGGTACCTCCAAGGCCAGCACAGTTTGAGGCTCTAGCGATTTGGGAACTAATGGCTAGACAGCAACAGCAAAAGAAGTTCGAGGCCAGGATAAGAAAGGTAGAAAAGACACTAGCGGACGCTAGGTGGGATAATGAACAGAAGGTGTGGAGGTCAGATATATTGCAGGGGATAAAATTGTTTCCCGCAATTGCTAAGGAAGAAGAGGCGACAGGCAAGAAAGCTACCTGCAAGACAAACAGGAGGTGTTCCAAAGATAGAGAAGATGAGTCAGAGGATGAGGAGTTCATCATGCAATTGCTCAACGACCGTCCACCACCTTATGTAGAGAGTGAACAAGGTCCAAGTACCAGTTCTGCCCCTCCGGCACCGGTACAGAATAATGAGACTGCGAATTCAGAAACGCCATCGGGATCTAAGGACCCGAGTTTACTGTTCACCCCGCAGATACCGCAGGTTAGGAGAATATATCCAGATGTGCCTATATTGAAAACAGCAGAAAATTATCAGCCGCAGGTCCCAAGGTACTACAGCAGTGACAACAGTACGGGAATGAGTCTAGATCCAACCGTAATGGGAGTACAGAATGGTCGCAACCCAACATTGGCACAAGCTGAGTCAACCCAGCTTTTGATGCCTCAAAAGCAGATGCAGGGGGGAACCGCACATGCTCAGATGACGGGGAGTCAGACGGGCATGCCGGCAATGATGACCCATAGTGTGGGAACGAACATGCCTCAGAACCTGGGGAATGGACAGAACCCAGATGCGATATCCCTACCCATTACTGTAGGTCCACCGGTACCTTTGTACATTCAGCCTAACTCAGGTATGAGCGGTCAAGGATCAGTGGTGCAGAATGGGACGAAAAGGAGGTGCATAGAAAACACTCCAGAGACAACTCCGATAGCGGCTCAGCCAACTGGATCTGGGTCCTTGATGGAGTTTAGTCCCATATGTGCTCAGTCAACAGTGGTGAGGTCGAGTCCCCCACTGATGATACCGCTATCATCGAACACTGAAAAGTTGCCGCAACCATCAATGGCAGTCGATGTGAATGCTACACTGATGGGGTTGAATGCGCAACAGCTGACACAGTGGTTCAACAGTCTGAATTCCACACAAAGCTCAGCCAGTGGGAAGGGAGAAGACTATCTGAATAGGGTAAGGTTGAACATGGAAGCAGAAGAATTGGTGGAAGGGACTATGGGTTTGAATAGGTTAGAGTCCTACTCGGAAGAAGAGCTGAGGTATCTATGTCCCAGGATTACGAGAGAAGTGAACAAGGTACATAGAAGGTTGCAAGAAATAGCTGACAAAAACGGGGTTGAGATAGACAAGACAAAACACTTGAGTAGGAGCTATAGATTGGATTTCGGGACCACAGACTTTGAACACATGAGGTCAGCAGGCATGAAAACGCACCTTAGAGAATTGCTGCAGAGTGCACAAGTGTGGAGGTGCTTAGACAAATGGGAAAGCAGATGGGCAAAGAAAAAGGAAAAGAGGAAAGACAGTGTCCCAGAGCACAACGAGAAAAGATCACAGAGTAGTGATGCAATAACCATGTTACCAATGAGGGAGACAGCAGGGGGAAAATTAATACATGTACCGTGGCACAGAAGCGACATTCAGTCTTTTACGGATGATTTTCCCAAACTGAGAGAGAAACCGATTGAATGGTATCAGCAGACTGATAGGTTTGTGAAGCTTGCGAAATGTCTTTGGGAAGACCTGAACACCCTCTTTGAGATTGTGGTTCCGGCAGATTTGTGGGAAGACTGCAAAAGGGCTGTAGGTTGGCCGACAAGTGAACCAGAGAGAGACAGGGATACGGGTGCACCATCACCTATGGTAATGAGCTTGTACTATAAGGTGATTGAGCATTTGAAGACGAAGGTTGCCGCGAAAAATGTGGATTGGCAGAAGATTGATCGAACTGCCCAAGAGGCTAAAGAGTCGATTCATGGTTACTATGAGAGGTTGTTGAGGCGTTCAAGAACTACAGTGGCACGGAGACAATAGAGGTGAAGGACATGCTTCATTTTGTGTTTAGATTTGTGGAAGGGCTGAGACCAGAGATAAGTCAGATGATAAAGACGCATTTGATTTGTTGGCAGTCGAAACCAATTGATGAGGTGTTGAATTATGCGAAATACTGTAGCGACGAAATTGAAGTGAAACAGAAAAGGTTGAAAGAGAAAGTGATGATGATGCAACTTAAAGCAGCTCAGACAGGGTTGCAAGGGTTGCAAGGGTTCCAACAGCAGATACCGCAGCCGCAGCCGCAGGGAAATATGGCGTTTCAGCCACAGACGAGAGGCAGAGGCAGAGGAGGCTTTGGGAGTAATGGTCCGGATTTGAACACTGTTGCGATTCCGAATGGTGTGCAGGCAATGAAAAGGGTGATGCCGTGTCACGTGTGCGGAATCGTCGGGCATTGGAAACGCGAGTGCCCGATGGTGGTGCAGGAAGGTGCGGGTGTTGGTCAGCAAAACAATGATGTCAATGCATTCCAGACAATGAGGGGACCGAAAAGGAGAGGTCCAAACCCAAATTTCCAGACCATAAATCAGCTGCAGGGATTACAGCACATGCAGCCGCAGCAGATGCAGATCCCACGTATGCAGATGACGCAAATGCAGCCAATGCAACAGCAGTTTCCCATGGTACCTAATCAGCAAATGCAAATACCTTTGGCACCAGTGAGTCAGCAGCAAGTGATGGTTCCTCCACAGGTCTTGGGTCAGGTGATGAATACAAATGGCACAGTACAACAGTTCCCACTACACAGTGAGAATGGAATAAACAATGTATGGGAGAGTGAAAGTTCAGATGAGGAGGGAAATTGTGTGCTTGCAGCATCCTTGGAAGTTGATCAAAAGGGTCCATATGTGGAGGGCAGAGTTATGGGTCATCGTGTTTCATTCTTGGTTGACACAGGAGCCACACGTTCAACTGTTAGGAGCATTGAAGTACCAAATTTGCCACTTTCAGGGAGAACAGTTCAAGTAGTGGGAGTAGCAAACAGGCACCTGACGAACCCAATCACAGATCCAGTACAAGTCAGAATTGGTAACTATCAAGGGTTACATAAATTTGTGGTATGTGACTCAAGCCCGATAGCACTGTTAGGGAGAGACCTATTGTGCAAATTGGGATGTTCGATTATGTGTTCGAACGATGGAATTAGAATTCAGACGAGCAGTGATGGGGAAGAAGAGGACAGTGTAGAAGGGGATGAGATGGAAACTGTCAATGAAGAATATCCTCTGATTAACCTTTTTCCGATGATAACTGAAGAAGATATTCCAGCTGAATTACGGGAAACAGTCGGAAAGGAAGTGTGGGATATGACAGGAAAAGAGGTGGGATTGGTGAAAGGAGTGGAACCATTGAAAGTGACCGTAAAACCCAATGTAACCTTTCCCCAGACCCCACAATACCACATGGCACAAGACACCCTCATGAAAGTCGCTCAACTCATTGACGAGTTTGTAAAACAGGGAGTACTGAAAGAAGTGTTAAGCAGTCCATGTAATTCACCAATCATGGGACTAATAAAACCGAGTGGAAAGGTCCGAATCGTGCAGGACTTGCGGAAAATAAATGACATTATAATTAAATGCTGCCCTGTAGTACCGAATCCAGCTGTGATAATGTTTCAAGTCCCTTGCGATGCCGAGTGGTTCTCAGTCATCGACTTGTCACAAGCATTCTTTTCGGTGCCTCTTCATGAGGACAGCCAATTTCTCTTTTGTTTCAAATTCTTAGACAGAGTTTACAGTTGGTGTCGAATTCCTCAAGGGTTTTCTGAGTCACCGTCAATTTTCAATCAGATTCTAAAGAAAGACTTGGAAGTGTTAGAATTGCCATTCGAGTCAACCCTAGTACAGTACATTGATGACTTACTGATTGCATCTAAGACAGAAAGTGGCTGCACAGCCGACACCATTGCTTTACTGAACCATTTGGGAAGGAATGGACACTAGGTGTCTCCTTCAAAGTTGCAGTTCTGTCAGAAGAAAGTGAAATACTTGGGTCATCAAATAGAGAAAGGGTCACGGAGAATAATGAAGGAAAGAATAACAAGTGTACTTCAAATGAGTCCACCAAAGACGAGGAGGGAGGTGAGGAAGTTTTTGGGGATGGTGAGCTACTGTCGCCAGTGGATTCCCAACTTCTCAACTCTAGCAAAGCCTTTACTGAAACTGACCCAGAAGGATGCCTTGGATGAAATTGAGATGGATGCTTTTATTGAATTGAAAGAATGCATGTGTAGGGCTCCAGCTTTAGGTATGCCTGATTACACAAAGCCTTTCACATTGTTTTGTCATGAACGTGATGCATGTTCTTTGTCTGTCTTGACCCAAGCCCATGGTGGCATAAACAGACCAGTAGCGTATTTTTCAGCTACTTTGGATCCGATCGCAGCAGCACTGCCAGGGTGTTTGCGCGCCGTAGCAGCAGTTGGTATCAGCCTCACTCAAAGTGAAGGAATAGTGATGGGACACCCATTAACAGTCATGGTCCCTCACTCAGTTGAGATACTTTTGACCCGCTCCCGAACGCAACACATGAGTGGAGCAAGACTCACAAGGTATGAAACAATAATTCTGGGCTCACCGAATGTGCAGCTGAAAAGGTGCACTACGTTGAATCCAGCAACCTTGCTTCCCGGTGAAAATGCTGAAATTGAGAACGCTGAAGACGTCGAGCACGACTGCCTTCAGGTGACTGAATTTTGCACAAAACCCCGACCTGACATTAAGGATACTAAGCTTGATGAAAATGACCAAATTGTTTTTGTTGATGGGTCATGTTTAAGAGATGCATTGGGAATATTGAAAGCAGGATATGCTGTATGTACTGTAGCAGGTGTCTTGGAAGCGTCCTGGCTCCAAGGAGTCTATTCCGCACAAGTAGCAGAGCTTGTAGCCCTTACAAGAGCATGCCAACTGTCTACATTGATGAAGGTTACCATTTACACTGACAGTCAGTACGGGTTTGGAATTGTGCACGACTTTGGGCAACTATGGTCACAGAGAGGTTTCCTGACCTCTTCAGGGTCCCCAGTGAAAAACGGGGAGAGAATAAGGGAATTGTTACACGCCATTCAGATGCCAGCCGAAATTGCAGTGGTAAAGTGTAGTGCTCATACAAAAGGACAGGACTATGTTTCCCTGAGAAATGCATATGCGGATCAAGTCGCAAGATTTTGTGCCTTGAACTGTATATTGCTCAGGGATGAATGGAATTTGAGCTCGAACCAGCTGAAGCATTTGCCTTGAAGGTCGTGGATACAATGGATGAACTAAAAGCATTACAGAATAGCGTCAGGGAGGATGAAAGAGTTTCCTGGATTAAGTCACAATGTACAAAGAGACCAGATGAGTTATGGGTTTCAAATGAAGGAAAATTTGTTTTACCAAATGGTCTCTTATCGCAGCTAGCGCGGTTCTATCATGGGCAGGCTCACCTAGGGAGAGATGCCATGATAAGATTGTTCAAAACTGATTGGTTTAACCCCAGATTCCGTCAAGTTGCAGAAGCAGTTTGCCATCGTTGTGTCATTTGTCAGCAGATGAACCCAGGAAAGGGAACGGTTGTGAACGTGAGCCACATTGGCAGGGCGGGTGGCCCGTTCAGCAGAATGCAGATGGACTTTATTGAGATGCCTGTGCATGGAGGTCTGAAGTATGTGTTGGTGATTGTGTGCATTTTTAGTCACTGGATTGAAGCATACCCCACACGTAGAAATGACAGCCTGACAGTTGCAAAACTATTGTTGAGGGAGTTGATACCACGTTTCGGATTCCCGATCTCTTTAGAATCAGATAGAGGAAGTCACTTCAATAACGAGGTGATAAAGTTACTTTGCGCAGCGCTGAACATTGAGCAAAAACTGCATTGTAGCTATCGCCCTGAAGCCTCAGGACTGGTGGAACAAATGAATGGTACACTGAAATCAAGAATTGCGAAAATATGTGCATCGACAAATTTGAAATGGCCTGACGCATTGCCTTTGGTGTTAATGTCAATGAGAAACACCCCTGACAGAAAGACTGGATTGTCCCCGCACGAAATTCTCATGGGCAGGGCCATGAGACTTCCTGCAGTTCCCGCAAACGCGCTTTTGAATATTACAGATGATATGGTGTTAGACTACTGCAAAGGTCTGGCTGACGTGGTTCGCTCTTTCTCTCACCAGGTGGAAGCAACCACCTTGCCACCGATCCAAGGTCCAGGACACACACTGAAAGCAGGTGACTGGGTCGTGATAAAGAAGCACGTCAGGAAGTCGTGTCTGGAACCCCGTTGGAAAGGCCCTTTCCAAGTGATCCTGACGACCACTACCGCTGTGAAGTTTGCGGGAGTTCCCAACTGGATCCACGCCAGTCATACAAAGAAAGTGTTGTGTCCCACAGATGAGGAAGTTGAAGCGCTGAAACTGCCAGTACCTGATAACAAAGTGCCGAGCGCTGAGACAGAGCAAAACAGAACTAGAAGCGAACAGGCAGAAATAGAGGAGAGAGAAATATTCTCTGAGGACGAGACAACCGATTCACTTGGGGAAGACCAAGGAGAAACCTCAGACAGCGACGAAGCAGCTGAAAGTGACAAAGAGCCTGAAGAAAGTAACGGTGACAAAGGGCTCGAAAGAGGTGAAGAAGCAGGAGAGCCTGATCAGAGGAGGGCTTTCCCAGAAGCAGACGGTACAGAAAAAGAAAAGGAAAACCTGATTGACTCCCCAGAAGAAGGGGACAAGGCCGAACAGAACAAAACTGTTCAAACTTCTTCAGAAGAGATCGCAGGTCCATCAAGTGGACACAGTGCAAAGAGAAGACCAAGTATATCACCAGTAAAACTAAGAACTAGAGAAACGTTGAACGACAGTGAAGGGCCAAGAGTGAAAGAGAAAAGAAGGGAAGTGTCTGTCGTGGTACCAACATCAAGTGAAGGAAAAGACTTGGCCAAAGAGGAAAGTACCAGTGAAGCAGAATCAAAGAGAGATGCAAAATTGAAAAGGAAAAGGATACCAAACAGGAGATATTCCGGTCCAGAATGGGCATATGTAGTCAATGACGATTGGACCGACGAATTTGTATCTCTTAGCCTCGAGAACGAAGAAGAAGAGATACCAATAGAAAAGAAAAGTTTTATGGACACTATTGACTGAAAAAAAAAAAAAAACTGATAAATGACATTGCTTGCTATAATCTAACGTGATACAACCAGCTGAGACATTGCCAAACCGGATGAGACATTTGCTAACTTGATAAGACTTTGATAACCTGATTGACTCTTAAACCCGATTTGAGACAACGTTGCTAACTGATAAAAGACTGAGTTATTGCCGAATTGAGACAAATGCTGCTAACCGATAAGTGACTGGGCTTCTGGAGAAAACTGTGTGAACATTGCGCTCGTTCAGCTTTGTAACTAATTGCTAAATCGTTTCTTTATAAGTGCTTCTAGCTCTCTGATTCTATACAGATCATGACTAAGTACGCTACACAAAACAGTAGAGTGAAATATTGTAAATATGCGTGTATAGGCTTGATAACTGCATGTGTACTAATAATAATGGCAATAGTGCTTGCAACGCGTGGTAAGGGTGAGAATGAGAAAATTTATGCTTCTACTTCTGCTCCTGTTACTGTCACTGAACTAACCGCATTGAAAAGACTAGAATTAGATGAGAGACACTTGCATGATAAGAAGGAACTTTCGTATAATGTTTTCTATCGCCTACTAACAGAATATGTTGAGACTATGGATGCGAAAGATTGTTATGTGTGTACACAGATACCGACATCGGTAACGGAAGGGGTGACTTATCACCACATGCCTCTTACATATGGGATTACATGTAGTTTAGTAACTTCTAGATTTTATGGTCAAACTAACATACAGTATTTTTACTCAAATTATGATGTTACCTTTGCATATGTTCCTATAATAACGCAACTAAGCCAGATTGCTAAAGATTGGGATGCTAAAATAATGAGGGAATTTTTCGAGCCAATGCAACCTTTTGAAACAGCTCACGCTCATAGGGAAAACCTTACCTGCTCGCTCTCTGCAGTAGAAATAAGCTTTTTAGATCGCACAGATGATAGAAGGGCACAAATGAATGCGAAATTAGAAAAAGAGCTAAGTAAGAGGACTTCAGTAGATAATTATGCTTTTGCCGCAATAAAAACACAAGGGAAAATAGCTTTAGACGCTTGGCACGTAGGGAAATTTTGTATATATCGTGGTGAATCTTATTATGATAACATTTTCGTGGGAGCGAGTGAATGTAAACATACGTTTATCTTTAAGGCCAAATGGACATTCATGCTGAGCGGACTTGACCCTGTCATACCTGGTGTATATTACATTTGTGGGCATAATGCCTATTATCGTCTTCCAAAGGGATGGTGGGGGAGATGTTATTTGGGTATAGTGTTCCCAAAGGTTTATCAACTGGATGACCTATCGGTGATTCCAAAGACGTCTGGATCTCATCATATCCAGAAAAGAGAGACCGCAGCTGCTGTGGTAGGAGATATATTTGGAGCCATGATTCCTTCATTGGGAGTTGTGTTGAATTCCATCAAAATAAGAAAGTTGTCTACTATAGTGGATAACATGTTGACAAAGTTTTCAGGTGCTATAATCCTGATGGATGCTGAACTTGCAGCAGAAAGAGCTATGACTCTTCAAAACAGGCTTGCCCTAGACATTCTTTTAGCAAAGGATGGCGGCGTTTGCAAAATGCTTGGTGCGCGTCACTGTTGCACGTATATACCAGACAACAGTGTGAAGATTAAAACAATGCTTGCAAATCTAACAAAAGAGAGTGCAGACTTGAAGGAATTGAAAGAACCAGGAGTTTGGGAGAAGGTTGGAAAGGGAGTTGCTTCAGTGGGAAATTGGCTTGGTGGCATTTGGAATGGAATATTACTAAAAAATAATACAGGGAATACTAATAGTACTAATTTGCATCTTTGGGATTTTGGGAATAAACAGGGGAATATTAATGATCATGGCAAGAATTAAAAGAAGGAAGGAGGAGAAAATAATGAAAAGAATGGCAGAAGAATACAAGGCAAGAACAAGGGGAACTAAAAGGCAAAGAGAACTGACAGAATTTTAATGGAATAAAATTTGTGGGAATGGTTTTGTGTGATGACAAATAGTCATCAGAGGAGGGATTGATGATGCAGAAATGAATGTTTTACATTTATTAGCGCATAAACGTAGTGCCGCAATAATCAAGTGTGACTTTAACCGAACTAATAAAGATTGTACGGGGACAAATGTGCCCTCAGAGTAGTTCGCCAACATTTATAAGCGTGCTTTATATAACGTGATGTATTAGAATTGTACTAATCTGACATAACCGTAAACGTGTGCTATGATTTGCTTGTTTGAAATGTTTTAACTTAGCATAACTTTAGTGGAGGCTTCGGCCTAGTTGCCTTGTCTCACGGTTTAGATGCTCGTGTTTTTCTAATGTGCTAATAAACGTGTATTCTTGCTTGAAGCTGTACTTTTCCAGTGAGATCGGTTCACATGCTTATCTTTAAGGTTTCGTGCCAGCCTGGCATCTTCTTCTTCGCTCCAAGGTCAATCTGCAGGTGCAGACAATGGAAGCTCTGAAAGTGAGTTAATTGGTAAAATATGTTGCAACTTACGTTCCCGACTCCAAGGATAATGTATGCCTAGGTAGAAGCTTGTGAATTGTTGTTTTTGATTGGACAATTTGAAGCCAACCTATGAACCCTCCAATGGAAGACCCTACTGGATTTGAACTGTTGATTATTTAAACCTGGTGCACAAGAAGAAAGCAGCCATTAGCCATCAGCCAGCGGCCATTACCCATTGCACTCATTGAGGACATTAGGACATTGCAGCCATTATGGCCCATCTTGCCGACCTCGTCATTTTGCCATCTTCTACGATGCCAATTGATGTTCGACGCCATTTTAAATGAGACTTTGATGCTTTCTCTAATCGAGAGAAAGAGACTTTAAGTAATTCTCGCCCTAGAGACTTTAACTTTGATTTGCCCCTTTGCATAAAGTAGTAGTTTTGTCCTTTTATCTTGCCGCTGTGAGGCAATTGCCCCGTCCACCCTGCCCCTTTGCCCCCGTCCCATGCTGATCGGAAACCGGTACCTGTGAGACGAAGACTTCCTTGAATGCTGATTGAATTTGGTAAATATGAAAGGAAAATGTACAATTGCATTGTGTTTCTTTTTAGGTAACCAACTGCTGATTTTTTATAAGAGCCCTAGTTAGGAGTTTTCCAAATTAATGTTGCTAAATTGTTTTTGCATGAAATCCCACATGCAGATCCTAATTTGAGGTTAGATGAGGATTCATTTGTTGCACGATGCAATTTGAGACCTTGTTATGCTGACTAATGTATGCAATTAGCCCATTACAGATTATAGTTTTAGTGGTTTGCGTTGCTATCATCGAATGCATTGTTATTCAAATGCTGCATAGATTGCATCTTTTTCGCCGTTATGGACAGCTATTAATGTTCATTTACATATATCATTTGGTGTTGAGACACATTTATATCGTGCTAGCTTTGTTAATAAAGGGAAATAAATTCATTAACTTTGAATAAACTGGTGTGGTTATTCATGTCCGGAAGGTCATGGTTCGCCAAAATGTTTTCTGGATTAATTGTGAAGTGTTATGTTGATCAGGGCATTGCTTATGTTCGTTATTGATTTGATTAAATTGACTAATCTCGGGTGAAGAGAGCCCCACTTGGTCAAAAGGTTCATCGACCCAAGAGCGTCCAATTACAGGTAATTTATTAGGAGGGAACGCTCTATCAATGTCCCTTGTGCTTATACTATCTCTTACTTATGAGGTGTAATCCATCTCTGTGACAGGATAAACTACAGCAAGGTATGCTGAAATGTTGGCCTATTAAAGGAACTATTAAAAGGGGCTGGCATCTCAACATCTTTGTGTTTTTTTCTTTCTCTGAATGTTATGAAGACTAAGGAAAGTAAAAGTATGGAGTTCCTGCCTGCCTTGGATGTCCTTCAACATTTCCCTGGATGGGCTCGGGAAGTTTCGGTAAACTCATCGTGGCACTCAGTGGTACTGGGATCATTTGGATTTATCTCTGGCTCATTAAAAGTGTTATATATATCTTACAGAGGATGGGTGGTGGTGAAGATAATGGTTAAGGTTATATGAGCCTCCCGAATCTACTTTCTGGAAAAAGGTTTTTTAATCAGTTTTATTTAGGGTATTATTTCCTCTGGCACTATTTTTCCACAAAACAGGTGAGCAGAAAAAACATCACCGCCGAGTGCTTGCGTGTATCTGTATAGGAAGTTAGTTACCATACATGCTCATGCTTTAATTTTGCCTGCAAACAATTGGGATGTGGATTAGTGAGTATAAAAGCAGTGCATGTTCTGATGGTGTGTTTTGATTGCGAAAATGTTGCTGTATTATTTTGAAATATTTCGGGCAAGATTTATGATGGCCTTGCGCCGTTCCACCACCACATTAGAATCATTTTTTTACACTAATGTGGCGTTGGAAGGGGAAAAATGTTGCACCATATTTACAAAGTGGTGCAATGCTTGCATGTGCCACTTTGTAACCCCTTGCGCCACATTGTGCCTGCGTCAGCAAAGCACCGGACTAGCGTAAACAATTATGATGCTGGTCAAGCCACACTACCGCCATGGTGCACCGTATTTTAAATACAGCACTACCATGGTGGCATTAGGGGGAGCGCTAGAAAAGTGGCGCTGCACTATGTGCAGCGCCACTTTTCATAAATCTGCCCCTTAATTTTTCAGTTGCCAACTCCTGATATATTCGAGGAGATTCAGGATGGGAGAGCATCTATACTTTCCCTTACCCAGGTTCTAGTTCTCTATCTCTTGCTAGAAAGAGATCTAAGCATGGCTGTGGTGAGGTTTAGAGGCTAAGGATAATTCTGCCCGAAATCTTAGCTATTCTGTGGAAAAGTCACATAAATCTCCTTCTGATGGGTCAGAAGCCCTGAAAAAGAGATGGTTAACATAGTTCTTGAGTTCTGTAAATAAAAAGATAACGACTTCCCCAAAAAATCAGATGGGCAAATATATTAACAAAGATCTTTTGTCCGAGGTTCTGCTTTGTGTTCAGGAGTATATGGGTTTACCTTTTCCAGACGCTTTGGGGACCCCATATGATTTACTGTGACAGTTTCAAAAGTCTCCTCAGTTGCATTTGCCTATTCATCATCAGGTGATGGATGTGGCACAACAGGAATGGATGGATCAAGAAAATATCAATATTTCCATATCCTCTTTAGCAAATTGAGGAAACCTTTCCAGATATGGGGCCTGTGGACTCTTTTATAGCAAATCTAGTGGGTAACATGTCAATGGTAGGAATTCATTATGAGAGATCCAACCGAAAGAAAATCGAATCTTCTCATGAAAGAAAGAGCCTCTGGTGGTAGGGAGAACAAGCATAGACTGAAGCAGTGGTCATACGACAACAATGACATCATGGCATCAGTTAACAGGAAAAAAAAATCCCTGTGCTTTGAAAGCAGAAAGAAGTTAGCCCCGGGAGCTCTTAAGCCCGGTGGCAAACATCCCGCCTGATTAACGTGGGCAGATGCTATGAGAGCAGAATTAATTACTAATACATTTGTATTGATTAATATGTTAAGAATCTACATGAATTAGAATAACAGAAAAAAGCGTATGTCTTAGAAGATGTGCTCACGAGTGGCCACCATAGTGCGTGTAAGAACCAATAATAATTTCATAAGTGTATGTTTTTGATGTGCAAAAGTAGAAGATCTATTAACAAATTCTAATGATATATTAATGTTATAGAGAGAGCGACCTCTGACCTGTTTTTGGTCCAGAGCTCGCCCCCCACGTCCGCAGCACCAACCTGCTGTCTCCTGCCTCTGACCCCCACCCACGCTGCTGCTAGCGTGTTCGAGGCCCTGGTTAAGCCTCACTTGACCCGTGTGCCGCTTTTCGCCGTCTTGTAAGTGTTTTTTCCGATTTTTCAGCACCTTGCCTCCTTGCGCTTCTGCCCCCGTTGTGCCCCTCTGATTACTGTACCCCGATTGTATTTTGTGCCATTAGTGTAATTTTGTGACTGTTTTTCTAATTGTGCCCGACTTTTTTGTGCCTTGTTTTGCGTGTTTTCGCCCCTTGGGCGCTCCCCCTTGCAGTTCTCTCCCTGCCGCTGCCTCCCTGCGGCCCGCCCCCCTCGCGCCCCAATTCGCCGCTCCCTCCCGCCTCCCAGCTGCTCCTTCCTCCCCCCTCCCTTCTTAATGGCTGGCGCTGCGCGTCGCGATTGAGCAACCTCTGACCTGTTTTTGGTCCAGAGCTCGCCCCCCACGTCCGCAGCACCAACCTGCTGTCTCCTGCCTCTGACCCCCGCCCACGCTGCTGTTAGCGTGTTCGAGGCCCTGGTTAAGCCTCACTTGACCCGTGTGCCGCTTTTCGCCGTCTTGTAAGTGTTTTTTCCGATTTTTCAGCGCCTTGCCTCCTTGCGCTTCTGCCCCCGTTGTGCCCCACTGATTACTGTACCCCGATTGTATTTTGTGCCATTAGTGTAATTTTGTGACTGTTTTTCTAATTGTGCCCGACTTTTTTGTGTCTTGTTTTGCGTGTTTTCGCCCCTTGGGCGCTCCCCCTTGCAGTTCTCTCCCTGCCGCTGCCTCCCTGCGGCCCCGCCCCCCTCGTGCCCCCATTCGCCGCTCCCTCCCGCCTCCCGCCTCCCAGCTGCTCCTCCCTCCCCCCTCCCTTCTTAATGTCTGGCGCTGCGCGTCGCGAGTGAGCGACCTCTGACCTGTTTTTGGTCCAGAGCTCGCCCCCCACGTCCGCAGCACCAACCTGCTGTCTCCTGCCTCTGACCCCCGCCCACGCTGCTGCTAGCGTGTTCGAGGCCCTGGTTAAGCCTCACTTGACCCGTGTGCCGCTTTTCGCCGTCTTGTAAGTGTTTTTTCCGATTTTTCAGCGCCTTGCCTCCTTGCGCTTCTGCCCCCGTTGTGCCCCTCTGATTACTGTACCCCGATTGTATTTTGTGCCATTAGTGTAATTTTGTGACTGTTTTTCTAATTGTGCCCGACTTTTTTGTGCCTTGTTTTGCGTGTTTTCGCCCCTTGGGCGCTCCCCCTTGCAGTTCTCTCCCTGCCGCTGCCTCCCTGCGGCCCTGCCCCCCTCGCGCCCCCATTCGCCGCTCCCTCCCGCCTCCCACCTCCCAGCTGTTCCTCCCTCCCCCCTCCCTTCTTAATGGCTGGCGCTGCGCGTCGCGAGTGAGCGACCTCTGACCTGTTTTTGGTCCAGAGCTCGCCCCCCACGTCCGCAGCACCAACCTGCTGTCTCCTGCCTCTGACCCCCACCCACGCTGCTGTTAGCGTGTTCGAGGCCCTGGTTAAGCCTCACTTGACCCGTGTGCCGCTTTTCGCCGTCTTGTAAGTGTTTTTTCCGATTTTTCAGCGCCTTGCCTCCTTGCGCTTCTGCCCCCGTTGTGCCCCTCTGATTACTGTACCCCGATTGTATTTTGTGCCATTAGTGTAATTTTGTGACTGTTTTTCTAATTGTGCCTGACTTTTTTGTGCCTTGTTTTGCGTGTTTTCGCCCCTTGGGCGCTCCCCCTTGCAGTTCTTTCCCTGCCGCTGCCTCCCTGCGGCCCCGCCCCCCTCGCGCCCCCATTCGCCGCTCCCTCCCGCCTCCCGCCTCCCAGCTGCTCCTCCCTCCCCCCTCCCTTCTTAATGGCTGGCGCTGCGCGTCGCGAGTGAGCGACCTCTGACCTGTTTTTGGTCCAGAGCTCGCCCCCCACGTCCGCAGCACCAACCTGCTGTCTCCTGCCTCTGACCCACGCCCACGCTGCTGCTAGCGTGTTCGAGGCCCTGGTTAAGCCTCACTTGACCCGTGTGCCGCTTTTCGCCGTCTTGTAAGTGTTTTTTCCGATTTTTCAGCGCCTTGCCTCCTTGCGCTTCTGCCCCCGTTGTGCCCCTCTGATTACTGTACCCCGATTGTATTTTGTGCCATTAGTGTAATTTTGTGACTGTTTTTCTAATTGTGCCTGACTTTTTTGTGCCTTGTTTTGCGTGTTTTCGCCCCTTGGGCGCTCCCCCTTGCAGTTCTCTCCCTGCCGCTGCCTCCCTGCGGCCCCGCCCCCCTCGCGCCCCCATTCGCCGCTTCCTCCTGCCTCCCGCCTCCCAGCTGCTCCTCCCTCCCCCCTCCCTTCTTAATGGCTGGCGCTGCGCGTCGCGAGTGAGCGACCTCTGACCTGTTTTTGGTCCAGAGCTCGCCCCCCACGTCCGCAGCACCAACCTGCTGTCTCCTGCCTCTGACCCCCGCCCACGCTGCTGCTAGCGTGTTCGAGGCCCTGGTTAAGCCACACTTGACCCGTGTGCCGCTTTTCGCCGTCTTGTAAGTGTTTTTTCCGATTTTTCAGCGCCTTGCCTCCTTGCGCTTCTGCCCCCGTTGTGCCCCTCTGATTACTGTACCCCGATTGTATTTTGTGCCATTAGTGTAATTTTGTGACTGTTTTTCTAATTGTGCCCGACTTTTTTGTGCCTTGTTTTGCGTGTTTTCGCCCCTTGGGCGCTCCCCCTTGCAGTTCTCTCCCTGCCGCTGCCTCCCTGCGGCCCCGCCCCCTTCGCGCCCCAATTTGCTGCTCCCTCCCGCCTCCCGCCTCCCAGCTGCTCCTCCCTCCCCCCTCCCTTCTTAATGGCTGGCGCTGCGCGTCGCGAGTGAGCGACCTCTGACCTGTTTTTGGTCCAGAGCTCGCCCCCCCACGTCCGCAGCACCAACCAGCTGTCTCCTGCCTCTGACCCCCGCCCACGCTGCTGCTAGCGTGTTCGAGGCCCTGGTTAAGCCTCACTTGACCCGTGTGCTGCTTTTCGCCGTCTTGTAAGTGTTTTTTCCGATTTTTCAGTGCCTTGCCTCCTTGCGCTTCTGCCCCCGTTGTGCCCCTCTGATTACTGTACCCCGATTGTATTTTGTGCCATTAGTGTAATTTTGAGACTGTTTTTCTAATTGTGCCCGACTTTTTTGTGCCTTGTTTTGCGTGTTTTCGCCCCTTGGGCGCTCCCCCTTGCAGTTCTCTCCCTGCCGCTGCCTCCCTGCGGCCCCGCCCCCTTCGCGCCCCAATTCGCTGCTCCCTCCCGCCTCCCGCCTCCCAGCTGCTCCTCCCTCCCCCCTCCCTTCTTAATGGCTGGCGCTGCGCGTCGCGAGTGAGCGACCTCTGACCTGTTTTTGGTCCAGAGCTCGCCCCCCACGTCCGCAGCACCAACCTGCTGTCTCCTGCCTCTGACCCCCGCCCACGCTGCTGCTAGCGTGTTCGAGGCCCTGGTTAAGCCTCACTTGACCCGTGTGCCGCTTTTCGCCGTCTTGTAAGTGTTTTTTCCGATTTTTCAGCGCCTTGCCTCCTTGCGCTTCTGCCCCCGTTGTGCCCCTCTGATTACTGTACCCCGATTGTATTTTGTGCCATTAGTGTAATTTTGTGACTGTTTTTCTAATTGTGCCCGACTTTTTTGTGCCTTGTTTTGCATGTTTTCGCCCCTTGGGCGCTCCCCCTTGCAGTTCTCTCCCTGCCGCTGCCTCCCTGCGGCCCGCCCCCCTCGCGCCCCCATTCGCCGCTCCCTCCCACCTCCCGCCTCCCGCCTCCCAGCTGCTCCTCCCTCCCCCCTCCCTTCTTAATGGCTGGCGCTGCGCGTCGCGAGTGAGCGACCTCTGACCTGTTTTTGGTCCAGAGCTCGCCCCCCACGTCCGCAGCACCAACCTGCTGTCTCCTGCCTCTGACCCCCGCCCACGCTGCTGCTAGCGTGTTCGAGGCCCTGGTTAAGCCTCACTTGACCCGTGTGCCGCTTTTCGCCGTCTTGTAAGTGTTTTTTCCTATTTTTCAGCGCCTTGCCTCCTTGCGCTTCTGCCCCCGTTGTGCCCCTCTGATTACTGTACCCCGATTGTATTTTGTGCCATTAGTGTAATTTTGTGACTGTTTTTCTAATTGTGCCCGACTTTTTTGTGCCTTGTTTTGCGTGTTTTCGCCCCTTGGGCGCTCCCCCTTGCAGTTCTCTCCCTGCCGCTGCCTCCCTGCGGCCCCGCCCCCCTCGCGCCCCCCATTCGCCGCTCCCTCCCGCCTCCCAGCTGCTCCTCCCTCCCCCTCCCTTCTTAATGGCTGGCGCTGCGCGTCGCGAGTGAGCGACCTCTGACCTGTTTTTGGTCCAGAGCTCGCCCCCCACGTCCGCAGCACCAACCTGCTGTCTCCTGCCTTTGACCCCCGCCCACGCTGCTGCTAGCGTGTTCGAGGCCCTGGTTAAGCCTCACTTGACCCGTGTGCCGCTTTTCGCCGTCTTGTAAGTGTTTTTTCCAATTTTTCAGCGCCTTGCCTCCTTGCGCTTCTGCCCCCGTTGTGCCCCTCTGATTACTGTACCCCGATTGTATTTTGTGCCATTAGTGTAATTTTGTGACTGTTTTTCTAATTGTGCCCGACTTTTTTGTGCCTTGTTTTGTGTGTTTTCGCCCCTTGGGCGCTCCCCCTTGCAGTTCTCTCCCTGCCGCTGCCTCCCTGCGGCCCCGCCCTCCTCGCGCCCCCATTCGCCGCTCCCTCCCGCCTCCCGCCTCCCAGCTGCTCCTCCCTCCCCCCTCCCTTCTTAATGGCTGGCGCTGCGCGTCGTGAGTGAGCGACCTCTGACCTGTTTTTGGTCCAGAGCTCGCCCCCCACGTCCGCAGCACCAACCTGCTGTCTCCTGCCTCTAACCCCCGCCCACGCTGCTGCTAGCGTGTTCGAGGCCCTGGTTAAGCCTCACTTGACCCGTGTGCCGCTTTTCGCCGTCTTGAAAATGTTTTTTCCAATTTTTCAGCGCCTTGCCTCCTTGCGCTTCTGCCCCCGTTGTGCCCCTCTGATTACTGTACCCCGATTGTATTTTGTGCCATTAGTGTAATTTTGTGACTGTTTTTCTAATTGTGCCCGACTTTTTTGTGCCTTGTTTTGCGTGTTTTTGCCCCTTGGGCGCTCCCCCTTGCAGTTCTCTCCCTGCCGCTGCCTCCCTGCGGCCCCGCCCCCCTCGCGCCCCCATTCGCCGCTCCCTCCCGCCTCCCACCTCCCAGCTGCTCCTCCCTCCCCCCTCCCTTCTTAATGGCTGGCGCTGCGCGTCGGGAGTGAGCGACCTCTGACCTGTTTTTGGTCCAGAGCTCGCCCCCCACGTCCGCAGCACCAACCTGCTGTCTCCTGCCTCTGACCCCCGCCCACGCTGCTGCTAGCGTGTTCGAGGCCCTGGTTAAGCCTCACTTGACCCGTGTGCCGCTTTTCGCCGTCTTGTAAGTGTTTTTTCCGATTTTTCAGCGCCTTGCCTCCTTGCGCTTCTGCCCCCATTGTGCCCCTCTGATTACTGTACCCCGATTGTATTTTGTGCCATTAGTGTAATTTTGTGACTGTTTTTCTAATTGTGCCCGACTTTTTTGTGCCTTGTTTTGTGTGTTTTCGCCCCTTGGGCGCTCCCCCTTGCAGTTCTCTCCCTGCCGCTGCCTCCCTGCGGCCCCGCCCCCCTCGCGCCCCCATTCGCCGCTCCCTCCCACCTCCCGCCTCCCAGCTGCTCCTCCCTCCCCCCTCCCTTCTTAATGGCTGGCGCTGCGCGTCGTGAGTGAGCGACCTCTGACCTGTTTTTGGTCCAGAGCTCGCCCCCCACGTCCGCAGCACCAACCTGCTGTCTCCTGCCTCTGACCCCCGCCCATGCTGCTGCTAGCGTGTTCGAGGCCCTGGTTAAGCCTCACTTGACCCGTGTGCCGCTTTTCGCCGTCTTGTAAGTGTTTTTTCCGATTTTTCAGCGCCTTGCCTCCTTGCGCTTCTGCCCCCGTTGTGCCCCTCTGATTACTGTACCCCGATTGTATTTTGTGCCATTAGTGTAATTTTGTGACTGTTTTTCTAATTGTGCCCGACTTTTTTTTGCCTTGTTTTGCGTGTTTTCGCCCCTTGGGCGCTCCCCCTTGCAGTTCTCTCCCTGCCGCTGCCTCCCTGCGGCCCCGCCCCCCTCACGCCCCCATTCACCGCTCCCTCCAGCCTCCCGCCTCCCGCCTCCCAGCTGCTCCTCCCTCCCCCCTCCCTTCTTAATAGCGGGCGCTCCGGCGCGCCAGAGGCAAGCCTGGACCGCGCCCAGCGCCACCCCCCCTGGTCCTCACGCCCCCGCACCCCATGCCTTCGCTAGTCGGCCAGCGAACTCCTCGCCCTCAACCCTGGCCCCTCCCCAGATTGTTTCCTGGCCACCCTGAAGCACACCAAAGGACCTTTTTCCTGCCGCACCTGCAACTTCACCTGCAACAAAACAACGAAACCAGCAACAACCAACACCAACCACCTGCACTGCATCCTCCTCAACACACGCTCCGCACGAAAACACTCCATCGAACTCTGGGACCTGCTCGACACCACTGCCCCAGACGTAGCCTTCCTGACCGAAACCTGGTGGAACGACTCCTCGGCCCCTGACATCGCCATCACTGACGGCTACAAGATCACCAGAAGAGATCGCACCAACGGAATCGGCGGAGGAATAGCCATCGCCCACAAATCTACCCTTAAGATCCACACCCACACGGACGACACCCTCAAGTCAGCCGAACACCTCCACTTCCAGATTCACACAGACCCCAACACCACCCTCAGAGGAACCCTCATATACCGCCCTCCAGGACCTAGAGCCCCCTTCAGCGACGCCGTCTCCGACCTCGCAAGCACCCACGCCCTCGCCTCTTCAGACTACATCCTCCTGGGAGACCTAAACTTCCACCTGGAAAACAAGAATGACGTCAATACCGCATCACTGACCACCAACCTCTCCAACCTCGGACTCCGCCAGCTGGTCAACACTCCCACCCACATCGCAGGCCACACCCTTGACCCACTCTTCACTTCAAGCAACCACATCTCTTTCAGCCACACCTCCGAACTCCACTGGACCGACCATCACTGCGTCCATTTCTCCTTCCAGAAAAACACCGAACACCACCGCACTCCTCTACCGCCTCACCGCCGCTGAGGAAAAGTCACTGAAGATCAACTTACCAACACCCTCGCCAAAAACCCACCACCGGACCCCACCGACCCGGACTCCGCCGCCATCAACCTCCAACAATGGATCCTTGACTGCGCCAACATCTTAGCCCCACTAAAGAGACCCACCGCCAATCAAGAAAAGAAAAAACCAGCCTGGTTCACCGACGAACTGACCACCTCCAAACGCACCTGCCAGAAACTCAAGAAAAAATGGATCCTCGAGCGCACACCCGAGAACCTCGCTACCCTCAAGGAAGCCAACCGTGAACACCACCAACGGATCCGACTCGCGAAGCGCTCCCACTTCACAGAACGCCTCAACAACAACGCTCACGACTGCAAGGAACTCTTCGGCATCGTGAAGGAACTCGCCAACCCCAACACCATTGTCAACAACATCCCTCCATCCCAGAAACTCTGCAACGATCTCTCCACCTTCTTCTACCAGAAAATTGCAGCCATCCACGACAGCTTCAACAACTCACCTCCGCCAGACCCCACCCCCAACAACTCCTCCCACGCCGACCACATCACCACCTGGACCCAAGTAGACGACGCCGAAACCCTAAAGACCATGAACTCCATCCACTCAGGATCTCCCTCTGACCCCTGCCCACATCACGTGTTCAACAAAGCCGACGCCACCATCGCCCCCGCACTCCGAAAGATCATCAACCTTTCCTTCAACACCGCTACCTTCCCGGACAGCTGGAAGCACGCAGAAATCCAACCCCTCCTCAAGAAACCTAAGGCTGACCTCAACGATCTCAAAAACTTCCAACCGATCTCCCTCCTCCCTTTCCCAGCGAAAGTCATCGAGAAGATCGTCAACGCACAGCTCGCCAACTACCTAGAAGACAACTCCATCCTTGACCCCTCCCAATCCGGCTTCAGACTAAACCACAGCACAGAGACTGCACTCCTCGCTGCCACAGATGACATCAGACTACAAATGGACAACGGCGAAACCTCAGCCCTGATCCTCCTAGACCTATCAGCCGCCTTCGATACACTCTGCCACCGCACCCTACTAACCCGCTTACACGAAGCCGGCATCCAAGAAAAGGCCCTCAAATGGATCTCCTCCTTTCTCTCCGGCAGAACCCAGAGGGTCCGACTCTCACCTTTCCGCTCCAATGCCACCAACCTCATCTGCGGCGTACCCCAAGGCTCATCACTTAGCCCAACGCTGTTCAACGTCTACATGGCCCCCCTCGCACAACTGGCCCGCCAGCACAACCTCAGCATCCTCACCTACGCCGACACACAACTCGTCCTCTCCCTGACCAAAGATCCTCTCACCGCCAAAGCCAACCTCCACGAGGGACTGAAATCCATCGCCGAGTGGATGAACAACAGCCGCCTGAAACTCAACTCCGACAAGACGGAAGTCCTCTTCCTCGGACGCACCCCCTTGGCCTGGAACGACTCATGGTGGCCCACCGCCCTGGGCCCCCCACCCACCCCAGCCAGCCACGCACGAAATCTCGGCTTCATCCTCGACTCCACCCTCACCATGTCCAAACAGGTCAACGCAGTCTCATCCTCCTGCTTTAACACCCTCCGATTGCTCCGCAGGATCTTCAAGTGGATTCCAACAGGAACCAGAAAGACAGTGACCCAAGCCCTCGTCAGTAGCAGACTCGACTACGGCAACGCACTCTACACAGGCATCCCAACAAAAGACATCAAACGACTCCAACGCACCCAGAACGCATCCGCCCGCCTGATCCTCGACATACCCCGCCGATGTCACATCTCCCCTCACCTGAAGGACCTCCACTGGCTCCCCGTGGACAAGAGGATCACCTTTAAACTCCTCACCCACGCGCACAAGGCTCTACACGACACCGGACCCGCCTACCTGAACACCAAACTCAACTTCTACATTCCCTCACGACAACTACGTTCTGCCAACCTTGCCCTCGCCATCGTCCCCCGAATCCAGCGCAAGACCTCTGGCGGCAGATCCTTCTCCTACCTCGCCGCCAAAACCTGGAACTCACTCCCGACCTCACTGCGCCAGACCCAGGACCTCCTCACCTTCAGGAGACTCCTCAAGACTTGGCTCTTCGAACGATAGCAGCACCCCCCCTCCCCCCAGCGCCTCGAAACCCTAACGGGTACATAGCGCGCTTTATAAATTATTGATTGATTGATTGATTGAATGTTATATGTTTATGTAAATAATATTAGCCATTGATTAATTATGTAGTTTTGGGCCCACTTGACAAGCCTCATGCTAAATTGCACAACATGGAAAATGTTCGTAAATGTTCTGTAAAAGCAGAGAATCAACATTATTCCTTGTTCACACGGGATGACCAAGCGATTTGAAAATTTCTTAATCTTTCTCATGAGAAATTCCTGCTAGAATGGCTTGTACGAGAAAATGCAACATTGTAGACTTGGTGCGTGAGACAGCAATGATCCCAGGACCAAACAACGGATGCACTGACTACAGCTGGGATTGCAACAAGAAAGTTACCTGACGAACCTGACAATGGGACCAGGAGAAGAGGAGCCAATCATCAACTTGTGAAAGACGGTTTTGTTATATTTAGATATATAGGTTATAGCCTATTGGTTTTACTGTAAACGTGTGAGATTCTGACCAATGACAGCGTGGGAAGACTTTCAAGGTATTTTAACTTATTGTGCCTGCCCTTAGGTAGGAGAGGCTCTTTTAATGAAACCTTCAGAGCAATTCTTTCTGTCCCCGTTAGTGTCCCATTCTTAGAGAATCGCAGTTCTATGTCTTCTGCTATACTGTGTTAATGCTGACTCGTTTAGCTTAATGTCCTGTGGTTCAGTTAACTTAGAGTCCAAGCATGACTGAGCCACTCCCTTTCACTGCCCATTGCTGATCCTGACCAGACGGATTTCAAATTGACGAAGAGACTGTCTTTTGCTGACTCATTGAGAAGAGATATAAAACAATGCTGTTCTTTTGCACTATATTTGTGATTTTCTTTTAGGTAGCAACCCCAATTTTGATAGAGCCATAGTTAGATGTTTTCCAAATTATCTTTTGACTAAATTGTTTTGCATGAAGCCCAAACGTGCTCTTCTAATTTGAAGGTTAGTTAGGAAGCCCAAGAATGTTGACTAATTGTAATTAACCAAGAATTAATTATATTCACCTGTCAAGTTTAGATGTATACTGTCTCTGCTTTCCAATTGATGCTACTATTGATTTGTACTGTAATCCTTGAGTGTTTAACTGTTAATACTTTATCTAAATTGAGATTCTTTAGAAGATTCAGTCAACCAGTGTTGTTTGTGTATGTTTATCATTTGGTTTTGAGACTAATCTATCTGATATTAGCATTGTAAATCTAGGGAAATAAATATACTAAATTTATGCTAAAGGTGTGGTTATTCATGGTGAAATGGGTCATGATGTGTAAAGATTAATGACTCTAAGATGAATGTTGTTTTCTGATTATGTTGGACGGATTGCTGTTGAAATTATGACTTAAAGTGGAATCACTCTAAGTGTAGTCAAAAGGTCCATCAAACCTCTAATGCGTCCCCTTATTATTTAAACTGTAAAAGACCAAATAAGGTCAGACATGCTCACAATGCCAAACCTCAGCGGAGGTTCTCACCCACATCATGCTGCCTCGGAAGGAGTGGCAGCAACAATTGTTGGTTGTGGGTTGCCCCCGAGGCAATGTAGGAATGCCTGGGGCTCCCACGTAGATAGCATCTTGGCCTGTCAGGCAGATGGCAGGACAGTTGGCCAATGAGCCGGTTGTTCCAAGAGGGGGGATCTATTTGACTAGATATACAGCAGGAGCAGTTTGGGCCTTTACAAGGCCTATTAGTGTCAGAAGTCATGGCAGGCAAAGGGGAGAGGCACATAAGAGCAGCTTAGAAGGGCTGAATGGAGCACACGACTTCTACTAGATTGATCCAGTCAACTCACTTGGCTGGTGGTTGGCCCATACATCTTTCCAAATCGTCCCACTCTGGCTGTGGTGAGTGGTTCAAATAGGCAGGGCCCAATGGGGGCATATTGGTACTTCAATAAGGGGGCCTGCTATAGGTACCCATGTAAGTTCTACTAAAACTGTTCACAATGTGGTGTGCGACTTCCATTGTTTCAATGTGCTTGTAGTGCACATCAAGCTACAACAGGTTTGGGAAAGAACAATGCAGAGTGTGGCAGTAAAGGATGACTACTCCAGTTAGGCTGCCATCCCTGCTTACTTAATTGAAGATGTACCCCAATGGGGCGGACACCATGCTGTGGAATTGGTTTTGGTGGGGGCTCAAAATACCATACACTGGCCCCCCATCAAGGGAGATGGGCTGACAATCAGAAAATCTGCAAGACAGTGCCGGGGTGGTGGAGGGACAAGTTCTGAAAGGAGCTGGCACTTGGCACTTGGCAGGATGGCAATCTCATTTTGGTGATCTTCATTGGCAGATCTCATGGTGTCCCCACTAAAGTTGGTGCCAAAGAAAGCAGAGGGTGAATTTTGCCCTTTAACTACCTATTGTGGCCGCAGGGCTGTAAATGATTTCATCATGTTCAGTGTCCTACGTCAATCTAGACACTGTGATAGACATAATCAGTTCATGTGAGGCGGGCGCAGAGCTAGGTAAGGCTGGATTCAAGACAGCATTTTGGGTGCTGCCAGTACATCTGTCTGTCTATCACCTATTGAGTACTCAGTTTCAAGGAGATGACTTTGGGAATAAGTGCATGTAGATGGGTGGCATGTGCTGCGTTCGAGAAAATCAGCACCTCCGAATGGGTGGTGAGGTCAGTAGCTGGGTCTGCACAGTTCCTGCACTATCTGGACAATTTATTGATGTTAGTGAGGGTGGAAGCTGTAGGGGAATGTCAAAGGCTGATGAAACCTTTGGAGATGGTGAGGAACAGGCTTAAGAGTTGGTTGGCAGCAAAAAATTTAGAAGGGCCAGCAATGAGCCTAACCCTTTTGGGCATTGAGCTGCATTCAAGAGCCATGGTTTTGAGATTGCCTGTGGACAAGTTGTATGCATTGAATGAATCATTGTCAAAAGTGATGGCGAAGGAGAAGTGTGAGCTGTGGCTGATACAAAAACTGCTTAGGTGCTTGAATTTTGTGTGTCGTGTAATCTCACTGGGGGGCCTTCGGCAGGAACCTTGCACTTGCAATGTAAGGAGGCATTGGAACTACACCACCAGGTGCATGTGAGGTGGAGGTTGAAACAAGATTTGAAGCTGTGGCAGCACTTTTTGACTTGTTACAGTGGTGTGACGATGTGAGTGATTGGCATGGAGGGTAGAAATATACTTGGATGTCTCCAGAGGCTTTGGAATATATTGGGATGGCCAATGTGGTGCTAAATGGAAGGTCAAACAGCACAGCATCAGAATTCTGGAATTCTTCGCTTGGTGGGGGCAGAGTTGACGTTCATCTCAGATAATGTAGCAGTGGTACAGGTGGTGAACATGATGTTTGAGATTTGTCTGCAAATATCTGGAGCCTAACATCCTCTTGTGGGCTAAGAACACACCAGGTCCTGAGAATGGGGTAGCTAATGTGCTGTCTTATTTGCAGTGGGAGAGAATCCATGGTTTGGCCTGGGAGCTGAGAAAGAGGGCTTCAAACTTCTGGATGACTTGTGAGCTATCAGGATATGGGAGCGTATCATCTGGTGGTAAACTCATTAGCAGTGTCAATGAAGATTTCTTACAAGCTGGGAGGTAAGGAGTTTTTGGAATCTGGGGTGAGGCATAGGTGAGGTAATGATGAGGGCACACTCGTGAGTCAGAAGGACATGGTGCAGTCATCATGCGACAGGCTGACTGGAATCCAACAGAACAAAAGGGGAAACTGGTGGGGATCTCATTTTATGGGAAAATGAACTGGGGTCTGACCCTTATTGTAGTGGCTACTTGGAAATTAGGTTGTTGGAAGGTTGGTCTAGAGAGATGAAGTCAGTGAAAATGAGGAGAGGTCTGATCACAATTGATGTATTGCAACTGGTAATTGACCAGGTAGAGTTGCATGCATGCCCACCTGGGAGACACTTTCATTTAGGGCATAGCTTATGTTGCTATTCTATGGGGCCCTACGGTCCCTGAATTGAGGGATCGGGGGAGCCGAGTCTGGAGATGAAGGATGCACGCTAGGAAAAGTTTGGTTTGAGGGTATTGTTAAGGAGATCCACGACTGACTAGAAAGGGAAAAGGGTGGGGGTACAATTGAGATGGTTAGGTGACAAAAGGGTACTTCTGGTCAAGCACTTTGAGATATTTGGGATATTTGAGAATCAGAGGGTTGGAGCCGAGGCAGTGTTTTGGCATAGGAATCGGTTAGGTGTGATGGCTAGACAGGTGCTAGCAGTGATGAAGAGATGCTTGGAGTTGTCGGGGCACCAGTGCAAGGAAAATGGGACCCAGTCATTTTAAATTGGGGTGTCAACAGTGGGCTGCAGGCTAGGGATGAGTGATACCAGATTGAAATCTTTGAGGAGATGTTGTAGTGTTTGTGAGTCGAGCTATGTGTGGGGGGATTTGAGGAAGAATAAGAACACATAACTCCCTTGTTTTACTTCAGCAAGTAAGTTGGGAGTGGCAGACAGACATTGAGATGTGTGGAATTGCAGGGTCTTAATTGTTAAATGGGCAGGGGGGCAGGCAGAGAAGCAGTTTGGTGGAAACTAGCTTGGATTCAACTGGAACAATACTGTGATTCGTTGGAATGTCCTGGGTGGCATGCATTGAAACAACTGGTGCCAGCTCTGTGGGAATTCAAGGAGAGAGGCAGTTGACTGGTCTTGGTAGTGATCCACTTGGGTGAAAATGATCTGGTCCAGTTGGTGGGGCTGGAGCTTCTGAAATTGACGAAAAAATATCTTTAGTTACTTCTGGAACGGTGAGAGTAAGGGGGCTGTTTTATTGAATTAGTTGCTGCCGAGGAGAGTGTGGAGAGGGGCAAGTAGGCTAGCTCCAATCAATAGGGCCAAGAAGGAGGTCAGTAGAAAGTTGAGAGGTTTCTACCGGGCAATAGGGGTCCAAGTGGTAGGGCACAGGAACATTGTATATGAATCCTTGTAATTGTTAAAGCATGACCGGGAGCACTTGTCTATGTTAGGGAATAGGTTGTACCTGGACGTGCTGGCTGGTACGTTAACTGAATGGAACAGGGAAAGGAGATGACACTGTGGGAACATAAATAACAGAAAACTGGAGAGGTGAGTACATGGGAAAAGGAGGAAGTAAGAAGACGTTACGGAGACAAGAAGGATGTAACAATTCAAGGAGATGGACCTAGTTTAAGGGTTGACAGGCATTACAAGCAAATATTTGGATCCAAAACAAGGATCGCGAGGACACACGTTATTTTGAAAACTGTTGTTGTGAAAAAAGTTGTTTTTTTTGCGAAGGTTCGGGCGATGGGGGGGTGGGAAGGAGAGGTTGGAGTATTTTTAAGGAGGGGGATGGCATAGGGTTAAAGCAGCTAAAGCAGGTGTGGGGTGGGGTTCTTTAAGGACCTCTTTTGTCTGCAACTAGGGAGACGAAAGCTCATAATTAGCATTATAAGAATGGTGGGTTGATTGAAAACGGAGAGAAGGATGGAAGATTGTAAGAAAGGAAAGGTGAAAGTAAGGAATGGTAAGGAGAGGCAGGAAGGGTGATAGGAAGGATGGACGTATAGTGGGTGGATGGGTGAGTCGATGGATGGGTGGGAGAAAGGATGAGTGAATGGACAGGTGGAAGAATGGCAAAGTAAAGGGAAATCTGAGAGTGTGGATGGATGGATAAGGCAAATGATGGATTTATGGTTGCACAGATGATGGATGTGTGAGTGGGTGAATAGATGCAATGATGTAAAATTTAATGATGAATGAAAGAATGAATGGGTGACAGTAGGTAAAGGCGAAATGTTAAATATCAGCAGCCAGGTGGAAGGGTGAAAGTATGAATGGAGAGATGCTTGGAGACAAGGGAGCACTTCACGGGAGGGCCGGGCTCACTTGTGTCACTGGTGCAGTGGATATTTGGCTGCCACTTTGACTTCACAATATTGATTTCTATGTGACCTCCTGGTCAGCGTCTGTTGCCCTCCCCTGTGCAGCTTCACTTCTTGCTGCTGCTGCCTCTGCCTTGGGCAAACTGAGAGCCTGCTTGACTCTCAGTTCAAGGTCCACCTCCACCCACAGGCTCTCACCTGCGCCTCATCCCTGGTGGCCTAGTGGCCATCTGCAAGTAAGTATCTTCTGTCTTTCTTTAATCCTGCCTTCTAGTTCTGCCTATAATTCTGTTTTTTGTTCTGTTTTTTTATTTTTCTGTCTTTTATTTCGTTTTATCTCCTGTCTCTTTTTTTTCGTCCTGCATTTTCCCCGGTGCCACTGTTGCCCCTGCGGCCCCACCCTCCTCCTTCACTAATCGCTTTTCCCACCCTCCCACCTCCCACCTCCCAGCTGACTGGACCCCAGCCTCCCTCCCCATCTTAATGGCAGCAGCTGTGCAGTAGCGCGCAGCGGGTGAGCCAAAGGCAAGCTCGTCTGCGCCCATCCGCGCCTGTATCACGCCAGTACAGCGCCCTGTACCACGGACCATGGTTCTTGCCACATCTGCTGGTTCAACGCCAGCACCCTACGCACCCTAAACCGGGAAGAACCCAAGCCTGCCACCGAGCCTACGCCAGGAACACTCATGGACCTTTTTCTTGATGCGCCTGCTCCAGTACCCTGCACGGACCACCTCATGATCCCGCACCAACCACCGACGGCCACCTCAAGTGCATTCTCCTCAACACACACTACCTTGTCAAGCACATGGTAGAAGTCTGGGACCTCCTCGACTCAACAGCCCCGGAAGTGGCCTTCTTCAAGGAGACAGGGATCACCCCCAAAGCTGCCCCAGACATCGCCACGGCCATCCCGGCCAACTACAAAATTATCCACAAGGACAGAGCCAACCGGCCTGGAGGAAGCATTGCCATAATCTACAAGAACAACCTCTACCTGACAACCACCAGTCTCAGTCAACTCATGAGCCCCTACATTTCCAGATCCAAACCAACTCAAACACCTCCCTCCATGGTACCCTCATCTACAGGCCGCCTGGACCCTGACCCCAGTTCTGCGAAGACATCGCTGACCTCGTTGCCCCCCAAGCACTCACCTCCTCCGACTACATCCTACCTGGCGACGTCAACTTCCACCTTGATACCTACGATGACCCTAACACCACAAACCTCCTGGACAACCTCACAACTCTCGGTCTCAAACAACGTCCCCACCCACAGAGCCAGACACATTCTTGACCCCATTTTCTCAGCAGGGGACAACATCACCATCTCCCACACCTCTGAACACCATTGGACCGACCACAAATGCATCCACTTTATCTACACAAACACCACCACACACCAGTACGCCCCCCGTTCCCCTGGCAGATGCTGGGGCAAAGTCACGGAAGCACAACTCACTAATGCTTGCAAACACTCCCTCCTGCTGGATGCAGCAGACACAAATGAAGTTGCACGCATTCTACAATGCTGGCTAGCGAACTGCACCGACAACGTAGCCCCGCTAAGAAAAACAGCAGGAAATCAACAGAGCAAAACACCTAAATAGTTTATGGCAGACCTACAGGAATACAAGCGCTCCTACAGAAGACTGGAACAGAAATGGAGGATCAGCAAATCAACAGAAGACCACCCACCCTACAAAAATGCAGCCACCACAAATCACCAGAACATCAGAGCCACCAAAAAAGCCGCCTTTAAAGCACGCCTCAACACCAGCACTCACAACAGCAAAGAGCTCTTTACCATCATCAAAGAGTTCACGAAGCCCGGGACAGACACCTCATCCATCCCTCCCTCCCAAGACCTCTGCAACGACCTAGCCACCTTCTTTCACCGAAAAATCCAGGACATCTACGAAGGCTTCAGGAACCAAAACCCACCAGCACTGCTCACCACCATGGACCTAGCACCTCATCAGATACTGAACTCCCAGACCCCCATCACCAAAAAGGAAATCTAAAGACTGATGAACTCCATCCACTCGGGAGCACCCTTCGGATCCGTACCCTCATCATATCTTCAACCTGGCCAGCACCGCCATAGTCCCGGAGCTCTGCCGAACCATCAACTGATCCTTTGAGTCCGCCACATTCCCCTCAGACTGGAATCACGCCGAAATCAACCCGCTATTCAAGAAACCCCCCACCGACCCTAGAGAACTGAAGTACTACAGACCCATCTCCCTGCTCCCTAGGAGAAGGCAGTCAACCAGCAACTCACCGAAATCCTCGAGACACACCATATCCTAGACACATCCCAATCCAAATTCCAAAGCAACCACAGCACTGAAACCGCACTCTTAGCAACCACCAATGACATATGCATCATAGGGGACTGTGGAGGAATAGCCGCACTCATCGTCCTCGGCTTCTCAGCTGTTTTTGACACCATATCCCACTCCACTCTCTGCGACAGACTGCATGACGCGAGCATCTGAGATAAAGCTCTGAACTGGATCCGACTACTGCCGTTCACGTCAGAACCCAAAGACACATGCTGCGGAGTGCCCCAAGTATCTTCACTCAGCCCAACACTTTTCAACATCTACATGGCCCTGCTTGCCAAGATCACCAAACAACACGGGCTAAACATAGGCCCATATTTATACTTTTTTTGCGCCGCATTTGTGTCACTTTTTGACGCAGAAGCGGCGCAAACTTACAAAATTTAATTGTGTTTTGTAAGTTTGCGCCGCTTTTGCATCAAAAAGTGACACAAATGCGGCTCAAAAAAAGTATAAATATGGGCCATATTCTCATATGCCAACAACTCCCAACTGATCCTCTCCCTGTCTGAGGACTCTGCTCAGACCAAGAGAAATTTGATGAGAGCAGTCGCCGCCTGGATGGAGGCCAGCTGCCTCAAGCTCAACTCGGACAAAACAGAGATCCTCGTAATCGGCTTCATCAGTCTGCCTGGAATGATTCTGGGTGGCCCACCGCACTATGAAACGCCCCCACTGACCACACGTGCAACCTGGGCATCATCCTGGACTCCTCTCTATCCATGACCCGACAAGTCAACACCTTCTCTTTGTCATGCTTTCACACCCTCCAACTCCTGCAGAAGATTTTCAATTGGATTCCCTCCGATATGAGGAAGACAGTCACCCACACACTCATCACTAGCAACCTGGACTACGGGAACACACTCTATGCTGGCATCACCAAGAAGCTTCAATCAAGACTACAAAGAGTCCATAATGTAGCAGCCAGACTCATCCTGGACATCCCCCAACTAAGCCACATCTCCTCCCACCTCAGAGACCTACCCTGGCTCCCAGTCAACAAGCGCATCACATACAAACTCCTGATCCACAACTACAAGGCACTGCACAAAATAGGGCAGGCATACCTCAACCACCGCCTTGCCTTCTACGTAACCAACAGACATCTCCATTACTCCCAGATCGCCCTTGCAGCAGTCCCCAAGATCTGGAAAAGCACAGCAGGAGGAAGATCCTTCTTCTACCTAGCAGCCCGGACATAGAACACGCTACCTCTCAAGCTCAGGTAGACAGCGTCACTGAAGCAGTTCAGGAAGGACCTCAAGACCTGGCTCTTCGACTGAGCAGCACGCCCAAAAACAGCACCTTGAGACCCAATGGGTGATTAGCCACTCTCTACAAATCCTTGATTGATTGATGGATATTTACATTATGTTGTGTGGACTAATAACAAGCTAATTGTAAAGTGGTGCACTAAAAGACTACATTAAGATGCATTCACTGTAGACTAGTACTTTAAAGCTTGCTATATAGACATGTTAACTAAGAAATAATAATTGATTTTGATTTCATGTTTCCTTATAATGTTACAGAATAGTTATTATTGAAACAATAATGCATTTCTTGATGGATATGCTTTAAATGTTATATGCTAATGTCAATAAAATATAGTTCCCCATCATATTTACTGACATTTATTAACAAGCTACTTAACTTTGCAATTTATTGTAACATAAGAATGAGACAAGATTTATTAATGATGATTTTATCATTGAAACGTTTAGATGTGTTAGTTGAACATGGATAAAGTGTGCAATTTTAATTCTGCTTTAGTTAGTTGTGTTAAGGTCTCCAAGGCCCCAGCCGCATAGAATATAAGAAAACTGTCTTCTTTTTGCTAACGTGCCATGTCTTTCAGATTTTGTTCACAGGAAATATTAGCTTGGAAATAGATGTGCCATTGTCTTATTCATAGAGAGCCTGAGAAAATAGTCTTGAGGATACTACAACGAGAGACTGAGAACGTGAAGAGTGGATTTATTTATACATTTTTGCAAAGTAGTTGTAGTGAAAAAGTATGTTTGACCATTGATTTTGTGTTTCACCACTGTGCATATTAGTTGTTCAATGTTCACCAGTTGCACATTACATTTTGTATTCAGTTTAGCTGCCTATTGACTTTATCGTATCATTAGACATTACATTTTGTATTCAGTTTAGCTGCCTATTGGCTTTATTGTGGCTTTAGACATTGCAGGTGAGACATTGCAGATGAGCTGTGTTTTTTCACATGGTAAACTAAGCTTGTGTTTCTTGTGCTTCTTACCAAACATGATAGCATGATAAGGAAGCGCATATTTTGTGTTTTTTTTTAATGCAGGGAAGAACTCGGCCTTGGGAGAGAGAGCCTTGAAAACTTGGCCAATTCTCGACGTTGTTTCTTCCAACGCGGACCTACAGTAGCCAGCATGTTTTGAAAATTCACATCTGAGAGGGAAGGACCTTTCAGAAGGTTTTTTCCCATGATTATTTAATCTATAAAAGGTGTCCCTGGGCAGGAGCGAGGGGAATTTTCGGAGACTTCAGTCAGGATTGGACGTCAAATGCCTGACCTCCTGTGAGGGTGGAAAAATCTTTCTGGCAGTTGAACAGGGGTCATCAACTTGCTGGCATGAGAAAGATGAAGAGCAGTGACAGGCCCTACGGTGATGAATTTTGACTTTATTCTTTGCTTTGCAGTTATGCTATAATATAATCACATATATTTGCTGTGTACATTGCAGTTGAGAATCACTATGATCTATTTTCCTTTCATTGCTGTGACTATTTTTAAACGTGTGCCTCTAACCTACTAATCTCCTATCTCAGGAACCTCGTGGTGAAGTAATAATAAATGTCTTCTTTATATTAAGAAGTGCATTCCAGAGATTTTTGCCAGCTCGGTCATTAGTGAAAGCAAAACAGTGGTACAGGAGAGCAAAGATGGATACCTTACCATGATGGTCCTGGGATCTTGCCTGGATGTTGCAGATGTCTGTCATATGATGTCCCTTGATTGGACAATTGAAATGTTCAATCCATATGGCATTATAACTGGGCAAATCATCATTCACCTTGGACTTTAATTTATTTGTTTCACTTAGCTGTACTGGAAGAGTTCCTTTGGACTTTGAGATGTACAGACCTCTTTGTCCTTGCCTGCACTTTCCCATTGTTTGCTGAGAAGATTTAGATTTTTCTTGACCCATGAGAAGTCTCTTGATCAAGCCTCTGAGATGCTGACACCTTCCTTTTTTATTTACTTTTTGCCATCTTTAGTTAGCTTTATTTTGCCTTAGACATAATTTTTCAAATTTTGTTTTGTCCTATATTCCTTATTACTTTTAGTCCCTATGTTTTGTAGCCCAGCACATGTCACTTAGGCCCTCATTATGACATTGGCAGTAAATCTCACTTACCGCCACAATGGCGGCCACCAACTTACCGCCGCTGATATCCGTTTACCATATTATGACACACACACACCAATCCGTCAGTATACAGCCACATACACAAATCCACCAGACCAAAGGTCAGTGCTAAAAAGGCGCTATCAAAACCCACACCATTACGCCAACAGAACAACGCCCACCACATTCTAACCCACGAATCACCACGGGGGACATTCAATGGCAGTAAACCATTGGCGGTTCAGACCGCCGCGCTCAGAATGGACACACACAAACAAAACAACACCACATTGGACAATTCAAACAACACGCACCTGTTATCCATACACATACCACACCCACACCACTATAAAACACCCACCCAAATTACCCACAGACCTTTACAAACAACAATTACTGGCAGGAGATTGACACCAAGACCACTGGAGCAACTCGAGCCACACACTATTCACACCTATACACCACTCATGCACTCCACATCACACATCCCAACACATTACCCAACACACCCTCACCAACACACCTCACACAACACCCATGGCACCACAAAGACAGCCCCATTTCACAGAGGAGGAGCTAAAGGTCATGGTGGAGGAAATTATCAGGGTAGAGCCACAGTTATTTGGAGCACGGGTGCAGTAGATATCTATAGCTAGGAACATGGAGCTATGATGGAGAATTGTAGACAGGGTCAACGCCATGGGATAGCACCCAAGAACTAGGGATGACATCAGGAAGAGGTGGAATGACCTACGGGGAAGGTATGTTGCATTGCAGCAAGACACCAGCTCGCCATCCAGAAGACTGGGGGTGGATCCCCACCTCCTCCCCTACAACTTACAGCATGAGAGGAGCAAGACTTGGCAATTCTGCATCCTGAGTGCCTGGCCAGAGTATGAGGAGGACTGGACTCTGCTAAGTCAACTCTCGACTACTATCACCCCCTACCTGCATGCCATCACATACCTCCACCCTCACTCCCATCACTCCACCACTTCCCACACACCCCTCCATCACATCTCACTCATCCCAATGCCAAGCCCTGCATGCTGTACCAATGCATGGACACCACTCACAGCCCTGCATGGACACTCATCACTAAAGCATGCAAATTATAGAGAACTAACTATCCCACCATATACCCAAATGAAAGCTGCCAGGGCAAATCCAACCAAAGAGGGCAAGCCAAAGATGCACAATATGCCAGACACTGAAACCATAACACATCATTTACATCCTCACAGGTACTCCAGCCAATGTCAGCGGAGAGGAGGTGCCAGCACTATCCAGTCCCCTGACTGAAGAGGCCCACAGTGATGACACTTAAGACCGCCAGATTCGTAATCAGGCCCACAGTGTTCAAGAATCTTCCAAGGTCCAGAGTTGGATTGACCTTTGGGTGGATGACCTGGCTGCATACTGAACTTCATGAACCTTAGATTATTTCCACAGACAGTAGAATTGCCATAATTTCTAAACTCCTGCAACCTACAGGATCTCTTTACATAGCACTAAGCAGTTATACAGAAATATGTTTTCTTAAAATAAAAGCATGTCTGGACAATCTGTTATTGAGTGATATCATGTGATTTATTAAGTACTAATGGGGTCATTCCGACCTTGGCGGGCGGCTACCGCCGCCCGCCAGACGGAAACCGCCATGCGGCCGCACTCACGCAGCCCCCATTCTGACATTCCCGCTGGGCCAGCGGGCGCAAACCAAGTTTGCGCCCGCCGGCCCAGCGGGAATGGGGCTGCAACACAGGAGCCGGCTCCTAATGGTGTTGCGGCCGTGGTCGCGCTTTTCACTGTCTGCTATGCAGACAGTGAAAAGCTGGCCGGGGCCCTGTTTGGGGGCCCCAGGACACCCCTTACCGCCATTCTCTTCCTGGCGGTGCAAACTGCCAGAAACAGGCTGGCGGTAAGGGGGTCATAATCCCCAGGGCAGCGCTGCCCTGGTGGATTATCACCGCCGGGGCATAAACAGGGGGAAACCGCCGGCCCCGGCGGTGCGACCGCGGCGGTACCGCCGCGGTCAGAAGGGAAGAAAGCACCGCCAGCCTGTTGGCGGTGCTTTTGTCATTTTTGCCCTGGCGGTCTCAGGGTCAGAATGACCCCCTAAGTCTCTAAAACAATCATACCTCTCTGAGTAAGCCTTTGACTTAGGTGACAAATGAGTATAGATGGTGCTTAGCTATCAGTGTCCTCAGTAAGACATGGTGTTAACAAACTAAGGGGGTCATTCCGACCTTGGCGGGCGGCTACCGCCGCCCGCCAGGCGGAAACCGCCATGCGGCCGCACTCACGCGGCCCCCCTTTCCGACATTCCCGCTGGGCCGGCGGGCGCAAACCAAGTTTGCGCCCGCCGGCCCAGCGGGAATGAGGCCGCAACACAGGAGCCGGCTCCTAATGGAGCCGGCGGTGTTGCGGCCGTGCGACGGGTGCAGTTGCACCCGTCGCGCTTTTCAATGTCTGCTATGCAGACAGTGAAAAGCTGGCCGGGGCCCTGTTAGTGGGCCCCTGCACTGCCCATGCCAGTGGGCCTCAGGACACCCCTTACCGCCAGCCTCTTCCTGGCGGTGCAAACCGCCAGAAACAGGCTGGCGGTAAGGGGGTCACAATCCCCAGGGCAGCGCTGCCCTGGCGGATTATCACCGCCGGGGCATAAACGGCGGGAAACCGCCGGCCCCGCGCCGCGGTCAGAATAGGGAAGAAAGCACCGCCAGCCTGTTGGCGGTGCTTCCAGGGTCAGAATGACCCCCTAAATACCCAGTTCTGACACCCATCCCATATGCCACTGCCCAAAGTCTCTGAGAAGCACAGTAGAAGAAGAGTTGTGCAAACAGCTCTACGCACCTTAAAGGGTAGGAGGCACAAAACGCTTGTCTGATCAGTCACCAAAGAGTAGTGATTTCTGCTTCCAATTGGGTTCTATTCACTTACATAACTCTAAAGATATGAGAAGCTGCCTGTAGCTCCCTATTTCCTGCATATATTTCTGGGAACATTATGGTTTTCAAAGGAGGTTCTCCCAGTCATTGGCATACTCTCCTCTCCACAGAAGGAGGTAGTTTACTTGCACAGCCAGCAACCATGTGGGACCATCTTTTCTCCTCATTGCCTCCCCTGAATATATATTGCTTATGATTTGTTAAAGAAGAAATCATGTACAAAAAACTTGCTAAACCTAGCCTCCTTTTATTCTCTTCCTTTTATGAATTGTATTATTCACTTCAACTCAGGCCACATTCAGTCTACTCATATTGTATAGCAATATAGTTGGGTTCATGGCCCACGTGGGGAACTGAAGCACATTTGCAGATGAGTAGCACATCAGTGCAAGGAAGTGTTCGGGAAGAAGAGTGTGTTCCTAGAGTGGGCTACATTAGTAGTGTTCTGATGTCATGCATAAGACAAGGAGTTGTGCTCTGAGACATAGACATACATTTGTTAATGTATGGATGAAGGGAAAGTTTGGGAAATGTTTTCTTGTGATTGATTGGCTAGTCCTGCTCCTCCATTTTCTGTACATCTGTGGTAGGTGCTCATCTAGCTAGAATCTTTCACTCACTCAAATATTGCTGTTACAGTATCACGTAAAGAAAGGTGTATGGGATCCTAAACGATATATATTGGTCTTGCTGAAGCTATTTCTTGAAGAGTTAGTAGATGGTGTTAGAGATACATAACAGCAAAGTACAACAACTCACCAATTGATCAGGGTAATGTTGTTTTTAAATAACTCACATCTTGATCAACAGCTTTCATGAGTAACCAGCACTGTATGAAATACGTAAGTTTGTGAGCATTTCCCAGATGGCATCTACCTGCAGGTAACAATGATAATCAGTGTTTGACCCTAAATAGGTGACACAGATGCATGTCCCCATATTATAGCTTATGATTTATGTTAGGTATTATAATGTTGTGAACACATTTCCATTACTTAATTATGGGCTATTTGTTACCAGAAGGCACTACCAGCACTTATTTCACCATGATCTGGACATTTTGCCACCTCCCACACTGTCCCAGTCCGTGTCTGTGGCTACTTTAGTTCACAGAGAAGTGAAAGACAACTGAGCAATCTTTTTTTTTCATTTCTACATGGTCTATGGAAATAGAAGAAGGACACTGAATGCAGTGATACTTTACCAATTGTTGTATTGGCAATCCTTTTTTAATATTTCCACAAAGCATATGGAAATACAAGAATGGCTATAGCTCTCTGGCTAAGCTGAATGCAGAGCCGTGGAGACAACTATTGAAAGCCTTTGACAGAATGACTGATAGGAGAGAAAGGCAGGGCCCAACCCAGTCTCCCTACTTCTCCCAGGCCCTCTGTACTCTCACCCTCCTGAGGGTTGAGAATGTTCAGGATAGGCACTCACTTATTTAATAATGTTTAGAAATTAAGCCCTGCAAATCTGCGTCAAAAAGTTAATGGCAGTTAATGGCCGTCATTCACAAAGGAGACACTTGCAAGAGAGAATGTGATTTATGAGAAGGAGTTAAATCATTTAATTGTTCCTCATTGCAACCGGGCTTCTCTGTTAGAACAGTGAGACTGGCAGCACATTGCACCATTCGCAATCCAATAATTAGTCTCCAAAGTGCTTATAAATGTCCGCACGCTTCCACTCTAATTTGATTCTAGGAGAGTATCACTTGGAAGAAACTTTTTTAATACATTTTTAATCAATTAGGGACCTGGCTTTGATGACGAACATTCTATCAATCTTGAATTAGATTTGATCTCACTAAGATTCACAAAGTGGGCAAGATTAGAAGAAGTCACTGTCTGGCCTTATGATGAACAAATGATGAACATTCCCTAGGTGATCTTATTAGTTGGAGGGCACCAGTGGAACCCACGCTAGAAGTTCGTCATCTGTCATCTATCTGACTGACAAGTGTACTGAAGTGGCCTTTAACTCCAAGGGTGCCTCGGGTGAGCTGGTCTTGTCCAGGCACACGGTTCCCGTGTGATTGGGACGAGATCAGCTCGCGCTGCACCCGGCCCACAGTCGGGGATGGAAGGGGAATCGCTTCCCCTTCCACCCCGATTCCCCAATCCCCCAGTGACATCTGATGACGTCAGGGTGCAAATTGCGCGCTGACCTCATCAGAGGTCACCTCGGATCGCGCTGGAAGCGCGATCCAGAAAGAGAAATGCTTTTGCATTTCTCTTCCGACCGGTGGGGCGGGAGAGACAAGAAAGGAAAGACCTTTCCTTTCCTTTCTTGTCTCTCACAGCATTTCTGCTGCCCGATCACGCAGCAGAAATGCCCCCTAGACACCAGGGATTTTTTTGTTTTTTTGTAAATTTCAATAAGGGGAGCGGCCCCTTGGGCAAGGGCGACTCCCCAGGGGGGCAAATGATTTTTAGGCCATTTCTGCACCCGGGGGGGGTATAATTAGGCCGATCTGCCCCTGAGGGGGAAGGGGGTCATAAAACCACTAGACACCACGGATACATTTTTTTAATTTATTTGTGGGGAGCAACCCCTTAGGCAAGGGTCGTTCCCAGGGGGCTAAATTATTTTGAGGCCATTTCTGCCCTCAGGCAGGGCAGAAACCATTAGACACCAGGGATTCTTTCTTTTTATCATACTTGAACATAAGGAGAGTGGCCCCTTGGGCAAGGGCCACTCCCCAAGGGGCCAAATTATTTTTAGGATATTTCTGCTCCCCTGGGGGCAGAAAACACAAGACAACAGGGTTTTTTTTTTTTAAATACTAACGCATAAGGGGAGCGGCCCCTTTGGCAAGAGCCACTCCCCGTGGGCAAAAATATTTTTAGGCCTTTTCTGCCCCCCCTGGAGGCAGATTGGCCTAATATAATTAGCCTATTTTCTGAAGGCCCATCTGCCCCCAAGGGGGGCAAGAAGCCCACCAGAGACCAGGGATGATTTTCTTTTCAAAATAAGAGGTTGGGAGTATGGCTTTACCGCCAGCCCAAATAAAGGGGGCCAGAGTTGTTCTGCCCTCAAGTGGGCATATTGGGCAATTACCCCTGAGCCACACCCCGGGGGGGCAGAAAGTCTACTAGATGCCAGGGAATAATAAAATTAAAAAATAGTGGGGTGGCGGCTACCAACAAGTATGGGCCTGGTTATGCCCCCACCAGGAATTGAAGGGGCTAACAGTCTTTTATCTCTCCCCGCACACTAAAACATCTTATCCCATGGCAAGCAAGAGGACGTTTGATTATTTTGGGTTTTGGTTTTACATTTGGGCCATGAGAGCTTGGTAACTCTCAAAATCGTCCCACTTGGAATGGTGAGGGCTGCACTTTTTTTCACTTTGGGATGCTGCCATGTAGAAAAATCCACAAGACCTAGACACACCTGAAAACTAAACATCTGGTTGATTCCAGGGTGGTGTGCTTCACATGCACCCTGCAACGTTTCCTTACCCACAATGCCCTGCAAACCTCCAACTTTGCTGGAAATCACACATTTTTCCCACATTTTTGTGATGGGACCTTCCGGAGTCCGCAGGAATCTACAAAGTTCCTACCACCCAACATTGTTTCACATATAGCGATAAAAATTCTGCTGCACTTGTCAGCCTAAAAATGTTTTTTTCAAACTGCCCTTTTGGACCTGCTTTGGTTCCCCCTCAATTTCGACATGTTTTTGACTCTTCCCTGTCACAGGCACTTGGCCCACCTACACAAGTGAGGTATCATTTTTACCGGGAGACTGAGGGGAACGTTGGGTGGTAGGAAATTTGTCCCGGTCCGGTGATCCCACACAGAAATGTGGAAAAAAAAATATTTTGGGCTAATTTTGAGGTTTGCTGAGGCTTCTGGGTAAGAAAACATTGGGGGATCCATGCAAGTCACACCTCCCCTGACTCCCTCGGTGTCTAGTTTTTAGAAATGTCTGGGTTTGGTAGGTTTCCCTAGATGGCTGCTGAGCCCAGGACTAAAAACGCAGGTGGCCCCCGTAAAAACAGGTAGTTTTGTATTTGATAATTTTGATGTGTCCAAAAAGTGTTTTGGGGCATTTCCTGTTGCGAGCACAAGGCCTACCCACACAAGTGAGGTACCATTTTTATCGGGAGACTTGGGGGAACGCTGGGTGCAAGGAAATTTGTGGCTCCACCCAGATTCCAGAACTTTCTGTCACCGAAATGTGAGGAAAAAATGTTTTTTTAGCCATATTTTGAGGTTTGCAAAGAAATCTGGGTAACAGAACATGGTGGGAACCCCACATGCCACCCTATCTTGGATTCCCCTAGGTGTCTAGTTTTCAAAAATGCAAAGGTTTGGTAGGTTTCCCTAGGTGCCGGCTGAGCTAGAGGCCAAAATCCACAGGTAGACACTTTGCAAAAAACACCTCTGTTTTCTTTGGGAAAATGTGATGTGTCCACGTTGTGTTTTGGGGCATTTCCTGGCGCGGGCACTAGGTCTACCCACACAAGTGAGGTATCATTTTTATCGGGAGACTTGGGAGAATGCTGGGTGGATGGAAAATTGTGTCTCCTCTCAGATTCCAGAACTTTCTGTCACCAAAATATGAGGAAAAAGTGTTTTTTGGCCAAATTTTGAGGTTTGCAAAGGATTCTGGGTAACAGAACATAGTGAGAGCCCCACAAGTCACCCCATCTTGGATTCCCATAGGTGTCTAGTTTTCAAACGTGCACAGGTTTGGTAGGTTTCCCTAGGTGCCAGAGGCCAAAATCTACAGCTAGGCACTTTGCAAAAAACACGTCAGATTTCAATGTAAAAATGTGATGTGTCCATGTTGCGTTTCCTGTCGCGAGCATTAGGCCTACCCACGCAAGTGAGGTACCATTTTTATCGGGAGACTTGGGGGAACACAGAATAGCTATTGCCCCTTGTCTTTCTCTACATTTTTTTCTTCCAATTGTAAGATAGTGTGTAAAAAAGACGTCTTTTTGAGGAATGCCCTGTAATTCACATGCTAGTATGGGCATCCCGGAATTCAGAAATGTGCAAATAACCACTGCTTCTCAACACCTTATCTTGTGCCCATTTTGTAAATACAAAGGTTTTCTTGATACCTATTTTTCACTCTTTATATTTCAGCAAATGAATTGCTGTATAGCCAGTAGAGAATGAAAACCCATTGCAAGGTGCAGCTCATTTATTGGCTCTGAGTACCTGGGGTTCTTGATGAACCTATAAGCCCTATGTATCCCCGCAACCAGAAGAGTCCAGCAGACGTAATAGTATATTGCTTTCAAAAATCTGGAAAAAGTTACAGAGTAAAACGTGGAGAAAAATGGCTGTTTCTTTTCACCTCAATTTCAATATTTTCTAATTTCAGTTGTTATTTTCTGTAGGATTTCCTTGTAGGATCTACACAAATTACCCATTGCTGAATTCAGAATGTTGTCTACTTTTCAGAAATGTTTAGCTTTCTGGGATCCAGCATTGGTTTCACACCCATTTCTGTCACTATCTGGAAGGAGACTGAAAGCACAACAAATCGTAAAAATGGGGTATGTCCCAGTAAAATGCCAGAATTGTGTTGAAAAATTGGGTTTTCTGATTCAAGTCTGCCTGTTCCTGAATGCTGGGAAGCGGGTGATTTTAGCACAGCAAACTCTTTGTTGATGCCATTTTCAGGGGAAAAAAACACAAGCCTCCAGCAGCCCTTTTTTCTCTTTTTAAAAAAAACACGAAATTTCCGCTGTATTTTGGCTAATTTATTGGTCTACTTCAGGGGAACCCACAAACTCTGGGTCCCTCTAGAATCCCTAGGATGTTGGAAAAAAAAGGATGCAAATTTGATGTTGGTAGCTTATGTGGACAAAAAGTTATGAGGGTCTAAGTGTGAACTGCCCCAAATAGCCAAATAATAGCCTGGCACCTCAGGGGTAAAAGGCCTGGCAGAGAAGGGGTTAAGGCAGGATATTTTAAGCTACTCAATCCTGCAAAATAATAAATAGCGTCATTGGTTAAAAATTCCACCAGCCAGACTGCCAAATATTTAAATTTCCGTCGGGCTGGTGGACATTTTAACCATTGGCAGGAACCACTGTGAAGGCTGTTCCTACCAATGTACTGTAACTTTGCTGTAAGGTTACATAACACATGACAGAGCTGTACAGCAAAGTTACACTTTGTTTTCTTTTCAAAAACAAAAACTCAAAGCGGGATTTGCCCAAGTAGCCGTTGGAGTTACCTCTTATGGCAAAGGGGGCATTTTTCTGTTTATTCACTGCCCCATACCACCAAGGATTTCTATGTCCACCTGTCTAAATTAACTGAACGGACATACAGGTCATCCTCCAACCTCCCTTATTCAATAGGGCATCAGAGAGGTGTAACCGTGGCTGTGGATACACCAAAAGTCCAACTGCATTTAAAGCGAGCGGGTGGACTGTTATGTTGGCAGAAAGGGTACTCTGTTGCCGTTGTGAAGGAGTACCCTTTGCTCCAATATACAAATCCAGAAATTAGTCTTCATTCATATCTTTCTGTGCTACAAAGACCCAGATTGCGAGCTTGGGGGAATTCGGGGGTAAATACCAATTCCTCAGGGTGAGGTATTTACTAGTGTAGTAATTGTATTGAGTATTTTGTATTGTATTGTATTGAGTATTTATAAAGCGCTTTCCGGCCCAAAGGGCATCGAAGCGCTAACTGGGTGAGGCGGAGGAACTAGGCCGGAGAACTCCCGAACTTATTGGGGAAACAGCCAGGTCTTGACCAGTTTCCTAAATGTTAAATAATTATGTTCTTGCCTTATGTTCAGTGGTAGGGAGTTCCAGATTTTAGCAGCTGCAATAGTAAATGCTCTGTCTCCCCATTTTACTTTCTTAGTGCGGGCTGTTTGAATTTGATAGGCACTAGCAGAGCGCAACAGCCGATTAGGCCTATGCCATTGCAACTTGGTGGTAAGTATTGCAGGCCCAATCCCATGGACAGCCTTGTGAGTAATGCAAAGAGCCTTAAAAGAAAGCCGATGAATAACCGGAAGCCAGTGTAGGTCTTTAAGGCACCTCTTAACAGAGGCCCCACGAGGCAATTTTAATAACAGCCTGGCAGCAGTATTCGGAATCAACTGGAGTCTGTGCAGAGAATCTTTGTCCAAATTGAGTAAGAGCGTATTTCCATAATCCAATCTGGAAATGACTAGGGCCAAAATGACGGTAGCTCTGCAGGTCTGTGGAATAAAAGGAAGTATTTTTTTTTATTTCTTCATAGTCCACAGACAGGACTTGATTGTCAGATTGACCTGAGGTTTGAATGACAATTGCTCATCAAATACTACTCCCAAATTTCTTGAGGTAGACCGTGGAACAGGAAGCGTCCCACACTCTTCAGGCCACCAGCTAGAAGACCAATGAACCCTTTCAATTCCAAAGCACAGAATCTCAGTTTTTTCACAGTTGAGTTTCAACCAGTTGGACTTCATCCAGTGATTGACTGCTGTCATACAGGTGTTGAAACGAATAGCCACTTCTTCAAGATCTTTATCAATAGGGATAATGATTTGAGTGTCATCAGCATATGAAGTGGGAAAAAAGCCAAAAGAACGAACCAGCTCTGCCAGTGGTGCCACGTACACATTAAATAGCGTTGGGCTTAAAGAGGAGCCCTGAGGGACCCCACACGGCAAAAGGTAGGAAAAAGATCTGAAATCACCACTGCTAACTGTGGCCCACCTGTCAGATAAAAAAGATTCGATCAATTTGAGAGCCTGGTCTCTAATGCCAGCCTGATATAGGCGGTCTAGCAGAATATGGGGAGCAATGGTGTCAAAAGCTGCCGACAAGTCCAATAACACCAAAAAGACCCCCTGCCCCTTATCCACCAATCTACGTATGGTGTAAATACTTCCGAATTTGAGTTCACCTCTGGAAAAAGAGGAATTATATGTGGAAAGTGGTGCTTACTGCACCTGTTTCTGCATGTAACTGAGTTTTCCACACATTTTCCCCAGATACATTTTGACAGGCTTGCCCTCTCTAAATTTATCAGGGGAAAATTGCATTAGAATTCTGATCTCTGTGCAAAGTCACATTTGCACAAGGATCGGAAATCCCCACCCACAATCAGGATCAAGGTGTTTATGAGTACCACAAACGCTACCACGATGCCAACATCACATGCTGTTCCTCACTTGCAAGCTTTCTTCATAGTACTGATGATACTTCTCCTTGTTTTGGACAATAATATGGAAAAACCTGTCATTTATCGGAGGAGAGAGGACATGCCAGAGCATCACACTTAGGCCCATATTTGCCGTAATTGCATTTTGTAAGTTAGCGCCGCTTTTGCATCAAAACATGATGAAATGCAGCGCTAAAAAAGTATAAATATGGGCCTTAGTTTTAACAAAAGAATGGGTGGTGGCCAATGAGGAGAAGGCGAATGAGTTAAGCTTTAAACATAAATCCTCCATGTTGACACCACCAACATACGTAAAATGTTAACAATTCATTTTGATGAGTAACAGTCTGATTTAAGTAATAAAACAAATTAGTGGTGCTTACCACTGATGGCCAGGCTACTTTAGCTGAATATGTTGGCTAAGCAACGAAACAGGTGGAACTGGTTTTCCATGTGATACCCACAAAACCAGAAAGGTCAAAAACCCTCCCGGTTTCTCCTGAGAATGCATTTGTTCAGGAAGTGAAACCTGTACATAGTCTATCCTATTTTAGGTTAAAACCTATAGCACTTGACAAAATCTCATCAAAAGGGAAACAGCCCCTATCCGTGTGGACATATAAACACTGAAAAACATCTGCCCAACCAAAATCTAAAATGCCATTCATAGCAAAGAAAATGTGAGAATATTAGTCATGTCTCTGTCTTTCTGAAGGGCCAACTCAATGTAAGGTAACCGCAAGAAAGACTGGCCTAATATTATTCTGCTTCAGTTTTGTTGTTTAAGATGTTACTAACATATTGATTCTTCTTCCTTTTGTTTCCTCAAGTTTTATGTGCTTGAATTTAACCTGTAGGATTTATAAACATTGTTTAAGTGCGATGTCATTATTTTATACACTGTGCAGAAATCTGGAATATTAGCATAATATTTGATCTTTTAGCAGTGTTTAATTCTTTCAAGTATTGGTGAAATGACACTCAAAAGAATCTTGGACAATACGTACTATCACATTCACCCACAGACACAGAATGGTTAAAGTCACCTGCTACATCAGCCCCTTTTTGCTAACAAGTCAGTATTGATAGCAGATCATCTGTTAAACACCACAGGCTTTAAACATTCAATTGCAAGGTGTAGTGACAAATGCCTGTGAAAAAAGTGCTGTCATGATGCACATGGCTTCGTGGTGAAAACATGACACAAGACTTCCCATATCAAAAAAACAAATTATACCTTCAGATAACCCTGGCTTTTAATCCAACTGCACTTTATTGCTGGGGTTTTTCAGCCCATAGTAACAATGTTAATAGCAACATTTTGGGTCCAAGAATACAATGATCAGTTAAACGATCAGGACTGACTTAAAATGAGACATTTGTCATGGAGGCACTTGGCAGACATTAACATACAAGCTTAATGCAGTGTCAAAGAGTGCAGAAAACAGTGATGAGCATGCATAATTATCACGTTTCAGGTGCCCTAGAATGCAGAGCTGCAAGTTAATCTGGTGTAGTTCAAATGTTTAAAGGTTTCACAAGGTACTGTGCTATTGACATCGTTGACCACAACTACAGTGTCATAATATTCAGTAAGGAGTAGGGGAATGACTCCCAATTATACCCAGGAATGGTTTATTAAAACATTTGAATATGACACTCTTACTTTTTAAATCCATGTAAATCAGACACAGTCCTCACAGTGTAAGCACTAGAGGTAATGAGATGTGATACAGGATAATGGCATATGAGTGCAAAACACAGACTTTATATGCTTAAAACAGGCTAATGTTGGTACATTGGCTACACTGCCATTGGGAAGACACTACATAGCTTTTAAGCTGAAGATGTGCCTTATAACAGTCTCTGCATAAACAATATGTTTTGTTAACTATGTAAAAACACAGTTTTTGTCCATTTTGGGGATTAGGCAGCTAAATAAACTCTGGTGAGCACTGATCTCAAAAGGTTAGAAAAACAATAAGTACACACCACTGAAACCCACAAAAAATAAACACTGGAACCAGAACTGCCTAGCTATAGTTCTAGGCACAGAAAGGCTCAAGCTCAGCTGAATATATGGCATTATGTTGTCACACCTTATTGAACAGTACCCACTCTGTAGGTAGTTATAATGTGGAAAGCTTATGGCTTTGAAGATGGAACTGGCTGGGGAGGTAAGGGGCCTAAATGCCAGGATACCCTCCCGGGTGAGTTGTGCATTACACATAGCATCACACAACGTAACACAACTTATTGTGACCGTAGAGGTTGGAGACTTGGTACTAAAGTCAGGTTCATGGGTTTGGAAGATCTTCGGAAAATGGTTCCTTCCGTTGACAGATAAAATATGTAAAACCACTTGGGGTGGGAGAAGTTTCTCCTACTCTACCCATCTTCTCTGGAATCAGTTACCTGATTATCTAAGAAATCAGTGCAATCTTTTCTTGTTCAAAAAACATCTTAAAACCTGATTTTTTTTCTGCATAACCACACCTTTATTTATTAGACTTGATACAGTTAGGTAGCGCCTAGATGCCCACGGACAATTGCGCGCTTTATAAAATTAATAGCATAACATAACTACTCACGCAGCGTTTTGTGGACAAGAACACCCTAGATCCCTTCCAATTGGTTGCATCCACGACATGTGCTATTGTTTACTCAAAAGAACTATGGAGTCCCATGTTTTTAGTTTAAATCAAATTACCTCTAATGAAACTAATGAACTTCATGATCACTGTGTCTGCAAAACAATTTCTGTGTGTGGTAATTTCCTAAATATGATCATGGCTAAATCCTTCCGGAAAAACAGATGGTTTGCAACACATCTTATTTAGTTAAACAATAAATGCATCATTTTTTCCATCGGGAGCTGGCGCTCCTCTCCTCTCTCCAATATAAATAAATTAAAAATGAAAGTTGACTGCGCCATCAGTCATGTCGACGAGGTTGGCATGTGTTCCGCTCTTTGGCGAAAGCGGCAGAAGCAGTACATTATGTACAGAATAATTTAATATTTTCAGTTTGTGTGAGCTTTATTCCAGGCTCTTAAAATTTTCAATTGAGAGCCAGCTGTTCTAGACATTTCTATCAGGATATCAAGTTGTCAAGCTGTCAGGCGGGACAGCCACACGGTGTATCACTCACTGTGCCTGCTCCTGTAGAAGGAAAAGAAAGAGTCCTTCAGTATCGTGTATTGTACAGCTTGTGACGCATTTAACCAAAAGATTCACTTTTACCCCCGAAGGCTATATCTGACTTCTTGAGGTTTCTAGCTGTGGTCCACAGGGGTCCAGAACCTTGCCAGGTCTTCAGGAATACTTATTGTAATTGTTTCATTTTAAGGGTTACTTTTGAACAGCGGTGAAATACTGTGGTCACTTCAAAGCGCTTTGAAGGCAGGCGTTAAAGAAAATGGGTTGAAGGGTAATCAGATGTGCAAACTAGAAGTAAAACGTAGGAAAGACACAGTCTGAGCGATTACCATTATGTAAATGATGTCAATTTACATTAATTCAATGTAAATGTGTCCCAGGGGTATATTTTGAAAATGTGGCTTCCGACCAATGTTGGACAGCCCCACTTATCTGGCATGCAGAAAACATGTGACTTTTGATAGAACAGAACAGAACAGAATCCATCTTGGAATTACCATTTAGGAGATCTTATTAAACATGCGAGAATATTGATTAGCACGTGCCAGACGAACAACTCCGCATTGCACTGCGTACACATTCAGCAGGACTCACTCTTTCCTTAATGCAAGGCAAAAGCAAAATGTAAAACAATTGTTTGTGTTTTTAGTATTTCTGTCTAACAGAGATCTGACGTGCTTATGCTAGTCATACGTTAGCAACATAAAGAATAGGGATCAGAGTAATGGGCACACAGCAGACGGCATGAACAAAGGCCAATTAGTTACTTGATGCAATCGCTTGTGTCATTCATGAGGTCATCTGGTACACATACGGCCATAAGCAATGCGTTTGGGTGAGAAATGGGCAGTTATGGTACATTATTTTGTATTATGAGTGAACACCCATACCTTCTATTCAAGAAAGTTTCTTCAATCACAAGCACATACACACTGGATTCACTATTTGTATTGATTTAACTACCCTTTTTAGGGTCGAACGCGCAAAGCGCTCTTACCCTGGTGTAATCTCTCTGTGGGCTTTTAACCACTCCCATGTGACGCCCATCAGTTTGGTTGGTTTGTGGGCCTGCCTTCTAAAATTTGCTTGATTTCATTAGTGAAAGGCATGCATATGCCATGCCTTTTCTGGTGTTTATCCCTCCTCGAGCACACTGCCCAACTACTGAAAACATACAAGGCTCGATGTTTTCCATGTGGTTTCTGGACTACTTTTTCTCTTTATTACCTAAGCAGCATGATCTCACTGGGCAGTAATCAAGCGCTTTGCATGACATTGACCCTGTTACATGGTTAATTGCACTGTTGCCTGTTACAAGGATAGTTGCACTTTTGCCTATACGTTTCACTGCAAGCGAACTTCTGTTTCATTTTGTGTCTGCTTTGAGCTCATGGAGGCCGTCAGCTCGCATATGTGAAACTGTCTTACTTTTCATTTTCAGTTTATTTGGCAAGAAAATTCTGGTTACGAGTTTACAATGCTAATAGCTTTATCTCGAGCAAACGCAAGACCCATTGCATTGCAAATGCTTGTTAAATACTAGGGCCTGATTTAGAGTTTGGAGGATGGGGATACTTCGCCTCAAACGTGATGGATATCTTTCCCACCATATTATTATTATTATCATCATTATTTCGTACGTGGTATAGGGCATGACCCACTCCCAGCGAGGGTATCTCGGCTCTTGCAATGCCAGGCACAGACAGGCAAATCAGAACAGCCAGGTTTTCACCCTCTTCTTAAAGATCTGGAAGTCAGAGCAGGAGCGGATGTGAAGAGGGAGTTTATTCCAATGGAAAGGGGCTAAGTAAGAAAAAGATCTGCCACCGTGTCTGGCAGTACGAATGCGCAGAGGATGGAGAAGGCCTTATTAGATGACCTAAGTTACCCTAAAGGCTGGTAGTATCAAAGCCTGGAATGTAAGAGGGACGGCTGAGCAATGTGGAAAACCTTGGTTGTCAGGCTACAGAGTTAGAAAACAGTACGTTTCCTAATTGGCAGCCAGTATAATTTTTCCAAGGTAGGCACAGATGGAGATCGCAAAGGGTAATTACTGGTAAGGTGGGCAACACTGTTCTGTGCCACTTGCAGCTGGCGGGTACCAGTAAGGCATTCCCGTAATCCAGCTTGCTAACTGTGAGCGCTTGAAGGAGGCTTTTCCTCGATGTGGGAGGCAGCCAGGGGAAGACTTTCTTAAAGAGCTTCATGTTCAAAAAACATATTGCGCGGACAGAGTTTTCTTGATCTTTCATGGATAATGTGTAGTCAGTTTTTACTCAGAGATTCTTCACCACCTGTTTGGGCAACGGGGCAGGCCCCAGTTCAGCAGGTCATCTGCCTGCCACCCAGATCTCTTGGACCCTGCCAAAGAGTACAATTTCAGACTTTGTGTTGTTGAGTTGCAGGCAGTTCAATGTCATCCAGTTGGCGATTCCTTTCATGCAGTGCACAAACTGAAGTTTTATTTTGGCTGGATCAGGGCTGAAAGTAAAAAGAAGTTGTGTGTCGTCGGCATATGACACAATCTCCACATCACAAGATTTTACGATCTGATCCGGGGTTCTACATCGATGTAAAAAAGTGTTGCGCTCAAACATGAGCCCTGTGGGACCCCTTTGTTGATGTACATCATTCTTGATTCAAAATGACCCATGCGCATATTCTGGATGCAGTTGTCTAGGAAGTCCCTCAGCCAGGTTAGCGCTCTTCCATGGATGCTGACGGCATGCAGTCTGCGGATGAGAATGTCATGGGAGACCCTATCAAATGCTGTGGATAGGTCCAGCAACACCAACATTACTGGGGAATCAGTATCCAGAGAATACAGATGTTGTCAGTTACTGCCAACAGCGCCGTCTCTGTACTATGATGTGATGGAAAGCCCAACAGGGAGTCCAGGATCTTATGGATCTCCAGGAAAGCTATAAGTTGGCTATTAATAAGGCTTTCAAAGGTTTTTACCAACAAGGGAAGCAGCAAAATTTGTCTGTATTTTGCAGGAACATCCAGATTTAAGGATGTTTTTTTTAAAGAGCGGGGATATCAGCGCGTGTTTTGTACTTCAGCGGGAGATTTGCAGAGCTTATAGAGAGGTTGAACATTGTTGAGATGAAGGGGGCTAGATGATGCACTAAACTAGATGCGGTCTTGGGGTAACAAGGATCAGAGGGGGAGCTCAATTTGTAAGCCAACTCAGGACCTGTTCAGTAGTACAGAAATCAAAGTACCCCAGGCTAGCAATGGCCTCGGGGTACAGAAAGGTCAGGTTGGATTCTGACTCAGGGCTGACAGGGCGGACCAGAAAACTCTTGTAGATGGAGTCGACTTTCTCTTCGAAGAAGTCTGCAAGAGAATCACAGAGACTTTGGGTATTACGATCTAATTGTATCCTATGGGAACTGTAATACGGTGGACGGGATATCCGTCATGTTAGTGACAGAGTAACCCGTCTGCCAAAATATAACTCCCATTTGTGACGGAGTAACCCCTCTGCCAAACTCTCAAACAGGTCCTATGTCTGAAAGGCCACGTCTAGCCTCCCTCTCTTTTAAAAGCTATGATAATAATAGTAATTATGGACACTTATACAGGAAATTATATAAACTCATGTGTCTTTTGATTCTTAAATTACTTGTTTTTATTATTATTATTAGATACTTCAAAGGTAGCTGTTGTGTTAGTTTTGGAAGGCTGAAAGGTTTAACCAACAACATTTGGTTAAACCTATGTATTTTCGGTGACATAGTAGGTGCAATTACTTATTAAGCTTCATCAATGAATACTAGCTAATTTCTCTGATCTTCAACATTGTTACTTTTAATGTAGTTTCACTATTTACTTACTTGATTAGTTCCTATAAAGCATGAGATTTGATTTTGATTTTACAACACCATAACATTATAAATGGTACTGTGGTGACTACCCTCAGCTAAACCAGAGCGATGTTACAGTCTGAAATCCCTGCATGTGGGTCCTTAGGGCATTAAAATAACTTTTCATTAAAAATAAAACATAAATGTTTGCTGGAAGCTACATGAAAGAAATCATCAAAGCATACCAATAAAGGCAGAGTAACGAACAGAAAAAGCTTCACCATGAAGGAGTCACGTAATGTTTTACATCAAAATCAAGGCATAGTGCATAGTGCAGTGTTTTAAAATTCAATCAGTGCGAGGTTTTGCACTCAGGACCTCATTTAAGCATCATTAACCTTTGCTAAAGACATGAACATTTCTTAAACTGTTTGCTAATTGTCTTAAACATTGGTAATGGGATGCATGCAATTATGGGACACAGCCAAACATAAAAACCATAAAATAAGAAAACAAGGCATTTAACAGCTGTTAATGCATGGAAGCTTTAGACATACAGCAGGGACAAGGTCATCAGCTTAAGGCAATGGACCACTTTTGAGGAATAGTGAAAAGTATGCTTGTTGGGTAGACGATAAACTTGTCAAGGGGAGATAAGGAAAACTTTGGGGACCCACGAATAAAATATCCTAGTAATATAATACGCTACAGGCCAGACTTAAAAGTATGACCTGGAAAGAAGGGACATAATGCAATAGCAGACTAATTAGTTAATTTTGGCCTGATTTAGATCTTGTCGGTATTACTGCTGTCCCGCTGCAGTGGTGGACCCGAGTACCCCGTCAAGTCGACGGTGTTCTGACTGCTGTATTTAGATGTATTGCAGCTGAGCCGCCAACCACCACAACGGAATGTTCTTCCTAGCTGTCAGGCTGGCGAGCTCCCGTCCAGCATATTTGGATGTTACAGTTCTGCGTGCAGTGTACTGGCATGGATTCCTGACGGAGGGAGCCCGTCTCGGGACCCAATGTACATCTTACAATGGCAGTGGCTATGGAATAGGTAGGTTACACACACAAACACACACACTGTACCTTAGCCATATATATCCACTTACACAACAAGCTACACAACACACTAAATACACACAATTATCCCTTGCCATTCCACCGCAACACTAAGGCCCTCATTACGACTTTGGCGGTCTTCCATGGAGACCTCCAGTGCTGGCGGTCTCCCGCCCACCATATCATGGGTACTGACGGATTTCTGCCACACTTTGAGTGTAAATCCAGGCTTAGTCGTGCTGGCTGGCGGAGACGCTTGGGTGGATCACCACCGTCCCTGCCCCACTAGTAGGACTCCACCGGCCATATTATGGACAATAATATGGCGTCATGGTGTCCTACTTGTGGGGTGCTGCCGGCGGGGGAAGCTCCCCTTCCCATTCCCTGCCAAACGACCTTCTCCCCAGAATAAGTAAGATTATCGTCAGTCAGGTGAGGGGGTGAGAGGGTGGGTGGTGTTGTGTGTGTGTATGAGTGTGTGGTGTCTGCGTGTGTGCATGAATGTGTGAATGCATGGCTGTATGCATGTCTGAATGTTGAAGTGAGTGCGTGTCTGCATGTAAGTGTGTATGCATGTGAGTATGCGTGTTTGGATGGATGTGCGTATGCTTGCTTGAATGCATGCTTGAATGCATGCTTGAATGAGTGTATGAATGTTGTGAATGCACGTAGGGATGCGTGCTTGAATGCGTGTCTGAATGTTGTTGTGAATGCGTGTATGAATGCAATCTTGAATGTGTGTATGAATGTTGGGGTGAATGCGTGTATGTATGCGTGTTTGAATGCGTGTATGAATATTGTTGTGAATGCGTGTATGGATGTGTGCTTAAATGCATCTATTAATGTTGCGAATATGTGTATGGATGCATGTGAGTGAATGTCTGTATGTAAGTGTTGGTGAATGAGTGAATGCGTGGTGAGTGTGGGTGTCTGTGTGCATGTATGCGGGAAGGGGAAGTGGGGGCATGATGTTTTGCAGAAATAAATGTCACTAGTTGTCAAGAAAAAAATACTGTAACATGAATATGACTGCACTGGTTCAGAGATCATGTCAAGTGCTAACACAACATTCACAATATGTAATGCTTACTTTCAAGTCCGGTGATGGCGAGGTTGAGTGTCCTCTGTGGTCCAGTGGCAGTAGTAACAGCTGGTCTTGGACAGTAGGGTCCATTCAGAAACAGAAGTGGAAATGGGGAAAAGGTAGGTTTTTGTCTCATTTCTTTTCCAATCTGATAACTCAAGAGTGGAGGTATCCCGACACAGTTTGCTTAGGTGGAAGGTACATCCAAATCTGCACAGCAGGAAGACTGCCTGGAGTTCTGCCATCGGTTGCTTTCTCCTATGGCACCGTCAACGCGATTGGGAAGTTCTGATGGAGTCAGCAGGACTGGGCGGATTATTGGCTCTGGATTCAGAAACATCTAAATCGGGCAAGTGGACCACCTAGTAGGCGGACAGGTTTTCCATTGAAGAATTGAGGGCCGGACCGTTACTGCCAAGATCTAAATCAGGCCCTTTATCTTTAGTACTGCTGCTTCTAGTAGATACTGTATCAATCCACAAATTCTTCACTTTTTTAATCCTTTCAGGATCCAGCCTGGATACACAAAACTTCAATATCTCTTATGTGCTGGGAGGCGGTGCCATAAAGGAAACAGACAATGAGCAAAATGTAACTTTAAGTAATACTAATTCCCAAAAGCCCACTTCACAGAATAGGGAGGTGTAAGCACAATGAGGAATATGTGGTTAGGTATATTACTTCCCAAAAAGAGCATTACTGAAGGTAAGTAAATCACTATGCAGAGGCTCAAATGGTGGCTACATCCAGATGACCAAATTAAAGTCCAATGCAGCATAACAAAAAGAGTGGGGAAATAATATGCAACAACGCTTTTAAGAAATGCATCACAGCTGGTGACTTAAACAATGAGGACTCATCAGGCAATGGAATTAATGCCAGCAGAGCAAAAAAGTATGGTTTGATTGTGCCCAAAGTGAAAACTTTCTGGCCAAAAAAAGAGCAAATTGTACACTTCAGACAAATTGGCCTTCAATGGGTCAATGTGCATCTCAATGTACCATGATACAAAGCAAGCCAAGCTAACAGAATATATGGTTCTGTTGGAACGGCAACATGCAGCCAAAATAATGTGTAACACGTCCTCCGGAAGGCCAGAGCCTCTCAGTTGGACCCACTCAAGCTCCATGCAGGAGGGTTCAGGCTGTTGCTGAGGGGAACGGATGCTGTGAAGAGACAACCGACAAGGATGGCACATACCTAAGACTAGAAGTTCTGAGTACTATAGTTTTTGAGCTCAATCTTTATGTGAGAATGATCTGTGATGGGCCCTGCCTTGCCCTCCGAAGAATGCACACCATTAAAGTAAATGGCGGAAATACACACTGATTAGCAAAACTGACAGGCACAGAAATCAGGCCACTTGGGATGTACCTCACTAGGCAAAGGCCACCCTTGGCTGTAGATACAACTAGTGGTCAGCAACATAAGGCCAGCTGAGATCCTCAGCAACCCTGACATTAAGGGAAATCACCAGGTAACTTGCTGATTGAGACATCTTGCTCAGCTGGTGTCTTAGCAATAGAACATCCAGACAAAGAGCACTTGATCCCATGTCACCATGCCTGATGCAGCACCACATGTAGATTATGCTGTCGATCAGGAGGACTTGTTCCTGATTGGTGGCAGAAAGATATTCAGGGGTGGATGGATTGGTCACAATACCAAAAGGTTAATGTGTGAGTGCTATTGTAATCAGAACCAATGACCCTCTCCACCTCACCAAAGTGACCTCCCCATCAGGCGGTTGAGGCATCTGTCAGCACTTTCTTACTGGTTGAGGCAGCACAGGCACCTGTCATTTTGCTGCTGACCAGACTCTGTTGCAGGTCTCAAGAAGCCTCTATCCCATAGGAATCCCCAGTGTTAAGGCAACTGGAGATATAAGAACCCCTTAGGGTCAAATGTACCACCAAGCAAATAGTACTGGTAGGGTGCATAAACAGAGCAGGTTCTGCACTCATAAACTCTTCCAAGAGGGAAGGTAACAATTGCGCCTGAATTAAATGGGGAGCAAAAACCTTAAAGATGACTATCTAAAATTGCCCTAATTAAGGACAGTCTCTGCATGGATTCAAAGTGTGACTTGGACACAGTGATGGAGTACCCCATGCTGAACAACAGTGACACTGTGCTCTGCAAGAGGCCCAACACAAGTTGTGTGAAGCCTGCCTTTATCTTCCAGTTGTCAAGATACAGTATATATATATCCATGACCTGAAAAGATGGGCCACTGGCGTCACTGTGCGGTGAGGCCAAAGGGGAGGGCCAAGAACTGGTAACCAGTGGAACCTGCTATTAAGAACTTGTATTTTGCTGAGTGATTACAGGACCGGTACATTAAAATATGCATCCTGCAGGTTCAACACCATCCACTCCTTGGAATACCAGGCCAGCAAGACTTGAGCAGGAGATAGTATCTTGAATCTCTCCTTCCGAAGGAAAACTTCAACTCCCTCAGGCCCAAGATCAGCCCCAAGCCTCTGGCATGCTTAAAGACCAGGAAGCAGTGGAAATAGTTGTCTTGACCAATCACCATTTCAGGCACAAGGACAATTGCACTCTGAGCAGAGTCAACACCTCTCAGGAGAGGATGGATGCACGATGCATTGAGACCACTAAAAGAGTAAGTGGGATGTACAGTGGCACTCTAAGAAGGCAAGGCATACCCATCCTGAACAATCCGAAGGGCACACCTGCCCGTGATGGAGCTCCAGTGTATCAGAAAGTGGCTCCAGCAACTTGCCCACTCTATGCTTGTGTTTGTCCATGTGTAAATTAAATAGATTATGGTGTAGTGGCAGGAGACAAGGAAAAAGACTGTCCTATCATTTGCACCACTTTTTCCCTGAGACTCCAAAGGTTATGAATGTGACTGCTACCTTTGACAGAAAGGAAAGTACCTGAAGTAGCCCTGAAACGTCTGTAATACTTTATGGGCTATGGGAAGAGCTGCAACAGCAGCCTTTGATAAGGCACCAAGAGTAGCTCCAACATGTCTGATATTGTTGATGAAATTGGCACACCGGTGAAGTCAGGTTAAGAGAGGGCACCATTGCATGGCTCTGATTTAAACCTCTACAGAGCAGAATCAGCTTTGTTTTCAAAGAGCCGCAAGCCATGTCCATTAGGGTGGCATGAGGATCTCAGTAACTCCTGTAGAGTGCATCCACACATATTTAGGAAAGTACCGATAACAGAATCAGTTGAATTCAGGCCAGGTAGTGATAACGCGTCCAGCCCTTATAAATTACCTGTACCTGGACACGTTGGAGGTCGGTGGATTTTTTTAACCGAGTCGGGCTCTCCTCATCCTAAAATAGTCATTCAGATCAACAATCAATAACTATTGTAATCGATAATCAATACTCAATTAATATATCAATATACCACATCAGAAATCAATAACAGTTTGTAATTCGGCGCACCATGACCTTTCAGTCATGAATAACCACACCAGTTTATTAAAAGTTAGTGAATTTATTTCCCTATATTAACAAAGCTAGCACGATGTATATAAGTCTCAAAACCAAATGATATATGTATATGAACATTGCAAGCTGTCCATAGCGGTGGAAGAAACGCAATCTACGCAAAATCTGGATAATAGTACACTCAACTATCGCAATACAAATCACTAAAATGACTAACTGTATTTGACTGATTTCATACATTTGTCAGCATAACAAGATTTCAAATCAACATGGTGCATCAAATGAATCCCTCGACTAACCTCTAATTAGCATTGGCATGTGGGACTTCATGCGAAAACGAATTTAGTCAACACAAATTTGGAAAACTTCTAGCTAGGACCCTATAAAATAGCAATTGGTACCTAAAAGGAAAAACACAATGCATTATACATTTATCCTTTCATATTTACCAAATACAATCAGCATTCTAGAAAAGTCTTCGTCCTTCAGGTACCGGTTCGATCAGCATGGAGCAGATTTTGAAAGGGGGCAATGGTAAGGGCAAGCTTCCTTGCAATCGGCAAGGAAAATAGGGCAAAGGTTTTTCATGGGCAAAACGGGGCAAATCAAAGTTAAAGTCTCTAGGGTGAGAATTCTTAAAGTCTCTTTCTCTAGAATAGAGAAAAGGGCATCAGGGTGTCGTCCAAAATGGAGTCTGGCATCAGGCTTCAAACTGGCATCGAGGAAAATTGCAGACTTCTCTTTGTCCGGTGGGTTTAAGTAAGGATCATTCCAAATTCTGCAGGGTCTTCCATTGGAGGGTTCATAGGTTGGCTTCAAATTGTCCAATGAAAAATTGTTTTTTACTAGAGCTCATTTATGCATACATTAGCCTTGGAGCCTTGGAACACAAGTTGTATCATGGTTTGCCAATTATTTTTGGTATCTGTACCTTCATTGTTCGCACCTGCAGAGACTGACCTTGCATCAAAGGGGATGAAACCGGCCTAGTACGAAACCTTGGAGATAAGTGTATTAGTCATCTCTGCTGGAAAAATACAACTTCAAGCAAGAATATATGTTTCATTAGTTCAAGGAAAAGCCACGCAGTTAGAATTTGAGACCAGGCAACTAGGCCAAAGCCTGTACTAAATTTAAGCTAAGCAAAACAGTTTTCAAACAAGAAATCATGGCATACATATGCAATTATGACGGTTTACTACATTTTCAATACTTCATGATTAATAAAGCTTGTTTACAATGATGGCGAACTGCCCCGAGGGCACAATTTCCCTCGTACATTATTTTCTTTACTAAAATCACACCACGATATACGTTTTAATTATGCGATATGTATGAATATATGTCGGACCTTCTTTTTCTGCGTCATCAATCCCTCCTCTGATGACTAATTATGTCATCACATCAAATCTACCCACAAATTTTATACCATTAAAATTCTGTATAGTAATTTGGCACTTCAGTCAATTCCCTTTTTCTTTTAGTCCCTTTTGATTTTTCCCTATATATCTCCACCATCTTGTTCTCTATTTTCTCCTCTCTCTTCCTTTTGTTCCTTGCTTTTAATATTTTAATAGCTTTCCATATTCCCCAGGGGCCTAATAAACAAATTAATACTATTAATATTCCCTTTACTATTTTTAATAACAATCCGTTCCAAACGCTGCTGAGCCAATTTCCCACGGACGCAAATCCTTTTCCAACCTTCTCCCAAACTCCGGGCTCTTTTAATTCCTTCAAATCTACGCTTTCTTTGGTTAAGTTCGTAAGCATCATTCTAATTTTTCCACTGCTGTCTGATATGTATGTACAGCAGTGACGTGTACCAAGCATTTTGCAAACGCCGCCATCCTTTGCTAAAAGAATGTCTAAGGCAAGCCGATTTTGAAGAGTCATAGCTCTTTCTGCAGCAAGTTCAGCATCCATCAGGATTATAGCTCCTGAAAATTTTGTCAACATGTTATCCACAATAGTAGACAACTTTCGTATTTTGATTGAATTCAATATGACTCCCACTGAAGGAATCATTGGTCCAAATATATCTCCTACCACGCCAGAAGCTGTCTCCCTTTTCTGAACATGATGTGATTCAGACAGCTTTGGAAATTTCTTTAAATCGTCTAGTTGATAAACCTTTGGGAACACTATTCCCAAATAACATCTCCCATACCATCCTTAAGGAAGACGATAATAGGCGTTGAGTCCACAAATATAATATATTCCAGGAATAACTGGGTCTTGTCCATTCAGCATGAACGTCCACTTAGGTTTAAATGCATACGTATGTTTGCATTCACTCGTTCCCACAAAATCTGTGTCATAATATGATTCAGCTCTATATATACAAAATCTCCCTACGTGCAATGTATCTAAAGCTATTTTCCCTTGTATTTTTATTGCAGCAAAAGCATAATTATCTACAGATGTTCTTTCGTGTAATTCCCTCTCTAATTTCTCCTTCATTTCATTCTTCCTATCATCAGTGCGGTCTAAAAAATTAATTTCTACTGGTGAAAGCAAGCATGTAAGGTTCTCTCTATGTGCGTGAGCTGTGTGAAAAGGTGACATTGGTTCGAAGAATTCCCTCATTAATTTGGCATACCAATCTCTAGCTATTTTACTCAAATGCCCTATTATGGGGACATATGCAAAAGTAACATCATAATTAGTGTAGAAATAATGAATGTCCTTTTGACCATAGAATCTAGACGCTATAATACTACATGTACTTCCATATGTAAGAGGCATGCTGTGATATGTTACCCCTTCCACCACTGAGGTAGGTATTTGTGTACACACATAACAATCTTTCGCATCCATGGTCTCAACATACTCACTCAGCAAGCGATAGAAAACGTTAGATGAAAGTGCCTTTTTATCATGCACGTGTCTCTCGTCTTGTTCGAGTCTTTTCAGAGCGGTTAGTTCAGTAACGATAGTAGGTTTAGAAGTAGTAGCATCATTTGTCTCTTTCTCATTCTTCCCATGCATTCCAAGAACCATTACTACGATGATTAGTACGCATGCAGTTATTAAACCTATACACATGTATTTTCAACACTTCATTTTACGCCCCTGTGTAGTGAAACTAGTCATGATCTGTATAGAATCAGAGAGTTGAAGACACCTTATCAAAGCGGTTTTGCAGGTATTTACAAAGCTGAACGAGTTCAATGTTCACACAGTTTTCTTTAGCAGCTTAGTCTCTTATCGGTTAGCAGCGTTGTCTCAAGATCGGTTTTAAAGTCAATCAAGTTAGCAATATCTCAGCCGGTTGAAAGTCAATCAGGTGGTCAATGTCTTCAATCGACAGAGTCCATAAAATGTTTGTTTCCAAAGTGAAGTTCTGCTTCTTCGTTCTCGAGACTGAGGGATACGAATTCGTCTGACCAATCGTTATTGGCAACGTATGCCCACTCCGGACCGGAATACCTCCTGCTCGGTATCCTTTTTCTTTTCAATTTTGCATCTCTCTTTGATTCTTTCTCACTGGTACTTTCCTCTTTGGCCAAGTCCTTTTCTTCACTTGGCGTTGGTACTACAACAGACACTTCCTTTCTTTTCTCTTTCACTCTTGGCCCTTCGCTGTCGTTCAACGTTTCTCTAGTTCTTAGTTATACTGGCGATATGCTTTGTCTACGTTTTGCACTGGGTCCACTTGACGGACCCGCAACCTCTTCCGAAGGAGTTTGAACAGTTTCACTCTGTCTTGTTTCATCTTCTCCCTCTGGGAAGTCAATCAGGTTTTCCTGTTCCTTTCCTGTATCGTCTGCTTCTGGGAAAGCCCTCCTCTGATCAGGCTCTCCTGCTTCTTCACCTGTTTCGAGCCCTTTGTCAACGTTACTTTCTTCAGGCTCTTTGTCACTTTCAGCTGCTTCGGGCTCTTTGTTACCTTCAGCCGCTTCGTCGCTTTCTGAGGCTCCTCCTTGGTCTTCCCCAAGTGAATCAGTTGCTTCGTCCTCAGAGAATATTTCTCCCTCCTCTATTTCTGCCTGTTCGCTTCTAGTTCTTTTTCGCTCTGTCTCAGCGCTTGGCACTTTGTTATCAGGTACTGGTAACTTCAGCGCTTCAACTTCCTCGTCTGTGGGACACAATACCCTCTTTGTGTGACTGGCGTGAATCCAGTTGGGAACTCCCGCACACTTCACAGCGGTGGTAGTCGTCAGAATCACTTGAAAAGGTCCTTTCCAACGGGGTTCCAAACACGACTTCCTCACGTGCTTCTTTATCACGACCCAGTCACCTGCTTTCAGGGCGTGTCCTGGACCTTGGATCGGTGGCAAGGTGGTTGCCTCCACCTGGTGAGAGAAAGAGCGAACCACATCAGCTAGACCTTTGCAGTAGTCTAACACCATTTCATCTGTAATAATCAAAAGCGCATTTGCAGGAACTGCTGGAAGTCTCATAGCTCTGCCCATGAAGATCTCATGTGGGGACAGTCCAGTCTTTCTGTCAGGGGTGTTTCTCATTGACATTAGCACCAAAGGCAACGCATCAGGCCATTTCAAATTTGTTGATGGGCATATTTTCGCCATTCTTTATTTCAATGTGCCATTCATTTGCTCCACCAGACCTGATGCTTCAGGGCGGTAGCTACAATGCAACTTTTGCTCAATGTTCAGTGCTGCACAAAGCAATTTTATTACTTCGTTATTGAAGTGACTTCCCCTATCTGATTCTAAAGAGATCGGGAATCCGAAACGTGGTATTAGCTCTCTCAAGAGTAGTTTTGCAACTGTGAGACTGTCATTTCTGCGTGTAGGGTATGCTTCAATCCAGTGACTAAAAATGCACACAATCACCAACACATACTTCAAGCCTCCATGCACAGGCATCTCAATGAAGTCCATTTGCATCCTGCTGAATGGACCCCCTGCTCTTCCAATGTGCCTCAAATTTACTGCGGTTCCCTTCCCTGCGTTCATCTGTTGGCAAATGACGCAACGGTGGCAAACTGCTTCAGCAACTTGACGGAATTTGGGGTTAAACCAATCGGTTTTAAACAATCTAATCATGGCATCCCTCCCAAGATGAGCTTGTCCATGGTAAAATCTAGCTATCTGCATCAAAAGACTGTTTGGAAGAACAAATTTCCCTTCACTTGAAACCCATAAATCATCTAGCCTCTTTACACATTGTGATTTGGTCCATGAGAGTTTCTCATCCTCACTGACATCATTCTGTAAGGATTTCAATTTGTCCATTGTATCTATAACCTTTAGAGCAAAGATTTCGCTTTGTTCAAGTTCTGGTTCACTTATCAAATTCCATTCATCCCCGAGCAATATACAGTTCAATGTGCAAAACCGTGCGACTTGATCCGCATATCCATTTCCCAGGGAAACATAGTCTTGTCCCTTCGAGTGTGCACTGCATTTTACCACTGCTACTTCCCTGGCAATTGAATGGCATGTAACAATTCTCTTATTCTTTCACCATTTTTCACTGGTGATCCTGAAGAGGTCATGAAGCCTCTCTGTGACCATAATTGTCCAAAATCATGCACTATTCCAAATCCGTACTGACTGTCAGTGTAGATGGTGACTTTCATCAATGCAGAGAGTTGGCAAGCTCTAGTAAGGGCTACCAATTCTGCTACTTGTGCAGAGTAAACTCCTTGAAGCCAAGATGCTTCCAGAACACCTGTTACAGTACATACAGCATATCCTGCTTTCAATATTCCCAGTGCATCTCTTAAACATGAACCATCAACAAAAATTATTTGATCATTTTCTTCCAATCGGGTGTCTTTGATATCAGGTCTTGGTTTGGTGCAAAATTCAGTCACCTGAAGACAGTCGTGCTCGATGTCTTCAGCGTTCTCAATTTCAGCATTTTCACTGGGAAACAAGGTTGCTGGGTCCAACGTAGTGCACCTTTTCAGCTGCACATTAGGTGATCCCAGAATTTTTGTTTCATACCTTGTGAGTCTAGCACCAGTCATGTGCTGTGTTCGGGAACGTGTCAAAAGTATCTCGACTGAGTGAGGGACCATGACTGTTAAAGGGTGTCCCATCACTATTCCTTCACTCTGAGTGAGGCTGATACCAACTGCTGCTACGGCAGGCAAGCACCCTGGTAGTGCTGCTGCAACCGGATCCAAAGTAGCTGAAAAATTTGCTACTGGTCTGTTTACGCCACCATGGGCTTGGGTCAAGACAGACAAGGAACATGCATCACGTTCATGACAAAACAATGTGAAAGGTTTTGTGTAGTCAGGCATACCTAAAGCTGGAGCCCTGCACATGCATTCCTTTAATTCAATAAAAGCATCCATCTCATCTCCTTTCAGCTCAATTTCATCCAACGCATCTTTCTGGGTCAATTTCAGCAAAGGTTTTGCTAGAGTTGAGAAGTTGGGAATCCATTGGCGACAGTAGCTCACCATTCCCCAAAACTTCCTCACCTCCCTCCTCGTCCTTGGGGGACTCATTTGGAGTACACTTGTTATTCTTTCCTTCATTATCCTACGTGACCCCTTCTCTATTTGGTGACCCAAATATTTCACTTTCTTTTGACAGAATTGTAACTTCGAAGGGGACACCTTATGTCCATTTCTTCCCAAATGGTTCAGTAGGGCAATGGTGTCAGCTGTGCAGTCACTTTCTGTCTTGGACGCGATCAGTAAGTCGTCAATGTACTGTACTAGGGTTGACTCGAATGGCAACTCCAGTGCTTCCAAATCTTTCTTTAGAATCTGATTGAAGATTGACGGTGACTCTGAAAACCCTTGAGGAATTCGACACCAACTGTAAACTCTGTCTAGGAATTTGAAACAAAAGAGAAACTGGCTGTCCTCATGAAGAGGCACAGAAAAGAATGCTTGCGATAAGTCGATAACTGAGAACCATTCAGCATCACAGGGAATTTGAAACATTATCACAGCTGGATTCGGTACTACGGGACAACATTTTACTATTATGTCATTTATTTTCCTCAAATCCTGAACAATTCGGACCTTTCCACTGGGTTTTATTAGTCCCATTATTGGCGAATTACATGGACTGCTCAACACTTCTTTCAGTACTCCCTGTTTCACAAACTCCTCAATGAGTTGGGCAACTTTTATGAGGGTGTCTTGTGCCATGTGGTACTGTGGGGTCTGGGGAAAGGTTACATTGGGTTTTACAGTCACTTTCACTGGTTCCACTCCTTTCACCAGTCCCACCTCTTTCCCTGTCATGTCCCACACTTCCTTTCCGACTGTTTCTTGTAACTCAGCAGGAATGTATGCCTCAGTGACCATTGGATGAAGGGTAATCAGGGGATACTCTTCATCAACAGTTTCCACTTCATCCCCTCCTACACTGTCCTCTTCCTCCCCATCGCTACTCGTCTGAATTTTAATTCCATCATTTGAACACATAATTGAACATCCCAATTTGCACAATAGGTCTCTCCCTAACAGTGATATCGGGCTTGAGTCACACACCACAAATTTATGTGACCCTCGGTAGTTGCCAATTCTGACTTGTACTGGGTCTGTGATTCGTCAGGTACCTATTTGCTACTCCCACTACCTGTACTGTTCTCCCTGAAAGTGGCAAATTTGGTACTTCAATGCTCCTAACAGTGGAACTTGTAGCTCCTGTGTCAACCAAGAATGAAACGCGATGACCCATAACTCTTCCCTCCACATACGGACCCTTTTGATCAACTTCCAAAGATGCTGCAAGCACACAATTTCCCTCCTCATCTGAACTTTCACTCTCCCATACATCGTTTATTCCATTCTCGCTGTGTAATGGGAATTGGTGTACTGTGTCATTTTGACTCATTCCCTGACCCGCAACCTGTTGAGGAAGCATTGCTTGCTGCTGATTCATTGGTGCTAAGGGTATTTGCATTTGCTGATTAGGTACCATGGGAAACTGCTGTTGCATTGGCTGCAATTGTGTCATTTGCACACGGGGCATTTGCACCTGTTGCGGTTGCATGGGTTGTAAACCCTGCAGCTGGTTTATATTGTTTTGGAAATTTGGATTTGGACCTCTCAGTTTCGGTCCTCTCATAGTCTGAAATGCATTGACATCATTGTTTTGCTGACCTACACCTTCCTGCACCATCATTGGGCACTCCCGTTTCCAATGCCCGACGATTCCGCACGTGTGACATGGCATCACCTTCTTCATTGCCTGTATACCATTTGGAATCATAACGGTATTCAAATCAGGACCATTATTCACAAAACCTCCTCGGCCTCTGCCTCTCATCTGCGGCTGAAACATAGCATTTCCCTGCTGCTGCTGCATCTGTTGTTGAAAGCCTTGCAAACCTTGTAAGCCTGTCTGAGCTGCTCTGAGCTGCATCACCATCACCTTTTCTTTCAATCTTTTCTGTTTGGTCTCAATCTCATCACTGCAGTATTTCGCATAATTCAACACTTCGTCGATCGACTTCGACTGCCAACAAATCAAATGCGTTTTAATCATCTGGCTGATTTCGGGTCTCAACCCTTCCACAAACCTGAACACAAAATGGAGCATGTCCTTGGCCTCAATCGTTTCCGTGCCACTGTAATTTTTAAACGCTTTCAACAACTTCTCATAATACGCATGTATAGACTCTTTAACCTCTTGGGCTGTTCTGTCAATCCTCTGCCAATCCACATTTTTCGACGCAACCTTGGTTTTCAAGTGCTCGATCACCTTGTGGTACAAGCTCATGACCGTGGGTGATGGCGCACCTGTGTCCCTGTCTCTCTCTGGTTCACTCGTTGGCCAACCTACAGCTCTTTTACAATCTTCCCACAAATCTGCCGGAACCACGATTTCAAATAAAGTATTCAGGTCTTCCCAGAGACATTTCACGAGCTTCACAAATCTATCTGTTTGCTGATACCACTCGATCGGCTTCTCTCTCAATTTAGGAAAGTCATCCGTAAAGGATTGAATATCGCACCTGTGCCATGGTACATGTACAAGCTTTCCCCCTGCTGTCTCTCTCATTGGTAACATAGTTATCAGATCGTCATTCTGTTGTTTTTTCTCATTCCGTTCTGGAGTATTTTCTTTCTTTTTGTCCTTTTTCTTAACCCACCTGCTTTCCCACTTGTCTAAACATCTCCAGACCTGTGCACTCTGCAGTATCTCTTTAAGGTGTGTTTTCATCCCTGCGCATCTCATGTGTTCAAAATCTTTTGTCTCAAAGTCTAACCTGTAACTTCTGCTCAGGTGTTTAGTCTTACTTATATCGATCTCGTTTCTGTCTGAAATTTCTTGTAATTTCTTATGTATGCTGCTTACTTCTCTTGTAATCCTAGGGCACATGTATCTTAGTTCTTCCTCTGTGTATGATTCTAATCTGTTCAAACCCATTGTTCCCTCAACCAGTTCATCTGCCTCCATACCCAACCTTATTTTATTCAGGTATTCTTCTCCCTTCCCGCTAGATGCACTCTGTGGGGAGTTTAGGCTGTTGAACCATTGCGTTAACTGTTGTGCGTTCAGTCCCATCAGTGTAGCAGTTACATCAACTGCCACTGACGGTTTCTGTAATGTTTCAGTCTGTGTTGTTAACGGTACTAATAGTGGTGGATGTGATCTTACCACGGTTGACGGAGCACAAATTGGAATTGGACTAAATTCCGACAAGGACCCAGATCCATTTGGCAGTGCTGCTATCGGAGTTGTCTCTGGAGTGGTTTCTATGCATCTTCTCCCTGTCCCATTCTGTATCATTAACCCTTGGTCGCTTGTGCTTGAATTTGCCTGTATGTACAGTGGTACTGGTGGACCTACAGTGATAGGCAGAGATATCGCATCTGGATTCTGCCCGTTCCCCAAATTCTGTGGCATGTTAATCCCCACATTATGGTTCATCATTGCTGGCATACCTAACTGGCTTTCTATTACTCGCACTTCTTGTGTCTGCTTTTGGGGCATCGAGAACTGTGTTGATTCAGCTTGAATCAATGTCGGTCTCTTATAGTTTTGTCCTCCCTGCGCCATTGAATCGGAAGTCATTCCCATGTTATGCTCATCACAACAGTGCCTCTGAACCTTTGGCTGATAGTTATCAGCAGGTTTCAATGTAGGCACTTCTGGGTAAATTCTCTGAACCTGTGGTATTTGTGGGAAAAAAGGCACGTCAGAGCTGCTCGGTCTCTGAGATATTCTCAAATTGGGTGTTACATTACCCTGTGTTGGTTCTGGAGGGGCAGTACTGATACTTGAGCCTTGTTCGTTCTCCACATACGGTGGCGGGCGATCATTCAACAATTGTATAATGAACTCGTCATCGTCTGACTCGTCTCCCCTTTTTGAGTTTCTATTGCTCTCTCTATCTCTGGACTGACTCCTGTTTGTCTTATAGGTAGCTTTCCTTCCTTCCGTTTCCCCTTCATCAGCAATTGCTGGAAACAATTTAATCCCCTGCAATACGTCTGATCTCCAAACCTTTTGTGTGGTGTCCCATCTAGCATCCGCTAGTGTCTTCTCTACCTTTCTTATCCTAGTCTCTAATTTATTTTGTTGTTGGTTTCTAGCTATCAGCTCCCAAATTGCTAACGCTTCAAACTGTGCTGGTCTCGGGGGTACTTTCATGTCGTATAGCGCAAATCTCAGATTTTCTAAAACCCTCAGATTAAACGACCCGTGGATAGGGAACGCTACACTTCCATGTTTTTCCGTTAATTTGCACCATTGTTTTAACCATAAACATGGCGCTACACCCTTTTCTTCAATGACAATGTAAGCTGGCGTACCATCAGGCGGTGTTTCTTCTCCTACATTTGCTTTAATATAAACATCTCCCCTCATGGCACTTTTAAATGCTTTGAAAAATGTAATCTTTCCGTCTCTTATTTTTCTTAATATGTGTAATCAATAAGTGACTTTAATTCCCGGAATACTCTTCGCTTGCCTTTCTCCTACCGGTTGCGCTTCATGGGCTGTGTCCAATCCGTGCGCGACCCTTCTTTCCAATCGACCTATCCCAGCGCGGCTCCTAGTGACGTCACACTCACACACTGCGGCTGACAAATTCCCGCGGCTTGTCTTCTTTCACTCGTCTTTCACTCTCAAACTAATTTCTGCAATATAATGCGAGCACTTTACCAAAATAATAAAACAAATCTGTCGGTTTACTACAGGAAGGGTAACACAATCGCTTCAGAAACCTTAGGGATTTTTCACTAGCCTCAGCAGTTATTCCATCTTTCTCGGTTTCCCGCTTTCGCAAGCAAAATTTGACCCGCAAACTTTACTCTCAACTGATCAATGAACTATTCTAGTGCACTTTAGAATTCGTCAAATCTCAAATTCGAAGTTTTCTTTCACTCCGCAACATTCATACCGACTCGTTGACCACACCCGATCAACCTATTAAACCGACCAGATTACAACATTAAACAAGTGTCTCATACACTTTTCAACATACTCCGGAGTCTTTTGAACTTGCAGGGCCCGTCTCAACATCAACAACCACGTGGACAATTTTTTTCTGCACAAAGCGCTACACACACGTGAAGTTCGACGACTTCCCTACTCTCACACCTTTAGACCTCTTAACCCCCTAAAATCCTCTCACAAACTCCTCAATTAATCTGCGGCATTAAGCTATGCAAGCGCAAAACCCTAACTTCACTCATACCGTCACTAGAAACGCCAAAACCATTCTCACACCTCCATGTCCTCCATTCGCAAGCTCCGAGATCCCGGGAAAGTCATTGGGGACTTAGGGCATCATCATCCCTCCAACTTATTTTATCAAAGAAAATTCTAACTTGACTCTGTCTATTGTTCGGATGGGGTCCCAAAGGGCAAAACCATCCTCTGCTACCATCGACTGATAACGCGTCCAGCCCTTATAAATTACCTGTACCTGGACACGTTGGAGGTCGGTGGATTTTTTTAACCGAGTCGGGCTCTCCTCATCCTAAAATAGCTGAGTCATTCAGATCAACAATCAATAACTATTGTAATCGATAATCAATACTCAATTAATATATCAATATACCACATCAGAAATCAATAACAGTTTGTAATTCGGCGCACCATGACCTTTCAGTCATGAATAACCACACCAGTTTATTAAAAGTTAGTGAATTTATTTCCCTATATTAACAAAGCTAGCACGATGTATATAAGTCTCAAAACCAAATGATATATGTATATGAACATTGCAAGCTGTCCATAGCGGAGGAAGAAATGCAATCTACGCAAAATCTGGATAATAGTACACTCAACTATCGCAATACAAATCACTAATATGACTAACTGTATTTGACTGATTTCATACATTTGTCAGCATAACAAGATTTCAAATCAACATGGTGCATCAAATGAATCCCTTGACTAACCTCTAATTAGCATTGGCATGTGGGACTTCATGCGAAAACGAATTTAGTCAACACAAATTTGGAAAACTTCTAGCTAGGACCCTATAAAATAGCAGTTGGTACCTAAAAGGAAAAACACAATGCATAATACATTTATCCTTTCATATTTACCAAATACAATCAGCATTCAAGAAAAGTCTTCGTCCTTCAGGTACCGGATCGATCAGCATGGGGCAGATTTCGAAAGGGGGCAATGGTAAGGGCAAGCTTCCTTGCAATCGGCAAGGAAAATAGGGCAAAGTTATTTCATGGGCAAAACGGGGCAAATCAAAGTTAAAGTCTCTAGGGTGAGAATTCTTAGGGCTATATTTATACTTTTTGATGCAAAACTGCGCCAACGCAGTTTTGCGTAAAAAAAAATTGCGCCATCTAACGCCATTTTGAAGCGCCATGCGGGCGTCAAATTTATACTTTGACGTACGGCGGCGCAACCAACAGGTGGGAGTCATTATTTCGTGACGCACACAGCGTCCGTCTGTCGTAAAGGAAACCAACGTAAATGCGACGCACATCACTGTGGGTCGATTTACGACAGCGCAATCGTGAAAACGCCGTTTTTTTTCACGCAATTACGTTACATTTTTGCGCGAAAACTGCCCTTTCAGGAGAGGAGACCCAAAATGGATCCTAGATGCCCCAACAGACCCCAGGAGGATGAGAGCAGACCAGGAACCAGCCAGGAGGAAGCATACAGGAACCAGGACATTTAAAAAAAAAAAAAAAAAGTGTCGCTTCAGTGCAGAGGAGCAGGAAATCCTGGTGAAAGAGGTGACGGAACACCAGCACCAACTTTTCATCTCCTCTAAATTGCCACTCAGTAGGAGAGAGGCCACCTGGAAACAAATTGTGGACAAGATTAACAGTGTGGCTGAAGAACGCCGGACAGTCACCGAGTGTAAGAAACGCTGGCATGACTGCAAACGTAGGACCAAAGAGAAAATGGCCAGGAACAGGAAGGCAGCAATGCAGACTGGAGGGGGGAGTCCAGCACACCAGGAGGCCCTGGACCACATGGAGGAGATGGTCGCAGCCGTCATCCCGGAGGAGATCGTCACAGGGATTCAAGGACTGGACAGCGCAGACTACCAGGAGACAACGCACATGCAGGGTAAGTCGCATGGGGAATTCAAATGCAATAATGGGGACTGTAAGCAGGGGGGGGGATACCTACTACACAATGCATGTAAGTCAGCACATATATGAAGTGGCATGGGGAAAGGGGCACGGCAGGGGGGCATGCCCAGTACTGACCGAAGCTGGGGCACGACAAAATACAGCAACAACAACAGTCCCACGGGGACATCCTGTAATTACAACAAGAGAGCCAAGGGAAAGCAGTGACAGGTGGGAAGGACACTACCTCAAATCCACATCTAGGCACTTGTATTGCAAAATCTATTCTACATCAACTAGGTCCCTAACAGTAATGCTGTAGCAAATACAACAACTGCAACTTAACTGCCACCACAGTTGACAATAACACCTCTCATCTCTGTGCAGCTATAGCACCACATGGCAGGAACCCCACCCTGGAACATACATACCTAAAATAGGGGGTGAGGATGACATCTGCAATTACTCCTAGAAATAAGACAAAGGTACCAGTACACTCAAATGCCGAATGTCCATAACTGACACATACATAACCCTAAGTAAACAGCAATAGGAGCCACACAGCACTAACGACACACACATGCTGCATACGTCAGGGTCCCTCTCGTGCCTGGCTAACAAGGCTACATCACTAATGTCATACTGCTCAGACAACAACATTGAGGAGGGGACACAGGCAACTGGTCACTGAAACACATCTGCACAGTCTTACAAAAAAATAGGACATTCATACGATAAACAGGCCAATCCAGTAAGACACACATCATACCCCATCATATACAAACATCAACAATGTTTACATCCATACCACATCCTAACATTGACATGCATAGGTAATGCCACGTAACATGTACAGTTCATGCAATGTGAATAAAAAGTGTATGGGGCAGGGCCTGAGAGGCAAGTGTGCTGGCAGGGCAGTCACAACACCCACAGTCAGTCAAAGTGTAGTGTGGCAAGTGAAACGTATACTTTGCGCATTAGCCTCAGGCTGGAGGCCTTTGTGCATCTTACCCTGAATGTACTAATACTCATTTGCTCACATCTAAGAGCCTCAGAGCACTTTGCACTAAATGATTATCATTGCCCTTCCTATCAGTTAATGTAGCAAATAGTCAGTCCTAGGGTGTTGTTAATTAGTCAAATCACCCTGTTTTGCCTACTTCTGCACTGGAGTTTGCCAGAACATATTCACACTGTGCCCCAGTCAAGGATACCATCTGGTACGTTGCTGATAGATGTGGTAGGGTTGAAGGTCTGGCATTCCTGCATAGGGAAACCTTGTCATCACCATGACATATGTCTTTTAAATTCACTTCCTCGTCCCATGACACGCATGGGGGAGTTTCCAAACATAAATTCACAACTAGATGCTGCCTGCCTTGCTGCTGATGCACAACCAGATCCCAGCCCATTCCTCTGATATGAGGGATGATGTCTCCCCTGTGATTCAGACAGGCAAGCTCCAAACTTAACATGCTGTGCTATACATAGAACAAGCAGAGGGAGAGTAGAAACTGTTAGGCACCATGATAGTTGTGTACTAATGTATTAGTCTCCTGCGGACTATTTCAATTCTAACAGTGTGTATTGTTTGGGTTATTGGGGCTCACACCTAAATTCCTACAAGTCAGTTGTACAATGAAACTTCATATCAAACAAATACTGTCTTTGTCATTTGTGTATGGGAACATACCGGAAAAGATAGAAATGTGTAGGACCTGAGTGACCACCACTTCCCTGAGAAGTTCCAAAGATGTCATGCGCTCGGATGTCTAAACATTCCTTTGATGTGGGAGACCAGAGGCACTGCTAGTTAGTCTGAGCTAAATTGAATATCTGGGTGACAGAGTTATATACAAGTGGGTCAAGCTTAGTCCCCCACACCATTAGCTATCCTGCTGCCTAGAAAGCCAAGAATCACATGTAGGATAATGAGAGGCCACCCAACAAAATGTCCCTCCATAACAATAGTGAAACACCGAGGGAAGAGTAGGACAAAAAAACGCCTATTTCTAAATAATTACAAAGCAACACCTAGAGGCGACCTGGCAGACATGTCTGAAAGATCCATATCATACATGTGACACACAGGTGGGCCATAGGCCTACAACAATGCCCTATGACGGACAGCAGATACCAAGACAAACACAGAGTACAAAGTTAAGGCATCCAAAGGCTGGTATCTTAAAGCAAAATTGTCACAACACAGACACACTAATTGTACCCTGTTTCATTGCAGAGGAACACAGATCTCCTGCCGATCTGCCTGTCCAAGAGTTCCCTGATGACATGGATGACGAAACCATCAACCTCCCACAAGAGACCATTGACATGGTCCTTGAAAGCCTCCAAACCCCACCTTCAGTCACAAGGAGGAGCACAGAAGAAGCAGCCACCACAGTAGAACCACCCGCCACCCCAATTGTAAGACCTGCCAGCTCCAACACAGCTGAGGACTCTGACAACACTGGCACCAGCTTCGAAAGAACTGTCGTTGGGGTCCAGCGGGAGCTGGCCAAGGAGGTGCGGGTGGGGATGCAAACTATGGCAGCCAGCCTTGAGGGGGTGCGTTCGTGCATGTTGTCAACTGCTGATCAGGCAGCTGCAATGCAAGCCAGAACATCGCTCTTGGAGGAACTTTTAAAAACACAGAAGGAAATCTGCACAGCTGTCATCCAGTTGACACAACAACTCCAACTGCAAGCCAGTCAACGTGTGCACGAATGCAACATAGAACCCCTCAGGGCCGACCTGGCTGCCTACCATCGTGATGTGGCTGCCATTCTGAAAAACCAGCAGGCCCTCCTTGCTGCAGTACTGCCCTTCATTACTCGACAGGGATCAGCCCCCGGGATGTCTGCCTCCATGTCTTCTAACACTGAGGTGTGTGTTGCCCCTTCACAACCAACAACAACAAGGATACACCAGGCAACACACACATCAGAAGAAGAAGACATGGAACAGATAACATTTACACGCAAGAGTACCCGGAAGCCCTAGTCCCTGCACCATGGACTACTCTGACCAAGGTCTTACATTTTGACACATGCCAGTCTCACTACAACTACCCTCAATGACTGTTCGGCAATCCACTGTATGACTTGTCCCCATTGCCAGTGAATGTCTCTCTCCTACCATTTGGCAATTCATGTTCCTCTGCACCGTCTGTGACATCACCCCAGCATGTCAGGAGCATCATCCACACCCCGTCTGTAGGATCACCATGTAATAATGCACCAGAACGGACTCAGCTAACATTGTGAATGGACATTTTGCACTACACCACCTACAAATAAATATCACTTGCACACCTATTGTGTCTCTGTGTCATTTCACACTTCAACTGTGCAGTAGATAACTCCAAAGTGGCTGTGTGGCAACCATGTCGATTCTCCATACTACTGTCCTGATTTCATGTATACTGAAACATCTGTGCAGTGGCCAGGATTGCATCATAGCTTTACTATACTGAGGAAAATAACTGATGAAGGGACTAAGCACACACAATCATGCTGTGTTGGACAGAATGATGCACCATCTACAGCTATTCTAGACAACTAATGGTGGCTGAGAAATGTAGGCACCATGCGATGCTAAAATTGGAAATTATGCTGTAAAATGAAAGGAATGATAAACAAATTACACTGCATCAATCACCCTTATGGCGTATACTTCCATGAAGGAAAGTCATGCTGAATCAGTACACACATGATGTAGGTCAGCAATGACAGCAACAAGACAAGAGTGTGAACAAATCCTCATCTACAAAGATCTCCCTGAACTTCACAATGCTGTCCGACCTATCTATTTACCTACAATAACAAGTCGGGAAGCACTCTTTGTGAAGTAGGATACATACCAACCCCAAACCTGGATGATCAATGCACACTACCAATGTTGGCTCTCCCACATGGTGGATACTTACCAAGTTAGCACACGGGTAGCTGGCATGTTAAACCTCATTAGCCTGGGGATAGCGAGCATGGAACACAAATGTCATACTAAAACTTTCTGCTACACTGATGTCAAGGCTATGAAAAGGTAGCAACTAACGCATCAGGTAAAGGGTTAACAATTTTTTTATTTCAAAGTAGTAATAAAAGAGGCAACTAAGGGAAAGGAAAACCTACACTGATCTAACCTGACTACTACTAACCCACAACTGTCCCTAACTAACCTAAGCTAAACTTACTCTACACATGTAACGAAACGATCTAAACATCAACCCCCCACCCACCATTAAGAGACAAGACACATGCAGGACAACACTTACTAACCTACACACATACTATACTATCCTAAACAAACATATTTTTTGGGGAATTTCTTTTTTTTTTTTATTAAACAGGAATCCCAACATTGCCCCCCACCCACCCACCCACACAAAAATATTAGATAGAAAGAATAAGGACCTCTTACCTAACTCTAACTAAGCTAATTTCCTATACTTATCCTATAACTAACCCCCCAAACCCAACTAACAGTATGAAAAAGGAAAGAGGTGAGAGGGGAGGGGTAAAAGTTCAGGAGGGCAAAATGACTACAGATTTGCCCTCCGTAGTGTGCGCCGGATGGAGCGCACCTTATTCTTCACCACATTCATGTCCTCCGCAAGGTTGTCAACCTTGCGGATCAACCTGTCCAATTTCCTGGCCAATGCCTGGAAGGCTGCAGGGTCAATAGGAGGGTCAGTGCTGGTCTGGGTGCCGGTGGAGGTGGAGGTTGTTGCTGGAGTGGAGTGGCCACGGGACAGCCCTGCTCCCAACACACGGCTGGGTCCAGGTCTGGATGAAGATGCCTGGTCCGTTGCTGTGTCCCCTTGGGCAGACCTGGTGGATGTAGTGGCGGTGGTTGTTGGTGGCACCGTTGGGGGAGCCTGTGGTGTGGCATACAACGCCCCGGAGGCCCGATCCGAATTATATCTGCGGGCCATCCTCCGATACCCACACTGCACCTGCAGGATGTGCCTGTACCTCATTGCACGGCGCTCGAAATGGTTGCGCTCTGCGGCACTCAGGTTTGCAGCTGTGAAGAGAAAAGGGAAATATTGAGCATTGAATTTACAGTGGGTTGAATACCACCATGGGTCATTTGTCCATTACTAGAAATGTATTTTTTGCTGCAATTGTTACAACATAGTTCACGGAAAGGCTCAGAGGAAGTACATGTGAATCCTGCATACCTAAGGGCATATCACACCTAGCATATACATGTCTCTACATGATGGATGACATCACCCTAAACTACTCAACCAAATCATACCTAAGGCATGAGACATTATGGCACCAGCTCTTCCGCGTACTGACTTCACTACATATGTCATTCTATGTGATAACAATCACACTCCTCACTCAATGGCATTTGGAATTAGTTGTGTGCTAAGATTGAACCCCTGGCCCAGAATCATATGTCCACACTAGGGGTCAGATGTAGGAATCTTGAAATAACAACTAGCAATTATGCAAAGCAGAACGGTGTCTCTGACACCGTCTGCGAGTCGCTATGGGGTCCCGAAAACCCACCTCATGAACATCAATGATGTGGGTTCCAAGTTGCCCCACCGTAGCGACTATGGGCACTTACGGGGATGGAGGCCTGCTGGGACCAGCAGAAATCCATAGACGTGACTGCTTTTAAATGAAGCAAGTAATTTTTCCCCAAGTGTAGGCCGTTTACCTGAAAGGAAAATGAGCTGCAATTAGTTTAATAACACAACAATTCAACTTTGAAATTTTCAAGGTAATCATTGGTCCCTTAGACCACTGGCTGTTTTGTGCAGGATTATTTTGGTCCACTCACAAAGGTGAAGGTTTACAATGAGGACCCCTTCCAGTCAGCAAGTTGGTTACCATCCACTTCAAGTGGATGATAACAGCTACTCACTTTGCAACCACGTACTCGGTTGCAAATGGGATTGCCTACCACTGTGATTTGCAAGTAGGTCTGGTAAACCCCTTTATCATTTCCATTTTGAAAAGCATTTTCCTAATATGTACATGACCACCAAATACATTTTGGAATAGGAAACAGACGTTTGCAAATCACAAACATATATTTATGCCATTTGCAACGTGTAGACATTTTTCTCACTCTGGCCCTAGGTACTAACTAAAGTCACAAAAGGTGCTAAGTACGTGTAACATACTGGTTGCTACAGTCCTAGGTACCCTGTTTCACAGTAACATCCCAGTCTTTGTGGGTGGTGTGGGAAGAACAACCAACAATCCCATGTTCAATGCACACCCAGGAGTGTACAGAAAGTTCAACAAGTATGTGCCTTCACACACAACACCTATGAAGGGCTAGCAACACGTTGTAGTCAGCCCAACCTTGTCACATCCCAGGTCCACACATGTCAAAATGATATGACTTAGCCCAACATAACATACTATTAGTGAGGCATGTTTAACAACACACACAGAGGAGGTAGAACACCCATTCACATGATTCAACTGAACACCTAGGCCACTGCACTCAAGTCACATTCACTTCGAGTTCACCTTGTGGAAGTACATGGCCCCGGAAGATCCGACCTACAGTGTACACAGTCCATCCTCAACTAGGAAGAAACACTTGTCATCAAAGCCATGTGCCTAAGCTATCTGGGAGACTGTCAGTCTGATATGCAGACTCAGTTGATGGCAAGTCCCTGACCAAGTCTAACATTGACCAGTGTATTCCAAATGAGTCATACCATTCCCAATTGCCGCCCTAATTGAATGGGCTACAACCCCTCAATCTGAGAGATGACTAGGTATTGCTTTACAGAAACATTATTCAAATTTGATATCACACTAAAACAACAAAGCCAATGAACGGCCAGCACATCAAATCATGAATTCTCTTGAACACACAGTAATCCATCATGCTTCATTACCAAACAATGTAAATAGCACTCAGGCGACACTCACTGTAGGTATCGGGGTCGTCAAAATGGGCCACCTCTCCCACGGTGTACGGGGCTGGTCCACCTGTAAAGCATGAAACAAAGATTATACTCAGACTGGGTGAACGGACAAATAATTTCTGTTACAATGACACTGTGTGAATATGACATGGTAATGATAGACTTTCACACATGCTCATCCTGCATGGATGACTTTGTATTCAACATTATCATTGGATGAGTCTCCTGCTCCAGTGTCACACCCTACTACACTCATGCAGTGGCCAGGACAGTCATGTGTCGTCCAAGTTGATCCTCCATTAGTATGCCCTAACAATCATGTTAACCATACATCTCAGCATGTGCATCCCAGAGAGACATTCCAAAACTGGTTCCATGAGGACTGCATGACCACTCACAATCAAACAGGCTATGTGGACAGGTTCAACACACAGCAACCAGACACACATGTGACATATGTGTGAACAACATGACTAACTTCATGTGACGTGAAGGCAACACACATGTATAGCATCATCATGTGTTTCCAATTTTCTGTCTAGCTATGGCATCTGCATATGTAGGTATGTTGTTTCTACATGACGTACTCACTGGCCATTATGACCAGTGGAGTACAAATAGAGCAGTTCACGTGTTGCTTTTCTGACACAAATGCAACACCACATTACATGCAGCTACAGGCATCTGGTATGTGTTGCAAAAATGAGCCATCGGACTGGTAGCATAGGTCTTCATACACATTCTGCAACAAATACACATTAGGACACATATGTATACCTTTGTAGCGCAGCATTTGCAACATTTTGGGACGCAGAGAGGGGGCGACTTAGCAAAATACAAATAGATGTTGGATTTGAATGCTGCTATTGCGTGTACATGTGTTGCAAAATATGGGGATTTATGTGTATAACCATGGGCCTAGGTTTCCCTAGCATTACACACAGTCAGCTACTTATTTTGCAGATTGGCTAACAATCATCACATGTTCACACACAGATTTCTATCTTTCCCATTTAATAGATTTTTACTCACCAACATGGCCACCAATCCGGAGTCCCAGGTGGTCCAGCAGGTCCTGTTCCCTGGTGATCAGATCTGCCCAGCGGTGCTTGAGTTGGTGTACATTTCTCAGACTCCCGTAGACCCGGACCAGGTGATGGCGCACCTTCTCCCACCGGATTTTCCTCGCCTCCGTGTGATACCCCTGTATCACACGGCCCCCAGCTTACAGCATTAGTGGGAGGAAATGGCTTGCTAGCCATATGAACCCCCCCAATTCGTCTTCACCCATCCTGGACAGGCGAGGCCTACCTGACATATTGAGAGGACTAATAATGGACAAAATAAATATGAAAGTAAAAGTGGGAAATGGGGAAAGGTAGAGGTGTGAAAGATAAAGAAGAAGGAGGAAAATAGCCCATCTAACCCCCCAAACTATGCTACCCACAACAGACTCCCACTGACAATACAAACTATCACAGGTATAGACAAAATAACACTAAACAGACTGAGACAATGTTATACAACAATAATAGATTGACACTAAGACAAAATACAAGGCACACAGGACACAAAAGCAGTAAAACACAGGACAACACCTTTCACACAACCACACAGTCTAGATAAATCTGAGACTGCAAAGTGAAAGTGAAAGTTAACTCCCAGTACAGATTTTGTAAACAGGATATCCTATTACATCACTTCCTGCAGAAAATGGCCGCCGTTTTTATTTTCCCGTTATGCGTCATATTTTCACGCATACACAGTTGTGCGTCATTTTTTTTTGACGCATTACAGTGCACATGATGCGGAGTGAAAAAATATGATATGAATATTAATAATTTATAATGTACATGAGATGACCAACATATTGTCCACGTAGCGTCAATTTTACCACGCATACAGCATGGGCGTCATTTTTTTTACACGTACAGTAGTGCACATGATGCGGAGTGAAAAAATATGATATGAATATTAATAATTTATAATGTACATGAGATGACCAACATATTGTCCATGTAGCGTCAATTTTACCACGCATACAGCATGGGCGTAATTTTTTTAACACGTACAGTAGTGCACATGATGCGGAGTGAAAAAATATGATATGAATATTAATAATTTATAATGTACATGAGATGACCAACATATTGTCCATGTAGCGTCAATTTTACCACGCATACAGCATGGGCGTCATTTTTTTTACACGTACAGTAGTGCACATGATGCAGAGTCAAAAATATTGTGGATGTAAATTATACTTTGAAGGCGAAATATTAAGACACTTTTGGATACATTTGAATTTGACTCTGCATTGTGTGCACACATGTACGTGAACAAATTATGACGGCCATGCTGTATGCGTAGAATATGGAGCAAATTTATCTTTATGTCTTCATGTTTTTAGCTTTGGAAAGGTGATTTGTCATGGACAAACGGTGCGATGTGATACACATATGTGTTTGTAGATGACACATGTCCGTTGTTTTATGTATAGGAGGCATTCACACTGTAATGTTTGGGATACGTTAACTAATGTATTGACCATATTTGACGACATATTTGGTGTAATTGCTGATGGCTATTTTGAAATGATGGATGGGATACCATTATGTATTCCGTCTCCAAAATGTGTCCACATTTATGATGGTGATGCTTTTATCTGGAGTCCTAACAGGGAGTGGGAGAGTCACTTTCAGTTTTTATGGGGCTGAGCATGTCCCATTATGATTTTGTGTTTCAGATTTGTGTTGGACTTGTGACATGGAGGCCACACATGTGCCTTATGCATGTGTTTAGTTCACAAGTACATGATTCTTGTATGTTTTGGGGGCGGTAGAGGTGGACTTAGGCCCCCAGCACCCTAGGATTTGACCATCCAGAATAGCTACTGTATCCATGGAATATATTTATTATATCATGGCAAACCTGCAGCAGCGGGCTAATGTAAGGCCAAATGGTATGAATGACTGTTGACCATTCATTGATCTCATTAGCCCATTTGACGTTTGCAGTAATGATGAACTGGAGCTAACTTGCATACCATTTTCCTATGACTATGTTTGCAAGACTCTCAGCGTTCCCAATGTGATAATGAGAAGAATATTTTGGTTGTCTGTGTCCCTTTCTGCATAAACTGGTTTAGTGTCATGTTACAATCTTCCTGCTAGGTTCAAACTGGGACACAACTGTGATGGTCTACTTTTAAATATTAGATTGATTGTATGACATATGTGTAAATGTGTGTGGGAATGTGGATCCACTATCACCTGTCTGGGTGTATGTTGTCACTGTAACTTCAAGGTCTCCTCCTGAGTTAGTGGCAGCTGATGTTGTAGCTATTGTGTATTGCTCATATCACACACTTGAGAGAAGCCATTGATGACATGGTCACGTACACATGGATGGTCCCACCCAGTCTCTGAACACGTGTAATGTGACTTTCAAATGATCTCCAATTTTGGGCTGGATGAGAGACTGTTTCAGTTGTTTGGATCCGACATGTGTAATTGTCACATTTGTACTCTTGTTGGGCTCTGTGTATGGTAATGTCTCATGTCACATCCTACCCTCTGTGCATACAGTTGTGATGTTTATTTTTGGTGTGATGAATTTTAATGGCATTCTTGATCAATGAGACGACATTCATCTTCAGCTATTTCAAACTAAAGGTGGTCAGAAATGAATAGGCCAAAGCATGATCTGGTGTTTGTTATCTGTGTTTATTTACAAGTGTGGAATACAAGTGATTATAATAACTTAAGTAAAAAAATTGTTCACAAGCTGTTGGCGCCTACGCACTCCTGCTGCCGTGTTAGGTTTTTCCCCCTCCTGTTGCAGGCCAGCATCCTCCTCATCATCATCCTCAGGCATGTCTGGGTCCAGTTCAAGGAGGGGAATGTTCCTTTTTACACAAATATTGTGTAATATGGCACAAGTGAGTATGATCTTACAGACCATCTCTGGGGAGTATAGTAGGCTTCCGCCAGTGATGTCAAGGCAGCGGAACCTTGACTTTAGGATCCCAAAGGTCCGCTCCACAATGCTGTGTGTCCTCTTGTGGGCGTCATTGTATGCCCGCTCAGCAGCAGTATTTGGGTTCCCTTATGGTGTCATTAGCCAAGGCTGGATGCCATACCCCTGATCAGCTGAAAGAGAAACACAGAATGGTATCAATTAGATGTAGGAGGCACTGTTGTACGTATCTTTGATGGAAGTAGTTGTGTTGTGTTGTCTGTGACTATTTTGTGTACTAATGTGACAACCTATGGTTGTTGGTGGAAACTTTGGAATTGTTTTTTTTCCTTGGCTGAGCAAGTGTTTGTTGGCTAACTGTTTGTCAGCAGGATGTATTGGTTTCTCAAGTACAGTGTGCCCTCCCTTGCATTGTGACTTGTGACACAGGTGTCCGTGTGTCCTCACTGGGGGTGTGATGATAGTTCCATGCAGAGTTGAAACATGAAAGTGTATTAGAAACGTTCACATACCCAGGCCATCCCATCCCTTAAAACTTATGCATTGTATTAGTGTACAGGTTATTGTGAGACTTCCAATTTGCAAGGTGACATTTAGGCAACCACAGTCATGAATGTCTTCACACTAAGCTGTAGAGGAAATTCCAATATGTGAGAGGTTCAATGGTGACTTGTGAAACATGGCTAGTGATGTGAGTACCTCAGTGTGTTCCTGTCTAGGTGTTGCTATTGTGGTGTATGGGTTGTTTATCCTAGAGGGTTTCTGTGCAGTGAGTATATAAGTAGATTTTTGTCCTTACCAACAAGTAGTCCATTGCCATACCGTCCATCCTGGAAGTGTTGGTTGATGGTGCAGTGACGGAAGATGAATGCGTCATGTACACTCCCAGGATATTTAGCCACAATGTTGCTGATCAGTCCTTGGTGATCGACTATGGCCTGCACGTTGATGGAATGTGTGTGCTTCCTGTTGCGGTAGAGGTGTTCACTCGCAGCAGGTGGCACAAGGCGTACGTGTGTGCAGTCGATTGCACCAAGGACGTGCGGAAAGCCACTGATGGCGTAGAACCCCTGTTTAGTTTCCTGCTGCTTCTGCACTGTGTTAGGGAAGCAGATGTGGCGGGGTGTCAGTCCAATGATGGCATCCAGTACTTTAGGCAGGAATGCGGAGAAAGATGGTTGTGAGATTCCACCAACCAGGGCACCAGTTGTCTGAAAGGAGCCACTTGACAGCATGTGAAGTACGGCAAGCAGCTTTGTTTCAGTTGGGATAGTGCGTGGAGTCACTAAAGTGGGGGCCAACTGCTGTTCGATATTTCTCAGCAGCTGCTGAATGGCCTGCCAGTCCAACCGGTACCTCTGGATGATGTCTCGTTCCCTGAGGCCATGCAGGGTTGTTCTTGGGCGGAATATCCTCTCCTGCCTTCTGCGCTGTCTTTGGGGTCCCTGCTGTTGTTGTTGTGGCTGCTGTTGTTGCTGCAGGGCTCTGCGTCTACGTGCACGCTGAAGAAAAACCACCTCCATGTCTCCCTGTTGCTGCTCTGCTGCTCTGCTGCTCTGTTGTTTGTTCTGTGTGTTCTGATTAAGTACAGGTGTGTTTGCCCCATTTTAACGCCTGCCCTGAACCAGGCGTTAAAATTTCACGATATTCGTGCTTTGCGTGATTTTTTTGCGCCGTCTTCCGCGCGGGAGTGATTTTTGCCCGGAAGCATAAATACAACGCACCGCTATGTGCGTCTGTTTTTGGACGGGAACGCCTACCCTGCATGTCATTAACGCAGGGCGGGGTGCCGCTTCCAAAAACTGGCGCACATTGCGCCATTTTCCTGGTGCACCGGATCGGGCGTCAGGGTTTAAATATGGGGCAACGTTTGCGCTGAAAGTGCGTCAAAAAATTTTACGCATATTCGGCGCTAACGGAGTATAAATATGCCCCTTAAAGTCTCTTTCTCTAGAATAGAGAAAAGGGCATCAGGGTGTCGTCCAAAATGGAGTCTGGCATCAGGCTTCAAACTGGCATCGAGGAAAATTGCAGACTTCTCTTTGTCCGGTGGGTTTAAGTAAGGATCATTCCAAATTCTGCAGGGTCTTCCATTGGAGGGTTCATAGGTTGGCTTCAAATTGTCCAATGAAAAATTGTTTTTTACTAGAACTCATTTATGCATACATTAGCCTTGGAGCCTTGGAACACAAGTTGTATCATGGTTTGCCAATTATTTTTGGTATCTGTACCTTCATTGTTCGCACCTGCAGAGACTGACCTTGTATCAAAGGGGATGAAACCGGCCTAGTGCGAAACCTTGGAGAAAAGTGTATTAGTCATCTCTGCTGGAAAAATACAACTTCAAGCAAGAATATATGTTTCATTAGTTCAAGGAAAAGCCACGCAGTTAGAATTTGAGACCAGGCAACTAGGCCAAAGCCTGTACTAAATTTAAGCTAAGCAAAACAGTTTTCAAACAAGAAATCATGGCATACATATGCAATTATGACGGTTTACTACATTTTCAATACTTCATGATTAATAAAGCTCGTTTACAATGATGGCGAACTACCCAGAGGGCACAATTTCCCTCGTACATTATTTTCTTTACTAAAATCACACCACGATATACGTTTTAATTATGCGATATGTATGAATATATGTCGGACCTTCCTTTTCTGCGTCATCAGTAGCAAGGCATCCATAGCAACATCCTGATCACTGTAAATAGTGTGTTAAAAGGAAGCACATTAAGTCGTCCAGAAGAGCAGGCAAAACTCCTCATGCTACCTCTTAAAAAGAGCGAGCCAGCTGACAAGAGGCATTCAGAAAGTGCAATGCCAGGCTGCTTGATGGGAAAAACCTTCTTACAAGTGGCGGTGATCTGCTTCGACTTCCTGGCCAGGGGAGCCGAAAGGAAGGCATAAGGGTTACATTTGCAAGCTGAGACTTGCATTAAAAGTCTCTCTGGTGAAGAACAGTGCATAGGTAATTTGGGATTTTCAAGAGCCTACCTGTACATTTTGACAGAAAACAAGTGGTGCAGAATATGGTGTGGATTAAGCTGCCAATACAAGTTCCAAAAAGGCATTGTTAAAGAGAAGAAAAGACTCAGAAGTAGATGACCCCAATTAGAAAATGTATATCGGCAAATTGGCCTTTGTCTTCCCCATAGGGAGTGTCAATTCCAGGACTTCTGCCACTCTGAGGATTAATATGATAATGGAAGTACTGTCCTCAGCAAGAGAACTACAGGCTTACTCCGAGGCCAGTTTTGGAGAGGAGTGCAGCCCACTTGTGTTTTTTAAATCCAAGTAAAGCCCTCATTAGCATAATAACGGGGGTGAAAATTGTCTCCTCCCCTTCATCATTATCCTCATAGTGAAGAACAGCCGAAAAGGAGGCTTTCATCCTAGCAGATCCCTTACACTACAAAAGAAGGACTGCAAGGGCTTCATGGCCAAAGCAAAGGGTAACTTCACGACTTACAATGCACCATAGGGTGAGCCCTGGCTAAGGAATGGCCTTCCTTAGAGGATTGCGTTATTGGAGTCGACACTGATGTTATCAGAGGAAAAGATGGCACAGAAGATGGGGCTGATGGAAGAGAAACCAGCAAAGCCTTTAGCAATCGAGTAGAAGTAAGGCCCAGATCCAGATGGGAGTCACTAAATGAGGATAAAGCTTCTTGCTGAAGTGCAGCTGAGAGTTCCGCAAGCTCCACAACAACCGAAGACACACCTGAGTTAGGCAGAGCTATTTTAAAACACTGCCAGCATGATCTCCATGAAGGTCACAACTCACTGCTTATCTGAAGATGCCCGAGCAAACTCAGGCACATCTTCCCCAGGATAAGAACAAGCTCATGAGAAGCTGGAGTAGAAGTTACATATAAGATGCTTTTTATACTTTCTCTTAAAAGTTTTGTCTGTTAATTTTGACTTACCTCATGATAGTGAACTGGGGGAGGAAACAGTCCCGTTTCTTACGGGCCTCCACCATGTATGCGTGGTTTCCTGCTGCTTGATTACCTTAGAAAACGCAGGGGCATTAGTTCCAGGGCCTGGATTAGAACATACTTTATGTGGGTCCCTAGCCAACTTTGTTCACAACACACATGACATGGCTTAAGGTCTATAATTTTCAGTAGCAACATCACTGCTGACTGCTTGATTTATTGAAATTATTGCAATTTTGTCTGAAAGGTTCACAGCTGAATGGAAATATTCAGTGGAACAGTCCTCTGGCCCAAACAAGAAGCGGGCTGTTACCGCGCTCTTCAAGGAGGCATTATTTTTCATTTCAAAGTCTGTTTTATCACTTTTAAACATTTTTAGTGGCTCGGGGGGCTGGGGGAATACTAGCTGGTATTTCAGATTGTCTGTATTGCACCCTCGCAGTTGCTCTAGGGTCGCCAGTGTAGCTGATGCTCTCGCTGTTTTTCCTCCCCACGGCATATAATGGAGGCCGGGTACGGATGCATTAAGAAGCAGGCTGTTACTGCGCTCTTCAAAGGGGCATTATTTGTAATTTCAAAGTCTGTTTTATCACTTCTAAACATTTTTAGTGGATCAAGAGGGCTGGGGGAATAATAGTTGGTATTTTGGGTTGTCTAAATTGCATGGCTGTACTTTCTCTAGAGACGCCAGTGTAGCAATTAATATTATTAACGTGTGCCTATATTGACGCATTAATAAAATGTAACCACTGAAAGGTTGAAGCTTTATAAACGTGCACACTAGTGTTCATTTAGAATTTCTTTCATATTTTCATTATTCACGTTTTATATTAACATTTTCAGTTACATTAGTTGAAGATAAATGTATTTCTCTTCTTCACGTTTGCATTTATTATGAAAAGCTGAAAGTGTCTATGTATAACCATGTATTCAAAATGTGCATTGTTCATTAAGGGCCAGATGTATGAAGCATTTGGGCCCGTATTTATACTTTTTGACGCTAATCTGCGCTAACGCAGTTTAGCGTCAAAAAAATTAACGCCGGCTAACGCCATTCTGAAGCGCCATGCGGGCGCCGTATTTATAGAATGGCGTTAGCCGGCGTTAGCCGACCGGCGCTGCCTGGTGTGCGTGAAAAAAAACCACATACACCAGGCAGCGCCGGCGTAGGGGAAAATGGCGTATGGGCGTCTAAAAATGGGGCAAGTCAGGTCGAGGCAAAAAAATCGTCTTAACCTGATTTGCGCCATTTTTTTACGACGCCCATCCCCCATCAACATGACTCCTGTCTTAGCAAAGACAGGAGTCATGCCCCCTTGCCCAATGGCCATGCCCAGGGGACTTATGTCCCCTGGGCATGGTCATTGGGCATAGTGGCATGTAGGGGGGCACAAATCAGGCCCCCCTATGCCACAAAAAAAAAAAAAAATACTTACCCCAACTTACCTTTGCTTCCCTGGGATGGGTTCCTCCATCCTTGGGTGTCCTCCTGGGGTGGGCAAGGGTGGCAGGGGGTGTCCCTGGGGGCAGGGGAGGGCACCTCTGGGCTCCTTCAGAGCCCACAGGTCCCTTAACGCCTGCCCTGACCCAGGCGTTAAAAAGAGGCGCAAATGCGGGGTTTTTTGCCCCGCCCACTCCCGGGCGTCATTTTTGCCCGGGAGTGTAAATACCACGTACATGCCTCGGAGTCATTTTTTAGGACGGGAACGCCTCCCTTGCATATCATTAACGCAAGGGAGGTGTTCACGCCAAAAAATGACGCTAACTCCATGAACTTTGGCGCTAGACGCGTCTAACGCCAAAGTATAAATATGGAGTTAGTTTTGCGTCGAATTTGCGTTAAAAAAAACGACGCAAATTCTGCGCAAACGGAGTATAAATATGCCCCTTGATGGGCCGTTTGCGATCGCAAAAATGCGTTTCTGTAAGTAACAAGTCCAATTTGCGATTCGGTAACTTGTTACCGAATTGCAAATTGGATTTGCAACTACATACCGATTCGGTATTAGGAAGGGGCGTGTCAAGGGCGTCCCTTCCCAATACCGAATCGCAGAGGTATGTATGATTGTTTTGTGACTGTGAATGCGGTCACAAAACAATCGCAGTTACCACCTACTTCAAGTAGGTGGTAACCCATTTGCAATGCTTGCAAAACCTTTTTTAGAGCAGTGGTTCCACGGACCACTGCCTACTCTTAAAAAATGAAAAGAAAACTTTTCATTTTTCATTTTTAAACGCATCCCTTTTTCCTTTAAGGAAAACAGGCTGCATTTATTAAAAAAAGATTGCTTTATTGAAAAGCAATCACAGACTTGGTGGTCTGCTGAGCCCAGCAGGCCACCATCACTGTCATTGTAGCCATTCGCAATGGCTCGCAAATTGCAAACTACCTCATGAATATTAATGAGGTAGGTTGATTTGCGAGCCCTTGCGAATTGCAGTTTGAAACTCCTGGAGTTTCATACATTCCAATAGCGATTACTTGATTGCAATTCTCTAAAAATTGCAATTAGGTAATCACTGTTGTAAAAAATAAAACATATGGCCCTAAATGTTTAGTTAAAGTTAGTATGACTAAAGGCTTTAATTCTGAAATGCATGTTTGTTTGTGAAGGCTTTGCTAGCTAGAGGAAAGGAGTATACCTTCTGCATTAGTTTCACTGATAGTAAGGCCTGAGAAGAGAAAATCTTGGCATGGAACTTGAAGATTTAATCAGCAGCTAAAGTCTCCTATACATCATGTACCAGGAACGTGAGATTTCAAGGTTGCAGAGACTGTTCAAGTTCCACGGGATGAGAAAGCTTGGTAATGCTACAATTTACGAGATGGACTCAAAGATCATTGGTCCCTGGAGGTAAGGAAATATACTATTGATGGTGAAGGTTCTGTTTCTTTTAATTATTGCTTAAGCTGTTAGAAGTTAAGACAGATTCCCTTAGACTTCAGGGAGTTAAGACCTCTGCTTTCTTTCTTCTCGCAAGTGTGAAACGTTATGCTAATTACTTATTCTTTTTTGGATGACTTCCACTAAAGTCTTTACTATGCTGACACCTTCACACATTCCCAAATTGCCTTAAGCCTCTATTCCATCTAGTCTTAAGATTTATTTCCAAACCATCCTTATTCCTTATTTAGAATTCTCACTAGATGAACTTAGAAATGATTTCATGTTTAAGAGCAAGAACAGGAGTTTCTTTATGGAACACCTATTTCCAATTCTGGGCTTCTGTATTGCTGTGATTGTGATTACCCTGTATCTCAATCAAAATTGAACCAACTGCCATGTTTCAACTTGCCACTTGTAATTCTGTATCCTTTCAATATTCTAATGACATGCATAGATATTTGATTGATTGTTGATTGGTAATAAATCAATTCAATCTAAATTTCTGATTCCTGGTCCCTATTGTGGGGCCAAATGGGCTTCTCTGAAAATTAAATTGTCTGTTATTGTAACTGTTGTGTAGGCTCTCATTTTCCTAATAAGACCACTGTATTTGGGCGGCAGAATCACCTGGACTACGGTCGACCGAGTCTGAACCCGCACCATGTGTCACCTGTCGGCCTAATCCGGGTTTGTTCCAGCTAACTAGCAGTGCCTCATCTCCACCCAAGAGCAGGAACGATTTTGCTAAAATAACGTGTATAAAACTATAGCTAAAGTGGCTACACAACATAACTATCATGTGAATCTCGACCAACATAAAAAAGGTCCATTGGATGAGAGTGCAAAACCACACTCCTGTGCGCTCTCAATGTTGCATGCGTTGAGATCTGTGGGGGCAGACTGTGCACATCCCATGTCCATTCCCTTGATTATCACTGCTCCTAATTCCCACTCTCCTAGAGAGGGCAGTTTTTGTGTTGTTGGAACCCTCATTGGGGTCTCGAGACCAAGATTAAGACAACTATTTTATAAAGGCAAGCCTAATGCCTATGATACAACCAGTGGTGTAGTATTAGACCCTACAGCCCCTGCGGTGCATGGGAGGGCCCAGGTCCAGGGGGGTCCCCTCAGCCAAGTACCCTAGCCTGAAAGCTCCAGACAGAGTCCAGAAGGGGGGCCCTCCATTTAATTTGCAGGGGGGGCCCTCATGCTCGGTTACTCCACTGGATACCACACAAAATAGTGGCACTGATTTCATGCACAGGGTTTGAGAGTGCTTAAGTCTTTAGAGGTTCTAAAAACTTCTACATCATAGATTTATGCAGGCAACTGAATGTCAAATACAAGCTTATCTGAATATATGTTTGTTGTTCCAATTGAGAAAAAGGGAGGAAAACTGAGAAATTTATATCACTCAGAAAAAAAAAGCAATGTGATTGATAATAACATGGATAACTAATGAGTTATCAAGATGATATCAGTTGTTACCACACAAACTATTAAGATGTGTTAGTTTACCTCATAGTTTTTTTTACCACAATTGACTTTACCACGCATTGTAATGAAATTGTGTAAAGATTTCCTTTACAGCGCTGTACTTCATCACATGTATTTTGTATCAGAGCAGGTGTTTTTTAAAAAAAACATTGTATTACGTATAAAATGACAATAAAAATTAAGTAATTACAGCAAAAAATATATAATACATTTTAAAAACAGAAATTTTAGTTCCATCCCCAAGGACGATGGCACCCACGATATGGCACATATGAGGGTGAAAATAAATATTTCGAAAAGTAGTTTAAATATTATGTTTCAATCATAAAGCAATCACAATAAAAATACACATTCTTAAATGTATTTCTGAAATAAAAACCGAATACAGATCATCACTCATATAAAACAATCAACCACCATTTTGTGAATGTTCCTCATGTGACCAGTCTGGGGCGAGGACGTGCTACTGTGGAGTTCCAACACAGAACTGTGGCATCTCCGTTGTGAACTCAAGTAAGGCACATTTGTATAAACAATGAAAAGCACGGAAGTCGATTAACTAATAAACATCATTCTAGTAATTATAGTATAAAAAATTGAATAGATAATATCATATCCGACAAGAAATTAAAAGCAGTTGTTTAAAAAATAAACCCTGCCACAACATTTGACCTCAAACCGATAATTGGTGTAATAATTCAGAAAATAACTAACTAAACTTTAGCCAGTTCAACACAACATCCCAAACAATACAAAAACAACGTTTAATGTGTTTTTATGTTGCTTTTAGATCATAAAAAATAATCTTCAAGGTTTATTTATTCTACTGGAAAAAAAGAACCACACCAACTCTTGGAAATTTAAATAACCATTTAAAAAGTAAGAGAAATAAAAAGTAGCACAACAAACTAACAACTGCCTACTAAATAAAATAAACGTTTTCATCAAATAAATGGCTACCTAATCAAAATATTATTTTCAGGTGTGAACAAATATCTTTAAAAGAGAATCAATAAACACAATTTGTGTGCAGAATTCAAATGCAGGCATCAGCAGAGAAACAGTTTGAAGAGATTGAAACTAATGAAATAACGTCTGGCAAGGTAAGAAGTAAATCAAAGTTCAGTAAAATGTTTTAACTTACATTAAAAAATAACATTAATAGTAATTTTTTCCTTTATATAGCTTTAAATATTTTCCAGAAAAACAACTGTAACCTTTGTCTAATGTGATAGGGGAAACCAAATGTTATTACATGAACGGTACCTTTAATGTAAAGACGGGCATACTGAATGCAGAACTCATTTGAGGTCTATAAACTATGTTTCCACTTGTTGCAAGGACAGAGCTGTTAATCTGGGGATGTATATTGGATAAACCTTGGAGACTGACCACTCTAAATCTGCAACTGAGATAGAAGTTAAAAAAAATAAGATACAGTAATTAAGGGCCTCATTACGAGTCTGCTGGTCCATGGACTGCCAGACTCGTGGTGACAGTCGGACTGCCACACTCCAGGTAATCCGACCACCACAATATGACCCTGGTGGTTGGACCACCAGGAGACCGCCATCATGGCCGAGAACAAGGTTTCCGACAGGGTGGTGGTGGTCGGAGTCATGGCCAGCCACAGTGGTACACATGGCAGCACTGCCATGCTGATCATGAGTCCACTTTCCGCCAGCCTGGAAAGGCTGGTGGATAGCCAGTGCTGGGGGCCACAGGGGGGGCCCCTGCAATCCTCATTGCCATGGGATGAGCAGTGCATGGGTCCCCCTGCCAGCACCCTCGGAGTGCCCACTGCCTGCTCTGCACACAGTTCGCATTCCGAGGGTGCTGGTGTGACAGCACTGGCCACGGCTCCCTTAAGGGAGCCAAGGCCAATGCCGTGGCACTGTCCACCGGGCTCACAGGCAGAAACATTGTAATACGATATTTCCGCCGGTCAGCCAGGTGGAAACATCATAATACTACACAGGTGAGGCCGCCGATATGATGGCAGCCTCACCCGCGGGTTCGTAGGTCCCAATGTCGGACCATCAAACTCATAATGATCCCAGAAGGGCCTCATTACGAGTTTGGCGGTCTTCAGACCGCCACACTCCTGGTGGTCCAACTGCCAGATTACAAATCTGGTGGTCACACTGCCATTGAGCCGCCACCACCAGAATCACGAATCCCAATAGGGTGGCAGCGGTTGGAGTTGTGGTCAGCCACTGTGGTGCCATGACAGCACAGCCGTGCTGATCACAAGTCCACTTTCCGCTAGCTTTTTCATGTCGGTTTCACTGCCATGGAAAGGCTGGCGGAAAGTTAGTGCTGGGGGCCGCAGAGGGACCTCTTCCCTGCCCGTGCCATGAAGGGGTCGCCCTGCCAGCACCCTCGGAATGCACACTGTCTACTCTACAGACAGTGCACGTTCTGAGGGTGCTGTTGTGCAATGTCCTTTGCCTCTGCTCCCTTAAGGGAACCGAGGCCAATGCAGTGGCCCTATTTCCACCAGGCTGACTGGCGGAAATGTCGTAATAAGTAATAAAATCACAAAATGATATGAATTCTATAATTATGAAAGCTTTCCTGAGCAGTACATGAAGGTCTTCTCAAAAGACTATATATTTATTTTTCTTTCTTTTCCCAGGTTTGGGCCGATAGAGGCTGGGTAGCATCTACCTTTGTGTTTTTTAATCTGCTTGATGTGTAGCAGGAAACCATTAAAGAAATGTGGAAGTCTTATGTGAAGGAGCAGGTGTAGATGTAGAGAAACTGGACCATTGTATCCAAAGCCTATGTGTGTCAAGAGTCAATACTGGCTCCACAAAGAAGTTGAAAATCTACATCAGTTTCAATCTGCAGCGTTGGTGTGATCCTCTAGTTTCAAGTGTCACTCCAGCTAGGCTAAACATGGGTTTTATCCTGATGCTGGTTGTGGCCGATTTTAACTATATCACTAAAGAGTGATGATGTGGACTCCTAATCTGAGCTTAATTTTTGAGTGGTCTCTTCTCAGTTGTTTTCCATTTGCAGCACTAATACTGGGACTCAATGAGGCATACTTGCTAAAAGTGTTATAGGAAGAATTGATGACTGAATAGACATCTACCCTGAGTCACCACCTTCATCCTCAAACCCAATGTCAACAAATGAATGCCACGATATGATGACAGCAATTGATTCCCCTTTGATTATGCATGCCAGCCAATTAGTCAAATGAAGCCCTACTCGAACACAACCTGCACTTGGTCTGTGACTTCTATGTCCATGTAAAAGTATCCACTATAGCCCTAAGAATTGATGAGTGATCTGACTGACCACTGCAATCTGTCTGGAAAAACATCTTGATCAGATCATATTAAACTGTACCAGTAGCAGCCGGAGACAGGGAAAAGTAGGTGGGGGAGGAGTGTAAAGGAGAAAAAAAAGTGTACCTGTCCCTCGTCTTTTGCTGCATGCCGCTCTTCTGGTGTGTGTGTGTGTGTGTGTGTGCACAGACTGAAGTTTCAGGCACCCCTACGGTCAATCCAGATGCTGTTCTCATGCAGGTACTACCCATGAGAGCAGCGACGGAATGGGGGGGAACGGGTTGGTTTTGTGCTCACAGGGGGACTTGGAGCCTGTGCCTGCTGTTTTTTTCCATGCAGCAATGCAGCTGGGTTGCAGAGATGTCAATGTGCATGTAGGTTTGGCCATCCTAAGATGGCTGGCAAAACCAACATGCAGTGCCCACCACTCCTCCTGGTCCTCCACAATTTTATTTATGGCCCCATCCCCAATTGTATTTTGTAAGTCTGCTCTGCTTTTGCTTAAAAAAATGACACAAATGTGGCCCTAAAAAAGTATAAATATGGGCCTAAGTATTTAACAGGCGTTATCTGCACTTTACTATTGGTGAGGTGCATACCCCCAGGCTCAGCCTCAGCCTTTTGAATGGGATGACGTATGGACATCTGTATTTAATTTAAATCCTGAATAGGATCCCACTGTCCTTATAGTATCATCTATTATGGGCCATGTGTCCATTGGGTTCCTTACTGTGAGCAATATATCATCCACATAACAACAATGTGACTTCCCGTTTACCTCCCACAATTATTCCTGCATCTTTCTGTCTGAAACATATAATCCGAGCCAGTGGTTCGATCATCATAGCAAAGGTCAATAGTGAGAGAGGGCATCGCCTGCTTGTGCATACAGCTGTTTATAAAATCCAGTGAAGCAGTGTAGTATGTCATTTTGGGTGGTCATGTATGCCCCATGTGAATCTTTGATAGAAACCACTGCATTCCCACCTCTGTCCCTATTGACCAGCCATGCCAGGACTCTGCCCGGATGGTTGCCTTGTTCATGCATTGTTCCGTACACATCTTGTAATCATGTTTCCTAAGTGTGTTCCGAGCTTCATCTAACTCCCCTTGCAATCTGTTGTCTTGTCTCCCATACCTCTGCTGCATGTGGGGCCTGTCTATCAAGATCTGCTATTTGTTGCTCAAGGGTCGTAACCGTATGTCAGTGTTTGCGTACCCCATACATTGTCGCCATATATTCCCCTCTTACAGTAACTTTAAAAGCCTCCCACAGTGTTCAGATTGATTCTACTGTGTCTGTATTAACTGCAAAGAACTCTCATATTGCTTCCTGTATTTTTTCTTGATATGCCTGACTCAATAATGATGATGACATAAAGCTAGAGTAACACCCCACCCAATTTGGAATGTTGCTTCTCGTGTTCCTGTGGCAATAGATGTGTCTCCTGCAACATCACTATTTTTGCCTTCTGTTGTTATTATATATATACAACTATATTCATTGTCTCCTAATGGGAATCTGTATCCCCTCAATGTTCCACTACAGTGTGGTCACCCCAATTTGTTGATCATTGGGTTCTCTTGGGTATAGCTATGTAATTGCACCTGTCTGGCTTCACCATGTGTGCAGTCTGAGTCTCTCCCTCTGACTCCCTGATACTCTTGCCTCCCAACTAAATAAGTAGTTAAAATGAAGTCAACCGCCCTTCATGCTTGTGGCTCTCCCCAACTCAGCCTCCACAATTGACACAGGCTAATTCCCTTCTTAATAACACACATTCTACCCTTTCCTGGAGTGCTACCTCCAGAGTCCCTGTGAGGGTTTACCCGAGTGGCCTCACCCTCAGGTCTCAAGCACATGTGGAGTGTAACTAACACTTTAAATACTTTCCTGGTTCCTTCCGACTCACATCATATTTTAATCCAGTATACATTGCACTCCCTCAGACTTGCACATATTCACATCTGTTTGCCCCTCCCCTTCCCTCTTGTGTCACTGATTACTTGATTGTTGTCTGACCAATTAGCCGGGTTTTCAACAAACTGCATGGCATGCTCTGCATTGTCAAATAAGTGTCTTTTTCCCTGAACATCTAGTGAAGGTCCGCCAGCAGTAACAGTGCATAATCTAATCCTTTAGCTCTGGGCTTGCTCTTTACTTCCATAAACGATCTCCATCTCTATTGAGTGGCCACACCATAGTATTCTAGTAGATTCTATTTCCATTGCATTCCACCGTGCCTGTTTTGCGTGCCTCTGCTAGTATGTTCATCTTTCCTTGTACCACAGCATCCACAGTATCAGAATTCTTGTGAGGCGCCTGACTTGAGTATACCTCCTGGTGTTCTGTGGGCTCTGTTCACCGGTAGTTCCCTGTCATTTCCCAGCCCAGGTAAGATCACAACTAGTCAGGATTCAAGAAACAGCTTCACCGGAGTAGTCTCAGTTCGCTCGGGTAATCCCAGGATGTGGACATTGTTGCATCTCAATCTGTCCTCTAAGTCTGCTAGTTTAGCCTCCCGTGCCTATAGCTGCCTCTCCTGATCAGCAAGTTGTGTAGTGTGTGTGCCTAGCAGCTTATTCATATCATCAGGTCATGATCCCAGATCTTTCACTTGGACCCTCATTCTATCCATGTCTTGGCTCAATAGCGGCACCATGATGGCCACCCCATCATTTTTTTCTGTGATTGCTTTGTTACTCTCCAGAATTACATTTTTCAGTTCTAGGGTTGATAGAGGTGAGGGTTCCCCCAGTTCTGACTCTTCATTGGGTGTAGTGTTGTGCACCATTTTGGCTAACCCTTCTTTGGTAGTGTGTCGGGCCTTCAAGGCCTCACTGTCCACTCCTTAAGCTATAGAGGTGTTATACAGGACGGGGGGCAATCTTTCACCACCTCCCCTCACTGGCCCAGAAGTTTAACAACCTCACCCCCCAGCTGTACAGGGTCGAGAGTGATGTCCCCAATATCCTGTGGCCGGCCTCTTGAGGCTTCTGTCAGCATTGCGCCGCTGTGCGACTCACAGCTTGCAACCCTGTTCTCATCTGATCTCCCTTGTAATTTTAACCTCGGCAATGCCACGATTTGCAGGCTGCACAGTACAGGCCCGGCTCAGCCTGTACCGCACTCCGGTCCAATCCCAGTTACATGCCGGGGGTATCTGCCCCTCTGGTTCCTTCTTCTCAGGGATGGGGACCCTCCTAATTGTTTCCAGGCCTGCGTGCCTCCAGTTGGGTGCCAGAGGAAGCTCAGCACTATAATTCGTCAGTGTCGCCACAAGGTATGTCCTCTCAGGCAGCCATCTTGGCTCCTCCACCGTCTAATTTATTTTTAAAAGCAGATACATAGTGAAAATTGGGCTTCTTTCAAGAATAGTAGGCCAACAGCTAAGCAGATCGACAGCATGGGGAATTAAAAAACAGGATGGAATTTCCTTAAATAATAGCATACGCCAACATGCATGTGTGGTATAATGCTAATATTTACCAGTGAATGTAGTGTTATATTTGGCAGCTTAAAAAGCTAAAACATGAGAGGCAAAGTATGAGTGCACATCTTTCACTTAAATAAATAAGGAAATGTACAATTTTACATTATCATTTATCCGAAAGACACAAAATAAACATGGATAAATAGAGATATGGTGGCCAAAAAATAAATATGGACAAATACAAACAGCAATGTTAAATAATACATACCATAAAACTGGGACCCCTACATATAAGTCACCGCTGAATTAGGCCCAAGGTAGCCCATAGGACTCGGTGCATTGTAATTATAAGTATAGGATGCAACTTTTAAGTTGTACATGTCTTGGTAGTAAAAAAAAACTCCTAAATTCATTTCTCACTATGGTGAGGCCTACCTCTCCCATAGGATGTCACTGTATTGCCTTATTGCATTTAATAATTGCTAACGTTTGATTGAGAACAGGTGAGCATTTTTTGTTTGGTGTCTGAGAAATTGGTATTGATAATCCTCCTAAATGGTAAAGTTGGTTCCTGCAGATTGTTACTGCGTAACATGACTCGGTCAGGTTTTTGGATCGGATGGGCTGGTAGGTGGACATGGTTTCCATCGATTCTGATTCTGAGATTTTGCCCCAACTGTGGTGGGGGGCACTGGGCAACGTGGGGTTTTCATGTTTATTTCCCCCCAGAGAGCTACACAATAAAGGGATTAGATGTGCCTGGATGGGCCATCAACTGGCAGGATGGGAGGGTGAAGCTGGGCACAGCGCCACTTGCAATTAAATAGTCTGTGCCCTGCATCCACACAAGGGACTTGTCATCACTGCACTGTTGATGAAGCTAGCTTGGAGCCAGGGCATGGTAGATTAGAAACCCCCGCTATATTCTTTCCATGCTCTATCGCAGTAAGCCATATTTTCCAACTTTGACCAAGTCTCACGCAACTAGATTTCTGCACTTGGTGCTTTGATCTTATAGGTGCTTGCTTTTACCTCAAACTTTAAAAATGCAAAACTCCAGTTTTATTGATTGGAGTTTTGTCATTTTGGTATCAAATCATTTGTTGATATGTACTCTGTTTATAGATTGGTCTGGGAACTTTCTTGTGTTGTGTTTTCACTTTATTGCTGTTTGAATGCTGCATTAATACTTTACGCATTTCCTCTAATTTGAGCACCACTAGGTGCAAGCCATCAGAGGGTTAGGAACAGGTTAATTTAGTGTCTTTTGTGGTTCTCCCTTACAGGAAGTGGTTGTTGCTTGAGCAGGGCTAACACCAAACTCAGCCAACAACTTAAATTCTCACATGTGGCATTTTTGGACAGTGTCCAGTTGCATTAGAGTGCTGTTGGTGCTGTAAACAACTTGAAAATTGAAAAAATCCTCTGAAACCTTATTGCAGCCTGGAATATGGCTGGTATTATTTTGTCTGTTTCAGCAAGAGAGCTGTTTCCCTTATAGTCAGAGCACAAAAAGAAACTTAGAAAATCCAGTGCACAGCTGATGCCTGCACTCTTCATCATGAACACGTTTGTTTCTGCTTTCAACAAGTTTCCGCATTATTTCTATTTATGATTTCTCAATTCTAATTTAATAACTTAGAGTAAAAGATGTGATGAATTGTATTAAAGTAAGAGAGAGAACTTTTAAAATATGCTCATCCAGAGGTTTCGAGTTATCATAAAAAGTGGTTTCTTCCATATGAACTGTAAAATAACTACCACCTCTCCTCTTCCTAACCTACAAATTATCCTGCTACAAGTACCCATAACCATATGATCTATTGATATTCCACAATATACACATGTACGTTTCAAATGTCTATCTGACTGTTTTTCTTTGTATCCTTTAGTTGTCCTGCTTAATCCATTGTCTGCTTTCTCTTTCATTCTCTTTAAACTTTGTTTGTCTTTCTCTGTTGTGCATTCTACACTTTAAAGAACTGCTATAGACACAATTTGTTATTTTTTGTTATACAAATGACACAATGTACATGTGATACAATCTAGTTGTTGCTCTAATAAATTACTATTAAGCTGCCAAGAGTAAAAGGTCAAACATGAACTTTCAAAGATAAACTGCCAAAGATTAACTCTAATTTGGTACTTCTTTACCACTCCAGAATATGGCCACTAGCTTCCTCCATATTCTTAAAATGTACACCTTACATTGTCATATTGTAATCATAGATATTTGGTTGATAAGCTGTACCTGTTATACAATATTTATATTTCCCTTTCCCTCCACAGTCAAAGATACCTTCTGATCACTTAGTCAAATTTGGAAGTATTTTCAATCTCTAACTTGTACTGGTATTTGATGAAATCTTCAATAAAAACATTTGAAATAAAAAAAATAATGGTCTCTTCCATAATGCCATTGTTCATAAAAAGCATTGCAAAATGTAAACTTGCTGAAAAGATTTATGTGCAAATTTTTACTATGGAAATGTGAATCAATATCCCTGGGTTGTGTTTGGTTTGGCTGAGTTCCACTGGCATGAAAATGATCCTGCTAAACAGAGGAGAAAACTTTAAAAATTTTAAGGGTTTCACAGTGCAACTGCACAAATATAAGACATTTAATGCCATATTTATGAAAAATGACACACAACTGTGCTAGTGCAGTTGTGCATAATTTTTTTAACGTGAGCTAACGCAGTCCCTAACCCCATCCATGCACCATATTTAAGAAATGACGCACAATGGAGCTAAAGAATGGTTAGCGTCTCAAAAAAAGACGCTAGCCGGTAATGGATGGCATTAGGGGAAATGGAGCTAGTGGGTCAAAAATGACGGTAGGCTGATTAGCAGAAAAATGTCTGCTGCTAGTCAATCTGTCATACGTTTTTCACGCACAAGTAGCCAAAACATGACTCCTGTCTAGGTACAGACTGGAGTCATTACCACATCCCCAATGCCCACCTCAAGGGACCAGTGTCCCTAGGACAACCCCAACATACCCAGTGCCAGCCAGGGGGCCCCATGTAAGGGGCCCCCAGTGGCACACCACATACATACACGTACACTTACCTGGGATAGGCTCCCTCCTCCAGTAGTTTCCCAGTTGTGTGGATGGTGGTAATCCTAGGGGTTGGGTGGGTGTTTACCCATGGGAATGGGACTACCATTATGGCCACCTCCTAAGTGCACGCCGTTTCAACGCCAGGAAGTAAATATGGCACTGGGGGTATAGCGTCATTTTTAGGAAGGGAACGCCTACCTTGCATCTCATTGTCGCAATGAGATGCAAGGTGGGTTGGTGCTTCCTAAAAATGGCACTAACTCCGATACTGTGACGCTAGAAAGGTCTAGCATCAAAATATAAATATGGAGTTAAGTTAGCGGTGCTTTAGGGTCAAAATAAATGACGTTAAGGCAACATTAACTTTCCTTAAATATTGGCTTCATTTTCTTTCATGCAAACTTAACTATCAACCAATCAATTAGTCAACTTGCAGAGTGGTGCTTTTCACCCATGAAGGTATCCTGGCACTGGCACGGCCCGTAGTATCAGCCGAATAGCAACTTCTTGAGCAGCTTGTAGAACTTTGGGAGAGTAGTGGAGGACCAGAGGTGTATATGAAGATGTAGAAGTAGGTCACTCAATGTCCTGGCAGTGAGGACAGCTCGCAGCTACGGAGGAGAAGGAGCGATCACCTGCCTTACTCGGCGGGGGTTGTCGGCAAGCACAAAGGAGGTGGAGCAGAGTTTTATGGTGGGGACCCTGAAGTTTAGGTGGTGGTTGATGTTTGCTGTTCTACAGTTGTGCAGGGCCTTGAAAATGTGGGTGAGCAGCTTGAATTGCCATTGTTACTGAATCTGGAGTTAGCAGAGCTCTTTGAGAGATTTAATGATGTGTGATCATCACGGGAGGTCAAGGATGAATCTGACTGCTTGTTCTGACATTGAGTAGTGTTTGGAGGAAGTGGTTCTGTGTAGAGGGCATTTACGTAGTCCAGTGGGCTGGTGATCAGGGCTTCGGTCATGGTACATCTGGTGTTTTGGGAGAGACACTTGAAGATCTTGCATAACATGCGCAGGGTGAAGAAGCATGAGGATGATATGACGTTGACCTGTGATGTCATGGAGAGTTTGGTGTTGAGTATAATGCCTGTGTTCTTTGTCTGGGGGAGAGAATGAGTTAGCTGTTGTCCATGTAGGAGATGATGTTAGGATTGTTGTATCTGACGACACTGGCTTGCAATGTCATGTAGGTGTTGAAGAGGGTAGTGCTGAGTGATGAACATTGAAGAACTCCACAGAGGATTTCCTTGGGTAGGGAGGAAAAAGGTGGAAGTTAGACCCATTGTGTTCTGTTGGTGGGGACAGAGTCGATCCATGTGAAGGCCGTTCCTTGGACTCTGATGGTGTGCAGTCTGGTGATAGACATATGGTTGGAGATGGTGTCAAAAGCGGAGGAGAGATCTAGGAGAATTAGTGCCACTGTTTTCCCCTAAATAAGCAGGGCCCAAATGTCATTGGTGGCTTGCAATCAAGGCTGTTTTGTCCAGGAGGTGGTTTTGTTCTACTTAGGTCCTCAGCTGTTGGTTGATGCCTTTTTTTATGACTGTGGTTGGGAAGGGCTGCAGGAAGATGGGTCTGTAGTTCTTGAGGTTTTCAGTGGGGTGTTGACCTCTGCATGCTTCCAGTTTTTGGGAAAGGTGGCTGTGGTCATTGACATGTTAATTAGGGTTGTATGTTCTTGGCTGATCCAAGTGGGTTCTGAGTTTGAAATGTGGGCCGGTGAGGCCTTCACCGAGTATTGATTTCATGATGGTGGTGGTTTTCTCAGTGGTGAGGGGATTCCTGGTGAGTCGACGTTCTGCTGTGGGTGTGGAGTTGTTGAGCTGGTTGTTGAGGAAGTCAGTGGGTCTGCTCTGGGCATTGAAAATCCGGTAGATTTTGGCGATTTCATCATGGAAAAAGGTTGCAAGGTTGTTATAGGAGTCCTGTAGGGGGTGATGTTGTTTGATGTGACTGCGGGGTTGGAGAACTCCCTTAAAAAGCTGAAGAGTTCTTTGCTGTTTTTGGAGCTGATTTCGATGCGTACCACAGGGCTTTCTTCTTAGTATCCATTAGCTGACAGTGGTAGTGGTTGACTACAGTTTTGAAGGCATTTCTGTCAGTGGTATTCCTGTTGGTTTGCCATTTCCTCTCAAGTTGTTTACAGAGGGGTTTGGAGTTTCTGAGGCCCTCTTTCTACCAGCTGCCTTGTTTTAAGGATCTCCTGTGTTTTGTGCTGCTAAATGGGGTGATGCTGTTGGCACAGTCTGTGAGCTAGTTGTTGACGTTTATGACAGTTTGGTCCAGCTGGTTGGATCAGATGGGCTGGTAGGTGAACACGGTTTCCATCCATTCAGACACTGAGATTTTGCTCCAGCTGTGGTGGGCGGCACTGGCCAGCATGGAGTTGGAGGATCTGGGAGTGGTGATGTCGAAGTGGACAAAGGAGTGGTCAGACCATCCGATTTCTGTGGCAAAGATTAGGTCAAGTGTGTGGCCTGCAATGTGCATGGTGTCATGGTCAAGTTGGGTGAGGCCTAGGGTGCCCAGGTCGTCGAGTCGGTGGGTGGATTTGGGGTCAGTGAGGTTGTCAAGATGGAAATTGAGGTCATCCAAAAAAAGGAATGCGAGGGGGTGATGAAGTCAGAGATGGAGTTTCAAAAACTGATTTGGCTCCCTACCTGTCTGTAGGCAAGCGTGACCCTGACTGTCATTTTCCCATCTGTCTGGAGTCTGAAGTTCAGGTGCTCCATGGCCAGGAAAGCATGATCTACTGTGGTGGTGCATACTATGGACTCACTGTGGATGATGGTGATTCCTCCGCCAGGCTTGTTGGTGCGGTCACTGTGAGTGATCTTGTAGCCTGGCGGTACTGCAGTGGTGATGTTGGGGGCGGAGGATAGGTTGAGTCAGGCCTCAGTGAGAAAGATGATGTCTGGCTCCTGGGTGCTGATGAGGTCCCAGACCTTGGGTGTGTTTGCAAAGTAAGCACGCAATGCACATGAGCTGATAATATGGTTCCAGTGTAGCAGAAGCAGTGGTTTGTGAGTGGTTGTATGGAGTGATGTTGAGCGTGTTGGTGCAGGTGAAGTGGCAGTGTGAGCAGGTAAAAGGGCCTACCGTGGACTGTGAAGTGGTGCAGCAGCAGCGTTTGTGGTGTTGTCCGGTGTTGAGTGCATGGATGGCAGTTTATGGTGTAGCTGTGGGGGGCGCAGGGACCAGGGTTTGTGGCACTGGGTGCTATCCAGGTGAGGGTAGGCATGCATTTGGCGCACCAGGAGTGTGGCCACATTGCGGGTAGACCAATAAGTAGGTCGTGGGACATGGGATGTGGGACGTGGGACGTGGGATGTGGGAGCTAGGAGTGGCCCTGGGTGGCATTGGGTAGCAGTGGGCAGGGCTTAAGGGAGGTACAAAGATGCTGGGTGGGAACAGCAGCAGAGGAAGAATGACGGAGGCTGAATAAGGGCAGGAGCAGAGGCATAAACAGGCAAGAACAAAAAGATGGAGGTGTGAAGATGAGAGCTGAAGAGGAAGGCACAGAGGAAAGAGAGACAAGCACCAAACTGAGAGGAGGATGAAGAGGCAAGGCACAGAAGGTGGAGGCAGATAAGCAGGCATACTGCTACCAGAGTCATAGGAGAAGAAGGCACATAGGAGCGATGCTGGGCCAAGCTGTCCTGGATGCCAGACATAGAGCTTGGCCTGAGCACCTGCTCAATGGGGCTGCAGTGCAGCCACCATTAAGTAGGCCCTGGGATGTGGGAGGGGTGCTGAGTGACAGTGGGCGGGGTTTGTGGGAGGTGAGAAGACCAAGGGGGAGTGGCAGCAGGGGGAGTGTGACATAGGCTGAAAAAGAGCAGGGGCAGTGGCAAAAACAGACAATAACTACCAGATGGGTGAAAGTGTGAGGTACAGAAGAGTGCAGAAACAAAGAAAAAAATGGGCAAAGAGCAATCAGATGGGTGAAGAGAGTGAGACACAGAATAGGGCATAAAGGCCCAGAGGAAGGAGAGACAGGCACAAAACTATCAGGAGTCTGAAGAGGCGAGGCACAGAAGGTGGAGGAAAAGAAGCTGACACACAGCTACCAGAGGGATGGAAGCAGGAGACACATAGAAGCAATGCTGGACCAAGCTGTCCCAGAGGTCACATAGAGGTAGGTGAGAGCTGAGTCTGGGCACCTGCTCAATGGAGCCACACTGCAGCCGCCATGAAATAGGTCCTGGGAGGTAGGAGGGGTGCTGGATGGTTATGGGCGGGGCTTGCAGGAGGTGGGAAGATGGTGAGGCGGAGCAGCAGCAGGGGGATCACAGTGGAGCATGGACGTCACTTAGGGGTCACCAGGGTCCGCACCTGCGACCCTTGGCTTGCCCCTTGCAACCCCAAGCACTGCCTTTGCGACCCCTGGCCTCATAGGGGGCACAATCAGTGGCAGGAACACAATCGCAGCTTCACTTTCTTTGATTTCTCTCAATTTTATATTATACTAATACTGGATATTTTTTATTTGTTCACTATTAGTGTAATAAAGAATTAATTACAATTGGCTAGAATATGACACTCCCTTCCAGCTGAGGTAAGTAAAAAAAGTTTTTAAATGTATGTTGCGTGCATGCTTTCAGGGGTGAGTGTGTTTAAGTGAGAGTGAGCGTGTGTATGTGTAAATGTGTGTGTAAATGTAAGCTTGCGTGTGTGCGTAAAAGTAAAGGTGAAATGTCATGTGATGTCACCTTTGTCACCCCTGGCATTTCGGTGAATTGACGTTCATGCAGCAGATGCTCAAAAAGGGCAGGAGCAGAAACAGAAACAGGCAAGAAAAACCAGATGGGTGACAGGGTTTGTTGACCAAAAGCTTTTGAGAATCATAACATGCATTAAATAGCTTTTATTTAAAAAAAATATATAAAATGTATGTATGTCGCAATATCAACTACAAAAATATTTTGGCAGAAAAATATCAAAATGTCAATATCAAAAATATTGAGTTTAGGTTCTTACAATAAAATATTGAGTACAAAAATATCAACAGTGAAATGATAGTGAAAACAAAAATATTGTCTACCAAAAAACATGATATATACATATATATATATATATACACACACACACACACATATATATATATATATATATATATATATATATATATATATATATATATACAGATTAAACGTAATATTGATTTTGAAAGTATAGTATACGAAAATACATTTTTAATAAAAACATTTGCCTTAAAATATATTATGATTTCAACATATTCATTGATTAAAAAATGTAACATATTTTCAGAAAATTTATCAAGAGAAGTTACTTTTGAATACAGTATAATTCTGTGCAGATTTAAGGAAACCCATCAGATTTGGGGGATTCAATTTTACTATTATAATTGCAGTAAAAATAACATTTTGGAAAAAAACTTGATTTTGGGTGATACTTATTACTCAATCTCCACTCATGCAGGCAATCAATTAATGAATCAGTAGTTGTAGAGCGCAGCACTATCACCTGTAGGAGGTATCTGGGCACTCTGATATGAGGCCTCTGTCAAACAGCAAGGTCTTGAGTTTCTTTCTGAAGTCTACCAAGGAGAGTTTTGTTCAAAGGTGGAGGGGCAGGCGATGTAGGAGAAGGAATAGCCACAACCACAGCTGCGATGGATGTGGGGGGTGTGCATGATGGCTCCTGTGGCAGAGCAGAGGTTTCTGATGGGTTGATGGAAGTTCAGTCGTGGTGATGTAAGGTGGTTCTTGATTGTGTAGGGCTTTGTAGGCATGCGTCAGGATCTTGAACTGACATCTCTTCCAGATGGGAAGCCAGTGGAGGTTTCTGAGGTGGGAGGTGATGTGGATCCATTTGGAGCAGTCCAGGATGAGTCTGGTTGTGGTGTTCTGTATGGTCTGCAGTGTTTTGAGAAGCAGGGTGGAGATGCTGGTGTAGAGTGTGTTGTTGTAGTCAAGGCGGCTGGTGATGAGGGTCTGGTCTTTCTGGTGTTGACTGGGATCCATCAGAAGATTCTGCAGAGCATGCAGAGGGCGTGGAAGCAGGAGGAGGTGATTGCATTTATTTGTCAGTTTATCGTCAGTTCTCCATTGAGGATGATGCCAAGCTTACATGCGTGGTCTGTTGGTGTGGGGGTGGGTCCGATTTCAGATGCCCACCAGCTGTGGTCCCAAATGGATGAATTTCTCACGAAGATCAGTACTTCTATTTTCTTGGAGTTTAGTTTCAGGCAGCTGTCTCTCATCCTTTTGGCTACATCGGACATGGCAGAGCAGAAGTTTGTTCTGGTGGTGGAGGGGTCTTCGGTGAGAGAGAGGATGACCTGTGTGTTATCCGCATAGGATATGTTGAGACTGTGGGACCTGACGATATCTGTGAGGGGGGTCATGTAGGTGTTGAACAGAGTGGGGCTGCGGGATGAACCTTGGGGTACACCTCATATAATGTTCCTGGGTTCAGTGTGAAGGGAGGCAGACTGATGCTCTGAGTGCATCTTGTGAGGAACGAGGTGATCCATTTGAGGGTGTTCTCTTGTATCCCGATGTTGATGAGAGTGTGGGGGGAGATGGTGTTGAATACTGCAGAGAGGTAGAGGAGGATTAGAGCGGCCATTTCACCACAGTCGAGGAGTGTTCTGACATAATCTGTGGCTGCGATCAGCGAGGTCTCTGTGCTGTAGTTCACCTGGAAACCTGATTGGGAGATGTTGAGAAGGTTGTTGTGATCCAAGTAATTGGTGAGCTGTTGGTTGATGGCCTTCTCGATTACTTCGGCGGGGTAGAGTAGTAGTGATTTTGGTCTGTAATTTTTGAGTTTGCTGGGGGGAGCAGAGGGTTTCTTTAGGAGGGGTCTGACTTCTGTGTGTTTCCATCTGTTCGGGAAGACGGCCTTATGTGATGAAGGTGTTGAGGATGCTGGAAAGTTCAGTTCTGATGTGAGTGGCTCTTAGGTTGAAAACGTGGTGGGGGCTTCAGAGTGGATCGACGATATGATGGGCGTGGTGGTTTGTGTAGTAAGTGGTAACCAAAGAGTGATCATTCGGCTGGTGTGCTCTGATTGCTCAAGGTTGTTGAGGTTGAGGACTGTGGGTTGGGGGCTGAAGTTGTTGTAGAGGATAGTGATCTTGCTGTGGAAATAGTCCAGGGGGGTTCTTGTGAGGGATGGACAGTGGTCTCTGTGGCATCCCGGTTGAAGAATTCCTTGACTAGTTCTTTCATGTGGCTGGCTGCTGTGTCGATTCAGGTTAGGATGGCTACTTTCTTGGACTCCTTGATTTACTGGTGGTAGGTACTGAGGGTTGTTTTGTGGGTGGTTCTGTTAGAGGTGTTCCTGGTGGATCGCCATTGTTTCTCGGGTCAGTAGCAGCTGCGTTTGGTGATTTTTAGTATGGTGTACCAGCTGGCTTGTCATGAGGGTTTGTTGGTTCTTGCTGGCTTCAAAGGGGCGACTCTGTCACACATTTGGTGATCTAATTTGTGAAGTTTTGCACAGCTTGCTCTAGTTTTGATAAGTGTTCTTGGTGGGAAGCGCTGAGGACTTGGGTCCACTGTGTTTCTGTTACGTTGCCCCAGCTGCGGTGGGGTGAGTCGTGGTGCCTGAAGATGATGTGCTGTATGCAGGAGACAATGAAGTAAATGATGCTGTGGTCAGACCAGGTGAGTTCTGTCATGTGGCTGAATTTGACTGTCGCTGGAGGTGAATAGGGAGATTAGTCTGTCTCCGGCTCTGAGCGTGGGCTCGGTGACTACTTGGGCAAGGTTGATGTTGTTCTCTCTCTCCAGGAGAGTAGTAAAGTTGGCGCTGCTGGGGTCATCACTGTGCAAATTGAGTTCACCAAGTAGGATGTAATAGTTGGAGCTGGTGGCTAGGGGTGCACTAATGTTAGGGATGGCATTGCAGAAGGAAGATAGGGGACTTGGCGCATCAGTCTGTAGTTGGAAGTTGAGGTGTTCCATGAGCAGAGTGGTGTCGTCGTTGGTGGAATTGGTGGTGCATCAGATGGTTTCTTTTTAGATGATGGCAATGCCTGCACTGTGTTTGTTGGTGCGGTCTCTTTGTATCATTTTGTAGCTGTCAGGTGTTGCAGTGGCTATGCTGGGGTTCAAGTAGGGGCTGTGCCAGGTTTAAGTGATGAAGGCTACATCAGGGGAGAGAATGGTGATGATGTCCCAAATCTCCATGGTATGTTCGCAGAGGGATCGGGCACTGAGTAGGATGCGCTGGTGTGGTTCCAGGTTGTTTGTGGTCTTATGGCTGGGTGTGGTATGAGGTTCTGGGTTGATTGAGATCTTTTGCGCTGATGTGGAGGCCTGAGTGGCAGAAGAAGTGGCAGTGACGGCATGTGCAGGGTCCTTTGGTTGCTCGAGTGAAGGAGGTGTAGTATCCGTTACACTGTCCAGGAACCAGGGCAGAGAGCTCCTCCGCAGTGTAGCAGAGGGTGAGCCAGGGTTCCTGGCACTGGGCGCGGTCCAGGCGCAGACAGGCGCAGACGGATTTGCTTTCAGCACCCCGGCGATGCACTGACTGCTCGCGTCCGCTGTGCACATCTGCTGCTCGGTCTCACTGTGGCCTCCAATAAGTAGGTCCTGGGGAGGGGTGCTGGGTGGCAGGAAACAGGGGGAGGGAAGTGGGTGGGAAGGGAGCACTGCGATTAAGTGGGCAGAAGCAGCAGAAACTAAGCAGAAGTGGTAGAAAAAGAAAGAAAATCCAAAAACTAAGCAAATGTGTCAGAGAAGGACAAAGATAAGCCGAAATGGCAGAAAACTGCAGAAAAGGAAAAGACCAAGAAGGGGTGGCAGAAAAGAGGAAAAGACAGATTAAGAAGAAATAGCAGAAAAGCAAAAAGAGACAAAATTATGCAGAAGGGATAGAAGCGGCAGAAAAGACAGATATAGGCAGAAATGGCAGAAAAAGAGAGGAGGGAGATAGAAATGAGCGGACGTGGCAGAGAGGCGGCAAAGCAAGCAGAAAGGGCAGCAGGGGGCAGTGAGCGTGAACAGTGGGTGAGCAAACTGCGGCACTGGTTGGGATACATGTCACAAGGGAGCGGTTACGAGGACCTGCTCAAAGGGATCGTGATGCAGCCTCCATTAATTAGGTCCAGTAGGGGGCGCTGGGTGGCAGGAGGCAAAAAACAGTGGGAGGGAAGTGGGCGGGAAGGAAGCAGTGAGGCAAAGTGGGCAGAAACTAAGCAGAAGTAACAAAGTAAGAGGGAAAAGACAAAAACTAAGCAAAGGTGTCAGAGACAGGCAAAGATAAGCAGAAATGGTAGAGAAAGACAAGGTTACTCAGGGGTGGTAGAAAAGAGGGACAAGCAGAAGTAGCAGATAGCGAAAAGTGACAAAACTATGCTGAAGTGACCGAAACGGTAGAAAAGCCAGAAATAGGCAGAAGTGACAAAAAAAGAGAGGACAGAGGCAGAAATAAGCAGAGGCAGAAATAAGCAGAGGCAGCAGAGAGGTGGCAAAGTGAGTAGAACGGGCAGCCTGGACCAGTGTGCATGAAGAGCAGGCGAGCAAACTGCAGTACTGGTCAAGAGACCTGTCGCAGGGAAGCTGGCACAAGAACCTGTAGGGTAAAGTGCATTAATAAAGGCAGGCAACATCATTTGAATTCTAGTCCCACAAACATTGCAGAAAATAGAAAGATAAGGAGGTTCCAATTTACTATTCTAAAAACAATTACAAAAACATTAGGAAAAGTGTATATATTGTGGTGTCAGAGTTACTATTTTAACTCCTAGATTTTTCTATTCTAACTCCAATTTCGAAAACTTAGAGTAAAGTGCAAGTACGTAGGGAGGTTAAATTCACTATTCTAACTCCAATACAACAAACTTTGAGGAAACTGGATATGTTGGAGTGTTCAGACTATTATAACGTAAGTCCCAAAACATTGGAAAACTGCAAATATTGGAGGGGGAATAAATTATTTTCTAATGCTAATCCAACAATTATTGGGGAAAAGAACAAATATTAGGGGGATAGATTTACAATTTTAACTCCAATCCAAGACAATTTGGAGACAGTACACACACTGTTGGAGGAGTCAGATTTACTATTCTAACTTCAATCCCACAGTCATTATATGAAAGTGCATATATGGTGGGGGGCAATTGCATTTACTAGTCTAACTCCAGTCCAGCATACTTGGGGAAAATACATATAACTTAAGGTGGGAGAGTGAGGAAGACTTCAGTGGCCAGCATTCCCCAGGCACCCAGGAGGCAGTCCCTGCTACACACTTCTGCTGTTTCCCTTCAAGCGCTATAAATCACTTGTACAAGTCCTGCAGCGTAGTGGGAGAGTGAGGAGGACTTAAGTGGTCAGCTTTCCCCAGGGCCCCAGGAGGTAGTCTCTACAACACACTTCAGCTGTTTCCCTTCAAGCGCTATAAAGTGCGTCTGCAAGTCCTGCAGCACTGTGGGAGAGTGAGGAGGACTTCAGTGGCCAGCATTCCCCAGGGCCCAGGAGGTGGGCTCTGCTACACACTTCAGCTGTTTCCTATCTAGTGCTATAAAGCATGTGTGCAAGTCCTGCAGTGCGGGATGTGCGTGGGACACACCCTGGTGAAGCCAGGGCCAAGGGCAGTCCATCCTGCACTCATCAGTGCCAGGTAGGAGCACAGCAGGGCCTCCTCCCTTGGCTTTGTCGTTAACCATCTTTGAGGTTGGATGAGTCTGGTCTGTTTATTCTGAAGGCGATGGACCCCGAGCACTAAAGATATTGGGCCTCAATATGACCCTGGCGGTCACCAGACTGCCAGGGTCATGGTCAGGGTCGTACCGCTGCCAGGGTCGTACTGCTGCCAAAGTGGCGGCCCGACCTCAACATTACGACTGTGGCAGAGCCACCATGGTTGGACCGCAACACAGCCAGGTTGCCGCCAGCCTGGCGGTCTAGGAGGTTGCAATCCTCCAGGGCAGCGCTGCTTGCAGAACTGCCCTGGGGATTATGAGTCCCCTTTCCACCAGCCTTTGCATGTTGGTAGCCCCGCCATGCAAAGGCTGGTGGAAAGTGTGTTCCAGGAGCCGCATGGGGTCCCCTGCACTGCCCATGGGATGGGCAGAGCAGGGGCCCCCATGGGCCCCCATGGACAGCCCGACGTGCTTTCCACTGCCCAAATTACGAGCAGTGGAAAGCACGACGGGTGCTGCTACACCTGCCGCACTGCCACATTGGCGTCGGCTGGAATACGAGCTGGTGTCAATGTTAAGGCTCTTCGGTGACCTGCTAATAGGGCAGGCAGTGCTCAGGTCGCACAGGCGACCTGATAGCGGTATGAGTTTGGCAGGCGGCAAACTTGTAATGGGGGCCATTGTATCCACTACTGGGAATTAACTAGTGTGACTCCTTGGTGACTCGAACATATAACATTTAGTGACAATTGGAACTCATTGCTAATTCTCTCACAGTACCCTTTGTTGGACTTACAGGGTAAAGTGCTGGGCAGGGAGGGAGAAACAAGTGCACTGGCCTTAATGATGAGGTCTGTGACCCACTTAAAGTGGGGAGTGCAGGTTGTTTTCTTTTCCTCTTTTCCGTATGTATGTACATTTCTTTTGTTTTGAACTAACCTCCTCTACAGGCTGTGCTTGACACATACTTCCTAAGAGACTCAGCAATTTCAATACCCTAACAGCCATAGATATTTTAACATAATTATAGTAGAAAGGAAGACATCAGACAAAACCACTGGAGCAGAAGCGTCAGGAAGATGCCTAGGCATGGAGCAGAGAATTGCACTCTTGATGAAATAGATGAGCTGCTTGAAGAGGTTGAGCGGCTACGTGCCACCAAAAATATAGAAATAAGTCAACAAGGCAGGGGGAGGAAGGGAATAGGACAGAAGGATGCTGCTCAGAAGGATATTAAATCCTATTTCAGTTAGCCTGAAGATGACCATTCACATGAGGCGATCAGTAAAGATACTTGCATTAGCACTCATCCCAGCAGAGTAAGTGCTTTAGTTATCCCTGCGCAGGAGGCTTCAGCTGACCAAGGGCTCAAACAAACCCCCCAGTGTTCCTACCAGTTTGCAGTATTGGAACTCTTACAAGACAAGCAAAACCCAGATAGCAAGGGGTTCAAACACACATAGAGTGGTGTGAGATGGGCGAGGGCTTAATTGAACAGTTGGAATTAATAAGGGGAGAGATTATAAACTTGAGTGATTGCATGGGTAGGTTGGACAAGGTGTTAAATGAGAAACTTGATAGGCTCTCAAATTTAGTTGTGAAGATAAGTTCCATGTTAGATGTTGATAAATGTAAGGCTACCTTAGCCCTTTCTAAGCCACTGCCCTGTCATAAAGATAATATAAATAAAGTTACAGTAGGAAAGGGGGTGCTGTAGATTAGGTTCAACACCTTCCTGTCCAAATGCGTGGAGGGATCATGAACATGAAAGACATACACATAATATACGTCAGGGGTCTGCCTTACATACATCCTCGGGGCAAAGAGGGTTCTTTACCAATATTGAGCTCAGGAACAAGAATCATTTTGGTTCTTATGGTTCTATGACTAAGCTCCACAATATTTTTATGATAAATGTCCCCAAGATCATGCATGGAGTCAGGGAACCACAAGAATAACTTCTAATCATACCATTAATTGACTGAGACATATGAGGGGTTATAGATCCATTATGAGGGAAGATATAGCATATGCTAAATTGTTTTCTGATACGGAACAACTATTTGATTACACGAGGCTGAAGAAATCAAGATTTAGTTGAAGGGCTAATCTCACTTGATTAGCGGTTTAGACCCAATCCTAGATCTCAAATAAACTTAAGTTAAAACCACCTGTGCTTACATCAGAACAAGTAATCCCAAGGGCTCAAAAAGCTCAAGTTTCCCCCAATTGTTTTAGATCGAGGGAGAATTCAAATCTATCGGCGAACTATTAACTACAGGCATCTCCGAGTAATTATGTCACTCCAATACCATGCACAGGGAGTGGCTAACTTTCCTTGTATGGGGGAGGTGTGCTAAAAGAATTGTCACTTAATATTATCTTCACTCTTTATAGTCACACCTCACTGGAGCATGGAATAGATCCATTGACTCAGATGGATGAGCCCCTGCGTTTATCAGTGCAAGTAGTAGGGAGAGAGGTGATTAGGGATGATTACATTAAAATGCTGTCCTGGAATATAGCAGGAATTAGAGCAAAGCTTTCTGCTCCAGAGTGGGGTGCTTATCATAGATCATTATTGTTGTACCTGGCTTTTTGACAGGGTCATCCCCAAACTTTTTGCCTCCTTCCTCCTATTTTTTCTGGCCTGTTGTTGTTGGCTTTTGACCTCTGGGCACTTTACCACTGCTAACCAGTGCTAAAGTGCATATGCTCTCTGTGTAAATTGTACTATTGATTGGTTTATCCATGATTGGCTATTTAATTTACTTGTAAGTCCCTAGTAGAGTGCATTACATGTGCCTAGGGCATGTAGATTAAATGCTACTAGTGGGCCTGCAGCACTGGTTGTGCCACCCACTTCAGTAGCCCCTAAGCCTTGTCTCAGGCCTGCCATTGCAAGGCCTGTGTGTGCAGTTTCACTGCCACTTCGACTTGGCATTTAAAAATACTTGCCAAGCCTAGAACTCCCCTTTTTCTACATATAAGTCACTCCTAATGTGTGCCCTAGGTAACCCCTAGAGCAGGGTGCTGTGTGGGTAAAAGGCAGGACAGGTACCTGTGTAGTTATATGTCCTGGTAGTGTAAAACTCCTAAATTCGTTTTTACACTACTGTGAGGCCTGCTCCCTTCATAGGCTAACATTGGGGCTGCCCTCATACACTGTTGAAGTGGCAGCTGCTGATCTGAAAGGATCAGGAAGGTCATATTTAGTATGGCCAGAATGGTAATATAAAGTCCTGCTGACTGGTGAAGTCGGATTTAATATTACTATTCTAGAAATGCCACTTTTAGAAAGTGAGCATTTCTTTGCACTTAAATCTTGTTGTGCCTTTCAATCCACGTCTGGCTAGGTTTAGTTGACAGCTCCTTGTGCTTTCACTCAGACACCCCAAACACAGGGTACTCAGCCTCACTTGCATACATCTGCATTTTGAATGGGTCTTCCTGGGCTGGGAGGGTGGAGGGCCTGCCCTCACACAAAGGACTGCCACACCCCCTACTGGGACTCTGGCAGACAGGATTGAACTGAAAGGGGGCTTGGTGCATTTCTTAGACACTCTTTGAAGTCACCCCCACTTCAAAGGCACAACTTAGTATAAAACAGGGCCTCTGCCCCACCTCAGCAGACACTTGCTGGAGAAGAAACCTGAACCAGAAACTACATCCTGCCAAGAAGAACTGCCTGGCTGCTCAAAGGACTCACCTGTCTGCTTTTCTACAAAGGACTGCTGCCTTGCTGTTGGCCTGCTGCCTTGCTGAACTCTTGTCTGGCTGTAAGGGCTTGGATAGAGCTTGCCTCCTGTTCCCTGAAGTCTCAGGACCAAAAAGACTTCTCTCTTTCAATTGGACGCTTCGTGCGCAGAAATTTTCGACACACAGCTTGTTCCGCGGCGAGAAAAATGCTGCACACCGACGCTGATCGACGCAACGCCTTCGGGACGACCAAAACTTTGACGCACGGCCTCGCAAGGACAACGCCGCCCGACTTCCAAGGAGAAATCGACGCAACGCCTGCTGTGAGAGTGAAATTTAGACGCACAGCCCCGCGGAACGACGCGCAGCCGGAAAACAAGCAGGAGAATCCACGCACAGACCCGGGACATCTGGTAATCCCGCGATCCATAGAAGGAGACGGTCCGCGTGCCGGAAAACGACGCACGTCTTCCCCCGAGTGAAAAATAATGACGTAAGTCCGTGTGTGAAGGGGCGCAACCGACGCACACACCATTTTTCCTCCTGTAGAACGACGCATGTCTCCCCGCGTGAAAAATAACGACGCAAGTCTGTGTGTGAAGGGGCGTAACCGACGCACACACCATTTTTCCACGCATCTCCTCTTCTGCGGCCCTCTGCGGAGATTTCCCACCAGAAACCAGGTACTTTGTGCTTGAAAGAGACTTTGTTTGCTTTTTAAAGACTTAAGACACTTTGGCCCTCATTCTGACCTTGGCGGGCGGCGGAGGCCGCCCGCCAAAGTCCCGCCGTCAGGTTACCGTACCGCGGTCGAAAGACCGCGGCGGTAATTCTGACTTTCCCGCTGGGCTGGCGGGCGGTCGCCTTCAGGCCGCCCGCCAGCCCAGCGGGAAAGAGGCTTCCACGATGAAGCCGGCTCGGAATCGAGCCGGCGGAGTGGAAGCTGTGCGACGGGTGCAGTTGCACCCGTCGCGTATTTCACTGTCTGCGCAGCAGACAGTGAAATACATTTAGGGGCCCTCTTACGGGGGCCCCTGCAATGCCCATGCCAGTGGCATGGGCACTGCAGGGGCCCCCAGGGGCCCCGCGACCCCCCCCTACCGCCATCCGGATCCCGGCGGTCGGACCGCCGGGATCTGGATGGCGGTAGGGGGGGTCGGAATCCCCTCGGCGGCGCAGCAAGCTGCGCCGCCTTGGAGGATTCAATGGGGCGGCGGTACACTGGCGGGAGCCCGCCAGTGTTGCCGGTCCGACTGCGGCTTTACCGCCGCGGTCGGAATCCCCATTGGAGCACCGCCGGCCTGTCGGCGGTGCTCCCGCGGTCCTCCGCCCTGGCGGTCTTTGACCGCCAGGGTCAGAATGACCGCCTTTATATCACTTTTCAGTGATATCTTTACAAATTCATATTGCATCTTTGATCGTTTTGACCTGCAAATACCCAGATAAATATTATATATTTTTCTAAACACTGTGTGGTGTATTTTTGTGGTGTTATATTGTGGTATTGTATGATTTATTGCACAAATGCTTTACACATTGCCTTCTAAGTTAAGCCTGACTGCTCGTGCCAAGCTACCAGAGGGTGGGCACAGGATAATCTTGGATTGTCTGTGACTTACCCTGACTAGAGTGAGGGCTTTTGCTTGGTCAGAGGGTAACCTGACTGCCAACCAAAAACCCAAGTTCTAACAATTATCATGTTATATTTCTACAGTAAACATGGGCCACCAAATCAGTCCATATATTCGAGATGATTGCATTTAATATTAAAACCCTTCCTTCCCCTGCGGAATAAGCATCTGGTGGTCTTCTGGTGTGGCAGAGGCTGGACCTATTTCTGGTGGTTAAGGTTGTTACCTCAAACCCTAGGGACTTGTTAGGCCCAGAAATCAAATTAAACACCTCACTGGGGTGCAATATATCGCCCTAGTAAACATGTCTGTCAGATTTGTCTCACCATATACGAAGTCCTGTACAGTGGAGTATTTAACAGAATCCGAGAGCTAAAAAAAATTATAGCAGGGGATTGTAAGACGCTACTGCCTCCTGAGCAGATGCTGGTGGGCACGGTCCCCGATATTTATGAAGTAGTCACACCATGTAGGCCAGTCCGTGTTGGTGATAGGAAATTGACAAAGGTAGCATGTCAGCTGTTGGATGTAGCTATAGAACATGGTCTAAAAATTAATTGTAAATGGCATTACGAGATTCAATTTTCTACCACACCTAACTTTTAAAAGAAGGCAAACCATCACTAATATAGACTACATATTTTAGACCTTTATTTATGGCTATTTTTATATGACATGGAGGTTGTTCCGAGACATGATGGCGATCACCAGGCTTTAAGTGTTAAATTTGCAACAAGTGCACTGACTGACATAAAATTGTCACCTCTTATATCCAAAGCCCCATTGGACTCTACGAACAACAGAAGACACGTTAAATAGCCAGTAGTAGCTTCCAATACAGTGGCCCTGACACAAATATATGAGCTATTTGTGGCACATCTCTCGCTGATACACTTTACCAATATAGCCAATGTAAATATTATTAATATTCAATGTCAATTAATGGACCAGCTGAGGGTATTTTGTATAAAAAGAACAGAGAAGGGGCAGTTGCCAAAATAGAGTGCATTCTTGGTACTCGAAAGATGTTCGCATTGAGGAGCAATGGCTCTCAGAAGTGATAAAGAAGAGGACCAGCACAGAAAGAAGGCACGCTAGAAAAAGGTATTAGAATACATTGAATAAGGCCAAGAGAGGCTGGGAAGTTGATTAGTGGCAGAATTAACAGACGTCCTTCAAAAAGGGAACCAAAGGGCCTTTTGGAAGCTGATCGCTGTCAAATTCGGCATAATTGATAATCATCTAAAAGCAACAATTCCCCCAGAGAGGTGGGTACAACATTTTGAGGTTCTAAAGAGAGAGGGACTGTGAAAAGGCTCAGACCGTGCCCTCTCTGACGGATACGACATTGGCCCCGGAAAGGGCATCTCCTGGGGAAAAGGTGGCACCCACTGGAATTAAGTTTATTACATGCTTTACCTTAGCTGAAACGGTCCAGGCCTTCAAACCGATGAAGAGTGAGAAGGCCTAGGGGTTAGACGACATCCCTGCAGTTTCGTACCCGTCAAAACAAGAAATATGGGTTCCATATCTTAATGCCATGAATAATGCCATCGTGAAGGGTGAAGCTATCCCTCCCTCGTGGCAGGGAGCAATTATTATCTCCATTCAAAAAAACAAGCATAGGGACGCTCCATCAAATTACAGACCCATAAGCCTACTAGATAACAGCCAAAACATTTTTTGTAGGAAGGTTTTGTTTAGGCTCCATACATGGGCTTTTGAAAATCACATCCTGGAACCTATTTAGGGGAGTTTCATGAGTAGGGTCAGCACCCTTGACCAGGTTCTTCTCTTCAAGGTGCTATGTTGGAAGTACACCACCTTGAAATGGGATCATCTTTATGTCTCTTTTATTGATTTAAGAGCAGCTTTTGACCTGGTCTCAAGAAATAATCTTTGAAGGGTGCTGAAAGAGTATGGAATCCCAAGGGATTTACTTTGGATTCTGAGGGTACTCCATTCTGAATCATATGCCAAGGTGAGATGGAACATGGGAGGGGACCTTACAGGCAGAATTAGCCTTAAAAGACGGGTATGTCAAGGGTGTGTCCTTGCTCCTATTCTTTTAAGCCTCTATATTAATGAAGTGGTCAAATGGCCACAATACAGACACAATGCTTCCAAGTCTGCAGGTGTCCCAGTCCCGTTATTAATGTTTACAGATGAGATTTGACTTATATCTAGAACCCCCTCAGGTTTACAGCAGTGCTTAATTTGTAAATAAAAATGTGCTGGTGCCCAAAGCCCTCAACTTCAACACAAGGCTGCTGCAAATAAATGTGTGAACACAGAATACTAAGGCAGCATAATCCTGAAGCCATCTCAGGCCTCTTCAATCCATTTAAAGCCACTCCCTGCCCCTTCAGCTTACTCTTGCAGCTTTTTGCTTTCTCCTATTGTGACGCCTTTTCATTTTTCTCTTCCTCCGTCTTTCCCATATGTTTCTTTTGCTCACAGTAAATACTTGAGGCAGAAAAATAAGTGCCGCCCCTCAAAAATAAGTGCTGGTGCTCCTCAACGGAAACAACAAGCAAAAATTAAGCACTGGTTTACAGTCAGAACTGAATGCTTTTGCAGCTTTTTGCACTAACAGGGGATTAGAACTTAATCCATCTAAATTTAAAGTTCATGTCACTTAATCCCCACTGGTTCTTTAGAGGAAAGATGTCAATAGATGGGGTTCCCCAATGTCTTGCTGTACATAGCTACTGGATGGCTACTAAAAAGCCCACATGCTTCAGGAACTCCCTCATAGTCCATCTTACTCATCCTGTGTGGACGAGCACTAAGGCATGAGGAACCGTTTCAGCTCAGACGTGTCCTGAAAAAGAGGACCTGATTGTAATTCGTACATTATATTTCAGCTTTGTCCTAGTGCTGAGCTCCGATCTTGAACCTTGACGCCTTACATCCCCAATGTCTAGGATGCTTTAATGTGCAGGCATGTCGCATACTTATGTTATATTTAAGAAGAATGGTTATTTCTAACTCACAGTATAGATACAGGAGCCTGATACAATTTTTGCAATGAAATGGTGTCTACTAGCCTAAGGCTTGCTCGTCACAGTAGGAATCAAATTCTCAGATGCTGGTTCTCAACTCGTGGGCCCGATTATTGAATGTCTATACTGTATGTTTTGTGCCTTATAACATCCAATGCAGAAGAAAGCATTGAATCATGAAGAGTCATAAAATGTCAGTACTTTTTTTTGTGTTCACTGAGCAAAATCCCAAAGGCAGCTATACCTACAACATATATACCCACTCACCACCTAAAACAATAACTTACTCACAAAAAAACTTAGGCCCATATTTATACTCTTTTAGCGCCGCTTTTTGACGCACAAATGGCTCAAACTTACAAAATACAATTGTATTTTGCATGTTTGTGCCACTTTTGCGTCAAAAATTTACGCAAATGCGGTGCAAAAAAAGAATAAAAATGGGCCTTGTTGTCTCTAAATTCACTTTTTTATGTCTTCCTCCTTCACGCACTCTCTAAAGCACACACAAATCCCCACTGAAAGACTTAAACACATATTTTCACATTCTCAAATTCCCACATTCACCCCCTCAAACATTAATTGACTTATTCATGCAATCAATTACTCACACATTCACTAATCCACTAACTCACTCAAAAACAACTCACAACAGATTATTTAGAGTGGCACTACTGAACGTACTAACGTTTTGCTGAGTACTCGCTCTTCAAAGACTTTTGTTTTTCAAAAACAAACTCCCAAAGTGAGTAGTTTGCTAAAAACAAAATGGCCATGATGCGCCGGAAATTGTCTTCTAATGCATCGGTCGTTTCTTTGGTTTCCTCTTCAGTGCTGCTAAGCTTTCCTTGGTAGTCCCAAAGAGAACAAGCATTTGGAATGCAATGGGTCTCTTGTTTGCTTGAGTTAGAGCTGTTAGTGTTGTAAATTCATAACTGGACTTTTCTTGCCACTTAGTTTGAAAATGAAAAGTAAAACATTTGACATAAGCGAGCTGATTCAAAGCACGACGGCCGCCATGAGCATGAGCGTAAAGGAGCGACTCAAAATGAAAAAGAAGTTTGCTTGCAGTCAAACTATCAGCAAACGTGCAATTATCCATGTAACAGGGGCAGTCTGCAAGGCGGTAACAAATCCGCCCGAAGGAGGGACAAATGTAAAGCATTTACCAATGATAACAAAGGATTTTTGAAAGGCAAGCACATGAACAGCTGAAAGTGATGGGCGTCGGGTGGGCGTGGTTAAAAGCCCGCAATTCTTACAACGGGTCAATTTTTCAGCAGCGCTGCCGAATATACCAACAGGAATTTATTCCTGGACTGTTCGCAGTAGGTAGTGGTATTGATTTCAAAGTTATTGATTTGCTCTGGTGTTTCTTTTCTTTATGTAGTGCTGTATGCACCAGGGAAGGTGCAGAGCGCTTTAGTGTAAAGTAAATATTGCAAATAAAATAAGGGATGTGTATACATAAAGTGAATTACAGAAGTATCTAGACCGCCTCAATGTACAAAACATTTATAGTAATATTACTAAAAATCAAATAATAATAATGGGCTTTGTACTGAGTGTGGCCGGTGGGGTTGGGAGAGACACAACACACAGGCCTCCAGAACACCTTTAGCTTTAGAGAGCCGAAGTCAAAGATCTTTGGGCCACGTCACCTCAGAAGGGAATTTGGAAGGTACGACCTGGCACCTCTCAAACGTATTGAAAAATCAGAGCAGTATCTTGAGCACTTGGGGCTCATGGGTGCAATGTGGGTTACACATGAGAAAACTGAAATGGAGATAATACAGGTCACAGAATGACTCAAAACACAACAGTCATAGAACAGATTTTACATCACAAATCTGACCCAGCTGAAAGTGACCTAAAACGACATTCGACTCAACACCTACATTACACGTTAGACACAACCCTTGGAGCTGTCAGACACATGTCACAGCTCAAACCATACAGAGGACTAGACGTCTGTCACCAGAACAGAGCACATCACCACAAAGTGAACAAACAACAATGTTGTTGGCTGCATCCTTCGGTTCAAACCTGGAGGTAACCATGTATCCAGATGTTTCCTTGATGCTGCATGTGAACAAGGTCAAAGTGAGCAACTTTCACACAGTGCAAACACTGTGACGCCTTTGATCGGACCTTGGATACCCACAAAAGCTACAAACTGTCCCCACACTTGTGATCTCCGAGCTCAGCCACATCAATGGTCTATACACTGGTGCCCTTTGCTCCATTAAAGACAACATACATACAATCCCGAATGCTGCCACAAGAACCCTTCTCCATCTGCACCCAGAGGACACGCGATGCTCCCCTGCACACTTGACAGGCTCCCTCTAGCTGGAGGAGTCATCTTCAAAGCACAGAGCCTCCCAGTAAAGAGACAACATTCCCACAGCTTTCCTGGTCCAGGGAAGGTACGACTGGCTGGCCTGGGTAATATGTAGTAATGTAAATTCGTAGCTACCCCTCCTGGCCCCGACTGGTACCATAGCACGCAGCCCACCGTACTTCAAACCGGTGCATAGTAATTCCATTACACCGCTCGACTCCTCTGCACTCACACAAGACAAACAGCGGCAGGTCCTGTCCACCACCCAGTACTGGACCAGTCCGCAGAACCACCACCGACTGAAGAGGCAGTAATAGCTGACCACGTCAACGGGGGAATCGAATGTAACCACCACAGTCTGTCCCAGGTATGCGCCACATACTGTGAGCACCTCTTGACATCTCACCGCGACACCCTTACAAGGGAGGTGTGGAACCATGTCTGACCACCTCTCCCTCCATCCGCGCCTGCTCCGGACCACAGCATTTCAGCCAAATATCTCAGACTGGACGGCACAGTGCAGTGACCCGCTGAGTGGCCTATGAAGCTGAGAAATACCATAAAGGGACCTCAGCTTACTGATGGCCATAAGCAGCACGCCTAAAGCGCACACTTCATCCATCACTCTGCTAAGTGCTGCGTCCCGCAACAGGATCACATGCCACACGGAAACACACCCCACATAGCATCAAAGCAAACACAAGATGCTTAGCTCCAATCACGCACCCGGCAGGGTTTAGCATTCTGCTTATCCGGGCAAGCGCTTCAGCGCCCCGCAGAGCGCTAGTAAGCGCTATATAAATATTACAATACACAGTTTACCTAAGCGCTACGGTAGCATATAAATGGGAGTAAAGCACTACCAAAAGGCACATATTCTGCATTCACACATATTGCCTCTAAGACATCTCTCCATTGCGCCATCATGGGGACGGGTTGAACACTTTGCTTTAATGACTATGCCGGGGGGCCTTTATATTTTAAAAGAACCCATTTACATTAAAAACTAGGGTCTCGCATTTGTCGGAGTTACAGCTGTTCACAGTTGTAAACTCCCAACCGGATGTTTCCTGCATTAAAAGAAAAAAAACAGCGTGATCGCGCTGTACAGCTCACACAAAGTGCAATTATGAACGTAACCGGCAAAAGTGCAATTAACGAAGCGCTCGACTCCGAAAACAGAGAAAAAGTAGTCCACAACCCCTGTGAGCCTCGCATGTTTTCCGTACTTGGTCGCTGCGCTCGAGGAGGGCTAGCCATGGAAAAGGCATGACATATACGTGCCTTCCACTAATCAAAAGAAGCGGATTCTAACAGGCAAGCCAACTTGCCAATGAAAGACACTGACATGACGTCGACAGGGCTCAGAAACCCTTTTCTAATACCTAAAGCGTCTCACTAGCGATACAGCTAGACCCTAAAAAATGTACAATGGAACACCCACCTCAAAAAAGCAGATTGCCTGACATACATTGCGCAATGGTACAATGGCAGATGGGCAGGTGGTTTCACACACATTTGTGCTCCCAGTTCCTTCCACTATCACTCGTTACATCTCTCATGCAGGCAAACATTTTCTTAAAACAGAAAATGTGATGCCTCAGAGATCAAGGCCCATATTTATGGATGGTTAGCATTGCCTTAGCGACATTTATTTTTGGTGCTAAAACGGCGCTAATCCAACTCCATATTTATATTTTGAAGCTAGACCCGTCTACCGTCAAAATATTGGAGTTAGCGCCATGTTTAGGATGCGCCAACCCACCTTGCATCAATGAGATGCAAGGTAGGCGTTCCCATTCTAAACACAACGCTAACCCCCTAGCACCATGTTTACCTCCGGACACTGAAACGAAGTGCAAGGAGGAGGCGGGCCTAAATAATGGCACTAAGCCCGCTTAGCGCTATTATTTAACCGCTAGGTCAGACCAGGCATTAGAGTGCAGGTAGGCCCATTTCCATGGTGGAACATGATGGAATGGGCACAAATATGCCCACCCCAAGCCCCAGCAACACCACCACCCACACTACAGGAGGAGGGAGCCCATCCCAGGTAAGTTGCCTGGCACTGGGTATTTTGGGCTTTCCCAGGGGACACTGGTCCCTTGTGGTGGGCATTATGGTGGTGGGCATGACTCCTTACTATACTTAGACAGGAGTCATTTTTTGGCTGCTTGTGCGTCAAAAAATTATGCTAGGCTGATTAGCGGCAGATATTTTGCCGCTAACCAGCCTAACGTCATTTCTGACCCACTAGTACCGTTCCCCCTAACGCCATCCCCTCCTGGCTAGCATCTTTTATTTTTACGCTAGCCATTCCTTGCGCCATCATGCGTCATTACATAAAAATGGCACACAGATGGCTTTGAGGAATGGCGTAAGTTCTTGTTAAGAAAAATGACCGTGTTTCATAAATATAAATATGGGCCCAAATTTAATTATTCAAAAAAAAATATAGGTGAGTCGCATATCCAAGGAAATAGCCTGGAGTCCTCACAAGTCATGCAAGAAGTATTTTTCAGATATTTCCGCCAGCGCTTTAGAATAAGAAAGAAAAACAAAAATATCATGACTCGAAAGGGATTCCAGCAAACAAAACAATCACACACCTGTGTTCAGGGTTATTGACAGCAAAGAGCTGTGTGTGTGTATCTGAGCCAGACTCCTGCTGTTGCTCAGCATCCAGTGATTTCAAGCCTCCTTTATCAGGCACGTTTGAGAGAGCTACACAGTGTGATCCACCATTCAAAATATGACTAATGTGTTATTCAATTTACCACCAGCTTTTCATATTTATTCATTTTAGCCAGTAATGTACGTGTGTTGTCATGGACCTTAATGCAAGCAGTGAAAATGGCTTTGCTCCCTTACCTTGTGTAGTAAAATATAGCAGCCACTGGGGCGCTGTGGACCCCTCAGATTTCTGGGCCGTGGTGCCACTGAACAATAGTTACACACCTAACGTTATCACGTTCAACTGGACAAAGAAATTGACTCCCATTTTGTGGTCCCTTCTTCAGCTGTATGGAGAGATACTACTGCTAGCCATGAATAGAAAAGAAGAAATGGCTGCAAAAATGCATATGCAGATTAAGCTAGCCTGTGTAAAGCAAATGCCATGGTTAAAATAAAACTGTGCAGCTGGCCTTTCCAAAGCGTTTCTGTGGATCATGTCCATAATACCACTCAGGGCCCTTATGGCCTTGGCTGGTGAATAATGACCTCTTACAAAAGGAAAACAATGTCCTTGGACATTTTCCAAGGCAACTCTAGCATATGTTGCTGTACAAAGACAGCTGCTGTTACCTGCCAAATCAAATCAAATCATTAACATTTATAAAGCACGCTACTCACCCGTGCGGATCTCAAGGCGCTAGGGGAAGGGAGGGGGTTACTGCTGCTCGAATAGCCAGGTTTTTAGGAGTCTCCGGAAAGCGGGGTGGTCCTGGGTGGTCCTGAGGCTGGTGGGGAGGGAGTTCCAGGTCTTGGCCGCCAGGAAGGAAAAAGATCTCCCACCCGCCGTGGAGCGGCGGATGCGAGGGACGGCAGCGAGTGCGAGACCAGAGGAACGGAGGAGGCGGGTGGGGACGTAGAAGCTGAGGCGTCGGTTGAGGTATTCCGGTCCCTTGTTGTGGAGGGCTTTGTGTGCGTGGGTGAGAAGTCGAAAGGTGATCCTTTTGCTGACTGGGAGCCAATGCAGGTGTCTCAGGTGTGAGGAGATGTGGCTGTTGAGGGGTACGTCGAAGATGAGGCGTGCCGATGCGTTTTGAATGCGTTGCAGGCGATTTTGGAGTTTGGCTGTGGTCCCGGCGTAGAGGGTGTTGCCGTAGTGCAGGCGGCTCGTGACGAGGGCGTGGGTCACGGTTTTTCTAGTATCGGCGGGGATCCAGCGGAAGATCTTGCAGAGCATGCGGAGGGTGAGGAAGCAGGCGGAGGACACGGCGTTGACTTGCTTGGTCATGGTGAGAAGAGGGTCCAAGATGAAGCCGAGGTTGCGGGCGTGGTCTGTGGGGGTCGGTGCGGTGCCGAGGGCCGTGGGCCACCAGGAGTCGTCCCAGGCGGACGGGGTGTTGCCGAGGATGAGGACTTCCGTTTTTTCAGAGTTCAGCTTTAGGTGGCTGAGCCTCATCCAATCTGCGACGTGCTTCATACCCTCTTGTAGGTTGGTCTTGGCGCTGGCGGAGTCCTTGGTGAGGGAGAGTATAAGTTGGGTGTCGTCGGCGTAGGAGGTGATGATGATGTCGTGCTTGCGAACGATGTTGGCGAGGGGGCTCATGTAGACATTGAAGAGTGTCGGGCTGAGCGATGACCCTTGAGGTACGCCGCAGATGATCTCGGTGGGTACTGAGCGAAACGGAGGGAGGTAAACTCTTTGGGAACGGTTTGAGAGGAAGGAGGCGATCCAGTCCAGGGCCTGGCCTTGGATCCCGGTGGAGCGGAGGCGGGTGATTAGGGTGCGGTGACAGACGGTGTCGAAGGCAGCCGAGAGGTCGAGGAGAATGAAGGCGACTCTTTCACTGTTGTCCATCAGGGTTCTGATGTCGACAGTGACTGAGATGAGGGTGGTTTCCGTGCTGTGGTTGGTTCGGAATCCGGTTTGTGAAGGGTCGAGCAGGTTGTTGTTTTCCAGGAAGGTGGTCAGCTGTTTGTTGACGGTCTTCTCTATTACCTTGGCTGGGAAAGGCAGAAGAGAGATGGGGCGGAAGTTTTTCAGGTCGCTCGGGTCAGCCGTAGGTTTCTTTAGTAGGGCGTTGACTTCGGCGTGTTTCCAGCATTCGGGGAAGGTAGCAGAAGAAAAAGAAGAGTTGATGACGGTCTGGAGGTGCGGGGCGATGATGTCGTCGGCTTTGTTAAAGATGAAGTGAGGGCAGGGGTCCGAAGGGGCGCCGGAGTGGATAGAGTTCATGATGGATTTGGTTTCTTCAGTGTTGATGTGGGTCCAGTTGTTGAGGGTAATGACCGGGGGTGCGGGTTCGGTGGTGTTATGTTGGGTCTGGTGTCCGAAGCTGTCGTGGAGGTCGCTGATCTTGCGATGGAAGAAAGTGGCGAGGGATTCGCACAAATCCTGTGAGGGCGTGACGGCGTTGGCGTTGGGGTTGGAGAACTCCTTGACAATGCTGAAGAGTTCTCTGCTGTTGTGGCTGTTTTTGTCCAGTCTGTCGGTGAAAAAGTTCTTTTTAGCAGCGCGGATCAGGCGGTGGTGTTCGCGGGTAGCGTTCTTGAGGGCGGTCATGTTGTCAGCGGTGTGGTCCTTGCACCAGGCCTTCTCGAGGGCGCGACAAGTTTTCTTTGATTCTTTGAGGGTGTCAGAGAACCAGAGAGGTTTTTTGGTGTTGGTCTGTTGATGCGTGCGTTTGAGGGGAGCAAGGTTGTCTGCGCAGTTGGAGATCCAGTTTGTGAGGCTGAGGGCTGCGTCGTTGGGGTCAGTGGTGAGGGTGGGTTGGTTGGCGGCGAGTGCTGAGAAGAGTTGCTCTTCGGGGATCTTGTTAAGTCATTAATATGTCGAAAAAGAGACTAGGCCTTCCATCGAGAGATACAATACAAAACAATAACAGTGGCAGAGCAGGGCCTTCCTGTAAATGGAGCCAGGGGCAGTTACACCCTGTTGCTCCCCCTTCAGACTGCTGTGCTGTGCAGATGGCTTCTTTTAACTTCAGGTGTTGATTACTCTTGTTATGAGTTTATAAGTGGCCTGAACTGTGCCAAATACTGTGCCAAGCACTGAGTTGAAACACTGAAATTGGAAGTTCCCAGGCTATGCAATACACCGGGTAGGCCCAGGGTAAATCTAATTTCAGGGCGAGAAGGTGTTGTGGACCCTCAATTCTGCGAGCCTTCAGGAGGACTAAATCTGGGGTACAGATTGAATTGATCCAGACCAGAGAGACAAAAACAGAAAAAAATATTTTCAGTGCATGATGAAAATCTTAAGAAAGACCCTCATTGTGCCAGTGCATAACTAAGTGAGAAAAACGCATCACTATGACCAAAAAAACACCATGGAATTGCATCATTCTGTACATTGGTGAATCTCATAACACCAGCTGTCCGCCTAAGAGACTTTTCCATACCCAGTTTTGGAATCAATGTGACACCTCTATTACCTAGAGCACTATCATGAACAATGCAGACACATTTCTGTGATTTATCCACCTAAGCACTCTGCTGTGCTTAGCACTAGGAGTGCCATAAGATGTTGCGGAGCAGTCAACATGCTAAGGCAGGACTCTTCCTAAAACAAGCACCTGTTTAAAAATGTCCTGTTGTAAAAGAGTACATGTAGCATCAGCAGTGGCCCATCCAAAAACCAAAAAAGCCACATTTTGGCTGACAAGAAGACTGTTTGACAGGCTCAGCAAAGGTCAGCCTGACAGGTACTCTTCATGTTCAGGTCAATCAGCCAAGCACTGTACTTCGGCCTAAATGCACAGATGCCTGGCTGCCTGAGTGGAACTTTGCGAGGCTGAAGAAGTCACAGCCCTGTGGGCATGATCTCTTAAGCCTGGCAAAGCACTTGGAGGACCTCCCACCCTTATGACAAGGGAGAGCTTCACTGATAGCCTGGGACTTGGGCTCTTCAGTTTTCAACCCTGAAGTGCCCAGGATTGAGTGTCTATCATTGACATCTTATCACAACATGAGGTGGGGTCAGCAAGTCACACTGACCCCATTGCACTAGGTGACGAGGTAGGGACTGCTACCTCTTCTCATCAGCCAATGAGAGAAGGCAGCAGTCTGTCCCAGTCCTGCAGGAACCTTGAGGCCAAGTTCTCTGCTCCAGCCAGTAAGTTATTTTTATTTTAATGTTTGATTTGTACATGGTGAGTATGTGTATGTATGAATCTATCTGTATTTGTGAGTGTGCGTTGTGAATGGGTGTGTGAGTGTGCTCGCAAACGGTGTGCTTGCAAACAGTGGGTGCTTGTGAATGCATATGGTTGTAAGTGTGGATTTAGATGGAAGAGAGTACATGTATCCATGTGCAGCCCGCCCGCCCCCTCCTACTTGAAATACTGGCCAGCACTGCATAGCATATTCAGCATCCGGTGCTATGTTTTAGTATTACCCATTTTGCTGCCTCATTATTAACACATAGGTAGGTTTGCTACAAGACCTATAGATAAATGTTGCAGCATGAGCACAAAGCACTCAAAAAGTTTAGGGCTAGGGGTACAATAACCCCTTAGCCCACTTTCTGACAGGCCTTATTTCAGATGTGGAAATTACACTTTTCATCAGTTAATGGACATTTTATGAAGTTATTGCTAGATGAGATTGTGGTAAAAAAAGTAAGTGATTTATTGCCCATACATTCTCCTTCTATAGTATGCCACTGCTTGGATATACTTACGCATACACTGGCCACAATTAATCTCAAACAGACTCCTGTGGTAACATGTGATCAACCAGTCTATGCAACAGCTAAACAATTACAGTGGTTACTTCCAGAATTGTATGGGGAAGACAAAATGGTAGTCATGATGGTAGCACTACACATTGAAATGTCATTCCTTGCAGTTTTAGGAGACTGGATTGATGGCAGTGACTGGGCCGATATTTTAGTTGAAGCCAATGTTAAAAGTTAGGGTAAAGTTAGACAATGTCTAAAAGAGTCTCATGTAAAAAGGTCCTGCTACATACACAAAGTTATTGTTGCATCACTGTATATACTTTTGAAGAAGGGTTTTGATGTATCTACTGAAAGAATGGATTACATGAAGAGTTGCAGAGTCTGTTCATTTCAAATATTGGTATATTACGGTTCACCTCAAATCACTGCTATTCCAATTTCTTGATCCCATTCGATCAGCAAATTTTGAGAAGTTTAGTGTAACCCTGCAAATGGTCTGTCCTTGGATGTTTGCTATGGACCACAACCACTATGCCAGTTGGATGCCAGTATTCATTCAAATGCTTGTCGAGCTGAAAACCAAAATTCTGGATGTTTAAGAATTTTCAAATGGATATTTTGTTGCTTGTAAAAGTGGTAGACCTTGTTCCTGGATATCTCATGATTAGATGCATGAGCAATGTAACAAGAATATAAAATCAGATGGCGGGGCAGTTGGTATTCTTGGCAATCCTAGCGCATTGATGAAATGGATGGTGTCTGGACCTGTAATTGCCAACTTATTGGGACAATTTGATGAAGAAATGGGATTCAGTGAAAACAAAAATAGCTTTATTCACCATGAAGACAACATCTCTTGCAACACTCAGTTTGTAAATTATGTTAGGGAACTTACACAAGTGTTTTCCCATTATAACAGAAATCCTTATGCCTGCGGTACTGGTGAAAATCTTAAGAATATTGCATCCAACTTGATCATGAGTGATAATGCAAATACATCTGTGTGCATTGCTGACAACGTGGGGGGAACACAGTATGGAACGTTTGTTCAAGAACGCGTGGTACGCTGAGAAAAATCTATTTTTGAACCTATTCCTAGAAAGAAGTTGTGTTTGTTTCATAAGGTAGTTCCAAAATCAGTGAACCACACAGTATGCATCTGACAAAGTGACTGTTCACTTTTCACTGGACTGTGTATTGCTTGCCAAGATTGAGAAGATGACATAAAGGACTGTTTTGCCCACGAGAATCTTTATTATCCCCTGTCACTTTCTGAGGGAGGATTGCTAAGAAAAGGGACAAAGTCTGACATCATCTCTTGTTTGGAAAAGATTAATGGTGCTGTAGATAACATGAATAACATTCTAGACACTGCAAGTTGTGTTATTATGGATGGATCGACAATAATACATTTCTTACAACCTGACGATGTGCACAATTTTCAAGGCTACAGCACCTATATATTCCATCCTTATGTAATGAACATACTTAACAAATCGAAACAAGTAGACATAGGCCCTCATTACAACCCTGGCAGTCGGTGATAAACTGGCGGTAATACCGCCAACAGGCTGGCGGTAACTACTGCCAAATTATGACCATGGCAGAAAGATCTCAGATAGACAACCACTTTATCACATCGACCTCCAGGGCAGAAACAACAGCCACCAAGGCGGTAGCCAGCTACAGCCAGACAAAGTCAATGTTCCGCCCACCATATTAAGACCCTGCAAACCACCACCTTTTCTGGGGCGGTACCAACGACAGCAAAAGCCTGACGGAAACACTGCACAGAAGGGAAAGGACTCACCTTTGGGGACACAGGGAATAACCACGATGCCATGGAGCCAGAGCTGCAAAACTTTTCTATTATATTTTACGTCCTGCTACATCACGAACACCAACGACGGCAAAAACGACCTTGGTGAGTACAGCTGCCTAGCACACAGGGGAGGGGGGAAGAAAAAGAGAGTGACACACACACGCACAGCACACCCCCCCAACACCATACACACAATCAGATGCAGTAAGAAAACACATTGACCCCGTACCCTTCAGGAATAATGCAAGGACAACACAAATAGGTGAAAGTGAGTGTAATAATATAAATACAGTAAAAATACAAACATTCAGTCTAAAAGTATATACGTATGTACACTTCAAGGAACACTGCCCAGTCCTCAATGTGCGTGGGCCACAGGGCCACAAGACAAAGTCCAAGGCCCCACTTGTCTCCTGCAACAACACGGAGAGAACACTGCAGGGGCATCAGTTGGAAAATAGGCAGGCACCTAAAGGGGACGGGGAATGGGGGGATAGCTCAGCCGGAAGATGGAACAAGGCCACTGGTTCTGGAGGGGGCAACATGCCCTGTGCTTGGTCCTGGGGAGTGCAAGGCCACAGTGTCTCATGTCGGTGATTTGTCCACATCCTCTGGAGGGGGCAACATGCCCTGTGTTTGGTACTGGGGAGTGCAAGGCCACAGCCAGTCAAGTGGGTGACTTTCCCACTGGTTCTGGAAGGGGTAACATGCCCTGTGTTTGGTCCTGGGGAGTACAAGGCCACAGTCTCTCAAGTGGGTGACTTGTCCACTGGTTCTGGAGGGGGCATCGTGCCCTGTGCTCTTGATCCTGGGGAGGTTGGGGTAGGTGGGTGTCTTACCCACTGGTTCTGGAGGAGGCATCGTGCCCTGTGCTCCTCATCCTGGGGAGGCTGTGGTTGGTGGGTGTCTAACGCACTGGTTCTGGAGGGGGCATCGTGCCCTGTGCTCTTCATCCTGGGAGGCTGGGGTTGGTGGGTGTCTAACCCACTGGTTCTGGAGGGGGCATCGTGCCCTGTGCTCTTGATCCTGGGGAGGCTGGGGTTGGTGGGTGTCTTACCCAATGGTTCTGGAGGGGGCATCATGCCCTGTGCTCTTGATCCTGGGGAGACTGGGATTGGTGGATGTCATACCCACTGGTTCTGGAGGGGGCATCATGCCCTGTGCTCTTGATCCTGGAGAGGATGGGGTGAGTTGGTGTCATACCCACTGGTTCTGGAGGGGGCAGCGTGCCCTGTGCTTCAGATCCTGGGGCGGATCGGGTGAGTGGGTGTCACACCCACTGGTTCTGGAGGGGGCAGCATGCCCTGTGCTTCAGATCCTGGGGAGTGCAAGGTCACAGTCTCTCAGCTGGGTGTCATACCCACAGGATTTGCAGGGGGCAGGCCGCACATCAGCTGGTGGCCTGTTGGTCCTGTGACGGGCCTCCTGTCCACTATCGGCAGCGGAGGTGGAAGGCAGTTCTGATGTCTGGCTAGTGGCAGGGGCCTGCTGTTGTAAGACTGCCTCCCTCATGATGTTGCCCATGCCTGCCAGCACCCCTGCAATAGAGACCAGGGTGGTGTTAATGGCCTGCAAGTCCTCCCTAATCCTCTGGTACTGTCCCGCCTGCAGGCGCCTGCTCTCCTTCACGTTGCCCAGAATCTGGCCCAGCATATCTTGAGAATGTTGGTATGCTCCCAGGATCTCAGTGAGTGCCTCCTGGAGAGTCGGTTCCCTGGGCCTGACCTCCCCCTGGCACACAGCACTCCTCCCAGTTTCCCTGTTGTCCTGTGCCTCTGTCCCCTGAACCGTGTGCCCACTGCCACTGACCTCAGATCCCTGATTGTCTTGGGGGTGAGGTGTGTCCTGGGGTCCCTGTAGTGGTGGACACACTGCTGATGGATGTGTCCTGGGGACAGATGTACGGGTACGCTGGGTAGGGGCTGTGGTGGTGTTTCCAGAGGGGGGAGGCTCTGTGGTGGTGTGTGGCTGTGGCTGGGTTACGGACTGTCCAGAGGTCTCTGATGGGCCAGGTTGGTCATCCAGATCCAGGCATCCAGAGTCGCTATCATCACTGTGGGCCTCTTATGTGGGGGGACTGGATAGTACTGGCACCTCTTCTCCGCTGACATTGGCTGGGGTACCTGTGGGGATGTGAATGTAGTGCTATTGTTTCTGTGTGTGACATATTGTGCATCAGTGGGTTGCCCTCTTTGGTTGTGTTCGCCCTGGCAGCTTTCACTTGTGTGAGTTGGTATATGGTGGGCTAGCCGATTCTCTCTAGTGTGTATGCTTTAGTGATAGGTGTCCATGCATGGCTGTGAGTGGTGTCCTTGCATTGTTGGTGCATGCAGGGCTTGGCATTGGGATGAGTGATATTTGATGGTAGGGTGTGTGGGAGGTGGTGGAGTGATGGGAGTGGGGGTGAGGGTATGTGATGGCATGCAGGTAGGGGGGTGATAGTAGTATAGAATTGACTTACCAGAGTCCAGTCCTCCTGCTACTCTGGCCAGGCCCTCAGGATGCATGATTGCCAAGACTTGCTCCTCCCAGCAAGTTGGTGCCTTGCTGCAATGGAACATACCTTCCCCATTAGGTCATTCCACCTCTTCCTGATGTCATCCCTGGTTCTTGGGTGCTGTCCCACGGCGTTGACCGTGCCCACTATCCTCTGCCATAGCTCCATCTTCCTAGCAATGGATATCTGCTGCACATGTGCTCCAAATAGCTGTGGCTCTACCGGATGATTTCCTCCACCATTCCCCTTAGCTCCTCCTCTGAGAATTGTGTGTGTCTTTGTGGTGCCATGGGTGTTGTGTGAGTAGTGTGGGTGAGGGTGTGTAGGGTGATGTGTTGGCGTGTGTGATGTGGGGTTCTGTGGTCATGGTGTCTGTCTTGTGCCAATGTTTTGTATTTGTTAAGGGTTGTGGGTACTGTCGTGTGTGTTTTATAGTGGTGTGGGTGTGGTGTGTGTATGGGTGTCAGGTTTGTGTAGTTTGAATTGTCCAATATGGTGTTGTCTTGTTTGAGTGTGTGTATTTTGAACGCATCGGTATGTACCGCCAATGGTTTACCGCCGTTAAATGTCCGCCGTGGTGATTTGTGGATCATAATGTAGTGGGCCTTATTCTGTTGACGTAACTGTGTGGGTTTGGATACCGCCAGTTTATCACTGACCTTTGGTGTGGCAGACTTGTGTCTGTGGCAGATTGGTGTGTGTGTGTCATAATATGGTGAGCGGATGTCCGCCGCGGCAGCAGTAGGTTGGCGGCAGTCAGTGTGACAGTAAGCGGGATTTTCCGCCAATGTCATAATGAGGGCTATAGTATTTGATCGCTAAATGGAGGGGTCTCTGAAAATGGAAGAAAGAAATAGGCGAAGTTTTGGTCCACGCAATTGTGTAAAAGGTTCAACAAAGATACCAAAAAACGGGGCGATTTTTCTCCAAAATGAAGATAACAAAAATGATTTGTTCCAATTCTTGGCTTGTAACTTTTTGAGTTTTGAGATACGAGAGGGTAAACTTGCAGTACTGACAAAGGATAACAATGTGGTGAATATTCCTGAAAATCTGAATGTATCTGAACTCAGACCATGTTATCAAGAACAAGCTGATACCGGAATACTATTTCATGCAAAACATTCTAATGAAAGTGGCCAGAAGTCTAAAACTATATGTACTGTTGATTCCAATGTAGCAATTATTGCTTTTTTACGATTTTAGCAGCTTAAATCTTTCAAATTTGTGTATTGATTTTGGAACTGGGAAACATCAATGGCTACTGCCTATCCATGAGTATGCTAATAAACAGGGCAAAAGTGTTTGCGATGGCATTTTATTTTTCCATGCATCTACAGGTTGTGACACTGAATCTGCATTTGCAGGTCGTGGCAAGAAAACTGGTTGGGAAACGTGGCAACATTTTAAGGCTGTCACAGAAACATTTATTGAGCTCTCTCATTTCCCACCAGATATTTCAAATAACAGTTACAGTCAGCTTCAGCAATTTGCAATTAGATTATACAAAAAGGGCATTAAAACAGATTCTATTAATGAGTGTTGAAGAATAATGGTGACCAAACTTAATCGCTTTCTAGAAAATGTGCCACCAAGTGAGGCTGCTCCCTTACAGCACAACAAGTGGAGTTATTTACCAAGCAGGTTATGTGTGTTCTCAGTGGTGGAATGTGCATCCTGATATACCTGATCCAGCTCAGTGGGGATGGCAGAAGCAAGATTCTAGATATGACCCTCTGTGGTCACTTTTGCCTGATGCTTCGAGATGCTGTAAGGAACTTGTTAAGTGTGGATGTAAAACATTGAGTACTCATACTTATAAATGTAAACAACTATCTCTTCAATGTATTAGTCTTTGTGTTTGTGATGGACATTGCAATCAGGAGGACATGTTTTAGATGACTAACCAAATTCTAACCTTTAAAAAACTGTTGACTAAAATAACAATAAACATTACTAACAATATCATTTGTATTTTCATTCTTTTTCAATAAAAATGTTTTAATGTTTAAATGTTACAAAATCAGTTTTTATAATAGAACAAAATATATAGCAAAAATAAGGAGGGTGTCATTTAAAATGTTGTAATTGACTTTTAGTACACCCTGTATATGGGGGCCAAGTGCCCCTAAAATAGTAACAACATAAACTAGACATGATTTTTGTTTGATATTTCTGTCTTTAGCCGTTCAAAGGTTAAGGGGGGTGAGCAAGTTATGTGGAACACCCTGTAAATCTACCATATGTCTACATGCTTATCATAGGGTACTATGAGTCACTTAAATTGAAACATTTTTTAAATCCTTGGCTAAAAACCCATTACAATTATTTGCTGGAAGACTAATATTACATTTATGATCATTTACTGGCCCTTGCGGCCGCCATTTTGTATTGTGACATCACACGCCTAAAATGGGGGGGGTCAGATTTTTGGGGTCTATATCAAAATCAGTGTTCACATGACTACCTAATCCTGTGGCAAGTGCCATTTTAGTATCACATTTTGCACGATTCTGGTGGTTTTTGACTCTATGATACCTCACTAAACTCTCTTTCAAGTGATGAGAACATGGGTTGACCCAGAAGACTGTTATGTAGCGGTGAAGGGCAGATGGCAGAGAGGAGAATAGTTCTGATCATAAATGTATACCCCACCTAGGATGCTGAGAAGAACCTTGGATAGCCTGGACCCCATCCTTCTTGACATGTCATGCGACCTGCATATTATGGGAGGGGACTTTGATGGGACCTGGACTGGGAGATGAACAGACATACATTTTGGTTGGCGCCTACTGGACAGCCCACAAAATTTGAACACATCACGCATGCATTGGGGCTCAGTGGTGTTTGGCGGAGCTGGTACTCACATGAGAGGAGATACTCATTCTGCTCAGGGGCTCACAAGGCCATATCAAGATTAGACTATATCTTTCTTCCTACAGCCCAGATACCTTGGGCTAGAGATGTCCATTATCTAGCCTGTGGGATATCTGATCACTCTCCCCTACTGCTCAAACTGGGCACCTGACAGTCTTCTAGACAGACCTCCTAGAGGCTGGACACCTGGGCCTTGAGAGACCTGGATATATTGGAAGCCCTTTGAGTCGAACCTGAACTATATTTTGCAGAGAATTAGGGATCTGTGCCCTCATCAGTCATCCTCTGAGAGGCATACCAGGATGTGCTCCAGGCTAGAGCTCAGAACATCATTGCCATTAAGAAGAAACAAAGGAAGGAGAAGATGCTCCAGCTCAAACGCCGTCTTCTACAATTGGAGCAAACCTGAATGTCTGTAGGCAATGAAGCCTCCTGTTGCTTCGTGGAGGTGAAAAGAGATCAATGTCACAACCATGTGACGAGCGCAGCTAGACAACACTGCTTGGAGACCCAGAGATGACTATATGATGTGGGACACAAAGGAGGACACCTCCTAGCATGGTTGGAATGGAGAGAGGAAAATACAAGATGGGTGGCGGCGGTGGTGACTGCTGAAGGGGACACAGCCCACTCTGATAATGATATAGCCCAGTCCTTTACCCCATATTATCAAGGGCTGTATGAGGTTAGGGGAGACCGCACAGGTCAGAAAATAGTTGAATTTCTGTGGCGGTACTGCTCCCAACCCTGGACGTCCTGGCCATGGACACTAAAGAGGTGGACTTGACAATGGATGCGGTAGAGCAAGGCAGTACAGCCCAAAAAGTCAGGGATGGTTCCCAGGAAGAGCTCTGTAAGCACTTTGAGGCACTTCTCCACCCGCATTTGTTGTCCATGTTCAGGGCGGCAAGGGAAGAGGGGAACCTGTGTCCAGACTTCAATCACTCTATAATCGTGGTTATCCCAAAGGAGGGGAAGCTGCTGAATCAGTGCTCCTCAAACAGACCAAACTCCCTGTTAAACACCAAAAGTAAAAAATTCACCAAAATCCCAGCTACCACACTCACAGGGTTGATAGCTGATCTAGCACACACAGTTCAAACTGTCTTTACACCCTGCTGGACCACAGGGCTGTGCCTCTGGTGTCTACATTTGTGGTTGGACCATCTGGGGACAGATGATGAACCGAGGGCAATAATCTCACCCGACGCTAAGAAAGTGTTTGATTCTAAAGACTAGCGCTACCACACGGAGAACCTGAGGCGGTTCGACTTTAAGGGTCAGTTTTGTAGCTGGGTGGCCCTTCTGAATAAACAGCCTACTGTGGCACTGAGGGCCAATGGCACGGTGTCAGACACTTTCGCCCTGAGGAAGCAAACAAGACAGGTATGTCTACTGTCACCTGCTACTCTTCACCTTGTGTTAGAGCTACTGGAATTTTGGTTGTGCTTCCGAGTGGACATTGTGGGCTTTGCCCAGATTATGGCAGAGCCAGAGAAGATTTTGCTATATGCGGCTGTTGCTTTGGTCTACCTAGTGGACCCAGTAATTTAGATCCCTTCCTTGCTGTTGGCATTTCGCATTTTTGTGACTTATTCCAGGCTCCATATTAATTGGGACAAGTCGGTAATCCTCCAATTGGGGTGCTGGGAGGGGCTGGAGAGTGTGAAGGGGCGGCTTTCATCTGACTAGGACAGGTTTCAAATATCTGGGCATCAATATTATAAGGGACCATGACAAAGCTTTTTAGAAGTGAACCTGGAGAGAGAGCTGCCAGAGTTCCATAAAGACTCGTATAGATGGCATAGGCTGCCCTTCGCGATTATAGGCAGAGTGGCCCTGTACAAAATGATTACGCTGCCCAAGCTGTTATATGTCCTACAGAACAATCCCTTTATTACTTTGATAACCTGGACAAGACACTCCTCTACCTGCTCTGGGATGGGGGTAACCGAAAAATACCTCTGAAGACCCATATAGTATACATCTACATATAATGGTGACCTTGCACTCCCGGATATTAGAGCATACCACAGAGCTACTCAGTTGCACATTGGGAACGTACTGGGATTGGACTCTTAGGGATGTAGCAATGGGAGGTGGTTTCATACTCTTTGAGACATTGCTGCAAAAATATGCCCTGGCCGAGACACCACGGTTAAGATACCTTCAACTCACACATACCCTGAGGAGGGACTGTGTGCTGGACATGGACCTTCCAGACCATTCCCCACTAGAAAGCTGGGTCCTGGGTGACACACTTACCCACAAGATGGTCTCCCAGCTGTACAGCACGATAATAAACTATACGCTGGATAAACTGGGGAAGCTACAGGAGGCATGGGAGGCAGATGTGGGCACTCTGGTAAACATTGACTGGGAAGCAGCTTTCATGCAACCTAGAGACTTTGCCCTCAGAGTCCGGATCCGCCTGATCCAGTTCAAAGTACTACCTAGGTCCTACTGCAACAGGTCCCGCCCACAAAAAATGGGATGGGCAGCGAGCCCACTGTGCCATCGCTGCAACATAGATGAAGGAACGTTCCTCAGCACGATCTGGGGTTGTTCAGGGATAACACAATATTGGGTGTCCATTGTCAAAGAATTGGAAGAAGTGGTGAACACTGTCATTCCCAAGATGCCTCGATTGTACTAGGTATACCCAATGAAGTGGACATCCCAAGGAAACAGTTGCAGATTTGTATGCTGGGCTTTGCTGTTGCCAGGAAGGACCCGTCCAGCCTCAGCGTTTGGGGGAAATGGGGCAAAGGTGTGCCCACCAGAGTCATGTAGAGAGGGAGGGTATGAATTACTGCATGAAGGCGAAGAAGAGTACTGCATGAAAGCAGAGGCTGCCCTAGGAAATTTTAGAAAGTCTGGGGGAATTGGAGGTCCTATTGCACCCTCACGGACAATTTGAGTGAAATATAAGGTGATGAGCCTCCAGCATGATAGTGTTGCTGATAATTGGGCCCATGCCCTGGACCTTGAGAAGAGATACATCGAGGGGTTTCGCTGGATTACTAATGGCCGTCTGGGGGGGGCACAGAGAAAGGGGACAGTGGTGTGGTATTCTGGGTGTATGCCACGGTCTATAGCACCTGTATTGTTGTTTGTTTTGAAAAATCAATAAAGAAATTGAAAACAAATTGGCTAAAAAAGTTAAGAGGGTCTGCTCTTTTTTGCACTTTTTGTTTGCAGTGAATGGTAGTTGCATTGACAAAACAATAAAAAAATACTTCTTCAAAACTGGGCACATTGATTTCCGTATCCCGTATCCGGAGATTGGTAAAAAAGTTGGATATTTACTCCCACAGAATCATTCATACATTTGCCACAAACTTGACATTACCAGCAAACATATGATTTACATGGTGGTGTTCACTTAAATTTTCACGTAGCACATTCCAAGAATGCCTACAAATCAACTTCTAACCCTAAATGAGAGAATGCAGATCGCGGGAATTCCTGTTTATGCACCGATCCTCCCTCCACATTTTTTACTCTATTTTGTTTTTCAATTGCCGACCTTGAAGCTATAGAAAGTCAGCTCTAAAAGTGTGCATATATTTGGCACCACTGCATAGACAGATAATCATACATGACTATTTGCAGGTGTTTTCCCCAATAACATCTAGAAAGAAGGTAACACGCAGCACATCTGAGTATTCACAAGCAGACAACTGTGGGCCTTGTGACTCTAGCCAGGAGTAAGTAAGTAAGAATAAATCAATTGAAACGTTGGATTTTTATTACCCGTCTATACTATGTTTTATACGTTGTCATACTGCCTTCTTGAACCTCAACTATTGTTTTAACAAAAACCTTATCTATTTATCTCGGTAAAACGCCCTGTGGCTCACTCTGGATTGTCCCTAAAGCACTGATTGGCTAAACAGCTTTGAAAGTTTACAGTACAAGTTGCTTCAGGAAGAACCAGTCATCCCCACAACTAGGCTGCAGCTCCCTGCCAAATGATATGTACCACCTGTCCCTTTTGTCTAGATCTCTCTTCGACAACGAAGTTCCTTCAAGTGCAGAGGAGTCTTGGAGGTATGGGAAGTTTTTATGATCCCTTGGGCACAGGAGTAGACCGGCTTTGTTGGAATGTTGGAAGAGGTGACCAAGAGTTTGGGAAAAGCATGTGACTACTATTTTGGTTGGGTGTACTACAAAGCAGTCTGAAATAGCCTTTTCAGTAAAGAACATTTATGAATCAGGAGATGAATTTGCACATTTGTAAATATTCGCTGGCCAAATGGCAAGAAATTTAGTTTGTTATGGTAAGGGGTTGTTATCAATCACAGCCTTTTAAAACTGCTTTACGGATATTCCAAGAGAAAGAGAGAGACAGAAAGACGACTGGAACAGAAGAAAGGGTGAAGGCTTTCTGTTGTAGAATGGAAGAATTCCCATATGTGTGATAGAAGACGGTGAAGAGAATTTTGTCTTCAAGTATGTCATGAATCCCTGAGAAAAGAAACCTGTTCCAAGGGCTAAGGATGATAGACTTTTATTGATGGGTAAAGACATAGGGCCTCATTACGACCTTGGATGTCTAATGACCGCCAAGGTCGCAGTGACGGTTGGTCCGCCAACAGCGGTTTGAGCGCATTATTACTACCGCAGAGGTACGGCTGTGGTCGGACCACAAGCACTGACAGAAAAATGCATAAACACTACAGCATTGCCGCCGGCTCTATAATGAGCTAGAGACAATGCTGTAGGCTGTTTCCCGCTGGCCCAGCGGGCAGAAACTGAGTGTCCGCGCGCTGGGCCAGTGGGAAACTCGTACACGGCCTGGTGGGGAGGCTGCCACACTGACGGCAACCTACCCATCAGGACTTCGGCGGACGGGGCTTTTCCGTCAGCCAAAATCATACTAAGCCCCATAGTGTTCCGAGTCCTATGCAGGGCAACCTGCAAAAGAACTTCTGTCCTAAAGGTGGAGAGTGCAGAAGGAGACTGAAGAAGCTGCGTTTATCTGGAAGAAAAAGAGTAGACCAGTGGCAACAGGTCTTTAAGTTGGTGATGACCTTCTGAGTTTCAGACCTGTCTGTAATTAGAAATGGACATTGAAATGTACTCCTTTGGAACTCTGTATTCACGCCCTTAACTGTAATGGCAAAACACTCATCAAAAACTGAACAATGAATTTATAAACATTGTTAAGGTAATCCATGTCATCGGTTTTGTATCAATTTATATTTTACATATTGTACTGATCTTGCATTCTCTAAGAGTGTTAGCTACTCCCAGGATGTTTTGCTTCTTGTTTTTGCAGGTAGGATATTAACTCTTGTATAGTGGATACTTTCAACTTTCAACAGAGTTGCCTCCAGCTGTTTATAACTGCCCACGATTGTAAGCCCATGAGTTGAGTCTGAAGGCAGTGTGAGTTTCTCACTCAGCGGGTCAAAACGGTGTTAACAATTGATGGTCATCCAATCCCTGGCCAATCCCTGGCCTCTCTGCAGAGCACACAGACCAATGGTGACATTTTCTATTTGCAATTGCAATTCTGTGCAAATGTGTGAGGAGATAATACACAGTTGTCCCAATACTGACACAGTGAAAGTAAAAGAAAATGCTTTGCTTGTGTGTTTGTGGGGTGATGAAATGAAGGACTGCCAAAGAATTGCATTCAGGAGAGAGTGAAAAGAGGGTGCTGAAGCGGGAAGATGAGGTCAGATGTCTAACAGACTAAACATAATGGTATTGATTGAGACACTTAGAAGACCACTAGCCCTTCCACAGGCCTCAGTAATGGTAAATTCACAGTCTCACAATTTCAGACTTGAAACATTTTTATAATTAATTATTTATGACAAAATCGTTGTTTTTATCAAAGTACCTCAAACAGCTAACAGCCATTAACTAAGCTCATAGTCCTGGCTGATTTAGGTGTATGTCAGCTGTTGTGTCATAGATCTGGATACCATAACAGAAAGTTCGGAAAGGAACCAAAGTACTGGTTGGGTGGCACACAATGTAAATGTAGTTTAAATATTTAAGCTGAACCCTTAATTACACAGGCCACAGTCTATTTAGACATCCCTCCACTTTTTTATCCCACTGGGTGCTCTAAGTGCAATTAGTTATCTATTCAGCCTGTGGATTGCAAACACATTTTTGCACAGACACAAACTGTTCACGATAAAGTCCCTGATGTTCTTTAAAGGGAACAAAAGGCAATACTGAAAAGTGATGAACCTTTAAAATAAGGCCCTGAACTACTAGGTGGATCTGTCACTTCCTTTAATGACACTGAGATGTCACAGCCCATGTTCAACTTTTCCTCTGTGTCTGAGGAGGGCAGAAGGGCATGAAGACTGACACAAGTTGGAGCTGCTACAAAAACCCAGGAACCAATTGGAACTGGACATATTGTTGGAAACATGGCTGGTTGTTATAGGAAGTTTTCCCAGAAATTGTAACGGTAATCTCATGCCATAGAAGACTTTTTTAAAGTCTAGAAAGTGTTGAAGCACCAGGAACAAAGTTATAGATTAGTTTTTTTTAAAATGGGCTTAGATAAGGAACACAAGTGGATGCCAAGGCTGGACAAAAACACACTTACTGGCCACCGTTTTCATGCTTTGTCTCACTTAGAGCTTTTAATTGTGAAGTCTGAGGATAGAGCAAGACTATGAAAATGTATCTGGTCCTTTATAGTGCTGCTCGTCTACAGGTTAATCTTATCCTTCTAAGAATTTTGACCTACAGAGAAATTCTATGTTCAAAGGTAAAATGTTTGACAGAGCAACTCTATCAGCACCCCTTCCCCAATATTACCTGTTGGCCACAACAGGGTGCGCTATATACTAGTCCTCCATAACTTTTGACAGATAGAAACCAATTCCTTGTGTCTGGTCATGCTCCATCACTTGTCAGCCTCCAATGTTGCTTAGTTCTTGGTCCTGATGGAACTCCATTGGCACCATGTGTTGGCTTGCACCATCTTCAAAACCAGCTGCATAACTTACAAAGATAACACGACCGGAACCTCAGCTTACTCTATAGACTTCATCATCTCTGATGGTTCTCGGCTCACCCACAACCAGAACACCATCAGGCTGTAGACTAACAAGTGTAAAAAAAAACGAGGCACCAGTCCTTTCCATCTATGCACTCAGGATCTGGAACAACATCCCTGTATCAATCAGAACTGCCCAACACTGCTCCATTTTAGGAAAGGTTGAAAACTCACTTCTTTAAGGAACACTAAATCACAATGCATTTACTGTCCACAACCCAGCTACCTCTCCTATGACTCACTGACTTTATGATTGTAGTTGACCATTTACTGAGCATCACTACCTTTTGACTAGGTTTGTGCTATACAAATACATAAGACATAAAGAGATACACACTGCACCCAATTGTTTTACATTGATTTTGAATTTATATAGTTTCATATATAAAGATGTTTGTTGTTTTAAGTGAGCCCACATTCGATTTGCTTCCTTTTGGTGTCCTTGTAAGTATTACATGTATGGAATTTTAAAATCAATAATGTATTTCTTGCCTGTAATGTTTTGCTGTTCTTGTGCATGTACCACATGCAATTATCCCCATGGAAAGCCTGGCTGTATCATGATTAAATACCTAGGGTACGCTACGGATTTCTCCAGAAACCTTTTTACCTAAAAAGAATCGGATTGGTTTGCCTTTATAGATTCTTAGCCATATTTTACATCAAGACTGCGGCCTTCTTCATAGCCTAACAATCTTAGGGACCTAACCATCATTAATGCATCATCATCTGAGCTAGGGCGTGTGAGTGGCCCAGTCCACTAACATGTAGCAGAGGGAGGCGTTGTTCTCGCTTCCTTTAGGGCTGATGGCGCCATTGATAGGTCATAGAACAATTCGGTCTGCTACAAGAAAATTCCTCAAAATTGATATATTTATATATTCACAAATGTTATGCAAAAAAGCGTTTGAGATAGGAATAACACATTTTGCGATACCCTCGGACTTTAGATTGTAGACATTTTTAAGATTCGGTGTTGAATGTATTGTGTAATTAAATATGATACACAAAGTTGTTTTCGTATTGCACCTTGAAGAAAAATAATATGATGAGTGGAGTATTAAATTACTTGTAAGGTTCAATATAATTCAACCACTCCCTTTATATCTGAAAGCACTATGGGGACCTTCCCTCCTCATGCCTCCAGTGGGTAGAAAATAGCTCCTGCCCTTGACAGAAATAAATCTGCAGTAATACCTAGAGTGGGAATGTGCCTTGAATAAGCTTGTGAATATCTACAAAATTGCGAGTTTGTAAGAATACACCTGGTTTGGCAATTGATGCTGCATGAATACCTTTAGGAATCTGGCTTTAAATTGCAGCGCTCATAGGACAAATGGGTTAATGTGACTTCTATTTTTGTATACTTTGATATTTAAACTAAGTGTGAGGAGCAATATCTAGTGCCGAGGTTCCCATTTTCATTGATGCACGTTCGCTACTCAGTGTATTCCATATGGAAAACATTGTAAAACTGCTCTCCATTTGTTAACGTGTTTAAGGTTTTTCCTATCCGGATTAAAATACGAAATCAAAACCTATTAGGGCTAATCATGACCTCATGTTAATTATCTGTTCAGGTACCAAAGAATAGCCATGCCATCTTTGCCCTAAATATGAGAACACAATACATTTTGAAATTAAGTTATAGTTCCAACTACAATCCATTTGACCGAGGGAATATGGATCAGCCTGATAATATTAAGAGGTAAAACAGTCAGTGTCAGTTAGGCTTCCCACAGTTGGGAGGGGGGGTGCTATTGTGCAGTTGGGAGCAACAAGAAATGCTCTTTGTGAGAGAGGTGAGGTGCAAATTTGGCACAATTAAATTTTGCGCAGTGCATCATAAATTCTTGCACAAATGATGTTATTATAACAGATAGCAATAAAAAAGGTGTGTGTACTGGAAAGGTACAATGTAAACGCTGATGTTGCAAACACAGCTCAATCCACTTCCTTGTTTTCTCCTGGCAATGCTTAGTTTATCTGATAACTACAAATTCTAAACGATCCCTACTCAGAACAGTATATAGATTTTAAGCAATCCAGAAACAAAATTATATATTTTTGCCTGGTGGAGCACTCCTTATACATAAAAAAGGCAATTTGCAACTCCTTTTCTGGTATGTGATACTGCTTGTGGTAGTCGGCCCCAGGTCACGGTAACCTGGTATGGCGCCTCACGCTGGGGCTGCAGTGCAACAGCGATGCAGACACTGGAGAGGCTTCAGTGCCGGTCGCGACTGACTGCCAGCCATGCCACGCTCATATTTATTGGCTGCTGTCGGTGCACATAGGGCACAACCGTCTCCTCGGATCGCACCCCTCAATAAACAGCGAGTGGTATACTACATCCCTTCCCAACTTTAACAACAAACAAACAAGCAAAACAGGCAACTGGGTTCACTCTGGCATAGATACAGGCTTATGTGAAAAGCCCTGCCAGCCTTGATGATGGAGTTGTATTACCCCTCAGGTGGTACCTTAGATGTCCATCACAACAGGTCTCCGGCTCCTGAGTACTCTGGGCTGATGGTGGGGCATCACTGTCCTGGCTCCTCTCGTTCTCTTGAGTCCAGGAAGGTTTGTATCACTACCATCTAAGATCGCAGCGGGATTCGGGGTTGTTCGAATCAGTCCTTACACCGGACAAATCATCTTGACCTCCTTCAGAGTCCCCTTCCCAGCTCAAGGTGATCATTGTGCCGGACCTTTTGGTGACCTTCCATGATTGTTGCCCATAGGGTAAGTGGAATTTGCTCCCAGGGTGACGTTCTCTGACCAGTAGCACATCCACCACGTGGATTGGACTCAGTGCAGGACTTCTGCGGTGCTGATGGGGGCGGGCACCCACGAGGAGTGATGGGGGATTGTGTCCATGACTACTCATCCCATGATAGCGTGGCTGGGGGCACGGCCTGTGGTCAAGTGGGGTTGTTTGGCGATATTCGCCAAGGAAGCTATAGATAGCTCTCTCCACTGACTGTCAGCATGGGCGATGCAAATCATCTTGTAGAGTGTCCTCATAAATCCGGCCTGGGGCCAAGGTGGGGTTACCTTGTGATGTGCATACCTCACAACTGTAGGTACTCTGCAAAGTCTTGTCCATGGAATGAGGTACCATTATCTGTCTTCACCCTCTCCATGATGTCATGTGCGGCAATTATCTTTTCCACCTTGTTGATGACTTCCATGGCGGATTGGGTGCTCACTATCTCTACCTCTGGGTATTTTGTGTAATAATCAATGATGACCAGGGAATGCCGCCCATCCAGGAGGTGTCCGAAGTTGATGCTTACCGCCTCCCAGGGTGGATGGGGGCCCTCCTCTGTGATGACTTGGCAGAGGGCATTCAGGAGGGCCCGCCACTTGACACCACTTGCAGGGCCTGGCAGCTTGTTTTCCCATTTTATCCATGTAAGGGAACCAAACCGTGGCATGTACATGTTTTTCGTCTTGCTGATGCCTTGGTGCCCACGGTGGGCCAGCTGAACAGCTTGCTGTGCCAAGCTCACAGGGAAGACCAGACGAGGCCCTTGCAGAAGACATCCGCTGGTATCTCAGGACAGTTTGTGTTGTACATGGAGCAACTCCTCTATTGTCCTTTTGACTTCAGGAGTCCAGTGTGGCAGCTGTGACTGGAGGGCTCACCATTGGTTTGACAGCAGAACGTTCATCACGAGCTGTAGACATTTGTCCTCTCTGGTGGCATGCTGCAGCATGTCTAGAGATATTGGGAGCAGCCTTGACGTCTAGGTGATGAAGTTCACGTAGGCTTCAGTGGCCTTGGCTTCAGCTTCTTCGCTTGTGGTGGCCGCTCGCGGGTGTCTTGAGAGGTAGTCAGCTGGGTTGGTAGAGCCTGGTCGGTACACTACTTGACAGTCATATTCTTGTAATTGGATCATCCATTTCTCAATGCCAGGGGGTGGCTTGGATGATGATCCCCGAATAGTGGGATTAGTGGTTTATGATCTGTTGTGACCACAAAGAGGTGTCCATAAACATACTAGTGAAAGCGCATGCAGGCCCAGGGGATGCCAATTGCTTCCCTCTTAATCTGCAAGTACCTCTGCTCTATGTCTGTGAGGGAGTGACTGGCATATGTTACCGGGGTCCACTCCCTGTTGGATTACAGCTTGGGGAGCATGGCACACAATTCATTCGGACTAACGTCCACAGCAATAGTTGTTTGTTGCTGGGGGTCAAAGTAAGCTAGGGTGGTGTCTGAGGACAGGGCGTTCTTGACTTTACAGAGTGCTTGGTATTCAGACTGGCCCCAGGTCCTCAAGGTGTTGGCTTTTGTAAGGTCAAGTAGTGGTTGGGTGAGGCCGGTTAGATCTGGAATGAAACGTCCACAAAAGTTGACCATACCAAGGAAGCTTTGAACTTCTGAGGTGTTGGTGGGGGCTGGGGCTTCTTGTACATCCTTAACTTTGTCAGGGTCTGGGGCAATGCCGTCTGCTAAAAAGGTTTTTTTGAAGAAGCTTAATTTCCACTTGAGGAGCTCGCACTTGTCTTGATATAGGGTCAGACCTGCCTCGCAAATCCTCTCAAGTACTCCTCGCAACCGCTTGTGATGTTCTGAAAGTGTTTTGGCATGTATGAGGATGTCATCGCTGACATTTAAGAGGCTGGGGAGGCCAAACAACACTTTTCAGATAGCATTCTGTAAAATCTCGGCCACACTCGAGATGCCGAAATTTAGGCGGCGGTACCTCCTCAGTCCCATGTGTGTCAAGAAGGTTGTGATGTACCCAGACTCCCAGTGCAGGGGTAGCTGATGGTATCCTGACCTCAGATCTACTTTTGACAACCAGTTGGCCCATGTGAGCTCACTGAGAACGGTGGAGTTAGGTGTCTCTTCCTCTTGATGGTGGTGTTCGGAAGTCTCATGCCCATGCAGATGCGGACCTCTCCTGGCTGCTTCGGCTTCTTGGTGATAATGATCGATAAGACCAAATGAGTGGGTCTGGACGCCTTGTCAATGATGCCAGCGTCTTCTAGTTTGGCCAGTTCTGTCTACCTTGGGCCACAAGTGAAAAGCTATGTGCCAGTGTGTTAGGGCAACGGGCCGCACTGTCTTGCCTATATGGAGTTTGACTTCACCACTCTTGAGGCAGTTTGGTTCTGTAAATATGTCCTGGTACTGATGTAGAAGGTCGGTGAGCTCCTCCTCTTGTACCTGTAGAGCAAAGGAAATAAGCCCCAGCTTCTTGGCGGTCTGTCCACTGATCAGTTTGCTTGTCCCTCCTTTGGCCAAGTAGAACTCTGTGTCGGTGTTGGAGTCTCTGTAGGATGTGGAGGATTGGAAACAGCCTAGTAGCGGTATTGGAGTAGCCTGGTTGTATGCAAATACCCGGATTTTCGCCTTATCGAGTGGCCGTGGACTCATAGGTGCTTTCGGACATCAGTTCAAATGATGCACAAGTATCGATAGTTGCGGTGATGGTCTGGGTGCCTATGCTGATTCTGCATTCCGGGAGGGTGGCAACATTTTAGGACTGTGTGCCCTACAGTGAAGACGGTATTGACCATGAAGGTATCTGTGTCGTCATCCATGTCTTTAGGTCCTTCCATGCTTTCTGCGACGGTATGGGCCATCTCGCGGGTAGTTTTAAACTTTCAAGAAGTGGTTATACTTGCCCCATGTTGCATAACACCGGCCTTTGGCTGGGCAGTCATTTGGCAGGTGAGTAGGGCCTCCGCAATATCAACATTTTCTACGCTTGTCGGACTGCATTTTGGGGGTCATCATGTTTGAGTGCACTCGAGCTACGTTGACCTGCTCGGTCTTGATGGGTCAGTGTAGAGCTGCCTCCATGTGTTTCGCTCTGATTTTAGAGAGTTCCTTTGACTGCCTCAGGGTGAGGATACTTTGCAAAGACTTGCCTGGTTCTTGGAGAATGGTCTCTCTTAATTTTATGGACGAGCAGTCTTGTATTATTTGGCCCTGTAGTTCTTCTTGTTCATCTGTGAAGCCACGGGTGCGGGCGAGTTCTAAGAGTCTGTGTGGAAGTTATTGAGGGTTTCCTCCAGTTCTTGGCGGGTCTGTTGGAACACAAACCTCTCGTAATCTCTGTTGGCCATTGGTTCAAATGGCTGTTCAGGGCACAGAGGAGGGTGTTGTAAGATTTCTGTGTCTCCTCTGTCAGCATCTTGTAAATTTTGTGGATGTCCTTTCCGCCTAAGTGGAGTAGAAGGGCTCACTGCCGTTCCACCATGTCTGTGCCATAAAAACAGAAGTGTAAACACTATAATCAGTCTTTCCATTTTGGCACCGGGGAGGGGCTCCATCACCAGTGAAAGGTTCAATTGGCGGTGGGTGGTGTTGTGGTCACTGTTCTTGTTGTTGGGGGAGTGCTGGGCTCAAGCTCCTGTGAACGGCATTCGGTTGTGGTGCAACATATGTGCAGACTTGCAGGCGAGGGCTTCTGGCACACTGCTGCTGTGTGGGTCAGGGTTGAGCTCCCCACCTGATGTTCTCTGAGTGATCACATTTTGGAGGATCAGTGTCCTTGTAGGCTTGCTGCACACTTTCTACAATGTGTGTGCTGATTTGAGTCCTTTCACAGGCCCGTGTTTCTTTTCTCCTTTTTTTCTTCAACTTTTTTGCTTTTGATAGGGGAGCGCTTGCAACGTGCATCGTAACTGTTTCTGGGCATCACCTTACTGCAGTGTGCCTAGTGGCTTGAGGCGTGGCCTGCATCGTCCCTCGCTGGTGGTGGGCGGAGCAGGGCCGATTCGTGCCGGAGGGCACTTGTTGGCATTTTCAGCTGCGTAGCAGTGCGCCTGCGTGCAGGTGCAGGTGAGCAGGGTTCACCTCTGCCTCATCGCCAGTGTGCTAGTCAGCCCGAGGTCATGGTAACGTGGTATTGCGCCTCGTGCTGAGGCAACAGCACAATAACAACGCAGATACTGGAGAGGTTTCTGCGCTGTTCGCGACTGACTGCTACGCCCTGCACATATTTATTGGCTACTGTCGGCATGAGTAGGGCACAACCGTCAAGCCCATCCATGTAGGGTTTCCTCAAATCCCCCTCTCAATAAACGGTGAGTGATGTACTACACTTCTAATGCATACATGCTTTCACATACCTTATAGAACCACAGGCACTGTTACTTACCTGTAGTTTTGACAATGCAAATGTGATACTCATTGTGGAGTTTTCTTCCATGACCCACTTCCAGAACTTACATTTCAGTAGTATATGGCTTGCATCCGTGATGGAAAAGAACATTTCTTAGTATTAGTATGGTTGGTATTTGAAAATGTTGAGTCACAGTACTGAAAGATGCTTTACAGCAAGGGAAGGAAGCCTGTTTCATTGTGCAAAGTTTGTCCGTAATGCTTGGCATGGTCTAACATTGTTCGAATAAATAGGAAGTAATGAAAGATTTGGGATTAAAGTTCTTCTTTCACCCCTCATGAACTCTCTATTGTGTGTTTTATAAGATTTAAATTAATAACTCACCAGATATATTCATAATGATGCTTTAAAAAAACAGAATGAAAAGAACACATTTCAATGCATTTGTTGGTTGCAGGGGAATGATGAAATACCAGAAAGCAACTGAATGGCTTTCAGCACAAAAAAATCCTTCAAACAACAGCTTAGAGAAGAAGGCTGCTTGGCCTAAAGTATAGTTAATGGTCCGGAAAACACTATACTGTATTATCATGCAGAGGATGTCAGGACTGCAAAATATAATTTTCATTAGTGATTTTCAAATTAAGTTGACGTGCTGTGAAGAAAGTCACCAAGCGTTCAAAGGTCATATTAAATTAATGAAAACCGTTAACAATAACTTAATTTAGAGAATAGTAGAAAACAGCATTTATTATAATAAATTGATATCTGGCAAGCATGGCCCTTACATTGAATAACTTGAGTTGTATCGTCGCACAGATAATATATACATGTAATATTAAAGAGCATCATAAAAGTGTGCATAGTCCCCACAGAGACAGGCCACTGATATAACTTTTAAAACATGTAACACTTATATAAAGGCTAATTACACTAAAACCTAGCAAACTGGAGACTTCTCTACTTGATTTCCTTTCTACAAATGCTATGTTAAATAATTAACAAAGTAACTTTAACAAATTATTCCACCTCCACCGTGAATCGGGTATTGAGAGGTTCATGCACAGTTACTGCCCTCCCTCCTCTGAAATACTAATAGTGCAGGCATTAATAGCTCAGGTAGAGCAGAAATACTCCCATTACAAATTTCTGGGGAATAGTATGCGAGAACTGGGCTTCCTCAATCACTGGGTGGGCTATTCACAGTGGCCTAACGAAACCGACCCCATCTGAATGGGATGACTAGATCACTCTGAATAAGACCATATGTACAGTTAGGTTCAATAAGAAAAATAGGTGAATTTCTGTATTATTGGATAGATGGAATTATTCTCTTTGGAAGAGAGCTGGAGAAATGTATATATAATTGTTGCATACATGTCAAAAGTGCCCACCCAGGTGACTAACTCCCAATTTTTTAAGCAAAAAAATTGCTTTATTTTGGCTACCTCCTATCGGAATTTGCCTCTCCTTTAACAGAAGTCAATGAAAGAAATACTTTCTTCACATTTTGTTTTTTTAATCTCCCACTTTCCTCCTCTAAAGTATTGACATGCATGTTCTGGGTTTAAATGGGCTTGTTTCCTCCCCCTTAATAATGCCACAAGACAGTGTTTACACAGCTAAAAACAGTACTAATAGATTTATACACATTTCTCTTAAGATGCATTCAGGTCATTCTGTCTTTTTAAGACTGAATATCAAAGATTTAGGCCCTCACTACAACCCTGGCGGTCGGTGTTAAAGCGGCGGTAATACCGTCAACAGGCCGGCGGAAACAAAAATGGAATCACGACCATGGTGGAAACCGCCAACACAGACAGCCACTTTAACACTCCGACCGCCACAGCGGTAGAAACAAACACCGCAGCGGTAACTGCCAACAGGCAGCCGGAAGACAATGTACCGCCGACTGTATTACAACAGGCCTATCCGCCACCTTTTCCGGGGTGGTACCAGCGTCATCAAAAGCACGGCGGAAACAGTCTTTGGAAGGGAAACCACTCATCTCTCGACACCCAACGAGGAACCAGGACGCCATGGAGCCCGAACTTCAGTTGCTACCAATGTTGGTTTGCCTCCTCTTCTACCAGGAGCAGCAAAGACAGCGGCGACGACCATGGTGAGTACTGCACCTAGCACACAGGGGAGGGGGGTAGGAAAGAGAGAGTGACACATACACGCAACACCCCCACCCCCACCCACAACAACATGCACACAAATACATGCATCAACATTAAATATACCCCCGTCACCCCCTGGAAGAACGGAAGGACAAAATGAAATGATTGTAACGAGTGTAATCATCGACAATTCAGATATGGAAACAGCTCTGTAAAAGATCATTATATACAAATATATAAACCAACTACACAAGTCAGGATAGTGTTCCAATCATTGTCCCTGGAACAGTGGTCTCAAAATGCATGGGTGAAGCCCACACACAATACCTGACTCTAAACGCAGAGAACACCGCTGGGGCATCAGCTCGAAAATAAACAGGCACCTCAGGGGGAAGGGGAGGGGGGGCACCTCAGCCAGTTGAAGGGACGACGCCACTGCTCCACGAGGGGGCTCCATGCCCACTGACGTCTCCTGCAGCCTCGGACAGCTGTCCACTGGGAATGTTTGCCATGTCGGCTGTGGTGGCACTGTCTGTGCATGTTGCGGGGCTGGTGGCGGTGGTTGCGGCGGTGTCTGTGGCGGAGATGCTGCCGTGGTGCATGTGTCAGCACCTGTGGAGGGAGACACCAGGATGGCTCCTGCAGCCTCGGGCGGCTGCCTACTGGAGATGATGCTGGGGACTGTTGCTGAAGCAGCAGACTGTTGCTGAGGCTGCAGGTGGCTGTGCAGGTGGCGGTGCAGGTGGCGGTGTCCACCGCCGTACAGGTTGCTGTTCTGTTTGCCAGAAGGGGTGAGGCCAGTCCCTCAGCAGGAGGGTCTGTGCCCTGTGCTGACTTCCCCTTAGCCTTGTGTCCCTTCCCCACCTTGGATGTCGCTGCTGGGCCCTTGGCACTGTCCCCTTTTAGCTTGGAGGAAGCCTTGCTGGGTGGTTGGTGCGGCTTTTCCCTATGGCATGTGGGCCCCTTCTTCACCTTGGCAGGTGGCGGAATGGACTGATCCTTGGCCTTGCTAGGTGGCACACTGGCAGCCCTGATTGGTGCCGCCTGCGATGTTATAGGACTTTGCTGGGACAACAGTGCTGGAGGATTTGGTGGCTGAGTTACTGGGCTGGGACCTGGACATCCTGGCCCTGGGGGAAGGACGGGGGGAGGTGTCGGGAAGAGGTCAATGATAGCCAGGAAAAGTTTTTTAGACACACTGGGACGGGAAGATGGAGTGGGTTTGGGAGTGGAAGAAGAGGTAGTGGTTGTAGGAGGTGTACGTCTGCTGAATTTGGGTGACGGTGCATGGGTTGGAGGCTGTTGTGATGTGGATGGTGTGGGAAAGTACCATATTGCCTGGCATATTACCCCCATATTTCACTGTATATATGTTGTTTTAGTTGTATGTGTCACTGGGACCCTGCCAGCCAGGGCCCCAGTGCTCAGAAGTATGCCCTGTATGTGTTACCTGTGTTATGACTAACTGTCTCACTGAGGCTCTGCTAACCAGAACCTCAGTGGTTATGCTCTCTCATTTCTTTCCAAATTGTCACTAACAGGCTAGTGACCAATTTCACCAATTTACATTGGCATACTGGAACACCCTTATAATTCCCTAGTATATGGTACTGAGGTACCCAGGGTATTGGGGTTCCAGGAGATGCCTATGGGCTGCAGCATTTCTTGTGACACCCTAGGGAGATCTGACAAATCTTACACAGGCCTGCCCTTGCAGCCTGAGTGAAAGAACGTCCACGTTAATTTCACAGCCATTTACCACTGCACTTAAGTAACTTATAAGTCACCTATATGTCTAACCTTTACCTGGTAAAGGTTGGGTGCTAAGTTACTTAGTGTGTGGGCACCCTGGCACTAGCCAAGGTGCTCCCACATTGTTCAGGGCAAATTCCCCGGACTTTGTGAGTGCGGGGACACCATTACACGCGTGCACTATACATATGTCACGACATATGTATAGCGTCACAATGGTAACTCCGAACATGGCCATGTAACATGTCTAAGATCATGGAATTGTCACCCCAATGCCATTCTGGCATTGGGGAGACAATTCCACGATCCCCCGAGTCTCTAGCTCAGACCCGGGTACTGCCAAACTACCTTTCCCGGGGTTTCACTGCAGCTGCTGCTGCTGCCAACCCCTCAGACAGGTTTCTGCCCTCCTGGGGTCCAGCCAGGCTTGGCCCAGGAAGGTAGAACAATGGACTTCCTCAGAGAGAGGGTGTTACACCCTCTCCCTTTGGAAAAAGGTGTCAGGGCTGGGGAGGAGTAGCCTCCCCCAGCCTCTGGAAATGCTTTGATGGGCACAGATGGTGCCCATCTCTGCATAAGCCAGTCTGCACCGGTTCAGGGATCCCTCAGCCCTGCTCTGGCGCGAAACTGGACAAAGGAAAGGGGAGTGACCACTCCCCTGACCTGCACCTCCCCTGGGAGGTGCCCAGAGCTCCTCCAGTGTGCTCCAGACCTCTGCCATCTTGGAAACAGAGCTGCTGCTGGCACACTGGACTGCTCTGAGTGGCCAGTGCCAGCAGGTGACGTCAGAGACTCCTTCTGATAGGCTCCTTCAGGTGTTGCTAGCCTATCCTCTCTCCTAGGTAGCCAAACCTCCTTTCTGGCTATTTAGGGTCTCTGCTTTGGGGAATTCCTTAGATAACGAATGCAAGAGCTCATCAGAGTTCCTCTGCATCTCTCTCTTCACCTTCTGCCAAGGAATCGACTGCTGACCGTGCTGGAAGCCTGCAAAACTGCAACAAAGTAGCAAAGACGACTACTGCGACCTTGTAACGCTGATCCTGCCGCCTTCTCAACTGTTTTCCTGGTGGTGCATACTGTGGGGGTAGTCTGCCTCCTATCTGCACTAGAAGCTCCGAAGAAATCTCCCGTGGGTCGACGGAATCTTCCCCCTGCAACCGCAGCCACCAAAGAACTGCATCACCGGTCTTCTGAGTCTCCTCTCAGCACGACGAGCGAGGTCCCTTGAACTCAGCAACTCTGTCCAAGTGACTCCCACAGTCCAGTGACTCTTCAGTCCAAGTTTGGTGGAGGTAAGTCCTTGCCTCCCGACGCTAGACTGCATTGCTGGGAACTGCGTGTTTTGCAGCTACTCCGGCTCCTGTGCACTCTTCCAGGATTTCCTTTGTGCACAGCCAAGCCTGGGTCCCCGGCACTCTAACCTGCAGTGCACAACCTCCTGAGTTGTCCTCCGGCGGCGTGGGACTCTCATTTGTGACTTCGGGTGAGCTCTGGTTCACTCCACTTTGTAGTGCCTGTTCCAGCACTTCTGCGGGTGCTGCTTGCTTCTGAGTGGGCTCTTTGTCTTGCTGGACGCCCCCTCTATCTCCTCACACAATTGGCGACATCCTGGTCCCTTCTGGGCCACAGCAGCATCCAAAAATCCTAACCGTGACCTTTGCAGCTATCAAGGCTTGTTGGCGGTCGTTCTGCACGAAAACACCTCTGAACGACTCTTCACGACGTGGGCCATCCATCCTCCAAAGGGGAAGTTTCTAGCCCTTGTCGTTCTTGCAGAATCCACAGCTTCTACCATCTGGTGGCAGCTACTTTGCACCCACAGCTGGCATTTCCTGGGCATCTGCCCACTCCCGACTTGATCGTGACTTTTGGACTTGGTCCCCTTGTTCCACAGGTACTCTCGTCTGGAAATCCATCGTTGTTGCATTGCTGGTGTTGGTCTTTCCTGCAGAATTCCCCTATCACGACTTCTGTGCTCTTTGGGGAACTTAGGTGCACTTTGCACCCACTTTTCAGGGTCTGGGGGTGGGCTATTTTTCTAACCCACACTGTTTTCTTACAGTCCCAGCGACCTTCTACAAGGTCACATAGGTTTGGGGTCCATTCGTGGTTCGCATTCCACTTCTAGAGTATATGGTTTGTGTTGCCCCTATCCCTATGTGCCCCCATTGCATTCTATTGTGACTATACATTGTTTGCACTGTTTTCTATTGCTATTACTGCATATTTTGGTATTGTGTACATATATCTTGTATATATTTGCTATCCTCATACTGAGGGTACTCACTGAGATACTTTTGGCATATTGTCAGAAAAATAAAGTACCTTTATTTTTAGTATATCTGTGTATTGTGTTTTCTTATGATATTGTGCATATGACACTAGTGGTACTGTAGGAGCTTCACTCGTCTCCTAGTTCAGCCTAAGCTGCTCCGCTAAGCTACCTTTTCTATCAGCCTAAGCTGCTAGACACCCCTCTACACTAATAAGGGATACCTGGGCCTGGTGCAAGGTGTAAGTACCCCTTGGTACCCACTAAAAGCCAGTCCAGCCTCCTACATTGGTTGTGCAGCGGTGGGATAAGTACTTTGCAACTACTTACCACTTTGTCATATTGTACTTTTCATAAGAGAAAAATATACAAAACAAGTTCAGTGTATGTACACCTAACCAAAAAGTTTTGCTTTTCTTCTCTCACTTCTTTGATAAGTGCTGAAAAGTATCTCTAAACTTTCAAAAAGTTTTAAAAAGTTTAAAAAGTTTTTTTTCTGTCCTTTAAAAAAGTTCTGAAAACTTTTTCTTTCTTTTTCTGTCCCTTAAACCTTTTCTATAATGTCTGTTACAGGCCAAACTGTTGATCTGACCAAACTTGCTTATGATCACCTTAGCTGGAAAGGAGCAAGGAGTCTCTGCATTGAAAGAGGTTTAGGGGTAGGGAAGAATCCCTCAAGAGAACTGTTAGTTAATATGATCATTGAACAGGATAAGACCTTAGTTGGCATATCTGTTGAGAAATTAGCTGATGGTTCACACTCTGACTCTGGGGCACCCCCAGTAAGAGACTTAGAAGGGAACCTTCCCAGCCTGCCCCCTAGCAAGCCACCTAGCATGGCTGGTACTAATGTGACTTCACATCACAGTAAGAGTGTTACTTCTCATCATAGTAGGAGTGTTACTTCTGTAGGCCAGAATGTTAGAATGCCATCTGTTAGGGACAGGTCTCCCTCTGTTCATTCACACCATTCATCTGTGTCAAAGCATGCCCAACCCACCCTCCCTGAAGACAGAGTGTTAGAAAGGGAACTCAATAGATTGAGTGTGGAAGAGTCCAGGCTGAAGCTGAAAAAGCAACATCTGGATCTAGACAGGGAAGCATTTGACTTAGAAAAAGAAAGACAAAGGTTGGGGTTTGGACCCCATGGTGGCAGCAGCAGTATTCCAAATAGTCATCCTGTAAAAGAGCATGATTCTAGGAATCTGCACAAGATAGTTCCCCCTTACAAGGAGGGTGATGACATTAACAAGTGGTTTGCTGCACTTGAGAGGGCCTGTGTTGTACAGGAGGTCCCTCAAAGGCAGTGGGCGCTATCCTATGGCTATCTTTCAGTGGAAAGGGTAGGGATAGGCTCCTTACTGTGAAGGAAAGTGATGCCAATAATTTTACAGTTCTTAAGAATGCACTCCTTGATGGTTATGGCTTAACAACTGAACAGTACAGGATGAAGTTCAGAGAAACCAAAAAGGAGTCTTCACAAGACTGGGTAGACTTTGTTGACCATTCAGTGAAGGCCTTGGAGGGGTGGTTACATGGCAGTAAAGTTTCTGACTATTAAAGCCTGTATAACTTAATCCTGAGAGAGCATATTCTTAATAATTGTGTGTCTGATTTGTTACACCAGTACCTGGTAGACTCTGATCTAACCTCTCCCCAAGAATTGGGAAAGAAGGGAGACAAATGGGTCAGAACAAGGGTGAACAGAAACGTTCATACAGGGGGTGACAAGGATGGCAAGAAGAAGGATGGTAAGTCTTCTGACAAGGGTGGGAATAAGTCTAAAAATGAGTCTTCATCAGGCCCACAAAAACCCTCTGGTGGGGGTGGTGGGCCCAAATCCTCTTCAAATCAAAACAAAGAAAAGAAACCATGGTGCTATTTATGTAAAATAAAAGGCCATTGGACAACTGATCCCAGGTGCCCAAAGAAAAAGCAGTGGTGGTGGGAGCAAACCTACTAATAGCCAATCCAAGGGAGTAGCTGGGCTCACTTTTGGTAATTTAGTTGGGGTTGGTCTTGTTAGGGAGCCCACAGAGGCTGTGTTAGTCTCTGAGGGGGCCATTGATTTGGCCACCTTGGTTGCTTGTCCCCTTAATGTGGATAAGTACAAGCAACTTCCCCTAATAAATGGTGTTGAGGTTCAGGCCTACAGGGACACAGGTGCCAGTGTTACCATGGTAATAGAGAAACTGGTCCACCCTGAACAACACCTACTTGGTCACCAATACCAAGTGACTGATGCTCATAACAACACTCTTAGCCACCCCATGGCTGTTGTGAATCTCAACTGGGGGGGGTTACTGGTCCAAAGAAAGTTGTGGTTGCCTCAGATTTACCTGTAGACTGTCTACTAGGGAACGATTTAGAGACATCAGCTTGAGCAGAAGTGGAGTTGGAGGCTCATGCAGCAATGCTGGGCATTCCAGGGCATATTTTTGCTTTGACAAGGGCTCAGGCCAAAAAGCAAAAAGGACAGGGTGACTTGGATCCTGGAAGAATGGACCAAGTGCTCCCTAAAGCTAGGGTTAGTAAAGGTAAACCACTACCTACTATCCCTCCCTCTACAGTGGATTCAACTTCTGAGGAAGAAGAATTTCCACCCTGTGCAGAACCTACACCAGAGGAGCTGGAAGCAGACACTGCTGAGCTTTTGGGTGAAGGGGGGCCTGCCAGGGAGGAGCTGAGTGTGGCACAGCATACCTGTCCCACACTAGAGGGTCTAAGACAGCAAGCTGTCAAACAAGCAAATGGGGATGTCAGTGACTCTCACAGAGTTTACTGGGAGGACAACCTTTTGTATACTGAAGCAAGGGATCCAAAACCTGGAGCTGCCAGGAGATTGGTGATTCCTCAGGAATACAGAAAGTTCCTCCTAACTCTAGCCCACGACATTCCCTTAGCTGGACATTTGGGGCAAATGAAAACTTGGGACAGGCTTGTCCCCTTGGTTCATTGGCCTAGAATGTCAGAGGACAGAAAATAATTTTGTAAGTCCTGTGAAACCTGTCAAGCCAGTGGCAAGACAGGTGGCACTCCAAAGGCACCCCTTATTCCACTGCCTGTGGTTGGGGTTCCCTTTGAAAGGGTAGGGGTTGACATAGTTGGCCCCCTTGACCCTCCTACTGCTTCAGGCAATAGGTTTATCTTGGTGGTAGTGGACCATGCCACCAGATATCCTTAAGCAATTCCTCTAAGGACCACTACAGCTCCTGCAGTGGCAAAGGCCCTCCTGGGAATCTTTTCCAGGGTGGGCTTCCCAAAAGAGGTGGTATCAGACAGAGGAAGCAATTTCATGTCTGCTCACTTAAAGGCCATGTGGAAGGAATGTGGTGTTACATACAAGTTCACCACACCCTATCATCCACAAACAAATGGACTGGTTGAGAGGTTTAATAAAACTCTCAAAGGAATGATAATGGAACTCCCTGAAAAACTCCACAGGAGATGGGATGTCCTGTTACCTTGCCTCCTTTTTGCTTACAGGGAGGTACCCCAGAAAGGAGTGGGCTTCAGCCCCTTTGAACTCCTATTTGGGCACCCTGTAAGAGGTCCCCTAACACTTGTGAAGGAGGGTTGGGAACAACCTTTAAAAGCTCCAAAGCAAGACATAGTGGACTATGTACTTGGCCTAAGATCTAGGATGGCTGAGTACATGAAAAAGGCCAGTAAAAACCTTCAGGCCAGCCAAGAGCTCCAAAAGCAATGGCATGACCAGAGGCTGTTTTGGTTCAGTACCAACCAGGGCAGAAATTGTGGGTCTTGGAGCCTGTGGCCCCAAGAGCACTCCAAGACAAATGGAGTGGACCCCACATAATTGTTGAAAAGAAGGGTGAAGTCACCTACTTAGTTGACTTAGGCACTGCCAGGAGTCCCCTTAGGGTGCTCCATGTCAATCACCTGAAACCCTACAATGACAGGCCTGATCTCACCCTGCTCATGGCAACAGATGAGGGACAGGAAGAAGAGAGTGACCCTCTCCCTGATCTCTTCTCTTCCACAGAACAAGATGCTCTAGTGGAAGGTGTAGTACTGGCAGATTGTCTTACTGCTTAGCAGAAAGACCACTGCATAAATCTTCTGGGTCAGTTTTCTGAACTCTTCTCTACTGTGCCAGGCACCACTTCTTGGTGTGAGCACACTATAGATACTGGAGACAGCTTGCCTGTCAAAAGTAAGATCTATAGGCAGCCTGACCATGTCAGAGACTGCATAAAACAAGAGGTTCAGAAAATGCTTGAACTGGGAGTGGTTGAGCACTCTGAAAGTCCATGGGCCTCTCCTGTGGTACTTGTACCAAAACCTCATTACAAAGATGGGAAAAGGGAAATTAGATTTTGTGTTGACTATAGAGGTCTCAACCAGGTAACCAAAACGGATGCTCACCCTATACCCAGGGCAGATGGGCTAATGGATACACTGGCATCTGCCAAGTATCTAAGCACCTTTGATTTGACTGCAGGGTATTGGCAGATCAAGTTATCAGAGGATTCAAAAGCAAAAACTACATTTCAACCATTGGAGGCCATTACCAATTCACAGTAATGCCTTTTGGATTGAAAAAATGCACCTGCCACTTTTCAAAGGTTGGTGAACACAGTCCTGCAAGGGCTGGAAGCTTTTAGTGCAGCATATCTAGATGATGTAGCTGTCTTTAGCTCCAGCTGGGATGATCACCTGGTCCACCTGTGGAAGGTTTTGGAGGCCCTGCAAAAGGCAGGCCTCACTATCAAGGCTTCCAAGTGCCAGATAGGGCAGGGGAAAGTGGTTTATCTGGGACACCTGGTAGGTGGAGAACAGATTGCGCCACTTCAGGGGAAAATCCAAACTATTATAGATTGGGTTCCCCCTACAACTCAGACTCAGGTGAGAGCCTTCTTAGGCCTCACTGGGTACTACAGGAGGTTCATAAAGAACTATGGCTCCATTGCAGCCCCTCTTAATGACCTCACATCTAAGAAAATGCCTAAAAAGGTATTATGGACAGCAAACTGTCAGAAAGCTTTTGAGGAGCTAAAGCAGGCCATGTGCTCTGCACCTGTCCTGAAAAGCCCCTGTTACTCCAAAAAATTAATTGTCCAAACTGATGCATCTGAATTAGGGGTAGGGGCAGTCTTATCACAACTTAATTCTGAGGGCCAGGATCAACCTGTTGCTTTTATCAGCAGGAGGTTGACCCCTAGAGAAAAGCGTTGGTCTGCCATAGAGAGGGAGGCCTTTGCTGTGGTCTGGGCACTGAAGAAGTTGAGGCCATACCTGTTTGGCACTCACTTCATTGTTCAGACAGACCACAAACCTCTACTTTGGCTAAAACAAATGAAAGGTGAAAACCCTAAATTGTTAAGGTGGTCCATATCCCTACAGGGAATGGACTATACAGTGGAACATAGACCTGGGAGTACCCACTCCAATGCAGATGGACTATACAGATATTTCCACTTAGACAATGAAGACTCATCAGGTCATGGCTAGTCTTATTGTCCTTCGTTTGGGGGGGGGGTTGTGTAGGAAAGTACCATCTTGCCTGGCATGTTACCCCCATATTTCACTGTATATATGTTGTTTTAGTTGTATGTGTCACTGGAACCCTGCCAGCCAGGCCCCCAGTGCTCATAGGTGTGCCCTGTATGTGTTACCTGTGTTATGACTAACTGTCTCACTGAGGCTCTGCTATTCAGAACCTCAGTGGTTATGCTCTCTCATTTCTTTCCAAATTGTCACTAACAGGCTAGTGACCAGTTTCACCAATTTACATTGGCATACTGGAACACCCTTATAATTCCCTAGTATATGGTACTGAGGTACCCAGGGTATTGGGGTTCCAGGAGATCCCTATGGGCTGCAGCATTTCTTGTGCCACCCATAGGGAGATCTGACAAATCTTACACAGGCCTACCCTAGCAGCCTGAGTGAAATAACGTCCACGTTATTTCACAGCCATTTACCACTGCACTTAAGTAACTTATAAGTCACCTATATGTCTAACCTTTACCTGGTAAAGGTAGGGTGCTAAGTTACTTAGTGTGTGGGCACCCTGGCACTAGCCAAGGTGCTCCCACATTGTTCAGGGCAAATTCCCCGGACTTTGTGAGTGCGGGGACACCATTACACGCGTGCACTATACATATGTCACGACATATGTATAGCGTCACAATGGTAACTCCGAACATGGCCATGTAACATTTCTAAGATCATGGAATTGTCACCCCAATGCCATTCTGGCATTGGGGAGACAATTCCATGATCCCCCGAGTCTCTAGCTCAGACCCGGGTACTGCCAAACTACCTTTCCCGGGGTTTCACTGCAGCTGCTGCTGCTGCCAACCCCTCAGACAGGTTTCTGCCCTCCTGGGGTCGAGCCAGGCTTGGCCCAGGAAGGCAGAACAAAGGACTTCCTCAGAGAGAGGGTGTTACACCCTCTCCCTTTGGAAAAAGGTATCAGGGCTGGGGAGGAGTAGCCTCCCCCAGCCTCTGGAAATGCTTTGATGGGCACAGATGATGCCCATCTCTGCATAAGCCGGTCTGCACCGGTTCAGGGATCCCTCAGCCCTGCTCTGGGGCGAAACTGGACAAAGGAAAGGGGAGTGACCACTCCCCTGACCTGCACCTCACCTGGGAGGTGCCCAGAGCTCCTCCAGTGTGCTCCAGACCTCTGCCATCTTGGAAACAGAGGTGCTGCTGGCACACTGGACTGCTCTGAGTGGCCAGTGCCAGCAGGTGACGTCAGAGACTCCTTCTGATAGGCTCCTTCAGGTGTTGCTAGCCTATCCTCTATCCTAGGTAGCCAAACCTCCTTTTCTGGCTATTTAGGGTCTCTGCTTTGGGGAATTCCTTAGATAATGAATGCAAGAGCTCATCAGAGTTCCTCTGCATCTCTCTCTTCACCTTCTGCCAAGGAATCGACTGCTGACCGTGCTGGAAGCCTGCAAAACTGCAACAAAGTAGCAAAGACGACTACTGCGACCTTGTAATGCTGATCCTGCCGCCTTCTCGACTGTTTTCCTGGTGGTGCATGCTGTGGGGGTAGTCTGCCTCCTCTCTACACTAGAAGCTCTGAAGAAATCTCCCGTGGGTCGACGGAATCTTCCCCCTGCAACCACAGGCACCAAAGAACTGCATCACCAGTCCTCTGGGTCTCCTCTCAGCACGACGAGCGAGGTCCCTTGAACTCAGCAACTCTGTCCAAGTGACTCCCACAGTCCAGTGACTCTTCAGTCCAAGTTTGGTGGAGGTAAGTCCTTGCCTCCCCACGCTAGACTGCATTGCTAGGAACCGCATGTTTTGCAGCTACTCCGGCTCCTGTGCACTCTTCCAGGATTTCCTTTGTGCACAGCCAAGCCTGGGTGAGTTGTCCTCCGGCGGCGTGGGACTCTCATTTGTGACTTCGGGTGAGCTCCGGTTCACTCCACTTTGTAGTGCCTGTTCCAGCACTTCTGCGGGTGCTGCTTGCTTCTGAGTGGGCTCTTTGTCTTGCTGGATGCCCCCTCTGTCTCCTCACGCAATTGGCGACATCCTGGTCCCTCCTGGGCCACAGCAGCATCCAAAAACCCTAACCGCAACCTTTGCAGCTAGCAAGGCTTGTTGGCGGTCTTTCTGCACGAAAACACCTCTGCACGACTCTTCACGACGTGGGCCATCCATCCTCCAAAGGGGAAGTTTCTAGCCCTTGTCGTTCTTGCAGAATCCACAGCTTCTACCATCCTGTGGCAGCTTCTTTGCACCCACAGCCGGCATTTCCTGGGCATCTGCCCACTCCCGACTTGATCGTGAGTTTTGGACTTGGTCCCCTTGTTCCACAGGTACTCTCATCTGGAAATCCATCGTTGTTGCATTGCTGGTGTTGGCCTTTCCTGCAGAATTCCCCTATCACGACTTCTGTGCTCTTTGGGGAACTTAGGTGCACTTTGCACCCACTTTTCAGGGTCTTGGGGGTCGGCTATTTTTCTAACCCACACTGTTTTCTTACAGTCCCAGCGACCCTCTACAAGGTCACATAGGTTTGGGGTCCATTCGTGGTTCGCATTCCACTTTTAGAGTATATGGTTTGTGTTGCCCCTATCCCTTTGTGCCCCCATTGCATTCTATTGTGACTATACATTGTTTGCACTGTTTTCTATTGCTATTACTGCATATTTTGGTATTGTGTACATATGTCTTGTGTATATTTTCTATCCTCATCCTGAGGGTACTCACTGAGATACTTTTGGCATATTGTCATAAAAATAAAGTACCTTTATTTTTAGTATATCTGTGTATTGTGTTTTCTTATGATATTGTGCATATGACACTAGTGGTACTGTAGGAGCTTCACTCGTCTCCTAGTTCAGCCTAAGCTGCTCAGCTAAGCTACCTTTTCTATCAGCCTAAGCTGCTAGACCCCCCTCTACACTAATAAGGGATACCTGTGCCTGGTGCAAGGTGTAAGTACCCCTTGGTACCCACTACAAGCCAGTCCAGCCTCCTACAGATGGCAGTTGAGTGGGTGTGTGTTTGCGTTTGTGTAATTTGGGAGGAGGGCTCACAGACACACTGGCAGAGGACACAGGGGACGTGTGCATGGTAGTGGGGGTGGTGAGTGCACGTCAGCGGTAGTGGCTGAGGATGTAGTGCATGCAGGTGTGAGTGGAGACGAGACTGGGAAGGAGGTGGAGGACGAGGAGAGGGGGACACAGTGGAGGCAGTGGCTGTTGGTGTGTCTGCATGGGTCTGGTGCTTGTGTGAGTGCCTGTGGGATGTGTGGTGCTTATGTTTGCCATGTCCACTCTTGTGTGTTGATGAGTGTGCATGCTGGTCTGATGGTGTGCTTGGGATAGGCTGAGGTACAGGGGATTGGGTCTGGTTAGTGGAAGTTGGAGGAGGGAGGCTGGACACAGGGACAATGGCCGCCATCAATGCTGAGGCCAGAGCCTGAAATGCTCTCTGTTGGGCTGCCACGCCAGAATGAATGCCCTCCAGGTATGCATTTCTTTGCTGCAAATGCCTCTTGACACCTTGGATGGCATTCAAAATGGTTGATTGCCCAACAGTGAGGGATCTCATGAGGTCAATAGCCTCCTCACTGAGGGCAGCAGGACTCACTGGGGCATGGCCTGAGGTGCCTGGGGTGAAGGAGATGCCCGCCCTCCTGGGTGAGCGGGCACAGGAAACTCGATGAGGGGCTGCTGGGAGGGCGATGCTGGTAGGGGGGGTGGCGGCTGTACCTGTTGTTACATTGGGCACAGAGGTGTCCGCCACCGCAAGGGAGATCCCATCAGAGGAGGAGACGCAGTCGCTGGTGTCTGCTCCTGTCTCCTTCGTGGAGCTCCCCTTGCCCTCCGTCCCACTGGTGCCTTCAGACTCCGTAAATTCACCCTCCAGGGCTTTGTGGGTTGCAGCTCCCTCTGTCTCCGGTGCCAATGCTCCTCCGCCAGATGATGCTAATACACACAAGGACAGGGTGACAAAACAAAAAGGGGGGAAGACAGAAGAGTCACATGGTCAATGCCTGCAACACCACTACCATTGGCGGACACAACCCACAGGGAGCATCCCTATGCACTAGGCCATGCACTAACAGTGCAGGAGAAAAGCACATGCCCATGGGGGACTCTGCCTAGACCCATTTGATGCACACCTGGAACCCACAGGAGCCTGACTATGTGTAGAGGGCCACCACCACTTTTGGGGTTGCACTGGCACTGAGCCTGCAAAATAATGGATCTACCTTGGCACATCTGCCCTGGCCTAGGGGAACCCACAACCCACTTCCCCCACCCAGAAACCTCATAAAGTGCACAGAGTCAGCTGAATGAGACTGTACTCACCCCCTTGTGGCTGCTATGATGCCCTCAAGCGCCCATCCAACTCAGGATATGCCACCGCCATGATCCGGTACATCAGAGGGGTCATGGTGCGACAAGCACCCCTTCCACGCTGGGAGGCCATCCGCCGTCTTCTTGCTCCAGAGGCGCAGGTCTTCCCATCTTTTGCGGCAGTGGGTGCTCCGTCTATGGTAGCCCCCAGGGTCCTCACTTCCTTGGCGATGGCAAGCCAAATCCCCTTCTTCTGGTGGGCGCTGACCTAGAGGAATAGTGAAGTAAGAATGGATGTTACTCCCCCGTCCGGTTCTTCTTACTCATTGCCCACAAACCTCCCACCCTAGCCCAGAAAAACACACACTCACCATCCTCACATGCTCGCCTGTGCCCCCCCTGTTTCTTCCATCCACGACACTCCATACATTCATGTGCCATCTACCATGCACACAGTTTACACACCAGTTTGTTTGGAGGACCGTAGAGTAGCATGTACTGGGGGAGGACCCCATCCACCAGTTCCTCCGACTCCTCCACAATGAAGGCAGGGGCCCTTTCCCCAGACACTGTAGCCATTGTCACATCCAGACTCAGGTCACAGCAGCACTTGCAGTGTAGGTCCTCTCCTGTTGAAGGTCAGGTATCAAGTGAGTGAACAGATAACAAATGGCCGTCACGTCTGCGGCGGTGCGCACCGTCACTGCCGGCGTACATCGTCATTGGCTCCTGGAACCCATAGGGCCCAATGATAACCAATGCTGAATTGCGCCACGGTCCACGACCGCATACCGCGACGCTGCACAATGCCAGCGCAGTTACCTCATTTCCCCTTGTCCCTCCTTACAGGTCAGGCAGCCACCATTTCAGGGGGCCACATGGCAGGCCAACTAACTGCATCACAGCACTTTTGGCCAGGAATACGGACAGACAAAGCCACACACTGATTATATCATGATTGTGCTAAACAGCCTTCTGAAACCTATGTGGTGTATGACCCTCTGCTCACCCTTCTCCTCCAGAGGGCACGTCCGCTAGGGCAGGTGACGAGATGGCGTCATCCTCCGGTATACAGACCTCTGGTGGACCTGTCGACTATGGAAGACAGACACGTCATTATCACCAACAGACTTGATCGTTCCACAGTCCAGGAACTGTGTGCCCAGTTGGAGCCAAACCTGATGCCAGCTATCCGCCATCCCACAGCAATCCGCCCTCTAGTGCAGGTCCTGTCAGTATTCCATTTCCTGGCCAGTGGTTCCTTTCAAACAACAGTGGCCATGGCATCAGGGATGTCTCAGCCAATGTTCTCTAATGTGTTGTCCAGAGTATTGTCTGCCCTGCTGAAACACATGCGCAGCTACATCCTGTTCCCTCAGGTGGAGGATTTGCCCACAGTGAAAGGTGACTTCTATGCCCTGGGACATATCCCCAACATCATTGGTGCCATTGATGGTACACATGTGGCATTTGTCCCCCAGCAGGAATGAACAAGTGTACAGAAATCGCAAAAGCTACCATTCTATGAATGTGCAGATGGTGTGTTTGGCAGACCAGTACATTTCCCATGTGAATGCCAAGTATCCTGGCTCAGTGCATGACGCTTACATTTTGAGGAATAGCAGCATCCCTTATGTGATGGGGCAACTCCAGAGGCACCGGGTGTGGCTATAAGGTGAGTCCAAGGTCCCAATACAGTTGACATAGGTGTCTGGGTATGGCGGAGTCCCTAATGGTTGAAGGATGTCTAACAGTTGTCCCTCGATATTTGCAGCTGACTCTTGTTACCCCAACCTGTCATGGCTACTGACCCCAGTGCGGAATCCCAGGACAAGGGCAGAGGAACGCTACAATGAGGAACATGGGCGAACTAGGAGTATAATAGAGTGCACCTTCAGCCTCCTGAAGGCCAGATTCCGGTGCCTCCATCTGACAGATGGCTCCCTGTACTAGTCACCGAAGAAGGTGTGCCAGATAATCGTGGCATGCTGTATGTTGCACAACCTGGCTTTGCAACGCCAGGTGCCTTTTCTGCAGGAGGATGCGCTTGATGCTGGTCTTGTGGCAGCTGTGGAGCCTGTGGACAGTGAAGAAGAGGATGCAGAAGAAGAAGAAGATATAGACAACCGAAACAACATCATCATGCAATACTTCCAGTGAGACACAGGTAAGAGGATGGCACTGCTTCTCACATATCATACTACTGTAGGACATTGCATAAATCTGCATTTTTACCTCTGTGTATGGACTCTGACATGTCACTTTGCCTTTCCATTTCACAGATCTGGGTCCCACTTTGTGCCCTCTGCTATGTTTACTGCTGCCCAACAACTGTGTAACATTGGTATGTGAACATGAAAATTAACATTGCTATATTTCTGAGAGGTTGCAATTACACATTTGTGAAAGTACAGACTGACTCCAGATTGATTTGTTATTCAAGGGTGTTTATTTCTGTGCAAATAAGTGGAAGGGGGTGTGTAATGGGCTGGGGTGATGGTGGAAGAATGTCCATGGTAGAGTTCAGTCTCTTGGTCTCACAGCTGTATTGTCCAAGGGGGCATAGGAAGTGGAGTAATGGCAGTTCAAAGTTGTCAGGGTGACAAAGTGGGACAAAAGGGTGACAATCCGGAGAGTGATATTTCCTGGCGGGGGTCTTAGCAATGTTCTCTGTCTTGTTCCTGGATCTCAGGGACCGTTTGCGGGGCGGTTCTCCTTCTGCAGGGGGTGGGGTGCTGGTGGCCTGTTAGTCCTGTGGCTGGACCTCCTGTCCACTAGCGCCAGCGGAAGTGGAGGGCTGTTCATCATTCAGGCTAGTGTCAGGGGCCCGTTTGTGTGCTACTGTGTCTCTCATGGTGTTGGCCAGGTCTGCCAGCACCCCTGCAATGGAGACCAGGGTGGTGTTGATGGACTTCAAGTCCTCCCTGATCCCCAGGTAGTGTTCCTCCTGCAGCTGCTGGGTCTCCGGAAACTTGGCCAGTACCGTGCCTATGGTCTACTGGGAATGATGGTATGCTCCCATGATGTTTGAGAGTGCCTCGTGGAGAGTCCGTTCCCTGGGCATGTCCTCCCCCTGTCGCACAGCAGTCCTCCCAGTTTCCCTGTTGTCCTGTGCCTCTGTCCCCTGAACCGTGTGCCCACTGCCACTGACCCCAGGTCCCTGATTGTCTTGGGTTGGTGGGTTTACCTGGGTTCCCTGTAGTGGTGGACACACTACTGATTGACGTGTCCTGGGGACAGAGGGATAGGCCCGCTGGGTGGGTGCTGTGGTGGTGTTTCCTGAGGGGGAGGCTTTGTGGTGGTTTGTGACAGTGGCAGGAGAACCGACTGTTCAGAGGTCCCTGATGGGCTGGGCTGGTCATCTTGATCCAGGCGTGCAGAGTTGCTGTCATCACTGTGGGCCTCTTCTGTGGGGGGACAGGATATGTCTGGCACCTCCTGTCCGGTGACGCTTGGTATGGGTCCTGTTGGGGTGTAAATGCATAGTTATTGTATCTCTGTGTGCCATCTTGTACAATGGGTGAGTTACCCTATACTCCTGTGCTTGCATTGTTGTGTTTGCCCTTGTGTGATTCATGATTTTGGGGTCTGGGTGGGTATATGTACTGGACATGCTTTGGTGATTGGGGTCCATGCATAGGTGTTGCATTAAAGGCTTGGTATTGGGATGGGTGGGTTGTCATGGTGGGGCATATGTGAGGTGTTCGGGTGATGGGGTGAGGGTGAGGGTGGGGGTATGTGATGGCATGCAGGGGGAAGGGGGATGTAGTAGTGAAGATATGACTTACCCGAGTCCAGTCCTCCTGCTACTCCTGCGAGGCCCTCAGGATGCAGTATTGCCAATACTTGCTCCTCCCATGTTGTTAGTTGTGGGGGAGGAGGTGGGGGTCCACCTCCAGTCCTCTGTACTGCTACCTGGTGTCTGGATACCACGGAACGCACCTTCCCCCGTAGGCTGTTCCACCTCTTCCTGATGTCATCCCGTGTTCTTGGATGCTGTCCCACTGCGTTGACCCTGTCGACGATTCTCCGCCATAGCTCCATCTTCCTAGCAATGGAGGTGTGCTGCACCTGTGCTCCGAAAAGCTGTGGCTCGACCCGCATGATTTCCTCCACCATGTCCCTGAGCTCCTTCTCAGAAAACCTGGGGTGTCTTTGAGGTGCCATGATGTGGTGTGGTAATGTGTGAGGTGATGTTTGTTGTGCTGTGTTGTGTTTGGGTGTGTTGTTTGAGGTGCGTGGATGTTGTATGAGTGATGGTGTTGTGTGCTTGTGGATGCTGATGTTGTGATTGCTATTCTTTCTCTCTGCTTCTTCACAAAAATGTCATTGTAAGGGGTTGTGGGTAATGTGGGTGGGTGTTTTATAGTGTTGGGAGTGTGTGGGTGCGGTGTGTGTATGTGTATCAAGTGTGTGTATTTAGAATTGTCCAATGTGGTTGTGTTTTGTAAGTGTGTGTGTATTTTGAGCGCGGCGGTGTGTACCGCCAATGGATTACCGCAGTTGAAAGACCGCTGTGTTGATTTGTGGGTCATGATAGTGTGGGCGTATTCTTGTTGGCATGACGGTGTGGGTTTTGCTATCGCCAGTTTATCACTGACCTTTGGTGTGGCGGACTTGTGTGGGTGTCTGTGTAGTGGCGGATTACGAGATGTGGGTCGTAATACCTGTAGCGGATTTCGGCCACGGCCACAGTATGTTGGCAGCCTTCAGCACGGCGGTAAGCGGGATTTACCGCTAGGGTTGTAATGAGGGCCTTAGTAAACAACTGTCATTCCTGAGAACCCAGTCTCATTACCACATTAAGGCCCATATTTATACTTTTTTAGCGCTGCATTTGCGTAATTTTTTGACGCAAAAGCTGCGCAAATTTACAAAATATAATTGTTATTTGTAAGTTTGCGCCGCTTTTGCGTCAAAAAATGACACAAATGCGGCACTAAAATAGTATAAATATGGGCCTAATTCTGACTAATGTTGTGTGAACCGACACATTTATTTTTGAAGGATTCAGAATATACAAAACATTAACAGTAATTTCTATTGCGAGATAGAAAACCTACATACCCTTGCTACTTTGCGCTAGCATCTCTTCAGACAGAAACAGTTTTTTCACCTTGTCTGCCATATAACCACAATTCTTTGCTTTTGTCCTTAACATGTTGAGAGAGTACAAATAACCCCCAAGCTAAATGCGATTTGTAGTTGAACGTTTGCAAGCCCAATGTGTAACCAATGAGGAAGTTAAGGAGTGTGTAAGGATTGAGTAGGCTTTTGTAAGCTAAGACATTGTACCAGTGTTGCGTTTTATTTCCATTGAATCCAATAAAAGTTATCAATACCTACTGTGATTGGATTTATAAATAAGACAGAGACTTATTTGATTATTCTATAAACCAAGATGTACCTACACCAATGGAGAAGGAGAGACATGCCAGAAAATAAAATGTGGTTTGGTGACTGATTGTTAAAAGATGTAACCAGGTTGTCTTCAAGTGTTAAGTAGAAAGAGTATATTGTAACCATGGGCAGTGTTTCCGGAAGAAATAACCTATGATCTAAGATTAGACTCGAGAGTGAAGACAGTCAATTTATCTTTATATACAATGAACGTATTATACTGGTGGCTAGCATTTCAAGTTAAAAATCCTATCTGTATGACTTTGAGAAATGAGAGAAGAGGAGAGAGCACACCTCTATATGTTCCCCTTTTGCGAGAATGTAGGGCAGATGAAGAGTATTAAAGCGGCATATATTGTGCAATCTATATGGCAATTACAGAAATATCCTGTTTATATGTGTAACCAGCAGAATAAGAAAACACCATGTATGTGAAGTTAAAACCACTGTGATTTTACACATAAAACACATTGCACTCATAATGATACACACAGCTTGAGAAATGAGGCCAAGAATGCAGCAGCTATAGAAAATAATTGCAAAATCCTACAAGCGTTGATTAACTGGAGTAAAAATGAATAGGGGAAAGGTGGATTTGTAATGTAGTTTGAGGTATCTCTCTCTCTCTCTCTCCCTCTCTCCCTCTCTCTCTCTCTCTCTCTCTCTCTCTCTCTCTCTCTCTCTCTCCCTCTCTCCCTCTCTCTCTCTCTCTCTCTCTCTCTCTCTCTCTCTCTCCTTATCTCTCTCTCCACAAATAGAAATAAGAAGTGTTCTATAATTTGTGTTCAACCATGTGATTTTTGCAACGATTATTTTTTATTTCATATTGGTTACAAGAGATGATTATCTTGCATGTTTATTTCTCAAACAAATAGGTGATCTGGTAATTATAATTTAAAAGACACTGCTAGTGAGAAGAGAGCACACATTTAGGCCTTCATTACAACCCTGGCGGTCGGTGACAAAGTGGCGGTACTACCGACAAGAGGCTGGCGGTAACTACCACCAAATTATGACCATGGCGGAAAGAGCTCAGATAGACAGCCACTTTACCACACCGACTGCCAGGGTGGAAACAGCAGCCACCACCGCTGTGGCCGCCTACAGCCAGGCGGAAGACAATGTTCCGCCCACTGTATTATGACAGCCCAATCCACTACCTTTTCCAGTGCGGCACCAACAACATCAAAAGCCTGGTGGAAACACTGCACAGAAGGGAAAGGACTCACCATTGGAGACACAGGGAACAACCACACTGCCATGGAGCCCGAGATGCAAATATTTCCAGTGATCTTTTACGTCCTGCTCCACCACAAACACCAACGACGGGGAAGACGCCTAGCACACGGGGGGGAGGAAAAAGAGAGTGACACATACGCACAACACACACCCCCACCCCCAACACCATACACAAAATCAGCTGCAGTAATAAAACATATATACCCGTACCTCTCAGGAATAATGCAAGGACATCACGAATAGATGAAAGTGAGTCTAATAATATAAATACAGTAGAAATATGTACATCCAATCTAAAAGTATGTACATATGTACGATTCAAGGGACACTGCCCAGTCCTCAATGTGCGTGGGCTATAGGGCCACATGACAAAGTCCAAGGCCCCACTTGTCTCCTGCCACAACACGGAGAGAACACAGCAGGGGCATCATTTGGAGAATAGGCAGGCACCTCAGGGAGAGGGGGAATGGGGGGCACCTCAGCCGGCAGATGGAACAACACCACTGGTCCTGGATGGGGCATTGTGCCCTGTGCTTCTGATCATGGGGAGGGTGGGGTGAGTGGGTGGCTTCCCCACTAGTTCTGGAGAGGGCATCGTGCCCTGTGATCTTCATCCTGGGGAGGATGGGGTGAGTGGGTGGCTTCCCCACTGGTTGTGGAGGGGGCATTGTGCCCTGTGATCTTCATCCTGGGGATGATGGGGTGAGTGGGTGGCTCCCCCACTGGTTCTATAGGGGGCAACGTGCCCTGTGATCTTCATCCTGGGGAGGATGGGGTGAGTGGGTGGCTCCCCCACTGGTTCTAGAGGGGGCAACGTGCCCTGTGATCTTCATCTTGGGGAGGATGGGGTGAGTGGGTGGCTTCCCCACTGATTCTGGAGGGGGCAACGTGCCCTGTGATGCAGATCCTGGGGAGTGCAAGGTCACAGTCTCTCAAGTGGGTGACTTGCCCACAGGATTTGCATGGGGCAGGCCGCACAACAGCCCATGGAGGCAGGTCTACAGAATGTCCGCCGGCAGTGACAGCTGTTCAGTGGTGGCAGTTGTGTTGCTGCTGCTGCTGGTTGGGTTGTGGGGGGAAGCTCCTTCCCATTCCCTGCAGCTTCGGATGGCTGCCCACTGCTGGTGGTGGTGGTGATGCTGCTGCTGGTGGTTGTGGGGGGAAGCTCCTGCCCATCCCCTGCAGCCTCGGACGGCTACCCACTGCTGGTGGTGGTGGTGCTGCTGCTGCTGGTGGTGGTTTTGGGGGGAAGCTCCTACCCATCCCCTGCAGCCTCAGACGGTGGTGGGGGCTCTGACTGAGTCCCAGCACCAGGCCCCTTGTCCTTCCTGCCTGCTGGTGCAGGCCCCTTGCCCTTCCTGGCAGCAGCTGGGGATGGCTCCTTGCCCTTCCTGGCAGCAGCTGGGGATGGCTCCTTGGCCTTTCTGGCAGCACTTGGGGCAGGCACCGTTTCCGTGAGGCAGCCTGGTGACCTGGATCCTTTCCCACCACGACTGGGTGTGGACACTACTGGGCCCGTGGACTGGGTGGCTGAGGTGCTTGCCTGGGTATTTGCCACCCTGGCCAGACGTGATGGACGGGGTGGGGAAGGGGTAGGGAAGAGGTCAATGGTGGAGAGGAAAAGCTGCTTAGGGACATTGGGGGGGGAGAGGGAGAAGGTATGGGGGTGGAAGAAGAGGGAGTAGTTGTGGGAGGTGTCTTTCTGCTGTGTTTGGGTGCAGGTGTGTGGGCTGGATGCTGTTGTGAGGTGGATGGCTGTTGGGTGTCTGAGTGCTTGCGTTTGTGTACCTTGGGAGGGGGGACAGACACAGTGGGAGAGGACACAGGGGACGTGCGCATGGCTGTTGTGTAGGTGTCTGCCAGTGAGGTGTGTGTTCTGATAGGTGTGCTGGTGATGGCGGTAGTGGATGTGGAGGTACTTCATGCAGGTGTGAGTGTTGACGCAACTGGGAGGGAGGTGGAGGAGGAGGAGGATGGGGACACAGTGGAGGCAGTGGATGTTGGTTGTCTGCATCTGGCCAGTGTGAATGCCCTCCAGAAATGCATTTATCTGTTGCATTTGGGCTGCCAGCCCCTTGATGGTATTCACAATGGTTGACTGCCCAACAGAGATGGATCTCAGGAGGTCATTAGCCTCTGCACTCAGGGCAGCAGGGCTAACTGGGGCAGGGCCTGAGGTGGCTGGGGCGAAGGAGATGCCCACCCTTCTGGGTGAGCGGACACAGGCAACTCCATGAGGGGCTTCTGGGAGGGCGGTGCTAGTACAGGGGTGGTGGATGTACTTTTAGCTGGGGTGGGCACAGAGGTGTCCGCCACCATCAGACAGCTTCCATCGGAGGAGGTATCTGTGTCTGAACTGTCCCCTCCTGTCTCTGCTGTGGTGCTCCCCTCGCCCCCGTCCCACTGGTGCCCTCACCGTCAGTGGACTCCGCCTCCTGGGTCCTGTGGGATGCAGCTCCCTCCATCGCCGGTGCCTCTGCTCCTCTGACATATGATGCTAATGCACATAAGGACAGAAAGACTGAACAAAAGGGGTAGGGAGAGACAAAGCATACAACGGGTCAATGGCTGCACCAACATCACAGTTGGCGTACACAGAACCGTCACACAAGGGGACAGGTCTACGCACTATGCAATGCACTACCAGTAACAATGGTAGTCACCAGGGCATGGAGAGGGACACATACCCCCAACTGCAGCATACCTGGGACCCACACAGCCCTGCCCAGTAGTGGATGCCTACAAGCTAGGTAGGAGGACTATCACATCAGAACCCTGTTCAACATGGGTAGCTACTCTGCAATGTCAGGCATAACTTAGGGGCACCCACAGTCACAAATCCCCCACCCAGATACCACCCCACCAGGCGTAAGTAGTAATGATGGGCACTGTACTCACCCCCTTGTGGCTGCTGTGATGTCTGCAAATGCCCATCCAGCTCCAGATAGGCCACTGCCAGTATGCAGGCCATTAGGGGGGGTCAGGGTTCGATGGGCACCCCTTCCTCGTTGGGAGGCCATCCCCAGGTGAGCCTCCGCGGTCTTCCGTGCCCAGCGTCTCAGGTCCTCTCACCGTTTCCGACAGTGGGAGCTCCGCCTGCTGTAGACCCCCAGGGTCTGCACATCCTTGGCGATGGCACACCATATACCCTTCTTTTGATGGGTGCTGAAATGCAGAGAAATACACACAGGGAAAGGTATTAGTCAGACCGTCCTGCCTGCTACACTCATGGCCCACATACCCCTTCCCATCCCCATTTGCACAGACCTGGCTCAGCACACAAGCAGCAAGCCGCCCAGGGGACATCCACCAATCCCCCAGTACACGAGGCCTTTACACAATCCACTCCATGCATTCATGCCCCATGCATCGTGCTCACAGTATACTCACCTGTTGGTCTGGAGGCCCATACAGCTGTCAGTACTGGGGTAGGACCCCATCCTGAAGTCTCTCCAACTCCACCAATGTAAAGGTAGCTGCCCTTTCCCCAGTCACACGCGCCATGGTAGGTTCCAGACACAGGTCACAGCAGCACATGCAGTGTAGGTCCTCTACTGTTGAAAGTCAGGTAGCAAGTGAGTGAACAAATAGAAAATGGCAGTGACGTCCGCAGTGGTCCAACGGCGTACATCACCATTGGCCCCATAAGGCCCAATATTATCCAATGAGGCGTTGCACGGCAGTTCCCGACCGCCTCCCGCAATGGTGCACAACATCAGCGGAATTACCTCACTTCCACCTGTTCCTCCACACAGGACAGGCGGCCACCATTTCAAGGTGGGGGGGAGAGGCCCTGTATTATAACTGCATCAATGTTCACATTTTTACATACAGAACAGATGCCACTTATACATTTCAAATTAACTTCATGCACTGTACTGTTGTGACTACGATGTACAGTTTGTGACCGGCTCCCCACTCTTTTGGCCCATAGATTTCTACTGTGGCAGATGAATAGGAGATGGAGACATACACCCGTGTACAGATCCCAGGTGGAATTGGCAACAATGGAGGACAGGCACATTATCCTCACCTATAGACTACGATCACAGAGCTGTGTGCCCAAAAGGACCCTGACCTGATATCTGCTATACATCACCCCACTGGGATTCCCCCTCTTGTGCAAGTCCTATCTGTGCTCCATTTCTTGGCAACTGGTTCTTTGCAAGTGACAGTGAGCTTGGCAGTAGGGATGTCACAGCCAATGTTCTCAATAGTGCTGACAAGAGTGCTGGATGCCCTGATTAAACACATGTGCAGCTACATTGTTTTCTCCCAGGTGGAGGATTTGGCCACAGGTGTTCAGAAATCAAAAGAGTTTTCACTCAATAACTGTCCAGATGGTGTGCCTGGCGGACCAGTACATCTCCCACGTCAATGCTAAGTATCCTGGGTCTGTGCATGATGCCTTTATCCTGAGGAATAGCAGCATCCCAAATGTGATGGCCCAACTGCAGAGGCACAGGGTGTGGCTAATAGGTGAGCCCTGGTTCCCACCCAGTGGATGTTGGTGTATGGGTATGGTGTGGGCCATATGGAATAGTGTGTGGCTAAATGTTGTCCCTCAATATTTGCAGGTGACTCAGGTTACCCCAACCTACCAAGGCCACTGACCCCTGTGAGGAATCCCAGGACAAGGGCAGAGGAACGTTACAAAGAGTCACATGGGCGAACAAGAAGGATTATTGAATGTACCTTTGGCCTCCTGAAGGCCAGGTTTTGGTGACTCCATCTAACAGGCGGATCCCTGTGCTACTCATCCAAGAAGGTCTGTCAGATAATCGTGGCATGGTGCATGCTGCATAACCTTGCCTTGAGATGCCATGTGCCTTTTCTGCAGGAGGAGGATGCTGGAGATGGCCGTGTGGCAGCAGTGGACCCTGTGGACAGTGAGGATGAGGAAGCAGAGGATGAGAGTGAGGACAACAGAACTGCAGTGTTTCGACAATACTTTCAATGACACAGGTAAGACAGTGTAACTTCACATTTCGTTGTCATTTGTTTGTTTCCCATTGTCACTGGCAGGCTGTGATTTCTCACTTCTATGCCCACTCACTGTAGCCTTTGGACACTCTATTCGCAGATGTTGGTGCCCCGCTATCACTCCTGGTGTGTTCACTGCAGCCAACTACAGGTCTATCCTATGTGCACATTACTGTACAGTTGATTTGCAATGTTTGAACTTTGTTAAATGAATACATACTTAAATCATTTGACATACTCCATACTTGTAATTATTCAGTGTGTTTATTGAAGTGCTATGAAGAAAAGGGGGTAGTGCAATGGGCTGGGGCGATGATGGAGGAAAGTCCAGGGTATTGTTCCAGTCTATTTGTAGCACAGGTGCATTGTCCAAGGGGACATAGGAAGGGGAGCAATGGCAGTTCAAGGTGGACAGGGTGACAGAGTGGGACACAAGGGTGACAATCAGGAGAGTCTTATTTCCTGGCGGGGGTCTTGGCAATTGTCTGATTGTCTTGGGTACGAGATGTGCCCTGGGGTCTGTGTAGTGGTGGACACACTGCTGATTCACGTGTCCTGGGGACAGAGGCATGGGTACACTGGGTTGGTGCTTTGGCGGTGTTTCCTGAGGGGGAGGCTCTGTGGTGGTGTGTGACTGTAGGTGGGTAACCGATTGTCCAGAGGTCCCTGATGGGCCAGGTTGGTCATCCAGATCCAGGCAACCAGAGTTGCTGTCATCACTGTGGGCCTCTTCTGTGGGGGGACTGGAAATTGCTGGCACCTCTTCTCTGCTGACATTGGCTGGGATATCTGTGGGGGTGTAATGACATATGGTGCATGGATAGCTTGCCCTCTTTGGTTGTACTTGCCCTGGCAGCTTTCACCTGTGTGATTTGGTGTGTGGTGGGATGATTAGTTCTCTCCAGTGTGCATGCTTTAGTGATAGGTGTATAGGCATGTCTGTGAGTGGCGTCCATGCATTGGTATGACATGCAGGGCTTGACATTGGGATGAGTGAGATGTGGTGGTGGGGTGTGTGGGAGGTGGTGGAGTGATGGGAATGAGGGTGAGGGTTAGTGATGTCATGCAGGTAGGGAGGGTGATAGAACTAGAGAGTTGACTTACCAGAGTCCAGCCTTCCTGCTACTCCTTTCAGGCCCTCAGGATGAGTGACTGCCCAGACTTGCTCCTCCCATGTTGTTAGTTGTGGGGGAGGAGGTGGGGGGTCCACCGACAGTCCTCTGTACAGCGAGTTGATGTCTTGCTGCAATGGAACGTACCTTCCCAGTATGTCGGTCCACCTCTTCCTGATGTCATCCCTGGTTCTTGGGTGCTGTCCCATGGTGTTGACCCAGACAACAATCCTCCGCCATAGCTCCATCTTCCTAGCAATGGATATCTGCTGCACCTGTGCTCCAAATAGCTTTGGCTCTACCCGGATGATTTCCTCCACCATGACCCTTAGCTCCTCCTTAGAGAATCTGGAGTGATGTTGTGGTGCCATGGGTGTTGTGTGAGTAATGTGGGTGAGGGTGTGTAGGGTTATGTGTTGGAGTGTGTGATGTGGGCTGCGTGGGTGGTGTATAGGTGATGGTGGTGTATGGCTCTGGTCTTGTCTGTAGTCGTGATGTCAGTCTTTTGGCAATGGTTTGTATTTGTAAGGGATTGTGGGTAATGTGGGTGTGTGTTTTATAGTGGTGTGGGTGTGTGTGTGTATGGGTGTCAGCTGTGTGTAGTTCGAATTGTCCAATGTGGTGCTGATTTGTATGTGTGTGTGTATTTTGAGAGCGCCGGTATGTACCACCAATGGTTTACCGCCATTGAATGTCTGCTGTGGTGATTCGTGGGTCATAATGTGGTGGGTGTTGTTCTGTTGGTATAACGGTTTGGGTTTTTATACCGCCACTTTATCACTGAACTTTGGTGTGGCGGACTTGTGTCTGTGGCTGAATAGTGATGGATTGGTGTGTGTGTGTCATAATATGGTGAAAGGATATCTGCTGCAGAGGCGGTATGTTGGCGCCAGTAAGTGGGATTTCCCGCCAATGTCATAATGAGGGCCTTAGTATCTGAAAGAGGCTATGTTTGTTTTGGGAAAAAGGACTGATAAAGGACTGATTTGAGGTGCTTGGTTCAGAATAGGAGCAAGCTAAATTTCCAAACTTTAGATTTTTTATGAGAATTTTGTGCACTGTGATCGATAATAAATGTATTACGAATAGAACTAGCAAACTGCTTTTAAATAATTTTAAGATGTGAAAGTCCTGATGTATACAGTTTGTTTTATTTTCTGATGTATAAAGTTTGTTTTATTTTCTCAAAGCCCATTGCTAAATTAGTTCTGTAAAATACCAGTTTTGCTAAAAATCTTTGAAACTCTTTGCATATTGTTCATTGAAAGGATTTTGATGATATTCAGAAATTTGAGAATAATATTGCAAACTTTTGCTTTATATCAAATCCAATATTGTTGCATTCATTGTAAAACTGTAAGAAGGCTAACATGTAGAAATGGCTTTTTGTAATGAGACCTTGTATAAAGAAAGGCATATATAGCAAGATTTAAATCACAGTCAGTGTTATTATCCTGGCAAGTTTTCATTGTACTCAGATAGATTTAAATAAGAATATTCCGACCCCAGTGAACATACATTGAAAGAGTATTGTTTTAAACTTTTATATTGAAGTTTTCCAAGCTAGCTATGGAATCAGTGCTCTTGAGAAAGAAGGGATCTGCTTTAATTACTTGGAATACTTACAATAATTTCTTGAATCCTAAAATTAAACAAATCACCAGGAGCCAGTGTTTCACAAAACCACTGTAATAAATAAATAAATAACAACTACATTTGGAATTGTGTTAAAGCTTATTGCTTTGTGAAACACAGGTTCAGTTTCATGGACTAAACATTAGGCATTATAACATGGCCATACCTGATCGCTTAAGTGACATTCAGTGCTTATGATTTTGGAAAGAATATTCTGCTTATCTTTACTTTGCTTTGGCTATTTATGTTAATATTCATTAGTTTACATTAATTTGTTAAAATAATTACATATTCTGGACAACTAGATGCCGAAAGAGAGTTCTATGAAACTATACAGTAATTTGTTTCTTACATAACCTAGCATTATCACCACAGTGCATTGTCTTAATAACTTGGCTTTACCCAACTGGAAGCAGCTCAATTGCCAGATTGAAAAGGAGTGCCAGTGGGCATCCCTAAATTGTATCAATTTAAAAAGGGAATAAATATCATTAATAACAACTCCCCTTAGAATACAAAAAGCTAAATATTGTTCAACATATTTCTCCAAAGCGTACATAGTGTAAAATCTAGATAATGCCAGTTTGCCTTTTTAAAAGGCAATTCCTTGATTATGCTCTTGCTGTATGGGCCTTTGATTAATACAGTTTGACGGAGATGAATTGGAGTGTCATTTATTCTACTGGAATGTATAGGGAGTATGGTTGACAATATATCTGTGTCAATGTTTAGAGAAGAGATTTGTTTCAGTATATTAATCAAAATAATCAGTCGTGTCCTCAGACAGTGCCATTTTAGTCGGATTACTACTTGTATTATACACACATCACAAAGCTTTAGAACAAGATAATCTGTATGTCTAAAATAACATTCACCTGTAGAGCCCAGAGCTTTTGGACATTTGATTGAATGCTACTTTTACTATCTGTACCTGTTTCTTGGATTCAATGTCACTCTTTCCTACTAAATCTAGTTCAAGTGGATGCAAGTCCTGAAAAAGTCTTTCGAAATCATCTAAAATAGATGTGACGTTTACTTATAGAACTGGTTGTAAATTCCCCAAAACAATCCTGATCACACTTTTTTTAATTTATACTTCCTGGCACTTGATCACCCATTTACCACATCAGGTCTGCTCACTTTTAATAGAGGCCTAAGAATTTGTGAGCCATTGTAGCAAATTGTTTATTATGATTTTTAGCAATTTGATTTAATGAACTTTGTGTCAATAGATTTTCTTTTACCAAAGAAGAATTCAGGTTCAGTTGTATTATCTTGTTGGTTGTGTTAAATATTATGCTACTTTACACACCTGTGTAATTGTCTTATTATTTTTGCAGAATAGAAGGGGAACTGGTATATTGGGTGGAGTGCGGAGGGCCAGGTGTTCAGTCATCCCCAAATTTGAGAAGTAATTAATATAGATGGATATCACATTGTTGTCATTCAAAAATCTGAAGGTTAAGAGTGATCTTAAGGGGCAATAAAAATTGAAGTACCTTCATTTGTTTGTGGAAATAGTTTGCATGCACCTGATGGATGTTTCTTTTAACTGTTTGAGACACATTAATTAAAAATGCCCAACTATAAGCAATAAGTGTTTAGTAGGTTATACGACACAAGGATTATTCAGACAAAGATTTTGATACAAATATGAATATAAATCTTGAAGTGGAATCTTAAAACTATAAGAAAGCTTATGGTTCCAATTATCCCAACTAAATTGACTTAAATGTTTTTGTATGCACATCAATGATGATTATTTGGACAATTGAAACTCTTCTCAGCATTGAATCTTGGTCTAGCAGGGTCAGATTTGATGGGCTTACCTGATCGCTGTCACCCACGTTCCTGTAGAAAACACTGTATACAGAAATGCACATAGCTTGTGTACACCTATGTGGGACTACCCAGATATAGGTATCCCCATATTTCTGTTTAGGATAGGATCATGTAGTGTTAGGAATGTGTAGACTTACATTTGTAGAGCTGCTAGTCAATTCTTTCCAGCTACCTGTGTCAGAGGGTTTATCTCCTTCAATATGTTTATGAGAATCTCAAGAAAAATGCAACTGATTAATATGGTGTTAGTCACACATTTGTGATCAACGTTTTTATTGTACACAAACAATTGGCTGTCTAACTCCTATGATAAACCATCCCACAGTCACTTCATATCGTGTTATTAGCAGTTTTAATGCTTTTTGAACTGTATAGAACAATGGCTTTCTACATCACTTAACTTAGAGGCACTTCTTCAGGCCTCTCTAATGACCGCACTGAATTAGTAATCAAATATTTGTCTTTTAAATGTGTATAACCCCGATCCCTTTTTGAGACTCTCTTATTAACTGTACATCATGTATACTTTGCAGAATTAATCTCCCATATTAATACCAAAAATTCTTCTGTTGTTTGCTGACTTCAATGCAATGCTCACCTTTCATAATGCCCCAAGTGACCCATAGTATATATTTAGTCTGGTTTTTAGGGTTATTGGGCTGACCCCATTTTTGATGCTCTCTGCTTTTCTTAACACATCAGCCACAAAAGGCCACATGTAGCAAGCTTTTTGCACGTCGCAAACAACAAATTTCACTGTTTGCTACGTGCAAAAAGCACATCGCAATGCACAAACCCTGTTTTGCGATTCGGTAACCTGGTTACCGAATCGCAAAACGGGTTTGCGACTCGCAATTAGGAAGGGGTGTTCCCTTCCTAATTGCAAGTCGCAGTGCAATGTAGGATTGGTTTGTGACCGCGAACGCGGTCGCAAACCAATAGCATTTTGCACCCATGTGAAATGGGTGGTAACCCATTCGCAAAAGGGAAGGGGTCCCCAAGGGACCCCTTCCCCGTTGTGAATGGCACTGTAAAAAAAAATTCAGAGCCTCTGAAAAAATGAAACGAAAACGTTTAATTTTTCGTTTTTGTAATGCATCTCGTTTTCCTTTAAGGAAAACGGGCTGCATTGCAAAAAAAAAAAAAACTGCTTTATTGACAAGCAGTCACATACATGGTAGTCTGCTGTCCGCAGCAGGCCACCATCCCTGTGAGGGCCGCCATTCGCAAGGGGGTCGCAAATTATGACCCCCTTGCGAATCGCAGATGGTGTCAGGGACACCATCCAACATTCGGATTTGCGACTCGCAAATTGCGAGTCACTCTGACTCGCAGTTTGCGGGTCGCAATTCTGAATGTTGCTACATGTGGCCCTATGTAGCATCTAGTTTTATTGCTATTTAGGTAAGTGGTACTGTTTAGTTAACTTTCTTCTGGACAGTCTTCACTCTGCATAATTCTTTTACCACACAACCCTCCCCTTTAATGCCACATAAGTTATTTATTACTTTCATGCTAACCTGTTTTTGTACAGCTTGTATGGCCTACATGTTGCCACTATGCTTTCAAGGTGCTTTTGATTATGTATACTACTGTGCTGACTGTCTCTGTTGAATGCGGTCACTTTGGTGAATGCATCACCCACATTGCAACCCAGCTACCAACTATAGGCGTATTTTTTTAAATTTGAAATGGACGCAAAACTTCGGACACTTCCGTCCATTTCCGGTGGTTTTGCATCCTCCTGCCCCAGATTTAAAGGAAAGGTGGAATGCAGATGGAATCCTGTTCTGCACAAGAGTTCCTCGTTCTGTCTTGTGAAGAGCAGAAGGAATGAGAAATACTTGTGTCAGGGCAGCACTGTCAGGGTTCAGGCAATGCAATGGCGTACATAGTAATTGTATTCAATTATTTACAATGCAAGACCCTGTCAATACATGAAAGGAATCTCCCCACCACGGGCCATATGCATGGCACGCTCCTCCTAGCGTGCTATGAGAAGCCTGCATGCTGGTGTCAAGCAGAGGCTTCCCTGCTGGGAAATTGCTCTGTCTGGAGTTAGGCAATGTAATTACCTTAATGCAATTATCATTAAGGCAATTTTATGAACTAGCCCCACATAATGCACCTAAAAAAGTAAGTGTATGTATTTTCCGTCAACAGAGCAACATAATTCAGCTCCCTTGATGGAAATACAATACAGTGAATTTCGTCTGTTCCAAAATTAGCGGAACTTTTCCCCCGGTATTGCCATCCAGCTTATTGAAACAATTGCTTTGCACGTTTTCTATATTTATCCTGACACTTTGTGATGTTAGATGATTATGTATTCAATGGAAATAACATTCCCCATACTGTATACAATTAAATGAACCACGTCTGAATTTGTCTGGATTACATTCGGCAAAATATCTCAGATAGTTACACAAATATATAAATTAATAATGAATCAACTTGTTGGAACAAGTTATGGGAGTGCTGCAACGTGACTCCTTTTTGGGACAGTGCTGAGGGTAAAGCTTGTTCTAGTCCGCGACATAGCTATATACTTTATCGATTTCGACATTTCTGTGCTTCCAGATACTGGGGTGCTGACTTCGGATGACCTCCTGTGACCTGGGTTGTACTGGCCTATAAGTCAATCAGCAGTGCCCCAGGTGCTGGTCTGATGGGTCAGTGAGTGGGCTGTTTTTTTAGATCGAGCGCCCAATCGCTCTGACCTGTTGTAATCTATCTGTGGGCTTTTAACCACACCCACCTCACGCCCATCACTATCACACGTTCATGGGCTTTCCTTTCAAAATTCCTTTGTTATCATTGGTAAATGTTTTACGTTTGTCTCTCCTTGGGCAGTTTTTTTACCGCCTTGGCCATCCACCCTGTTACATGGATAATTGCACGTTTGACAATAAGTTTGACTGCCAGCGATCTTCTTTTTCCTTTTGTGTCTCTCCTTAGCACTCATGCTCGCAGCGTCCGCGGTGCTTTGAATCGGCTTGCTTATGTCAACTGTTTTACTTTTCATTTTCAATTTATGTGGCAAGAAAAGTCCAGTTAGGAATTTACAATGCTAATAGCTCTAACTCGAGCAAACGTGAGACCCATTGCATTACAAATTCTTGTTTAGGTTTGTGGGCCTGTTTTATGGTCCAGTCGGCCGGTTTTTACTGTTGAATTCCCTGATATTACCAAAAACAATGCCTGTGCCAGCACAAATTAATACAGTCTCCACACAGTCTCCCATACCTGGCAAAACACCCATACAACTTGCCATTACAAGTTGAAAACTGCACTACTTGTACGTGTCGGGTATTTTTTGGCCATCTGTTGGAGGCGGCGCATTCTGGTTGGCTGAGGCTGGGCCCTAGCCAGGCAGAACTCACCACTCCAGTCAGGGGTGGGTGATTACACGCACTCTATAACCTGCACTCACCCTTGGGTAACTTGGCACAGAGCAGTCAGGGTTATCACAGGGAAAAGTAAAGCAAAGGAACAGCAATACCATATAACAATTACGCTGAGCGTCACAAACGAGACATCACACGAGGAGTACCAGGCCCAACTGTGTTAAAACGACAATTGCAGTATGTAAACGTGAGAAAAATAATACACTTCCTCCCAGCACCCACATGAGGTGCCAAATGTTGTCAGCACAAGACCCACCCTAGTGATTACCCCAACTCAGTTATACACAGGCCTAGCATGCACCCCGGTTCACAACAATAGCAGCAAAATGTACATACAGAGCAATGCAGTATTTTTAAATTATCTCTGCGGCCTGGGACGCACAGGTAAAATCTAAGGTCAACCATGTAAGTCCTCTAGCAAGAATTAATGTGTCTGGCAACACTGTCGTATGGCTCCCACACACACTCACTCCTTGCCACCAAGTGGAGCCACGGATCAGGCAGTTTGTAACTTACGCACTTGCTTATACTCACTCTCAGCACCCTCATGAGGTGCTCTGATATCCAGCATGTTTTCTGTCACTGTGCTCGGAGACCCTTCTCCCCCTTGGGACACATACCCTTCCTCCACCCTCCAACTGGCCCTATTACCCCTTCTCCCACTAGCTTAAGATGCAAACAGCCTTTCCCCGGGTGCTAGGCCACACACTGAGTCACTGTTGTTCAGGCACTCAGGGACGATATGAGGGGAGAGGAAGAGACACCAGCGGAGTAGATAATAGTCAACAAATGGAGGTTTGGCCAGTACATGGGAAGTTCACTGATAGGTTTCCACACAGTGCCTTCCGGTGCGGGCCCAGGTCTGCAGAGCATGGGGGAGGATCGTTGGAGGACACACGCTGGTCACCCTGTGAGAACGCGCAACGCCTGGGGTGCGATGATTTGAGAAGCCCCAGACAGTCCCAGTTGCACACAAAGAGATACCAATCCACACCTCCCTGGATGGAGGCCCTACATCGGGTGTGCAATGACCTGAGTCACACCAGCCAATTCCCATTACCAACACAAAGTTCTCAATGTTGTACAACCCTGAAATGAGGTACAACATCTGATGCATGATGACTTGAGGTACACCAGACAGGTTCCGATTGCACACACAAAGTGCTCAATGTTTTGCCTCCCTGGAATGAGGCACATTGGTGCACGATGACTTGACTTTCATCACACAATCCCAATCGCCAATACAAAATGCTCAATGTCGTACCTCTCTGGAATGAGGCACAACTTCTGATACACACAGATCGGGGTTGTGCTAGACAATCCTTGATCATGCACATGAAGGATTCCAATTCTGTGTCTCCCTGGAATAAGGCTCAAATTCTGGTACGTGATGACTTGAGTCACACAAGACACTTCCGATCGCAAACACAAAGTGCTCAATGTTGAACCTCCCGGGAATGAGGCGCAATGTCTGGTGTGCAATGATCTGAGTTATGCCAGAGAATCCTTGAGAATGCACACAAAGGGTTCCAATTCCTTGCCTCCCTGGAATGAGGCACAACATCTGGTGTGCAATGACTTGAGTCGCACCAGACGATCCAGCTATTCACACAAAAGATGGAAGTTCAGTAGGGTGACATGAGGTAGGACACATCACTACTCCTGGGCCAAACCTCCAAGGGTCGTCACCTATGACACAGACACCACAGACAATGAGCATGCAGTCAGGAGTCGCACCTGTGAATCTGCTCACCATAAACCAGCCACGTATGCGTGTAGTGGCCTCATTCCTTGAAATGGGTGCAATACTTTAAAGGCCCTGCACCAGACAAAACCTGTCTCCAGATAGTATATTTGCTTCAGCGTTCGCACCACTGCTTTCTGATGAAGTCTAGCCAACAATGCGAGTACTTACGAGGGCACCCCTCTCCAGATGAAACTGGGAGAAGGTGTAGATCCCTCACAGGAGGTCTTTGATGTCCCTGAGACCTCCATGAGAGAACAGGTGGCATGCCGTCGTACCCTGGGAAAGCACGTTTCAGAGTGGCACACTGCAGCGACCAGTTTGCACAGGCTAGTCACAATGTTGAAAGGGTGAAGGTCCCATCCTGGGGGAAGTAAATACTCCTTGTGCACATTGGAGTCTGCTGGCAGTGTGCACCATGCGGTCCAGTGTCTCTGTCCCATGTTCCTGCAAGAGTAGCTCTACGTTGCTTAAGTGTGGTACCAGTAGATACACTGATGCGTTCCTTTGAAGTTGTTGGTGGTTGAAAGGTTTCTCCTTTGAACCACAGATGTCTCCCCTAAATTTCAGGCCTGTCTGCTGTGAGGCAATGGAAAATAGATCATTATCTTTCGTGGGGCCATGATCTGGCTCCAAGAGGCCAAGTGTCAAAACCTCTCCCTCCAAACTATCCAGCCAGCCCATAACTGGCCCAGGCCTATCATTCCGGGTGCCCATGTTGTATGGCTGTCACTGGGGAATGCACAGGTGGGCTTTTCCCAGCCTCCAGTGAAATTAAGTTGAAATTAAAAGGCATCAAAAGAGTGTTTTTGGAACACAGAATGCCCACTTCCTAGATGTGGCATTTCTAGAGCATTACTGACAAAACCGCCTTTACCACGGAAAGGGATTTGTCCTTGTGAATCCAGTGATAGCAGACACCATGAGGCTCATCCACTGCAATCCACTGTTGCAGTTCAGGATCAATTGTAGCCTATCCCATGTTAACCTATGGGCAGAGCTGCTCTCATGTGTAGTGAAAACACACATGGTATTTTTTCTCTCCTGATGCACACACAAGCCTGCAGGGGCAGGCTGGACACGAGTTAAAGAACACCACATGGGTGCAAGTGTGCCCATTGAGGCCTTCTATGACAGGCCAAGCACTTAGGGGCACACCAGTGTGCATATGTGCACACACTGGCCAGCACCTCTTTCCAGTCATAGGTAGGATTCACAGTGGGAAAGTGCCTAGGGCCCAAAAGGCACCTAAAGAGAATCAGCAAAACCGCATAGGAAAAGCAAAACATTTGGGGAAACACTACCTCATTGTGTCAGGTCTAACACCATCTGCTTCGCTAATTGAGGCCACCTCTAATTTGGCTCCAGGGGCCTATTTTTTGTCCCAGTCTGACCCTGGCTGTGACTGTTTAGGGCCTTCAAAGTCACAATAAATTACAAGGCTTAGGCGTCTATACACAGATGAATGATGGACTGATGGAAGCCAAGCACTAACAATGCTACTCGTTTTAGCCTTTGTTTAGTAAATGGTTCCTCATGCATCAGTGAGACACATAACATACTACATAAGCATGGCAACGCTCTTTGATCTGTGCTGGTACAGGTTTAATGCCAGTACTGCAGGTTTCTCTCATACCATAGGTACTCACAAACTTTTTCTCAGGGGCCAAAACGTACAGTGAGGGGTGTACCAGAGGGCCACACCACTCCTGGTAAAAGCCCAAGGAGACAGGGTGAGGTGCGGGTTTATATGGATAGGAGAGAAACATGCACCTTTTCAAAAGATTAGTAGAAAACATTGTTTTAAGTCTTTTTGCACATTTTGCAGCAGCCTATGTGTCTTCCATACATTTTTTAAAGTTTTGTCATCTATGTTCTACCGTGTGTAATACATTTTTTCAAGTTACTTATATATTTACAGTGCTTAGTATCATAGGATGGTATGCAATAGCACTAAAAATACAGCATTTCTTTTCCCCAGTGCACCAACCAGGATTCAAGTCAATGACCTTTTATTTAAACTGAACTCAATAGTGATCAAACTGCCCTTTCCCACCAAAACAATGTATTTCAAAATATTCGTTTAACTTTCATTAATTTTTCATTCAAGTTGCATGCATTACCATTTATATGCAGTTACCTGTAGGTTAAAGACCAAGAAATGTTTACAGAACTCTTTGTTCTTTTTAGCTACCCGCTGGCCACCTCATCACATTCACCAACCCTGCCCTGTTCTACTCCTGTTTGTAGTTCCCCTACTTTCTCTATGCACTTCAAGTCTGCTCTTGGTGTGGCTCAATGGTTAGAGCAGCAGACCCTGATGCAGAAATCTTGGCTGGTACCAGGGTTCAATTCCCACCTCAGCAGGTCTTGGGCTCAATTTCCTCAGACCTGATAATTCTTGCATTGGTGCCTAATCTAATTCATGGGTCCCACTCTAACTCTGGGCAATAACTTGCTTAATCTCCACAATGGTCCCAACAGTGCTGGGATGCCTGGCTTCACCTTGGAGGTTGCCCAGGAGTGGGCACCTCACAGGGAAAAGCGAGGAGGGGTTCCACAGCAGTATGCGTACAGCGCTTTGAGACCCTAAGGGGTGAGTAGTGTGCTATACAAGTACGAAGTTTACAGCTAAGCTATCACCTATCATCAGATTTCCCTTGTTAACAGTACAAGCTGAACTAGATGTGGAAACAAAGCCCATACCTTAAAGAGCACAGAAAATGTACCCTTGTTAAAGATTTTTCTCTTTGATTTCTGATTACAAGTTTTGTTTTTATAGTCATCTCATCTTGTTCTATGAACAGGGCATCCCAGCTCACAAAACTAGCCCAACTGACTATTGAAAAAAAGCACAGAATCTCAAAGCGATGTTGGTTGGTTAACAGCAACAGAATAACAAGCATTTGCAATGCAATGGGTCTCGCGTTTGCTCGAGTAAACCTATTAGCGTTGTAAACTCCTAACCAGACTTTTCTTGCCACATAAAGTGAAAATGAAAAGCAAAACAGTTTCACATAAGCGAGCCAATGGCTGCCATGAGTGCAAAGCAGACATACAAAAGAAAACAGATGTTCACTCGCAGTGAAACATATCGGCAAAAGTGCAATTACCTATGTAACTGGCAAAAGTTCAATTATCCACGTAACAGGGTCGATGTCATGCAAAGCACTTGACTACTGCCCAGCGAGACTGGACTACCTACGAAATAAAGAGAAAAAGTAGTCCAGAAACCGTGCCAAAAACATGAAACCTTGTAGGTTTTCAGTAGTAGGCTGGTGCGCTCGAGATGGGCTAAACACCGGGAAAGGCATGATGTGTACATGCCTTTCACTAATTTAATCAAGCAAATTTTAAAAGGCAAGCCCACGAACCAACCAAACTGATGGGTGTGGTTAAAAGCCCACAGAGAGATTATACCAGGAACAGAGCGCTTTCCGCTCGCGCCTAAAAACAGCAGCTTTAACTCTCTGCTACAGTTTATCATGTTCCCAGAGGAAGGTCTGCGGGCCACAGGGAAAGGTCTGCCGGGCTGTTAGCAGCCCGTAGGTCGTACTTTGAGTACCACTGCCTCACCATTATACGTACAGCATAAAAAACAGCTATCAAGCTTCCCTCACGTCTATTATACTACAGCAATGACAACAGTTAGTGCAAAATCCCCATTGACCTATTGCATGTAGAACATATACCTTAGCAGTGCAGGCTTCACTCACACAAACTGATTAAATGGATAACTGCTTCACTGTGCGTTCCAAGGAAGCGTTGACACCTCTTCCAATAGGCCTGAAGCATAATTTGTGTGTTGGCCACAAATGTTATAGAGCTTTGCACCCAATCTGTTTCCATTAACTGATGGCTCTGAACTATGGTGCAATATAAAGTAAAAATTTGCAGGCAAATCCCAAGCCCAAATTCTTAAAACACTATGGCCCATATGACGCTAAAAAGTAGAATATGGAGGAAGAGGCATGGTGGAATAAAATCTATTATTTTATTTATAAAGGACCGTTTGGATACACAATACACTTTCTTAGTTCAAGCAGGATAAAAAAAGGCAATGACATAAGCTACAGGTGACACGTTCAGCTATCTCGTTTGAAGATCCTCCTTCTCGGTATCACCTCTCTCCTGAACAAGGAAGACAGAAACAACATGCATTAAAATGTGAACGCCTGCTTAATAGGACTCAATCAGTGCAGAAGTTTCAAAGACTGTTGCTAGTTTCATGGATGTAGCTTGGGACCACACGATGTGCTGTGGTGAGCTCAAGACTATCTTTATATCCATCTCTTTCACATCAAATAGTATTGTGGACCTCTGTCATTTCTACTGGATGAACAAGGTCTCTTGAATTGGCAGGGGCCTTGGGACCCACAATGCATTAATGTTAGGGTGTAGTGCACCCATTCCCATAGCTTGTTCCTTGATTTGCACATTAAAAGAACTTTATTTGCAAGTGCAAAACCACAGAAAATATGTTTGTGTAAGTAAATCTAGGCAGCGAGTTGGTGAGTGGGCATTACAAGGTGGAATGTCTTGTTAAATTGTGAACAACCACAAATTTCCAAATTTGTGAGTATTCTCTACGTCATTTCTTCCCACTCCCACTGTGGAAAAAGCTGGGAATTTACTCCTCTTAAAAGTAGGAGTAAATCCCTTTTCAGATTCAGGAGGGAAAGGAAACGCCCTTAGAATTGACGTGGGTGCTTGGAAGGTTTCGCTGTTTGATAGAATATTTTCCTAGTGGAGAAAAAAAGATAAGCAAGTTAAACTGAACGTGTGCTGATAATTTTCTCATAAAATATATATATATTTTTCATTTTCAAATGGAAAAAGATTCACAAACTGTTTCCACAAAATGTGTGATTGTCACAGAGTTCTGGGTAAACATGGAAACCTTTCTGAATTCCAAAAAGTTGTAAATCTAGACAGAAACCGTACCAAAAACATGAAACCTTGTAGGTTTTCAGTAGTAGACTGGTGCGCTCGAGATGGGCTAAACATCCCTAACTGGGCAGCCAAACACACATGTGCACTGAAGGGAGTGCACACCACTCCCCTCAGTGCTCGCCATCCCTATGGCCCCACCCCTCGAAAAATAAAAACGATAATGAACATTGTTTATTATTGTTTTTATTTTTCTCAGTTTGCAGCTTCTGGCGGTGGGGAGTGTGTTGGAGGGTGACGCTCCTCCGCCGGAGCAGAGGGGCTGCCGCTGAAACTAGACCAATGTGAGGTCAGAAACCTGAGGCTGATGTACATGCCCAACAATTTTATGAATCCACAGCCTATACTTCGGCATGGAAATATAATACTGTAGTAATTTAAGAAGGACTGTCCAATAGTGTAAGCAAAGAGACGTGCACCAACTTTCTTGCTGGGCACATGCTAAGTGGGTAAATAATAAGCAGTTTGTAGGTATTACTGCTGCGTGTGGATGGTGCAGGTTGTTTTCAGAGTGCATACAACCGTCTTGTATGTTTAGAGGATGATGAGGTACTCAGGTGTAATAGGATTCCTTCAGGAGGGATATGGTGTTATCACAAAGATGTAGCTAGAGAGATAGTGGCCTATTCACAAAGATAAGTTGAATACGTTTACAAGTAAATTTATCTTTTTTTATGACCACCAGGAATTCATACAGGAATTCTTGGGTAGCCTAAATCACACTCAAGGGATAGAGGAGTTGGAAAAGAGCAGTTCAAGTTATGGTTTGCCCTTGGATGTTTGGGAGCACCCAAAATTATGTATGTCCTCTTTCCACTGTGGAAAAGGTTGGCGATGTACTTCAGCACAGGGCTGGAGTATCATTCCTTCCAGTCTGGGAAGGGGAATGCATCACTATAAGATTTGTAGGGATTGTGGGGAAGGGCTGTCTCTGAGGAGAAAAAATGTTTTTACACAGGAACCCCTATTTGCCCCATGTGGACTACTCTGCTAGGGATAACTGCACTCAGCAGGAATAGGACAGGTGAACAAAGTCACTTGACCTTCCCACATGTTATCCTGGAAACTAGCACCTGGTGCAGCTTTCAGTGCTAACTATAGAGAATGTTGGGCAATTGGAAATAAACATAAACATATGTTCAGAAAGAGGTGGAAATCGTAGTCAACTGGGCAAGGGAGTACAGGGGAGAATACACCAGGGGGCATACTTACATGTCTTTTGTGTTGCCCTTGCGCCACACATGGGGACACAATGGTGAAGCAAAACCTAGATGAGATTTATCAAGCCACAAAAGGCCACCGTGCGTTGCCCTGCATGGCTTGGTGAATCTGAAGTAACACAAGGCAGCGAAAGTGGCTGCTTTGCGGTTCAGTTTCCTAGGGAGGCGTTCCATGGGTGGAGTGTGGATGTTCCCACACATCCAGCCATGGATTCTGAAGAATTCTCAGATTTACCAATGCTGGAAGACCTGGGATTGCATCAGAATGCTATGCACCCCAGGGGAGACGGAATGAGTAGAAGTATTTTTATTTCTCCTTTTTATGTCCTTTCTACATGTGCTGCATTCTGCAACACACATAGAAAATGGAAAAGGCCTCAGAGGCCTGTTTTTGTGCAGGGAGTTGTCCCTTCCTGCACAAAAACAATCCTGCCTGTGACACAGGCACCCTTGCAGCAGTTTGTGCTGTGTAATGTTCAATGCATTCCTGTCCTCTGCCTTTCGGGCAGCGCAGCAAGGTGGCTTGCTGCATTGTGTTGCGTGAAATATTGACAAATATGGCCATGGGTAAAGTACGCTCACAATTTCTCCAGCTAATGACACATTAAAGGTGATTGTCCTATTACTGAAAGGCCAGTTATGAAAGCAGCAACTATTATCACATACCACTGAAACAACGCTACTGATACATGCTGATGATCTCTGTTTTCTTCATAGTTTATTACACCTCAGTTCATTAAATTATCTATAAAGCTTTTTCATTCATATCATCCACAGAACATTTTGATGCCACTAACTAACTCCTTTCTCATTACATTGTGAATGAAGTGGTGGCAACTGTATTTTTAACACCTTGGTGCCAATTTTTAGAATGCCTTTCCTCTCGTTGTTTCCATAATAATAACTGCAGATGCCTCCAGATGTTTTACTGTAGCAGCATTATACAATTAAATGGCAGTGCTTTCCAGATTTGATAGCACAATCGTTGCTTAACGTCATGTGATCACAGTAAAAGAGTTTGTGAAGCACCACTAAGAGAGGGACATTGGTTCCGTCCACACATCGGTTTAATTGAGTAGAGCGTTTGTCTGGGCAAAGGTTATGTGCTTCTGCTGAAAAATAGCGCTTGTGTTGCAATTTTGCTTTGCCGGAAAGCTTATCCGTAGCATAGCAAGACTGAGTTGATTATAGGGACATCTAAGGGACATCTCACAAATAACCACATTAGGCAAAAGTGTTAGTGCTGGTTAACCCCTCTGGCAAAGAAGGGTAGATGGTTTGCACAGTGATAATCATTGATAGGTAATTAAAGAAGTGGTTATGTATTGTTTGTCATTCTTTAATTTTGTAAATATTTGTAATCTTAAAACTGTATGTCTGATGGTTGCCTATAGTACAGCTTATGCTCAAAACCGAAAGACTGTGTTGGTTATGGTGACAAGCCATTGATCAAGGCTAAAGGCCTGATTGGTTTGTTATGAAAAGTTAGGTCAGAAGCCGGATCATTTTATTATGAAACATTATGACAAAATCAGTAGGTATTTGATATATTTTTTGGCAAAAACATTTGTTACAGCCTGTTAGGCCTGACACCCTTTGGTGGTAGTCCCACAAACTTTTTACCTTCACCCATCCTGTTTTCTGCTGACTTCATTTTTGGTAGCTTTAGGACTCGGTGCACTTTATCACTGCTAACCAGTGATAAGGTGCATGTGTAATTTAACTAACACATGGTGCAAATAGCTTACACCAGATTGGGTCATTTAATTTATTTTTAAATCCGTAGTACAATGGTACGACATGTACAAAAGGCCTGTAAATTAAATTCTACTAGTGGGCCTGATGCACTTATTGAGGCACCCACTTAAGTAGTCATTTTAAACATGTCTCAGGTCTGCCACTGTAGCCTCTGTAGCCTCTGTACAGTTTTGAACTGTGATTTAGTCTGACAAAATAAACCATTTGCCAGGCATAATACTTCCTTTAAATACATATAAGTTATCCCTAAGGTAGGCCTTAAAAGCTCATAGAGCACATTGTATTTAACATGTGGTGTTACGTTTTACATGTCCTTGTAGTGACTAACTCTGAAAGTCACTTTTCACTCTTACAAGGCCTATCTCTCCCATAGTGTAACATTAGGTACCTTATTGCACTTAACAAAGTGATAAATTGTTTGGGAGCAGATCGGCGAACACTGTTTAACTTAAATGAACTGTAATTTAAAATTCTCTTTTATGGCAAAGCTGGATGGATGTCACAATTCTGAAAATGCCACATTTAGAAAGTTAGCATTTTCTTGTCCTGATCAGTTGGTGCCTTCTGCCTGTGGTCTGGGTCACTCACTAGCACAGGCGCCCTGCATACACAAGAACAGAATTGTAAGGCGCTCCTCCTCTCACATATCCACTAAAACTTGGAACAACCTGCTGCAGCATATTAGAGTCAACTTCTTTGCTTCTTGAGTTCTGCAAGAAGTTGAAAACCTGGTTCAGTGAGTAACCCCCCAAGGGAGGGCACAGCCTACCCACCTGCAAGGCGTCTGGATACCCTCACAGGTGATTAGTGGGCTGTACAAGTAGACATAACATAGCCTACCATAACATAACACAGCACAGAGCAACACAACACAACAAAGCATAACATAACATCTTGAGACAGGACCTCATATTGCTGCACCTTGCAGCTCCTGATCAGCGGCCTCATTGGAACTGAAACAGCGCAACTCAACTCAACTATGTACCTTACAGTTCCCAATTGGCAGCCCCATCAGAAGTGATACAACTTTACGCAACATGACACAGGACCTCACATCTCAGTCCAAGTACAACCAGGTATACTGTCCAGCATGTCGAACTCACTCCTTTACTCTGCCACGTAGCATTACGGTTGGCTTGAACATGAGTCTTTGTCCCAGTCTGGTGCAACCAGATATCCACTGTACCATCTTTGCACTTTTTGAGGCTACATTTACCTTAAACATGGTAATTCCACAGCTCCAGTTTTCCTCATCAAAATTTTGTGGTTCTGATACCATTTTATTTATTATAATTTTCTCTAGTTTTCTAGATTGGGATGGGCTGTTCGTGTGTTGTATTTTCACTGTGTTACTGTTTGAGTGCTATATACATTCTTTACACATTGCAGCTAAGTTAAGCCTGACTGCTTTTGTGCCGAGCAACCAGAGGGTTAAGCACAGGTTAATTTAGTGACTTTTTGTGGTTCACCTTGACAATGATCGTTGTTGTTGCTTGAGATGGGTTTCATCTCCCTCAACCAATAACCCAATTTTTCACACAGCCAACAGACCTTAAAGGTTGTCATTGTATTAGACCCTGTTAAAGCTCAAAGACAGCTCTTTTGTTATAAGGAATCACATTGATTACAATAGTAGGCAAGGGGGTTGTTTTTAGTTACCCCACCTACAAACCTAGGTTGTACAATTTGACTATGATAATCCTTGTTGGGCCCGTGTAGCAATGGAGTTGTATATAGTTTTGTCATTTGTAATGTTGAGCTTATTTGTAATTTGATGACTAATGGTTGCCTTGTGGTAAGGCTTTTGTAGACCTGGGTGAAGCCCGCAGAGTTCTTCTATGTGGAATACCATGGAGTGCTAAAACAACTCAGCGAGAACTGAACCTCACTCCGCAAATGGGCGTAGTTGTGCTTGGCCGCCCATTTGAGCTGATTGGCATGAGTAGCGCGCTGCGCATTGCAGAGCGAGGGAAAATGCCATCACGTGGTCCCATGCGTATGTGGCCATCCTACTTTTCCTATTCTGTGCGTAGTGCTAGGTCTACTTTTTAATCTAGTTTTTATCTTTGTAATCCTTACCTTAATTCACCTATCATCCCCTGTTTTGCATTTATTGCATTAGTGTGTGTATTTGTGTTAGTGTATTTTACGTATTTTTTTTATGTGTCTTTTTTCCCTTAACTTCTGCATTTCTTCCTTTCTATTCCTTCTTTTTCCTATTTTTTTTGTTCTTCCTACCCAGTGCCATGTCAGAGAGTAAGTGAGGGGGTGCAACCACACGCCATTTTCAGTGAGGAGGAGGTGGGCGCACTGTTTTTTTTTTGTGCAGTGCCATCTCCCATCAATGCTGGCAGCAGGCGGCAGGTCCGGTAGTGGGTATGGCCTGTGGGAGCATTGGGTGCTGTGGAGGAGGGTATGCTGTTGCATGCGCAGGTGTAGTGAGGTTTGGTGCACCCAGTAGCAGCTGATGCACCGCTAGGCTGACATCCACAACCGGAAGATGGATCTACTCAACCTGCTGGGTATTCAAGTTGCGAGGCCTGGTGAGTACTAATTACTGATTTTGTTGTGTCATACAATGCTAATTCTTTTTCAAATATCATTCTGCTCACTCTCAATGGTAAGTTAAGTTCACATGATGTTACAAACATTTTATGTGATCCAATTTGAGCGAGCCAGGTGCTCAGTGCTACCTAGTTCTGCTTGTCACTGTAGGCGCTCGCATGGGCTGATTATTTAAGAAGTAATTCAGACTCTTCTGTTATGTCACTAAGATAGTGGTACTGTGGTAGTGGTAGTATTATCAGTGAGTTAGCATTATCTGTGTCTTTCTTCTTATGTAGCTCGTACAGTTCCAAACGTCTCGCAGTGATGCACAGTATGCATCTATGCATTGAAAAGGGAAACTGTTTGATTTGGGTCATCAAAGGTTGTGGAGCAAAGATCATTAACTGCAATGCATTATCAGTGTTGTAGGACTATCGTCACAGGGACGTGATTACTGGTTCCCGCGGCAGCACCACCGCGTGTGTGAGTGACTGAGTTGATGCCACACTGTCAGGTAGCTCTCAGCCTAATCCTTTCACCTAGCTAGCAGCACCTCACTGAAACCCAAAAGTAAAGCTGATTTTTGGCAGCCTGACACATGAAACTCAGATTCCTCAAGGAAGTCATGGGGGAACAGATCTTACCCCTTTCTCTCAGTTACACAAGTCTCATACATGTAAAAACAAACAGCAACATTTTGTTCAATACATTTATTGAAGTAACTGCATTCTGTTTAAAAAGGCATGATTATTAGGAAGATGAAATACAACACAATTATCATTGCGACCAGGAATGTGAAAAAGATAAAAATTCCCAACATCCTGTCACACTTGTGAGTCTAAAATCCCTACCTGGACTACTAAAAATCTACATGAGAGTGTTAGCAGTGTTAGCGCTAATCTGCCCACACTTGCCTTTCAAGGAAGGCCCATCCCCATACCTGAATAATAAACAGGGGTTTCTGCCTGTGATCTGCTGGCAGTTCTCCCAAGTAGATGGAGTGACGAGGCCAAGTTCAGCAGAGATGTGACGACATGGTACAGCGTGAAATGGCTGGCTGGAATGTCCCCTCTAGCCCGGTTTCTGGCAGCCTGTTGTTTTATAGCAAAATATGTTGTTCTGAGAACTGGCCTGAGGTGATAATGCGGCTTTTCTGTGTAAGGTAGACATAGTTCTCATGGACAGGCAATATTAGGTAAATTATCATGTACAGCTTTGGGCAGAGCACAAGATAAAATGTTGTGCAAGAGAACTTACAACACATTCTGCGTGGAAAGACAGCTGATAAAAGTAATAAAATATATCAGCTGAAATGAAGCTACGCTAAAATAATAAAAGGAATAAATGAAATGAACTAGGTAAAAGGGCACAGGCCGCAGACCCGGAGATAAAGTGAGTATGCCCAAGTAAAGCGCCAAAATAACCCCACAAAACCAGTTCTAAATGTAGCTTAGGAAATTTGGAATAGTGGATGTAAGGTTTCAGAAATTAGGAATAGGTCAACTCGATAACTATAGGCGATCTGATTTAGAAAAGTACAATGTCAATATGTTACTGCATTCGCCTTTGCCTGTCTAAATATTTTCTAGGAGATTAACTGTACCACTAATCACTTTTTTTATTTTCTTTATTTTACCATCAACACCCAAGGGCAAGAAGTGGGTAACCGAGAGTCAGGCCGAGGATGCCACCACCTGTGCCATGGAGGGTGGGAGTACCATCGCCATCACCAGCGCCGCAGCTGTGGCTGACGGATCTGCTGGCCCCAGTAAGTTCTGGTTAATATTATTTATTTCTCTAACTTTTCCCTTTCCCCATTAGAATAATTTTTCATTGTTTCTCTTATACTGTGACTTTTATTCACATCCTCTTTGTTCTATTTATTCGTTTGTTAATTCTTGTTATCCCTCCTCGCATTATCCTTTTTTCTGTATTTCTTGTTTCTGTAACTGATTTCTTCCTGCCTATACTAATCTGTAGCTTTCTTCTGCTTGGTTATTAAGCTTTCCGTCACCTCTAATTTATATGCCCTGTGCACTGGTACTGTAAAACTAAGACAATAGGTACTCCATTGTGCAGATTGCAGAGTCTGCAGACCTAAGCAAGCTATTCTACGCTTGTTTCTTGAGAAGGTTATTTCTTGCTCATGCTCAAATGACGAGAGAGTGTCCATGATTATGGTGACCCCTCCAATGTTGTGTTGTAAGTATTATTCAGTATCCCAGCAGTTTCAATGAAAGTGCAACATGGCAAGAAAGTAGTATAAGGATGATCCCATTGCATTTGCCGACCAAAACCATATGTCCTTCATTCTACCACTTCATTGCGCTTTAAATGACTCACAGTAATCATCAAATCTCTGCCCCTCCATTACGATTGGCTTGACTACTGGCTTTCTAACATTCTCAACCAACAAAATGCCCTAACTGAAATTTTAGATGGGAGAGAAGATACTGCAAACTGAACTGTAGTCATCTATTGCAGTTGTATTTTGTTTAAAAAAAGGGGAGGTGTATCTGGTATCTAAAATGTGTAATGTTTTTTCTAGCCACACATACCACCAGTGCCAGTGCCAGAGCCAGCGCCATTGGGCTAGATGAGGCAGCAGTTAAAGGGGGATTCTCTGTGCGTATACCCAGTGCTTTAAATGGGCCGGTACTCTCCGGTACTGAGTACCGGCACTTTTTTATTTTGAGAGGGAGAGTACCGGCATATCTCAAGAAAAACGTAATACTTTTAATTGGAGAGTACCGGCACTTCTCAGAAACAAGCAGGTACTCTATTACAGAGTAGCTGCACTTATATTTTTCCATTTAAAGCACTGCGTATACCCACCGTAATTGTTAAGCAAGACAGCTCCCACCAATCATCATCTGTGACCTCCCTGCCCATGACATTTCGCGACCCATGGGCCATGACCCCATCTAACTGCTGTATGGTTCAATTTGGCATTGCAGTGTTGGCTGTGCAATGTGTGTCTGCTTCTGTTAATGCATCATTTACAAAGCTTTCAATGGATTGCAAACCGAAACAAAGGTGTCTTCCCCTTTCCTCCAGGGGCCCACTCAGTCACCCCCAAGTACTGCAATCCTTTTTGCGTTCCTAAGCTCTGTGTCAGCCTACCAAAACATTGAAAAAACACATTTTTGGCATGTGCCACATATTACGGGACAAGTGGTTCCTATGGCTTCCATAATGGATGTACACCTGTTCAAATTTTTCCCTTTTCACATTCATCAACTTACAGTTTCAACAAAAATGACTGACTATGTTTAGCCACATTATGATTAGTGACCCCACACTATTCTACAGCCTTTTCCCTGTACCTTACCCTGCAGCAGACTAAGGGCCTGATTTAGAACTCAGTGGACGGGGTAGTCCGCCACAGAAGTGACAGATATCCTGTCCGACGAAATTTAAATCCCATAGTATTTAATGGGAATTAGTTTTTGGTGGATGGGATATCCATCACCATTGTGATAGAGTAACCCATCCCCTGAGTTCCAAACCAAGCCCTGAGTGAAGTTTCCTTTTCCAACTTCCAAGTGAATGTGTTTGATTGAAATAATTTATGTTTAAGGGTGAGGCCAGGAAGTAAATTGGGATTAAATGTCTGTGATTTCGTGTTTTGAGAATGGGATACTTTGTGACAAATGTGTCCAATAAAATCTATATATCCAATTCCTTTCCCTCTAGTGCAGTGCATCGTTTTTCCCACAGTCCACTTACAGTAGACAGGATATCTATTATCTACAAGTTATACATTACGTGTGTGTCTGGAGAAACAGAATTGTGTATTTGTGTTTGTTAACTGAAGAACCAAAAGAAAGGTGTGGACCCTACAGGTACATTTTCGCAAGGATTGAAAGGGTCAATCACTTTCAGGAAAAATGATCACCCATCAGGCACCAAACATTTCAATTCATCCAAATCAATATTACTAACTAGTTGAAGACCCCCCTCACTATCTGCCACCACATAAATCATCACTCATCCCCCACAATCACTCAATATTATATCATCACTCATTTGTGCAATAGTTATAATTACCTCTTCAAATCCAAGCACGGTGGTAGGTACACAATTGTATCCTTGATGCAAGCAGCACATTGGAATTTGGCAATGGCAGACTTGTAACTCAATGATCTTCTGGGGCAGCTACAAAAGCTGATGCAAACAAATAGCATGCATGAGATGGAAGCAGGCATTGTCTCCAAGTTTCTGTAGGAATTGTGGAGGCTTCTTCACTCCACACTGACCCAACTCCAATCTTGCCATGCATGTGACAAAAAAATGGTGGGGCAGCATAAATCAGACACAAACATAATGTTCTAATTTTTTGGGGGGCAAAGAAGCTCAACAATAAATAATAAAAAAGTTCTATGGTGGCATACTCAGTCAAGAAAGTAGACTTTGTCCTCAAACTCATGTGGTTCACCCAGATGTTGTTCATTTAACACACTTGATTCTGACCAATTATCCTCCTCCTCCTGTGCTGTTTCAGGAACAGTATAATTTTGTTGTAGGAAATGTTGGTTCAGTTTGATCATGGTCAATCTCTCCTCAATTTGAGGTGACAGACTGGTCCTTCTCACTGTGACAACTGCACCAGTTGCACTGAACAGATGCTCAGCAGACACACTGGCTATAGGACAAGCCAGATACTTTATTGCTAGCCTCCTGAGCTCCGGCCATTGGCACATCTTCCCATCCAAATACACCAGTGGGTTTTGATCCACATAGATCTCTTTTGGATCATCCAGATACTCTTGCAACATCCTCTGAATGGTCACTGGTACTTCCAATTGCTAGACCTCTTTTGCCTTTACCTCTGCACTGGACTTAAGACCTGCCACTTGAAACCAAGTTAATTCAAAAGATGGGGCCAATTCTTCTGTTCCAGTTGTTGCTCGTGTTCTTGTTGCTGGAGCTGGATGCTGTGAGGCAAGACTGCCCTTTTCATGAAGTTGAAGGTGGCACCCCAGAACTTTGGCGTGGGACTCTAATTTCCAGCCATTCTTCTTCCAGGTCTCCTGCTTCCTCAACAATCCACCTCTTGTATTTTGAAACATCCCCATCAGAAAAAGGAATTCAAGTGGGCAGACTTTTTTTGTACCATGGATCACGTAGTGTGGCACAGATGTACTCTACCCATGACATGATGTCAATCTGCTGCCTTGCATTAGAAGCCTAGCAAAGGGTTAACCTCTCAACCAAGACATGCGCTTCTGGATTTTCTTTCACACCTGAGACTGCCAATCTTTCAGACACCTTTGGTAGGTGGTCCTGTAGAAGATGCAACAATGGGATAGCTTGGCCTATTATACTGTCCTCCTTGCTAACTTCCCATGTGAAAACCTCAAAAGGGAGTAGCATCTGTGTCAGGGATTTGACCAGGCCCCATTTGTCATAGCTTTCCCAACTGCATCCCCTCTTCTTTAAATGACATAGTGGGTGATTCCAACCCTGGCGGTCGGTGATAAAGCGGCGGCCAACCCGCCAACAGGCAGGCAGTAAAAAAAAATTAATTCTGACCCTGGCGGGAACCGCCTACACAGCCCGCCACTTTAACACTCCGACCGCCACGGCGGGACAGACAAACAGCGCAGCGGTCACCGCCAACAGGCAGGCGGCAGACAATGTACCGCCCACCCTATCACAACTCACCAATCCGCCACCTTTTCCGGGGCGGGAGCCCCGCCGATAAAAACACGGCGGAAACAGACTACGAACGGGAAAACGCTCACCTATACACACTCCACGAGGAAGGAGGACAGCATGGAACCCGAATTGAACATCCTACCAGCTATTGTCTACCTGCTCATCTACCACGAGTACGAACTCCGGCACAGACGACAACGGTGAGTACTGCACCTACGACACAGGGGAGGGGGGACGAGAAAAGGTTACGTGCACACACATACGCTACACACCCCCCCACCCCCCCACCCCCCCAACTATCTACACACCAATGCAGAGCAACAACTCAGAGTGACACACCCCAAACCCCCTGGAAAAATGCAAAGACAAAATAAAAATGATTATTTAAATTTATGTATAAAATAGGTTCATTGAAGTCATGGAAAATTAACTATATGAAATATAAAAATGAAAAATATGAACAGTGCGAAAGCTATATACATAGTCAATAAGTCCTGCTCAGTTTGTCAAAGTTCCACAGTCCGTGGGCCAATGTCCACAAACACATGGGCAAAGCCCACACAGGAGACCAGATTCCGTTGGAGAGAACACTGCTGGGGCATCAGATGAGAAAACTACAGGCACCTCAGGGGGAAGGGAAGGGGGGGCACCTAAGCCACATGAGTCCACGACGCCAGATCCACGAGGGGCCTCCATGCCCACTGTACCATCCTGGGGAGTGCAAAGCCACAGTCTCACAAGTCTCTACAGTGGCTGGATTGCCCACTGTACCATCCTGGGGAGTGCAAAGCCGCAGTCTCTCAAGTCTCTACAGTGGGTGGATTGCCCACTGTGCCATCCTGGGGAGTGCAAAGCCACAGTCTCTCAAGTCTCTACAGTGGGTGGGTTGCCCACTGTTCCGTCCTGGGGAGTGCAAAGCCACAGTCTCTCAAGTCTATACAGTGGGTGGGTTGCCCACTGTGCCATCTTGGGGAGTGCAAAGCCACAGTCCATCGGATGGATACCCGACTCCACTGGTATTGGAGGAGGCAGGGTGCCCAGAGTGCAGCGTGAACACCAGCTCCACACAAAACCGGCACTGTCAATGGGCCAGCGGTGCTTGACAGGAAGGGCCCAGCGGAGCGGTGCTTGACAGGAAGGGCCCAGCGGAGCGTTGCTTGAGACGGCGAGGCCCAGCGGAGCGGTGCTTGACAGGAAGGGCCCAGCGGAGCGGTGCTTGAGACGGCAGGGCCCAGCGGAGCGGTGCTTGAGACGGCGGGGCCCAGCGGAGCGGTGCTTGACAGGAAGGGCCCAGCGGAGCGGTGCTTGACAGGAAGGGCCCAGCGGAGCGGTGCTTGAGAAAGGGGCCCAGCGGAGCGGTGCTTGACAGGAAGGGCCCAGCGGAGCGGTGCTTGACAGGAAGGGCCCTGTTCAGCGGTGCCTTTCTTCACGGCGGGGCCCTGTTCAGCAGTGCCTTTCTTCAAGGCGAGGCCCTGTTCAGCGGTGCCTTTCTGCACGGTGGGGCCCTGTTCAGCGGTGCCTGTCTTCACGGCGGGGCCCTGTTCAGCGGTGCCTTTCTTCATGGGGGGGCCCTGTTCAGCGGTGCCTTTCTGCGCGGCGGGGCCCTGTTCAGCGGTGCCTGTCTTCACGGCGGGGCCCTGTTCAGTGGTGCCTTTCTTCACGGCGGGGCCCTGTTCAGCGATGCCTTTCTGCACGACGGGGCCCTGTTCAGCGGTGCCTGTCTTCACGGCGGGGCCCTGTTCAGTGGTGCCTTTCTTCACGGCGGGGCCCTGTTCAGCGATGCCTTTCTGCACGGTGGGGCCCTGTTCAGCGGTGCCTTTCTTCACGGCGGGGCCCTGTTCAGCGGTGCCTGTCTTCACGGCGGGGCCCTGTTCAGCGGTGCCTTTCTGCACGGCGGGCCCTGTTCAGCGGTGCCTTTCTTCACGGCGGGGCCCTGTTCAGCGGTGCCTTTCTGCACGGCGGGGCCCTGTTCAGCGGTGCCTGTCTTCACGGCGGGGCCCTGTTCAGCGGTGCCTTTCTTCACGGCGGGGCCCTGTTCAGCGATGCCTTTCTGCACGGCGGGGCCCTGTTCAGCAGTGCCTTTCTTCACGGCGGGGCCCTGTTCAGCGGTGCCTTTCTTCACGGCGGGGCCCTGTTCAGCGGTGCCTGTCTTCACGGCGGGGCCCTGTTCAGCGGTGCCTTTCTTCACGGCGGGGCCCTGTTCAGCGGTGCCTTTCTGCACGGCGGGGCCCTGTTCAGCGGTGCCTGTCTTCACGGCGGGGCCCTGTTCAGCGGTGCCTTTCTTCACGGCGGGGCCCTGTTCAGCGATGCCTTTCTGCACGGCGGGGCTCTGTTCAGCAGTGCGTTTCTTCACGGTGGGGCCCTGTTCAGCGGTGCCTGTCTTCACGGCGGGCCCTGTTCAGCGGTGCCTTTCTTCACAGCGGGGCCCTGTTCAGCGGTGCCTTTCTGCATGGCGGGGCCCTGTTCAGCGGTGCCTGTCTTCACGGCGGGGCCCTGTTCAGCGGTGCCTTTCTTCACGGCGGGGCCCTGTTCAGCGGTGCTTGTCCTGTCTTTCAAGGGAGCCAGACCTGGCCAGGACTCCCTGCTTAGTCGCCCTCCGACCGTGCGGTTGCTGGCCCCTCCTGTGATGGAGTCCTGGGCCCGTGGGTGTCCTCCGTCACACCCGGTATGGGGCTGGTGGGGCCCTCCTGGTCCGCGTGCCTGCTGGCTGACTTCTCCGCCCTGCTGCACTTGCCCTCCTTCGATGAGGCTTTCTGGCCCTTGCCTCCCCTTGATGTTGTGGCAGGTGACGGCACACGACTACGCTCCTTGGTGGCAGCCGTGTCAGCCTTCTAGCGCCGGCCCTTTGTCTTCCGGGTTCTCTTCCCAGGGGGTGGGCTGGCTGTCCCCATGCTGCTGCCCGATGTATCTGGACTGGTAAAAGGTGGACTCCAATACCCGTGCACAATGTTCGCCCTCGATGCAGGGCTGGTGGTGGCTGAGGTGCTCTTAGGACTCTTACCAGATGGAGGGGGTGGGTCAGGTGATGCAAAGAGGTTAACTTTGGAGAGGAAAGGTTTTTTAGGAGCAATGGGAAGGGTAGGTGCAGTGGGTATGGGAGTGGAGGAAGAGGATGTGGTTGTAGGAGAGTCAAGTGTGCTGTCTTTGGGTGCAGGTGCTTGTGACGGAGGCTGTGGTGAGGTGGATGGCTATTTGGTGGGTGGCTGCCTGCGTTTGTGTGTTTTGGAAGAGGGGGTGACAGACACACTGGGAGAGGACAGAGGGGACGTGTAAATGGCAGTGGGGGTGGTGACTGCACGTGTGCGGACTGTACTGGAGGGTGTGCTGGTGATGGAAGTACTGGCTGATGGTGGTGTGCATGCAGGTGTGAGTGGAGATGTCACAGAGAGGGAGGAGGGAGACGAGGAGGAGGGGGACACAGAGGTGGTAGTGACTGTTGGCATGTCTGCATCTGGATGTTGCTTGGGTGAATGCTTGTGGGATCTGTGGTGCTTATGTCTGGATGAGCTGCCCTTGGGTGTTGAGGTGTGTGCAGGCTGGTCAGATGGTGTGGATGGGATAGGCTGAGGAACAGGAGACTCACTGGACGGGGTAGTCCGCCACAGAAGTGACAGATATCCTGTCCGACGAAATTTAAATCCCATAGTATTTAATGGGAATTAGTTTTTGGTGGATGGGATATCCATCACCATTGTGATAGAGTAACCCATCCCCTGAGTTCCAAACCAAGCTCTGAGTGAAGTTTCCTTTTCCAACTTCCAAGTGAATGTGTTTGATTGAAATAATTTATGTTTAAGGGTGAGGCCAGGAAGTAAATTGGGATTAAATGTCTGTGATTTCGTGTTTTGAGAATGGGATACTTTGTGACAAATGTGTCCAATAAAATCTATATATCCAATTCCTTTCCCTCTAGTGCAGTGCATCGTTTTTCCCACAGTCCACTTACAGTAGACAGGATATCTATTATCTACAAGTTATACATGACGTGTGTGTCTGGAGAAACAGAATTGTGTTGATTTGTGTTTGTTAACTGAATAACCAAAAGAAAGGTGTGGACCCTACAGGTAAATTTTCGCAAGGATTGAAAGGGTCAATCACTATCAGGAAAAATGATCACCCATCAGGCACCAAACGTTTCAATTCATCCAAATCAATATTACTAACTAGTTGAAGACCCCCCTCACTATCTGCCACCACATAAATCATCACTCATCCCCCACAATCACTCAATATTATATCATCACTCATTTGTGCAATAGTTATAATTACCTCTTCAAATCCAAGCACGGTGGTAGGTACACAATTGTATCCTTGATGCAAGCAGCACATTGGAATTTGGCAATGGCAGTCTTGTAACTCAATGATCTTCTGGGGCAGCTACAAAAGCTGATGCAAACAAATGGCATGCATGAGATGGAAGCAGGCATTGTCTCCAAGTTTCTGTAGGAATTGTGGAGGCTTCTTCACTCCACACTGACCAAACTCCAATCTGGCCATGCATGTGACAAAAAAATGGTGGGGCAGCATAAATCAGACACAAACATAATGTTCTGATTTTTTGGGGGGCAAAGAAGCTCAACAATAAATAATTAAAAAGTTCTATGGTGGCATACCCAGTCAAAAAAGTAGAGTTTGTCCTCAAACTCATGTGGTTCACCCAGATGTTGTTCATTTAACACGCTTGATTCTGACCAATTATCCTCCTCCTCCTGTGCTGTTTCAGGAACAGTATAATTTTGTTGTAGGAAATGTTGGTTCAGTTTGATCATGGTCAATCTCTCCTCAATTTGAGGTGACAGACTGGTCCTTCTCACTGTGACAACTGCACCAGTTGCACTGAACAGATGCTCAGCAGACACACTGGCTATAGGACAAGCCAGATACTTTATTGCTAGCCTCCTGAGCTCCGGCCATTGGCACATCTTCCCATCCAAATACACCAGTGGGTTTTGATCCACATAGATCTCTTTTGGATCATCCAGATACTCTTGCAACATCCTCTGAATGGTCACTGGTGCTGCCAATTGCTAGACCTCTTTTGCCTTTACCTCTGCACTGGACTTAAGACCTGCCACTTGAAACCAAGTTAATTCAGAAGATGGGGCCAATTCTTCTGTTCCAGTTGTTGCTGGTGTTCTTGTTGCTGGAGCTGGATGCTGTGAGGCAAGACTGCCCTTTTCATGAAGTTGAAGGTGGCACCCCAGAACTTTGGCGTGGGACTCTAATTTCCAGCCATTCTTCTTCCAGGTCTCCTGCTTCCTCAACAATCCACCTCTTGTATTTTGAAACATCCCCATCAGAAAAAGGAATTCAAGTGGGCAGACTTTTTTTGTACCATGGATCACGTAGTGTGGCACAGATGTACTCTACCCACGACATGATGTCAATCTGCTGCCTTGCATTAGAAGCCTAGCAAAGGGTTAACCTCTCAACCAAGACATGCGCTTCTGGATTTTCTTTCACACCTGAGACTGCCAATCTTTCAGACACCTTTGGTAGGTGGTCCTGTAGAAGATGCAACAATGGGATAGCTTGGCCTATTATACTGTCCTCCTTGCTAACTTCCCATGTGAAAACCTCAAAAAGGAGTAGCATCTGTGTCAGGGATTTGACCAGGCCCCATTTGTCATAGCTTTCCCAACTGCATCCCCTCTTCTTTAAATGACATAGGGGGTCATTCCAACCCTGGCGGTCGGTGATAAAGCGGCGGCCAACCCGCCAACAGGCAGGCGGTAAAAAAAAATGAATTCTGACCCTGGCGGGAACCGCCAACACAGCCCGCCACTTTAACACTCCGACCGCCACAGCGGGACAGACAAACAGCGCGGCGGTCACCGCCAACAGGCAGGCGGCAGACAATGTACCGCCCACCCTATCACAACTCACCAATCCGCCACCTTTTCCGGGGCGGGAGCCCAGCCGATAAAAACACGGCGGAAACAGACTACGAACGGGAAAACGCTCACCTATACACTCTCCACGAGGAAGGAGGACAGCATGGAACCCGAATTGAACATCCTACCAGCTATTGTCTACCTGCTCATCTACCACGAGTACGAACTCCGGCGCAGACGACAACGGTGAGTACTGCACCTACGACACAGGGGAGGGGGGACGAGAAAACGTTACGTGCACACACATACGCTACACACCCACCCACCCCCCCAACTATCTACACACCAATGCAGAGCAACAACTCAGAGTGACATACCCCAAACCCTCTGGAAAAATGCAAAGACAAAATAAAAATGATTATTTAAATTTATGTATAAAATAGGTTCATTGAAGTCATGGAAAATTAACTATATGAAATATAAAAATGAAAAATATGAACAGTGCGAAAGCTATATACATAGTCAATAAGTCCTGCTCAGTTTGTCAAAGTTCCACAGTCCGTGGGCCAATGTCCACAAACACATGGGCAAAGCCCACACAGGAGACCAGATTCCGTTGGAGAGAACACTGCTGGGGCATCAGATGGGAAAACTACAGGCACCTCAGGGGGAAGGGAAGGGGGGGCACCTCAGCCACATGAGTCCACGACGCCAGATCCACGAGGGGCCTCCATGCCCACTGTACCATCCTGGGGAGTGCAAAGCCACAGTCTCACAAGTCTCTACAGTGGCTGGATTGCCCACTGTACCATCCTGGGGAGTGCAAAGCCACAGTCTCTCAAGTCTCTACAGTGGGTGGATTGCCCACTGTGTCATCCTGGGGAGTGCAAAGCCACAGTCTCTCAAGTCTCTACAGTGGGTGGGTTGCCCACTGTTCCATCCTGGGGAGTGCAAAGCCACAGTCTCTCAAGTCTCTACAGTGGGTGGGTTGCCCACTGTGCCATCTTGGGGAGTGCAAAGCCACAGTCCATCGGATGGATACCCGACTCCACTGGTATTGGAGGAGGCAGGGTGCCCAGAGTGCAGCGTGAACACCAGCTCCACACAGAACCGGCACTGTCAATGGGCCAGCGGTGCTTGACAGGAAGGGCCCAGCGGAGCGGTGCTTGAGACGGCGGGGCCCAGCGGAGCGGTGCTTGACAGGAAGGGCCCAGCGGAGCGGTGCTTGACAGGAAGGGCCCAGCGGAGCGGTGCTTGAGACGGCGGGGCCCAGCGGAGCGGTGCTTGACAGGAAGGGCCCAGCGGAGCGGTGCTTGAGACGGCGGGGCCCAGCAGAGCGGTGCTTGACAGGAAGGGCCCAGCGGAGCGGTGCTTGACAGGAAGGGCCCAGCGGAGCGGTGCTTGAGACGGCGGGGCCCAGCGGAGCGGTGCTTGACAGGAAGGGCCCAGCGGAGCGGTGCTTGAGACGGCAGGGCCCAGCGGAGCGGTGCTTGAGACGGCGGGGCCCAGCGGAGCGGTGCTTGACAGGAAGGGCCCAGCGGAGCGGTGCTTGACAGGAAGGGCCCAGCGGAGCGGTGCTTGAGACGGCGGGGCCCAGCGGAGCGGTGCTTGACAGGAAGGGCCCAGCGGAGCGGTGCTTGACAGGAAGGGCCCTGTTCAGCGGTGCCTTTCTTCACGGCGGGGCCCTGTTCAGCGGTGCCTTTCTTCAAGGCGAGGCCCTGTTCAGCGATGCCTTTCTGCACGGCAGGGCCCTGTTCAGCGGTGCCTGTCTTCAAGGCGGGGCCCTGTTCAGCGGTGCCTTTCTTCACGGCGGGGCCCTGTTCAGCGGTGCCTTTCTGCGCGGCGGGGCCCTGTTCAGCGGTGCCTGTCTTCACGGCGGGGCCCTGTTCAGTCGTGCCTTTCTTCATGGCGGGGCCCTGTTCAGCGATACCTTTCTGCACGGCGGGGCCCTGTTCAGCGGTGCCTGTCTTCACGGCGGGGCCCTGTTCAGTGGTGCCTTTCTTCACGGCGGGGCCCTGTTCAGCGATGCCTTTCTGCACGGCGGGGCCCTGTTCAGCGGTGCCTTTCTTCACGGCGGGCCCTGTTCAGCGGTGCCTGTCTTCATGGCGGGGCCCTGTTCAGCGGTGCCTTTCTTCACGGTGGGGCCCTGTTCAGCGGTGCCTTTCTGCACGGCGGGGCCCTGTTCAGCGGTGCCTGTCTTCACGGCGGGGCCCTGTTCAGCGGTGCCTTTCTTCACGGCGGGGCCCTGTTTAGCGATGCCTTTCTGCACGGCGGGGCCCTGCTCAGCGGTGCCTTACTTCACGTCGGGGCCCTCTTCAGCGGTGCCTGTCTTCACGGCGGGCCCTGTTCAGCGGTGCCTTTCTTCACGGCGGGGCCCTGTTCAGCGGTGCCTTTCTGCACGACGGGGCCCTGTTCAGCGGTGCCTGTCTTCATGGCGGGGCCCTGTTCAGCGGTGCCTTTCTTCACGGCGGGCCCTGTTCAGCGGTGCTTGTCCTGTCTTTCAAGGGAGCCAGACCTGGCCAGGACTCCCTGCTTAGTCGCCCTCCGACCGTGCAGTTGCTGGCCCCTCCTGTGATGGAGTCCTGGGCCCGTGGGTGTCCTCCGTCACACCCGGTATGGGGCTGGTGGGGCCCTCCTGGTCCGCGCGCCTGCTGGCTGACTTCTCCGCCCTGCTGCACTTGCCCTCCTTCGATGAGGCTTTCTGGCCCTTGCCTCCCCTTGATGTTGTGGCAGGTGACGGCCCACGACTGCGCTCCTTGGTGGCAGCCGTGTCAGCCTTCTCGCGCCTGCCCTTTGTCTTCTGGGTTCTCTTCCCAGGGGGTGGGCTGGCTGCCCCCATGCTGCTGCCCGATGTATCTGGACTGGGAAAAGGTGGACTCCAATACCCGTGCACACTGTTCGCCCTCGATGCAGGGCTGGTGGTGGCTGAGGTGCTCTTAGGACTCTTACCAGATGGAGGGGGTGGGTCAGGTGATGCAAAGAGGTTAACTTTGGAGAGGAAAGGTTTTTTAGGAGCAATGGGAAGGGTAGGTGCAGTGGGTATGGGAGTGGAGGAAGAGGATGTGGTTGTAGGAGAGTCAAGTGTGCTGTCTTTGGGTGCAGGTGCTTGTGACGGAGGCTGTGGTGAGGTGGATGGCTATTGGGTGGGTGGCTGCCTGCGTTTGTGTGTTTTGGAAGAGGGGGTGACAGACACACTGGGAGAGGACAGAGGGGACGTGTAAATGGCAGTGGGGGTGGTGACTGCACGTGTGCGGACTGTACTGGAGGGTGTGCTGGTGATGGAAGTACTGGCTGATGGTGGTGTGCATGCAGGTGTGAGTGGAGATGTCACAGAGAGGGAGGAGGGAGACGAGGAGGAGGGGGACACAGAGGTGGTAGTGACTGTTGGCATGTCTGCATCTGGATGTTGCTTGGGTGAATGCTTGTGGGATCTGTGGTGCTTATGTCTGGATGAGCTGCCCTTGGGTGTTGAGGTGTGTGCAGGCTGGTCAGATGGTGTGGATGGGATAGGCTGAGGAACAGGAGACTGGGACTGGGTGGAGGCAGTCAGAAGAGGGAGGCTGGAAACAGGGACAATGGCTGCCGTCAGTGCTGAGGCCAGAGCATTGAACGATCGTTGATGGGCAGCCTGACCCGAATGAATGCCCTCCAGGTATGCATTGCTCCGATGCACCTCCCTTTCTACACCCTGGATGGCATTCAAAAGGGTAGACTGCCCAACAATGATGGTCAGGAGGAGGTCAATGACCTCCTCACTGAGGGCAGCAGGGGTAACTGGGGCAGGGCCTGAGGTGCCTGGGGCGAAGGAGATGCCCGCCTTCTTTGGCGAGTGGGCACGGAGCGAAGGCTGAGGGGTTGCTGGGAGGGCGGGGCTGGTGCGCTGGGTGGCGGCTGTACCTGTTGTGGCGGGGGGCACGGATGTTGCCGCCACCGCAAGGGAGCTCCCTTCCGAGGACGTGTCGGTGTCGCTGACGTCTCCACGGGTCCCCGTTGTGGAGCTCCCCTCGCCCTCCGTATCACTGGTGACCTCGGTGTCTGTAGCATGGCCCACCGGGGCCATGTGAGTTGCAGCTCCCTCGTGCTCCGATGCCAATTCTCCTCCGCCTGATGATGCTAATGCACACATGCACAAGAAGATAAAGAACAAGGGTGGGGGGAGAAATAAAGACAGGTTGAGTGCATGCATTGTCAACACCGTTGTCGGAGAGGACAGACACAGGAGCCTCCTGCACTACGCCGCGCAATCGGGGTACACTACTCAGTTTTTGTGACTAGGCCTACAGGTCTATGGACGACAAATGCACACATAGGTGAGGCCGGACCATGGATGGCTGTACTTGGCACCCTACAGAGGTGGGGGGCGGGGCACAGGGCCATGCCTAAAGGAGGGGACTAGACTACAGAAAGCGCCCTGGCCTAATGTCACCCACAGCCCTCCTCCCCAACCCAGACACCTCCACTGCGCGCAAAGATAGCAGAATGTGCTGATACTCACCCCCTTGTGTCTGCCGTGATGTCCTCACGCACCCATCCAAATCAGGGTAGGCCACCGCCAGGATCCGGGACATCAGGGGGGTCAAGGTACGACTGGCACCCCTCCTACGTTGGGAGGCCATCCCCAGCAGTGACTCGCGGTCTTCCTGGTCCCGCGGCGGATGTCCTCCCACCTCTTTCGGCAGTGGGTGCCCCGTCTGTTGTGGCCCCCCAGGGCCCGGACGTCCTTGGCGATGACACGCCAAATGTCGACTTTCTGATGGGCGCTGACCTATTTGACATGTACAGGGTGGTAAAGGAAATATCATCAGTTCTCTGCATGTTAGATGTGATTGGGCCCCCCTCCCCAACCTTGCCATGTGGCACATGCTCTCATCTGTCGTGCGTTGCACTCCTCATTTGCTCCCCTCCCCACCATCTTACATCCACCCTACTCAACACAGGCATAGCCCATTCTACGTGCACCCAGTGTACTTACCTGTTGGTCTGGAGGACCGTAGAGTACCGCATACTGGGGGAGGACCCCATCCACAAGTTTATCCAACTCTTCAGAAGTGAAGGCAGGGGCCCTTTCCCCAGTCACAGCAGCCACTGTATCTTCCAGACCGAGGTCACAGCAGCACTTGCAGTATAGGTCCTCTCCTGTGGATGATCAGGTCTTGAGTGATTAATCAAATGGAAAATGGCGGTCACGCCCGCGGCGGTGCGTGCCGCGACCGCCGGCGCACATCGTCATTGGCTAATGAAACCCATAGGGTTCAATGTTAACCAATGCGGCTTCGCACCGTGGTCTTCGACACCTACCGACACGGTATGCCACGCCAGCGCATTGACCTCACATCCCACTGTCACACTTCTCAGGTCAGTCAGCCGTCATTTCAAGGACCAACATGGCTTAATTTCTACTGCGTCACACAGGCCTAGGCCTTGCATTGCCACTCATACGATCCTTTCACTGCATAGCGATTCAAATACTGTGCAAGCTGTGTGAACAAACCTGTGGGTTGCTTGACTCTGTACTCCATGTTGTCCTTCCTAGGCACCGTCCACTGGGACTTGCGAGGAGAAGGATGAATCCTCCCGTTTACCGACCGCTGGTGGACCTGTCGACAATGGAAGAACGACATATTATACTTCGATACCGACTTGACAGAGCCACTATACATGAACTGTGTGCCCAGCTGGAGCCAGACCTGATGTCCCCCATCCGCCAACCCACAGGGATTCCCCCTCTGGTGCAGGTTCTGTCAGTACTTCATTTTTTAGCAAGTGGGTCTTTTCAGACAACAGTGGCCATGTCATCAGGGATGTCTCAGCCTATGTTTTGTAAGGTTTTGTCCAGAGTGTTGTCTGCCCTGATGAAATACATGCAGAGCTACATTGTTTTCCCTGAGGAGGATGAATTGGCTACAGTGAAGGGTGATTCCTATGCCCTTGGACATATCCCCAACATCATTGGTGCCATTGATGGGACCCATGTGGCTTTGGTTCCCCCCAAAGACAGTGAACAGGTGTACAGAAACAGAAATGTTATCATTCGATGAATGTCCAGGTGGTCTGTTTGGCAGACCAGTACATCTCCCATGTAAATGCCAAGTTCCCTGGGTCAGTGCATGACGAGTATGTTATGCGAAATAGCAGCATCCCTTATGTGATGGAACAGCTACAGAGACACCGTGTGTGGTTATTAGGTGACTCTGGTTACCCCAACCTGTCGTGGCTACTGACTCCAGTGAGGAATCCCCGGACCAGGGCAGAGGAACGGTACAATGAGGCCCATGGGCGAACTAGGAGGATCATAGAAAGGACCTTCGGGGTCTTGAAGGCCAGGTTTAGGTGCCTGCATATGACAGGTGGATCCCTAATGTACTCACCAAAGAAGGTGTGCCAGATCATCGTGGCCTGCTGTATGCTTCACAATCTTGCATTGCGACGCCAGGTGCCTTTCCTGCAGGAGGATGGTCCAGATGGTGGTGTTGTACCAGCTGTGGAGCCTGTGGAGAGTGAAGAGGAGGAAGACGACGGGGACGACACGGACAACAGGGACACAGTTATACAACAGTATTTTCAGTAGCACACAGGTAAGAATCACCCACGCCATATTACATTTAATTCAGGCCTCCTGCATCTCTACTTTCTGTGTTCCCCACCATTTCCTTTTAACTGAATTGTGACTTTCCATTCACTTTTCAGAGCTGTTTGACCAACTGCGTGACTTCTGCTTTGTTTGCTCATGGACTACACCTTGTTGTCATTGGTATGTTGTCATCACAATGTCACAGAACATAATAGCACCGTTATGTGTGATACATAATAGTAAAATATAAGCAGACTCCTGTTATTGTACGTGTAATAAGTGATTTATTTCAAGTGCTACATATAGGTACATGATAGTATAACGGTGATGGGTGGGGGTGGAGTAATGTCCATGGCAGAGTCCAGTTCTCAGTCTCACAGGTGCATTGTCCATATGCCTGTGGGAGGATGGAGCAGGGGCAGTTAAAGGTTGGACAGGGTGACAATGTGGGACAGTTGGATGACATCAGGGGGTATCTTATGCTGGCGGGGGTCTTGCAATCCTACTCTGTCTTCTTGTGAGATCTCAGGTTCCGCTTGCGGGGTGGTTGTTCTTCAGCAGGAGGTGGGGTTCTGGGGGCCTGTCGTTGTGTGGGGGCCTCCTGTCCACTAGCGCTGGTGGAGTTGGTAGGCTGTTCCTGGTCCAGGCTAGTGACAGGGGCCCTTTGTGGTGCCACATGGTCCCGCAATGTGGTGACTATCTGGTTGAGGGCCAGGACTATGGTCCCCATTGCGGAACCAATGTTCCTGAGTTTGTCTCTGAACCCCATGTACCGTTCCTCCTGCTGTGCCTGGATCTCCTGGAACCTGGCCAGTACCGTTGCCATCGTCTCCTGGGAGTGGTGGTATGCTCCCATGATGGTGGTGAGGGCCTCTTGGAGAGTGGGTTCCCTTGGCCTGTCCCCCCCCTGTCGCACAGCAGCCCTCCCAGTTCCCCTGTGTTCCTGGGCCTCTGTCCCCTGGACGGTGTGCCCACTCCCACTGCCCCCAGGTCCCTGTTGTTGTTGGGGTGGTGGGTTAACCTGAGTGCCCTGTAGAGGCGGACACACCGCTGATTGACGTGTCCTGGAGACAGAGGCATGGGCCCGCTGGGTTGGAGCTGTGCTGGTGTTCCCAGAGGGGGTTAGGTCTGGTGTAGCCTGTGGCTGTGTGTGGGGAACCGACTGTCCAGAGGTCCCCGATGGGCCGGGCTGGTCATCTGGGTCCAGGTCGACAGAGCTGCTGTCATCACTGATGGCCTCTTCTGGGGGGGGGATGGACATCTCTGTACCCTCCGTGGCGGTGTGGTGGCGTTCGGGTCCTGCAGGGGTATAAGGGTATGGTTATTGGTTCTGTGTGTGGCATTTCGTGTGATGGGTGGGTGTCCGTGTACCCAAGTGCAGGCATTCCCTTGTGGGGGCTTTTGTGAGGGTGGCTTGTGGGGGTGATGTGTGTGTGCAGTGGGCATGCTTTGGTGATGGGTGTCCATGCTTTCTGGCCGCATGCAGGTCTAGGTGTTGGGATGGGTGGGTTGTGATGGTGGTACATTTGGAAGGAGTTGGTGTGATGGGGGTGGGGGTGAGGGTGGGGGTATGATTTGGCATGCAGGTGGGGGTGGGAAGTAGTAGTTAAGATTTGACTTACCAGAGTCCATTCCTCCGCGTACTCCTGCGAGGCCCTCAGGATGCAGGATGTGCAAGACTTCCTCCTCCCATGCTGTAAATTCTGGGGGAGTAGGTGGGGGTCCGCCGCCAGTCTTCTGCACCGCTATGTTGTGCCTTGATACCATGGAACGCACCTTCCCCCGTAGGTCGTTCCATCTCTTCCTGATGCCCTCCCGATTGCGTGGATGTTGTCCCACCGCGTTGACCCTGTCGACTATTGTACGAAGTTGGCTCTGTATGTGCTATTTCAAAGTAAGGAATAGCATGCACAGAGTCCAAGGGTTCCCCTTAGAGGTAAGATAGTGGCAAAAAGAGATAATACTAATGCTCTATTTTGTGGTAGTGTGGTCGAGCAGTAGGCTTATCAAAGGAGTAGTGTTAAGCATTTGTTGCACATACACACAGGCAATAAATGAGGAACACACACTCAGAGACAAATCCAGCCAATAGGTTTTGTTATAGAAAAATATATTTTCTTAGTTTATTTTAAGAACCACAGATTGAAATTCTACATGTAATATCTCATTTGAAAGGTATTGCAGGTAAGTACTTTAGGAACTTTGAATCATTACATTAGCATGTATACTTTTTACATAAAACACAATAAGCTGTTTTAAAAGTGGACACAGTGCAATTTTCACAGTTCCTGGGGGAGGTAAAGTATTGTTAGGTTTCACAGGTAAGTAAGTCATTTACAGGTTTCAGTTCTTGGTCCAAGGTAGCCCACCGTTGGGGGTTCAGAGCAACCCCAAAGTCACCACACCAGCAGCTCAGGGCCGGTCAGGTGCAGAGGTCAAAGAGGTGCCCAAAACACATAGGCTATAATGGAGAGAAGGGGGTGCCCGGGTTCCAGTCTGCCAGCAGGTAAGTACCCGCGTCTTCGGAGGGCAGACCAGGGGGGTTTTGTAGGGCACCGGGGGGGACACAAGTCAGCACAAAAAGTACACCCTCAGCAGCGCGGGGGCGGCCGGGTGCAGTGTGCAAACACGCGTCGGGTTTTCAATGGTTTTCTATGAGAGATCAAGGGATCTCTTCAGCGTTGCAGGCAGGCAAGGGGGGGGCTCCTCGGGGTAGCCACCACCTGGGCAAGGGAGAGGGCCTCCTGGGGGTCACTCCTGCACCGGAGTTCCGTTCCTTCAGGTGCTGGGGGCTGCGGGTGCAGGGTCTTTTTCCAGCCGTCGGGAAATGGAGTTCAGGCAGTCGCGGTCAGGGGGAGCCTCGGGATTCCCTCTGCAGGCGTCGCTGTGGGGGCTCAGGGGGGACAACTTTGGTTACTCACAGTCTTGGAGTCGCCGGAGGGTCCTCCCTGAGGTGTTGGTTCTCCACCAGTCGAGTCGGGGTCGCCGGGTGCAGTGTTGCAAGTCTCACGCTTCTTGCGGGGAGTTGCAGGGGTCTTTAAATCTGCTCCTTGAAACAAAGTTGCAGTTCTTGTGGAGCAGTGCCGCTGTCCTCAGGAGTTTCTTGTCTTTCTTGAAGCAGGGCAGTCCTCAGAGGATTCAGAGGCCGCTGGTCCCTTGGAAAGCGTCGCTGGAGCAGGTTTCTTTGGAAGGCAGGAGACAGGCCGGTAAGTCTGGAGCCAAAGCAGTTGGTGTCTTCTGTTCTTCCTCTGCAGGGGTTTTTCAGCTCAGCAGTCCTCTTCTTCTTGTAGTTTCAGGAATCAAAAGTTTTAGGTTCAGGGAAGCCCTTAAATACTAAATTTAAGGGCGTGTTTAGGTCTGGGGGGTTAGTAGCCAATGGTTACTAGCCCTGAGGGTGGGTACACCCTCTTTGTGCCTCCTCCCAAGGGGGGGGGGTCACATCCCTAATCCTATTGGGGAATCCTCCATCTGCAAGATGGAGGATTTCTAAAAGTTAGAGTCACTTCAGCTCAGGACACCTTAGGGGCTGTTCTGACTGGCCAGTGACTCCTCCTTGTTATTCTCATTATTTTCTTCGGCCTTGCCGCCAAAAGTGGGGGCCGTGGCCGGAGGGGGCTGGCAACTCCACTAGCTGGAGTGTCCTGCGGTGCTGGCACAAAGGGGTGAGCCTTTGAGGCTCACCGCCAGGTGTGACAGCTCCTGCCTGGGGGATGTGTTAGCATCTCCACCCAGTGCAGGCTTTGTTACTGGCCTCAGAGTGACAAAGGCACTCTCCCCATGGGGCCAGCAACATGTCTCGGTTGTGGCAAGCTGCTGGAACCAGTCAGCCTACACAGATAGTCGGTTAAGGTTTCAGGGGGCACCTCTAAGGTGCCCTCTGGGGTGTCGTTTACAATAAAATGTACACTGGCATCAGTGTGCTTTTATTGTGCTGAGAAGTTTGATACCAAACTTCCCAGTTTAAAGTGTAGCCATTATGGTGCTGTGGAGTTCGTGTAAAACAGACTCCCAGACCATATACTCTTATGGCAACCCTGCACTTACAATGTCTAAGGTATTGCTTAGACACTGTAGGGGCACAGTGCTCATGCACTGGTGCCCTCACCTATGGTATAGTGCGCCCTGCCTTAGGGCTGTAAGGCCTACTAGAGGGGTGACTTATCTATACCTGCATAGGCAGTGAGAGGCTGGCATGGCACCCTGAGGGGAGTGCCATGTCGACTTACTCGTTTTGTTCTCACCAGCACACACAAGCTGGCAAGCAGTGTGTCTGTGCTGAGTGAGGGGTCTCCAGGGTGGCATAAGACATGCTGCAGCACTTAGAGACCTTCCTTGGCATCAGGGCCCTTGGTACCAGGGGTACCACTTACAAGGGACTTATCTGGATGCCAGGGGGTGCCAATTGTGGATACAAAAGTACAGGTTAGGGAAAGAACACTGGTGCTGGGGCCTGGTTAGCAGGCCTCTGCACACTTTCAATTCAAAACATAGCATCAGCAAAGGCAAAAAGTCAGGGGGTAACCATGCCAAGGAGGCATTTCCTTGCACAACCCCACCCCCCCCAAACGAAAGAGGATGAGACTAACCTTTCCCAAGAGAGTCTTCATTTTCTAATTGGAAGAACCTGGAAAGGCCATCTGCATTGGCATGGGCAGTCCCAGGTCTGTGTTCCACTATAAAGTCCATTCCCTGTAGGGAGATGGACCACCTCAACAGTTTTGGATTTTCACCTTTCATTTGCATCAGCCATCTGAGAGGTCTGTGGTCAGTTTGAACTAGGAAGTGAGTACCAAAGAGGTATGGTCTCAACTTCTTCAGGGACCAAACCACAGCAAAGGCCTCCCTCTCAATGGCACTCCAACGCTGCTCCCTGGGGAGTAACCTGCTGCTAATGAAAGCAACAGGCTGGTCAAGGCCATCATCATTTGTTTGGGACAAAACTGCCCCTATCCCATGTTCAGAGGCATCTGTTTGCACAATGAATTGCTTGGAGTAATCTGGAGCTTTTAGAACTGGTGCTGTGCACATAGCTTGTTTCAGGGTGTCAAAGGCCTGTTGGCATTCTACAGTCCAGTTTACCTTCTTGGGCATTTTCTTGGAGGTGAGTTCTGTAAGGGCTGTCACAATGGATCCTTATCCCTTCACAAACCTCCTATAGTACCCAGTCAAGCCAAGGAATGCCCTGACTTGAGTCTGGGTTTTTGGAGCTGCCCAGTCCAGAATAGTCTGGATCTTAGGCTGGAGTGGCTGAACTTGGCCTACACCTACAAGGTGTCCCAAGTAAACCACAGTTCCCTGCCCTATCTGGCATTTGGATGCCTTGATAGAGAGGCCTGCTGATTGCAGGGCCTTCAAAACCTTCTTCAGGTGGACCAGGTGATCCTGCCAGTTGGAGCTAAAGACAGCAATATCATCAAGATAAGCTGCACTAAAGGACTCCAAGCCAGCAAGGAGTTGATTCACCAACCTTTTGAAGGTGGCAGGGGCATTCTTTAAACCAAAGGGCATAACAGTAAACTGATAATGCCCATCAGGTGTGGAGAATGCTGTTTTCTCTTTTGCTCCAGGTGCCATTTTGATTTGCCAGTACCCTGCTGTTAAGTCAAAGGTACTTAAGAATTTGGCAGCACCTGATTTGTCAATCAGCTCGTCAGCTCTAGGAATGGGATGGGCATCTGTCTTGGTGACAGAATTAAGACCTCTGTAGTCCACACAAAACCTCATCTCTCTCTTTCCTTCTTTGGTGTGAGGTTTGGTGACTGAGACCACTGGGCTAGCCCAGGGGCTGTCAGAGTGCTCAATTACTCCCAATTCCAGCATCTTGTGGACTTCCACCTTCATGCTTTCCTTAACTTGATCAGACTGTCTGAAGATTTTGTTTTTGACAGGCATGCTGTCTCCTGTGTCCACATCATGGGTACACAGGTGTGTCTGACCAGGGGTTAGGGAAAAGAGCTCAGCAAACTGTTGTAGGACCTTCCTACAGTCAGCTTGCTGTTGGCCAGAGAGGGTGTCTGAATAGATCACTCCATCCACTGAGCCATCTTTAGGGTCTGATGAGAGGAGATCAGGGAGAGGCTCACTCTCAGCTTCCTGGTCCTCATATGTTACCATCAACAGATTTACATCAGCCCTGTCATGGAAGAGCTTAAGGCGGTTCACATGGATCACCCTCTTGGGGCTCCTGCTAGTGCCCAGGTCCACCAGGTAGGTGACCTGACTTTTCCTCTCTAGCACTGGGTAAGGGCCACTCCATTTGTCCTGAAGTGCCCTGGGAGCCACAGGCTCCAGAACCCAGACTTTCTGCCCTGGTTGAAATTCAACCAGTGCAGCCTTTTGGTCATACCAAAACTTCTGGAGTTGTTGGCTGGCCTCAAGGTTTTTACTTGCCTTTTCCATGTACTCTGCCATCCTTGAGCGAAGGCCAAGTACATAGTCCACTATGTCTTGTTTAGGCTCATGAAGAGGTCTCTCCCAGCCTTCTTTAACAAGAGCAAGTGGTCCCCTTACAGGGTGGCCAAACAGAAGTTCAAAGGGTGAGAACCCTACTCCCTTCTGAGGCACCTCTCTGTAAGCGAAAAGCAGACATGGCAGGAGGACATCCCATCTCCTTTTGAGTTTTTCTGGGAGCCCCATGATCATGCCCTTTAATGTCTTGTTGAATCTCTCAACAAGGCCATTAGTTTGTGGATGATATGGTGTAGTGAACTTATAAGTCACTCCACACTCATTCCACATGTGTTTTAGGTATGCTGACATGAAGTTGGTACCTCTGTCAGACACCACCTCCTTAGGGAAGCCCACTCTGGTAAAGATACCAATGAGGGCCTTGGCTACTGCAGGGGCAGTAGTCGACCTAAGGGGAATAGCTTCAGGATACCTAGTAGCATGATCCACTACTACTAGGATGTACATATTTCCTGAGGCTGTGGGAGGTTCCAGTGGACCAACTATGTCCACACCCACTCTTTCAAAGGGGACCCCCACCACTGGAAGTGGAATGAGGGGGGCCTTTGGATGTCCACCTGTCTTACCACTGGCTTGACAGGTGGGACAGGAGAGGCAAAACTCCTTAACCTTCTGGGACATATTGGGCCAGTAGAAGTGGTTGACTAACCTCTCCCACGTCTTGGTTTGTCCCAAATGCCGAGCAAGGGGAATATCATGGGCTAAGGTCAGAATAAACTCTCTGAAACCCTGAGGCACTACCACTCTCCTAGTGGCACCAGGTTTGGGATCTCTTGCCTCAGTGTACAGGAGTCCATCTTCCCAATAGACCCTATGTGTTCCATTTTTCTTGCCTTTGGACTCTTTAGCAGCTTGCTGCCTAAGGCCTTCAAGACAGGGACAGGTTTCTTGTCCCTTACACAACTCTTCCCTTGAGGGTCCCCCTGGGCCTAAGAGCTCAACCTGATAAGGTTCCAACTCCATAGGCTCAGTTCCCTCATAGGGCAGAACTTCTTCCTGAGAAGAGAGGTTCTCTTTTTCTTGTTGTGTTGCAGCTGGTTTCCCAGCTGACTTTCCTTTCCTCTTGGTAGGCTGGGCCCTTTTTCCAGACTCCAGCTCTACCTTTTCACCCTGTGCCTTGCACTGTCCCCTTGTCTTGACACACACCAGTTCAGGGATACCCAGCATGGCTGCATGGGTTTTCAGTTCTACCTCAGCCCATGCTGAGGACTCCAGGTCATTTCCAAGCAAACAGTCTACTGGGATATTTGAGGAGACCACCACCTGTTTCAGGCCATTGACCCCTCCCCACTCCAAAGTTACCATAGCCATGGGATGTACTTTAGTCTGATTGTCAGCGTTGGTGACTGGATAAGTTTGTCCAGCCAGGTATTGGCCAGGGGAAACCAGTTTCTCTGTCACCATAGTGACACTGGCACCTGTATCCCTCAGGCCCTCTACACTTGTCCCATTAATTAAGAGCTGCTGCCTGTATTTTTGCATGTTAGGGGGCCAGGCAGCCAGTGTGGCTAAATCCACCCCACCCTCAGAGACTAATGTAGCTTCAGTGTGACACCTGATTTGCTCTGGGCACACTGTTGATCCCACTTGGAGACTAGCCATTCCAGTGTTAGCTGGAGTGGAGTTTGAAGTGGTATTTTTCTTGGGACAGGCCTTGTCTCCAGTTTGGTGTCCAGACTGACTACAGCTACGACACCAGGCCTTTTTGGGATCAAAGTTTTTACCCTTGTACCCAGGATTGTTTTGTGAAGAGGCTCTGGGCCCACCCTACTGTGCAGGTTTTTGGGGGCCTGTAGAAGACTCTTTACTATTTTTGTTTTTGGCTGTCTCACCACCCTTCCCCTGGGGAGGTTTTGTGACCCCTTTCTTTTGGTCACCCCCTGTGGAAGTTTTGGACACCCTAGTCTTGACCCAATGGTCTGCCTTCTTTCCCAATTCTTGCGGAGAAATTGGTCCTAGGTCTACCAGATGCTGATGCAGTTTATCATTGAAACAATTACTTAGTAGGTGTTCTTTCACAAATAAACTGTACAGCCCATCATAATTACTTACACCACTGCCTTGAATCCAACCATCTAGTGTTTTTACTGAGTAGTCTACAAAGTCAACCCAGGTCTGGCTCGAGGATTTTTGAGCCCCCCTGAATCTAATCCTATACTCCTCAGTGGAGAATCCAAAGCCCTCATTCAGGGTACCCTTCATGAGGTCATAAGATTCTGCATCTTTTCCAGAGAGTGTGAGGAGTCTATCCCTACACTTTCCTGTGAACATTTCCCAAAGGAGAGCACCCCAGTGAGATTTGTTCACTTTTCTGGTTACACAAGCCCTCTCAAAAGCTGTGAACCATTTGGTGAGGTCATCACCATCTTCATATTTAGTTACAACCCCTTTAGGGATTTTCAACATGTCAGGAGAATCACTGACCCTATTTATGTTGCTGCCACCATTGATGGGTCCTAGGCCCATCTCTTGTCTTTCCCTTTCTATGGCTAGGATCTGTTTTTCCAAAGCCAATCTTTTGGCCATCCTGGCTAACTGGATGTCCTCTTCACTGGAGTTATCCTCAGTGATTTCAGAGGTGTTGGTCCCTCCTGTGAGGGAACCAGCATCTCTGAGTATTATTTTTGGAGTCAGGGCTTGAGAGGCCCTGTCCTCCCTAGATAGGACTGGTAGGGGGGAATCACCCTCCAAGTCACTATACTCATCCTCTGAGTTGCCATCCTCAGAGGGGTTGGCTCTTTCAAACTCTGCCAACAGCTCCTGGAGCTGTAGTTTGGAAGGTCTGGAGCCCATTGCTATTTTCTTTAGTTTACAGAGTGACCTTAGCTCTCTCATCTGTAGATGGAGGTAAGGTGTGGTGTCGAGTTCCACCACATTCACATCTGTATTAGACATTATGCTTCTAAAAGTTGGAATACTTTTTAAGAATCTAAAAACTAGTCCTAGAATCTAATTCAAACTTTTTCCAAACTTTTAAAACTCTAAAAGAAATGCTAACAGGGACTAACACAAGGCCCTAGCAGGACTTTAAAGAATTTAGAAAAATTTATAATTGCAAAAAATCAATTTCTAATGACAATTTTTTGAATTTGTCGTGTGATCAGGTATTGGCTGAGTAGCCCAGCAAATGCAAAGTCTTGTACCCCACCGCTGATCCACCAATGTAGGAAGTTGGCTCTGTATGTGCTATTTCAAAGTAAGGAATAGCATGCACAGAGTCCAAGGGTTCCCCTTAGAGGTAAGATAGTGGCAAAAAGAGATAATACTAATGCTCTATTTTGTGGTAGTGTGGTCGAGCAGTAGGCTTATCAAAGGAGTAGTGTTAAGCATTTGTTGCACATACACACAGGCAATAAATGAGGAACACACACTCAGAGACAAATCCAGCCAATAGGTTTTGTTATAGAAAAATATCTTTTCTTAGTTTATTTTAAGAACCACAGGTTGAAATTCTACATGTAATATCTCATTTGAAAGGTATTGCAAGTAAGTACTTTAGGAACTTTGAATCATTACATTAGCATGTATACTTTTTACATAAAACACAATAAGCTGTTTTAAAAGTGGACACAGTGCAATTTTCACAGTTCCTGGGGGAGGTAAAGTATTGTTAGGTTTCACAGGTAAGTAAGTCACTTACAGGTTTCAGTTCTTGGTCCAAGGTAGCCCACCGTTGGGGGTTCAGAGCAACCCCAAAGTCAACACACCAGCATCTCAGGGCCGGTCAGGTGCTGAGGTCAAAGAGGTGCCCAAAACACATAGGCTATAATGGAGAGAAGGGGGTGCCCCGGTTCCAGTCTGCCAGCAGGTAAGTACCCGTGTCTTCGGAGGGCAGACCAGGGGGGTTTTGTAGGGCACCGGGGGGGACACAAGTCAGCGCAAAAAGTACACCCTCAGCAGCGCGGGGGCGGCCGGGTGCAGTGTGCAAACACGCGTCGGGTTTTCAATGGTTTTTTATGAGAGATCAAGGGATCTCTTCAGTGTTGCAGGCAGGCAAGGGGGGGGGTCCTCGGGGTAGCCACCACCTGGGCAAGGGAGAGGGCCTCCTGGGGGTCACTCCTGCACCGGAGTTCCGTTCCTTCAGGTGCTGGGGGCTGCGGGTGCAGGGTCTTTTTCCAGCCGTCGGGAAATGGAGTTCAGGCAGTCGCGGTCAGGAGGAGCCTCGGGATTCCCTCTGCAGGCGTCACTGTAGGGGGTCAGGGGGGACAACTTTGGTTACTCACAGTCTTGGAGTCGCCGGAGGGTCCTCCCTGAGGTGTTGGTTCTCCACCAGTCGAGTCGGGGTCGCCGGGTGCAGTGTTGCAAGTCTCACACTTCTTGCGGGGAGTTGCAGGGGTCTTTAAATCTGCTCCTTGAAACAAAGTTGCAGTTCTTGTGGAGCAGTGCCGCTGTCCTCGGGAGTTTCTTGTCTTTCTTGAAGCAGGGCAGTCCTCAGAGGATTCAGAGGCCGCTGGTCCCTTGGAAAGCGTCGCTGGAGCAGGTTTCTTTGGAAGGCAGGAGACAGGCCAGTAAGTCTGGAGCCAAAGCAGTTGGTGTCTTCTGTTCTTCCTCTGCAGGGGTTTTTCAGCTCAGCAGTCCTCTTCTTCTTGTAGTTTCAGGAATCTAAAGTTTTAGATTCAGGGAAGCCCTTAAATACTAAATTTAAGGGCGTGTTTAGGTCTGGGGGGTTAGTAGCCAATGGCTACTAGCCCTGAGGGTGGGTACACCCTCTTTGTGCCTCCTCCCAAGGGGAGGGGGTCACATCCCTAATCCTATTGGGGAATCCTCCATCTGCAAGATGGAGGATTTCTAAAAGTTAGAGTCACTTCAGCTCAGGACACCTTAGGGGCTGTCCTGACTGGCCAGTGACTCCTCCTTGTTATTCTCATTATTTTCTCCGGCCTTGCCGCCAAAAGTGGGGGCAGTGGCCGGAGGGGGCGGGCAACTCCACTAGCTGGAGTGTCCTGCGGTGCAGGCACAAAGGGGTGAGCCTTTAAGGCTCACCGCCAGGTGTGACAGCTCCTGCCTGGGGGAGGTGTTAGCATCTCCACCCAGTGCAGGCTTTGTTACTGGCCTCAGAGTGACAAAGGCACTCTCCCCATGGGGCCAGCAACATGTCTCGGTTGTGGCAGGCTGCTGGAACCAGTCAGCCTACACAGATAGTCGGTTAAGGTTTCAGGGGGCACCTCTAAGGTGCCCTCTGGGGTGTAGTTTACAATAAAATGTACACTGGCATCAGTGTGCATTTATTGTGCTGAGAAGTTTGATACCAAACTTCCCAGTTTTCAGTGTAGCCATTATGGTGCTGTGGAGTTCGTGTAAAACAGACTCCCAGACCATATACTCTTACGGCTACCCTGCACTTACAATGTCTAAGGTAATGCTTAGACACTGTAGGGGCACAGTGCTCATGCACTGGTGCCCTCCCCTATGGTATAGTGCGCCCTGCCTTAGGGCTGTAAGGCCTACTAGAGGGGTGACTTATCTATACCTGCATAGGCAGTGAGAGGCTGGCACCCTGAGGGGAGTGCCATGTCGACTTACTCGTTTTGTTCTCACCAGCACACACAAGCTGGCAAGCAGTGTGTCTGTGCTGAGTGAGGGGTCTCCAGGGTGGCATAAGACATGCTGCAGCCCTTAGAGACCTTCCTTGGCATCAGGGCCCTTGGTACCAGGGGTACCACTTACAAGGGACTTATCTGGATGCCAGGGGGTGCCAATTGTGGATACAAAAGTACAGGTTAGGGAAAGAACACTGGTGCTGGGGCCTGGTTAGCAGGCCTCAGCACACTTTCAATTCAAAACATAGCATCAGCAAAGGTAAAAAGTCAGGGGGTAACCATGCCAAGGAGGCATTTCCTTACAACTATCCTTTGCCATAGCTCCATCTTCCTAGCAATTGTGGTGTGCTGCACCTGTGCCCCGAATAGCTGGGGCTCTACACGTACTATTTCCTCCACCATGACCCTGAGTTCTGCGTCAGAGAACCTGGGGTGTCTTTGGGGTGCCATGGGGTGGTGTGGATGAGGTGAGGGATGTTGTATGTGTTGTGGAGTGTGATGTGTGTGGTGGTGTATGGTGTTTTGTGCGTTGTAATTGTGTGGGTGATGTTGTGTTTCGCCTCTGTGTTATCGTCTACTCTAAGCTGTGCAGTCTCTCTCTGTCCTTGATTCGCAATTGTGGTTATAGGGGTTTGTGGGTGATGTGGGTGTGTGTTTTATATTGTATTGGGTGTGTGGGTGTGGTTTGTGTATGTGTATCAGGTGTGTGTATTTCAAATTGTCCAATGTGGTTGTGTTTTGTAAGGGTGTGTGTATTTTGAGCGCGGCGGTGTGTACCGCCAATGGAATACCACGGTTGAAAGACCGCCGCGTGGATTCGTGGGTCGTAATGGCATGGGCGTATTTCTGTTGGCGTGGCGGTGGAGGTTTTGTCATCGCCAGTTTTTCGCTGACCTTTGGGGCCATATTTATACTTTTTGACGCAAAATTGTGCTAACGCAGTTTTGCGTCAAAAAAATTTGCGCCGTCTAACGCCATTTTGATGCGCCATGCGGGCGTCAAATTTATACTTTGACGTACGGCGGCGCAACCAACAGGCGGGAGTCATTATTTCGTGACGCACACAGCGTCCGTCTGTCGTAAAGGAAACCAACGTAAATGCGACGCACATCACTGTGGGTCGATTTACGACAGCGCAATCGTGAAAACGCCGTTTTTTTTCACGCTATTGCGTTTCATTTTTGCGCGAAAACTGCCCTTTCAGCAGAGGAGAGCCAAAATGGATCCTAGATGCCCCAACAGACCCCAGGAGGATGAGAGCAGACCAGGAACCAGCTAGGAGGATCCATACAGGAACCAGGACATTAAAAAAAAAAAAAGAAAGTGTCGCTTCAGTGCAGAGGAACAGGAAATCCTGGTGAAAGAGGTGACGGAACACCAGCACCAACTTTTCATCTCCTCAAAATTGCCACTCAGTAGGAGAGAGGCCATCTGGAAACAAATTGTGGACAAGATTAACAGTGTGGCTGAAGAACGCCGGACAGTCACCGAGTGTAAGAAACGCTGGCATGACTGCAAACGTAGGACCAAAGAGAAAATGGCCAGGAACAGGAAGGCAGCAATGCAGACTGGAGGGGGGAGTCCAGCACAACAGGAGGCCCTGGACCACATGGAGGAGATGGTCGCAGCCGTCATCCCGGAGGAGATCGTCACAGGGATTCAAGGACTGGACAGCGCAGACTACCACGACACAACGCACATGCAGGGTAAGTCGCATGGGGAATTCAAATGCAATAATGGGGACTGTAAGCAGGGGGGGGATACCTACTACACAATGCATGTAACTTAGCACATATATGAAGTGGCATGGGGAAAGGGGCACGGCAGGGGGGCATGCCCAGTACTGACCAAAGCTGGGGCACGACAAAATACAGCAACAACAACAGTCCCACGGGGACATCCTGTAATTACAACAAGAGAGCCAAGGGAAAGCAGTGACAGGTGGGAAGGACACTACCTCAAATCCACATCCAGGCACTTGTATTGCAAAATCTATTCTACATCAACTAGGTCCCTACCTGTAATGCAGTAGCAAATACAACAACTGCAACGTAACTGCCACAACAGTTGACAATAACACCTCTCATCTCTGTGCAGCTATAGTACCAAATGGCAGGAACCCCACCCTGGAACATACATACCTAAATTAGGGGGTGATGATGACATCTGCAACTACTCCTAGAAATAAGACAAAGGTACCAGTACACTCAAATGCCGAATGTCCATAACTGACACATGCATAAGCCTAAGGAAACAGCAATAGGAGCCACACAGCACCAACGACACACACATGCTGCATACGTCAGGGTCCCTCATGTGCCTGGCTAACAAGGCTACATCACTAATGTCATACTGCTCAGACAACAACATTGAGGAGGGGACACAGGCAACTGGTCACTGAAACACATCTGCACAGTCTGACAAACAAATAGGACATTCATATGATAAACAGGCCAATCCAGTAAGACACACATGATACCCCATCATATTCAAACATCAACAATGTTTACATCCATACCACATCCTAACATTGACATGCATAGGTAATGCCACGTAACATGTACAGATCATGCAATGTGAATAAAAAGTGTATGGGGCAGGGCCTGAGAGGCAAGTGTGCTGGCAGGGCAGTCACAACACCCACAGTCAGTCAAAGTGTAGTGTGGCAAGTGAAACGTATACTTTGCGCATTAGCCTCAGGCTGGAGGCCTTTGTGCATCTTACCCTGAATATACTCATTTGCTCACATCTAAGAGCCTCAGAGCACTTTGCACTAAATGAATCTCATTGCCCTTCCTATCAGTTAATGTATCAAATAGTCAGTCCTAAGGTGTTGTCAATTAGTCAAATCACACTGTTTTGCCTACTTCTGCACTGGAGTTTGCCAGAACATATTCACTCTGTGCCCCAGTCAAGGATACCGTCTGGTACATTGCTGATAGATGTGGTAGGGGTTAAGGTTTGGCATTCCTGCGTAGGGAAACTTTGTCATCACCATGACATATGTCTTTTAAATTCACTTCCTCGTCCCAAGACACGCATGGGGGAGTTTCCAAACAGAAAATCACAACTAGATGCTGCCTGCCTTGCTGCTGATGCACAACCAGATCCCAGCCCATTCCTCTGATATGAGGGATGATGTCTCCCCTGTGATTCAGACAGGCAAGCTCCAAACTTAACATGCTGTGCTACACATAGAACAAGCAGAGGGAGAGTAGAAACTGTTAGGCACCATGATAGCTGTGTACTAATGTATTACTCTCCTGCGGACTATTTCAATTCTAACAGTGTGTATTGTTTGGGTTATTGGGGCTCACACCTAAATTTCTACAACTCAGTTGTACAATGAAACTTCATATTAAACAAATACTGTCTTTGTCATTTGTGTATGGGAACATACCGGAAAAGATCGAATTGTGTAGGATCTGAGTGACCACCACTTCCCTGAGAAGTTCCAAAGATGTCATGCGCTCGGATGTCTAAACATTCCTTTGATGTGGGAGACCAGAGGCACTGCTAGTCTGTCTGAGCTAAATTGAATATCTGGGTGACAGAGTTATTTACAAGTGGGTCAAACTTAGTCCCCCACACCATTAGCTATCCTGCTGCCTAGAAAGCCAATAATCACATGTAGGATAATGAGAGCCCACCCAACAAAATGTCCCTCCATAACAATAGTGAAACACCGAGGGAGGAGTAGGACAAAAACACGCCTATTCCTAAATAATTACAAAGCAACACCTAGAGGCGACCTGGCAGACATGTCTGATAGCTCCATATCATACATGTGACACACAGGTGGGCCATAGGCCTACAACAATGCCCTATGACGGACAGCAGATACCAAGACAAACACAGAGTACAAAGTTAAGGCATCCAAAGGCTTGTAGCTTAGTGCAAAATTGTCACAACACAGACACACTAATTGTACCCTGTTTCATTGCAGAGGAACACGGATCTCCTGCCGATATGCCTGTCCATGAGTTCCCTGATGACATGGATGACGAGACCATCAACCTCCCACAAGAGACCATTGACATGGTCCTTGAAAGCCTCCAAACCCCACCTTCAGTCACAAGGAGGAGCACAGAAGAAGCAGCCACCACAGTAGAACCACCCGCCACCCCAATTGTAAGACCTGCCAGCTCCAACACAGCTGAGGACTCTGACGACACTGGCACCAGCTTCGAAAGAACAGTCGTTGGGGTCCAGCGGGAGCTGGCCAAGGAGGTGCGGGTGGGGATGCAAACTATGGCAGCCAGCCTTGACGGGGTGCGTTCGTGCATGTTGTCAACTGCTGATCAGGCAGCTGCAATGCAAGCCAGAACATCGCTCTTGGAGGAACTTTTAAAAACACAGAAGGAAATCTGCACAGCTGTCATCCAGTTGACACAACAACTCCAACTGCAAGCCAGTCAACGTGTGCACGAATGCAACATAGAACCCCTCAGGGCCGACCTGGCTGCCTACCATCGGGATGTGGCTGCCATTCTGAAAAACCAGCAGGCCCTCCTTGCTGCAGTACTGCCCTTCATTACTCGACAGGGATCAGCCCCCGGGATGTCTGCCTCCATGTCTTCTAACACTGAGGTGTGTGTTTCCCCTTCACAACCAACAACAACAAGGATACACCAGGCAACACACACATCAGAAGAAGAAGACATGGAACAGATAACATTCACACGCAAGAGTACCCGGAAGCCCTAGTCCCTGCACCATGGCCTACTCTGACCAAGGTCCTACGTTTTGACACATGCCAGTCTCACTACAACTACCCTCAATGACTGTTCGGCAATCCACTGTATGACTTGTCCCCATTGGCAGTGAATGTTTCTCTCCTACTATTTGGCAATTCCTGTTCCTCTGCACTGTCTGTGACATCACCCCAGCATGTCAGGAGCATCATCCACACCCCGTCTGTAGGATCACCATGTAAGAATGCACCAGAACGGACTCAGCTAACATTGTGAATGGACATTTTGCACTACACCACCTAAAAATAAATATCACTTGCACACCTATTGTGTCTCTGTGTTATTTCACACTTCAACTGTGCAGTACATAACTCCAAAGTGGCTGTGTGGCAACCATGTCGATTCTCTATACTACTGTCCTGATTTCATGTATACTGAAACATCTGTGCAGTGGCCAGGATTGCATCATAGCTTTACTATACTGAGGAAAATAACTGATGAAGGGACTAAGCACACACAATCATGCTGTGTTGGACAGAATGATGCACCATCTATAGCTATTCTAGACAACTAATGGTGGCTGAGAAATGTAGGCACCATGCAATACTAAAATTAGAAATTATGCTGTAAAATGAAAGGAATGATAAACAAATTACACAGCATCAATCACCCTTACGGAGTATACTTCCATGAAGGAAAGTCATGCTGAATCAGTACACACATGATGTAGGTCAGCAATGACAGCAACAAGACAAGAGTGTGAACAAATCCTCATCTACAAAGATCTCCCTGAACTTCACACTGCTGTCTGACCTATCTATTTACCTACAATAACAAGTCTGGAAGCACTCTTTGTGAAGTAGGATACATACCAACCCCAAACCTTGATGATCAATGCACACTACCAATGGTGGCTCTCCCACATGGTGGATACTTACTAAGTTAGCACCGGTAGCTGGCATGTTAAACCTCAATAGCCTGGGGATAGCGAGCATAGGACACAAATGTCATACTAAAACTTTCTGCTACACTGATGTCAAGGCCATGAAAAGGTAGCACCTAACGCATCATGTAAAGGGTTAACAAAATTTTTATTTCAAAGTAGTAATAAAAGAGGCAACTAAGGGAAAGGTAAACCTACACTAATCTAACCTGACTACTACTAACCCACAACTGTCCCTAACTAACCTAAGTTAAACTTACTCTACACATGTAACGAAACGATCTAAACATCAACCCCCCACCCACCATTATGAGACAAGACACATGCAGGACAACACTTACTAACCTACACACATACTATACTATCCTAAACAAACATATATTTTTTTGAATATTTTTAAATATTTTTTAATTTGTTTTGTAATTTTTTTTTTTTTAAACAGGAATCCCAACATTGCCCCCCACCCACCCACCCACACAAAAATATAAGATAGAAAGAATAAGGACCCCCCACCCTCTTACCTAACACTAACTAAGCTAATTTCCTATACTTATCCTATAACTAACCCCCCAAACCCAACTAACAGTATGAAATAGGAAAGAGGTGAGAGGGGAGGGGTAAAAGTTCAGGAGGGCAAAATGACTACTGATTTGCCCTCCGTAGTGTGCGCCGGATGGAGCGCACCTTCTTCTTGACCTCATTCATGTCCTCCGTCAGGTTGTCAACCTTTCGAATCAACCTGTCCAATTTTCGGGACAATGCCTGGAAGGCCGCAGGGTCGATAGGAGGGTCAGTGCTGGTTTGCGTGCCGGTGGAGGTGGATGTTGTTGCTGGAGTTGTGTGGCCACGGGACAGCCCTGCTCCCACCACACGGCTGGGTCCAGGTCTGGAGGAAGATGCTTGGTCCGTTGCTGGGTCCACTTGGGCAGACCTGGTGGATGTAGTGGCGGTGGTTGTTGGTTGCACCGTTGGGGGAGCCTGTGGTGTGGCATACCACGCCCCGGAGGCCCGATCCGAATGATATCTGCGGGCCATCCTCCGATACCCACACTGCACCTGCAGGATGTGCCTGTACCTCATTGCACGGCGCTCGAAATGGTCGCGATCTGCGGCACTCAGGTTTGCAGCTGTGAAGAGAAAAGGGAAATATTGAGCTTTAAATTTACAGTGGGTTGAATACCACAATGGGTCATTTGTCCATTACTAGAAATGTATTGGTTGCAGCAATTGTTACAACATAGTTCACGGAAAGGCTCAGAGGAAGTACATGTGAATCATGCATACATAAGGGCATATCACACATAGCATATCCATGTCTCTACATGATGGATGACATCACCCTAAACTACTCATCCAAATCATACCTAAGGCATTAGACATTATGGCACCAGCTCTTCCGCATACTGACTTCACTACATATGTCATTCTATGTGATAACAATCACACTCCTCACTCAATGGCATTTGGAATTAGTTGTGTGCTAAGATTGAACCCCTGGCCCAGAATCATATGTCCACACTAGGGGCCAGATGTAGGAATTTTGAAAAATCAACTAGCAATTTGCAAAGCAGAACGGTGTCTCTGACACCGTCTGCGAGTCGCTATGGGGTCCCTAAAACCCACCTTATGAACATCAATGATGTGGGTTCCAAGTTGCCCCACCTTAGCAACTATGGGCACTCACGGGGATGGAGGCCTGCTGGGAACAGCAGAACTCCATAGACGTGACTGCTTTTAAATAAAGCAAGTTTTTTTTCCCCAAGTGTAGGCCGTTTACCTGAAAGGAAAATGAGCTGCAATTAGTTAAAAATCACAACAATTCAACTTGGAAATTTTCACGGTAATTATTGGTCCCTTAGACCACTGGCTGTTTTGCGCAGGATTATTTTGGTCCACTCACAAAGGTGAAGTTTTACAATGAGGACCCCTTCCAGTCAGCAAGTTGGTTACCATCCACTTCAAGTGGATGATAACAGCTACTCACTTTGCAACCACGTACTCGGTTGCAAATGGGATTGCCTACCACTGTGAGTTGCAAGTAGGTCTGGTAAACCCCTTTATTATTTGCATTTTGAAAAGCATTTTGCTAATATGTACATGACCACCAAATACATTTTGGAATAGGAAACAGACGTTTGCAACTCACAAACAGAAATTTATGCCATTTGCAACGTGTAGACATTTTGCTACATCTGGCCCTAGGTACTAACTCAAGTCACAAAAGGTGTTAAATACGTGTAACATACTGGTTGCTACAGTCCTAGGTACCCTGTTTCACAGTAAAATCCCAGTCTTTGTGGGTGGTGTGGGAAGAACAACCAACAATCCCATGTTCAATGCACACCCAGGAGTGTACAGAAAGTTCAACAAGTATGTGCCTTCACACACAACACCTATGAAGGGCTAGCAACACGTTGTAGTCAGCCAAACATTGTCACATCCCAGGTCCACACATGTCAAAATGATATGACTTAGCCCAACATAACATACTATTAGTGAGGCATGTTTTACAACACACACAGAGGAGGTAGAACACCCATTCTCATGATTCGACAGAACACCTAGGCCATTGCACTCAAGTCACACACACTTCGAGTTCACCTTGTGGAAGTACATGCCCCCGGAAGATCCGACCTACAGTGTACACAGTCCATCCTCAACTAGGAAGAAGCACTTGTCATCAAAGCCATGTGCCTAAGCTATCTGGGAGACTGTCAGTCTGATATGCAGACACAGTTAATGGCAAGTCCCTGACCAAGTCTAACATTGAGCAGTGTATTCCAAATGAGTCATACCATTCCCAATTGCCGCCCTAATTGAATGACCTACAGCCCCTCAATCTTAGAGATGACTAGGTATTGCTTTACAGAAACATTATTCCTATTTGATATCACACTAAAACAACCAAGCCAATGAACGGCCAGCACATCAAATCATGAATTCTCTTGAACACACAGTAATCCATCATGCTTCATTACCAAACAATGAAAATAGCACTCAGGCGACACTCACTGTAGGTATCGGGGTCGTCAAAATGGGCCACCTCTCCCACGGTGTACGGGGCTGGTCCACCTGTAAAGCATGAAAGGAAGAATATACTCAGACTGGGTGAACGGACAAATAATTTCTGTTACAATGACACTGTGTGAATATGACATGGTAATGAAACACTTTCACACATGCTCATCCTGCATGGATGACTTTGTATTCAACATTATCATTGGATGAGTCTCCTGCTCCAGTGACACACCCTACTACACTCATGCAGTGGCCAGGACAGTCATGTGTCGTCCAAGTTAATCCTCCATTAGTATGCCCCAACAATAATGTTATCCATACATCTCAGCATGTGCATCCCAGAGAGACATTCCAAAACTGGTTCCATGAGGACTGCATGACCACTCACAATCAAACAGGCTATGTGGACAGGTTCAACACACAGCAACCAGACACACATGTGACATATGTGTGGACAACATGACTAACTTCATGTGACGTGAAGGCAACACACATGTATAGCATCATCATGTGTTTCCAATTATCTGTCTAGCTATGGCGTCTACATATGTAGGTATGTTGTTTCTACATGACGTACTCACTGGCCATTATGACCAGTAGAGTACAAATAGAGCAGTTCACGTGTTGCTTTTCTGACACAAATGCAACACTACATTACATGCAGCTACAGGCATCTGGTATGTGTTGCAAAAATGAGCCATCGGACTGGTAGCATAGGTCTTCATACACATTCTGCAACAAATACACATTAGGACACATATGTATACCTTTGTATCGCAGCATTTGCATCATTTTGTGACGCAGAGAGGGGGCTACTTAGCAAAATACAAATAGATGTTGGATTTTACTGCTGTTATTGCGTGTACATGTGTTGCAAAAATGGGGATTTATGTGTATGACCATGGGCCTAGGTTTCCCTAGCATTACACACAGTCAGCTACTTATTTTGCAGATTGGCTAACAATCATCACATGTTCACACACAGATTTCTATTATTCCCATGTAATTGATTTGTACTCACCAACATGGCCACCAATCCGGAGTCCCAGGTGGTCCAGCAGGTCCTGTTCCCTGGTGATCAGATCTGCCCAGCGGTGCTTGAGTTGATGGACATTTCGCAGACTCCCGTAGACCCGGACCAGGTGATGGCGCACCTTCTCCCACCGGATTTTCCTCGCCTCCGTGTGATACCCCTGTATCACACGGCCCCCAGCCTCCAGCATCAGTGGGAGGAAATGGCTTACTAGCCATATGAACCCCCTCAATTCGTCTTCACCCATCCTCGACAGGCGAGGCCTACCTGACATATTGAGAGGTCTAAAAATGGACAAATTAAATATGAAAGTAAAAGTGGGAAATGGGGAAAGGTAGAGGTGTGAAAGAAAAAGAAGAAGGAGAAAAATAGCCCAACTAACCCCCCAAACTATGCTACCCACAACAGACTCCCACAGACAATACAAACTATCACAGGTATAGACAAAACAAGACTAAACAGACTGAGACAATGTTATACAACAATAATAGATTGACACTAAGACAAAATACAAGGCACACAGGACAATAAAGCAGTAAAACACAGGACAACACCTTTCACACAACCACACAGTCTAGATAAATCTGAGACTGCAAAGTGAAAGTGAAAGTTAACTCCCAGTACAGATTTGGTAAACAGGATATCCTATTACATCACTTCCTGCATAAAATGGCCGCCGTTTTTATTTTTCCGTTATGCGTCATATTTTCACGCATACACAGTTGTGCGTCATTTTTTTTTTACGCATTACAGTGCACATGATGCGGAGTGAAAAAATATGATATGAATATTAATAATTTTTAATGTGCATGAGATGACCAACATATTGTCCATGTAGCGTCAATTTTACCACGCATACATCATGGGCGTCAATTTTTTTACACGTACAGTAGTGCACATGATGCGGAGTGAAAAAATATGATATGAATATTAATAATTTTTAATGTACATGAGATGACCAACATATTGTCCATGTAGCGTCAATTTTACCACGCATACATCATGGGCGTCCATTTTTTTACACGTACAGTAGTGCACATGATGCGGAGTGAAAAAATATGATATGAATATTAATAATTTTTAATGTACATGAGATGACCAACATATTGTCCATGTAGCGTCAATTTTACCACGCATACATCATGGGCGTCATTTTTTTTTGCACATACAGTAGTGCACATGATGCAGAGTCAAAAATATGATATGATTATTAATAATTTTTTATGTACATGAGATAACCAACATATTGTCCATGTAGCGTCAATTTTACCACGCATACATCATGGGCGTCAGTTTTTTTACACGTACAGTAGTGCACATGATGCGGAGTGAAAAAATATGATATGAATATTAATAATTTTTTATGTACGTGAGATGACCAACATATTGTCCATGTAGCGTCAATTTTACCACGCATATATCATGGGCGTCAATTTTTTTACACGTACAGTAGTGCACATGATGCAGAGTCAAAAATATTGTGGATGTAAAATATACTTTGAAGGCGAAATATTAAGACACTTTTGGATACATTTGTATTTGACTCTGCATTGTGTGCACTCATGTACGTGAACAAATTATGACGCCCATGCTGTATGCGTAGAATATGGAGCAAATTTGTCCTTATGTCTTCATGTTTTTACCTTTGGAAAGGTGATTTGTCATGGTCAAACGGTGCGATGTGATACACATTTGTGTTTGGATATGACACATGTCCGTTGTTTTATGTATAGAAGGCATTCACACTGTAATGTTTGGGATACGTTGACTAATGTATTGACCATATTTGATGACATATTTGGTGTAATTGCTGATGGCTATTTTGAAATGATGGATGGGATACCATTATGTATTCCGTCTCCAAAATGTGTCCACATTTATGATGGTGATGCTTTTATCTGTAGTCCTAACAGGGAGTGGAAGAGTCACTTACAGTTTTTATGGGGCTAACCATGTCCCATTATGATTTTGTGTTTCAGATTTGTGTTGGACTTATGACATGGAGGCCACACATGTGCCTTATGCATGTGTTTAGTTCACAAGTACATGATTCTTGTATGTTTTGGGGGCGGTAGAGGTGGACTTAGGCCCCCAGCACCCTAGGATTTGACCATCCAGAATAGCTACTGTATCCATGGAGTATATTTATTATATCATGGCAAACCTGCAGCAGCAGGCTAATGTAAGGCCATATGGTATGAATGACTGTTGACCATTCATTCATCTCATTAGCCCATTTGACGTTTGCAGTAATGATGAATTGGAGCTAACTTGCATACCATTTTCCTATGACTATGTTTGCAAGACTCTCAGCGTTCCCGATGTGATAATGAGAATAATTTTTTGGTTGTCTGTGTCCCTTTCTGCATAAACTGGTTTAGTGTCATGTTACAATCTTCCTGCTAGGTTCAAACTGGGACACAACTGTGATGGTCTACTTTCAAATATTAGGTTGATTGTATGACATATGTGTACATGTGTGTGGGAATGTGGATCCACTATCACCTGTCTGGGTGTATGTTGTCACTGTAACTTCAAGGTCTCCGGCTGAGTTAGTGGCAGCTGATGTTGTACCAATTGTGTATTGCTCATATCACACACTTGAGAGAAGCCATTGATGACATGGTCACGTACACATGGATGGTCCCACCCTGTCTCTGAACACATGTGATGTGACTTTCAAATGATCTCCAATTTTGGGCTGGATGAGAGACTGTTTCAGTTGTTTGGATCCGGCATCTGTAATTGTCACATTTGTACTCTTGTTGGGCTCTGTGTATGGTAATGTATCATGTCACATCCTACCCTCTGTGCATACATTTGTGATGTTTATTTTTGGTGTGATGAATGTTATAGCATTCTTGCTCAATGAGACGACATTCATCTTCAGCAATTTCAAACTAAAGGTGGTCTGAAATGAATAGGCCAAAGCATGATGTGGTGTTTGTTATCTGTGTTTATTTACAAGTGTGGAATACAAGTGATTATAATAACTTAAGTAAAAAAATTGTTGACAATCTGTTGGCGCCTACGCACTCCTGCTGCCGTGTTAGGTTGTTCCCCCTCCTGTTGCAGGCCAGCATCCTCCTCATCGTCATCCTCAGGCATGTCTGGGTCCGGTTCAAGGAGGGGAATGTTCCTTTTAACACAAATATTGTGTAATATGGCACAAGTGAGTATGATCTTACAGACCATCTCTGGGGAGTATAGTAGGCTACCGCCAGTGATGTCAAGGCAGCGGAACCTTGACTTTAGGATCCCAAAGGTCCGCTCCACAATGCTGCGTGTCCTCTTGTGGGCGTCATTGTATGCCCGCTCAGCAGCAGTATTTGGGTTCCCATATGGTGTCATTATCCAAGGCTGGATGCCATACCCCTGATCAGCTGAAAGAGAAACACAGAATGGTATCAATTAGATGTAGGAGGCACTGTTGTACGTATCTTTGATGGCAGTAGTTGTGTTGTGTTGTCTGTGACTATTTTGTGCACTAATGTGACAACCTATGGTTGTTGGTGAAAACTTTGGCATTGTTTTTTTTCCTTGGCTGAGCAAGTGTTTGTTGGCTAACTGTTTGTCAGCAGGATGTATTGGTTTCTCAAGTACAGTGTGCCCTCCCTTGCATTGTGACTTGTGACACAGGTGTCCGTGTGTCCTCACTGGGGGTGTGATAATAGGTCCATGCAGAGTTGAAACATGAAAGTGTATTAGAAACGTTCATATGAACATACCCAGGCCACCCCATCCCTTAGAACTTATGCATTGTATTACTGTACAGGTTATTGTGAGCCTTCAAATTTGCAAGGTGACATTTAGGCAACCACAGTCATTAATGTCTTCACACTAAGCTGTAGAGTAAATTCCAATGTGTGAGAGGTTCAATGGTGACTTGTGAAACATGGCTAGTGATGTGAGTACCTCAGTGTGTTCCTGTCTAGGTGTTGCTATTGTGGTGTATGGGTTGTTTATCCTAGAGGGTTTCTGTGCAGTGAGTATATAAGTAGATTTTTGTCCTTACCAACAAGTAGTCCATTGCCATACCGTCCATCCTGGAAGTGTTGGTTGATGGTGCAGTGACGGAAGATGAATGCGTCATGTACACTCCCAGGATATTTAGCCACGATGTTGCTGATCAGTCCTTGGTGATCGACTATGGCCTGCACGTTGATGGAATGTGTGTGCTTCCTGTTGCGGTAGAGGTGTTCACTCGCAGCAGGTGGCACAAGGCGTACGTGTGTGCAGTCGATTGCACCAAGGACGTGCGGGAAGCCACTGATGGCGTAGAACCCCTGTTTGGTTTCCTGCTGCTTCTGCAGTGTGTTAGGGAAGCAGATGTGGCGGGGTGTCAGTCCAATGATGGCATCCAGTACTTTAGGCAGGAATGCGGAGAAAGATGGTTGTGATATTCCACCAACCAGGGCACCAGTTGTCTGAAAGGAGCCACTTGCCAGCATGTGAAGTACGGCAAGCAGCTTTGTTTCTGTTGGGATAGTGCGTGGAGTCACTAAAGTGGGGGCCAATTGCTGTTCAATATTTGTCAGCAGCTGCTGAATGGCCTGCCAGTTCAACCGGTACCTCTGGATGATGTCTCGTTCCCTGAGGCCATGCAGGGTTGTTCTTGGGCAGAATACCCTCTCCTGCCTTCTGCGCTGTCTTTGGGGTCCCTGCTGTTGTTGTTGTAGCTGCTGTTGTTGCTGCAGGGCTCTGCGTCTACGTGCACGCTGAAGAAAAAGCACCTCCATGTCTCCCTGTTGCTGCTCTGCTGCTCTGTTGTTTGTTCTGTGTGTTCTGATTAAGTACAGGTGTGTTTGCACCATTTTAACGCCTGCCCTGACCCAGGCGTTAAAATTTCACGATATTCGTGCTTTGCGTGATTTTTTTGCGCCGCCTGCCGCGCGGGAGTGATTTTTGCCCGGAAGCATAAATACGACGCACCTCTGTGTGCGTCGGTTTTTGGACGGGAACGCCTACCCTGCATGTCATTAACGCAGGGCGGGGTGCCGCTTCCAAAAACTGGCACACATAGCGCCATTTTCCTTGTGCGCCGGATCGGGCGTCAGGGTTTAAATATGGGGCAACGTTTGCGCTGAAAGTGCGTCAAAATTTTTGACGCACATTCGGCGCAAACAGAGTATAAATATGCCCCTTGGTGTGGTGGACTTTTGTGGATGTCGGGTTTTTGGCGGTTTGCCAGTTGCGTGTCAGAATGACCGTGGTGGTTTACCGCGACCGCAGCGGTGTTGTGGCGGTCTTCTGACCGGCGGTAAGCGCCTTTTACCGCCGAGGTCAGAATGACCCCCATAGTCATTGATCTGTCTGTATTGCTCAAACAGACGTTGCAATATATAATAGGTCGAGTTCCAACATGTTGGCACCTTCTGTATGAGGGCTTAAACTGGTACTCTATCAGCATGCTAAACAATCTGCCACTGCTTCCGGGTTTTAAAAGAATGTCTGAAATGAGTGCAGCTTCTTCTGCAGGTGGTCAGTATGTTGCTGACTATGTCTTCTTTTTTTAGAAACTCCAGCATTACCAGGTTGATGCAGTGTCCCCAATACAGGACCCTGAAATAGATACTGTCCATCATACTCTTGACTATATTACTGAATTATATTACTGACCTTGTCCGTGGCAATACATCCACAGCTGAGACATCTAGGTCGCAGCCATTCAGACACTTTGCTGTTACATTTTTACAAGATTTTTGCAGCTATATGTGAAATCCCCATGGTGAACATGGCTACTGTTGCATGCTACTGAACATTCTTAAAACTTTCTTCAGGGTTAAAACCTAAAGATAGCTGTTGCCTTACCCCCGCAAAAGAGATCCAGTGTGCAGTGATGCACATGTAAACAGTCACCTGAAAGCTGGTCCACTTTTCTGTCATCAGGTGGCTAGTGTGAACAGCACTTTGCTGCAAAGCTTGTCCAACCAATTGCAGAATCTCGTGATGCAGCTTTGAAACAGAAAAATAGGTCTGACTTGGAACCTTCCATTTTGGGCAAATGGCCTCCATGAATTCTAAAAATTCCACTCCTTCCACAAAAGAAAAAAGGAGGAGGGCCAGTGCTACCATTTTTGCCAGCTTCCCAAAGTACAAACGTGCCATTGTGTGGTTGTGGTTGTAGGGCCCGCCTGCCTAAACATGCCTGCAATAGTAGCTTGGATTTTCTTCTTTTCTCGGGCCACTGATGCACGCACTTTTGAGAAGAAGGAGGGCGTCTTGGGGCAGTCACTGTATGACATTGTGTCTCCATCTGACTCTCAGTCTTGTGCCAATTTGAGGTCACTGAGGCAGGTGATGCTGGCGCACTACTGAAGACAAGGCTGCTATGCATAAAGATGTCACACTCTTCTTCATCAGGACCTCTCCCCATGATTGGAGCTGATGTTTCCTGGCTCTCCTCACCTTTACCACCACCACATTCAGCATTTTTTAAGGTGCTCTTCCTACCAGATTGTGTCATGTTTTTTCATTTGGGTTGTTTGGCCTTTAGTACCACAGCATGAATCACGCTTACCTCGATTAAAACTCGTGTTGCAAATGGACCATATTTCAATGTTCTCCTCCTGCTTGCTAAGCATAAAAGAGTCCCAAACTGGGGAGGAGTACTTTCTTAGTGGATCAATGCCAATGCTTGAAGATGAATTGGAGGTGGGTGGGTGTGTCATTGATTGTCTCTCTGCAGTACATACTTCTATGAGGTAGGGGTTGCTGCAGGTCTCAGCTGGTGCTTTATAAATATGGGAACTGGCGGTGGTACCAGTGCCACATCCCTCAGAACAAGTTGACTAGGAGGAGTAATATTGTACTCCTCTGTGCCAGCTTCCACAATGACTGCTCATCGTCATCATCCTCCTCATCGTCCCCTTCCATAATTCTAAGGCTTTCAGAAACTTTTCTTTTCTCTTGCCTCTCCTGGTGTTTCCCAGACTCTGCCGGGGCCCTCTCCAGGTCCACAACATCTCATCATCAGAAGTGGTGCTTGGAGAGGATATTGGAGCACTGTTCCTTTTTCTTGCTGGAGATCTGGAGCCAATGATTCTAAAAGAGGAGGTTCTTGTTCAGCAGGAAGCTCAACCTCCTGTTCTGCTTCAACTTAAGGAAGATCGAATATTGCTGGCTACGGTTGCTGTCACTTTTCTCTGTATCCTGAAACAATTAGGTACTACTTTGTTAAAGGGACACATCCAATTCAATATCACTGCTCGTTGGCATTGCCATAATGGCAGTCGATGACTCGCTGACAAACATGGGCTTGGGCTTAGGTTGGGGTGGTGCTGTTGATGCGGAAGTGCTGTTCCCAGGCTCCTCCCGGCAGGCCGGGGTGGCAGGCACATGTCTCCAAAAAAGATTTTGGTTGGCACACCAGTGCCACTTTCTTGGCAGCACCTTTCTTTGGGGACATCTTAAAGCTGTCAGTAGCACTTAGCTGCACAAATGGAAGAGATTGGAGGACTGATGTCACATGTTTTTGGCACAGGCCTTCTGTCTGGCAGCACTGTGGGTGATGTCTCTTCTCTTCTTGTGCATCTAAAAGCAAACAAGCAACAAAAGCATTTAGTGAAACATGGCATTTTCAGTTTGAATTAGTACAGACAAAGGCAATATAATTTAGTGTGGTTGGTTACTTAGGTAATGAATCACAACAATTTATACAACCATTTTAAAGTCAAACATATAATTTAATTTTCAATAAGGATAACACAACATACAGATATAGCTCTTTGCTATAGGTGCATCAATTCTAAAGGAGACACCTGTGGCAGACAGGGAGGTGCATGATTAAATTGAATAATTCTTTAAAAAACTGAAAGTTAGTGTGTACCTATGTTTGTATAAGAGTATGAGAAACGTATTGTGAGGAAAGGAGGTAACAGACGAAAAGTGCAAACAAATGCATGATCACTGTTCATCATAAATACATTCATAATATACATATACTAAAATGATGCTTGAGCATATTATTAAACTGATGTCACATCCATGCAAGCCTTTGGCAAAGGCACAAAATGGCCACCAGTCACAAGGTAAAACAACAACAGTGATCAAGGAGGCATGGAGAACAAAGAACACTTGTAATCCTATGTCAAATGCACACTGGCTGATTTCACAAAATGGTCTCTAGTCACATGGTCAATCAACAACAGCAAGCAAGGAGGCATGGAGAACAAAGACACATGCAAGCCTATGGTAAAAGCACACTGGCTGGATGAAATGGCCACCAGCCACATGATCAAACAACAATAGCGATCAAGGAGGCATGGAGAAGAAAGAACACATGCAGGCCCATGGCTAAAGCATACTGGTAGACTGTACAAAATGCCCGCCAGCCACATGGCCAAACAACAGCGCGCAGGGAGGCATGGAGAACAAAGAACACATGTAAGCCTCTGGCAAAAGCACACTGGCTGGCTTCACAAAATGGCTACCAGGCACATGGTCAAACAGCAACAGCTAGCAAGGAGTCATGGAGACCAAGAACACATGCAACCACTTGGCAAAAGCTCACTGGCTGAGCACACAAAATGGCCTCCGACTACATGATCAAACAGCAACAGCGAGCTGGGAGGCATGGGGAACAAAGAACATATTCAAGCATATGGCAAAAAGCACACTGGTGGCTGCACAAAATGGACACCAGCTACATGATCAAACAACAATGAACAAGGAGGCTTTGAGCACAAGAACACATTCAGGTCCATGTCCACAGACTACACAAAATGGCCCTCGGCCACATGGCATGGAGAACACAGACAAATGGTGGCCGATGGCAAACACACTCACACACATTGGCCAGACAAACACTGAAGAAAACACTACCATTAATTCAGCAATGCAAAACACGACAATTAACTGAGCTATGAATAACTTACAACAACACAAATCCTTCTATGGCATCAAATAGAACCCCCCATATACAATATTTGCAGAACAAAACATGAAATCCAATTCTATCCCTGCCCTAAATGATGTTTTAAAAGCACATACTACAGAAACATTTCTTTCAAGATTGCACTTATGACTAGCACTGGGACTACTGGCTGGATGGCCCTTTGGAAGACTGGGCCGCACAGTAAAATAAACGAATGTTGCAAATGTGACAAAAATGGAGAAAAGGTACTGAACTGTGGAACGTTTTTCCTTTACAAAAGGTGAAAAATGACATGCAAAGCATATGACTAGGCCCCTACTGAAACCCCAGGCCACCCACCACAATGAAATTAAAAAATAAAATAAAAGTACAAAGAAACACTGGTGCATGCTTTAGCAAACAAACAACGCCCTAATACAGTAGTTTTTGAACTTACATGTGTGATATGAGAAATACAAAGTCCTTAAATCCAAAGGTATATATCCAGCAGGCAAGGAAAGTGATCCTCCCACCTCAAAATCCAAGTGAAAAATGACCAGGAGATGGACAAAACACTGGGAGGACAAGAAGAGGAAGTTGAAGTCTCTGGGGCACTTTATTCCTGTTGTAAAAAAAGTTGAAAAAAAAAGAAAAGGCTTCTTGCACTGAGAAACAACTTGAAGAAGAAAATCCACCCAAAAACATATTTTCAAGTAGATTTAGCTGCTTCTTGAGTAGAGAATCTACTTGAGGTGCGCTCGCTAGTGGCGCTATATAATGGTGCTGTCGTGGCCGGAAGCCCCGGGAGCGAAATCTTGTATGTGCTCGCTAGCGGCCTGAGAATATTGTGGCATTCACTTTTGAGCGCTAAAAAGAAATCTTGAGTGTGTGAACGGAAAGAAAGAATTTTGCTTCACACAGGATTGTAGAATTTGGGAACTCCGCATAGCGCAGGGTATCCGAATTCCAAAAACTCCACAAGCAGAGTGGAGTTTGCCACCCGGGCCAAGGCTTATGCTCAATATTGTAGCTTAAGGTGGTTATAGTGACACGACAATAAACACGGCTACAGGGCTGAATGGTTCATTGAAACAGTTAGTATCTATGCCATAAGTATTAGATGCGTTTAATGAAATGTTATGACAGAGACAGTATGCCTGAGTTTTTTAAATTAAAAAAATGTAATAATTGCTTAAGCTGTTTTTTGTAAAAAAACAAACAAATTATAGTTGCTTAAACTAATAGACCTTGAATAGTGAATTGGTCTTACACTGTGTTAAATGCTGTAGACAGGTACTTGGTTAAAATCTCAGAGACTACCTTAGGCTTGTCACATACTCAACTCAGATCCACTGTACTGCGCATAAGGTTCCCAACAAGGCAACCATCAGGCATGCCTTTCTTATTGACTAGTCAAGAGTTTAGGTGTTAGTTCCCCTATTTCACAAAACATGGGGTCACCCAAGATTCACACTGTGATAATTCTTGGTGGATATGTTTAGGAGGGCCTGAAAGGTTTAGTTGTCTTCCAGACATTTCTAATAAAAAAACTAACTAATATTACGTACATACATATACATATGTAGAGGGGCTTTAGGTTAACCCTTTTCTTTTTTTGGTCTGTTGGAATGTGATAGACACTCTGCTTCAACGCACAACAACATACAGCATAAGACTATGAGTGAGTCTTCTACAGCTGCTGGTTTTGCTGCCCTGTGGGTGGCAACCTTTTTTCCAGATCACGTGCATACATGAGCCTGAAAATGAGTGTCCTTTAGTTCTGGTGGAAAACTAAAGACCAGTCCTATAGTTTCCATTTCTTGTTTTTATAAGTCCCCTTTTATTATTTCCTACTCGTTGTTTAGTCTGTGTTTTGACAGTCATCTTTCAAACGGACCTGTTGCTTTGGGTTCCCCCTTTCCAACCACCGTCTTTCTTTGACCAGCACATTTCTGCCACTGACTTAAGACTTAACTAATCTTGGTTTAGCACAGTGGTGTATTGATCTCTCACTTAATGCTATTGGGTTTTTGGGCACATCCTTCCACCTCTACTCAAGTGCTTGCATTGCACTGCACAAAGGACTACTTTGCAACTATAGCCCTCTCTGCTGGTATCTGCTGGTTCACTCCTGTCTCTCACTCTGCTCCTCTTCTGTCCTCCTCTCTGTTTCCTCCAGCCCTTCCCCACCATGGTGCGCAATCCTCGGTCCGCAAACCAACACCAACTCGCATCGCCCTCCCACCATTCCCATTTCCCTTCTGTACCACATGTTCCTCCGGCACGTCACCCTCTCATATCTTGCTCCCCCCCATCTGGCTCCTGCCTCCTCTATATATTCCTTAGTACCCACCTGATATTCCCACTCAATGGTGTTTCTTAAGTGTCACAGAGGCTGTTTTTTTCTGTCTCATAGAAATGAAAGGCAGGCTATACTGAAGGCGCCCTTGCTTTTTAATACGGTCTTTTTTCATGTCAAAAGAGTGCTAGATAGCAAAAAAGCCTCAATAATAGTTCTTTCTTTCATTCTTGTGTGACTCTAATGCTCATACGCTGCATGTGTACGTACAATAAACCTAGAACGTTTGGTTTTGCTAATGCTTGTTACAATATGTTTAATAATAAAATAAGAACATGAAGATCAGCACTAAAATTATCATTGTTGTATGAGAATTGCTCACATAATTATTAGAATGAAATTGGGCCTCAAAAGAGGATATAATGGGGTGGGATTATATGTGGATAGTAGGGCCAAATGGTCGCTCCATGAAGATGTGGTGAACTCTGCAGTAGATAACAGGTATATTACTAAATTGATATCTTTAGCCAGCACACTTTACGACATGGATGAATATGTGTAAATAAGTCGGGTATATTTGTTGGAAAATGGTATTGTCACTGTGGTCATTTAATTAATTTGTACAGGCGCATTGTTTACCATATACAACACATTATTTGTATTATCTCCAACACATTGCAATGTCTAAGTTCTGCAAAAACATGATTTATAGCTGCATTTCATTTGTTTCCCTAAGGAACGCCTCAGGTGGAGACTCTGGGCACCAAGGCCCAAGTTGTATTTATCCTTAATAGCTACTTTTAGAGTTGGGCAGTCTCAGAACCTTACTCTGACGCTTGCTTATTGGCTGTCGGAGACAAAGTCTTCTTGTCCATTGCTGACTGAACCTTCCTTTCCGGAGGTCTTCTGTTATAGTGCCCACAATTACTTTCACCTGCCTGTGAAATTAAAGCACATACTTTTCTGAGATATTCGTCCTGGTGTAAATTCCTTAAAACTGCACAATTCCTATATTACTTACAGTGATGAAAATACACTAATTGCTAACCATTACAGCACAAATTACCGAACTGAAGAAAATAGAATGTACCATATCGATTAAATAGGTTCAGTACAACATAAAATTGTATGTACAGTAATAAATAATGTGAGGACATATGTATTATTTAAGTGGTTGCAAATTGCAAACCCACTTTTTTGCAATCTCTACTTTATTCTGCGAACCGGTCTGCGTACAGATAGGTCGGTTCACAAAACAAGGAATCACAGAAGGTCACAGACGACATGCCTAATTAATATTCATTTAACAAGTTGCAATATGAGGCTCTATGTGCTTGAAGGCTGCCACAGGAATGCAGTGGGCAGTGGGCAGTAGATAATTATCACTGTGATTCCATTTCAAAATGAAAAATGTATTTTTTAACAGAAGCAAAGCAATGGTTTGCAACTGGAATTAAGGTTGCAAACCATTGATACATTGTAAGGCATTGGGTTATTAGCTGAGAGGGATAGAAGCCCACTCAAATAAGAAACACAATCATTATCACGATGAACCACAAAAGTCACAAAATAAACTTGTGGTTAACCCTCTGGCTGCTAATAAATAAAATTACATAAAATTACAAAGATCCAATTAGCAGAACTGGAGTTATGAATGTTTAAACTTTCTAGTGAAATTAGCACCAAAAAGCACAAAGCACCAATTGCAGTTACCTCGTCATGCTGGACTGGGTCAAAGCCACAAGTTCAGGCCAACCACAATGGTGCGTCAGTTGGAATCAGGGACCAGGTTAATCCCAGTGTAGAGTTTTGCCTTCTCTCAGTCAAAGTTCAAGCAGTGAGCTGCAGTGAGCTTTGTGTTGGCAGTCATGCAAGGGAACCATTGTTAGTACAAGAAAAAAGTCAGGTGTCACAGACAGTTGCTGTCTGCTGCAAAGAGCTGGTCATTGCTAGAGCTTTACATTGGTGGTCGAAGCGGACTGCTGCTGAACAGACACAAAGAGCAGGCCTTCACTGGAGATTTGCTACAGTGGCCATTGCAGATGATTGTCGGGTGACACAAAAAATCCGTTTGTGTTTGTGAAGAGCCCAAAAACCTCTGGACCTTCTTCTGGAGCTCAGGACCTGTGCTTTTGAGGGAGGAAGAGTACAATCTGGTGACAGCCAAGGGACCAGGACCAGGAGGGGGACCTCCTTGCGATCAGAACTCACTCCAGCTGAGGACAACAGCAGAGGTCACGCAGGTCCAGTTGGGGCTGGCAGCTGGGCAGTTACAGGAGAGGCCTCTGGAAACTTGTTGTGCCCCTGTAGCTTAAACAGGGGGTCAGCCAACTGATCCTAAAAGTCACGTCTGGGGAACCAGGGATCAAGGCAAGCAGGTTCAGTCTTCTTTCTTCAGACAGCAGGGCAGTTCTTATTCTGCAGTTTCCACAGATCCTTCTGAAGAGAGGTTCTGAAGGTACCCTTTTTTCCTCTCAGTGGCAGCCTGTGGGTGGTGACTGTCCCTTTGTCTAACCTTCCCCATCCCCAAGTTTGGTTCCAAAATGTCTACACCAACAAAGGGTAGACAGGCATAGGTGTGAGCTGCATTTGTCAGTGGCAGGACAGGCAACTCTTAGAAATCAGGAAGGGAGTGGTCACCTGTGGCAACCCTTTTAAGCTCAGCAAGGCTGAGTACAACCCCCAGGAACATCCTGCTCAGTAGAGAAACACTCTCCACTATATCTAAGGTCCTTTCGTCCCCATAATTAGAAGGAATATACAAAATACCACATGGGACTCATTCAGAGTAATGTGTCCAGACACTGCCAGAAAGGCACATTTAGGTTAGGCAGAAAAACACCAACTTTCTAAAAGTGGCACTTTCAGAACGGTAACTTGAAATCCAACTTTACTGTTAAAGAAGATTTTGAATTACGATTTGAATGAGTGGAAGAGGCATTTCTCTATCTGTCCCTACTCTGGAGGTATCACTTGTTTAGTGTAATAAGGTAACCCAATGCTAGTTTATGGGTGAGATCGCTTCACAACAGTGAAAGTTGATTTTGGAGTTTTACACTGTCAGGACACGTAAAACTTAAATACACATGTCCTACTTTTTAAATAACTTCACACCTCCCTCTAGTCTTTTGGGCCTGCCTTAGGGGTGTTTTCTAAATATTAAAAATGAAGCTTTAGCCCTGTCAAAAGGTTTTTTGCCAGGTCAAAATAGAAGTTTAAAACAGCACTACAGGCTGCAGTGGCAGCAAGAGACATGTTTTACAGGGCTATTTTTGTGAGTGGCACAATACGTGCTGCAACCCACTAGTAGCATTTAATTTACGGGACCTTGGTACATGTAGCACCATTGATTTTTTAGAGCGCATAGCTACTTCATGAGAAGTGTCACAGCATTAAGGATTCACGCCAGGAATTCAGAAAAGAGAGGCCGTCCAGGAGGCTCAGTTAGATATGTCTAAAAAAACAGGAGTGGCGGTCCTGACTGCCACCGGGAGTGTGGCGGTCTGAAGCCACCATACTCGTAATGAGGCACAAGCCAAGTCCCAACATGGGTGCCAACACTTGTTGGCAGCCAATCAGATCCCAGCACGAGATCGGAAGGGGTTGCGAATCCTTTGCGTCCCCACATATACACATTTGGATTTACTTTAATTTTTGTAAAACTACTGAACAAATTTACACCATATCACAAAAAGATTATAATTCCGTTCAGGGGTTTCTGTGCTATTGCTGATCAAAATCCGCACAGAAAAATGAATGGGGGAAAAAGCATTTTGGAACCTACCCCTCCTTTTTCTCAGCTCCTGATTGACGGATCCTCCAGAAACTTCCCAGACAGCAGCTGACATGACTGGCAAATTATTTGGGGAAATATTGTGAAGATTCATCAACCAGCATCAAGGATATAGGCAAGTAAAAAAATGCTAACTATAACTACCTATGGGCAACCGCTACTATGTTATATATATATATATGTATATTCTATATTGACCTATACATACTTATATTCACAATATTCTAGTAGTCAATGACATGGGGCCTTATTACGACCCTGGCTGCCTGAAGACAGCCAGGGTCACGGTGGTGGTTGGACCGCCGCCAATGTGGCAGTCCGACTGCCACATTACGGCCGTGGCGGTTGCGCCACAGTCTGACCGCCAGCACCGCCAGTTTTACTCCATAGGAGGGGCGGGCGATCCTAATCCGCCAGGGCAGTGATGCATGCAGCGCCGGGCTAGGGATGACGACCCCCTTCTCCACTAGCACATGTTGGTAGCACTGCCAAGTAACTTCTGGCTGAGACAGGATGCAGGGGGTCCCCCTGGCCAACCCCATCGCGATGTTCACTTTCTGCTTTGCAGACAGTGAACATCGCAACGGGTGCTTGTGCACTCTATGCACAACAGCATTGCTTCCGGCTCTATTATGAGCCAGAGACAATGCTGTCAGGCATTTCCCACTGGGCCAGTAGGGGGAAACAAGGTTTCCACCTGCTGACCCAGTGGTAAACTCTTAATGGGACTCGCAGGAAGGCGGCCGCACTGGTGGCAACCTGCCCGTCGGGACTTTGGCAGATAGGCTTTTCCGTCCGCCCAAGTCGTAATGACTCCCCAGGTCATGATATTTTTGTATGTCAATATTTAAAGTTCGATAAAATGATATACCACCTGCTGTGTTTGCCTCCTTTGTAGAGAAAGGCACAAAGAGTAGGAGGGTCAAGTAGGAGGATCACAGGCAAAGTATCTAGTGGAAAAATTGCAAAAGCAGATGTCTATGGGCCCCCCTACCATGTTTAAGTCAGAGGAAAAACACTTGACTTTTCAGTAATTCTACACTGGGGGATAGCACTTTTCTTCTGGAAGTATGCGCCTTACTGGGTTTGCAAATGCTATTTTCATTATTTAAATAAAAAAAAATTAAACATTCATTTTTAATGTATATGCACTGACATCATAATAAAAACTGTTGTATTCAGTTCTTGATAATTTAACAGAGAAAGCTATTGTAAAGCTCAAAGAAGACACAAAGCGCTGGTGGTACAGGAATCCAAATTAAGCTTTATTTAATAAAAGAGACTCCATCCATCAGCCCTCTCAGAAACCAGTACAACACAACACTTTTCACAGATAATCTCCAACCAGATCATAGACACATTCCATAACAGAAAGGTGACACAGAAAATAAAAACTATACTGTTAGTCCAGGATACCACACTCCCCACTTCACAAAGGACAGACAAACAGAAAACAAAACACAGGGGTGACAAACCAGTGACCAAAAGGAATAAAATCAGAAATGACACCAAATATAACATTGCATGGAATGTAAAACTAACAGCCACTAAAATTAGAGAAAAAGCATTGTGCGGAGTGAAAAGCAGAGTACCATAAAAACAAAACAGCATGAAACAAGATCGATAGCTCTCAACTCTTTAATACAGAGACATGACTGAGGTTCCAGATGTGGCCATCTTCAAGCTTTACAGCCCCATTGCACAATCTGATCACCTTAAAAGGTTTACCATATTTGAATGTTCATTGCTGCCCTTTTGGGAGCCTCATAACTACCGCATCACCCACCCTCATTTTGACATCATTCACAGCATTTCTTTTGTCATAACATTCTTTTTTCCTTCTTTGTTTAACAGCCTCTCTTTTAAAACTTCCTCTCGCCACATTCATGGAATGCACTTCTTGAGTGTTCTGTTGAATCTTTCCACCACCCCGCTAGTTTGAGTGAGTGTTACAGCACAAACTGCGTGTGTACAATTGCTCTCTCATCCAGGAAATACTCTGTTTTGCTAGAGGTTAACTGGCCCCTATTGTCCTTTAGTATTGCCTCTAGATTTCTTTCACAGCTAAATAACTTTTCAACAAATCTAATCACTGCATGTGTGGTCAGCCCCCACCATACAGTGATCTCATGTCAACCAGAATGAAGATTTATCAAAACTAAGAGATACACTGGCATAACACCCTTAGTCCTCACAATGTCAAAAGCAATTTCCTCCAAAGGCTTCTTGGAAATGTCTCTGCCTAATGTTGGTAGTGCCATTGCTTTTCTTCATCTTGTGTGTGTTTTTGTTACCTTATTTATTATGTAGGTTTACACCATTGTCCATTGTTTTTATTGTCCTGGTCTTATTCTTTTGTTGCTTGGTCTATATTGTTGTACTTTGGCAGCATGTAGAATATTAGCACACCTTCTTTCTTTCTGGTTTCTTCTGGTGAGCCTCCTCTAATATGATTGCAATGAAAGAGTGTTTTTGGAATTACCTGAAAGTTTGTGGTGAAAATCTGACTGCTGGGAAGAAAGCATCAGTCCTTCTCCATTGCTCAGGGTTGGAGGAGTAGGATGTTTTTCTGCATTCATTGGATGATGAAGATCATTCTGCCTCTTCTCGTAGGCACAAAGAGTGCATCAAGAAATTATATAAACATCTCTTACCTAAAGTCTTGACAATCCTTGCTAGGTACTACTTTGGCATGCATGTGCAAAGGGGCATTGGTACTGTTCATGAGTATGTCACTATACTACATAAACCTGCATCCTTTTGTAAATTTTATAAGTGTTGAGGCAAGTATAAGGGACCATTTTATGTTACGCTGCAAATCTAACAAGATTATGGAGGAACTCTGGCTTAAATATAATGCCATCCTTGTCACTACAATTGTTGTAAAGTTCAAAGAAAACACAACACGCTGGTGGTGCAGGAATCGGAGTTACTCTTTATTTAATGCAAAAGACAACATCTATCATCCCTCTCTTAGAAGCCAGTACAACACAACTGTTTCCACAGTAAATCTCCAGCCGGATCACAGAAACACATTCCTTAATAGAACCAAAGTTTGTGTGTGTGTATATATATATGTATATCACATCAATATTTCTGTCTGCTTCAGTGGAACAATTCAACAGATGCATGCCTGAATTACATGGCAATCATATTCTTCACTGAATATGAGCATTAGCTCACCTATATGTTGCAATTGCGTACAGCCATCTTACACATGTGAAATCAAAACCCAAATCTCCATACTTCATAAAAGGGATTATCGGATTGGCAAATGTGTACTTTCCCAAAACATTAAGGCAGCAATGTTGCTTTACACAGCAGTTTCAGAGTGTTTTGCAATACAGCTTAACAATCTCTTTGAAAATTGTAAATGTATAAATATCTTTATTAAAAGTTACAAAGTACTGCAAGACTATCACATTAGTCTCTAGAGACTACCACATTACAGTAAAAGTATGTTTCAAAGAATAGCCCCTGTATTTTCACATGTCCTCACCCTAATGTTGGGTTGGGTCTTAAAATAGCCTTTTATTTCACTGTGTAGTTCAGTTTCAGATATGGTTCAGTAGGGTTTGGCGTATTTGGTGGATGTTTTTAATGAATATATTATTGCCAGTTGTAGTAAACCATCTTCACGATATAACGTTTGCAAAACATAAGGGTTGAGGTGCCATATGTAAGACATGGTGTGATTTCTAGGAAGGCAGGCACTGTTTTGTTGCTATGTCTGCATGTTTTTCATACTTTTGCGCATTTGCTAGTGAGTACTTCTAATCTATTGTTTGGTAAGTATTTGAATATAGAAAATGGGTGTGAGAAAATAGAGTCATTAAGGATTTAAAAGTAGCTTTCATCTCTATTTCACTTCGTACACCAGTGAAGTGACCAATATCATTGCCTCGACAATGAATAATTATAAAATGTGGATGCTAACAATTAGTAAGAGTTGGAATGAGAATTATGGAATGTTATTCCACCTTCAACCTCTTTCAGTCACCCAGGCATCTCAACATTTGCCATCCCTAAATTATGCTTAACTCCTTTCTTCTTGCTCACTAGTCCAAAAGATATATGTCCAATTATCCACACATGAACCATTTTTCTTTCACCAAAATCAAAAACCTTTAAGAAACACTGACTCAAGGTAGTGAAGTAAAACATGGATGTACTGGGCTACAACACTGGCCAATGACATTATATGTGACAAATTCTACTTACTAAAGAAACTGGCCGATTGGTTATATCTGAGATTTGGCTGGGAAGATAGCCCAAACATCACTAGAGAAGCACATTAATTGCTAAAAAGACTAGACTGTATATTTAAAAAATAGAGTGTAGCTACATCAAATTCAGTACAATTGAATGTCGAATGACCTTGTAAACCAATAGACTACAGTATTAGAAGGCTAATCCACCAATTACGTGTTACGTACTTGATTTGTTGAAAACTGATGAGCAAGACATACTAAATTTAATAACATGAGAACATTTTACGAATAGTATGGTTTGTTGTAAATACAATTTGGATGTTACAGAAATGTTTACTGCATTACAATTACCATTAGGCTTCCCATATAGTCTGATTCTACTTAACTTATGCAAACACTATTCAAATTAGTTGAATAGCTGTGCTACAAATCTAGTTTCACTGAAGCTTGGAGATACACCTATTTATTTGATGGTATTGTCTTGGTAGGAAAAGAACAACACCATTTACTTGTCTGAAAGGTAAATACAAATAAAGTTGCATAATATTTTACAAACACAACTTGTTCGATATGTAGGGAATGTGTCAGTTATACTTCACTGTAATCATTAGTAATAGTACTGTTGCTTTTTCCTATCTTTATATCCAGTTATAGCTACAATTACCACGATGCCTTCAAAATATTATCAGAAAAAAATGAAAATAAAATTGTACTCCAAATATATTAGAGATTGAGTCCTGACAACTTCAAAAGGATAAACTGGATGTTCAAAAAAGAATAATGGTTACAATATTGCTGTTTGTCTGCAACATGTGAAAGGAATTTGCACTGATAAGATGCCAGTGCATGGAACTCAAATTTCCACAAATGCTAATATGTCTAAATAAGATACCTACAAAAACAAGCAGGTGAATTGTTCTCTAAATGGAGGGACACTATTAGAAATATTGTATTTAAACAGTTTAAAAAACAGAGTATTTGGCAATTTACTAAAATATGATCCCATTTGCAAATCTGTGCAGTAAAACTGAAACATAAAAGTATATTTACTTGATTGTGGAAAAAGCCATTGCTGTAAAAAGAACATTATTTTAACAATGAATCACACAATTTAATTTTAACTTATACAATCTGTACCTTTGGGAAAAAACATTGAATCGGTCAACAAATATATATATTTAGAGGCTGGTGGAGATGCGCCTCCAGTACTGAACTATACTTTCAGGAAGCATGTTTCCATGCATACACTAATTGGATGCTATATGTAAACACTAAAGGACGTTGCTATGAAGTTATGCATGGCTCTGTCGTAGGGTTAGAAAAAACTGTTAAAAAATGTTACCAAACACTCATAACAGGATTTTGAGGAAAAAGCAACTAAACATCTAGTTTACCAATGGAATTGCACTTCAGTATGCAAGATTGACCTAAAATGTACAGAAAAACTACAAAAGTTTATTACTATTTTGAAAAAAAAACATTGCAAGCTAGAATTAAACTTTTACAAACATTGGACAGCTGCCTAATTCGAAATATTACACAGCTACAAGGCCACAGTTTAGATTGATATCAAAATGATACATGTAATTCAACTTTTCATTACATTAAAACACTTTCAACTCATCATTCCAGTATAAGAAAACTAGTACAAACTTTATACTTTGTTAAAAGACCTGCTGTGCAAATTGGACCTAATAATAGCTGCTTTATCACAATCAAATCCTGAGTAGGTCCTATCAATTACAAAGTATACACAATCTAAATAATCAGGTGTGTCCAAATATTGTATACTCAGACAACACACTGTACTATTCATTTATGGACTTTGAACAGTATGATTTGAATATTTTGCAATTCCACTAAACCATTTCTAAATTTTGGAATAAGGTGTGCATTTGCTGTAGATGCACTCTTTATGGAAAACAAAATAAATATATTGATTTACTACAAAAAAACGGAAAAAGAAGACAGAGTTGCTTGGAGAAAACTTGCTATTTCTCCTATTGTAGAAAACAGATATGATGTTTGTTGTGATCAAATTATATGTTATTATTTCCTTGGAAAACTTGACCATAACTTTATGCCTTCACGTGCAATTTGGAATAATTTGGAAATTTACCATATTCCTTTGAAATTCCATTTCCATTTGAAATTACATGAAAGAATCTTAATTCAAACTTTACATCCTTTCCAAACTATAATAAGAATGCAACCTAAATCGGGTGAATTTCAAGCTCAAGAATTAGTGCAAGCGTTAAAAGGAAAGGTTGTTTTTCAACCATTAGATTAAAAAAACAAAAAAACATTGAAACTGTGGGACTACAGCACAAATTAGTAGGACCTTTAGTTGAATTAGTTAATGGAGTGCCAGCAAAAGATAAAACAATTTGGCAAGAATTGATAAGCATTTCCAAAATACAAGAGGCTATTTCATTCTTTTTAGAATAAAACATACACTACCAGAATTTGAAACCGAATTAATTTATAGACACCAATGACGTACTAGTGACAGATGAAAGTAACATAGGCCAGTTTCAGAAAAACTAGTAAAGAATACTCAGTAGAAATATATGAACACTATAGAATACACCCACTGCGTTCAAAAGATTTAAAGGGTGATGTCTCAGAACTGTATGAAATGAAAGAGCCTACAGCAGATCCTGATAGTATTTGGGGAAAAACTGGAGCAGCTCGGTTTTATACAATTTTATTTCCAACTCGAAAAGTAGGGTGAAATGATGATTGTCCTATTCCAATTCCTGCATCATAATATTGTTGTACAAGATTATATTCAAAAGAGTGAATTATCTGTTACCTCTTATGCTGTTGTGTATGTGATGCAAACTGGGCCAGGATTTAATGACATAACAGCTAAAGATGTTTTTAAATAAAGTGGAAAGCAATGATGGAAACCTGGAACATACCTTATAAAATATCATGGCATGTAAGCGAGTTATGAATGATTATTGGTACTGGAGGTATAGAGAACTAAAATGCATGTTGAGGGATTTGGGACCACCAACTTAGTTCCTTGATTTGAGTTGTGCCCAATACCTATGAGATGATTTATACACGTTCCTATTTGAAGCTAACAATATTTTGCCAGATGTGGCTGTGAAATCACCAGGAAAATTGCGTTCTCTACATCCAGCAAAGTTTGCAGCTTTTTTTAATCTCAAATCCCACACTATGCTTAAAGAAATCCCCTAGAAGATGTTGTTTTCTTTTGGAGAAAAAAGACCCAAATTAGAGGTGCACCTCATACTCATAAGCTGGTATGAATAGAAATGCACTAGAATTTGGCAATGACTGATGAATCTGTTCTTCAGTTTATTGAACATTATGCTACTTGTGACATCCCAAATAAAGAAACTAACAAAAAAATGTTTGAACAAGTTAACAAAATTTAAAAGTCACAAATGTGGAAAATATTGTTTAAGGAAATGTCATCGTCACTCACACAGTCAAAGAACTATAACTTGCCAATTGCATAGCTATTATTTACACCACAAAATGACGTCTTTGTTTTACATATATTAATTTGGCTATGATATATGTATATATATATATATATATATATATATATATATGATATATACTTTACTATAATTGGAGAGTTATTCTTGCTTGACTGTGTGACGTTGACATTTGATGTTACATTGTCGGCCGTAGTATAAGTTGGAGAAATAAAGTTTCAATGAAAGACTTTAAAAATTACTATAACTAACTCTCTGTCCCTCTCTCTCCATCTCTCTATCTCTCTATCTATCTATATATAGATATATATATATATAGATATATATACATATATTTATATAATAATTATATACATTACTTCTCTATTCCACCTGCCACTGCACCACACACCGTGGGTGCTGCTTTCCGTGGGAGTGGACCCATGTTTAGATTCCCAGCATCAATCCAATTTTGGCTGCTATAAAGGAAACACACTCACTGGAGCTGATGCAATCACTTTTATTGCCAACACATTAAAGCACTGGACAGACGTGATTCGGCATGGTCACCTTTCTCAATGTCTGTGCAACAGAGCTTTCACAGAATTTAAATAAACACTTCATTTATTGGTTCCTCCATATCTATGAACACTAAAGAGGGATTTAGCTTGGCACCAACAGCTATTCCATGGTGGCCATCTTACAATATGCGCTATTTCACATCTACTAAGTGACCAATAAAACATTGATAAATTCATCTTGTCATATACTCATGGGGGCATGGTGGAAAAATAAATTCATTCTACCCTTCTCCCCTTGTCATATCCATAATTCATGTGCTTGCATTGACTTAGTGGGGAGTCAGACACTCCATACTCTTAGTTAATCTATTTTACCCCACAGTGCAATATCAATCAAGCCCTGAATGGCCCTTACTTGAATTCATTAAGTAAAATTAAATTAATTTAAATACAACCCTGAATTTTCAAACATTATCCACCTCAAACCATTGTTTTACTTCAACATTGCGATCTGAATGGGCTATCGCTCCACGGTCTCGTGCGGACATGCACTGCTACCATGACCACGTTTGCCCCACAATTACTTCATGCCCCTCTTTCCTCCAATGATAATCACCATATGTTTCATTACATTTCATTGTGATAGATCCATTCACAATGGAGGATCTTTCCCCATATCATCCCAAAATGTCCTGCTCATGAGGGAGACCAAGATCTTCAAAACAAAATCCCAAACATTATTACAATAACATAATTAGAACTTCTCCTCATCCCGTCCCTAATGTACAGTGAATATTCATATATTTAAAACTTTATTGTTCCTTATACAAGCTCCCAGTCCCTCCTTCCTGGGCAACAACTTTGAATATAAACTAATATCTGAATGATTACAAAACTGACAGGAGACATTCTTTCGCTATTAACCTACAAGTACCCATAACTCCTCATCATTATTAAGTACTCCATGGGCTTTTGTCTGTAACTCTACTATGTACCTGGATTCCAGAATCCTCAGTTTGCTAGTCCTGTCTCCCCCCATTCTTCTGTACCTGATCCAAACATAAGATATTCAGAAGATTTCAATTGTTCTTGTGCTCAACGTCAAAATGGCAGGCTACTGGGTATGTTTGATCCTTATTAAAAACGACCCCATTATGTTAAAGCACCCTATTTTTTGCAGGATGAGGTGCTCCCTATATATTATTTTCCACAGGGGCATACCAGGCAGTAGATGGTAAATTCAGAGTTACAATTAATTAACCTCATCATTTTTCTATTTCCCCTTCTCCCAGGAGCCGTGAACTCCCGTACTTTGTTGCTATTTTTATAAGCCTTACACCTCATACACAGGAAGAGACCATTTAGCAGCTCCTTCCCAATGCTTCATGTACTATATGGTCCTTAAGTGAGGCGCCCCTCCTGTAAATAATCAAGGGCAAAGACTTACATGGACCCCAATTATATTGTCACTGCTGAGGGTTCACCAATTTCTTCTAAATATCTGAAAAACTGCTGAGGAGTTGGCAGAGAATTTTGTGATCATTCTAACCCTGTGTCCCTCCTATTTTTCTGTTTCCCACTTCTCTATCAACAGTTGGTGTCTAGGTACTAGGGCTGTTCTCCTGACTGCTTCATTTAGAACCCCTTGTGTGTATCATCTGGCTTTAAACCTGCCTACCACCAGATTCTAAGCTTTATGATACTCCACCTCAGTCGAACAATTATGTTTCGCATGCAGCAATTTGCCATATGAAATGTTACTGATAAGACTTTGAGGATGGTGACTGCATGCGTGTAACACAGAATTGCCAGCAGTGGGTTTACGAAAAAGAGTTGTCTGCAGTTTCTTGTTTTCAACATAAACTATGAGGTCCAAATATGCTACCCTGGTGTCACTAATGCATCCTGAAAAATGCAAACTAAAATTGTTTTAATTTAATACAGAAATATATTCTTCCGCTGCTACTCGTGTCTCTTTCCAAATGATGAATAAATCATCAATATAGTGAGCCCACAGGGCCACACTCTTAAAAAAACCAAAGGTTTTACTTCAAGGGCAATCGTTGCTGCTGCCTGTTTCTCGTTAGCAGTCAAGCCTGAGCTGCATCTTTCTCATGAGCAGTCAGAACTGCTGCATTCTTCTCTATACCAAGTCAGCTTCATCTGCTTGAGAGCAAGGGCTGAATTTTTCTCCTCCAGGGCCAAATCAGGATCAGCCTTTTTCTCATTCAGAGACAAAACAGCAGATTTTTCTTTTCAACCGAAAGGCTGCTTTCTTTTCCTCAGCAGCCAACATTTTCTCCTTTTGGACCAAAGTGGCCACTTCAATTATAAATTCCTCTCAGCTTTCTCATCCTCTGGCTTCAGCTTGCGAGCCACCAGCTCAGATATTGACAGACTGGGAGAGGACAAACTGTTCCCATACCCAGGCAATACAGGTGAAGATGCCCTCAAAAATAAGCTATCTGTTGCCTTTGACCCTGGAGCCTTTCAACTCCCTCATCCTCATTCTCCTTAGAGATGGTCTGTAATAGACTGATCTTGTGCTAGGGCTTGCAGGTTTTTTATATTCTGACTTTTTGGACGAATTGCTCAAGCTCCACCCCGTCTCCTTGCACATGACTTCATCTCCACTAAATTAAGGCTTGACAGGCAGATCTACCCCTGCACTTCCAAAAATCAAATCCATTTGCTCCAAAATAAAAAAATAAAACAAATTGCATCAAAATGTCAATCAATATGTAAAAAATGAACAAAAATAACTAGAGGACTTCTGTAACAACAGAACAACAGTAGAACAACATGTAGAACAAAGTATATACCTGTGGGGTGGAGTTGGGAACTTGGAGTGGAGCTTCGGGCTGTGACCACTGTTCCCCATTGTTCTTGATTCTTTTTGGGGTGACAAGCACCCTGAAGTGTTGGGGGGTGGGCAGTTATAAGTCTGCCATTCAGAAATGCTGGTGGGGGCTATGAAGGAAAGGTTTTGTGTTAGGTCAGTTGTTATTGAAGTTTTTTGTTGATCTGAATGCACTTTCACTCCGGACTAGAGGGCACTATCGTCTCTGCCATCTCAGGCCAATTCTCAGCCTAGAGGAGGTGTTATGTGGGCCTGTGAGGGTTGGTGCCCAAAGTTTGGAACAGACACAATGACGGCAAAGGCCTCCATGAGGATAATGTCCTGGAATGTAAATGGACTTGGAGATAAAATAAAGAGGGAGGTAATACTGCAATATCTTAAATGCCATGGCCCTAATGTGGTCCTCCCACAGGAGACCCACTTAATGGGTACCAGCTATCGAGCTCTCGATAAATTGAGATACAAGATGGTGGCCCATGCCGGTTACACATAGTGCTTGAGGTGAGGGGTGGATCTTGATGAAATGGTCACTCCCATTTACAACCCAACACGTTGGGAAGGACCCATATGGGAAATATGTAGAACTGTCTGGGGGATGGGAGGGCCTGACACTCAACTTCAGTTGGTTTATGTTCCACTGCGTCTGTACGCCTCTACTTTCTCTGATGTAAGCACTCTGCTGCTCCAGCTGCCTGATGGTGTGCTGCTCTGGGGGGGGGACTTTAACTTAGCACTCAACAAGGACCGTGACCAATGGCCCCCCAGGAATGGGGGGTTGACCGACACCCTATTCCCTGACTTCCTAATGGCCCTATGACTGATTGATGTATGGCATACACACAACCCCAGGAAACAACAATACACCTTCCACTCGGGCTCACATGGGAGTCTCTCCTGAGTAGACTACCTCGTTACACATCACCAGCTAGTCCATCACCACTCACAAATGCGTTACTTGTTGCGTGGAATAACAGATACCTCCCCAATATGGGTGGTGTTCGGTTTGTGTCACAAGGCCAGGTAAGGGTTCAGTCCAATTAATCTCAAGTACCTGCAGCAACCCATAGCATGGGAGGAAAGCTAGACAAACCCTGGCCTTAAAGCAGATGGGACATAGAGATCTAGCGACAGATGGTGCTAAGGCGATCCACTGCCCCACTCACCACCGCCTACCGCATAATAGGGGGGAAACAAGGTAGACAAACTATTGGTGTGGCTCGACAAAAGGGAGCAGACCAGGCATTAGATTCAGAAGTTTAAGAGAACCGAAGGTAACTTGGTAAGGGAGAGGCAGTACATAGATGACACATCTACCACATAATATGCTCAATTCTACTGCCTGGCAGTACTAGCAATGGCTGACAATGCTCAAGACTTTCTCCGTGATATCCGGCTGCTGCACCTCTCGGAGACAGATCGAGAGGTCCTGAAGGCAGACATAACTGAAGAGGAGGTGGGGGGCCTTGAGGGAGCTTCGCTCCAGAAAGGCCATGGCCCCAATGGAATTCCGATTGACTTATATAAAATGCTGGCATCCAGGCTAGCCTCCCACCTACTAAACATGCATTAGGAAAGCAGATAGTGAGTTTTTTTACTGTGCAATCAGAGACTAGCCACCATAGTGGTCATACATAAAGAGAGGAAAGCCCCAGAAGTCTGATCTCCCTCTTGAACGTTGAGGTTAAAATATTGGTCAAGTTGCTGGAAATGAGCCTGATCAAAGTGATACAATCAGGATTTATGCCCCACCCAAGCACAACTCTCAATCTCCGACGCCTTCATGGTGTACTGTGAAGGTGGGCCAACGTGCGTGAGCAGACCCTGGTGCTGTCACTAGATGCCAAGGTGGCATTTCATACAGTGAAATGGGACTATATTTTCAAGGTCTTGACCAAATTGGTCTTTGCCCCACAATTCTTACAATGGGTGTGACTTCTCTACTCTAGACCATTAGGGTAGGTTAAAGTCAATGGAGGACAGTTCTGAGAGTTCCGACTCCAGAGACATAGCAGATAGTGTTGCCCCTTGTTCCCTCTAATCTTTGCCTTGGTGCTGGAGCTCTTGGCAGCATGGATCTGCCAGGATCCATTTTCCAGAGGCCTGCATTGGGAAGGGCAATGGGAGAATAGACTATCTTTGTATGTGGATGATGTGCTGCTCTATGTAACCCGGAACTGACCCTGGACAAAGTGATGCAGATGCTTACACTTTTTGGCAAATATTCAGGCTACACTATCAATTTGCATAAATCCCTAATATACCCACTGAAGTGTCTTATACAGTGGCTGCTGCTTGGCTGTGCAGCGGTGGTGCAACCAAGGGGTTCCATTATTTGGGTATATCCATTACTGTATATGCTGACCTCTGTTTCCATTTTTAGAAGGGCTGCGTCATGATGTGAGGCTTGGGAGATCTTTACCGTTCTCACTACCAGGCAGTGCTCTTTAAAATGATGTCTCTGCCCCGCTTTCTATATGCCCTTGAGAACACTTATTATGCGGTTCCCAAATCCTATTTCAAAGCAATTGAGGGTGAGGTTCGTACACTGCTCTGCGATGGAGGTCCGGCATGCAGAGCACTAAATGAGCTCACAAAGGGTTGGTACGATGGAGGAATTCCATTATTAGATGTTTAGAAATACTACTGGGTACGCAGCTGGCCACTATAAATAACTGGATGTCCCTCCCGCAGACAGAACAGCATTCCACACGGACAGATTGGTACTACATCCTAGGGGTTAAGTCTATGCCCTCTATGATGGGACTAAAGAAAATTCCTGTCCAGACCCCACGCAGTCAGTAATACAACTCTGATGAACAGCGACAAATGCATGGGAATGAAAAATACAATCACGCAGGAGACTCCGCTACGGGACTCTGACATTCTGGGTACATACGGGCACAGCCAGGCTTTGACAAGTAGCACCTCATAGGACCCTCCAAAATTGGGGACATTTGGACCTAGGATGATGTTATCCCCTGGCCTCCCACTGACACTTACAGATACATACAACTCCAACATGTACTTAGAGCAGCGCTACCCAATGGTACTAACCCACCAGAATCCTCCCCGCTAGAGGATAGGCTAATCGACTAAATAATGCCCCTCAAGGCTATGTTTCTGACATATTCATAACTATTGAACCACAAGACAAATGTCCTGAAACACGTACGAGAGCAGTGGGATTGTGACCTAGCAGCATTGGAGGACAGCGAATGGGTGGAGGGCCTGGAACCCCACAGGGAAGTAGCCAGATGTGCAGGGTTTAGACTGGAGCAACTAAATATCCTCCATTGCTTCTCTTATGCCTGTATGATGGTGGTAAAGATGGGGAGGATGACAGGTGAGCACTGCATATGTGGGTGTGAGCAGACTGGCACCTTTTTCACATCTGATGGAAATGCCCAATGATACAGGGATTCTGACCAGCTGTGGTTAAGTGCATGAGGGAAGCGGGAAGAGGGGATATGAATATCTCTGATGAATGGTATGTGCTAAATATTTGGGACAATACTGACAGCTGATCACAGCTCACCTGGATGACATTGGGCCTGACAGAGGCAAAGAGAAATATAGTATAGACATTTGGAGCAGACCAACCCTCAGGGCTGGAGAACTTGAAAAGAGCTATGACTGGTGCACAATGGCAGAAAGGGTGGTTTACACGGGCAAAGGCTGCCCCTAGAAATTGGGTAAAGTCTGAAATCACTGACATAACTATAGAGGCCCAATATGTGGTGACCCTGCCCTTCCTGATGCCGATGGGGCACAGAGACCATCACATATAAAGCAATTAATGAGAGTGGGGGGGGGAGGAGCAGATGGCAATGATGCTTGATACGATTGTAAGAAGTGCGACAGTGCTATGTTTCAATTTTGATGTAAGAATCAAAATGTTCACAGAAAAAATCTTTTAAAAATACATCTTGCAAACTAATAAAACATTTTTTTGCCCCCAAATCAGGATATATATTTATCTCAGTTTTCAGTGCTGTCGTGTAACTTTTGGACAACCAGTGAACACCAGTGTCAGAAATTGGGTTATTAATTTGAGAAGGAGCTACCCTTACCATCTTAACAAATACAATCTGCTTAGATTATAACCAGAGCAATTAAATTAAATGATTCTGTACAATAAGGATTTGCCACATGTGCCGCATAATTCGTCATCTGCTGCATAATTTGCGGATTATAACAAAAACCTTTCACAAAGGTTGATTAATCACTTTTCAGTAGCTTATTGCTGTATTTGAGTGTTAAGGTGGTACTACTTAGGTGATACCTTTGATAAGACAGTGTTCACATGATTAAAATTTACAAAATAAGGAAGTAATACTGTCACAAAATGTGCTGCATTACGCTATATCGTTTGCCATTTCTTGCAACATTAGTTTAGTCAACTCTGATACATAATTTGGTCTTCTCTTGCCTCATAAGTCCAGTGGCCTTGTTGTAGCACAGTTGTAATAAAATCTTTGCTCAATCCTTGGAAGCCATGACACATGCAGCAGGCAGTTTTACAGATACATTTATTTTCAGTTCAAGCCGTACTAAACAAAACTAAAGTAAAAACACAACTTAATATAATTACTCTTAATGTCCCCAACTACAGCATTTATTTTTCAATTTTTTTTTGTTTTTTAAAAAGGTCTGTTGATTTTCTGTGCCAACTATGTTATGTAATTGGATAACGTGATGAGGAACCTGGGGTGAATTCACTGATTATGGCTATGGAACAAGTGTGACAGCTCCCATTAACATCTAACAAAGTATCTGTTATTTAAAAAAAAATCTAAAATCAATTTAAAAACCATTAAAATAATTAATATAAAAAACACAGAAATGATCAAAACATAATGAGTGGAATTGGGGGTATGGAGCTGTAAAGATTATAGGAAAAGGTAAAATAAAAAGCCCAAAGGAAGACTGAAGATCCAATAGCAGCTTTCAGTCTATGTGCATTACCCAAAAACAGTGATTAGAGTTTGCCTTTGCACAATAAACAAAAACAGTGAAAAGTTACCAGCAAACGATTCTGCCTCACAGAGCCTTGGGGCCTGATCATGAGTTTACCAAACTTGCGGGGAAGTGACCACTAAAAACTGGTCGGCCTCACCCCAGTTGTCTTACAATGTTCCCACCGGGCTGACCAGAGGGAACATCATACTACAATGTTTTCACTGGTCTGCCCTGCAGGAACAGTGCTACAGTATTGGTCTCGGCTCGAGGCCAATACTGTAGCACAATAGCACCCTCGGAATGCGCACTGTCTGCAAAGCAGACAATGTGAATTCCGAGGGTGCTGGGCAGGGGGGCTCCTGCACTGCCCATGACATGGTCGTGGGAAGTGCAAGGGCCCTCCTGTGGCTCCCATCACTTCCTTTCCACCAGCCTTTTCATGGCACTTAATCTGCCATGAAATGGCTGTGAGAAAGGGGACTCATGATCAGCAAGGTGGTGTTGAACTAAGAACCACCAGGACTGGCCATGAGTCTCCCCACCGTCAGCCCATCGGGAACCATTTTCATGGCGGGGTCATAATGTGGAGGTTGGACTGCCAGGAATGCGGTGGTCTCAAGACTGCCAGCCTCGTAATGAGGCCCTTAAACTTCTATGCTGGAACACAGCAATGTTTGCATTCTCCCATGTCCAGTCCCAAGTGGTCAGCAAGAGTCAGGACGCCTTCCTTCCTTTTGACCCTGCAGTTGGCCAGAAGATTCTTTCAGATGATTTATCTCAGGTGCAAGCATGTTCTGGGACAGTTGTTGTGAGGTACCAGTTTACTGCAAATGTTCCCCCAGGCTCTCGTCAGAAATGGTTCCAGCCTTCTTGTGGCTACAAAAGCCTCATCCTCATTCTAGCTGCTCCTCTTAAGAGATGAGGTTTTTCCTCTCTCAGTGGAACTAGATGGCTTATGCTACTTCTGAATCTTTTCAGTTCTTGAAATGCCCATTTGGCATCTCCATTTCAAAAGAAAGAGCTGTGAAAACTGTGCTTTGTGTTGACCCTTGTTGCCGCCTCACCACACACGGCTAATCTCTGCTTAGTGGCCACTATTAACACTACTCTAGCCTTTTGGCTCTTGGAAGAAGCCCCATTCTGATCTTGAAAACAGCCTCATATTCATTTAGAAAGAGAGTCATTAACAACCATCCAAGGACCAATTGGCTAACAAGTTCTAAACCACTTTGCCTTAAGATAGCACAAAGTACACTTTAATTAATAAAGTTAATTTTCAACTTATCATATCAAACACCTACTTCCAACATTGAATTAGGTTTGTAATAACCAGGGAATGATAACTTTTATGGGAAGCTCTATCACTTTTCAAGGCAAAGATACAATAAAACTCATAACTAGGCCTGCTCATGGGAAGTGTAGCTTTAATTACACAGTGAAAAACTGCTTTTTGTAACTGTTCACTCTGAGGACTTACGTTTAATTAATATCTAGTATGCCTCGCTTTTTCAAGTTAAGCAATCAGCTCTAATGGATTAGATGGCACCTGTTACTAAGCTAATATATAAGAGTGGGTTTTCCTACATTGCAAAACTCTTTTCTTTGCCAAGAGAGAATGGAGCGTTTTCAACTGCAATCTAGTGAGAGTACAATGGTGCTCTCTGCATCCACACACCTTTGCTATATATGTAGGTGGTGTAAAGTTTAACTGCAGCTCTGTGTGACATTTAACTTTCATTCTACCAGTGCATTTTCAGCACTTGCCTGCCATGGTCTTACCTGAAAATGAAATAGTCCAATTGGTGTAGCTAATTTAAAAGTGCAGTTTTGCGGACACATCGCATGCACAGTGACACTGACTGTCAGTGTCATAATACACATTTGTAATATCAGCAAAACTATGGCCCATAAAAGGAGAATGATCAGTGGAGCATACACAGAAAAGGTGAATTTGCTGCACTGATGAATGCCAGATAGTGTTCTAACTTCCTGGCTGGTTGGACTCTCTCTTCACATAATGAGGGTTGTAACAGAAGGCCTATAAGACATCCCAGGACATTGCAGTGGCCAGATAATGTCTCAAAATGTTTTACGTAATGAAATAATGACATGAATCATCCATTAAAAAAGAGTTCTTTTTTAGAACTAATGATCAGTTAATCTCTGCTTAAATCTAACTCTGATACCATAAAATGAGGCACTGTACCTCCAAGTAACCCCGTTTTCCTGGATAAAAATGAGTCCTTTGGTACCCTCATCATGACACAAATAAGATCAAAAGGCTTCACAAACAGGTGACTGCCAAACTTAGCTTCCAGATGTGTACAAGTCATGAAAGTGTTGGCAGGGAACACAGGGATAGAAGCATGGACTAAAACCTTAATGAGCAATTATAAAAGGACAACTTTACCTATCCCTATTTCATCTTTTTCATCTACTTTCCGACACTGTATTGAAGGAGCGTAGCTTGGCTGTGCCACTACGTCTCTGAAATAAAAATGCAAAGGGTGGTCATATTTTGTATACCATGATGAAGTCTTTTTATATAATTAATGCACTGCAAATTATAGAAGTGGAGCACACCATTGGATATAACACTTAAGTAATATTTCATGTATATCTATTTAAAAGTAATGATTTGAAAGTAATTTTGTGCATAATCGTTTTGTATATTCTCACATGTAATGCTTAGAGTTCATTTTTATTCTGGAATTATATTTGTGTTTTATTAACTTTGCTGGAGTGAAGGCCTACACACATATATTTCTTTTCACAGTAAATTTCCAAGGTGGAGTTTGTTTTCTTAAATGTTTTCTCCCCGAGATGCAGGTGTTAGGAGCTGAGACAGAGATAACAAGAAGCTTATTGTGGGTGAGAGATAAGAAAGCCTGAGACAAACTATGCAAGAAGAAGGTAGAGTATTCTGGAAGTTGGCAGCTGTAACCTTTTGAGTTAGCCGAGACCAAAGAGTATCAAGATCAGATGTATGAGGTCTCTGAAAGTTGTAACTTCTGGTTAAAACAAATTGGGGGTTCAATCCAGAAGGTTCGACTTAGATGTCATCGTCTTGGGAAACTATGATTTAAGGAAGGTTTAGTTAGTGAGGGAACACACATCTTTTCCATCCTTAGAGCTGAACGTGCCCTTCAGAAGTACTGCCCTCACACTTTGATTTTATATGGCTTCATGCCGCATGCACCTCCCTAAACAGAATATTCTACAAAATTTCTGTTTGCCGACCTTTCTCAACTATTTTAAATAGAATTAGAATAGTTTAGGGTTTAGTTTAAATGGTTAGACAGGAGAACTAGGTTCTGATTTTCTGTACCATGGCAACCAAAGTTCTTGGTCTTGTATATGCTGATTAAGTTTAATATTGTACAATGCTTTAATTCTCTTTTACTAGGCAGTGCTCTTTAAAATGATGTCTCTGCCCCGCTTTCTATATGCCCTTGAGAACACTTATTATGCGGTTCCCAAATCCTATTTCAAAGCAATTAAGGGTGAGGTTCGTACACTGCTCTGGGATGGAGGTCCGGCATGCAGAGCACTAAATGAGCTCACAAAGGGTTGGTACGATGGAGGAATTCCATTATTAGATGTTTAGAAATACTACTGGGTACGCAGATGGCCACTATAAATAACTGGATGTCCCTCCTGCAGACAGAACAGCATTCCGCACGGACAGATTGGTATTACATCCTAGGGGTTAAGTCTATGCCCTCTATGATGGGACTAAACAAAATTCCTGACCAGACCCCACGCAGTCAGTAATACAACTCTGATGAACAGCGACAAATGCATGGGAATGAAAAATACAATCACGCAGGAGACTCCGCTACGGGACTCTGACATTCTGGGTACATAAGGGCACAGCCAGGCTTTGACAAGTAGCACCTCATTGGACTCTCCACATTTGGGGACATTGGGACCCAGGATGATGTTATCCCATGGCCTGAGCTGCAATAAGATTACCAGCTAGCGCACACTGACACTTACAGATACATACAACTCCAACATATACTTAGAGCAGCGCTACCCAATGGGACTAACCCACCAGAATCCTCCCCGCTAGAGGATAGGCTAATCGACTAATTAATGCCTCTCAAGGCTATGTTTCTGACATTTAAATAACTAGTGAACCACAAGACAGATGTCCTGAAACACGTACGAGAGCAGTGGGATTGTGACCGAGCAGCATTGGAGGACAGCGAATGGGTGGAGGGCCTGGAGCCCCACAGGGAAGTAGCCAGATGTGCAGGGTTTAGACTGGGCCAACTAAAGATCCTCCATTGCTTCTCTAATGCCTGTATGGTGGTGGTAAAGATGGGGAGGATGACAGGTGAGCACTGCATATGTGGGTGTGGGCAGACGGGCACCTTTTTCACATCTGATGGAAATGCCCAATGATACAGGGATTCTGACCAGCTGTGGTTAAGTGCATGAGGGAAGCTCGAAGAGGGGATGTGAATGTCTCTGATAAATGGTATGTGCTAAATATTTGGGACGATACTGACAGCTGATCACAGCTCACCTGGATGACATTGGGCCTGACAGAGGCAAAGAGAAATATAGTATAGACATGGGGAGCAGACCAACCCTCAGGGCTGGAGAACTTGAAAAGAGCTAAGACTGGTGCACAATGGTAGAAAGGGTGGTTTCCCCGGGCAAAGGCTCCCCCAGAAATTAGGTAAAGTCTGAAATCACTGAAATAACTATAGAGGCCGAATATGTGGTGACCCTGCCCTTCCTGATGCCGATGGGGCACAGACAGAGACCATCACATATGAAGCAATTAATGAGAGTGGGGGGGGGGAGGAGCAGATGGCAATGGTGCTTGATACGATTGTAAGAAGTGCGACAGTGCTATGTTTCAATTTTGATGTAAGAATCAAAATGTTCACAGAAAAAATCTTTTAAAAATACATCTTGCCAACTAATAAAACATTTTTTTGCCCCCAAATCAGGATATCTATTTATCTCAGTTTTCAGGGCTGACGTGTAACTTTTGGACAACCAGTGAACACCAGTGTCAGAAATTGGGTTATTAATTTGAGAAGGAGCTACCCTTACCATTTTAACAAATACAATCTGCTTAGATTATAACTAGAGCAATTAAATTAAATGATTCTGTACAATAAGGATTTGCCACATGTGCCGCATAATTCGTCATCTGCTGCATAATTTGCGGATTATAACAAAAACCTTTCACAAAGGTTGATTAATCACTTTTCAGTAGCTTATTGCTGTATTTGAGGGTTAAGGTGGTACTACTTAGGTGATACCTTTGATAAGACAGTGTTCACATGATTAAAATGTACAAAATAATGAAGTAATACTGTCACAAAATGTGCTGCATTACGCTATATCGTTTGCCATTTCTTGCAACATTAGTTTAGTCAACTCTGATACATAATTTGGTCTTCTCTTGCCTCATAAGTCCAGTGGCCTTGTTGTAGCACAGTTGTAATAAAATCTTTGCTCAATCCTTGGAAGCCATGACACATGCAGCAGGCAGTTTTACAGATACATTTATTTTCAGTTCAAGCCGTACTAAACAACACTAAAGTAAAAACACAACTTAATATAATTACTCTTAATGTCCCCAACTACAGCATTTATTTTTCAAAAAACATTTTTTTTTAAAAAAGGTCTGTTGATTTTCTGTGCCAACTATGTTATGTAATTGGATAACGTGATGAGGAACCTGGGGTGAATTCACTGATTATGGCTATGGAACAAGTGTGACAGCTCCCATTAACATCTAACAAAGTATCTGTTATTTAAAAAAAAAAATCTAAAATCAATTTAAAAACCATTAAAATAATTAATATAAAAAACACAGAAATGATCAAAACATAATAAGTGGAATTGGGGGTATGGAGCTGTAAAGATAATAGGAAAAGGTAAAATAAAAAGCCCAAAGGAAGACTGAAGATCCAATAGCAGCTTTCAGTCTATGTGCATTACCCAAAAACAGTGATTAGAGTTTGCCTTTGCACAATAAACAAAAACAGTGAAAAGTTACCAGCAAACGATTCTGCCTCACAGAGCCTTGGGGCCTGATCATGAGTTTACCAAACTTGCGGGGATGTGACCACTAAAAACTGGTCGGCCTCACCCCAGTTGTCTTACAATGTTCCCACCGGGCTGACCAGAGGGAACATCATACTACAATGTTTTCACTGGTCTGCCCTGCAGGAACAGTGCTACAGTATTGGTCTCGGCTCGAGGCCAATACTGTAGCACAATAGCACCCTCGGAATGCGCACTGTCTGCAAAGCAGACAATGTGAATTCCGAGGGTGCTGGGCAGGGGGGCTCCTGCACTGCCCATGACATGGTCGTGGGAAGTGCAAGGGCCCTCCTGTGGCTCCCATCACTTCCTTTCCACCAGCCTTTTCATGGCACTTAATCTGCCATGAAATGGCTGTGAGAAAGGGGACTCATGATCAGCAAGGTGGTGTTGAACTAAGAACCACCAGGACTGGCCATGAGTCTCCCCACCGTCAGCCCATCGGGAACCATTTTCATGGCGGGGTCATAATGTGGAGGTTGGACTGCCAGGAATGCGGTGGTCTCAAGACTGCCAGCCTCGTAATGAGGCCCTTAAACTTCTATGCTGGAACACAGCAATGTTTGCATTCTCCCATGTCCAGTCCCAAGTGGTCAGCAAGAGTCAGGACGCCTTCCTTCCTTTTGACCCTGCAGTTGGCCAGAAGATTCTTTCAGATGATTTATCTCAGGTGCAAGCATGTTCTGGGACAGTTGTTGTGAGGTACCAGTTTACTGCAAATGTTCCCCCAGGCTCTCGTCAGAAATGGTTCCAGCCTTCTTGTGGCTACAAAAGCCTCATCCTCATTCTAGCTGCTCCTCTTAAGAGATGAGGTTTTTCCTCTCTCAGTGGAACTAGATGGCTTATGCTACTTCTGAATCTTTTCAGTTCTTGAAATGCCCATTTGGCATCTCCATTTCAAAAGAAAGAGCTGTGAAAACTGTGCTTTGTGTTGACCCTTGTTGCCGCCTCACCACACACGGCTAATCTCTGCTTAGTGGCCACTATTAACACTACTCTAGCCTTTTGGCTCTTGGAAGAAGCCCCATTCTGATCTTGAAAACAGCCTCATATTCATTTAGAAAGAGAGTCATTAACAACCATCCAAGGACCAATTGGCTAACAAGTTCTAAACCACTTTGCCTTAAGATAGCACAAAGTACACTTTAATTAATAAAGTTAATTTTCAACTTATCATATCAAACACCTACTTCCAACATTGAATTAGGTTTGTAATAACCAGGGAATGATAACTTTTATGGGAAGCTCTATCACTTTTCAAGGCAAAGATACAATAAAACTCATAACTAGGCCTGCTCATGGGAAGTGTAGCTTTAATTACACAGTGAAAAACTGCTTTTTGTAACTGTTCACTCTGAGGACTTACGTTTAATTAATATCTAGTATGCCTCGCTTTTTCAAGTTAAGCAATCAGCTCTAATGGATTAGATGGCACCTGTTACTAAGCTAATATATAAGAGTGGGTTTTCCTACATTGCAAAACTCTTTTCTTTGCCAAGAGAGAATGGAGCGTTTTCAACTGCAATCTAGTGAGAGTACAATGGTGCTCTCTGCATCCACACACCTTTGCTATATATGTAGGTGGTGTAAAGTTTAACTGCAGCTCTGTGTGACATTTAACTTTCATTCTACCAGTGCATTTTCAGCACTTGCCTGCCATGGTCTTACCTGAAAATGAAATAGTCCAATTGGTGTAGCTAATTTAAAAGTGCAGTTTTGCGGACACATCGCATGCACAGTGACACTGACTGTCAGTGTCATAATACACATTTGTAATATCAGCAAAACTATGGCCCATAAAAGGAGAATGATCAGTGGAGCATACACAGAAAAGGTGAATTTGCTGCACTGATGAATGCCAGATAGTGTTCTAACTTCCTGGCTGGTTGGACTCTCTCTTCACATAATGAGGGTTGTAACAGAAGGCCTATAAGACATCCCAGGACATTGCAGTGGCCAGATAATGTCTCAAAATGTTTTACGTAATGAAATAATGACATGAATCATCCATTAAAAAAGAGTTCTTTTTTAGAACTAATGATCAGTTAATCTCTGCTTAAATCTAACTCTGATACCATAAAATGAGGCACTGTACCTCCAAGTAACCCCGTTTTCCTGGATAAAAATGAGTCCTTTGGTACCCTCATCATGACACAAATAAGATCAAAAGGCTTCACAAACAGGTGACTGCCAAACTTAGCTTCCAGATGTGTACAAGTCATGAAAGTGTTGGCAGGGAACACAGGGATAGAAGCATGGACTAAAACCTTAATGAGCAATTATAAAAGGACAACTTTACCTATCCCTATTTCATCTATTTCATCTTTTTCATCTACTTTCCGACACTGTATTGAAGGAGCGTAGCTTGGCTGTGCCACTACGTCTCTGAAATAAAAATGCAAAGGGTGGTCATATTTTGTATACCATGATGAAGTCTTTTTATATAATTAATGCACTGCAAATTATAGAAGTGGAGCACACCATTGGATATAACACTTAAGTAATATTTCATGTATATCTATTTAAAAGTAATGATTTGAAAGTAATTTTGTGCATAATCGTTTTGTATATTCTCACATGTAATGCTTAGAGTTCATTTTTATTCTGGAATTATATTTGTGTTTTATTAACTTTGCTGGAGTGAAGGCCTACACACATATATTTCTTTTCACAGTAAATTTCCAAGGTGGAGTTTGTTTTCTTAAATGTTTTCTCCCCGAGATGCAGGTGTTAGGAGCTGAGACAGAGATAACAAGAAGCTTATTGTGGGTGAGAGATAAGAAAGCCTGAGACAAACTATGCAAGAAGAAGGTAGAGTATTCTGGAAGTTGGCAGCTGTAACCTTTTGAGTTAGCCGAGACCAAAGAGTATCAAGATCAGATGTATGAGGTCTCTGAAAGTTGTAACTTCTGGTTAAAACAAATTGGGGGTTCAATCCAGAAGGTTCGACTTAGATGTCATCGTCTTGGGAAACTATGATTTAAGGAAGGTTTAGTTAGTGAGGGAACACACATCTTTTCCATCCTTAGAGCTGAACGTGCCCTTCAGAAGTACTGCCCTCACACTTTGATTTTATATGGCTTCATGCCGCATGCACCTCCCTAAACAGAATATTCTACAAAATTTCTGTTTGCCGACCTTTCTCAACTATTTTAAATAGAATTAGAATAGTTTAGGGTTTAGTTTAAATGGTTAGACAGGAGAACTAGGTTCTGATTTTCTGTACCATGGCAACCAAAGTTCTTGGTCTTGTATATGCTGATTAAGTTTAATATTGTACAATGCTTTAATTCTCTTTTACTAGGCAGTGCTCTTTAAAATGATGTCTCTGCCCCGCTTTCTATATGCCCTTGAGAACACTTATTATGCGGTTCCCAAATCCTATTTCAAAGCAATTAAGGGTGAGGTTCGTACACTGCTCTGGGATGGAGGTCCGGCATGCAGAGCACTAAATGAGCTCACAAAGGGTTGGTACGATGGAGGAATTCCATTATTAGATGTTTAGAAATACTACTGGGCACGCAGATGGCCACTATAAATAACTGGATGTCCCTCCTGCAGACAGAACAGCATTCCGCACGGACAGATTGGTATTACATCCTAGGGGTTAAGTCTATGCCCTCTATGATGGGACTAAACAAAATTCCTGACCAGACCCCACGCAGTCAGTAATACAACTCTGATGAACAGCGACAAATGCATGGGAATGAAAAATACAATCACGCAGGAGACTCCGCTACGGGACTCTGACATTCTGGGTACATAAGGGCACAGCCAGGCTTTGACAAGTAGCACCTCATTGGACTCTCCACATTTGGGGACATTGGGACCCAGGATGATGTTATCCCATGGCCTGAGCTGCAATAAGATTACCAGCTAGCGCACACTGACACTTACAGATACATACAACTCCAACATATACTTAGAGCAGCGCTACCCAATGGGACTAACCCACCAGAATCCTCCCCGCTAGAGGATAGGCTAATCGACTAATTAATGCCTCTCAAGGCTATGTTTCTGACATTTAAATAACTAGTGAACCACAAGACAGATGTCCTGAAACACGTACGAGAGCAGTGGGATTGTGACCGAGCAGCATTGGAGGACAGCGAATGGGTGGAGGGCCTGGAGCCCCACAGGGAAGTAGCCAGATGTGCAGGGTTTAGACTGGGCCAACTAAAGATCCTCCATTGCTTCTCTAATGCCTGTATGGTGGTGGTAAAGATGGGGAGGATGACAGGTGAGCACTGCATATGTGGGTGTGGGCAGACGGGCACCTTTTTCACATCTGATGGAAATGCCCAATGATACAGGGATTCGGACCAGCTGTGGTTAAGTGCATGAGGGAAGCGGGAAGAGGGGATGTGAATGTCTCTGATAAATGGTATGTGCTAAATATTTGGGACGATACTGACAGCTGATCACAGCTCACCTGGATGACATTGGGCCTGACAGAGGCAAAGAGAAATATAGTATAGACATTTGGAGCAGACCAACCCTCAGGGCTGGAGAACTTGAAAAGAGCTATGACTGGTGCACAATGGCAGAAAGGGTGGTTTACACGGGCAAAGGCTGCCCCTAGAAATTGGGTAAAGTCTGAAATCACTGACATAACTATAGAGGCCCAATATGTGGTGACCCTGCCCTTCCTGATGCCGATGGGGCACAGAGACCATCACATATAAAGCAATTAATGAGAGTGGGGGGGGGAGGAGCAGATGGCAATGATGCTTGATACAATTGTAAGAAGTGCGACAGTGCTATGTTTCAATTTTGATGTAAGAATCAAAATGTTCACAGAAAAAATCTTTTAAAAATACATCTTGCAAACTAATAAAACATTTTTTTGCCCCCAAATCAGGATATATATTTATCTCAGTTTTCAGTGCTGTCGTGTAACTTTTGGACAACCAGTGAACACCAGTGTCAGAAATTGGGTTATTAATTTGAGAAGGAGCTACCCTTACCATCTTAACAAATACAATCTGCTTAGATTATAACCAGAGCAATTAAATTAAATGATTCTGTACAATAAGGATTTGCCACATGTGCCGCATAATTCGTCATCTGCTGCATAATTTGCGGATTATAACAAAAACCTTTCACAAAGGTTGATTAATCACTTTTCAGTAGCTTATTGCTGTATTTGAGTGTTAAGGTGGTACTACTTAGGTGATACCTTTGATAAGACAGTGTTCACATGATTAAAATTTACAAAATAAGGAAGTAATAGTGTCACAAAATGTGCTGCATTACGCTATATCGTTTGCCATTTCTTGCAACATTAGTTTAGTCAACTCTGATACATAATTTGGTCTTCTCTTGCCTCATAAGTCCAGTGGCCTTGTTGTAGCACAGTTGTAATAAAATCTTTGCTCAATCCTTGGAAGCCATGACACATGCAGCAGGCAGTTTTACAGATACATTTATTTTCAGTTCAAGCCGTACTAAACAACACTAAAGTAAAAACACAACTTAATATAATTACTCTTAATGTCCCCAACTACAGCATTTATTTTTCAAAAAACATTTTTTTTTTAAAAAGGTCTGTTGATTTTCTGTGCCAACTATGTTATGTAATTGGATAACGTGATGAGGAACCTGGGGTGAATTCACTGATTATGGCTATGGAACAAGTGTGACAGCTCCCATTAACATCTAACAAAGTATCTGTTATTTTAAAAAAAAAATCTAAAATCAATTTAAAAACCATTAAAATAATTAATATAAAAAACACAGAAATGATCAAAACATAATAAGTGGAATTGGGGGTATGGAGCTGTAAAGATTATAGGAAAAGGTAAAATAAAAAGCCCAAAGGAAGACTGAAGATCCAATAGCAGCTTTCAGTCTATGTGCATTACCCAAAAACAGTGATTAGAGTTTGCCTTTGCACAATAAACAAAAACAGTGAAAAGTTACCAGCAAACGATTCTGCCTCACAGAGCCTTGGGGCCTGATCATGAGTTTACCAAACTTGCGGGGATGTGACCACTAAAAACTGGTCGGCCTCACCCCAGTTGTCTTACAATGTTCCCACCGGGCTGACCAGAGGGAACATCATACTACAATGTTTTCACTGGTCTGCCCTGCAGGAACAGTGCTACAGTATTGGTCTCGGCTCGAGGCCAATACTGTAGCACAATAGCACCCTCGGAATGCGCACTGTCTGCAAAGCAGACAATGTGAATTCCGAGGGTGCTGGGCAGGGGGGCTCCTGCACTGCCCATGACATGGTCGTGGGAAGTGCAAGGGCCCTCCTGTGGCTCCCATCACTTCCTTTCCACCAGCCTTTTCATGGCACTTAATCTGCCATGAAATGGCTGTGAGAAAGGGGACTCATGATCAGCAAGGTGGTGTTGAACTAAGAACCACCAGGACTGGCCATGAGTCTCCCCACCGTCAGCCCATCGGGAACCATTTTCATGGCGGGGTCATAATGTGGAGGTTGGACTGCCAGGAATGCGGTGGTCTCAAGACTGCCAGCCTCGTAATGAGGCCCTTAAACTTCTATGCTGGAACACAGCAATGTTTGCATTCTCCCATGTCCAGTCCCAAGTGGTCAGCAAGAGTCAGGACGCCTTCCTTCCTTTTGACCCTGCAGTTGGCCAGAAGATTCTTTCAGATGATTTATCTCAGGTGCAAGCATGTTCTGGGACAGTTGTTGTGAGGTACCAGTTTACTGCAAATGTTCCCCCAGGCTCTCGTCAGAAATGGTTCCAGCCTTCTTGTGGCTACAAAAGCCTCATCCTCATTCTAGCTGCTCCTCTTAAGAGATGAGGTTTTTCCTCTCTCAGTGGAACTAGATGGCTTATGCTACTTCTGAATCTTTTCAGTTCTTGAAATGCCCATTTGGCATCTCCATTTCAAAAGAAAGAGCTGTGAAAACTGTGCTTTGTGTTGACCCTTGTTGCCGCCTCACCACACACGGCTAATCTCTGCTTAGTGGCCACTATTAACACTACTCTAGCCTTTTGGCTCTTGGAAGAAGCCCCATTCTGATCTTGAAAACAGCCTCATATTCATTTAGAAAGAGAGTCATTAACAACCATCCAAGGACCAATTGGCTAACAAGTTCTAAACCACTTTGCCTTAAGATAGCACAAAGTACACTTTAATTAATAAAGTTAATTTTCAACTTATCATATCAAACACCTACTTCCAACATTGAATTAGGTTTGTAATAACCAGGGAATGATAACTTTTATGGGAAGCTCTATCACTTTTCAAGGCAAAGATACAATAAAACTCATAACTAGGCCTGCTCATGGGAAGTGTAGCTTTAATTACACAGTGAAAAACTGCTTTTTGTAACTGTTCACTCTGAGGACTTACGTTTAATTAATATCTAGTATGCCTCGCTTTTTCAAGTTAAGCAATCAGCTCTAATGGATTAGATGGCACCTGTTACTAAGCTAATATATAAGAGTGGGTTTTCCTACATTGCAAAACTCTTTTCTTTGCCAAGAGAGAATGGAGCGTTTTCAACTGCAATCTAGTGAGAGTACAATGGTGCTCTCTGCATCCACACACCTTTGCTATATATGTAGGTGGTGTAAAGTTTAACTGCAGCTCTGTGTGACATTTAACTTTCATTCTACCAGTGCATTTTCAGCACTTGCCTGCCATGGTCTTACCTGAAAATGAAATAGTCCAATTGGTGTAGCTAATTTAAAAGTGCAGTTTTGCGGACACATCGCATGCACAGTGACACTGACTGTCAGTGTCATAATACACATTTGTAATATCAGCAAAACTATGGCCCATAAAAGGAGAATGATCAGTGGAGCATACACAGAAAAGGTGAATTTGCTGCACTGATGAATGCCAGATAGTGTTCTAACTTCCTGGCTGGTTGGACTCTCTCTTCACATAATGAGGGTTGTAACAGAAGGCCTATAAGACATCCCAGGACATTGCAGTGGCCAGATAATGTCTCAAAATGTTTTACGTAATGAAATAATGACATGAATCATCCATTAAAAAAGAGTTCTTTTTTAGAACTAATGATCAGTTAATCTCTGCTTAAATCTAACTCTGATACCATAAAATGAGGCACTGTACCTCCAAGTAACCCCGTTTTCCTGGATAAAAATGAGTCCTTTGGTACCCTCATCATGACACAAATAAGATCAAAAGGCTTCACAAACAGGTGACTGCCAAACTTAGCTTCCAGATGTGTACAAGTCATGAAAGTGTTGGCAGGGAACACAGGGATAGAAGCATGGACTAAAACCTTAATGAGCAATTATAAAAGGACAACTTTACCTATCCCTATTTCATCTATTTCATCTTTTTCATCTACTTTCCGACACTGTATTGAAGGAGCGTAGCTTGGCTGTGCCACTACGTCTCTGAAATAAAAATGCAAAGGGTGGTCATATTTTGTATACCATGATGAAGTCTTTTTATATAATTAATGCACTGCAAATTATAGAAGTGGAGCACACCATTGGATATAACACTTAAGTAATATTTCATGTATATCTATTTAAAAGTAATGATTTGAAAGTAATTTTGTGCATAATCGTTTTGTATATTCTCACATGTAATGCTTAGAGTTCATTTTTATTCTGGAATTATATTTGTGTTTTATTAACTTTGCTGGAGTGAAGGCCTACACACATATATTTCTTTTCACAGTAAATTTCCAAGGTGGAGTTTGTTTTCTTAAATGTTTTCTCCCCGAGATGCAGGTGTTAGGAGCTGAGACAGAGATAACAAGAAGCTTATTGTGGGTGAGAGATAAGAAAGCCTGAGACAAACTATGCAAGAAGAAGGTAGAGTATTCTGGAAGTTGGCAGCTGTAACCTTTTGAGTTAGCCGAGACCAAAGAGTATCAAGATCAGATGTATGAGGTCTCTGAAAGTTGTAACTTCTGGTTAAAACAAATTGGGGGTTCAATCCAGAAGGTTCGACTTAGATGTCATCGTCTTGGGAAACTATGATTTAAGGAAGGTTTAGTTAGTGAGGGAACACACATCTTTTCCATCCTTAGAGCTGAACGTGCCCTTCAGAAGTACTGCCCTCACACTTTGATTTTATATGGCTTCATGCCGCATGCACCTCCCTAAACAGAATATTCTACAAAATTTCTGTTTGCCGACCTTTCTCAACTATTTTAAATAGAATTAGAATAGTTTAGGGTTTAGTTTAAATGGTTAGACAGGAGAACTAGGTTCTGATTTTCTGTACCATGGCAACCAAAGTTCTTGGTCTTGTATATGCTGATTAAGTTTAATATTGTACAATGCTTTAATTCTCTTTTACTAGGCAGTGCTCTTTAAAATGATGTCTCTGCCCCGCTTTCTATATGCCCTTGAGAACACTTATTATGCGGTTCCCAAATCCTATTTCAAAGCAATTAAGGGTGAGGTTCGTACACTGCTCTGGGATGGAGGTCCGGCATGCAGAGCACTAAATGAGCTCACAAAGGGTTGGTACGATGGAGGAATTCCATTATTAGATGTTTAGAAATACTACTGGGCACGCAGATGGCCACTATAAATAACTGGATGTCCCTCCTGCAGACAGAACAGCATTCCGCACGGACAGATTGGTATTACATCCTAGGGGTTAAGTCTATGCCCTCTATGATGGGACTAAACAAAATTCCTGACCAGACCCCACGCAGTCAGTAATACAACTCTGATGAACAGCGACAAATGCATGGGAATGAAAAATACAATCACGCAGGAGACTCCGCTACGGGACTCTGACATTCTGGGTACATAAGGGCACAGCCAGGCTTTGACAAGTAGCACCTCATTGGACTCTCCACATTTGGGGACATTGGGACCCAGGATGATGTTATCCCATGGCCTGAGCTGCAATAAGATTACCAGCTAGCGCACACTGACACTTACAGATACATACAACTCCAACATATACTTAGAGCAGCGCTACCCAATGGGACTAACCCACCAGAATCCTCCCCGCTAGAGGATAGGCTAATCGACTAATTAATGCCTCTCAAGGCTATGTTTCTGACATTTAAATAACTAGTGAACCACAAGACAGATGTCCTGAAACACGTACGAGAGCAGTGGGATTGTGACCGAGCAGCATTGGAGGACAGCGAATGGGTGGAGGGCCTGGAGCCCCACAGGGAAGTAGCCAGATGTGCAGGGTTTAGACTGGGCCAACTAAAGATCCTCCATTGCTTCTCTAATGCCTGTATGGTGGTGGTAAAGATGGGGAGGATGACAGGTGAGCACTGCATATGTGGGTGTGGGCAGACGGGCACCTTTTTCACATCTGATGGAAATGCCCAATGATACAGGGATTCTGACCAGCTGTGGTTAAGTGCATGAGGGAAGCGGGAAGAGGGGATGTGAATGTCTCTGATAAATGGTATGTGCTAAATATTTGGGACGATACTGACAGCTGATCACAGCTCACCTGGATGACATTGGGCCTGACAGAGGCAAAGAGAAATATAGTATAGACATTTGGAGCAGACCAACCCTCAGGGCTGGAGAACTTGAAAAGAGCTATGACTGGTGCACAATGGCAGAAAGGGTGGTTTACACGGGCAAAGGCTGCCCCTAGAAATTGGGTAAAGTCTGAAATCACTGACATAACTATAGAGGCCCAATATGTGGTGACCCTGCCCTTCCTGATGCCGATGGGGCACAGAGACCATCACATATAAAGCAATTAATGAGAGTGGGGGGGGGAGGAGCAGATGGCAATGATGCTTGATACGATTGTAAGAAGTGCGACAGTGCTATGTTTCAATTTTGATGTAAGAATCAAAATGTTCACAGAAAAAATCTTTTAAAAATACATCTTGCAAACTAATAAAACATTTTTTTGCCCCCAAATCAGGATATATATTTATCTCAGTTTTCAGTGCTGTCGTGTAACTTTTGGACAACCAGTGAACACCAGTGTCAGAAATTGGGTTATTAATTTGAGAAGGAGCTACCCTTACCATCTTAACAAATACAATCTGCTTAGATTATAACCAGAGCAATTAAATTAAATGATTCTGTACAATAAGGATTTGCCACATGTGCCGCATAATTCGTCATCTGCTGCATAATTTGCGGATTATAACAAAAACCTTTCACAAAGGTTGATTAATCACTTTTCAGTAGCTTATTGCTGTATTTGAGTGTTAAGGTGGTACTACTTAGGTGATACCTTTGATAAGACAGTGTTCACATGATTAAAATTTACAAAATAAGGAAGTAATACTGTCACAAAATGTGCTGCATTACGCTATATCGTTTGCCATTTCTTGCAACATTAGTTTAGTCAACTCTGATACATAATTTGGTCTTCTCTTGCCTCATAAGTCCAGTGGCCTTGTTGTAGCACAGTTGTAATAAAATCTTTGCTCAATCCTTGGAAGCCATGACACATGCAGCAGGCAGTTTTACAGATACATTTATTTTCAGTTCAAGCCGTACTAAACAACACTAAAGTAAAAACACAACTTAATATAATTACTCTTAATGTCCCCAACTACAGCATTTATTTTTCAAAAAACATTTTTTTTTTAAAAAGGTCTGTTGATTTTCTGTGCCAACTATGTTATGTAATTGGATAACGTGATGAGGAACCTGGGGTGAATTCACTGATTATGGCTATGGAACAAGTGTGACAGCTCCCATTAACATCTAACAAAGTATCTGTTATTTTAAAAAAAAAATCTAAAATCAATTTAAAAACCATTAAAATAATTAATATAAAAAACACAGAAATGATCAAAACATAATAAGTGGAATTGGGGGTATGGAGCTGTAAAGATTATAGGAAAAGGTAAAATAAAAAGCCCAAAGGAAGACTGAAGATCCAATAGCAGCTTTCAGTCTATGTGCATTACCCAAAAACAGTGATTAGAGTTTGCCTTTGCACAATAAACAAAAACAGTGAAAAGTTACCAGCAAACGATTCTGCCTCACAGAGCCTTGGGGCCTGATCATGAGTTTACCAAACTTGCGGGGATGTGACCACTAAAAACTGGTCGGCCTCACCCCAGTTGTCTTACAATGTTCCCACCGGGCTGACCAGAGGGAACATCATACTACAATGTTTTCACTGGTCTGCCCTGCAGGAACAGTGCTACAGTATTGGTCTCGGCTCGAGGCCAATACTGTAGCACAATAGCACCCTCGGAATGCGCACTGTCTGCAAAGCAGACAATGTGAATTCCGAGGGTGCTGGGCAGGGGGGCTCCTGCACTGCCCATGACATGGTCGTGGGAAGTGCAAGGGCCCTCCTGTGGCTCCCATCACTTCCTTTCCACCAGCCTTTTCATGGCACTTAATCTGCCATGAAATGGCTGTGAGAAAGGGGACTCATGATCAGCAAGGTGGTGTTGAACTAAGAACCACCAGGACTGGCCATGAGTCTCCCCACCGTCAGCCCATCGGGAACCATTTTCATGGCGGGGTCATAATGTGGAGGTTGGACTGCCAGGAATGCGGTGGTCTCAAGACTGCCAGCCTCGTAATGAGGCCCTTAAACTTCTATGCTGGAACACAGCAATGTTTGCATTCTCCCATGTCCAGTCCCAAGTGGTCAGCAAGAGTCAGGACGCCTTCCTTCCTTTTGACCCTGCAGTTGGCCAGAAGATTCTTTCAGATGATTTATCTCAGGTGCAAGCATGTTCTGGGACAGTTGTTGTGAGGTACCAGTTTACTGCAAATGTTCCCCCAGGCTCTCGTCAGAAATGGTTCCAGCCTTCTTGTGGCTACAAAAGCCTCATCCTCATTCTAGCTGCTCCTCTTAAGAGATGAGGTTTTTCCTCTCTCAGTGGAACTAGATGGCTTATGCTACTTCTGAATCTTTTCAGTTCTTGAAATGCCCATTTGGCATCTCCATTTCAAAAGAAAGAGCTGTGAAAACTGTGCTTTGTGTTGACCCTTGTTGCCGCCTCACCACACACGGCTAATCTCTGCTTAGTGGCCACTATTAACACTACTCTAGCCTTTTGGCTCTTGGAAGAAGCCCCATTCTGATCTTGAAAACAGCCTCATATTCATTTAGAAAGAGAGTCATTAACAACCATCCAAGGACCAATTGGCTAACAAGTTCTAAACCACTTTGCCTTAAGATAGCACAAAGTACACTTTAATTAATAAAGTTAATTTTCAACTTATCATATCAAACACCTACTTCCAACATTGAATTAGGTTTGTAATAACCAGGGAATGATAACTTTTATGGGAAGCTCTATCACTTTTCAAGGCAAAGATACAATAAAACTCATAACTAGGCCTGCTCATGGGAAGTGTAGCTTTAATTACACAGTGAAAAACTGCTTTTTGTAACTGTTCACTCTGAGGACTTACGTTTAATTAATATCTAGTATGCCTCGCTTTTTCAAGTTAAGCAATCAGCTCTAATGGATTAGATGGCACCTGTTACTAAGCTAATATATAAGAGTGGGTTTTCCTACATTGCAAAACTCTTTTCTTTGCCAAGAGAGAATGGAGCGTTTTCAACTGCAATCTAGTGAGAGTACAATGGTGCTCTCTGCATCCACACACCTTTGCTATATATGTAGGTGGTGTAAAGTTTAACTGCAGCTCTGTGTGACATTTAACTTTCATTCTACCAGTGCATTTTCAGCACTTGCCTGCCATGGTCTTACCTGAAAATGAAATAGTCCAATTGGTGTAGCTAATTTAAAAGTGCAGTTTTGCGGACACATCGCATGCACAGTGACACTGACTGTCAGTGTCATAATACACATTTGTAATATCAGCAAAACTATGGCCCATAAAAGGAGAATGATCAGTGGAGCATACACAGAAAAGGTGAATTTGCTGCACTGATGAATGCCAGATAGTGTTCTAACTTCCTGGCTGGTTGGACTCTCTCTTCACATAATGAGGGTTGTAACAGAAGGCCTATAAGACATCCCAGGACATTGCAGTGGCCAGATAATGTCTCAAAATGTTTTACGTAATGAAATAATGACATGAATCATCCATTAAAAAAGAGTTCTTTTTTAGAACTAATGATCAGTTAATCTCTGCTTAAATCTAACTCTGATACCATAAAATGAGGCACTGTACCTCCAAGTAACCCCGTTTTCCTGGATAAAAATGAGTCCTTTGGTACCCTCATCATGACACAAATAAGATCAAAAGGCTTCACAAACAGGTGACTGCCAAACTTAGCTTCCAGATGTGTACAAGTCATGAAAGTGTTGGCAGGGAACACAGGGATAGAAGCATGGACTAAAACCTTAATGAGCAATTATAAAAGGACAACTTTACCTATCCCTATTTCATCTATTTCATCTTTTTCATCTACTTTCCGACACTGTATTGAAGGAGCGTAGCTTGGCTGTGCCACTACGTCTCTGAAATAAAAATGCAAAGGGTGGTCATATTTTGTATACCATGATGAAGTCTTTTTATATAATTAATGCACTGCAAATTATAGAAGTGGAGCACACCATTGGATATAACACTTAAGTAATATTTCATGTATATCTATTTAAAAGTAATGATTTGAAAGTAATTTTGTGCATAATCGTTTTGTATATTCTCACATGTAATGCTTAGAGTTCATTTTTATTCTGGAATTATATTTGTGTTTTATTAACTTTGCTGGAGTGAAGGCCTACACACATATATTTCTTTTCACAGTAAATTTCCAAGGTGGAGTTTGTTTTCTTAAATGTTTTCTCCCCGAGATGCAGGTGTTAGGAGCTGAGACAGAGATAACAAGAAGCTTATTGTGGGTGAGAGATAAGAAAGCCTGAGACAAACTATGCAAGAAGAAGGTAGAGTATTCTGGAAGTTGGCAGCTGTAACCTTTTGAGTTAGCCGAGACCAAAGAGTATCAAGATCAGATGTATGAGGTCTCTGAAAGTTGTAACTTCTGGTTAAAACAAATTGGGGGTTCAATCCAGAAGGTTCGACTTAGATGTCATCGTCTTGGGAAACTATGATTTAAGGAAGGTTTAGTTAGTGAGGGAACACACATCTTTTCCATCCTTAGAGCTGAACGTGCCCTTCAGAAGTACTGCCCTCACACTTTGATTTTATATGGCTTCATGCCGCATGCACCTCCCTAAACAGAATATTCTACAAAATTTCTGTTTGCCGACCTTTCTCAACTATTTTAAATAGAATTAGAATAGTTTAGGGTTTAGTTTAAATGGTTAGACAGGAGAACTAGGTTCTGATTTTCTGTACCATGGCAACCAAAGTTCTTGGTCTTGTATATGCTGATTAAGTTTAATATTGTACAATGCTTTAATTCTCTTTTACTAGGCAGTGCTCTTTAAAATGATGTCGCTGCCCCGCTTTCTACATGCCCTTGAGAACACTTATTATGCGGTTCCCAAATCCTATTTCAAAGCAATTAAGGGTGAGGTTCGTACACTGCTCTGGGATGGAGGTCCGGCATGCAGAGCACTAAATGAGCTCACAAAGGGTTGGTACGATGGAGGAATTCCATTATTAGATGTTTAGAAATACTACTGGGTACGCAGATGGCCACTATAAATAACTGGATGTCCCTCCTGCAGACAGAACAGCATTCCGCACGGACAGATTGGTATTACATCCTAGGGGTTAAGTCTATGCCCTCTATGATGGGACTAAACAAAATTCCTGACCAGACCCCACGCAGTCAGTAATACAACTCTGATGAACAGCGACAAATGCATGGGAATGAAAAATACAATCACGCAGGAGACTCCGCTACGGGACTCTGACATTCTGGGTACATAAGGGCACAGCCAGGCTTTGACAAGTAGCACCTCATTGGACTCTCCACATTTGGGGACATTGGGACCCAGGATGATGTTATCCCATGGCCTGAGCTGCAATAAGATTACCAGCTAGCGCACACTGACACTTACAGATACATACAACTCCAACATATACTTAGAGCAGCGCTACCCAATGGGACTAACCCACCAGAATCCTCCCCGCTAGAGGATAGGCTAATCGACTAATTAATGCCTCTCAAGGCTATGTTTCTGACATTTAAATAACTAGTGAACCACAAGACAGATGTCCTGAAACACGTACGAGAGCAGTGGGATTGTGACCGAGCAGCATTGGAGGACAGCGAATGGGTGGAGGGCCTGGAGCCCCACAGGGAAGTAGCCAGATGTGCAGGGTTTAGACTGGGCCAACTAAAGATCCTCCATTGCTTCTCTAATGCCTGTATGGTGGTGGTAAAGATGGGGAGGATGACAGGTGAGCACTGCATATGTGGGTGTGGGCAGACGGGCACCTTTTTCACATCTGATGGAAATGCCCAATGATACAGGGATTCTGACCAGCTGTGGTTAAGTGCATGAGGGAAGCGGGAAGAGGGGATGTGAATGTCTCTGATAAATGGTATGTGCTAAATATTTGGGACGATACTGACAGCTGATCACAGCTCACCTGGATGACATTGGGCCTGACAGAGGCAAAGAGAAATATAGTATAGACATGGGGAGCAGACCAACCCTCAGGCTGGAGAACTTGAAAAGAGCTAAGACTGGTGCACAATGGTAGAAAGGGTGGTTTCCCCGGGCAAAGGCTCCCCCAGAAATTAGGTAAAGTCTGAAATCACTGAAATAACTATAGAGGCCGAATATGTGGTGACCCTGCCCTTCCTGATGCCGATGGGGCACAGACAGAGACCATCGCATATGAAGCAATTAATGAGAGTGGGGGGGGGGGGAGGAGCAGATGGCAATGGTGCTTGATACGATTGTAAGAAGTGCGACAGTGCTATGTTTCAATTTTGATGTAAGAATCAAAATGTTCACAGAAAAAATCTTTTAAAAATACATCTTGCCAACTAATAAAACATTTTTTTGCCCCCAAATCAGGATATCTATTTATCTCAGTTTTCAGGGCTGACGTGTAACTTTTGGACAACCAGTGAACACCAGTGTCAGAAATTGGGTTATTAATTTGAGAAGGAGCTACCCTTACCATTTTAACAAATACAATCTGCTTAGATTATAACTAGAGCAATTAAATTAAATGATTCTGTACAATAAGGATTTGCCACATGTGCCGCATAATTCGTCATCTGCTGCATAATTTGCGGATTATAACAAAAACCTTTCACAAAGGTTGATTAATCACTTTTCAGTAGCTTATTGCTGTATTTGAGTGTTAAGGTGGTACTACTTAGGTGATACCTTTGATAAGACAGTGTTCACATGATTAAAATGTACAAAATAATGAAGTAATACTGTCACAAAATGTGCTGCATTACGCTATATCGTTTGCCATTTCTTGCAACATTAGTTTAGTCAACTCTAATACATAATTTGGTCTTCTCTTGCCTCATAAGTCCAGTGGCCTTGTTGTAGCACAGTTGTAATAAAATCTTTGCTCAATCCTTGGAAGCCATGACACATGCAGCAGGCAGTTTTACAGATACATTTATTTTCAGTTCAAGCCGTACTAAACAACACTAAAGTAAAAACACAACTTAATATAATTACTCTTAATGTCCCCAACTACAGCATTTATTTTTCAAAAAACATTTTTTTTTTAAAAAGGTCTGTTGATTTTCTGTGCCAACTATGTTATGTAATTGGATAACGTGATGAGGAACCTGGGGTGAATTCACTGATTATGGCTATGGAACAAGTGTGACAGCTCCCATTAACATCTAACAAAGTATCTGTTATTTAAAAAAAAAAATCTAAAATCAATTTAAAAACCATTAAAATAATTAATATAAAAAACACAGAAATGATCAAAACATAATAAGTGGAATTGGGGGTATGGAGCTGTAAAGATTATAGGAAAAGGTAAAATAAAAAGCCCAAAGGAAGACTGAAGATCCAATAGCAGCTTTCAGTCTATGTGCATTACCCAAAAACAGTGATTAGAGTTTGCCTTTGCACAATAAACAAAAACAGTGAAAAGTTACCAGCAAACGATTCTGCCTCACAGAGCCTTGGGGCCTGATCATGAGTTTAGTGATCGACGAGCTGACCACCAAACTTGCGGGGATGTGACCACTAAAACACTAAAAACTGGTCGGCCTCACCCCAGTTGTCTTACAATGTTCCCACCGGGCTGACTGGCGGGAACGTCGTACTACAGTGTTTTCACTGGTCTGCCCTGCAGGAACAGTGCTACAGTATTGGTCTTGGCTCGAGGCCAATACTGTAGCACAATAGTACCCTCGGAATGCACACTGTCTGCAAAGCAGACAATGCGAATTCCGAGGGTGCTGGGCGGGGGGCTCCTGCACTGCCCATGACATGGTTGTGGGAAGTGCAAGGGCCCCCCTGTGGCACCCATCACTTCCTTTCCACCAGCCTTTTCATGGCACTTAATCTGCCATGGAAAGGCTGTGAGAAAGGGGACTCATGACCAGCAAGGTGGTGTTGAACTAAGAACCACCAGGACTGGCCATGAGTCTCTCCACCGTCAGCCCCTCGGGAACCATTTTCATGGCGGGGTCATAATGTGGAGGTCGGACTGCCAGGAATGCGGTGGTCTCAAGACTGCCAGCCTCGTAATGAGGCCCTTAAGCTTCTATGCTGGTACACAGCAATGTTTGCATCCTCCCATGTCCAGTCCCAAGTGGTCAGCAAGAGTCAGGACGCCTTCCTTCCTTTTGACCCTGCAGTTGGCCAGAAGATTCTGTCAGATGATTTATCTCAGGAGCAAGCATGTTCTGGGACAGTTGTTGTGAGGTACCAGTTTACTGCAAACGTTCCCTCAGGCTCTCGTCAGAAATGGTTCCAGCCTTCTTGTGGCTACAAAAGCCCCATCCTCGTTCTAGCTGCTCCCCTTAGGAGATGAGGTTTTTCCTCTCTCAGTGGAACTAGATGGCTTATGCTGCTTCTGAATCTTTTCAGTTCTTGAAATGCCCATTTGGCATCTCCACTCCAAAAGAAAGAGCTGTGAAAACTGTGCTTTGTGTTGACCTTTGTTGCCGCCTCACCACACACGGCTAATCTCTGCTTAGTGGCCACTATTAACACTACTCTAGCCTTTTGGCTCTTGGAAGAAGCCAATTCTGCTCTTGAAAGCAGCCTCATATTCATTTAGAAAGAGAGTCATTAACAACCATCCAAGGACCAATTGACTAACAAGTTCTAAACCACTTTGCCTTAGGATAGCACAAAGTACACTTTAATTAATAAAGTTAATTTTCAACTTATCATATCAAACATCTACTTCCACCACTGAATTAGGTTTTTAATAACCAGGGAATGATAACTTTTATGGGAAGCTCTATCACTTTTCAAGGCAAAGATACAATAAAACTCATAACTAGGCCTGCTCATGGGAAGTGTAGCTTTAATTACACAGTGAAAAACTGCTTTTTGTAACTGTTCACTCTGAGGACATACTTGTAATTAATATCTAGTATGCCTCGCTTTTTCAAGTTAAGCAATCAGCTCTAATGGATTAGATGGCACCTGTTACTAAGCTAATATATAAGAGTGGGTTTTCCTACATGGCAAAACTCTTTTCTTTGCCAAGAGAGAATGCAGCGTTTTCAACTGCAATCTAGTGAGAGTACAATAGTGCTCTCTGCACCCACACACCTTTGCTATATATGTAGGTGGTGTAAAGTTTAACTGCAGCTCTGTGTGACATTTAACTTTCATTTCACCAGTGCATTTTCAGCACTTGCCTGCCATGGTCTTGCCTGAAAATGAAATAGGCTAATTTAAAAGTGCAGTTTTGTGGACACATCGCATGCACAGTGACACTGACTGTCAGTGTCATAATACACATTTGTAATACCAGCAAGACTATGGCCCATAAAAGGAGAATGATCAGTGGAGCATACACGGAAAAGGTGAATTTGCTGCACTGATGAATGCCAGATAGTGTTCTAACTTCATGGCTGGTTGGACTCTCTCTTCACATAATGAGGGTTGTAACAGAAGGCCTATAAGACATCCCAGGACATTGCAGTGGCCAGATAATGTCTCAAAATGTTTTACGTAATGAAATAATGACATGAATCATCCATTTAAAAAGTGTTCTTTTTCAGAACTAATGATCAGTTAATACCTGCTTAAATCTAACTCTGATATCATAAAATGAGGCACTGTACCTCCAAGGAACCCCGTTTTCCTGGATAAGAATGAGTCCTTTGGTACCCTCATCATGACACAAATAAGATCAAAAGGCTTCACAAACAGGTGACTGCCAAACGTAGCTTCCAGATGCGTACAAGTGATGAAAGTGTTGGCAGGGAACACAGGGATAGAAGCATGGACTAAAACCTTAATGAGCAATTATAAAAGGACGACTTTACCTATCCCTATTTCATCTATTTCATCTTTTTCATCTACTTTCCGACACTGTATTGAAGGAGCGTAGCTTGGCTGTGCCACTACGTCTCTGAAATACAAATGCAAAGGGTGGTCATATTTTGTATACCATGATGAAGTCTTTTTATTTAATTACTGCACTGCAAATTATATAAGTGGAGCACACCATTGGATATAACACTTAAGTAATATTTAATGTATATCTATTTAAAAGTAATGATTTGAAAGTAATTTTCTGCATAATCGTTTTGTATATTCTCACATGTAATGCTTAGAGTTCATTTTTATTCTGGAATTATATTTGTGTTTTATTAACTTTGCTGGAGTGAAGGCCTACACACATGTTTTTCTTTTCACAGTAAATTTCCAAGGTGGAGTTTGTTTTCTTAAATGTTAACTCCCCGAGATGCAGGTGTTAGGAGCTGAGACAGAGATAACAAGAAGCTTATTGTGGGTGAGAGATAAGAAAGCCTGAGACAAACTGTGCAAGGAGAAGGTAGAGTATTCTGGAAGTTGGCAGCTGTAACCTTTTGAGTTAGCAGAGACCAAAGAGTATCACGATCAGATGTACGAGGTCTCTGAAAGTTGTAACTTCTAGTTAAAACAAATTGGGGGTTCAATCCAGAAGGTTCGACTTAGATGTCATCGTCTTAGGAAACTATGATTTAACAAAGGTTTATTTAGTGAGGGAACACACATCTTTTCCATCCTTAGAGCTGAACGTACCCTTCAGAAGTACAGCCCTCACAGTTTGATTTTATATGGCTTCATGCCGCATGCACCTCCCTAAACAGAATATTCTACAGAATTTCTGTTTGCTGACCTGTCTCAACTATTTTAAATAGAATTAGAATAGTTTAGGGTTTAGTTTAAATGGTTAGACAGGAGAACTAGGTTCTGATTTTCTGTACCGTGGCAACCAAAGTTCTTGGTCTTGTATATGCTGACTAAGTTTAATATTGTAAGATGCTTTAATTCTCTTTTGGTGATTTTAGATATCTATACTTCGGTTTTGAGACTCATTTATGTAACATTGACTTTGAGTGTGTAATAAAGCCCCTGTGAATCTATGATTTGACTCTGAATATTATTGTGTGACATTTGGGTTGCACAGAAATTGTTTGAATGATTTGATTACTATTACTCTCTACCCCTCGGAACTGAGAAGAAAAGATTCATCGGACCCCAGAAATAGAGATAGAGACTTAGGCTCCATCAGAATGCTATCCCACTCATGCACACACAGGGCATTCACTCTTTTACTCAGTCACCCATTTCATTCTTCCCTGCCTTTACGAGCCCTGAATCCAATCAGCCTAACAGAGACCAGTGTAAAAAGCTGCTCTCTCAGTAAGCTATTATATGTGTTGTATAATTTAATGATGATAGTGAGGTCCTTCTTTTAATACAAGGTGGCAAATGTAGCAAAGGGAGACAAATGGAATTGGTTAGCATACGTAAAACATTCTGACAAGATCTCCAGCCTAGCTTAGGACCAATTCTGCCTACATTATCACACCAACATGTACCATGAACTGATGCCCATATTTATACTTTTTTAGCGCCGCATTTGCATCATTTTTTGACGCAAAAGCGGCGCAAACTTACAAAATACAACTGTATTTTGTAAGTTTGCGCCGCTTTTGCATTAAAAAGCGGTACAAATGCGGCGTTAAAAAAGTATAAAAATGGGCCTGAATTTGTCCAGAGACAGCCATGCCTTGTATTCCACCTGGCATTTCCCCAGTGGCTGGCGTCCTTGTATGCCAGTTTTGACAGTCCATGGCCGCTCCTTGTGCCTCTGTCACTTTCCCACAAGATTAATTGCAGAAGGCAAGGGGAGGCTTCAAACGAGAGAGGGAGAGAGACACACAGAGACGGATGGGAGAGATAGAGAGAAAGTGATCATATAGGGAGAGGAGAGAAGGATGGATGGAAAGACAAAGACAGCGCCAGGAGATGGAGAGTGCGGGCTGGTTTTAGCATTTTGGCCAGAGCTGCTTTCAGTTCCCCAGTCCGGCACTGAGGGCCTGAATATGACCTTGGAGGATTGGATATGACAGATATCTCGCCCACCGTTTCACAAGTTCCATAAGATATAATGGAACTTGTAATATGACAGACGGAGTATCCCATCCGCCAAGGGGATAATCAGGCCTGTATAGTTGGTGCATAATCTGATCATAGCAATTAGAGGAATAACAATATTGTCAATTGAGTCTTATCCAGGGCTTAACTTGTAAATAAAAATGTACTGGTGCCCAAAGTTCTACTCTGAAACACGCTGCTGCTGCAATTAAATGTGCGAGCACGAATACTGAAGCAGTGTAATCCTGAAGCCACTCCCTGCCCCTTCAGCTCACTCTTGCAGCTTTCTGCTCTCTCCCTTTCTGAAGCTTTTTCATTTTTTTCTTCCTCCGACTTTCCAATATGTGTCTTTCGCTCATAGTTAATGCTTGAGGCAGAAAAACAAGTGCCGGCTCTCAAAAATAAGTGGTGGTGCCCCTCACCGGAAACCACCTCCTCAAATTAAGCACTGGTCTTATCTCGTATAGGGCCTTCCTCTCTCTATTTAGGTCAATTACTGCTTTTGTTTTACATTTTGCACAAACACATACCACTCTTCCCAAACTCGTTTCCCCTTAATGCAAAATTACTTTATTTCATGTTTAACAAAATGTTAAACTATTAGACAGCTAATATGAACCATCACAATCAATTCACAATTGAAATTTGGTCAATGACGTTTGAACTATGGGGCATATTTACAAGAAAGTGGTGCATCAAAGATGATGCACCACTTTTCTTGCGCCCCCTCTACAGGCACCTAACAACACCATGAGTGTGCCGTATTTACAATACGACGCAACATGGCGGTCCTTAGCACAATAGCGTCAAAATTTTTGATGCTATTGATGCTATTGTGGCACTTTGCTACACTAGCGTCAAAAATGTTGACACTAGTGCAGCAAAGCACAGGAAGGCCTATTGAACATAATGCGTGCATCACTTTAACACTGCTCTGAACAGGCATTAAAAATGAGGCAAAAAATGGTGCAGTGAAATCTTGTAAATTTCACTGCGCCATTTTTCATGCCTCCCAGCGCCGGAACACACTCCTTGCATACATTATGACTGGGGCAGGCATAATGTGGAGCAAGGCATTACAAAGTGGCGCAATGCAAGCATTGCGCCACTTTGTAACTATAGCGCGTTGAAAACGCCTACCTAACGGCAAATTAGCGTAAATGTGGCGCAAGGAGGCTCAAGGGGCTCGTAAATATGCCCCTATGTGACCAAACGATTCGCAGATCCTCGTGTCAACAGGGGTAAAGCGTTTTTGCTTCCTGTTTTACCGCTGCGCCTATTCCAATTTGAGTGCAAAATGTCTTACTATACTGCTATTCCGCGACCTGATTTACAACCAAACACAAAAATTGTAAAATAAAGAAATGGTTAAACTGTTTATGACTCATACACAGTACAGTTTAAATCATGCACGTAAATCCAGTGCAAATGTTATTTGAATCCGTGAGCTTTAGCATTTAATTTAGAGCAGGGTTATGACTCTCTGCCGATAATAAAACGTGTCTGCGATTCGAGGAAGGAGAGGCTGTGGATATCTGAGAGCTGAACTAGAGGGCTCTACAAAAGCCCATAGCAGGCAGAGGACAGCTAATATCTCCGCTCCCGGAGGGGAGCCATTTTGCAAAAACTGAAACCGCCAATACCGAGGATGCAGTTTCGGAACAGGTGAATGCTGAGTGGTCCTTTATGCTCTTGTGGTCCGCTGCGCTTTATTTTTTCTTTTACAGAAACAAAGCCCAAAATGGTGCTTTTTGAAAATGCGAAAACCATCTCCTCTGGTACTATTGGAGTTTTCTCCCTTAGCATGGGGGCCGATGTTATTTTTCACACTTGCTTCTGCCATGTCTTAAATGGTGGAGGAGGTTTACCTCCGAGGCACGACAAGCAGCAGTGCTGCTTTCCTTACCTCTCAGTGAGGCAGAGGAGCCAAATATTTGGTGCGGTAGGCGGGGCTCCTATTCTGCCAAACACTAAATGACAGGTACAGCAGTGGCGGCCGCCACAAATCTCAAGGGGGGGCTCGGGACAAAGAAAGGAAAACAATAATATTTAAAAAAAATAAATAAAAAAAATTACCTGTCCACCACCTCGCTTCTCTTCTTCCCTCCAGATGGTGTTCCAGGGACACCAGCACAGGCTCCCCATGCAATCCTGGAGTTGCTCTCATGCTATACCTAGAACGAGAGCAGCACCAGGATTGGTCTGAGTGGCTTGTTTTGCCACTTAGACACTGCATAGGAGTCTGTGCAGTTTCTTCAAACCACAGTCGGGTTGGCAAAACCTAAGTGCACATGCGAAGACTGCCGGCCAAACAGACATGTGCACTTAGTGCACTCCACTCCTCCATAGACATGTGCACTTAGTGCACTCCACTCCCCTACCCTTTTCCCTTCCCATTGCCCAGCCCCGCCCCCTCCCTTTAAACGCTGGTTGGGCCAGAGGCTAAAAAATAAAACAATTGTCAACTGTTGTTTTATTGTTCAGCTGCTGGCTATTAGCCGGGGGCGACCCTCCTTCCCATTAAAAAGGAGCCACCCCTTACCTACAGTGTAATTTTAAGGGTTTTAGGAGCCCTGTTCAAAACATATTTTGAGAGCCCCTGTATAGAGCAACTTTTAATTTTATTACCCATGTTCTGCTAATTCAGGCCTCTGTGATGCTAAACAATGCTCAATTATGTTTTAAGCTTTAACAGGATCACACAAAAGCAGTTGAAATATTTTGACAAAAAATCCTTAAGATGATACAGAGACAGAGTGAGAGGTAGGGGTAGGGAGAGAGAGAAAGATTTAGATAGAGAAATAGAATAGACAGAGAGCAAATAAAAAGTTCACTTTCGGGGGTTGAGAGGAAGGCTTGGAAACTGAGGGCTCTGGGCAAGTGCCTACTTTGGCCAACCCTTAACATGCCTCTGCCACACATCTTTTTCACCCCTCCTCAGAGTCTTTACCAACGAAAGCGACCAAGCAGCTTAACATATTTTCAAATCCCCGTAACTGTCGATTTCTTAATCGCTAATAAATGCAGAATGTAACTTTGATGATTTGTTTATAATTCAAACACGTTTTTGCTGACAACACGAAGTGTGTATACAAGAAATTACACAGACATTGTTGCTCAATATGTAGGCTGTTTAAAGCGTTCCTTTGTTCGGCACAGTTGTGACTTCTCTTGCAGCTACAGTACATTACCTCTAAGAGAGCATTTAATTCTGTTAATAGTCAACTAATGGCTGCCATCTTTCAGAGTAATGAAAGGGGAGCGCGTTGTAAAGTGCTGCGTGGGAGGCGCCCTCACAAATGTTGCAAACAGACCCTGGGGTATCTCCGCAGGAACGGCCTACAGCCATCTCCGCTGACGCCATTGTAACGCAGGCAGGCAGGGTGGAGACCAGAGGGTTTAACAATGACCTTGCAGCTCACTTAACACAGGGAGCGGGAGAGCGGCTAGGGCCTACCCGCAGCAGAATGCAATGGAAGCACTACTTGCAGCTAGAAGGACATACTGGCTCCCCGCTGCTTCCAAACCAGGCTTGCCCCTGATGAATACCATCAGATGCATATGTACAAATCTATCCTGAAAACTCCTCATTATGCTCACTCTCAACCACCTAAGTCACTTATAATACCATGTATTACAGTATATTGTTCTTCCCTCCAAGCTTCATTTACAAAGTCAAACCATGGTCAATCTGCAGCAAGGGGAATCCCTTCTTTAGAAAGTTCGGAATTGCAAGGCATGATAAATACATTTCCAGTGCCATGGGTGTTGTTTAAAAGTGGTATAATTTATGGAATTGCAGAAGATTGAACCCCTCACAGGAGGAGTGGTGGTGTATTATTTGATCTATTAATGTCTTATAAAACCAGGAGGAGGTCAAAGGTGAAAACCAAACCCATATGGGATCCTTACAAGATTCCACAAAACCGAATGGTTGGAGAACAAGGAGAGAGCACAGGGAGCAATCGTACCTCTTTCATTTGTGTTGAGCGTTTGACCAGGAGGAAGAGTAGAGATGCATACTCACTTTGAAGAGGTCACCAAGCAGTTTCTTGGGACCTACTATATCAAATCAGTCAGGTTATTTCTTTTTCATGTTCATTTTGAAATTCTGATTTTGTAGATGGTAAAAAAGAGGGTACAGGTCTATATGTAATTGGTAGAGGTGAGCGAGCCAACAAATTAACAGGGCGAGACTAGCCAGAGTGTAGCCAAGGGTGTGGCTTCGCTCTTTGAGCTCGTGCATGAGCCCAGCCCTGAAAAGGTTTTCCATGTAAATTATGCAACAAAGATTACATACAAAATTAATTTAAAAAAGTCTATTTCTTTAACAGGTGGAAGCTTTGACATTAATACTTCAGATTAAAGCACTCCACTAGGAGGTACTTTATGAAAGTGCTAGTTTTCAAACATGAACTTAGAACCATTTGTGCCCATGCCGGTACCCTGCACCAGTGCCGTTAGTGAACTAATAGGCAAGACAGTTGTCATGTGAAGCCTGTATGTAGCCCAGATTGTTATATTATAGTCTATTAAATCAAAAAACAACACGTTTTTGTACATCTGGTATTCTGAATTCATATATTTGAGGGTTCTTTGATATGCAATAGTAAAGAAAAAGGTGGATTGGTAAAATAAAATATTTGCCTCAGATGACACAATTTGGTCAAGCAGGAAAGCTGTGATTAATCCAGGTTTTCACTTTGTAAAAAACAGCTACTAAATATCTCTCCTTTTTATGTCACATGTTAATATTCTTTTTTCACCCCTTGGTGCATATGGGTAGAGCGAGAATGGCAGACAGAAGCCATGTGAAAGCTCGGCTCGTAAAGGGCTCGATGATCCAACAGGACTTCGGGCTGAGCCAGAGCCAGGCTTCAAGCTTGAGCCTGGCTCGAGCTTTCAGTGGCTCACCAACCTCTAGTACTTGGGTTGCAATGCTTTTCCAGTGGAGTGTTTGACAAGCTGGAAGTCTGTAGTTGCTTGTGATTTATCAGTCTTTGCCGTATGCCTTTTTTAGAAGAGGTATAATAACCACATGCTTTACGGGGAAAGATCTTTCTATGGCATTTACTGGGCTCTAGCGCATCAGCAGGATTTATATTTTTACATTACATAAGAAAGGAATAATCTTTAAATGGAGCTTTATGGTTGGGGTGAAGTCTGGACATTATTTGAGGCGTTTGGTGAGCATAGTATCACAGGATAAGGTGCTGTGGAGAAGGCTTTAGAGAAACACTTAAATAGAGATAATTGTGAAGAAGAATCCTGGTGTTAGTGTTTGTTGGATTAGCAAAATGTCTTCTGACTTTTAGCTTCTGTTGGACGTGATCAAATACTGTGTATATTTTACTGATGAAGATGTGCATTTAAAAAAAATAATTCTTGAGGTTTGTTGGCTTAAGTCCAAGAGGTCGGATTTTGCTACAGGTGAAATATTCTTTGCAGACTTTCAAGTCTATCTGAAGCCTCCATTGTGTTGTCAATGCTTTAGACACTGCCGTAATGTGTTGTGCTCTGACCTTGTCCAGCTGAATCTGAATGGTATGCTTATTGACTATAGAACTGGATTCCAACTAAACTCATGCACATCTGAAGGGAGTTGCCTTTGGGTTGAGACCAAGGGGGTCATTACGACCCTGGCGGACGGCGGAGAAGCAGCGGTAAGACCGCCAACAGGCTGGCGGTCTTTTTTTGGGAATTATGACCATGGCGGTTACCGCCATGGTCATCCGTCTCTTCTCCGTTCCGCCCGCCAGGGTGGAGACGACGGCTGGGCTAGAGACCAGGGTCTCCAGCCCGGCGGTCGTCACTATACCACCGGCGGTATTTGGACCCGGCTTACCGCCATGGATTTCATGGGGTTTGGAACCGCCATGAAATCCTTGGCAGTAAGCACTATCAGTGCCAGGGAAGTCCTTCCCTGGCACTGATAGGGGTCTCCCCCACCCCCAACCCCCACCCAACTCCCTCCCATACAACCCCACCACCCCTGCCACCCCCCAAAGGTGGCAGGACCCCCCTCCCCACCCCAACCCCAACACCACATCACTCATGCACACACGACACGCACGCAGGCACCACCAACACACATACACGCACACACCGACATACATGCAAACATCCACACACACAGTCAGACTCGCACACCCACATTCAAACATACACGCACACAACCATGCAGACATATCTACAGACATACACGCACTCATTCCCATACTCACGACACCCCCGCAAGCATACAGGTACTCAGACATCCCCACTACATACACACATGCACACCCCATGCACGCACACAACACACAACACCCCCCCACTCCCCTCCCCTCACGGACGATCGACTTACCTGGTCCGACGATCCTCCGAGAGGGGACGGGAGCCATGGGGGCTGCTCCGCCGACACCACACCGTCAACAGAACACCGCCACGCCGAATCACAGGACGTGATTCGGTGGGCGGTGTTCTGTTGACGTGGCGGTGGAGGTGGAGCAACCTCCACTTCCCCGCCGCCCGCCAGTATGGCTGTTGGCGTCTCTCCGTCCGAAAAAGGACGGAGAGCTGCCAACAGTCATAATACGCTGAGCGGCAAACCGCCACCACTGGCGGTCTTCCGCACGGCGGTCCCTCGGCGGTCTTGACAAAAGATCGCTGAGGTCAAAATGACCCCTCAAGTCTTCACGTTTCCCAAAGGCAAGCTTGCTTTCTTAATGCCTTTGATAGCAATTATGTTATCTTATGTAATTTACATTATGTGTATTTGTAAAGTGCCTTAGCACCAGCAAGGGTATTCTGGTTTTGGGCAGGTGTGTGTGCCTAGCCCTGCCTACTGCAGGTTGGTTTATTGGAAAGCCAGTTCTTCAGCTTCTTGTGAAGTTCAAGAATAGAGGAGGAGGGTCTGATGTAGAATGGGAGGTTGTTATAAGCAATGTAGAAGCAATGTAAGAGAAAACCCATCATCCTGATCTGGTTCTGTATATGTCTGGAATGCGTGCAAGGAGAAGTCCTGCAGAGTGGAATCGTCTGGGTGGTGTGTGGAAGGAGATGCGACTATTCAGTTAAATGGGGTCTAAGTTGTGTAGTGCCTTGAATGTGTGTGAGGACTTTGAAATTAACTTTTTTGTGTATTGGGAGCCAGCAGTGCTCCCTAAGTGTGCGGTGAGATGTAATTGTGTATGGGAGAGTGAGGTTGAATCTGGCAGCTGAAGTCTGTATGGTTTGTAGTTTTCTGGTGAGTTGCTGATCCCAGTGTAGAAGGTGTTCCAATAGTCCAGCTTTCTGGTGACTAGAGCATCAGTGATGGTTTTTGTGTTCTTTGGGAACCTTTTGAATATCTTTCTCAGTATCTTCAGGGTCTGAAAGCAGATTCAGTGACATTGTTAACTTTTGCAGTGTTTTAAAAAACACACATTGCCAATAAGATGGCCATTTGAACTAGTGTGGATGGTGAGAAGAAAACATACTGTGCAGAAGTACATGAGTTTCCATGCATGTAGAAAGGAAGGTAGCTGGGGAAGAGAGCATGCACAGAAATAAGGGGGATACTGCCTGTGTTATAGTGAAAGTGGAACACATCCAGTTAGTAGGATTTTGGCACAGTGGTGGGTACGTAAAAAATATATCACATATAGGAAATGTCATTGTGCATAGTTAGGAGTGAGACCACGCATGCAACACCATGCAGCTGATCAACATGAGTAGAGCACAGCAAACATTGGGACATATCTATTTTACCCTTGGGTTTTTGGTTTTTATATGGATGCTTTTTAGTGCAGTTTGGTGATCATTGGCTGGCAATGAGTTGAAACGTGTGGACACTGAATTTGTTTTGTTTCTAGGCCTTTGGAGAGCAACAGGTTGTGGTTTATATGTTGTGGCTCTCCTGTTCTTGGTGAATTGTTGTTAGAAATTGGGTCTGTAGCTGGCAGAGGTATGTACCCTGTCCAAATAGGGACTCATCAGAGTAAGACACAACTCAACCTACATTATCTTGTACTCACCCTCTGGTAGCTTGGCACAGAGCAGTCAGGCTTAACTTAAGAGGCAATGTGTGAAGTATTTGTGGAACACCCAAGCAGTAACAGTGAAGATACCACAAAAACACTCCACATTGGTTTAGAAAAATGAACTATATTTATATGAACAAAACAAGACTAAAACAACAAAAATCCAAAAGGTAGAAGTTGAGATTTGAATTTTTAAAGAATAATTGAAACTCTAGTGATTAGAAGCAGAGAGCACCATTCAGAGCTATCTTGTCACGCTACACTGGGCCAAAGACAAAAGTTCAGGCCAACTACAATGGAGAGCAGGCTGGCTGCAACACCCACTCAGGGCCCACTGAGCAAAAGTACCTTGGTCCTTGAGATGCGTCGCCTCTGATTGGAGCAAGGATGTCGATCTGTCTGTTCTGGGTCTGTGCTAAAGAAAGCAGTAAAGGTTGTGTCACGCCGATTCAGAGGATGAAGGCAATGCTTCGATTCCAGGCCACTCAGAGGGGACGATGCATCATGCAGTCGGCAATGTGGTGCTCTGATTCTTGCAGCAGCGGTGCGCTGTCGTCGACGGAGATGCGGTGTCCTTGATCTTCACAGCAGCGGCAATGCAGTAGTGAAGTGTTGTCAGTGAAGGTGATGCATCAGTATCAATCGGCGCAATGAGATTGATGCACGGTTCTTTGCAGGAAGAGCCAAAAAAAAACACTTCCAAGGACCCAGGCCTGGGTTGGCACCATTTGGCAGGGCAGGACTCACAGTTGGCAGAGTCCACAGGCTGTAGCATGATTGCTGGAAGTATTTTGTGTCCCTGGGACGTCAGAAAACAGGAAGCAAGCCAGCAAGCCTTTGGAGTCACTCTGTGTTCAAGTGATGCAGGTCCAGTCCATCCCACCCTGGCAGGGGAACAGCAGGCAGCAGTGCAACTCAGCAAGGCAGGGATCCAGCAGAGTAGCAGTCCCTTAAGCAGCACAGCAGCCCTTTTTCCTGGCAGAGTCTTCATAGGTCCAGAAGTGTATTCATCTGGTGGGGTCAGCCACCCAGTACTTATACCCAGTTGTGCCTTTGAAGTGGTGGTGACTTTAAAGAAGGGTCTTTGAAGAGCACAGAGGTCCTTTTTTCCGAACCTTGGCTCCAGACTATCAGTAGGTGGGTAATCATCCCTTTGTGTGGGGACAGGCACTACCTATTCAGGTGTAAGTGTCAGCCATCTCCTCCCTTCTTGTGGAGGAAGAGCCGTCAGTATGCAGTTGAGTGCTTAGACACACCTAACCATCCTGTGTTTGTGGCTCTCTCAAGGGAATGCAAAAAGTGTAGCTGTCACCTACCCAGACATGTATTGGAGACAGGCTGCAAGTACACAGAGCTGTAAGAGCAGAGAAATGGCCACTTTCTAAAAGAGGCATTTCTAAAATATTAATGTTAACTCCAACTTTACGAGTAAAGAGGATTTATCATTACCATTCCAATGATATGAAACATGGCATAGCTACTCTCTCTCAATCAGGAATTACAGCCTAAAAGTGTAACAAGGAATTCATAATGCTAACCTATGAACGGAGTAGGCCTCACAGTAGTGGAAAACGAATTCGGGAGTTTTTCACTACCAGGACATGAAAAATATAAAAGTACATGCCCTGCCTTTTATTTACTTAGCACCCTGCCCTATGGCTACTAAGGGCCTACATTAGGGGTGACATATGTGTAATAATAGGGGAGTTGAAGACTTGGCAAAGGGTTTTAAATTCCAAGTTGAGGTGGCAGTAAAACTGCACACACAGGCTTTGCAATGGCAGGCCTGTGCCATTGTTAGGGGGCTACTGGAGTGAATAAGTGCTGCAGGTCCACTAGTAGCATTCAATCTACAGGCTCTGGACACAAGTAGTACACTTTACTCAGGACCTGTAAGTAAATTAAATATGCCAATTGGTGTTCGGCCAATTTTACCATGATGTAGGGGAGAGAACACAAGCACTTTAACACTGGTTAACAGTGGTAAGGTGCACAGAGTCCTAAAACCAGCAAAGACAAGGTCAGAAAATGGAGGGAGGCTGGCAAAACGTTGGGGGGAAGACCACTCTCAGGCTGTCAGGTCTAATAATTGTGTACTGAGGAATAAGATGAGCAGTAGGTTTTTTGTTTTTGAGATGCTTTGCTACTGTTGCGGTATCCCAAATGTGGTTAACGCCAGAAAGAAAGCATGCCTTTTGCGAGTTCCTTGTCACTTAATTAGCTGAGTGAGGTCATAGTATTGGACCATCTGATTGGTTCTGCTGAACAGTTGCTACTGGTTATTAAGGTATAGGATTATTGGAGGCATGTGTGTGCTTATACTTACAAGTATCTGGTAGATTAAAGGGTTAGTAGTTGAAACATTCTTGGATCTAGTACTGTCAGAGAGACACACAAACAAGCATTTACATGGTTTTGGACCTATCATTCATGGTGGCTCTCACTTGTATGTTTTGCTGTGCCTGCTTTGTTCAGCGCTGAGGTGAGTTCCTGTGGTATATTTCACATGTTCAGTTATGTCAAAGGTTGTTGAAGCATTATACTTTTGTTGAGAGCTGAACCAAGAACAAAAGATTGTGATACGTATGTATACTGAAATTTATTAATTGCAATGGATGGAGGTGTGGAGTATCTAACATGGGTGTCCAACACAGACCCAGGATGGTCGGCAAGTTGTATTGTAATATATTGTCCACATCTTGTAATCATTAGAGTAGTTTAGGTAATGTGTTATTGGTAGCCCAGGTGATTTAACAGTATAGAACAGTATCACTTTGCATTCTGTGCAGCCAGTCGCATTGTGTTGATGTGTGTTCATGCAGTGTTGTTCATCTATAGTGCTCCATTTTGCTCCTTTATACATCATCATTGCACAAATTATGCATTCACGTTTGAAATTATCTTTATTTTGTGCCTTTAATATTATTAACATAGATTGATGTTAAAATGCATTAATGTAATGGAGTACCTGAAAGATTGAAGTTTATAAACCTGCATACTAATGTTTATATAAAGTGCTTCATTATTCATGTTTTACCTTTACTCTTTAAGTTGCATTTATTGAAGTACCATGTATTCCTCTTCTTTACGTTTTATGTTTATTCTCAAAAGTTAACTTGAGCATGTATAAACATGCATTTGAAATGCACAATAAAGGTTTAGTTAAAGTCAGGATAACTGAACTGAGTGAAAGCCTTATTTCTATATTGAGTTTTACCTCGGTGGTATCTTCTTTTTCTTTGCAGGTGTGTTTCAAGGCTTTGTTAGGTATTGAAAATGAGTATTGTTGTATGTATTAGTTTTGCTGATAGTAAGGTCTGAGATAATAAATCTTGGGAAGAGATGTAAAGAATTAATAAGCAGCTGAAGCCTCCTATTCATTGTGCACCAGGGACGCAGGATGTCCAAGGTGGTGGTAAATGTCCGGGATCTGTTGGATGAGAAATTCAGGTGCTGTTACAAATGCAGATGATGGACCCAAAGTCGATTGGTCCTTCAAGGCGAGGAAACTGATAACTTTCACGATAGAGATTCTGCTTGTTTTAGTTAATGCTTTTGTTAGAAGTCAATACAGACTTCCCTTGAGCCGGATGGGCACAGACTTCTCTGCCTCCCTTCTTCTTGCTAGTGTGAAGCTTTATGCTAAACACTTATTCAGTTTTCTGGAGAACCTCTACTGAAGTCTTCGCTATGCTGACACATTCTCGCATCACTGAATTTCCCTAAATTCCATTCCAATCATCCTTATTCCTGATTTAGATATCTGACTAAATTATTTTAGAATTAATTCATGCTAGAAGAGAGAGGGCAGGGGTTTCTTTATAGAACACCTATTTCTAATTCTCAGTTTCTGCACTGATGTGGTTGTTATTGCTTTGTATTTTATTTGATGAGACTGAACCGATTGTGCTACTTCAGCTTGCCAGTTGTAATTCTATACATTTTGAACATTTTTATGACCTGCATATATATGGGATTAATTACTGATTGTAAATAACTTAAATTTCTGCTTCTTGATCCTTATTGTGTGGCCAAATGGGCTTCACAGAAATCTAAATTGTTTAAGGTTGTTGATTCCCTCATCATCTCCATCAACATAAAAAGATCTATCTAGTGAGAGATCGAAACACGCTTTATGCGCGCTCGGAGATGGTAGCAGAGGACATTATTATTACTGAGACAGAGGGAGTCATTGCATTCGTTTGAGAGCACGGTTTTGCCCAAGCCCATTCCTCATCGCAAGGCCCATGTCCTGATTCGGAGTAGTGGCATTCTAGAAATTTGGAATTAAGTTTTAGCAGCGGAGAATTGAGTATCAATAGTGTTGCGCGTTGTAATTGCTTTTGTCTACCTTGCAGTGTTTGGCTTAGATTGTGTGGTGTGATCCAGTGATGTTTTTAAATTGTTGAGTGTATGTCGAAGTGCTTAATGCAAGAAGTTGAAGTGGTTATCGGGCTTGACGTAGCCTAACATCCTGGGATAGTAATAAGTTAACATTGTGGGCGACACTATGTTGTAATTGTCCTCTAAGTTTTGTGGTGTTAGTTGTGGGGCACTGTCGACTACACAGTTGAGATAGGGACAAAACTCTTTGTGTGAAAATAAGGTGTGGTTGGTGTGGTGGATTCTTTTGCACAGGGGTGAAGCTACACTAATCCAGGTGTTGACCTGCTGGTTGAGGTTTTGCTCAAGTGTGAGTCAGAGTAGGCCAGAAAGTGTTGCTCCAGACCATTTCTTGTGTGATTTAATACTATTGATTCCTTAGTGGAGCAGATAAAGTTGAAATATTGTTTGCCATTGCTACTATGCTTGTATTGCAGGGTGATTGCTATCCTGAAAACTCCTCATTATGCTCACTCTCAACCACCTAAATCACTTATAATACCATATATTACAGTATATTGTTCTTCCCTCCAAGCTTCATTTACAAAGTCAAACCATGGTCAATCTGCAGCAAGGGGAATCCCTTCTTTAGAAAGTTCGGAATTGCAAGGCATGATAAATACATTTCCAGTGCCATGGGTGTTGTTTAAAAGTGGTATAATTGATGGAATTGCAGAAGATTGAACCCCTCAGAGGAGGAGTGTCGGTGTATTATTTGATCTATTAATGTCTTATAAAACCAGGAGAAGGTCAAAGACGAAAACCAAACCCATATGGGATCCTTAGAAGATTCCAAAAACCGACTGCTTGGGGAACAAGGAAAGAGCACAGGGAGCAATCGTAACTCTTTCATTTGTGTTGAGTGTTTGACCAGGAGGAAGAGTAGAGATGCATACTCAATCGGAAGAGGTCACCAAGCAGTTTCTTGGGATCTACTATGTCAAATCAGTCAGGTTATTTCTTTTTCATGTTCATTTTGAAATTCTGATTTTGTAGATGGTGAATAAGAGGGTACAGGTCTATATGTAATTGGTAGAGGTGAGCGAGCCAACAAATTAACAGGGCGAGACTAGCCAGAGTGTAGCCAAGGATGTGGCTTCGCTCTTTGAGCTCGTGCATGAGCCCTGCCCTGAAAAGGTTTTCCATGTAAATTATGCAACAAAGATCACATAAAAAATTAATTAAAAAAAGTATTTCTTTAACAGGTGGAAGCTTTGACATTAATACTTCAGATTAAAGCACTTCACTAGGAAGTACTTTATGAAAGTGCTAGTTTTCAAACATGAACTTAGAACCACTTGTGCCCATGCCCCTACCCTGCAACAGTGCCATTAGGGAGCTAATAGGCAAGACGGTTGTCATGTGAAGCCTGTATGTAGCCCAGATTGTAATATTATAGTCTATTAAATCAAAAACAACACGTTTTTGTACATCTGGTATTCTGAATTCATATATTTGAGGGTGCTTTGATATGCAATAGTGAAGAAAAAGGTGGATTGGTAAAATAAAATATTTGCCTCAGATGACACAATTTGGTCAAGCAGGAAAGCTGTGATTAATCCAGGTTTTCACTTTGTAAAAAACAGCTACTAAATATCTCTCCTTTTTATGTCACATGTTAATATTCTGTTTCCACCCCTTGGTGCATATGGGTAGAGCGAGAGTGGCAGACAGAAGCCATGTAAAAGCTCGGCTCGTCATGGGCTCGATGATCCAACAGGACTTCGGGCTGAGCCAGAGCCAGGCTTCAAGCTTGAGCCTGGCTCGAGCTTTCAGTGGCTCACCAACCTCTAGTACTTGGGCTGCAATGCTTTTCCAGTGGAGTGTTTGACAAGCTGGAAGTCTGTAGTTGCTTGTGATTTATCAGTCTTTGCCGTATGCCTTTTTCAGAAGGGGTATAATAACCACATGCTTTATGGGGAAAGATCTTTCTATGGCATTTACTGGGCTCTAGCGCATCAGCAGGATTTATATTTTTACATTACATAAGAAAGGAATAATCTTTAAATGGAGCTTAATGGTTGGGGTGAAGTCTGGACATTATTTGAGGCGTTTGGTGGGCATAGTATGACAGGATAAGGTGCTGTGGAGAGGGCTTTAGAGAAACACTTAAATAGAGATAATTGTGCAGGAGAATCCTGGTGTTAGTGGTTGTTGGATTAGCAAAATGTCTTCTGACTTTAAGCTTCTGTTGGACGTGATCAAATACTGTGTATATTTTACTGATGAAGATGTGCATTTTTAAAAAAGAATTCTTGAGGTTTGTTGGCTTAAGTCCAAGAAGTCGGATTTTGCTATAGGTGAAATATTCTTTGCAGACTTTCAAGTCTATCTGAAGCCTCCATTGTGTTGTCAAAGCTTTAGACACAGCTGTAATGTGCTGTGCTCTGACCCTGTCAAGCTGAATGGTATGCTTATTGACTATACATTTGGATTCCAACTAAACTCATGCACATCTGAAGGGAGTTGCCTTTGAGTTGAGACCAAGTCTTCACGTTTCCCAAAGGCAAGCTTGCTTTCTTAATGCCTTTGATAGCAATTATGTTATCTGATGTACTTTACAATATGTGTATTTGTAAAGTGCCTTAGCACCGGCAAGGGTATTCTGGTTTTGGGCAGGTGTATGTGCCTAGCCCTGCCTAATGCAGGTTGGTTTATTGGAAAGCCAGTTCTTCAGCTTCTTATGAAGTTCAAGAAGAGAGGAGGAGGCTCTGATGTAGAATGGGAGGTTGTTATAAGCAATGTAGAAGCAATGTAAGAGAACACCCATCATCCTGATCTGGTTCTGTATATGTCTGGAATGTGTGCAAGGAGAAGTCCTGCAGAGTGGAATCATCTGGGTGGTGTGTGGAAGGATATGCAACTATTCAGGTAAATGGGGTCTAAGTTGTGTAGTGCCTTGAATGTGTATGAGGACTTTGAAATTAGCTTGTTTGTGTATTGGGAGCCAGCAGTGCTCCCTAAGTGTGCGGTGAGATGTGATTGTGTATGGGAGAGTGAGGAAGAATCTGGCAGCTGAAGTCTGTATGGTTTGTAGTTTTCTGGTGAGTTGCTGATCCCGGTGTAGAAGGTGTTCCAATAGTCCAGCTTTCTGGTGACTGGAGCATCAGTGATGGTTTTTGTGTTGTTTTGGGAACCTTTTTAATATCTTTCTCAGTATCTTCAGGGTCTGAAAGCAGATTCAGTGACAGTGTTAACTTTTGCAGTGTTTTAAAAAACACACATTGCCAGTAAGATGGCCATTTGCACTAGTGTGGATGGTGAGAAGAAAACGTACTCTGCAGAAGTACATGAGTTTCCCTGCATGTAGAAAGGAAAGTAGCTGGGGAAGAGAGCATGCACAGAAATAGGGGGGATACTGCCTATATTATAGTGAAAGGGGAACACAACCAGTTAGCAGGATTTTGGCACAGTGGTCAGTACGTAAAAATTATATCACATATAGGAAATGCCGTTGTGCATAGTTAGGAGTGAGACCACGCATGCAACACTATGCAGCTGATCAACATGAGTAGAGCACAGCAAACATTGGGACAAATCTATTTTACCCTTGGGTTTTTGGTTTTTATATGGATGCTTTTCGGTGCAGTTTGTTGATCATTGGCTGGCAATGAGATGAAACGTGTGGACACTGAATTTGTTTTGTTTCTAGGCCTTTGGAGAGCAACACGTTGTGATTTATATGTTCTGGCTCTCCTGTTCTTGGTGAATTGTTGTTAGAAATTGGGTCTGTAACTGGCAGAGGTATGCACCTTGTCCAAATAGGGACTCATCAGAGTAAGTCACAACTCAACCTACATTATCTTGTACTCACCCTCTGGTAGCTTGGCACAGAACAGTCAGGCTTAACTTAAGAGGCAATGTGTGAAGTATCTGTGAAACACCCAAGCAGTAACAGTGAAGACACCACAACAACACTCCCCATTGGTTTAGAAAAATTAACTATATTTATATGAACAAAACCAGACTAAAACAAAAAAAATCCAAAAGGTAGAAGTTGAGATATGAATTTTTAAAGAATAATTGAAACTGTAGTGATTAGAAGCAGAGAGCATCATTCGGAGCTATCTGGTCACGCTACACTGGGCCAAAGGCAAAAGTTCAGGCCAACTGCAATGGAGAGCATGCTGGCTGTAAGACCCACTCAGGGCCAACTGAGCAAAAGTACCTTGGTCCTTGAGATGCGTCGCCTCTGATTGGAGCAATGATGTTGATCTGGGTCTGTGCTAAAGAAAGCAGTAAAGGTTGTGTTACGCCGATTCAGAGGATGAAGGCAATGCTTCGATTCCAGGACACTCTGAGGGGACGATGCATCGTGCAGTCTGCAATGTGGCGCTCTGATTCTTGCAGCAGCAGTGCGCTGTCGTCAACGGCGATGCAGTGTCCTTGACCCTTCACAGCAGCGGTGATGCAGTAGTGAAGTGTTGTCAGTGAAGGAGATGCATTAGTATCAATCGGCGCAATGAGATTGATGCGCGGTTCTATGCAGGAACAGCCAGAAAAACCCACAGGCTGTAGCAGGATTGTTGGAAGTATTTTGTGTCCCTGGGACTTCAGAAAACAGGAAGCAAGCCAGCAAGCCTTTGGAGTCACTCTGTGTTCAAGTGATGCAGGTCCAGTCCATCCCACCCTGGCAGGGGAACAGCAGGCAGCAGTGCAACTCAGCAAGGCAGGGATCCAGCAGAGTAGCAGTCCCTTAAGGAGCACAGCAGCCCTTTTTCCTAGCAGAGTCTTCATAGGTCCAGAAGTGTATTCATTTGGTGGGGTCAGATACCCAGTACTTATACCCAGTTGTGCCTTTGAAGTGGTGGTGACTTTAAAGAAGGGTCTTTGAAGTGCACAGAGGTCCTTTCTTCTGAACCTTGGCTCCAGACTATCAGTAGGTGGGTAATCAGCCCTTTTTGTGGGGACAGGCACTATCTATTCAGGTGTAAGTGTCAGCCCTCTCCTCCCTTCTTGTGGAGGAAGAGCCGTCAGTATGCAGTTGAGTGCTGTGACATACAGTGCCCTCACGCCGACACCGGACCCCGATTCCCCTCGACTTTAAGACAATGGTTTGATGGGCTTATCATGGCCTCTCACCGAACAGTGTCATAAGACCAGAAACCATCACCTCCACGGCTTCTACATTACAACTATCGGAAACATCCAATTTGGAAACACTACTAGCCGCCTCAGGACTACATGTTCATTTAATGATTTACATGAAAATTTCACATCTTGTACATATTCGCCTTGAAAAAGTCCCATGGACGAAAAACGTGTTGGCTGTATTCTGGATAATTCATATTTTTGGTTAACACAAGGAATTAAAGTTCATACATGTGTGAAAACGACCTTTTTGAACTTCAGACCCTTTTTTCACTTTGGATTATATTTTTCGGACTGCTTTCAGCAGTGCCCTGGTATTTTGTTCTGAAAATTAACTTTCTAGCACGGTTCAAAGGAAGTTCTCTTGTTCTTTTTCTGATCTAGTGCATCTAAATACCCTTAGTGGTTGGGTAATATTACCAGGTTCAGCACCAATCTAGGACTCTTTGGATCTACCAATTAGACATTACTATCTGTACAGATGTGCGAATGTTAGGCATTAACCACCGCTGTTTCTTTACAGATCTAATAATTGTGTACTAAGGAATAAGATGAGCAGTAGGTTTTTTGTTTTTGAGATGCTTTGCTACTGTTGCAGTATCCCGAATGTGGTTAACGACAGACAGAAAGCATGCCTTTTGCGAGTTTCTTGTCACTTAATTAGTTGAGTGAGGTCATAGTATTGGACCATCTGATTGGTTCTGCTGAACAGTTGCTACTGGTTATTAAGGTATAGCATTATTGGAGGCATGTGTGTGCTTATACTTACAAGTATCTGGTAGAATAAAGGGTTAGGAGTTGAAACATTCTTGGATCTAGTACTGTCAGAGAGACACACAAACAAGCATTTACATGGTTTTGGACCTATCACTCATGGTTGCTCTCACTTGTATTTGTATGTTTTGTTGTGACTGCTTTGTTCAGCGCTGAGGTGAGTTCCTGTGGTATATTTCACATGTTAAGTTATGTCAAAGGTTGTTGAAGCATTCTACTTTTGTTGAGAGCTGAACGAAGAACAAAAGATTGTGATACGTATGTATACTGAAATGTATTAATTGCATTGGATGGAGATGTGGTGTATCTAACATGGGTGTCCAACACAGACCCAGGATGGTCGGCGAGTTGTATTGCAATATATTGTCCACATCTTGTAATCATTAGAGTAGTTTAGGTAGTGTGTTATTCGTAGCCCAGGTGATTTAACACTATAGAACAGTATCACTTTGCATTCTGTGCAGCCAGTCGCATTGTGTTGATGTGTGTTCATGCGGTGTTGTGCATCTATAGTGCTCTATTGTGCTCCTTTATACGTCATCATTGCACAAGTTATGCATTTACATTTGACATTATCTTTATTTTGTGCCTTTAATATGATTAACATAGATAGATGTTAAAATGCATTAATGTAATGGAGTACCTGAAAGATTGAAGTTTATAAACCTGCATACTAATGTTTGTATAAAGTGCTTCATTATTCATGTTTTACCTTTACTCTTTAAGTTGCATTTATTGAAGTACCATGTATTCCTCTTCTTTACGTTTTATGTTTATTCTCAAAAGTTAACTTGAGCATGTATAAACATGCATTCGAAATGCACGATAAATGTTTAGTTAAAGTCAGGATAACTGAACTGAGTGAAAGCCTTATTTCTAAATTGAGTTTTGCCTGGGTGGTATGTTATTTTTCTTTGCAGGTGTGTTTCAAGGCTTTGTTAGCTATTGAAAATGAGTATTGTTTTATGTTTTAGTTTTGCTGATAGTAAGGTCTGAGAGAATAAATCTTGGGAAGAGATGTAAAGAATTAATAAGCAGCTGAAGCCTCCTATTCATTGTGCACCAGGGACGCAGGATGTCCAAGGTGGTGGTAAATGTCCGGGATCTGTTGGATGAGAAATTCAGGTGCTGTTACAAATGCAGATGATGGAACCAAAGTCGATTGGTCCTTCAAGGCGAGGAAACTGATAACTTTCACGATAGAGATTCTGCTTGTTTTAGTTAATGCTTTTGTTAGAAGTCAAGACAGACTTCCCTTGAGCCGGATGGGCACAGACTTCTCTGCCTCCCTTCTTCTTGCTAGTGTGAAGCTTTATGTTAAACACTTATTCCTTTTTTTGGAGAACCTCTACTGAAGTCTTCGCTATGCTGACACATTCTCACATAACTGAATTTCCCTAAATTCCATTACAACCATCCTTATTCCTGATTTAGATATCTGACTAAATTATTTTAGAATTAATTCATGCTTAGAAGAGAGAGGGCAGGGGTTTCTTTCTGGAACACATATTTCTAATTCTCAGTTTCTGTATTGATATGGTTGTTATTGCTTTGTATTTTATTTGATGAGACTGAATCAGTTGTGCTATTTCAGCTTGCCAGCTGTAATTCTATACCTTTTCACCATTTTTATGACTTGCATATATATGGGTTTAATTATTGATTGGAAATAAATCATCTAACTTAAATTTCTGCTTCTCAATCCTTATTGTGTGGTGTTAGAAATGGGGTCTTTGGTTGACAGTCAGGTTACCCCCTGTTCAAGCAAGGACCCTCACTCTAGTCAGGGTAAAAGAGAATCACCCTCAGCTAACCCCTGCTTACCCCCTTGGTAGCTTGGCAGAGCAGTAGGCTTAACCTCAGAGTGCTAGGCGTAAAGTATTTGTACCAACGCACACAGTAACTTAATGAAAACACTACAAAATGACACAACACAGGTTTAGAAAAATAGGAAATATTTATCTAAACAAAACAAGACCAAAACGACAAAAATCCACCATACAAAAGTCAAGTTATTAATTAAAAATCAAAAAGAGTCTTTAAGTAGTTTTAAAAACACACTAGCACTGCTAGAGTGAAAATGTACCTGGTGTGCGTCAAAAATAACCCCGCACGGGCGGGTGTGCGTCGAAAATAACTCCGCACGGCGGTACTCGAGTCAAAAATCCAGCCGCACGATGAGTTGAAGATCCCGCCGCGCAGGTTGCGATCTCCCAGCCTCCGTCAGCGATGCTGCGCGTCGTTTCTCCTGCTCCGTGCGTCGATTCTTCGGTCGCGTTTCCTGCGAGCGTCGTTTCTCAGCTGCGGAGCTGGCGGCGCGTCGTTTTTCAGCCGCAGATCGGATTCGCGTCGATCTTTTCCCCGCACGGCGCTCTGTGCGTGGATTTTCTTGTCTTTAGGCTGCTAGCTTCTCCTTTCAGGGTCCCAGGAACTGGATGGGCACCACAGGGCAGAGTAGGAGTCTCTCCAGAGACTCCAGGTGTTGGCAGAGAGAAGTCTTTGCTGTCCCTGAGACTTCAAACAACAGGAGGCAAGCTGTAGATCAAGCCCTTGGAGATTTCTTCTCAAGATGGAAGGCACACAAAGTCCAGTCTTTGCCCTCTTACTCTGGCAGAAGCAGCACTGCAGGAAAGCTCCACAAAGCACAGTCACAGGCAGGGCAGCACTTCTTCCTCAGCTATTCAGCTCTTCCCCAGGCAGAGGTTCCTCTTGGTTCCAGAAGTGTTTCTCAAGTCTGTAGATTTGGGTGCCCTTCTTATACCCATTTTAGTCTTTGAAGTCACCTTTCTTCAAAGGGGACTCACACCTACTTGTGAAATCCTGCCTTGCCCAGGCAAGGCCTCAGACACACACCAGGGGGTTGGAGCCGGCATTGTTAGAGGCAGGCACAGTCCTTTCAGATGAGAGTGACCACTCCACCCCTCCCTCCTAGCAGAGATGGCTAATCAGGAAATGCAGGTTACACCCCAGCTCCCTTTGTGTCACTGTCTGGGGTGAGGTGAAAAACAACCCAACTGTCAAACTGACCCAGACAGGGAATCCACAAACAAGGCAGAGTCACAGAATGGTTTAAGCAAGAAAATGCTCACTTTCTAAAAGTGGCATTTTCAAGCGCACAATCTTAAAATCAACTTTACTAAAAGATGTATTTTTAAATTGTGAGCTCAGGGACCCCAAACTCCACATGTCCATCTACTCTCGAGGGGAATCTACGCTTTAATCATATTTAAAGGTAGCCCCCATATTATCCTATGAGAGAGACAGTCCTTGCAACAGTGAAAAACGAATTTAGCAGTATTTCACTGTCAGGAAATATAAACCACATTACTATATGTCCTACCTTATCCATACACTGCACCCTGCCCTTGGGGCTACCTAGGGCCTACCATAGGGGTGCCTTACATGTAAGAAAAGGGAAGGTTTAGGCCTGGCAAGTGGGTACACTTGCCAAGTCGAATTTACAGTGTAAAAATACACACACAGACACTGCAGTGGCAGGTCTGAGACATGATTACAGAGCTACTTATGTGGGTGGCACAACCAGTGCTGCAGGCCCACTAGTAGTATTTGATTTACAGGCCCTGGGCACCTCTAGTGCACTTTACTAGGGACTTAACAGTAAAACAAATATGCCAATCATGGAGAACCAATTACGTACACATTTTAAACAGGAGCACTTGCACTTTAGCACTGGTTAGCAGTGGTAAAGTGCCCAGAGTAACAAAAACAATAAAATCAGAGTCCAGCACACATCAACAACCTGGGGAACAGAGGCAAAAAGTTAAGGGAGACCACGCAAAGGATGAAAAGTCTAACACGTGTCCCCCCCAGCTAAAAGTGGGGAGCAACTACCGAACCTCATGGGAGTTCTCATCACTAAGGCGGAAGAACCTGGACAGACCATCAGCATTGGCGTGCTCTGTACCAGGACGATGTTCCACCGTAAAGTCCATCCCCTGTAGGGAAATGGACCACCTCAACAGTTTTGGATTCTCACCCCTCATCTGCATTAACCATCTGAGGGGCCTGTGGTCGGTCTGAACTCGGAAGTGAGTCCCAAACAAGTAGGGTCTTAGCTTCTTCAGTGCCCAGACCACAGCAAACGCTTCGCGTTCTATGGCACTCCACCTACGTTCCCTGGGTAGTAACCTCCTGCTAATGAAGGCTACGGGTTGATCTAGGCCCTCTTCATTAAGCTGTGAGAGTACTGCTCCAATACCATGCTCTGAGGTGTCTGTTTGCACAACAAACTCCTTGGAGTAGTCAGGTGCCTTCAGCACAGGTGCTGTGCACATGGCAGCCTTCAGGGCATCAAAAGCGTTCTGGCAAGCCTCTGTCCAGATCACTTTCTTGGGTTGCTTCTTGGAAGTCAACTCAGTTAAGGGGGTAACAATGGTACCATATCCCTTAACAAACCTCTGGTAATATCCTGTGAGACCTAAAAAGGCTCTCACTTCAGTCTGGGTCTTGGGAGGCTCCCAAGCCAGAATCGTGTCAATCTTAGGCTGTAGGGGTGCCACCTGGCCACTCCCCACCTGGTGTCCTAAGTACACCACAGAACCCTGCCCTATTTGGCACTTGCTCGCCTTAATAGTGAGGCCTGCCTTCTGCAGGGCCTCTAACACTCTCCAGAGGTGTTGCAGGTGTTCCTCCCATGTGGAACTAAGCACAGCAATGCCATCCAGGTAGGCAGTACTGAACTCATCCATTCCTGCCAACACCTGGTTGACCAACCTCTGAAAGGTGGCAGGGGCGTTCTTCATCCCAAAGGGCATCACATTGAAGTGGAAGTGCCCATCTGGGGTAGAGAATGCTGACCTCTCCTTTGCCCCCTCAGTTAAGGCAATCTGCCAGTACCCAGATGTTAAATCAAACGTACTGAGGTACTTGGCAGCTCCTAACCGATCAATGAGCTCATCAGCTCGGGGGATGGGGTGTGCGTCAGTCTTGCTGACCGCTTTGAGACCCCGGTAGTCCACACAGAACCTAAGTTCTGGAGTGGCACCAGGAGCAGCAGCCTTTGGGCCCAAGACCACTGGGCTGGCCCAAGGACTGCTGGAGTGCTCAATAACCCCTAGGGTTAACATTTTGGAGACTTCCTCCTTAATGCAAGCCCTGACCCTGTCAGTCACCCTGTAAACCTTTTGTTTAACAGGTGTACTGTCCCCAGTGTCCACATCATGTGTGCACAGGTGTGTGACTCCTGGGATCAGGGAAAACAGCGAGGCGAACTGTCCCAGCACGTGGTGACAGTCCCTCTGCTGTTCCTCAGTCGTTGAGGGGGAGAGGATCACTCCCTCCACAGACCCATCTTTCTCTCCTGCAGACAGGAGGTCAGGAAGAGGCTCACTCTCTTCCTCCACCCCGTCATCTGTCGCTAGGAGCATGGATAGCTCAGTTCGCTCAAAGTGTGGTTTGAGGCGGTTGACATGTAGGACCCTCAAAGGGTTCCTGGGGGATTGCAAGTCTACCAGATAGGTGACCTCGCTCTTTCTTTCCACCACCTCAAAAGGCCCCGTCCACTTATCTTGGAGAGCCCTAGGCTCCACTGGTGCCATGACCCACACTTTTTGTCCAGGCTGAAACTCAACCAGAGTGGCATTCTGGTCGTACCACCGTTTCATATCCTCCTGGCTTGCTTCCAGGTTCTCCTGAGCGAGACTCCTGAAGCGGGCAGTCTGGTTTCTTAGTGCCAGCATGTAGCTAAATACATCCTGGGGTGGTTTACTAGGAGCTTTCTCCAAAGCCTCCTTCACCAGACTGAGCGGTCCCCTCACAGGGTGGCCATAGATGAGCTCAAAGGGGCTAAAGCCAAGTCCCTTTTGAGGCACCTCCCTGTAAGCGAACAGAAGGCATGGCAAGAGAACGTCCCACTTACGCCTCAAGGGCTCTGACAGGCCCTGAATCATGCCTTTCAAGGTGCGGTTGAATCTCTCAACCAGACCATTACTTTGGGGGTGGTAAGGGGTGGTGAACTTGTAGGTTACCCCACACACCTTCCACAGAGACTTCATATAAGTGGATATGAAGTTTGTACCTCTATCAGATACCACCTCCTTGGGGAACCCCATGCGGGTAAAAACCCCCATCAAGGCACGTCCCACCACGGGGGCAGTGACCGTCCTTAGAGGAATGGCTTCTGGGTACCGCGTGGCATGGTCCACCAAGACCAGGATGAACCTGTTGCCCATGGCTGTCTTTGGATCCAGAGGCCCCACAATGTCAATTCCTACCCTTTCAAAGGGAGTACTGACTACAGGTAAAGGTTGGAGGGGAGCTTTGCATTTCCCCCCACTCTTGCCACTTGCCTGACAAGTCTGACAAGACCTACAATAAGCAGCTGACTGCTTGTGCATCAAGGGCCAGTAAAAGTGGGAGACAAGCCTCTTATAGGTCTTGTCCTGCCCTAGATGTCCTGCCAAAGGCACATCATGAGCCAAACCCAGTAGGAAGGCCCTGAAGCACTGGGGTACCACCAGCATACGAGCTGACCCAGGCTCATGAACCTTAGGCTCACTGTACAGGAGGCCATCCTCCCAATAAATCAGGTGAGTACCTGGCGCCTCGCCAGCCGCCTGGGCTGCAGCCTGCTGCCGCAGCCCCTCAAGAGTAGGGCACTCCTTCTGCGCTGTACAGAATGCTTCCCTGGTGGGTCCTCCTTCCTGCTGCCACTGTGACAGCTCAGGGACCTCCCCCAGTTCAGCCACCTGTTCCCCTGTAGGCTCCGGGGCATCACCCTCAGGCTCTGCCTCCTCCCGGACCGTGGGAACTTCTGGGGCCGGTTTCCCGCGCCCCCTGCCCTTCCTCTTCTTGGCGGTCCCCTGGGCCACTGTTTCAGGCTCCAGGGGCTCTTGACTACCCTGATTGACTGCCATAGACCGGGTGGATACACATACCCACCCAGGCAGACCCAACATCTCCAAGTGAGACCTGTGTTCCACCTCCTTCCAAGGGGAATCCTCCAGGTCGTTACCTAGCAAACAATCAACAGGCATGGTTGGACTCACAGCTACTTTCCAGGAACCTGAGACCCCCCCCCCATTCAAAGGGAACCTGCGCCACTCTGCAGAGGCGCTCAGAGCTGTCTACTGCAACTACTTGGTGAAGTACCCGTGGATCAATCTGCTCTTCAGACACCAGGTGACTCCTCACTGTAGTCACACTGGCTCCTGTGTCTCTCAGAGCCTCTACCCTCTGTCCATTGATGATCACCCATTGCCTGTACTTCTTAGTGTTATCAGGCACTAGGTTTCTCTGGACCATCTCACTGTCCCCTAGTGAGACAAGGGTCATTTCTGCTGGTTCCCACCCACCTGAAACCAACTCCTCCCCAAGCGCTACACTGGCCAAACCCTGGGACGGTGCACCAGTGGGTGCCGGTGTACTTTTGGGGCATTTGGGGTCCCCCCTCACATGACCCACCTGGTCACATGCATAGCACTTACGTGGGGGACCACCTGCCACTGGCTTCCCTTTGGACAACCATGGCTTCTTTTCACTGGGGGGTTGGGAATCCTTACCCTGGGAATCAGTTTGGGGCACTTTAGAGAACTCCCCCTGTTTGCCCTTACCCCCCCCTTTCTTCTGAGAGGGACCCTGCCCACCCTTGGCGTGGTCTCCCCCATACCTCCTTTGGACCCTGGTGCTCTCCCAGCGGTCCGCTTCCTGTGCAAGCTTCCTGGGGTCAGTCAGCTTGCTGTCCATGAGGTGCTGGCGCAGCTCTGGAAAACATAAACTGTACAAGTGCTCCCAAGCAATTAAATTGTAAAGCCCCTCATACGTGTTTACCTTACTGCCCTTCACCCAACCATCCAGTGACCTGCAAAAAGAATCAACACATTCCAACCATGTTTGGGATTCCTTTCTCTTGTAGGATCTAAACTTCTCCTTGTACTGCTCAGGGGTGAGACCATACCTGGTAAGTAAGGCCTCCTTCATGACAGGGTAGGTGAGATCCTGAGCATCCCCTAAGGCTGTCAGTGTGTCCCTCCCCTCTGCCTCAAAATGCTTCCACAGGGCTGCCCCCCAATGAGCTTCAGGGACCAGGTTCATGTGGAGAGCTGACTCATAACCCTTGAACCACAAGTAGATATCATCCTCCCTCTTATAATCCCTCACAAGGTCTTTTGGGATGTGTACCCTTCTCTCAGGCTGCACTGTAGGATTGCTGCCACCATCTCTACTGGACTGGCTTCTATGATCTATCACTTTCAAGCTAAGCTCATGAGCCATTGTTATCTTCTTCTCCTCAAGGGCTAGCCTTCTCTGCTCCAATTGGTACTCCCTTTCTGCCTGTCTGTCCTGTAACCCTTCAGGTGTCAGACCCTTGGAGGATACACTGCTACTTGCCCTAGAGACTCTTTCCCTGGAAATAACAGGCCCCCCCACTATACCATTATGTACTGATTGCTCTCCCTCCTCATCCTCATCCTCCTCCTCATTCTCAGTGTGCCCTCCAGTGCTTCTGGTTGTCACCCAGGCCCCCAGCGCCTTTTTCAGCTCATCCTTCTTGGAAGAGCTCTTAATGGGACAACCAAAATTTTTACAAAACTGCTTTAGCTGAGCCTTGTTATAACTATCCAATTGCTTCAGGTCAAAAACAGCTTCAACTGGTGCATCTCCAAGTAGAGACATGATGAAAGGTTAAAAAGAGTGCAAAGTTCCAAATGCAGAAAAGCAAGTTCTCAAATGAAGTTCCAGAAAAGTCAATCACCGGATCAGCGAAAAAGGAAACTGAATGCAGAGCAAAACAGTCCAAATAGAGAAAAACAAAAATCACAAGACTAGTAGTATGTGGTCACGTAGTGGTCTGAACTCAAAACAGTAGTGTACACTTAATCACTGTATGTCAAGTACAAATACAAGTCCAAATCCCAACCGCTGATCACCAATGTTAGAAATGGGGTCTTTGGTTGACAGTCAGGTTACCCCCTGTTCAAGCAAGGACCCTCACTCTAGTCAGGGTAAAAGAGAATCACCCTCAGCTAACCCCTGCTTACCCCCTTGGTAGCTTGGCAGAGCAGTAGGCTTAACCTCAGAGTGCTAGGCGTAAAGTATTTGTACCAACACACACAGTAACTTAATGAAAACACTACAAAATGACACAACAGAGGTTTAGAAAAATAGGAAATATTTATCTAAACAAAACAAGACCAAAACGACAAAAATCCACCATACACAAGTCAAGTTATTAATTAAAAATCAAAAAGAGTCTTTAAGTAGTTTTAAAAACACACTAGCGCTGCTAGAGTGAAAATGTACCTGGTGTGTGTCAAAAATAACCCGGCACGGGCGGGTGTGCGTCGAAAATAACTCCGCACGGCGGTACTCGAGTCAAAAATCCAGCCGCACGATGAGTTGAAGATCCCGCCGCGCAGGTTGCGATCTCCCAGCCTCCGTCAGCGATGCTGCGCGTCGTTTCTCCTGCTCCGTGCGTCGATTCTTCGGTCGCGTTTCCTGCGAGCGTCGTTTCTCAGTTGCAGAGCTGGTGGCGTGTCGTTTTTCAGCCGCAGATCGGATTCACGTCGATCTTTTCCCTGCACGGCGCTCTGTGCGTGGATTTTCTTGTCTTTAGGCTGCCAGCTTCTCCTTTCAGGGTCCCAGGAACTGGATGGGCACCACAGGGCAGAGTAGGGGTCTCTCCAGAGACTCCAGGTGTTGGCAGAGAGAAGTCTTTGCTGTCCCTGAGACTTCAAACAACAGGAGGCAAGCTCTAGATAAAGCCCTTGGAGATTTCTTCTCAAGATGGAAGGCACACAAAGTCCAGTCTTTGCCCTCTTACTCTGGCAGAAGCAGCACTGCAGGAAAGCTCCACAAAGCACAGTCACAGGCAGGGCAGCACTTCTTCCTCAGCTATTCAGCTCTTCCCCAGGCAGAGGTTCCTCTTGGTTCCAGAAGTGTTTCTCAAGTCTGTAGATTTGGGTGCCCTTCTTATACCCATTTTAGTCTTTGAAGTCACCTTTCTTCAAAGGGGACTCACACCTACTTGTGAAATCCTGCCTTGCCCAGGCAAGGCCTCAGACACACACCAGGGGGTTGGAGCCGGCATTGTTAGAGGCAGGCACAGTCCTTTCAGATGAGAGTGACCACTCCACCCCTCCCTCCTAGCAGAGATGGCTAATCAGGAAATGCAGGTTACACCCCAGCTCCCTTTGTGTCACTGTCTGGGGTGAGGTGAAAAACAACCCAACTGTCAAACTGACCCAGACAGGGAATCTACAAACAAGGCAGAGTCACAGAATGGTTTAAGCAAGAAAATGCTCACTTTCTAAAAGTGGCATTTTCAAGCGCACAATCTTAAAATCAACTTTACTAAAAGATGTATTTTTAAATTGTGAGCTCAGGGACCCCAAACTCCACATGTCCATCTACTCTCGAGGGGAATCTACGCTTTAATCATATTTAAAGGTAGCCCCCATATTATCCTATGAGAGAGACAGTCCTTGCAACAGTGAAAAACGAATTTAGCAGTATTTCACTGTCAGGACATATAAACCACATTACTATATGTCCTACCTTATCCATACACTGCACCCTGCCCTTGGGGCTACCTAGGGCCTACCTTAGGGGTGCCTTACATGTAAGAAAAGGGAAGGTTTAGGCCTGGCAAGTGGGTACACTTGCCAAGTCGAATTTACAGTGTAAAAATACACACACAGACACTGCAGTAGCAGGTCTGAGACATGATTACAGAGCTACTTATGTGGGTGGCACAAGCAGTGCTGCAGGCCCACTAGTAGTATTTGATTTACAGGCCCTGGGCACCTCTAGTGCACTTTACTAGGGACTTAACAGTAAAACAAATATGCCAATCATGGAGAACCAATTACGTACACATTTTAAACAGGAGCACTTGCACTTTAGCACTGGTTAGCAGTGGTAAAGTGCCCAGAGTAACAAAAACAATAAAATCAGAGTCCAGCACACATCAACAACCTGGGGAACAGAGGCAAAAAGTTAAGGGAGACCACGCCAAGGATGAAAAGTCTAACACGTGGCCAAATGGGCTTCACGAAAATCTAAATTGTTTAATGTTGTTGATTCCCTCATCTTCTCCATCAACATAAAAAGATCTATCTAGTGAGTGATCGAAACACGCTTTAGGCACGCTCGCAGATGGTAGCAGAGGACATTTTTATTACTGAGACAGAGGGAGTCATTGTATTCGTTTGAGAGCACGGTTTTGCTCAAGCCCATTCCTCATCGCAAGGCCCATGTCCTGATTCGGAGTAGTGGCATTTTAGAAATTTGGAATTAAGTTTTAGCAGCAGAGAATTGAGTATCAATAGTGTTGCGCTTTGTAATTGCTTTTGTCTACCTTGCAGTGTTTTGCTGAGATTGTGTGGTGTGATCCAGTGATGTTTTAAGTTGTTGGATGTCGAAGTACTTAATGCAAGAAGTTGAAGTGGTTATCGGGCCTGACGTAACCTAAGATCCTGGGATAGTAATAAGTTAACAGTGTGGGTGACACTATGTTGTAATTGTCTGCTAACTTTTGTGGTGTTAGTCATGGGGCACTGTTGACTACACAGTTGAGATAGGGACAAAACTATTTGTGTGAAAATACGGTGCGGTTGATGTGGTGGATTCTTTTGCACAGGGGTGAAGCTACACTAATCCAGGTTATGACCTGCTGGTTGAGGTTTTGCTCAGGTGTGAGTCAGAGTAGGCCAGAAAGTGTTGCTCAAGACCATTTCTTGTGTGATTGAATACTATTGATTCTTTAGTGGAGCAGATAAAGTTGTTGAAATATTGTTTGGCATTGTTATTGTGCTTGTATTACAGGGTGATTGATGGATGTTTATGTGTAATACTGTGTGCATTTCAGTGTCACTGTATCCTATGACAGATTGGTGTTGTGCATGTCAGGATCATCTTAGTTCAGTGCATGGAGTGATTTCTCCTCCTTGATAGAGATGCTTACACCCTCTATATCACTTCACAAATATTGTATCTTATTGCTTTTGGACCCATTGCTTTAGAAGTTTTGTAGGTTTTAGCTCCCCATCAATATCTTACCAACCAAATTCACATAGATCTTTCTCTGCATATGCATGATCCAAAACATTTACACATCTTCTGATCAATTAGAATTCTCTTTTAATATGCCCACACACAGAATATGATGTCAGTGGGAGGTCACTTAGCGGGACTGATCTCTTAACCTCACTGTACCTCAGATCCTCAAATGTGTGACAATTAGAACTCATTTTCCACACACACACACAAGGTATTTTTCTACGTCTTTAAAGTCACATTCTTCTTTTGTCTCAGCAAATCCTTTGTTCCAGTTTTGCCCACAGTGTCATCACCTGTAAGAATATGTTCCTTGAGAAGAAAACTGGACATCTCTGGGTCAAATTTCTTGTACAGAATATGAAGTGTGGTTAAGTGTCTTTTCTCACTTATTCCATAACGTATTCAGAACTCTGACAATCCTTGACATATGAACATTGCAAGAAATCTAAGTAGCACAATAATAACATCTGTGGCATTTGACAGCACAACTCGATTGGCCTTTTCTGTGTTGTAGTAGAAATAGCATTGACAGTAAAATTAGAGGTAGGAGAGATTTTGTCTGCAGGAGGATTCTTGAGGGCAGTTCTGGTCGGTCCAAGAGCATGACCTTGTTCTAGTTAGTACAAATGAGGAGAGCAAAAGGCAAGCATTAGAACAATAGAGTGGTTTTATTTGAGGAGTCTGGTGAAGAGGGTGTCAGTTAGAGTATGAAGTTTAGGAGAATGGATGATGCTGTGTTGTGTTTGACAATGTTCTTGGGGCTGATGGGCAAGGGGCTCAGCTCTATGTTCATCTAGTCCTGACCATGGATCAAAAGAGTTGCATGGCCAGTCATCTTTAGCACAGCTTTCAAGTTTTCTAGGTTCATGTGTGAGTAGCACATCCATTTCAGAGTTACTTTGCATTCTGGAAGTACTTCCGAATTTATAAGTGGATAAACACAACTAAGGTGACCAGAATGTAAATCAAAATCCTGATGAGCTACTTACAAATGGAGCTGGGAAACGTGAGAGCTCTGCCTTAGGAGAGAAGGCCCATGCCATAATCCCGGGCTCTTGCTATACCTCTGTAGAAAAAGATTCTTGTCCAGAGATTTTCATTCTGATTTGTGTCTTTGGATCATTAGAGAAGTAACATAGCTTGGGTAGACATTGCTGATCTGGGCCGATTTTTTCTTGACAACCTTTTTAAAAATGGTGGATGTGTGTCAGTGATGATGTAATATTACAGGAACCATGAGACCTATATACTTGATTTCGATGTCAAAACTTAGCTTTTGGGAGTCAAGTAGTCTTAAAGAGACAGAAAATAACTTCTCAGAGCAACCGTTCTTCGATTTTCCAAAATGGCAATTCTATAATGATGTGTTAAATTACTTCTCTAATGATACAAAAACACAAATCAAAAATGAAAAGCTCAAGACAACATTTTATTTATGTAGGTATTTCAAGGGGCCAGGCCAAGACCCGCTTTTCCCTCTTTGGACTGCAGTTCTCTGTGTGCTGTGTGCACAGTACTGTGTAAGAGAAGGAGATGTGGCATTTTGGCCAGCTCTACTGCATTTGGAACTGAGGACCCATGTTTGAGTCCCAGCCTCGGGCACCATATCCTATGATTCTGCACCAACCACTTAATCTCCCCCATGCCTTGTAATCAGATGGTCATGGAAATTGCTCTAATGCCCTCGAGCAACGTTCATGCTATAGAAAACTGCAGAAAAAGCTTGTTTAGTTCTTTGATTGGATGCAGGGATGGCTCTTTCTGAGAGGAAACTGTGTCACTTGACCAAAGTTCATAAAACCATGGTGGAAAGAGACATACAAATCCTCTCAGGGCCATAACGATAATGTTTTGGCCTGGGGAGGGGATATGGAAGTTAGGATGAGGAGGCATTGTTCGCCCATCACCAAGGTAGGACTGAGGCAAAAAGTAGGCCTGGACCTCAAAATAAACGTGGCACACATTAAGATTTGAGCTTGATGCAGGCAATGCATGATTTGAAATCAGGGAAATTAACAGGAAAAAAACAGCTCAGCAGACCATTAAACAGTCCCAAAAAACAAAGCCTACACACTGACTTGTCAGATCAGCCCTTCGGGCATTTCATTATTCCCCTATGCTCCAGTCCGACCCTTGCTTTAACTTGGTTTCCACTAATAGGCACATAATGGCTGCAAATGCTTTTTATTCCTAAAATTAATTTCAACCTCGTCTTGCAATATTGGTTTTATTTTGACCAATACAAAAACCCAATTTAAACCACACTCAAAATCCTGTGGAGTAGGTTCTACCTCCTCTTAAGGGCACAACATTAATGAATGCTCAACCTAGGCATGGCACTGAAAAGGGGAGGGGCAAGGAAGGACGAGCAGAGATGCTTCAAGGAGCTGCTTTCCACCCATTAGCCTATTAAGGTTCACATTTAGGGCATGATTTAAAGGTTAAGGGATGGACCGAAAGGCATTCCGGGTGGTGGGGCTTTCACGTCCTCCACCCGCCTTTACTTAGCCCACTAAATTCAGAGTTTACTGCTGGATCTGCAGTGAACTCTATGGTTTGTATGAACCAACGCCACAGCAGTTCATACAAACCCATTTAAAAGTTTGGTGTGTGTACATCATTGGTGATGGACGAGAGTTTGGTGGACAGGGTACTCTTTTGATATTGCAATAAGGTATCTGTCCACCAAACTGTATCTCGGGTCCTTAGTTGTAAATGACACTGAATTTCCAACCACATAGATCATTATTTGTTTCATTCACTTTGCGCAATTTCAGACATTAATGATCAATATGTAACATGAAGAGCAGGTTCTACTGCCTCTCATTGCCACAGCATTATTCAATGATTTTTCCTACGCAGGTGGAATGAAGAAGGTGGAATAGAGAAGGAGCAATATGCAATGGCCTGGTTACCACTATCAAATCCAAAATGGTTCTACAATCACTTTAATAACCTAAACTCAAGTGCAAGCCTATCTGCAGGTCACACTGCAGTGCTAGTTCAATTTTGACCCTTCGCAAAACACTTATATATGGTATTCCTAAATTATGACACACAAAGAAACTTGCAGATTAGATATCACCTCTCTTTAATCATGTGTTTTGATCCTGTGACATTTAGTACATAATTCCGGATTTTTGTCGTCAGATTTTAACAGATTTTAACATTCTTTTCCATTTATTACTATATTATCTGAAAAAATAGGACCCCTTTTCAATATCTCAAGCAAATTATGCATGAATCTAAAGGAAATATATAGTATGGATGCCAATCCAAATACTTTTTCTTAATGTGATATAATCCTTCCAGAGTTATAAAATACATCTGTGCTATGAATTTATCAGGGGGTACCCCACAGCCAATTCTATGCCATTGAAATATTTGCATCACCCAATGAAGAAATCAGCTTACGGTTATAAGAGTGGTAATTGGTTCAAGCTCTAAAACTCAAATGTTTTATCCCAGTATCTAACCATACTTTCCCATTAGATGTTTCACCAGGAATCTGGAGGAATCCAATTAGAAAACTATAATAAGTAGAAGAAAATATATGAATTTCTAAAGCTTGCATTAAAAATAGAGCCAAAAAGCACAAGGCATTAAGGTGGACATTACGAGTTTGGCAGCCCTAGGTCCGTCACAGTGGTGATGGCGGTCACATTGCCGGCAGTCCGGTAGAGAAGACCGCCATATTATGAGCACGGCGATGTTCCCAAGAAATCACAGCCAATACACCGCCAGTACCGCCTCTTCAAGCATCTTCAGGCCGGCGGAGACCATGATACAGCCGACCATATTACGAGGTTGTACACCACCAGGATTTCCTAGGCAGTCTCACCGCCAAGAAAAGCCTGGCGGAAACGAACAACATAAAAGGAGACACTCACCTTCAGGAACACAGACACGTTCGCAGCAGCCATGGAACCCGAACTTGAAGTCTTCCCACTGCTCCTGCTGGCCATACAACTCCAGAACCAGCGACGGCGACGAATACAACCACCATAAGTACACCCACCTAGCACACACTGGAGGGAAGGTGATCAGTACACACCCACACACAGCCACAGCCTTGATAGCCACGGCCACACACACACACACAAACATACACCCGTACCAACACACAAACACATCTATATACACACACCCACACACAAACAACACACACCACAGCAAACATACATGTGCCATACACACACCGCACACACACACACCACCACCACTGTCAAATACATCCACACACAACACCACGGAGTCACACAACGACAACACCATCATAACCACATAAATGCATTGGCAGAGAGGCACACTGCACACCTCCACAGGTAAATACATACTGGCAGCAACACGTAACAACAGCACACAACCAATACAAACAATAACAATGCCAAACACGAATCAGATCACACGCCACGTTCACCCAACACACAAAGTACATCACAGGTGCATCACAACTCACACACCGCTACCACACAATTCCACACAACACCAACACAACATATCACAACAAGTCAATAGCACACCTCACCCACACAACTCATGCTGCTACACAAACACATCACATAGACAGAAGACACACACCAAATCGCACATATACAACACATACATGCGGAAGGAAAGGCCGGACAAGTTTGTAACCCTCGCTACCAACGGTGCAGTGGTGCAGATATAATAAATATATATCAAAGTATGTTTACTAAACTATATACAAAATGGGCCTTCTGGCCAGTCCAATTGTTCACAGTGCCCCAGGCACACTGGGCAATGTCTCTGTGCCCAACTTGACCCCTGACCTCCACATGGCAGGGGCATCAATGGGGCAGGTAGGTACATCAGGGGTGATGGGGGGCCAAGGTGGGGGCTTGGGTTTGGGAGGGGCATCCATTGATTTTGGATTGAAAGGTGGGGTTGCCCTTAGACTTAGACTTTGGGGGAAGGCCCTTGGTTTTGGGGTTGGGAGGGGTGACCCTCATTTTTGTGGGGGGTCACATTCTTTGCTGTGGGAGAGGCATAGCCAGTACCAGTGGGGCCATGGGAGGACTGGGAGGTGAAAGGACTGGGTTTGGGAAGGGTAGCAGGGCGCTTGTTGGAAACAGGGACTGGGCGTCAGAGTACCTCGATTTGATTTACTCAGGAGCAGATGATAAATCCTCAGTCCCAACCCAGACTACTCGCAACAAGTTAAAATCTCTGTATTGAGCACCATGGAAGGGGAAAGGGGAATGGGACTCAGAGAGACTGCCTCAGAGATGATGTACATCAATACTCAGACTGCCACCTCACATCTTATATGATTGGATAACGGCACCTGAAAAAATCACATTCACAATTACTAGGTACACACTATATCAGTTACTAGACTATCTTATTAATTAACCTTTTATTCTCTTTAATAGTCAATATTATTCTCACTCACCCTGAGCTCCCTGCGGTCTTGCTTCTCTCTATTGGTGTATTTAAATATTATGGATATGATAATGAACTTCATTGAATAGATGTCAAATAAACACGAAGAGTTGTCTACTTCTTTACTTATATGATGGAATTTTCTGTTCTGAATATGTTTCTCTGCACTTTCTTTATTAATTTGTTGGGTTGCTATATATATATATATATATATATATATATATATATGCACATATATATATATATATAGATATAGATAGATAGATATTTGTTTATGGTTGAATTAGAAAAGGTACATTTCCTCTTGACTGTCTTTTAAATGCTGTATCTGTAAATGCTTATTCGTTATAGTTAATTTATTCCGTAAACTCGTTAAAGCTTTCAAGAACCGTTTTTGTAACTGTAAATGCTTATTCGCTATAGTTTGTTTCTTCTGCAAACTTGTTAAAGCTTTCAAGAGCCTTTTTTGTAACTGTAAATGCTTATTTGCTATAGTTCGTTCCTTTCGTAAGCTCGTTTGACCTACCAAGAACGTTTTGTATTTGTAAATGTTTATTCGCTATAGTTCGCGTCATAAAACGTTTACCTTAAAAGCGCTCTCTCCACACATCTGGATTCCTATCAAACCTCAGTTGAAGTGCAAAGCTTCCAAGTGCAACACGTGTATTCTAGCAACTAAACTGAATGCAACACTAGCACTGCAACTTAACCTTCTGGATTCTCGTCGGCCATCTTGGATTTCTCTTTTTGGCCTTTTCTTTGTATTAAACGTAATACTGCTTGGCAAACCTTCTTCCACCTAGGACGTCGCTGTCTCTACTGTGGATACCTTTTTGCCTGCATTCTTATTGCTTTTCTTAGACTTTTCACCGTTACAGCATGGCAAGTTTGAGTGGTCATGACACTGGGTTAGTGGGAGGGAATAGGGCAAACTCATAGAGGAATCTTTTTTTAGGGACACAAGGGCGGTCATGGGAAAAACATTTGGGAGTGGAGGGAGAGGGAGTGCTTGAGAGGTGTGCACATGTATGTGCGTTGGGTGCTTGTGCATGAGTGGATACCATGTGTGTGCTGGGTGTTTGTTGGATAGGTGAGTGGGGCATTTAGGTGTACTGGGAGGAGGGGGGGATGCAAGGAGATGACAGGGTTGATGTGTGAGTGTCTGCAGGTAAGGTTAGGTTCTGCATGTGGGAGTGTTCATAGTCGTGGTGAGTGCACATGTGGTGCATGGAGTGGATTTATGGGGGTCTGCTATTCTGGTGATGGTGTGCATGAGGGGACTGGTGGCTTGATCTGGGAGTGTTGATGTGGTGAAAACAGGTTTGAGTGGTGTAGTGTCTGTGAGGGAGGAGGTGGTGGGGGAATCTATGTAGGGAGTGGATGTTGTTGTGTCTGCATGTGTCTGTTGTCTGTGTGCATGGCAGTGATGTGACTTGTGGTGACTGTATTTGTCTTTTGAAACCATGTCTGTTGAGGTGGATATATGGTGGTCTGACTTTGTGCTCTGGATGGGTGTGGGGAGCGGGTGTGGGATTAGGCACCGGTAGCTGGAGGGGGGAAGGAAGACGAAGGGACACTGGCTGCCATCAACGAGGAGGCCAGAGCCTGAAAGGATCTCTGCAGGCCAGTCAGTGCACCGTGAATGCCCTCTAGGTAGGCATTCAGCTGTTGTATCTGTGATGCCAGTCTCTGAATGGCATTCACAGTAGTTGACTGTCCCACAGAAATGGACCTCAGGAGGTCAATAGCCTCCTCATTGAGGGCAGCAGAGCTGACTGTGGCAGGAGCAGAGGTACCTGCAGCAAAGGAGATGCCCACCCTCCTGGGTGAATGGGCACGGGCAACTAGGTGGGGAGCTACAGGAGGGCGGTGCTGGTAATGGGGGTGGCAGACAAGGATGGTGCTGGGCTTGTCCCAGATGTGTCCACCACCACCAGGGAGCATCCATCGGAGGAGGAATTCGAAGAGGATGTTGTTGATCCAGTCTTCCCCATGGCACTCCCCTCGCCCTCTGTCCCACTGATCCCCCCGGCTCCGCTGGTCTCAGCTTCCTGGGTCCCATGGGTTGCAGCTTCCCCACTCGCCAGTGCCCCTTCTCCTTTCGCCTGATGATGCTGATGCACACAAAGACAGAGGAGGAGAGGGAGGGAGGGTTGGAGAGAAAGAAAGGGTGCCATGGGTAAATACTTACCCATCATTCCCACAGAGTAACAATCTCAAATTCTGCTGCTATGCCATGGCATTGCATGTCTTTACATTGACATACACATCTGGGTGAAATCATGGGGGAAACAGAAACTATGAAGTGAAAACCCTCTTGTGTTGAAACATTGGCACTCTTTGACTTGATGAAGGGCCATACAATGCACAGTAGCACAGTACTTCCCACACTACCATGGTCGTTTACATTGACATACCCTGTACTCCTTACTCAAACGATTCCTACATGGCAAGGCAGCATGCCAACAAATCAATTCACAATGTGGCCAGTAATATCTTGGCCCCCTGCAGACATCTACACCTACACTATGAGGCAGCTGATTGAGAACTCAGAAATTTCCTCTGCCATAGTGGCAGACTATTACTGATAGCAATGCCCTGGCACCTCAGGTATACTGATGCTGATGGAAGGAGCTGGTCACTCAAACATGGGAGTAAGTCCCCTCATGAGTCACTGTCTGCATGGTATTGGCACACATAATTGAGACAAATCCTGCCAGGGTGGCTCATATCCATAGCCAATATGCAACTACCAATTGATCTACACTCCATCTTACCACTAACAGACTACCCAAACTCATACATGTCTACCAGTAGCGAGTTGTGAGTGTGTACTTACTCTTCTTGTGGCTGCTGTACTGCCCTTACACGCCCATCCGCCTCAGAGTAGGCCACCGCCAAAATGCGGGCCATTAAGGACGGCAGGCTTTGAAGGACACCCCTCCCTCGTTGGGAGGACGTCCCCAGCTGGGCCTCAGCATCTCAGGCCCTCTCACCACTTTCTGCAGTCTCCCACCGCTTTCCCCAGGGTCCGCACTTGTTTGGCGATGGCACGCCAAATCCCCGTCTTCTTATGGGTGCTTTCCTGCATGGGTGACACAGACAGAAGTAGAAAGTCATGTAGAGTGGCATCACAGCAACAGCAGTGGATTTCACATATCAGACATATCTCACGGCCACACAAACATGCATGTACGGCACTTACGCTCCAACTCCTTTGCCATCTGCATGCATCCACTCCATGTGCATTGTGATAAAGCCTTTCAAAACCACACACATCACTATCAGACAGGATGGGAACATTTGACTCACCTGCTGTTCTGGTGCCCCATACAACTGTCCATACAGAGGTAGGACCCCTTCGACTAGCTTCTCCAGCTCCCCCTGGTTAAAGGCAGGGTCCTTATCCCCTGCAGGACGTGGTATAATGGCTTCCAGAGACAGAACATAGCAGCTCACGCAGTGGAGGTCTTGCTTGCACAAGTGTCAAGGGCCAAGTGAGCTATGCAACACAAAATGCGGTCATGTCTGCAGTGTACATGACCGTTATCGCCGGCAGTGATCATTGGCTCCAGTCTCCCATAGGCAAAAATGTTAGCCAATCAGGAGTTGCACAGCGGTTGTGACAGCCTACCGTCATGATGACTAATGCCGGCAGAATTAGGTCACTTCCATCTGACCTGTGCTTGCAGGACAGGCGGCTGCCATTTATATGTATGTAGTGTAATGTAGGTGAATGATAAGTGCGTCATGTATGATTTTGGTGACGTGCATAGATTACCTATGTTCATACATCAAAACATGGTTCACACATGTGACATTCATGGATAGTGTAGATGGATGTACAGATAACTATGACACGACTTGTGCAGTCACTTGCTGGCTCATAGATGGGGTAACCATATCTATATGTTCAAATTTCACATACGCCTTATTACCTGTGGGAATAGGGTGTTTTTACATGGAAGTCTCAAACGTATCGTCTGTGCCATGCTGTCTGTCTGGGGCTGCAATTGTCATCAACAATGGCATACACGGTCAGTCTACATAGCCAAATGGATTCAGTATACTTCAGCGTTATGTCCACAGTACTCTTGTGTGCTACATGTATAGTGTTCGGTGGCTTGTGAGCTATCAACATCAACTTGTGGCTATTGCCCTCTCTTATTCCTTGATTCCATGCAATGGTGAGAATGAGACATGCACCTGTGTACTGGACCCTAGTCAATCTTACTACCCTGGAAGAAAGACACCTCATACAGACCTATCGTCTGAACTGTCAGACCATCATGGAACTGGGTACCCAGTTGGAGCCGGATCTCTTGGCTGCAATACGTAATCCCTATGCCATCCCTCCAACAGTACAGGTGTTGTCTGTGCTACACTTCCTTGCCTCAGGCTCGTTCCAGATTACAGTGGGCTTGACAGCAGGAATGTCACAGCCCATAATTAGCCATGTGTTGAAGGATGTACTGTGTGCTTTACTCAAACATCTGGACAGCTATATCAGGTTCCCCCAATGGGCAGATTTGCTCACTGTTAAAGCTGATGTCTATGATATGGCACATATCCCTCATGTGAAAGGGGCCATGAATGGCACCCACATTGCTTTGGTTCCTCCCAGGGCCAATGAACAAGTGTACAGGAACTTGAAAAACATTTAGTCCATAAATGTCAAGGCGGTGTGTCTCGCTGACAAGTATATCTCGCAGGTAACGGGCAGGTTTCCTGGTTCTGTGCATGACTCCTACATTCTGAGGAACAGCAATGCCCCACACATGATGGGACAACTACAGAGAGAGAGGGCCTAGTTCATTGTTATGTATCCAACAGTATGTGTGAATATGTTATCTCACCTCTCTTCACATTCCTCCCTCTGTCTCTACTGATATTGTGTTAGGTCAAACCTTTGTGCACACAAGTGACTTTGATTATCCTAACCTACCCTGGCTGCTGATACCAGTGAAATACCTGACCACAGATGGGGAACACCGTTTCAATAAGGCCCACTGCAGGATGAGGCTTGTCATCGAGAGGACCTTTGGGCTACTGAAGGCCAGATTTTGGTGTCTACACATCTCAGGAGGTGCCCTGCTCTACAGACCACTAAAAGTCTGCCATATCGTTGTCTGCTGCATGCTACACAATCTAGCCCTGAGATGTCACATCTCATTCCTGGATGTTGAGGAGGTGGCAGCTGGACCAGTGGCTGATGATGGCGACATAGATAGTGATGAGAAGGCAGATGATGAGGATGCAGCTGACACTAGAAAAGAGTTGACCCAACAATACTTCCAATGAAATACAAGTATGTGTTAATTAAATGGTATGTGAACTGTACTGCTGTCTGCCTTGTGACATTGCTCCTCCTGATGTGCGCCATCAGTGGAGGTGTCAAGTACAGCTATCCCACAGTGTGGGTTTGGGGGGAAACATGTTGGCCATCAGGGTAGGTGTCATTGTTCTGATGTCAGAACTATTTTAACTATGCTTCACATCTTCAATGACTTGGGCATGTTGTATGTACCCTGCACTGCTATGTCAACTGCAATTGGACTGGCAAACATATTGTTGTCATCAGTATTGCTACCTATCCTCACTGTACACAATGGACGATTATGGAACATAACTTTTACTAACAGTGGAACTTGCCTTTAGTGGAGTAACATCAGCTGTGAGGGATGGACCATTGGGAATGCACATCTGGAAAATGTGGGTCTGCCATGGTAATATGTGTTAACATTCCACTTGCTTATTTGCACTTGGGAGCTTGACAATGTACTGCATGTGTGTTGAGTGTGCAACATTGACTCCTATTGTGATGTTGTCCCTGTCTTGGTCTATTTGCAGGTCTGTTGGGTGGTGCTATTCTGGTTCCTGGCTTGACTGGTGGCTCCCTTGACACAAGATTTCTGAATATGTCTGTTCTACTGTCCCCTTCTGTCCATCTTCCAGACTTTTAATGGACAATGGCCCTCATTACAACCCTGGTGGTTTGGTGATAGAGCAGCAGTATTACCGCCAACAGGCCGGCAGTAAATACCGCCAAATTATGACCATGGCGGAAACCGCTCAGACAACCACTTTAACACACCGACCGCCAGGGCGGAATTAACAGACACCACGGTGGTAACTGCCTACAGCCAGGCGGAAGACAATGGGGGTCATTACAACATTGGTGGTAAATGCTGCTTACCGCCGTGCAGAAGACCGCCAACACACCGCCGCGGAATTCCACCACAGCTATTACGACCCACAACTCGGAATCCGCCAAAATCTAGACACCCACACAAGTCCGCCACACCAAAGGTCAGTGATAAACTGGCGATAACAAAACCTCCACCGTCACGCCAACAAGAATACGCCCACACTATCACGACCCACGAATCCATGCAGTGGTCTTTCAACCGCGGTATTCCATTGGCAGTACACACCGCCGCGCTCAAAGTACACACACATTTACAAAACACTACCACATTGGACTTTTTCAAATACACACACCTGATACACATACACACACCACTCCCGCACACCCAATACAATGTAAAACACACACCCACATTACCCACCAACCCTTACGACCACAATTGCGACTGAAGGCCAGAGAGAGACACCACCATCTACAATCTAGCATCCACAGGCACTCAACACCATCACTCACACAACATCCACGCACAAAACACCACACACCCCTAAACATCACCCCACACATCACAACACACACCACCCCACACATCACCCACACCACCCCATGGCACCGCAAAGACACCCCAGGTTTTCTGAGGAGGAGCTCAGGGTCATGGTGGTGGAAATCATCCGGGTAGAGCCACAGCTATTCGGATCACAGGTGCAGCACACCAACATAGCTAGGACGATGGAGCTATGGCGCAGAATCGTGGACGGGGTCAACGCAGTGGGACAGCACCCAAGAACACGGGATGACATCAGGAAGAGGTGGAACGACCTACGGGGGAAGGTACGTTCTGTGGTCTCAAGACACCAGATTGCAGTTCAGAGGACTGGCGGTGGACCCCCACCTCCTCCCCCAGAACTAACAACATGGGAGGAGCAGGTCTTGGCTATACTGCATCCTGAGGGCCTCGCAGGAGTAGCTGGAGGAATGGACTCTGGTAAGGCAAATCTTTCACTACTTCATCCCCCACCCTACCTGCATGCTATCACCTACCCCCACCCTCGCCCTCACCCCATCACTCCAACTCCTCACATATATCCCACTATCACAAACCACACATCCCAACACCAAGCCCTGCATGCAACAACAAAGCATGGACACCCATCACCAATGCAAGGCCACTGCACATACCCACACACACCCCTAAACATTAAGCACACAACGTCCTACACAAGAATGCAAGCACTGGGGTACAGGGTCACCCACCCATTGCACACCATGGCACACACAGATGCAATAATCATGCCTTTACACCCCTGCAGGTCCCCTACCCAACGTCACCGGACAGGTGGTTCCAGACATGTCCACTCCACCCACAGAAGAGGGCCACAGTGATGACAGCAGCTCTGTCCAACTGGATCTAGATGACCAGCCCGGCCCATCTGGGACCTCGGGACAGTCGGTTCCCCTCACACTGGCACAAGCCACAACAGAGCTTCCCCCTCTGGAAACACCAGCACAGCACCCATACCTCTGTCCCCAGGACACGTCAAGCAGCAGTGTGTCCACCGCTACAGGGAACCCAGGCTAACCCACCACCCCAAAACACCAGGGACCTGGGGGCAGTGGCAGTGGGCACACAGTTCAGGGGACAGAGGCCCAGGAACACAGGGGAACTGGGAGGGCTGCTGTGCAACAGGGGGAGTACAGGCCCAGGGAACCCACTCTCCACGAGGCCCTCTCCAACATCATGGGAGCCTACCACCATTCCCAGGAGACGATGGCAACGGTACTGGCCAAGTTTCAGGAGACCCAGCGGCTGCAGGAGGAACAGTGTTTGGAGTTCAGGGAGGAGCTCAAATCCATCAATACCACCCTGGGCACCATTGTAGGGGTGCTGAAGGAACTCGTCAACAGCAGGAGGGACACTGTGGCACAACAAGGGGCCCCTGACACTAGCCTGGACGATGAACTGCCCACCACCTCCGCCGGCGCTAGTGGACAGGAGGCACAGCCACAGGACCATGACACCAGCACCCCACCCCCTGCAGATGGAGAACCACCCCGCAAACGTTCCCTGAGATCCAGGACAAAGACAGAACAATGCCAAGACCCCCACCAAAAAATGAGACCACCCTGATTGTCATCCTTCTGTCCCACTTTGTCACCCTGTCCATCCTTAAACTGCCCCAGCTCCACTTCCTATGCCCCTTTGGACAATGCACCTGTGAGACTAATAGACTGGACTCTGCCATGGGCATTCCTCCGCCATCACCCCTGACCATTTTACAACACCCTCCAATATTTTGCACTTAAATAAACACCCTTAAATCACAAAACAATCTGGAGTCAGTCTGTGCTTTCGAAAATGTGTATTTGCAATAACTGTGGAAAACTGCTATATCCATTGTATTGTCAATATACCTATGTCACACAGCTGTAGTCCATGAGGAAACAAAGCAGATGTCACACAGTGGGACCCACATCTGTGAAATTGAAAGGGAAAGTGACAACTCAGGGTCCATACACTGGGTGAAAGTGACAGACAGATGAGAAGTAGAACAAGGGTATCAGATGTAGCAGGCAGTGATGTCTTCTTACCTGTGTCTCACTGGAAGTATTGATGAATCACTGTGTTTCTGTTGTCGATATCCTCTTCTTCTGCTTCCTCGTCTTCACTGTCCACAGGCTCCACAGCTGCCACAACACCTCCATCTGGACCATCCTCCTATAGAACAGGCACCTGTTGTCGCAAAACCAAGTTGTGAAGCATACAGCAGGCCACGATGATCTGGCACACCTTCTTTGGTGAGTAGAATAGGGAACCACCTGTCATATGGAGGCACCGGAACCTGGCCTTCAGGGATGCTGCTATTCCTCAGAATGTAAGCATCATGCACGGAGCCAGGAAACTTGGCATTCACATGGGAGATGTACTGGTCGGCCAAACACACCATCTGCACATTCATCGAATGGTAACTCTTCCGGTTTCTGTACACCTGTTCACTCCTGCGGGGGGGCCCAAGGCCATATGTGTTCCATCAATGGCACCTATGATGTTGGGGATATGTCCAAGGGCATAGAAGTCACTTTTCACTGTAGGCAGATCCTCCACCTGAGGGAAAACGATGTAGCTGCGCATGTGTTTCAGCAGGGCAGACAACACTCTGGACAACACGTTGGAGAACATAGGCTGGGACATCCCTGATGCTATGGCCACTGTAGTTTGAAAAGACCCACTTGCCAGGAAATGGAGTACTGACAGCACCTGCACTAGCAGGGGAATTCCTGTGGGATGGCGGATAGCTGACATCAGGTCTGGCTCCAACTGGGCACACAGTTCATGGATTGTGGCATGGTCCAGTCTGTATGTGACAATTACATGTCGCTCCTCCATTGTCGACAGGTCCACCAGCGGTCTGTACACCGGAGGATGCCGCCATCTCCTCACCTGCCCCAGTGGAAGTGCTCTATGGAAGAGAACAGCGAGCAGAGAGTCAGCCAACACTGAGGTACAAAAACACAACTTTATTCCACATTTTTTAAAATCCGCTATGTGCCTGTATTAGTGTGTATGCAAGGCCTAGATATGTGTGACGCATTTAAAATTAATGCCATGTGGCTCCCTGAAATGGCGGCTGCCTGACATGTAAGGTGGGACAAGGGGATATGAGGTAACTGCACTGGCGTTCTACATCGTCGTGGTAGGCGGTCGGAGACCGCGGCGCAATCCTGCATTGGTTAACATTGGACCCTATGGGTCTCAGGAGCAATGACGATGTACGCCGGCGGTGACAGTACGCACCGCCGCGGACGTGATCGCCATTTTCTCTCTGTTCACTCACTTTATACCTGATCTTCGACAGGAGAGGACCTACACTGCAAGTGCTGCTATGACCTCAGTCTGGAAGAGACAATGGCTCATGTGTCTGGGGAAAGGGCCCCTGCCTTCAGCACGGAGGAGTTGGAGAAACTAGTGGATGGGGTCCTCCACCAGTATACGCTACTCTACAGTCCTCCAGACAAACAGGTAAGTACACTGTGAGCATGCTGAATGGGCAATGCCTGTGTGGAGTGCTGTGGATGGAAGATAGGGGGGGGGGAGAATGAGGCGTGCATGAAACAACAGTGAGTGCATGTGCGTCATGTCAAGGGAAGGGATGCGAGCCAATGACTGTGATGGTGCGGACGGTTATATCTTCTCCTTTTCCACTGTACTATTCCTGTAAGAAGGAAGGGGGCAGAGTTCTGCGTGCATGAAAGAAGGTGGGTGCATGTGCCACATGTCAAGGGTAGGGATGGGGGCCAATCACTTTGACGTTGCAGTTGGTAATGACTTCTCTTCTTTCCCTGTACATTTCATGTAGGTCAGGGCCCACCAGAAGAAAGATATTTGGCGTGCCATCGCCAAGGACGTCCGGACCCTGGGGGTCTACCACAGACGGAGCACCCACTGCCGGAAAAGATGGGAGGACATTCGCCGCTGGAGCAAGAAGACGGCAGAGGGCCAGCTGGGGATGGCCTCCCAACGTGGGAGGGATGCCCGTCGCACCATGACCCCCCTGATGTTCCGGATCCTGGCGGTGGCGTATCCGGAGTTGGATGGGCGCTTGAGGGCATCACAGCAGCCACAAGGGGGTGAGTACACTCTCATTCAGCTGATTATGCGCTCATTGGAGGTGTCTGGGTGGGGGAGGTAGGCTGTGGGTTCCCCTAGGTCAGGGCAAGTTTAGTAGGCAAGGTCCCTTCGTAAGGCAGGCCATGTGGCACCCCACCCCACCTGTGTTCAGAGCCAACTACACCTAGTCAGGCTCCTGTGACTTCCATGTGTGCAGCAATCGGGCATAGGCCTTGTAACCCATGTCCCTGTGATTAATTAGGGAACTCAAAGTGCACGGCGTAGTGCAGGGGTCTTCTGTGTCTGTAGTGTCTGCCAACGGTAGCGGTATTGCATGCACTCAACATGTCTTTCTTCTGTCTTCCCCCCCTTTTTTGGGGTCTCCCTGTTCTTGTGTGCATTAGCATCATCAGGCGGAGGAGCAGTGGCACCAGAGCAGGAGGGAGCTATATCCCACATGGCCCTGGAGGGCGACACAATGGAGACTGAAGCCACCAGTGGGACGGAGGGCGAGGGGAGCTCCACGGCGGGGACAGGAGCTGATACCAGCTACACGGACTCCTCCTCTGATGGGAGCTCCCTTGCGGTGGCGGGCTCCTCTGTGCCCACCGCATCTACAGGTACAGCCGCCACCCCCCCTACCAGCACCGCCCTCCCAGCAGCCCCTCGGCGTGTGCCCCGTGGCCGCTCACCCAGGATGGTGGGCATCTCCTTCGCCCCGGGCACCTCAGCCCCTGTCAGCCCTGCTGCCCTCAGTGAGGAGGCCAATGACCTCCTCAGGCCCCTCACTTTTGGGCAATCTACCATTTTGAATGCCATCCAGGGTGTAGAGAGGCAGTTGCAACAGACCAATGCATACCTGGAGGGCATTCATTCTGGTCAGGCAGCCCAACAGAGGGCTTTTCAGACTCTGGCCTCAGCACTGATGGCAGTCATTGTCCCTGTGTCCAGCCTCCCCCTCCAACTTCCTCGACCCAGACCCAAACACCTGTACCTCAGCCTATCCCAAGCACACCCTCAGACCAGCATGCACACACCTCAACACACAAGGGAAGCTCTGGCAAACATAAGCACCACACATCCCACAGGCACTCACACAAGCATCATACCCATGCAGACATACCAACATCCACTGCCTCCACTGTGTCCCCCTCCTCCTCGTCTCCCTCCTCCCTCCCTGTCTCATCTCCACTCACACCTGCATGCACTACATCTTCAGCCACTATGTCCATCACACCCATCACCACAACCCGCTCACGTGCACTCACCACCCCCACTACCATTCACACATCCCCTGTGTCCTCTCCCAGTGTGTCTGTGAGCCCACCTCCCAAGGTACACAAACGCAGCCACACACCCACCCAACAGCCATCCACCTCACGACAGCCTCCAGCCCATGCACCTTCACCCAAAGTCAGCAAACGTACACCTTCTACAACCACTACCTCTTCCTCCACTCCCAAACCCCCTCCATCTACCCGTCCCAGTGTGTCCAAAAAACATTTCCTGTCCAACCTTGACCTCTTCCCCTCACCTCCCCCACCCCTTCAGTCCCCTAGGACCCGCCTTTCCAGGTCCCAACCCAGCACCTCAGCCACCACATCAGTGGGAACAGTGGTGCCAGCAGTAACCGGCTTCTGGAGTGCGCCAAGCAGCAGGGCAGCCAGTGTGCCAAGGAGCCAGACCACGGAGAGTCCCCCACCTCAGAAGCATAAAAAGTTGGCCACTGCCTGGCGGGAGAAAGGCAAAACATCTGCCACCAAAGGCTCTCCCAGGAGTACAGTTGGGAGTGGGAAGACAGCTGCGCCACCATCCAAGGTGGGGAAGGGGCACAGAAAGATAGGCAAGTCGCCGCAAACCTGCACGGCGGACAAGACCGCCACCAGCACTGCTGCCAAGCACACCGCCGCCACCAGCACCGCTGCCAAGGACACCGCCGCCACAAGCACTGCTGCCAAGGACACCGCCGCCACAAGCACCGCTTCACAGGACACCGCCGCCACCAGCACCGCTGCCAAGGACACCGCCGCCACTAGCACCGCTGCCAAGGACACTGCCGCCACAAGCACCGCTGCCAAGGACACCGCCGCCACAAGCACCGCTGCCGCCACAAGTACCACTGCCAAGGACACCACCGCCACAAGCACCGCTTCACAGGACACCGCCGCCACAAGCACCTCTTCACAGGACACCGCCGCCACAAGCACCGCAGGCCAATGAGCGCTGAAAGCTCCGACGCTACTGAGGCCTCCACGAGCAGGATGAAGCAGACTGGGCACAAAGCCCCCTCCAGAACCAGTGGAGTATCACATCCACTACCTCTGTCCTTGGCAGGATGAAGCACTCTGGGCACAAAGCCCCCTCCAGAACCAGTGGAGACTGTTATCCACTTGAGAGACTGTGGCTTTGCACTCCCCAGGATACAGCAGTGGGCAAACCACCCACTGGAGAGACTTGTGAGACTGTGGCTTTGCACTCCCCAGGATACAGCAGTGGGCAAACCACCCACTGGAGAGACTTGTGAGACTGTGGCTTTGCACTCTCCAGGATACAGCAGTGGGCAAACCACCCACTTGAGAGACTTGTGAGACTGTGGCTTTGCACTCCCCAGGATAAAGCAGTGGACAAACCACCCACTGGAGAGACTTGTGAGACTGTGGCTTTGCACTCCCCAGGATAAAGCAGTGGGCAAACCACCCACTGGAGAGACTTGTGAGACTGTGGCTTTGCACACCCCAGGATAAAGCAGTGGGCAAACCACCCACTGGAGAGACTTGTGAGACTGTGGCTTTGCACTCCCCAGGATAAAGCAGTGGGCAAACCACCCACTGGAGAGACTTGTGAGACTGTGGCTTTGCACTCCCCAGGATACAGCAGTGGGCAAACCACCCACTTGAGAGACTTGTGAGACTGTGGCTTTGCACTCCCCAGGATACAGCAGTGGGCATGGAGCCCCCTCGTGGATCTGGCATCGTGCACTCATCCGGCTGAGGTGCCCCCTTTTCTCTTCCCCCTGAGGTGCCTGTTGTATTTCTATCTGATGCCCCTGCAGTGTTCTCTCCGTTTTGATCGGATATTGAGTGTGGGCCTCACCCATGGATTTTGGGCCCAGTGGTCCACGGACTTTAATGGTGCAATACCTGGACTTGTATTCTTGGTGTATATATTTGTTTATAGTGTATATATATTTTTGAGTACTGGATTTTAATAGATTACAAACGTTCAAATTGTTTCCTTTTGTCTTTGCATTCTTCCAGGGGGGTTGGGGGGTGTAACTGTAATGTATCATGATGTATTAGTGTGTGTGTTGTAGTGGGTGAGGGTGGGGGTGTTGCATGTTGCATGTGTGTGTCACACTTTTTTCCCTCCCCCCTCCCCTGTGTCGTAGGTGCAGTACTCACCGTGGTCTTCGCCGCCGGCATTCGTGCTCCTGGTAGAGGAGCAGGAAGACAAAGGCAGGGAGAATCTGGAGTTCCGGTTCCATGGCGTCCTGGTTCCTCGTGGGGTGTGTAGAGGTGAGCGTTTTCCCTTCCAAGTCCTGTTTCCGCCGTGTTTTTGTTTGTGGTGAATCCGCCCCGGAAAAGGTGGCAGATTGGCCTGTTGTGATACTGTGGGCGGTACATTGTCTTCCGCCTGTCTGTTGGTGGTTACCGCCATGGTGTTTGTTTGTACTGCCATGGCGGTCGGAGTGTTAAAGTGGCTGCCTATGTTGGCGGTTTCCGCCACGGTCGTGATTCAATTTTTTTACGGCCGGCCTGTTGGCGGTTTTACCGCCGCTTTAACACCGACAGCAGGATTGTAATGACCACCAATGTTCCACCCACTGTATTAAGACACACCAATCAGCCACCTTTCCCGGGTCTGTACGGACGACATCGAAAGCCTGGCGGAAACACTGCACAGAAGGAAAACGACTCACCTGTGGAGACTCTGGGAAGAACCACGCCGCCATGGAGCCCAAGCTGCATGTCTTTCCAATGCTCTTCTACGTGCTGCTCCACTACGAACACCAACGACAGCGAAGACGACCATGGTGAGTACAGCCACCTAGCACACGGGGGGAGGAAAAAGAGAGTGACACACACATGCAACACCCCCACCCCCAACACCATACACACAAGCATGTGCAGCAATATAACATATTTACCTCGTACCCCTCAGGAATAATGCAAGGACAAAAGGAATTAATGAAAGTGAGTGTAATAAGATAAAAAAGTAGAAATACCTGCTTCCAAATCACAAAGTATATACATATTTACAAATGTAGGGACACCGCCCAGTCCTCTATGTTCGTGGGCCACAGGGCCACATTACAAAGTCCAAGGCCCCACTTTACTCCTGCAACAACACGGAGAGAACACTGCAGGGGCATCAGGTAGAAAATAGACAGGCACCTCAGGGGGCTGGGAATGGGGGGGCACCTCAGCCGGCAGATGGAACAACACCACTGGTCCTGGAGGGGGCAACATGCCCATTACTCTGTCCTGGGAAGTGCAAGGCCGCAGTCTCTCAAGTGGGTGACTCACCCACATGCTCTGGAGGGGGCAACATGCCCTGTGCCTTGTCCTGGGGAGTGCAAGGCCACAGTCTCTCAAGTGGGTGACTTGCCACTGACAATGGAGGGGGCAACATGCCCTGTGCTTGGTCCTGGGGAGTTAAAGGCCACAGTCTCTCAAGTGGGTGACTTGCCCACTGGTTCTAGAGGGGGCATCGTGCCCTGTGAGCTTCATCCTGGGGAGGATAGGGTGAGTGGATGGCATCTCCACTGGTTCTGGAGGGGGCATCATGCCCTGTGAGCTTCTTCCTGGGGAGGACAGGGTGAGTGGATGGCATCTCCACTGGTTCAGGAGGGGGCATCTTGCCCTGTGAGCTTCTTCCTGGGGAGGATAGGGTGAGTGGATGGCATCTCCACTAGTTCTGGAGGGGGCATCATGCCCTGTGATGCAGATTGGGGAGTGCAAGGTCACAGTCTCTCAGGTGGGTGTCATACCCACTGGATTTGCAGGGCTCAGACCGCACAACATCCCATGGAGGCAGGTTTAATAAATGTCTGTCAGCGGTGACGGCTGTACAGTGGTGGCAGTGGTGCTGCTGCTGCTGGTGGTGGTGGGTAGCTCCAGCCCATTCCCTGCAGCCTCGGACGGCTGCCCAGTGGTGCTGCTGCTGCTGCTGCTGCTGCTGCTGGTGGTGGTGGGGGGAGGCTCCAGGCCATACCCTGCAGCCTCAGACAGCTGCCCAATGGTGCTGCTGCTGGTGGTGGTGGGAAGAGGCTCCAGGTCATCCCCTGCAGCCTCGGATGGCTGCCCAATGGTGCTGGTGGCGGTGTTGGTGGCAGTGCTGGTGGTGGTGGGAATCTCCTGCCCATCCCCTGCAGCCTCGGACGGCTGCCCAATGGTGCTGCTGCTGCTGCTGATGGTGGAGGGAAGCTCCTGCCCATCCCCTGCAGCCTCGGACGGCTGCACAATGGTGCTGGTGGCCTTGCTGTTGGTGGTGGGGGAAAGCTCCAGGCCATCCCCTACAGCCTCAGATGGCTGCACCACCATGGTTCGTGGTGGGGGCTCCGACTGAATCCCAGCACCAGGCACCTTGCCCTTCCTTCCTGCAGCACATGGGGCAGGCTCCTTGCACTTCCTTCCTGCAGCACGTGGGGCAGGCTCCTTGCCCTTCCTTTCTCCAGCACTTGGGGCAGGCTCCTTGCCCTTCCTTCCTGCAGCACTTGGGGCAGGCACCCTTTCCGTCTGCCTGGCTGGTGGCTGGGATCCTTTCACACCTGGAGTTGCTGGGGACACTACTGTGCCGGTGGTCTGGGTGGCTGAGGTGCTTGCCTGGATTTTCACCACCCTGGGCTGACGTGAAGGACAGGGGGAGGGGTAGGGAAGAGGTCAATGGTGGAGAGGAAAATTTTCTTAGGGACATTGGGGCAGGAAGATGGAGAAGGTTTGGGAGTGGAGGAAGAGTGAGAGGTTGTAGGAGGTGTCAGTCTGCTGTGTTTGAGTGCAGGTGCATGGGCTGGATGCTGTTGTGAGGTGGATGGCTGTTGGGTGTCTGAGTGCTTGCATTTGTGTAATTTGGGAGGAGGGGGCACAGACACAGTGGGAGAGGACACAGGGGACGTGTGCATGGATGTGTGGGTGGTGACTGCCAGTGAGGTGTGTGATCTGATAGGTGTGCTGGTGATGGGGATAGTGGATGAGGATGTAGTGCATGCAGGTGTGAGTATCAACGCAACTGGGAGGGAGGTGGAGGACGAGGAGGAGGGGGACACAGTGGAGGCAGTGGATGATGGTATGTCTACATCTGGATGGTGTTTGTGTGAGTGTCTGTGGGATGAAGTGTGGTGCTTTTGTTTGCCATGTCCACTCTTGTTTGTTGCCCTGTGTGCATGCTTGTCTGCCTGTGTGCTTGGGATAGGTTGGGGTTGAGGGGACTGGGATTGGGAAGGGGAAGTTGGAGGTGGGAGGGTGGAAACAGGGACAATGGCTGCCATCAGAGAGGAGGCCAGAGCCTGGATTGATCTTTGTTTGGCCGCCAAGCCAGTGTGAATGCCCTCTAGAAATGCATTGAACTGTTGCATTTGGGCTGCAAGCCCTGGATGGCATTCACAATGGTTGACTGCCCAACAGAGATGGATCACAGGAGGTCAATAGCCTCCTCACTCAGGGCGGCAGGGCTCACTGGGGCAGGGCCTGAGGTGCCTGGGGTGAAGGAGATGCCCACCCTCCTGGGTGAGCAGGCATGGGCTACTCGCTGAGGGGCTGCTGGGAGGGCGGTGCTGGTATGGGGGGTGGCAGCTGTACCTTTTGCTGGGGTGGGCACAAAGGTGTCCGCCACCACCAGGGAGCTTCCATTGGCGGAGGTATCCATGTCCGAACTGTCCCCTCCAGTCTCCGCCGTGGTGCTCCCCTCGCCCTCCGTCCCACTGGTGCCCTCAGCGTCGGTGGACTCGGCCTCCTGGGTCTTGTGGGATGCAGCTCCCTCTGTCGTTGGTGCCTCTGCTCCTCCTCCAATTGATGCTAATGCACAAAAGGACTGGATGACAAAACAAAAAGAGGAGGAAGAGACAAAGGATACACTTGGTCAATGGCGGCTCCAACACCACTGTTGGCATACACAACACACTCACACACAGGGGGCAGCCCTACGCACTATGCAATGCACTACCAGTTACAATGCTAGTGTCAAAGCCCAGCTCACCTGAGTTCTTGTTCAGTTCTGATGGAGGTTGAAGACAATCCGACCCCACCCTGAAACTGCTTGTTCCAGCACACTAGTTTTTAAAACAGTGCACTAAGAACAGAAGCTCAAGGGAAGGGGGGAAGTGGATAAAATAAAAAAAAGAGAGACAACACCGTTCTTGCGTTTCCACTGTTGAAGTGCTGCACAAATCTGCGGCCCTTTCTGACTTCTGTAGAAACTGGTGCCTAATGAAACATAAACAAAGAACAGATAAGTGCAACCTATTCCTAAATGGGTTCCTGACTATCCCTTTATTTATTGGAAATTCTCTTCTAAAAGTACCTCTTGGATCCTGGTCTCTAGTTTCCAGGTTTGGAATGTGTTACTGCTCTGGAATGTGTTTTCTATTACTGTTAAGCTTCTAAAAAATTAAACAAATACCGTTATCAGAATTACCAATATCAAACATTCATCATAATATAACTAAAGCCTAAATTCCCAATAGCAGACTCACTTTTCGCATATTTCCAGAATCTTTTATAAAACAAATACTGTACTTTTACATCAAAATACAGCATGTAATTTGTGCAAGTCCTTGATTTACTGTTTTCCTTGCTGTCAATGGTTTCCACTGTTCGATTCCCAAAAGTTCCATGAAAAAAAACAATGTCCGCTTCACAAAGTCCTGCAAAATAATCCTGCAACAAAGAGCCTTAATCACAATGCTCGTGGAAGGCACTTTGCCTCAAACTGTCTATACACGAATCCAGAAATTGCAGTCAAAGCTCCCTCAGGTAATAAAAAGTTTTGCACTTACTTGTTGCTGGCAAGAGATACTGATCAGTCTAACCTTGTCTTCTTTCTCTTTTGCAGGTTACTCGTAGGAGAGAGGCTGAGGCAAGGAGGAACTGGAAACCGGAAGAAGGAAGAGCCAGCAGCTGCGCCAATTGAAGTCAAAGAAAGTCTGTAAAGAGCAGGAGTGCCAGCGCCGAGGGATCTGTTCTCAGGTAAGCGGGAGGTAGACGAGCACAAGCACTGGGTGAGGCTCGGGGGATGCCTTTTATAGACAGGGCTGGGTGTGGTTTGAAGGGCTGGGTGTGGTCCTCACATGCTGCACATTTTCTTGGAAGGTGTGCAGAGCTGGGTGTGGTTTGAAGAGCTGGGTGTGGTCCTCACATGCTGCACATGTTCTTGAAAGGTGTGCAGAGTTTCAGTTATTATGCAAATGAGTTGGATTAACACATGGCCTAGGGAGGAGTGTTTTAAAGAAGCCTTGGTAAAAGCAAGGCCCAATGTGTAAACAAAACAGCACATTAAACAACATACACAGAAGCCTAGGGGGGGGGGGGAAGGTGAGATAACAAGAAAGGCTTTGAATAGTAAGTTTAAAAGGGAGCTATTACAGAACCCACTAGTGCAGTGAGAGGGGACATGCTCTTTGCTGTGTACAAACCCTAACAGTTGCCCCCCTCAAAGGCCCTCCTACAGGACGGGGTTTTCCTGGATTTTTTAAATAAAACCGTCTAATCAGCTGTGGGGCATGTACATATGATGCTGGTTCCCATGAATTCTCAGATTCATCATATCCTTTCCATTCTACTAAATAAAACAGACGTCCACTAATTCTTTTTGAGTCTTTTATGCTTTTCACTTCATATTCCAGATTTCCTTTAATTGGTATGGGTGGAGGTGGTGGTTCAGGTCGGGTTTTTGAGTTGTACGGCTTAAGCAAGGACACATGGAATGTAGTATGTACTGGATATTCTTTTGGTAAATCTAATTTTACTGTTACCGGGTTTACTATGGCAGTTATACTAAAGGGTCCAATGAAACGTGGTTGCAGCTTTCGGGATCCCTCTATGTTTAGGTTTTTTGTGGAGAGCCATACCTTGTCACCAATTTTATACATTGGGGCCTCAGACCTGTGTTTGTCTGCTTGTCTTTTCATGCTTTCCTTGTACTTTAATAAATGTTTCCTGGCTTTGTCTTGTATGTCACCTAACCTCGTTAGTCTATCCGTTACTGTAGGCAACAGGGAATCTTCTAACAAAATGGGTATAGCTCTTGGATGATACCCCTGCAAGAAATAGAATGGTGAGCAAAGTAGAGCTGAATGCTCAGTATTATTATAAACAAACTCTGCTACAGGAAGAGCTTCCAACCATTCACTAGAATAATCAGCCAATAAACAACGTAGCGTTTGAAGTAAGGTTTGGTTCAGTCGTTCAGTCTGTCCATCTGTCTCTGGGTGGAAAGCAGTGGATAAGGCCACATCTATTTTCAGTTTTTCACATAATTTTTTCCAAAATCTGGAGTTGAACTGGCTCCCTCGGTCTGACACCACTTTGCTTGGCAAACCATGTAAACGCACAATTTCCCTTATAAAAATATCGGCAAATTCTGCCGCCGTGGGTAATTTCCGTAATGGTACAAAATGTGCCATTTTAGATAAAAAATCCACTATAACCAACACTGTTGTGAAGGATTTTACAGGTGGTAAACCTACAATAAAGTCTACTCTCACAGTGTGCCAAGGTTGTTTGGGTGTTGGCATTGGTATTAACAAGCCGTCAGGAGCCTTATGAGAAGATTTATGTCTTGCACAAATTGGACAGGTAGTGACAAATTGCTTAATGTCCTTTCTTATAGTGTCCCACCAAAAGTGTTTTTGCACATTTTCCAGGGTTTTTACCCAACCAGGATGACCTGCCAACGGTGAGGCGTGATGCCAAATTATCACCTGTGTTTGTAATTCAGAGGTGGGCACTAACAGCATGTTGTCGTGATACAATAAACCTCGTTGTATTGTGTTATGGGAATCCTTTAACCAATCCTGAGGTGCTATTTGCATGTGTGCATTATATAGATCTGTGATGAAATCCTTCTGTTGTACTGGTGCCAACAACTTTTGGGGAGGAATAATGGGTTCTCCTATTTTATCTTGTTTCATCTCTGAGGTATGTCCGTATCTAGATAACACATCAGATTGAATTTGTTGTGCACCTCGTCTATAGGTTATAACAAAGTCAAATGTGCTAAAAAAATTTAACCAGCGCATCTGACGTGGTGTTAGTGCTTTAAGTGATCCAAAAAACTGTAGGTTCTTATGGTCAGAAAAGATTGTAACTGGGTACTTGGCTCCCATTAAATGGTGCCTCCATTCTGAAAAGGCTACTTTGATAGCAAGTAGTTCCCTTTCAGCCACAGTGTAATTTTGTTCAGCTGGTAATAACTTTTTGGAATAGAAGGCTATAGGATGTAACTGGCCATCTACTGCATCTCGTTGAGAGAGAACTCCTACTAAAGCTACTTGTGAAGCATCCGCTTCAACAAAAAAGGGCAAGTCAGGATCAGGATGTTTCAGAATTGGGGCTGAAGTGAACTTTTGTTTTAGGAGTTGAAAGGCGTGTGCCGCCTCATCAGTCCAAAGAAATCGTTGCCCTTTCCGCAACAAGGTAGTTATTGGGGCTGCAATGTCTGCAAAATGTGCAATAAACCTCCTATAAAAATTGGCGAAACCCAGAAATTTCTGAATATCTTTTACAGAGGATGGTTCTGGCCAATCAGCAATAGCACTGATTTTCTTTACATCCATAGTTATTCCTTGAGGTGACAGGCAGTATCCTAAAAAGTCCACCTTGTTGACATTAAAAGTACACTTTTCTAACTTAGCAAAAAGATGATTTTCTTTTAACTTTGATAATACTGCACGAACATGTTGGGTATGTTCTTCTGAGTTCTTAGAGTAAATGAGGATGTCGTCTATGTATACTATGACACAAACGTCCAGGAATTCGTGTAGGACCTCATTTATAAAGAACTGAAAGGCCGCAGGGGCATTACATAACCCAAAGGGCATTACTGTGTACTCAAATAAACCAAACTTTGTCTTGAAAGCTGTCTTCCACTCATCCCCCTCTTTTACTCGGACCAGGTGGTAAGCTCCCCGCAGATCTAGTTTAGTGTATACAGTAGAATGTCTTAATTGATCCAACAACACAGGTATTAGAGGAAGAGGATATTTATTCTTTATTGTAGCCTTATTTAGTCCTCTATAATCGATACACGCGCGCAGGGATTTATCCGGCTTCGGGATAAAAAAGAGTGGAGATGACACTGGAGATGTGGAATGACGGATGAACCCAGACTGTAGTAGGTCATCTAGGTAGGTTCTTAAGTATTTGGTTTCTTCGTCAGTCAAAGCATATACTCTGTTATTAGGTAAAGGGGCCCCTGGGATAAGATCTATACGGCAGTCATAAGACCGATGTGGGGGCAGCACACTAGCCTTTACTGGATCAAAGACGTCTTTAAAGTCAGAATATTCAGGAGGGAGACTTGGTTCATCTTGTGTAACACTAGCACAGTGTAATACTGTGCTCTGTTCTGTACCTGCTTCTTGATAGCAATTGGTTCTACAGAAAGAGGAATCCAAAGTAACAGTTCTATTCACCCAATCAATTTTTGGGTTATGAGTTGTTAACCAGGGTACCCCGAGAATCAAACCAAAATTAGGAGTATCTATCAGATCAAAGCTAATCACCTCTGTGTGCCCGTTCTGACAGACCATAACAAGTGGACTTGTTTGTTTTGTGATTAATCCAGAGGTCAATTCTGACCCATCCACTGCACATACTGCTTCTGGACAAGGCTTTAGGCACATAGGAAGTCCTAAGATTTCAGCTAACTTATTATCCACAAAATTTCCTGTCGCGCCTGAGTCCAGTAGGACAGGGAGAGAATGCCTCACTTGGGTAGTAACAATTAAAACGACCTGAATTATGAAATGTCTAGGTATGTGCGGTACCCTGAAGGCTGCAGCATTAGAGGTTTGATTAAGATGATTTCTCGAACAAGTAACCTCTCCCCTTGTCGAGCTTAATCGTTTCCCGATTCAGTTGAGGAGGTGGAGGAAACAGCACCCTTTCGTGGAGTTTTAGGCTTTACTGGACATTCTCTGGCAAAGTGACCTGCCCTGCCACAATATAAACATAATTGAAATGCTCTCCTTCTTTCTTTTTCCTCTGATGTGAGTGGACCTCTGAGTGTCCCTATTTGCATAGGCTCTGGTTCAGGGAGTTTATTATCTGTGTCTTTCTTCTCGTGTCTAATAAAAGTTAACCGTGATTCCAGTTTGTATTTATCTCTCTTTCTTTCTCCTAGTCTATGTTCTAATTTCACAACTAAATCTACAAAGTCTGAATAGTCTTTTGGCAAATCAACGATATGAGCCAGCGCGTCTTTTAACTCGTCTCTCAAACCTTTATAAAAAAGGGAGACACGCTTTTCTTCTGGCCACTGTGTCTCGGTGAGTAAACGATTAAAACTAGTGAGATAGGTCAATAAATCCTTGTTACCTTGTTTAAGATTTAAAAGCTCATTATCACTTGCCTGCATGAAAGTGTGTTTTGCAAAAAGGCTGGTCATGGTACGTTTAAATTGATTCCAATTATGGAGGATGGGATCATCTCTATCCACGAAAGGAATTGACCAATTGGCTGCTGTGCCACCCAAATAAGACAAGACGAATGCCACTTTCGTATCATCAGTAGGGAACTGTTGTGGCTTACAAATGAAGTGTAATTGACATTGATTGATAAAAACATGGAATTTGTTACTATCTCCATGAAAACGTTCAGGTGCTGCTAAGGGCACAACATTAGGAACATTAACAGTAACCTCAACTGGGGAAGGCAAAGTTGTATGTTTTGATGGCGCCCCTGTCTCTGAGGAGGTTTTAAACAAAGGCGTAGAAGCTGTGTTCCACTGAGATCCCCTAAATTTATACCTGCTTAAATCCTGTTTTAAAGAGGTATTCTCCATCTTTAATCTCTCTATTTCCTCTTGCATATGTTGCAAGATGCCAGACACTGATTCATTATGAGCCAAGTCCTCATTTAGGGCCTGCGCCATATCCGTGACGTCAATGCCCTCTATTTCTTCCCCGGTATTCATCGTCCACCAGAACTGAATTTTTTTTTTTTTTTAAGGCTTGCGCTTCTGTCAAAGCCCAGCTCACCTGAGTTCTTGTTCAGTTCTGATGGACGTTGAAGACAATCCGACCCCACCCTGAAACTGCTTGTTCCAGCACACTAGTTTTTAAAACAGTGCACTAAGAACAGAAGCTCAAGGGAAGGGGGGAAGTGGATAAAATAAAAAAAAGAGAGACAACACCGTTCTTTCGTTTCCACTGTTGAAGTGCTGCACAAATCTGCGGCCCTTTCTGACTTCTGTAGAAACTGGTGCCTAATGAAACATAAACAAAGAACAGATAAGTGCAACCTATTCCTAAATGGGTTCCTGACTATCCCTTTATTTATTGGAAATTCTCTTCTAAAAGTACCTCTTGGATCCTGGTCTCTAGTTTCCAGGTTTGGAATGTGTTACTGCTCTGGAATGTGTTTTCTATTACTGTTAAGCTTCTAAAAAATTAAACAAATACCGTTATCAGAATTACCAATATCAAACATTCATCATAATATAACTAAAGCCTAAATTCCCAATAGCAGACTCACTTTTCGCATATTTCCAGAATCTTTTATAAAACAAATACTGTACTTTTACATCAAAATACAGCATGTAATTTGTGCAAGTCCTTGATTTACTGTTTTCCTTGCTGTCAATGGTTTCCACTGTTCGATTCCCAAAAGTTCCATGAAAAAAAACAATGTCCGCTTCACAAAGTCCTGCAAAATAATCCTGCAACAAAGAGCCTTAATCACAATGCTCGTGGAAGGCACTTTGCCTCAAACTGTCTATACACGAATCCAGAAATTGCAGTCAAAGCTCCCTCAGGTAATAAAAAGTTTTGCACTTACTTGTTGCTGGCAAGAGATACTGATCAGTCTAACCTTGTCTTCTTTCTCTTTTGCAGGTTACTCGTAGGAGAGAGGCTGAGGCAAGGAGGAACTGGAAACCGGAAGAAGGAAGAGCCAGCAGCTGCGCCAATTGAAGTCAAAGAAAGTCTGTAAAGAGCAGGAGTGCCAGCGCCAAGGGATCTGTTCTCAGGTAAGCGGAGGTAGACGAGCACAAGCACTGGGTGAGGCTCGGGGGATGCCTTTTATAGACAGGGCTGGGTGTGGTTTGAAGGGCTGGGTGTGGTCCTCACATGCTGCACATGTTCTTGGAAGGTGTGCAGAGCTGGGTGTGGTTTGAAGAGCTGGGTGTGGTCCTCACATGCTGCACATGTTCTTGAAAGGTGTGCAGAGTTTCAGTTATTATGCAAATGAGTTGGATTAACACATGGCCTAGGGAGGAGTGTTTTAAAGAAGCCTTGGTAAAAGCAAGGCCCAATGTGTAAACAAAACAGCACATTAAACAACATACACAGAAGCCTAGGGGGGGGGAAGGTGAGATAACAAGAAAGGCTTTGAATAGTAAGTTTAAAAGGGAGCTATTACAGAACCCACTAGTGCAGTGAGAGGGGACATGCTCTTTGCTGTGTACAAACCCTAACAGCTAGTCACCAGGCCATGGGTAAGGACAACTGCAGCATATCTGAGACCCACACACCCCTGCCCAGTTGTGGATGCCTACTAGCTAGGTTAAAGGAATATCACATTAGAACGCTGCCCAACATGGGAACTACTCTGCAATGTCAGGCCTGGCCTAGGGGCACCCACAGGCCCACATCCCCCACCTGGATACCGCCCCACAAGGCATAAGTTGTAATGAAGGGCACTGTACTCACCCACTTGTAGCTGCTGTGATGTCCCCAAGTGCCCATCCAGCTCCGAATAGGCCACTGCCAGTATGCTGGCCATCAGGGGGGTCAGAGTTCAACAGGCACCCCTTCCTCGTTGGGAGGCCATCCCCAGCTGGGCCTCCACCGCCATCCATGCCCAGCGGGTCAGGTCAACCCACCGTTTCCGTCAGTGGGTGCTCCGCCTGCAGTAGACCTCCAGGGTCTGCACGTCCTTGGCAATGGCAAGCCATATACCATTCTTCTGATGGGCGCTGACCTGCAGAAACATAGACACAGGGAAAGGTATTAGTCAGACCGTTCTGCCTGTTACACTCATGGCCCACCATGCCTCTTCATATCCCCATTAGCACAGACATGGCCCTACATCCATGCTGCACATTGCCCAGGGTACATCCATCACTCCCACTACACGAGGCCTGTACACACAATACTCCATGCATTCACGCCCCATGCATCGTGCTAACAGTGTACTCACCTGTTGGTCTGGAGGCCCATACAGGAGCCTGTACTGGGGTAGGACCCCATCCACCAGTCTCTCCAACTCCGCCGAGGTGAAGGCAGGGGCCCTATCCCCAGTCACACGAGCCATGGTAGGTTCCAGACACAGTCACAGTAGCACATGCAATGTAGGTCCTCTTCTGTTGAAGGTCAGGTAACAGGTGAGTGAACAGATAGAAAATGGCAGTCACGTCTGCGGCAGTGCGTAACGTCACCGCCGGCGTACATCACCATTGGCCACTGTAACCCATAGGGCCCAATGATAACCAATGAGGAGTTGCACGGCGGTTATCGACCGCCTCCCGCAATGGCGCACAACGTCAGCGGAATTACCTCACTTATACGAATCACAATATGCATTGTAATGTAGTGGTTACAATGTACAGATAATGACCAGCTACTCACTCTTTTACCCCATAGAATGCAACCACTGCGGATGAATAGGACATGGAGACATACACCCGTGTACAGACTCCTGGTGGACTTGGCAACAATGTAGGACAGGCACATTATCCTCACCTATAGACTTGACAGGGCCACAATCACAGAGCTGTGTGCCAAATTGGAGCTTGACCTGATATCTGCTATCCGTCCCCCCACTGTGACCCCCCCTCTTGCGCAAGTGCTATCAGTGCTCCATTTCCTGGAAACTGGTTCTTTCCAAGTGACAGTGGGCTTGGCAGCAGGAATGTCATAGCCAACGTTCTCAATAGTGCTGACCAGAGTGTAGCCTGCCCTGATCAAACACATGTACAGCTACATCGTTTTCCCCAAGGTGGAGGATTTGGCCACTTTGAAAGCTGACTTCTATGCAATGGGACATATCTCCAACATCATTGGTGCGATTGATGGGACACATATTGCATTTCCCCCCCACCCGGCGAAATGAACAGGTCTTCAGAACTCACAAACATTATCACTCTATGAATGTGCAGATGGTGTGTTTGGCGGACCAGTACATCTCCCATGTCAATGCTAAGTATCCAGGCTCGGTGCATGATGCTTTTATCCTGAGGAATAGCAGCATCCCAAATGACATGGGCCAACTCCAGAGGCACAGGGTGTGGCTAATAGGTGAGCCCTAGTTCCCACCCAGTGGATGTTGGTGTAGAGGTATGGTGTGGGCCATAAGGGTTAGTGTGTGGCTAACAGTTGTCCCTCCATATTTGCAGGTGACTCTGGTTACCCCAACCTACCATGGCAACTGACCCCTGTGAGGAATGTCAGGACAAGGGAAGAAGAACGTTACAATGAGGCACATGGGCGAGCCAGAAGGATAATCAAAAGAAACTCCGGCCTCCTAAAGGCCAGATTTTGTTGCCTCCATCTAACAGGTGAATCCCTGAGCTACTCACCCAAGAAGGTCTGCCAGATCATTGTGTCATGCGGTATGTTGCACAACCTTGCCTTGCACGCCATCTGCCTTTTCTGCAGGAGGAGAAGGTTGGAGATGGCCGTGTGGCAGCAGTGGACCCTATGGACAGTGAAGAAGAGAAGGCAGAGGATGAGGATGAGGACAACAGAAGTGCAGTCATTCATTAATACTTTCAATGACACACAGGTAAGACAGAGTTATTTCACTTTTCATTGACAGTTTGGTCTGTGACTTTGTCACAGGCAGGCTGTGAATTCCTACTGCTATGGCCACTCACTGTACCCATTGGCATCACTTTTTGCAGATGTTGGGGCCCCACTGTTGCTCCTGGTGTTTTCAGTGCGGCCAACTACAGGTCTTTCCTACGTAAACATTACTGTACAGTTGAATTGCAATGTCTGAACCTTGTTAGACGAATACATTTTGAAATAATTTAACATACTCCATACTTGTATTTTTTTCCAAGGGTGTTTATTTAAGTGCTATGAAGAAAAGGTGGGTAGTGCAGTTGGCTGGGGTGATGATGGAGGAAAGTCCAGGGTAGAGTCCAGTCTATTGGTAGCACAGGTGCATTGTCCAAGGGGGCATAGGAAGGGGAGCAATGGCAGTTCAAGGTCGACAGGGTGACAGAGTGGGACACAATGGTGACCTTCAATATAGTCTTATTTCCTGGCGTGGGTCTTGGCAGTAGTCTTTGGCTTCTGCCTGGATTGCAGAGAACGTTTGCGTGGTGGTTCTTCTTCTGCAGGGGAGGGGTGCTGGTGGCTTGTTGGTCCTGTGGCAGGGCCTCCTGTCCACTAGCGGCAGCAGAGATGGAGGGCTGTTCAGTAGTCTGGCTAGTGTCAGGGGCCAGCTGTTGTGTCACTGCCTCCCTCATATTGTTGGCCATGTCTGCCAGCACCCCTGCAATGGAGACCAGGGTGGAGTTAATGGACTTCAAGTCCTCCCTGATCACCAGGTACTGTCCCTCCTGCAGCCGCATGTTCTCCTGCATCTTGTCTAGGATCTGGCCCAGCGTATCCTGGGAATGTTGGTATGCTCCCAGGATCGCAGATAGTGCCTCCTGGAGAGCTGGTTCCCTGGGCCTGTCCTCCCCCTGGTGCACAGCAGTCTTCCCAGCTTCCCTGTTGTTCTGTGCCTCTTTCCCCTGAACTGTGTGCCCACTGCCACTGACCCCAGGTCCCTGATTGTCTTGGAATTGTGGTGTGCCCTGGGATCCCTGTAGTGGTGGACACCCTGCTGATTGACGTGTCCTGGGGACAGAGGTATGGGTCCGCTGGGTGGGTGCTGTGGTGGTATCTCCTGAGGGGGGAGGCTCTGTGGTGGTGTGAGAGTGTGCCTGGGTAACCGACTGTCCGGAGGTCCCTGATGGGCCAGGTTGATAATCCAGATCCAGGCGACCAAAGCTGCTGTCATCACTGTGGGCCTCTTCTGGGGGGGGACTGGATGTTGCTGACATCTCTTCTCTGGTGACATTGGGTGGGGTATCTGTGGGGATGTAAATGCAGTGTTATTGTTTCTGTTTGTGACAAATTGTGCATGGGTGTGTTGCCCTCTATGGTTGTTATTGCCCTGGCAGCTTTGCCTTGTGTGAGTTGTTATTTGGTGGGCTAGCTGATTGTCTGATAGTGTGCATGCTTTGGTGATAGGTGTCCATGCAGGTCTGTGAGTGGTGTGCATGCATTGGTATGGCATGCAGGGCTTGGCATTGGGATCAGTGGGTTGTGATGGTGGGGTGTGTGGGTAATGGTTGAGTGATGGGGGTGATAGTAGTATAGAGGTGACTTAGCAGGATCCAGTCCTCCTGATACTCCTGCCAGGACCTCAGGATGCATGATTGCCAAGACTTGCTCCTCCCATGTTGTTAGTTGTAGGGGAGGAGGTGGGGGTCCACCGCCAGTCCTCTGTACAGCTAGTTGGTGTCTTGCTGCAATGGAATATACCTTCCCCCGTAGGTTGTTCCACCTCTTCCTGATGTCATCCCTTGTTCTTGGTTGCTGTCCCACAGTGTTGACCCTGTCCACGATTCTCCGCCATAGCTCCATCTTCCTAGCAATGGATATCTGCTGCACCTGTGATCCAAATAGCTGTGGGTCTACCCAGATGATTTCCTGCATCATGACCCTTAGCTCCTCCTCAGAGAATCTGGGGTATCGTTGTGGTGCCTTGGGTGTAGTGTGAGTGGTGTGGGTGAGGATATGTAGGGTGCTGTGCTGGGGTGTGTGATGTAAGGTGCGTGGGTGGTGTATAAGGATATGTGGTATGTGGCTCTGGTTTTATGGGTGTTTTTGTTTGTCTCTCTCTGCTGGCAATTATTTCTTGTCGTAAGGAGTTGTGGGTAATGTGGGTGTGTGTTTTATAGTGGTGTGGGTGTGTGGGTGTGGTGTGTGTATGGGTGTCAGGTGTGTGTAGTTTGAATTGTCCAATGTGGTGCTGTTTTGTTTGTGTGTGTGTATTTTGAGTGCGGCGGTATGTACTGCCAATGGTTTACCGCCGTTGAATGTCCACTGTGGTGATTCGTAGGTCATAATGCTGTGGGCATTGTTCTGTTGGTGTAACGGTGTGGGTTTTGATACCGCCAGTTTATCACTGACCTTTTGTGTGGTGGATTTATGTGTGTGTCTGAATAGTGACGGATTGGTATGTGTGTGTCATAATATGGTTAGCAGATATCCGCCATGGAGGCAGTATGTTGGCGGCAGTCAGCATGGCGGTAAGTGGGATTTACCGCCAATGTCATAATGAGGGCCATTGTGTTAACTGTAATGACATATATTCTACATCAGTAAATCTTACTTGTGACAATAAAGACAGGTACGCAGTAGCTGTCCGCAATGGGTGATGAGTGGGGTCATGGTGGATGACATTATCAAAGTAGTGGGACCAGCTGTAGGTAGACCAGGTCCAGTATCCAAGGGGCCATGGGAAAATGGAGACATGACAATGGACAGTCAACAGGGTGTCTCATTAGTACATAAGAGAGAACGTTCAGTGGTTCTGATCTTTGCAGCAGGTCCTGGAGGATGTCTGGAAGGATGACCTCATTTGCGTGGGGGTTCTTCAGCTACAGAGGGAGGGGTGATGGTAGTCTGCGGGTCCTCTGACAGGGCCTCCATTCCACTAGCTGTGGCAGAAGTGAATGGCTCAGTTGGTATGTGGCTAGTGGATGGGGCCTACTGGTGGGTGGAGGATGCATGCAGGATGGTAGTAAGTTCCTTGAGCACACCTGCAATGGAGGCCATGGTGGCATTGTGAGCCTGCCACTGCTGCATGGCTAACTGGTGGTATTCCCTCGGTAGCCTCTGGTTCTCCTGCATGCTTGAGAGGATTTGGCCCATCTTGTCCTGGGATTGCTGGAATGCTACCAGGACTTTGGAGATGGCCTCCTGGCCTGTAGTTTCCCTGGGGGATCCGATCCCTTGGCCCACAGGTGCCCTCTCACTGCTCCTGCCCCCCTGTGCATGTGCCCCTGGCACAATGTGCCTACTCCCAGTTGCACCAGGACCCTCGTCATCTTGGGTGTGAGGGGTTGCCTCTGGTCCCTGTAATCTGGGGCACACTGCTGATTGTACAATCCTTGGAACACAAATTTGGGGATGAGAGGTTGGCTGTGCTGTTGTTGCCACTTGGGTGGGGGACTCAGATGTGGGCAGGGTGGGGCTGGTGGTGGGCCAGGTGGGCCAGGTAAGTTGTCATAGTCTAGACATCCACTGGGACCTTCATCCTGGGGAGGGCTGGCTGTCTCTGGCACCCTCTGCACAGCGGCAGTTGATGGGTACCTGTGGATGGAGAGGGAGAGACATACATTGTGAAGGTGTACTTGTTAGTATCATAGTCTGATGCAATGACAGATGCAGCACTGCAGACATTGTTTGTGAGAGATGGATTGTGACATATTTGTCCATGTTCCATTGAGGGTAGTGGATAGCATTGCTGTCATTGCCATAGTAGTATGCAGTTGAAACATCCAGTATGTGTAGCATGTGCAATGGTTTGACTTGCATGTGTTCCATTGTGAGATGGGAATGGCATATTTTCATGTGTAGGGAGTTATGCATTGTGGCAGTTGTGATGCTTGCATTTGTAAGTGCCAGCCGTGCACTAGGGAGGGACTGTGTGGGGATAGTGGTAGTTGGGTGGTGTGGCATGCAGGGGAGGGGCATCAGGTGATTGGGGTGGAGGAGCAGAAGTGTGACATGGGGTGAATTGGGAAGTGATAGGGTGGTGGGGATGCATGCTGTACAGGAGTCATCGGTGCCAGGGGAGTGTTGTTGACTTACTAGAGTCCAGTCAGTCAGTCAGGCCCTCTTGATGCATGATGTCCAAGACCTTCTCCTCCCATGATGTGAACACTGAGGGAGGAGGTGGGGTTCCACCGCCAGTCTTGTTGATGACAATCTGGTGTCATGAAGCCCTGGAATGCACCTTCTCCTGTAGGTCGTTCCACCTCTTCCTGATGTCCTTCCTTGTGCTTGGATGGGTACCCACTGAGTTGACCCTGTCAACTATCATCTGCCATAACTCCATTTTACTGGCTATGGATGTGTGCTGGACGTGTGCTCCCACCAGTTGTGGCTCTACTCTGACGTTTTCATCCACCATGACCCTCAACTCTTTGTCTGTGAATTGTGGGTGCTTTTGAGGGGACATGGTGTTAATGATGTGGTTTTGGGGGGAAGGTGTTGTGTGCAAGGGTGGGGTGTTTGGGGCTTGATGGGGCGTGGGGGTGCTTAGTTTGGTGTGCTGGTGTGATGTGGTGTTTGTGTGCAGTTGTGATGTGTGTATAGTGTTGATGGTACAGTTGTGTGGTGTTTACTGCACGTGAAGTGTATATGTGCCTATGGTGCATCAGTGGTAGGTGATGGGTTTGTGGCTCCTCACTGTCTACCACCTCTATCAAAAACCCACCATGGCAGAATCTTTCCCTCCATTGTCAGAGCTCCCTGTCACCAACCAGAGGCATGGCTATGATAATGGGCAAACTCTCCCTTGTGGTCACTCTAAATCAATTCTGGGGCAGCTCCCCTTCCCACTGCATTTGGAGCCTTCCCACCACATTTGGAGCCACGGTGAATAGCAAGACAAAAGAGAGACAGGCCTGGGTATAAGCTACATCTGCCAGTGACAGTGTAGGCATTCTTTGAAGTTCAGGAAGGAGAACACCTCCCCACAACCAAGTTTTTTTCCTCTATCTGGGAGAAATCCACATTCCACCAAAGGAGAGCCATCATCAGTCGGGGGCAATGGCAAAAAGGCCCTCTTGGCTCTTACAGGAAAATGACAACTTGGTATTTCCAACATGTTAACATAAAATCCACACTTACCATTAAGTTGGATTCTAATTTACTCTTAAAATAAACCATTGACTCATTTTATTTTTCTAGCTGCTCCCTAACTGAAGTTAAGCACCATACGTTGTTATAGTGTAGCTCAGCGTTTTCCTATGGGTGAGCCAACCTTGTCACAGTGAAAAAATACTTTGAATGCTTTTACTGCCAGGACATGAAAAACATAAAATATACATTTCCTACTTTTTAAATTCCATGTACCCTCCCATATAGGCATTTGGGACATAAGGGGTGACATATACCTACTAAAAAGGAAGATTTAGGCCTGGCAAAAGGTTTGTTTTGCCTGCTTGAACTGGCAGTTTTAAAACTGCACACCGAGGCTGCAATGACAGGCCTCAAGACACGTTTTACAGTGCTACTTTAGTGAGTGGTACAATCAGTGCTACATTCTACTAGTAGCATTTAATTTACAAGCCATGGGTACATATCATATCATATCATATCATATACTAGGGACGTATAAATAGATTAAATGTTCCAGTTAGGTACATGCCAACTTTACCATGTTTAAATGGGAGAGTGCAAGCAATTTATCACTGGTTAGCAGGAGTAAAGTACACAGAGTCCTATGGTTAACAAAAACAGGTTAAGCAAAAGGTGGCAAAAATCTGGGCGAATGCCACACAAAAGATGGTAATTTCCAACAATAAAGATCTACAATTCAATATTAATCCCATGAAATCCAACCACATTTTAAGAATAACTACATGATTATTTCACATTGTCTTTAATAATTCATTGTCCTATAGTAATGCTTCACATCTCATTATTTACATGCTAAGGGATTAACATCCATTTACAAATGTTCATAACTAGTAATCAAAATAAATTAGATGTCAGTTGTTGCGTTACTTGTATTGTATATTTGTGTTATTTATTTTTCAATGTAATTCTCCTTTCTCTCACAATGTGCTCCATTTAGTTTTTGCCAATAAGCAACAAGCAACATTTTAAGAGTCTGAAAAACTATAGAGTACGCCTTTTACTACAGAATGCTTAAGAAATTTACACTAAAAACAACATTCACATAATTTACACATGTCTATCAACACTGTAATTCAACCAGTGCTCACCCAGTAGGGCCCCAATATCTCTCAAACAATTCATCACCCTGTTACTGTGTAGAGTCAGACACTCTCTTGCTCTAGTTTCAGCATAGCACAAGAGAATCATATTTATATCCACCGGGAGGCAGACCAATGTGTATTATTTGAATTTTACAGTAAATTATAAAAGCAAGAGGTGGCATATTGTTTAAATAAATTATAACAATTTACTGTATGTGACATGGCATCCAAAAGCTCTACTTTAGCATCCTATAGTCTCTTCATTATTGAGAGAAAAAACTCTATTCAAGGAGGGAGAATCTAAGCTTGAACAAGAGTCAAATGGAACAAATCAGGAAGTGAGAGATCTATGTAAGAACATAATAAGAACTTCACTGTCCTCAACCAAAAACAAGCACAATGAATCCAATGTAGTAATCTACAAAATATACGTTACAAAGCAGCTGAATCACATCTACAGAATTAAATGGAAAGCTACGAAAATGGATATGGAACTGAAAGAAAACCACATATTTGCTTAATGAAGAAATAGACGCATAAAGCAATTGTTCATTCATAAGGAAAAGGAACATTTGGTAGAAGACTTTGGGCCTTATTTAGATCTTTGCGGGCGGGTTACTCTGTCACAAACATGGCAATTATTCCGTCTGCTGTAGTACAATGTCCATAGGATCAAATGGAATCGTAATCCAATGGACGGGATATCCGTCACATTTGTAACACAGTAACCCCCATCCGCCAAGATCTAAATCCAGCCCATAGTTTTAAAAAAAACAAATAATGGCACATATGCTTGCTTGCATAACCAGATATACTTTTCTTACATCATTAACAATTAGTTTTTACATCATTCTCTTTTGGGAGAGAGAATTTGTTGACAGTTTAGTACTTGTTATCCTTAATTTAGAATCTGTCACATTGTGTGCCCCCCTGGCATAGGATACATAGGTACGACCACTAGGAGAGCTAAAGAAAGATGGAGGGAACTTGAGAGTAGGACTAGAAAGCAAATTCAAATTAGGATTGTCTTATTTTTAAAGTAAAAGTGGAAAGATATCAACTACAAATATGTTTGAATGCATGAAATCTATTTCAACTGCAGCAGCGGACATTGAAAAAGAAACCCACCGCTGTCCACGAGGTTAGAAAACTAAGGGCCAGATGTATCAAAGCTTTTTGCATTCGCAAATGGTGCGAATGCCCATTTGCGAATGCAAAAAGCCATTTCAGAATGTATCAAAGGCATTCTGAAAGCAATTTTAAGGAATCGCAAAAATAGCGATTCCTTGAAATTGCGACCCTGTTTAGAGAGTCGCAAATTGCGACTCTCTAAATAAGAAATCACAAATAAAGATTCCTTATTTGCGATTTCTAAAGCACATGTAAGAAGCAATTCCTAAATGCGAATTGGGCATTTAGGAATCGCTATTTACCACCAAGTTGAACTAGGTGGTAACGATGTGTAAAATTTAAAAATGCTTTTAATAAGCATTTTTAAAATGTACATCTAAAGCACACATGCCCTTTTGGCATGTGCGCACCTTACATGTCCTAAAAAACGTTTTGGGGTGCAGCAGAGAGGGCGTTAGGCCCCCAGCACCCTGGGGTTTTGCATTTCCAAAATTGCGATTTACAGTTAAGAAATTTCAATTTTGGAATTGCAAAAAATTTGCATATGTGGGCCTACAGGCCCATAGGTGCGAATGGGGCCAGTATTGCAATTTGCGATTCGGTAATAGCATTTGCGATTTTTAAGAAATTGCTATTACCGAATCGCAAATGTGATACATTGCATTTTGCGAGTCAGAAATAGCGATTTCTTAAAAATCACTATTTCCGACTCGCAAAAGGCATTCTTGATACATCTGGCCCCAAGTGAAATAAACATGTTTTGTGGACTTTTATGAAAAACCAAATGCTATTAAATACTATGGACAGGTGGTTTCTAGACAAATGAAGTGATCAATAAATTAAAGAAGGTGTAATAATTTGCCCCCGGAATTTGATGATCAAATTGATTTGAAATGTTTTGTACACCTTCGGTCGCTACGGTAACTACTGAAACGATGAGCTCAACATTAATTTCTCAAGCACTGCCTTGAAATTGTCAAGCTCACTATTCTTTTTCAGAAACTCAAAATATTGCAACGTTAGTGTTCTTTAGGAACTGTTCACATAGATAGAAAAGAATAGACTGAAAAGGGAGACAGCTGACAGACTGCTGATTTTAATTACTGTTTATGAAATTTAGAACAGACATCAGCCTGTGAGTGTGTGCGCTCTAGACAATGAGGCAATATTCCAGGACAATGACTGACTGTCGTAAGGAACAGTGGATAAGTGATTCTTTGAATTTTAATTTATCTAAGTTGTTTCTGCAAAGACCACAACTTCCTCACTTCTTGCTTTTCATATCTCCCAAGTAGCCATTGATTTCACATACTCTATATTTACCTTACTTCTCTGCTTATCTACGCTTTTCCGTGACAACCCCTGAAAAATGAACAATTCTTAGAAAGAATCTGACAAAACTGGGGTCCTTATCCTCGGCTCCACCCCCTCTGCATGGGACGACTCCTGGTGGCCTGCCACACTTGGAACCGCACAGACCACGCATACAACCTGGGATTCATCCTGGACTCATCGCTATCAATGACCCACATGCTTCAGAAGATCTACAAATGGATCCCCACTGAAAACAGAAGGACGGTCACCCAATCCCTCATAAGCAGCAAAACTGGACTATGGCAACACCCTCTACGCAGGAACCAAGGTCAAGCTCCAGAAAAGACTGCAATGCATACAAAACGCCTCCACACGCCTCATCCTGGACATCCCCGCCACAGCCACATCACAGCCATCCTAAGAGACCTGCACTGGCTCCACATCAACAAGAGATTCACGTTCAAACTCTTCACCCATGGTCACAAGGCACTACACAACATTGGACCAGAATACCTCAACAGACGGCTCTCCTTCTACACCCCGATCCGACAGCTTCGCTCCGCTGACCTTGCCCTCGCCACCGTCCCACACATCCACAGAACGACCGCCGGCAGCAGATCGTTCTCCCACCTCGCTGCCAAGGCATGGAACACTCTTCCCACCCACCTACGACAGACACAGGACCTACTTACCTTCAGGAGACAACTCAAGTCTTGGTTGTTCGACCAGTAGCAACCCCTCTGCCCCCCCCCCATCAGGACCTTGAGACCCTCACGAGTGAGTAGTGCACTTTACAAATGCTTTGATTGATTGATTGATAGCTCCTATCTTGTGCCAAACATCTTTCAGAACGCGCCTTATACTAAAGTAAACCATCATCATAAATGTTGTACTTTATGTTTTTTGTTGAACTTTCACTGTGCTGACCTTGTTTGAGTAGACTTGCTTCAGTTCCTGTGCTGGAGTAAATTACTCCAGTGAATAAATAAGCATTTTCCCTCCGTTTGTTACAATGTACTTTTGACAGTTGCTTTGCCTTCAATCCGCAGTGTTGTGGAAAACCTCCTTCCAGTAGATACCTGCTAGACATAGTGACTGTTACCATAAGTGACGTTTGCTATCAGTTTGAAATGCTTATCAGTCCCTATGTGTGATCCACATTTAAACATCATGCAGCTACACTTTAAGAACAGTTGTTTCACAGCCTATAGGAGAGAGACCAATAAAAATGGCTTCTGATTTGCCAATAATACGAACTCAAAGTGATACAGCTCAAACTATTGCTAGGCACGCATCCAGGTACCCCACGGGCATAACGCTGTTAAATAAGCCGTCAGTGAAGCAGTCAGATCGATAATATTCGCTCTGCAGTATAATTAGATTCCATCAACACCCAAGGTGCATCTATTCACTTCCTGCTGCGCATCAACACTCTATTTATCCTTGTCATACATTGTGTGTGTGTATTGGAATAGAAGCCAAACAAGTGCACGTTTATTTTGAGCGGAAACATAAAAATAACCAGCCCACAGGAAAGCGTTTACACTCTTGTAAGTAAAGTATTTTTCCAGTTTGATGTCTTCAGACAATGGATCCAAAATATGTGCATTCTCTTTCAAATGTATCTGATATCAGTAAAAATTGCACAAGCACAAGCTTTGGACTTTTTCTTAAATATTTTGTAAACACTGCCTGAAACTCCATATTGTAAGTTTCCCACGTACTTAATAGCTGAGTATGAGTGAGCAGACCACTTGGATTAAACTGTGATGAGCATTATTGAACCTCCCTGAATGGTTTTAAACTTAGCCCTGATAAAGGGTCAGCCTACTGCTCCAACTAGCGGAAACAGTGTCAACAACATGGGGGTTATACATGTACGATTCAATGACTGAGTTATTTTATAAGCACTGCTGTACAGCAGATTCTATTGCAGCTCATTTCTAATTTCTAGTGGTATATTTATCACTATATGGTGCTATCGTATATGGCTAAAAGGGCCAAAACAATATTTACATTTTTGTACTGTCTGGTGTGTATACATTTATAAATCTTTCTCACTACACCAGTGTGCTATGCATATCGATTTTCACTTGTACTGATTCATTATTTTCATTACCGAGTTCTATAAAACGTGACTTTCTGATATTTGGACCTACAAGGCTAATGAACTAATGACAATGAACTATTTTTAATTTCCAGGCATAATGTAAATTCATTCAACTTCCTTTAGTCTGCTGAGATTTAGTTTCCATTACTAGGAATTAAAGTTATCTCGGCAGGGGACTACTCCCTACAATGTTGACATATTGTTGGGCATCTACGTTTAGTTGAAAAAAATGTTCATCACTTACACCCATTTAGTGTTGAAAGATGCAAGAGCACATAATGACCAATGGCAGCTATTACTGAAGGTAACTTCTCTCTGACTCACCAACTGTGACATGACAATTTATCTGCTATTTGATATGTTATAACAACTCTTAAAATGCCATTCCTAAAATCCATTTTTGTGCATTCCATTTTATCACGCAAAGGACTTTACAATAGCACAAAGTAGCTCACACAGGACAATATTACGGAAAAACTGGTAGAAAATCTGTCAGTTATAAGGGAGTATTCCTGAAAGTTGCTAATTCCCATCTAGTCTAGAACATCCAATGTCTCTCAGTAAAATCCAGCGTGCTAGCTCACCATTGCCAGTAAGGCATACTGCCTGAGTATTGTGTGGCCATTATCAATCTACCAAAATCTCCTGGGCTAAAGAACGAGGAGCAAAATATCAACACTTAATTCCACTTAGATGTACCTTGACAACTTTCAAAGTACATGCATGTGTATTCCTATATATACGTACCTTCTTGATATGTTGGTTCTCAATATTTAGACTACAATATTTTGCAGGTCTATTTTTTCCACACCACATTCTGATGTACAAACCACCGATGCAATGGCCACCGCTGGTTATTAAAATTCTGCAGACAATCTTCAAAACATGATAGGGACAAAATGTAACATATATCACCAAAAATAGCAATGAGATGGTCTAGAGAGCTGTGAGATGGTCCGGAAATGTGAGCACCCAGGTTCCACAACTAAAGTGTTGATAATATTTCTAAAGGAAGGGTTTTGAAGTGCATCGCTGCCCAGGTAATGAAAATATATTTTCTGCCCTTATGCATGCATGTGTAACATATGTAAGGAAATTTGACTTTAAAGTGGTAACCTCCGTGTAGACACCAATTTTATGTATGTGTATTCACCATGATTGTTTTAGCTTTACTTGTTTTTTTTGCCTAAACCAATTAGAGAACTAATCCATCATTGCAATAACGCTATTAGGTAATGTTGGCTGACCACCGGTAATCTTGGTATAGTTTAGCAGACGTAATTCTTAAATAATGAGAGGGTTTCGGTATTTCCATATACTTCAGCTGAGTCAATGGGAATGAGAGCTGGACTGGGGCATAGCAAGAGGAGGGTAGCAGAAACCATCCCTTTAACCTTTAACAAACAACAGAGATTAATAGATGGTGTCCCTTCCACGCACGGCAGAGAGTAGCAAAAGATTCACTGCCATCCATGTGCAAAAACAGTAGAAGGCCTGGCACCAAAGTATTGAGCTGTCGTATAGTGAGTATGTAGTTCCCTATGTATGCTTGACTTGATGAAAGTGCAAGTTGAGATTCTGAGGTCCTTAGACCTGAAGGTCCATATTTCCCATGTTTGCTTTAGTAGAAGCTGTCCCTTCGCCAAACAGTAGTGAGTAGCAGATGCTTTCTTTGCATTCACAGGATAGCAAATTCACGGAGAGTGTGGACAAGGCTTTCATTCCACATTCAGGAGAGAACAGTGGACCGTCCAGGGTCCCAGCCCCTAAAATACTATGGATGCTCAGGTCTCACTGGCACAACACGGGAGGATGACTGAGAGTAAACGTGGTGCCTCTCAGCCCTGGACCTGTATGAAGTTAAACTAACTGCCTACTATCAGTATAAATCTTTATTTTGTACTTTGTGTGCATATTTTCAGAATGTAAAACTTCCACCCCAACATAAACAGATGTCAGTAAAACGCGACGTTACATATGAAATTATAAACGCTACAACTGAATAAGAAATTCAAGGTCTCTCCCCTCTGCCCTAAAAACATGTTATCCAATCGCGGCGCTTAGGTTCAACAGATGACAGCAGATCGCTTTTCAAAATGTAGTGCAAATGTGTCTAACTATACTTGTATTTCCAGTTTTCTTTCATTAAAACAGATTGAACTGTCATTTGTTATTCTTTCTCAATCTGTCGCATATCAGACTTTCATGCACTTCAGCCTCCTTAGCTTTCAGAATTTGCTGTTCTATAAAAATATCATCAACTCTTTTCATGAATAAATTATTTAACCCATGACAGAAAATCACAGCATTAGATCTTTCCTTCATATAGGCATTCTTATGAGAATAGACGACATAAGAGTTAAAATTAGTTTGCCTTCGTTGAAAGTAGTCCCTCAGTAGGAGCTGAAATATTTGTTTTCGGTCAAAACTAAGTCAGCTTTGAAAGCAAAGAAAGGCACACTGTAGTACATATAGGGGCACATATTTAAAAAGTGACGCTGCACAATTCTTGCACCCTTTAGCGACCGCCTACCGCCACCATGTGTGCACCGTATTTAAAATACGACACACCATGGCGCTGGGTTGGTGGCAATAGCGTCATTTTTTTGGCACTATTGATGTACTCTGCAGGAGTCACACCAAGACTTTGCCTGGTGGGTGCAAGAGTGCTGTAGCAGGTGAACCGGCAGATAATAATAAAATTCACAGGTGCAGAATATCATGGTGTGAAATACTCAATAAGTTACCTAAAACATCGAATTTAGTGATAAAAAGAGAGAAAAGAACAATAATTGTATAGAGTCTAGGCCCTGGCGAAACTTTAATCACGCCAGAGAAATTTGAGTAATTTCAGTAACTATGCATCACTCTTGTGATGCAAAATTACTAAAATTATGCAATTACTTCAGCATGAGTATTTAAGAGTAATATGAGGCAAAAATGTTACTGCAGGAGCACAGGAAAAATTATCCGAAAGAGTGTTTGGACACAAGGTTTCATTTTGTACTAAGACCATGGCCCTGAATGCTGGATTATGCTTTTCACACAATTACGCAGAATTATGAGTAATTTTGTGGTAATATGAGTAATTACGCTGCAGAGAATTACACTAGTTATGCCCATCTTTAACAGAGTCTATAGTGTTTTACCAGATATATAAAAATTAGGAGAACAGTCAATAGAACTACAAGAGATATTGGATCAAAAGTGACTTTTCCCTTTCTGAAGATGTTGAAAGACTGTATTATGCTGACGGCTCGGGGAATGGAGTTTAGGCCCTTGGGGTGTTTCCAGAGAACGATTGCCTGAGAGTTTTAGACTGCTTACATTTCAGTGTTTTCAAGAGCAGGTTATCTCCACTTCTAAGGAGGCATTCCCCAAAATGTTACTTCATGAGTGATGCTAGCAAGTTTCAAGATGTTTCTTGCTTTAATGTGGAGCTATTTCAGAGATAACAAGATTGGTAATATTTCCGGCCAACCTGGCAGCTGCATGGAGGGTTTCTCTGGGTGGAGGCAGATGTAGACTTGGGATTCCAACTAATGAGGAGTCTTGACACTATCTTAAATTATTATCTTTAATTCATTGCTATTGTTAATTTACTCTTAAATGCACTACTATCTTAAATTCTGTGCCAGGATAAGCAGTTTAATTAAGAGCATACATTGAAACTGAATTCCTGTAGCTGTTGCGTTGATATGGGTTTGAAGCTTGAGGTTTTTGTCTAAGTATTCGCCCAATGATTTTGCAGATTTTACAACTGTAGGTGGTCAGTTCAGTATATTGAGATGGTTAAGCCAAATTTGGTTCAGGATAGTGCAGCCTTGTGTAGAGAGCAGAAGAACTTCGGTTTTTGTGGGTTAAGCATAATGTGGTGTGGATACATCTTCAGAGGAAGAGATTTTCAAATAGTGCTGTATGTCATCACCCTGGAAGTGAGATGAAAAGTTGGAGTTGGCTAACACATAGACCTGAAGCTCTATGTAGAGGTTAAAAAGTGCTGGTGAGAGAATACAACCTTCATGAATGCCTAATGGATAAACACAGCATTAGAAGTGGATAGCCTTTTTGATACATTGCCTACTATTTGTTAGACAAGTTGAAGACTGATGTATTCAGAGCCAGCCTCATTTTGAGAGTTTTGATGAGGGCATAATTGTTCACCTTGCCAAAAGGTGCTGAGAGATGAAGAATGATGAGAAAGCACAAGTTACCTTAGTTGAAGCATCACCCTCTATTTTCAGTACGGCAGTCTCTTTGCTACACTGGGCTCTAGAGCGGAGGAGCGAGTTATAGTTACCTTAGGAAACAAGTTATTTGAGCTGACCATAAATATAACTGCAGAATTCCTATGGTTTTGTGCCAGTACAATCTAAGCCTAACTATAATGTCCCTATAACCTATGTTTTTTTAATTCTCATATGTTTATATGCCTGTATGATCGGTTCCTTTTTGATGCTGCTGCTCAAAACAATTTCAAAGTCCCCCCACATACTGCTGGAAACTCTTTAAAACTACAAGAACACCAGACCAGCTTCCACCAATGTCACATGCAGCACTCTTATCTTGCCAATATATATACCCATTCCATATCTATGCAACAATCACTTTATTTAAGACAGAAGTTGCTGTTGTTTGAGTGTACAATGCAAAATAATATTTTCTGTAGTCGTTTGTTTACCACACAGTGTCATCCTGCAGTACCAAGTCATGAGCGAACATTGTTGGCATACACATTTATAAAGTGATTTTTCTACTGCTTAAAGGTAAACAAAGACATATAGAAAGGTATAAAAGGTGCACATCTTATATAGGAATTCTAGGGTGTTTTGGCAGATCTTTTTATTGTGATAGAAAACTCTAACTACTGTATATATACATATATTTTTAAAATCAGTCTTCATTCCTGTATCAGGATCATTGCTCATGTAAGGTAAATTTACCTCTCTGAGATTCTGACCTAATAACTTTCAGATACAAATTTCAGCAGGTGGTGCACAACTCACTGAGCAATCTGATAGGTTTTGAACCCTTTGACTAACGACCTAGAGGAGAACTTGGGATTAGTTTAAAACACAATTCAGGCATCAAGTGGGCCAACGTTTTTCCCTGGGGCCACCAGTCATAATTTATTTCACCATTTCATGATTTTTGTGTGAAACAAAGGTACTACGGAAAGGCAGTTTCATAGTACTCAATTAATCAGAGGATTACCCCTTACACTTACCAGGTGTGAGCAGTTTATCCAGCCGCTGTATTATTTCCATTATTTTCTTCATGCATGTAAAAACGTGCATTTAGTTATACAAACATGTACATAACCCTTTATACAGCTAAGTTTACATGTATGCATACACACATAAATGTATACCTACAGGTATGCATGTATGGGTATCTTGAAACATCATCCATAAATCAGAATTGATTCAGAGTGCATACTAAACACTTCTGCTTTAGTTAGCAGGGACAATACACTTGACCCTTAAGTATTGCTTGAGTATTTATTGGAAAATACACCATTTACCCTGCTTTCTATTTAGCCAACACCTCTTGATCAGGAGGCGCTAAGACTGACATGCTGCACTTTGGGTAGTCAATTTACCCCCCACAACTTTCAATCTTCACTAGCCTCCATTAATTATCTGATTGCCAGGTGGCATTTTGTATGTTTGAATATATACATATTTGCAAGGTTGTTTAGAGACAAAAATACCTATGTTTACACTGTCTATTACCACTGAAACTTTCCGTATAGGCCAGATTTAACAATATCTTCTCTTCTAGAGGCAAACTGTGTTTTAACAAAGCAAATGTTTTTTTTTCTACATTTCAACACACTTCCCTACATAATTTTGTTTTCGTTTTTGTTCCACAGACACAAATATTTTAGTTCACTATTTCATTTATACTTTCCAATAAAAAACTTCCTTGTTTGGAAAAAAAATATCTTCTACAAGCTAAGTGGCCCAAACTAAACATGTTATAAATAAATACATAAGGACTGCAGCTGGACACTGGACTTCAAAGATACTCACCAACAAGTTCCAAAGGCTCACAAACCAAGCTGTTAGAATGTGCTGAACCAGTAGAGAAGAAACCATGGAGGGCAGAATAAAATGTAAATTTCTTTCAATGACACAAAGGGGGTAATTTTGAGTTTGGCGGAAGGAAAACTCTGTCTGCCAAACTCCCATCAGGGAGGCCGACGCCTACGCAGCGACCTGCACGCCGGAGCTATTAAGGCTGTCTTGCTAGGTCAGCGGTTAGAAACCTAAGTTTCCGCCTGCTGGCCTAGCAGGAAACAGGCCACAGCATTGTTACCAGCTCGTAATTGAGCCGGCGGCAATGCTGTAGCAAGCAGGTTGCACCAGCACCCTCACAATGTTGAACACTGCGAGGGTGCTGGGTGGGGGGGCAGTGCAAGGGCCCCCCGGTGGCCCACTGCACCGGTTCTCTGCCAGCCTTTACATGGCAGTGTTACTGTCATGAAAAGGCTGGCGGAGAAGGAAGCCATAATCCTCTGGAGGATTAGGATCTCTGTCACTGCCAGACAATCCGACCACCAGGGTTGTTATGTGGCTGTCGGACCGCAACATCTGTGGCGATTCAAACTGCAACCGCAAGTGTGACGGTCATAAGACCACCACACTTGTAATCAGGCTCAATGTGTACTTGGCCAAAGGGCAAGTGTCCCTAAAGAAATTTAAGAAATTTAGATCCAGTATGTCCTACGCAAGAAAACTACACGCCTAATCCCCCAAAGAGTATTCAAATGACTGTAACATGAAAGGAAGGACCTTGGGATACAAAATTCTAGGTTTTTTGAGTGCCTGAAGTTTAACCATGTGGTCTAAACCAACGCCATGCACTCTGAAAGAATTTGAAAAGAAAATGTTTGAGGCTTGCCTGCAAATGATATCAATTGTTCAAGAGGTTGTGATGAAGAATATCAGATATGGCCTTCCGTTCTAATTGGACATTAACTCCCTCCTATTGCTGCTGTACCATTACTTTCCCTCCATAGTGCTCAAAAGTACTACTAAGCCTACATATCAACTTATAAAACTCACTATAAGATGATAAAAATATACATTTAATTATCCACTTTCAGCTTCTAAAATTTGGCAAGATTAGTTCTCTTTTTTTAATAAATATTTTGTGAGTTATAGTAATTAGAGAAAAGGTGCTGGGACAAATGTACAAATGGTTAAAGAGTCTCGGTGAGATAGCAACAAGATAGAAATGGTCACACCTGACTAAGAAAATCCATTACCATTAAGATCATATTGTTGTCTCGTGTTTATTTCACACCTGGGCATATTTCGTGTATGTTTTGCCATAGATACAAAATGAGTGAAATCCCTTTCCTAATTATACCTTATTTTCCATTACGAAGTTTCAAAGCAAAATGTCTGGCTTTTTCTCACCTGGCCTGGTTTGTTCTATTGCGATTGCTTAATACTATAGATTAGCTTGCAATTAGAATTCCTTGGGAGCCATTGCAGCGTACTAAATTCACGAGTTAGCAGCATTCAGTTCTTTCTCTCGCACTCAGTGTAACTGCTCTGTTCTCGTCCCTTTGTTCCTAATCACTTAAAAAAGGATCTCGGATGAAAAATCCTATCCAAATTGTTCTTTAAAGACAAAAAACTTTATTGTGAAAAAGTATTATTCTATTTTAACGTCTGATATTCTGAATAGGGAGAAGGAATTACAAATTGTTAATAGGAAAAGAGAAACTGAAGTACTCTGCTTTGACAAAAGTAAAATTTATCATACAAAGTATTTTTTAAAATATTTTTCGTCATGCTCTCGCCCCTCCCCTTTCTAATTCACTCATAATTCTTATATGAAGAATAACCTCAATATGTTTTTTTATGTGACTTAACAGAAGGAAGAAATAATTTATTTAACCTTATAAGTGACATCCCGACCTCTTTGACCCCTCTCCCCAGATACTCTCTCCTCTTCCCTTTCTAACTCACTCAGGAATCTTATATGAAGAATAACCATGCTGTGTGTTTTATGAAATAGGACATTCCCGGGGGAGGGCATAATCGCATCAGCATTATAAGTGATATCACAACCTCTTTGACCCCTCTCCCCGGATAACATTATAGAAAGTGTTATTGGACAGACAATTTATCTTTTAACATCTGAGTTTGCATGGGCATGTGCTCTAGCTCGGGTTACAATTTTATAAAAATGCCTTTTGTAGGGTAAAAATTATTTTTGTTTTACTAGAAGCATTTCATCTTTGCAATTTAACCAAAATGTTTCCCATGAACAGCATCTTTTAAAGGTACACCGTAGTGCTGATGCATTTCGGAGCACGTAACTCCTCCTTCGGGACCTTGTATCCTTAATTACATATTACATCTGCAATGGATGAAGGAACAAATATATATGAGCAAGGTGCATTTCATGAGCTGGTGTTTTTCTCTACAGTAAATGGATAAAAAAAATTCATAAGTCCTGAGTGAGCGTGTACACGTTTTTACTGAAAGCGTGAGGATTTATTTGTCCGGGCACCCCGTAGAACGTAGCAGTTCTTAGGGGACTTCTATTTGGAGATATATACAGTCTCAGTTCATAGATGCTAAGAGAAAATGGTAACATAATGGCAGTGAGTGCCCCTGTATGAGACACAGAGATAACAACTTCGAAAATCTATATATATCCAATGAAGAAGTACGTGGACATGATTCGTCCTAAATGCTCCACTCACCATGGGAGGGGACTACATGGAAAACAGTTAGGTTCAGGGCTCCATCATGTTGACAGAGCGCTGCACCAAACTGCAAAACGTGTTGCAGGAACTGCCGTGATAGCTGTTCCTGGACGTGATTTAAGAAAGTACTGCCAGCTTGGAGGTCATTTCTAAATCTGGCAAACAGTACCTCCATCAGGGCAATGGTGTAATTTACTCCTTCACCCTGGCAGAGAAAAGGACTAACCATCAGATGATAAATCCGGTCCTTAGCCACACATCACATTAATGCAGAAGAGTTAGGTGGTCATATAGAGGTCAGAGTACGTGGAGCATCCACTGTTCTACTCCATTTAGAGGTGGGTGACAAATTAGGTTTCTGATGGTGGAGACTCTGCTTGATCCGCCTTTACAGAGCTTTGACCAATGTTCCTTCTGCCACAGGGCCATTGGTCAATGAAGGTCAAAACAACTACCCTACTTAGGAGGTGCCAGAGAAGCCTGGCGGTCCAATATGAGAAACAAATGAAATCACCCCACATCCGCCGGGAAAAAACTCCCAGCACTTTAGGGCTATTGATTTTTTTTTCATTAACAATCAACTGCTTAGGGAGTATGTTAATAAAAACAAAACACTATACTGAGTGGACAAATCAGTTATTGTGGTCAGAAACAGATCAGTGCCATCAATGAAGCAGCCACAGCAGTCAGGAAGAAGCCACAGCAACAACTCCACTAAAGGCACCGAGATTCCTGTGAGCCAGCTGTGGATTCCTTAATCGAATGGGCTGTTGCCTGCCATGGAGTGGAAGCCTTAGAATGATCTAATCTGGGGGAGGTCAGTGAACCATTTGTCAGACTCTAAATGACCTACTCAGTATTTAGAGAGGCAAAACCAGTATCCAGTCAAAACAAAGGGTCAGATTCAAAAAAACATCGTGGTCATAAATTTATATTACAAACACTAGTGGCTGAATTAAGGATTAGAACATTCGAATGCTGGGGGCTCCATTGAAAACAATGGAGTGCTGCAGAAGACTCATAAATCTGCACCTAAACGAAAACCTATCTCTGCTGGTGCAGATTTACCACTTTTTTTATGAACTGGGCCGGAAAGAGACCACGGATAACAGGTGTCCTATTCCAAATCTCATTCAGTGCAATCAGTACTTAGACCCAAATTTATACTTTTTGGTGGAAAAATACGGGAAGGAGTAGGTTGTGCTCCAAAAAATTACGCTAGCCTGGTTAAAGGAAAAAAAATGCCTCTAACCAGACTAGCGCCATTTCCTGGCGCACACCCACCAAAAACATGGTTCCTGTCTTAGTAAAGACAGAGGCATGACCCCCACCCCAATGGACAGCACAGGGGTTCACAGGTCCCCTAATGCCTGGTCTGACCCAGGCGTTAAATAACGGTGCTAAGCATGTTTAGCACCAATATTTAGTCCCACATCCCACCCATGCGTCATTTTTAGCACGGAGGGATAATTATGGCGCTATGGAGATAGCACCATTTTTTGGATGAGAACACCTACCTTGCATCTCATTGCCGCAAGCTAATTTCACACATCAAAAAAATGGGGCAAAATCCAATATTTTGGCACTAGACGTGTCTAGCGTCAAAATATAAATATGGAGTTAAGTTTGGGCCGCATTTGCATAAAAAAATTATGCAAAGGGGGTGAATTTTTTTTATAAATATGGGACTTAGTTTGTAAAAAAATGAGTGCTGGAGCCCGAAGCTCCGCTCCGAAGACAGAGGCTGGTGCAATCAAATATTGGCATGCCGAATACCAAGGCTTCATAGTCTTACTTGCAACTCAGACCTCTTTAATTCACTGACAGAGAATTCCTACCCCTTTATCGCACTTTTGTAAGTTTCTGCTTTCTCTTGTTGTGATTTCTTTCATCGTTCTCTTCATCCGTCTAACCGTGTTGCGTGTTTTTCTCTCTCTTGCTCTCAATTAATGGCTGATGAGGAGAAATAAGTGCTATTCCCCAAAAATGAATGCTGGAACCACCGGCTCAAATTAAGCACTCAGTGCAAAACAAGAATACATGATAGTAATGAGTGTATTAGTAACAACAAAGCTACAATAAGAAGCTGAAGAATATTTTGTTTTAATATAGAGCTGCAAACCACACTCTGGTTTCTAAGTCCTGTAAATAACAGTTCATCACACCACACTGAGGATACTGGGATTGTAAATATGGCCCTCACAGTTCGGAGGCTAGCCACGGGAACAATATTCATTATGGTGTGCTAACAATCAGCATATATTTTACCATATATTTTCTATTCAATTATCTGCAATTAATAAAGGGTGAGAATTGAATTAACTCAATTAAGTGTAAATGTTTCACTCACTTCATAAAGTACATTTCTTATTCATTATATCTATGGAAGGTTCAATCAACCAAACAGCCAATGAATTTGCAAAACTACTGATCACACTAATTGCAAAATGAAGATATCACAGGCATTTCGGAGACTGATTCTAAATGGGCACAATAAATATTGTGCTCACTAGCAGATCAATGACTTCAATGAAACAGTCACAGCAGCAGCTCCACTGAAGGCAAAGAGAACCCCCCGAGGCAGATGCGGCTCTGTAAATCTAAATCTGACCTGCAGGAAGTGTTCTGTAGTGGATGGGCAGACAGGTCAAAGGTTATGACAATGGAGCTAGTAGAGGCTCCGTCAGGTGAAACTGTGTGGTACCTCTACCTCTAAATAAGGTGTGGGAACAGTATGTTTGGCCTATTAGTTGATCCATTGTTTTGCAGTGGATGGACCCTGTCAAACTCTATATGAGCCCCCTCACTCTAGAAATGCCTTTACAAAAAGAAAGGCTGTCAGCAGCATAGTTTTGGGTGAGGGTTTCTCATTGTTGAACATGTGCATAGAAACTAGATTTGGGTGAAATTTGTATTATGCCAGAGTGAAATTATTGGAAATTACATAATTACACTGTTTGCATAATTTGGCACAAAGATCCTACTGCAGGAGCACAGGAATAACAAACATAATTAGCGATTGTGGCTGTTGTCTACTGCTATTTGTGTCCTGTTGCATTTAGTACTATATTCTTAGAGCTAAATACATCCTTGTGTCCGTTTTGGATGCTATGGTGCATTTGGCATCCATAAAATAACACTAAATGCTGGGTTATGCTGCTTCAGTAACTCTAAGTAATTTGGCACAATTTTGCTGTAGTTTTGCATAATTATGCTACTGAAAATGATGCAGGTTATGCCCGCCCCTAGTACCGCCAACTAAGGGGGTCATTACGAGTTTGGCGGTCTCATGACCGCGAAACCCGCGGTGGCTGTCAGACCGCTGCACTCCTCGTCCACAATACAACCCTGGCGGTCGGATCACCAGGGGACCTTCGCCACCTCCAAGATCATGTATCCTGACGGGTTGGCGGCGGTCGGAGTCGTGGTCAGCCACGACAGTGCTGAGTTCTGCACCGCCATGCTGATTATGAGCCCCCTTTCTGTCAGCATGTTCATGGTGGGGTCTCCACCATGAAAAGGCTGGCGTAAAGGCAGTGCTGAAGTCCACAGGTGGGCCCCTGCACTGCGAGGCACCCTTGGACTACGCACTGTCTACTACAGCAGACAGTGCGCATTTCGAGGGTGCTCGGGGCACCCTCTGTAAGACGGCATTGGCCTCATCTCCATGAGGAGCCAAGGCCAATTTCGCTGCACTGTTTCTACTTGGCTGACTGACGGAAACCTCATAATACGGAGGTTTTGCTGGTAAGCCCAGTGGAAACATTGTAGTTAGGCCAGTCGGCCCGTCAGTCTCGTAATGAGGACCTAAATTGCTTCATGATGCTGCAAGTAAACCTGTTATCAGTCCACAGCTCAATGAATCTCCTTTTTGGTACCTAAAGGAGAATGAAAGGCTGTGTGGTCCAGGCTGAGATAGAATCCAGCGGTCTGCAGGCTATGCAGAGCATGTGCATTAACTCTCTGAGATATCTTAATGGGATAGTAATCTGTTTCCAGCACTAACATTAGAAATCGCTGCAGCTGTGGCAGTAGCCCAATGGTGTTCTAAACACTGACCTGTTGGATATATTATATGTGTCTGTAACATTCATATTAACCCACTTAGCTATCTTATAAAGATTCTGAAATGAACCCTGCAAACCCGAGATTTATATCTGCAGCAGTTGTGTTAAGTTGCTGGACTATTTTGCCAACAATAAAGCTGCTGGGGGAGATGAAGGCTGGCACACAGAGGAATTGGGTGTCTTTTTTTTAAAACCTTATCTCTACAGACGACCTTTGGGAGGTAATGACGTATCAGGGATTCTTCCATTCCCTGAGAGCATCTGAAAGAGGTAACACTGAGACAGTCAGTCCAATGAGATTTTTACAAGACAGCTAGCGTGAACTGAATTGTTGGCCCATTTCTATATCTCACTTTCAGCTCACTGAATGGCGCTATTTAAACCATGTAGGAACTATAAGGCAGCGTGCTTACCCTTCTGTAACCTGGGCTAACTAAACTTTATATGTAAAAAATGGTTCCTAGTGGGATCATTTCAGCATTAAGGCAATTTACCTCAATAAAGATTATATCAAGATTGGCTAGAATTTATGACTCTTCATTTATATCTTTATTGACAACATTTTTCACTGTGTGTTGACAGAATGCATTGTGCGATCCACTATCTCCTATCAAAACCAGATATATTACTCAAGTGTCTATTAATACACCTTGAGGTAGTCCGAAAAATTATACGTTCGCGAGCCTCACTTAATTATAGGCTTAAACTTTGCTTCCGAAACGAATAAATTCAAAGTCTTCCAATGGATGTACTAAAAGACACACCCACATCTCTTCACTGGCACTAAGTCAGATGAACATCTGTAAAACGCAAGCACAATAAACAGCTCTCATTCTAGCACTATAAATCCCTCAGAGAAGAATAACCAAGTGCCTTTCTTGGCTGGTATGATGCCACATCTCGTCCCACTCCTTACGTTCTGCAGCCTCCACTCCTTAACAATACTCAATTCCTAGTGTGTGTCCTCCACTTTTAGACTCTGTCCTCCGGCATGAAGACGACCCCCCCCCCCCCCCCCCCCCCGCCTCGCAGCCAAGTCAGAACCAGGCAATTTCTTGCCAAAATTAAATGTGATCTTACAATGTATCGCCTTGAACATGTCACCCGGGATCATACTAGATAGTTCCAACTCCCATCCCTTGGCATAATTACTGTCACCTTCCCACCTACCCGGTATCTGAACAGCAAGCATGTCATGTATGTATACATAAAAAGTGGTTATCATTGTTCAGGGACTGCCCACTGATCAAAGCATCATGAGCCATGAATACCTCTGTGTTACCATCCAACTAGCGAAAATTGATGCGGTGCATATGGCTTCTGTTGGAAGCCATTATACAGAACAGCACGCTCGAACCCCGGGTTTCATTGCTCTTATATTAGAGGAGTGAAAATGGGACTCTGAAGTCAGTGTTGTAGTGAAAGCTGATCTTCAGCCTCCCCGGGGTCTCCAGGGTCCTGAACGCATAGGCTGGTGCTCCTGAGAGGGGCAGGGGACACACAACATAAAAGCTGTAGCTGGGTATCTACCAATAGCAGGGAGGTTTCCTCCTCAAGGTTCCAGTACGACTTCTGTCACTGGCTCATCAATTTCCTGTGACTTAGAGCACCTCTGCGGAAGTGAATAGCTCTGCATGCACCATACGATATTGTCCAGAGTACCTCTGCTCGAAGGGGTAACACGTTCAATAAATACAAGAACAAGTTGCTTACAATGACATTGGCTTTATTTGACTAAAATAGCCTGGCACTGAAAGTATGCTGTGACCGGTTTAAAGCAGTCCGGGTGGGTTGTCTGAGGTATGAATGGCTGTATCTGGGCTTGGGCCGGCTTTCAATGCCAAGGGTCCGTGGCAGAGATCCAAGAGATAAAGAGGGGTGAAGAAGAAGAATCATACTTAAAACTTGAAAGAGCGCCTTTCATCTCCTGCTCTAAGTAGACGTATTTCTGAGAAAGGCAGCTAATGATTCAAGGAAATAAAAACAGCTGTGGGCTGTGGGTATGTCTGCGGAACCAAACGCGCTGTGGAATCTTAGTTTTTGCTTTTCATCTGTAAATTACTGCTCCTTGCATTAACTCTGTGAACTGTAATTATTTTTTTATTTCAATGGATCTGAAATACGCTGATGTCCAGGCCCTTTGGTGTCGCTGATGGAGACTGCTGCGTGTTTGCTGTGGGCGGAGGTGAATTCATGAAGGTTTAGGGGGTGCATTCCTTGCTGATAATAACATGTAGGTTATACAGTGTAAACGCACATCCTTGCCAACATATGTATAGAATTATTCTGGTATCTCTCATGATTGGCCCAATTTGGCCCCACATGCTGTTTTCGGGGCTGAACACCACACTTTCCATGAAGAGCCGAACATGGCGCTCCTCTGCAGCTACACAGCCACGTGCTTGATGTCTAGCCTGGGCAGACCTCCAGCTCAGTGGCTGCCTGCATGGCTCTGCCATCGCACACCTGCTATCCTAAAGGCTCTAGTGATGGTAAAAGTGTCCAGACCTACAACTTACATACCAGGTAACGCCATATGTGTCCTCAGGACGAGCTGTTTGTGGCTTGCAATTTCAAATGGGTCTTCTTACGGCATTTACCAGATATTTAAACGCACACTTTGCATGCAAGGCAGGTTCTCTCTTGCTCAAATTCAGGGTTAGGTTCTCTTCCTTGTCATGCATTCACAGGAAATAATTTAAAATCAATATTGAAGTTCCACTCTTTCCTGACGTGTTCCACTCGGTACCAGATGCATTGTACTCAATTGCCAATGTTAACACCCCCATCTCAGTGGACCTTCCTACTCCCAACATTCCAGGAATGTGCCAATTCACCAAAATGCCAGGGGTAGCGGAAGTGACATTACACGCCCTTTGACCTCCACTTTTACTCACAGGCACTTACTTAAACATGCACACACGTTTACACTTACACACACAGTTCACATAAAAACACTGTCACCCTGAAGCATGCATGCAACATACATTTAAACACTATGGAATACACACATACCTGTAAGGTTAATGGGCACTGTCTTTAGAGAAGAAATAATTTTTGGAACCATGTCTATAAATAAATAGAAAGCAATAGACGACAAAGACTGCCATGGCCACCTAGAGTGGCGATTTTATGGCCGTGCCTCTTCTGGTCTCTTTAGTGTTACACCCCTCTTGGCCTACAAGCTAGATGTCAACACAAGTGAAGGAAATGGGACAGGAGTTATTTTGGCTTCCATAGCTTCATATGGGGGGCACATATGTTCTGTGCCATGCTACAGTGTGGTGTGGAAAGGAGTGAACGGATGTGAGGTGGATACTAGACTAAGGGACATATCCGTGGGAATTTGGCACAGGACAGTGCAGCAAGTCACCTTGCTGTTCTGCTCTTGCTTCAAAGTGAAAGGGCAGGAATGAGCCGTATCTATAGCATATGGCACATTCCTGTCCTTTCTCCCGTGTTGGCACACAATGGGCTGCCTAGCGCTGGCGTAGACATCCTTGCACCATGTCTATGATGCATGAAGGATTGTTTTTTGTTCAAGAAGGGGCACCTTCCTGCACAAAAACAATTGTGGTGGGCTTTTTCCTCTTTCTATGTGTGCTGCTGAATGCAGCACACATAGAACGAGGAAAAAATAAGGAGAAATAAAGATACTTCTCCTTGTTGAGCCTCCCCTCAGAGGCTTAAGGTTTCGGCGCATCCTCAGGTTTACAAGCTCTTGTAAATCTGGGGATGTGTCAAAATCCATGAGTGTTATGTGGGAACACAAACTGCAACGCCCATGGAACGCCTCCCTTGCGCCCAGTAAGGCAACACAGCAATTTGAGATGCCTTCCCTTACTCCATATCCATGAGGCCATTCAAAGCCACTTAGAGCCTCATAGATATGGTTGCAATATTTGCGCCGTCACTGCATCACAAAAATTGATGCAACGGTAGTGCAAGGGGCTCATAAATATGCCCCAAAGTTTCAAATTTCTAAGTGTGCCTTTGTACTGATAAGTTGTTTCATTTTCAAGAATTATCATGTTAAGTTCACTCTTACAGTCAGCCAATCATGATGAGGGTGCTCTGCATCCCAAGAATGTAAAGCTGAGAATTAATACATATTGGGAATGTATGGTTGTGGTGTGTTTCCTTTTGAACCTGTCAGCCTTAGGGTGGTGTTCCCCCAAACATTTTACCTTACTTTGCCATTTTTGCTGATCTTGTTTTGTTCGCATTAGGACTCTATTCGGTTTACTACTGCTAATCAGTGGTAAAGCACGTGTGCTCTCTCCTTTAAACAAGGGGAAATTGGCATACACATAATTGTCACATTTAACTTTCTTGTAAGCCTCTAGTAAAGTGGTACTATATGTACCCAGGTGCTGTAAATTAAATTCTTCCAGCGGCCCTGCAGCACTTATTATGCCACCCACTTAAGTAGACCTTTGAACATGTCTCAGTCCTGCCATTGGAGCCTGTGTGTGCAATTTACACTACCGTTTCAACCTGCCAAAATAAACCTATTCCCAGGCTCAAACCTTCCTTTTTAATACATTTACGTCATCCCCAAGGTATGCCCTAAGCAGCTCATAGGGCAGGGTGCAGTGTATTAAAAAAGTTAGTGTTGGAAATTGGGCTAATACTTGTGTGGCCTGCACAAGTAATAGATCCACAATTGTCCTTACAGGGAGTCAAAAACCCCATTGTAGAGCTTGACTCTCACAGGGTGGCGGAACAGAGCAGTCCAAGCCCTACTCAAGGTAGGTGGTATGAGCTAGTAAGCAACAATCACTGTCACTCTATAATAACACTCAATAAACAATTGTCCATTCAGTATTTTTCTTTAGAAAAAGGAGTACATTCATTACACACACTACTAAACATTATGCAATAATTTACAAAAATGGATCTTTACAGATGGAACATACCATAGGTGACATTGTGTAACCACTGATGACCCCCCTAGAGGGGTTACCCAAACATATCAAGTGAGTTTAATCATGTTGTTTGGTAACAAAATACACCATTATCATGCACATTTTTCATTCATGTTGTAATAACATTGTATTGCAAATATACAGTGGGCACCTACAGAGCACAACATCAACATTACACATAAGCTGTAAAAAAACAAAACTCCTGCCTTGGGAATGCTTGAAAACATGAAGAAAATCAAGGGGAGATTATAATTTTGGAGTCCCCCCAATTTAGGGTGAAGACTCTGAAAATACCTTGAGGAGAAAGATGGGGGTTTACTTTGTTGATTAGTAGTAATCCCATCATCCTGAGGCCTCCACAAAGAACAAAGGGAAATATAGGTGAAAATGCAGGCAAAACAACAAGGCCCGCAAGGCATTATGCAGCGATTTTGGCAGGATTGAGAATATGTTATGTTATGTTATACAATTTATAGAGCGCATGGCTACCCTCGGGTTTTCCAGCGCTACTAAACCCTCACCACAGAGGGGATGAGATTGATACGCAACAAGAAAGGAATAAGAAAAACGGACCTAGAATAACCAAGTTTTCAAGGCCTTTCGAAATTCCAGTTCCTGCTCCATCAGCCGAAGATTAAGGGGAAGCGAGTTCCACAATTTAGCTCCTAAAAACATCAGTGAAGACCCAACCCATCTTGCTTTCTTTATTTTCGGTACGATTACCAAAGCTAGAGTAGTAGATCTCAAATCTCTATTCGGCCTATGAAAGGTGGCCAGATTCCTTAGGAGTATAGGTCCTCTATCATGCAAAGACCTGTGGATATGACATAGAGCCTTAATTTGATCCGCTGTCCAACAGGCAACCAGTGCAAAGAGGCCTATCCAGCCTTCACAGAAGACCTTCTCGGGATGTTCAGTAATAAACGAGCTGCAGCATTTTGAACTCTTTGTAATTTCTTTTTAACATATACTGGGGAACCTAAGAAAAGGCCATTACCATAGTCTAGCCTTAAAAGAATAATAGCTTGCACAATAAGTCTTCTAGCCAGTGCTAGAAGAATAACAAAAATCTTCCTAAGAAGTCTCAATAAGGCAATGCAAGTAGTAGATATGTTCGTAGCCTGCAGGTCTAGCGTCAAAAGGGGATCCAAACTGATCCCCAGGCTCTTAACATGCTTTTTAGGACGAGGGAACTCACTAAGTGCCGAAGGACAAGTGCGAGAAATTCCAGGCCTTGGTTCAGGGCCCAGTATCATGACTTCCCTCTTCTCCTCATTTAGTTGCAATTTACTCTGAGTCATCCAGCTTGAAACCGCTTGCATACAAGTAAGGAAAGCGGCACCTTCTGAGGTCTCATTAGCAGAAAGGGAAACCACCAGTTGGTTGTCATCAGCATAGGACACTAAAGCTAACCCAAATGACTCCACCAAAGAGGCCAAATGAGCCATATAGATGTTAAACAGTGTCGTACTATGGGCAGAGCCCTGAGGTACACCACACGTCACACCACATATTGTGGCAGCAGCTCCCCTGCTGCACGGGAAGAGCAATGTCAGTTCTCCCCTTTGTTCTTTATCTTTGTAGTGGGCTTGCACTGGGTGTTCACTTGCTAGTGGGGTGCCTGTCCCACTTTGGCACCACTTGTATGGTGTTCTCATTGGAGGGCAGCTCGGGGACCCAACCCCTGGCTGTCCTCACCAGCTCCCCATGCCGGTAGCACTCCTGCGTGCTGCCACAGGAGCCGGCAGCGTCATTCCTGTCTGCCCGCTCCTGCAAGCAAAGATGCACTGTGTGACTGGCTCTTCTGCTCCCCCAGGTCACGAGCACGGGGAGTGGGTTGAGGTGGCCATGTGGGGGAGCGCAGTGGTGCTTTCTCTCCTGTCCTTCTTCAACAGGGCCCAAAGATTGGGTCCTGGGCCCCTTTGCCCTTCTCAGAGGTGACCGTGATGGCGCTTCATGCAGTGTTGTAGCTTCCCTGCATCAATGGGCACTCAGGAGTCCAGGTATGGGGGCCCGCCTATGGTAAGACCACCCACCTAATTCAACCATTTGGCCACAGATCCCTACAGGGAACCAGACTGCACTAAGAATCCTTCTGGTTCTAGATCAGATGCATTCAAGACATTTACCACCTATATGGACAGGATTAGGTCTAGACCCACCATTGCACTCTGCCATGCATTGCTGCATCCACCATACTGTTTCTGGCAAGGGTTCAGTGCTTCTGCACTGACACCAACACAACTGACAGATCTACAAACCTGCCCCATGGATCCCCGTTTGCCCCCCTTCTGGAGAAGGCACAACACAGTACTGCCACTCAACTGAGTCACACAACCCCCTTGAACAAGCTGCTGACCCTCACCCACAGTAGTTACTCTTGGGTCTACGCTGCCACCACACCCTCTCAGGCTGATTGTGTCCCCTAAGGGGACTCCAGCCCAATCAAGAGTGCTCCCAGATAAGAGTCACCCCAAACAGTTCCCACCACAGGAACCCCTCATCTGTGGACTCCCTCCAGCCCCACAGGGTCAAGAGAAGCACCGCAGGGCACTGAGTGGGTCATGACTGACTCAGGCCCCACTGAAGCCACTTCCCAGCCTCCATGCCACAAACATGAAGACCAACCAGGGACCACATAGATTCCCCCAGTGAAAGGTTCAACATGGCACCTTGAGGCCCAGAGTGTCTTCTTTCACCACAATCAGTAGAGGGTTTGTCACCTCCTATTAAATCTGATTCACCAAATATGCACCAGGCAGGGTGCTACTTCGGGCAGCACCTCCTACACACCGACACCAGGGGCATCTACCCCTTTGGTACACCTACAGTGTACCCAACAAAAATCTGCCTGGCAAAGTCCTCCATGACCTGCCTCGCTGGCAGCTCAGAGTAACAGCCCTAGACAGAAGTGACTACACCAACCCAGTCTGAAGGATAGGTTCCCTTTACCTAAGATAGGCGCCACCTGGCCTTCTGCTTGGCCCACTGTGGGCTGAACCGCCTTCTGCACCTTGCTGGGGATTGCACCTAGCAGGTAGTTCAACACCTGGCATCCCAGGATGTTGAAGGACCCCAGGCATCCACCTCCATACCCACCAGTGACACAGGGTCAGCACTCAGTCATGGGACCTGACTGCACAAAACCTACCTGACTGGACATCTAGTTGGACATTGATCCAGCCACCACATCAGGTACCGAAAAAAAGACAGCCCTAGAATGACATCCTGCAGTGCTCTCAAGCAGTTGCCTACCCTACCCTGACATCTCAGGGTCGCCACTAACCCATCCGGGGAATCTAGGGAGTCCTACCCCCTCTCTGATCTCCTCAGGGTAAGCCACTACACCTTCAACCGCAGGCCCACCCATCTCTATGGGCCACCATGGGCTAGCTTCCCCTCCCAACCAGGTAAACAATGGCGACCATGGGAACCACAACCACCCCCAGACCCCCACACACCCACCATGGAAAGTTTTCTCAGGAACCTCCAACCCTCCTGGGTGAAATCCCTAGGTGGGGTGTCACTACACCTGGGTACTCTCCCGTCCCACCCTTCTAGTGGTTTCTGGCCTGCTCCAATGGTGGGAAAATGGCTATAAAAAGAATTAATCACATTGGATTCTCTTGTTGGAAATCTGCTCTGCTCAGGGCAAGTGCAAGAATTTCATGGAGGCTCCAATCACTTTCTATAGCCAGTGGTGTAACAAACCCTTTCACAAACCCTGTAGTTTGGGGGGCCCCCAAGCTCCACGGAGCCCCCTCTGGCACTGTGCACCAGTGGTGGGCCCCTGACCAGAGAGCTCCTGACTGGGACTGGAGAGTAGCAGGCCCCTTCCATTTATTTTGCGGGGGAGACCCTTAAGTTTTGTTACACCACTGACCACACCTCCGGAAGCAGGGCCCACCCCTATACTGGGATCTATGATGTGGGTGCCTGATGCAGTCCCTAAACATATAGAGCAGAATCCTCCTCTTACAGGCTGAGTGTGTAGTGCAGGGGTTCAAAAATGAACTCTAGTCTGTAACACTCTAGTGAGAATACTGTGTGTGAAAGCCCACCCTGTCATCATATCATTTAAAAAAAATGCAAAATAGCCGAAACAAACATAGTTAATACATCTATCAACAGTCAATGCTTCCACATGACATATATGTGCGGGGTTTTCCCTCCCACATCTAGAGTTCATCCATCCAAACCTTTAAACCCCTCTAAGACTCTTGCACTTTAATATTTGTGCATTAATGCATAGGTAATGTGTGGCAAAACTGGACTAATCAAATGTTATCAATGTGTACCAGAAGTGACTATACTATTACCCCAGAGCTGAGCACCAATTTTGGAAATGGGTCTATTAGTTGTGCACAAGGAATAGATCCAGAATTGTCCTTATTGGGAACCAAACACCCCATTGTAGGGCTTGACTCTCAAAGGGTAGCAGAGCACACACACACTATGCAATACATTTGGGTGTTATTCATGCATTGTTTACCAATTGAAATGATAGAATAACACCCTAGAGAGCATCACATTGTGATAAAATTGTACTGCACACATACAGTGGGCCCCTAGAGAGCGCAGCAACATTACGCATAAGCACTTTCATGCCTTCCAGGCCCTCCTGAATGTCACTATACACCTGGCCTAGCAAAAGCTCCAGCCTTGGGAATCCTTGAAAACATGAAGAAAATCCTGGGAAGGTTATAATTTTGGAGTCCAACGAACCTAGGGTGGGGACTCTGGAAATACCTTTAGGAGAAAGGTTGGATTTTACTGAGTTGATTGGTGGTGATCCTGTCACCCCGGGCCACCACAAAGGGAGATATGTGTGAAAATGTCGGCAAAAAAAGGCCCTGGAAGGCATTATGGGGAGATTTTGGCAGGGATTGAGAATATTGTAGCAGCAGCTTTCTTGCTGTGCCGGGGAGAGCTGCATCTGGTTTCCCCTTTGATCTTCATCTTTAGAGCGGCCTCATGCCACATGTTTACTTGCTGAAGCGGTGTCCAATCCCACTCAGACACCCCATGTATGGCATCCTCGAGCCAGGGGAGCTTGGGGGGCCCACCCCAGGCTGCTTTTGCCAGCTCCCTGGACCAGCAGCACTCCAGCATGCTGCCACAGGAGCTGGCACCTTCATTCCTGGCAGATGTGCACTGTGTGGCTGGCCTTCCCACTCCCCCAGTCACAGGCATGGAGAGCTGGTTGATCCGGCTAGGTGGGGGAATGTGGCAATGCTCCCCTGCCTCTTCAACAGGACCTGGACTAGGGTTCTAGGCCCCTCCCACCTTTTCCTGGGTGAGCATGATGGCTCTCCCCGCAGTGTTCTACCTTGAGGGAATGCTTTCTCACATCGATGGGCACTCGAAATTCCAGAGATGGGGTCCCGGCCCTTGTTCATGAAATGGCCTGGGGTCCCCAGGCCCACGGGAACATCAGGGAGGGGGCTCTATGGATGCCCTCTCCCGGCTCTTTTTTTTGCACTGGGAATTTCACTGGTCTGTATGTGGAGCCACACATAGTTGGGGGCATGAAGGGGTCAAAGGTCGCCAAACTTTAAAATGCCATAACTTGGACCCCATTGGGCAGATGTGAATGATCCTTGGCTCATTTTACTCCTGGTCGTGAGCTCTAGCCACCAGGGTCGGGTGCAGCAACCCTTCTCACCTCCAAAGCAGTGCAGTCCTCTAAGAGCTAGTCTTCCTGGTTCCCAGTGCCAGCTCGCCTCTTGATCTGTGCTCCAACTGGTCGTCAGGTGGTTAACCGGACCAGCCTCACTGGCCCATGGGGAGACCCACTGGTCCAGGGATCAACTGGACAGAGTCCTTGCTCTTGAGTGGGGCAAGGGGGGGTTCTTCCTTCTACTTCTCCTGATGGGCCCAGGATCCTGCAGCAAAACATAGCCACTGGTCACAACAGCTCCTGGTGTCTCAGCTCCACCCCTTGCTGACATTACTGCCAGGGACTTACACAGTAGAATTTCAAAGAGAGACCCTCAGTGGGTTGGCTCCAGTTGTCTGGGTACTCTCCTTTGTTGAGTGGGCTTGGGTAGGCTCATCCCTGTTACAGTGTGACAGCTGGGTGATTGATGCAGATCATTCCGCCCCACTTCTTTCCTACTCAGGACCTTGAAGAAGTACTGCTAATTGTTCCTTTTGTGTGGAGCAGCCATTGTTTCTGCTGCTGGACTAAGAGGAAATGAACTGGGCACAGCCCTGTGACACAAGGCCTGGGCCTGATCCTGAGCTGAGCCAGCAAAATATGGAAACTCTGGATGACCCAAAAGGTGTACAGTTCTCATTTTGAAATTTACGTATTTGGTGTTCTCGCACAGGCTTCACTCCTATTCAAGACATCAGTGGTCACTGTAGGCCAAGGGGGAATGAATCTACACTTTAAGGCAGTTCTCTCCCTATGGGTATAATAGGGTGTCACTAAAGTCAAAACAGCAAAGCACACTGACTCTCCCTATTAGTGTACCCTACCCTTATAAAGCCTATCCCAGGTGAATTCCCATTGGTCCAGGCTACCTTTGCGCTGTTACCGGGCAGCGCGCAACAGTAGTCTCCCACGTGCTCGCCAGACACATGTGCAAACGTGTGTACACGTGTAACCAACCGAGTGCCTCCTACCCTTTCTGCATTGCAGTATCCTTTCCTTAAAATGCAGACACTGAGGGTAAACATGCACAGTCCGTTTGCCATGTGATTTCCATGGGTGAGGCTCACCCACAGTAAAAAGTCCAAAAACTAGGTGATCAGAAAAACAAAAAATCTGGGCTTACTGAAGGGGCAGAACCCAATTGCAACAGTTGGACATGTAATTTTGACATTTTTATGTCCTGATAGTGAAAAATGTTTCAATTTGTTTTTCACCTCTGCAAGGCCTGTCTCTCGTAGGATAACATTATGTTCTAAGGAATTGTGATTCAAAACTCCCTTTAATGGAAAAGTCAGATTTTAAGTCGCAATTCTGAAAATGTCAGTTGACATTTTCCTTTCCCACCAATTGGATGGCTGCAGCCTGTATCCTAGGTCACATGACCAGAAGTAACTGGCAGTTGGTCTTTGTGCATTTCTCCCAGACAGTGAGACAAAGGAGAATAGATTTTGTCAGGATGAGTCACCTCTGACTTGATGAGGGAGAGAACCTGTCACCTACCACACTGGTAGATCACAAAGGCTCTGCTTAAGCACACTCACAAAGGGTTTGACCCTAGTCTTTTTCGACCCCAGACAAGCTGGGGGCAGGCCAGGGAGGCAGAAAATTAAAAACAACTCTGCAAATGGAAACTTCCAGAATCTTCTCCTACCTCAATGTGAGCACCAGGTATACGTAATGGACTTTCAGACCCAACTTTTCAGTACACCCTGGCCCTGTGGAAGACTCAAACTTGTGGGGTGTGCCAGAGAGCCCACGGCAAGATTGCCACACTTTAGTATAGCTCTGCTGACTGGGTAATAAAATCCGGTATTTATCCTGCCATACGCTCACGAATGACATGGAAATTGGCTGCTAAAACACTGATTAACGAACTTATGCACGAGTGACTGTTTATTTCAGCCCCGGAGTCCCGCTGTGTGGCTGAGGCAGCCGTGGCTAGACGTTGCGAGGGCTGCGTATCCACTGAGAACTGAGGTCTGCTTGCCGGCATTTCGGGCTGGCTTACGCCAGATGTGGCCTAGCGCGAGTCAGAGGCTGTTAAGGATTGTCAGATATGCCGCTCGGGGACCTGGCTGCCTGCCGAGGACTTGGGGGGGTCTGCTGGGCAGCAGTGGAGGCCACAGCAGGGAGAGCCTCAGGAGACCGGGGACCCAGAGGCCTGTGCATGGGTTGATACTGCTGAGGGAGAGCCCGTTGAGCCCAACTTTCTAAGGCTGCATCGGTCCATGCGGTGAGGGCATTAAACTGCATGGAACCTACATTGGTAGTCCCTGCTCCCGGAGGATCGGACCATCACGGGACTTGAGAGCGACACCTATGGCCGCCAGTGATAACCTCTAAGTCTGCGAAACAAGACAAGCAATCTACTCGTCTCATGGAAGTGGAACAACGCATTTCAAAAACAGAGGATGACATTCAATCTGTCAGCATGAAATGCCTCAATATGAAGAAGGTCCTACAGTCATCCAGGCTAAAACTGAGGACTTGGAGGCGCAATAATGTGGAAACAACCTGTGCATTACTGGGGTCTCTAAATCCACAAACACAGGGAAGATGGAAATGTAAGTGGAGACGATGCCAACCACGGTGTTTGGTGCTGACAACCTGTCCTGGCTGATGGTGGTGGAGAGGGTACATAGATCCCTCATGGCTTGGCCCCTGCCTGGTGCTCCCCCGGGCCCGATAATTGCCAGACTGTTGAATTATCATGATAGAGATGTGGTCCTCAATTGGCATGTGAAAAAAACGAGCTTGAATATCAGGTCAATCGGATTACATTCTACCCGCAAAGAATTTCTGCAGGTGAAGTGGCAATTGCAAAAGGCTGACATTCCATATGCTATGCCCTACCCAAGGCACTTATGTGTTGACTACAAAGGAAAGCAGAACATTTTCTTGACACCCAAAGCTTCCAAAGACTTCATTAAAACCCTTTCTTTGCGGAAACGAGATCAGCGCATGGATGACACTGATGATGAGGAATTCTAAAGTGGAAACATTGCATTAGCTAAAACTTCAGTAGTCCACGGCATAGCTCTTCTCTCAAATTGAGAATGGTGCTAGGTGATACCTCCCCCATGCAGGGGGCAGTCATGCAGCATTGACCTACACAGTATAAGAATGGCTAGACTCTGCATTTATTACCCAGCCACCTCAGTACATCAGGAGGGATACCGGGAGCCTGGCAACCCCTTCAGAGGGAGCACCCCAGATGGACTTAATGAGCACACCTGAATTAAGTTTCTTTATTCAGAATGGTTGTATGTTGTATTTTTTTATGTGTAGTGAAATGGCATTGGCAAAGTTTGTACGATGAAGTGGGGAAGGGGTTATGGGTTGTTGTTGATACGTTGCTTGTTCAATGCCTGCATCATTTGACATAGGGCACACTACCCAACGTGACTCATATGACAGACCTGTGTATACATATTCTAGATGGCTAGTACTGGCAGTAAAATAAACCTAATTGCATGGAACATACGTGGACTCAATAATCCTTGTAAAACCATACTGGTAATTGGATACTTGGAGTGTCATAATATTCAGATTGCTCTCCTACAAGGGACTCATCTGACACGACATACAGACAGCACCATCAACTCTAAACGGCCAGCCCATCGCCTGGCATCATAGTATTCCATTTATGCTAGAGGGGTATTGTTCCTGGTTAAATGTGGGATCCCTTTTTCACTTACCAACTCTTTGGTGGACAATCAGGGCCACCTGGTTATCGTGCAAGGAACACTGTGTGGCTCTCCTGTTACACTAGTCAACACATATGCAGCAAACGCGGATGAACCTGATTTCTTCCTGTCCACATGGTGTTGCGAATGCTCCTTAGCACTTGCCAATACATTGTGGGTGGGTCTGATTACCTATCTGGATCCTACAGCAGACAGGTCCGCAGTGGCGGAATGGCACAGGAAGCAGGCAGCGTGGGTTGTCCAAGAGGGAATGGAGGACTATAAGTTAGTAAATATATGGCATCTTTGGCTCCTGACCCTGCAAGAAGGCACATTTGTGTCATCTGTGCATGTGAAGTGGTCCAGGCTGGACTACTGGCTTATATCTACAGAAACCTGTACGTGGGTAGACAAGGTCAAACATTTTCCTAAAACACTATGAGACCATGCACCAGTACTGCTGTGCTTGGCACTGCCAAAAATAACACCTGCTACATTCACATGGAGATTTTGTGCAATAGCATTATTGGATGTTGTGTTCTGAGATGAGATCCGTAAGGCAATCACTGAATACTCTGAAAAGAATACTAAGACTGTGGATGGAAGGGACACTTCCCGGAAGGGCTTTAAGGTTACGATCAGTGGTGTGTGCATCAGTACCCAGGCAAGGGTATTGAAGACGATCTGTTCACAGCTCAGGAAAATTATGAATGATATCCTGACACAAACACCCTGGTGAACATTGGAGAATATCTGTCAGAATTTCAAGATCTTGCGGTAAAAGAATCACATCACGTATCCAAGTGGCATGTCACGCATGCATTCGGGTGGGGGGAGGAATACCAGCATTAGCCTCGCTGGCAAACGCAGAGCGCAGCAGTATTCGGAGCCTATAGTGAAAAAGGTGGACGTGGAGGGGCACGGGCTGAAGTAGATGAATATCTAGGGGATGTGGGACTAGCATGGCTATCTCCTATTCAACGAGAGTACCTTGGCACACTCCCTAACGGTAAAGCCCCTGGACTGGACGAGTTAATAGGAGAATTCTATAAAGAATTTGCTGAGCTCCTCGTTCCACACCTACAAGCCATGTATGTGGAAGCCTACCTGAAACAAACACTGCCTCCGTCCTTGCGCGAGGCTCTGATAGTGACCCTCTTGAAACCGGATAAGGCCCCTGAGCTCTGTGAGTCTTACTGACCACTGTAGCTAATAGACATAAAAATACTCACACCTTCAATCTCTGCTCCCTGATCTAGTCTTACCGGATCAGTCTGCCTTAATTCGTTCTCGCTCAACTGTCCATAATTTATCCACTATTTTTGCCATATTGCACCATGTGGATCCTGAGGAATTGCAGAGAAAGTTGAGGCAGACAGACATATGGAGCCCCCTGACTGTGTATCTCTTGGCGATCTCAGATGACAATCATGAGACACCGGCTGCAGGAACCCTATAAATGTGCCTATGAGCTAGCTATGGGTGGTATGGGGATAATACTACGGCACACATATAACTGTCTATGTGGCCTTATTGTAGGGGCGATGCAGGTGCAGGTGTTAGACTGTTTGAAGAAGCTGTTTCTCACCTGCATGTGAGTCTTGTTGTCTTTCGAAAAATGCAATAATAATTAAAAACACACTCTTGTGTTACTCTGCAAGAAGGACTGCTACTGTACTGCCCTGATGCTTGAGTGAAAGGATTGGACCTGCATCTTGACCCCAGGACCACCAGAGTACCTCCAAGGGCTATCTGGCTGGCCTCAGGGATAGAAAAGTCTCCAACCATCTTGAAGCCAGCACCTGGACTCTACTTGCTGTGAGTATTACCCTCCAAGTGGTGCCACCCCAGTCTAGGACTGTTTGAAGTGGGCTAAAGGTACTCTGTCAGCCCAGCTGCAGTCCTTTGGGCAGAACCAATGCAGCGTGACACATCTCCTCTCAGCTCCGCCGACTTCTCATTGCAGCCTGTAGTTCCTCAAAACCACTGCAGCACGATGCATCCTCAATGCAGGCTTTCCCATTGCAAATCACTCAACAAGAGTATCCTCAAGGATGACGAAGGACTACGCATCACAGCCCCACATCTTCCTTGGTGCAACCGCTGCATGACACATCCTCGATGTGGTATCTTGCAAAGCTCCCCCAGCAGGATTTAAGGTACTTTGTTCAGTTGGCTTAACTTGGTCCCTTTATCTGGCAGGTGATCCATCATGGTAGGCCTGAACATGTGACTTTGCCCCAGTCTGGCACGACCAGATAACCTACTGGTTGGATTTTTGCTGCTTTGATCTAAACTAATTTATTAAATTTGACTCTAGTGTTCTAAATTGATGTCGGCTTTTCCATGTGTTGTGTTGTGTTGTGTTTTCACTTTCTTACTATTTGAAGTGCTCTATAAATACTTTCCACATTACCTCTAAATTAAGCCTGCCTGCTTTTGTGCCAGGCTGCCAGAGCGTTAAGCACAGGTTAATTTGGGATTGCTTATGATTTCATCCTGACAGGTATTGTGGCTGCTGCTTGAGTAGGGCTTCACCCTCCCCCTCAACCAGTAACCCACATTTCCATTTTCCCATGAGAGGCCCATGTGATAAAAAAAACTTGTACCCCATACAGATATTTCGCATTCAGCTGCTCTATAAATTGCCTGCCTGTGTAGCTCTTAGTTTAGCATCACAGAATCATTGAAAACCCACACTTCTATGGTGCCTTAATCCAGAAAAAACACAGATATAGATTAAGCAGGAGTATATTTTTGAGTGAAGAAGACTGGAAGAAATTGACATGCTTTGAAAACAATCGTTGAAAATTTGACAAAGGTCCAGCACATTTTCCTGGTCTACCACCCTGCAACAGAAACCTTAGAATGTGTTGGTGTTGAAAATACGTGGCTGTGGTATGTTTCCTCTTGGTGCACAGTGACCAATTTATTTTCTGTGGGCACCTCAGACTAGAGGGTTAGCTCTAGCTCTAAGAGTCAATGCAGGGTCCTTAAAATTATTTGGTATGTAAATCATGCAGCAAATATCATGTTAGAATATGATCAGGGGCGGCCCCTCCGCAATGGCAGAGGAACATCACACCACTGCTGAAAGACTGTAAAAAGCAGAAAAATAAAATGATAAGAAAAGTATTTTATTATCATTTTATTTTTCCACTTAGCCAGCCACTGCAAGTCCGCCAGCGTAGATAGGAGGAATGCTAGGTGCACTCTAGGTGCGCATGTTGGTTTGGCCAGCCATCTAAGGCTGGCCAAACCAAATGCGTACTTAGAACTCTCCACCTGAGCTGTTTTTCACAGACAGGTGGAGACCAAGCGCAGGCTCCCCCTCTCTAACTGAGCAGCATTTCAGCCCGCTAAGGCCAATCCCGGGGCTTCTCTCATGCTGGGTAACAGCATGAGAGAAGCAACTGGATTGGGTGGGGAGGGGAGCAAGTCGAGACGAATCGAGGCGGGGGAGCAGAGGAACACAGATGGCCAGCAGCAGATTTTTAAAAAATGTATTATCCCCCCCCAAACCCCAAACCCCCAGCTCCCCACCCCCTCAGATACCCTCCTCTGGCCACCTGCTGCCCGACCAAGCCTTCCCGGCAGCAGCCACCTCTGAATATGATAAGTTGTACACATTCAAAAATGTGCATTTCATCAACACATGGAATAGTTTTTCCTTCGTACATCAGATAACATATTTACATTGAGAAGTATTTCTTAAATGTGAGTTTTTAAACATGAACTGACAAACATTGCTGCCTTACCCAAAAAATAATGCTATTTGTGAACTAAGAGGCAAGCCAGCTCTCGTGTATACCCTAGATGTGGCCTGTGTTCTTGTGCTAGATGAAACAACATTATAGGCTACTAAATCAAACTCAAGAGATGTTTCCGTACAGCACACATCCTGCTCTTGCATATTTGAATGTGCTCTCATATGTGATAATATACAAAATAAAGGCTCTGGAAAATACATTATTTGACTAGGATCACACAGTTTGGTCAAGCAGGGAAGCCATGAGTGATCCCATCTTTTCCATTTTCACACTACGCAATTCAGCCACTAGATGGATATCTTTTTCTGACATCAAAGATCGATGCTTTGCCCTGCAGGATAAGATTAGAGTGTGGTTGACAGGCAGAACCCACATTTTATTTTTGGTACTTTTACATTTCATGAATCTTGCCCAAGGGCATACCGGTGCCTCACAACAGACACACACTATGATAAATTTTCTATTTTGGCACAGGGTGAATTTCTGGAATTCACAGGACACAAAGGGCCTCATTACAAGGTCACGGTGGTGGTCGGACCGCCACCAATGTAGCCGTCCAACAGCCACATTACGACCTCGGCAGTAGCGCTGGTGGTCCTAATCCGCCAGGGCAGCGCTACCTTGCGGATTACAACTCCCCTCTTCGCCAGCGGTTTCATGGCGGTAGCACTGCCATGAAACGGCTGGCAGAGACGGGGTGCAGAGGCCCCCGGGGGGCCCCTGCACTGCCCATGCACTTGGCATGGGCAGTGCAGAGGCCCCTCTGGACAGCCCCGTCACGATGTTTGCAGGCAGTGAACATTGCAACAGGTGCTGGTGCACCCTACACACACTACAGCATTGCCTCTGGATCTATTATGAGCTGGAGTCAATGCTGTAAGAAAATAGCAATTATGCCTCCCAATCTTGCCTTTTTGTGGCCATATTACAAAATTATTCGCCACCTTGCAACTGTTAACCTTGTCTGGTTATCGGTTTCATTTCAATAATATCTGTCTATTACTTAAATACCACCTTCTTCGACTGGCTGGTGATCAGTTGACCTCCTACGCAACCTGCCACTGTGCATCAATACTTTAGTGACTATTAGTTGAAACTGGTTATGTAGGATATAGGCTATGTGGCAAATGTGGAAAAACCATAGTTATGTGGTAAGAGATTGGCTGCTTGAAACGCCTAACTCCAGTGGCCTTGGGTTGGCACATTCTCATCGTCCATCTAATGTACCCATTGGGCAAATGCAATTGTGGGCAAGGGGCTCCTGTCCGCTAACTACCTCATTTGGGTCCATTCTGTCGAGGTATTATGTGTAATTTAGCTCCGTTAGCATCATCAAACTCACACCTAGCTTTAGTTTGTACCAGAAACATTTAGATAATGATATGCTGAGGGAATTAGCTAGATGTATGCCTTCCTAGGCATTCGAATCTCTTATAAACCATTTAACATTCCATAGGTCCTTGAGCAAGTCAGGGATTTCCTTTAACCACTTCACCTGTCTACCCTTCGTTAATTATGGGGCGCTCTTTTGGTAACATGGATAAACTGAGACAGAGTGTCTTGTCATTGGCTGGATCCACGTTTATATCAGTGCTGTAGACTGTTTCCAGCTGGGCCAGCGGGAGGAAACTCTGTTTCTACCCGCTGACCCAGCGGGAAGCTCATAATGGGGCCAGCGGGGAGGCAGCCGCACTGGCAGCAACCTGCCCGTCAGGACTTTGGCAGACGGGCCTTTCCATCCGCCGAAGTCATAATCAACTCCTAAGTCATGGCCAAAACTTGGATCCCCATGTTACACAGTCAGCAGCTGTAGCCTGTAGGCCACGTCACCTCTGGTCAAAGCTCAGTTCGTGTTGGGCTCAAAGAGGAGCTCAAGCTAAGCCAGAGCCAGGCATTTAGTTCAAGCCTGTTTCCAGCTCACCCACCTCTATGTCTACTAAAAAGGCATACATGTCTGATATCCTCACACTCAAGGGACCCACAAGAACACAAATGAGTGTACAGCCTATACTTATGTTTTGGTATGAAGGAGACTCCAGAGAAATACAATGATTTCTGTAAGGACTGGAAAACAACATATTCAGTGTGTTCTCACAGTCTGTTGAAAATCACAATAGTGTTTTGAATCAGACACTGTATGATAGGAAAATCGAACAAAAACAGTGCAGAAAAGAGTTCCTAGACACTAAACAGGTTTTTCAGCGTGTCTAACCCAATTTCCTGCACTACTAAACCTGATGTTTAAGTGATCCCCAGTTTGTTCAATAGCTCTGGTTGTAAATTAACCTTAAAATGATTTTAGGTTGCTAATGTTTGCAAACCATCAAAATGTTGCACGTTTTAGGCCTTGCCAGCATCGTTCGTTCAGGCTATTTGCTCCACGCATCTAAAAATCATTATTCCTTAACAACTATTATTTAAATCATTCACCCACCTTCTCCTCACCCATCCAACTATTGATTGATTGATTAATTCATTCTTTGAGGCATGCAGCCATGTCTCCAATCTTCATCCATCCATTCATACAATGAGAGAACAATGTTCTATAGTGAAAAAGTGTGTTGTGAACTGCACCATATTTGCATTTTTTTTTTAAAAAGCTTGCTGGGAGGGCTCCATACCCTCCTTGCAGGGGTTAAGCTCACTCGCTGCACCCCTTCACTATGTGCAGTATGAGTGCTGGTCTGACAAACTTTGCCAGGGCTTCTTTTGGTTCCCTTTCGTGCCCTGGCAATGTCAGCGCTGCACTTTATCATAATTCTTCTATCTGTGGCTTTGTACTGCTGCCTCCGGTACATTTTCTATTTTGGCACAGGGTGAATTTCTGGAATTCACAGGACACAAAGGGCCTCATTACAAGGTCACGGTCGTAGTCGGACCGCCACCAATGTAGCCGTCCAACAGCCACATTACGACCTTGGCAGTAGCGCTGGTAGTCCTAATCCGCCAGGGCAGCGCTACCTTGCGGATTACAACTCCCCTCTTCGCCAGCGGTTTCATGGCGGTAGCACTGCCATGAAACGGCTGGCAGAGACGGGGTGCAGAGGCCCCCGGGGGGCCCCTGCACTGCCCATGCACTTGGCATGGGCAGTGCAGAGGCCCCTCTGGACAGCCCCGTCACGATGTTTGCAGGCAGTGAACATTGCAACAGGTGCTGGTGCACCCTACATACTACAGCATTGCCGCTGGATCTATTATGAGCTGGAGTCAATGCTGTAAGAAAATAGCACTTATGCCTCCCAATGTTGCCTTTTTATGGCCATATTACTAAATTATTCGCCACCTTGCAACTGTTAACCTTGTCTGGTTATCGGTTTCATTTCAATAATATCTGTCTATTACTTAAATACCACCTTCTTCGACTGGCAGGTGATCAGTTGACCTCCTACTCAACCTGCCACTGTGCATCAATACTTTAGTGACTATTAGTTGAAACTGGTTATGTAGGATATAGGCTATGTGGCAAATGTGGAAAAACCATAGTTATGTGGTAAGAGATTGGCGACTTGAAACGCCTAACTCCAGTGGCCTTGGGTTGGCACATTCTCATCGTCCATCTAATGTACCCATTGGGCAAATGCAATTGTGGGCAAGGGGCTCCTGTCCGCTAACTACCTCATTTGGGTCCATTCTGTCGAGGTATTATGTGTAATTTAGCTCCGTTAGCATCATCAAACTCACGCCTAGCTTTAGTTTGTACCAGAAACATTTAGATAATGATATGCTGAGGGAATTAGCTAGATGTATGCCTTCCTAGGCATTCGAATCTCTTATAAACCATTTAACGTTCCATAGGTCCTTGAGCAAGTCAGGGATTTCCTTTAACCACTTCACCTGTCTACCCTTCGTTAATTATGGGGCGCTCTTTTGGTAACATGGATAAACTGAGACAGAGTTTCTTGTCATTGGCTGGATCCACGTTTATATCAGTGCTGTAGACTGTTTCCAGCTGGGCCAGCGGGAGGAAACTCTGTTTCTACCCGCTGACCCAGCGGGAAGCTCATAATGGGGCCAGCGGGGAGGCAGCCGCACTGGCAGCAACCTGCCCGTCAGGACTTTGGGAGACGGGCCTTTCCATCCGCCGAAGTCATAATCAACTCCTAAGTCATGGCCAAAACTTGGATCCCCATGTTACACAGTCAGCAGCTGTAGCCTGTAGGCCACGTCACCTCTGGTCAAAGCTCAATTCGTGTTGGGCTCAAAGAGGAGCTCAAGCTAAGCCAGAGCCAGGCATTTAGTTCAAGCCTGTTTCCAGCTCACCCACCTCTATGTCTACTAAAAAGGCATACATGTCTGATATCCTCACACTCAAGGGACCCACAAGAACACAGATGAGTGTACAGCCTATACTTATGTTTTGGTATGAAGGAGACTCCAGAGAAATACAATGATTTCTGTAAGGACTGGAAAACAACATATTCAGTGTGTTCTCACAGTCTGCTGAAAATCACAATAATGTTTTGAATCAGACACTGTATGATAGGAAAATCGAACAAAAACAGTGCAGAAAATAGTTCCTAGACACCAAACAGGTTTTTCAGCATGTCTAACCCAATTTCCTGCACTACTAAACCTGATGTTTAAGTGATCCCCAGTTTGTTCAATAGCTCTGGTTGTAAATTAACCTTAAAATGATTTTAGGTTGCTAATGTTTGCAAACCATCAAAATGTTGCACGTTTTAGGCCTTGCCAGCATCGTGCGTTCAGGCTATTTGCTCCACGCATCTAAAAATCATTATTCCTTAACAACTATTATTTAAATCATTCACCCACCTTCCCCTCACCCATCCAACTATTGATTGATTGATTAATTCATTCTTTGAGGCATGCAGCCATGTCTCCAATCTTCATCCATCCATTCATACAATGAGAGAACAATGTTCTATAGTGAAAATGTGTGTTGTGAACTGCACTATATTTGCATTTTTTTTTTTAAAAAGCTTGCTGGGAGGGCTCCATACCCTCCTTGCAGGGGTTAAGCTCACTCGCTGCACCCCTTCACTATGTGCAGTATGAGTGCTGGTCTGACAAACTTTGCCAGGGCTTCTTTTGGTTCCCTGTCGTGCCCTGGCAATGTCAGCGCTGCACTTTATCATAATTCTTCTATCTGTGGCTTTGTACTGCTGCCTCCGGTACACCACTTGCAAACCCCAGAGAACATCACAGGAAGTAAGGGGCACCTGCAATCAGTGGAGGCGGGCTACTTTTGGATCTATCACTAAAACTAACTATGCATTGCATTAATAACTGTAGACAGTTATGTGCACAACCAGCAGGGAATACGCTTCATAAATGGAAGCCTTCTTGCGTGTTCACTCAGTCACTTAAAAAGGAATGTGTGGCTTTTAAATATGCTTGAAACGATAAAGGACTCTGAAAATATTTCAAGCATGTGTAACTCATGCAAATGCCCTACGGTAGCAGAATGAAGTGGGATGGCAACACAACTCATACCTCAACCCTGATTGTGAATGTTACTTTCAAGCGGGGTACCTGAACACAAGTCACCCCAGCCCCTCAATAATTATTTGACAGGTAGGAGAGAAGAGCTCGCAGCAAGGCACAATACAGAGACGATAATTTATTTATATTCACTATACCTAGAACCTTCCTTTAGCCTGACACTCCATCTGAGGTCAGACAGCAGAGATTTCTTGTTGTAAATTCATATTTTCAGACAAGAGAGGAAAATGTGCAGAAAACAACACATTGAAAGAAAAAATGAAACAAATACCTAATATATAAAAGAAAATGTTCTGATTGATTTATTGAAAAACCTAGCCACTTTATTCAATTAATATTAATATTCTTCCTCTTATTGTCCAAATTCACCAATTACATCGAAATTATTGCAGATGGAACCTCTACTCTGCTGAGGTTAACTCTGCTAAAATTACTGCACCTTGAGACTGAGATTATGTATTTCTGCGAGGTACATGGGATTCTGTGCAGGTAAGTAACACAAGAACATTATCAGCTGGTGGCAAATAATACATTCTGAGAAGTGCTGACATCCATGAATTTAAAGGCGCAGCAGGAACAGAGACATCTGGACTGACTTTTAATACCCAGCCTGAGGAGCAGGAGGACCCATCGTTCTTCTTTGCATCAAAGTCCTTGGCCAACGTATGCATATAGTATATAGACACATTTTTCACCTATCAGTATTGAGTACTGCCAGACACTAAAAACACACCCGAAAACAAAATGTAATTGGGGCAGGGACCAGGGGCAGGCAGGACAAAATCCCTTTCATTACCTTGGTGTCTCTTAAATATGTATAACCAGAGCCTCACTTTGTGGAACCTCAGTACATATTTGTCATATGATTATAGTTATGTTATGTGCCTAGTGTTTAGTCTAGCATAACAGCAGGGATTTTCCTCTAGCTATGACAACTCACAACACAGAATACGGGCACAACATGTTACACAGAACCCTAAATGCCTCCTCAACTAATGTCATCACCTATGGGCGAAAACTAAAGGTTTCTCCCTTTTCACACTTCAATTTCTATCTTTCTATTTCCATCTTCAATAAGAGAAGCATTTGTTCCAGTCCCATCCAATGATGCACATCTGGTATTACTAAATCTCCTTTTTCAATCTCTTAACCTTAACTCCCCCTCCCTTCGACTGCCCCCCTCCATTCCCTGCTCCCTAACCAACTCACCCCAATACAACTCATACTGGCTTCTTTGCCTAACTACCCTCGTCCCTACCCAGCTAACACCACAGCACTCCGTCTAACCCCTCACTATTTAACTCAATCCCCCAGCAGCTGTTCTGCCGGACTCTACCCCTAACAATCCAATGAACATCCATCCAACAACTCTCTCTGCTTCCCTCTTCCTTTATAACACTCATCTGATCCAATCTCGGCACTATCCCATCCTTCCCAGTCCTGTTCTCTACTCGCCTCACCCACAGGCCTCACTTCAATTAATCTCTTCATTCCACCTATTGCTCTGCCCAACAACCCTCATAAACACCTTGTCTTTGGGCTCCAGTCTCCAAACAAACGTCTTCCTATCAATGTACCCATGCCTCTCCTTCATCTTTTCTTCACATTTCTTACTCATCTGTCCACTGCTCCCCACTAACCACGCTCCTCCCCTCCTCATAAGTACCAACACAGTAACCACCACAGCTACCCCTCTCCCCTTCTCCTTCAAACCCATAACCTTTTACTATCCTTCTGGCCACTCTGGAACTTCTAACTGGTTTTCACACAAATACCAACTTTTCATATCCGATTTTAACCTCATCACAGACAAACATGTCTTCTGAACTTACCCCATGCTGATGATGCTTGTATGTCTGAGCCTTCCACTCTTTTCAGTAGGGCCCTGATTCCTGTATTATTTCACCTCAAGCAGTATTTTAGGTATTCCTGTTTGAGGATTATTTTGTTGTATCTGCCCTCTAGGGTAGTGGTTCCTAAACCTTTTAGCACCTCAATCAATTTTTTAGAACAACAAACCTTCTTAACCCACCTACCTTTAATGGACATGAGGTGAGAGATTTGTTAACCCCTTCTGTGCCCAGGACGTAATGGTTACGTCCTGAGGCACAGTGCTTGTGTGCCCAGGACGTAACCATTACGTCCTGGGCACAGAGCGAGCTCCCTCTGTGGGGTTCCCCCCACACCCCCAAGGCAGGGATGGAAGGGGAAGCCCTTCCACCCCTGACCCCCCCACCCCCCTGTGACGTCAGCACGCAATCACGCGCTGACAATCACAGAGGCCTCCTCCCATCGCTTCCAGCGTGATCGGAAGAGAAATGCAAAGCATTTCTCTTCCGATCACGTGGAGGAGGCCGGAGAGGCTTCAAAGGGAAGGAAATTAATTTCCTTCCCTTTGAAGTCTCTCTGAGCGTTTTAACGCCCACTAGACACCAGGGATTTACTTTTTTTTAGGAAATTGGCATGAGGGAGCGACCCCTTGGGCAAGGGTCACTCCACGGGGGGCATTATTTTAACGGCCCATTTTTTTTTACGGCCTTTTCTGCCCCCCCGGGAAGTTTTTTTTCCAAAAATAAGAGGGTGGGGGTATGGTCATACCCCCACCCCAAATAAATGGGGCCAAAGTTGTTCTGCCCACTAGTGGGCAGATGGGGCAATTACCCCTGATCCACACCCCAGGGGGGCAGAAAGTCTACTAGATGCCAGGGAATTTAAAATATATATATATATATTGGGGTGGTGGCTACCAACCAGTATGGGCCTTGTTACGCCCCCACCTCAACTGAAGGGGGTAACAGTCTTTCAGCTCTCCTCCGCACTCTAAAACATCTTATCCCACAGCAAGCAAGAAGACATTTGATTATTTTTGGTTTTAGTTTTACATTTGGGCCATGAGAACTTGGCTTACTCTCAAAATCGTCCCACTTGGAATGGTGAGGGCTGCACTTTATGGACTTTGGGACGCTGCCATGTAGAAAAATCCACAAGACCTAGACAAATCTGAAAACAAACATCTGGGTGATTCCAGGGTGGTGCGTTTCACATGCACCCCACACTATTTTTGTACCCACAATCCCCTGCAAACCTCCAACTTTGCTGGAAATCATTCATTTTTCCCACGTTTTTGTGATGGAACCTTCCGGAATCTGCAGGAATCCACAAAATTCCTACCACCCAGCATTGTCTCATCTATACCGATAAAAATTCTGCTGCACTTGTCAGCCTAAAAATGTTTTTTTTGCAAACTGCCCTTTTGCACCCCCTCTGTTCCCCCTCAATATCGACATGTTTTTGGCTCTTCCCTTTCACAAGCACTTGGCCCACCTACACAAATGAGGTATCACTTTTACCGGGAGACTGAGGGGAACATTGGGTGGTATGAAATGTGTCCCAGTGTGGTGATCCCACACAGAAATGTGGGAAAAATGTGATTTTTTAGCTAAATTTGAGGTTTGCTGAGGATTCTGGGTAAGAAAACATTGGGGGACCCACGCAAGACTCCCTCGGGTGTCTAGTTTTCAGAAATGTCTGGGTTTGGTAGGTTTCCCTAGAAGGCTGCTGAGGTCAGGACCAAAAACGCAGGTGCCCCCCTGCAAAAAACAGGTAGTTTTGTATTTGATAATATTGATGTGTCCAGATAGTGTTTTGGGGCATTTCTTTTCGTGGGCACTAGGCCTACCCACACAAGTGAGGTATCATTTTTATCGGGAGACTTGGGGGAACGCTGAGTGGAAGGAAATTTGTGGCTCCTCTCTGATTCCAGAACTTTCTGTCACCGAAATGAGAGGAAAAGGTGTTTTTTTGGTCAAATTTTGAGGTTTGCAAAGGATTCTGGGTAACAGAACCTGGTCAGAGGCCCACAAGTCACCCCATCTTGGATTCCCGTAGGTGTCTAGTTTTCAAAAATGCGCTGGTTTGCTAGGTTTCCCCAGGTGCCGGCTGAGCTAGAGGCCTAAATCCACAGGTAGGCACTTTGTAAAAAACACCTCTGTTTTCTGTGAAAAAATGTGATGTGTCCACGTTGTGTTTTGGACCATTTCCTTTCATGGGCGCTAGGCCTACCCACACAAGTGAGGTACCATTTTTATCTGGAGACTTGGAGGAACGCTGAGTGGAAGAAAATTTGTGGCTCCTCTCTGATTCCAGAACTTTCTGTCACCGAAATGAGAGGAAAAGGTGTTTTTTTGGTCAAATTTTGAGGTTTGCAAAGGATTCTGGGTAACAGAACCTGGTCAGAGCCCCACAAGTCACCCCATCTGGGATTTCCCTACGTGTCTAGTTTTCAAAAATGCGCTGGTTTGCTAGGTTTCCCCAGGTGCCGGCTGAGCTAGAGGCCAAAATCCACAGGTAGGCATTTTGTAAAAAACACCTCTGTTTTCTGTGAAAAAATGTGATGTGTCCACGTTGTGTTTTGGGCCATTTCCTTTTGTGGGCGCTAGGCCTACCCACACAAGTGAGGTACCATTTTTATTGGGAGACTTGGGGGAACGGTCGGTGGAAGGAAATTTGTGGCTCCTCTCAGATTCCAGAACTTTCTGTCACCGAAATGAGAGGAAAAAGTGTTTTTTTGGTCAAATTTTGAGGTTTGCAAAGGATTCTGGGTAACAGAACCTGGTCAGATCCCCACAAGTCACCCCATCTTCGATTTCCCTAGGTGTCTAGTTTTCAAAAATGCACTGGTTTGCTAGGTTTCCCCAGGTGCCGACTGAGCTAGAGGCCAAAATCCACAGGTAGGCACTTTGCAAAAAACACCTCTGTTTTCTGTGAAAAAATGTGATGTGTCCACGTTGTGTTTTGAGCCATTTCCTTTCGTGGGCGCTATGCCTGCCCACACAAGTGAGGTACCATTTTTTTCTGGAGGCTTGGGGGAACACAGAATAGCAAAACAAGTGTTATTGCCCCTTGTCTTTCTCTACATTTTTTACTTCCAAATTTAAGGCAGTGTGTAAAAAAGACGTCTATTTGAGAAATACCCTGTAATTCACATGCTAGTATGGGCACCCCAGAATTCAGAGATGTGCAAATAACCACTGCTTCTCAACACCTTATCTTGTGGCCATTTTGGAAATACAAAGGTTTTCTTGATACCTATTTTTCACTTTTTATATTTCAGCAAATGAATTTTTGTATACCCGGTATAGAATAAAAACCCATTGCAAAGTGCAGCTCATTTATTAGCTCTGGGTACCTAGAATTCTTGATGAACCTACAAGCCCTATATATCCCCGCAACCAGAAGAGTCCAGCAGATGTAACAGTATATTGCTTTAAAAAACCTGACATCGCAGGAAAAAGTTACAGAGTAAAACGTGGTAAAAATGGCTGTTTTTTTCACCTTATTTTTTTTTTATTTTTTATTTCAGCTGTTAATTTCTGTAGGAAACACTTGTAGGATCTACAGAAATGACCCCTTGCTGAATTCAGAATTTTGTCTACTTTTCAGAAATGTTTAGCTGTCTGGGATCCAGCATTGCTTTCTCACCCACTTTGGTCACTAACTGGAAGGAGGCTGAAACACAAAAAATAGTAAAAATGGGGTATGTCCCAGTAAAATGTCAAAATTGTATTGAAAAATTGGGTTTTCCAATTCAAGTCTGCCTGTTCCTGAAAGCTGGGAAGATGGTGATCTTGCCACCGCAAACCCTTTGTTGATGTGTGTTGGACTTTTTTGCTTATGCAGGGTCATCCCCAATCTTTTTGCCTCCTGCCTCCTATTTTGTCTGACTTGTTGCTGTTGGTTTTTTAGCTCTGAGCACTTTACCACTGCTAACCAGTGATAAAGTGCATATGTTCTCTGTGTAAATTGTAATGTTGATTGGTTTATCCATGATTGGCATATTTAATTTACTAGTAAGTCCCTAGTAAGGTGCACTAGAGGTGCCAGGGCTTGTCAATCAAATGCTACTAGTGGGCCTGCAGCACTGTTTGTGCCATCCACATAAGTAGCTCTGTAATCATGTCTCAAACCTGCCACTGCAGTTTCTGTGTGTGCAGTTTTAACTGTAAATTCGACTTGGCAAGTGTACCCACTTGCCAGGCCTAAACCTTCCCTTTTCTTACATGTCAGACACCCCTAAGGTAGGCCCTAGGTAGCCCCAAGGGCAGGGTGCAATGTATGGTTAAGGTAGGACATATAGTAATGTGGTTTATATGTCCTGACAGTGAAATATTGTTAAATTCGTTTTTCACTGTTGCAAGGCCTGTCTCTCTCATAGGATAATATGGGGGCTACCTTTAAATATGATTAAAGCGTAGATTCCCCTGGAGAGTAGATGGACATGTGGAGTTTGGGGTCCCTGAACTCACAATTTAAAAATACATCTTTTAGTAAAGTTGATTTTGAGATTGTTCGTTTGAAAATGCCACTTTTAGAAAGTGAGCATTTTCTTGCTTAAACCATTCTGTGACTCTGCCTTCTTTGTGGATTCCCTGTCTGGGTCAGTTTGACAGTTGGGTTGTTTTTCATCTCACACTAGACAGTGACACAAAGGGGGCTGGGGTGTAACCTACATTTCCTGATTAGCCATCTCTGCTAGGAGGGAGGGGTGGAGTGGTCACTCTCATCTGAAAGGACTGTGCCTGCCTCTGACAATGCCGGCTCCAACCCCCTGGTGTGTGTCTGAGGCCTTGCCTGGGCAAGGCAGGATTTCACAAGTAGGTGTGAGTCCCCTTTGAAAAAAGGTGACTTCAAAGACTAAAATGGGTATAAGAAGGGCACCCAAATCTACAGACTTTAGAAACACTTCTGGAACCAAGAGGAACCTCTGCCGGGAGAAGAGCTGATAGCTGAGGAAGAAGTGCTGCCCTGCCTGTGACTGTGCTTTGTGGAGCTTTCCTGCAGTTCTGCTTCTGCCAGAGTAAGAGGGCAAAGACTGGACTTTGTGTGCCTTCCATCTTCTGAAGAAATCTCCAAGGGCTTGAGTTAGAGCTTGCCTCCTGTTGTTTGAAGTCTCAGGGACAGCAAAGACTTCTCTCTGCCAGCACCTGGAGTCTCTGGAGAGACTTCTGCTCTGACAAGTGGTGCCCTATCCAGTTCCTGGGCCCTTGAAAGGAAAGCTGGTGGAAATCCAAGGAAACCGACTTCGGACGACTCCGGATCGACGCCGCTGCTGAATCCGGTAACGCCGCCTGCACCCGACACCGTGACCCTCGCTGGAACGGCGACGCTCTTCGCAGGCCCGACGCCGCTGCAGCCCCGCTGAAGTCCGCGACTCCGTAGAAGTCGCTGCACAACGTCGTGACCGACGCCGCTCGAAGTGCGTGGATTCAACGTTTCGCACAGACGCCGCGATCCCCGACTTCGCGCATCGGCTTGTTTTCACTCTTCACCAAAGGTACTGTACTTGGGGGTCTACATGACTCCGTGTCCGGCGCCGCTCGAAGTGCGTGGATTCAACGTTTCGCAAAGACGCCGCGATCCCCGACTTCGCGCATCGGCTTGTTTTCACTCTTCACCAAAGGTACTGTACTTGGGGGTCTACACAACTCCGTGTCCGGCTCCACTGGTGTCGGCTTGTGGGGAACGACTCCGTCACGACGCCGTGTTAACATCTCATCGAAGCATTTTTGTTTCTAAGCGCTATTTTTGAGTTTAATCTTTAAAAAATTCATAACTTGACTTGTGTATGTTGGATTTTTGTCGTTTTGGTCTTGTTTTGTTTAGATAAATATTTTCTATTTTTCTAAACTGGTGTTGTGTCATTTTGTAGTGTTTTCATTAAGTTACTGTGTGTGTTGGTACAAATACTTTACACCTAGCACTTTGAAGTTAAGCCTACTGCTCTGCCAAGCTACCAAGGGGGTAAGCAGGGGTTAGCTGAGGGTGATTCTCTTTTACCCTGACTAGAGTGAGGGTCCTTGCTTGAACAGGGGGTAACCTGACTGTCAACCAAAGACCCCATTTCTAACAATGTCATTTTCAGAGAAAAAAGCACGAGCTGCCTTCTGCAGCCCTTTCTTCCCATTGTTTTGAAAAAAAAACATTTTTCACTGTATTTTGGCTAATTTCTTGGTCTCCTTCAGGGGAAACCACAAAGTCTGAGTACCTCTAGAATCCCTAGGATGTTGGAAAAAAAGGACGCAAATTTGGCGTGGGCAGCTTATGTGAACAAAAAGTTATGAGGGCCTAAGCGCGAACTGCCCTAAATAGCCAAAAACAGCTCGGCACAGGAGGGGGAAAAGGCCTGGCAGCAAAGGGGTTAATGTAACTAAAACATAGAGTGGTAGAGCATTGTCATTTAAAGACAGGTAATTTTCCATTGAAATGGCCACTAAATGTACACAGATATTCAGTTTTACTGATAAAACTATATAGCACACAAATGATAATGTGAGGAAATCGTGTTTCTGTAAATAATTCACTTTAAAAACTCCTTTCACTTTGCAATCAGAGAAAGAAAAATAAATACCAATCCCCATGTTAAAAGAATAAATCAGCCTGACATTAGACCTCTGTCTTTGAAGTACAAATGTAACAAGTTGAAACAGAATTTGAAGGCATCTTTATGTATTGCTCTGACTTTCCCGGCCCTCCAAAATTCAGCTTACAACCCACCAGTGGGTCACGACGGACAGTTTGGAAAACACTACTCTAGAGTTAAAATCCTATTGCCTATGTGGTGTGTTTCTTCTGATTGATCACTCATTATTTTCGTTAATTTTGATGCCCAGTTCACATACATCATTATGTAGTTCTCTGAGGTTCTTCTTGAGGTCTCCCCTTATGGTGCCCACCACTTTTTAACTTCTCTTAAGAATTGTTGTAGGAACTCTTGGGCAGTGCTCGTCATTGAAACCAGATCTTAACCTCGTTCCAGTGAAAAACTGGATCTGGTAGATATGGCAGTTTTATCACTCTTGGCCCTTTCACCAACTCTGTTGGCAGCCGTGGCTTCTCGTCATTGCCTTCCAATGTCCAAGCTTGTCAGGGCAGCTGTGGGTTATTCTGACTTGCTGAAGAGTATCTATAATGTAGGGATCACAAGGGTTGTTACAGTGCTCCTTCTCCACCCCTCATAGTGCTAGCCTGTCTCCAGGGCTATGGCCGGTGTTCTTTGTGCAGGTTTATCTTTAATGTTATTACTTATTGTATGCCTTGCAGCCTGTGGTGGACCTTACTCCTCTAAAGATCAGTGGTAATGAAGTGACTCACTGTCCTCCTTCCCTAATAGCCAGCAGCACACTGGACACCCTGTCTTTATGATTGTCTAGCAACTTATAATTGGCTTCTCACACCTATGAAGATCAGCGCGAATACAGGTCTTCCTGTAGTCACCTGCAGCACAGTACTGTGTCTGTTTCTTTTTGTATTTATTATCTTCCTAAACTCTGCATAGCGTTTAAATTGCTTGCTCTGTACTCAGGATTTTCTGCTTTATATGCTTGGAATTGGAGATCACCTGCCGGGCCTGTCTGCTAATTCAGGAAATTAGCCCCACAGGGGCTCATTTACATGCCCCTAGCACCATGGGGCATCACTTTCAGCAACACTCCTGTGGTGCTGTGCCCTTTTCCATATTCCATATTTACAAGGTGGCTCTAAGCCACTTTTTGTGGCTTAACGCCGCCTTGCACATGTGGCACCTTTACACACATCACTTTGCGTGAAAGGGGTGTTCAATAGGTGTAGCTGTGGGCAGCCACCTCAACACCCTTTTCATTTGGATGCTGCCTCAGATTTACAAGAAATCCTAAAGCTGAGGCTGTGACAAAAACTAGCGCCTCCGCAGAGTTAGAGTTAGAGTGGCGCAATGAGGAGAAATACTTTTATTTCTCCACGTTTTTGCTTTTTCTATGTGTGCTGCATTCTGCAGCACATATAGAAAGAGCAAAACGCCATTAATGATTGTTTAAGTGCAGGAAGGGACACCTTCCTGCATATAAACAATCATTCCCTGCAACACAGGCACCCTTGCTCTATTGTGCAAGTGTGCCTGCACTGGCGCAAGGCAGCAAATTTAGAGCTGGCACAGGGAGGAAACACAGGGATGCGCCATATTCTTGAAATGATGCAGCTTTGTGCAGCAAATTGCTTGTGGCACGAGCTTCACCATTTCCTAGTAAATGAGGCCCTCAGTGTTATTGCTTAAGTCCCGTTGGGGGCCCACCTATCATCTACCCTTGAACTGAGGGGCTGACTCTCACTGTGGACTTCTCAATAGGATCCCCTTTCCACCACACATGAAGTCCTCATTACAAGTGGCCCTGTAATTTTAATGAGGCTGGTAACAGAAGCTACCAGACCCATCAGAGTTACACACATTTGTGTTACACCGCAGCTCTATGGCGATCACCAGAGATTTTATCAGATACAAGCAGGCAAAATCCCTTGGTGAAATATATTGGACAAACATGCAGGAATCAGCTCAGCAAATCTGATTTTCTCATTTTATTTCACAAAATATTGATCTTCCCAGAAAATACTGCAACCCCCACTAAGGTAACAGGGATTGGAAATGACGTGGATTATTCAGGTTCCCTTCAGAATGAGGGTCAGTATTCTTCAGGAATGATACACTACAAATTAATAACAGGCACTTTTAGGTACCAGGGAACTAAGCTCTTGAACAGACTGATCTCTCGAATATGAACGGAAAATTGCTCCCATCAGTTGGGGTGTTTTATCCTGAAAACCGAACTTTTCAGACAGGCTTTCAATAAAGTCTTAAGCATGACAGATCCAAGCATCCGCCGGTACTTTCATGATAATATTTCCCCTGTTGTGCTCTATGACGTGACCCAGATGACATACAGGGCTCTATAAAACTCTAAAATGAATACATGATTGTGAAAATAGACTGTATTATAAACATGTTTGGACGTGGTAGGGCTCAAGATCTTGGGGCAGATTCAGAAAGCCATTCCCCTCCCTGGCTGATCTCTACTACTGACTTGGTACTAAGTATTTGATAGAGCACATCTTTCTTCAACTACAGGCCATTAAAACCGGGATCCTCTTTTTGGGTAAGAACAAGGATAGTAAGGATGGCTGTCTTTGAGGAGTATGGAAGATATACCTACTGTGCTCCCACAAATTAAGGGCCTGATTTAGGCAAAGTGGTGCTGCGCCCATTGCAGTGCCACTGTTCTTGCGCCCCTTAGCGCATCCCTTACGCCACCATGTGTGCGCTGTATCTAAGATATGGCGCACCATGACGGTAGTTAGGGGAACTAGCATCAAACTTTTTTGACGCTAGTTCGGAGCTTTGCAAAATTAGCATCAAAAATGTTGACGCTAATCCTGCAAATCCCGTTGAGGCCCATTGTAATCCACAGTGTGCCTCCTTTTAACACCTGCTCGAGAAGGCATTAAAAGTACTGAAAAATATAACGCAAAGAAATCTCTTAGGTTTTTTGGGCCATTTTTTCAGTGGTCCTAACGGGGTAACGCCCCTTTAGCATACATTATGCCTGGCACAGGCATAATGTGCTAAGATTTACAAAGTGGCACAATGCATGCATTGTGCCACTTTTTAAATTTGGCGCTGAGGTTATGGCCTCTTTGGGCCAAATTAACGTAAAAAATTATGCTGATGTGTGGCGTAAGGAGGCGCTAGGGGCTCTTAAATCTACCCCTATATGTCTAGATATTTCAATTGATGAGGACCTTACAATGAATTTGCAGGTCAATGCTGTCTGCAGCGCCTGTTTCTACACGCAGAGTAATCAAGATTCTTCCACTAAAGAGATCACCACTGGTTAGAATTGAAAAACATATTTTAATTCAAATGCATTTGTTAAATTAACAGATTATTTTATATACCTGCCTTAAAGTTAAATTATATTTACCTCTCACCTAGCTTTCCAGAAAGCTGTGAATACCAATACGTTTTGTAATAGTACAATGTTGGCTGTGTAATGAGTGTCTGCTTCAGTTAATGCAGCATTTACAAAATTTTCAATGCAGTGCAAACCGAGCATACAAGGTCTGTTTCCCTTCACCCACTTAGTCACCTTTTAGTACTTCCCTCCTTTATTCTTTTCTATGTTCTTCTGTCCCAACTTCCAGAAAAGTGAGACATACATTCTTGGCATGCGCCACATTTTTATGGCCATGTGAAATGATTCCAAAATATATTTAATGGCTTCCCATAACAGATTTCTTTTACGTCTCTTCAGATTTTTCCCTTTAGACTTTCATCTATTAAAGTGACTGAATTGGCCAAAGCTTACACACATGACGAATCAATGATCAGTGACACCCTTCTATTCTATAGCAAAAGCTGCACCTACCTGCCTAATCCATCTACCTTACCATGCAGTAGAGTAAGTCAAGTTTCCTTTCCTTACTGTCCAGCGAATTAATTTATTGGAAATAATTTGTAGTGGTGGGAGAGGCCAGTGAGTAAAGTGAGATAAAGTGCCGGATTTGATTTCAAGTTTGGCATGAAGGATACTATGTAACGAACAGGTCAAATACAGTCTATAACGCCCATTCCTTTCCCTATAGTGCAGTGCATTGTTTTCCTCACTGCCTACTTATGGCAGCCAATATAATAATATCCACATTTTATACATGACTTATGTGACGTAGTATCTTATTTATTATTTCTATGTCTCTTTGGAGTCAGGGTAGAAAGGCTATTGGAATTAAAGATAGATAATTGTCAACTTTAGCTGCCCCAGAAGGGCTGGCTAGCATGCCTCCATTAATTTAGCACAACAATGTGTACTCCTTACTGCATAATGCCTCACTAATAAATGAAAGGTAATTTATTTTTATTTTTCCACTCAAAGTTTTTGTTTAGTTACTAGAAAAGCCTTTAAAAGAAAAAAATCAAATCACTATTTTTTCAATCTGGTGTTATTCTGCCTTAATTCTTTTCTGCCAGTCAGCACTTTTTATGTGAGGCATGTGTGGGTAAGATAAAATTGGCCCTGTGACTCTCCCAATCATAATCACATCAAATTCTAACGGACCTAGGGGACCAGCAATGTACTGCTACTGTGCCACCCACTACTTAATTTTTGCACAGAGCATTTTTTACCTTTTGTCATGTTTCTCAAGGTGCTACTCCTGCTGGTCCACCAGCACCACGCACCAGGCAGGAGATAGCATCCCATCTGTGGTGGCAGAGGATGGAGGGAGACCATCTATTCCTTATGTCAACCGCTTGCGTCCCTGGAGGGTGGTGAGGCGGAAGTGGCTACCTCTGACCCAGGCCTCATTTCAGCACGCTAGCCCCAGCCTCCAGCCTCCCGGCCATGACATTGCCGGTGCCACCGCTAGCTGTCAGAAGCCCAGACTGGAACAGCTGCTGCGCCCTCCCGCTCAGACACTCGGAGAACATTGCTGCGGCCCATCCTGCAGAGGCTGGACCGCATAGAGAGGCACGTGGAGAGCTGACTGAACAGGATAGGATGATTGCCATTGCCTATTTTGCCTAGTAAAACCTAGATGTACACATATAACATCTTCTTCAGCAGAAGTTAATTAGTAACTAAACAAGCTCACTTCAATCCATAGTTTTTCTCTTACTTGGATAGATGAAGCGATGGCTGATACCTCAGTCTTTTTACTGCGGGGTTTTCCCAAAGGGACATCTTACCTTAAGGGAGTGGTAGTAGTAGTAGCAGGCTAGCGTGCTAACAGAGAAGACACAAGGTGCCACTCTCACCTATGCAAACTCTAACTGAAGTATTAAAGTGTTGTCCACCACTGTCAAGAAAGAAAATAGAGAGTTAGAGGGTCATATATTATATCATTACTTTAGGAAGACTGAGACCACACTACCACAATTTTAGTATTTGACACACAACAAAGAAGACCTGATATCAACTTCTTCTGAGCAATGGGAAGCTAATATTTAATGAAAACAAAACGTAAGAAATAAAATCCTCAAGTCAGGAGAAGTGGGCTTGGAGTCAGATGTGAATGGACAAGGTTAAGCGTTTACGCAACACACAACACAAGGCCTTAACGAAGATGTTGATTGGGCCGGTGTGGAATATTGCTCAGGTAATGGAAGGTCATGCAGTGAGTTGGTGTTGCTTTCACCACATCTGCCCCAGGAAGTCTGTGATCCATTTATGGTGTAAAATTAAGTCACACCTCAATAAATATACAGCCTGGGGGAAGAGACTTAGGGGCTCAATGAGTAGCTGAAAAAGGGGATTTGGGAAAAGGTGTGACAAAGACAACACTACACAAAATACGCAATGACAATATTCATCAGGGTGTTGAGCAGCACACCTTCATCAATCGGTTGTGGAAGGAAACGATGAAGGGATAAATGTGACACAGTTCAGTTAAATGCACTGCAAACAGCCCTTCTGCCTCAGAGAGACCAAGGATTGTATATCTCTCAATGTTATGTTTTCTAGGTTTAAAAAATACAAATTATGGAGGATTGAAGTTAACCCATCTAGTTCTAAAAATGACAATTGCTAAAAGAAAAATGATATTGCATTGCCAAATGAAGCAGTGCATCTCCATTCTTCTTGAAATGTCTGTCACTCTTGGGTGCCTGGCTGAACATGTCCAACAGGTAACCTGGAGTGCTGAGCTTTCATCACGTTTTGTTTGTGCAGGAGAGGGCTAGGAGAAGGCCTGCGTATTAAAAAATAGTAACTGTGTTATAGAGTAAAGGAGAAGGACAAAAGGAAGGTTTCATGGGGAGTCAGAAGTGTACCAAGAAGACTCAGATGGAGAGCAAGCATATAAAGAGGAGTTTCACATTCGAGCCAGCAATGCAGCAAACATACACTTAGCAGCATTTTCCAAATCAACACACCTCTCTCCACAGAGCTGAGTGAGTACTAGACCTCGTAGTCTTCACCGTCATCATGGTTTCTCTTTGAAGCCAATAACTTTCTTCTTCTAGCTGTTGAGGTAGTCCGACTCTGAGTCCTTCCATCCTCCTCCTCCTGATTCTGAGTAACTCCGTCCCAGTCCCAAGCCGAGCAAGGTAGACCTGTGTAGTGTACTGCTGTTGAAGAACAAATAGAGTAACAGAATTGGAGTATTTTAAGTAGATTTGTGTTTGGTAACTAAAGTGACTGGTCTGGTCTCTGAGGAACCAGAAAAAAGAGGAGTGGACCCTGCAGGTAAATTTCACCAAGTTTGAAAGGCCAATCACTTTCAGGAAAAAAGGATTACCCATCAGCCCCCAAACACTGCAAATCATCAAAATCAAGTTTACAAACTTGATGAACTCCCTACCTCACTGTCAGCCACTACATACATCAATCATCACTCAGAATCACTCAATATTCACCACCAAGTGGTGCAATAGTTAGTAGTTACCTCTTCCAATCCAGGCACGCCAGTTAATATAAAATATTATCTCCTCTAAGATGGTAGCAACACATTGGAATTTGGTATTGGCACTGGCAGTCTTTTCACCAATGATCGTCTGGGACAGCCCTGCTAGGTGATGTAAAAAAAGGATGGGCAATGACATGTTAAGGAGGCAGGTATTGTCTCCAATGTCCTGAGGGGAATGTGGGGGTTTCTTCAATGCACACGCGTCCAACTCCAATCCAGCCATATATGTGACAAAAAAATGGTGCCGACACAAGCATATAAGCATATATAGCATGTTCCATTTGCTATTTTTTTTGCAAAGTAAAAAAGAAAGAAGTTCAATGAGAAAAAATTAAAAAGTTTCATGGTGGCACTGGCATACTCAGTCTGGGAAGTAGAGTTCATCCTCCATCTGAGGTGGATCACCCAGAAGTTGGTCAGCAAACACATTTGATTCTGACAAATCATCAACTTCCTCCTCCTGTGGTTTTTTGGAATGGTGTAATCAGGTGGTATAAAATGTTGCTTCATTTTGCTCCACGTTTTGAGGCAAGAAACTGGCCCCTCTCACTGTAACAACTGTGCCAGCTGCACTGAACACATGTTCGGTAGACACACTGGAAACAGGCCAAGCCAGATACGTTATTGTCAGCCTACTGATCTGTGGCCATTGGCGCATCTTCCCATAACAATCCACCAATGGGTTTTACACTTCTTTTGGGTCATCCAAATATTCCTGGAACATCCTCTGAAGTGTCAATGGTGCTGCCACTTGCTCAACCTCTTTTGCCTTTACCTCTGCACTGGACATAAGACCTGCCACAAGAGGCCAAGTCAACGCAGAGTTTGGGTCTGATTCTTCTTATGCTGCTGTTGCCAGTGTTCTTGTTGATGGTGTTGGCTGCTGTGAGACAATAGTTCCCTCTACGGAAGTTGAAGGTGGCAGCCTAGAACTGCAGAGCAGGACTCTAAGTGCCAGCCATTCTTCTTCCAATTCTTCAGCTTCCTCAACAATCCACCTCTAAACATCCCATTTAGAAAAAGGAATAAAAGTGTAAAGAATTTTTTTGTAGCGTGGATCAAGTAGGGTGGCACAAATGTACTCTTTGAATAAGATAATATCATTTTGCAGCCTTGTGTTACAAGTCAAGCAATAGCTTAGGTTCTCAACAAGGCATGCACTTCTGGGTTTCTGTTCACACCTCTGAGTGCAAACCTTTCAGACACCTTCTTTAGCTGCTCCTGTAGCAGATGCAACAACAGGATAGCTTGGCCCATTATACTGTCATCCTTGCTAACTTCCCATAGGAAAACCTCAAAAGGGAGCAGCATCTTTGTCAAGCATTTGAAACAGCAACTCTAGAAAAATAGGACCAATTTGGAACCTTCTACTTCAGTCGGATGACTGCCACACATTCTAAGAATCCCACTCCTTCCACGAAAGAAAAAGGGAGGAGGTCCAGTGCTAATATTTTTGTCAGCTTCCCATTGTACAAACGTGCGATTGGGTGATGCAGTCATATGACCCCTCCTGTCTAAACATGCCCATAATGGTAGCTTGGATTTTCTTCTTGTCTTGGGCCACTGATGCAGGTGACTTTTGAGATCAGGTGGTGTTAGACTCAATGTGCATCGTGGTGTAGTCGCTGTATGCCATGGTGTCTCCATCTGACTCTGTGTCTTCTTTTGCCATTGTGAGGTTGCTGAGGCAGGTGATTCTGGTGCACTGCTGGGGACAGGGCTGCTTTGTGTGAGGATGTGACCCTCTTCTTCCCCACCTTCCACCATGATTTGACCAGTTGTAGCTGATGTTTCCCTTCTGTCCTCAACTTCACCACTGAGACCATCTTCAGCAATTTTTTTAAGGTGCTCCTCCCACCGGATTGCGTGATGTTTTTTCATAAGGGTCGCATGGGCTCCAGTGCCATAATGTGAACCAGGCTTACCTCGACAAACAATAGTGTGGCAAATGGAGCATTTTACAATGTGCTCCTCCTGTTTGCTAATCGTGAAAAAGTCCCATGTTGTGGAAAAGTACTTTCTTACTGGGTCACTGCCAATGCCTGAAGAACTGGAGGTAGGTTGGATTGTCAAGTGCCTCTCTGCACTGCATACTTCTACTGAGGTAGGGGTTGGTGCAGGTATTTGGTGGGGCCTTTCAAACATGGGAGCTGGTGGTGCTGCTTGTGCCAAATCCCTTAGAGCAGGTTGGATGGTAATGTTTGATTCCTCTGTGCCAGCTTTCACAATGACTGGCTCGTCATGATCATCCTCCTCATCTTCATCCTCTTCCATAATTCTAAGGCTTTCTGGAACTTTTCTTTTCCCTTGCCTCCCCTGGTGTCTCCCAGGCTCTGCTGGGGTCCACACCATGTCCCTATCATCGTCCTCAGAAGTGGTGCTTGGAGAAGATGGTGGAATAGTACCTTTCCTTTTTTTTTGCTGGAGATCTGAAAGTCATTGATTCTGAAGGAGGAGGTTCTTGCTTGGCAGGAAGCTCGACCTCCTGTTCTGCTCCAACTTCGGAAAGATCAACTATTGCTGACTGTGGCTGCTGTTCACTTTGCTCTGTTTCCTGAAATGACTGATGTTATACTTGGCATCATTGGCATGGCCTCCCCTAGCGTTTTGTCTCTACTTCCCAGGTTGCTTCTGTGTGCTGGGCTGTTTTTGCTGGTTTTGTCTGCTCTGGACACTTTACCACTGCTGACCAGTGCTAAAGTGTAGGTGTTCCCTGTATAAATTGCATGTGTGCATTGGCTTTCCATGATTGGCATATTTGATTTACTAGTAAGTCCCTACTAAAGTGCACTAGAAGTGCCCAGGGCCTGTAAACCAAATGCCACTAGTAGGCCATGCAGCACTTGTTGTGCCACCCACATTAGAAGCCCTGTAAACATGGCTCACATCTGCCACTGCAGTGTCTGTGTGTGTAGATTTAAACAGCCAATTTGACTTGGCAAGTGTACCCACTTGTCAGGCCTAAACCTTCCCTTATTATACATGTAAGGCACCCTAAGGTAGGCCCTAGGTAGCCCCATAAGCAGGGTGCAGTGTATGTTAAAGGTGGGACATGTACTTATGAGTTTTACATGTCCTGACAGTGAAATACTTCCAAATTCAGTTTTCACTGTTGCACGGCCTATCTCTCTCTTAGGTTAACATGGGGGCTGCCTTTAAATATTATTAAAGCGCAGATTCCCTTTGGGAGCAGATAGACATGGAGTTTGGGGTCCCTGAACTCACAATTTAAAATACATCTGTTAGTGAAGTTGGTTTTTAGATGGTGTGTTTGAAAATGCCACTTTTAGAAAGTAGGCATTTTCTTGCTTAAACCATTCTGTGACTCTGCCTGTTTGTGGATTCCCTGTCCAGGTCAGTTTGACAGTTGGGCTGTTTACACCTCTCCTCTAGACAGCGATACAAAGGGAGCTGAGGTTTAGTCTGCATATCCTGATGGGCCATCTGGGCTGAGGGGAGGAGTGGTCACTTACACCTGAAAGGGCTGTGCCTGCTCTCACACAATGCAGTCTCCAATGCCCTGGTGTGTGTCTGGGGCCTGGCTTGGACAAGGCAGGGTCTTGAAAACAACAGAGACTTCTCTTTGAAGTAGGCCTACTTCAGAGGCAGAAAGGGGTATACGAAGAGCCTCCAACCCCCTGAAAATCAGATTACTTCTGGAACCAAGAGGAACCTCTGCCCAGCAGAAGATCTGGAGAAGCTGGAGAAGGAGTACTGCCCCTTTGCCTGTGACTGTGCTTTGCCTGGTTGGCCTGGAGTAGCTGATTCTACCTGAGAGAGAACAAAGACTGACTTTTGTGTGACTTCCCACTGGTGAAGAATCTCCAAGGACTTGAACTGAGTTTGCCTCCTGTTGTTGAAGTCTCAGGGACAACAAAGACTTCTCTCTGCCAGCACTTGGGCTTTCTGCTGAGAGTCCTGCCTGCCAAGTGGTGCCCTAACCTGTCTATGGGCCCTTGAAAGGTTCAACTGGTGGAAAAGGACAGAAATCCATGCAAAGACAGCCGTTCGGGGAAACTTTTGACTCGCCACCTGCCTCACGGCTAATAAATGACGCGCCTCCGGCCTCGCGGCTAAAATCGATGCTCCACCTGCATCATGGCTGGAGATCAATGCAACGCCGCTGGAGAAACGACATGCAACACCTGCAGCGGCTACTGTTAATGACGCAAGCCCCCAAACAGCACGGTATCTTGACACCGTGTGACTGGATTTCAACGCAACATCGATGGGTGCGAAAAATCAAAGAAAAGCCTGCCCGGACTCGATGTTCCCATCCGGGATCGACTCATCGCTCTCTTGTGGGAGAGAAGAAATAACACATGCCGACCCGACCAGAGAAGGGACAACACACGTTCTTGCTTGCGAGTGAGAAATCGATGCATCGCTGACCTTCTTTGACGCACACTCGCTTGTGTGGCTTTATTTTGACACTACCCAGGTACTTTTGTGCAATAACAGCATTCTCACTGTTTTCTAAGGATGTAAGACTCTTACTGTTTTTAAAAAAGCATAACTTGACTTGTGAATGTCGGATTTTTACCATTTTGGTCTTTTTTTGTTTAGAAAAATACTTTCTATTTTTCTAAATCTGTGTTGTGTCATTTTATAGTGGATTCACAGGGATACTGTGTGTGTTGGTCCAAATACTTTACCCATTGCTTCTGAAGTTAAGCCTGCATGCTCGTGCCAAGCTACCAAGGGCGTGAGTGGGGTTACTTGAGGGGATTCTCCTTTACCCTGACTAGAGTGAGGGTCCTTGCTTGGACAGGGGGTATTCTGACTGCCAACCAAAGACCCCATTTCTAACAATTGGGTACTACTTTGCAAAAGGAACAAATCAAATTCAGTGTCACTGCTTGTTGGCATTGCCATGATTGTATTGGTTGCCTCACTGACAGACATGGTCTTAGGCTTAGGTTGGGGTGGTGCTGTAGGAGCAGGAATGCTTCTCCAAGGTTCCTCCCTGGAGGCAGGTGTGGTAGGCTCATGGCTCCCGAAACAGGTTGCAGTCGCCCACCACTGGTGGAAAGCTGCTTTTTCTCACTGACCACGTTCTTGGAAGCAACTTTCCTTGGGGCCATCTTAAAGCTTTCAGTTGGCGGTGGCACTTAGCTGCACGAGTGGAAGAAATTTTTAGGACTGAAATAACTGTTCAGGCCTTCTCTTTGGCAGTACTGCGGGTGATGTGACGTCTCTTTTCTTGTGCACCTAAAAGCAACCAAGCAAGAAAAACATGTAGTTAGTGAAATGTGGCATTTTTGCAGGTTGGAATAATACAGACAAATACAATATTAGAGTGGTTGGTTACTTATTTAATAAATACCAATTGAATCAAACATTGTAAAGTCAAACCACATCATAACCTTTCATTTCAAATCAGGCAACACTACATGCAGATATAGCTCTTTGCTTTACCTCCATCTATTTTAAAGGAGACACCTGTGGTTGTCTGAGAGAGGTGCATGAGTGAATGGAATTATCCTTAAAAAACCTATGGCGGCGAAGTGGTCCAGGGGAAATGGAATAATCATTACAAAAAATTAATTATGCTGCTGATGTGTCTGCAGTGCACCGCAGCCAGGGTGTCCAGGAGGAAATGGAATTACTATACACCTAAGGAAACCTAATGCTGTAGCATGGCTGTGCGCCTATGGTAGATGGATGGATGGGTGAATGGATGGATGGTTTGATGCATCAAGGCAAAATGCAGAATTAAATAAATTGAAATAATAAAACAAGTTAAAACAATCAAAAACGAAAATCAATAAAATTAAAATTAAAATAAAACTTAAAAAATAAATTAAAATTAAAATTAAAAAATCTAATTAAAATTAAAATTAAAAATTAAAATATAAACTTAAATTAAACAAATGATCAAGAATTGCTGATATTTGTATACAAGCCTGTGTCAAAGGCACACTGGCTGCATGCACAAAATGGCTGCCACCTACATGGTTAAATAACAACAAGGAGCAAGTAGTCATAGCAAACAAAGAACACAAGCAAGCCTATGGCAAAGGCACACTGGCTGGACGAACAAAATGGCCATCAGCCACATGGTCAAACAGCAAGGGACAAGGAGGCATGGGGAACAAAGAACACATGCAAGTCTACGGCAAAGGAACACTGGGTGCATCGCCAAAACAACAACCACAAGGAGAACGAGAACGAAGAACACATACAAGCCTATGGCAAAGGCACACGGGCTGCATACACAAAATGGTTGCCAGCCACATGGTCAAAAACAATAGGGAGCAAGGAACTTGGTAAACAAAGAACACATGCAAATCTATGTCAAAGGCACACTGGCTCAATGCACAAAATGGCCGCCAGGCACATGGTCAAACAACATCAACAAGGAGCAAGGAGAAGAAAGAACACATGCTAACCTATGGCAAAGATACACTGGCTGGATGCACAAAATGGCTGTAAGACACATGATCAAACAACAACTGCGAACAAAGAGGCATGGAGAACAAAGAACACATACAAGTGTTAACGCTGAATTTTACTAATGAATATTCATGTATTCTGAGTGTTGAATTTGCACAGAAAATGTATTAACTTAGAGAAAAATAATGCACGCATTTGAAGTTGCGCCTGAGTGGTCACCAATGTTCACGAAGCACACATATTAATGGCTTATTAATATGAAATGTTGAGCTTATGTTTGATTAATATAGTAATATGTCATATTAATGGTTATGCATTATGTATTAGCTTTATTAATTTGTAGTTCTTAACTTAGCGAGGTATTGGGCCTAGTTGCACGGTCAAGCTGCATTTCTTAGGTGACTGGTAAAATGGCTGCTTAGAGAATTAAATTGTTATTTTCCACTGTACTGGCCATGTGCTCATAGCTGAAGTTAGCTCTCATGAGAAACTGCTTGCTAGAAGATGCTGTACTAGCTAGGGAAGCATTGTATATCATAGTATGTGTAAGAGTGACCTTCCCAGGAGAAGACAATGGATGCACTGACTGGAGTATAAGTTGCAATGATATTGATACTTGACAAGCTGAACGATGGGAACGGGAGAACAGGAGTCAATCATCGACATGTTAACCGTGTAGTAGTAAAACTTTAGATTTGGGGTTTTATTTTCATTGGACTAAGTGTAAACATGCAATTCTTTGACCAATACGGACTTGGGAAGTAGTTTCAGTAAATCTAACTTAGCCAGACTGTACCGAGAGGAGAGAGGCCATTAGCTATTTTCTTCCTAACAGTCCTGAGAGACCATTCCGCGATATTCTTCTTAACTGTCTTAAGTGTTTAACTATCCTTCCTGAACTGCATGAAGAGACTTTGCTTTTCCTGAACTTTAGTGCTGGATCCTGATGTCTTGCTGACCAAACTGATGTCCTGTTGACAAAGACTGTCACAGCTTGCTGAGCCATAGTGAGGACAGGTATAAGACGATGTTACTGAATATTATGTCTGGTTGCATTTGCTCCTAGGTACCAACCACTATTTTGATAGAGCCATAGTTAGATGTTTTTCCAAATTTATGTGACTAAATTGTTTTGCATGAAGTCAAAACATGCTATTCTAATTTGATGTCAGTGAAGGTTCTCACTGATGAAGTTTGCTACATGTAATAACAGTTGATGTCTTTTCTTTGCTGAATCTAAATGTACCCTATTTCGTTTGCGCAGCTATTCGTATTATTAATTTGTACTGTAACCTTAGAATGTGTGGTAGCTCAAGCTTTTATTAGATTGTGATTCTTTCGCCGCTTTGGTCAGCCAGTTTTGTTTCTGTATGTTTATCACTTGATTTTGAGGCTAAGTTACGTGACTTTAGCATTGTTGAAATAGGGAAAAAAACATTCTAACTTTTACATAAAGGTGTGGTTATTCATGACTGAAAGGTCATGGTGAGTGGGAATTACTGACTCCCATTGATTACTTGATGTCATTGATTGCTATTTGCTATTGATTTGTATTAGTACACGGTTACGTGGTGGGAACAACTCGAAGCGCAGTCAAAAGGCCCATCGACCTATACGGGTCTCCCTTGTAAGTTTACTTAATAAGGTCTGACTCGCTAACACAAGCCGATAGACAGAGACTATACAAAATGGCCCTTGGCCACATGGCATGGAGAAAAAAGACAGATGGTGAACGATGACAAACACACACTGGCCATAAGGAGGCATGGTGGTAACACTGAAGAAAATACTAAAATTAATTTTGCAATGCAAAACATAAAAACGAACTGAGCTATAAAAATTTCACAACAACACACATCCTACTATGACATCAAATATTATCCAACAACATATACACTTTTTGCAAAAAAATGAAATGCAAACTATAGATAACATTTTTAATCTAATCCAATGCCATCCCTGCCCTAAATGAAGTTTTAAAAACATATACCACTGAAACACTTATTTCATGCACTGATGATCACTAGTACTGGGCCTACTGGCTAGATGGCCCTTTGGAAATCTAGGCCACATTGTAAAATAATATTGCACATGTTACAAACATGTAGAAAAGTTACTGAGCTGTGCAAAATGTTTCCTTTACAAAAGATGAAAAATCAATGAAATGCAAAATAACTAGACTCCAGGCCACCCACCACTATAAAATGTAAAAATCTAATTAAATTACAAAGAAATACTGGTGCATGCCCAAACAAACAACACTCTTATATAATATGTTTTTAATTCACTTGTGTGATTTCACAAATACAAAGTCCTTGAATCGAAATGTATATCCAGTAGACATAGAGAGTGATACTTCCACATCGAGATCCAAGTTAAAAGTGGCCAGCAGATGGAGAAAGCACTGTGAGGAGCCTTCTGGACCGGATGTTGGAGTCTCTGGAGCACTTCCTTCCTGTTTGAAAAAAAAGCTTCTCACACTAAAACCAACTTAAAGAGTCCATTGGAGAAGAAAGTATACTCAAAAACCTCTTTTGAACTGGATTTAGATGTACCTCGAGAACAAAATCTACTCCTAGTGTGGTGGGACTGTTTTGGTCACTGCCACAGCTGGAAGCGGCGTGAGTGAACGTGAAGTCTTGCGCGTGGGGCCAGAAGCAGCATGATCGAACACAAAGTCTTGTGCATGCTCGCTAGCGGCCCGGGAGCATCGTGGCACTCACGAGCAAGCACCAATAGACAAATCTCACATGTGAAAATGAACTCCGCTCTGCGCCAGATGGAAGAATTTGGGCACTCTGTGCTACTACATGTAGTGGCCAAATTCCAAACACTGCATGAGCGGAGTGGTGTTTCCACCTGAGCCTAATAAGATTTAAGGTGAACACTGGCATATATATGAACCGAACTGCCAAACAAGGGCTTGATTCACAAAGGTAATTTACGTGTAGTAAAGTTATGGATGCAGACTTTCTACACTTGCAGTGGAATCTCTACACTTGAGGTTGACTGCCCACTGCAGAGTGCGTGCAGTGCAAAGAATCCACCGTGAGCACGAACAATCTGCTGTGAGCAACTTTACTACACTGAAGTTACCTTCATGAATCGGGCCCCAAGTAATTACAACAGTCTCCACAAATCTCATCACAGCAATCCTCCATTTTTGCTCACTGAGCAGGCCAGCTTCTGCATCTAGCTTGCAACCCTTCAGCAACTCAAATGATCGGAGATCCCATTGTGCATGCTTGGTACAAAAAAATCAGTAGTCCAATCAAATCAATTCAAGTACTCCAAAATGTGTATTTTCGTTTAATGTATTGGGCACCAGAACATATAGATGAGCAACCAAGTACAAATACGCAGCCCTTGTATTCATTTCAGCAATAGTCAACTTCCTTGTAGCGAATTATTAGGAACAGTTATATTCCCACACCTCTTGTGCAAAGCTTAATGGACAGCTCCCTTTCTGGTTTTCCTGTTTAAAAAGGCTCCGTTGAGCCAACGAGCTGACGAGCTCTGGTTGAAGCACCTGCATGCCAGTGAGTGGTACAGGAACCTGAGAGGACGTTTGGCAGCATTTCCAGCAACCCCACAGACAAAGCTGCTCTCTGCTGATGAAGGGCTTACCCAGAAACACGAAAAAACAAACTTGTACTGCATTTACCATGATGCACTGGGGCTGACTGCATGCTGGAGTGTGAGGCAGGGTGCTCCCTTTCTGGTTTTCCTGGACAGCCATTTTTACTCCACACAGCAAGTTGTTCTGTGCCCCCTCAAACGGAAACACCTCTTGTCTCTTAAAAAAAGTATTTTGTCCTCAAAATGCATGGAAAAATAGTAAGCCCTCTCAAATTATCCAGAGCGCTTATGAGCACGTGAAGACCCATCCTCTTACAGTCGGCACTGTTTTGTTGACAATTTGCGGTATTTCTACTCACTACATTATGTTATGGTATGTTACGTTATGTTACGTTATGTTATGTTATGTTATGTTGAAACACCCTTTTCAGTTGTTATTATTGCATACAAATCACTGGGGTCTCACCTTGAAAGAAATCACCTATTTAACATGTATTATGTCAGTTGTATGTCTTTTGGGGTTCGATCAATGGAAACCTAAAAAAGTTTTTTTTTATATTAAGCTACCTTTATACTGTAAAAAAGATATAACACTTATCACACATAGTATGGTCCAACTACCCCATAAAGTGGTCCATAAAACTCTTATAAAACATTTTGTCCTTCAGCTAAGTCATATTGACCTGTCTGGTAGAGCAAAAATGTACTGACATGATATTTGCTCCTGTTAAAGCACATAGCAAGGCAGAAAGTACATAGCAAGTCAGAATAGCTCCACTAAATACTGAATCTCAATTATAATAATTATTTTAAATATTTAAGCCTAGCTAAACTCTGGGAAGTTACAGAAAAGGAAATAAAGGACTAGCAAGCACGTCAATCCAGCAACTTAGCCAGGCTCCAAATCCTAAGAGAGAGAACAACATTATTCTTAATTGAAGAATCCAAAAGAAGAATGCACTAAGCTGGCAAAATTGTACATCTAAATACTAGAAATGAGCAAACAGAATATCTTGAATTTTATATCCAGAAAATACAACATGATTGCCATAAATTACGCATCAAACTGTGAGAAAGACATGGAGTTTTGTATCAGTATGGCTCATTAATGAGCGGTGCAAAAGTATTGTTAGCACTATTGTTAAGTAGTGTAGCAAACATACAATGTAGACTTCAAAAGAGTAGCTGTTGTCGAGCAGGGACATAAGTAAAAAGTACGGTGTTCAGAAATGGATAAACACCAACATTATGTTAGCACTACTACTAAGTAGACTAATAGTGTATCAAACCTGCAATGGAGGCCAGGAAAAATAACTGGTGTCGGGCAGGAGGCATATATTCCAAACATGTGGCGTTCAGTAATAAATACACCAGTATACACCATTGTTATATTGAGATTAGGTTTAGAGGTGTTACAGAAGCCCAAAAAATGCCACATAATGTCCAAATTATAGCATTTATATAGTAAGTGCTATAGGATGTGAGCCAGAATATACAGCAAAAGGGTGTAATGTAAAGGAAGTACCTCACATAGCATCAAACTGAGTCCCGTAAGCCGTGATAAACTGGGACCTGCAAAAAGCGATGACAAGCGATGAGGTGGTTTAAAGATAAAAAAAAAACAGAATCGGAATACAGGCTTCAACTGGTAGACGTTTATCTCTGTTTTGTGAAAGTAACCGCAACTGCATCTAAAGTAAATAGAGAACACTGATGAGTCACCCGTATTTAAACGCATGGCAACTAGAAGTGCAAGCATTTGTAGCGCAAGGACTGAAAACAAGCAGCGGTGCAGGAAGGACGGCAGCAATGACGGGAGGGAGGGGGTGCGAGCGAGGAGGCAACAGATGGCCAGAGATGGCCAACCAAAAAGATCATTCAGTGAAGTCCGCTGAGAGGAAGGAAGAGGGGCTGTCACACGCTGTAGCAGAAGTGTAAACGTAGTCTGATGGCCAACAAAATGTTCTCTTAGCGAAATTGCCTAGGAGGGAACTAAGCACGCAAACAAGGGACATTGACCAATAAAAAGAAAGCATTTAAGACAAGCACAACAAAGAACGAATGGCAATAGTGGGCGTGGTTAAAAGCCCATAGACTGAATACACCATGTCTTGCAGGCAGCTCTGCGCACTGCATAGGCTCGACCTAAAAGCACACAAGAGACTGAGGACTAAGGGTCAGCCAACATGTTTCTATACATAAAGCCTCAACTGATGATTTTAAGACTGTTTCAGAGCTAGGTGGAAGAGCGGACGACTTGGAGCTAGCCGCAAACTACTGGTCTGAAGAAGGCTAGTGTCCAAGACCCTGAAGAGCATAACAGTGAACTACAGAGCAATCAGTAAGACCTAAAAACCTGCTGCTGGCAAATAGGGTCAATATTAGGGATATCTTACGGGGAGCTGAAGATGACACGGTACTGCCAAAGCTGCAGACTTTGAAATAGGGGAACCATGTTCAAGTCTTGGCTTCAGCTCAACATCCTGTGATTCTGGGAAAATCACTTAATCTCCCCACACCTAAAAAATGAATCTGACCTTGTGTAATGTAACTGGTGCTCATGTAAAGTGCTCCAATACCTTTGGACTGAGTTTGTGCTATATAAAAATGCAAAAATAACTCCAAGACTTGGTGTTAGAACTGCTGCACTCCATCCAGGGTCTGTTGGATGTTCCCCCATCAAGGCTTGACTGCACTCACAGAGTCTGTGGAAGAAATGCTCTAATGCATAGCCAGATAATTTGACAAGGATGCACTACTTTGAGTATAAGGAACTGATTATTCAAAGAATGAGACAGAAGGATACAAAGATCTTTAGGGGCCGCCACAGATGATAGATTTTCCTAGACCTACCAGCAACTACAATGCACAAGCATGGACCTTCTGCCTGGTGACCAAGTTCTGGGGGGAACAACAAATTCCCTATCGGGGGGACACCCATTCTCTGTGGAAAGGCAAGCAGAAGGCTTTATGATCACTATGTGAGGTGAAAGACCTCCTGGGTCAGGGAGATGATAAGGAGGACATATATGGCAGGTGGTGTGAACTGGTAAGAGACATAGCAAGCCATGCACATCCACCACAGTCGAAGAGAGCAGAAGCGGTACAGCATCTGAAAAAGACTGGAGCAGCCAAAGATAAAGAATCAGGACCTACAACTACTGCAAGAGCTGAGGTTCATCCAGAGGATTGCTCTTCACAAATAAAAGTGGCAAACTGTGAGGTGCGAGTGGACATGTGTATCGCAAAATGCCTAGACAGGGGAGTAGCCAGGACATTTCCAGATTTATTGTGCATGATAAGGTGTAACTACCTTCAATCAATCAATCAATCATAACATTTGTAGAGCGCACTACGTACCCGTGAGGGTTTCAAGGCGCTGAAGGGGGGGGTGCTGCTACTGGTCGAAGAGCCAGGTCTTAAGAAGTCTCCTGAAGGTGAGAAGGTCCTGTGTCTGTCGCAGGGAGGTCGGGAGGGTGTTCCAGGTCTTGGCGGTGAGGTAGGAGAAGGATCTGCCTCCGGAGGTCTTGCGCTGGATGCGGGGAACGATGGCGAGGGCGAGGTTGGTGGAGCGGAGTTGGCGGGTGGGGGCGTAGAAGTTGAGTCTGTTGTTCAGGTAGGCTGGTCCGGTGTTGTGGGGTGCCTTGTGGGCGTGGGTGAGGAGTTTGAAGGTGATCCTCTTGTCCACGGGGAGCCAGTGGAGGTCTCTCAGGTGGTGGGAGATGTGGCAGTGGCGGGGTACGTTAAGGGCCAGTCGGGCGGAGGCGTTTTGGATGCGTTGGAGGCGTCGGATGTCTTTTGCTGGGATGCCTGTGTAGAGTACGTTGCCGCAGTCTAGTCTGCTGCTGACGAGGGCCTGGGTCACCGTTCTTCTGGTTTCCGTCGGGATCCATTTGTAGATTCTACGGAGCATGCGGAGGGTGTTGTAGCAGGAGGAGGAAACTGCATTGACCTGCTTGGACATGGTGAGGGCGGGGTCGAGGACGAAACCCAGGTTGCGTGTGTGGTTGGCTGGCGTTGGCGGGGCTCCCAGCGTGGTGGGCCACCAGGAGTCGTCCCAGGCGGAGAGGGTGCGTCCGAGGATGAGGACCTCCGTTTTGTCGGAGTTCAACTTCAGGCGGCTGTATCTCATCCACTCGGCGATGGACTTCAATCCCTCGTGGAGGTTGGCTTTGGCGGTGTGTGGGTCTTTGGTGAGGGAGAGGATGAGCTGGGTGTTGTCGGCGTAAGAGAGAATGTTGAGGTTGTGCTGACAGGCCAGTTGTGCGAGGGGGGCCATGTAGATGTTGAACAGCGTCGGGCTCAGTGAGGAGCCTTGGGGTACGCCGCAGATGATGTTGGTGGCTTTGGAGCGGAAGGGTGGGAGGCGGACTCTCTGGGTTCTGCCGGAGAGGAATGAGGAGATCCAGTTGAGGGCTTTTTCTTGTATTCCGGCTTCGTGGAGGCGTGTTTTCAGGGTGCGATGGCAGACTGTGTCAAAGGCAGCGGATAGGTCCAGGAGGATGAGGGCTGATGTTTCGCCGTTGTCCATTTGCTGTCTGATGTCATCTGTGGCGGCGAGGAGTGCTGTCTCGGTGCTGTGGATGCGTCTGAAACCGGACTGGGAGGGGTCCAGGATGGAGTTGTCCTCGAGGTGGTGGGTAAGCTGAGCGTTGACGATCTTCTCGGTGACCTTTGCCGGAAGGGGAGCAGGGAGATCGGTCGGAAGTTTTTGAGGTCGTTGGGGTCTGCCTTGGGCTTCTTAAGGAGGGCGTGGATTTCGGCGTGCTTCCAGCTTTCCGGGAAAGTTCCGGTTTCGAAGGATAGGTTGATGACCTTTTGAAGTTGGGGGGGCGATGGTAGAGTCAGCTTTGTTGTAGACGTGGTGGGGGCATGGGTCAGAAGGGGATCCTGAGTGGATGGAGTTCATGATCTTGCGTGTTTCAGTGTCGTCTACGTAGGTCCAGGCGGTCAGGCGGTTGGTGCAGGTGGAGTTTCCGGTGGTGGGGTCTGACGGAGGTGTGGTGTTCAGGCTGTTGTGGATGTCGGCGATCTTTTGATAGAAGAAGGTGGACAGGGCGTCGCAGAGTTCTTGGGATGGTGGGATGTCGTTGACATTGGCGCTGGGGTTGGAGAGCTCTTTCACGATGCAGAAGAGTTCTTTGCTGTTGTGTGCGTTGTTGTTCAGGCATTCTGTGAAGTGGGATCATTTGGCGAGTCTGATTAGCTGGTGGTGCTTGCGGGTGGCCTCCTTGTGGGCTGACAGGCTGTCGGGTGTGTGTTCGAGGAGCCATTTCTTCTTTAGATTCTGGCAGACGCGTTTGGAGGTAAGGAGTTCGTCAGTGAACCAGGTGGCTTTTTTTTCTTTCTTGGTTGTCTGTGGACCTCTTGGCACAGTCGTTGATCCACCGTCGTAGGTTGAGTGCGGCGGTGTCTGGGTCGGTGGAGTCGGTGGGTGGGTTCTGGGTGAGGGTGCTGGTCAGCTGGTCGACGGTGACTTTGCTCCAGCGGCGGTGTGGTGGTTGTTCGGTACGGTGGTGCTCGATGTGCTTCTTGAAAGTGAAGTGGATGCAGTGGTGGTCGGTCCAGTGGAGTTCGGTGGTGTGGTTAAAGGTGACGTGGTTGCTTGCGGAGAAGATCGGATCAAGCGTGTGGCCGGCGATGTGGGTGGGTGTGTTGACCAGTTGTCTGAGGCCGAGGTTGGAGAGGCTGTCAATCAGAGATGCGGTGTTGGCGTCGTTGTTGTTCTCCAAATGGAAGTTGAGGTCTCCAAGGAGGATGTAGTCTGTAGAAGGGAGCGCGTGGGTGCTCGTGAGGTCGGCGATGAAGTCGCTGAAGGGTGCTCGTGGTCCTGGGGGTCTGTAGATGAGCGTTCCCCTGAAGGTGGTGTTGGGGTCAGTGTAGATCCGGAAGTGTAGGTGTTTGGCGGTCTTGAGGGTGTCGTCTGTGTGGGTGTGGATTTTGAGGGTGGATTTGTGGGCGATGGCTATTCCTCCTCCGATTCCGTTGGGGCGATCCCTTCTGGTAATCTTGTAGCCGTCCGGGATGGCTATGGCGATGTCGGGTGCTGAGGAGTCGTTCCACCAGGTTTCGGTCAGGAAGGCTACGTCTGGGGCGGTGGTGTCGAGCAGGTCCCAGAGCTCGATGGCGTGCTTGCGTGCGGAGCGTGTGTTGATGAGTATGCAGTGGAGGTGGTTTGTGCTGGTTGTTGCAGGTTTCCTTGTTCTGTCGCAGGTGAAGTTGCAGGCGCGGCAGGAGAAGGGTCCTTTGGTGTACTTCGGTGAGGCCTGGAAGCATGTTGTGGAGCGGCCGGGGTTGAGGGCGATGAGCTGGTTGGCCGAGTAGCGGCGTCTGGTGGTGCGGGGTTGGGTGGACCAGGGGGGGTGGCGCTGGGTGCGGTCCAGGCGCGTACGGGCGCGGACGGGCGCGGACGGGTGCTGACGGGCGCAGACGGGCTTGCCTCTGGCACGCCTCCGGCAGGACAGCGGTGCGCCAGCGGCGCGGACGCGCAGCGCCAGCCATTAAGAAGGGAGGGGGGAGGGAGGAGCAGCTGGGAGACGGGAGGGAGCGGCAAATGGAGGCGCGAGGGGGGCAGGCCGCAGGGAGGCAGCGGCGGGGAAACGCGGCTAAGGGGAGCACACAAGGGGCAAAAAGGAGTCACAAAAGGCACAATAAAGCAAGGCACAGAATACAGTCACAAATACGGTGAAAACGGCACAATGCACACGAGTCTAGCGACGCTTACCAGAAGCCCACTAGACACCAGGGATGAGGCGCAGGTGGATGCCTGCGGGTGGAGGAGGGCCTCGAACACGCTAGCAGCAGCGTGGGCGGGGGTCAGGGACACGGACACAGCAAGGTGATGCTGCGGACGTGGGGGAGCGAGCTCTTGACTGAAATCAGGTCAGAGGTCGCTCCTTGGCCCTGCTGATAACAGAGTAAGAATGCATGCTTTACCAGTGGATAAGGGGACTTATACAGATGATAAACGGATTATCTGCTGTCTAAACCAACATTTATCAGGGTCAGCCATGCAGTGAATTCTCAGAATAAGCAATGCTAAGTTTGCAACTACATAGGCAAACATGACTATGATGTTACATTTCTCTACGAAACCAACTTGATGACACAGGATCATTTCCAATTGCAACACAAGCACTAGTACTGGGCTTTCAATAGCTAAAAGACAGCCACAGTAGAAATCCTATGTAAAATAAAAATATGAGATGGGATGGAAGACCACTGTTCTGAGGGGTAGGGTGGGATGACACTGTAGTGTGCATCTCTCACAACACAATTCCCCCAAAACTAGTAACTGGTGATATTTATCACACCTTATATTTTGAGGTGGCTGATTTTTTTTTAACACAATCACACCATTTCCTAGACCACTTATAAGAAGGGCCTATGAAGTGGAAACAAGAAAAAACAAGACATCAGGCATTTTTCATCTATGCACAAAATTTGGAACAACATTTCCATATCCATTAGGACTGCCCCACAATGCTCCAAATTAAGAACAAGTTAAAGATGTTGAAGATGCACTTTTTATAAGAACTCTATGTTGCAATACATTAACAACTATCTTTCCTATCGCTTGTTGACTTTGATGCAGTGCAGTGCTCTGCTGTCTTTTGTTTGGGTTCAAGCATACACATACATACACAAACAGATGCAAGAAGATATCTTACTCTGGGAGAGACAAAGTTGAAAGTTGAAATACTCATGGATGGACTACCAACTGAGCTCACATTCCCTCATCTATTCTCTGGCCAGTGTTCTCATCTCAGGCATCTCAGTCTCTGATCCCATTCAAAAACGAAATGGGTAGAAGGACCACGTACTCTGGGCAGACCACACTGGAGATTGAAAGCAGGTTTGTTGCTGGACCCAGCCAACAGAGTCATACTAGCAAGGCTAATGTACTGCGTGACTCCCTCACATATATGATCTGGGATGCCTTTAAGACAAAGGTAAGGGGAACAGCTTTTAACATGGAGGTGGATCAAGGTAGGGAAAGGAGGCTAATTGAAAATAAACTCACAGCAGAACTTCCAGCTCCTGAAAATCTTGACAAACAAGACCTATTTCAAAAAGACAAGCATCACTTAGCGATGATTAGAGGTCAATTTAGGGTCCATAGAAAAATCAGATCGGAAGCCACTTCTCTGAAGTTGGGACAGTAGAGTTATGAAAAGGGGGGCAATTTGGAAACTGTGCTTCCAGAGGACCAAAATGCACATAGCCGAGGTGTGGCATCAAATTGGGATTTGGGCCACATGTAAGTGGGACACACAGGAGACCTTTATAGGCTTATTCGAAACCTTACATATAAGGATGGGGGAGTAAGATATGAACATCAGGGAACATCTGGCAGGCTGCATCTCAATATCACTCTCAAAATGGAGAAAATACTTGCTTGAAGCTCCTATAAGCATCTACAACTGTGGAAACCACTGATGTTTATTTTTAACATCTTGACCAGCCCCTCAGGCTTGATGTTAAAATGATCGAGGCTTACATTATGTTGATCAATAAACCAGGAACTAACTCCAAAGAGTGCATCCCGTACAGACACACAGCTCCTAAAGACACCAACATAGAGATCTTTATGAAGGTACTGAACAACATGTGTTAGAACCTCGTGAAAGCCCAGAACAATGAAGACCAGGTTGTATTCATCAAAAACTGGCAAGGCACTTGTAACATCAGGCATTTGGCAGATCCAGTAGAAAAGGCCAATAGAAAAAGGCAGGCTGGAAAGCATTCAGTCATGTTATCTGGAAGCTCCTTGATGCTTTTCTATAGAATGTGGGAACAGGGGGCCAAATAAAGAACTGGATCTTGGCAGGCTACAATGCATTTGTAAAGGTGAAGGACCGGAGATCATGCCTCTTGGTACTCCAGAGGGGCATGAGGTAGGATTGTCCACTAACCACACTTCTATTTGCTTGTTAGTAGAGCCCGTGCCCATCAACATCTGGGCTCATAACAAAAAAAGTATCAAGGGGATCGCCTTTTGAGATGAGGATCAGAAACTATGCCGTTTCAAAGATGTCATCCTGTTGACCTTATCTGAACCCGATAAATTCCTTCCTTCCTGTGGCCTTGGAGGAGCTAGAAGGCTTTGAAACAGTCTCAGGCTTCAAGGTCAAGTGGCAGAAATGTGTCATAATGAACTTACCAGTCCCCCAAGAGTCAGAATCCAGGAGGCATTCAAATTCCCCATTTTTATGGGATAAATACCCCCTTCGATACTTGGCTGTGAAGCTTGATGACAGTACAGTATCTAATTGGCACTTTGTCTGAAAACAGATATACAAAGACTTGAAAAGGTAGATACCCTTCTATATGTGATGGCTGGGTTAAATAAATGTCTTCAACATATACATCCTTCTCTGAGCCTTCTATATCTTTCAGCCTCTTCTGGTGATCATCTCACTGATGAAATGCAGTGCCCTTTAATGGGGCAGAGGATCCAGCATCTAAAAAAAGATTCTGATGGCTCCCAAAGAAAGCAGGACTGGCCTGTCCTAACCTTCTCTAGTACTACAGTGCAGCACATCTCCACAAAATATATGAATGAACAGTCAGGGAGAGTGAGAAAACGTAGATCTTGATGGACAGGAAAGTAGATGGTCACCTGCTGCGAGATTTGGCCTATCAGAGGACAGTGCCTTAAGGAAACCCTAAGGGCCCCCCCTACAAGGAATGGTGAGGGGGCCCCTAACAATACCCATACTCTAAAGCTGACAAGCTGAAGGGGTCCCCCTTCATGTATTGAAGGCTGGGCCTAACCCCTGCACAGCGGGGGCTGTGAAGGTGTCCATTACGCCCCTGTTAGAGGAAGTCCCTGACATCCCAGTACGCATACCCAGCAACTCCGGAAGGACAGTCCTGGAGGTATGGGACAGAGAAGGGGTTTGACCACCTTTCCGTCAGCAAATACACTGTTTCACTACAACTTTGAATTCATGCCACACATGAGAGGGACACACCTTTCATTGATTGGAGAAAGAGAACTGCAGAATACTGGTAGATCTGTTTCAACAGGAACAAATTAGGACCTTCACACAGAGTGAAACTAAATTTGGCATAGGGGAAATCAACAGGTTTTAATATTGTCACCTTCGATATTCCGTCCATCTCACAAATGCAAAAGTGCCACTGGACTCATAACACACTGTGAAAAGCTTATTCAGGCTTACTCGGAAACCTGGGGCATCATCACCAATATCTATCTTTAACCTAGATATATTTTATTCAGCTTGTTTTATTAATTTAACAATAGCCACATTTATGGTCTTGTTTTATTTTCTCTATCTAGCTGTTCTTTGCCTAGGCCAGTACTGCGTTCTTAAACAAGACATTTCTTTCACTCTGTGCTTTTCTCAAGGCTACAGTAAGATAGGTTGTCGGCCAATGTGGTAAAGGTTTGTCTCTAGTGTTCATAGAAATATATAAACTCTTACGTAGGGATCCTTTCTTGGAACACCAGCTGTTTTATTATAAAAACACTTCTTTGTCCCATACATGTTAGAAGGAGATTCTAGCCAACTGTATGCTGATTTCTGAATGCTTCGCTACATCTGCTTATGTAGACTACAGGCCTCTTGCTCAGGTATGCTACCATATTGTCACTAAATTCATTAAAATAATTCCTACCTAGGCTATGTTAGAGCACAGCATGTTAAGCTCTAGTTCTGCCCTTCAGGTTCCCCTGGGAAGACATCATCCGTCATACCTGATATCTATCAAACCCTCCAAATCAGTAAATCAATCAAAAGATATCCATACCATATGAATTCAGAGGCAGACCTTTGGGGTCCACTTCTGGATGAGGTATGGAAAACAATCTATTCTGATATCCTGAATGTATAAAAGTAATGTAGAGATCGTACATACTCTGGTCTGAGTGCTTAATTTGAGCCGGTGATTGCTGGTGGAGGCCACCAGCACTTTTTTTCCGCATGAGAAATTTAAGGATACCAGGAGAGGAAAAAACACATAAAGTGGAACCTGCAAGAGTGAGATATAAAGGGACAGCAGTCGGGTAGTGGATTAAATAGGCCTGAAAATGAATGGAAGACTGCACAGCTTTGGTATTCCGTGCGCTGGTATTTAACTGCACAAGACGCAGACTTCTGAGCACAGCTTTGAGTACTGGCATTCATTCATTTACAAATTAAGCATGGTCTGGTATGAGCCTCCTGTGACCCTCTGCCTCCTGCTGGAGATGAAACAGGGAACAGAGGACATTCTTTCATTTATGATGGTCTTTCATAGGCATTCAAATCTTCTGTAAATAAATCTTGAGGCACATTACATGGATTGTGGGGTCCCCTGTGCCAGCAGAGCCCATAACCTAACATATACAGACAGCAAATTCACTTAAAGTCGACCTGAGTGATTTTACTAAATAAAAACATTTATACTCCACACCCACTCAGTAGAGGGTACTCCAACTATTTGACTAACACCAGCAGCACTACCATAATGAGGGACCTCTTGCCTTTCCTAGTGCTAACTGATGTTCAAGTGAACTTGTAGTGATCAGGGTCGGGTTGGGGCAGAAAACTATTTTGGGGCACCTACAAAAAGTGTCCACCATAACTGAACCAGATATTTAAAAAAAGTCACACATGTTTGCAAATTGGGTCAGTTTTGAACTTGTAAAGACATGCTGTCTAAGTGGTTTTCAAACTATAGAAGACTGGATGTATTTGTTCTTGCTGCAGGCAATGTGTGTTTCAATATCACGGAAATCAATACTAATAACTGGCCCACCCAACCATAAAACAGGCCTAAGAACAGACTAAAAACAGCACACAGACAGGCCTGTCAGACCAGCCAATCAGGCACAGCCTGATTGCCCTATACGCCAGTCTGACCGTTGTAGCGATGGACAGATCCGTGGCATTTCCCCTCTGGTCGACGCCCAAGTCAAAGTCTGATCGCTGAACCGGAAGCAGAATCGGAATTGGAGCGCCACCACCACTGCCTGTGAGGGCGGCGGTCAGCGTCCACACAGCATTTCTCCAACTATTTCGGCCCGGCGGACAGCTCAGCAGCCCAGCAATCCGACGGCCAGGTGCCGGCGTCTGAGCGGTCCGAGCCTGGTCGGAGCAGGCCGAGGCTTCAAGGCCCGCAGCAGCCCGCAGCAGCCCGCTCAGCCAGAGCTTGGAATGCCGGAGCTTGGGGAGCTTCGGCGCCGGAGGCTCGGTCAGGCGGCCAGGCAGGCTGGTAGCACCCTGAGCACCCTGAGCCCAAGGAGTCCAAGTGCCCAAGGGAAGCGGTAAGAGGACTGGGAACAGCTGGGAACAGCTGAGCCGCCCGGTCTAGTGAGCACCCGGCAGGCGGACGCAGGGGCGAACTGTGGGCAGGGGAAAAGCGAAGCGGAACCTCGCTGCAGCGGCGGAAACAGCGGCGGCAGTGGCGGCGGCGGCGGCGGTGGGCTGCAGGAGCTCTGGAGGACCGGGGAGCCGTCGCGGGTTGTATTCGTCTCCCCCTCAGTGCGTCAGGGGGAAAAAAACAGAGCAGCAAGTGGCAGAGAAGAGAAGGACACCGCGAACTGGAGGTTCACACCGCCGCTGGGCACAACAACGCAAGAAGGATCGCAGAGGAGCTTGTGGGGACCTGCCAGTCTCGCTGCTCCCTTCTGCGGGGGGGGCATGAAGTGCAGGCGCGCTAGAGAAGGAATCCACAAACTGCTGCCAGCGAGGAGCAGAAGGTCCCTTTCCTCACCGGCCTTCCCCGCTAGATTGGAGTTGCCTGATTCCACTCGGCTCTCTTCCTCGCAGCAAGCCAGTGACCACAAATCACCCAAAGCATTTGGCTGCACGCCACCCTTCCAGAGCTGAACCAGCAAGGAACAGTCCATCGTGATCAGCACACACGCAATTTTCATTCAACCACCAGTCAAAAGCACTCAGATATTGCCTGTCAACCCAGATGCGGCAGCAAGGATGACATTAACACGTGGAAGGAAAAAAGCCGTAAAGACGCAAAAGCAAGGCTCCCAGGGGAAGGCCAGCATGAGCCAAAAAACAAATCAACAGAAAGGAGAGTACCCCCAACTCTGGCACAAACAAAGAAACCGCCTTGCAAATCTCCAAGCAAGGGAAAAAAAGCAGGATACAAAATCAAAGACTTCTTGCTCACTAAAAAGGAATCGAATTACTCCAGCACGCTAACAGGCATAACTCCTGCCAACGACTCCGAGACAATATGCATAGCCGTTGTGAAGTCTGCGCAGGATACTGAAAGGACCCGTGCGGACTCAGGAAAAATCAACATGCCAACTCCCCAGCCAAATAAAACCGGCTTAATGATCAGCGCAGACATCCACAGATGTTACCAAGACGACACTTTTTCTACTTTAAACTTCAGTAACTGGAACAATTGGGATGAGAGCCCCACCCCTTTTTCCAAACAACCCTTGCAAGCAGAGAACGACACAGACTGCATCATAATTGAGGAATTTCTGCTGATAGACCTTTCAGTCACCTGCTCAGATGCACCTCAGGGCACTCAGACTGTAAACAACAAAACACAAAGGAGATCTACCTGTAGTACAAGCTCACCACGAAAAGATCTCTCACCTTGTAATTTAACAACTACAACAACACTCGACACGCATGTATCCTCAGCTGGCATGGCAATAGAGCAACCAGAGCAATTAGAGGAATTTGAAGACTCACTAGACCACACAACGGGGGCTAAAACAAATGTAGTACCTTCAACATCAGGAGACTCATGGAAGGCCTTGTTAGCAACAGCCATCCAATTTCAAGCAGACAAGCAAGACACTCAGGTAGGTTTACTCAACATCCTGGCCATACACATTGTGAGCATCGACAATAAGCTACAATCCTTGAATGATCTGATAAATAGGGCTCAAGCCCACTCATACACCCAGCAGGTGACATGTCAGTGCTCCATCATAGGCGATAACTCACAAAGATCCCTGGACATCCTAAATGACATCTTGAAAGAAGTAAAAATCCAGACCCTTAGAACTGAAGAGCATTTTAGAAGTAGTGGCGAGAAGATCCCCAAAAACCTAACGAATAAAGAAAACCCACAAAACATAAAGAAACTCTATGAGGAAAGCAATAATATTACGGATATTCAATTATCCGGACAGGGAACGCCTCAGAGCAACACAGAGGGCAGATCATGCCTTAGTACACAAGAAACGGGATTCCCCACGGGCGGATCGAAGGACTTAACTTTCAACAACTCGATAGTGGAGGAGACATCCCTCACGAAACGGGAAAAGAAACGAAAAAGGAAGGCACAGAAAAAAACAAAGGGGATCCAGCAAAACTGCATATGGAAATAATTTGCTAAATTAAATGGTACACAGTCTAAGGAATCAGAACGCACTGAAAACAAAACCAAGAGCTGCCATAGACAGAACAGGTCAGAACAGCCAGTCAGCGAGGATAATTTTACGGGCAAACCAAGTGCTTTAGTCAATCAATCTACATCACAGCAACAGTCTCCGAAAAAACCCCGTTCCAGCAATAAGCAGGGTAGCAGCCTTTTGCATGGAGAGTTGGCCTTAAAAGAATTCCATGGAAACAGAACAATCACCAGGCAGTGCCCAGAACAGGCAATTCAGTGGTCTACTGACAGACAGGAAACTGGCAAACCCTGGGCACATAACCCTCAGCGCATAAACTCCGCACGGAACATGACTGTAACTAACCAACCTGCAGGTAACAACAAACAAATTTTAGATCATGGTTACCATCTTTGGTCATATGATTGCACAATCAGCACGGCACCAAAAAGTATCTCAGGACACCAGATAACGCAGGACAATGCGGCCTCAGAGGAATATAAATTACTTTTCATTCCTTGCTATAATTCGAACGGGGCTTTTGACATTCTAAATAGAGGCACCATATTGAACTTAATAAATGCAATTTTGCCCCTGGCCCACATCTCAACAACAGAATTGATGACTGTGGAGTTCACTCCACATCCAAACAATAAAGACAAAGAGGCAACGCTGACATCCTGGGCCACGTCCGCCATTATTGATCAAATTCTAGTACATCAAGACACGTTTAGCCCATGGGGCATCGTCCTGCAAAAACCAGAACCGCCCAGATACCCTAACATTTTGGTACGGCAACAAAAGAAGGGCGGCTCAATCTTAAAAGGGGCCATGGGAGTGGAAACCTCCCCAAGCAGTTGGGACCACATAACTATTGTAAAGCACCAAAGCATGCTCCATCCTGGAATGCACCAACAGATCTTCGTTGATACTTCCTCAACAGTCGAACAGGCGGGAAGGCAAAATCAAAAAATAACAATCATAAATGGTCCTGATGAAAACCCAGAATATCTCCATATTTGCTCCTGGAACACACACGGTTTAAAAAATGTAGTCACCGATAGGGCGGCTCTGAGTTTCCTTCAGCAGTTTGAAATCGTCATGTTGCAGGAAACATGGTGCATGGAGGCGATACAAATTTTGACTTTTTTCTGGGATAAACGTCTCTGCCAAACAACCTCAAAAACATGGACACCCCAAGGGGGGCCTCACAACGTACTGCTTCACAAAAATCAACTGGGTGATCAAACAGATCGACATGGGAATCGACTGGTTGCTACCAATGAAATTGGAACACTGGGCACCACTAGGCGACAACAGAACTTTGCTATTGATTAACATATACATACACCCTAACAAAACCCAAAACAGTGGAAACATTGAAACATTGACCAGTATTTTAAAAATGCTGCAGAAACAAAACAAGGACGCAATCCTCATTTTGTCTGTCGACTTCAATTTTGATTTGAGAAAAGGCAGCACAAAATACCCCAACAGAATATGCACGTATACAAAGCTTGAAACCCTGGGCTTGCGTTGCCTGATGCCTCTTCCAGAGGACTCTTCATCCGCACAAGTAACCTTTTCAAGCGGCACAAAAAAATCCAATATTGATTTTACATTAATAAACTAAATCGCATTGCCACTGGTCTCAGCATACAGGATCCAACCACGCACAGAGAGCGATCACTTTCCACAACTTATTAAGATCTGGAATGAATGGAGTCGGCTCCCCACCGCCAACATCATAATTTCAGCCCCAGTGACTTATGATACAAAAAAACTGAAATGGAAGGGGCCGGGACTTGACAAAGTAATGGAAGAAGTGTACTGCAGTGCAGGCACAACTAAAGAGCTCAAAGAGTTGCTAAGAGTGCAGGAACTAGAAGTCCACCCCCAAGGAGAACAAGTGATCGCTTGGATGTACTTGTGTGAGTCCTTAATAAATACATTTTCCATCAAAAAACGTCTCCCAATTCCGGTCATAGAGTCAAAAAATAAAGTCAAGAGTCGCACAGAAGAAAAGCCATGGTTCAACAGGACATTACGCAATCAGAAAAATAAAGTCTCTAGAGAATTAAAAAAAGTCCTGAAGGACGTACACTGGGGGAGGAAATCTGATGACACAAGGCTTTCTGAACTAAGAGCCAAATATAAGAAAAACTGCTGGATGGCAAAACAGAGTTATCACGAGGATCTGTGGACCAAGCTGCTTATGTCCAACAAACAGAAAAATAACAAAAAGTTCTGGAAACTAATAAATGGACTTACTAAGGGAAAAAATTGACACACGAATGCAGGTATTGATGCAGCCACATGGGAAGCCCACGTACAGACAATGTTCTCACTTCCAGAGCACCATGTGAAGGAGGAGGCCACACAGGTAGCCAATGACGTAAGTAAGATTAATTTTGGCTTCAGAGTAACAACGCAAACAGATTCATCTCCAAACGGAAACGAAGGAAAGCACGCATTAGTGACCATTGACATAGAAACGCTGATAAACCTTATCAAGAAACTAAAAATGGAAGGGGCAGCTGGTCAGAACGGTATTCCGAACGCATTGTTTAGAGGAGACCCTTCATTCTGGGCGCCCTATTTGGTGCTGCTTTTTAACAATCTCCGAGGCTCAACAGGTCTTCCAGATGCATAGAAAGACAGCATTATCCACCCTATATACAAAGCAGGTAACCCCGCCAATCCTTCAAACTATAGGCTAATTGCATTGATAGATGTGGAAGCAAAACTCTACGCATCCTGTCTACTACAACAACTAGCAGAATGGATTCATGACAGACAACTAATTCAACAATGCCAGACAGGTTTTAGAGCTAGTATGGGTGCTTCCACCAACCTGGCAACCCTGGCTCTGCTGGGAAACAAAGCCATGCTTAAGAAAAAAAGGTTACTTGCATGCTTTATTGATCTAAGGGCAGCTTTTGATTGCATACCAAGAACCCACCTTTGGGAGAAATTGAAAGTTTGGGGCCTACCATGCAGCCTTTTTGGCGCAATGATGGACTTGTACACAGGTACATGGGCGCAAGTAAAAATCGGAGAGGGCAGCCACCTCACCAACAGAACATTAACAGCAAAAGGACTTAAACAGGGGTGTGTATTGGCTCCCACGCTGTTCAACTTATATCTTGCAGACCTAGCCGAGGCTCTAGCTCCCGTAAACAGCCATCCGCCAGTGTTGGCCAAGAAAGGAATCGCATGGCTACAGTACGCGGACGACATAGTTCTACTCAGCCAAACACCTGTTGGACTACAGCATAGCATTGATGCATTTTACACTTACATAACACTACAAGGCCTAGAATTGAATTTGAGTAAAACTAAGGTTGTCCGCCTAGTTGACAGGAAGTTTAAATCTGCTTCATGGTTCATAAATGGATCCCGGGTGGAGGTTGCACCCACATATAAGTACTTGGGATTCACTATGGACCGCCTCTTGTCTTTCAAGCCGCAGCTTGCTGTCGCTCAAGCAAAAGCTCTCTCATTGACCTATGGCTTTAAAGTTCTAAAACAAAAACAGAGCTGCCCCTCATACACTCACCTGCTTTCTGTCATGGCAGCGCGGCTAATGCCCACCATCACTTATGGCGCCGAAATCATGCTGGGGAAGGAGGCAGTTTTTATCAATCGAGTCCAGACAAAGGCTTACAAAACAGTCTTTCGGATAGCACGACCAGTATCGCCAGCTCAGGTTTGTTTAGAACTGGGTCTGAAAAACTATGACTTTCAGAGTAGATGTGCCTTCATTAAACTATGCTGGAGGATGCGCGCAGCTGAGACAGGTACACTTAACAACCTATGTTGGATGAAAATTGAGGAGCAACAGCGTCATAATGATAAAAGCACTTGGGGTCATCACTTAAATAACTGCATTTTAGCACTAGGTTTGCGAGAAGCCTGGGACCTGAACTCGGACAAAAAGGAGTTTTTTCAAAAGGAATACGCTGTCACTAAGAAGAAATCTTTAAATTCTGACAAACAAAAACTGGCAAGTAGACAGCACGTCTGGACTATAATATCATCGTACAAAACTTTACGGGCACAGGAATATCTAGCAGCAACCTTCAACCAGTCGCTGAAACATCGGTTCATGCTTTTCCGCTTTGGGTTGATGGAAACGAAGGATATGGTCCCTGCATGGAAACAGCAGGACCTGACACACTCCTGTCGACTGTGTGGGTACAGTAAAGAGTCTTTAGAACATATTTTTTTGTGTGTGCCCGGCCTTGCAAAACCACAGGACATTTTATCTGAAAAACATTTTTAAGACACTGAACTTAGCTCATGTAGACTGGCCATTATTAGCTGGCTCAGCAGACTCTCAATCCCGTTTTCTTGTTTAGGGACCAAATTCATGGTACAGGCCCAGAAAGAATTAGTGAACAAAGTTGAAGCCGAGTGTGCAGGGGCCATCATTTTATGATTAGTAAAGCTCCGAAAGCTTTGTTCCAGCCAGGAAACAGCCCTAGGCACTATTTAAGATGCTCGCTCATCTTCACTCTTCTATTATTATAGTGTTCGCAAGGGAGCAAGAAAGTCCTAAAGTTGAGTTTAAGACCAAGTTTTGGAATCAGTGGAGAACATTTTAGTTATGCACAACTCTTTATCACGCCATGTTTTAGTTTTAAGCTTTTATGTTTTTACGGGTCTCCATTAACATAATGAGAAGGCAAAGTTTTATGTCATTATGTATTTTGGAATTGCGATGGTTTTAATTAACCGTGTCAATAAAAAATAAACTTTCAAACTTTTCAAACTTTTCAAACCCCTCTGGTGCTTACACTCTGCAAATGTGTATAGATTCTCAGCTGCAACTGCATTATGCAGGAGTGGAGTGATGAGGGGGGACAGGTTGCAGTATGAGAGTATAATACACTCGATGGCAAGGGTATGCACACAACACACTGTGGTAACTTAACCTCCATATGCTTTGATACCGTATGGCATGTTTAAAACCAATAAAGAGAGTTCAAATACAGAAGCAGGACTACCAATACTAGAATGCAAAGAAAACACAAGGAAGCAAGCAAGGACTTGATGCACTGCTTATGCCTGACCTGGTATATTTAGAAAGCAACACTTGCTCAAAGTAGTAAGAAGTTAGAAAAAATACTCTAAACGATGATACGGAGATGATGAGGCTCTGGAGTAAAATATGTTTTTTAGCCCTTTTTATATCGCAGCCTACCAGAAAGCGCAGCTGTCTGCACATGCTAAAGACATGTTGGGGACTTTCAGAAAGTTGACCTAGGAATGCATTCCGCCCGCTGCTTGCTTTTGGCTTTGTGGTTTGTAACTCATGTTTACTTGCTTCTATTTGCTGGCTTCATTTGCTTTAGGCTGTCCAGGTAAAATTTGTCAGTCCCCTTGCATAAACCATATTCACAGCATTCTTCCACAAACTCATTTTCTGTAAACAGGCCTTTAAATCTTGTTCTTATCTCATCACATTAACTGTGCATTTAAAGTCCGAGGTCAAATTTCAGGTGCTGTCTTATCCTTCCCAGTTCTCCCTTCCTGTAAAAAGGGCTGTAGGTCTTGTTCTTATCTTGTCATATTTTCTGTGCATTCAAAGATCGAGGTCAAATGTCAGGTGCTGTCTTCCAGGATGTTTGTTGCTATAATGCAATTAATTGTGCTAGTTCGGTTTTCTTGCAAAACAACTTCACAGGCAGTGCAGGCGTCAGTGTAAAATTAAGGATTTGAGGCACGATTTCGACATTGTTTCTGAATTGGTGAAAATGTTAGTACCACAGCAGGGTTTCCACAGATCCAGTTATGACTCTTTGCCAGCAATAATTTTGCAGGATGGTCGATGTAAGTGCATGCTTGTTATGGGAGATGCAAAACTACACGTCTCAGAATGCAGTGTGTTGCTTGAAAAACAAAAAGTACAGCTTGGGCAAAGATGTCAGACATTACATGGGGTCACTTCACACCGATGTCATGCAACGCACCTTCTGAGTGCACTTACTCCAGTTCATAAAGCACTAGTGAAATCACGTTAGGCACTCTCTCATACCTTGCATTATATAATGTTAACTACTTCCAATTCCCTTTTCTTTTAATTGTCAATATATGTATGGGTGCGGGACACAGTAAAATTCTGAGGTGTACGGGGGCAGCTTTGAGACTGCAGTGCCAACACATCTCAGATTGCCAGTGACCCTACTGCTGAAACCTGGAAGTCCCTGTAAACATGCATACAGATACTTTGTTATAGTTTGCAAAATAGATTTAAAATGTCTTCTGGCACTAAGAAGACAATGCAGGGGAAAGCTGGTATTTTTTTTTCATTTTGCACAAATTCAGTGAACAGACATTCATACTCTGTTGCTGAAATCACTCTTTTTGTTTAAGGAACGATATAATTTGCTGGCAACGAAGAGTCCATCCGCAAATTACGAACTTTTGTTCTTTCATACGGATTATTGCACCAGGGTGCTTCAAAGCTCTAAGAATGGCAATACTGCAGTACACAAATCTCTGTTAACATAGCATAGCAAAGCATAACATAGCATAGAAGGTAGTGGATAATAAATGCCAGCATCACGTTGCACCAAATAAGGAAGCCAGATTTGATTTTAGGACCTTGGCAGTCCAACGAAAAAGTTGAAACATGATGCCAAACAGTTCATTTTAGAACACTATTTTTCACATAAATATGATAAAAAGCTGTAGGTTTTGAATGAGCATTCATGAGATATTCATATACTTCCATGGTGTGCCAAACAAGCTCGACCATGATGCTCCCAGAAGTGCCGCAGCGAACAGTTTTTGAAAAATCATGAAAATATTAAAATGTCAAAAAATCTAGTTTGACTCTTGCATTTATAAAATATATATATATGTGTGTAAATTTACTTTATAGTAAAACCATTTAAAGATACAAAGGTCTGCAGGTCAAGTGTTCAAATTCAAGAAAAGCCAACTCAACCTTCCATTTTTTGAGGTCAGTAAATTTAGTACCAGTACACTGAGTAATAACATATTTGCTATTTAAAGTGCTTAATAACTGCAGACTATAGAGTGACCAGCTATATAAAACCAATTTATTATGATTTTATTATGTATGATACACCAACTCCTGGAATGAGACCTATAGAGATCTATGTGGAAGCTCTACCTTGCCTGATTGTGAATTAATATATTTTCCTAGCAAAGAGCATACTGAAAATGTAATGACTTCAGGCACACTAAATGTTGTGGCATGTAAGTGATCCTCTCAAAAAATATTTGGGGGCAGATTTACTATTTTTAGCGCAACACAGGCAGCACCCCAAGTCGCTGTGATGCACAAAAGGGCAAAAACCACGTGGAGCAATAATAATTAACAAACATTGGCAAAACCGATAGGTCTCACTTATGCTCTAGTCTACACCACTGCACTCTACGTAAATCTACTCTGCAGCACTGCACACTCTGCCACTGAACTCTATAACACTCCACTCTGTACTATAGCACTCTACTCTGCACCACTCTATGCCACTGCACTCTATGCTACTCTACTCTACACCACACTGGATTTTATGCCACTGCACTCTACGCCACTCTACTCTGCACTACTGCAGTCTATACCACTGCACTCTAGTCTGCACGACTCTATGCCACTGCACTCTGTGTTACTCTACTCTGCACCACTTCACTCCAAGCCACTGCATTCTAAGCCACTGCACCCTGTGCCTCTTTTTGCCATTACTCTAAGCCACTCTACCATGCACCTCTCCACTCTACGTTACTTCACTCTACCCTGCACCATTCCACTCTACACCACTTCACTCTACCAGCACGACTCCACGCTACTTCACTCTATGACACTTTACTGTAAACCACAGCACTCTACGCCACTGAACTTTAATTTATGCCTCTGCATAATACTCCGCTCTACTCTTCAACCCTGCCCTCTCCATCACTGAAATCTACCCCCACTATACACTGCACCACTGCACTCTGCAGCACTCCACTCTTTGCCATTGTACTCTACTCTGCACCACTCTACTCTGCACTAGTCTATGTCACTGCACTGTTACTCTACTCTACACCACTGCAGTCTATGGCACTGGACTCTACGTCACTGAACTCTATGCCATTTTTCCTCTGCTCTACTCCACGTCACTGCACTCTATGCCACTGCACTCTACTATGTACCACTCTAAAATACGCTACTGTGATCTACAGTGCTGCATTGTACACCACTGCTGTAAGTGTATGCCACTATATTCTGCAATACTCTACACTAGTTTACTGTATGCCACTCCAATGTACGCAACTCTGTGCTGCACCACAGTACTCAATGCCATTGCACTCTACGCCACTCTACTCCACTCTAAACCCCCGCACTCTATGCCATTCTACTCTCCAAAACTGCACTCTACGCCATTGAACTCTACAGCATTCTATTCAAATACACGTTATGCCACTGCACTCTATGGCACTATACTCTACTCTGCACCACTCTATGTCACTCCATTCTACACCACTCCAGTCTGCACCACTGTACTCTACTATGCAACACTCTAATCTATGCCACTGCATTAAACAAGCTGCATTGTATGATGCTAATTCTATGCTGCTCCATGCAAGTTCAAACTACTCTACGCCAATCCACTGTATGCCACTCTAAGTGCCTTCACTTCATGCCATTCCAATACACAACACTCTGTGCCACTCCACGACACACTACTCCACTCTTCTCCACTCCACTCTACGACACTCCACACAACTCTCCTGTATGCCATTAACATTTAGCCATGCCAAACAGCAGGCACGCTGTAGTACAACATGGCTAAACCTTATTGGCAAAGTCAATAGCTCTTACATAGACAAAACCTATTAGTTTTGCCAATGCTTGTTTTCACTTCCTAATTACATTATTTCAGCACTATTACCTTTATGTTCAGCCATTGGTCTTACACCAACCAATAGCTTCTTTTCATGTTTCTAAATATCAGCAATCCGCAAAATGAATCTGAACTCGAATTTCTATTCTAGGTCAGAATAACACCAAGTGCAAATTTATCAAGAAGCACCGAACATATGCATTAATAAACGAATGTATTAATAAAAACATAACAAGCAGTATAATCAATGCTAATACAACAATAATGAATACCATACGGAGCACTGCAGTTATATATAATCGTTACCATGGACATTGCCATTTTCTGATGTATTATAAAATCAATTTAATAACCATGTTAATATCTAAAGTGACATTTTCCTTACTCTGGTGTGCAGTTAAAATATGCAATTAGTATTTGGGGACTTAAAAGTTGTCACTCATAGTGATTAGTAACATGAGATAATAAAGTGAAAAACACAGGAGAACAACCCGTACCAGACATGCAAGACTGGTTTATAATTCTACTTCGCAAAATAAATGAAGTATGCTAAGCCTTTTTTTCAGTGGCTGAATGGACTCAACTTCATCTGTTTTCTGCTCCTCTCGGTTCCCTGCCTCCTGTGATGTTGCTCGACGGTTCTCACTTATCTCATCCTTTTCAACATCTTCTTCCACCCCCTGGCATCACTTATCCGGTCCTTCAGCTTCAACCTCATATCATACAGCTGACGATACCCAAATCATCACCTGCATCAGTGGCAGCCGTCTGCACGCAGGAAAACCCATTTCTTGATATTAAGCGGTTGCCAATTGGATGACTAGAAACTGCCTTGCGTTTAAAAGTGACAAGACTGGAGTCTTGCGGGGTCATACTTCCCAGTGCTCAATTTGTAAATAGGTGGGAAGGTCCAAGATACTCCTCAGGAGGCTACTGCAGCCTCCGCTATCTACAGTCCATGCCAGCAGTGCCAAATTCAAGTACCAGAACACCTATTTACCATTACAATCCAAAAAAATTGAAAATTGGAACTATACTAGGTGATCCAAAGCTGTAAGAATGGCCTGAGCACCTTGGTATTTTGCAATCGTACATTAAATTGTTAATCACTTTGCTCATGTGCTTTTTCAAAAACAGACTGAAAGCATTACTGTTAGAAATGGGGTCTTTGGTTGACAGTCAGGTTACCCCCTGTTCAAGCAAGGACCCTCACTCTAGTTAGGATAAAAGAGAATCACCCTCAGCTAACCCCTGCTTACCCCCTTGGTAGCTTGGCAGAGCAGTAGGCTTAACCTCAGAGTGCTGGGCGTAAAGTATTTGTACCAACACACACAGTAACTTAATGAAAACACTACAAAATGACACAACACCAGTTTAGAAAAATAGGAAATATTTATCTAGACAAAACAAGACCAAAACGACAAAAATCCAACATACACAAGTCAAGTTATGATTTTTTAAAGGTTTAAAATAAAAAGAGTCTTTAGGTAGTTGTAACAACACACTAGCGCTGCTAGCGTGTAAATGTACCTGGTTTGCGTCAAAAATAACCCCGCACGGGCGGTGCGCGTCGAAAATAACCCTGCACGGTTATATGCGTCGAAAACAACTCGGCACAGCGATGCGCGTCGAAAAAGCCAGCCACGCGACGGTCCGAAAGTCCCGCGGCGCAGGTTGCGATCTCTCAGCCTTCGTCAGCGATGCTGCGCGTCGTTTCTCCTGCTCCGGGCGTCGATTCTCCGGTCGCGTTTCCTGCGGCGTCGTTTCTCAGCTGCGGAGCCGGCGTCGCGTCGTTTTCTCAGCCGCGATCGGATTCGCGTCGATCTTTTCTCCGCACGGTGCTCGGTGCGTGTATTTTTGTCCTTAGGCTGCCAGCCTCTCCTTTCAGGGTCCCAGGAACTGGAAGGGCACCACAGAGCAGAGTAGGGGTCTCTCCAGAGACTCCAGGTGCTGGCAGGAAGAAGTCTTTGCTATCCCTGAGACTTCAATAACAGGAGGCAAGCTCTACATCAAGCCCTTGGAGATTTCTTCTTCAAGATGGAAGGCACACAAAGTCCAGTCTTTGCCCTCTTACTCTGGCAGAAGCAGCACTGCAGGAAAGCTCCACAAAGCACAGTCACAGGCAGGGCAGCACTTGTTCCTCAGCGATCAGCTCTTCTCCAGGCAGAGGTTCCTCTTGATTCCAGAAGTGTTTCTAAAGTTTGTAAGTTTGGGTGTCCTTCTTATACCCATTTTAGTCTTTGAAGTCACCTTCCTTCAAAGGGGACTCACACCTTCTTGTGAAATCCTGCCTTGCCCAGGCAAGGCCTCAGACACACACCAGGGGGCTGGAGACAGCATTGTCAGAGGCAGGCACAGTCCTTTCAGATGAGAGTGACCACTCCACCCCTCCCTCCTAGCAGAGATGGCTAATCAGGAATGCAGATCACACCCCAGCTCCCTTTGTGTCACTGTCTGGTGTGAGGTGAAAAACAACCCAACTGTCAACTGACCCAGACAGGGAATCCACAAACAAGGCAGAGTCACAGAATGGTTTAAGCAGGAAAATGCTCATTTTCTAAAAGTGGCATTTCCAAACTCACAATCTCAAAATCAACTTTACTAAAAGATGCATTTTTAAATTGTGAGTTCAGGGATCCCAAACTCCACCTGTCCATCTCTTCTCTAGGGGAATCTACACTTTAATCATATTTAAAGGTAGCCCCCATATTATCCTATGAGAGAGAGACAGACCTTGCAACAGTGAAAACGAAATTGGCAGTATTTCACTGTCAGGACATATAAACCACATTACTATATGTCCTACCTTATCCATACACTGCACCCTGCCCTTGGGGCTACCTAGGGCATACCTTAGGGGTGCCTTACATGTAAGGAAAGGGAAGGTTTAGGCCTGGCAAGTGGGTACACTTGCCAAGTCGACTGTACAGTGTAAAAATACACACACAGACACTGCAGTGGCAGGTCTGAGACATGATTACAGAGCTACTTATGTGGGTGGCACAACCAGTGCTGCAGGCCCACTAGTAGCATTTGATTTACAGGCCCTGGCACCTCTAGGGCACCTTACTAGGGACTTACTAGTAAATCAAATATGCCAATCATGGATAAACCACTTACATACAATTTAGACAGGAGAGCATATGCACTTTAGCACTGATTAGCAGTGGTAAAGTGCTCAGAGTTGAAAAGCCAACAGCAACATGTCAGAAAAACATAGGAGGCAGGAGGCGAAAAAGTCTGGGGATGACCCTGCAAAAGCAAAAGTCCAACACGACCCCCTACCAGCCTAAAGCCAGGGGAGAACAATCAATACCTTGATGTACTTCCCTGATTGGGGCGATAGAACAGGGACCCAGGCCCACAACAGCAGGGGCATGTTCCAGTTCTACGCCTTCCTGACTCCAGTTGGATCCCTCTGTCCATACTCTCAGGGCCCACTAAGCTAACCCATGGGGAACCCTTCTCCACATCTACAGACACCATCTGTGCAACACCTAACTTTACTTTGCTCACAGATGTATTGCAATGGGCAGATAGTACCACCAGGGCCAACACAGTGGTGTTGCCCACTCCACCCCCGGGGTGTGACTCTCGTCCTCCCCCCCCCAGGGGCAACTCTGTCCACCAGGACAGCAAGCCACAGTGGCCCCAGACAACTGTCAGGGATGAGAGCCCGACCTCAGGCCTCTCTAACCACTGTGACTGTGGAGAGTGGGGGGTGGTAGCCCCAGGTGCCTGGCACCCTTTGACCACTCTCTCTTCCACCAGGTCAGGGATGACAACCTGACCCTGGTCCTCCCCTCTGGGGCTCTGTACCCTCCCTGCAGAAGCGGCACCCCCAGAGTCCAAAACTGTCAGGGTGCTTGTAGAAGCAGTCCTGCACAATTCTTCCATCAGTGCAGGGATGTTAACCTGCAACTGATCCTCCAACCTGGGGTCTGTACCTTCAGGTTGGACCAGGGCTAGGGGTGAGGCTTCCCTCCCCCTGCCCTCTCTTCTGGGGTCCTGAACCACCCAACTAGGAGCGGCCCCCCCAGAAGACAACATGGTAGGGGCACTGTTAGCAGTAGCCCCTTCCTCCAGGTCAGGGGGGACACCCTTAACCTGGCCTCCCAATCCAGGGTCTGTACCCACAGACTGGATCACTGCCTGGCAACCCAGGACTTCCTGGGGGGCATACCTACCCCCTACCAGGTCAGAGTTTACCCTCTGAACCTGGTCATCCAACCCAGGGTCACCACCCTGCGGTTGAACCACTGCCTGGCACACCAGGACTTCCTTGGGAGCACATTTACCCCCCATCAGGTCAGAGTTTACCCCCTGAACCTGATCATTCAACCCAGAGTCACCACCCTGCGGTTGAACCACTGCCTGGCACACCAGGACTTCCAGGGGGGCACACTTACCCCCCTCAAGGGACACACTGTCCCGAAGGGCCACACAAGAGTCTGGCTGGCGCAGGTCTCCTGACCTCTGCCCATCTGACAGAGTCTGGATTCCCCCCAACCCAGAAATGGTCTCACCAAGGTCATTCATGGGGGGGTCTGCTCTCAGAGCTGACCCCTGACCCTCCAGGTTCTCCACTGGGGTCCGCAACCCCCTCTCAACCCTCTGTCTGGACTTCTGCACCCCCTCACTAGGAGTGGTACTGCCAGACACCAGAACTGGTGGGACGCTGGCTACAGCCGCCCCCCCAAGTTCTCCTGACACTGTGGGGTCTCCCTCAACAGATGGCCCTATGGTACAGGCTAGGCTCCCCTCCTGGTGTTCCCGCAGGGAACCCTCCAGGACCTGGGACCGGATCTCGGGCACCTTGGGCCTCAACCCATCCCCATTCCCTCTCCTCTGAGACTGGACATGGGGTCCCTCACCCATCCCACTACACTGGGACCTACCTGGGACACTACAATCCTTCCCTACCTCACCTGGTTGGGAACTACCTAGACCACTCCTCTCAGGAGCACCCCCAAATGCCTCTTCAGACTCTGTGGTACTCACCCAGAAGTCTGCCTCCATTGTAAGCTCCCTGGGGTCAGAGAACTCACACTCCACCTGGTGTTGGCATAGCTCTGGAAAATAAGGACTAGACATATGCTCTCCAGCAATTACATCACTCAGCCCCTCACATGAATTAACCAAAGTACCCTTCACCCAACCATCCAGTGACTCTGCTTTGACAAAGCACCCCACATCACCCTCCTGAGACTGGTGAGACAGTACCTGACTGTCCCTGACACTCAACCCACACTCTTCTGGGATGTTTTCACACTCCATAACCAGGACTTCTACCTGGGGGGAACCCCTCTCCCTGTCACTCTCACCTAGAGTCAGTAGAGTGTCCCTTCCACCAGTAGGAATATGACTCCCCATGCCAGTTCCCCAATCCACCTCAGGGACCCTGTGCATCACTGGAGCTACCTCATACCCCTGAACCTCCTGGCGTGTGTTAACTCCCTCCTTCAAGTAGGGCACCACCTCTCTGGGCATGTGCACTTCTGCAGCATCACTGGATATACAATTGTTGCTGCCACCATTCCAGCTGGACTCAGCCCTCATGACTTCCAGCTCTTTCAATTTAAGCTCGTAAGCATAAATCATTTTTTTAATCTCTAAGTCCCTCCTCCTTTCTTCCAACTCCTTGAATCGGCGAGCCCTGTCTGCCCGTCTGTCCTGTAACTCTTCAGGAGTCAGACCCTTGGGTGACACCCTGCTATCCCTCCTGGGGACCTTCCCCCCAGGCGTAACAGGTACCTCCACTACACCCCTGTGTATCCTCTGCACTTCTCCACCCACATTCTCCTCCTCTGTGTGCCCTCCAGCCTTCTTGATTGTCACCCCGGCCCTCTGTGCCTGTTGCAGCTCCCCCTCCCTGGTGGAGCTCTCAGTGGGACAGTCAAGATCTTTAAGGAACTGTTTCAATTGAGCAACTGAGTACTCCTTCAGTTTCTCCATTTCAAACACAGCTCCAGCTGTTGCATCTCCAGATTGAGACATGATGGTCACAAGTGCAAAGTTCCAAAGGCAGAAAACAAATAATTTCCCAATGAAGTAAAAAGAATCAGTCAAGGGATCAGCAAAATCATGGAAGTAGAATAAAAAGAGTCCTTAAGAGAAAAATCAAAAGATCACCAAACAAGTAGTATGTGGTCGCGTAGTGGTCTGAGATCAAAACAGTAGTGTACACTTAATTACTGTATGTCAAGTACAAATACAAGTCCAATCCCGACCGCTGGTCACCAATGTTAGAAATGGGGTCTTTGGTTGACAGTCAGGTTACCCCCTGTTCAAGCAAGGACCCTCACTCTAGTTAGGATAAAAGAGAATCACCCTCAGCTAACCCCTGCTTACCCCCTTGGTAGCTTGGCAGAGCAGTAGGCTTAACCTCAGAGTGCTGGGCGTAAAGTATTTGTACCAACACACACAGTAACTTAATGAAAACACTACAAAATGACACAACACCAGTTTAGAAAAATAGGAAATATTTATCTAGACAAAACAAGACCAAAACGACAAAAATCCAACATACACAAGTCAAGTTATGATTTTTTAAAGGTTTAAAATAAAAAGAGTCTTTAGGTAGTTGTAACAACACACTAGCGCTGCTAGCGTGTAAATGTACCTGGTTTGCGTCAAAAATAACCCCGCACGGGCGGTGCGCGTCGAAAATAACCCTGCACGGTTATATGCGTCGAAAACAACTCGGCACAGCGATGCGCGTCGAAAAAGCCAGCCACGCGACGGTCCGAAAGTCCCGCGGCGCAGGTTGCGATCTCTCAGCCTTCGTCAGCGATGCTGCGCGTCGTTTCTCCTGCTCCGGGCGTCGATTCTCCGGTCGCGTTTCCTGCGGCGTCGTTTCTCAGCTGCGGAGCCGGCGTCGCGTCGTTTTCTCAGCCGCGATCGGATTCGCGTCGATCTTTTCTCCGCACGGTGCTCGGTGCGTGTATTTTTGTCCTTAGGCTGCCAGCCTCTCCTTTCAGGGTCCCAGGAACTGGAAGGGCACCACAGAGCAGAGTAGGGGTCTCTCCAGAGACTCCAGGTGCTGGCAGGAAGAAGTCTTTGCTATCCCTGAGACTTCAATTACAGGAGGCAAGCTCTACATCAAGCCCTTGGAGATTTCTTCTTCAAGATGGAAGGCACACAAAGTCCAGTCTTTGCCCTCTTACTCTGGCAGAAGCAGCACTGCAGGAAAGCTCCACAAAGCACAGTCACAGGCAGGGCAGCACTTGTTCCTCAGCGATCAGCTCTTCTCCAGGCAGAGGTTCCTCTTGATTCCAGAAGTGTTTCTAAAGTTTGTAAGTTTGGGTGTCCTTCTTATACCCATTTTAGTCTTTGAAGTCACCTTCCTTCAAAGGGGACTCACACCTTCTTGTGAAATCCTGCCTTGCCCAGGCAAGGCCTCAGACACACACCAGGGGGCTGGAGACAGCATTGTCAGAGGCAGGCACAGTCCTTTCAGATGAGAGTGACCACTCCACCCCTCCCTCCTAGCAGAGATGGCTAATCAGGAATGCAGATCACACCCCAGCTCCCTTTGTGTCACTGTCTGGTGTGAGGTGAAAAACAACCCAACTGTCAACTGACCCAGACAGGGAATCCACAAACAAGGCAGAGTCACAGAATGGTTTAAGCAGGAAAATGCTCATTTTCTAAAAGTGGCATTTCCAAACTCACAATCTCAAAATCAACTTTACTAAAAGATGCATTTTTAAATTGTGAGTTCAGGGATCCCAAACTCCACCTGTCCATCTCTTCTCTAGGGGAATCTACACTTTAATCATATTTAAAGGTAGCCCCCATATTATCCTATGAGAGAGAGACAGACCTTGCAACAGTGAAAACGAAATTGGCAGTATTTCACTGTCAGGACATATAAACCACATTACTATATGTCCTACCTTATCCATACACTGCACCCTGCCCTTGGGGCTACCTAGGGCATACCTTAGGGGTGCCTTACATGTAAGGAAAGGGAAGGTTTAGGCCTGGCAAGTGGGTACACTTGCCAAGTCGACTGTACAGTGTAAAAATACACACACAGACACTGCAGTGGCAGGTCTGAGACATGATTACAGAGCTACTTATGTGGGTGGCACAACCAGTGCTGCAGGCCCACTAGTAGCATTTGATTTACAGGCCCTGGCACCTCTAGGGCACCTTACTAGGGACTTACTAGTAAATCAAATATGCCAATCATGGATAAACCACTTACATACAATTTAGACAGGAGAGCATATGCACTTTAGCACTGATTAGCAGTGGTAAAGTGCTCAGAGTTGAAAAGCCAACAGCAACATGTCAGAAAAACATAGGAGGCAGGAGGCGAAAAAGTCTGGGGATGACCCTGCAAAAGCAAAAGTCCAACAATTACCATGTGCTAGACTGTAATAAATATGTGTCGGTGTTATAAAATAAGATCTGGTGCTGATCACCTGCAAACACCAGCACAAATTAAGCACTGCTACTTCTCTCTGTTCTTCCCTCATGTGTACCTCATAAATAAGTGATACTCCATCTCTGACTTATTTTCCTTTCTCTACTCAAGTTGCCAGGGTCACATCATCCTGCTTCTATCACCTGCTTACACTCACGAAGACCGTTGTCCAAGACGTCACACTAACCAGGCTGAATAATGCGAACTCGCACTTCCTTGGCATTCCTGTCTATTTCGCACAGCATCTTCAGATCATCAAGAATGCAGATGCAAGCCCCTATCTTGGACTATCCCATTGCTCTTTTAGTTCCAATCACCTTATTGGTGTTCTAACATTTTGCTTTTCAAATCTCCATCCCCACTGTTCCCTTCCCATTCCCTTCCCCTCAACAGGCCACATTAAGGTTCTGCGCTATAAAAGCATTCAGAGTTGGAGGTTGTAGGAAAGTACTATCTTGCCTGGCATGTTACCCCCATATTTCACTGTATATATGTTGTTTTAGTGTATGTGTCACTGGGACCCTGCCAGCCAGGGCCCCAGTGCTCATAAGTGGGCCCTGTATGTGTTCCCTGTGTGATGACTAACTGTCTCACTGAGGCTCTGATAACCAGAACCTCAGTAGTTATACTCTCTCTGCTTTCCAAATTGTCACTAACAGGCTAGTGACCAATTTCACCAATTCACATTGGCATACTGGAACACCTTTATAATTCCCTAGTATATGGTACTGAGGTACCCAGGGTATTGGGGTTCCAGGAGATCCCTATGGGCTGCAGCATTTCTTTTGCCACCCATAGGGAGCTCTGACAATTCTTACACAGGCCTGCCACTGCAGCCTGAGTGAAATAACGTCCACGTTGTTTCACAGCCATTTACCACTGCACTTAAGTAACTTATAAGTCACCTATATGTCTAACCTTCACCTGGTGAAGGTTGGGTGCAAAGTTACTCAGTGTGTGGGCACCCTGGCACTAGCCAAGGTGCCCCCACATCGTTCAGGGCAAATTCCCCGGACTTTGTGAGTGCGGGGACACCATTTCACGCATGCACTATACATAGGTCACTACCTATGTATAGCGTCACAATAGTAACTCCGAACATGGCCATGTAACATGTCTAAGATCATGGAATTGTCACCCCAATGCCATTCTGGCATTGGGGAGACAATTCCATGATCCCCCGAGTCTCTAGCACAGACCCGGGTACTGCCAAACTGCCTTTCCCGGGGTTTCACTGCGGCTGCAGCTGCTGCTGCTGCCAACCCCTCAGACAAGTTTCTGCCCTCCTGGGGTCCAGCCAGGCCTGGCCCAGGAAGGCAGAACAAAGGACTTCCTCAGAGAGAGGGTGTTACACCCTCTCCCTTTGGAAAAAGGTGTCAGGGCTGGGGAGGAGTAGCCTCCCCCAGCCTCTGGAAATGCTTTGATGGGCACAGATGGTGCCCATCTCTGCATAAGCCAGTCTACACCGGTTCAGGGATCCCCTAGCCCTGCTCTGGCGCGAAACTGGACAAAGGAAAGGGGAGTGACCACTCCCCTGACCAGAGCTCCTCCAGCGTGCCCCAGACCTCTGCCATCTTGGATTCAGAGGTGTGCTGGCACACTGGACTGCTCTGAGTGGCCAGGGCCAGCAGGTGACGTCAGAGACTCCTTCTGATAGGCTCTTACCTGTGTTACTAGCCTATCCTCCTTCCTAGGTATCCAAACCTCCTTTTCTGGCTATTTAGGGTCTCTGCTTTGGGGAATTCTTCAGATACCGAATGCAAGAGCTCATCAGAGTTCCTCTGCATCTCCCTCTTCACCTTCTGCCAAAGGATCGACCGCTGACTGCTCAGGACGACTGCAAAACTGCAACAAAGTAGCAAAGACGACTACTGCAACCTTGTATCGCTTCATCCTGCCGGCTTTCTCGACTGTTTCCTGGTGGTGCATGCTCTGGGGGTAGCCTGCCTCCTTTCTGCACCAGGAGCTCTGAAGAAATCTCCAGCGAGTCGACGGAATCTTCCCCCTGCAACTGCAGGCAACAAAAGACTGCATCACCGGTCCCCTGGGTCCCCTCTCAGCACGACGAGCGTGGTCCCTGAAACTCAGCAACTCTGTCCAAGTGACTCCCACAGTCCAGTGACTCTTCGGTCTAGGTTTGGTGGAGGTAAGTCCTTGCCTCCCCACGCTAGACTGCATTGCTGGGTACCGCGTTATTTGCAGCTGCTCCAGCTCCTGTGCACTCTTCCAGGATTTCCTTTGTGCACAGCCAAGCCTGGGTCCCCGACACTCTAACCTGCAGTGCACAACCTTCTGAGTTGTCCTCCGGCGTCGTGGGACTCCCTTTTGTGACTTCGCATGGACTCTGGTTCACTCCTCTTCTAAGTGCCTGTTCCGGTACTTCTGCGGGTGCTGCCTGCTTCTGTGAGGGCTCCCTGACTTTCTGGGCACCCCCTCTGTCTCCTCATCCAAGTGGAGATATCCTGGACCCTCCTGGGCCACAGCAGCATCCGAAAACCCTAACCGCAACCCTTGCAGCTAGCAAGGCTTGTTTGCAGTCTTTCTGCATGGGAACACCTCTGCAAGCTTCTTCACGACGTGGGACATCCATCCTCCAAAGGGGAAGTTCCTAGTCCTCTTCGTTCTTGCAGAACACAAAGCTTCTTCCATCCGGTGGCAGCTTCCTTGCATCCTCAGCTGGCATTTCCTGGGCATCTGCCCACTCTCGACACTGTCGCGACTCTTGTACTTGGTCCCCTTCTCTTACAGGTACTCAGGTCCGGAAATCCACTGTTGTTGCTTTGCTGGTGTTGGTTTTCCTTGCAGAATCCCCCTATCACGACTTCTGTGCTCTCTGGGGGTTGTAGGTGCACTTTACACCTATCTTACAGGGTGGGCTATTTTTCTAATCCTCACTGTTTTTTTACAGTCCCAGCGACCCTCTACAAGCTCACATAGGCTTGGGGTCCATTCGTGGTTCGCATTCCACTTTTGGAGTATATGGTATGTGTTGCCCCTATACCTATGTGCTCCTATTGCAATCTATTGTAACTTTACACTGCTTGCATTACTTCCTTTTGCTATTACTGCATATTTTTGGTATTGTGTACATATATCTTGTGTATATTTGGCATCCTCATACTGAGGGTACTCACTGAGATACTTTTGGCATATTGTCATAAAAATAAAATACCTTTATTTTTAGTATATCTGTGTATTGTGCTTTCTTATGATATTGTGCATATGACACCAGTGGTATAGTAGGAGCTTTGCATGTCTCCTAGTTCAGCCCAAGCTGCTCTGCTATAGCTACCTTCTATCAGCCTAAGCTGCTAGAAACACCTCTTCTACACTAATAAGGGATAACTGGACCTGGCACAAGGTGTAGGTACCTCTGGTACCCACTACAAGCCAGGCCAGCCTCCTACATTGGTTGTGCAGCGGTGGGATAAGTACTTGTAACTACTTACCACTTTGTCATTGTGTACTTTTCATAAGAGAACAATATACAAAACAAGTTCAGTGTATGTACACCTAACGAAAAAGTTTTGCTTTTCTTCTCTTACACTATCTGCTAAGTGCTGAAAAGTACTTCAAAACTTTCTAAAAATTTCAAAAAGTTGAAAAAGTTTTTTTTCCTGATTCTTTAAAAAGTCCTGAAACTTTTTCTCTCTTTTATCTGTCTCTACACCTTCTTCTATCATGTCTGGTGTAGGAACTCCTCTTAATTTGGTCAATACAATTTATGACCAACTTAACTTTAAGAGCCTAAGGAGTCTCTGCATTGATAGAGGTTTAGTGGTAGGAAAGAACCCTACTAGAGAATTTCTGTCTAATATGCTTATTGAGAATGATAAGGCCCAGGGTGGCACCTCATCTGAAAAGTTGATAGATAGCTCACACTCTGACTCAGGGGAGCCCCTTGAGAGAGTGGTACAGGGTTCTCCTCCTAATCTGCCCCTTAGCAGACCACCTAGCATTACTGGTAGTAATAGAAGCTCCCATCATAGTAGGGATGTTTTTGTTCCTGAAGGCCAGGTTGTTAGAGTGCCAACTGTTAGGGACAGGTCTCCCTCTGCTCATTCCAATATTTCTTCTGTGTCAAAACATTCCCAACCCACCCACCCTGATGACAAAATGTTAGAAAGGGAACTCAATAAGTTGAGAGTGGAAGAAACCAGGCTGAAGCTTAAACAGCAACAGCTGGCTCTAGACAGGGAATCCCTAGACTTAGCAAAGGAGACACAGAGGTTGGGGTTTGGACCCCATGGTGGCAGCAGCAGTATTCCCGATAGTAATCCTGTTAGAGAGCATGATTCCAGGAATCTGCACAAGATAGTTCCCCCTTACAAGGAGGGGGATGACATTAACAAGTGGTCTGCTGCACTTGAGAGGGCCTGTATGGTACAGGGGGCCCCTCAAAGGCACTGGGCTGCTATCCTATGGCTATCTTTCAGTGGAAAGGGTAGGGATAGGCTCCTTACTGTTCGAGAAAGTGATGCCAATAATTTTACAGTTTTGAAGAATGCACTCTTGGATGGATTTGGCTTAACCACTGAACAATACAGGATTAAGTTCAGAGAAACCAGAAAAAGAGTCCTCACAAGCCTGGGTAGACTTTGTTGACTATTCAGTGAAGGCCTTGGAGGGGTGGTTACATGGCAGTAAAGTGTCTGACTATGAAAGCCTGTACAATCTAATCCTGAGAGAGCATATTCTGAATAACTGTGTGTCTGATTTGTTACACCAATATCTAGTGGACTCAGATCTGACCTCTCCTCAAGAATTGGGAAAGAAGGCAGACAAATGGGTCAGAACAAGAGTGAACAGAAAAGTTCATACGGGGGTGACAAGGATGGCAAGAAGAAGGATGGTAAGTCTTCAGACAAGGGTGGGGACAAATCTAAAAATGAGTCTTCGTCAGGCCCACAAAAACACTCTGGTGGGGGTGGTGGGTCCAAATCCTCCTCTAATCAAGTAAAAAAAACATGATGCTATTTATGTAAAGTAAAAGGCCATTGGACAACTGATGCCAGTTGTCCAAAGAAAAGCACCAAGCCTCCCACTACCACAACCCCTACTGCAACCTCTAGTGCCCCTAGTAATAGCAGTGGTGGTGGGAGCAAACCTACTAATAGCCAATCCAAGGGAGTAGCTGGGCTCACTTTTGGTAATTTAGTTGGGGTTGGTCTTGTTAGGGAGACCACAGAGGCTGTGTTAGTCTCTGAAGGTGCCATTGATTTGGCCACCTTGGTTGCTTGTCCCCTTAATATGGATAAGTACAAGCAACTTCCCCTAATCAATGGTGTTGAGGTTCAGGCCTACAGGGACACAGGTGCCAGTGTTACCATGGTAATAGAGAAACTGGTACACCCTGAACAACACCTACTTGGTCACCAGTACCAAGTGACAGACGCTCATAACAACACTCTTTGCCACCCCATGGCTGTTGTGAATCTCAACTGGGGGGGGGGTGATGTTACTGGTCCAAAGAAAGTTGTGGTTGCCTCAGATTTACCTGTAGACTGTCTACTAGGGAACGATTTAGAGACATCAGCTTGGGCAGAAGTGGAGTTGGTGGCTCATGCAGCAATGCTGGGCATTCCTGGGCATATTTTTGCTTTGACAAGGGCTCAGGCCAAAAAGCAAAAAGGACAGGGTGACTTGGATCCTGGTACAATGGACCAAGTGCTCCCTAACGCTAGGGGTAGCAAGGGTAAATCCCTACCCACTATCCCTCCCTCTACAGATGATTCAACTTCTGAGGAAGAAGAATTTCCACCCTGTGCAGAACCTTCACCAAAGGAGCTGGCAGCAGACACTGCTGAGCTTTTGGGTGGAGGGGGGCCTGCCAGGGAGGAGCTGAGTGTGGCACAGCAAACCTGTCCCACATTAGAGGGTCTAAGACAGCAAGCTGTCAAGCAGCAAAATGGGGATGTCAGTGACTCACATAGAGTTTACTGGGAGGACAACCTCTTGTACACAGAGGCAAGGGACCCAAAACCTGGAGCAGCCAGGAGATTGGTCATTCCCCTGCAGTACAGAGAGTTCCTCCTAACTCTGGCACATGACATTCCTTTGGCTGGACATTTGGGTCAGATTAAAACATGGGAAAGGCTTGTCACCCTGTTTCACTGGCCTAGGATGTCAGAGAACACAAAAGATTTTTGTAAGTCGTGCGTGACCTGCCAAGCCAGTGGCAAGACTGGTGGCACACCAAAGGCTCCCCTTATTCCACTACCTGTGGTTGGGGTTCCCTTTGAAAGGGTAGGGATTGACATAGTTGGCCCCCAAGACCCTCCTACTGCTTCAGGCAATAGGTTTATCGTGGTGGTAGTGGACCATGCCACAAGATATCCTGAAGCTATTCCTCTAAGGACCACTACAGCACCTGCAGTGGCAAAAGCCCTCCTGGGAATCTTTTCCAGGGTGGGTTTCCCAAAAGAGGTTGTATCAGACAGGGGTAGCAACTTTATGTCTGCATACTTGAAGGCCATGTGGAAGGAATGTGGTGTAACATACAAATTCACCACACCTTATCATCCACAAACAAATGGACTGGTAGAGAGGTTTAATACTCTCAAAGGAATGATAATGGGACTCCCTGAAAAACTCAGGAGGAGATGGGATGTCCTGTTACCTTGCTTCCTTTTTGCTTACAGGGAGGTGCCCCAGAAAGGAGTGGGCTTCAGCCCATTTGGACTCCTATTTGGACACCCTGTAAGAGGTCCCCTAACACTTGTGAAGGAGGGTTGGGAGCAACCTTTAAAAGCTCCCAAGCAAGACATAGTGGACTATGTACTCGGCCTAAGATCCAGAATGGCATGAAAAAGGCCAGTAAAAACCTTCAGGGCAGCCAAGAGCTCCAAAAGCAATGGCATGACCAGAAGGCTGTTCTGATTCAGTACCAACCAGGACAGAAGGTGTGGGTATTGGAGTCTGTGGCCACAAGAGCACTCCAAGACAAATGGAGTGGACCCGGTCTCATTGTTGAAAAGAAGGGCGAGGTCACCTACTTGGTTGACCTGGGCACTGCCAGGAGTCCCCTTAGGGTGCTCCATGTCAATCGCCTAAAACCCTACTATGACAGGGCTGATCTCACTCTGCTCATGGCAAGAGATGAAGGACAGGAAGAAGAGAGTGACCCTCTCACTGATCTCTTCTCTTCTACAGAACAGGATGCTCTAGTGGAAGGTATAGTTTTGGCAGACTGTCTTTCTGCTGAGCAAAAAGACAACTGCATAAATCTCCTAGGTCAGTTTTCTGAACTCTTTTCAACTGTGCCAGGCACCACATCTTGGTGTGAGCAAACAATAGATACTGGAGACAGCATGCCTGTCAAAAGTAAAATCTATACGCAGCCTGACCATGTCAGGGACTGCATAAAACAAGAAGTTCAGAAAATGCTTGAACTAGGAGTGGTTGAGCATTCTGAAAGCCCATGGGCCTCTCCTGTGGTGCTTGTACCAAAGCCTCACTCAAAAGATGGGAAAAGAGAAATTAGGTTTTGTGTAGACTACAGAGGTCTCAACCAGGTAACAAAAACTGATGCTCACCCTATACCCAGGGCAGATGAGCTCATAGATACACTGGCATCTGCCAAGTATCTAAGAACCTTTGATTTGACTGCAGGGTATTGGCAGATCAAGTTATCAGAGGATGCTAAAGCAAAAACTGCATTTTCGACTATTGGAGGGCACTACCAATTCACAGTAATGCCCTTTGGTTTGAAAAATGCACCTGCCACTTTTCAGAGGTTGGTGAATACAGTCCTGCAAGGGTCGGAGGCTTTTAGTGCAGCATATCTGGATGATATAGCTGTCTTTAGAGCCACCTGGGATGATCACCAGCTCCACCTGTGGAAAGTTTTGGAGGCCCTGCAGAAGGCAGGCCTCACTATCAAGGCTTCAAAGTGCCAGATAGGGCAGGGGAAAGTGGTTTATCTGGGACACCTGGTAGGTGGAGAACAGATTGCACCACTTGAGGGGAAAATCCAGACAATCATAGATTGGGTTCCCCCTACAACTCAGCCCCAGGTGAGAGCCTCCCTAGGCCTCACTGGGTATTACAGGAGATTCATTAAAAACTATGGCTCCATTGCAGCCCCACTTAATGATCTCACTTCCAAGAAGATGCCTAAAAAGGTATTGTGGACAGCTAGCTGTCAGAAAGCTTTTGAGGAGCTGAAGCAGGCCATGTGCACTGCACCTGTCCTAAAAAGCCCATGTTACTCCAAGAAATTCATTGTTCAAACTGATGCATCTGAATTAGGGGTAGGGGCAGTCTTATCACAACTCAATTCTGAGGGCCAGGATCAACTTGCTGCTTTTATCAGCAGGAGGTTGACCCCTAGAGAAAAGCGTTGGTGTGCCATATAGAGGGAGGCCTTTGCCTTGGTCTGGGCACTGAAGAAGTTGAGGCCACATCTGTTTGACACTCACTTCATTGTTCAGACAGACCACAAACCTCTACTTTGGCTAAAACAAATTAAAGGTGAAAACCCTAAATTGTTGAGGTGGTCCATATCTCTACAGGGAATGGACTATACAGTGGAACATAGAACTGGGAGTACCCACTCCAATGCAGATGGACTCTCCAGATATTTCCACTTAGACAATGAAGACTCATTAGGTCATGGCTAGTCTTATTGTCCTTCGTTTGGGGGGGGGGTTGTGTAGGAAAGTACCCTCTTGCCTGGCATGTTACCCCCATATTTCACTGTATATATGTTGTTTTAGTGTATGTGTCACTGGGACCCTGCCAGCCAGGGCCCAAGTGCTCATAAGTGTGCCCTGTATGTGTTCCCTGTGTGATGACTAACTGTCTCACTGAGGCTCTGCTAACCAGAACCTCAGTGGTTATGCTCTCTATGCTTTCCAAATTGTCACTAACAGGCTAGTGACCAATTTCACCAATTCACATTGGCATACAGGAACACCCTTATAATTCCCTAGTATATGGTACTGAGGTACCCAGTGTATTGGGGTTCCAGGAGATCCCTATGGGCTGCAGCATTTCTTTTGCCACCCATAGGGAGCTCTGATAATTCTTACACAGGCCTGCCACTGCAGCCTGAGTGAAATAACGTCCACGTTATTTCACCGCCATTTACCACTGCACTTAAATAACTTATAGGTCACCTATATGTCTAACCTTTCACCTGGTGAAGGTTGGGTGCAAAGTTACTTAGTGTATGGGCACCCTGGCACTAGCCAAGGTGCCCCCACATCGTTCAGGGCAAATTCCCCAGACTTTGTGAGTGCGGGGACACCAATTCACGCGTGCACTATACATAGGTCACTACCTATGTATTGTGACACAATGGTAACTCCGAACATGGCCATGTAACATGTCTAAGATCATGAAATTGTCACCCCAATGCCATTCTGGCATTGGGGAGACAATTCCATGATCCCCCGAGTCTCTAGCACAGACCCGGGTACTGCCAAACTGCCTTTCCCGGGGTTTCACTGCAGCTGCTGCCAACCCCTCAGACAGGTTTCTGCCCTCCTGGGGTCCAGCCAGGCCTAGCCCAGGAAGGCAGAACAAAGGACTTCCTCAGAGAGAGGGTGTTACACCCTCTCCCTTTGGAAAAAGGTGTCAGGGCTGGGGAGGAGTAGCCTCCCCCAGCCTCTGGAAATGCTTTGATGGGCACAGATGGTGCCCATCTCTGCATAAGCCAGTCTACACCGGTTCAGGGATCCCCCAGCACTGCTCTGGTGCGAAACTGGACAAAGGAAAGGGGAGTGACCACTCCCTTGACCTGCACCTCCCTGGGGAGGTGCCCAGAGCTCCTCCAGTGTGCCCCAGACCTCTGCCATCTTGGATTCAAAAGGTGTGCTGGCACACTGGACTGCTTTGAGTGGCCAGGGCCAGCAGGTGACGTCAGAGACTCCTTCTGATAGGCTCTTACCTGTGTTACTATCCTATCCTCCTTCCTAGGTGGCCAAACCTCCTTTTCTGGCTATTTAGGGTCTCTGCTTTGGGGAATTCTTCAGATACCGAATGCAAGAGCTCATCAGAGTTCCTCTGCATCTCCCTCTTCACCTTCTGCCAAAGGATCGACCGCTGACTGCTCAGGATGCCTGCAAAACCGCAACAAAGTAGCAAAGACGACTACTGCAACCTTGTATTGCTTCATCCTGCCGGCTTTCTCGACTGTTTCCTGGTGGTGCATGCTCTGGGGGTAGCCTGCCTCCTTTCTGCACCAGGAGCTCTGAAGAAATCTCCAGTGGGTCGACAGAATCTTCCCCCTGCAACCGCAGGCAACAAAAGACTGCATCACCCCTGGGTCCCCTCTCAGCACGACGAGCGTGGTCCCTGGAACTCAGCAACTCTGTCCAAGTGACTCCCACAGTCCAGTGACTCTTCGGTCCAGGTTTGGTGGAGGTAAGTCCTTGCCTCCCCACGCTAGACTGCATTGCTGGGTACCGCATGATTTGCAGCTGCTCCGGCTCCTGTGCACTCTTCCAGGATTTCCTTTGTGCACAGCCAAGCCTGGGTCCCTGACACTCTCACCTGCAGTGCACACCCTTCTGAGTTGTCCTCCGGCGTCGTGGGACTCCCTTTTGTGACTTTGCATGGACTCCAGTTCACTCCTCTTCTAAGTGCCTGTTCCGGTACTTCTGCAGGTGCTGCCTGCTTCTGTGAGGGCTCCCTGACTTGCTTGGCGCCCCCTCTGTCTCCTCATCCAAGTGGCGACATCCTGGTCCCTCCTGGGCCACAGCAGCATCCGAAAACCCTAACCGTGACCCTTGCAGCTAGCAAGGCTTGTTTGGGGTCTTTCTGCGTGGGAACATCTCTGCAAGCTTCTTCACGACGTGGGACATCCATCCTCCAGAGGGGAAGTTCCTAGTCCTCTTCGTTCTTGCAGAACACAAAGCTTCTTCCATCCGGTGGCAGCTTCCTTGTATCCTCAGCTGGCATTTCCTGGGCATCTGCCCACTCTCCACACTGTCGCGACTCTTGGACTTGGTCCCCTTCTCTTACAGGTACTCAGGTCCGGAAATCCACTGTTGTTGCTTTGCTGGTGTTGGTTTTCCTTGCAGAATCCCCCTATCACGACTTCTGTGCTCTCTGGGGGTTGTAGGTGCACTTTACACCTACCTTACAGGGTCTTGGGGTGGGCTATTTTTCTAACCCTCACTGTTTTCTTACAGTCCCAGCGACCCTCTACAAGCTCACATAGGCTTGGAGTCAATTCGTGGTTCGCATTCCACTTTTGGCGTATATGGTTTGTGTTGCCCCTATACCTATGTGCTCCTATTGCAATCTATTGTAACTTTACACTGCTTGCATTAATTCCTTTTGCTATTACTGCATATTTTTGGTATTATGTACATATATCTTGTGTATATTTGGCATCCTCATACTGAGGGTACTCACTGAGATACTTTTGGCATATTGTCATAAAAATAAAGTACCTTTATTTTTAGTATATCTGTGTATTGTGTTTTCTTATGATATTGTGCATATGACACCAGTGGTATAGTAGGAGCTTTGCATGTCTCCTAGTTCAGCCTAAGCTGCTCTGCTATAGCCACCTTCTATCAGCCTAAGCTGCTAGAAACACCTCTTCTACACTAATAAGGGATAACTGGACCTTGCACAGGGTGTAAGTACCTCTGGTACCTACTACAAGCCAGGCCAGCCTCCTACAGAGGTGCCTCGAGGTGGGCCTTGCAACGTCTCGTACAAATCCTAAGGAAGAAACGGTCAATTTGACAGATTAGTGAGCCCACAAATGATATTCCCTCTGGCCTTCACAAGAGCTTGCAATGGCCACCTTGGACAACCTCATGAAGATCATAACGCAGATGCAGAGGGGCTTAGCGGAATCAAAAAATACCACAGCGGCTCTTGCAGACAAGGTTGATCATTTACAACAGCAGGTGGTAGGTGTTCCTACTCCTACTGGTGCCATGCCTACGTCACACAGCTGTCAGCACCTTCTTACCAACATATCCGTGAACATACCCACACAAATTCCTTTGTCTGCTCCCTAGAAATTTTCCAGAGATCCAACCAAAGTACAAGTCTTTCTCACTCAAATAGTGATGCCACAACTTGGGCTTTCTCTGTAGTTTGACAAGACAGCCCTCTTTTGTATAATTGGTGGCAGTTTGAGGCTGAATTTGAAAAGGTTTTTGACAGGCGCTCAGTCACACTATCAGCTGACAGAGAGTTATTAAAATTAAGGCAAGGGAATAAAGATGTGATCACCTACTTATTCCATTTCAATTGTTTGGTAGCTGAGACATCATGGCTGGAGATAAAAAGGTCAGCCTGTTTTATCAAAGATTAAAAGACGAATTAAAAGATGTCCTGGCCCAAATTGATGCTCAGCCAACCTCATGCTCAGAGTTAATTAATCTCACCCTGCATCTAGATTACCATCTAGCAGAAAGAAAGGGAGAACAAAAATGACCAGAGATTTAAGGCTGGCGTACAGAGAGACCAAGATTGCAATCAACCACTTCAGAGTCCCTTGGAGAACCAATGGAAATTGGAGCAATTCGGCAACCCTTGACAAAAGATGAGAAGGAAACTCTACAACCTAATGGACAATGTATATATTGTGGCCGCAAGGGTCATTCGTGAAGGAAGGTAAAACCAATGGATAAGACTTCTAGTCCTGAGAAGAAAGCAGCCACTCTGGAGACCCTGACGGAAAACTAGAGAGCCCAAGATGCAAGGAAGGGAACCTCTTAGTTATGCTTGCCTTCTCTTCAGTCAATTCACGTGCCACTAAGTACATGTCTCATTTCCAATTGCCAGTTTGCTTTTACCTGGAAAAACAAGAACATGAAGTCCAAGTCCTTGTAGACTCAGATGCCACAGGGAATTTTGTGGACTTAGAAACGTCACACCATTTACACATTTTGTGTGTTCAAAACAGGGTGCCTGAACTCATGCAAACTGCCAATGGCTAAATCCTATCAGGAGGCCCTGTGACCATGCAAACCATTCAGATCCATGGCCTGTGAAGATCAGAAATGAAGGAAACATAGGGAGTCAATTCAATTCCTCAATTTGTATCTGATTAACATGATGAGTGGAAACCACCATGAGCGCACAACATGGTCTTTTTGAATGCCTAGTAATGCCCTTCGGTCTTTGCAACGCTCCAGCACAGATCTAATTCTTTTTTAATGATGTTTTTACGGGAATATCTAGATTTATTTGTCATAATTTACATCAATTACATTCTTATACCCTCAGAAACTGTTGACATCTATGAGAACCATGTGGAAAAAGTATTAAACGCTTTCATGTAATTCAAGTAGGATTCTTATGGGTTATACTGGCACCCTCAGGAATGCAAACGAAAAAGACAAGCAGTAGCAGAGTGGTCTACGCCAAGATTAGTGTGGGACATACATTGTTCCTCTGTTGTGCAAGCGTTTCTCGCTATTCTATTGAGCATTTCTCACAAAGTGTCGCACCCATCATCAAACTGTTGCTAAAGAAAGTGAACTGTGAGTGGTCTCAAGAAGCTGAACGTGCCTTTTAACAACTTAAGAACACATTTACTACTGCACCTATTTTGGCACATCCAAATATGGACAAACCCTTTGCAGTGGAAGCTGATGCTTCTGATGTAACGATAGCAGCCATACTGCCGCCATGAAACAATGAAACGGGACAACTCCATCCGATAGCTTATATCGGAAACTCAGCACTGTAGAACAGAACTACTCCATTGCCTAGAAAGAGTTGTTGGCTATCCTTGACTCCTTTAGAAAGTGGAGACATTATTGGGGTCATTACGAGTTCGGCGGACAGTTTTACCGTCCTCCGAACTTCTGATGAGGAGGTTGCCGCCACACAGGCTACCTCCCCGCTCCGCCCCATTAAGAGTTTCCCACTAGACTGATGGGCGGAAACCCCGGTTTCTGCCCGCCAGCCTAGCGGGAAACAGGCTACAGCATTGTCACTGGCTGGTAATCAATCCGCTGGCAATACTGTAGCCAGTAGGGTGCACCAGCACCCTCACAATGTTCAATGTTCATTGCAATGGTGCTGCCCATGGAGGGCCCTGCACTGCCCATGCCAGGTGCATGGGCAGTTCAGGGGCCCTCCTGGGCCCCCTGCACCCATTCTCCACCAGCATTTTCATGGTGGTGGTACCGCCATGAAACCGCTGGTGGAGAAGGGGGTTTAATCCCCAGGACAGCGCTCCTTGCAGCGCTGCAGCGCTGCAGCACTGCGCTGGCAGACTTGGACTGCCACCTTTCTCCAGACAGCTGGGATCTCTGATCCTGGCGGTTCCCTGGCACCCCGACCGCCAGAGTTGTAATGTGGTGTTCAAATCACCACATTGGCAGTGGTCTGACCGCCATCCGCGAGTCTGGCGATCTAGTGACCGCTCGTCTCATTATGACCCCTTATGTCTTAGGAGCCAAGCATACAGTGACTGTGCACAGGGATCACAGAAATCGCCAATTCACGAGTTCTGCAGAAGTGCTAACACCCAGACAACTACAATGAATGGTAGCATTCACTTTCATTGCCACATATAGACCAGGACTTGATAACTGAAAGACCGTTGCTCTTTACAGGCAAGATTCCTTACTAACACACATCACAAGGGAACCACAGTCCATCATCGTCCGATAAGATTCTCTACCTCACTTCCGCAAAGACATTTTCAGATGATATTCAAAAGCATTTCCCAATCACAGACTGGCCCAATTGGATGAACAAAGACACTAACCAAGCATTGAACAGATTCCAAGTGTATCTCCCCACCTCAGAACTCAGAATGACAGCCTTCCAGTGGTTACATACCAATCCAATCGCAGGGCATCTTGGTCCTCAAAAAGCTTAAAATTAGTGCAAAGATGTTTCTGGTGGGCAACATTAATGAAAGACATAACTCAAATGATCCAGGATCGTGAAATCTGCGCAAGGTGTAAAACAGAACATAGATAATGAAAAGGCTTGTTGCAACCTCTGCCTATCCTGTCGTCTCCTTGGGAACACATCACCATTGAATTTATAATGAGATTACCCAAGCTGTGGCAACATACTGTTATACTAGTAGTCATAAAGAGTTTCTTTAAAAAGTGCATTTTGTCGTGTGTAAGTCTCTGCCAACCTCTAGCCAATTAGCATTACTACTTCTTCAACAGGTTGTTCATCTCCATGGACTGCCAAGGGTGATCTTATTGGACTTTGGCTCTCAATTTTCATAAATTTTCTGGCAAATCTGGTGTCCACCTTTGCTCATTACTTCCACACTTTCAGCTAGTTACCATCCCAAAATCTATGGTCAAACTGAGAGGTTAAACCAGACTTTGAAAAAATTCTTGCAATGTTATATGAAGGATGCAGCCATCTCTAGGGTGGATCTACATTGGTTAGCAGATTTGGCTTACAATAATTCATATCATTCTTCCACTGGCACCACCCTTTTTGCTGGGTTACATGGTTACCATCTCAATACCTTACCAGTCAGTCTACCAATGTTAATGCACACTACACCAGCAGTACAAAAATGCCATTAGTCATATGCATCAGGTACAGATGCACCTAAAAAATCACTTTGACAAAGCAAAATAGCAGTCTAAACATCAGTACGACAAGCGTCATAGACTAGGACCATTGTATCATCCAAAAGATAGAGGCCCATATTACGAGTTTGGTGGTATTCGGGCAAGACCGCCGCGCAAAATGGTGCCACCTTACCGGCCGTGGTAGCAGTATAGCGACCGCCGGATTACGAGTCCCAAAACACAAAACGCCAAAATACAGACACAAAACCAACACCGCCAGACCAGCCCATGGCGAATGAATGACTGATCAGTCACTAGGACCGCCACACCAGCACCCTTCCGACCGTCAAATTATGAATAAATCTCCAGCACAGCAGAACATGCACGGCAAACACCATAGGTGGTACGCACCACGGCGGAACAAAAAGGCACCGCGGAAAGTAGCTAAAACCACATTGGCTAGTTAAAATATCCCACACCTGATAACCATAAACACCACGCACACCTAACCACGCCACCACATACCCCCCAACAAGCCTATGCAACAAATATGAGCAGCCACACCCACACCCGAGACTAAGCACACACTAAATACAGCGAACAAAGATCACACAGCACACATCGCATAATTCAACACCGCAGCTCACCAGCATACACAGCCAATCACCCCCACATCACCACACACCCCATACTCCACCCAACACGCACAACACATACCCACCCCACAACATGTCACGCCAGAAGCACCCACGGTTCACCGACAATGAGTTGCATGTCATGGTGGACGAGATCATCAGAGTCAAGCCACAGCTCATTGGAGTCCAGGTACAATAAACATCAATAGCCATAAAGACGCAGTTATGGCAGAGGATTGTTGACAGGGTCAATGCAGTTGGCACATACCTATGCAGAAGGAGGACATCCGGAAGAGGTGGAACGACCTCAGGGGGAAGGTCTATTCCATGGCATCCAGGCAGACGATAGCCAGTAATAAGACCGGCGGTGGGCCCCCACCACCTCCCCTCCAGCTGACAACCTGGGAGGAGAAGGCCCTGGACATTATGTATCCCGAGGGCCTGACTGTCATGAGCGGAAAGCATGACACTGGTAAGTCAGCAATACCCCCCAAGCCCCAACCACCCATGACCAACATGCCACCCCACCACTCTACAACCCACTGCAACCCACCCCACTGACCCGTCCCAAACACTCCACACCCCTCCTCTGCATGCCACACCACCCCACTCCCACCATCCCTACTCACACACCCCGAAAGTTGGTACCTAGAAAGAAAAGGCAAACAGACAATTACAATTTATCATCAGATAGTTACCCATCTGAATGAGTCAGCATGCAGTATCAGTCTTCATCCTCAGGACATTAGTCGATTCGCCATCAGCCAGGATAGAACAGGTAAGTCTCAGTAGGGCATAGAGAGTTAAATGGCAGAAATCTATGCTGACTGAGCAGAAAATGAGGAAGAAGAAAATGTAACAAGAAAGGGAAAGGGGGGTGCGTCCCCAACAAGTAATTATTTGCAATATCAAGAACAGTTGGACATCTAACCAATACCACATGTAATGAGGACATAAATTATCAGCACACCAAAGAACATAAACTTAAAACATAAAATTTGAGTGCCTAATGATGCATTTTCTCTCCTTTAGGCCTTGAGTAGTCAGTTTAGACTACATTTCCCAGCCATCCTGGTGGTGGCCATATTGGGTGTGGCAGGCTGTATAGGACCAGCCATTCCCTGCCCTCGGTGCTCACTATTCTTCTGGCCTCCACCCAACTAGGAGCTATTCTTCCGGTCCTGCTCAGCTGACTCTGGAATAGGCTCAGAGATTTAGAGTCTTCTTGCTGACAAGGAGTGATTGTCTCCGGCTCCCACTGCATACCAGCAGGTGCATTTAGTTGTTTTCAGGTGCAAGTACAGAGCAGGCCATGCTCTGTGTCGTAAGAGTTATTATAGAGTTGTGATTGAAACCAGTGTTTGGCAGAGTGCTGTGCTTACAACTGTGTGCAAGAGCTGATCAAGTATTTTGAAGGGCGATAAGTGATCTCAAACAAGCCTTGATGAGAACTAGAAACTGTCAGAGTGCATTGCATACTTCACAAATGCAAAATATCTTCATGAGAGTTTTCTGTTTATTTTGGGATTTTTTATGTGTTTGTGGTTTCTGTTGAACGAACATGAGCCTTGGACTCAATCTGTCAATATTGTCTGGTACTAAAGTCGGAAAGAGCTTGTATCCTATACTGCAGTGGTTCAGCACACAGAGAACTCGTTATCAGAATGAGTTCACCTTAGTTGGTGCAGTATCTCAAAAGAACGTATTTGCATAAAAACTGCCTAGTGAATTCTACAGTCATCAGCGCTACACTTACTAACCTGAGTTGAGTGTTAGTAAGAAACTAGTGACTCACATCTTATGAGAAGTGTTGTTTTTATTGGCGTTCTAATATTTTGCTTTCCAGATCTCCTTCCCCACGGTTCCCTTCCCACTCCCTTCCCCTCACCTTGCCACTTTAAGACTCTTTGCTCTAAAATAATTCAAAATTGGAGGTGCCTCGAGGTGGACCTTGCAACATCTCATGCAAATCCTGATGAAGAAACGATTGATCTGGCAGACACAGAACATAGAGGCTTAGGCCCTAAAGTAAAACTATTGCACACAATACAGAAACTCACAGGTCCGGGAATCACGCTAATAAACTATCCCTTAGGTGAAATAAAATGTACAGGCCTAGAGCTAACTCAGCAGGATTATCAGACTGGTTACAGAGCCTCCCAAGCTCTGGTGCCTCATTACTACACCGCAGATGTGTCCTTCTATCAATTAATCAATCAAATATTTTAAGAGCGCGCTACTCACCCATAGCGTCTTAAGGCACTGAGGGGTCTGTCCTCAGGGTTCAGTAGAAGAGCCAGGTCTTGAGGTCCTTCCTGAATTGAGGTAGCGACGGGGACTGTCTGAGGTGACGAGGTAAGGTGTTCCAACCTTTAGCTATCTATCTGAGATATTAGGCAGAATACACCGCTCAGTTTATACTGTTTCTATTGTGTGACATAGATCGATGAGTGACTGGCCCAGGATCATTCCAAAATCAAAAAATGTGCTGGGCATTAAATTCCAGGCTTCTGGTTTCTTTACCATCCCTACCAAGCCAACAGCTCTATCCAAGCCCTTGGAGAGCACTTATTCACCACAGCCAGAGAGCAGCAAGGTAGCAGTCCTTCACAGAAAGCAGAAAGGTGAGTCCTTTGAACAGCCATGCAGGTCTTCTTGGCAGGATGCAGGTTAGATCTAATGCTAACTACCACTCCATAGTGGTAGTCCATGGAGTCAGCCTCTTAAAGAGGAAATTACGCTGCCATCACCCTAAGACTTATGTTCTTAGAGTAAGTGTTGTCATACTTTACCACCTCACATCTGGGACAGTGGCATAATGAAACTTGAGGGGGCCTCCTGAAAAGTACATGGAGGCTCCCCTCCCCCACCCTCAGACTCAGTCAGGAGCTCTCAGGCTAAGGTACTGTGCTGAGTGGGCCCCCTGCAGTTCGGGGGTACCCCTCACTGCAGGGATTGCAGGGCTAATGTTACGCCACCTTCCTGGGAGGATTGAGGACAAGCAATAACTTTAAGTGTTGATGAGAGTAAGTAAACCAGCCCTCAGTGGTGCAAAAAAGAAATGTCATCAAATGGAATGCAATTCAATCTCCACCACTGCTTTGCTGAGTAGAGACCCTTAGGGCAGCATCATGAACTAGCTATACAGTTAACAACCTAAGGGTCTATATTAATTATTAGCTCCAATCTTCCTCCATTTAGGACAGCCATTGAGGTTGTAACCTTCAGTTCAGACTGGCTAGAAATACTATTCAGTTTTGAAATTGACAAACAGGGCATCATTTATGAGGGCTACTGTTTTATTTTGTATAGACTTTACTTTTATCAATGTCTTTTACAAATAGATAGTGGTGGGGTGGATTTACATACAGCAGGTGGTAAAATACAGGGCTGTGGAATTGATATACAGATTGAAGAAATCACCTCATGGAGCGCCCCTTAGGATTAAAGATGAAATGCCTGGAACATATAGATGTTTGTTACAAAAGCTATCTGTGCCTCAAAATGTTTTTAGAAAATCGTCAGCTCAAATGATACTTGTCTCTCCTAGATACTGCAAAAGTCATTCCAGTGGTGCCTTCTTGACCACATGTGGTACATATCGCCTTTGGCTATCAAGCTGACTGAGGATCATTACAGACTTGGAAAAGCTGTTAAGGTCTTGCATTTCAAGAAAACATATAGCTAGGTGTTAGAAATAGGGTCTTTGGTAGGCAGTCAGGTTACCCCCGTCCAAGCAAGGGCCCTCACTCTAGTCAGGGTAAGCCACACACACTCCAAATTATCCTGTGTTCACCCTCTGGTAGCTTGGCACTGAGCAGTCAGGCTTAACTTAGAAGGCAATGTGTAAAGTATTTGTGCAATAAATCATACAATAACACACTATAGCACCACAAAAATACACCACACAGTGTTTAGAAAAATATATAATATTTATCTGATAAGCTACAGGTCAAAACAATTAAAATGCACTAAGTATATGTTGAGATATCACTGAAAAGTAATATAAAGGGCCTGATTCTAACTTTGGAGGACGGTGTTAAACCATCCCAAAAGTGGCGGATATACCACCTACCGTATTACGAGTTCCATAGGATATAATGGACTTGTAATACGGTAGGTGGTATATCCGCCACTTTTGGGACGGTTTAACACCGTCCTCCAAAGTTAGAATCAGGCCCAAAGTGTCTTAAGTCTTTCAAAAGCAAAACAAAGTCTGTTTCAAGCACAAAGTACCTGGTTCGCGTGAAAAAAAACCCGCAGGGAGCCACAGAGGAGGAGATGCGTGAAAACAAAGGGGTGTGCGTTTATTTCTCGGGCCACACACGGTGATGCGTCATTTAGTTTTCACGCAGGGATGGCTGTGCTTCGGTTTCCGGCGCTCGGTCGTGGATCGTCTTCGGGATGCAGGGTTTTCAGACGCCCGGGGATGATGCATGGATTTCCGGCACTGGCAGGACGAAGTCACAGGAGCTGTGTCGATCCGGTGGGCGTCACGTCGAATTTTCTACCGCACAGCAGGCGCTGCATCGATTCCTCTCTGGAAGTCGGGCTGCATCATTCCGGCTCGGCTGTACGTCGATCCGGTAGGGCCATGTGTCGAATTTCCAGTCGCAATGCTGGCGCTGCATTGATCTTCTCATTGCGAAGTCAGGCTGCATCGTTCTGGTTTGGCATGCAGTGAAATTTTCATTGCGGTGCAGGCTGTGCGTCATTTCTGGCAGGCTGGGGGTGAGCGTCAGTCCGTGTGACTGAATTGAGACCCCGGTAGTCCACGCAGAACCGGAATTCTGGCTTGGCACTAGGTGCAGCAGCCTTGAGTACCAGCACCACAGGGCTGGCCCAGGGACTACTAGAGCCAGCATCTTGGAGACTTCCTCCTTGATGCTGGCCTTCACCTTATCTGACAACCTTTAAATGTTGTTCTTTACAGGGGACTGTCTCCCATGTCAATATCATGGACACACAGGTGTGTGAGTCCAGGGGTGGGGGAAAACAGGGAGGAGTACTGTTCCAGTAACTGGTAGCAGTCCCCTCTCTGGTCTAGGGTCAGGTAGTCAGAGAGAATGACACCCTCCACTGACCCATCACCTTCCTTGGCAGAGAAGAGGTCAGGAAGAGGTTCACTCGCTTCCTCCACACCCTCATCTGTCACCAGAAGCATGTTGACCTCCATCTTCTCAAAGTGAGGCTTCAGTCGGTTGACATGGAGCACCCTTCAGGGGTTCCTAGGGGATTGGAGGTCCACTAGGTAAGTGTCCTCCCCTTTCCGCTTCTTCACTTAAAATGTGCCAGACCAGCGGTCCTGGAGCGCTCTAGGCTCTACTGGCTCCAATACCCACACTTTGTCTCCAGCTTAAACTCCACCATGGTGGCCTTCTGGTCATACCAGCGTTTCATTACCTCTTGACTGGCCTCAAGGTTACTTTTGGACATTTTCCAGAAGCGGTGCATCTGGTTGCAGAGGGCCAGCATGTAGCTGACCACATCCTGAGGGGGTGCCTTGAGAGCTTTCTCCCACCCCTCCTTGACAATGCTTAAGGGTCCTCTGACAGGGTACCCATAGAGAAGCTCAAAGGGACTGAACCCCACCCCCTTCTGGGGTACTTCTCTGTAAGCAAAGAGAAGGAATGGTAAGAGAACGTCCCACTTACGCCTCAGGGCCTCCAGGAGGCCTGTGATCATGCCTTTCAATGTCTTGTGGACTCTCTCCACAAGACCATTAGATTGGGGGTGATAGGGTGTGGTGAACTTGTATGTTACACCACACGCATCCCACATGGACTTCATGTATGCAGACATAAAGTTAGTGCCTCTGTCAGACACAATCTCCTTTGGGAATCCCAGACGGGTAAATACCCTCATTAGAGTTCTGGTCTCAGCAGTGCAGTTACGGTCGTCAGAGGGATTGCCTCTGGGTAACAGGTGGCATTGTCCACCAAACCCAGGATAAACCTGCTGCCTAGGGCAGTTTTGGGGTCCAATAGACCAACAATGTCGATGCCCACCCTTTCAAAGGGGGTGCCAACGACAGGGAGTGGGATCAGGGGGGCTTGCAGTTTTTTCCCTTTTTTCCCACTGGCCTGGCAGGTAGGACAGGACCCACAGAAAGCATCTAAGTTTGTCCTCATCCAGGGCCAATAGAAGTGGGTGACAAGCCTGTCAAAGGTCTTGTCTTGCCCCAAATGTCCTGCCAGGGGAATGTCATGAACCAGACCCAGTAGGAAGGCCCGGTAACACTGGGCGACCACCAGCGCACGCGCTGCCCCAATGGCCGGCACCTTAGGCTCACTGTAAAGGAGATCATTGTCCCAATATATATGGTGATCGCCAGAGGCTTCACCTGCTGCCTGGGCTGAGGTCTGTTGTCTCAAGCCCTCAAGGGTGGGACATTCTTTCTATGCCTTGCAGAATTCCTCCCTGTTGGGCCCACCCTCAACTTGCCAGCCAGCAAGCTCAGGTAGATCACCTAGGGCGGCAATCTCTTCCCCAGTTGGCTCAGGGGCCTCCTCCTGGGGAACCCCGTCAACCACTGTGGGAACTTCTGGGACCGGTTTCCCGCGCTCCTTGCCCCTCCTCTTGGCAACTTTCTGGGCCATTGTTCCAGGCTCCAGGCGCCCTTGACTTCCCTCCCGGGCAGCCATGGACTGTGTGGTCATGCAGACCCATTCAGGTAATCCCAACATCTCCAAGTGAGTCCTTAGCTCTACCCCCTCCCAGGTAGTGTGCTCAAGGTCGTTGTCTAACAGACAATCTACAGTCATAGCAGGACTCACAGCTACTTTTATAGTACCAGAGACCCCCCCCCTCAAAGGGAACCAGAGCTACCTGTAGGTGGCTCTGACGATTGTCGGCGACTATGACTTGGTGGAATGTATTTGGGAGGACCAGCTCTGCTGACACCAGGTGACCCCTGACAGTGGTCATGCTGGCTCCTGTGTCACGCAGAGCCTCCACGCTTTGCCCATTGATGGTGACCCACTGCCTATACTTCGAAGTATTGGCAGGCATGTGGGCTTTTGGCACCATCTCTGCATCCCCCAGGGACACTAGGGTTCCCTCTATCTGCTCCCCAAAACTATCTTGGACCACCTCCTCCTCGAGCGCTACTCTAGCCAACCCAGGTGTCCGTCCTCCTTTGGGGGGCTGTGCCCTCTTGGGACACTTGAAGTCGCCCTCAGAGTGCCCATACTTACTGCAGTCTATGCATTGGGGTACAAACCTCCCTGTCTTATGGTCAATGAACCCTTTCCTTTTGGAATCAGACCGGGACTGGTTACCACTATTTCCATGGGAACTGTTTTGGGGGCCTTTTGAGAACTCCTTGTTTTTAAGTTTTTCTCCCAATTCTTTCGACTGATGGGAACCCTGACCACCTTTGTGGGTGCCCCCCCCCCCCCAGATACCTTTCTGGACACTGTTGTGCTAGTCCAGAGGTCCGCCTCCTCAGCAGGCTTCCTGGGATCAGTCAGCTTACTGTCCACTAGGTGCTGGCGCAACACTGTAAAACAAGTACTGAGCATATGCTCTCTCAGAATCAAATTTTACATTCCTGTGTAATCATTTACTTTGCAAGCCCACACCCATCCATTCAGTGACTTACTGGAAAAATCTAAGAAATCTACCCATGTTTGTGTGGACTGTTTGGTACTGTCCCTGAACCTCTGACGGTATTTCTCAGGGGTCAGCCCAAACTTGGCAAGTAAAATATCGTGTTTTGATCCTTTGGGTCCGGTGTGAGGAGTGTGTCCCTCCAAATTGCTGGCACATACCCCCACATAGCTGTACCCCATTGCTCTTCAGGAACCCCATGGGCCCTTAGCGCAACTTCATAAGCAGCTAGCCATTTATCAATGTGATCTCCCACTACAAAACTGGGCACCACATTTTTGGGTATACAAACCTTCTTTTCTCCAGCAGGTCCTGCCTGTATGCTGCCACCATTACTGCTGGACTCAGACTGCTTTGCCTTAAGATCCAGCTCCTTGAGACTCAGTTCATGAGCCAACAAAAGTTTCTTCTCAGCCAAGACTCTCTCTGCCCTCCTTTCTTCCTGTTGAGCCTCAATTTTGAGCCTTGCCATTTGAAATTGAAAATCTCTCTCCTCTCTCCTTTCCTCTGCGGTCAGGCCTTGACCAGAGACACTGCTCCCTGGCTTGGCAGGGGGCACAATTGCAGTGGTAACATCATCCACTGAGGGGCCATCCTCTGGACTCTCCTCCTCAACATCCTCCTCTGAATGGGCTTCTGCCCAGGCCCTCAGCACCATTTGGAATTCCTCCTTCCTGGAGGCTTTCTGGGTAGGTACACCCATATCCCTGCAGAACTCCCTCAGCTGTTTAACAGTGTAGGTCTCCAGCTGAGCCAGATCAAAATCTTCATCTCCTACTTGAGACCTAGCCAGAGACATGTTGAATGAAGATTTTAGTCAAAAATTGTCAGGAAAAACGAAATTGCAAAAAAAGATACAAAATCAAGTTGACCTTTTAACTGTGGGTAGGTAGTGAAATACTTAGCTACTGTATGTCACTGCACAAATACAAGTCCTATCCTCACCGCTGATCACCAATGTTAGAAATGGGGTCTTTGGTTGGCAGTCAGGTTCCCTCCTATCCAAGCAAGGACCCTCACTCTAGTCAGGGTAAGTCACACACAATCCATATTATCCTGTGCCCACCCTCTGGTAGCTTGGAACTGAGCAGTCAGGCTTAACTTAGAAGGCAATGTGTAAGGTCCTTATGCAATAAATCATACAATAACACAATATAGCACCACAAAAATACACTACATGGTGTTTAGAAAAATATATAATATTTATCTGATAAGATGCAGGTCAAAACGATTAAAATGCAATAAGTATATGTTGAGATATCACTGAAAAGTTATATAAAGTGTCTTAAGTGTTTCAAAAGCAAAACAAAAGTCTCTTTCAAGCACAAAGTACCTGGTTCGCGTGAGAAATCTCCGCAAAGAGCCGCAGAGGAGGAGATGGGTGGAAACAAAAGGGTGTGGGTTGATTTCTCGGGCCGCACACAGCGATGCGTCATTTAGTTTTCACACAGGGACAACTGTGCGTCAGTTTCAGGTGATCGTCATGGATCCTCTTCGGGTTGCGGGGTCTTCAGATGCCCCAGGGACGATGCGTGGATTTCCGGCACTGGCAGGACGAAGTCACAGGAGATGTGTCGATCCGGTGGGCGTTGCGTCAAATTTTCTACCGCTCGGCAGGTGCTGCGTCGATTCCTCTCTGGAAGTCAGACTGCGTCATTCCGGTTTGGCGTGCGGTGACATTTTCACTGAGGTGCAGGCTGTGTGTCATTTCTGGCAGGCTGTGCGGTGAATTTAGTCGCACAAGGAATCCTTCTTGTAGAGATTAAGGGGGTCATTCCGACTCCCGCCGGCGGCAGTAACCACTCGCCCGGCGGGAGCCGCCGAATGACCGCACCGCGGTCAAATGTCCGCGGCGGCCATTCTGGCTTTCCCGCTGGGCTGGCGGGCGACCGCCAGAAGGCCGCCCGCCGGCCCAGCGGGAAAGCGCCTTCAACGAGGAAGCCGGCTTCGAATGGAGCCGGCGGAGTTGAAGGCGTGCGACGGGTGCAGTGGCACCCTTCACGATTTTCAGTGTCTGCTTGGCAGACACTGAAAATCATTGTGGGGCCCTGTTAGGGGGCCCCTGCAGTGCCCATGCCATTGGCATGGGCACTGCAGGAGCCCCCAGGGGCCCCACGACACCCGTTACCGCCATCCTGTTCCTGGCGGTGAAAACCGGCAGGAACAGGATGGCGGTAAGGGGGTCGGAATCCCCATGGCGGCGCTGCAAGCAGCGCCGCCGTGGAGGATTCCCTGGGGCAGCGGGAAACCGGCGGGACACCGCCGGTTTCCCGTTTCTGAACGCGGCGGTACCGCCGCGGTCAGAATGCCCATGGAAGCACCGCCAGCCTGTTGGCGGTGCTTCCGCGGTCGTTGGCCCTGGCGGTCGGTGACCGCCAGGGTCAGAATGACCCCCTAAGTCTTTTTGGTCCTGAGACTTCAGGGAACAGGAAGCAAGCTCTATCCAAGCCCTTGTAGAGCACTTCTTCACCACAGCCAGAGGGCAGCAAGGCAGCAGGGAAACAGCAAGGCAGCAGTCCTTCACAGAAAGCAGACAGGTGAGTCCTGCCGGGCAGGTCTTCTTGGCAGGATGCAGGTTCTGGTTCAGGTTCTCTTCTCCAAGAAGTGTCTGAGTTGGTAGGGGCAGAGGCCCTGTTTAAATACCCAAATGTGCCTTTCAAGTGGGGGAGACTTCAAAGAGTGGCTTAGAAGTGCACAAGTCCCCTTTCAGTTCATTCCTGTCTGCCAGGGTCCAGGTAGGGGGTGTGGCAGTCCTTTGTGTGAGGGCAGGCAACTGTCCTTTGACATGCAAGTGTCAGGCCCTCCACCCTCCCAGCCCAGGAAGACCCATTCAAAATGCAGATGTATGCAAGTGAGGCTGAGTATCTTGTGTTTGGGGTGTGTCTGAGTGAATGCACAAGGGAGCTGTCACTGAACCCAGCCAGATGTGGATTGTAAGGCACAGAAGGATTTAATTGCAGGGAAATGCTCACTTTCTAAAAGTGTCATTTCTAAAATAGTAATATTAAATCCAACTTCACCAGTCAGCAGGATTTTCTATTACCATTCTGGCCATACTAAATATGACCTTCCTACTCCTTTCAGATCAGCAGCTACCACTCAAACAATGCATAAGGGCAGCCCCAATGTTAGCCTATGAAGGGAGCAGGCCTCACAGCTGTGTAAAAACGAATTTAGGAGTTTTACACTACCAGGACATGTAAACTACACAGGTACATGTCCTGCCTTTTGCCTACATAGCACCCTGCCCTGTGGGTTACCTAGTGTATACCTTAGGGGTGACTTATATGTAAAAAAGGGGAGTTATAGGCTTCGCAAATACTTTTGAATGCCAAATTGAATTGGCAGTGAAACTGCACACACAGGCCTTGCAATGGCAGTCCTGAGACAAGGTTGTTGGGCTACTTAAGTGCGTGGCACAATGAGTGCTGCAGGCCCACTAGTAGCATTTAATCTACAGGTCTGGGCACATATAGTGCACTGTACTAGGAATTTATAAGTAAATTTGGGCCCTCATTCTGACCTTGGCGGGCGGCGGAGGCCGTCCGCCAAAGTCCCGCCGTCAGATTACCGTTCCGCGGTCGAAAGACCGCGGCGGTAATTCTGACTTTCCCGCTGGGCTGGCGGGCGGTCGCCTTCAGACCGCCCGCCAGCCCAGCGGGAAAGAGGCTTCCACGATGAAGCCGGCTCGGAATCGAGCCGGCGGAGTGGAAGCTGTGCGACGGGTGCAGTTGCACCCGTCGCGTATTTCACTGTCTGCGCAGCAGACAGTGAAATACATGTAGGGGCCCTCTTACGGGGGCCCCTGCAATGCCCATGCCAGTGGCATGGGCACTGCAGGGGCCCCCAGGGGCCCCGCGACCCCCCCTACCGCCATCCGGATCCCGGCGGTCCGACCGCCGGGATCTGGATGGCGGTAGGGGGGGTCGGAATCCCCGCGACGGTGCAGCAAGCTGCGCCGCCGCGGAGGATTCAATGGGGCGGCGGTACACTGGCGGGACCCCGCCAGTGGTGCCGGTCCGACCGCGGCTTTACCGCCGCGGTCGGAATCCCCATTGGAGCACCGCCGGCCTGTCGGCGGTGCTCCCGCGGTCCTCCGCCCTGGCGGTCAAAGACCGCCAGGGTCAGAATGACCACCTAAATAGTCCAATTAAGTATGTTCCAATGTTACTATGTTTAAAGGGAGAGAGCATATGCACTTTAGCACTGGTTAGCAGTGGTAAAGTGTGCAGTCTTAAAACCAACAAAAACAGTATCTAAAAAGTGGAGGGAGGCAGGCAAAAAGTTAGGGGTGACCACCCTAAGGCAGGCAGGTCTAGCACTAGGGCTTCCGGTCAATTGTGTTCTTTTTTGTTTTTTTCTCAGTGCTGTGCTTTGCAAAGTGACCCACATTCAATACAAAGTACAAAAAATCGCCATAAAATAACACCATGTTATGCGTATACATTTGTACGAATGTATCTACTTTTCTCATTAGTTTCATACTTATTTGCCTTTTGACCTCTGCCCCGGTCTCTTCTCGTCCCCTTTTAGATTCTGCCCCAAGTGTCTCTCTCCTTTTGTTCTGTTCCTCACATCTTTCCTGTTCTGTTGTTCTCTCCCAAATTCTGTCTCTTATTTCACCCCTCTCACATCCCTTTCCTCTTTTTTCCTCTTTTTTCTCCTCACTCCTGTCTCTCCTCCATCTGTTCATCTTTCTCCTCTTGTTTTCCATACACGTGTCTCCTTGTGCCCTACTTCCCTCTGTCAACTGTCTCTTTCTCGCATCTTTTACAACTGCTTCCTCCATTTGACTTCATTAACTTACCCGACTCTTAGTTGTTACTTACCCTCTTCTTCTCATTCTTCCTCAGCTATCGCTTTCTCAATTGCTCTATCATCTTTCTTACCTACTTCCGTTACCTGTTCTTCATATCTAGTCGCTGTCTCTTTGTCAACTATCTCACCTCTCAGCAGTCTTTCTCCTCTGTCTCTTTATTTACGTCTTGCCTGTCTCTGTCTCACCTGACGGTGTCTTAATCAAACATCTCACCTCTTTTTGTTCTCACCTGTATGTCGCTTTATGACCTCTTTTCCGCTGCTCCCATGACCCTCACCATTGTTATCCACCTCTCCCTTCCTTTCTCTCAAATAATTTTCTAAACTCCATGTCTCCCACTCCTCCCTCTTGTGTACCTACACTCCCATAACTGTCTCTTTCTCAGCTGCCTGTTTCTTTTTCACCTCTCTCTCATCTGTCTTCCCTTCTCTCTCTTTACCTCCTTCAAACTCCTGCCTCCTCCCCATCTCTTCTCTGTCTAACAACTATCCTTTTTATAACATACTGGTCTCTTCATCACCTCTTCTATCTTGATCACCTGTCAGCCTTCCTCCCTCTCCCTGCCTCTTCTCTCTCCATTCTCTGTCTCTTTGGCACCTCTCTTGTAGTTCTCCCCTTCTATATCATTCAGCTTTCTTAAACCGTCTCCCTACCACATACTTGCCTCTCTCTACGTCAGAGGCCCTTCCTTCCCCTTTTGTCCCTCTTTGCTGTCTCTCAGCTGTCTATCTCTATTTGTCTCACATCTGTCTCTTCCTACCACTCTCCTTTCTCTAGTGTGATTCTCTCTTTATCACCCCTCTATGTTACTCGCCTGCCTCTGCCTCACGCAACCCACCTATCTGGCTTCCAATTGTCTTTCACTCACACACACTTGTCTGTTCTCTATTTCTCTAAGTTTTCTCTTTTGCACTCCTCTCTTTATCACTTCTGTACACTCCTCTCTTTTGCAGCTGCCCTACCCCATATGTCTCCCTCTTGCTCCCAACTGCCTTTTTCTTAGCTTTCTTACATTTCTTTCCACCTTTTTTCACTCTCCAGTCTGTCCCTTTCTTGCCTCATTCTCATATCACTCTCCCTCAACGTCTCACTTATGCCTCTGTAATTCCAGCTTCCTCTCCTCTGTCCCTTTATTCTCCTCCTCTCTCAACTGTGCTGTATTGTATTTTCTGCTCAATAGTCAGTGACATCCAGAGACTTGGGAGCGCGCTTTCCTTGCGGGCCCTTAAAAGCCAGCAGCAATCATTTTCTTTTTACCCATTTGTTGCTCTTGCTTCAGGAGGAACACACAGTGTAGGGGTGCCCTGTGCAGCAGGCTGCAGCTGCTCTCATTTGTTCTGCATGCTTTTGCATACAGGCTGCAGAAAAAGTAAATGAAGGGTCTCCTCCTTAGTGGAGTCCCTCGAGTCCCCCCCTGCATGCTGGGGCTTTGGGCCTCCTGTTACACCCCTGCTGGCTATAATCATGTATATGGAGTGATCTGCCTGGTTGTAAGAATGTATACAATGTGAACAGTTCAAATGTTATGAAGACAGAGGAAGGAAGTGCTCAAGAAGCTAATTCCAGTAGAAGGACCTCAGGCTATAATGTCCTTTTAACTTGAACACTACACCTGTATGCAGAAGGCATTTTTAGGTAGGACTGGGGACTGAAAATATTCGATTCACAGCGTTTGTAAAGAGAAGGTAGGCCTTGCTGGCTGGTGGTAGGAACAATGTTGGGATTACTATGTCCCTAGGTAATTTTGTATTTTCTATTTAGCTGTGTATGTATAAAAATACTTTTACAACTATTAATGGAATGTAATTTGATGTGTTGCTGAGCTCTGCGTTTCTAGTCTACATCCAAGGAGTCAGGCTTGAACTCCTCTGCCTCTCTGCCTTGAGAATCACGTGCTCTAAGGAATATCTGACACCAGTTTGAGGGCCCAAGCGCGAGAGCACCAGCCGGTCAGAGGTGAAAGATGCCAGTTGGCCCAGTAACGTCCAACTGCCATGGGACTTCCCGAACCGTATTTTTCAAAGGTGCGTAGGCTTTTTTAGGCAAAGGGGAGGATTTTTAAATGTATTCTGACCTTCTTAGGAAAGAATGAGCCATTGGTAGAATGTGGCAACAGAGTATCTTTTCAGTCAGCCCTGTGTGAAACTAGTGTGTCAAGGCGTTTGGAATTTATTAAAATTAGATTCCAGGGATCCGAGGTAAAGGGCAACGCATGTGGTCAACGACGTGAACAAATGTTTATGTTGTCTAAAGGCAGCAACTGACTTCATAACAAAATTCTAGTTGCTTCAAAGTCCTTGAGCTAACCAAAAAAACGCGTTACATAATCCCTTCTCTGGCATCTATCTGAAGCATTACATGACCTTACCTTACATTTTAGGCAGGTAAAAAAAGACCATTCCTAATTTCATCAGGCGAGCCTGGGTGGTGACCGATTTTGCTTCTAAGTAGAGTATGGTCAGCAGTCTTAGACCCCAGGGAAATGGTAGGAAGCCAAATAAAGTGCACATTTTAAGGCTACAATTGCCACTATTATTGATGTTTCACACCACAAACTGAATTGCCTCCCTGTGCTTTCATAACAGGTGCTGTTATCATCAAACGTCTGTCCTGCTTAGTTGGGTGACCACCAACTTCACTGGCTCACCATTATATTGTTGTAGAAATAACAGAATAGAACTCCACAGATATTAACCTACAGACCACTTTTGCTGACATGCAAGTAAAGCCCCTTATTTTTCTGTGTGCACTTTCAAATGTGCATAGATTCCCACCGGGGGCTTAACATATGCCTCTACAAGGACTCTTCAGTCAATTCTGAAGTCTCTGGACTCAGGCAGTAGGCCAGACCCCACTATTATTAAAACACAGTCATTTTTTAGGGAGCAAGTGGTAGAAGGAATCTCACAGTCATCAGCATGTGCTGCATGGAGCCTGTCATCCGTGTTACACCACTGATTACCTCACTTTAGATACAATGGTCACGCTTCAGGTGATATGCTGATCTTTCCACATAAATTGGCGAGCTGATGGGTAAAAAAATCTACTTCAGGCATTAGCAACATAGAATTGGCTGTAAAACTGCAGCAAAATGCAGTACTGATGCAGGAGTCCACAGACCGAGTGTCATCTGAGACTCCTTGTGATAGTAATGATGTGGGAAAAAGTGGGGAAAGTTTCATTTCCTACTCATCCTTACTCCAGGGAGGTAGGTTCGAAGGTACGATAAGAGCTACAAAGATGCTGGCAAGGTCGCAGCATCAGTGACTCAAAACAAAGGACAAATTGGCACAGCAATCCGGCTCGGAAATATAAATAGGCCAGGCCAATACCATAGGCTCGTTAACTGGAACCATTATTAGTGGGAGACGTATCTAGAACGATGTACACGGGCTAAATCAGAAGTTTTCACTTTTTATTACCAAAGTTTGGGATACTTTATATCCATCAAAGTTTGCAGAATATAATAGATTTAGAGGTCTGGCTGCAGCTTATCCAGTTAGAGACAGTGCATTACCTTGACGTCAAATCTATTACGAAGCCAGCTCCAGAAGATCCTAGCGAAATACCTGACTTGAATGGAAAGATATCAAAATCCCATTCTGTCTTTTTACAGCATTGTGTTAAGCTCAGTGGGTCCTTACTGAGCACCTTTATGAGTAGAAGTGACCTAGAGCATCAGTTGTGGGGAAGGAGCAGTGAAACAGCCTATTAGCTGAAAATTGAAAATACAGCCGTTCTTCTGCCTGCCTCTATCATTTAAATGCAGGACCCAAGCAAGTCTAAAAACTCAAGAAACATTAAAGCTTTGAATAATTCAAGTACATTTGAAATCAAAAATGTTTTATTCAAACGAAGCAATTCGATAAATATTCATGTAAAATATCAATGCCAAATATTGTTTTTCAGACTCATTGGTAAATGCTTTAGTGTAAAACAACAGTCATTAAAATGTTCACTTTATAGTTGTAACACATTAGCGGTAGTATACAAGAACAGACAGACAAAGGTAGATGCACATGGATCAGCATGTTAACATAAGTGAATTTAAAAAGCACAGAATTATAGGGTGTCAAATAGAATTGATACACCACCATTGTCAGACTTTGGAGTTTTTTCTGTTGGTAACTAAGAAAGGAGGCGAAGATAACAACACTGCTTCAGAAATATGTCTGTACCCTGCTGGCTGTAGGTTTAAATAACTTAAAGATGACGTAGGGGCTCAATTAGAGTTTAACAGAGCAGGTGAACTGCCATGCAATATACTGGACCCAGCAAACTCGCCGTTCCCCGGTCTCATTTTTAGGTGGGAGAACCAGAGATCTCCCACCAAGGGTGTCTTAATTGGCTTCCCCAGTGACAATCTTTGACCTGGCAGCTTATGTGCAGGTCCACAGGAACTATGCAGTAGGAGAGAGGCTAAATTATGTGCAAAGGAGATTTTCTGCTCTTGTAGGGGTGGCCATAGGGCCTGGCCTCTATGGCCACTTGCGTGAAGCCAGGTCCTACAGACAACATATTGCTGCACACGGCTGACTGCCCTGCACAGTGGGAGAGTTGGCTGAATAGCATCACGAAATCAAAAATTCACAGAAAAAACAAAAGTTAAAGAGATATTATAATTAGGTATGATAATAAGATGTTCCATTACATTAAAAAAACAGGAACTCACTGAAAAAAGACAAGGGTTAAAGTGATGTTATAGTTTTATATCGTAATAATATGTTACCTTACTTAGAAAATCAATACAAAATAAAGGTTAAACTGATGTTACCTTTAAGTGTTGAAATGAAATAACAACTAATGTTTAAAAAATTTAGATACTACTGAAATTCACCCGTTATAGCTTACTGAACTAACTATAACTTCTCTACCTGCCAAGTACTGCTTAGGACCTTACATATTCCATAGTGCATGACACTACTGATGACAGAAGAATTGGAGTATTCTAAAGAGTGATTAGTTCATTGGAGAAGCCCTACCAAACTACATGCAATTACATTCACTAAAGAACCTTTACTTCAAGGTCATTTCGAACGATGCCAGACGTATCAGGAAAACAAATATAAGGGAAGAATACCATGCCAAACCCAACCTCACAGCTTTAACTGCTGCCTTGGTCCTTCAAATAGACACAGCCATTTCAGACCCCGCTTTTGCTCAGCTGCTCCAATTAGATTCCTCTCGCCTTTTTTAACTCTTTCCCCATTCTTTTTGTTTCTTTTTCTCTTGCTTTTTGATGCTTTACTTTTCATCTTTTACATCTCTTGCATGTTTGGCCCCCACCGCGCTTGGTCTCTGTACCATTTTTCCTTATTTTTGCACTGTCTGCCTTGTGCATCTTTTTCCTCTTGTCTGCCCGTTTTTCATTTACTCTTTTCACTCTCCATTTACTCCTCCTTTGCCTCCTTCGAACTCTTTTTACACTAAACTTGCACTTTCCCCACTTTGAAACTCTGCCTCCTTTCGCCACTTTCTTCTCGACTTTTCTGTCTTTCACTCCGCTCTACTTTGATCCCTGTGGCCTTCTCTATTCCTCTTTTTGAATTTTGCATTTCAGCTTTTTGTCTGTTTTGCAGCTTTTTCGTATTTTTGCAACGCCTTTTTTGTCTTTTGCCATCATTTTATGCTGTATGCGTACAGGCTGCTTCCCCCTTCCTGCATCTCTCTCCACCTGCTCCTACCCCCGTTCTCCACACCGAGGGTCTTCTCCCTCCTCCTGGACAATCTTAATGGCTCTGCCTGGTCCTACCTGGCCGTGCCTAACTGTTACCGCTCTACTTTGACCATTGTGACTTTCCCATCACCGCTTTTTCACCTTTTCCATCTTTTTCAACTTTTACCGGTTTCATGTCTCCTTTTGCTGCATTTTTGCTGTCTTTTTCAGGTTTTTCACCATATGCTTACCTTTTGCTCCCCGCCTCCCACGTCTCCATCTGCCTGCTCCTGCATCAACCAGCTCCCCCAGAATCACCTCCCCACAGACCATTTTAATGGTGGCCACAGCATGCCAACGGTAAACACCTCGCTCACGGCCACCGCCACAGCCATTGTCTGCTACTTACCTACCGCAGCTCAAAAGCGTTACTCTGCATGAGCCCTCTGCACCAGGAACCCAAGACACCTATCCCCATTCCTCATCCTGACCTACCCCATATGCACTGAAGATGCTTTCTAATGAACCTTGTGCCGCCTCCCCTGCTCTTCTTGCAGCCCACTCCCACAGCCCCTCCTGCTTGCCACACAATCATACCTCTCAAATAACCACTATGCACAACACTCACTCCACTCTGGCCTGCGCTCTCCACAACACCCACTTTCTCATCAAACACACTATCGAAGTCTGGGAACTCTTGTTCGATCTCTTCCCAGACCTACTATTCTTTACCAAGACCTAGCTCAACCCAACTTTGACTCTACTCTGGCATTCGTGGTTGCCAATGCTCTGGCTACAAGATAGCAAGACAAGACAGAACTAACAAACCAAGAGGAGGAGTCACCCAGAGGTGGAATCAGCATGATCCCTCAAGCCAGGACCATCCACTTTCACAACATCAATGTCCTCTCCTACGCCAACGACACACAACTCATTCTCTTCCTCACGGACAATCCGTCCCAGTACCCAGATCAAGTTAATTGCCTGCATGACTAATATTTGCTACTCGATGAAGATCAAAGCCCATATTTATACTTTTTGGCGCCGCATTTGTGTCATTTTTTGACGCAAAAGCGGCACAAACTTACAAAATACAATTGTATTTTGTAACTTTGTGCCGCTTTTGCATCAAAGAGCGGAGAAAATGCGGCGCTAAAAAAGTATAAATATGGGCTCAAGTGTCTGAAGCTGAACACAGACAAGACCAAAATTGTGATATTTGGGAAGAGCAATTTACCATGGGACTGCACTTGGTGACCAACAAAGCTAGAACTGACAACCGCCCCTACCACCCACGCCAAGAACCTCGGGATCATAATCAACAGGAAACTCGTCATGTTCACCCAAGTCAATGCCATCACCACCTCATGTTCGATTCCCTAGGCTCACACCTGCTCACCACTAGGATACCCTTTCGAGTGATAGTATGTGCTACAAATCTGCATACCATAGAAAACATCCTTCTCTTCAGCCAGTTCCAGTGGCCACCTCGAGCACATGGCCTTCAAGATCAGCACCTCTTGCAACACAGCACTAGGAGGGACCCTACTCTAATGACCATCTGGGACCAACTATGTGGACCTATGTGGACACTGGTGCTCGCCTCTAGCTCCTTCATCCTCCCTGGGAATCTCAACTGTCACCACAAGGGCCTCACCGAGAGCAACCCCAATAACCTCTTGGAAGAACTGAACATAATGGGACTTACCAAGAGACTAAGCAAACCCACCCATTTTGCTGGACACCTCCCCAAACCTGTCAACAACTTCACAGAAATTATGGTGGACAATGCCTCCCCCTCACCTGGAATGACCACTCCCTTGTCCGCTTCAGCCTACATCTACACAGCCAACACAGAACCACACTTACCAAGACAACCCAACGCATCTGGGACAAGATCCCTGAAGAAGTCTGGACCACAGAACTCCTATCCTAATGCCTGCCACACCATGACAAACTTACCTGTTACAGTTTGAACTTTAAAACCTGGATCTCCTCCTGCACTCACACACTAGCCCTGCTCAAGATCGTCCCCACCACATGGATCAAGCAGCAAACAAGATAGTACATGGAAGATTTCCCACTCTTGAAACTCCACTGAAAAAAAGCTGGGAGGTCAATGGAGAAACACTCACGATAGTGGCAGAAACATGTAGAAAAATGCCCTTCAGAGACAATACTAACAAATTAGGAACACCAAGCATGATACAAACACTGAACAGATTGAAAACAGTGCACAAGAACTCTTCACCTCAGCAAAAGAATTCATGTCCCCGCCACCAGCTCCACAACCATTGCGCCTTCACAGGAGCTCTGCACAAATCCATTGAAATACGTCAGTTATTTTTAGGAGCAAGCATAACTCACAGATAACCACCATGTTGTTTTCGAGTTAACTGTCTTTTTGCATGCTTTTTATCTGTGCATTTGCCAAATATGTGTTTTGTTTGCGACATGGGTTATCTGAGTGTTATCTGTGTTCCTAAACATAGCTGGCAAATTTAAGTGGTTTTCTGCATTTAAGTCTCAAACTTAGCTCAATTTCTGAATGTGTGATATTTAATATATTTCAGTGAATTCAATTGATTTTTCTATGATCTACTTATTTTTAACACCCTGTGGCATGCAGCCATTGGCTGTGGTCAGGCCCTGAACCCAACAGACTGTGGCAGACCAACCCACACTGTCTTGGCGGTGGCGGGGTCCTTCGTGAGTGAGAGGATCAGTTGGGTGTCGGCCACGTAGGAGACGATGTTGAGGCCGTGGGAGCGGACGATGTTGGTGAGCGGCGCCATGTAGACGTTAAAAAGGGTATGGCTGAGAGAGGATCCTTGGGGGACTCCGCAGATGGTCTTGGTGGCTTTCGACAGAAACGGAGGGAGGCGGACTCGCTGAGTTCTGCCGGAGAGGAAGGAATGATCCAATCAGAAGCAGAAGCCGGATTGGGAGATTTCGAGCAAACTTTTGCCCTCCAGGAAGCGGGATAATTGGATAATTGGCTGTTGACTGTCTTCTCGATTACCTTTGCTTGGAAGGGGAGGAGGGAGATGGGCTGGTAATTTTTGAGGTCTTCGGGGTCTGCCTTGGGTTTTTTGAGCAGGGCGTTGACTCCGGCATGTTTCCAGCTCTCCGGGAAGGTGGCAGTCTCGAAGGAGCTGTTGATGATAGTACAGAGTTGGGGGGCGATGATTTGGCTGGCTTTGTTGAAGACATAGTGAGGGCAGGGGTCGGTGGGTGATCCGGAGTGGATGGTGCTCATGGTCTTGGTGGTGTCCTCGTCGTTGGTTGTAGTACTATTTACTTGTACGGACTCAGTCTATGTATACTATTTACTGGTCTCCTTTTTCGGGAAGGAGGTGGGGATGAGTATGAGCTGATCTCAAAGATCACTTTGCCTACTTGGGCTGTAAGTAATTTAATACCTGTTCAATTGAAGTTACACAAATTATTCCTGTGAATGTAATCTTGGGTACTGTATTTGCCCACTTGGGCGATTAGATCTTTCTACACAGAATTTACCATAAAATATAACATTCCTTGCAAAGTGTAATTTCTTGTGTCTCGGCCCAACTGTATTTGATGTATATATTTATATATTTATGTAGTCGTATGCAGTATTACTACAATCTTAATGCATTACATTACATGCTTTAATTTGACAATATGTTATTTATCCACTCTAAGATGGCGCCGATTGTTTGGTATTATGTTGAGTCCTTCTTCACTGTTTATTTTATGTACATACATGGTGTTCAAAGTTCAGAGAGTATGTGATCAAGGCCGCAGCAACTGCCAAAGCACGTCTGTTTTCTGAGTAAACCGCTGGCACCTGCAGTCCGAGTGAGCGTGGTCATTCCTGTTGAGAGTTTACGTTTATTTCACCTGCATGCTTCGTCGACATGCCCTCCACCCCCGACGGACATCAGTCCCCCTTTTGGAGCTTTTGGTATATATATATATATATATATATATGTTTGTGTCTACATTAATTTTAAATGTTTTGAAAAAGTTAACTAATTAAATTATTAAACTATTTATGATGTATACTGTACATGTATAGTTTGATGTTTCAGTACTTATAGTTATTTTAAAGATCAAAAAATATGTCTGAATTATTGCTTTGTGTATATACAATTTTTAGTTTGCAGCACTTTGCAAAATGTTTTGGATCGTATTGAAAATAGTAAATGTTGCGACTTTAGTGTCCAATACCTTCCCCGAATCGGTGTAGATTTGAGAGGGAATAGCAAATATCACCCCTTTAGTGTCCAACACCTTCCCCTAATTGGTTTAGCTAGGAGCGGGAATAGTTATGTCCCCCTTGTAGTATCCAACACCTTCCCCAAGTTAGTTTAGATTGGAGTGGGAATAGTACATGTCACCCTTTTAGTGTCCAGTAGCTTCCCCAAACTGGTATAGATTGGAGGATGAATAGTTATTGTCACCCTTTCAGTTTCTAACACCTTCCCCAAGTTAGTTTAGATTGGAATGGGAGTAGTAAATGTCACCCCTTTAATATCCAACACCTTACCCAAATTGCTATAGTTTGGAGGGGGAATAGTAAATGTAACCTCGTTAGTGTTCAACACCTTTCCCAATAGTTTTAGATTGGAGGGGAATAGTTAACGTCACCCCTTGAGTATCCAACACCTTCCTCAAATGAATTTAGATTTTAGTGGGAATAGTAAATGCCACCCCTTTAATATCCAACACTTTCTTAAAAATGGCATATGTTGAAGTGGAAAAAGCAAAAGTCACCCCTTTAGTATCCAACACCTAACCCAATTTGGTATTGATTGGAGAGGGAATTGTAAATGTCACCTCTTTAGTGCCAAACACCTTCCCCAAACTGGCATAAATTGGAGTGGGGATTAGTACATTGCACCCTTTATTGTCCCATACCGTTCCCAACTTGATTTAGAATAAAGTTTATATAGTAAATGTCGCCCCTTTAGGGTCCAACATTTATTTAAAATGGTTTACATTGAAGTGCGATTATTTCATTTAATCATTTTGTGTGAAATACTGTTTTAAATTGTATTTCTAGGTAGTAGGAGTAGTTTATGTTATGTAATTAGTAGTGTTAGTGTTTAGAAAGATAATTTAAAAAGTAGTTGTATATTTGTTATAAATAATATTATTAATTACATATTTTCAAAGAAGAAAGACATATAACATCGTTCACAATTGTATTTTTTCACAATTTATTATATGAATACTTTACATTTTTAAACATGTTTTTCATTCAAAATAAACATATTGTTTGGATAAATAAAATAATTTTAATACCATTTTATTATTAAACGATGTAAATTCATATTTAAGTACTATTGTATGTTGTACACATCTTCTGGGTTATATTGTTTGAAATTGGTATGAATATTTCTTAGTTTGTTATATAATGTATATGTATATATTATTTCAGCATACACTTTTCAGTATATATTAAATAATTGTATATTTTTATACTATTAATTAAATTATATTTAAAAAAATTTACATTTTCGCAACATTTGTGATTTGCTTATTATTTTTTTTACATTTTGTAATACATTTATTCATTTTTTTTACTTATTCTCCTAATCATTTTTATGGAGAGTTAGTCTTACCCAAGTATCTTCAAAATAATCCATTAGGGGGCTTAGTTTCTGTTCATTTTGCTAGTAGAAAGGGATTTTGACAGGTACATAGGCTAGTGGTATCATTTTTCTTATTTCAGAGGCAATTTGACTGCTTGTAGCATATCAAACCAGGGCCAAAAGGGATGCTCTGGTTTGATGGGTGCCTTGCGGGCACTATGCCCAGCCACACATGTGGGGGTAGCATTTTTATTGGGACAAGGGGAGACTGCTGGGGGATTCCTGCTGATTCCAGAGGTTTATATCACAGATATGCAAGGCAAATGTGCAATTTTAAGCAAAGTTTGAGGTTTGCAGTGCTTTGTGGGCGTGAAAACTTTGTGAGATCCACACCAGGCACAACCACCCTTAACTCCCCTTGGTATCTAATGTCTGGGTATGGTAGGTTTCCATGGGTGTCCGTCGTTCCCTAGCCAAAAAAACTATGTTACCCCAATTGCCAAATCACATCATTCTTGTGACAGGAAATGTTGATGTCTCCACATTGTATTTTGGGGGCTTTCCTGATGCAGGCACTAGGCCTACCCACAAGAGTGAGGTATAATTTTTATCAAGAGACTTGGGGAATGGTAGGTGGTATGACATTTGTGGCTCTCTATAGGTTCCAGAACTTTCCATCACAGAAATGTGAGGGCAATGTGTGCTTTAGACACAAGCCAGCCCACCCTCGATTCCCCTAGATGTCTCATTTTCAAAAATGTACAGGTTTACTAGATTTCCCTAGGTACTGGCTGAGCTAGGGATCAAAATCCACAGCTTACCACAATTCAAAAACAATCATTCATTTTCAGTAGAAGAATGTGATGTGTCAATGTTCTTTTGCTGTAGCCCTACCCACACAAGTGAGGTACCATTTTTATCAGAAGACCTTTGGAAATGCTTGGTGGCAGGAACTTTGTTGCTCCCTGTTAGACATGGCATTCTTGCCGTGGTCTCACCTAACTTTGTGCCTCTACTTCCTAGGTTGTTGCTGTGTGCTGAACTCTGTTTTTACTGTTTTTGTTACTCTGGGCACTTTTCCAATGCCGACCAGTGCTAAAGTGCAAGTGCTTCCTATGTGAAATTGTATGTGTGATTGGCTTTTCCATAATTGGCATATCTGATTTACTAGTAGGCCTCTGGTAAAGTGCACTAGAGGTGCATAGGGCCTGTAAGTCAAATGCTACTAGTGTGCCTGCAGCACTGGTTGTGCCACCCACGAGTAGCCCTGTAAACATGGCTCAAACCTGCCACTGCAATTTCTGTGTGCAGTTTTTAAACTGCCAATTCGACTTGGCAAGTGTACCCACTTGCCAACCCCAAACTCTCCCTTTTTATACATGTAAGCTACCCCTAAGGTAGGCCTTAGGTAGCCCCATGGGCAGTGTGCAGTGTATGACAATGGTGGAACATGTACTGATGTGTTTTACATGTACTATCAGTGAAATACTGCCAAATTCGGAATTCATTGTTGAAAAGCCTATCCCTCTCATAGGTTAACATGGGTACTGCCTTTAAATATTTTTAAAGTGCGGTTTCCCTTTGAGGGCAGGTAGAAATCTGGAGCTTGGGGTCTCTGAACTCACAATTTAAAAATACATCTTTTAGTGAAGGTGGTTTTTAGACTGTTAATTTGAAAATGCCACTTTTAGAAAGTGGGCATTTTCTTGCTTAAACCATTCTGTGACTCTGCCTGTTTGTGGATTCCTTGTCTGGGCGAAACTGACAATTGGGTGTTTGTGCATCTCCACTAGACAGTGACACAAAGGGTGCTGAGGTGTAACCTGCATATCCTGATGGGCCATCTGGGCTAGGCTAGAGGAGTGGTAACTTAAACCAGAAAGGGCTGTGTCTGCCCTCACACAATGCAGTCCCCAACCGCTTGGTGTGTGTCTGGGGTCAGGCCTGGGCAAGGCAGGATCCTGTAAACAACAGAGACTTTTCTTTGAAGTTGGGCAACTTCAAAGGCAGAAAGGGGTATAAGTATTGGACCCAAAACCCGAGACTTTAGATCACTTTAAGGATTCAAGAAGAACCTCTGCCAAGAGAAGAGCTGAAGTGCTGCCCCTCCCTGTGACTGTGCTTTGTTGGGCTATACTGCAGTTGCTGCTTTTTCTTGAGAAAGGGGACAAAGACTGGACATCGTGGTATATTCCTGCTTAAGAGGTATCTCCAAGGGCTTGGACTGAGCTTGCCCTTGTTCCGAGGTCTCAGGGCCATCAAATACTTCCTCTGCCAGCACCCAGACTCTCTTCTGAGACTCCTGCCCTGCCAAGTGGTGCCTAATCTAGTCCCTGGGCCCTTGAAAGGAGAACCTGGTGGAAAACCAAGAAGAACCAAGTGCACTGACTTCGGATGACCCCGGACCGATGCCATGCCGGATTCCACAACACCACCTGCAACTGAAGCTGTGTTCCTCACTGGAGTGCAACTATCCCACAGGCCCCCCGCCGCAGCAGCCTCGCCGAAGTTCACAACTCTGTGAGTCCCGAAGTACCGTGTCACCGACATCCGTGACACCTGACTTCGGTGCACATTGCCGTGACCGCCGGATATAGACTCCTCCCGAAGTGCACGGGTCCAATGCTTCGCAATGCCGCCGCCTCACCTTCACTGCTTCATAGCAAGGATCCAACACCTCCGCTCCTTCGGCCTGCAGAACAGGAACCGACGCTGCACCAGATCCAGCGACGCCTTGATCCTTGACTCCGTGCACCGGCTTGTTTCCTCTTTTTCATAAGGTACTGTACCTGGGGGGTGGTGTGACTCTGTGTCCAGCGCCATTAGCGTTGGATTGTTGGGAACGACTCTGTCACAATGCAGTGATATCACCAATTCGAAGCATTTGTGTTTCTTAGCACTATATTGAAGTTTAATCTTTTACAAATTCATAACTTTTCCTGCGTATGTTGGAGTTTTGTCATTTTTGTCCTGTTTTGCTCAGATAAATATTGGCTATTTTTCTAACCTGGTGTTGAGTCATTTTGTAGCGTTTCCACTGTATTACTTACTGTGTGTGTTGGTACAAATACTTTACACATTGTCTCTGGGTTAAGCCGTTCAGCTCGCGCCAACCTACCAAGGGGGTGAGCGGGGGTTAACCTGATGTGTTTCTCCTTTGCCGCGACTAGAGTGAGGGTCCTTGTTTGGGCAGGGGGTAACCTGACTGCCAACCAAAGACCCCATTTCTAACACTCCCCATGTATTCAAGAAGTTTTCCTCACAGAAATGGTGTCTAGTTTTAAAACATTTGAAAGGTTTGCTAGGTTTCCCTAGGTGCCCGCTGAGCTAGTGCCCAAAATCCATAGCTACCCACATTGAGGGTCAGTTTCCAGTGGAAAAAAATGTGATGGGTCCATGTTGTGATTTGGACCCTTTCCTGTTGTGTGCACTAGCCCTACCCACACAAGTGAGGTACCATTTATTTCGAGATGCACGAGACACAGATTAGTAGAATATTTGCTATTACCAGTTGTATTTCTCTGAGTTTGTGCCTTCCAAATGAAAGCTAGTGTGTAAGAAAGAAGACATTGCAAATTATGGCGGTCATTGTGACCGCAGCGGGCGGCGGAAGCCGCCCGCCATGCGGTCACCGCCATTTGGCCGCTCCGCGGTCAAAAGACCGCAGAGGCCATTCTGGCTTTCCCGCTGGGCCGGCGGGCGCCCGCCAAAGGAGCGCCCGCCGGCCCCGCGGGAAAGGCACTGCAACACAGAGGCCGGCTCCGAATGGAGCCGGCGGTGTTGCAGGGGTGCGACGGGTGGAGTTGCACCCGTCGCGATTTTCACTGTCTGCTATGCAGACAGTTAAAATCATGCTGAGGCCCTGTTAGGGGGCCCCTGCACTGCCCATGCCAGTGGCATGGGCAGTGCAGGGGCCCCCAGGGGTCCCACGACACCCGTTCCCGCCATCCTGTTCCTGGCGGTCAAAACCGCCAGAAACAGGTTGGCGGGAAGGGGGTTGGAATCCCCAGCGCCGCCATGGAGGTTCAGCCCTGCCAAGGGTATTCCGGCGGGAAACCGCCGGATCCCCTTTTCTGACCGCGGCTTTACCGCTGCGGTCAGAATGGGCAATGAAGCACCGCCAGCCTGTTGGCGGTGCTTCCGTTGCCCGCGGCCCTGGCGGTTTAGGACCGCCAGGGTCAGAATGAGGGCCTATGTCCTCTGAATCACATGCTAATGTGGGTAACCATAAGTTCTGAGATGTACAGATAACTACTGCTCCTAAACTACGTATTTGGTGTCTATTTTAGAAATACATAGGTTGTCTTGATACTCATTTTTCACTCTTCATATTTTACCATATGAATTGTTCTTTATCCATTACAGAATGAAAAAAAAATTGTAAGGTGCAGTTCAGGTGTTGGCCCTGGGTTCCTCGGGTTCTTGGAAAACCTATAAATCCTATATATCCCCGCAACCAGAAGAGTCTAGCAGATGTAATGATATATTGCTTCTGTAAATCAGCCATCATGCCAGGAAGGAATAAATGAAAACGCTGTCACAAATAGCTTTTTTTTCTAATCATTTTCAATATTTTTTTATTTCAACAGCTAGTTTTTTAGGAAAACATTTAGGGAGCTACACCCTTGTTGAATTCAGAATTCTGTTTACGTTTCATAAATTAGCTTTCCAGGATCAACCATGGGTTTCACCCCAGTTTCCACCACAAACTGGAAGTAGGTTAAAAGCATAAACAAATAGTAAAAACTGGTTACCTCTTTAGAAAATGCCAGAATTGTGGCAAAAATTAGTTTTTTTGATTCAGCTCTGCATGTTGCTGATAGCATGATAAATGGTGACTTTAACACAGCAAACCTTTCGTTGATGTTGTTTTTGTTTTCTTTAAAAAGACACTTTTTTTTGTGGAGCAGTTTTTTCTCTATTTTTCCCAAAATTAAAAACAATAATTAACTATACTTTGGCTATTTTATCAGTCCTCTCCAGGGGAATTCACACACCCTGGGTACTTTTAGAATCCCCAGAATGTTGAAAAAAAGGACACAATTTGGCGTGGATGCCTTATGGAGAAAATTTTATGGAGGCCTAAAGGAGAACTACCCCAAATAACCAAAAAAGGGATTAGCATTCTAGGAGAAGTAGACCTAGCAGCAAAGGGGTTAAAGGTGACAATGGTTTTGTTGTGAATATTTGTGTTGTCGTTATAAGTAAAAAATAATATTTTTAACAACAATTCTTGTGTTCTCGATATTTGTGAATTTATTAGTTAAGTAAAGGAAGGTGATATTTCTGTTAACAATATTTATTTTTTAATATTTTTGTGTTTCGATATTGTATGTACTGATTTGTCAGCGATCCCCTAGGACACACCCTAAACAGACCATAGGGCAGGATGCATGTATATAAAAAGTTGTAGTTTTACCTGTCCTGGTAGTGATAAGCTTTTAAATTGGTGTTTCACTACTGCAAGGCCTATCTCTCTAATTGCATAACATTAGGTTAACATATTACATTTAATAAGTGATACTGTTTGCTTGGCAACAGGTAGAAATGCCATGTTTGGTGTCAAAGGAACTATAGTTTAAAATTTTCTTTCATGGTAAAGTTGGATTTTAAGTCGCAGTTCTGATTATGCCACTTTTAAAAAGTTGGCATTATCTTGTCCTACCTATTTGGTGCCTGCTGCCTGTTTTCTGGGTCACATGACTACGAGTAGTTGCCAGTTGGCCTTTGTGTATTTCTTCCAGATAGTCACACAAAAGGGGTATTGGGAGTAGGTAAGATAGGCCGGTGTGCTTGGATGGGAGGGGTGGAGCTGTGCATGGGTCCACATACAGTTCAAAGATACTACCTCAGTCCACACCCAATGAACCTAACACTAGCTTTTTGTGCTACCAGAGTGACAGGGACACAACAAGCTCCAGAGGCCTTCTTACTACTGCCGAACTGACCTGCTGCATGGCACCTGACTGGACCTGTAACTTGACCTGCCCGAGCCCTCCTGTTCTCTGCTAGAGTGAGTTCCTGATCCCCAAGAGGTGCCTCTCTTGGTCCTGGACCCTTGGTTGTCATCAGTTTAGCTACTCCGATGAAGAAAAGGAAAAATCCTGAGGTTTTGGGGTCTTCAGAACTGCGTAAGGTCCTGCTCGACTCAAGATCTCACTGCCTACGACAACCGCTAATGTGAAGCTCCAGTGTACCCGACTCTTTGTGCTATAGCGACCACCAGTGATGATCGGCAGAGCGAGATCTTCACTTTCAGCTACAGCATTAAGAGCCCAAGGTGACTGGTAATGCGAAACTCAAGCAACAAGCATCCAGGACACCAGGCAGGATCTTCACGCTACAGCAACAGCCGTCTGCAATGTCTGGCCTGCTTTTTGCATGCTAGTGATGACTATCCATTGCGCTTTGCCTGCTCATCACAGTCTCCTCAATCGCGAACTGAACACTTCGCTCTGGACTTTGAGAAGGTAACTTTTGTCAGGGGTACTTCCACAGTTCCTGTATCTGGCCCGTGCTCCATCATGGTCCCCTGTTCTAGCATGATCAGGTGACAACAAGTGGTGCTTTGTGCTTTTAGGTGCTGTATTCACCCACACTTTTTAAATTGCATATATCCGGTGCTACTGACTGGATTTTTGTTGTTTTGGTGTCATGTAAGTTATTACATTTTACTGTATTTTTCTAAATTGGTGTAGGATTGTTTTTGTGTTCTATTTTCACTTTCTTCCTGCTTGCTTGCTGTATAAATACTTTACACATTGCATCTTAGTTTAGCATGACTGTGTACCCAGGTTGATTTAGTGACTTTTGGAGGAACACTCTGACAAAGACTGTGGTTGTTGCTTTCGTAGGGTTTCATGTCCCTCAATAAATAACCCAATTTCATACAACACACACACACACACATACATGTACATATAAATGTGTATATATCTGTGTGTATGTGTGTGCATACACGTATGTACATATGTGTATGTTCAAACTTGAGAGTCAATCTTGTCAATTACATAAAATTCTGCTAGAAACACAGATATTTGAGGTGAGACTTCAGCCTCCTGATTTATGATGTCACAAGAACCCCTTGATGGCAAGATTTGGCCACATTGGACAGTTACTCGTTATGTTATTTATATTACAACCACATATATTTAAAGAAAGAGTGGGTGAAAATGATAAGGTACTTCATCCATATAATGAGAGTTGTAAATGTTGCACATGGGATAAGATGTTGGCAACCCATCTGATGGAGTGGCAGCATACAATGCCTATGTTGTCTACTGTATGATCACTACAGGAGGACTGATGTCTTTCCTTGACTTTTAGTTAGCAGGTATTAAGAGTCTTAGGGCCAGATGAAGGTAAGTCACAAATTGCGACTTGCAATTTGCGAGTCATAGCGACTCGCAAATTGCAACTCGCAAATCGTGATGCAGAAAGGTGTCTCAGACACCTTCTGCGACTCCCTATGGGGTCGCAAAGACCCACCTCATAAATATTTATGAGGTGGGTCGCAGTTTGCGACCCCATAGCGAGTCTAGGCACTCACGGGGATGGTGGCCTGCTGGAGACAGCAGACCACCATGTCCGTGACTGCTTTTAAATAGCAGTTTTTTCTTAAAGGAAAACGAGCTGCAAATAGAAAAAATACCGAAACCTTTTTGTTTCGGGTTTTTTCAGAGTAGGCAGTGGTCCACAGGACCACTGCCTGCTCTGAAAAAATTATTTTGTGAGCATTCACAAAGGGGGAGGAGTCCCATGGGGACCCCATCCCGTTTGCAAATGAGTTACCATCCACTTCAAGTGGATGGTAACTGCGAGTTGATTTGCGACTGCTTTCCCGGTCACAAATCAACTCTACATCGCGGTGCGAATCGCAAATAGGAAGGGAACACCCCTTCCTATTTGCGAGTCGGAAACACATTTTGCAAGTCGGGACCGACTCGCAAAATGTGTTTCTGCATCGCGTGAGGCCTTTTGCGCCTCGCAAACAGCGTTTTTCGCCGTTTGCGAGGCGCAAAAGGCTACCTACATCTGGCCCCTACTGCTGTAGAAGCAGTAGCCTATTCTTCATCTCTTATGACTGATGTTGCAAGACTGCAGGATCTGAATTTTGTCAACTGCATTCCTGGAACATAGGAAAAGAGTAAAACATATTGATGATGCACAGATTGCTATCAGAAAGGAAAGAGGCAGGAGACTTCTTTTTACTGTCCCAACTGTGAATCCCAGTCAGACCTGTCTTTGTCAACGTTGCCAAAATCTATCATATTACAAGTGCGAGCACTGCCCCGGATTACTTTTTGTCAGCTAGGTATTACATGGGTAGAGCTTAGGACTTCCCATGCATCCACCTACATATTTTGATATAAACCTGGATTTACAAAGACTTGCAAACTTGGGTTTGTGCCAAAATGGTGTGTCTACCCGACAGAGGTGTAACTAGAAGCAATACATTAATTTCTTCGAGTTACTTTTTCCATCCATGTGTGCTGCATTCTGCAGCTTAATACAAAGGGGAATATGCCGCTAAGGATTGATGTTGTGCAGGAAGGTGTTCCTCCAGGCACTAAACCAATCCTGCCTGCAATGCAGGCATCCTTGCACTATGGTGCAAGTATGCTTGCGTTGGCCTTAGGCAGCACATAATGGGCTGCATTACAAGTGTGGTGGTCCAAGGATCACCACATTCGAGTTGACCGCTGCACTCCAGGTGGTCTTTACGACATAGCTGTGCAGACCCACCTAAACTCAGCGCCACCTGGCTGATTACAACCACACTTTCTGCCAGCCTTTTCATGGCGGGGACCCTGCCATGAAAAGGCTGATGGAAAGCCAGTGCTGAGGGGCACAGGAGGGCCCTGCACTGCCCATGCTCAATATCCTAGCACTGTTCCCTCTGGTCAGCCCGGCGAGAATGTGTATTGCAATGTTCCCGCCAGTCAACCCGGAAGGAACATTATAATATGAACAGAGGGGACACCACTGCCATGGCAGTGGCATCCTCCCTGTGGATTTGGTGGTCCCATGGTGAGTTCACCAAAGTCATAATCAGACCCCATATCTGTAAATATAGAGAATTTCTGCTCTCTACCTTTCAAGCAAAGTGGTGAAGCACATTCCCTTGCTGTGCAGTTTTGCATACAAAAATAGTAAATGTGCCCTCCAGTCTTTCTGGAAGTGCTCTTCAGGGAACTTATGAGAGTTTGCCCTGCATGTCTACACTAGTGTTAACAAGTAGCTATGCTCACACTGGGACACAGGTGCATCCTCTGACACCTTCAACTCACTCCTGCACACAAGAAGATTTTGGATTAAGTGCAGTGAGCATCGTGAAGGCCCATGAGCATAAACAGGCTTCCAGGGGCAGGTGTTAGTAAAGGTGCACCTGGCACTCCATGTCATAATTCACGACTTTGATTGAGACAGAGGCATGAACCGGTACGCAAAGTGTAGCCCAGGCTTGTTTTCATTGGGATCTCATGAATAAAGAAGGCAGATAGTCATGATATGAGTGTTATGAATAAGAAACCTTTAACCACAAGTGGCAATTGTGTAGCTGTTGGTTGGTGGTATGTGTGAGTGTTGGCTGACAATAATTGTGTAGTGGTTTGCTGGAAGTGTATTTGTATGCAACTTGGCTGATCACTGGGTGGGCAGCAGTATGGCTGGTATACTTTGAGCCTAATTCCTTTTGTATGTGTGCTTCAGATTGATGGTTTCTCAGACTATCCATCTTGTCTATCACTTAATAACTCCATGTTGGAAATTGGGTTACTGGTTTAGGTGAAACCCTACTCAAGCAACAACCACAATCTCTATCAGGGTAAAAAACAAGCAAACCCCACATTATCTTATGCTTTCCCCTCTGAAAGCTTGCCACAAAAAGCAATCAGGCTTAACTTAGAGGCAATGTGTAAAGTATTTATGCAGCACTTCGAACAGTAATTGTTAGAAATGGGGTTTTTGGTTGGCAGTCAGGTTACCCCCTGTCCAAGCAAAAGCCCTCACTCTAGTCAGGGTAAGTCACACACAATCCAAGATTATCCTGTGCCCACCCTCTGGTAGCTTGGCACGAGCAGTCAGGCTTAACTTAGAAGGCAATGTGTAAAGTATTTGTGCAATAAATCATACAATACCACCATATAGCACCACAAAAATACACCACACAGTGTTTAGAAAAATATAGAATATTTATCAGGATATTTGTAGGTCATAAGAGAATAAAGTTGCAATATGAATTTGTAAAGATATCACTGAAAAGTGATATAAAGTGTCTTAAGTCTTTAGAATATAAACAAAGTCTCTTTCAAGCACAAGTACCTGGTTTCTCGTGGAAAAATCTCCTCAGAGGGCCACAAAAGAAGAGGTGCGTGGAAAAAGGGTGTGCGCGTCGATTTCTCCTCAGCACACACGGACTCGCGTCGTTATTTTCCACGCGGGGAAGTCGTGCGTCGTTTTCCCGGCGCGCGAAGAGTCTCTCTTTGTGGATCGCGGGGATTACCAGATGTCCCGGGTCTGTGCGTGGATTTTCCTGCTTGTTCTCCGGCTGCGCGTCGATCTGTGGGGCTGGGCGTCGGAATTACGATCTCGCGGCAGGCGTCGCGTCGATTTCTCCTCTGGATGTCGACCTGCGGGGCTGCGCGTCGGAATTACGATCTCGCGGCAGGCGTCGCGTCGATTTCTCCTCTGGATGTCGACCTGCGGGGCTGCGCGTCGGAATTACGATCTCGCGGCAGGCGTCGCGTCGATTTCTCCTCTGGATGTCGATCTGCGGGGCTGCGCGTCGAAGTTACGATCTCCCCAGAGCGTCGCGTTGATCAGCGTCGGTGTGCGGCGTTTTTCTTGCCGCCGAACAAGCTGTGTGTCGAAATTTTCAACGCACGGAGCGTCCAAAGGAAAGAGGGAAGTCTTTTTGGTCCTGAGACTTCAAGGAACAGGAGGCAAGCTCTATCCAAGCCCTTGGAGAGCACTTTTACAGCCAGACAAGAGTTCAGCAAGGCAGCAGGGCAACAGCAAGACAGCAGTCCTTTGTAGAAAGCAGACAGGTGAGTCCTTTGAGCAGCCAGGCAGTTCTTCTTGGCAGGATGTAGTTTCTGGTTCAGGTTTCTTCTCCAGCAAGTGTCTGATGAGGTAGGGCAGAGGCCCTGTTTTATACCCAAATGTGCCTTTGAAGTGGGGGAGACTTCAAAGAGTGGCTAAGAAGTGCACCAGGTCCCCTTTCAGTTCAATCCTGTCTGCCAGGGTCCCAGTAGGGGGTGTGGCAGTCCTTTGTGTGAGGGTAGGCCCTCCACCCTCCCAGCCCAGGAAGACCCATTCAAAATGCAGATGTATGCAAGTGAGGCTGAGTACCCTGTGTTTGGGGTGTGTCTGAGTGAATGCACAAGGAGCTGTCAACTAAACCTAGCCAGACGGGGATTGTAAGGCACAGAAGGATTTAAGTGCAAAGAAATGCTCATTTTCTAAAAGTGGCATTTCTAGAATAGTAATATTAAATCCGACTTCACCAGTCAGTAGGATTTTGTATTACCATTCTGGCCATACTAAATATGACCTCCCTGCTCCTTTCAGATCAGCAGCTGCCACTTCAACAGTGTATGAGGGCAGCCCCAATGTTAGCCTATGAAGGGAGCAGGTCTCACAGCAGTGCAAAAACGAATTGAGGGTTTTTTACACTACCAGGACATATAACTACACAGGTACATGTCCTGCCTTTTACCTACACAGCACCCTGCTCTAGGGGATACCCAGGGCACGCATTAAGGGTGACTTATATGTAGAAAAAGGGGAGCTCTATGCTTGGCAGGTACTTTTAAATGCCAAGTCGAGGTGGCAGTGAAACTGCCCACACAGGCCTAGCAATGGTAGGCCTGAGACAAGGAAAAGGGGCTACTTAAGTGGGTGGCACAATCCGTGCTGCAGGTCCACTAGTAGCATTTAATCTATAGGCCCTAGGCACCTGGAGTGCACATTACTGGGGACTTATAAGTAGATTAAATAGTTCAATCAGGTATGATCCAAAGTTACCATGTTTACAGAGAGAGAGCATATGCACTTTAGCACTGGTTAGCAGTGGTAAAGTGCGCAGAGTCTAAAAACCAGCAAAAACAGTATCCACAAAGTGGAGGGAGGCAGGCAAAAAGTTAGGGGTGACTACCCTAAGGCTGTCAGGTCTAACATGTGTCCCCCCCAGCTGAAAGTGGGGAGAGCTACCCGACCTCTTGGGAGCTCTCATCGCTAAGGCGGAAGTACCTGGAGAGACCATCAGCATTGGCGTGGTCAACCCCTGGGCGATGTTCCACCGTAAAGTCCATCCCCTGTAGGGAAATGGACCACCTCAAGAGTTTTGGATTCTCACCCCTCATCTGCATGAGCCATCTGAGGGGCCTGTGGTCTGTCTGAACTAGGAAGTGAGTCCCAAACAGGTAGGGTCTCAGCTTCTTCAGTGCCCAGACCACAGCAAAAGCTTCTCTTTCAATAGCACTCCACCTCTGTTCCCGTGGTAATAGTCTTCTGCTAATAAAGACTACCGGTTGATCTCTGCCCTCCTCATTCAGCTGTGCTAGAACTGCCCCTATGCCATGCTCTGAAGCGTCTGTCTGCACGATAAATTCCTGGGAGTAGTCAGGGGCCTTGAGCACGGGGGCCGTGCACATGGCTTCCTTTAGGGCGTCAAAGGCTTTCTGACAAGCCTCTGTCCAATTCACCAACCTAGGTTGCTTCTTGGACGTGAGTTCTGTCAAGGTGGACACAATGGTACCATAGCCCTTGACAAACCTGCGGTAGTATCCGGTGAGGCCTAAAAAGGCTCTCACCTCAGTCTGGGTTCGAGGTGGTTGCCAGGCCTTGATAGTTTCGATCTTGGCCTGGAGTGGCTGCACCTTGCCACCACCTACTAGGTGTCCCAAGTACACCACGGAACCCTGCCCAATCTGGCACTTACTAGCCTTGATGGTCAGGCCTGCCTGTTGCAGGGCCTGAAGCACCTCCTTGAGGTGGAGCAGGTGTTCCTCCCAGCTGGAACTGTAGACAGCTATGTCATCCAGGTAGGCTGCACAGAAGGCATCCTTGCCAGCCAGGACCCCGTTAACCAACCGTTGGAAGGTAGCGGGGGCATTTTTCAATCCAAACGGCATCACCCGGAACTGGTAATGGCCGTCAGGGGTGGAAAAGGCGGACCTTTCCTTAGCCCCCTCAGTCAGGGCGATCTGCCAGTACCCTGAAGTAAGATCAAACGTACTCAGGAACTTGGCAGCGCCTAGCCTGTCCACGAGCTCATCAGCTCGGGGGATGGGGTGAGCATCAGTCCGTGTGACTGAGTTGAGACCCCGGTAGTCCATGCAGAACCGGAGTTCTGGCTTCGCGCCTGGGGCAGTAGCCTTAGGGACCAACACCACTGGGCTGGCCCAGGGACTACTGGACTTCTCAATAACCCCTAGCGTCAACATCTTGGAGACCTCCTCCTTGATGCTGGCCTTCACCTTATCTGACAACCTGTAAATTTTGTTCTTCACAGGGAGACTGTCACCGGTGTCAATATCATGAACACAGAGGTGAGTCAGTCCAGGCGTAAGGGAGAAGAGGGGGGAGAACTGCTCCAACAGCTCATAGCAGTCTCCTTTCTGGTTTAGAGTCAGGGAGTCAGACAGAATGACCCCGCTTACGGACCCATCACCTTCTTGGGCAGAGAGGAGGTCAGGGAGAGGTTCACTCTCCTCTTCCATTCCTTCATCTGTGACCAGAAGCATGTTGATCTCCGACCTCTCAAAATGAGCTTTTAGTCGGTTCACGTGGAGCACCCTTAGGGGGTTCCTAGGGGTTTGGAGGTCCACTAGGTAAGTGGCCTCCCCTTTCCGCTCCTTTATTTCAAATGGGCCAGACCAGCGGTCCTGGAGAGCTCTGGGCTCTACTGGCTCCATTACCCACACTTTGTCTCCAGGTTGAAACTCTACCAGAGTGGCCTTCTGGTCATACCATTGTTTCATCACCTCTTGACTGGCCTCCAGGTTACTTTGGGCCTCTTTCCAGAAGCGGGTCATCTGATTGCGGAGGGCCAACATGTAGCTGACCACGTCCTGAGGGGGTGTCTTTGGAGCGTTCTCCAATCCCTCCTTGACAATGCTTAAGGGTCCCCTGACGGGGTACCCATAGAGAAGCTCAAAGGGACTGAACCCTACCCCCCTCTGGGGGACCTCTCTGTAAGCAAAGAGAAGGCATGGTAAGAGGACGTCCCATTTACGCCTCATGGCCTCAGGGAGGCCACCAATCATGCCTTTCAGGGTCTTGTTGAATCTCTCCACAAGCCCATTAGACTGGGGGTGATAGGGTGTGGTGAACTTGTAGGTTACACCACACGCATCCCACAGATGCTTCATGTACGCGGACATGAAGTTAGTGCCTCTGTCAGACACTATCTCCTTGGGGAATCCCACACGGGTAAATATCCCCATCAGGGTTCTGGCTACCACCGATGCAGTTACGGTCCTCAGAGGGATTGCCTCTGGGTACCGGGTGGCATGGTCCACCAAAACCAGGATAAACCTGTTGCCTAAGGCAGTTTTGGGGTCCAAGGGGCCAACAATGTCGACGCCCACCCTTTCAAAGGGGGTGCCAACGACAGGAAGTGGAATCAGGGGGGTTTTAACCCTCTTTCCTGCTTTACCACTAGCCTGGCAGGTAGGACAAGCCCTGCAGAATTTGTCTGAGTGTGTCCTCATTTTGGGCCAGTGAAAGTGGGTGACAAGCCTGTTGAAGGTCTTGTCTTGTCCCAAATGTCCTGCCAGGGGAATGTCGTGAGCCAGACCCAGTAGGAAGGCTCGGTAACATTGGGGGACCACCAGCACACGTGCTGCCCCAAAGACCGGAACCCTAGGCTCACTGTAGAGGAGATCATTCTCCCAATATAGGTGGTGATTGCCAGAGGCGTCACCTGCTGCCTGGTTTAAGGCTTGTTTCCTCAACCCTTCTAGAGTGGGACACTCTTTCTGCGCCTTGCAGAATTCCTCCCTGGTGGGTCCACCCTCAACTTGCCAGCCAGCAAGCTCAGGTAAGTCACCTAGGGTGGCAATGTCTTCCCCAGTTGGCTCGGGAGTCTCCTCCTCAGGAGCCCCGTCAGCCACTGTGGGAACTTCTGGGGCCGGTTTCCCGCGCCCCTCGTCCCTCCTCTTGGCAGCTCTCTGGGCCATCGTTCCAGGCTCCAGATGCCCTTGACTTCCCTCTCGGTCAGCCATGGACCGGGTGGTCATGCAGACCCACTCAGGTAACCCTAACATCTCCAGGTGAGATCTGAGCTCTACTTCTTTCCAAGCAGTATGCTCTAGATCATTGCCTAACAGACAATCTACAGGCATGGCAGGACTCACAGCTACTTTCAGAGTACCAGAGACCCCCCCCCACTCAAAGGGAACCCGAGCCACCGGTAGGTGACTCTCGCGATTGTCAGCGACTATGACCTGGTGGAATGTATTAGGGATTATCTGCTCTGTGGACACCAGCTGACTCTTGATAGTAGTCATACTGGCTCCTGTGTCACGCAGAGCCTCCACCTTCTGCCCATCAATGAGGACCCACTGCCGGTACTTGGAAGTATTTTTAGGCATGTGGACCTTGGACATCATTTCTCCTTCTCCCAGGGACACTAGGGAAATCTCTACCTGTCCCCCACAGCTATCTGGGTCCATCTCCCCCCCGAGCGCTACACTAGTCAACCCAGGGACCTGTCCAGTAGTGGACGGTGCCCTCTTGGGGCACTGGGGATCGCCTTTATAGTGACCATACTGGTAACACTCCATGCATTTGGGGCTAGATCTCCCTGACCTGTCATATGTCCCTGGTTTTCTCCCAAATTTGGAAAAGGAAGGGTTGCCACCCCCTCCCTGGGAATTCTTTTGGGGGCCTTTGGAGAGTTCCTTATCTACAAGTTTATCTCCCCCTTCTTTCTTCTGTTGGGAACCCTGACCACCTTTGTGGGAGTCCCCCCCAGGTACCTTCTTGGACACTCTGGTGCTAACCCAGAGGTCTGCCTCTTCAGCAAGCTTTCTGGGGTCAGTCAGCTTGCTATCCACTAAGTGCTGGCGCAACTCTGTATAAGTAGTATTAAGCATATGCTCTCTTAGAATCAAGTCATATAAACTTTTATAATCAGCTACTTTGTTGCCCCGCACCCATCCATTCAGTGCCTTACTGGAAAAGTCAAAGAAATCTACCCATGTTTGTGTGGTTTGTTTGGTGCTGTCCCTGAACCTCTGACGGTATCCCTCAGGGGTCAGCCCAAACTTGGCAAGTAAAGTGGCTTTCTGAAGTGGGTATGTGTTTTGATCAGGTTGATCCAATGTGAGGAGTGTATCCCTCCCCAATGGCGGTACATAACCCCACATAGCTACCCCCCATTGCCCTTCAGGAACCTCATGAGCCCTTAGTGCAACTTCATAAGCAGCTAACCATTTATCTATGTCATCTCCCACCACAAAACTGGGCACCACATTTTTGGGTATACGAACCTTCTTTTCTCCAGCAGGTCCTGTAAGTATGCTGCCACCATTATTGCTGGATTCAGACTGTCTTGCCTTGATCTCCAGCTCCTTGAGACTCAGTTCATGAGCCAACAACAGTTTCTTTTCAGCCAAAGCCCTTTCTGCTTCTGCCTGTTTGGCTGCCCTTTCAGCTTCTGCTTGTTTGGCTGCTCTTTCAGCTTCTGCTTGTTTGGCTGTTCTTTCAGCCTCAGCTTGTTTGGTTTCTCTTTCTGCCCTCCTCTCCTCCTGTTGAGCCTCAATTTTCAATTTTGCCATTTGCAATTGGAACTCCCTTTCTTCTCTCCTTTCCTCTGCGGTCAGGCTTTGCATGGAGACACTGCTCCCTGGTCTGGAAGGGTGCACAATTGTAGTGGTAACACCATCCACAGATAGTGAAAATTCCTCTGAGGGGCCATTTTCTGGCTCCTCTTCCTCTTCATCCTCTAAATGGGCTTCTGCCCAGGCCCTCAGCGCCACTTGAAAGTCCTCCTTTCTGGAGGCCCCTTGGGTGGGTACCCTCAATGCCCTGCAGAATCCTCTTAGTTGTTTGACCGTATATGTATCCAACTGGACTAGGTCAAAGTCCCCTGTCTGAGACCCAGTCAGAGACATGTTGAGTGAGGATTTAAGTTTTTGAAAATTGTCAGAAAAAAAACGGATTTGCAAAAAGAGATAAAAACCAAGTTGACCTTCAACTGTGGGTAGGTAGTGAAATACTTAGCTACTGTATGTCACTGCACAAATACAAGTCCTATCCTCACCGCTGATCACCAATGTTAGAAATGGGGTTTTTGGTTGGCAGTCAGGTTACCCCCTGTCCAAGCAAAAGCCCTCACTCTAGTCAGGGTAAGTCACACACAATCCAAGATTATCCTGTGCCCACCCTCTGGTAGCTTGGCACGAGCAGTCAGGCTTAACTTAGAAGGCAATGTGTAAAGTATTTGTGCAATAAATCATACAATACCACCATATAGCACCACAAAAATACACCACACAGTGTTTAGAAAAATATAGAATATTTATCAGGATATTTGTAGGTCATAAGAGAATAAATTTGCAATATGAATTTGTAAAGATATCACTGAAAAGTGATATAAAGTGTCTTAAGTCTTTAGAATATAAACAAAGTCTCTTTCAAGCACAAGTACCTGGTTTCTCGTGGAAAAATCTCCTCAGAGGGCCACAAAAGAAGAGGTGCGTGGAAAAAGGGTGTGCGCGTCGATTTCTCCTCAGCACACACGGACTCGCGTCGTTATTTTCCACGCGGGGAAGTCGTGCGTCGTTTTCCCGGCGCGCGAAGAGTCTCTCTTTGTGGATCGCGGGGATTACCAGATGTCCCGGGTCTGTGCGTGGATTTTCCTGCTTGTTCTCCGGCTGCGCGTCGATCTGTGGGGCTGGGCGTCGGAATTACGATCTCGCGGCAGGCGTCGCGTCGATTTCTCCTCTGGATGTCGACCTGCGGGGCTGCGCGTCGGAATTACGATCTCGCGGCAGGCGTCGCGTCGATTTCTCCTCTGGATGTCGACCTGCGGGCTGCGCGTCGGAATTACGATCTCGCGGCAGGCGTCGCGTCGATTTCTCCTCTGGATGTCGATCTGCGGGGCTGCGCGTCGAAGTTACGATCTCCCCAGAGCGTCGCGTTGATCAGCGTCGGTGTGCGGCGTTTTTCTTGCCGCCGAACAAGCTGTGTGTCGAAATTTTCAACGCACGGAGCGTCCAAAGGAAAGAGGGAAGTCTTTTTGGTCCTGAGACTTCAAGGAACAGGAGGCAAGCTCTATCCAAGCCCTTGGAGAGCACTTTTACAGCCAGACAAGAGTTCAGCAAGGCAGCAGGGCAACAGCAAGACAGCAGTCCTTTGTAGAAAGCAGACAGGTGAGTCCTTTGAGCAGCCAGGCAGTTCTTCTTGGCAGGATGTAGTTTCTGGTTCAGGTTTCTTCTCCAGCAGGTGTCTGATGAGGTAGGGCAGAGGCCCTGTTTTATACCCAAATGTGCCTTTGAAGTGGGGGAGACTTCAAAGAGTGGCTAAGAAGTGCACCAGGTCCCCTTTCAGTTCAATCCTGTCTGCCAGGGTCCCAGTAGGGGGTGTGGCAGTCCTTTGTGTGAGGGTAGGCCCTCCACCCTCCCAGCCCAGGAAGACCCATTCAAAATGCAGATGTATGCAAGTGAGGCTGAGTACCCTGTGTTTGGGGTGTGTCTGAGTGAATGCACAAGGAGCTGTCAACTAAACCTAGCCAGACGGGGATTGTAAGGCACAGAAGGATTTAAGTGCAAAGAAATGCTCATTTTCTAAAAGTGGCATTTCTAGAATAGTAATATTAAATCCGACTTCACCAGTCAGTAGGATTTTGTATTACCATTCTGGCCATACTAAATATGACCTCCCTGCTCCTTTCAGATCAGCAGCTGCCACTTCAACAGTGTATGAGGGCAGCCCCAATATTAGCCTATGAAGGAGCAGGTCTCACAGCAGTGCAAAAACGAATTGAGGGTTTTTTACACTACCAGGACATATAACTACACAGGTACATGTCCTGCCTTTTACCTACACAGCACCCTGCTCTAGGGGATACCCAGGGCACGCATTAAGGGTGACTTATATGTAGAAAAAGGGGAGCTCTATGCTTGGCAGGTACTTTTAAATGCCAAGTCGAGGTGGCAGTGAAACTGTCCACACAGGCCTAGCAATGGTAGGCCTGAGACAAGGAAAAGGGGCTACTTAAGTGGGTGGCACAATCCGTGCTGCAGGTCCACTAGTAGCATTTAATCTATAGGCCCTAGGCACCTGGAGTGCACATTACTGGGGACTTATAAGTAGATTAAATAGTTCAATCAGGTATGATCCAAAGTTACCATGTTTACAGAGAGAGAGCATATGCACTTTAGCACTGGTTAGCAGTGGTAAAGTGCGCAGAGTCTAAAAACCAGCAAAAACAGTATCCACAAAGTGGAGGGAGGCAGGCAAAAAGTTAGGGGTGACTACCCTAAGGCTGTCAGGTCTAACAGTAATGAAGTAAAAACATAACAAAAGAAAAATCTCACACGAATTTAGAAAAACAGAGTAAAAATTACAAAATAATTTGAGACCAAAATTATAAAAATCCAATCAGTAGAATTGGGGATATGCAATTTAAAATGTATAAGTGAAAATAGCACAAAAAGCCACAAACTGCCAACTGTGGGTATCTGGTTGTGTTGGACCGGGGCAAAGTCACAAGTTCAGGCCAAAAGCAATGGAGCATGGGCTGGTTACAGGGACCCAGTTAGGCCCACTAAACAAGCGATGTGGAGCTATGTTGAGTACAGCAAGGCTGCTATGAGGAGGTCTGGTGATTGTGTCGAGGATGCCGTTGATGAGGGGCTCAAGATGAGAAGTCCTGCATCGAAGATGTGCCACACACCGGCTAGTCCGATAGAAGCTGCCAGGCTTGCAATGCGGAGTCCTGCTTCGCCACCAAAGATGTCACTGACGAGGTGTTTGCAATACAAAGGCCTTCATTGAGGATAAGTCATGCAGCGACATTTCCTGGAAGGCAGCAGGCAGCGATGCGGATTTGTGAGCCAGGGATGCATCATGCAGCAGTCCTGATGCAGAGTTTGGTGAGGTGATGGCACTGATATGGAGTTTCTTGGAGGAGATGTGCCACGATGTGTCAGCTGTGCTGGGACCACAGTGGGGCTGGCAAAGGACACTCAGGCCCACTTCCAAGGATCCAGAACTAGGGTGTCAGCACTCGGGAGGGAAGAACTCAGAGCTGGCAGAGTCCAGGTGCTGGGTTGAAGATTGAGGAAGCTTTTGATCAGGAGGCCAGCCAACTAGCCCTTGGAGCCACTCTTGTAGTCCTGGGTTTAAGATGCAGGCTTAGTCCTCACTCAGACAGGAGGGCAGCAGGGCAGCACAGCAGGACAGTAGAGTGGCAGTCCTTCTTGCAGCAAAATAGCACAGCAGTCCTTCTTCTCAATCTTCCCAGGTGTGAATGTGTACTGGAGAGTTGGAGTCTAAGGTCCAATATTTATACCTGGTGTCCATTTGGAGTAGAAGACGTTTCTAGAGGCTTCCACCTCCCTGAGGTGTCAGGCATCTCCTTCTCCTCTGCCCTGGCCCCATCTTGTCTGAGAACACAAAAGACTAGTGACAAACCCTTGTGAAAGTGCTCAGGCAGAGCCTTTGTTATGTGCAAGTGTGATAGGTGACAGTTCCCACCCCTCGCTAAGTCAGAGTGTCAACACTTATTTACCCGTGCAAGGTCTCTCACAATGCTCGATTCCACTACGTACAACATAACATTCAAAATAGGGCGTATCTTACACGTGAACGTTTACACAGACTGTATGGTATCTCAACCCACTGTCCGAGATGCAACACTCAAAATGCCTATATGGGACACATGTTCCGGACATGTCCAGACACGCAGGGGCTATGGAAGTCGGTTACAGGCACTCTAAAAACAATCACCGGAAGGAAGAATCTCTGTACTATGGAAATAAGCCTATTAGGATTTTTCACACATAAAAAGTCAGGCAGTGTCAACAATAGATTTATTGACCTAGCGCTACTGAAGACCAGAAGAGCTATTGTGATGAGGTGAAAATATGCACACCTTCTGGACATAACATTTTGGGCTGCAGCAACAATGAACTGGGGTAAAGGAGAATGACAAACCCTCAGGAGGGAGAAGGTTATAGGGCTACGCTAGATTCCCATTGCACTGACAAGGGGCACACTCTTGCAGGAATTGCAAACACTCTTCAACGAATATCAGGCCTCCATTTCCTCCCTTCCCCAGACATATACCTCCCCAACCCCACTCCTTGGTTGCCTGATCCTGTTGATGTTCCCCTTCACCGGGGCTAAGGACCGGGTTTACCTTTCCACTATCAACTGAATCAGCTGACATACCCTCCCTCAATCGGTGCCTAAGAGCCAATAGCCACTACATGAAGAATTCTATTTTCCATATGCATGCTATGACCTGCTAGCTCTATATGTTTATGACAAGGTTAGTTGATTATGTAATACTGAACCAATGCCTCCTGCTATAATACATACTGCAGTGTAATATGAGCAGACCCATTTGGGATTGTGCGAACAGATAATGGAAATCATATTTCTACGGATGATGGCCAACCCTTGTATTATTTACCCTAATGTAAAAATAATAAAAAAATGGTTCAAAACAAAAGTCAGAGTGCCAATGCCTAGCTTCCCTTTGCCTCACAGTCTGGGAGCAATGCATAAAGACCAGCTGCCAGTTACACTAAGCCATATGACTAGGGAACAAGCTACAGACACCAAATGGGTGGGACAAAAAACACCAACTTCCTAAAAGTGTTATTTTAAGAATTGTGAATTAAAATCCAACGTTTCCACTTTAAATTACAATACTTTAGACACCAAAATCAACCTTCCTACCTGCTACCAATTCAAAGTTATCATTTATTAAATGTAATAAGATGTTCAATGTTATCCCATAGAAGAGGTGAGCCTCACAGTAGTTCAAAGCTAAGTTGGGATTTTTTCAGGACCGGGGCATGTAAAACTTAAAAGTATGTTTCCAACTTTTTAAATATACTACAATCTGATTTATATTAAAAAGGGAGGTTTGGGCTGGGTAAAAGGTTTATTTTGCCAGGTCAAAGCCACAGTTTAAAAATGCACACAGGCTGCAGAGGCAGACCTGAGACATGTTTAAAAAAGCTAGTTAAGTGGGTGGCACAATAAGTGCTGCAGGCCCACTAGTAACATTTCATTTACAGGCCCTAGGTACATGTAACTTCCCATTTACTAGGGACTTACAAGTAAATTAAATGTGCAAATTCAGTATAAGCCAATGTTACCATGTTTAAAAGAGAGAGCCTAACCACTTTAGTACTGGTTAGCCGTGGTAAAGTGTGCAGAGTGCTAAATCCAGCAAACATGAAGTCAGCAAAAAAAGAAGGCTGAAAGTCAAAGGGTTGGGGAAATAGCGCACCAAGGATCAGGACCATCATGTGCCCCGAACTATAAACAGAGAACTACCCACCCCCATGGGAGTTCTCCTCAGGTCCAACACTCCTTAATTTTAAAGCAGTAGCATTTTGGTATAAACGTTTTTTTTATCTACCATTTAGCCGTTTTTTGAGTTACTGGAAGCTATTTGCAGACTGATCACATATTTAAAATTAATAGATTTGCGCTGCACTGGGTAGGGAGACCCTCCCAATGAGTTTGTGTTTCGTCCGAAAATTTTGCTTTTTAATTTATACCACTTTCCTATGTCATTATTTGTATCATCGTGCATGAATTTGCATTGGTTTACAATCATTTTAATTGTGAGTTTCACATAAGGAAGTGAGTTACAAATATGACTTGTGCTCTGTATGCCTTATACAAAACTACATTTAAAGTAATTACGACACAGTTTAAAATAAGCAACACTGTAAATCAGACAACATTACGAGGCTATTATTACTTTAAAACATATTCAAAACTATGCTGGAATGTACAAATTTCACAAACTTGGAACACGATGAAATCCAAATAAATGGAAAGCAATGTTTTCAAAACTCATTTATTTCAGTAACTTGTAGCAGCAGAGATAAGAACCCATTTCATGTACATATCAAGCATTCTGCTCTGAAAAGTGCATGAGTGTAGCTTGTCTCCCAGGTCAGGCACGTTCTCTGAGTTAGGTGAACATCCTAGTTCCTTAATAGAACTCTGTGATCTTCACAGGCAGTTGATTTTGGAAGAAGGCTTAGTGATTTGAGGATTGATGCTGTAATGAGTGTACAGCTGTCTAATTCACATTATGTACTCCAACGCTATTCACTAGATTGATGGTGCTTTCAGGACAGGTTTCTCCTGAGTAATGAGAAGGTATCATCAATTCCAGCTTCGACAGTGATGTGCTTACCAAAGGTCCCTGTACACTGAGCTCAAAGTTACCTTAGTGAATCTGTAAGGAGATCATCTTTTTCATTTGTTCTGTCCATTTTTACACTCTTGCCATCCGATGCGTTTGCACTCTGCAGCACATGATGCCTACTAATGAGGGGTGTTCTTTAAATGATGACCTGTTTTACCTTAAATGGTCAAACGTGAACACACTGGTAAGTCTACCATCTGCGTGCAGATATCACACGCAGTTGTAAAGATTGCAGCTAGGGAGTGTGGGAGTGAAAGGGATGTTTCCAATTTCCACCTCAAAATGAAATATGTGCTTTCAAAAACGTAAGTCCTCTGCAGCCACGCTGCGTAACACACTACCAATGTACAAACGGGATTACAACCTTGATTTGATAATGCGTGCAAGTCTATCTATATTACCCTAGTATGCATACCAGACTGCATGTAAATATAGTCTGCCTAAAAAGACATTCACATTGGCGAGTCTGAACACTGCTCGCACTTTTAGGAGGCTGAGCCCGGAGCTGCCACCCCAACACAAGGTCACATATTTATGAGGATGGAGAAGGCAGATTAGCTGCAGGCCATCTACGGCACATCTACCTTTGAATAGCTCTGGTATCACACGCCTCCTTTCAGGCCTTTCAGTCCGAAGGATGGAGACAGTCTAATGAAGTAAAGCACTACAGTGAGATGGAAGCAGATGGGGGTGTGGATAAGTCCCTTGAAACACGAAATGGCCAGCTTGTGGTACAAGGAACTGCGTGTTAACTTTTTGCCTTCAGCATACATGCTAAAATGAGTCCCACTATTACAAAATGTGGGAAGTGAATCACAATAATTTCAGTACTATTCACTGAGAATGTCCCAACCAATGACACACTAGTTTCACCCTAGGGTGTGGTCTGCTTAACCCAATCCAAGAAGAGATCTCTTTGGAATTAATAATTTCTATCTGCCTGACAGAGGTATATGAAGAAAACTCTCCCCAGCTCTGCCTGTTCTCTGGCTCTGGAAGGATACTGAAGGACTAGTATAAGTTTTCTCCTGGATATGTTTCTCCAGCTTGCCCCTGTGAAATGTCCCTCCTGTGGCTGAAGGGTGCAGAATCCCCTGAGGGCAGAGAGAGCCATCACAACTCCATAGAAATCATGAGGACAGTTGAAGATAGACATTTCACTATGGACCTGCACTGGAGTGGGGTGGGGAAATGATGCAAATTGAAACCATTGACGGGTATCTGAAGATCAAGTCCTAGAGATCTTTGGACGTTTTACAAAGGTACTTTTTAGCAAGAAAAGTAGAGTAATATGGCTTCAAGTAAACACACCCGTTTTTAAAAAGACATTTTTCCAAATACATTTTCTTTTTCCTGAAAAAAGACGCAGGGACAGACAGATACAATGCAGGTCACTTCTTAAACAACACTCCTTCAGCCCTGGAACTTGATCACAATTAAAATGCTATACACCCTGACCAGGACTATGAAGTACTATTTGAATAAGGCAAGAAGACAAACTAGAAAAATCCTTTAACACCTACGCGGGTTATGGAAAATGTATGAAAATAATCATAATATAGAATAACATCTAAAAATGTGAACGAATATACTTTGAATACATCCACATATGTGGAATCGCAGCAGCACATCAAAAAATAGATATGATTACCAGAGTGATAGAAAAATATGATTGTGGATGGGATTCAAACTTAGATATCCGCTCTACGTTCTTCATCAGCAGTTGCTTAGAAGAGGCACACTGTTGGGTTTTAGATTAATGTGGCCGAACACGAAAAAGTAATAATAATCCTAAATGCATGTCGGGGGTAGATTGAACTAAAGCGGCAGAGGCGGTTCATGAATTACCATATTCTCATAAAGAATATTCGCACAACACACCAGTACGTGGAAAGGCATTTAATCTACAGTTTCATGGAAAGAAACAAATCTGTAATTGCTTTAACATTTTCTGTGTGATGTCAAGACTACAGTGAACACTGAAGGCAGGAATTAAAACTGAAATATGTCAAGCAATGCAGAGTGTACTTGAACCAAGAGAACATCGGCTTTGATCATTTTCAGGCACTTCCAATTTATCATGCGTCAGCGTCGGCCCCCAAATATATCATGCACAAGAGAACAAAAGGAACTCGTCTGAGTTCATGCTCTTCTAGGACAGCAAATAGGAGTGACCAAGGCTACAAGAATGTCAAATGTCTGATTAGAAGATATACAGAGCTCATGGAAGGGTCCAAAGTTCAGTGACAGTGAGTTTCTCCAGATTTCATTAGCAAAACATTATAATGCAATTTAGCTAGTATGGCACTATAGAATGCTTAAAAATAAGAGGGTAGTTTCAAACGTAGAATTTGAAAGTGACTGCCCTCTCCAAGATGTGCCCAGCGAATGTCTTGGAAATAAGAAACATACAAAGGCTTTCTGGGATTAGAACTATCACTGTAGGAAAGTGGTAAGGCATCTATTAGGATTACAATAGACCATACAGCGACCAGGGTCAGGGTCATGGCAAGCCATAGGCAAATGAGATGATGGTTACATCTCATTTAGGATCTTTTACATTTAAAATTACAAAATTACAATATTATTACTGGACATTATTATGTTTTGATTCCCAGTTCCCCACTAGGGCTTGCTCTTTAATAGAATGTGCAATCTGGCGATGCAGAAGACAGAATGGATAAACATCAGGAATCTTGTGGGGAAGCATATGCTCAAGACCCCTCATCCTTGGTACAATGTGGTCTCGAGGTTTTGTGGTAAAACCAGGTCTAACTGTGAAATGTACAAGCATGGATATTCCTTGGGCAGGAAGACAATAAACCAATGGTGATCAAAAGATGTGAAAACCGAAGACTACTAAGCGTGATTAATTTAAAAAAAACACTCTACTATTTTTTCTTGGGAAAGACGGCACATGTATTCATATACTAGCCTTTTCGGAATCTTATTTACACCTCTGCCGTGCTGCTAGTGCTCCCAGTGCTAAGAAACTTTTCAGTGAATGAGCGCTCTAGAAGTTCCATTCGATAGTATACCATAACATTTGGCATAATTGAGCATGATTTGAGAACAGACGTTACAACACTTCTTGTGGGGCAAACATATTATTTCTACCGTTTATTGCTGGCGTCATGGTAGGTTGCCCAGCCTTGTTGTAGATCATGACAGAAGGAACTTGAGTCTTCTAACATATCTTACATAATGATTGTGTCACATATCTTGTGGTTTTAGATGTATATGCATTGTCCCATGAGGCCACTGCGCGATTTGGTTAAGGACCGGGTTTGAAATTCCATTAGGTTAGTCTTCTTACTCTTTTCTGTCTTCTCTCATCTATGCTGTCCTCCTTTTTCAGGGGCACATCACTGTTTCCTTGGTACTCAAACTAATTATATTCGGTGTAGACATCTGTATGCTTCTCATGACTTTTCACTAGAGCATTTGGGTGTGTTGAACTGTTATTTAGTGGAAGTCTTTTGGCATGTACACTGGTGATCTTGACTCTTCTTTTATCCTCATGGTGTTTCTTACCTTTTTTTAAATAGAGATTATGTTAATTTGTTTTTTAATTGTATACCCCTGACATCCAAGAGGTTCTGTAGTTTATGGTTTTTTATATACTTTGCAGCCTTAGAAAAGTCACGAGAGTGGCAAAAAATGTGTCAACTGTACAAGAAAGAATGTGTATATTTTGAAGACGAGATCTCATGTAATAAAGTGAAAACACAACAAAAGAAAAATCCCATACCATTTTAGAAAACAGAGTGAAAGTTATTAAATAAAAGGATACCACAACAACAAATATCCAATCAGTAGATCTGAAGATATTTGATTATACATTTTCAGGTAAGTATAGCCCCTAAAAGCACAAAGCTCCACTTGTGGTCATATGGAAAGTTTCAATTTCAGGCCTACCGCTATGACCTGAAGGCCAGATACAGGGACCAGATTTGTCCATCTGAAAAGGTTACCCTCTCACAGACCACAGTGCCTGGCAGAGAAGGCTCCGAGCAGGGTGTAAAGGATGGTTGTCACAGTTGCAAGAAGAGCTGGTTGGGCTTCATGGACGGCATTGCTTGAGCTTTGTGTTGGAGGTCACCGTTGGTGGTAGCTGTAGCATGAAGAGTCAGATTCACCAGAGCTTTGTGTTTTCTGTTGCATGTGGGTGGCAGACTTTCAGCACAAATGGGACCATTCACAAAAAAATAAAAAAGGTCTCGGTGTTGAGCTTTGCTATGATGGCAATCACAGACCATTTCAAACCACAATAATGAATGGCAAAATCTGCAGTATTTGAACAACAGTGATTAAGGATGGGTAGCAGGAAAGCAACAGTAGGGGTGGTGGTAACTCACATAATTTGTTGTAGTGTAATTATGCAAAATTACAGTAAAATTACACAAGGTTAGGTTAGGTTAAAAACAATTGCACTAAATGAAACAGAACCAAAACAGCAGTAGCCAGCAGTCGCTCAAGATCACTACGTTTGTTATTCTTGTACTGCTGTAGTAGGATTTGTGTGGCAAATTACTCACAATTACATGAATGGGGTGAGCAGCATAATTCCTCGTAATTCCGCAAAATTACTCCGATTACTCTGGCATAATTGAAATTTCTCCCAGGCCTTATGAAAATGCATAAATAATTTGTTGCACAATTGACAAGATATCTACACTGTTTAATTTGAAACTGTGGTTGCAGGTGGGGCTCAACAACACTCATTTTTGATAACTACACTTATTTTTACTCATCAGACTTTGAGTCAGAGCAAAAGAATGAAAAACACAAAAGATGGAACGAAGGAAGAAGAGAAAGACGGAAAAACTGTGACAAAGGGAAAAAAGAGGGGTGAAAAAGAAACTGACAGGACAAAAACAAAGGGTCAGGCAGTGTCTGATAGTGGATGGAAGAGGTATGAGGTAGAGTCAAGACTACACAGCCTTAGCATTCACACACACAGGCTGCAGGCTTGTGATCATAACATTGGGCACCAGCAATTATTTGTTTTTCAAATTATGCACTGGATATCTGTTTTCATCACATAATAATGTTAAGGTGGATCATGCAAGAAACGCCATGGGCACTTTCCACCATTTTTGGCCAGACAGATTTAGAAGAATCCATTAGAGGAACCTAGTCATGCCATTAAAATGGTATGACTGTGTCGAAGAGGTAAGAAACTACAATAGATCTCCCTACCACAGACGAGTAGATTCTACCACACATCAGGCACAGCTCAGCTATTAAAAATTACCCTCGCCCACTGTTCCTGGCATGCTTCATCACAGGGCTTTTGCTTCCACATCCCCGCGCTAATCAACGTCAGGGCTGGAGTAATAGGGGAGGGGAACCAGTACAATACAAAACAAAAGAAACGGGGATCAATCATACTGAATACCACTAGGAGCTATTAAAACTATCTCATGGGTGTCCACTTCTAATCTTTAATCCGGGACCACCTGGATAGAGTTAAAAAGATAGGTTCATGGTGGTGATATTAGGATACAATCACCCATTCACCCCACGTCCCTGCTATTAAGTCAACATGTTTTAGTCGTTTCCATTGCCCATGTTGGAGTGTAACTTTTAAAATAAATTAGTATTAACATGAAAATGCTTGCAAATGTGTCAATGAAGTACTAATGCACATGTTTGAATTGTGCCCATGGGGAGTGGCCATCAATTTATACAATGATTAATGAAACTGACTAATGATGAATTAACAATGTACTAATGTGTGACTTTATGTTGATGTTAAGAATTATGTATTATGGTTTTGCTAAATTAATCCCTAGGCCTTAGTTAGCAAGGGTCTGGGCCTAGCTGCCTGGTCTCACATTAACTGTGTTTTTCTAACGTGCAATGTGCTGTTTTCCTGAAGGACATGAAGCTGTACTTTTCCAGAAGCTAGAGATATGTGTGTAGCTGTAGTAAATTCTTTCTCATGTGACCCGACTTGCTCAAGGAGACATTCTAGCAGAATGCAACAGTGTATTTCGCGACAGGTGCCAGGTCGCCTGGACTAGGGGAAACAATGGAACTACTGACTGGAGCGACAAGTGTAACTTTTCTTACCTGACATTCTACCCGATGAAGACTCCAATCACAGGAGCCAATAGACTACGTGAGAACTGTGTTAGGTGAAAATTCTAGTAAGGTGTGTGACGGATCATTGGACAGAGAGAACGATGCACCAAATATTGCCAAATGGGAAATTAGAGACTTGTTCGACAACTTTCGTATAACAACGTGACACAAGGAGAAATCAGCCACTTCTTCCTAGCCATTCTTTTGAAGCCATTACTGAGCCATTACTCGCTTTTTTTACTCTGCCACTCTTGAAGCCATTACCTTGCCCATCCCTAGCTATCCTGAAAGACTTTGGGCCATATGTACGAAAGCTTTTTCCCATAGACACAGAATGGGTAAAATCCTTTGGTACATCTGGCCCTTTGTCTTTAGCTGTTTGATACTTTAAACCATCCTCATCGTATTCCCTGCCTAATGCCTACTTCTCCTCCTTATGAGGGAAGAACCCTTTTCTTCATCTATGCCCTACTGAAACTTGTCTGTTCTACCCTGGCTGATGGCGAACCGACTGATGTCCTGAGGACGAAGACTGACGCTGTATGCTGCCCATTTGGATGGATAACTATCTGATGATATATTGTAATTGCCTGTTTGCCTTTATTTCTAGGTACCAACTGCTCTTTTGGCAGAGGCCATAGTTAGATGTTTTCTAAATTCGTGTTGCTAAAATGTTTTGCATGAAGCCCAACATGCTGATGCTAATTTGAAGGTAGTTAAGGAGTTCACTAATTCTGACTGCAAATAGACAAATGACTGAATTCTTGCTTTGTTGAATAACATGCTAATGGTACTCCGCTAATATTGGTTCATGTTAACGTTGTGCTTTGTTCTAATGATCATGATCTAGGCATTGACAAAGACTTACTCGAGTTGCCATATTTTAGTGGTTTTGATGTGCTTATTGATATTGAGACTAATAAACAAGCTATTAGGGTGCAACTAATAGGGAATAAATATCCTAAATTTTTACTAGATTTGTGTGGTTATTCATGACCGTGAGGTCAAGGTGTGTTTAATTCTTAGTACATGATATTGATCAATTCAATTGATTGGTTATTGTGAATAATTGATGATGTTTTGATCTGTTGATTTAAATATTAAACAGATATCTCAATCTGGGAAGTCTCCAATCAGGGTCAAAAGAATCATTGGCCTCAAACGAGTCCCTTTGTATGTAAATTATCAAGGCTGGGACGCGTTAACACCCATATGGATCAGTCGGCCTTCATTAGGACCATTGATCCCCTTTCAATTAAATTCCCTTCCTGTCGTCAAAAACGTTTTGATCAACAGGAGAGCTTGGGGTCAATTACCCCCTATCAGTTCACAGACTCTGGGTTATCAGGTATTCATTATGTAACTCCTAAACTGGAGCTCAGTGGGAGCACCTCCTTGTAGTCATACACTCATCAATGGACCGGTGCCTCTTATTATTCACTCATAGCTTCACTTGACGAGTGTTTGACTACAGGGGGGTGCTCCCGCTGAGCTCCAGTTTAAGAGTTACATAATGAATACTCGAGAACCCAGAGTCTGTGTACTGATAGGGGATAAATAAGCCCAAGCACTCTTGTTGATCGAAGTTTTTTGGCGACAGGTAGGGGATTAAATTGAAAGGGGATCAATGGTCCTGATGAAGGCCGACTGACCCATATGGGCAACGGAAACAGCCAAAACATGTTTACCTAATAGCAGGGACGTGGGGTGAATGGGTGATTGTATCCTAATATCACCACAACGAATCTATCTTTTTAACCCTATCCAGGTGGTCCGGGAGTAAAGATTAGGAGTGGACACCCATGAGATAGTTTTAATAGCTGTTAGTGGTTTTCTGTATGATTGATCCCCGTTTGTTTTGTTTTGTATTGTATTGTACTTTTTCCCCTCCCCTATTGCTCCATTGGTTACGTTGGTTAGCGCGGGGTTGTGGAAGCAAAAGCCCTATGATGAAGCATGCCACGAACAGTGGGTGGGGGCAACTTTCAATAGCTGACCTGTGCCTGATGTGTGGTAGAGTCCACTCTGCTGTGGTAGGGAGATCTACTGCAGTTTCGTGTCCTGTTTGTATTATTGATATATAGGTTTGGAGGCTGGACAAGGAATCTCTTCCTCTCACTCCTCTTTAGGTGTGTTTTTTTGTATCGAAGAGTGAACAGGCTGTAGAATGGAGAACTGATGCATCATCAAGGGGTAATGTCCTTAACAACGCGTCCTTTAAGATGCAGACATTTCCCACGCAATCGTAACCATGCTTGCATGTACAATGCATGGCTTTTTCTGTGCCTTAACCATGCATTTGCTGAACTACGCATATGCGCTGTTGAGGCACAGAAAAAGCCATGCGTTGTTCAGGAAAGGACACAGAGGATGCTGTGAGGTAAGTGGGGCAGGGGTGGAAGGTGGATTAAGGGATTGGGGTGGGTGGGGGGTCGGGGCAGGCAATTTCTTTTTTAAGGAATTAGGCTGGGGGATGGGCTATTTGTTTTTTGGGGGGCGGGAGTGGGGGGTTTGGGTATTTTTGTTATTTAGGGCTTAGGGTGGGGGGCCGGGTACTTTATTTTTAAAGGGGTGGGGGAAGGTTTAAGGAAGGGTAGGAGGAGGGAGGAGAGAAAAGGAGGAAGGATTGGGAGAGTATGTGTTAAGGTATGTGGGGTTGGGGCAGAGTTGGTGGGTAATTTTTAGCGGTGGGGTGGATCTAGGATTTAGGGTGGGTGGGGGTTACAGAGTAGTTTCGTTTTTAGGGGTGGAGGAGTCGGGGTAGTTCATTTTGGAGGGCTCAGGATGGGTGGGAGTCGGGGTATTTTACTTTTTAGTTTGGGGGGTTAGGGTAGTTTCTTTTTAAGGGTAGGTGGGGTGTATGGGTACTTTAGTTTATAGCAGCAGGGATGTGGGTTAGGATAGTGTTTTTTTTTTTAGGGCTCAGGGCGGATGGGGGGTTCGGGAAGGTTTAGGTATTAAGGGTGGGTGGAGGAGTTGCATGACAGAGCCACGCATGCCGTTTCGCATGCATTTCCACACATGCCGTTACTAGGCATGCTTTTACAATGGAATTCATTGTAAAAGCATGTGTGGTAAAGGCATGAGTGGAAACGACGCAGTCGTGGTTCCGACCATGTTGTTAAGCCATGCGTGGTTCCATCATACAACCATCATCAGGTTGGCCAATAGAAAACAAAAGCAACTGTTTAAATAGAATATTGGCCATAACGTCTATCATAAACCAGCTATCTGGATGGTGGCAGACATCTTCTTCGGAACGGCAAGCAATTCACCTGAGGAACTACAAGGCTTTCAATTAAGAGGAATTGCTAAAGAGGATAGGTAAAATAACTGCAGCTGTGCTACATGAACATGGTGATAGTCATTGAATATGTGTAATCTTCCTCCCAGACAGCAATCCAGATCATTCAGAATGCTGGCTTATTTTGAGGTGATCTTCATGGGGTGGCATATACAGGAAGTGATGCCAGTTAGCTTATTGGATGTTTAGGAGTATAAGTGAAAGTGTTTATAGAAAACACACAAATTCAAAAGTGTTGCCATAGGTGGGGGACACCACCAACTTGTCAAGGTCTGATATGATATTGATGAGGAGAAATGATATGGGCAAGCAGAACTACTCGTGTTAATTACAGAATGACATTTCACCGTACATAGCATGGACTCTGAAGTATAAATAGTAAATGTCTATTTATTAAAGGGGAATAAAAAATTTGCAGAATATTGTCACAGAATTAGGAAATGTAAATTTCAAATTCGCTGTTGCAGAACCTGGTATGTACACCAGCTACAGGCATAAAATGTACATAATTATACCTTGTGGTTGCTTTTTTATTGTTTTGTGTTACTCCTTGTACAGTACTGCTAAGGAGTTTCAAATGTCCTAAGCGGTCCAGCATGCATTAAAGAGCGAACAAATTCTGGGACCTTTTTTTGGGTCGATGTCTGGGTCTGGCCAACATATTGTGGGATCCTGGTCCCTGGTGCAAGGACATGACAGGGGGAAAGAGCCCTGTGCCAGACGGTTTTGTTTTCAGGGCATCAGAGCCAACGTTGGCGTGAGAATCACATTTACAAAGAGGAATTTCATCCAAGACGATTTCGCCACCTTCACCCCTCTTGGTGTTTTCATCAATGGCACTGAAAAGGTCACGCATCACCTGGGCAGAGACAGGAGAAGTTACAATCTGAGTTGAGATCACAGGGCACCACACTGTCCATACACTGTCTAACTTGATTAGTAATGTATGTCAGAAAACACAAGCTAAGAAGTCAAAAGTGCATCAATAAACCTTGACATCTGATTGTTATTGTTCATGAAACTAGAGTAAGCTCTCATTTAAACATTTCTGTGGATGCTGTTTCCATCAATAATACGGCTATGGAATGTAAACGTACCTTACCTACATTTTGGGCCAGATGTACTAAAATGCAATTTTGCATTTCCTAAATAGCTACTTCGTAGAAATCGCTATTTAGCAAATGTAAAATGCTATTGACAGAGATATCGATTTCCTAATAGCAATTCATACAAAGTAGGAATTGCTATTAGGGAATCGAAAATAAGGAATCCCATTGCATTTGTGTCAATGGGCCGGTTTTGCATTTTCCAAATAGCGATTTCCTATTAGGAAATTGCTATTTGGGAAATGCAAAACCAAGGATGGCAATGGGCAAAAGGCCCCCCTTGGTGCACCCCAAAAATAGTGGTGCAGATGTAAAGCACACATATGCCCAAGGGGCACATGTGTGTGTTCTATTGCAATTTAAAAGAAGCATTTTGGGGTGCTTTTTTAAAATTGCACATTGTTACCATTGACTTTGAATCAATGGTAATTTCATTTCCTAAATGCCCAAATCGCATTTAGGAAATGCTTTGTACATCAGAATATGAATCGCAAATGGATAATCCCTATTTGTGCTTCCCTGTTCTGGGAATCGCAAATTGTAATTTCTACATGGTAGAAATCGCAATTTGCGATTTCCTAAAGGCCTTTGTACATCAGAAAAGGCCGTTTTGCATTTCTTAATGGCCTGAAATACCAATTTGGACCCTTAAGAAATGCAGAAGAGCTTTGTACATCTGGCCCTTTGAACCTGACCAAACTGAAAGGAAGCCTAAAACATGTAGCCACAGAGCAAACACTGCCTGTCCAATTTACTGTTAACATCAGCGAAGTGTATATTCTGGGGCTGGCATATATTTTCAACATCATTAATTAATGCCTTTAATCACTAAACATTACAACTCAAATACTGCCACTGATTGTAATTGCATTAGGCTGTTGTATTGCTGTGCTGTACTGTAGATCGTCTCCCAATGCCAAGCGCCCTGTGATGCATGGGGTGAAATAGATGCATGTGATATCACTTCAACCTTTCAGCAAGCTTCCATCTTATTCTTTGGAGTGTGATATCTTTGGTTGACTCGATAAACCTTTTGAATACTAGATACAAGTAAATACCAAGGTGTACGAACTGTCAAGGAAAGGTTACCTACTCATTTACTGTGAGAAGGAAGTGGAGCTATATCTGTGCAAATGAATATAGGAAATAACATGGGGTTGAACCGAAGAAGTAGCACTGCTGTGGGTCTCAACGAATTTGCATAGCTTTACAAATGGTGCCACACATGTTCAGGAGTTTTCTCAGAAACTCAGAAAGACAAGTAAGCGTTACTTGGAAAAACCATCCTGTCTGCAAAAGTCCAAAAGCTTGACACAAAGTATCCAGGTGGAGATGTGAAAGCTAGATATTTCTACTTGCTAGCTAAATTCCAGATTTGGCCAAGACAGCAAAGGGATGTGTGAATTATTGTTAAAAAACAACTCTCAGTATCTCATAGAGAATGCTCGCAGCATCCACCAGGTTTAAGGATTATGAAGGCATCAGAAACAAAGGATTTGAGTAGAGAATAGACTGATAGCTTTCCTCACATACAAAGCCCTTGTGCAGTGCTTCCTGTGCATATCATAACTTTGGCCGGCTTTTGAAACGATGATGGAGTAAGTATGTTGTATTTTTTTGTAACAGAACACAGCTTATTCCCATAAGGGATCTCTTAGAAATAACAGAGGGAGCGATTCCAAACATCCGTCTGCTGCAGTGGAGCTGAAGTCAATGTCAGAAGGAGATGAGCTTTTAATGAATGTCGAGAATGCAGGGGTCATCTAGAAATTCTGAGGTATCAAGGAAGCAAATTCCGGTATTGATAAGCAAGTACTCAGAAAGCACGACATCCAGGTTTAATTTTGTCTTTACTGTTCGAGTAACTAAGGGACGGCGTCTTGGCACATCTTAGTGTCTGGTTAGGTTGATAAAGCTGGTACATTTGTGAGAGAAACTGGGGGCCTCGATCTTGTATTGTAGTTTTGCTAAACAGTGATGGTTAATGGCTTGTCTGGAATAAGGAGCGAATGGGACATAAAAACGATGTACTATGAGTAGTTGCCATCTGATGAAGTAGTTTCCAAAGGCTACTTCTCAGCAGAGATACCAGATAATCATGTGAGCACTGTCTCCAAAAGGACATAGTAATAAGAGTCTCAGTTACATCATGGCAGTCAAACAAAGACTCAAGTGACACTGTTGGCATGGTTGCCAGGGCTCCGTGCTGTCTTGTGCCATCTTCAGCGTCTTTGCTGCTTCAGACTGATTGCACATTATCCAGACCTAGATGCTCAGAGCCTATCTGAAGTTCAACCCAACCAAGACAAGATCCCTGCTATTTGCCGAGAGCAACAAGCAAGATAAAGTGCAAACGTGGTACAGTGACATGAACCTTAACAACTTTGAAACCCAACTCTCACAGAATGCCAAATCATTTGAATTCACCCCAGACACCAACCTCTTCCTCAAGGAACACATTGCAAAAAACAAAGATGGCCTAATACCACCTCTCTCTTCTTGAGAAATTCAAACCATTTCTTCCATAAAGCGACTTCATAACTAATAATGCTCGACTCCGTGGCACCCCAGACTCCACACTGATATCCATTATGAACACCCTGCATCCCACAGCACGTCGATCCAGGGCTTAAAGAAACATGATCACAACTCCCCCATGCTGATAAAACTCCATTGGCACTCCTCCTTTGTCCATACCATCTTCAAAACCAGCAGCATTATTTACAAAGCCATAACGAGAAGCACCCATGCTAAGGTTCAGGTTTTAATGATTTCTTGATACCCTACACCATCGGACATGGTAGTACCGAATTCAAAGTCTTGTGCAGGAAAGACACTATAGGGACACAAAGCTGTATATTATGCATGCAATTGAAATAGATAATTCCAATAAGCAATCATAGCTACCAAACCTAGGGGACACTAGTTATAACTGTTGTTTTCATAGGATTGTGCTGAATGAAATCCAATTTTTTCAGGGTGTTCTACTGTATCTAAATGATGAAAGTGTCACTACACTGCTCCTACTTGTGAAAAAGTGGGTTATTAATTGAGAGGGATGAGAAATCAACTCAAACAATAATCACATATCATGACAGGATGAGGCACTAAAGTCATTAAATTAACCTGAGCTCAGGACCCTGGTAGCTATTGCACAGAGCAGGCAGGCTTAACTTGGAGGCAATGTGTAAATATGTATGCAGTACTCAAACAGGAATAAAGTCACAAACAATTTAGAAATAAATAAATAAATAAAATGACTGGGAAACTGGAGTTATGAATTTTAAACATTTAGATTTTAAGGTTTAAATGTAAAAATAGCACCAAAAAGTACTAAGCAGCGACTGCAGTGGCATGTTAGGGCTGACTCTGATGGGGCGTGAGTTGAATACAGAGATCAGGCTTAACCGATTCAGAAGTTTTACCTTCTCACTTATGGCCTGAATATGAGTTTGGCGGATGGGATGACACATCCACTGAATTTCCGACGAGGAGGTTGCCATCATACTGGCTACCTCCCCTCCGGGCCCATTACGACTTTCCCTGTTGGCTGGCCAGCTTAGTGGGAATGCTGCCGCCCACAGGGTGTACCAGCGTCTTTGCAATGGTCACCGTCTGCAGCTCTCCCCTCTCAAATGAGGCCTTCCTGAAACGATTTCCTGGCCCTGGATCGCAGCGCCCCAGGGATTTCACTTAGGGGGGTCGGCCCCCTCTGGAAATGGGCCGCCCCCCCCCCCTCGGGGGCATATTTAAAAAAAAAATGTAAGTTTACCCTTGAGGTTAAAAAAATAAATAATATATATATATATATATATATAATTTATTTTAATTAAATTGACAGGGGCTGCCCGTGACCAGGACGACCTCCTGTGGGGGCAGTATATATATATATGCACTAGGCATACCCACACAAGTGAGGTACCTCTTTTATCGGCAGACTTGGGGGAATGCTGGATGGAAGGAAATATGTGGCTTCTCTCAGACTCCAGAACTTTCCATCACCGAAATGTGAGGAAAAAGTGCTTTTCGCCAAAACGTTGAGGTTTGCAAAGGATTCTGGGTAATAGAACCTGGTGAGAGCCCCACACGTCACCTCATTCAGAATTCCCCTAGGTGTCTGGTTTCCAAAAATATATAGTTTTGCTGCTTTCCCTACAGGGAGTGCAGAATTATTAGGCAAGTTGTATTTTTGAGGATTAATTTTATTATTGAACAACAACCATGTTCTCAATGAACCCAAAAAACTCATTAATATCAAAGCTGAATATTTGTGGAAGTAGTTTTTAGTTTGTTTTTAGTTTTAGCTATGTTAGGGGGATATCTGTGTGTGCAGGTGACTATTACTGTGCATAATTATTAGGCAACTTAACAAAAAACAAATATATACCCATTTCAATTATTTATTATTACCAGTGAAACCAATATAACATCTCAACATTCACAAATATACATTTCTGACATTCAAAAACAAAACAAACACAAATCAGTGACCAATATAGCCACCTTTCTTTGCAAGGACACTCAAAAGCCTGCCATCCATGGATTCTGTCAGTGTTTTGATCTGTTCACCATCAACATTGCGTGCAGCAGCAACCACAGCCTCCCAGACACTGTTCAGAGAGGTGTACTGTTTTCCCTCCTTGTAAATCTCACATTTGATGATGGACCACAGGTTCTCAATGGGGTTCAGATCAGGTGAACAAGGAGGCCATGTCATTAGATTTCCTTCTTTTATACCCTTTCTTGCCAGCCACGCTGTGGAGTACTTGGACGCGTGTGATGGAGCATTGTCCTGCATGAAAATCATGTTTTTCTTGAAGGATGCAGACTTCTTCCTGTACCACTGCTTGAAGAAGGTGTCTTCCAGGAACTGGTAGTAGGACTGGGAGTTGAGCTTGACTCCATCCTCAACCCGAAAAGGCCCCACAAGCACATCTTTGATGATACCAGCCCAAACCAGTCCTCCACCTCCAACTTGCTGGCGTCTGAGTCGGACTGGAGCTCTCTGCCCTTTACCAATCCAGCCACGGGCCCATCCATCTGGCCCATCAAGACTCACTCTCATTTCATCAGTCCATAAAACCTTAGAAAAATCAGTCTTGAGATATTTCTTGGCCCAGTCTTGACGTTTCAGCTTGTGTGTCTTGTTCAGTGGTGGTCGTCTTTCAGCCTTTCTTACCTTGGCCATGTCTCTGAGTATTGCACACCTTGTGCTTTTGGGCACTCCAGTGATGTTGCAGCTCTGAAATATGGCCAAACTGGTGGCAAGTGGCATCGTGGCAGCTGCACGCTTGACTTTTCTCAGTTCATGGGCAGTTATTTTGCGCCTTGGTTTTTCCACACGCTTCTTGCGACCCTGTTGACTATTTTGAATGAAACGCTTGATTGTTCGATGATCACGCTTCAGAAGCTTTGCAATTTTAAGAGTGCTGCATCCCTCTGCAAGATATCTCACTATTTTTGACTTTTCTGAGCCTGTCAAGTCCTTCTTTTGACCCATTTTGCCAAAGGAAAGGAAGTTGCCTAATAATTATGCACACCTGATATAGGGTGTTGATGTCATTAAACCACACCCCTTCTCATTACAGAGATGCACATCACCTAATATGCTTCATTGGTAGTAGGCTTTCGAGCCTATACAGCTTGGAGTAAGACAACATGCATAAAGAGGATGATGTGGTCAAAATACTCATTTGCCTAATAATTCTGCACTCCCTGTATGTGCCGGTTGAGCTAGAGGCCGAAATCCACAGCTAGGCACTTTGCGAAAAACAGGTCAGTTTTCTTTGGGAAAATGTGATGTGTCCACATTGTGTTTTGGGGCACTTCCTATTGCGGGCACTAGGCCTACCCACACAAGTGGGGTACCATTTCTATCGGGAGACTTAGGGGAATGCTGGGAGGAAGGAAGTTTGTGGATCCTTTCAGATTCCAGAACTTTGCAGCACTGAAATCTCAGGGAAAAGTGTTTTTTTTGCCACATTTTGAGGTTTACAAAGGAGTTTGGGTAACAGAACCTGGTGAAAGTGCCACCCCATCCTGGATTCCCCTAGGTGTCTAGTTTTGAAAAATTCACAGGTTTGGTAGGTTTCCCTAGGTGCCGGCTGAGCTAGAGGCCAAAATCCACAGCTAGGTACTTTCCAAAAAAACACGTCAGATTTCAATGTAAAAATGTGATGTGCCCATGTGTGTTTCCTGTCGCAGACAGTTGGCCTACTCACACAAGCGAGGTACCATTTTTATCAGGAGACTTGGGGAAACAAAGAATAGAAGTACGAGTGTTATTGCCCCTTGTCTTTCTCTACATTTTCCCCTCCCAAATGTAAGACAGTGAGTAAAAAAGAAGTCTATTTTAGAAATGCCCTGTAATTCACATGCTGGTATGGGGGCCCCGGAATTCAGAGATGTGCAAATAACCACTGCTTCTCAACACCTTATCTTGTGCCCATTTTTGAAATACAAAGCTTTCCTTGATACCTATTTTTCACTTTTTACATTTCACTAAATGAATTGCTGTAAACCCGGTATACATGGAAACCCATTGCAAGGTGCAGCTCCTTAAGTGGCTCTGGGCACCTAGGGGTCTTGATGAATCTACAAATCCTATATATCCCTGCAACCACAAAATTCCAGCAGATGTAACGGTATATTGCTTTTGACAATCTGACATCGCAGGAAAAATTTACAGAGTAAAACGTGGAGGGAAATGGCTGTTCTTTTCACCTCAATTTCAATAATATTTTATTTCAGCTGTTTTTTTTCTGTAGAAAATCCTTCTAGGATCCACACAAATGACCCCTTTCTGATTTCAGAATTTTGTCTACTTTTCAGAAATGTTTAGCTGTCCGGGATCCAGCACTGGTTTCATACCCATTTCTATCACTAACTGGAAGGAGGCTGAAAGCACAAATAATAGTAAAAATGGGGTATGTTCCAGTAAAATGCCAAAATTGTGTTGGAAAATGTGGTTTTCTGATTCAAGTCTGCCTGTTCCTGAAAGCTGTGAAGATGGTGATTTTAGCACCACAAACCCCCTTGTTGATGGCAATTTCACGGAAAAAACATACTTTTTTCTGCAGCCATTTTTCCCAATGTTTCTGAAAAAATGACATTTTAGCTGTATTTTAGAATCTTTAGGATGTTGGGAAAAAGGGTGCGAATTTGGCGTGCATACCTTATGTGGACAAAAAGTTAACTACCCCAAATAGCCAAAAAAGGGCTATTTAACTTAACTTAACAAAAGGTAGCTAAATAGGGAAGTGGACTCAGATGCTCTAAAGGCAGTCACTAGAGACACACTAATTCAAGAAGTAGCCCTATTAACCATGTTGAGAGAAGCCCACCTGCCTACGCTAACAGACAAACAAGGTGAGGAAAAGCATAAAGCCACCCCTTTTAAAGTGGCATCTAATTAGCATCAAAAACCAGATCCACACCCTAGAGTTTGACAATGCTAGCTAGCATAGGGGCACACTCTAACATTGGAGGTAACAAGAAAAAGCTGATCAGATCTGAAAAGGAAACTAAGGGCCAGACAGACCTGTGGTCTCATTTTCAAAATGAAAGATGTGGACAGGATAAAACAAAACTCTCAAAAGGAAATTGTAAACGCCCTCCAAAACCTTTACAAAGCCCTACATCTAGCAGAGAGTCCATCTCATCACTCAGAAGCTCATGTCTACATTTGTTAGCTGCGCCGGACAGAGAAGGAATCCCTTGACACCCCCTTAACTGTTGCAGAGGTATGGACAGCTATTTCTAGTATGAAGCTGGCCACAATCCTGATGGGTTCGCAACTTTATTTTATATAACATTCGCTAACCAGCAAGCTCTCTTCTTGACTCTCACCACAGAGAAGCAAACATCTCACTAATTCTGAAGCTGGGCAAAGACACCAACGTGTGTTGGTTTTACCAACCCATATCATTATTAAAGATCAATATTAAAATCTAAACAATAGGGTGTGGATATGGAGAGGAACCAGGCATGGTGGTCCCCTGTCTCTCCTTTGTTTGCACTATCAATAGAGCACTTCTTACAACAAGTAAGTGACAATCCACAGTTTGGTTAGAGCACAATGCCTTCAAGCCTTCACTGATGAGCTTCTGTTGTCAAGTTGAAAACCAATGCCTGTCGCTAAGAGACCTCCTGCCAGAATTGATGGAATTTCTGAGAGTAGCAGGCTTCTGTATTGAACTTTACAAACCGGAAGGACTTATTATAGTGTTGGGGGGGGGGGGGGCAGATCCAGACATGTAGGTTCGTCTTGTAGTCATCAAAGGAGATTTGGTACCTGGGAGTGAGTTTAACCCCACAATGGCAGGCAACAGAGGAAATACGGGGGCATCATCACTTAGAATAAGGGTGGGGACCAAAATATGCAATAATTACAAACTATTGTAAACAGACCAAATGGTGGCATGGAAAATGAAAAACTAGTCAAAATACTATATTATTTACTATTCTCTACTATACTATATTATTTTCTGGAGATCTCTCTACCCAGGAATAAACCTACATGATCTGTGCAATATCTTTATAACCAAGGTTATGATGGCATCCCCACACCTGACAGATCACATTGGATGGCTTATGGATACCACATAATCAGTGATTGTACAAGGCATCACAGCATAGATACTTGGTGTAATGGTTGAAAGAAGAGCTGGACAAAGGTTGACACTTTATGGGCAAAACTAGCTAATTGGCCTTTGAGTAAGGTTTCCTGACTCCCTAAGGCCCAATGATAAATTAACATATACATATTTCTGACTGCACACTGACTGCCCCAAAGGCATAACTAGCTACCCATCTGCTTTAATGAGACAATTTGGTAACAAGAATTTGTCCCTGAGGTTGGATAGGAGCACTTTCTCAAAAATGGAAGATGGTGGTTTGTTTCAGGCTCAGATATATTTTTGTCAGGGCATGGTTAGATTATCTGAAGATATCAGAGAAAAGTGAAATTCCAGAGTCAGAAAAATTCCGCTGTTACTAGCCTTCCAACCAGCAGTGAAGAAAGGGACCACATGGAGTCTGATCTCTTTGAGACATTTCTGCAAAGGCTATCATCCATACAACATCTGGTCTGTGACATATAAGCCATTCTCAATACAGACCCCACAGACATTAAACTTTAATATCAACTACCATTTAAAATAAAATGGGTTTTACAATTGACAAGAAGCAATAAGAGCATTTACAAAGGCCTCTTCCGATGGTACAATACTACAGCAAGATTGCACACTATTATTTGATATGGAGCTGTGAGGGTTGGAGAGGCTTTGGGGGAAAGAAGAACACATCCTCTGCAGATGCCAAAGTTACAGAAATATTCATCAAATATTATCGGAGGATTACAACAATAAATGGGAACTTGATAAATTCCCTGAAACGATTATTGTAGGATGACCAGCCCAACTCTACAGCAACTTCACTCTACAGTGGGGAAGACAATATCGCTTGTATTGTTAGCAGCCAAACAAACAATATTAGGTGCAAACCAAGAATAGTGGATTGTGAGGATTTGGGCTTTGATAGGGACTACAAATTAGATTACAGTACCCTGTTTCTGAATTTCATTTCAAAACAATCTTTGGAGTTCAGTAGGAGACTGTCTTAGTTGTGATTTTAGAGGACTCACCCAACGACAAGGTTAAGAGTGCTAGGAGTAGTGAGTGAAGAGCTTTACCATGAGCATTTACCAAGGGCAGGACTTGATGCCCAAGAACAGATGTTAGGATGCTCAAGTTTAGCTGAACTGCCTACAAAGATGAACCAACCATGAATGTTTTACTTAAAATCGCACATAAGAAACCAGGGGTAACTGAGTTCATGTGGGGGAGGGGAACATTTTTATTCTGATGGGAATGCCTGCATTGAGTGTTGTATATTCCTGTCAAATCTACAATACAAATGATTGAAGCCTAAAATTACATAATCATAACTAAAACAATATTGAACACTTGTTTTGAACATTTAATATGAGGGAAATAATTACAAACAATATATATTCCCTTTGTTATTTTGGTCCACAATTATTTTGTAGTCACAACATTTTTGAGTCAATACTTAAGTGGAACACGCTAAGGTATGGTCTAATATGTATTGAGAAAACAGGGCTATTGCAGAGGCCCCATAACTTTTTTCCCTAATTTTTCACTTTTTTCTATGTGCCCTGTGGTTGGGTGCTATGTAACTCTAAGCAGGGACCTATAAAAAATTTTTTATAAGCCCTGGTGAGGTAAAATAGTCAAATTCCTGGGTTGACTTTGTAGACACCTCACCTAAGACACTAGAGGTATGGATACATGCTAACAAAGTAAATACTTATGAGGTGTTATACAATTTGATCATGAGAGAGCACATCTTGACCAATTGTATCCAAGAGAAGGTACACCAGCATCTAGTGGACTCTAAGCTGACTAACCCTAGAGAGCTGGGTGACGCAGCTGATGAGTAGTTGAGAACCAGGGTGGTTGTCAAGTACCAGGGGGGAGACTCCAAGAACGGGGGGTCAGGTACCCGAAAACCTAAGGAGAAAGGTGGTAAGCCCACTAAAGAGACTCCCTCTGTATCCCAGAACCCTAAGAAGGGGGGCGGCGAGTAACTTCTATTCCCACTTTGACAAGCAGAGACAGGGAGACCCAGGGTTAAAGAAGCTCTTGGACAATAAGGCCTGCTTTGACTGTGAGAAAACAGGTCACTTTAAAGGAGATGCATCATGTCCAAGGAAGGTGGTTAGCACTGGGCTGAGCAGGGTAGCCATGGAGGAGGACTCTTCAGAGGATGAGGTCCTCATAGCATTGGGCTGGGAGAAACGACCAGATGGTAAGCTGGTGATCCCTAAGGGAGGAAGTAGGCACTATCACCCTATTTAGGTGAATGGGATCCCTACCACTGTCCTGAGAGACACCTATGCCAGTCTAGTGAGTGACTGGTTGGTGACCTCAGACATGTATGTCCCAGGGGAGACCAGGGAAGTCAGAATAGCTACAGGTGAGGTCACCACCAAACCTGTAGCCATAGTGCCCCTAGAAATGGAAGGTATCCTTGACTTGTTTAGGGTGGTGGTCATTGCTGACCTCCCCTTAGATTGTATCCAGTGTAGTGACCTCCCAGAGGTGCGTCTGGTCCCAGATGGGGTGGTCGACCAGGGCGCCCCCCAATCCAAAGTCCTGGGGAGCCAGTCCTTACAGGTAGGAGACAGGGGTCCCCAAGAAAAGGGAAAAAGAAAAGGGTAGGTCTCTCTTAAAAAGAGTTCCAGTGAGTCCAAGGCCTTCTGCCCCAGTAGGGGGTGGGAGTCCAGAATTGGTACTGGTGAGCCTCACCTGACCCCAAGGAAGTCCTAAGTAGTCAGGCAGCTGTGCAGCTGCATGGTGTTGTCCCCGCACTGACAGAAGGAAGAGTGGAAGGAGGCTGTCTGCCACAGGTTGTGGTAGCCCCCCACTCTCAACAGCAAGAGGGTTGCCAGGACTCCACAGTTGCCCTTAAAGCAGATTACCCCCTTGTCAGTGGAGAGCTTAGGGTGTGGTTCTGGGTGCTAGCCTTCATGGCTGCACCGCGCCTGGCTTGGGAGGCAGATCCCAGGGCCAAAAGCAAAGTAAGCCCCCTGAGCCTGTTGGTCATGGTGGGGTTGCTCAAGTGTTGGGTGACCTCGTTGGGTAAGCTAGGAGTTGCCCTAGCAAAGTTAGGGATAGATGAGGGTGGCACCTCACTACCCCAGTTGGCAGAGAGAGAGGAGGAAGGCCCCTATAGAGGGAAGTTTCAGTTTAAGAAGGGTCCTTTTACCTTTGGGATGGGTTCACTACCCAGAGGAAGTGACCATGACAAGAGGTTGTAAGGCAGCGTAGGCCCTGCAAAGGGACAGCCAGCTTTCCTCACTGTCTTCCACGCCTGGCAAGCCAGGAAGACTCTCCCAGGGTTGGGCTGAGTCTTCTGTGTGTGTGGGCTGGGGGGTTGGGGGAGAGCTTGTGTGAGAAAACAGGGCTAATTGCAGAAACCCCCTAACTTCCTGCCCCCATTTTTCACTTTTTGCTGCTGGTGTTTTTCTGACTCTGATGGTGCCATGGGTACTGCTAAACAGCCCCAGGGCCTGTGCTCTGTGTAAAATGAGTATGCAAATTAGGCTAATTATAATTAGCTATGTCAGCCTACCTATAAGTCCCTAGTACATGGAAGGGAATGCAGGTTTAGGCACCCCAGCATAGGTAGTGACCCAATAGGTGCACTGCTAAGGTGCCCAGGTTCATCTTACCGGCAGGCCTGCCTTGCTGGCTGCTTTTAAATTAAAGTTATATGCAAATTCGACTTTGGAATTAAAAGTACTTCCAAAGTCTTAAACTACCTTATTTTTACATATAATGCACCCCTAAGCTGTGGCCTTTGTGCTCTAGGGTTGGGTGCTATGTAACTATAAGCAGGGACCTTATACATTTTTTTTATAAGCCCTGTTGAGGTAAAATAGCCAAATTCCTCACTATAGTGAAAGGCCTCCATAGGCTAACATGGGGAGACTTTAGTTTAATTAACAAAGTCCAGATAAGAGACAGATACCTTGAGTTTGGTAGCAAATTAATTGTTATAATAAATCCCACAACTTGTCATTGTTAGACTTAATATAACTAGTTCAGGTAAAGAGTTTTAGAACTCTACGTGAAACTTCAGCTCTGTAGTGCCCTTCTCTGATTGGCCATGCTCTGGCTCCCTGGCCGGGCTGCCTTGATGAGGTGTGACGTGGCCTGGGCTGTACACAAATGATGTGCCTGAGGGAGGAGATCTGCCTCAGCAGCTGGTGAAACAGGATGGGGAGAGAGAAGCCAAACTGGTCTTCAAAGGTGGGGAGGACATTTGGAGCAGCTCAGGACCTCCTACATTTCCTTCAACCCCAGACAATCAGGTGCCCTCTTGATTAGATTAGGAGAGGGCAGGAGAGGGGTGTGTTTAGGATTTTTAGCCACACCAGTGGGTGGGCTCAGGCGGATTTAACCTCCAAAAATCAGTTTCACCCATGTAGATTATTGGAAGAATGTCGCTCCCTGGGATTGATTTTTGACAACACTTCCCACGGAGTGGTCATCAAAGGGGGAATGAGCCTGCCTGTGATTAGACAGCCACCCCCCACTTTCCACCCCAGGAGCAAGGATAAATATGGCAGAACTGCACCCACATATCAGATCCATTCTGGAAGAAGATACTGGAGAAGAAGGACTGCCCTGCTGGACCTCTGGCGCGCACCTAGACACAGTATTCATAAGGACTGTACCAGTTGCACTCTTTGGGCTGCAACAAAAAAAGGACTTTGCCTGTCTTGTATTGCTCCAAGAAGTGACTCCCTGTTTGCTACAGGTACAAAGGAAATGCCCAGAGTCACCTGCACCAAGTCCGGCAAGAAGAGCACAGCTGACCAGAATCCAGTGACCATTTGAGGATTCTGACCAGGTGCATTCTGGGAGTCCCCACTCCCAAGGAACAACTCAGAGCTTCTGGAACCTGCAATAAAGTTGTACACACTTCAAGGACTCAAAAAAGGACCTCTGGAAGAAGATCCAGAAGTTTGGAGACGTTTGGAACAAGTCCATAAGTTGAAGTGGTGCACTGTGGGAGTTATAGTCCCAGACCCCAAGAGGCACCCCAGAGCTTCAGAACCCTTGGCTGGTGCTGTGGACTACTTTCCTGAATTAAGAAACACTTCTGAATGTAAGTAACAGTGTTACCTCGTGGGTGACCTGAACTCTGGATTTTGTCCCTGTCCAGTGGGACATTTTTTAACCCTTAGAGCGCTAGTTCCTTCAATACGCTAGAAAACACTATTCTTTAAAAATCCATATCTCCAGTTCCCCTTATCTGATTTAAATCATTTTGGTGTCATTTTGAAGATACAAATCCAATCTATTGTTATAAATTGGTGTTCGAGTTTTGTGTTTTACCTATTTACTGTTTTGTGATTTTTAAATGCTTTACACACTTGTCTCCTAAGTTAAGCCTTGTTGCTCATTGCCAAGCTACCAAGTGTTGAGCTGGGTTTAATTTAAGACCTAACTGGACCTAAGTGGGGGATAGTGGCCAATTGTTAGGTGTAGTTACTTACCTGCCCTTACCAATAATCCAGTTTCTAACAATATGGCATGGCAATGTACAGTATAATACACTTTGGTGCGGCATGGTATTTTGGGACATATGCAGCTCCACATGTAGCAGGGGGCTGCTACAGAAAGGTCAGCTGAAAGGTGTACTTAAATTGAGATTAGCAGAAGAGTGAAGGGTCCTTCGATTGACATATCTGTTAATAGTATATCACATATGCCTTGGTCTCATCCCATATTAAGCTGCATGGACCATCGTTCAAAGTCTATCACAACCAAATGCGTGGAAGGTCATTAAGTGCTGCTTGGAGTGGTTCTTTGAAATTCAGCTGATAGAGTAGCCAGAAGGCTTGATTCCTGAAAAGCTAGCACGTCTGAATTGTTTCTTTGGAATAGTCATGTATTGGGAATTGCAGTAATTGTGCTACCTCTAAAGGTTTGCTACCTCTAAAGGTTTTGGTGCTGTCTCTTTCCTCCCTGTGGGTCCAATTTCATACCCACTGTTTCACCTCATTGATACGTGAATTGCAGGTGTTATTCAAGGTTCACATATATTGCATGAAAAACAAAACACCGTTTGGTACATTCTTAATAAGAATATGCAATTATAGACTGTTAGAAATGGGGGTTTTGGTTGGCAGTCAGATAACCCCCTTTCCAAGCAAGGACCCTCACTCTAGTCAAGGTAAGGAGAATCACCCTCAGTTAACCCCGCTCACTCCCTTGGTAGCTTGGCATGAGCAGGCAGGCTTAACTTCAGAAGCAATGTATAATGTATTTGTACCAACACACACACAGTAACTCAGTGAAAGCACTACAAAATGACACAAAACAGGTTTATAACAAACGGTAATATTTATCTAAACATAACAAGACCAAAATGACAAAAATCCAACATACACAAGTCAAGTTATGAATTTTTAAAGAATAATAGTCTTAAATCCTTTAGAAAACAGTGAGAACACTGTTAGCTCGAAAAAGTACCTGGGTTAAGTCAAAATAACACCACTCGGGCATCGGAAAAGGCCAGCGATGTGTTGATTTCTCACTCGCAAGCGAGACTGTGTGTCATTCCTCCTCTGGTCAGGTCTGTGTGCGTCGTTTTTCCTCTCCAAAAGAGAGCGATGCGTCAATCCAGACAGGCACCTCAGTTCCGGGCAGGCTTTGCGTTGATTTTCTGCACCTAGCGATGTTGCGTCGAAATCTGGTCGCATGGTCTCAAGAAACCGCGCTGTGTGGGGCTTGCGGCGTTAACAGCAGCAGCTGCGGGTGTTGCGCATCATTTCCTCAGCCACGTTGCATCGATCTCCCAGCCGCGATGCAGGTGACGAGCCGATTTTAGCCTGGAGGCCAGTGGCAGATCGTTTTTCAGCCGCAAAGCGGGTGGTGCATCCAAAGTTTTCCCGCCTGGCGTTTTTTGCATGTATTTCTGTCCTTTTCCACCAGCTGCACCTTTCAAGGGCCCAGAGACAGGTTAGGGCACCACTTGGCAGGCAGGACTCTCAGTAGAAAGCCTGAGTGCTGGCAGAGAGATGTCTTTGCTGTCACTGAGACTTCAACAACAGGAGGCAAGCTCAGTTTCAAGTGGGAAGTCACAGAAAAGTCAGCCTGTGTCCTCTCTCAGGTAGAAACAGCTACTGCAGGCCAACCCAGCAAAGCACAGTCACAGCCAAAGGGGATGCACTCCTCCTCCAGCTTCTTCAGCTCTTCTCCTTGGCAGAGGTTTCTCTTGGTTTAAGAAGTAATCTGCTTTTCAGGGGTTTTGGGTGTTCTTCTTATACCCATTTCTGCCTTTGAAGTAGGACTACTTCAAAGAGAAGTCTCTGTTGTTTTCAAGATCCTGCCTTGCCAAGCCCATGCCTCAGACACCCACCAGGGGGTTGGAGACTGCATTGTGTGACGGCGGGCACAGCCCTTTCAGGTGTAAGTGACCACTCATCCCCTCCCCTCAGCCCAGATGGCTAATCGGGATATGCAGGCTACACCCCAGCTTTCTTTGTCTCACTGCCCAGAGGAGAGGTGCAACCAGACCAACTGTCAAACTGACCCAGACTGGGAATCCACAAACAGGCAGAGTCACAGAATGGTTTAAGCAAGAAAAGGCCTATTTTCAAAACGTGGCATTTTCAAACACACAATCTAAAAAACAACTTCACTAAAAGATGTATTTTTAAATTGTGAGTTCAGAGACCTCATACTCCACATGTCTATCTGCTCCCAAAGGGAATCTACACTTTGATCATATTTAAAGTCAGCCCCCATGTTATCCTGTGAAAGAGATAGACCTTGCAACAGTGAAAAACGAATTTGGCAGTATTTCACCGTCAGGACATATAAAAACACATTAGTATATGTCCTACCTCAAACATACACTGTGCCCTTCCCATGGGGTGACCCAGGGCCTACCTTAGGGGTGTCTTACATGTAAGAAAAGGGAAATTTTAGGCCTGGCAAGTGGGTAATGAGCCATGTTTACAGGGCTACTAATGTGGGTGGCACAACCAGTGCTACAGGCCCACTAGTAGCATTTGATTTACAGGCCCTGGGCACTTCTAGTGCACTTAGTGTCCAGTGCAAACAAAACGGCAAAAAAAGAATCCAGCACACGGAATACAACCTGGGAAGTAGAGGCAAAAAATGTAGGGGAGATCATGCCAATGATGCCAAGTCTGACATAGACAGTATTGCAATTCTTCCTCCTAGGTAAAATCCTATAGCTGAATTAAGGGTTTATTCCAATCAATGCAAGTGGACAAACTGGAAAATGCCTGGTGTACAATGAAATAGCTCTGATTTGACAAACATGCTCTAAACCTTTCATCTATACCACATTGGACTTGGATGGCCATTATCAGGAACTTCCCTTATCATCACAGAACATTACTAATTTAAATGCTCTGAGAGTTAGAGTCAAACTTACTGATGAAAACAGAGATGTACTGAGAATGTTCGGAACAGTGAGGATGTTTGGAGGTTTCAGAAAGGAAATATTTTATTTGTAGCCACACAAAAGATTTTATTTCAGCATACATGGCACTACGGAAACAGAATACTGTCATTTTTAGGTTCTGTATATTGTGCTAAATATACCTTAAAAGGAGCTTACATCCCGCCCTTGATTTTCCTTTGCTTTTCATTGGTTCTTGTGGTTGCCACTTACTTTTCCTCTGTTTCCATTGGCTGTAGCATATTTCCAGCCTTTACCAATGTTTCTTTCTCGTATGTTCACTGTTAACAGTGTCTCGAGGCCAAAATACTGTTTCCTTCCACTTCGTGGGACATTTTTTTAAGCTGTTGTCTGCACAGCGCTCTCCATTTTTAATTGTACTGTACCCTGCACAGCGCTTTCACTGTGCTTATTTTTATGGTTAGATTTACCCTGGAAAGCGCTTGCGCTGTGCTTCTTTACTGAATCTGTCCATGGCTGCACGGATTTCAAGATTGCCTTCAACATGCATGCTTGAAGTGCGTGCAGCTACGGGGAGATTAGGTGAACAAACACAACGGTGTGCTTGTTTATCCCATCTCCCCGTGGCTGCATGCATTTCAAGCGTGCATGTCAAAGGCAATCTTGAAATGCATGCAACAACGGGGAGATTATAATTCAGATCTTGGCTTCGCCACCCTTGCTCTTCTGACACTGTTCCCCATGCACTTTGTTTTAGCTTTCGTCTGTACAGTGCATAGGTGAAACCTAATGCATTTACTAATGCTTGTTTTCTATGGTGGTTTACAAAAGCACCCGAGCATTTGCTTCTGAAAAAAACGAACTTCTGAATGTGGAAGTAACAGGCAGCGACTTTAGGGCTCCTATTTAATAAGTTCTGGGATGTCTGCATCTCTATTGTTCTCTGTTGACACAGCATGATCTCAGGGCGCATAAAAGAGCAAATCATAACAGGTATAACTTTAACACCACGCCTAGTGGAAAACAGGCTACAACAATATCCCTGGCTCGTAATAGAGCTGGCGTCAATGCTGTCGCCTGAAGGGTGCACCAGCACCATTGCAATGTTCACTGTCTGCAAAGCTGGCATTGTAACTTCAATGGCTGCCCAATGATTATGCATGTAGGATTATAATCTCCCCTGCTGCTAGAGAATCACTCAACAGTTTGTGGTACAGATACATTCTAGGAGGGACATAGAGAGAATCATGCACTATGTGCACTTTGATTATAAATTCAATAAAAATATGATCAGATTCTTGATCGAGATAAAGATGTCCTCCACAGCCTGCTGTTGTTTTGCAGTTATGCCTAAAATAGTCAATAACCAGTGTAGGGAGGTCTAGAAAAAGCGGAACTTTCAAAGCACATGTATGTTGGATGCAGTTTTCCGGTAATCAAAGTAAAGTATGATGGCCTGATTCACAAAGGGACTTACGACCCAACAGGTTATGAGTGCGAAGTCTCCGTACTTGTGGCAGAATCTCTGCACTTGTGGAAGAATCTCCACACTACAGTGCTCACTGCAGAGATTCCTCCCTGAGTGCAGAGACTCCACACTTGGAACTTTATGAGTTGTAAGTCCCTTTGTAAATCGGGCCCAGAGTGGCAAAGTTGAGAGTGCAATATTCTGGGGAACTTGGGCTAACTAAAAGTAAGGCAGATTTCCTAGATCCATTGTGATATATTTGCTGGGAGGAAAGCACCCACGTTGATTAATGGGTCCATTGTATAGATTCGTTTTCTACTTGCCTTTGTTTTTTTGACTTGTAACACGATTGAATGCACCTTTGATTCTTGTTGAATAAATAATTATGATGATGAGAATGATGATGATGACAGAGTACGGCTACTGGAAATTTATGAAGAAATACATACCTTAGAGATGTGTTACATAATGTACCAGATTTCAATGATCCAGTAAAATTTTACTTCATAAATCAAGCTAGGCATCTATTGACATTGATATTTCTCAATAGCAAAAAGTGGGTCCAGTTAATAAAATGTTGGCAGGGTGACACAGAAAATATACTCTAATACAGAAAAAAACAAGAAAGCAAATAAACTTGGGATGTTAGAAATGTGCCCTTTCTGCAGGGTCACCTTAATTGTGTTGCCTTTTTTCTGAACCCTCTTTTTGCTGGCTGTAGAACTCTGTGCCGTTTACACCTGTTAATCAGTGGTAAAGTGCTTGTGCTCCTTCTTTCAACATGGTCAAATTGGTATGTTCCTGAAAGGCATATTTAGCTTAACTGGAAGTCCATAGTATATAGTACCAAGGTGTACCAAGGGACTGTAAGTTAAATGTCACAAGTGCAGCACTCATTGTCCCATCTACTACAGTGACAATGCAAACATGACTGCAGGCCTGCCAACCATAGCCTGTTTTTACAGGGTATAACTGCAAATTCGACCTATCAAAAGAAGCCTTTTTGACAGACCCAGACCTTCCTTTTAACTATTTATGTCATCCCTAAGTAGGCCCTCTTGCCCCTAAAGACTTGGTGCATGGTATTTAAAAGTAGGACATGTAACGGTTTAATGTTAAAGGTGTGCTTACAGTGAAAAAATACTCAAAGCTATTTTCACTGTAGCAGATTTGCCTTTCAACAAGAAGGCACTGGGATGCAATATTACATACGAACCTGGTATCTCAGGAATGGGACTAGCTAGAAAAATAATTACACAACTATTTTTAATAGTTGTTAAAATTCTAGTTCGGGTTTGTTCTAAATATTATTGGCCTTCATAAAGCCCCTGGAAGCTAAATCTGCTTTTTTACACACCCACTTCTCTCAGCCTTTAATCAGCATTTCGAGTGCGAATGAGGTGTGAACTTGCTCCCAAACAATAGGCTGACCTGAATAGGCAGTGATGACCTCTCTGAACCTGACAGAATATGCATGGGGGCATGGAGGATAATCTTTGACACTAAAGTCTAAACTCCCCCTTGAATTTTACATTCTGCTTGACAGGTCTGCTGGGACCTATATTGTGATACAGAGGGTAGCACTTCAAAGAGGCCACCCCGATACAGGTGAATGTTAGATGACACCTGGGCAGGGCCCTTCTGTTGTCTTTCCAGGCAGTTAGGCTTCAAAGACAGTTATCAGTTTTTGCATTAAACTGTCACAACATGTTTGTCAAGTCTGCATGGCTTACACAAAACATTTGGGGGCATACTTTAAAGGAGAGAAACAGAATGCCAAAACAATTTGTGTATACACTGTCTGGTTTTTAGAAATCTCAGCTTTGTTATACCAGCCCATATTCTCTGAGGTGTTGTGGGTACAGGGCCTACAATTAAACTGGATTTTGGAGTTAGATGGGGAGGACACTGAGATTACCATAGAACACCCTCCCCCACACACATCGAGCCCTCAGAACCCCAGTTTAGTATGACTGAAGACTTCAGTCATCTTGAAAATGCCCAAAGTGTGTAGGGCTAACCCCAGGAACCTTTCAGCTATTGGTTAAGGCATCCCCAAGGGTCATTCCTACCCACTAGCTGGTGACAGGCATAAATTTGGCACTGCCAGGCACCCACTTCATAACACTCCTAGCCATGAGTAAGGTGTGAAGCGGGCTGAACCTGGTGTCTTCAACCTGAGAAAAGCCCTGGAGGACTGGACCTGCTCTCTCTCTCTCTCTCTCTTGTACCCAGGCCAAAGAAGTAAAGTCCAAGAGTCATAAGGCTGTCGTCCTGCTAAAGCTACAGAGACACAACAAGCTACCAAGGGGCCTTTTTCTGCAACTGTCAAGCTGACCAGTGGCCACTTGACCTTGATTGGAGCCTGCTTTTTGGACTCTATCTGCCACACAGTGAGTCACTAAGCGCCTCCCCTGAGGTCCAGGGGGCTTTAGAAATAGACTTTGGTGGTGGATTTGGACTAGAAGGACTAAGGGTCCTATTACGAGTCTGGCTTGCTTTGGAGGTCAGACCTCTGCGGCTGTGGCAGTCCGATTGCCACATTATGACCCTTGCGGTCGTATCGCCAAAAGACCGCCACCTCCGCCAGGATCTTTGATCCCGACAGGGTGACGACGATCATGGTTGGAATCAGCCATAGCAGCGCTGAAGTCAGCACCACTGTGCTGAGTACAACCATGTTCTCTGAATGCCGAGGGTGCTAGGGATGCCCCCTGTGCGACACCATTGGACTTGGCTCCATGTGGATCCGAGTCCAATGCCTTCGCACGTTTTTCACTGGGCTGACCAGTGAAAACCTTGGTTTCCGCCATTCAGCCCAGCGGAAATCCAGTAAGGGGACAAATGGGGAGACCGCCAGCACCATGGCTGTCTCCTCATCTGGAGTTTCTTGGTTGGGTTTTTCCGACCATCAAACTCTTAATCAGCCCCTAAAATAAGAACATAAAATCTATGATCAGGATGGACCTAGTTAGTATATCCAGCGCTCCGTCACAGTCAGCATCAAAATGTCCCCATATACAGATACACTGTGTCCACTCACTATCATTGTCACTTTGTGGTTCTTGGATCTATCTCTACTTAAAATTTAAAAAATGTATATCTTTATTGAATATTTGTCATTTTAATGGAATTTTGATTACTATTTTGGGATTTCAACTTGATTACAGTTTTAGTACTGCATAAATACTTTATACATTATCCTGAGTTAAGCCTGTCTGCTCTGTGCCATAGCTACCATGAGCAGTGCTTAATTTGTAAATGAAAATGTGTCAGGTCAAACTTTTGCCAAGAAGCCCATAGCCAGTACTCCCATATATCAGCATAAGGCTCTCCCTGTCCCCCTATTGCTCTCTTGTAAGTTTCTGTATTTTCATCTTTCTCTTCTCCTTTTTCTACCTGTAGGTGTTTTCTTCTCTCATGCTTTGAAACAAACGATTGTAACACTTCAGGGTCAGTGGTCACATCAAGTAAGTACTAGCTTAACCGACTGAGTTATGGACAATCATAAAACTATACATGAAATCTTGAGGCCTGTAAATGGCTACGTATAATGATGTAATTACAACCAAAGGTTGGTATAAAACTGTAGACAGGCTTCTCCAATTAGTGGATCATGAACTACTCATAGATCTCTATTTACCTGCAAGTAGCTCTCCTGTGTTCAGTACAGCCTTATAAATTAGAAGCTTTGGCTTGTCTTAATTTATATAACCCAAAATTGAAAAGAATGTATTTGAGACCAAAATGCGTGTGTTTTCAGCACTTCTGAAGAAAAATGTGTGCCGGTCCCCAAAAATGAGTGTAGCTGGGCCCCACGGGCAACCACCGGCTCACATTAAGCTCTAATCAGGGGGTTAAGATCAGGTTTATTTAGGGATTGTTGTGGTTCACACTTACAAGGATTGTGATTATTACTTGAGGTGGGTACTTACCTCACCCACAACTAATTACCCTATTTCATATAGGGAGTTTAATGATTAGAAGTGCAGAAGACTACATAATTAAAAGCTACATAGCCGAGGAAATATATAAGGCAGGGCAGAAGAGCAAACCCTAAAAAGTCATAAGTTTAGTAATATGTGATTTATTCAGACTCTCCCTACAGTGATTAATAGGGGAGCATCCTCTGTCCAGCTCTACTCAAAAGGGTATAAAATAATTTTTACCTAACACAATTCAAGCTTTCTTGACAAATTTAGAAACTCCTTTCAAGTTACCATCATCACGCTTGTGTCAATGACCTAATATACAGAGTGAATAAGCTACTGAAGGAGTGGCTAATATACAGGTTCATCATAGACGTGAAGGGGTAAATTGCCGTTCCTTAAGGCCTTTTTATTTGTACAATTTTTTATTTCAGTGGTTTCCTTTCTGTTTTTTAATTTATCTCCAACTAGCCTCTCCATAAAGGGAACTATTTAACAGTGGTATACTACTAACCTGTGATGAGAAAAAGGGGGTTTGGAACATGTATTTTTTGTGTTGAAAGGGTGCAAGAGATCAAGCCAAACAAATAGTACATTAGTAAACTGCGTGTTTGATTGAAGAGTAAAAGGCAAAATTTTTGTTATTACCAGTGCATAGTTTATTTTAGCCATACTTGTTTCAAAACTAGGTGAGTGGACATGTCTATTTTAATTGAGTATTTACCTAACAATAAATACCAAAGAAATCCTTAAACTGTCTAGCGTAATTAAGTACCCATCAACATCAACCTTCTCAAACTCGACAATGAGAAATCTGTGGAGGAAGTACCTGGCTGCCCACATGGGTACTAATCTGTGTTGTGTACTATCATGATAAATTACATGGTATAACTGTGTTAAAAATGCTTATATGGTATGTCTAAACCAATAGATGCCCTACTTCTGTTTTTGAAGCTGTTCAATTGCATGATTGTAAGGTAAGCTATAAACTTTTTATTTTGCACTTAAGTGAATGTCAAAAGCAAGAATAATAATAGTAAAATTGGAACATTAAAGTAGAAGCATTACTCCTCTTATTTATCTTCTTATCAAAGTACTGTTGCTACTACTACTACTGCTACTAATACTTCTAAGACAGGTGTCTCCAACCAGTCAATCCCGAGATAATAGTAGCTCCCAGACACCTTCAGAGTAGCTCATAGCCTTCAGCTTATTTTTTACAAAGTCATAAATTATTTTTTAAAGTTAAGAGAAGGCTGAGGTTATTTTACATTATCATCAGGCTGCAGATAACAGGACCTGATAATGAGCCAGTCATATTTATGATCCTGGGGCACAGAGGTGAACAACTGAAGCACTGAGGTATTTAGCTTAATAGTCCTTGTCAACTCAATATTGGACCTGTGACCAAAATGATGTTTCAGAATGCTTTTAAATAGGAGAAAATTAAGCCAAAAAGTTAGCCTAATGATTCAGTTAACTCTTCCATTTAATTTTCTCCCACGTCAAAGTTTTACAAACAACAGGCTTCTTGCTCCCAGTGGCCAGCAGACACTGCCATATGCAATTACTGAAAAAATAACAAATAAAATCAAATGAGATAAACAAAGTGCTGGAAAATGGCCCATATTATGAATATTTTTGCAGAAAATTTTTCTGCATTTTACATTTCTACCATTTAAAAAAAATGATTGTATGTTTGTGTAAAACATGAAACAGCGCCACTTACAGCAAATGGTATGTCCTATGCTGCAAGTACATACAACACCGGCTCTCAGTCACCCATACAAATATATTCCATTCAAATGCACACATGGTCATACGTCCCCAAAGACCACGCTCTCACTGTCACACATTGCAGCCCTCTCATAATGCTCCAAGTCAAAGTATTTTGTTTAAACCATAGCATCTGGCTCTTTGGACATTAGGATGAAAGTCAATGAAGCTCGGAGTGGAGGTGTCTGGTAGCAATGCACAAGTTGTTTAGCCTTCAATAGCTCACAGTGATTTTCGCTGATCAGAAGTAGCTCTCACTACAGAAAAGGTTGGAGACCCCTGTTCTAAGATACTAGTCATAATATGTCTACAGAGCATACCAGTAGTAATGTGACAGTTTACCTCATTGACGAGAACTTCAATGCTCCTATTCCTTGTCTGCAGTTTGGATCGAGTCTTGGGCTTGAATTCCTTGTATCCGTTGTTAGCGATACTTGGAATTTTGTCAGGCTTTTTTCCCTGTGGAAAAAGAAATACAGATGTTTAATCTAACACCAAAAAATGTCAATGAGGCCTGAAGAAACCCCAGCATTTGGATATATATATAATGAAGTCTTGTTCCATGTCGAGACTTTACATTTATAAGTGCTAGAAATGTCTACCATAAGATCATCCTCCATGTCCATTTTTGTGACTTGTTTCTCTTTTCTGCTATACACATTTGCTGGTTTAATGGATGTCTTGGATGAAATGGAATGAATTCATCCAGGTTTCTTTAATGTGAAGCTTGTAGCTGAAATATTAGTAATTTGTCTGGTCTATTTTTGCTAAGCCTTTAATTTCCCTATGGTTTCTCTTTCAGTTCAAAGTGGTTACACTGTTCAATCAATGATTACTCCATCAACATTCCAGATTCTTCATAGTTTAGTTTCTTCTTGTTGCAAAACACTTTCACGCTACACTTAAAAATAAAGGGCCAAATTACGAGTCTGGGGGTCTTTTGGCAAGACCACAGCGGTGGCGGCTGCCAAAAGACCGCCATGCTGGCAGTAATCCGAACACAGTAGTACAGCTCACACTGTGAAGACTGCCAAAAAACAGCCAAAATTTAGAAACCGCCAGGACACAGGAGGACAGAAAAGAGGCGGTCCCACCACCTGCACCTCCAGCCAGACAAAAATCAACCAGATTACAAGCCCCAAAGCGGTTCTTCCATGGCGGAAAACCATTGGTGGTCACAACTCACTACAGTCAGAACACCACATCACATGGGATAGTTTGAATACCTTGCACCTGATACACATCCACACACCCTACACACCTACTCAGTGCACTACATAACACACCCCTACACAACCCACAATCCTTTGCAAACAGAACGCCATTCAGATACTCTCAGAAGCCAAAAATACAGAGTAAGCTCTTTTACCGTATAGGCACACCTACACATCTCACTCAGCACACACCCCACGTCAGCACAACTATTACAATACACACATCACTAGCAAACACAATCCGCAACAAAAGTCTCAAACTCATGTCGCAGCATCCACACCTCACCAATTACCTAATACTGCCCCCTTACACTCACAACACCCCTACACACCATCTACACAACCACTACCATGTCCCCACAAAAACACCCACGTTTCACTGATGACAAGTTGAGAGTCATGGTGGATGAAATTGTCAGAGTAGAGCCACACCTGTTTGGAGCACAGGTCCAACAAACATCTATTGCCAGGAAAATTGAGTTGTGGCAAAGGATAGTCGACAGGGTGAATACTGTAGGCAGTCATCCACTCACATCAGGAAGAGGTGGAACGACCTACAGGAGAAGGTGCGTTCCATGGCATCCAGGCACCAGATAGCCATTCAGAAGACTGGTGGTGGGCTCTCACCTCCTCCCCCACAGTTTACATTATGGGAGGAGAAGGTCTTGGACATATTGCATCCTGATGGCCTGACAGGAATACCTGGGTTACTGGAGTCTGGTAAGTATCCACAAAATTCATGTCATACAATTGATTAGTCCTGCATGCTTCCTCACCACCCAAATCCTCCCTATTTAACTAATTTAGCCACTACACCTCCCACCTAATCACCTAAAACCCCTCTCTGGCATGCCTCCGCTGCACTCAGCCAAACTGCCTTCACAGCCCATGGAAATGGCACGTTAACTACAGGGTGATCAGATCACTACGACTCCCAGAATGCACTAACCCATCATTGTGAATACCTGGATTGTGCACATTACATCACATGTAATCCATGTACAACTAAAGTACTAGCTACACCATCTAGAATGTTCTAGTGAGGACCAGTATATGGCAATGACAGCAATGCAATGGCACACGCAAAATAGCAACCAAAGTAAAACACAGCTACAGCTGAATGACCATTCACAGTGGTCACAGATCAAATAACCCAAACCAGAAATAGACAGACCTTGGTTGGAAAGCAAGATGGCAGAGTCGATGCACATGCACAACATCTAGTTACAGGACAATTTCCCCTGCATACTCATATACTGTGTTCCACTAGGACACCATGGTGCATCATGCTGCTTTAATGTGTGACATATAGCAAGCCTGACTATTCACCAGGTAACAGTGCTGAACAGTTATGTCATATATCAGACATAATCAGATTGCATCTGCACAAAATTCCGTACCCAATTAATATGACAGCTCTCAATATGGAGCAAGGGAAACAAGTCACAGAGTTGTATGTGCAACTAAGGTATGCTGTATCTGTCAATGTCATTGAAGTGAATCATGTTAAACCACTGTCTGCATCTCACAAAAAAGCAACCAAACGCACATTATAACCTGAACTCTGTGTCTCACTCCCTCCACAGGTAACCCTGCCATTGCCACCATGGAGAGGATACCAGAGACCGTCAGTCCCCCCTCAGGATGAAGGCCCCAGTGGGGACAACACGCTAGAATGTTTGGACACTGACGAACAATCTCTCCCATCTGGGACACCTGGTCAGCCAACGACTCTCAGCCTCACCCTGCCCCCATGAACTCCTCCCAACACTGTAACATCCACTTCACAGGCAACCATTCGCCCCCAAACTTGCGTCTCAAGGACTGTTCAATCTATTGTGTGCCCCACAATACAGGGACTTAAGTCTGACATTGACCCCTCTGACAATGATGGACCTCCAACCACTGTGAGTGGGCACACTGTGCCACGGGCATAGGCACGCGGGGGTAGGGTGCACGGGAAGAATGTTGTGGGACAGAGGATGAGGCTTCAAAGAGACACAACTGATTAGGAAACCATCTCCCAAGTCTTGGGAGCTTACCAAGGTTCCCAAGACAGGATGGGCCAAATCATCACCATGTTGGAGAAAAATCAAAGGCTGTAGAAGGAATACCACCTGGAAGTCATGCAGCAGTGGCAGGCACAAAATGCCCAAATGGCTACCATTGCCGGGGTACTGAGGAACATCAATACCACCCTGATTAGTTTTGTCACACAACATCATGCCCCTTCCACTTGCAACTTTACATCTGCCCATTCTACATCTGCGGCAGCTAGTGGAATGAAGACCCTACCAGGGGAAGGACATGCCTCAGATACCCCACCTTCTGTAGCTGAAGAACCTCCCGCAAACGTGGATGTCCACCCAGACATCCAGCTGGAGCAGATGCCAAGCCCAAAGCAACTGCCAGGAAGTGAACCTCTCCTGATTGTCACCCTTGTGTGCCACACAAACACCCTGTTGACTGTTCAGAAACATAACTTTGTTTTCCCATGGTACAAGGACACTGGACTTGTGTAACCAACTGGTGTCGCAGCTGCCCAGATGAATACGTCAACCATGACTTCACTCATCACTTTTATTTTCATTTGTGCACTTTCATTGTAACTAATTGTATTTTGATATGCACAGTAAATCACAATTAAACACAGCTACTGTCTATGTGCTCTTTATAATACATGTACAATAATCACGCTTGCCAAATGTGGTCGGGTCATGCTCCCCTAAATAGAACAGTCAGTGTAATGGTCATCACACTGAGGATCTCTCAGCAGGAGACACATTACATCAGAAATGTCACAGGACAGATGTCAGAGAGGTTTTCCAATCTGCACATAGCGCATGACAGAGAGTATCATCAGGTTGTAAGACCGGGTGTCATACAATGCACATACACAGGTAATGGAAGACAGGCCCATGGTAATGTACCTACAAAGCAGGGGCACAAAGATAGGTCCTCTGTATCACCAGATAGAGACTCTTCACATACCCATACTATTGGACCTGGCCCTTTTTGCAGGGCCATTCTCAGTCTTTTTGCCTCATTCCTCCTATTTTTTCTGATCATTTTTTGTTGGCTTTAGGACTCTGGGGACTTTACCACTGCTAACCAGTGCTAAAGTGCACATACTCTGTGTGTAAATTTTATTGTTGATTGGTTTATCCAAGTGTGGCATATTTGATTTAGTAGTAAGTCCCTAGTAAAGCGCAGTAGAGGTGCCCAAGGCCTGTAAATCAAATGCTAATAGTGGGCCTGCAGCATTGGTTGTGCCACCCACCTGAGTAGCCCTGTAAACATGGCTCAGACCTGCCACTGCAGTGTCTGTGAGTGCAGTCTTGCACTGCCAGTTCGACCTGGCAAGTGTACCCACTTGCCAGGCCTAAACCTTCCCTTTTTATACATGTAGAGCACCCCTAAGATAGGACCTGGGTAGCCGCATGGGCAGGATGCAGTGTATGTTAAAGGGGGACATGTAATGATGTGTTTTACATGTCCTATCAGTGAAATACTGCTAAATTCGTTTTTTATTGTGCAAGGCCTATTTCTCTCATAGGTTAACATGGGAGCTGCCTTTAAATATTCTTAATGTGTAGATTCCCTTTGAGAGCAGATGGAAATTTGGAGTTTGGTGTCTCTGAAATCACAATTTCAAAATACATCTTTTAGTAAAGTTGGTTTTTAGATTGTTAGTTTGAAAATGCCACTTTTAGAAAGTGGGCATTTTCTTGCTTTAACCATTCTGTGGTTCTGTCTGTTTGTGGATTCCCTGTCTGGGTCAGTTTGACAGTTGGGCTGTTTGTGAATGTCCTCTAGACAGTGAGACAAAGGGTGCTGGGGTGTAGCCTGCATATCCTGATGAGCCATCTGTGCTAGAGTGGAGGGAGGAGTGGTCACTTCCACCTGAATGGGCTGTGCCTGTCCTATCACCTCTCACAATGCAGTCTCCAACCCCCTGGTGTGTGTTTGGGTCCTGGCCTGGGCAAGGCAGGATTTTGTGAACAACAGAGACTCTCCTTTGAAGTTTGCCTACTTCAAAGGCAGAAAGGAGTATAAGTAGTTGATCCAAAACCCCATACTTTAGATTTCTTCAAGATTACTTCGGGAACCAAGAGGAACCTCTACCAAGTAGAAGAGCTGCCCCTGCTTGTGACTGTGCTTTGTTGGGCTATCCTACAGTTGCTGCTTCTGCCTGTGAAAGGGGACAAAGACTGGACTTGGTGGTATATTCCTGCTTGTGAAGAATCTCCAAGGGCTTGAACTGAACTTGCCTCCTGTTTTGAAGTCTCAGGACCATTTAAGACTTCCTCTGCCAGCACCTGGACTCTCTGCTGACACTCCTGCTCTGCCAAGTGGTGCCCTATCCAGTTCCTGGGCCCTTGAAAGGTGAAATTGGCAGAACAAGAGCTGAAAATCCAAGCACAAAACACCATGCGGAGACATTTTTGATGCACCATCTGCAACGCGGCTGATAAATGACGCGCCCCCGGCTTTGCGGCTAAAATCAACGCTCCACCTGCGGCTGGGAGATCCACGTATCGTGGCTAGAGAAACAACACGCAACACCTGTTTGCGGCTGCTGATAACAACACCGTTTTCTAACACAGTGCGACTGGATTTTCCATGCATCGTCCCTGGGCATCAAAGTCAACCCGACTCTGCACGGATTCGGGGTGCCCCATCCTTAAATCAACGCATTACTCTCTTGCGAGGGAGAAAAACAACGCGTTGACGAGCCGACCGGAGAAGAAACGGTGCATAGCCTCCTTTGCAAGGTAGGAATCAACACATCGCTGACTTTCCCAATGCACGCTCCCCGTGCGGCTTTATTTTTTACACAAACCAGGTACTTTATGCACAATCATCGTTTCCATTTTGTTCTATGGAGTAAGACTTATTCTTTTGAAAAATCATATTTTTACTTGTGTATGTTGGTGTTTTGTTGTTTTGTTCTTGTTTGATTTAGATAAATATTGCCTATTTTTCTAAACTGGTGTAGTGTCCATTTTGTAGTGTTTTCACTGTATTACTGCGTGTGTTGGTACAAATACTTTACACATTGCTTCTGAGTTAAGCCTGCCTTCTCATGCCAAGCTTCCAAGTGGGTGAGTGGGGGTTAACCAGGTGTGTTTCTCTTTTGCCCTGACTAGAGTGAGGGTCCTTGCTTGGACAGTGGGTAAGCTGACTGCCAACCAAAGACCCAATTTCTAACACATCCCATAGCTACAATATCACATATCTCACGGAACACACAAAGAACATGACAAGGGAACTCAGTCCTTAAAACATACACTAACATAGGTCCCATACCTGTAAGATTGTCACTCAGCTATGTCAGTATACAGTTGAATGCACCTTAAACAGCAAAGGTAGGACACAAACACAGCTGAGTCCCATGGCCACTACAAAGTACTCCACCCATTGTGAAGCAAGAGGTCATGATCAAACTGATGCTGATGAGTTGTGCAGGTCAATTGCACTTTGGAGGATAGCCTGAAAATGACATTTTGCCACCAGTGCAACCAACAAAGTGGAGAGGCAAGGTATGGCTTTGAACATTTGGAGGCCTAGTTGAGTGGGATGCAGGCAGACCCAGGACTTTGTTGTATATGTGACTGGAGTCATCATGTGCACACTGCTGTGTCAATGTGTCTGTTGCTGCCACCAATCTGGAGTTGCATCTTGAGGCCTTAGAAATAATTGTTGTACACACTGGGAAAGCTGTCATTCCAGTCCTCAATAGTTTCATCTTGGGATAGCAGGTCAAGATGGAGCTAGGTACACAGACATCTCTGATTTGAGCATGATCTGTGCCTGATCACTCCCAAGTGAGAACGCTTCATTTGGAAGTTGACAGAGGTCTTTTGACAAGTGAACACTGGGCTGGTGGTTGGAGTAACAGAACCGGGGCCGGCTGGGAATTGCAGTCAGGTCACACTACCTCTACTTCACACATTTGACAAATAGGGGGTCATTCTGACCTCGGCGGTAAAAGGCCCTTACCGCCGGTCAGAAGTCCGCCATTCTACCGCCGCGGCCGCGGTAAACCGCCACGGTCATTCTGACCACCAACTGTGAAACCGCCAAAAATCCGACATCCAAGGAAGGCCACCACATCAGCGGGCCGCGGAAAACTGGAGATGACCAAACCTCCACCGTCACGCCAACACAAACACGCCCATGCCATTCTGACCCACGAATCCACGCAGCGGTCTTTCAACCGCGGTATTCCATTGGCGGTACACACCGCCGCGGTCAAAATACACACACAGCTCCAAAACACTGCCACATTGGACATTTTGAAATACGCACACCTGAGACACATACAAACAACACACCCACACATCCAATCAACTATAAAACACACACCCACATCACCCACAAACCCCCACTAGTTGGAAATCGGAGCGAAGGCGAGAGCGAGAGAGATAGAGATAGAGAGAGCGAGCACAGCAATAGAAAACCCCACCACACACAGGAACCCAACTTCATCACCCACACCGCATCTACGCACACATCACCACATATCACCACCCACATCACCACAAACACCACCCCACACCTCATCCACACCACCCCATGGCACCCCAAAGACACCCAAGGTTTTCGGACCAAGAACTCTGGGTCATGGTGGAGGAAATCATGAGGGTTGAGCCCCAGCTCTTCGGCACACAGGTGCAGCACACCACCATAGCAAGGAAGGCTGAGCTATGGCAAAGGATCGTAGACAGGGTCAACGCTGTGGGACAGCACCCCAGAAATCGGGAAGATATCAGAAAGCGATGGAACGACCTACGGGGGAAGGTGCGCTCGATGATCTCCAGGCACAACATCGCTGTGCAGAAGACTGGCGGCGGACCCCCACCCACTCCACCCCAATTCACAGCATGGGAACAAGAGGTGGTAAACATCCTGCATCCTGATGGCCTCGCTGGAGTACACGGAGGAATGGACTCTGGTAAGTCGAATCTCAACTACTTCACCCCCCCCAACCACCAGCATGCCAACCCCCCCCCCCTCACCCCCAATCTCAACCCCCCAGCACACAACCCACCCTAAACAACACCAACCCCTGAATGCCAACACAAACCATAGACAGCCACCACCAAAGCATGACCATTGCACATACCCATACACCCCCCCCCCCCAAACCCTCACAACACCTCCCACAAGGGAATGCCAGCACTGGGGGACAAGTGCACTCAAAATGCACGCCATGGCACACACAGAAACAATAACCATACTCCTTTACCCCTGCAGGGCCCGAACGCCAACACACCGCCACGGAGGGTCCAGATTTGTCCATCCCACCCCCAGAACAGGCCACCAGCGAGGACAGCAGCTCTGTTGACCTAGAACCTGACGACCAGCCCGGACCATCGGGGACCTCTGGACAGTCGGTTCCCCACACACAGACACAGGCCACAGGAGACCCAAACCCCTCTGGGAACACCAGCACAGCTCCCACCCAGCGGGCCCATGCCTCTGTCTCGCGGACGCGTCAATCAGCGGTGTGTCCGCCACTACAGGGCACCCAGGCTGACCCAACACCCCAACAACAACAGGGACCTGGGGGCAGTGGTAGTGGGCACACCGTCCAGGGGACAGAGGCCCGGGGAAACAGGGCAACCGGGAGGGCTGCTGTGCGACAGGGGGGGGAGGACAGGCCCAGGGAACCAACTCTCCAAGAGGCCCTCACCACAATCATGGGAGGATACCATCACTCCCAGGAGACGATGGCGACGGTACTGGCCAGGTTCACCGAGATCCAGGCACAGCAGGAGGAACGGTACATGGGGTTCAGCAATGAACTCCGGAACATCGCTACCGCTATGGGGACCATAGTCCAGGCCCTCAACCGGATAGAAACCACATTGCGGGACCATGTGGCACCGCAAAGGGCCCCTGTCACTAGCCAGGAACAGCCTACCACCTCCGCCGGCGCTAGTGGTCAGGAGGCCCCCACAGAACGACGGGCCACCAGAACCCCACCTCCTGCTGAAGAACAACCACCCTGCAAGAGGAACCTGAGATCTCAAAGGAAGACAGAGTAGGATGCCAAGACCCCCGCCAGCCTAATATCCCCCCGGATGTCATTCCACTGTCCCACAGTGTCACCCTGTCCAACCTTGAACTGCCCCTGCTCCATCCTTCCACAGGCATATGAACAATGCACCTGTGCGACCGAGAACTGGACTCTGCCATGGACATAACTCCACCCTCACCCATCACCGTTTTAATATCATGTACCAATATAGAGCACTAAAAAAAAATCACTCATTGCACAGAAATCATTCTGGAGTCAGCCTGTATTATTTACAAATGTATAACACATTACTTATCAATAATGTTCTGTAATTTATGTGTGGACAACATACCGATGTCAATAAGCATTAGTCCATGGGCTAACCAAGCAGAAGTCACGCAGTGGGTCATACAGCACTGAAAAGGGAAGGGAAAAGCAAACTTCAGTTTAAAAGAACTGGGGGGAAATACACAAAGTAAAGATGCAGGGGGCATTCAGTAAATGTTAAATGGCGTGGGTGATTCCTACCTGTGTGCTACTGAAAATACTGTTGGATAACTCTGTCCCTGTTGTCTGGGTCGTCCTCTTCGTCTTCCTCCTCTTCACTCTCCGCAGGCTCCACAGCTGCTTCAACACCACCATCTGGACCATCCTCCTGCAGGAAGGGCACCTGACGTCGCAATGCCAGATTGTGAAGCATACAGCAGGCCACGATGATCTGGCACACCTTCTTTGGTGAGTACATCAGGGATCCCTCTGTCATATGCAGGCACCTAAACCTGGCCTTCAGGAGGCCAAAGGTTCTTTCAATGATCCTCCTAGTTCGCCCATGGGCCTCATTGTACCGTTCCTCTGCCCTGGTCCGGGGATTCCTCACTGGGGTCAATAGCCAAGGCAGGTTGGGGTAACCAGAGTCACCAATTAGCCACACACGTTGTCTCTGTAGCTGTTCCATCACATAAGGGATGCTGCTATTTCGCATCACATACGCGTCATGCACTGACCCAGGGAACATGGCATTCACATGGGAGATGTACTGGTCAGCCAAACAGACCACCTGGACGTTCATCGAATGGTAACTTTTCCTGTTTCTGTACACCTCCTCATCGTCTTTTGGGGGTACTAAAGCCACATGGGTCCCATCAATGGCACCAATTATGTTGGGGATATGTCCAAGGGCATAAAAATCACCCTTCACAGTGGCCAAATCAACCTCCTCAGGGAATACAATGTAGCGCCGCATGTGTTTCGTCAGGGCAGACAACACTCTAGACAAGATTTTTGAAAACATAGGCTGAGACATTCCAGATGACATGGCCACTGTTGTCTGGAATGAGCCACTTGCCAAAAAATGGAGGACTGACAGAACCTGCACTAGAGGGGGAATTCCTGTGGGTTGGCGGATGGGGGCATCAGGGCTGGCTCCAGCTGGGCACACGGTTCATGTATAGTGGCTCGGTCAAGTCGGTATCGTAGTATGATGTGGTGTTCTTCCATTGTCGACAGGTCCACCAGCGGTCGGTACACGCGAGGATTCATCCTTCTCCTCGCAAGTCCCAGCGGACGGTGCCTAGGAAGGACAACATGGCGCACAGAGTCAAGCAAATCACAGGTACGTTTACCACTGCACGCATAGCACACGATTATCTATGTATTGAAAGGCGTGTATGTGTGGCAATGCAAGGCCTAGGCCTGTGTGACGCAGTACAAATAATGCCATGTGGGCCCTTGAAATGGCGGCTGCCTGACCTGTGAAGTGGGACAATGGGATGTCAGGTCAATGCGCTGGCGTGGCACACCGTGGCGGTAGGCGGTCGAAGACCGCTATACGAAGCCGCATTGGCTAACATTGAGGCCTATGGGTTTCAGGAGCCAATGACGAGGTGCGCCGGCGGTCGCGGTACGCACCGCCGCGGTACGCACCGCTGCGGTACGCACCGCTGCGGGCGTGACCGCCATTTTCTATCTGCTTAATCACTCGAGACCTGATCATCCACAGGAGAGGACCTATACTGCAAGTGCTGCTGTGACCTCGGTCTGGAAGTGACAATGGCTGCTGCGACTGGGGAAAGGGCCCCTGCCTTCACGTCTGAGGAGTTGGAGAAACTTGTGGATGGGGTCCTCCCCCAGTATGCGTTACTCTACGGTCCTCCAGACCAACAGATAAGTACACTGGGTGCACATTGAATGGGCTATGCCTGTGTGGAGTGGGGTGGATGTTAAGTTGGTGGGGTGGGGGGCGAATGAGGAGTGCAACGCACGACAGATGAGAGCATGTGCCATATGGCAACGTTGGGGAGGGGGGGCCAATCGCATCTAACATGCAGAAAAATTATGATTTTTCCTTCCCACCCTGTACATGTCAAATAGGTCAGCGCCCATCAGAAAGTGGACATTTGGCGTGCCATCGCCAAGGAAGTCCGGGCCCTGGGGGTCCACGTCAGACGGGGCACCCACTGCCGCAAGAGGTGGGAGGACATCCGCCGCGGGACCAGGAAGACCGCCGAGTCACTGCTGGGGATGGCCTCCCAACCTAGGAGGGGTGCCAGTCGTACCCTGACCCCCCTGATGTCCCGGATCCTGGCGGTGGCCTACCCTGATTTGGATGGGCGCTTGAGGATATCACAGCAGACACAAGGGGGTGAGTATCAGCACATTCTGCTATCTCTCTGCGCAGTGGAGGCGTCTGGGTGGGGGAGGAGGGTTGGGGGTGACATTAGGCCAGGGCGCTTTCTGTAGTGTAGTCCTCTCCGTTAGGCATGGCCCTGTGCTCCCGGCCCCCACCTCTGTAGGGTGACAAGTACAGCTATCGATGGTCCAGCATCACACATGTGCGCCTTTGTCGTCTCTAGACCTTTTGTCCTAGTCCGAAGTACTGAGTAGTGTACCCCAAATGCGCGGCTTAGTGCATGAGGCTCCTGTGTCTGTCCTCTCCGCCAACGGTGTTGACATTGCATGCACTCAACCTGGTCTTCGTTTTTCTCCCCCCACCCTTCTTCTTCGTCTTCTTGTGCATCTGTGCATTAGCATCATCAGGCGGAGGAGAATTGGCATCGGAGCACGAGGGAGCTGCAAGTCACAAGGCCCCGGTGGGACCAGGAACAGACACCGAGGGCACCAGTGATCTGGAGGGCGAGGGGAGCACCACAACGGGGACCGGTGGTGACACCAGCGACAGCGACACGTCCTCGGATGGGAGCTCCCTAGCGGTGGCGGCAACATCCGGGCCCCCCGCCTCTACAGGTACAGCCGCCACCCAGCGCACCAGCCCCGCCCTCCCAGCAGCCCCTCAGCCTACGCTCCGTGCCCGCTCGCCCAGGAAGGTGGGCGTCTCCTTCGCCCCAGGCACCTCAGCCCCTGCCCCTGTTACCCCTGCTGCCCTCAGTGAGGAGGTCATTGACCTCCTGCGGACCATCATTGTTGGGCAGACTACCCTTTTGAATGCCATCCAGGGGGTAGAAAGGGAGGTGCATCGGAGCAATGCCTACCTGGAGGGCATTCATTCGGGTCAGGCTGCCCATCAACGATCGTTCAATGCTCTGGCCTCAGCACTGACGGCAGCCATTGTCCCTGTTTCCAGCCTCCCTCTTCTGACTGCCTCCAGCCTGTCTCTGTCTCCTGTTCCTCAGCCTATCCCATCCACACCATCAGACCAGCCTGCACACACCTCAACACCCAAGGGCAGCTCATCCAGACACAAGCACCACAGAACCCACAAGCATTCACGCAAGCAACACCCAGATGCAGACATTCCAACAGTCACTACCACCTCTGTGTCCCCCTCCTCCTCGTCTCCCTCCTCCCTCCCTGTGAAGTCTACACTCACACCTGCATGCACACCACCATCAGCCAGTGCTTCCATCACCAGCACACCCTCCAGTCCAGTCCGCACACGTGCAGTCACCACCCCCACTACCATTTACACGTCCCCTGTGTCCTCTCCCACTGTGTCTGTCACCCCCTCTTCCAAGACACACAAACGCAGGCAGCCACCCACCCAACAGCCATCCACCTCACGACAGCCTCCAGCACAAGCACCTGCACCCAAAGACAGCACACCTGACTCTCCTACAACCACATCCTCTTCCTCCACTTCCATCACCACTTCTCCTACCTTTTACCTTGGTCCTAAGAAAGTTTTCCTTGCTAATCTTGACCTCTTTCCCTCCACTGACCCACCCCCTCCATCTGCAAAGAGTCCCAAGAGCACCTCAGCCACCACCAGCCCAGCTTCGAGTGTCACTGTGGTGCATGGGTTCTGGAGCCCACCCTTTGCCAGCAGTGACACTTCAATCAGCAGCAAGGGGACAGCCAGCCCCCGACCAGGCAAGAAGACCAGGAAGCTAAAGGGCCGCCGCGAAAGGGCAGCAGGGCGGAAAAGTCAGCCAGCAGGAGCGCGGAGCAGGAGGGGCCCACAAGCCCCATCCCGGGTGTTAGGAAGGACACCAAAGGGCCCAGGACTTCGTCACCGAAGGGTCCAGCAACAGCACGGTCGGAGGGCGACTGAGCAGGGAGTCCAGGCCAGGTCTGGCTTCCTTGACCTACTGGACGAGCACCGCTGAACAGGGCCCCGCCGTGGAGAAGAGCACCGCTGAACAGGGCCCCGCCGTGCAGAAGAGCACCGCTGAACAGGGCCCCGCCGTGGAGAAGAGCACCGCTGAACAGGGCCCCGCCGTGCAGAAGAGCACCGCTGAACAGGGCCCCGCCGTGCAGAAGAGCACCACTGAACAGGGCCCCGCCGTGGAGAAGAGCACCGCTGAACAGGGCCCCGCCGTGCAGAAGAGCACCGCTGAACAGGGCCCCGCCGTGGAGAAGAGCACCGCTGAACAGGGCCCCGCCGTGCAGAAGAGCACCGCTGAACAGGGCCCCGCCGTGGATAAGAGCACCGCTGAACAGGGCCCCGCCGTGCAGAAGAGCACCGCTGAACAGGGCCCCGCCGTGCAGAAGAGCACCGCTGAACAGGGCCCCGCCGTGGAGAAGAGCACCGCTGAACAGGGCCCCGCCGTGGAGAGGAGCACCGCTGAACAGGGCCCCGCCGTGCAGAAGAGCACCGCTGAACAGGGCCCCGCCGTGGAGAGGAGCACTGCTGAACAGGGCCCCGCCGTGCAGAAGAGCACCGCTGAACAGGGCCCCGCCATGGAGAGGAGCACCGCTGAACAGGGCCCCGCCGTGCAGAAGAGCACCGCTCCGCTGGGCCCCGCCGTCTCAAGCACCGCTCCGCTGGGCCCTTCATCTCAAGCACCGCTCCGCTGGGCCCCGCCGTCTCAAGCACCGCTCAGCTGGGCCCTTCATCTCAAGCACCGCTCCGCTGGGCCCTTCATCTCAAGCACCGCTCCGCTGGGCCCTTCATCTCAAGCACCGCTCCGCTGGGCCCCGCCGTCTCAAGCACCGCTCCGCTGGGCCCCGCCGTCTCAAGCACCGCTCCGCTGGGCCCTTCATCTCAAGTACTGCTCCGCTGGGCCCCGCCGTCTCAAGCACCGCTCCGCTGGGCCCTTCATCTCAAGCACCGCTCCGCTGGGCCCTTCATCTCAAGCACCGCTCCGCTGGGCCCCGCCGTCTCAAGCACCGCTCTGCTGGGCCCCGCCGTCTCAAGCACCGCTCCGCTGGGCCCTTCATCTCAAGCACCGCTCCGCTGGGCCCCGCCGTCTCAAGCACCGCTCCGCTGGGCCCTTCATCTCAAGCACCGCTCCGCTGGGCCCTTCATCTCAAGCACCGCTCTGCTGGGCCCCGCCGTCTCATGCACCGCTCCGCTGGGCCCCGCCGTCTCCTGCACTGAAGCTACTGTTCACGGTTCACTGTGCCCACCATGCCTCCTCCTTGACCGGTGGAGACTGTTATCCACCTGATGGACTGTGGCTTTGCAATCCCCAGGATGGCCGAGTGGGCAAGCCATCCACTGTAGAGACTTGAGAGACTGTGGCTTTGCACTCCCCAGGATGGCCGAGTGGCCAAGCCACCCACTGTAGAGACTTGAGAGACTGTGGCTTTGCACTCCCCAGGATGGCCGAGTGGCCAAGCCACCCACTGTAGAGACTTGAGAGACTGTGGCTTTGCACTCCCCAGGATGGCCGAGTGGGCAAGCCACCCACTGTAGAGACTTGAGAGACTGTGGCTTTGCACTCCCCAGGATGGCACAGTGGGCATGGTGGCCCCTTCGTGGATCTGGCGTCGTGGACTCATGTGGCTGTGGTGCCCCCCCCCTTCCCTTCCCCCTGAGGTGCCTGTGGTTTTTTCATCAGATGCCCCTGCAGTGTTCTCTCCAAAGGACTCAGGTCTCCTGTGTGGGCTTTGCCCTTGTGTTGATACACTTTGGCCCACGGACACTTGGAATCTCGTTAGATGTGCAGGACTTATTGCCTCGGTTTATCGTATGCACTGGATATTGAATTGGTATTTTTGATTTGTTATTGCTATTTGACCGTGACTTATCAGTGGTTTTTGTTTCCCATAAATTTCGAGTCACAATTTAATTATGTCCTTGCTTTTTTTACGGGGGTTTGGGTGGTTTCACTGTGACTTGTTGCTCTGCATTGGTGTGTACATGGTTTGGGGGGGTGGGTGTATCGCGTATGTGTGTGCACGTAACCTTTCGTCCTCCCCCCTCCCCTGTGTCGTAGGTGCAGTACTCACCGTTGTCGTCTGCGCCGGCGTTCGTACTCGTGGTAGATGAGCAGGTAGACGAGAGCAGGTAGGATGTTTAATTCGGGTTCCATGCTGTCCTCCTTCCTCGTGGAGTGCGTAGAGGTGCGCGTTTTCCCGTTCGTAGTCTGTTTCCGCCGTGTTTTTATCGGCGGTGCTCCCGCCCCGGAAAAGGTGGCGGATTGGCCGGTCATGATAGTGTGGGCGGTACATTGTCTGCCGCCTATCTGTTGGCGGTGACCGCCGCGCTGTTTGTCGGTCCCGCCGTGGCGGTCGGAGTGTTAATGTGGCGGCCTGTGTTGGCGGTTCCCGCCAGGGTCAGAATTCCATTTTTTGGACCGCCGGCCTGTTGGCGGGTTGGCCGCCGCTTTATCACCGACCGCCAGGGTTAGAATCACCCCCATAGTGTCCTCCCAGGTGAGTAAACTTCACCTGAGCGTTGACAGACAGGGGCATTTGGACATTGATACCCTGGGTGAGTTACAGACACAAGGCCTCCTGGGAGTTGCAGTCAAGTCACTCTCTCTACTACACACACAGTATACAAATGTTATCCCCTAAGGTGAGCACTCTTTATTTGGGAGTTGACAAACAGGGGTCTTTGGAAATGTGAACAGGGGTCTGGTGGTTGGAGTTGCAGAAACAAGGCCTCCTGGGAGATGCAGTCAAGTCACTCTCTCTACTACACACACTATACAAATGTTTTCCTCTGAGGTGATGACACATGATTTGGGATTTGACAAACAGGGGTCTCTGGACAAGTGAACACTGAACTGGTTGTTGAAGTTCCAGAAACAGGGCCTGCTGGGCTTTGCAGTCATGTCACTCCCTCTACCTCACAACACTTGACCACTGGTATACTCCCAGGTGAGTGAAGAGCATTAGTGAGATTACAAACAGGTATATTTGGGAATGTGAACACAGGGCTGGCGTTTGGAGTAACAGAAACAGGGCCTGCTGAGAGTTGCAGTCAGGCCACTCGTTCTATTTCATACACTTGAAAAATTGTATCCTCCCAGGTGAGTAAGCTTCAATTGGGAGATACCAAACAGGGATATTTGGACAGGTATACCCTGGGATGGTGTTTAGAGTTGCAGACACAGGGCCTGCTGAGAGTTGCAGTCAGGTCACTCCTTCTAATTCACACACTTGACAAATAGTATCCTCCCAGGTGAGTAAACTTCAATTGAGAGTTAGCAATCAGGGGTATTTGTATCCTGACAGGGGTCTGGAATTTTATAAAATATCTACTTGTCCATGGGACAGGTTCCTTCTTAAATCTACTTGTCCTGTAAAATAATCTACTTGTACCTTTGGTGTCATGTAGTGCGCGAAAAATTATGGCAGCATTCTCAATATGTAAGAGCTCTGATAATAGCCTCTCTTATTATTCCAGGGCTACTACTATAGTAGGACTTGAATACTTGCAATGTCAATCCCTACTATAGCAATATCCTTATTTTGCCACCTTTCCACAGATCTACATACTGGGGCTGGAGGAAGCAGTAAGCAATACTTCCTGGGCTGGAATGCCTTTGAGTCTGCACACCTACTAACTTGCATGTTTTAAGGATTTTTACAAGCTCTCTAATCTTTTCCTATAATGAGAAAGGTTGGAAATGTACTCCTGACAATGGCAGAAGTAGAAGTTCTTCCAGGGTTGGGAAAAAAAGTGGCTGGAGGGAAAGTGAACTTTTAAATGCTCAATAGATTTTCCCATGAGCAGATCTACACATGCATATTTGCTTGTGCTTAAATACACCTCACACATATTTTCTATGAGTACGATTTCCTGGTCTACTTCTCTAAGTTCTTGTGAATTCATTAAAGCCACTAATTCAAAGACAAATACCCATGGATGCACTTTTGTGACTTTCTTTAAGAATTGGGTCCCTAATTAGGTCTGGTGTTAACAAAGACGTTTTGTTTTTATTAAACTTCTATTTCTCTATATATCGGCTGGTTTTACTGTGAGTGATTGTATTCTGCGCGTTCACGAGGAGCATATTGGCACACAAAGTAGTTTTGTTCAGTGGCAGGAACTATTGTGGCAATCAGTGGTGTAACAAAAATGGAGGGGGCACCCTTGCAAAGAACATAGAAGGGTTTCCCCTCTCCACTCACTCACTCAGGGCTGGTGCCGTGCTGAGGGGGGCCCCCTGGACGGGGTTGCAGGGCCTTTGTTACACCACTGGTGGCAATGTGTGCTTTCTGAGACCAGTTTTTTTCTTTCTTTCTGCCAGTGTTACAATGGTGAAGACATGGCAGCTCCCACAACAATAAAGTGTTCCAAAAGCCATGTCAAAACAAGACATGCACTGACGAAACCAAAAGACTCGCAAAAAATGTCAGATCAGTTGGCTTTGCCAGTGCTTGTTTATTTTCATGCTTCCATAATCTTGTTAAAAATGGTTACACTGATTATCCATTAGGAATATTTTTTGGAAATACTAGCACGCATCTACACATTTTCTAAATGGCTGTTCAAAGAAATAGCACCGAAGGTTTCGTAGTAGCGAAACGTTTTATTTCCTACATGCATTTTTTTCTGAACACTTTATTTTGAAAGCAAAGAATCATCACTCTTGCTTACAAGCTTCTGCAAACATTTGCATATAATCAGAGAGATTTCTGGGAGCATTATACTTAGCCTCATATTGTTAAACTTTTCAAATGTGTGTACTTTTGTTTACACTGGGACCACTGTCAGTATTGCAGTGTGACCTTAAAACGTTTATTTACAGCACTCACACTAACAATGAAGACTCTTCATTGAAGGCTCTTCATTAATGAACCATAATTGCAAGTTCAAACAGCACCATTAACAAATGGACACACATAATACCTCAACTGCAGACATTTCCCGTCTCTGTAAACTGTCAGCCAAAAGGTTTGCGCTGCAGTGGGTTGGGCCTACCCAAACAATATGCCCCATGTGTTGGGCGATAGAAATTCTCACAAGGCCTGCTGGGAGCTGCAGTCAGGTCACTCTCTACTACACATACTATACAAATGTAACCCCCCCCCCCCCCCCTCAGGTGAGTAAACCTCATTTGGGAGTCGTCAAACAGGGGTCTTTGGACAAGTGAACATATGGCTGTAACAGAAACAGGACCTGTTGGGAGTTGCAGATAGGTCAGTCCCTCTACACTCAACAAATAGGATCATGCCAGGTGATCAAACCTCAATTAAGAGTTATTAAACAGGGGTCTTTAGACAAGTGAACACTGGGCTGGTGGTTGGAGTTACAGAAATAGGGCCTGCTGGGAGTTGCAGTCAGGTTACTCTCTGTACTTCCCAACTGTTATGTATTACGTATCTGTATGTAGGGTGCATTTAGGTTTGAGCATGCATTTACATTTTGGGACATACTGTCGTGTAGGCTCTTATTATTCTAATAAGACTACTGGATTTCAAGCAGCAGAATCGCCTGCGGTGTGGGGAGACTGAGTCTAACCCACTACAGGTGAAACCTGTCGGCCTAATCTGGGTTTTTGCTCCGGCTAACTAGCAGTGCCTCATCTCCACTCAAGAGCAGGGATGATAGAGCAGCCGAGCGCATGACACAATTAACTACTAAGGGAAATCGTGGTCACTCAGATCTCATCCATTTCTCTCAGTTACTTTAGTCTCACATATACAAGGACAGTCAGAGGCAGTATATGTTTCAATAAGGTTTTAATGAAGCAACTGCACCTTAGATAATAAAGCATGTACTACAATAACCAGGATGATAAAGCATGATAGGATACAAATAGTGATGAGGAGCGTAAAGCATAGAAATAACACTACCATGTTGTCACTAAAATCAATAGGCTAATTTCTACCTAGGCTATATTAGAACACAGCATGTTAAGCTCTAGTTCTACCCTTCAGGTTCCCCTGAGAAGACATCATCCCCCATACCTGAGCAAAGGCCTGAAGTCTGCATAAGCAGCTGTAGCGAAGCACTCAGCAATCAGCATACAATTGTGGTCATCTGGCTGGAAGTGTTTTTATAATAAAACAACTGATGTTCTGAGAAATTGTCCCTACGTAAGGATGTGTATGTTTCTATGAACACCAGAGGCAAAGCGTTACCACGTTTTACCAGCAACTTTTTTTTACTGCAGCCTTGAGAAAAACACAGAGTGAAATAAATTTCTTGTTTAAGAACACAGTGCTGGCCTAGTCAAAGGACAGCTAGATAGAGAGAAATAAAACAAGACCGCAAATGTGGCTATTGTTAAAATAATAAACAAAGCTGAATAAAATATATCTAGGTTAAAGTGCACAGCGGCAGGCCTAGTATGTGAAAATAACATGCATTGAGCTATACCTAAAATGGCTACACAACAATACCATAGATCCTGGAATGTGTTTTTATTATTGTGAGATTTCCAAGCACTATTTGGACATACGGCATGTAATGGGCCTTGGTAGCTGTGGTGTCGGGTCCAACAATACAGACTGACAGGGCTAACATTCAGAGACTCAGGGTATTGAATGTTGGTGAAGTACATGAACAAGTCAGTGGCAAAAGGTGAGCTGTGAGCCTGCATGACATTGCATTTTTGTGACAGTGTTTATGTTGTAACTTACCAGACTCCACTCACCCAGGTATTCCTGTCAAGTCCCCATGATGTAGGATGGGCAAGACCATCTCCTTCCATGGAAAGAGTTGCAATGGGTCACTGGGAGGGCCACCCCCAGTCTTTTTGGCCTGCAGCTGGTGCCTGGAGACCAGGGAACAGACCTTGCCCTTGAAGTCATTCCACCTCTTACCAATGCCCTCCTTTGTGCACAGGTGGCTACAGCAATCACTCTATCGATGATCCTGTCCCACATTTCTATTTTCCTACTGAGAGGAGCATGATGGACTTGTGCTCCAAATAATTGTTGCTCTACTCTTATGATTTCACCCACAATGACTCTTAACTCATCTTCAGAGAATCGAGGATTCTTTACACATGACATGGTGGACAAAAAAAGAGAGTGACAGGGACTTACTTAACATGGGATGTGCAATAGGGTGTGGATGGACAAAAGTGTGTGCAAGGAGCTCTATGGGATGGTGAAAAAGGAGTGCCCAGCCTGTGTAATAATCAATATGTGCTGGCCGTGGTTCTTTGGCTCAGTGGCTTGGTCTGTGATTGGGGTCTGTGAAGGGGTGTATTTTATAGTGTCCTTTGCAGGTGTATCCACTTAGCCAATGCGTGTCAGCTGAGTTGTTTTTGAATTCATCCAGTGTGTGAACTTGTCTGTTACCTTGCTGACTATGAACAGTCATGGTCGACCGGCATTGGGTGACTGCCACAAGGGACTGTCACAGTGACTGTTTGATTGCAATGGGCTCGGTGGTTGGCTGCGGCACTGACAGCGCTGGAGGTCGGACCACCTATATTGAATCTGCCATGACGCTGGAGGGCTGCCTTTTTTGCTTGGCGGTCCTGCCTGTATAACTTGTATGGCAGTCTGACCGCCAAACTCGTAATCAGGCCCTGAGTTCTTTACATTGGTGGCTGGTTCTGGAAGAGCACCTAAGATCTCAGGGCCATGCTGTGGGCCTCAGAGCAGGAGGTTCTTACCCAACACCATTACCTCAGTCTTATCGCCATTAAGTTTTAGTGAATCGGTGTTCATGCAGGTGGAAATCTGACCCAGGCATGAGACTTCAGGGCCTCAGAGGTGTGGCCCTGACAAGATAACAAAGAGAAGATGATTGTGTGTCATCTGCACAGGAAAACAGGGTAAGGCACAGCTTTCCACCAAGTCCGCAAGTGGAGGGACATAGATATTAAACACCATCAGGCTTAAGGCTGAGGAACCTCAGAAGTTCAGAAGTGAGGGCATATGGCTCAGACATAAAGCTGGACAAGAAAACTGCAAAGTGAAATCTTTCAAAAAAGAGATCAGCCAGGATAAGGCTGTCCCTTGGAGACCCAGGTTCACCAAACTTTCCAAAAGAGTGGCATGTGACACAGTATCGAAGACAGTACTGAGGTCGAGTAAAATAAGGGCAGCCATCCTGGCCTTATCCAGAAGGGGTCTCAGATGTTCAGTGACTCCCAGATGGGTGGATTTAGTACCGTTTTAAGCCTGCAAACTTGGTTGTGAAGAATGCAAAAAAGTTTGGGAATCCACAGAGTTAGGCAATTGTGTTTTTACATGTTTCTCCTGACTTTTGAAAAAGATGTGAAGCTGCAAGATTGGTCTTAAATTAAACTAGCTGGAGGGATCTAAGAGGAGCAGGACCATGGTGTGCTTCCATGACTGAGGGACATGTCCCTCTTGTAAAGAAGAGTTGAGGAGTCCTACCAGAAGTTGTAGAAGATCTAGGTCCAGTATGCTGAGCTTGGCCGAAGGACAAGGGCCTCACGGGCTGCCTGGCTTTATTGACAGTGACAAGCTCAGAAACAGATGAGTGCCCAGAGGGGCCAATTACTGTATTTTTAGAGGGTGTCCGAGATGTTGACTTTGCCGGTTGGAGGTTGTCTCCACGAGCTGTCATTCGGGATGCCACCCTCAAACTGGGATTTGCCCGACTTAGAAGTCAAAAGTGAGTGTGGAATGTATATCCATCAATTGCACTTGGAATACAATTTTGTGTTTGTTTTGTTTTGCATCTGCTGTTTATCTCAAACACAGATCTCTCTTTCCCACCATCTATCAATAATTTAATACTTCTAGTAATCAACATGGATTATGTTAATCATCGAATGTGGATATCAATGTCCCACCTTCTTCTTGGAGGGTTTGTCACTATAAGTGAATTTTGGGGTGGGCATATTGGGCCACATAACTGATCGATCGATCTATCTATCTATCTATCTATCTATCTATCTATCTATCTATCTATCTATCTATCTATCTATCTATCTATCTATCTATCTATCTATCTATCTATCTATTTGTATATATCAGAGTGGCAGGAGCCACTCTAGTTACAGTTAGGGTGACCAGAGATAGGGATTTATTTGTTTTTTATCTATTAAAAACTTTGCACCTGTTTGATGAATGTCCATTCATACTTTGCAGACCTGCTGCCCCTGTTTCACTGTTGGAGTACTGAAAGTTATGCAGTGTTTGGTTAAAGGGTTGCAAAGAAAAAGGAGTCACAAAACGGGCTAGAAGTCTAATGCATTTTACATAGACTTTTGTATTTTACTTAGCGCAAAAACGGCCAGTTGGATTTTGCTGAAAATTTGACAGCATTAGATATTAGGATGCGCAGATGATTCTTTTGGGTACTTCAGGTAAGTAGAGTAATTATTTCTTAAGTTATAAGTTTTTTTTTAACTTAATGATATCTTGTAGCACAATACTACTAAAGTAGCAAGAAGGGCCAAAAAATAAACTACACTGCATATGTAAAGTTTCAGATTTATTACATGAACAAATGAAAGACTCATTTATGGTAACATGCTAATGGAAACATATAAAAAAATACACAACAAATAGAATAAATCTTACTCTACATAAGTTTTCTTTGCATGCTCTCTGGCTCACAAGATAAAACCGTGCTCAAGATACCAAACTAAAACCATCCTACTTATGAACTCTTGTGCAACAAAATGGAAGTGGGACCAAGCAGTGAGTTACACAAACTACTACAAGGAGGAAATGGTAAATAGTCATCAGGAAAAAAAAAATGATCTTATTTTTTATAACAACGATTGGTGTTCATCACTTTGGCCTTCATATATAGCACAATCCTACTGAAAGTAGCAAGGAAGCCTAAAAATAATCTAGACTTCATATGTAAAATTTCAGAATTACTACATGAACACCTAAAATACACATTTGTGGTCACATGATTATGTAAACCAGTAAACAATTACATAACAAATACAACAGAGAAAAAGAAAGAAGTCATATTAAATATGGTCACCACTCTTTAGTTAAAGTTAGTATTCCCAAAGCTCCCTAATAACTTTCCACCTGCTTGATGAATCACCACAAAATCTTCCTGACCTATAGACTTTTCTACATTTTGAGATGATGTACATTTTTGTGGTGAATTCTTAAAGAGAATGCAGAGATACAAAGTGGTCCCAACATGCATTTTTCCACCAATGCATTTTCCATAGACTATTGTATTTGCTGTGGTGCAAAAATAGCTGAATGGATGGAGGTGAAATTTGGTGGATTATACATGATGGTGCAAGGATGATGCTTTTTGGATATTGCAGTCAAGTAGAGTAAGGTGGTCATTACAACTTCGGCGGTCTTTTTACAAGACTGCTGAGGGACCGCCTTGCGGAAGACCGCCAGTAGTGGCGGTTTGCCGCTCGGCGTATTATGACTGTTGGCTGCTCTCCGTCCTTTTTCCGACGGAGAGCCGCCAACAGCCATACTGGCGGGCGGCGGGGAAGTGGCGGTTGCTCCACCTTCACCGCCACGCCAACAGAACACCGCCCAGCGAATCACGTCCTGTGATTCGGCGTGGCGGTGTTCTGTTGGCGGTGTGGTGTCAGCGGAGCAGCCCCCATGGCTCCTGTCCCCTCCCGGAGGATCGACGGAACAGGTAAGTTGATCGTCCATTAGGGGAGGGGGGTGGTGGGTGTTGTGTGTTGTGTGGGTGCATGGGGGTGTACGTCTGTGTATGTAGAGGGGTGTGTGAGTGCGTGTATGCTTGCGGGGGTGTTGCGTGTTTTGGGAATGAGTGCGTGTATGTCTGTATGGATGTGTGCGTGTATGTTTGTATGTGGGTGTGCGTGTCTGACTGTGTGTGTGTATGTTGGCATGAATGTCGGTGTGTGTGCGTGTTGGTGGTGCCTGCATGCGTGTCGTGTGTGTGTGTGAGTTATCTGATGTTGGGGGTCGGGGTGGGGAGGGGGGCCCTGCCACCTTTGGGGGTGGCAGGGGTGGTGGGGGGTGTAGGGGAGGGAATTGGGATGGGGGTGGGGGGTGGGGGAGACCCCTATCAGTGCCAGGGAAGGAATTCCCTGGCACTGATAGTGCTTACCGCCATGGATTTCATGGCGGTTCCAACCGCAGGAAATCCACGGCGGTAAGCCGGGTCAAAATACCGCTTGTCATAATACAAAAAAAAAGACCGCCAGCCTGTTGGCGGTCTTACCGCCGCTTCTCCGCCTTCCGCCAGGGTCATAATGACCCCCTAAGTACTTTTTAAGTTATAAGGCATTTAAACTTAGTGATATCTGTCACTGCGGTACTTTTGTGGATTTCACAAATGTTTGTGAAACTACAGCGGTACATGGGGGTAAAATTATTTGAAAATATCTAACAAAAAATAGAAATACATTTCCCTATCTATTGCCACTTCAATAAAGTGGTAATAGGTAGAGACTTGCTACTTATCTTTATCTAAGGCCCTAACATTGAACACAGCCAAAGAGTGGTATAAACAATATGGTTTCCTTTCTATTCTCTAAAAACAGCCATCACCCAATTATATACTGGCTTGTCATCACCATATACCACGGTACACTGCAAAGTTATCACGGTGTATCATGGCCCAAAATATAACTAAGGCCTAGCTGTATTACTAGATCGCGGTACCCCTTCATCACTCATTGTGTCACATGGGCAATGCAATACTTAAGTCAGATTTATAAAAGAAATGTGTGGCCCTGCGTTGATTGGTAAATCTGGCGAAATGCAAGGCAGCGCAATTAGCTGTTTTGAGTAACTCTGCACACCATAATCTACATTGCTGCTTGATTTCACATATATTTGTATTCCATGCCACTGTAGCCACTACATTATACGCAATTCCACTCTATGCCACTCCACTCTACGCCCCTCCAATGTACGAGACTTCACTATTACACTGTATGCAAGCCACTGTACGCAACTATAGTCTACATTACTCCACTGTACACCACTTCACTGGACGCTAATCCACTATACATTTTTCCACTCCTCGCCATTCTACTGTAGGCCATTCCAGTCTACTGTGTTGCTCTATATGCCACTCCACTGTATAACACTCCGCTGTACGTTATTCCACTGTATGTTACTCCACTATATGTTACTGCACTCTACGCCACTCTACAGTATGGCACTCTGCTCTATGCCACTTCATACTATGCTATTTTATTGGACCCCACTCCAATGTATGCCACTCCACTTCATGCCATTACACTCTACTGGGGCCATGTATGCCACTCCTGTCTGCACCACTCCATTATATGCCACTTCACTGTACGCTACTTCACTATACACTATTACACTCCACTATAGAGTATTCCACTCTATGCCATTCTACTGCATGCCACTCCAATTTACTCTGTTCCACTGTATGCCACTCCCTCTACAACACTCCACTGTACGCTACTCCACTCTGTGCACCTCTATTGTATGGCACTCTACACCACTCCATTGTATGGCACTCTACGCTATTTCATTCTATGCTATTCGACTGGACCCCACTCAAATGTATGCCACTCCACTGTATGCTAGTACACGCTACCCAACACACTGTATGCCACTCCAGTCTACACCACTCCATTATACGCCACTGCACTGTTTGCTAATTCACTATACAGTATTACACTCCACTATACATTATTCCAATTTATGGCATTTTACTGTATGCCACTCCACTCGGCTCTGTTCCACGGTATGCCACTCCACTGTATGCTACTCCAGTCTATGCCACTCCGCTGTATGGCACTCTCCGCCACTTCATTCTATGCTATTCGAATGGTCCCCAGTCCAGTCATTGCCACTCCACTGTATGCTATTGCGTTCTACCCCACACCACTGTATGCCACTCCAGTCTACACCACTCCATTATACGCCACTCCATTGTACGCTACTCCACTATGCACTATTACACTCTAGACCACTCCACTGTACAACACACCACTCTATGCTATTCCACTCTAAGTTATTACACTGTATACAAATCCATTCTACACCAGTCCACTCTATGCTATTACATTGTATGCAACTCCACTCTATGACTCTTCAGTGTACTCCTCTCCACTGTATGCCAGTCCACTATATGCTACTCCAGCACATGCTATTCCACTCTACCCAATTCCACTGTATGCTCCTCCACTGTATGCTATTCCACTGTATGCTACTCCACTCTATGCCAATCCACTCTACCCCACTCCATTCTACGCTATTCCATTGGACGCCACTCCACTGTATGCTATTGCACTCTACCCCATTCCAGTGAACAGTACTACACCACTTCACTGTACGTCACTGCACTGTACACTACTCCACTATACACTATTCCAGTCTACCCCACTCTATGGTACACCACTCCACTCAATGCAATACCACTCCAGTGTACACCACTCCACTCTATGCCCCTAAATTATATGCTAGTCCATTGGATGCCACTCCACTCTATGTCACTCCACTATATGCTACTTCACTTTACCCCACTCTACTTTCCTCCTTTCCAGACTACATCACTCCACTATATGCCACTCCTCTCTATGCTATTCCACTCTACGCTATTCTACTTTGCACTACTCCTATGTACTCAGCTCTGCACTATTTCAGTATATGCCACCGCCATTCTACGCTACTACACTGTACGCAAATTCAATGTTTGCCCTTCTGCTGTACAGTTTTCCACTGTACCCCACTCGTCTGTGCACCACTCTACTGTATGCTATTACACTCTACCCAATCCCACAATACACCATTACAGTGTAAACCACTTCACCGTATGCCACTCCACTGTATGCTACTGCACTATATGCTATTACACTATGGGGGTTATTCTAACTTTGGAGGAGGTGTTAATCCGTCCCAAAAGTGACGGAAAAGTGACGGATTTACCACCAGCCGTATTACGAGTCCATTATATCCTATGGAACTCGTAATACGGCTGGTGGTATATCCGTCACTTTACCGTCACTTTTGGGACGGATTTACACTCCTCCAGAGTTAGAATAACCCCCTTTATGTCACTCCACTGAACACTATTGCACTTTACGCTATTGCACTCAAAGCCACCTTCACTGTATGCCACTCCAGTCTATGCTACTCCACTCTACACTATTCCAGGTTATGACACTCCACTGTATGCTACTCCACACTGTGCCACTCCAGTGTACTCTTCTCCACTCTAAATATCTCCACTCTACAAAATTCTATTACACTCCATGCCAGTCTACTAGACTTTACTTCCCTCTGTCCTCATTCACTCCACTGTCCAAATTTGCACTCTATACTTGAGCATTCTATTGTACAACACTCTACTCCACTCTATCACAGTGTCCAACACTGCAGGCCACTCTACTGTATGAGATGCCATTTCAGTTTACAACAGTTTCCTCCACTCCACGCTACTCCACTTCAATGTATGCCATTGCAGTCTACTCTAATCTACTGTACTCTACTTCACTTTAAGTCACCCCACTGTACACCACTTCACTCTATACTATTCCTCTCTATGCCACTCCACTCTTCTACACTCCACTGTACAGTATTCTACTGTACATTAGCCCACTGTATACTACTCCACTTTACGGTAATACATTCTAAGCCAATACAGTGTATGTCCCTCCACTCTACGCCACTCCATTGTATGACACTCTCCTTCACGCTATATAACTCCACTCTATAAAAGTCTACCATACTTCATGGTACTCTATGACATTCTATACCTGTACACGCCACTGTTCAACTTCACTCTATGCCTGTACACTCCAGTGTACAACACTCTTCCACTATACGACAATTTTCTGTATGTCACAGCACTCTATTCTACTGTACAAGTCCCCACTCCAATTTATAACAGTTTACTACCTATGTTATGCCAGTACACTCCACTCCATACCACTCTACAACACACCAACACCCCAATGCACTCTATTATAATTTACTCCGCACTATGTTACACCACTCCACTCAATTCTACTCCACTGTACGAGACTTTACCTCTACCACTACTATACAACAATCCATTGTATGCATCTCCACTGTTTCACACACTACTGTACTGTATGAAACTGTACTCTATAATACTCTACTAAACTGTATACCACTTTCCAGCACTTTACTCCTGTCTATACCCCTTCACTCCACTGTACAACACTGTACCATACTGTATGCTTCTGTAAACACTCGACTCCATTCTACTATACCATACCATAGCCCACTATACAACACTGTACACAACTCTTTTTATGACACTGCAGCCCACTAATTCGCTCTACTCTGACACAGTACTCCATTCTACTTCACCACTCCAAGGTACACTACTCCATTTAAGCCATGCAATGCCATTGAGCTCTAGAACAATGTTTGCCAATTTACTGTACCACACTTTACAAAACTGTATTGTACTGTACACCACTCCACTCTACAAAAATTACTCGAACTGATGACACTTTACTCATCTGTATGCAATGCCACTCCACTCTACTGCATTCCATGCCACTATGGTCTACAACATGTCACTCCACTCTATGACACCTTACTCCACTCTACACTACCCTCCTCCAGTGTACTTCAATCCATTGTACTCCACACTACTATGCTTTATCCCACTTTATGCCACTGTACTATACTCCGCTCTATGTTGCTCCACTGTCCGACACTCTACTCCACTAAATGCAACTTCACTCTACAACACCATACTGAACTCTATGCCACTCCATGTCACTCCATGCCACCATACTGCACTGTGTCACAATCAATAAAACACCACTCAACTTCTCTCTAGGATATGCCACTCCACTGTACTACTCTTTCCTCCACTGTACTCTAGGACGCTCCACTTGACAATACCTCACCCTATAATACTTCCACATACTCCACTTTAAAACACTCTACTCCACTCTATGACTGTCTACGACACCCTACTCTACTGTTTGACACATCATTCCACTATACAACTCGCTGCTTCAGTCTACAATACATGACTCCACTATATGAGACACCAAGCCATTACACTATATAACACGTAACTACACTGTACAATACACTATTACATTCTACTCTACTCCACTTGACTCCAATTAAAAATAGGCTTTATAACACTCTGCTACACTGTTTTCTATGACATTCCACATAACAAGTCTACACTTGCGACACTGGACTCTACAATTAAAAAAAATAATTATTAGAAGTTTTGAAAAAGCCATTGAGATGCAATGAAAAAATCAAAGGTTAAAGCTTAGTTATAGTTAGGAAAATTTATTTTCTCTTTACAAACCATTTAAACTACACAAACTTTAAAAATTCGAAAGTTGTAGTTATAAATTTAAATTTCATTTACAATTTATCCACCACCTTCAAATTATTATAAGTATTGGACCCTATACTCACACTTTTCAGCTCACTAACCAGTCAACACCAACTATATCTCTCCACTCTACCATGCACTGTGTAGGGACAATTAATGTCATTTGAGAAGTAATGTGTTTTTATGAATGCTAGGATTTCACATGCTATAAGTGATGTAGTATGTAAGGGTATAAATAGTGCATAGAAAAGGCATGAGTTACAGTTATTGTAGTGCGTTGTATGAGGGGACAAGACTGTGTTCCCAGGTGTGCGACTTATAGAAAATTGCAGGTGGTGCATAAATTATAAATGGAAGTTATAATTATAACTTTACAATTTTTAATGTTTGTGTATTAGAAGTCAGGTTTGTATAGAAAGAATACATAAAATGGAACAGCGTGTTGTACAGTGTAGCGGCATGACAGAAAGTAGAGCTGAGTATAGTACAGTGGAGTGTCGTCGACTGGAGTGTGGTAGAGTGGAGTGTCATTGAGTACAGTGTCATAGAATGGGATAGAGTGTAGTAGAGTGGAGTGGCACAGAGTGGAGTTCAGTGGAGTATAGTGTCAAGTGTAATGTTGTGCAGTTTAGTGGCGGAGAGTCTCATACACTGTAATATTGTACAGTGCACAGTACTTCAGCCGTTGGCGGCAGGGGTTGGAATAACGCATAGTAATTAAAATTACTTTACATAAAAAAAACATAGAAATTCAGTGAATAAAAAGTTACAGGGACGTTATACTTAGGTTCTGAATTTACTTGTACAAAAACATAGAAATTTAACTATAACTATAACTCGCACCCTAAGGTAACTATAACTTGCGCCTTCATTATGCACAGCTAATTACTCCACATATTATATCATTGATGACATCTTCTGTGGCGTCTTTAATATTATCACTGCAACATTTGCAATAACATTATTGATAACAAAAACTGTGCAAGGCAAGCGTGCAAGTTACAGTTACCTTAGTGCATGAGCTATAGTTACTTGAAATACTAACCTTTGTTTTTTTCAGTGAAAAAATAAATAAATATATATATATATATATATATATATATATATATATATATATATAGCCTACAAGCAGTCACCAGTAGGTAGTTATAATTAGGATTTTTACTTGGCTATATCTTAGGGATCGTTTGATGAATGTTTATGAAATTGTCCAAAGAAAGGGTGCCCAAGGGGCTTATTGTACTTGGAACATTTTGTTGTGATCTGTCAAGCAGAGGACAAGAAAAAGGAGGGAGTCAAAAAAAGTGTGATTCCCATTTTAATTCCCATAGGTATTTTGAACACGACTTCAGCCCAAACCGCTGGACGGAATTACACCAAATTTGGCAGACAGGTAGCTTTGGGTCCAGGAAGCATGTTTTTTGTTATTTGGTGTAAATCCGTTCAGTAGTTTTTGAGATATTTAGGGAAATCCAATTTTGTATATCTAGAGTCGCGAGGATCGTTAATACTCCTGATCTTGTGTACTTTTTATAACTTTACTTTTACTTTATATAACTCTGCCCTTTTGTGGTGCTAAGTGACTTGAAACTTTTAATTCAAGCATTTTTATGTAAAGATAATCAAAATATCACTCCTAGGATTGGAAGGTGGTCGTAAGGTGTTGGTGAGTTTAATTTTGAAGTACGGCATCTATCGGGACTGAAAAATGTGGTGGCAGATTGCCTTTCTAGGTTACCTGGGGTGAACAGCGGCGATGCTGTGGTGTATATTAACGATGCTCAATGCATGGTTGAACACCCCACACTGTGGATATCGTCTGAATAAGTGACTAAGGAGGAATGGTTCATGACGATGGGAGAGGATTTCAAATTTAAATAGTCAATGATTGTACTGTGCATGGGTGGCCTAACAAAGTGGAAAGGGCTATGGTTGTCAAGCAGTATGGCTTGGTGAGAGATGAATTGCATTTTCTGGATAACCTGCTTTGTAGCAGGGATAGAGGAATATCATCTGCCTCAACCATGTTGTTAGACCTGACAGCCTTAGGGTAGTCACCCCTAACATTTTGCCTGCCTCCCTCCACTTTGTGGACACTGTTTTTGCTGGTTTTTAGACTCTGCGCACTTTACCACTGCTAACCAGTGCTAAAGTGCATATGCTCTCTCCCTTAAAACATGGTAACCTTGAATCATACCTGATTGGACTATTAATTTACTTATAAGTCCCTAGTAAGGTGCACTTTATGTGCATAGGGCTGGTAAATTAAATGCTACTAGTGGGCCAGCAGCACTGGTTGTGCCACCCACTTAAGTAGCCCCTTTTCCTTGTCTCAGGCCTGCCATTGCAAGGCCTGTGTGTGCAGTTTCACTGCCACCTCAACTTGGCATTTAAAAGTACTTGCCAAGCCTAGAACTCCCCTTTTTCTACATATAAGTCACCCTTAATGTGTGCCCTAGGTAACCCCTAGAGCAGGGTACTGTGTAGGTAAAAGGCAGGACATGTACCTGTGTAGTTATATGTCCTGGTAGTGTAAAACTCCTAAATTCGTTTTTACACTACTGTGAGGCCTGCTCCCTTCATAGGCTAACATTGGGGCTGCCCTCATACACTGTTGAAGTGGCAGCTGCTGATCTGAAAGGAGCAGGAAGGTCATATTTAGTATGGCCAGAATGGTAATACAAAATCCTGCTGACTGGTGAAGTCGGATTTAATATTACTATTCTAGAAATGCCACTTTTAGAAAGTGAGCATTTCTTTGCACTTAAATCATTCTGTGCCTTACAATCCACATCTGGCTGGGCTTGGTTGACAGCTCCTTGTGCATTCACTCAGACACACCCCAAACACAGGGTACTCAGCCTCACTTGCATACATCTGCATTTTGAATGGGTCTTCCTGGGCTGGGAGGGTGGAGGGCCTGCTCTCACACAAAGGACTGCCACACCCCCTACTGGGACCCTGGCAGACAGGATTGAACTGAAAGGGGATCTGGTGCACTTCTTAGCCACTCTTTGAAGTCTCCCCCACTTCAAAGGCACCTTTGGGTATAAAACAGGGCCTCTGCCCTACCTCAAGAGACACTTGCTGGAGAAGAAACCTGAACCAGAAACTACATCCTGCCAAAAAGAACTGCCTGGCTGCTCAAAGGACTCACCTGTCTGCTTTCTACAAAGGACTGCTGCCTTGCTGTTGGCCTGCTGCCTTGCTGAACTATTGTCTGGCTGTGAAAGGGCTCTCCAAGGGCTTGGATAGAGCTTGCCTCCTGTTCCCTGAAGTCTCAGGACCAAAAAGACTTCTCTCTTTCACTTGGACGCTCCGTGGGCCGAAAATTTCGACGCACAGCTTGTTCCGCGGTGAGAAAAACGCCGCACACCGACGCTGATCGACTCAACGCTCTTGGGACGACCGAAAATCCGACACACGGCTTCGCAAGGACAACGCCGCCCGACCTCTAGAGGAGAAATCAACGCGATGCCGGCCGTGAGATCGTAATTTCGATGCGCAGCCCCGCAGAACGACGCGCAGCCGGAAAACAAGCAGGAAAGTCCACGCACAGACCCGGGACATCTGGTAATCCCCGCGATCCACGAAAAGAGACTCTCCGCGCGCCGGAAAACGACGCACGACTTCCCCGCGTGGAAAATAACGACGCAAGTCCGTGTGTGCTGGGGAGAAATCGACGCACACACCCCTTTTCCAAGCACCTCTTCTTTTGTGGCCCTCTGAGGAGATTTTTCCACTCCAAACCAGGTACTTGTGCTTGAAAGAGACTTTGTTTATATTCTAAAGACTTAAGACACTGTATATCACTTTTCAGTGATATCCCTACAATTTCCCATTGCATACTTTATTCTTTTTGACCTACAGTTATCCAGATAAATATTATATATTTTTCTAAACACTGTGTGGTGTATTTTTGTGGTGCTATATGGTGGTATTGTATGATTTATTGCACAAATACTTTACACATTGCCTTCTAAGTTAAGCCTGACTGCTCGTGCCAAGCTACCAGAGGGTGGGCACAGGATAATCTTGGATTGTGTGTGACTTAACCTGACTAGAGTGAGGGCTTTTGCTTGGACAGGGGGTAACCTAACTGCCAACCAAAAACCCCATTTCTAACATTGGTGATCAGCGGTGAGGATAGGACTTGTATTTGTGCAGTGACATACAGGAGCTAAGTATTTCACTACCTACCCACAGTTGAAGGTCAACTTGGTTTTTATCTCTTTTTGCAAATCCGTTTTTTCTCCTGGCAATTTTCAAAAACGAAATCCTCACTCAACATGTCTCTAACTGGGTCTCAGACAGGGGACTTTGACCTAGTCCAGTTGGATACATATACGGTCAAACAACTAAGAGGATTCTGCAGGGCATTGAGGGTACCCACCCAAGGGGCCTCCAGAAAGGAGGACTTTCAAGTGGCGCTGAGGGCCTGGGCAGAAGCCCATTTAGAGGATGATGAGGAAGAGGAGCCAGAAAATGGCCCCTCAGAGGAATTTTCATTATCTGTGGATGGTGTTACCACTGCAATTGTGCCCCCTTCCAGACCAGGGAGCAGTGTCTCTGTGCAAAGCCTGACCGCAGAGGAAAGGAGAGAAGAAAGGGAGTTCCAATTGCAAATGGCAAAACTGAAAATTGAGGCTCAACAGGAGGAGAGAAGGGCAGAAAGAGAAGCCAAGCAAGCTGAGGCTGAAAAAGCAGCCAAACAAATTGAAGCCGAAAGAGAAACCAAACAGGTGAAGGCTGAGAGAGCTTTGGCTGAAAAGAAACTATTGTTGGCTCATGAACTGAGTCTCAAGGAGCTGGAGATCAAGGCAAGACAGTCTGAATCCAGCAATAATGGTGGCAGCTTACTGACAGGACCTGCTGGAGAAAAGAAGGTTTGTATACCCAAAAATGTGGTGCCCAGTTTTGTGGTGGGAGATGACATAGATAAATGGTTAGCTGCTTATGAAGTTGCACTAAGGGCTCATGAGGTTCCTGAAGGGCAATGGGGGGTAGCTATGTGGGGTTATGTACCGCCATTGGGGAGGGATACACTCCTCACATTGGATCAACCTGATCAAAACACATACCCACTTCAGAAAGCCACTTTACTTGCCAAGTTTGGGCTGACCCCTGAGGGATACCGTCAGAGGGTCAGGGACAGCACCAAACAAACCACACAAACATGGGTAGATTTCTTTGACTTCTCCAGTAAGGCACTGAATGGATGGGTGCGGGGCAACAAAGTAGCTGATTATAAAGGTTTATATGACTTGATTCTAAGAGAGCATATGCTTAATACTACTTATACAGAGTTGCGCCAGCACTTAGTGGATAGCAAGCTGACTGATCCCAGGAAGCTTGCTGAGGAGGCGGACCTCTGGGTTAGCACCAGAGTGTCCAAGAAGGTACCTGGGGGGACTCCCACAAAGGTGGTCAGGGTTCCCAACAGAAGAAAGAGGGGGGAGATAAACTTGCAGATAGGGAACTCTCCAAAGGCCACCAAAAGAATTCCCAGGGAGGGGGTGGCAACCCTTCCTTTTCCAGATTTGGGAAAAAGCCAGTGACATATGACAGGTCAGGGAAATCTAACCCCAAATGCATGGAGTGTTACCAGTATGGTCACTATAAAGGCGATCCCCAGTGCCCCAAGAGGGCACCGTCCACTACCGGACAGGCACCTGGGTTGACTAGTGTAGCGCTCGGGGGGGAGATGGACCCAGATAGCTTTGGGGAACAGGTAGAGATTTCCCTAGTGTCCCTGGGAGAAGGAGAAATGGTGCCCAAGGTCCACATGCCCAAAAATACTTCCAAGTACAGGCAGTGGGTCACCATTGATGGGCAGAAGGTGGAGGCTCTGCGTGACACAGGAGCCAGTATGACTACTATCAAGAGTCAGCTGGTGTCAGCAGAGCAGATAGTACCTAATACATTCCACCAGGTCATAGTCGCTGACAATCGCGAGAGTCACCTACCGGTGGCTCTGGTTCCCTTTGAGTGGGGGGGTCTCTGGTACTCTGAAAGTAGCTGTGAGTCCTGCCATGCCTGTAGATTGTCTGTTAGGCAATGATCTTGAGCATACTGCTTGGAAAGAAGTGGAGCTCAAGTCTCACCTGGAAATGTTAGGGTTACCTGAGTGGGTCTGCATGACCACACGGTCCATGGCTGACCGAGAGGGAAGTCAAGGGCATCTGGAGCCTGGAACGATGGCCCAGAGAGCTGCCAAGAGGAGGGACCAGGGGCGCGGGAAACCGGCCCCAGACGTTCCCGCAGTGGCTGACGGGGCTCCTGAGGAGGAGGCTCCCGAGCCAACTGAGGAAGACATTGCCACCCTAGGTGACTTACCTGAGCTTGCTGGCTGGCAAGTTGAGGGTGGACCCACCAGGGAGGAATTCTGCAAGGCGCAGAAAGAATGTCCCACTCTAGAAGGTCTGAGGAAACAAGCCTCAAACCAGGCGGCAGGTGACACCTCTGGCGATCACCACCTATATTGGGAGAATGATCTCCTCTACAGTGAGCTTAAGGTTCCGGCCTTTGGGGCAGCACGTACGCTGGTGGTCCCCCAATGTTACCGAACCTTCCTACTGGGTCTGGCTCACGACATTCCCCTGGCAGGACATTTGGGGCAAGGCAAGACCTTTGACAGGCTTGTCACCCACTTTTATTGGCCCAAAATGAGGACACACTCAGATAAATTCTGCAGATCTTGTCCTACCTGCCAGGCCAGTGGTAAAGCAGGAAAAAGGGTTAAAAGCCCCCTGATTCCACTTCCTGTCATTGGCACCCCCTTTGAAAGGGTGGGCATCGACATTGTTGGTCCCTTGGACCCCAAAACTGCCTTAGGCAACAGGTTCATCTTGGTTTTGGTGGCCCATGCCACCCGTTACTCAGAGGCAATCCCTCTGAGGACCGTAACTACACCGGTGGTGACCAGAACTCTGATGGGGATATTTACCCGTGTGGGATTCCCCAAGGAGATAGTGTCTGACAGGGGCACTAACTTCATGTCTGCATACATGAAGTCTCTGTGGGATGCGTGTGGTGTAACCTACAAGTTCACCACACCCTATCACCCCCAGTCTAATGGTCTTATGGAGAGATTCAACAAGACCCTGAAAGGCATGATTGGTGGCCTCCCTGAGGCCATGAGGCGTAAGTGGGACATCCTCTTACCATGCCTTCTCTTTGCTTACAGAGAGGTCCCCCAGAGGGGGGTAGGGTTCAGTCCCTTTGAGCTTCTCTATGGGTACCCTGTCAGGGGACCCTTAAGCATTGTCAAGGAGGGATTGGAGAAAGCTTCCAAGGCACCCTCTCAGGACGTGGTCAGCTACATGTTGGCCCTCCGCAACCAGATGACCCGCTTCTGGAAAGAGGCCCAAAGTAACCTTGACGCCAGTCAAGAGGTAATGAAACACTGGTATGACCAGAAGGCCACCCTGGTAGAGTTTCAACCTGGAGACAAAGTGTGGGTAATGGAGCCAGTAGAGCCTAGAGCTCTCCAGGACCGCTGGTCTGGCCCATTTGAAATCAAGGAGCGGAAAGGGGAGGCCACTTACCTAGTGGACCTCCAAACCCCTAGGAATCCCCTAAGGGTGCTCCATGTGAACCGACTAAAGGCTCATTTTGAGAGGTCGGAGATCAACATGCTTCTGGTCACAGATGAAGGAATGCAAGAGGAGAGTGAACCTCTCCCCGACCTCCTCTCTGCCCAAGAAGGTGATGGGTCTGTAAGCGGGGTCATTCTTTCTGACTCCCTGACTCTAAACCAGAAAGGAGACTGCTATGAGCTGTTGGAGCAGTTCTCCCCCCTGTTCTCCCTTACTCCTGGACTGACCCACCTCTGTGTTCATGATATTGACACCGGTGACAGTCTCCCTGTGAAGAACAAAATTTACAGGTTGTCGGATAAGGTGAAGGCCAGCATCAAGAAGGAGGTCTCCAAGATGTTGACTCTAGGGGTCATCGAGAAATCCAGTAGTCCCTGGGCCAGCCCAGTGGTGTTGGTCCCTAAGGCTACTGCCCCAGGTGTGAAGCCAGAACTCCGGTTCTGTGTGCACTACCGGGGTCTCAACTCAGTCACACGGACTGATGCTCACCCCATCCCCCGAGCTGATGAGCTCGTTGACAGGCTAGGCGCTGCCAAGTTCCTGAGTACGTTTGATCTTACTTCAGGGTACTGGCAGATCGCCCTGACTGAGGGGGCTAAGGAAAGATCCGCATTTTCAACCCCTGATGGCTATTACCAGTTCCGGGTGATGCCGTTTGGATTGAAAAATGCCCCCGCTACCTTCCAACGGTTGGTTAACAGGGTCCTAGCTGGCAAGGATGCCTTCTATGCAGCCTACCTGGATGACATAGCTGTCTACAGATCCAGCTGGGAGGAACACCTGCTTCACCTCAAGGAGGTGCTTCAGGCCCTGCAACAGGCAGGCCTGACCATCAAGGCTAGTAAGTGCCAGATTGGGCAGGGTTCCGTGGTGTACTTGGGACACCTAGTGGGTGGTGGCAAGGTGCAGCCACTCCAGGCCAAGATTGAAACTATCAAGGCCTTGCAACCACCGCGAACGCAGACAGAGGTGAGAGCCTTTTTAGGCCTCACCGGATACTACTGCAGATTTGTCAAGGGCTATGGTACCATTGTATCACCCTTGACAGAACTCACTTCCAAGAAACAACCTAGGTTGGTGAATTGGACAGAGGCTTGTCAGAAAGCCTTTGACGCCCTGAAGGAAGCCATGTGCACAGCCCCCGTGCTCAAGGCCCCTGACTACTCCCAGGAATTTATCGTGCAGACAGACGCTTCAGAGCATGGCATAGGGGCAGTCCTAGCACACCTAAATGAGGAGGGCCGAGATCAACCGGTAGTCTTTATTAGCAGAAGGCTATTACCACGGGAAAAGAGGTGGAGTGCTATTGAGAGAGAAGCTTTTGCTGTGGTCTGGGCACTGAAGAAGCTAAGACCCTACCTGTTTGGGACTCACTTCCGGGTTCAGACAGACCACAGGCCCCTCAGATGGCTCATGCAGATGAGGGGTGAGAATCCAAAACTCTTGAGGTGGTCCATTTCCCTACAGGGGATGGACTTTACGGTGGAACATCGCCCAGGGGTTGACCACGCCAATGCTGATGGTCTCTCCAGGTACTTCCGCCTTAGCGATGAGAGCTCCCAGGAGGTCGGGTAGCTCTCCCCACTTTCAGCTGGGGGGGACACATGTTAGACCTGACAGCCTTAGGGTAGTCACCCCTAACTTTTTGCCTGCCTCCCTCCTCTTTTTGGACACTGTTTTTGCTGGTTTTTAGACTCTGCGCACTTTACCACTGCTAACCAGTGCTAAAGTGCATATGCTCTCTCCCTTAAAACATGGTAACCTTGAATCATACCTGATTGGACTATTAATTTACTTATAAGTCCCTAGTAAGGTGCACTTTATGTGCATAGGGCTGGTAAATTAAATGCTACTAGTGGGCCAGCAGCACTGGTTGTGCCACCCACTTAAGTAGCCCCTTTTCCTTGTCTCAGGCCTGCCATTGCAAGGCCTGTGTGTGCAGTTTCACTGCCACCTCGACTTGGCATTTAAAAGTACTTGCCAAGTCTAGAACTCCCCTTTTTCTACATATAAGTCACCCTTAATGTGTGCCCTAGGTAACCCCTAGAGCAGGGTGCTGTGTAGGTAAAAGGCAGGACATGTACCTGTGTAGTTATATGTCCTGGTAGTGTAAAATTCCTAAATTCGTTTTTACACTACTGTGAGGCCTGCTCCCTTCATAGGCTAACATTGGGGCTGCCCTCATACACTGTTGAAGTGGCAGCTGCTGATCTGAAAGGAGCAGGAAGGTCATATTTAGTATGGCCAGAATGGTAATACAAAATCCTGCTGACTGGTGAAGTCGGATTTAATATTACTATTCTAGAAATGCCACTTTTAGAAAGTGAGCATTTCTTTGCACTTAAATCCTTCTGTGCCTTACAATCCACGTCTGGCTGGGCTTGGTTGACAGCTCCTTGTGCATTCACTCAGACACACCCCAAACACAGGGTACTCAGCCTCACTTGCATACATCTGCATTTTGAATGGGTCTTCCTGGGCTGGGAGGGTAGAGGGCCTGCTCTCACACAAAGGACTGCCACACCCCCTACTGGGACCCTGGCAGACAGGATTGAACTGAAAGGGGACCTGGTGCACTTCTTAGCCACTCTTTGAAGTCTCCCCCACTTCAAAGGCACCTTTGGGTATAAAACAGGGCCTCTGCCCTACCTCAAGAGACACTTGCTGGAGAAGAAACCTGAACCAGAAACTACATCCTGCCAAAAAGAACTGCCTGGCTGCTCAAAGGACTCACCTGTCTGCTTTCTACAAAGGACTGCTGCCTTGCTGTTGGCCTGCTGCCTTGCTGAACTCTTGTCTGGCTGTGAAAGTGCTCTCCAAGGGCTTGGATAGAGCTTGCCTCCTGTTCCCTGAAGTCTCAGGACCAAAAAGACTTCTCTCTTTCACTTGGACGCTCCGTGCGCCGAAAATTTCGACGCACAGCTTGTTCCGCGGCGAGAAAAACGCCGCACACCGACGCTGACCGACGCAACGCTCTTGGGACGACCGAAAATCCGACGCACGGCTTCGCAAGGACAACACCGCCCGACCTCTAGAGGAGAAATCAACGCGACGCCGGCCGTGAGATCGTAATTTCGATGCGCAGCCCCGCAGAACGACGCGCAGCCGGAAAACAAGCAGGAAAATCCACGCACAGACCCGGGACATCTGGTAATCCCCGCGATCCACGAAAAGAGACTGTCCGCGCGCCGGAAAACGACGAACGACTTCCCCGCGTGGAAAATAACGACGCAAGTCCGTGTGTGCTGGGGAGAAATCGACGCACACACCCTTTTTCCACGCACCTCTTCTTTTGTGGCCCTCTGAGGAGATTTTTCCACTCCAAACCAGGTACTTGTGCTTGAAAGAGACTTTGTTTATATTCTAAAGACTTAAGACACTGTATATCACTTTTCAGTGATATCCCTACAATTTCCCATTGCATACTTTATTCTTTTTGACCTACAGTTATCCAGATAAATATTATATATTTTTCTAAACACTGTGTGGTGTATTTTTGTGGTGCTATATGGTGGTATTGTATGATTTATTGCACAAATACTTTACACATTGCCTTCTAAGTTAAGCCTGACTGCTCGTGCCAAGCTACCAGAGGGTGGGCACAGGATAATCTTGGATTGTGTGTGACTTACCCTGACTAGAGTGAGGGCTTTTGCTTGGACAGGGGGTAACCTAACTGCCAACCAAAAACCCCATTTCTAACACATGTGTAAACTGGTCAACCTGGCTCCTGAGGGACACTTGAGAAGAAATCTGACCAAGCACAGACTTAGAGAGTTATATTGGTTGCCTTACATGGATAAGATAGTTGAGGAGGACTATTATTCCTTTGGCCAGGTTAATAAGTCAAAGAGTGTTTGTGAAGCACCATTGTCACCTGTAGTTTCTGCCCATCAGCCCAGCGGGAAAGTCGTAAGGGGCTTGGCGGGGAGGTAGCCGGTAAGGCGGCAGCCTCCTTATCGGACGTTTGGCGGACGGGTCTTCCTGTCCGCTGAACCTGTAATGAAGTCCTATATGTCTGATGACTATCTTATGGGAAGGTCTTGCAACCTACAGAAAATTTGAGTTTGGCATATTTACAAGCCAACAGTAAAGATGAGTGAGTAATTGAGTGAGTCATTTACTGAGAAACATTATGCCAGATATCACAGATCTGATCGATGTATCATTGAAAGTTACAATAGAAATGGTGCTGACATGCTCATTATGAAAAGGATGGTAAAGACAATAGTTTTTAATGGTGGATTGTTAATACACTGAGTATACACTGTGCACAATATCTTTCCAAGATGATTGCACACTGTTGTGTTTACATTTTTAATTATTCTTTGTTACAAGTATATAGTCACTATGTTTAGCCAGCAGCATTATTTATTGCTTTCAATGTTTCTGGCATATTCTTCTTGAACTTGTGGGTGCATTATAGTAGATTGGTGATTGGATGAAAGCAAGAATTAGTCAGTGGATGGATTCATGAGTGCAAGGATGAGTGAGAGAATGCATGTATGATGATTTATTGAGCTTTGGGGAGCTTCAGGGAGTACCCACAGGCCTCTCAAATTTCTTCAGGAGACATGGGGTCTCCCATGTTCAGGAGTCACCACTGCACTCAGCTAAGACCAGCTCAGTCTTGTGGGGGAAATGCTTAAGGTCCCACTAACAATCCTGTCAACTCCCAATCAAGGGAGGAAGGCCAAGCATGCCCAATCTCCACATGGGCCAGCCAGGGACACACTGTAGGCCCAAAAGTGCAGGGACTCATCACAGTATATTGCTGCACAGTTTCTCACATTAGGAACGAAAGCGAAGTAGCTCTCAGGTGATGGAGGGGTAGTCCTTCCTTTGATAATTCGTTTGGGATCCCCTTCAGGCAGATACCTTATTAAAAGATACTTCTGAATAAGGAATATGTACTTCTGTTCACAGCAGCAATGGCAGAATGTACTTTTTGCATTTCCTCAGAAGTTCTGAGGGATTCCTTGGACTTCAGGATACATCCCATAACCTGGCCAGGACACTGGCTGACAAGGACACCAACTCTGGAGCACTGAAGTCATTCTTCAGCACACTGCAGCTGTCACCTGGGCACCAATCAGTGAGAAATTCTTGGGAGATGGATTGGGGTTTCTGCCTCATGCTTGTACTCACTTTTCAGACAGAGTTTTTTGTTTCCATAGGCATAACTCTGAGATTGGCTTCAGGTAGTGCTTAACATTTAATGTATTATTCTCAGAATGGGAAAACCATGGAGATGGGTAGGCGAAAGCAGGGACCCTCCTCCAGACAAGTAAGTGCCTCTAACCAATATTTATGGTTGGACTGAGCCCTATTATAGACCATGGGGCAGATGTATGAAGGTTTTTAATGGTCCCAAATGGTCCGATTTGCAAAATCTACTCTCCATAAACTTGACCCATCAACGAAGGTAGACACTGTGGCTGATTTTGAAAGGAAGCATCTCCGTTGAGGAGCCCTCTTGGAGGCCCTATCAGGCAGTGCAGCACCAGCTTTACAAGGATCATAATCCCAATGATGAAGCAAGCATCAACTGGTGGATGAGGGCTCTTGCTCCTGGACATTAAATAGTGTTTTGGACCTTTATTTGGTTTGCCTATCGTATTGAGAGTATGGACCTTCTTGGAACTGCACACCAGTAGTTTTTGATGGTGTTTAGACTGAATATCGGAAGAACATATTGTGGGAAAAAAATATCATGTGAAGAATATCGAAGACAAAAATATTGTGAAGATAGTGTTCAATGGATAAGCAAAGTTTTAATTATATAATTCCACATACATGTACCTTGACAATATATATATATATATATCTTCAAGGTATATAGATGTAGAGTTAGGAATACTAAATATATACTTATCTATTTGCACTTATCTTCTTGATATCTTGGTCCTCAATATTTTTGACACAATATTCTGTCCACATGATATTTTAGTTACTGAAATTCTGTCAGTAATCCGTTTTTAATTAAGACGTTTTTGAGGTTGTGTGCAGGATAGTTCATAATATTCTCTACCCCTCTGCATTTTATTTGCACTATGTTTTTCCTCTGCCTTATGTCCACATTGCCTTTTAGCTTCTTCACGATTTGACTTTGTCGAACTACTATAGGAGCTCCCGCCTCTACCACACACCTCAACCCTACAGGAGCATCTGCAGGACTGTTTTTTTACAAAAGGAATAATCCCTCCATGAACATGCTGGTTTTAGACACAAACATTCTGTGACAGATAAAACAAAACTTGATTGACAAGTAATTTGAAATGAAATCGCAAATCCTGTACAGTTTTTTTATTGACTTCTGAACAACACTTTATAAAGTAGATAGGCTGTCTTTTAGGAGGAAACTACTCATGCTGGGTATTCCTACAAACATATTAATATTGCTTATAGAACTGCACACTTCAACATGGTGTAGAGTCTTGTTGGGGGGAATAAAAGGCCTAACATCTAAAATTCAAACAAAGAACACACTGAAACAGGGCTGTCTTTCAGTGCCTTTTCTTTATTCTTTATGATTGATCTACAGAATCTGTAAATATTAAGAACTTCCCACCATGTAATGAATCATAAAATCTACACATGTTTAATATACTCAGATGACTTGATTTTATTTGCTCTTACTGCAATAAATGCTGTATGTCAAACTTGATAAACAGACTTGCTGCACACACGACTGGGACACAATCCCTCCAAAAATGAAATGTCCAGTCCACACTATGTCCCGTATTTATACTTTTTGACGCTAAACTGCGCTAACGCAGTTTAGCGTCAAAAAAATTAGCACCGGCTAACGCCATTCTGAAGCGCCATGCGGGCGCCGTATTTATTGAATGGCGTTAGCCGGCGTTAGCCGACCGGCGCTGCCTGGTGTGCGTGAAAAAAAAACACGTACACCAGGCAGCGCCGGCGTAGGGAAAAATGGCGTTTGGGCATCCAAAAATGGGGCAAGTCAGGCTGAGGCAAAAAAATCGTCTTAACCCGATTTGCGCCATTTGTTTTTGGCGCCCAGACGCCATTAACATGACTCCTGTCTTAGCAAAGACAGGAGTCATGCCCCCTTGCCCAATGGCCATGCCCAGGGGACTTATGTCCCCTGGGCATGGTCATTGGGCATAGTGGCATGTAGGGGGGCACAAATCAGGCCCCCCTATGCCACAAATTTTTTTTTAAAAAAATACTTACCACAACTTACCTTTTCTTCCCTGGGATGGGTCCCTCCATCCTTGGGTGTCCTCCTGGGGTGGGCAAGGGTGGCAGGGGGTGTCCCTGGGGGCAGGGGAGGGCACCTCTGGGCTCATTCTGAGCCCACAGGTCCCTTAACGCCTGCACTGACCCAGGCGTTAAAAAGAGGCACAAATGCGGGGTTTTTTGCCCCGCCCACTCCCGGGCGTCATTTTTGCCCGGGAGTATAAATACCACGCACATGCCTGGGAGTCATTTTTTAAGACGGGAACGCCTACCTTGCATCTCATTAACGCAAGGAAGGTGTTCACGCCAAAAAATGACGCTAACTCCATGAACTTTGGCGCTAGACGCGTCTAACGCCAAAGTATAAATATGGAGTTAGGTTTGCGTCGAATTTGCGTTAAAAAAAACGGCGCAAATTCGGCGCAAACGGAGTATAAATATGCCCCTATATCCTTCAAAATTGAAAAATAACTCTTCAGTTCAATATAAGTTGTTGCAAACGAAACAATGAAATCCATTAGACACATGCTTAGAAATGGAAGAATAAAGTGTATTCTACTTTTTGTAGTACACTGATAATTCATTAGCTCATAACAAAATCAATGACACTCTCCATGGTCTACACCATTTCAGGTACTACCTTGCCCTTCTTCAGGGAAAAAGAAGCTGAAAGAAATTAAGCCAACAACATTAAAAAAACGAAACATCGTGGAGCACATTGTTTCCAAAGCAATGTTACTCTATAATCTTGAGCTCAATGCTTGAAGACTGGTTTGAGTCACCTTCTGGTTATAGTCACATGATTGGTTGAATGAAATTTTGTGTTGGTTTTAGTTGTTGGTTTTGTTTCAAGTCGCTCAAGTTCATAAAGTCTGTCGTTTAGGAAACAATGTGGTCCACAATGTTTGAGTCTTTTTAAAGATCCACCTTTTAGATCAATTGTGTGGCATTTGGCTACATTTATGAACCGTTGAAAAGTATCTTGATTACCGTTATCAGCCTATAGCTCATTCCATGAGGTTGTAAGTAAAAGATACTATGGGGGTCATTACAACATTGGCGGTAAAAGCCGGTTACCGCCGTGCAGAAGACCGCCAATACACCGCCGCGGCAGCGGAATTCCGCCACAGCTATTATGACCCACGAATCCACGCGGCGGTCTTTCTACCGCGGTATTCCATTGGCAGTACACACCGCTGCGCTCAAAATACACACACATCTCAAAAACACCACCACATTGGACACACACACCTGATACACATACAAACACCACTCCCACACACCCAACACTATATAAAACACACATCCACATCACCCACAAACCCCTACGATCAAAATGTATTCACGAAGGCCAGAGAGACAGCACAGAATAGACAATCCCACCACACAGAGGCACACAACACCATCATCCACACAACATCCACGCACAAAACACCACACACCACTACACATCCCCACACACATCAACACTCACACCGCCCCACACATCACACACACCACCCCATGTCACGCCAAAGACACCCCCGCTTTTCCGAGGAGGAGCTCAGGGTCATGGTGGAGGAAATCCTACGGGTAGAGCCACAGCTATTTGGCTCACAGGTGCAACACACATCCATAGCCAGGAAGATGGAGCTATGGTGAAGAATTGTGGACAGGTTCAACGCTGTGGGACAGCATTCAAGAAATCGGGAGGACATCAGGAAGAGGTGGAACGTCCTACGGGGGAAGGTGCGTTCAGCGGTCTACAGGCACAACATCGCGGTTCAGCGGATTGGCGGCAGACCCTCACCTCCTCCCCCACAACTAACAACATGGGAGGAGCAAGTCTTGACCATCATGCATCCAGAGGGCCTCAGAGGAGTCGGTGGAGGAACGGACACTGGTAAGTCAATTCTTAGCTATCATATCCCCCACCCTACCTGCATGCTATCACACACCCCCACCCTCACACCCTCCCCTATTACCCAAACTCCTCACTAATGTACTAAGAACACAAACCACACATCCCAACACCAAGCCCTGCATGACACAACGAAGCATGGACACCCATCACTAAAGCATGCTCACTGCACATACCCATAACAACCCTTAACCATCATCACACAAGCCCCCACACAGAAATGCTTGCACTGGGGTACACGCTCACCCACCCATTGCACACCATGACACACACACATGCAATAATAATGCTCTTATGCCCCTGCAGGATCACGAAGGACCGTCACCACCCCAGAGGGTCCAGACAACTCCACTCCACCCACAGAAGAGGCCCACAGTGACGATAGCAGCTCTGCCCTACTGGATCCTGATGACCAGCCCGGACCATCGTGGGCCTCGGGACAGACGGTTCCCCTCGCACAGGCACAGCCCAACACTGACCTTACACCCTCCTGGTAACACCAGCACAGCACCCACCCAGCGGGCCCAAACCTCCGTACCCAGGACAGGTCAATCAGCTGTGTGTCCACCACTACCCACTACAGGGAACCCAGGATAACCCACCACCCCATCAACAACAGGGACCTGGGGGCAGTGGTAGTGGGCGCATGGTCCAGGGGACGGAGGCACAGGAACACAGTGGAACTGGGAGGGCTGCTGTGCGACAGGGGGCTGACAGGCCAAGGGAACCCACTCTCCACGAGGCCCTCTCCTCCATCATGGGAGCATACCACCACTCCCAGGAGACGATGGCGACGGTCCTGGTCAAGTTTCAGGAGACCCAGCGCCTGCAGGAGGAACAGTATTTGGGGTTCAGGGAGGAGCTCAGGACCATCAGCTCCACCTTGGGCACCATCGTAGGGGTGCTGAAGGACATACCGCAGACCTTGAGGGGCACCGTGGCACTCCAAGGGGCCCCTGACACTAGCATGGACGATGAACTGCCCACCACCTCCGCCGGCACTAGTGGACAGGACGCCCACCACAGAACCACCACACCAGCACCCCACCCACTGCAGACGGACAACCACCATGCAAGCGGTCCCTGAGATCAAGGAGCAAGATGGCAAGATCCCCGCCAGGAAATTAGACCACCCTGATTGTCCTCCCACTGTCCCACTTTGTTACCCTGTCCATACTTAAACTGCCCCAGCTCCACTTCCTTTGCCCATATGGCCAGTGCACCTGTGAGACTAATAGACTGGACTCTGCCATGGACATTCCTCCACCATCACCCATCACCATTTTACAACGCCCCTCCATTTTTGAGCACTTCAATAAACACCCTTGAACCACAAAACAATGTTGAGTCAGTCTATGATTTGGTAAAATGTATTATCAATGACAGTGTCAAAATGCGTTTCTAGTTGTAAAGGCAACATACCTATGTCACACATCACAAGTCCTTGAAGGATGCATGCAGATGACACACGTTGGTAAGCACACCTGTGAAACCGTAATGTAAAGGAACAACTCAGTTACCAAATAATCCTATGAAATTACACACAGGATAGAGGAAGACGTGTGACAGTGAATGTAATGGTAAAAATGAAAATGTTCTCACCTGTGTGTCACTGGAAATATTGCTGTATGACTGACTCCCTGTTGTCGTTGTCTTCTTCCCCAGCTTCCTCCTCATCACTGTCCACAGGCTACACAGGCTCCACAGCTGCCATAACACCGTCATCTGGACCATCTTCCTGCAGAAAAGGCACCTGGCGTCGCAAAGCAAGATTGTGAAGCATCGAGCAGGCGATGATGATCTGGCACACCTTCTTCGGTGAGTAGAATAGGGAACCACCTGTCATATGGAGGCACCTGAACCTGGCCTTCAGGAGGCCGAAGGTGTGTTCGATCACCCTCCTAGTCCGCCCATGGGCCTCACTGTAGCGTTCCTCTGCCCTGGTCCTGGGATTCCTCACTGGGGTCAATAGCCAGGACAGGTTGGGGTAACCAGAGTCTCCTAATAGCCACACACGGTGCCTCTGGAGTTGACCCATCATATCAGAGATGCTGCTATTCCACAGGATGTAGGCGTCATACACTGAGCCAGGGAACATAGCATTTACCTGTGAGATGTACTGGTCTGCCAAACATACCATCTGTACATTAATGGAATGATAACTCTTCCGGTTCCTGTACACCTGTTCACTCCTGTGGGGGGGACCAGAGCTACATGGGTGCCATCAATAGCACCTATGATGTTGAGGATATGTCCAAGGGCATAGAAGTCACCTTTCACTGTAGCCAAATCTTCCACCTCACGGAAAATGATGTATCTCCTTACGTGTTTCAGCAGGGCAGACAACACTCTGGACAGCACGTTGGAAAACATGGGCTGGGACATCCCTGATGCCATGGCTACTGTTGTCTGAAAAGAGCCACTTGCAAGGAAATAGAGCACTGACAGCACCTGCACGTCAGGGGGGATTCCAGTGGGATGGCGGATTGGTGACATCAGGTCTGGTTCCAACTGGGTACATAGTTCCTGGATAGTGGCACGGTCAAACTTGTAGGTGACGATTAAATGTTGCTCCTCCATTGTCAACAGGTCCACCAGCGGTCAGTACACCGGAGGATTCCGCCATCTTCTCAATTGTCCCAAATGATGGTGCCTAGGAAGGACAACAGCGACCACAGAGTCAACTATTTTCCAGGTATGTACCCACAGTTACACAGAACCAGAGACGGGGCACCCATTGCCGGAAAAGATGGGAGGACATTTGCCGCTGGAGCAAGAAGACGGCGGAGGCTCAGCTGGGGATGGCCTCCCAACATGGGAGGGGTGCCTGTCGCACAATGACCCCCCTGATGTTCCGGATCCTGGCGGTGGCCTACCCTGAGTTGGATGGGCGCTTTAGGGCATCACAGCAGACACAAGGGGGTGAGTACACTCTCATTCTGCGGACTTTGCGCGCAGTGGAGGGGTCTGGGTGGGGGAGGAGGCCTGTGGGTGTACCTAGGCCAGGCAGAAATACTTAGGCTAGGCCCCTCCGTAATGCAGGCCATGTGGCACTCTACCCCACCGCAGTAGAGTGCCAAGAACAGGTATACATGCCCCTGTGGCATTCATGTGTGCAGAAGTCCACCATAGCCATGTAGGCCACATCCCAGAAATAGCATCTGTAGGGGCTAGGAGCACGGCGTAGTGCAGGGGGCTGCTGTGTCTGTATTGTCCGCCAACGGTAGCGGTATGCCATGCACTCAACTTGTCTTTCTTCTGTCTCCCCCCCCCCCCTTTTTGTGGTCTCCCTGTTCTTTTGTGCATCAGCATCATCAGGCGGAGGTACAGTGGCACCGGAGCACGAGGGAGCTGCATCCCACATGGCCATGGAGGGCCACACCACGGACTCAGAATGCACCAGTGGGACGGAGGGCGAGGGGAGCTTCACATCGGCCACCGGATCACCAACAAGCGACACGGACTCGTCCACCGATGGGAGCTCCCTTGCGGTGGCGGCACCATCTGTGCGCCCCACTTCTACAGGTACAGCTGCCACCTCCCCTACCAGCACGGCCCTCCCAGCAGCCCCTCAGCGTTTGTCCCGTGCCCGCTCACCCAGGAGGGTGGGCATCACCTTCGCCCCAGGCACCTCAGGCCCTGCCCCAGTCACCCCTGCTGCCCTCAGTGAGGAGGCCATTGACCTCCTCAGGTCACTCACTGTTGGGCAGTCTACCGTTGTGAATGCCATCCAGGGTGTAGAAGGGCGGTTGCAACACGGTAACGCATTCCTGGAGGGCATTCATTCTGGACAGGCTGTCCTTCAGCGAACCCTGCAATCTCTGGCCTCAGCACTGATGGCAGCCATTGTCCCTGTGTCTAGCCTCCCCCCTCCAACCTCCTCCACCCAGACCCAATCTCCTGTACCCCAGCCTATCCCAAGCACACCATCAGACCAGCATGCACACACCTCAACACACAAAAGTAGCTCAGGCAAACATAGGCACCACACAACCCACAGGCACACACACAAGCATCACCCACATGCAGACACAGCAACATCCACTGCCTCCACTGTGTCCCCCTCCTCGTCGTCTCCCTCCTCCCTCCCAGTCTCGTCTACACTCTCACCTCCATGCACTACATCTACTTACACCAGGGCTCGCACCAGAACACCCAGCACCACACCCGCTCACCTGCACTCACCACCTCCACTCCCATTTACATGTCCCCTGTGTCCTCTCCCAGTGTGTCTGTGACGCCCCCTCCCAAAGTACACAAACGCAGGCACACACCCACCCAACAGCCATCCACCTCACGACAGCCTCCAGTACCTGCACCTGCACCCAAAACACCTAAAGTGACACCTCCTACAACCACCTCCTCTTCCTCCACTCCCAGACCCCCTCCAGCTACACATCCCAGTGTTCGTTAGAAACTGTCCCTCTGTAAAGTTGACCTTTTTGCCCCCACCAGCCCCTCTCCACTTCATCAGTCCCGTTGTAGCGCCTCAGCCAAAAAGCCTCCAGTACCAGTGGTGCGTGTTCAAGGTGTGTGGAGTGCACCGGCCACAAGGGCAGGCAGTGTGACACGGAGCCAAGGCACTGCCAGTCCACCCCCTGTAAAGGCTCTGAAATTGGAAAGTGGCCGACGGGACCGTGTGAAGACTCCTGGAGGCAAAACAACTCACAGGGGTCCCAGGGGGATAGCAGAGTCAGCTGTGACTCCTCCAAAGGTGGGGAAGGGCCAGAAGAAGTCTGTACAGCCTGGTGTGAGCATCACGGCGGAGAAGGGCGGCATCCTTCCCGGCGGCCGGGGCGCCACCGCCAGCACTATCATCACTGGTCCGGAGACCACCGCCAGAGTCAGTGCCCAGGAGGGCCCAAGTATCGTCACTGGTCAGGAGACCACCGCCAGAGTCATTGCCCAGGAGGGCCCAAGTATCGTCACTGGTCAGGAGACCACCGCCACCGTGGAGTCAGTGCCCAAGGGGGCCCAAGTATCGTCACTGGTCAGGAGACCACCGCCGGAGTCAGTGCCCAGGAGGGCCCAAGTATCGTCACTGGTCCGGAGACCACCGCCAGAGTCATTGCCCAGGAAGGCCCAAGTATTGTCACTGGTCAGGGGACCACCGCCAGAGTCATTGCCCAGGAGCGCCCAAGTATCGTCACTGGTCAGGAGACCACCGCCACCCCCGGAGTCAGTGCCCAGGAGGGCCCAAGTATCGTTACTGGTCAGGAGACCACCGCCGGAGTCAGTGCCCAGGAGGGCCCCGGCACCCACAGCCCCGCTGGGCAATGAGGGACCGTCATGCCACACACCAATGTCCAGTCCAGAGAACATCATGCCACACACCAATGTCCAGTCCAGAGAACGTCATGCCACACACCAATGCCCAGTCCAGAGAACGTCATGCCACACACCAATGCCCAGTCCAGAGCCCGCCATGGCTAAGCACCGCTGAACAGTACAGAACCGCCATGGCTAAGCACCGCTGAACAGTCCAGAACCGCCATGGGAAAGCACCGCTGAACAGTCCAGAGACCGCCATGGCAAAGCACCGCTGAACAGTCCAGAGACCACCATGGCAAAGCACCGCTGAACAGTCCAGAACCGCCATGGCAAAGCACCGCTGAACAGTCCAGAACTGCCATGCAAAGCACCGCTGAACAGTCCAGAGACCGCCATGGCAAAGCACCGCTGAACAGTCCAGAGACCGCCATGCAAGGCACCGCTGAACAGTCCAGAACCGCCATGGCAAAGCAACGCTGAACAGTCCAGAACCGCCATGGCTAAGCACTGCTGAACAGTCCAGAGACCGCCATGGCAAAGCACCGCTGAACAGTCCAGAACCGCCATGGCAAAGCACCGCTGAACAGTCCAGAGACCGCCATGGCAAAGCACCGCTGAACAGTCCAGAACCGCCATGGCTAAGCACCCCTGAACAGGGCATGCACCGCTGAAAAAGGAAAAGACCGCCACATCAAGCATCGTTATCCCATGTGCAGCTGGGACAGTGACGGGACAGGAACTGTCACGGGGAGACTAATCCAGTCTGGGCACCAGTCCCCCTCCAGAACCAGTGGTGGCTGTTATCTACTTGAGAGACTGTGGCTTTGTACTCCCCAGGATGGTACAGTGGGCAAGCCACCCACTGTAGAGACTTGAGAGACTGTGGCTTTGCACTCCCCAGGATGGTACAGTGGGCAAACCATCCACTGTAGAGATTTGAGAGACTGTGGCTTTGCACTCCCCAGGATGGTACAGTGGGCAAACCACCCACTGTAGAGACTTGAGAAACTGTGGCTTTGCACTCCCCAGGATGGTACAGTGGGCAAACCACCCACTGTAGAGACTTGTGAGACTGTGGCTTTGCACTCCCCAGGATGGTACAGTGGGCAAACCATCCACTGTAGAGACTTGAGAGACTGTGGCTTTGCACTCTCCAGGATGGTACAGTGGGCAAACCACTCACTGTAGAGACTTGTGAGACTGTGGCTTTGCACTCCCCAGGATGGTACAGTGGGCAACCCACCCACTGTAGAGACTTGAGAGACTGTGGCTTTGCACTCCTCAGGATACATCAATGGGCATGGAGCCCCGTCGTGGATATGGCTTTGCACTCATCCGGCTGAGGTGCCCCCCTTTCCCTTCCCCCTGGGGTGCCTGTTGTATTTCTCTCTGATGCCCCGGCAGTGTTCTCTCCGTTTGTGGACAGGTATCTTGTGTGGGCCTCGCCCATGCATTTTTGGACTAGTGGTGCACGGACATTGATATGTGCACATCTGCACTACTTCTCGTAATGTATATACTTTTGAATGATTTTATCATATTTCTGTATATATTTGAGACATGTATATTGAAACATTACAATGTTTGAACTGATTTCGTTTTGTGTTTGCATTCTTCCGGGGGTGTTGTGGGTTGTTACTGTGATGTTTGTGAATTCATTGGTGTGTGTGTTGTAGTGGGTGAGGGTGGGGGTGGGGGAGTTTCGTGTGTGTGTCCCTGACTTCTGCCTCCCCCCTCCTCTATGTCGTAGGTGCAATACTCACCGTTGTCTTCGCCGGCGCCGGCGTTGCTCTTCGTAGATGAGTAGGAATACAAGGGCCGGTAGGATTTGTAATTCCGGATCCATGGAGTCCTCCTTCCTCGTGGGATGTGTTCAGGTGAGCGTTTTCCCATTGCAGAAACTGTTTCCGCCGTGTTTTTATCCACGGTGAATCCGTCCCGGAAAAGGTGGCGGATTGGCGGGCTGTGATACTATGGGTGGTACATTGTCTTCCGCCTGTCTGTTGGCGGTGACCGCCGCGCTGCTTGTCTGTACCGCCGTGGCGGGCGGGGTGTTAAAGTGGCTGTCTTTGTTGGCGGTTTCCACCAGGGTCATGATTCCCTTTTTTTGTCCGCCGGCCTGTTTGCGGTATTACCGCACCTTTAACACCGTCCTCCAGGGATGTAATGACCCCCTATATATTTTCTCAATAAGCTATCAGCAATAAAGTTCAATTAGAATGAACAAGGTATTTGGCAGTGCACCATAGATGTTAATGTGTTATATACATCTATTTCACATAAAGAAGGCAGAGAAGCTATGGAATTGGCATTATTGAGGCAGGAAGACATAAAACCCAGCAGAGTGTTTTGAATGAACTTTTGCATTACTGTTTATATCACAGTTACTTTGAATGGAAGAGTATTTTTTATCTTTAAAATCATGGAACATCAATGGGATTCACAGGGACACCCAGCTATGCAAATCCTCCTATAGCTTAGTTTGAGTCAGACCACATTTACAATGATGCATCACGGAACAATCACTTTAAATTATATTTAAGATACATCGATTATATCTTTATTATATAATCAGGTCAGCTCTATGAACTGCAAGAGAACATAGTTCAACTGAACACGAAGAATGTGCACATTCAATTTACACCCACAATCGACAAAGATAAAAATGACTTTTCTTAATGTGAAAGTATAGAAACAAAGCAAATTCTAAAAGCAAGATCGTACCATTAACATACTGACTTGAACAATTGCTTAACCTTTTCCAGTTACCATCCAATGTCATTAAAAAACACCTTCAATATTCTCAAATTATAAGAATCAAATGCATTACATCAGGACATCAGTCTTTTGAACATTTTTTAGATAAGTATGCCAGACCGTTCATGATGCAGGGATATGCAATCATTCAAGATTCCATTCCATGATTTAAATAAAACAACAAAGAGTTAATGCTAACAACACAAAAGCATCAACCACATACCAGATTTACTTTTGTGTTTACGTTTTTCACTACTTCCAATCAAATCAGGAATATGATTTTGAAATAGTGGGAAATTGTACAAATTGAGAGAGACTTTGGATCCTTTTATATTGAGAAACCTCGGTTTGCCTATCAGCGCTCCAAAAATTTGAAATAAATTTTGAAGACTGTAAGAATGAAGCTGCAGATCAAAAAAGGAAAAGGTACTTTAAAATGCAGAAATTGTACTCATTGCAATGTAACTTCAGGTAACACCGTTACCCACCCACATAGGGGGACATAATATTATGCTGAGACATACCTCCAGCTGTGAAACCACCAACTGTATCTACACTTTAAAATGTCGATTAATGCATGTGGGTAAAACGAATTGCAAAATTAAGGTTAGAATCACCCAACACTAAAGCAACATCTGGCATAATCTGAAAACATCATGTTGCTATGTACTGGCAAACATTAAAAAACAACATCAGCCAGCTCCAAGGTCATAATACTGAAGGCTGAAATTAACACCAACAGGAAGCTGTTGTAGAGAGAAATTGTTTGCATAAAATTGCACAACCACTGTGCAGACTTTTGGTCTTAAGGACTCGAAATGTCATGTTTTTATAATGTTTTCACAACCATTTTACATATTCACTCTATATGAGGTACTGTCAACTGTTGATTTATTAGCACCAGCTATGTGGTAGTTTGTGGATTTCTTTTTAAGGATATATTCATTAGTGTATGTTAAGCTATGCCAGAAAGTGCCACTTGCTCTTATTGATCTGTTATGCTCAATGCGACTGCCATTACAATTTTGAGTTTAGTTCAAGTAAAAGGAACTTATTCTTCACCCTGTCATTCTAATCATTGTGATATTGGATATTCAATATGGCGTGGGTTTTTGGTAAGATTGTTCTTATGAAGGTTTATATGATGCATTTGTGTTTAGTGTTTTCCTTTATTTTATCCTTATGAGATGACACTTGTGTATAATTAGTCGTTTTGATGAGTTTTCCTAACAACCTGATTGAGTTGGACTTTTGTTAGAATTAGCAGTTGAATCTTCAATTCTCTCAATTTGGCATGGATAAGCCCTGGATAGTGCCGTCACATGATCGGCGTCCTTCCGGGGCTATAAGAAGTCACATGATTCACATGATTTGAGGCACGTATAATTGTGTTTGTAAGAGAGTGGCTATTGTGAAGTTGGTTTGGCTGTGATACAGGACTGCATTGACTATTAAGGTAAGCTTTTTTTCATTACACACATGGTTATATGGCTGGTAAGATGGGTTGCGTTTGTTCACACGGTCACGCATTAGTTATTTCAGTTAAAGTCACCTTGGTGAATACAATGTATGTAGCCACTGTTTCTTTGAGGGCTCTTTTTTGTGAAAAGCTGTTATGCTTGTGAGCATTTCAGCACTGACTTTCGAATATATAGTTTCACTTGTTTTTATGCATGGGTTCAACTGCACTTCCCAAAGGTAGAAGGTAATTTATCTTTATTCTTTGGGTTTCCTTCCTTCTCAAGTGCTCAACAAATATAGTACTTTCATTGATTGCGTACTCAGGTGAGGGTTCCATATGACCCATGTTAAATGCTTGAAGACTGGTTTGATTCACATTCTGGTCATATTCACGTGACTGGCTGTAAGACAGAAGTTTGTTTTGTGTTCATTTTAGTTGTTGGTTTAGTTTCAAATCACTCAAGTTCATTGAGTATGTCTGTTAGGATACAATATGGTCCACAATATTTGACTTCTTTTTTTAATGTTGATGCTTCTTAATTTCTTTCAGCTCCTTTTTTTCCCAGTGGAGTAACAAAACTTGAGGACGCCTCACTGCAAAGTGCATCAAGGAGGCCCCTTTCTTGACCCCCTGACCCAGTCAGAACTTCTCAGGCCAGGAGTCCACCGCCCCTGCACAGTGCCGGCCAGTGCACGTGCATGACGGCGTGCAGCTAAGTAGGCCCCCAGGAGCTCGAGCCCGTTCACACCGTAGGGGGCTGCCGGGGCTATAGTTACATCACCGCTTTTTCCTTGAAGAAGGGCAATGTTAGTGCCTGAAATACATTGGAGTGGAGCACCGAGAGTGTCAATGATTTTGTTATCAGCTAAGGAATCAGTGCACTAAAGAAAGTGGGATACACTTTGCTCGTCCATTTCTACACGCGTCTAATGGATTTACTAGTTTTACTGGGAACAACTTATATTAAACTGACTGATTACATTTTCATAATTGAAGAATAGAACGTAGACTGGATATTCTTTGGGGGGGATTGTGTCCTAGTGGTGTTTGCAGCAAGTCTGCATTTCAGGTTTGGAATACAACATTTATTGTAGTTTCTTGGATGGTGTTTTTATGCAGGGAACACATCGGTGCTGCACCATACATTTTGTTGATTATCAACATTTTCCTTGTGGATTGATTACGCGTGTCACCTTTGGAGTGCAAGCTAGGAACATTTTTTTAAATTCTTTATTTGACGTTACATCAATAGGCCTACAATGCAATTTGAATGCCCTAAATGCGTACGATGAGAATTTTTTTTAATTAACACAACCCTACCACCTCTCTCGGTTACACACATCTTTGTGATGGGATTTCGAGTATCACAGTGAAATAAGCGGGAGAATAAGGTTTATTGGAGGTAAAGATTTAGCAGCACGGGGCAGAGTGGATTGTTAACTCTTTTTTCCCTTTCTTTTCTCTCCCTTTTACCTCCTTCACCCTAATTCATCCCGATACATTGGCGCTCGGTAACATGGCAGCAAACGCAACCAAGTTTCTTTTTCAGACTTTCAAATGACAATGTTTGGCACATGGAATCGATGTCAGCGAGGGACATTTTACAATATCCTTAAATGGTTACTGACAAATAAGTCACGCTTACTGAAGTTTCAATAAAGACATCGACTTATCCAAATCCTAAAGCTCAGATTTGTACTGCCTCTTGGTCCACTAATGTACCCTAGCATTGTTCAGGAATTTCAGGGCGCCAAGCACTGGACCATGAGCTTTGTCATCATTATGCTACTTTATGACGTCCTCATAATAGACTGTAAAATGAATACTCTCAAACACCTTAATTGCAGAATGCAGACATTGCAATAAAATACTATGGGGGTCATTCAGACCCCGGCGGGCGGCGGGAGCCGCCCGCCTGGCGGGAACCGCCGAATGACCACACCGCGGTCAAAAGACCGCGGCGGCCATTCTGTGTTTCCCGCTGGGCTGGCGGGCGACCGCCAGAAGGCCGCCCGCCAGCCCAGCGGGAAACCCCTTCCCACGAGGACGCCGGCTCCGAATGGAGCCGGCGTAGTGGGAAGGGTGCGACGGGTGCAGTTGCACCCGTCGCGAATTTCAGTGTCTGCAATGCAGACACTGAAATTCTATGTGGGGCCCGCTTACGGGGGCCCCTGCAGTGCCCATGCCATTGGCATGGGCACTGCAGGGGCCCCCAGGGGCCCCACGACACCCCTCACCGCCATCCTGTTCCTGGCGGTCGGAACCGCCAGGAACAGGATGGCGGTGAGGGGGTCGGAATCCCCCATGGCGGCGCAGCAAGCTGCGCCGCCATGGGGGATTCCTCAGGGCATCGGAAAACCGGCGGGACACCGCCGGTTTTCCTGTTCTGACCGCAGCCAAACCGCCGCAGTCAGAATGCCCTGCGGGGCACCGCCAGCCTGTTGGCGGTGCTCCCGCCAACCCCGGCCCCGGTGGTCCTTGACCGCCGGGGTCGGAATGACCCCCTATATGTTTTTGAATGTAAGTTGCCCTCCGTTTGTTGTCTTGCTCAATTTGTTTTCTGGACTATAGTACATTATGCCAGGCCATAACATCATATTAAATTAATCCATTTTCCCAAACCATCAATGCACACCTGATTTGACTGCTCCTCGGCTTCAGAACCTCGTAATATCATTAATGTCACCTACATTTCACATGACACCTTAAAACATCGATCATAAATTGTGATGCCTCCATCAAATTAACTGGATTTGATTATATCATCCCAGATTATGTTACAATTTCAACTGTTCCAATGGTTTTGTTGACCCACAAATAAACACTCATTTTAACTGCAGAACTGAAAATATCCCATACCTGCCAATCGTCTTCCCACTTCTTGTGGTCATAGAAACTTTTGCTTTCTTGAAGCCTCTTGTTGAATGCTTGGTTTTCCATGCTAAGTTTGACCATGTCTCTATTTCTCTTTCCATCATTCAAGCTAGAATTAAAAACGGGGTTTCAGTAAGCAGTATTTACTATTAATAACTCTCATAATAACTTGCGAATGTCTTATGAGACAATAACAAATATGCAGTAAGAAAAGGAAAATTAATCATTAATTAATTTCACAAAGTGAGGGGCTGGGAAGTAGAAATTAGTTTTACTAGACTTAAATGTTGAAATTCTAAAATGTTGGTTATAATCAATCCTAAATATAAAACTTCTGATATAAAACTCGAACGTCCTCCAAGGACTGTTTATCAGAAACCCCTAATTTCCAGCCTAACATGTCAAATGTGAAATTTCAGACCACATTTTACATTTTAGAAGCAAAGAATAAGAAAATAACTTTCCCTCTCTAGACAGAAATTGTGCTAAATGAAAGTTGTGTGCCTTTCAGCTTTGCTTTTAATAAATAAATATTCACTTCCAGGCAACACAATTCGGAATTGTAAGTCAAAAGTATGGATTTTAAACAAAGATTACACTTTCACAAGAACACTTTCAGGACAGAGCCATTTCTTATCTCAAGCAAAAGGCTGAATGGTGTACATGGTTCCATCCAATCCGCCAACTGTGACCCACAGACAACAATGTATTTTATATGAAATAAATATAATAATTTGCACTACATAAGCTCGGGGTTAGCCTTATGTTTAGGAAAGTACGACTGATGAAAAAATTTTATTCCTAATACCGACATGGATCAGATCCAAGATATAAATTAGATTGTTTATTCATTATTCATTATTTAGCTGGTATTAATTTAACAATAAAGACATATATTTCGTTCTGTAATACTCTGATACATTATCATACTTCAAAGTATCTCTGATTCCAGAAGTCCATCACTTCATTGTTGATGTTAAGTATTAGACAGAGGCAGTTTGATTTGTGATCCATTAGAGCGAAAGTGTCTAATGCTGGTTCTGGAGAGCTGGATTCATGCCATAGTTTTAGGATGACCACTGACTTTGAAACCATTCCCATTTATAATCAGTGTGTGTACATTTATCAACAAAACAGGTGTTCTGGCTGGACTGTTCCAATGGAGAGCATGGTCAAGACTGATTTGCTTATGGCTGAGCCCAAGCTGACGAGGCATGATGAGTACAAGAACAATGGATTTAACCCAGATCTGTGACTGGGGGTGAGTGTTTGAAACGTTTCAGCTCTCCTCCATCCTCTTGTTGTGTTCCTATGTTCGCCCTAAGTGTCCAGGGTATGCCCAGGTGTCGGTCTCTTGCTTGCTGTGCCACTGGATTCGAGTTAGCCTGGCTGATGAGGGGTGGTACCCCGAAACCTTTCCCAGGATGCTTGTTTCCAGTCCAGGGAGGACCTGGCCTGGCAGTTCTTGCTGGACTGTTCCCATGGGGAGCCGGGTCAAGACGATGTGCATTTGGCTGGGTCCAAACTGGACTGGCATGGTGAGCAAAAAAACAATGGGTTGAACCCAGATCCGTGACTGGCGTTTCAGCTCTCGTCCATCATCCTGTTGTATTGCTGTGTTCACCCTAAGTGGCCACAGTATGCCCAGACATGGGTCCCTTGCTTGCTGTGGCACTGGAATCACGCTAGCCTGGCTGATGAGGGGTGATACCCCGAAACCAATTCCAGGATACTTGTTTCTGGTCCAGTGAGGACCTGGCCTGGCAGTTCAGGCTCGACTGTTTCCATGGGGGGGGGGCATGGTCAAGACTGATTTGTATATGGCTGGGTCCAAACTAGGGTGGCATGGTGAGCAAAAAAACAATGGATTTAACCCAGATCTATGACTGAGGGTGAGTATCTGAAAAGTTTCAGCTCTCATTTGTGTTATGTTTGCCCTAAGTGGCCAGGCTATGCTCAGACGTGGGTCCCTTGTGTTGTGGGTCCATTTTAGTTCCCTGCCTGGGCACAGGAGATAGCTTAGCTTTTAGCTTGTGGACCTGTTGCCCTTTTTACCTGATACCCTTTGACATATTTTTATGCTCTGTTATATTTCATTTAATTATTTATTTCCTTTTAGCACTGCTTGCAGATGTGTACATTTTTGAGAAATGTTTTTATTCTCCTAATCAGTGTTATTCTGAGAAAGCGTCATTATCATTGATGTATGTGGATAATTGTTGGAATTTGCATTTTTGCAGGGTCATCCCCAAACTTTTTGCCTCCTTCCTCCTATTTTTTTCTGACCTGTTTTTGTTGGCTTTAGAACTCTGAGCACTTAACCACTGCTAACCAGTGCTAAAGTGCATATGCTCTCTGTGTAAATTGTATGGTTGATTGGTTCCTGGGGCCCTGAAAGGAGAAGCTGGCAGCCAAAGAGTGAGAAATCCATGCACAGAATGCTGTGCGGGGAAAGATCAACGCAACAACGATCTGAGGCTGAAAAATCAACGAGCCGCTGGCTTCGCGGATGAAAATAGACGCTCGCCTGCAACGTGCCCTGAAGATCAATGCCCGGGGCAGGAGAAACGGCGCACAGCATCGCTGACGGAGGCTGGTGGGATCGCAACCCGCGATGCTTGGTTTTCAGATCATCGTGCAGCTGGATTTCCGACGCAAACACCGCTGGGAGTGTAAAAACAGTGCAAAGCCTGCCCGGGCCTGAGAGTGCTGACCGGATCCACGCATCGCTCTCCTGCGGAGAGAAGAAACAACACACGCTGGTCCGACTAAAGGAGAAACGACACAAGGTCTCGCTCTTGAGTGAAATCGATGCATCGCAAGCCCTTTTTGACGCACACTCGCCCGTGCTGGGTTATTTTTGACGCACCCAAGGTACATTTTCACGCTAACAGCGTTAGTGTGTGTTTAAAATTATATGACTTTTGAATTTTTATTGATAACGACTTGTGTATTGTGGATTTTTGTCGTTTTGGTCTTGTTTTGTTTAGATAAATAGTTTCTATTTTTCTAAACCTGTGTTGTGTCATTTTGTAGTGTTTTCATTAAGTTACTGTGTGTGTTGGTACAAATACTTTACACCTAGCACTCTGAAGTTAAGCCTACTGCTCGTGCCAAGCTACCAAGGGGGTAAGCAGGGGTTAGCTGAGGGTGATTCTCTTTTACCCTGACTAGAGTGAGGGTCCTTGCTTGGACAGGGGGTAACCTGACTGCCAACCAAAGATCCCATTTCTAATAATAATGACATCCTGCTCCTTTTGTTTTATGTTGACAAGAACAGAACGCAAACATGTCAGGTATTCATTATGTAAATGCAGACACAAGTTTGCGTACACAATCTCATATTTAGGTATATATTCACGTCAGGATTCCTGCACAAAGAATAACATGCGCACTACAAAAACACATCACGAGACCAAGGTCATTAGCGGGGGTTCCACGAGGATACACCATCTCGACTCCACACCACGTTACAGTGAATCACAGCCTTATGTCTCTACGATTCCTGATCCGGAGACTCAGGGGCAGATCTCACCCTAAGGTAACGGGGGTTGGGGGCATTTCTCATGGACACTGTACTGGCAGATTAGGTTTATCATGCCCATCTCTCGCTGTAGAGTAGGGTTTATGCCTTACTATTAGGAATTGCATATTTCATGTGTATTGCAATATGTTGGGGGTTTATATTTTCACCACTTTTATCCTCACCATTCTGCTTCTGTTATTTCTGATTGTCTTAATCATTGCAGCACATGCATTTTATCGTAGATTGCAGTCTTTTCAATAAATATATTGAAAACTGTCCTGCATCTTCTCCATTGCCCGTTTGTGTGTGTGTGTGTGTATGTGTGTGTAAGAGACTTATTTCTAATGAGAGAAAATGGGTGAGATTTGTTACACCAAGTCTTCCATGAGAGTTCACCAGAGTCCATGAGCTAGGCAGCCAGAAATCACCTTTACTACTTAGGTTTTGTGTGATGTACTGCAAGAGAGCTGGGAGGTTTGGGCCAACAGTTTCTAACTGGAGTAGGAGTGACTCAGTCAACTATGAGCAAAAGGGTTGCTGCCCTTAATCCAGCAGTCTCCCTGAGAGGCGAGAGTCATTCACGACACTTGCTCTCTGTGCCACAGGACTCAAGCTTGCCGAAACCAGTCCCAGGATGCTTGTTTATGGTTGAGGGAGGCCTGGCAGTTCTGGCTGGACTAGTCCCATAAGGAACAGGGTCACAACTGATTTGCAAATGGCTGGTTCCAAACCGTGGGGGGCATGGTGAGCAAAAGAACAATGGATTTAACCCAGATCTGTGACTGGGTAAGTGCAAACTTTCAGCACTCCGTCCATCATCTTGTTGTGTTGCTGTTATCAGTGTAAGCATCGTCGACAACCACTGCACTATAGTGTCCAAGAAAATCAATACAGTTAAGCTATTGTTTCATAGATAGATAGATAGATAGATAGATAGATAGATAGATAGATAGATAGATAGATAGATAGATAGATAGATAGATAGATAGTTAGATAGACCACAATGCAAACATATAACTTTATCTTAAAACAGTAGCCTGTAGAACCTTGCTTGCCAGACAGGTAGAAGATCATAATGATGGAAGCCCTAACAGCAGTGAAATATGCAAACAGAGGAGGTCTTATATTACAATACCTGTGCAGTTATGGTGAGGCAGGGGCCTGAAAACAAAAGCAGCATGATGCAACATGTGAGGTCACACTTTGGGTAGATACAAGGTTGGTCAGCAGATGGCACTTCAGAAGTATTTATTTATTGGTTTATTTGTTTATTGTGTTGTTTTATTTAGTGCAAACTAGACTCAAGGGATGGCAGAGTGCTTTTGGGAGTTGCAAGAATGGCATTGATTGGTTCTATCAACGACTTGAGGATGTTAAGTGTGTATAATAATAAAATGACATACAAAAGTGTAGCAGGTGGAGAACATGCCGAAACCCTATAATTACAATTTTGTACTATAGGAAACTTTCAAAGTTCATGTACCATTCATTACATTAGTCTCGGTTCTACAGTGAGAGTCAGACTACAGGCAAAGATAGTTAATGAATTGTTGACAAAGTAGTCTTTTTGTCCTGAAGATACAAGCTAGCATGTGCTTGGTGCATTGGCTTCATCGAAACAGAGAGAAATGTTAAGTGATTTGTTGTCTAGGCTAAGCACCGTTTTGCTAAATCGCTTTTTGGAACAGGTACGTTGTTCCACTTAGGATTGTTTTTTGGATTCAAAGGACAGCTTCTGGAGGAAATGGTTGGTGTTCATCTGCGACCATTCAGGTCACAATTAGTTTTCTATGATTTGGAGTTCAACCATACAACTTGGGGACTGCGGCCTGCGGGACAGCATGAAGTGTCCTGGTGGAAGAGTCCAAGAGCGAGTGATGTTGGGACGCGTTGTGCCAGTTGTATTAAGAAGCGTGCACGCGGCTTGAACTTTTAACAAGTGTCACGGGATGCTGTGCGGTAAGATTTTTATTTACAGGTTACAAGAAGGGCGAAGGACCAGAATTAGCCGAGAACAACATTCAGGCATGGTGCTGCAGATCCTACCCAGCGGGGACTCCCACCACTCCAACAGCCATCATGCCTCGGGACCCCCTACTGAGGGGCAGCTCTTGGAGTCCCAAGTCCTGGAGGAGCTGAGGAGGGTGTGCAGTGCCTGGCATGCAGTGTACTGAAACAACAGCAACCAAAGGTGAGTGACCAGTGGGTGCACGGGGCAGAAGGATGGGGCAACATTTGATAGCAAGTAAGGGATATGCACATGGACAGAAACAAATCGAGCTCATGTCCACGAATGAGAGGGGTGGGAGCTAGGTGGCATGGGGCTGAGGAGTCTGCAGAGCCAGGCATACAGTGTGCTAGAGCAACCGCAAGCAGAAGTGGATGCTTACTGCAGAGTCTTGTGAACAGGGCCGGTGGGAGACAACAAAGGGACAGAGGGTCACAAGTGTACAGGCTGGCGCAACAGTGGCGGGGGTCCGATGGGTGCATATGAGGCATACATTGAATAATATGATATACACGATTGCTGTAGCTGCACCCCTACCGCCTCATTCCTAGTGGCACTTTGTGTGGAATTGTGTGTAAGGGGCTACTGCTTTGTGATATGCATGTGGTGTGTATGTGTGCATTCATGCAAGTGTGCTTTTTATAGGTATTTTTGAGGATGCGTTTTACTGCGTGCTCTATGCGCGGGTGTATTGAGCATGGAGTTACTGTATATAGTGAGACTCAGGTTTCTTGCGTATGTATAGTTTGTGAGTGTTAATGCATGAGTGAGGGGCATAGTTGTGTGATCTGTTTCGGGGAGTGTGCTTATGAGCTGAATATGCCCTGTGTATCAGAATGTGGCATGTTTTGTGGGGCTTGTTTTTGAGCTTTGTGAGTAGTGTTTTTAGTGACTGCTGGGGGCAACCTAGTGTGTGGCATGGATGATTTAGTGCGAGCACTTAGGTAAGGTAGGTATCATGTAGATTCATGTTTGATGAAATTTGCATATCCTGTTTGGTGCTTCCTTACTCGGTGCCTATGTATTTTATTTGGCTGACAGGTTTGCCATCTTAGATTAAACGTCTCGGGTGTCTGTGGTTAAATTACAGCTTTTGTCAAACAAAGGAAGAAAAGAGGACAAAAAATACGCAACAACTGCTCTGTCCAAAATATGTTCCCTATGACAAGTCTTAGAAATATTTCTAATAAAAAGTGTACATTTACCTAATATGTGAGAACTATTCAGTATGACCAAATTTCATTGTCAGTTAGTGTTTTGTAATACAAATTAGCAAGCTTCCTCTCAAATTCCTATGCCTCCCCTTTTCTATTTGTTTGCTTTTAGGTTTTGATATTTAAAGTAACAAAGGGCCTGATTTTGATCTTGGCGGTGTTACCGCCAATCCGCAGCAGACCAGAAAAGACCGTCAAGTTGACAGTGTTCCGCTCTCTGTATTCAGATGTATTGGAGCTGAGCCGAAGGCTGGCACAAAGCAGTGCTCCTCCTAGTCAGTAGGCTGGCGGGTTCCTGCCTAGCCTATTTGGATGTTACAGTCCTGCAAGAGGTGTACTGGCTATGTATTTCTGATGGAGGAAGACCGTTGCTGGGCCCAATGGACATCGGGCAGGGCTGGCTTTAGGGAGGTGCGACCGGTGCGGCCGCACTGGATGCTGACCTGGATGGCAGGGAGGGTCTGTGCTTAGCAATAATTCACAAAACGTGCAATTTAAAAGCACCTGCTGCAGAGTTCCTTGTGCTTCTAGCCTTCAGCAAGCAATAAAAAATGTCAAGGTAACTCTTGTGATTAATGTTCCTGTGAGAGAGAGAATGATGTAGTTTTGTTTAGCTGCAACTTTGACTCGCCATAAAGTAGTGCCGAGGGTTAATATGCCTGCTGCAAAGAACAGATCTGTATTTTATGTGGAAAGCTCTGTGGATTAGTAAAACGAGCCTTCACCAGTGCTTTAAAACAAATGAAATGTATGAGGAAGGGGGGCTATGGAGAGATGAGGGGCACTTTTGCCAGGCGGTAGTGAGGCAATCCGAGTAGGTGGTCATGGGGTGGGGGATGGCAAAAAACACTGTCGCACAGGGCGCCATCAGCCAGCCCTGACATTGGACAATGGCACTGGCCATGGAATAGAGGTAAGTCACACATACACTCTGTACCTTAACTATATGTGTCACCCTAGACTACACACAACACAACAAATCCATTCCACCACAACACAACACAACACGGACATGCCGGAAACACACATTGTCATACATCTATGACACAGCACACACACATTATGGATACTGCACCCACACGCAACACAACCAGAACAATCAACACAACTACACACTCACCTACACAAACACACTATAGCACAACTACACACATCCCGACAGCCACACAACAACACTCACCTGAATATGATACACAGCAACACAACACACAACCAAACATACACATCAAATCCACATACAGACAAGTGTATCATCCACTCCAGCTGCCTCCGCCTTCCTGTCACAGGAATTTATAAAATTTGAGGTCCGGCGATGGAGCGGGTGGGAGTTCAGTGGCAGCAGCGACGAAAGGTGTTGTCCAGTTGTGTCCAGTGGAAAATGGAAGCAGAAAGGTTGGAAAAAGTGAGTTTGGGGCACTTCGCTCCCTAATCTACCAACTCGGACATAGAGGTCCGACCGCCACAGTTGGCTTGGCAATAAGGCACATCCAAACCTGCTCAGCGGTAAAGGTGGCTGGAGTCCAGCCATCAGCCCCTATTACCAATGCCGTGGACAAAAATCTTGCAGGATTCAGCTTGACCCTGCCCCAAGGCAGTGGAGGTATAGTGAAGGCATTCTATCCATTGAGGCCGGAGACCCCAGTGAACTGAGGAACAATGCAGACAGAGCAACCATTAGACATTTAATGAGAGCCTGTTTGGAAGAGGCATGTGATTACCTGTGTTGCCAGAGGACAGAGGGGTTTAGTAGATGAGAACTGTGAGGAAGAGACTGCGGTTTTCGTTGCTCAGGTGTGAGATTGTCTGGGCAGGTCCTTCCCTTTGTGCCTTTGATTGATGCAAAAGAAATACCTACAAACAGACAGATGCAATATATTGTGCTTCACTGTGCTTATGTTGAGGGTGCTCCAGGTTGAAGGCGGGCTCTGTGCGACATGCCCTGAGAAGCATTAGTAAACACCAACTACAACAGACTTTGTTCTCCTTTATCCTGCCTGATTATTGGATGGATAGGGGAGGAGCATCTCTAACAGATATTTAAAATACAACATTCCTGTTTCGGTACTATGTTTCATCTGATTTTATTGGAAAATAAAACCAGGTTTAATCTGTATTTACCCGTGAGTGGTGATAGTGTGTGCATGCTTCGGTTCTCTTGGCAAACACTGGTATTGTTATTCATGCAAATAATGCTGTTTCCTTTTATAGTTTTGCATAGTATCTCATAAAGCCTTCAAAATGTTCCTAAAAATCCTAAATGAAAACTGATCTTAACTTAAAACTTCTAACTGCTGACTAATCTTTCCAACAATTCTCTCCTTCCTTTCCCTGCATGCCTCCTCTCTCTGAGCACGGCCTACAATAAGCCACAGATATGTTTTATCTTAACCCCTATTATTGCATTTGTGTAATGAAGCATTTTAATTTATTCTACTAATGCAGCTCCCAGCTAGCTACATATTACAACCACTTCTTGACATCTCACGACGACAATCATATATGGGATGATATTAACAAAGTACTTCCCAGCAGATCTCTCCATCGCTTCTCCTTTTAACCTATGCCTGATCTGAACCATTAACTCTAAACAAAATATCTCAGAATGCATAACCCAGGGCAGAATCAAGTTAAATGAACTATGAATTTAATAAATACAATAAAGGGGCCTGCAGAACTATCCAAAATTGCTAGTTACTGAAAACCATAAACTGTGCGCCTGTCTCTCACACTTGTTAATCCATCACTCTTGTATGAATGTTTTGACTAACATAAGACTTTATGGGACAAAAACATGCTAAGCAAGGACAAGTAAACAACAAACCCTTTGAGGAGCTAGAGGTAGCAAGGAAAGACATGTCTGTCCACCTATTGACACAGGTTGGCAATTGCAGTGCAGCTGGAAGGTATAGCAGTTGTACCTGAAAGCCCAACAGCATTCTGTCAAAAAGATATGAAGACAGACATTGCTATGATTTATACGTATACAAAAATCCCACAATCCTTAAACCTGACAGTCATCACCTATGACTTTATCACCATAGTCAGGTGATAACGCACAAGCATGCCCATAAATATAGATTAACTAACTTAATTTAATCTACTCTAACTTCCCCTCACCCAAACATTAACCATAACTCTAATTCTAAACAAACTGAATCATACCAACAAATCAACACATAATATCAGGAATGCACATCTGACTTCCAACAGAGAGTTACATGGTCATTTGCAGCCCACTGGTTGGAAATACTTTAAGAAAGACAATCAGTAGATTTTATACTGGCCACATGAACACCTATATGTACATAAGGACAAACTGACCAAGAATTCCTGTTATTGTTTTAAGGAGGATATGAAAGCATTAGACTGTGTTCTTTTCATCATCCAAATAAGTGTTTTTAACTGAATTGATTCAACTCGACGACAGGCACGTATTTCAAGTTTCCAGGATATGACTTTGCACTCAAAAAGTAATGAGTCGCTTGTTTTAATTTGTGAAACGGAATAACTAATCTCCTAGTCACAGTGCAATAATCTAAAAAGTGAAACCAATTAAAGCTGGCAATTTAAAAATATAAATCTATCTCCCTTACGAGATAGCCTGTTGTTTTATAGGACATCAGTATTGGACTAAAGAAAAACATTTAACAATAATAGCTGGGTTACATATCCATGAAAATGTAGAGATCCAAGGAGAACAAGGCTACAGCTGCTCTCCCCAGGGATAACTTCGGGCACAAAGATAGGGAGAGGAGATAGGGTATGGTCAGAAATGGGCGGGGTTAGAATGCGGTGGTATATAAGGGTACAAGGTCAATGATCCAGTCTCTAGTGGGCTCCATAACCACATGACAGGCAGGGAACGTTGAAATCGGCTTTTAGAGGTAGACCAAGGAAGTTGTGGTATCATAGAGAGATCACCTGTACATACAGGTTATAGCTAGATATAGTGGTTTGGTGGTCAGAGTGGCAATACACACACTTTGCAAAGCTGGTAGGGATAGCATTCTAAAAGCTGGTACTCTCAGCCAATCGTGGGTGGACATGGCTCAGCTACAGAGGCAGGCGTCCTGAGGTGTGGTGACAGGGGCACCAGCTGGTCAGCACTGTGAGGGAGGATGCAGCATAAGAGTATTCCAGGGGTGGCACAGCTGTCGCACAAGGGTGAGGAGGCTGCAGTTAGCACTTTAAAGGAGAGAAGGAAAAGCTTACCGCCACGTCATGGCAGCAAGAAGGTGGGTTGTGAGCGGAAATCGTGCAGCCGGGCTCCTTGACACCAGTGAGGTGAGGGAGGTGGGTTTCTGGAGGAAGGGGTGGAGAACGTTTCAGCCGAGGATTTCGGCGGAGGTAATGGAAAAGGCACAGCCTTATTGCTGTCTGAGCAGTGGAAAGGATGATGGTCTAATAGAAAGAAGGAGGAGTTTTGGCATATTGCAGAGATCTGGAGTGGATCCACCACACACCACAACATACAGAGGAAAACATAACAAAGCAATTCGGAACTTAGAGAAGCAGAGCAAGAGAAGATGAAGATGCTACCAAATGTAGGGATGGTTGGTGGTCACTGTTGGATGTAAAAGAGAGGGAAGAAGGTAAAGTTGTGAAAAGGTCTATAAGAGTAGGGGATGTAGCACTAAAAGGGAAGCACAGATTAGATTCACAAAACAGAGAAAGGAAGACATACAAAACAGGAAAAGACTCCCTTACATGAGATAGCAATGCCATTACGGTCACACCGGTCTGAAAAAACACAAGACCAAGAAATGGAAGCATGAATCTGTGAATATGTTTAAATTGTTGCCTACAGACATACAGGTCACTTTATTAAGACAGGTTTAAAGAATCACTTCATAAACATAACAAAATGCATATTAAAATCCGAACCTCTCTAACACATAAAATTCCTGTCATTACCACATCCCTTAATCTTCTAACTTGTAAACATTACTGAAACAGCTCCCCAAGCGCTTGTACCTCTCTCCTTTCTTCTGCCACTCACAGCCTTTACTTTGCATTCACTAATCTCTTCCTCACTCCCTAGGAAGCCTCCCTAGTGCTGTTACAAAGCCTCAAACCTACTCTTTCCCTCCCATGTGCTCCATTCTTCCCCAGCCCCCCAGATACCTGGTTACGTCCGCAACAGACACTCTATCCCCCAAACTACAGCCACCTTAATACTAAAATCTGTCCTACCGTCGGCTCCCAAAACTTCACTTCACCAAAGTAAAATGTTGTATTAACTCTAAAAATAAGAGTGGGAAGGTGGACCTCAACTTACCCTGCCTACCTACATGGTAATGGAGCCTGCAAGAGACTGGACCCTTGCCTTCTGGCCCTTATATACCACAATATTATAACCCCGCCCATCTGCGTCCTTAGCCTATCTCCTCTCCCTGTCTCTGTGGCCTGTGCTACTTGCCCGAAGCATCCTGGTGGTGGAGTCTGCCTGTAGCCTTCCTCACGCTAGGTCCCTACATCATGCAATAGCCATCAATACCACACATTTGTATTAGAGAAAAGGCCACTTTATTAAGACAGATTTGTAGAATCACTTCATAAACAGTACAAAATACATTAAAAAAACAACCTCACTAATACATTAAATTCCATTTCCTCCTTCCCTAAACTTGCAATTTGCGACTAAAACAACTCTCCATATGTTGCACCTTTATCCTTTCTTCTTCCATTCACAACCTTTTCCTTGCAAGACTCAATCTCTAGTTCTAACACCCCAGCAAGCATTCCCAAGCGAACTACCCTAGCGTTCTCCCACATCCCCAAACTTTCCTTGACTCTCCCCAATTCTCCCTCATGTTTCATGAGCGAGGTGGAAATACTCTCTACCCCCCAAAACTACCACTATTGAGGAAAACCCTGGAAGGTGTTTTCCTGCCAACGCCTTCCCTTTGACCCCCTTTGTCACCTTGCTGATAATTCCCCTTAGACCAAAATTTCTCGATTCACAATATTGCTAGACCTTCTTTTATTTCCATCATATAATAGACATGACCAAATTTAGACAGATACCCCCCATCTGCTCTAAACAAATATATCCATCCTCCTCTCTGATGGACATATGCAATAAAATGTAAATTCACATTGACACACAAAACCTCTCATTGCTCTGTTCAACATTTTTCTTGCTTTATCCATTGCCGGATGTTTGCACACCCCTCTCCAATGCCTTGTAGGCATACCTTCTGTCCATACAATGTAAGTATCTGCCCACTGACTTTTTAGCATCTTTAAATCTTATTTCATTTGTGTAATCAATATTAATACTAAGAGCTGCACCAAAAGCTTTGCCCTAAATGAATGACCACCATATCCGGATTCCGTCTGCTTGAAAAGAGTTCTGCTAATAAAGACAGCAAAGTTCCCCAATGCATGCCACTTTTTCCCCCACCATACTACTTCATGCAAGCTTTTGTGAAGTGCCAGGAAATGGCTATAAATCTGTTGGTTTGCATATGTTTCTGCCCATCTGACAAAGGAATGCCCCACAATTCATATATCATCTTAAACAAGTTTGGTTCGATAACACAACCTGCACTGAAGAAAAGAAACATATCAGAAAGAGGCATCTAACCAAAACCTTTAAGCCATGCCATTTCCGGATATATTTTTCACAACATTTGCACTTCCACCTCCTAATCCGATTAATTTCAGCCCACAAGCTCCCAAAGATAGCAGCTTCTGTCACTGCACAAATTCATGTGATAACCTTAATTATTTCAAAGTTATCCTCATCACTGCTGTCAAATTGGACACCATGAGTCGAGATCCATCTCTCTAGCAGGATATTGATTCACCTCTCAAACCCAGCCATGCCGTAAAATACACCCATTCTTCAACAGGGCATATGTTAACCTTACCACTCCTGTTCAACCAAATCCACTTCCCTCTACCTAACTGATCTGCCATTGCTGCTCTCAACCAAAATCATATTCTCTGCTCTTCCAAGAAAACTTTATTGCTTCTCCCATGTCCTTTACCACGTACACCCAAGAGCTGCAATGTCAACCAGCATCATAAAACATCTATAACATACACAATCTGTACTTCAAACTCGTCATAGCAACAAACTTGTAACATCAATATTTACTTTTCAAGTAATGCCACTGTCATCTGCTCTCATTGGTGCTTGTATACCCTTTTCTCAAGCCCACCATTCAAAACTTTCAGTATTAAGTCCCCTTCAACTAAGTGATAATTGAACAACAATTTGCCTTAACAAGATATTCCAGCCAATTTACACACTATAGTAGTGTATGCCAAAACCTTTTTATTACAAACTTCAGCACCATTCTCTCACTCTCTTCTTTGTTAGCTACTGCTTTTCCATTTTTTGGAACCCTGGGAAGAATCTACCTCGCTATCAAGGTGCTACAAAAACGAGGGCAATATGATACACTTGAAGGATCCTCCTCTAGACTCGGGTGTCAGATTCACCTCATAACCTCAGTGTACAATGAAGAGGCAAGCAGTGTCTGAAGTGATTCAGATAATTATCCAGCACTGAAGCAAATACAAATGACTGAGAAGAGACTTAGGGCTCATTTAGAGTTTGGCATATGAGATTTTTCCCACAAGGGCAATGGCATAAAGTATTCTTTCACCCTGATGGAGTACCCACCCGCTAAATCTAGAGATGTAGAAAGTTTGATGGATGTTGTTAGAAATTGGGTCTCTAGTTGGCATAGGTATACACCCTATCCAAGTCGGGATCACAATCCTAATCAGGGTAAGTCAGATACACACTTTAGTTTAACCTGTGCTCACCCTCTAGTAGCTTGGCACAGAGCAGGCAGGCTTAATGTTAGAGGCAATATGTAAAGATTTTGTGCAACACACACACAGTAACACAATGAAAACACTGCAAAAAAAACTCCACACAGCTTTAGAAAGTAGAGAATATTTATCTGAGTAAAACAAGACCAAACCAACAAAAATCCAATCAGTAGAAGTCGAGATATGAATTTTTAAAGATTAGGGGCCTGATTTAGATCTTGGCGGTGTTACCTTCAACCCCCGCGGTGACAAACATAAAAAGACCATCAAGTTGCCGGTGTTCCGCCTGCCATATTTATATGTATTGCGTCTGAGCAGAAAACTACCACAATGGAGTACTCTTCAGGCTGACGGGCTGTCAGGCTGGCGGGTTCTTGCTGAGCCCATTTACATGTTACAGTCCTGCAGGCAGTGTACTGGTGATGGATTGTTGACAGAGGGAGACCAGTGATGGACCCAGCGGACAGCGACGGAAGGTAGTGTCCAGTCGAAAACAGCAGCAGAAACGTGGGAAAAGGTCCGTTTTGGACACACCTCCCCCAATCCGCCAATTCAGACATGGAGGATGGGCCGCCACAGTTGGCTTGGTGGTAAGGAGCATCCAAATCTGCTCAGTGGTAAAAGGGGCTGGAGACCTGCCATCAGCCCCTACTCTCTAGTATTGGAGTATCTTTCATGGATTCACATGTTTGAATCATCCCCATTGGTGAGATTTGAGTCCCACTGTATATTCAAAAGACATTGAATTTAATAGCGTATTCACATCATTTAAAAAGAAATTAACTACAGCCAATCAGGCAAAGGCACCCTTTAGAACTGTCCCAGCAGAGGCATCTTCCGTCAGATTTTCTACCACGTTGTGTGAAAGGGAGTCTACCTGAGCTCTGCTCAGTTTTCTTCAGAGATTCTACTAGAATACTTTCAACTATGTTCCAGTATGTCAGAAGTACTGAGAAAGGGATTAATCTGACCTTGTGGGACCTGTGGTAAGAAGAGGCTACAATTAGAAGATCCACACAAAGAATGTACCCATTGCCTTCATCCAGCCTACAGGTAAAGGATTGCAAAATATGCTGAATTTTTCCCACAAAAACACTTAAAGATAGAGAAGGACGTCTTTTGATTTGGCTCCAAAAAATAAAGACAAAGGGGGTCATTCTGACCCTGGCGGTAAAATCCGCCAGGGCCAACGACTGCGGGAGCACCGCCAACAGGCTGGCGGTGCTCCCATGGGCATTCTGACCGCGGCGGTACAGCCGCGGTCAGAAACGGAAAACCAGCGGTGTACCGCCGGTTTCCCGCTGCCCTGGGGAATCCTCCATGCGCCGCCATGGGGATTCCGACCCCCACACCGCCATCCTGTTCCTGGCGGTTGTGGCTCCCGGGAACAGAATGGCGGTATGGGGTGTCGTGGGGCCCCTGGGGGCCCCTGCAGTGCCCATGACAATGGCATGGGCACTGCAGGGGCCCCCGTAACAGGGCCCCACAAAGATTTTCAGTGTCTGCCATGCAGACACTGAAAATCGCGACGGGTGCAACTGCACCCGTCGCACCCCTTCCACTCCGCCGGCTCCATTCGGAGCCGGCATCCTCATGGAAGGGTGTTTCCCGCTGGGCTGGCGGGCGGCCTTTTGGCGGTCGCCCGCCAGCCCAGCGGGAAACCCAGAATACCCGCGGCGGTCTTTTGACCGCGCAGCGGTATTCTGGCAGTCCCAGCAAGGCCGGCGGCTTCCGCCGCCGGCCGGGGTCAGAATGACCCCCAAAGTCTGTAGTTATATCGGAAGCAGAGGATAGTGACAGTTCTGTCACCTCTCAAAGACAATCTAAGAAGAAGGAGAGGTCACACCATGGGTCACCACAGAGACGATAAAAGGCTTTAAAAAAGATGCACCACCATGCATCTATGAGATCCTCTCATGAGGAAAAAACTGTAATGATAGAATCCAGATTGGAGCCTACCACTCCTTCTGTGGCATGTCAATAAAACTTGTAAAATCTTCTTCTGAGCCAGTTTGGAAAAAGAAACAACTGACAGAAAGGACATCGCCGACAATGGTGTCATCATTAAAATCATCATTGGTGATGGTAAGGGTTAAATTGATTCCTATGACACCGTTGACGACTAGGTGGCCGATGACTACATCATTGACAACAACTGCATCATTGATGGCAACTACAATGGCGACCACAACCTTGTCATCAACTACCACCACAATGTTGATGACAATAAGTACCGTCAACAAAGGACACGCCATCAATTTAGACCACAGCATTGACAAAGAAAGCATTGTCAACGAGGACCACACCATCGACGAACACATCGTCGATGAAGCATGTAAAACCCACCTCGATGGCACTACCGACGACGATACCATCGACGAAGTCCTCATCAACAAGACCATCACTATTGCAGCTAGATGAGGAAATTACATTTTCTAAGGATAAAACAAGGAAATCACTGTCTGCACCACCCCCATCGACGACACAGTCAATGAGGCTACAGTCTACCCCTTTAATACTGCATCCAGAACGTATATAGCCCAGCAAGGTGTCTCCTTTTCCACCTAGCCACTTGCTGGATATTGAAGATTCGGATGAAGAAGATCAAGGTCCGTTTGGTACAGAACATCGGAGCAGCCTGTAAAATACCAGGACAATGACAACAACGGGGAGTACTAAGAGCCTGTGTATCAAGGTCATCTGTATGATAGTCAGTTACATTAGCCTATAGATCAATTCCAACATTACCCTTCATCACAGGCCATGCTCCAGGTTCCGTCAACCCTAGTTCAAGATCTACGGGGTATGTTTCATGATTATTATAGATGTTTTTCAACACCAGCAGTGATGCAGTCTTCTTCTGTACCTCCTACTATCACAGAACACTCACCGCTGCCAGTGCCATCACCTACTCTGAAGATGATTCCAAGACTGCAAATTGCTATGTCTCCTCGAGATGATCTAACATCTTCCTCATCACCCGAGGATGAAGAAGACAGGGAAGAAGGTGAGATTCATGGCACACAATCTTTGACAAGTGAATGGGATGAATATGTTATTCCAATGTCTTTCCGTCCAGTACAACAGCCAAATGATTCCCAACCTTAATATACTGGCGGATTTCACACACTCATGGAAAGAGTGTCAACACGTTTTTACCTACCAATCACCGTAAAGCAATCTGATTGTTTTTTTTAATGATTTTAAAGAACAGGCTAGAAAGATGATACAGACAATTCCTATCATAGATTATATATAGGTGGAAGGACTCAAAATTATGAAGATGCCAGCTATGGTAGCAGCAGTACTGCTGCGTATCGATAAGAAATCTAAGGCAGTGGAAAGATCACCAGCTTGTTTCATAGGGTATCGTAAATCAGATTTGGTCATTTCCCAGGTGGTGCAATGGAAATCAAAAAATACATCAATCCCGATACCCACTCCTTCTGACACGGTAGGCAGGTGACTGGATAATACTGAAAAAATATTCTCCACAAAGGGTGCCACGTTTGTCCGAGTGGCTTATTCCCTGGCAATTCTTGGAAGATACGATTGCCAGATGTGGTCGGACATCGCCAGATACTTGGACATTTTGCCAGCGGACAAAGAAGTGAGAGCAAGAAAGACTTTGCAGGAGGGTGAGAGATCAGCATCTGAAATTATTGATTGTGCAATGGATATTGCCTCTATTGGCTTCAGGCAATTAGCAGGATCAGCAGTTCCCAGAAGGCCGGGCTGGCTAAAAGCTACTACATTCCACCCAGAGGCCAAAACAAAACATGCCTTTTGATGGAGAGGCTTTCTGTGGTAAGCACATTGACGATGCACTACTCATTATCAAGTCAGACACCAAAACAGCAAGATGTTTACGAACGCTCCACTATGGAAAGACACCCTTTCGTGGAGCACGGGGGCGTGGAACATACTCAAAGGTATTGGCCATATTCATCATTCAAACAGCCCTTCCGACCAGGTTTTCAGCAAGGTCAGACCTATCGACGGCCACCATCATCGGCTTACTCCAAACAACAACCTAGGAGACAGCAAACAGCTTCGATTAGAGACAAAAACAGGAAGCAATGACAACCCTTCAGTGCCATTTACAACCTCTATGGAGCAGCATCAAGTGGGAGTCAGAATTTCGGGCTACAATCCCCAGTGGGAAAAGTTCATAATGTACAAATGGGTCCTGATATCATCACATACAAGCACACCCTGGAGTTCACCAAAATTCTGCCACACACCTACCACCAACGCAATCCTTGCCTTCCCCTCTCCATCTTCTTCGCGAGGAAGCATTGGCTATGTTTGCCAAAGGTGCCATAGAAAAGGTTTCATCTTCACAGAGAGGAAAGTGATTATATGCTTGTTTTTTCCTGATCCTCAAGAAATCAGGAGAATGGCGTCCCATTCCGGATCTCAGGAAACTCAACAAGTAAATCAAAAATCAATCTTTTCGTATGATTACACTCCAAGAGATTCTCAGTCTTTGCAATCACAGAGATTTCATGACAACCCTCAGTGTCCAAAAGGCTCCCATATTCCCATCCCTTCGCAGCCATTGAAAGTTTCTCAGGAATCTATCAGCCAGCACTCAATACCAGTTCAAGGGGTTCCCATTTGGTCTCAGGTCCCCACCCCGAATATTTACTTATGTCAAAAAGGCCTTCACGTTTTTCCTTATCTTGATGACTGGCTGATAAAGGCACCGTCTTTTTACCAAGAGTCTGTGGATACAACAACTTGTCTTCAGACATTTCAAAGATTGGGACTCACAGTGAACTTCCAAAAATCTATCCTCTGTCCCCTCAACAAGGATCCCTTTGCTGGGAGCCAAGTTAGATACGCCACAAGACAAAGCGTTTGTGTCGACAGACAGACAAAAGAAGATATCAACATAGCCAGCGATCGTGTAAAAAGACAGTCCGCTTCAGTTCACCATTGCAAATTCCTACTGGGCATGATGTCTTCAGCTATATTTCTTGTTCCAACCATTCCTCTGCAAATGAGACTTTTCCCAGAGGAACTACTTGCACAATGGCTGCAAGAGGACAGCTCGTTCAACGACCTCATCCATATTACACCAGTGATGAAAATCTATCCTCAAATCAATTTTCCAAAGATGGGGAAAACTGACTCTGAATCTTTTTGTAGCACAAGACAACAAAAAATGCAGATTCTACGCAAGTTGAGCTCCCACAAAGGATCTTGGGGGAATGATAACATTGTCAGGGATCTTTGCTTATGCTTTTCATCTGATCCCTCTTATTCCCAGGCTCATCAAGAAAATGAAAAGGGAACTTTGTCGGATGATACTTATTGCTGCTCATTGGCCCAGTCAGCATTGGTTTACAGAGCTCCTATTATTGTCAAAGGAACTTCACGTGCAGCTCAAGCCACAGAAAGATTGGTTATCAATGAATCACGGGCAGGTCCTTCACCCAGACCCAAATTCTCTACATCAATCGATATGGCTCCTGAACATAGTGAACTCCAACATCTAGAGTTTCCACAGGAGTGCAGGGATATCCTTGCAAGAGCCAGAGCCGATGCTACAAATAAGACCTGTAGTTTGAAATGGAAGTGTTTCTGTTTATGGTGTGAAAACGCAAGCACACATACTAGTTTCTCACTTCCTGAGCCAGTGTTACTATACCTTTCCTCTGTTGCCAAAGCAGGTGTGGCACATTCTTCCATCAGAGTACATTTGGCAGCAATTTCTAGATACAGAAGGACTACAGATTCTTCTTTTCTATGGTCACATAGACTGATCCAGCAATTTCTAAAGGGGCTCTTCAGAACATCTTCTCCATCAGCATGCCAGCTCAATACTGTGCAGTCACAGCTTATGGAAAAACCTTTCTAGATGGTCCACCAAACGGATCATAAATTCTTGACATGGAAAATTTGCTTTTGACTTTAACTTCAACAAGAATAGTAAGTGATCTGCAGGCCTTCACAATTAAGGAGCCTTTTCTGCAATTTAAAGATAATAAGGTTATTCTTTGAACTAATCCTAGGTTCAAACATAACATGCTGACAGACTTCCACTGCAATGAACCGGTTGTTCTTCGCACTATTCTCCCAAACCTGCAGACACCTGTGAAAGGAACTTTGCATACTCTCAATGTAAAAAGATGTTTAAAGTTCTATATACATAATGAACAGTGGGGATAAATGAAATCGCATATTCCTTGGATATTCTATGGTTTTCCGTTGTCCTGAAGAGACCTGAAATAAAATAAGGGACAAAACGTGTCAACATTAGTTTTGGAGGAGTCTGTGAAGTTCGAATAATCAAAGCAACAACAGGATACACACTAAGGGAATAGAGGACAAAACCAGTCCTCTGCATTTGTACCACTATAAGGACTACCTCCTGGTGTGGACTGTATATTGAAATAGTGTGACAACCACTCTTACTTTAAACAATCGGAATATTTATAGTTAAGCTTTGAACTGGTGTTTTTGCTCTTTGCTTTTTCATATGGGTGTCAAAAATGGTTAGCGAATAGAGGCTGTTTTTCTTTCTTTAGTCAAACATTTTTCATTTGTTTGTTATATTTGTGCATTTGATGTAATTTGTATATATGTTGTGTAAATTGACATTCTGTGCATTTTCTAGGCACACGTATTATGGGTGAGGATTACTCAGCTTGTTATTAAATTGATAAATACACAATTTTATGTGAGGATTTAATTCTCCTACCAGTGATTAGTTTTGGGTTTTCAATGTGTGCAGGAACTGGTGATTTCATTTATCCCCACTGTTATGCAAATGTATGTTTATTACGCATGCACAGGTTCGGTGAGGTTATGTGGGTAAACCCCTATTTGTATATACTTAAGTTCTATATACAGCGTACAAATGATTTCCACAAATCGGATCAGTTGTTTGTGGCATATGGTAGCCATAACAAGGAAGACCCAGTAACTAAAGCCACCATTGGAGAATGGATCACATCTGCAATACAGTTCTGCCACTCAGAGGCTGGCAGGCCCCTTAATTCTAAGGTCAAGGCACATTCCACTAGAGCACTATTGATGACAGCGGCTCTGTTTGCTGCTGTTTCAATTGACAGTATCTTCCGGGCTGCAACTTGGAAAAGCAAACATACTTTCACACAGCACTACTGTCTAGACATGGATTACTGCAATGATGCAGCTGTGGGTCAAGCAATACTCTTTTCCAGAACGTAACCCTTATATTCTCAAGTGTATGATTTGTACCCACCATCCGCTTTTATGTGCATAACATATTTCTATAAGATGCTTTATAACTGATTGCTACTTTGAATCAAGCATGTAAATCTAGGAAAGGTTCTCCAATACTGAATCAAAAATGTGTTACCTAACTGTAACTCTTGTTCTCCAGTATTGGAATATTTCGTAGATTTACATGCGACCCATCCTTCTCCCCTTAGAGACTCTCCTTCTTGTCACATGATATTTGTTCACACTAGTGCTTCTGAAATCTGAGGGAAGATGCCTCTGCTGGGAGAGTTCTAAAGGGTGCTGTTGCCTGATTGGCAGTAGTTTGGTTCTTTTTAAATGATGTGAATAAGCTATTAAATGCAATGTCTTTTGCAATTGTATGCTATTATGATTACTTTCACTACTTTAGAATATACTGTGGGGCTCCCATCTTGACAACGGGGATGATTCCAGTCTGTGAATCTATGAAAGATTACTCCAATACTGAAGAATGAGTAACACATTTTTTCCCAATTCCGACATCAAAAATCCCATCGATTCGGCAGGACTCGGGCAGTCTTTCGCCTATGGTCACACCAACTTCTAAATTGGGCTGGCGGACCCCCAATGCGGCGGATGGGAAAACCCACAGTTTTTCAATGGCTGGACCATTACCACCAACATCTAAATCAGGGCCTGAATCAGAAATAGTGCTTACAAGTCACTAACGGTCAAAAGGTTATTTGGGATTGTGAGGGACCAGGGCAAATCTAAACTTCAGGCCATTCACAACAGAGAGTAGGCCAGCTACAGAACCCATGCAGGGTCCGCTGAAACAGTACCTTTGATGGAGCAAAGAGTTGACGTCGAAGGCACGATGCGTCTGTAATTTCCATGCAGTCGGGTCACTGCATTGTTGGGCTCTGCTGAAGTGAATGCAATAAATGTGCTGTCGTCGAAGAGCCTCTGCATCAGCTTCGAAGGAGAAATGCAGCAGAATCTCTCATGTACTCGAGGCGATGCATCAGTTTTTGCAGAAATCAGCTGTAGAACCCACTTCTGAGGCCCACGACTGCAGGGGGCACCTCAGGCAAGGGTAGAACTTACAGACAGAAGAGTTCCGTGGCACCAGGAGAGTTGCAGGCAGTCTTTGAAGTCCCTGAACCTGCAGAAGAACAAGGGACAAGCAAGAAAGACCTTGGAGTCACTCTGGGTTCAGCAGAATGGGTTCAGCCCTTGTCGCAGCAAGACAGAGATCACCAGCGGCAGGGCAGCTCAGCAAAGCAGAGAAGCAGTTCCTTGGAACAGCCAGTCAAGGCAAAGTGGCAATTGTTACAGCACAGCATGGTTTACTCCAGCAGAGTTCTTCCTAAGTCCAGGAGTGTACTGATTTGGTAGGTCAGAGAACCAGTACTTATATTCAAATGTTCCTTTGAAGTGGGAGTGACTTCAAGGCACCTCCTCGAATTGCAAAGATATCCTTTCTTCGTAGCCACAGTTCCAGACTATCAGTAGGGAGTATTCAGCCTTTTGTTTGGGTACAGGCACTTCCCTATTGAAGTGTAAGTGTAAGCTCCCATCCACACTTTTAGCCCAGGAAGGGCCATCACAATGCAGATGAACACAGATGAGTCCTATGTCACACCAACCCTTCCTGTGTTTGTGGCTGTCTTGAGGGAATGTACAAAGTGTAGCTGTCACCTAGCCCAGATCTGTATTGAAGACAGGCTGCAAGGAACACAGAGCAGTAATAGCAGAGAAATGCCCACTTCCAAAAAGTGGCATTTCTAAAATAGAAATATTAAATTCGACTTTACCAGTAAAGAGGATTTATCTTACCATTCCAATGTTATTAAACATGATCTAGCTACTCTTTTTATCTGATCAGGAACTACAGCTTAAAAACTTATTAAGGAATTCCCAATGGCGGCCTAGGACAAAAGTAGGCCTCACTGCCTAATCGAAGTGGCAGTAAAACTGCAAACACACGCCCTGCAATGGCAGGCCTAAGACAGGATTAAAAGGCTACTTGTATGGGTGGCAAAATCAGTGCGCAGGCTCACTAGTCGCATTTAATTTACAGGCCCTAGGTGTATGGTATACCACTTTACAAGGGACATACAAGTAAATTAAATGTGCCAATTGTGGATACACTAATGTTACCAAGTTTAGAAGAGAAGCACATGCACTTTAGCACTGGTCAGCAGTGGTAAAGCGCTCAGAGTCTTAAGGCCATAAAAAAGATACAGCAAACACAGAAAGTAAAAAGCAAAAAGTGTGGGGGAAGACCACCCTAAGGCTGTCAGGTCTAACGTACGGCTAACATGACAGAACCGTGTAACAAACTTTTAAGTTTTGTTTTGTAAAAAAACAAAATCCCAAGCCAGAATTTTGTTTATGAAAATAAACAAAGCAATGACCCCCACCCCTCACCATGGGAGTTTTCTCCCACGACCTGGGGGTCATTTTACATCTTCATGGTGGTGATGGACAGTAAACCTGTCATTTGTTAGCCCTCTCTAAATAGGGTGGGTGGACAAATGGCGGAGTAGTCTCATAGCATTAACATACTGAAGGTCTGCCAGACTCTAAATGAAGTGGACGGACCTTAAGTTTGACGGAGGAGGTACTTTGTTGCCTTTGCGATGATGTACCCCCTCCGCTAAACTGTAATTTAGGCTCTTACTTACATACCTCTACAGCAAAACAGCATCAAAGATTTCTCAGCTCAGTGTCCAGAACAACCATTATCAGTTTCATGTCCTGCCATTTGGACTGAAAACAGCTTGGAAGGTGTTTGCAAAAATGCTGGCATAGCTAGTAGCATTGCTTAGTGTTTAGAGCCTGGCAATCTATCCATATCAGCACAAAGAAATGTCAGGTGCATCCTCTATGAGACAGAAGATTCATAGGAACTCCTTCAGAATGAATATTCAAAAGTGTTTATTCCACAAGACAAAGCGATGAGGCTCAGGAATCTGGTATCACATCTTTGCAGGAGGAAAGAAGCTCAAACGAGATTGTGGTTGAAAATGCAAGGTTATATAGTGGCATTGTTGAATCACCTACAAAGACAGGTTTTGGAACCCAGTGACTCAAGATTTGGAAAAAATGGGGCCTGTGGCGGAGAGTTTTTGTGAAGCCATGAAATGGTGGATGTTCTTAGCTTCCCTGGAGAAGGAAATTTTAATTAGACAGCATGGCCAAAACTAATAAAGCGAGATGCCAGCTCGATGTGCTGGTGATTGGTGATGGAGAGATTGTCTACTCATACTCATTGCCATGTAACAGATAGTCAGAAGGTTCCAACTAGAGGGAATTGATGGCTATTCTCTAAGCTGTAATATTCTCAGTCTCTTTCCTTAAGTTAGTAGATTTGTTTGGGGATATGTCAAAGATTCAGAACCCTGTTTCTTGATCTATTTGAGGGCCCAGACAACAATCACGTGCCCAGAGTTTGATTGAGGGTTTGGGTAGAGAGAGCATGGGGGAGTGATCCACTGGCACTGTAATGACCTCTGGAACTAGTTTACACTAATCATATTAGTGGTTCAGTGCTGGGTGAGAAGATCATGGTTTCTTCTGCATCAGTGGCTATCTGCTTGCCGAACTGGAACATTCCAATGATTTCCCTCCTTTCAATGTCATCCAGGGAAAACTTTGAGGTCTTTCTCCTTTTGACTTGAAAGTTGCTTGGAGAGGGTTAGAATATACGGGGTTTTCACTTCACATAGCAGAAGACTATCAACCTTTGTATACTATGTTAGAGAATGGGATTCTATTCCAGAAGGGTATAGATATATTCATTATGTACTTTAAATATCAGCTGTTTTCAACTCTGGAAGGTTTGTTTGATGGTTTCCAACCCAATCAGGCAGTTTCAACATTAAAAGCTCAGAGGTCTGATGATGGAGTTATCTGAGGACAGACTCTTGTCTATTTTCTCTTGAACTGTGCTATTGAAGAAGAAATTGTGGCATTTGGCAAAAGGACGATCCTTATTTCCATGCATCGATCAAGTGATTTTCATGTGTCAACCACCATCAGGTGAATTATTTCCATCTCCAAACCCAGCAGTCTTCCCAGTACAGTGCACAGTTCATCAAGCAAGTATTCTATTCAAATCTATTTGAATCTGTGCTGGAACCCAAAGCATCTTCATCAGGGACCTTCTACAGTAGTTGTTCAGATGCTATACCTATGAGTGTAACAGCATGACATGCTCAATTACTTTAGTTTAGAAGGCTATCTGGCCTTCCACAGTTCTAGTCGCCCCCTCTAGACTTCATTTGCACCTTTGTCAGTGAATCCTTCATAACATCTTTCTTTCTCTCTCTCAACTCCTCTGTCTGTTTGTTAACCCTTCCAATTTGGCCTTCACAGCTTCCAGTGCCTTTTCAGTGCCTCTGAAGGTGTCTGTCCTTGCCTCTCCCATTACACTTATAGACCAGATATGCGTTTGTTCGACCTCTGTAAGGTCCTGCCCAACAGTTGCCTCCGGCATCTCCTTTGTCTCTCTTCTTAGCCTTATTTTAGGGGGTTAAAGAAATCCTCTTTTTTTACGTCTTGCAGCACCATATTTTTCCCAAGTCAGATGAAAAAGGGCAGGTCAGGGCAATCACATTAAAGGTCGCTTTGTTTGTCAAGGGTTTTGATTGTCTCAGCCTAATTCCAAAAGGGGTGCCAGTTCTTAAGACAGTATGGCAATTGCAAGGGAATCTGGCTGGCGGCCTTCCTCAGCCATGCTCTGTCCCAGTTTGCCTGCAACTGTGCACCCAGCTGTAAGGTGCTATCTAGCGAATTATCAGAGCCCTGATTAAGCCTTGGAACGCCATTGGTTTGTTGCATTTCCCCCACGTTGCCCTCGATTATCTATAGCAGGACTCCGTAGGCAGAGACAGCCCTATTTTGCCCTAGAACCATGGGGACCACTGCATGCCCCTCTAATTCAGCAGTGTCAGACCAGCTCCTCTGATGGCTGGTGGCAAGAGGACGGACAATTGGCCAAAGCATGCCGCCGATGATTCCAAGCAAATGCTCTGAATAACGTGTTGGTAGCATGGCTAATTGGGATATGGATTAGATGTTTACTCAGTCACACTCCATTTCAATCACACGTGGCCCTGGAGCAGACTTGAGGGCTGCACAAATGAGAACATAGTGCATTCAGGAGCAACTGGAAGCTCTGACAGCAGTCAAGGGCTGGGGCTTCAGGCTAATAACAGCAGTAAAAAGTGAAGTTGGAGCCCTGGTACAGTAGAAGGACTGACTAGGCACCAAGTCTGATTGGCAATCCCCTCACCAGTCAATGGGATCAAGCGGCTGGCTGCAAGTAGTTGCATGAGAATGGCCCTCTGGATCTGTTTACAAAGGCTGGTGCTAGAGGACGTATGGTCTCAATAAGGGTAAACCAACAGAAGCACAGTCTAATCACCAATGCATCACCACAGCCCATAAGGTCTCCCTGGCTAAGAACCCTAGTTGGGGCATCTCACAGAGGACAATACAGCAGGTTACAGGGAATTTCGCCACTACTACTGACTTTGACAGATACAAGGGCACTTCCCTAGGGCAGCCTGTGGCTGCACGCCTTCAAGCAAGCAGTAGTTGGGGGAAATAACAGGTGCTTCGGCTCTGTATGTCTAATGTGGTGTACAAAGACAGCTTAGGAATTCAAAACCTAAGTGGACACATGCTATTGGATCAAAGATATCTGATGGATAAACTAGGATGGTAACAGAGGAGCAGCTGCTGGAATGGGGAGTACATCAACCTGCTGCAGAGAATGGGTGTTGTACGGTGACAGTTCGCACTGTATAGGTGGACCATAACTGTGGACTTTACTGCACCTACATCATATGGTTGAAGCATTTTCAGCAGCAACAGGAAAGTGTGACTAGAGGCTGCAGCTGCAGTAGGGGGACTCCTCCAAGTTGTACCCAAAATGAATTAGCCGTATAGACCAGTATGTAAGCAAGACTTTTCAGCTCCCTTTGTAAAAGGAACTCAGTAGTCAGTTTTAAAGAAATGACTGCCAAAACGAACAGGAAAGAACTGTGCATCAAATAAATGTTAACAGTCAAATAATAAAAAAAACAGACAAGGAAACCAACAGTTCCCTGTTAACATGCCCATTTTCTTGACAAACAGCCTCTGGATGCGAAGAGCTCTGATATAATTTGAGTCTATTTGCAACACTTCCTGTTGAAAATTAAATCAGAGGTGGGCTGAATAAGATTTAAGTTCAACACATCCTTAGCATCTCTGGGAGCCAGAGTGGGTGACATTGAGAAACAGCGGACAAGTGATCGGAACAGCGGAATCACATGGGGAGATTGAGAGAAAACAACGGGGAAACCATATGCCACTGAATCCAACCAAGATGGAGAAGAAGAAACCTGCCATCTAACGTGGTCGCTGTAGATAGAGGAGATGTTTAGCTGCATCTGATAGAGTTCAGTGGGAGTCAGACACATAGGCGAATAGACAGCCTTCTGTATGCCTTTGGTTCATATTGCTGATATGGGCTACATAGGTCCTGGGAAAATTACAACGGGGTGTAGGAGAAAAAAAGATCCTGCTGTTTATAATCTTGTTGAGTAGGGAACTGGTAATTCCTGGTGGCATTCAGAAATAGAAGTGACATTGTTATGGCTGTAACAATCTTTTTGGTTATAGTTTTTTGGTTTGTTATTTTGGGAGTTTATGAAGGAATATCAAGGAAAGGCAATGATGTGGGGTGGGTGGGATTGTCTGGGTGTCAAAATTATCTTACTGTGCCTTCTATTCTGTCTATTCAAGGTGCAAGCAGTAATTGGTCTCCATATAACATACTGAAAAAGTAATTTCTTATGCAGCCATTTTGTCTCTTTGAGGTGCAAGTAGCAGTTGGTCTCCATATATCATGCTGAAACCAATCAGTTTTAACGCCAAAAGGCTGAGCGCCCTCTGCATCACAGTGTTGCGTATTCTGCATGTGGCAAAGTATATATTGGTATAATTCAAGAGATTCATCTATTCTACAGATCAGTTTTGCTTCAAATCTGGATGGTTCCCAACTCTATTTCATTCATTGGACCCAAAACGTAACAAGAGTAGCTTGTCTCCTAGTTGGGATCTCCCAGTGCACAATAGTCAAGGTGGACAGGGATGGTAGCTCTACGATGCTACTCCTCAAAGCGGTCATGCCTGCTTTTAAGATGGCCAACATTCATGCTCCGAAGCCTAGCAGGAGAGTGTTATCTACAAAGCAGTTGCGGATGACTTTCACTAGCTGAGGGTGGACAGCTGAGGAGACTGATATCTGTTAATAATAACAAATGGGCTCATTCACTGAGTAATGTTGCAGCTGGATTCACCACCTGGGGCTAGTAGATAACTGGAAATCCCAGGACCTGAACATTATTAATTAATCCTTCTACTTGGCCACATGTTGGAAATATTCCAAACTAGATCCACTGCAGGTGTCTCCCTGTATGGGCTCTAGGCTTTCAAACACAGGCCATATATACCTTTCTGATTCTGTCCTGATTTCCCCCAAAATTCATGATCTCCAACAAAGCCCCCTTGGACATACACCAGAGGTTAAGTATCCTACAGGATGAATGGTAAGGGAGGAAGTTCAGAACAGTATAAACACATACCTGACTGAGAACGACAAGGGTGGGACGAGCATAGCTATCCTGTTGAACACCATGAAAGTGGTAACAAGTTACTGTCTGAGAGTTACTGCATCAAAAATAAATAAGATAAGGCAGAGGTTAGGCAAAGGTGGGAGAATTAACTAAAGGGAATGGAAGGACAAATTTTACTTAGATATGACGTAGCCAAATGACCACAAGAGCACAAGTCAAGGTGCTTGACACAGACAAAGCAGAATATGCACTGCTGAGACTAAAGGGATGATATTACAATGAAGGAAAGAAAGCAGTAAACATTTTACCTTGTAACCTAAAAGCTAAGATGGTGAAAGACAGTATAGTTGTTGTCAAAGGTAAGGACGGAATGATGAGACATAATACTTGGAGATAGCTTTCGTGGCTATGTCGCCCTAATTGCAGAGTCTCCAGGTGAGGAAAACTGAGCATGCATAAGTGTAATGAGTGCTGAATCGTAAAACTCCGCTCCACACTTAAATAAAGAAGAAGAACAAATATTAAATAAAGGTTTAAGTTTTTCTCCAGAAAAACATTTCGATTTAGCACAAACAAAAATTCATATATATAAATCTGCGCACAAAGCGAAATTAAGCAAATATTTAGCAAAAGAAGGTTTTGGAGTGTAGTTTTTAAAATCAAAATTAACATGAAATGTTTACTAACTAATGCATAATGATGCCGCAAAGAAAATGTATTAATGTGCTTTTACTAAACGTGTGTTTGAAATGTGCCCACGGGGAGTGGCCACCAACATCTACGATAATAAATGAAACTGACTAATAATGAAATATTAATGTACTAATGTATGATTTTGTATTAATATTAAGAGTTATATGTTAAGGTTTTGCTAATTAATCACTAGGCCTTAGTTAGCATGAGTCGGGCCTAGCTGCCCGGTTTCATATTAAATGTGTTTTTCTAACGTGCAATGTGCTGACTTGCTGAAGGACATGTATTTGTACTTTTCCAGAAGCTAGAAGATGAGTGTAACCCTAGTAGATTCTTTCTCATGAGACTCGACTTGCTCAAGGAGACATTCTTGCTGAATGCAACAGTGTTAACTTGCAACAGGTACAAGGTCGCCTGAACTGGTATAGACAATGGAACTACTAACTAAGCTTGAGAAACTAAAAGTTTGTATCTGACATTCTACCCGTTGGAGACGTCAATTACAGGAGCCAATAAACAAAATGAAAACCGTTATGAGGTGACAATTTTAATGAGGCGACAAGTAAACCATTGGATGGAGATAGTGGTGCACCAAAACTTGCCCAATTGGAAATTAGGGGACTGTACAACAAGTTTGATATGATGTCTTGGACACGAAGAGAAATCAGCCATTGCGTGCCTTTTGCTATTACCCAGCCACTTTATTTTGCCCAAAGACTTTGCTGTCTAATTTTTCAAACCATCCTCACCCTTGCCTTACCCGTTCTATACTTTTCCTCCTTATGAGGGAGGTTTTCCCTTTTGCCCAGTCTTGCTGAACTTTGCTGTGTTTCCTGGCTGATGGCGAATCAACTGATGTCCTGAGGACGAAGACTGACTCTGTATGCTGACCCATTAAGGGGGGTAACTATATGAAGATTAAATTGTAATTGTCTGTTTGCCTTTTCTTTCTAGGTACCAACTTCTTCTTTTGATAGAGACCATAGATAGATGTTTTCTAAATTTGTGTTGCTAAATTGTTTTTCATAAAGCCCAACATGCTAATGCTGATTCGAGGTTGGTTAAGGAATTCACTAAACGGATGCAAATAGACAAATGACTAAATCTATGCTTTGTTGAATAATGCGCTAATGATACTCTGCTAAAATTAACCCATGTTGACATCGTGCTTTGTTCTAATGTTTATGATTCTTGCTTTGATGAAATCTTATTCAAGTTGCCATATTGTGACAGTGATAATGTGTTTTATGGTTTTGAGACTAATAAACTTGTTAGTAGAAGTGCAATCAATAGGGAATAAACATCATAAAATTTGCTAAATCTGGCGTGGTTATTCATGACTGAAAGGTCATGGTGTGCTTCAATTCTTATTGATGTCATTGATTAATTTGATTGATTTGCTATTGTGAATATTAATGAGGTTATTGATTCATTGATTGACATGTTGATTAGTTATCTCGTCCTAAGGTGTCTTCAATCAGGGTCAAAAGATTCATCGGCCTAAAACGAGTCCCAGAGTGAATAAATTATCTAGATTGGGACGCGTTATCAGTTCTGATAGCAGGGAACGGTTCATGCCATTTGGGGCCCTAGGACGAGGGGCCATTGTTTTGGAATTGTTTTTGAGATAATGCAAATTGGAGGTATGATGTGCCCCTAATTCCCAAATGACTTTCCCGTAATCCTGGAGCTTGCCTAAGTGAGTTGAGTATGTTCTCGGCGTTCTAGTGATAGCACGAGTGAAGTAGAATTTGCGCTTGCTCAGCTTATGCATATCGCAGGTGAATTGTGAGGTTTGTGAGAATTTAGGCCAGGTAATGTTTTAGTAGGAGTGGGCATACTCCGCAGTATGAGAGTAGGGAAGTCGGCGAACTTCATGTGAGTGTTGCGCTGTGTGCTAAAAAATTGTCCACGTGATTGTTGGTAATGTACGGACCCTGCGTGGTCTAAGACTCCAGAGTATATTGATAAGTGTATGAAACACTTGGTTTATGCTGTAATTTGTACGGTTTAATAGGTCAATCAGGTGTGGTTGACGAGTCGAGTTTGAGTCAAAGTGTGTGAGTGAAACCTTCGATGGAGATTTGGGAAGTTCTAAAGTGCACTAGAACGAACCATTGACAAGTCAAGAGTAGGATTTGCGGGTCGAATTCTGCTTGCGAGTGTGGGATCTGATAAGGAGAGAGTAGCGGCCAAGGATTCAAGTGAAATCTCTGTAAAGTTCTGAAGCGATTGTGTTACCCTTCCTGTAGTAAACCGGCAAATTTGGGTTTTGTTGTTAAAGTGCTTGCAATATATTGCTTTAGTTTTTGGGTGAATAGAGAGTGAGGAAGACAAGCCGCAAGACCTTGTCAGCCGCAGTGTATGTGAGTGTGACGTCATTGGAGCTGCGCTGGGATAGGTCAGTTGCCGAGAGGGGTCGTGCACGGATTGGCAGCCGTCCGTGAGAGGCAATTGGTTGAGAAGGTAGGCGAAGAGTGTTCTGGGAACTAAAGTCACTTACTGATTAGATTCTAAACAAAATAAAAGACGCAAAAATGAAGTTTTTCAAGGCTTTAAAGAGTGCTTTGAGGGGAGATACGTACATTATCGCGAGTGTGGGGGAGCCTACACCGCCAGAGAATACTCCGGCTTATGCCGTAATGGAGGAGAAGGGAGTCGCGCCATGTCTTTGGCTAAAGCAATGGTGCAAAATGACAGAAAAGGAAGGATGTTTGGCATTTCCGGAGCACGGAACGTTCAATATAAGGATTCTGGAAAATTTGCGGAGGGTGTTAAATGAGCAGAAGCCGCCTCCGAGACCAGCTCAGTTTGATGCATTAGCAATTTGGGAACTGGTGGCAATTCAGAAACAGCAGCAGAAATTTGAGAGGAGAATGAGGAAAGCAGAAAAGACTCTAGCAGAAGCTAGAAGGGATAGTGAGACCAGGATGTGGAGAAGAGAAATAATAGACGGAGTTAGGATGTATCCGGCAATAACTCAAGAAGCCGAAACACAGGGAAGAAAGGCAACTTGTAAAACAGACAAGGGCTCTAGTAAGCAAAAGGAGACTCCGAAGTCCTGGGTAGATGTAGACGATTCTGGTGATGATGAGTTCTAAATCAGTTGTTACATGATCGACCGCCACCATATGCAATGAATGACAATAGACCGAGTACTAGTGCAGGTCCTGTAAATCTGGCACAAAATCAGGGAGCCACAAGTGCAGCACAGGCAAATAATGTTATTACATCAGCTCCGATACAGAATGGTGCAAATGTATCCACGGCACCAGACACGCAGATACAGTTGCAGCCACCACCAGTTCAGAGGCTCTATCCTGATGTCCCAGTATTAGAGACAACTACGAGTTTGATGGTGCCGCCTGATCCAGTATACACAAAATCAAAATTAGTGCCGATTGAGCCGACTCCACAATTGCTGCCCCAGCCGCAGCAACAGGTAGTCCCGAATTACACTTCGGTCGCAGGACCGCAGTCAGTTACAGCACCTGTAATGAATCAAGCTATGGGGGTTAATGCTCCACCGGGATTAGGAAATGGACAGGCACCAGCTGCTATATCATTGCCGATTACCGTTGGTCCGCCAGTACCGCTATATGCGCAGGCAAAGCCTAGTGTATGCGATCAAGGAGTAATGGCTCAAGAGGCGATAAGAGGAGGGTTCACAGGAAGTTCCCAAGGGATGACACCGGGAGAACAGACAGTCGAGGGATCCAGATCCTTGTTGGACTTCAGTCCGATTGGGGTTCCATTAGAAACCATGAGACAAGCAGTTTTGGGTCTACTAACCCCACAGGTAGTGAGTGCAAATACGTCACAAACCACGATGGTGCAGGCTGGAAATATCTTGTTGCAAGGCTTAATGGCGCAACAGTTAACAGAGTGGTTAGACAAGCTTAACACTCCGCAGACTACTCCTGCGACAGCAGAGCAGTCAGAGAGAGAGGAATACCTGAATTTTGTAAGGTTGGGTTTGGAAGCAGCGGAGCTAGTTGAAGGGTCTATGGGAGTGAACAGGTGGGAATCATACACTGAAGCAGAATTAAGATATCTGTGCCTGAAAATAACCAAAGAAGTGAGTAAGGTGCACCAGAGGTTAGCGAATGTGGCAGACAAATACAGCATAGACTTAGACAATACTAAGCATCTGAAGAGGAGTTATAGGTTAGACTTCGAACCTAAAGATTTTGATCATATGAGATCAACTGGGATGAAGGCACACCTCAAGGAGATGCTATAGAGTGCTCAGGTTTGGGGAGCATTAGAGAAGTGGGAAGCCAGATGGGCAAAGAAGAGAGATAAAAGGAAAAGTGACTGCCTGGAACCACAGCAGGTGAAAGCTGCACCAGACACGGGAACAATAAAGATGTTACCGATGAGGGAGACAGCTGGAGGGGTTCTAGTTCATGTACCCTGGTCTAGAGGTGACATTTTGTCATTCACGAATGACTATCCCAGGTTGAGGGAAAAGCCAATAGAATGGTATCAGCAGACAGACAGGTTTGTGAAGCTTGCGAAATGTCTTTGGGAAGACTTTAACACCTTGTTTGAGATTATAGTCCCAGCTGATTTGTGGCTTGAGTGTAAGAGAAGTGTGGATTGGCCGACAGAAGAGCCGGCAAGGGATAAGGTTACCGAGGCTCCGTCCCCTGAGGTGATGAGGTACTACTTTAAGGTGATTGAGTACTTGAAGCAGAAGGTGTCGCCGCAGAATATTGATTGGCAGAAAATTGATTGAACGGCACAAGAAGGCAAAGAGTTGATACATGCTTACTATGGGAGGTTATTAAAGGCATTCAAACACTATAGTGGCATGGAGGTCATAGAACCGAAAGACATGAATCATCTTGTGTTTAGGTTCTTTGAAGGACTGAGGCCAGAGATTAGCCAGATGATGAAGAATCATTTGATCTGTTGGCAAGCGAAACCGATTGATGAAGTGTTGCTGTATGCAAAATACTGTAGCGATGAGATTGAATTGAAACAGAGAAAGCTGAAAGAGAAGGTGATGGTGATGCAAATTAAGGCAGCTCAGGCAGGGATGCAGGGAAATGGAGTACAGCAGATGGTACAACAGCAACCTCAAGGAAACGGAACGTTTCAGGCGCAACCAAGAGGAAGAGGTCGGGGAGGTTTTGTGAACCGTGGCCCAGATTTGAATACTGTTGTGGTTCAAAATGACGTGCCAGGGATGAAAAGGATGTTACCATGCCATGCGTGCGGGGGCGTGGGACACTGGAAGCAGGAGTGTCCAATGATGGTGCAGGATGGTGTTGTTCAACAAAGCAATGATGTTGGTACATTTCAAAATGTGAGGGGTCCGAGAATGAGGGGTCCAAATCCGAACTTCCAGAATAATATGGTCCAGATGCAGGGTCTTCAGCCTATGCAACAAATGCAAATGCCACGTGTCCAACCAGCACAGATGCAGCAAATGCAACAGCAGATTCCCATGGTACCTAGACAGCAAATGCAGTTACCTTTAGCTCCGATGGGACAGAAATAGGTGATGCTTCCTCAACAGGTCACAGGCCAAACAACGAGTCACAATAATGCAGTACAACAGTTCCCATTGCATGGTGAGAATGGAATAAACGATGAATGGTTGGATGATTGTTCAGATAGTGAGGAGTGCAGGCTTGCAACGTCCCTAGAAGAAGATCAGAGGGGACCTTATGTGCAAGGGAAGGTGATGGGTCACAAGGTTTCGTTCCTAGTTGACTCAGGAGCTACACACTCTACAGTCAGAAGTTCAGAGGTTCAGAAATTGCCTCTTTCGGGGCATACTATAAGGGTGGTAGGAGTAGCAAATCAGCTCTTGACTAATCCGATTACAGATCCGGTCCAAGTCGAGATTGGTACCTTTCAGGGATTGCACAGGTTTGTAGTCTGTGATTCAAGTCCTGTGTCCCTACTGGGAAGAGACTTGCTGTGTAAGACAAGGCGTTCAATCACCTGTTCCAATGAGGGAATCGAGGTCCAGACAAACAGTGATGACGAGGGGGATGATGGTCAGATCTCAGAGCCAGAGACGGAGACCACAGATGAGGAATACCCTTTGATAAGCTTCTTCCCGATGTTCACAGTGACCGATTTGCCAACCGAATTACAGGGAACAGTGACAGAGAAGGTGTGGGACTTGACAGGAAAAGAAGTAGGATTGATAAAAGGAATAGAACCAGTCAAAGTAGATGTGAAGCCAAATGCCGTGTTTCCCCAGGTACCGCAGTACCACATGGCACAAGATGTCCTCACACAAGTGACGCAGATAATTGCAGACTTTGTGAAGCAAGGGGTCTTAAAAGAAGTGATGAGCAGCCCATGTAATTCGCCAATAATGACACTGAGAAAGCCTTGTGGGAAAGTTCGAATTGTCCAAGATCTGAGAAAAACTTAACAAGATAGTGGTATAATGTTGCCCTGTAGTGCCAAATCCAGCCGTGATCATGTTTCAGGTTTCATGCGATGCGGAATGGTTCACAGTTGTGGACTTGTCCCAAGCGTTTTTTTCAGTGCCTCTTCATGAGGATAGCCAATTTCTATTCAGTTTTAAATTCTTGGACAAGGTTTACAGTTGGTGTCGAATTCCTCAAGGATTTTCAGAATCGCCTTCCATCTTCAATCAGATATTGAAAAAGGACTTAGAAGCATTGGAACTGCCTTTTAATTTGACTCTAGTACAGTACATTGATGACTTGCTGATTGCGTCCAAAACGAAAGATGACTGCAGGTTTGATACTATTGCCTTACTGAATCATTTGGGAAAGAATGGACATAAAGTATCCCCAAAGAAGCTACAGTACTGTCAGAAAGAAGTGAAGTACTTAGGCCATCAAATTGAGAAAGGGTCGAGGAAAATATCCAAAGAAAGAGTGACAGCCATATTACAGATGAATCCCCCGACATCCAAAAGAGACGTGAGAATGTTTCTGGGAATGGTGGGTTACTGTCGTCAGTGGATTCCCAACTTCTCAATTATCTCTAAGCCTTTGGTGAGGTTGACTGTCAAGGAGATTAAGGATGGCCCGGGTACCCTAACTATGTCCGAGAAGGAGATGTGGGCATTCATTGAACTGAGAGAGTGCATGTGCAGGGCTCCAGCTTTAGGTATGCCTGACTACACAAAGCCTTTTGTACTGTTTTGTCATGAACGTGATGCTTGTTCTTTGTCTGTCCTGACACAGGTCCATGGAGGTGCAAACCGCCCAGTAGCATATTTTTCAGCTACTTTGGACCCAGTTGCAGCCGCCCTAACAGGTTGTTTGCGTGCAGTTGCAGCAGTTGGTCAAAGCCTCACTCAGTGTGAGGGCATAGTGATGGGACATCCTTTAACAGTAATGGTCCCACACTCAGTCGAGATCTTGTTGACTCGTACTAAGACGCAGCATATGACAAATGCGAGACTCACCAAATATGAGACGATTATACTGGGGTCACCTAATGTGTCTTTGAAGCGATGTACTGTGTTAAACCCGGCAACTTTGCTTCCTAATGAAAATACAGATGTTGATGATGCTGAGGAGGTAGAACATGATTGTCTTGAGGTAACAGAACTGTGCACCAAACCAAGACATGATATTAAAGATACCCAATTGGAAGAGAATGATTACATTATCTTTATTGATGGTTCATGCCTGAGAGACTCAGTAGGAGTTCTGCGAGCCGGATACGCTGTATGTACAATAAATGGTATCCTGGAAGCATCTTGGCTCGAACGAGTATACTCTGCCGAAGTGGCTGAATTGGTTGCTCTTACTAGGGCGTGCCATGCCGCTGACAAATTAAAAGTGACTATCTATACTGATAGCAGATACGGATTTGGGATTGTCCATGATTTTGGCCAGTTGTGGTCACAGAGGGGTTTCATGACCTCTTCTGGTTCTCCAGTGAAAAATGGTGAAAGAATTAAGGAGTTGTTGCACGCGATTCAGTTACCTCTTGAAATTGCTGTGGTGAAATGCAATGCTCATGTTAAATCGCAAGACTTTGTGTCAATGGGAAACAGATATGCAGATCAAGTCGCAAGGTTTTGTGCATTGAACTGTATATCGTTCAAAGATCAGTTGGAATTGTTACCGGAAACTGAAAATGAGATATGCACAGGTTATGCATTGAGGGTGGTTGACACAATGGAAGAGTTAAAATTGTTGCAGGGACGTGCCAGCAGAGAAGAGAAACGCTCTTGGCTCAAAATGCAATGTGTACAAAGACCTGATGATTTGTGGGTTTCAGATGAGGGGAAAATGGTTTTGCCAAACAGTCTTTTGTCACAGTTTGCAAGGTTTTACCATGGTCAAGCACATATTGGGAGAGATGCCATGATCAGGTTGTTCAAAGTCGATTGGTTCAATCCAAAATTCAGACAAGCTGCAGAAGTAATCTGTCACAGGTGCATCATCTGTCAACAGATGAATGCGGGGAAAGGGACCGTGGTGAATTTGAGCCACATTGGGAGAGCAGGAGGTCCATTTAGCAAGATGCAGATGGATTTTATTGAGATGCCTGTGTGTGGAGGTCTGGGGTATGTGTTGGTGATTGTATGCATCTTTAGTCAATGGATTGAAGCTTACCCTACACATAGAAAGGACAGTCTCACAGTAGCGAAGTTGCTGCTTAGGGAGTAGATACCACGTTTCGGGTTTCCGATCTCTTTAGAATCAGATAGAGGAAGTCACTTCAACAACAAGGTGGTTAAGCTCTTGTGTGTCGCACTGAACATTGAACAGAAGTTGCATTATAGCTACCGTCCCGAAGCCTCAGGACTAGTGGAACAGATGAATTGTACCTTGAAGTCGAGAATGGCGAAAATGTGTGCAGCTACCAATTTGAAATGGCCAGATGCATTGCCCTTAGTGCTAATGTCAATGAGAAATACGCCCAACAAGAAACCAGGACTGTCTCCTCATGAAATTCTCATGGGCCGAGCTATGAGATTGCTCGCTGTGCCTGCAAATGCTGTAGTGAATATCACAGATGATATGGTGTTGGACTACTGCAAGGGTCTGGCTGATGTGGTCTGCTCTTTCTCTGACCAGGTGGAAGCCACCACACTGCCACCGATAAATGATCCAGGTCACAACCTGAAAGCCGGTGACTGGGTTGTTGTCAAGAAACACTTGAGGAAGTCGTGTTTGGAGCCACGTTGGAAGGGGCCGTATCAAGTGATACTGACAACTACTACTGCTGTGAAATGTGCGGGAATTCCAAACTGGATCCATGACAGTCACATAAAGAAGGTGACGTGTCCAACTGATGAGGAACTTGAGTTGTCGAAAATAACAGCTACAGAAAAGGAAGTCTCAGGGGTGGAGAGTAATCAAAGGGGAACTGAGACTGAAGGAGAGCCCGTTGAGGACGACCTGGTCACTCAAACAGTAAACAAGATCCAGAAGGGTGACGGTGAGCCTATCTCAACTGAGGCACCCGGAGAACCGACACAAAGAGAGGTACCCCACAAGCAGACGGATACGGGTTTGAAGTTGAACCCCGACAGACCCGGAAGGCGAAGGAGGTGAAACAGAAGGAAGTCAAAGTGTCCAGACTCCTCCCGAGCCGCTTGTAGATCCATCAAGAGAAAACACCATAGCACAAGAGGAGGGCATTGAACAGCAACCTGAGAAGACAAACAGCAAAAGGAAACCACTTAAAGGAGATAAATGGCCAGAGCCACAAGCTGCAAAAGAGAGAGTGGTAATAAATGAAACAATAGAGGAAGAGGTTGATACCACAAGGAAAGAAGATCTCAGTGAAGGAGAGTTGCAGGGTGATCGCAAAGTGAAAAGAAAGAAAATTGCAAACAGGAGGTACGCAGGTCCTGAGTGGGCGTATGCAACATCAGCTGAGTGGCAACAAGAATTCTTGGCATTCTGTTTTGATCGTGAAGTGCCAGGCCAATATTATGGTACTTGAGGTTGGCTACAACTAAAAAGGAGACTGTGTTAAGCTGAAAATTGAAGTAAAGCTGAAAAGCTGAGAGAAAAAGAGACTAATGAAAATTACCGGATGTGACACTGTTAACCTGAATTGGCTTGAAAAAACGATATTGACAAGCTGCTAACCTGATTTGACAATGGTCCTGGGAGTGAGTGAAACGCTGTAAATACTTGCTAAAGAAAGACTTTGCTTGAGAGAAAAAAAAAGAGCTTTAGACCTTCCTCAGTTGATTGTTTGCCTTTATATTGTTCTGCTTTCTGATTCTTTACAGATCATGATTAACACTAGAGATAATAATAAGGGGAGTAGGATTTGAAGATGGTTGGGTATTATTTTGGGTGTTGTGCGTGCGATAGTAATAATAGCTGTGATTGTGGGAATGCCATTGGTGGATAAGAGTGAGACTAACAATGCTACAATTCCTGAGACTGCTACACTAACACCATGGGAGAGATTTGAACAGGATACGAAATATTTGCATGAGGGAACTAACACAAAAGGGGAACTATCTACTAATGTTTTCTATCGCTTGTTGAATGAGTATGTTGAAACAATGGATGAGAAGAATTGTTATGTGTGCACAAAAATTCCTTCGTCAGTACAAGAAGGGGTTACCTATCATAGTTTGCCGTTAACTTACGGGATAAGTTGTAGTTTGTTATTAACAAGGTTTTATGATTAAGAATACATTCAGTACTTCTATTCTAATCTAGATGTAGTGTTTTCTTTGGTGCCTATAAATGAATATTTGAGTAAGGTAGCTAGAGATCAGAGTATACAAATAGTTGGGGTTTCTTTGAGCCCACACTGACATTTGGTACAGCTTATGCGCATCGCAATAATCTAACTTGCTTACTAACGCCTGTAGAGCTTTTTAGATCACACTGATGATAGAAGTAAAGCGTTAAAAGGAAAGCTAGAAAAGGGATTAGAGAAACTAACGTTTGCAAATGATTATGCTTGTAGTGCAATAAAGACACAAGGCAAATTAGCTATAGATGCATTACACGTAGGAGAGCTTTGTATATATAGGCCAAGATCTGACCATGACACTTTATTTGTGGGAACGAGTGAGTGCAGACATGTGTTTTTGTTTCAGAGTAAGTGGACGTTCATGTTAAATGGACAGGATCCAGCGATCCCAGGGATCTATTACATATGTGGACTTATTGCTTATTACCGTCTTCCAAAGGGATGGTATGGGACATGTTATTTGGGAATAGTTTTTCCAAAGATTTACCAATTTGATGACTTAAGGAAGTTTCCTAAAGTGTCTGAATTACATCATACTAGACAGAAGAGAGAGACAGCTGCTGCTGTCGTGGGTGATATATTTGGAGCAATAATTCCTTCAGTGGGAGTTATCTTAAACTCCATAAAGATTCAAAAGTTGTCTATTATTGTGGATAACATGTTGACAAACTTCACAGGGGCTATACTCCTGATGGATACTGAACTTGCTGCAGAGAGGGCTATGACTCTTCAAAATAGGCTTGCTTTAGACATCCTTTTAGCGAAAAGTGGCGCATTCTGTAAGATGCTTAATGAGTGCCACTGTTGTGCTTATATTTAGGATAATAGTAATAAAATTAGAAGTATGCTTACTAACCTAACAAGAGATAGTACAGATTTAAAGGAGCTGAAGGAACCTGGTGTTTGGGAAAAGGTTGGAAAGGGATTTGCTAAAGTGGGAAGTTGGTTTAGTAGCATTTGGCATTGGATATTTGCAAAAATAATAGAGGGAATATTGATTGTTTTAGCTTGTATTCGGACTATGGTTATCATGTAAAATTAGTAAAAGAATTAGAGAAAAATTGACAAAATGCAATATGAGGAGAGAAGAAAAGAAAAGGGAGAAAATATTCTAAGCAAAATACGAAAAGTCAAAAATGGGGGAAGAAATTGAAATGAACAAACTAAGAAAGTGAAATGTTGCTAAGGGAAAGGATTTGTGTGATGACAATTGTCATCAGAGGAGGGATTGTTGGAGTGTAGTTTTTATAATCAAAATTAACACGAAATGTTTACGAACTAATGCATAATGATGCTGCATAGAAAATGTATTAATGTGCTTTTACTAAACGTGTGTTTGAAATGTGCCCACGGGGAGTGGCCACCAAAGTATACGATGATAAATGAAACTGACTAATAATGAAATATTAATGTACTAATGTATGATTTTGTATTAGTATTAATAGTTATATGTTAAGGTTTTGCTAATTAATCACTAGGCCTTAGTTAGCATGAGTCGGGGCCTAGCTGCCCGGTTTCACATTAAATGTATTTTTCTAACGTGCAATGTGCTGACTTGCTTAAGGACATGTAATTGTACTTTTCCAGAAGCTAGAAGATGAGTGTAACCCTAGTAGATTCTTTCTCATGAGACTCGACTTGCTCAAGGAGACATTCTTGCCGAATGCAACAGTATAAACTTGCAACAGGTACAAGGTCGCCTGAACTGGTATAGACAATGGAACTACTGACTAAGCTTGAGAAACTAAAAGTTTGTACCTGACATTCTACCCGTTGGAGACGTCAATTATAGGAGCCAATAAACTACGTGAGAACTGTTATGAGGTGACAATTTTAATGAGGCGACATGTGAACCAGTGGATGGAGATAGTGGTGCACCAAAACTTGCCCAATTAGAAATTAGGGGACTGTACAACAAGTTTATATAATTTCTTGGACACGAAGAGAAATCAGCCATTGCGTGCCTTTTGCTATTACCCAGCCACTTTGTTATTTTGCCCAAAGACTTTGCTGTCTAATTCTTCAAACCATCCTCACCCTTGCCTTACCCGTTCTATACTTTTCCTCCTTATGAGGGAGGTATTCCCTTTTGCCCGGTCTTGCTGAACTTTGCTGTGTTTCCTGGCTGATGGCGAATCAACTGATGTCCTGAGGACGAAGACTGACTCTGTATGCTGACCCTTTACGGGGGGTAACTATATGATGATGAAATTGTAATTGTCTGTTTGCCTTTCTAGGTACCTACTGCTTCTTTTGATAGAGACCATAGATAGATGTTTTCTAAATTTGTGTTGCTAAATTGTTTTGCATAAAGCACAACATGCTAATGCTGATTCGAGGTTAGTTAAGGAATTCACTAAACGGACGCAAATAGAGAAATGACTGAATCTATGCTTTGTTGAATAATGCGCTAATGATACTCTGCTAAAATTAACCCATGTTGACATCGTGCTTTGTTCTAATGTTTATGATTCTTGCTTTGATGAAATCTTATTCAAGTTGCCATATTGTGACAGTGCTAATGTGTTTTATGGTTTTGAGACTAATACACTTGTTAGTAGAAGTCTAATTGTTAGACCTGACATGCCTTAGGGTGGTCACCCCTAACTTTTTGCCTGCCTCCCTCCACTTTTTGGACTCTGTCTTTGCTGGCTTTTAGACTCTGCACTCTTTAACACTGCTAACCAGTGCTAAAGTGCATATGCTCTCTCCCTTTAAACAGGGTAACTTTGGATCACACCCAATTGGACTATTTAATCTACTTATAAGTCCCTAGTAATGTGCACTGTATGTGCCTAGGGCCTGTAGATTAAATGCTACTAGTGGGACTGCAGCACTGGTTGTGCCACCCACTCAAGTAGCCCCTTTACCTTGTCCCAGGCCTGCCATTGCAAGGCCTGTGTGTGCGGTTTCACTGCCAATTCGACTTGGCATTTAAAAGTACTTGCCAAGCCTAAAACCCCCCTTTTTCTACACATGTCACCTCTAATGTGTGCCCTAGGTAACCCCTAGAGCAGGGTGCTGTGTGGGTAAAAGGCAGGACATGTACCTGTGTAGTTTACATGTCCTGGTAGCGTAAAACTGTTAAATTAGTTTTTACACTACTGTGAGGCCTGCTCCCTTCATAAGCTAGCATTGGGGCTGACCTCATACATTATTGAAGTGGTAGCTGCTGATCTGAAAGGAGCAGGAAGGTCATATTTAGCATGGCCAGAATGGTAATACAAAATCCTGCTGACTGGTGAAGTCGGATTTAATATTACTATTCTAGAAATGCCACTTTTAGAAAGTGAGCATTTCTTTGCACTTAAATCTTTCTGTGCCTTACAATCCACGTCTGGCTGGGTTTAGTTGACAGCTCCTTGTGCATTCACTCAGACACACCCCAAACACAGGGTACTCAGCCTCACTTGCATACATCTGCATTTTGAATGTGTCTTCCTGGGCTGGGAGGGTGGAGGGCCTGCTCTGACACAAAGGACTTCCACACCCCATACTGGGACCCTGGCAGACAGGATTGAACTGAAACGGGACCTGGTGCACTTCTAAGCCACTCTTTGAAGTCTCCCCCCACTTCAAAGGCACATTTGGGTATAAAACAGGGCCTCTGCCCTACCACATCAGACACTTGCTGGAGAAGAAACCTGAACCAGAACCTGCATCCTGCCAAGAAGATCTGCCTTGCTGCTCAAAGGACTCACCTGACTGCTTTCTACAAAGGACTGCTGCCTTGCTGTTGGCCTGCTGCCTTGTTGAACTCTTGTCTGCCTGTAAAAGTGCTCTCCAAGGGCTTGGATAGAGCTTGCCTACTGCTTCCTGCAGTCTCAGGATCAAAAAGACTTCTTTCTTTCAACTGGACGCCGTGTGCGCCGAAAAATTCGCTGCACAGCTTGTTCCACGGTGAGAAATTCACTGCACGCCGATCCGGAAAGACGCCGCTCAACGCGACGCCTACGGTGCGACCTGAACTTCGACGCACGGCCCGCCTGGACAATGCTGCCCGGCATCCCAAGAGGAAATCGACGCGATGCCTGCCATGAGGAAGAAAATTCCACGCACAGCCCACCGGAACGACGCGCAGCCGGATAACAAGCCTAGGATTCCACGCACAGACCCTGGGACATCTGGTAATCCCGCGACCCACAGAAGGAGACGGCCCTTGTGCCTGAAAATGACGCACGTCTTCCCTGAGTGAAAAATAACGACGCAAGTCCGTGTGTGAAGGGGCGTAACCGACGCACACACCATTTTTCCACGCATCTTCTCCTCTGCGGCCCTCTGCGGAGATTTTCCACTTCAAACCAGGTACTTTGTGCTTGAAAGAGACTTTGGGGGTCATTCCGACCCCGGCGGTCCGGGGATGCGGGAGCACCGCCAACAGGCTGGCGGTGCCCCGCAGGGCATTCTGACCGCGGCGGTTTGGCCGCGGTCAGAAGAGGAAAACCGGCGGTCTCCCGCCGGTTTTCCGCTGCCCTGGGAATCCCCCATGGCGGCGCAGCTTGCTGCGCCACCATGGGGGATTCCGACCCCCTCACCGCCATCCTGTTCCTGGCGGCTCCGGCCGCCAGGAACAGGATGGCGGTGAGGGGTGTCGTGGGGCCCCTGGGGGCCCCTGCAGTGCCCATGCCAATGGCATGGGCACTGCAGGGGCCCCTGTAAGAGGGCCCCACTTTGTATTTCAGTGTCTGCTTTGCAGACACTGAAATACGCGACGGGTGCCACTGCACCCGTCGCACATACCCACTCCGCCGGCTCCATTCAGGGCCGGCTTCCTCGTGGGGAGGGGTTTCCCGCTGGGCTGGCGGGCGGCCTTCTGGCGGTCGCCCGCCAGCCCAGCGGGAAAGCCAGAATGGCCTCCGCGGTCTTTCGACCGCGGAGCGGCCATATGGCGGCTCCCTCCAGGCGGCCGGCGACCGCCGCACGCGGGGGTCAGAATGACCCCCTTTGTTTGCTTTTTAAAGACTTAAGACACTTTATATCACTTTTCAGTGATATCTCTACAATTTCCTATTGCATCTTTTATAGTTTTGACCTACAAATATCCAGATAAATATTATATATTTTCCTAAACACTGTGTGGTGTATTTTTGTGGTGCTATATTGTGTTATTGTATGATTTATTGCACAAATACTTTACACATTGCCTTCTAAGTTAAGCCTGACTGCTCACGCCAAGCTACCAGAGGGTCGGCACAGGATAATTTGGATTGTGTGTGACTTACCCTGACTAGAGTGAGGGTTCTTGCTTGGACAGAGGGTAACCTGACTGCCAACCAAAAACCCAATTTCAAACAGTAATCAATAGGGAATAAACATCATAAAATTTGCTAAATCTGGCGTGGTTATTCATGACTGAAAAGTCATGGTGTGCTTCAATTCTTATTGATGTCATTGATTAATTTGATTGATTTGCTATTGTGAATATTAATGAGGTTATTGATTCATTGATTGACAAGTTGATTAGTTTTCTCGTCCTAAGGTGTCTTCAATCAGGGTCAAAAGATTAATCAGCCTAAAACGAGTCCCAGAGTGAATAAATTATCTAGATTGGGATGCGTTATCAAAGGTACACAAGAAAAAGGGGAAAATTTGAGATACGAAGCAGATACAGAGACAAATATAACAATAGCCCAAGAAAGTGATTTAAAAACAGTGTATGACCTCATGTTTAATTTGGAAGATGAACAAATGAGTGAAACACAAATTCTGGAAGACTTGGAAATACGAACAAACATGCATGAAAGTAGCAATTTGAAACCAAAATCTAAATTCTGTCCAACACTCATTCCAGGAAAATAAAATAGATACAGTTTATGACCTAGTAATTTGAGACCTGGAAAAATTGGAAACAACTTATAGCAGGAAAGAAAATATAACAGAAGAATGAAAGGCCTTAAGAAATGTAATGCAAAACAAACAAGTGGAAATAAAACCAGTGGATAAGGGGGGCAACGTAGTAATCCAAAACAGAAAAGACTATGGGGGTCATACTGACCTCGGTGGTAAAAGGCGCTTACCGCCGGTCAGAAGACCGCCATAACACCGCCGCGGCCGCGGAAAACCGCCACGGTCATTCTGACCCGCAACAGGCAAACCGCCAAAAACCCGACATCCACAAAAGTCCGCCACACCAACGGCCAGCGAAAAACTGGCGATGACCAAACCTCCACCGTCACGCCAACAGAAATACGCCCATTCCATTACGACCCACAAATCCACGCGGCGGTCTTTCAACCGCGGTATTCCATTGGCGGTACACACCGCCGCGGTCAAAATACACACACAGCTCCAAAACACTGCCACATTGGTCATTTTGAAACACACACACCTGATACACATACAAACACCACTCCCACACACCCAACACAATGTAAAACACACACCCACATCACCCACAAACCCCTACGACCACCATTTATTGACTAAGGTCAGAGAGAGACACCACCAGCTAGTACAGAGCATTCACAGGCACATAACACTATCACTCACACAATATCCACGCACAAAACACCACACACCACCACACTCACCACACTCATCACCACAAATGCCACCCCACACCTCATCCACACCACCCCATGGCACCCCAAAGACACCCCAGGTTTTCAGACGCTGAACTCAGGGTCATGGTGGAGGAAATAGTTCGGGTAGAGCCCCAGCTCTTCGGGCACAGGTGCAGCACACCACCATTGCCAGGAAGATGGAGCTATGGCAAAGAATAGTGGACAGGGTCAACGCTGTGGGTCAGCATCCACGAAATCGGAACGACATCAGGAAGCGGTGGAACGACCTACGGGGGAAGGTGCGTTCCATGGTATCCAGACACAACATCGCGGTGCAGAAGACTGGCGGCGGACCCCCACCTCAACCCCAAGAATTTACAACATGGGAGGAACAGGTCTTGGCGATCCTGCATCCTGAGGGCCTCGCAGGAGTAGGCGGAGGAATGGACTCTGGTAAGTCTAATCTCAACTACTTCATTCCCCCCCCCCACCCACCGGCATGCCAAATCATACCCCCACCCTCCCCCCACACCCCCATCACACATCCTCCTTGCTAATGTCTCACCATCACAACCCATCCATCCCAACACCAAGCCCTGCATGCGACCACAAACCATGGACACCCATCACCTAAGCATGCCCACTGCAGATACCCATCCCCCCCCAAACCACCGTCACAACAGCCCCCACAAGGGAATGCCAGCACTGGGGTACATGGGCACCCACCCATTGCACGCTATGGCACACACAGAAGCAATAACCATACTCTTATACCCCTGCAGGACCCGAACGCCACGACACCGCCCAGGAGGGTCCAGAAATGTCCATTCCAGCCCCAGAAGAGGCCCACAGTGATGACAGCAGCTCTGTCTCCCTGGACCCAGATGACCAGCCTTGCCCATCGGGGACCTCAGGACAGTCGGTTCCCCTCAGACAGCCACAGGCCACAGCAGACCTACCCCCCTCTGGGAACACCAGCACAGCACCCACCCAGCGGGCCCATGCCTCTGTCTCCAGGACACGTCAATCAGCGGTGTGTCCACCACTACAGGGCACCCAGGTTAACCCACCACCCCAACAACAACAGGGACCTGGGGGCAGTGGTAGTGGGCACACGGTCCAGGGGACAGAGGCCCAGGGAAACAGGGGAACTGGGAGGGCTACTGTGCGACAGGGGGGGGACAGGCCCAGGGAACCCACTCTCCACGAGGCCCTATCCTCCATCATGGGAGCATACCACCGCTCCCAGGAGACAATGGCGACGGTCCTGGCCAGCTTCCAGGAGATCCAGGTACTGCAGGAGGAACAGTTTATGGGGTTCAGGGAAGAACTCAGAAACATTAGTTCCGCAATGGGCACCATCGTTGTGGCTCTCAATCAGATTGTCAGCACATTGCGGGACCATGTGGCACCACAAAGGGCCCCTGTCACTAGCATGGACCAAGAACAGGCTACCACCTCCGCCGGCGCTAGTGGACAGGAGGCCCCGACACAAGAACAACAGGCCACCAGAACCCCACCCCCTGCAGAAGGAGAACCACCCCGCAAGCGGTGCCTGAGATCTAGGAAAAAGACAGAGTAGGATGCCAAGACCCCCGCCAGGAAAGGATACCCCCTGATTGTCATCCCACTGTCCCACATTGTCACCCTGTCCAAACTTAAACTGCCCCTGCTCCACCTTCCACAGGCATATGGACAATGCACCTGTGAGACTGAAAATCTGGACTCTGCCATGGACATTCCTCCACCATCACCCATCACCGAATTGCAACCATCACCCAAAATTGAGCACTTTAATAAACACACTTATTGCACAAAAATAATCCGGAGTCTGCCTGTATTTTTGAACAAATGTATTACACAGAACCGTGCCAAAATGTCCAGTTACATTGTGATGCCAACATACCACTCTCACACAGCTGTAGTCCATGGGGAAACAAAGCAGAGGTCACGGAGTGGGGCCCACATCTCTGAAATTGGAAGGGAAAGTCACAACTCAGTTAACATACACTGGGGGGAAACTCAGACAGTAGAGAGGCAGGAGACTTTAAGTAAATGTAAAATGCCGGTGTTGATTCTTACCTGTATGTCATTGAAAATACTGCTGTATCACTGTGTCCCTGTTGTCTGTGTCGTCCTCTTCGTCTTCCTCCTCTTCACTCTCTGCAGGCTCCACAGCTGCCACAACACCACCATCTGGACCATCCTCCTGCAGGAAAGGCATCTGGCGTCGCAAAGCCAGGTTGTGAAGCATACAGCAGGCCACGATGATATGGCACACCTTCTTTGGTGAGTACATTAGGGATCCACCTGTCATATGGAGGCAACTAAACCTGGCCTTCAGGAGGCCGAAGGTCCGCTCGATCACCCTCCTAGTACGCCCATGGGCCTCATTGTACCGTTCCTCTGCCCTTGTCCTGGGATTCCTCACTGTGGTCAGTAGCCAGGACAGGTTGGGGTAACCAGAGTCACCAATTAGCCACACACGGTGTCTCTGAAGTAGTTCCATCACGTAAGGGATGCTGCTATTTCGCAAGATGTACGCGTCATGCACTGACCCAGGGAACTTGGCATTTACATGGGAGATGTACTGGTCAGCCAAACAGACCACCTGGACATTCATGGAATGATAACTTTTTCTGTTCCTGTACACCTGTTCACTCGTGCTGGGGGGGACCAAAGCAACATGTGTCCCATCAATTGCACCAATGATTTTGGGAATCTGTCCAAGCGCATAGAAATCACCCTTCACTGTAGGCAAATCGCCCACCTCAGGGAAAACAATGTAGCTCTGCATGTATTTCAGCAGGGCAGACAACACTCTGGACAACACCTTGGAAAACATAGGCTGAGACATCCCTGATGAAATGGCCACTGTTGTTTGAAATGACCCACTTGCCAAAAAATGGAGTACTGACAGCACCTGCACTAGAGGGGGGATCCCTGTGGGTTGGCGGATGGGTGACATCAGGTCTGGCTCCAGCTGGGAACACAGTTCCTGTATAGTGGCTCTGTCAAGCCTGTATGTCAGTATGACATGTCTTTCTTCCATTGTCGACAGGTCCACCAGCAGTCTGTACACGGGAAGATTCCTCCATCTCCTCGCAAGTCCCAGCGGACGGTGCCTAGGAAGGACAACATGGAGCACAGAGTCAATCAACCCACAGGTACGTTCCCACAGCTTGCACAGTACACGATTCTCAATGCATTGAATGGCTTGTATGAGTGTTGATGCAAGGCCTAGGTATGTGTGACGCAGTAGAAATTAAGATATGGGGACATTTGAAATGGAGGTTGCCTGACCTGTGAATTGCGACAGTGGGATGTGAGGTCAATGCGCTGGCGTGGCACACCGTGGCGGTAGGCGGTCGAAGACCGCGGCGCAAAGCCGCATTGGTTAACATTGAACCCTATGGGTTTCAGGAGCCAATGAGGATGTGCGCCGGCGGTCGTGGTACGCACCACCGCGGTACGCACCACCGCGGTACGCACCACCGCGGTACGCACCGCCGCGGGCGTGACCGCCATTTTCTATCTGCTTAATCACTCGATACCTGATCATCCACAGGAGAGGACCTATACTGCAAGTGCTGCTGTGACCTAGGTCTGGAAGAGACAATGGCTGCTGCGACTGGGGAAAGGGCCCCTGCCTTCACTTCTGAAGAATTGGAGAAACTCGTGGATGGGGTCCTCCCCCAGTATGCGCTACTCTACCGTCCTCCAGACCAACAGGTAAGTACACTGGGACCATGCTTTGTGGCCAATGCCTGGGTTGAGTGGGGTGATGAAAGATGGTGGGGAGGGGAGCGAATGAGGCATGCATCAAACGAAAGATGAGAGCATGTGCCACATGGCAAGGGTGGGGATGGGGGGCCACTCACATCGAGCATGCAGAAGGTGATGTTTGTTTCATTTTCTCCCCCTGCACATGTCACATAGGTCAGCGCCCATCAGAAAATCGACATTTGGCGTGCCATCGCCAAGGACGTCCGGACCCTGGGGGTCCACAACAGACGGGGCACCTACTGCCAGAAGAGGTGGGAGGACATCCGCTGCGGGAGCAGGAAGACCGTGGAGGCTCTGCCGGGGATGGCCTCCCAACGTAGGAGGGGTGCCAGTCGTACTTTGACCCCCCTGATGTCCCAGATCCTGGCGGTGGCCTACCCCGATTTGGATGGGCACGTGAGGACATCACAGCAGACACAAGGGGGTGAGTACAAGCACATTCTGTTGATTTTGCGCACATTGGAGGTGTCTGGGTGGGGGAGGAGGGCTGTGGGTATCCCTAGGCCAGGGGGTTTTCTGTAGGCTAGGCCCCTCCGTTAGGCATGGCCCTGTACCCCCGCCCCCCACCTCTGTAGGTTGCCTAGTACAGCTAATCATGGCCCTGTGTCACCTATGTGTGGAGTTGTCGTCCATAGGCTTGTAGGCCATGTCCCACGGATTGAGTAAGTAGTGTACCCCAAGTGCGCGGCGTAGTGCAGGGGGCTTCTGTGTCTGTCCTCTCCGCCAACGGTGTCACCAATGCATGCACTCAACATGTCTTTGTTTCTCCACCCCCCCCCCCCCCGTTTTTTTGTGGTCTTCCTGTTCATGTGTGCATTAGCATCATCAGGCGGAGGAGAAGTGGCATCGGAGCACGAGGGAGCTGCATCTCACATGGCCATGGAGGGCCATGCAACTGACTCTGATTTCACCAGTGAGACGGAGGGCGAGGGGAGCTCCACAGCGGGGACACGTGGTGACACCAGTGACACAGACACGTCCTCGGAAGGGAGCTCCCTTGTGGTTGCGGCAACATCCGTGCCCACCGCAACAACAGGTACAGCCGCCACCCAGCGCACCAGCTCTGCCCTCCCAGCAGCCCCTCAGCCTTCGCCCCGTGCCCGCTCACCCAGGAAGGTGGGCATCTCCTTCGCCCCAGGCACGTCAGGCCCTGCCCCAGTTACCCCGGCTGCCCTCAGTGAGAAGGTCATTGACCTCCTGAGGACGCTCACTGTTGGGCAGTCTACCCTTTTGAATGCCATCCAGGGTGTAGAAAGGGAGGTGCACCAGAGTAATGCTTACCTGGAGGGCATTCATTCGGGTCAGACTGCCCATCAACTATCGTTCAACGCTCTGGCCTCAGCACTGACGGCAGCCATTGTCCCTGTCTCCTGCCTCCCTCCTCCAACTTCCTCAACCCAGTCCCACTCCCCTGTACCTCTGCCTATCCCAGACACACCTACAGACCAGCCTGCACACACCTCAACACCCAAGGGAAGCTCATCCAGACATAAGCACCACACATCACACAAGCATTCACACAAGCAACATCCACATGCAGACATGCCAACAGCCACTGTCTCCTCTGTGTCCACCTCCTCCTCGTCTCCCTCCTCCCTTCCTGTGACGTCTCCACTCACACTTGCATGCACAACATCTTCAGCCACTACGTCCATCACCAGCACACCCACCAGAACACTCTGCACACGTGCAGTCACCACCCCACTACCATTTACACGTCCCCTGTGTCTTCTCCCAGTGTGTCTGTCACCCCCTCTTCCAAACCACACAAACGCATGCAGCCACCCACCCAACAGCCTCCACCTCCAGCACAAGCACCTGCACCCAAAGACACCAGACTTCACTCTCCTACAACCACATCCTCTTCCTCCACTCCCATACCCACTACAACTACCCGTCCCTGTCTTACTAAATAGCTTTTCCTTTCCAACCTTGACCTCTTTCCATCAACTGACCCACCCCCTCCATCTCATAAGGCTCCAATCAGCACCTCAGCCACCACAAAACCTGGACCTACAAAGACAATAGGCTCCAATCAGCACCTCAGCCACCACAAAACCTGGACCTACAAAGACAATAGTCCAAGGATTTTGGAGTCCACCACCTTCAAGCCCAGCTACTTCGGCTAGGAGTAAAGAGACGGCCAGCCCACCCCCTGCAAAAAAAGCCAAGAAAGCCAGTGCCCGGCGCAAGAGGCCAAAGACAGCAGGCTCCAAAAGCACTACCCTGGCACCGTCTGGGAGTGGGGTGCCACCTGGCACACGGCAAAGGGAGGAAAGGGCCACAGACGAGCAGGGAAGGGTGGCAAGGGCAGCACGCCCGAGAAGTCCAGCCACAGCCCAGCTGCCCAGGAGGGCCCCGCCAGCCACGGCCCAGCTGCCCAGGAGGGCCCCGCCAGCCACAGCCCAGCTGCCCAGGAGGGCCCCGCCAGCCACAGCCTAGCTGCCCAGGAGGGCCCCGCCAGCCACAGCCCAGCTGGGCAATGAAGGAGCGCCAGCCACAGCCCAGCTGGGCAATGAAGGAGTGCCAACTCAAGCAACGCTGAACATGGCAAGGACTGCCATGCCAAGGCTGAACAGGGCCCTTCAAGTCAAGAACCGCTGAACAGGGCACCGCCATCTCAAGAACCGCTGAACAGGGCCCTTCAAGTCAAGAACCGTTGAACAGGGCACCGCCATCTCAAGGACCGCTGTACAGGGCACCGCCATCTCAAGAACCGCTGAACAGGGCACCGCCATCTCAAGAACCGCTGAACAGGGCACCGACATCTCAAGAACCGCTGAACAGGGCCCTTCAAGTCAAGAACCGCTGAACAGGGCCCTTCAAGTCAAGAACCGCTGAACAGGGCCCTTCAAGTCAAGAACCGCTGAACAGGGCACCGCCATCTCAAGGACCGCTGTACAGGGCACCGCCATCTCAAGAACCGCTGAACAGGGCACCGCCATCTCAAGAACCGCTGAACAGGGCACCGACATCTCATGAACCGCTGAACAGGTCCCTTCAAGTCAAGAACCGCTGAACAGGGCCCTTCAAGTCAAGAACCGCTGAACAGGGCCCTTCAAGTCAAGAACCGCTGAACAGGGCACCGCCATCTCAAGAACCGCTGAACAAGGTCCTTCAAGTCAAGATCCGCTGAACAGGGCACCGCCATCTCAAGAACCGCTGAAAAGGGCACCGCCATCTCAAGAACCGCTGAACAGGGCCCTTCAAGTCAAGAACCGCTAAACAGGGCCCTTCAAGTCAAGAACCGCTAAACAGGGCCCTTCAAGTCAAGAACCGCTGAACAGGGCACCGCCATCTCAAGAACCGCTGAACAGGGCCCTTCAACTCAAGCACTGCTCCGCTGGGCACCGCCGTCTCTGCACCGATCCGCTGGGCCCTTCATCTCAAGCACTGCTCCGCTGGGCCCTTCATCTCAAGCACCGCTCCGCTGGGCCCTTCATCACAAGCACCGCTCCACTGGGCCCTTCATCTCAAGCACCGCTCCGCTGGGCACTGCCGTCTCTGCACCGCTCCGCTGGGCCCTTCATCTCAAGCACTGCTCCGCTGGGCCCTTCATCTCAAGCACCGCTCCGCTGGGCCCTTCATCTCAAGCACCGCTCCGCTGGGCCCTTCATCTCAAGCACCGCTCTGCTGGGCACCGCCGTCTCAAGCACCGCTGGCCCATTGGCAGAAGGGGCAGGCCCGCATCTGTGTCGGGCAGGGCTGCACGAAGCACTCTGGGCACCATGCCTCCTCCAGAACCAGTGGAGTCAGTAATACACTTGTGAGACTGTGGCTTTGCACTCCCCAGGATGGCACAGTGGGCAATCCACCCACTGTAGAGACTTGTGAGACTGTGGCTTTGCACTCCCCAGGATGGCACAGTGGGCAATCCACCCACTGTAGAGACTTGTGAGACTGTGGCTTTGCACTCCCCAGGATTGAACAGTGGCCATGGAGGCCCCTCGTGGATCTGGTGTCGTGGACTCATCTGGCTGAGGTGCCCCCCCTTCCCTTCCCCCTGAGGTGCCTGTAGTTTTGCTATCTGATGCCCCTGCAGTGTTCTCTCCATTGGAGCCGGGTATCCTGTGTGGGCTTTGCCCATGTGTTTAGGCCCATTGGCCCACGAACAATGGCTGATACCCAATTTGGACTGGACAATTTACATATGTATATATAGTTATAGATGTTTGATATATTTTTTTACTTAGCCGTACAATATACTTCAAATTTCATGATCATTTTTTTTTGTCTTTGCATTCTTCCGGGGTGTTTGGGGGTGTCACTCTGAGTTGTTGCTCTGCATTGATGTGTATGTAGTTGTGGGTGAGGGTGAGGGTGGGTGTGTCGCGTATGAGTGTCCCCGTAATTTTTTGCCTCCCCCCTCTCCTGTGTCGTAGGTGCAGTACTCACCGTTGTCTTCTGCGCCGGCGTTTGTGCTCCTTGTAGAGGAGCAGGAATACAATAGCTGGTAGGATGTGTAGTTCGGGTTCCATGCTGTCCAGATTCCTCGTGGAGTGTGTAGAGGTGAGCGTTTTCCGTTCGTAATGTCTGTTTCCGCCGTGTTTTTATCGGCGGGGCTACCGCCCCGGAAAAGGTGGCGGATTGGTGGGTTGTGATAGGGTGGGCGGTACATTGTGTCCCACCTGTCTGTTGGCGGTGACCGCCGCGCTGTTTGTTTGTCCCGCCGTGGCGGTCGGAGTGTTAAAGTGGCAGTCTCTGTTGGCGGTTTCCGCCAGGGTCAGAATTCCATTTTTTTTACCGCCTGCCTGTTGGCGGGTTGGCCGCCGCTTTAACACTGACCGCCAGGGTTGGAATGACCCCCTATATGGAGTAAGCATATCGGCAATTAAATAATATCACAAACTATGAAAAACTTCACGAGAACCCCATAAATGACCTAGTTTTAGACTTGAATAAAAAGCTAAATACATGGTCTATGAAAGCCCTACTTGATGATGATGCAACACAATTTCTCAAAAATGAAACACCTACCATTCCAACCACATACTTCCTACCGAAAATACATACAAATCTTGAAAAAAACACCTGGAAGACCCATAATATCCAGTTGTGGTTCATTAGATGAAAATGTATCCACATATGTGGATCACTACCTAGACCCCCTAATCCCAAATTTGAGGGCATTTATAAAAGATACAGGAGACCTTTTGAGAATACTAACAGACATAAATTGGCAAGATAACTGCATAATGGTGATGATAGATGTGGTATCATTGTACACATCCATAGATCATGAAATGGGGCTGAATGCAAAAAAATATTTCCTTTTCCAAAAGAACATCAAGGAATTAGAGGACTCAGAAATGCTACTGCAAATGATTGACATATGTTTGATGAATACAATTTTTTTATTCAACCACCAGACATATAGACAAAAACCCGGAACACCAATGGGAATTTCCTTCTCTCCAAGCCATGCGAACCACACCATGGGATGGTGGGAGAGAGAAATAGCTTGGAGAAAGGAAAATCAGATATACATAGAGAAAGGTGCTCAATGGCCCACGTTTATAGATAATTTATTTTTAATTTGGACAGGAACGGAGGAAGAATTCATGCAGTTGTTTGAGATTCTAAATCAAAATGAACAGGGTTTTAAATTTACATGCAATATAAGTAAAACTGAAATGTATTTTTTGGATGGAAAAATATATGTAAAAGAAGGAAAATTAGAGACAACTCTTTCGGAAACCAACTGCAACAAACAGCATATTGCATGGAAAAAGATTTCACCCAAAACATCTAATGAAGAATATACCATATAGGGATTTTTTAGGATTACGTAGGAACTGTTCAAATGGTAAAACAATATGGTAAAATGAAAAAGAGATTCTCACAGAGAGGATATAAGAAAAGCGAAATAAATCATGGAATAAAAAGAGCCAGCCAAATCAAGAGAGACTCACTCTTAATACAGAATAGAAAGAAAATAAAAGAGGTAGATGCACTAATAAGAATGATATTGGAATACAGCAAGGAAAACTTCACAATTCATAAGATTCAGAATAAATACTGGAATTTGTTATATAGAGATCAAGATATCAGGGGCAAAGTTGGACCAAACCTGTCAGTGACTTACAAGAAAGCACTCTCACTGAAAGATATGCTGGTAAAAAGCAATTTCTCACTATGTCAAAAAGAAACATGGCTAAGTAAAAACAATGGATTTTTCAAGTGTAAAAGATTTAAAGCTTGCAAAATTTGACTTAAAAAATCACTCTTTGAAGAGTACAGTGGAAAACAAGTAAAGATAAATCAAAGAATCACTTGTGAGACCAAATATATGATATATGTCATAGAATATGCTGCCTAAAAAAGTGATTCTTGGAACACACAAGAGCAGTACAAAATAAAGACATGAGCTACGCAATAGAAAAGTATTATTTACAACATCCAGATGAGAATTGGACAAGCATGAAATATGGTGGCATAGCACATGTGAAAAAGAATGCAAGAGGGGAAAACAGAGAACAAACACTCTAGAGATGGGAATTATGGTACATCATAAAGTTACGAACAAGAATACCGTTTGGGCTCAACACGGACAAAGAACTTCATGTACATTTGTGAGTAAGGCAGAAAAAATGACTAAGAAAAAGGATTTATAAGAGAAAAAGAGGGTAAACATAGGAAGACAGAAATTGAAACACTCAAAGGGCAACTGGAATAGAACACACCCAACCTAACTGTAGCATCTCATTATAAAAAGAACAAGATAACGAATTATCTAAAACAGCCACTAAGAGCTGAATAGTAAACCAATTAAATGCTTAAAAATATAACTCATGATCTATGAGGACAATAAGCATACAAAGACACTATAAGAACTGTAAAAACTAAAGACTAAATAAAAGGAGCAAACAGTGTGCAAATTTAAAATAAAAATGTTGCAGCAAACGAATGTTAGAAAATGTCATTAAGTTGTAGAATCTTTTTGTTTTGAATGTATAAGGTAAAAAGAGACTTCAACTCCCACACTGCTTCATTAAAGCTAATTGGGATGTAAAGTATAAAAGGTGAAATAGAAAAAAACGTACATGCCGTGATCAAGACTCTTGTAGTCAAAACACGTTGGCACGGAATCTTTCTGTGTGGGAACAATAAATAAGTTAGAAGCAATCCCCTGGAATGCGATTTCGTAATTAATGGGTTTTTTGATTAAAGACAGAGCATGGTCGGGGTCTGGAAATCGACACCGGTGTTAAGCCGCTGAAAATTAACTGGCCCTGGAAGAAAAAATAACAGGTGGTACCCTGTTTTTACATGCTTCCTAAAATTCATAAAAATAAGACTAATCCCCCAGGAAGGCCAATCATCTCGGCAAATGGATGTTTGTTAGAACCTACTTCCATTTATTTGGATTTTTTCCTGTTACCTTATTTTTTTTAAATCCCTTCCTACTGTAGAGATGGTGCAGATTTTATTTCCAGAATTGAGGAAAAACCCTGGAAGTCCATGTATCTTTTGGTTTCTGTAGATGTAGTGGGCTCATACACATGTATCGATCATGCTTTGGGAATTGGAGTGTGTAAACATTTTTTTCGTGACAAAGTTATCAATATTTATGATCATACTATGATTTTGTTGGAGATGTTGAATTTTTGTCTTAGTCACAATTTTTTCATCTTTAGCCACAAGTGGTATAGACAGGATACCAGAACTGCCATGGGAAGTTGCTTTGCTCCAAGTTTTGCTGGTATCTTCATGGGCTGGTGGGAGCAACAGTATGTCTGGATAGATGAACATGAGCATTGGACAAGTCATATAGCCCTTTGGATAAGGTACATTGATGATATTTGGGATGGATCTGTGAGTCTTTTACTTGACTTTTTAAATTTTATTTAAACCAATGAGATACATTTATCTTTTACTCATCAATTCCACAGTAGTGCTATTGATTTTTTGGATGTACACGTGGAAATTCAGGAAGGCAAGGTGTGCACTAGTCTTTATCGGAAAGAGACGGCAGGCAATAGCCTTTTGCATGCACAAAGTCAACATCTGACTAATTTAAAGTGGAGTATTCCCTATGGAAATTATTGAGGGCTAGACGCAATTGCAGTGATGAGGTTGCATTTGAGAAAGAAGAGACCTTGATGCTACACAGATTCTGAGCCAGAGGATATTCTCCTCTGGTCCACATGATGGCCAGGGACAGAGCAAGAAATGTTTATAGAAAAGGACCTCTTCAGAAAGAGATCTAGTTCTTCTGAAGGTGAGGGTAAGGTGAGATGAATCACCTCCTTCAATGCTGAATCTCAGGAGATCAGGAGGATGATCTTGAAACATTGGCATGTGGTCAAGGCAGATGGTGTGATTGGTGACAAGGTTTCTCCTTCTCCCTTGATCATTTATCGAAAAGCTAGATCACGGAGAGACTTTCTAGTACATAGTGACATGAAGAAGGTTCCAAAACAGGTCAGCTGGCTGACTGAACAGAAGGGTTTTTTCAAATGTGGCAATTGCAAAGCTTGTAAGAATAGTGCCAATGTTAAGACATTTACAATACTGAATGGACAAGAAAAGAAGATCAATAAGGTAATCACATGTAATAGTGACTTTTGTGTATATGTTTTAGAATGTCCAGGTGGTTTACGTTATATTGGAAGCCCCACCTTTCCAGTTAAGAAACGGATTTTGGAGCATTTGAGAGCGATCAAAAATTGTGATCATAATTATCCAGTAGCTAGGCATTGGGAAAAAGAAGATGTCAAGAATTCTGATAATCTTTTGTTTATTGGCATTGACAGGGTGGAGGTTCCAGCAAGAGGAGGTGACAGCGAGAGAAAACTCAGGAGTTTGGAGTCTGAATATATTGTGCTTCTTAACAGAAAGGCCCAATGGCCCTGAATCTTGATGAGGAGCTTTCGGTGCATATAGGCTGTTAGATTTTAGGATATGAGATGACTAATAATGGTTCATCTATTTGTCTGATTTTTGGTTTGAGGAGTACATACATGGGAGACAAGAGTTAGGGCCATACATGGTGGGATGGTAATGTCGCTCAGCGCTTTCCTTATTGTACATATTTTTAATGCACTTATTTTTGTGGGTGCATGGGTTGTTCTATTATTTTTTATGGAGAAAATTGACATGAAAGAATAAATTACAAGAAATAAAATGTAATTTTGTGAGTTAGAGACAAAAGGTAGGGGCTTCAGGGAGTGGTTATAAATGTGCTGAAAAGATTAATCATGTGCTAAAAAATGCTACAAAAATTTTAAATATCATATGGCCACTTGGCCAGTAGGTACAAATATAGACATATAATTTTGGTATTGATAAGATATGTCTTGAGGACTTGTTTAGACTTGTCCATAATTTATTATGTATAAGAAATCATGATATATGATATGGCCTTTTGGCCGGTGTAAAGAAGATAGGTATTTACATAAACGTTTTTTGGAAATGATGTAAACATGATTTTATCTTATTAGTCATAATATATGTGCGTTGAATATTTTTATGAGTATACATTTGATTTAACATCATTGATATAATTAGAGACTGATGAATTGTTGTAGAAAGTTGGCTCTGTATGCACTATTTCAAAGTAAGGAATAGTATGCACAGAGTCCAAGGGTTCCCCTTAGAGGTAAGATAGTGGCAAAAAGAGATAATACCAATGCTCTATTTTGTGGTAGTGTGGTCGAGCAGTAGGCTTATCAAAGGAGTAGTGTTAAGCATTTGTTGTACATACACACAGGCAATAAATGAGGAACACACACTCAGAGACAAATCCAGGCCAATAGGTTTTGTTATAGAAAAATATCTTTTCTTAGTTTATTTTAAGAACCACAGGTTCAAATTCTACATGTAATATCTCATTTGAAAGGTATTGCAGGTAAGTACTTTAGGAACTTTGAATAATCACAGTAGCATATATACTATTTACATAAAACACAAAAAGCTGTTTTAAAAGTGGACACAGTGCAATGTTCACAGTTCCTGGGGGAGGTAAAGTAATGTTAGTTTTTGCAGGTAAGTAAACCACCTACGAGATTAAGATTGGGGTCCAAGATAGCCCACCGTTGGGGGTTCAGAGCAACCCCAAAGTCACCACACCAGCAGCTCAGGGCCGGTCAGGTGCAGAGTTCAAAGTGGGGCCCAAAACGCATAAGCTTCAATGGAGAGAAGGGGTGCCCCGGTTCCGGTCTGCCAGCAGGTAAGTATCCGCGTCTTCGGAGGGCAGACCAGGGGGGTTTTGTAGGGCACCGGGGGGGGGACAAGCTCACACAAAAAGTACACCCTCAGCACCACTGGGGCGGCCGGGTGCAGTGTGCAAACAAGCGTTGGGTTTGCAATGTAAATCAATGGGAGACCAAGGGGTCTCTTCAGCGGTGCAGGCAGGCAAGGGGGGGGCTCCTCGGGGTAGCCACCACCTGGGCAAGGGAGAGGGCCTCCTGGGGGTCACTCCTGCACTGAAGTTCCGATCCTTCAGGTGCTGGGGGCGGCGGGTGCAGGGTCTTTTCCAGCCGTCTGGATTTTAGAGTCAGGCAGTCGCGGTCAGGGGGAGCCTCGGGATTCCCTCTGCAGGCGTCGCTGTGGGGGCTCAGGGGGGACAACTTTGGTTACTCACAGTCTTGGAGTCACCGGAGGGTCCTCCCTGAGGTGTTGTTTCTCCACCAGTCGAGTCGGGTTCGCCGGGTGCAGTGTTGCAAGTCTCACGCTTCTTGCGGGGATTGCAGGGGTCTTTAAATCTGCTCCTCTGAAACAAAGTTGCAGTCTTTTTGGAACAGGGCCGCTGTCCTCGGGAGTTTCTTGTTCCTCTTGAAGCAGGGCAGTCCTCTGAGGATTCAGAGGTTGCTGGTCCTGGAGTAAGCGTCGCTGGAGCAGGTTTCTTTAGAAGGCAGGAGACAGGCCGGTAGGACTGGGGCCAAAGCAGTTGGTGTCTTCTTTCTTCTTCTGCAGGGGTTTTCAGCTCAGCAGTCTTCTTCTTCGGTAAGTTGCAGGAATCTAAATTCTTAGGTTCAGGGGAGCCCTTAAATACTAAATTTAAGGGCGTGTTTAGGTCTGGGGGGTTAGTAGCCAATGGCTACTAGCCCTGAGGGTGGGTACACCCTCTTTGTGCCTCCTCCCAAGGGGAGGGGATCACATTCCTATCCCTATTGGGGGAATCCTCCATCTGCAAGATGGAGGATTTCTAAAAGTTAGAGTCACTTCAGCTCAGGACACCTTAGGGGCTGTCCTGACTGGCCAGTGACTCCTCCTTGTTATTCTCATAATTTCTCCTGGACTTGCTGCCAAAAGTGGGGGCGGTGTCCAGGGGGCGGGCATCTCCACTAGCTGGAGTGCCCTAGGGCATTGTAACACGAAGCTTGAGCCTTTGAAGCTCACTGCTAGGTGTTACAGTTCCTGCAGGGGGAGGTGTGAAGCACCTCCACCCAGAGCAGGCTTTGTTTCTGTCCTCAGAGGGCACAAAGGCTCTCACCGCATGAGGTCAGAAACTCGCCTCTCAGCAGCAGGCTGGCACAGACCAGTCAGTCCTGCACTGAACAATTGGGTAAAATACAGGGGGCATCTCTAAGATGCTCTCTGTGTGCATTTTTTTAATAAATCCAACACTGGCATCAGTGTGGGTTTATTATTCTGAGAAGTTTGATACTAAACTTCCCAGTATTCAGTGTAGCCATTATGGAGCTGTGGAGTTCGTTTTTGACAGACTCCCAGACCATATACTCTTATGGCTACCCTGCACTTACAATGTCTAAGGTTTTGCTTAGACACTGTAGGGGCATAGTGTTCATGCACTGGTGCCCTCACCTATGGTATAGTGCACCCTGCCTTAGGGCTGTAAGGCCTACTAGAGGGGTGACTTATCTATACTGCATAGGCAGTGTGAGGTTGGCATGGCACCCTGAGGGGAGTGCCAGGTCGACTTACTCGTTTTGTTCTCATCAGCACACACAAGCTGGCAAGCAGTGTGTCTGTGCTGAGTGAGGGGTCCCCAGGGTGGCATAAGATATGCTGCAGCCCTTAGAGACCTTCCCTGGCATCAGGGCCCTTGGTACCAGGGGTACCAGTTACAAGGGACTTACCTGGATGCCAGGGTGTGCCAATTGTGGAATCAAAAGTACATTTTAGGTGAAAGAACACTGGTGCTGGGGCCTGGTTAGCAGGGTCCCAGCACACTTCTCAGTCAAGTCAGCATCAGTATCAGGCAAAAAGTGGGGGGTAACTGCAACAGGGAGCCATTTCTTTACAATTGTCAATTTTGAAATTTATGTTTTTTTCTTTCTCCTTATGTTGTGAAAGGTTTATAGTCTTTTTACTAGGTCTCATGTGTGTTTTATCTTTCTAAGGGAGGTGGTGCACTTTATTTTCATTGGCTGTGAGGAAGATCTCAAGGAGATCGAAACGCATTGCCATTAAATTTTCTTATCACAAACTACAAGCCTGTGGAGTGTGTTTTTTTCAGGTACTGGAGACGGTGGTACCTGGATTTCTTTTCTTTATACATAGAGCGGTGGCCGTGTTCCGCTCATCGCACCGACCTCGATAGAACAGTGTGGAAGTAGCCTGGGAATGCCGGCAAATGAAAAAACATGTATATATATATATATATATTGAATTATACATGTTACCTACTGGCAGTCGGCAGTAGGTAGTTATAGTTAGGACCATGGTTCCATAGAAAAAGCCCTTCTTAACTTGGCTGTTTCTTTGGCACCGTTTGACGAATCTTCACGAAATGTTCGAAAAAAGTGTTGTGATGATTCTTGTTGCGCACTGAATGTTTCGGGTGATCCGAGAAGCGGGGTCCAAGAAAGGGGGGGGTCAAAAAAGTTGGTTTCCCATGTTAATTCCAATAGGAGTTTTGAACAGGACTTCAGCCTGTACTGCTTTACAGAAGTATACCAAATTTCGCAGAAAGGTAGTTTTCGGTACACAGATGACGCTTTTTATTATTTGGTGTAAATCTGTTTAGAAGTTTAAGAGAAATTAAAGGAAATCCAAATTTGTAGACCTAAGGTTGAGGAATCTACCAAATGACTTCGCGAACAATAAGAACTTGTGCAGAGATCTGCATAGCTCTGATTGGCTGCCAACACTTCAATGAGGAAGTGTTGGCAGCCATCTTGGGACTCAGCTTCAGCACAACTTGAAGAAAATGTAGTGGCTGCTATTGTAGGATTTGGGAACTTGGTCCCTGCATCCTGGAAAAAAAGGAAGAAGTCAACAGGAGTGCAGGAGGTCAGGAGGAGCATTCTCTGACCTCTTGATGGAGACTGAAGGAGCCCAAAGGAACCCCTCCACACCATTTTAAAAATTTTAAAAATATGGATTTTGCCACAGGAATCACAGACCTTGAAGCTAGGTTTGCAGTTCACATCACTGACCCCTAAGGTCTGCGTACGCGGGTCAGGGTCCACAAACCGATGAGATGAGGGCATGGAAGCTTGCTGGACATTGTGGAGGATATCCAGCAAGGGCTCACACATTTGTGAGTGTCCACAAACTCTTAAAAATCTGAGTCTGGCTATAGGCCAGGCTCCACGGCCAAACCCTGCTATGAGCAGCTGAAGTCGATGTGAAGAAGGGTTTGATTACTCACAGTGCCTGCCTGAAGGCCAGGCCCTGCAACCAACCTCCTCTGTACACTGCCAAAGACCCCTTGTTGCACTGGTCGGCAACTGGCCACAGGCTTGACATAGGGCCTGACCACAAGCTAAAGGGCATGAACAGTGGATCTTGGCCGCCCATGACGGGTTGGGCACAGGGAACCGTTGCATGTGGTATATGAACAAAAAAATCACTGAAAAAATAAAGGTTAAAGTGAAGATATGGTTCAGTTTGGACCTCAGAAATACATCTAAAAGCCAGAGGAGTTAAGAGGTTGTTACACTTATGAATTAAAGCTGACAAACAACTGAAATTTACAAGCTATGGTTAAGGCCACAATCTATAACCCAGCAACAGCAGTATCTCGCACAACAAACGCAATGGTCCATCATTTCCATGATCATTGCTGTATGTTTCATTCTGGTAATGTTTAACATTATTAAAAAAAAATTACATCTCTACCTACACAACCCATTGAGCATTAAACGAAGGTGGTGGTTAGGCAGCAATCAGTCCTGTTTAACTCACAAGAGTAATTATGAAGTTTCCATCAATAGTTACGCTCAAGACTTCATGCTAGGAATGTACTTTAGGGATTTTATCGAAACCAAAAATTTGTGCTAGAGCACACAATTTGAACAGGGGTTACTAAAAAAAAAAACAAGATAGGGGCACCAATATGGGTGAGAAGTAGAAAAGTTAAAAAAAAAATAGTGCAGCATTATAACAATAAACCAGAATTTCTCTGCATCAGCGCCCCAATCCACCCTTTTTCCTCTAAATAAGCTACTCTTATAATCAAAGGGAGCCCGTGTGAGTTTTTTAGTTGGACTTTCTCTCACCCACATAGCTTGGATCAACCAAGTGGAGCAACAGAAGCGTCATTTCATAAAAAGACAGTTGCTGTTGTTTCGGCCTCTAATCTCAGCAGCTTTGGTGTCTCGAGGCAAGGTGATAAGCCCATCTGCAGCTATCTGTGGCTTCCTTTAGCCATCAGCTTTTATCTGCGCAGCCCTTAACTTGCTGTCTCCTGGAAGATTTCTCTCTCCCCAAATAACGTGCTTACCCAGCTTATGTACTCTAAATTTTATTATTGAAACAAACAAGCAATACAGCAACCCAAGTGCCCTTTAAGCTACGTATGTTTTTGTGAAACCTTGTTTACTGAAAAAAAACGGAAAATCAATATATCAGATTATACTGAAACAAACATTAAGCAATATATTCAAACACTGCAATGAAACAATTATTAAACAGTACTGACTACAATGAACGGATAATAAAAATAGCACGTATTTAAATACAGGACTATATGAACTGTAATAGGAGTACCTCATTAGGAGCCATATAAACATTGTATCAAGGTGGATAACATATTACCCTCTTTCTTACCCATGTGGCATTCCATTACTTTAGCTACTCTGGTTCTGCAAACTGGTTGCAATTACCAAACAAAGTGTTGACCCCTCCTCATCAAATAAAGCATCCATTACTTTCTCCCTTGAAGAATCTGCCTCTGTAGATGAAAAGGTCTCATATTTCCTGCAAGGATGCTATTGTTCCCAGCCCTCTCAAAGGGCTCTCTCTTTTTAGCCAAGACGCAGGAGTAGGGTTTAATGGCAGTCATAAACCTCCAAACTCTGAACCACGGGGTAGTGTGCCGACATCTTGAGATGGAGAGCATCCATCATTTTACTCTCTACTCCTATGGAATTAAGTGGCTAAACTAGAAAGGTGTTGTTTTCAGTCTCTATCTGTGCAGAGCATCTGCCCTTTTTAAAGCTTTTCTGGTGCAGCCAGGTGTGGTAGTTTCACTGCCTCCTCTTTAGCATCTACTCCACCCTTTGGAATTTCAAAAATGTTTTCTGCACAGTTGCAGCACACCTTTATTCCAAAGGCATTACTATTATTATTTACCCTGGCAATATGCTAGAGATGCACCACTGTCCTGGATTTCTGGTCAACTTGGACAAATTCATGCTACACTCCCTCTCGGTCCATAAACTTTCTAGGCTTCAGGGTAGACATCACCTCTTGTACTCTGACGTTTCTTAGCAAAGAAAATCTCCTGCATCAATCAGGAGCTTCATTCAGCTCTTTCTGTCCGCTCTGTTCTGCTCAGGTCCCTGGTTTGCTTAACTGGTCTCACTGTGGCTTCCACCCAGGCCATGTTCCCTGCCCTCCCTACATTATTGTGCTCTGCAATGCTGCAGATCCAGTCATCTCTGCGTTGGTCTCTCCTACTCTGAGCTCTTGAACATGGAGACTGGGAATGACATAGCCATTTTTGGATTGTCTCCCAACCTTATTATGGAATTGGATGGCCGCAGATCAGGCTGGGGTGCCAACCTGAACAGCTTGTACAGTGGCGATCTTAGTCTTCTCCAGAATTTCCTATTTGTGTCCTTTCCTTCTTTCTTTCTTTTTCCTTATTTTTCTTCTGCCTTCTTTCGTTATTTCTTGCCTTCCTTCTCTGTTTTTTCTTCCTTTCCTTTTCTTTCGTTCGTTCCTTTTTTCTTTGTGTTGTTTCCCTTGTTTGCTTTTTTCCTTCTTTTCATTTTCTGTCTTTTTTTGCATCTTTAATTTCTTGCCTTCTTTACTTTTTTCCTTCTTTCCTCCTTTTTTCCTTTTTTCCTTATTTCTTTCCTTTTTTTCCTTCTTTTGTTTTTTCTTTCTTTTTGCCGTCTTCGTTCTTTCTTGCATTCTTTCCTTTTTCTTGACTTCTTCCTTATTTTTGCTTTCCTTCCTTACATCCTTTCTACTGTTTAGCCTTCCCTCCTTCCCTTTTTTGCCTTCCTCCCTTCTTTCCTTTGTGCCTTCCTTCCTTTTTTGCCCTACTTCCTTCCTTTTTTGTATGTCTGCCTTCCTTTTTTGTTTACCTTCCTTGCTTTTTACCTTCCTTCCTTACGTTCTTCCCTTGTTTCTTGCATTCTTTCTCAAAGCAGAGGCTAGGGTGCCAGATCGATAACTTTTTTAAGTCTTTGTTAGTTTTCTCTATGGGTTTTCAGCGAGAATTCATCCAATAGTCTGTGTCTGTGTCACACATGTTTCTCCCACCAACTGCTGCATCCAACAAGGGGAAATTTGAATATACATTAGCCATTGACTGACTTCAATATGAGCTGCAGCATGCTGCCCTTTCACAAGGAGCATATCTACACAGTAGGGGGCATATTTATACTCTGTTTGCGCTGAAATAGATAGTTTTGTTATGCTATTTCAGCGTAAACTTAACTCCATATTCATATTTTGACCCTAGACCCGTCTAGTGTCAAAATATTGGAGATAAAGTCATTTTTTGCCTTTGGAAAACTACCTTGCATCAATGAGATGCAAAGTAGGCGTCCCCGGGCAAAAAATGACTCTAAGGCTCGTGCGCCTTATTTATCTACCCATGCAAAAATTGTGCACAGGAGGGAGGCGGGCCTAAATAATGGCGTTAAGCTTGCTTAGCCCCATTATTATTAAACACCTGGGTCAGGTTAGGCGTTAGGGGACCTGTGGGCTAATTTCCATGGTGGAACACCATGGAATGAGTCCACCGGTCCCATCCCCAGGCCCCAGGGACACCCCCACCCACACCAGAGGGACAGCAGAGGATGTGGGACCTCATCCCAGGTAAGTACAGGTAAGTAAAGGTAAGTATTTACCTTTTTTTTAAAAATGCCACGGGGCCCAAATATGGGGCCCCATACATGGCACAGGGTGCAGTGGCGATGCCCATGGGACCCTTGTCCCCTGTGCTGGCCATTGGGGTGGTAGGCATGTGGCATAGTAGGTTTAGCACCATAAAATGACACTAATCTGGTTAAAGTCATCTGTTTTGACTCTAACCAGCCTAGCGTAATTCTTTGGTGCTAAACACCCATCTCCCATACCGCCACCTCCCCCCAGCTAACGTCAATTATTTTGACGCTAGCCCACCCTTTGTGCCTGATTGCACCATTCCATTAATATGGCGCCCAGCTGGTGTCCTGGAATGGCGCAAGCCAGCACTATACTTTTTGACACAATCCTGCGCTAGCGGAGGTTTGTGTTAAAAAGTATAAATCAGGGCCTAAGTAGCTCCCTTTTACATTTAATGAGAGCCTGGCAGCTTCCCGAAAAAAAAGGTTTTGCAAGAACCATGTCAAAAGAATTGCCAGAAGGCTGCGGCCACCAACAGACCTACTACGTCTGCCAGTTTGTTATTATTGCACTGAGAGTAGAAATAAATGCATAAATCCCCATTCTGTATTGCATTTTTCCTCCAGTTTTTGCTGCAAATTGGACTAGGGTGACCAAATTATTAAAGGTGCAAAATAGGTTTTTCTTTGAGGTATTGAGTCAACCTAAACGCCACCAACTCTGTCTTTCTTCTCTTCTGCTCTTGATGACTCAGAAAAAGAAGGACTAACATATATTCATATATCATGTAACAAAATCGTATAAGGTAGTGTGATTTTAGCAAAGAAAAATAATGTACGTGGGAAATTGTGCTCACGGAGTAGATCGCCATTATTATAAACAAGTCTAATTAATCATGAAGAATTGACAAATGTAGTAATCCGTCATATTTGCAAATGTGTTTTATGATTTTCTTGATTGAAACTGTTTTATGCTTAGCTTAAATTTAGTAGAGGCTTTGGCCTAGCCGCCTGGTCTCAAATTCAACTGCGTGTTTTTCACTTGCACTAACAAAAGCATATTATTTCATTTAAAGGTTGTATTTTTCCAGTAGAAATGACTAATACACTTATCTCAAGGTTTCGTGCTAGGATGGTTGCATCCCTTTCGATGCAAGGTCAACTTCTGCAGGTGCGGACAATAAAACTACAGATACTGAAATATTTGGCAAACCTTGTTGCAACTTGTGTTCCAAGGCTCCAAGGACAATGTATGCATAAATGAGTACTAGGAGAAAGACACTATTCATTGGTTAAATTGAAGCCACCCTATGAACCCTCCAATGGAAGACTCTGCAGAATTTGGAATGTTTCTTACTTAAACCCACTGGACAAAGAGAAGTCAGACATTTTTCCTTGATGCCATCTTTGAAGCCGAATGCCAGACGCCATCTTAGACGACATCTTGATGCCCTTTTCTCTATTCCAGAGAAAAGAGACTTTAAGAATTCTCACCCTAGAGACTTTAACTTTAATGTTGCCCCGTCTTGCCCATGCAGTAACTTTGCCCCATTCTCCTTGCTGCTGCAAGGAAACTTGCCCTTAATTCTGCCCCTTTGAGATCTGCCCCATGCTGACCGAACCGGTGCCTGAAGGACGAAGACTTTCCTTGTATGCTGATTGTATTTTGTAATTATGAAAGGATAACTGTATTATGCATTGTGTTTTTCCTTTTAGGTACCAACTGCTATTTTATAGGGCCCAAGCTAGAAGATTTCCAAATTTGTGTTGACTAAATTGATTTTGCATGAAGCCCCACATGCCAATGTTAATTAGAGGTTAGTTGAGGTATTCACTTGATGCATTATGTCGAATTGAAATCTTGTCATGCTGACCGATGTATGCAATTAGTCAAATTCAATTACTAGTGTTAGTGATTTGCATTGCCATAACCAAGTGTATTATAGTTCAGATTCTGCGTAGATTGCGTTTCTTCCGCAGCTATGGACAGCTAGTAATGTTCGTATACATATATCATTTGGTTTTGAGACTCATATATATCGTTTTAGCTTTGTTAATATAGGGAAATAAATTCACTAACTTTAAATAAACTGGTGTGGTTATTCATGACTGAAAGGTCATGGTGCGTCGAAATACCAACTGTTATTGATTTCTAATGTGTTATTTTTATCTATTAATTGAGTATTGGCTATCGATTACAATAGCTATTGATTATTGATTTAAGTGATCCGACTATTCTAGGATGAGGAGAACCCAACTCGGTTAAAAGGTTCACCGACCTCCAACGTGTCCAGATACAGGTAATTTATAAGGGCTGGACGCGTTATCAGTAGATGGTAGCAGAGATTGATGGTTACGCCCTTTGGGACCCCATCCGAACAATAGACGGAGTCAAGTTAGAATTTTCTTTGATAAAACAAGTTGGAGAGATGATGATGCCCTAAATCCCCAATGACTTTCCCGGAATCTCGGAGCTTGCGAATGGAGGAAATTGAGGTGTGAAAATGTTTCCGGCGTTTCTAGTGACGGTGTGAGAGGAGTTAGGGTTTTGCGCTTGCATAGCTTATTGTCGCAGATTAATTGAGAAGTTTGTGAGGATTTTAGGGGGTTACGAACTCCAGTTAAGAGATTTTAGAAGAGTGTTACTCCAAAGTGTGAGAGTAGGGAAGTCGTCGAACTTCACATGTGTGTAGCGCTTTGTGAAGGAAAATTGTCCACATGGTTGTTGATGTTGAGACGGGCCCTGCGAGGTCAAGAGACTCCGGAGTATGTAGAAAAGTGTATGAGACACTTGATTGATGTTGTAATCTGTTCGGTTTCAATAGGTTGATCGGGCGTGGTCAACGAGTCAGTATGAAAATTGAGGAATGAAAGAAAATTTTCGACTTTGAGATTTGACGAATTCTAAGGTGCACTAGAATAGTTCATTGATCAGTTGAGAGTAAAGTTTGCGGGTCAAATTTTGCTTGCAAGAGCGGGAAACCGAGAAAGATGGAATAACTGCAGAGGCTAGTGAAAAATTCCTAAGGTTTCTGAAGCGATTGTATTACCATTCCTGTAGTAAACCGACAGATTTGTTTTCTTCTTTTTGGTTAGTGCTTGCGATATATTGCAGAAATTAGTTTCGAGTGAAGTTAAATGAAGGAGGACAAGCCGCAGGACTTCGTCAGCCGCAGTGTGTGAGTGTGACATCACAAGGAGCCGCGCTGGGATAGGTTGGTTGGTGAGAAGGGTCGCACACGGATTGGACGCAGTCCGTGAAGCGCAATTGGTGGGGAAAGGCAAGCGAAGAGTATTCCGGGAATTAAAGTCACTTATTGATTACACATTTTAGAAAAATAAAAGACGGAAAGATTAAATTTTTCAAAGCATTTAAGAGTGCATTGAGGGGAGATGTGTATATAAAAGCAAATATAGGAGAAGAAACACCGCCTGAGGGTACACCAGCTTACATCGTGATTGAAGAGAAGGGTGTCGCACCATGTCTTTGGCTAAAGCAATGGTGCAAATTAACAGAAAAGCATGGAAATGTAGCGTTCCCTATCCATGGGTCGTTTAATCTAAGAGTTTTGGAGAATCTAAGATTCGCGATATACGACATGAAAGTACCTCCAAGACCAGCGCAGTTTGAGGCATTAGCAATTTGGGAACTAATAGCTAGGAGCCAACAACAAAAGAAATTTGAGACAAGAATAAGAAAAGTAGAAAAGACACTAGCGGATGCTAGATTGGATACCACACAAAAGGTTTGGAGATCAGACGTACTGCAGGGAATTAAATTGTTTCCAGCAATTACTGATGAAGCAGAAACGGAAGGAAAGAAAGCTACCTATAAAACAAATAGGAGTCAGTCCAGAGATAGAGAAAACAACAGAAATTCGAAAAGATCAGACGAGTCAGACGATGAGGAGTTCATTATGCAATTGTTAAATGATCGCCCGCCACCATATGTGGAAAGCAAAAAAGGCTCAAGCATTAGCACTGCCACTCCAGAACCAATACAAGGTAATGTGATACCGAATTTGAGACTATCACAGAGGCAGAGCAGTTCCGATATGCCCTTTTCACCACAAATACCACAAATTCAGAGGATATATCCTGACGTGCCTAAATTGAATCCTGTCGATAATTATCAGCCGCAGGTTCAAAGGCGCTGCTGTGATGAGCATAATCTGGGAATTACTTCTGATTTAATGGCGCAGGGAGGACAGACCTATCAAAGACCGACATTGATTCAAGCTGAATCAACACAAATTTTGATGCCTCAAAAGCAGGTACAAGAAGTGCCGATGTACACTCGAGTAGCAGAGAACCAGTTAGACATGCCAATAATGATGAACCATAATGTGGGAATTAACATGCCACAGAATTCGGGGAACGGACAGAATCCACACGCAATATCTCTGCCTATCACTGTAGGTCCGCCAGTACCATTGTATATACAGGCAAAGCCGAATGCATGCGACCAAGGGGTAATGATACGAAATGAGACAGGGAGGAGATGCATAGAAAACACTCCAGAAACAACCCCGGTAGGAACACTGCCAAATAGATCTGGGTCTTTGTCGGAATTTAGTCCAATTCCAATTTGTGCTCCGTCAACTGTGGTAAGGTCGAATCCACCGCTAATAGTTCCGCTAACTTAAAAAACTGAAACGTTGCCGCAACCATCAGTAGCAGTTGACGTAAGTGCTACATTGATGGGACTGAACGCACAACAGCTAACACAATGGTTCAATAGTTTGAACTCCCCACAGAGTACATCCAGCGGAAAGGGAGAAGAATACCTGAATAAAATAAGATTGGGCATGGAAGCAGATGAACTAGTAGAGGGAACGATGGGTCTAAACAGGTTAGAATCATACACAGAAGAAGAGCTGAGGTACATGTGCCCTAGGATTACGAGAGAAGTGAGCAACATACATAAGAAGTTACAAGAGATTGCAGACAGAAACGGGATCGATATAGGTAAGACTAAACACTTGAGCAGAAGTTACAAGCTAAAAGACTTGGAACACATGAGATCTGCAGGGATGAAAACACACCTTAAGGAGATACTGCAGAGCGCGCAGGTCTGGAGATGCTTAGACAAGTGGGAAAGTAGATGGGTTAAGAAAAAGGACAAAAGAAGGAAAGTACCCCAGATCGGAATGAAAAAGTACAACAGAATGACGATCTGATAACCATGTTGCCAATGAGAGAAACAGCAGGGGGAAAACTTGTACATGTACCGTGGCACAGGTGCGATATTCAATCCTTTACAGATGATTTCCCTAAATTAAGAGAGAAACCAATTGAATGGTATCAACAAACAGACAGATTCATAAAACTCGCAAAATGTCTTTGGGAAGACCTGAATACTTTATTTGAAATTGTGGTTCCGGCAGATTTGTGGGAAGATTGTAAGAGGGCTGTAGGTTGGCCGACAAGTGAACCAGAAAGGGATAGGGACACAGGTGCACCATCACCTACGGTAATGAGTTTATACCATAAGGTGATTGAGCACTTGAAAACAAAGGTTGCGTCGAAAAATGTGGATTGGCAGAGGATTGACAGAACGGCACAAGAAGCTAAAGAGTCAATACATGCATATTATGAGAGATTGTTGAAAGCGTTTAAAAATTACAGTGGCACGGAGACGATTGAGGCAAAGGACATGCTCCATTTCGTGTTCAGATTTGTGGAAGGATTGAGACCCGAAATCAGCCAGATGATTAAAATGCATTTGATTTGTTGGCAGTCAAAATCGATCGACGAAGTGTTGAACTATGCAAAATACTGTAGTGATGAGATTGAGACAAAGCAGAAAAGGTTGAAAGAAAAGGTGATGGTGATGCAGCTTAGAGCAGCCCAGACAGGTTTGCAAGGTTTACAAGGTTTTCAACAGCAGTTGCCGCAGCAGCAACAGCAGGGAAATGCTATGTTTCAGCCACAAATGAGAGGCAGAGGCCGAGGAGGTTTTGTGAATAATGGTCCTGATATAAATACTGTTATGATTCCGAATGGTATACAGGCAATGAAGAAGGTAATGCCATGTCACACGTGCGGAATCGTCGGGCATTGGAAACGGGAGTGCCCAATGTTGGTGCAGGAAGGTGTAGGTCAGCAAAACAATGATGTCAATGCATTTCAGAATATGAGAGGACCGAAATTGAGAGGTCCAAATCCAAATTTTCAAAATAATGTAAATCAAATGCAGGGTTTACAACCCATACAACTGCAGCAGGTGCAAATGACCCATGCACAAATGGCACAGTTGCAGCCAATGCAACAGCAGTTTCCTATGGTACCTAATCAGCAAATGCAAATACCCTGAGCACCAATGAATCAGCAACAAGTAATGCTTCCTCAACAGGTCGCGGGTCAAGGGATGAACCAAAATGACACAGTACACCAATTCCCGTTACACAGTGAGAATGGAATAAACGATGCGTGGGAGAGTGAAAGTTCAGATGAGGAGGGAAACTGTATGCTTGCAGCATCCTTGGAATTTGATCAAAAGGGTCCGTATGTGGAAGGAAGAGTTATGGGTCATCGCGTTTCATTTTTGGTTGACACAGGAGCTACATGCTCTACAGTTAGAAGCATTGAAGTACCAAACTTGCCACTTTCAGGGAGAACAGTTCAAGTAGTGGGAGTAGCAAATAGGTACCTGACAAACCCAATCACAGATCCAGTGCAAGTCAGAATTGGTAACTATCAAGGGTCACATAAATTTGTGGTGTGTGACTCAAGCCCGATATCATTATTAGGGAGAGACTTATTGTGCAAATTGGGGTGTTCGATTATGTGTTCAAATGATGGAATTAAAATTCAGACAAACAGTGATGAGGAAGAAGAGGACAGTTTGGAAGGAGACGTAGTGGAAACTGTCGATGAAGAGTATGCCCTGATTACTCTTTACCCAATGCTCACTGAAGCAGATATTCCTGCTGAGTTACAGGAAACAGTTGGAAACGAAGTGTGGGATATGACAGGAAAAGAAGTAGGATTGGTCAAAGGAGTAGAACCAGTGAAAGTGACTGTAAAACCCAATGTGAATTTTCCCCAGACCCCAAAATACCATATGGCACAAGACACCCTCATGAAAGTCGCCCAACTCATTGATGAGTTTGTGAAACAGGGAGTACTGAAAGAAGTATTAAGTAGTCCATGTAATTCACCAATCATGGGACTAATAAAACCGAGTGCAAAGGTCCGGATTGTTCAGGATTTGAGGAAAATAAATGACATAATAGTCAAGTGTTGTCCTGTAGTACCAAATCCAGCTGTGATAATGTTTCAAGTTCCCTGTGATGCTGAATGGTTATCAGTCATCAACTTATCACAAGCATTCTTTTCTGTGCCTCTTCATGAAGACAGCCAATTTCTCTTTTGTTTCAAATTCCTAGACAGAGTCTACAGTTGGTGTCGAATTCCTCAAGGGTTTTCGGAGTCACCATCAATTTTCAATCAGATTCTAAAGAAAGATTTGGAATCATTGGAATTACCATTTGAATCAACCTTGGTACAGTATATTGACGATTTGCTGATCGCGTCCAAGACAGAAAGTGATTGTACAGCTGACACCATTGCCCAATTGAATCATTTGGGAAGGAATGGACACAAAGTGTCCCCTTCGAAATTACAGTTCTGTCAGAAGAAAGTAAAATATTTGGGTCACCAAATAGAGAAAGGGTCAAGAAGAATTATGAAAGAGAGAATAACAAGTGTACTTCAAATGAGTCCACCAAAGACGAGAAGAGAAGTGAGGAAGTTTTTGGGAATGGTGAGCTATTGTCGCCAATGGATTCCCAATTTCTCAACTCTAGCAAAACCTTTGCTGAAACTGACCCAGAAAGATGTGCTGGATGAAATAGTGCTGAAAAGAGATGAGATGGATGCTTTTATTGAATTAAAGGAATGCATGTGCAGGGCTCCAGCTTTAGGTATGCCTGATTACACAAAGCCTTTTACATTGTTTTGTCATGAACATGTTCCTTGTCTGTCTTGACTCAAGCCCATGGTGGCGAAACAGACCAGTAGCATATTTTTCAGCTACTTTGGATCCGGTCGCAGCAGCACTGCCAGGGTGCTTGCGTGCCGTAGCAGCAGTTGGTATCAGCCTAAATCAGAGTGAAGGAATAGTGATGGGACATCCTTTGACAGTCATGGTCCCTCACTCAGTCGAGATACTTTTGACACGTTCCCGAACACAGCACATGACCGGTGCTAGGCTTACAAGGTATGAGACAATAATTTTGGGTTCACCTAACGTGCAGCTGAAAAGGTGCACTACGTTGAATCCAGCAACCTTGTTTCCCAGTGTAAATGTCGAAATTGAGAACGCTGAAGACATCGAGCACGACTGTCTTCAGGTGACTGAATTTTGCACAAAACCAAGACCTGACATCAAAGACACCCGATTGGAAGAAAATGATCACGTTATTTTTGTTGATGGTTCATGTTTAAGAGATGCACTAGGAATATTGAAAGCAGGATATGCTGTATGTACAATAACAGGTGTTCTGGAAGCATCTTGGCTTCAAGGAGTTTACTCTGCACAAGTAGCGGAACTGGTAGCACTTACTAGAGCTTGCCAACTTTCCGCATTAATGAAAGTCACCATTTACACTGACAGTCAGTACGGATTTGGAATAGTGCATGATTTTGGACAGTTGTGGTCACAAAGAGGCTTCATGACCTCTTCAGGATCACCGGTGAAAAATGGTGAAAGAATAAGAGAATTGTTACATGCCATACAGTTACCAGGAGAAGTAGCAGTGGTAAAATGCAGTGCACATTCAAAATCACAAGACTATGGGGGTCATTCTGACCCCGGCGGTCATGGACCGCCGGGGCCAGGGTTGGCGGGAGCACCGCCAACAGGCTGGCGGTGCCCCGCAGGGCATTCTGACCGCGGCGGTTTGGCCGCGGTCAGATGTGGAAAACCGGCGGTCTCCCGCCGGTTTTCCGCTGCCCAAATGAATCCTCCATGGCGGCGCAGCTCACTGCGCCGCCATGGAGGATTCTGACACCCCATACCGCCATCCTGTTCCTGGCGGTTCGCCCGCCAGGAACAGGGTGGCGGTATGGGGTGTCGTGGGGCCCCTGGGGGCCCCTGCAGTGCCCATGCCAATGGCATGGGCACTGCAGGGGCCCCCGTAAGAGGGCCCCACTTTGTATTTCAGTGTCTGCTTTGCAGACACTGAAATGCGCGACGGGTGCCACTGCACCCGTCGCACCTTCCCACTCCGCCGGCTCCATTCAGAGCCGGCGTCCTCGTGGGAAGGTTGTTTTCCACTGGGCTGGCGGGTGGCCTTTTGGCGGTCGCCCGCCAGCCCAGTGGAAAACCCAGAATCACCGCAGCGGTCTGACGACCGCGGTGCGGTGTTCTGGCGGGGGTACTTTGGTGGGCGGCCTCCGCCGCCCGCCAAGGTAAGAATCAGGCCCTATGTTTCTTTGGGAAATGGATATGCAGATCAAGTCGCAAGGTTTTGTGCATTGAACTGTATATTGCTCAGAGACGAATGGAACTTGATAAATGAGCCAGAACTTGAACCAAGTGAAGCTTTTGCTCTAAAGGTTGTAGATACAATTGATGAATTGAAATCCTTACAGAACAACGTCAGTGAAGATGAGAAACTCTCCTGGAGCAAATCACAATGCGTAAAGAAAACAGATGATTTGTGGGTTTCAACTGAAGGGAGGTTGGTTCTACCAAACAGTCTTTTGACGCAGTTGGCCAGATTGTACCATGGACAAGCCCATCTTGGAAGGGATGCCATGGTTAGACTATTCAAAATTGATTGGTTTAATCCCAAATTTCGTCAAGTTGCTGAAGCAGTTTGCCATCGTTGCGTCGTTTGCCAGCAAATGAACGCAGGGAAGGGAACAGTAGTAAATTTGAGCCACATTGGAAGAGCGGGAGGTCCCTTCAGCAGGATGCAAATGGATTTTATTGAGATGCCTGTGCATGGAGGCTTGAAATATGTGTTGGTGATTGTGTGTATTTTTAGTCACTGGATTGAAGCATACCCCACACGTAGAAATGATAGCCTTACAGTTGCAAAACTACTCTTGAGGGAATTAATACCATGTTTCGGATTCCCAATCTCCTTAGAATCAGATAGGGGAAGTCACTTCAATAACAAAGTAATAAAATTACTGTGTGCAGCACTGAACATTGAGCAAAAATTGCATTGTAGCTACCGCCCTGAAGCATCAGGACTAGTGGAGCAAATGAATGGCACTTTGAAATCGAGGATGGCGAAAATATGTGCATCAACAAACTTTAAATGACCTGACACATTGCCCTTGGCATTAATGTCAATGAGAAACACCCCTGATAGAAAGACTGGACTGTCCCCACACAAGATCCTCATGGGCAGAGCCATGAGGCTTCCAGCAGTTCCTGCAAATGCTCTTTTGAATATTACAGATGATATGGTGTTGGACTAATGCAAAGGTCTAGCTGATGTGGTACGCTCTTTTTCTCACCAGGTAGAGGCAACCACCTTGCCACTGATCCAAGGTCCAGGACACGCCCTGAAAGCAGGTGACTGGGTCGTGATAAAGAAGCACGTGAGGAAGTCGTGTTTGGAACCCCTTTGGAAAGGACCTTTTCAAGTGATTCTGACAACTACCACTGCTGTGAAGTGTGCTGGAGTTCCCAACTGGATTCACGCCAGTCACACGAAAAGGGTGACGTGCCCCACAGAAGAGGAAGTTGAAGCGCTGAAATCGCCAGTGACTGACAAGAAAGTACCAGGCACTGAGACAGAACAAAGAGAACCAAGAGGCGAACAAGCAGAAATAGAATAGGGAGAGATATTTTCTGAGGAAGAAACAACAGACCCATTTGAGGAGGTCGGAGGAGAAACATCAGAAAGTGATAAAGATCTTGAAGGTGACGAAGAGCCTGTGACAGGTGAAGGAGCAGGAGAGTCTATTCAGAGGAGGGCTTTCCCAGAAGCAGCCGATACAGGAAAAGAAAAGGAAAACCTGATTGACCTCCTAGGGGAAGAAAAGGAGGCGGGACAGGGTGAAGTTGTTCAAAGTCATCCAGAACCGGTTGCAGGGCCCTCAGGAGAAAACAGTGCGAAACGGAGACAAAGCATATCGCCAGTGAAATTAAGGACTAAAGAATTATCAAATGAAGGTGAAGGGCCAAAGTTGAAAGAGAAAAGAAAAGAAGTGCCTGTCGCAATAGCTACACCAAGTGAAGAGAAAGACCTGGCCAAGGAAGAAAGTACCAGTGAGAGAGAATCAAAACGAGATGCAAAATTGAAAAGGAAAAGAATACCGAGCAGAAGATATTCTGGTCCGGAGTGGGCATACATAGCCACTAACGATTGGTCAGACGAATTCCTATCTCTCAGTCTTGAGAACGAAGAAGCAGAACTTCATTTTGGCACTTGAGAAGCGAAATCCCATGAACATTACTGAATAAGACATTAACAATCTGATTGACTTTTGAACCGGCTAAGACATTGATAACTTGATTGACTTTGAAACCGATTTTGAGACAAAGCTGCTAACCGATAAGAGACTAAGGGCCAGATGTAGCAAAAATAAAAATTGCGACTCGCATTTTGCGAGTTGATGCGACTCGCAAAATGCGAGTCGCAAATTGGAATGTCAGAAACAAAAGCGATCCGATTTTGCGACTCGCAGCCGGACTCGCAACGCTGTGTGCGAGTCCGCAGTTTGCGAGGTCGCTGTTTGCGAGTGTGCAAAAAACGAACTCGCAATTAGCGAGTGGGTGTCGCAAATTGCGATTACCTTCAAAATTGCTTGCAGGTGCAGCAGAACACTCCAGAAAGCATACCAGAACACTCTGGAAACACTTCCTGGCACATGATGATGACATCACAGCCAGGAACTTAACAAATACACCTGGGAGGAGGGCTCAACAGTGAGCAGTGTCTCTGCCACTGACAGTAGGGTGCTGAGGAGTGGTAGGCACAGCACCATGGACGCAGCAGGGACCAGCCAGGCTGGCAGGAGGGGCAGGAGATCATAGATAATAGCCAGGACAGATTAATGTGGCACATGGCGTTAATGTGCCACATGACTGGTTGGCATTTTCCTGCCCATGGACAATTTCAACTTGTATATAGTTTCTTCATGACATTAATAAAACAGTTATGTTTGTTCCACTTAACAAATGGTTAATAGGTGAGTATGGTGGGAGTTGACACGTACCGTCCAAAATATTGCGTTGCAATGTGGTCCCGTCTCAGTCTGCTTTGATTAGCTAGACTCCTATCCCCATGATGGCGATGTGGTTGTTCTTGCTCTTCATCATCAGGATCTGGGTCTGCAGGGGTGAGAGGTAGCCCACGTCGGGTGGCTATGTTGTGGAGGATGGCGCATGCGACCACAATTTTGAAAGCGGTAATGGGGGTGTATTGGAGGGCGCCTCCACTGCGGTGGAGGCATCTGAATCTTGCCTTCAGCAGTCCGAAGGTGCGCTCGATCAGGTTCCTGGTCCTCTTATGCGCACTGTTGTATTGCCTCTCTGATTCAGTTCTGGGTGTTAAAAACGGAGTCATGATCCAAGGCCTGAGAGCATATGCACTGTCACCTGTTGGGCACAAAAGTACACGGTTAGGAAGTCCAGATTGTCGTGCACAGTGACCTGTGTGTATGTCTGCAAGTGTCTGTGGCTCTACCTAGGAGGTAACCGTCTCCAAATTCCCCACGTTCCAGGCGTTGATGTATCCCACTATGCCTAAAAATGTATGAGTCATGGGTCCTGCCAGGAAACTTAGCTACGATGTGCGTGATGACATAATGGGCATGACAAACAACCTGTATGTTGAGTGAGTGGGTACACTTCCTGTTGCGGAAAATGTGTTCCAGATTAGCAGGGGGGCATATTTGAATGTGTGTCCCATCTACACACCCTATGACATGAGGAAAGTGGGCAATGCGGTAAAAGTCCAGCTTGGTGCTGTTAATTTCTGCCTCATTCCTTGGTAAGTATATGAAGTGAGACATGTGCGTGACTAAGGAGTCTTGTGTTCTAGCTGTGGTTTCAGTAAATCTATTAATTCTAGAATGGCTGCGCTGCTAAGGCGGTATTTGTCATAGATCTCCTCTTCAGTTTGCTGAAAAAGAGTCTGCCTGGTTCTATATATCTTCTCCTGTCTGTGGCCCCTCCTCCTCCTCTGCTGGGCTGCGTAGACTCTCCTCCTCACTGCTATCAGGTATATCTCCGCCATCTTGAGTAACCCAGATGGCTTCTGGGTCCCCTTTTATACTTTGGTAATGGTTACCACCTGCTCTGAGTTAGTGGTAAATGGGACATGCAAACTGGGCTTTTTGCGACTAGTCGCAATTTGCGAGTTGCAATTGCATATGGGTTGCGACTCGCAAATTGCGACTTGCAATTTGCGGGTCGCAAAATGGGGTCGCACCGGATGCGACTCGCAAATGGGTCCCATCGCTTTTTGCGAGTCGGAAATGGGCTTTTTGCATCCCATTTCCGATTTTGCACTGTCGCAAATTGCGATTCGGCCCGTTTGCGAGTCGCAATCGTTTGCTACATCTTGCCCTAAGCTGCTAAAGAAAACAGTGTGAACATTGAACTCGTTCAGCTTTATATATATATCTGCAAATCTGTTTTGAAGGAGTATCTTCAACTTTCTGATTCTATATAGATCATGACAGGCTACACTACACAGGGACATAAGGTGAAGTGTTGTAAATACGTGTGTATAGGTCTAATAACTGCATGTGTACTAATCATTGTAGCAATAATTCTTGGAATGCATGGAAAGAATGAGAGAGAGACGAATGATGCTTCTACTTCTAAACCTATTACTGAACTAAATCGAACAAGACGAAAGACATTTGCATGATAAGAAGGGACTTTCGTCCAACGTTTTCTATCGCTTGTTGAGTGAGTATGTTGAGACAATGGATGCGAAAGATTGTTATGTATGCACACAAATACCTACCTCAGTAGTGGAAGGGGTAACATATCATAGCATGCCTCTTACGTACGGAATTACATGTAGTTTAATAATGACCAGATTTTATGGCCAGGAGTATATTCACTACTTTTATTCCAATCAGGATGTTACATTTGCATATATCCCCATAATCGAATACCTGAGTAAAGTAGCAAGAGATTATTATATAAAATTGATGAGGGGTTTCTTTGAGCCATTGTCACCTTTTCACACAGCTCACGCCCACAGAGAAAACCTTACATGCTTGCTTTCACCAATGGAGATAAGCTTTTTAGATCGCACTGACAATAGAAGGAAAGAGGTGAAGGAGAAATTAGAAAGGGAATTACACAAGAGGACATCTGTAGATAACTATGCTTTTGCCGCGATAAAGACACAAGGGAAAATAGCTTTAGATACATTACACGTAGGGAGATTTTGTGTGCATAGACATAAATCATATTATGACACCGTTTTTGTGGGAACGAGTGAATGTAAACATACGTTTTTGTTTCAACCTAAATGGATGTTCATGCTGAATGGACAAGACCCAGTTATTCCAGGGGTATATTATATTTGTGGACTTAACGCCTATTATCGCCTTCCTAAAGGATGGTATGGGAGATGTTATTTGGGAATAGTATTTCCAAAGGTTTATCAACTGGACGACTTAAAGAATTTTCCAAAGCTGTCTGAATCACATCATGTTCAGAAAAGAGAGACATCTTCTGGTGTGGTAGGAGATATATTTGGAGCAGTGATTCCTTCAGTAGGAGTCATATTGAATTCAATTAAAATACGAAAGTTGTCTACTATTGGATAATATGCTGACAAAATTCTCAGGAGCTATAATCCTGATGGATGCTGAACTTGCTGCAGAAAGAGCTATGACTCTTCAAAATCGGCTTGCCTTAGACATTCTTTTAGCAAAGGATGGCGGCGTTTGCAAAATGCTTGGTACACGTCACTGTTGTACTTATATTCCGGACAACAGTGGGCAAATTAGAAAAATGCTTACAAACTTAACTAACGAAAGTGCAGATTTGAAAGAATTGAAAGAACCAGGAGTATGGGAGAAGGTTGGAAAAGGATTTGCTTCCGTGGGAAATTGGCTCAGCAACATTTGGAACGGACTATTATTGAAAATAGTAAAAGGAATATTAATATTGTTAATTTGTTTATTAGGCATTTGGGGAATATGGAAAGCTATTAAAATATTGAAAGCAAGGAACAAAAGAAGAAGAGAAGAGAAAATAGAAAACAAAATGGTAGAAATATACAGAGAAAAATCTAAGGGAACCAAAAGAAAGAGGGAATTGACTGAAGTGCCGAATTACTAAAACAGAATTTTAATGGAATAAAATTTGTGGGTAGATTTGATGTGATGACATAATTAGTCATCAGAGGAGGGATTGATGACGCAGAAAAAGAAGGACTAACATATATTCATATATCATGTAACAAAATCGTATAAGGTAGTGTGATTTTAGCAAAGAAAAATAATGTACGTGGGAAATTGTGCCCACGGAGTAGATCGCCATTATTGTAAACAAGTCTAATTAATCATGAAGAATTGACAAATGTAGTAATCCGTCATATTTGCAAATGTGTTTTATGATTTTCTTGATTGAAACTGTTTTATGCTTAGCTTAAATTTAGTAGAGGCTTTGGCCTAGCCGCCTGGTCTCAAATTCAACTGCGCGGATTTCACTTGCACTAACAAAAGCATATTATTTCATTTAAAGGTTGTATTTTTCCAGTAGAAATGACTAATACACTTATCTCAAGGTTTCGTGCTAGGATGGTTGCATCCCTTTCGATGCAAGGTCAACTTCTGCAGGTGCGGACAATAAAACTACAGATACTGAAATATTTGGCAAACCTTGTTGCAACTTGTGTTCCAAGGCTCCAAGGACAATGTATGCATAAATGAGTACTAGGAGAAAGACCCTATTCATTGGTTAAATTGAAGCCACCCTATGAACCCTCCAATGGAAGACTCTGCAGAATTTGGAATGTTTCTTACTTAAACCCACTGGACAAAGAGAAGTCAGCCATTTTTCCTTGATGCCATCTTTGAAGCCGAATGCCAGACGCCATCTTAGACGACATCTTGATGCCCTTTTCTCTATTCCAGAGAAAAGAGAATTTAAGAATTCTCACCCTAGAGACTTTAACTTTAATGTTGCCCCGTCTTGCCCATTCAGTAACTTTGCCCCATTCTCCTTGCTGCTGCAAGGAAACTTGCCCTTAATTCTGCCCCTTTGAGATCTGCCCCATGCTGACCGAACCGGTACCTGAAGGACCAAGACTTTCCTTGTATGCTGATTGTATTTGGTAATTATGAAAGGACAACTGTATTATGCATTGTGTTTTTCCTTTTAGGTACCAACTGCTATTTTATAGGGCCCAAGCTAGAAGTTTTCCAAATTTGTGTTGACTAAATTGATTTTGCATGAAGCCCCACATGCCAATGCTAATTAGAGGTTAGTTGAGGTATTCACTTGATGCATCATGTCGAATTGAAATCTTGTCATGCTGACCGATGTATGCAATTAGTCAAATTCAATTACTCGTGTTAGTGATTTGCATTGCCATAGCCGAGTGTATTATAGTTCATATTCTGCCTAGATTGCGTTTCTTCCGCTGCTATGGACAGCTAGTAATGTTCGTATACACATATCATTTGGTTTTGAGACTCATATATATCGTTTTAGCTTTGTTAATATAGGGAAATAAATTCACTAACTTTAAATAAACTGGTGTGGTTATTCATGACTGAAAGGTCATGGTGCGTCGAAATACCAACTGTTATTGATTTCTAATGTGTTATTTTGATCTATTAATTGAGTATTGGCTATCGATTACAATAGCTATTGATTATTGATTTAAGTGATCCGACTATTCTAGGATGAGGAGAACCCAACTCGGTTAAAAGGTTCACCGACCTCCAACGTGTCCAGATACAGGTAATTTATAAGGGCTGGACGCGTTATCACTCTTCCAGTTAACCCCTGATACATCGATGGCATCTATTACGCGCGAGAAGGGACCGTGGTGCAAACGTGTTTCACTAAACCAATGAAACCTGACGTGGACAATAGATCATGAGTGTATCCTCGCCATTCTTTAGCCTCGTCGTTATTATTCTCGTCATCGCATCCCTATGATGCTAGTTTTATTTATAGTCCTCGTCCTAGCAGCATGCCGTGCCTTTGACAACAAGGATCATGCTGTTCTCTTTGTCTTTTGTGATTAGGATCACGTTTAGGGGATTCATACAAATGAACTAAGTTGGCGTCAAGCTCCTCCACTATGCAGCTAATTAAATCAACATACATTAGTCCTAGCTGCGTCTTTCCACAAAGCTGCATGCTGGCATGCATCAAAATGTTACTGCTGAAAATAAGGTTGCTGGAGAAAATACTCTGCAAGCCTCTTTGGAAATGTAATGGCGTTCAGTCACTGTTGTGTTTACTTTCCTCCGGCAAAGTTTTCATTAGAACATTGGTTCATAAACCATTTTACAGCTTTTATAGCAAGCTAGAAGAATTGCATTAGGCTGAAGCTGAGATTAACGGCTCCTTCCTAACCCACACACACTGGCTCAGCAAATATTTGTTCCTTGGCTGATAGTCACTTGATACATTCGAATCTATTTAGAATTTATTAAGTTCAAGCTCAATAACCTAGAAACAATAAATTTACATTTTAAAAGCTTTTTCAGCTGTGAAACATGATGGGAAAGTGCACGAAATGTGCAGAACTTTCGTTATGCTTGCATAATTCCAAATTCTCAGAAATTGCGCATTACATATAATAGGCATAATTTTGGGGCGCATGCACGTACTGGTTTTTGTTTGAACCAGTCCCTAGTGGCAAAAAAGTGTGCATTTCGCACAGTTTTTTGCCACAGGGGACTGGTTCAAAGAAAAATTTTGCCCCACCAAAAATGTCCAGGTCTAGCAAAGTCCGTCCAAAAAGCAAGCATTGACACAGCTACACTGAGCCCACCTAGTAGTTCAAGGATTAATAACCCTAGGAACCAGACCTGCCTATGACCACTGACTACAACTTCGAGTCCACACAGCAATGGCAGATTGAACAGACCACTTGTCACTGATATTGGACCAAGTTGTACGAGCCCCCACAAAAGAGAGTTAAACCAAAAATGCTAAGTATGAGAGTAAGTCACCAACGGCAATTTTTGACAATGGCCATGACCAACACACTATACACCATTAACACCTCCAGCGAAAAAAAACACATAAAAAATGGACTGAGGACTACTTTCACTCCAATGTTTAGTCCTACCTACAATGATACTGGTAGAGGAGGTGTTGTTACCACCACAGTAAAGGTCCTGCACAACTTATGACTGAGCCATCCGTCTCAAAATGCTTAATAACAAAAAAAACTAAAAAAAATAATAACCATGGACCAAGGATACAACCCATCCTTCCCTGAAATCTTCACACTTGCATGTTAGCGACCGTGCATGGTTAAGAGGATCAGTAATTATGTAAACTTCAAATATTGGGAAGAAATTAATTACAACACACAGGTAGTGGAAACTAGGGGAAGTCAAATTAGAGCAGCCCCATAACCCACAAGAAGGGTCATTCACTGAATGCCATCTTCATTTATGTGAGTGGGCCTTGAAGCACAACATATCCCTGATCCAATCAGATGAAAGTTTCGACACAGTTATGTGGCAGTAATCTGTAGGTTTTAGGGAATTCAAGGAAAACAGTAGTATGGGTTATGCTGTCTCCCTGGGGATAGCTGAGATCCTATAAGGCAGACGTGTTCTGGGTCATGAGGAATTTGTGTATAGTTCCCTACTGCCTTGTGAGGAAAACATACAATGAATAAACAAAGAAGATTTATTGTCACCACCTGCCAATTGACAAAGGGTACTGCAACAGGGGACTAACCAGTATGCTAGCCCGCTTTGGTATTCCTAAATTCTGATTTCATTCGCTGACACTCAGGGCCAGCCTTAAATTGGATTGACCAGGACAGCAACCTGGGCGGAATGAAAATTTGGTGCTTGTTGTAGGGGAGAGGGGACTTTCCTTTGTGATGGCAGGAGGTGTAAGAAATATGGGAGGGCAGAGGGTTGATAGGGTGCTAACAGTTATGCTGAGGCACATTAAGGACTGATTGCAAAGTCTTTAACTGCACCCGATTGAGACCAATTTGGATGGATGAGCTGCTGTTTGCATGACATTAAGTCAAGCACCTACCTGCTGCACCCTTCGGAATATTGGCACCCCGGGCCCAGCTTCCACATGTCCAAGGACGGCCCTGATGAGACTGTACCTTTTTAACCAATGTTTGGGTTCACTGGTAGCTGTGGCCCTTGTAGGAAATATAGTATCCCTGAAAGATGAGGCAGATTCAAGCTAGGTTGTAAAGTTTGGGGATATCAGTAGTGGCTGAGTCCATTGAAGGCAGTGAGGGGTTGAGGTGGGCCACATGTCCTCCAGCCCAGTGAAGAAATAGCAGCCAGTGTCAGATGTAGGAGTCCAGCAATTTTAGAGATGACTGACTAGGTAATTGTCATAAAAGGACTAAGGAATGGATTAAAGCATACTGATCTCTGTTGATTAGTACCACAGCTATACTCAAGTGTACTGATTATTCTCCAGCACAATTGTGAAAACCTAAGCCCATCTCAGCCCTGCCTTAACAGGGGGGAAATGGAATCCAGAAACCATGGTGGGGGCAGAAGCTCTCTCCCTGTCAGCCTACCCAAAGACAGCAGTATGATGACAGTCTGGGCATCAGGGGAGATTCTGTTCAAAGATGCTTCAAGTATTGCAGTCACCTTGTAGGTCCTTAGATCACTTCGCAAGGGCCACCCTTACAATTAGTCATCACCAGCCAATGCAAGACATTGTGGGATAGTAGCCACTGAAGCTCAATTATATTGGATGCGTATATATCCACCAACCCCTGATCCAGTGCAGTTCAGCTGCTGGTATTTCTCAGCTCCAATGCCCATACTAAAAATTATGTCCCCCAAAAATGAAAAAAAAAACTGATAAAGTGAATAGAAAATGGTTTAATCAGAATCTAGCACTTCTGGAAGACATAAGCCACAGACTAGAAAGAACAAGATTTACATCCAATTTGGAACAAAATACAATGTTAAGAATTGCATACTCCCAAGCAGTGGAAGGTGATAAAATAACATTCTGATCCCAGTGTGTTAAGTAAGCTCAACTCAATGTCCAAGTTTTTTTTAAATGTGAGAGAAACTTTTACATCGTGAAGACCGCTGCTTAAACATGAGACAAACTATGCAAAATCTATTAGACTTCTTAATACTGAAGCCCATGAATTTCAGTGTCACAATCAACAACTAGGATATTTTACTCTTTCCTCCAATACATCCGACCCTCTGCCCCAGGGCATAAGCTGCATAATTCATTTGCACACATGAGGCTTATGAAGTCATGGGAATCATCACAGCTGGCCTACCAATGAAACTATACATAGCATTATGTTTACAAGATTAGTAAAACACTAGTGTTTGATGTCACAGAGATTTTGAATAAATCACTATTGCGGGGGAAGGAAAGATAGTTAATTAGCCTGCCATATACCCTTCCAATTAACTTATAACAACAGTAAAATATGGCAACCTCTATTTTAATTGTAAAAATGAAATGCATGTGAGATTCCCTAGTGTAATCAAAATCAGTCCTATGTGTTGAGTATCAAGGTAATCAGATGTAGCTTTTTCCCATATAGAATCTGGACAAGTTATACCTTTTTGACAAAGCCCATTTTTCGAAATGCAAAGGGTTCTCATACAAGTTCCCCGATATCTTGGCGGGGGGATACCAGCACCAGAATTTACGAAACTGGGTGGTAGCGCCCCATAATATAACAGGGTTTATAAGTTGTTTCACTTGGAATGGGAATAACATGCCGAATCTGGAATACCGGGTACAATTCCACATGTTTCCCCGAAGCGGGGGAAACAAAGGTCCCAAATTCACTAACATCTACCAAGTGCTTGGAGCAGGTGGTAAATGCTCTTGAGGCTTTTTCTCTTGCCTGTGGGTCTGACAGGAGGGAAGGTATGGTTTTTCTTAAGCAGGCGGGAGCTTCCTCTCCTCCGCCATTGTGAAATATGCAGGGAGGCAGGGGCTGGCCACACTAGCTGCCTGCAGCCCTCCCCAACTCCATTGATGATCTGGGTCTGGTGTCTTTGGGACCATAATTACCGGGTCCGGAGCTTGGGGGCACGATAATTATGGGCCCAGAGATACGTAACTGCCCGAAGTAATATGGCCCCAGAGTATACTCCTCCAGGCAGCTCGTAATAGGGCCCATAGTTTCCAAATATTGACCCTTGTTTATTTTTACTCACTTGGCGGGGGGTCTTCATTAAGGATTTGGTTAGCTCACTGTTATGCCATTTTAGCTCATTTTTCCTGACTGACCTCATCTCCATTGGGACCAAGGGCCTGATATTGACGGACAGTATATCTGTATATCCCAATATATCCTGTAGGATTTAGATTTCGGTGGACGGGATATCCATCATCATTGTGACAGACTAACCCGTCCGCCTATATCTAAATCAGGCCCTTAAATTTGGCAACTGGAATATGAAAATGACTACAGGTGTCCAGTGCTAGATGAAGAGCGCGAGTATGAAGCAGGCTAGCACAAGGATGTGAGATGGAAGTGAGGGACAAGTCTAACTGATGAAAGATCTAAGCACATTATGAATAGAGAGGGAGTAAAGCACAACATGTAGGAGGTGATGAAAGCGCAACACAAGAGACAGGGGAAAGTGGCCAAAGATGAATGAGTGGTGAAGGTGCACAATTTATGACATTGGAAAAGATGAATGAGAGAGGGGAATGAGACACCACGAAAGTGAGGAAGAGATAAGAAAGAGAGGAGTTTTGCAAGGCACCAGACACATAATAATAGATGGGACCAAAACACACAGTGTATAAGAGAGAGGGCATGGACACTGTCAAACTTTTCCTACTGGTCCTATGAAAGTCACGGATTACTGAGCAGTTCTCAAGTGATTAACTGTCATTTAACACTGGCAGCACTGAGCCTTGATTAGTACTGCATGGCTTCGAGCTAAGCTATCTAAGGCTAGCACAGCCAAATCCTCCAGGGTTTAATCTAGGAGGTGGTTATGGGTTGAGTACTCTGGCTGAATATGATATAAACAAATGACACTTAATGAAGGTCAATATCTAGGCAGCTCGATGTGCTTATAAAACATCATTTTTTTAATTCTACAAGCAGAACAGAAGTAGCTTCAGTGGATATGACGTGATCCTAAATGTTATGCTAGGTCTGTGGTTTCTGATGCAGTAGCAGCCCCGTAACACTGAGACCTACTACCCATGGGCGGCATATAAATGCTGATTATAGGCAACACTCTCTCATTGATGGTGTGGTGAACTCGAGTGCATTCATGTCTCATAAAATAGTTTCTAACTTGCAGATTACCATTCGTAGACAATAAGCAGGGCACTGGATTTCTGGCATTCTGTGGCAGTTGCTCAGAACGCATAGTTATGGATTTGCCGCATTTGCCACAAATTCTATCATCTGCTGCATAATCTGTAGATTTTAACAACAAAACGTAGTTTCTGGCTGAAATGGATCAAGTTACTAAAACTATTGTGATGTGTTCACACACAGTGGAAGTCCCTTCCTAAATGTGAATTGGTCATCTTTCAGTAGCTTATTTCTGTATTTGGCTGCTTGCTAGTACTAACAATGTGAAATCGATGTAAAAAAATGACAAAGTAATGAAGTAATATGTTAAAAAAATGCCACATATTGCCACATAATTTGTCTTTTCTTTCCGCATAATGTATTCAGCACTGCCACATAGTTTGGTACTTCCCTGGCGCATAAGTCCAGTGGCTCTGACAGTAAGCAGTCTTCAGAAACCATGCACATCGTGCATATTTGCATGTCATACCGACCTAATTGACTTTAGTCAAATCTCAGATTTTTCAGCATTAGAAGTGGGAATTTCAAGGGATTGTTTCGTAAAATGAGCCATGCACCAAGAGGCTCCTTTGAAATGGGGGTTACCTCAGTGTTTCTCTGGGGCATATGGGAGCAATGATTCAGGGCCTCATTACGAGTCTGGCGGTCCTAGGACCGCCATAGTCGCGGTGGCAGTCGGACTGGTGCCAAAGTGGCAGTCCAACTTCCACATTACGACCACTTTCGGACCGCCGGCACTGCCGCTTTTAGGCTGGTCGACAGCCTGGCAGTGCCGGAGGTCTTAATCAACCAGGGCAGCGCTGCAGGCAGCTCTGCCCTGGGGATTACGACTCCTGTGTCCGCCAGATTTTGCATGGAGGTTCCACCGCCATGCAAAGGCTGGTGGAGTCGGGGTGCTGGGGGCCTAATGGGGGCCTCTGCACTACCCACGCACTTTGCATGGGCCTCCATGGACAGCCCTGTTGCACTTTTCAATGTCTGATTTACAGGCAGTGAAAAGCGCGATGGGTGCTGTTGCACCCAATGCACCGAAACATTGCCACCACCTCGATTATGAGCCGGCGTCAATGTTGTGGTGAGTTTCCCGCTGGGCCAGTGGGCAGAAATGCTGTTTCCGCCCACTGGCCCAGCGGGAAACTCGTAATGGGACCAGTGGGCAGAAGAACAGAGTGGCGGTCTTCCGACCCAAAGAGTAACTCATAATGAGACCCTCAGTGTTTTAAATGTTAATTGCCTTGAAAGCTTTGGGCTTTTTTGGATTATGAGACCAAGACCAGACAGAAAGGAGCAACCACTGGAGGATAAATTGGGTCTCTGCTGATGTAGGGTGATGTAGGGATGGGGTTCTGCTGTGCTGCCCTGCGTCAAAAGAAAAGGGCAGCGATGCAGCGTATCTATGTGATACAGCTCATTCCGGTCCATTTGCCCTGTGCTAGTGCACAATGGACTGCCAAGCGCCAAAGCAGACACCCCTGCACCATGGTGCAAGGGTGTCTGCTTTGCAGGGATGATTGTTTTTGTGCAGGAAGGGACACCTTCCTGGATAAAAACAACCACAATCACAAGAGGCGTTTTTCTCTATGTGTGCTGCTTATCGCAGTGCACACAGAAAAAGGAAAAACGAGGATAAATAAAGATACTTCTCCTTGTTGTGCCTCCCTTAGGCCTCCCCTGGGGAGGCATTGATGTTTGATGCATTCCCATGTTTATGAAATCTCGTAAAGCTGGGTATGGGTCAAATGCCATGGGCATTACATGGGAACACCCACCATAATGCTCATGGTTTGCCTCCCTATTGCAGGGTGAGGCAAGGCAGCGACTTGCACTGCGTTGCCTCAGTCCATGTCTACAAGGCCATGAAAAGCCATGTAGGGTGGCTCTACTTGGCCCTGTAGCTATAGCCCTGCAATGTGCACTGCTGGACTGTCACTAAAAGTAACATTCCGGTGGCGCACAGGGTCTTGCAAATAAGCCCCCTAATCTGGGAGGAAAAAAGACAGAATTGCCTTTAGTCTCCTTAAGGAGGCCTCCATTCTGGGTCACAGTTAGTGGTATCTGCAAACTGTCTTCAGCTGTACTCTTATGGCAAAATACATTCTACTGACAGCACCATATGCAGAGCAAAGGTAAGGAATTCAGTTAGAAACTGATCTAGTTTTACCAAAAAGGCTTGCAGTGCTGCATTACCTTCATCCTCACAGCCGGATAGGGTTACCATTTAGCTGCTCTCTCTGCAACCCCTAGTCCCTGTGCTCATTCTCTAGGGTGTAGTGACTGAGTACAGCAGTAGTGCTTCTTAGTCTTAGTGTGCTGATGAACCACTGGTGCAGATTCATTCTACTGTCAGTACACCTCAGCAGCAAAAGAGATGTTTTGGCACTTTCACATTGCAGTAGACATCTTTCATCAGCCCCCGCATATTTACTATGTTACTAAAGTACTTTCTCCCTACAGAGCCAATAGAGTAGACCAGTGCATGTCTGTTCTAGCAAACGGATAAAGAACCCATGGCCAGGGCTTAGCTTGGTCAGTATGATTGGACATATTGTCAAAACACCTTATATGAGAAGGGGAATGAGCAGTGCTTAATTTGTGCTTGTTGTTTCCGGTGCTGAGCACCTGCACTTATGTTTGAGGGCCGGGGCTTATTCTTCTGCCTCAAGCATTTGCTGCAAGCAAAAGACACATATGGGAAAGACGGAGGAAGGGAAAAACGAAAAGGCGTCACAAAGGGAGAAAGTAGAAAGTTGCAAGAGTGAGCTGAAGAGACAGGGAGTGACTTTATATGGATTGAAGAGGCCCTAGATGGCTTCGGGATTACGCTGCTTCAGTATTCTGTGTTCGCACATTTAATTGCAGCAGCCGCATGTTTAAGAGGAGGGCTTTGGGCACCGGCACCTTTTTATTTACAAATTAAGCACTGGGAATGAGGGGAATTTAAGGGATAATGGAAAGAGAGAGGAGTGTGGATTGTTAAGGGTTAGATTAAACACAATATTTTTAAAACTAATCAACATTTTTAAGGCCTTCAAAACATAGAGGAAAGCAATTGTGTGTGACAGTGTGGGCATGTAAAAATTCCAGGTGAAATCCGACAGACACTTCACATTACCCGACTTAAAGCACTAGTACCCAACTATTTGCTACAGAATACATTTTTTAGAGGGCTGTAACACCCCAAATACCCTCCCTGGAGCTATGCCCCTGCCCATGGCCTGTCTCTCTCAGGGCACAGGATCCTGCTCCTCAATGCTCCAGCTACCAAGACGGGCTAACAAAGAGAAGCAGTGCGGTACAGAATAGACTGCTAATATGCGTCATGTGAAACCTTTTGTAAGTAACACACAGACTTTCTGGCAATAATAGGGAAAGACTCTCATCTTCTGATACTAGGCTGTAAAAAACTGGTTCTGGCATCGTTATTTTGGAGGGAAGTAGCAGGCTTAATACAACAACAAGCATTGGCAAAAACAATACGCCGGGCCTTGGTAACATGTAGTGCGGTTTTTGGCAAAAATATTCACCAAAAGAAAGAAGAGAAAAAAATATCCTGTGGCCTAAACATGGTGACAACGTGCTTCCAATAAAAATGTTTAATTTGAAAATACACCAACACATCTGATTTGAATAGAATAGTACACCTGCTAACTAGCAAGCATTTGTACTTAGAATAGTTATACAAACACAGGAGTGTAGCTACCAGTGGTGCAGCAGGTGCAGTGCACCAGGGCCTGGGCCCATTAAACCCCGACAATGCTGTACTTTCCCACCTCAACAACAGTCAAAGGGGCCATTTTCCTTGCTTGCTGCAGGGCCCATGGAATTCTTGCCACACTACTGTACAAACCTTATTAAAGTGGTGCACAGAAAATATACCACTGAATTAAAATTTCTGTAACATGAAGACTCTGTTTAAAAACCCTGGGGTGACTAAGAAACATAAAAAAGGATAAGGAATGGAAACAAGAACTTTGGTAAAGGTAAATATTGACTCGACAGCCCTAAGGTCTAATTATACTTCTTTTTAGATAGACGTGTGCATGTGTGATCAAACAGAACACCTTATGTATGATTATTTTCATTTTTGACATTTTTTGATTACATGAGGGGGCTGAGGTAGCTAAATTGTCTCTAAACCAGACATAAGAAATGACTAAAGCAATAAAAAAAGCATCTAATGTTTTGAGAGTTTAGGAGTGGATAGGGGCATAAGCAGTAAAGGTGTTTTAAGAGGTTAGGGGGTGGGTAAGGATATTGGGTTGTAAAGATTTACTAGGGTTTAGGGGTGGGTAAGGGTAAGAAGTAATAAGCTTATTTTCAGGGTTTATAGGTGGATAGCGGTATTGGGTTGTAAGGGTGCTTTTAGGATCTTGGGGTGCGTACGGGTGTACGGTAATAAGAGAATTTTAGGGGTTAGAGGTGGGTGGGGTATAGGGTGGGAGAGAATTTTAGGATTTAAGAGTGGACAGGGGCATAGAGTGGTAAGGGTATTTTCAGGATTTAGGAGTGGGTAGGGGCATAAGGTGATAGGATATTTTTGGGGTTTAGGGGTGGGTAGGGATATATGATGGTAAGGGTATTTTTTACACTTTAGGGATGGGTAAGGGCATATGTGGTAAGAGAATTTTTAGGGTTTTGGGGTGGGTAAGGGCATAGGGTAATAAGGGTATTTTTACAGTTTAGGGGTGGGTAGGGACATAGAGTGCTAAGGGTAATATATGAAGGGGACTCCTTCCCAAAAAAAAGAAAAAACATTTCAAATGATATATGCATCAAGCTATATAACATAATGAAGGTCACAATAGGTAGTTATACTTAGGTCTGCTTTTTCATAGAAAGAGCATTTTTGGTTTGCTAATAACTTTAGCCCTGTTTGACGAATCTACTAAAACTTTCCAAAAAATGTTCATCCCCATCAGCTCCTTCATGGAAAGTTTCAGGGTGGTCCGTCAAGCAGGGGCTGAGAAAACAGGGGGGTCCCAAAATGCAAAATCTCCATGCATTTTCCATAGACTTCTTTAACACACGCTACAGTCAAAAACGCTGAACAAAATTACACCAATTTTGGCAGGAAGCTAGATCTTGGTTTGCGTATTGTGCTTTTTGTGATTTAATGTAAATCCATTCAGTAGTTTTTGAGAAATTAGGGTTGAAAAATAATTGCATATCTGGACAGTTGGGTTCGAGAGAGGATCTCGCAGGAGCTGAAATGTATGTGCAGGGTAGGGATAACTTGACCCCCTAAGCTCCATGGAAGGGTGCATAGAGGGAACCTGCATGGGGTCAAAAGAGAAATAAAATCAGCAAAAAATGTGGCGATCCCGTGAAACTCTCCCGGGATCAAAAAAAAATGGCAGCTGGGCCACATTTCTTATGTTTATGTCCCAGGGAGCCCACTGCCAGGACTGTATTCATGAAGGGGAAGGGATTGCGTGGCCTCCCACCCGAGCCTCCAGAAGCCCCAGGAAGTCCACCCCTGGGGCCGAAATGAATTCATATGGGGAGGGGAGCTGCGCAGCCCCCCTCCTTGACCCTCCAGAAGCCCTGGGGAGCCAACCCCCAGGGCTGAAAATTTACAAAATGTGGAGGAAGGGCCACGTGGCCTCCCTCACCGAGCCTCAAAAGGTCTAGAGGAGCCCACCTGCTTGCCTTCTCCCCCTAAAAGTCATGCCTGGCCCCAGGGGATTAGGTCCCTTGGGCCAAAATCATCCCAGGTAGGGGGACTAGTGCCCTGCCACCTAAAAGTCATGCCTGACCCCGGGAGTGGGGTCCAAGTGTCCAAAATTAGCCCAGGGAAGCGGACAGTGTGCCCCCCTCCCCTTGGAAATGATATCAGGGGATGAGGTCCCTTTCCACTTTATTTAAAGAGTGGCCCTGAGGGATGGGGTCCCCAGGGCCTAACAAGGCTTGTGGACGCTAGTCGGCCTCCCTTCCCTTTATTTAAATAAGTGGCCCTGGAGATGGAGTCTCTGAGGCTGATAACAGCTTGGAGAGGGGAGCTGTGCAGCCCCCTTCCCCTTAAAATAATACATATCCCTGAGGGATGGGGTTCCCAAGGCCCAAAGAGGCTTGGGGAGAGGGGCTGAGCGGCTCCCCTCCCTTTTACTTGAATAAGTGACCCCTGGGAATGGGGTCCTCAGGGCCCATAATGGCAGCACAGCCCCCTTCACTTTAATTCAATAAAAGACCCTGAGGGATGGGGTCGCCAGGAACAGGCCCTATGGTCAACTTGGCTGACAGCTGGGTGCAGTGTGGGGTTGGTTGTATGGGGGGGTTGGAGAGGGGTTGGTTTGTTGTATGGAGGGGTTGGTTCCGAGGTCTGGTCTGGTCACAGGCCAGGTCCTGCAGCCAACCCCCCACCACTCAAAGCAAAAGGCCTGGCATGGCAGGGGGGTTGCATTTACATATTACTTTATTTTTAAAAAAAACTAGAAAATCACTGAAAAAACCCAAAGGTTAAAGTAACGTTATAGTTAGGTGTGATCAAAATATCTGCTATCTAAAGAAAAACCTTAGAAATTCACTGAAAAAGTTAGGTGAGTATGTGAATGACAACAGTGATGTTTAACCTAAAAAAACATACAGAAATGTATCAGTTATGGTTAGGGGCGTTAACTATTACCTGCGCCCCTGCCATGCATTGCTTATCACCTCACATATTACATCACTCATGATGTGTTTTGTGACATCACTGATGACATCTCAAATTCCACCTCACGCTGCACTTGGAACTCATCTGCTTAGATTCTACTCATATCACATGAAGCACAGAAGGATATTGGACTCCATTACATGATTAAATCTCCTTCTCTAGGAGTAAGACATAACATGTGCACAACTCTTTGCTTCCCCTGTTAAGCGTGCCTTGAATCCACAATGCAGTCTTATGTCTGGAGGTGTAATCTCAGTTGAACTTTGACAGTAACAAGGTTTTGGACAGAATTACTGTGGTCATCATAACTTGGGCTTAATTCTATTGATGAATATAGGACTCTAGGTGCCATTTTCGAGGCTACAGCAGCAAAGGCCTTTTGTAAACAATGTGGACAGTGGGTGGGGTAAGATCTACCCAGCCACCACCTTCGGTTAGTCAGTCCCCTTCAGCTATTGCTTGTGTTTAGCGCCCCTCACATTTTGTACAAGCCCACAGCATTTTCTGCAGTTTCATATTTTTGTAGAGGTGACTGGCAAAACAAAGTGGTCTCTCTCTGTCACTGCAGCTGAGTACCTCCATAACAACCCCACTGCACTGGGTGCAGCAAAAGGAAGTGGGCACTTAATGCTACCAGGCTTTGGTCTGTCACTAACATAGCTGCAAAGTTTTGAAGTTGTGCATGTGTGATGTATCTTCTTAAGTGAGACTACTTTCAGTGATACTGAATAGAGAACCAAGAACTGAAAAGAGAACAACAGAACACTCCAGCACCTCTGGCACTTGGGCAAGGCCACCTGCTTTGCTTATGTCTGACCAGACTAGAAACCAACAGCTTTCTCCTTTTGCTTTATGGCACCCTGCAGCATGTGTAGCTCCCTAATCACAGGGCTTGGATGATGCTCCAATCAACAGTATTTTGGGGCCCTGGACCAGACATATTTTGGGGCCTCTTGAATGTAACTTTACAGCTTATGTTCTGCTAAATGAAGCCGGCAAAATGATTTAAAAAAACTTTCATAAACAGGATTCACACAAAGCAATTGAAATATGTCCTTCCGTGCCCCCCAAGAAACCTTAAGATGCCACTGGGCAAAGAGAGATTCGGGTAGGGGTAGGCAGAGGAAAGAGGCTGAGATATGGAAATAGACAGACGTCAGCTAGATAATCAGAATGTTCACCTTCTCAGAAGAGTTCTCGGATGTTGTGGGCCTTGGGCAATTGCCCACTTTGCCCATGCCTTAAGACGCTTCTGATCTTCGGGGTGAGACGGTGTAATAATGTGAGAGCTTTTATCAAGGAAAGTTCACCTCTCGTCGACATGATCTCCGCCTTTAGCTCTCACAAGCAAGATGGCAGTTGTATTTATTTTTACACTGGCATGCTGAGAGTGCCTCTAGCAATCCAAGAGGAGCTGTAACTGACCTGACATTTAATTTCAGTGCGGTAATCTGATGTCAAGCAGTGAAATGCATTCGGCTAACTCGCGATACGTAGCACTTTGCGGGACTGGATGAATGTGCACTCCTTTGAGCAGATCTACTGTCGGTGACTCATTACCTATCTCCAAATGTGTCTTGTAAATGCAAGCTATGAACAGTTAGACAGATAAATGACACCCATGTTAAAATTAGATTATGCAGTAAAAGCAATGAGAAACCTATCCCAAGATAAATGACATTAATCGATAGGCGAGGTGTACCAAGATTAGGAACTCAGGGCCATATGTACGAACACTTTTTTCCATAGAGACAGAATGGGGAAAAACCTTTGCTACATCTGGCCCTGACATTTTTACAGAATCGCAAGTTAGAAATCGCAGTTCCTGATGGGTTCATGTTTATTTTTCAAACAGCGATTCCTAGTGGGTCGTGTATCAACGTCCCTCTTGAATTATTATTGATGTAGATCGCAATTTGCGACCTATTAGGAATCGCAGCCATCACGGGGATTGTCATTCGGTAATGTGTTACTTAATCGGAATTTGATGGTTGTACATTGGAAAAATTATTGTTTAGAGCTCAAATGGCCAGATTCTGCAAATAGAGCCGTTTGTGGCCACAAAAATGCTTTGTACACCTGGCCCTATGTAACTTAATAAAATGTACACAGCCAGGGAGACAGGCGGCCTTTCACCAACGTGGAGAGGGGTGGGAGACCACCTCTGAATGCACTGCATGCATAACTATGCATAGCACACCTTGTCTAACATTATAGAAGTTCCACCTACCTCTTCTTGCATTGCTGAATAGAAACGTAAAAAAGGGTGGGAGATGAGAGTCACTAACCCTGTGATAGGTTTTCGCAGCTTACTTTACTCGTCAACCTTAGTGGCCTACTACAACTCTCTCAGATGCAAAGCTGGGTAGCTCAAAACAACACATTTGTTTTTATAATTCTCTTATGAAAAAGAAGGAATAAACACCCTCAGGTTGCAATCTTTCAAAAAAGACCGAAATCATTTGTCAGAATATTTCTTTAAGCCTATCGCTGGCAAACTAGCGACCATAAATTGTCAGCTGTATCAAAGGCTGCTAACAGATGCAAAAGGAGACCACAGTAGCACCTTCCAGGTCATGGATCATCAGAAGTTCATATAACATGCCATTAAAGCTGTAGCTGGCCCCTACACTGTCCAAAATTCAAAGTGAGACCAAACTAAAACACTCTTTTCTTCCGGAACGTTGGAGTGTAACCTGGCTAACATTTCTTCTGTAACTGTAGCCAAAGTGAGGAGCAGAGAAACCGTCCACAGGCACCATCATTCTTGCACCTAAGTTTAAATTGCGTGTGCATAGAAACGCTGAGAACTGGACCCATGGAAAATATCCAGTAAAATTGTAAAATAAAAAAAACAGTTAATCTTTATTTGCAAAACAAAAGTTCTGCAAATGCAAATATGTTGGCAAGAATTAGTGGGACTACTTAACGGTAAAAATAAGACTATTTTAACTTGGTTCACATAAGTCAGGGCCACTGGAACTACAGAGTATGATGGCCATGGCATGTGCCACATAAATATGGATGAATGACACGAGATAGATATCCTACCTTGTGCTGCATACCTTCTAACTCAATAGGATCAAAAGTTATACAAAACATGACAAACATGGTGCAAGACAGTGACAAACAATTTGCACATGTTTCCGATGCTGATTGCCGCATTCAGGTACGAAATTGGTACCATTGCCCAGGCAGTATTACATTTCCCCAATTGATGGAGGGGAAAGGTTTCTGTCAACAGCATAAAACAATCCTGACATATTTAAATGAAATTCAAATAGGGTATAAGTTCTTACCACTTCTTCAAAAAAATGTGCTTCCTTATTCAGGTAAATTCATGTTACTCCACAAACCCTTTTCTCAGGGCTGCTGTTAATTTAAGAAGGGACCTAGAGAACAGAAATTACTAAGTACTCTTTTAAGGTCTGATTTTTTTATTTTATTTTAACTCCTCATAACCGGCAAATATGATACTCATTGCACTCTACCTAATATCTGATGGGACAACCCATCTATTGCAATGTCATGGCTCTCCAGGTTTCCAAGATCCTCTGGACATGGGTGCCATACAACTCACAAGGTCGCATACCAGTAACAGGCTGAGACAGATAGAGGGATAATCATATGACCAGCCTCTTAGATCTCAACCATTCCATTACGGGTTGCCAGAACTCAGTCCTGTTCTCCAATAAGCACTCACAATCCAAAAAAACAAATCTCATTATGATGTTAGTCCAGATTTTCACTGTCAGGGGGTTTGGATCAATCCACTTCTTACAGACTAAGGGGGTCATTCCGACCCCGGCGGGCGGAGACCGCCAAAAGACCGTACCGCGGTCAAATGACCGCGGCGGTCATTCTGACTTTTTCCGCTGGGCGGGCGGGCGACCGCCAAAAGGCCGCCCGCCCGCCCAGCGGGAAAGCCCCAGCAACGATGAAGCCGGCTCCGAATGGAGCCCGCGGAGTTGCTGGTGTGCGACGGGTGCAGTGGCACCCGTCGCGATTTTCAGTGTCTGCTTTGCAGACACTGAAAATCTTAATGGGGCCCCCAGGGGCCCCACGACACCCGTTCCCGCCAGCCTCTTCCTGGCGGTGTAAACCGCCAGGAACAGGCTGGCGGGAAGGGGGTCGGAATCCCCATGGCGGCGCTGCTTGCAGCGCCGCCGTGGAGGATTCCCTGGGGCAGGGGAAAACCGGCGGGAAACCGCCGGTTTCCCTTTTCTGACCGCGGCTTAACCGCTGCGGTCAGAATTGCCCCAGAAGCACCGCCAGCCTGTTGGCGGTGCTTCCTCCGTCCCCGGCCCTGGCGGTCCATGACCGCCAGGGTCGGAATGACCCCCTAAATTCCTAGCCAGCAGGACTCCATAAAATAATTATTTGCTAGCTTTCGTGCCCAGTCATACAACAGTGTCTGATTCTAGAGCCATACTGTGACACTGTTGAAGACACATCTAAATAGCTTATTGCACCTTTATTATGTATGATCAGCAACACAGTCTTGTGTGTCAGAGTGATAAAAAATATTATTGTAATCTCAGCAGCCATAATATAAACCCAGAGGAATATAAGAAAAATCGAACACATTTTATATTACACATCGCTACTATCTGTAATAATTAGTTTCGCCTCTAAATAACATATCTATATTATTATCAGCCTCCTAATTATGGCATCAGCTGAATGATTAGCACCTCCCCTCACTACCTTATGTCAAACCCTGTACTATCCCCACATACCTCTAAGACGCCCGGAAACCTGCTGTTTGATATCAGCTCTCTGGCATTCTCCCCAAGCAACCATTCTTCATGTCTGCTCTTCCCATATTGTTAGGTATTTTGATAACCTTCTTCCCAATGATTCTCTGTGGAGAGGCAGAGGGCCTTAAACTGGATCATTTGCTTGACAGGGAGATCGTGCAAAAAGTGATGGGCAACAATGACATGATCATAGTTGTACAGTACATAGAGTGGTCTCACTTCCAGACTTAGAAGACATTGAAACTTAAATATTCCATACCCTTGCAAACCTAAGTAAATTGCACTAAAGTCATCCAGATGGGAATGGGCACAAGAACAGGTAATAGAAGGGTGTTTGTCAGGAAAGTTAAAGTAATAGCCATCTAATACACATAGCTCCAATTTCCCCTACACATCACTAGTCAAGGTTCTAAACTTTCTGATCAGAACTATGTACTATTTATCCTAGAATACCCTCACCTCCGCATGCAAACAAGTCAACTGGCTTACTGCTAAAAATATGGACAGATAATAGAGTCCCCATCAGCCCGCCGTAGAGTCGCTATGGGCTCTTAAGGGGCAATTATTTTCTTTTGTTATTCAATTTTTGTCTGACTTGCCCAGCCTCCCATTCCATATGGGCCCCAGAGGGACACCAGCAATTATTTAACTCATTTATTTGATTTCTGTCTGCTTCCCCATGCTTCCCATTGAGTCCTCGGGGGAACTGGAGGAGCAACACTTTACTTTTTCCTGTGTAATGTCTAGCAACAAATAGTTTATACATGGGTACACTATTATTGAACATTGATATTGCTGATGACTTGTATTGCATTAGTTATATTGCCCAAGTCTTAATGACTCTTATTTAATTTTTATTGCCTACAGGTTTACAAGACGTCATGTCACACATAATATGGAGATGGAGAGTAGTCTGAGAAGTAGCCGACAATGACACCAGAGAGTCCTCAGCTACGTGCTCCTCAGTGCTTAATTTGAGCCGATGGTTTCGGTTCTCTCACCGGCACCTAAGTGTCAACACCTGCAGTTATGACAGTCTGCCACATGGTGGCACTGTCTGGATAATTTAGTGATGAGTAGAACAACAGTTGTTTATTAATTCAATATACATGAAAATGACTAATGTCTGCTACCCAAGACATTCTTATAGCTTTGGTGGCCTGAAATAGTCTAAATTGTCACACTTAGAGGAATGTGATGGTTAGTAGTTGTGTAGGTACTGTCCTTGACAATACTAGCAGGGGCAAAGCATGGTGCATGCTACAATGGCCTGACGAGCACCCTGGCACTTTTTTTTAATTATGTACTGGTACTGCTGCCTGTGTTAAGTGCACTACTGATAACCCATAAAAGAAGATGGCAACACTTCCTGCCAAAAAAGTGGCCAGTGAGGAAAAGAAGAAGTCTGTTTCCATCACCTGCATCACTCTTGCATACTCGGCACCAGCAGCAAAAGCTAAGTCCATGTCTTTCAGCGCCTCAGTGACTGCAGTCATGGAGAGCAGTGAATCATAAATGGAATTGTCTTAGTAGCAAACCAGATCGTTGAAGGAAAGTCAACAGGAGCCAGATTCAGCAACCAATCTTCTGGAAGTAGGAGCAGAGCAGGAGAATGAACTTGCTGTTGTTGCTGAGCAAGAAGTTATTGAGACTGTTCTTCCCACATCAGCTTCATAATCTTCAGCAAGGAACAGAAATATCTCTCCCCCATCTTCTCCAAGTCCCTCTTTTAATGATCTGGACATGGATTGGACCCTGGTTGAATCTGAAACCTGCCACAAGAGACAAGGGAAGGGGAAGGGTCCCAAAACCCTTTGAAGTGAGGAAGGCAATGATTGTTATGCAGTTCCCATTTTGGTAATAAGACTGCATACTTGGGATGGCAGCACCACCGAATGCGGGAGACTGAGTACAACCCCCACCGCTTGACAGCTATCAGTATAACTCCTGGCTAGCTCACAGTGCCTCACCCAAACCTCCAAACCTGTCGGGGTGGAAGGTGATTGTGGCAACCTGAACCTAACACTTTGACTCCTCGGGGAAGTTGTGAAAATAGATCATACCCCTTTCACTCAGTTACTCACATAAGGCAAGGCAAGACACAAGATGGAAACTGGATTTCAATGTATTGATTGAAGCAATTTCATCCTAGTGTAAAAAGCATGTGCTGCGATAATAAGGCAGATGAAACATAACATGATAATCATTATTACAACCAAAGTGAAGCAGATAAACAACCCCACCATTTTGTGTGATATTAAAGGTTCTAGAGATTTTAGAGATTCCTACCAAAACCTTATGTCTAGATCTGAGAGCATAACCCTCTTCCTGGCTTGATCTAAGGGACTAGCCTAAGCGCTTCACCTGAATAGAATAGCAGGGGTCTGCCTGTTGTGTGGATGGCAATCCTCTCGGGAAGCTGAAGAGTCAGTGCCAGGCTCAGCAAAGCTGTCTGTCATGTGGTACGTGTCCCAGGATAGTCATGACTGGAATGCCCTTTACCCTCCTTGGGCTTTTATGTTGTTCATATTGTATTGTATTATATTTTATGAACATTTGTAAAGCGCACTGCGACCATAAACTGGTATCCCGGCGCGTCGACAACTGTTTCAAATAGGGGGGAACAAACAAAACTGAGGAAGCAGATATTTTGGGAAAAGCCATGTTTTCAGGGCTTTCCTAAAACTCAGCAACTCGGTATGCCGTCTCAGTGACATTGGGAGCACATTCCACATTTGTGCAGCTGTAATGGAAAAGGAAAGGCCACATCTGTGGGCTCTACAGAATCTGCAAACGATTGGCAGACGCAGAGTGCAGAGCTTTCCTCGGGACATATCTTTACAGTCTATGCTGAAGCAGTGTCAGACCTACCCCCTGCAGAGCTCTGAACACTATGCACATTGATTTAAAAAGGATTCTCTGTTTGACAGGAAGCCAATGCAAGTGCATTGGAAGCAGATGATCTACAAGACTTTTTCAGGGACAACTTCGCAGATGCTGATTTGACTCTTTGGAGTCGCTTAATCAAAAAGTCAGGAGCGCCAAGAAAGATTGCATTACAATAATCAAGCCTACTGACTATGATGCTTTGTACAGTTAATGGTTTGGCAGATGTAGGTAACACTGAGAACAGTTTTTTAAGAAGCCCCTCAACAGAGCAAAATAGGCACCAGCAACTTTGTTTACATGTTTCTCAAGTGTTAGATGGGCATCAGAAGTTACGCTAAGATTAAAGTTGCAAACTGTCTCAGGCGCACACAGTTCCGCTTCATTAGGAAGTGGTCAGAAATTGAAGGGTAAAGAAGGTCGAATCTTAAATGGAGAGCAACAGAAATTCTGTTTTGTTCTCGTTTAGTTATGAAGAGTTCATCTTCATCCACTTTGTAATGTCAGTCATTTAATTCTGAAAAGAAGTGCTTGAATCATGCTGATTAAGAGAAAAAATCAGTTGAGTGTCATCGGCATAGTTGATCACCGAAATATTATGCTTTTTTTATTAGGGAGATCAGTGGCTTCAAATACACATTGAACAAAATCAGGCTGAGAGCCAACCCTTGCGGCACCCAATGGTTAATATATCATAACTCTGACTGAAATGGAGTAAAGCCCCTGCTTGGAAGGTATTCAGCAAATATGATTGTATCCAATTTAACATAGTACCACCAACTCCCAAAGAAGATAGCCTGGTCAGAAGGGTGTTATGGTTAACTGTGTCAAAAGCTGACAACAAATCAAAAAGAACTAAGACCACGGTCTGATCATCATCAGCTCTCCAATGTAGACCATACAATGTGCACACTAAGGCTGTCCCTGTGCCACGGCCAGGTCTAAAGCTGAATTGTTCTTCATCTAGCAAGGCATGATCTTCTAAATATAGGGCCAAGATCTTACTAATGTGTTGTTCTAGGATCTTTACCGGATAGAGAAGGAGCGAGACAGGCCTAAAATTGCTCAGCTAGAACAATCTATCCTTGTTCAGAGAACAGGCCTGACATAATGCTGTGTCTTGAGGATAGAAAGTGGCCCCTTGGCTGGCAATGCAACTTAGCATATCATGAACCGTACATGGCAGCCTTTTACAAAGGTACAAATTACATGTCATACAATGGCTGATAAAATGTGCAGCATGAACTCTGCCTTCCTAGAAGAGGCTGCTGATAAAATATTTTAAAAAATATTGCTAGAAGCAGGCTTGATAAAAAACATGAATAAAATTTGTATGAATGTAAAAGGCACAAACCAGGGAACTAAGTTAAGCTAGGGGTGCCCAGCCCCGGTACTAAAGGGCCCTTACAACAAGTTGAGCCAGCAATTGTTAGTATGGAGGGTGGCACAGAGAAAGTACAGCTCACCTCAACTAAACCTGCACTTAGTCATGAAGTTCCACCAACAGAGTTTGCTTCCATCTTTTTGAGAACACCCCAAAAACTTGCAGCACCTACAATCCCTACCTCAGTCACAGATCACAGTAGAGAAAGCCCAACACAACCGCCTCGCTCCAGCTCAACAAGTTCTTCAGGCCTTGTCATTTTAAGAAAGCTCTCCTTCACAGCTTATTTACCCTCAGGCAAAATGAGCAACACAACACACAAAAAGGTAATTGTGGTAAGCTAGGTAGACATTATGGTACTGAAGGAACTGAGGTGAAATGGTGTGCAAAATAACAATGGACTTGGATGAGGCCCAGAGTAATTACCAGTGACTGAGATTAATTCAAGCATTCCACCCCTCTCTTTTTTGTGTACTTTTCCATTTGAAAATTCAGAACATAATCATGTGAGTAGAACACTTCAAAAACATAGCTGCTGGGGGTGAGATAGAAGAAGTTTAATTCATTGAAGGAGGTGGTGATGCGGAAGAAGAGGAGGATGTAAGCCAAAGCAGCCCTGTGCCTGTCATAATGAAGTGTGCACCGCCTGCAGAAACCTCATGATCAGGGGCCGTTTTGAGTTTCTTTATTTGGGTGTGGGGCCATTGCCCTGTTTGTTTTGTTGCCCCCAGGTAGTCGGGCCCCATTTTAAATGTCTAAGAGGCAGTGCCAGTACTGAGAGAACTGCTTTTATTTTGGCATGGCCTGGCCCAGGCAGAGTTTGCCTTGCTTCCTTTTTGCAGTTTGCATCAGAGTGAGGGTGGGTGTGGGGGACGTGTGGGGGAAGATGGAGCTTGAATTAAATTACTGAAACACAGGGTTAGGTGGGCCTGGGCTGAAGTGTCCATGTCTGGTTGGATGGTGCCCTGCTTTGACCACCCGACATGTGCACTGTTAGGAGCCCTGGGGATTACAGTTACAGCCCCCAAGTCTCCCAAAGAGCGTTGGCAGCGCCTGACCGAGCCAGTCATCATGCCACTCTTATGCTATTTAATAACATAAACAGCATGAGAGCTGTGTCCAGACTGGCTCAGGAGATGCAGGGTTGGGGCTGGAGGGCTGAGCTGGTGACAACTTTCATGCGCGCCAGAGGCAAAGTCATGAGTGTTTTGCGACAGTGAGTCACACATGGGAAGATGTTTTGATGGATTGTGAGTCACTGATTTGTACAAGGTGCAGCTTGAAAATGTGCATCATGGGGGGTCACCAATAACACTCAGTTTAAATAATAGTCTGTTGTGCTGGTGAGCCGCTTAAACAGGCCATCACTGTTAGGTGCTGCTTCCATGCAGTTCAACAGGTGCAGGCCAGCACAAGATTGCCTCAACCTATTTCCACCAATATCTGTAACACTAGTCCTGCCTCACCCCCTCCTCAAGTCTTTTGCCATTCCCATCTGGGGGTGGGGGCACGAGCCATGAACACACCAAAAATCCCCAAGCACAATTCCAACTCGGCAACATGCAGCCCAGTGGAAAAAGACTCAAATCTCAATGCTCAGAGATAGGCACTAAAGTCTATCTCTCCCCTGCTGATTATCTTAGGGTGGGCCCCACTCACATTGAGGAATCGGTCCAGGGCCTCAGTGTTGCTTCCTGGCACTCACCAAACTCATTGTGGGATCTGTAGCGCCTCCTGCGATGGTTATATGATTTCTAAAATAGGGCCTCATTTATGAGGCCCTTTCAGCACACTGCGCCACTGGTGCATCATTATGTCTGATGCTCTGGTTGTTCAGTGTGCCATCCCATATTCATAAGGCCACACAAAGCCGCCCTGTGTGGCGTTTCATGGCCTTGTAAATATGCACCTCTTTCATGCATAAAACTACAACGAAAGGGGTGTTCCGTGGGTGTTGCTTGGGCTGTTCTCATGCCATACCCATTGACCGCTAAGGAATCTGATGAATTCCCAGATTTGCAAGTCTAGGGATGTGTCAGATACCCTTGCCACCTCAGAAGTGGCGTGCAAGTGATGCAACTGGGAGGAATATCTTTATTTCTCCCCATTTTTTCCACTTTCGATGTGTGCTGCACTCTGCAGCACACATCGAAAGAGGAAAACATCTCTTTTGATTGTTTTTGTGCAGGAAGGTGTTTCTTCCTGCACAAAAACAATCATTCCCACAATGCATGGGTCCTTGCACCATGGTGCAAGGGTGCCTGCATTGGTGTCAGGCAGCAATTTGTGAGCCAGTGCAGGGAGAAAGGACAGAAATGTGCTGTATCTGGTAGATGCATTTCTGCCCTTTCACAGTAGCCCAGGGCGGCGCAGCAAAACACTTGCAGCACCACCCTGAACTACAGGGCTTGTAAATGAGCCCCTAAGTTTGCAACTCGTAACCATTGCAGGAGGTGCTACTGAAAATAAACCCAAAATCCTAGAAACATCCTCTTATTGTTCTATTTTACTACCAAGCAAGTGGTCAAGTGGTTGATTTTACTTGTTTTCTCTAGAGCCCATGCCATGGTCTCCTTACTACTCCAATGTACCCACACCCCATTATTCATCACTACAAGCACACAATGAGAAAAGGTAGGTTTTTAAATGTATCTGTTTTATCTCTTTGCAGGAAATAGATTGTTTTAAGCTTGCACAGCTTATTGTTTCCAGGTATGACGTGATATTTGCGTTGCTCGGATGCACGTGCAGCTTAGGGGCTTAACTCCACAGCACAGCATTTCTACGGCCTCTACATTGAAACTCAGACGGCCATAACCCCTCAAAAGTCTCAAACATGTGTGTCCTATTAGTACCACTGTGCACCAGCATAATGCACCCCCTGTTAATAACATCAAGGGCAAATATTATGTCTCGTCCCAGCTCCCTCAATGTATGTCAGCACACGTGTATAGAAAAGGTTGTGTTTAGCCAATTAGGGCGCTTTCCGGACATTTCTGCCAATGGTCACTTATTCCGGTTGCAATTATGATTTTGTGAAACTGTGTGTGACACAGGTTTTGATGATGTATTTTACCAACAAGAGGAGCTAACGGAGTTCCAGCAGGATGTGGGAGATATGATCCTATTTCTTCATTGTCTGAATGAGACGTACAGTACTTTCTATGGTGCCCTATTGCCAATTTCTTTACTAAACAATTGCTTTATTAACCTTCTTGCTTTCTCAAATTTGCTTGAAAATGCACCATTTGCCTACTCTTTTTTCATAATATTCTTGGGGGGAGAACCCCACAGAAAGACACCCCCTTATGACAGCTGAGCTCACTTGCTATACTCGCTTCTTGCCACAGGGCACTCATTCTGAACTCTTATGCCCCACCACTTTCAAATGTCACTAGCTGCCACTGCTCATAATGGCGCAAGGGACAGAGGACATTTGTCACCCCAAAGCGCTCAAACAGCCTACCTATATATATGCACTTAAAAAACAAACATTATAGTTAGGCTCACATTTTAAACGTACAAAACCATAGAAATTTACCTGTTATAGCGTTATCTCAAGTAACTATAACTCCCCCGGCCTGAACATTTTATTTTTTTGTGGTGGGGGGGGGGGCACACGGCCCCCTCCCTAGGCCAATTTCGGCCCTGGGGACCCCATCCTCAGGGCACAGCCAAGTCACCTTGGTGCCCCCCAGGGCACCCTTCACCACAGTTGGGGACTGTGGGGGGAGCCTGAAGGGCCCCGTGGTCCCAGCTGGCTCGCTACCTCCTGGGGAACCAGGCATTTCCGTCAAAGACAGGGACTTGCAAAACATTCAGCTCTCTGTCTGTGAGGGCAATAGTTTCCTCTGTTTCCTGAAACGCCCGCTTCCAGCAAGTGAGAACTGTTCGACAGCTCTCACTTGCTGGAACTGGAGAGTTTGCTCTGACTTGGCAGAAGCTGCCAAAGCTCCGGCCAAGTCAGAACAAACAGCTATGTCCCGGGGGTGGGCGCCACAGCTGCTGGAGCTGGAGCTAGCCCGGGGTGTTGGCAGTCCCCAGGGACATTATGGGCTCCAACATTTCAATTAGCCCCGGGGAGGTGGTGGTCCCCAGGGTCGGAGGTCCGAACAGGGCTGTGGGAGGGCTGGGCAGCCTGCCGCATTCAATTAGATGTTAGCCCTAGCAAGATGGTGGTCCCCATGGCAGCAGGGGGGGCCGGGTGGCCCCCACATTACAATACCCATTCTGCCTCTGGGAGGTGGCAGTCCTGGGAGCTCTGGGGGGTAGCGGGTGGCCCCCCACATTTCATTAGATGTTACCCTCAGGGAGGTGATGGTCCCCGGGGCTTTAGGGGGGAGGAGGGCAGCATTTGATTATATCGTCTGTCCCAGGGGGAGGTGGCGGTCCCTGGGGCTGCCCGGCCCCCGGCATTCACAATTTCAATGCTCCCGCTGTTTACAAAACAAGGACACACCTTTTTTTTTCTTTTCAAATTTTTGCTGGATCCACAGATCTGCCGCAAACTTCCGCCAATACTTTTTTTAAAAATGCTTTTTTGATCTGGGGGGTGGGGTTCCTTCTGAGACCCCAGCAACAGAGCTAAGCGGTCAGGGTGTACCTACCCTGGTCCATTTTCTTTTTTTTAAATCTTTTTATCTGGGACTCGGGTGAAGTAAAGTCCTATCATGACTGCTAACACTTCCTTGAAGTGTTGTCAGTCAGTCAGCTCTCAGCACGAAATCAGGAGAGTTTGTGGAGCCGTTGCATCCCTATATATACAAATTCACTGCCAAGCCTTTTCCTCTCCTGTGCCAAGCCTTTTTTTGGCTGTTTGGGGTAGTTCGGCCCCCATAACCTTTCGTCCACACAAGCTATCCATCCCAAATTTGTTTCCTTTTTGTCCAACATCGTGAAGATTGTAAAGGTATCTAGAATTTGTGGGTTCCCCTGAAGGAGACAAAGACTTTAGCCAAAATACAGCTAAGATTCGTTTTTTAGGGAAAAGTGGGAAAAGGTGCTGCATTAAGAAAGCATCCGGGGTTTTCCCTGCAAATGGCACCAACAAAGGGTTTATGGTGCTAAAATCATGGTCTTCCCAACTTTCAGGAACAGGCAGACTTGAATTAGAAAAACACATTTTTCAACACAGTTTTGGTATTTTACTGGGACATTCTCAATTTTTACAATTTTTTTGTGCTTACAGCCTCCTTCCAGTTAGTGACAGAAATTGGTGTAAAAACAATGGTGGATCCCATACAACTAAACATTGCTGAAAAGTGGACACAATTCTGAATTCAGCAAGGGGTCATATCTGTAGATCTTTCAGGGTTTTCCTATAGAAAGTAACCGTTGAAATAAAAAATATTGAAATTGAGTTGAAAAAAACAGCCATTTCTGCCTATGTTTTCTTCTGTAACTCTTTCTAGCTATGGCAGATTTTTCACAGTAATATACCGTTATGTCTGCTGGACTCTTCTGGTTGCAGGGATATATAGGGCTTGTAGGTTCATAAAGTACCCAAGGTACTTAGAGTCAATAAATGAGCTGCACCTTGCAATGGGTTTTCATTGTATACCGGGTACACAGCAAATCATTTGGTAAAATATGAAGAGGGAAATATAGGTATCAATGAAATCCATACATTTACAAAATGGGCACAAGAAATGGGGTTTAGAAGCAGAGGTTATTTGCACATGTTAGAATTAGGGGGTCCCCATACTAGTATGTGAATTATAGGGCATTTCTCAAAATGACTTCTTTCTTACACAATATCTGACATTTGGAAGGCAAAAATGTAGGGAACGACAATTGGCAATAACACTTGTTCTTCTATTACTTGTTCCCCCAAATCTCCCGATAAAAATGGTACCTCACTTGTGTGGTTAGGCCTAGTGGATACATCACATTTTTCCAATGAAAACAGACGTGTTTTTCACAAAGTGCCTAGCTTTGGATTTTGGCCTCTAGCTCAGCCAGCACCTAAGGAAACCTAGCAACCTATGCATTTTTGAAAACTAAACACTTGGGGAAATCCGGAATGGGATGACTTGTGGGGCTCTCACCAGGTTATGTTACCCAGGATCCTTTGCAAACCTCAGAATTTGTCTAAAACACACATTTTCCTCACATTTCAGTGATGCAAAGTTCTGGAATCTGAGGGAAGTCACAAACTTCTTTCTACCCAGCATTCCCCCAAGTCTCCTGATACAACTGGTACCTCACTTGTGTGGATAGTTCTATTGCCCACAACAGGGAGGTGCCTACAACAAAACATGAATACATCAAAATTATCTATTACAAAACAACCTGTTTTTGCAAAGGGGGCACCTGCGTTTTTGGACCTGGGTTTGGCAGACATTTATGAAAACTAGACACCCAAGGGAGTCCAGGGAGATGTGACTTCTGTGGATCCCCCAGCGTTTTCCTACCCAGGATCCCTTCTGGGGTGAACGTTTCCTGTGCTGAAAACCCCTCCACCCCTACAGGGCCCCTGCAGAGAATGGAAGAGCGCCCGCGAGAAGCACTTCTGCCCACTATTGCTTTCAGAGAAACAGATCTATAAGACAACAACCCCTCTATCATTTTCTATCATCCCCTCTATCATTTTCTATCCACCACAACACGATTATTAAAATAACTATTATTAAATCTGATTTTAAATTTAGCCCTCCCTAAGCAGACATTCCTACTCCTGGAGACCTCATGGGCTTTTATGCTCTAGGTTTGGGTACTGTACCTGTCTAAGTTCAGACAGCTGCCTTACACCCCATGCAAACTGCCACCTGGGGGCTGAAAAGTATGCGAAGACTGAGGGGTGTTGGCCCAAGATCACGCTGTGTCACAGAGTGCTGTTCCTAGATGGTGGTGGGGACTTCACAATGAGGGAGGCAGCACCCCATTTCACTGGGTTCTGGCATGGCACCTTCTGTTGTTGAAGGACTTGTAGTCACAGGGTCACCCTGTGGGACCACGGGCTCATCATGATGACAGTGCCTGCTTTCAAGGGGCATACAGGCAACTTCCCATCTGCAAGATCACTGGCACGTTTTCTCCAGCTGAGGGCCAGTGGTGTAACGTAATCCCCACAGCCCCGTGGTACGGGAGGCCCCAGAGCTCTAGGGGGGCCCTCAGCAAAAGTGGTAGGTGGTGGGCAGGGGAGGGAATGCCTCTCCATGTACTTTTGTAGTGGGCCCCCCTCAAGTTTCGTTACACCACTGCCGAGGACATCGGGTTTCTTGTGAATTTGCATGCCCGCCTCTGTTGTGACTCGAAAGTAACATGGGGAATGTTGCTGAAAGTTCCACCTCCCCATATTTGTGACATGCAGGCCCTCAGGGCGCCTTTTACCTGTGGCAAAGATTTCCACCCTCTGTTGGCATTTTTGAACCCTAGGCAATGATTAGCTAACTTGCAGGTCTGGAAACTGAAAGGTTGTTTAAATTTGATAACTGAACTCTGATCTTCCTTCCACAACAAATGCAACATGCTCATGGACATTATGAATCTCTCACCATTCCCTAATTCCCACGACCCACCTATTCATGAAATCCTTAGCCTTCTTCCCCCCAAGTTGTGCAATCTGTTGTGCTTATAATTAATTCCCACCAGCGACACATTTCATACTTGGTAGGGCAGATGTAGTTAAAGCTATGCCAATTGTTACAACAGGAGATTAACAAAAATTGCAAATTTGCCCATGCAACTCCTCCTACCTGAGTATGAAAGGGATATCATAGTGCAAAAAATTAATGATGTCAATTGTTGGGGAAGGACACGTAATGGACACTTTTTTTCTACAATCTATGCTCCACGGATTTTACTGAAGTAACCTCATGAGTCCTGAGACTAGATGGTTTATTATGCTTACATAATAAATGTAATTGTGTTCAGTATGTTGATTTCTGAGAGTATCTGTCTTGGAATTTCTATCTTTGTTTTCTTTCAGTTAAGTTGCCCATTGCAGACATGAGAAAAGAACTGGATCTGTTAAGGCCACCACCAGCAGTAAGAACCTTTGGAAAACTCACTGCATGAAGGTACTATTGGGTCGATTGGGGGAGCTAGCAGACAACTCTATTTTTTACTCAGGTAAGAAAAGGTGGTGAAGGAGAGAGTGTGTTGGGTGAAGGTTGGCATTGACACTATGTATAATGTGATCCCTCGATTTTTTTTTAAAGTAAGTACTCATAATTAGTGGTCGATGCAGAAAGTGGGGCAGTACAAATAATGATTCCTGATGGGCGGGTGGTACTATTCAATAACATGTAGCCATCAAGTGGGGGTGAGATTTGCATATGTTCAGTTTTCCTATGCTGGAGGAGTGGAATGGAGGTGGTACTCGTAGCCTCTTATGGGAGCTCAGGCAAAGACAGACTTTATGATGGGGATGGTTTCAGTTCAATTTCTTAGTGATGGGACCAGGACAGGGCTCAGTCTTGGGTTGGTAAGTACGAGATGGAGCTTTCTTTTTTAATTTTCTGAGATGCTATTGCTAAACAATAATGCATGTGTAAAGAAAAACTATTTAAAAAACGTATTTATAATGTGTCTATTTACTATACACAACACCCTCACCACCAGAAACAACTGACCCACCCTCTCCCTAAGCCCTAAAATACACATAATGCACACACTACACTTTCCCCAATTGTTACCACCCACACCACTCGCAACTGGTCCACCCCCTCTCTAAAACATATAAACTAATCTAATGAATTTACTACTTTCCCAACTGTTTCCTACCACACCAACCGCTACTGGCCAGCCCGCCCCAATCTAAATCCTAAAAACCACCTAATCTTATTAAAACTCGCTTCCCCAACTGGTTCCACCCAGTCCTTAATTGCTGTTTTGAAAGTACCAATATTTAAAAGATATCCAATATGCCCAGGCTTTCCCTCTGGGTGTCTGTGATTTGGCTCATGTCTGTAGGATAACCTCTTTGCTTGAGAGAGGTGGACAGCTGAGCTGGTCTTTGCAGTGGTGTTGGTGGTAGTAGGCTGTGCCGCCTATGCTGGTGTCAGTGCTTTGGTTGTATTAGAGATTCTACCGGCTCAGTAGTTCTGGAGCAGCTGCTGCTGCCTCTTTGTCATCTAGTATAATTAGCAGCAGTAGGCCATGGCTGGTCTCTATTTTCTGTTGGCATTGTTGTGCTGCTGTCATCAGCCGGGGATGAATCGTGCGCACAACACCCTGGGTCACACATTATTGCTGGTTGTCTAGGGTACTGGAATTGTTATTTGTGATTCTCTGTCACATGTACTTTTCTTTTACGCCAAATCCACATACTTCTCTATTTGCAGTTGATGGCATTAATTCATCCAGGAAAACTATTTGCATGATTAAAATAAAATACATTGATAAAAAGTGCAAATACATTTAATAAATGAATTAAATTAATGGGGGTACACTTTCACATACGTATGTGTGCTCACAAAAAACGATTAAACTGTAAATTTGTATATATTGGCCTGGTGAGATATGACTTTTTTTTTTGCAGCACAATATAGATGACTATTCCTATCACGCAATATTACCTGAGCTAACCTGGTGTAGAGGCATATTTTTCGGACAACTATTGACACAGAATTATAGCAATAATAATTCCAGGGTCCATATTCATGAACATAACTTAGGGGTCGCCAAGCGTAGCTGGTGTGACTTCTGGTTTGCTCCTTGCGACTCATGACACCGCTCTTGCTGCTCCTGGTATCTGATGTTGCAAAGACAGCATCCGAAACAAGGGCACTCCGATATATGTAATGTGCACAGAAAATACGTTTTATTTTTTACTTCTACTTCAGGATGAGCTCACTGCAGCTCTAAACTGTTACAAATGGTTTCAATTTGACCATCAGCCAGTACCGGCTGTCACCTAGCAACCAACCTTTAAGGCCTCTCTTGCGGAGGATGCCCGGAGCTAGAACAGTTAGTTTTGGTTTCTTACCTCCAGTGCTGAAATCCTTGCAACTTCCCTTAGGCGAGAGGAGAGAAATACTGAGGCACGTAGAAGTTACGGTCTCTCCCTTTCTTAATTGATCTGAATCTGGATAATGGAAGTAGAGCTGCAGTGCCAGTGATGGCAGGTTCTACTTGATGACTAACTATTATTACCACCTCCTACCTAAGTGTTTTGCGTCAGTTAAAATAGTGGCGGCGTTGGACAGGTGAGGGGCACTGCAACATCTTTTTGCTTCTTAATAGCTCTTATTGTGAGGCTGATTGAAAGGATAACCAATCTAAACTGAAATTAAATGCTCTGATTTTATCACTAAATTTGAATTTAAAGCTCTCAGACCTCAGTTCCTGGTCCAATTGAAACATTTGCTATACTGTAATTGAATTGCACACAAAACTTGATTTGACTCTAACAAACTCTATTTATACTTATTGGAACTGCTAGTATTCAGATCGGAAGATATAAAGGAAATATGTGTCTGTCCTCCGCTTTTCCTCTCACTTTCTTACCATGTCTGAAGTTGAGGAAAAGGGTGGTAAATTGTGACCAAAAATGGGGTAAGGTGAGAAAATTGAGTGAAGAAAGTGTAGTTCTTTACTCTGCAGTTTCTCTGCATTTGTCTTCTTCCTTCCTATTTATGGAAGCTGGATTGTCTTCAGTGTAGGCCAGAGACTGGATTTATAAACTGCCTACTTCTAGCTGATGAGTTAAAATAGTTTAGCGCAGCAGGTGCAATGGCACCAGGGCCTTAGGTGAGAGGAGCCTCCTACAGTCTGCTCCTAGCACAGAGCACACAGGCTCCTTGCTGCGAGCAGGTTCTGTGACACCGGGGCACACGTGGCGTGGGAAGAGCTAAAGGCGGTCTGGCCAAAGCCCAGGGGCACTGCTATCAGCAGAGCAACAGGTACAGTGGTACCAAAAAGCACGGGCAGGGCGCAAGGCCAATAGCAGCCTGTCCCCAGTATACAGCAAAGAGGAGACGCTACCAGTAAAACAGCAGATGCTGTAGGCCAGTGGTTCCCAACCTTTTTACTTCTGCGGCCCCCCACTTTATCATTACTGGAATCCGGGGACCCAAACTGAATCATTATTGGGATCCAGGGACCCCCCACTGTGTCATTACTGGGATCAGGGGATCTAATCTGTTAATATTATTTAATTTTCTGAGTTGTCGCCGACCCCCTGAGGAGGCTTCGCGGACCCCCACGGGTCCCCAGACCACAGGTTGGGAACCACTGCTGTAGGCGATGTACAGGCATGGCGAAGAGCGAACAGCAGCCTGCTTCCAGTACAAAACACAAAGATGCTGCTCACAGGAGTGCAACAGCATGGAAGACATTTAGGATTCGTATCTGCAACCTTTCGCTTCCCCACCGCAACTCTGGGCAATACTGTTGTGACCTATGGTCCCAGAAAGGCAAAATCAGTGTTGAATAGAAAAGGACGGCACGTCCTTAACGGCTTCGGGGCTCTGGCGTCCTTGTTTTCGGCCCTATTTGTAAATTACAGGGAATAATGGACTATTTTTCCCTAAATGGAGGACCTGGTGCTAGAATGGGACCTCCATTGGACCTTCATTGACAGATGAGTTTTAAAATGCACGTTTTGTACCTTATTGAGAGTAAGAGTGTGTGTGAGAGAGTGTGTACTTTGAAGCTCGCGTGTCAGTATATGTGAACATTTATGTGAGTGAAAGTGAGTGAGGGAGAGTCAATGACAGGCAGTGAATAACAATAATTGAAACTGGGTGTCAGTATATGAGTATGGATTAGTCAGTGAGTTATAACCAGTGAGTGAGTAAGAGTGACTTCAAGTGAGTGAGAGTGGGTGAGCGAGAATGAACAATTATGAGTGAAGAAGTATTAGAGCATGTCAGTGACTGTAGGTGTTAGAAATGGGGTCTTTGGTTGACAGTCAGGTTACCCCCTGTTCAAGCAAGCACCCTCACTCTAGTCAGGGTAAAAGAGAATCACCCTCAGCTAACCCTTGCTTACCCCCTTGGTAGCTTGGCAGAGCAGTAGGCTTAACTTCAGAGTGCTAGGTGTAAAGTATTTGTACCAACACACACAATAACTTAAGGAAAACACTAAAAAATGACACAAGACCAGTTTAGAAAAATAGGAAATATTTATCTAAACAAAACAAGACCAAAACGGCAAAAATCCACCATACACAAGTCAAGTTATCAATAAAAATGCAAAAAGAGTCTTTAAGTAGTTTTAAAATAACCTCGCACGGGCGAGTGTGCATCAAATATAATACCGCACGGCGATACGTGAGTCAGAAATCCAGCCACACGATGATCCGAAAACCCCGCAGTGCAGGTTGTGATCTCCCAGCCTCCGTCAGCGATGCTGTGCGTTGTTTCTCCTGCTCCGTGCGTCGATTCTTCGGGCACGTTTCCTGCGAGCATCATTTCTCAGCTGCAGAGCCGGCGGAGCGTCATTTTCTCAGCCGCAGATCGGAGTTGCATCAATCTTTTCCCCACACAGTACTGTGTGCGTGGATTTCCTTGTCTTTAGGCTGCCAGCTTCTCAGGGTCCCAGGAACTGGATGGGCATCACAGGGCAGAATAGGAGTCTCTCCAGAGACTCAAAGTGCTGGCAGAGAGAAGTCTTTGCTGTCCCTGAGACTTCAAACAACAGGAGGCAAGCTCTAGATCAAGCCTTTGGAGTTTTCTTCTCAAGATGGAATCACACGAAGTCCAGTCTTTACCCTCTTACTCTGGCAGAAGCAGCAACTGCAGGATAGCTCCACAAAGCACAGTCACAGGCAGGGCAGCTCTTCTTCCTCAGCTATTCAGCTCTTCTCCAGGCAGAGGTTCCTCTTGGTTCCAAAAGGGTTTCTAGAGTCTGTGGTTTTGGGTGCCCTTCTTATACCCAATTTCTCCTTTGAAGTAGGCCTACTTCAAAGTAAAGTCTCTTTTGAATGTGAAATCCTGCCTTGCACAGGCCAGGCCCCAGACACTCACCGGGGGTCGGAGACTGCATTGTGTGAGGACAGGCACAGCCCTTTCAGGTGTAAGTCACCACTCCTCCCCTCCCTCCCAGCACAGATGGCTCATCAAGAAATGCAAACTACACCCCAGCTCCTTTTGTGTCACTGTCTAGTGTGAGGTGCAACCAGACCAACTGTCAAACTGACCCAGACAGGGAATCCACAAACAGGCAAAGTCACATAAATGGTATAAGCAAGAAAATGCTCACTTTCTAAAAGTGGCATTTTCAAACACACAATCTTAAAATCAACTTTACTAAAAGATGTATTTTTAAACTGTGAGCTCAGAGACCCCAAACTCCACATGTCCATCCGCTCCCAAAGGGAATCTACACTTTAATCAGATTTAAAGGTAGCCCCCATGTTAACCTATGAGAGGCACAGGCCTTGAAGCAGTGAAAAACGAATTTAGCAATACTTCACTGTCAGGACATATAACCCACAATACTATATGTCCTACCTTAACCACACACTGCACCCTGCCTTTGGGGCTACCTAGGGCCTACCTTAGGGGTGTCTGACATGTAAGAAAAGGGGAGGTTTAGGCCTGGCAAGTGGGTACACTTGCCAACTCACATTTACAGTTAAAACTGCACACACAGACACTGCAGTGGCAGGTCTGAGACAAGATTACAGAGCTACTTATGTGGGTGGCACAACCAGTGCTGCAGGCCCACTAGTAGCATTTGATTTATAGGCCCTGGGCACCTCTAGTGCAATTTACTAGGGACTTACTATTAAATCAAATATGCCAATCATGGAGAAACCAATTACATACAATTTTACACAGAGAGCATATGCACTTTAGCACTGGTTAGCAGTGGAAAAGTTCTCAGAGTTCAAAAGCCAACAGCAACAGGTCAGAACGAATAGGAGGCAGGAGGCAAAAAGATTGGGGATGACCCTGCATGAGCAAAAAAGTCCAACAGTAGGCAACAGTGAATAGGCGTAACCATGAATGATGAGCTAAAGAGTGAGAATACATGAGAATGAATGATAGTGAATACAACTCAGCATGTCTGAAAAAATGAGCGAGATAAGAGGTAATGTGAATGAGAGTGGGAATGTGTAAATCAGAGCAAGTCACAACATGTGAGAGTAAGCGAACATAAGAGGAAGTAGAAATGAGTGTGAGTGAGTAGGAAAGTATGAGTGAGTGAGAAGGAAAGCATTAGTAAGTCAGTGCAAGAATGCATGACAGTGAGTGTGGATAAGTTAGAATGGGCATGAGAGTAATAAGGAATACAAGAGAGGGGAAATGAAAATGAATGAGTGCAAGTGAGTGTGAATGAATAAGAGTGAGTGTGTGGTTCTGAGCATGAGTGAGAATGTAGTATTATACTTGCAGGTTGCAAGAACATTTTTCACTTATCAAGGCACACATGCCAAAATGCTGGTGCTAGCATACTGGAAGTAATTCTTGGCATAAAGGCGGACTACCATGGCAAATGAAAGGGGGGCAACCATGACAAGATGCAGGCCCTGACATACAATTTTTGCCATAATGGTCAGCACTGGTACATAGATGGCATTAATTGCAAAATTCTGACACTGGCATATTGTATGTAATTTATGTCATGGGGGCATCCATGACAAGATGCCGAATATGGTGAAATGGAGGTAATTATTGATACAGTGTATTACCTATAGCACATTTTGAACAAAATGAGGTAGACTTTGGGGAGTGTCAGGTGTCGTTGGCTTGGTACACCATAAAAGGACTTGAATATTTCATGAGTGTCTTTCCAGAGCCCTTGGCTTACTAGCACTTTTATTGATTACTTTGGGCCCGATTCACAAAGGGACTTACGTGTATTTAAGTTACGAGTGAGGATTCCTAGCACTCGTGGTGGAGTCTACGTACTCGAAGCAGAATCTCCGCAGTTCAGAGAGTGCACCGTGCGGAGATCCTGCCCCTAGTGCAGAGATTCCACCACAAGTGAGGAGACTCTGCACTCATACCTTTACTACATGTAAGTATCTTTGTGAATCAGGCCCAACCTCTTAAGGTTGAAAAAGCACTATTTGATCCCATTTGTTTTAGAATTATGATGGAGGGAAGAGGGGAGCCCACAGACATCTCTTTAGAAGAAGTCTATATCATTTGATTACCTCGCTCACTATAATCTATGGGACATATTATGCCCCACCACTTTCAAAGATCATGTCAACACCCTAATATAGGAGATATCTAAAATAAACATCAGTTTGGTTATGTTGTCAAATTAATCATTATTATGGAATTTTAGTGTTGTCAGTTTTTATGTTGTCATAGTTAAGGTCAAGTGACATCATTCTCTGGGTACAGTCACGATCAAAGGTCATATGATGGCACTTCCTGTGATGTTATTAAAGCCAAAGAGAATTTGATGTTGATTCCGCTACCCCTGGCATTTTGGTGAATTGACCTCCATGCCACTACTCTTTCTCACTACTCCCAAAAACATTACAGGACAACAGCATAACTTGGTTAGGCCGCTACTTGCTAGTGAGTGTTAGGTAAGATCTGATTATTTAAAAAATCAGATCTTGGGATAGTTTCAGGGGTGGCTGGTGACAAGCTGGGTCAAATGATGTGACTCACATGTCATGCATCATGCTTAATGTAAAGAAAGAGATGGTATAAGAGAAAAAGAAACTTAGGCAGACGTTGAGGAATGTGGAAGATGCCAGGATGGGATGGGCTGTAAGGTGGTGTTGGTATGGATGGGTCCTGGGTAGTGGGCCCTTGGCAACACACCTCTTCTACCCATTAATGTAATTGGCAGCTAGGCAGAGAAAGAAACATCAGAAGGTGGATACTTTTATTTAACATGGATTGGGAACTGGGTTTAAGCAAGGAATGGATAGTTTAGCAAACACAGAAGTTATTATTGAGAAAAGAACTTGACTTACCACCACCACTCATTACAGCTGTCCCAACCCCAGTTGTCCCCTCTACAGGGTGGTTGTCCTGGCCATCCTCTAGGGTAGATACCAGAAAAAACAGAGGGCAAAGCCAACCACAATATTTGCACAAATTAAAAACAATACTTAACCAACTTGAAATTATTTTTTGCCTGAGTATGACTTTGAATAGTTTACTTCTACGTTTCAAAAGCCAAATAGCCAACCGTTCAATGCTATTAAGCACATTTTATTAGTGGGGAAAATAGCTTGGGGAGGAAGGGATCAGGAAGACGATGATTAAAGATTGAAGAATGAAGAAGGCAATGGAAAGAGGACATGTAAAGGAGGGGTAAGGGAGAGGTTGCTGCACAACCAGGAGAGAGGGAGGAAAGAAGAGAAAGAGTTAGATGCAGAGTGAAGAAGGCTGGGGAAATGGAAGATAATATAAAGGAAACATTAGCTAGTGTGCGGAGTTCCCTGTAGTTTAAGGGGAATGTAACAGAAAATTAGGAAAAATACAAAAAAAGAAGTAAAAAAGAGGATACCGAGAGCAATGATATTAGGTGAGAATGATTGTTAAACCTAAGAAAATTAAATAAATAAACATGACCTACAACACCAGAGGGAGGAGTCCCTTCGGCTGTGGAGCCAACGATGGTGACAGCATGGGTGCTGCACTGTGAGCAGTGGCATAACAAAAGCCCCCCGCAGCACCTGCGGTGAGAGGGTGGGGCCGAGCTCTAGGGGTCCCGTCAGCTCAATGCCCTGGCCTGAGAGTTGTTGAGTGAGCTCGGAGGAGGCCCCCCCCCCCATGTATTTTGCAGGTGGCCTCCCTCAAGTTTCGTTGCGCCATTGACTGTGAGGACTCTTCTGCCCTGTTCCTTCTCCTTAGTGGTACTGAAACGAGGAAATAAAAAAGAGACTGTTTAGTAGTAGTACCACATTAAAGCACACTAAATTATTTAAATGAAAACAATTATTTCTTCAGTAACACATTTTATTTCCCCTTGACACTCCATCCTCAATAGTTCCCTGGCCTACAAATTATTAACTACAAGTGATATTGCTCCTCTACTAGCTACAGAGTATATTCGCCATTGTCACAATTCTCCAATTTTGCAATGCACTTTACATAGAGTGAGAGACTTGCACCGATAGATAAGTCAAAGAACACCCACTTTTGCAATCTGATTGTCCTCTTCCATTCCTGCCCATCAACCTAAACAAAAGGATGCCTGCCTCCGATGCTGTCTGCTGACAGTCTATTCCTAAATGACCTCCACTTACCATAGAACACAAAAATAAATCCCAATTCCGCATAATATGCTTCACTTGGCATCCACTCTCAGTTCTTCTGAGTGCACTCCAGTTCAGTCCTGACACGCTCTGCTAGTCCCTCGGGACTAGGTAATAAATCACATGCACTCCCAATGACAAAGTCCAAAGAAGCAATAATGATATATCAGACACAGTGGCAAGCGTAGCTCTGGGTGTAGTTTATTACTTAAGGTTTGGTGCTGTAGATAAGGAAAGCTATATATATATAGCTCACCAATGCCATGCAGCAAAGATGGAGAAAGCAGGGATGCATATTTCGCACCAGTAGTAAAATATATCAGTGCAATGAAACTGAGTTCTCTCTCTCTCTCTCTCTCTATCTATATATATATATATATATATATATTTATATGTAATCAATTTCTGAAAAGTAATAAAAATAGCATTATTATATTTTAATAGTCTCTTACCTGTTGGCGCCGCAATCTCGACTCCCAGCAGTTCCACCTCGCAACAGGTCCTGCTCATGGTCTAGGACATCAGGCCCACAGTGCATGATGTGCCACTGGATCCGTGCCACTCCAGTGAGCTGGTGCATTTTGCACCGGTGTTTCCCCCAGAGCCTCCTCCACTCAGCAAATAAATAATAGGATGTTAAAATACGAAATAAAAGTACAGTGGCAGTCTATGAGACACAAAAGTTAAAACAAACTAGAAAAAAGGTGAGAGGTGCACAACCATGGGGTGGATCGGCCTGGGGAGACATCAATAGTAGGCAGAAGCAGGCTGGAATAAACAAAATGGCCACGCATTTGTGCAACACAGCATGCGTTTTGCACTATTTTTGGGGTGTGAGTGTGTATCATGTAGCAAGAATCCCACTAGACTTTGGGGGAGGAGTAGACATTGTCACTTACCTTGCCTGGGACTCCTGAATAAGCACTCAGGAGGTGCTCCTAATAGTTCCTTTGAGCAAACTCAAAAGGGTGTACCTGGTACTCTCCAATTTACTGAGCCAAAAGCGCTGCTCTCTCATCTTCGAGATGCAGAGATCCACGCCCCCTCTGGCACCACAATGGCTCAGAGTTTTTCAGTCTTTCAAAGCAAAATCGCAAAATGAGATCAAGTTGGACCCCCAATCAATGAACTCTGAACTTGGCACCAAACCGGAGGTACTACGAAACAATGTTGAATGTGTGGGCTCCAGGATTCTGGAAAAGGGGACACAGGTTGAGCAGCTGGAGACCGCTAATGCATTCCTTGAAAATGCATTGGATACACTGCATTTGCAGGTCAAAGAAGCCACTTTTAAATTTGGTGGTAGGAAAAACTGCTCTCGGTAGGCTAACATCAGAGTCAAGGGCATAAGGAAAGGTAAAGAGATACCTGATATACATGCCCTTATGATCTGTCTCTTCTCTTCAATTCTAGGCAATGATCACCTGGAAACTAGGCTGGTGGGAGCCCACAACTTGGACCACCAAGGCAGCCGACACTCCCAGGCCCAAAAGAGACCTTTGCTTTTTTTACATTTCAAGATTTTGTATTCTCTTTATGAAAATATTGCTCTGGCTACACTTCAGCACAGAATATTGTCAGTCCAGTCACTGACAAGCTGAAGCACAAGAAAGTACAGGTGACATTGCCTTGGAATAACCCAACAAGATGAGACACTTTGTAGGCTGGGAGGAGGCCTGGGTAGAATTTCAATTATACCAGAGGAATCTGAGTAATTTCGGTAATTCTGTGGCACTCCTTTATGCAGAATTACTGATATAGTGCAAATACAATTGCTTGTGTAATTAGGAATCATTTGTGGGAAAACAACCCTACAGTGAGACCACAACGAGCATTCACAGGCGCTCGGATTCATGTTTATGTTCTGATTAGTGCTATTTTCAACAAGCAAAATGCACCCTTTGGACACAAGGATGCATTTTGGGCTGAGAAACTAGAGCTAAATGCTGGGAGAAAGTTGGGGGAAAATTCTATCTCATGTGCACATTTAGCAAGCGTGAGCAGCTGCTCGTGTGCGCTATTCATGTTCTGTTACATTTAGCTCTATTTCTTAATGCAAAATACTTTGTTGCATCTATTTTGAATGTGAGAGGGCATTTTGGCACTAAGAAAATAGTGCTAAATGCAGAATTACCCTTCTCGCATAATCTCACAGAATTTTCAGGTAATTATGCATGATTACGCTGTAGAGAAGAACGCGAGTTAACCCCAACCCTAGCTCAGAGGACACAGCAAAATGCTTGGGAACTGAAATCCTTTCTTGAAGAGTTGAACTATAACCATGCAATGATGAAAGAAAATGAAAGACCATAGAAGGGAATGTAGATGGGCTGGTGGGAGAAACAGAAACCCCAACACTGGAAAAAGGCTAGGAGGAATGCTGAGGGAGTTAAACTCCCCTAATAAGAGGGTCAAAATATGGTGCTTCCTCCTGGTAGAGGGGTTACATAATTGCTTTACAAGAGACACACCTCGGCGATGTGATGAGACTAGGTTCTGATTTAAAACTACCCACCATCCTTTTGGTTCTCTGCGTCTACCAAACACAACAGGATTGCCTGTCTGTTACACAAGGTGCTACTATGCACCCCAGTGGCAAGTAAAAAAGATGGGAAGTCCAGATTTGTCATTGTCCCAGGATGGCTGGTTAACTGGATCATTACTATGACTATACTCTATGCCCCTAACAATGCCCGGAACGTTTTTATCAAAGAAATCATTGGAGCCTAAGTGGAATTTGCTGGGGCCGACATGATACTCTCAGGAGACTCTACCTGGTGTGATACCTTGAGACTGACCAGTTGGAATAACACTCTCTGCAAACTGGAGATTTTGCCAAGAGTTTCCTGGGAGATAATAGGGCCCTGGGATTTTGAAACTTGTGGAAAAAACTCTAAGGCCACACTACGGATTTCACATTCTTATTACATATATATCACACTTACTCACACACAGATTACACCTTTGTTAGTAACCTTCTTTTCCTGCATGTTGAAATGGCTTCTACACATCCATCCTATAGTGATCTTTGCCCCTGGTCCAATATTGATAAATCTCTTGCACGGACACCACTCTCAAAGGAACTGATGGTGGCATCGCCACTCAACTCTCTTAAGAGACATGTTTCTCAAAGCTGAACCCTTCTCCCAAATAGAGGAATATTTAACACTAAATGAATTGGGGAAGTGGGACAGAGTACCACTTGTGAGGACTCAATGGTAGTAATTAGAGAGGAATTTGTAGAAGTCATGTCTGACATCTGCAATAAAGAGAGGGAACAACTGGAGGAAACAATTGAATCTATAAAGTAGAAACGTGTGACCCTCATCACACTGCCCCTGCTCTGTAAAGTCACAACCCCGAAAAAACTAATGCTTTACTGACAATCAAGAAGGAGAAGATTGTAATTTTTCTCAATTTGACTTGACTTGCTTGCTCTCTGTGATAAAACTCAAAAATCTGCAGCCGAATGGGCAGAATTAAACAAAGTCACTCAAACAGATTTGCCTAAAAGTATTTCCAAACTAAAACATCTCCCCACTTCACAGATTTCATCCCAACCTCATCACAGAGAATTTGATTGGCATCTTTGCACCATTCTTGGCCAAACATATCAAGTCCTCCCTTTCCCAAGGCATCGTACCCGACACCCTAAAAATAGGTGAAGTAACCCCTCTCTTAAAAAAGCCAGGATCTGACCTACAAAACTTAAACAACAGCTGCCCAGTATCAAATCTTCCCTTTCTGGCAAGGCCCTCGAAAGATGTTTTGAAACACAGCTTAAACAATTCATATATGACAATCCAGTTGACCATCTACAATCAGGTTTCAGAGTGGGCTGCAGCACAGTTAAATGTCAATGCTTCAAAATGTAACCAATACATTTGTTATGATGGAAAATGGTGACTCATGGCTAATCACCCTGCTTAATCTTTCTACAGCATGTGACACCATCAATCATCATACCCTTCTCAAATGTCTTGAAGCTATAATAGGTTTGAAAGGAACAGTGCTAAATTAGCTCACCTCATAGATGGACAACCACTTCCGAACCATAAAAATGTCCAATGCCACTTCTCAGGCCATTCCATTCCAACAAGGTGTTCCACAAGGATCCATCTTCTCTCACTCTCTTTTCAATCTCTACATAGAACCTCTGGATGGCCTTCTTAAGAACTCCAGCATCTCATACCATTTTTATGCAGACAAGAACCAGTTTTACTTGAAATTTACCTCACCCAAAGACATTGAATTCCTTGGTCAAACTCATGTAAAGATCCAATCCAATCTTGGATTTCCCACCACCACCTCAAACGAAACGGTGTGAAAATGGAAGAAACCCTGCAAAGATGGAATACTTTCTCTCTCCAGTGTCACAGTGTCAGTACAGTACTGCCAACATTCATTCCCATCTGACAGCACACCATCATTGATTGAGCTAAATTTCTAGGATACCTACTAGGCAAGAACCTGAATTGTCAATCCCACATAAACAACTTCAAATTAAACTCCTGTGTGGGATGAAATATTTGTTCCCGCATGAAGATTTCAAACATGTGGTCGGATCACAGATTTCTTCTGAGACAAGACTATTGCAACTTCCTGCTGTTGGACATCCCTAAATTCCACCTATTTCCACTAAAAGCAGCTCTCCATTCTGATGCCATCACATCACTTATATCTTGATAGCACGGAACAGGCTGCCAATCAAAGCAAGACGTATCTCGAATTTGGCATGCATTATCCACAAAGCTGTATACTCCCAGACACTGAATTACCATTTTAAACAATTGGTTGTATCTGGAGGAAAGCCTCATCTTTGCAGCACCAACACATTCTCTTTCTATAAGTTGTCGCCTGCCACAAGAAAAGGACATTAAACAATACTTTCTCAGAAAGGGCACATGTTATGGATCTCTATTCCCCACCAATTAAAACAAACCCCTTGCATCAGGGTGATTAAGGCTTACAGTAGATGAAAAGGCTTCTTTATCAAGAATTCCTCTTAGTATGCCCTTTTACCTTCTCCTTGAAACCAATCTCTTACAGTATTAAGAGATTGATTAAATGGTCAGCCCCTATCCTAAGGAATACTGTTATGCCTCAGGTGAACTTTGAGTAGATTGTGTCAGGCTAATTGCCTCTTCCTCTATATGTGAGGTTGCTTCACTGTATATAGTTGTTTATCATTCCTGATAATCTCTTGCTAACTTGAAACTTTCCCTTGTGCGCTTACACTTATGAATTGTGTTCATGCCGCTTTTTCAACACTAGGTTTGTGTTAATTATTATAGCTCCCTGCATAGCTGATGTTATCTAACCTTGTCACTTGGAAACACACTCTGACACCCTATGGATCTAATCTAGTTTGTGTTACTGCATATTGTACATATCCCTATTGACACTATTTTCATTTTGTAGCTGTGACACTTCTTGGCATCCCTTCCACGCTATAGAAAACCCACAATAAATGAATGAATGCCCAAATACATACATACATAAATATACAAATAAATACCCTGACATATGTTCAGGGTAATAAGATTGGTCCTCATTTAGCACATCAGTTGTGGCGTAATATGGTGAGATCATGTGATCGAAGTATTGTCACCCTTAGGAAAGTCCCTCGCAATGGACATAGATATGCTTAACTCTTTCCACTACCTCCACACCTTGGATGCAGCAGACTTCCCAGCTGACGGTGATCCACTGAATTACCTGAGTTGTGCTCCCCTAACTAAACTCTCTTCAACATGTTGAGGAGATTGAATCTCCTATTATCACTGACAAAGTCAAGGCTGCTGTAAAATCCCTTACACTAGGTACATCTCTGGGCCAGCATGGGTTCACAGGAGGTCATTCAGTGAGTGGGCTTGGTACCGACATTCATAGTCATTCTGTTGCAGATTATTCTTCACCAACATGTAAGTTAACTTTGCATGGGGGTGTTACTAACCCTATCTGTTGTTTTTTTTTGCTCTTAGCATCGAGCATTTTGCTACATGTGCACAGGAGGACTCAGATAGTAAATGAATGTAATGGAGACCAAATCGCACCAAAATATCCTTATTCACTAATGACAACTCCTAACCTGTCTTCTCCCACTTCCTTCTTCCTACAAAAGGTGAAGTAATTAGAATCATTTGAAAGGTTAGCTACTCCTGGCTAAATTTGAGAAGCAGAAATAGCGGCATTAAGGCCCTGATGCAACCCACCCTATTAGATACTTGGGCATCAGCCTCACCCCGTTGTTAAGAAAATATACAAAGCAATTTTCTGTCTCTTCCTCTCTTAGAAATTACTTGAGGCGTTTGCCTCATCTTTTCCTCTCCTGTATGTGTTTAATTCACACTACTAAAATTAACATACTTCCTATGGTCTTATCCATCTTTCAGGTGCTCCCAATTCCATTGTGGAAAAACTACTGCGAGGATCTAGGGAGCAGGATTGTTCGATTCATTTAACGGAAAAGGCAGTCCTTCTGTCTTGGATGATGGCCTTCTAAGCAGGCATAGGACTCACAGACGTTTTAATGTTTCCCTGCTTACCTCACCTTCGAATTCTGGTGGATTGGTTCCCATAGGCCACAGGCAAAATGCAGACACATACGGAAAGGGCCCTCACAGGCAGAACCTCCATATAAGCTCATCCACTTTAACCAATCCTTTACACCAGCTCTTGTTTATCTTGTCCATTTGATAAATGGCGAGAGGTAGGTGTATTACCATCTTCGAAATTTGTGATTAAGGAACTATTAAATTGTTTGATGCTTGCAGGATGAGCTGAGGCCTAGACATGTGGGACAAATTTAACTATGCCCAGCTGGTATCGTGGGTGATGCCATGTTCAACTAGTATCTCTTCTATGCACAACTCCATAGACTCATCCCTACCTCTACCCACTACAATGATGGAGCTGCCGTGTGCTGGAAGATTTATGGCATATCTGGTAGACCAGCCCAACCATCCAAACATTTTGAGAGGAAATCCTAGCAGACATGAAATAAATACTGTTTTACACAATTCCAAGCATCTTAGTTGTCATTCCGGGTTTATGCTCATCTCAGGTAAATTATGAATCTAAACTTAATAGAGTTGTGATGTGGAACTGCCTCCGAGCAACGAAACTCACTTCAGTGTCAGAAGGGTGCTCCCTTCTATTGTCAGTGGCACCTCTGACTTTGGCCTTGGAGAGACTGGCCAAAGTCCTCCACGAGGACTATAAAACTTTTGAGGCTAGATGGAGTGTATTCCTACACTATATAGATCCAAAGGCGGGCATTGGCGATACATTCTTAAATTTAACACATCTCTTGTACAGATCCTATCAAGATTACCCACCATATTAGACACAAATGTCTCTTACCGCCACTACTGTATGCTCTATGACGGCATATGTGATTAGAGAGAGGCATTTGCATACAGGATCACAATTCCTGGAACTACAACTGGCGATATCGGCCTATGTAGATGATCTATTACTTTATGTCGGAGACCCTGTTACGAATCTCTCACCTATTGTACAAGACAATTTTCACTTCGGTAACCCATTGTGGTTGAGAAAAAGTTGGGGCAAATCCATATTCTTCCCCTTTGACATTGGCTACTAGGGAATGCCCGCTCATGGTCCAACTGCAGTGGATGACTGGGACTGTCCGCTTTTTAGGAATCAAAGTACACAGAGACGCAATTGAGGTTATAAACGATAACTATGACACACTACTCACAAGGCTCACAGACACCATAACCAGATGACTGAAGCTCACGCTCTCACTGACAAGTAGTGTTTCCAGAACGAGGATGGTGGTTCTACCACAAGTATTGTATCGCTTTTTTAATATCTCTATTGCCCTAACCAAAGCCTTTTTCAAACTGAATAAACTACTGATTACATATAGGATCCGCAGCACTAGGCCACAACATGCTGTATCAGGCCAATTTGCACAGTCCTGGAACTCCACACCCATAACTCCCTAGAAGGTGCAGTTACAGGTCCCCAGAGCAGTGGCGTAACGAAGCTTGAGCCCCCCGCACAGTACATGGAGGACCACCCTTCCAGACTCACGAAGTAGCTCCCAGGCCAGAGTACTGTGCTGAGGGTGGGCCCTGGTGGTCGCCCACCTCCCACCACCACTACGGGGGCTACGGGGCCTTTGTTACTCCTCTGTTACAGGGGCAAGACATACCAGACTACTAATGAAGGTATTGCCGCTCACTTATTAGAAATATTTCCCTATATGATAGTGACAGATTAATCGTGTTCAAATTCATCCAGAGGTTCTATTACGCCCCTAGGCGCCTGCATAGGTATGGCATGCTGGAGGATACCTGTTGACAATGCTGTCATGAGGAAGACACAGGGTTCCTCCACTGTTTGTGACTAATGACTTGGGGCCTGATTCACAAAGGTAAACTTAGACTTTTGGTCTAAACCTACACTAAGTTTATGACTTCCGGTATTCAAAAAGGCCAGATTCCACTCCGGGTGCAGAGTGGACTCACCCGGAGTGTACTCTCCACACTTGGGGCAGAGATACACACCGAGTGCAGAGAATTCACTCCGGGTGCAGAGAGTACACTCCGGGTGCGTAGAGTCCTGAGTGTGGCTGTAAAGATACTACTCGTAAATGTCCTTTGTGAATAATGAAAGTCGTAAACTTAGACTTTTGGTCTAAGTTTAGACCAAAAGTCTAAGTTTACCTTTGTGAATCAGGCCCTTGATGTATATTGGGTATCGGGTAGGATCATAAATGCACAAACGGAGCCTGATCCCACAATTGCTCACTTGAGTTATGTGAAAGTCAGATATATTGCAAACACTATTTGATATCTACATTAAGCTCATATCCACCAACCGAGATCCAGGGACAAATGATCACCTATGTAGACACATCTGGCTTACCGAATATCTGATACGCGACCCACTTGCTTTACTGGATGTGTGCAGAAAAGTACTGGAGTATAATGTACAATGTAGCCACAGATGCACTGTGTATATAGCAATGAGTTCCCTGACACTAACTCCAATGTAAATCACACTCTTTGCCTCAGCATTGCCGTATGTCAGTTGTTAGACTTTTCATCCTTGGCGTGGTCTCCCTTAACTTTTTGCCTCTGTCCCCCAGGTTGTTGATGTGTGCTGGAATCTGATTTTGTTATTTTTGTAACTCTGGGCACTTCACCACTGCTAACCAGTGCTAAAGTGCAAGTGCTACTTTACAAATTGTGTATGTAATTGGCTTATTCATGATTGGCATATCTGAATCACTAGTGAGTCCCTAGTAAAGCGCACTGGAAGTGCCAGGGCCTGTAAATCAAATGCTACTAGTGGGCCTGCAGCACTGGTTGCGCCACCCACATAAGTAGCTCTGTAATCATGTCTCAGAGCTGTCATTGCAGTGTCTGTGTGTGCAGTTTTAACTGTAAATTCGACTTGGCAAGTGTAACCGCTTGCCAGGCCTAAACCTTCCCTTTTCATACATGTCAGACACCCCTATGTAGGCCCTAGGTAGCCCCAAGGGCAGGGTGCAGTGTATGGTTAAGGTAGGACATATAGTAATGTGTTTTATATGTCCTGACAGTGAAATACTGCTAAATTCGTTTTTCACTGTTGCAAGGCCTGTCCCTCTCATAGGTTAATATGGGCGCTACCTTTAAATATGATTAAAGTGTAGATTCCCTTTGGGAACGGATGGACATGTGGAGTCTGGGGTCTCTGAGCTCACAATTTAAAAATGCATCTTTTAGTAAAGTTGATTTTAAGATTGTGTGTTTGAAAATGCCACTTTTAGAAAGTGAGAATTTTCTTGCTTTACCATTTCTGTGACTCTGCCTGTTTGTGGATTCCCTGTCTGGGTCAGTTTGACAGTTGGTCTGGTTGCACCTCACACTAGACAGTGACAGAAAGGGAGCTGGGGTGTAGTCTGCATTTCCTGATAAGACATCTGTGCTAGGAGGGAGGGGAGGAGTGGTCACTCACACCGAAAGGTCTGTGCCTGCCCTCACACAATGCAGTCTCCAACCCCCTGGTGAGTGTCTGGGGCCTGGCCTGGGCGAGGCAGGATTTCACATTCAACAGAGACTTTGCTTTAAAGTAGTCCTAATTCAAAGGAGAAATTGTGAATAAGAAGGGCACCCAAAACCACAGACTTTAGAACACTTCTGGAAACAAGAGGAACCTCTGTCTGGAGAAGAGCTGAAGAGCTGAGGAAGGAGAGCTGCCCTGCTTGTGACTGTGCTTTGTGGAGCTATCCTGTAGTTTCTGCTTCTGCCAGGGTAAGAGGGCAAAGACTAGACTTTGTGTGCCTTCCATACTGAGAAGAAATCTCCAAGGGCTTGATTTAGAGCTTGCCACCTGTTGTTTGAAGTCTCAGGGAAAGCAAAGACTTCTCTCTGCCAGCACCTGGAGACTCTGGACAGACTCCTACTGTGCCCTGTGGTGCCCATCTAGTTACTGGGACCCTGAAACGAGAAGCTGGTAGCCTAAGAGGAAATCCACGCACAGAGTGCCGTGGGAGGAAAAGAACAACAGGTTGCCGGCTCTGCAGTTGAAAATCGACGCTCGCCGGAAACGCAACCGAAGAATTGACGCACGGAGCTGGAGAAATGACGGGCAGCATCACTGACGGAGACTCGGAGATCGAAACCCGCGCTGCGTGGTTTTTTAATCATCGTGAGGCTGGATTTCCGATGCAAGTACCACTGGGCGTGTAAAAACAACGCAAGACCTGCCCGGACCCGAGAGTGCTGACCGGATCGACGCATCGCTCTCCTGCAGAAAGAAGAAACGACGCCCCCGACCCAACGAAAGGGGAAACGACGCAAGGTCTCGTTCGTGAGTGAAATAGACGCATTGCAAGCCCTTTTTGACGCACACTTGCCCGTGCGGGTTATTTTTGACGCATCCAAGGTACATTTTTGCGCTAACCGTGTTAGTGTGTGTTTTAGCTACATAAAGACTCTTTTTCTTTTTAATTGTTAACTTGACTTGTGTATTTTGGATTTTTGTCATTTTGGTCTTGTTTTAGTTAGATAAATATTTCCTATTTTTCTAAACCTGTGTTGTGTCATTTTGTAGTGTTTTCATTACGTTACTGTATGTGTTGGTACAAATTCTTTACACCTATCACTCTGAAGTTAAGCCTACTGCTCTGTCAAGCTACCAAGGGGGTAAGCAGGGGTTAGCTGAGGGTGATTCTCTTTTACCCTGACTAGAGTGAGGGTCCTTGCTTGAACAGGGGGTAACCTGACTGTCAACCAAAGACCCCATTTCTAACATCAGTGATATATTTGATACCCAATAAATGTGCTGTAGAATGCTTGATGTAACTCTGTGTTATTTTTTTCTATTTGAATCTTTAAATAAAACAATACAAATATATGTTCAAATACCTTTCTATGTTGCTATGCCCAGCACGATTAAAGTTCTGGGCTGGTTCTAATACTAGCCTCCAACAATTCCCCATAAGTATACAACCTCTATTAAGTGCATGGGAAAAAAACTTTGGGGCAACCACTTGCCAGCTCGACCAAATAAATGAACTATCACTGTGAATGACCACAATGCTTCACCATACCATTTCATACAGGAAATAGATAGTTTTTCTCCATGGACATGAGGAAAGAAGTTAAAAAACAATGATGGCATGAGATGTGAAGATAATGTATGTCTTTGTAGCCTTCTTGTAACATGAATGCTATTGTCTGACTTTTTAATGCCTTAATATTAATTAAAAGACAACTTTCAACAAAGGTGTCATACAACATACTGGGAATCGTATCCTCTCACAGTGAATAATTACTCAAAAGCTGATTTCTCTGCTTAGATAAAGCCAAGTTCCCCACGAATAGACCTAGCAGTGAATAAAATCATTATTTCACACCTTCAACTTGTGAAATGCTACGGAGATTAACTAATTTTGCCTTAGTTTCATAAACCTAATTCATTTTTAAATGTAGTGAAAACATTTTTATAAATTGTTCTTTTAATATTTGCCTCTCGACGCATGCCAGAGGATGAAAACAGGTCCTTAATTGGTTGCTAATAATCCTTCGTTTAGAGGACAAATACTTTGTTGATGGGCCCAGAAAGGCAGGAATGAACAAGTGGACACCTAGCAGCAATTAGCCATCTGGAGAGGTGACAGGAACAGCAGGCAGAACAAAGGGCAGATTTCACAGTTATTCCTTTGACTATGAGATGCAAAATGTAGCTGTCAGATTCTGCTATCACTCATACCCATGTCCACTTTCCAGACTTTCTGATTTAGGTGAAGGTTAAACCACTTCTTTCCCCAATAGAGAGGAGTGCATTGCATTTCCATAGGTGAGTGGCTAGGGGAAGGACCAGAGCTCTTCAAGTTGGAGGATTGAGGCCTAGTTTGCTGTAAACCAAGAGATGGAGTTCTGAAAAGGAGGTGGAGATGCTGATCAAAAGTAGTCAGGATTGGGTGCAGGGAATTTTCTGATCAATGTGTAGAGTACAGGAAAAGACTAGCACCCCACAACAAAATGTTAAGTAAATTTCATGACCTAGGAAGAATTCATACTTAAAGAAAAGACTGAGCCTGACTGCTGAAAGAAGACTCCAGAATTCCTGACACTTGCTGACACCCAAGAGCTAAACCTACTCTCCAAGGTTCAAGTGGTTGACATCCTGTTTGTCTGATGTAGGGACAGCAGAAAAAGCAGCAAGAACATGAAGCATGAAGCAAGAAGGTCCAGCCACCACTGTGGATTGGAACCTGTTGGAGCCCTGGCTGGAGATGTACCTGGTGCCCAGAAGCCTGCCCAAAGTATCTGAGTGCTGCATGAGTGGCAGCGAGTTACTTTCTCAGTAAGAATAGAAGTATGACTTAGGAATATTTTCCACCCTCGGAGGACTACAGCCAGGAGAGTCTTCTCTGGGAAGTGTGCATTTTCAGAGTTCAAGAAAACAAGGTACTCTGCTCTATGCTTCAGCTGCTATGTAAACTATTTCAGCAGAGCCTGGCAGTAAAAGAATCCAGCCTCGTGGAGCTCTGCCTGACTACAACTTCTGGCCTTGCTCCATTGGTGGATTTTGTAAACCAAAAACGTGATGACAGTCGATCTATTGGTCTACCAGGGCAGCATAGGAATATGCTTTGTATTCCATGGAGGAAGACTGACCACCTTACTTTGGAATCTTCATCACAGGGAATCCATGAATGCGACATATAATGCAGCATCTTTGCAAAGTTTTTTTGTTCTTCGAAAACAATAGATGTCTTTAACAGGCTGAGTTTTCTCCCAACATGTGGGCGTCATTTTTTTGGTTTTCTGTTCGGAACTACCAGTCTATTCCTGGCAGTCCCGAACAGAAAAAAGTACATCAGAACATATGCATAAATATGTCAGATGATCTTAGATACTTTGACGGACAACCCAAGTTCCACATGGCCACTGATCAAACGTTTTCTGCAGGTCTAATTAGCAAAAGCTCCACTGACTGAAACATGGCTGTTCAGCCGACTGTGAGCATGGTGGATGGGATGCTCACCACGTTTTTGTCAGATTATCCCATCCACCAAACTCCAGAGACGTCTCAAAGGTAACATTTGACTCACTAATGAGTGACACGGAATTCCAAAAAACGGAGCTTTGTCCTGGTATGAGCTTTTGGCACCGATGGCTCCATCAGGAGCTCGATGGTGATGTACCCAATGTCGAGGGGCCCTAGTGACTTCATCTTCTTGCCTTGCTCCGCTGAACAATTTGAGTTCCAAAACGTCCAAAGAGTCTCAAGGCAAAAACTTTCCGGAACTGTGTATGGTCTATTGGGGCGGGCCTGAAATTGTGCCTAGGTCTAGATCAACCACAATGTTGTACTTTTGATTGGCATTTTGTAGGTGCTTTTTGTCTAAAACATTTTTTAAAAATCACATCTCTGGTTCCCTTTTATGATTTTGATCGTTTTCGTGTCTTTTTGCATATTAAACTTTCCTCAATTTTTCTAAATTGTTATTGAGAATTGTTGTTTCCTTCCACTTTTTTTTTCAAAATTGTTGGTACTGCTTGAAGTTAACAGAGAAATGTTTGTTTGCTCGTGTTTCAGCTACAAGAAGTTAAGAAGTGTTTCGCTTAGAACTACGTTGAAACTACCCAGGGTGTTTACTAAGTTGATAAGGGCCACTCTTCCCAAATAAATAAACCACTCTCTGACAACCTAGATACTGTTTCCCCCATTTCTATTCATACAAAATTAATCCAAATCTAAACTGCTGTTCCTCTAAACTGAATTAACCACTGGAGATTTGTTACTTATTTTATTAGTAAGTAAAACTATTCCGATCAAAATATTATTGCTGCTAAATTAATAATAATAATAATAATAATAATAATAATAATAATATAATAGACTTGCTTTCTGCTATATGAAACCTGATATGCTTTATAGAAACTATTTGCCCTGAAAGTAAGAATCGATTGTGCTAATAAAGCAGTACTATAGCGTTGACATGGCAAAATCATTATTGCAATAATAATAATAATAATAATAATAATAATAATAATATTTTCAGTACAATCTGATGAATGTGTAGTATCCTTTGCTTTCTTAAGATAACACTGCTGCAGAATGTGGAGCATAATTTACCTATCTACTGCATACATAAATCGAGCCTGTCTTTGGTCTTCTAATGCTGCATAATTCCAGTGGCCATACCATACGTTTCCGGCTGCTGCTCAGCTACTTCAGTTCCGGGGCTCGGCCTACCACCTTATGTTCATTCCAGACCTGACCCATGTTGTTTTAAATTTACTCCACGCTCAAACACACTGTATATTCTAATTCGGTACAACTTCACCTCTTTACAGGGTCCTTTGAATGCTATGATAAAAATGTGGGTCGAAACTGTGAATATTGCTGCAAAACTCAGAACTCTACCATGCCATTTCATCTTTCATTCCTCTCACACTGCCCTTTGATGAATGAGAGCATGCAACTTTCCTACACAGTGAGGCAGGATGTGAGAGGAGCAACAAACCCGAGGCAGGTACAGAATTTCACCCATAGGAGTACTCGAATGGGGAGCAAGGGGAGCTGCTTGCCTCCCTCCTCACTGTTTGGCTAGTTAGTGACTGTATCTCTCAGAGTCCGTGAGGACCATCCGGAGCGCATGTATGAGGCCCGATTGAGGGTATCTGAAGATTGGATGACACTATGTAAAGACCAGCTGATTGTGTCTTGAGGTGAACTCTGAGTACCAGACAACGGTTGGTAAGGCACAATAAGGATCTTTTGAAGGCTTGCTGATGTTGTCTGAATGAGAGTCTCTAGGAGCCAGCACAGGGAGTGTAAGGATCAGATAAAGGTGTCTGAAGACAGTTTGAGAATCTCTTTAGGGGTTGCTCTCGGTTTGTGACAACACGCTAATGGTATCTCAGGGTCTTTGAAAGTATGTTCATGCATTGTCAGGGATTATTGGTGGCCTCTGAGAGTTAGTCAGGGTTTCAGAGTATGGGCTGGGGAAGTCTGAAGGGAAAATGAGGATGTCTAGGGGCTGAAAGAGCATCTCTGTGATCCTCCTGGGGATGCCTGGAAAGAGGCTGAGGATCACTGGCTGGCAACTTCTAAAGGTGGGTCAAGTGCTGGTCAAGGGAGGCAATAAGAAGCTAAAGGTTTCAGAGGGCTGGCTGAGTCGTAAGGTTTTTGAGGTTATATCATTCCTAGAAGGGCCAATTCAGGAAATATGTGCATACATTCCTTGAAATGGCCCACCGCAGGCAAGTAAGAGTTTGGTAAAGGTATTTGGTAACATACTGTAGATCTAAAGGCAGACCAATAGTTCTAAGGTGTGGTTGGGGTGTCTGAGTACCTGCCACTGGAGTCTCAGGACATACCAGGTGTCTCTGAAAGTCATCAGTGTGGTGTTGAAGGACCAGCATGTGGTACTTGATGGAAATCTGTTACATGAGAGATTCGCAATTTCTTTTTGTGTCAAAACGTTTTATAGGTATTTGTGAATGCATGAAATCGCCTACATCTAGTGGCTGGTGAGGGGTTTTAGTAAGCTGCTGATCATAAGAAGAAAAAAATCCCACTCCCTTCCCACCCACATTGATTAACCCATGTAAAGGGACGGTAACCTGAAATATAACATCACTCTCATTGTCAGAACCGACTTACCTGGGTCATTCCTTTTAAATGCCAATGCATACTGAAGTTCAAGATAGCTCATGGGGTTCTGCATCTTTGTACAGTACTAGTTAATATTTGAGACCTGTAGTCTGGTAGAAGGTAAACTGGGCACAGTTATATGTTTATGTTGCTGTTCCTAGTGTGACATCATTGCTTAATTTGAGCCGGTGATTTCCGGTGCGGAGCACCAGCACTTATTTTTGAGGGCCGGATTACTGCCTCAAGTGTTTAATGTGAGCAAAAGACACATATGAGAAAAATGGAAGACAAGAAAGATGGAAAAGCGTCACAAAAGGAGAAAGTTGCAAGAGTGAGCTGAAGGGCAAAGAGTGGCTGTAAAGGGATTAAAGAGGCCCGAGATGGCTTCAGGGTTATGCACCAGCACATTTGTATTTACAAATTAAGCACTGTATGATATGAGGTACTCTGTGACATGCACGTTCCACCACTTAGTCAGCCAATCAGGGCTGACTTTAGCCTGGTGGCATCCGGTGCAACATTAGTTTTTGGTTCTGCCATCCCCAATGACCTCTTTCTCGGATTCCCTTAATACGACCTGGCAAAAGTCCCCCTCATCTTCTCATAGCCTCACTCTCATATGCATTTCACTTGTTTTAAAGCACTGGCTTTACTAATCCACTCAGCTATCCGCATAAAATACAGACGGTTCTTTGTAGCACTCATATTAACCCTATGTTCTACTTTATGGTGGGTCAAAACTGCACTGGACAAAACTCTGGCCTTCTCTATCTAGCAGGAACATTATTAACAAGAGTTATATTGACATTTTTATTGCTGCCTGAAAGCTGGATGCACAAGAAACTCTGCAGCAGGTGTTTTTAAATCATCAGTTATTGTTAAACACAGTGTCTAATCAAGGTCATTGCCCCCTCCAGGTCACTGTCCAATGCGGCCACACCGGTCGCACCGCCCTGAAGCAAATCATCCTTACACAGCGGGGACTGTACTTTCCACTTTGTCAAACCAGTCTGTATTGACACTGTTAAAGCTAAGGTGTATTGTTGCCTCTTCGTGACTTGCTTGACATTTTCCCTAGCTGCGGAACACCCAGCAAGATAGCACTTGTATTTCTAGCTATCAGTGTTTTGAAGGTTGCTTCTAAATCTAACAAAATTGTATTGCAGTACCTCTTCAACTTATGGTTATGCCATCATAGGTGCGTCAATGTACCCAGAGCACGACAACCCCACCAAAAAGTGTACTCCCTCTGTTTGTCCCACTCTGCTAGCTTCTGAGGTGCTCTATACCAGTAGTGTAGTAACTTGTACTGTGTCCTTGATCTGATATACTCTAGCTGACACGCGAATTGTAACATAGATCCTACTCTATTTGTCTGTTTTGGTATTACCTAGTTCTCTATCCCACCTCTTTTGCTAGGGATTTGGTAGTGTGTTGAACTTCATTCAATAATTTACATAGTGTGAAAATTGTCCCTTTATTGGTTTGGGTACACATGAGCAAGTCTTCAAACAGCTTTAGTGACCCAGATGAGCCTGGTTTCATGTCAGGGTGAAGAAACAAGGGTTGAATGTGAAGATAAGCAAAACTTTATTTTTCCAGGAGTTCATATTGGCACGTGAGATGCTCAAATGTTTAAATCTGTCAATTTTTAAAAAAGAGATCCCACAAGACACTTCTACAATCGTGCGAGCCAGGGTGTTCACTGCTGGGGGAAAATCTAGGTTGAAGCATATGGGCCCGAGCTCCAAGGGGCCCCCTCAACACAGTACACTGTGCACGGGCGGTAGGCCCCTGACTGAGTCCAGAGGGTAGGGGGTGCCCTCCAGGTACTGTGCAGGGGGCCTCTTCAAGTTTTGTTACGCCACCGAACACACAGACATATTAGACAGTCAGCTGTAGCAGCATTTCAAAGGAGTAGGTCCGGATTTTGACTGCCACAGAGATACAGACTGGTATAGTGATGGAGAGAATAGGGGTACCTATTAAAAATGAATATGTTTATCTATTCATCTTCAATTCGTACAGTGAAGATACTCTTGGTAGACAGCAGGCTCACAGGGAAGCAAGTAGTGAGTTATGACGGGGGTCCATCAATGGGTTCTGCTCAATAAAAGGAATGCCGGAGGCCTCTGAAGACCATTTGCGCCTGGAGGTGAGGTGGGAGTGCTAGACGGCAGACTATGGCCCTCATTACAACTTAGGTGGTAACTGCCGCCTACTGCCACGGCGATGTCGCCACATCACCGTGGCTACCAGCTGCCCACCCACATTATGACCGTTGACGGAATTCCGCCAGAAGGCTGGAGGAATACCGTTGAAGGTCATGGCGGTGGATGGCGGTAAGGTGGCGCTGCAGCAGCGCCATGCCAGCAAAACACTGCCGACCATATCATGAACAATGATACGGCCTGGAGGTGTTTTGCTGGCGGACGCTGCTGCTGACAGCAGCCCCACGTCCTGTCTCCTGCTGGAGGACCCTTTGCAACCAGGTAAGTCGGGTTCTCTGACAGGAGAGGGGGGTGTCTCTGTTTTTGTATGCATGCATGCGGGTGTGTGTCCCATTGAATGCGTGCGTGAATGACTGAATGTGAGTGTACGTGTATGTTGGGTGTTGTGAATGCATGTGTGCGACAATGTATGTTGGTGTGTGTTGCGGTGTGTGGGTATGTATGTGTGCATTCATGGGTGGATGTGGGTATGCGTGTGTGTATGGGTGTGTCTGTATGTGCGTGTAGGTGTGTAGATGTGTAGATGTGTGGGGGTGCAGGAGAGGGAGGGGGGGGGTTGGGGGAGGACTCTGTGAAGGGGGAGGAGGGCAGGGGAGACCCCTAGCAGTGTCGGGAAGGAAATTCCCTGGCACTGATAGTTCCTACCGTCATGGTTTTAGTGTCGGTACGCTTGCCACGAAAACCATGGCGGTAGGCGGGGTCATAATCCTGAGGGTGGGATTGTGACGGCCGCCTGGCTGGAGACTGAAGTGTCCAGCCCAGCGGCCGTTACCACCCTGGCAGACGGAGTGGTACATTGGCAGTTTGGCTTGAGCCAAACCGCCAATGTCATAATTTGGGAAAAGGTACCGCCAGCCTGTTTCCAGTACAATTCCCCAAATTACCGCCGACCGCCAGGGTCATAATGAGGGCCTCTGGGTGTATAAGGACAGGTTAGAGGAGGCCTGAAAGCTTTCTGAGGGCTTCTCAGGGTAGCATGAGGGTTTCTGATGGTTAACAATGGGATTGTTAAGTCAGGCTGAGGGTTTCTGAGGGCCACATGCGGAGGACACTGAGAGCCTCTGACAGCAAGATAGGTCTGTCTGAAATTGGTCCATGAAGGCACTCTGGGTGTGTTTAAGGACTATGTGGGGGTGTCTGAAGGCCATCTTAATTCATCTAGTTTATGATGAGGGTTAGCCACATGTGTCTGATCGTAGGCTGAAGGTCTATGGCAGCGGTTCCGAACCTGTGGTCCGCGGACCCCTAGGCAACCATGACACATTACCAGGGTTCTGGGCTGGCAGGAAGACACTTCTCCAGATGGGGCATCTTGACAGAAACATGTGCGTGTTTTTATATGTATTACTTCATTTATTCAACAGCTTTAAAGCACTGCAAAGTTCCCTGTACGACCAGCAGCCTTCGGGCAAATATAAAAGAATCAAGCTAACTCTGGTTATTAATTTACCTGCAGGAGAGAGATGGGAGTTTTGCCTGGTGGCAGTTTTGACTCATCTAAGGTAGTGCAGATGGTTAATATGCCTGCTGCAAAGAACGTGTGTCATGAGAAGAAGTGTTATATGTGAATACAACAGTGGGTTACTGTTTTTGTCACAGAGATTCTTTTGTTACTGTACAGTTCATAAGTTGCAATTGTAATCTAGCACAGTGAGCTATGAACTGCCATGAAAGAGCCGCATGCAAACTGCAGGGCACAAATTAGAAAAGTATATTTTTTCCACAGTCTTTCACTATCCTTATGCTTCTAAAAAAGGTTTGCTTGCGTAGAAATACATTGTTATTACTAAAATCTGTGTAAATCAGTGTGTTATGTTTTGAATTCTGAGATGGCATTCTCCAGACCAAGCACTCTTAGAAAGTGCCTATCAATGTGGATGACATGTGAATCCTACACCTTGTAGTCCCCTCCAGAGTGCTCCAGAACCCTACACTGGTATAAGAGGTGATAGAAAACAAATTAAGTACATGGGACAGAGAAGCTATGGAGAAATGAGGCCCTTTTGATTTACTTCCTTTCCCCACCATATATTTTTGTGAAAAATCTTTCCCAGATCATATGTATCTAAATAATAAGAATAGAAATCACTTGGGGAAATGTAGAACCTGACCTGAGGATTCTGCTTCCCTAAATGAAACCAAACATTGAAAAGTTAGTCGCCGAGATGCAGCGCCAGCCTTACCATTAAAATATTTAGATTTTTGCATATTTTTTCAATATAAAATAATTATATCTTTAGTAATTTCAGTATTTGTTTGCTGTTTACTGTTTGTGTATTTTTTCCATATTACTGTTTTAATGTTTGAAATTTTGATCGTACAAATTACTTGGGTGATCAGGAGTCAAAAGGCTGAGAACCACTGGTCTATGGGAACTTGTTCATGATGTTTAAGGACCAGATGGACCATCTGAAAGTAGGCGGTTGAGGGTGTTTAGTGTGGAATAAGGATCAGTCAGAGCCCGTTGATGTTGTTTAAATGGTAGCTGAGAGTTTCTGCTTGCCCGCTATATATCTTCAAGTGATAAAATGGGGAAAACAATCCTATAACCTCTTGTGAGCTTGGGTAATAGTATCAATTAGAGTAAATGGCCTGCAAGAGGGTCATTTAAGGTTTGAATTATTGTTACTGATAAATATTTGTGTATCCATAAGGTGTAATGCACCAATAAAAGTTATGAAACTTACTCAAGCAAAATTATGTCCAAGCAATAAAAACAAACAGCATTAATTGATAGAACAGCAATGAATAGGTTTGCCAATGTAATGGTGTAGCAATAACTCAAGTGTATATTGAGTGTTGCGTAGGCTCTCTACCAATGAGGCTGCTGGATTTGGGTGGCAGCATCACCTGAATTGTGGGGAACTGAGTCCAATCCCAAACCATGTGACAACTGTCAGCCTAATCCGTTTCCGGGCAGTCAGCAGTGCCTCATCTATGTTTGAGAGCAAAGGATGATTTGTGGCAACCAGGCACATGACATTGTGACTTCTCAGAGAAATTGTGGTGGATCAGATCTCATCCTTTTCACTCAGTTACATTTGTCTCATACGTGCAAAGACAAACAGAAGCAGGAAATTGTTCAATAAGTTTTATTGAATCAACTTCATCCTAGATAAAATAATATGGACTCCAATAATTAGGATGATGAAACATACTAGAAGTAAAATAGCGACAAGAAAAGTGAAACACAAGAAAAGTTTGATCATACTGTCACTATGCAAAATGTGTGATTCCTACCTATGCTACTAATGTTCTGTGTTAGAGCAGAGCAGGATAAGCCCTAATCCACCTTTCAGGACCCCCCTGGGAAGACATCATCCTCATACCTGAGTATGACAGTAGTGAAGAAGCCTGTCATCTAGGAGACACCATCCTCATAGAGGCCAGGGAAATGGTAGTCTCAGCAAGCAGCTGTAACGAAGTCAGACAGCATGCAGTCATGGTCATCTGGCTGGAACTTCCCTCTAGCATGCATGGACAGAGAGATGTTTTATAATAAAACAGCTAGTGTTCTGAGAAAGTCTCCCCACATAAAAATACATATGTTTCTGTGTAATGTTAGAAACACGTGTACCACTTGTGCTAGCAATCCTATTTCACTACAGCCTTGAAGAAAGCACGGAGTGAAAGAATGTTGTGCTGAGAAATATAAATGGTTTCCTAGGCAAAAGGGCAGCAAGATAAAAGAAAATAAAACATCACCACAAATGTGGCCATTTCTAAAAGAATACAATAAAATAAAATTAATGTTACTAGGCTAAAGGCCTCAGGCAGCAGGCCTAGTTGCTAAAATAACGTGCCCACAAGCATCACTAAAATGGTTTCACAACAGAGTACCAGACACTATTCAAAACAAGTTTACAAGGGATTTAAATCAAGCAACAGACACACATCTATACTGTATGTTAGTTATAAATTGTTAGATGCAATCCACTTGCAAGGACAAATGTGTGTCAGTTCCTCTGTTAATAGAAGGAACAGTCCAGAGAATGCATTCCTGTGATGTAGAACAGGCGCACAACACCCATTGGGCTAAAAGGGCTTTAGCCCCCCATCGTGTGCCCAAGCCTGGGCTGAGCTTCATTGGTGCTTGATTGAGAAAGCCTGAGAAGCCTGGGCTGAGCTTCATTGGTGCTTGACTGAGAAAGGTTGCGAAGGGAACAGTGTGGTGGAGAAAACAGACACACTCTCCTTCTTGCACTGCTGAAAAGTGTCTTCGAGGGAGGGGTCGAGGTCACCAATGATTTATAACATGCTAGTTCATTGATCCCATCATCGTGGCTCTGGCTGTGCAGGGCCCTGTACTATAGTATTCCATATTCTGTAGGAGAGACAAAGATTGCTCATTAACACTCCACTGACTCAGGCATCATCTGCACTTGAAAAGATCTCTGCCCTATTCCCAGCCTGGCTGTTGACCTCAGACCTTCCAAGAAACTAAAATACAAATGACAAATTATATTCAGGGCCAATGGAATTATGTGGCAGGAGAGGGCCAAATTATGCAACAGGGTTGATCAAATTATGTGGCAAGAAAATGCAAATTATGTGGCAACAATGCAGCACATATTCTGATAGCATTACTTCACTACTATTTTGTCATTTTTAGGCTTGCTAACAATGTTTGGACATAAGTTGCACCTCATTCATACCAGTTTAACACTCAGAACAAAGCCATAAGCAATAGAAAGGTAACCAGTCAACCTTTACAAAGGGCCTTCCACTGCTCTGCAACATGTGTTGCTGTGTTTTTAGTAACGTTTGAACTGTTAGAACTAGAAACAACATTTGTTTTGGGTAAAATCTGCAGATTGGGCAGCAAATGATGAATTATGTGGCAAATGCAGGAGATTCATAATTATGTGAAAAATGCTGCAGCTGCACGATTACATAATTCAAGCTGCCCTGATTATGTTGTGTCATTGCACTTATATAGCGCTTATTACCCATGGCAAGCGGTAGCAAGCACTATATAAATTCAAAAAAAGAGAGCCTTTTTTCTTTTTTTTTTAAAAGGTATTGCAATTATTCATTTACATTAAACAGTCCAGAATGTTTTACCAACATCATCTTGCATTCTCTAAGAGAGAGCTTGTAGTTCCGAATACTGGCTAAAAGGTAATAACGTGCATAGTGATAGTGGCAAATAGGGGTTTGGACAGTTAGTTTTTTCGGTTGTTCATGGTGGGTGGCACCAGCACTTAATAGTTTGGTCCAGCAGGCAGCATCTGAGTAAACTTTTTCTCTCTGTCATGCTACACAGTAACTCAAATAGTCTGTAAACAGGCAGCAGAAAGGAGCAACCCATCACTCTGCTCCTCTACCTCTTGTTTGTTATGTAGCTCAATTAGGGTAGGGCGGAACACACACACCAGAGTAGGGATGTACGTTCAATGCAATATTTTACTGTACCTTGTCGAGGGATGCTGGGTGCTGACCTCTCACAGTCCACCTCACAAAAAGCTGTGTGTGCCTCTAACCCTAGGTAAACATTTAGTAGACTGGCAGAGTGGAGCAGCATGGCACTGTGAATTAACAGCAATTGTCAATGCGCCCACTAAAGTTTTCTGCCACAGCAGCATGGCGTACCCCAGATCGCTCTGCCCTTGAATGGTTTACCATTTGTGCCTTCTTACTATCTCGGCGACTAGCGGTTAGTAATTGGAAGGATGTAGAAAAGGGGTACCCAGTTCCAACTTAAAGACACAGAACGATTTCAAGGACTCATTTGAAATGCAACTTGACTGGGCAACCTGCAGACCTTGCTGTCCCTCAACCTGACCCACTGTTGCAATCAGCTGGCACCCACACTGCCTTCTATTCCTCTATGGGAACTTTAAACTGGAAACTGCAGTCCTGAGCATTAATACACCCTCTGCTGCGACAGAGTCCTGATGTCTCACCTCTTTTGAATGTCTGTCTCAAAAGGGGATTTGAAAGCTCAAACTTGATGCCAGAGACAAGAGTTCACATTTTGCATAGGCGAGGGACTCACCAAGGTTGAATGGTGATGACATCTGTGTATACACAGTAAACCAGCCCTATTTCCTACCCTAGCATCAAACCAATGAAGTAGTTTTAGACTACCAAACTTGATTTTGAGAATTAAACATTCTCTGGCTGTATTTATTTTCCAAAAGACACAGATGTGCAGTTTCTTGATACTGACACACCTTAAAATATTTATCTCATGTACATTGTGCACGAACGTACCCTCTTTTTGGCATGGTTACCCCCACTTTTTGCCTGCTGTCAGTGTGTTTTGACTGGGTTCACTGAGATCCTGCTAACCAGGACCCCAGTGACTGTGCTCTCTCCCTCTAAATTTGGTTGTTTCTTACTTAGTACACCACACAATTGGCATACTGGTGCCCCCATGTAAATCCCTGTGTATGGTACCTAGGTACCCAGGGCATTGAGGCACCAGGGGTTCCCCATGGGTTGCAGTATGTATTGTGCCGCCCATGGGAGCCCATGCAATATGTGTCTGCAGGCCTGCTATTGCAGCCTGCGTGAAAAGGTGCACACCCCCATTCACTATAGGTCACTGCACCAGGTCACTGTAAGTCACCTCTATGGCAGATCCTCCTAGCCCAGAGGGCAGGGTGCAAGTACCTGCATGTGAGGGCACCCCTACATGGGCAGAGGTGCCATTGTGAACTCCTGCTCCATGTTCCTGGACGTTGTACGTGCAGGGGAAGCCATTTTAACTGTGCACTGGACATAGGTCACTATCTATGTCCAGCAACATAATGGTAACTCCTAACCTCGTATGTTTGGTATCAAACATGTCAGAATCATACTCCAATACTGTTCCCAGTATTGGTTGTATGATTCCATGCACTCTGGGGGCTCCTTAGAGGACCCCAGCGTTGCTTCTATCAGTTTGGAGGGTTTTCCCGGGCCATCCTTGCTGCCATCCTACAGACAGGTTTCTGCCATCCTGCTGCTTAACCAGCTCAAGCCCAGGAAGGCAGGACTAAGGATTTCCTTTCGGAGTGGAAGGCAACCCCCTCTCCCTTTGGAAATAGGTATTACATGGCTTGGGAGGGGTAGCCTTCCCAAGCCACCAGTATGCTTTGAAGGGCACATTTGGTGCCCTCCTTGCATAAACCGGTTTGCAACAGCCCAGGGAACCGCGGTCCCTGCACTAGCACGAAACTGGACAATGGAAAGGGGAGTGACCACCCCAGGGGTGGAGCCCAGAGCTCCTGTAGGTGACAACTTGATTCTGCCATCTTCAATCCAAGGAGGGCAGAGGTCTCTGGGTGCATTTGAGTGACCAGGTCAGGCAGGTAATGTCACATCCTCCTCCTGATAGGTGGTCACCCTGCTAGGAGACCAATCCCCCTTACTGGGCTATTTAGGGTCTCCCTCCAGGGTGGGTCTTCAGATTCGACTTGCAAGAACTCAGCAGGACTCCTCTGGATCATTTACTGCATCTTCTGGCCACCGGGACTGCAACTGGACCCTCCAAGAACCGAAAATCTGCAACTTCAGCGACAACTCTGCTCTGCAACATTGTTTCTCTGACACTTTCTAGGAACTGCAACATTTCCCTGGCTGTGCATCCTCCGAGGGCAACAAGTCTTCAGCCTGCACAAGAAGTAAAAGGACTCTCCTTTGGAGTGAAGGAGTCACCCTTCTGCATCCGCAGGCATGAACTGCAATGACGTCTGGCTATTTGGATTGTCTCTCCTACAAACTGCAAAACTGCGTAGATCCTGCAACACAGGTGGTGGTCTGGAGTGGTCCCCTTGGTCCTCTCTACCAGCTGTCCAACTTGGGAGACTGTGAGCCCTTGCCTCTCCTTGCAGGATAGAACCCCTGTGCACCACTACTCTTGCAGCTACCAAGGTTTGTTTGGCTCTTCTTCCAAGGGATCTTCAGACTCCATTTAGCCTCAGCCTCAGGCACTCTTCCTTGCAAAGCACAGTCTCCTGCCTGGTGCTCCAACGACGTGGGACTCCTCTTCAGGTGTGCTGAGTAGACCTCACTGTGACTCCTGTGCCTGCTGCCTGTGAGTTGCCTGTGGGGGCTGCATCCTCACCTTCCAGCTCTCCTCACTGCTGAGGGTTACCTGGGACTCCCCTCCTTGGGTTGAGTCCCCCTGGACCCTCCTGGTCCCCGGCAGCTCTGCAACTCTTGCCTTTGCCAAGGCTTGTTGGTGTTTTTTCCACACCACTGACTGACTGTAACTCTTCTTCCAAGGTGAGACATCGTCTGCATCACTCCTGGAACTCTTCTCCCGCTCCTGTACTGCATAGCGACTCCTTGTCTTTGCCAACAACCTGGTCCTGCATCGCCAGAAGGGTGGGTAGTGGCTCCTGTCCCAACTGGACACTCCAACTCGAACTGGACTTGTAGGTCTTTTTCTGTCAGGATCCACCTTTTGCTCCTTCCAGTCTTGTTTGGGTCTTGCACAGTCCTTTTCCAAAGGTTACCTTTGGGTTTGGGGAAAAAACAGGTACCTACCTCTTCACTCCTGGTCACTGGAAGGCACCCTGGGACTTACCTTTTGGGGTTCCTAGTTGCTCCAGCGCCCCTCTACAGATTCCACATCCTTGGGTGGGGGACTGTCTTTCGCATTCCACTTACTTAGTATATGGTTTGGTCTCCCCCTAATGTCTCTATTTTATTCTGCCATTTCACTGTTTTCTATTGTTTCTATGCCAATTCCTGACTTCTAATGTGTATATAATAGTGTGTTTACTCCCCTAATAGAGTATTGCCTATACAGTATTTTAGTGTTTGTATTACCATAATAAAGTACCTTTATTTTTGTACCATTATGGGGGTCATTTTGACCTCGGCGGTCTTTTTTAAAGACCGCCGAGGGACCGCCGTGCGGAAGACCGCCAGTGGTGGTGGTTTGCTGCTCGGCCTATTATGACTGTTGGCAGCTCACCGTCCTTTTACGGACGGAGAGCCGCCAACAGCCATACTGGCCGGAGGCGGGGAAGTGGAGGTTGCTCCACCTCCACCGCCACGCCAACAGAACACCGCCCAGCGAATCACGTCCTGTGATTCGCCGTGGTGGTGTTCTGTTGGTGGTGTGGTGTCGGCGGAGCTGCCCCCATGGCTCCCGTCCCCTCCCGGAGGATCGTCGGACCAGGTAAGTCGATCGTCCGTGAGGGGAGGGGGTGAGGAGGTGTTGGGTGTTGTGTGGGTGCATGGGGGTGTGCGTGTGTGTATGTAGAGGGGGTGTGCGAGTGCGTGTATGCCTGCGGGGGTGTTGTGTGTATGGGAATGAGTTGTGTATGTTTGTGGGTATGTCTGTATGGATGTGTGCGTGTATGTTTGAATGTGGGTGTGCGTGTCTGACTGTGTGTGTGGATGTAGGCATGTATGTCGGCGTGTGTGCGTGTAAGTATGTAGGTGGTGCCTGCGTGCGTGTCGTGTGGGTATGGGTGAAGTGATGTTGGGGGTCGGGTGGGGAGGGGGGACCTGCCACCTTTTGGGGGGTGGCAGGGGAGGTGGGGGGCAGGGGGGTGGCAGTGGTGGGTGAGACCCCTATCTGTGCCAGGGAAGGAATTCCCTGGCACTGATAGTGCTTACCGCCATGGATTTCATGGCGGTTCAAACCGCTGGAAATCCACAGCGGTAAGCCGGGTCCAAATACCTCCGGCGGTATAGTGACGGCCGCCGGGCTGGAGACCCAGGTCTCCAGCCCGGCGGGCGGAACGGAGAACCGGCGGATGACCATGGCGGTAACCGCCATGGTCATAATTCCACAAAGTAAGACCGCCAGCCTGTTGGCGGTCTTACCGCCGGTTCTCCGCCTTCCGCCAGGGTTGTAATGACCCCCTAAGTGTTTTTTTCCTGTCTGTAAATGCTGTGTGACTGTAGTGGCATTGCATAAGCTTTGCATGTCTCCTAGATAAGTCTTGGCTGCTCATCCACAGTTACATCTAGAGAGCCCTGGTTTCCTAGACACTGCCTACACTTCACTAATAGGGGATACCTGGACCTGATATAAGGTGATAACACCATAGGTGGTCACCACACACCAGGCCATCTTCCTACGCATTGAACATCCACAATGCTAGACATACCATTTTCTGTCTGAATTTCTCAAAATCATGGTGACCCCCCAGACAGGCCCATCAAGCATGCACCATCCTCATGAAAATTTGATTTGGTCTCCCCCGATTTCCACTAGTGCCTCTACTTATTACTTGGCAAGATGAACTCAGCAATTCCCCCATACCAGGAGAGCCCCCTTTGGTTGACTGGTTGGTTAGACCCTAAACAATACCAAGACAGCCCAAAATTGGACCCTTCTGGCACTCTTTGGAAGACGGACCTGCGGTAAGTCGGCCATATCCTGGTCCCCTGTAGTTACTACCATCTTCCGAATCACCCCCAAGTCCTATTGAAGAAGCGCCAGTGGACAGCCAAAATATGTCACTGTGGCATCCAAACCCCAGCCTCCTGCAGACAGCTACCTCACTATCCTCCATCAGGGCATATGCCTTGGATAAGAGGTGAGGCATCTGACCAAGTTAGGCAAGGTGCAAGTGACAAAAAAGTGATACAATACTGATGCAAAATCTGGACTTCAGCCTATAAATTTATTTTTTCTAATACTCTGCCACAAAGAAATTGGCAACAAAGAGAAATGTGGCAGTAAATCTGTTCTGATTAATTAGTTGCAAAGTATGCATTATCCTATGTGGTTAAGGCACCTGCTGCATCTTTGTGTTAGAGGTGGGCAAGCCACTGAAAGCTTGAGCCAAGCTCGAGCCTAAAGCTTGGCTCTGGCTCAGCTCGAAGTCCTGTTGGAACCTCGAGCTCATAACAAGCTTCATTTCCATGTAGCTTCTGATTGCAACGCTCACTCTACCCAGGATGTGGCATTGAGGAAAGAGCTTTTGACTTTCAAGTAAGAAATCAGGTTGAAGTCTCAGCATCACTGTATATCCCATGAGTCTAGGCAAATCACTTAATCACCCCTTGCCTATAAATAAAGAATAGGACCTTGTGTAATGTAATTGGCCCTCACGTAAAGCGATACAATACCGCATGGTTGAGATCTCAATATATCAAAACTAAAGAAAAATGTGCAAAGAGGTAAAAACAAAGTATGAACATAAAGAAAGACAAAAATATACTCACCCACTGGCTGATCTGTAAAAAGTCAAACCAGAAAACCTGGATAAACCATGGCTTCTCTGCTTAAATTGTGTGATCTTAGGCATTTTTATTTTTAATATTTCACCAAAACTCCTTTTTCTTCATTATTGGGCATGAAAGCCCTTTTAAACATGAGACTTCAGATTATCAGTTCTACAAAAATCAGTTCTGTTTGATTTATTAGACTATAATGTTGCTGTATAATAATTGGGGCATGAACCTTTAGTAAGTGCTTCTAGTGCAGTGCCATAATGTGCCATATTAATGTCAAAGCTTCCATATGTTAAAGAAGTACACTTTTATTAATTTTGAAGAGACAGTATTATATTTTAAGTGATATTTGTTGTGTGATTTACATAGTAAATATTTTCAGGGATCTGCTCATGCATGGTTTTATGAGCCAGACCTTTGGTGTGGCTCTGGCTTGGCTTTCCCTGTTAATGTGTGAGCTCACCCACCTCTACTTTATGCACCCAGTAAACCTCAGGGAATAATAATAATGGTAAGATAACTCTGGAGGTTATCACATTTGCTGGAGAGATCTGTGCTTTACCTAGTCTCAGTTTTTAATCAAAGTAGTACAGAGGGTTAATGTGTGCCCTGTAAAGCATATAATGTAACATGCAGATAGTAGATTTTTATTTTATGTAGACAGTTAAGGGGGTTTTAACAAATAGATAATTTTGTTACTTGCAGTTCATAAATTGTAATCCTAGTAATATAACACAGTGAGCCATGAAGGACATGCCACTCCTATACCTTGTAAACTGCACGTTCATATGTAACATTCTGATCATTGATTAACACACATGCATGATTTATTGTCAATGTATTGTGTAAGTGTGAGGTAAAGTGCTCTGACACCCTACATTGGGATGAGTTCCTCTCTAAAAGGAACAAAACAAAACAATGGTCTGACCCCCCAAATAAGGCCTAAAGCTGTATAGCAGGTCATGCTTTAATTCTTAACCTGTAGTAGTTTATGCATACTAGGGGCTCGCAGGGATCTACTGAGAACTGTATCTTGATATATGTGTTGAGTTAGAATATCTAACAATTGGCCCTATTGCTTTTAGTGTCATTATTCCTTGCTTTTAAATTCCTAAACCAGTGTCTTGCATAAGAAAGCTATGATTTTTTAGGATTTTATAAATGTTTCATATTTTAGATTTGAATCATGAATTTGTGATTTTGTTTAACATTGCACTGTATTTTTAATATTTTACTTATGGTTTTATTTGATGGATGTTTTATTGTAATTCTTGCTGTATTACTTTTATGACTTTTTAAGCTGAAATAAAGTACTCCTTACAAAACGGCAGGTAGTTAAATTGTTACTTGTGTAAATTCTGGAACAGACCAACACACTTGTCATTCTTACAGTGCATGCACATCTCTTACAGACACGAACTGAACAAAGTCAAAATCAGGCATCTCTTAAGCACCTGTGAAGTGAGAACAATCTGTATGCCTTCGGTTCCCCTCCACTGCATTTGCATCTAGGATCCAGGATACTCAAGCAAGAGTTGGGGCCAGCTGGAATTTAAAACAACAAAGTTCCCTCGCTGCAGACAAGTACATGCGCTGCTGAATGTGTTCAGTTGTCTGAAATGATACTGGGACCAGTTCAGCATATTTTAGAGGGGTTCCAGCTTCTTTGCAGGGTGGACAGTGTCCACCCTGTGAAAATGGTGCATGGACTCTGTCTACTCGTGTGTACCCCCGACTTGTGGCCAGCCCTCCCTGGGGTAATAATTAAAGCCAAACCTAGAATTCGCCTGAATTTATAGGGGTTGTGTTTTCACAGGCTTTGACGCTTGCTCTTTGGCTTCTGCCAAACGTTTGAAAGTTCACACACAATGGTAAGAACTGCCACTCGGCAACACCTCCCTCCTCCTGCTGACCCCTGCCTAAATACCGGTGGCCCCAACATGGTGCCCCCTTTATTAATATTTTTTGTCTTTCATACACGAAATAGGCACTAAAGCTACATGGACAAATGAGGTAGATAACTTAAATACATAAAAAAAATGCATCACAATGTGGTCATACAGGGTTCCACCACAAACATCCATGTTCTCAAACACTAAACACCCTTCAATTTACGTACAAGAACTTCCAAGAAGTTTCTGTTTAATGGGCAAGTAGCAAGTAACCAAGCAGCTGCCCATGTGGACGATTTGCTTTCTGCTCATTGGTATATTGGTGAAAGTAGGAGTGCTGCTTCTGCTCTCATTTCAGAGACATTCTGACAGTATGTAATTAGTCACACTCATTACTTAAGATACTGTTAGAGAGGCTTTTGACATAACCTGAAACTTCTGAAGGTGCCACATTGAGTCCTGCTGTTACCACAACTCATACTTTTGTCATATCCTTGAGCCTTGCTGCTGTCACTGAGTCTTGCTTTCAGTGCCTGCTGGTCTTAAAGCTGCCATGCCCTGCAACTTGTGGTCTCGTGCCCGCAAATGAGTGTCGCTGCCATCATATACTGTTGGTTCCTGATGCTGTCACTCTGAGTATTGCCGTCAATGGATATAGCTCATGACATGTCCTGCTTCTTCAGGCCGTCATGCAAAATGCTGACATCCACTGGTGATCCAGGTGTCAGACCTTCTGCTATAACCTCTCTAGGCCTGGCTGCAGCAGGCAAACCCCAGATTGAATTGGATGAATCATAAAACCTGTGAGAGCAGGTCAACTTCAAAGGTACAGGAGGAGGGATTTCCTTCAGGAGCCTCAAACTCCAGTCATGGCTCCATCAGCAGACAAAGAGTCAAAGGTGTAAACACTTTCCAAGATTGCTAACTTTTCCTTACATGATTTCCTGCAGGAGATCATCAGGCATCTGTTCAGGTGGAGGAAAATGAGCTCATTCCTGGCTGGTGGTGCAGGTGTTGTCCTCCAGCTAGAGCCACAAAATCTCAGTGTGAAGGGCCGCAGGTTCATAGGCATGCCCACACCTTCCCATATACATGGGTCGATGCCCAGGTATCCGCCTGGTTATGCTCATATCTCTCAATCTAATCTTGCAGTAGTGTCTTGTGCTGTTGCTGCTCACCATAAAAAGATGTGTTATAATTGTTCTACGGCTTCAGCTCCTTCATAAACATGGTTGACAAAATTATTTACCATAATGAATTTCTGGTGCAGCGTGTGCACATTTAAATGTTGGCATATTTAGTTAACCTCCTTTCGTTCAGAGAAAAAGAAAATGTGACTGAGTGCAGGCTTGGCCTAAACATGTGCTCTGAAAGATATTTAACCTGCTGCTCAAAACATTAACTGGCTTTATAGTTGTAATTTGCAGTCTTGACGCTTTCGTGTCACAGCATTGCATAGCCATTTCAAGAAAGGCTTGTAGGGCCAAAAACTAAAAAAAAAGATTAATCTACCCTTTGTATATTATTTTAAATGATAGAAAATACCACAGCAAAAAGAGGTAATTATCATCTGGACCATGATTTCTGTTCCACCCTGTTAGGTACAATGGATATACATCACTATTACAAAACCATTACATCACTGTAATCAAGGTGCAACACATGTATAATGACTAGATATAACAAAAATGTGCATTCAGTCTCCTCAATAAACAGCATAATGCCTATGGGAAAATATAAAAAAAGAATATAAGTATTCAAGACAATTGGTGAAGGTGAACATTTGGAGCATTTTCAACTCTTAACCATTCTGTGGTTTTTTTTTCACATCAACTAAGGAAGAAGATGTGGTGTAGTGACTAAGTCAATCTGAGCACCTGGTTTTTAATCCACAATTGCACTTCACTGGAAATTGTGCAGTTCTTGGTAAATGACTAAGGCGGTCATTCTGACCGCGGCAGGCGGCGGTCGCCGCCCGCCATGCGGTCACCGCCGAATGACCGCCCCGCGGTCAAAAGACCGCGGCGGCCATTCCAACTTTCCCGCTGGGCCGGTGGGCGACCGCCAAAAGGCCGCCCGCCGGCCCAGCGGGAAAGCCCCTGCAACGAGAAAGCCGGCTCTGAATGGAGCCGGCGGAGTTGCAGGGGTGCGACGGGTGCAGTGGCACCCGTCGGGATTTTCACTGTCTGCTAAGCAGACAGTGAAAATCTTTGTGGGGCCCTGTTAGGGGGCCCCTGCACTGCCCATGCCAGTGGCATGGGCAGTGCAGGGGCCCACAGGGGCCCCACAACACCCGTTCCCGCCATCCTGTTCCTGGCGGTAAGAACCGCCAGAAACAGGGTGGCGGGAAGGGGGTCGGAATCCCCATTGCGGCGCGGCAAGCAGCGCCGCCATGGAGGATTCCCTGGGCCAGGGGAAAACCGGCGGGAAACCGCCGGTTCCCCTTTTCTGACCGCGGCTTTACCGCCGCGGTCAGAATAGCCCAGGAAGCACCGCCAGCCTGTTGGTGGTGCTTCCGCGGTCCCCGGCCCTGGCGGTCATGGACCGCCAGGGTCGGAATGACCCCCTAAATCTGTTATAATGGTGTAATTGGGTGTAACTGGAGAATTCAAAGATTTAAACCCTCATATGATGTATTTAGTCTCACTCTTTAAAATGTACAATGCTCCGGAACTCCCCAGGTTTGTCTGTGCTAAATAAATATAAAAACATATATGTTTTACACTGATTAATTAACCAACTGACTCTACTCTGTAAATGCCCCTACCTTTTAAGATCTTTGTAAATCCACTCATTTTATGACATTCCAATAAAAAACCCATATCATTTTCTTTATCTCAGTACACATACCACACCTTTAACACGTTACCTAAAAGTCTACTTCTCGATGTCTGTGGGAGCACTTTCTTGTGTTTATTAGGAGATCTGCCAGACACATCTTCTTGTTCCATGGAAAGTTTTGTTTTTTATGTGTCACACACTGTTTTTATACAGCCAAAGTGATTTATTTTCTAAGTGTCAAACATGCACTCAGACACAAGACTCTCTCTCTACCAAACATCTTGCTCACATCCAATGCTTACAGGTCTGGTGGAACTCTTGAAGGTCCATCATTGATTAGTGTCTGAGTGGAAATTATTGACAAAGCCAATAGATCTGGCATTCATTTGCTGAAGCATGAAAATACAGATATTCAGATATGCTATTTGCATGTGTTAGCGCAGTAAAGTAAGGCATATTGGCAACATGTGCTCTCATACCGGCTCTGAGGACATCTCTGCCTGCATCATGTGAAGTGGCAGCTCCACCACCAAGTAGTGGAATGTACGTCGACGTTCCGTTCACCCAATGCACTTAATAGGCAAGAACATCTCAAGGACTAGTTGCATTTGAAGATGCATTTGGACCCCTTATATATTGCATGTATGTCGACATGCTACTATGCGAAGGTTTTGGCACTGCAATAGTGAAAACACATGTCACAGCACATAAAAGGTGTAGTGAACTAGTTGTGTAGGCAAGTCGTGCTAATAATTAAAAACAGTAAAAACGTGGTAGGGCATGAATCTGTGAAATAATGTTAACCCCAAGCAGAGCGAACTGAAAGTAGTACAAGACCATTTTGTAAGGGCTGAGTGTGATTCTATCTATTAACTAGTGCATAACCATAGGTGCTATATATTAACAGCAGTGGCTACTTCCTATTCTGAGTTACTGAAATGCCAATACATAACTGGTGCAATAAACTTGGAAAAAGTCACCACTGCTGGAAGAATCCTAAATAACCTCGGAAGGGCCAGGCAGCAGTTGAAATCAAGTGGAAAAATCACATTGAGCAGTAACAGATAGATAGAGCTGTCCATTATTTTGGCACTCGCCCCTGAATGTTTTAAACAAGCACTGGCAACGGCAATAGGTCTGGCTTATGGATACACTGTCAAGCCAGACCTAAAATCATGCTTGTTAATGACTGCCTTCTTCCATCTGTGCTACTGACAGAGAAAAATACCATACATTTTCCATTTATCTAAGACACTTTAATAACATTACAACTACATATGAGTGCCAATGAAATTTCATGCTCAGGCAGCTGGATAAATGTACAAAATGATCACACTGCAGTGCGCAGGGCAAGCACATTTTGTGGAAGCACACAAATTTGACCCAATGAAAAGATGTACTCCTGCCTCTCAAAATGTAGGTGGAGCCAAAGACCCTCTCCTTGTAGTTCTCACATAATTGTCTGGCAACAGCTGCTCTGGCAAGCCACACCATAGGGAATGCCACCTCCTTTGAAAAGTCCCATGACTCAAATGCGGAGACACAAGAAAGATGGACTGGCGAGGAACCCATATGGGGTCCATGAAGTAGAAAGAGAAGTCAAGTGTGCCAGTCCGGTACAGAGACTGAATTGCTAACAATTACTGCAGCCATCTTGAGAAAAGTAAACTGTCTTATCAGACTCAATATGAAAGATAATATAATGAATAACCGCATATAGAAAATTAGGTACATGTATTGGTAATTCCTGTGATTGAGTCAGAATATATTATGATGAATTTATGCTACCAGCAGCGGCCATATTAAATTAATTTAACCCGTCTCTGGCCAAGTAAATCTCCATAAACATTTTGAGCTATAATAGTACTCAGAACTGTCTTCTACTAACTGACAAATCAGAATTGATGTCTAGTGTATTTACATGTGTGATCTTATAGGGCTGGCTAACAGCATCTCTGGATGGGCATGACTGCCTGAAGTTCACATGAATGTGTCTGTAACCCAAATCGCTTGTCCATCTGAGGGCGTCTTAGCAGCAACTTGGGCTTTCTGGAGATGTGAAAAGAGTGAAGGATATGTGCAGCTTTCACATAGACCACGATCACTTTTCCTATATATGCTTAATTTATGGAGTGAATTTGAAATATACCAAGATAGACTTTTAAACTTCCGGGTCAGAAAGCCTGCTTCTTAATAAACACGTGCACCTAAGTGGCCTGATATGACGTTTCCCCTACACATCATTCCCTTACATGTCCTGGATCACAATGGGACCTTTGAAGTTCAGTCAAACCAGACCATGCCTTATCACGTGCCAGCCTTATTTACTTTTCAGAATGTGTCTGAATCGGCTGTGTTGTTTCGATCTTCTACAGTTTATGATTCATCAATGACAATTTAAGGTCTAGTGTCAAGAATTCCTGAATGTATTATCGTGTAATCTCCCGCGTCAAATAAACAATTAATGTGTACTTAGAAATGTTGGATGTGGCTGTTTTAACTGCATCATGGACTTCCTGAAATATTTTGCAATTGAAGAACAAACAAAGTGACTAACAAATGAGTCTCCAGAATGTACAACTGTAACTGAATCAGCGTGGGAATGTAATGGGATTAAGAAAGACAGATTTAAAAAAACCAACGTGTTCTAGACAGGATTATGTTGTTTTTAATTAGAGTTTAAATCAGTTAGGATTTTTATTTGTGTGCTGGGCAACTTTAAGATCCACAGCAGTGGTTTCCAACCTGTGGTCCGGGGGCCCCTTGGGGTCCGCGAAACCTCCTCAGGGAGTCCGTAACTGCTGAGAAAATTAAATAATATTAACAGATTAGGTCCCTAGCTTTCAGAAATGACTCAATGGGGGGGGGTCCCCGAATTCCAATAATGATTCAGTGGGGGTCCCCGGGTTCCAGTATTGACAAAGTGAGGGTCCACAGAAGTTAAAAGGTTGGGAACCACTGATCTACAGTATCCCTGTTGAATTGCAAAACATAAAAAAACTAGCAGAAACAAGATCGATAATCTTAGCTAAACTCAAGTAAGGGGTGGCCCTCTACCCTTTCCTAGAATCAATTAATCCAGAGATGGGTAGCCTGTGCTTTTGTGTGCACCACCGACAACTGCTGAGCCAGATCAATTCGGCTGTACAAAGGGGCTGCTGAAAATGCGTGTCTACTTCAACTTATTTAAAGACATGTAATATATGTGTACGTCTGGCCATTGCAGCTGATGTAAATGGAGAGAGATGCTATTCACTCAGTGCTTAATTTGTGCTCGGCACCGGCACGTATTTATAAACGCTGGCAAGTATTTATGAGAATCCACCACATGATGACACTGTGGTATGTATATGTTTTCAGTAGTGATCATTACTGAAATATTTAACAACTTAGTATATTTAAAAAAATGTTCAAACTAGGACTTAAACTTGCAGTGTACCATGTTGATAGTCCCTGCTGCAATGGACCAGGGTGAAATACTTGGGCCCTGACACTTAACTGTTTTCAAACTAAGCACTGTATTAACCAGTCACTAAGCACCCACATAGAAGTACTGATAGTGTCTATTTTCAGTGTACTGTAGCAGCTCTCTAAAAAGTGAGGTAAAACAACCTCTAAGATATATATAGCTAGATTTAAAAATATTGGGCCTGATTACAACTTTGGAGGAGGTGTTAATCCGTCCCAAATGTGACAGATATACCACCAGCCGTATTACGAGTTCCATAGAATATAATGGACTCGTAATACGGCTGGTGGTAAATCCGTCACTTTACTGTCACTTTTGGGACGGATTAACACCTCCTCCAAAGTTGTAATCAGGTCCATTGTCTTTTTCTATTTCCCTATATTATTCCTCCTCTTTGCCACTCATTCTCTTTCTCTTTATGTCTCTCTCGTGCTCTGTCTTGATTTGTGACTGCAACTTCAAAATGAACAGGGGCAATTCAAGCTAACGATAACTATGGATGAGACAATGCTATTTTTGAGTGGATCATGCCAAAAATGTGATGCACCTCAAATTACATTCCACACACAGTATGGGTTTGAGTCCATCACATTGTGACAGATGGTTGAGCCACATGTACTTTGTCACAGAAGGTCTGAACTTACATACTCTGTTAGAGAAAGTCGATTTCAGCACATTGTCACATGACCATAAGCCATACCCAATTCCCTATTACGAAAAATTGTGGGAGGCCCACACGCTGTCTCAGCATGCTGACATCGGCACTGTGCACACTCACTTTCAAGAAGCACTGTAGAGTACTGAAGACTTGTTTGCCATTGGTGTGTGCTACATAGTAATGGATCTTAGGCAAAATTACTTGTAGTAAAAATGGAGTTTCTGAAGATAGATCGATGTTCTTCAAGAGAATCAGAACTTCTTTAAGTAGTGTGCTCCGATAAACAGCACATTCTCATAAAATGCTTTAGGAAAACTCAATCATTACAACTAACTATGCCCACCAAGCACCCAAATCACATTCTCATCCCACTCGTAATAACACTTACCCCTGTTCCCCCAGCACTCCAGCAGCAGAGATCCACATAAAGGGACCTAGAATTCAGCTGATGTTGCAAGAGTTACTCTTCGCAGACCAAAGGCGCTACAGAGGAGAGCTCACCTGTTGCTGGTGGAGTTCCTGCAGTCCCTCTACTGACAGGAACAGGTCTTCTCTTTTAGCTTCATCCTGCTGGGATGCCTGAAAAAACTTCATAGGAAAGGTAAAAAAATCGCAGTCCCTGAATATGAGTTGGCCAGTGTTTCAGACCGCTGCACAAACTCCTGTTTGTGCAGAGGTCATAATTACAAGTTGGTTGTTATTTTACCCACCCACTAATTACTGGGTGCATTAAATGTTTCACCCTTCATTAAATTTTGGCAGGTCAAACCTGCGGGAATTTAAAAGGGGAAAAGTGGACGGTATTTAAAATACCATGTGGACTTTGGTGTGGCAAGCATTCAAATTTGCATGTTATTCCCCAAAAACTGGTGATAGGTGTTATTTATCACATCCTATAAATCAGAAACCATGCAGTATCGTTATTTATGACGTGCTATAAGTGGCACCTTGAGTCCAACAAACTCGGAATCAGGGCCTTAGAAGTCAATTAAAATATGCAAGGGTCCGGAGAGTCAAAGTAGCCGAAATTATAATAAAAATAGACGTGTATACACAAGTATGGACATGAATGTCAAAAAGCAGCAGCATGAGTAAAGTGTCGACAAGAGGGGCTGCAAATGCACTTTCCCACCTTCTGTCAGTAATGGTGCTGGCAAACCAGAAAATGAATTCAAGCCCTGGCATTCACCTACATCCGATACGATATAAGGTGCTCAGATGCCATCAAACTCACATTTCTACTGTACAAATCCTCCAAAAAATAAAAATATGTATAAAAGTAATGAGTCGGGATTTGTATTGATGATGAAAGGCTGTCTGTGCTATGTGTAAATGGATGGTGATTGTTTTGTTTCTATTATTTTCTGACTGGGTGAGGAAGTTATTTGCTAAGAATACTGCTGTTAAGAGGATATGCATGTAACATAGAAGGAAATAAAAAGCATGATCCTTTTTGATGTCTGTGACCAGAGGCATTTTATAATTCAAATACTGACAATGGTTTTAGTAGATAATTACCATGTGTGTGTTGGAAGAGCAAAGGCAGAGCTGAGGTCTTGCAACAGGCAGGCTAACATATGATGGGCTTTACTTGTCTCCTTCCTTTACTTATCAATTCCTATTGTCTCGCCTTTTTCTCCTTTATTCAATGCCACAGTGTATTAAATAAATGCATTAGAATTCCCTTCAGCTCATAATCAATACAACTGAGGTAGTGGTGTTCAGAGGCCCTAGAGATCTCTAGACAGGTGAGCCATGGACACCATGCTCCACCCCAGTCTCTTACAACCAGTCACAATCTGTGTTTTATCTGATTCTTGCCATACGCTTCAAAGCCAAGTATATAAAAATATACCTTCCTACTCTTTCTTTCTAAACATTCCCAAGAAAAGTTTGGTGTCCAACTGAATGTGGGGCATAACCAAAAGGATGTCCACATTCCTATGTTCCTTTCTGACAACCAACATATCTGTCATCTAGGGTCGTACACTGCCCCACAGTTTCCAAGCCTTTAGCAAGATGCAATCACGAATTTAGTTTTTAATAATTTTCTCAAATGTATTCTGTTTTTAATGTGAGATTCAAATAATTTCAGAGACTGGGAGAGTGGGCTACTAATGTTCTACCTCTGTGTTTCTTTTGCTGAAGGAGCATTGTTGCTGTTGGATTATGTGTAGATGATAGATCGAAGGGCCATTGCATGGATTTTGTAGGGAACTAGTTTTTGAGGATATCTGAATTCTTAGGGCCTGATTTGAATCCTAGCGGATGCCCCGGTGGAAGGACTGCCCACCAGATTTATAAATGACAGCCAGGCAGGTTTACACAAGCATTGCCAGGAACCGCAGTGACACCGGTTCCTGTCAATGCATTTTACTCTCTGTTTCGGGCTGCATCAGCAGGACACATCCCTTTAGCACAGAGTATTTCATTTTTATTTAAAAAAGAAAATCACGAAACTGGATTTTCTTTTTGAAAATAAAAAATATAATGCTCTTCTCGTCTTGGGAGACTTCTCCTATGGCAGGGGGAGAATTATAATGATTTTACTGCTCCTTACCCGCAGGTTTTACCTGCTGGTAAGAAACAGTACAAAATGACTACATGTCCACCCATACAAATTGGGTCGGCAGACATAGCCGTTTCTGTGACGGCCATTACTCTTCCAGGGCTGACGGAGAAGTTTAGCCGTGTTGGAGATAGAATAGTTTTTACAGAGGCCAAACTTAAGGTCCGCCCGCATTGAAATCGGGTGGCAGACCTTCATATTGGCTGTGTGTACTCCGCCGCTGATATAGAAATTGGGCTGTTTGTTCCTTTATGCTTTGTGGACTGAGTATATTATCCTTGACTGCACCAGGAGCCAGTAGAGTGCTCTTAGGGCTGGTTAGGTGTGGTCACTTTGCCGTAGATTGAAACATAATTAGACAGAATTGTTTGTCCCTTTTGTAGTCAGTTCTCCAGAGATTCCAAGGTGGATAATATTAGAATACTCCTGATAGCCCATTACAAAGGACCTGGACAGCCCACTTCGATGGTTGGTTTGCAACAGGGAATCGTTTTCTGAGAAGATAAAGTTGTAGGGCTGAATCAATCACTGACTACTTCATATGTTTGTGGTGAAACTACAGATCTGTGTTGAAACTGTCATCCAAATTGCCTGAGAAATAAGTAAAGTAAAAGATATGATAGGCAGCTGGATATCTCTCATTTTGTTTTTGGCAGGCCATACAGAACTCATCAAAAAGGTGATTTTGCCCAAATATCTTAACCTTTCTATTAGTGTCCCAGTACCCCTGACCCAGAGCCTTATTTAATAGTTTAAGACGTTGATGACCAAGGGCCAGATATACTTAGACATCTGTTTGCGATTTCCTAATTGCGAATCTTTGTGATTTGCAATTAGGAAATCACAAACTGCGATATACAACAGTCTCAGACACTGTTTGCAATTCCCAAATGGGTCGGAAGGGAACTGCCTTCATTAATATTCATTAGACAGGTTGCAATTTGAGACCCATTTGGGAATGGCCACAATCACAGGGATGGTGGCCTGTTCGTGTCAGCAGACTCCATGTCTGTGATTGCTTTTTCAATAAAGCAATTTTTTTTGTAATGCAGCCCATTTTCCTTAAAGGAAAACAAGATGCAATACAAAAACAAAAAAGTTTTCATTACATTTTTTAAGGGTAGGCAGTGGCTCATGGGACAGCTGCCTGCTCTTAAAAAATGTTTTCACCCACATTCACAAAGGGGAAGGGTTACAGCCTCCTCTACAGAGGCGTAAAATATGAATGTTTTGCAACCGCATTCCGGGTTGCAAAACATTTATACGTATCAGTGCTATTCCATATTAGGAAGTGACGCCCTAAACACTCCCCTTCTTAATACCGAATCGCAAAAGCAAAATGCGATTCGGTAACAAGTTATTGAGTCGCATTTTGCTTTTGTACATGGCAAAATGCATTTTACAGGAAGGGCCGTTTGTAACCAGTGAAATACATCGTACATTTGGCCCCATATTACTATCTAGATTCTGATTAATGCTACCTTACTGTAAAGGGGGCTTTTTCTGTGCTTGATTTTGAACTGTACATCCGTGTGGCTTAAGCTCATTTTGCTTACCACTGGTATCACCCTATATTAGGTCTATCTCATCTAGCAACAGAGTGAAATAAGCTGCTAATTTCCCCTTGACATGGTGCTCTCTTGGCTATTGCCACACCTCACCAATAGCATAGACCTGTGGCATGTACAAGCTGTGCTGGCATCATCTTGCATTGTTCTAAAGTATCAGAGGTCTGTACACACCTGAGCTGATAACTTGTGCTGCGCACTCGCATCAAACCTAAGCCCTACTGACAGATAGCCAAACTGGGACTCGTGAATAAGAGAAATATCTGTACGAAAGAGCAGTTCCTATCAATCCGCTTGTTCAAAGCACTCAGGCATACCACATACTTAGATATGTTCCTATATTTCATGCTGAGGAGTGCATTACAGACTCATTTTCCAATCCACCATTCAGAGTCTCAGACCAGGGGCGTAGCTGCCAGTAGTGCAGTTGACGCACTGCACCGGGGCACACAGCTGGGACGGGGCCCAACAACAACAGTCCCTTGAGCCCTGAGAGGACACCTAAATAACCATTCTGGAGTTTTGAAGCTGGACAAGCATTAAAAATTACTTTTAATTTTGTTTTGATCTCATCACATTTGCTGTACGTTCAAAGACAGAGGCCCATATATATATTTTTTAGCGCCGCATTTGCCAATTTTTTTGATGCAAAAGCGGTGCAAAATTACAAAATGCAATTATATTTATGAAGTTTGCTCCGCTTTTGTGTCAAAAAATGATGCAAATGTGGCGCTAAAAAAGTATTAATATGGGCCAGAGTTCTTCTGGCAAACTGCTGCTTATTCTTTTAACGTGGACACTGGTGTTTACTTTTGTGACATGAACTATGTGAAAATGTTGACGGTGAGAAAGGAAAGCATGTAGGGTGTTGTGTTCTTTTAAATACCTAACAAAATTTAAATACCTATAAATTAACCGCACATATTTCAAAATAACTAAACAGGAAAGCACAAATGAAGAGTTTTTTTTTCTAATTCTAAAGTTAATGAAAAAGATTTTAGTAGGGTCAAAACAAATCAAGACACTTTACTTAGCGATGCATAAATGACAAATATTTGCTGAAACCCAATTTCCACACATTATCGTTTGTGTGCTATATAGTTTTATCAATAAAATTGTATGACTGCAAATTTAGTGATCATTTCAATGAAAAATGTGCTGTCTGTAAATGACAGTGGCTACCATACCATGTATAGTAATATATATGTGACAGTGTGCTCCAAAATGCAACACCAGTTACATACTACACCCTTGCCACTCTCCTGATGAATGGGCATGGCTCATTTGCAACACTTTTTCTTTGTGTGGTGCTTGGTAGTCTCAGAATACAAATGAGTTCAGTGATGTAGCTTTGAAGACAGTGCCAGCAGTTTGAAAATTGTTCCAGCACCACTGCCTAGTAGAGCTACAGACGCTCTTGGAGCACTGGAGCTTGCTGTTAGCTCTGCCTAATTCCCCCAGCTGAAGGAGTCAGGCTGCGAGCAGCAGAATCTACTGAAACACTTGTGAGGGTATTGAGAAGGCCTCAAAATGCATGCTCTGGATAGCCCACTAGTGTGCATGCTCACTTTCGTCAATGCATAATTCTTTCTTATTAAAACCAGAATTTGGAACAGTTATCATTCTTAGACCCATGGAAAACAGAAAGAATCTCAGAAAACAAGATGTTTCTCCCCAGAGGGCGATACTGAAAGTGGGAAACCTTTGAGTAACTGTACTCTAGAAGAGGTGGCCAGCCAATATATTAACAGGAAGAGCCGAGTTGAGGATCTGTCTTGGCTGTAAGAGCCCAAGCACGAGTTAAGAAATGGGACCAATTGGCATAGAATTGTCCAACAAATTTTATGTTAAAAATGTGATAAAGTGTCTTCAGAATTAAAAAATATGTATTTATTTGATAAGCTTTTCATCTCAGTATATCAGATTATATCACTGCATTCAGTGGCATTAAAAGAGATAGTTTTTAAGCATAAACTTAGAAACATTCATGCCCCTGCCTCCCCACACTGATGACAGTACCATTTGTGAGGCAAGTCAGTTGTCATGTGCACCGAATACATGGGCTACATTACTATTTTGCACGGATCAACATTATAGTCCATTAAGTCAATCACATGAGAGATTGTTGTACAGCAGACATCCTCACATATTTCAAGACTTTCTCATATGCAATAGTGAAAAAATAGGAGGCACATGTAAATATAATTTTCAAGGATCACACAATCTAGTCAAGTGGCCAAGCTGGGAGAGATCCCAGGTTTTCTGGTCTCACATTGTGCCACAAGATTGTTTTCCCTTTCTTGCTCCTGTTTGATATCAATGTCTAATGCTTTTCCTTTTATTTTTGGTGCATGAGGGTAAAGTGTGGGTAGCAGGCAGAAGCCACAAGAAAGCTCAGCTCATTTTGGGCTGAGGGCTCAAGAGGACCTCAAGCCGAACTACAGCCTAGCATCTGGCTCGCACCCTCATTGGCTCACCCACTTCTATACTTAACTTTAGTTACTCTGTGTCTGAAATAAGCTTAGATACTGATAGTGTGATACCTGTTTTGTATGTGAGGACATCTTAGCTTGCACTGTTGATGACTATCTGTGCTGTGTGAGGAGAACTTACACTGCTGCAAAATGCTCCATATTGTGTGTGTTTATTCACAGCTGCTGCAGATGCTGTCCATATTCTGTGCATGCAAGGAAAGTCTGAATTGTTTTTGACCAGATCAGTATGTATTCTAAGGGTGTAAGGAAATGGCATAGTCCTGCCTGGTGCTGTACCTGTTGTGAGTGTGGATCTCATACATCTCAGTGCTGGTCCTTATACTTGTACCAAATCTGAACTGCTGCTTGTTTGTTGTATCTAAGAACTCCTTTAAGAGGGCCATGTGGCATTCAGGGGTTACCGGCCCAACCATGGGGGTTGAGGCCTTTTACTCCTGATTACCCGGGCACAACCTAATATGGATAGTGAGCAATTGGACCAAGTATCCCTTCTGCACTTGACGCTCAGTGGTAGAAGCAAAAGAGCACTTTAAGGCTCCCTTGGGTGGGGAGGGGAGGTGTGGATACAGATTAATGAACATGGCTTATAACTCAAAGAGTGCACAGCAGCAACAATAAATCAGTGTCCAACCAAATACACACTTTTATAGAAAAAGAAGTATTTTATTTATAAATCTACTCGCTGCTAAAGCATGTAAATTAAAATATTTATGTTGAAGTTCCTGAAGAAGTGATGTTTGTACCATCGCGAAACACATGAAGGCCATTTTCATTCTCATGGACAAATGACAAACATATCATGAAATAACCATATTTTAAAAGAATTCCTTCTGCTTTAGGTTGACTTCCGCGGTCTGGAAAGAACCTGCTTGTCTTTAAGTTCTGTGATTAGCGAGAGGGGAGTCAAGTGCTATATTAGTTTCACAGGGCTAATAGTCTAAAATGTTTGAGCTCCTCACTTCCCCTTTTCTGAGTTACATCAAGAGAATACTCAACTAGTAGGCTGTATCTCAAAAGTCCACTCTGACTTTTCAAGTCAAGTCAAAAGTGCCTTAGCACCACAGCATTTTCAGCAGCGAGTCTCCTAGGGCCCAGTAGATCCATAACCAGCCTTCTCTCTCCAGCAGGAAGGAGGCATGCACTGTCTTGGATGCTACCCTTGTCTGCGGGCACTCACTCCAGTTCCAGTCCTGTTAGCTGCACGTGAACTCAGCAGTTGCAGCCCAAGATCTCTCTCTCTCGTGGTCATGCCCTGCTAGTGATCGGAGGCGTTTCTGTACTCTTTCTGTAGGTTAGGTTTCCACGCTCCCAAAGAGGGGGGTGATTCTGATGCTCTTGTCTTTGAACCCATGCAGGGGAGGCAATGCTCCCACAGCCTTCTCACTCATTCTATGCTGTCAGGTCAGTTACAGTCTTCATTGCTCCTGGTGACCTATGGGTCACCTCTGTTCACTGTTTACAGGCTACTGACCAATCTACTCATCATAAGTACTACTGGCAGCCCCTCCTGCCATACAGGGTAGTCGCACCGCTGCCACGCAATGCTTTGGCCCTTACCGCACACCAGTCTTTACCATGCCAGACCCTCCTGGCATAGGGGGTTAGCACAAACAGTGTTGCGCTAACTTTGTCCCTTCTCTTCAAGACAGTGTTTTCCACTGCAGCAGTTTCTGACACATGAGGTCGCCATAACAGTGCCGCAGGGGCTTCCGCCCTTACCTCACAGCAATTTTTTTCCACAGCGGTTCTTCAGTGGCATCCTTGGGCCACCAATTCAGTTGTACACATGAGCAATGAGCCGATCAGTGCGGCAGCTGTCTTCTCACACCTTGCACCAGGAGTCCACTCGACGGGACTCCCCACCGTTACCTCCATGTATTGTGCCACCACTGGTACACATACACCTAGCACACGCATTCACTCTGTGTGCACTGCTTAGTACTGTACCCCTTCTGTATTGTACCACTTGCAGCCACAGATACATCCAGCGCACACATTCACCACACCCACACTACACAACACTGCCCCCTTCATGAACTGTACTCCGGGCAGTACACCCAGTACATGCACTCACCATGCATGCACAGCACACCACTGCTCTATCCCTGTACCGCAACTTTCCCAGGCACAAAAACATCCAGCGCAGTTACCACTCCTGCGCTGGAGAATACTTCATATCTAACTGATGTGACCCTGTAGGCCTCACTCTAGTGTTGCAGGTTATAAATGACCTGTTTACTTCTACTGATCACTACACAGTATGCTGCCACTACAGCGCTTGTGCTGCTTAAATCCTGGTGAAGGCAGTAACCATCCACCACTATAATGATAGCACTTGTTCTACATCTTTGAATGAAGATTTCTACTAGTTGGCCCTGCAGTAGCACACTTGTTCCCTGTCTTTAAAGCAGGCTTGCACTGGCCCTGAGTACCACACTAGTTCTGTGTCTTTGAAGGAAGCTTGCACTGGTCCTGCAGTACCCATATCTGTTCCATGTCTTAGAAGGAAGCTTGCACTGATTGACACTGCAGTAGTACACTTGTTCCATGTCCCTGAAGCAAGTTTGCACCAACTGTCCCTGCAGTAGCACACTTGTACCATGTCTTTGAAGGAAACCTGCCTGGTCCTGAAGTATCATGTTTGTTTCCTGTATTTCTGTGTGTTTTAGGTATGGCCAAAAGACTGTTTTAGCTGTCTCACCAGCCTCATATTTTCTAACAAATAATACATTACCCTGCCTAGAGAAAATGAGCTTTAGGTAAGCCAACTTCAGGTATTCATCATAGTATCATTCACATATTAATTCAGCCATTCAGAACAGCAAACATACAGTGGGTCAGTGGAACAACCCTCTTCAGCCATTGGGTTTGTTGCCAATGTTTGGCTTTGCCTAGTAGACAACCGCTGGTATTTAGGATGCCAAGTAATCTTGGTAACAGTATTTTGTCTGCTTACATTGTGTTACTCTGCATCCAGAGTTGTCCAACCCCAGGAGACATTTAGTGCATCCCCCAGCAGTCCAATGGCAAATGCAGACTAGTGCTAATTGAGTATTGAGAGTTCCAGAAGCTCCACTGCTATTGCTACTGGACCACACGTTTTTGTGCAGAGTGCCAGGCATCAATGCTGTAAGCTTCAAAATCATACTATCATTTGTAAACAGTATTCTGCGTACTCTTTTTTTACTGTTCCAAGATGGCAGACCAGTATGAAGCTTTACTTTTTAATTTTTTTTATTGAAGCACATGTCCTCCGTATTTAGTTGGCATATTTTTTTATTTTGTATTTCTTTGTTTCTTTCTTTATTTTTGCATAAGCTTGCACTACAAAACACCACCTTATTTTTTTGAGACGACATTTGGGATCTTATTGTTGCAGCCTGCAGGGCAGGTCCAAGTGTGGCTGATGGCAGAATAAATAACCTCAGTGGACATTCAGGCTTCAGTGTAGCTTACTTCAAGAGCTTTGAATTACAATAGTGGACTGATGCAACAGATACTCAACCTGAGTTTTTTATGCTACCATCTGTCAAAACTCCTCTTCTCAGTGAGTGGTGTGCCTGTACGTGAGGAGTGTTCTTCTGTGAGTGCAAGATAGCCATGTTTGTGACTGCATAACAAGAGATGTGCCTTTGTGAATGCAGGATTAACATTTTCTTTTGTGAGTGAAAGCTAAACGGTCTACAGGTTGAAAGTTGTCCCTGTGTGAGTGCTGAGTGAGGTATATGCCTGTGTGAGTGCAGCATGAGGGATGTGCCTATATGAGGGCAGCAGTGTGAGTATGGGGTCCCTGCATGTTATATCTTTGTGGGCGAGCACTTTACAAGGGCCAAACCTATTGGATTTTGTAATGGTTTTTAGGGTTATCGCTTTGACTTGCAGGAATACAGTGCAGGGAGTGAAGATACAATAGTGTTTGCATGAGAATGGTAGTGAGTTTTGAAACAGCAGATGCAGACTCTGTCAAAGAAGGTTGAGAAGTGTCAGGGGCTGCTGACAGGCTGAGATGATACCCTAGTGAGGGAGCCGGTTATTCTGCTTGTGCTCGTGCCCTTAGCAACCCAGCTATGCCTCTGCTCCATATCCATTCCGCAGCTCTGCCCTGATCCATACCGGAAGGTCCGTGACTACAGGGTAGCATAAAGATTATACTTGAGGATTATTTTCCGTTTACACTTTGTCAGGTCAGCCCTGCTGGAATTAACCAAGCAAAAGTGCCTGAAAAATACTGGGACATTCTGTTGTATTGGGCACCATAATCTGCATGTTAGGGCCCATTGGAATAAAACTTCTGGCTAGAATTTACTGTTTCATTAAACACATTCTTGATAATGCAGGGAGAATACAACACGTCATAAAACTCTAGAGACTGCTCTTCGCCACAAGATGAGGGGTGTTCTAAATCCTCTTTTTCCAATAGAGTAAACTGTGTGATCCTGGGAACTTCCTGTTTTTTAGGTCGAGCGCGCAAGCGCTTTGACCTGTTTTAAGAATTGTGGGCTTTTAACCACACCAACCGCAAGCCCATCACTATCACTCGTTCATGGGCTTGCCTTTCAAAAATCCTTTGTTATCATTGGTAAATTTTTTATGTTTGTCCCTCCTTGAGGGCAGTTCTGTTACCACCTTGCAGACTGCCCCTGTTAGATGGATAATTGCACGATTGCGGATAGGTATCACTGTGAGCGAACTTCTTTTTCTTTTTGGGACTCTCCTTCTCGCTCATGCTCCTGACGGCATGGTGCTTTGAATTGACTCACTTATGTCAACTGGTTTAGTTTTCATTTTCAATTTAAGTGGCAAGAAAAGTCCAGTTAGGAATTTACAACGCTAATAGCTCTTACTAAGCAAAAGCGAGACCCATTGCATTACAAATGCTTGTTTATACCTGCGCCTGAATTTAAATATTTTTTCAATTCATAGCCTTCATCACTACAAAGTCAATCCCTTGTAGCAAGCAACATCTGGCCCAGATTTTGTAAGACTTTCACACCTGCTGCGTGGCTGGTTTCTACAAATTAGGAAGATCGGCCTTTCATCAAAAGAAATTCAAGACAATGCATCTTGGTACTTGTATAGCATAAATCAAGCTGGAAGCGCGTGGCACATACCAACAGGTTAAACAAACCGGAGAAAGACTAAACATGTATAACATACTTACTACCTTTAGAAAGGCCTCTTCGAGTGGGCAGAGATGAGAGCCATTCTTGATTGCGCTAAAGCGTGAAAGGGTGCCCCCGATACGTTTTGCCTCAGTTCCCGCGAGGCACAAATAAAATAAAACTTGATATTTTCATATGCAGAAGAAATTCCAGGCCTGTGGGGGCTGGGCAGTTGTACAATTCCTGAAGGATGCACTTCTATACATAGATAACAAGGAGCGCTAATAAGGCAATGCAATGGCGGAATTAGCTTGATGTTGCTCACCGTATCGCTGCCCCGCTCCGAGGCACAATGGAAACGCTAGAGTGGTTTCCAAGAATAACCATCACGCCGGCACGAGAGGCAGAGGGCGCGCGCCATGCGCGGGAAGCGGAAAAGAGATTAGGAAGGGAATGCGAAAGCCGCTCGCGCTCACCTCTTGATGTAGCATTCGTTCCAGTTGTCCACACAACCTTTGGTGCGCATGATGTGGGCGATTCGGTCCAGGAGCAGCCGGTTGTCCTTCTCGATAACAGCCATTCTCTCCAGTTCCATCTACGAAAAAGAAGAGGCCTTTATGATATTTTACTTTGCAGGAAAGAGGTGTTAATTGAGCGATACGCTGACAATCCAAGATGACAGCCCTTTACATGTTCATACAAATGCAAATTCTACATCCGGGGGCTAAACACAGGCACTTACAAGTCAGCTCAGGAATATTTACGCTTGTCACTCCTAATCAAAGTATTATAAGTGTTGCTGTTTCATGCACACCACATTGAATTACCAAAATGCCAGCGTTAGCATTAGTGAGCTCTCACACCTTTGGACCTGTGACAACGTCACAGGATTTACCCTTGTCGTGTCGGGTCCTGCCCAATATGTGGCATGTGAGTGCTAAATCCAGATTTTCTAAGCCTTTTAAAGCCCAAAGCTGTTCCACTACCAGCCCAAAGAAAGCCCAAAAATGAACCACTCTTAGCCCAAAACAAGTCCATAGCTGTAACAGTCAAATAATGCAATCATAGGCTGTAACAACGTTTTGAAGCATAAGTCTAATTTCTATTTTAGACAAATGTGTAGAACTCAATGTTTTTCCTTTTGCATTTTACACTAGTCCTGTTAATCCCAATAGATAGCTGGCAAGACTTCAGATTGATTATGTGTGAGATTTCATGGTTTCAGTGTACTTATGAGTGACATCCACCGACAAAATGAGTGACAGTTTCTCATGACACTTTGTTGCGAGCAAAACCACAAAACCAAGTAATGAAGTTCGTGGATATTTATATATAGCTGCTTGCAGTACCTTGGACAAATTAAGACATTCATTGCTGTTTCTGAACACACAGCGTAAAATTACCCGGTCATTGTAAATTGGCAGCATAAACATGTATTTTCACACCGTAGAAGTTAGAAATCCAATTCCTTTCCTCTATCTGTACCCCAGTAGCACATCACTATGATATCAGTCTCAGTCAGCATCAGCACAGTGGCAGACATCACTGTCTTACTCTCTCAGGTCTGGTATTAGCACTGTAGTTGCCCGGTGTGATAATCTTTTTGGTGCCCTACCTCCAAATTACCTCCTTCTCCACAGATTCCTTAGCTACTGTTCTCTAAAAATGCCCCTCAACTCTCCATACCTGCTCACTCACATGCATTTCATTTGTTTTACAGCACTCTCAAACCACTGCAGGCCATTGGAGCACTTTATGTCACAGACAAATTACACAGAGACAATTAATCAAAGGTGTATAAATCAGTCTAGGAAATGTTACATGAGACAATAAGGATTACAAGGTGTAGGAGTCACATGTCCATACTGGGATATTTTTTAAGATTGTTTGGTCTGGAGAAGCACAAACTCATGATTTAAAACATACCACAGTGGTTGGCTTTATTAAAAATAATGTATTCCTGCCGAAACGAACCCCTTTTAGCAACATTAGGATAATGAAAGACTGCAAGTAACAAAAGGACCTCTGTGGCTAAAGCAGTAACCCACAGAGCTTTCGACATAAAATGTAGTTCTGTTAAATACATGGATGATGACCCTCCACCTTTTGTAAGAGGGAAACCTGCCACTAAACATAACACTGATATGCTCCAGCAGAAACATTAATCATCAGAGCTTTCTTGACATCTTTATTGTTGCTTGAAAACTGCTGGACAGGGAAAGAATTGGGCAGCAGGTGGTTCTAAACCTGTGTTATTTGTAAATGCACAACCCTGACACTCCATCCCCACAGCTTAGTCACAGGTGTCATGTGGTAGATGTTCCACAAGTAACAAAAGGATCTGTGACAAAACCAGTAACTCCCTGCTATTCTCATAAAAAATACAGTTATGTGATATGTGTGGTACGCATTCTTTGCAGTAGGATATTAGCCCTCTGGGTTAGTACAAGTTGGGTCAAAATTGCCAGTAGGCAAAAGCATGAAAATTATAATCACCAGCGCTATTTGACTCTGTGCTGCTGTTGCTGCTGGAGTAGTGTCACAGCTGTCTTGACTAATGCACAACTATTGCAACCAGTACTTGTCTGTTTAAAAAAAAAAAGATTATCCCAGAGCATGACACAAATAATGCATATCTGTCGCCAATAAGCCACAAAAATAATCTTGGACTATGGTTAAATAAATGACCAACTTTTGCACATTAAATACTCCACTAATGCAAACAGTACTCGAAAGCCAGGAGAATATGTCATGGTTGCAATTGATGCTTGACTCCTGAATAGTACTGGACTATTCCAAGTGAACTGAACTATTGCAAGCAGTACTCAACAACTGGAATAACTCAGACAGCATGGCCCTAACAAAAATATTACATTATTGCAGTCCTTTTCCATTGCGAAGAATGGAGGGCTATCACAAATTATACTCCTAATGCAAACATTACTTGAATGACACAGAGAAGACTGCTCGACTACTGAAAAAGCAAGGGATTACAGCTGACTGTACTTGACTATCACAAAAATGCTGCTTGTAAACCTGTGTCAAAGAATAGTGAACTGTCACCAGTGTTTCTCCATTCTAGAAGAGAAATGGGCTGGTGCAAACTTGACTATTACACATCACGCCTGTTCCAAGGACTGCTGGACTATGAAAAAGATTCTCGATTTTTCACAAAAATACTCAGTTTTCACAAACATTAGATGTATGCAAGAAGGTAAGGAAAAAGAGCCTTTGACCTTTTGAACAGTGGGGGCTGGCAGTTTTAGGAGGGAGGAGGGCGGGCGGGAAGCACACTCATTCTTTCACACACACACACACACACGCAAGCACACACATCCATTAACAACACTCATCAACATTCAAACATGCACGCACACACCAAACATTCATTTAAAAAGATCACACACACACTTACCTTCAGCCTGGCAGGTCCCAGGAGGTTTGGGACTGCTGCCTTCCCTCATTGGCTGACCTTAGGTCACAGAGTGGGATGGGGGTCAGTGAAACTGCTGACCCCATCCCACTCTGTGACGAGGTGTCATTGATTTACACTCACCCTGGGTGCTTCATGGCTTAAACCTGAAGCGCCCAGGTCTTAGTCAATGGGTGACGCTTCCCTCGTCACCCGGGGGAGGGCCTCGAGGCACCTTTGCTGAGCCAAGGAGGTCACGCCCACAGGAGCTCTGACCTCTTCAGCCCAGCAAAGTTCAGCTCAGGTAATCAGGAGTCTGCGCAAATCGTGCATGTCTGCTCCTGGCTTCCTGACCTGAACATGAAGAGTGTCTGTCAGGCTGACCTTTGTTCAGCCTGACCAGCACTCTTCATGAGGGGCAAAAGGTGGGGGGGCATGGCCTCTCTGCCCTAAAGGACGGGCCGCGCCTGCTATTGAAATAGAAAAACAAAGCCACTGTGCTGCCTTTTCTCTCCGGGTCCAGATGCACTTTTTGTGTGCCTGTGTGCAGATATTGTGGAGGTTCCCTGGGGTCAGTGAGGCGTGCATAAATGTCCCTCACCAGACCCCTCTGTGGGTGACTCGCCTTGGGGCACAAAAGAGGTGAGGGAAAGAATGTGCTCCTTCTCAAGGAAGGTGTCCAGCCATCTCACCTGGGGTGCCCACAAAGGAACACAAACAAGAGATACAAATGGTGCTTCAAGCAGATGGCCTGTGCCCCAAGGCACAAGCGCTGTAGGTGGCGCAAACGCACTTTAAAGTGGCTTTTGGCACTTAAATGAAAGACGCAGGACTCACTTTTCTTTCCCCGCTAAGATCAATGTAGATTTTAAAATGGACTGAATTCACTTGCATAAGGGCTTGAGTGCATTTCCAATAAAATAATTGTGTATTCTGCAGTAGCACAAATAAATCGGCAGCTACATGAGAAATCAAATGCTATGTTTTATGCTGGGGGGAAATTGCAGGTTGTAGAGTCCAAAAATGTGACTTCTAATCCTGGCTCACCCTGCTTTACCGACGTGGTGTGATCCTGGACAATGTGCTTTATGTCCCTGTTCCTTTGGCAACCTTATTTGATTAAATTATTAGCGCATTGAGGTGGTTCGGCTATGGTATTCTATGGAACACAACGTCCAGAGTTGACATTTACTTTTCAGAACAAATGTGTTTTTCACATACATTACCCAGTAATGCCAGTGCCACTTTACCAATAACAAGACAGCCAGCTCAAGCATGTTCAACTGCAGCGCCGATGCTGATGTGCCTCCACAGCTTTAGAACATGTGCACAACAAGCTAAATAAAGCCCTAAAAATAGGCACTCGCCAATTGCGTTTTTTCTCAAATAAATGGTAAAAATATTGCCCATTTGTGCGGGATATAGCCCAATCAGGCAACACTGCATGTGAGCATAAAGTAATACTACAAATCCATAGTTCTGCATTGTGCCAGTGCGCAACCAGTTTTGCCAGATTTCCAAAGCCTTCTAAAGCCCAAATCTGTTCAACTACCAGCCCAAAGTAAGCCAAAAATGAACCAGACCCAGTCCAAACCCAGCCCAAAGTTGTCACGCTCAAATAATGCAATCATAGAAGCATTTTGAATCATAAATCTAACATTTTGAAGCATAAGTCTAATTTCTATTTATGTAGAATTCAGTATTTTCCTTTTGCATTTTACACTAGTAGTCCTGTTAATCTCAATATAATGTCAGTGCCAACATACAAAACTAACAGTTGCTAGATTACCTACAGCATTTACCTGTGATATTTGAGGAGCCTTACCCAATGGATCCAAAGCACAACCTGCTTTTTTTTTTACTGTCTTTCAGATGGCCTCTGCTCATGCTAAATATAAGTGAAACACATATATGCCAGTGGACTGTAATGCTATGTGTATTTGACCCCCGACTCCATCTTCACCATTGACTCCATTTTGTGCTTAGCTTCAGGTGCCGTCACCGTGGCGGCGCAGGGTTTTTTCCACACAGAGCTTTTTTTCCACACAGAACGTGTTTGTGCTTTTCACAAAAGAACAGGGTTACATCGTGCCGGAACATAATATGGGGAATGTGGAAGGTAGACATGATAAAAGAATCTCAGGCTAGGAATGTTTTTATCAAGGAAAAGTACAGCTCTGTCTCTGGAATGCGCATTGGGTCAGGGCCCATTTCTTTGCGTGTTTTCAACTCAGATCAGTGTTTGAAATTTCATAACCAAAGAGAGGGGTGTTACTAGAATCTTCCTCTTGAGTTGTTCAAGGTATGTAAGACTGGGAAACTAGGCACTGAGGAAGGAGCTCACCTGAGAGCGGACACACTGCACAGGAATCCCATTTGGGGACGTTTTCCTGCCTCAGCTGTTCAGGGTTCCTCAGCTTGGTGCTGGCAAGAATGATGTATTTAAACCCTATGGTGATGCATTTTAATTCTTAACTATTTAGCTTAGATGTATATTATTATTATAATATATATATATATATATATAAATATATATATATTTACTACATATATTCACTGCTGATGTATTGCACATTTTTGCCTGTCATTGTTTAACTGCTTTGAATATTTTGGCATATACATGTGTTTCACTGCATTTGAGTTAAATGTTTATGTTCATATATTTGTGTGCTTTTATTTGATATCTGGGAAGTGTCTTGATAAATTCATTACTTAAACTAAGAGTGTTGATGATGTGCTTGTGAATGAGTGGGCTTGCGCTGCTGGGTTCAGTGAGAACTGGGATGCATGCATTATAGATTCTAAACCAACAAAGGTATTAAATGGCTTGCAAAAAGTGTCCATAGAGAAGGGACAGGAATTATCTATCTTGGACAGAAGGGGTTGGAGCCTTTTATCTGCTTATGGGAAAATGCATGAGAAATGTGTTCAGTTAGAAGAAGAAGATCGGCATTTAGAGAGGAAGCCAAGAATACATCGACAATGTTGTCATGTCAGAATAAATTAATGCAAGATAAAGTTGATACTTACCAGATCATTCTGGAGAAGGCTGCAGTGCGCATGGCTCAGTATAAATACAAAAAGAGCAGGAGAAGAGTTATTTAAAAAAAAGTTAATTTATACATTGCTAAAGCAGGGCTAGACTGGAATCCGAATGTTTGGGATGCTAATAGTTGGGATTCCACTGACTTTTCTGATTCTGGCAAAGAGTCGTGTCAAAACAGTGGTGGTCAGGGTGAGGCAGACGAACAGAAAATTATTTGTGCACAGCCCATACAACAAGGACTGCAACACCCCTAGAGGGGAGCAGCCATGGACTCTCTAGAGGATTATTCTCAACAGGAAATAAATGACATAATAGACAGAGTTAGGCAGAGATTTGGGGAAACATTGCTTACATGGATGGTGCGATTATTTGACACAGGAGCATCTGGAGTGATGCTAGATGTAGGAGATGCCCCGATGTTTTGTATACTTAGCACTGGTCCCACTGTATAAGAGCAGTTTAGGGGCTATCAGGGTAACCAACAGATCACCCTACTGCAGATAGCAGTCAAAAGGTGTAATCATAGGTATCTTAAAGAGTCAGGCTGGCCAGAAAATAATAAGCCCTGGTAAACATTAAGAGAAGCAATGCAGAGAATTAAGCAAGAGGGAATGAAAACTGCAATTTGTCTGGGTGATGCTCACCGTCTGATGGACGGACCACTAACTGTGTCAGTGTGAAACAAAATAATTTGCTTCGCTCCTCCAGCCTACAAACATGTGATGATGACCCTATTAATCAACCAGACAGGTAATCCTTTAAAGGATGTACTGTGTGCTGTCCGTGAGTTGGGAGTGCTGGGGATTGGATGAAACCTAAGAGAACCTCGAGTTCTGAGGGCCGTACAGATAATAATAGAGTATCAAGGAGAGATATGTTTATGGCAATATTGAAGAATGATGTCAACAAAGAACAGATAGATGGGATAGATACAAAGAGTCTATGGGAGAAGTATCGCAAATGAGGGTTGGACAGAAAGGAGGAGAGCGGAAAGGTGAATAAGCAGGATAACAAATGTGTGAATCAGAGCAACTCACAGGTGCAGGAGGAAGGAAAAGAGAGGGAGAACATTTTTTATACGAGGGAGGAGAAGGAGGAAGATTTGAACACTGACTAAATGACTGAGGAAAACAGAGAAGGAGAGGAATCTCCTCGCAGATATGAGAGCTTATATCCAGACTTGACTTGGCAAAAGTCAACAGGTTTAAATCAGATTAGGAAATAGGCCAAACTCCGGTACGTGGAAGGGCTCACAAAGATGATAGACACCTTGTTGATTTAGAAATTCACTGGAAGCATTAACATTTTCAAAAGGTTCCGGCCTTGGTGGACACCGGAGTGGAGGCCTCATCAATATATGGAAATCTGAAAAAGTTCACAGGTCAGCACTATACCATCACAGGGTTGGGTAGAAGGCATACCCCCGCTGTGCAAACTAATGTTCAAATAAAAACAGGGAGAACACCAAAAAGAGAATACACTGTTTTGATTGTGCCCCTCTTAGAGTATATTCTTGGAATTGACATTCTGAAGAGAATGATTTTATATTTGGAGGATGGGTGTTATCAATGTGGATCAAAGTTATACATTTCAGTGGCAGCAGTGATGGTGGGTCATCTGAAGAATCCCCAGTGAAAGTGCCCCCAGCAACCAAGGTGGTTCATTTGAAACAGTACTGAATCCCGGGAGGACATGAGGAGATAAGTAAGACTATACAGGATTTGATGGAGGCAGGTGTGGTGGCCCCAGTCACCACTGAGTGGAACAATCCTTTGTGGCCCGTACCCAAACCGGATGGGAGCTATAGAAGGATGATTATCAAGAATTGAACAAATGTACTCCCCCTTTGACCGTCGCAGTCCCTGACACCATCACCATGATTGAAAGGATACAAAAACATAAAGGGACCAGGTATGCAACCATTGATATTGCTAATGTTTTCTTTTCTATACCATTAGCCCCTGAGAGGGGAGCAATTTTCTTTTGTGCACCTTGGAAGACAATTTAAAATGTTACATTTGCCTATGGGGTATGTACACAGCCCCACCACCTGTCACCGACTGGTGGCAGAACATCTGGATGAAGTACCTGTCTTTCCAGGGGTGCAGTTGTCTCATTATATCTATGATGTGATGGTTCAGGGAGAAACTCAAGGACAGGTGCAGACTCAGTTGGACAGGGTTGTGAAACTTTTGCAAAGCAAAGGGTGGATGATCAATCCAGATAAGACGCAATGACCCTTTCAAAATGTGAACTTTCTAGGAATTCAGTGGAATCAGGGACAAAGGGAGGTGTTGCTGAAGGTAAAATAAAAGATTCTAGAATTTGCCACTGTTGGACCTGGCTTTTTGACAGGGACATCCCCAAACTTTTTGCCTCCTTCCTCCTATTTTTTCTGACCTGTTGTTGTTGGCTTTTGACCTCTGAGCACTTTACCACTGCTAACCAGGGCTAAAGTGCATATGCTCTCTGTGTAAATTGTACTATTGATTGGTTTATCCATGATTGACTATTTAATTTACCTGTAAGTCCCTATTAGAGTGCACTACATGTGCCTAGGGCATGTAGATTAAATGCTACTAGTGGGCCTGCAGCACTGGTTGTGCCACCCACCTCAGTAGCCCCTTAACCTTGTCTCAGGCCTGCCATTGCAAGGCCTGGGTGTGCAGTTTCACTGCCACTTCGACTTGGCATTTAAAAGTACTTGCCAAGCCTAGAACTCCCCTTTTTCTACATATAAGTCATCCCTAATGTGTGCCCTAGGTATCCCCTAGAGCAGGGTGCTGTGTAGGTAAAAGGCAGGACATGTACCTGTGTAGTTATATGTCCTGGTAGTGTAAAACTCCTAAATTCGTTTTTACACTACTGTGAGGCCTGCTCCTTTCATAGGCTAACATTGGGGCTGCCCTCATACACTGTTGAAGTGGCAGCTGCTGATCTGAAAGGAGCAGGAAGGTCATATTTAGTATGGCCAGAATGGTAATACAAAATCCTGCTGACTGGTGAAGTCGGATTTAATATTACTATTCTAGAAATGCCACTTTTAGAAAGTGAGCATTTCTTTGCACTAAAATCTTGTTGTGCCCTTCAATCCACGTCTGGCTAGGTTTAGTTGACAGCTCCTTGTGCATTCACTCAGACACACCCCAAACACAGGGTACTCAGCCTCACTTGCATACATCTGCATTTTGAATGGGTCTTCCTGGGCTGGGAGGGTGGAGGGCCTGCCCTCACACAAAGGACTGCCACACCCCCTACTGGGACTCTGGCAGACAGGATTGAGCTGAAAGGGAACTTGGTGCATTTCTTAGAGACTCTTTGAAGTCACCCCCACTTCAAAGGCACAACTTAGTATAAAACAGGGCCTCTGCCCTACCTCATGAGACACTTGCTGGAGAAGAAACCTGAACCAGAAACTACATCCTGCCAAGAAGAACTGCCTGGCTGCTCAAAGGACTCACCTGTCTGCTTTCTCCAAAGGACTGCTGTCTTGCTGTTGCCCTGCTGCCTTGCTGAACTCTTGTCTGGCTGTGAAAGTGCTCTCCAAGGGCTTGGATAGAACTTGCCTCCTGTTCCTTGAAGTCTCAGGACCAAAAAGACTTCTTCCTTTCACGTGGACGCTCCGTGCGCCGAAAATTTCGACGCACAGCTTGTTTCGCGGCGAGAAAAACGCCGCACACCGACGCTGATCAACGCGACGCCCTCGGGACGATCGAGACTTCGACGCACAACCTCGCAAGGACAAAGCCGCCCGACTTCCAAGGAGAAATCGACGCGACGCCTACCGTGAGTGCGAAACTTTGACGCACGGCCTCGCAAGGACAACGCCGCCCGACTTCCAAGGAGAAATCGACGCGACGCCTGCCGTGAGACCAAAATTTCGACGCACGGCCTCGCAAGGACAACGCCGCCTGACTTCCAAGGAGAAATCGACGCGACGCCTACCGTGAGATCGAAACTTCGACGTGCAGCCCCGCAGAACGACGCGCAGCCGGAAAATAAGCAGGAGAATCCGCGCACAGACCCGGGACATCTGGTAATCCTCGCGATCCACAAAAAGAGACTGTCTGCGCGCCGGAAAACGACGCCCGACTTCCCCGCGTGGAAAAGAACGACGCAAGTCTGTGTGTGCTGAGCGGAAAACGACGCACACACCCCTTTTTCCACGCATCTCTCCTCCTGTGGCCCTCTGAGGAGATTTCCCACCAGAAACCAGGTACTCTGTGCTTGAAAGACACTTTATTGCTTTTTAAAGACTTAAAGACTCTTAATATCACTTTTCAGTGATATCTTTACAAATTCGTATTGCAACTTTGATCGTTTTGACCTACAATTATCCAGATAAATATTCTATATTTTTCTAAACACTGTGTGGTGTATTTTTTGTGGTGTTATACTATGGTGTTGTATGATTTATTGCACAAATGCTTTACACATTGCCTTCTAAGTTAAGCCTGACTGCTCGTGCCAAGCTACCGGAGGGTGAGCACAGGCTGATTTTGGATTGTGTGTGACTTACCCTGACTAGAGTGAGGGTTCTTGCTTGGACAGAGGGCAACCTATCTGCCAACCAAAAACCCCATTTCTAACATTGGTGATCAGCGGTGAGGATAGGACTTGTGTTTGTGCAGTGACATACAGTAGCTAAGTATTTCACTACCTACCCACAGTTGAAGGTCAACTTGATTTTTCATCTTTTTTGGCTTTGGTTCTCTGATGTCCTCCTGGATATACTATTGATATTTTGGACTTTGGATTTTGGTTTTTGCTAGTAAGATCTTATCAGAATGAGATTGCTTACCAACTCATGCTTTGTTCGTACTGACCACCTCACTAAGGCTGACCTAAGGAAGCTTTGCAGACAATGGGGCCTTCCTGTAGCAAGGAGATCTACTAAAGCGGAGATGCTCCATCACTACATAGTCTGGGGGGAGGAAAGATGGGCAGAGAGAGAGGCAGCAAGAAACCAAATGACTAAGTACCCCTCAGATGAGGAGGAAGACTACTCAGATGAGGAGGAAGGCTACTCAGAGTTGGACAGTGACCCAGAAATAGATGAATGGCTCCGAAGTCAAAGGCGACAGGAGCAACAATTAGAGGAGTATCTTGCAGAGGTTGAGGCAAAAAGACTTTTAGCCCTGGAAGAAGAAAAGATGGCAGCTCAAGAGCTGAGCGGTAAAGAGCTGAAACTGGAGGCCGGGAGGGCTGAGTCCAGTTCAGATGGTGGCAGCAAAAATCTTGCATCTAGTACTGCTGAAGAAGGGCACAAGCCCAGAGATGTGGTGCCCAACTTGAAGAAGGGAGTTGACACACCCCAGGCAGTTCAAGGGTATGAGGTAGTTCCCGTTATGCACAGGGTCCCTGAGAAGGATTGGGGAACTGGCACAGGGAGTCATATTCCTACTGGGGGGAGGGACACTTTACTGACTCTAGCAGAGAGTGACAGAGAAAAGGGTTCCCCCCTGGTGGACGTCCTGGATATAGAGTGTAGAGACATCCCAGAAGAGTATGGGTTGAGTGTCAGGGACAGGCAGATACTGTCTCACCAGTCTCAAGAGGGTGACATAGAGTGCTTTTCCAAGGCTGAGTTACTGGGTGGTTGGGTGAAGGGTACTGTGGTTAATACATGTGAAGGGCAGAGTGATGTAATTGCGGGAGAGCATATGTCTGGTCCTTATTTTCCAGAGCTACGCCAACACCAGGTGGAGTGTGAGTTCTCTGACCCAAGGGAACTTACAGTGGAGGCAGACTTTTGGGTGAGTACCAGAGAGTCTGAAGAGGCATTTGGGGGTGCTCCTGAAGGGAGTGGTCTAGGTGGTTCCCGACCAAGTGAGGTGGGAGAGGATTGTAGTGTCCCAGGTAGGTCTCAGAGCCTAACCTGTACCGTAGGGCCACCTTTTGAGGGAAGCCCCGCAGTGTCAGAAGAACTTGGGGGGATGACTGTAGACAGCATCCCAACAGTTCTGGTGTCTGGCAGTACCACTCCTAGTGAGGGGGTGCAGAAGGCCAGCCATAGGGTTGAGAGGGGGTGGCAGACCCCAGTGGAGGATCTTGAAAGTCAGGGGCCAGCTCTGAGAGCAGAGCCCCCCAGGAATGACCCAGGTGAGACCGTTTCTGGTTTGGGGGAAACCCAGACTCTGCCGGATGGGCAGAGGTCTGGAGACCTGCGCCAACCAGACTCTTGTGTGGCCCTTGGGGACGGCGTGTCCCTTGTGGGGGGTGAGAGTGCCCCCCAGGAAGCCCTGGCATGCCAGGCAAAGATTCAACCTCAGGGTGGTGACTCTGGGTTGGATAACCGGGCTCAGAGGTTAAACTTTGACCTGGTGGGGGGTAGATGTGCCCCCCAGAAAGTCCTGGAATGCCAGGCAATGGCTCAACCTCAGGGTGGTGACTCTGGGTTGGCTTACCAGGTGAAGAGGTCAAACTCTGACCTGGTGGGGGGTAGGTGTGCCCCCCAGAAAGTCCTGGCGTGCCAGGCAGTTGTCCAACCTCAGGGTGTCGACTCTGGGTTGGATGGCCAGGTTCAGAGGTTAAACTCTGACCTGGTGGGAGGTAGGTGTGCCTCCCAGAAAGTCCTGGGGTGCCAGGCAATTGCCCAACCTCAGGGTGGTGACTCTGGGTTGGCTAACCCGGTTCAGAGGTCAAACTCTGACCTGGTGGGGGGTAGGTGTGCCCCCCAGAAAGTCCTGGTATACCAGGCAATGGTTCAACCTCAGGGTGGTGACCCTGGGTTGGAGAACCAGGCTCAGAGGTTAACCTCTGACCTGGTGGGGGGTAGGTGTGCCCCCCAGAAAGCCCTGGTGTACCAGGCAGTTGTCCAACCTCAGGATGGTGACCCTAGGTTGGAGAACCAGGTTCAGAGGTTAAACCCTGCCCTGGTGGAGGGTCAGTGTGCCCCCCAGGAAGTCCTGGCGTGCCAGGCGATTGTTCAACTTCAGGGTGGTGACTCTGAGTTGAATGGCCCAGTTCAGAGGTTAAACTCTGACCTGGTGGAGGGTCAGTGTGCCCTCCAGAAAGTCCTGGCGTGCCAGGCAATTGTTCAACCTCAGAGTGCTGACTCTGGGTTGGATAACCGGGTTCCGAGGTTAAACTCTGACCTGGTGGGGGGTAGGTGTGCCCCCCAGAAAGTCCTGGCGTGCCAGGCAATTGCCCAACCTCAGGGTGGTGACCCTGGGTTGGGGAACCAGGCTCAGAGGTTAAACTCTGACCTGGTGGGAGGTAGGTGTGCCTCCCAGAAAGTCCTGGTGCGCCAGGCAATTGTTCAACTTCAGGGTGACTCTGAGTTGAATGGTCAGGTGCAGAGGTTAAACTCTGACCTGGTGGAGGGTCAGTGTGCCCTCCAGGAAGTCCTGGCGTGCCAGGCAATTGTTCAACTTCAGGGTGGCGACTCTGAGTTGAATGGTCAGGTGCAGAGGTTAAACTCTGACCTGGCGGGGGGTAGGTGTGCCTCCCAGAAAGTCCTGGTTTGCCAGGCAGTGATCCAGTCTGAGGGTACAGACCCTGGGCTGGAAGACCAGGTTCAGGGTGTCCCCCCGGACCTGGAGAGAGGGGCTACTGATAACCGTGCCCCTACCCTATTGTCTTCTGAGGAGGCCACTCCTAGTTGGAGGGTGCTGGACCCCAGAAGGGAGGGCAGGGGGAGGGAAGCCTCACCCCGGACCCTAGTCCAACCTGAAGGTACAGACCCCAGGTTGGAGGGCCAGTTGCAGGTTAACAGCCCTGCACTGGTGGAGGAATGGTACAGGGCGACTTCTATAAGCACCCTGACCATGGTGGACTCTGGGGGTACCGCTCCAGGAGGGAGGGTACAGAGCCCCAGAGGGGAGGACCCGGTTCAGGCTGTCATCCCTGACCTGGTGGAAGGGAGAGTGGTTAAAGGGTGCCCAGCACCTGGGGCTACCGCCCCCCACTCCCCACAGCCACAGTGGTGGAAGAGCTGTGAGAGGCCTGGGGCCTGGCTCTCATCCCTGACAACTGTCAGTAACCACAGTGGCTTGCTGTCCGGGTGGACAGAGTTATCCCTGGGGAGGGGACAAGTGTCACACCCCGGGGATAGAATGGGCAACACCACTGGGTTGGTCCCGGTGGTACTATCCTGCTCCTGGGATACATCTGTGAGCAATGTAAGGCTAGGTGCTGCACAGATGGGATCCGCAGGAAAGGAGAAAGGTTCCCCATGGATGGGCTTAGTGGGCCCTGAGAGTATGGACAGAGGGATCCAATTGGAGTCAGGAAGGCGAAGAACTGGAGCATGCCCCTGCTGTTGTGGGCCTGGGTCCTTGTTCTGTCGCCTCAAACAGGGAAGTACATCAGGATAGTGATTGTTCTCCCCTGGCTTTAGGCTGGTAGGGGGTCATGTTGGACCTGGCTTTTTGACAGGGACATCCCCAAACTTTTTGCCTCCTTCCTCCTATTTTTTCTGACCTGTTGTTGTTGGCTTTTGACCTCTGAGCACTTTACCACTGCTAACCAGGGCTAAAGTGCATATGCTCTCTGTGTAAATTGTACTATTGATTGGTTTATCCATGATTGACTATTTAATTTACCTGTAAGTCCCTATTAGAGTGCACTACATGTGCCTAGGGCATGTAGATTAAATGCTACTAGTGGGCCTGCAGCACTGGTTGTGCCACCCACCTCAGTAGCCCCTTAACCTTGTCTCAGGCCTGCCATTGCAAGGCCTGGGTGTGCAGTTTCACTGCCACTTCGACTTGGCATTTAAAAGTACTTGCCAAGCCTAGAACTCCCCTTTTTCTACATATAAGTCATCCCTAATGTGTGCCCTAGGTATCCCCTAGAGCAGGGTGCTGTGTAGGTAAAAGGCAGGACATGTACCTGTGTAGTTATATGTCCTGGTAGTGTAAACGTCCTAAATTCGTTTTTACACTACTGTGAGGCCTGCTCCTTTCATAGGCTAACATTGGGGCTGCCCTCATACACTGTTGAAGTGGCAGCTGCTGATCTGAAAGGAGCAGGAAGGTCATATTTAGTATGGCCAGAATGGTAATACAAAATCCTGCTGACTGGTGAAGTCGGATTTAATATTACTATTCTAGAAATGCCACTTTTAGAAAGTGAGCATTTCTTTGCACTAAAATCTTGTTGTGCCCTTCAATCCACGTCTGGCTAGGTTTAGTTGACAGCTCCTTGTGCATTCACTCAGACACACCCCAAACACAGGGTACTCAGCCTCACTTGCATACATCTGCATTTTGAATGGGTCTTCCTGGGCTGGGAGGGTGGAGGGCCTGCCCTCACACAAAGGACTGCCACACCCCCTACTGGGACTCTGGCAGACAGGATTGAGCTGAAAGGGAACTTGGTGCATTTCTTAGAGACTCTTTGAAGTCACCCCCACTTCAAAGGCACAACTTAGTATAAAACAGGGCCTCTGCCCTACCTCATGAGACACTTGCTGGAGAAGAAACCTGAACCAGAAACTACATCCTGCCAAGAAGAACTGCCTGGCTGCTCAAAGGACTCACCTGTCTGCTTTCTCCAAAGGACTGCTGTCTTGCTGTTGCCCTGCTGCCTTGCTGAACTCTTGTCTGGCTGTGAAAGTGCTCTCCAAGGGCTTGGATAGAGCTTGCCTCCTGTTCCTTGAAGTCTCAGGACCAAAAAGACTTCTTCCTTTCACGTGGACGCTCCGTGCGCCGAAAATTTCGACGCACAGCTTGTTTCGCGGCGAGAAAAACGCCGCACACCGACGCTGATCAACGCGACGCCCTCGGGACGATCGAGACTTCGACGCACAACCTCGCAAGGACAAAGCCGCCCGACTTCCAAGGAGAAATCGACGCGACGCCTACCGTGAGTGCGAAACTTTGACGCACGGCCTCGCAAGGACAACGCCGCCCGACTTCCAAGGAGAAATCGACGCGACGCCTGCCGTGAGACCAAAATTTCAACGCACGGCCTCGCAAGGACAACGCCGCCTGACTTCCAAGGAGAAATCGACGCGACGCCTACCGTGAGATCGAAACTTCGACGCGCAGCCCCGCAGAACGACGCGCAGCCGGAAAATAAGCAGGAGAATCCACGCACAGACCCGGGACATCTGGTAATCCTCGCGATCCACAAAAAGAGACTGTCTGCGCGCCGGAAAACGACGCCCGACTTCCCCGCGTGGAAAAGAACGACGCAAGTCTGTGTGTGCTGAGCGGAAAACGACGCACACACCCCTTTTTCCACGCATCTCTCCTCCTGTGGCCCTCTGAGGAGATTTCCCACCAGAAACCAGGTACTCTGTGCTTGAAAGACACTTTATTGCTTTTTAAAGACTTAAAGACTCTTAATATCACTTTTCAGTGATATCTTTACAAATTCGTATTGCAACTTTGATCGTTTTGACCTACAATTATCCAGATAAATATTCTATATTTTTCTAAACACTGTGTGGTGTATTTTTTGTGGTGTTATACTATGGTGTTGTATGATTTATTGCACAAATGCTTTACACATTGCCTTCTAAGTTAAGCCTGACTGCTCGTGCCAAGCTACCGGAGGGTGAGCACAGGCTGATTTTGGATTGTGTGTGACTTACCCTGACTAGAGTGAGGGTTCTTGCTTGGACAGAGGGCAACCTATCTGCCAACCAAAAACCCCATTTCTAACAGCCACACCCCGTAATAAGAAGGAAACTCAGAGATTCATTGGATTGTTTGGCTTTTGGAGACAGCATATCCCTCACTTAAGTCAGATTTTGGCTCCTTTGTTGAAAGTGACTCAAAAGAAACATGAGTTTGAATGGGGAGAGCAGCAGCAACGTCCGTTTGAATTGTCAAAGGAGGAGATTCACCATGCATTAGACTTATGGCCAGTACAGGAAAAATACATTTAATTACATGTAACCGTTCAGAGGCAATATGCAAAGTGGAGTATTTGGCAAAAACAGGGAAGAAAGAGGGTGCCCCTGGGCTTTTATACCAAAAAGTTACCAGATGCTGAAGAGTGATATATTCCCTTTGAGAAACAGTTACTAGCGTGTAATTGGGCACTAGTGGATACTGAGCAAATTACCATAGTGAATAATGTAAATCTGAGACCCGAGATCCCGATAATGCAGGAGTTCACCCAAAACTCTCCGAATTGGACATGCACAGGAAGCAAGTGTCATTAAGTGGAAATGGTACATATAGGACAGGGCCCGAGTGGGACCAGTAGGAAAAGCGGCCCTGCATGAACCGGTGGCAGAGGCTCCCGTGCAGGATGATGAGGTATTGCAGGAGGTGCCCAAGGTAAAAGAGCCACCAGAGAGGTGGGGTGCGCCATTTGAATCCTTGTCCCCTGAGGATATGGTTCTCTGATGGTTCAGCCAAGTATGTGGGGACCAAGAGACATTGGAAGGCATGTCATATAATCCTGTAGCTAAGAAGCTACTTTCTACTAGAGGAGAAGTGAAGAGTAGTCAGTACGCAGAATTGTACGCTGTATATCAAGCTTTAAAACAAGAATAACCTGGGAAATGTCACATTTATACTGCTTCTTGGTCTACTGCCAATGGGTTGGTCACCTGGATTCTCACGTGGCATGCACACAACTGGCAAATACATTCCAAGGAGGTGTGGGGCAAAGAGTTGTGGCAGAAAAAATTGGGAAATGCTAGAGCAAAGAACCATTACTGTATATCATGTAGATGCTCACTGTCCCAGTAACTCACTACAACAATGGTTTAATTTCCTTGCAGACGACAAAGCCAAAATCTCAGAGGCAGAAGTGGCAACACAGGATTCTGATTTGTTAGGGATGGCTAAGTGGGCCCACTAAAATGCGGACAACTGGGAGAGAAGGCCACTAACAGGTGGGCAGAGATTGGAGGGATGCACATTCCACTAGTTGTGATTAAAACAGTTATCATTTAGTGTCCTATTTGTCAACATACATAACATAAATCTGTCCTGTAAACTGTCAGGGAGAGGGAAGTTGCCAGGGTAGATAAGGCAAATTGATTACATCGGGCCACTACCAAATAGAGGCAGGTGTCAATACACTGGCACGGTGGTGGATACTTATTCTGGATATCTGATTGCGTTCCCATGCAAACGTGCCACTCAGTTTAACACCATAAAACACTGGACTTGTTAATGTTGTATTACAGAGTTGCACTGCAGGTCCAGAGCGACAATGGGTCACATTTTAAATGTATTTCATCCATGCTTACCTCTAGTGCACTTTAAAAGGTGACATTTCCATTTAGTGCCTTACATGCCTTACAGTGCATGCATACAATGTGTACACAATGCAAGTGAAACTTATTTGTACAGTGGATATCCTCAGCACATGGATTTCAAGGTGCTCTCGTACTTGCTAATGATCTCACTAGCACAAATGACAGTGCCTTAAAATACTTAAGCTCTCAGCATGTGCATTGTATAATTGAGGTGGGCAATCCAAAAAACTACTAGGGAAATCCAAGTCAAGGGTGGGCCCTGGCTCGAAGATCCCCAGTACGAGCCATGTCCTGAAATGAACAGCCAGGTAAGTGATGCCACAAACATGTTAGAATATGATAAGGTGTTTTAAATTTTAAAAAAGTGCATTTCTTTAACATGTAGAAGCTTTGATATTAATATGTCTTATTATAGGAGTGCATATTGAAAGTGATCGTTTTTAAACATTAACTTAGAACAATTCCTGCCCTTGTTCCCACATTGGTGATAGTGCCATTAGTAAACCAAGAGGGAAGGCAATTGTCATGTGAACCCTGTATGTGGCCCAAATAGTGCTTCCATTCCCAATTATGAAGAAAATAGTTTTGTTGAATAAAATACTTGCCTAAGATCACACAATTTAAGCATGGAAGATGCAATTTATGCAGATTCTTTGGTTTCACTTTGTGATAATCATACAGGAAATGGGTTTCTATTTCTGTTTCCTTATGTTAATGTTTTGTTTTTACCTTTATGCATTTTGTCTGCAATTTTTCTATAGTGCAAACTGTACCTGAAGATAATTAAGTGCTTTACATGTGCCTCAATCACATTACACAGGGTCACTGTTTTTATAAGAACGTCCCGGAGTGATGCGCCTTGCACTCACACGCACTGGGGGGTGAGGTGTGATCTTACCTGCTGGAGTCCCAGATCCTCAGTGTCTCATTTCTCCATACTGCCACCCTTCTCTGGTCTCAAGAGACGCTGTTTGAGCCCCAGTTCCCAGAGCTGTGAGGTCTTATTGCTGCTGGGCTCAGAAGACAAGCTCAGGAGAGGGGCTCAGGAGTAGGGCTTTCTAGAGTCAGGCTGGCTTGGACGCTGGGCTGGCTATGGCTGCTAGGCACTGCCTGCCACTACACTCACTACTCATCGTTAGTCACTCACTGGCACTGTAGAGCAATACCGCACTGTCTACCAGCATCACAAGGAGGTGAGGGTGTTCCACGCCTCTGGAAACTTGAAGAGGATGAGCAAAAGAGTGGGCCGAAGGCTAGCCAATATATTTAATATGCCAGGGTTGTCATTGGTGGCACTTTCACATGGTACTAGATTTAAGGTCCTCTGACCCAAACATCAGCTGAGGTGTTACTAAAATGGCTGCACACATGTAGCAGTGAGTTGTCATTTCAATGGACTGAGTCCTCCTCCTTGCTGTCAACACTGCCTGTGAATGCTGGGCCAGCATCATGTGATTTGTGTGCACAGCGACATCAGAGTAAAGCTGCCATGATAAATGCCAGTGCCACTTTACTAATAACGAGCCAGGCAGCTCAAGTAAAATCAACTGCAGCAGTGAGGCGCCGCCCCAGCTTAAAAAAATTAGCACAATGGGCTAATATATGCCAAAAAAATAGGCACCCGCCAATTGAGTTTTTTCTCACACAAATGAGAAAAATACCACCCATTTGTGCAGGAAATAGCCCAATCTGATAATACTGCATGTGACTAACTCTATGACCACACCCTCATGCTTTTTTTTATTCCCCAAGTTCGTACCGCGCTGGGTTAAACTAATAGACTGCCGCAGGCTGATGTATCAACTATACCGCTCTTTGTAACACATGGAGGTGGTACATTACATTCCCCCCCAACATCAACAAAACAAACAGTGTAAAATTACAAACCATGCACATCCTAACATTATTATGAACATATGCCCTTCCCATAAATTAGACACATTTTGCCAGAAAGTCGACTGGACCTTAGTTAGACTTCCAGGAACAGATTGCTATTGGGCAAGTGTTTCACACAAGGAAATTCTACATCCGAGTAGAAGGTTATGGGTTGTCCCACAGGTGGTATCTCAAGTGCTCACTCCAGACTGATGAGATTGGGGTGGTGGGTGGTGATGTAGAATCGTCCTTTGCTGGACCTTCTGTGGTGCAAAAACTATGTCTTGCTGTGTCCAGGCTGCCAGAGTTTATAGCTGGGGTGTGTATGGGGAGAGAAGGGGTTGCCCAGTAATCAGTTGAGGGCAAGTCCGAGGAGCAAGCATGAACTTGGACCCCCTTCTCCAGCAGCACCCCAGGCTTTTTTAGAAAACAAGATGTTGCGGGTGATTTCCTCTTCCCGGCAACAAGCAGTGACCATGGTGCCTCTTCTCTTGGTTATCACACAGGGGCGACTTTTGAATGGAAGTCTGAAATTGCTTCCTAGACATCTGTCATTTACAAGACCAGATCACTGAGGCGGATGGTTGAGGATCTGGCTCACCTACTGGTGCTGGCTCGATTGAGTCTTTCTGTCAGCAAAAGACTTGATTGTCCTTGATGAGGTCTGGTGTCCACTTAGTGCCTGTCACCACTCATCCTATACTTGCATGTCCGGGTGCTTTACCCATGGTGAAATGTGGGGTCTGTCTGTACTCACAAAGAAAACCCTACATGGCTCTTTCCATTGGCAGCTGGTCTGCATGGACGATGCAGATCACTTTGTTTAAGATGCACATAAATTGTCTGATTTCTCCATTGGCTTGTGGCCAGCATGGTGTTATCTTGCAGTGATGGGCGCCCCATGACTGGAGATAATCGGCGAACCTGGCTCTGGAAAGGCAGCCCAGTGCTTATTTTTACTTCTTGGTATTTAGTGCAATCATCCATTAGGACTACGTTGTACTGTCTGTCCAGCATATGGACAACATCTAAACTGGTGTGTGGAGGAAGGGGGATGGACGAGGTGCGAGTCAAGTAATGGCCTCATCACCAGTGGCGTGTCAGCCTTGGAGGTCCTGGCCAACAGTGCTTTCATAACTTCTGGTCTTCTGCGCCCTAGAAAAGTGAGAAATACAAATAAAACATGTGGCATGCACACATAAAATAATACTATGTACACCAAGCTCTTATATGTGCTGGTGCGCGATTAGCTCTTTAGCCACACCCTCATGCTTTTAATTCCTTGAGCGCATACTGCGCTGGGTTAAATCAACAGACCGACGCAGGTGGGTGCATCAACTAGACCACTCTGCGTGACACACAGAGGTGTACATTACAACCCTTATCCCACTCTTAGACCGTCAACATAGTCATATGCTGTTCAGCATTAGGAGAAGAAGCAAGAATAATCAACTGGTTTCCAGACCTGGTTTACTTTCTGTCCGTGCTTGATTTTTATGCAGTTTTTATATAGCACAAACGTGACCCAGAGGCATTAGAGCACTTTACATGCACCAGATTATTTTATCAAAAGTCAAATTAATTTATTTTGTTTCTAAGCATGGGGACATTAGGCCCCAGATTTTGAAACACTTTGTGTTGGGTTTGCATTAGCGCAAACCTGACACTAAGGCCCTCATTATGACACTGGCAGTAAAATCCGAATACTGCTGCGATGACTGCCGCCAACATACCATCTCGGAGGCGAACATCCGTCTGCCAGATTATGACACATACGCGCAAAACCGACAGAAAACTGTCACAACCACGAATCCTTCAGACCCACTGAACATGATAAACTGTCGGGACTACCATCCATACCATTACGCCAATAAAACAACGCCGTCCAAATAATGACCCACCAATCACCACAGTGGACAGTTAACGGCAGTAAACCATTGCCGGTGAACACCGCCGCAGCTGAAATGGCTACACAAAAATAATATAAGACAACATTGGCCAAGACAAAAATTCCACACCTGACACAGATACACACACCCCACACACCCATCAACAGCACTATAAAATACACACCCACACTACCCACACTCCTTTGCAAACACGAAAAGACCGCAACAGCTAGCCATGCAAATCACAGAGACAACTTTACACACACACCACAACTACCCATTCATCGGTCACACACCCCACACCCCACCACATTACTCAACATCCTCTGCACAACACACACACCACACAACACCCATGTCCCCACAAAGGCACCCCCGTTTCACCGATGAGAAGTTGCAGGTCATGGTTGAGGAAATAGTCAGGGTAGAGCCACAGCTGTTTGGAGCACAGGTACAGAAGATATCCATTGCCAGGAAGATGGAGCTATGGCGGAGGATCGTGGACAGGGTGGGAAAACATCCACATACAAGGGACAACATAAGGAAGTGGTGGAACGACCTACGGGGGAAGGTGTGTTCAATTGCAGCAAGGCACCAGCTCGCCATCCAGAGGACTGGCGGTGGACCCCCACCTCCTCTCTCACAACTCACAGCATGGGAGGAGCAGGTCTTAGCAATCCGGCATCCTGAGGGACTCACTGGAGTAGCAGGGGGACTGGACACTGGTGAGTCAACAATAACAACCTACCACCAACCCAATCCTGCATGCCAACTCACCCCCTCACCCTGACTCCCTTAACCCCACTCCATCCCACACGGTGCACCACCCCATTAACCATATCTAAATGTTTAGCCCTGCAGGCCATGCCCTCTGCAAGTACATCCCTCCCAGCTCTGCATGCACACCCACTACCAATGCATGAACAGCATGGGGAACTACCAATCCCACAATACATCACCACACACCACCAAAGGTGGAAGGACAACACCAATATAACTGTGAAAGCTGGAAATGTGGAAAATGTCACAGAAATTCACCTTAACACATCACTTTCATCCCCAGAGGTGCCCCAGCCAATGTCAGCGTCGAGGAGGTGCCACGGCAACCCAGTGCCCCACCAGAAGATGCCCTTAGTGATGACAGCAACTCAGGAGGTCTGGATCTGGAGGAACTCCCTGGCCCATCTGGGACCACTGGTCAGTCGGACACAACATCCCACACCCAGTCCACCACAGGCCGCCCCCAGACTAAAAAACCGCAGCTGCCAGCCAACGCCCCCAAAACTTTGTCCCCAGGATACATCAATCACTGGTGTGCCCACCTGTACAGGGGTCCGAGTCTAGACCACACAGGCAAAACGATGAAGGTCCTGGTGTCAATGGGAATGGACACACGGTTCTGGGGACACAGGCAGAGGGGGCCAGGGACACTTGGAGGGCAGCTGTGCACCAGGAGAAGGACAGGCCCAGGGAACCGACTGCCCAGGAGGCACTCACAGATGCCCTGGGAGCAAACCAACAAACCCAGGACAGGATGGGCCAGGTGATCACCATCATGCAGGAGAACTAGCCGGAGGTCATGCAGCAGTTGCAGTCCCTAAATGCCAACATGGCCTCCCTTGTAGGGGGACGGAATGACAATGCCAACACCATGCGGGAGAACCGAGCACACGAGCGGCCCACTTTCACTAGCCAGTCCTCCCAACAGGCATCAACATCAGCTGCAGCTAGTGGACAAGAGGACCTGCCACAGGACCCGCAGGCCACCAGCACCCCGCCCCCTGCAGACGGTTAACCACCCCACAAGCATTCCCTGTGACCTAGAAAGTCACAAGAGACTGCTGCCAAGACCAAGACCACCGCCAGGAAATGAGCCCTCCCGAATGTCCCCCTTGTGTCCCACTGAGTCACTCTGTTCACTTTGGACTGCCATTGCTCCTCTTCCTACGGCCCCATGGACACTGGACCTGTGCCACAAACAGACTGGGCCAATACTCTGAACTTTTCCTCAACCATCTCCCCCATCTATTGCACTTCCCATTGTTTCTTGTTGTCAAATAAACACCCTTGAACACAACTTGAGTAATAGTGCTTTATCAGAAAGAAATGTGCAAAGCATTGAACTGTTCTATCCTGTGCAAATGTCCTGTAATGTGTGTAGCCATCCAACAAATGTGTCTTAGCAGTCTGTAGTCATCACTTCAGTTCACTGTTGTAACCACACCAACATCTGCAATAAGGGAAGGCGTAGGAGACAATCAATTGGGATGCAAAGGTAGTGACTGGCATAATACTACACCCACAAAGCACATAAATCAAATGTAGACATGTATGGATCAACAGTCTCACCTGAGTTTCATTGGAAGTACTGCTGAATGATCTGTGTTCTATTGTCCACATCTTCCTCCTCTTCCTCCTCCTCACTATCCTCAGTGTCCACTGCTGCCACAGCTGCATTGTCACCCCCCCCCCGCAGATAGAGCACATGGCGCCGGAGGGCCAAATTGTGCAGCATACAGCACACCACCACAATCTGGCAGACCTTCTCAGGGGAGTAGCAGAGGGATCCATCTGTCAGATGGAGGCACCTGAACCTGACTTTCAGGGGACCGTAGGTTCGTTCCACAATCCCCTTGGTACGCCCATGAGCATCATTCTACAGATTCTCAGCCCCTGTTCTCGGATTCCTGACAGGGATCCACAGCCAGGACAGGTTTGGGTAGCCGGAGTCACCTGCAAGAAGTGAGGGACACACATTAACCAAGCACATTGGCATGGGGTATGACTCCAGTAGGCATACACTGACATACATTGGGTGGGGACTCATGCTCATCTATAAGCCACACTCTGTGCCTCTTTAGTCATACTATCACCTGTGGGATGCTGCTATTCCTCAAGACATAGGCATCATGAACAAATCCAGGATACTTGGCAGTGACATGGGAGATGTACTGGTGAGCAAGGCACACAATCTGGACATTGAGTGAGTGGAAACTCTTCCTATTCTTGTACACCTGTTCATTGCCCCTGGGGAGGACTAAGGTAATATGGGTGCGGTCAATGTCCCCAATCATATGTGGTATGTGCCCCATTGTATGGAATTCAGCCTTCACAGTGGGCAATTCATCAACCTGGGGGAATGCGATGTTGCTGCACATGTGTTTCAGCAAGGCAGTCAAAACCCTTCCAAGCACAATCGAGAACATTGGCTGTGACATTCCTGCAGCCAAGCCCACAGTCACCTGGAATGAACCAGTTTCCAGGAAATGGAGCACTGGCAGGACCTGCACAAAGGGGGGAATTGCAGTGGTACAACGGATTGCAGGTATCAGATCAGGCTCCAATTGTGCACGCAGCTCTGTGATTGTGGCCCTGTCCAGACGATAGGTGAGTAGGATGTGGCGGGCCTCCAATGTAGCCATGTCCACAAGGGGTCTGTACACGGGTGCATGCCTCCTCCTCCTATTCCTCCGCAGTGGTTGGTGTCTAAGTGGGCCAAAAGGAATATGGATGTGACAACAGCATGCGTGGACACACAACATCAGAGTACAGAGTGCATATATGTGATTTGGACACCAAAATTTTCTAGGTGTGTACAATCAACACCAATGACGCACAGACAGAATCTAAACATGAGCACTAGCAGTAGAAAATGGCAACCGCCTGTCCTGTATGCAGGGACAGGTGGAAGTAACCTCACTCCGCCGGTGTTAGGCGTCATGGCGAAAGGCGGTCTGCACTGCTGTGCAATTAATCATTGGATAACATGGGGCTCTATGGAGTATAGGAACCAATGATGATCAACGCCGGCGGTGACGGTGTGCACCGCCCCGGATGTGACCGCCATTTCCTTTCTACAGCTTCACTTGATTCCTGACTATCCACTGGATGACATCTCCAATGAGTGTGCTTCTGTGACCTGTGTCTGGAACCTGCCATGGCCCATGCAACAGGGGAAAGGCCCTAGCCTTCATGTTGGAGGACTTGGGGAAGCTCAAGGATGGGGTCCTACCCCCGAATGGGCAGTTGTATGGACCTCCAGACCAACAGGTGAGTACAACATGGGTACGTTGCATGCGACATGGCTGCATGAAAATGGATGTGTGTGCTAGCAGTGTGTCGATGGGGGTATGGCTGCAGGCAATGTCAATGCAGAGGTACGGGTCATGTATGTACTACATGAGGGGCAAGTGCAGAATGTAGGCCATATGTGTGACAGGCTGGATTGGATGGTTTATGGTGTCCTTCTGTCTGTTTCCTCTCCAGGTCAGCACCCATCAGAAGAAGGGGTTGTGGCTTGCCATCGCCAAGGACATGCGGACACTGGTGGTCCATTGCCGGTGGAGCACCTACTACAGGAAACGGTGGGAGGACCTGAAACGCTGGGCCCGGAAGACCGCGAAGGCCCAGCTGGGGACGGCCTCCCAACGAAGAAGAGGTGCCTGTCAGATCCTAACCCCTCTATTGGCCTGAATACTGGCGGTGGCCTACCCAGAGCTGGATGGGCGCTTGAGGGCAACACAGCAGCCACAAGGGGGTGAGTCCAGTGTGTGTGGCATTCATCAGTTTTTGGCTGGCATGGGGTTTGAGTGCAGGTTTCTAGTCAGTGGATGCCCCCATATGCAGGTGTTGACTTTCCTGCATGGTCCTGATTAGCTATGTAGGGTGGTATGCATTCGTAGTATTGCTAAGTAGCTACCTTGCCATGGCTGACAGGGCTTAGTTGTTTCCAGTAGGTGTGCAAATGGTAGTGTATGGGTTCCTAGCTGCTGTAGTGCCTAGGCAATGGTTGATCACTGTGGTCCATACTGCCCAATCTTTGTCCCAGGGGGTGATTGTGATGGTTATGCCATCTGTGCTGTTGGTTGTGATTGCCGCTGTGCTCCCTTTCTCCCCACCCCTCTCCTTTTGTCATCCTGTCCATGTGTACATTAGCATCATCTGGCGAAGGAGCAGGGGCACCGGCGAGTGAGGGAGCAGCACCCCACGTGACCCAGTGTCCACCGATGCTGAGGGGACCAGTGGGACGGAGGGGGGGGGCACCACGGGGGGACTGGAGCTGAAACAACTGACTCTGATTCCTCCAATGGAAGCTCCTTGGTGGTGGCAGACCCCTCTGGGACCACCCCAGCTACATCTTCTTCCACCACCCCCGTACCAGCACCTCCCTCCCAGTTGCTCGTGCCGGCTCACCCAGGAGGGTGGGCATCTCCTTCGCCCCAGGCACTTCAGGCTCTGCCCCAGTCAGCCCTGCAGCCCTCAGTGAGGAGGCTATTGACCTCCTGAGATCCATCTCTGTAGGGTAGTCAATCATAGTGAATGCCATCCAGGGGCTGGCATCCCAGATGCAGCAATGCAATGCCTTCCTGGAGGGTATTCACGGTGGCTTGGCGGCCCCTACAGAGATCGTTTCAGGCTCTAGCCTTCTCTCTGATGTCAGCCAGTGTCCCTGTTTCTTCCGTCCCCCTTTCAACTACCTCTGCCCAGTCCCAGTCTCCTCTCCCCAACCCATCCCACGCACACATTCTGACAAGCATGTATCCAAAGCAACAGTCAAGACTCACAAAGACAAACACAGGCAGCACACATCAGTCCACAAGAACACACACAGCCAACATAGTTGCACACCCAACAGCAGCCACTGCCTCCGCTGTCTCCCTCCCCTCCTCCCCCTCACAGTCACATCAGCACTCACACCTGCATGCACAATATCAACAGTCCCAGATCCTGCCACCTGCACAGCCTTGCCCACAGTCACCACAACAGCAGACCGGCAGACATGCACCCCACACACCACATGGCAGTCACCACCATCACCACCTCATGCAGCACACCCACCTCACTTGCAGACACCACCACAACATCCATCCACACGCTTGCACTCAGACCCCCAACAGCCATGCACCTCACTCACGCACACTGTCCATGCACCTGCACCCAAGTCCAGCACACCTCCTCCTCCTACAACCACTCCCTATACCTCCACTCCTATTCCTCCTCCCACACTCCACCCCACTAGTCCTAAGAAGCTTTTCCTTTCTCAGCTTGACCTCTTCCGTGACCCCCACACCGTCCTGCCTGTAAAAGAAAGGTCTCCCGATACTGCAATTGCCACTAAGGGGCCCAAGAGTGGCACTCTGTTCCCCCCCAAACCCCCTCCTCTGCCCCTAAACAGAAGGGTCAAGTCCCACCCCCCCAAACCCAAGGACCCCCCCCCACCAAAAAAAAACACCCCCCACCACTCCCACCCCCACCTTCCCCCTGAGGTGCCTTCCTGTTCCACACATGATGCCCTACCCAGTGGAGTGCCCAGGGTGTCAGGAGTCAAGTTGGGCCTTGGATGTTGCCCTGTGGGTTGAACTGAACATTGGAGTGGCCCTTTGTGCATATGGTTATTTCATGTGGTCACTATTACCACCGGAATACAGTGGTCGGACCAAAGGTATGTGTCCTGCTTACTTCTGGGTTATGCTGGTGTTGATTTACTCTGCTGGTTGTCCTGGGTGTGTGGCATGTGTGTTTGGTGTGTGTTGTGCATGTGTGTCACTCTCCCCTCCCTCCCTTGTGTGCGAGGTGGCTGTACTCTACCATCGTCATCTTCCTCAGCGTTGGTGCTCCTGGACTACCATGGCGTAGTACAGCACCGGGAACACTTGCAGCTCTGGTTCCATGGCGGCCACCAACTCCTGTGTGTCCCTGGAGGTGAGTGTCTCCTTTTATATGATGTGTTTCCGCCAAGCTTTTGGTGTCATTGCTACTGTCCAAGAAATCCTGGTGGTGTGCTATGTCATAATATGGTGGGCGGATCCTTGTCTTCCACCTGCCTGAAGAGGGCTACCACCGTGTTCAGTGGTTGTGGTACATTGGCTGTCTATGGGAGGCATCACCACCAGGGTCATTATTTTGCAGTCATTACCGCCGGCCCGGCGACGGTACTACCGCCATAGCCAGCATGGCGGTAACCTGACCACCAAGCTCATAATGGCCACCAAAGTGTTATGCTGTTTTTTACTATATTTTACGAAATCAGGATGTGTTGTCCAGTTTCCCAAAGAAACACAAAGATGCAATATATGTTGCTTTGCATTATTGTGCATCAAGGGGGTGTATATGGACATTCTCATGCAACCACCCAGGGGTTTTCCCTATCTACAAACATTCGTAGAAAGGGATGTGTGCCAAAATCGTATGCGTCCATGAGCCAGGTGTAACAAGGAAAAACGTTTTCATATGTCCTCCTTTTTTCCCACTTTGCATGCGTGCTGCATTGAACAGCACGCACTCAATGTAGGACAAGTGTTAAAAGGATAGTTTTTGTACTAGAAGGCTTACCTTGCAGTATAAAACAATTCTTTACACCCTTGCACCCAGCCTAAAGTGCACCAGAAAGAGAGGAAAAGAATGCCATATTTTAGTAGATAAGGTGTTGTGTTATGTTATGTTATGTTATGTTTGTTATGTTATGTTATATTATGTAGATTTGTAGAGCGCGCTATCACCCTGAAGGGTATCCTGGCACTGTGCAGGTATAAGTGTAGGCACACCTAGGGCCTAATGGAACTACTCGAAAAGCCAGATCTTCAGCTTCTTTCGGAATTCAAGAAGTGAGGACATTCTTATGTGTAGAGGCAAGCCATTCCATGTTTTAGGAGTGATGTAGGAGAAAGCTTGACTACCAGATTTGGTTTTCCTTATGCAAATGGTGCCATTCTGCTCTCTCCCTTTCATGCAACACAGTGAGGCAACTTTAGAAGCTGCACATCATTGCATGAATCTCTCGTAAATCTGGGCCTAAGTGATTTGCTCAGAATCAAAGAAAATTGAGCTGACTCTGGACTTGAACCCGGCACCACAGCTTCAAAGCAAGAAGAAAGAAAGAAAGAAAGAAAGAAAGAAAGAAAGAAAGAAAGAAAGAAAGAAAGAAAGATTCAAAAGTAAGAATGATGGAAGCTCAGATAAGTTTCAGGATCTTACAGTATATATATATATATATATCTATATATATATATATATATGAACAGACAGAATAGGATTCCTCCATGGAAAAATAACTTTGCGCAGAGAATACAGTGTATAAAATTATATTAGCAAATATGGAGTTTTAGTATTTATGATTTATTTGATTTTATTTGAATCCTTATAATTGTATTAAATATAAATTGTTAATATGTTAATAATAGGAGGTAATACGACTATTTTGGGGTCTGGGTGTTTATTTGTAGACTAGTTATTGTTTATGAATTGTATGCTTTTATTACAGCCCTGAAGAAGCAGCTCATTACCACAAAGCACCTTGGCTGTATGTATTCATGGTTAATTTTAAGAATCACTAAGTAGATGAGATTCATTATCCAAAGAATATAAGCCAAAATAACACAGCCATTGTGTTATGACATATGAATAATTGTATGAACACTAAGAAGGTACTCGTTGTGGAATTACATTTTCATAATACCCTCTATAAAACAATTTAGTTTTTATTAAATATCAATGATAGTAACAATATTATGTTAAAATACTGATTTTACACTTTCAAAGCATAACAAATTAATACAATTTGTAATCTCATGATTATTAGTTGAGAATGGTTTAATAATTTTCTCTTCAATCAAATGTACATAATTGATTGAAAATACTAGTTGGTGGGGTTACTTGCTTAGTGGGTGGTAGCCAGTGCAGGGCCATTACAATCTAATACCCCAAAGGTATGAGTGTTAAGGAGGTGACTGTTGTTTAGATATGTGGCAAGGCATTTTGATATCATATTTTCCATGGCTTTTTCAGGATAAGACAGCAGGGGGGTAGGCTGTTAGTTGGCTAATGTTTGGGGTAATGGCTACTCTAATGGGGTCATGTCCTTTGATGAAGATATTGTGAGGGCAGGAGTCCAAGGGAACTCTGGAGTGTGTGGACTGCATGGTTGTTGCTTTTTTTGAGTGGTGATGGTGGGCTAGGTGGTCAGGATGATCCTCTAGTTGTTGGTTGTGATGGACTGGAGGGCTGAAAGGGCAGAAGGGTCCTGTTGAGGCTTAAATTTGTCATAGGTGCTGGTGATCTTACTGCTGAAGAATAGAGACAAGTATGGTGCAGAGATCCTGAGACGGGGTTAGGTTTGTTGAACTTCCTATTGCAGAGATTAAGTATTTTACTATTGTGAAGATTTCCGTGGCACAGCTTTGGCTTTGGATGTGGTCAGTTAGCACAGAGAGTTTGGTGGCTCTCATTTGCTGATGGTAGCATCTGAGGGTAGATTTGTAGGTGCTTTTCTTGGTGTTGGACTGACTTTGTCCCCATCTGAAATCAAGTTACAGTGGAATTTGATGAGCATGAGCTCTAGTGTACCAGCTTGCTTGTGGTCTAGTTCTTGTGGCTTTATTGGCTTTGAGAGTTGCCAGTGCATTTACACAGACAGTTATCCAGGCATTGAAGGTGGAGATGGATTCGAGGAGGTTGTTGTTGTGTTGAGGCCAGTAGTGTAGAATGTTGAAAGAGCAAGATGCTTTTGATATCTTGTTCTAGTCCCAACATCAAGATTTGACAATGGAGTTTCTGCAGTTGTTTGGTATGGGTATGCTGAAGTTGATTAGGGCGTGGTTTGACTAAGTGATCGGTGATGGGTTGTCTACTGTGCTGTTGCTTAAGCCAGTGAAGATAGGGTTCAGATGGTGTCTGGTGGCATATGAAGGGCCTAACACTCATCGTGTGAGTTTAAGGTTGAACAGGTCCTGGTCATGTTGGGTAAATTAGGTCCTCCAGGTGGTAGTTGAGGTCGATGTGGAGGATGAAGGCACTGATGTTGAGCATAAGGGGGACATCAAAGTCTGCAATGCTAGTGCGTGTGCTGGGGGATGGAGGGGTACACAATGGTGCCACTCAGGGTGTAGTTGGAGATGATTAGGAATTTGAAGGTTAAGTATTCCATTTTGCTAGTGGTGCCTTTTTAGGTGGTGGAGCACTGGAAGAATTATTTGAAGAAGATAGCAATTTTGTCTCCGGGTCTATTTGTCCTTGTATCTGGAGGGGATGGATTTCTGTGGGGATGAGGGGGGCTGTCAAGGGAGTCAGCAGGTTTTCAGTTAGAAAGAGCAGGTCCAGCGAGCAGACGAATAGCAGATCACACATTTTAGTGGCGTGTCTAGTGAAAGAGCACCTGTTCAGGTGTATGCAGGACAGGGAGGGGTAAGGTGTAGTTTGGGTCAGGTGTCTGTTGAGTGTGTTGGGTGTGTGAGATGAGAGGGGAGTGAAATGGGTGCAGGAGGCTGCATGTGAAATGGCAGGTGGTGCAGGAGAATACACCTTCATTGGTGTGAAGTGAGACGCGGCAGCAGGGCTGGAAGATGCAACAAGCATTAAAGGTGAGGAAAGTCGTGATGAAGTAGCGACGGAGGAGTCCTGGTGCTGGGTACAGGTGGGGCATGGGTGGGTGGAGACAGGGTTGCCATTAAATGAAGGCAGTTTTGGCGTGAAACCAGTGGTGTCATTTCTTGTTCGGATGGATGATTTTTCCACATGCCTGGTAGCAATGGCATGTGAACGTCCACTGTCTTATTTTCTTCACTTCAAAGAGCTAGGAAGTGAAGAACTCCCCTACAAAAGATAAAAGAGGCAGCTCCATTGGCCATGTAATCCTTAACCTCTCCTTTGCGATGCCGGTCAATTGATTTTCCATATGTGGCAAATTAGTTGAGTGTTTTTATGATGGAGAGACATTAGGAGGCGAATTGAAGCCACCAAACATTCCTTTCATAAGGAAAAACGAAACTAGGCCCAACTTATGAATACAAACAAATGTAATATCGAAGCATTACTCGTTCAACTGCTATGGAAATTTTGCATCTGGAAATTCCACCAAAATGTTGGAATTGCTTTGTACCCCAAACATACTGTCCTGGTGAAAGCCAGGAGATTGGGACATTTCCAGATGGGTCCACAATTAGAAATTACTCATACTACTAAATCTGTGAGTACTGAGCAACTATTTGGAGATTCCGCCAATAGAAAAGCTTACATATTCAGTCCTGCCAGAGTAAATTGATTAATTTACAGAGAACTGGAGGGGAACATCTTTAAAAGTGATGGTTTTGAAAGTAGTGGAAGGGGTTTCTCAACTAGGAAAAAAGATTTTCTGTGATGAAAAAGTAAAACTTTTTTAAAAGTGTGATTATGCTTTACTTTATCCAAAAGGCGCTCTGTTACCAATGTCAGATTAGAATATATTTTGTAAATCACCTTGCAGTCATCATTCTTTTAATTTATTTTGCTGGCATAGGCATGGCAATCGTAAATTAAACATTTACATCGCTAACGACAGGATGAGGATTAAAAGTCAATATTGTAAAGTAACATGCAATATCACACTAAAAAACTACGAAAAAATCAAAGCACTCCACAACTCAATATTCCTCATTAGATCACATTAACGTGTTTCCATCTGTTTATCACACTACAAGTCTACTTTCTATGTACTTTCAATTTAGCATCCCTCTTTTAATCCATTAATCAATTCGCCCACAGAGCACATTCTATCTAGTCACTCCCTGTCAAGTTTTCCTCGAGAAAGTAGAAAGGTATGAAACAATTCTCTGTACCTCCACTGTTTCACAGCACTATTGATCTCCCGTCACAGAGCAACACTCAAATAAAAGAAGTGCTCATAGTCAGTCAGGCAGCAATATCCAGTTACCCAGGCTCACACCCTCGTCTTGAGTGCCTGTACTCAGCAGCAAGAGTTATCATTGCCTATTCGCTCAAGGTCAGTCCAGCAGGGCTAGCTCAGGGTACATTAGTAGGTCTACTTCCCACTTGGCTTGGAGTAGATTCAGGGGGACTAATGCCACCAATTCTGGAGGGAGTCCAGTGAAAGTTTGACATGCAAGCCACACACAGGCATATTCACTAGTCCTCATGTTTAGGGTCTGCACCAGAGCTCTTTTTCCTCTCTACTCCAAAAGCCATCTGCTCATTCACAGTTCTTTCTCCTTGTGCAGGAGCTTTTGAAGCGTTTAGGGGACCTCAGCCCCCACACATTTAATTCTATCACACCAATCTTCCTACATTCTACCCTTTTTGCAGTCACCACTCATCTGGACTGTGGGGTCAACCTACTGTCTGTCCTTGCCCCAGAAAGCATTCTGGGAATTTTAAAGGCATCTGATTTCCCAGGTACAGGGTCAAATCACTCAGGTCCCACTTTTCTCCTCCATCAACGTCATCCTATTAGGACCCACCTTGATAGGAGCATCCTGTAATAAAGTGGAAACATGATTCTGCCCTCTGCAGCTTATCCAAGCTGAGAACATTCCTTACCTATCATCAGAACGATGCTGCAGCAGCTTATAAAAATCTCAGCCTCACTATCTTTTTTTGGAAGGCACAAGTTAATCTCCACTAGAATGTGGAACTATTGTGTTGAGCCACTTTCATCTGTGAGTTGAAGGGGCAGCAATTATCTTCACTCAGACAGGTCAGCCGAAAGTGAATTTAATCAAGTCTCTGAAGAAATCATAATTCATTTACACCTATGTGATAGAACACAATAATGGTAAAATGTACCCTAAACATAGCTAGAGGATAGATTCTAGTCTTTCTATGCTGTGTCAATCAGAAAATATAATTTGACACCATTTGCCCATAAAGTGACTACTAACTGTAAAAGGAATATGTTTTTCTTTTGCATGCAAATGAATTATGGGGACCCAACTTAAACATGCTTTGGGTCCACATATAAACGCAGAATGGGCGTATCTGCCACAAATCTACCTGAGTGCAGATAATAGGCTAAATTAAAAAAAAGGCCTCCTCGCTCAGCCTTCACACATACACCTCTTTTGCCTGTGTTATCTGCACCCTACCAGGAGCCAACTGACCCAAGCTCCCCACAGGCAGACAACCTAATTTTAAATAAATGTGCAATATAGGTGAGCATTACAGTGAGTGGGAATCCAATTGGATATCTAAACACCACAGCAGAATTTAAAAAACACATGTCCAAAAGCTAAAAAATTGGTTTCAAATTTAACATGTTCATTAAAGCTTGGCAGGCTGGTCTGTCACCTGAGCACATCTTAGACACGAGGCCTGTGACATGCTGTGGTTTTATTCAAATAAACATACAAAAAGAGAACAGGCGCAGCCTTCCATCTCAAAGAGAAGATCTAACCATCTGTCCACTGAAGCCAGGGTGAATCTCAAAGTAATTTGTATGTATGTATGTACGTATTTCATATTTATAAAGCGAATTCCGACCAAGGCATCGAAGCGCTAGGAACAGAAGTGAGGGAGCCACCAAAGACAAAGCAGATGGAAAAAAAATCCTGGTCACGTCTACTGTGGAAAGAGCCAAATTTTTATCTTCTTTCTAAAAGCCAAGAAATCCTGTTATTTCCTTATCATGGGGGGGAGCATATTCCAGTGTTTAGCTGCAGCCACCGTAAATGCCTTATCGCCCCATCTGGCCTTCTGAGTCCGTGGTGCGTAGGCCAAGTTGGAGTCAGCAGATCTAAGCTGACAGCTAGGGATATACCAGCGAAGCCCCGAGGTCAAATGTTCAGGGTTGTGGGTATATAGAGCTTTATGTGTTAAACATATTGTCTTAAAGACAATACGTTTCTTCACAGGTAACCAGTGTAGTTGCCTCAGAGTAGCATTGGCCGAAGTGGAACAAGGGAGATTGAGTGTTAAACATGCCGCAGCATTCTGGATAAGATGAAGTTTACTGAGTGAAAGCTTGTCAATATTAAGCAATAATGCATTGCAGTAATCTATTTTAGAGATTACCAGAGCAAGGGACACTCTGAGCTTCTCTTGTAAAAAGGGAAATATTTTTCTCAGAGTTTTCAATATCCAGAAACAGATTTTAGTGTTAGAATTAACCTGTGACTTAAAGGATAAAGCAGTGTAAAAAACAAAAACAAAATTCTTAGTAGAGCCAATAGGTACAGGTAGGTCTCCACACACAGATGGGCACCAGCGGGAGCTCCATAAATTTCCACTAGATCCAAAGAGGATAATTTCAGTTTTGTCGCCGTTCATTTTGAGCCAATTCATACCCATCCATCCATTAACCTCACATATACATTGGTGGAATCGTTCAGCGACTTCTTCCCAGTTCCCATATACAAGAATGATTAATTGAGTATCATCCGCATAAGAGGTGGTCAAGAAGCCAAATGAGCAAATCTGTCTGACCAGTGGAGCCATATATAGATTAAACAGAATACGACTGAGTGAAGAGCCTTGGGGTACACCGCATGGTAACTGATATGCAGGTGCTTTAAAATCTCCACAGGTTACTATGGTAGATCTATCTTCAAAAAAGGACTTCAGTATGTCTAGAGCGGTGCCCCTAATGCCTGCCTGATGCAGGCGATGCTTCATAATTTGAGGATAGATGGTATCAAACGCTGCTGATAAGTCTAGGAGCACTAGAATGGTACCAACTCCCTCATCAACTAGTTTCCGGATAGTATCCAAAGTGGTAATGAGGGCAGATTCTGTACTATGGCTCTTTCTGAAACCATTTTGTGTAGGATCTAGAATGCCTGAGTCTTGAAGAAACATGGCCAATTCTTCATTGATGTGTTTTTCGAAAATCTTCGATTGAAAAGGCAGTAGAGCAATAGGCCTCAGATTCTTAAGGTCATTAGATTTACCATTGGTTTCTTTTTCAAGGAAATCACCATTGCTATCTTGAAAGAGGAAGGAAACACATCTGAGGTCAAAACCTCGTGAAATATAGGGACAAGGGCAGTAGAAACTAGATCCGGGACAAGCTGTAGAATATGAGGTGGACAGAAATCAGTGGGGGAACCAGATTTAATGGTTGTCATATTTCTTTTATCTTCTCTAAGCAGAGAGGCTGAAATTTTGTCAGTATAAGGCTATCATCCTTTAAGAAACTGTTCAAGGAGCCGTTTAAATCACAAGTATCTGCGGGTTGTAGAAAGTCCACCTGAATATGTAAGATTTTACTTTCAAGAAAGGTTGCCACCTTACTGCAAAAATGTTTACAATTCTCAAAATCTGTAGGCATGTCAGAAATGGTGAGAGAGTGTACTACTCTAAAAAAAATCTCTAGGAGTGTTAATAGTTTCATCAATTCTATTTGAGTAGTATTCTGTTTTAGCAATATTAATGGCATTTTTATACAGACTAAGAATAGCCCTGAGTTTTGCCCTTTCAATTGGGAGTAGGGTCTAACCTCCATTTCCGTTCTTGTTGACAGTATTTTGTTTGCCAGTTTTTAAGATCGTTCGTAAACACAGGCAGTTAGCCTTTTCCCTCCTTGAAAACCGAGGTGGTTTGCAGGGGACCAGCTGGTCCATGGCTGTTCTAATCCCCTGATTAAATCTGTCTAAGGCGGATAGAGGGAGGTTCTCAGCAGCTTTCCAACCTGAGACCAAAGCAGGCCTAAGATGAGCCTCTTTAATACTGCTCCAATGCCTGACTGGCTTCAGGGGGAGAGGGTTAACTGTCTGAGAGACAAAGAGATTAATCTGTCTGAAACTGAGAAGATGGTGATCAGTCCAATCGAATGCCCTATTATCTATAATAACAACATCATTGTTACGGGCAAAAATTCCATCAAGTATATGGCCAGCCCTGTGAGTGGCTGACGTAATTTTCAAAAACCAGTCAAAATATACCATAAATTCAAGAAAATCAGTAACGTGGGGATCCTGACTATCATTGAAATTAATGTTAAAGTCCCCCAGTACTATAGATCTAGGATTCATAGTTATTGGCTCAGTAATAGATGGCCAATGCTTTATAGGTCTTCTGAAATGTAAAAATCATTTTCATGGATTTTACCCATAGAAAATTACCAGTGTTTCAGATCACTGTAAATATTACCTGCCATTTGTTATGAAAAATATTTGGACCATCTCTTCCCCAGAAAGATAACTTCAATTACAAAGTTTAGGCTAGGCTCGCTTCCTGTAAAGACCTTCACAAGGAATTGGTCGAACAAGAATCAGGACACTAATTCCACACAGCGTAGCGATGAATCAGCCCTGCACTTTATGCTGCTATGCACTTTTTCTCTGCCAGCATGGAGGTTACATCTACACCCACCTTTTACAAAATATAATATGAGACGTTGCAATGCTGCCATGAATGTTTGTCTCTGAACTGACAGTGAATCCATTTTTAATCCACTAATTTCTATTATTTATGCAGCTCGGAAATTTATGTGGCTAACTCATGAATAGACTGATATTAAACTATAACTATAGACTGATATCTAACTATAGCCGTTCAAACCTGTTTCAGGCCTGCCACTGCAAGGCCTGCATGCGCAGTTCACTGCCACATTGGCTTGGCATCTTAATTACTTGCCAAGCCGAAAACTTCCCTTTTACTACATATAGGTCACCTTGAAAGTAGGTAGCCCTATGGGCAGGGTGCTGTGTATGTAAAAGGTCATATTATTTTTATGTGTGACATGTCCTGGTAGTGACAAACAACCTATTTGGTTTCTCACTGCTGTGAGTGCTGCAACTCTCACAGGTTTACCTTATATATGTCTAAGTGATCATTTCTGATCTATGACGAGTAGCGTGGGCATGTTTAGTATGTTTGAAATGGTAGTAAGAAATCATCTGTATAGGTGCAGGTGGATTTTTTATTACTATGGTGGAAATGCCAATTTTAGAAAGTGAGCATTTCACTGTGCTTATGGCTATTGTGCTTTGCAGCCTGACTCCAATCCACAACTGGGGTAGAGTGACACCTGAGCTTTGTGCATACTATCCAGACTGCCATCACACAGAGAGGGTGGAGGTGTAACAGGATTACATTTGAATACTGAATGGTCTTCCTGGGCTGGGAGATTGGGAGGCGGGACACACTTACATTTGTATAGGCTGTGTTTTGCTTTCACACAATGGGCTCATTCACCCTCTACTGATGTTTGGAGCCAGGACTAGGGCTGAAAGGGGGTGATGTGCACTTCTAAAACTCCCTTGAAGTGCCCCCTAGATCAAAGACATTTTGAGGAGAAGTACAGGGGCGATAGCCCCATGTTTTTAGACATTGTGTTGAGTTGTAATTAGAAACTGTTGGCTCCACAGACTGCATATTGCCAGGAGAACGTTTTCTGGAACCACCATTGGACTTAATTGCTTGTTGGGCTGACCTGTGGCCTGCTGGACCGCAAACTGAAGCCCCAGAGCTGGAGGATTTCCTGATTTCATGGTATATGTCATTCTGATTCCTGCATTGTGAGGGTGATGAGTCTTGATCCAGGATCTGCATCATATGCGCAGTTATGGTGTTTTCATGATGTGCAATGTAGAAATTGCCCTTCTTTCATTACACTCATTGTGATGTTTGACCTTTGCTTGGTTGGCAAGGTAATCACTGTTTTAAGAGGTTTTGGTCCATGGTTTATGAACAATATATATTTTATATTTTGACATAACATTCTGTGGAGTTTCTTTTGTGGTGTATTTATTGTGTCACTGGTCTTGAGCAAGCGCTTAACACATTGCCTCTGAGATGAGCCTGGCTGCTTGTGCCAAGTTACCAAGGGGGTGAGCAGGGTTTATCATGGTTGTATAGCTCCCTTACCCTGACTTGAGTGGTGGGTTCCCTGGCTTAGGTGCATAGCCTAGCCAACCAGAAACCCCATTTCTAACACAATGGGCTTGAAATCAATGGCTTTTCATGTCAAGAAGCTCTAACTATGTAAAATTCTTGTGCTCATACCTAAATTGTTTAAAGCCACTTAGGGCCTCATTCCGAGTGTGGCAGTCTTTCGACCGCCACACTCATGGTGGCTGTCAGGAACGTTGCCGATGCAGCGGTCTGACCGCCACATAACAACCCTGGCGGTCCGACCATCAGGAAACCGCCACCTCCACCAGGTTCTTGGATCCCGACAGTCTGGAGGTGGCAGAGATCCTAATCCGCCTGGGCAGCATTGCATGCAGTGCTGCCCTGCGGAGAACAGATGCAAGGGGCCACAGGGGGGCCTCTGCACTGCCTATGCACTTGGTATGGGCAGTGCAGGGGTCCCCATTCCCAGCACCATTGCAATGTTCACTGTCTAGGTTTCCGCCCGCCAGCCTAGCAGGAAACTCTTAATGGGTCCAGCGGGGAGGTAGCCAGTGTAGGTAGCCAGTGTGACGGCAACCTCCCCGTCCTAATGAGGCCCTCAGTTAGGAAGGCTGTGGGGAAGATGGTGTAGCGAGCTGGGGAGAGCGAGTGACATAATTGTACATATGTCACTCTTCTGTTTTCTCTTTTTACATTGTTATAATTAAGGAATTTTGCTGATGTTGGAGGAAGAGAATGAACCCTAGTTATTCTAATTGTTATTTTATTTATATAGTGCTTACCAAAGTTGCTCGTCAGCCCAGCAGGAAAGTGGCAGTAGCATTGTCGCAAGCTCGTAATAGAGCCGGCGGCAATGCTGCCACCTGCAGAGGGCACCAGCACCCTGATAATGCGCATTGTCTACACAGCACAGCATTGCACAGCAGACAGTGCCCATTACGAGGGTGCCGGGCAAGGAGACCCCTGCACTGCCCATGCAATGTCATGGGCAAAGACAGAGCAGGGCCCCCCCGTGGCCCACTTCACCTATTCTCCACCCTCCTTTTCATGGCGGTGAAATTGCCATGAAAAGGCTGGTGGAGAACCAGGTCATAATCAGCAGGGTGGTGCTGACTTCATCGCCGCCCTGGCAGATTACGATACGCACCATCGTCATCCTATTGGGAACATTGTTCCCAGCGGAGATGGTGGTCGTTTGGTGCTCCGACCGCCAAACTCTTAATTTATCGGTTGGACCGCTAAACTGGTGGCGGACCTGACTGCAACCTCGGGTTTGGCAGTCTGTTCGCCACCAGACTCGTAATGAGGCCCCATAGCACCAAAGAAAAGTCAAGTTGGCAGGTTTTATAGTGCACTGTTGTTGCATTGCATAATTAAATATATTAAAACCAGTAATGAAAATATGATATTTATAGGTAAACTTTATTGTGGGCTGGATTGAGCTCATTAAAAGCCAGTGTATTTCATCTATGCACATATCCTGCTGGTAGTGGGAATCAAGAGTACCAACTCTTACCATAGGGCCCTGCTAAGTATCTAACCCAGTGCAAATAGTCTTCCAAAAGCTAGGCTGGCGTTCATGTTTCATGCCTGGCTCCATTAGCACAGCAACGCAGGGTACAGTTGGCACGTTTACTTTTGTGGCATCAAACCAATGGAAGCTGGGTAGAAACCATCAATGTATTTCAGAAGTGCCACTTCATAACTTCATGCAGAGTATTTGGTCAATGCTCACTTACACTGTGTTCCAACCAACATCCACAGAAGCCCAAAAAAACATTGATTCTGCTTAATCTAACATCCTTGATATTTCACTTCGGCTTGGTCAAAGCAACATATATAATTGGTGAGTTAAGGACATCTTTAACACCTACGTTCTTTGCGAGGTGGGCTAGATCACAGGTCAGCCTCCCTGGAGACCTAAAAAGTTCTTATTCTTTACACTTTCAAATGTTGAAAATCATACGTTCTCCAGTAAAGTTTACATAAATCCAACAACCAATCAGTACTTTGTGACAATATCTTACTACAGAATCATGTAAGTAGCAGAAGGTCAGATTATGTAAAGTCTCATTTCTTAACCTCTCTAACTCTACTGAAAAGCTCAAAATAATGGCATAATCTGTAGGTGGCATCAAGAGATTATGCTAAATAGGTTTTCAGAGGTGTCCTCTTGTTATTTTCTTAGCAACAGTTTAATCCTTACATAGTGCATTTTTAGTAGATTTCTTACCCACTTTAAATATTCTTTTAAAATGCCCACTTTATAGATGACCATTCAAAAATAAAACTGTAGCTTGGGGTACAGCCTGTAGCCTGGAATTTATGTTTTGTCAAAACTTTACTTCTTATGGCTCAATGTTGATTTTACAGGTCCTACATTTGATTGTTGCTAACTACAAACAGGGGAAATGTAAAAGACATGTCAGATGTGTGGAAAAATAACTATATAAAGTGAATCCTGATACCAAATTCCATGACATCAATGATGGGGCAAATCAGTTTACAAATTCAATATAGGAAGGCTTTGCAGAACAATATAAAGCATAAAATGCTTACAGCCAGTGCACAAAGTCAAATAGAGATTGACAGGAGCAGTGCAACACATGTCATACATTGAGCTTAGATTATCCACATGGCAAGTCAGTAAAGTACATGAAACTATTAAATGTAGAAAAAGGATTATAGAGAAAGACTGGGTAAATCCACGGGTAATCTCAGGGATAGGGGGGAGTATGTCTGTAGCATCAATACACTTCACTGATGCTGTTAATTTTGAAAAAGAAAACAAGCATGATGGGCACCAGTAATGTATTCAAAAATAGCAGCTGGGTGCTCTGGCTTATAAAGTTAAGTTCCTTTGCTATTAATGTGTAGTCTACATTCAGTAGACTAATTGGGCTATAGTTGGTTGGAACTTGCAGTCGCATATCTTTTTAAAACACCTTCCAACTACGTCTTCAGAGAAAGAGTCTGGAGCACTCTACCTTTCAGAATTTCATTAAATAATTTCATCAGAACCCTGTGAATTTTCAGAAAAAATATATTATAAAATTCATAAGATCCAGTCATTCCCACAGCATTTACGATAAGCTGAGCTGTCAAATGCCAGTTTTAATTCTGTCTTGGAGATATTTTGTGTACAATCGCAAGCTTTTTCATCAATTATTTTAGGGCTCTAAATATTACCTGAATATTGGTGAATTGAGATATCTGTAACACCAACAACTGATTGATAAATAGTCTTGTAATGCGCAAGAGAAATCTGCTTTATCTGATAGTCTTGCTTTGTGAATTGTTTACCGGCAGGGTCTAAAATGTCCGAAATTCTATTCTGATGGTTTTAATCTTGTTGAACTATGCTGCCATTCTTTATGTATGTGTGATCTCTTTGTAAGAGTATCATCCCAGAGCTTTATCATTCGACAATTCTTCAGAAAGAAAACAATCTTTGAAAGTCCTTCTTGCCTGGTACTAATTATTGATATTTTCTTTTGAGCTAGAGATCATCATTTGGAAGGTCTATTTTCTATTGTTTCCTGCATTATTCATAGCTTTAGTAATCTTTCTTTCCTTCTTGTTGAAGTAAATTCAATCACTTGCCTCCCTGATGCTGCCTTGAAAGTATCTCAGACAATTGTGAAATCTGCAGTGCCTATATTTTGTGCAAAAGCTATTCGAAAAAAGTGCAAGTGGAGTTTAACCATTCCTTCCCATATGGTAATTTCTTACTATAAAACCATCTCGGGATGGGGCGATGCACTGACTCCAACTCTACTTCTAAACGAATGAAGGGATGGTCAGAAAAGGTATTTCTACTTATTACCATTTTTTCCTGGCAAGATGCTGAGAAATAAAAAAAAAATCCATACAAGCAACAGTATTCAGTCTTTTAGAAAAACAACTATATTACCTGGTTGCTGGATTATCTACCATCTAGGGAACTATTAACACAATCTCTGATTCCAGTAATGAAATAAGTATAGTGTTTAGCTTTTCTTTGTTTTTATCCTTTCAAGAAGAGTCAGGTTGCGTTATCCGTAAATAAGTAAAACTGCCTCACATTATTATTGATCCGGTAGATTGCATTAAAAAGGTATTAAGTTGCTGCAGTGAGTCATATTCATCTTCTATAAAACCATAATAGCTGACAAAATCAAAAAAGCTTTCTCCATAAAACAGCTTTAACTCATACTGATCTGCTGTTTCTGTCAGATTCAGTAGCTAGTACTTCAAAATATAAGTTCCTTCTGAAAATAAATTGGAACACGGCAATGTAAAGAAGAAAAGAAAGAATATGATACCCACTTTTGGGATCCATATGTCTTTCTATTTTTAAAGTGAGATTCCTGAAGAACGATTAAGCCTATGCTCTGCTTGTATAACCATTTCATCAATGCTGATAGATGTACTTATTATTGAATCCATTCGCGATACAAGTTAATACTTTAACTGAAGGCATTAATCATAATGAAAACCTTAATGAACAATTTTTGTAACTTCTCCCTTTTTTCCTTTTCACCTGTGCTTTGTATACCCCTCCTTCCATCCCAGGTTTCTCCTTTGAGAACCCTGGTACCACCATCTTCTGTCTGACTGCCACTGGGGGGGTGATCTGCAAAAGCCTATCTGACAGCAACAACCCTACTTCTTACAGGGTGCTATAAAATGAGTTTGTTGTTTGGCCATGATTGACACATCTTCTTTTAATAGAAAAGATATACTGCAATTTTAGCGTTTGAGAACTGTATAGAAAAGACATCAAAAACCAACACACTCCAAAACAAGAAAAAAGAAAGCCTGTGTTATGTGTTACATTGTCCTTTCAAGTAACCTTCTACCTTAAGGGGTCACTCGTCTCCCCCATCTGTTTCAATGTAAAATCAGGGCAACCAAAAAATGGCATTTCCTCAACAAGAAAGTTATCTTACAGAACAGGACTACTTTGTTGTACTAATCCCTTCTAAAATAGTGTGAATACCCTTTACATTAACAAACACATGAAATTTACCTTTATGGAGCACCTTTAGCTTCACTTGTTGGTCTAAGAAGACCTGTACCCCAACAGATCTAAATACAAAATCATATTCTTAGACTACTTTCACCTATGTGCTGTCTTGATAATCATGTCAGAAAAACTTCAGATTTATTTATATTTTAAAAGATGTACACATGATGGCTTCAGACAGATTTTGTTCCTTTTTCCTGTAGTCAGAAAAGTTTACTAAAATTGTGTGGGGAAATTTAGCATTAGAACCCCGGGACTGTGCAGAACCCAGTATGCCCCCATTTAATCAAATCCTGAGACAAATTGGGAAGCCAGACCTCTAATTTGTCAATAAATGCAATAGTGCATATTTGATCCCCCCAAAAAAAACGTGCTTTTACACTTCTTCTACTCTGTTTACAATTTGTCCACGTTTCTCATCCAACTTTTTCTATTGCACGTTTAGATCACCACCGGCCTGGGTTTATGTTGCTTTCATTTCTCTGATTTTCCTTAGTATCATTTCTAGTGATGTGGTGGACGCTACTAATTTGTGAAGAGGTTTTGCGGTGCCTCCTTAAAATGAGAAGAAATATTTTGTGAAACAGTTCTGATATGTTCTCCTGGAACATTGTTGTTGAGGCCCTACCCCTGCTGTTGATGACATAGAACTACTGATGAATAGCTCCTAGACTAGCAGAATGTGGGGGAACCTATCCACAGAGCAACCTTGCCTTTGATGAACACCTCCAATCTGTGCTTCTGAACCAACTAAAAATTAGGTATTGCTGCCTGAGAAATTAATTCTGAATGTGAGATTAATTTCAGAAGTCATGACCACTGGTTTCCACTGTTTTGAAACAGAGGATAGGGTTCAAACATTGAGGGCTGTGGATCAAAACAAAGGATAGCAGGTAGCATGTGCAGGTCAAACAGGTTAAGTGCTTCCATTTCAAAGAGGAATTTCATCCACACTACTGCAGGCTTGCATGATCTGGATCGCATGCGTTTGACCCTGTCGTGCCTTGATCTACAGGCTCTGTTTAAGCCAGTTTTGATATTTGGGGTGCCATTATATTTGAAGCTTTTATTTACTCTCAAACATTGATTACTGTGTTTTATGTTCTGTAGTCTGAAAAAGCCAAGCTGGTTTCTCCAATGGAAAGCTTCCAGGAGACAATTCACTCTCTTTTAGCTATTGTAGCATGATTCAGGCTTTTCTGTGAACCTCACAGTTAATATGGCTTCACTGAAGAATTTACTGTAGCTGCAAGCAGCACCCCCCAGGCTGCCACTAGAATATAGGCAGATGCAGAACCTCTAGCTCATGTGTCTCCCCACCCTACCAACTTCTTGAGTGCAGGGTCATACTTAGCGAGGACCTCAACCCCCCAGTTTGGAATACCTCCCCTGGGCTAATTCTGCTGTTTTATGGGCTTGGCACTGCAGCGCATCCTTGTCTTCATCCTGGTGTTTCTGAAATGAATCTGGAATTAGTCTACCTCATAATTTCTGAGGTGGCTGCACCTACTTCTGCTGTAGCTTCTCAGGATGTGTGCCTTGCTGTGACACCAAGTTACATTCCAGGGGGTGACAATGAAGTCAGCGCAAGCCTACAGTCGATGCAAAGTGGGCAGAGTCATTCCCCAGCTGTCAGTGTCTCATGTTGTATCAATCTGGTGTTTAGTAAGGTGTACAGCTGGGATTCAAGGAGGGTTTGAATGGGGTCTGGGCTTGCCATATGGACAGAGACAAGAATGGGTACAAGGATTGTCATAAATAAGAAAAAGTCTGAGGGAACATGGTTTAGGTATCAAGATGGGATTAGAGTAATGAGTACAGACTGGGTTTGTGATAATGATAAGGGTTAGGCTTCAGATAAAATATCATGGGGCTGATTTACAAAGATATTTTGGAGCAAACAAAGTAGCACTTCTGTAGCACTCTTACATACCCTAGTTAATTGGCTGCAAAACATTTAAAATGGGAATACAAATTTACAAATTAGTAAAAACAGAAAGGAATGTGCAATCTTTGCAATTTTTCTATTAGAGAGTTGCACATTTCATAACTGATTCACAAAGGAATGGAAGAGCACATAAGAATGCTTCTTCAGTGCTACTTCCAATGCACGTAAATGCTTTTTTGAGTATGCGCTGTATTGCTTCCTATTATTTTAAATAATTGTGAAGTCACTTTTGCAATAAATGTTCTGATAGTACTCGATTGCACAAAAAGCAGTTCAACTCACTGCTGCATATCCCTAGTTTATATACAACAGGCAGGGTCTCAAATTGCGTGTTTTTCATTTGCTCAGTTTGGGCATGATTGATGGACACAACGTGTTTATCGGTGAAGTATCTCATAGCTATTTAAACATTGTTTGCCTTAGAAGTTGGCTCAATTCCTATAAAAAGACACCATCTGTCCCTTGCTAATATTTTTTTTTTTTTTTTTTTTTTAACATATGAGGTGTGTATGGAAATAAATTTGAATTCATCTGATACGAACCTTCATTTATTTTAGAGAAATTGAATTTGGGACTTGGCTGTTTTTGAAGTGGAGATGTGAAAATAGAATCACATGAGTAGAATAAATATTACTGAGCTCCAAATACATAGCCTGCTTTATTTTTAAAAAAATGTGTATTTGAGACTTTGAAGTCTTAGGGCCTGAATATGATCTTGGCGGAGGGGAGTACGCCATCACAAACCTTACGGATATCCCATTGTATTACAAGTAACATAGGATATAATGGAACTTGCAATTAGGTAATTTTAGAGTACTAAGGAAAGGTAATATTAACATCTGATGTGGAGATCTTCTAGCTAGCCCTATGTCAAAGATGTTGCCAGAGCCTTGTAGTTAACATATGTTTCCCTATTCATCAGTTTGTGACCCAGCACAAATACTACAATGATCATTGTGCTGTAAAAAGACTTACAGATTTTAGGGCAATCTGATCGTCATTGAACATCAGTCTTCTACAAGTCTTGTGTCATATAGTGTTCCCACTTCTGAATGGGAAAGGGGTGAAAGTGCCATACTGTTTAGCCACTCACACACATCCTGCCTGACAGACCCTACTGGCCTCAAACCTCTGAGCCGGAGCATATGGTTGCCAGACTTTGGACCTAGGATATGGAGAGCAGAGTTTTTAGAGCTATAGTCAGTGCAATCACTGACAGAAATGTCTATTCCACTGAAATGGGCTAAAGGTGAGATCTGGGATAATAATTAACTTTTTTCCTGGGGTACCTAATTTGTCTCATCAAAACTATCTCAGAGTTCTAGGCACCCAAAACCAAAACGGTGATTCCCTTTTTTTGCCTGTTGTAGCCGATACTCCCACCTCCATTCATGGCCCCCCAAAAAAGATCATCTCATGCACTGAGCCACAGTCTGGTCCAGGCCTCATGTAGTGCTGCAGGGACTCCTGATAAGCTTTTCCAAATACAAGTGTGTTACACCTGATATCCTTGGCATGTTATTCCCCCCATGTTTTTGCCTTCACCAGTCCTGTTTTGATGAATTTGTTTTTGTTGGCTTTACCACTTCTAACCAGTGCTAAAGTGCATGTGCACTCTCTCTAAAACATAGTTCATTTGGATTACACGTAAATGACACATTTAATTTACTTGTAAACCCCTACTAAATGAGACTACATGTACCCAGGACCTGTGCATTAAATTCTACTGGTGGGCAAGCAGCGCTCATTTTGCCACCCACTCAATTAGCACTTTAAAAATATGTCTAAGGCCTGCAGGCTTTAGTGCAGTTTTAAACTGCCATTTTGACCTGGCAAAATAAATATTTTGCCAGACCTAAACCTTTCTTTCTAATACTTATAAGTGGTGCCTAAAGTAGTCCCTAATGGCAGGGTGCACTGTAGTCAAAATGTAGGACATGTGTGCTTATGATTCACATGTCCTCTTAAACTCTTAAAGTTGTTTTTCACTGCTGTAATGCATATCTCACCCATTGACTAACACTGGTTTACCTTAATACATTTAATACATGCTAAATTTGCACTGTGAGGAGATTGAGATGCTGTTTACACTCAAATAAATTGTTATTTAAAATCCTCTTTAATGATGAATGTTAGAAATTGTTTTTTTGGTTGGCAGAAGTATGCACCATGTCCAAGCAGAAACCACAATTCTAGCTAGGGTAAATCAGATACCATAAATTAGCCTGTGCTCACCATCTGGTAGCGTGGCATAGAGCAGATAGGCTTAACTTAAGAGGCAATATGAAAGTTATTTCTGGAACACTTTAAACAGTAACTCAGTCAAAAAAGACTCCACACCAAGTTAGAAAAATGTATTATATTTTAATGAATAAAACAAGACCAGAGACAACAAAAATCAATAAGTAGAAGTTGAGATATGAATTTTCAAAGAATAAATGAAACTTTGGTGCTAAAAGCATAAAGCGTCAACCAGGGCCACCTTGTCGTGCAGACCAGGTCAAACCTGAAAAGTCAGGCAACCATGATGGAGCACAGGTAGGAAACAGAGCCCAGCCTTGGTTCACTGACCCACCACCTTGGTTCAGAGATGCATCGATGTCCAGAACAAGATGCTAGGAGCAAGGGAGGTGATGCCCCGGTGTTGATCCCAAAGATGTATGCAATGCATCGGCTATAAACCGTGCAGAGTCAGCAGTGCAGTGCTCCTGATTCTGGCAGCAGCAGTGAGGCTTCAGCGTCGACGACGATGCGATGTCTTTGATTCTTGTAGCAGAGGCAATGTACTGATGTCGACGGCGCAGCGGTGTCATCGATTCTCGCAGCAGCGGCAATGCATCAGCGTGGATGGAGATGCATCCGTTCCAATCTGCGGAACAGCATTGATGTGCAGGTTCTAGAAGTTGCAGCACTTTATACCCACTTCCAAGGGCCCAGGACTGGATTGGCACCACTTGGCAGGGCAAGATTTGCAGCAAGCAAAGTCCAGGTGTTGTTACAGGATGAAGAGAAGTCTCTGATGTCTCTCAGACTTCAAAAGAAAAGGAGGCAAGCCCTTGGCGGTACTCTGGGTTCAAGTGAAATGGGTCCAGTCCTTCTTCAGCAGGGCAGAGGGCAGCAGGCAGCAGGGCAGCACAGCAGAAAAGCAGTTCTCCCAGAGCAGCAGTCCAGAGTAGCAGTCCTTGTAGCAGCACAGCAGTCCTTCTTCCTGGCAGTGTTCTTCACAGGTACAGTAGTGTACTGATTTTGTAGCATTAGAGGTCCTGTACTTATATCCAGTTGTGCCTTTGAAGTGGGGCTGACTTCAAAGAAGGCTCTTTGGAGTGCACACAGGTTATTTCTGCCTACCCTCCCTCCAGACTCACTACAGTGGATTATGCAGTCCTATTTAGATGGAAGAATCAGCTTCTCCCACCCAGCCTCCCCAGGATTGGCCGCCAGGATCTTGATGATCCATTAGTCACACCTAAGCTTCCTTTGTGTGTGTCTGTCTAGAGGAAATGCCCACATCAGCTGCCACCCTACCCCAGATGTGTATTGGAGAAAGGCTGCAGGTACACAGGGCAAAGAGAAGAAAAAAATGCAACATTTCTGCATTTTTACAATTGTAAAAATAAATCCAACTTTGCCATTAAAGAGCAATCTTCATTACAATGCCATAGTTACTAAACATGACAGGTCTACTCCTTCTCAGTCAGGAATTACAACCTATTAAGTGTTACAAGGAATCCCCAATGTTAAGAAGGGTAGGCCTCATAGAAGCGAAAATGAATTTTAGAGGTTTTCACTACCAGGACATGTAAAACTTAAAAGTATATGTTCTGCCTTTTAATGACATAGTAACTTGCCGTATGGACTATCTAGGGCCTACCTTAGGGGTGACTAATATGTAATATGAGATGGGTTTAAGGCATGGCAAGAGGTTTTAAGTGCCATGTCGACATGCAGTGTAACTGTACACAAGCTCTGCAATGGCAGGCTGGAGACATGTTTAAGGCCTACCTCAGTAAGTGGCACAAGCAGTGCTGCAGTACCACTAGTAACATTTAATTTACAGGCCCTGGGTACTTGAGGTGCACTTTACTAGGCACTTATATGTACATTAAATATGGCAATAGGGTATATACAAATCAAACCATGTTTTAGGGAGAGAGTACATGGACTTTAGCACTGGTCACTATTGGTAAAGTGCTCAGATTCCTAAGGCCAACAAAAACTCATTCAGCAAAAAAAGGAGGGTACAAGGCAAAAAGTTTGGGAGGACCATGCTTGAGAGGCCCATTTCAAACAATGAAGTTACATTTTAAGTTACAATTCTGACAATGACAGTTGTTGGTATTTTCCTGTCCCAACTATCTGTGCCGCCTGCAAGTGTCCTCAGTCACACGACTGTAAATGGCTCTGCTGTAAGAGTTTGTGTATTGCTTCCAGACAGTAACACAAAGGGGGCTTAGGTGTGTACAGGATGGCCCATCCCTTCATGGTGACTGGGGAGGGGCTGTACCCGATCCCACTTATACTTCAAAGGGCTTTGCCTCCTGCACACACAATGGAATATGACATCAGGTCTGCCCTGCCTTTTTTCACCCCTAGACAGTATGGAGCCTTGACAGGGGAAGACCTTTCCAGGCCCAGATGGGGGGGTATGACAGAGAGACCCCCCAAGCAAAGGCTGGCACTAGGTATAAATGTTAGACGTCCAGTGGTAATGGTGGCAGTGGCAATCCAGTGTCCAGTGCAGGTAGGAGGGTCCACATCTCCAAGGATCTGGTGTCTAACTTTGTTGTGGGTGTGAAATGTGGTTTGTTACATATGTAGCTTTAGAAATTCATAAGGTCCCTCATGATGATTGGGGAGATATAGGAGTCAGCATGACTACGGTCAGGTGTCATCTGGTATGCTCAGGGCAGGTGATTCCCAATGTAGTAAACCATGTTGTGGTAGCTGACAACCATTAGAGCCAATATCCGGTGGCTCTCGATTCCTTTGAATGGGGGGAGAGGGCTCAGGTTCCTAAAGGGTAGCTGTGAGTCACTGCCATGCCTGTTGACAGTCTACTTGGTAATGACCTTGAGCACACCATCTGCAAAAAGTGGAGTTCAATTCCCACTTGGAGATGCTTGAGTTGCCTGCGTGGGTGTGTCTGACCAAACAGTCTATGGCCTCCCAAGAGGAAGGCCAAAAGGACCAGGAGCCTGGAAGAATGGCACAGGTACCTTCCAAAAAGAGGAAGGGCTAGGTGTGTGGGAAACCTGCCCCTGAGACTCCCACAGTTTGTTAGGAGGCTGATGGAGATACCCTGTAACCTACAGGGAAAAATGTTGCTGCTGGCAGTGCCTACCTGAGCTGGCTGACTGGAAAGCTGAAGTGGGCCATCCTGCGCAAAGCTCTGTAAAGCCCAGAGAGAATACCATACTCTTGCGGGTCTACGGCAGCGGGCCGAGGCCGAACAGCCTGAGACACCTCTGGTGATCACCTGATTTATTGGGAGAATGATCTCTGGTACAGTAAGCCTAAGGCTCCTGTGCCTGGTGCAACCTGTGTGTTGGTGGTCCCCCAGCGGTTCAGGGCCTTCCTACTGGATTTGGCTTATAGTGTACACCTGGCAGGATATCTGGGGCAGTCCAAGTCCTTTGCAAGGATGATCACCCACTTCTACAGGCTTGGGATGAGAACAACCTCAGATGCATTCTGCAGGTCCGGTCCTACCTGCCAGGCCTGTGAGAAGTTAGGGGTAAATCAGAAGGTTTCTCTGAGTCCCCTTCCTATCGTTGGCACCCCCTTTGGGAGGGTAGTCATCAACATTGTTGGACTCCTAGACCCCAAGACTGCCCTAGACAACAGGTACATCCTGGTCGTGGTGGACCATGCCACTCAGTACCCAGAGGCCATACCTCTAAGGGTGATGACTACATCTGCAGTGGCCACAGCATTGATGGGGATCTTTACCCAGGTGGCTTTCCCCAGAAAGGTGGTGTCTGACCAGGGCACCAAAGTCATGTATGCATACATGAAGTCAATGTGGGACACAGTGTGGTGTACCCTACACATTCTCCATGCCCTACCATCTAGAGACCAATGTGCTTGTTGAAAGGTTCAACTAGACCCTCAAAGGTATGATCATGGGCCTGTCAGAGCCCTTGAGGAGGAAGTAGGATGTTCTCTTACCTGTTGTTTGCCTACAGGGAAGTACCACGGAAGATAGAGTTCAATCCCTTTGCAGTTCTGTATGCCCACCCTGTCAGAGTGCCTCTCAGCCTTGTGAAGGAAATGTGGGAACAATCTCCTAAGAACCGTACCCCAGGATGCAGTCAGCTATATGTTGGCTCGGGACTCTTGCATGACCAGAAGACCACTCTGGTTGAGTTTCAGACTGCTGAGAAAGTTTGGGTGATGGAGCCAATGGAACCGTGGGCCTTGTAGGACTGTTGGACCTGGCCCTATGAGGTGAGGGAGCACAAGGGGAGGTCACATACCTGGTAGAGCTCAAGACCTCCAGGAACCCCTCAAGGGTTGTGCATGTCAACCTCCTCACATACTCCTAGTGATGGATGATTGGGTGGAAAAGGAGAGTGAACCTCTCTCCGACCTTGTAGCTACCCTCCCAACGAGCAGGATGAGTTAGTGGAAGATGTTGTCCTCTCCTCTACCTTGACCCTAGAGCAATAAAGGGACTTTTGCCACTTGCTGGGGCTGTTTGCCTCGCTCTTCTCATTTATCCCAGAGTTCAACTATTTGTGCAACCACAACAATGACATCACAGGCAGGCCTGTCAAATATAAAATGTACAGGTTATCTGATAAAGTGAGACCCAGCATTACGGATGAGGTATCCAAAATGCTGGAGTTAGGGGTGATTGATCATTCCAACACCTCTTGGTCCAGTCCAGTGGTTCGGGTACCTCAGACCACCTCACTGGTTGTCATACTAGAACTCCATTTTGGTGTTGACCATAGAGGGGTAAATCTATTTAATAAGACTGTTGCTTACCCTATCCTCCGAGCTGATTAGCTCATTGACCAGATAGGAGCAGCCAGTTTCTGAGTATTTCTGATTTGACATCAGGATACTGGCTGATTACCTTAAGCGAGGGGGTGAAAGAGTGGTCTGCATACTCCACCGCATAGGGCCAAATCCTGTTTCAGGTAATGCCCTTTGGGTTAAAGAATGCGCTTACCACCTTCCAGAAGTTGATCAACTGGGTCCTGGCTGGTATGGAGGATTCCAGTGCTGTGTCTCTAGACAACATTGCTGTCTGGGAAGACCACCAGTTCCTCCTTCAGGAAGTGCTTCAGGCCCTGAAAAAGGCAAGCCTGGCTATCATGGCCAGTAAGTGCAAAATAGGAAAGGGGTCTGTGGTTTATCTGGGCCACCAGGTTGGCAGCAGCAGGGTGCAGCCCCTACAGGCTAATCTTCATACCATCCTGGCTTGGCAAACCCCCCCCCCCCCCCCCCCCCAAGACCCAGACTGAGGTGAGAGCCTTTTTAGGCCTCAACAGCTACTAGAGGGGACTTGTCAAGGAATATGGCCCTCTTGTCACCCCCTTGATAGAGCTGACATCTAAGAAGCAGCTTAAGAAGGTGATCTGGAAGGAGGCATGCCAGCTTTTGACATCATAAAGAAGGCAATGTACACAGCACCCTTGCTCAAGACACCCAACTTCTCCAAATAATTCATCATCCAAAAAGACACATCTGAGCATGGCATTGAGGCTGTGCTGTCACAGCTGAACGAGGAGCGCTTGGACCAACCTACAGTCTTCATCAGTAGGGAATTACTTTCCAGGGTAAAGAGGTGGAATGCATTAGAAAAATAAGCCTTTGCTCTGGTCTGGGTACTTAAAAGGTTGAGACCATACTTGTTTAGGACTCACTTTCAAGTTCAGACAGACCACAGAACCCTCAGGTATCTAATGCAGATGAGGGGCGACAATCCCAATCTGTTGAGGTGGTCCATCTTCCAAAAGGGAATGGAGTTTACGGTGGAATATTGCCCTTGGGCTGACCACAGCGATGCTGTGTGTGGTATGCCCTTGGAAGCAGTAGCAGGTAGAAAGAAGCCAACAAAAAGGTGTTAGATTTAAATGTTTATGCTTTTTAGAATTCATTTCCCTTGTACTCTGGCAGAAAATAGTTTCAATTGTAAAAGTGATGTAATATGTAATGAGCTTAACTTCCCCACTGTTTTTTCATGTCTTTTCTAACTATCTGACCTCTATGCTACGTTAGCAGTTTCCTACAAAATGTTACAGATTTATGATTTTAATATTTTGTGTACTAGGACTATTTTCTACAGCAGCCAGCCAGGGAAAACATATAATTTAGAATAACAGCAGTCTGACTAAGGTTGAGACAATTTGGATATAAGAAAATGATTGTCCAGGTAACACGTGGCTGGGCCCAGTTAAAAGGTAACATCACTTCAGAGGTAAATGCACCAGATATTCAGAGAGAGCAAAATCAAGACACATCGGCAATTAAATGCATTTTCATATACTCTTTATTCTTACTATGTACAGAGTTCCAGTGCTCTGTAGCTAAGCTTTTACAGTGTTGTAAACCACTTTGCCTATGCTGCTGAGGAGTATTCAAGGATGTACATTAAGGTTAAATATATTCGTTCCACTCTGGATGCTCTGACTGTACAACTTGTTTTCATTTACCAGAGAACAATTGGCTATTTCATTGCTCAATAAACCAAAGGTTGCATTTCTATAACTAGTGCCACTAAAATACAAATGCGTTAGGTTGTACTGAAGCTTTGGTTGAATGCAACAATGTATTTCTATGGTTGGCAGTGCGGAAAACAAGAGAATACAAAAGGTCACACACTCTCAGGTCATGTGCCCCTAGAAATTTGCAGAGGGTTGGGACTGGTGGATCGCTAAAGAGGTGGAATAACCGGGGTGGATTTGGACGTTGGGGTTAGAATAGTAAACCTCTCTCGTCCCCACATAGCAGGGTTAGGCAAACAAAACTATAGGACAAGCCACTATAGGGCAATACAATCACAGTGATCCTACCCCTTCTCTCAATCGTGTCTATTCTACTGTGGACCACATGACATTTTTCCCAATGCATTTAAAGGTGTGGAATAGCTTTCTTACCACAAGATTCCTATGACAAGCTGTAGAAACCGCAGACAACACCGTACTAATCAAACTGATCAACTATTTAACTCTACCACAAGCGGCCAGAACAGTCAAAAAAAACCAAACCCTCTGCCAGCTAAGCGTACCTTTCAAGCACTCGACAAAGTGCTAAAAAAGGAAAGCACCAAAGGGTGGAGTGCAGCATATCTGAAAAAGTACATTGAGGTGGACTGCAGACCAAGGAGCCTCAGGATCCTAATTTTCCCTTAGTAGAGACCACCAATCCTGAATAATTAAAAGCATGGAAAATGAATGTACATATAAGGGTCCCTGGGTGGCTGTGCAGGTTAATGGCTTAATATTCCCCTCCTTTGCAGTTGCCTATGGTATGCCCCCTTTCCATATTACTTTTTGCCCTGTATATGGAGCTGTTGGCAGAGTGCATATTCATAGGAATCCCAGGATAAAGGGCATTTCAATGGGAGGGAGAGACAGTAAACTAGCCTTCTATGCAGATCATTTTATGATTGCCCTAACACATCCCCTTAAATCTTTGCACCCTTTGTCGGAGGAACTGGAGGCTTTTGGTAAAGCCTCTGGCTTTAAAGTAAACCTTTAAAAAATTGAAAATTAGTAATTTAACAGTGCCAACAGTGGGCCAGCTCACCACTAAAAGGCTATTTCCCTTCTCTTAGGCCCCATAAGAGGTGGTATACTTGGGGTTACAAACCCACACCACACCAAAGCAAACTGCAGAGAGGACACACTCTCTTGGCTAGGACAGCTAGAAGCCATAAAAATGACTCTTCTCCCTACATTTTTTTACATCATGCAGATCCTACCTCTTCAACCATGCACTAAACAAATTACAGTGTCTTTTAGAGGACTACATTTGGGCAGGGAAAAAAGCACAAGTAGCTAGAAAAAAGGCATATTCACATCCAAAAGATGATGGCCTTGGGGCCCCCCTCCTTACTGATTACTACCAATCTGCCCTATTGAGATATCTTGCAGAATGGATCAGGCCCTTCTCAGAGAAGCATTGGTGCTTCATTGATCAGGCTGTTGCAGGAATCCACATTTAGAAGGTTCATGGGCTTCCCAAATGACACCATCCTCCCGGGATATATTTTGTGCTGATTCTTAGAGCCATGATGGGGACCTGGGATATGGTTCAGATCTCAAAGATACTATCCACACGCACACCCCCGCAGATGCCAATCAGTGGCAAACCAGATTTCCCCCCAGCAAGTCAAGGTTCTAACTATTTACACTGGCAGCAGGCAAATTGCAAACAAATAGGTGGCTTCCTTGACAACACTGGACCAATAGACTTTTCTCAGACTCAACACTATCATGACATCCCCTCCTCCGCACACTGGCAGTACATAGCTATATGTCATTGGGTTACTCAACCATCCATCCGTCCACAATCTAGCCAGGCTCTCTTACCATTTGAAAAATGGCTCCTCAATAGAAATTCTGATAAGCACCTTCTCTCAGACATATATGCCTTCCTCATCACAACACAGACACATACCAAATCATCAGCACAGTTACACTGGGTGAAGGAGTTTGATCGCTCCTTTACACCCAAAGAATGGATCAACATTCACAAACAGGCACATTCTTCTGCGCGCAACACGTTGGGCAAAGAAGCCCTAAAAATAGTCCACTATGGATAACTATACTCCTAAGCGTATGGCCAAGTGGATGAGTAGGGGGATTGCAATGCTGGAGAGGTTGCGTCTAGTGGGGACCTTCACTCATCTTTTTTGATGCCTGAAACTGCACCATTTTTTAACTGAAGTCCTTGATGCCATGCCACAGAACAAATGTATGACACCCCAATCCCTGGTTTCCAAGTTACATCCTACTGGGTTTCCCGTACATCCTTACTTACCCCCTAAAATCCACATCAGGGCGAGCCATCACATTGACACTATGTGCTGCCAACAAACTTTTACCGTCCCGATGGGGTACACCTACCATACCTACTCACTTAGACTAGCCACATAAAATCTCGGGCCTCCTCAGCATGTAGAAGCTAACGGCCTTGGTGGGACAGAATATGCCCCTATTTGATAAAACATGGGGGCCCAGCCCGAAGTACCTCTCCCAGTAGTTTCTACAGCTATCCTGTTGATATACTTGCATGTCCACTGCCTCACATGCGCTGACTCCATCACCAATTAACTTCTCCCGGGTTCTGACACCTTACCCACTCTCTCTCCATACTGGGGTGGAACACCTCCAGCTTATCCTGAAAGTCTCCTTCTCTTTATGATGGGTAGTTTCCCTCTCTTGTTTTCCTAAATTCCCCCATCCTTTTCTTCTCTTGGGTACCCCTTTCCATTTCTTCGTTGTATTACCCATGGTCCTTTGCCAGGCAGTGGGTATAGGTGAGTTAATTGCTGTATTGCTTTCATCAGTATTAAAATAATAATAAAATGATTTAAACCTTAAAAAAATGGGAACCCACCTTAAAGAAGCCTCCAACAAAATGATTTGACAACTTATTGATACTGTGGCAGAAGAGTACGAAAAAATTTACAAAAATGGACGATCTTACAAAAAAGAATTGATGAGTCAAAGTCATGAGACATTATGGTGAAGAACTATGAAATTCTGAATAAAGTGATTGATGACTACAAAAAAAGACCTGACCAACAGAAAAAAACAGGACGTTTTGCTGAGATCAATTGATCAGTTGGATTACCAAATTAGAAGGGTGTACATCCAGTTGAAACCAAAATGTACCTATTCAAATGTACCCGATAATTGAAACTCAGAGCATTTTTCAGGGATAAACAAGAATACCAACACTGAAGGACACAAAACATATAACTCCCCTCTCAGTACAAGACCTAGAAGGCATCTATCTAATATTGCAGTAATTAAGTACACTGTTCCACATAAAGTAAAAAAACGCACATAACATAGGGTGTCTCCGGTATGGCCTAATTCAGAAGCAAGGGCCCTCATGTTTCATCATTGATCTTGCTCCACGTCAGACTGGCACTGCAATGTCTGACGGGACCCTTATAGGGGCCTCTTTGCCAAAAATCTTGGAAAACAGAAAAGAAATTGGAGAGAGAAAAAAGAAAGGTGATAAAATTGGCTCAGTCACTCCCTAAAACACCAAATTTATTAGTAAGAGGTGGGGCCGGTCAAGATTAAAAACAAATGTAGAGTGATGGAAAATAATGGTCCTTCACTCTAAATAACAAAGGACAAAAGTGCAATTACTTTAACCCCTCTGGAAAGTCAACATGTTTCACGCCTTACCACGTCGAACAGGATCATCAGGACTAGACACAATCTTCTCCAGAAAATATTGGTATAACAGTACACTGTGTTCAAAACATATAGAAGGAAGGTAGAGTAGGAATTTACTCACATCAGTTCATGTCAATTAGAAGAACTGAAACATACCTACGGATACAAAAAAATATACAAACTACATTCTTCCCAGTACTGTTAAAGGAGATACACAATTAGTGATGTAAAGTTAGAAAGACACAGTGATCATGGCCATATAAAAAATTGCTGAATGGAGATTGGCATAAAAAAAAGGATGGATGCTTACCATCATTGATATTAGAATCAGGCTCTATGGAAATCACATATTTACAGTCACTCGGTGTTTCTATAATGACATGTTGCAGACAAAACTTGTATTAAATGGTCAAAAGAGCAGAAAAGTATTTTTCAACACATATCTCTTTAATATAAACAAACATAAAGAAATCATGAACAAAAACCAAAGGTTCAAGGGCCAGGAGTCGATAAAAAATAGAGATATAGGGGGTCATTACAACCCTGGCGGATGGCAGAGAACCAACAGGCTGGCGGTCTTACTTGGTGGAATTATGACCATGGCGGTTACCGCCATGGTCATCCGCCGGTTCTCCGTCCCGACCTGGTCTCCAGCCCGGCGGCCGTCAGTATACCGCCGTGGATTTTCAGCGGTTTCAACCGCCATGAAATCCATGGCGGTAAGCACTATCAGTGCCAGGGAATTCCTTCCCTGGCACTGATAGGGGTCTCCCCCACCCCCCACCCAGACTCCCTCCCCTACACCCCTCACCACCCCTGCCACCCCCAAAGGTGGCAGGGCCCCCCTCCCCACCCCGACCCCCAACATAACATTACTCACACACACCCGACACGCATGCAGGCACCACCAACACACACATGCACACACCCCGACATACATGCCAACATCCACACACACAGTCAGACACGCACACCCACATTCAAACATACACGCACACATCCATAGAGACATACCCACAGCCATACACGCACTCATTCCCATACACACAACACCCCCCCAAGCATACATGCACTCACACACCCCCTCTACATACACACACGCACACCCCCTTGCACGCACACAACACACAACACCCCCCCACCCCCCTCCCCTAACGGAGGATCGACTTACCTGGTCTGTCGATCCTCCGGGAGGGGACGGGAGCCATGGGGGCAGCTCCGCCGACACCACACCGCCAACAGAACACCGCCACGGCGAATCACAGGACATGATTCGCTGGGCGGTGTTCTGTTGGCGTGGCGGTGGAGGTGGAGCAACCTCCACTTCCCCGCCGCCCGCAAGTATGGCTGTTGGCGGCTCTCCGTCGGAATAAAGACGGAGAGCAGCCAACAGTCATAATACGCCGAGCGGCAAACCGTATTCCGCACGGAGGTCCCTCGGCGGTCTTGCAAAAAGACCGCTGAGGTCGTAATGACTCCCATGGTGCCTCTAAACTCCTGTGGTGTTAACGGATTTAATGGTTGGTGGGCAGTCAACGCAGAGAGAACCAAACAAAACACGATCTATTCCTGCTAAAAAACTAAGGCCCTCATTACAACATTGGCGGTAAATGCCACCTGCCGCAGTGCTGGCGGCCGCCAACATACTGTGACCGCCGCGGTATACCGCTACGGGTTTTATGACCCACACAGAGAAATCCGCCACTATACAGACACCCACACAAGTCCACCAGGCCAAAGGTCAGTGATAAACTGGCGGTACCAAAACCCACACCATTACGCCAACAGAAATACGCCCACAGTATCAGGACCCACGAATCACTGCGGCGTTCTTTCAACCGCGGTAAACCATTGGCGGTACACACCGCCACGCTCAAAATACACACCACATTGGACAATTAAAAAATACACACACCTGACACACATACATACACCACACCCACACACTCAGACCAATATAAAACACTTAAAACACACACCCACATTACCCACAACCCTTTCAATGAAAAAAAATGCTAACTGAGAGAGAAACAAGCCAGAAGCACCCACTCAGTCTGAGCCACAGAACACCATCACCCATACACACTCACGCACCTCACTGTACACATCCCAACACATCACCCCACACACCCTCACACATACCACTTACAACACATCCATGGCACCCCAAAGACACCCCAGGTTTTCAGAGGAGGAGCTAAGGGTCATGGTGGAGGAAATCATCCAGGAAGAGCCACAGCTATTACAGGTGCCTCAGACGTCCATTGCAAGGAAGATGGAGCTATGGAGGAGAGTCGTGGACAGGGTCAACGCCATGGGACAGCACCCCAGAACGAGGGATGACATCAGGAAGAGGTGGAACGACCTACGGGGGAAGGTGCGTTCCGTGGTTGCAAGACACCAGGTAGCTATACAGAGGACTGGCGGTGGACCCCCACCCCCTCCCCCACAACTAACAACATGGGAGGAGCAGGTCTTGGCAATAATGCATCCTGAGGTCTTCGCAGGAGTAGCAGGAGGACTGGACTCTGGTAAGTCAAATCCTTACTACTTTCACCCCCCTACCTGCATGCCATCACATACCCCCACCCTCACCCTCACTCCACCAACTCACATATACCCCACTATCACAACCCACCCATCCCAAAAGCAAGCCCTGCATGCCACACCAATGCATGGACACCCATCACAGACCTGCATGGACACCCATCACTAACGCATGCACATTAGAGATAATCACCTAGCCCGCAAAATCACCATTCACACAAGGCAAAGCTGACAGGGCAATCACAACCATACAGGGAAACACACCCATGCACAAGATGGCACACACAAATACAATAAAACTGCATTTACATCCCCACAGGACCCCCACTCAACGTTACCGGAGAGGAGGTGCCCGCCATATCCAGTCCCCCCCCCCGAAGAGGCCCACAGTGATGACAGCAGCTTTGCACGCCTGGATCACGATGACCAACCTGGCCCATCAGGGACCTCTGGACAGTCCCATACCACCACAGAGCCTCCCCCCTCAGGAAACACCAGCACAACAACACCAACCCAGCGGGCCCATACCTCTGTCCCCAGGACATATCAATCAGCAGTGTGCCCACCACTACAGGGACCCCAGGCAACCCCACAAACACAGCACGATCAGGGACCTGGGGTCGGTGGCAATGGGCACACGGTTCAGGGGACAGAGGCACAGGACAACAGGGAAGCTGGGAGGACTGCTGTGCGACATGGGGAGGACAGGCCGAAAGAACCCACTCTCCACGAGGCACTTGCAGGGATCCTGGTCGGATACCACCATTCCCAGGAGACTTTGGGCCAGATACTGTACAAGCTGCAGGAGACCCAGCGGATGCAGGAGGGACAGTACCTGGGGATCAGGGAGGACCTCAAACACATACACACCATCATGGTCACCATTGCAGGGGTGCTGGCTGACATGGCCAACACCATGAGGGAGGCATTGGCACACCAACTGGCCCCTGACACTAACCACAACGATGAACAGCCCTCCACTTACACCGGTGCTACTGGACAGGAGGCCCCACCACTGGACCAAAAGGCCACCAACACCCCACCCCCTGCAGAAGGAGAACCACCCCGCAAACGGTCCCTGCGATCCAGGCAGAAGCCAGAGAACATTGCCAAGACCCCGCCAGGAAATACGACTCTCCTGGTTGTCCCCCTTCTGTCCCACTCTGTCACCCTGTCCACCTTGAACTGCTATATCCCATTGGACAATGCACCTGTAATACCAATAGACTGGAACCTATCCTGGACTTTCCTCCATCATCAACCCAGCCAATTTCAATATCCCCTCCACTTATTAGCACCTAAATAAACACCATTTGAACAAATTCAAGTTTGGAGTCTGTGGATTATATGACAAATGTATTCGTTTCGCAAACTGTAAAAATTGCATTTCTAATCAACTGTAATATTTACATTGGTATAACCTGTAGTGGGCAGCAGTAAACACACCAGGATCCAGAGTGTGGCACAGAGATCGGAAAATAGAGATGCCAGAGGCTACAGTAAGTGGCAGTAGAAATAGAGAAATCAGGCTGCCATGTTCAATGTCAAACACAAAACTGCAATGGAAAGTGAAGTTACAGTGTCTTACCTGTGTGTCACTGGAAGTACTGTTGTATGAGTGATCTTCTGTTGTCCACATCTTCTTCCTCTGCCTCCTCTTCCTCACTGTTCACAGGCTCCACCACTGCCACAAGACCATCTCCAGGCTCATCTTCCTGCAGAAAAGGCACCTGGTGTCTCAAGGCCAGGTTGTGCAACATGCAACATGCAACGATGATCTGGCACACCTGGTTGGGTGAGTAGTACAGGGATCCACTTGCCAGATGGAGGCACCAAAACCTGGCCTTCAGAAGGTCAAAGGTTCTTTCAATGATCCTCCTTGCTCGCGCATGTGTTTCATTGTAACGTTCCTCTGCCCTTGCCCTGGGATTCCTCACTGGGGTCAGTAGCCATGAGAGGTTGGGATAACTAGTCACCTGCAAATATTCGAGGGATACCTGTTAGACATACACTCACCCTTAGGGACAACCCCACACCCATATACCTACATCAACTGGGTGGGGACCGTAGGCTCACCTACTAGCCACACCCTGTGCCTTTGGAGTTGAGACATCACATATGGAATGCTCCTGTTCCTCAAGATGAAGGCATCATGCACAGAGCTAGGATACGTGACATACACATGGGATATGTACTGGTCCGCCAAACACACCATCTGCACATTCAATGGCACCAATGATGTGGGGGAAATGTCCCAGGGCATAGAAGTCAGCTTTCACTGTTGCCAAATCCTCCACCTGTGGGAATACGATGAAGCTGCGCATGAGTTTCAGCAGGGCAGACAACACTCTGGTCAACACAATGGAGAACATAGGCTGTGACATCCCTGATGCCATGGCAACTGTCGCGTGGAAGGAACCACTTGCCAGGGAATGGAGCACTGACAGTACCTGCACAAGAGGGGGGATACCTGTGGGCTGGCGGGTAGCTGAAATCAGGTCGGGCTCCAATTGGGCACACAGTTCTTGGATTGTGGCCCTATCAAGTCTGTAGGTTAGGATAATGTGTCTGTCCTCCATTGTCGCCAGGTCCACCAGGGGTCTGTACACTGGAGGATATCTCCATCTCATATTCCACTTTTGCGGTTGAAGTGTAGGGAGGAAAACGGTGAGCAAAGGGTCATATTCACACATCTATTGAAATAATGATGCATCTTCTCCTTTACAGAATCAGTATGTGAATCCGAGAGTCAGTCGATATGCCAAACCTCTGCTGTGACGCAGTTAGGTGCCATGGCCTGTGCCCCCCTGAAATGGCGGCTGCCTGACCTATGAGGAGGGACAAGTGGAAATGAAGTCATTCCGCTGGCGTTGTGCGCCGTAGCGGTCGGCAGTCGGCGAATGCCGCGCAACTTCGCATTGGTTAACATAAGGCCCTATGGGTTCCAGGAGCCAATGGTGGTGAGGGTAAGCACCGCCACAGACGTGACCGCCATCTTCTATCTATTCACTCACTTGCTACCTGACCTTTAATAGGAGAGGACCTACACTGCAAGTGCTGCTGCGACATGTGTCTGGAAGCGACAATGGCTCATGTGTCTGGTGAAAGGGCCCCTGCCTGTACTTCGGAGGAGTTGGAGAGACTGGTGGATGGGGTCCTACCCCAGTACACTTTACTCTATGGTCCTCCAGACAAACAGGTGAGTACAGTGTGAGCATGATGCATGGGCTATGAATGTATGGAGTGCTGTGTGTGTAAGCCACATGTGGGGGGGGGGGCTGAGGTGTCCTGGGCAGAGTGCTGCATGTATGGTGGTCAATGTATGTGCGTAAGGGTATGGGAGGGATATGGTGGGCCACGAGTATGACAGTCCGGACGGTATGACCAATCCCTTTTCTGCTGTATTTTTCCTGCAGGTCAGCGCCCATCAGAAAAAGGGTGACTGTCTTTGTAACTGGTAGTGCATGGCCTAGTGCATAGGGCTGCTCCCTGTGTGTTATGTACGTCAACGGTAGTGTTGTTGCTGGCATTGACCAAGTGTATACTTTGTCTCTCCCCCCTTTTTGTTTTGTCACCCTGTTCTTGTGTGCATTAGCATCATCTGGCGGAGGAGCAGAGGCACCAGCGACAGATGGAGCTGCATCCCATATAGGCCTGGAGGCCGAATCCACTGACGGTGAGGGCACCAGTGGGACGGAGGGCGAGGGGAGCACCACGACGGAGATAGGAGGGAACACTACAGACAGCGACTCCTCCTCCGATGGAAGCTCTCTGGCGGTGGTGGACACCTCTGTGCCCATCCCAACAACAAGTACAGCTGCCACCCCCCCCCACAAGCACCTTCCTCCCAGCAGCCCCTCAGTGTGTTTCCCGTGCCCGCTCACCCAGGAGGGTGGGCATCTCCTTCGCCCCAGGCACCTCAGGCCCTGCCCCAGTCAGCCCTGCTGCCCTCAGTGAGGAGGCAAATTACCTCCAGAGATCCCTCACTGTTGGGCAGTCAACCATTCTGACTGCCATCCAGGGTGTCGAGAGGCATTTGCAACAAACAAATGCATACCTGGAGGGCATTCACTCTGGTGTGGCGGCCCAACAGAGAGCATTTCAGGCTCTGGCCTCCGCACTGATAGCAGCCATTGTCCCTGTCTCCAGTCTCCCCCCTCCAACTTCCTCTACCCAGTCCCAATCCCCTCATCTCCAGCCTATCCCAAGCACACCTTCAGACCAGCATTCACCCAAATCAACACACAGAAGAGGCTCAGGCAAACACAAGCACCACACTTCATCTCACAGGCACTCACACAAGCACCATCCCCATTCAGACACCAACATCCACTGCCTCCACTGTGTCCCCCTCCTCCTCCTCGTCCACCTCCCTCCCAGTAGCGTCTCCACTCACACCTGCATGCACTACATCCTCATCCACTACCTCCATCACCAGCACGCCCATCACTACACACCCCTCACTGGCAGTCACCACCCCCACATCCATGCACATGTCCCCTGTGTCCTCTCCCACTGGGTCTGTGACCCTCCTCCCAAAGTACACAAATGCAAGCACACACATACCCAACAGCCATCCACCTCACAACAGCATCCAGCTCATGCACCTGCACCCAAACACAGCAGACGTACACCTCCTACAAGCACTCCCTCTTCCTCCACTCCCAAACCTTCACCCTCTTCCCATCCCAATGTCTCTAAGAAGCTTTTCGTAGCCAACATTGACCTCTTCCGTACCCCTCGCCCCCCGTCCTTCACCTCGGGCCAGAGAGGTCAGAACCCAGCCCAACACCTCAGCCACCAAGTCCACGTCCGCTGTGGTTTCTGCATCTGTCAGAGGCTCTAAGGGGGCGCCCGTCAGCCCAGCCAGTGTGCCACCAACCCCTGCCAAGGCCAACAAGATTCTGCCACCTGGCAAGCTCAAGAAGGGTACAGCATCCAACAAGGAGAAGGAGCCACAACCACCCAGCAAGACCACGTCAAAGACTCCAGTTGCCAGACCCAAGGTGACACCACCATCTTCCAAGGGCAGGAAGGGGCACAAAACTGCAGCCAAGACACTTCAGCCGTCTGAGCCTGCAGGTGAAGGCCTGGTGGCTAAAAGCACAACCGCCAGCACCGCCACCTGCACCGCTGCCAGCACTGCCACCTGCACCGCCGCAAGCACCACCACCTTCACCGCCAGAAGCACCACCTCTGTCAGCAGCAGCAGCCCCAGTGGGCAGCTGTCCTAGGCTGCAGGAGAAGGTCTGGAGCCTCCCTCCACCACTGGCAGCACCGGCACTTGCACCGCGGCCAGCACCGCCACCTGCACCGCCGCAAGACCCGCCACCTGCACCGCTGACAGTAGCACCACTGCCAGCAGCAGCAGCCCCAGTGGGCAGCCGTCCAAGGCTGCAGGAGAAGGGCTGGAGCCTCCCCCCACCACTGGCAGCACTGGCACCTGCACCGGCACTGCCCCCACTGTGCAGCCGTAGCTGCCGGCGGATGGACTGTAGCCCTGCCTCCATGGACTATCATGCATCCTGGCCACTGCAAATCTCATGGCTCTGACACCCAGGTGAGGGACTGTGACCTGGCACACCCCAAGTGCTGCATCACTGGGCACAAGGCCCCCTCCAGAACCAGTGGAAGAAGGCATCCACTCGCCCTATCCTTGGCAGGATGAAGCACACTGGGCACAAAGCACCCTCCAGAACCAGTGGAAGAAGTCAACCACTTGAGAGACTGAGGCCTTGCACTCCCCAGGACCAAGCAGTGGGTAAAGCACCCACTTGAGAGACTGTGGCCTTGCACTCCCCAGGACCAAGCAGTGGGCAGAGCACCCAATTGAGAGACTGTGGCCTTGCACTCCCCAGGACCAAGCAGTGGGCAAAGCACCCACTTGAGAGACTGTGGCTTTGCACTCCCCAGGACCAAGCAGTAGGCAAAGCACCCACTTGAGAGACTGTGGCTTCGCACTCCCCAGGACCAAACAGTGGGCATGGAGCCCCCTACCGGAGCAGTGGCGTAGTACCATCTTCCGGCTGAGGTGCCCCCCTTTCCCCATCTCCCTGAGGTGCCTGTGTGTTTTCGACCTGATGCCCCTACAGTGTTCTCTCCATTTTGAGGCAGGAGTCAAGTGTGGGCTTGGCCTATGTGTTATGGCCCAGTGGGCCACGGACTATTTTTGTGTGGACATTGTCCCTCATTTTGTATATATGGTATATATTGTACATACTGTTTATTTGTTTATGAATGTATTTCTCTAAATTTCTAATATTACACTAATTTGACTCCATTCCTTTTGTCCTTGCGTTATTCCAGAGGGTTACAGGGTGTATATGTAATGTTGTTGCATGTGTTTGTGTGTATGGTGTTGGGGGTGAGGGTGGGGGTGGGGGTGTTGCGTGTTGCGTGTATGTGTCACCCTTTCCCCCCCCACCACTGGGTACTAGGTGCGGTACTCACCGGGGTCGTCGTTGCTGGCGTTGGTACTCCTAGTATATGAGCAGATACACCAGCATGGGAAGGACGTGGAGCTCGGGCTCCATGGCATCCTGGTTCTTCCTTGAGTGTCAAGAGGTGAGTTGTTTCCCTTCAGAACACTGTTTCCACTGTGCTTTTGATGGCATTGGTACCGCCCCGGAAAACGTGGTGGATAGGCCTCTTGTAATAGGATGGATGGAACCTTGTCTTCCGCCTGACTGTTGGCAGTTACCGCCACGGTATTTGTTGCTACCGCCGTGGCGGTAGGAGTGTTAAAGTGGCTGCCTGTGTTGGCGGTTTCAGCCATGGTCATGATTCAATTTTTTTTACCGCCAGTCTGTTGGCGGTATTACCGCCACTTTACCACCGACTGCCAGGGTTGTCAATCACAAAAACATACTTGGATCGTATTCAAAATTGTCAAGTATATAGTGCAGAAGAAAACGGATCGTCAAAACTGCCGAAATCAGAAAGGAAGCTCACCTTACATTGGCACCGTCACAAGGCCAAATAGGAACTGCAACGGAAGCCGCGTTCTCAACTCACTCAAAGGAGACACGGACAAAGGAACTGAAAACTATTTAACAAACATACTAAGGAGTATAAGAAGAAAGAAAGAGTGCTCAATTTGACACGCGCAACTTATTTCGTGCCTTCGAAGACCTAATTGGGACCCACCGGGGGCTGCGTTCCCAAAACACTCAGAGCAATTGCGGTAGCCTGGAGATGAAAGAAAACCAGAAGGGGATGCGCCCAATCAGAAGAAGTTCTGATGGCGCCCGGGCCCGCCTTCCAATGTTGCATCCACAACAGAGAGGAGGGACAAGTGAAACCTTCCTAATCGTCCTAACAATAAAAACAAAACAAAAAGAAGGAATGGAAAACAGGAGGGGAAAGCCGATACTACGGTTACAACAAAGGGACATTTCAGCAGAAGTTGTTTTAGTGCTGAGACAGAAGAAGATCAGCGTTGGATGCACTGAAAAAATATTTGTGAAAAAAGAATGAAAAAGGTGGAAAAAATTAATATGGAAAAAGTTAAGGGAGGGGAAAAGGAGAGAGTGAGAAAAACATTTTGTAATTAACCTCTCACAAATTATACTTCAAAAATTGCTTCACATCAAAGGAATAGGAATATTACAATGGATATGCCAAGGGAATATTGAAAAGGCAAGGATACAAAAAAGGACAGGTCATCTCATACAAGCTGCAACACTCATCTGTGGAGTGTCATCATTCAATCCATGGATATGAGTTCCTAATTTGTAAACCCAACTTTGTTCTACTTTTAATAACGTTCTGGAAGAAGATAGTAGAATTTCAAGCATGATCCAAAACAAATCATCAGGAGTGTGTTGGGCATCACGGTAATGGATTTCGTAGTAAGGCGTCCATATCTGATATTACTACGGTGCTCATTAATTCTAATTTTCACCGGTCTTGTGGTCATTCCGATATATCGCAAATCACAAGGACAGCAGATCATGTAGATACAATTTCAAGTGTTACAATTTGTATGGTTCAGAAGTCTCCAAGGGCCAATAGGTTCTAAGTGAATAATTTTCATGAGTTTTGTCAATGGGCATACATTACAGTTGCCACATGGATGGTGGCCTGCAACGGGAGGAAGGCCCCACAATGAATTTTGGTCAGAATCCTTGTTACGCAGCAGAGGACTAGTGTGTACCACTACATCCTTGATGTTGGAGTATCTTTTGAAAGCAAATAGAGGTTTAGGTATAATGGCTCCCCCACTGGTGAGAATGGACCAACGTTTATTAATCAGTTTTTTAGAGAATTGGATACTGGGGAGAAAGTAGAAACACAGGTCAAATGGGATACTGGATTTTTTGTCACAGAGGACAACAGTGCTTCTCTATTGTTGTTGCAAGCCTGTTTGCGTGCTGTCAATGGTTTTTAATGGGTAGTGTCTCTCGAGGAGTTTTGTTGTCAAGTCGTCAGCTTGTGCTTCATAGGAGGACATATTGCTACAATTACGACGTAGTCGCAAGAACTGACCATATGGTAGATTGTCTCGTAGAGCTTTAGGATGGAAACTCCCTTATAATAGTTAGCTGTTACGATCTATCTTTTTTTGGTAAGTAAAAGTTTGTAATTTTCCATTACAAATGGTAATAGTAAGATCCAAAAAGAAAATGCTTTTTGTAGATACTGTGGAAGTGAACCTTAGAAAAGGGTCAAGATTGTTTATCCAATCAGTGAAGAAATCCACTAAATGTATCTCTCCCTGCCAGATAATGAGGATATCATTGATGTATAGACGCCATAGTCTGATGTTGTCAGAGAAAGGGTTGGTAGTGTGAAGAATAAAGTGCTGTTCAAAATCGTACACATACAAACAAGCTAGACTAGAGGCAAAAGTACTCCCCATTGATGTCCCGTGAGTCTGATGGTGCAACTGATCTTCAAATTGAAAAAGGTTATCTGTCAATGTGCAAGAAGCACATTGCATAATAGAATGAACAGGCGTGGAAGAACTCAATGGTCTATTCAGAAGGGCCATCTCAATAACCCGTAATGTCTCTTTCTGTGGAATGTTTGTATAGAGAGACTCAACATCAAGAGTAATTAGGGCTTGTACTGAATCTGTCTCATTGATAGAATGGATCAAATTCAGGACCTCCTTAGTGTCCTTCAAAAAAGTGGATGATTCTTTTACAATAGATTGTAGAAAAAAATCACAGAAGGTAGAAAGAGGTTCTAATACTGACCCTATGCCGGAGACAATGGGTCGTCAGGGGGCGGTGTAATACCCTTGTGAATTTTAGGGAGACTGTAAAAATAAGATATACGTGGATTGGCAATTTCCAAATATTCTGCCTCCTTCTGTGATATCCATGAATTGGATACTGCTTCATGGACCAAAGAGCGGATCTTTAACCGTAATCTTTCAGTAGGATCACGTAAAATAGGGGTGTAGTAAGTCGAGTCACTTAACAAACGAAGGCACTCATTCAGTTCTGTATACTGGGGAGTATAGAATCACAATCGCTCCGCCCTTATCTGCTGGTTTAATAACTATGGACTGGTCTTGCCGTAGTGCTTTTAATGCTACTCTCTCTCTTGTGGTGATGCTGACAAAGGTACGTTTAGGACGTAATTGTTGTACATCCATAATGACTGCTTTATCGAAGGCAAGTATTTCACAAGGCACAGATGAAGGAGGAGGGACAAAGGAAGATTGAGTCCTTAGTCCTGTATCTTCTTCTTGTGGCTCAGTAGGATTGTCTTTAAAGAAAAAATTTAATTGGATTTTTCAAAAAAACTAGACAATTCACAGTTGATCTGAAACAAGTCAACTATCGGAGTGGGAACAAAGCCCAAGCCTTTGTTCAAAACTGTGTTTTCGTCTGAGGATAGTTGTCTCGTAGACAAATTAACTACTAAGTTCCCGCTGGGGGATTCTTGTCTGGACTTCAGGTAACCATCTGCATTTCCTGTTGTGCCCAGTGTACATGTCTTCCTCTTCCTCTCCACCTGCCTCTTCCTCTGCCCTAGCCTCGGCCTAAAAAAGGTGTATAAGGTATTATTGGGAGTGGTTGAAAGTAAGGGTATGGAGGTTGCCAAGTAGGAGGTTGCTGTATTGGAAAATGATGAAGATTGTATTATTGGTGTGTCATCCCATCATCTGTGCACCAACCATCTGAAGAGGAGCTATTATTGAATTTTCTGGTTTTTTTGGAAGACACTGATTCATCTGAAGACCGCAATGCTGTGTCTATCTCAAAATCATCACTGATGTAAGGATACACTTTCTCCTTGCTGAACTTTACAATATCCTTTTGTAACTTGGAAATCTTTTGCTGGGTCAGGTATTCGTTGGTGTTGTTGAGTTCAGTATTGATCTCTGCTAACCGACTTCAATATTATGATTACAGAGATTGTACACTGGACCAATTAACCTCTCTGTCCCCTCTCTTTTCTTGATATATCTGTCTAATATCTACATTCGACAAGACAAGGGAAACAATACAAATTCACCTTTGGCTTGGCACAAGAGCAGGGAATAGATACCAGCTACACCTCTGCTAACGTTATAAAAAAAAATCCAGATTTACTCTATAGCTACCACCAGATAACGCCATAGACTTATTTCATAGAGGTCACAAAAGGCCTATATAAGGAATATAAGAAATAAAACAAGAGGACAAGACTTCTACCAATAAATATGAGTCATAATGAATTAGCAGCAATCAAAACTGTACAATATAATCAAGAGCTGACAATCAAAGAGGATAAAGAGGTGGAAAAGTGGTCTTTTAGACACAGATGATTATATAAGGGAAGGGATGAGACAATTATCAGACTCCAATTGCTACAGAAAGTTGCATGAAAACTTAAAACTAAACTTGAAGAATGGTACAATAAAACTCCTCGCTTGGGAAAAAACATCTGTATATTGAACATCCTAACATGGCCATATTTTATCTACTACTAAAGATAAATAAAAAGGGATTTCCAACTTCTGGTTACCCCATCATTACTGTCATAAATTTGATTTGTTCAAGATTAGGGGTATTCATATACCATCATCTCCAACCATATATGAAAGACCTTGCCTCCTATTTTCAAGACACAAAGGATATCCTAATACTGGGAAGACGACTATATCCTGACAACAACTGATGTAGTCAGCCTATATACCTCCATAAAACACACAGTCAAAAAAGGATTGGACACCAAACCAGCGAATTTCATGGAATCAACAGCCAAACACAGGGTACTGCGATGGGAATCAAATTTGTTTTCGTGTATGCGGGTGAAAACTTGTATACTTTTACATTTCAGAGGCTGAAATATTCCTCAAATTCTTAAATTTATTTTAATATATTGTCTCATGAACATTTGTATAGCACCACTTTTATTTGAATTTAACCTGATTTGAACAAGAATTTAACCTGATTTGCCTCCCCATCTTTCCCTTTACATAGACTCATTTGGCACAGCTGTTCAGGTAGTGTCCACAGCTAAGGGGGCAGGTTGATTTACCCTTGTATTTACTGATTGCTACACTTCCAAACAACGTTTGCATCTGTTTGATTCTTGCTTCTTGCTATTTTGCAGATCCATGTCTCCACTCAACTAATATCTGTGCACCCTACCTTAGCACATATAGCTTTTCCCAATTTATTTACAGTGGTTTGGAGCAACATATTGCCAAATAATTTTTGCCACCTGCTTGGCCCTGCTAAGACTATTGTTAGCCCTGCTTAGACTATGAGAGGGGGGTCTTTTAGCCCTGCTTAGACTAGGGGAAGAGAAGCACCGATCATTTGGTTCTGAGAAAATCAAAGGCCCTGCACTAACTCAACACATCTAAATCCAGTACCATCCTAATACCCTTTTAATATACTGTTTACAAACAGAAGATAGGCAATGGGAAGCACAGAAGAAGTTTTACATCTGTAACTTCTGAAAAAGCTATGAGCAGTTTCTTTACTCCAGCGTTATCAATTCTTTCATGGCTGTTTCGAGTTCAGACCCAAAGAAAGGCTCCTTCTCAGGTCAACCTTTATATTACAGACAAAAGAGCAATGGTAACTTATTATTTAAAATTGTACTTCAACGGTGTTGGAAAGTGGGTTATTAGTAGTGATAAGTAGGGACGTACCATTAGTAATAAGGCCACAATCACAATGGTGGTCATTACAACCTCGGCGGTCTTTTAACAAGACCGCCGAGGGACCGCTGTGCGGAAGGCCGCCAGTAGTGGCGGTTTGCCGCTCGGCGTATTATGACTGTTGGCTGCTCTCCGTCCTTTCTACGACAGAGAGCCGCCAACAGCCATACTGGTGGGCGGCGGGGAAGTGGAGGTTGCTCCACCTCCACCGCCATGCCAACAGAACACCGCCCAGCAAATCACGTCCTGTGATTCGGCGCGGCGGTGTTCTGTTGGCGGTGTGGTGTCGGTGGAGCAGCCCCATGGCTCCCGTCCCCTCCCGGAGGATCAACGGACAAGGTAAGTTGATCGTCCGTTAGGGGAGAAGGGTGGGGGGGTATTGAGTGTTGTGTGGGTGCATGGGGGTGTGCATCTGTGTATGTAGAGGGGGGTGTGAGTGCGTGTATGCTTGTGGGTGTGTTGCGTGTTTTGGGAATGAGTGCGTGTATGTCTGTATGTATGTCTGTATGGATGTGTGCGTGTATGTCTGTATATGGGTGTGCGTGTCTGACTGAGTGTGTGGATGTAGGCATGTATGTTGGTGTGTGTGCGTGTATGTGGGTTGGTGATGCCTGCGTGCGTGTCGTGTGTGTGTGAGTTATGTGATGTTGGGGGTCAGGTTAGGGAGGGTGGCCCTGCCACCTTTTGGGGGTTGGCAGGGGTGGTGGGGGGTGTAGGGGATGAAGTCACGGTGGGGGATGGGGGTGGGAGAGACCCCTATCAGTGCCAGGGAAGGAATTCCCTGGCACTGATAGGGCTTACCGCCATGGATTTCATGGCGGTTCCTACCGCTGGAAATCCACGGCGGTAAGCCGGGTCAAAATACCGGCCGCGGTATTGTGATGGCCGCCGGGCTGGAGACCCAGGTCTCCAGCCCAGCGGGCGGAACGGTGAAGCGGCGGATGACCATGGCGGTAACCGCCATGGTCATAATACTGAAAAAAAGACCGCCAGCCTGTTGGCGGTCTTACCGCCGCTTTAACACCGTCCACCAGGGTTGTAATGACCCCCAATGTAATCACAATGTAAGGTTCAGTCATGGTCTCAATAAATGAATACCTTGCTCAACCCCTGGTAGCTGGCAATGGACAGGCAGGCTTAATTTAGGAGACAAGTGTGTAAAGCATTTAAAAACACCAATACATTAAATAAGTAAGACACAACACACAATAAAAATCCAACACCAATTTATAAAAATAGGAAGTATTTTTATGACACCAAAACAAATAAAATCCAATGTAGGGAACTGGAGATATGAATTTTTAAAGAATAAATAAAGATATGTGCTTTATAGTGCCTAAAAACCAATAGCGCCAACCACGGATATTTAGTCGTGCTTGACCAGGACCAAGTCACAATTTGAAGCCAATTGAGATAAAGCCCTGCTCGGATACACTGAGCGCAAAGCCTTGGTCAAAGTTTTACCATCTGACTTAGTGGTTTTTCCTGGACCTTTTTCTCTTGTCGCAGGACGAGCCTCCTCGTCAGGCCATGATTTGATGCAACATCATCAGCTTAGCTCAGCGCGGGCTCCCGTTCAACTCTTGGAAATCTCGTTGATGGGGAAATGCTCCAGAGCTTCAGCGGGACGAACCTGAAATTCAGGCCAGGTCCCGGTTCGACATTGGCAGCTTGACTCTCATCGATGGGTTGAACATCTTATGGAACTTTCATTCAAAAATTCTCCAATCTTCTCCAAACTTCTGGATCTCCTTTCAGAAGTCCTCTTTTGGGTCTCCAGTGGTCCACAGCACCAATCCAAGGGTCTAGAAGTTCTGAGATGGGCTTTGAAATGTGGGACTATGTTTCCCAGAATGCACCTGGTAAATCCTCAAAAGTCCAGCAGAAGGTGGTCATCTGATCCTCCTTGGTGGGGATGGTGCAGGTCAAGCTCTTTAAACCTGTTGCTGTCAGGGAGTACACTCCTTTCCTCTCTTGAAGCCAGGAAAAGTCCTTAGAAATGTAGTTCCTCAGTGCAGTAGGTGCAGTCATGCAGAGTGTAGTCCTTTGGGGTGCAGACCAAGGTTCCAGCAGGGCAGTCCTTCTTCTTCTTGTAGTTCAGGCAGTGTTCTGAGTTGCTGGGCAACTCTCCCATATTGTCCAGTGCTTCTGGGCTGGCAAGCAGGGGGGCACCCCTGACTAATGGGGTGCAGGATGCCACCCTCTGGGGTGACCACTTCCTGGGAAGTGTGGCAAAAATCAATTGCAGGAAGCACTATTCTTCCAAAATCCAAGATCGAGAAAATCTATCCTTGAGGTCAGCATCTGGTTAAGCCATCCCACTGGTGTGGCTTATTTCCCTAAACTCTCTGTCTCCATTCCTTCTGCTAATCTCATTACTGGGGCTCCCATCTGGCTGGGGTGACATGAAGAGGGGTGAGCCTGTGTCCTGTCCTGTCATTTTCCCTTTGAAGACCAATTAGGTTACCCAGCCCCCTTCCTGCCTGTTGCTTTGGCACATGCAGATCTCCATCCACCAGATGTCCCATTGTTTCAATGCAGGCCACTTCACACCTCATAAGGGCAGCTTGGCTCAAGCTGGCAGAGGCTAGCCAATCAGAGAAGAGCAGCTGGAGAACTAGATTTTCGCTTACAGAAAAGAAAGCTTTCTAACTTCTTTTCTGTGATAGTTGTAATACATTTAACAGTGACTAATTGTTGGATTTATTCCAACTACCAGTTTGAGTCCAAACATTGAAATTGCAGCCCATTTCTAGCAACAGCTATATTTTAATAAAGTTTACCGATGTTAGCCTATGGAGCTACTGCACTACCATGGAGAAAAACTGAATTGGCAGTTTTGCCCTCACCTGGGCATTTAAAACATCTTCTATCATGTCCCTACATTTAGTTAAAAAGCACCCGACCCCTTGGGCACCTAGGAGAGACCTTAGGGGTTACTTGTATGTAAAACTAAGGTAGTTTGAGACTTTGGAATTACCTTTATTTCCAAAGTCAAACTTGCATATAATGTATTTTTAAAAGCAGCCTGCAAAGCACGGTTGCCTTTAAAAATGAAAGCAGGCACCACAGCAGTGCACACCTAAGCACATTAAAACCATTAGGCCTATAATTCTCCATGTCCTATTATATACCAGGGACTTACAGTTAGATTGACAAGCCAATTACAACTGTGGCTAATTTGCACATGATTTTAATTAGAACACAGGCCCTGGGTCTGTTTAGCAGAGCCCAGGGCACCCTCAGAGTCAGAAAAACTAGGGGTCAGAAATAAGGGCAAAAAGAAGGGGAAACTGCAAAAAGACCTGGTTTCTCACAAATGGTATTATACAAACAAAATTGTTATATAATTGGCATAGGTGAAAAAAGGCATTTTAGCTGAAGTGCCATCATTTAATCTCTTATCTTAAAACTTCAATTTCAATTTGGTTAACTAATTAAAACATACTTCATCTTTTATAGTAACTATGTTTATGGAACATTGGTAGACGAGTCCCCATACCTCATTTTCATTTGCAAATTCTAAATAATCTTCATTTGAAACATTTGCACACCAGTCTCTTATCATGGGTATCGTTCCCTTAGCATCATCTTCTTTAATGTTTGACTCCTTATGTGATATCTATTTTACAAGATAAAACACCTGCATCTAGACAAAATATACATATTAATAGTAATAATATACATACATTGGTGAGGTGTACTATTATTTTCAGAGAATGTGATGGGAAATATATTTGACTGAACTACTTTTTTAATGTTGTGACCTCCATCTGTTTCTTTGTCTTTACTAGAGTCGAATCCTTCACTTTAGTGACCCAGTCTGCTTTTATTCGCAGGGTTAATCAAGAACTGGAAATTGATCAAAATCTGCATCCTCAGAATTAAGCTCTTGCATAAGCAAAGATTTACTTTACAGCATGCTTGGAAATCTTTGACAGTCACAGGTTTCCAGATGTGCCCCTGCAAATGTCTATAAATTAGTAATTGCGACTATGTGGAGGCATGTTTGTAGTTGCATTACTATGAAATAGTGGATGACAAAATGTTTAAGTTCTCCATTCCATTTTTTTTACAATGATAAACCCCCTCTCCTGAACACTACCAATTTTGAGTCTGCTCCCTTCCCGCTTAAGAAAGGGATTCACTCTTGTTATTCACAGCAGTAAATTTCTTAACATTTGGCAAGAATCAAAGATTTGTCATAGATCTTGTTAAAAAGGAAGAAAAACTTAATTTGTTTAACAAATTTAAATCAAAGATTTAAAATAAACATACTATATAAGAACATTAAAAACAGGGTGATATTTTAGACCAAACTTTCCAAGGCACCCTTGCCCCTGGAATGGGACTTACTTACATGCAATAATACACCACAGCTGGTACCATTGGGCATGAGTAAACTGATTTATGAGTTGAGGTCACTTTTTGATAGAGTTGGCCCTCAAATGTTTTTTGCTGTCGTATGCGAAAATGCTTAGGACTGCCCCATCACATCTCCCCCTTCCTGGCATACGTATACATGCACTCACCTACAAATACACCACACACATGAACAAATCAATGTAATTTTTAGTTTTTACCTAGCATGAATCACCCATATCTCTTTCACACCTTAAGTAATTATTAAGCTTAGAAGTCACTCAAGTGAAAACGTTGATCAGATGTTGGTTAGCACACTGAAAACATGAACTGTTAACTCAGTAAAAAAAAAGGATGCTTTTATATTTTTTAAGGTATTGCTTTTGTGTGCTAAGAGAGGGTGTCACACAAAACCATTATTTAAAAAAAATAGAAGGCGTACGTTTTTTATTGACTCAATGATAACACTCTGAATCTTACTATTAAGAGGCATGAATGTGTGTTAATAGCAGCCTTCAGCATGCTTATCACTTTCACCGAAGTAAACACTCTGGCAATGAAACTAGGAAGAAATGGTTTGTTTGGATAAAATAGGCCTTGAGCCAACCATGTTATTGGTACCAATTGGGGGGATGGTTTCTAATATGATTTATTGGCAAGGTATGGGCGCCTACAGTAGGACAATATGTGATAGCAAGTCATAACTCTTTGTCTTTTGTGAGTTACCACTCCACTCCCAAGATACCTTGATGTGAATAGAAATTTCTTCACAATTTTTATTATTGTGAATTTTATTATTAAAAATTACAATTACAGCAAATGTGATTATATAAATTGATAAATATTATAATAGTAATTATGATCATATTACGTACACCAAGTAAAATGTATGAATGTTTTAATTAATTTATTTTTCCAGAGCTGGTGAGATTAACTGTGCAGCATCAGAAAGAAGACTGAAAAAAACACATTCTGTCCCTCTGATCCCCAGTATATAATTCATTTCTGGTCAAATGTCCACCATGGAATAACGCTGACAAGCCCTCAGGACTACTCATCATGGAAAACTTTATTAGAGGCAGCTCAAGTAAGGAATCACATTCCATTGTTCGACATTGCCAGAAATGTGGAAAGCAACATAGTTCCCCAAGTATTTTACCACAGGTAGTCCTTGAGTCTGTTTACTATGTAGAGAGATTTACAGACTATTAAGCAAAAAGCTGAAGAAAATGTCAGTGATGATGATGATGGAACAAGTGAGTGCACCAGTGAATGCTTAAACAGAAGAACTTAATTAAAGTCAAACGTGTATGCTGAAGAATGTATATTTTGTGGAAAGATAAAATGCTACAAGAGAACATCAACTTGTGAGAAACTGATCGAGGTCACAGAGCTTAGAGTTGACAAAAGGCTTTGAGAGTGTGCAACCATTAATTGTAATTCAAAGATCTTAGCAGTTTGTGGTAGTTACATAGTGGCTACAGAAGCCCTTTATCATGCATCTTGTTGTAGGAACTACACAAGTGTTAAAGCAAAGGAGGAAGATCAAGCTTCTAGCATTCAAACCGATGATCACTACAAAAATATGAGAGATGAAGCATATAATAACCTATTTCATTAGAACCGTGATTTGTTCTTACAAAGAGGTAATACATGTGACAATTCTCATTGAAAGGCTTGAAACCCTCATGACACACAGAGGAATACAGGGAATAGACAAATCAACCAAAAAGCATATTAGAAGAAAACTGGGCTCTGAGTTGGGTGACAGCATCCACATATTCCCAGACAACCAAGGAGAAATATTGGCCTAACCAGATAGTGTTATGCTACAGGACGCTGAAAGAGAAAACTAGAGTTTGAAAAGAGAATTATAAGTTTTAAAGGTTGAGGCAACAGTAATGAACACAATCAGTGAACAAACATCAGTGCACATAACAACAATAATTAAAAAAAGCTTGACACCAACACCATGGTCATATCATCCATTAGACATTGATAAAGATTCATTTACAGAGCCTGATTACCTTAAACGGTTCCTATTAGGATTTCTGACTTGAGATCCAGATAACACAAAGCAGTCCAAAAGGGTTGCCTCACTTATGCAATCATTCAGTCAGGACATTATATATACAGTCACAAATGGCCAGCAGAAACCTCCCAAACAGTTGTTGCTCCCACCGGCCGTAAAAACACTGGGAGGCAATGTTGAAATCATTCACACTCTAAACAGACTTGGTCATGGGATTTCATACTCACAACTCGAAGACAATGATACTGCCTTGTGTCTTCAGAAATTGCTGCACCTTAAATGAGCAAATTGTTCTTATAGCCAACACACAGCCTCATGTCTTCACTAACTTAGCATGGGATAACATTGGTAGGCTGGAAGAGACTCTTACTGGTAAGGAGAAAACTCACCAAGTCAACAGTATATTAGTGCAGCAGCCTAAGTTGTTTGGACCACAACTTTTTAAAGCTTCTCTCCCAAGCATTAAGAAACAAAAGCAGAGAACATTGACCATCACAAATGTTGAAGAATTATTCATGTATGTTTCTGGTGAACGAGTTGGGCCTCAGCCATTGATGATAAGTACTGAAGTCCTGCCAGAATGTGCTGCCCAATTGAAGCTTGCACAAAATAAGAATATAATCTGGGTTGTTACAAGACGTTTACCAGATGTGACACAGTAAGAGCATTTGCGGGAAAAGGAAAAGTGAGCGCTTTCAAAATGCCGTCTGACAATAGATATACACAGGAAACATTTTCGCAGCACGGAGACGAATTGGATCTCTCTGAAGAACTAATGGACAAATTGGAGCAATTTTTGTGCTTTCTGTATGCACCAAAATCTTCAGTTCATCACATGAATGACTTTAGATATCACCTATACTGCGCAAAGAAGGGTGAGATAGAAAGTCATCAACTTCCATCTTGCAGGGACTATCTGAAGAAACATGCCTAATGTGCAAATTAACAAGCCGCTATAACCAAGAGATGTCTTCTGAATGATCCACAGACACCTAATCCAATTGGGAGAGGGTGGAATTTGGGCAAACACAAGGGAGCAGAGCAACTGGTAGTGAACTGGATTGAGCGGCAGCCAGCACCTCAGGCTGTGTTAGATCTACTAGCTTGGAACTGCAAACCGCCAACATGGTTCTGCTGTTCAAATGACCTCAAGCGCACTGACTTGCACAGACTTCCACCTGTGAAAATCATACAGACGCAGAGAATGATGACACTTATTCAGAAGAAGATAATGATGATCAAGAATGTGAATGATAAAATTGTGTTTCTGTTCACTCATGACATTTATTGCCTATGTAGGATGTAACAACTAATATTATTGGAAATTGTAAGTGAAAATTATGCATATAATCTATATCGATATAGGAGGAATACAATGATGTTTTATTGCTCCTGTTATAGAAACTATATTATTATTATTACAATTAATACTCATAATTATTTTTTAATTATATTGAGTTTAACCAATATGGTGGAATTAGATTTACTTTTCCACATATTATGATTAATTTGTATGCTATTTATCAAAAATATGAAAAACATTATTTTTTTCGGTTACGGTTGCTAATCCAATAATATCAGACAAAAGGCAAAGAGTGATGGCTTGCTAAAACATATTTTCCATCTCTAGGCATCCATACCTTCCAAAAAAACATTTTAGAACTCATCCCCGAGTGGTGGCAATGGCCTAAAAGGATTGTGTTGCACCTTACCTCCTGTCGCCACAGACAACAACCAGGCTATAGCACCGGATGTGGTTTTTGAGCCATATGCATTTATATTTTGAGGTTATGTACAAAGTTTACAATGTCTTCACGTACAGCTAGTAACAACTCACACGCATGTTCACATAACAATATTGCTGTTGTTTGACTATTTTGCTAACAATGCACTTGTAAAAAATATACACAATGCACACAATAGGAAAGTTTAGGGTAGCAAATACTTGGAATTCTCCTTTTTTTAATTTGCATCTTTGCATCCTTACTTCATTAATTCTGTAGAAACTGGACCCTGTACGCTCTCCCACACGCTTTGCACCACTTATTTCCCATTTATTTGTGGAAATGCTGCGCAGAACCACTTTACAAATGCATTTAGCATATACGTAGGCCTCACTACGGGCCGTTTCACAGAGAAATTCATCAAAGGGCACTTTAGATTTATATTTATATGCAAACGCAGACAAACAATTTTTGCTTGTGGAGAAAACCATTGACTTATGCCCCTTGCAAAGCTGGTGGTGATCCATTCCTTTCTCACCCTGCAAAGGGAGTTACGGCAGGCATGTGCTGCAGTAAGTTTATGACGTTTTCCAAGGTGGAAGAGCATGAACGTCAATTCACCAAAATGCCAGGGGTAGCGGAAGTGACATCACACACCCTTTGACCTTCAATTTCACTCACACACTCGTTTACACATACACCTACATTCACATGTATGCACACATTCTCTCGCATGTAGACACACACGCACCCACAGGCACACACACAACATACATTTAAAAGCATTTTTTACTTACCGCAGCTTCCAGGGAAGGTCGTTATCCAGCTAATTAAACTCCATTTTCTTATTACACTAATAGGTAATCATGAAACATTATCCACTATTAGTGCAATAAAAAAAATGAGAGAAACTGAGTGGAGCCCCAACCAATGTCTGTAAGGACAAGCTGCGACTGTGTTCCTGGCACTGATGTTGCCACCTCTGAGGCCAAGGGTCACAAAGGCAGTGGGAGGGCTCACAAGGGGTAAGCCAGGGGTAGCAGCTGCGACCCCTGGCGAAATGACGTCCATGTGGAAGGGGTTACAGAAGAGTTTTTGGGAAGCCTACAAATGCCCATTTTTGTAGATACACATAAACTTCCAATGCAAACCACGCCTTGGAATGCCCATTTCCCAGTCATTGATTGTGATCTGTTGGTGCAAACAACTGCCCAGTTGTGGTGAAGATTTCCCCACCCGTAAAGGGGCTTACGCCTGCCAGAAATTCTTTGGTGAATTCCTACCAGGCGTAAGTAAGACGAATTAGGTTGTAAACAGACTTGTATTACCAAGTTTGCTTTTGGCATGCTGTTTTGCTTCCGTCAGTTGTGCGTAGTATACGCATTCGTTCATTGCGACTATTGACAGGCACATATTTGGCTTGAAAACACTTCATGAATCTGCCACTGAAAGTTTTCTTCCCCCAGTACACACACATAGAGAGCCCCAACATCTGCGCATATTACAAAACACAAATGTGTAAACTCAAACAGCGCATCATACGTTTCTTAAAAACAAAAAAAGTACTAAAGTAGCATAAGTGATGCAACACAGTGGCAGACACTGTCAAAATTAATTGTTCACTTAAGCTGTTGAAAGTTGTACTCAGATAATACATAAGTGGTCATTACAACCCTGGCGAACGGTGTTAAAGCTGCAGAAATACCGCAAACAGGCCGGCGGACAAAAACCTGGAATTATGACCCTGGCGGAAACCGCCAACAAAGACAGCCACTTTAACACTTCGCCCGCCACGGCGGTACAGACAAGCAGCGCAGCGGTCACCGCCAACAGACAGGCGGGAGACAATGTACCGCCCACAGTATTACAACCCGCCAATCCGCCACCTTTTCCGGGGCGGATTCACCGTGGATAAAAACACGGCGGAAACAGCTTTTGCTATGGGAAAACGCTCACCTCAACACATCCCACGAGGATCGAGGACTCCATGGACCCGGAACTCCAAATACTCCCTGCCCTTGTGTTTCTGCTCCTCTATGACCAACAGCTACGTAGGCGCCGAAGACAACGGTGGGTACTGCACCTACGACATAGGTGAGGGGGGAGGCAAAAGTTAGGGGGACACCCACCAAACACCCCCACCCTCGCATATTACAACATACACACCAATGCATTCACAAAAAATCACAGTAACAACCCACAATCCCCCAGGAAGAATGAAAACACAAAGCGAAATTCGGTCAAACAATGTAATGTGCCAATATACATGTCATACAAAAATATACAGATATATATTTGAAAATCAGTCATAATTATATACAATACGAAAAGTAGTGCAGATATGTACATAACAATGTCCGTGCACCATCAGTCCAAAAATGCATGGGCGAGGCCCACAAACGATAACTGACCACAATCGGAGAGAACACTGCCGGGGCATCAGATAGAAATACTACAGGCACCTCAGGGGGAAGGGAAAGGGGGGCACCTCAGTCAGATGACTACAAAGCCAGATCCACGACGGGGCTCCATGCCCGTTTATGCCATCCTGGGGAGTGCAAAACCGCAGTCTCTCAAGTCACTACAGTGGGTGGCTTGCCCACTGTGCCATCCTGGGGAGTGCAAAGCCATAGTCTCTCAAGTCTCTACAGTGGGTGGGTTGCCCACTGTGCCATCCTGGGGAGTGCAAAGCCACAGTCTCTCAAGTCTCTACAGTGGGTGGCTTGCCCAGTGTGCCATCCTGGGGAGTGCAAAGCCACAGTCTCTCAAGTCACTACAGTGGGTGGCTTGCCCACTGTGCCATCCTGGGGAGTGCAAAGCCACAGTCTCTCAAGTCTCTACAGTGGGTGGCTTGCCCACTGTGCCATCCTGGGGAGTGCAAAGCCACAGTCTCTCAAGTCTCTACAGTGGGTGGCTTGCCCACTGTGCCATCCTGGGGAGTGCAAAGCCACAGTCTCTCAAGTCACTACAGTGGGTGGCTTGCCCACTGTGCCATCCTGGGGAGTGCAAAGCCACAGTCTCTCAAGTCACTACAGTGGGTGGGTTGCCCACTGTGCCATCCTGGGGAGTGCAAAGCCACAGTCTCTCAAGTCTCTACAGTGGGTGGCTTGCCCACTGTGCCATCCTGGGGAGTGCAAAGCCACAGTCTCTCAAGTCTCTACAGTGGGTGGGTTGCCCACTGTGCCATCCTGGGGAGTGCAAAGCCACAGTCTCTCAAGTCACTACAGTGGGTGGCTTGCCCACTGTGCCATCCTGGGGAGTGCAAAGCCACAGTCTCTCAAGTCTCTACAGTGGGTGGGCTGCCCACTGTGCCATCCTGGGGAGTGCAAAGCCACTGTGCCATCCTGGGGAGTGCAAAGCCACAGTCTCTCAAGTTGATGCAGGTCTCTACTGGTACTGGGGGGGACTGATGCCCAGACTGGATGAGTCTCCCCGTGAAAGGTCGTGTCCTGTCACTGTCCCAGCTGCACATGGGATAAGGATGCCTGATGTGGCGGTCCATTCATTCCTACCCCGTGCTTGCCCTGTTCAGCGGTGCTCTGCCATGGCGGTCTTTGCCCTGTTTAGCGGTGCTTTGCCATCGCGGTCTTTGCCCTGTTCAGCGGTGCTTTGCCATTGCGGTCTTTGCCCTGTTCAGCGGTGCTTTGCCATGGCGGTTCTGATAAGGACATTGGTGTGTGGCATGACGTTCTCTACACTGGACATTAGTGTGTGGCATGACGTTTCATCATTGCCCAGCGGGGCTGTGGCAGCCGGGGCCCTCCAGGGCACTGACTCCGGCGGTGGCCTCCTGACCAGTGCCGATACTTGGGCCCTCCTGGGCAATGACTCCGGCGGTGGTCTCCTGACCAGTGCCGATACTTGGGCCCTCCTGGGCAATGACTCAGGCGGTGGTCTCCTAACCAGTGACGATACTTGGGCCCTCCTGGGCAATGACTCCGGCGGTGGCGGTGGTCTCCTGACCAGTGACGATACTTGGGCCCTCCTGGGCTATGACTCTGGCGGTGGTCTCCTGACCAGTGACAATACTTGGGCCCTCCTGGGCTGTGACTCTGGCGGTGGCCTCTGGACCAGTGACGATACTTGGGCCCTCCTGGGCTGTGACTCTGGCGGTGGTCTCCTGACCAGTGATGATACTTGGGCCCTCCTGGGCAATGGCTCCGGCGGTGGCGGTGGTCTCCTGACCAGTGACGATACTTGGGCCCTCCTGGGCAATGACTCCGGCGGTGGCGGTGGTCTCCTGACCAGTGACGATACTTGGGCCCTCCTGGGCTGTGACTCTGGCTGTGGTCTCTGGACCAGTGACAATACTTGGGCCCTCCTGGGCTGTGACTCTGGCGGTGGTCTCTGGACCAGTGATGATACTTGGGCCCACCTGGGCAATGACTCTGGCGGTGGCGGTGGTCTCCTGACCAGTGACGATACTTGGGCCCTCCTGGGCTGTGACTCTGGCGGTGGTCTCTGGACCAGTGACGATACTTGGGCCCTCCTGGGCTGTGACTCTGGCAGTGGTCTCTGGACTAGTGACGACGGTGCTGGCGGTTGTGTCTCGACCGCCGGAAATTATGGCACACTTCTCCGCCGTGACACTCATAACAGGCTGGGCAGACTTCCTCTGGCCCTTCCCCACCTTTGGTGGAGTCACAGCTGACTCTCCGATCCCCTTGGAACCCATGTCAGTTGTTTTCCCACCAGGAGTCTTAACACGGTCCTGTCGTCCACTCTCCAATTTGGGAGCCTTTACAGGGGGTGGGCTGCCAGTGCCTTGGCTCCGGGTCCTACTGCCTGCCCTGGTGGCCGGTGCACTCCACAAACCTTGAACCGGCACCACTGGTATTGGAGGCTTTTTGGCTGAGGCGCTACGACGGGACTGATGAATTGGAGGGTGGGGTGGGGGCAAGAAGGTCAACTTTACAGAGGGATAGTTTTTGACGAACACTGGGATGGGTAGTTGGAGGGGGTCTGGGAGTGGAGGAAGAGGAGGTAGCTGTCGGAGGTGTCACTTTAGCTGTTTTGGTTGCAGGTGCAGGTGCAGGTACTGGAGGCTGTCGTGAGGTGGATGGATGTTGGGGGAGTGATTGCCGGCGTTTGTGTACTTTGGGAGGGGGCGTCACAGACACACTGGGAGAGGACACAGGGGACATGTAAATGGCAGTGGAGGTGGTAAGTGCAGGTGAGCGGCTTGTGGTGCTGGGTGTCCTGGTGCGATTCATGGTGCCTGTGGATGTGGTGCATGCAGGTGTGTGTGTAGACGAGACTGGGAGGGAGGAGGGAGAAGAGGAGGAGGGGGACACAGTGGAGGCAGTGGATGTTGCTGTGTCTGTATGTGGGTGAGGCTTGCGTGAGTGCCTGTGGTGTGTGTGGTGCCTATGTTTGCTTGAGCTACTTGTGTGTGTTGACTTGTGTGCATGCTGGTCTGTAGGTGTGCTTGGGATGGGCTGGGGTACAGGAGATTGGGTCTGGGTGGAGGAAGTTGGAGGGGGGAGGCTAGACACAGGGACAATGGCTGCCATCAGTGCTGAGGCCAGAGATTGCAGGGCTCGCTGAAGGACAGCCTGACCATAATGAATGCCCTCCAGGAATGCATTACCGTGTTGCAACTCTCGTTCTACACCGTGGATGGCATTCACAATGGTAGACTGCCCAACAGTGAGTGACCTGAGGAGGTCAATGGCCTCCTCACTGAGGGCAGCAGGGGTGACTGGGGCAGGGCCTGAGGTGCCTGGGGCGAAGGTGATGCCCACCCTCCTGGGTGAGCGGGCACGAGGCGAATGCTGAGGGGCTGCTAGGAGGGAGGGGCTGGTAGGGGATGTGGCGGCTGTACCTGTAGAGGTGGGGGGCACAGATGGTGCCACCACCACAAGGGAGCCCACATCGTCGAACGAGTCTGTGTCGCTGCTTGGTGATCCAGTGGCCGATGTGAAGCTCCCCTCGCCCTCCATCCCACTGGTGCATTCAGAGTCCGTGGTGTGGCCCTCCATGGCCATGTGGGATGCAGCTCCCTCATGCTCCGGTGCCACTGTACCTCCGCCTGTTGATGCTGATGTACAAAAGGACAGGGAGAGCAGAAAAAGGGGGGGAGACAGAAGAAAGAGAGTTTTAGTGCATGGATTGCCGCTACCATTGGCGGACAAGGCAAACGCAGCAGCCCCCTGCATTACGCCGTGCTCCTGCCCTCTGCACATGCAATTTCTGGGATATGGCCTATATGGCAATGGTGGACATCTGCGCACATGGATGCCACAGGGGCAACTATACCTTGACTTGGCACTCTGCTGAGGTGGGGTAGAGTGCCACATGGCCTACATTACGGAGGGGCCTTGCCTACCTAACTCGCCCTGGCCTAGGGACACCCACAGCCAACCTCCCCCACCAAGACACCTTCACTGCACGCAAAGTCCGCAGAATGAGAGTGTACTCACCCCCTTGTGGCTGCCCTGAGGCCCTCAAGTGCCCATCCAACTCCGGGTAGGCCACCGCCAGGATCCGGAACATCAGGGGGGTCATGGTGCGATGGGCACCCCTCCCACATTGGGAGGCCATCCCCAGCTGAGCCTCCGCCGTCTTCTTGCTGCAGTGGCGAATGTCCTCCCATCTCTTACGGCAGTGGGTGCCCCATCTCTGGTGGGCCCCCAGGGTCCGGACCTCCTTGGCGATGGTACGCCAGATGTCCCTCTTCTGGTGGGCGCTGACCTACATGACATGCACAAGAGAAGAGGTACAGTCATTACCAACTGCACCGTCGTTGTGAGTGGCCCCCACCCTACTCTGGCCATTTGGCCCATTCATTCACATGCATTAATGTTCTATGAACTCTTCCCCCTTCCCTCTTCCAACCAGCCCTCTCCACCCAGGCCTAGCCCATACAACGTGCTCCATGTGTACTAACCTGTTGGTCTGGAGGACCGTAGAGTAGCGTGTACTGGGGAGGACCCCGTCTACCAGTTTCTCCAACTCCTGTGCAGTGAAGGCAGGGGCCCTTTCCCCAGACGCAGCAGCTATCGTCGCTTCCAGACCGAGGTCGCAGCAGCACTTGCAGTGTAGGTCCTCTCCTGTCGAAGGTCAGGTATCTAGTGATTGAACACATAGAAAATGGCGGTGACGTCCGCGGCGGTGACATCCGCAGCGATGCGCATCATCACCGCCAGCGCACCTGTTCATTGGCTCCTGGGACCCATAGGGTCCAATGTTAACCAATGCAGCATTGTGCGGCGATCTACGACCGCCTACCACGACAGTGTGCAACGCCAGCGCAGTTACCCCACAATCCCATTGTCCCAGTTTAGAGGTCAGGCAGCCGCCATTTCAGGGGCCCACATGGCTTCATTTACTACTGCGTCACACATAGCTAGGCCTACACTCAACACACATACAGTAAGGTTTTTTGAGTGGTGTAGTCTTCTGTGTAACTGTGGGTACATACCTGGAGGAATAAGGACTGGTTCTTTGCTGTTGTCCTTCGTAGGCACCGTCAGCTGGGACATAGGAGAAGATGGCGGAATCCTCCGGTGTACCGGCCGCTGGTGGACCTGTTGACAATGGAAGAGAGACATGTCATCGTAACCTACCGGTTTGACCGTGCCACAATCCAGAAACTATGTACCCAGTTGAAGCCAGACCTGATATCACCAATCCGCCATCCAACTGGAATCCCCCCTGACGTGCAGGTGCTGTCAGTGCTCCATTTCCTTGCAAGTGGCTCTTTTCAGACAACTGTGGCCATGGCATCAGGGATGTCCCAGCCTAAGTTTTCCAACGTGTTGTCCAGAGTGTTGTCTGCCCTGCTGAAACACGTAAGGAGATACATCATTTTCCCTGAGGTGGCAGATTTGCCTACAGTGAAAGGTGACTTCTATGCCCTTGGACATATCCCCAACATCATAGGTGCCATTGATGGGACCCCTGTAGCTCTGCCCCCCCCCCCCCACAGGAGTGAACAGGTGTACAGGAACCGGAAGAGTTACCATTCCATGAATGTACAGATGGTCTGTTTGGCAGACCAGTACATCTCGCAGGTAAATGCAATGTTCCCTGGCTCAGTGCATGACGCCTACATCCTGCGGAATAGCACCTGATATGATGGGTCAACTCCAGAGGCACTGTGTATGGCTATTGGGAGACTCTGGTTACCCCAACCTGTCCTGGCTATTGACCCCAGTGAGGAATCCCAGGACCAGGGCAGAGGAACGCTACAATGAGGCCCATGGGCGGACTAGGAGGGTGATCGAACGCACCTTCGGCCTCCTGAAGGCCAGGTTCAGGTGCCTCCATATGACAAGTGGATCCCTATTCTACTCACCTAAGAAGGTGTGCGACATCATCATCGCCTGCTCCATGCTCCATAATTTGGCGTTGCGATGCCAGGTGCCTTTTCTGCAGGAGGATGATCCCGATGACGGTGTTGTATCAGCTGTGGAGCCTGTGGAGCCTGTGGACAGTGATGAGGATGAAGCTGAGGAAGAGGACCACGACAACAGGGAGTCAGTCATACAGCAATATTTCCAGTGAGACACAGGTGCGAACATTTTCATTTTTAGCATTACATTAACTTTCACACATCTACCTCTATCCTGTATCTCGATTTAAATCAATATTTGGTAACTGAGTTGTACCCTTCCATTACGGTTTCACAGGTGTGGTTACCTACGTGTCAACTGCTTGCATCCTTCAAGGGCTTGTGATGTGTGACATAGGTATGTTAGCTTTACAATGCTAAACCCATTTTGACACTGTCATTGATAATACATTTTTACTAAATCACAGACTGACACCAGATTGTTTTGTGTTTCAAGGGTGTTTATTGAAGTGCTCAGAAATGGGAGGGGGTTGTAAAATGAGGACACAGGGGACGTGTAAATGGCAGTGGAGGTGGTGAGTGCAGGTGAGCGGCTTGTTGTGCTGGGTGTCCTGGTGCGATTCATGGTGCCTGTGGATGTGGTGCATGCAGGTGTGTGTGTAGACAAGACTGGGAGGGAGGAGGGAGAAGAGGAGGAGGGGGACACAGTGGAGGCAGTGGATGTTGCTGTGTCTGTATGTGGGTGAGGCTTGCGTGAGTGCCTGTGGTGTGTGTGGTGCCTATGTTTGCTTGAGCTACTTGTGTGTGTTGACTTGTGTGCATGCTGGTCTGTAGGTGTGCTTGGGATGGGCTGGGGTACAGGAGATTGGGTCTGGGTGGAGGAAGTTGGAGGGGGGAGGCTAGACACAGGGACAATGGCTGCCGTCAGTGCTGAGGCCAGAGATTGAAGGGTTCGCTGAAGGACAGCCTGACCATAATGAATGCCCTCCAGGAATGCATTACTGTGTTGCAACTCTCGTTCTACACCCTGGATGGCATTCACAATGGTAGACTGCCCAACAGTGAGTGACCTGAGGAGGTCAATGGCCTCCTCACTGAGGGCAGCAGGGGTGACTGGGGCAGGGCCTGAGGTGCCTGGGGCGAAGGTGATGCCCACCCTCCTGGGTGAGCGGGCACAAGGCGAATGCTGAGGGGCTGCTAGGAGGGCGGGGCTGGTAGGGGAGGTGGCGGCTGTACCTGTAGAGGTGGGGGGCACAGATGGTGCCGCCACCACAAGGGAGCCCACATCGTCGAACGAGTCCGTGTCGCTGCTTGGTGATCCGGTGGCCGATGTGAAGCTCCCCTCGCCCTCCGTCCCACTGGTGTATTCAGAGTCCGTGGTGTGGCCCTCCATGGCCATGTGGGATGCAGCTCCCTCGTGCTCCGGTGCCACTGTACCTCCGCCTGTTGATGCTGATGTACAAAAGGACAGGGAGAGCAGAAAAAGGGGGGGAGGCAGAAGAAAGAGAGCTTTAGTGCATGGATTACCGCTACCGTTGGCGGACAAGGCAAACGCAGCAGCCCCCTGCATTACGCCGTGCTCCTGCCCTCTGCACATGCAAATGCAATGTTCCCTGGCTCAGTGCATGACGCCTACATCCTGCGGAATAGCAGCATCCCTGATATGATGGGTCAACTCCAGAGGCACCGTGTATGGCTATTGGGGGACTCTGGTTACCCCAACCTGTCCTGGCTATTGACCCCAGTGAGGAATCCCACGACCAGGGCAGAGGAACGCTACAATGAGGCCCATGGGCAGACTAGGAGGGTGATCGAACGCGCCTTCGGCCTCCTGAATGCCAGGTTCAGGTGCCTCCATATGACAGGTGGATCCCTATTCTACTCACCGAAGAAGGTGTGCGACATCATCATCGCCTGCTCCATGCTCCATAATTTGGCGTTGCGATGCCAGGTGCCTTTTCTGCAGGAGGATGATCCCGATGATGGTGTTGTATCAGCTGTGGACAGTGATGAGGATGAAGCTGAGGAAGAGGACAACGACAACAGGGAGTCAGTCATACAGCAATATTTCCAGTGAGACACAGGTGTGAACATTTTCATTTTTAGCATTACATTAACTTTCACACGTCTACCTCTATCCTGTTTCTCGATTTAAATCAATATTTGGTAACTGAGTTGTACCCTTCCATCTACCTCTATCCTGTATCTCGATTTAAATCAATATTTGGTAACTGAGTTGTACCCTTCCATTACGGTTTCACAGGTGTGGTTACCTACGTGTCAACTGCTTGCATCCTTCAAGGGCTTGTGATGTGTGACATAGGTATGATAGCTTTACAATGCTAAACCCATTATGACACTGTCATTGATAATACATTTTGACTAAATCACAGACTGACTCCAGATTGTTTTGTGTTTTAAGGGTGTTTATTGAAGTGCTCAGAAATGGGAGGGGGTTGCAAGATGAGGCTGGGTGATGGCGGAGGAATGCCCATGGCAGAGTCCAGTCTATTAGTCTCACAGGTGCACTGCCCATCTGGCCATAGGAAGTGGAGCTGGGGCAGTTTAAGTATGGACAGGGTAACAAAGTGGGACAGTGGGAGGACAATCAGGGTGGTCTCATTTCCTGGCGGGGGTCTTGCCATCTTGCTCTGTCCTGTTCCTGGATCTCAGGGACCGCTTGCGTGGTGGTTGTCCGTCTGCAGGGGGTGGGGTGCTGGTGTGGTGGTCCTGTGGCGGGGCGTCCTGTCCACTAGCGCCGGCGGAGGTGGTGGGCAGTTCATCGTCCTGGCTAGTGTCAGGGGCCCCTTGGAGTGCCACGGTGTCCCTCAAGGTCTGCTGTATGTCCTTCAGCACCCCTACGATGGTGCCCAGGGCGGAGCTGATGGTCCTGAGCTCCTCCCTGAACCCCAAATACAGTTCGTCCTGCAGGCGCAGGGTCTCCTGCAACTTGTCCAGGACCGTCACCATCGTCTCCTGGGAGTGGTGGTATGCTCCCTTGATGGAGGATAGGGCCTCGTGGAGAGTGGGTTCCCTTGGCCTGTCCTCCCCCTGTCGCACAGCAGCCCTCCCAGTTCCCCTGTGTTCCTTTGCCTCCGTCCCCTGGACCGTGTGCCTACTACCACTGCCCCCAGGTCCCTGTTGTTGTCGGGGTGGTGGGTTACCCTGGGTGCCCTGTAGTGGTGACCTGTCCTGGGTAGGGAGGTTTGGGCCCGCTGGGTGGGTGCTGTGTTGGTGTTACCAGAGGGTGGAAGGTCGGTGTTGGGCTGTGCCTGTGCAAGGGGAACCGACTGTCCCGAGACCCAGGATGGTCCGAGCTGGTCATCAGGATCCAGTAGGGCAGAACTGCTCTCGTCACTGTGGGCCTCTTCTGGGGGTGGAGTGGTGTTGTCTGGACCCTCTGGTGTGGTGACGGTTTCTGCAGGGGCATAAGAGCTAGATTATTGCATGTGTGTGTGTAATGGTGTGCAATGGGTGGGTGTTTGTGTACCCCAGTGCAAGCATTCCTGTGTGTGGGGTTGTGTGGTGATGGTTGGGGGGGTGTTATGGGTATGTGCAGTGAGCATGCTTTAGTGAGGGGTGTCCATGCTTAGTTGTGTCATGCAGGGCTTGGTGTTGGGATGGGTGGTTTGTGTCATGGGTACATTGGTGAGGAGTTGTAGTGATAGGGGAGGGGGTGAAGGAGGGTGTGTGTGATAACATGCAGGTAGGGTGGGGGATATGATAGTTAAGATTTGACTTACCAGTGTCCCATCCTCCACCGACTCCTGCGAGGCCCTCAGGATGCAAGATGGTCAAGACTTGTTCCTCCCATGTTGTTAGTTGTGGGGGAAGGAGGTGGGGGTCCGCCGCCAGTCCGCTGTACCGCGATGTTGTGCCTGGAGACCGTTGAACGCACTTTCCCCCGTAGGTCGTTCCACCTCTTCCTGATGTCCTCCCTATTTCTTGGGTGCTGTCCCACTGCGTTGACCCTGTCCACTATTCTGCGCCATAACTCCATCTTCCTGGCTATTGATGTGTGCTGTACCTGTGAGCCAAATAGCTGTGACTCTACCCTGACGATTTCCTCAACCATGACCCTGAGCTCCTCCTCGGAGAAGCGGGGGTGTCTTTGGCGTGACATGGGGTGGTGTGGGTGATGAGTGGGGTGGTGTATGTGGTGATGGTTGTGGTGAGTGTAGTGGTGTGTGGTGTTTTGTGTGTGGATGTTGTGTGGGTGATGGTGTTGTGTGCCTCTGTGTAGTGGGGTTGTCTATTCTGTGCTCTCTCTCTGGCCTTCGTCTCTAATTTTTGGTCGTAGGGGTTTGTGGGTGATGTGGGTGTGTGTTTTATATTGTATTGGGTGTGTGGGAGTGGTGTTTGTATGTGTGTCAGGTGTGTGTATTTTGAATTGTCCAATGTGGCGGTGTTTTGGAGATATGTGTGTATTTTGAGCGCGGGGTGTGTACAGCCAATGGAATACCGCGGTTGAAAGACCGCCGCGTGGATTCGTGGGTCGTAATAGCATGGGCGTGTTTCTGTTGGCGTGGAGGTGGAGGATTTGTTTCCGCCAGTTTATCACTGACCTTTGGTGTGGCGGTGTTGTGTGGGTGTCTGAATTTCGGCGGATTCCAAGATGTGTGTCATAATAGCTGTGGCGGAATGCCGCTGCAGCGGTGTATTGGTGGTCTTCTGCATGGCGGTAAGCGCCTTTTACCGCCAATGTTGTAATGACCCCCATAGTGACTTAAAGACGCAAATGTTGCCCTTTTGGTATTGCTGTTCCAATTGATGGAGCATCAATAATATATAGTTTTTTGTCTGCTGCATGATAAAAATCCTCACAGCTTTACAATTTATTATATCCTCACATATTAAATTTAGAATTATATTTTCAAAGAGGCTAGAATGAAGGATTCCTTCTTTGTTATGAAAATGTTTTCTTATTTGTGCAAATTCATTTTACAACATTGACATTGATCTCAAAAATAGTTATATGAAGTAGGAAACTCAATGTTTAGAAGAAAGCTGCTCTTTATACAGTTATCCACGGCTGTGTTTTTAATGGCGAAGTAAGGTAGTTGCAGACACCCTGTGGTAGTAACATTGGTCACACTGAAAAGTAAAGCTAGTTTTAAAATATAGTTGGAGTAATGCTGCAATGCCCTCGCAGTGCGCATCACAATAACAGCCCGACACTGGTGATTCTATGGCAAGAAGGAAAAGGCCCCATCTCGTCTTTCTCCCATTTATTTAAATCCTGCTGTTTCCGGGAAACAGTAACCTGACCTTCCGGGTCAGCCACAAACACGCAGCCACTTGACAACTAGACCAACACAATTTATTACATCCCTCCCCAGCTATATCCAAACATGACATAACAATAATACACACACAAAGGGGGTTATTACAACTTTGGAGGAGGTGTTAATCTGTCCCAAAAGTGACAGTAAAGTGACGGATATACCATCAGACGTATTACGAGTTTCACAGGATATAATGGACTCGTAATACGGCTGGTGGTATATCCGTCACTTTACCGTCACTTTTGGGACGGATTAACACCTCCTCCAAAGCTGTAATAACCCCCAAAGTCTCTTAGTCTATGACTGGGCTGAGGGTTGGGCCGTGAACAGTACCTCCGTCACAGTGACCGGTATTCATTTAGTGGGGCCCTAGAAATGGCAACAGCTGAGGACGCTGGAGTGAGTGTGTCCCTCCCTAATGATGAGTTGTCCTCACGCCTAGTCTCAGAGCCCTCACCCGCTGACCACTCCATGGAGTAATCAGCATCACGCAGCACTTCTAGCGGCTCTTCAAACACGGCTCTGCAAAACCAGGAGATCTTTCGTGTTACTCTCTCACCTTGCCTCTCCGCCATCACCATTGTGCCAGTTAGTTGTTTGACGACAGTCCATATTCCCTGGTTCGTAAGGCGTGCAGAATTTTCACCCTGGCTTTTGGTCCTTTATGACCACTCGATCTCCAGCCTGAATGTCCCGTGAAACAGCACGCCGTGCTCGACTCACTCGGTCATTTGATTTTTTCCTCCTGGCCTGCATGTGCTCTGGGTGGTGGGTGAGTTGTCTACCACTCTGAGTGAGTTGGGATGGTGTTTCGTCGCTGCCCCGTGAGCATCTGGGACCAAGGGGCTCGGCTCGTGGTGCAGTGGGGTGTCCCTCTGTATTCGCACAGGAACCGATGAAGACTGGCTTCAGGGTCAGTGCCTTCCAAAGTGGGAATCCGAAATACCTTATTAAGTGTTCGCAAGAAGCCTTCGACCTCACCATTGGCTTGAGGCCACTGTGGTGTAACCCTCCAATGGCGTATGCCCAGACTCTTTAAAAGTCCCTGAAACTCAGACCCCCAGAATGGAGGTCCATTGTCTGTCTTGATCTCATCTGGGAGACCAAACATCGCAAACTGCTTCTCAAGGGCCAACATTTGCGAACGCCGTCAAATATATCACCTCGACAACCGAATACTTGGAGTATCCCTCAACAGCAACCAGGGTGATCCGGCCATCCGGGAAGCTCCTGAAATCAAGGCTGATTTTCGACCAAGGGATGAGACACGGTTCTTCAGTGATGACTGCAGCAGGTACCTCGGGTGGCAGTCAGTTGGCAAGCAGGACATCGCCTCAAACAGTCATCTACCGCGGTCTCCAAACCAGGGAACCATACTTTCTTCCTCAAGAGGGCTTTCATCTTAGCCATCCCTTGATGTCCTCTATGCGTCAGTAGGATTACTTGTTGCTGCAGATGGAGAGGGATCACCAGCCACATGCCCACGCAGTATCAGCCCGTCAGGAGCCAGATTCAGTTCATTTCTCTCTCTCCACAGCTTGACCAAACTGTCCTTTTCTGCCCTATCCCAGTTACTCGTGGCTTGGAGGAAGTCCTGCCAGCGGCCAAGTTCAATGGCTTGTTTTACTCGCACCAGGGCAAGATCCTCTTCGGTGGCATCGGAGATCTCTCTTAGGCTTAGCGTGTTCGGACAGCTGCTGAGAGCGAGTGCGTGTACATGTAACTCGGTTGCCTCCTCATCAGGACTGGTGATTTGAACTGGTTCCCCAGGGTGGCATGATAGGAAATCAGCAAGGTTCCTGGCTCCAGGTCAATAGGTCACTTCCACACAATACACTTGAAGTTGAATAGCCCATCGTTCGATTCTGGGCAGTGGGTGTGGTGCTGTCCCCTTGAACAAAGAAACAAGAGGCTGGTGATCCGTGACCACCCTAAATGGTCTACCTTGCAGATACAGATGAAAATGGCCACACGCCCACTTGATGGCCAGGGCCTTCCTCTCAATTTGAGAGTAGCACTGTTAAGTGGGGGTTAAGGCCTTGCTGGCATATGCCAGTGGAGCCCACTTGTCCGGCTTGGCCTCCTGTGTTAGGACGGCACCGAGACCCACCAGGCTTGCATCAACTACCAGCTCGGCTTTCTTAGTCAAGTCAAAATATGCCATGGTGGTCTCGCACAGGAGTGCTTCCTTCAGTGCTTGAAATGCTTGCTCTTCTCTCTTTTCCCACACCCAAGGCACATCTGCTTTTGTCAGGGCTTGGAGGGGCTCAGAGAATATTGCTAGCTGCGGGATGAAACATCTGCAATATGTGGCCATCCCCAGAAAACTACACACAGCAGTCACAGTTCGCGGGGCTGGGGCCTGTCTAATGGCATGTGACTTGTGTGGGTCCACCTGTATGCCATTTTGGGTGAACACATACTCTAAAAAGTCAATTGAGTTCTGGAAGAATGAGCATTTGTTCCTGTGTAGGGTGAGCCCATGCTCATATAGCCACTTGAGGATGGTTTTTAAGCGTTGGTGATGCTCTTCGATGGTGACAGAGACAATCAGGATGTCATCACTGACGTTCATGACACCCTGTAGCCCGGATAGAGTCTGGCGCATCGTATCCTGGAACACCTCAGCAGCTGACGATATGCCAAAGCGTAGCCGCTTGTATCTTCTCAATCCAAGGTGCGTTGAGAATTTTGTGATATATCTGCTGTCCTCGGCGAGGCTGCACTGGTGGTATCCGGCATGTAAATCTAATTTTGAAAAACACTTGGACCCATTGAGGTCTGCGATAAAATCCATTGTGGGAGTGATGTGTCTCCCCCTTTTAATCGCCTTGTTGGGAAGTCTTACGTCAATGCAGAGTCTGATTTTGCCTGGCTGTTTCGTTTTTTTTACTACAACCATCGGCGAGACCGAGGGAGTAACTCCTGACACTTTTTCTATGACTCCCTGTTCCTCCAGGCTGTTGAGCTCCTTTTCTATCAGCGGTCGGAGATGAAATGGGACACACCAGTGTCACAGAATGACAGGTTTTACTGCCTTGTCAATATGTAGCTTTACCAGGGGTTCCTTCAAACAGCCCAGTCCTGTAAATAGCTCAGGGAATTGATTCAACACCTCTTCTACCTGGCATGTTCTTATGCTTCTTGCAAATGATACCAGACCCATCTTCTCTGCTGACTGGCTGCCGAGACGGGTGTCAGCTTCTATGTGAATGACATGGAACGTTGTGTGGATTACTTTACCTTCTGTCTGGATGGTCACTGCCATGCGTCCCTTTAGGGGCAGGGGTGTGTTGCTCCTGTATGTGAATATTTTGGTGTTCGATGGTGTCAGTATAGGACGAGGACAGAGACGTTGATATTGTTAGATGCCCATGACATTCACTGAAGCTCCTGTGTCTATCAGTGCTTTGACTTGCGACCCTGCAATTTCAATCAGGCATGTCGGTTGTGGGCACCTTTGCTTCTTCAGATCATTTGCTGATGATATTAGGAGTACCTCCTCTTCTTCTTCTTCCTCGGTGGAGGAGTCCTCCATCGTGTGATGGGGCTGTGTTTGCGGGATGTCTCGGGATACCAGATCATCCAGCGACGGTTGTCGGATCGCTTGGGTGGGTGCCCTTCATCCTCTCATTCCTCTTCCCCACACATGTCCTTTGCACATAACGGTGAAATGGTTTAGTTTCCGGCAATCGGAACAGGGCTTTCTCAGAGCTGGACAATTTTTTACATTGTGTTCATCTCTCCCACAGTGGTCACAGCGCGCTCCCTGCCTGGCTGGGGCATGCAATCTTGGCTTCCTCTTCCCCAGTTGTGGCTGCACTGCATCCACATGTTTTGTCTTGATCACCAGGGCCTTTTCCTGTGCTGGTGATATGGCCAAGTCCATTTCTGCCACCCTAGCTGCTGACAGGTCATGAGATCGTGCCATAACTAATATTTCATCAAGGCTGATGAGAGGTTGTCTCAGTATCAGGCCTCTGAGCGTCTTGTTTCTTCAATCTTGCATGATCTGAGTGCGACTCTCCTTCTGTTGGTCGTCTTCTGTACACGTGCTTGCCAGTTCTCGTAGCAGGGCGTAGAACTGGGCAATCGATTCTCCCTCTCTTTGGCGCTCCTGACAGAGCTTGAAACGTTCAAAATCTGGGTTTAGCTGCGGGTCGAAATGCGCATTTAGAGCTCTCACAGCTGCACCATAGTCATAATAGCTGCCTGTGTTCGGAAGGTGCCTGAAGAGCTTGTAATTCTTATCACCTGCAAAATGAAGGAGTAGGGACCTCTTAACTATGCTGCCCATTCACAGATTGCTACAAAATTGTTGTCGAGCCGGCCAATCCAGAATTTCCACCTGGGCGACGCTGTCACTGGGTCCACTAACTCGCTGAAAGGTGGGAGCTTACCAACCATGGAGTGCTGGGACGGCAGATGGGCAGAGGGTGCTGGGTTGTCTGCCATAGTTATTGCGCACAGCAGAGCAAAAGTCTGTGGGGCATAAACAAACACCCACACTGCGGGCTACTGACAGGACCATACAGTCCCACGTGGCATGCAGGGCCGTGCACGTGAATGTTGGAACTATTCATGTTGGTGGTGACAATGTCCGTGCAGCAGTGGATCCCTTGTTTGAGGCGTGGACAGGTTGTATTTGCACCTACTGTAGGATACAGCCAGCCAGTTAAATATTGTCACTCCTTCAAGAGTCTTGGGCCCTCCCATCCGTGTAGACGTGCCACATGGTAGAACAGGGCGACGGTCAGCTCGTCGAGACTCCCGAAGGGTAGTAGGCACCAGCTGCCGCCAGCCGATCGCAGCCTCTTCGCTGCACGCATCGGAGGAGGGGCAGGCACTCCACACGTCTCTCGCTGGCGCGCAGACGGCGGTCCACAACGAGAAGAAAAACTAGCCTCTTCACCACGTGGCCACACTCAACTGCAGCACCCATGTCTGCTGAGCTGCACCGATGCGATGTATACGGGGAGATGCCGCGGACAACGCTGTCCAATGCTCGTGTGAGCAGGGCCCCCTCGTCGCCGGTGTAATGCTGCGATGCCCTCACAGCGCGAGTGAATGGCGCGGTGCACATCAGAATAACAACCCAACACTGGTGATTCTATGGCAGGAAGGAAAAGCCCCCGTCTTGTCTTTCTCCCATTTATTTATATACAGCTGTGTCCGGGAAACAGTAACCTGACCTTCCGGGTTAACTGCAAACACGCAGCCGCCCGACAACTAGACCAACACAATTTATTACAGTTGGAATGTGGAGAATTAACATAGCATCCATTTTATTGCATGAACTGTGCACATACAAGCTTGTTTTCTGCCGAACACAGCTGTGTGTATGGTTTATATAGATTACTGTACTCTGAAAAACAGCATGTAGAGTGCCAATAAAATAAGGTTTTTCTGTGCAGGCCACCTTCATTACTTATTCGTGATACGAGTAACATTTTGATAAGGCTCTGATGAATCCATAGCTTTGTTTCTTGAAATATCATTATATTTTCTTTATTGCTAGGAACCATTTAGCTCAGAATTTGCCACCTAATTCCACATAGCTAGCCTTTCCATAATTTAGCTTCCCCGGACACATAGGGGGTCATTACGACCCTGGCGGTCTCCGACCGCCAGGGGTAATGTGGCGTCCGTACCGCCAACAGGCTGGCGGTACGGAGACCCTCATTACGACCGCGGTCGCACCTCCGGGGCCAGCGTTTTCCCGTCGTTTTAGCCCCGGCGGTGATAATCCGCCAGGGCAGCGCTGCCCTGGGGATTATGACCCCCCTACCGCCAGCCTGTTTCTGGCGGTTTGCACCGCCAGGAAGAGGCTGGCGGTAAGGGGTGTCCTGGGGCCCCTGGGACAGTGCAGGGGCCCCCTAACAGGGCCCCGGCCAGCTTTTCACTGTCTGCATAGCAGACAGTGAAAAGCGCGACGGGTGCTACTGCACCCGTCGCACGGCCGCAACACCGCCGGCTCCATTAGGAGCTGGCTCCTATGTTGCGGCCTCATCCCCGCTGGGCCGGCGGGCGTAAACTTGGTTTGCACCTGCTGGCCCAGCGGGGATGTCGTAATGGGGGCCGCAGGAGTGCGGCTGCCCGCCAAGGTCGTAATGACCCCCATAATTTGGTGCTCCATTGCCCCTTCCAGTGCTTTGTTTGATCGAAGAAAACATATTTCATAGGAATCACAAAAAATACACTATTAAAAACTGCATTCAAACACGATCAGGGTGCATTTAAAATGTACAGATAGGATAATGATGCATAATAACGCTACAATAAAAGTTACTTTTATGCAGCGTTTCTGAGGCATCCATATTTAAATGAAACCTTTTTATCTGAAACATATGGCAGGGGACAAAGTGATGTGCTTCGAAATGGTTCATTATGCGAATCCTGCTCAGATCCTGCTTCCCACGCAAGCCCTGACACATTTCATTAAAGATGAGCACTGCATCGTGACCCGGGCTATCGGAAAACTCCGCATAATTTGATTCTTCAGTCAGATGGTGTGGATGAGAATAAGAGCAACTCTCAGGTAATGCAAAGAGGCTGTAGGAGGCAAGTCTATCCTCCCGTACGTGCTGTGCGAGCAAATGTAGGATGACGGCCTCTTAACAACATGTTTTTAAACATCAATTCCAGTTAAATGGGTCATCTGTTTAGGAGAATAAATCATTTCGTTAAACTATGTTATGTTACCAGAGTTGTAAGGTGCATCACACACAGTCAATGGGTTTCCTGTGGCTTAAAAAAGAACACACTGATAAAGAAAAAAACTTAATGTAAAAAAACGATTTAACCTTTTTTTCCGAAACAGAACAAAGAAAGGAATAGTCCTAGTAGTCTCAAGAGAAGTGGAAGCGAGTTCCAGAGTGTATCAGCCAAGCGGGAGATTGAACAGCCACCTATATTGGATTATTTTATGTGTAAAACCATTACATTATTTATAGAACAGGAACGAATGGGATGATGTTTCTGAAATTTATTCCTGAGGTAAATAGGACCTGGAAACCTCTTTGAAATCTCGGGTGAACCACAAAGAGGGATTTGAGCTGAGAGCACTTTTTGAGAGGAAGCTGTTAGAAATGGGGTCTTTGGTTGACAGTCAGGTTACCCCCTGTTCAGGCAAGGACCCTGACTCTAGTCAGGGTAAAAGAGAATCACCCTCAGCTAACCCCTGCTTACCCCCTTGTTAGCTTGGCAGAGCAGTAGGCTTAACTTCAGAGTGCTAGGTGTAAAGTATTTGTACCAACACACACAGTAACTTAATGAAAACACTACAAAATGACACAACACAGGTTTAGAAAAATAGGAAATATGTATCTAAACAAAACAAGACCAAAACAACACAAATCCACCATACACAAGTCAAGTTATCAATTAAAAATCAAAAAGAGTCTTTAAGTAGTTTTAAAAACACACTAGCGCTGCTAGAGTGAAAATGTACCTGTGTGCGTCAAAAATAACCCAGCACAGGCAGGTGTGCATCAAAAATAACACTGCACGGCGGTACTTGAGTCAAAAATCCAGCCGCACGATGATCCGAAAATCCTGCAGCGCAGGTAGTGATCTCCCAGCCTCCATCAGCTGCACGTCGTTTCTCTTGCTCCGTGCGTCGATTCTTCGGTCGCGTTTCCTGCGAGCGTCGTTTCTCAGCTGCGGAGCCGGCGGTGCGTCGTTTTTTCAGCTGCAGATCGGATTTGCGTCAATCTTTTCCCCGCACAGCGCTCTGTGCGTGGATTTTCTTGTCTTTAGGCTGCCAGCTTCTCCTTTCAGGGTCCCGGTAGCTGGATGGGCACCACAGGGCAGAGTAGGAGTCCCTCCAGAGACTCCAGGTTCTGGCAGAGAGAAGTCTTTGCTGTCCCTGAGACTTCAAACAATAGGAGGCAAGCTCTAGATCAAGCCCTTGGAGATTTCTTCTCAAGATGGAAGGCACACAAAGTCCAGTCTTTGCCCTCTTACTCTGGCAGAAGCAGCAACTGCAGGATAGCTCCACAAAGTACAGTCACAGGCAAGGCAGCTCTTCTTCCTCAGCTATTCAGCTGTTCTCCAGGCAGAGGTTCCTCTTGGTTCCAGAAGTGTTTCCAAAGTCTGTGGTTTGGGTGCCCTTTTTATACCCAATTTCTCCTTTGAAGTAGGCCTTCTTCAAAGTAAAGTCTCTTTGGAATGTGAAATCCTGCCTTGCCCAGGCCAGGCCCCGGACACTCACCAGGGGGTTGGAGACTGCATTGTGTGAGGGCAGGCACAGCCCTTTCAGGTGTGAATGACCACTCCTCCCCTCCCTCCTAGCACAGATGGCTCACCAGGATAGGCAGGCTACACCCCAGCTCCCTTTGTGTCACTGTCTAGTGTGAGGTGCAACCAGCCCAACTGTCAAACTGACCCAGACACGGAATCCACAAACAGGCAGAGTCACAGAAATGGTATAAGCAAGAAAATGCTCACTTTCTAAAAGTGGCATTTTCAAACACACAATCTTAAAATCAACTTTACTAAAAGATGTATTTTTAAATTGTGAGCTCAGAGACCCCAAACCCCACATGTCCATCCGCTCCCAAAGGGAATCTACACTTGAATCAAATGTAAAGGTAGCCCCCATGTTAACCTATGAGAGGGACAGGCCTTGCAACAGTGAAAAACGAATTTAGCAATAGTTCACTGTCAGGACATATAAAACACATTACTATATGTCCTACCTTAACCATACACTGCACCCTGCCCTTGGGGCTACCTAGGGCTTACCTTAGGGGTGTCTGACATGTAAGAAAAGGGAAGGTTTAGGCCTGGCAAGTGGGTACACTTGCCAAGTCGAATTTACAGTTAAAACTGCACACACAGACACTGCAGTGGCAGGTCTGAGTCATGATTACAGAGCTACTTATGTGGGTGGCACAACCAGTGCTGCAGGCCCACTAGTAGCATTTGATTTACAGGCCCTGGCACCTCTAGTGCACCTTACTAGGGACTTACTAGTAAATCAAATATGCCAATCATGGATAAACCAATCAACATTACAATTTACACAGAGAGCATATGCACTTTATCACTGGTTAGCAGTGGTAAAGTGCTCAGAGTTAAAAAACCAACAGCACCAGGTCAGAATAAATAGGAGGCAGGAGGCAAAAAGATTGGGGATGACCCTGCATAAGCAAAAAAGTCAAACAGAAGCCAATGTAGGTCATTCAGGGAAACTGAGACCGAGGAGGTGATTAGGGTTTTAGGAAAGAGGCGTGCTGTAGCATCTTGTATAATCTGATATAGGATAAAATAGTCCCGGATACCAAGGTAGAGTGAAGAGATGAGGGAGTGAACAATTGTTTTCTAGCCAAGACACGGAGAAAGGGGATGCTTTTTCTGGCATTCTCAAGAGCGAGAAGCAGCAACCTGCGACATGATTAACTGGTTTAGAAAAAGACCGCTTTTGATCAATGATGAAGCCAAATTTTTGGCCTATTCGATTGGCACAGAGGAAGGGCCCAGATTGGTAGCCACCTAGAAGGTGTCGGGTCAACTGTCTGAGGTCCAAAAAGCACTATTTCTGTTTCATCACTGTTAATTTTAAGGCAATTTTGATCATTTATAAGGCCACTAAAGCATGCAAACTTTGTCTCAAGACTGAAATTTTACAGTTAACATGATGATCTATGATGAGTATCATCTGTGTATGACATTATGTCAATGTGCATATATCATACAAAGGGGGTCAGGAAGGTGAAATATATATGCTGAAAAACATAGGATTAAGAGAGGAGCCATGGTGAATGCCACAATTAAGGGGGTAGTTGCAAACCAAAAAGGAGAAGAAAAGACCTATAGAGATACAAATGAGACAATCTACTTAACAGACCGTTTATAAACACTTTGGGGGTCATTCCGACCCTGGCGGTCCTTGACCGCCAGGGCTGGGGACCGCGGGAGCACCGGCAACAGGCTTGCGGTGCTTCCTTGGGCATTCTGACCGCGGCTGGAAAACCGGCGGTGTACCGCCGGTTTTCCGCTGCCCAGGGGAATCCTCCATGGCGGCGCAGCTTGCTGCACCGCCATGGGGATTCCGACCCCCATACCGCCATCCTGTTCCTGGCGGTTTTGGCCGCCAGGAACAGGATGGCGGTATGGGGTGTCGTGGGGCCCCTGGGGGCCCCTGCAGTGCCCATGCCAATGGCATGGGCACTGCAGGGGCCCCCGTAACAGGGCCCCACTGAGAATTTCAGTGTCTGCATAGCAGACACTGAAATTCGCGACGGGTGCAACTGCACCCGTCGCACCCTTTCCACTCCGCCGGCTCCATTTGGAGCCGGCATCCTCGTGGAAAGGGGTTTCCCGCTGGGCGGGCGGGCGGCCTTCTGGCGGTCGCCCGCCCGCCCAGCGGGAAACACAGAATAACCGCGGTGGTCTTCTGACCGCGCAGCGGTATTCTGGCGGCTCCCGCCGGCACCGCGGTTACCGCGGCCGGCGGGAGTCAGAATGACCCCCTTAGAGTGAAAAGCTTTTTGATGAGGGTTGAATGGCAGACCTTGTCGAAAGGGACTAACAAATCAAGAAAGACCAGTGCAGCTGAGCAGTCTTTATCAAGGACTGGAAGATGGTCCGTAACCGGAGCCAGGGCAGAGTCTGTGCTGTGGCAGGGGCAAAAATCAGTTTGATAGGGATCCAGATGGTAGCTGGATTCCAAATAGTTGGAAAATTGTTTATTTTATTGAATGACAATGATATGTGTCTAATATCCATTGCCTCTTTGATCACTGTTCTGGCCAGCAGCAATGGGAGGTGATCTAATAATAGCAATGATGTCACTGGTGGTATATATGAGTCTGTACAGGAGTCATTACTGATGTATTTACTACTTCCTCTTCATGGCTTTCTAGCTGGCTGACCATTGGTGCAGTCCCCCACCTTCTTCCACTGCCCCCCTTTCCTTCACACCGTCCCTTTATTTTAACCAGCAACACCCCCGTTTCTGCGAGCACTGTCTCATTAACTAGGGAAGGCTTTAGAGTGGTGCAGCCGATGCATCCGCACCTGGCGATGACGTCTGGGGGCATTATGTTAGGAAGTAACTTGTGTGTTTAAGAGCACCTGCTGCAGAGTTCCTTGTGAGTCCAGCAGTTTTTAGGCAGCAAAACAATACCAAGATAACTCTGGAGAATAATTTTCCTGCTGGAGAATCAGAGTTTTATCTAGCGGCAGTTTGATTCATCATGAAGTAGCACAGAGAATTGATATGCCTGCTGCAAAGAATGTGTACCATGCAGACCACAGAGCTGTATTTTATGTGAGTATACAAAAGTGACTTATGAAATGGCATCAAAGAGCTGTATGGGAACTGCATAATTCAACTTAGGACTCCATTCCTAATGTTGCCAAAAATAGTTACTTTAAGTAGATATACATTTGTAAAGTTAACCCCAATCAGTATGTTAAAACAAATTAAATATATGTGAGAGAGGGGCTATGGAAAGATAAGGAGCACTGTTGGACGGTGGTAGTGAGGGAATCAGATGAGAAGGTCATAGGTGGGGTGCCAAAAAGGAATATTGCAAGGGGCACTGCCACCTCTAAAGCTGGACCTGTCATTAACCTTGGTGTTTACGAAAAATCTTCCAGGCCTTTTCTATTCTACTACGGACTGGCTCCCCAAACATCTCAGGGACTCAAGCAATTGGAGACTAGGTCCTTCCAATTTTTAGTCTCTGACCCTTCTCTGGGGTCCCTCCCCTTGGTATAGACCTCTTAACGTCCTACCTGAATCGCTAGCTTTCCACCTTAGGAAACTGACACCCCAACCTATAAGCTTGGGTGACAGATTTTATTTTTTTAAAGATTGGTCTCAGTTCTGACCTTATGTCTCTTCACTGTTTGCTCTTTTTCCCAAGGGCCTACTTTTTGCAAAACACATCCTATAAAAAGGTGTGGCCAAGAAAAATACTTCCTATACAAAAAAAATTTAATCACCCCATTGCTCTCATAAAGCCTGTTTTCCTCACTAGGATCTGGCCATGGATGCCACCCGCAGAGCCCCAATACTTATACTCACTTCTGCCTTTGAAGTATGCAAACTTCAAAAGAAAGGCAGAAAGACCCTGCCTTTCCTGCCCTGGCCCCAGACACACGTCAGGGGGTTGGAAACTGCTTTGTGTAAAGGCAGGCATAGCCCTATTCAGGTGCAAGTGTCAGCTATGCCCACCACTTTAGCCCAGGAAGACCCATCAGGATTTGCAGGGAATACCTTCCTTTGTGTGACTGTCTAGAGTGAATTCACAAACAGCCCAACATTCTTCCTGACCCAGAAGTGTATTCCAGAAGACAGGCAGAGGCATGGAATGGAATGGTTCAGCAAGAAAATGTCTACTTCCTAAAAGTGTCATTTTCAAACTTAGGGCCTCATTACGACGTCGGCAGTCCTTTCATAGGACTGCCAAAGCTGCAGCAGGCAAAAGACCGCCAGGAATGGAGGTCTTTTGCCCGCCATATTAGGGGTTTTCTGCTGGGCCAACCTGCGAAAAGTAGTGTTTCCACCCGCTGGCCCTGCGGAAAACTCACCACAACATTGACGCCAGCTCCCAATCGAGCTAGCGGCAACGTTGTGGTGCGCCGGGTGCGACAGCACCCATCACGCATTTTACTGCCCGTAATTCAGGCAATGAAATGTGCAACAGGGCTGTCCATGGGGGCCCCTACACTGCCAATGCCAAGTGGGGCCCCCAATGCCCCCTTTCCGCCAGCCTTTGCATGGAGGTGAGACCGCCATGCAAAGGCTTGTGGATAGGGGACTCGTAATCCCCAGGGCAGCGCTGCCCTGGCGGATTGGGACTGCCCAGACCGCCAGGCTGTCAACCAGTGGCAACCTGTTGGTGCCGGCGGCCGGACCTTGGCCCATCTGCCACGGTCATAATAGGGTGGTCAGACCGCCCTGTCTGCGGTGGTCCGATCCCCATTGCGAGTTTTGCGATCTTGAGACTGCCACACTCGTAATGAGGGCCTTATAATTTAAAAAGCAACTTCACCAAAATATGTATTTTTAAATTGTGAGTTTAGAGACCCCAGCTAAATATCTCTATCTGCTCCCAATGGGAAATTGCACTTAAAATATAGTTCAAGGCAAACCCCATGTTACCCTATGGGAGAGATAGGCTTTACAATAGTGAAAACCGAATTTATCAGTATTTCACTACCAGGACATGTAAAACACACCACTACATGTCCTACCTTTCAAATACACTGCACCCTGCCCCTTGGGCCTACATTAGGGATTACTTACATGAGGTAAAAGGTAAGGTTTGAGCACGGCAAGTGGGTACACTTGCCAAGTCGAACTGGCAGTTCCAAACTGCCCACACAGACAGTGCAGTGACAGGTGTGAGACATATTTACAGGGCTGCTTATGTGGGTGGCACAATCAGCGCTGCAGGTCCACTAAAAGCATTTGATTTACGGGACATGGGCACCTCTGGTACACTTTACTAGAAACTTACTAGTAAAACAAATATGCCAATCACAGACAAACCAATCACGAATACAATTTATACAGACAGCACATGCACTTTAGCACTGGTTAGCCGGGGTAAAGTGCCCAGAGTCCTAAAGCCAACACAAACAGGTCAGAAAAAATAGGAGGAAGGAGTCAAAGGTTTGAGGATGTCACTGCAAAAGGGGCCAGGTCCCACAGTTGTGCTAGTGTGAACTGAAAATATCTGCCCTTCACAACTATTTTCTCTGCAATCTCTCATTGTTAGACACTTGCACCCATTTTCTCCCCACAAGTTTCTAAAACCCTCCATTTTCATATCCCACACATCCCTCTTCAGTACCATCTTTTCGCTGTCTCCAGCAAATGCTTCTTTTTATCTCCTCTACTTCAATGTCAACCCAACACCACTTACCCACCCACCTGCTGTAAGCACTGCATTTTGTTTCCTGTTGGTGATGTCTTTTTTTGGTATTTAGTTGTGTAACTTTGACCCATTTTCCCACAGTTACAATTTGCATATATGTGACCATTTTGGATGCAAGGGAGCATTTTGTGCTAAGAAAGTAGCACTAAATTCTGGGAGTATGTTTGGAGAAACATCTTACCTCAAGAGCACATTTAATGAGCATGAGTAGCTACCCGGCCCAATGTTCGTGTTCTGTTGCATTTATTAGCGCAAACAGATTCCTCTGGTCTATTCTGGACACAAGGGTGCATTTTTGTTCTAAGACGATAATACATGCTCGGTTACACTTTCAAATTCAACTTCATCTTGTGTAATTTTGCTGTCATTCTGCTACAGCAAATTACAGGAGTTACGCCCGCTCCTACAATTTACATGGTTCAGCGGGCCCTTGTGCCACTGCACCTGCTGCATGAATGGTAATACTAGCATTAGCATAGTACATGAAAACAGCCAGCAGGTGCCTCTAAAAGAAAATGCTACAATTAGTGATGCATAGCCTCCATTGATGCAGCAGGTGCAGCCACACCAGGGCCTGAACACTGATTATCGCTATATTTCACAGTTCAAACTGCAGCCAAGGCCCCATTTTCCTCCCAGCACTAGAGCCCATGCCATACTTGCCACACCACTGGTTATGCGAAACAAAGTAAATCCCTCTGGTATGGTAGCGACAAAATTAACAACACTGCTAACAGTCTGAGATAATGAAATATTCCCTTTCAATACAAACTGGAACAAATGAGGTGACAAGAGGGAAGGAAACAGTATGTCTATCTCTCCAGCGCTTCATAAGCAATGTGGAAATTATGCACAAAGAGTTAACCAAATTGTGCAACCTTACGCAAATATTTCATTTCAGCATTTTCTTCATTTTCACATATCAAAGTACCTTCTAATACGTGAGTTCGGAATATGGGGTGTATAAACATATTTTGTTTAATTTTATAGACAATAATGTTGTACTATGGATACGTACTTGCCTCGAAGGTGGCAAATGTTGCAAGTTTAAAAACTCTCATTTTTAATATGTGCCCCTCAGTGCAGTGATATCATGTGACTTATACATTTCAAATATTCTTCATGTTAGAGGAAGGTGTTTTTTTTTTATTTGATGAGACTTTAATCATATTTTATGTGATGCTTTCTGCATGATTTACTTGGGATATTTCACACTCAGCTTCCACAAGAGCTAAAACTACCAAGGCAGCTGGACCTGGGAGAGAGACCAGACAGGTCTTTTTCTTCTTAATTATCATCCTCTAGGAGTGGAATGGGTGGCCCAATATCCGGAGAAGCCGCCCACGCATTCTCCATCAAACAAATGAGTGCTTATATTTTGAGTGCATACTGAGGTAATAACACGCATCATGCTCTCGGACACCTCAATGCGGCAAATTGCACACGTAGGAGTCATTTGATTCGCAATTTTTGACCCTCAGCGGTCCCACACACTACCGTGAAAGATGAATACTAAACTGCTGCTCTCCTCCTCCACGTTGGTCTGTTCTTCACGTCGAGATCGCTGCCGCCGCGGCTCCCTCCGCTGTGTTTTTCCAACCAGCAAGTTATCTTTCTGCTCTAGTTTTTGCGCTGCAAACGGTCTCTTGATGTGTGAAGTGTGCGTTCTTCACAATAGAGACTGCGTGCGCTGGGAAGTCAGGGTGTGGGCGCACCCACGCAGGAACGCTGCTGCTAACAAGCATTGGCAAAGGCAACGTTTCCGGCTTGTTTTAGGCATAATTCTTTCTTCTCTAAACTGTCTCAGTTCAATGATAGAAAACTCACAGAGAATAGCTAAAATACTGGTCAGGTCTGGGTGAAGCATGGTAATTAAGTTCACATATTTTAAGCCATAGCCTTTATTACATGTGCCATGCCTCTTGGAAAGGATTTAGAGGCTCATTCCGACTTTGGAGGTCAGAAAATCCTATCACCAAAGCCGCGGGGGTAGGCAGCCACCATACCCACTGCCCACCGTTGGTAGAATTACTATCTTCCCGCCCCATATTACGACCGTAGCACATCAGCACCCTCGGAATGCGCACTGTCTGCAAAGCAGACAGCACACATTCCGAGGGTGCAGGGCAAAAATCATGATCAGCATGGTGACGCTCATTTCAGTGCCACCATGGCTGACCACGAGTCCGCCCGCCGTCAGCCAGTCGGGAACCATGTGCGGTGAGGGCGGTCGACTGGCGGGCCGGCCACCAGGGTCGTAATGTGGTTGTCGACCGCCTGGAGTGGGGCGGTCCAACCGTCACCGACAGTCTGACAGTCCTTGGGCTGCCAGACTCGTAATCAGGCCCTTAGTTACTCATCTTTGGGCACTTCCCTTTTAGAGACTCTCTACCTTTTTGAGTCCACACAAAGCACTTCCTGCTAGGACACTTGCACTGTGGGTGCTTATTGTATGGGTGGGTGCACTGAAGAAGTGCTTTCTGTAGGAGTATTGAAAGGTGTGTAAATGGTGATACTTGCTAATCGACCTTCCATTATACATTGTTCAGTATATAACACCTATTTGATATTGGTAGTTTCAATCTAGCCAGCATTTGTTCCATTGCTATACACTATGTAAGTATTTTTAACCAATGTTGCATTATCTCGACTCTGTATCTGTGAATAATGACAGTGTAAGTGAGAGCATTCTCAATAGGATTTTTATAGAAGCATGCTCATTTATAGAGTATTTAATTTGCATCTGCTGGAGATTTTGTAGCCCTATGCGTTATGTAATTAACCAAAAGTCTTGTGATAGTAAGTCCAAAAGGTTATACGGCGCCACTTCCTGGGACATTGTGCAAGTCCAAAGCTCACATGATGTCACTTCTTGTGCTGTTACCAAGTCAAAGGTCATGTGATGTCACTTCCTGTGACATCATGGGGGGGATTAAAGGGCATATGACGTCACTTACGCTACCCATGGCATTTAAGTGAATCAACGCACATGGCTTCCTCCTTTACTTTGCTGCCATCCCACTTGACCCTCCATGCTGCGTCTACTCCTTATAGTCAGCAGGGCCATTTCCAAGCAGGACTGCGTATGTCATTTAGGGGGTTATTACAACTTTGGAGGAGGTGTTAATCCGTCCCAAAAGTGACGGTAAAGTGACGGATATACCACCAGCCGTATTACGAGTCCATTATATCCTATGGAACTCGTAATACGGCTGGTGGTTTATCCGTCACATTTGGGACGGATTAACACCTCCTCCAAAGTTGTAATAACCCCCTTAGTGTTTCTTTGAAGTGAAAACATCTCTTTGAGGCCCAACTGAAAAACAGAGCTGTGTCAGTTTGTTTATTTACCTTTCATTACAGTTATCATAAAGGCTCAGCAGATCCCGGATAACTAAACAAAAGTTGACTCATATGGGCTTTATTTTGAAGTGTCCTGCTTGTGGTGCACTTTATAATGTGCAACAATTTAGCATCTGTGGTTGACAATAGAGCGTATTTAAAATTAACCTTTAAAAACCCCTGTGGTGCTATTGAACCTGTTCTACTTCATTGCAACCAATTTTGTTCTTCTTTCCTACACACACTGTGGTAGGTGTGTGCAACAAATACAAATTGCCAGCCACGGGAGGAAGTGTAATAGAGTCTTAGAAAAAAACAGTTGCTTACTGAACACAAGCAACATGCAGTTCTACCTATCTGTAATTATGGCTTAGACACAACATGGGTAGAGGACACTGATCGCCAGGACCAGTCTTCCCTCTAACAAACTGTTGCTAAAATACCAAGTAGGTACCACTAAACTGGATAATTGTAACTTGTATCATTTACATCGTACAGAAACATCAGAACTCTGTATGATGTGCTATTAAAAATGCATCCTTTCACTTTTATGACACTGGGCAAAAAAAATCTGTATAGTTTTTCATAAACACCGATTGTGCTTTACCTGTCATGATACAGATGGAAGAAATAATAATGGGAAAGCAAACTTGCAAAGTTGAAAGAATAGACATTTCAGAGGCAGTACTTCTGTCAACGTTTTTCACACAGGCTATACTGTTTAGTAGGGTGTAATTTAATAGGGTATCCAAACACCTTATCATCACAGGGCTCACATCTCGTGCTATCTTTTCTATACTGACCATAATTTTACCAGGATCGGTCTGTAGTACAAGCTTTTAGCATGATAAACAGTGCTTGAAACAAAACATAAAAGTGCAAGTACTCGCTGTACTAGAGAACCTGTTTGCTACTGAGAAGTTCTGGTACTCTCCAATTAAAAGTATTGCACTCCAGCTGAAAAGTGCTTGTACTTTTTCTTGAAAATTAAAGGAATGCAGGTACAGAGTACCAGTGAGTTGCCAGTACACCACTTTTCCATGCCTGGAATTAGTTTTTACATATTAGTGCATTCTGGGAGTTGAGAACTTAGTTCATTTTAATTTAGCCAATTGTACTAACACACCTGATAACAATTGTTGGATCTGGCCCTCTCTGCAGGTTCACCCCCAAACATTTTGCCTTAACCGTTTCTGTTTTTGCTAAATTCATTGCTATTGGCCTTAGAACTCCTTACCACTGATAACCAGTGGTAAAATGCTTGCACTGTTTCCATAAATCATAGTAAAATTGGCCTACACCTGAATGGCACCTTTAATTTACTTGAAAGTCCCTAGTATGTGATATTGCATGCACCCAGGGCCTGTAAATTAAATGCTACTAGTGGGATCACAACACTCATTGTGCCAAGGATTAAGGTACCACTTTAATACATCTCAGGTCTGCTACAGTAGCCTGTAGTGCAGTTTTAAATTGCCATTTCGATCTGGCAAAAAAACCTTTTCCCAGGCTTAAACCTTTCTTTTGAACACTTATGTCACCCCTAATTAGACCCTAACAACATGCAGGATGCATGGTATTTAAAAAGTAGGACATGTGTGCTTAAGTTTCACATGTCCTGGAAATGAAAAACTTCTAAAGTCACTTTTCACTGTGATAAGGCCTGTTTCTCCCACTGACTAACACTGGGTTACTAATAAAATAAGTGCTAACTTTCAATTGGGAGCAGATAGGGGTGCGCTATTTGAACTCAAATAAATTGTGATTTAAAATCCTCTTTCATGGCAAAGTCAGATTTTAAGTCACAATTCTGAAAATGCCAAATTTAGAAAGTTGACATTTTTATGCCCTATTTCTGCCTTCTGCGTGTATCCTGGGTCACATGACTGTGAATGGTTCTGCTGTTGGGTTTTGTGTATTCCTCCCAGACAGTGACACAAAGGGAACTAGTTGTAGGCAGGAGGGGTCATTCTGCTAGGATGGCTGTGGGCAGAACTGTACTCTCTGCCACTTACACTTCAAAGGGCTTGCTTCCAGCACACACAAAGGAACCTGACACTAGCGTTTTGTCACCTCAGACAGTTTGGACCCTTGACAGGGGAAGGGAAGAACTTTCTGGAATCAGAGGCGGGGGTAGGACAGAATGCCACCCCCCCCCCCACTCCCAAAGGCTGACATCAGGTATACATATTGGCCCCCCGAAACCACTTTTCAGTCCACTCCTAGACCTGTGAAAGATTCAGAAGTACTGTTCTGCTGCCTTGCACCCTCCTCCCAGAAGGACTGCCCTGCTGCTGAAAGAACTGCCTTGCTGTCCTGCTAGTTGAAGAGGAAGAAATGAACCTGGTCCTTGAACTCAGGACCACCAGAGTTAGTTGGTCTCCTCTGTGAGCTATAGGGACTTAGCAAGCTCCTGAGGTCTTGATCCCTGCTGCTGCATAACCCCCAAGTCCAGCTCTTGGACTGATAATGTGGTGGTAAAGTGGCCTCTTCCCACCAGAAGGCAAAATTTGGGACTTAGAAAATGTTTCACAAAAACCTACCTGGAGAACTGACAGAGGACTAGGACCTGCCTTCCAGCCGATCTGCTCAAGGTGCAACAGCAGTGGGCCTGACTTTGTGGTAGCTCCTGCTACTTTCTTCTCCACAGCAGCAAATCCTCTTCTGCAGGGTCTCCCAGCAGTAATGTCTTGCCTCGTGGAGCCTTCTTTAGCTACATCCTCGCCCCACTAAGTGACTGGGACTGTTGAACAAATGCAGTTTGCATATATGCACACATGCATTGCACTGCCGACCTTGCACACTTTTCACTGCAAAGACTGTGTGAAGACTTTTTTTTCAATAGAGCCCTTGCACCACTTACATTGTGAAACATGGTACGTGGTACTGAGCTTACTAAATTCCCTGTTTAAAAATACCATTTCATCCATTACTGATATGGATTTTTAAGCAGACAGTCACAGGATTTAGCACCATGCATTGTAATTTGATTGTATTGTATTCGCAAAAACCCTCACTTGTTGATGGTGCTTTGCCCGTTTTCAATGTCATTCCTCTGGCATCAAAATTCCACAAAGATGTTTTAATTGATTTTTACAAATATGCTTGTCAAATAGGACCCCACTAGTTTCTCCCCGCACGATACTGGCCCCACATCTGTACATGCCCTTTACAATTTCATCTCGTCATCCACATGGGTGTGTTCCATCCTGGATGGCATTCTTATAGCTGAGGCCCCTGCAGTCCTCATCATTGTTTGTGTGGCATTCTTGCTGGCTCCTTCCTTTTACCACAGATAACTGTTTTTGTATTATAAAGTGGCAAATGCTGCACTTCTTCTGCTTCCATCCAGTGTAAATAATGTCTTTCATCTGTCCGAGCTGTGGCGCTGCAGGAATACTTTAATGGTGGTAGCAAATCTCCATTTAGTGTGGAAAAGGCCACTTTGATGAAGCAGACACACAACACAAACATTTGATAACCCTAGGCAAATCGCCTTACAAAACTATAATCAACATGTGCCTACTGGTTGGCCTGTTACCCCACACTCCTAATTGTCCACCTACAAATCCTCCAACTCGACTGCCTGGCAGTCGAGTTGGCTATACACTACATCCTGAACTAACTTTACTTCATAATACTGTAAACTTTTAACTTCCTGCCTTCTGCAAGTGTAAACTTACTCCCGCTCTCCTCTTCTAACTGCTTCACCCACCAGAACAGTAAAAAAATCTCATTCAAACCAAAAAAATATCTTGGCAAACTGCCAACTCAGCACCTGCCCATCAGTGACAAAGGACCTCATTATGAGTTTGGCGGTTTCGGGCAAGACCGCCATGCGAAATGGCACCCCCATACCGGCGACCACCCGATTACGAGTCACAAAACACAAACGGCCCAAATACAGACACAAAACCAACACCGCCAGGCCAACCCACAGCAAAAGAGTGACTGATCAACCACCGGCCTCGCCACACCGAGACCATTCCGACCGTCATATTATGAGGCAACCTCCAGCACAGCGGAACATGCACAGTGGAAACCGTTGGCGGTTCGCACCGTGACGGAACAAAAAGACACTGCAGAAAGTAGCCACTACCACATTGGCTATTTCAAATATCCCACACCTGATAACCATACACACACCACGCACACCTGATCACGCCACCATATACCACCCTGACACCAACAATCCCTTGCATCAAATACAAGCAGCCACAGCCACACTCGAGACGAAGCACACTCTAAACACACCAAACAAATATCACACAGCACACATTGCAAAAATCAACACCACAGCTCACCAGCACACAGACAGCCATGCCCACATCACCCTACACCCTGCACTGCACACAACACACACAACACATACCCACCCCACAACATGTCATGCCAGAAACACCCACGGTTCACTGACAATGAGTTGCAGGTCATGGTGGACGAGATCATCAGAGTCAAGCCACAGCTCATGGGAATCCAGGTACAGCAAACATCCATAGCCAAAAAGCCGGAGTTATGGCAGAGGATCATTGACAGGGTCAACGCAGTCAGCACATACCCACGCACAAGGGAGGACATCAGAAAGAGGTGGAAGGACCTCAGGGGAAGGTCAAATCCATGGCGTCCAGGGAGAGGATGCCAGAAACAAGACCGGCGGTGGGCCTTCACCTCCTCCCCTTCAGTTGACATCCTGGGAGGAGAAGGTCCTGGATATCTTGCATCCCGAGAGTCTGACTGCAATCAGTGGGGGGCTCAACTCTGGTAAATCAGCAATACCCTCAAATAGCAACCACCCATGCCCAGCATGGCTCCCCACCACTCTCCAACCCACTGCAACCCACCCCACTGCCCCGTCCCAAACACCCCACGACCCTCCTCTGCATGCCACCCCACCCCACTCCCACTCCCATCATCCCTACACACACCCCTAATGCATGGATGTCAACCACAATGTGAAGAACCACAGCTCCCACAATCCAAATAAATGTCTGCAGTGCAGCAGCTGTCATTGCCAGCACTGGGAAGCAAGTCGAGCCACTGCATGCATCACAACAGGGACATAATAACTACAGACACACAACTAACATCTACTGTATCCATCCACAGGTACCCCTGCCACTGACACCATGCAGAGGATGCCAGGACCAGACAGCCCTCCCCAGGATGAAGGCCTCACAGGATGTCTGGATGAGGACGACTTGCCTGGGCCATCTGTGGCCACTGGACAGTCCACCAACAGGACACCTATCCTGGACACACCAGATGCCCCTACCCATGTGGCAACAACACCACAGCCAGACACTGAACCCCAAATCTGTGCCCCAGGGACCCCTCAATCAGAGGTGTGCCCCATAGTACATGAGCCAGAGTCAAGGGCACCCACCCTAGACAATGAAGGCCCGGCTGCTACTGGGAGTGGCCAGGGGCACAGGCACAGGGGACCAGGAGAGTAGTGGGAGGGGAACAGTGGGCCACGGGTTGGGACAGCCACATCAAATGACTGCCCTGGAGGGCCTCAACCAAGTCCTGGGTGTATACCGCCACACCCAGGACACAGTGGCCCAGATCCTTGCTACTGTGCAGGAGACCCAGCGGCTGCAGGGGCAATACCATCAGGAGGCCATGTAGCACAGGCCGGCCCACAAAACCACCATGTAGGGTGCTCAGGGCCCTGACCACTGTCATGCATGAGTCCACCACCCACCAGCAGGCCCCTTCCACTGGTCACATCCCATCACAGCCCTCCACATCAGCGGCAGCCAGTGGCATGGAGGCTCCGCCACAGGACTCGCAGGACACGAGCACCCGACCCCTGTAGCTGAGGAACCCCCACGCATACCAGGATGTCCAAGTAGACATCCAGCCAGACATGATGGCCAGATCACGACCACAGCCAGGAAGTGACCCTCTCCTGAACATTCTCCCTTGTATGTGACTGTGACACACTGTCGACTGTGCCAGGGGTGGATCCTTGACCTCATTCAGCTGGCAGGCACTGCATGTGTAGTGGGGTGGCTGCACTAAGTGGTGACAGTGCTACGTGACTATATCCAAGTAGGCCTGCCAACTAGCAGGATCCTGTTGGGTCTGCAGTCCTTTGCTTGCCTTTCTCTGGCCATGGGTAGTAGGCAGGTACTGGACAGGTGTGGCAGGTATGACACTCCTTATGTACATATTTGCATCAGTCAGACCATCAGCGGTTGACGTGTGCATTGTTGTGGTCCCCCCCATGGAGTTCCCAAGTTGTAGGATTTTCAGAGGTGGGCATAATGTATCATGGCATGGCATCAAATGCTGATGTTCTACCCTGTGTGACTGTTGGGCTGGCATTGATCCATTGCACCCTGTCTCTCTCTTTCTCCCTCCCTGTCTTCCTCTGTCTTTGTGTGCATCAGCTTCATCTGGAGACGGAGAAGGGACACAGGCGAGTGGGGAAGCTGCAGTCCTCAGGACCCAGGAGGCTGACACCAGCGGAGCCTAGGGGACCAGTGGGATGGAGGGCGAGGGGAGTGCCACGGGGGAGACCGGATTGACCACTACATCTTCAGATTCCTTCTCCGATGGCAGCTCTCTGGCAGTGGCAGGCCCATCTGGGACCACCCCAGCACCATCCTTGTCTGCCACCACTCTTACCAGCACCACCCTCCCAGTAGCTCCCCACCCAGTTGTCCGTGCCCGCTCATCCAAGAGGGTGGGCATCTCCTTCACCACAGGCACCTCTGCCCCTGCCCCTTTCAGCCCTGCTGCCCTCAATGAGGAGGCTATTGACCTCCTGAGGTCCACCTCTGTGGGGGCAGACAACGATCATGAATGCCATCCAGGGACTGGCATCCCAGATGCAACAGTGCAATGCATTCCTGGAAGGCATTCATGGTGCCTTGTCTGGCATACAGAGATTGTTTCAGGCTCTGGCCTCCTCCTTGACGGCAGCCAGTGTCCCTTCTACTTTCGTCCCCCCTCCAGATACCTGTTCCCATACCCACATCCCACTCCCCTCCCGATCCAAGGCACAGCTACTCATTTGCATCAACAGACACAGTACGCAAGCACAGACATAAGCACCACAGATGCCACCACCATGCACACACTAAACAGACACATGCAGACATGACAACATCCACACCCTGCACCGACTCCCCAACCACCTCCCCCCTCACCGTCGACACACCACTCACACCTGCAGTCAGCATCACATCAGTCACTGATCCTGCCACATGTGCCCTCACTGCCACCGTCACCACATCCTCTGACCCCCATTCATACACCCCATACACCACTGGTGCAGAGACCACGACTGTCAACACACCCCCATGCAGCACATCCACCCTACCTGCAGACACCACCCCAACATACACTCACACATCCCCCCTGCCATATCCCTGCATCTCCTCCCCGCCTCCTCCCAGTACATCGAAATGCCTGCACTCACACACACACCCAACAGTCCCCCAGCACACACATATCATCCACCCACGCACCTGCGTCCAAGGCACGTACACACTTCACAACCACACTGTTAGAAATGGGGTCTTTGGTTGGCAGTCAGGTTACCCCCTGTCCAAGCAAGGACCTTCACTCTAGTCAGGGTAAGTCACACACAATCCAAATTATCCTGTGCTCACCCTCTGGTAGCTTGGCACTGAGCAGTCAGGCTTAACTTAGAAGGCAATGTGTAAAGTATTTGTGCAATAAATCATGCAATAACACAGTAGAACACCACAAAAATACACCACACAGTGTTTAGAAAAATACATAATATTTATCCGGTAAGATGCAGGTCAAAACGATCAAGATTCAATAAGTATGCATAGAAATATCACTGTAAAAATGATATAAAGTGCCTGTAGTCTTTTAAAAAGCAACAAGTGTCTCTTGCAAGCACAAAGTACCTGGTTTGCGTTCAAATTTTCCACAAGGGACCTCAGAGGAGGAGATGCGTGGAAAATGGGGAGGTGTGCGACGATTTTTCCACGCACACAGATGATGCGTTGTTGAGTTTTCACGCCGGGCAGGCTTTGCATCGATTTCTGGCGCATAGACTTGGATCCTCTTTGGGTTGCGGGGTTTTCAGACAGGGAAGATGCGTTGAAATCCTGGGCGTGCAGAATGAAGTCACAGGGGTTGCGTTGATCCGGTGGACGTTGTGTGAAAATTTCTGCTGAACGGCAGGTGCTGCGTCGATTCCTCTCAGGAAGTCGGGCTGCGTCACTCCGGTTCGGCTTTGCGTCGATCCAGTGGGCCGTGCGTCGAATTTCCAATCACAAAACTGGCACTGCATCGATCTCCTTGTCAGGAAGTCATGCTGCATCGTTCCGGTTCGGCGTGCGGTGATTTTCTCACCGCAAGGCAGGCTGTGCATCATTTCTTGCAGGCTGTGCGTCGATTTCCCCCTTGGTGCCCCTGCCCTGTGGAGGCCTGTACTTTGCAGTCAGGAGTCAAGTTGGGGCGTTAGCTTGTGCCCAGTGTGCTCGGGGCACTATGGACTATTGGACTGGCCCATGGGCCTGTATGTTGATTGTTTCATGCACAATGTTAACTGTTATTATATTTATGCAGCACAACACCGTTGGTGTTGATCGTACCTACCTAGTCCCAGCTTTCCTTCAACATGTATGTGTGGTGGTTGTTGGTATTAGCGTGTCTGCGTGTGTGTGTGTGTATATGTGTGGGTGTGTGTGTGTTGGTACGGGTGTTTGTTTGCATGTGTGTGTGGGAATGGCTTCCTGTGTCGTGTGTGTGTGTTGTGTGTGTGTGTACTAATGTCATTCCCTCCAGTGTGTGCTAGGCTGGTCTACTTACGCTTGGTGTTGTGGTTGCCGTCGCTGGTCTGGGAGTTGCAGGGCCAGGTAGAGGTTTGGGAGGAGTAGCAAGTTGCGTGCCTGTGTTCCTGACTGTAGGTGTTCCCTTTTATATTGTTTGTTTCCATCAGGCCTTTGGTGGCTGTAGTTCTGCCCCGGAAATCCTGGTGGTGTGCCACCTTGTAATATGGTTGTGGGATACTGCCTGACCGCCAGGCTGAAGATGGCTGCTGCCTGTTGCGCCAGCCCTTCTGCTGTGGCAGGCTGAACGGTTACTTGTCTGTGTTCTGCAGGTACCTTCCCAGGACTTGTGATATGGCGGTTTTCACCGCTGGGCCCGTGGCAGTGTGTCCGCCAACTCCACCACGGTGGTACGCTGACCACCAAACTCATTATGAGGGTCAAAGTCTTGAATATTACACTTCTTGTGCAACTGATCCAAAGATACAACCTCCACACAATGCACACCTCAAACCCTTAATAAAGGGGATGAGCGGGCAAAAAATCAGGCCTTTTTTCACACAATGGTGGCTGATATCCCGAAAATCTCTATCTTATAACCAGTGTTCCACCCCTGCCTAATGAGATAGCTCAAAATCATCTGGCAGTCCTCTGGACTGTACCACCCCAACCCCACCCAGAAAGGCCGTGGAGCATACTTCCCTAGGTCAACTGCTCCTCCAAGCCCTTATTACAAGTAGCTGTTTAAAGACTGCAAGGAGAAAACTATATTTGACAGTCTTTGCAATTTTTTAATGCAAGGCTAGGGGAGTATTTCATTTAGTGGTATCCTTCTTTTGTTTCAGGACACTATCCCTAAAGATGTTTTGCCTTGATTAAATTCAACCTGAGGTACAAAACTTTCCATTCTTGCTTTTTAGGCTTGACTCAGTGCATGTATTGTCGCTTGCGAATAACTTTGCTTACTTACAGGGAGCTTAGAGCCCTCCCACACAGTTGCTTTTCCCCTCCGACCCAGTACTGTTGTATTGATGCCCCCTACCATCCTCCCACCCTGTTCCACATTGTTGTTCTCCCCTTCGCACCCTGTCCCTCCTTGTTTTGCTTGCCCCACTTGTAGCTTGACCCTCCCATCATGCGCTGTTGCTTGCCCTTTTTCACCCTCCTATACCGTATTGATGCTTGCCCCTTGCACTCTCCCATCCCTCGTTGTTGCTTGGCCCTGTTGTTGCCTGTCACCCCACCCTGCATTGTTGTCTGCCTGTGCTGTTGCTTCCCCTCCAACCTGCATTGTTTTACTTGCCCCTTCCGTTCTGCTTGCCACTCCCATCCTTTCATCCCATGTTGTTGTTTGCACCCTGACACTCTCCCATCCCATGTTGTTGCTTGTCCCATTGTAGCTTAACTCCTCCCAGCCCCCACTGTTACTTACCTGCAATGTTGCTATCCCCCCTACCTTCCCGTCTTGAGTTGTTTTGCTCTCCCCTCCCACCCTCTAATCCTGTGTTGATTTGGTTTGCCCTCCACCTCGCCCATCTTGCGTTGTTTCTTGCCCACATTGTTGCTTGCCCAATACCACCTTGCATTGTTTCTTGACCATTTTGTTGTTTTACCTTCCTACCCTCCCATCCTGCACTGTTATGGTTGCCATTGTAGTTATTTTCCCCATCGTACCATCCTGACCAGCTTTATTGCTGGCCCCCTCCTACCCTGCATTGTTGCTTGTCTGTATTGTTGCTTTCACTCTCCAGTCTGGTATTGTTTTGCTTGACCCAGTTGTTGCTTGCCCCATCCCAAGCTCCAGTACCATGTTGTTTTTTGCCCATGTTGTTGTTTCCCCATCCCACCCCTCCAATATGTGACCTATCCGCTTTGTCAATGTTTTTAGATATGCTGCACAGAGCGTGGCTGGGTCATAGTGATTTTTTTTATTGCTGGCGGGAGGGCAGAGCAGGAGGCATCAATAACTTGTGTTCTGCCTTAGATGCCTCCCACCACACTCTCCCACCAGCAATTTAAAAAATAAAGCTCTATGACGCGGACAGCGCAGGTCATGTATAGCATTTTTTAAAAACTTTTTTAACTGTCAGCCATACTACATGGCATCAATTTACAGATTTTTGTTAATAATACAGCCACGCTCCTCACTAAACTCCACTTTGAAGCTGGCTTTGAAGCTTCTTCTAAATGTTGTTGGCATTTTGTAGTTTGAAAGCCACCAACCACTTTTACAGAATTGTTTAAAAATTGTCTTTCAGGTCAAGATCTTAAACCTCCCTTAGTGTTGACTTTGAAGCCTTTCCACATCAAACCAGTGTGAATTATTTCTAGATTACAAACCACCACTTTCAGAAATATTTTCAAAACTTTTTCAGAATTATTTTCAAAAAGTTGCTTGCCCCCGTGTTGGTCTGCAATGTTGCTTGCCCCTCCCATCCTTTCGTCCCATGTTGTTGTTTGCAGCCTGCCATGTTGTTGCTTGTTCCATTGTGGCTTAACTCCTCCAGCTCCCATTGTTACTTCCCCCTCTACCTTCCCATCTTGCGTTGCGTTGTTTTCTCTCCCCTCCCACCCTCTCATCCTGTGTTGATTTGCTTTGCGGTCCACCGCGCCCATTCTGCGTTGTTGCTTGGCTACATTGTTGCTTGCCCACTCCCACCTTGCATTGTTTCTTGACCACTTTGTCTCTTTCCCTTCCTACCTTCCCCTCCTGCAAATTCTCCTTGCATGGCAGCCTTTGTTTGAAGACGGTACATCATGTTTTACAGAAAAAAATCACTTATTACTCTTGTTTTAATATTCTTTTGTGACACTACAACAAAAACAACCTTTTTCATTTGATGCCAATGAAATTAAAACGGATGTGATGGCTATACCTATTGTAAAACGCACCAGTTTCCAATTTTTTTTCATAAAACGATTTCTTGAGTGAGGATCCTCCAACCCATGTAAGTAGTATTTGCTTTGAAGCCAATCAACTTTAAACCAATGCAGCCGGTGATTTCTATATATTTGCAAATTGTTTTTAAAAAGTTGTTTTGTTCCAAGTCTCAACCGCCCTTTTTATTTGACTGAATTCCTGTGCGCTTTGGACAATATTATAAACTACTTTAAACAAACATAGGCAAACCAGTATGCCTGGCCTTCACAAGCTGGTGCAATGGTAAAGTTGTCTTTATGTGGCCACTATGCTTGCAATAATAATGTTGCATTTAAAATTTTTTACTATTTTAATTCAGATTTTTTTTTATATAACACACCTTTCAGTTGTACCTTGCATTTTACTATTAATATTTTAAAGCAGACAATAGGTCGCCATGTAACCAAGCACTCAAATCCCAGTCAGCTACAATATTATAATGTCCCTTAAACATTTCATAACCACAACTTTTTAAAAAGGAGACAGAAAATAAAGTGCCATCCCACTGGGCACCTGAAATCCAGGCAAATTAAAAAGCTGGTAGTCACAGTTATAAAAAAGTAATAAAAAAAACACTTCGAACCATTTTTATCACTGAAGAAAAAGAAACTATGTTTTAGGTGGATGCGAACGATCTGCATATGCTTAGTGTCATCACTCAAAGTGAAAGGAGCAATGAGAAAATGGTCTGATTTATTGCCCCAAACTGTATGCTCTGGTGGGTGGAAGCAAAACGTGGATGATTCAACTGACCAATGACCAAAAGCCTGTCTATATGTATATTGTGTATTTAAAAAAAGCACAACACAACACAGATACATGTTTCACATGCCCAGAACTAGAAAAGTTATATTTTCCATTACACATTACACACTTTGGAGGAAAGTATGCAATCCCATATTTGAGGTTGCCAAGCCTATCTGCCCTAATGCAATATACTGTGGAGGACCATGTGTGCTCACGTGTGCTCAATTTGCTTCATGTGTGTTATGTAAAATATTTGACCCCCGTGGAAATGTTTGTGAGTATCCTGGCACTAGCCGTCTTAGGCAAATTTCTTAGGCAAAGAGTAGCAAGCAAGTGTCAAGATAGCAAAGGCCATCCCTAGGGTTGCAGCTAAAATCCATGGAGACACTTGATTGCTATCCTTGGTCCATACATTTTTTAAATGTTTTGTTTGATTTTATTTTTTTGTTGCTTTCATCAGAATAAACAATATATATTGCACACGTTTTTGGTCCATGGTAACTTTTTATTGGAGTTTCTTCTTTAGTGTGTCAGGAGGACATTGTGAGCTTAAAGCACTGCTTATCACAGGCCGTTTAGGCAGCCTAAAGCAACGTCATTTTAAGGATTATGGGGCTCCGTGTCCTGAACAATTTTGGATGTAACGTTCTAATAATTCAAGCCTGCATGATGCTAGACAATATTGAACTATACTACTACTATATATCTTCCTCTGGGACCAAAGTCCTTGAAGTGACAATGGGTGGAGACAGATTTCGAGGGACAGGCAGGAAGAGTGAGGGTCTGATCGAGAAATCAATGAAAGTGAGAGAATCTGAGAAAGAACAGTTTACCACGTGGGGCTGGGTGTGGTATCAGATGGATTTGCCCATGCTCTAAAATGTCTCTCCTGAGAGTATTCATGCTACATCAAGCTGCAACGGATTCCTGTGACAACAAACAGGCCAATCGGCAGTTTAATTCCTTCCTGGTATGAAAGAGCTGTGATGTGACTGCGACAAGCTTATATGATACAAACATAGTTATTAGTGCGTTTAAAAGTATGTTTTCACACATCTGGGCTTTTGACTAAATAGATAAAGAGGTCCTGTCAAGCAAAGCTGTAATAGACGTGAAATACAATTTAGTGGCTGCTGTGCAGATTATAGGCCAACAAAATATCACTTTGTGGATGTAAAGCAAATACAGAAGTGAGCAAACATGACTGATGATGGTGAAGACACTGACGTATATTGGTAGTTCAGCAGACCCACCATATTTAAAGTTTCCTGCAGTGTCAACAGGCATTTATTTGCCACAGTCACTTCCACCAATACCCCAGGAGAACTTCCAGCAATAAACTGTCCCAAGAGGAAAACCATATCATTACAGCCCTTTTGGGATTTTGTAGTTTTTCAGAAACGCGCTACAAGGTGAGAGTGTGAAAAACAAATATCTTAATGCAGAGGGATTTTTCTCCAAGTTCATGGGAGACATGTCTGCATTTTTCACGTTTGCAACCATTCTGCCAGTCATGGCTGTTACAAACAAGAAAAGGCAGCATTGGAAGGTCATTCCCCATAGGACGGACCTTCTGAGACCATTAAGTTGGTGAACCTGCCTCAGCAGGCTGTCAGATGATAGTTCCCAAAGTTGAAGTGTCCCCTGGCTTCACGTTCGGAAACTCAGTGGTTTCGCTACCTCTAGGAGGAGGAAGCGAGAGGTTGTCATACAAAATATCCATCGATTTTGGTCAGACGCCCTGTTATGGCTAACCTCTAAATCAGGCCCACTGTGTTCACCAACACAAACAAGAGGCTGCGTACCTTGATTGGCAATACGTTTGCATACCCGCATGTACAATTTCAGGAAAAGAGCTTTGTGCTAATACCTATAGGTAATATATGTCGCATGTAAAATAGAGATGGATTTATTTGTATCTCTCTCATGTAATAAAGCAGAATTATGCATTAGACAAACATGGCACGTTTGCACATATACCTCCCTTTTTTTATTCAACCCCACATACCTGAAGTTTTTTCATCTGGACATGTTGGTGAAGAAACACCTTCGGGGGTTTATTATCAATCTCGGATTTTGCTAGGGAAGAAGACAAAATTTAAAATAAACATATTTTTCTATTGTGTTTTTCTCAGTCCAAGTACAACATTCTTTCTCCAGTTTGCTTCACTTGCAACCATTATACTTAAAAAAGGTTGAGCTATTGTTAGTGACCTGAGTACACTTCTGAGCTGCAGGAAGAGGGTAACATTCTGGAAAGAGGAAGGCTACCCTATTGCAATTTTGGCACATCATTTGTCCTACAAACTACAGGTTTTCCTCCTTTCCATCTATAAATGCATTAATACAATTTATTCTCATCATATAAGGTTTCCCTAAATCAAGTGTGAGCAGCTAATGCCCACCAGATTTCCAATATTTCTTGCAGCCCTACACTTAAATTTGTAACTGAAAAAAATAAATCTCAGAGCACGCAGGAAAAACAGGACACACTTAGTCAATAATGTTTGGGGGTGTGAGTCTATGATTTCCCAACAAGCAACAAGGTGTACCCATCTAAAAAGGATAGGATGAGCTGGGGCTATTGGATGGTGGTAATGGAGAGGGTTAAGTGCTGTAGTTTTCAGTTATCTGGGAAAGTAAGGGCAGTGGGGCCTCATTGCAATAGTCTGGATGACGTTGTCCACTCAAGTCAGGTTCCTCCTCACAGCAATGTAGAGCAGAGAGGCCATGGAAAGCAGGCTAGAATAAGTCCACATCTAATATTAGCAGGCCAGGCTTGGGGATGACAGTGGGGGCAGGCTTTTTATTCACCCGGGCCAAGCAGCAGACCATGTTTGAAGAAGAGAGGAATAAAGGAGCACAGGCTTGGTGAGACCTGCAAAATAGTATAAAATGTCGCAAAATATCTAGCAGTGTCTAATGACATAAGACACCTAAAACTACAAGAAAGGAAACTTTGAAACTACGAGGAACAGAAAACTCTTGCACACTGTGGTGATCTACAGAGCAAGGAACCAGTGATCTCTCTCTTTTTCTCTATTTTAATGGATAATATAGAAATATTATAAGAAGTTTAAGGATATGAATATTATAGCTGTGGGTTCATGTGCTGAAGGACATTGACATTTGTTTTGTTCTACTGGGGTGTACAATTGTGCTTTGTTCAAATGGTAGTTACGTTTTGAGCTACTTTTCCTAATTATATGCATTTGATGCCATTCTAAGTGTTTGTGGATGTAGTAGGTTTAGTCTAACTTTTTCACAATGGATATGTAGATTAATGATAGGTTATTGATTGTCAGTATAACTTGAATGGATGTACCACTGAGTGAGCAAATAATTAGACAACTGTATGGCTTTGATATGTATTGAGCATATCATGGTAACACAAATTGTGTCTGGTGTGTACTGTTGCTGTTGGGTGATGTGTAGGTTTGGCTTGTATTGGTTGTATTACTGATATAGCTAACACTGAACCATCTGGATGTTTTTTTCTTCACCCACTTGCATATGACAGAACACCATGATGTGATGACTTGAAGGGAGATAATGATAGAAAGGGTAGATGGGTGGATGGAAACAAGCCAGGTATGACGAGGATGGGAGACACCAAGACCAGGATGGGAGACACCAAGTTCAAGTCAAATCCAGATTGCACAGCTATTATCTTCAATAGCAAATTGGATTGTAACTCAAGGTTTTACAACTTACTGGTCTACAGACCTAGAATGGAATTTTTAGAAGGCCCTAGTGACTTTTATTTTTTATCTGGAAGATGTGTCTAAGATTCTAAAATGCTTATTGACAACCTGAATGGATTTGACTTGAAATTACTGTTAAATACATTTAAACATATTGTAGGTCATACTCTTGACGGAATGTTTTCAAATCACCCAGACCTACAATGGGAGGATACCCTTCATGTTATCTGGTCCGATCACATGTTGGTGCAATGTAGTATTGGTATTAAACCTATATCCAAGTTGAAAAAAAAGCTACTCAAGTTAAAGCCATTAGGGGCTGGAGTAAAATTAACAAGAATGAATTATCAGAGATGTTAGAGGCATCAAAACCATCCTAATCCGGCAATCCTAATGAAGCAGCAGATAGATATTTTATTTGGATTAATGAGGCAGCACATTAGTTTGGCCCCCATTTGGTTGGTGAAAAACCACTGAATTTGTGCAACTGTTTCTTGGTACTCACATACTCTTAAAGAACTGAAAAGGACCTGTGGGTGACAAGAAAAAGTTTGTAGTAGTAATCCTTCCACAGAAGAAAGAACAAATAGAAATTGGTAATTCATGAGTATAAATCAAGGATCAAGTTGGAAAAGACCAATGATTTCACTGAAAAGACCAAATGGCCACCAATTCTGCCAGGGAGCATTTCAAATGATATAGTCACTTTTGCCCCCCCCCCCCCCCCACAGCCACCTCGATAACCCCCAGTCAATAGCTATGTGATGGACTGGCTGATTTTCTCCATAAAAAGGTAGATGTTGTTTTCAAGGAGCTCAATGTCAGACAGAGGATAACTGCTCGTCCGTAGAAGATATTCTCCTAGATAATAACCATCAGGAACTCCACAATCTTTACCTCTTAACAACCGAGCGAGTGGCTGAATTAATAGGGATCACTAAATTATGTACCTCAGCAGACCTGTGTCCCCCTAAATTGTTGCAAGAGATTGTGGAATGCTTTCCCAAGAAAAGGAAAGAGGCGTCTATTCTCCCGCTACAAAAAAATTGAATTTCAATCTGAACGAAGAGAAGAACTATTGTCTGATTTCTTTGCTCTACATTTCAGTAAAAGTTCTAGAAAGACACTTAAACATCTTGAATTCCTAATTTATGGACCAACATAAGACTGGATGAAGCCAATTGTGGGATCAGAAAAGCACACAGTGCAGAATCGGCCTTGGTAATACCGATTGAGGAGATCCTGGATATTGTGGACAAAGGTAGAAAGACTGTTGTGGATCTTTAAGACCTATCCACAACCTTTGGCACAGTCAGCCTCACAGTCCTGAAACAACGGATGGTAGAAACTGGCGCGGGGGTCAGCTCTAAACCTCCTCTGTTCCTTTCTGGATGATAGGGAACAATCAGTGGCCTTCGGAGATTTCAACTCCAAACCATTCTCCTTGCTGTGTGGTGTCCACAAGGGTCATCACTGAGTTCCATACTATTCAATTTATACGTGACTCACTTAGCAAAACTGATAAGAAATTTCAGTTTTTCAATCATTTCCTATGCTGATGATACGCAAATAGTAGTATCTATCACTAACTGCAAATAGGAGGTGGCTGATCTATTTATTAATTGTATGAGAGCTATAGTGAATTGGCTGAGCAGCCACTGCCTTAAGCTAAATTCTGAGTAGACAGAGGTCCTTATCTTGGGAAATGACATCTCTTTTTGGGACAATGTCTGGTGGCTACAGACTCTTGGTCCTCTGCCCATTCTTGTATCGAAACTGAGAAATTTGAGTATTCCTTTTTATTGATTCCAATCACACATGCCTTTCCACTTGTTGCATTTCCCAAAACGATAAAAAATAAATAATAAACAACATTATCCGGTAAGTTAAAAACATAAAAACAGGGCATGAGAAATTTGTAGCTAATATGGGTGCAGGGAATCATCTTTTCATAGTGACAAAATGATATGCAAAAGGAACGTAAAACGTTCTCTTAAAAGTAATTATGTATGTGTGGATGGTACTACATAACCCATAACGCACCTTAAACAAACTAGAATATTGGGGAAGAGAACCAAGCAGAAAAATGAAGTATAAAGCTATTGAAAACACAATAATAAAGCAAACGTAAGGTGAACGTAAATACAATATCAAAGGGAACGTAAAGCCTTTTCATAAAGGTAAATATGTAAATTTGGCACTACATAACCCACAATGCACCAAAAACCAACATGAATATTGGGCAAAAGAATAAAGTTATTAAATGAAGTATAAAGTCATTGGAAACATAGGTGGTCATTTTGAACATGGCGGTAAACAATGCACCGCCGGCGGTGGCAGTAACTACCACCAACAGGCTGGCGGTCCGGATCGCGAAATAATGAAGCACATGAGAAACAGGCAGTGGGCCATCCACCCACAGCCATTTTGGTAGGCCTGCCGATGACGGCGGAGGCCATCTTTAGCCCGGCAGAAAGGTCCTACCCGCCCACCACATAATGAAACACCACACTGCCATCAGTTCCGGGGTGGGAACCACCGCCACGCAAAGCTTGGCGGAAACAACACATATGAAGGGAAACACTCACCAGAGGCACACAGAACACGCAACGCCAACATGGAGCAAGAGTTGGAAATAATCCCAGTGCTTCTCCCAGCAAAATTCCTCCAGGACCGTGACCGCCAACGAAGACAACAACGGTAAGTACCGCAGCCTAGTACACATGGGACGAAAGGGCACAATTACACAACCACCCACCCCACCCACACCACAACACACACCCAACCCCTCCCACCACCCCAAGCCATACATACCCAAACAAAATGTACTTACCAGACACAAGCCAACAAATACCTGCACCAATGCACACCCCTGTGCACACCACACCCCCATTGTTAAATGCTGCACAACCAGTCTACGTTGCACCAACATGTCTGCTGGGCACTAAAATTTAATTTGAATAAATAATCAACAACGTCCAAACAAGGCCATAGCGCAGTCCACATAGAATGCTTGGACAGGCAAATATTGCCCACACTTGACCCCTACGATGGAAAAGGAAACTCCACTGAGAGGGGGCATCTATGGGTCAGCCAGGCACTTCAGGTAGCAGGGGCAGGGGGTTGCAGGGGCAGGTACTCAGGTTTGGAAGAGGGGTCTTGGGCTTAGGATTAGGAGGTGGAGGTGGAGGTGGAGAAGGTTTGGGCTTGCCCTTGGAAGGAGGAGGAGTGGGTCTGGACTGGGGGGTGGCAGAAGGACCAGGGGCAAAGGGCCTTCTTCCTCCTGGGGGAAGGGGCATGGGAATGGGAAGGGTGAACTGGGTGAGGACAAGGGAATGTTTGGGGACAAGATGGGGTGGGCCAGTGGGTTCAAACCGGTCAACACGGGGGAGGAAAAGCTTTTTAGGTGCAGTTGGATGGGTTTTGGAGACAGGTTTGGGAGTGGAGGTTGAGGGAGTTTGGTATGAGGTGTAGGTATGCTGGACTTGGATGCAGGTGCCTGTTTAGTATGCTCATGTGCGGTGGATGTATGTGGAGTGGATGAGTGTGAGAGTTTTTGTGTTTTGGGAGGAGGGGGATGGACACAGTGGGAGAAGACAGGCTGCCAATGTATATGGATGTTGTGTGGGTGTCTGCGGGTCTGGTGAGTGTGTTGCAAGTGCCTGTGAATGTAGTCGTGGTGAGTGCAGGTGTGGTGTCTGGGGTACATGCCTGGGTGTCAGCTGTTGTGGTTACTGCAAGAATGGAGGCAGAAGAAGTGACTGAGGGTGCAGTGCATGTGGGTGTGCATGGTGAAGTGACAGACAGGGAGGAGGATGAGGGCGACACAGTGGGGGTAGTGGATGTTGGTGTGTCTGCTTTGGTATGTTGGGTGTGTACCTGCATGTGGTGGGACGTGTGGTGCTTGTGTTTCTCTGTGTGCTTCTTGTGTGTTGATCTGTGTGCATGGCTGTCTCTATGTGTGCTTGGAATGGGTGAAGGGAGTGGAGTGATGGAAGGGGTAGAAGTGGTGCGAGGTGGGACGGAAAGAACAGGGACACTTGCTGCCGTCAAAGAGGAGGCCAGAGCCTGAAAAGATCTCTGTAGGCCAGACATGGCACCGTGAATGCCTTCCAGGTATGCACTGCATTGCTGCATCTGGGATGCTGGCCACTGCATGGCATTCACGATGGTTGTCTGTCCTACATAGATGGTTCTCAGGAGGTCAATAGCCTCCTCTGTGAGGGCAGCAGGGCTGACTGGGGCAGGAGATGAGGTGCCTGGGGCGAAGGAGACGACCACCCTCCTGGGTGAGCGGGTTGGGGCAACTCGGTGGGGAGCTACTGGTGGGTGGCGATGGTATGGGGGGTGGCGGAAGGTGGGCCCAGTAGGGTCCGCCACCACCAGGGAGCTGCCATCGGAGGAGGTGTCGGAGTCACTACCTCCAGTAGTAGTTGCCTCCTCCGTGGTACTCCCCTCGCCCTCCAAACCACTGGTCCCCTTGGCGCGCTGGACTGTGCCTTATGGGTCCCATGGGCTGCAGCATCCCCACTCGTTGGTGCCTCAGCTCCCTCACCAGATGATGCTAAAGTACACAAGGACACAAGAGCACAGAGAGGGACAAAAAAGGAAAGAAGTATGTCAATTCGGAGATACAAATACATGTTGGGACACATACACTCACACCCATCTCAGGCACTAATCCTCAGCAGACACAACATATGAAATGAATGTGCCCCTGACTGGTAGGCATGATCCCACAGTGCACTACATTCCCATCCTGGCCCTCTACTCTGATACATTTTGCAATGTGAAACAATGAGAGACGATGCCAAGACAACACATCTGCAAATCCATGAGGCTACATTAAAAACAATGGCCCAGACAGGGGGACACCTCACAGGCCTGCCATAACTTCCCAAGGCACTATCCCACAGATGTAGAGGGGGGCAGGACTGCAGGGACATACCTGTCTATGTGCCTGGCACTACTATGCATGCACCTAACTACACTCATCATAGTAGCATCACAACAGTGTTGGGACTCACCCCCTTGTGCGCTGCTGTGCTACCTTCAAGCGCCCATCCAAATATGGATAGGCCACCGCCAGAATGCAGGCCATTTGAGGGGTCAGGGTCCAACGGGCACACCTCCCTCATTGGGAGGCCTTCCCCAGCTGGGCTTCTCTGGTCTTCTTGGCCCAGCGCCTCAGGTCCTCCTACCGCTTCCTGCAGTGGGTGCTCCACCAGTTGTAAACCCCCAGGGGTGCACTTCCTTGGCGATGGCTTGCCACAGTCCCCTCTTCTGATGGGCGCTGACCTGCATGGGATACACAGAGTAAAGAAACAGATGTCAGTGTGGGTGCCCCATACACAAATGCCATGCCAGTTTAACCTGACATAGCCCATAGAGACATACATATAGACAATAGCCAAGCCAAAAAATGCCAGACACACTAAGGGTGAGCATTCACACAGCCAACCAAACCTCCTACAGGTATCCACCACATTCACACACATTTAAAGAGGACAAATAGTGACTCACCTGTTCCTCTGGTCACCCATAGAGCTTTGCATACAGGGGTAGGACCCTGTCCACCAGCTTCTCCAGCTCCTCCGTGAAGAAGACCGGGACCCGTTCCTCTGTAGCACGTGCCATCTCAGGGACCAGAGTCACGACACAGCAGCACACGCAGTGGAGTTCTTCCGTACTCGAGGTGCAGGAGTCAAGTGCCAAGGGCATGGCAAAATGGCTGTAGATACCGCAGCGGTGTGCACCGTCACCACCAGCGGTGATCATGATTGGCCCTGCTTCCCCATTGCTTCCCCATTGACAACCAATGATCAGGGGCACAGCGGCGAACACCACCTACCACCATAACAACTTACGCCAGCAGAATGAAGTCACTTCCACACCACACTACCTGTATGGCAGGGGGCTGCCGTTTTGCATACACCACCCCTTCATAGCCTGGCCGGGGGCCTAATCCATGGCTCCATTCACTCTCCCCTTCGCCGAGTACTGTCATGATTAGTGGTTCTCCTCATTGAATCATGGTGGGAAGTGCGTCTACACTGTGATGCCATAATAACTGAGACACCTCACCACACATTGCCCTGACAGGATTAAACGTTCTTTGTATCTGTGTGAGGGACAATTGGGTCGCATGGAAAACATGAATGGTGTTACCATGTTATGCAAGTATATGTCCCAACTCAATGCGTCTATCTTTCTCCACCATAGGTACAGACCCATGTGGCGAGGGAGAGGCCATCTGTTTACAGACCCCTGGTAGATCTGGTCACCATGGAGTTACGTCACATCATCATAAATTACCCTCTGAGTCGAGCAACAATCCTCGAACTCTGTGCACAAATGGAGCCTGTTCTGATGCCGGCTAATAGGAATACCCATGCCATATCTATAACTGTGCAGGCACTATCTGTGCTATATGTTTTGGCCACAGGCTCATTCCAAGTGACAGTGGGCATGGCAGCCGGGGTATCTCAGCCAATGTTCAGCTACATCCTGGCTAATTTCCTGAATGCATTCGTGCAACACCTGCAAAGTTATGTCCAGTTTCCCCAAAGGGCTGATCTCATCGCCATCAAATCTGGATTCTATGCTTTTGCATATATGCCCTATGTGATAGGTGCCATTGATGGTACCCACATAGCCCTCATACCCCCAAGAGTAAATGAACAGGTGTTCAGGAATCAGAAAAACTTTCACTCCATGAACGTCCAATTGGTGTGTACTGCTGATCAGTCCATATCACATGTCAATGCAAGGTTCCCAGGATCAGTCCATGATTCCTTTGTCCTAAGAAACAGCAACGTGCCACACATGATGGGAAAACTACAGGGGGACAGGTGAGTGTGTATGACACTGTATTAGTGACATACCTGCCAGGCAGGCTGTATGCAAGTGCAAAGCATATCTTCTAACTCTCTTTCAAACACTTTTCCAGGGGATTCTGGCTACACAAACATGCAATGGCTCCTGACACCTGTGAGAAATCCCAGGACAGATGCAGAAAGGCATTATAATGAGGTCGCACAAGGAGGGTGATAGAGCAGACCATAGGACTCCTGAAGGCAAGATTTTGTTGCCTGCATCTCTCAGGGGGATCCGTGTTCTATGTCCCTGACAAGGTGTGTCAGATAGTGGTGGTCTGCTGCATGCTGCACAACATGGCTGTGAGGAAAGCTATCCCACTTTTGTCCAACCACCCCTGCCACCTCAGAGGATGGGTGAGAGTGATGGAGAAGAAGAAGGGGGAAGACATGAACTCCAGAACCCAGCTAATCCGGCTATACTTCCAGTGACTCTCAGGTACATTTGCTATTATGCTAATGGCTTTATCTCATTGTTTCAGGGTGACTTATGTACTCATTTCTGCAGTGTCCCTTACCGGTGATGTGGCAACCTTTTGACTGAAGAAACATATGTGCTAAAGCAATAGAATGTACAGTGTGACATGCTTCAGACACTACAGTCTGTTAGACCCCCTCCTGCAATAAAAGTGGCATTATGATGGTAACTGGCTAATGCATTCACATTCACAATTGATTGCTCATATTGATTAAGGACAGATATTTTGGGTGCACAACTGTATTTATTCAAAGTCAAAACATCCATGAGTGATGGGACAGTGGAAGGAAGTAGGCACATGGTGAACAACATACTCAGGTACATTTGCTCAGCCGTTGACAACACAGGGGTATAGTACATGTGGCCATTGGAAGATGGTGAGATGGCAGTGGCATGTCAACAAGGTAGCTTAGTGGCAACCAAGGGAGACAGTTCAGGGCAGAGTCACTTCCTGGCGGTGGGCTTGGTCTTGGCTGTTGTTTCAGTGGAATGTCTGGGTCTGAGGCCACGTTTGCAAAGGGGAAGCTGGGCTGCAGGGGAAGAGGTGCTGGTGTCCTGTGAGTCCTCTGGCAGTGCCGCCATTACAGTAGGTGCTGCAGATGTAGATGGCAGGGCAGTGTCCTGGTTAGTGGAGGGGCCTGCAGGTGGGTGGAGGTCTCAGGCTGGATGTTTGTCTGGCACAGCAGCACCCCTGCAATGGAAGACATGGTAGCATTGAGTTGTTTCCATTGCCTCCTAGTGGTGTGCTACCTGCAGCCTCTGATTCTGCTCCAACGTGGCCAGGATCTGGTCCATCCTGTCCTGGGAATGGTGGTATGTTCCCAGGACCTCAGCAATGACCTCCGGGGCAGCAGCATCCCTCCTTGGGCTACCTCCCTGGGCCACTGATACCCTCCCACTGGCCCTAGCCCCCTGTGCTTTTGTCCCCTGCACAGGTCTGGCAGTCCCACTTGCACTGGGCCCTTCATCATCCTGCCTGGTGGTGGGTGGAGACTCAGGCCTCTGTACATGTGGGCAGTCAGTCCGTGGCCTGGAGACACTGGTGTGAGGGCATTGGGCCAGAGCGTACAGTGGTGGCTGAGTGGTAGGAGTGTCTGTGGTGTCCTGGGTGGGGCTTCTGGAGTGTGACTGTCCAGGGGTCCAGGGGCCAGGGCTTTCCTCTGTGTCAAAAAATCCCTCTGCACTCTCCTCAGTGGGGCATTTGTCATCAGATGGAGGACTAGCACTCCTTGACGTCTCTGTCTGGGTGGCATGGGTGGTGGTACCTCTGTGTGAGAGAATAGAGATGTGGATGTCCTGCACTTTCTTGTCAATTGCAGCACTGGTCAGCAGTAATTGGTGGTTGAATTCCCATGTAGTGGCATGCAGGGTCTCTTTGTGTTCATTTTGATGCATGTATTGAGGGGGAGGTGCATTGTGGGTGTTGTAGTGCTCCTGACATTACATGGATGGGTTGGTGACTGTGCACAGGGGGCTGGATGGTGATTTGTATGGGGGATTGTGGGCATGCTGGTGACATGGATATGAGTGTGTGGGTGTTGTGGTCTGGGTAGGGGATGGGGGCTTGGTGGTAGTGAGAGGGATAGGGTGATACATGCATTGCAGATGTGGTGACTGTTAGTGTATTGTAGTTGACTTACCCGAGTCCAGTCCTCCAGTGATTCCAGAGAGGCCCTCCGGGTGCAGGATAGCCAAGACCTTCTCCTCCCAGTCGGTGTATTCGGGGGGAGGAGGTGGGGGACCACCACCAGTCTTCTGTATGGTGATGTTGTGTCTGGATGCCATGGAATGCACCTTCCCACGCAGGTCGTTCCATCTCTTCCTGATGTTATCCCTTGTGCGTGGATGGTTTCCCACAGCATTGACCTTGTTGACTATCCTCTGCCATAGTTCCATCTTCCTGTCCAAGCGTGTCTGCTGCACCTGTGCCCCAAATAGGTGTGGCTCGACCCTGAGTATGTCGTCCACCATGGTCCTTAGCTCCCTGTTGGTGAAGTGGGGTGCCATGGTGTGTGTTGTGGATGATGTGTTGTAGGTGTGTTGGTGAGGGTGCTGTTGTGTGGTTGTGTGTGACTTGTGTGATAGTTAGTTCAGTGTATGTGTGTTGTGGTGTCAATATCTGTCATGCTATTGGCATTGCAAAGGATTGTAGGGTGGGTATGTATGTGTTTTATAGTGGTGTGGATGTGTTAGGTGTGTGCTTTTCAGACTTGCCAATGTGTGCATTTGTTGTTGGCGGGTCCCATTGCTGGCCGTGGAAGTCGGTATGCCAATGGTCGTTCAACATTCACTCTCCGCCGAGCTGAATTGTGCATCATTATTTGGTGGGCGGAGGATTTGTCTGCATGGTGGTAGTGGCGGGGTGAGATGTACTGTCTTTCCGCCGTCGTTGGCCCTGGCGTTGGGTGGAGGTTGCAAAATGTTTAGAGGTTTGTTCTTTTGGTGCATCGTTATACAGCGGTGTGCATTCCACCACTACTGGTGGTCTTTTGTTGGACGTCAGCACAGCGGTCAGCGGTGTTTGCCGCCAGGTTCATAATGAGGGCAATAATATCAAATTGCTGCTTGACAGTTTTAGGTATTTTAAAAGTTATCTCTTTTTCCTACATTAATAGTGTTTAGACACGTAACACAATATGGGTTTTTTTCAAATGGTAAATGTTTGTTTAAGAAATGGTAATGATATAAAAACACTGATGATGGACTGCGCAAATATGCTTGTGAACAAGGTCGGTGAGACTGAAACGTGGAGAGCTTTTTAATGCCAGAACAAGCATTTTCCTAAAGAAATATATGCCAGCAGAGTGACCTCTGAGTGCAGTTTATGTCTTTTCGGGATAACGTAGAAAAGGAAATAATCTTTTGTGGATTTTATTTGGCGTCCCTAGCCCAGAAACCAGCACGGCCAAATGAAAAGAAAAAGTGCACCATAAGATGCCTTGACAGGGGAAATCTTTTTTTAATGTTTTATTTTATATGTTATATGTTTTGTTATGTTATATGTTGGATGTTATATGTTCTGTTATGTTATATGTTATGATGTGCAAAATGTTATGTGATATGTTATGTTACGCTACGTTATGTTGCGTTGCATTACGTTATGTTACGTTTACAAACTGGGTTACTGTTTGACTAGGATGTGAGCCCTGGTCAAGCAGCAAACACAATCCTAGTACAACCCCAAAATAATCAGTGCCTTGTAGCTTGGCACAGAGCAGTCAGGCTTAACTTTGAGGCAATGTGTAAAGTATTTGAGTAACTTTTCAAACAGTAAAACAGTGAAAACACCACACATAAATATCTCATAACTGGTTAGAGTAATAGTGCTAACTTTAATAAATAAAACAAGGCCACAACTACAAAAATCCAATTAGTATAACAGGAGTTATGTATTTTTAAAGAATAAACTGCAAAATAGCACTTATATGCAGAAAGCACCAACTGCAGCTATCATTTCGTGCAGGACTGGGTCAAAGTCAAAACGTCAGGCCAACTTTGATGGAGCGCGGGTCAGATACAGTCCCAGATCAGTCCCGCTGAAGGTTTACCTTCTCAAGCTTTATGCCACGAGATCCGTTCACGTTGGAGAGGGTCACGAGGAGCAAGGGGAGCTTGGCGGGCAGCAGTCAGCCTGGTGCAAAGATCAGGCAGGGCATCACAAATGGATGAGTTGGAGCTTCATGTTGGCAGTCCTCCGTGGCATGAAGATGCTGCTGTGACACGAAAGGGGCTGGTGGCAACTCCCGCTGGATTTCAGTGATAGTGGTGCAGTTCCGGTGCAAACAGGCCCGTTCACCAAGAGCCCAAACACTTGATTTCAAGAGCTTGTGAGCCACACCAAAGGTCCAGGACCAGAGAGGCACCACTTGGGAGTCAGGAACTCTCTAGAGCTGGGTTCAGGAGCTGATTGGAGAGCCTTTTGTGTCCTTGAGGCTCAGATCAGAAGGCCGGCAGACTAGGCCTTTGAGTAATTCTAAGATCCGGGGTTCAGGATGAAGGTGCAGGTCTAGTTCTTCTTCTCCAAGCAACAGGGCAGCAGGTCAGTACGGCAGGGAGGCAGTTGCTTTAGAGCAGCAGTCCAGCTGAGCGGCAGTCCTTGTAGCAGCACTGCAGTCCTTCTTCCTGGCAGAGTATCCACAGGCCCAGAAGTATACTGAAATGGCAGTGTCTGAGTTCCTACTTTTATAAACAGTTGTACCTTTGAAGTAGGGAGAAGCTTCTAAAGGCATACCTTTGAAGTGCACAGATGCCCTTTCTTCCCTGCCATGGCTCCTGACTAACTACTGGGGTTATGGGCCCTTTATGTAGCAACAGGACACCGCCTATTCAAGTGTAAGTGGGGCTGTGCCAAGCTCCTACCTCCCATCAAGTCAGTGATGGCCCATCCAGTCACATCAAAGCTCCCATTGTGTGTGGCTGTCTAGGAGGAATATACAAAGGCCAACTGTCACCCACACCCAGTCATGCGACCCAGGGACAGGCTGCAGACACCAAATGGGGAAGGCAAGACAATGACAACTTTCTAAAAGTGGCATTTTCAGAATTGTAATTGAACATCCGACTTCATCATAAGTTAGGATTTTAAATTAGGATTCCAGTGATACCAAACCAGTTACCTTTTCCCATTTGGAAATTACACTTATTAAATGTAACAAGGTAATTCCAATGTTATCTTATGGGAGAGGTAGGCCGTGAAGTAGTGAAAGACAAACCTAAGAGTTTTTCACTGCCAGGGCATGTAAAACTTAAATGTACATGTCCTACTTTTAAATACACTGCAGACTGCCCTCTGGGCTGTCCAGAGCCTAACCGAGGGGTGACTAATATGTGTTCAAAAGGACGATTTGGGCCTGGAAAGAGGTTTATTTTGGCAGGTCAGAAAGGCAGCTTGAACTGCACACACAGACTTTGCAATGGCAGCCCTGAGACATGCTTACAACCAGTGCTGCGGGCCTACAAGTAGTGTTTAATTTAGAGGCCTTGGGCACATGTAGTGCCACTTTACTAGAGACTAATAAGTAAATTAAATATGCTAATTGAGTCTAAGCCAATGTTATCACATTTTAAGGAGAGTGCACAAGCACTTTAGCACTGGTTAGCAGTGGTACAGAGTCCTAATGTCAACTAAAATGAATTCAGCAAAAAGGGGAGGGCAAAGGCAAAATGTTTGAGGATGACCCTGCAGAAAGGGCCAAGTCCAACTGTTATGTTATATGTTATGTTATATGTTATGTTATACGTTATGTTGTGTTATGTTATGGAGGGATTAATGACTGTATGCTACACGAGTAAATTGATAAGAGTAGTGGATGGTGGTGAAGCAGGATGGCTTGTGAATTTATCTTTTGATGAATGCTTAATTTGTGTGGGCAGATGGATGAGCAGATGAGTGAAAGTGAACAAAGCTGGATTTGGTTAGGACCCAACAGCACCAGATATCACTGGAATGCATTTCCTATGTCTGATACTTCCCATATATGAGGGAATTCAGTAATGTTATTTCCCTTTGGTGCTGTCAATATTTTGACAGTTGCGCACCTGCTCCACACTCTTTCCGCACAACTCACAATTACAATTAGAACATGTGTCCATCATTCTGTGCTCTCTGCAGTGTGGCTACTGTTCAGTATGGCTTGAATAAAGTTAGTGGTGTGGTAAAGAGAAGAGTAGAGTAGAGTGGCATGGAGTGGAGTGGCATAGAGCAGCGTAGTGTGGAGAGGAGTGGCATAGAGTAGAGAGACAGAGAGTGGAGTGACATAGAGTAGAATGGCAAATAGTAGAGTGGCTTAGCAGTGGAGTGGTGTACAGTAAAGTTGTGTACAGCAGAGGGACTATCTGGGTGCAAACCAGCCGGACTACGTGTCAAAGAACTCTTCAGTGGTCCTGGAGGTGGCCCAATAAACTACCGGCACCTATGCCTGGCTACTCACGGGAACCGCTGCAAGTGACGTGCCCTGGCAAAGCCCGGGCCAAAGGCATGCCTGTCCTGTGCTGGTCAGCGCAAGGAAGACCCAGGGCTACTCCCCAACTCCTTGGCCCTTGCATTGAGATTCATGTGACACTCTTTCTGCCTCAAATACACTTGCCAGTAGGTCTATTTTCATTTACCTGCCAAATACATGTTAAAAATGCCAAAAATGTGGGTTGGAGAATTATTACAAACTGAAAGAGTATATTGGCCATGAGAGCTATTGAGATACTAAGGGCACGATTTAGGAAAAGTGGCGCTGCATCCAATGCAGCGCTTCTTTTCGTGCGCCACTTAGCGCCCCCTACTGCCACCATGTGTGCGCCGCATTTAATATACGGCACACCATGGCACAGCTTAGGGGCAATAGCAATTACATTTGTCATGCTATTAATGTACTGTGTAGGATTGGCACCAAAATGTTGGCACTGCACAGTATATTGGGGCCCATTGAAAGCAATGGTGTGCCCCATTTTAACGGCTGGTCTTTGTAGGCATTAAAAGTAACTGCAAAAAATGACGCTGTAAAATCTCTTGGATTCCACTATGCCATTTTTGCAGTTCCTTTAATAGGGGCACGCCCACCTTGCATACATTATGCTTGCGCTGGCATAATGTGGAGAAAGAGGTTACAAAGTGGCACAATGCACTTGGTGTATTGTGTAGTGATTGTGGCCTCGTTTGGGCACATTAGTGTAAAAAAAATGACGCTAATGTGGCACAAGGAGGCACTGGGCCCTCTTAAATCTCGGCCAAAGAGTCACTATGGGGAAGAAGAAAGCGTCTGAAGCCGTGTTGTCTAACAGGAAAGGGTCTACAACACCAAGGCATTCTGCCGAGAACTGCACCTTGGGTAAAACCGACAAATTAATTGTAGAATTGGAGGGGATGCTCAGGCACAACAAAAACAACCTGCTAAATCCAATCAAGCAAACAAAATCACCCACTACTACTCAGGAAAACAAACTAAAACAAGCGGGAAAGAACATAAGATGAGCCCGAAGACGATCACTGCAATTCCTAATGATGCTCCTTTAGAACCCACACAGGGTCCCGGCCATTCTACTGGCTGCTCAAAGACTGTGAGCCATGGACACCATTTAAGGGGCGCCAGAGGGCGCAGCTGCGACCTCTGACTTACCCCTTGTGACTCCTGGCACCTCTCTTGCGACACCTCGTCTCAGAGGTGGCAAGAACAGGGCCTGGAACTCAGGTACAGCTCTCAATGGACGTTCGTTGGGGCTTTACTTTACTGGTTTTCTGTCAATTTTCTTGATAAAATAGTGAATAACTGTATTCACTATTTGTGAAATAAAAAAAATGGAATACAGTTAGCTGGAATAGGACCCTATCTGGCAGCTAAGATAAGTAAAAAATGCTTTTAAATGTATGTTGTATGCATGCTTGCAGGTGAGAGTGTGTTTATGTGAGAGAGAGAGTGTGTGTGTGTGTGTGTAAGCATATGTGTGTGTGTGCCTAAGTCAGAAGGAAGCTCTGCTTCTCAGCTCAGCCAATCATTAAATTACCAATTACCAATGCCCTCAGAGGAAAATGGCAGTTTATCTATTGGCCTAGTGTTTAAAGGGCGTCTAGACGCCCTGTTTACTGGAAATCTACAAGCCTTAATTGCCTTTCTTATAATTGAGTTTGCCCAAATTAAGGAGTCAATTTCTTTGTTAACCTCCACTTTGAGGTCCATGCAGGAGTTTATTACCGTTGACTCCATATCTCTTGTAAAACTGCATGCACCATTTACCTTTCATTCACAAATGTTTGACTCCAAAGGGGTCGCAACTACGACATCCAGGAATAGTGATTGTAACGACCAATCTATCTGTCCTCTAACAGCTAATAGTGTAGATGGTGGTTTAGTTCCACCTCCTCTGCAACTCTTGTATTCAGGTTCATATGAAACCCCACTTTGAAGGTCCAAGTACCTATCTGTACCTCTTCATCCACAAAAGGAATCTGTTCACAACACCACACCACCCAGGGTCAATCCCACTCACGGATTAAATATTCGAAGGCCAAACGCCATTTTGACAACTTCCAAAGCCATCCAGGTGAGGCACACAGGGGAGTTAGGAAGCAAAGGTTTAGTATGATAAACCCACATACTCCCCGGGAAACCTGAGACATGTATGATGAATGTTCCCAAGCAGACAAAAGGCCGAAAGGAGAATATGGACTTGCTTATAAACAAAGTCAACCACTGGATTCAAACCAAAAGACATTGATGGGCTATAATCTAAGAGGACATTATGTCACCATCTCAAGTAGAGGTGACTAACTCAAACCTAGACACTATAAAGCTAATTTTATATGGACAGACTGGTTGATGGGCTAATGAATTATTAAGCAAGGACAATTTCAATGTCACCGTCCAATATCCAGTCTGAGATAAGGATACCGACTCTGGGAAGAGTGAGAGTCACCATGGGAGTATCTGAGAAAGTCACTACAATAGTAAAGGAACCTATCATCCCCCTAACACTTGTTCTGCCTGACTCACAATTATACGAACATTGACAATGGTAACATCATTCTATAAACCATTACGTCAGCCCCTGTTTCAACCCCGACCCCTTACCAGAACTGTCAATTTTATCTTGGAATATTGCAAGGCTGAGGGGCAAATTGGAAGATTGAAAATGGATTGAATGTTTTAAGGGTTTTGATATCATCATAACTTGGTCCTTATCCCCCTGTTGCAATAAATGGCTATACTAAGGATAGTGTCGAACCCTTTCTCCTGGTTTCTCTCTGAATGTCAGCAAGCCAAACTTGCACTAATAGCAGGATTGATGTCAGGGGACACATCTCTGATTAGAACAAAAGAGCCAAGTTCAAAGATATTATTCTTAAGTCCAAACACGAGTGGATAAGCAATAGTTGGGAATATTTGCTTAAAGCTTCCAGATCTGGGGACTCTAGATCTTTTCGTATATAGTAGCAAATGACAACATAAAAGCAAACAATCATCTGGAACTTCACATACCCGACCACATTTGGGAACAACACCACAGCAGCCTGTATGTTCCAAACCAATAGTGTTAGATCTGACAGCCTTAGGGTGGTTACCCCTAACTTTTTGCTTGCCTCCCTCCACTTTTGAGATACTGTTTTTGCTGGTTTTTAGACTGCGCACTTTACCACTGCTAACCAGTGCTAAAGTGCATATGCTCTCTCCCCTTTAAACATGGTAACACTGGATCACACCCAATTGGGCTATTTAATTTACTTATAGGTCCCTATTAGAGTGCACTATATGTGCCCAGGGCCTGTAGATTAACAGCTACTAGTGGATCTGCAGCACTGATTGTGCCACCCACTTCAGTAGCCCCTTAACCTTGTCTCAGGACTGCTATTGCAAAGTCTGTGTGTGCAGTTTCACTGCCAATTCAACGTGGCATTTAAAAGTACTTGCCAAGCCTAAAACTCCCCTTTTTCTACATATAAGTCACCCCTAAGGTGTTCCCTAGGTAACAGGGTGCTGTGTGGGTAAAAGGCAGGATATGTACCTGTGTAGTTTACATGTCCTGGTAGTGTAAAACTCCTAAATTCGTTTTTACACTACTGTGAGGCCTGCTCCCTTCATAGGCTAACATTGGGGCTGCCCTCATAGATTGTTTGAGTGGTTGCTGCTGATCTGAAAGGAGTAAGAAGGTCATATTTAGTATGGCCAGAATGGTAATACAAAATCCTGCTGACTGATGAAGTTGGATTTAATATTACTATTTTAGAAAGGCCACTTTTAGAAAGTGAGCATTTCTCTGCACTTAAATCTTTCTGTGCCTTGCAATCTACGTCTGGCTGGGTTTAGTTGACAGCTCCTTGTGCATTCACTCAGACACACCCCAAACACAGGATACTCAGCCTCACTTGCATACATCTGCATTTTGAATGGGTCTTCCTGGGCTGGGAGGGTGGAGGGCCTGCTCTCACACAAAGGACTGCCACACACCCTACTGGGACCCTGGCAGACAGGATTGAACTGAAAGGGGACCTGGTGCACTTCTAAGCCACTCTTTGAAGTCTCCCCCACTTCAAAGGCACATTTGGGTATAAAAACAGGGGCTCTGCCCTACCACCTCAGACACTTCCTGGAGAAGAAACCAGAACCTGCACCCTGACAAGAAGAACTGCTGGCTGCCTAAAGGACTCACCTGACTGCTTTCTGAAGAGGACTGCTGCCTTGCTGTTGCCCTGCTGTCCTGCTGCTCTCTTGCCTTGCTGCAGAAGTGCTCTCGAAGTGCTTGGATTGAGCTTGCCTCCTGTTCCCTGAAGTCTCAGGACCAAAAATACTTTTCTCCTGCAGCTGAAATCCCTGTGTGGTGAAAATTCGACACACCGCCTGCCAAAAACGAGCAACAGCCGAGTCCAGAACGACGCAGCCCGACTTCGCAAATAGAAGATTGACGCAGCGCCAGCGACGCGACCAGAACTTCAACGCACAGCCCTACTGAATTGAAGCAAGCCGACTCAGAACAACGCCGCCCGACTTCCTGAGAGGAATCGACGCAGCGCCTGCATGCGGAAGAAAATTCCACACATCGCCTACTGGGATCGATGCAGCCGCTGTGACTTCGCTCCGCAAGCCCAGGATTCCACGCATTGTCCTCGGGGAGTCTGAAAACCTCCAACCCAAGGAGGATCCAAGTCCGCGCGTCGGAAATCGATGCAATGTCTTCCCCGCGTGGAAAATAACGGCACAAGTCTGTGTGCGAAGGGGCGAAACTGACGCACACTCACTGTTTTCCACGCGTCTCCTCCTCTGCGGTCCCATGTGAGGATTTTTCAACGCAAACCAGATACTTTGTCCTGCAAGAGACACTTGTTGTTTCTAGGAGAACTTAAGACACTTTTTATTGCTTTTACAGTGACCTTTTAACTCCAAGGACACTTGATATCACTTTTAGTGATATCCCTACATTTGCTTATTTCATCTTTAATCGTTTTAGACCTGCATTTATTCAGATAAATATTGTATATTTTTCTAAACACTGTGTGGTGTATTTTTGTGGTGTTATAGTGTGGTATTGAATGATTTATTGCACAAATACTTTACACATTGCCTTCTAAATTAAGCCTGACTGCTCAGTGCCAAGCTACCAGAGGGTGGGCACATGATCATTTGGATTGTGTGTGACTTACCCTGACTAGAGTGAGGTTCCTTGCTTGGACAGGGGGCAACCTGACTACCAACCAAAGACCCCATTTCTAACAAATAGCAAATTGAGAGACCAATGGCACCAGATACTAATGATTTGCCACTAAGCTTTTTATGTAGCATTTGTGGACCTTAAAACCGCATTGAATTTGGCACATATTCATGACATGTGCTGAAGCAGATGGGGATGGATCAGTCTCAACTACACATAATAATGAGATTACACAAATCAAATTCTGCACAGGTGAGATGGGGTCCCACAGGGGAATTAACCAAACACCCTGAGATTGAGTGTGGAGTCTGTCAGGGCTGTGTGTTGGCTCCAACTCTATTTTCACTATATATTACAGATGTACTCAATTACCTACTCAATTGCACACAACTCTCCTAGATTATATGGCCAGTCTATACCAATGCTTTTATTTGACAACGTTGATCTACTAATCTTGCTCACTTGTATGGGCTTACTAAATCTTCTGCATTAATTCACAGCTTTTTGTGATGAGAGGGGCTTAAGGTTAACATTTCTAAAACAAAAAATATCTGCTTCAACCCCCATAGATCCTAGAGGTGGTTTCAATATGGAAGGGACTCCCCTACAGGGTGAGAACACATTTGATTATTTGGGTATTTCAGTTGATAAAAACAGTTCTTGGGTGTCACACATGGGCAAAGCAAGTGCTTCTCTTTAGCACAGAGCACATGCTCTGTTGAAAAGATACAAAAGTAGGACACCAAAATGTTTCACCAGCTATTGAAAAATATTGCACAAAGTACAGTAGACTCTGAAAACAATTGGGTCAGGTCACTAATACGTTTATTAGTGTGGCATACAAACGTTCACCACAATAAAAATGTCAACATAATATAAAAAAGATCTTTAAAACGAGAAAACGGTTCACCTTTCTAAAGAAATCATAAAATCCAAGGGAATCAAATGTAATTGACTAGCACAAGTTATTCTGCAAATAGAAAGCCACTCTTCAATACATTAACTTTTAAATCTAAATTAGAATCTAGTTTATTCTGTAATACGACTACCAGTCTTTGCGAAATCTGAAACAGTCTTCCCACTACATAAATCATTATTGTCTCTTTCTCTCTGAAACACGTTCCATTGACAGCAGGGCAGATCTCAAGCTCACTATGAGCAAACTGTAATGAAATTAGAGGTAACAAACTAAAAGTAGAATGACATAGCTTTGAAAATCAATGGCACAACACTCTGAAGATACTACAAGTGACACACAACAGACTACAGTACTGGCTTAAAATCTGCTAAAAAACCTACGTCTCCAGCCTCATCAAGGAGGCACCTTATTGCACAAAATAAATCTTAATTATCTTGAGCGACAGAGCCTGGCGAGTGAACTTAAATCAAAATATATTAACAGTAAGGAATAATTTAGGTGGATTATATAGTTCATAGTCCAATATGTGTTCTAACTCAATTAATACATCTCAACATAACTACTATTGTTTTATTTAAATCTCAATCAATCAATCAATCATAATACTCGTAAAGTGCGACTAGTCACCCACTAGGGTCTCAAGGCGCTTGGGTGGGTGGGGGGCAGTAAGTGAGAGGTTGTCGATATATATCATTTATCAACACATTTTCCATTGCAGTATACACTAGAGGAACTATTAAACCATGACAATCTGTGTTATAAGTAATTCAGGTTCCTAGTGCCCGAAGAGGGTATAGTGTCTGGTGACACTATATCCTCTTCAGATGAACACAATTTTTTCATGTAATACTAAAAGTAATTAACAATGTTCCCCTGGCATATCACGTCAGCACCCTAATACAGGTGCTATTTAACCCCTCCCGTGCTGAGGACGTGCACATCTCCAGTCCTTTGTGACAAAAGCCGCCTCAGAAGCTGGGAAAGACCTTTCCCAGCTTCTGAGGCTGTTTTTGGTTTTCAGTGAAATAATGATCTGCGCATATGGCGTGCTGACATCATTTCAATGAAAACAAAAGTGAATTGAGCCGATCGACTAGTTTCACTTTCACTGCCTGGGTGCTTGCAGGGCTATCTTAGATGTATCATTGAAAAGGGGGAATCTCCCCTTTCCAATGGTACCCTTCCCTAGTGGAGCCCTCCTTGGGGATCACTGCAGGAGGGCGATCCCCAAGAAGGGATTCACTTCACTAGGCACCAATGAAGGGGGAGTGGCCCCTGGGGCTTTTTCACTCCCCTAAATTTTTATTTAGATTCAGTCTTTCTGCACCCCCAGAGGGAAGATGGGGGCAATAGCCCCTGATTTCCCCCCACCCCCACACATGGCGGCAGAAAGCCTATTAGACACCAGGGATTTCTTTAACTCATAGGGGTGGGGGCTGCCAACATGGTCACCCCCCACCCACCCACAGAGACAAATAAACAGTATTTCTGCCCCCCCCCCTTTGGGGGGGCAGATGGGGGCTTTTACACCCGGTCTGCCCCCAACAATACCCTCCTAGACACCAGGATTTTTTTAATAGAAAAAAGAGGGGTGAGGGCTGCCCAAAAATGGCCATGCCAACGCCCCCACCCCAATACAGACTAAAAACATGCTTTCTGCCCACCCTAAGGGAGATCAGGGTAGGGTCTGCCTGAAATGGGCATGACAATGCCCCCACCTCATCCCCAAAAAATTTGCACATTCCCCCAGGGGAGCAGATCAGATAATTACTCCAGATCTGCCCTCTTGGGGGCCGGAAAGGCCACTAGACACCAGGGATTCTTTTTTTCAAAAAACAAAGAGGGCTGCCCACCACAATGGGCATGGTTATGCCCCTACCGCAACAGAAGGTGGCAACAATCTTTCTGCTCTCCCTACGGACTAAAGCATATCATCCTAATGGCAAGCAAGATGAAATCTGACTCTTTTGGGTGTTGATTTTACATATGGGCCAGGAGAGCTTGACTAACTCCCAATATCGCCCCACTTGCAAAAGCGAACAGCTGCACTTTTTGGGACTGGGTAGTCTGCCGCCTGAAAAATCCCAGCAGACCCAGACACTTCTGAAAACTAAACAACTGGGGGATTCCAGGATGGTGTGCTTCACATGCACCCCACACCATTTTCTTACCCACAATGCCCTGCAAAACTCCAATTTTATGTCACATATTTTTCCTACATTGTTGTGATGGAAACTTGCAGAATGTCCAGGAATCCACAAAATTCCTACTACCCAGCATTGCTTCATCTGTACCACTAAAAGCTCTGCCCCACTTGTGTGGCTCTGCCTAGTGCCAGTGACAGGAACAGATCCATCTGTGGTCAATTGGAATCTCCACGCAAGGACACTCATTGTCCTTGGTTGGATCAGTTCCTGTTGCAGCACTGGGACTAGCCACACAAGTGGGGCAGCGTTTTTATTGGTAGAGGTGGGGGCTGGCCAGAATGGGTATGGCAATGCCCCCATCCCCAAACAATGAGCACATTCTTCCAGCCCCCAGGGGAGCAGATGGGTAATCACTCCAGACCTGCCCCCTTGGGGGCCAGAAAGGCCACTAGACACCAGGGATTATCTTGTTTAAAAATAAGAGGGCTGCCCACCACAATGGGCATGGTTATGCCCCCACCACAACAGAAGGTGGCAACAATCTTTCTGCTCTCCCTACAGACTAAAGCATATCATCCTAATAGCAAACAAGATGAAATCTGACTCTTTTAGGTGTTGATTTTACATATGGGCCAGGAGAGCTTAACTAACTCCCAATATTGCCCCACTTGCAAAAGCGAACAGCTGCACTTTTTGGGACTGGGTAGTCTGCCATCTGAAAAATCCCAGCAGACCCAGACACTTCTGAAAACTAAACAACTGGGGGATTCCAGGATGGTGTGCTTCACATGCACCCCACACCATTTTTGTACCCACAATGCCCTGCAAACCTCCAACTTTGTGTCACATATTTTTCCTACATTTTCGTAATGGAAACTAGCGGAATTCGCAGGAATCCACAAAATTCCTACTACCGAGCATTGCTTCATCTGTACCAATAAAAGCTCTGCCCCACTTGTGTGGCTCTGCCTAGTGCCAGCAACAGGAACGGATCCAACCATGGTCAATTGGAATCGCCACGCAAGGACACCCATTGTCCTTGTTTGGATCAGTTCCTGTTGCAGCACCAGGTCTAGCCACACATGTAGGGCAGTGTTTTTATTGGTATAGGTGGGCAATGCTGGGTGGTTAGAGTTTTGTGAATTCCTGCGTATTCTGGATGTTTCCATCAGAGAAATATAAGGAAAATGCATGATTTCAGGCAAAGTTGCAGGTTTGCCGGGCATTGTGGGTAAATAAAAAACTAATGGGATCCACAAAAGTCACACCATCCTGAATTTACCTAGGTGTCTAGCTTTTAAAAATGTACAAGTGGGCTAAGCTTCCCAAGGTGCTAGCTGAGCTAGGGCCAAAAATCTAGAGCTACCATTATCGGAAAAAGAGGGTCACTGTTCGTTGGAAAAATACGATGCGTCTATGTTGTTTGGGCCGTTTCCTGTTGCGGGCACTAGGGCTACCCACACAGGTGAGGTACCATTTTTATCGTGAGAGTTGTGGAAATGCCGGGTGGAAGGAAATCTGTAGGTCCCCACAGATTCCAGAACTTCCCATCGCATAAATATTAGGAAAATGTGTTTTTTTAGTCAAAGTTTGAGGTTTGTCCGGTATTCTGGGTAAAAAAAAAGGTGATGAGAGCAATGCAAGTCAGCCCACCCTGGATTCTCCTCAGTGTCTAGTTTTAAAAAAAGTACAGGTTGGCTAGGTTTCCCAAAGGTGCAAACTGAGCTAGGGTACAAAATCTAGAGCTACCCACATCTGAAAAAGAGGGTCAGTTTTGTTGGAAAAATGTGCAGCGTCCATGTTGCATTTTTGGTTGTTTTCTGTCAGGGGCACTAGGTCTACCCACACAAGTGAAATCTAAATGTGAGGGAAATTTGTTTTTTTAGTCAAAGTTTGAGGTTTGCAAGGGAATCTGGGAAAAAAAATGTGGTGAAAGCAACACAATTCAACCCAACCTGGATTTCCATATGTGCCTAGTTTTAAAAAATGTACAGGTTGGATAGGTTTCCCAAGGTGCCAGATGAGCTAGGATCCAAAACCTAGAGATACCCAGATCAGGAAAAGCGGGTCAGTTTTCGTTGCAAAAATTTACTGCTTCTATATTCCATTTTTATGCTGTTCCCTGTCACGGGCTCTAGGTCTACACACACTAGTGAGGTACCATTTTTGTCAGGAGACTTGGGGGAATGCCGGTTGGGAAGACGTTTGTGTTTCTCTGCAGATTCCAGAACTTTCCATCACAGAAATGAAAGGAAAATGTGTTCTTTTAGTCAAAGTTTGAGGTTTGCATGGGTTTCTGGGTAAAAAGGATACAGTGAGAGCCACGCAAGTCAGCCCACCTTAGATTCCCCTAGGTCTCTAGTTTTCAAAAATGTACATGTTGGCTAGATTTCCCAAGCTGCCAGCTGAGCTAGGGTCCAAAATCTAGAGCTCTCACTTTGGAAAAAAAGGGTCAGTTTTCATTGGGAAAATGTGCTAGGACTATGTTGTGTTTTGGGCCACTTCCTGTGGTGGGCACTAGGTCTACCCACACAAGTAATGTAACATTTTTATCAGGAGACTCGTGGGAGCATAGAATAGAAGAATGTTAGTTATTACCAATTGGATTTCACTGCATTTGCACCTTTCAAATGTAGGCCAGTGTATGAGAAAGATGAAATTTTGAAAAACACCCACCAAATCATACGCTAATATGGGTACCCACAAATTCAGAGATGTAGAAATAACCGGTGATGCCAAACTCTATATCTTGTGCTCATTCCAAAAATACATAAGTTTTCTTGTTAACCATTTCCCACACTGCCTAATTTGCTATAAGAATTGGTTTACACTTGGTACTTAACAAAAAAACATTGTAAGGTGCAGTTCACTTGTTTGCTCTGGGTACAGTGGGTTTTTGGAGAACCTACAAACCCTACATGTCCCCACAACCAGAAGGGTCTATCAGATGTAATGATATATTGCTTATGTCAATCTGACTTTGTGACAAAAAGTTACAGATTAAAATGTTCCCTAAATGCCTGTTTTTTCCTACTCATTTTCAATTATAATTTTTTTCAACAGGTATTTTCCTTGGAAAATCCTTGGGAAATCTACATATATGACCCCTTGCTTAATTCTGAATTTTGTCCAGTTCTCTGAAATCTAAAGCTTTCTTGATCACCCAAAGGTTTCACACTGGTTTCCACCACAAACTGGAAACAGAAAAATAGGGCAAATAGGCTGCCTCTTAGAAAAATGTTAAAACTGTGGTACATAATTTGGAGTTTAGATTCAGCCTTGCATGCTCCTGAAAGCTGAGAAGATATACAGCAAACCGTTAGTGATTGCCATTTTTAATGAAAAAAAACAGACACTTTTATCTGGAGCATTTTTTGCCTTCTTTTCTCAAAAAAATAAAAATGTTGCTATATTTTGCCTATTTTCTCAGTCCCCTCCAGGGAAAACCACAAACCCTGGGTACCTTTAGAATCCCCAGGATATTGGAAAAAAGGACACAAATTTGGCGTGGATAGCTTATGCGCACAAAAAGTTATAACAGACATTTGTCTACGTGTTATTGTACAAATCATGTATTTATTATGGAACGTCAACCTTGTCAGTTATTATGATGTCATCAGGGTATGGTCATGTGACATCACTTCCTAGGAAAACTGAGGGTCAAGGTCATTCTATATCACTTCCTGTGATGTCATTAAGGTCAAGGCTGTGTGATGTCACTTCCGCTACTCCTGGCATTTTTTTGACTCAAACTCCCCGGGTGATGCCAGTTTACAGCACCAACCAGCCTCAGTCTGAGCCTATGCCAGGAGCAGTGCAGAGAAATGTCCTTCAGCAAAGCACTGTTATTCATTCCTGGGCAAAGCTATGATTTCCATCAGATATTTGTATGAGTAGCACCACAGCATGACAAGCTTCCTTTTGAATGGCCTAAGACCCTTCAATTCCCTTCTTTAAAATCTCACAAAGTAAGACATTTGTGATTCATTTTCCAAACAGCTCTTTCCTCAGCTCCATAAGTCATCAGTGTACCAAGTGGCATAAATCTGCACTTGCCCATGCTCAAGAAGCTCCTCCCACTAACATAACCCAATCATCAGATGGAGCAGACCAGAGCCCTAGTATATTTAGACTATTGTAATGTGGTCTACACCGAGCTCTCGCAAACCAGACAGATTACAAAGACTACATACCCGGTAATCATGCAGCCAACCTGTGTCAAACCTTCAGAAATGCGATCATGAAAAACAGGCTTTGAAAGCCCTCCACTGACTCCCGAGGATCCAAGGGTCAAATTCAAAACTATTTACATCACTCACAAAATCTACTGGAACAAAGAACCGGGCTGCTTTCAAAATATAGCACACTGGATCACATCTAGCATCCATTTTATCAAGTAATAAACCTTCAAAAATAAAAACATACAGAGAAGGCCAGGGCCCTAAACTCTGGGAAGCCTCTCTTTCCAAAAGATCCTCTCTTGTAAAAGATCGTTTGCATAAACTGTCGCGCCGCATGGTGCGGCGCGAGCCGAATGTTCGGCACAAGCCGGGCGTTCGGCTGGGGCCGCACAGCGCGTTTCTAAAACGCGGCGCGCCCCCAGCCTTTCATGCACTTTTCGAGGCCCCAGGCATTGCATGGGGCCTCGCTCTGTCGTTTTCCACCGCCTTGCTGGGGTCTCCTGACCCCCCTTACCTGTTCTTCTTTCTTCCTTCTTGTCCTCTTTCCTTTCTTCTTTCTGGGGTCTTTTTGTTGTACTTTTTTTATGTCTTCTTCCCTTCCCATGTTACCTTTCTCTTCCCAGCATTCATTGTTCCCTATTCTCTATGGTTTCTATTCTGTTTTGTTCTATGTACCTCTCCCTGTCTAATATGGTGTCCTTTTACTTCCTGTGGGTCACTTCCTGTCTTTTGGTATATAAGGGCTGTGTTTTCTTCATTTCCTTGCGCTGCAACACTTTCTGCTCAGTTAGTGTCTTCGCTCCTGATTTCCTCCCCTTTTGGTTCTGGATTTCAGCATTCTGTGTTTCCTGACTTTTGCTCCTTTTGGATTCCTGTTTGTTTGTGCTTGTTTTTCCCAGGAATCTTCCTCTTTGGAGGTTTTTCCCCTTTTTCTAAGGGTTTTTTTCCCTCTGGCGCTATTTTCTGAAGGGCACGGTCTGTTCTTGGCGTCTCCATTGCCTACAGCACCGTGGCTACCAGAAAGAGTCGCCCCTTTTTGGGCCAAAGTCGAACATTGAAGATCCACGCCACCAGATCTACAAATTCCAGGCGCAAGCAGCACGTGAGTCGTGACATAAACTGTGGTAAGGGCTAGGCTCACGGAGAACCTTATAGTCTGCAGACAGTGGTGTTACATTATAAAGTTACATGCGTACTTGTTTGGATGTCAGATTTTAGCTCCATGACATCCATCCTGATCTAGACAAACAGATAATGTCCCCATATGACAAAAACAACCTTGCCGAAACACACTATCAATTACCAGAAATGAAGACTGGGACGTCGTTGGCTTAGTCCTGTGTGGCTGGGTCTGGAAACATTTTTTTCAGACGGCTTTATAACGCAAAGCCACAGTAATGAAAACCTTAGGAACTGATTTACAAATAATTGAACCTTACTTAAATGGTTCCGAAAGAGGGGCCTGATTTACAAGGGTTTCACCCTAATTTAAGGCAGCCACAGATCGTATTTCTAGGTGTATGTAAAGTTTACAACTACGGGGCTTTATTTACAAACATATTTCTCTTCGTTAAAACAGTCGCTTTGGTCTGAGAACAGTTTGATATCAGACTTGATTTACAAAATGATATTCCTGCCTTAAGATTTTTAAGAGTGCATAAACTAGGAATAGGCCATTGCAAATTAGACCCAAACTTCTCATACAGCGAACAATGAAGTGTTAAACAAAAATATTTAACTTTCAGTTGTTTGGGTCAAATTCCAAATGCTGATCATTGTCAGAGTTAAACTCTGCTGTCAGTACAAAGTATGAGCTCGGATGGTGTCGGGGTGGTGGGAGGTGTCCACGTTTAACTGGTGCACATAGGCAGTAACAGAAGGCAGAAACCTGGGAGCTAGCTTGGAAGTTCCATGTATTAGTCCCAGTGCGAAGGGACAGAGATGGCTTTTACACCGCATGGCTGCCAGCTGCAGATGTTCGCTGCGCACGCGGCAGATGTCTGAAGTTGCCAGAAGCCACGGGTAAACAAGGGTCTATTTATTTACAGCTTCTGACCGCAGATCCTCTTTCCATCCATAACTCGTAGGGGTTTTATTCTCCTATCGCCAACTTCCTAACAGCAAACTTTTACGGAAAGTTAGGCGTTTTCATCTCTCCCACATTCTACCAGCATATTCCACCTATGGATGGAAGTTTCTGACCCAGATTTGTCTAAGCTGAAAACTAACAGAGCTAGATGAGGTTTTTCACCCTCTGCAGCAACATCGGGCACACCATAGGGGTTTTCAACCCCCTACTCTCCCGGCAGAAACATCCCTCACACACAAAGCAACACCATGCCACAAAAAGATAGAAAGCTAGTTTCCATGTGTGGCAAATGCCTTCAAATCAGGCTTTTCAACAGGAAAGTGAGGCATAACATTTAGAATCGTTCCTAACACTCCAAAATACACCAAATTTCGCCTTTTTATCAGGCTTTTTCCTCTGATAAATTTCAGTAGGTTTGACCTGCCGCAATTTATTAAGGGAAAAGTGTGATGCTGTGATAACTATCACACAATGTGCAATTACAATCTCTGTGCAAACAAAGATTTGGCCCAGGGATTTACAGAGGGATCACATTTTTGGACTTAATATGTAATGAGGGGCTTAGTGGGAATCTGCTATTTATTGCACCTGATAAAATCTGATTTCCCAAGGGACTGGAAATTAATCGGTGCAATAAATAGCAGGGATTCTTAGTTTTGGGGAAATAACACATGGCTCTTGGTCTTTCTTACATTAGAAAGAGCATGCCATGTTAAATAATGTACCTTGTCTTCTGTTACATTCTGGCAGGTTTGACCTTTTGAATTTAATATAGCCTTATAGCCTCCCGTAGCGGGCTATATTGGCCATTAAATCTTGCTACAGTGTTAAAGGCCAGAGCTGAAGGCCAGGGCCTTTAACAATGTAGCAGACTTTTAATGGCTGGACTAGCCAGATACGGCAGGCTATAAGGCTATTGGAACATTCCACCCATTAATGGTAGAATGTCCTAATTATAACAACAAAGGCCTCTCCGAACTCAAGGGGGATAAAGTCCACTAGGATCCCAAGCCTTTGATTCACAGCTGTTGCTATGATAATTCAACAGCTAGCAGCCATGCGCAGGGCCACGACTGTTAGCTGTTGAACATTCACAGCAGTAACTGTGGAAGGGGGCTAAAGTCAGCCCCTGTTTCTCATTGGGCTCAGCTAAACTGCTTTTTCTCTTTCAGACAGGTCAGGGAGATCCAGGAGCTCAGCAGCATTCCTCCCTCCTGTCTAGAGGGGGTGTGTGAGTGCGTGTATGCATGCGGGGTGTGTGTTGTGTGTATGGGAAATGTGTGCGTATATGTCTGTCTGCAGGTGTGTGTGTATGTCTGCGTGTATGTGTAGTAGTTGTGTGAGTGTGCGTGTAGGGGGTGGGGGTGTGTGTGTCAATGTTTTGGGGGTTGGTGAGGGGGATCCTGCCACCTTTGGAGGGTAGTAGGGGAGTTGTGGGTTTGGGGGGAGGACTCTGGGGAGGGGGACTGGGGTGGGGATCAACCCCTATCAGTGCCAGGGAACAAATTCCCTGGCACTGATATTGCCTACCGCCATGGATTTCGTGGCGGTACAGAATCCCACGAAATCCATGGCGGTATGCGGGGTCGTGATACCGCCGGCGGTCTAGTGACGGCCACCGGGCTGGAGAGCGAAGTCTCCAGCCCAGCGGTTGTTACCACCCTGGCGGTCGGAGTGTAGAAGTGGCGGTTTGTCATGGCGGTAACCGCCATGCTTGTAATTTCAATTTTTTTTCCTCCGCCCTGTTGGGGTTATTACCGCCACTTCTACACCGACCGCCAGGGTTGTAATGAGGGTCATAATGTTTAGCCCAAACAGGAATTAAAGGAGCTATCTAACAAAATACACTTTTTTGCCATTTACTGTGCAACGTAAATTATATTCTTCCTGTTAGTTTTTAAATCAGACATGAAAAAGTACTATTTTATATAAGGCTGTTAAGTAATAATTTGATTGGTGTGATATTTATTTTTCTCTGTCTTTCTGCAAATGCTAGATTTCCTGGTTCATGAGAGATCACTTTGAAATCGCTTGTTGGTTTTGAATCATGTTGAAAGCGGAAGGACCCATGGTTTTGTTGAGGGTGGGGGCCTCGTGCACAAGTAAGGATGGAGGCCTGTACAGAGAGGTTTTTCACAAGAAGTTGTTCCAAGGACTTGTAATGCAGCCCAACGGCTCTTTAAAAATGAGGACGTTGGGCACGATAGAAGGTGTTTTACCATCAAAAATCTCATTTTTAATTATACTGGTGGGGGCGATCTGACCATTAACCTGAACTGAGCTAATACGTCTGGGACAGGCTGCGTTTAAGGCTTTGGAAACTGCACGGTTTAGGGACAGTCCACTGTTTGTTCAGGCCCCCTTGCTGCAGGTGCTCACAGGTCTCACTAGCATCTCTAATGCTAAAAACGTGTTTTTAAGTTGACACTATCCTTGCCGAAGGGCTCCCTCTCAGCTATAACAGAAACAACGGCTGGCCTATGACAAAACATGTTCACAGGTACTCTGTGCAGGACATCCCATTATGGATCTCCTAGCTTTCCAGTCCACACCTAAGTGAGGAGTTTGTACCCTGTATTGGCCCTGTCCACACAACTGGATGCTGATTACCTTGAATAAAGAAGATGCTGAAACAAACGAAATACCATTGGAGCCTAACTGGTGTGAACAACTGGACAAAAAAGGCTGCCATGCTAGAACTAAAGACTAACATACTTCCTGTTGTTAGATATAATTGAGAGCAAGAGCTGAAAATGAATAAATAAATCATTGAATGAGGTCAGGCCCAGCGCTGTAAATTGGCCTCAAACCATTCCATGGGGATAACAGAGGCTCCGCCTTTTAACAAGCATGCATCAAGAAAGCTAAAAAAAAAGCTCCTACACCATCTCGGGTCCACTTCTAGCTTTAAAAAGCATCATAAGTACATAAATGAATAGAAAAAAAAGGAAACACAATGAAAGATGGGCCCACATGAGGTCGTGTGTGGTAAACATTTCCAGATTTTGAGATGAAAGGTGTCTGAAGTTTCTCATTAACACATCAAAATGTATTTGCTTTACAGGTTCCAGTTACAAAAACACTTAGTTCAGTAATGGCTTGTTTGAAGAGAAAGAATCAGGTCAGTTCTCTATGTGCTTTCACGCTGTATTTGCTTTGACAAAGAGCAAACACCGTTTGAGACAGAGATTAATCATTTGCTCAACTCCTGCTATTTTTTTCCTTCAGCTGCTCTGGTGCTTGCGATCAACGCTCGCACGATTACATTACAAAAAAAGATTTTAATACCAAATGTCTTCCAATTCAGAGTGACTTGCACCCAGAGGGAAAAAATCGCTTAATGAGTCAGAGTCAGAAGAGACCATTCACTTTGAGGTATGCACTTCATACATACACGTGCATGTGTATAAAGTGAAGAAGATGGGCCGACATTTTAACTGGGGTATCCGGTTCGAATCCCGGCCTCAGCTCAACATCCTGTGATTCTGGGCAAATGACTTAACATGAGTAAAGTATTATGGTTCTCATATAATATATATATATATATATATATATATATATATATATACATATATATATATATGATTCTTATATAAAGCGCTCTAATGCCGGTGGGCCAAAATTGCGTGACATTTGGCTGCAAAAATAAAGGAACACCCATATGTCATTGACTCTTGCCCATGGGCAAGGGGAGTAATAAACATGTGTCACTCCCACCCTTGGGTAAGCACCTAGGCAAAGGAAGAATATGAAAACAAGTGTCCGCCCCCGTCATTGTGCAGGTCCTGGGGGGCGGGGGTCACTGGGGAGCAAGAGAGTGACAAATTATTCCCCCCTGATGAGGAGGCTATAAAATAAAAAACATATGGCACACCTAATTTCTTCCTTAAATCTCTTCCAATTAATGCATCTTCTGCAGAAAATGGGCTCAACCTCGCCTCACAGGTTAGAATCCTGACACAGTGCAACGTAAGCCCTTCATTCTTCCGAGGGCCCTAAAATGAGCAATCAATCAAAAGTTCAGAGGTGGAGAGGGAGGGTGTTCCAGGACTTGGCGGCAAGGTGGGAGAAGGAGAGGCTTCCACTATGGCTCCGTTGGATGTGCGGTGTCCATGCGAGGGCAGCAGATCACAGGTTTTTGGTTGGTTGGTTGACGTTCAGGTATGCTAGTCATTGGTCATGGAGGGCTTTGTAGGTGTGTTTCAGAAGTTTGAAATGGCTTCTCTGATGAGCACAGTTGAGTTTTTCTGAAACATATTTCTATTTTCACTTATTCACAACTGGTCATCAAGAACATTCTCAACAGTAATTTAATTACAAAGTCATCTTCATCTTCAATCACTTTGCTGCAGGTGGGTCCCCTCCAGCTCCCAAGTCAAGTCACAAAGAATTACTACTCAGTTCCATACATCTTGAAATGACCACTCCCTTACATATTCATCGTAACACTTGTTAACATCAAGCTTCCAGCTCCGCAGTGTCCATCACCCACACTCCTGCTTCCTTCTCCTCGCCTTCCACTCGCACGTCTGCCTCATCCTCTTGCCCGTTCTGCACTCCGAATCCCCCTCAAACTTCTGAAAGGCCTCCAGAAACCCCGCCCGACGCCTAGATCCTCCACGTCCTTCTCTTTCATCTTCGACACCCTGATGTGCTATTCCTCAGCTAGGGCCCATTCGACCATATCCCTACTCCACAAAGCCACCGAGGCACCGTTGGGTTTTTAACAGCGCTACAAAGCTTCAAGACTGTGGCAGCAAGCACTACACTATAGACAAGCTATTACTGTTATAAAGAAGGCATTTGGTGTTTCAAAATGTTTCTACAAGGCACACTGCAGCAACTAAGAGCTCGTTAGTCTTAAATCTCACGCGCAATTAGACTTTGGAGCCAGAGAGTTAGCTATTTGTAAGACATAACACCAACAAACGTCTATACTTAGTGTCTTCAAAAATGGAAAAACGTTTGACGAAGCGCGGCCAAAAGTACAAGTGCAGGAGACAAAGAAATGCTTGCACTACATGCCTGTCAGCAGGGGATAATTAGCTGAAGAGAAGCAAGGCCCAAAATAGACACTCAAGCTTAGTGGCCCTGTGCTGGCGATGGATGATAAAAACTATTCCTGCCGCCTTATCAGCATTAATAAGCACGTGCCCGGCAAATTAGAGCTGTCGTGAACACTTCAGACTCCCATTTCCTGACCTTCTCTATGAGAACATTACCAAATAAACAGAGCAAGAAGAGCAGAGCCAACGCTGCATTACAGTGACATCTACTGGCAGCAATGGAACATGTCGGGGCTGACTTTTGTAATAACAGGCCTAACTTTGAAAGAGAACTTCACCAAACAAACTTGTGCACAGCTCTACATTATACTGCCATCTACTGGCAGAACTAAAACATCACAAGATGGACTTTTAAAGGGAACAACACCAAATAAAAGCAACAAGAAAAGCAAAAGCCCTAGGATACAGCGAAATTTAGTGGTGAAACTAGAACAGCACATCCCGACTTTTAAATATTGTGCCAGAAAACAAACATTACATGAGTGGTTGCATAGCCTTTAAGACTGTGCATCTGTCACAGGGTTTCGAGGCCTGTAGTTCGGGTACGCCTGATACGCGGTATTGTTTTGCTTCAGTTACTGTTTTTACCACTTGTTTATAGGCATCTTGTTACTTGCTTTTATTGGCATCTTGGTACTTGCTTTGTTTTAGCTTTATACTGATTTTGTTTGACAGCGCTGTTTCTGCACTGTTAGCCTCTTGCCCCGCTCCCTGCCCGATCCCACTGTTTTCCCACTCTCACAGTTTCCCCAGCCCTCTGCCAGCTCCTCTCAGTACTATTTATAGAGGAGGCTGCGCATCCACGCCTCCGGCGCACCAAAAGCAAGCCAGTCTGGGCCCGTCTGTGCCTTCACGTGCCCAGCGCCAGGGTCCTCTCACCATTTACTGCTACTCCACAATGGAACTTACCGCTCTCAACGCCCAACCACCCAGCAGGAACTGCTGCCTCACCTCTCCTCGTTCCACAGCAGGTCCCTTCACCTGCTGTCAATGCTGGTTCACCTGCAACACCAACCCTCCAGCCTACCCTCCCGCCGCCACACCCCCAACTACCATGAGCACCCACCAACTAAAATGCATCCTGCTCAATGCCCACTCCCTCTGCAGGCATGCGACTGAGATATGAGACACCATCACCACCCTCGCTCCCAATATCGCCTTCCTCACATAGGCCTGGCTCAATGCCACCCCTGAATCAGACATCGCCACAGTCACTCCATACAGATACAAGATCGTCCATCGCAACAGCACCAACAAACCACAAGGAAGGATCACCATAATACACAAAGACTCCATCCACTACACCACCATGACAGACAACAAAACATAGAGCATGGAACACCTCAACTTCCAGCTCAGTGTAAGTGACAAAACCACCATCAAAGGCACCTTCACCTAAGGCCCTGCCCCAACTTCTGCAATGCCATCCAGAAATCATCACCCCCCACCATCAACACCGAACACTACATCATCCTTGAGACCTCAAATTACACCTAGATGACCCTAACAACACCAACACCTCCTACCTCCTAGACAGCATGGACATCATCGGCCTCAGCCAAATAGTCACCGACACCACACACATCACAGGACACACACTAGATCCCATCTTCACAACAGAGTCAAATACAGGACCACCACTGAACTCACCTGGACGGACAACTCCATCGTCCATGTTACCTAGACCAAAGCACCCAGCCGCACCACCACATGCGCACCTCCCATCATAGCTGGAGCAAGGTACTGAAAGTCAGTGGACCAACACCCTCAACTCCTACCACCCAGAAACCACATCGGACATCGCAAAAGCCATCAAAAACTTCACCACCTGGATCTCAGACTGCACTGACATAGTTGCCTCCAGCAAACCAGCCAAACCTAACAGACCCACCAAAAAAGCCATCTGGTACACACCAGAACTAAATACCGGGAAACACAACTGTAAACAAATTGAAAGAAGATGGCATACCACTAAGGAGCCAAACGACTGAACCACCTTCAAGAACACACTCAGCCAACACCAAAAACTCCTGAAAGACACCAGAAAACACCCCTTGGCAGCTAGCATGCAAGTCAGCTCAAACTGCAGCAAAGAACTCTTCAACATCATTAAGGAGCTCTCCAACACTTCAGCAACAGGAAACAGCTCTGTCCCCTCCCAGGACCTATGCTACTCCCTCGCCAACTACATCACAAAATAGCCACCATCTACAGAAATTTTGTACCCCAACCCACAGCCGCTGACACCATCAGCCTTCTCGACTCGACAGTCACCCCCATCAACAACATAGTCACCAACTGAAATCAGTGCACCACTTAAAACACCACTGACATCATGAACTCCATCCATTCAGATTCTCTCACAGACTCATGCCCTCAACACATGTTCAACCTCGGCAACAACACCATTGGCAGAAAACTTACAAGCATCCTGAACACATCCAACACCACAGCCATTTACCATGAAGGCAGAAAATTTGCAAGAGTCAAAGAAATCCTCTGCAGACCCCACTGAACAGAAAAATTGCCGATCTATCTCCCTGCTCCATTTCCCAGCAAAAGTACTCAAGAAACTCACAGAATTCCTAGAGGACATCAGCCTCCTGGACAGATCCCAATCCGGTTTCCGCTCCAACCACAGAACCGTAACTAACTGCCCTGATCGCCGCTACTGATGATATAAGAAACCTTCTGGACCAAGAAAACTCAAATGCCCTGATCCTCTCCCACCTCTCAGCAGCCTTCAACACAGTCTCCCACCACACTCTTCTCAAGAGGCTCCACCAAATGGGCATAAGAGGCAACGCCCTTAAATGGATCGTACATTTCCTCTCCTTCAGAATGCAGAGAGTCCTTCTCCTTCCTTTCACCTGTAAGCCCAAGGACATCACCTGTGGCATCCCCCAGGGATCATCCCTCAGTCCCACCCTATTCAATACCTACATGAACCTCCTTGGCTGACATAGTCAGAAACCATAGATTGAACATCATCTCCTGTGCAGACAATACGCAACTCTTCCTCTCACTATCCAAATATCCCTCCACCACCAAGGCCAACTTCCACCTCTACATGAACAGCATTGTTGACTAAATGAAGGACAACTGCCTCAAACTCAACACTGACAAAAGAGAAGTCCTGCTATTCAGAAACACCACCTCACCCATGGACCACTCCTGGTGGCCTGTTGACCTACGACACCTTACCCCCATGGACCATGCCCAAAAACGTAAAAAATGAAAAGATGGCAGGGTACGTTTACCCTAAACCCCTAGTAATGGTACAGGTGCTGGTTCCCTGCCAGGGCAAAAAAAACATTTTTTTTTTCAATTCACTGTGAAATTAATGAATATTCGCTTTTAATATTGCCCGGGGGCATTGCATGAATATGAAGGAGAGGAGTGCACAGACCCCTCTCCAAGGGCTTTGAAAAGCCCCAGGGATCACCAGCTCCATGGGGCTAAATGTAAAATAAATGTGGGGGGCGCATGGTCCACTCCAGGCCACAGGGACCACCACCTGCCTGGGGCAAAAAAGTATAAATGAGGGGGGCAACACGAGCCCCCCCCCCGGGCCGCTCGGACCACCACAAACTATGTGGGAGGGCTCTGCTGCCCCATGCCCATTATGCCCCGTGGACTACCACGTCCCCGGGGCTAGCTTTAAAATAAAATAATTGGTGGCCTGCAGACCCTCCCGGGGAGTCCCACCTCCCCAGGGCTATGTTTATAAAATATGCGGGAGGGCTGCATGGCCCCCCTGCACCCTGGGAACCACCACCTCCATGAGGCAACATATACATTTAATAGGCAGTCCAGCAGACAATACTTGGCCCCGGGGACTGCCACCTCCTTGGGCAAATGTATTACAAATATGCAGGGTGAGGCGCACGGCTGAAAGCGGAGTTTTATTCTTTTTGCCTGCCCGCTAACATGTGGGCAGGGCAAGAAATGAAATGATTGCTCTTGCATGCAGGGAGTTGCTATTTAAAGCAGCTCCCTGCATGCAGGAGCAATGCCGGCTCCCGCAGGAGACGGGCGCTGGTGGGACCGCAGGGGCCTTGAGGCTACCCCTGCAGTCCCCATAAGCAGCGGTCGAAGTGCATTTAAAAAGGTATGGGAACAGTGGAGGTGGGGTCAGTGAGTTTGGGGGAGTCAAATGTGTGGCTAAAAAAAAAAAATCTGTAAGTTTTATTTGGTCTTTCACCTTCAGGTAGCTACATATAAAAAAACATGCAGCTTAAATGAGAAATAAATAAATAATGTTGTTCCTCATTCGGAAATGCACTATAGTAAATTCTGAAACCTTTATTAATTAATGCACTGCTGAGGTCTGTCTGCAAACAGAAAGCCCCAGAATTAAGTCTTGGTCCTGCAGTGGAGTAAAGTGACTTGTGAATTTTAAGTGCTAGGAGGTCAAAGCCTGTGACAGAAAGCACTGTGAAAATGTAATTCATGCTTTTAAACTTGCATTACATACAGTATAAGTTAGACTGCTATAAAATGTGCAAAATGTTTAGGCTACATTGGTGAGTGGTGTGGGGTTGGGTGGTTATATGGGCCCTGTGGCCTATCCCTGCTGTGCACGGCCAAAGGCCCTGTGTGGCTTGGGTTTGGGTGGTTATAGGGTGTTGGACACAGGCCCTGGCTGCAGGCTAGGCCTTGTGGCCAACACCTGTTGAGCACAGCCAAAGGCCGTACATGGCGTGGGGTTGGGTGGTTATAGGAATTTGTTGCAGGCCCTGCGGCCAACCTCAACTACGCACCGCCAAAGGGCGCATGCAGCAGTGGTCAGTTTAATGTATAGTAATGAAAAATGCTTTATGTAAAAAAAAAACATAGAAATTCACTGAAAAACCAAAAGTTACAGGGGCGTTATAATTAGAAAATAGAATTAAAAAAATTGAAATTCACTCAAAAATCCAAAGGTTACAGGGACGTTATAGTTAGAGTCTGAATCTACATGCACAATACCATAGAGATTCAGCGGCTATAGTTATGGTTAGCTCATGTAACTATAAATCACACCCTCGCAATAAACTGCTAATTACCCCACATATTACATTACTCAAGACATCTTTGATAACATCATCATAATATCAGTGTAACTTTTGCAATAAAATTATCGATGAGAAACTGTGCATGGTGGGGGAGTGAGTTATAGTTACTTGAGCTAACCATAAACATAATTGCTAAATTGCCATCGTTTTGTCCGAGTAATTTCAGAATCTAACTTTGTTTTTTTAAGTGAATATGTATATATACATACATACATAGAGCTGCCTAACACAGTCTGCTCCATCTCAATAGGATTTGGAGGTTTTATATATGTACAAATTAAAATAAACGTGTGGTAGGGAGATGTAAGAATCTATTTGCTTATCAATTTAGTAGGACTTAAAGAGCTGGAGAGCTTCCCTTTATAATGGAGTAACTTTTCTGTGAAGTGTCTCACCATTATGTGATTCAACACATTAAGATTAGCTCCAAAGAAAATATCTGCAAAGCTGAACAGGTATGTTGTGTTATGAATATTTGTAGCATGTGCTATCATCCGAGAGGGTATCCTGGGGCTGGGCAGCAGCATGCATTGAGTTTCTTATGTCTTATAATTCTTTAATGCATTGGATGAGCACACTCTATGCCTGTCGCGAATACGTTAGGATGAGCAGGCTGGTGCATCCATACAGTGAAGTAAGGTTCCAAAAGCTGGAGATATCAAAGGGCACCATTTTGAAGTTGGGGGCTTCAAATACGCCCAACCCTTTTTATGTGGTGGAGGGGGGGGGCTATGTTATGACGAGACCTTCTTTGTGAGATGCACATTGAGGGGCCCTTACAGGAAAGCTAAGCTACACCGGCTCTTGTCTGATATTTTAAGGTACAATTGCCTTCCTTTTAAACTAACTCTGTTTAAAGTGCTTAAAGAGATGGGTTCAGTAGATTTGTAGAAGTGACCAACAGAACAGTAAGCATATGTGGTGGGGGGACAAGAACTAGTGAATAACAGTTGAGGGGCAGGTGCGGCACAGGGAAGGGGTGGGAACGGGTCTAAAAAGTAATTAAAAAAAACAAATAAAATAAAAACTTAAAAACTTACCTGGCTCCTTGCTGCGCCGCTCCTCTCCTCCGTCTGGCTGCAGGCTCCCAGCCTACCCTGCGGCCAGTCCTGATGCTGCTCAAAGCAGAGTGCTCCCAGGCAGACTGGGAGCCTGTGCAGGCTCTCTCCATCCCAGCAACACAGTGCCGGGCTGGAGACAGCATACTGCGCATGTATGTTTGGCCGGCCTGAGACGGCTAGCCAAACATACATGCGCACTGAGTTGAGTGCTCTGTGCACTCCCTTCACTGCTCATCACCCCCATGGCCCCGTCCCTTTCACAACAAAGGGATAATAAACATAGCTTATTATCCCTTCGCTGCGAAAGGTTTTGCAGCTTGTGCTGCTGGTGGGGTTCGACGCTCCTACTCCCTAACGGAGGAGCCGACCCTGGTGAATAATAAAAAGAAAACACTGCAAGAATGGGAGTGTGGGCTCGAATAACTGCAGTAAAAAATAATTGATTCTTTTCCTGCCTGTAGCATATTGATGTTATGAGCACTAGAATCCTTGTGATTCTGGATGGACTCTGAACAGAAAGCACTTAATGTGTTGTGGGGTGTTAGGGTGTGGTTATTGGAAAGTATGAAATAATGCACAGTGTGTGAGTGCATGCTGAAGAATAAAGTAATGTTTGATCTCAGATCCTGTTAGAATCGTTCATCTGCATGCTTCCAGGCTGGGGACGATGCTACAACTGGCAACAAGTAGGGGACACATGCCCGAGAAGAATAGACTGCTCTCCCTGGGAGTTTGCTATGGTATCGCAAACTGTTTGTGCATTCCACGTGTGCCCAATATCGATACATAGCAGTCTGGGACAGGCACATGTGTAGTTAAAGCCCTGCTCCATAGTGTACACAGCTGCAGAAAAGATCAAAGGCCCTGAAGAGGAGCGCATTCAAAACGCTTGCCAAAACCGCCGATGAGGCAGTCGCCAGAGATGCTGCACCGTGCCCCAAATACATAACGCTTATTGAGAGAGAACAAGAAATAACAATCACATCAGCAAGGTACGAGAAACAGAGAACGTACTCACTTTCAAGGGCAATTAAAGCATACGCAGCACATACTACGACAGCGACCTCTGCTTGTGGGAGTTGTCGGTGGCACCCTGTCTGGGGAAAGCTATCTAATCAACATGTGTTCTCAATGGCAGCAGAAGGGAATTTGAAATACAATGCAGCCGTGTTCCTGAAGCCACCACTGCTTTTCAACACTTCTAAGAAGCAAAACATGGGTGCCAGGTGGGCTGTATGGATTGAAACATTCGATGACTTCATAGATGCACTAGAGGAAGAAGATGACAAGAAAATCACCAAATACTTGAAAAACCTTGCAGGTGATGGAGTGAAAGAAGTGCTAAAGAAAATCTCACAGACTGATATAAAATTGCACCAAAAGTTAAAAGAAGCATTAGAAGCCAAGTTCAATCCAATTTTGAATGTCGACTATGAAAGGCATATCTTCAACCAAGCACAACAACAGGTTGGTGAAACAATGAGTGAGTTTTTTTAAAGGCTTGATGTACTCATTAAACATTGCAAGTTCTGCGGCTTCACTGACAAAGAAGCCATGCGACTCCGAATCACTGATGGCTGCTTTTCAGATTTGTTTAGAAGGCGCATGCTAAGCACAACACACAGTCTAGAGAAAATGCTGATGGCTGCGAGAGCAGAAGAACGAACAGATCGACAAGCTGCAGACATGGAGCAGGAACGGCACATCATGAATCTGCATTGACCGTGAAAAGCTAGCACAAGCCTAAACAAGACACACGTCTTCAAAGAAACAAAGTCTTCAAAGAAACAAAGCTGTGCTTCCGATGTGGATTTTCAATTCCTCATGAAGATAAATGTCCAGCGGTAGGACAAATATGCAAAGGTTGTGGGAAAGTGAACCATTTCATAACTGTGTGCCAAACCAAAGAAAACTTAAGTACATCATGACGGCAAGAGAAAATGGCTGTGAGTACTGTTGGACTTTTTCCCTTTTGCAGGGTCATCTCCAATCTTTTTGCCTCCTTCCTCATATTTTTTCTGACCTGTTGTTAGCTTTAGGACTCTGGGCACTTTCCCACTGCTAACCAGTGCTAAAGTGCATATGCTCTAAATTGTAAATTGCATTGTTGATTGGCTTTCCATGATTTACTGGTAAGTTCCTAGTACAGCGCACTAGAGGTGCCCAGGGCCTGTAAATCAAATGCTACTAGTGGGCTTGCAGCACTGGTTGTGCCACCCACATTAGTAGCCCTGTAAACATGGCTCAGACCTGTCACTGCAGTGTCTGTGTGTGCAGTTTTAAACTGCCAATTCGACTTGGCAAGTGTACCCACTTGCCAGACCTAAACCTTCCCTTTTCTTACATGTAAGGCACCCCTAAGGTAGGCCCTAGGTAGCCCCATGAGCAGGGTGCAGCGCATGTCAAAGGTGGGACATGTACTTATGTGTTTTACATGTCTTAACAGTGAAATACTGCCAAATTCGTTTTTCACTGTTGCAAGGTCTACCTCTCTCATAGGTTAACATGGGGGCTGCCTTTAAATATTATTAAGGTTCAGATTCCCTTTGGGAACCGATAGACATGTTGAGTTTGGGGTCTCTGAACTCACAATTTAAAAATACATCTTTTAGTGATGTTGGTTTTTAGATTGTGTGTTTGAAAATGCCATTAAAGTAGGTGTTAGAAATGGGGTCTTTGGTTGGCAGTCAGGTTACCCCCTGTCCAAGCAAGGACCCTCACTCTAGTCAGGGTAAGTCACACACAATCCAAATTAGCCTGTGCCCACCCTCTTGTAGCTTGGCACTGAGCAGTCAGGCTTAACTTAGAAGGCAATGTGTAAAGTATTTGTGCAATAAATCATGCAATAACACAGTATAACACCACAAACATACACCACACAGTGTTTAGAAAAATCTATAATATTTATCTGGTTAAATGCAGGTCAAAACAATTAAGATTTGTACACTTTAAATTATCACTCTAGGAAACGAAAAAAGAAGTCTTTAAAAAGCAACAAATGTCTCTTGCAAGCACAAAGTACCTGGTTTGCATTCAAATTCTCTGCAAGGGGCCGCAGAGGAGTAGATGTGTGGAAAACGGGGAGGTGTGCGTCGATTTTTCTGGCGCACACAGGCCAAGCGTCATTGAGTTTTCACGCAGGGAAGGCTTTGCGTCGATTTCCAGTGTGCTGACCTGGATCCTCTTCAAGTTGCGGGGTTTTTGGACTCCGCGGGGATGATGCGTTGAAATCCTGGTCGTGCGTGGAAATTTCTGCCGCACGGCTGGCGCTTGCGTCGATTCCTCTCAGGAAGTCAGGCTGTGTTGTTCCGGCCCGGCTTTGCGTCGATTCCATGGGCTGTGCGTTGAAGTTCCGATCGCAACGCTGCATCCATTTCCGCTTCCGGACCCAGGCTGGGTCGTTCCGGTTCGGCATGAGGGGATTTTCTCACCGCGATGCAGACTGTGCATCGTTTCTTGCAGGCTGTGCATCGAATTTTCACCGCACAAGGAGTTATTTTTCAGGATGAAGTATTTTTGAGCCCTGAGACTTCGAGGAACAGGAAGCAAGCTCTATCCAAGCCCTTGGAGAGCACTTCTCAGCAGAGCCAGAGGGCAGAAAGGCAGCAGGGCGACAGAAGGGCAGCAGTCCTTTGCAGAAAAGCAGTCAGGTGAGTCCTTTGGGCAGCCAGGCAGTTCCTCTTGGCAGGTTGCAGGTTCTGGTTCAGGGATTCTTCTCCAGTGGTATTTTGTCCAGAAGTGTCTGAGTTGGTAGGGTCAGAGGCCCTGTTTAAATATTCAAATGTGCCTTTGATGTGGGGGAGACTTCAAAGAGTGGCTTAGAAGTGCACCAGGTCCCCTTTCAGTTCCATCCTGTCTGCCAGGGTCTTAGTAGGGGGTTTGGCAGTCCATTGTGTGAAGGCAGGCCACTGTCCTTTCAAATGTAAGTGTCAGGCCCTCCACCCTCCCAGCCCAGGAGGACCCATTCAGTATTCAGATGTGTGCAGGTGTGACTGAGCATCCTGTGTTTGGGGTTGTCTGAGTGAAATGCACAAGGGAGCTGTCAACTAACCCTAGCCAGACGTGGATTGGAAGGCACAGAAGGAGTTGAGTGTAGAGAAATGTTCACTTTCTAAAAGTGGCATTTCTAGAATAGCAATATTAAATCCAACTTCACCAATAAGCAAGATTTTCTATTCTTATTCTGGCCATACTAAATATGACCTGGCTACTCCTTTCAGATCAGCATCTATCACTCAAACAGTACACAAAGGTAGCCCTAATGCTATCCTAGGAAAGGAGCAGGCATCACAGCAGTGTAAGACGAATTTAGGAGTTTTACACTACCAGGACATATAGAACACACATGTTCATGTTTTGCCTTTTACCTACATAGCACCCTGCCCTAAGGGCTACCTAGGGCCTACCTTAGGGGTGACTTATATGTAGAAAAAGGGTAGTTTAACACTTGGCGATTACTTTTAAATGTCAAGTCGAAGTGGCAGTGAAACTGCACACACAGGCCCTGCAATGGCAGACCTGAGACATGGTTAGGGGGCTACTTATGCGGGTGGCACAATCAGTGCTGCAGGCCCACTAGAAGCATTTAATCTACAGGCCCTGGGCACATGTAGTGCACTTTGCTAGGGACTTACAAGTAAATTAAATATGCCAATTCGGTATGAGCCAATGTCACCATGTTTTAGGGAGAGAGCATATGCACTTTAGCACTGATTAGCAGTGGGAAAGTGTGCAAAAATGAGGTCAGAAAAAGAGAAGGAGGAAGGCAAAAAGTTTGGGGGTGACCCTGCAGAAAGGCCATTTCCAATAGTAGGCATTTTCTTGCTTAAACCATTCTGTGACTCTGCCTGTTTGTGGATTCCCTGTCTGGGTGAGCTTGACAGTTGGGCTGTTTGCACCTCTCTCTAGACAGTGACACAAAGGGAGCTAGGGTGTAGCCTCCATATCCTGATGAGCCATCTGTGCTGGAAGGGAGGGGAGGAGTGGTCACTTACACCTGAAAGGGCTGTGCCTGCCCTCACACAATGCAGTCTCCAATTCCCTGGTGTTTGGCCTGGCCTGAGGTCTGTGGCCTGGCCTGAGCAAGGCAGGATCTTACAAACAAGAGAGACTTTCCTTTGAAGTTTGACTACTTCAAAGGCAGAAAGGGGTATAAGAAGAGCCCCCAAAACCCCTGAAAATTAGAACTTCTGGAATCAAGAGGAACCTCTGCCAAGGTGAAGAGCTGAAGAGCTGAGGATAAGTGCTGCCCCTGCTTGTGACTGTGCTTTGTTGGGCTATCCTGTAGTTGCTACTTCTGCCTGTGAAAGGGGACAAAGACTGGACTTTGTTGTGCATTCCTGCTGGAGAAGAATCTCCAAGGGCTTGAACTGAGCTTGCCTCCTGTTGTTGAAGTCTCAGGTCATCAAAGACTTCCCCTGCCAGCACCTGGACTCTCTGCTGAGACTCCTGCCCTGCCAAGTGGTGCCCTATCCAGTTCCTGGGCCCTTAGAAGGTGAAGCTGGCAGACAAGAACTGAAAATCCACCCACAGACCACCACGCAGGAGATTTCCGACACACCTTCTGTGCCGCGGTTGATAAACGACGCGCTGCCGGCTTCACGGCTGAAATCAACGCTCCACCTTAATCGTAGCTGGAAGAACGACACAACGGCAGAGGCTGATATCGACACAAACCCCACGCAGTACGGTTTTGTGATGCAGTGCGACCAGATTTTCAATGCAACATCGCTGGCCGCGGAAAATCACCGCAATGCCTGCCCGTACCTGAGGTGGCTGTCCGGATCGACGCATTGCTCTCTTGCGGGAGAGAAGAAACGATGCACGCCGACCCGACCGGAGGAAGAATGACGCACGTTCCCGCTTGCGAGTGAGAAATCAACGCGTCGCTGGCCTTTTTCAATGTACACACACCCGTGCGGCTTCATTTTGATGCTAACCAGGTACTTTTGTGAAATAACAGCGTTCTCACTGTTTTCTAAGGATTAAGAAATCTTATTCTTTTGAAAATTCATAACGTGACTTTTGTATGTTGGATTTTTGTTGTTTTGGTCTTGTTTTGTTTAGAAAAATATTACCTAAATTTCTAAACCTGAGTTGTGTCATTTTGTAGTGTTTTCACTGAGTTACTGTGTGTGTGTTGGTACAAATACTTTGCACATTGCTTCTGAAGTTAAGCCTGCCTGCTCGTGCCAAGCTACCAATGGGGCGAGCGGGGGTTAACTGAGGGTGATTCTCCTTTACTCGACTAGAGTGAGGGTCCTTGCTTGGACAGGCGGTAACCTGACTGCCAACCAAAGACCCCATTTCTAACAAGTACTGAAAAGCAACACCTGCTATGACAAGTACAAACCAGGCAAGATCAGTCATCATCAAGCTCATCGTACAAAGGTTCTTCAATATCACTATTGAGTACCAGCAAAGAAGATGGATGTGCACTGATGATATCTCCCAAAACAAATGGCATGCACATGTGAGAATGGCTACCTGTAAAGAAGATCACAGTTCAAAGAAAGCTCACCAAACAGAGCAACAAATGTCATTTAGATACTGTCCTAAAATCAAGTTGAGAGTGAATAATCATCCAATAACTTTCATCACAGACAGTGGTGCGTCAATTAACATCATACCAGTAGAAACATTTAACAGCCTGTCCCCTGTACCTTGCCTCACTCCATCAGGCAAAAAATATGTATACCTTGGCTGCTTGTGAGCAATAGCAAAGCCAAGGGTCATTCCTAGCAACAATGTCACACAAAAAGATGATGGTGCAAGCCACCATTCATGTTCTGCAAGGGACTTCTTTGAGTGCCTGTTTACTAGGTTTTGCCACTGCGGCTGACATGGGATTGATATCCGTCAGCTACAACCTCTGTGCTCAGACAAGATCACAAGCCAATTCCCATCATTGTTGCATGGTCTGGGAATACTCAGGAAAATGAAAGTACAGCTTCATAACAATTAGGACATTTACCCTGTTGCTTAGGGACAGCGCAGAGTTTCATCTACAAGAAGCTGTAGAGAAAAAGTTGGAAGCTTTCTTAAAATATTACATCATCAAATGTTCCACAGCCCCCACACCATGGGTTTTGTACATAGTGCTAATACCAGAAAAGGACAACAGCGGAGCGGTGCACATTTGCGTTGATATGTGCCAAGCAAACAAAGCTATTGACAGGGAGAGACACCGTGGTCCACAGATAGTGAACATGATCATGCAATTGAACAAAGTCAAAGTGTTTTCTCACCTTGACCTGAATAAAGGATACCATCAGCTCAGGTTGAAGGAGAACTGCAGGTACATTACTACCTTTTCAACTCATGTTGGTTTGTTCAGATATAAGAGACTGAGTTTTGGAGTATCTTCGGCTGCTGAGATATTTCAATTACAGTGATGACATACTGCTTTTTGGGAGAGCACACAAGAACACAACATTGCCCTTACCCAAGTGTGCCAGCTTCTTGCCCTTACCCAAGTGTGCCAGCTTCTTGCCCTTACCCAAGTGTGCCAGCTTCTTGCTGATGCAGGTCTCACTCTGATTTCCGCAAAGTGTGATCTTCCCAAAAACTAACTCAAGAATTTTGTGCACATGTTCTCTAATGGAAGAATGACTCCAGACAAGGTGCAAACACTGTCATTCACTTGCCACTCCCCCCCACCCCCAGGATGTTACCATGCTGCTATCCTTTTTAGGCATGGCCAGTTATTGCTCAAGACACATTTGCAATTTTGCCACAGTGAGTGCACCTCTGGGAGACTTGACAAAGCAAAATGCACTTTTAAAGACAAACATGCAACTGAAACGCAATGGAAATTACCTACTTTGACCTCACATACCGAAATGTGAATAGGATTTCCCCTAGCCCAACCGGTTGATGCAACCCCAGTAGGGCTAGGGGCAATCCTTGCTCAACACAATGGTCTTCCGAATGCTCAGAGACACATCATGGCCTATGCCAGTCAAAGCCTGTCTGATACAGAACATGCTTATTCTCAGCTGGAGAAATAGAGTCTGGCCATGGTGTGAGCCTGCAAACATTTTCACGTATTTCACTATGGAAAATGATTCACCGTCATCACAGATGACCAAGCTTTGCTTGCAATTTTTGAAAACCTGAAGGCTAAGATGGCCCTTTGCATTGAGAGTTGGGGGGTAAGACTACAGGAATATGACTATGAGATTGTGCAAAAAATGGGGAAGGATCAAAACCTAACAGATTACTTTTCACGAGTGGTGCTGCTCACAGTTCAAGACAGCTGAAACATATCTGAATTTTATGGTGGAATCCAGCACACTAGTGGCTCTGTCCGTGGAACAAATCATTGCTGCAGCCAATGCACATAAAGACATGAACATAATCAAAGAACTGATTACCACGCAATCACGCATGAAAAATACCGGCCCCTTGCCTATGATGTTGAATTCCAAAAGTTCAAAAATTTACAGGATGAGTTAGCAGTCACCCAAGGAGGCATTAATAGTACGAGGCTTGAGAATTATCATACCTGGAAGCCTAAGACAGCTGGTCATCGATCTGGCCCAAGGAGGACACTGTGGTGTTGTAGACACCAAAAGAGCATTAAGAGATCAAGTGTGGTTCCCTCGGCTAGATGAGCGAATCGAGAAGGAGCTGAAGGTATGCCACATTTGCAATTGTTTGTTCCCTAAGGTGACGCAGCACCCAGTGGCAATGTCCGATATTCTTGCCCATGACTGGGAGAGAGTTGCAGTTGCAGTTAACATTTTTGGCCCTTTAAGAAATGGACACCATCTCATGGTAGTCATAGACGAATATTCATGTTTTCTTTCAGTGGAAGACCTATCTTTGACAACCCATGACAAAGTCATAGGACAGTTTGATGACATCTGTAATGAGGCACATCCCCAAAATCTTAAAATCTGATAATGACCCGCCCTTTCACAGCAAAGAGTTCAAATCATTTCTTGTCAACTCAATGTCAAAATCACCAAAAGAGTACACCTCTGTGGCCTCAAGCAAATGGTGTAGTTGAACGATTCATGGCCACCCTCGGGGGGGTTATTCAACGAGCATCCATGGAATGAATCAACCTGAACCAAGCCATCTGTCAGGCATTCTGGGCCCATCAATCAACTCCTCACTCCGCAAATTGTGAGAGCCCAGCCACCTTCCTATTTGGGAGAGCCATCAGAACAAAACTACCTCAATGGAAGCCGCATTGATCGGTGAATACTGACAAGATTCAAGACACTGACATGGCTCAGAAAAGATTGCCATGCCCAGGAGTCCGTTTTTGACAGAGGAGACTGGGTATTGGTTAAGCAAAAACGCAGAAGTAAAATGGACACATCTTTTGGTGCTGATATGTTACACGTTGTGGCATGCAAAAGACAAATGGTGACAGCCCATCATTCTGGACAATCTGTCACTCGGGACACATCACATTTTAAAGACCTACCGCAACCCTTGCTGAGTACTGAAACTGTACAGAAAGCAACCCCCCACCAGCAGCTCCAGCTCAAGTGCCTGAGCCTATGTCGCCATTGCCTGATCAGGGTGGACCTCGATCATCTTGGATCACAGGAGCCAGCAGACAAGTGAGAGAGCCTCACCCACTAGTCAAGGAAATGTGTTTTGGTGATGCCTGCCACCTTTTATTTAACAAAGGGGGAGATGCAGCATACTGATGTTATGCACACTAGAAACCTGGTGGTTCTGGACAGACTCTGATTAGGAAGTACATAATGTGTGGGGAGGTGCTAGGATGTGGTTACCGGAAAGTATGATGTCACGGACAGTGTGTGAGTGTATGCTGAAGAACAAAGTCAACTTTGACCGCAGTTCCATGTAATGTAGTCCATTTGCATGCTCCCGCTAGGGAAAAAACTATACTATCCTCACATTAAGAGAATGTGCCCCTGATTCATACTCCTGCTGAGTCAGATGTGAGGTGTTGTTTGTACTGAAAACTGGGAACTGTAGGAAGCAGGAGGGTGTACTGTGAAGTGCACACAATGAAAGGAATATCATTGATTTTAGTATTAAAAGGCCATTAAAAATCTTACAATAAAGGACACTATAGTTAAAAGATATAAACTAACAACACTAAAATTGGCCAATTATGGTCACAATATCCATTATAGGCAACCCAAAGGCATGGTTCTTTCTGTTGTATTTTGCCTATATTTGCGTTACAAAACTGGTGTGGCCTTAATTCTAAAGATACAATATAAAGAATGTGTGCTAACTATAATCTCCCTTAATTAAAACGTTGCCAGTGATTGACTGTAGTTTAAGTTTTTCTAACTTTTAAAGCACCTACTACCATTTAAATATTTTTGGTATCTTGATTGTTTTTTTCTTTTATTTTGTTTTGGTGGTTTGGAAACTAGATTTGTCAGCTCATGATTGCTTGTTGATCGTAATTACTGTTTCCTTGTTTGTGGTTTGGGAACCATGACAGGTTATGTGCAGACTCAATGTGATTGCAAACAGTAACTTTAGGCCTGAGGTTTGTGAACATTAGTTCGCAAGCATCAGTATTGTTTTCTAGAGCTTCCTCAGAGGACATTATTTGCCTCTTTATGAAGTGACCGTTCCATCTCTAACTTAGAAGGGCTTTGCCTGGCCCTACAGTTTCCCTCCCAAATTATTTACATATCAATCTTTGCAGACCACTCATCAACCAATCAAGGGTGGAAATCACACCAAAGGAAATCACATTTTTTCGTCATTAAATTAATCGTTTTTTTTCTGGCTTGAAAACTGCCAGGGCCAGTTTACACACCATTATTATTTCTAGTCAGTCAGGTTTCAATTTGGATTGCAACTCAGATCTCCAGGTGGTTTGTAAATGTAACGGAACAAGGAGTCAAAGGTGATGTATTATGTGGAGTCGGCCCCTAGAGCTCTGTCATCTTACGTCAGCTCCTCCCCAATGTTTCCTGTTTTCTGTTTCAGTTCACTCCAAGGGTGTGTGCAGCGTGTCAAGTTGTTAGCAGTCACAGCTTACTGTGCGGTGAAGGGGCGCCGCGGCGAAGCACGCAGAGGGGATGGGAATAAATATTATTATTTGGTTTTTTTTTTTACTTACCTGCCTCGCTTCCTCTGCCCTGCGGCCAATCCAACGCTGCATGAAATCAGCATTAGAATTGGTTGGAGCGCCCTGGCTGGGCACTCCCAGGCAAACTGGGAGCCTGTGCCTACTCTCTCCAGGCCAGCAACACAGTGGCGGGCTGGAGAGAGCACAGTGCGCATGTGTGTTTGGCCGGCCCAAGACGGCCGTCCAAACATAAATGCGCACTGGGGGGGAGTGCTGTATACTCCCCCACGTCCCCGTCATCCCCAATGCCCCACCCCTTTAACAACGAAACAATAATAAACATAGTTTAAATGTGTTGGCAGGGGAGAGACGCTCCTCCACCATAGTAGAGGAGCTACCGCTGGTTGCGAGCATGCAGCAGTCAAAACTGCAGAGGCCATCATAAGTCATTGCACTGTTGCTGAAGTCACTAATGTAGCAGTCTTGAGGGTTCCCCAACTCCCCCTACACAATTTCTCACTGCAGTGGCGTGTTTGCTAGACAGGATGAAGGTAGATTTTGGATTTTGGGTGCCATGGGAGTCTACAACCTTCTTGGTGCCTGAGGTTCATGGCTCCTGGCCATCTTAGGACCAGTTTAGGTTTGTTGTTACCAGGTGCCTCTGGTGACAGCCACCCTGGGAGGTTTTCAACACTGTCTCCTTTAGCTGAGAAAATTGGTTACCGATTTAAGGCGATTTCATCTGACATTAAGTTTCAGAATTTTTCAAAGCTAGGACAGTGGATTCCATTTGCCATGGAGGGCCTTTGGCTGTAGGAAGTAATTTGCTACTAGGAGATTAAAATTGGCATTTTCACCACTTGTCATCATCTTTTCTACAGCCATCATTTTGAGAGGAAAGGAAGTGGCTGTAATTTTACTCCTTTTAACATATAAGAATAATGAGTGAGTTAGTGGGTGAGTGAGCAACTCACAGATGCACTTTTTCTTTGGAACAGCATGTGAGTGAGATGTGTTGTACCGTCCACATAGACATGAATTTCCTGGAAGAACTTGGGGACATCTAGTTTATGGATTTTCTGCGGATGGGAGGTACTGGATTGAGAAGGATGGATGTTAAAATAAGCCCTTGTCCAAACTTCAGTGTAAATTATTGCAATGCTTGAAAAAGGTGCGCAACTGGCGACTCTGATACTGATGTCCACTACACAAGTGCATAATTCACACTACCTACCACCAAATACCACGTAGAAGAGGGTAGCAGTGTAGCACCACTCGTTTTGCATTCTCTTCCTCGCTTCTTTTGCAGGATGCCAACACTAGCATCATTAGTATTGATTGTGTCAAAATGCTGATTAGATGCCATTCAAGTAGCAATGCTCTACCCAGAACCAAGTACTAGAACGGTAGTCTACTAGCGAGGAGTGCTGAGGGATGAAGCAGCATTTACAGCAGCATCAGTGCTTTCTATGAAACAAGCTAGTGAGGTCTCTGCTCCCATGCACTGGAGATGAATGGCCTGAGATCATATCAAGCACCTAGAGGCTTTGTTCCTTGCCTTTATTTTGTCAAAACAATACCTTCTATGCTTACCCCCACATGTGCCTGTTGGACTACTACCCTTCCAGAGGTTAACTGTTTTGGGATTTTTCTACACATATATCATTTACTGTAATCAGCATAGGCCATGGGCCATGAAATAATTTAAAAACATTGAAACAACTGCAAACCCCAATATTACAGTCAGTAAAAGAATTGTTCATAGCTTGCCCAAGTCACTTTAGTATGATGGAAAAACTATCTATACAGAATTAAAAACTGCAGCAACATATTTTGTAATGGTCCATTATGGCAGCATACTAATAAAAGTAATTCCCCAAAAAAGATATGCACACCAAATATAAGAGACTACAGAACAATAAAATAGCGATAAATTTGTTTTAAAGCAAAATTCTAGCGTTTCCAACTGTGATTTTACTCCAGACGTTCTAAATAATGACAGAAGCCAACATCGTCAAACTTTTAAGGTAGTTGTGCAATACTCATGGATTACTGATATCTTGCACATTTCACTTGGTGCACTCTAGGTGGGAAAGTACCCAACCCAGCAGAGGCGGCTCCTCTACTACAGCAGGGAAGCATCACCCCCAGTGGCAGGAGCAGCTGCAAAAGTTTAAAAATAAACAATGTTTATTATTGTTTTATTTTTAAAGGGGTGGTGCCATGGGGAATGACAGGAACCGGGAGGAGTGGTGTGCACTCCCCTCAGTACGCATGTGTGTTTGGCTGGCCTTCTCAGAACGGCCAAACACACATGCACACTGAGCTCTCTCCAACCCGGCACTGTGTTGCCGGATTTCAGAGAGCAGACTAAGATTCCCAGTCTGCCTGGGAGCGCAAAGCCAGGGCGTGCAGGCCAATCCTAACGCTGCTCTCATGCATGAGTGCAGCGTAAGGATTGACCGCAGGGCAGGCTGGGAATCTGTGCCTGGGAGCCTGCAGCCCAGTGGAGACCCAAGGAGCAGCAATGCGGCGGGTTCAAGGTAAGTTTTTTTAAAAATGTATTTTGTTTTGTTCGCCCGCCCCTGCCCCGCCGCTTTGCCCCACTGTCAGCCACAACCCAATATATAAAATGTGACGGACTTCTGGATAGATGAGATACAGGTGGTATTCAAACCCTACATCTACTTAGAAATCAAAATAGTTCATTGCCAAAGTACTCGTCCGAACACTTAAATGCCATTTCCTTTAACCTATGGGCTCAATACTGTTGCTGAACAAATCTAATAGAGTCGTGGCCAATTAAGTTAGGATTGCTGCAGAGATGACCACATGTGTTTTAGCATGCTATAGCAGGTACGTTTCTCCTAAACCTCATATACAAATATATTTGATACAGAAGGCAAATCTGAGGGGTTTCTATTCACACACAGCCAGTGTAATAGAGGGTATAATCAAACAACGTTGGAGATGGTCTTGATTGCCTGTTCCAAATAAATTGGGATTCATGTTGCACCTAATCTTAGCAATGATCTCAAAAATGTGTTCTCGGCTACATGCAACTCTTTAGAATTACTAAATGTCCATATTACTGCCCATAAAATGCAGCAGCAACTGCTTTTTGCCTATACTCTAGACCTGGATAATTTTACTTACGCACCATGTTTCTACACCTAAAGTATGGCACTGGAGTTTTGCATTAGTGTAGTCTTTGCCTTTTTTACGCGAATGTGTCATTAAGATGCTGATCAACATGAATAACTAAGTAGTAGAAATGTGACACACGCGTCAGTGCCCTGTCCTCAACAAAAACTTCCTTTTTAATGGAGAAGATGTCTTTAGTATCATGGCTTTAGATTTTGAAGCATTTTGAAGCATTTATAACCAAGTCCATCTCCTTCCAAGACTTTGTAAATTTATGTAATAGTCTATGCATCGCATTTTATGTTCAGGATAACAGAGCAGCATCATCTGCAAAGAGTAGGGTAGTTATTTTTGTATCAGCTGTGATACCATGTCAGTCAGAGACAAGTTAAATCGAACAAATGCCAGTACACAGCCTTACCAAACACTATGGGGATTTCAAAACTGCTACTGCATTCACCAATGGGACCATATTGGACTCTAGCGGTATTACCTGTATGTAGTCCCTACACTGTGGACAGATGGGCATGTTCGACATTCACTCTCTACAGTGAATGCCAAAGCTTGTCTTGATTTGCTAAAGCAAAGGCTGATTTTAAATCAACTAAAGTCAGGTATATAGGAAACTTTTTAACTATACATAACAATGGTGCTTCTTCAGTGGCTGTCAGTCACTTCCTAAACCCAGCCCTGGCATCTATCAAGATACTATTACCTTCCATCCATCCCAGCAGCTGATTTAGCAGCTTCCTTCCAAATATTTTGCCGGCTCTATCTAGCAGAAAAATAGGGTATAAATGGCCGGATCTCTACTTGTGCAGAGGAACTAGAATTGCTGAACACCAAGAAGATGGCAAAAAATTACACATTACTGCTGCATTATAGGCCTTAGTTAAAACACATGAGCATGTTTGGCTCAGCATTGAAAATTCTGTAGGCACAAGATCTGGTCCTATTTACTTTCTGACACACTGTTGGCCCGCCACCTCTGGCAAACATATATTCAAGGTGCAAGCAGTTTTACTAGATCAATTGCTCTGAACCAAATTGCTCATTCGCTCATTCTCAGAGGGTGCACCCCACCCAGCCTAAAGATGTCTAATGGAGCTAATCCACTCACTTGTCCTGATATATCTTTCTTGCTCATTACCACCACCTCCATAGACATCATTAACAAGCGCAAATAATTTTTTTGAATCCTTTCTAATGACAACTTTTCTTACATTAATCCAGAACCTCTGCTGCGCCTCAAGTGTTTTCTTATTGAGAGTGTTTCTATACTAATTCCTAAGCCTTCATAAGTATAACTCATTAGTTGGGTTTAAAAGACCCACCGCTAATGCAGATTAAAGCTTTTGTTTCCTTTGGCAGGGTTCCTTATCAAATCCAAGCATATTTAGTCTCATTAATCTTACTGAGATGGGAGCGGCAAGAACATTTTTATTTATGTAGCATAGTTTTAGACAGAACAAGACATTTTTTTCCTCAGTGTCTTTTTCAGCATTGAGAGTGAGCAAACTTAGATAAAACATGGAATAGTTCAGGAACCTCTAGTTTAGGAACCTCCTTACGATATTTTTCGTGGTTCCATTTAACTGAGCTTTTGTCATTTGATGGAATGATTTCAAGATAGTGCTCTCACTGCATAGACTCCCTAAAAGCACAGGCATTAATAACAAAACCAGACACTAGCAACCATCTCAGTAATTGCCACATCAATGATACACTCCCATGCTTCGACATTAATCAGCATAAGACCGGACTTAAAACAACACCAGAAGGGATTTTGCGCTAGTGAATCTCATGTGGTACTGTCATGTGAAAACAGCAGCCAATAATTTAGTAGAAGCGAAGTAAAGCTTTCTCCCTTCTCAATAGCTCTTCCCAAGATTAGTACTGCTTTCGGAATTCCTGAGCGTGAGCCTCTTCCACAACCTCAGTACATATAACATCACGTGAGGATGATGTATTCTAATTTCCACGTTTAGCGCAGATCTGATGATTCGCTAATGATTCCACAAGACTCGTACCACCGGAGATCGAACCAGTGGAATATACATATTCAGAATATTTATTATTTCAATGTATTTCACGTGCTTAGTTTTGTAGTCCCAAATGCAGTACATTAGAGCCTGCATTTGCAACACAAAGATGTTGTTTTTCACAAGTTAGCTTGTTGGAGGATCCAGACTAAGAGACCATCAGTCGGAGGACCCTTTTCTAACTTTTTGCGGAATGTAAAACTCCAAATAATCATCCAGTACCAAATCCAACAATGCCGATGTCTCCTAGAAACAGCAACCATCGTAGTTATTTTGAAACACGTGTCACACAGCATCAGCAGTTTTAGAGTGTAAACCAGCAATATTCTAAAGCAAAATCGTCATGCAACCAGATATTGTTGCATTTTCCCTCACTGTCTCTTGTTGACCTTTAAATTGATGCTTTGTAGACATAGCTTCTTACTAAAAATGTTTGCCATCGCTCTGCACTCGCAATGTTTCCTTTTAGAGTCTAATTCTGCTGGTAGCCATGCCCAATTTAGTTCTTTCCTAAATCAAGGTAGCAGCTATTCCTATGCACCATTAATCTTTGACACAGTCACACGTCATAGGTTGTTATTAGCCTTAGAGACGGAATGGTATCGAATATGCTGAGGTGCATTGACGTCATTTAGTGGTCGCAGGTGCGACCCCTGGCTTGCCCTCTTTGACCCCTGGTACTGCCTTTGCGACCCCTGCTTCAGAGGTGGCAAATTCAGTGCAGGAACACAGTGGCAGCTCGTCCTCATTGACGTCAGTTGGGGTTCCACTCTCTTTGTTTTCTGTCAACTTTTTTATTACACTAATAGTGAGTAATAACATATTATTCACTATTAGTATGATAAAAATGTGAATAGGCCCTCCCATGGCACCTGAGGTAAGTAAAAATGCTTTTAAATGTAAGTTGTGTGTGTGCTTGCGGGTGGGAGTGTGTTTATGTGAAAGAGTGTGTGTGTAAGTGTGAATTTGTGTGTATGTGTAAGAATGTATCTGTGAACGAAAGTGGAGGTCAAAGGGTGCGTACTGTCACTTCCGCTACCCCTGGCATTTTCATGAATTGACGCCCATGCTGAGGTGACATGATCTGTTTAGATGTCTTACGATATGGACATCCAGGAACAGATCTACCAATGCAAAATGATAAGAATCAAGAGTAAAGTCAGAAACTTGGTCACACGGCTGGGTTCCTGATGCCTCTAATTTGTGCATGTCCTTCTCGTCCATCGTAAAAAGCCTTTGCCAACGGATTGAGGGGTTGATCTTTGTCCACCACACTTGCACCCACCAAAGTCTCGCAAACTGTGAGTAACAGGTGACATGTCATTTGCTGATATGGTGCAGGGGTCTCCAATGGGTAGCTCAGGAGCTACTGGCTGCTCACCAGACCCCTGGAAATAGCTCCATGGAGTGCAATATAGCACAGTGTATAATTCAAAGGGTCTAGCATGATCAAACAAGGCTGCACTACACATCTCTGGATCTTGAACACGGCAGCCAATTAAACCATAATTTAAATATTGGGTTCCATGACTCAAATGTTTGTGCACTGCTACTCTTAGTGCAAGATTTCTCTCCACCTTTAGTGAAGACCCAATAAACCAGAGTCTCAGCCACAGGCTCTTTCTTCTTTACAACAACTGTGGTTTCTTTTTCCACTGCTACTTCGGTCCTCGGCGCAGCTGTAGACTTACGTTCAGGAAAGAATTTCTTTGGAGATTACACAATAGCCTCATCACCTTTTTTATTAACAATTTTCTATCACAGTTCAGATAGGATTTATCCTCGTTAGTGAAAAGTATTTCCTCGCTTGTTATACAACTTGTCTTCACACTTTCCTGTTTCACCAGCAGCCAAATCAGCATGTACTGCACAGTCAACATTATGCAATGAGGAACTACTGTCTGTTACAGCCAGCTTCTGCAGTGGAAGTGAAGCATGTCCATAAGTGGAAGTCTGAGTTACATCCTTAGTCCTAAGCAGTATTTGTAGTATTGTTGTCAATGTTGATGAAATATGTTTAGATCCTCCGAAGGAATTGTTCAAGAAAGTATAGAGTACAGAATTCCTTTTAAAGACTGTAAAACGTCATAGATAATTAAGTCCTGATCAGGTGATTTTCATATGGATTGCATCGTACATTTGGCATGAAAAGGGACACTCAACAACTAAGCCTCCTGATTGCAGGTGCAAGCAATCTTCACCAAAGGTTTCTATGTTTACTTGGTTCGTTGGTCATGAGATAAGGCTTCTATTACTCTGCTACCTTGCAATGTAGCTAAAACATCTCATGGTCGATCGGGGCAGGTGTAATGGATCACAAGAATGGAGCTCACTAATCCAAACACTAAGGATGTAAATGGGTACAGTCAAACAGACTATGATTGGCTGTTGAGTCACGGTCCCATTTATTCGCCTTATTTAGGCACCCTTCTGAATGTGTCTGACCTAATTCAGTGGCATTCGTAGGTGCTTCGTGTCTTACCCCAGAGTTTGTTACATCAGCAACACCAGGAGAAGTATTTGCATCCACAGTGGTATTAGGCTGTTTCACTGAAAGCTCACTTGATTGATCAGCAAAATAATGCATTCATTAATTTTACCTTCGAGTTTGAGGTAGAATTTGGCATATTATCAATGTCAGAATGTTGTTGCATCTTTTGATTTTTTTTGCCATAGACTTTGCACCTTTAGGGAGGGAAGCCCGGGATCTGTTTTTCAATTTTGGTGACATTCTAAGCCCTAGATTGCTACAAAGACGTTTGCATACTGTCTTGACCAAAATATGACCAATAAAAGATTATTAGGATTTAGTGAGTTTGTGAGTTCGGCTTGAAACAACTTTTATCGGATTTCCATAAACGTGCCCATCCAGAGGAAACAACGGTGGCATTGAAGCATCCTTGGTCTGTAAATGAAGGAAGACATTTCACAGGGGTTTAAACCAGTGAATTACCAAGGTCTAACGCAAGTTTCATGAAAGCACCATCCTGATTCCAGTCCATAAAAGAATATAGCTCTGAATTCAGTCAATGAACGTGTGCTAGTGAGACGATGAAGACCCACCTCAACATAAAGAATAGTTGCATTTCTCCACTATGTGCTCAGAATTCCGCTGACCACCTTTCCTTCTGGCCCGAACTACTTTAGCTAGTCCAACTTGAAAAGGGGCTTCAAATACTGAGATAAGCTAACCTCTGGGGTGTGCACAAGAGCTGAAATTTCAGCACGCTCACCACACCAGTTCAGGCAACCAAGAGTCCAGGGCCTCTGGTAAGGCCAATCCCTTTGACTCCCCAAAGAAGCAGCCCCTGCCATGCTGGCAGTGGCAGTAAAAGTGAGATGTTGAGCAGGCGAGGGAACATGGAGGAGTGAGCATAAAAATAAGCACAGAGGGTCATCAGCACATTCTTGTTCTAAACTACGCATGGTTGATGGTGCCTTCTCTTTGCTAGCCATTCTCTCTGGAATGATCTTCCTCTTAGGATAGTCTCACTCATGGGGTGCAAGTCTCACACCATGGTCTTCTTACAATAAGGTATGCGACTGATTCCTGAAGTTTAGTCCTACTCACTGAATGTGAGGTTCAGTACTTGTGGCACAACTAAATGTCAATACATTAGTTAAATTAGCCAAGAAGGTCACCAATTATTATATCTCGGAAAGAGAGGAAGGTTATGCAATGGTGGTGGTAGGGAAAAGGGTAGTGATCCAAATTGTAACTTGTATATTTCAACTTGATAACACATTCGGGCTCTCATATATGCTAATAGATGAAGAGGAGTTCCATGGATTTCCAGGACCTCAACTAAGAAAGTTCAAGGTCAAAATCCACTAGTATGGGAGGAAGACAGTTACAGCAGCTCAACTCAGCTCAGGTGTTGGATAAACTTGCATTATGGGACAGTGCATAATTACTAGCCGTCAATAGAATCCTTCTCCCAGGTGGGCCTCTAAGCACCCTTTAATATCCAATTGCACCCAGAGTGACAGATACTTGATGTTCTCCTCCTAGCTGAACCCACTTCAACTGGTAGAACATAAGAATTCGTCAAAATCAGAAGCTATATCCTCTACCAGTCATAACCCTATAGCAAAGTCGACTTCAGACCACTGATTGTGATCAGGTATCCGCATAAGTCATTAAAGTGCATGGTAGGGTTTGTGACCATAAGATCACTTCACACATTTGGCCCGTTGTTCGTTAGGTCTCAAGAGATCAAGCCAGATTTCAAAATATGAGATGGTGACTAGAGAAAGTGCTTTGAAGATGCTACTTGTTGCAAATAATGGAGATATTTGTTAGTCTATCAGCACATTTTGAGAAAAAACTGTGTTGAATGTTGGTGAGGAGATGACATGTGTGATTATTCTATTTTTTTGTTGTTTCTGTAAATGACAAGGCCACTATCCATTCCCTGTTATTTTTATGTTTGTAAATGTTTGTAATTTAGAGAATTGTATTCAAATCCTAAGAATTCAAAATGCTGTTCAGAAAAAAAATATTTTCTCTTTCGTGGAAGGAGGCTTGGTCATATTATATTACCACATGCCTCATTTAATATTAACACTGGCCTTTCTACCTCTTAGAACAGATTGTGCACATTCTGCAGGCTGCAGAATTCTACTCAGTGCACTTAATAAAAGATGTGTCTTATTTACTTGGTGCACTCCAATCATGGTTTAAAACCTTTACCTTCCTTCACACAGTGGGCACTGTAAGCAACAGTTCCCAATAGTTCTCCACAACAATATAGTACATCGCATATTTATAATGTATGTGTGTCATTAGGAAGCAATGTAGAATTCATTACACTGGGCCTTAAAAAGTGAAGTAACGTGTTAGGTCTTGTTTCAAAGTCTGAGTGCCTTCTTCAAATGAATTCTGCTTTGAGAACCGCATAATGAGAACAAGAAATTGTGCGCGTAGTGAAACAAAACATTTTCTGATAAAGGGTGAATCCTTTTTAACAACCTGTTTCAATTACGTGCAGGCAATTCAGCTTTTTGCTTTCTGCTGCAGATACAAGTCTATAAAACGGTCCATTAACTGGGGCTGTTCACCCAAACTGAGCAAAATTGTCACATTCTTAAAATCTTAAAACAGGAACTCAGCTGAACCCTGTGTGCAGACACGATTGATTTACTCACGCTACAAATATTTATTTTGTTAACATTGAGAGATTATGTAGTATTGGATGGTTTATGAGACACGTGCATTACATTCATATTTAGATGGAAAAGTTGTGTTTTCCAGTAGTGTTGTCCATATTACACACACCCAGTGTTGCAAAGTATCGCAGATCAATGCCAGCCTGCTCATCATGCTGAAGAAGACATGGTATGTGTGGTACATTTTGCTTATTATTGTCACATATTACTACCTATCAGCACCGTAGTATACATGCTTAGTGCTGTATTGCACATTGGTGCCACAGGTTGCGACCCTCATTGCCATGGTACACATGCTGATTGATGAAGCGTATTAAACATCTGCACCAAGGGGCGTTGTGCATCGGTTAATACTCAATACACGTTTTATGCTAGAGAGTGTTGCACATCTGTGTAATAGGATGTGCTCATCAATGCCAGGGCATATACTCGCATTGCTGCATGATATTGCACGTTAGTACCTCAGGATGGTGCTGATCCCTGCAATGGTATGTACATTTGTGCTGCAGACCATTGCACAGTACTGCTCTAAGATGCACCCATCACTTTCATAGTGTACAACCCATTGTTGCAAAGTATTGCACACCAGTGCCGTATGTCACAGTCCATCAGTGTTATTGTATACATGTTCGATACTGTAGAGTTTTGCATTTAAATGCCACACAATTCATCCCTTCAATAACTATGTTCAGAACCTCAGTTACTTCACCTCGGTCTCACAGGATGGTTCCTATGAGTGCTATAATATTGGGGGTTGTGCGAAATTTAAATTAGACCTGCTTGGATGGTGCTGTGGTTCACAGACTTGGCACACATATACCTGTCCACTGGCTGAATTGGCCTTGTGAATTAAATGTGACTGGTGACGTTTTTGCCAACACTAATCCAACAAGCTAACTGGTGGTCATCTTGACGCCTGGCACCACCCTGCCCAAGCAGACTAGGAGGCTCTGCCCATTGGCTATCACTGCTGGCCTGCGGGGGACTAGCCCTCCCAGATGAATGCCATGGCCTGGCCCACCTCTTATGTGGGATTAGAGGAGCTGTTCAGCCACTTGGGATCCCAGCCTCCTTTCCTGTCCGATGCCACCATGCCCAGGTAGGGAAGGTGGCCCTGCCCAGTGCCTGAGCCTTGGCCTGCGGGTACCAGGCCTCATCTTCCCTTCACCTTGATCTTACTGGAGATTGCTGGAGCTGTTCAGCCTGAAGGAGACCCAGACTCCTGTTTGCCTAAAACCACTCTGCCCCTGTTTAGGAAGGTGGCTCTGCCTAGTGGCTGGAACCCAGGCCTTTGGGGACCAGGCCTGACATGCAGAAGCCATGGCTTTGCGCTCCTTTCACTGGGTTTACTGGTGTTGATCAGCCCACAGGAGCCCCAGGCTCCTACCCAGTCCGATAGCACCTTACCCTGGGCAAGGAAGGTGGCCCTGCCCAGTACCTAGAACTCTACCCCTCCTCTCATAGGCTAGGTCGATCTGCTTGTTGGCTGGACCTTCATGGATGTCCAGTCTACATTCCACACCCTGGCGGGACACAAGAGTACTCCCCAGTCAGAAGCCACCTGCCGTTATCTCTGGAGTGAGCTGCACCTGGCAGGTACCAGACGCTTGGAAATTAGGACTGCTACGGACCTCCACCAGAATTGTCTCTGCCCTGACCAGGCATAGTTTGTGTCCTATCACACATGCTCATGCTCCACCTCCGAGAGTAGTGCACCTGCTATGAGAAGATCTCACTTCAGCTGGCGCACGCTGACCCTCACTTTCATAGCACCACAGGGTTTTGACCCGGGCAGACTGCAGGGACCCCACCCGTTTTCCTGTCAACAGTTTCACACCCTTTTGAACTCGCTCTTCAAATTTCCTCTCAACTTTCTCTCATGATACTTGTTGGCTATCAGTCTTGCACCTGTATTTAGCATTCCCAAGCAACCCAACTCCAGGAAGACCTGGGTTCTGCTACTGGCCTAACTCAATCTGTGAGATAAGCTTTGCTCAGAAGGACATGTTCCCCCTGAGTGATGATAGGGATTCCACTCTGGTTTGTTCCCTCTTTCCTCTTCACTCACCATTACTGAGGTAAGCCAGGTTAGTTCCTTTTCCTTCATTTAGTAATACTTATTTTAATAATATGTTTAAATTCAGCAGGCCATCATGTCTCATCTGAGGTCGTAGTTGGATGCAGAAATGTGGGAGAAACAGTCCTATCCCAGGGTTGTTGAAGGGCAAGGAGGGTTACGGCAATGCACCCTTTCCTGGATCAGAGACCGCAGCCAGTGGGACCAGCATCGAAACCATCATTCAGAGGCAGATAGAGAGCCTTCCCAGCCCTTGCTGTGGAAATGGACGCCCAAGGCGGTGGACATGGGCACCCATGGGACATCACAGACAGCCATTTGTGCCACCCAGTCAGGTACTGCTGTTTCTTTCATGCCTGGGGAAGAACGGTCGTCTGACTGCCTCACCAAGTGGGGGGAAGGCCAGTAGCACCGTCAGCATACCTCCATGCAGAATCTGCTCTTGGAGATGCAAAGGGAGCAGAGCCTCCTGTGACAGCCCCAGCTGCACACTGGGAGAGCCCCAGGGTAGTTGGAAGTTCAAGCGACCCTCAGGCAGGAGTCAGCATGAGAGGAACCCAGGGCTGCATGGTGCGGTCAAAGTGTTGATGGTCAATGTATCCTGCAATTCATGCTAATTCTTGGAGTTAGATATGTTCTTCATCACTGCACAAGCCCAGTGGTCCACAAGCAAGAGTTACAGGAAACATTCGCAATGTTCACCCACCTGTAGGCACAGGAAAGGAGGGAGGAAGGTAGAACCACCCCTGGCTAGATGGCCTGGCACCATATTGGGGTTCCGCTCTGAGAGTTGGCAACCATGATTCAGAGAGTGTTTCTAGGCACAGGAGCCCCCATCCCACCATTGTAGCCTGTGGTTGAGCAGACCCCCACAGCAGTGGAGGAAGGAGGCTCTGCCGGCAACCCTTCCTCACACCCAGGTAGGACCGCACAAGTCGGCAAAACCCTAGCCTGGCTACATGGAAAGGGGCAACCGGGTACCTAGCAATGAGGCACCTGCACATCAGCTGTCTGCCACCCATCTGGAGCCAGGGATCGACTTCTGCATCTTGAGAATCCCTGGCTTAGGTAGCGGCCAGAGCCACACTCATTGGCTGGGACCCCTCCACCCTGGTGGGAGGCACAAGAGGAAAAGAACCAGTTTTCTTCACATTCTGTCAAAGCAACTCATGTAAAGCCCGCTGGTGGGCTGTACATGTGGAAGCTTGAGGGTGGCTTCCCCTCCCACACTTCAAAGTAGTATGCGCTGGCTTCTAGGGGCATAGCTTCTCCACCCAGAGAAACTGTGGATTCGCTGTGGCCATGGCTCCTTCTCATCCCCAACACCCAAGCATGGCCAAACAGTCCTTCCCCCAAAATACCACATGTGCCCAATCCATCAGAGTACAGTGCTGGCTAGACCATCCTGAGCAGGCTACATTGCACAGGCATGTCCGCTTCATGTCCCTGCCTCCTCTCCAGGAAGGCAGGTTCAATGGAAAGGCCCATCTCACTGGACTGTAAGGCAGTGACAGACCCACGGCTGGACAAGGCCCTCAAAGTCCCCCTGGGCGTACAATTGAATGACAAATGGGTCCCAAGCCAATGTCACAAAACATTTCAAACTCTCACTCCCAATCACAGATCTGGGTTTAATCCATTGTTATTTTGCTTTCCACGTCACCTCAGTTTGGACCCAGCTATATGCAAATCAGTCTTGACCCTGCTCCCTATGGGAGCAGTCCAGCACCTTGTCCTTACGAACACAGAGGACAGCCATTTACCTTTCTTCTAAGCTGTGCACACAAAGTGACAGAGGGGGATGTTCAAGCAAATATATGTAACCTCTTGGAGGCCTGGCTGGGCTCAAAGAGTCAAATAAGCCCCCATTGGAACTTGTAGGGCGCAGTTCCTGGAGAGATCAACTGCATGACAAGTGGGTCACCTGTCTTTCTTGTAATCCCTGGAAAGCAAGTGACAGAGGGGGCACTTGAGCAAATGTATCCAACTTCCTGAAGGTCTAGCTGGGCTTTAAGAGTCAAATGAGCCCTTAACAGGACTTCCAGAGCAGCCAAGCCATCTGGTCTCATCATGCATTCCTATGGCATGTGCACTTAGATGGCCGGGCTCATGGCGACTGTCTCATGGATCAGATTTTGCTCACCGCTCATCAGTATCACCGTATAAAAGCTTAGTGGTAGTGACTGTTGTACATCAGATTCACAAGATACTCCCCATCAGTATCACAGTACACATGATCAGTGCCGGTGAATATTGTACATTAGGGTCATTGGCTACCGTCCATCAGTATCACAATATGCACTCAGTGCTGTAGAGTATTGCACATCAGTTTCACAGGATCACATTCCTTACAATCAAAACATTAATGCTCAGTGCCAGTAAGTATTGCACATCAGAGAAACAGGATGTGACCACAAGAGACTTAGCCTACATGCTCAGTGCTTGGGAACCTTGCATACCAGTGTAACAGGATATAGTCCATCACTATCACTGTATACACAACCAGTACTGGGGAATATTGCACATCAGTGCACATCAGTTTCACAGGATGCTCCCAATAAGTATCACAGTACACAAACTTAGTGCTGGTGACAATTGTAGATCGGTATCACAGGATACTGCTCATCAGTCCTACAGTATACGTGCTCAGTGCCATCCAGCAGTAGCACAGCATACAAGCTGAGCACCAGTGCCTATTACTCACCAGTGTCACAGCATACCACCCATCAGCATAACGGTATGCATGATCAGTGCCAGTGAGAATTGCACATCAGTGACACAGGATACTGCCAATCTTTATGACAGTATACACTCAGTGCTGAGCATCCACAGTGGTATCAGGCTGTTTCACTGAATGCTCACTTGATAGATCAGCAAATTAGTGGATTCATTAATTTTACCTTCGAGTTTGAGGAAGATTTGGGCATATTATCAATGTCCGAATGTTGTTGCATCTTGTAATTCATTTTTGCCATAGACTTTGCACCTTTACGGAGGGAAGCACAGGATCTGTTCTTCAATTTTGGCGACCTTCAAAGCCCTAGATTGCTACAAAGAAGTTTGCATACTTTCTTGACCAAAATATGACCAATCGAGGATTAGTAGGATTTAGTGAGTATGTGAGTTCGGATTGAAACCACTTTTACTGAATTTCCATAAACTTGCCTATCCAGAGGAAACAACGGTGGCATTGATGCATCCTTGGTCTGTAAATGAAAGAAGACATTTCACAGGGGTTTAAACCAGTGAATTACCAAGGTCTACTGCAAGTTTCATTAAATCACCATCCTGATTCCAGTCCATAAAAGAATATAGCTCTGAATTCAGTCAATGAACGTGTGCTAGTGAGACGATGAAGAAAGACCCACCTCACCATAAAGAATAGTTGCATTTCTACACTATGTGCTCGGAATTCCTTTGACCACCTTTCCTTCTGTCCCGAATTACTTTAGCTAGTCCAAGTTGCAAAGGAGCTTCAAATACTGAGATAAGCTAACCTCTGGAGTGTGCACAAGAGCTGACATTTCAGCACACTCCACACACCAGTTCAGGCAACCAAGTAAGGCCAATCCCTTTGACTCCTCAAAGAAGCAGCCCCTGCCACGCTGGCAATAGCAGTAAAGGTGAGATGTTGAGCAGGCGAGGGAACATGGACGAGTGAGCATAAAAATAAGCACAGAGGGTCATCAGAACATTCTTGTTCTAATCTATACATGGTTGATGGAGCCTTCTCCTTGCCAGACGTTCTCTCTGGAATGATCTTTCTCTCAGGATAGTCTCACTCATTGGGTGCAAGTCTCACACCATGGTCTTCTTACAATAAGGTATGAGACTGATTCTTGAAATTTAGTCCTACTCACTGAATGTGAGGTTCAGTACTTGTGGCACGACTAAGTGTCAATGCATTGGTTAAGTTAGCCAAGAAGGTGACCAAGTATTATATCTCTGAAAGAAAGGAAGGTTATGAACTGGTGGTGGTAGGGAAAAGGGTAGTGATCCAAATTGTAACTTGTATATCTCAACTTAATTACACATTCGGGCTCTCATATATGCTAATAGATGAAGAGGAGTTCAATGGATTTCCAGGACCTCAACTAAGAAAGTTCAAGGTCAAAATCCACTAGTATGGGAGGAAGACAGTTACAGCAGCTCAACTCAGCTCAGGTGTTGGTTTAACTTGCATTATGGGACAGTGCATAATTACTAGCCGTCAATAGAATCCTTCTCCCAGGTGGGCCTCTAAGCACCCTTTAATATCAGATTGACCACAAACTGGGATCACATGCACCCAGAGTGACAGATACTTGATGTTCTCCTCCTAGCTCAACCCACTTCAACTGGTAGAACATGAGAATTCGTCAAAATCAGAAGCTGTCTCCTCTACCAGTCATAACCCTACAGCGAAGTCGACTTCAGACCACTGATTGTGATCAGGTATCCACATAAGTCTTTAAAATGGGAATTTTATGGATTGAGGCAGGGGGCAACATACCATATTTACAAACATTGCACTTTTTGCTCCATTGTTGCCAATAGAACTTTTTGGTTTTTTTCATACCTTTTGGTACCCTTGATCAGTCTATTTTATTCATGTTTTGTTCTTTCAGAATATTCTGTTTTATCCTTAAACTTGGTGATTATTACATTCTATATTTTATTTTCTTACTGGTACCCATTGTGTGGTTGTGCTGTCTAACAACATACCACATACACTGTCTCTGCAGGATGTCTTTCTGCTCAGACCCTTCTGCCAAATAGGAGCCACTGTAACCTTAATAAAAGTCGACTACCTTTATTACATTCTCTGCCTGGGTGGTGTGGACTCTCTAACACAGATTGCAAATGAAGTTTCCTACACTGCTGCTCCGTATTGCACAACACATGATGTTCCCTATTGGCACCAAAATACTCACTCTCACTGCTTAATAGTAAACTGTTGGGTGCAGCCAATCAGTGCAGTTGTTTGCTATTATCTAAGATAACATTTCTTCTACATGTTGCTTCTTCTCTACCATAACTTTGCTCTATCATTACTTTTTCTGTCTATCATTAACATTAAAATAACCATTCACTACAACCTACCATCTCTTTAAGATCTTTCCTTATAACATTATTTTCTCTCTATCTCTTCAACATACCATCCTTTCAGTCCTCTGTAAGTCATTTGTCTTTCACCAGTAAAGTTAAAATACTCTTCATATCGACCATGTCAATTTTACACTAACCAGAGCCATTACAAATGCTCCATATTCCATTTCATTAACATCACTATAGGTATGAATTAAATTAAATACAAAATATGAAACCGTAACCAAAATAACAATAAATGTTTATTTACAAGATATTTTATAAATTGAATTAACTAAATCTCGACCCTAACCTTAAGCCTTACACGCATAAATATATCTATAATATTACTTAAATTATGTTACATTAAATTTAAAAAAAAAACAGCATCCTCACTCTAACACATAAAAATATGTATTTTGTAGTAAATTGATTTATTGTAAAAGGCACATTACAAAAAATAGTGAACCCTAATCTAAAGTGTGTAACAATGAATATTAAGTAAATATTTATGTGAAAGTAAGGTAGAGAAAATGGGTAACTGTCTTTTATAATTACTGCAAAAAATTATTTAAAGGAGGGTATGCCAAGTGGTCCTCTTTAGGCTGGCGGGGGTGCGGTCTGATAAACTATAGATTTAAAAGCTGAGAGATTTGACTGTGTTTTAAACAAGGAACTGGATTTCCTTTATATATTGCTGTACTGCTAGAAATGCAGAGGACCCAGTACAATCAGAACGGTCACGAATATTGATCACAGATTGCACTCCAACTTCTAAGCACTTGCTACTAATTTTGCCATGAAATCTATGTTCTAGTAGAACGTATCACAAAATCTTAGGACGTATCACAAAATCTCCAGTAGCAGGGGGCTGCAGCACGACCTGACTCAGGCCGCTATTTCCAACCTTCTGCAATTGGCTACATTCAGGGATGGTAGCCTGCAAGGAAAAGCAGACCACCATCTTTGTCTATGTATCTCCAAAAGGGAAACATTTTTATAAAGCAGCCAATGTCCACTAGTGGAAACGCTACTGCTTTACAAAGAAAATATTTCCTATTTGAGGATATATCGATAGGAGCAAGCATGGTTTCCAGGACCAGTGTCTATCCCCCAGAGGTTACCGGACAAAATTCCCATTAAGAAAGCTGTCCAACGGGTATAGCTTACCCTTTGCAGATAGGTTACCAGCACCTTTGAGGAGCTATAACTTATCAATAGTTTGCCACTGCAAAAGGGGTCAAAAACCCTTGATATATCTCAAGACAATTTGCAAATTGGATGGGATGTTTATTTCACACCTCCTACTAATTGTGATTCGGAATGAGTTGCTAAACACCTTTTGCTATTCACAAAGGATTTTTCTATTTTCAAAATACTTTGAAGTTTGTAGTAGTAAACATTGTGATTTTGTGCATGGTGGGGTTTGTGACCATAAGATCACTTCACACATTTGGCCCGTTGTTCGTTAGGTCTCAAGAGATCAAGCCAGATTTCAAAATATGAGATGGTGACTAGAGAAAGTGCTTTGAAGATGCTACTTGTTGCAAATAATGGAGATATTTGTTAGTCTATCAGCACATTTTGAGAAAAAACTGTGTTGAATGTTGGTGAGGAGATGACATGTGTGATTAATCTATTTATTTTTGTTTCTGTAAATGACAAGGCCACTATCCATTCCCTGTTATTTTTATGTTTGTAAATGGTTTAAGTTAGAGAATTGTATTTAAATCCTAAGAATTCAAATTGCTGTTCAGAAAAAAATATTTTCTCTTTCGTGGAAGGAGGCTTGGTCATATTATATTACCACATGCCTCATTTAATATTAACACTGGCCTTTCTACCTCTTAGAACAGATTGTGCACATTCTGCAGGCTGCAGAATTCTACTCAGTGCACTTAATAAAAGATGTGTCTTATTTACTTGGTGCACTCCAATCATGGTTTAAAACCTTTACCTTCCTTCACACAGTGGGCACTGGAAGCAACAGTTCCCAATAGTTCTCCACGACAATATAGTACATCGCATATTTATAATGTATGTGTGTCATTAGGAAGCAATGTAGAATTCATTACACTGGGCCTTAAAAAGTGAAGTAACGTGTTAGGTCTTGTTTCAAAGTCTGAGTGCCTTCTTCAAATGAATTCTGCTTTGAGAACCGCATAATGAGAACAAGAAATTGTGCGCGTAGTGAAACAAAACATTTTCTGATAAAGGGTGAATCCCTTTTAACAACCTGTTTCAATTACGTGCAGGCAATTCAGCTTTTTGCTTTCTGCTGCAGATACAAGTCTATAAAACGGTCCATTAACTGGGGCTGTTCACCCAAACTGAGCAAAATTGTCACATTCTTAAATCCTTAAAACAGGAACTCAGCTGAACCCTGTGTGCAGACACGATTATTTTGTTAACATTGAGAGATTATGCAGTATTGGATGGTTTATGAGACACGAGCATTACATTCATATTTAGATGGAAAAGTTGTGTTTTCCAGTAGTGTTGTCCATATTACACACACCCAGTGTTGCAAAGTATCGCAGATCAATGCCAGCCTGCTCATCATGCTGAAGAAGACATGGTATGTGTGGTACATTTTGCTTATTATTGTCACATATTACTACCTATCAGCACCGTAGTATACATGCTTAGTGCTGTATTGCACATTGGTGCCACAGGTTGCGACCCTCATTGCCATGGTACACATGCTGATTGATGAAGCGTATTAAACATCGGCACCAAGGGGCGTTGTGCATCGGTTAATACTCTATACACGTTTTATGCTGGAGAGTGTTGCACATCTGTGTAATAGGATGTGCTCATCAATGCCAGGGCATATACTCGCATTGCTGCATGATATTGCACGTTAGTACCTCAGGATGGTGCTGATCCCTGCAATGGTATGTACATTTGTGCTGCAGACCATTGCACAGTACTGCTCTAAGATGCACCCATCACTTTCATAGTGTACAACCCATTGTTGCAAAGTATTGCACACCAGTGCCGTATGTCACAGTCCATCAGTGTTATTGTATACATGTTCGATACTGTAGAGTTTTGCATTTAAATGCCACACAATTCATCCCTTCAATAACTATGTTCAGAACCTCAGTTACTTCACCTCGGTCTCACAGGATGGTTCCTATGAGTGCTATAATATTGGGGGTTGTGCGAAATTTAAATTAGACCTGCTTGGATGGTGCTGTGGTTCACAGACTTGGCACACATATACCTGTCCACTGGCTGAATTGGCCTTGTGAATTAAATGTGACTGGTGACGTTTTTTCCAACACTAATCCAACAAGCTAACTGGTGGTCATCTTGACGCCTGGCACCATCCTGCCCAAGCAGACTAGGAGGCTCTGCCCATTGGCTATCACTGCTGGCCTGCGGGGGACTAGCCCTCCCAGATGAATGCCATGGCCTGGCCCACCTCTTATGTGGGATTAGAGGAGCTGTTCAGCCACTTGGGATCCCAGCCTCCTTTCCTGTCCGATGCCACCATGCCCAGGTAGGGAAGGTGGCCCTGCCCAGTGCCTGAGCCTTGGCCTGCGGGTACCAGGCCTCATCTTCCCTTCACCTTGATCTTACTGGAGATTGCTGGAGCTGTTCAGCCTGAAGGAGACCCAGACTCCTGTTTGCCTAAAACCACTCTGCCCCTGTTTAGGAAGGTGGCTCTGCCTAGTGGCTGGAACCCAGGCCTTTGGGGACCAGGCCTCCCATGCAGAAGCCATGGCTTTGCGCTCCTTTCACTGGGTTTACTGGTGTTGATCAGCCCGCAGGAGCCCCAGGCTCCTACCCAGTCCGATAGCACCTTACCCTGGGCAAGGAAGGTGGCCCTGCCCAGTACCTAGAACTCTACCCCTCCTCTCATAGGCTAGGTCGATCTGCTTGTTGGCTGGACCTTCATGGATGTCCAGTCTACATTCCACACCCTGGAGGGTCACAAGAGTACTCCCCAGTCAGAAGCCGTTATCTCTGGAGTGAGCTGCACCTGGCAGGTACCAGACGCTTGGAGATTAGGACTGCTACAGACCTCCACCAGAATTGTCTCTGCCCTGACCAGGCATAGTTTGTGTCCTATCACACATGCTCATGCTCCACCTCCGAGAGTAGTGCACCTGCTATGAGAAGATCTCACTTCAGCTGGCGCACGCTGACCCTCACTTTCATAGCACCACAGGGTTTTGACCCGGGCAGACTGCAGGGACCCCACCCGTTTTCCTGTCAACAGTTTCACACCCTTTTGAACTCGCTCTTCAAATTTCCTCTCAACTTTCTCTCATGATACTTGTTGGCTATCAGTCTTGCACCTGTATTTAGCATTCCCAAGCAACCCAACTCCAGGAAGACCTGGGTTCTGCTACTGGCCTAACTCAATCTGTGAGATAAGCTTTGCTCAGAAGGACATGTTCCCCCTGAGTGATGATAGGGATTCCACTCTGGTTTGTTCCCTCTTTCCTCTTCACTCACCATTACTGAGGTCCCCCTGAGTGATGATAGGGATTCCACTCTGGTTTGTTCCCTCTTTCCTCTTCACTCACTATTACTGAGGTAAGCCAGTTTAGTTCCTTTTCCTTCATTTAGTAATACTTATTTTAATAATATGTTTAAATTCAGCAGGCCATCATGTCTCATCTGAGGTCGTAGTTGGATGCAGAAATGTGGGAGAAACAGACCTATCCCAGGGCTGTTGAAGGGCAAGGAGGGTTACGGCATTGCACCCTTTCCTGGATCAGAGACCGAAGCCAGTGGGACCAGCATCGAAACCATCATTCAGAGGCAGTTAGAGAGCCTTCCCAGCCCTGGCTGTGGAAATGGACGCACAAGGCGGTGGACATGGGCACCCATGGGACATCACAGACAGCCATGCGTGACACCCAGTCAGGTACCGCTGTTTCTTTCATGCCTGGGGCAGAACGGTCATCTGACTGCCTCACCAAGTGAGGGGAAGGCCAGTAGCGCAGTCAGCATACCTCCATACGGAATCTGCTCTTGGAGATGCAAAGGGAGCAGAGCCTCTTGTGACAGCCCCAGCTGCACACTGAGAGAGCCCCAGGGTAGTTGGAAGTTCAAGCGACCCTCAGGCAGGAGTCAGCATGAGAGGAACCCAGGGCTGCATGGTGCGGTCAAAGTGTTGATGGTCAATATATCCTGCAATTCATGCTAATTCTTGGAGTTAACTATGTTCTTCATCAATGCACAAGCCCAGTGGTCCACAAGCAAGAGTTACAGGCAACATTCGCAATGTTCACCCACCTGTAGGCACAGGAAAGGAGGGAGGATGGTAGAACCACCCCTGGCTAGATGGCCTGGCACCATATTGGGGTTCTGCTCTGAGAGTTGGCAACCATGATTCAGAGAGTGTTTCTAGGCACAGGATCCCCCATCCCATCATTGTAGCCTGTGGTTGAGCAGACCCCCACAGCAGTGGAGGCAGGAGGCTCTGCCGGCAACCCTTCCTCACACCCAGGCAGGATAGCACAAGTCGGCAAAACCCTAGCCTGGCTACATGGAAAGGGGCAACCGGGTACCTAGCAATGAGGCACCTGCACATCAGCTGTCTGCCACCCATCTGGAGCCAGGGATCGACTTCTGCATCTTGAGAATCCCTGGCTTAGGTAGCGGCCAGAGCCACACTCATTGGCTGGGACCCCTCCACCCTGGTGGGAGGCACAAGAGGAAAAGAACCAGGTTTCTTCACATTCTGTCAAAGCAACTCATGTAAAGCCCACTGGTGGGCTGCACATGCGGAAGCTTGAGGATGGCTTCCCCTCCCACACTTCAAAGTAGTATGCACTGGCTTCGAGGGCCGTAGCTTCTCCACACAGAGAAACTGTGGTTTTGCTGTGACCATGGCTCCTTCTCATGCACAACACCCAAGCATGGCCAATCAGTCCATCCCTAAAAAGACCACAAGTGCCCAATCCATCAGAGTACAGTGCTGGCTAGACCATCCTGAGCAGGCCAAATTGCACAGGCATGTCTGCTACCATTCCTTCGTATAGTATCATGCATACCTAGTGCTGGTGAGTATTGCCCATCATTGAAACAGGAAGGTACTACTAGTAACATGGTATACATGTCCAGTGTTGGAGAATGTTGCACATCTGTTTCACAGGCTAACGCCCATTGGAGTATACACAACCAATGAATGAAGATATATGACCAAAAGGCCCATGTATATATTGGCATTTTCTATGCAACTTCTTTATAAAGCAGAAGGCTGGTGAGATCACCAGACCTAAAACTGTGACAAGGAGGGTATGTCATTTAGGAAAAGCATCCACTTAATTGGAGGAAACATGACTGTCGAACATTGGCCAAAACTGAGATAGTAATAACAGAGGATGTATCTAATTTTTCATAGGTTGAGTTTAAGCCTTTTTTGTAAGTTGTGCCTATTATTCTAGATAGGAGAACCAAGATAAGTTGATTCACACAGAATCACGCGATGTTAGTGAAATGGCCATTCTTTATTGAATTATATACTGAAGAGCAACAGTGTTGGTACGACTCCCCCGGTCTTCCTGTCCCTTTATTGTATTTGCCTTTGTGTTTTTCCTTTTTGCCTACACTTTTTTTATGTTTAGGTTCATTAGTTATAAGCCTGAAGCCTATTGACGAGTAAATAAATAGGGGGCTATGTCCTGTAAGACTGTAGTGTATAATCGATTTTCGAGAAAAAAGTATATTGCACAAGTTTAGAATTTAAAATGAATTTGGAGAAAACATGATTTTGCCAACAGCTTGATGTGAGATATCAGAGTCAGATCTTTAGGAAGCAGAAAACCCAGTACAGGCAATTTAGGCACTTGAGCTAAACGAAAACACCGCATAGATCAGTTTCCTGGTGATGAAAAGGATTCCATTTCATTACCTGTTCAGAAAGGCCTTGTATTTTTTGATAAAATGGTGGGTGTCAAGAGATTAAGCTGAAACTATCACAGCGTCCCTGATATTCTCTAAAATAATCATAGATACAAAGTTAATAGCGGAGAGCATGGAGGATGTGGAAAGCATCTCGTTATTGGATCGCTGCCTGCACACAACCTGGAAATTTCAGATAATGATTCAAAGTGCAACAACCTCCTCACAAACCAGCCCCATTTCAACACATACTTAAAATCTCTCCTTTCTCTGCACTGCTTAACCATATATTGGAATTTAGATGTTTGGTGTTAGACCTGACAGCCTTAGGTTAGTCACCCCTAACTTTTTGCCTGCCTCCCTCCACTTTGTGGACACTGTTTTCGCTGGTTTTTAGACTCTGCGCACTTTACCACTGCTAACCAGTGCTAAAGTGCATATGCTCTCTCCCTTAAAACATGGTAACCTTGAATCATACCTGATTGGACTATTAATTTACTTATAAGTCCCTAGTAAGGTGCACTTTATGTGCATAGGGCTGGTAAATTAAATACTACTAGTGGGCCAGCAGCACTGGTTGTGCCACCCACTTAAGTAGCCCCTTTTCCTTGTCTCAGGCCTGCCATTGCAAGGCCTGTGGGTGCAGTTTCACTGCCACCTCGACTTGGCATTTAAAAGTACTTGCCAAGCCTAGAACTCCCCTTTTTCTACATATAAGTCACCCTTAATGTGTGCCCTAGGTAACCCCTAGAGCAGGGTGCTGTGTGGGTAAAAGGCAGGACATGTACCTGTGTAGTTATATGTCCTGGTAGTGTAAAACTCCTAAATTCGTTGTTACACTACTGTGAGGCCTGCTCCCTTCATAGGCTAACATTGGGGCTGCCCTCATACACTGTTGAAGTGGCAGCTGCTGATCTGAAAGAAGCAGGAAGGTCATATTTAGTATGGCCAGAATGGTAATACAAAATCCTGCTGACTGGTGAAGTCGGATTTATTATTACTATTCTAGAAATGCCACTTTTAGAAAGTGAGCATTTCTTTGCACTTAAATCCTTCTGTGCCTTACAATCCACGTCTGGCTGGGCTTGGTTGACAGCTCCTTGTGCATTCACTCAGACACACCCCAAACACAGGGTACTCAGCCTCACTTGCATACATCTGCATTTTGAATGGGTCTTCCTGGGCTGGGAGGGTGGAGGGCCTGCTCTCACACAAAGGACTGCCACACCCCCTACTGGGACCCTGACAGACAGGATTGAACTGAAAGGGGACCTGGTGCACTTCTTAGCCACTCTTTAAAGTCTCCCCCACTTCAAAGGCACATTTGGGTATAAAACAGGGCCTCTGCCCTACCTCATCAGACATTTGCTGGAGTTGAAACCTGAACCAGAAACTACATCCTGCCAAGAAGAACTGCCTGGCTGCTCAAAGGACTCACCTGTCTGCTTTCTACAAAGGACTGCTGCATTGCTGTTGGCCTGCTGCCTTGCTGAACTCTTGTCTGGCTGTGAAAGTGCTCTCCAAGGGCTTGGATAGAGCTTGCCTCCTGTTCCCTGAAGTCTCAGGACCAAAAAGATTTCCCTTTTTCACTTGGACGCTCCGTGCGCCGAAAATTTCGACGCACAGCTTGTGCTGCGGCGAGAAAAACACCGCACACCGACGCTGATCAACGCGACGCTCTGGGGACAACCGGAAATCCGACGCACGGCTTCGCAAGGACAACGCCGCCCGACCTCTAGAGGAGAAATCGACGCAATGCCTGCCGTGAGATCGTAATTTCAATGCGCAGCCCCGCAGAACGACGCGCAGCCGGAAAACAAGCAGGAAAATCCACGCACAGACCCTGGACATCTGGTAATCCCCGCGATCCACAGAAAGAGACTGTCCGCGTGCCGGAAAACGACGCACGACTTCCCCGCGTGGAAAATAACGACGCAAGTCCGTGTGTGCTGAGGAGAAATCGACGCACACACCCTTTTTCCACGCACCTCGTCTTTTGTGGCCCTCTAAGGAGATTTTTCCACGCTAAACCAGGTACTTGTGCTTGAAAGAGACTTTGTTTATATTCTAAAGACTTAGGACACTTTATATCACTTTTCAGTGATATCTCTACAATTTTCCATTGCAACTTTATTCTTTTTGACCTACAATTATTCTGATAAATATTATATATTTTTCTAAACACTGTGTAGTGTATTTTTGTAGTGCTATATGGTGGTATTGTATGATTTATTGCACACATACTTTACACATTGCCTTCTAAGTTAAGCCTGACTGCTCGTGCCAAGTTACCAGAGGGTGGGCACAGGATAATCTTGGATTGTGTGTGACTTACCCTGACTAGAGTGAGGGCTTTTGCTTGGACAGGGGGTAACCTGACTGCCAACCAAAAACCCCATTTCTAACATTGGTGATCAGCGGTGAGGATAGGACTTCTATTTGTGCAGTGACATAGAGTAGCTAAGTATTTCACTACCTACCCACAGTTGAAGGTCAACTTGGTTTTTATCTCTTTTTGCAAATCCGTTTTTTTTTTCCTGACAATTTTCAAAAACTAAATCCTCACTCAACATGTCTTTGACTGGGTCTCAGACAGGGGACTTTGACCTAGTCCAGTTGGATACATATACGGTCAAACAACTAAGAGGATTCTGCAGGGCATTGAGGGTACCCACCCAAGGGGCCTCCAGAAAGGAGGACTTTCAAGTGACGCTGAGGGCCTGGGCAGAAGCCCATTTAGAGGATGATGAGGAAGAGGAGCCAGAAAATGGCCCCTCAGAGGAATTTTCACTATCTGTGGATGGTGTTACCACTGCAATTGTGCACCCTTCCAGACCAGGGAGCAGTGTCTCTGTGCAAAGCCTGACCGCAGAGGAAAGGAGAGAAGAAAGGGAGTTCCAATTGCAAATGGCAAAACTGAAAATTGAGGCTCAACAGGAGGAGAGAAGGGCAGAAAGAGAAGCCAAACAAGCTGAGGCTGAAAGAGCAGCCAAACAGATTGAAGCTGAAAGAACAGCCAAACAAGCGGAAGCTGAAAGAGCAGCCAAACAGGTGGAAGCTGATTATAAAGGTTTATATGACTTGATTCTAAGAGAGCATATGCTTAATACTACTTATACAGAGTTGCGCCAGCACTTAGTGGATAGCAAGCTGACTGATCCCAGGAAGCTTGCTGAGGAGGCGGACCTCTGGGTTAGCACCAGAGTGTCCAAGAAGGTACCTGGGGGGGGCTCCCACAAAGGTGGTCCAGGTTCCCAACAGAAGAAAGAGGGGGGAGATAAACTTGCAGATAAGGAACTCTCCAAAGGCCCCCAAAAGAATCCCCAGGGAGGGGGTGGCAACCCTTCCTTTTCCAAATTTGGGAAAAAGCCAGGGACATATGACAGGTCAGGGAAACCTAACCCCAAATGCATGGAGTGTTACCAGTATGGTCACTATAAAGGTGATCCCCAGTGCCCCAAGAGGGCACCGTCCACTACCGGACAGGCACCTGGGTTGACTAGTGTAGCGCTCGGGGGGGAGATGGACCCAGATAGCTTTGGGGAACAGGTAGAGATTTCCCTAGTGTCCCTGGGAGAAGGAGAAATGGTGCCCAAGGTCCACATGCCCAAAAATACTTCCAAGTACCGGCAGTGGGTCACCATTGATGGGCAGAAGGTGGAGGCTCTGCGTGACACAGGAGCCAGTATGACTACTATCAAGAGTCAGCTGGTGTCAACAGAGCAGATAGTATCTAATACATTCCACCAGGTCATAGTCGCTGACAATCGCGAGAGTCACCTACCGGTGGCTCTGGTTCCCTTTGAGTGGGGGGGGGGTCTCTGGTACTCTGAAAGTAGCTGTGAGTCCTGCCATGCCTGTAGATTGTCTGTTAGGCAATGATCTTGAGCATACTGCTTGGAAAGAAGTGGAGCTCAAGTCTCACCTGGAGATGTTAGGGTTACCTGAGTGGGTCTGCATGACCACACGGTCCATGGCTGACCGAGAGGGAAGTCAAGGGCATCTGGAGCCTGGAACGATGGCCCAGAGAGCTGCCAAGAGGAGGGACCAGGGGCACGGGAAACCGGCCCCAGAAGTTCCCGCAGTGGCTGACGGGGCTCCTGAGGAGGAGGCTCCCGAGCCAACTGGGGAAGACATTGCCACTCTAGGTGACTTACCTGAGCTTGCTGGCTGGCAAGTTGAGGATGGACCCACCAGGGAGGAATTCTGCAAGGCGCAGAAAGAATGTCCCACTCTAGAAGGTCTGAGGAAACAAGCCTCAAACCAGGCGGCAGGTGACACCTCTGGCGATCACCACCTATATTGGGAGAATGATCTCCTCTACAGTGAGCGTAAGGTTCCGGCCTTTGGGGCAGCACGTACGCTGGTGGTCCCCCAATGTTACCGAACCTTCCTACTGGGTCTGGCTCACGACATTCCCCTGGCAGGACATTTGGGGCAAGGCAAGAACTTTAACAGGCTTGTCACCCACTTTTATTGGCCCAAAATGAGGACACACTCAGATAAATTCTGCAGATCCTGTCCTACCTGCCAGGCCAGTGGTAAAGCAGGAAAAAGGGGTAAAAGCCCCCTGATTCCACTTCCTGTCGTTGGCACCCCCTTTGAAAGGGTGGGCATCGACATTGTTGGTCCCGTGGACCCCAAAACTGCCTTAGGCAACAGGTTCATCCTGGTTTTGGTGGACCATGCCACCCGTTACCCAGAGGCAATCCCTCTGAGGACCGTAACTGCACCGGTGGTGACCAGGACTCTGATAGGGATATTTACCCGTGTGGGATTCCCCAAGGAGATAGTGTCTGACAGAGGCACCAACTTCATCTCTGCATACATGAAGTCTCTGTGGGATGCGTGTGGTGTAACCTACAAGTTCACCACACCCTATCACCCCCAGTCTAATGGTCTTGTGGAGAGATTCAACAAGACCCTGAAAGGCATGATTGGTGGCCTCCCTGAGGCCATGAGGCGTAAGTGGGACGTCCTCTTACCATGCCTTCTCTTTGCTTACAGAGAGGTCCCCCAGAGGGGGGTAGGGTTCAGTCCCTTTGAGCTTCTCTATGGGTACCCTGTCAGGGGACCCTTAAGCATTGTCAAGGAGGGATTGGAGAAGGCTCCAAAGGCACCCCCTCAGGACGTGGTCAGCTACATGTTGGCCCCCCGCAACCAGATGACCCGCTTCTGGAAAGAGGCCCAAAGTAACCTTGAGGCCAGTCAAGAGGTAATGAAACACTGGTATGACCAGAAGGCCACCCTGATAGAGTTTCAACCTGGAGACAAAGTGTGGGTAATGGAGCCAGTAGAGCCTAGAGCTCTCCAGGACCGCTGGTCTGGCCCATTTGAAATCAAGGAGCGGAAAGGGGAGGCCACTTACCTAGTGGACCTCCAAACCCCTAGGATTCCCCTAAGGGTGCTCCATGTGAACCGACTAAAGGCTCACTGTGAGAGGTCGGACATCAACATGCTTCTGGTCACAGATGAAGGAATGGAAGAGGAGAGTGAACCTCTCCCCGACCTCCTCTCTGCCCAAGAAGGTGATGGGTCAGTAAGCGGGGTCATTCTTTCTGACTCCCTGACTCTAAACCAGAGAGGAGACTGCTATGAGCTGTTGGAGCAGTTCTCCCCCCTGTTCTCCCTTACTCCTGGACTGACCCACCTCTGTGTTCATGATATTCACACCGGTGACAGTCTCCCTGTGAAGAACAAAATTTACAGGTTGTCGGATAAGGTGAAGGCCAGCATCAAGGAGGAGGTCTCCAAGATGTTGACTCTAGGGGTTATCGAGAAATCCAGTAGTCCCTGGGCCAGCCCAGTGGTGTTGGTCCCTAAGGCTACTGCCCCAGGTGCAAAGCCAGAACTCCGGTTCTGTGTGGACTACCGGGGTCTCAACTCAGTCACACGGACTGATGCTCACCCCATCCCCGAGCTGATGAGCTCGTTGACAGGCTGGGCGCTGCCAAGTTCCTGAGTACATTTGATCTTACTTCGGGGTACTGGCAGATCGCCCTGACTGAGGGGGCTAAAGAAAGATCCGCATTTTCAACCCCTGATGGCCATTACCAGTTCCGGGTGATGCCGTTTGGATTGAAAAATGCCCCGCTACATTCCAACGGTTGGTTAACGGGGTCCTAGCTGGCAAGGATGCCTTCTGTGCAGCCTACCTGGATGACATAGCTGTTTACAGTTCCAGCTGGGAGGAACACCTGCTTCACCTCAAGGAGGTGCTTCAGGCCCTGCAACAGGCAGGCCTGACCATCAAGGCTAGTAAGTGCCAGATTGGGCAGGGTTCCGTGGTGTAGTTGGGACACCTAGTGGGTGGTGGCAAGGTGCAGCCACTCCAGGCCAAGATTGAAACTATCAAGGCCTGGCAACCACCGCGAACGCAGACTGAGGTGAGAGCCTTTTTAGGCCTCACAGGATACTACCGCAGATTTGTCAAGGGCTATGGTACCATTGTATCACCCTTGACAGAGCTCACTTCCAAGAAACAAACTAGGTTGGTGAATTGGACAGAGGCTTGTCAGAAAGCCTTTGACACCCTGAAGGAAGCCATGTGCACGGCCCCCGTGCTCAAGGCCCCTGACTACTCCCAGGAATTTATCGTGCAGACAGACGCTTCAGAGCATGGCATAGGGACAGTCCTAGCACAGCTAAATGAGGAGGGCCGAGATCAACCGGTAGTCCTTATTAGCAGAAGGCTATTACCACGGGAACAGAGGTGGAGTGCTATTGAGAGAGAAGCTTTTGCTGTGGTATGGGCACTAAAGAAGCTAAGACCCTACCTGTTTGGGACTCACTTCCGGGTCCAGACAGACCACAGGCCCCTCAGATGGCTCATGCAGATGAGGGGTGAGAATCCAAAACTCTTGAGGTGGTCCATTTCCCTACAGGGGATGGACTTTACGGTGGAACATCGCCCAGGGGTTGACCACGCCAATGCTGATGGTCTCTCCAGGTACTTCCGCCTTAGCGATGAGAGCTCCCAGGAGGTCGGATAGCTCTCCCCACTTTCAGCTGGGGGACACACATGTTAGACCTTACAGCCTTAGGGTAGTCACCCCTAACTTTTTGCCTGCCTCCCTCCACTTTGTGGACACTGTTTTTGCTGGTTTTTAGACTCTGCGCACTTTACCACTGCTAACCAGTGCTAAAGTGCATATGCTCTCTCCTTTAAAACATGGTAACCTTGAATCATACCTGATTGGACTATTAATTTACTTATAAGTCCCTAGTATAGGCCGGTAGATTAAATGCTACTAGTGGGCCTGCAGCACTGGTTGTGCCACCCACTTAAGTAGCCCCTTTTACTTGTCTCAGGCCTGCCATTGCAAGGCCTGTGTGTGCAGTTTCACTGTCACCTCGACTTGGCATTTAAAAGTACTTGCCAAGCCTAAACCTCCCCTTTCTCCACATATCAGTCACCTCTAATGTGTGCCCTAGGTAACCCCTAGAGCAGAGTGCTGTGTGGGTAAAAGGCAGGACATGTACCTTTGTAGTTTACATGTTCTGGTAGTGTAAAACTCCTAAATATGTTTCTACACTACTGTGATGCCTGCTCCCTTCATAGGCTAACATTGGGGCTGCCCTCATACATTGTTGAAGTGGTAGCTGCTGATCTGAAAGGAGTAGGAAGGTCATATTTAGTATGGCCGGAATGGTAATACAAAATCCTGCTGACTGGTGAAGTTGGATTTAATATTACTATTTTAGAAATGACACTTTTAGAAAGTGAGCATTTCTCTGCACTTAAATCTTTCTGTGCCTTACAATCCACGTCTGGCTGGGTTTAGTTGACAGCTCCTTGTGCATTCACTCGGACACACCCCAAACACAGGGTACTCAGCCTCACTTGCATATATCTGCATTTTGAATGGGTCTTCCTGGGCTGGGAGGGTGGAGGGCCTGCTGTCACACAAAGGACTGCCATACCCCCTACTGGGACCCTGGAAGACAGGATTGAACTGAAAGGGGACCTGGTGCACTTCTAAGCCACTCTTTGAAGTCTCCCCCACTTCAAAGGCACATTTGGGTATAAAACAGGGCCTCTGCCCTACCACCTCAGACACTTCCTGGAGAAGAAACCTGAACCAGAACCTGCACCCTGACAGGAAGAACTGCCTGGCTGCCTAAAGGACTCACCTGACTGCTTTCTACAGAGGACTGCTGCCTTGCTGTTGCCCTTCTGTCTTGCAGATTTCTTGCCTTGCTGCAGAGGTGCTCTCCAAGGGCTTGGATAGAGCTTGCCTCCTGTTCCCTGAAGTCTCAGGACCAAAAATACTTCTCTCTTGCAACTGGACTCCTTGTGCGACTAATAATTTGACGTACAGCTTGTTCGCGGTGGAAAATTCACTGCATGCCGAACCGGAAAGACGCTGCTCGACTTCGCGAGGAAAAGATCGACGAAGCGCCTGCGGTGCGACCGGAACTTCGACGCAGGGCCCGTCTGGACAACGCCGCCCGACTTCCAGAGGGGAAATTGACGCAGCGCCTGCCGTGAGGGAGAAAATTCCACGCATCGCCCACTGGAACGACGCGCAGCCGGTCAACAAGCCCAGGATTCCACGCACGGACCCCGGGGCGTCTGAAAACCCGCAACCCGAAGAGGAGACCCGTCCGGGTGCCGGAAATCGACGCAACGTCTTCCCCGCGTGAATAATAACGACGCAAGTCAGTGTGTGAAGAGGCGAAACCGGCGCACACACCATTTTTCCACGCATCTCCTCATCTGCGGCCCTTTGCGGAGATTTTTCACTCCAACCAGGTACTTTGTGCTTTAAAGAGACTTTGGGCCAGATGTAGCAAACCATTTGCGACTCGCAAACGGCGAAAATCGCCGTTTGCGAGTCGCAAACGTGGGTTTGCCATGCAGAAATGCATATTGCGAGTCGTTACCGACTCGCAATATGCATTTCCGACTCGCAAATAGGAAGGGGTGTTCCCTTCCTATTTGCGAATCGCAGTGGGATGCAATACCATTTGCGACCGCATACGCGGTCACAAATGGCATCGCAGTTACCATCCACTTCAAGTGGATGGTAACCCACTCGCAAATTGGAAGGGGTCCCCATGGGACCCCTTCCAGTTTGTAACTGGACCCAAAAATATTTTTTCAGGGCAGGGAGTGGTCCCTTGGACCACTCCCTGCCCTGAAAAAATACCGAAACAAAAGGTTTTGGTTTTTTTTTAAGTGCAGCTCGTTTTCCTTGAAGGAAAACGGGCTACACTTAAAAAAAAAATAAACTGCTTTATTTAAAAGCAGGTCACGAACATGGAGGTCTGTTGACGTCAGCAGGCCTCCATGTTAGCGAGTGCCTATACTCGCTATGGGGCTGCAATTTGCGACCCACCTCATGAATATTCATGAGGTGGGTCATTGCGACCCCATAGCGAGTTGCAGTCGGTGTCTGAGACACCGTACTGCATAGCAATTTGCGACTTGCAAATTGCGAGTCGCAGGGACTCGCAATTTGCAAGTCGCAAATTGACGATTTGCTACATCTGGCCCAATGTTTGCTTTTTAAAGACTTAAGACACTTTATATCACTTTCCAGTGATATCTTTACAATTTTCTATTGCATCTTTTTTCGTTTTGACCTGCAAATATCCAGGTAAATAATATATATTTTTCTAAACACTGTGTGGTGTATGTTTGTGGTGCTATATTGTGTTATTGTATGAGTTATTGCACAAATACTTTACACATTGTCTTCTAGGTTAAGCCTGACTGCCCAATGCCAAGCTACCAGAGGGTGGGCACAGGATAATTTGGATTGTGTGTGACTTACCCTGACTAGAGTGAGGGTCCTTGCTTGGACAAAGGGTAACCTGACTGCCAACCAAAGACCCAGTTTCTAACATTGGTGATCAGCGGTGAGGATAGGACTTGTATTTGTGCAGTGACATACAGTAGCTAAGTATTTCACTACCTACCCACAGTTGAAGGTCAACTTGATTTTTATCTCTTTTTGCAAATTTGTTTTTCCTGACAATTTTGTAAACCTAAATACTCACTGAACATGTCTCTGGCTGGGTCTCAAGCAGGAGATTTTGACCTAGCCCTGTTGGAGACATATACTGTCAAACAGCTAAAGGGGTTCTGCAGGGAGATGAGTGTACCCACCTAAGGGGCCTCCAGAAAGGAGGACTTTCAAGTGGCGCTGAGGGCCTGGGCAGAAGCCCATTTAGAGGAGGATGCTGAGGAGGAGGAGCCAGAAGATGGCCCCCCAGAGGATGTTTTGCCATCAGTGGGTGATGTTACCACTGCAATTGTGCCCCCTTCCAGACCAGGGAACAGTGTCTCTGATCAAGGCCTGACCGCAGAGGAAAGGAGAGAGGAGAGGGAGTTCCAATTGCAAATGGCAAGACTGAAAATTGAGGCTCAACAGGAGGAAAGAAGGGCAGAGAGAGAAGCCCAAGCAGCTGAGAGAGCCTTGGCTGAAAATAAACTTTTGTTGGCTCATGAACTGAGTCTCAAGGAGCTGGATCTTAAGTCAAGACAGTCTGAATCCAGCAGTAATGGTGGCAGCATACAGACAGGACCTGCTGGAGAAAAGAAGTTTTGTATACCCAAAAATGTGGTGCCCAGTTTTGGGGTGGGAGATGACATAGATAAATGGCTAGCTGCTTATGAAGTTGCACTAAGGGCTCATGAGGATCCGGAAGGGCAATGGGGTACAGCTATGTGGAGTTATGTGCCACCATTGGGGAGTGACACACTTCTCACATTGGACAGACCAGATCAAAACACATATCCACTTCAGAAAGCCATTTTATTTGGCAAGTTTGGGCTGACCCCTGAGAAATACCGTCAGAGGTTCAGGGACAGCACCAAACTATCCACACAAACATGGGTAGATTTCTTTGACTTTTCCAGTAAGGCACTGAATGAATGGGTGCGGGCTGCAATGTAGATGATTACACATGATTGTATAATTTGATACTGAGAGAGCATATGCTCAGTATTTGTTTTACAGAGTTGCACCAGCACCTAGTAGACAGTAAGCTGTCTGATCCCAGGAAGCTTGCTGAGGAGGCGGACATCTGGACTAGTACCAGAGTGTCCAAAAAGGTATCTGGGGGGGACACCCACAAAGGTGGTCAGGGCTCCCATCAGAAGAAAGAGGGGAGAGAAAAACTTAAAAACAAGGAGTTCTCAAAAGGCCCCCAAAATAGTTCCCAAGGGAGTAGTGGTAACCAGTCCCGGTCTGATTCTCAAAAGAAAGGTTTTACTGACTATAAGACAGGGAGGTTTGTACCCCACTGTGCAGAGTGCAATAAGTATGGACACTCTGAGGGTGACTCCAAGTGTCCCAAGAGGGCACAGCTCCCCAAAGGATGGCAGACACCTGGGTTGGCTAGCGTAGTGCTCGGGGAGAAGATGGTCCCAGTCAGTTTTGGGGAGCAGACAGAGGTAAACCTAGTGTTCCTGGGGGATGCAGAGATGGTGCCAAAACCCCACATGCCTGCCAATACTTCCAAGTATAGACAGTGGGTCACCATCAATGGGAAAAGGGTGGAGGCTCTGCGTGACACAGGAGCCAGCATGACTACTGTCAAGGGTCAGCTGGTGTCAGCAGAGCAGGTCATCCCAAATACATTCCACCAAGTCATAGAGCCACCTACCGGTAGCTCTGGTTCCCTTTGATTGGGGGGGGGGAGTCTCTGGTACTCTAACAGTAGCTGTGAGTCCTGCTCTGCCTGTAGATTGTCTGTTAGGCAACGACCTTGAGCACACTACCTGGAAGGAGGTAGAGCTAAGGTCTCACTTGGAAATGTTAGGATTGCCTGAGTGGGTCTGCATGACCACACGGTCCATGGCTGCCCGAGAGGGAAGTCAAGGGCGTCTGGAGCCTGAAACAATGGTCCAGACAACTGCCAAGAGGAGGGGCAAGGGGCGCGGGAAACCGGTCCCAGAAGTTCCCGCAGTGGTTGACGCGGCCCTTTTCGGAGATTTTTCACTCCAACCAGGTACTTTGTGCTTGAAAGAGACTTTGTTTGCTTTTTAAAGACTTAAGACACTTTATATCACTTTCCAGTGATATCTTTACAATTTCTTATTGCATCTTTTATCGTTTTGACCTGCAAATATCCAGATAAATATTAAATATTTTTCTAAACACTGTGTGGTGTATTTTTGTGGTGCTATATTGTGTTATTGTATGAGTTATTGCACAAATACTTTACACATTGCCTTCTAAGTTAAGCCTGACTGCTCAGTGCCAAGCTACCAGAGGGTGGGCACAGGATAATTTGGAATGGTTGACTTACCCTGACTAGAGTGAGGGTCCTTGCTTGGACAGGGGGTAACCTGACTGCAAACCAAAGACCCCATTTCTAACACTTTGCAAATAATATAACGCTATGCTCAGGCATTTTATAGCACATTGTTCAACGGGATTTGTGGAAGAAAATTTACAGGACATGCGCATGAAAAAGAAGAGCTGATCTGCCTGCACTGCATTAGTTAAGCCACTGAAGTGATGACTCAAGGGGAAGAGAATTTATAACTGCAGGTGTCAGAAGACAATACTATAAAAATTCATGTTCTACTTAAAATGGTATAAAACGCGAGGCACGGCTTTTGGACTGTAGCATCTTCCAGCATTTCAGTGCATTACCAAGATGAGATCAGTTTATTAGTCTAACAGCAGAAATCAAGGCTGTTTGATCTGGGTTGCACTGGCATCATTTAAGTGATTAATAGGAGTGAATTTGGTACTTGAAAATGTGCTTGTTTGAGAGCACTGAAGGTAGAAGGGGGACATATTTTAACATACTCACAGGTATTCTTTGTGCACGGATGTATTCCTCCTCTAATGGGGGTTTCCTCTTTATCATCTAGCACAGTACTTGACCTCACACTGTTCACCAGTGCCAGAGTATGTGGAGTACGAGTTCTGGATTCTCACACTGTGTTGTCTTTTTTTGTATTTCTGCAGCCCTTTATCTCTGCACGAGGCATCGAAGTGCATTTGCAGATGTGTAGCACGTGCTCTGTGGGCATGCTGGGCTGGGAGAGTGTGGGTCTGTGGTGTGGCTTTTGTAGGACGTGTTTCAGTGTCACCTGTGATGCTCATGGTCTGCACTGGCCCTTACTGTGTACTGAAGTGAAAGCAGTGACAGACAAGCGTATATGCGTATACAGGCGATAATATATGGAAGGAGAGAGAGCTATGAGCACACAGGGAAGTGTTCTAGTGCTATGTGTGTATAGCAGACGCTGCTCGTATCAAGGTGGTGTGAACATGTAGCTGTGTTTTTGCATGGAGTGGAGCAAACAAGAGTGAGGAATTGCTTCACACGTGGAAGTGCCTACTATCGTTGGGTTGATTTGTTCTATCTCATGGTGGGTTTAACTCTGGGTTCTCTATTCCCTCCTCGAGATGGCAAAATGTCCTGTTTGCCAGTTGTGTGGACAATCCTTAGCAGTTTGGGAAGAGCCAATTCTTCAACACCTTCTTGAATTCTAGGTGGCCCTGGATATCTCTAGTCTTTGCTGGGAGTGTGTCAAGGTATTGCAGCTTCTATGGAGAAGAAGATTCTACAGATATGCTGTTCTTATAGGGACAGATGCTCTGGTGCAGCAGTCTGAGGAGCAGGACTCCTTTTTATGAATATGTTTACCTGGAACACTGGAGGGCCCCTGTAATAGAAAGTGCTGTGGGCAATGCAATGAGTTTTGAAGAATAAGAGACTGGCAACTTGCATCATTGAAGTCACTGGAATGTAGGTGAGATGTGATCTGGTAGATGTAAGTGTAGCAGCTGTTTTGCTTACATGTTTTAGATTCTATTCAGTGTCCATCTGTAGTAACTACTCAAACTGCCTACTAGTGCCAGATTCTCACACTGTGTACTTAACCAACCTCCTTACACTCTCCACTAGGGGCTCCTACTTACAATGTAAACTAGTGCCCACTTCTCGTCCTTCCCAGTACTGCCAGCAAATATCAGCTCTTCTGATTTTCCACCCGTGCCAGCACCTCACTGCCCATCAAGGCCTGGACCCTACAGCATACCAGTCCCCAGCTGGCACACTCCCCAACTATGCTGGGTCTTGGCATGCTCATGTCCACAAGTACCAGCATGTCTCACTTCATAGTCGTGCCATCTCATTACACCAACTCCCCTAGAGCCAGACTCACAGTTCAAACCAGTGCCATTTTCTCATACTTTTCACCAGTATCAGCTTCTTAGTCTGCTAATGTGTCTATCCCTCACTGCCCACCCACATCTACTCCTCCCAGTGCTCCACTGTCCCTAACTCACACATTGCCAAGTAACCCCAGTTTCTCAAACTGCCCACTAATGCCAGAGATTGCCCACCACTGCCAGCTCATTGCAGTTCCCAACACTGCCAACTCTGTACACTGCCCAATAGTGCCTGCTCATTATTCTCCCTACATGCACCTATTTCAGATACTGTTCATTCATTTTCACAATGCTAGCTTCCCGTACTGCTAAGCAATGTTAGTCCCTCACATTTCCTACCAGTAGAGATTCCTCACAACGCCTGCCAGTGCACGTTCCTCACCCTACCTACTAGCACCTGCTGCTCACACTTACCAGTCACTGTAACTTATTCTACTGCACACCAGTGCAGGGACAAATGAGCCTCTTCACCCAGGCTTGCTAGGCATTCTGTTCACCAGTGCTTGCTTCTCACACATAGCCATGCTCTTCGCATTGCCCAATAGTGCCTGTTTCTCATGCACGCTATCCATCAGTGCTGTTGACTCCTACTGTGCACCGGTGCTAGTTCCAAACACAGCCGACCAATACCACCTCTTCGCACTGGAAGCCAGTTAAGAAAGGCAGACTGCCTGCCCATGTGGGGTTTTTCACAATAGCGTCTGGATAGAACTTCAGGGGGATGTTATCAACAACTGGCGATGTTGGACACTTATTGTAAATCTAATAAACTTGTGGTAAATAAATAACACCATGTTAGTTTCCATTTTAGTTAGCCTCATAGGAGGCCTGCCTGCAGACTTTAATCTGTAAAGTGTCAAGTTCCTAACAGCACAGGAGAAATTGTGAGTTCATGATGGCTGCCTGCTGTCTATGCTGACATGGTTTGTTACTTTTGTCATTAACAAAATGGCACATTACTTAAAGTTAAACATGTGAATAGATCAGGCATACTTTTTTGCGATGATAATTTTGTCTGGTAAGAAATACAGCGATCTGAGCCCTGTTTTATTTTGAAAACATGAGATATAAACAGTGGGTACATCTTTTTCAAACCCTGATATTTGACCATCGATTACTAGTGGTCTGTGCACTAGAATTGTTGCCAGAGTTCACGCATGATTGTCAGTCCAGCTGCTGATTCCTGACTCCGGGAGTGATGCTAAAGGTATCCCTGACCACACACACATTCTCACCAGTTGGGCTGAACTCTGAAAAGGAACAGTTGACTTAGTTCAATCGTATGTGGTGTGATCCACCTTAAGAAACTTAAAAAACATGTTTTTTTTTATTTATAGGTTTTTGTAGAGGGCACAGCTACACAGGAAAAGTGTCCTGGTGCTAAGGTCCAATGACCACAGTCAGAGGCAGAGATTATTTAAAAAGCCAGATTGAACAGCCAGGTTTTTAGGCTCCGTTTGAAGGAACTGTTGTCTTTGGTGACCTGTGGATGGAAGGAAAGAGCATTCCAGCTAGAAACGGCAAGTGCAGAGAAGGAAGAGCCACCGCATTTCTTCCTCTTGGTTTTTGGCACAATATCCTACTAGGCATCTGAGGAACACAGAGTTCCCGCTGGCAGATAGTGTGTAAGCCTAATGGGCAAATAATGGGGGCCAGACTTGGAAATGCTCTATGGGCCATCACAAACCCCTTGAACTGAACTCCTTCATGGATTGGTAGCCAATGTAATCCTGGAGGTGCAGGTGAATGTGGTTATATTTCTGAAGATTAAAGAGAAGTCTGGCTGCTGCATTCTGCACCAACTGGAGCCTCTAGGGGTGGGAGAACCCATTACAATGCATTAGTGAAGTCCAGCCATGAGGTTATATGAGCATGAATAACCGTTTTCTGGCAGTGTGAAGGGAGCAAGAACAAGAACTTTTTAAAGTATATTAGAAGGCCAAAGCATGTTCCCACCACAGTGTGCACCTGAGAACTGAAAGATGCCTTATCGAATTGGACCCTCAGGTTGAGTATGACTGAGACAGGGTAGGGGGAAGAAGAAGCAGAGCAGATCTCTTCCATCCTTGTCAGGATGGAAGAGGTGTGCAGAAAACGAATACTTTGGTTTTGGTGGTGTTGCATTGCAAATTACTTAGATCCATCCACGAAATACTGTCAACAGACACGCTACAAATCTATTCTGAGAATTGCCAATGTTTCTGTCCTACGTGAGATGGATTTGTATATCATTAGTGTAGGACACCATGTGTACCATTTGTACCTCAAATGATTCCACCAGAGCTGCCATATCTCGGGTTCTGAGGCCATGACAGACCTGATAACTACACCTCTTTTTCCAACTCTGTTGAGGTGAGAAATGTAGTAACCCTCAGGAATTGCTAATGCACTACCAGGTGCAGAGTTCCAATTCATCCATGTTTCTATGAGAAAAAGGATTTCAAGGCTATTGTCTCTGGGTATGGGCCTGATTTAGAGTTTGGTGGAGGGGTTACTCTGTCACAATTGTGACGAATATCCCATCCACCATGTTACAAGTTCAATAGGCTATAATACGCCGGTCGCATATACCTGCACAAAGACCACCCTGCTTAAATGAGTGCAGCTCTGCTGAGGAATACTGTAAGTGCTGTCCTTTGCTGGAAGAAAATTGGGCAGCATGGCTGGCTGGCGATGAGCTTGCCTTAGGCAAGCCTTAGTGTCCGTATATCAGCTGTGTTAATATAGGGTGGGGACAGCTCCCTCCCGAAGCTGGACCACTGACTTCAAGATGGTGACCAAAAAGAGGAAAGCGACTAAGAATCCCCACAGCCTGGCCTCTTATTCCAGAGCCAGTGCAGCACTGTGTGCCCCATAAAAGCAACAAAAATTAGCAATCTTAACCCCTAACCAACCAGGAGTAAAAATTAAGTAAGAATAGCAGAGGAAGAGACAATGGGTGTTAGGATGCTGGGAACAGCTTGCTACAATGCTAGAAATGTTCTGTTTGTTTTCGCTGATAATAGCGTGCCTAGCTGCTCTTGTCTTTATATTCTGTGTGGTTACCATTCATACCATATGCAAAAGACTGTCGATATTAAAATAAACATTTTGATCTGCATGTCTTTGATTCTTAGGGCCACCTAAGACAGTGATGTTCCTAAATGAAAGTTTGTTTTTGATTGCCACTGTGTGAGAAAGTCAGTTGTTGGTTGAGGTGGTGTGGGCACTTCTCAAGCAACAGCCACAATCTTTCTGTGAACCACAAACAGTCATTAAATTAATCTGTGTGTGCTTAACCCTCTGGCAACAGTCAGGCTTACCTTAGAGGCAAAGTGTAAAGTATTTAGGCAGCAATCAAACAGTAATAAAGTGGAAACACAACACAAGAAAAATCCCACACCAAGTTAGAAGAATAAAGTAAAATTTAATAAATGATTTGACGCCAAAACAACAAAAACCAAATCAGCAGAACCAGAGATATGCAGTTTTAAAGGAAGCATAGCTCCTAAAAGCACAAAGCCTGACCGTACCAGAACACAAGTCATAAGTTCTGACTGCGATGGCATGTAGGCTGAATACAGGGACTAGGTTACTCCCACAGAGAATTGCACCTTGTATCCTTTATACAGACTGTTGAGTCACGCTGCATTGGTTCTGATGAGGATCTGTGATTTGAGGTCATGTGTCAGGTTGCATCGTACTGCATCAGATCTGATGAGGAGCTGTGAGGGCTGTCATGCAAGATCCTGAGTAGAGTTGTGTTGTGCTGCATTGGTTCTGATGAGGCCACTGTTTAGGGCCTATGAGGATGTGTGGTGCTGCATCGGCTCTGAGGAAACCCTCAGTTGGGCCAGGAGCACTACACTGTGATGCCAGTAAAAAGTCTAGGACCGGGGGGGGCACCTCTTGGGGATCAGGACTGACTCTAGCAGAGGCCAGTAGCAGGGCACAGGCAGGTCCACTTGGTTCTGGGCTGCTGGGCAGATGCAGAGCAGGTCTCTGGATCTTGTTATGTCCCTGTAGCTCAGAACATGGGGCTAGTCAGCCAGCCCGTGGAGTCACTCTGGTAGTTCTGGGTTCAAGGCCCAGGTCCAGTCTTCCTTCCTCAGGCAGCAGGACCGTCCTTCTTGCAGCAAGGTGGTGCTACAGCACCAGGGCAGCAGATAAATCCTTCTTATGAATCTTCCACAGGTCCAGCAGTGATCTGAAACGGTTGTCTGAATGTCTAAAATGTATACCTGGTGCAAGCTTTGTAGTGTGAGACAATACCAGAATTCCCCCCACATATGGTTCTTGCATTTCCTGCTTCCTGCCTTCCTGCCCTGGCTCCACTGGGTCTGGGGACGGAGGGTGGGGCTCACAAAATGCTAGTGTGAAGTTCTTTATGAGTGGGTAGAGGCAGTGTCTCTAAAGTGTAAGTATGACAAGTAAAGTGCAAGTGTGACAGGTAACAGCTCTGCCCCTCCCATCAAGTCAGGATAGCCTGTCCTGCCAACACCCATTGTGTGGCTGTCTGGGAAGAGTACACAAAGGCCTACTGTCAACTACACTTAGCCATCTGACCGGGGAACTGGCTACAGGCACCAAATAGTTAGGAAAACAAAATGACAACTTTATACAAGCGACATTTTTTGAATTGTGACTTACAATCTGACTTTACCATTAAAAGGGTTTTAAATTACAATTTATTTGAGGGTAAACATGACATGTCTACCTGTTTTCAATCGAAAGTTATCACTTATTACATGTAATAAGGTACACCAATGTTATCCTATGGGAAAGGTAGGCTTCACAGTAGTGAAAAATTAATTTGCGAGTTTTTGTCACCAGGACATGTAAAACTTAAAAGTACACTGCAACTTTTAAATACACTGCTCCCTGCCCTATCGGGTGTTTAGGGGTGACCTATAAGTATTATAAAGGAAGGTTTAGGCCTGGAAAAAGGTTTGTTTTGCCAGGCAGAAATGGCAGTTTAAAACTGCATACAGATTGCAACGGCAGACTTGGACATTTTTAAAGAGGTTACACAGGTGGGTGGCACAATAATGGCTGCAGGCCCACTAGTAGCATTTAATTTACAGCCCCTTGGAACCTGTAGTGCATCTTTACCATGGACTTACCGTTAGGAGAGAAGACTAGACTGTTTAGCAGGATCTTTCTGATTTGAACTAAGTCCTTGCTTCAGGTATTAGGCAGCCAACACCTGTAATGATGGGGGGTATCCCAGTGCTTAATTTGTAAATAAAAAGGTGCCGGTGCCCAAAGCCCTCCTCGGAAACACGCGGCTGCTGCAATTAAATGTGTGAACATGGAATACTGAGGTGGAGTAATACCGAACCCATCTCGGGCCTCTTCAATTCATATAAAGCCACTCCCTGCCCCTTCTGCTCACTCTGGCAGCTTCTGCATTCTCCCTTTGCGATGCTTTTTCGTTTTTCCCTTCATCCGTCTTTCCCATATGTGTCTTTTGCTCGCAGCAAATGCTTGAGGCCAAAGAATAAGCCCTGGCCCTCAAAAATAAGTTCTGGTGCTCAGCACCAGGAACAACAAGCACTAATTAAGCACTGGGGTATCTCCATAATTGATATCAATTACACAGTTGATTTTTAGGAGATTAAGCAGCTTGAAGGCAACGCCTTGGGAAAACATCTTTCCCTACCAATTTCTGAAGAAATTGAGGCTTCCCACACAGAATAAGGCCTCCGTAATCTAAAACTAGAAGCTAGTAGTTCTGGGCCTAAAATACTTTGATAGATTGGGCAACAAATCCTCTTCCTTGATAGTGAGAATATGATAAAGGGAACTTGTGAAGGGCTAGACCAAATAGTCTTACAGAAGAGACATTTTCACTTTTGCAATTGGACTACCACTCCCAATGAGTTTAACACCGTTACTACTACTATTACTACTACTACTACTATTAAATTGATTAAAAAAAAGGATGAAACCCTATAGGGAAGAGGGGCAGACTGGAACCTCTTCTCCTCCAGACATTCTTCAATAGCAGAATAGAAATATCTGTATGAGAATAAAAAGGAGAAAGAAGGAAAATTAACTAATCTGCCCTATTAATGTTCTGGAGTGTTACACAAATAGAATTGAAAGATGTGTGTCTGACTAGCATGTACCAATGGTCAAAGGTGAACTGCAGGAGACTATATCACCTACACTTCTATGATATATAGGGAATATTCTGCACATCCAGAAAATATACGCATAGAATGAACATTATATGTCCTCTTAAAAAATAGTTGAAGCCAATGTCCAAGCTAATGTTCAACAGTCGATATCAAAGTTTCCAGATGCAAACTACACTCAATAACCATTACTAAAACTTACTAAATCAGGTGGAAATTCAGAACAGTCAGTAATTATAAATGCTTTTCTCAGCAGAAGGAACAGGAATTCTTTATAACACAGCAGAAATTTCATGAAGCTAGATTGATCAGTTAGGAATGAGATTAACAGGCAAGGGTTCAGTGGCACAATGTTCCTTTTAATTACTGCTACTGATTTTTCCAGAATGTTTGCTAGTTTTCTAGCAGTTTTTCCTTCCAGAATTTTGTGGCACAGTCCTGGAGGACTGCACATGATGGAAACCATAGTTCCAAATGCTACTAAGGCATAACCTGTTACCAAAGAATATAGGGGGTCATGACAACATTGGCGGGCGGCGTAAACTGTAACCGCTGTGCGACCGCCAATGCTATGCAGACAGTGAAAAGATGCACGGCAGTGCAGGGGCCCCTAGGGGCCCCAGGACTCCCCTTACCGCCAGCCTCTTCCTGGTGGTGCAAACCGCCAGAAACAGGCTGGCGGTAGGGAAGTCATAATCCCAAGGGCAGCGCTGCTTGCAGCGCTGCCCTGGCGGATTATCACCGCCGGGGCTAAAACGGCGGGAAACCACCGGCCCCGGCGGTGCGACCGCGGCGCTACCGCCGCGGTCGAAATATGGGTCTCCGTACCGCCAGGCTGTACCTCAGAATAGGCTACAAAATCAAACCACTGCTTTTCTGCCAAAATACCCCCAACCTTAAGGTAGGCGTCTGACACTGCCATTGACAACCTGAGCAGAAGTGGAACTATCCAGCTAGAGAAAACTAATTCTGGATGAATTTTGTATAGGCTATACTTTGAAAGTAACTTATTATGCATCAGGAAGAAATGCTCTTTGAGGCCTAGCAACATTTGCACAGAAATTATTGGAGATTTGTTGCACATATCAAACTTTTTTACTCAGCACACTTTGTTAATGGGTCATTTGACCTTAATCCAGAGAGATTTACATTCCAGATTGGAACACAGAGTGTTGTATAAGGAATTTTGTGCTTGTGCTAGAAAGTTATGTCAGAATGACGCTATTTATTAATCATATCCCCAAATTCCACAAGAAGGGTAAATTCCTTGATACTGTCAAAATTGGTTCAGATTTGCCAAAACCATAAGTGAGGGAATAAAAACGTGTTTTGTGATTACAGTGAGAACATTAAAAAAATACAAAGAAGCCTTCCCATTGCACTTTAGTGCAAATGCTAAGATGTTGACAGAAAAAGAAAGGGAAATAAAAGAAGTTACTTTAAAATTCGTGCATGTTGTTTAACTTGCTCTTTCTTTTAGGAAAAACTCAAAACATATTTTGATAGCCGTCAAAATACCAATGTTCAAATACCTGGCCGAAGACTACTGGCATTGTAATAGTGAGGAATGGTCCAATATCTGATCAGTTAGTTATACGTATGGCAATGGACAACGTTCAAGGTAGAAGTCTCTCTCCAAACTCTCAGTCAAACATGACGCCTAAATTTATTGCACATGTTGTAGCCTGGAGAGGAATGTCTAGTATGAAGACCACACATGATAAGGGCCTCGGGCCAATACAAAGAGAAAGATCTCCCCACACCCCGGATCAAGCTAACTCCTGTAGTATAGGTATTGTAAGTACAAGATGTGCGAAGTTGATGACAAGCAGTAATTACTAGGAGTCATAAAGACCGTACCTTCAAATTTTGCCCGATACATTTTTGCGGGAATAACATGCCTAAATTTAACAGGGGAAAAGATACAGTAAATACATGGACATTGAGATGTTGGTGCGGGAAGATCAAAAATATCCATGTTACACCGTTTTTGAGGGTTCATCTTATAATAGTTGCTATTTATTGCAATCGGTTTAATTCTGGGGTACCAGTTTTTAACAGGTGCTATAAACACAACACCATCCCTCGGGGACCCCCATAAACAGGGCCTTCGTGCCTTATCTAGCTAATTTGTACCCATGTCAGATATATATATATATATATATATATATATATATATACATATATACACACACACATATATATATATATATATATACATATATATATACATATATATATATATATATATATATATATATATATATATATATATATGTATATATATATATATATATATATGGGTATGGGTGTGGGTGTGGGTGTGTGTGTGGGGGCGCATTTTTTATCCAAACTCCTTTACATTGCCTGTAAAAAACTTCAGTTAGAGTTTACTTCAAATTGGCAGGGAATAACGGTGTTCACAACAAAAAACATTAACCGGCCGAAAATTACAACAGTAGGCATACTTTATTCATACCCTCACCGTGCACTCTTTTTAACCTCACCATTTTTTTCTCTCATTTAAACACCACACTACATTTTCTGTAACATAAGCAACAGTATGACCAATCTCTATAAACTGACACAGTTTCACTTTCAAATTGATATAAACTAGACAAACTAGAAAACTCCCTTTAGAAAACAAAAAAAAACAACTATACATTTTCATATAAGTTTTCACTATATAACCATACATACCATCAACACAAATTACCAGTTTATTCATGTTTTAGTCCCGTATCTAAATCAAACAACGTCTCACAGACTCATCAACAGTATTTAATTTCGATACGGTGGGCAAATTTCAGACATTATGGTGGGAGTTAAAATTAAGGTATTACCTAAGCTTGTGTGGTTATTGTCTTTTAAGGTTCTGTGTTGAAGCTTGTCTTAACAACCTGTAAATCTTAATTAAAGATTTTTCCAGCAACGACGTCTTAATAGGCATTACTCTCTCCCTCCAAGAACTTAGTAATCACATACTAGTGCGCATTATTGGCTCCAAGTGGTAATAAACTGCAGTGGTTCCCAACTGCTAATTAACCTTAATGGGCCCAGGTTGCAATGAAGGTCAAGGCACGTGAGTAAAGAATAAACAAAGGCACAGTAATGTGTATTACCTACCCCATTCGGTAAGGAACATTAATGATGATCACTATATGCCACTCCCGGGGGCTATAACTGTTATTAAAGGCCTTCTTCCCAATTAATAGGCTCGACCATAACAAGAAATACTTGTCTTTAGGACGCCTGTGCATTGCTAATCCCAGAGCTGCACCAAAACTGTTGCATAGAAAGAGACTATCAAACAATATTTTCTCTTTTTGGGAGTGAAGTCTACACTTCACTGTCCTGGAACACTCAAAGGGGACTTCTGAGAAGCTCACCATGGACAAAACCGAAGTACTGATCTTCTGCAACACACCTCCCTCTGGAGCAACTCCTGATGGCCATCAGAACTCGGACCCACTCCCACTACTACATAAGTGGCCCTCATGGAATACACTGAAGGAACGATCTGTGAGTGATGAGATAGATGATAGTTACTGGTACAAAGCACTTATGCTCCTACAAAAGGTGTCAATCAGAGCAAGATTAACCGAGAATCGGCCTGATTCAATTAAAATTAACATATGCAAGCTTTCGGTCGAACAATGACGGTTGCTTGAAGAGGTGCAGGTTAGCAGGTACGTTCATACATATTATCTGGGTGACACGGTCACAGAGAGGTACTAGAGGAAGGTATGTGCAGAAGTGGTGGCTGACCTAGGGATACACTTTTGAAAGAAGCAGTGGTTATACTACTAGGCATATGCGATGTACAGGATATCATAGGAGTTCAGAAAGTGTTCCTAAAATAGAGCCTTACTGTGGCAAAGAGAGCCACTGCATAGAACAGTGGTTTCCAACCTGTCGTCTGGGGACCCCTGGGGGTCAGCAAAACCTCCTCAGGAGTCCGTGACTGCATAGAAAATTTAATAATACTAACAGATTAGGTCCCCAGCTTTCAATAATGGCTCATTGTGGGGGTCCCCGGATTCCAATAATGATTCAGTGGGCCCCCCGGGTTCCAGTACTAATAAAGTGGGGGTCCACAGAAGTCAAAAGGTTGGGAACCACTTGCATAGAAGTTAGGTGGGCTCTCAACACCTACTATGGAGCAATGGAAATGCATCATGGACCGATGCATGAGTGCTGAAAAAGCTCTAAACCCCAGTAGAGGATGTTCTGAGAACTTTGAAAAGATTTGGGGAACGTGGATAGAACACTATGGGCTGGTATTCTGCCCCTCATAAGCATGAGGGGCAGAATGGCCTGGTACACGTATGGAAGGTCAGGGATGGGTCAGGGTCAGGGATGAGATGGTATCATGTACTGTGGCAATGTGTTGTCCACATTATATTACAAATTAATGCTCCTTGATCCTGTCATTGAATAGAGAGCCCGGGGGCGAACGAAAAGGCACCAGAATAATTTATACTTACATGTCTATCTTTTGTCCGTTGCTCCATGCCTTAGTTATTGCTTCATGGTTTATAGCAAAACCTAATACAATTTTTTATTTTTTTAAAGTGAACCAAGGGCCAGGTGTACAAAGGCCTTTTTGTTTTCTTATAGGGCCGAATCGCAATTTCAGCATGTTAAGAAATGCAAAACAGCCTTTTCCTATGTACATAGGCCTCTAGGGAATAGAATAACATAGCTTATCAGGTAGATCCTCAAGGGGTTTATAATGCACCTGTTGCAGAGATCAGCCATTACCCCTACCCTCATAATTTCCTTTAATTCATGACCTACAAGACTTCCCTGCCTCAACCAGACACCAATCACAAGAACTCTTCCAGAATAAAAGCCGCTCCCCACCCACTTCTTCCTGTAATTTCCTGTCTTGCAGATAGATTCCTTTACAGATATGTCGATCTGTGGCGGTATCTCATGGACCAACACTGTGTACACAGAGTTTAATTGGTGGTTTCTCAGATCGCGGGGAGTCTCTATGGTAATGCAAGGGCCACATTGCCCCACTGCAGTTGTATGCAGTGCACACAATAGTGGGATGATACCACAATAGAGTCAGGCCGGTCCTTTGGAGCTGGGCCTATGCTTCTGGAGAGGATCTCCATGCCTATGGCTGGGTTAAAACTTTTCGCCTTGATTGATTAGTGCAAATAGGTAGCCCTTTAACACACAATTAGGAGCCTCATTGTTTGAGGCTACATTTAGTAATAACTATAGACTGGAAAGGATCAGCCAAGAAGGGGCATGTTCTTTCTTCTTCACCTTCCTTTTAGAATAACTGTAAGACATTCCTTGTTGGAGGAAAAGCCTTGTTGGAGGAAATGTAGTTCTCTTCAAATGATTTACTGCTTCTCATGATGCAGGAGGAAATACAAAACATGACTGAGTCAGCTGTCTCCAGAGCCATGGCAGCAAAGCATAGACAGTAAAAAAGAGGGTCCAAGTCCTCTGGGCTGCTTGATAATGATGATTCATTTGTATCAAATGTTGAAGCACTGACGTCATCTGGCGAATACATGAGGAGAGGTAAAATTGGGGAAGGTCTTTCTCGTGTGAGGACTAGTGGGGTTTCCTTCATTTCAGACTGATAAGTGAAGTCTTATTTCCTCAATATGCTGAGCCCTCAACAATGTATGTGCCCTCTCCTGGAATGATTAAGGCCATGGTTATGGTAAATGGAAAGATCTGAGCATAGCTTCGATTTGAAGATTTTTACAAAAGCTGTATATGTTGGATGGAGATAACTCTCTGCCCTATTACAAAGTGTATGCATTATTGGACACTTTGATTGGAAATACCTCAATCAATCCAGAGTATTGTACCCCAATGCTCCTTCTGACAAAAAGGCGGACTCTGGTTTAAATAAAGCCTTTGCTGCAGAAAATCTGGTGCAAAAAGCAAGCAAGTGTGCAGCTTATACTGCTAAGTCAACGATGAAAGACTTTGACAGTTTGGCTATAGATATTTCAAAGTAACAGAATTGCTCTGATGTTTTGCTGTTACTGAGTAACGAGTCTGATTGATGGCTGATATTTCTTCAGATGTGATCAGAGCCACAGCCATCTCATAAGCCTCTTTAACTTTAGTCAGGATGAATCTGTGAATGAGGGAGTGGAAAGCGGAGCCTTCGGAGAAAACTATCCTTTTTACTCTTTTGAGGGGTGGATTTTGCGTTCAAGGATGGCAAGCATGCTCTCCTGTCTACGGGGAAGTCCAAAGTCAAGAAATCTTGGGATAGGTACTCAAAAACATCCCCAAAAAGAGAATTGAAGGCTTCATCTTTTAGAAGAAGAGAGGACAAATTAAAATCTGTCTCTCCAAAGAAGGATGTCATTAAACAAAAAGGGACAACCAGGAAGAGGTCTTGAGAATTACGGATCATTCAAGATGATCCATGTGGGCTTCAAGTCACCAAAATGCCAGGAGTAGCAGAAGTGACATAACATACCCTTTGACATTAATGATACCACAAGAACTGTCATATGACCCTTGACCCTTATTTTTCCAGGAAGGTATATTACATGACCCTATCATCACTAAAATTAACATTGTTGAAGTTCCATAATAAATGTGCGATTGGCATAACAACATCACACAGACAAATATATATTTTGGATACTGCCTATATTATGGTACCAACTTGATCTTTGAAAGTTCTGAGGTATAATACTTGCCCTGAATTGTAGTGAGCAAACAAAGTGAGTAAGCCTGATCTCTTCTAGGAGGTTTTTCACCCAAGAAACATTTGAAAAAAAGGGGGCAAAATAGTGACTTTTAAAGCACAATTTTTACATAAATCTGCTAAAATGCAATAGGTGCTGACAGGGCATTCATTAAATATTCAAATCCTTTTTTGGTATGCAGAGCCATTGAAACCTGACCTTCCGCAGGAGATCACCCCATTTTTTCAAAATGTGTTATCTGTGCCCCCATATGTCAAACATTACCTCCATTGTGCAAGGACCACTTCATGGGTGCTCCCATACGCCAAGGTGCCCCTTAAATAAAAAAATGTCAAATTATGTTTGTGTCAGAATTTTGCAATTCGTGCCATCCATACATCATAGGTGACCCTTATGACAAAAATTACCCTCAGTATGTCAGGGCTAGCATTTTGCAGTGACTGCCACCCTCCCATATGCCTGTTTGTCCACTTCTAAGCCACAAATTACCAACAGTGTGCTAGTATCAGCATTTTGCCAATTGTACCCACATGCCAAGAATTCTCGCAAGTATGCCATTATTTTTTATGTGTGTCCTATATGCCAAGAATTACCTCCAGTATACCTGTGCCAGTATTTTATGATTGTTGACTGTTAGGCTGAGAATTGTCCACAATGTGCTAGTAGTTTGTCAGAGGTGTCTGTCATGCTAAAAATTTACTCAAGTATGCCAGCGCCAGTATTTTGCAATGGGTGCCTCCATAAGACAATAATTAGTTTCAGTATACCAGGGCCAACGATAAACTTGCAAGCATCACATCACATTCTCACTCACATTCACTCATTTACACTTTTTTTTCTCACTAGCACTCACTTACTCTCGCTCATTCATTCTCACTCACATTCCAACACCCGGTGCACTCATTCTTATTAATTCTCACTCACTTACATGCTTTCACTCTTAATCTCACTCACTCATTTTCAATGACTTTCAATCACTCATACTTAGTCACACTTAGGGGCTCATTATGAGTTTGGCGGTCTTTTGGCAAGACCGCCACGCTGGCGGCCGCCAAAAGGCCGCCATTGATGGAGGTACAGTGACTGCCGTATTTTGAGTCACAAACTGACTACTGCCCAAATACAGCCACAAATCCTAAACCACCCAGCCAACCAAGGGCGGAAGAGAGAAGGTCCCACCACCAGCACCACCACGCCGACAACATCCACCCCTCCATTTTACGACCTACAAATAAGCGGTCATTGCACGGTGGAAAACCATTGGCGGTGCAAATCGCTGCAGTCTAAAAATCACCTCCACCAGAACCCAACACCACATTGGACAGTCTGAATACTCCACACCCAACACACATTTACACACCACACACACCTGCTCACTGCATTATAAAACACACCCCTACAATCCTTTGCAACCACAACTACTAACAGAGACATTGAGGAGCACACAAATGGAGGACACTGCACGTCAATACCATAGACACCAACACACTTCCCATGCATCACACACCACACAACTGCACCAGCAACACAATACATGCATCACCACTGCACACAAACACCAGACACCACCAGCACACACAACCAAACACCCCCACCCCACTGAGCACTCTACACTGTACCCTACACACACAACACATACCCCCTCCCACAACACAACCACCATGTCCCGTCAGAAGCACCCACATTTCACAGATGATGAGATGAGGGTCATGGTAGATGAAATAGTCAGGGTAGAGCCACAAATGTTTGGATCTCAGATATAGCACACCATGATAGTCAGGAAAATTGAGTTATGGCGGAGGATCATTGAAAGGGGCAACCCAGTGGGTACCCATCCACGCACAATGGAGGACATCAGGAAGAGGTGGAACGACCTACGGGGAAGGTGCGCTCCATGGCATCACGTCACCAGATTGCCATCAACAAGACTGGCGGTAGGCCGCCACCTCCTCCTCCTAAGTTTACATCGTGGGAGGAGAAGGTATTGGACACCATGCATCCTGAGGGCCTGACTGGAATCACCAGAGGACTCGACTCTGGTAAGTGAACAACACTCCCCAGGCAACAACCACTCCTGCCCAGCATGCGTCCCCACCACTCATTACTCCCTAATCCACCCCATCTCACACTTCTGCACTCCCCCAATCACCCCACGCCCTCCCTGCATGCCACACCACCCTACTGCCACTATCCCCACACAGTCCTTCACTAATGCACGGATACCAATCACAACGCCAAGCACCACAACTCCCACAATGCATCACTCCCTACACATAAAAAGATCATAGTCCCACTTCACAGTCGAACACCTGCATGGAAAACCATAGCACATGCCACACCAACTGGATGCTGCAACTGCGTTCCAACACATGGCAATGACAGCAATGCTACCCACTATTATCAACCCTCAATGGAAAATGGAAACAATAGCACAATCTGTCACCCGCAAGCAATGTCTGTAGTGCTGCATCTGTCATTGCTATCACTGGGAAGCAAGTCAAGCTACTCCATGCATCAGACGATGATACGAACAAGTACTTCTCCACAATGTAACTCTCTCCCTTTCCATTCACAGGTCCCGTTGCCACTGCCCCGCAGTGGATGCCAGAGGTAGTCCTCCCAGGATGAAGGCCCCAGTGGATGTTAGGATATTGATTACTTGCCCGGCCCATCTGGAACAACTGGTGAGCCCACCACCCTGGACGCACAGTATTCCGCCACCCATGTGGCTACTTACTACAGCACAGCCAACCCTTCATCCCCAAAGTGTGTCTCAAGGACAGGTCAATCAGCAGTGTGTCCCACAGTACAGGGACCAGAGTCAAGGCCACACACCCAAGACAATGAAGGTCCTGGTACAACTGGAAGTTGGCACACTGTGCCAGGGGCACAGACACAGTGGGCCAGGGGCAGTGGAAGGGCACCTGTGGTCCAAGGGATGGGACATCTACACTTAAGACTGGCCAGAAAGCCATCTCCCAAGTCCTGGGAGCATACCACCATTCACAGAACACTATGGGCCAGATCCTCGCAACCGTTCAGGAGAAACAGAGGCTGCAGAGGGAATGCCACCAGTAGGCCATGAAGCAGGGGCAGATCCTCACTGCCACTATGGCCTCCATTGCAGGGGTGTTCAAGGAACTGACCACCATCCTGTGTACGTCCACCACCCACCAGCAGGCCCCTTCCACTAGCCACATTTCAACAGAGCCCTCTACTTATGCTCCAGCTTGTGGAATAAAGGCCCTGCCAGAGGGCCCGCATACCTCCATCACCCCTTCCCCTGTAGCTGCAGAACCCCCACGCAAGGGAGGGCATCCATACAGACATCCTTCAGGATGCCAATACCAACACCACTGCCAGGAAGTGACCCTCTCCTGAACATTGGTCTTTGTCTGCCACTGACACACCCTGTTGACTTTTCATTGTCATGTCTTTATTTTCCCATGGCCCTTTGGATACTGGACCTGGACTACCTACAGCTGGGCCAACAACTCTGATGATTTCACCCACCATGACCCCACTCATCACCCATTGCACACTCGATTCACATTAAACACCTTTGAGCACAGCTACTGCTTACGTGTCTTTATTGTAACAAGTAAGATTTTCTGTTATAAAACATGTCATTACAGTCAACCCATTGTCCTGCAAATGTCTGTGAGATAGACAGAAGGGGGAACAATATGCAACAGGGATGATAGTAGAGCAGACATATTCTGGATACATCTGTCAAGGGAGCCAACAGGCAAGGCAAGAACCAGAGTTGCACCACACAAATGTCCTTCAAATAGACCAAGACAGGGACAACTATCTCAATAGGAGTCAATGTAGGCCACTCAACACACATGCAGTACAATGTCGAAATCCCTAGTGTTATTTGGCAGGTGGAATTTAAAACGATATGCCCATGTCAGATCCACATTTCCTAGGCATCCATACCCAATGGTCCTACCCTCACAGCTAACAAAACTCAACTAAAGGCATGGTCCACAGTCAGTAACAGTTAGGTTACACATTCTCCCATTGTGAATTGTGAGGATAAGTAGCAATACTGATGACACCACTATGTTTGGCACTACAATTGCAGTTGACATAGCAGTAGAGGGAACATAGAACGTGGACAATGAATTGCATAAGTGATGCAACACAACTGCAGAGTGAAAATGACACTGACATTTGACAAGTAACACCTCCTCTGATGGGCAAAATCCATGCAGAGGGAGAGCTGCACTCAACGCCTCCACTGATGGCAGACACCAGGAAACAGTTTACACATACCTGTTTCTCATGGGAAGTATTGTTGAATAACGCTGCTCTAGAGCCAGCTGCATCCTCATCTTCCTCCTCATCCCTCACTATGTCCCCTTCATCAGCCACTGGTCCGGCTGCCACCTCCTCTACATCCAGCAATGACGACTCAGGGCCAGATTGTGTAGCATGCAGCAGGCAACAACGATCTGGCAGACTTAAAGTGGTTTGTAGAGTAGGGCACCTGCGGAGATGTGTAGACACGGGAATCCTGCCTTCAGTAGCGCAAAAGTCTTCTCGATAACACGCCTCATCCTGTTGTGGGCCTCATTGAAACGGTTTTCAGCATCTGTAGTCGGATATCTCACAGGTGTGTGTGTCATCAGCTAGTGAAGATTAGGGTAGCTAGAGTCCCCTGTGTGCACAAAGTTTGGAACCATCTCAATACCGGTGGAGACACAGGGCAGATTGTGAAAAGAGGTGAGTTTGCAGGGGCACACATACTATTGGTTAAATATCAATGAGCCAGGCCTGGTCCCTCTATTGTTTTGCCATCATGTGTGGAACGTTGCTGTTCTGCTGAATGAATGAGTCATGCACAGAACCAGGGAACTTGGCTGTAACCTGGGAGATATATTGGTCAGCAAAAAATCACCTGGACATTAATGGAATAAATGTTTTTCCAGTTCCTGTACACTTGTTAATTTATCCTGGGTGGAACCAAGGCTATGTGGGTGCAATCTATGGCCTCTATCACATGAGGGACATGTGCCAAATCGTAGAAGGCAGCTTTAACAGTGGCCAAATCCACATATTGGGGGAACCTGATGTAGCAGGGCAGATGTTTGAGCAAAGCACACAGAACATCCTTCAACATATTACTGAACATCGGCTGTGACATCCCTGCTGCCAAACCCACTGTAATCTGAAAAGACCCTGAGGCAAGGAAGTGGAGGACTGACAACACCTGTACTGTGGGAGGGATGGCATAGGGATGAGGTATGGCAGGTAACAGATCCGGCTCCAACTGGGGTAAAGAGCTCCATGATGGTCTGAAGGTTCAGACGATTAGTCTGTATGATGTGTGTGTCTCTCTTCCAGGGGAACAAAGTCGACTAGGGGCCGGTACACAGGGGCATGTCGCATTATCACCATTGCACCGTATCTGGGAATAGGAGAGAGGAGAAGTTGAAAGTTGATGTATTCAATGTGTGGACGTAGTTAATTTATGCAGTAGTCACTATATTTCATCCATGACGCACCTAAAATTCAACTACTAATCACTAATTACATGTAAAATGGCAGCCGCCTGTCCTGCATGCACAGCACAGATGGAAGTGACCTAATTCCGCCAGCTTTAGTTGTCATGGCGCTAGGCGGTCTTAACCGTTGTGCAACTCCTCATTAGATAACATTGTTGCCTATGGGAGACTGAGGTAAATGATGATCTCCACCGGCAGTGACCATCGTGTACGTCGCGGGCGTGACCGCCATTTACTGTGGCATAGCTCACTTGACTCCTGACACTCATGTAAGCAAGACCTCCACTGTGTGAGGTGCTGTGTTCTGATTCTGGAAGCCAATATGCCACGTCCTGCATGAGACAGGGCCCCAGCCTTCATCCAGGAGGAGCTGGAGAAGCTTGTGGATGGGGTCCTACCCCCGTATGGACATTTGTATGCGGCACCAGAGCAGCAGGTGAGTCTTATTTCACTGTCATGTCTGATAGTGGTGTGTGTGAGTATGAAAGGCGTTGGGACGAGGCAGACAAAGTGGATGCAATGAGATGGTTGAGGAGTCTGAGCGTTAGTGGCGTGGTGACACGTGAGTGTGGTTATGAGATGTGCCTGATGTGTGATGTCCACTGCTGTCCCTGTGATGCCACTCTACATGACTTTGTCCTTATGTCTGTGTCACCCATGCAGATCATCACCCACCAGAAAAAGGAGATTTGGTGTGCCATCGCCAAGCAAGTGCAGACCCTGGCGGTCCATAGGCGGCAGGCCACCCACTGCAAAAAGCGGTGGGAGGACCTGAGGCGCTGAGCACATAAGACCGCAGAGGCCCAGCTGGGGACGTCCTCCCAACAAGGAAGGGGTGCCCGTTGGACCCTGATCCCCCACTCCCCCAATGGCCTGCATTTTGGTGGTGGCCTACCGTGTGGCAGATGGGCGCTTGAGGGCAGCACAGCAGACACAAGGGGGTAAGTACACACTCCCACCTCGATAATATAATGCTTGTATGGCTTTGGGTTGACTACTAGTGGGAAGTTGTAGCGTAGATTATTGGTAGATGCACGTCGACTGTGGATATCAGCCACCCAGGCAGGATTGGTTTCAAAGATGTGTGCCCATACCATGCAGACAGTGACTTATGAGGGCATTTACTTTCAATTTTGGATTTGTGTGGTCACCCTCAACAAAGTTCAAGGCCCAGCTCCTATCATCAGCATCATTACACCTGTGGTGTCAGGGCATTACCATCAAAATCAGCCTACCACTGTGACAGAGGTAATTAGTGAGTCCTCAATCAGCTGCCATGTACTGTATGTGTAGATAGGCACAGTGGGCCCAGATGCCACTGTGCTATTTGTCATTGAATTAGTGGGCGTGCTACCTACCCATGTAGGATTCTGTTGAGTCAGGAGTACAGGATATGTCCCCATAAACGACCATGAGAATCTGCCAAGCACTGGGCAAGTGTGACTAGTATGACTCTCAAGTACATGAGTGCTATTGTTCCACCATCAGCAGTTTACATCAGCATTGCTGAAGCTTTCCCAATGGTGTCCTACTTTTGCAGAATGTATAGGTGATGGCATGACCTGCCATGGCATAGCAGCAGATAATGATGTTGTTCCACTGTGTAGATGTTGGTTTGGTATTGACCCATTGCACCCTGACTTTCTCTGCCACCCTCCCTCTCCTCCTCTGTCTTTGTTTGCATCAGCATCATCATGCACAGGTTAAAGGGCACTGGTGAGTGGGGAAGCTGCAGCCCACGTGACCCAGGAGGCTGATACCAGCAGAGCCGAGGGGACCAGTGGGACGGAGGGCAAGAGGAGTGCCATGGGGGAGACAGGATCAATGACATTTTCGGACTCCTCCTCCGATGGATGCTGCCTGGTGGTGGCGGACCCATCCTGGACCATCCCAACACCATCCTTGTCCGCCTCCCCCTTATCATCACTGCCCTTCCTGTAGCTCCCCACCCAGTTGCCCGTGTCCGCTCACCCAGGAGGGTGGGCATCTAATTCGCCGCAGGCACCTCTGCCCCTGCCCTAGTCAGCCCTGCTGCCCTCAATGAGGGGGCTATTTACCTCCTGAGGTCCATCTCTGTCGGGCTGTCAACCATTGTGAATGAAATCCAGGGGCTGACATCACAGATGCAGCAGTCTAAAGCCTACCTGGAAGGCATTCATGGTGTCCTGGCTTCCCTGCAGAGATCCTTTCAGGCTCTGGCCTCCTCATTGATTGCAGCCAGTGTCCCTTCTTCTTCAGTTCCCCCCCAACTACCTGTTACCAATCCCACAGCCCTCTTTCATCACCCATCCAAGGCACACTTTCATATCAACATGCATCCACATCAACAGACACGGTTCGGAAGGACAAACACAAGCACCACAAAAGACACCACCACCATGCACACACACACAACAGACACATGCAGACACAACAACATCCACTCCCTACATGGACTCCCTCACCACCTCCCCCTCACAGAAACTACACCACTCATACCTGCAGTCACCACATCATCACTCCCAGATCCTGCCACAAGTGCCCTCATTCCCACCGTCACCATAATAGCAGACCCCCCATACATGCACCCCATTCACCACATGTACATTGAGCACAACTGTCAACACCCCCACATGCAGCATATCCATCCTGCCTATAGACACCACCACAACATACATTCACACATCCACCCTGCCATCTCCCTGCATCTCCTCCCTCCTCCTCCCACCTACACCTAAAGGCCCACATCCGCCTACCCAACAGTCACACAGCACACACATGGCATCCAAACCTGCACCCAAGGCACCTCACCGTACACACCTCCCAACCATTACCTCTCCCTCCATTCCCAAACGTTTATCCCATGACCAACCTTGTGCCCCTTAACAATGTTTCCTGCAAGGAGTTTCCCTGTTCCCTCCCACTGTCCCAGTCCCTGTTCCTCCCCAAAGCACCCTGTTACCCTCCCCAAACCCCTGCCTTCCACCTCTCAGTCCTCCTATGGTCCCAATGGTAAAAGCCATGCCCCTCCCCCACCTAAGATTTCTACCTCCACAAAGCCCAAGGTTAACCCTCCCAAACCCAAAGCCAAGCCGCCTCCCCCAAAATCAAAGTCCAAACCTAGCCCCCCAACCCAAATCTAATGACCCCCCTGCCCCCAAACCCAAATGTAAGGACCCCGCGTCAAAACCCAAACCCCCACCTCAAACGCCCCCCCGTATCACCCCTGAGATGCCTACATGCCCCAATGATGCCCCTGCCAGGTGGAGGCCAATTTGTCAGGAGTAAAGTTGGGGCCATGGACATTGCCCTTTGTGTCTGGGTCACACAATACAGTTGGACTGGCCAGTAGGCCTATGTTGTACATATTTATTTATGATGTTCACATTTCTATCTAATATATCTGCACAGACACCCGTTGGTGTCGAGGGTAACAAACTTGTTCTGGATTTCCTTCCACATGTATGTGTTGCATATGTGCACTTTGTTGTGTGGTTTGTGTGTGTATGTTGCTACAGGTTTTTGCATATGTGTGTGGCCAACGCTAGCTGGGCCGGGTGTGTGTACTAATGGCCTTCCCTCCATTGTGTGCTAGGCGGGTGTACCTACGGGGGATGTCTTTGTCGCCGGTTCTGGAGTTGTATGGCCAGCAGGAGTATTGGGAAGACTTCCAGTACGGGTTCCATGGTGGCTACGGACGTGCCTGTGTTCCTGAAGGTGAGTGTACCCTTTTATGATGTTCGTTTCTGCCAGGCTTTTCGTGGCGGGGCAACCACCATGGAAATCCTGGTGGTGTGCGACGTCATAATGTGGTTGACGGAAACATGCTCCCCGCTGGCCTGGAGATGCCCTCCGCCGGCTGCAACTGCCCATCCGCACTGGCGGGAATGGCAGTGACTTGGCTATGTTCAGGTCGGAACACTGCCATGGTCATAATATGGAGGTCTACTCCACCGGGCCACGGCAGTGAGACCGCCACCTCCACCGCAGCAATCCTTGGATCACAAGACCTGTAATGAGGGCCTTAATCTCTCACTCTTACTTTAACTCTCCCATGCATGTTTACATTTATGCTCATACATAAACATGCTTTCTCTCACATAAACATACACTAACCCACAAGCACGCACACAACATACATTTAAAACTATTTTTACTTACCACAGATGACATAAAAGGTCCCATTTCAGCTAAGTGTGCGACATTTTTTATTGCACAAATAGTGAGTCATAGAAATGAATTCAATATTAGTATAATGTAAAATAGGCAGAAACAAGGAATGCGGAGTCGCCTTGTGTTCTTGGCAATGTTTTTGTCATATGTGAGTCCAGGGGTCCCAAAGGTAATGCACAGGGTCACAAATGGCAGGGCAGGGCAGGGGTCGTAGTTGCGACCCCTAAGGGATGTCCATACCTCAAACTCCGAAACTGGATTTAAAAGCCTGCTCATATCAAGATGTCACAGTTGGTTTTTGTACAGTCATTTAAGAACGTGGAAATAGGTGTGTGATTTATCATTTTGGGACCTGTTTTTTGGAGTACAGTGGATTTCCCTGATATTGACACATTGTTTACGGCAAACACAACTGCATGCAGATTACCATAACTTTCAAAAAATCTACACAGCAAGTTCGAAACTGCCCAGGTTTACACACGTAGGGCACTTTTTTAGCTATTTGATCCATTAATGTGACCCACTTTTATTTTGGTGCCGGGCCTATTATGTGCCCGAATCCGACCCTAGTCATATCGTTTTGGAAACAGAGGCATTTCTTTATGTCATCCATCAAATAAACAATTTGTGTCATTCTCGTATGTCTTACAGAGAATGGACTGTAGGATTTAGTTGTGTCGGATATGCAGAGAATGAAAACTTTGTTTTGACATGGCAATAACAAAAACGGTTATTCTTAGGATCCGTTCCTCTGCTGTAAAAACAGCCATTAATCTTCTGAAAGTATAAAATAGGAAAAAATAATTATTGTACAGTCAGGTGTGTGCCTTAAGCCAATAAAATACCTGCTGCGCTGGCACTGCTTAGGCACTGTCCCGGCCCGTTGCCCAAGGCCTGCCTGTGTGTACATTGCCAGCGTGGTCCTGAACTCCAAGGCTGGGTGAAGAGGCACTGCATTCCGTACAGTGCCAGGCTACTGCACACCTTGCCAGTGTTCTGGGCTTTGCTCAGTGTTCCAATCGTCCAGCAGTAGGTTCGCCTGTCATGGGCACTGCCTGTGGCAGGACCTTCCTGTGCTCACTCACTTCATAGCATGGGCTAAGGACGTCCCTCGACAAGGACCCACCCTGCCACGCCCTTACACGGACATGCGCAGAGGGCAAGTACATGCCTTAAGTGCGTGCCGTGCCCTGCTGTGATGCCACCAGTGGTGTGTACAGTACTCATATGGAAGCCTGTATTTAACTGTACGCAAATGTGACTGTCCAAATACCCAACATAAAACAGAATATATTCCTTTTTTTACATACGGGCCAGCAAATCCAACTGCTGTGTCCTACAAACAGCGATGGGAGCCAGGGGTTGCAAGCAAACTGGCAGAGGTCACACTTAGGGAGGTCATAGTTGCGACCCCTAATTGACGTCCATGGACCCTCCTGGATTGAGCAACTGAGCTGTATTTTGGTAGTGAGCTATTTTACAAACAGGAGGACATTAGTGTGACTATCTGGTAAGAAGGAAACTTCTAGACAGTGACATTAAAAAATTCAGGACTAAAATTCAGGATCAAAAGTAATTTTACAGACACATCTGACGGCCTCACATGGTTACAAAATAGACAGATGGCAGAAGTACGAGCTAAAATAGATTTATGTACTTTCGTTTATATTATACATTGGTGTATTGAGCAAACATTTACACATAGCTGTATCTATTTAAAGATGAAAAAACTAGCAAGGTTATACACTCAAAGCAGAATTTGACAGCCGACATACAGGGCAGTTTACACAATTGTACCCCGAAACTATGAATGATTGTGCTAGAAGCAGCACTGTGATGCTGAAAGTTGACTTTGAGTTAATAGGCAGTAGCACTACTAGAGAATGTGTAACAGAGAGAGAAAAGGAGAGAGACAGAGACAAATGGCAAAGTAGGACAGAGGAGAGAACAGTTAGAGAAAAGAGAACTGAGACAGGACGAGGTTGAATAGGTATTGGACAGGGAGATGATGTGAGGGTTCATGGTGTAACTTGTATGTCAAGACTTTCATCCCAGTTCCAATGCGCCATATCTTCTGCTCATTCCCTTTCCTGCAATGCAGTGCGTCATCTTCACTTACTAAGCCATGTTGCATCAACGTAAGTAAGCATGCCCCTCAATGATTTAGTACAGGTTTCCAGACATAATTTTTGTTTTGGACCCTGTACTGGGCTCTGCTGCCTTTTGGCTAGGGTCGCACTGCTGAAAAAACATATGCATACAGACAGAAAATCACTGTTTGTTAAGAAAAGGTTACTTTTCTAAGGATGAGGGAGAAATACATACAAGTTTCCAGCACGGAGCATTGTCTGACAGGTTACAATGTGGCAATAGAAGATTTTGAGATTAGTGCTCACCAGTCATGTTATTTTAGGCATTTCTAATTCTGCTCTTCGTTCTCCATTAACTGGAAAATGTAAGATAAAAACTTTACAGAAATAGAGGTTACACTAAAATAAAATCCTACTAGTCCATCCCACACTCAGCTCTTGATATGCTTTTGCTTCAGGGCCTGGAGCAGTGCACAAACTGCAGGAATGATCGATTTGCCTAGATGTGGGCGAGTCAACAAATTAACAGGTCAGGCCTAGGCAGAGCTAGCCTTTGGAGCCTGCTAGAGGAGTTTGCAGCTATGGCCATATATCATACGGGTAGAAGCATTCCAAATTGATAAAGAGTTTTTGACATTACAGCTTGCAACCCTGCCTGATGCACTCAGGTGATCACTGCTGGTAATGTTGCATGGAATGGTCACTAATGTAACCTTGCCTGATGCACTCACTATTACAACGCTAATACTATTAATAGGTCAGGATTATTTTCATTGAACATAAGTAGCTCTTGAATTAGAACCATTCCTGGCGACAATGCCATTACTGAACTGAGAGGCAAGACAGTAGTACACCTTGGATGTAACCCAAATTGTTACAGAAAGAGCAACATTATAGTCTATTAAACAAAACACAATAGGTGTTTGTACAGCTGGTTTTCTGAACTCACATATTTGAAGGTGCTTTCATATGTGAAAATGAAGAAAAAGGAGAATCAGTAAAATAAAGTATTTGTCTAGGATCACACAATTTGGCTAAGGGGGAAATTGCGATGAATCCAGGAACTGCTGTTTCACTTTGCACAAATCAGCTTAATGGGTATCCATTTGTCTCGCCTTTTTGCTTCACTTATTAATGTTTTGTTTTTACCTCGTTGTGCATAGTTAGAATAAGGGTGTTGGGCAGAAGCCATATGAAAGCTTGACATGGGCTTGAGGTTCCAATAGGACTGCAAGCTGAGCCAGAGCCAGACTTCAGGCTCGAGGCTGGCTCGAGCGTTCATCAGCGCATCTACCTCTAGCTATGCCCGTGGCAGTGCCAGCTTCGTACCTGGCAGTCGGCATAAAAGTTGTTGGTGCACCCCAAAGACCATCTTCTTCACAGGTTCTCTTGCTACCTCCCTCCAATGGCGCCCCTCATCTTCACATTGATCCTCTCTCTCGTGTAATTGATTTATTTTATAGTGTTACTCATACCAAGTATTTAGGGCAGGGTGTCAGAGTGTGTTACATTGCACACATACTACACAGAGACAATGGCTCATATAAGTGTGTGATTCAATGTATAGGGAATGTTACTTTTGACAATAATGGCTACAAGGTGTAGAAGTCAGATGTCATCCATGCTTGTAGTTATTAAATGTTAAGGATGCCTGGCCTGGAGAAATATCGTAACTCAGGAATTAAAACATAACATGGTGGTTGGGGTTGTTTTTACTAATAAATGTTTATTCTCATCTAAAATAATCCTATTTAGAGACCTTAAAATAAAGAAAGATTGGGGAAAAAACAATGTAAAGTAACAAAAGAAAATCTATGACAATATTAGTAACCCACTGAGCTATCTACACACAAAACAATTGTTTGGTCTGCATGTTGCACCTTGTGCTTTGCAGAAGACCCATTATTCTCTGTGTAAATTTATGCGAGTCAAAACTAGGACGGGGTAAAACTCATATCTCTCTAACAGATGCACTAATCACCACAGTTAAACTAACATTATTGCATGAACATTTCTGCCACACAAGGAATTCTGAAGTCTTTGCAAGCTATTTCAAAATGCAACCCTCGCATCCACCCACCCAACCCTAAAACGTGCCCCTAGTGTGGGGAAACAAGCTCCTGTACAAAAGGAAAATGTATTGTCCTCGGCCGGAGCAGGAGGAGGCCTACTGAATGCTGTAACTGACTGGACTAGCCCATTGTCATTCTGTATTTGACAATCAGCCAGCATATATAATGACAATGGGCACATCCCAGTCTGTGCTAGGCCAGGGAGGGGCTGCTTTTGAGCACAGATGAGGAGTTCGAGCTGGCCCCAACAGGGAGTCTGCAGATCACTGAGCTTCTCTCAGGGGAACAGTGCAGCTCACTGCAATCCCCTAAATAAAAAATTATGGACAAATGGCGTCTGTAAAAGGGATCGACATGGACAACGGATGTGAGATCCAAATGATGGACGTTCTGTGAAATTTACCGACTGGTAGTCACCATAGAGAAAATGGCGGCAGGAGGGGCTTTTACTGTGAAAACAATCTTGTGATTGGTGTCTGGTTGAGGCAGGTAAGCCTCATATTAACAAATTAAAGGAAGGGAGTATGACCTGAGGTAATTAAATTACCAGTAAGCAATTATGACTTTCACCAGCAGCTCATGAGTTCAAACCCCATAAGAGTCTACTTAACTTTTATTTCCAAAAAGGACATTAACAGGGTCCAACTCGGAAGTTTCAAGTTTACCAGGTTCAGTCGTGAGTAGTTCATCCAGTCCAAGTTTTCCCTTTTCATCCTGAGAATTTTGGTTATGTTTAAAACATGGACTACAGGTATCAAAATGCAAAGCTAAATCGTGGACGAGCTTCTCAAGCATAGAACTGGGAAATGTGAGTGGTGCGGCCCAACTGATATGAGTAGGAAACATACTTATTACATGGAGCAACAGATACCTCTGTCAGCAAGGGATATAAAAAAACTAGTTATTATAATAACCACCACCTCTCGAGTCAGCAGCCCCGCTAATGTGTCAGTTTACAATGCACTTACATTTAAACCCCCAAAACAAAACATTCTGGGCACTTTAGCAAGCCAGCACCTATATTTCAAACACTTGGATTGCAGACAATCAATTAGTGTATTAGCCACAAATTAGGTGACCAGATGACTTCATGTTACCCAGCATGCTGAACTCCAGTCCAGATGTTTTCAACAACCTAATGCATTAGGGGAATTATAGTCCTGGTTCACTTCATGTGCTTCAAATGGACTCGCACTCCTTAAAATATATATTTTTTTAAAACAAAAATCCAGGACTGAAGCCTTGCCTTCGTAGTGACATGGAGTCATTCAATAGCGTTTGCCCAACCACAATTTAGGTGGCAAGACAAATCCATAAATTCTAGTAATATTTTATGACATATTAAACTGTATAAGCCCCCACTTTCCCAATAACCTTCGTAATCTTCCTCTCACAACCAGGCGGTTTTTAATACCATATGCAACTCCTAATAACGTGCTGTGTTAAGAGACGTGTGCTTTTTGTAGGATGCTGTGACTTTTATTTGACAAACAACAATTTCTAAAGAGGACCCCGCATCGAGGTGACCACAAGGATATCTTTGGTGCTTGCTTACATTGGCATGATAGACCTTGGTGGTTATAACAGGTAATGAAAAGTTATATACATAATATACCTGTTGAAGAAACTGCCAGGCGCTCATGTACCATATTGTCTCATACTTCTTTCGTTGGTCCATTAGTCTACAAACGGCATACACAGACAGCACACTGAAAGCGATTTCAAACATGACTTAATTGAAATGACATACCAGCCTCTACTCTGCTCCTGTGGCCCTGATAGTGCTGGCTGTCCCATTTTTTCTTCAGCACTGTGTTTTGCCTCTGATTACCGACTATTAGAGGATATGCCAAGTATTCAACTGTGTTCATTCTCTCCTCTCTAATCAGGATTAAAGCGGTACTGAGGCAGGGATGCAGAGCAGCATCGCTAAGCTGCTCTGGCAAAGGTTGCCACGGCAACACCGATTGTGACATCACCGGTCATTCCATAGGAAGGGCCTGGACGGATTGTTTGGCGCATAATTAATTGTGTGATCTTTTAGCATTCCGTGGCATTCCGCGTCTGCGTCGCATCTTATGGCTCCCTGCTCTGCCACTGTCCCCCAACAAGCATCCCCGCCTCCCTGCTTCTGAAGTGCAAAAATCCACCCTAAACAAAAAAGGCGCACAGTACATCATTCCACAGTAGACAAGATTCATCTAATGAGCTTTGTAAGAGGTTCCTATTGCATATCAAAGTGAGCCTCTCCGAGGATTTCGAGCTATTTTTCGACATCAAATACATTTAAAAGTCCTCCACGGAATGCATTCGAGAGAGGCCAATCAAGTCCATTCGACTCTGTTGGTGAAAGTTAACCGCCTAATTTAAGTTGTAAAGTGTAAATTACATTGAAAGAGAGCATCGCACTTCACTGGTTCTTCTGTTGTTCGTGTTAAAAGTTGGAAAAACTTTTTCCCGTCAACTTCAACCCGTGCCTAATTTGTACAGAAAAACTGAGATAAGTGCAAGGTCCCATATTTTTCTTAGGAGCAGCTGCTGGCTGCAGAATGCCAGGGTCACCAAAGACCAAGATTGTCTACCCTTGTTTGCAATTGATACACTGCCATAATAAACTAAGCACACGCTGGTGAGGAAGAACCTTTCTCACCAGGCTTGGCCAGGCTAGGTCCAGGTCAAGGCCGGATAATTAACAAACATCGCACGTGTGAGGAAAGAGGGCTGATTGCAGAGGCCCCCTGACTTTTTGCCAGTGTTTTCCTGACTCTGATGGTGCCCTGAGTACTGCTAAGCAGTCCCAGGGCCTGTGCACTGTATAAAATGAGTATGCAAATTAGGCTAATTATAACTGGCTAAGTCAACCTACAGATAAAACCCCTAGTATATGGTAGGGCATGCAGGTTTACGGACCCCAGCATAGGTGGTGCACCCATAGGTGCACTGCTGAGGTGCCCAGTGTCATTTTAAAGGCAGGCCTGCCTTGCTGGCTGCTTTTAAATTAAAGTTACATGCAAATTCAACTTTGGAATCAAAAGTACTTCCAAAGTCGTAAACTACCTTATTTTTACATATAAGTCACCTCTAAGGTGTGACCTGTGTGCCCCTAGGGCTGGGTGCCATGCAACTATAATTAGGGACCTTATAAAAATAGGTTTCTAAGCCCTGGTGAGGTAAAACAGCCAAATTTGTTTTCCCCTCATTGTAGTGAATGGCCTTCATAGGCTACAATGGGGAAATTTTATTTAAAATTATAAAGTCCCCTTAAGAGTCAAATACCTTAAGTTTAGTATCAAATTAATTGTTATAATAAATCCCACAACTTACCATTGTTAGATTTAATATACGTTGTTCAGGTAAAGAGTTATAAACTTTACCTAAAAAGTAGCCAACTTTAGCCCTGTAGTGTTCTGCTCTGATTGGCCAGCCTCTGGCAGCCTGGCCAGGCTGCCTTGATGAGGTGTGAAGTAGCCTGGGCTCAGCACAACGGAATGTGCATGGGGGAGAAGAACTTCTTTCAGCAGATGGAGAGACAGGAAGGGGGAGGGCTGCCAAGCTGGTCTTCAAAGGCAGGGAAGGACATTTGGAGCAACCCAGCACCTCCCTCACATCCTGAAAACCCAGACAATTAGGTGCCTCCCTGATTAGATTAGGAGAGGGCAGGAGAAGGGTGTGTTTAAGATTTTTAGCCTCACCAGTGGGGAGGGTCAGCCAGATGTAACCTCCAAAACTAACTTTCATACATGATGGATTTTTGAAGAATGTTGCTCCCTGGGATTGATTTTTGCCACACTTCCCAGGAAGTGGTCTTCACAGGGAGAAGGATCCTGCACCTGATTGAAGAATCAGGATCCCACTGTTTTTCACCCAGGAGCAAGAATAAAACTGGCAGACCTGCACCCACACCTCAGATCCCTACCAGAATTCCAAAAGGAAGAACTAAAGAAGAAGAAGGACTACCCTGCTGGACCCCTGACCTGCACCTGGACACTGCACTCTGGAGTACTGCACCAGCTGCACACTTGGACTTCACCACAAGAAGGACTTTGCCTGGCTTCAACTGGCTCAAGGAGGAACTCCCTGTTTGCTACAGGTGAAAAATTGCTAACCAGAGTTCCCTGCACCAGCTCCTGAAAGAAACTGGCCAGCTGACCACTGTCCAGTGAGCAATTTGGAGTTTGCGCCAGGTGAATTCTGGGAGTTGTAGTCCACACCCTCAAGGAGCATCTCAGAGCTTCTGGACCTTGGAGTGAGCTGTGGACCTCAAAAGAACCTTAAAAGAACATCTGGAAGAAGATACAGAAATTTGGAGAACTTTTGGAAAAAAGTTCCATAAAAGGACCGACCCGCCGCAGCAACTCTAGCTGGCTTGCCTCAACAGCGACCCGACCTGACTTGCAGGTTCATCCCGGTGAAGAAAATCTCAGAAAAAGTGACTACGTCCGAACATTGAAAGTTGACCGGGACCTCCCAGACCATGTATTCAAAGAGGGCTCCAGGGACATCAGATCAAGATTAAGGTTTGCCCCGGTTGAAGGATTTTCATCTTGAAAAAATGACTAAGTGCGAAGGCAAAAATCTCCACAGAGGGCTCTCGCGACGTGTATCCGAGGAAGAGTTCCAGGAGGCTCCGACTTGGTCCCGCTGAAGAAAATCTTCAAGAAAACAAATACGTCCGAAGGTAAACGTTTGACCGAGGCCTCCCGCGGGTTGTAGCTGAGCAGGGCTCCATCACAGTCGGCTTTAAACTTTGACTTTGCCCCGGTCGAGGTGTGACCAGATGACCAGATTGGTGCTATTAGTTCGAAGCGCTAAAAAGCAATAATTCTTTAAAAATTCATATCTTCGGTTCCCCTTATCTGATTTTAATAATTTTGGGGTCATTTTAAAGATAAAAATATAATAAAGTTTTATAAATTGATGTTGGAGTTTTATTGTGTTTTGTGTTTTACGTATTTACTGTTTTATGATTGTTAAATGCTTTACACATTTGTCTCCTCAGTTAAACCTTGTTGCCAAGCTACTAAGGGTTGAGCTGGGTTTTATTTATTGAAACCTAACTGGACCTAAGTGGAGGTTAGTGGGCTATTGCTAAGTTTAGGTACTTACCTGCCCTTACCAATAACCCATTTTCCAACAACATGCTATCCTCAATCTGCCTTCTCGACAAGTCAAAATATCGAAGTCAGCAGCCTCAAGACGTCTGCTAAATGTGAAGTTGAAAACTCTCCATATCTGATAAAAAATGAACAGGCCTTTACAGCTGAATGTGTTTGGCATAGAACCAGATCGCTAACAAGGCCTGGAACACTGCTCTCAATTGCCACTGACTCAAACGTAGCAAAATCCTCCCAGAATTATCAAGAATTGCACCGACTCCCTGACCCTCTTTAAACAAAGCAATCACACACATCTAGACCCCAGGCCAGTTGGTACATGGAGGATCTCAGTCTGATGAAACACTGATAACATCTGGAGCACAAATTTAAATTGAGCTACAGCAATACAGGTAGGAGCACATTCAAATCCATTCTGAGACTCTACCACCAAATGATATGGACCACCAAACGCCCCTGTCGTTGATGTCAGCACCAACAGAAGCAAAGAAATCTTTGCCATTTTGAAGGATTTCACCTCACCTCCAGCCCCCTCCAACTCGATCATCACTCACAGGACCTCTGCTACAATCTCTATTAATTATTCAGCAAAACAATTACCTTCCATCTACAGCAATTTCATCTACCAACTGGACCCATCCGACCCCTGCCCCACCATTCCTACTCCTGAGGACTGCAACACACCAGCACTATACTCTGAATATCTCCACATCTTTAGTGACCTTCCCAGATGTTTGGAAACATACACCTGTCCTCCCATTACTGAAGAAACCCTCCACAGAACCTTCATTGCTTGCCAGTTACTAACGGATCTCCCTGCTACCATTCCCACCAAAGGTCTTAAAGAAAATCAATAACAAATGCCTCACTTAATACCTCAATAACTACCAACTCCTCAACACCACTCAGTCTGGTTTCAGACCCAGCCACAGCATGGATGCCTTTGTTGTTGCCATGGATGGCATCCACATGTCTCAAAATAGAGGAGACACAGTGTCCTCATCCTCCTGGACCTCCCCCCAAAGCATTTGACTCAGTCTCCTACCCCATCCTCATCCGTTCACCTGCATGACATCGAAATCCAAGAACATGCACTCCATTATATCTTCTCCTTTCTGACTGGAAAGACCCAGTCAGTCAGCCTGGTACCTTACAGCGATCCACAGAGATATGACTACCACCCACTGCCACCACCCATGCCAAGACCCTCGGAACATTCATCCGTAGCAAGCTATACATAACCACCTAAGTCCATGCCTTCGCCATCTTATGCTTCCATACCTTGAAGATGCTGAGGAAGATTTTCAAATAGCTCCCATTCAGCACCTGGAAAACTGGCACATAGGCACTGCTCACAGGCAAGCTGAACTACAGGAACAACCTCTATGCCAGGATAAACAAAAATCTCACCAGAAGGAGACAGAAAATTCAGAACTCAGCAGCCAGAATCACTCTCAACCTCCCACGTCACACTCATATCCCACCACACCTCAAGGCGTTCCACTGGCTTCCCATATACAGACAAGCACAAATTTAAACTACCTTAACCACACTTTCAAGGCACTACATAACACCGGCCCAGCATGCCTCAATTATCACATCTGCTTTCACAAACCTTCCAGAGAACTCCGCTCACCTGGACTCCTACTTGCACACATCCCACGAATGTGGAAAACCAGATCCAGGGGTTGAGCTTTTCCTACATCACTCCTAAAGCAACAAAACAAAACATGACATTACATAACATAGCAAGCTAAATTGGGTACATTTATTTCACTTTAATGGGAAGGTAATAACTTGTTTAGTTGCATTATTGTAACTGTTTTAGAACCGGTTTTTAATTGGATCATTGTCTATGTAGACCTTAAAGAATTAGAAAAATTGCAATTTTCGATTTCAGTGATACTTATCACACACTACTGTGACCTTTCTTTGTAACCTTTCAAGCTTCATAAATGTTAATCAACAAACTAATTTAAAACTATAATAGCTACTTGAGTCATAAAGGTAGCTGAGTTGTCCTTAAAACAAAGCTGTGCAAGAATATGTGGTGGAAGAGTTTCATTGAACCATAGAAAAAAAACAGACCTGAGGAGCAAATGTGGTAAGAAAGAACTAAACACAGGGCTAGTACTTGACTTCTGCAGTAACAATTCTATTTTAATAGATTTTGTTAATCACGATCTGAAATAGTGGTCTAGCACGGTAACTGAAGGCCCTTTTGCAAGCAAGGAAAATGGGTCAAGTGCCACCAGTTGAGTAGCTGAGTGCCAGGGCTAATTCACCACTATGCCTGCTGCACTAATGATAGCTGCACCTGTGATCAAAAGACCACTGATGTGATGATAAGGCCTAACCATGACAGATACAGACTCAGCCACGGACACAGTTGTGGCTCTGTTTGATTACAACAATTGTGTTTAGATCATCAAGAAACCGTCATCACCAAAATGGGGCATATTCAGCACTATGCTTGGCTACACATGTAGTTGCGGCTCGCGGGTGTTAAAAGGTGCGGGGTGGCGTGCACGGAGGGGAGCGGGGTAAATATTAATAAAATGTCCCAAAAAATAAACTTACCTGAACAGCGTGCTCCGCCTTTACTCTATATTTCAAAACAATGTCAGGCATTTACAGTGTCAGTTGTTGATGTAAGATTTGCGCTTGTAATACATGTCAGTATGTGAATACTTCCATTTGTTTGTATATATAGAGCCCTAAATATATGTCTTTACAGCACTGATACTGAATCAATCTCATGGAATGTGTTAACTGAAGAAATTCAAAACATTATTTTAATGAAGTAAATTCAATGCAACACATAAAATAAAGTTGAGTTTTGTGGTTGCGAATAAAGCTATGTAATCCATGACCAGTGAGGATTCTTCTTCTTACATATTATGGAACAACAATGAGCAAAAGACTTCGAAGTGTTAAGGTTGGAACTCACAAAATCAGGTTCAGTCATCTTTTATCTATCAGGTTCCAGAGACAGTCTCAGCTTAAATTTGACCAGTTCTGAGTGTCCCCACCTAGACTCATTATTCAAAGGGGCTGAAGATTTGCCATATATAAAACTTGGAAGATTTTACAGGTCTTGCTTTCTCCCTTATTTACAAAAGCAGGTTTTAAAAAAGCCACCTACGTGTCATTTTATTTCTTTCCAGCAGGTTAACCCTTTTCGCTTAATTTGTTTGTTTTCTACATTTTCCTTAGCTTGTTCATATATTTTCCCCTGAAACAAAGGTTTAAAAGGAACAGAGAGCCGTTCCGGATTTAACGCTGTTTGAGTTTTCTTTCCTTTAAGCAGTTCAAAAGGGTCAACGTCTGAGGTATTATGTGGGGTACAAAGCTGGAATCATATCAAATTGACAGTATACTTTCAAACATAAAGTCCTGATTCTGTTACAAGACATGGAGGCTCCTGTTATGCTTCTCTATGTTATCTATACGACTCCTCAGCAGCGAATAATTATTTAAACCAGAGGTACCCAACCTTTTGACTTCTGGGAACCCCCACGTTATGATTACTGGAATCCGAGGACTCCCCACTGAATCATTATTGGAGTCTGGGGACGCCCTAATAAGTCCTTACTGAAAGCTGGGGACCCAATCTGTTAATATTCTTACATTTTCTAAGCAGTCGGGAACCCCCTGAGAAGGCTTCACGGACCCCTATGGGCCCCCGGACCACAGGTTGGGAACCACTGATTTAAACCATTACCATAATAAAAACTACAGCTCCCATGCGCTCTGTTAGAGGTGCAAACAACATAATTCAACCAATAGAAACAGTTCTTCAGTCAAGAACATGCCTGAGTAGAACCTACTCTTCACCCATTCTTTGTTGCTTATCATTGAGATGTGTCCTATTTATTTTTCCTGTATTGCTTGGAGATAATTTATGCCTATATTGCTTATTCTCAATTGAAGAGAATATTTAAAGAAAGACAGAAGAATTGATTTTGGAGCTCCGCTGGTTCCACTGGACCAGGGCCCTGAAGGGTTATTAGGCTGTGTCTGATGCTCACTGCCACAAGACAGGATGCAAGTGAGATGGAGGAAAGTCCTGTCAGGTCGACAATACCCATGTTCAGTGGGGAAGTGCTTAAAGGAGGAGCCGCACAGTAGTTTAGAAACACTGGCCACAGATAAGAACCTGGGTCCTTTGCAGAAGGATTCTATTAAGAGACTCTGCATTATAAGTGGGTAGGTTTATATGAATTCCATATTCAATTTTAAATTATTTAAAATTAAGCCCTAAAGCATCAATTTAGCTGGAATTAAATTTCATTAAGGTGTGTGTTGGTTATATGCCTACACTAGGAGACCAAGCAATTACTATCGCACAATGGGCAGAGGGAATACCAGAATATAGAGACCCTCCATATTAATTCCAGGCTGGAGAAAGGCAAATGAGGTGGCTTCTCCTTGGCCAGGAGCTTCAATCAATGAAAGACATGGTTTGCTGTGTATTTTCAGTAGCTATGGAGCCCATTTAAGAGACACTAGAGAAGTTATCAAAGCATATCAAATGCCTAAAGAGCCTTCTTTGAATGTTTTGAAGGATGGATCACTAGTAGGGATAAGTATGCACCACCACTAGTAATAAGGTCACCACCCTTGAAAGTCCAGTCAAGGTCTCAATACATTAGCCCCAACTCAATCCTTGGTAGCTGGCTGTCAGCAGGCAGGCTTAACTTAGGAGACACGCGTGTAAAGCATTTAAATACACCAATACAGTAAATAATTAAGTCACAACGGACAATAAAAATCCAGCACCAATTTATAAAAATAAGAAATACTTTTGTCTTTAAAATGACACCAAAACAACAAAGATCCAATATAAGGAACTGGAGATATGAATTTTAAAGATTAAATAAAAAAATGTCAATAGCGCTAACCGGGGACATCTTGTCATCCTAGACGGGACCAAGTCGCAATTTGAGGCCGACTGCGATGGAGCCCTGCTCGGATACACTGAGCGGGAGGCCTCTGTCAAAATTTTACCTTCTGAAGTATAAACTTTTTGGGAGGATTTTCTCCCTACTTCATGCTGTTCTCTCTAGCAAGCCGATTTAGATGCAACATTGTCGGATTGCTTTTCCGTGAGGCCCAGACAAATCCTTGAAGTCTGGATCTCCGGAGCTTTCAGCAGGATGAACCTAAAATTCAGGCCGAGTCATGGTTGAAGATAATTGGCTTGCCTCTCTACATCAGGTCGGTCCACTTATGCAATTTTACCAAAAGTTGCTCCAAACTTCTAAGACTTCTTCCTGAAGTTCCCCTTGAGGGTTCAAAGTGTCCAAATCGCAAATCCAAGGGTGTAGAAGCTCTGAGATGGTCCTTGAAAGTTTGGACCACAATTCCCACAATGCACCTGGCCGAATTCTTAAAAGCCCACTGGGCACACTCCAGGCAGGGGACTTCTTGTGGAGATGGTGCACAGAAGCTCTGCTAATCTGTAGCTTTCAGGAAATCCACTCCTGTAAAAATGATGGCTCTTTATTTAGTGGAACAAAATGAGGTACACACTGTGTAAAGAGTCCAAGCAATCCCATGAGATATCACAGAGGCACAAATGACATTCCAAATGCTCTCTTTTTGGGTAGTGTGGTCGAGCAGTTAGGCATATCACAGGGTAGTGCTAAGCATGTAAGGCACACACTCATACAGTAAGTGAGACACACACTCAATAAAGAAATCCAACACCAATTTATAAAAATAACATGTACTTTGTATAAACCTTGATACCAAGATCACCAGAATCAAGTGACTACTTTTTGAGATATAGAATTTTAGTGTTTTCAAAAGTCGACAGTGCATTTTTCAGATGCAGTAATATAATCCTGTGGAGGAAGAACAAGCATTGTATACATTTAGAGTACAGCATCTTGTGGGCCCAATCTCCTTGACTTAAGGTCAGTAGGGGACAAGGTCACAAAAACAGGTCATCTTGGGAGGCTCTGGTACATTTGGGTGCAGAGGTGTGTTGTGACGTCAGGTGTCCCTTTCAAGTCTATGGGTATCAGTCCGGTTACAAAGTGGCTGCAGGGATGGACTGAAAGATCAGTTCCTTTTAACCCACAGAGTGGCTCGATCCTTGAGCACTTAATGACACCGTTGGTCCACTCCTCCTCAGATGTAGGATGCAGGTGCAGTAGTATCTTCTGGCATCAGGTCTGGTGCTGGAGTTCCTCATGGTTGCAGGAGGGCCCGCAGAAACAGTCTGCATTTATGGACTGTGGGTCCAGTCCGACCAACACAACAAGTGGGCTCAGGTCTCATGAGGGAGACATGGGGACACCCTTGGTACTCTTCACCTCGGTCCAGGGCGAACGGGTGCGGAGGTGTCCTGCTGCCTCAAAGTCCACAGTGGGTGAACTTAGGGTGGGCTTCATCTCTGGAGGGCCTGGGGACCATGCTAACACTGCTGGTCCACTTCAACATGGGCTAGATGGCTGGGGTGCAGTGGTGATGTTTGGTGTTGGGTTTCTGGTGGTCCTGGTCCTTTTAGATCTGCAGATGCAGGGAAGTAGCTCCTCTACTCCAAGGGAGTTGTTCTTGGTGATTTCCGAAGCACAGGAAGCTCTCCTAGTTTCTTAGAGGCTGCAGCATCAGGACAGGTCAGTTGCTCCTCAAGGGTCCGGTGCAGTAGGCAGGCAGGCAGTTTTGGCACCAAGTCAGTTCTGCGCCAGGGTTCTTCGGTTCAGCAGACTTCTTGTATTAAAAAAATGGCCGGATTTCCTGAATCGTGTCCCCTTTAGGCTGGTCACCCTAGGGGTGTTTCCAGTCTGGAAATGTGATACGCCTCCTGCATAGCTCATTTTCTCACCTGTCCATGTGCCAGATGGGCCCTGGGGTAGGGGGTTGGCATCTTCCTTTGAGGAATGCTAGATCTGTGTACCAAAGGCGGTGGGCTTCTTTGAAGCTCCCTGCTTTGGAATGCAGGTCATCCTTTGGGGAGGGGTGTTCCACACCCCACTATGGAGAGGCTTTTGTTTCTGACCTCTAGAGATTGGGTGCTTTCATCCTGGGAGGTGAGATTCTCGTCTGTTGGTGGCAGACTGGCCAGAACCAGTCAGAGAGCTCACCAGTATTTGATAGGTTTTTCAGGGGGCACATCTAAAGTGCCCTCCGGGTGCATGTATTAATAAATCCATAATTGGAATCAGTGAGGGTTTATTAATGCGAGATGTTTGATACCAAACATCCCTATGTTCAGAAAAGCCATCATGTAGCTGGTGAATTCGTATTGACCAGTGTCCAGCACATGTATTTAGAATGGCTTCACTACACACTTACTATGTCTAAGAATTGACAGACATAGGGAGTCATTACGATCTGGGCGGGGAAACCCGCAGAGATTGGCGCTGACGGTCAACAGAAGACTGCCAGCGTGCAGAACCAGCCACATAATATACATCCAGCTGGGCCGGCGGGCGGAAACAGTGTTTCCGCCAGTCGGCCCAGTTGGAAGCAGGGCCTGATCATTGACTCCATATGGAGCCGGCGGCAATGTATCAGTGCGGCGGGTGCAGCAGCACCCGTCACGCATTTCACTGACCGTAAATCGGGCAATGAAATGCGTGACGGGGCTGTGCATGGAGGCCCCTGCTTGCAGCGCTGCCCAGTCAGATCAGAAACGCCGCCATCGCCAGGCTACCTGGTGGCGGGAGCCTGGCGGCGTTTCCAAAGTGGCAGTTTAGCCATGTTCATTATATGGCGGTCTTGACAGCCATGCCATTGGCAGCAATTACCGCAATCGCGGCATGGCGGTCCAGACCGCCATGTTCTTCATGAGGGCCATAGTAGAGGCATATTTGCTGAAGGATGCATGCCCTGACTTGTAATATAATGCACCCTGCCTTAGGGCTGGATGGCCTGCTGTAGGGGTGTCTACAGATATTACAGTTATATATAAAAGGTGTGGTTAATAGTAGGGAAAGATAACATTGCCGTTCATACGTCAGTAAATACCTGAATTTGTCACTAGAAAAAAACAATCCGTTTTTAGAACTAATTTCATTATACCTCATCAAAATAGGTAAATCATCTAACACATGGAGACATCAGTCTGCTTTAAATAACATAGAACACATACAAGTACACAACACAAACAAAAACAATTGTTAAGCGATTTCAGTTCATTGAGATTGTACTTCAATCATCCTTAGAATCTAAAAAGGTGTGGTTTTAATCTGCAGTCTATAAAACAATCCACATAGGAGATAGATGCATCGTGGCACACATCAGGGCGATACTTCTGTCCATTTTTTATAGCAGTTGTGTACCAAAAAATTCTTATCGCTATTGCTAAAGATTCAAGCAACCCCTCCTGCACAAAAGGTCGACTCGTTTCGGCCCCTGTTAGTTGCGGGCCTCCTCAGGACCGAAGGAGAAAGAAGTACCTAATAGGCAAGCAGGAAGTAAATATCCATGAAATTTGTTTAAAAACCTGTTCACAAAATACTCATTCCTATAGAAACCCCTCGTGTTTCAACAGACAAGACCAGAACAGTGCCCCCAAGTAGCAAACATGCTTAAAAACATAATAGCCTCTGAGCCAAGGATCACCCCTAGAACAGCCGCCTGAAAACCAGGGGTACTATTTGGGAAAGGAAAAATGCACTGAAAACAAGTGCACCAACCAAAATGCGTCCAGATCAAATGGAAGCCAATAGGACCCAAAGTGGAGCACATGGAGGAGGGAAAGAAACCAATACCTACTACAGCAGAATCAATACTTCAATAACCTCGTAGATACCAGGGAGTTCGCATGCGAAAAATACGAACTGTGCGTAGGGACACCAGCCTGTGTGTTCTTCAGACGAGGTCAAATCCAATTCAGCTAACCTGGAAACAAAGGTGTACACACATCAAGCAATGGGCAGCTTTAAAAATTAAAAAGAGGTGAATTATATTGGTCTCCTGAGGCCTGTGAAAGGAGAAACCGAGTCAAAACGCACCCTACTCAAGACACTAAACGGGTGCAGGAAACCGGTCGGCATTCCTTGATCACAGTCACAGTGCAAGAAACCGGTCAACAGGCTCTTAGTGACACAGTTGAAAGAAAAAATTGTGCTCCATAAGGGCGGCTGGTGCAGAGAGAACAAGCCCTTCATCAGGGAGAGCAGTGCTGGAGAATCGGGCATCAGCTACCGTCCAAGAACTGTAAAAGGGTCCTAGGTCAAGGAAAGTGGGGAGTCACGTGACAACAAATAGAACAAAAGAGGCCACAAAAGCGGTGGCTATCTTGGAAGAGAGCTAGCCTATTTTGGAGACACAAGGGTCCTGTTAGCAAGAGAATCCAACCCCGTCCCAGGTCCATTCGTCCTTGGGGACGAGGGAGTGCATACCCTCTAAAGCAAACCACAATTTTGAAGGGGACAAGAAGGGAAGGATCCTTCTAAGGTGAAAGGATTTCCATGGGCGGGGGTACATAAAGGCTAAAAACAAAAATTCAAAAAGGGGGAGTTCCAGGCCGTTGACTAGATGGGAGAAAAAGGCTCAGGGCAATTACACACAGCATAAAAATGAACAAATCGTAAACAAAAAAGACAAATTAATGTGCATTAATGTAACACCATTGTATCATTTCATATGGTGAGGACTGTCTATATGGCCTCTATAGAGGGAAAACGATACAGGCATCAGACCATCCAACAGGAAGCAAGAGGGGGCCCAGGGTAATACCCACAACATTGAAACAAAAAATGAAATACACATTTATATAAAAACCTTATATCATTTAATCATTTCTCATAATGATGCATTAGTAATAAAATCCATGAGACGAACACAGGCATAGACGTGAATAATCGCCTCAAACAAGATATTTTTCTGTACAGTCTATAACAGCTTATAGAAAGCAGCAATCACTTCAAAAGCAAGGGAATAGATTACCAATCTAGAGAATCTCAACAATGACATCAAAAATGCCATGGGAGGCAAATAATATGCAGACCTAATATGCAATCTGAAACCACAATCAAGCTGATGTGGTTAGAATCATTGCAAAAAAAAAAAAAAAACAATGACGTAAACAGTGTATATCACAACACATGTATCCAGAGAGACATACATCAGGGCCCACATTTCAGCCAAATCGTTGAGCCCATGACGTTCTGTTCCATATCTCTAAATCAATCTTGCCTCCATCTTATCTAGAATGACAGGCACAGGTTGTCCTCTTTGGTTTGTGTTTGCTTCATAAAGCACTGACCACCATATATCATCTGGCATATGATTGAATTCACTGAAGTGCTCCACTAAGGGTGTGCCACGTACTGAGCATCTGATCCTAGATCTCTGTTGGAGTATGCAGGACTTTACTGGCTGTGATGTTTGCGCTATATATATATTAATCCACAAGGGCATCTCACACAGTATATCACATTTTTAGTATTACAATTTAAAAAAAAACTGACTGATGTGTTTTTCCATTCATAATGACTTCTTTGGTTTCACTAGTAAACTGATAAGCTACACAATTGTTGCATTCATAGTGACCATTCAAGGGAGATAGCTCAAGCATTTCCCTAAGACATTTCTTTTCTGTAGTGAATGCAGCTTTAACCAAATGCTATCGCAAATTCCGTACCTTCTTAAATGCAAACAATGGTTTCTGAATGGCAGTGGAGTCAGGATCTAACTTTATTGGCTTTGGGGTTTTATGTTATCACACATGTCAAAGGGGTCTCCTTGGAATAATTTCTGGGGGACTAGTGGGGTGTCTCTAGGTGTAAACCATGCTCTCTTGGAGGCTGCTTTAACAAGTTTTTTGGGGGTACCCTCTGTTAACCAGCTTGTGAATTAGTTCAGTGGCATTTTCAAAGTAGTCATCCCTATTAATACAATTCCTTCTGATGCGAAGGAATTGTCCATAGGACAAATTCCTTCATAGTCCTATGGTGACCACTGGAAAAGTGCAGCAAAGTACTGCGATCTCTTGGTTTCTCGTATAACTCACTTCTAAGGTTCCCTCATATCGACATTATCCAAAGGTTTAAAAAATGTATTTTCTTGATGTCACAATGCATGGTAAATTTTAAGTCAGGTGTGCGTTGGTTCAACCACTCATAAAACACTGACAGACTGGTTATTTCACCATCCCAGATCATAGGAATATCATTGATGTAACAAAACCACTGCACAATAATTTTTCTAAAGGAATTTGAGTTGTCATAAACCCATCTCTTTTCAAAGAAATCCATGACCAAATTGGCTACCTCTGGTGCAAAGCTACAACCCATAGCCACCCCTTTAATCTGAAAATACATATTGGGGGTCATTATGACGCCAGCTGTCGGCGTTAATGTGGCGGCAGTACCGCCAACAGGCTGGCGGTACTTACCGCCACATTATGACATTGGCGGGTTGGCTGAAGCCAACCCACCAATCTACCACTCCAACCGCCATGGGCGTAGCAGCCGCCGGGCTGGAGATAACCAGCTCTAGCCCGGCGGCTGCCATTGTGTGCCGCCGGCGGGATTGTGACCCTGCCTACTGCCATGGTTTTCGTGGCGTTCGTAATGCCACGAAAACCATGGCGGTAGACACTATCAGTGACAGGGAATTCCTTCCTTCTCACTGATGGGGGCCCCCCACTTCCCTACCTCTCCGGATACCCCCCTACCTCTCCAGACACCCCCATCCCCTTACATCCGCACCCCCAATCACAAACACACGCAGACACACACTCATTCACACATACATACACGCATGCGTTCTTCCATTCACACACACATCCGCACACACTTCAAAGCATGCACACAGACATGCATTCCTATTGCCATACAAATGCGCACTCACACTTCCATACTTCATGCACGCAATCAACACTAAACACACACCCGCACTCACGCACACACTCACACATACATGCACACGCACCCCCACACACACACAACACCCCCAGGGGTCTTCTGGCAGGAGACGGGCCGAGGCGCTGCTACCGCCAGCAGCGCCCGCCAGCAGAACACCGCCAGGCCATATTATTTTTGCAGCGCCACCTTACCCCCATCAGCCAGTATGGCCACAGCTGGATTTCTGCCCTTCTTGTGGCAGAAATCTGGCTGTGGTCATATTATGGTAGGCGGACGGAAGGTAGACACGGCGATGGTCTTTTGGCAGCCGTCACTGCGGTGGTAGGCAGTTTTTACCGCCAATGTTAAAATGAGGGCCTTTGTCTTTAAACAAAATAAATTATTTTTCAAACAAAGGGTGGCCAAAAAATCTGTGAGGATGTTATGTGGAAGAGATCTAGTCTCTAAAGTTGCCCTAATCACCTCTTTGGCCTCATTTTGTGGGATATTCGTATACAGGGCTTCAATATCGAATATCACCAAATATTGGTTTTGTTCATTGAATGGTAGACCTTCAACTTTGTTGATAATATCCATAGAGTCTCGGATGTATGCCTGTCTGAATCACGAAAGGTTTAAGAAAAGTGTCAACATACTGGGCAAGAGGTTCTAGTATAGAACCACATGCTGAGCTAAGGGGCCTCCCAGGAGGGTTCTAAATCTTTGTGGACTTTGGGAAATATATATATATATATATATATATATATATATATATATATATATATATATATATATATATATATATATATATATATATATATATATATACATATATAAACCCTTAGGGGGTTCTCACTAATCAACTGATAATTGGTATGATTAGCAAGCTGTCTCATCATTTCTTGATCATATTTTACCTTATCGCATATAACAATTCCATCTCCTTAGTCTGTGGGGTTTATGATAATCAATTTATTATTGGCCAAACCCTGGATGGCTGAAACTTCTGCTTTTAAGCAATTCTGCCTGAAGAAGAATTTTCTACTATTTAGGTGATCGATTTCCCTTGGTACTATTTCCTCAAAGACCGGTACTTCTGGGCCAAACTATTTGTGTCTGGACAAAACGTGGACTTGTGCCTCAAGTCATAAATACTCTCCTCTGTGGCATCAGGGTGACAAGCAAAAAAGGCTTTTAGTTTAACTAATCTAAGAATTTCAGTTTTAGTTTCAACTGGGTCCTGAACTTTAAGAAGTACAAAAGATAACCCTTTGCTCAGAATTTGGAATATTTAGAATGGCTTTCCTGCATCGTTACTATGTCTAAGAATCGACAAAGACATAGTGGGGGTATATTTGCTCAAGGATACATGCCCTCACTTGTAATATAATGCACCCTGCTATAGGGCTGGAAGGCCTGCTGTTGGGGTGACTTACAGATATTACAAGCAGTGTTTTAGGGGTCATGGCAAGTGTGTGCCGTTTTGTGTTTTCACTTTTGGGAGCACCTTGAAACATAGTCTGCGTTGGCAGTCTACATATGTTTGGTGTTGGGTCCCTCAGAATGGCACAAGTCGTGCTGCAACTCTGAGGGGCCCTCTTTAGTGTCCATGCCGTAGGCACCAGTGGTACCATTTACGAGGTAAGTGTGGCATGTTCTTGTCCCACAAACCACTGCACTTTTACAAATCCAAGATGGAGGATTCCTTTCCAGAGGAGTAAGACCTGGCTAAACCAAACTACTACTGTGGCTCATGTGCATTAACACTCCCACCCTCCAGACCATCTGCAAATTCCATTCCTTGGCCTGCCATCTGGCTGGGGCACAGGGAGAGGAGGTAGACCTGTCCTGTTCTCTTAGAAGCCCAGTTTGATTTACCCAGGCCAACTTTCTGGCCTGTGCTCCGCGGGTGCAGAGCTCCCCTCACCATATAACCTCTGCTCAATGCAGGTCACTTATCCCCTCATCAAATCAGCTTAGCTAAGCCAGTTAAGGCTGACCACTCAGGAGAGGCAGCTAAAAGGCAGGATTTTGTCTCACATAAAAGAAGGTCTTATAACTTATTTTCTGTAATAAGTATGATAAATTTAATAGTGTTGGATTTATCATTACCAATTTTGAGTCCTTGAATTACATTCCTAGCTTCTTCCTAGCAATATTTATACCTCAATAAAAATATTCCAGTGTGAGCTTATGGAGCTAAGTATCTGCAATGGGGATGTTTTTCCCTCATCAGGGCATTTAAAACATCTTTTATAATGTCCTTGCTTGTAGTTACATGGCACCCGACCCCTGGGGAACCTTGGAGAGACCCTAGGGGTGACTTATATGTAAAAATGAGGTGGATTATTACTTTAGACGGATATTTAATTCCAAAGTCGAATTTGCATATATTTTACTTTTAAAGACAGTCTGCAAAGCAGGGCTGGCTTTAAAAGTGACAGCAGGCAACACAACAGTGCACAATCCAATGCAAAACATCTACTGGGCCTCTAAACCTCCCTGCCCTATTATATACTAGGGACTTATAGGTAGTTTGCCTTATTATATACTAGGGACGTACCGGGGTCTGTCATTGCAAATTGTAATTATACCTAATTACCATATACCTTTTCATCAGAACACTGGCACTGGGCCTGCTTAGCAGAGTCCAGGGCACAGTCAGTGTCAATTACCACCAGTATCAGTCTGAAAAAATTGGGGTAAACAGGGCTAACAGGATGACTTTCTCACAGAATGGAACTGATGGTAGATTGAAAAGGGGAAAAGCCCAGCAATAAAGATGGATGAGAGGACCTTGAACCACATGAGGTGAAACAAATCAAAGGATCTATTAGCAAGGAACCAAAGTGGCCACTGAAAAGAAGTTGTGCATCTTTTAGACTGATAGGTTCAGAAGTTGGTGAAGGAAGAAGCCATTATGGAGACAATTGTTATAATTCAGGGATTCTTGAGCAACTTATTTTTGGTGGCCAAAAGGAACACATTGGACATGCACCTGCTCATAAACCTGAAGGATTTATATCAGTGGCTGGTTTATTTCTGCTTTAAAATGGAGGGTATTTCTCTAGTTTGGGATATTCTGAAACTTGGAGACTGGATGGTGCACACAGATCTACAGTATGAAGATTTGACAGTTCCTTTTTGATAACCACACAGAAGGTTCCCACACTTTCAGTGGAGAGGTCAGACTTGGAAGTTCTTCAGTCTGCTACTTGGCTTGCCCACTGCCAAATTGTGCTTTTTGGAGCTCCTCAAGACAGTGACAGTGTATCTGAGGCCCATAGGGATTGGAAGTATTGGGTACATGAACATAGTATCATGAATGTTATATTCATGGTCCAAGACAAAATGATGATGCAGGATCATGCTTCAATGGCAATATCACATTTACAGAGATAGAGTTTGTGATAAACTTGAAGAAATAAGACTTGAATCAGACACGGTGCTTGGATTTTGTAGACTTCAAAGTAGGTTTGGTACAGGCTCAGCTTGGTCTTCTCGGGAACCATATTTAATCTTCAAAGAAAGAAATAAGGAAAACATGGCACAGAAGAGATTTTGTTAAAGGAATCTCGGTAGGATTCTGGTGAGATTGTCGGCATCAATTCAGATGATATTCCCAGGACCACTGAACTATTTAGCATTACATAGAAGTAAAATAGAACATCTAAGGGGGGGGGGTTCTTCTATGCAGAATTTGTTTTTGTTATTTCAAAGATCAGAGGAATTTAGGATAGAGTTGAGGTAGTGGTTGACTCATATTAAGGCCTGAAATGGTCAGGCAGTTTTTGGCATGAGGCCAGAGATGGTTATAGATTCAGAGGCTATCCTTAAAGTCTGGGGGTACATTGCAGCAACATTCCAACATGTCAATAGGTGGGCATACGGTCAGAGAAAGACCTACTTATTAACTGCCATGGAGTTATGGGCCGTCTTTTGTAATAAAGACATTCACCAAGGGGAGAGTGCAACATTGTATTCCTTTGAGGATGGAAAACAGGTCAGCGGTGTATTATCACCTAGAAAGTGCAAGATACATTACTTGCAGGGTTAGCAATGGAATTTTGTCTGGACTGAAGTATATCAGCAATAGTTGAGTATCTGACATGCATCTTCAATGAGGTGGTACACTAGCAATCAAGATAATTTTTTCACTCAAGGAGTGATGGCTGGATCTAACCTTAGTGGACACTCTGCAGATAAGACCAGGTCAATGTCACACAGTTTTGTTTACTTCCAGACTGAACTGCCAGATGTAATGGTTTTACAGCTTTAGACCCAATCCGTAAGCAGTGGTGATGGATGCATCCCTTCAATTGCAGGGTTCTCACCTGATTCATGTGTTTCCTGCATTCTGGATGATTCTGAGGGTGGTGTTACAAGTCAGGAAACAGACAGTGTACTTAATCTTGATCACACCTTGGGGGCCGACAACATTTGGCACCCAAACCTCTCAGAACTGTTGGTTCAAGCACCAGTGGTCCTTGAGAGGGCATAGAATATTTATACTCTAAAGAGCTGTCAAATAAAATAGTTATTTTGTCTGATATCATGCAGGAAAGTATCAGATGTCAGGTCCTTTGAGGTCATAGGATAGTGTTTTTCTACAGATGGAGCAAAATTTGTCAATTCTAGAAGAACAGAGACAATCTCCAAGTCAGACTCCTACCTGCAAAACAGAATAACTAGTTTTGTGGCAAATGGAAATCTATATGTGATGATATGTTTAAAGGAATATGAAAAAATGAATAAGAGCTGAGACCTATGGGAAATAGGCAACAGCTGATTACTCTGAAACCCTCCTCACCAAGTGGTGACTTTACCAACATTGACAAAATGGGGCACATGGGTGATGCAGGAGGCTGGTGTGGATGCCATGATGTATAGAGCACAATCAGTTAGAAGTTCAATGGCTTTGAGGGAGTTGCAGGAATGTGCACATTTAGAAAACATACTAAAAGTGGCATATTGGTCATGTGATTCAGTATTCAAAGTGTTTAATTTCAAACTTATTGAAGGAGTAGTTCCAATGTTTTGGGTAAGCTTTCCAACAACATAATAGGAGCCTCTATGTCTTGACATAGAATTTATATTTTTTAAACAACAGTAAAAGAACATCAGGAAAGTCTGATATTAGTACTGGAAAGAAGGTTATTTTAGATCACGATTAAGCATGAACACAAATGTATGTGTCATGGAACTATTGCAGGATTACCTTGTTTCTGATACTTCACAGAGGTGATACGTGATTAATTTGGGTTATGGTGCTAAGGGGAAGTACAGGATTTGAAGTGATTAGATCGGAGGATGGAGTGAGGAGATCATTGAGGAATAAGAGTTAGCAACAAATAAAAGAGGAAGAGTATATTATAGACTGAAAGATTGTTTTTTATCAGTTGGAGTACCTCACTTGTGTTTATTACAGAGCTGATAGGGGCTGTCAATATCATTATGGTGATGGGTTAAAGTGGTCTTTGGTGCAGATGAAAAGTAATACTAAATGTTGATCAAGAAGCATACTACTTACCTATGCATCTTTAATAGAGTCCTGACTTTCTTTTACATTGTTGTGCTCTCTTTTTAAAAGCACTCCTCTAGAACATCTTAGACAGCTTATGTATTGGCAGAGTTTAACCACTTTAGCTGTGCCCATTTTGACAAACCATCAATTAAGATGACTGCATTCATTTTTCCTTGACCCAAAGGCTCGTAAAAGTCTGATGAATTAATGGCAAGTTCATTCCAGGAGCCACTGGTAAAATCACTTCTATTAATATTTATAGGAATTGTCATCAAAGGTTTATCCAAATTGGCACATTTTTCCACCTTTAGAAAAATGCAGAAATGTGTACATCACCCCCTATGGCCACCTATATGTGGTTCTTATTTACTTTTTAGTGCTGTCTCCCCAGTATGACCACTCTGAGCTAAAGCAATAATGTGTCCACAAATATAAACAGTTGGAAAAAATAACTTTTCCTTCAGGAGGAGATCTTCCTTTAAAGCAGGGGTCACCAACCTTTTCTGTAGTAAGAGCTACTTCTGCTAAGTGAAAATCATTGTGCGCTAATGAACGCTAAGCAATTTGCGCATTGTCACTAGATACCCCCACATCCAGACACACTAACATTAAATCTAGTGTCCATACAGCCAGATACTACAGTTTGAACAAAATACTTTGACTATGGTCACTATGAAAGGGCTGCCATGTGTGCCAGTGCGAGGATGGTCTTTGGGGATGTATGAGTGTTGGAAATGGCCTTTCTGCAGGGTCACCCTCAAACTTTTTGCCTTCCTCCTTCTCTTTTTCTGACCTCATTTTTGCTGGCTTTAGGACTCTGCACACTTTATCACTGCTAATCAAGTGCATATGCTCTCTGCTTAAAACATGGTGACATTGGCTCATACCCAATTGTCTTATTTAATTTACTTGTAAGTCCCTAGCAAAGTCCACTACATGTGCCCAGGTCCTATAAATTAAATGCTACTAGTGGGCTGCAGCATTGATTGTGCCACCCACATAAGTAGCCCCCTAACCATGTCTCAGGCTTGCCATTGCAGGGCCTGTGTGTGCAGTTTCACTGCCACATCGACTTGGCATTTAAAAGTAATTGCCAAGCCTTAAACTCCCCTTTTTCTACATATAAGTCACCCCTAAGGTAGGCCCTAGGTAGCCCATAGGGCAGGGTGCTATGTAGGTAAAAGGCAGGACATGAACATGTGTGTTCTATGTGTCCTCGTAGTGTAAAACCCCTAACTTCGTTTAACACTGCTGTGAGGCCTGCTCCTTTCATAGGATAGCATTAGGGCTACCCTCATATACTGTTGGAGTGGTAGATCCTGATTTGAAAGGAGTAGACAGGTTATATTTAGTATGGCCAGAATGGTACTAGAAAGCTCTGCTTACCGGTGAAGTTGGATTTTAGATTGCTATTTTAGAAATGCTACTTTTAGAACGTGAACACACTTAGGGGCAACCCAGTATTCTCTTCGGAACTGGGTACAGACAAAAATACTTTAAAAACATACCAGACGTGGACCATAAAGCCTGTACTTTATGGTGCACGTTTGCTATGTTTTTAAAGTATTTTTTGAACTCTCCTTGTCATATAGGTGGTGGCTTATACTAGTATCCACACCTGTGTTTTGGTGTTTTTTGGGTTCAACAGGCAGTACACATGGTGTGATTTAATAGACTAAACGTACTGTTTTTGAATGAATTTTTCTTATGTGCAGGTATTATTTAACCACACTTGAGTCCTGATGATGATCTGACGGACCTCTGACTGCCACTACAGGCCGAAACGTTGATATTACCTTCTTATTTGACAATCTGAATTGAAAGTCCATGATATTGCTTGAACTGGGACTGGAAACCAGGCAATTATTGTGCAGAACTGTGTCATGAGGAGGGTTATAACCCCTTTCTGGATCTGCAGTTGGAATTCAATCTTATGATCTAGAGGGTTATATACAGTGTTGTTGTTCATGAAATGGACATTCGTTGGAATTGTTGTACATTTTTTTGAACTTCGTGAATCCTATTGAGCAATATTTTGGATTTTAACAGTACGGAGTTGTCTTATTCATTAATTGAAGACTGGATAATATGTACGCACACTATATCTAAATAATTCCTCTAGGAGCATTTTTAAGTGAGACACTTTTAGAAAGTGAGCATTTCTCCACACTTAAATCCTTCTGTGCCTTCCAATCCATGTCTGGCTAGGTTTAGTTCACAGCTCCCTTGTGCATTCACTCAGACAACCCCAAACACAGGATGCTTAGTCACACTTGCACACATCTGCATATTGAATGGGTCTTCCTGGGCTGGGAGGGGGTAGGGCCTAACACTTACATGTCAAAGGACAGTAGCGTGCCCTCACACAAAGGACTGCCACACCCCCTACTGGGACCCTGGCAGACAGGATGGAACTTAAAGGGGACCTTGTGCACTTCTAAGTCACTCTTTGAAGTCTCCCCCTCTTCAAAGGCACATTTGGGTATTAAAGCAGGGTCTCAGACCCTACCAACTCGGACACTTCTGGACAAGGGACCACTGGTGAAGAATCCCTGCACCAGAACCTGCAACCTGCCAAGAAGAACTGCCTGACTGCCCAAAGGACTCATCTGGACTGCTTTTCTGAGAAGGACTGCTGCATTGCTGCTCTTTGGCTGTGCTGAGAAGTGCTCTCCAAGGGCTTGGATAGAGCTTGCCTCCTGTTCCCTGAAGTCTCAGGACCAAAAAGACTTCATTCCTGCAAAAGAACTCCTTCTGCAGTGAAAATCGATGCACAGCCTACAAGAAACAACGCACAGCCTACACCGCGGTGAGAAAATCACTGCATGCCGAACCGGATCAACACACCCTGACTTCCGAAGAGGAAAATGATGCAGCGCCAGTGTTGCGACCGGAAATTCAACGCACGGACCACTGGATCGATGCAAAGTTGAGCCGGAATGACTGAGTACGACCTCCTGAGAGGAATCGACGCAGCGCCTGCCATGCGGCAGAATTTTCCATGCATCGCCCATGGGATCGACGCAGCTCCTGTGACTTCATCCTACAATGAATCGTACCTTAGGCGCCCGAAAACCCCGCAACCCGAAGAGGATCCCAGTCTCCGCAACAGAAATCGAAGCAAAGCCTGCCCTGCGTGAAAACTCAACAATGCATTGCCTTTGTGCGCCGGAAAAATCAACGCACACCTCCCCGTTTTCCACGCAACCCCTCCTCCGTGGTCCCTTGTGAAGAATTTGAACGCAAACCAGGTACTTTGTGCTTGCAAGAGACATTTGTTGCTTTATAAGAACTAAAGACTCTTTATATAATTTTCTAAGTGATATTTCAACGTGTACTTATTGAATCTTAATCGGTTTGACTTGCATTTATCCAGATAAATATTACATCTTTTTCTAAACACTGTGAGGTGTATTTTTGTGGTGTTATACTGTGTTATTGCATGATTTATTGCACAAATACTTTACACATTTCATTCTACGTTAAGCCTGACTGCTCAGTGCCAAGCTACCAGAGGGTGGGCACAGGATAATTTGGATTGTGTGTGACTTACCCTGACTAGAGTGAGGGTCCTTGCTTGGACAAGGGGTAACCTGACTGCCAACCAAATACCCCATTTCTAACGATGAGCATATGTGTATATGAATGGGAGATATGTGTATGGATAACTGATAGCCTGTGTTGTATGTCCTTGTGACACACGGCATACCTTTCACCATATTTGGCACCATTACATATATAACTCAAACATACAACCATGTTTGAAAATGGGAGAGATTAAAAGTGCCGAAAAATGTTATACAAAAATGTTCAATATATAGAACATTTTTCTGCATTTTAAATTTCTCCCACTTAAAATAATGGTTGTATTTTTCAGTTAAAAATTTGGCGCTGTGTCTACCAGCCACTAGGAGTAAGAGGTTAGATGTGTGTAAAACAACACTTTGAAATGAGAGAAAATTAAACTATAGAGTTAACTGTATATTTATGTGGATTCCATAAAACTAGTCATTTACATTTTCTCCCATTCCCAAGTGTCACATTTACAAACAGAAGGCATCTTGCTCCCAGTGGGACGTAGACACGGTGCCACACTTATAATAGAAACATTCAACCATTTGTTAAAATGGGAGGAATTTAAACTGAAAAAGATACTTCATAAAACATTAAGCCATAATTGGCTTAATTGAAAGTGAAGAAAAACATTAGGACCTAATTTTTCATAGAAAAATTGTTCTTCACATTAAATTTCTCCCATTTAAAGAAATGGCTGTATTTGTCAGTTATAAGTATGTCACAGTGTCTACTGGTCACTGGGAGCATGAGGATTGCTCTTTGTAAATGCAACACTTTGAAATGGGAGAAAATAAAAATGAAGAGTTAACTTAATTATTGGGGTAGCTTTTCATTTTAATTTCTTCTACATTTAAAACATTTAGAAACACTACTTTGTTTTCACACTTCAATACAGACTTGACAAGGATTTTCATTTAAGCAGTGCTTTAAATGGGCCGGTACTCTCCGGTACTGAGTACCGGCACTTTTTTATTTTGAGAGGGAGAGTACCGGCATATCTCAAGAAAAACGTAATACTTTTAATTGAAGAGTACCGGCACTTCTCAGAAACAAGCAGGTACTCTGGTACAGAGTACCAGCACTTCTATTTTTCCATTTAAAGCACTGCATTTAAGAGTTAAATACCTCAGTGCTTCAGTTCTTCAACTCTGTTCCCCAGTGTGGTCATAAATCTGACTGAGCACTGCTAATTTTCAGGTCATGCTATCTGCAGCCTAATTATAATAATGTAAAATAAGGACAGTTTTCCCATAACTGTAAAAGGAAAATGTGACCCTCTGCTTATTTAGAAAGGAACTCAAGGCTGTGAGCGACTGGTAACTTGGATTGACTGGCTTGAGGCACCTGCTCTAAAGCAATTTCCCCTCTGACCTGACACTGAGGTGGTCATTCTGACTTCAGCTGTCTTTTCCTTAGACCGCCGAAGCCGCGGGGGCCAGAAGACCGCCAGTACTGGCGGTCTGCCGACTGCCATATGACGAGTACTGAAGGATTTCTGACACAATTTGTGCAGAAATCCTCCAGCAGTCATGCTGGCGGTTGGCGGCACAGAGGTGGTTCCACCCCCAGTCCTGCCCTGCCAAAAGGACTCCGCCAGCCATATTACGACCTGTATTACAGCCCAGTGGTGTCCTGATAGCAGGGCACTGCCGGCGGTGGGAGTTCCGGGTCCCGTCCCCTCAAGGAGGAGCACCTCGTCGGACGAGGTAAGTGTCCTCCACAAGGGGAAGGGGGTGTGAATGGATGTGTGTGTGTGTGTGTGTATGCGTGTAATGAATGGGGGGTGGGAGGGGAATGTTTGAGTGTGCATGTATGTCTGTTTGTAAATGTGGTGATGGTGATGCGTGTGTGGGTGAATGTGAATGCTGGGTCGGGGTGCATGTGTGCATGCATGTAGACAGGGGTTGTGTGTGTGTGTATGTATGTTGAGAAAAGGAGGGGGTGGAGGATGGAGTGTATGCATGTCAATGGGGGTGAATATAGTGAGTGCGTGTGTGAGTGGGGGTGTTGTGCATGTATTTGATTATGGATTTGGGGGCGTTGTGTGTGTGTGCGTGAGTGTAAGGGTGTTGTGGGTGCGAGTGTGTGTCAGGGTGTGCCTGTCTGTGGGTGCATGTGGGTGTGTGCGGGGGATCGGGGTGGGGGGTCACTACCGGGAGCAGGGGGTTACTGGGGGGTTCCGGGAGGTGGGGGATTGGAATGTTGTAAGGGAAGAGAGGGTGGGGGGCTCTTGGGTAGATGGGGGCTGGGGGAGTCATCTACTGGCGACAGGAATGCAAATTCATGTTGCAGGTAGCCTTCCCACCAGGGATTTTATGGCAGTGCTACCACCACGAAATCCTTGGCAGAAAGGGGAATTGTGATACCGCCAGCGGTATTTGGTGGACCGCTGGGTCGGAGATGCTCATCTCCGGCCCGGCGGGTCCAACTTCCCTGGTGGTAGGAACGGGTAAGTGGCAGTTTGGCACAGGCCAAGCTGCCACACTCCTAATCTGCCGGTTTTCACCACTGGCCCGTCGGCGGAAAAGACTGCCACCACCACAACCAGGGTCGGAATGACCACCACAGTTTGTAAATCAGAAACCAACAGTTCTTCCCGGGGCCAGTTATTATTCATAAAATATTCAACCTTATTCAAGGTGCAAGCCTATTGAAGTGCCTTCAACCAAATCTTTTAAATAATTACTACTTTGGTTGGACACCCGGGACAAACAGTTGATTTGCCCTGACATTAAGAGCACCGGGTATGCAAGCTACTATGAAATTGTAATCATGCAACTTGAAAAGTATTCTGACTAGCCATGAGTAGGCTTTCCTTGTGCCATTGAGTAAGGACAACAGTGGATTGTGGTCTATTCTAATGGCAAAATATTTGCTCTATATATAATTGTGAAAATGTTCAACTCTCCAAATGCATGCCAGTGTTTTCCTTTCTCTAGTGGGGTGTTTTGACTCAGCTTGAGTCAAATGATTAGCCGCAAATGCTACAGTAACCTTTTCTCCTGCCTTAACTTGAGTGAAGATAGCTCCAAGACCATCAGCACAAGCATCCACAGTAATAATACATCTAGCAGAATGTGAATAACGACTCAAAAAAGCAGCTTTTACAATTGCCTCTTTAAGCATCATCCTGCTTTTGTGACTATGTAAACCTCATGGACTTCTTCAGAAGTGATCTAAGGGGAACTGCTGGCATGCACAATTAGCCACAAAATATAAATAATCACAGTTGATCTGAGTCTGAGTTGATCTTTGTTGATAGATTTAATCGCTTTGATGGCCCTTATTGAATTATCAGTTGCCCTGACAAAAATATGTTCTGACCCAAAACCTCCACCTCTATGGCCAAGAACTTGCACTTGTCTAGCTGCAGCATAATTCCTATATTCTGGATGGACAAGACTTTGGGCCTTAGATAGGGTCGGATTGATGAGATACTGCATCACAAATATAGCAGATGGAAACTCCACAGTATTAAAAGAGCACGAAGGTATATTGCATTTGTAATATGGTGGATAGGATATCCGGCATGTTTTGACAGACTATTCAGTCTGCCAAACTCTAAATGAGGCTCCTTGCCCAGACTTTTATTATGTTTTTCAATTGAATCTGCAAATACCAACATGTCATCCTGGAATGTCCCCACTGCTTCAATACTTCCATACAGAGGGCCTGATTCACAAAGATAACTTACACTTTTGAGAACGTTTACATTGACTATTTTACAGTATTCACAAACTCCAAGTGTAAGTTACTACTAACAAATAGTACGTTCAGCACTAACAGATGGAAAACCACTGGTACTGTAACACTCTCCCGTAGAAAATAATGGAGGTTGCAGTACTACTGGTTGGCTAATTGTAGTGCTGGACTTACCACAAAAGTGTAAGTTACTACAAATGTGCAGTTTGCGAATAGCGAGAAGTAGTAAAAGTGTAGTTTGTGAATCAGGCCTAGAAAGTGCATCAGGTTCTGGAATATTTAAAACATGGTTCCCTCAGGCTTTGCTAGCAATTCTGAGCATGGGCAGAGGATGACCATTCACCAGAATTTGTTTAATGATTCATTTTAGGACCACCCACAACCTTAAATTTCCTGTTTTTTCCCTAATGGGACCTACAAAAAAATTCAATGAAAAACACCCGCTATCTACTTAATTCATTTTAAGAGCTCTTTTATTAGGGATCCATCCACCCCATTTCCTGAAGTCTGCATCTAAGTGTGTTAGAACATCTTAGATGGGGATCTCTGGTTGGCAGTCAGTTTGCACTCTGTCAAAGCAGGGACCCTCACTCTAGTCAGGGTACGGAAGATACACACCTAGGATAACCCCTGCTCGCCCCCTTGGTAGCTTGGCCCAAGCAGTCAGGCTTATCTCAGAGGCAATGTGTTAAGTATTTGTACCAACACACACAGTAAGACAGTGTAAACACTACAAAATGTACACAACACCAGTTTAGAACAATAGCCAACATTTATCTAAATCAGAAAAGACCAAAATGATGACAATCTAGCATACACAAGCAAAGTTATGAATTTTCAAAGATTAAACTTCAATATAGCGCTTAGAAACACAAATGCTGCAATTTTGTGTTATCAAAGTCTCCTGACCGAGTCATTCCCAACAATCTGACGTCAATGGCACCGGTCACAGAGTCTCATGGACTCCCAGGTACAGTACCTTGTGAAAATGAGGAAACAAGATGGTGCACGGAGTCGGAGATCGAGGTCTTGGTGGATCCGGTGCGGCGTCAGTTCTGGTGCAGAAGCATTGAGCTAGGCGTCGGAATTCACAACAGCTCAACTGTCAGTCTGACCCAGACGTGGATTCCACAGGCAGGCAGAGGCACAGAATGGTTAAGCAAGAAAATGGACACTTTCTAAAAGGGGCATTTTCAAACTGACAATCTGAAAACCAACTTTACCAAAAGATGTATTTTTTAAAATGTGAGTTCAAAGACCCCAAACTCCATATCTCTATCTGCTCCCAATGGGAAACTGCACTTAAAAGCTATTTAAAGGCAGTCCTCTTGTTAACCTATGAGCGAGATGGGCCTTGCAACAGTTAAAACAGAATTTAGCAGTATTTCACTGTCAGGACTTGTAGAACACATCAGTACATTACCTACCTTTAACATACACTGCACCCTGCCCATGGGGCTACCTATGGCCTACCTTCTGGGTGCCTTACATGTATAAAAAGGGAAGGTTTTGGACTGGCATGTGGGTACACTTGCCAGGTCGAATTGTCAGTTTAAAGCTGCACACACAGACACTGCAGTGGCAGGTCTGAGCTGTGTTTACAGGGCTACTCACGTGGGTGGCACAATCATTGCTGCAGGCCCAATAGTAGCATTTGATTTACAGGCCCTTGGCACCTCTAGTGTAGTTCTCTAGGGACTTACTAGTAAATCAAATATGCCAATCATGGAAAAGCCAATTACACATACAGTTTACACAGAGAGCACTTGCACTCTAGCACTGGTCAGCAGTGGTAAGGTGCCTGGAGTACCACAAACCAGCAAAAAAAAGTCCAGCACATAGTCAAAACACAGGAAGCAGAGGCAAAAAGACAGGGGAGACTATGCCAAGAATGGCAGGTCTAACACGTGTCCCTCCCAGCTGAAGGAGGGGAGAATTACCCAACCTCATGGGAGTTCTCATCACTAAGGTGGAAGAATCTGGACAGACCATCAGCATTGGCGTATTCTGTACCAGGGCAGTGTTCCACCGTAATGTCCATTCCCTGTAGGGAGATGGACCACCTCAACAGTTTTGGGTTCTCACCCCCCCTCGTCTGCATTAACTATCTGAGGGGCCTATGGCCCGTGGGAACCCTGAAGTGAGTCCCAAAAAAGTAGGGCCTCAGCTTCTACAGTGCCAAGACCACAGCAAAAGCTCAATTGTACTCCACCTCCGTTCCCGGGGAAGTAACCTCCTACTAATGAAGGCTACAGGCTGGTCTAGGCCCTCTTCACTTAGATGTGCAAGAACTGCTCCCACACCATGCTCAGGAGCGTCAGTCTGCACAACAAATTCCTTGGAAAAGACTGGTACCTTCAGCATGGGTGCAGTGCACATGGCTGTCATCAGGGCATCAAAAGCAGTCTGGCAAGCCTCAGTCCATATCACCTTTTTGGGATGCTTTTTAGAGGTCAACTCAGTCAAGGAGGCAACAATAGTGCCATACCCCTTGAAAAACCTCCAGTAGTACCCGGTGAGACCTAGAAAGGCTCTCAACTCTTTCTGGGTCTTGGGAGTCTCCCAAGTCAGAATGGTATCAATTTCTGGTTGCAGGGGTGCCACCTGGCTACTCCCAACCTGGTGTCCAAGGTAAACCACAGATCCCTGCCTATTTGGCTTTTACTAGCCTTAATAGCGAGGCCTGCCTCCTGCAAAGTCTTCAAAACATCACAGAGGTGCCGCAGGTGTTTCTCCCAGCTGGAGCTGAACACTGCAATGCCATCCAGGTAGGATGCACTGAAATCCTCCAACCCAACCAAAACCTGGTTGACCAACCTCTGAAAGGTGGGAGAGGCATTTCTCAACCCAAAAGGGCATAGTCAGGAACTGGTACTGCTCATCTGGGGTGGAAACTGTTGACCTCTCCTTTGCCCCATCAGTTGAGGCAATCTGCCAGTACCCAGACATTAAGTCAAACATGCTGAGAAACTTGGTAGCTCCCAACCGATCTATGAGCTCATCAGCTCTGAGGATGGGGTGCGCATCAGTCTTCATGACGGCGTTGATTCCACGGTAGTCCACACAGAACCTGAGTCCTGGGGAGGCACTGGGGCAGCATCCTTTGGAACCAAGACCACTTGTCTGGCCCAAGGACTGCTGAAGAACTCAATAACCCCTAACGCCAACATCTTGGAAACCTCATCCTTGATGCTAGCCCTGACCTTGTCAGTCACCCTGTAAATCTTGTGTTTTACAGGTAGACTGTCCCCAGTGTCCCCATCATGTGTACACAGGCGCATGACCCCTGGCATCAAGGAAAACAAGGAGGCAAATTGCCCCAACAACAGTCCCTCTGTTGCTCTGGGGTCAGGGTGGGGGAGAGGTTCACACCCTCCACAGACCCATCTTTCTCCTGGGCAGACAGGAGGTCAGGAAGAGGCTCACTCTCATCTTCCACCCCATCATCTATTGCCAAGAGCATTGTTAGCTCAGACCTCACAAAGTGAGGTTTGAGGCGGTTCACATGCAGGACCTTAGTGGGTTCCTAGGAGTCTTCAAGTTCACTAAATAGGAGAAATCACTTTTGTGCCTCACCACCTCAAAAGGCTCAGTCCACTTATCTTGGAGAGCATAAGGTTCCACTGGGGCCATGACCCATACTTTCTGGCCAGGCTGAAACATGACCAGAGTGGCATTCCGGTCATACCAGCGTTTCATGTCCTCTTGGCTGGCTTCTAGGTTCTCCTGAGCGAGTCTCCTGAAGCGGGTTGTTTGGTGTCTAAAGGCATGCATGTAACGGAACACATCTTCTCCAAGCCTTCCTTCACCAGACTCAGAGGTCCCCTTACAGGGTAGCCATACAATCAAACCAAGACACTTCTGTGGTACCTCCCTGTAAGCAAACAGAAAGGCATGGCAAGAGGAGGTCCACTCACATCTCATGGGTACTGAAAGACCCACAATGATACCCTTCGGAGTTCGGTTGAATCTCTTAACCAAATCATTCATTAGGGGTGGTAAGGAGTGGGGAACCCCATGCGGGTAAAAATCCCCATCAATGCCCGGCCCACTACAGGGGCTGTCATCGACCTCAGAGGGATGGCTTCTGGGTACCGAGTGGGATGGTCCACCAAGACAAGGATAAACCTGTTGCCTATGGCTGTCTTGGGATCCAGAGGCCCCACAATGTCAATGCTCACCCACTCAAATGGTGTGTCAACCACAGGGAAAGGTTGGAGGGGAGCCTCACATTTCCCTCCACTCTGGCTACTTGCTTGACAAGTTTGTCAAGTCCTCCAATATGCATCAGAATGCCTGTATATTTGAGGCCAGTAAAAGTGGGTGACAATTCTTTCAAAAGTTATGTCCTGCCAAATCCATTTCAAGAGCCAATCCCATTAGGAAGGCTCTGAAGCACTGGGGTACCACCATCACACGGGCTGCCCCAGGCTCAGCAACCTTAGGCTCACTATACGAGAGGCCATCCTCCCAATAGATCCAGGATGATCCAGACTTATCACCAGATGCCTGGTCTGCAGCCTGCTACCGCAGACCCTCCAGAGTAGGGCATGTCTTCTGTGCCTCACAGAATTCCTGCCTGGTGGGACCCCATTCCTGGTTCCAGTGGGTCAGCTCAGGTACCTTCTCCAGTTCAGTCACTTGTCCCCCTCAGGTACAGCCTCCCCCCGGATCGTGGAAACTTCTGGCGTGGGATTCCCAAGCCCCATGCCCTTTCTCTTTCTGGCAGGCACCTGGGCCACTCTGTCAGGCTCAAGGGCACTCTGATTACCTTGACGGGCTGCCATTGACTGAGTTGTCACACCTCCTGTTCATTGCCAAGCAAACAATCAGCAGGCATGGATAGACTCACAGCTACTTTCAAGGAAACCCAAGACCCCCACCCCCACTCAAAGGGAACCTGCTCCACCTTACACAGGTGCTCTGAGTTGTCTGCTGCAACTACTTGGTGAAGTACATGGGGGAACTACCTGCTCTTCAGACACGAGGTGACACCTCACAGTAGTCACACTGGCTCCTGTGTCTCTCAGAGCCTCCACCCTCTATCCATTGATGGTCACCCACTGCCTGTACTAGTGTTCTCAGGTATGAGGGTCCTCTGGACCATCTCACTGTCACCTAGTGAGACAAGGATCATCTCAGCTAGCTCCCACCCTTCTCCTGGAACCAACTCCTCCCCAAGCGCTACACTGGCCAAACCCTGTGACTGAGCACCTGTGGGTGCCTGTGTTCACTTGGGACATTGGGGGTCTCCCCTCATGTGACCCACCTGATCACATGCATAACATTTGTTGGGACCCTTCTCTGCAGCTTGCCCTGTAGTGATCCATGGTTTCTTTTCAACTGGGGGCGGGGAATCCTTACCCTGGGAACTAGGTTGGGGCATTTAGAGACCTCCCCCTGTTTACTCTTACCCCCCCACACACTCCTTCTGATGGGGACCCTGTCCACCCTTGGCAGCGTCTTCCCCCATACCTCTTTTGGACACTGGTGCTCTCCCACTGGTCCGCATTCTGGGCAAGCTTCCTTGGGTCAGTCTGCTTTCTGTCAATCAGGTGCTGGTGCAGCTCTGGAAAACAAAGACTATACAAGTGATTCCAATCAATCAAACTGTACAGCTCCTCATAAGTTGTCACCTTACTGCCCTTCACCCAACCCTCCAGGGACCTACAGAAAGAATCTACACATTCAAACGAAGTTTGGGATTCCTTTTTCTTATATGATTTAACCTTTTTTTGCACTGCTCAGGAGTAAGCCCATGGGGGTCATTTTGACCTCAGCTGTCTTTTTTAAAGACCGCCGAGGGACCGCCATGCGGAAGACCGCCAGTGGTGGCGGTTTGCCGCACGGCCTATTCTGACCGTTGGCAGCTCTCCGTCCTTTTACAGATGGAGAGCCGCCAACAGCCATACTGGCGGGAGGCGGGGAAGTGGAGGTTGCTCCACCTCCACCGCCACCTCCTGTGATTCGCCGTGGCAGTGTTCTGTTGGCGGTGTGGTGACGGCGGAGCAGCCCCCATGGATCCCATCCCCTCCCGGAGGATCGTTGGACCAGGTAAGTCGATCGTCTGTGAGGGGAGGGGGTGGGGGGATGTTGTGTGTTGTGTGGGTGCATGGGGTGTGCGTGTGTGTATGTAGAGGGGGTGTGTGAGTGCGTGAATGCCTGCGGGGGTGTTGTGTGTATGGGAATGAGTGCGTGTATGTCTGTGGGTATGTCTGTATGGATGTGTGCGTGTATGTTTGAATTTGGGTGTGCGTGTATGACTGTGTGTGTGGATGTAGGCATGTATGTCGGCGTGTGTGCATATAAGTATGTAGGTGGTGCCTGCGTGCGTGTCATGTGGGTATGGGTGAAGTGATGTTGGGGGTCGGGGTGGGGAGGGGGGCCCAGCCATCTTTGGGGGGTGGCAGGGGTGGTGGGGGGTAGGGGAGGGAGTCGGGGTGGGGGATGGGGGAGACCCCTATCAGTGTCAGGGAAGGAATTCCCTGGCACTGATAGTGCTTACCGCCATGGATTTCATGGCGGTTCAAACCGCTGGAAATCCATGGCGGTAAGCCGGGTACAAATACCGCCGGCGGTATAGTGATGGGTCTCCAGCCCGGCGGTCGTCTCCGCCTTGGTGGGCGGAACGGAGAACCGGCGGATGACCATGGCGGTAACCACCATGGTCATAATTCCACAACGTAAGACCGCCAGCTTGTTGGCTATAATGACCCCCCATATCTGGTGAGTAGGATGTCCTTCATGATAGAATAAGTGAGTCCCTGAGGATCCCCATAGGATGTCAGGGTGTCCCTCCCCTCTACCTCAAAGTGCTTCCACAGACCCCCCCCCCTCACCCGAGGTGCTTCAGGGACCATGTTCATGAGACCTGGCTCATACCCCTTATACCACAGATATATGTCATCCTCCCTTTTGTAATCTTCACCAGGTCCTTTGGGATGTATACCCTCCTCTCAGGCTGCACTGAGGTACTGCTGCCACCATCTCTGCTGGGCTGGCTCCTTTGGTCCAGCTCCCTCAAACTTAATTCATGAGCCAAAAGCACCTTTTTCTCTTCTATGGCTAAACTCTCTTCCATCTCCATTTTAAGTTTTTCAAATTGGTGCACCCTCTCTGCTTGGCTGTCCTGCAACTCCTCAGGGATCAGACGTTTGGAAGAAACACTACTGGAGGCCCTCCCCCCAGGCAGGTTATTTGCAGCTCCTCCTTTCTAGTGGAGCTTTTGATTGGGCAGGAACGTTCTTTGCAAAATTATTTAAGCTGAGCGACTGTGTACTCTTCCAGCTTCTCCAACTCAAACACAACCTTTGTAGCAACAGCTGGTGCATCCCCATATTGAGACATGCTTGAGGGTGAGGTTCAATAAAGATGCAAGAGTTCCAAAAATCCAAAAAGGCAGAGAGGTTCCAAAAGAAAAACAAAAAGGATGCAGAAAAATATTCACAGAGAAAAAAAACAAATAGTATGTGGTCACCACATTTATTGCTGAATCTACACTTAGGGGGTCATTCTGACCCTGGCGGTCGGTGATAAAGCGGCGGCCAACCCGCAAACAGGCCGGCGGTCCAAAAAATGGAATTCTAACCCTGGCGGGAACCGCCAACACAGGCCACCACTTTAACACTCCGACCGCCACGGCGGGACCGACAAACAGCGCGGCGGTCACCGCCAACAGGCAGGCGGCAGACAATGTACCGCCCACCCTATCACAACTCACCAATCCGCCACCTTTTCCGGGGCGGGAGCCCCGCCGATAAAAACACGGCGGAAACAGACTACGAACGGGAAAACGCTCACCTATACACACTCCACGAGGAAGGAGGACAGCATGGAGCCCGAATTACACATCCTACCAGCTATTGTCTACCTGCTCATCTACCAGGAGTATGAACGCCGGCGCAGACGACAACGGTGAGTACTGCACCTACGACACAGGCGAGGGGGGAGGAGGAAAGCTTACGGGCACACACATGCGCCATACACCCACCCCCCACCACAAATACCTACACCCCAATGCCGAGCAACAAGTCAGAGTGACACCACACAAACCCCCCGGAATAATGCAAAGACACAATTTAAATGATCTATAAAATATATGTATAAATAGCTCCATTGAAGGAATGGCAAATATGCCATATAAAAGATACAAAAATAAGGAATGAACATATTCAACAATATATACATAGGCAATAAGTCCTGCACATTCCGTCAAAGTTCCATAGTCCGTGGGCCAATGTGCACAAACACATGGGCAAAGCCCACACAGGAGACCAGATACCATTGGAGAGAACACTGCAGGGGCATCAGATGATAAAACTACAGGCACCTCAGGGGGAAGGGAAGGGGGGGCACCTCAGCCACATGAGTCCACGACGCCAGATCCACGAGGGGCCTCCATGCCCACTGTCCCATCCTGGGGAGTGCAAAGCCACAGTCTCACAAGTCCCTACAGTGGGAGGCTTGCCCACTGTACCATCCTGGGGAGTGCAAAGCCACAGTCTCTCAAGTCTCTACAGTGGGTGGCTTGCCCACTGGACCATCCTGGGAAGTGCCAAGCCACAGTCCATCAGATGGATTACCGACTCCACTGTTATTGGAGGAGGCATGGTGCCCAGAGTGCTTCCTGAAGCCCTGCTCGACACAGAACCGGCACTGTCAATGGGCCAGCGGTGCTAGAGATGAAGGGCCCAGCGGAGCGGTGCTTGAGACGGCGGGGCCCAGCGGAGTGGTGCTTGAGATGAAGGGCCCAGCGGTGCGGTGCTTGTCAGGAAGGGCCCAGCGGAGCGGTGCTTGAGACGGCGGGGCCCAGCGGTGCGGTGCTTGAGATGAAGGGCCCAGCGGAGCGGTGCTTGTCAGGAAGGGCCCAGCGGAGCGGTGCTTGAGACGGCGGGGCCCAGCGGAGCGGTGCTTGAGATGAAGGGCTCAGCGGTGCGGTGCTTGAGATGAAGGGCCCAGCGGAGCGGTGCTTGTCAGGAAGGGCCCAGCGGAGCGGTGTTTGAGATGAAGGGCCCAGCGGTGCGGTGCTTGAGATGAAGGGCCCAGCGGAGCGGTGCTTGTCAGGAAGGGCCCAGCGGAGCGGTGCTTGAGATGAAGGGCCCAGCGGAGAGGTGCTTGTCAGGAAGGGCCCAGCGGTGCGGTGCTTGAGATGAAGGGCCCAGCGGAGCGGTGCTTGTCAGGAAGGGCCCAGCGGAGCGGTGCTTGAGATGGCGGGGCCCAGCGGAGCGGTGCTTGAGATGAAGGGCCCAGCGGTGCGGTGCTTGAGATGAAGGGCCCAGCGGAGCGGTGCTTGAGATGAAGGGCCCAGCGGAGCGGTGCTTGTCAGGAAGGGCCCAGCGGAGCGGTGCTTGCTTGAGACGGCGGGGCCCAGCGGAGCGGTGCTTGAGACGGCGGGGCCCAGCGGTGCGGTGCTTGAGATGAAGGGCCCAGCGGAGCGGTGCTTGTCAGGAAGGGCCCAGCGGAGCGCTGCTTGAGACGGCGGGGCCCAGCGGAGCGGTGCTTGAGACGGCGGGGCCTAGCGGAGCGGTGCTTGAGATGAAGGGCCGAGCGGAGCGGTGCTTGAGACGGCAGGGCCCAGCGGAGTAGTGCTTGAGACGGCGGGGCCCAGCGGAGCGGTGCTTGAGATGAAGGGCCCAGCGGAGCGGTGCTTGAGACGGCGGGGCCCAGCGGAGCGGTGCTTGAGATGAAGGGCCCAGCGGAGCGGTGCTTGACAGGAAGGGCCCAGCGGAGCGGTTCATGTCCCGGCGGGGCCCTGTTCAGCGGTGCTCCTCCCGGCGGGGCCCTGTTCAGCGGTTCTTGTCCCGGCGGGGCCCTGTTCAGCGGTGCTCCTCCCGGCGGGGCCCTGTTCAGCGGTGCTCTTCCCGGCGGGGCCCTGTTCAGTGGTTCTTGTCCCGGCGGGGCCCTGTTCAGCGGTTCTTGTCCCGGCGGGGCCCTGTTCAGCGGTGCTCCTCCCGGCGGGGCCCTGTTCAGCGGTGCTTCTCACGGCGGGCCCTGTTCAGCGGTGCTTCTCACGGCGGGGCCCTGTTCAGCGGTGCTTCTCACGGTGGGGCCCTGTTCAGCGGTGCTCCTCCTGGCGGGGCCCTGTTCAGCGGTTCTTGTCCCGGCGGGGCTCTGTTCAACGGTGCTCCTCCCGGCGGGGCCCTGTTCAGCGGTGCTCCTCCCGGCGGGCCCGTTCAGCGGTTCTTGTCCCGCCAGGGCCCTGTTCAGCAGTGCTTCTCACGGCGGGGCCCTGTTCAGCGGTGCTCCTCCCGGCGGGGCCCGTTCAGCGGTTCTTGTCCCGCCGGGGCCCTGTTCAGCGGTGCTCCTTCCGGCGGGGCCCTGTTCAGCGGTGCTCCTCCCAGCGGGGCACTGTTCAGCGGTGCTTGTCCTGTGTGTCTAGGGAGCCAGACCTGGGCAAGACTTCCCGCTCATTCACCATCCGAACTTGCGGTCGCGGCGCCCTCCTGTGATGGAGTACTGGGCCCGTGGGTGTCGTCCGTCACACCCGGAATGGGGCTGGTGGGGCCCTCCTGGGCAGCTCGTCTGCTGCCTGACTTCTCCGCCCTGCTGCCCTTGCCCTCCTTCACTGAAGCTCTGTGGCCCTTGCCTCCCTTGGATGATGTGGCAGGTGACGGGGCAAGGCTACTGTCCTTGGTGGCAGCCGTCTCAGGCTTGTCACGCCGGGCCTTTTTTTTTTTTGTCCTCTTCCCAGGGGGGGGGCTGGCTGTCCCCTTGCTGCTGGCCGATGTTCCTGCCCTAGGATCTGGTGGACTCCAATAGCCCTGCACTATGGTCACAGTAGATGCAGGGCTGGTGGTGGCTGAGGTGCTTTTTTTACTCATACCAGATAGAGGGGGTGGGTCAGTGATTGGAACGAGCTCAAGGTTGGAAAGGAAAAGGACTTTGGAAGGACAGGGATGGGTAGGTGTAGTGGGTTTGGGAGTGGAGGAGGAGGATGTGGTTGTAGGAGAGTCAAGTGTGCTGTCTTTGGGTGCAGGTGCTTGTGACGGAGGCTGTCGTGAGGTGGATGGCTGTTGGGTGGGTGGCTGCCTGCGTTTGTGTGCTTTGGAAGAGGGGGTGACAGACACACTGGGAGAGGACACAGGGGACGTGTAAATGGCAGTGGGGGTGGTGACTGAACGTGTGTGGACTGTAATGGAGGATGTGCTGGTGATGGAAGTACTGGCTGATGGTGGTGTGCATGCAGGTGTGAGTGGAGACGTCACAGGGAGGGAGGAGGGAGATGAGGAGGTGGGGGACACAGAGGTGGTAGTGACTGTTGGCATGTCTGCATCTGGATGTTGCTTGGGTGAATGCTTGTGGGATCTGTGGTGCTTATGTCTGGATGAGCTGCCCTTGGGTGTAGAGGTGTGTGCAGGCTGGTCTGATGGTGTGGATGGGATAGGCAGAGGAACAGGAGACTGGGACTGGGTGGAGGGAGTCAGAAGAGGGAGGCTGGAGACAGGGACAATGGCTGCCGTCAGTGCTGAGGCCAGAGCGTTGAACGATCGCTGATGGGCAGCCTGACCCGAATGAATGCCCTCCAGGTATGCATTGCTCCGATGCACCTCCCTTTCTACACCCTGGATGGCATTCAAAAGGGTAGACTGCCCAACAATGAGTGTCCTGAGGAGGTCAATGACCTCCTCACTGAGGGCAGCAGGGGTAACTGGGGCAGGGCCTGAGGTGCCTGGGGCGAAGGAGATGCCCGCCTTCCTGGGCGAGCGGCCACGGAGCGAAGGCTGAGGGGCTGCTGGGAGGGCGGGGCTGGTGCGCTGGGTGGCGGCTGTACCTGTTGTGGCGGTGGGCACGGATGTTGCCGCCACCGCTAGGGAGCTCCCTTCCGAGGACGTGTCGGTGTCGCTGACGTCTCCACGGGTCCCCGTTGTGGAGCTCCACTCGCCCTCCGTCTCACTGGTGTACTCGGAGTCTGTTGTATGGCCCTCCGGGGCCATGTGAGATGCAGCTCCCTCGTGCGCCGATGCCACTTCTCCTCCGCCTGATGATGCTAATGCACACATGAACAGGAAGACAAAGAAAATGGGGGGGGGGAGAAATGAAGACAGGTTGAGTGCGTGCATTGGCAACACCATTGTCGGAGAGGACAGACACAGAAGGCCCCTGAACTAGGCCGCGCAATGGGGGTACACTACTCAGTTATTGTGACTAGGCCTACGGGTCTATGGACGACAAATGCACACATGGGTGAGGCCGGACCCTGGATAGCTGTACTTGGCACCCTACAGAGGTGGGGGGCGGGGGCACAGGGCCGTGTCTAATGGAGGGGCCTAGACTACAGAATGCGCCCTGGCCTGGAGATAGCCACAGCCCTCCTCCCCCACCCAGACACCTTCACTGCGCGCAAAGATAGCAGAATGTGCTGATACTCACCCCCTTGTGTCTGCTGTGATGTCCTCACGCGCCCATCCAAATCGGGGTAGGCCACCGCCAGGATCCGGGACATCAGGGGGGTCAATTGGCGGCTGGCACCCCTCCTACGTAGGGAGGCCATCCCCAGCAGAGACTCGGCGGTCTTTCTGGTCCCGCGGCGGATGTCCTCCCACCTCTTTCGGCAGTGGGTGCCCCGTCTGTTGTGGACCCCCAGGGCCCGGACGTCCTTGGCGATGGCACGCCAAATGTCGATCTTCTGATGGGCGCTGACCTATGTGACATGTACAGGGTGGTAAAGGAAATCGCATCAGTTTTCTGCCTGGTCAATGTGAGTGGCCCCCCTCTCCCCAACCTTGCCATGTGGCACATGCTCTCATCTTTCGTGCGTTGCACTCCTCATTCGCTCCCCTCCCCACCATCTTACATACACCCCACTCAACACAGGCATAGCCCATTCAACGTGCACCCTGTGTACTAACCTGTTGGTCTGGAGGACCGTAGAGTAGCGCATACTGGGGGAGGACCCCATCAACAAGTTTCTCCAATTCTTCGGCAGTGAAGGCAGGGGCCCTTTCCCCAGTCGCAGCAGCCATTGTATCTCCCAGACCGAGGTCACAGCAGCACTTGCAGTATAGGTCCTCTCCTGTGGATGATCAGGTCTCGAGTGATTAATCAGATAGAAAATGGCGGCCACGCCCGCGGCGGTGCGTACCGCGGCGGTGCGTCCTGCGACCGCCGGCGCACATCGTCATTGGCTCCTGAGACCCATAGGGTTCAATGTTAACCAATGCTGCTTTGCGCCGCGGTCTTCGACCGCCTACCGCCACGGTGTGCCACGCCAGCGCAGTGACCTCACATCCCACTGTCACACTTCACAGGTCAGGCAGCCGCCATTTCAAGGGCCCACATGGCATGATTTCTACTGCATCACACAGGCCTAGGCCTTGCATTGCCACTCATACAAGCCGTTCCATGCATAGCGATTTGTGTACTGTGCAAGCTGTGTGAACGAACCTGTGGGTTGCTTGACTCTGTGCTCCATGTTGTCCTTCCTAGGCACCGTCCGCTGGGACTTGCGAGGAGAAGGATGAATCCTCCCGTGTACCGACCGCTGGTGGACCTGTCGACAATGGAAGAACGACATATCATACTTACATACCGGCTTGACAGAGCAACTATACATGAACTATGTGCCCAGCTGGAGCCAGACCTGATGTCCCCCATCCGCCAACCCACAGGGATTCCCCCTCTGGTGCAGGTTCTGTCAGTACTCCATTTTTTGGCAAGTGGGTCTTTTCAGACAACAGTGGCCATATCATCTGGGATGTCTCAGCCTATGTTTTCTAAGGTTTTGTCCAGAGTGTTGTCTGCCCTGATGAAATACATGCGGAGCTACATTATTTTCCCTGAGGTGGGCGAATTGGCTACAGTGAAGGGTGATTTCTATGCCCTTGGACATATCCCCAACATCATTGGTGCCATTGATGGGACCCATGTGGCTTTGGTTCCCCCCAAAGAAAGTGAGCAGGTGTACAGAAACAGAAAAAGTTATCATTCGATGAATGTCCAGGTGGTCTGTTTGGCTGACCAGTACATCTCCCATGTAAATGCCAAGTTCCCTGGGTCAGTGCATGACGCGTATGTCATGAGAAATAGCAGCATCCCTTATGTGATGGAACAGCTACAGAGACCAGGGATGTGGGACATCTTGTTTGGGGTCAAGGGCAACAAGTTTTTATGTTTACTTTGTCCTTGGGACAAGTAGGCCCAACCCTCTGCAGCCCAAACCCTTTGGCTGCCTGTTTACAGAGAGTGGAACTCTCTGCAGTTGAGGTAATGTGTTTCCAAAAGATAATGCTGTTCGAACTTGTATTTATGGTTCATTATTTAAAAGTCTTCATTATTAGGGTGAGTGCTGTAAATAAATGTTTTAAGGTCACACTTCACTACTGACGTTGGTTCCAGTACAAAAAAAAAAAAAACGTGTATACACATGTTTGAAAAGTTTAGGCTATGAGGCTAAGTATAATGCTCCCAGCATGCTCTCTGATTAGATGCAAATGAAGTGTCATTGAGTAAAATGTGTAGATGCATGCTAGTATTTCCCAAAAATATTTCTAATGGGAAATCAGTGTAACCATTTTCAACACGATTATGGGAAGCATGAAAATAAACAAACACTGACAGAGCCAACTGATCTGACATATTTTTATAAGTCTTTTACTTTCATCAATGCGTGCCTTGTTTTTGACATGGCTTTTGTAACACTTTATTGTTTTGGGATCACCAGGCCCTCAACATTGTAACAAACACTGGCAAAAAAAAAAAAAAGTTTTTGAACTCTAAAAGCACACGTTGCCACCAGTGGCATAACAAAGGCCCCGCCGCCGCCCTCCAGGGGCCCCTTTCAGCACAGCACCTGCCCTGAGTGAGTCTGGAGAGGGGGCTCCTCCATGTTCTTTGCAAAGGGGCACCCTCCAGTTTCGTTACGTCACTGATTGCCACTGTAGTTCCTGACACTGAACAAAACTACTTTGTGTGCCACTATGCTCCTTGTGGAAGAGCAGAATGCGACCACTCACAGTAAAGCCAGCCGAAAGGGAGAGAAATAGAAGTTAAATAAAAACAAAATGTTTTTGTTAACACCAGACTTAATTAGGGACCAAGACCCACATGTAGGTAGCTTTTTGCATGTCGCAAAAAGAGACTTTCGCTGTTTGCGACGTGCAAAAAGCACATTGCGATGCACAAACCCAGTTTTGCGATTCGGTAACCTGGTTACCGAATCGCAAAACAGGTTTGCGACTCGCAATTAGGAAGGGGTGTTCCCTTTCTAATTGCGACTCACAGTGCAATGTAGGATTGTTTTGTGACTGCGAACGCAGGCGCAAACCAAATGCAGTTTGCACCCATTTCAAATGGGTGCTAACACTTTCGCAAAAGGGAAGGGGTCCCCGTGGGACCCCTTCCCCATTGTGAATGTCACTGTAATGCATCTCGTTTTCCTTTAAGGAAAACTGGCTGCATTACAAAAAAAAACTGCTTTATTGAAAAGCAGTCACAGACATGGTGGTCTGCTGTCTCCAGGAGGCCACCATCCCTGTGAGGTCCGCCATTCACCAGAGGGTCGCAAATTGCGACCCACCTCATGATTATTCATGAGGTGGGCATTTTCGAAGCCCTTGCAAATCACAGATGGTGTCAGGGACACCATCCTACATTCGGATTTGCGACTCGCAAATTGCGAGTCGCTCTGACTCGCAATTTGCGGGTCGCAAATCTGAACCTACCTACATGTGGCCCCAAATTCTTAAAGAAAGTCACAAAAGTGCACCCATGGTATATGTCTTACCCCTATAAAATATTTGTGAACTGTATTTTAGCGTGGGTAAATACGCATGTGTAGATTTGCTCATGTGAAAATCTATTAAGCATTTGCAAGTTCATTTTCCCTCCAGCCACTTTCTTCCCAACCCTGGAATAAGTTCTAATTCTGCCATTGTCAGGAGTAAATATCCAACCTTTCTTATTATGGGAAAATATTAGAGAGAAGCTGGTGAAAATCTTTAAAACATGCAGGTTAGTAGGTTTGCAGACTCAAGGGCATTACAGCCCTGGAACTATTGCTTACTGCTTCCTCCAGCCCCAGTATGCAGATCTGCAGAAAGGTGGCAAAATAAGGAAATTGCTACAGTAGGGATTGAAACTGCAAGTATTCAAGCCCTACTATGGTAGTAGCCCGGCATAATCAGCGAGGCTATTATCAGAGCTCTTACATAATGAGATTGCTGCCATAATTTGTCGCCACACTACATGGCACCAAAGGGACAAGTAGATCTTTTTACAGGACAAGTAGATTTGAGAAGCAACCTGTCCCGTGGACAAGTAGATATTTTAATAAATTCCACACCCCTGGAGACACCGTGTGTAGCTAATTGGTGACTCTGGTTACCCCAACCTGTCGTGGCTACTGACCCCAGTGAGGAATCCCCGGACCAGGGCAGAGGAACGGGCCAATGAGGCCCATGGGCGATTTAGGAGGATCATAGAAAGGACCTTCGGGGTCCTGAAGGCCAGGTTTAGGTGCCTGCATATGACAGGGGGATCCCTCATGTACTCACCAAAGAAGGTGTGCCAGATCATCGTGGCCTGCTGTATGCTTCACAATCTTGCATTGCGACGCCAGGTGCCTTTTCTGCAGGAGGATGGTCCAGATGGTGGTGTTGTTGCAGCTGTGGAGCCTGTGGAGAGTGAAGAGGAGGAAGACGACGGGGACGACACGGACAACAGGGATACAGTCATACAACAATACTTTCAGTAGCACACAGGTAAGAAACAGCCACCCCAATTTACATTTACTTGAGGCCTCATGCGTCTCCACTGTCTGTGTTTCCCCCTAGTTCCTGTTAACTGATTTGTGACTTTCCCTTCCCTTTTCAGAGCTGGATGACCCACTGCCTGACTTCAGCTTTGTTTGCCCATGGACTAAAGCTTATTGAAATTGGTATGTTGTCATCACAAAGTAACTGGACATTATTGCACCGTTATGTGTAATACATTTGTTAAGAATTCAAGCAGACTCCTGTTTTTTTAAGTGGAATAAGTGATTTATTTTAAGTGCTACATATAGGTAAATGATTGGGAAGCGGGGATGGGTGGGGGTGGAGTAATGTCCATGGCAGAGTCCAGTTCTCAGTCGCACAGGTGCATTGTCCATATGCCTGTGGAAGGATGGAGCAGGGGCAGTTCAAGGTTGGACAGGGTGACAATGTGGGACAGTGGGATGACATCAGGGGGTATCTTAGGCTGGCGGGGGTCTTGCAATCCTACTCTGTCTTCTTGTGAGATCTCAGGTTCCGCTTGCGGGGTGGTTCTTCTTCTGCAGGAGGTGGGGTTCTGGTGGCCTGTCGTTGTGTGGGGGCCTCCTGTCCACTAGCGCCGGCGGAGGTGGTAGGCTGTTCCTGGCCTGGGCTAGTGACAGGGGCCCTTTGGGGTGCCACATGGTCCCGCAATGTGGTGACGATCTGGGTAAGGGCCACGACGATGGTCCCCATTGCGGAACCGATGTTCCTCAGTTCCTCCCTGAACCCCATGTACCATTCCTCCTGCAGTTCCTGGATCTCCTGGAACCGGGCCAGTACCGTTGCCATCGTCTCCTGGGAGCGGTGGTATGCTCCCATGATGGAGGAGAGGGCCTCTTGGAGAGTCGGTTCCCCGGGCCTGTCCCCCCCCTGTCGCACAGCAGCCCTCCCAGTTCCCCTGTGTTCCTGGGCCTCTGTCCCCTGGACGGTGTGCCCACTACCACTGCCCCCAGGTCCCTGTTGTTGTTGGGGTGGTGGGTCAACCTGGGTGCCCTGTAGTGGTGGACACACCGCTGATTTACGTGTCCTGGAGACAGAGGCATGGGCCCGCTGGGTGGGAGCTGTGCTGGTGTTCCCAGAGGGGGTTGGGTCTGGTGTAGCCTGTGGCTGTCTGTGGGGAACCGACTGTCCAGAGGTCCCCGATGGGCCGGGCTGGTCGTCTGGCTCCAGGGAGACAGAGCTGCTGTCATCGCTGGGGGCCTCTTCTGGGGGTGGGATGGACATCTCTGTACCCTCCGTGGCGGTGTGGTGGCGTTCGGGTCCTTCAGGGGTATAAAGGTATGGTTATTGCTTCTGTGTGTGGCATTTCGTGTGATGGGTGGGTGTCCGTGTACCCATGTGCAGGCATTTCCTTGTGGGGGCTTTTGTGAGGGTGGCTTGTGGGGGTGATGTGTGTGTGCAGTGGGCATGCTTTGGTGATGGGTGTCCATGCTTTGTGGTTGCATGCAGGGCTTGGTGTTGGGATGGGTGGGTTGTGATGGTGAGCCTTTTGCTAGGGGTTGGTGTGATGGGGGAGGGGGTGAGGGTGGGGGTATGATTTGGCATGCAGGTGGGGTGGGGTTGGGAAGCAGTAGTGAAGATTTGCCTTACCAGAGTCCATTCCTACACCTACTCCTGTGAGGCCTCAGGATGCAGGATGTGCAAGACTTCCACCTCCCACGCGGTAAATTCTGGGGGAGTAGGTGGGGGTCCGCCACCAGTCTTCTGCACCGCAATGTTGTGCCTTGATACCATGGAACGCACCTTCCCCCGTAGGTCGTTCCATCTCTTCCTGATGTCCTACCGATTGCGTGGATGCTGTCCCACCGCGTTAACCCTGTCCACTATCCTTTGCCATAGCTCCATCTTCCTGGCAATTGTGGTGTGCTGCACCTGTGCCCTGAAGAGCTGGGGCTCTACACGGACTATTTCCTCCACCATGACCCTGAGTTCGGCGTCACTGAACCTGGGGTGTCTTTGGGGTGCCATGGGGTGGTGTGGTTGAGGTGTGGGGTGGCGTTTGTGGTGATGAGTGTGGTGCGTGTGGTGGTGTGTGGTGTTTGGTGCGTGGATTCTGTGTGGGTGATGGTGTTGTGTGCCTCTGTGTTGTGGGATTGTCTATTCTGTGCTCTGTCTCTAGCCTTCGTCAATGATTTTGGGTCGTAGGGGCTTGGGGTGATGTGGGTGTGTGTTTTATATTGTGTTGGGTGTGTGGGAGTGGTGTTAGTATGTGTATCAGGTGTGTGTATTTCGAACTGACCAATGTGGCTGAGTTTTCTATGTGTGTGTGTATTTTGACCGCGGCGGTGTGTACCGCCAATGGAATACCGCGTTTAAAAGACCGCCGCGTGGATTTGTGGGTCGGAATGGTATGGGCGTATTTCTGTTGGCGTGACGTTGGAGGTTTGGTCATCGCCATTTTTTCGCTGACCTTTGGTGTGGCGGATTTTTGTGGATGTTGGGTTTTTGGCGGTTTGCCAGTTGCGGGTCAGAATGACCGTGGCGGTTTACCGCGGCCACGGCGGTGTTATGGCGGCCTTCTGGCCGGCGGTAAGCGACTTTTACCGCCGAGGTCAGAATGACCCCCTTAATGTTTTGAATGAAGGTATTGAATGTTCGACACTCATGTTGATAGTCTGCAACAGTGACTTGTTACGATGTCTCAACAATTGTTCTTGCATTTTTTTATTCAAACATCTAATAAAAATGTGATCTCTAATGTACAAATCAGCATGGTTCCAAAAACCACAACAGTTGGCAGCAAGTACTCTGATGGTATTTACATGGAAATCTATGGGTTTGCCGTTCCTCTGTAAAATGCGATTTTAACCCTTTCAAAGCCTGTGTCAAAAAGTTATAATCTCTGTTGTCTACACCTTGGGTTGCTGGTAAGAGTGGCAAATGTTCGAAAAGGACCTCACCTTCTATGCCGTGTAAATTAAGTCAATGATAAATGAATTTTCTCATTAAGATATATGTGACCAACTCGGAATGCGAATGAAGTCTGGAGACAATAAAGGTGCTGAATAATTATTGTGAACTGAACTCAACAGGAATGCTCCAGAGATGTCTGAAACGACAATGAGGACATAAGATGTGCAGTTGCACTTTGAGGAATAGCATTAGGTATGCACAAGTTGAGGAGAGCACAACATTCGAATGAACATAAGAAATCCCAAGAGTGTTCATTATAAGCAGTAGTTGTGCTACTGAGCACTTCAAAATGTTTCTTTTCAATCCTGAAGTGTGATGGCAGCAATGCTCCTTAGTAGATCAGCTAGAGGTGGTAAATCCCCTGAGTGCTCTGAGGATTTCCTCATCAATACTTTAACAGTTATAGCTGTAGCTGACTGTTTTGCATGGATGTAGTTTGAAGCCTAACAGGGCACCCATGCTGTATGCAAGCACAGAATGTCTCACTGCAGCAGCCTGCGCAAGAACATTGCTTGTTGCATACAAGGCTTGGTGGGAAATCGGATGGCGCTTACGGCCGATCCGGTGTATACCAAGAGTCTTTCAAATCGCTGGAGTTGCGGGGGAGAAATCCTCAGCATTGTGTCTGCCCAGCCAGCTGTGCAGTCCCTTATTGAAGCTCCTTGGTAGTTTACCAATTTTCTGTGTGACGTCTCCAGTGGTTATATCCTAGTTCTCTTTCCCATAGCCGAGTGTGGTACACATAGTACAACGATGACCACAGGCAAGAGAGCAGCATGCAGTGGACTCCCAGAGTGAAGCTACTCATCATCAAAATGTGGTTAGAAATTGTGCCACAATAAAAGAGAATAAACTGGCTTTATTCTGGGAGCCTGCACATTGAGGACAGGCAGCTACATTCAACTCAAGAATTGGAATGGAATTACGAATTAAGAATACAGTATTAGACTAAAGAACATTGGGCACAGAATTTACAAGAGACAGTACAACAGAAGCACTTACAAATGATAGCAATAGCTAAATGCCGATACTACAGCCAAGCACTGAAAGTGATGCACAAGATGACCACTGAAGAGAAGGCCATAAGAAAAAATTAATAAGAAGTGAATCTAGGGGCGCTCCAAGTGTCATCTTGTGTGCTATAATACAAGTATTATACATGGAAGCCTTATATACCTGCATAAAAGCCAGGCTCTTATTTCCTTATTACAGAGTGGGTTGTGATGTCTCTAATAAACGGATACAGCTGCTCAACTTCAATAAGTTATTACTGGTAATTTGATATCATAATATCTGCTGCCACAGCTAGCAGCCAAGGTAAAAGGCAGGTTACAAAGCATAATTACAGCTGTACAAAAGTAATGGCCAATCCTTATTTGATTAAGAAAATTTATCAACTGTTTATTAATGTTATGGCTGATTATGAGGAGCGAGAGGTCAGTGTCATTCCAATCCTCACCATTCATGAAGAAATGATCAGGAATCTACAGGACATTTTTTATAGGAAGGCTACTACTAAGCAATCTCCTGATAATACAAAACTAGGGAGTGGTTTAATAAGGATTGTTCTAACGCCAAATCAGCTCTAAAATCAGCCATTTTGACTCGCTCACAGGGGGTGATTAGAACAGCTCGATTCACCTATAATAAAACCTTAATATAGAAAAGAAAAGTTGGGAAGACATAACGTGGCAGAAATAGCTTGATGCAATTAAATACAATGATAATGTGACATTCTGGAAGCTATTGTCCAATAAACATAGAGGGGGCAAAGGCATAATCCGTACCTATATCCAACCCGAAAGTTGGGTGGAATATTTTTCCAAACTTTATGCCCCACCTAGTACTTTCCTGATGCAGGAATCACCCCCCCTGCAGCCGGCTAAAACGTGCTATTTGCCCGACGATCAAGGAAAGGACATTTCTAGTTATGATGATTTTATTGTTTTTACGCTGGCGGAAACCACAGCTGCTATTAACTCTCTAAAATCTGCCAAACCACCAGGCCCTGACAAGACACCGGGGGATCTTTTTAAATCTGAACCAGTAATTTGGTCCTGGTACATCAATATGATCTCAAATTACATAGTTGCAGGAGGCCCAATTCCTAACACCTGGAAAGGGGCCGAAATAATCCCCATTTACAAAAAGGGTGACGTGAGCTTCCCTGCCAACTACAGACCAATTAGCCTGTTTGACAACCTTCAGAAAATCTTTGCCAAACAGCTCTTGGACAGGCTATTGAACTGGGCACAAGACCATCAAGTGCTATCACCACTTCAGGTGGGCTATCGCCAGAAAACCAGCACGGTGGACCCGGTGGAAATATGTAGTCCTGGCGAAGCAAAACGTATATATTGTTTCTGTGGATCTTCGGTCTGCCATCAACATGGTCCCCAGAGAAAAACTATGGGATGTTCTGCACAGAATAGGTACCTCTGCCAACATAATTTATTTAATACAACCGTTGCATGAGAACACATATGCCCAGGTGAGATGGGGTAGTCTGGGAGAATTAACTGACCATATAGCCATTCAGCGGGGGTTTCGTCAAGGATGTGTTCTTGTACCAACTCTATTTACTTTATTTATAAATGAGGTGGTGCATGCTGTGTCCTCCTGTCAAAATGACGCCCCCTCCCTTAACGTGCAGAAAATTCCCGTATTACTTTTTGCAGATGACTCCCTCCTCATCTCTAAAATCCCTATGGGTCTTCAGATTCTTGTCAACAGGTTCAATGCTTTCTGTGTAGATTTTGGGGGTCATTACAACATTGGCGGGCGGCAACCGCCGCCCCCCAAGTTGTAACCGCCATGCAGCCGCACTCCTGCGGTGCCCATTATGACATCCCCGCCGGCCCAGCGGGGATGTGGGCCGCAACATGGGAGCCGGCTCCAAATGGAGCCGGCGATGTTGCGGCCGTGCGACATGTGCAGTTGCACCCGTTGCGCTTTTCACTGTCTGCTGTGCAGACAGTGAAAAGCTGCACGGGGCCCTGTCAGGGGGCCCCTGCACTGCCCATGCCAGGGAAACCGCCGTGGTCGTAATGACCAGCAAAGCACCGCCAGCCTGTTGGGCAGCACTATCATTTTGGGCAGGGCGGTTCTGCCGGCACTGTCAAGGGCAGTGTCTCCCAGAAGCGCATGCTAGTCCTGATTCCTCTGAGTGCTCTATGAATATTTCCCTCCAGAAGGTCTTCCGCAGTATGAAATATATTTACTTCTAAATATTTAAACGTATTAGGAGACCAGGGTAACCCTCTTGTGTCATTCGGTTTGGCTGTGCCTCTGATCGTGGGGAATATAGTGGACTTGATCCAATTGATTCGGAGTCCAGAGGCTATTCCGTAGTTCTCTAACATAGTCATTGCCCCTGGCAAATCAGGACCCAGATTTCAGAGGAAAAGCACCATATCGTCTGCATAGAGGGCGATATAATGTGTCCAGTCGTTAATTGGAATGCCCTTAAAGTACTGCCCAGCTCTTGCCATTTGGGCTAGGGGTTCTACTGCTACTGCAAAGAGAAGAGGGGATAATGGGCAACCCTGTCGGGTACCCCTACATATGGAGAAAGAGTCAGATATAGTGCTACCTGTTCTCACCCTAGCAGTAGGATTTGTGTACAGCAACTTTGTCCAACGTGTGAATCCCTCCCCCAGACCAAATTTTAGCATGACCTGTTCCAGGTAGTCATATCGCAGGCAGTCAAATGCCTTCTCTATATCTACTGAGATAATCGCTGCCTGCTTCATTTCTGGGGGTATGGAGTGGAGAACAGATGCCAGGCGACTGATATTTTGTGCCGTGCTACGTTGTGGGATAAAACCTGACTGGCTATAAACGTTAGTGCCTGGGGTTTCTTCAATTTCCACTATTACAGCATGTTGCTTAGGTGGATTAGCCAGCCACGCCAGTAGGGCACCTGCTTTATCCCCTTCTGAGTGTTGTTTGACTAAATGCTGTTTGTAGTCAAAGCGTGACAGTCTAGTGTTTACCTCCGTTAGTTTGTTTTTGGTGTCTTTCAGCAGGGGGGCCAGATCTGGTTGTGTAGGGTGTCTACGTTCGTGGTCCCTGAGGGAGTCCTCCAGCCCACGGAGCTCAGTTTCCATTGATTTCCGAACACCTATGTTCTCATTGATGCAGGTGCCCCTTATGACTATTTTGAATGTCTCCCATTCGATGGATCTGTAGGACGCTGTCTGTGTATTTTGTTTAAAAAATTCAACTATGGTTGTGTGCAAAAGATGTTTGAATGCCTCATCCTCGAGCATTTCAGCCCTGAGGCGCCATGTTGGAATTGTCGTTCTCTCTCTTCCCCAAGACAGCGATAACATCAAGGGATTATGGTCAGATATTGTACGACTAAGGTATTCAGCGCAAATCACGTCATTTTGAATTTCAGGGGAAACTAAGAAAGTATCCAGCCTGACATGCAAGTCATGTACCACAGAATAATATGAGTAGTCCTGGGTGTGCGGGTTTAGCTGCCTCCAGCTATCTCCTAGTTGCCAGTGTTTTTGCTAGTCTGTGAATGATTTGGCAGTTTTTAGAATTGGGGATTGTATGGGTGGGGTGCGATCTGTCCAGGTTGACGTTTGCTATACAATTAAAATCACCCCAATTATATTAGGACCCGTCAGGAGTGAACTTATTTCAAGTGACAGTTTGTCGAAGAATTTCCCTTGGTCTTGGGTGCATATGTACCGCTTAAGGTTACTTCGCTCCCCTCTAGCCTCCTTGCTATCACGTATCTCGCATCCCTGTCTATGATCTTGTGTAGGACCTGGAAGGGCACCCCCGGTCGGATCCAAAGCAATACTCCCCTTGCGAATGCTGAGTAGCTAGTGGCAATTATTTGGCCTCTCCATCATTTCTTAAGGGCATTAACTTCCTGCTCCACCAGGTGGGTTTCCTGTAGTTGAGCTATGTGTATCCCCTGCGCTTTAAATGGTTGTACACTTTATACCGTTTGGCCATATTATTTAAGCCTCTAACGTACCAGGTTATTATTTTATATTTTGTGATCCCTATTTTGATTACTTAGCTTGCAGTGATTAAAATGAATAGATAAGCTACTGTGTACAGGCTTGTGTTGTGGTGGCGTAATTCTAATGCATGAACCATCAGCTTCATTAGCGGTAAGTGCTTGATTTACTCCCTTTTCTAACTTAATAAACACAACTCCCAACTCCCTCTCCCCAGGACCGGTGATCGGAACTATTCCCGTCCAAACCATTATAACTTGTCCTATAGGTGGGCGGCATGCCAGAGACCGAGAGCCAATGCTCCAGGCCGTTTCCGGGACCCAGCTTGACTATATTAAGCTGCCCGATAATCTATTAATCAGGTCGTGCCGCATGTGGTCACACCGGAGAATTGTTCTCCTGCTAAGCAAGCCATGTCGGCTGGGTTCACATCAATGTTCCTTTAGTTCCAGTTCTTTCAGTGAGGGATCAGATGATTTCTTCCGAGGATCTCTGAGTCACTTTCGGCAAGCTGGTGAGGGTGTCCCGCGACGAGATCAATGAGCTCCCACAACTCAAGTCATGATCTGATGTGTTTCCGGAATTTTGGGATGGGAGGAGGAAGCCTCCGCTCAGTGCTGCTGCAGTGTCTACTGCTTCACACATTTCTTGGAGAGCTTGGTGTCTTGAGGGAGCAATCTCCTTGTTTCATTTAGAGGATCTGCTGCGCTTCCTGGCAGTTGTGCTACAAGTTCCGCGGCGGGGGCCGGAGGCTGTGATATTCTTGGATTCCAGCCATTCACCGATTACTTGTGGGGATGAAAAGAAATGTACCTTCCCTTCATATTCCTCTCTGAGTTTGGCTGGAAAGAGCATGGCGTAGTTTATCCCATTTTCACGGAGGATACGTTTGGGGCTGTTGAAAGAAGCCCTTTGCTCCTGCGTTCCTTTAGTGAAGTCCGGAAAAATCATGACTCGCTGGTTGTTTAGTGTAATTTCCCCTTTCAATCGCGTTTGTGACAGAATGTAATCCCTGTCTTTAAAGTGTATGAGTTTTGCCACTATCGGTCGCGTTCTCGCCCCAGGGGGAGGAGGCCTGCCGGGCTCTTTCTATGGCAAAAAACGGAGATCGGGGCCTCGGGGGTACTGTGTCTTTGAGCCAGTTTTCTAAGAAGGATTCCATGTTTGCCGCTGCTGTTTCCGCCCCTTCCGGAATACCAATCAGCCTTAAGTTGCTCCTGCGGGCACGGTTTTCAGCGTCTTCCGCTCTTGTTTCCAGGGCCTTTACATGGGAGGTAATTTCCGAGAGTTCTTTGGATGATGACTTCTGAGTTGAGGTCATAAGCTCGAGCACCTTTTCCTTCGTTCCCACTCTCTCTGTAAGCCTACGGTGGTCATCTCGCAGCAAGGAGAGGTCTACAGTCAGGTTGTCTATTTTTTGCTCAAGTGCTTCTTGTGATTCTCTGATGGCCTGAAGAACCGTGTCAAGGGTTGTTTCCTGGTGTGTTGTGATCAAGGAAAGGACATTTCTAGTTATGATGATTTTATTGTTTTTACGCTGGCGGAAACCACAGCTGCTATTAACTCTCTAAAATCTGCCAAACCACCAGGCCCTGACAAGACACCGGGGGATCTTTTTAAATCTGAACCAGTAATTTGGTCCTGGTACATTAATATGATCTCAAATTACATAGTTGCAGGAGGCCCAATTCCTAACACCTGGAAAGGGGCTGAAATAATCCCCATTTACAAAAAGGGCAACGTGAGCTTCCCTGCCAACTACAGACCAATTAGCCTTATTGACAACCTTCAGAAAATCTTTGCCAAACAGCTCTTGGACAGGCTATTGAACTGGGCACAAGACCATCAGGTGCTATCCCCACTTCAGGTGGGCTTTCGCCAGAAAACCAGCACGGTGGACCCGGGGGAAATATGTAGTCCTGGCGAAGCAAAACGTATATAATGTTTTTGTGGATCTTCGGTCTGCCATCGACATGGTCCAACGAGAAAAACTATGGGATGTTCTACATAGAATAGGTACCTCTGCCAACATAATTTATTTAATACAACCGTTGCATGAGAACACATATGCCCAGGTGAGATGGGGTAGTCTGGGAGAATTAACTGACCATATAGCCATTCAGCGGGGGTTTCGTCAAGGATGTGTTCTTGCACCAACTCTATTTACTTTATTTATAAATGAGGTGGTGCATGCTGTGTCCTCCTGTCAAAATGACGCCCCCTCCCTTAACGTGCAGAAAATTCCCGTATTACTTTTTGCAGATGACTCCCTCCTCATCTCTAAAATCCCTATGGGTCTTCAGATTCTTGTCAACAGGTTCAATGCTTTCTGTGTAGACTATGGGGGCCATTACAACATTGGCGGGCGGCAACCGCCACCCCCCAAGTTGTAACCGCCATGCAGCCGCACTCCTGCGGTGCCCATTATGACATCCCCGCCGGCCCAGCGGGGATGTGGGCCGCAACATGGGAGCCGGCTCCAAATGGAGCCGGCGATGTTGCGGCCGTGCGACATGTGCAGTTGCACCCGTTGCGCTTTTCACTGTCTGCTATGCAGACCGTGAAAAGCTGCACGGGGCCCTGTCAGGGGGCCCCTGCACTGCCCATGCCAGGGAAACCGCTGTGGTCGTAATGACCAGCGAAGCACCGCCAGCCTGTTGGCGGTGCTTCCGTCATTTCAGCCCAGACAAGACCGCCAGGGTTGTAATGACCCCCTATGGCCTGGAACTCAATGCTAGTAAAACCAAACTGATGGTACTTAGTTCAGGACCAGTTAGGAGATGTACCATTACTCTAGACAGGGCCCCCTTAAGTAAGGTTTGCTCAATAGATTAGTTGGGAGTAAGAATTACAAACAACTTACGTTGGGAGGATCAGATCAGTAAAAGTGTATCACTTCTACAGCATGGGTCAGGTGCCATTCTGCGCTTTTATAAAAACACTGCCACGAAAGCTGTCTCTCCGGCTATTAAGATCTATCTGGCAAAAGCACAGAGTGCTGCGGCCTATGGTGCTGAGGTGTGGGGCTTCTCTAATACTAACAAATTGTCTGTGGGCAAAAAAAACTTCGCCAGAGCCCTACTTGTGTGTCCACGTAGTACACCCTTGATTCCATTTTTTCTGGATCTAGGGCTTAATCGCATCTCTGATGTGATAGCTCTGAGACCCTTACTATTTTGGGTGAGGATCTGGACCACACCAGAGCTCACCGTTTACAGGGACTCCCTCCTTGACATTCTAAATAGACATAATGCAGCTTCCATCCCATGGCTCAGGCATGTGCAAAATGGTTTCGCACCCTGGGACTTGGGAACTACTGGGAGAACCCTCAGAATTTATGAAAGGTCCAGAAACTACTTTTGAAATCAACCTATTGGTCCTTTCTCAGAAATAACTATCTTCTTTGTACATCATATGGACAACTGACTACTCAATTCCTTGATTTTAAATGGTATCCCCAGTTTGAATTCTATTTAGATTTTATTCCTGACTTATTGGGTAAGAGCTTGTATGCTTGTTTTAGATTCAGGTGTTTACCGCTAATGCCCTTAACCGGTAGCTGGAGACCATTATCGACACCCGACTCATTTTTTATAAAATATCTTTTATTGATTTTTAAACATGTGCAGTAAATTCCTCAATCTCTGTTAAGCAACCCCCCACCCCCATATTTGCACTTAAATCATCGCATTATGTTCCAGAGCTGATAGTTCCTGATGGGCTAAGCGGGACTACATACGCACACAGAATTCCGTTTTGTAGGTGTGGAAATTGCTTCCGATTTGGAGTCTGAGGCAGTCGAGACGTTTTCAGGTGCAGGGGTGACTAGGGTTTTCAAACTCTCCAGTATTGAATCCCATTGCGTTACGCTATCTCTTGGCCTCCGCCCTTGTAGAGCTTCTCTTAATAGCACGGTTCCCTCAATTTCTGCCCATTTTTCTAGAGCTTCTTGCCATCTCTTTACCTGCGGGCCCACTGAGTCTTTCCAGTGTGAGGTAATTTCTCTTTTGGCAAGGACAAGAGCCAAATCAACAAATTTATTGGACATTTTGCGAGCTGAGGGGCGTGGGAAGTCTCCCAGTAGGGCCACCAGTGGAGACAGGGTAATCGTCCTGTCAGTGCTGGTGGAGGTTCTCCTAAATATTTCTGCCCAATATGAAATAAGTTGTGGACAACTCTATAACATGTGTACCAATCCTGCTGCTGTCTCGACACACCTGGGGCATCCCGCATCACTCGCATTGTATATTTTAGTTATCATTTGCAGAGTTAAATAGGCCCTATGGTAGATGTATAAATTTATTAATTTGAATCTGGCGTTTCTAGACACCAAGTAAATATGAGAGGTGATCCTTGCCCATTGCGCATCATCAAGAGCTGTGTTTAACTCTGTCTGCCACTTGTCTCTGAGTTTGTTTAGGGGTGTACATGTGCTGCTTTGTAAGGATTTATATATTTCTGATATCACTCCTTTCTTTATGCAGAGGAGGTTACAGCCACTGTGAATTGGAGGTTCGAGAGCTGCTGTCCCCCAGATTTTCTGTGTGATTCTGGTGATTGCGCTATATGTAAGAAATAATCCTGATGGGAGATTGAACTGATCCTGTAGCTCCGTGTAAGTGCAGAGTCTCCCGTTGCTATATATGTCGCCCAATTTTGTGATGTTGTGTTCTACTAGCTTACTAAGACCCATGAGCATTTGGTGTCCCATAGTATATGTCAAACATTCTAGGGGCGCCTCTGGTGTGTAGGGGGTCTTTGTGCAGGTGCGTTTTAGGTATTGTTCCCAGCAGTGTCTTGTTGATTCCCACTCCAAAGGTAGTTGCTGCCTTGGTTTCCTAGGGTTTAACAATGCCCCTAGCACCCTTTTAGATGGGCAGTTCAATGGGATCCGTAATTCTTTCACACCTGGGGGTTCACTGATGAGTTTTGCTAGCCATTGTAGTTGCCCTGCCCAGTAATAGACTTCTAGATCTGGGGCAGCTAGACCTCCCTCCGCAGTGGTTCTCTGCAGTGAGTGTAGTGCAATTCTGTGCCTACCCTATCCCCATATAAAACTTGTGGTCATAGATTCTATACTTCTGAATACTGCTTTCGGAATTATAAGTGGGATGGTGGAGAAGTAATATAGCATTCTGGGCAGCACTATCATTTTGAGCAGGGCGGTTCTGCCGGCACTGTCAAGGGCAGTGTCTCCCAGAAGCGCATGCTAGTCCTGATTCCTCTGAGTGCTCTATGAATATTTCCTTCTAGAAGGTCTTCCGCAGTATGAAATATATTTACTCCTAAATATTTAAACGTATTAGGAGACCAGGGTAACCCTCTTGTGTCATTCGGTTTGGCTGTGCCGCTGATCGTGGGGAATATAGTGGACTTGATCCAATTGATTCGGAGTCTGGAGGCTATTCCGTATTTCTCTAACATAGTCATTGCCCCTGGCAAATCAGGTCCCAGATTTCAGAGGAAAAGCACCATATCGTCTGCATAGAGGGCGATATAATGTGTCCAGTCGTTAATTGGAATGCCCTTAAAGTACTGCCCAGCTCTTGCCATTTGGGCCGGGGATTCTTCTGCTACTGCAAAGAGAAGAGGGGATAATGGGCAACCCTGTCGGGTACCCCTACATATCGAGAAAGAGTCAGATATAGTGCTACCTGTTCTTACCCTAGCAGTAGGATTTGTGTACAGCAACTTTGTCCAACGTGTGAATCCCTCCCCCAGCCCAAATTTTAGCATGACCTGTTCCAGGTAGTCCCATTGCAGGCAGTCAAATGCCTTCTCTATATCTACCGAGATAATCGCTGCCTGCTTCATTTCTGGGAGTATGGAGTGGAGAACAGATAGCAGGCGACTGATATTTTGTGCCGTGCTACGTTGTGGGATAAAACCCGACTGATCCTGGTGCATTAGCGATGACATGTGGGGCAAAAGTCTGTTCGCTAGTATCCGATTTAGTATTTTATAATCTATATTGAGCATGGATAATGGGCGATGTGAGCGGACATCGGTTGGTGACCTGTCAGATTTCTGTAAGGGAATTATAATGGCTTCATTAGTAGATTGGGGCAGGTTGTTGCTGTTCAATGCTTCCGCATATATTGTGCTGAGGTGTGGGGCTAACAGATGCTGGTATAGGAGGTAGAACTCCAATGGGAGTCCGTCGGAACCTGGGACGTTGCCTTTAGCCATGCCTTGGATCGCTGTTTTGATCCCTGCGATCGTTATTGGGGCTGCTAAGGCTGAGCTCTCTGCTTCCCCAAGTTTAGGGAGGGAGAGGTCTTCCAGTTCTTGTAACTGGAAGTTGTTTAGCATCTCGGTGGGGGGGTGCATACAGTGTTGAATAATATTTAATAAAGCTAGTATTAATCTCTTTTTGGCTATAAACGTTAGTGCCTGGGGTTTCTTCAATTTCCACTATTATAGTTTGTTGCTTAGGTGGATTAGCCAGCCACGCCAGTAGGGCACCTGCTTTATCCCCTTCTGAGTGTTGTTTGACTAAATGCTGTTTGTAGTCAAAGCATGACAGTCTAGTGTTTACCTCAGTTAGTTTGTTTTTGGTGTCTTTCAGCAGGGTGGCCAGATCTGGTTGTGTAGGGTGTCTACGTTCGTGGTCCCTGAGGGAGTCCTCCAGCCCACGGAGCTCAGTTTCCATTGATTTCCGAACACCTATGTTCTCATTGATGCAGGTGCCCCTTATGACTATTTTGAATGTCTCCCATTCGATGAATCTGTAGGACGCTGTCTGTGTATTTTGTTTAAAAAATTCAACTATGGTTGTGTGCAAAAGATGTTTGAATGCCTCATCCTCGAGCATTTCAGCCCTGAGGCGTCATGTTGGAATTGTCGTTCTCTCTCTTCCCCAAGACAGCGATAACATCAAGGGATTATGGTCAGATATTGTACGACTAAGGTATTCAGCAGAAATCACGTCATTTTGAATTTCAGGGGAAACTAAGAAAGTATCCAGCCTGACATGCAAGTCATGTACCACAGAATAATATGAGTAGTCCTGGGTGTGCGGGTTTAGCTGCCTCCAGCTATCTCCTAGTTGCCAGTGTTTTTGCTAGTCTGTGAATGATTTGGCAGTTTTTAGAATTGGGGATTGTATGGGTGGGGTGCGATCTGTCCAGGTTGACGTTTGCTATACAATTAAAATCACCCCAATTATATTAGGACCCGTCAGGAGTGAACTTATTTCAAGTGACAGTTTGTCGAAGAATTTCCCTTGGTCTTGATTGGGTGCATATGTACCGCTTAAGGTTACTTCGCTCCCCTCTAGCCTCCTTGCTATCATGTATCTCCCATCCCTGTCTATGATCTTGTGTAGGACCTGGAAGGGCACCCCCGGTCGGATCCAAAGCAATACTCCCCTTGCGAATGCTGAGTAGCTAGTGGCAATTATTTGGCCTCTCCATCATTTCTTAAGGGCATTAACTTCCTGCTCCACCAGGTGGGTTTCCTGTAGTTGAGCTATGTGTATCCCCCTGTGCTTTAAATGGTTGTACACTTTATACCGTTTGGCCAGATTATTTAAGCCTCTAACGTACCAGGTTATTATTTTATATTTTGTGATCCCTATTTTGGTTACTTAGCTTGCAGTGATTAAAATGAATAGATAAGCTACTGTGTACAGGCTTGTGTTGTGGTGGCGTAATTCTAATGCATGAACCATCAGCTTCATTAGCGGTAAGTGCTTGATTTACTCCCTTTTCTAACTTAATAAACACAACTCCCTCTCCCCAGGACCGGTGATCGGAACTATTCCCGTCCAAACCATTATAACTTGTCCTAAAGTCCTATAGGTGGGCGGCATGCGAGAGACCGAGAGCCAATGCTCCAGGCCGTTTGCGGGACCCAGCATGACTATATTAAGCTGCTCGATAATCTATTAATCAGGTCGTGCCGCATGTGGTCACACCGGAGAATTGTTCTCCTGCTAAGCAAGCCATGTCGGCTGGGTTCGCATCAATGTTCCTTTAGTTCCAGTTCTTTCAGTGGGGGATCAGATGATTTCTTCCGAGGATCTCTGAGTCACTTTCGGGAAGCTGGTGAGGGTGTCCCGCAACAAGATCAATGAGCTCCCACAACTCAAGTCATGATCTGATGTGTTTCTGGAATTTTGGGATGGGAGGAGGAAGCCTCCGCTCAGTGCTGCTGCAGTGTCTACTGCATCACACATTTATTGGAGAGCTTGGTGTCTTGAGGGAGCAATCTCCTTGTTTCATTTAGAGGATCTGCTGCGCTTCCTGGCAGTTGTGCTACGAGTTCCGCGGCGGGGGCCGGAGGCTGTGATATTCTTGGATTCCAGCCATTCACCGATTACTTGTGGGGATGTAAAGAAATGTACCTTCCCTTCATATTCCTCTCTGAGTTTGGCTGGAAAGAGCATGGCGTAGTTTATCCCATTTTCATGAAGGATACGCTTGGGGCTGTTGAAAGAAGCCCTTTGCTCCTGCGTTCCTTTAGTGAAGTCCGGAAAAATCATGACTCGCTGGTTGTTTAGTGTAATTTCCCCTTTCAATCGCGTTTGTGACAGAATTTAATCCCTGTCTTTAAAGTGTATGAGTTTTGCCACTATCGGTCGCGTTCTCGCCCCAGGGGGAGGAGGCCTGCCGGGCTCTTTCTATGGCAAAAAACGGAGATAGGGCCTCGGGGTACTGTGTCTTTGAGCCATTTTTCTAGGAAGGATTCCATGTTTGCCGCTGCTGTTTCCGCCCCTTCCGGAATACCAATCAGCCTTAAGTTGCTCCTGCGGGCGCGGTTTTCAGCGTCTTCCGCTCTTGTTTCCAGGGCCTTTACATGGGAGGTAATTTCCAAGAGTTCTTTGGATGATGACTTCTGAGTTGAGGTCATAAGCTCGAGCACCTTTTCATTCGTTCCCACTCTCTCTGTAAGCCTACGTGGTCATCTCGCAGCAAGGAGAGGTCTACAGTCAGGTTGTCTATTTTTTGCTCAAGTGCTTCTCGTGATTCTCTGATGGCCTGAAGAACCGTGTCAAGGGTTGTTTCCTGGTGTGTTGTGCTGTCTTGGCAATTTAGATTATGGGATTGCCCTGGTAGCTGGGTACCGATGGAGTCTTCTGGGCCCTGCCCCTCACGTCTCTTGGGCTTTCCCATTACTGCGTCCTGGAGCTGGCCCACTGATGCGGGGTGATCCCGGCCGCTGAGGTCCAGGGTGTCGCAAACCAAGATTTCCAAGATGCAGACCCCTCTAGCCACCCGACGCTCTGTGCCAGGTAGCGGGGGTGGGGGGGGAGAGCCAGCGACCTCGACCAGGAACCTGCGCTCCTCATCCCCAGTGTTGGTCAGGCCCCAGTCCAGTGCTCCGCTCCCTCGGATGGGGGGGGGAGTTGCTCGGGGCCCCACTGTTACTTGCTCCCCTGGTGGGGCGGGCGCGCGCTGGTTTCTGGGTCCCTCCCCCCCCAGGCGTGAGTCGGTGCTCTTATGAATGATCTCGGCCAAAAGGGGCACCCGGGGGGGAGGGCGCAGAGCCCGGGACTAAGCGCGTTCTGTTCATGCTGCCCTCACCCCCAAGACAGTTGCTGGAATCCTGTATCTTCCCCTCGGCCAATTCAACTGATCCGTGGCCCGAGGGTTTCGCACCGGGCCGTTAATTTGCCCAGGCACGCAGGCTCATCATCTCACGCTCCTGCCGCCGCGTTACCCCCCCACCCGCGCTCCCACCTCAGTACCTCTCTCGATGGGAGAGGAGGGGGTCCTCCGATGCTTCAAGGTCGCCTGAGGGGAGATCCGTTCTCGCAGCTCTCACAGATCTCACTCTTGTTTCAGGTGCTGTATCCTGTATTTGCCCCTCGGCCAACTCAGACCAAGCCGCGGCCCGAGGGATTTGTGCCAGGCCGTCAGCTTGCCCGGGCGTGCTGGCTCTTCACCTCACGCTCTCGCCGCTGTGCTGTCTCTCCCCACCCTCGTTCCTACCCCTGCACTTCTCTCGATGGGAGCGGGGGTCCTCCAACACCGCAGGGTCCTCCCAGGGGCGCGAGCGTGTTTTCCCTGCTCCGGTCGGATTCTTGGCCTCTTTCCTCCAAGGCTGGGGCTCAGCCGAGCCGGAGCTCGGAGGCGGTCGCCATCTTGGTTCCTCACGGTTGCCGGAGAGACACGCTGTTTTCTCCGCAACCGCTGTTCTTCGTTCACCGGTGTCTTCACCGCATTAGACAGGAGGATTTCCGCTCAGTGGAATGTATCTTGCCGCTCGTTTTTGGGACTTGGAGATGCTATTATTTCGGCTGGGCCCCATTCGTAGCTCCAGAGCGTCGCACTAGGCGTGCAGCTTCATCGACTGCAGGCCACGCCTAGCGCCTAACCATGTCCTGGCTGTAATTATGTTTCTGAATCTGTTGTACATTTTATGTTTTTTTTGTCCAGCGTACGCCCTTCCACTGCGTAAATGGATTTGTCCAGTTTGCCGGAATATGGGCATAAGACAATGTAGTATCGCCCTTAGGATCTTGAACAGTGATACCTCACTTGCCTTAATTTGTGCTGTTAGCAAGTTCCTTGTGGCCGCATGGCACACCCGTACTCGTCTTTCAAAAAATAGTAATCTGTAAATATGTATGCTGCAGGATATGGAATGAGAGTTTTATCTTACGATAACTGTTGATTAATGTTTTTTAACTTTCTTATTTTTTTTTAATCAAGTATGTAATGTTTGGATTGTTGTGGTTTTATGTTTTGATGGTTATTTATGACCGAATAAAGCTTGTGTTGATTGATTGACCATATCAGTTGCGACAAATGTAATAATACAAGGCAGCATAACTTTGCAAAGTGTAGGAAATGATGGCACAGAATAACATGCCTCAAAACAGAATAACATAACCCAGTGTAGTACATCCTATCAGGGTATGACATAAGTGAAATCACAACGTGTTACTTTAGCAGCAATCAAAAGCCACATCCTGCTGTGGGGTTGGCTCTGAGAATACTGTAGCACGATTACCAACTGGTGCTGATCACAGAGGAATTGCAGATGATACCTTAACTTAAACACCATGCACACACATTTGTCATAGACCAGGGTATGGCCTTTGTGTGCCTTTCATTCAAGGTGTGAACTGCTTCTTTTAGAAGAGCACAAGTATTCTATTAAAAAAGTAACAATTTCAACTCTGTTTCGAGTCTCCAAGAAGGAGAAAGACCTGACATGTAAATGTATATTAATACAACAGTCAGGGCAAATCCTTGAGCTATTAAAAGTAGTCTTGGATATAGTGTCGGGAATTATTATAGTACAAGAGGGAAGGAGGAACTGGGATAACACTCTTTTCTATAATGGTGTGGTAATCGTAAGCACCAGCACACAAATACTCCCTCAAAATATTGCATACACACATTATAAGATAATCACAAACATTGCATGGCAATTAACACATAGGCTATTAACACATGAGTAGTTTGTGTATGTATTAATAATTAAGTTAGTAAACCACATCTGAAACACTAAGAATTAGCCGATGCATTTAGCACCACCCAAAACCTGCTACTATCCATCTGCTGAGATCTCATTCAGCCAGCTGAAATCTCGATAAGCACATGCAGCAACATGTTGGTACCCACAGCAAACATTCAAGTCTGACAGCAAGTGACATAACGGTAGCTGCATGCAAAGAATGATGAGAAACAGGGCAGGAGAGAGAGAAGAATAACCTGCCTTCTTCATTGACCATCATTTCCATCATAACCTTCTCCAATGTTCAGACCTGATGAAGAAACAGGTGTGTCCACTGCCAATCTGTCAGCGTGTGCAGTCAGAGATGACACAGCCTCCAGTGCACATGCTGCAGCCTTGCATGGATTTCTGCAGGAGAAGCATGGTCAAGACCCCACTGCAGTGGAAAAATATGGCAAATGGTATTGCATTATAGCAAAGGTAGCACTTGAGGGGGATCTCTGGAGTCTCTGGAGTGGATATCAATGTCCCCCACCAATTTGTGAGCATATGCTAACTGACAGTGGACTGGCATTGATTTACTCCTCACAATCTGACCATATCATTGGTAAACACCTTTTGCCTAATGGGTAATTTCCCATCTTATGTAAATGAGTCTATGATGCAAAAATGGCAGGTGTGTAGTTTAGTCAGTGAGATTCAGTAGGTGTGTATCTCAAATTTCCCAATTAGAAAAGTTTTGGACTGCAAGGTAAAAGGGAGTGATGATCAAGGTTTGGATGAAAACAATATACAGCAGTTCCGTGGGTATATATCTCCAAAGATCTGCAAGTACCCGATCAACTGAAGGTATGGGAGTACCACAATAAATGACCAAACAAATACATTCGCAGGCCCAAAAATGAATGTCCATGTGATGCATTATTGCCTCGACATAATGACATAAAACATACATTAAGTATGCAGCAGCGTAAGGTACAAGATGCAAAGATAAGCTCAGTGCAAACAACATAAATACATATACACATATCTATATACATCCAGAAGTGACGAGGTATGTGCAATCAATACCGATGATATCAAGAAAATCAAAAGGCTTTTGTGCTGTGGATAATCTCATATGTTGTCGATGTTTTGACCCAACTGAGCTAATCCACAGGGCTAATTGAGACAGCACCAACTGACTGAACACCTGTAACAGGAGTAAAGTTGCCACTATCGTAAGTCACAAGGGAAGGAGTAAATCACACCCACAGGTTCTGTACACAAAGGTTGTTCAGAGAGGATCAGACCAAAACCACACCAAAGGTTTGTGATGTATTGTTTCCATGAGGAAGAAGGTGAGTACAGATTTGCATTAGGTGGGACTCTGTCTAGAATGCCACAGTGGTTGAAAAACAGTGGGGTAGAATACCACCTAATCAATTGCCACTGGTTAGACTTGCAAGCATTCATCCCATCACAGTTTGGATGTTTGCGTGCCAGTAATATTCCTGGAGACCTGCGACTGGCGCAGCTTTCCAAGCCTACTATTTCTGCCAATGTTTGTGACTTAAAAAGTAGTACATTTGCACCCATTCAAGGAGTACTACTATGGGTGCAGATTGACTATTTTTCGGTAAACAATTCAATATATATGTTTATGTTTCTGGACCAAAAAATAAACAAGTTAACTTCTCTTAGTGAAATGAGAACAATGTGATAAACCAGCACTGACATAGCAAACCTGATTTAGGGCCCCTAGACCCAACTACCAAAGCAAGAATGTGTTCGGGGTATCACAGGCCGAATACTCCCCCGTCAAAGCTACACTCCTGCCTGTCCCACCTGGCCCTGGTAGAATTCCCTAGGAGCTCAAGACTACAGTCAGGTGCAACACAACAGAGTGCTATCACTGCCCTGGGATCACTTATTTTAAACGTATTTTCACTGCACCTACTCTTTTATACCTCTGCTATGGGAAGCCTTGATGGTGGAGTTGTGAAATTGGTGCATTGAGGCAGGTCTCCATGTTTGTAGTCCTCGCCTTTTAAAAAATATTTTAACAGGTGACTGACGACCAGAGCCTGAGTTGCAAGTATAGGTGGAAGCACCAGCAGATTAATAGGGAGAGTCAAGTCTGAGCCAAGCCAAGAGTCTGGCTTGGGTTTAAGAGTCTGTGCACAAACCAAGTCATGAAAACGTTTGGTATGTATATCATGCAACGAACATATTGTCAAAATATGATTCAGTCTCTTCAAAATTTAAAAAAAGTGTATTTCTTTAATGTGCAAAAGTGTGTCACCTTAGTACATAAGATTCTATCACTTCAAAGACATTTATTAAAAGTAATAGCTTTTAAACATGAACTTAAAGACATTAATGTCTCTTCTACCCATCATCCACACCAATGACAATGCCATTAGCGAACTAGGAGGCAAGTCATTAGTCATGTAATCTCTGAACATGCCCTAGATTCAGAACAACATTATAGTCTATAAAATCAAATAGAAGATGTGCTTGTACAGCACTAATCCTGAAATCAGGAATTCAAAAGTGCTCTCATATATGATAATAAAGAAATAGGAGGTTCTGTGATTAGAATGTTTGCCTAGGATCACACAATTTCGACAAGCAGGGAAGCAGGGAAGCAGTATTGAATCCAGGTAATCTGGTTTCACGGTTTGAAATTCAGCCACTAGATGCACTTTTTTTCTCTCACTCGCGCCTGTTTTACATCAATGGCCACTGTTTTGTCTTTAAATCCTAGGACATGACAAGAAAAACTGTGACAGACATAGCAGACCTAGCACGGAGACCCCGGTGTCCAACTACCAAACCAAGAATGCACTTTTTTGGCAGATGCAACACCCCAAGCATCCACCCTGAAGCTGCGCCACTGAATGGACAGAGCGGATGCCCTGGTACTCCTGTCTTCATTATGTAAGCTGTAGGTTTATGTGAGCTAAATATTTAATGTTATGGCCTACCTAGCCTGTTCAAATACCCGCAACTCTTATTCATTGAGAGATCAGCAAGGGCAACTAAGTAACTGATGTGGAAGGGTCCTTTGACAAGGACCCTCAATCACCTTCTCACCCGCCTGTGACAGGCAATCCCCAACTGTGTTCAAATTCACGGTTCTGTCAAGGCTAATAACAAAGGCAGCCTTGACAGATGATGTCTCACACCGTACCTTTCCAGTCCCGGGCACAGTGATGCTTTTCGCCACAAGCTCTCACAACTTACTTAATAACACGTGTTTATTTCAATAACCCTGCAGGCAGAGAGCTGGAGAAGATGAAGACTAATTATAGCAATAACCATACACAGAAAAAAACTGTTCATTTATCATGTGCAGTATAAAATGCGCTTGTGTGAACAATGCTGTGCTTCAAACTGGATTACAGTTCTGTTGATTTAAGTATTTGAAATAATCACATCCTTGCTGTACATTTGCACAAAAATAACATGGACAAATATTCCATAAAATGCACATTAGGCTATTAGACAGCATCACCCAAAAACACATTGTTTCCACAAATGCCATCAGTTTTGTGGACCACAGGTATTTAGCATGAATGCAATGATGAAAATGTATTCTAATAACATTACTAATGTATATGGTGTGTGTATACTCACACCATCGCTCTCTCTCACCTCCCACCCAACCCCTCCCCCTTTCATCCCCCGCCCACAGGAAAAAAACACAAGATGAATGGGAATTAATGGTCACCAGTATGTTGATAAAGCCTTCACCATTGAAAGTAAATCATTCCTAGGCTAAGGTGCTACCTTCATGATTGTTTTGGTATTCGCGTAAAATAGTGGGGTGCAGGTATATGATGGCAATTGTGTTAGTGTGTAAATATGGGGCAGTGTGTTCATGATGATTCCTATGTCACCCCTATTTTAACTTAAATTAGGTTAAAATGTAATGTGTTTTAGAATATTATTAAGTGTGTTTGTAAATTTGTAAAAGGTTGTACGATTGCTTTTTGTAGAGACAGCCTTTATCGTTGTTAAGAATATGACGATTATTGTGTGAGCATAAGATACTGGATGTCAGTGTATGTGTATGTGCATGTGCATGCACATTTGTCAATCCTTGCTTGTTCAGTGATATTTTGTCATCATTTGTCCCTCTGTGGATAGTTGGTTTGGGCATATGAATGTGCCTGTGGTTGAATTCTAGGGGAGAGGTGGACATATGGCAACATGAGGGTAGTTGAGCAGTTTTATATGATGCTATATGAACATTAATGGTGATGGGTTGGTTGAAATTTCAATAAGGGTGGAGGAATACATGAAGGTGGTTGTGTACAAAACGTTTGGTGTGCTTCTTGATATATGATGTTGATTGTATAGATGTCTAAATGATGATGGGATCTTGACTGTGTAGTGTGTAACTTTTGCTTTGAAAGGGGACTAACCAATCCACTTGGTGTATTTGACCTGGGCTCCAACATGGCCATACTGAAATTGCACCTTAGTCCCGGTCTACCTCGACTTATATTGGGTTCTTAATTTTTCTTGCCACTTTTTCCTCATATCTTTTAATTTTGTCGTTTTGTTGTCCTTTTGCCTATTAAATTGCCTATTTTTATAAGTTAGATCACAAATATTTGCATGTCTGTGAGGGATTCTCGCAAGAGTCCCTTAAACCTAACATAAAAAGATAGAAAAGTGGTAGAGAAACCCTGCCTACCTAGCCCTTGTGGAAAGGGTCCCAGAGCCACCCCCCACCGAGCCTCTATTGGGCCCTGGGAACTCCATCCCTGAGAGATGAATATTAAATATAGGGGAGGGGCATGCCATCTCCCTCCCCAAGTCACTAATGGGACCCTGGAGTCCCATCCCCTGGTGCTGAATATAAAACATAGATGAGGGGGTGCTCGGTCTCTTTCCCTGAGCCTTAAAAGGCTCTTGGGACCCCATCCCTCAGGGCCAGCTCTCTAAATATGTTCCATGGAGCCTACTCCTGGTACACAGTAGTTTCCCTGCACACAGGAGCAACGGCAGGAAAGGTATTCCCTGCCCAAGTTCATGCGGGCAGGGGAACTCAGGCGGCGGGAGCAAGCCACAGCAACTGCCTCCGCCGGGCAGGAGTAATGCCGGCCTCTGCAGCACCCAGGATGGGTGCATGCATGAGGAGAGTTGATGAGGCACAAGGGCCCTGGAGCTCCCCCCATGACTCCCAATTCGGTCTTTTGTGGGTGCCCCAGGTGGGCACTGGGACACCCACCAGCCACCCCATGGTACCTGTGCCACTATTAGCTCAGGAGGGTGGTTGTACACCCCCACCCCTTAATTAAAAAAATAAGGAGGCCAGGCTCCGCAACTAACTCTCTAATGGCCAACAACACCCTGCTGGCAGCGAATCTTACTGTATCCTGCCACTTGTAAGCAGTCAACCCCACGGCACGTACGACCTTCTGGCATCCACAGCATGCAGTTAGTCTCACAGGTCCTGGCTGCACTCAGGAACACTTACTGACTTTGCCTGAGTCAGCAAAATATAAAAAGTGAGCCTATTATCAACTTTCGCCATAAATCAAACACTTTTTAATCTAGTGTCATGTTTATTAATAATGAGCATTATAAAAATGTTTTAAAAAGTTTTAATAAAACTCAACCTAGCTATGAGTCTTTCTTTTAACATCGTTTTTATAATTTGGGCTGAAAAATGTTAAAAGAAAGACTTTCTTAGAAAATAATATCAACACGTTTCTGAGCTTTTTTGACATTTTGCAGTCCACAAAATGCAATCATAAAAACTTGCACTCTAGCTGAGTTTTTGTGAAAAATGTGGTAAGTTCTCTTGGGGTCATGGATTCAATGACCCAGGAAACCTACTGTTTTTTTTATATTGCTGAGGGACTGCTGCACTCCCTGCAGCCCCATACAAATTTTTAAAAATGCTTGGTGGTGCGCCTGCTTGGCACATCACCTAGCTAAAGAAAAAATGTTAACAGCCCTCGAAGGTCTTCAGCGGGCACTCCTTTAAGGAACTGTAAATAATGAATGACAGCTTCTGCTGCTCATTTATTTTTTATTTTTAAAAAAACAACCATTGTTGTGCTGTCCTTGTGTCCATGTAATAAATTTTGTTTTGGGGTGGCGGGTGGAGCCCTAGGGCCTCAAATCCCTGCCTGCTCCCTGTCCCACACCCAGCCTGGGTGCTGGCAGAAACCAGTATTTTTTTAAAAAAAAATTTAACTTTTGGGAAGGAGGTGTGTGCCCCCCTCCCTGAGCCTTTACTGTCCACGGGGACCCCATCCTCACGCCATTTTAGTTTTTAAAGGAAGAGGCGCACAACCTCCCTACCAATACATTTAGGGCCTGAGGACCCCCATCTCCAGGCTGTTTTCTTTTTAATGCAGAGGTGGGGCAAATGTCCCCCCTACCCAAACCTTTAGGGCCCCAGGGACACATTCCACCAAGGCCTTTATTTATAAGGGGGGGGAGTGCACAGCCTCCTCCCTGAGCCTTTACAGCCCCAGGACCCCATCCCTCTGCAACTTAGGTGGGTGCCCCGGTGTCCATCAGGGGCACCCACAAGATACTATGTTGTGGACCATGGGCCCCCAGCTGCCAGCTCCCCACTTGCACCCACCTGGTTGGAGCAGAGGCCGGCATTGCTCCCACCCAGTGCAAGCAGATCTTTTTCACTGTTCCCAATGACCAGGAATAATCTGAGCTTCCCTGCCTGCAAAAGCGTGGGCAGGGAAACAAATGTCTGCTCCCACCCGGCGGGAGAATTTTTGCAGCTCCCGTCAAGTGTGAACAGATGAGGTTTCCCTGCGGTTAGAGAAACAGTGTCCACAGTGGAGCCAGCCCCAGGGGATGGGGTCCCAAGGGTGTTAAGAAGCTCTGGCAGGGATGGTAGGCCGAAGAGATGGGGTCCTTTGAGCTGTGATCTGCTTGAGGACAGGGTTGTGGGCCATCCCCCCACCACTTTCAATGCAATGCCAATCTCAGGGGAATGGGGTCCTTGCCATGATCGGCTCAGGGAGGTGAGTGGGCACCCCATACCATTTAAATGTTAATGTTAGGCCCAAGAGGATGGGGTACTCATGGCCATAATCGGCTCAGGGAGGGTGGACCCACACACAAGCCCTTCCCCAATATATATTTTAGTTTACACCCAGGCCAAGGCCTACCCCAGGGGTCATTCTACTTAAAAGAAACAGGCAGCTGCAAGTTTGTGGTTTTTTTCCTCCACAATTCCTTGGGAGTACCATGGGATCAAGGAAAAACTTTTTTTTAATATTGGCCCCATGGGGTTCCCACAAGGGCTAAGGGGGGGGGGGAGTGTATCCCAACTCCGCTCCCTTTTATTGTTTGTTTTTGTTTTTACACATTTTCAAGACATGGGACTAAGTCCCTGGAGTACTGTAATTTCTGCTGTAACATGTTTGCTCAAGTTTGATCTATGTTTAAACAAGAGAAGAATTTAGGAATGGGTGAGGTAAAGAAAAGCTCACCATATACAACAACACAGAAGAATGAAAAACAGTAAACTTTAACTGAAAAACAGCAACTTTATAACTGTTTAAAGACAGCTTGATTTTCACAACTGATGCAACACTATTCCTCATTGCCTTGCCCACCAAAAATATATACCTGCCATGGTAATCACAATAAAGTTAAGAAGATCACCAAAAATAATATAAAAAATAAATAGCATTTGCACTAGTTCATATTGCCATTGCAGTGGATGGATCTGCCTGTGAAGATTGTGCAAGGGACAATGGGGGTCATTCTGACCCTGGCGGTAGTCTACCGCCAGGGCCAACGACCGCGGGAGCACCGCCAACAGGCTGGCGGTGCTCCCATGGGCATTCTGACCGCGGCGGTACAGCCGCGGTCAGATACGGGAAACCGGCGGTGTCCCGACGGTTTCCCGCTGCCCAAGGGAATCCTCCATGGCGGCGCTGCAGGCAGCGCCGCCATGGGGATTCCGACCCCCTTACCGCCAGCCTGGCTCTGGCGGTTTTGAACGCCAGAACCTGGCTGGCGGTAACGGGTGTCACGGGTCCCCTGGGGGCCCCTGCAGTGCCCATGCCACTGGCATGGGCACTGCAGGGGCCCCCTAACAGGGCCCCACCAAGATTTTCAGTGTCTGCCAAGCAGACACTGAAAATTGTGACGGGTGCAACTGCACCCGTCGCACCCCTTCCACTCCGCCGGCTCCATTCGGAGCCGGCATCCTCATGGAAGGGGGTTTCCCGCTGGGCTGGCGGGCGGCCTTCTGGCGGTCACCCGCCAGCCCAGCAGGAAACTCAGAATTACTGCGGCGGTCTTTTGACCGCGCGGCGGTATTCTGCCGGCGGGACTTTGGCGGGCGGCCTCCGCCGCCCGTCAAAGTCAGAATGACCCCCAATGTTTCTAAACCAGATTTACCAAATGAATGCTTTTGTTCTCATCAAGCTGCTCTTGAGGTCACTTTTTCACTATTAAAATGTGGCATTCTTTGCAACTCAGCAGATACATTTAGAAGGAATGCTATCAGAAAGGGAAGTTTGGTGATGCATTGTTATTGTGGTTGTGACTAACCTGTATCAACAATGAAGTTTACTATGCTGAAGCACATCTCCACATTCTTCACAGAGTTGCCCTTATGCCTGCCTACGATCTGTGATTTATCGTACTTTGATACCCAGGTCTAAGGCTGTCCAGGTCAATAATTCTGTAATTCTAACTTGTTCTGGTCACTTGACCTGTGTAATGCTACAGTAGAATACATTTCACTGTAAGATATAATTTTGTGTCCCAACTTTGTTTAGAAACATCTGGTTTAAATAACTTCTATGTATACATTTCCAATATAAGCTTTACTCATTTGAAAGTACATTTACATTTTTTTTAAACATTTTTAAGTCATTGTTTGCTGCCTCTCTGAAAATGCAATATTTATTGCCTGGGTGTTCCATTTCTAGGCATTTTCCGGAAACATATTTTAATGCTTTAATTTTCAAATGTTTTAGTTTGTAAAATGAATAGTATTTTACCAAACATTTTAGCTCATGATTTATGTCACATGTTGAATTGAAAATATTCAAAGTGGTGTTAGCAATGTATGGATGAAAAGGTTGTTTTCATCCAACTGCTCTACACTGTGGAAGAGAATGGTACTATACCTTCCACTTCTGTTGTTGTTGCTACAAGTGCAATTCCATAGATGGTCTACCAGGATGTAGAATCTTCTTCTCTACCAATAACAGCAGTAGAAATGGCTTTAATACCACAGCTTCTGTAGTCTGCAACATATGTCAAGGTTTACAGTCGTTGTGGAGGGCGGTGAGAAGGGGAGGAACCACAATTTCCTAGGTACCATGCTTTGCAGGGCCTCACTGTCCTTCAGTAACATTAATTTATAGATTTGTAATTGCAAGAAAGATTGCTGTCTTCGTTATTAGTTAGGCAGGCTGTGTGGCCAGGTTTCAAGATGGCACCTGATGCCATGTTTTCACTTTCCCTGATGTACATGATATGCGCTGCTTACCAAACCAGGCAAAAATCGAAGCAGCAACAAGAAGTTCTGGCCCTAGAGCTCAAGCTAACTTCTGATAAGACTGCTCTCAAGTTGCATTCTGATTGGCACTAATGATGGCGATGAGTCAACCATCACCTCCCCCACGAGTTGTGGCTAGCAGAAGGAGTTAGAAGTAGCACACCTACCACAGAAGGTTGGCAGGTGGGCTAGGGCAGCACACTGACAACAGAAGGCCTGCAGGAGTGGCTGGGGCAGTAAGCAGACAACGGAGACCCAGGGGTAGGAGCTAGGGAGCACACAGACTGCAGAGGATAGGTGGGAGGGGCTGTGGAAGTACACGGGCAGTGAGGGCAGACAGCATGGGCTAGGGAAGTACACGGGCAATGGAGGGCAGGCAGGAAAGGTTAATGTAGCACATGAAAAACAGAGGGCCGGCAGGGAGGCATGGTCAGCAAGCTGAGAATGAAGGTTTGGTGGGAGGGGCTAGGAAGCAAACTGATACAGGGAGGGGGGGCTGGCGGCAGGGGTTGGGGGAATACACATGCAATGGAAGGCAGGTGGGAGGGGCTGTTGGAGCACACAAACAACTGAGGGTAGGGCGGGGAAGCACACCAACAATGGAGGGCTGGCGGGAGATGCTGAGAAGCAAGCTGATGATGAAGGGCTGATGGAAGTGGCTGAGGGAGCACATGGACAATGAATTGGGGCAGCAAGCTGACAATGGAAGTTGGCAGAAGGAACTGGGGCAGAAAGCTAGCATACCAAGGCAGGCATGAAAGATTGTGGCATCACTGACAATGGAGGTTTGCTGAGAGGGGCTAGAAAAGAAGGCAGACAGGAGGGGCTAGGGCATCAAGCTGACAAACAAAATAGTCCATAATCGGTAGGGGAGTGGTACCCCAAATGTACCCACAGCAGCTCTGGCTCCCTTTATCTAGTGATAAGAGTCATTCTCGACCCTCCTCAATATCAGGTCGCAAAACCTACTTAGCAGACCAGTAAAATAGTGACCGGGCCACTCAATAGATCAATGGAAATTGAAAGGATTTGATTACAAAATCTCAAAATAGGCATTACAGACAAATGCAAAATATATGTGCCATGAATGCTCAAATACAGAGTACATAGTCAGAATCATAATTATTCCAAGCCCCAATATGCAACAAAAAGCAATTAAGACAATATCTGTAGTAGAATGAAAAAGTCTGTCTAAGTCAGATTCACAAGGAGCACTGGCAGCATCTCAAAGGTATAAGTGAAGTTTCTCCGGCTCACCACCCCCTCCACTCCAAAACGAATTGGTTTTTCTATAAATATGACTCTTAGATAATAAGCAAAAACTGAAAATTCATCATGGCATGATTTATGATACCACATATTGGTGAACTAAGCATGAAGACCATCACACAAATAACTCTAACATTAACCCATCTCTAAGGTAGAGGGTACATTAGCTTCCTCAGCAACACTCAAGTCCAGAGTCTTTGTTTGAAACATTTTCAAATAAAGACTCAAACTATGGTACTAGTAAGCATGCATAAAAACTTCCAGCTGAAGTGTCCTTCAGAAAGTTACATTAGGAGCATGAAGAAAGTTTAATCCACAATACATGCTCTTAGGGACAATAAGCAATTGTTTCACAGTGTACTCTGCTCCGTAAAAACTGAGGAGAGAAGACACACAGGGGGACACTGATTTGTAGGGGTAATGAGAAGGAGCAAGATGAACGGAACAACAACCAGCATCCATTTTAACAAAATTGTGTTGCTATGGAAATGTGGCACAACTAAACTACATTAAAAAAACACATACCTTAACATCTAAATAAAAATTTTTCAAGGTCAACATTATTAATTTATCAGTTAAAACTATACTCATTATAAAAATCATCAGTATTTCAAAATAGTTTGTCACCTGAAATTGCACACTTAGAAAAAAGTTCTAACAGGGGCACTTCCTGACTCCCAGTGCCATGCGGGGCGTCCGAAAGGGACCCCAATGTAGTTAGGAATTGGACAAGATTAATTTGAGTGGACATACCATGGTAGTAGCTTCCAGTACCAAAGTGTCAAGCACAGCACTCTCTATCTTAGTATGGTACCTGAAAAAAAAAAAATTACATAAAAAAGTTTAAGGGTTTAATGAAACACCAGACCCTGTGGCCAGCTGGCACTGTCAAGAGGCTGATTAAAAAGGAAATGTGTACATGCGTATGTGAAACTCCTGATCAAGTAATGGATAATTAAACATCTTTAGGATCAGATAATGATTTCGAATGTGGGTCTATCTCAGATGGAGATTCAGATTAGAGAAATAAAGAGGGTAAGAAAAAGAAAAAATTCAAACATATTGAGACAGGGTCTATACCCCTTAAAAAATAGGAGTTCCAAGCGCCTCAAAAGAAACAGGAGACCAAATTGATGACCTATGCGGCACAAAATTGAAAGGTGTCCGATGTGGCACAAAGAAATTTACTGCCCCTAATGACATTCAGGATAATGGTATTAGAGAGGAGAAACATGAGCAGAAAGAACCCTTAGATGAATATGTATGTTAGACCTGGCAGCTCTTGGCATGGTTTCCCTGTACTTTTTGCTTCTGACCTCCGTTTTTTTGATCCACTGCTGTAATTAGTTTTTGCTGGTTTTGATACTCTGGGCACTTTAACACTGTTAACCAGTGATAAAGTGCAAGTGCTCTCTGTCTACATTTTATTGGTAATTGGCTTTACCATGATTGGTGTAATTGATTTACTAGTAAGTCCCTAGCTAAGTGCACTAGAGGTGCCCAGGGCCTGTAAATCAAATGCTACTAGTGGCCTGCAGCACTGATTGTGCCACACACATGTGTAGTCCTGTAAACATGTCTCAGACCTGCCACAGCAGTCTACGTGGGTGCATTGTTTAATTGACAGTTCGACCTTGTCAGTGTACACACTTGCCAGGCCCAAATCCTCCCTTTTACTACCTATAAGTCACACCTAAGGTAGGCCCAAGATAGCCATAAGGTAATGGTGCAGTGTATTTAAAAGGTAGGAGATGTACTGGTGTGTTTTACATGTCCTAATAGTGAAATACTGCTAAATTCGTTTTCACTGTTGCGAAGCCTATTTTTCCCATAGGTTAACATAGAGATTTCCTATAAGTACCTTCTAAATGTAGTTTCTCATTGAGAGCAGATAGAGATCTGGAGTTTGGGGTCTCTGAAATCACAATTTAAAAATACATCTTTTAGTAAAGTTGGTTTTTCCATTGTATGTTTGAAAAGGCCACCTTCAGAAAGTGGCATGTTCTTGCTTAACCATTTTGTGCCTCTGCTTGGCTGCTGAATCCACGTCTGGCTCAGACTGACAGTTGGGCTGTTTGTGAATTCACTCTAGACAGTAACACAAAGGGAGCTGAGGTGTGTCCTGCATATCCTGATGAGACTTTCTGGGCTAGAGTGGGAGGGAGGAGCTGTCACTTGCACTTGAAAGGACTGTGTCTGTCCCCTTACAATACAGTCTCCAACCCCCTAGAGTGTGGCTGGGACTTGGCAAGGAAGAGGCAGGGGCATGTGCACTACAAAGACTTTCATTTGAAGTTTGCCTACTTCAAAGGCCGAAATGAGTATGAGTATTGGACTGCTGGCCCCACAACTTAAGATTACTTCTGGATCAAAAGGGACCTCTGCCAAGGAAAAGGGCTTGATGCAGGCAGAGGAGGACCTCCTCCTCTGCATGTTGCTTTGCTGTGCTGGCCTGCTGCTTTTGCCTTAGGAGTGAAAGGACTGGACCTTGCCTTCTGAAATCCTGCTTGTGATGTTTCCGCAAGTGCTTGGGCTAAGCTTAGCCTCTGTTCTGAAGTCTCAGGGCCATCAAAGACTTCATCTGCCAGCCCCTGGGCTCTCTTGCTGAGACCATTGACCAGCCACGTTGCACCATATCCAATCCCTGGGCCCTTGAAAGGAAGAGTTGGCGAACCCAAGGTGGAAATCCATGCACCAGAACTGAGCAGCAGAAAATCGACTCAGCACCTGCACCGCGGATGTACAATCGACGCAGCACCTGCCTCGCGGTTGTAAAATCGATGCAGCACCTGCCTTACAGCTGCAGAAATCGATGCATTGCTTACTTAGTGCAGATTCTTCATTGCTGTACGTCCGTATTTTCCATGCATCATCGTTGGGCGTCAAAATCTATAGCATCATTGCACGGACCCGAGGCTGTGGGCCAAGAAATTGATGAAAAGCTCTCCTGTGGGAAAAAGATCTATGCTTCGCCTACCCAGCGGGAAAATAATCGACACACAGCCTCACTTTCGAGTAAGGATTCAACGCATTGCTTGCTTTTCTGACTCATCACCTCGTCTGCAGCTTTATTTTTGACGCTCACAAGGTACTTTGTATTAAAACAACGCATCCATTGATTTCTATGGATTTAGACTGTTTCTACTTTAAAAATTGATATCTCTTTTTGTGTATGTTGGAGTTTTGTTGTTTCGGTCTTGTTTGATTTAGATAAATATTGGCTATTTACTAAACTGGAGTGGAGTCCTCTTGTGGTGTTTTCACTGCTTTACTGTGTGTGGTTGTACAAATACTTTACACATTGCCTTTGAGATTAGCCTAACTGCTTGTGCCAAGCTACCAAGGGGGTAAGCAGGGATTATCTAGGTTGCGTGACTCCCTTACCCTGACTAAAGAGAGGATCCCTCCTTCAACAGGGTGTATACCGACTGTCAACAAGAGACCCCATTTCTAACAACGTATTAGATCTTGAACAGGGAGATTTTTGTTATGGACAACATCTTTACTGAGGCTGAAACCCCTTCTACCTCCAAAGGAATAGTTAGAGACCCACTGGGGGAAGAAATGTTTTCTTGACCTAACATTAAGCATCCTAGAAGTGTCCAATGTTGGACTCTAGACCATGTGGGTAAATTTATAGGTGGATCAGAAATCCATTTGAGAAAGAAGCACAAAATATTCTTAAGGCCGAATTGTAAAGACCTGTGATCCAGGAGAAAGTGTGCCTTACCCTAAACCTAGACCCGGAGCTCATGACCTTTCTCTTTAAACTAGGTAGAGATCCTAGAAAGGGGCTTGAGATATCCCTTAAGACTTGCCAGGACCGAGTACTTAACGTGGTGGGGTCCCTGGCAAGGAACATTGACATGGCTGATGAGGCACATGTCAATGAACTCCCATTGGATATAAATCTCCTCAGGGGTGGAAGCCAAAGGGCATTGACTCTTCTGGGGAATAGCAACAGCGGCCTCAATGCAGAGAGGCGTAAAGCAGTACCTATGAAAATAAATTCTAAATTTGGAGATCTTGCTGTGGAAGAACCCTCTGAAGACCTCAGTTGGATGAGAGTTCACACAGCTGGGGTGCACACTTGGGTGCACTAGACATACACATAGAAATTCCCTTTAAAAGCTTCAAGAAAGAATGCTCCATATTCTGGGCCCATGTTATAAATCTGTAGTGGCTTTCAGTGTGGAAATTGTAAAGCAGGTGAGTTGATTGCTAGCTGGCAAGAGAGGACCACATTTGGGTTATTGCTGTAGTAAGCCTTCTGTTTCATAATAATGAGCTTCTAAGCTATACCTTTAACTATAACTGCTGATTTTCTATAGTTTTGATTGGGTAAAATGTGCACCTAACTGTAACATTCCTGTAACCTTTTTTTGAGTGAATTTCTATGTTGTTTTTTAAGGTAAAGTAATATTTAATTACTGTATGTTAATACAACCACAGCTGCACAACCTTTGCCTGTGCATGACGGGGGCTGGCACCAGGGCCTGGCCTGCAGCGAGGCCCTGCGGCCAACACTCCCGCATGCACTCAACCCCACACCGCTCACAGGCGAATACGGAGGTTTGGTGAGTATGTGTATTTATTTTTTCATTGTGGTTTGGATCCATGGATACATCACAGATTTACACTGTGAGGGCAGCACTGAGTACCACTGTAGATCTGTGCCCCCCCAAAAAGTTTTTGTGCACTTTCTTGCCCCAAGAGAGGTCCCTCAGAGACTCCTCCATCAGTCCTAAGGGTCCAGGAGACCTTTACCCTGACGATATAGATCATCCCCCTTCGGCCCCTCCCCCCCGACCCTTTATATCATGCCCCTATCCCTCGGGACCAAGGCGATTAACAAAATGGCAGCCGCAACTGTTCTTTCAGGTTATGACTAGCTTTTGGCTCGTGGATCTGTGGATCCACTGCAGTAAATCCATATCCCTAGATATACATAAATCATTTTTCTTCAATAACTCCAAAACGACTGAACAGATTACCACCAAATTACATAAGCACTCCTTCTGGAACACAATTTAGATTTCTGCGGTTTGGTGTAATGGCGTAATTCAGTTCAGCGGTTCGGGCTGTAGTTGTGTCTAAATTCCCTATAGGAAACTGCATGGGTAAAACATGTTTACAGACCCCCCCCAATTATTTTCTTGGCCACCGCTTGATGAATCACCCCAAGACTTTCCAGACAGCAGCTGGAATGGTGCCAAAGTTATAGCCAAAACATAAAAATAATTTTCCTATGGAAAGTGGGCCCTAACTAGAACAGAACTATATATATATATATATATATATATATATAAATATATATAAATAAATAATGAAAAAACAAAGGTTAAAGATACGTTATAGGGAGGAAAACTTTATTATTTCTATACAAACTAAACACACTACTCAAATCTTAGAAGCTCTAAACGCATATCTTATATTTATCATTTGTGCAACACCTTCAAATTACTATGTCACTCACCTCCATACACAGTGTTGTCACCTCACTCGCCATAGTACTTTAACTGTAACTCGCCTCATCCTATGCACTGTTCTCATATATAATGTGATTTGCAATATGTTATCAATGCTATTATTTCACATGTTGAAAGTGATGTAATACGCAAGGGTATAACTGGTGCATTGAGAAGACGTGAGCTGTGGGTAATGCAGTGTGGTGAGTGAGGTGATATCACTGTGTACAGAGGTGCAGAACATATAGCAATTTCAAGGATTTCTGTAAATTATAACTAGAAGGTATAAGTTTAGGATTTCTAAAATGTGGGTTGTTTAAGTTTTGTTTTTGTAGAAGGAATACATTTACAGAAAATTAAAGGTGGTGAGTTATTTATAAATTTAAGGTATAACTTAAGCATTTCTAGTTCAAGTTTGTTTTTTATAGAAATAATAAAGTTTTCATAACTATCACTTATCCTTAACCTTCGTTTTTTTCAATTGCATTTCAATTGCTTTTATTTTGTAATGCAAATATGCTTTAAATTGTAGTGTCAGGTGTTATTAAGTGAAGTGTAGTTTAGTAGAGTACTGTACAATACAGTGGAGGAGAGTGATGTAAAGTGTAGTGTCGTAGAGTGAAGTTTTGTAGATAGGAGTGGAGTGGTGTAGGGTACAAGTGTTAGACAGTGGAGAGGCATGGTATGTCATATAGTGGAGTATCGTAGAGTGGAGGGAATATTGTGAAGTGCAGTACAATACAGTGTTGTAGACTAGAGTATCATCGAGTAGAGTGTCAAAGTGGAACAGAGTATTGTAGAGTGGAGTGGCGTAGAGTGGAGTTCAGTGGGCTAGGGTGTTGTGGAGTGGAGTGTTGTACAGTAGAGTGGCAGAAAGACTCATACAGTGTAGTGTTGTACAATGTAGTGTCACAGATTGGCATGTCATACAGTGGATTGTGGTACATTGTTATAGAGTGGAGTAGGGTAGACTGGATGGGCATACAGTAGAGTAGAGTATTTTAGAGTGGTGTTGCATACAGTGGAGTGTCGTACACTGGAGTGGAGAGGCATACAGCGGACTATATTCTTCTAAAGTGGAGTGGCGCAGAGTGAAGTTCTGTGGCATAGCACAGTGGAGTGTCACAGAGTACAGTGGACTGTCCTGGATTGAAGTGTCATACACTGTTGTGTCTGAGTGTAGTGTAGTCAAGTGGGGTGTTTGTGAATAAAGTGTCATAGACGGTCATACAGTGGAGTAGAGTGCTGTAGAGTGGAGTGGTATAGAGTGGAGTAGGGTGGAGTAGAGTGCCATAGTATGGAGTGCTGTCAAGTGGAGTTTCACAGAGTACAGTGGAGGAAAGTGTTGTAGAGTGAAGTGCTGGGTCATATAGTGAATTGGAGTGTTGTAGAGTGTCATTGAGTGTAGTACTGTGGAATAGTGTGGAAGAGCATACAGTAGACCAGACTGTCAGTGTGGCAAACAGTATAGTACAGTGTTGTAGAGTGGAGTTGCATACAGTGGAGGACAGTGTTGGATAGTGGAGAGGCATAGAGAGGAGTATGGTACAGTGGTGTAGAGTGGCATAAGGTGTTGTAGAGAATAGTAGAGTGGCGAGGAGCATACTGGAGTATGGTAACATAGGGTGGAGTGAAGTATCACAGACTGGCATGGTGTCTCTAGTATAGTGGCGTGGAGTGTAGTAGAGTGGAGTGCCATACTATACAGTCCAGTAAAGTGTCATAAATTGGAGTGCTGTGTCATACAGTACAGTGCAATGCGTTCAGTGTTGGAAAGTGTTGTATCATACAGGACAGTAGAGTGGCATTAAGCATATTAGAGTCTTGTAGAGTGGAGTACAGTGTCATAGAATGTGGTCAAGCGGATTGGCCTCCAATGCTATAGAGTCGAATGAAACAGAGCTGTGGAGTGGCGTACAGTGGAGTAATGAAGTAGAGTGGAGTAAAGTGGGGTGTAGTGGCATACAAAGAGATGTGTACAGTGTCGTACACTGAAGTAAAATATCGTAGAGTGTCATCCAGCGGCTTACAGTGTAGTAAAGTGTTGTGCAGTCTAGAGGTATAGAGGGGAGTAAAGTGCCAGAGTGGCATAGAGTGCAGTACAGTACTACAGAGTGGAGTTGCCTAGAGTATAGTAGGGTGACGTACAGTGGATCTGCGTAGAATGGATTGTTGTACAGTGGTGTACAGTGATGTAATGTCTCATACAGTGGAGTAGCGTGAAGTGATGTAACGTAGTGTGGAGTAAAGTATAATAGAGTTGTTGGCTATGGCCCTTCTTGGGGGAGTTCCCTGCCATTTTTTGCTTTCCCTCCCAATTTTGTGCTGACTCTTTGCATAGCCTTAGGACTCTGGGCACTTTGCCACTGTACTGCAGTGGGAAAGTGCACGCGCCCTTCCTACACATGCCAGGAAGGGGTGATTACATGATTAGTTCAGGTGCTGTACCCAGGAGTTCCCTGTAAAAACGTACACCATATACCCAGGGCAGGTATGGCCGTGGCTACTAGTGTGAGTGTACCACCCACCAGAATAACCTGTCAAGCATATATCTGGCCTGACAATGCAGTCCTGTGAAGGCGCAGTTGTGCTTGTGCTCAGATTGGCACTTCCATAGGTTTTGCTGGTTCTCTATCCAGTGGCCTTAGGGCCATGAGCAGTTACCCACTGTAAGTAGTGTGAAAGTGCACGTGCAGTTACTACCTATGTTAAGAAGTAGTGCTGGTCAGTGTGTGCATGTGCACCCTTTGGTGTTTCAAAGATGTGTCTGTCATACCAGCCCTGTGTGTGCACACCCTTGCACCTATGATGTTCTTAGCCGTGAGTCCAGCCTGTTATAGCAGGGTTGTTGGCTTGCCACCTCTTCTCTGGTGGAGGTCTCAGGGACATCAAAGACCTCACACAAAGGACCTACATCTTCTACCTTTGACACCTGCAGAGCGGTTCCCTCTTAAGTGCCCACATCATCTGCTGAATCCCACCTGGTAACAGTGGTGTGAGCGTGGAACCAAGTATTGTGCCTGGAGAACAGATTGCCTTTTGCAGAGCCCTAAAGGAAATGCCTGCATTCCAAGAGCGTGGCCCTACATTGTGGGGCCTCGGCACACATAAGCGTCTTGGTGAGGGGATTCACCAGTTGCGGGACCCCGCATGGCCTGCTTTGTTGACCATGCCGCATTTCTCTCATGCGACACGCCAACTGCATGCTCATTGTGCGTGGTGTCCGGTTCCCAGGTTGCAACCCTCGGAGGTGGTGGTGTACCCGTAGCAGTGCAGTATTCTGACACGCGTGGCACCGTTGAACTTGTGCCTGTGTGATTGACTGGAATTGTCTGGTGGGACTTAAGTCATCATGCACCGTACATTATGCCTCATTTCCAGGGAGTTGCAAAATTGGTAGCTCTTCGTTAGTGTCACTGGAGTTGTTTGGTGCAGCTCAAGTCCTTGCGCACAGACTTGTGCCTCATTTCCAGGAAGGCACGGAATTGGTAACTCTTCGTTTGGGTGACTGTAACTGTCTGGCGCAACTTGTTTCTAATTGCATTTATATAGCGCACGTCACTTCCAAGAGAGCATCCTGGCGCTGAAGTGAATCCAAAAATCTGTTAAAATAGTAAACTTGCTGTATAAACCATATGATCACAGAATAAAAGAGTAACAAAGTGCCAGAAATCTCATAAATCCACGTTTTAAGTGGTTTTATGAATTTCGCTTCTTCAGTTATAATCCTTTAGTGCCAATGAAAGAACAGGATTTACCACCTTTAGACTTCTATCTAAACACCGGGGGTTTAAGCAAGTTGGCCTGAGATGATCTCAAAGTTCTGCTGGGATAATAATGAGTGAATCTGGCAGTAAAAGAAACTAGGACCGGAGGCAATAAAGGCCCTATTAGTAATAAGGAGAAGTTTAAAAAGAACTCTCTTATGAACAGGCAGCCATTGTAAGGTATTTAAAGCTTCAGAGGTGAAGATCTTATGGAAAGTTTAAGAACTGTTCCAGCCGCTGCATGTTGTACCATCTGAAGTTTATGAATAGTCTGTTTGGAAGAACCAACATACAGACTATTACAATAGTCTAGCCTAGAGGTGAAAAGTCATCGTGCACTAGATGTTGGGCCTCATTTCCAAGATGATGCTGAATTTGCTCCTCTGCACTGTGTGTGATAGGAATTGTCTGGTGCGACTCAAGTCATCTTGCACTATGTCCCTCATTTCCAAGAAGATGCTGGGGGAGCAAATACATGTTCCAGAATGCCGGGATTACCTGGGTGCAACTTTGATCAATCTCTCCTCTACGGGGTGCCTTCTCCTTCCGAGAGCCTTTGCTGCTTCATCTCTCACTCACTGATTGCTCCTTTTGTTGCCCTCAGTGCAGCGGGCCAAATGCCATCTCCTCATCCGGTCCTGACAACTCCTTGTTACTAGGTTGTATTGACGGAATGGGCCTGGGTGGTGAGAGTGAGTGGGCTTAGTAACGCTTCTGTGAGTGATCGGTAGCAGGTTCCAAGAGGTGGTGACCTCCCCCGCTGCTTGTGGTTTGCGGAATTTGGCAAGTGCCTGACCGCACAGTGGGGCACCTTTGATTGAACTTCCCAAGGAGTGAACAAAGCTCTATTTGTCGACTGCTGCTTGAAACTACTTATCTATTCTCTCACCTTCTTCCCGGGACCCTGGATAAGTGTGACTCCAGCCAGGCTCAGCCTAGTATCCGGGGAAGGGAAAGGTTTCCCAGTCCGTGGGAGGTGGGGTAGTCAAGGTTGGCTGAAAAGTGGAGGAGGGTTTGGGCCAAGGGGTCTGCTAGTACAATATCTATTGACCTGCCGAATATCAGTGCACCACATTAGGGTGGGGGAGGGTGTGGGGGTGGGGGAGGGGTGTGTTTTTGTGTGTGTGTGTGTGTTTCATGTGAACCTCCCTGATATCAATAGCACCTGGTACTGGTGCTGAGTGAGTGCCTGGGAGTGACTTCCTGTGATTAACAAAACTGCATAGCGGTGTTGCCCTACATGTTGGTTCTTGCCAAAAGTGTAAAACTTGTGTTTTACCTGTGTTGCCTCCGTCCCACAAAGCTGTTTGAAGGTGTTATAATTACCTACTTGTACACATTACCGCTATCGCTGTGAACCGAGGTGCACCCTATAAATGTGGGATTAAATTAGAATAATTGTTGGGGTGGGTCATGTGCTGACAATGTTTTGCACCGCATGAGGGTGCTGGGGGTTAAAGTAGGATCTTTCACAAAGTGTACATATTACTGATGTCATTTCAACTTGGTTGGGGTTAGTATGGCTAGTGATATTTCTAAATGTGACTTATGCCCAGAGACACAGGATGCTCATGTTATGTTAACTAATGTGTGTAGAATGCAAACTTTATTGACATACACCTCATGTGAAGTGTCTTTTGTGACGCTCACTGCATTTGTTATGTGAAAGTGCTGTGTCAATGCCTTACACATTGTCCCTGTGATAAGCCTGCCTGCTCAGTGGCAAGCTACCCAAGGGTGAATGTAGGTTATACAGTGAATGTAATCACTCACCCCTGACAGAAGTGGTAGGTTCTGCCTGGCTAGGGCCTTGCCTCAGCCAAGCAGAGCGTGCCATCTCCAACAAGAGTGGATTGGCATGTTGTACAGTAGAGTGGCATACAGTAGAGTGGAGTGGCGTAGAATGGAATCAAGGACACTAGCATAAATTGGAGTGACATCGCATACAGTACAGAGAAGTGCTGTGTCAGAGTCTTGGAGTGTCTCTTAGAGGGGAGTACAATGTTGTACAATCGAGTGTATGGGGATAGAGTGTAGTAGAGTTTTGTAGAGTGGAATTATACAGAGTGGAGGAGAGTGACGTACACTGCAGCAGCAAAGAGTGGAGTAGCATACAGTGCAATGTGGTGGAGTGGAATAGCATACAATGGAGTGGTGTAACGTCCAATGTAATACTGTAAAATGGAGTGGCATAGAGTGGAGTGGCATTGAGTGGAGTAGCTTACAGTGGGGTGGCGTAGAGTGGAGTGGCATACAGTTGAGTGTCATGAAGTGGCAAACAGTGGAACAGTGTAGAGTAGATGGGTGTACAGTAGAGTGCCATAGAGTGGAAGAGCATACAGTGAAGCAGCACACAGTAGAGTGGTGTTTAGTGAAGCAGCATAGTCTTGAGTGTTGTAGAGTGGAATAGCATACAATGGAGTGGCTTCCAATGGCATAGCATAGGATGGAGTGTTGTAGAGTGGAGTGACAGAATGGAGTAGCGTGCAGTGGCGTAGCACACATTGGAATAGCATACAGTGGAGTGTCTTTGAGTGAAGTCGCATACAGTAGAATAGCGTAGAGTGTGGTAGCATACAGTAGAGTGGCATAGAGTGGAATAGCATATAGTGGATTATAGTACAGTAGAGTGGAGTGGCGTACAGTGGAGTGTGGTAGAGTGGAATGCCATACAGTGGAGTTGTGTAGAGTGGAGTTGCATACAGTGTATTGGCGTACAGTGGAATCGCATAGGGTAGAGTACAGTATAGTTGCGTCGGATTGAACAGCATAGAGTGGAGTAGCATACAGTAGAGTAGCATATAGGGGAATATCTGAGTGGAGTGGCATGGATTGGAGTAGCATACAGTGGAGTAGCACACAGTAGAGTGGTGTATACTGGAGTGGCATACAGTGGAGTGAGGTAGAGTGGAATATCATACAGTGCAGTGGCATGTAGTGGAGTGGAGTCCAGGGGGAAAGCGTAGAATGGATTGGCATTGAGTGGAGTAGTGTACACTGGAAAGGCATGTAGTGTAGTAGCATACAGTGGAATAGCATACATTGGAGTGGTGTAGAGTGGAAAAGTGTATTGTGGAGTAGCATACAGTTGAGTGGTGTACACTGGACTGGCAGTGGAGCAGTGTAGAGAGGAATTGCATACAGTGGAGTGGTGTGGAGTGGAGCCCATGGGAAGAGCATATAATGGAGTGGAATTGAGTGGAGTGCTGTACACTGGATTGGCATGTAGTGGAGTATCATACAGTGGAATAGAAAAAACTGGAGTGGCATAGTATGGAATAGAATATAGTGGAGCAGTGTACAGTGGAGATGTAAACATTGGAGTCCGTAAAGTATAATAGCACATAGTGGAGTGGCATAGAGTAGAGAGGTATACAGTGGTGTAGAGTGGAGTGCCGTAGAGTGGAATTGCATATAATGGAGTAGTGTGCAGTGGAGTAGGGTAGAGCAGAATGGCATTGAATAGAGTGGTGAACGGATGTAGGTGAAATTTGGCAGGAATGTAGATTATGGTGTGCAGAGTAACACTAAATAGCGAATTGTGCTGTCTTGCCTTTCTCCAGATTTAGCAAGCAATGCAGGGCCGCATATGGTGGTCTTGCTTTGTAAATCTGACTCAAGTATTGTATTGCCCATGCAACACCAGCCGCGACGCAAGGGTAACACAAACCAATAGTACAGCTAGACCTTAGTTATATATTGGGCCATGGTAAACTGTAATAACTCCACAGTTACCATGGTACATGGCAATGACAAGGCTGTATTCGATTGGCTAATGAGTGACTTTACATTAAAAGGCAGCCATATTGTTTTACTACACTTTGGCTGTGTTCTGGGTCAGAGTCTTAGATATAGGTATTGTTATCCCCTACGTATTACCACTTTATTATAGTGATAATAGGCAGGAAAATGTATTTATATATTTATTCTTTAGATATTTTTAAAAAGGTCTATGGAGTACTGCTCTAGTACCGAGCAAATACGTATGCATTATCAACTGTACCTTTTTTATATATTTTTTTATTTTATTTATGTGGTATTTTTTAGGTATTCCTACGGTACTCTGTACACTTTATTTTTACAAAATAAAATATATAACAAATTATAAATACATTATCCTACACTATATTTCTGAAATATAGTGTATAAGATTGTTTTTCAATTGTTTCATATATTTATTATTTTCTATTTTGTTTTTAAGTACCACAATACTCTGTAATTTTTGAGTATACAGAAACCTATAAATATGTTTATACTACGACTTTACTAAAGTAGTAATAGGTAGGGAAAAATATGAAAACCTAATACTTACCTAGATCTAAGCCCCTAACCCAGAACACAGTCAAAATGTGATTTAAACAACAAGGCTGCCTTTACCTTTTGTAAAGGCATTCATTAGCCAGTCACATAATGTCTTACTGAATTATTTTGTGAAACTACATCGGAAATACGCAAAACAACCCGGCCACATATATCACTAAGTTTTAGTGCCATATAACTTTAAAAACACTTACTTGTTCTACACAAAGGGATCATTTGCACACCATAATCTATAATCCTGCCAAATTTAATTGAACTGCCTCCAGCCATTTGGCCGCTACGTGCAACACAAAAGTCTATGGAAAATGCATTGGAGTGAAAACAAGCTTTAGGGCTCGTCCCTTTTTTCTCTGCATTCCATTGACCAATCACTGTGAAACTTTGCATCCTCCACCTATGCATTAAAAGCTATATGCTCCTTGAGACTGTATAGTAGCTGTTGGTGCTCTCAACAACTCTTCTTTATAATTCAAAGGCTAGGGCACTTTTCGAGTGTGGCTGGTGTGAATCCAGTTCAGGATCACAGCAGTTATCGTTATGAGCACGACTTGGTACGGGCCCTTCCATCTGGTTCCAGACAGGTTTTTCACACTTGCTTCTTGACAACCACCCAATCACCAGCTGGAAAACTGTGACACTGGTCTTGGGATGGCAGCACAGCTGTAGCTTCCACCTGGTGAGAGAAAGAGCGAACCACATCAGCCAGACTCTTGCAGTAATCCAGCACCATATCATCTGTTATATTCATAAGCGCATTTACAGGTACAACTGGCAATCTCATTGCTGTGCCCATAAGGATTTCATCGGGAGAAAGTCCAGTCTTTCTGCCAGGTGTGTTTTGCATGCTTATCAAAACCAAAGGCAATGAATCTACCCATTTCAGATTTGTGGATGCACACATTTTTGCAAGGCGAGCCTTCAGTGTACCAGTGTACCATTCATTGCCTCTACTAATCCAGAAGCTTCAGGGCGATAGCTACAGTGCAACTTCTGCTTAATGTTCAAGGCTGAACAGTAATTTTATCACCTCATTATTGAAGTGACTTCCTCTGTCTGATTCTAAAGAGGCTGGAAACCCGAAACGAGGTATCGACTCCCTAAGTGAAAGCTTTGCTACTGTGAGGCTATCAATTCTATGTGTGGCTTCTATCCAGTGCTAAATATACAATCAACAACACGTATCTCAAACCACCACACACAGGCATCTCAATAAAATCTATTTGCATTCTGTTAAATGGCCCTCCTGCTCTTCCAGTGTGACTCACATTGACAACTGTTCTCTTTCCTACGTTCATTTGTTGACATGGAATGATCTGTGACAAATTGCTTCATCAAACTGTCTAAACCAGTGGTTCCCAACCTGTGGTCTGGGGACCCCTGGGGTCCGTGAAGCCTACTCAGCAGGTACGCAATTGCTTAGAAAATTAAAGAATATTAACAGACTAGGCCCCGTGCTTTCAGTAATGACTCAGTAATGATAAAGTGGGAATCCACAGATGTCAAAAGGTTGGGAGCCACTGGTCTAAACGTTGGATTGAACCAGGATTGCTTAAATAAGTGAATCATTGCATCTCTGCTAAGGTGTGCCTGACCGTGATAGTATCTTGGCATTTGCTTCAGTAGACAGTTTGGCAGAACCACCTGCCCTTCATTTGAAACCCAGATATCATCAGCATATCTTTGAAAACATTTCAATTTTATCCAACCTTTCTTTTCATCACTAGGAGCATTCTCTTGAAAATGTTTGATTTCCTCCCATGTATCAATCACTGTTAACATATAACTTTGGTTTATTTAATCAACATTTACGCCCTCGTTACAACCCTGGCGGTCTGTGATATAGTGGCGGTAATACCGCCAACAGGCCAGCGATAATAAATATGAAATTATGACCACGGTGGAAACCGCTCAGACAGACAGCCTCTTCAACACACCAACTGCCAGGGTGAAATCAACAGGCACCACGGCGGTAACCGCCTACATCCAGGCGGGAGACAATGTTCCGCCCACTGTATAATGACACACCAATCCGCCACCTTTTCTGGGGTGGTACCAACGACATCAAAAGCCTGGCAGAAACACTGCACAGAAAGGAAACGACTTTGGAGACTCATGGAAGAACCACGCCGCCATGGAGCCCGATTTGCATTTGTTCCCCATGCTCTTCTATGTTCTACTACACTACGAACACCAACGCCGGCGAAAGCGACCATGGTGAGTACTGCCACCTAGCACACAGGGGAGGGGGAGGAAAAAGAGAGTGACACACAAGCGCAACACCCCCAACACCATACACACAAGCAAGTGCACTAAAATAACATATTCACCCATACCCCTCAGGAATAATGCAAGGACAACTAAAATAGAGTAAAAAGAGTGTAATAAGATAAATATAGTAGGAATACGTGCATCCAAATCAAATAGTATATACGTATTCACAAATCAAGGGACTCTGCCCAGTCCTAAATGTTTGTGGGCCACAGGGCCACATCACAAAGTCCAAGGCTCCACCTCACTCCTGCAACAACACGGAGAGAACACTGCAGGGGCATCAGGCCGAAAATAGCCCATCACTCTGTCCTGGGGAGTGCAAGGCCACAGTCTCTCAAATGGGTGACTTGCCCACTGGCAATGGAGGGGGAAACATACCCAGTGCTTGGTCCTGGGGAGTGCAAGGCCACGGTCTCTCAAGTGGGTGACTTGCCTACTGGCAATGGAGGGGGCAACATGCCCTGTGCTTGGTCCTGGGGAGTGCAAGGCCACAGTCTCTCAAGTGGGTGACTTGCCCACAGGTTCTGGAGGGGGCATCGTGCCCAGTGAGCTTCATCCTGGGGAGGATGGGGTGACTGGATGGCTTCTCCACTGGTTCTGGAGGGTGCATTGTGCCCTGTGAGCTTCATCCTGGGGAGGATGGGATGAGTGGATGGCTTCTCCACTGGTTCTGGAGGGGGCATTGTGCCCAGTGAGCTTCATCCTCAGGAGGATGGGGTGGGTGGATGGCTTCTCCACTGGTTCTGGAGGGGGCATTGTGCCCTGTGAGCTTCATCCTGGGGAGGATAGGGTGAGTGGACGGCTTATCCACTGGTTCTGGCGGGGGCATCATGCCCTGTGATGCAGATCTTGGGGAGTGCAAGGTCACAGTCTCTCACCTGGGTGTCATACCTGCAGGATTTGCAGGGGCCAGGCCGCACAACAGCCCATGGACGCAGGACTACACACTGTCCGCTGGCAGTGACGGCTGCTCAGTGGTGGCAGTGGTGGTGGTGCTGGTGGAGAGGGCAGTGGTGGGGAGAGGCTCTAGCCCATCCCCTGCAGCCTTGGACGGCTGCCCTCAGGGGCTGCTGCTACTGGTGGCGGTGCTGGCAGTGGTGGGGGGAGGCTCCAGCCCATCCCCTGCAGCCTCGGACGGCTGCCCACTGGGGCTGCTGCTGCTGGTGGCCGTGCTGGTGGCAGTGCTGGCAGTGGTGGGGGGAGGCTCCAGCCTATGCCCTGCAGCCTCGGACGGCTGCCCATTGGGGCTGCTGCTGCTGGTGGTGGTGCTTATGGCAGTGCTGATGGCGGTCCTGGCAGTGGTGGGGGAGGCTCCAGCCCATCCCCTGCAGCCTCGGATGGCTGCCCACTGGGGCTGCTGCTGCTGGTGGTGCTGGTAGTGGTTGGGGGAGGCTCCAGCACATCCCCTGCAGCCTCGGATGGCTGCACTACCATGGTTGGTGGTAGGGGCTCCGACTGAGTCCCAGCACCAGGCCCCTTGTCTCTACTCACTGTTGTTGCAGGCCCCTTGCCCTTCCTTCCTGCAGGTGGGCTGCCTCCTTGCCTTTCCTTCGTGCAGCTGGGGCTTCCTCCTTGCCATTCCTTCCTGCAGCTGGGGCAGACTCCTTGCCCTTCCCTCCTGCAGCTGGGCCTGACTCCTTGCCCTTCCTTGACGCACTTGGGGCTTGCACCCTTTCCGTCGGGCTAGCTGGTGGCCGGGATCCTTTCCCACCTGGAGTAGCTGGGGACACTACTGTGCCCGTGGACTGGGTGGCTGAAATGCTTGCCTGGGTTATGACCACCCTGGCCTGATATGAGGGATGGAAGGGGGAGGGCTCGGGAAGAGGTCAATGTTGGCGAGGAAAAGCTTCTTAGGGACATTTGGGCGGGAAGAGGGAGATGGTTTGGGAGTGGAGGAAGAGGGAGTGGTGGTAGGAGGTGTCAGTCTGCTGTGTTTGGGTGCAGGGGCTGGATGCTCTTGTGAAGTGGAAGGCTGTTGGATGTCTGAGTGCTTGCATTTGTGTACTTTGGGAGGAGGGGGCACAGACACAGTGGGAGAGGACACAGGGGACATGTGCATGGATGTGGGGGTGGTGACTGCCGGTGAGGGGTGTGTACTGATAGGTGTGATGGTGGTAATGGATGTGGTGCATGCAGGTGTGAGTGTAGACTAAACTGGGAGGGAGGTGGAGGACGAGGAGGAGAGGGAAACAGTGGAAATTGTGGATGTTGGTATGTCTGATTCTAGATGTTGTTTATGTGAGTGCCTGTCGGAAGATGTGTGGTGCTTGTGTTTTGCCATGTCCACTCCTGTGTGGTGTCCTGGGTGCCTGCTCATCTGCCTGTGTGCTTGGGATAGGTTGGGGTTGAGGGGAATGGGATTGGTTGGAGGAAGTGGAGGAAGGAGGGTGGAAACAGGGACATTGGCTGCCATTAGAGAGGAGGCCAGAGCCTGGATCGATCTCTGTTCCCTCCTGTCTCCCTCATGGTGCTCCTGTCACCCTCCGTCCCACTGGTGCCCTCACAGTCGGTGGATTGGGCCTCCTGGGTCCTGTGGGATGCAGCTCCGTCCATCGCTGGTGCCTCTGCTCCTCCGCCAGATGATGCTAATGCACATAAGTACAGGGTGGCAAAACAAAAAGGGGGGAAGAGACAAAGGATTCACATGGTCAATGGCGGCACCAACACCACTGTTGGATTACACAACACACTCACACAATGAGAACAGCCCTATGCATTAGGCAATGCACTACCACTCACAATGCTAGTCACCAGCCCATGGATAGGGACATCTAACGCAAATTGCAGCATACCCGAGACCCACAGACCCCTGCCTAGTAGTGGATGCCTACTAGCTTGGTTGGAGGACTTTCACATCAGAATCCTGCACAACATAGGACCTACTCTGCAATGCCAGGCCTGGCCTAGGGGCACCCACAGGGATCCCACCCGGATACCACCCCACCAGGCGTAAGTTGTAAATTAGGGCACTGTACTCACCCCCTTGTGGCTGCTGTGATGCCCCCAAGCGCCCATCCAGCTCCGGATAAGCCACCGCCAGTATGCGGGTCATCAGGGGGGGTCAGGGTTCGGCGGGCACCCCTTCCTCGTTGGGAGGCCATCACCAGCTGGCCTTCTACTGTCTTCCATGCCCAGTGTCTCAGGTCCTCCCACCATTTCTGACAGTGGGTGCTCCGCCTGCAGTAGACCCCCACGGTCCGCACGTCCTTGGCGATGGCACACCATATACCCTTCTTTTGATGGGCGCTGACCTTCAGGGAAATATACACAGGGAAAGGTATTAGTTTGACCGTCCTGCCTGTTACACTCATGGCCCAACATGCTCCTTCCCATCCCCATTAGCACAGACATGGCCCACCATACATGCTGCACGCTGCCCAGGGCCCATCCACCAAACTCCTCCTACATTCACGCCCCATGCATCGTACTCATGTTTACTCACCTGTTGGTCTGGAGGCCCATACAGCAGTTGGTACTGGGGTAGGACCCCATCCACCAGTCGCTCCAACTCCACCGAGGTGAAGGCAGGGGCCCTTTCCCCAGTAACACGAGCCATGGTCGGTTCCAGACACAGGTCAAAGCAGCACTTGCAGTGTAGGTCCTCTCCTGTTGAAGGTCAGGTAGCAAGTGAGTACACAGATAGAAAATGGCAGTGACATCCACAGCGGTGCGTACCGTCACCCCCGGCTTACATCACCTTTGGCCACTGTACCCCATAGGTCCCTATAATAACAAATGAGGAGTTGCACGGCGGTTCTCGATCGCCATCCGCAACGGCGCACAACTTCAGCGGAATTACCTCATTTCCACCTGTCCCTCCATACAGGACAGGCGGAAGCCATTTCAGTGGGGGTGCAGGCCATGGATCCTAACTGCGTCATAGTACACAAATGCACTATTTTGAACATCTCCAACAAAATAATGTTACAATCACAATATGCATTGAACTGTAGTGGTTAGAATGTAGAGATAATGACCAACTGCTCATTCTTTTGCCCCATAGATTGCAACCGCTGTGGATGAATAGGAGATGGAGACATCCACCGTGTATAGACCCCTGGTGGACTTGGCAACAATGGAAGATATACACATTATCCTTACCTATAGATTTGACAGGGCCACAATACCGAGCTGTGTGCCCAATTGGAGCCTGACCTAATATCTGCTATACGTCACCCCTTCGGGACCCCCCCCTTGTGCAAGTCTTATCAGTGCTCCATTTCCTAGCAAGTGGCTCTTTCCAAGTGACAGTGGGCTAGGCAGCAGGAATGTCACAGCCAATATTCTCAATAGTGCTGACCAGAGTGTTGTCTGCCCTGATTAAACACATGTGCAGCTACATAGTTTTCCCCCAGGTGGAGGACTTGGCCACAGTGAAAGCGGACTTCTATGCAATGGGATATATCCTCAACATCATTGGGGCAATCAATGGAACACATATTGCATTTGTCCCCCCCGGTGAAATGAACAGGTGTTCAGAAATCAAAAGAGTTTTCACTCCATGAATGCCCAGATGGTGTGCCTGGCAGACCAGTACATTTCCCACATCAATGCAAAGTATCCTCAGTCTGTGCATGATGCCTTTATCCTGAGGAATAGCAGCATCCCAAATGTGATGGCCCAACTCCAGAGGCACAGGGTGTGGCTAATAGGTGAGCCCTGGTTCTTACCCAGTGGATATTGGTGTATGGGTATGGTGGTGGCCATAAGGGTTAGTGAGTGGCTAACAGTTGTCCCTCGATATTTGCAGGTGACTCTGGTTACCCAAACTTCTCATGGCTACTGACCCCTGTGAGGAATGCCAGGACAAGGGTAGAGGAATGTTACAATGAGGCACATGGGCGAACAAGGATTATAGAGAGGACCTTCCGACTCCTGAAGGCCAGGTTTCATTGCCTCCATCTAACAGGGTGCTACTCACCCAAGAAGGTCTGCCAGATCATCGTGGCATGCTGTATGTTGCACAATCTTGCCTTGCGTCGTCAGGTGCCTTTTCTGCAGGGGAAGGAGGCTAGAGATGGCCGTGTGGCAGCAGTGGATCCTGTGGACAGTGAAGATGATGAGGCAGAGGATGAGGACAACAGAAGTGCAGTTATTGGTCAATACTTCCAATGAGACACAGGTAAGACAGTGTTAATACACATATAATTGACAGTTTGATGTGTGACATTGTCACTGGTAGGCTGTGTATTCCTTCTTCTATGCCCACTCACTGTACCCCTTGGCATCTCTTTTTGCAGATGTTGGTGCCCCACTATTGCTCCTGGTGTGGTCAGTGCAGCCAACTACAGGTCTTTCCAATATAAACATTACTGTACAGTTGAATTGCAATGTTTGAACCTGGTTAAACAAAAACATTTTGGAAACATTTGACATACACCATAATTGTATTTTATTAAAGTGTGTTTATTGCAGTGCTCTGAAGAAGAAGGGGTAGTGCAATGGGCTGGGTTGATGATGGAGGAAAGTCCATGGTAGAGTCTAGTCTATTTGTAGCACTGGTGCATTGCCCAAGGGGGCATAGGAAGGGGAGCAATGGCAGTTTAAGGTGGACAGGGTGACAGAGTGGGACACAAGGGTGACAACCAGGAGAGTCTTATTTTCTGGCGGTGGTCTTGCCAATAGTCTTTGGCTTCTACCTGGATCGCAGGGAACGTTTGCGGGGTGGTTATCCTTCTGCAGGGGAGGGGTGCTAGTGGCCTGTTGGGCCTGTGGCGGTGCCTCCTGTCCACTAGCGGCAGCAGGGGTGGAGGGCTGTTCAGTGGTTTGGCTAGTGTCAGGGGCCCGGTGGTGTGCCACTGCCTCCCTCATACTGTTGGCCATGTCTGTCAGCACCCCTGCAATGGAGACCAGGGTGGTGTTGATGGCATTCAAGTCCTCCCTGATCCCCAGGTACTGTCCCTCCTGCAGCCGCATGATGATCTGCAATTTGTCCAGAATCTGGCCCAGCATATCCTGGGAATGTTGGTATGCTCCCAGGATTGCACTGAGTGCCTCCAAGAGGGTCGGTTCCCTGGGCCTGTCCTCCCCCTGGCGCACAGTAGTCCACCCAGCTTCCATGTTGTCCTGTGCCTCTGTCCCAAGAACCGTGTGCCCATTGCCACTGACCCCAGGTCCCTGATTGTCCTGTGTTAGTGGGGTGGCCTGGGGTCCCTCTAATGGAGGACACACTGCTGATTAAAGTGTCCTGGGGACAGAGGTATGGGCTCCCTGGTTGGGTGCTGTGGTGGTTTTTCCTGAGGGGGGAGGCTCTGTGGTGGTGTGTGAGTGTGCCTGGATAACCGACTCTCCGGAGGTCCCAGATGAGCCAGGTTGGTCATCCACATCCAGGTGACCAGAGCTGCTGTCATCACTGTGGGCCTCTTCTGTGGGGGGACTGGATGTTGCTGGCACCTATTCGCCAGTGACATTGGCAGTGTTACCTTTGGGGATGTAAATGCAGTGTTATTGTTTCTGTGTGTGACATATTGTGCATGGGTGTGCTGCCCTCTAAGGTTGGATTTGCCCTGGCAGCTTTTCCTTGTGTGAGTTGTTATTTGGTGGGCTAGGTGATTCTCTCTAGTGTGCATGATGTGGTGATAGGTGTCCATGCAGGTCTGTGAGGGGTGTCCATGCATTGGTGTTGCATGCAGGGCTTGGCATTGGGATGAGTGGGTTGTGATGGTGGGGTGTGTGGGAGGTGGTGGAGTGATGGGAGTGAGGGTGAGGGTGGGGTATTTGATGGCATGCAGGTAGGGGGATGATAGTAATAGAGAGTTGACTTACCAGAGTCCAGTCCTCCTGCTACTCCTGCCAGGCCCTCAGGGTGCATGATTGCCAAGACTTGCTCCTCCCATGTTGTTAGTTGTGGGGGGGAGGTGGGAGTCCACCGCCAGTCCTCTGTACAGCTAGTTGGTGTCTTGCTGCTGTGGAATGCACCTTCCCCCGTAGGTCGTTCCACCTCTTCCTGATGTCATTCCTTGTTCTGGGGTGCTGTCCCACGGCATTGACCCTGTCCATGATCTTCCGCCATAGCTCCATCTTCCTAGCAATTGATATCTACTGCTTCTGTGATCCAAATAGCTGTGGCTCTACCCTGATGATTTCCTCCACCATGACCCTTAGCTCCTCCTCATAGAACCTGGGGTGTTGTGGTGCCATGAGTGTGGTGTGAGTGGTGTGGGTGAGGGTGTGTAGGGTGTGTGTTGTGAGGTGCGTGGGTGGTGTATAGGTGAAGGTGGTATGTGGCTCTGGTTGTGTGGGTGCTCTTGCTCGCTATCTCTGTTGGCAATGGTTAGTAGTCGTAAAGTGTTGTGAGTAATATGGATGGGTGTTTTATAGTGGTGTGGGTGTGTGGGTGTGGTGTGTGTGTATAGGTGTCAGGTGTGTGTTGTTTGAAATGTCCAATGTTGTGTTGTTTTGTGTGTGTGTGTGTGTATTTTGAGTGCAGCGGTATGTACCGCCTATGGTTTACTGCCATTTAACGTCTGCCACGGTGATTCGTGGGTCATAATGTTGTGGGCTTATTTCTGTTGGCGTAACGGTGTGGGTTTGGATACTGACAGTTTATCACTGACCTTTGGGCTGGCGGACTTGTGTGTGTGGCTGTATGGTGACGGATTGCCATGTGTGTGTCATAATATGGTTGACGGATATCGGCCGCGACGGCGGTATGTTAGCGGCAGTCGGCATGTCGGTAAGTGAAATTTACCGCCAATGTCATAATGAGGGCCATTGTACTTTCCATTCTTCATCAAAAGGTACAACGTGCAAAACTTTGTGACTTCATCTGCATAAGCATTTTCCATTGAAATAAAATAATTTGATTCCTGGTATGCATTACATTTAGCCACAGCAATCTTCTCAGGTAATTGTAGGGCTTGTAACAAATCATGAATTCTATCACCATTTCTAATTGGTGAGCCAGAAGAGGTCATGAAATTTCTCTATGACCACAACTGCCCAAAGTCGTGCACTACACTAAATCCATTTTGACTGTCTGTGAAAATTTTAACTTTAAGCTGTGCAGAAATCCAGCATGCTCTAGTAAGAGCCACCAATTCAGCTACTTTTGCAGAAAATATTATTTGAAGCCATGAAGCTCCAAGTACACCAGAAATTGTGCACACAGCATATCCAGATTTCAATGTTCCCGCATTATCTCTTAGACAGGAACCATCAATAAAAATAATTTGATAATTTTCCTCTAACGGGGTATCCTGAATATCAGGTCTGGGTTTCGTGCACAATTCAGTAACCTCCAAACAATCATGTTCAACTTCTTCCAGTTTTTCAATCTCAACATTGTCTACTGGGAGTAAGGTTGCTGGGTTAAGCACAGTACACCTCTTCAAAGACATGTTAGGAAAGATAAAAATTAAAAGTTTGTATTTCGAAAGATGTGCATTTGTCAAATATTGGGTCTTTGTTCGAGTAAGCAAAACCTCAACAGAACGTGGGAGAACAATTAAAGGATGTCCCATCACAATGCTCTCATACTGAGTGAGGCTCAATCCAACCACAGCCACAGTCCACAAATAGTCAGGTAAAGCTGCCGCGACTGGGTCCATAGTAACAGAAAAATATGCTACCGGGTAGTCTAAACCACCATGTACCAGTACAAAGACAGAAAGTGCACAGCAATCACGTTCATGACAAAACAACAAGGGTTTAGTGTAGTCGGGCATTCCCAAAGCTGGTGCTCTGCACAGACTCTCTCTCAGCTCAGTAAAAGCTTTCATACAAGCTTCATCAAAGGGTACTGGGTCAGAACAATTGGGAATCCATTGGCTACAGTAGCTCACCATTCCCAAAAACATCCTGGCATCTCTCTGTATAACTGGAGGTTTATTTTGCAAAATAGCTGTTACATCCTCTGGACACTTTCCTTGCACCTTTTTCTATTTGGTGACCTAAACATTTCACTTCTTTTTGACAATACTGTAATTTCGCTGGGGACACTTTGGGCCTTATTATGACTTCGGTGGATGAAAAAGCCTGTCCTCCGAATTCCCAATGGGCAAGTTGCCCCCACAGTGTGGCAGCCTCCCCACCGGGCCCATCATGAGTTCCCCACTGGGTCAGTGAGCAGAAACTGTCTTTCTGCCCGCTGACCCAGTGGGAAACGGCCTACAGCATTGTCGCCGGCTGTGCGTAGGTGGCAGCAGGGCGGGCAGCATAATAGATCTAGCGGCAATGCTGTAGTGTGTAGGGTGGCCCCTGCTCTGCCCATGCCAAGTGCATGCCTCCCTGGGGCACCCTGCACCCCCGTCTCCGCCAGCCTTTTCATGGAGGGGTTACCACCATGAAACCGCTGGAGGAGAAGGGGCTCAGAATTCCCAGGGCCGTGCTGCTTGCAGCGTGGCCCTGGCGGATGAGGACTGCCAGCACAGCCAGTCCATCGTTTAGATGAAAACTGGCAGTGCTAGCGGTCCCACTGAGGCACTAACGCTGCAGTCGTAATGTGGCAGTCAGACCACGACCCATTAGACCACCACGGTCGTAATGAGGCCCTTTATGTCAATTTTCGCTCAAATGATTCAATAAGGCAATAGTATCTTGCTGCATGCTTCCTTCGTCTTTGAAGCAACCAAAATATCATCAATGTACTAAACTAATGCTGATTCATAGGGCATTTCCAATGATTCCAAATTCATCTTCATTACCTGATTAAATATTGATGGAGACTCTGAAGAACCTTGTGGGATTCTGCACCAACAATACAGACACGATTGCAGAATTTTAAACAGAAAATAAATTGGCTATCCTCATGCAGAGGCACTGAGAAAAATGCTTGTGGTAAGTCCACAACTGTGAACCATTCTGCATCACATGGGATCTGAAACAAAATCCCTTCTGGATTAGGTACTACTGGACAACATGTATACACTATGTCATTAGTTTTCCTCAAATCTTGAACAATTCTAAATTTCCCACTTGGTTTCTGCAAACCTATAATAGGAGAATTACATGGGCTGCTCAGCACTTCTAATAGAGCTCCCTGCTTCACAAAATCTGCAATTACAGGACTAACTCCTTCAATTACATCTGGTGCCATAAGATATTCCGAAGTTTGCAGAAAAACTGCAAATTAGGTTTAACTGTGACTTTAAGTGGTTCAACTACGCTGATTGGACCAATGTCTTTCCTAGAAAGATCCCAAACCTTTAAAGTAACTGTTCCTCGTAGATCGGTTGGCAGGCCTTGCACTGTAAATGGGGGATAGAAACTAATCAGTGGAAATTCTTCATTAACTAAATCACATCCAGTTGGCATAGATGAATCATCATCACTATTCTTCTAAATAGCAATTCCATCATTTGTACAGGTAATCGAACATTTTGTTCTCCACAACAGATCTCTTCCCAGAAAGGAAACTGGACTTGAGTCACAGAGTACAAATTTGTGCAAACCTTCAAAATTGCCAATTTTAACAGGAATTATTTCAGTAATCAGGTTTGTCAGGAATTGATTTGCAGCTCCTGCAATCTGGACTGTTTTCCCAGAAAGTGGCACATTAGGAACTTCCGCAGTTCTTACTGTAGAGTGTGTAGATCCTGTATCAACAAGAAATGAAACTTGATGACCCATTATTTTTCCACTTCCTTTTGATCCACTGCTAACACACATTCTTCTTCATCCGAACTGTCACTCATCAATTCATCGTTCGAGTCATCCTCACTGTGAAGTGTATATTGTTGTACTGTCGGATTACTTTGATTTAACTTTTGACCTGTAATCTGCTGAGGAAGCATCCCCTGCTGCTATGCCATTGGAGCTTGAGGTATCTGCATTAGTTGCTTTGGTATCATTTGCATTTGGGGCTGCATTTGTTGTGACTGTGGCACCTGAAAACATGGCACATGTATATGTTGCCTTGATTGGGAACTCTGCATTTGCTAAAGAATCTGCATATGATTATTCATATTCTGGACATTTAAATTAGGGACCCTTATTCTCAGTCCTCTCAAATTTGTTGTTTTCAATAATCTGCATAACAACACCACCTTCCTGCACCATCACTGGACACTCCTGTGACAAGGTAACATCCTCTTCATTGTCTGCATATCACCTGGATTAACAATAGTATTCAAATCAAGACCATGGTTTCCATTTCCATCATGATCTCTACCTCTTGCCTGACCCTGATTTTTAAGCACCTGCATGTTTCCCTGTTGTGGAACAATTCCCTGCATTCCTGAATGTACCTCTTTATTCTGCAACACCATTACATTTTCCTTCAATTTCTACTGCTTCATTTCAATCTCGTCACTACAGTATTTAGCAAACTGCAATACTTCATCAACAGCCTGTGCTTGCCAGCAAATCAAATGACGCTTAAGCATCTGGCTAATTCCAAGTCTCAATCCTTCAACAAATCTGAACACAAAATGAATCACGTCTTTAGGCTCAAGGGTTTCTGTGCCACTATAATGTTTAAATGCTTACAGCAATCTCTCATAATACACATGTATTGATTTTTTTTGCTTCTTGTGCTGTCCTATCGATTCTCTGCCTTCAATACATTTAGGAGAAATTCTTGTTTTCTAAAATTCAATCACTTTGTAGTAGTTTTTCATTATATCAGGAGATGGTGCACCTGCAACTGGGTCTCATGGAAGCTCTCTTGTTGGCCAGTTCATACTCCTTTTGCATTCAACCCACAAATGAGCTGGGGAACTATTTCTAATAAGGTATTCAAATCCTCTCACAGGCATTTTGCAATCTTCACAAATCTGTCTGCTGGAAGCATTCCACTGTTTTTTCTCTCAGTCTCGGGTAGACATGTGTTCCAAGGAACATGAACAAAATTCCCCCAGGAATTTCTCACTTAGGTAATATCTTTACTGGATTATCAGTCAGCTGCACATCAGCATTTGAATTTGCAGACACCTTTTTCTTCTGATCTCTTTTCTTTACCAATCTTCCTTCCCATTTATCTAATACTCTCCAGGTTTGAATATTCTGAATTAATTCCTTAATATTCATTTTCATTCCTGATATTCTCGTGTTTTCAATATCTTTTGAATCAAATTCTAATCTACAACTTCTTTTCAGTGGTTTTGATTTCTCAATTTCTACTTCATATTTCTGTGCAAGTTCTGATAACTTCTGGTGTGCCAATTCTGCTCTGTCTGTAACATTTTTACACAAACCACATTTTCCAATTCTTTCCAAATGACACGTAACTGTTAAAAACAGGATTTTCCCTCTTAATGAGATGAACAATCCTCTGCTACCAAAATTGTGGGCGTGTCCAGCCTTATATGACTTTTGATATTTTATTTATAAGGTAACACGCATAGGGTAAGCATCAATTACCCTTAGAGGTCGACACTAATGTTTGAACTCACATAGGAGTGTGATAATGTCCTAACAAACAGCATTGATAATATTAAATAAATAAACATCGATTTCAACTTTGGAGTCAGTAATTTATATGCACCATGACCTATGTCATGGAGACATGACTCTCGCAGTAACATTGAGTCTCTCCATTTCTGTATTTGCATTTGAAATATTCTGTATACTACTCTCATTATTTCCCTGAGTAAACAAGGGTACAACAGGACCAATAGTAAAGGGTACCATTAATGCTTCTGGACTTGATTGAACATTCTGATTTCTCATGTAAATTACTCCAGAACTCTGACCTGAAAACATTGAAGAACTCAACTGTGATATTGTTACAGGTGTATATCTCGGCATTGTCTGAACTTGCACTGGAGTCATTGAATTAGGTGTAGACTCTGTGATATTTGTGATGATGGTACCACTGGTACTGTCATACTCGGTGCATAACTTACAACAGGAATTGTAGGATAGACTACAGGTAGCTTGACCTAAGTCATAAGTGTCTGAGTTACAGTAATAGTGGAAATGTTAGTTGCAACCTGTACTTGACTCTGTGTCACTACAACTGGTACTGGTGCACTTGGACCAGTACTAGTACCTGGACTTGCCTCCTGTGCTGCATATGGAGGAGGACTTCTCAGTAACTGCATTATAAATTATAAACATCAATTTCAACTTTGGAGTAAGTAATTTGTACGCACCATGACCTATGTTGCCATGAATCACCACACCAATTTAGTAAAGTTCAAACATTTATTGCCCTTTACATTAACAATGTTAAGATCACGTAAATCAATGCAAGACCAAGTGATAAAAATACAGGAATAACACAGGCTGACCAAACCTTCGAAAGAATCTTTAACCTAGACAGAACATTTATCATTGAACATTCAAGAACCACAATGCAAAATAACAATAACATGTGAAAAATAGACACAGAATACATTTAGTTATTGTAAATGAATTATTTACAATAAAATGTTATGAAACAGTCGGATTTAGATTTTGGCATCCTTAACTATTAATCTGATTCAATAAGCATGTTTGGGCTTCATGCAAAAAGAAAAGAAGACAAAAATTAATTGGAAAAACATCCAACGTTGGTCACCGTCGTTCAGGCACTTGTGGGGATCCAAAAATGGGGCTGGCACCGCCTGTGGATGGCGGCGGGGCCGGGAGCATCAGCGCCATTGGCAAGGGTTCTGGTGGCATGACCGGCGCGGATCTGTGATCTGATCCATGGGAGCCCATCAGAGCCAATGCTGAAGTCACCCCCATGGAGCCCCCTCCAACCGGCAGGTTCTGAAGGCACTCTGGAGGATCGGCCCACTGAAATACATGGTGCATGGCCTCGTAGTACTCCAAGATGAGCATGGGTCGCTACGGCTCCAGGAAAAGCAAGGAGGCATGAAGTTAAAGCTATCGACGGCTCCACAGACCCATGCTTCGAGCGCCCATGTTCTGTCATCATGTCAGCTAATGGACGAGGAGAAGCTGAAGCCCACTTTGACTTGTTGTGCTTCTAAGGCCTATTTCTCGAATGTCACGATGACTTGGAGGGGTAAAAAGAGGACTTGGGGCTCCTGCAGCAGTCCTGCAACCTTCCTCTCGATCGGGACAAAACCTCCTAGGAGTCATGTGGTGTCACCTACGGACTGCTGGAAGCTTCAGGGACCGCTCCCTCAAAGCCTTTTTGGTGCCCTGGCCCAGCAGTCTGAGCATGACTTGGTGTCATTGTTGCACTCAATACAACACAAACACACCAGATGGGGGTCTGTAACTGACATGGCGTGGCGACAGGCACCACACGGTTTAAAACCTGTCTTCCTCGAAGACATACCCAACACACCAGGAGGTAAACCTCTAAAAAGAATTTGATCAAACATTGGAAAAAGCCAGTCAAAAAAGGACAGAGGGACAGTTCTTTTTCAGATGAACGCTAACTGGTACGGAGAAAAAAGAATGGACCTCAGCATTCCGAGGTGGCGACTATATAGGTGACCACGCCATAATTTCCAGCGCAAACGTCGCCAACGAAGCCGAGCCGATCAACACCGGGGGTACTGCTCACAAAAAATATTCTGGATCCAGTCTATCGCTTGGGAAATTCAAAGGTAAGGAAAAGGGATAGCTGGTCAGGCATCCGTAGAAAAGCAGAAATAGCAGAAAGGTAACCCTTGAGAGTGCCCAGAGAGGAACCCTGCTTGACAAGAAAAAGTATGAAAAGGAGAACCTCGCAAAGGGGGCAGAAAGGGGATCAACTTGTTATTGTGCACACCATACCACAATTTTCTTTCCAATGGCAGGTGTATACCACCTTACAGGTGGGACACCTGGCCCCCAAGATGACATCAGACTTTTTGAGCAAGGTCGAAAGCTGCCACCTAATCTCCACACAAGAAGGCAGAGACTAGACAGTTCCGTTGGAGGACCCTCCCGATGCTGCTGCAACAAAAGATACTCCAAAAAGGGCACACTGATCGGAGTATTGATTGCCAAGCTCAGTAGCCCAGGATACTAACTATCCTTGCCCAGTCCAGAGCCACAATAATGACTTGGGCCAGGTTGCCCTTAATCCTTTGGAAAACTTAAGGCAGAAATGGTATTGGTGAAAAGTCGTAAAGGAGGCTTGAGCACCACTTGAGACAAAAAGCGTCTCTGAGCGAGAGTTAACTTGGAAACTCCAGCGCTCATAACTGATGACACTGCATGTTCTCGGCAGCGGTGAACAGATCTAACCAAGACTCTTTCCACTTCTGAAAGAGACCTTACACCACCTCGGGATGGAGACGTCATTGGTAATCTCGTAGACATCTTCAGCTGAGCTTGTCTGCCCTGTCACTCAGAGAACCCGCCAAGGGTTGAACCACTAGGGATATGCCATTATGTTCCAGCCACGTCTAGAGACGCAGAGCCTTTTGACAAAGGGTCCACAATCTCACACAGCCCTGTTTCATTCCAGTACCACATGGTGGTGGTGTTGTCCATGAACACCTGCACTAGCCTTCCCTAGATGGAGGGTAGAAAGGCTCTCAATGGCAGTCGGTCCCTTGCAGTTACAACAGGTTGATGTGGAGTCCGGATTTCACCAGAGACCAGAGTCCTCTGATCTCCAGCTCACCTAGATGGCCACCCGATCTCAAGGAGTGACAAATCTGTCACCACTGTCACATCTCATTGGGGAAGGGAAAGCGATCTGCAACTAACCCAATCATTTGGGTCAGTTGCATCTCTGGCTCCATACTGGAGTCGGGGATCAGAATGGGGGCAGTGGTGCCAGTAGAGTTGGCATCGGGATCTGCACTGAGGAAGGTCAAGATGGCACAACCTGTGCCAGTCCGGATTTGGGAAAGGATCCATGGGCCCAAATGGAGCTGGAGCTGTCGGCATGGAACCTGAAAGGACCCCTGTTGACTCCTCAGGGCCCAAAGGCACACTGGAGGAGTCAGAGTGCCCAAATATAAGGTGCCTGGCCTCATAAAATGTTTGCATCTGGGCGGGGGTCGTTCCGACTCCTGGAAATTCAGGGAGGCACAGAGTTGACCCAGGAGAAGGCTCTACTGCGGAGCCAGGCCCGGAATGCTGACACTCCGCATCTCATGGGCCGACGGATGTGGAGAAGTTGAAGACCTCTTCAATTTCTTCATCTTCTTCTTCTTGTGATGGGACTTACAGGAATCGCCTGACAACATGGAGTGCAATGAGGATCTCAACATTCGCAACCACTTCCGGGACCTTCCTCTCGACCGGAATAGTACACCGAGCCGCCAGGAGCTTGAGGGATTTTACCCTCAAGGTCTTCAAGTTCATGGCACAGCAGTCAGAGCATGACTTGTGGTCGCACTCAGGGCGTCAAGGTAAACAAGGTGCGGGTCAGCCATCGACACTGGCCAGTGACAGGCACCGCAGTGCTTGAAGCTGGCCTTCCTAGATGACATCCCTGCCACACCAGGAGGATAACCTAAAAATAATTTGAAAAAAAAAGTTCAGTCAAAAAGTGACTGACAGGGTAGCTCTCCTCCCGATCAGTGCTGGCTGACACAGAAAGAAGAGAACTGACATCAATTCTGGGAGGCACCTATTAAGGTGCCGTGGATGTCATTTTCAGCACTGACGACGCACGCGGAGCAGAAAAATGCCATCTAGAGGTGAGGGGGTACTGCTGATGAAAAATGTTCTGGATGCAGTCTGAGGCTTGTGAAAATTCAAAGGGAAGGCATCTGCAGCTAGACTCCCCTTTCACTAATTAATCAGTACTCTTGTTTATGCATCAAATGCAAATCTATTTTGTTAGAAAGCATAACAATAGATCATTGAAAGACTGCGGGCTTCATTTGCGATGGTCATCCAGTCTGCAGGATGTCTCTTATGAACCCACTGGCAAATATTCAGGAGGCAAGCTGTCAAGTTCATTAACACGCTGCACGGGTGCATTTGCATGGAAGCTTCAGGTGAGGCTCATCTGATGGCAGAAAAAAGTCTGGAAATCATGCTACCATGGTATGGCCATGTCATGTCTAAAAGAAGGATTCTAGTTCTGGTTTCGAAGCCTGGGTAGGACCTGTGATAAGGAAGGAAAAAGAGACTTACAGTAAAACACATGATGAGTTAATGAGCAATTCCATTTATATAGCTGAGGTTGAGATCCCAAGTGTCAGCGTTTCACACTCCTTGCTACCAAAAACAAGAAGAATCCAAAGTGGATTGAAAGTGTGAAAGGAATTTGTCATTGATGATCCATTTGTGATCTTCGAAAAGCATTTTTAAGGCATCTAGTCTGCAGGATGTCTCGTACGAACCTGTTGGCAAATATTCAGGAGGCAAGCTGTCAAGTTCATGAACACTATAACATAAACATAATAATCTGTGTATTTCATTGAGTATGCTTTTGTAGGTTACAGAATACACAGGCAAACAATGTGGATCCTCAAAACACTGCAAATCTGGGCATTTGTTCGAGAGTGAGAGCTTTTTACGAATGTTTGGGTATATAACAACTACAGAGGTATAACTAGTGAACAAATCAAGTTGTAATTATAACATTTCCTAGGTACAGTATTGCTCATCTCCCAGTTCCAACATCTGTCTACTATATTTGAATATACATGCTACCACACTTTTACAGTCACTGTCAAATACTTAACTTGTTTTCCTCAATCTTTCTCAGTTCCATGGTGCTCTTGACTCTCTGATCGAAACCTCTTGCAAGCGTTTGATCAAAACTATTATCTCAGTCCTCCTCTATTCATTCCGTCAAAATATGATCTCTTCTTTTGGGTTCTTCTGTCATACATAGGCAGACAATGCCGAAGCATTTTTATCTATCCCAACTTTCACCTCTTTTCCTCCAATCCAGTGTCTCGGATTGCCTCACAGTTAATTGTCACTAGATACCCACCCCTTTCCGTACACTTACCCCCTCTACGACTAAAATCATGCACTTTTTTTTTCAAAATCTGATCCCAGCATCATCAAAACTCTTTTCACCTCAACACTGAGTTCGAAAACTTGGCATCCTGTTCAAAACTGAACTGTGAATTTGAAATCCTTTATCATAGCTAGGGCTGCCAGTACTAAACACTTGAAAATCCACCCTCACGTTGCCTTCCACACAAAGTATTACCCTCTGAGCTCGTCCTCAGCAAGTTATATTACTGCAATATTCTTCCTCAATACTCTCTACTTCCTACGCATAACATTCTAACTTTGCCCTCCCAACAAAACGTCCTAGTCATACACTGCACTACTGTCACCAAAGCGGCTGGTTATCAACAAAAAACAGAACTACATACAAAACATTTATCCTGGTTTATAAATCCCCACGACCCCTCCTCCCCCATATCACAAATGCTTATTAGGTAATTGTACATATGCTAATCAACCAACCTTCGCTCAACTAACCAAAACCTTGTTTTAACCCTAAACCCACCCATCTGCGGCCTCATGATTTTGTGCATTCCAGTTACTTAAATCCTAACTCAGAAATATACTTCAATCGGTTTTACACTCCTTCACCTCGTTTACCACCATCGAAAGAATTTTAAAGACTCACCTACTAAAGCATCGGGCACGTAGTATCATCTAGCCCTAATTAATTCACCCATGTACTCCAATACATCTTTATCAATGATTAATGTAAAAATGTTAAAATGCGTATACTCACTAGGATCACTAATCTGTATGGTATTTTTTAATAGAACTGTGTTTCTGGTTTGTTTGTTGTCCATATCTACTGTCAATATGCGTCCCACTTACAAATCCTACTCATCTACTACCCAAACTGTTTTATGGCCTTGTGCATTTTTGTTCCTATGTACAGCATTTGTTGGTTAAGTGTTTTTTTCCCACTTCAATTAATATATAAATGATCAACATGTTCTCAACATCCTGCCAACAAAACATCTGTGGATATCGAGCCACACAGCTTCTACCTCAGTGTGCTTTTCCTCCAACACCAACAGAGAAAGAATTATAGAGCAGATGGAAGCAGCACCATAATATTGGGGTTTGTAACTCCTAGCTCTAAAAGTCTACCTAACAATTCTACTTTCACTCAGTGTGCATTCCTTGGTCTTTCCTAACATCCTGAATTATATTACTATTAGAACATCAAGGTGCTCAATGACATAATGTTTGTCATTAATAGTTTTATAACATAGACCTCTTTTGAGTTTATAGCGTATTGATTTAAACCTTTGGTATAGATGGGCTGAGTGGTGATGGCACCAATGTTCACTGCCAAATCCCCTGCACCAAATCATAACAGAAGCGAGGCCATGGCTTCCGAAGATGGCCCTCATTATTTACAAGAATGGATTGATGATAGTCATGGTCAGCCTCATTAACAGGAGTCTCATTTGGCCTGTTCCAGCTGACCAAATTTATCTGTTAATGATTATTGCCAAGCTTTGCCAAGAGGAAAAATGTAAAGACTCTCATATTTAGAGGTTTTAAATATGGGAGAATCGCAAAACATTCTAATATCATCTCTCTGGGGCAATTCTTTATTTGGGCCCTAGAGAGGGGCACATTGGATACAATTAAACAGAATTAGAAACCTTATAATATGTGGGCTTGCAACAAAAAGAAAGTTTTTTTTTTGTTATGCTAACATGTCCAACCCCTTAACAACAACTGGTTAATAAAGATCAGAAATTATCTTTATGATCAATAAGGAGAAGGTATGAGCAATAAGCGTTTTCTGGGAAGCTGTTAAATGATCAAAAGCAGCGACTCAAACTTGTTGTATTCACTCTTGAGTACTTAAGACAGTCTTCGTTTAGAACTGGGATTGATGAACCCATCTGCCTTACTAGATCACAACTATGCTATAATATTTTAAAAAATCTTAAGGACCAAATCTAACTTCATTGGATGTTCTCATAGACGGGGCCTGGAACAGGGAAGGCAATGTGTGCAGTTTGGTGACAGAAACCTGCTTAGTAACAATAAATAATAATGGCATTTTTCAAATTGTAAGCCAGGGCAAGCTTGTTTACAACTTGTTCTCTATTGTGTGTTGACAAGAAAAATAATAGTTACACTTATGTACTACTGGTACTATTGGTAGAATGTAGATTTGAAATTGACACCAAAGGTAAAACACACTTTCCAAGGTTTCGGCCGGTTCAGATACCAATTTTACAATATGACAGAGTCTTGTAGCAGGAAAATATTAATATTAAATGTGCCAACTCTATTGTGCCTACCATGAGTCTGTGCAGGATACCTTATAACTAATTACTATTAAGAACAATTCATAATCAAGGTGGTACGAGGACAGTAGAGGCAGCAGTACGGCTACGTTTTTAAGGGACTCCAAACTATAATATCAGTCATTTGGTTACATTTCTGCACCGCATTATTCATTAATTACAACGGAAAATATCAAGTGGTAGAGTAATTGCTGAAAACTGCTGATAGCCTTAAAAGCCTTGTGACTAACACCTTTATAGTATCTGAGCTGATTAGGGACAATGATTTGTACGGTTTAGGCTTCCTTCTTCTACACTCATTTTGATGGTAGTCTTAAGTATTTGCTAATCGATGTGCATAGGTTTTATACTATTAACTATGCAAAGAATGTTAAAAATAATAAAATACGGACTGGGGAAAACAGTAGACAAGGTGGGGAGAGTAGGGAGCAACACAGAGTACGTGGTGTGGAGAGAGAGCAAGAAAGCACATGCACTCTCAGAGTGCTGAAAGAATTAAAATGATGGCAAAGAGGCAGACAAATATAAGAGAAAGGGGAAAACCATCCAATCAAAAGCAAGCAAATGAGACAAACAAAAAAGCCAGCCAAAGATGAGCAATAGGTGGGCTCCAGGCTCACTATACCTTCTTGGTATAGTCCACATAAGGACTTTTGAAAGTAGAGACATAAAGAACAAGTTACTTACCTTCGGTAACGCATTATCTGGTAGAGACTTTATCTTGCTGCAGATTCCTTACAGTTGGCGTCAGCTTGGAATCTGGAATTTTTTGCTAAGCAATACCCTGCGCATGTCATCCAATGGTGTCGTTCGGTCCCGCGCGCATCGTTGGAGCCATCTGTGATGTCATGGTCGCCTATAAAGCCACCACCCCGGCACGCGTATGTCAGTTCTTTTACACACAAACTTCCACGCCAGAAGTGCAGAGTCATGGATAGAACTAACAGTTTGTCTGTGCAAAACTAGGGCCCTAAAAGGGATAAACCCTAACCCTACTAGACATATCCGCAGAGCGGGGAGGCATGGGTGGGTGGAAGGAATCTGTAGCTAGATAGAGTCTTTACCAGATAATGCGTTACCGAAGGAAAGTAACTTGTTTATCTGATGGAGACTTCTAGCTGCAGATTCCTTACCTTTGAATAGATATCTAAGCCATAACCTGCTGGCGGTGGGCTGAGGATAACTCTACTTACACTAAAAAGGCCTGTAGGACCGAACAGGCAAAACGTCTGTCTCGCTGTACCAGATTGTCTAGGCAGTAATGTTTCGCAAACGTGTGCAAAGATGCCCATGTTGCTGCCTGACAAATATCCAGGACTAGAACACCCCAAGCTAGCGCAGTTGTAGCAGCTTTGCTCATAGTAGAATGAGCCCTCAGGAGGCTGCTTCTTGGCCAATGTGTAGCAGATCTTGATGCAGAGAACAACCCAGCGTGAAATGGTTCACTTCTGCACAGTCCGACCCTTCTTTGATCCCACGTACTCCACAAAGAGTTAGTCATCTACTTGGAACTCTTTTGTGAGGTCAAGGTAGAATGACAATGCTCTTTTTCGGGCCAGCCGGTGGAGTCGCTCCTCTTCCTTAGAGGGATGCGGTGGGGCAAAGAAGGTGGGCAGGGTGATATTCTGACCTAGATGGAATGGGGTCACCACCTTAGGAAGGAAAGAGGCATGTGTTCTAAGAACCACCCTGTTTGGGAACATGGTGAGATACGTTGGCTTGGATGAAAGAGCTTGCATATCACTCACCCTCCTGGCAGATGTTATTGCCACTAAGAAGGCTGATTTGATGATGAGTAGCTGGACGGAACAGTTGTGTAAGGGCACAAAAGGAGCACACATTAGAAATGTGAGGACCAGCTTTAAATCCCATTGGTGCATAATAAAGAGTGTCGGAGGAAACATACTGTATGTACAAGCCCTTTGAGGAACCTATGTACAATGGGAGGTATGAAAAATGAAGGCTGATCAGGCAGCCAAAGGAATGCCAACAAGACAGAAAGATAGCCTTTGAGAGTACCCAAGGTAGGACCCTGCTGGGCAAGGGACAGTATAAAGAGAAGGATATCAGAAAAAGAAGCAGAAAGAGGATCAATAGACCTTTCTGTACAGTAATATACAAAGTGTTTCAAACGGCAGGTGTTTACTGTTTTAGTGGAGGGACGCCTGGCTGCCAAAATAACTTTACAGACTTTCAGAGGAAGGTCAAAAGCCATCAACTGTCGCCGCTCAATCTCCACGCATGTGGACGCAGAGTTGACAGGTTCGGGTGGAGAACCTTCCCCTGCTGCAGCGACAGCAACATGTTTGGAGGATTGATGCTCATTTTCAAAAGCTCGGGATACCAAACTCTCCTTGCCCAATCCGCAGTAACTAGGATTACTTAGGCCCCATCATTCTTGATCTTCTTGAGAACTCTGGGCAGAATTGGTATGGGCGGAAAGGCGTACAGGAGGCCTGAATTCTACTCACAATGGAAAAGCATCGTCGAGCGACTGCCGCCTTGGAAACTCCAACGCACAATACTGCTGACATTGCGTGTTCTCTGCGGAGGCGAACAGATCTAACCAAGGCTTTCCCCACTGCTGAAAGAGTCCTTGCACCATCCTCGGGTGGATATACCATTTGTGATCCGCTAGGCACAGACGGCTGAGTTAGTCTGCCCTGGTGTTCAGAGAACCTGGCAGGTATTGAACCACAAGGGTTATGCCCTGCTGTTCTAGCCATGTCCAGAAACGCAGGGCCTCTTGACAAAGGGTCCACAACACCGCACTGCCTTGCTTGTTGCAGTACCACATTGCAGTGGTGTTGTCCATGAATACCTGTCGGTGTTGGATCAATCGGAGTTCCAATAAGTTGATATGGAGTCCTGATTCCGCCGAAGACCATAGGCCTCTGATCTCCACCTATCCCAGATGGCCTCCCTATCCCAGAAGTGATGCATCTGTCACTACTGTAATATATGGTTGGGGAAGGGAGAGGAGTCTGCCTCTGACCCAATCGCAGTTCACTAGCCACCACTGCAGGTCTTTTGCAATTCCCTCTGGACCGTGTCCGTAAGTTTCCCTTGATGCTGCGCCCACTGAAACTTCAGCTTCCGCTACAGAGCCCTCATATGCCATCTGGCATGCTTGACTAACAGGATGCAGGAGGCCATGAGTCCTAACAGCCTCAGAGTCTGTCTCACCGAAATCCAGGACAGAGGCCGAAACATCAGTATCATTACCTGAATATCCTGGACTCGCTGCTTGGGAGGATAAGCCCAAAACGGCACTGTGTCCAGAATGGCTCCGATGAAAGGGAGCTTCTGAGAGGGGGTTAGGTGTGACTTCAGCACGTTTATAGTAAACCCCAGTGAATGCAGGACGTTCGCTGTCGTCTGAAGGTGGTTGAGAAGAGCCTGGGGCGTAGAAGCCTACAACAGCCAGTAGTCGAAGTAGGGGAGACTGAAACCCCTAACCTGCACAGATGAGCTACCACCGCCATCACTTTGGTGAATACCCGAGGGGCACTGGTGAGACCAAAGGGGAGCACAGTAAACTGATATTGCTTGTGGCCCACCTTTAACAGTAAGTAGCCCCTGTGGGCAGGCAGGATGGGGATGTGAAAATACACATACTGCAAATCTAATGCTACCATCCAGTCTTCTTGGTCTAGGGCAGACAAGACCTGAGCAAGAGTGAGCATCTTGAATTTCTCCTTTTTGAGGAAGAGATTGATGTCCCTCAAATCCCAGATAGGGCAAAGACCCTTGTTCTTTTTTGGAGTGAGAAAGTAGTGGGACCTCTGCCTACTTATGACATCAGGACCCTTTCTATGGCTCCCTTGGCCAAGAGAGCCATAACTTCCTTGCAGAGCAAGATTAAATGATCGTCCTTAAGCTGTTCTTTTAATGGAGGCATAGGAGGAGGAAAAGACTGGAAGGGGAGGGAATGGCCCTCCTGTATGATCTGCAAGACCCATTTGTCTGATGTTATGGACTGCCAGTGAGGGAGATGAAATTGAATCCTCCCTCTAACTGGACGAGAATGGTTCTGCAGAGTCATACTAGGAGGACTTGGGCGCTATGGAAGAGGGAGGCTGTGTGGTGGCTGACCTATGGCTAGACCCTCTGGGTCTGAAGGTACCACCACTGCGTACTTGCCCTGGATGCTGAGATGATGGAGAACAGTGGCTGGCTTGTGGATGGCATGGTACCACACCCCCTCCAAAGCCTCGAAAGTAGCGAAAGGCAGACTGCTGGCGAGCAGACGTCAAAAGGCCCAAGGATCTGGCTGTAACTCGAGAGTTCTTGAACTGCTAAAGCACCAAGTCTGCCTTTTCTCCAAATAGACACGTGTAGTGAAATATGTGTTTTGATCGCTGACTTTGTGTTGCACCACTTTGCACCTGGATTAGCTGTTCAGTGTTCACCAGTTACAGACTACATTTTGTATTCAGTTTAGCCTTAGATTAATTCTGGCTATTGACTTTATCGTAGCATTAGACACTGCGATGTTAAAGGCTGCCTGTAATTTTCCACATTGTAAACTGTGCATTCTGTCTTGTTTTCGTGCTTTTTCTCGCCAAGGGCTTTGGTTGATAAGGATGTACTCAGATGGCAGGAAACGGCCTCGTTTTGATTTGACATCTTGGGATTGTGGCCATACCCCAATGTGTATTTTCAAAGCATATCTAAACTAGCCAGCATGTTTGAATTGCAAAATTAGGGTTTTTTCCAGTAAGCTCCTTTTGTGTTTTTTAAGATATAAAAAGACCCAGTGCGACTGTGAGTGTCAGTAGCTTCAATCAGGATTCTAGACGTCGGATGACTGATTTCTTTCCCGTGAGGGTAGGGATCTCTTTCGCAGTCCAACAGGGTCATCATCTTGCTGGCATGAGAAAGATGAAGCACCTGACAGGCCCTACAGTGATGCATTTATAATTCATTAGATGCTTTGCATTATAATATAGATACATATATTTGCTGTGTATATTGCAGTGGAGAATCATTTTGGTATGTTCTCCTTTCATTGCTGTGACTATTTTTAAACGTGTCCTTTCAACATGCTAATCTCCTATTAGGAACCGTGCATAGTGAAATAATAAATCTCTTCTTTGGCATTTCAGATATTTTTGTCAGCTAATTCCTTAGTTAAAAGCAAAACAGCGCGAGCCATTGAATTGCATGCCCATAAGCTTTGTCTGGACATCCCCCGAAAAGCCAGATGTACGGAGGCAGGCATGGCGTCGAAGGGCCACTGTCGAAATCGGATTCTCTATCCGGGGGAGCAGAACAGAAGGCATCATGGGAAGTGGAGGCCTGGTCTACCAAGCTCTCTGGGGTGGGGTTTTGGGTGAGGAAACTAGGATCATTTGGAGCTGGTCTTTGGCAGCGGGCGATAGTCCTATTAACAGGCCCCTGTGCTGGGTTTGGACCACGTCCCCAGCAGGACATCAGTGAGTGCTTCACTGAAGGGTAACATGGGCTCTGATGTGGAAACCCCCGGTTGATGCACCTCAGTCAGGAGGTTAGCCCTGACTAGTACCGTAGGCAAATCTAGATCCAAGACCTCAGCTGCCCTTTGAACCACCACAGCATATGAAGCTTCCTCCTCTGTAGCCACAGTAGGAGGTGAGAGCATACCAGTATCTGGAGTAGTATCCAGCTCACTGGCTTCCCCTCGTTCCTCATACCAGTCCATATGCTCCAATCCATACTCTAAAGGGTTATAGGACCCCTCCCATTCCTTCCCTGTACCTGGCTGAAAAAGCCTCAGGTACTGATCTGACCCCTGTTGGCACCGTCAAAGTCGGAATCGGCATCGTATGATGTTGTTCCAGGTCCGGATCATCTGGGATAAGGATGGGGCTTGCTCCACCGGTGGGCGCCGGTGGAGCGTCGACATCGGGAGCGACGCCAGAGGAGGCCGACCTGGTGAACTCAGCATCACCCCTGATCCAGTATCGGATCCTGGAGTCCCCAACATGGCTAAGTCCGAAGCCGCTGGTGTCGAACCTGATGGGGCCCCTGCCAACCCTGCAGGGCAGAAGGCATACCAGCAGGGGCAGCCCGCTCAAATACGGGGCGCGCATGGCATCGCAAAGCTCTCTGAGCTGAGCGGGGATCACTCCAGCTTCCGGAAAGAGGGGGGAGGCTCGAAGTTGGCCCTGGCATCGGTTCTGTGGAACCGAGCCTGGAACGTCAACGATCCCAAGACGCCTCGTCGGCCGATGGGCATGCTGAAGTCAAAGTCCACTTTGACTTCTTCTTGCTCCTCTTCCCCGGGTGCCAGGAGGACCTCGAGTGAGAAGAAGAGGCCTTAGGGCTCCTGGAGTGGTCCCGCAACCTCCTCCTCGACCGGGACTGTGACCTCCTAGGAGTCGTGCCAACTGAAGTCCACTGCTGGTCCGCCATGGGTCGGCAGTCAGAACACAACTTCGAGTCATGGAGTCGAGGCACCAGAGACATACCTGATGGGGATCTGTCATCGACAGCACTATGGCAGTTGCCACACGGCTTGAACCACGTCTTCCTTGATTTCATCCTGCACAGACTTCAAAAGACTCGACAAAAAGGTTGAAAAAAAGGCCTGCCAAAAAGGTGCGGAAGGAAAAGAACTGACATGCGCGCCAGGGTGGTGTCTTTATAGGCGACCGCGATGTCACAGACATCCAATGACGCTGATAATACCACACAGATCTGAACGACGACGCCCGACGGCACACACAGGGTACTGCTCAGCCAAAAATTCTGAATTTCAAGCTGACACCAGGAAATTCAAAGGTAAGAATCTGCAGCTAGAAGTCTCTATCAGATAATAAATGTACACGAGCTAGTTCACTTCACAGTAATATAAGCTATGTACCACTAAAACAAACAGTGAAATAAGGCAAACAGAAATTGTTTTTTTTTAAATAGACTGTCTTTATTGAGGAATTTTTTGACTTAAAGGGCCATCAAAAAGCAATAGATTTACTAAATGAATGAACATAGTTTTACATGTCCTTCTTTGTTTAGATGGCACTTCTATAGCAGGTCTCTCTGAAGTACCTGTGGTATAAGGGCAATATTTATGCACTGGAGACACATTTAAAAAGATGTACAGAGAAAAAATGCATACATACTAAACTGAACTATTGGGGTTTTGGAGTGGGGGTATATATTTGCATACGTCCTCTTTTGTTGTAAATGCATTGATTTAACAATTCATTTGTATTTGAAGATCGCAAAAAGCAAGCTATCAAAAGCTGTATAATGTTGAACAGTCTGATTGCAAAATGTTTAAGTTGTAGCTAGTGTTGGATAAGTGAGTTGATCTGGATGGAGTAAAAGTAAAACCTGCTTCTTCAAATGAAATAACATGGGCAACACAGGAACAAGAATCTTGTATATTATTTCTATGTTTCTCAATTATGCAAATCGTGATGAGACGGAAGTTTTTATTCGGTCAGTAAAATAAGTGTCCGTGCAGATGTTACACTTGATCTCTGAAGGAGTGCATCAGACTAATTATCATATCCATTTAGAGAAAAGATTAGCAAAATTGAGTACGTTTTTGCAAGAATGACACCTACTCTGTGATATGGCCCAAACTGTCATTTGCATAGAAATCATACACAATTTGGTGCCTTGCAATGCAAGTGTCACTGCAAGGACTGCTCCATGTATTTACAGTACAGTAACTGTTTTCAGATGTTGAACAGTGCGCATGCAGCTCATCCAAAGGACATGTTCAACACGAACCAGAATCCATTGTTCAAATCTTGTGCAAAATGCGTAAGCATAAGAAAACAAATATTGTGCTAATTAATTTTGAGACTTACAATAGCTGTATCAAAGCACACATTTTTGGAAGCACTGGTCTGGAATCTCTTAAAGGGAGAAGGTAAGACTATAAACATCTGGATAAAACTAGGATACACGTGGTTACTAAATAAATGAATGAGAAAATACACAATGTTCAAAAACAAATCAAGGTTTTGTTAACCCCTACGGTGCCCTGGACGAGGTGATCTCGGCAAAGAGATCTTAGGCAAGGGTCGCTCCCCTACGGGGCAAATTATATTTAGGCCATTTCTGCCCACCTTGGGGGCAGATTGGCCTATTTTTATGAGGCCAATCTGCCCCCAAGGGGGACAGAAACCACTAGACACCAGGGAGGTTTTTTTTTTTACGTGAATTTCACGCAAGGGGAGTGACCCCTTAGGTAAGGGTGGCTCCCCTGGGGGAAAAATTATTTTAGGCTATTTCTGCCCCCCTGGGGGGGCAGATCAGCCTATTTTGATTAGGCTGATCTGCCCCCAAGGGGGGCAGAAACCACTAGGCACCGGTGATTTTTTGTTGTTTGTTTTACAGATGGGGAGCGACCCCTTGGACAAGGGTTGCTCCCCTGGAGGGGAAAATTGTATTTAGGCCATTTCTGCTCCCTTTGGGGGCAGATCGGCAGACTTTTGCTACGCCAATCTGCCCCCAAGGGGGGCAGAAACCACTAGGCACCGGGGATTTTTTTTTTGCACCAATGTCACGCGGGGGGGGGGGGCGACCCCATAGGCAAGGGTCTACCCACACAAGTGAGGTATTTTTATCGGGAGACTTGGGGGGGGTGCTGGGTGGAAGGAAATTTGTGGCTCCTCTCAGATTCCAGAACTTTCTGTCACCGAAATGTGAGGAAAACGTGTTTTTTAGCCAAAGGTTGAGGTTTGCAAAGGATTCTGGGTAACAGAACCTGGTCAGAGCACCACAAGTCACCCCATCTTGGATTCCCCTAGGTCTCTAGTTTTAAAAAATGCACAGGTTTGGTAGGTTTCCCTAGGTGTCGGCTGAGCTAGAGGCCAAAATCTACAGGTAGGCACTTTGCAAAAAACACCTCTGTTTTCTTTAAAAAAATGTGATGTGTCCACGTTGTGTTTTGGGGCATTTCCTGTCGCGGGCGCTAGGCCTACCCACACAAGTGAGGTATCATATTGATCAGGAGACTTGGGGGAACACAGAATAGCAAAACAAGTGTTATTGCCTCTTGTCTTTCCTTACATTTTTTCCTTCCAAATATAAGAGAGTGTGTAAAAAAGACGTCTATTTGAGAAATGCCCTGTAATTCACATGCTAGTATGGTCACCCTGGAATTCAGAGAGGTGCAAATAACCACTGCTCCTCAACACCTTATCTTGTGCCCATTTTGGAAATGCAAAGGTTTTCTTGATACCTATTTTTCACTCTTTATATTTCAGCAAATGAATTGCTGTATACCCGGTATAGAATGAAAACGCACTGCAGGGCGCAGCTCATTTATTGGCTCGGGGTACCTAGGGCTCTTGATGAACCTACAAGCCCTATATATCCCCACAACCAGAAGAGTCCAGCAGACGTAACAGTATATTGCTTTTAAACATCTGACATTGCAGGAAAACGTTAGAGTAAAATGTAGAGAAAAATTGCTGTTTTTTTCACCTCAATTTCAATATTTTTCTTTTTCACTTGTTATTTTCTGTAGGAAACCCTAGTAGGATCTACACAAATGACCCCTTGCTGAATTCAGAATTTTGTCTACATTTCAGAAATGTTTAGGTTTCTGGGATCCAGCATTGGTTTCACGCCCATTTATGTCACTGACTGGAAGGAGGCTGAAAGCACAAAAAACAAATCATAAAAATGGGGTATGTCCCAGTAAAATGCCAAATTTGTGTTGAAAAATTGGGTTTTCTGATTCAAGTCCGTCTGTTCCTGAAAGCTGGGAAGCTGGTGATTGTAGCACTGCAAACCGTTTGTTGATGCCATTTTCAGGGAAAAAAACACAAGCCTTCTTCTGCAGCCACTTTTTCCCATTTAAAAAAAAAAAAAACGAAATCTTCACTGTATTTTGGCTAATTTCTTGGCCTCCTTCAGGGGAACCCACAAAGTCTGGGTACCTCTAGAATCCCTAGGATGTTGGAAAAAAAGGACGCAAATTTGGCTTGGCTAGCTTATGTGGACAAAAAATTATGAGGGCCTAAGCGCAAACTGCCCCAAATAGCCAAAAAAAGGACTGGCACAGGAGGGGGAAAGGGCCTGGCAGCGAAGGGGTTAAGACGCCTGCACAACATCCTTGTATTCAGAAGCAATGTAGTGTATAGTCTGCATACTGAAACTACATTCACCTTAAGATATAAACTAAGCTGTAAATCAGTATAATGTGTTCCTGCCACTTGCACTCCAGCCTGCAAAATATTCTACAATGTCATCTTGGTTGCTGAGGTAATAATGTATAGTTTTAATAAGGCGGCTTGAAAGAGTATATTATCTTATCTTTTTAATATCTAAACCAGTGTTTTCTACCTAATCGCTTCCTCTGTTACAGGATATTTTTATTAACCAACCCCCCCCGAAATATATGTATGTCTGGCCACAAAGTGTCTTTGATGGACTTGGCCTCTCCTATCCAATCAGTATACTGTCCTTTTGCATACTAAGCTACATTTCTTTCTTCCTCGTTATAATCTCTCTTGGGTCTTACTCTTCTCATCCTCCTGTTGAATAATTTTTCCAATCTCCTGCCTCTGCTTGAAAAGTTTGTTTTACATATCCATTCATTAGAATTGCAAATGTTTATGTAATTCCCTTCAATTATTCCTGTTCGCAATCATTGCCATATGCCCCTTTGTAATAGTTCCCCACTGTTATTAGGCGACATACATTTTGGTAATTTGCCTGCGGATTTTTACTTACCCCTTCCTCGTGTACCTGTACTGTCATAATTGACACTTTCCTTCTGACTTCCGCCATTTCGATTGAGCCACATATTCCATCACTTCCTTTGCTAAAGGATTTGAAATGCAGGCTTCTGCTTTTATTGAAATACTATTTTGCTAAAAATAGTAGGTTCTACCATCCATCTTCATACTAACTTAGCAAGAGATCAGCCGCAAATATCAAAAGGGCACCGTTACAAAAAGTTAAACATTCTGTGTCTGTATCTTATATAAACTTTGAATCGGGAGTTTAATGTGCACTGAAAAAGACTGCATCTCGGAAAGGAAATACCATGGATGACGACAGTTTCATTCCCTCATTTTTGTCTTTCTCACTGTAGATGGACTCCCAACCATGCAATCATCTGTAAATTGCTGGGATAGACCCCAATTAACAGCTATCAATAAGTTACAAAAGCCTCACCTTGATCTGAGCACAGTGTATGAACTGCTAGTTTTGTAAATCGGCATCAACCTTCACTTGCATAATAGTGTCTATTATTTAAGTGCTTGCACAAATCTAATGTGTTGTGTGTATTATTTCAGGAGGGACAGATATGGTCAAGTAGCTACTTTGAACGTTTGGTACCACAAAACGCACCTTTTCTTATCCATATGCCCCATTTGCCCAAACGTGTATCATGCTAAAATAATCACATGGGCCTTATTAGCAAAGTTATAGCTGCACAAATGGCAGGATTTGTTAAAGTGAATTGGGAGATGGAATTCACAAAGCATCAATTTGTAAACTGATTTTCTCATATTTAATACTACACCGGTCTGTGTCAAGGGCAGAAAGTGACTATCCCATGGAAGGTTTGTGGCTGTTCAAAACCATGTTCCCTTTCCCATCCTGAATGAGGATGGAGATGTACTCTTGTCCACAAAGGTATTAACCTGAATCTACCACGAGAACTGGGACAAACACCCGCCAAACTGGTTGGGTGTGAGAGAAGAGGTTTCACCATGTGGAAAAATCAAATGTCAGCATGTGCAAGTGTACATTCGTGGAGTATTTACACATTCATAAATTCAACTCATGTACATTATGCACTTATATGCACGGGTAAACGCTTATTGAAAATGCAGTTCCTGGAACGCTACGACAACCACAACTTCAAAGGAGGACTTCTGGATTGTTTTCAAAAACATGTAGAAAAATGTGCTACAAACAATCGGAAAATGTAGATTTACAAAGTTTTGGAAAAAACAAATGGGCTATAATTTCCCCAACGAACTCAATGCTTTCTCATCATAAAACTCAAGTCCCAGGAAATCCATCAATCTTCTGGGTAACAGGATTCCATACCCTGCTGCCACACCTACTTTTGTCTACCATTACCTCTGAATTAAATGAGTAGGCACAAGCCAATATTTGCTACATATTTTGTCTCCAGAGATATTTTCCCAAACCCCCCAGGATTAAAGGAATTGTTACAAATTAGGATGAAAAAGAATAAACTGCAACATTACTGAAACAGAACCACGTAGATGAAACCGGGAAGCAATCTTCAGAGTGTTTTCTTCTTGGCTAGCAACCTTACTATCCCAGCCAAGAGGCAGAACAGCAGCTACAGCACAATACAAAAATAAAGCATTGTTGACAGGGTTATGTAACACCGAGCACAATGACATCTTCATGGGGAGCTTGCAGATCTTTGCTGAGAAGTTGCTCAAGCAGAGATCCGCCAGAGTGAAAGAGCAAAAGCAAAGATGTAGGAGCGAGCACATGTTGAGAAGTATTATTAATGGTATTAAAGCTATCGCAGGACACCTGTCAATCACAGCTGTTGCACGGCGCAGTACATCTCAAAGTCTACAGCGGGGCGTCACTTGCCAAGAAAACTAATGGAACTGCATACAGTTGCTTCAGAGTCTACGGATTCAGTGCTTTCTTGCTCTGTCCACAAGGCATCATTAATAAGTAGATGCCCACCAGGCAACCTAAGCTATAGGTGGATTTAAATGTTCCATGGTCTGTACATGGCGCTCAGCTCGAAGGGTTATTCTTCAAGCTACTTAAACGCTGGGCATCCAAGCCAGCTAACTGTGAGTTTCTATCATTTCTGTGGCCCTAAAACATTGTGCAACCCGTGTCTAATTTGTTATTAGCCAGGGCTGGTGCACACGGTTACTTACATGGTGACGAAACGTGCTCAGATATTTCAGCTAACCTTTGCATAGATGCATGGAACTTACCAAAGAAGCATATCTCAGATTATCCTAAACAAGGAATCAATTGTAACAACAGTACCAATAGGTTTAGATTAACAGCCACATCATCAAATGGTGGCCAAGAACAGTGATATTGCTTTCCTCGAGCTTAAATTAAACTTGGTAAAAAACGTTAAAGTTTGTTCTCTTGGTCCAGTGCAACGGCCCATTCTAACCTAGACTGACAGGCTCTTCAACCATCTGCGGAATGGGAGTCACTTGTCTACCAAATGTTGATCTGAAACCTTTAAGTCAATGTACAGTAATATCCTCCACATGCTCCTTTCTGTTCCTTCACTGGCTTTGCCAAAAAGACTCCGCTGGTTTGTGAATCTGTCTCCCATAATCCTGGAGTCTGCATGATTTTCTCGGCCACCTCTTCAAATGCACACTGCACCCCATCGCTGCTTTTGGCACTGGTCTCTAAAAGATATCAAACATTACACACATGAATATACAAGGACAAAATGAAACAAAAAAAATATTATAGTCCATGTAAAGGAAAAGATAATAGTAATATAGTATAGTCTATGTAAATAAAGAAAGAAGACTTCATTAATTAATTTGTGGTTTGCTTCTGTTGAAGGAATAGGTGGCAGTAAGTGTTTGCAGCCTCTCCCTTCCTCCTGGTCTCCACATTGTTCTTCGCGGTGACTTCCTCGAGCCCATTACATGTCCCCTTAATTTGTGACATATTTTCATACTTTATGAGACTTCAAACTTATGGGTAAATGTGCGGACAATTTATGGTCAGGGACATACTGAAAGTTCATCCAGCTAACAAGGGCCTCTGTGGCTTCATCTGCTCAGACAAACATCCATTTGTGTTGCTCCTATAATCCAGAACTGCACACAGGTAGCACTTGAATGAGTTAACAAAACAGTCTAATTACGTAATGCACAGCTAGGTGCTGAATATTAGCAACATAAAGGCTCAGTAGAAAGTATAAATAACACCTGTTAGAAATGGGGTCTTTGGTTGACAGTCAGGTTACCCCCTGTTCAAGCAAGGACCCTCACTCTAGTCAGGGTAAAAGAGAATCTCCCTCAGCTAACCCCTGCTTACCCCCTTGGTAGCTTGGCAGAGCAGTAGGCTTAACCTCAGAGTGCTAGGTGTAAAGTATTTGTACCAACACACACAGTAACTTAATGAAAACACTACAAAATGACAACACCAGTTTAGAAAAATAGGAAATATTTATCTAAACAAAACAAGACCAAAACGACAAAAATCTGACATACACATGTCAAGTTATTAATTTTTAAAGATAAAACTCAAAAATAGTGCTTAGAAACACAAAATGCTTCGATGAGGTGTTAACACGGCGTCGTGATGGAGTCGTTCCCAACAAGCCGACACCAGCGGCACCGGACACGATGTCGCGTAGACCCCCAAGTACAGTACCTTTGGTGAAGAGTGAAGTCGATGCGTGAAGTCGGGGATTGCGGCGTCTGTGCAAAACGTTGAATATGCGCACTTCGAGTGGCGTCGGTCACAACGTGGTGCGGAGACTTCCACGGAGTCGCAGACTTTAGTGGGGCTGCAGCGGCGTCGGGCCTGTGAAGTCGTCACGTTCCAGAGAAGATCACAGAGTCGGTTGCAGGCGGTGCCACAGGTTGCAGCAGCGGCGTCGGTCCGAAGTCGATTTCCTTGGATTTCCACCAGCTTTCCTTTCAAGGGCCCAGGGACTGGATAGGGCACCACTTGTCAGAGCAGGAGTCTCTTCAGAGACTCCAGGTGCTGCCCTGAGACTTGAAACAACAGGAGGCAAGCTCTAAATCAAGCCCTTGGAGATTTCTTCACAAGATGGAAGGCACACAAAGTCCAGTCTTTACCCTCTTAGTCTGGCAGAAGCAGCAACTGCAGGATAGCTCCACAAAGCACAATCATAGGCAGGGCAGCTCTTCTCCTCAGCTCTTCTCCAGGCAGAGGTTCCTCTTGATGTCCAGAAGTGATCTAAAGTCTGTGGTTTTGGGTGCCCTTCTTATACCCAATTTCTCCTTTGAAGTAGGCCTACCTCAAAGTAAAGCCTCTTTTGAATGTGAAATCCTGCCTTGCCCAGGCCAGGTCCCAGACACTCACCAGGGGGTCGGAGACTGCATTGTGTGAGGACAGGCGCAGCCCTTTCAGGTGTAAGTGACCACTCCTCCCCTCCCTCCTAACACAGATGGCTCATCAGGAAATGCAGACTACACCCCAGCTCCTTTTGTGTCACTGTCTAGTGTGAGGTGCAACCAGCCCAACTGTCAAACTGACCCAGACAGGGAATCCACAAACAGGCAGAGACACAGAAATGGTATAAGCAAGAAAGTGTTTGCTTCTAAAAGTGGCATTTTCAAACACACAATCTTAAAATCAACTTTACTAAAAGATGTATTTTTAAATTGTGAGCTCAGAGACCCCAAACTCCACATGTCCATCCGATCCCAAAGGGAATCTACACTTTAATCACATTTAAAGGTAGCCCCCATGTAAACCTATGAGAGGGACAGGCCTTGCAACAGTGAAAAAACGAATTTATCAATATTTCACTGTCAGGACATATAAAACACATTACTATATGTCCTACCTTAACCATACACTTCACCCTGCCCTTGGGGCTACCTATGGCCTACCTTAGGGGTGTCTGATATGTAAGAAAAGGGAAGGTTAGGCCTGGCAAGTGGATGCACTTGCCAAGTCGAATTTACAGTTAAAAGTGCGCACACACAGACACTGCAGTGGCAGGACTGAGACATGATTACAGAGCTACTTATGTGGGTGGCACAACCAGTGCTGCAGGCCCACTAGTAGCATTTGATTTACAGGCTCTGGCACCTCTAGTGCACTTTACTAGGGACTTACTAGTAAATCAAATATGCCAATCATGGATAAACTAATTACATACAATTTTACACAGAGAGCATATGCACTTTAGCACTGGTTAGCAGTGGTAAAGTGCTCAGAGTTCAAAAGCCAACAGCAACAGGTCAGAAAAAAATAGGAGGCAAAAAGATTGGGGATGACCCTGCATAAGAAAAAAGGTCCAACAACACCCTTCTCACAACGGCAATTAGCACAATTGAGTTGTTAACCACTAACCAGAAAATGACAAGCAAATTCATCTTTTAAATTAACTTTTAGAGTATTTAATGGTTTTGTTCCACTCTACAGTTAACACACGAAAATAATGGGATAGTTTTCCTATAGGGTTTTTAAACTTTTATGTGTACAGCATGATGTGATTGAGACCTTGCTTGCAGCCGTCAGGACACATGGTTGATTCAAAGAGCGCATTCATGCGCCTTATGCCTAAGGCTGTGATGCATTAACAAGTATTTACCACACAAAGGTCATCGTAGCTTGAAAACACTATTGATGTACAAAAGACTGTTTTAAGGACAACAACTTGGTGATTGATTAAGCGAAGGTAGTTTCATCAACTAGGGCTGACTGACGAATACGATTTGCCACACAGTTAGGTCAATTTGCAGAAGAACGATTTCCCTCTTGGCCAGGGGCAAAAGACACACACCTACATTAAAAAGTTGCCACCCACCATGAGGGTTATTAGAGCATAGAGCTGTCCAAGCTCTCGCCATGTTCAAGAGCACTGAATGTAACATATAATTAGGAGGCTTTGAGAGACATTTTAATAAAAAAAATAAAAATAAAAAAAAGAGGATGAAAAATCAATATGCAGTTTTTTGTTTGTCTATCTTCTTTAGAATAATTCTCGTTAGATTCTGCTCTGACAAGTTTTCAATTCATTGCTGCAATCCACTATCTTTGTGGAATCGGTCGTCCTCGGTTTGGGGTTCTCATAACAAAAAGGGGACCCAAAATTAATTTAGGAATAAAGAGCATCCCCTCACAGATCTGACTTTATTTAGCCACACAAGGGAGATTAATGGGACCTTAGAAGCTAACCCATTGAAAACTGAGAGTGAAATATATTCTGGCTATGCCTGATCTCAGCCCACTAAATCAGACCAATAAGAAAACAGCTGCTCCAGGTTGCAATGTACAAGTAGAAGCTCGGTTTTCACAACAAACTGTAATTCTGGTTGATACTAACCCTCGAAAACTAGGCTAGAGTGATGCTTTATTTGTGTAAAGGGACAGACTAAGCATACACTCCCAAATTATGTTGCTACAAATATTCAAAGACAGGCATGCCTTTTAAGCTAAATCTTCCAAAAAAGAGTGAAAGATAGGTTGAACAACCGAACACAGATAGAAGGGTTAGATACCTTGAGCAGACTAGGAAATCTGTAGTAGGGTCCTCTGATGGCTACGAATGAGAAGGGGTTCTTTAAAACAGTAAGGACAAATCCTACTTTAATAAACCCTGCGATTAAAGACTAATCAACTGTTAGCTTTTAATTATGAAATTTGTCCTGTGGCTATTTTGTCCTGGAAGAAGTGGCAGGAAAGTGATCTATGCGTTTGCATGCCAGAGGCAAGCCCGTCTGCGCCCGTCCGTGCCTGGCCCGCGCCCAGCGCCACGACCACTGGTCCCCAGCTCTCCCAAGCCCCGCTGATCCGCTACGACTCCACCACCCTCCATGCCCTCAACCCAGGGCGCTCCAACACCTGCTTCCAAGCTCACCCCAAACGCACCCATGGACCCTTCGCCTGCAACTCCTGCAAACGCATCTTCCACCACACAACTACCACGACCACCAGCCCACGCGCCATCAACCACCTCAAGTGCATCCTGGTCAACGCTCGTTCTGTCCACAAGCACGCCGTTGAACTCTGGGACCTCCTGGACTCCACAGCACCGGACGTCGCCTTCATCACAGAGACCTGGATGAACGCCTCCTCGGCCCCTGACATCGCCACTGCCATCCCCGAAGGCTACAAGATCTCCAGAAAAGACCGCACCAACCAAGTAGGAGGAGGTATCGCCATCGTCTTCAAAGACTCCATCAGCGTCACCACCTTCACCGAAGACACCCCTCTTGCCGCTGAACACCTGCATTTTCAGATTCGCACCGACCCCAGGACCACCCTCAGAGGATCCCTCGTCTACTGTCCCCCCGGACCGCGCGCCCCTTTCAGCGACGCCATCGCCGACTTCATCTCCCCGCACGCCCTCGCCTCGCCGGACTACATCCTCCTAGGCGACCTCAACTTCCATCTGGAACAAAACAACGACCCCAACACCACCGCCCTGCTCGACAACCTCGCCAACCTCGGCCTCAAGCAACTGGTGAACACCGCCACCCACATCGCCGGACACACGCTTGACCCTATCTTCTCCGCCAGCAAACACGTCTTCTTCAGCCACACCTCCGCTCTACACTGGACCGACCACAGCTGTGTCCACTTCACTTTCCGACGCGAGACCCGCCACCTCTGCACTCAACCCATCCCTCGTCGACAGTGGAACAAAATCCCCGAAGAGCAACTCTTCTCCGCACTCGCCGCCAACCAACCCACCCTCACCACCGACCCCAACGACGCAGCCCTCAGCCTCACGAACTGGATCTCCAACTGCGCAGACAACCTCGCTCCCCTCAAACGCACGCATCGACAGACCAACACCAAAAAACCTCTCTGGTTCTCTGACACCCTCAAAGAATCGAAGAAAACTTGTCGCACCCTCGAGAAGGCCTGGCGCAAGGACCACAGCGCCGACAACATGACCGCCCTCAAGAACGCTACCCGCGAACACCACCACCTGATCCGCGCTGCCAAAAGGAACTTTTTTACCGACAGACTGGACAAAAACAGCCACAACAGCAAAGAACTTTTTAGCATCGTCAAGGAGTTCTCCAACCCCAACGCCGTCACGCCCTCGCAAGATTTGTGCAACTCCCTCGCCACCTTCTTCCATCGCAAGATCAATGACCTCCACGACAGCTTCGGGCACCAGTCCCTACCAAGCATCACCGAACCCACACCTCTGACCATCACCCTCAACAACTGAACCCACATCAACACTGAAGAAACCAAAACCACCATGAACTCCATTCACTCCGGCACCCCATCGGACCCCTGCCCGCACTTCATCTTCAATAAAGCCGACGACATCATCGCCCCGCACCTCCAGGCCGTCATCAACTCTTCATTTTCCTCTGCTCCCTTCCCCGAATGCTGGAAACACGCCAAAGTCAACGCCCTACTAAAGAAACCTACGGCTGACCCGAGCGACCTGAAAAACTTCCGCCCCATCTCGCTCCTCCCCTTCCCCGCCAAGGTAATAGAGAAGACCGTCAACAAACAGCTGACCACCTTCCTGGAAGACAACAACCTGCTCGACCCTTCACAAACCGGATTCCGAACCAACCACAGCACTGAAACCGCCCTCATCTCAGTCACAGACGACATCAGAACCCTGATGGACAACGGTGAAACAGTCGCCCTCATCCTCCTCGACCTCTCAGCAGCCTTCGACACCGTCTGTCACCGCACCCTAATCACCCGCCTCTGCTCCACTGGGATCCAAGGCCAGGCCCTGGAGTGGATCGCCTCCTTCCTCTCAAACCGATCCCAAAGAGTTTACCTCCCACCGTTTCGCTCAGACCCCACCGAGATCATCTGCGGCGTACCTCAAGGCTCATCGCTCAGCCCGACACTCTTCAATGTCTACATGAGCCCCCCTCGCCAACATCGTACGCAAGCACGACACATCATCATCACCGCCTACGCCGACGACACCCAACTTATACTCTCCCTCACCAAGGACCCCGCCAGCGCCAAGACCAACCTACTAGAGGGCATGAAGGACGTCGCAGATTGGATGAGACTCAGCCGCCTAAAACTGAACTCTGACAAAACGGAAGTCCTCATCCTCGGCAACACCCCGTCCGCTTGGGACGACTCCTGGTGGCCCACGGCCCTCGGCACCGCACCGACCCCCGCAGACCACGCCCGCAACCTCGGCTTCATCTTGGACCCTCTTCTCACCATGACCAAGCAAGTCAACGCCGTGTCCTCCGCCTGCTTCCTCACCCTCCGCATGCTCCGCAAGATCTTCCGCTGGATCCCCGCCGACACTAGGAAAACCGTGACCCACGCCCTCGTCACAAGCCGCCTGGACTACGGCAACACCCTCTATGCTGGGACTACTGCCAAGCTCCAAAAACGCCTGCAACGTATTCAAAACGCCTCGGCCCGCCTCATCCTCGACGTACCCCGCAACAGCCACATGTCCGCACACCTGAGACACCTGCATTGGCTCCCAGTCAGCAAAAGGATCACCTTCCGACTCCTCATCCACGCACACAAAGCCCTCCACAACAAGGGACCGGAATACCTCAACCGTCGCCTCAGCTTCTACGCCCCCACCCGTCTCCTCCGTTCCTCTGGCCTCGCGCTCGCTGACGTCCCTCGCATCCGCCGCTCCACGGCAGGTGGGAGGTCCTTCTCCTTCCTGGCAGCCAAGACCTGGAACTCCCTCCCCACCAGCCTCAGGACCACCCAGGACCACTCCGCATTCCGGAGACTCCTAAAAACCTGGCTTTTCGAGCAGCAGTAACCTCCCCTTTCCCCTAGCGCCTTGAGACCCGCACGGGTGAGTAGCGCGCTTTATAAATGCTAATGATTTGATTTGTAAGTGTAACATTACTCCAGTGAAAGAAAGATTTTAAACGAGGATAAAGCATAGTTAATAACTCTGATGGCAAATTGCCGAATAAAGTTTTGAATGAATAATTGAATGAATAACTCTGAGTTTAAGAAAAAAAAAAAAATTTGTCGCAAAATCTGAAGAGATAGACCAAGACCCAGACGAGGTCGGTAATTTTCACTAGTGCAAGCAGTGCTTGCCCCCGAGTCAGCTACTTTGTATTCGAGAAGCTGGTCATTTTCGGACCCCACGGTTAAGGGAACCTGACACGCTGACAATCTCAAGTAGTTTTGTGGCGAGAACGTTCGGTATCGGGAGGCACGCACTAACGCGTTTTGGAATTTGAGTGCACATTTCTTTTCATTTGCCTATGTCTTGAAATCCTCTGAGTGAACATGCAATTAGTACTTTCTTTTAACGCATAAAACAGTTCTCTTTTTAGATGCATTTTAACACATGCATTGGCTGTAAAGCGTTCCCAAAGACTTGGATTAAATGCATTAAACTCCTCAAACGTGCCCGCCCCACTGGTGTGATACCGGGCATTGAATTTCCAGCCCCCAGATAATGTATTTTTATGGGAAATGTTTGGTCCGACTGCTTTTTTTTTTTTTTCTCCTGCGCATTTATGCGGCGACTGCTGTTGTCCTCGGGCAGAATAATGTGATATTGCGGATCTTAAATTCTCCCATGTCTATGAATTACTTGGAGAAATAACCCTAAGAGGTAGAACAAAAACATGTGAACGCTGCGGACGGGAACTCTGCCCGCGCTCCGCGGTGATTTGCAGCTCCTCAGCTGCAGGGAAGCTGTTATTTTCACAGTAACTCAGTGGTAGAAGGTGCCGACGGAGTAATTGTGTTTTGATATGAAATGTACTTTTTAAAAATAAACGAATGCAGCACAGCAGTGACCCGGAGATAGCATTAGAAATATTTAAACAGTAAAACGCCACCTGCTAGCGTCCTGCCCCTACAGCTTTTCCTCAGTCAGGAATGGTAAGTAAGGAATTCGGCTCTGGTCCGGAGATCTGCGAAATTCAGGGGTATTTAACACCTATGGTAAACACAGTTACCCCAGCCTGGGGTGTTTACATTGTAGGCTAGATAGCATCTATTCATTCAGTGGTTTGCAAATGGGGAATTACATTATGCCTTACAGAAATGTTATTAAAGCCAGGAAAATCATCAAAATTGGTAATTTTTTACATTGTACAAAAGGCTTGTAAGGTCCTAAAATTTAGCATTCTGTGACTTTGTGTCATTTTTGACTGGGAGACGATCACGCAGAAGGTACCTTCTGTAGTGCTCTTTGTATGGATACATTTTCTAGCCCCATGTTCCTTACGTTTAGAATATCCCCAAGCACCAGACTGGATCTTGAAACTTTTACACGGCAGTACCTTTGTATGCAAGTAGATGGCATCGTGTGGCTCTGTGTTGACATTCTTCCACTCTAAAGAGAACCAACGGAGCCACATAATAGTGCCACCCCTGCATATGGATGTCAGTTTCTTTCTTGACATTGCTCATGCCCTCAGACGCAGAGCTGAAAAACCAATCAGATCTCTGGCTTAGGACTTTTTTTAGATGGGCATAGAGACCATTTCACAGAATGAGGAGTTGGAAGGGAAGTGAGAACTAGGCAGTTAGATAGTACATCCACCGTAAGGAGTGTTACCAAAGGTAATTAACTTATTCTTCTGACGTACACCTCTAACCACAGAATCCTTATCATTAGAAAATATACCAATGCAGTACCTCTCAGGTGGAGGGTCTGTGGGATAGGGTGTGACCAAAACATTCTGTAGAACAGAACAGGCAACATGCCCTTTCTATCACGGTTGGTTGTCAAGGCAGTAGTGCTTCGGGAACAGGTGTTTGGGCGCCCACATTGTGGCCTGACAAACAGGTACTACCTGTGCCAATGCAGTGTTAGATGCCCTGGCTTATTGCGCCCTCAGTCCTTCTGGAAGCTGCTTTTTAGGCAATGCATAGCAGAACTTGATATAGAGAACCCTCTACCGTGGTAAAATCCTTTCCTGCAATGCCAATTTAAAAGCTTAAAACTATTTTGGGGTCTAACTGATGAAGTTTCTCTTCTTCTTTCAAGGGGAGAGGCAGGGCAAAGAATGTTGGGAGGATGATGGCTTTGTTAAAAGAAGGGATGGCTTTTGAGAAAAAGACCGTCACGGTCCTCAACACCTTTTTGTACAGGAAAAAGGTGGTGCAGGGCTGCTGCACAAAGAGCCTGAAGCTAACTCGCGTGATGAACTGAAGTACTCACGACAAGGTCAAAGTCTTCAGAGTCAGCTGTGCATCAACTTAGAGGGAGTACATATGAGGAAAGTCCGAATCAAACTGAGATCCCACTATAGCATCACAAAGCTTTTAGGGGGAAAACCGTGTTAACCCTTTTAGGAAACATCACCACAACAGGTGATTTAAACAAGGACAACTGATCTGACAAGCACAAAAAGTTATAAAAGGGCAACAAATAACCTTTAATTTTGGTCACAGGAAGACCTTGCTGGGCCAAAGACAAAACAATGTCATCCAACAATTTGGCTTGTAATGGGTCTGTGTTGTGGACACCACATGAAGGCTACTATTTTCTTCCAGTGCCTGGCATAAATTGACTTTGTAGAGGGGTGCCGTGCAGCAAGGATGCCGTACACAACTTCACGCAGAAAATAGAATGTAGTCAACTGCTGCTGCCCAATCTCCATATGTGAAGGTGTAGAGCTGTGCAGTACCGAGTGCAGAACCCTGCCCTGCTTCTGCAACAGTAGATCCTTCCATATCAGAAGCCTGATTGGGGAACAGATGCTCATGCATAGGAGTTCGAAGTACCACGCTGGTCTGGCCCAAACCGGAACTACTAGGATGGCCGAAGCCCGGTTGTTCTGGCTCCACTTCAAAACTTGTGGCAGGAGAGGTAGTGGTGGGAAGGCATGCAGGAGCGACATGCTCCACTCAAGGTAAAATGCATCTCCGAGAGAGAGCCTTCCTGGGAATTCCAATGAGCAAGAATATTGACACTGTGCCTTCTTGGCAAAGGCAAAAAGATCATGCAAGGGTTCTCAAAACTGCTGGACGATAACCTGCGCAACCTTTAGATGCAACTGTCATTCATGATTGTTAGAAATGGGGTCTTTGGTTGACAGTCAGGTTACCCCCTGTTCAAGCAAGGACCCTCACTCTAGTCAGGGTAAAAGAGAATCACCCTCAGCAAACCCCTGCTTACCCCCTTGGTAGCTTGGCAGAGCAGTAGGCTTAACTTCAGAGTGCTAGGTGTTAAGTATTTGTACCAACACACACAGTAACTTAATGAATACACTACAAAATGACAACACCAGTTTGGAAAAATAGGAAATATTTATCTGAACAAAACCAGACCAAAACGACAAAAATACACAATACACAAGTCAAGTTATCAATTAAAAATCAAAAAGAGTCTTTAAGTAGTTTTAAACATACACCAGTGCTGCTAGCGTGAAAATGTACCTGGTGTGTGTCAAAAATAACCCCACACGGGCGGGTGTGCATAAAAAATAACTCTGCACAGCGGTACGTGAGTCAGAAATCCAGCCGCACGATGATCCGAAATCCCCACAGCGCAGGTTGTGATCTCCCAGCCTCTGTCAGCGAAGCTGTGCGTTGTTTCTCCTGTTCCGTGCGTCGATTCTTCAGTCGCGTTTCCTGCGAGCGTCATTTTCTCAGTTGCGGAGCCGGCAGTCTTTTCCCCACACGGCGCTCTGTGCGTGGATTTCCCTGTCTTTCGGCTGCCAGCTTCTCCTTTCAGGGTCCCAGGAACTGGATGGGCACCACAGGGCAGAGTAGGAGTCTCTCCAGAGACTCCAGGTGCTAGCAGAGAGAAGTCTTTGCTGTCCCTGAGACTTCAAACAACAGGAGGCAAGCTCTAGATCAAGCCCTTGGAGATTTCTTCTCAAGATGGAAGGCACACAAAGTCCAGTCTTTGCCCTCTTACTCTGGCAGAAGCAGCAACTGCAGGATATCTCCACAAAGCACAGTCACAGGCAGGGCAGCTCTTCTTCCTCAGTAAATACAATGTGCCGCCGGCTCCGCAGCTGAGAAAACAACACTTGCAGGAAACGCGACCGAAGAATCAACGCACAGAGCAGGAGAAACGACGCGCAGCTTCGCTCATGGACGCTGGGAGATCATAACCTGCGCTGCAAGGGATTTCGGATCATTGTGCGGCTGGATTTCTGACTTCTGTACCGCCGTGCGGAGTTATTTTTGACGCACACCCACCCATACGGGGTTATTTTTGACGCGCACCAGGTACATTTTCACGCTAGCAGCGCTAGTGTGTGTTTCAAACTACTTACTCTTTTTGCATTTTTATTGATAACTGGACTTGACTTGTGTATTGTGGATTTTTGTCGTTTTGGTCTTGTTTTGTTTAGATAAATATTTCCTATTTTTCTAAACTGGTGTTGTGTCATTTTGTAGTGTTTTCATTAAGTTACTGTGGGGGTGATTCTAACCCTGGCGGTCGGTGATAAAGCGGCGGCCAACTCGCCAACAGGCCGGCGGTCCAAAAAATGGAGTTCTGACCCTGGCGGGAACCGCCAACACAGCCCGCCACATTAACACTCCGACCGCCGCGGCGGTGCAGACAAACAGCGTGGCAGTCACCGCCAACAGGCAGGCGGCAGACAATGTACCGCTCACACTATCCCAACTCACCAATCCGCCACCTTTTCCGGGGCGGGAGCACCGCCGATAAAAACACGGCGGAAACAGACTACGAACGGGAAAACGCGCACCAAAACACACTCCACGAGGAAGGAGGACAGCATGGAACCCGAATTAAACATCCTACCTGCTCTCGTCTACCTTCTCATCTACCACGAGTACGAACTCTGGCGCAGACGACAACGGTGAGTACTGCAGCTACGACACACAGGAGGGGGGAGGAGGGAAGCTTACGGCACACACATATGCGACCCCCCCCCCCAAACTATGTACACACTAATGCAGAGCAACAATGCACAGTGACACCACCCAAACCCCCCTTAAGAATGCAAAGACAGAAATAAATTGGGACGAAAAATTTATATAAAAAATAGACTCTGATATGGAGTGGTCAACTACGCAAAATATCCATAACAAAATGATACTATATACACTGCCATGGAGAACCGAGGCAATTAGTCCTGTACATGAAAGTGAAATGGAACAGTCCGTGGGCTACAGTGTAGCGACACAAGGGCAAAGCCCACACAGGAGACTTGAGTCCTTTGGAGAGAACACTGCAGGGGCATCTGATGAAAAAATTACAGGCACCTCAGGGGGAAGGGAAGGGGGAGGCACCACAGCCACATAAGTCCACGACGCCAGATCCACGAAGGGGCCACCATGCCCATTGATGTATCCTGGGGAGTGCAAAGCCACAGTCTCTCAAGTCTCTACAGTGGGTGGGTTGCCCACTTCACCATCCTGGGGAGTGCAAAGCCACAGTCTCTCAAGTCTCTACAGTGGGTGGGTTGCCCACTTCACCATCCTGGGGAGTGCAAAGCCACAGTCTCTCAAGTCTCTACAGTGGGTGGGTTGCCCACTTCACCATCCTGGGGAGTGCAAAGCCACAGTCCATCTGGTGGATGACAGTGTCCACTGCTGAAGGAGGAGGCATGGTGGGCACAGTGAACCATAAACAGTGCTTGACAGGAAGGGCCCAGCGGAGCGGTGCTTGACAGGAAGGGCCCATCGGAGCGGTGCTTGACAGGAAGGTCCCAGCGGAGCGGTGCTTGAGACGGCGGGGCCCAGCAGAGCGGTGCTTGAGACGGCGGGGCCCAGCGGAGCGGTGCTTGAGACGGCGGGGCCCAGCGGAGCGGTGCTTGAGACGGCGGGGCCCAGCGGAGCGGTGCTTGAGACGGCGGGGCCCAGCGGAGCGGTGCTTGAGACGGCGGGGCCCAGCGGAGCGGTGCTTGACAGGAAGGGCCCAGCGGAGCGGTGCTTGACAGGAAGGGCCCAGCGGAGCGGTGCTTGACAGGAAGGGCCCAGCGGAGCGGTGCTTGACAGGAAGGGCCCAGCGGAGCGGTGCTTGAGACGGCGGGGCCCAGCGGAGCGGTGCTTGAGACGGCGGGGCCCAGCGGAGCGGTGCTTGACAGGAAGGGCCCAGCGGAGCGGTGCTTGAGACGGCGGGGCCCAGCGGAGCGGTGCTTGAGACGGCGGGGCCCAGCGGAGCGGAGCTTGAGACGGCGGGGCCCAGCGGAGCGGTGCTTGAGACGGCGGGGCCCAGCGGAGCGGTGCTTGAGACGGCGGGGCCCAGCGGAGCGGTGCTTGAGACGGCGGGCCCAGCGGAGCGGTGATTGAGACGGCGGGGCCCTGTTCAGCGGTGCTCTTCTGCACGGCGGGCCCTGTTCAGCGGTGCTCTTCTGCACGGCGGGCCCTGTTCAGCGGTGCTCTTCTGCACGGCGGGCCCTGTTCAGCGGTGCTCTTCTCCACGGCGGGGCCCTGTTCAGCGGTGCTCTTCTCCACGGCGGGCCCTGTTCAGCGGTGCCTATCTTCACGGCGGGCCCTGTTCAGCGGTGCTCTTCTGCACGGCGGGGCCCTGTTCAGCGGTGCTCTTCTGCACGGCGGGGCCCTGTTCAGCGGTGCTCTTCTGCACGGCGGGGCCCTGTTCAGCGGTGCTCTTCTGCACGGCGGGGCCCTGTTCAGCGGTGCTCTTCTCCACGGCGGGCCCTGTTCAGCGGTGCCCATCCAGTAGGTCAAGGGAGCCAGACCTGGCCTTGACTCCCTGCTCAGTCGCCCTCCGACCGTGATGCTTCTGGACCCTTCGGGGACGGAGTCCTGGGCCCTTTGGTGTCCTCCTTTCCAGCTGGGATGTGGCATGTGGGGCCCACCTGCTCCGCGCTCCTGCTGCCTGACTTCTCCGCCCTGCTGCCCTTACGCTCCTTAGATGGGGCTCTCGGCCCCTTGCCTCCCCTAGATGATGTGGCTGGTGAAGTGGGCGAAGTTTGCTCCTTGGGGGCAGCCGTGTCAGTCCTCGCACGGCGGCCCTTGTGTTTCCTGGTCCTCTTGCCGGGGGGGGGGGGCTGGATGTGTCCTTGCTGCTGATTGAGGTGTCACTGCTGGCAAAGGGTGGACTCCAGAACCCATGCACAACAGTGACACCCGAAGCTGGGCTGGTGGTGGCTGTGGTGCTCTTGGGACTCTTTGCAGATGGAGGGGGTAGGTCATCGGAGGGAAAGAGGTTAAGATTAGCCAGGAAAACTTTTTTAGGGCCAAGGTAAAGGGTAGGAGAAGTGGTGAAGGGAGTGGAGGAAGAGGATGTGGTTGTAGGAGAGTCAGGTGTGCTGTCATTGGGTGAAGGTGCTGGTGCTGTAGGCTGTCGTGAGGTGGATGGCTGTTGGGTGGGTGGCTGCCTGCGTTTGTGTGTCTTGGAAGAGGGGGTGACAGACACAGTGGGAGAGGACACAGGGGACGTGTAAATGGCAGTGGGGGTGGTGACTGCACGCGTGCGGACTGTACAGGAGGGTGTGGTGGTGATGGAAGCACTGGCTGATGTTGGTGTGCATGCAGGTGTGAGTGTAGACGTCACAGGGAGGGAGGAGGGAGACGAGGAAGAGGGGGACACGGGGGTGGCAGTGACTGTTGGAATGTCTGCATCTGGGTGTTGCTTGGGTGAGTGTTTGTGGGATCTGTGGTGCTTGTGTCTGGATGAGCTGCCCTTGGGTGTTGAGGTGTGTGCAGGCTGGTCAGATGGTGTGGATGGGATAGGCTGAGGAACAGGAGACAGAGACAGGCTGGAGGCAGTCAGAAGAGGGAGGCTGGAAACAGGGACAATGGCTGCCGTCAGTGCTGAGGCCAGAGCGTTGAACGATCGTTGATGGGCAGCCTGACCCGAATGAATGCCCTCCAGGTAGGCATTGCTCCGATGCACCTCCCTTTCTACCCCCTGGATGGCATTCAAAAGGGTAGTCTGCCCAACAATGAGCGTCCTCACAAGGTCAATGAGCTCCGCACTGAGGGCAGCAGGGGTGACAGGGGCAGGGGCTGAGGTGCCTGGGGCGAAGGAGACGCCCGCCTTCCTGGGCGAGCTGGCACGGAGCGTAGGCTGTGGGGCTGCAGGGAGGGCGGGGCTGGTGCGCTGGGTGGCGGCTGTACCTGTAGAGGTGGGGGTCCCGGATGTTTCCGCCACCGCTAGGGAGCACCCATCCGAGGACGTGTCTGTGTCGCTGCTCTCACCACCGGTCCCCGTTGTGGTGCTCCCCTCGCCCTCCGGATCACTGGTGCCCTCGGTGTCTGTTCCTGGGCCCACCGGGGCCTTGTGACTTGCAGCTCCCTCGTGCTCCGATGCCAAATCTCCTCCGCCTGATGATGCTAATGCACACATGCACAAGAAGATGAAGAAGAAGGGGGGGGGGGAGAAAAAGAAGACCAGGTTGAGTGCATGCAATGTCAACACCGTTGGCGGAGAGGACAGACACAGGAGCCTCATGCACTAAGCCGCGCATTCGGGGTACACTACTCAGTACTTCTGACTAAGACAACAGGTCAAGAGAGGACAAACGCGCAGATGTGTGAGGCTGGACCATCAATAGCTGTACTTGTCACCCTACAGAGGTGGGGGCCGGGAGCACAGGGCCATGCCTAAGGGAGAGGACTACACTACAGAAAGCGCCCTGGCCTAATGTCACCCACAACCCTCCTCCCCCACCCAGACGCCTCCACTGCGCAGAAAGATAGCAGAATGTGCTGATACTCACCCCCTTGTATCTGCTGTGATGCTCTCAAGCGCCCATCCAAATCCGGGTAGGCCACCGCCAGGATCCGGGACATCAGGGGGGTCAGGGTACGACTGGCACCCCTCCTAGGTTGGGAGGCCATCCCCAGCAGTGACTCGGCGGTCTTCCTGGTTCCGCGGCGGATGTCCTCCCACCTCTTGCGGCAGTGAGTGCCCCGTCTGACGTGGACCCCCAGGGCCCGGACTTCCTTGGCGATGGCACGCCAAATCTCGACTTTCTGATGGGCGCTGACCTATGTGACATGTACAGGGTGGGAAGGAAACATTCATCAACTTACTGCATGTTAGATGTGATTGGGCCCCCCCTCCCCAACCTTGCCATATGGCACATGCTCTCATCTGTCGTGCGTTGCACTCCTCATTCGCCCCCCACCCCACCAACTTACATCCACCCCACTCCACACAGGCATCGCCCATTCAATGTGCACCCAGTGTACTTACCTGTTGGTCTGGAGGACCGTAGAGTAACGCATACTGGGGGAGGACCCCATCCACGAGCTTCTCCAACTCTTCAGACGTGAAGGCAGGGGCCCTTTCCCCAGTCGCAGCAGCCATTGTCACTTCCAGACCGAGGTCACAGCAGCACTTGCAGTATAGGTCCTCTCCTGTGGATGATCAGGTCTCGAGTGATTAGGCAGATAGAAAATGGCGGTCACGCCCGCGGCGTTGCGTACCGCTACCGCCGGCGCACATCGTCATTGGCTCCTGAAACCCATAGTATTCAATGTTATCCAATGCGGCTCCGTGTAGCGGTCTTCGACCGCCTACCGCCATGGTGTGCTCCGCCAGCGCACTGACCTCACATCCCATTGTCCCACTTCACAGGTCAGGCAGCCGTCATTTCAAGGGCCCACATGGCATAATTCCTACTGCGACACACAGGCCTAGGCCTTGCATTGCCACACATACACGCCTTTCAAAACATAGATAACCGTGTGCTATGCAAGCTGTGGTGAACGTACCAGTGATTGGCTTGGCTCTGTGCTCCATGTTGTCATTCCTAGGCACCGTCCGCTGGGACTTGCGAGGAGAAGGATGAATCCTCGCGTGTACCGACCGCTGGTGGACCTGTCGACAATGGAAGAACGCCACATCATACTACGATACCGACTTGACCGTGCCACTATCCATGAACTGTGTGCCCAGCTGGAGCCAGCCCTGATGTCCCCCATCCGCCAACCCACAGGAATTCCCCCTCTGGTGCAGGTTCTGTCAGTCCTCCATTTTCTTGCAAGTGGCTCATTCCAGACAACAGTGGCCATGTCATCTGGAATGTCTCAGCCTATGTTTTGCAAAGTTTTGTCTAGAGTGTTGTCTGCCCTGACGAAACACATGCAGAGTTACATTATATTCCCTGAGGAGGTTGATTTGGCCACTGTGAAGGGTGATTTTTATGCCCTTGGACATATTCCCAACATCATTGGTGCCATTGATGGGACCCATGTAGCCTTAGTCCCCCCAAAAAACGATGAGCAGGTGTACAGAAACAGGAAAAGTTACCATTCTATGAACGTCCAGGTGGTCTGTTTGGCTGACCAGTACATCTCCCATGTGAATGCCATGTTCCCTGGGTCAGTGCATGACGCGTATGTGATGCGTAATAGCAGCATCCCTTATGTGATGGAACAGCTACAGAGACAACGTGTGTGGCTAATAGGTGACTCTGGTTACCCCAACCTGCCTTGGCTATTGACCCCAGTGAGGAATCCCCGGACCAGGGCTGAGGAACGGTACAATGAGGCCCATGGGCGAACTAGGAGGATCATAGAAAGGACCTTTGGGCTCCTGAAGGCCAGATTTAGGTGCCTGCATATGACAGGGGGTTCCCTGATGTACTCACCAAAGAAGGTGTGCCAGATCATCGTGGCCTGCTGTATGCTTCACAATCTGGCATTGCGACGTCAGGTGCCTTTCCTGCAGGAGGATGGTCCAGATGGTGGTGTTGAAGCAGCTGTGGAGCCTGCGGAGAGTGAAGAGGAGGAAGACTCAGAGGACGACACAGACAACAGGGACAGAGTTATCCAACAGTATTTTCAGTAGCACACAGGTAAGAATCAACCACGCCATTTTACTTTTCCAGCAAGCCTCCTGCTTCTCAACTTTGTCTATGACCCCCCAGTTCTTTTAAACTGATGTTTGATTTTCCCTTCCCTTTTCAGTGCTATATGACCCACTCCGTGACTACTGCTTGGTTAGCACATGGACTAATGCTTATTGATCTCGGTATGTGTTCAGCACAAAGTTAACAGAACATAATTGATCGGTAATGTGTTATACATTTGTAAATAATACAGCCTGACTCCTGTTTGATTTCAGTGCATTGAGTGATTTATTTTTTGTGCTAGATAATGGTACATGATATAAACACGGTGATGGGTGGGGGTGGAGTAATGGCCATGGCAGAGTCCAGTTCTCAGTCTCACAGGTGCATTGTCCATATGCCTGTGGAATGATGGAGCAGGGGCAGTTCAAGGTTGGACAGGGTGGCAATGTGGGACAGTGGGATGACTTCAGGGGGTGTCTCATGCTGGCGGGGGTCTTGACATCCTACTCTGTCGATTTTTTTGATCTCAGGCTCCTCTTGCGGGGTGGTTGTTCTTCAGCAGGAGGTGGGGTTCTGGTGGCCTGTCGTTGTGGTGGGGCCTCCTGTCCACTAGCGCCGGCGGAGGTGGTAGGCTGTTCCTGGCTAGTGACAGGGGCCCTGTGTGGTGCCACATGGTCCCGCAACGTGTCTTCTATCCGGTTGAGGGCCTGGACTATGCTCCCCATAGCGGTAGAGATGTTGGTGAGTTGATTGGTGAACCCCATGTAGCGTTCCTCCTGCTGTGCCTGGATCTCCTGGAACCTGGCCAGTACCGTCGCCATCGTCTCTTGGGAGTGGTGGTAGGCTGCCATGATGGTGGTGAGGGCCTCTTGGAGAGTGGGTTCCCTGGGCCTCTCCTCCCCCCCCTGTCGCACAGCAGCCCACCGAGTTGCCCTGTTTCCCTGGGCCTCTGTCCCCTGGACGGTGTGCCCACTACCACTGCCCCCAGGTCCCTGTTGTTGTTGGGGTGGTGGGTTAGCCTGGGTGCCCTGTAGTGGCAGACACACCGCTGATTGACCTGTCCTAGAGACAGAGGCATGGGCCCGCTGGGTGGGAGCTGTGCTGTTGGTCCCAGAGGGGGTTGGGTCTGCTGTGGCCTGTATGTGGGGAACCGACTGTCCAGAGGTCCCCGATGGTCCGGGCTGGTCATCAGGTTCCAGGTCGACAGAGCTGCTGTCATCACTGGGGGCCTCTTCCGGGGGGGGGGATGGACATTTCTGGACCCTCCTGGCCGGTGTGTTGGCGTTCGGGTCCTGCATGGGGTAAGAGAGTATGGTTATTGTTTCTGTGTGTGCTATTGCGTGCCATTGATTGGTACCCTTGTCCCCCAGTGCTGCCATTCCCTTGGGGGAGGTGTTGTGGGGGTGTTTTTTGGGGGGGGGGGGTATGTGCAGTGGTCATGCTTGGGTGATGGGTGTCCATAGTTTGTGGGGGCATGCAGGGGTTGGTGTTGGGTGGGTTGTGCTGGAGAGTCATTCTCAGGGAGGATGTGTGATGGGGGGTTGGGGGTGAGGGTGGTGGTGGGGGTTAGCATGCTGGGGGCGGGGGTGAAGTAGTTGAGATTGTACTTACCAGAGTCCATTCCTCCGTGTACTCCAGCGAGGCCATCAGGATGCAGGATGTTTAGTACCTCTTGCTCCCATGCTGTGAATTCGGGTGGAGTGGGTGGGGGTCCCCCGCCAGTCTTCTGCACTGCGATGTTGTGTCGCGAGACCATCGAGCGCACCTTTCCCCTTAAGTCGTTCCAGCGTTTGCGGATGTCGTCTCGATTTCTGGGATGCTGTCCCACCGCGTTGACCCTGTCCACGATCCGCTGCCATAGCTCCGCCTTCCTGGCTATGGTGGTGTGCTGCACCTGTGAGCCGAAGAGCTGCGGTTCAACTCTTATGATTTCCTCCACCATGACCCGGAGTTCTTGGTCCGAAAAGCGTGGGTGCCTTTGGGGTGCCATGGGGTGGTGTGGATGAGGTGTGGGGTGGTGTATATGGTGAGGAGTGTGTTGGTGTGTGGTGCTTTGTGCTTCTATGTGGTGTGTGTGATGGTGTACAGGGAGTGCAGAATTATTAGGCAAGTTGTATTTTTGAGGATTAATTTTATTATTGAACAACAACCATGTTCTCAATGAACCCAAAAAACTCATTAATATCAAAGCTGAATATTTTTGGAAGTAGTTTTTAGTTTGTTTTTAGTTTTAGCTATGTTAGGGGGATATCTGTGTGTGCAGGTGACTATTACTGTGCATAATTATTAGGCAACTTAACAAAAAAAAATATATACCCATTTCAATTATTTATTATTACCAGTGAAACCAATATAACATCTCAACATTCACAAATATACATTTCTGACATTCAAAAACAAAACAAAAACAAATCAGTGACCAATATAGCCACCTTTCTTTGCAAGGACACTCAAAAGCCTGCCATCCATGGATTCTGTCAGTGTTTTGATCTGTTCACCATCAACATTGCGTGCAGCAGCAACCACAGCCTCCCAGACACTGTTCAGAGAGGTGTACTGTTTTCCCTCCTTGTAAATCTCACATTTGATGATGGACCACAGGTTCTCAATGGGGTTCAGATCAGGTGAACAAGGAGGCCATGTCATTAGATTTCCTTCTTTTATACCCTTTCTTGCCAGCCACGCTGTGGAGTACTTGGACGCGTGTGATGGAGCATTGTCTTGCATGAAAACCATGTTTTTCTTGAAGGATGCAGACTTCTTCCTGTACCACTGCTTGAAGAAGGTGTCTTCCAGGAACTGGCAGTAGGACTGGGAGTTGAGCTTGACTCCATCCTCAACCCGAAAAGGCCCCACAAGCTCATCTTTGATGATACCAGCCCAAACCAGTACTCCACCTCCACCTTGCTGGCGTCTGAGTCGGACTGGAGCTCTCTGCCCTTTACCAATCCAGCCACGGGCCCATCCATCTGGCCCATCAAGACTCACTCTCATTTCATCTGTCCATAAAACCTTAGAAAAATCAGTCTTGAGATATTTCTTGGCCCAGTCTTGACGTTTCAGCTTGTGTGTCTTGTTCAGTGGTGGTCGTCTTTCAGCCTTTCTTACCTTGGCCATGTCTCTGAGTATTGCACACCTTGTGCTTTTGGGCACTCCAGTGATGTTGCAGCTCTGAAATATGGCCAAACTGGTGGCAAGTGGCATCGTGGCAGCTGCACGCTTGACTTTTCTCAGTTCATGGGCAGTTATTTTGCGCCTTGGTTTTTCCACACGCTTCTTGCGACCCTGTTGACTATTTTGAATGAAACGCTTGATTGTTCGATGATCACGCTTCAGAAGCTTTGCAATTTTAAGAGTGCTGCATCCCTCTGCAAGATATCTCACTATTTTTTACTTTTCTGAGCCTGTCAAGTCCTTCTTTTGACCCATTTTGCCAAAGGAAAGGAAGTTGCCTAATAATTATGCACACCTGATATAGGGTGTTGATGTCATTAGACCACACCCCTTCTCATTACAGAGATGCACATCACCTAATATGCTTAATTGGTAGTAGGCTTTCGAGCCTATACAGCTTGAAGTAAGACAACATGCATAAAGAGGATGATGTGGTCAAAATACTCATTTGCCTAATAATTCTGCACTCCCTGTAGTGTGCCACTGTGTGATGTAGCTCTCTATTCTGTGATGTGTCTCTCTCTCCTTCGTCTCTGATCTTCGGTCGTAGGGGTTTGTGGGTGATGTGGGTGTGTGTTTTATAGTTGTATGGATGTGTGGGAGTGTTGTTGGTATGTGTGTCAGGTGTGTGTATTTCAAATTGCCCAATGTGGCAGTGTTTTGGAGCTGTGTGTGTATTTTGACTGCGGCGGTGTGTACCGCCAATAGAATACCGCGGTTGAAAGACCGCCGCGTGGATTGGTGGGTCAGAATGCCATGGGCGTGTTTGTGTTGCCGTGGCGGTGGAGGTTTGGTCATCTCCAGTTTTCCGCGGCCCGCTGATGAGGTGGCCTTCCTTGGATGTCGGGTTTTTGGCGGATTCACAGTTGGTGGTCAGAATGACCGTGGCGGTTTACCGCGGCGGTAGTATGGCGGAGTTCTGACCGGCGGTATGGCCCTTTTACCGCCAAGGTCAGAATGACCCCCTGTGTGTGTTGGTACAAATACTTTACACCTAGCACTCTGAAGTTAAGCCTACTGCTCTGCCAAGCCACCAAGGGGGTAAGCAGGGGTTAGCTGAGGGTGATTCTCTTTTACCCTGACTAGAGTGAGGGTCCTTGCTTGAACAGGGGGTAACATGACTGTCAACCAAAGACCCCATTTCTAACAATGCTCTACTCAGCGCGACATGGCATTTAAGGAATAGGTACAATAATTTGGGAAGCAAAATATTTTTTTCATTCTTATCCCCCCTACTATGTGAATTTATATAATTATCCCCTACTCAATCCAAGTAGCTAATTTCTCTACTCCATGGCCATAATTGTCCCTGATTACAATGACAAAATTCCTATACTCTTACCTAGGCAGCGAATCTAATCTGTTCTTCAGTGCAGCAGGAATTCCTTCCCAGGTTTCAGATAAACCATGCAATTGGAAAAAATATCACATTTCCCATAATTTATGCATAACTGAGTATTGAATGACTAGATGTAGTGATTAGTCATAAAACAGCACATCGTAAACATATAGCAACAATAGGTGAGCATATGCTCTTAATCGTATTGCACTATGAAAATAGAATTTGTGAGTTAAGAAGCTGGCCAGTGGTTTGGAGGGGCATCTTCAGACCCACTTCCAAGACTCCAGGACTGGGGTGGTGCCACTTAGGAGTGGGGGGTGGTTAGGCCTCACAGCAGACAGAGTCCAGGTGCTGGGTTCCAGGTGGTCAGAACATTTTTTTGTCCCTGTGGCTCTGACCAGATGGCCAGCAAACTAGAAGCAGGACAGCAGAATAACAGGGTAGCCGGCCTTCTTGCAGACAGCACAGCAGTCCTTCTGAGTCTTCCACAGGTCAAGAGGAGTACTGAAGAGTTCGGTCTGACGGTCTAATGTTTATACCTGGTGTATGAGACGGTTCTGGAGGTTTCCACCACCATGGGATATCTGCTATTTTCTGGCTGCTAGCCCTGGCCTCCACCAGTGGCCGGAAACTCTGTTTCTGCCTGCTGACCCAGCGGGAAACTCTTAATGGGGCCCACTGGAAGGAGGCCACACTGGCAGTAACCTGACCGCTGGAGTTTGGCAGACAGCCTTTTCCGTCCACAAAACTGATATTGGCCCCCTTGGTGTTGATCCTTTGAGAATCTTGCTTTATTTGCTTCAGTTAATATGCTTTATCTCAATGCTTGTTTGAATGTTATCCTCTTGTACAGCACTTTTATGATTTTAGACTATTCTCAATATAGCAAATTGCAAATAAATAAATAATAAATACTCACTTATGAGTTTGATCCATATCACACATCTGCATTTGAGCTTTCGAGATGGTGGTTTTGCACTGATTTGTCAGAGAATTTCATAGGCAGGCCACCCACACCAAAAAGGTCAGTGGCCCACCTTGGAGACTGGGAAGAAAAGTCTGGCACATTACCTTATTACTGACAGGCTGAGGCATGTCTACCTCTCACTGTGATAACTGCTGCACTAGCTATCCTTTGCACTGGCACAGCATGATCTTCATGAAAATATCATCATCTCCTCTTCTCCACAGTCACCAACTGTTTTCTACTCTGGTATGTGCACAGGTATAAGGGGGGAGGGGGGAAGGCTTATTCTAGGTTTGAAAGCCATGGACCATGCCAACAGACTCACTAAAGGTCCATTTTGCCACTAACCATTTGTGGGCCAGAACTGCAATGTGGGTTGAAAGGTGAACTGGTGCGCCTCAAGACCCTCTGACACCATCAGGCCACAGCCCAAATCTGCCTGCCCACAGACCTCCAATGAATCATCCCTGAGCTATGGGGGGCAGTCGACCTTAACAGTACCAAATATCTACCGGATTGTAGATTTGGTGGCTGAAGACGTTTGCGCAACAGCAGTCTTGGTGGATGGGTCACCATTGCCTCCAATGGTGCATTCCTCAACAATGACTGAACTGGAACTTTTATTTAACTGAGTGAGGCTCAAAAATAAACCAGTAGATAGGGATGAGAGCTCAGAGGCACTGGAGTTGCAGGAACTATGGGCATGCATCATATTTGTAGTTCGACAATCAGATGTTTTTTAAACCTGTGTTATCAAGTGTGATCCTGTCCAGAGGAGACTAGAATAAGTGAAGGTTCCGAATCAATGCCTGGCAGGAAGGCAGGGAAATGCATATAATTTAGCATGTTTTGATAAAAGAGTTTTACATCATTAGGAGTTTAGTTTGAAGAGGCAGAGTAAGATTTTGCATATTTTTATTACTGTAATGAATGGTGATGTAATTTGGAGAAGATACTGAAAAGTTCTCTGTGTTTGTTTTGGATTTTGTCTGTTATTACGGTATTAATGGTTTGTGAAAGTCTTAAATTGAAATGTCATATTCTTCCTTCAGTTTTTCAAAAATAACTGGCTGAATGTTTACAGATCCTTTTATTTTGTGTTTAGCTTCTCTGGTATGCCCTGTAAAAGAAATGGGATGAGTGGTAACGCCACATTTGGATTTCAGGATGGGGTATCCCACCCAGTGCTGAAGTTATGTTCATACTAAGGATTTCAGAGAGAGAGGTCACATCATGAAAGCGGTTTATGAAAGGGAGAGTTCCAATTAATTATTTAATAAAGGCTTACTTAGGTATGGGTTAATTCTTAACCAACCACCTAACATCTAGGATGGAATTGGAACTCTGGGGGTAATGGTTTTTAGCAGAAGACTGAAAGAGATCAGGTGCTGCTTGTACCAAGACACAGGGGTGGAGAAAGCTAGAAAAAGGCCAGTAGACAGACTCGATCAACAGTCTGTCCATGTTCACATGTGCGGCTATTGATAATTTATGTATAGGCATTATATCTCACACCAATATTTACGGAAGAATTGATGGTATTATTGATTAATGTTTTTCAAGTTTCCATTCAGGATGTTCTTATTAATATATTGCGAGCAGCTGACTTCAAAGATTTCAGCGGAGAAGGCACTGAAAAGCACCTTAACAGTCAGCGATGTCAGGGGGCTGATACACTATGCTGGTGCAGTTGTGAGTGAAGTATCTATCCATTGTGTACTATCCTTTCATTCCTAAGCTTCTTCAGTACTGCGCCTTCATAAATTTGAACTCAAAGTCTCTTTCACATACACTTATTTTATCACCTCTATCTGTGTCCATTATTTGCATTCTCTCCAACCTGATTTTCAAGCTTATGTTCCCTATCAGTTTCACTTCTAAGTTACTGGTGTGTTGCTTTGCTCTCACTATTCACTTAGTACCCTTGGTGTACTCTGCTCGACCCTCCTTCTCTAGAGATTTGTATTCTTTCAACTTGTGAGTGTACCTATTGCTTTCTCTCTTACTTCTTGTCACGCCTTATCAAAATGCATCACCAATCCAACTACCTCAAGTATATGCAAACTCATCCACTGCCCACCTAAATACAAAAAGATGAAAACGTTCCCCAAAGATATCACTGATCTGGCCATTTAATCTGATCATTATTCTCTAATGACTAGAACGGTCTGGCCATTTGATCTGATAATTATTCTCCAACGACTAGAACATGGGTTAATGAACAGAGCAAGAGTTTTCTCAATTGTCCAACAAAACCAAATAACAATGAAAGTCAAGTCATTGGCTTTCTGTTAACCTAAACTCTATGAATACAAAACTTTGTCCTTGTTCATGTCCACAATAAACTAGTGTTCAGCATCAAGTTTAATCTGCTATCAGCTACACAACTATTTGCTCTGGTCAAAACCTTCCGCAACATCCTTCCATCCTCCCTACTACAGTCCCTTCCTGTCACAGATTCCCTAAACAGTCGATATGCGGAGATGCTCATTCTCACCTGCCACATCTCGATCATAGCCCTTGATCAGGTAGCTTTACTCAAACCATATGAAGGTCTGTCAAACAAATAGCCAAACAGATGTTCACTCATGAGCCCAACTAATTGAAATGTGTGGATCCCGACAGTACAAGAAATTAAGACTGAGAATTAACTGGATGGCATGCTGTGTTCACCATAAAACATAAAATAAATTATACTATGGGAAGAAGGGTCACCCTCCAGACTTACAGCTGTGAACTTGGAGACACCTCAAAAGAATCCCCCATGCACAGTTGGCTGTACCCTTTCTCATTTGCTCTGTAACATCTACTGCCATTCAAGGTCAAAACTGACAGCACCCAACAGGCTCTTCAATGGTTCCTCCCAAGCTACATTCCTGTTGAAGTTTACCACTGTACTTGGAGCTGAAGTCCACCCACAATTACAACTCCTCATGAACCAAAATGTTCAATGAATGGTACTCAACCACAGGCTCACAGTATAAACTCCCATTATCTCTTCCTTCATTAATGCCATCTTCTCTTTTAGAGAAACTCTGCAAAAACTCTCAAAACTATTGTAATATGGCAACTTTCATCATACCGGAAATCAAACAGTTTCCTCAGTGACTATTAGTCTGGCTCATACACCCTAAATGCCATCCCTCCCTTCAGAGCTGCACACCAACATGACAAACATCACTTGAGAAGCGCCATATGACTTAGCCTCTGAAATGTACATAACTCTCTGGGTTTTCACCTTACAATAAAGAGTTTTACATATGCACGCCACTGTGTATTTTGGGATCCAGAAATATGTTGCTGCTTGATGGTCTAATACATACACCAAAAACGGTGCTGGCTCTGCATTTCTAAGCATCGGAATCTGCAGCTAGGCCAGCAGAAGGCACTGTCTTTCAATTTAACTCTATCCAAAATTCTAAGACTGTACTGCACTATGTTTCTCTGCCATACCTCAAAGAGATCGGCACTTGAAGACATTCTTTGGATTAAGGGAAGGCTGAAACTGCACCTACATATGTACTGTCTGACACCTGGGGAGCATTCAAAAGTAAGGAATCTGCAGGTAGAAGTCTCTATCAGATTTTCCAGTAAGGCCATTTTATATGGTGCAGGAAATAGACCAATGATATGCAAGGTTGAATGTTACCTGTAGGCTGAAGCAGCACATAGCATGCTATTTGTTAGAAATTGGGTCTTTGGTTGACAGTCAGGTTACCCCCTGTTCAAGCAAGGACCCTCACTCTACTCAGGGTAAAAGAGAATCACCCTCAGCTAATCCCTGATTACCCTCTTGGCAGCTTAGCAGAGCAGTAGGCTTAACCTCAGAGTGCTAGGTGTTAAGTATTTGTACCAACACACACAGTAACTTAATGAAAACACTACAAAATGACAACACCAGTTTAGAAAAATAGGAAATATTTATCTAAACAAAAGTCAATTTATGATTTTTTAAAGATTAAACTCAAAAATAGCCCTTAGAAACACAAAATGCTTAGATGAGGTGTTAACACGGCGTCGTGACTGAGTCGTTCCCAACAAGCCAACACCAGCGGCGCCGGACACGGAGTCGTGTAGACCCCCAAGTACAGTACCTTTGGTAAAAAGTGAAAACAAGTCGATGCATGAAGTCGGGGATCACGGCGTCTGTGCGAAACGTTGAATCCGCGCACTTCGAGCGGCGTCAGTCACGACGTGGTGCAGGGACTTCCACGGAGTCACGGACTTCAGCGGGGCTGCAGCCGCGTCGGGCCTGCGAAGGTCGTCGCGTTCCAGTGAAGATCACGGAGTCGGTTGCAGGCGGCGTCACCGGATTCAGCAGCGGTGTCGGTCCGAAGTCCATTTCCTTGGATTTCCACCAGCTTTCCTTTCAAGGGCCCAGGGACTGGATAGGGCACCACTTGTCAGAGCAGGAGTCTCTCCAGAGACTGACACTTCAAACAACAGGAGGCAAGCTCTAGATCAAGCCCTTGGAGATTTCTTCACAAGATGGAAGGCACAAAAAGTCCAGTCTTTGCCCTCTTACTCTGGCAGAAGCAGCAACTGCAGGATAGCTCCACAAAGCACAGTCACAGGCAGGGCAGCACTTCTCCTCAGCCCTTCTCCAGGCAGAGATTCCTCTTGATGTCCAGAAGTGATCTAAAGTCTGTGGCTTTGGGTGCCCTTCTTTTACCCAATTTCTCCTTTGAAGTAGGCCTCAAAGGAGTCTCTTTTGAATGTGCCAGACCCGAGACACTCACCAGGGGGTCAGAGACTGCATTGTGTGAGGACAGGCACAGCCCTTTCAGGTGTAAGTGACCACTCCTCCCCTCCCTCCTAGCACAGATGGCTCATCAGGAAATACAGACTACACCCCAGCTCCTTTTTGTCACTGTCTAGTGTGAGGTGCAACCAGCCCAACTGTCAATCTGACCCAGGCAGGGAATCCACAAACAGGCAGAGTCACAGAAATGGTATAAGCAAGAAAATGCTCACTTTCTAAAAGTGGCATTTTCAAACACACAATCTTAAAATCAACTTTACTAAAAGATGTATTTTTAAATTTTGAGCTCAAGACCTCAAACTCCACATGTCCATCCGCTCCCAAAGGGAATCTACACTTTAATCAGATTTAAAGGTAGCCCCCAGGTTAACTTATGAGAGGGACAGGCCTTGCAACAGTGAAAAACGAACTTAGCAATATTTCACTGTCAGGACATATAAAACACATTACTATATGTCCTACCTTAACCATACACTGCACCCTGCCCTTGGGGCTACCTAGGGCCTACCTTAGGGCTGCCTGACATGTAGGAAAAGGGAAGGATTAGGCCTGGCAAGTGGGTACACTTGCCAAGTCAAATTTACAGTTAAAACTGCACACACAGACACTGCAGTGGCAGGTCTGAGACATGATTACAGAGCTACTTATGTGGGTTTTACCATCACTGCTGCAGGCCCACTAGCAGCATTTGATTTACAGGCCCTGGGCAACTCTGGTGCACTGTACTAGGGACTTAATAATAAATCAAATATGCCAATCATGGATAAGCCAATTACATACACATTTTGTAAAGGAGCACTTGCACTTTAGCACTGGTTAGCAGTGGTAAAGAGTCCAGAGTAACAAAATCAGTAAAATCAGAGTCCAGCACACATGAACAACCTGGGGAACAGAGGCAAAAAGTTAAGGGTGACCACGCCAAGGATGAAAAGTCTAACACTATTCATCAGGCTAACATGGAGAATATGGCGAACATGGCTTGATGCCTAAGCATGCAGCCTGGCAACTTTTAAACCTTCAGACATGCCTGTCAAAATAACACTTGGACAGAAAAGAACCCTACTTTTCAATATTCTTCCTAAGTAGGCCTTGTAGCCCACAAGAAGGAAGGGTGTATACTCTTGAAATGTGAAACATGTAAGAACTTAAGGATGACATGTTCCTACAGTGACTAGCCCCCAAGAGTCATTTCACTGTATAATAAAATTATATTTTCATAATTTTGGATTAGAATAAGCTACAGAGTCTATTCAACCACTGTTAATATTTATGAAAAACCCAGTTTAGTCGTGAAGTTGGATTGTTGTTAAATATAATGAAAAAGTAACTTTATAAAGTTGCAGTTGTCTTGCCTGAAGCTCCAGTGGGCTATTTAGCATTAGCCTGCCCGCAGCTGTCCTCCTTGGCACTGCATTCCCCTTGAAGGAGTGTGCAAATGGCTCCCAGAGCAGAGATATTAACTTAGGCCTTTTGGCATGAAGACTTAGATGTGATATATGTTGCTCATCCTCTCTCATCAAGGGCAGTTGGGGAGGGTTCAGGAACTTCGTTTACCTGGAAGGGAACAATGGTGAAACCTGCCAATTCATTGTTAAATCTATAGTGAGACCTAAGGAAGTGGGGCCTTTTGATTCCAGGGCACACTGTGGCCCACCCTGGTTCCATCCCACAGGGAGGGATAGAAGGTCCCAGAACCAGTTTGAAGTGGATGGGAAGCAGGGAGCAATTCATTTTTTCTAGGCACATCCATAGTGCAATGTGGGATAATGTACAGCAAGCCAAACAGGATGTCCTGCAAAACCAACAGACTCAGTCAGACCTTGACCAATGGATACTTGAATTCAAGAGGAATTCATCAGATACAACCTTCAACCCTGGCCCAGTGGAGACTTTGGACTTCGAGAAAAAGTCAGAAGGTAACCTCTTTTATGGGGCTTTGCAGAGGTTTTAGCCGGCCTTGGGTACATCACGGTTGACATCAACTTATGCCTGGGACCCCGTATATCACACCTACAGACATTATGCTGTTTCTTAGCACTTTTTAACCTAAAAACTTTCAGTAACTATTGTGTCATTTTTCTTATTACATTACTTCTTTATTTTTAGACACTGGCTGTGTTATGTTATGACGTTTTACTTTTTTGGTACTGCTAAATACTTTACACACATTTCCTAGTTAAGCTTGTCTGCTCTGTACCATAGTTACCAAGGATTGGGCTCAGGTTTAAATGGCTGAAACTATGTGTTTAACTTGACAAGCTTGTGGACTTATTCTTTTTGTGGATTCACATCCACCCCAATTAATAACCCACTTTCTTACCTGTACCCAGGAGTAAGAAGTAGACTTCAAGAGCCAGTTGGCCGACATACTGTGGGAAATGTGCATGAGGTCCTTTCCATACAGTGACCAGTTAATTAGTTACAACTGTACTATGAGTGAACGATGATGGCCTTCACTTGAGGCCTATACAACAAATATCAAAGTGTGAATAGAGAATAGGCAAGCCCCCCAGAACAAAAAAGTCATAAACTATCAATCAAAATATTGTTGTGTCAGCAAAACAAGTATATTAAAGAGCACACACTAACTTTAGTCTATCTAACACAAGGACTACTTGAGCTCCAACACTGAAACCTAATAGAAACAAAAATGAAAATCTATCATTTACAAATAGCCATGACCATGATAAACAGCCCATCCAAGAAATTGAATGCAATGAAAAAATACAATAAGTCCAATGGTAGAAGTGGACTGACCCATAGCCAACTCTCTCTACCTATATATACTTTTTATTGTACTTTTTGTTGATGAATTGATAACATGAAGTCATCCAGATGGCTAAAACTGTTACTGGAGTCCTCTGGCCCGGTGAGCACGAGCCCCAGTCTGGGAAGACCCATTGCTCTTAGGACATCAACTGCATTTGGTAACTGGAACTGGATGATATTAATTTAAGCAATCTACCCATCACTTTTTGTTGCCCTCAGTGCAAAGGGTCTGCACAGACATTGGCCCCGTGCTCACTGTGCCATAAGACTCAAACTGCACACTACTGACAAGGTCCACATAGGCCTAACTGGCCTAGGGTTGCTTGTTACTTGTGCTCCTGTTCAGAAGGGACTTGGCCTGCCAGTTCGAGATTGATTCTTCCTAATGTGGCAGGTCTAAGGCTGATTTGGAAGTGGCTGGTTTCTGACAGAGGTGGCATGGTGGGCAAAATAATGATGGGCTAAAATGTGGATAAGAGTCATTAACAGCAGATGACATTAAGTTAAGCAATCTACTTATCACCTTTTTCTTGTCCTCAGAGCAGAGCTCTAACTATGATGGGTATGCCCAGACATGGGTCCTGTGCTCACTGTATCACAGGATACAAAATGCACCCTACTATTAAGGCTCGTATATGCAGAGACTGGTGTGGTGTTGTTTACATTCCTGTTCTGAGGAGTCATCTAGGATGGATCTTATTGGAGCAGAATCAATGCTTATCTGCATATGGCTGGTTCTTGTCTGAGGTGGCATGGTGGGCAAAAAGAAACAGACTAGATTTTGTCCAAGAACGTTTATCAGTAGCAGAGATTAATTCAAGCAATCTAACAATAATTTTTTAGTTGTCGTCTTATAATGAGGACAGTGAGCACGGCATACCTAACGAAGAACCTGTTGCATCTACTCGCTTCTGCAAGTACAAAATTACTGAAAACCTTAACAAAGCCTCAGACATCATGAAAACACTGCATTAGGGAACTTAATGCCTAGCATTCAAGGGTATTATATCCTTCACCTAGAGCTCGCCTGCATTCACGCACACTTGACCTGACAAAAGCATTGCAGAATTGAACCGTCAATGTATTTTACATCGTACAATGAGTGCTTAAAAAGAAGAAATAGGAAATCCTCATTCAATATATGTTATTTTTACGAATAACAAGCAATGGCAAAACCAATAGGTTTCACTTTTAAAAAGCAAATGGCAATCTATTGACTTTCACTATGTGAGAAATTGAGTTGCTGGTTGAGGGGGGTTGAACCCTACTCAGACAACAGCCACAATCCTGGTCAGGGTGAACCACAAAGTCACTAAATTGACCTCTACTTAACCCACTGGTAACGTGGCACAAAAGCAGTCAGGCTTAACTTAGAGGCAATGAGTAAAGTATGGGCCACCATCCCTGTGGGAATTGTAATGTATGTTGTCTGACCAGACATTTGACTAAGTTAGATTTTGACTCCATCGGGCCTTGGTACCTTAAAAAACATACTAATTGTAATACCAAGAACTGTATTTACATGATATCGTGCCCTTGTGATCTACGCTACATCGGGATGACGTCCAGACCAGTCAAGACACATATCAACGAACATAGGAGTAACATTAGATGTAAAAAGATCACTACCAAACTTAGTGCTCACTTTCTGGAGATCAATCACTCCCCCGACGATCTATGGTGGGTTGTCATTGAGGCACCAGCAATACGCCCCGATAACCCGAGGGCATTGTTTAAGATCGAACAAAAAGGGGTTTTCAAATTAGGGACACATTTAAGGGGTCTCAATGATGACATCCCTTGGACCACCTTATCACCATGAATTTTAGGTGATCCATTAGTCTTGCATTACTCTATCTTCTACAGTGACCTGTTCTTGCACCTGATGAGATTGCAATTTCTCTTCCCTTCCTAGTCTTGAGACTTTGTTTAGCAAGATATTGACCTAACATCACTTAGAAGTTTCTACAGTGTGACTTTGTCTAGTCAGGCAACTGTCAGTCCTCTCATTATAGCTTTCTGGAGAGCACCATTGATAATTGATTTAGTGCCCTCCAATACGTTGACCTGCCTAACCACGTTGCACGTTTTGTCCTGTACCATTCAACTGATTTTTGACGTTTTCACTATCATTCATCTCAGAACGATTTTTATTGGTTGTTCTGGTGTGGCAGCCCATTCAACTTGGGCGCCACCAAATAATGAGTATTTACTAGCCCCTCGTTATTTTTGCCATTATTGTACTTTCTTCGATAAACAACTCCTCTGTGGTAGACTTGGGCGCCCCTCCATCACGGACATCTTATACACAGTCCGATCGTCTGTAAGGGACGACTATTACGCTCCCTTCCTATAGTCCTTCGTCCGTCCCCAATTCGGACGCGGTCCTCGTTTGTCCGTCGTTTATTTTTAAGCAGCGACGTACTCGGGCGTAGGCTTCCCTGCCTCCATTTAAATCCCGGAGAACGTCCGACCCGGTTGTTTTCCGGGTCGCGTGTCTTCAAAACTAGGTTCAACAAGCTGAACCTTGGACTAATATGTGAGTAACCTACCCCCCCTTATGAACAGTATTATTTAGTGTGGATTGATATTCACTACTTACCGCCTTCCACCATTCTTACTGATTATTTTATATATATACCCCACGCACCTGATCAAGTTGTTATTTCAGGGGGTTACGAATGAGAGGCTCTGCACTAATTTTGGTTCTCATCATTTTTCTCTAATTGATTTTTTACTCTAATTGTTTTTCACCATTATGATTTTCATGGGCCATTTAATATTTCCTATTGGAGGGCATAATCCAACACTGAGCAGAATAGATCTACCGGCGATTAGTCGTGTTTGATCATTCAGCTAATAGGCACTTTGCAGAACACATGCCATTTGGAGGGGAGTATCCCACATAGCACAAAATAGATCGACCACTTATAGATCGATACTTTTCTCATTTGTTCAATTGATTAGACAGTCACGTTTCTGTGCTGTTGACAATTTGCAGCAGCTTCCTCTTTTACCTTTTTTCTACCTTTTGTCCTATTTTATTACTGCCCATGTGATTGACCATTTTGACGTAATGATATGTCATTTTCCTTGTTTAGTTTAGCTACCTACTTAACATTTTGTTATCATCAATCACATGCAGCGTCACCAAGAGCCTTTGAAATGCACCACCCATTGGAACCTGATCTCGAATAGGGATCGGTAAGCATATGTTGATGTGTGGTGTACCTTGTTTAGCCTTCCATGTAATTCATTTTACATTCCGACATTTGTCTATTGTTCCTTTGTTTCCTAGGTTACCTGTGTCAACCAGTTAACTTGACTTCAAGTTAACACACATATTTTAGAGTATTCGTGTTTGTGATATTCACTCTCACTAATGAACTGTATAGGTCCTGATGAAGCGTCAATGGATCCGGCTGGACCAATGGAAGCGAAACATGTCGACCAGTGAAATTAAGGTCCTTTTAGTTTCAAGGAGCCTTGATTAGATCACCTTAGAAAGACTTTGAGCATTATCCTCATTTTTCTTTCAACTTTTTATTTTTAATCTTGGTCTTCATCCATGTTATCTTAGTCTGAATAAATGATTGTGGTTTATGGATGAATAACCAATTTTAACTTATTTTTGCACTCTTTTGGTGGTGACTTTGAGCATCACGTCACTTTGGCTGAGAGCACCCCAGTACTGAAGTGCCCACTAGGCATTGCAGCGCCAGCCTAGCGAGGAGCAATTCCCAATGATGATGCCAGCCGTCCAATATGACGCTTGAGGGTTCTAGCTCCTGAGATCACAGGTCTCCTTGCGTTATTGTTTTGTTTGGAACAGTGTACTCTTTTTCTATTACTACTGTTGGGAGGTTGTACACTGGACCTGAATACTCCCGGTCCCTCTTTTCTTTGTTTGTGAAGTATTCATACAGCACACAAACAGTAAAAGTGAAAACAACACACAAGAAAAATCTCACACCAAATAATAAAAATGTATGACACCATAAGCAGCAAAAATTCAAACCGTAGAACTGGAGATATGCAATTTTAAAGATTACACGTGTGTATTGGGACTAAAAGCAGAAAGGGCCACTTATGGCCATCTGGTCCTGTAAGACCGGGTTAAATTCACAAGTTAAGGCCGACTGTGATGAAGCGCAGGCCGGATAAGGGGACAAGGTTAGTCCAGCCAAAAAGGTTACCTTCTAAAGCCTGGTGCACAGGGTCTAAGTGGCAGTGGAGGAGGCCGCCAGGAGCCAGGAGAGCAAGGTGGATGGTTGTTGCTGTAGCGTGAAGAGCAGACCAGATGTTGTGGATAGTCCTCACTGTAGCACCAAGATCTTGTCAGCTGCGTGGACAGTCGTTGCTGGAGATTTGGGTTGGCAGTCATTGCTGTTGCATGAACTGCAGATCTCGCATTGCCGGTTGATGCTGGCCGTCGCTGTAGCGCAAACAGTCAGGTTCCCCGGAGCTTTACATTTCCGGTCATCATGGGCAACAAGATTATGGGGGCGAATGGGCATGAAAGTTTGACCTGGCTAACTCTCTGATTTGAATGTTTTATCTGGAGCAAGGGGCTTCAGAGAGATGTGGCAGGATCCACACAGCTACTGTATTGTACGCAAGGTTTTTTATTCATGTTAGGCCTTAGATACAGGCTCAGTTCCTGTAGCTCTGATAAATCTACCACAAAATGTAAGTAAGTGCTGGTTTCGCCCAGCAAACCTACACAATGCATTACATCAACACAATGCCACCCACATGTACCCTTCAAAGCATCAGCTGCCACATCTAGTGGAAGGGAACCAGCAAGAGACAGCACACCTCCTTTTCTTCCAAACAAAGACTACAGAGGAACATGAACAGCAAAACATGGCCACTACAAACAACAGGGAAAAGGACTTCATGAAAGAGCAAAGAGAAGGAATCACAAAATCTTAACCTCACAAACTCTGCCAAAAGTCAACACCAATTACAACACATAAACATGATTTACAGCAATACTCACCACTCTATGGACAACCAGAAAGAATAAAAAAAGGACACTAAAGTGAAGGGCATTCTGCGACGAGTCGAGACAAGACCTTGCGAACCCAGAGCTGACAATAAACTTACCATCATGATGGCACAATTCTAACATCACACCCAGGGTGTCGATTCACACACCAGCAAGAGACAAAGATAAATGTCGTAAATAGGATTTCTACCCTAGTATGTAGGGGTTTATGGAAGGTGGTGAAGAAGCATACACAAACTGTACAGTTTATTTTGCAGCACCAGTTTTTCCAAAAACAGTATGCCTGTACTTCATAATTTGCCCTGTTTACAACTTACCAGACTGTCTGCTAGATAAATTTGGTGATGCAAAACTCAGTCCAGGATAGTCACTATGTAACTATGCTTATGTCTCATTTTTATATTTTCTATAGAAAATGCCTTTTTATATTTGCTACTAATTTTGGTGAGGTTTGACAAGCAACTGTAACTCTGGCAGGCAATGAGGTTTTGCACTGTAGCCACTGTTAATACCCTGTCTTCTCATTAACTTTTGTTTTTTTCCGGGAAATGTCATTGGTGTCTAATGATGTATGTCTGTTCCTATGGAACTGCTTCAATAACTGCCAAGTGCCCTGAGATTCATTCCCCCTAAATTTCTAGGGCGGTGAACAATGCCTGTGAAGGCTGACAGTGCCCTCACAGCATTTTGGGCCAAGAAGAACCAGGGCTGCTGGACATGCTCCACACCCTATCCATGAGCGACAGTGGTGCTACTGCAGCTGCCAGAGGGATCCTTCACTCTTATTTTGTTGTGGTGTTGTGGGTGAAGGAGGGCTGGTATAGCTGACAACTGTCCCAGAGCCATGTTCACAACTGCAATTGCTGATTCGGCGCAGCAATCACCCAAGGGCAATGTGGGGGGAAACAAATGTACTCCCACCTGCTTTTGGGCAAGGCGGGTGGCTAACACATACCACCACCGCCCTTAGTAAGAACCATGTCTGCCCTACCATCTCCTCCTTTCAGGACTGCACTGAAGTGGTTACTCGTTATGAAAGTTGCTTGAAGAGATGGGTTTTCAGCTGTGGATCCCGGCAGATCTGGGCTTGGATTCGATGCCGGAGTCTGCATATCCTAACTATCCAGGCATTGCTCAAGCATCTACATCTGCTACTCCAGGAACTCAGCATAAGCTTTAACACAAATGACATGAATAATTACACAAGCCGTGAAAAGCCAATACCTATTATATTTTCTGTTTAACATACCTGCCTTCCCTAATTCCCTACAGCCCACACTTCTACTTCTTCAGACGCTAGCAATCAACCCAACCTGCTCCCACTTTTCACCTACTCTGGTCATTCTTTATATCCTTTAGCAAACTTTTGTCATAAAGACTCCTGTTCTTCTGCCCTCCTGTTCCTCATTTGAACATATCTGTACAAAGCTCACTGATGACTTCTGGAGAAGCTGGCACCGTTTCAAGCGATACATGGCATCAATAATGATTTGGAGTTCACTGCGAATTGAATCCTTTCTGTTCAATCAATCTGCCTCGTATTTACGGGCTTCTCTATTTCAATCATGCCCCTCCATCCATTTTTTCCACTTTAAGCTGTTCACATCCAGGCCTTCACTTCTCTAGAAGATACATTACCTATAAAGAGCATAGAGTGTTTCCGAGCAAACTGTAAACCTTCATTTCTGTCCACCTCACGGTCAGTCTGTGAAAGAAATAAAAAAAAAGAGCTTTGACAATAGTCTGTTGCCATTAAATCGAAAGTCTTAAGAACTGGAGATTAATTAACACACAACACTGCAGTAAGCAAGTATAAAGCAATTTTATAATGCTCACAATTATAAGGTCATCAGAATCCACTGGCATTACACAAAATGATCGGGGAGTGGAACACGCAAAAAATATTGAGGTGCACTCGGGATTGCGAACATCCAGATCCTACCCAACCAACCAACTTTACGGTCATGAAATGGTGCTCAGCTTCAATGGGATAAGGGGTTGTGAGCTCCCTCCAGGGTCTGGTGCCCTCAACTCTATTGGCACTGATGTGCCCTGATGCCAGTGTCTGGGGTACCCCAGGCTGTACTGGCACTTGGGTTTGAAACTGCTACCAGTGTCTGATGCCAAGGAATGAACTGGCAAGCAGGGTTACCTGCAGTACAGAGAATGCAGGGGTTTGTATTGCGACTCTGCAAAGAAATATAAAACAACTACCACTGTGGGAAAGAAATATGGGTAAATGAATGCAATACCAAATGGTCTGAGCCTGAAGAGTGTGAACTCGAAAATAACTAGGCCTAGAACTAAAGTCAGGATAGTTTACAAGTATCAAGTTCCTAACTACTTGATATCAATGAACCTAAGGTACCCACGTTAAAAGACTATCAATTATGGATTAATCAACGCTACTGAAACATTAGCAGATAAACATGTACTGCCTGAATATGGTATACTGAACATTGATATGATGGATATGATAGATTGTCCACAACAAACCACCAACTCTAATTCACCTTGATATTAAAGAAGTTGGAGTGATTAATTCAGACCCGATACTTCGGAATCAGCAGTTCAATATTTTAGATATACACATAATTAAAGCTTAGAAATAAATTTGTTTTTCATGAAAAGGTTAAAGTCGATTGTTTTCTAGGCAACTGATCAAACAAAGTTCGATCTCGAAACACCAATATCACTCTGAGATACAACAAACTGTGACAAAGACAGAAAACACCTTGCAGAGCCATTCCTCCTGGCTTCAGTGATGCACAGGTCAAAACTACTGGTTTTGCCCGTCCTGAAGCCTTAATAATGTATGCATCAAGAGATGGGAATGGAACAGTGTAGGCAGGCAGAGGTCCGGCCAGAAAAAGAAGCAGCCCGGAAGTAGAGGAAGAGGTGCGGAATGGGCGCAGGCTGGGAGAGGTGCGTACAAAGGAAGGTGTGTTGGAAGAGATGCACACAGGAAAGTGGTGAGCAAGCCACTCAAGGCTCCGGCAAGGATCGAACCAGAGGCCTGGCTGTGGCTTCTGTCTGCCATCCATGCTCTACCATCATGAGCACAGAATTACAAGCATTTGCAATGTGTCTTCCTAACTGGACTTTTCTTGCCACATAAATTGAAAACGGGAGGTGAGACAGTTGACATAAGCAAGCCAATTCAAAGCACCATGGCCGCCATGCGCGTGAGCGCGAAGGAGAGACACAAAAGGAAAAAGAAGTTCCCTCACAGTCAAACGGATCGACAAATGTGCAATTATCCATGTAACTGGGTTGATGGCCAAGGCGGTAACAAAACCGCCCCAAGGAGGGACAAACATAAATGATTTACCAATGATGATAAAGGATTTTTGAAAGGCAAGCCCATGAATGAGTGCTAGTGATCGGTGGGCGTGGTTAAAAGCCCACAGATAGATTACAACACAACAGAGCGCTTGCAGCTTGACCTAAAAAAACAACGCATAATCCTTTGGAGTTAAAAAAGATAGAAAGGCAGCCATCTAGTGAGTGAAATGTATAATTGGAAATCAGCAAATCTGAGACCACTTTTGGCTTCCATACTTGACCAAACTGTGTAAATCTTGGCAAATATTTTATTATAGAGAATCCTTCTCTTAGTGATCACATATGAGAACACCTTCCTGCATGAGAGTTCATGTTGTGCACTGTTCAAAAACAATGTGATGTATTAAACTGAAACACTTCTGTATGCTAAAGAAATAGATCTTTTGACTTTTAAAGACACTATCATATTTTCAACGTGATGTCTGCTGCATGATTTAGTTTCCAACTGTTTTCATGGCTCTACTGGTGCAGGGGCTCTTAGAGCCAAGCAAGACCCTTGCTAGGCTCTCCTTGTCAATGTGTTGGCTCTAACACAGAGAGAGATATGGAAAGGGAAGAGATATGGACAGAGAGAGGTACAGACGGAGGTGTGAAGATGAAGGCTATGAGCGGAGAGAAGTGCGGATGAGGGAGAGTGACAGGCAAGTAAAGATGCAGGTTGAGAGAAGCTGCGAGCAGACGCGGGGAGGGAGGACGGTGGCTCGCAAAAGTATGAACTGGGAGAGGTATTGTCTGTGTCGAGGTTGTGAGAGGAGTGGGGATAAAGAATTAGGGGCAGGTGAAAGTACGGACAGGAAGAGTTAAATACAAGAAGAGGAGCAAGCAGAGAATGGTGTAGACAGAGAGAGGTGAGGGTGGGAGAGAGAGCCCGGCAGATTTGTGGACCGGAAGAGCTAGAGGCTGGAAGAGGTGCAGAAGTGCTATGTTTAGGGAGAGGTATAGGCAGGGTGAGATATGGCTTGGAAGAGATTCAGGCTGGGTGTAGGTCCAGACAGGGTAACGCTAGGCAGAAGAGATAAAGGGTGGGAGCGGTATAGGGAAGAAGGTACAGAGAGGAAGAAATGGAGGATGCATGAGGAGCACCATGAGATCTGTAGGCAGAGGTAAAGGGGGAGGCAAGAGTGGTGGGCCTGGCAACGGTGTAGAGAAGGAGGAGTGGGGCCAGGAAGAGGCACGGAGAAGGAGATGTGGTAACAAAAAGAGGATGAAGTAAGGAGAGATGGGCAGAGAAAACGGTGGCAGGACGGGGTGAAATGGACGGCCAGAGAAACTTAGAGGAAAGTGGCGTGGACTGAGAAAGATGTAGACAGAGAGAGATGCTGCAGGAAGACCTTTATGTAGGAAAAAATTACCGAAGGGAGAGGTTCAGACAGGTAGCCGTATGGAAAGAAGGGGAGCAGGCATGGAAAGGCGATACGCGGGGCGTGACATAAGAGGGAAAGGTGAGAGCAATAGAATGCGCAGGCTTAGAAAAGTGCAGATAAGCAGGGGCACTTAGAGGTTGGGTAAGGTAGACCGTGAGAGAGGAAGGCTGTGGTACAGAATGAGTAAGGAGAGGTGCAGGCTGTGAAAAGAACAGTCTGTGAGAGAAGACTGAGGTGAGAGAGAGAAAACCTCACAAAGTTCCAACATGGCACTAGCAGTGAAACTCGGACACAATGTGAGCTTTGGTCCATTTTTCATAAAGACTAATTGCATGACTGGCTTGTTCTGGATATCTCTGGCTTTTATTTTTTATAAATCATTGCCAACATTGTTTTTAGTTAAACAATTTCTGTTAACTCCATCATGTTGTGATATTCTAAAGCATCTCCGGTACACAAAAAGAGAAAAGATAGGTAAGGGCCATCACTGCTGAGAAATAGATAAAAAAAAAAAAAAGGTGATGGCTTGAATCTGTGAAATAATCTCAGCCAATGGTACTCAGGCCACATTCCGGTCCATTGTTTTTTGCCCACTATGCCACTCTAGACACAGATATGACAAGCAAAACAGTATTGGTACTACTCCAATAGGGCCAGTTCCCTTCAAACTAGGAACACAAGCAACCTCAACCAGTATCAACTGTTTGGGCCTTATTAGCGAGGTGTGGCTTGAGACCAATGGCAGTCAGATGTCTGGGGCATCTCCGAGGCACTGAGGAAGCATTACTTAGAAAAAGAAAAACGTGATAGGTGGAGTATTTTTATTTATTGTAGCCACTGGAAATGACTGGGGTCATAGTCCAGTCAGGGGAAAGCCTGGTGGTCCCAAACAGAAAAAAGAACAATTACACCACACCCTCATAGAAAAATCCCTGGGTGTAGGGTCATCAGTAAACTCCAGCTTTGGTAGTTTTTGACCACAAAGTTTGCTGAGCGCCCATGTAGCTACATGGAACATGGGGGCTGCTCAGGAAACATCTATTACCTTCCGAGGAGCTACTCTGAAAGGCACAGAGATTTTGCAGGGTTGGCAGAGATCTCCACATACTTCGTACGGCCACGGTAGCAGAGGCAATGACTACTTCAGTCTCATCAACTACCAAACTCTAAATCAGACCCTAAATGTTGAAGGCGCAAATACAGCAAAGATTTATGACAGCACCGTTAACCAAATCAACCATCAAGGAATGTAAGAAATAGCATGGCTACATAATGGCTCTATCATCCAATCCACTAGGGACATGAATGGGTTAATGTCATCATCCTCAAAATGCCTTGGCTTTGATAAACAGCCCGTCCAAGCATTTGCAAAGCACGAAAAAACACATGCAAGACAATCGTTGAAAGGCTAGACGCAAAGCCAACTCTTCTTATAATTATACTTCTTCCTATTGTATTTTGAAGGAATTGTTTAAACAGCTAAGCTGACTTTAGCCAGACCCAACAATAAATCGGATCGTCACATGTGACCAAAAACACAAAAATGAACCATTCAGGAATGGATGTGTGTAGCATTATTTATTAACTTTTCTAACTTTTAATGTTTATTGAGTTTGTGAAGTTATTAAATATTTTCTCATTATCACATCCAGTCAAATCTGAATTTCTGGGCAATTTGTAAACGATAAGTAAAAGCTCAGTTCAGCACGAACAGCAATGGGAAAATCTGGAAAAGCTATTTCTTGGGAGATAGAATTCAGCTTTGCTTATCATAGCTATTTACCTCAATGACTGTATGAATATTCCAGAATCGGTGTAATTGTGTTTAATTGGTTTTAAAAACACACAGACCCTGAATGAAGTCATAAAGTCAAAGTTAATTTTGTAAACCAAGTATATCATGCTGGATGAATGAATAAAGAATAAATGAAAAAAATATGTATAGCACAGTTGATACCCAAACGACGTCCTGGGGTAGAAGCCAACAGCCAAGATTGAAAAAGCCAAGTCTTCAAATGTTTACTAAAAAGGGAATGAGCAGAAATGCTCTAAATCCCTAGCTTGGGAATGTTCCAAGATTTCATGGCAAGATGAAAGAAACCTCGCCCACCATACCTGGAGCGATTTACTCTCAGTTGTGACAGTAAAAGGTGTGATGCTGATTCAAGGGTTCCAACAGGATGGTGGTGCATAAATCTGTCTAACACTGGGCAATAGGAAAGCAGTGGTACGGTAAAGTAATCAGCATACACGCAATAACCTATCCCAATGTAATTTTGGGATCCGAAGGGATGCTGTGGATTTAGTGCATTTTTCCCCACAGATTTCGGCTGATGAAAGCCAACTGATGAATTTTACTGGTGTATCTTGGTGTACAAATGTGGAAATACTGGGCTATTCATTTGCAGCATTACAGAATCCCTATTTCTCAGTTTCCCCATTTCTGACTTACAGATGCCCAGGGTATAGGTAAACTCCGGACGGTGATGGCTGGGCAGGAGGGCAGGGGGGGGATCAAGCGAATCCTGGGCTCATTAACGGCCATCCTTTACCAGCCCCTAAGAATGAGCAGAAGTGTGGAGAGGTGCAATTTCTAGAAGCCGCAGCATTAGTCTACTGAATATCCCAGTATTTGTATACACAGTTGCAGGACTGGTAAAGAGGGCCTATTTTGATTGATCTTTCCCTGCTTCTGATGGAAGGGCAAATTCATTTCAAGATATCTGTCCCTCCTCTCCAAAATGGTACACATCTCCACCGCAAGTCCACTCTTTGAGGATGGGGCTATAACATGAAAAATAAAGTTTGCGACATATTGAATATCCGAAGGTGGAAAAGGCTAAACATTTCTAACCAGCCCTTTTCATGTGGAGCTCCCTGAGGTGTTTAATGGTCTGGCAGTAACTGCAAGATTGCTCCCTTTCAGAAGGTGTTAACCTTGCATCTTTCTAAATCATTGCACTGCAAACTATTGATCCAATCCTCTCCCTCTGTCTCAGGTGATCTAATATATCTGTGTTCCTCCGCATCCGTGCTGAATACCCTTCCCGCTGTTAGAGTGTCAAGGCTTCATGCATCAGGGCTAGAACCACAATAAATAAATGCAAGAAATAAATACATGGGATGAATTACACAGAGTTAAAAAAAAATATCAATTTCAATTATTTGTCTATCAGCAAATTGACAGCCAAATGAAGGGTCCTGTGAAAATATTGGACAGATATGTTTGGAAAAATAATACTCCTATATTTCTGACACACACTATAAATCTATCCCTATTAAAAAAACACTAGAGTAAATGCATGATGTCTCAAGAGTACAAACTTAACAAGTGTTACACAATTAAATAAACAAGGCTGCACATATTACTAATCTACTAGAGGCTTTAATGCCTCTTCAGTGGTAGGAAGCGCTATATAAATACAATTTACAATTACATGCTAACTACATGTGTGATTACGGACAACGCCCAGTGCTTTCCAATCCTGCACCACAACAGTCTGACCCATGGCACATATTTAGTTTATCCACATGGGATAAATGCACATATTACGAATCTAAATGCAAATCATTTACATAGCCCGTGTTCATCTGGAAGATCTGAACTTCTTGGTTTATTTTTCTACTCTGTGCATCAGCCCTATCGAGGATTATCTACTGTACAGGGTGTCATTACATGATCTTCGGAAACTCCCTTGGCAACCCTGTCACCCGAGTTCCCAAAACCACAGGCATCAGCAACGCTAAAGCGGCAGAGTTACTGGAAACTACAAGTGGGAGCCAGGCGATCCCTTTAGAAAGGAATCATTTCTAAGATTTTTTTTTATTTCGGTCCCTTTGAAAATCCTCATTCTCCCCTACTATTTCATCCACAGATATCTGCTTTCACAGGTAATTCTAGCTCCTGCCAAATCGGAATGACCGGGGACCAAATATTGAGGTCCACAGCGTGTCAGAGGCACAGGTAAAGCCTAGCTTTGGGGTTGCAGAAGGGAGGGTGAGGCAGGGCAGGGAGCTGAATCAAATTCCTTTGTTGGAGCAACTCTTCTCTGTTCAGGTGCACACCGTAACATGGGGTGACATTGACCTGGAACATATATGGAGAAGAACGTACTTGAAATCACACTGGGTCGGTAACACTGGTTGTAGCATAGAGGAGTTAACTGTGATAGAGACTTAGGTGGTCATTCCGACCCTGGCGGTTTCAAACCGCCAGGGCCGGGGACCACGGAAGCACCACCAACAGGCTGGCAGTGCTTCTAGGGCAATTCTGACCGCAGAGGTAAAGCTGCGGTCAGAAAAGGGGAACCGGCGGTTTCCCGCCAGTTTTCCCCTGGCCCAGGGAATCCTCCATGGCAGCGCTGCTTGCATCGCCGCCATGGGGATTCCGACCCCCTTCCCGCCACCCTGTTTCTGGCGGTTTTCACCGCCAGAACCAGGATGGCGGGAACGGGTGTCGTGGGGCCCCTGGGGGCCCCTGCACTGCCCATGCCACTGGCATGGGCAGTGCAGGGGCCCCCTAACAGGGCCCCACAAAGATTTTCACTGTCTGCTTAGCAGACAGTGAAAATCGCGACGGGTGCCACTGCACCCGTCGCACCCCTGCAACTCCACCGGCTCCATTCGGAGCCGGCTTCATTGTTGCAGGGGCTTTCCCGCTGGGCCGGCGGGCGCTCTTTTGGAGGGCGCCCGCCGGCCCAGCGGTAAAGTTGGAATGGCCGCCGCGGTCTTAAGACCGCGGTGCGGTCATTCGGCGGTGACCGCACGGCGGGCGGCGCGGTCAGAATGACCGCCTTAATGGGTGAATAACAAATGCTGCATTATAACACGCATCGAGTGAGCAGACCTGCTAGGATGTGCAATTTCAGTTTCTAGTTCTGGGATAAGCAACAGCAAGTGCTGCAAACTGAAACATGCTGGGGCAGTTGCATTCTCTCGCCAAAATAGGGCTTAAGTCATTTTTACAAGATATTTGAACACCTGGTCCCAATCACATTTTGAAAAACTATGGTCAATAGTGCTGGTTAAGCATATTTCTTTGGTTATTCTGTTCGGTCTGCATTAATAAACTCACAATACATTTTGTTGTTTGCAGAATAGAACGTCAACACATAAAACAACTATGTTAAAGTCAACGAGAAGGATACCTCTTGGCCAGGGTCTGTAATGTGCATGACTGCACGATCAGAGAACCTATGATGGACAGATCAGAAATCCATCCTGCTCGAATGGCCAAGGAACATGGGGAGCACAGCATCCACTGCCACGGAGCTAAGGACGTGGGAGTTCTCTTGTACAGCAGCAACATGTGTTTTACAACCCAAATCACCACTGTGGTCAAGGGAGTAAACCTGAACTGTCCCTAATCGAAGGATGCTGCCTTTATCCCATTGTTCCCCCAGGGTGTAACTCACAGGATCTTTGGCAAGACTGGGTTACTTTACCATAGTTTATACTGAGCTTCATAACCTGTAGTAACTGCACAATTATGGTGGAAGATTCTGCCAAAACCTTCGAAAGCCAGCAATGAAATATCGTCACTGGTTGCCAGTGGAAGAGCAAATCAAATTTAAAATTTTGTATATGGTACACATATCTTAATAGGGTAAAGCTCCTCCTCTTCAATTCAATTAAACATCTCCTGTCAGCTACACCGAATCGCTCACTGAATAAACCTTCAAGAAACTAAAGCATGAAGGCATAAACTGTGGAACAGAACAGAAGTATCTGCGTTTCAGGAAACTCCTAAAAATACAACTGTTTAGACTTGCATTTGTTGGATCTCAAAATTGTTGGCGGCCAAACAAGAACTTCAAACAGCGCTCATGTCTCCAGATGAAACGGCTGGACTTCTGAAATTCCATTTGACTGAATAGTGCTCTGAGTTAGCCACAAGGTGGCGTGCAGATCTTCACAAAATACCTACTTAAATGATAAATAACACTGAAACCATACGATTCTACATGGTAACCCCGAGTTTCACCTTCTATCAAATACTCTTGGCTCTGTTACTGCCCCAGTGTGCTTTAAACACATTATTCTCTATATACTGTCCAGGAAAATGACACCCCAAAAAACTCATGGTGCATACCTATGTTCAGCTTCTATCAACTATTCTGAGCTGTGATCTACTTAAGCACTACCACCACCTAAAATGCAGGACACATTTGGAAAGATGAAATAAAAGTGGGTGCAGAAACACACATGAATCCCAGAAACTGGGCAAAAACTGTGACTGTCCAGGATGCCCCCACAACACAGAATTGCTACGCAGGCTTGTAACATGCCCATGAAAGTTAGCAGCAGAACCTTAAGTAACAATATTCTCTGTACAGCTGTTTCACAACAGTGCATGAAGAATACATTGGCTACATGTTATGTCTAGTAGTTGCAGAAGTCGCTGCATAAAAAAGTCCTCGTAGAAATAATGGTAAAGTCGTCCAAGGTTGTAGGCAAATAGGATAGTGATGTGAAGAAAACAGTGAGTTGGAGACGTACTAGGGTATACTGCAAGGCAGCAGGTACAAGAGAGAGGCTTGGCAACACTACTCTCCACATCCATGGTACTCCCAAGACAATAAATGCTTGCTCTTCCTGCTAACTGAACCTTCTTCTCACCCCCGTATCACCTTGCTAAGCACGATGGTTTAAGTCCCCCCTCCAAGAGTTTCTCTCTCTCTCCCACCCATCATCTCTCCGTCTTCAGTCTATGGTCACATAGCAAAACTGAAATATTAGGGAGTGATTAATGACTGCGCTGTGGAGAAGGCGAGAAGACTCCTATCTACCAGAGTCTCTCTTCGGTAGCCCTTGTATTCATTGACCAGCCCACCTTTTTCTCCAGCCCTATGGTGCTTGCTATTATTTCAGCCTTTTCTTTACCCAGGACCTGTGGGGCAGACAAATATTGTTAGTGGCCCCAAGAGCACTTCTTTGTCTGGTAACATAGCAGTCCTACCTTATTTCCTTCTACAGTGTCACCCAATCTTTCTTTTTCAGCTCTCCTGCTTCTCGTCACGCTCAGTGCTTTGGGGCGACATTATGACGGCTTAAAGAGATATACAAATAATCAACATAACATAATGGGACAATGTTCTTTTTCACGTAAAGTGCAAATGGGATTTACTCGCTCTCCCTCTGGGCCTCTCTTTCCCGCTCCCTCTCGGATATGCTTCAGGGTAGCCACTTCCAGTATCAGGATGCAAAACATTCATAGGAGAAGCTGAGCACGAACATGCCGTTTCTACTGCCCTTCTCCCTGTTATCCTTCACTAAACAGGCCTTCCTGTCCCTTACCTTCTGTCACATTGATGATGCTAAACCAAATAGACCCTTTAAGGGATTTGTTGATTACAACTCCCCATGAATCACAATTCATGACAGTTAGACCAGTCCTCAGGCAGTCCTTTCAGTAAGATGTTTGTTAAACTGGGTAAACACAAAATATTTCTCTTTATGCATCATGTTAAGTTTCACTTTGCTAGCCACGGAGACAAGCTCTTTCTTATATAACGAAAAACTCTCATTATTTCAGAGAGCTACGAGGGTGCTGTTTAGGCACACGATTGTATGGAAAGCACATGAGGGAACATGATGAGAGGTAGAACGCAGTAGTGGTGACACAGAGAGCAAGGATTGACATGTAAAGACAAATGTAAATCTGACTTAGAGGGTACTGATTAGTTATGACACCTGGTTTTGAAAAGGGTGAGGAGTACATATAGCAGATTATGTAGGCCATTGAAGATGCTTCTGCCCAAGGTGACAAAGAACAATTAAGGACATTTCTGAGGTCAGTAGAATATTATTCCAGGATTGTGGCACATTTTTCTGAAAAAACTGCATCGCGGTGAAAGATGTTGCAAAATGAAATCTGTGGAGGATGGATTTCAGTTTTCTTTACACAGGTCAAGTGAACATTGTTAAAGACCAACCCCTGAGACCTTTAAACGTCGACACCGCCATAATTATCAATCATGCTAGCAGTGATAAATCAGCTGCAGTTCTTCGCCAGAGAAGAACGATGGTTCAGACAAGACAGTTGCATTCGATTCCAAACCATTGCAGCGTGCTGAACCAATGTACTCCACAAATGAAAACAAAATCTGTCATAGTGGTGGAGTAGGCAGTATTTTAAAACTTATATGTAAGGATCTAATTTTAAACTGCAATCAGACTACAAACACTTTGTTGGATCCATTTAGTATATAAGGAAGGGAAGAGCTTTGCCTAGAATGGCAGGTTTGTTTTCCACTAAAAACTGCATGGTAGGCCAGGAGTGCAGTGTTTTCAATGGTGCGTTGGAAGATGGTGAGTGGAGAAAATGCTTGGAGAATGACATAGCTTTAACTCGTGTGCTGGAATGTGTTTCTAAGGGTTGGCCGCCCATGATAGGTTTAGACAATGACATTGCATTTACTGGACAAGTAGCTAGTGAATTGTTATATGATGATGTAAGTTTGAAGCATACAGGATTGCTGGGTGTGCCTCAAGGTTTAAGGTCAAAAGTGTTGTGTCTCTCACACGATGGGTACATTGAGCTTAGTGTAAGGAAGAGGAGAGTGAGGCTATATTTTTGGCGGCCGGGGAAGACAACGCTGTGGAAGGGTATGATAGAGATTCTAACCAATGGGTGCTCGGGGATAAAACTCCAGCCACCTATGTTGAAAAACAGCAATGGTACCCTAGAATAAACTGGTTATGGACAAATCAAACTCCTTTGGATTATTAGGAGATATAATTAGCTATGCATTGGTATTTGTATTTGTATATTAGATGTCAATGAGGCCAGAGGTGAAATTCATAGAGGGAGTGTCAATACATGCAATGCGATTGAGCTCCTTCCAGAAGTATTTGAAATACGTTATCACAGTGTTCTTGTGACTGGCAACAGTACGCAATTGGATTCTGAGGAAATGATGGGATATTTTCAAGGCATTGGCATCGACTATGTGTGGGCTCTTTATGTACCATCCCCAAAGCAAAATTCTAATAGAGTGCATCAACGGTAGAGGGGCAGCAAGCCTCAAATAACCGTGTAAAGTAGAACAGTTGAACAGAAATGGAATACAGAGTGGATGGGATGCAGAGAAGTGGATTTCTCCATGCTAGGAAAGGCAGTGAACGTAAGAGAAGAGGTCTATGGCATAAGGACACTGGTGTGCAGAAGGATAATGGATAAGGATGTGCTCATGTGGGAGACAGTGAGAATTAAGAAGATTGGTTTTGTCTACAAGGGTGAATCTAAATTCTCCATGCTAGTGCTTGTTACTAAGTTAAAAGATCAAACAGTTGTCAAAGACAATGGTAAGGTGTGGAATTTGGCAATTGTATCCTTGGTCCCGAAGAAGAAAACAAGTTTTTTTCATGAATGGATGTGTGACGGCGTGAAGACTGATGTAAACAACAGTGTGGCAGTGTCTTAAGTGAAGGAGTATGTGACTCATTGAGAGATTGGGAGAGTGAAAGGGAGTCATTCCAAGGTATGGTGTCACTTTTCCGGTTACCTAAAAACGTTTGCATCCCAGTAGCTCTTTTAGTCTTCTTCAAAGGCAATTTTATTGCGCAGCTGTGATCTTGATTATTCTCTATTTTTATTCTTTTCTCTGTTTTCTACGGAGTGGTATATGAGGGGTTCTTGTATTGTTTGGTGTAATGCACTCTCCATTAGAATGTGTTACTATTTAATTGCTGCAGTTCTCAGCCCTGTCAGTTGCTGCCTGGGTGAGATGCTCAAAGTTTCAATTGCATTGCTCTGGTGTAATTAAAGTATTTACCATGATAAAGCAGCTCAACTCTTCACAGCCTGACGCCTTGATGCACTCCTTCGCTCATTTGGTATGAGTCTCATATATTGCAAATATACTCTTACTCACTGGGTCCCACAATTTAGTGCAGTCTCTCTCATTTGGTGAGAGTTTTATACCCTGAAACACAATTTGGTACACCAATTAGGTGTTGGATTTGTAAACTTTATGGTGTCACTCAATCAGTGTGAGTCTTACATGATGGAGCATAGCTCACTCACTGGGTGTGTGTCCTGCCCAGTCTCTCTCATTTGGTGTTATATCCAAAGTGTGTAAATAGTCTCAGACTGTGCGTGAGGCACAACTGAAGCACAATCTCACTCTTGTACATTCCTAGTGGTCCTATTCAGTTTCAGATCTCAATCCAGGAGTTTCATGGCCTTAACATCCCTACTTGTGTATTCCCTAGGAACTAAGTGAAAAGGAGTGGGAATAAATCAAGAAACCGAAGGGTATGAGCAAGATTTCAGAAGACACTACTGCTTGAGAGAACTAATATAGAAGGCAGTGTGTGTTATGCATGAGAAAAGTGTATAATTAACCGCCTACTTTGACCATATGGCGGGTGACATTTGTTAGTTCTATGTGCCATAAAAGGTCAAATTGTACTTTATGGCTCCTTTGACTGATTGGAGATCCTGGTCTCCAAACAGCTCATAAGTATAAATGAATGAAGATGTTATGAAGAAGCCCCCAGAATGGGGGAATACATGGAATAAGACAGCACAAAGGGAAGGGAGGTAATGACAGATGGGCAGAGAGATGGATTGATGGTTGGATTAATGGAGAGAAAGAACAAGTAAGACTGAAGAGGGATGGACTTAGGGGATGGAAGGTAGAAAAAGACTGATGCATGACGCATGGATGGATAAACGTAGAAAACACTGGACAGGTGAATAAACCGAAGTATTGATGGACAGACAGGAAAAAGAATGGAGTGGGAGAACTATGGAGAGAAGGGTGTGTAAGGATGTGTAGAGGAAATGAAGCATTCTGAGAAGGATGATTGGAGGCAGGAATGAAGGTTGATAGACAGAAGAGTGGTGAATGGACAGAAGAATTGAAATATGGATTGGGGTGAGTGAGAGAGCAGGAAGGATATATGAATGAAGGGAATGAAGGAAGGATGAGTGGAGAGAAGAAAGAGAGGGTGGATGATGAAGAGAAGGAAGGACGAATGAATTGCTAGAAGGAAGGAAAGATATATGCCTATAAGAATAGATGGGGGAATGGAGAGGTGCATGGGTGATGGAAGAAGGGAAAAATACTGGAGAATGGATGAAAGAAGAGAAGGAAGAAAAAATGGATCAAGGGATGAAAGGAAGTAAGGAAAAGACAGGAAAATGGATGAAAGAAGGACAAAGGCTGGTCAGATAAAACAGAAAAAAGATAGAGAGATAGATGAATGGAACAAAATGATGAAGGAATCAATGGGTGAACCTACTGATGAGTGGTCACAGAAGCCAGTGTTTGATGCATTTGATTAGTTCATGACTAACCATACAGAATTACATAGAAAGCATATACCTTTTTTGGACAAATTATTTGAAAACTGAGGTGTAAATTTTGTAATCATTTCATCACATAGTTTTAAAAATTTCTCGGAGTGTAACCAACTGAGAGTACTAGGCTATAATGTTGCATAAACTAAGACTATGGCTGAGCTCAACAAGGTTTGTTTTCACACACATGGATGGCAAGTGAACTTAGCTGAATGCACCAATGATGAATGCTAAAGACAGGTTATTGTAGCCCCACATGATCTCACCCAGTACATAGTTGAAATGGCGTCAATGCTTTTGGGCTACTAACAGGGAGCAGTGGTAATCCTAACAATCGTTCATTATTGATTTACACACTCAAGATCACTACAAACCGAATATGCATTTCAACATATTTCTTTTAATATAGTTTAAAAAAAAAGAATTGGGGCTCTTGTTCACATGATATTGGTAATACCACGCTTCTGTGGTGTTAAACTTTTCAATAACAGTAAAAACTGAGATCGTAACATCACAATTTGTAGCACTTAACATTCTCACTGTGCAATCTGTAAGCGCTATGTTAGTTCTAACAGATGAATAAACAGTAAGCCTGAGGTTGCGATGTGGTGCGCATACCTGAACAACATGATTTGGTGTCTGTTTGGAATAGCTTGTAAGCTAATTTGAGCACAATGGTAAGGGGTTGTCTGGAGAAGGGCACCAATTAGTGAAGGCAAAATGCGTTACAGAGTTTTAGAGTTTCTTCAGTCAAGATGGAATCTGCAATTTACAACTTGGATGAAGTTTCTCTCTCCCTCAATGGCCACTTCAAGGAGCTTTAATAGTAGAAAGTCTCTAATTGTTTCATCTTTAGCACATACTTACTTTAAGCGTTCATCTTATGACAGAGCTAACACAGAACTTGTATGAGAAGTTTGACACCTTTGTGTAGTTGCAAAGTCATTGTTTAGATGACTTGACACTTTCACCAGCTCTATAAAAGATAATGACATGTACTATCTGGGTTTTTGATTGCTCTTGCTTATCATTACACATTTACAGAATAAAAGCACATGCCAGAAATGTGCATTTGATGAAATAGCAGTTCATCATGTATTATGGGGGTGATTCTAACCTTGGCGGACGGCGGAGGCCGTCCGCCAAGGTACCGCCGTGAAATGACCGCACCGCGGTCAAAAGACCGCGGCGGCCATTTAAACATTTCCTCTGGGCCGGCGGGAGCTCTCCGAAAGAGCGCCCGCCGGCCCAGAGGAAATGCCCCTGCAACGAGGACGCCGGCTCAGAATTGAGCCGGCGTAGTTGCAGGGGTGCGACGGGTGCAGTTGCACCCGTCGCGTATTTCAGTGTCTGCAAGGCAGACACTGAAATACTTTGCGGGGCCCTCTTACGGGGGCCCCTGCCGTGCCCATGCCATTGGCATGGGCACGGCAGGGGCCCCCAGGGGCCCCGCGGCACCCCCTACCGCCATCCTGTTCATGGCGGGTTTCCCGCCATGAACAGGATGGCGGTAGGGGCTGTCAGAATCCTCATGGCGGCGGAGCGCGCTCCGCCGCCATGAAGGATTCCCCCGAGCAGCGGTAAGTCGGCGGGAGCCCGCTGACTTGCCGCTTCTGACCGCGGCTGAACCGCCGCGGTCAGAATGCTCGTGGGAGCACCGCCAGCCTGTTGGCGGTGCTCCCGTGGTCGGTGGCCCTGGCGGCCACCGGCCGCCAGGGTCAGAATGACCCCCTATATGTCTTTAAACTGAAACGAAAAAGGAGTCTTGGCCCTGGAAGACAATCTTTACAACTATAAGCCTTTCTCAATCATTGGAATATAGTTAAAAGTGAAGGGTATTTTATTTATCTAGCTATAATCCTGCATAACCACGCCTTCAACTGGTGTCCTTCTGCAATGCTGATAACTGTAGATTACATAGAGACGCGGGGATGGATAAAAAAAAAAAAAAAGAAGAGTGTGAGGGCACACTCCCAAGATAAAACAAAGACGTCGACTTGGAAACCAACAAACAAAGGTAGCTGTGGAATGAAGGAAGAGGCAGGGACAGTGTGGACAGGGTGTGGTGGAGGGGGGTAGATGAGGTAGAGCGGGGGGCACAGAAAAAAACATTACCCACAACCGCCAACACAGTACGTTTTCTGCCACAACTGAAATAAGGAAAAGTAAACAAGGGGTGGGGAAGAATCCAAATAAGGAGGAAGTTGGGGAAAAAGAAATCAGGAGTGGCACCATGGCATTGCTCCTACAGCACACTGCTTGCCAGGCTGCCATGGACAAGAGGTAGTGCAGACACAGGGAGTAGTGGAAGTGGGATGCTATGGGGGCAGGCAATGGCTTCAGGTTGCGCTATGGTTCTAGTTCACTACAAAGCATCCACTTCGACCTTTATCAGTCTCTCCTGAACCTACAGAATCTCGAAACTTGGCACCAGAAATACCTATAAGCCCACAAAGGTATCTTCTTGAAAGACAGTGTATTTTCTATCTTTATATTTTATTTCCTCACATGAAAACTGCAATATTACTACTATTTTTTAAATTCTGACAGAATAAAAAACAAGATCAAGCGGTGTTTTCACAGCAATCTGTTTGGCCTCAAACATATTCCAATTATTCAAAATGTTCTTGTGGGTAGCTCAATCCGAGCAAATTCATTTAATCAATATGTACTATTGATCAGTTGACTATGCTTTTTGCCATTTGTATACACGATGTAGCAATTTTACTGTACAAACTCCACAATGGTACCTTTGAAAGCAGACATTCCAGAAACAGGATCTGGAAACCTTTTGCATTTCCAGGCAGGGCAAGAAATTCTTCGATCCATAAGCAATACAGCCTCATTTCATTCGGATCGTTGATTAGGATGCGCTGAATTCAGATAGGCAAAAATTGCTGTGTATACACTCAACATTACTTTAATCAATATATGAAAAATACCTATTAAGGGACAATTAAGCGCACCACGAGCAGGGCCTGAATCATCCGCAGGGACATTCAAGTTGTCTCTAGGTCCCTTCTACAAGGCCATCTGGTACATTAAATCATTAGCAACACGTGAAGTACCACTCAAGGGCTGGCTGCCAACGCCAAATAAAAGGACATTCAGCAGCGATCAGCACATGAATTAGCAAGCATGGAGTGCATGAACAGAAAGGGCTTTATTCACCGAAAAGGCAAAGCTCCCTGGAAGAGATCAAACCAGGGGTTAGGAGGTCTGCAGAAAGCTTTTAGACGGAGCGGCTTCATGAGCAGCGCACTCCACATGCATGAATTTCAGAAAGGCTTTTAATGTGGCTAAATGTAGTTTAAGTGCCTGCTGAGATCAAACCACTACTACCCTGCTGCTTGCTAAAAGTGCCCAGGGAAAAAAGCGAAGCCAAATGCATGATTAAACCTTGTTAAACTGTACAATCTATAGTAATGGTTGGTTCATGGCCATAGAGGAAGGACAACTTTCACTTGGCGCCAATCAAGAGTTATTTGACTAGGCTTTAATGGAAGCTGCTATGATTTAGGCCTTACAGTAAGTAGTTGTCTTATATGAGAGAGTGTACCTGCAATGCCACACACCGCTGTAGTAACTAGAAAAGACAAAGGTCGAAGGTGGAGAAACCGGCGGTGAACATTTCCCTCGTTCGCAACATCATTCGGCTGTTTATCCAAATCTAAAATTTTATGTCAAGACCGGAGGCTCTGATTATGCATTCTTACCTTGCTTTATTTAAAATAGCAGCAGTTAAGAACTACAAATCCCAATGGGCTTAGCAACAAGCTAGCCAATGGGAAGAAAAAACATAGGAACAATAAGCACCAATAGGATAACGGTAGTCACCATAGAGTACATTCTTGACTGCAAGCAGCCCTCTTTTCTTGCTGCTTGCAGTCAAGATAAGTACTCTTTTATAGTTCCTATACAAATTTTCCTTACAGTATCGTTTATAAGCATATTTAGACTGTTTATTCAAGTTGTAACGTTCCGTTTTTTGTGCTTTCCTGCGCAGCGCACATTCTGCCCCTCGAGCTTTCTGCTCCCTCGCGCTCCCCCCACTTTTTTCTTTCCTCACAAGCGGCTGCCTCCGCTCGCGTTAACGGTCTCAACCGTGCGCTTATTTACTGCTTTTTGCCCCGTTTCTCGGCAGCACGTCGACGCGTCCTCTCCTACCGGCTGCTCTATCCTCAACGGATTCTCCTTTTGACTGGGACCGCCCTCAACACACCCATTACTCTTCAAGGGGCGCGGCTCCATTTGCTCTCTTCACTTCGACCGGACAGTCCTCCTTCAAGAAACACGCCTCGGGGGAGTGTCTATTTTGTTATCCCCTCCCATTTTTACACCTCTTTCTATTAACCCCTTTTCTCCTGGGTTTTTCAGCCTAACTGTTACATTTTGGTGGTTTTATAATGGAGATTGACAGTTCTCCTTCAGCCCCTGTCAATAATGACGATGGGGAAGTTTTTAATCAGGATTTGACTGATTTTATTCAGTCTTCTGTACAACAAGCTTTACAAGCTTCTATGAAAAAGATGTCTAAGAACATCAAAAATTCCGTCAGAAATATTATGTCCAATACTTTACTGGCCCATTCTGCGAGGGAAAGCAGAAAACATAAATTGTCTCCTATATTAAAAAAGAAATTTTCTAGTGGCGTAAAATTGATAGGTGAGTCTTCCTCACCACAGATTGAGGATTTAATTCCTCCAAGGCCTCCACGAAAGAAGGGGAACATTTCAACTAATGTAAAGAGTGCGATCCTGTATTCTAAATGCAAAATTAAAATGAAGAACATTGATAATGCGCCCAAAAAGATCATAATATCTAAAATATTGGACACATACGACGACTTGGTCCAATCCGATGCTTGTGGCACCACTTCCTCCCCACCTCCTCCAAAGAAAATAAAGTTATCCAATCCTGACCCTCACTCTATTCTGGATACCGACGGTATTCCCATGTTTGACCCTACTCTCATGCACTACCCCAATTCAACAGAATGGTTTCCGGCTTCCCACATTGGCGATTACATCTCTTCACGTCTTCGTCTTCCTCTGGACAAACAAACTCGGGCAAAGTTAAAATCTGAATGCCCCAGACCTTCGTTACCATCTCACATCACTTCAACACCTTCTATTGACCAACCTCTAATTACCTTCTTCACGAAATTTGGCAAAGATCCCCACAAAGGGGTAGATAAAGCCTGGACAACCTGCCAGGATAAATTATTGATTGTGGTGGGACCTCTCACTCGTATATTTGACTTGGCTGAATCAGCCAGACTAGACAATTCTGATATTGACCCTACAGACCTTTGGGTTCAAAGGGCTTTTTGCCTCCTGGGCAATGCAAATTCGGCCATCATTCATGAAAGTAAGAAGGGCTTACTTTTGAAATTAGATCCTAAGCTCGCAAATCTGGCTACCCTTGATCCTGGAATTCCGGCAGAAGGCCAACTTTTCGGTGATTCTTTTATTAAGGATCTTGGCCGTTACGTTTCCACTTTCTCGTCCATTGACAAAGCAGAACCTGAAAAAAGTGTTTAACCAACGTGTTTTTGCACGGGCTGGTAGAGGCAGGAGCCGCTTTACCAGCCGTTCCTACCGTAACCAGGGAACAAGAGGCTCCTTCAACTCTTCCTTCAACTCTTCCTACAACATCCAAAATTACAAGCCCCAGTTCTACCCACAGAGGTCCAGAGGTTTTCGTGGTCGCGGACAACGATATGCCAGGACAAATAATTCCCAAGGTAAGCCAGTTTTTTGGCCTTCCTGTAAGAGGGCGCCTTCGTTTGTTCCTTCCAAAATGGCGTTCAATTACAACAGATCCCTGGGTGCTGAATACCGTTCAGGGTTATTCCATAGAATTCTACTCTCCTCCTTTCCAAAACGTTTTCCCTCATCCTCCAAGATTCTCTGTCGAAATGACCAATCTTATTTCCAAAGAAATCCAAGTCCTTTTACACAAAAAAGCTATTCAACTTTCTCCACCCGATCCCACGGGGTTTATGAGCTCTCTCTTCCTTGTTCAAAAGAAAAACAAGAAGTTAAGACCTGTAATCAACCTCAAAGCTTTCAACCAATTTGTGGTGTATCGTCATTTCAAGATGGAGACTATAATCCATCTCAGAGACATCTTACTCCAGCATGACTGGCTTGTAAGACTGGACTTACAAGATGCCTATCTGGCAATTCCTATTCACCCCTCACACAGGAAATTTCTTCAATTCCAGTGGCAATCCAAAACCTATCAATTTTCTTCCCTTCCTTTCGGTCTATCCTCAGCCCCTTGGTGTTTTATGAAAATCATGAAACCAATTGTCACTTATCTCAGGTCTCTAGGCGTCAGATTGATAATTTATCTGGACGATATCCTCCTTATGAATCAAAATGCATAAACTCTTTATTCTCATCTCCATCTCACTTGTGCTCTCCTTTCAGAGCTAGGTTTCCTAATAAACTCAGAAAAGTCACTAATGATTCCTTCACAGCAATTAGAGTTCTTAGGCTTCCTAATATACTCCTCCTCAGCTACCCTCCATCAAAAGTAACCTCCATCAAAAAATAACTTTGTCAAGTTCTCCTCAAAGACCAAATTTATCTCAGATTACTAGCAAGGATAGTAGGTCTCCTCTCTTCCTCTATCCAAGCCATTTTTCCTGGGCCTCTTCATTATGGAGCCCTCCAAAGTTTGAAAATCCTACATCTCCGCAAGGGTCTTGCCTTCTCTGATCTGATAAACCTAGACAAAGACTCTCGCTTAGAGATCCAATGGTGGATACACCATTTAGACGTCTGCAACGGCAGAACCATCTTTCCCTCAACGCCCAATCTTGTATTAGAATCAGATGCAAGCCTAACAGGTTGGGGCGCCCGGTGTGGTCCAATATCGACTGGAGGTACATGATCTCCAGGAGTCCAAATTGCACATAAACTGTTTAGAGATGCTTGCAGGCTCCTTTGCGATCGAAAGCCTTGCAAAACACTAAGTGCAATGTTCCATTCTTCTTCGTATGGACAACATATCCACAGTTCATTACATAAATCATCTCGGAGGAACCAAATCAAAACCTTTAGCCCAATTAGCGAAAAGCCTTTGGGAATTCTGTCTATCCCACAACCTTCCTCTCCAAGCGGAGTACCTACCAGGTTCCCTGAATTCTATGGCAGATTGGCACTCACGGTATCTCAAGGATTCCAGCGATTGGAAACTCCATCCCTCCATTTTCCATCTCCTCTCCAACAAATTAGGTCCGTTCCACACAGACCTTTTTGCTTCTCGCCTCAACTCACATTTGCCACGTTTCTTCAGCTGGCCTCCAGATCCTTTGGCTACGGCAACAGATGCTTTCCTGCAAGATTGGTACCCGTCAACCAATTATGCCTTTCCCCCTTTCATCCTAATCAACAGCGTGTTAGCCCAAGTCAGGCACCAGAAGGCAACCTTGATTTTAGTGACCCCGTTTTGGCAGTCTCAGGTTTGGTTTCCTCCTCTCCTCGAACTCTCAAAAGACTTTGCAGTTCTTCTCCCTTCTTTCCCATCTCTCCTCCTTCTCGACCCAGCAGGCCTCCCCACAATCTAATTCTATCCAATTCCCTAACGCTCTCGGCCTGGAAGGTCTCAGGCCTCCCCAACAAACCTCTCTTATTTCGACAGAAGCTTCAGAGTTCATTAACAACGCCTGGCTCCTGGAACAAGAAAAGCCTATAAATCAGCTTTGTCTCTATGGACAAGCTGGTGTGTGGGAAAATGTATTAATCCCTTTTCAACAAATATAAATCTAATCATTAACTTCTTGGCCGCAGAAGCCAGTTCAGGTAAGTCATATAGGACGGTTAATCTCTATAGATTAGCTATTTCCATGCGCCATCATTATATCAATGGCAAGCCCGTCGGTGAACATCCATTAGTCTGCCGCCTCCTAAAGGGAGTTAAACTTTCCAAACCTCGAGCCTCCAAATGCACATATTTGTGGGATGTATCTATAGTGCTGAACTTCTTTATTTCTTGGCCCGATAACGTAGATCTTTCCTTAAAAATGCTTTCAGTAAAGTTAACTATGCTTCTATGTCTTATTTCTATCAAATGTGTGTCTGACGTCAAATCTCTAGAAGTTTATTCTCACCAATTCACTGCTACAAGAGTGTTATTTCATATTCGTAAACGTACAAAAACTAACCCACATACAGTTTTTTATCCTCTCTTTCCTTCCCAGCCTAAACTTTGTGTAGGCCTGTGTTTGAAAGAATACGAGAATCGTACGCTTAACTTCAGAATGTCCTCCAATCACTAACTACTCATTTCTTTCTGCAAGCCCCATAAACCAGTGTCCTCAGCTATGCTTGCTCGTTGGGTTAAATGGGTTGTGTCCCTAGATGGGATTGACACTTCCATCTTTGGAGCCCATTCCTCTAGGGGCACCATGGCATCTAAAGCCTTTTCAATAGGCTCTTCCCTTGAGGACATTCTGAGGTAGGCTGACTGGTCTAATGACAATGTTTTCAGAACGTTTTATTGTAAACCTATTCAAACCACAGCTTCATTAGTAGTTGATATGCTTTAAACTAGCATTATAGGAGCCTCCGGTCTTGACATAAAATGTAGATTTTTCTAATAATTTATGAAGGAAAGTCTTAATTTTATTAAAGATACGGAGTCGAGTATTATCCCTCACACTTAACATTAACATGCTTGTTTTTTCCCTCCCTATTAGCGAATCCAGCATTACCGCCTCCTTCATCATGATGTCTTCGGTCGATGGTCCAACTTCCATCTTCGGAATTCCAAGCTTTCCTACCCGCAGAACGGCCAAGTTTCTCCACAACTTCAATGGTTTATCTCCTGTTGCCAAGAACTTTTGTCATCCATTCTGGCAATCACTATTATTGGTTCTTTGTTACCTCTATTTTATGATACTAGTTGACTTTTTCACACAAGAAAAGAAGGCTGCTTGCAGTCAAGAGTGTATTCTATGGTGACTACCGTTATCCTATTTGTGCTTATTGTTCCTACGTTTTTTCTTCCCATTGACTAGCTTATTGCTGAGCCCAGTGGGATTTGTAGTTCTTGACTGCTGCTATTTTAAATAAAGCAAGATAAGAATGCATAATACTCGCCTCCGTGTTTTTAATAAATTTAAGACTTCATATATTTTTAGGAAAATCTACATTACACTGCATGACACTATCTTTAACTTAAATAACAGTCACAATTAATGACGTATATATAATTCCACATAGAAAATCTGGCTTTGAGATGTTCATTTGATTTCAATTTGTTATCAATTTCATTGTATGTCTCACAGGGGATATGAAGGAGGCTGTCTGGGGGACTGCCAGGCCCGGTTCTAGCGGGTCAGCCAGGTGGGCCAGGCCCAACCAAACATGACCTTTGGCCTTCCCAGTAACAGCAAAAAAAGGCCAAAGAGAAAGCAACTGTTAAGTGCTTCCTACATGTCGGCAAATGTGATTTCTTCACTTTTGTTTAATTATCAGTCAGAGGTCAACAAGAAATCTCTCGAATATATTTTATAGTGCATTGTTTTAATAATAGCTCTTTTACTTGTGTACTGATAGGGAGAAAATTATGCCTTTCCCCTATGTTTCTACTGTGTGAGACAAAACTGTGGGCATGCCCACAAAAATAAAATAACCCAGTGGCAACCCATGTCTGAGGCAAGCTGCAGTGGGGAGGTGTGTGTTGGGGAAGAGGGGACAGGGGTTTAGCTTCCAATGATGCAGCAGGTAGAGTGGCACCAGAGTCCAGGTTGTAGGCTACCTCCTGAACTGTCGAAAATTGGCACACATTGGCCCACCCAAAAGGCCCCTTGGCCCATCTAGATATAAATTCCTGGAACCGGGCCTAGGGACTGCATGCCACATAATTCGTAGTGGCAGGAGGCGCACATTCCACAAGGTCGAGGGGAGGAGCACCCAAGTGCTAGAAAGTGTCAATGTTATTTTCACTGCACAGGGTGCGCCTGGGCCAAGGGTGAACCTGTCCTGTTCCCGGAAGAGCTCAGAGGAGGCTGGGCTGGGGTAACACTCCCTTCGGGGCCACTTTTTTAGTAAAACAGCTCTACTTTTACCGGCCGCATTTGTTATTCCCAAAAGTTTATCTCCACTGGATTCTGACACTTATGTAAGAGAAAAGCCACTGAGAACTTGGCAAGGAAAAGGAATAAAAGTTCCAAACTCATCCCTACAGATCCAGCTGGCAAACCCTAAGCTGACTTGACTCTCAAGGTAATTGACACCTTGATTGAGGAGGTCGAAACTCTCCTTGGGGGCAATAAAGGGAGATCCCAGATCCAAGGTCAAGAGGCTGGCAAGACTGCACCTTTGTTTGCCATGCAGCCAAAACGTAGTTTGCCAAGACTTACTGAAAAAACTGCAGACTTGGATGGTTCCCCGTCTAGAGCACCCAGATGGACATTGTGGAAATCTGTTTTGGACAGTTTACATGGGCCATTAGAGCTAGTTATTGCATGCATGAACAGGTATTCGGCACTCATTGAACTCCCCCATGTATCGGTCCAAAAGACACATTAGAGGGAGCGCGGGCAGAGGCTAAAATGAGGGATCAAACTGTTATGGGTTTATGCAAGGGGCTTCTGGTAAGGAGGATCTAGCTACCCTGGTTAGAAGTTTGCAGTCTGAAGTGGTTGATTTGAGATCAAGACTAGCAGCCCTATTGGCCGAAGTAGGGAAATTAAGGAAAAATATGCTTCCCAAAACCCCAGTGAAAGGTAGACCTCCCACTAACTTCCCCACCAGCACATATACCTCCTTAATAGATCAATCTATCAGACATGTGTAGAGAATAGCGCTATCCCCGTTGAGGGTATATTGGTGGTACAATGCGATGTCTCAGTCTAAGAGCCAGGTCTTGAGTTTCTTCCTGAAGCACTTAAAGGGAGGGAGCTGTCCAGAGGTGAAGGGACAGGTCATTCCAGGCTTTGGCAGTGATGTAGGAGAAGGAACAGCCACCGTTGCAGCAGCTGCAACAGATTCGTGGTGTGTGTATGTTTGTGTGTGAGAGGGCCAATGAGGAGGCGCGCAGGTGTCTGGTAGGTTGGTGGAAGTTCAGTCAGTTGATGATGTAGGCCGGTCCTTGATCGTGTAGGGCCTTGTAGGCGTGCATCAGGGTCTTGAACAGGCATCACTTCTGGATGCGGAGTCAATGGAGGTATCTGAAGGGGGGGAGGTGATATCAGCATATTTGGTGAGGTCCAGGATGAGTTGAGTCATACATGGTTCTGCATGGTCTCGAGTCTCTTGAGGAGTTGGGTGGAGATGCTGGAGTAGAATTCGTTGCCATATTCGAGGCGGCTGGTGATGAGGGCCTGGGTGACAGTTTTCCTGGTATTGCTTGGGATCCACCTGTAGATCCTGCGGAGCATGCTGACGGTGTAGAAGCAGGAGGACGTTACTCTGTTGATTTGTTGCTTCATAGTCAGCTCACTGTCGAGGATGATACAGAGGTTGTGTGCGTGGTCAATAGGTATAGGGTGGGTCTGAGTTTGGATTGCCACCAACTGTGTTCCCATATTGATGTGCTTCTTCTGAAGACAAGAACTTCTATTTTGTTAGAGTTGAGTTTGAGACAGTTTGCTTTAATCCTGTTGACTACATTGGCCATGGTGTCGCAGAAGTTAGTCCTGGGGGTGAAAGGGCCTTCAATGAGTGAGCGGATAAGCTGTGTGCTATCAGCATAGGGTATGATGTTGAGACCGTAGGATCTGTTGATGTCCACCGGGGGGGAGGGGGGTCATTTAGATATTGAACAGTGTGGGGCTGAGGGACGATCCCTGTAGTACGCCACATATGATGTTCTTGGGTTTGGAGGTGAAGGGAAGCAGCGGTATGCTCTGGGTGCGGCCTGTCAGGAACACGGCAATCCATTTGAGGCCATTTGCTTGTATTCTGATGTTGTGGAGTCTGTTGATGAGGGTGTGGTGGGAGGTTGAGAGGTCGAGAAGGAACGGGTCTGCAGTCTCCCCGTGATCGAGGAGTGTTCTGATGCCATCTGTGGCTGCAATGAGTGCGGTCTCGGTGCTGTGGTTGGCTCGGAATCCTGATTGGGAGATGTCCAGGAGGTTGTGCTCCAAGTATTCGTCGAGTTGTTGATTGATGGCCTTCCCGAGTAATTATAGATGAACACAATAGGCATAAATGTGCAAGAGATAAACTTTCACATGGCTTGGGGAGTATGACCCAGTCTAACACACCTTTTGTTTCAATCTCCCAAGCCCAACAAATGGCAGACAATAGATCCTTAGGGGTTTATGATAGGCCAAACGCTCCAGTAAAGACCAATGTGACATAGCCACTTGGCCTGGGTGCATGACCAGTAGGGAGGTTTCATTTACATCTGGAAAGAGGAAGGTCTTATTGAAAAATGGGGCACAGAGTAACAGATACAGACCTCGCTAGTGTCTACTTGACAAATGTACCAAAGTTAGTTGCGGGGCAAGAGAAAACTCATTACAAAATATATGTACATACATTATCAATGTGGTCCTCAAATGTTGCTCGCTAATTTATTGTGATATTGTTCAAGAAAATAGATACCATGACTCATCAGCAAACTGTGATTACATAGAACTTAAATTAAGGTGCTCACATCTGGTGGAGGGCCTAATCTAGTGGGTCTAGGTTTACCGAACATCAACCCCCGGTTCCTTGATTAAGTGTAAATAAGGTCCTCCGTGCCCCCTCGCCTATGCTGCTAATATTTGCTCTGCCAATCCTTGCTGCAGAGAGAAACTAGGAATATCAATGGTTGATTGACTCCGCTCAAATTCACCCTGTTTACATTGGGTGAGGCATTACGGGGGCTGGGCTGTGTTCAAAGGCCCACGTTAGTGGGTCCGGTCTGTTCCATTGGGCTCCTATTGAGACATCCCCTTTTATTGTTGTGCATCCCAAAATTGTCCAAGGTCACAATAATACTAATATCTCATTCTGGAATGCGGCAGGCCTGATATCAAAACTTGGGGAACCAGAATGGGGCAATTTTATTAATCATTTTGATAGCTGTCAATTACAGGAGACATGGTGCTTGGACTAAGTGAATAGGGAGGACTATTTGAATTGCTGTATCCCTGCCCAACACATAGGCATGGGGTGCTCTTCAGGTGGACTGACAACTTGGGTCCGTTCATCATTGGTTGCAGATATAGGGACACTCAAAATGGCTTTCCCCAACATGCAGGCTTTCTTCTTCAGTGGTAAGGCTGGCTGCATAATGCATATATACCCAGATGGACATTGTGGAAATCTCTGATGCTCTGCATGTTTTGGACAGTTTACATGGGCCATTCGAGCTAGTTATTGCATGCATGAACAGGTATTTATAACATTTAAAATAGAGGGGCCGAAGGAGGTGATGAAATACTCACAATGAATCAATTTATATCTTACAGGGGAAACTATAACATCCATGATTCCCTGATTGTCGCGGGGACTTTAATACTACTTTCAAAGTGCTAGATATTTTTGGCGAGTCTCCCAGCAAGGTTGAGGATGAGGAATGGGGCACTCCTGCTCTAGAGACGTCCCCTCTGAAGCGACTCATGGATGCTGCCTATCCGTTGCTCTTTCTGACTCTGTCCAATGGCTTACCGGCCTATAATGGCCATACTAGATCAGATTATCAAGCCCACCACACTTACAATCAGCCAGGCCACACCAGTAGGATAGATTATGTTGTTGTTTCTCTGTCTCTATGAAAGGCGGTGGAAGATATGAAGGTGGTCACAAGGGTCGGCGGTGACCACAATGGCATCCACTGTACACTGATGAACATTATGACTCACATGGAGGATGTCCTGTTGTCTGTTAGCAGGGACATTAGGCCCACAAACAGGTGCACATTGAAATGGGCTAGTGTCTCGACCCAGTCTAAGATTTGAAATAAATAAATATGGGTCTTACCAGCACCATCAAGAACTGAGATAGTCTGTCTAACTCTGAGACTAGAAATTCAGATATCCGAATTAGATACAGGGATCTTTACATCATTGTGGGGGAGTGTTCCCAGTGTAATTATAGGAGTATTCAGCCAAATAGTAAACCAATTACCACACCGTTTAATAAAGCTTGTAGGGCTTGTTTGCTCTGAAAGGTGGGACTTGCGATCTTATAAGGCCTAAGAGGACCCAATACAAAGTTGCTCAGTTGCAGGCTCACAAGGGCTGGGACACACAACTCTGGGACCTCATCTTTGACACCACTAAAACAAAAGATACCAAAACATTTTGGAAGCTAGTGGCCAATGGGGGCCAGTGCGGAAAAGCTAGCCTTAACAATCATATACAGCTCCAGGCATGGTGAAAACCTTTTTTGAGATCTATATGATTGGGCAGGCGAGGTCCCAGTAGGCACGTTTGATCCTGTCATTACTGTCCCTCGAATACCTAGGGATCCCAGCTCTTAACCTATATGGACTATGGATCTTGATGTCACTAGGAATGCAATTAGGAGCACGGTACCTGGCAAAGCAGCAGACCTGGATAGGATTCCTGGGGACCCTTCTAACGCTGACATCAACAAGTGGGTAGTATTCTTTATTAGGCTGGCAAATTCAGCTATTGAGAATGCAGATATTCTTACATCATGAAAAGCAGCAGAGATCGGACAGATCCACAAAAAGGGCTCAAAGGATTTACCATTAAATTCCAGGCCAATAAGTCTAATAGATGCTTCTCAAAAATATTTTGTAAACAGTTATTAAGCGCTCTTGAAACATAGACTGAAGATGTAATGCCCTCTCTCTCGCAGACAGGTTTTAGGAAACAAACAAGCACTATAGATCAAGTGCTTAGATTCATGTCTATCTATTGGAAAACAATGACCATTCAGAAAGCCCACCTGTCTGTAATTTTTGTAGACTTAAAAACTGCGTTTGAGTCAGTCCCCCATGATAAACTATGGGAGATGCTCAAACATAAGGGGATACCCTTGCCATTACATGACACCCTCATCCGGTTATATTCGGATACTTCTGCCCAGGTGTGGTGGAGCGAGCAAGGCAAGCTCACTGAGCATATCATGGTCAAGAGGGGGTACAGCAGGGGTGTATGCTAGCCTCCACTCTCTTCTCCTTGCATCTGAATGATGTAGTGGTTGCCATGGAGCAGTGCAGAAATGATGCCCCTATGATTGCCGGCCTGCAGAAAGAACCCCCCCATACTTTTATTTGTGGACAACACCCTGCTGGTATTAACAACACCAGCGGGCTTACAGCTTTTGATGGACCGGTTTTTAGCCTGTTGTAAAGTTCGGGGACTTGAGATAAACCTGAGAAAAACAAGTTTATGGCCATCAACCCATACAGGGCATTCATGGGTCCATTACCTTGAGTAGTTGCAATTTGGAAAGTGTGTCCGATTTCGATTACTTGGGCATCGGGCTCACTTCAAATATGTCCTGGCTTCCAAATTAGGAAAAGTTGCCTTAGTTTGTCTCATTAGGCCTCAGAGATTTTAAGGCTGTACAATTACTACATAACTAGGCAGATATCACCTGTTCTTACTATTTATCAGGCAAAGGCGATATAGAGTGCTCTATATGGAGCTGAATCGTGGGGTCGTACTAGGCTATCATCCCTGTCTAGAGCTGAAAATAATTTCTTAAAATCACTTTTGAATTCATCCAAGGGCACACCAACACTCCCTTTATTGTGGGACACTGGCGTAAAGTCCATTTCGAGTAAGGCAAAACTTTGACCTATTTCATACTGGCAAAGATTAAAATCAACTTCGACTGTGGATGACTACTGCAGAGTCTTTAAAGAAATAGTTGACTTGGACAGGGGGAACAAGATAAAATGGATAAGTAACCTTAATATATCACTGACACAACTGAGCCTAGATGACGACTAGGGCACTGAGTCTCATTTGAAACCCCTAGTTAAGACCTGTGTAAAGGAATTATAGTGGGATAATTTCTGGGGCCTTGAAGTCAGTGGGAAGATATTAGGAACCCTTACTGTAGATGTTATGGACCTTCAGAACCATTGTAAGTTTGAAGAATATCTTGACCACATCTTGGGTACGTTAGCCAGGAAACTTCCTGGCAAGTCCTTCTATAACAAGTGGAAGGGTACCCTTTACCAGAGCACTGTGTGTCCTGTTTGCCCACAAGCATTACTTTTTTTTTTTGTCTAGGCTTTGACCACCCAGGGAGACAGTGGCTAGTTCCGAACTGTAGGCAGATTGATACAAGACAGTGCACTGCCGTATTTAGACTTCATCTTGCTGAAACCAAGGGGAAGTCTGTGTGTGGTAGCCAAGTTCCTGCACTGAAGCTGTATTATAAGGTCAAATATTATGGTTCAAATTTAAGAAGCATCCCTCCAATGGCTCTAGGCAGTTTTATCAAGGCCTTGACTGTTTTGCTTGCTCCCCCTGTTTATTTAGGTGGTTTATGTTTTGTATCATACAGATTACTTCAGTTTATGCTTTGCAACTTATAGATGATCCCTGACTTGTGGGATTTAGGAGCCCTAGAGGGCGCCCTGCCATTTATTGTTTGTACGCTAAAATTCTCTAGGACTGTGGGCTCTTCTGAAGTTGTTTTAAGGAGGTAGCTGTCTTCTGTCAATGCCTTGCACTTTGCTTTCTCCCATGGATGCTTTTAAGTAGATGTAACAATAATGCAGCGGTTTTGTGCAATCGTTATTTTTGCTTACTTAATTTCAAGAAACGGATGTTAAAGCAGTCTGTGATGCAATGGAGCATCATGTAGCCACTAGATGTCACAAGCAGTGCTTTAATGAATTTAAAATGTTTATATAACTGTAATAATTTTATCATACACTGGTAATTTGCAATGCTTTAGACCGTTGCATGCTTTTAGGGTTTAACCAATATAAAATAATAATTATTATTATATTATCAATTTCAATATATGTCTGTAAGGAAATGCCTCCTTGGCATGGCTACCCCCTGACTTTTTGCCTTTGCTGATGCCAAGTTATGATTTGAAAGTGTGCTGAGGCCTGCTAACCAGGCCCCAGCACCAGTGTTCTTTCCCTAACCTGTACCTTTGTCTCCACAATTGGCACACCATGGCATCCAGGTAAGTCCCTTGTAACTGGTACCCCTGGTACCAAGGGCCCTGATGCCAGGGAAGGTCTCTAAGTGCTGCAGCATGTCTTATGCCACCCTAGGGACCTCTCACTCAGCACAGACACACCGCTTGCCAGCTTGTGTGTACTGGTGGGGAGAAAATGACTAAGTCGATATGGCACTCCCCTCAGAGTGCCATGCCAACCTCACACTGCCCATGGCATAGATAAGTCACCCCTCTAGCAGGCCTTACAGCCCTAAGGCAGGGTGCACTATACCATATGTGAGGGCATAAGTGCATGAGCACTATGCCCCTACAGAGTCTAAGCAAAACCTTAGACATTGTAAGTGCAGGGTAGCCATAAGACTATATGGTCTGTGAGTCTGTCAAACACGAACTCCACAGCACCATAATGGCTACACTGAAAACTGGGAAGTTTGGTATCAAACTTCTCAGCACAATAAATGCACACTGATGCCAGTGTACATTTTATTGTGAAATACACCCCAGAGGGCTTCTTAGAGATGCCCCCTGAAAACATACCCGACTTCCAGTGTGGGCTGACTAGTTTTACCAGCCTGCCACACACCAGACATGTTGCTGGCCACATGGGAAGAGTGCCTTTGTCACCCTGTGGCTAGTAACAAAGCCTGTACTGGGTGGAGGTGCTTCTCACCTCCCCCTGCAGAGCTGTAACACCTGGCGGTGAACCTCAAAGGCTCACCCCCTTTGTTACAGCGCCACAGGGCACTCCAGCTAGTGGAGATGCCCGCCCCCTCCGGCCACTGCCCCCTTTTGGCGGCAAGGCCGGAGGAGATAATGAGAAAAAAAAGGAGGAGTCGCTGGCCAGTCGGGACAACCCCTAAGGTGCCCTGAGCTGAGGTGACTGACTTTTAGAGATTCCCCCAATAGGATTAGGGATGTGCCCCCCTCCCCTCAGGGAGGGGGCACAAAGAGGGTGTAGCCACCCTCAGGCCTAGATGCATTGGCTACTAACCCCTCAGACCTAAACACACCCCTAAATTGAGTATTTAGGGGCCCCCAGAACCTAGGAAAATAGATTCCTGCAACCTGAAGACGAAGAAGGACTGCTGACCTGAAGCCCTGCAGAGAAGACGGGGACACCAACTGCTTTGGCCCCATCCTTACCGGCCTGTCTCCCCACTTCGAGAAAAACTGCAACAGCAACGAGTTCCCCAGGGTCGAGCGACCTCTGAAACCTCAGAGGACTACCCTGCATCTAAAAGGACCAAGAACTCCAGAGGACAGCGGCCCTGTTCCAAAGAAACTCCAACTTGCAACAAAGAAACAACTTTTAAAGGACTGCATGTTTCCCGCCGGAAGCGTGAGACTTTCCACTCTGCACCCAACGCCCCCGGCTCGACCTGCGGAGAAACAACACTACAGGGAGAACTCCCCGGCGACTGCAACCCTGTGAGTAGCCAGAGTTGACCCCCTTGAGCCCCTCCAGCGATGCCTGCAGAGGGAATCCAGAGGCTCCCCCTGACCGCGACTGCCTGCTTCCAAGAACCCGACGCCTGGTAAAGACACTGCACCAGCAGCCCCCAGGACCTGAAGGATCCGACCTCTAGTGCAGGAGCGACCCCCAGGTGGCCCTCTCCCTTGCCCAGGTGGTGGCTACCCCGAGGAGCCCCTCCCCCCTTGCCTGCCTGCTTTGCTGAAGAGACCCCTGGGTCTCCCATTGAAACCTATTACAAACCCGACGCCCTGTTTGCACTCCGTACCTGGCCGCCCCCGTGCCGCTGAGGGTGTACTTTTTGTGCTGACTTGTGTCCCCCCCAGTGCCCTACAAAACCCCCCCTGGTCTGCCCTCCGAAGTCGCGGGTACTTACCTGCTGGCAGACTGGAACCGGGGCACCCCCTTCTCCATTGAAGTCCATGCGTTTTGGGCACCACTTTGACCTCTGCACCTGACTGGCCCTGAGCTGCTGGTGTGGTAACTTTGGGGTTGCCCTGAACCTCCAACGGTGGGCTACTTTGGACCCAACTTTGAACCCTGTAGGTGGTTTACTTACCTGCAAAACTAACAAATACTTACCTCCCCCAGGAACTGTTGAAATTTGCAGTTTTTCTAGTTTTAAAATAGCTTATTGCCATTTTTACCAAAACTGTACATGCTATTTTGCTGATTCAAAGTTCCTGTGATACCTAAGTGAAGTACCTTTCATTTGAAGTATTGATTGTAAATCCTGAACCTGTGGTTCTTAAAATAAACTAAGAAAATATATTTTTCTATATAAAAACCTATTGGCCTGGAATTGTCTGAGTGTGTGTTCCTCATTTATTGCCTGTGTGTTTACAACAAATGCTTAACACTACCCTCTGATAAGCCTACTGCTCGACCACACTACCACAAAATAGAGCATTAGAATTATCTCTTTTTGCCACTATCTTACCTCTAAGAGGAACCCTTGGACTCTGGATGCTGTTTCTTACTTTGAAATAGTACATACAGAGTCAACTTCCTACAATGTCTCATAAGATACTTTCATAGCCTGGTTCTATAAGAAGCAAGAAAGTGGAATAATACTACATATTACAATGCTTGCATTGGCATGCAGCGAGACACAGAATTGAATCTATAATATACTGCACACAGGTGACGGACAGAGTTCATTGAATGTTCATCGAATGAAATCAGCTTATGGTGGATCAGGCCAGATTATCAAAGTGGCTATTAAAAATTAACACTATTTCGCAAAGTGACAGAAGTGAATAACCACCCTTGACTTCACCAACTTTAAGATAATTTTGTTTTTATGTTATGTTATGCATTTTCTATTTATAAAGTGCAAACTGCCACAAGGACTCAAACTAACTGATATAGACGGACCGACCGAAATAGTGTAGAGGGACTAGAACAAAGACAGCATTTAAACAATAAAATGAATCATAATCAATAGAAACCATACAATTAGATTTTGGGCCTCTGCTATGACTAGAGAGGCCTATTAAACAATGGCTGCAGCATTCCCTGCACACACAATGCAGCCGCTGCTACTTTAGACTGACCGGGCATCATGTCAGGGTACTAGGTCAATAAGGGAAATGTAAAATATGAGCAACTGACGTACTTTAAAGTTTCTATAGAAGTACAGACTGCCCGATCCATGTGCCGACATTACTTATAGTACTCTGAAGTATGAATATAATGTGAAAAAACAAACGAAAGTCACTGTGACTTTTGTGACTCTCAATGTCGTCTGTCAGCCTGGAACAGTGTTCTGCTATATAGAGCAATGCAAATGAATTCACAAATTTGAAAATAAACACGAGAAATCAATTTTGATTAAATTTATATTTTATACGTAGTATGGCCTGAAGTACATAAGTCAAATAAAGACTGAATAGCTCTGTTATTTTTTGATTTGCATCTTGAGCAATCAGTTTATCTGATTAGCTTTTGATAGTAGTCCTGCTTTGAAATCTTCTGACATTGAAATTCAAAGGCCTACTAAGACAAAGTGCAGGTTGAATTGGAATGGGGGCTGTTAAGGATTAGCCTACCTTTGTCTGGAACCTGTTAATGGACACTAATATCATAGCATAACAGATATTTGCTTTGAACTCATCGGATTGGGAAATCACTTGAATATTTCTACGGCAAAGGAGTTGTTCAAAGATTGTACTGACTAAACCCCTGAATTGATAACTAGGACCCTACGTCTTCTGTGCACAGTTTAATTTGCCCAAACGAAAGAACTGCCCATAAGCAAGACTAAAGCTGCTTAGAATAAAGGTCATGGAACCAGAGGGAACTACTGTTAAGTAAACGAGCCCCAGTTAAATGGAATAATTTGTAATATTGTATGGACTTTTACTAGTTGTGTGGGGGAGAAAGTTCTGGTGTGACTCCTAATGTTGCAGAAAAAACTTCTTTCCTGACATACAGTACATAAAACACAGAAGAGTTCCTTAAACAAAAGAAGCACCTGACATTTGGAAATAATCTCAATTAACTGAAGTGCTGAGAGGAAAGTGTGGACCTTATCTCAGTGGATAGAACCACTCCAACAACTTCAAAAAAAGACTGGGTCACCTAGAACCTTAAGATCCGGGCTTAGATAGCATCGTCTTCATCCTATTGAACTTAGAATTTTGATATTCAAAATAGGAGATGGCTCGACACTGAATACATCAACTGCTCAGAATCAGGACCTTCTCTCTTGACCTGAATGTGTGCTACTGATCCACAGGACAGAACTAGAGTGGTGGTATTGTCCTATGGAATTGAGAGCCGAGCTGTTCAGCTTCATCCAGCCGTCTTGGGTTCAAGTAAACAATAGCAGGTCTACACTACAGTTTTAAAATGAAAAGGTATAACCTGCAGCCATGCTTGTAATAAAGAAATGGAGTAACAGCAGCAATCATGTTGAAACCCCGTTTTGCTTTACAGGGAGTGCAGAATTATTAGGCAAATTAGTATTTTGACCACATCATCCTCTTTATGCATGTTGTCTTACTCCAAGCTGTATAGGCTCGAAAGCCTACTACCAATTAAGCATATTAGGTGATGTGCATCTCTGTAATGAGAAGGGGTGTGGTCTAATGACATCAACACCCTATATCAGGTGTGCATAATTATTAGGCAACTTCCTTTCCTTTGGCAAAATGGGTCAAAAGAAGGACTTGACAGGCTCAGAAAAGTCAAAAATAGTGAGATATCTTGCAGAGGGATGCAGCACTCTTAAAATTGCAAAGCTTCTGAAGCGTGATCATCGAACAATCAAGCGTTTCATTCAAAATAGTCAACAGGGTCGCAAGAAGCGTGTGGAAAAACCAAGGCGCAAAATAACTGCCCATGAACTGAGAAAAGTCAAGTGTGCAGCTGCCACGATGCCACTTGCCACCAGTTTGGCCATATTTCAGAGCTGCAACATCACTGGAGTGCCCAAAAGCACAAGGTGTGCAATACTCAGAGACATGGCCAAGGTAAGAAGGCTGAAAGACGACCACCACTGAACAAGACACACAAGCTGAAACGTCAAGACTGGGCCAAGAAATATCTCAAGACTGATTTTTCTAAGGTTTTATGGACTGATGAAATGAGAGTGAGTCTTGATGGGCCAGATGGATGGGCCCGTGGCTGGATTGGTAAAGGGCAGAGAGCTCCAGTCCGACTCAGACGCCAGCAAGGTGGAGGTGGAGTACTGGTTTGGGCTGGTATCATCAAAGATGAGCTTGTGGGGCCTTTTCGGGTTGAGGATGGAGTCAAGCTCAACTCCCAGTCCTACTGCCAGTTCCTGGAAGACACCTTCTTCAAGCAGTAGTACAGGAAGAAGTCTGCATCCTTCAAGAAAAACATGATTTTCATGCAGGACAATGCTCCATCACACGCGTCCAAGTACTCCACAGCGTGGCTGGCAAGAAAGGATATAAAAGAAGGAAATCTAATGACATGGCCTCCTTGTTCACCTGATCTGAACCCCATTGAGAACCTGTGGTCCATCATCAAATGTGAGATTTACAAGGAGGGAAAACAGTACACCTCTCTGAACAGTGTCTGGGAGGCTGTGGTTGCTGCTGCACGCAATGTTGATGGTGAACAGATCAAAACACTGACAGAATCCATGGATGGCAGGCTTTTGAGTGTCCTTGCCAAGAAAGGTGGCTATATTGGTCACTGATTTGTTTTTGTTTTGTTTTTGAATGTCAGAAATGTATATTTGTGAATGTTGAGATGTTATATTGGTTTCAATGGTAATGATAAATAATTGAAATGGGTATATATTTTTTTTTGTTAAGTTGCCTAATAATTATGCACAGTGATAGTCACCTGCACACACAGATATCCCCCTAACATAGCTAAAACTAAAAACAAACTAAAAACTACTTCCAAAAATATTCAGTTTTGATATTAATGAGTTTTTTGGGTTCATTGAGAACATGGTTGTTGTTCGATAATAAAATTAATCCTCAAAAATACAACTTGCCTAATAATTCTGCACTCCCTGTAGTCAATACTGATCCAGCTTCTGACCCCACTTTTTCTGATCTTTCCTCCCCTCTACTCTTTTTTTGCTTAATTCAAGAAAGGGGAAATAAAGGGGAAATAATTTGAGGGTTAGGGCACCAAATGGTGCATGATTTTTGCAAAACATGCTAGTGTACTCATGCGATTGAAGCCTTATCCCGAATATCAATCTGCATGTGTAATGAACAGCAAAACTCAAACCTCATGACTCCTAAACTACATGTTTTCAAGGCTTAACACATTATACACCTGCTAAAGATGTGCAATGGAGATAAAACTGTAATCAACAATCTATCAGTTATGTCTACACCCCTTTTAGCAGCTGGCCTTAAAGGCTACCACTGAAAACAGGTGTGCAACATTGGATTGACTGACACTGGTGAAGGAGTACAGCAGCTGTCCTACAAATGTCAAGAGGACCATCAACACACAAGAAAGAAAATAAACCAGAAAACTGAACAACAATAAGGCCGTATGAATAAAGTTCAACAGAGACTTCGTTCTCCTGAGCAAGTGATGGAGGAGCTCAAACGTCAGGTAATCCATGAAAAAAATAACATTTGGAGGATTATTTCAGGTGTAAAAACATAAGAGTGGTGGGTCCTCCTTAGCCAACTCAATATGGGGGAATGTACCTCTTCATTGAAAACTCGTTTAGTGTTCCATTTTGTAAATGTTGTGGCTGATGTTGACAGCAACTTCTCTTCCATGAAATGCTAGTTTTACATGGCTGTACTTGATTGTTCGATAAGAGAAATGGCCCTAAAGTTCGAACAAGTAATGACCCGAGTTGGGCAGTTATAGCAGACAGTTGTGGGTGGTCACGGTGGGAGAGGATGGGAATCTCGTATTGGGCTGGGTCTGTTGTGGTGATTTAAGGCTGTAAGAACAGAGACTCTGTGAGAAGACTACTGGGGACAGCAATGTCCTGTGGTATGTGGGGCATGTGGGTTATGTGAGATGGGGCATAGACTTGTTAAATGGTTGGGACTGCGTCTGATGGCCAGGGTGCAGAAAATGACATCAGCCGTGAACGCCATGTGTAATATCATTTCCGTCTCTGTTTCATGAGCAACGGGAAGTACACTTCATTATCACTAACTATATAGCAACCATGCGTGTCTCTGTACTGGGGTGAACATACATGTTTCCACTGTTGGAGGAGTACTTTGGCAGCTATTTCTCTCACTAGCCATGTGCCAGCTGTTTAGGGTATTAGTCAGAAAAAACATTTTCTGGCCTGTGCAACCTGCTACAAAATGAACAAGTCTTTTGCTGAAGGAAACCCACCTGTACACCTCCAAACTATGGTCATTTTGGGGAACTCAATTTGGAACTAGGGGACTCATTAAATATTTTTTCTGTTTCTACCCACCCATGTCCTGGCTACACAATACATAAAACGTAGGCTATAAATTGCACCAAGAGATATTGGGTACAGTTTTTGTAAACAAAATGCAAGAGTGCTTTTGATAAATATATATGTATTTAACGCTGACGCAGCTGAAATTGCAAAACATATTCTTCTCAGTTGTACCAGTTTGAGGAGTACAGGGTGCTAAAAGGCAGTGACGTTAATATGGCTGCCCGAAAGTTAAGGAAGTTAACAGTTGTAAGGATGCACCGCTATATCTCATCATCATAACCAAAGAATTAGTGTTTATGCAGGTATACTTGTATGTGGTATTTATTTCCCATGAACCCTCTCCGCACCGCCGCTGAAAGGCAGCAAAGCGCTATACAGGGTGAAGGGCAAACATACAGTTAATCACTCATGGAGCGAAAATATGGTCCTAGGAGTAGAAATTAATGGTTACTTTGCTGTCATGTATAAAGAGGTGTGCCAATTCTTTGCTAAACTGGAGCAGGTTTAGGATAGTTCTTATGTAAATGGGATGTTGTTACAGGCCCAGGCTGCAAAAATGAAGACAGTCTTAACTTGTTTTTTATTTTTTGCACTTCATCTCCGGTCTGATGGTGCCTTTGCTGTGGGTGTACCTAGAGCCACCAGAGGTGGTGAGCTTGTTAAGACAGATAGACAAGCCCAGAAGGATACCATGATACGGCTGGTTTAGAACATGGTGCTGGCTGGAACAGGAAGCCAGTGGAGTTCCATCAGGTTGAGGCTGAGGTGGTCATCTTTCTTCAGGCCAGGACCTTAATGAGACACGCAGCAAAGTACAAGATGCTTATAAGGGTGACAAGTGTGGAATCTCGGGAGCTATGGAGAAGATGCCCCATCCAGATACAAGAGTAAGAAGACAACTGGTAGTTCTAAAGTGACTTTCTAGGAGGAATGTTTTCACTTTCTTCAGAAGATATAGATGGTAACAAGCTGTCCTAATTTTCTTCGCAACATGTTCTTTGAAAGTGAGTTTGGGGCCCAGGGTGTATCTGAATGGCTTGGCACTAGCTGACAGACTCAATAACTAACTGGCAGTTGCTTGTAGCTCTTAGTGAGAAGTACGAATTATGGCCCTCATTATGACCCTGGCAGACTGAAGACTGGGTAGTCTCACCGCTGACGGGTCGGCGGTGAAGACAGCTAAATTATGAGTCCGGCGGTTTGGCTGAAGCCAAACCGCAGACACTCCGCCCGTCCCACACCTCCAGCACAGCAGACGTCATAATACCATTAGCGGTATTACAACACGGGAGACCGCCAGAATTTTTCTGTCAGTCGCACTGACAGAAAAAGCTGGCGGTCTTGCATCCTGGCGATAGGAATAAGCATTCCTGTCGCCAGGATACACTTGCACACACTTCCACATACCTGCACGCATTCACTCAGACACTTCTACACACAAATACACTCCCACTTGCCCATGCAAACACGACAAACACACACATTCACACTGACATACATACACAAACACCACTGACACGCACACATTCACTCCCCCCTCTAGCGCATACCCACATTCACGCCCTCTCCACCCCTCACCCGCATGCTTCCATTCATGCTCCCTCCCCCTCCACACAGACCCATTTACTACCCCCCTTCCGCATCGCACACAAGCACTCACCCCATCCATCCGTATTCACCAACATACACACACCCACCTCCCCCCGCATTCACGACACTCACACACTCAACCCCCGCAGACGATCACTAACCTCGTCTGTCGAGCAGGTCGTCCGGGAAGGAACGTGTCCCAGCGTTTTCACCGCCGGCAGCACCCCGCCATCAGGCCACTGCCAAGACGTATTACGGGTCGTAATACTGCGTGCGGTGTCCTTTTAGCGTGGCAATGGAACCGCCACTTCCCCGCAGACTGCCAGCATGACTGCTGTCGGATTTCTGCCGAATTACAGGCAGAAATCTGACGAGGGTCATAATGCGGCGGTCCTTCAGTGCCTTCGGCTTTGGCGGTCTTGTAAAAGGCTGCCAAAGTCATAATGAGGGCCTATGTCTTGGTGGGTGATGGTGAGTATGGGTGACAGAGCTTTGATGAAGGACGATAGTAAGGGTATCTTCTTCACAGTGGGCAAGTTTAAGGAAATATGGTGAGGTCTATTAGAGTCAGAGGGTTGAACGATGTCTGGTGGTGTCACAGGAGAAGGATGCTTAGTGTTACTTGATGTGCCATCCTAGCTTATTATTTCAGTGTAAAAAGAGGTTCACGGCATTGCACTCATCTGTGGAGCATGAGATTAGGGAGTTAGGAAGGGGTTGATGCAATGTTTAGTTGTCCTAAATAGCATTCTGGTTCTGTTGGCAGCTTCATTGATGGGGTCAGGATTAACGTGAAGAGACTTGTCCGTGTTGTGTTAAAGTACTGCAGTAGTCTGAGGTCTTTGAATGTTACTTTTTATTAAATTTTCTTCCTTGTCTGTGCTTTTATTGTCAGCAAGATCTTTAGACACCAGGAAGCTGAAGGATTTGGCTGGCACAGCGTGGTTTAGTTGTAGGTGTTCAAATGAGTTTTCAGAAATGATCTAATGCCACTTATAAGAAAACTGCGATATCACATGGAGGTGGGAGTAAAAAAAGGAATTCCAACTTTAAGTAACTGATGGAGAGGTCTTTGAAGGATCCGACAGCTTTTTGCTCTCCTTTAGGTCGTCCTCTGTGTGTTGGCTGGATACTGAGAAGCATGAAGTGGATAGCAAGGTGGTCAGAAAGTTCCAGTTGTGTAGGCACTGGTGAATGGCGATGTTGAGAAGATAAGGATCAGGATGTGGCCTTTGCAATGTGGTAGTTGAGTGACATGCTGTAAAAGTTGAGTGTATTAATGAGGGAGTCTAGTTTTGTCATGCTTGAAATGTCTGGGATGTTGAAGTCATAGAGCAAGATATAGTGGGTTTGTCATGAAGGAAGAGAACATCTGAAAACCTGTGCTTGTTCTGTCCAGCACGCCTGTAGATGAGATTAAAGAAGTGGCATATCAGGAGCACCATGGACGGTTGCTTGCTTTTCTAGGATGCATGACCATGAGGACTTATGGATGATAGCCCGGCATACTCCTTTCTAAAGCGTGCATTCTGCACAATAAATTATGTAGCCTGTGGGCATAAGGACATATAGGATGTGTGGATGATGTCTGTGTTAAGCTTGTGATAAGTGATGAAGTTTTGAGTATGGACTACTGTACAGAGTGCATTAATGAGCTGGAGTGTGTGGTGGCTAGCGGGATGTGTATCACGCTGGGACTATGTGCTGTGAGGATGTGATGTGTGTCTGTGTGACTTAGAGTTAGATGAAAATGTGGAGATCTAACATAGAAAGTACTTGTTGCGATGGCAGAGGATGTAGGATTATGGCGCAAGGATGAGCCTCAGTTTATAAGACCCAAAAAAGCCCATGCAGCTAGTAACCTTGTCTGTGTCCATCTGGTCAGTGCGACGTCCTGGGAGACAAATGAAGGAACCAGTGATGTCACTTCCTGAAAAGATTAATGCTGGGAAATAGGTGTTACTTCATGTAGGGATGGATGCTGGTGAAAGAGGCACTTCTGTCTGGCTTCTACTTTTAGTGTATACACATACCATTCCATCATACACAATGCACCCTCTGGAATCACCTGAAACTATTTGGCAAGCAAAATGACAAGCAAACAAAGAAAGCACTCACACCTAGCAAAATCATGGCCAGAACACTGTCTGAACACACGCGTCCTTACAACTATTAAATTGTCCCAGTGGTAGAAATCTAACTCTGAGTCCATGATAGGCCAGGGGCTCTGTGAAATATGGTTTTGCTGTAATCAAACAAGATGCGTTGTAACTTCCTATGTAAAAAGTTCAGAATTGCCAGGAACAGCGACTTGTGCATTGTTATGAATGAAAAGTTACAAGGAGAAGAGAGACGGCTGGTAAATAACTAAAATTGAGTATTCCGAAATAGGTATGTGATGAATTGAATAAATTAGCATTAAAACAACTTTGAAGCATGTTGGAGTCAAGCTGTTTGTCAACAGCCACTTCTCATTTACTCAACTTGTTACAAATAGGGCACATTTTAGACAGATGGCATATGGGATCAATCCATTATTTTACTGCATTTATTCTTGTGTCTTCAGGCTCCAGCAATCAACAAGCTAGCAGTACTAGCATCAATTACCAGAGCTGTCAAAGTGCCGGATACATTCGGTATATGCAGTTGAAAATCAGGTCAGGGACAAGGTCTAATTCACTCCTGTAAAATCAATAAAATGACAGTCCCGCTGAGCACCAAAAGCCCCCCTGAGAACTCGCCACTGTGCCAGATACTTAGTCAGACGATGCATTTTTCAGCGAACATTTGATACGTCTGGAAATCTGAACCATAATCGCAGCTACTCTTCTTTTCCTTCTCTGTTTTTTAAATAACGCGATCTAAAAGCTCAAGAACTTCCCAATGGCAATCAAAGGAGCAACATTGCCCGTATTTTCACACGCTGCCAAAAGTTTGATGTTAACAATCAATGTAACTGGTTAGAAAATAATCGTTATTAACATATAGGAATGTGCAAGTGAATAGCATCAAAGATTAATTGTAGAATGCCATTTTATTACGTGTTTTGCTTTGACAAGAGGTTCGGTCAAAAATCCAACTTTGTGTAGGATACAAGTGCACCGAATTTAGATGTCCTTACATTTATTAGCAGGTATCTAGCCTTAATTCCCATGGCTAAGGATATTAACAGTTGTTAATTGCCCATTTGCGCTGAGAGGAAGGGAAATTAACAACTGTTAAAAACAACAGCACATGGGTGCTGCACATAACAGCCACCATCCTAATTTCAAACAGAAAAAGGCAGTATGAACACTAAATCATAACACACTTCTTTACAGGGTGGCAAGGACGAAAATAAGTTACTTGCCTGTATCTGTAGTTCTCCAGTATTGGTATCTTTCATAGATTCACATGCTTGAATCATTACCCACCATCGAAGTGGAAGTCCCACCGTACAATAATATAGCAATATGTATCAATCATTATCACAGGCTATAATGGCAATAAACAATCACTTTAATTGCTTATCTGTGTCCTTTAAAAAAAATAAAAATAAAAGGACCAAACTTAAACTACTACCAATTAGGCAATAGCACCCTGAGGAATACTCTCAAGAGAGGCTGAGTCCCTCAGATTTTTGAAGCACAAGTGGGAAGTAAATGCGGGTGGGTTGCATGTTAATCTATGAAAGATACCAATAATGGAGAACTACAGTTACACATAAGTAACTTATTTTCTTCTCCGGTATTGGTTCTTTCATAGATTCATATGCTTTAATCAGAAAAACAAGCTGTTACTCTATACGTACACTTGGTAGTATCAGCACAAATGGCGGACCTCCTCACCAGTGCTACAGGGTCAGGGTGTCTCTACCCTAGTCCCTTTTATTTATTTTTTTAAACTTTTTTCTGGGACTCTGCTGAAGCCAAGTCCCAAGATGGCTGCCAACACTTCCTGGTTTGAAGTGTTGGCAGCCAATCAGAGCTGTACATTTCCCTGCACAAGTTCATCTTTGTTCGCGAATACTTTATTGCCAGAGATATACAAATTCGAAATTTCCCTAAATTTTCACAAAAACTACAGAATGGATTTACACCAATTAACAAAAGCACAATCCGTGTACTGACAGCTAGCTTTCTGCCAAATTTGGTGTAATTCCATCCAGCAGTTCAGGCTGTAGACATGGTGACAGATCCTATGGGAATTAAAATCTGGAAACACAAAGAGTCCCTTTTTTCTCAGCCCCCGCTTGGCTGGTCACCCCAAAACTTTACATGCACCCCAAGAATAACCAGGCCAATTTGTTTTGGAAAATTTTGTGAAGATTTGGCAAATGGTGCCTATGATATAGGCAAGTCAAAAAACGCTTTTTTTAATGGAAACATGATGCTAACTATAACTACCTACTGGCGACTGCCAGTAGGTAACATTATATGAAAATGTCACTTAACCAGTGTATATTGTAGTGAATCCTAGTTTGTTTTAATGGGATAACAGGAGTTAGCTTAGCCATTGGCTTGCGTACTTGTGCCCCGTCAAATAGTGACTTTTAACCTACTTAGCTTGCTCTGTCTTAGCCCATTTAATTATTTAATTCTTCTAAGATGGCCGCCTTGTTTATAGTTAGGCCACTTGTTATGGTTTGCATTATCAGTGCCACTGCGTTAAGGCGTCAAAATCAAGTGACAAAGACAAACAAACTGTAGGTGTTCACATTTAGGGACTTTCCCTCTTCATGCTTTCAAGGGAATTGTTTATTATAATTGCCGCCCCAAGCATGCCGTTATCTATTGTTTGGGAACACACCTACGTGAGGGGTCCAAGTAGATCTGTATAAATGCATCACACTTTAGACAGATAATCAGAGGGATTCCGACCAGAGGGCATCGCCACCATCGCTGATATCGATGTTGCACGTCGTCTTGACACTGACTCAATCTTCGTGTTCCTGCGGAGTCTGAGATAGAGACCTCATTCCAAGGTAACAAGGGTTGGGGGCTCCTCTCATGGACATGACATTGGCAGATTAGGTTTAACATACCCAGCTCTCCTTTAGGTAGGAGGTTAGGCCTATCAAGATAGGGTATTATCACATATTACACACTTTATGTCTTTTCATGTTATTGCAAGATGGTGGGGTCTTCGTAATAATGACTCTTGTCTTTACAATTCTGTTTCTTGCACTGTTCATTATCCTAATCATTGCATCCCAGGCAACTTATTGCAGATTGCAGTTGTGTTAAATAAAAACTATTGAAACTTTACTGCATCTTTGTTATTGCCTGTGTTTGGATGTGACATGATGTATCTGTGAGAAAGGGGTAATCTCTGTTTAACCACGACACTCCCTGAGATGTCATACTCTCAGGTCCATGCGTAAAGGCTGCAACAAATCACCTATTACTGTTTGGGTTTTTGGTAAGGTGCTGCTAGTGAGCCGGAAGGGTTGGGACGACAGTTGTGACTTGTTGTAGAATAGGCATAGTCACCTACAAACTTAAGTACTGTCATCCTTAAACTAGCAGTCTTGCCTAGAGCAAGAGTCCAACTACGACAACATCTGTTCTTGGGATGTAGTGCTGCAGATTCACATGCTGTGCATATATCGACATCTAGTGTTGAGCAGGGAGTGTTACAAGTTGTTTTTGTTTGAAGAAGTCTTATTTCGACTCACTGGATCGAGTGACTCCTCCTCTCGGTGATAGTGCTCATGAGCATCGACTCCTTTGTTAGATTGTTTTCCAGCAGGAGGGTGAAGTAAGGACTGAAGAATTGTGTATGTACAAATATATAAAGAAAGCAAAGAAGATGTCCATGCAATGTATATAGATAGTTACATAATTTACATAATTAAGTACTACTACGACTACAGGCTTCCCGGGAGGACGGAGGGCACATGTGAATCTGCAGCACTACATGCCACGTACAGATGTACACTGGGTAAGTGACATTTTCCGTTCCATGGCATGTGTAGCTGCAGATACACATGCTGTGTAAAGACTGAAAATCAGTTCTCCTCCCAAGTAAGCAGTGGTTAGCCCGTAGGAGTTGAAGTCGTTTGAAATAGTGTTTTAAGCACTGTTTGACCAACATTTGCTTGTTGTCGAGATAACACATCAGCACAGTAGTGTTTAGTAAATGGGTGTACTGTGGACCATGTGGCTGCTTTGCATACGTCCGCTATTGGTATTTCCTAAGAATGCCATTGAGGCACCCTTTCTTCTAGAAGAATGTGCTTTTGGAGTTACTAATAGATGCCTTTTCGCTTTAAGATAGCAGGTTTGAATACATTTTACAATCCATCCAGCTAATCCTTGTTTTGAAATAGGATTACCTTTATGAGGTTGTTGGAAAGCAACAAATAGTTAGTTGTTTAGTTTTTCCAAAGTATTTAGTTCTGTCTACGTAATACATTAGAGCTCTTTTGAGATCAAGAGTGTGGAGAGCTCTTTCAGCAATAGAATCTGGCTGTGGAAAGAAGAATGGCAATTTGACTGACTGATTAATATGAAAGGGTGAAACCACTTAGGTAAAAATTTAGAATTTGTCCCAAGAACTACTTTGTGCTTGTGTACTTGGAAGAAGTAAAGTAAATGCTTGAATTTCACTTACTCTTCGCAATTAAGTGATTGGTACCAAGAAAGCAACCTTCAATGTGAGAAATTTAATTGCGCAAGAGTGCATTGCTTCAAATGGTGGACCCATAAGCCTTGTGAGCACAATATTAAGATTCCAGGCAGGAGCTGGTGTTACTCTAGGTAGAATAACTTGTTTAAGCCCTTCCAAAAGTGCTTTTATGACAGGAATTCTAAAAAGAGAGGTATGTTGTCTGTTTTGTAGGTAGGCTGATGTTGCTGATAAATGAATTTTAATAGATGAATAGGCAAGATTTGCTTTTTTGTAAATGAAGCAAATAACACACAATATCCTGTACTGATGCTTTAAGTGGATAAATATTTTTAGGTTGGCAGTATTATACAAAACACTTCTATTTATGTGCATAGCACTGCCTGGCTGTAGGTTTACGTGCTTGTTTTAAAATGTTCATACATTCTATTGAAAGCTGTAGGTATCCAAATTCTATGACCTCAGGAGCCAAATTGCCAAGTTGAGCACACTGGGATTGGGATACCTGATTTGACCTCTGTTCTGAGTTAACAGGTCTGGTCTGTTTGGAAGCTTGTGATGTGGTACTACTGACAGATCCAACAGTGTTGTGCACCAGTGTTGACGTGCCCACGTAGGAGCTATGAGTATCATAGTGAGGGAAGTGTGACGCATCTTGTTGACCAGAAATGGAATTAACGGGAGAGGGGGAAAAGCGTAAGCAAATATCCCTGACCAGTTCATCCATAGAGCATTGCCCTTGGATTGAGGGTGTGGGTATCTGGATACTAAGTTTTGGCATTTTGTGTTTTCACTTGCTGTGAAATGGTCTACGTTTGTCACAGTGTCTTTTCCTCGGGATCTGCACGCTGCTGAACAAGAAGGCCCACCTCCCGGCGTCATCGACTCAAAGCTTTAATAACACAGATTATGATGAAGCCAGGCGGGGGGAAGGGAATTAGGGTAGGGAACAGCTGGGTGAGAGATCTGAAAAGGAAAAGGTTAGAACAAGCATGCATATACTCATTAATGACAATCTAATTCACCATTAGAGCCTTTGCGTACATGCATCTCCATAATACCAGATTGAAACTCTTTGTGATTGGGGAAAAGCCCCTTCTGTAAATCACAACACCAGAATGAACTGAGACCTCAGAGTCCCAAGGAGACCAGAGTTTTAGATCATGGACACTCTCTTAAATATCAATCATAGAACCACTTATGCATTGATAAAACTCTAAACATTAGATCTCAGTTTAGAAGACTCTTAAAACACTTAAAGAGGTCTTTTCAAATAATACAAAGCATCTTAATATGTATCTCACATATCATGCATCCTAAAACAACAAAACTGTGATTTCTTTATCTTTGAAACACTTTTTTGATAAATGTTCTCCTGTGCATGAAAAGCGCTTTAAGTATTGAGCCAAGGGCTCTTTACTTTCTGTGAACTGAAGTGCTTTCAAATATTGTGACCAAAGTGCCTTTTTCTCCTCTAGAACTGAAGCGATATGCCAATGCGCGTTTATTCCTTTTGATTGAAGCGCTATGTCAATGCACGTTATTATTGTGAACTGAAGCATTTTATCGATAGCGCACTGCTGCAGTGAATTGAATCGCTTTACTGAGCGCGTTTGCTGCCATGAACTGAAGCGCTTTACTGAGCGCGTTTGCTGCTGTGAACTGAAGCGCTTTACTGAACACGTTTGCTGCCGTGAACTGAAGCGCTTTACTGAGCACGTTTGCTGCCGTGAACTGAAGCGCTTTACTGAAGTGGCCTGAAACGTCATGCTCGTTAGGCTAGGGGAATGCTGAAAGTTAGGAAGAAACAACTCCCTTCTGACTTGGGCTCTTCACGACCTTACTGCCCACGAGTACGACCTACTCGTGTCTGAATTCCCAAATGGAAAAACAGGAACCTTCTAGTTTCTGCCAAGCTGCCTTTGAAGAAATTCTGCTTTGCTCCAGAGGAAGGTCCCTTGAGGTCTGACTGCATCGAAGTCTTTAAATTAGTGAGCCACGAGGTTGGGTGTGGCTGGGATTTATAGGCCAGCCACACCCCAAGGTGGCTGCTGCCTCTAAAAACATGGGAAATGTAGTCCCTTCATAGAATAGCACTGATAAGTGCATCTTGACCACCAATGGCCTGAACCTGTAGCTATGTGAGCTTTACCTCAGGGCAAACAAAGCTGCTGACCATTCTTGGAACAAGTGGAGATGACCAGTGGTGCGTATAACGCACCGCAAATCCTCGCAGCAGACCTTCAGGTGGAACCTGGACCGCACGCAGCCTTGATCCTGACATTACACCCCTCCCACAAGCGCGGTCCAGGGCCTGGTTTTTCAGGATGGAGGAGATGAAATCGCCGCACCAAACGTGGTGCATGGACATTTTTTGCAGGTTCCCAAGAGTCATTTTCCGGTCCATATCCTTTCCAGGACACCAGGTACCAAAGAGAAGACCCCCAATATTTGGATTCTAAGATAGCTCGCACTTCATATTCCCAGTGCCCTTGGACTAAGAGAGGAGCAGGTTGTGTGAGACTTGAGGGCGAAGCTAATTTAAGAAGTGAAGTGTGAAATACTGGGTGAATTTTCAAAGACAATGGTAACTTCAGTTTATATGTTACTGGATTCACTTGTCGTAAAACTTCATAGGGCCCTATGAATTTTGGATGGAACAGATTTTTATTTTGAAAACAAAGTTTTTTGTGGACAACCAAACTCTATCTTTGTCTGTATATTGAGGACCAGGCTGGTGTTTCTTGTCATATTGTATTCTATATTTTTTCTTAGCTTCATGGAGATTTGTTTGCAGTTGTGAATGTACCTTCTTCATGTGCGTTAGCATGTCCATAACTGCAGGAGTGGTTTGTGTTGAAGCCGGTAATGTGACTGGCAAAATATGTGGATGGCGACAATATAACCCATAGAAAGGTGTTGAGTTTATCGAGGAATGATGAGAGCTATTATAAGCCAGTTCAGCTAGCCAAAAAAGATCCAAACAGGTTTTTGGAGATTTTGTTGCATAACATCGTAAGTATTGTTTCAGGGTTTGGTTTAGTCTATCTGTTTGACCATCCGTTTGTGGATGATAACTAGTAGACAAGGTTGAATCAATTCGTAAAGCCTAGCACCATTGTTGCCAAAAGCATGCAGAAAATTGTGTTCCTCTGTCAGAGAGGATGAATCTTGGAAGTCCATGAAGGTGAACAATGTTTTCTAGGATAATAGTTGCTAAGGTGTCAGAGGTTGGGAGGCCTTTACAAGCGATGAAATGAGCATATTTAGTAAGGCTGTCCACTACCACTAAAATGGTTGTAAATTGTTTTATTTGCAGAAGACAAGTAATGAAGTCCATTGAAATATGTTCCCATGGATGATTGGAAACAGGTAGAGGTATTAGCAGACCTTTAGGTTTGCTATGTTCGCTTTTGCATCTTGTACATACCTCACATGATTGTAACATTTGCTTAAGATCGTGAACGAATGTAGGCCACCAAAAATACCTCTTCATGAGTTCTATTGTTTTTTGAGGACCTGGATGACCTGCCAGAGGATGACTATGTAACCAATGAAAAGCGGTTTCTCTTAACTCCTCAGTAGGTAGGAAAACTCGAGATTCATGTAGCGGTAAACCTTGCTGAATGGACCTTTTGGTGTCTTGTTGTAACCACTCTTGCCACTTGGTGATATAAAAAGTTTTTACGAATAAGATCAAAGAATTTCTCAGCTGCTATTAAACACAGTACCTTTGAAGGTGTTATAATAGGCATGGGTTTTTGTTCGATATGAGTAATCAAAGAATCTTGCCTAGACAAAGCATCTGCCTTTCGATTATCAACTCCTGGTCTAAAGGTCACTATGAAATCAAATTCTGCGAATAATAGAATCCATCTCAATTGTCTGGGAGTCAATAGTCTGGCAGAACTCATAAATTGTAAATTTCTATGATCAGAATATACAGTTATGGTGTGTTTTGCTCTCAACAGATAATGTCTCCATTCCTTAAAAGCATTGCTAATTGCTAATAATTCTTTTTCAGCTATGGTGTAGTTCTGTTCCGCTTCATTCAATTTCCTTGATGCATAAGTGACGGCATGCAACTGTCCCGTTTCTCTATGACGTTGAGATAAGGTGGCCCCCACAGCAACATTGGATGCATCAGCTTCCACTATGAATGGTTCCTCCACATTGGGGTGAGCTAGGATGGGAGCTGGAGTAAAGGCCTTTTTTCATCCTTGAAATGCTTCCTCAGTTTCTTGGGACCAGTTGAAAATGGCCTTTTTTCTTAGCAATTTAGTGATTGGTGCCACCTTTTGGGAGAAATGATGGATGAAACGTCGATAAAAATTTGCAAATCCCAAAAAGCATTGAACATCACGTACTGATTTTGGTGTGGGCCATTCAGATACTGCTTGAATCTTTCTTTCAGTCATTTGCGTGCCATTTGGGGTTAAGATGACTCCTAGAAATTCAACTTCTTTGGAATGAAATTCACATTTACTTAATTTACAGAATAGATTGTGTTTTTGCAGGGTTTTTAATACCTTTTTCACATGTTCTTCATGTATTTCCTCGGAGTCTGAATAAATCAATATATCGTCTATATAAACGATAAAAAAGATGTCTAAATACTCTCTCAGGACATCACTTAGGAAGTATTGAAGGCTCCTGGAGCATTACATGGACCAAACGGCATCACTAGATACTCGAAGAGGCCATAACGAGTTTTGAAAGCCGTTTTCCACTCATCTCCCTCTCGAATGAACTAAGTGATAAGCACCTCGTAAGTCAAGTTTGGTATAGATAACGGCGAATTTTACTTGGTCTAACAAGACTGGAATAAGAGGCAGTGGATATTTGTTTTTGACTGTGATCTTATTGATTACTCTAAAGTCAATACAAGGCCTCAAATCACCATTAGCTTTGGGTACGAAGAATAGGGGAGAAGCTGCTAGTGATCGTGATGGGCAAATTAACTGGTTGGCCAAACATTGATCAAGATATTCTCATAGGACTTGATTTTCTTTCTCAGATAAAGCATAGACTCTACAATTTGGTATATTAGCGCCAGGTACTAAGTCGATCTGAGAATCGTACGGTCTGTGAGGTGGTAAGGAACTTGCTTTCTTCTTGCTGAAAATGTCAGAATATTCTGAGTATTGGGATGGCAGATCAACTTCCTTTTCGGCTGCAGTAGCAATGGAATGTTGAAACTCTTCTTCTTTGTTTCTCTTCATTTGAAAACATTTTTTTGCATAAGAGGAAGAAGAAAAATGTAAAACCTGGTTGCGCCAGTCTATGCATGGATTATGTAACATTAACCACGGCATTCCAAGGATAAAACCATACTGGGGTGCCTGTATTATATCAAAGCGAATTATTTCACAATGGTTCTGGTTTTCATTATCTTTACAAATCATTTGGATTCGTGAAGTTTGCTTAGTAACTGGGCCCCCTGCCAATTCGCTACCATCAACTGCATAAACAACTTCGGGAATCTTTTTCCTGACACTGGGTATCTGTAAGTCTAGTGCAGTCTGTTGATCCACAAAATTTCCTGTTGCCCCTGAATCAATTAGAACTTGTACGTTATGTCTTTTTCCTTGCACAGTCATTTGTACTAGAATTCAAAAATGTTTGACATAACGATTTGTGCATGAGCACACTGAAGGGATTGTTAATTTGCCCAAGAGGTCCCCTTCATTTTTTCTTGGGGATTTTAGTTTTCCTGTGAGTCTTCCAAAGCAATAGCTATCTTTTTCTTTGTTTCAAAAGTTGGGTCCATTTTACCTTTGAGTTTCTTTTAACATTCCTTTATAAAATGACCCTTTTTCCGCAATATAAACACTGACCATTTCTTCGTCGTTTGTCCATTTCCTCTTTGGTCAATGATGGGCAGACAGTTCCGATATCCATTGGTTCAATCATTGAATCTGAGGACGCTTGATGATGTCTGGGCCTTTCTAGACGCCAATTGTTTTTTTTCCCATCTTTTCCTTTTTCTTTCAGAGAGTCTATGATCTAACCGTAGAGTTAGATTAATCAAATCAGAGCAAGTTTCTGGTTGTGGTTCAACTTGGGTCAATAGATCTTTTAGTTCGTCTTTTAACCCCTGATAAAATACTGATGACATTTTTTCCTCAGGCCAAGCAGTTTCCACAACTAGCCGGTTGAAATGGGACAAATACGTTATCAAATCTTTATTTCCTTGGCGCCATTCTAGCAACTCTTTGTCTGCAGACATAGTTATAGCGCGCCTATCAAATACTTTTTCAAATTCTTCAACAAAACGTCGCCAATTATACAACAAAGGACTGTCTACTTGAACTAAAGGCACGGACCAAATAGCTGCATCACCACTCAGATACGATATCAGAAATGCAATTCTAGATTGTGCGTAAGGAAAAGCACTGGGATAACATGTAAAATGTAACTTCACCTGTGTGAGAAAAATTTGAACCTTATTAGGGTCGCCTGAAAACCTTTCTGGTGCAGCTAAAGGAATCTGTGGTGGAACGTTCGCAGCTATATTAGTAGGTGTGGCAACCATAGGGCGAGTAGTAGAATCAGAACCATCCAACTTACTCTGTAACTGAGTTACTTTGCTAACCAAATTAGCTGTGACATTTTTTGAGTCTGTCAAATCTTTTTGCATCTGAGCTACCGCTTGCATAAGGGTGTCTAAGGTGGCCATTCTTGCGCAGCTAACAAAGACCAAGAGGAAAGTATTAAATCATGGGCTCACTATTCTGTCATGGTGTCTTTCTCTCGGGATCTGCACGTTGCTGAACAAGAAGGCCCACCTCCCAGCGTCATCGACTCAGAAAGCTTTAATAGCACAGAGTTATGATGAAGCCAGGCGGGTGGAAGGGAATTAGGGTAGGGAACAGCTGGGAGAGAGATCTGAAAAGGAAAAGGTTAGAACAAGCATGCATATACTCATTAATGACAATCTAATTCATCATTAGAGCCTTTGCGTACATGCACCTCCATAATACCAGATTGAAACTCGTTGTGATTGGGCAATAGCCCCTTCTGTAAATCACAACACCAGAATGAACTGAGACCTCAGAGTCCCAAGAAGACCAGAGTTTTAGACCATGGACACTCTCTTAAATATCAATCATAGAACCACTTATGCATTGATAAAACTCTAAACATTAGATCTCAGTTTAGAAGACTTGTAAAACACTTAAAGAGGTCTTTTCAAATAATATAAAGCATCTTAATATGTATCTCACATATCACGCATCCTAAAACAATGAAACTGTGATTTCTTTATCTTTGAAACACTTTTTCAATAAATGTTCTCACTTGCATGAAAAGCGCTTTAAGTATTGAGCCAAGGGCGCTTTACTTTCTGTGAACTGAAGTGCTTTTAAATATTGTGACCAAAGCGCCTTTTTCTCCTCTGGAACTGAAGCGCTATGCCAATGCGCGTTAATTCCTTTTAATTGAAGCACTAAGTCAATGTGCGTTATTATTGTGAACTGAAACGCTTTATCAATAGCGCGTTGCTGCCATGAATTGAAGCGCTTTACTGAGCGCGTTTGCTGCCGCGAACTGAAGCACAGTACTGAGCGGGTTTGCTGCCATGAACTGAGGCGCTTTACTGAGCGCGTTTGTTGCCGTGAACCGAAGCGCTTTACTGAGCACGTTTGCTGCTGTGAACTGAAGCGCTTTACTGAAGTGGCCTAAAACGCCATGCTCGTTAGGCTAGTGGAATGGTGAAAGTTAGGAAGAACCAACTCCCTTCTGACTTGGGCTCTTCACGACCTTACCGCCCACGAGTACGACCTACTCATGTCTGAATTCCCAAATGGAAAAACAGGAACCTTCAAGTTTCTGCCAAGCTGCCTTTGAAGAAATTCTGCTTTGCTCCAGAGGAAGGTCCCTTGAGGCCTGACTGCATCTAAGTCTTCAAATTAGTGAGCCACGAGGTTGGGTGTGGCTGGGCTTTATAGGCCAGCCACACCCCAAGATGGCTGCTACCTCTTAAAACATGGGAAATGTAGTCCCTTTATAGAATAGCACTGATAAGTGCATTTTGACCACCAATGGCCTGAACCTGCAGCTATATGAGCTTTACCACAGGGCAAACAACGCAGCTGGCCATTCTTGGAACAAGTGGGGATGACCAGTGGTGCGCATAACGTGCCACAAACCCGCGCAGTGGACCTTCGGGTGGAACCTGGTCCGCACGCAGCCTTGATCCTGACAATGTTTGGTGTTACCCACATCTGAAAGTAATATTGAAATACTTGTGGGTGAATCTCCCATTTGTGTATTTGTTGCTACGTCCTGCTTAGAAGGTCCGCTAGCTGGTTGTCTCTCACCGGGATATATTCCGCTAGCAGGTGAATGTGAATTGCCCATTTTCATATTGTTTGTGCTAGAAGGGTCAATCGTGATGAGTATGTCCCCCCCCGTTTTTTCAGATAATACATTGTTGTCATGTTGTCTGTCCTTATTAAGACTATTTTGTGTATGATCTGTGGTTGGAATGCTTTGATGGCTAAGAACACTGCCAGTAATTCCATGTGGTCTATGTGGTAAGTTTGCTGGATTGAGTTCCATTCCCCTTGTATGGTAAGGTTGTTGAGATGGGCTCCACAACCTATCATTGATGCATCGGTGATGATTATGGTTTGTGGCACAGGATGCTGAAATGGTTCCCTTTTGATAAGTTGGTGTGATTCCACTATTGGAGAGTTGTAAGTTTGGCAGTCCAACAACACTAGATCGTGAAGTTGACCCTGTGCCTGAGACCATTGTTGCGAGAGACGCTGTTGTAGGGGTCTCATGTTTAGACGTGTATTGGATACTATTGCTACGCACGATGCCATCATTCCCAACAGTTTCATGATAAACCTTACTGTGTAACTATGATTGTATTGTAGCTGAGATATGAGATTGTGGAAAGCCTGAATTCTCTGCGGGTTTGGGTACGCTAATGCTGACTGAGTGTTCTGAATTGCTCCCAGGAACAGTTGTGTTTGAGCTGGTTGCAGATGAGATTTTTGGTAATTGATTGTGAACCCTAGACTGTGTAGGGTATCGACTGTGTATTATGTGTGCTGTTAACAGGTTTGATAGTGCTGACTTTTATGAGCCAGTCGTACAGATAGGGAAAGACATGTATATGTTGCCTTCTGAGGTATGCTGCAACCACTGCAAGGCATTTGGTGAATATCCTTGGTGCTGTTGTTACTCCAAAGGGTAGCACTTTGAACTGGTAGTGTTTGCCTGCTATCACAAATCTTAGGTATTTGCGATGTACTAGATGTATGGAAATGTGGAAGTGAGCATCTTTTAGATCTAATGCTGTCATGTAGTCTTGTTTTTGTAGTAGGGGAATGACATCCTGAAAGGTGACCATGTGGAAATTATCTGAGAGGGTGTACTGATTGAGGGGTCTGAGATCCAGGAATGGTCTGAGTACCATCCTTTTTTGGTATAAGGAAGTATAGAGAATATACTCCTGCCCCTTGTTGAGGTATAGGTACCATTTCTATTGCACCTTTGAGTAGAAGTAATTGTATTTCTTGTTTTAACAAATTTGGATGTTCCAGAGAAAGGCTGTGCGAGTGAGGGGGAATGTTTGGTGGAGAAGAGATGAGTTCTAGACAATAACCATTTTGGATAACTGACAGCACATACTGATCCGTTGTAATGTTGTGCTGTTGTTGGTAGAACTTTTCCAGTCTTCCTCCCACAGGGGATTTATACTTTGTGGGATGTGCAGAAAGTCACTGTTTAGTTGAGGTGGAGGCACCTCTTGAAGTGGTGGATTTACCAGGTGTAGTATAAAGGGCACCCATAGCCTTGGCTGTCTCAGACTCTTTCTTTAATTTATCTATGGTGGTATTCACCTCTGGGCCAAATAAGTGCTGTTTATCAAAAGGCATATTGAGTACTGCCTGTTGTATCTCAGGTTTGAACCCTGAAGTTCTGAGCCATGGCTGCCTTCTGATAACCACACTGGTGTTAATACCCCTTGCTGCCATGTCTGCTGCATCTAAGGCAGATCTAATTTGATTTGTTAGAGTTAGCCTGGCCCTCTGTAACTACCTGCTGTGTGCTTTTTTGGTGTTCTGGTGGAAGGTACTGTAAGAACTCCTCCGTCTGATCCCACTGAGCTCTATCATATCTTGCTAATAGAGCTTTAGAGTTCGCAATTCTCCAGTGATTAGTAGCTTGAGTTGCTACTTTCTTCCCTGCTGCATCAACCTTGCAACTCTCCCTATCTGGGTGAGAAGCATCCCCTGTGGACTGGCTATTTGCACTTTTCCTCGCTGCACTAAAAACAATAGAGTCAGGTGGCCGTTGTGTGATAAAAAAGTGGATCTGAAGGTGCAGGCTTGTACTTTTTGTCCACCCTTGGTGTAATAATCGTAGCCTTCACTGGCTCCTTACAAATGTCATCTGCAGGTTTAAGCTGCCTGGGAGCATTGGTAGGCCTGGATACTCTTTGTTAGTGGTTGATAGTGTATTGAACAAAAAATCATCCTCTATGGGATCTTAATGCAACTGCACGTTGTGATATGCAGCTGCCCTAGCTATGAACTGATTGTAGGCAGTGGTGTCTTCAGGTGGAGATGGCCTAGCCGGGTATAAATCAGGATCATTGGATGGAATAGGGTCTGGATCATAAAAATCCCATGGGTCTATATTGTAATGAGTGTCGCCCAAATCATCCCCATGTGTAGATATAGGAGAATGTGGAGAATATTATACAGGTGAAGGTGAAAGGTATCTGGAAGCAAAGGAGAATATGGTGGTGAAGGCTGATGTACTGCCTTTGGTTTCTCCTTATGCTTAAATATCTTAGCAGGTAGAGGCCCATCTTCTGAAGTCTCTTGGAAAGTTAACTTCCTTTTAGTTGTAGAAGGAGGTGAAGCAATAATCCTTCCAGTGTGTTTATGGATTTGGATTTTGCACTGCTTAGGGTCCATCACTTCAAGTATGGGCCTTATTTCTTAAGATTACTCTGTAGCTGGACAATATTTTTCACCCACAGGTCTTAGCTCTGAAAGTTTGTAAACCGAATGTTTTAGTGGGGTTGAGAATGTCAGCTCCGAAGTGAATGGTAGTTTTTTCTGCTCCGAAATGGATGGTAGGGTTTTTGGCTCCGAGGTGGAAGTCTCTGTTCTTCAACTTGATCCTGAAACAGGTGTGGAACGCTGTTCGGTCGGCTTCATATGCACTTGGGTCTTTTTCGGTGCCGAACCAGAGGGTTGGTCATTGGCATGTATTTTTCAGGTCCGACCATGGCCGGTAAGCAGTGGTGGACTCAAGACCAGTGCTTGCGTCGTTTTGGTTGATTTTAGGTGTTGGGAAGGGGCTGATGTACTCAGGTACTGTGCAGCTGGAGTCGATTGACTGTCCTCATCTGAGTCTCAGTCTGAATCAGAGTCTGCAATGGAAATTGCAGTCGGAGCTTGTTCTTCTCCAAAATTGTTGGGTATTTGTTCCGACGACTTTGACGCAATCTCCAACCGGCGCGCTCTTCGATCCCTCAGAGTTTTCTTCGAACGGAAGGATTGACATGCTTCACAGTTTTCTTCCCTGTGATCAGGAGAAGGACAGAGGTTGTACACGGAGTGTTGGTCGGTGTATGGGAACTTGGCATGACACTGAGGGCAAAAGCGAAACGGAGTCCATTCCACCAGCCTGACATCATTCAACAATCACGAGTCAAAGTAGGCCTGAGAAGGGCGCGGTCGCCCTAAAAGGGCATTTAATGGATCCCGACGATTGCAATCCGATCAAATGTAAGTGAGAAAACGTGATCAAAAGTTATACAGATGTTTATAAAAAGAAGTGAGACGTTCAGAACTGAACCGAGATCTACCTGAGTGAGAGGAAACAGGTCCAAACCCGACGGCGGAAGGAAAACAATCTAATAAAGGACTCGATGCCCATGCACACTATTACCGAGAGGAGGAGTCACTCGATCTTGTGACTTGAAAAAGCTTCTTCAAAGAAAAACACCTTGTAACACTCCGAGCCCAACACTAAATGGTAGACTTATGCAAGGCTTGTGTATCTGCAGCTACACATGCCATCAAATATATATATATATATATATATATATATGTATATATTCCATTAAAGTTTGCATACATACAGAATCAAGCAGATGTAGCCCAAAGAGGCTCACATTATAGAAGTAAGTGGCGCAAAACAATCTGCCCTTTCAAGTAACTAAAACTCATACCCTAAGGTAACTATAACTCAACCTGCTCTACCGCTGCATCACTGCACTGTGCTGATTTCAGGCCATAATGCTGTGCAAATGTATGCACACACTTCGAGGTCACAGTACGACATAGTGTCTCCAGTGGGACTCCCACAAAAGAAGCAGTTGAGGCAGACACTGCCATAGCTGAATGTGCCCAGGTTTTTGATTGCAGCACCCTTAGAAATGTGTGCATATGAGACCAACAGTTGGTTAGTTTTTCTCAGCTTTTTAGCACAATGTAGGTAGAACTTTAGACGTCTTTTAATATTTAGAGTATGGAGAGAACTTTCCCCTGGTGAGATCAGATCCGGGAAGAAAATCTATAATATTAAAGGTTTAATGAGCTCAAAGTCAAAAGGGTCTTTAGGAATGACTTTTGGTTTGGTTCAGAGAATGACAGAATCGACAGCGAGGCGCAAGAAGAGTTCTTGAGCTGTGACAGCCTGTTGCTCACTCACTCACCCTTCTGGCCAAAGTGAGCACTAGCAACAATGTGACCTTCCATATGAAAACATTTGAGGTCTGCTCTGTGTATGGGTTTGAATGAACTCTTCATGAGCTGAAAAAGATCTGTGTTCAAGCGCCAGTCTAGGGGAGGAGCCATTACCGAAGGAAAAATACTTTCACAAACCGTTTGATGATTCTGTTCGAGCACAAAGAGAGTGAATGTAAGGAACACCTATATCTAGATGTTGCAGCGAGATGTTTCTTGATAGATTCATGCACCAACACAGACTGAACTAATGAAAGGAGACGGAGTAGTATCTGCTCAAGTGATGCCGGTACCACATGCAGATTTCATTTTTGCCACCAGAAGCCAAAATATCTTCATTTGGGTTGATTCGTTTTGTTGTAGCTTCTGCCCTTGCTTTGGAAAGAAAATCCCTGTTGTCCTCAGGAATATTCAGATATTTGACTTCATGGAATTTAGGAGCCATGCGCATAAGTGGAGAGAAGTGGGGACTGGATGAAGGACCTGGCCTTGGCTCATCGCCAATGCTGCCTGGGCCACCTGGGAGCTATTGGGATGAAGCAACCCCGCTCCGCTTTCATCTTGCTGAGAACTTTCGGTACTAGAGGTATCTTGGGCAACATGTAGGCATAGATCCGGGAACATCTGATTGAAAAGAGATTCCCTCACAACCCTAAATGTGGATGGCAACTTGCATAGAATTAGCATCTGGGATTCTTCTTTGTTGCAAAGAGATCTGGTGCTGGTTTGCCTCACAGCAAGAAGATCCTGTTCAGTGCTGACTGATGAAGCTCCCATTCATGGCAGCTGTCCCTAGTTCTGCTTAGAATGTCTGCTAAGAGCTTGCTTGTCCCGGGAACATGTTTGTCCCAAAGAGTTATTCTGTGTGTTGTGCGCCAGCTCCAGATTTCCTGAGCTTCCTTGGACAGCACCAGTGACCTTGTGCCCCCTTGCTTCTTCACATAGTGGATGCTGGTGGCATTGTCCGTGCAACCTAACAGCTAAGACTTTGCTATGCTTGGCAGGAAAGCGTGGAGACTGAGATAGATGGCTTTGAGCTCCAGGCGACTGATGTGCCTACTCCTCTGGAGCAAAGACCATTTTCTTTTAATTTCCAGGTCTTGCAGATGGCCGTTCAAGCCCTCCAAGGAGGTATCCATCGTTATTATGAAGTCAGGTATTTGAGGTAAAAAGGTGAAGCCATCTGATAGGTGAGAGTTTTGGGGACCACCAGGTTAGTGCTTTCATCAAACCTAATGTGATGTTTACCCAGTCCTCGAACAATCCTTCTGTTTAAATTCATGGTTTTGTAGCTGTTCTGGTAAGGCTCTCATTTTCAGGAGTGCAAGAGGAATCAGATGGGTCGCTGATAACATTATGCCAAGAGGCTATTCGAACAGACGCACTGAAGCGATCATTTTCTGGATAGTTTGAGAGCCAGTTGCTTGAGCCTTCATTACTTGTCATGGGATAGAAAGTCTTAGGACAGTATCTAGTGTTGCACCTGGGAAAATTTAACTCTCGGATGGAATAGTTGATGTTTTTTTGGTAATTTATAGTGACGCAACTTTAGGAAAGCTTGTGTGGCACTGGAGAGTTGAAATGCTGTTGGTGCTTCTATCAACCAGTAGTGGAGGAAGGGGAATACCTGATGACCATCCATCCTGAAAGAAGCTACCACATGGGTGAGGCATTTGGTAAATGCAGGGCGCGATTTGAAGCCAAATGGGAGGACTATGAATTGGTAATGAGTGCCGGCTACAGTAAAGCATAGCTATTTGCAATGTTTGGGATGGATGAAGATGTGGAAGTATGCATCCTGTAAATCCAGAGGTGTCATGTGGTCTCCGTGTTTAGGACATGGAGGATGTCGGAGAGTGTGACTGTGTGAAAAGACTGTGTTGGTAAAGGCCTAATTAATTTCTGGAGGTCTGGGATGGGTCGCCATTCCCCGGTTTTCTTGTCTATGAGGACAAAACAGGAACAGAGAATGGCTGAGAATGTGGGACTTTTTCTAAGGCACCTTTGCTTAGCATATCTAGCAGTTCCTTCCAAAGAAGATGGAGATGAGGTGGGTGCCCTAATTTTGGTGGAGTAGTAGGCAGAATCTGGGTGAACCCTAAAATGGGACTCTATGTGATGAGATCCCGGCCCCATTTGTCTGAGGTCATCTTAAGGCCATAGAGGAGAAAAAGAGTTTGAATTTTTTCTCAAACAGAATGGTGTGTTGAAGGAGGCGTAACCGGCCCCTACAGTGTTTTCTACCAGTGTTTCCTTCCTGCGCTGCTTGCCTTCTCCTTGGTGGTTGCTTGGGGAAGGCCTGCACCTGGTAAGCTAGTGAAAAAGGGCTGTTGAGAGCTCAGTAATTCTGATGCCTCTGGTTTCTTCCTGAATACGAAAAAAAGATTTTTCACAGGCCCCCCCTAAAGGTTGTTTTTCTAAATAGTACTGCACCCAAAGATATTGCGACATCTGTGTCCACAAACAGAGCACCCCCATTGTATGGCATATCTAACATTTTGCATCTCAGGCCTAAATGTTGTGGCCTTCAACCAACCTTGGCATCCACAGACCGCTGACCCTGCCATCTGTCATGCCATTGAAACTTAATCCATAGTGCAATCTATGACTTTCCGATAAGCAGTTCTCTGTCCTGCAGAATCTATTATTTTTTTTTTTTTTATTCTGCCCTTTTGTCTTCTGGCAGAAATACCATTTATCTGGCAATGTCAGACCAAATGTGGAAATCTGGTGGTCATACCTGCCCAGTAATGCCATTAAATTGGCCGTCCATGCAGTTATTGTGGACAACCATCCATCATCAACGACTGTCATAGAAGAGGTTATCGTAGACAAGTTTATCAGAGTCAAGGTTATCAGAGACAACCATCATAGACGAGGTTATCATCAACGACCATCGTTTACAACGTAGAGGACGTCATCATAGATGTGGTTATCATAGATTTCCATCATTACAAAGTTATCGTAGATGAGGTTGTAGTAGAGGATCGTCATAGACGATCATCGTAGACACAGTTATCGTAGATGACCTTCGTAGACAAGGTTATCGTAGATGAGGTTGCTTAGATAAGGTTATCACAGACAAGAATTTGACTGCGGTTTTGCCATAGATGTCTCACTGTCAGGTTATGTTTCACCAGGACTGGCTTCTGAAGAGTATTTCCCTGATGCAGTGTCAGAACTGAAGAGGGAGTTGTAGGGCCTAATATTGCCCCTGAGGAGGTTTTTTCCTTTTTCTCTCTCCGAGAAGTGCCTTTTGAATAGGGAGTCTTTATTATGGCGTTTCTGCGCACCGCTGGAGACTCTTTTGACGACCTCTCCTTTTGACCTCTCCTGTGAGGTGAAGGAATCCTCACTGTCCTCCTCACCAAAACTGACACATTTAAGTTTCTGTAGCCATAATAATAGCCTCCTCTCTGTATAGGTGAGAGTTTTAGAGGAAAAGGTTAGACATATTTTGTAGTCATTTACCTTGTGGGCAGGATGAAGATAGTAGATACACTCCTAATGTCTTCAGGGTGTAACCTCTCCTTTTTTCTGCGGCTCTGACATATTAGTGCCAGGGTCAGAGAAACGAAATAGGAAATATAATCTTAGATAATCCAAAAAGAAGTAATAGCTGAAGAAACTGAGCAGAGCTCAGGGAGACTCCCTTCATACGACATGCAGTAGAAAACCTGAAGGACTACAAGGGTGCTATCACCCGATTGGATATAGTTCAAGTTTGGTCCTTTTTTTAAAAATAAAAAAACACAGATAAGCAATTAAAGTGATTGTTCATTGGCAATATAGCCTATGATAATGACACGTACTGCTTTATTGTTGTACAGTGGGACTCCCATTTCGACGACAGGGAATGATTCAAGCATGTGAATCTATGAAAGATCCAGTATTGGAGAAATGGATTTACAAAGCAGTCAAATCTCCATCCAGTTCTAGTCCATTCGATTTCAATGAAACATTCCTGTATGTCGGCATGAAAGACTTCAAACTCAAACATGAGTGCAGTGCTTCAAATTCAAACACAAATTTTGAAACAAGGCAACGAGAAGAACCCAAGTTGTTTTTCTTTTAAATATTAGTGTCCCCAGGCCAATCACACTCGAGAATCGTCCAGCTGGGATTGTTCAATTTTAGGTGGATACAACAATTAAACGGTTTCAGACACTTAACAACAAATTGTGTCACAAATTCCACAAGGAACTGATTCTAGCAGAGCAAAAAGAGGTGTTCTGCAGTGGAAGAGATTTGCTTGAACACTTCCACTCAGAGCGTAAACACCTGCCATTGATTGTGACAATAGGAAATGCTTGTTTGTATTGTTGGGATAGCATGGACTAAATACATTTACCTAAATGTGCCTTTGTGAAATAACAATACTTTTTCAGAGATGCAGAAATTGTATGTATTTATTAATTACAAATTCCTTACAATGAAGTGGTTACAAGTACAGGAACATAAACTGGCTGACCATCTCACTCCATGTCACCACGGACACTGGTTTAGGTACTGAGCTTTTCACATACAAGTCAACAGCTATGAAGTTTATGGCATGTCTATGCCAATGAAGCAAGCCAAGACTACAATATCCAGAATGCACGCTGTTATAACATGGACGCCAAAAACACAGGAAACAATGTCTCTAGTGTCATGGGGTATGACAGGACGTGAAACTGATGACGGAACCCTAGTGCAGTGAATTAAATGTTGTGAGTGATCAAAGAGAATCTTGTTAACGTAAAGCAGAACCTCCTCTGCTAATCAGTACTAAGAGACAAGACCTAATTTATTTCTTTTTTATAGGACATACGTATGTCCGAAGAGGAGGAAAGCATTTCTTCATAACATTGCTATTGTAGAAGGATACTCTTAAACATGAGGTGGTGAACAAGGAGTAGAACGGTGTGTGGGATCTTGTCGAGCCTAGATGTCAGAAACCAGTTTGTGGCATGAAAGGGCACACAAGTATGTAATTGACACAGTATTAGTCAGTAGTGTGTGAAGCTATTTAGTGAATATTTACATTACAATTAATTATAATTTGAGACACTGCAAGACAGAGTGACATGTTAAGAATCATACAATTTATTTTGGTCATGTGTCGAACAGGATGTAAGATCTCAAGTATTGATATTCCAAGTTCAGCAAATTTGTTACTAGAAAAATGAAGACGCAGAAAGCAAGGTTCCACTCACAATACATTAGGTGTCACTTGTGCTCTTTGGGGATGCATTAGTCTTTTTAAAATGGCTACAGCAAGTGGAGTCACTATAATAGTTACATATAATATAATCAGATGGCAATACTGGCCATCTGGCAGGTAGTACAATGCAGTGGAGACCTGATCAGATGTATAGCAGACCCACAGTGCATTTGTGGGTCATTAAAGTCATTGCATGTACTTAAACACACCTCAGGACAGGAGGACCTTTTACAAATCAATGGGAAAGGCATACAACACATTTCTCGCAGCGACATTTTGACTCTACACAAGTGCCAAGGATCATACTGTGCAAGCAGGCAGCCTTGGGTTGCTTGTGTAAGGGGACTGGAGTTGGAATAGCTATTACTCTGCAAAAGTGTAACCCTTAAGAGTCCTATTAGGCAACGTCTACCAAAGGAAAGTGCACCTCATATGTGATAGAAAGTTTTTTTTTTAATTGATTTTAAACATTGAAGATCAATAAGAGTGGCGATAACACCAGTTCTTACTATTTCAACCTACATAAGTGTGGCTTGTTAGATAACAATAAAGAGTTTCCCAATGATGATTTGGTATTTTACATGGATTACAACGCCATAATAAATAGTTAACGCCATTCACATTAATCATAATTCTCATTTTTCTCACATCCTTTTAGTTCCCTTTTTCCCTTTCCCCTGATGAACACCTGCCAAGGTCTGTCGAAAGCAATGTTCTCTTACCCCATGTACATTCTACCCTGTTATTGTCCCTTTTCCATGCACTTCTTTCTAGCACATCATAGCATACCTAATCATCTCCTCAGGTATGCTTTCCACTGTCCAGCAGCTCAGACAACTTCTGGATCCTTGCACCCACTTGGCAAGGTCGTCCGTCAGTTTGTCTTTTTTTTTTTTATATCCAATACCAATTTAGAAGATTTTTTAAACCTGGCTATGATTGCTTCTCCATTTCAAGGGCAAATAAAATCAATGAAACACTCTAATAACATAACTAAAGTTTCAGTGAAATTCGGGGGTCTTCAACCTTTTCTGTAAAAAGAACTACTTAAGATCAATGAAAGCCATCCCGAGCTACTAATATTATAAATGTTGTAATAGTGACAACATGAAACAAGAATGCATTAGTGGCCACCACTTGCAAGATTACTACTAGTGATCACCTCAGTTCATTGGGCATGGTAAAGTTGTAATGTACAGAAAGAAGTCCTTGTTAGTGTGGAATACCTCTGCAATATTTCCAGTAGAAAGGTAACAATATTAGTAATAACTCTCCCAGCACCCCACTGAAATATCAGCTTTAAATATATCTTGGAAATTCAGTCATTCATCTCCACTAATGCGTTTCAGAAAAAGTACACATTCTCACCTTGAATTTTGCTTTACCAATATTATTTTTACCAACCAGTACCTTTTTATTTTGTAGACTGGACTGCACACAGAAGAACGACTTACAGATAGTTAGACAGCTACCAGAGGCTCATGAGCTACCTGTTGGAGAAGCCTGGTGTAATGGATGGACTGCATAAGAGGGCTGGTGATGCTGAGGACGTGGCATATGGTGTGATTTGGTTGGGTACCATGGGCGTCTCAAGGTTAAGGAGGAAGTTACTTGTTTTCTATGTCCTTGAGTTGTTTTGGAGAATGAAGTTGTCAAGATGCGTGCTGATGCTGTGTCGAATGGTTATGTTGGAAAGGCAATCTGAGAGTTTATCTATGATATCTGTATCTGTGTAACAGGAATAGAGAAGAGGTGGAAGGTGGCAGCCTGGGTGCTAGAGAGGGGACAGTGGCAAGTGAGAAGACCTATGGAGCTTAGTGTTACTTGTGTTTCTACGCTGCACACTTACTTATTTACTTACTTATAAAAGCAACACATATCTTTTCAATAAGAACTGCTATACATAGCACCAGGAACACTGTAATAAGACCAAAATACAGTTCATGTGGGAAACATCCAGCTATGGTTAATATGAGGCATATGCATGTTGATTAACAAAGACAAACAATACAACATACAGAGTATATGCATATTACCATTATAAAGAGATGAGCGAAAACAGAGGGCTGGGGAGCTGAGATGGAAGACATAAGATGTCTTTTATCCCAGAGATGAGTAAGTGAGACTAGGGTGCACTTTTAAGAGAAAGAACAAAACCAAACTGGTTTAGGTGAGACAGTGATTTTTGGGTAGATGATCTGAGGTTATGTGGTGGCGAGTGTCTCGTAATTATTTGTGAGAGGTTACCAGGTGAAAGTCAATGTTTTGATTTAAATACTAGGGAGAGTAGTTTGTGTAAAGATCTGTTTTTGCTGACATTCATCAAATATCATGTGGGTATGGAGAGGTCGGGCAGTGTCTGGGAGGCTTACACAGAATACCTAAAGCAACAAATTAGTAGTTTGTCTAAAGACAGAAGTGAATAGCCTAGTTTGCGAAGGATGAGCCTATTACTGACCTTTGGCTGTGTGGCAGGGCGTGCAAAGATTGATTTCCCTATGTTAAGTACTTGAATATAGTGGCTGGGATGGTCCTAAAATATTCCTCGCACATGGTTGTGTTGAAGTGCACTCCGAGATTTGTTGCTGCTGATGATACATATGTAAAGAGTTTGAGGGGATATAATTGAGGAGCAGGCGTTAAGCTGATAGTGAGTTAGATAATTTCAGACTTGGATAAATTGAGCATGAAGAAGTAGCTAGCACCAAATGACAAATAAATGTAAAGCTGCGGGAGAATCTAGATTGAAGACTGGGAGTGAAAGCCTCCATCTTATGTTTTTTAATCACCGTGTGTTTTCTCATGGTTAAAAGAAAATCATTAAAACAGCATGTAGTCTCTACTGTAAAGTGCAGTCTTAAGCACCTAGCTTCGAAACATTATCAACTTCAATTGGATATATTAAATCAAGAATTCCCTTTAATTTAAGCTAGAGTTGGTTCATCATGGACAACAAGCGGGCACACAAACATAAATATTATTATTTCATGTAACTTTGCACTGACCTTGTCAATCTTGTTGCCAACCAACATCTTTACCATGTTGTCCTTCGTGCTGTAGGTATCCAACTCATTCAGCCATATAATCAGCTTCTGCAAAGTTTCTCGCCTCGTGACGTCATACACTGTGACAAAACAAGGCACACCAAAAGACAAAGGCTCATTAAGAGCAGGAGAGAAAACACTTACTCCGAATGGTTCACTGCAAAGAGACGCTTAAAATGTAATGCGAGCATCTATTTTTCTTGCATGAAGGCAAGTTTTACAATTTTCTATTGTGATTAATAAAAGGGCAGTATTGTCCAGAAAAAACCTATAGGCTATAATATTTTCACATTTTTACAAAAGTGGTGAAAAAATTCGGTTGCATACCACAAATATGTCTGCACAAATCTGTGGCCTTATAGAGAGTTGGAAAGTAACACAAGAGACACTGAAAATTGGCAGAGGGTCCGTTCCCTCAACTCTCAGTTTCGCTTCCTTGTTCAAAGGTGGGAGAAGCACTGTTTCAGGAAAGGAGGGCATATTTTCTCTTAGGATTTCAGCAGATTTCTGACCTTTCAGAGATTAAAAAATGTTCAAGACATGTTTATGGGAATTCACACAATAGATTTCATGCACATTTAGATGTTTAGATGGTCCACACTTATGCCTGAGGACTAATACACCCAACATGTTTTTCTAAAACGGAAGTAACTTGTTACTTGAGAGCCAATAGCGATCTAGCTTTATAGCAGACACATCTGTATGCCAACTACAACTTTTTGCTTCAAAGCTGTTAGACCTGGCATCCATAGAGTGTTATCCCCCCGTTTTGTCTTCAACCCTCCTGTTTGCTGACTTCGTTTTTGTTGGCTTTAGGACTCTGCACTGTACCACTGCTAACCAGTGCTAACGTGATTGTGCTTTCTCCTATTGTAGAATTGGCTTTTACCCAACTGGCATATTTAATTGACTCGTAAGTCCCTAGTGAAGTGGCAATACATGTGTCAGTGCCTGTAAATTAAAAGCTACTAGTGGGCCTGCAGTCCTTATTTTGGCACCCAAGTAAGTAGCACTTTAAACACGTTTCATGCCTGCCACGGAAGCCTGTGTGCGCAGTTTTGAAACTGCCCTGTAGACATAGCAAAATAAACCTTTTGCCAGGCCAAAACCTTCCTTTTTAACACATGTAAGCCACCCCTAGAGTAGGCCCGGACAGCTCAGAGCTAGGTGCAGTGCATTTAGAAAGTGGGGCATGTAATTTTTAGTTTTACATGTCCTGGTAGTGAACAAATCTTACATTTGTGTTTCAAAGCCTATCTCTCCCTTAGACCAACACAGGAGTTACTTTTGTACATTTATTAGGTGATAATTTCCGAATGGGAGCAGGTTATCAGGTCTTGTTTGTTGTCTTTGGAACTGTAATGGAAAGCCCTCTCTAATGGTGAAGTCAGATTTTAAATTACAGTTTTGAAAATGCCACTTTCAGAAAGTTGGCATTTTCCTGCCTTATCCGTTTTGTGCGTGCAGCCTGTCTCTGGGTCACAGACTGGGTGTAGCTGACAGTTAGACTTTCTGTAGCCGACAGCTGGGCTTTTGCGTGCTCCTCCTAGACAACCACACACAATAGAGAGCTTGGTGTGCCTGGATGGGCCATCACTGGCAGGATGGGAACGCAAAGCAAGGCACAGCCCTACTTACACTTAACTAGGCTGTGTAATGCCCCACAAAAGGGCTGCATACCCCCTCTAGTTAGTCTGGAGCCAGGACATGGAAGGCAGATGCCTGGGGACTTCAAAGGGAAAACTCTAGCAGCTTCTACCACTTCATAAGAAAGCCCAGATATAAATATTGGACCCCAGATACCAACAATTCAATACACCTCTGGAGCTGTGAATACTCTGCCAGGAAGACGTACGGTTGCAGTGCTCTAAAGGAACTGTTGCCCTGCTGTGCTTACCTGTTACCTGCTTCTCTCTTGCCTGGGTGAGAAGGACTGAACTTGTATATGTTGAAACCCAGGACCCCAATGTAATTCCAAGGACTAGTTGATTGGCCTTCTGACTACAGCCTCAGCGACAGAAGGCTCCAACAAACTTGAACCCAGCACCTGGACTCTGCCATCTGAGTCCTACCCTGCCATGTGATACCACCCAAGCCTGGACGCTCGGAAATGGAACTGAAGGTACTCTGACAGCCCACTGCGGACCCTGAGGAACCGACGCATCGCCTATGCTGTGAGGGTTCCCCCGAGGCATGGACTCTGCATTGACCCCACAGCCAGCTTTGGAAATCCCTGCCTGTGCAAAGCTTTCCTGACGAAGGCCCTCACATCTCTTTGGATCCGATGCACTGCCTGGACTGAGCGACGCATTCTCATGGCCAGACTTCGCATGGTAAGCCATCATTAACAGGATCCTCGATGATGACACAGGACCTCGCTTCACAGCTCTGCAACACTTCAGAACAAATACATCACCTCAGCTGCTCAACACATCCTTGGCGTAGTACCTCACAATGCTCCGTAGCCAGGATTTAAGGTACGCTTGATGAGCTGGCCTAACTAGGCCCCTGTAGCCACCCCGCAGTCAATCACAGCCGGTCTGAACTTGGGGCTTTGTCCCAGTCCAATGCAACCGGAGATCCACAGATGGTGCTTTGTGCTTTTTGGTGCTATTTTCACTGAAATCTTTAAACTTGCATATCTCCGGTTCTACTGATTGGATTTTCTGTGCGTTGCCCTTGTTTTTTTTTTATCACAATTTACTCTATATTTCTAAATGTGGGATCTTTTTCTTCTGTTGTGTTTCACTTTATTGCAGTTTGAAGTACTGCACACATATTTCACACAATGCCTTTAAGTTAAGCCTGATTGCTCTGTCCCAAGCTACCAGAGGACTGAGCACAAGTTAATTAAGGGTTTGCGAGTACCTCACCCTGACAAGGATTGTGGTTGCTGCTTGAGTAGGGTTTCATCCTCCTCAACCAGTAACCTAATTTCTTACAATAACCAAAAGAGTTACAGTGTGAGCAGTCCCCAAATTAGATAGTAAGTTCTAATCATAACATTTTCAGTGCTTCTGGGAGGTAGGCAGCCTTTTTGGCTACACAGCACCGGGAGCTGAAAGAAATCAAAGTGCACAAAAGAAATGCAAGGATCCTGTTGAAGACACCTACAGCTCTGCGAAAGGAGGCAGAGGGACATAGCCATTTGGGTCTTAGCACATATTATTGATTAATGCTTTGCCTATCTTGGCAAAATGTGTATTTGATAGCAGTGTTACAAGGTGCAATTCATTAGAATGAGGTAGACCATGGTAGGCAATTCCTCATCCATTGTTCAGTAGCATTCAATGTTGTATCTGGAGGATTATAGGAGGATTGATCTGTTCTCGGCCAGTTCAAATCATATCTTACAATTCACTCACAACAGGATCTCCTCATCCCTCTCCCTCTGCATCAAAGAGTAACCAAAGACTATCTTCTCGCCTACACTATTCATTTTGTACATGGGATCCCTCTTCTTCTTATTGAAAGATTTTAAAATGTCTTTTTATCTCTAATCACAAGACAGTACGCTGTACTTGAAAATCTCCTATTCTGTGGATATAGCACATCTGTCAAAAACCTGAGGGCAGACCATCACCCAAAACTAAATACCAAAAAAATAGAGTTTATCCTACTCCTTCTGTTACACTGCATCTGGCCTGTGCAATCCTGGTTAACTTCTGCAACCCTACTTTACTGCAAGTCATCCATTGTGGAAAATGTAAAACACTGGATTTTACACTAGGTGAAAATTCCATTCCACACACTCACAACAATGCAGCAGTTAACAGCGCCCAACTCAAAATTAGGGTCCTCAGGGGGAATGAAACAGCTAATTCCAGCAAACAACTTCAAAACTGTAGTTCAATATGTAGCCCTCTCTAAAGTAAACTATGGCAACTCGCTACTAATTGCCATTCCCTGAATATGCCTAGCACCAGTGAAACCAGCCCTTATTACTGCAGCCCACTGAGGCATCTGCACTAGAAGATACAGGCAAATAGCTCTTTTACTGACCACACTTGCTGGCTTTTAAATGAGGCCAGGAGCACATACAAGCTGGCTTCCATAACTCACAGGGCTTTGTACAAGGGCTCGACCACATACTTGAGACACAAACTAATCATCCCAGGAGACTCACACTTGCTCCAAAGTACTGACTCCCCGTGACTGGAGATTTCAGCCCTCAAAAAAGCTAGAACTCTAGCACAACTCTTCTCTGGGAACGGTCCCAAACTTTGGAATACTATTCCACCTGCAATATGGACCAACCCCTCTCATTAACAATTCAGAAGGGACCTAAAAATCTGTATCTTTCAACATCATCTCCCATCATAATGCTTCCCCACTAATCAGTCACTAGTGAGAACTTAAACTTTATATCCCCTAACAAAGGATGTCCATATTTCAATAGACCTTCCTCAACAATCACAGTGCACAACTTTATCATTTGAATAGTAATAATTTGCAATGGATATGACTCTCTTATTGAGATACATTTCAAGATAAGAATGTCTATCTTTGAAATTAATGTTTAAACTAAAGCAGAGGGGCATTTGGGGCCGGAATTAAAAGAGGAGATGCTGATAGAGCATACAGAGCAATAGGACCACTCTTTAGGTTTAGCAATCTCATTCATGCAATGGTCTTTGTTTTGGCCTGCCTTGAATATTGGATTGACCTTTATTCAACTTTTATCTAGAAATAGTATTGCATATAAGAGTATTGTTCATTTTTTCCACAGCAGATGAACATGTTACACGTTTGTAAGCAAGTGGAGCGTTGTCACATTTTTTCTACAATGACAATAAAGTATCACATTGACCATCAACTTCTAAGGACATTAGTATTAGTTCTTTGAGATCCACTGACAATCAGCTGTGAAGCAGCTTGCCTCATCACTTGCATAGCTCCAAGAAGCTCTTGGAAGTTAAGAAAAAAAAAGAAAATCTTTCTATTGTAATCTCAGGCCCTGTGCGGGCAGATTCACCTCTCAATAGCACCTAGAAATAATTCAAAAATTCAATCTGCATTACTCAAAGTGTATACTTAAAATAAATAAATAACAATGCTGAGCGTGGACGTCTCTGATTGCAAGCAGGAAAAGCCACAGTAGCATGCACTAGAAAGGAAATACCTCATAATATCGTTTTCATTTTTCAAAATAAGCAAATTATATTTTTGATACTAAACCACTGGTGAAGTCGTGTTTTTTGGAACTCGGGTATTAAATGCAGTACTCAACACTGCTTTAGTTCGATTTTGTCAGTTTCCAGGCAACTGGATCTCAGGGACTTACAAAAAAAAACATTCTTTAGTAGGAGCTATCGTATTATAGGTTTTAAACAGTTTATGGCTTCGAGTCATACTGAACGGCAATACGCGAAGGACAAGTCTACTTTTGCTAAAACTAAAATTCTAAATGTACTTGTTAGCCAGGCCACAGGTATTTGGAATATAAATGGTCATGATCAAAAAGTTGCCGTATGGTGAGAGTATGGTGAGAATATTGCAATCAAATTTATGAGTTCCAGCATACAGCAGGGTTGCCAATATTAATGTCTTTGTGGAAGAAGAAAAAGTTACTTACGTGTCTTAATGCTCTTTTAGGCGAATCCTCTAACTGCAGAATCCTTAAATTAGAATATTCCCCATGCACCAGAGTGGATCTGGAGATTTTTTGTAGCAGAGCTCCAGCACACTGCTAGGTGGCTCCGCAATGAGTCCATACTACTCCACGGGTAACAGGGCAGAGCCGCATACAAGGGCCATCACTGCATGATGGCATCAGTTTCTTGTCTTTTCCTTTTCTACACCCTAAGACAGGGAATGAGAACAATTGTGGGCAAGATAGTTTGTTGAATACTAACTTGGGACCTTCTTCCATGTTAAAAAGAGACCCCTGCACATAAAAGGCAGGTGGAAGCACAGTGAGGAATCTGCAGTTAAATAGTCATCAAAAAGAGTATTACCATAGGTGAGCAGCTCATCCTTCTGATCACAGATTCCTCACCTTAGAAGAGACACCAAAGCAGCCGCTCCTCCAAGTGGATGGTCTGTGGAGTGGATTCAAACCAAAAGGTCTTTCAGAACAAAGTGGGCATATTACCCTTCCTACATGACCTGGCTTTCAAAGCAGTACAGCTTCATGAATGTACGTCTTGCAGATATCAAGGACACACAATTCTTGCACCAAGGCACTGGTAGCAACCTTTGTCCTAGGGAGGCAGGCTCTCAGACCTTCTGGGCCTGCGTTTTTCCCAGTGCATAGCAGATCTTAACGCAGAGAACTATCCATCTCAACAAGGTCCTCTTCTGCATAGCCTTTCTTTTCTTTGTTCCAGAGAACCCCACAAAAAAGTGTGAAAGGGGGAAACAAATCTTATCCCTGACCATGAACATCAAAATGTTGGGATGCATTCTTCTCTGGCATGTAGCCAAATTCAGAACCAAAGAGATAATGAAGCCTCTGCTGATAGGTATGACACAGCATAGACACAGGATAGAGTCACTTTGCATGATAAATTATGAACTTCTGAATTTTGTAGCATAACATTGGTCAAGCTGAGGCAGACGTCGGCATCAGCTCTGGATCATCCTCCAGTGCTGGTAGTGCTGGCACCGACCTTTGAGTTGCAGGAACCAGGGAGGATCATGTGGCTAGGGTAGAAGTCTGTACCAGAGTGTATATGGGCCCAGGAACAGGGCCCAGGGGAACAGACAGTGCTGGGGAGGGAATCCCTCGGCAATAACCTGACTGGAGGCACCTGATTTTCTGTGGGTCCAGAAGGTGAGCCAGAGGCAGCTAGATGTACACTAAATATTTGCAACATAGCCTTTTTGAAGGTCTCAATCTGTTGTAGGGTTGACAACAGCCTGGGAACTATAGAGCTCGTCAGGATCAGCTTAGAATTCAGCTCAGTAACAGGTGGCATTGAGAGAGTTTGACTCATATTCTGATGCCCTTGGAGTTCGAATGGATGGATGAGGTCTTGTCCCGCATCATTTGTTTTCCTCGCACTTGGCCTGGGACTTTGACTTACTGGAGGACTTTGAACGGGGAGTGGCACAGTGCTAGGTTGGGGCCCATGATCACGACCAAGTTTGGGCACCTGACTTTAAGCAGGACTGATGCGAAGGCTGCAAGGTTTTCTTGAATTACGCAATGTTGGACTTTTTGCCTTACGCAGGGTCATCCCCAGTCTTTTTGCCTCCTTCCTCCTGGTTTTTCTGACCTCTCGCTGTTGGCTCTAGGACTCTGAGCACTTTATCACTGCTGACCAGTGCTAAAGTGCAGGTGCTCTCCCATCTAAAGTTGGTATGATTGGCTTATACCTAATTGGCATATTTAATTTACCTATATGTCCCTTGTACAGTGGTATCTCTATACCCAGGGCCTGTAAATTAAATATTATTAGTGGGCCTGCAGCGCTGCTTGCGCCACCCACTGAAGTAGACTTTCAAACCTGTCTCAGGCCTGCTAGCGCAGAGCCTGTGTGCGCAGTTTTCTGCCACAGGGACCTGGCATCTAAATGTACTTGCCAGGCCCAGAACTCCCCTTTTACTACATGTAAGTCACCCCTAAGGTACGCCGTAGCTAGCCCTATGGGAAGGGTGCCATGTATGTAGAAAGGCAGGACATGTGCCATATTGCATGGCCTGTCCTAGTAGTGACAAACAGCCTAACTTGGTGTCTCACTGCTCGGAGTGCTGCCTTCTCATAGGATTGCATTAGAAATGCCCTGCCTTATGTGTAAAGGGTATCGTCTGATTTATGAGGGGTAGCGTAGGCGTGTTTGGTATGGTTGTGATGGTGATAATAAATGCTGCTTACTAGTGTGGGTGTATTTTTTAGTACTATCACAGAAATGCCACTTCTAGAAAGTGTGCATTTATCTGTGCTTATGACTCTGGTGTTTTGCAGCTTGACTCCAATCCACGTCTGGGCAGAGTGACAGTTGGGGCTTTGTGCATACTTTTCAGACAGCCTGTACACAGGGAGGGTGGAGGTGTCACAGAGGTGCATCTGCATACTGAATAGTCTTCCTGGGCTGAGAGAAGGGAGAGGTGGGGCACACCTGCATTTGTAAAGACTGTGCCCTGGCCTCACACAATAGGGTCGTTAACCCCCCACTGATGTTTGGAGCCTGTGCTGAAAGGAGAGAGGGGGCACTCCCAGAACCAGTTGTAACTGGATGGAACCTCCTCTCCCTACCATTGTAAAACACTGTAAGAATTTTCCCCACAATTTGGAGACTCTTGGAATCATCTTGGAACTGGACACCAAAGGCTGAAAGGACTCACCAGGAACCGCCATGGACTGCTGCTGCTGTGCTGACCTGTGACCTGCCTGGTCACTGTGAAGGACTTGCCAATTGCTGCCTTTCCCTTGAGCTGGCCTGTAGCTGGGCCCTCCACCTGAGGACCTTGTCTTAAGATTCTGCTCCCCAAGGGCAGGGTGCTGTGGCCCCTGACCCCTGCATCCATTTCTTCATGAGGGGTGCTTCTCCATGGTTACGGCTGCCATAGCGCTGATTGCAGCGCGCTTATGGAGCCTTGGGAGCTCGTAGGCTCCTTGCTGCATTGTGCCCCTTTAAATAAGATCACCGCAGCAGCCAGGGAAGCTGGAAGAACACTCGCGCACCGCATCGGGTGCAGGCGAGTGTCTGCTCGGGCCCCAGGAGGGGTCTGATCTTCTTGTGGCTTCACGGCAGGACCAGGGGAAGGCGCGGGGAGTGCCCCCTTCCCCCTGGCCTCTGCGTTAGGAGCAGGACGCTCCTTTTCTGCTGTTAGGTAAAACAGGCATTATTGTGCCCCCCCCCAGCTTGGTGGAAGGGCCAGTGGAGGCCCGGGGGGCCCCCAGAGATCACGGGTCCCGGGAGGGGCCTGTCACTAAACCGGAGGGGGTGCGTGGTGCCCCCCTCCTGCCCTAAGTTGTTTTTGCTGGCTTTGGCCCCCCTCGTGAGTGCCGGTTGAGGCCCTGGGGGGCCCCCAGTAATCACGGTCCCCAGAGGGGCCTGTCTATAAAAGAGAGGAGGTGTATGTCACCCTCCTCTGACCCCAGAGTATAAGGGAGGCCCCCGTTTTGCGCATAGGAGCGCCGGGGGCCCCATTGTTCGCCTTCTAGGCACTGGAGGTGCCTTCATCCAACCAGGTACTGTTTAAAGGACCAATATAGTTGAAATCCAAAGTTCTTTCTACAGACTTTTGTTTGATTCATATATTACCTACCTGCATTTGATGTTTTTACATATGTGTATGCAAATGTTCCTTTTATGAACATGCTTGCTAATATGTTTTTCTAACTTGCCATATGTTTTCTAATGTTCCTACTATGGGCATTTTATGATATTCTTATGACAAGTGCTGTGATGTAATAACGTGTTTTCCTGACTACTGCTTATGTTGCAGAATACTGAGTAACCTGTGTGTTATGTGTGACTACTGCTAGGTTGCAGAGTAACTAATGTGTAACGTTCTGACAACTGCTTAGGTAGCAGGATAGTACCGATATGTGATGTTTGGTCTGATAATTGCCTTGTGTACTATACAGTATATTTTCATATAATCTGGTGTTGTGTTTCCTTTGTGGTGGGGATATTGTGTCACGTGTGTTGTGTGTGTTGTGCAAACGCTTTACACATTGCCTCTGGGTTAAGCCTGACTTCTCGTGCCAAGCTACCAAGGGGCTGAGCAGGGGTTATCTTGGACATGTAACTCCCTTGCCCTGACTAGAGTGGGTAAGTTCTGCCTGGCTGAGGTGCATACCCTAGCCAACCAAAAACCCCATTTCTAACACGCAACATACAACTTTAGCTCCTGTCTCAGATTGCCTTCTTGTGCATGAAGGGACACTTAGCACACAGCTTACAGTGGTCTACCTAGCGCAGGCACCATAGACACATTTCATATGGATCTGTGACCGGCATCTGCTTCCTGAAGTTGCGGACCAACTTGTATCCTGTCATTTCTGGTAGGGCTATTGTTCCATAGCACACTGAAAACAGTTTGGAAGTAGTCGGAAGACACAACAGATTCGGGAGTGGAACATTGTATCCGCGTTAGAAGACATTGAAAGAAAGGAACTGATGTCATTGTGCAGAAGTGGCGCTTATATGTGTCTCCACTCCAACACTTCCAGGGTGGTATGGAGCCAACACAGAGCTGCACAACACCAACTAGTGGGGTGTAGCAGCATTCCTACAAACAATCTCCAGATCCAGTCAGGGAAAGATTCTAGGATGAGGATCAGCAGTTCGAAATATCTCTCTGAATAGTTTGATCCATTCCAAGCTAATCTATTTGTAACAAGACAACAGGATGTCAGTCTAAAATGTTGAACCCCTCTAGTATTGAAGAGGTGGAACTTGGAGACAACAGTAGGATGTCATCAGCATAGGTCAACACTTTACACTCCTTATCTTATTAAAATGTATAGTTTCCTTTAATGTTGGTGGTGCTCCTTTGACTAAAATCTTCAGAATTAGAGAGCAAAGGTAGTGTTCCGATCATGTGGCTCTTTAGAAAGTTAAGTAGAAAGCTGCACAGCAGCAAACAAAACAAACATTGGCAAAGCCAAATGGTCTCATCTATACAAGAGCTATCGGCTTAGGCAATGTTTTGCCATGTTGTACACCAGTGTGGCTGCTATCCAGCATGGTTAAACGTTAGGGACATGGAGTGTCAGAGTGGAGTGGGGTAGTACAGTGCTGTAGAGTGGATTTGTGGGAGAGTGCTAGAGATGAGTAGGGGGAGTAGAGTCTTGTAGAGCTGAGCAGAGGGGAGTAGAGTTCAGTGGCAGAGAACCGTAGACTTAAGTGGGGTGTAGTGGGGTGTAGTTGGGTGGAGTAGATTGAGGTAGTGGGGTTGTTTGGATTGGAGAAGAGTGGTGTGGGTGGACTGGGGTAGAGTGGGGTGGATTGAGTTGGGTGGACTGGGGGTAGGTGGTTTATAGTAAAATGATAGGGGAGGGGTGGATTAGATTCACTGGATCAGGGTGGGGTGGACTGGACTGAAGTGCCTTGGAGTGGGGTGGACTGGATTAAAGTGAGGGAGGGCTGGATGGATTGGATTGAAGTGGGGCAGACTGAACTGGGATGGGGTGGATCGGATTTGGCGGACTGGAGTGAGTAGGGTGGATTGGGGTGGGATGAAGTAGGTTGGATTGGAGTGGGGTGGACTGGGATAGAGTGGGGTGGATTGGCATAGAGTGGGGTGGATGGGAGTGGGGAGGCATGAGGTGGGGTGGATTGGGCTGTGGTGGGCTGCAGTGGGATGGATTTGATTGGAGAGGGGAATGTTGGATTGGAGTGGGGTGTGCTGGATTAGGCTGGAATGGATTGAAGTGAGAGATGGGGTGGATTGGGGTGGACTAGATTGGATTGGTGTTGATGGATTTGATTGGAGTGGAGTGGATTGGAGTGGGGTGGATTGGAGTGGGGTGGATGGATTGTGCGCAGTGGACTGAATGGGGTAGAGTAGGGTGGACTGGGGTAGAGTGGGGTGGAATGGAAGGGGTGGAGTGGTTCGAATTTGGGGGGATCGGGTTTACTGGAGGGAGTGGATTGGAGTAAGGTGAACTGGAGTGGGGTGGATCGAATTGGGGTGGGTCAGACTGGAGTGGGTCGGGCTGGGTGGGGTGGGGTGGATTGAGTGGGGTGGATAGGATTGAGTGAGATGGACTGGAATGAGCTGGGTGGATTGGACTGAGTGAGCAGATTAAGGTGGGGTAGGTTAGGGTGAGCTGGATATGATTGAGGGGTGGAGTAGATTGAGTGTGGGGGATTGGATTGGGGTGGATTGGATAGGGGTAGGGTAAATTGGATTGGGTGGGGGTGGACTGAATTGTGTTGATGTGGATTGGCGTGGAATGGAATAGGGTGAATAGAAGTGGAGTGGGTGGGCTGGGGTGGATTGGACTGGAGTGGAATGTGGTGGATTGGATTGAGTGGGTTGGATTGTTTTGGAGTGGGGTGGATAAGATTGGAAAGGGATGGATTGAATTGGAGTGCAGTGTGGGAGATTGGACTGGTATGGGGTTGAATACCTGGGGAGGGGTGGGCTGGATTTTAGTGGGGTAGATCAAGGTGGGGTGGATTGGACTGGAGTAGGGTGGATTAATCTGGACTGGAGTGGATTAAAGTGGATTGTATTGAAGTGGGATGGATTAGGGTGGTGTGGGTGGAGTGGATTGGTGTGAGGTGGATTGGGTAGCAGTGGATTAGATTGGAGTGGTGTGGGTTGTATTGGAGTAGGGTGGGTTGGAGTGGGGTGAGATGGACTGGAGTGGGTGGTTTGGATTGGGATGGATTGGGGTGAGGTGTATTAGATTTGAGTGGGGTAGACTGAACTGGGCTAGATTGGGGGTGCTTTGATTGGTGTGTGGTGGATTGGTGTGGGGTGGACTGGAGTGAAGCGAATTGGAGTGGGACAGATTGTTTTGGATTAAGGTGGGGAAGATTTGAGTGGGGAGATTGGATTGGATTGGAGCGGGCGGTTTGGAGAGGAACAGATTGTTTTGGATTGGAGTGGGGTAGACTGTATTAGGGTGGATTGCTGTGGGGTGGATTAGCTTGGAGTGAGGAGGATTGGATGGAAGTGGGGTGGATTTGAGTGGGGTAAATTGTGATGGAGCTGGGTGGATTTGAGTGAGGAGGATTAGAGTCGGCCGTTTTTTTTTTTTGGACTGGAGTGGGGCAGACTGGAGTGGTGCGGGTTTACGTGGGGCGAATTTGAGTGAGACAGACTGTTTTGGATTGGAGTGGGACAGGTTGGAGTGGGGCAGATTGTTTTGGATTGGAGTGGGGCAGATTGTTTTGGGTGCATGAGTGCAAAGTGAGAGAAGACAACGTGGCAAAATAAAAGAAAGTTAACTATAAAAAATAAAACTTTGCAATTTTGTTTGCCCTGCTGGGTACTTTGACAATCACATGCCATCTGTTTGCAGGGGACTAAAACTTAAGCATTTGCAATGCAATAGGTCTTGCGTTTGCTCGAGTTAGAGCTATTAGAGTTGTAAATTCCTAGCTGGACTTTTCTTGCCACATAAATTGAAAATGAAAAGTAAAACAGTTGACATAAGCAAGCCAATTTAAAGCAGCATGGCCGCCATGAGCGTGAGTGCGAAAGAGACACAAAAGGAAAAAGAAGTTAGCACGCAAGTCAACCATCTAACAGGGTTGATGACCAAGGTGGTAACAAAACTGCCCCAAGGAGGGGCAAACGTGAAGCATTTACCAATGAAGATAAAGGATTTTTGAAAGGCAAGCCCATGAATGAGTGATAGTGATGGGCGTGCGAAGGGCGTGGTTTAAAGCCCACAGATAGATAACAACACGTCAGAGCGCTTACACGCTCGACCTAAAAAGGATAAAATAGTACCTCAGTCACGTAGAGAGCAGTGGACAGGCACCGGTTAAGTTTAATCAATCAGTGCTTGTTCCCTGCTCTACACAGAGGAACGTAAATGATGCCAGGCGTGCAGTGACAAATTACAAGGCTGTAAAGCAGAGTGCCATGCAAATGGTAAGTGACCAGCGGGCTCCAAGCCCTTTACTGTACACAACAGTGTCTCACAAGCAAGACGCATACGCAAGGGCATGCACTCACAGGCTCAACCTTGAAAATAGTTGCTCCGGTACCTTGATGTGGGGTTTTAACTAAGGGCATCATTTCGAGTTTGGCAGAACAGGAGCTCTGCCATAAACCATCAGGGAACGCGTTAGGTTTAAAACGACAGGGACGAAGCTAACTAGCTTCGTCAGCATAATCCTTTGTCCTGTGGTCCCCATCCACCTCAATCCTCTAGCTCATAGTGACAACCATCTACCTCAATCCTCCAAGGTCATAGTGACAATCACCCTGCATTACTTAGAGCGGGCAGGTATAACTAGATTTCCATGACCGAGAAACCCATGTGACCCCGAACAGAGAAATCAGGAAATAAAGTAGACGTTTGTTTCGTGAATGAAAAAAACCCTTTGCAGAGGTAATGCAATAAACATAGAGCCTGTCTGGCATAGTGCATTATCTTCCATGCAGTCCTCGCGCAAGGGATTCCAATGAATACACAGAACAGACATCCCAGCCTTTGTGATGTGGAGTCTAAATTTGGCAGTCAGTCCTGCACCACCAGGGGAGCGGAGGCCAGGCCTCTACTGACAGTGTCAGACACGAACCTGTTGGTGTATAAAGTAACCCATTTTCAGAAGGCATTTAATGATTCATCGAGGCCAGATCACCAATCCTAGCTGGTACTTTTTACCCCCACATCATACTATAATGATGTTCCCTTGCCAGAATGAGAAATAACATGCAGATGCCCAGGAGCCTGGATTTACCAGGCCCATTGCTACATGTTTTTTCCAGAGTCTGGACAAGGTTCCGTGCACAGACTCTTCCTGTAAAAAGCATGGAGAACCTGTGCGTGGAAATACCGAAGGAGACACTGGATGCAGATTCTCGCTCAGTTTAACTTGTAATCAGGCAAGGAGCACTGCCGACGGAGAGTCACAATTCCCAGATCATGGACTGGACCATATTTTCATAGACTCTTGAAGCCAATCCAAAACTGGTTTGGTTCTAACGTCACAGCACACGATCAGAATTCTTTGCAAGGGCAATAACGTTAATAAAATGTCTGGAGTTACAAGAGGACAATCTGATTCTGAAAATAAACTCTGCTAGTTCGGTCTCGAAAAACTTGGACAGAACATTTTCGAGACAAGGAGCTACAATCGCATGAATCATCAGTGTACAATAAAGAGAGAAACCTAGATCCTTTTTATTTTTTTGAAAAAAACATTGCTATTAGTATTTGTATCCTATACCCAAATAGGTAGGGTCCGTATTTTAGCAAAATGATAGGATCGACTACAATCACGATGTATAAAGGTAATGGTGACTTTTCCCCTATGCTGATAATTCACCAAACAATACACAGATCTACTGTAGTATGTAGTGTTAATTCAAAATCACATTTCATCACCTTTCAGTTTTTTTTAATATTTATCTCAATTGCAGGATAGAAAGCACAAATCCTCGACATTTCATTTTTTTTAAATTGTAAATGATCGTAAATAAAAGTGGAGTTTTCTAGCACTCTCAAATGGAAAAAGTAAGAATCATCACTAGTGAGAACATTCACCAGTGTGAAAGATGCCCATGAGAGGAAAAGTTATGCGGTATGTAAGTTCAATTTTTTCCTCTGTCTCTGTTTCCTATGCAAATGTAGATTTACGGGCATAAAACAAAAAATATTAACAAAGAGAAAGGTTGGTAGCAATTAATTTCTTAAGACACCTGTCTGGTAGTAACAGAATCACGTGGGGAGTAACTCCCAAGTTTTAAGGTTGAGATCACAGTCTAGGGGGGCCTCCCCTGGCTTGCAGGGCTGGATAACCATGGAGCATAGCTTCTTTATAGGTCTTGTGGTTCAGTTTCCCTTGGTATATTCTGCAGACTTGTTTTGACCTCCTCAGATTTTGAGGACTCCTCAGGACAAGGGCTGGTGTAAACACTTTACGTTTGTGGCTGTACTGATCAACAAGACCTTGGTGAGAGTATGATTTTGACTAGGACTGGGAGGTTGTTGAAACGAAACCAGTCTGTTCCCTAAGGTACTGCACCTTTAGCCAAAAGATGTAGGATTTTGGGCCCATGGCTTGTAGTCAAACTTGGGCAGTGTTTTCATGCCCAAAGCATTTCATGAACTCAGTAAATCAACTGAATCGTCTACCTCTAGGATATATCCCTTCGTAGATGTCGAAGCCGCGTCTTTTGTTAACTTTATACTTTATATTAGTATTTGCCTAGCACACTGCTGCTACTACCATCCTGCTTTGTGGTGCCGGGTAGTACATGTCTGATTTGGTGTAAGCCACAGTTTACATGAATGGTTGCACAATCCAGTGTGTTGGAAGCCAGAGATAGCTTGTCTAATTGTTTAATTTGGTGCAAGATAAACACAGCCTGCATGGATGGCTTGTCAGAGTTTTAAACATGAGGGAACATTCCTTGTTGAATCAATTTATTTGTAAGAGTTTAATTTATTTTCCAAACAAATCCTTAGTGGTCTTCTTAGAATTCCTTTTACAAGTGGCAGTAATAACTATAATGTCTCTTAATGGGTTGGTGCTGTGCGAATTGTAAACCAAGAGCTTTGTAGTGTTCTATAGAACCACATTAGTATTACTGTTGAAGACTCCCTTACTAAAACTTTAAACTCTGCTTTGCTAAGTGTCATCTTGTGGACCCAAGAGCTTTGTTGTGTGTCCCAATTTAACTGAGGTAGGTACAAGAGCAATTACTGCAACCGGCCCGATTTCAACTGAGGTCATGTAACAACATGGGAGCCCCCAAATTTCCAAATTAAAAAAATTACACTCTGCGTAAGTTAGAAAAGTTGTCCTTGGTAAAGCTAATGACAGGCCAGAACTCTCAATAAACCGCTACAATTGAACAGTCTATCCTAGAGAATTTGTAGATTGAATTTTGCAGCAACATGAACTTGAGCTTATGCCTTAATGAGACAGTAAAACATTTCAAAAGCTATCCAAGATTTCTTCTTTCCTAAAGTAGGTCAGGGGGAGATAGTAATGCATGTCATAAAATACTACTTATATTATTAGTAATCGCAGTCAAACAAGTACTGTCTAAGCAAACGTATGCATTATTAAAACCATATGTAACTAGCAACCTGATGCACAATACTTCAGTGCATGGAGTGATTTGATTCCTTCTCAGTGTGTATACAAACACACACACTTGTGATTAGATTACGGTCACTGATACCTGGCTCTCAAAGTGGTACAAGCCTACAGATTTTCGAGAAGTTGACTTTATCCCTTGACAAATTATTATACTCGCCATTTGGTACCAGTAAAATGTCAAACTACGTCGAACTTGAATACATTTTGACATTGCAAGCCAGTGAAAAAATATTTGAGGCCTATCTTAACATGGAAGTAGGAGGATGCAATGTTGGGATCAGGCTATACCAACCAGCCTGTCATACAGTTCACATTACATAAAGCGCTGAGATCAACGCAGGTCACATGCACTCTCAGATTAGAGGTGTGGAGCCACATGCATGCAATTTTTAATTTTTTAAGGGCTGTGTAATGAAGCAGTATCAAACTAATCAAAGGTTACTGCATCTAATGAAGAGGTTCTCATCATTGTTTCTAAGCCTACTATTCATACTAACTTAAGGAATTTACTGAATTCATCAAGGTTCTTCAAGTTTATGGTTTACCAAGATGAGTAATCTTGCCTTTTCTGGTTGTATTACAGTATTAAGTAATTATTAATATTGCTGATGCTTCTTAGGTTTAGAATTTTGTTTTCCAGTCCATATTATTTTTCTTTTTGTTCTGGTAGCTGTAAGTACCTTATTTGTTTTTGTGCACTCAAGGAAACTCACGATGATTCCTATTGGCTTGGTAGATGAATGCATCTCAGCTGTATGTTGAACAGTATATGACAGTAGATGCGAGATGTTTGGTAGAAAGATTTGAATGTAATTGCACATATTTTCTTTCTCAAGCTCATAGGCTACGCCTTACAATGTAACAACTGTTCTCTTGATGATTTTAAATAATTATTTAAAATGCAACACAGACAAAATCGAAAAATCGAACCCTTTGTCCCCTGCCCATTGGTGGCCAAAATCAGTCCCCTCTCCGCAGGCCACCGTGGAAGTTGCAAAGAATCTTGAAGTGACATTCAACTTGGTTCTATCATTTTATCCTTAAGCCATAGCAGATGCCTGTTTTAATCTAGTCAAGTCCCTCTAAAATGTTTTCAATTCCTGCCTCTTGCAGCTAGGAAGACAGTTGCCTTTCCCTTAATGACTGCAAGATTGGATTACTGCAATAGTTTCTATGCAGGGTGTTCAAAGCGATTCATGCACAAGCTGCAGATGGTACAGAATGCGACTGCAAGATTGGTCTTTTAAGTCCCCAACTGGAGCTCCGCCGCAGCTGCCTTGGGCAAATTGCATTGGCTTCCCATCCACAAAAGAATACTGTTCAAGAATTTGCTATTAGTGTTCAGATCATTTAACACAGGACCCAAAAACATTACTGCCCGCTTCCAACAGGACAAGACACAAGAATACTGAGATCATAGGAAGCCAACTTGTTGAGGGCCCTCCCTTACAAACTCAGAAAGTGAGGCGGTAGATCTTTTATATGGTGCTAGCAGCAAGAGGCTGGAATCTATTCCCCATCTGTCTGAGGTTTAGTGAAACCAAGAAAATATTAAAAAAAATATCTTAAAACGTGGCTTTTTTAAACACCAGGTAACATGTGCCTTGCACTTATCTAACCCATAGAGGCTACTCTTCAACCTATATACGGTTTCTAGGGAATGTTGTCATCTCTAGCTTAAGTGACAGGATGCTCTTGTGAGAGTGGCAGCTGCGCTATACAAGACTGAGATCATTCATTCAATCAACCTGTTCTCTGGCCTTTTGAAGTTGTGAGCACTGACATTTAACTTCTTTTATGTGGAATGGTATTTGCTACAGCCATTCTATCATTTTCTATTTACAGTAATTTGTCGTTTTGGTGCACAGATTCTTCCATTAGCTGCATTATATTGGAAGTGAGGACTATCGCTCTTACTCTGATTAAAATGATGTCTAGAATGGGATGTTCAGACTGCTTTACTGTGGAATTTGACCAAATCAATCTTGATTGTTGGATTATCAGTACTCAGTGCTGTAGACATGTCCTCTGAATCTTAGAGGGTGCCTGAATATCGTCAGGTGCTAAAGGGTAAAATTGCCATTGGCATTGGAGGCCAACACGATCAATAAGACTTTTGTAGGGAGTTGTTTGTTTGAGAAAGACTCCGTACTCTTGTGATTATGTGGTTTCAAACACTTGTTAAGATGTCTGGTGGTTTGTGTGCCTGTGGGGATTCAGATGGGCCTTTGTCAAAGTTCTTTTTATTAAGTGCTCAATATATAACAAGTCCAGCTGTTTAGGGTCCATTTCCCTTCATCCACGAGCAGAGGCAATTAAACACTCTATTACATAAATGCACAGCATCGCTAGACAGATATATACACACATATTTTAAGCAAGTTTCACCTAATACCCATGCAATCTTTACAGATTAACTTTTAAATTCCATCATTCTCCACAACTAAGATGACATGCCATTCTTGAGGCCCCATTACCTAGAACGTCTACTGATGATCTCCAATTGGTTTCAAATTATATACGTGCATGGTCAGCATTACTTGTTAGGTGTTCCAGGGCCAGTACTGACCACAAGCTACTATACCATAATGACATTGATCACGTCTTTTGTTTTTCAATAGGAGGCTATGGCCATTTGTGCTGCCCTCTCCCCCCGATGATGAAGTACTACATGTCATACCTACTTCTTCAAACATCCGAAGCCTGGTGGTCTTAAACCCAGTATTAATATTGCAGTGGCTTGTGGTGTAGGATATCCCAGTGCTTGGTGAATTGTTTTCAGCACTTCCTGCCAGAAGGGGTCATTATCGGCCATAATCACTACATATGCAATGTTGTACCTTGGACCCCGAATCCCCTCCAGCTGCTGAGATTACACATGCCATTGATCTGTCTGGCGCATTTAAGTATAATACCATCCATACAGTATTTTATAGTGGACTTCCTTATTTTTACAGAGCATTTATGAAAGTCCCTCCAGTCTTTAACTGCTCTACATGACCTTCTGACCTAGCACATTTTCCCATTCTTTCTTATGCAAATAGAGAGGTCTTGCTGGCGTTTTCTGAAGAATCGCTTAGAGATTAGAAATAGTCCCCTTAGAACCTATCAACCTGGACAGCAGTGTTTCAAATACAATTTTTGAAGCCTCTTTATGTGCTGTAATTCCCAGTGCCATACTTGGGCATATTTTAGGCGGTCTCTTTTGTCTACTTAAAAATATATTTTACACAGGTTAAAGGATTGAATATTATCCTTCGTAAACATATATGATATTTTATTACACCTCTTTATCCCCCATTGTCTAAATCTTACCTATAAAAGCTGGAGTGAAATCGAAATTAACATGAATATTACATACTGTTTGTGTTGTGGCCACTGCAGTACTTAAGTATACGTTTGGTGGTTTGTGTCATTTCCTCAGCCATACAGAACAGACCATATGGGTCTACCAGTAATGACATGATACACGTGTACCCAAATTCTATCTGATTCCCCCTTTGACACTCTATAATTGTCTGGAGTTGTGCAGCCTCATAGTATTTAAGTTCTGTAATACTCCCGTTCAACCTAGCCTATTGCAACATTCTGGTACAAATCCCAGGTATGGTTTTGTTCCATGTGAACATTGCTAGCTGTTTCTGTTTTTGTTCTAGGAATGCACATGCTACTGGGATGGGCAGAGTTTGAAAAAGGTGTACAAATCTCCGCAGAATATTAATTTATCATTTATTATTTCTGGCCAAGAGATATACATTATTCCTCACCTAGTCAAACCCCCCCTAAGTGAAGCAGCCAGAGGTAGGTAATTAACTTGAAATAGGCCTTAAAAATAAAAATAGAATAGGCGAGTAGAGGAGACAGGGCAGCCCTGACAAGTCCCTGAGGCCAAATATCTAGATTGCAACAAACCAAAAATCCTCGCCCATTACCGTTTGCAAATATTTAGGTCCCAGAACCATCCCTAAAATAACACCTTGTATTTAAGGCTGTTCAACTTGTTGAAGGCTTTGTTCGCATCAAAGGTAGGCAACACTGCTGACGTTTTCTTCTTGTTTACCATTTTGACCAGGTGGACCGCCCTCAATATGGTGTCAGTAGTCTGTTGCCCTCCCACAAATACACTTTGATTAGGGTGTATTAATTTAGGGAGGAATTTATCTAACCTCATCTTTAGTATCTTTGTATACAACTTAGCATCTAGCATAAATGAGAACGTAAACCATAACATGTCCTTACAGAAGTCTTATCTGGATGAGGCTGACTGGCTGAAGGGAGGGGAGTTCAATTGTTTGTGGCCCTACTAGTGTGCCTAGTTTTATTCGTGAGTCTCCTACTACTCAGGCCTCATTACCAGCTGTGAGTTATTTGGACTCTAACGTTTCTATAATTACTCCCACTGTCACCTTGAGACAACCTATAGAGTATGATCTACCCCAGCCGCCCCACATTTACCTAGATGCGGCTGCTGTCCACCCAAATATCGAATCAAGCTTAAATGATCCTGCCTTTATAAGCAGTAACGAAGTCACTGCAACTATGACTAGTGTAGGAAACAATAGACCTGCTTCCCTTAAGTTACAGTCTTGGAACATGGCTGGCAAAAGAGTAAAACTAGCAGACCCGGATTGGGATACTTTCATTGACGCTTTAGATATAATTTGCCTTCAAGTTACATGGGCTTCAGAGAATATTTTTAGGCAAAGGTACGGGAAGTATAGTATAGAAGCAGCCCCTTCCAAGGCAGGTCATCTACCTGGGGGTTATTGACTTGGGTAAAAATTATGCCAGAGTACACCGTCAAAAAACTGGTTATTAACAGTAATGATATCCTAGGACTGAGAGAGAATCCGTGGGCTGAAAGGACACAGGGTTAAGATTTTGAATGTCTATAATCGCTCTACACCTAGGAATAGAGACTCAATTACTCAAACGGCTGGCTTGCACCTCTTGGAGCATTCAATAATCCAGTAATAATTGCAGGTGATTTTAATATCACCTTCGAACCACTAGAAGGGCTCTCATCTATCACAGAGGGGAATTCAGAAAATCGAAATCGCCTAGTTCATAGTCTTATGGGGCACTAAACTGCTGTCCCTTAGCTGGTCTTCTGGGTTACATGCCTGCAGTGGCAGATTTAATTCCAACAAGCACTGTGCTCCAACATTTGCCCGAGAGTCTACCAAGTGCAGAATAGATTATGTTCTCCTCGATATTGACCACTGGCACCTCACCTAGATTTCAAAGTGGTGTCACGGTGCGATAGTGACGATAACACACTTAACCTACTAATAACTGATAATCTGGTCAATTCTCAAACAAATATGGTCCTACAAACCGAGCCGGTCTTGAAATTAACTAATAATAAGAAAGTGGCCAAGTGGCCCAGAATTAGCTTTAATCCAGATATAATCAGGCAAACATATGTTGCATTCAGTAGCCTTTTGGGACCTTTTGAAAATATTTCATCTGGTGAAGTACCCTAGGGAATATTGTACAGCGATTTGCATAATGCCCGGTATCTCCTAAGTACGAAAGCAATGAAGGCCAGCACAGGTAGGGTGAGCTGTGCTTCCTGTTGGTACTCAAGTGAGTGTGGAAGGCAAAGGAACTCCTACTAATCAAATTGGGGGTCCGTAAATCGATCAGGCAACAACGTGAGAATCATAAGTCCATCATAGCTCTACATAAGCAGGAATGGATAGATTCATATTGGCTGCCTCTTATTAGCTGGCACTTATTAGAGGCTTCTAGAGACAAAGACACAAGCTATTTTCACAGGTTTTTTCGAATGGGCAACTACCTCTTGTCAGCTAAATTTGCAGTTCAACCCCAGCAATGGGTTAAATATTTTATCCCCCAGTCTGCTTCTCCTACTGCTGAATGCAAAACAGATCTACACACTAAGGTTAGCTCAAATAGTGATGCGCTCATCCAACTTTTACTGGATGAGATGCTATCGGCCATTCATTCATTCATTATGTCCTGGCAAGGCTCCTGGACCGGATAAGGTCCCAGGCTACCTACACCATTTGGAGCCTGGTTTATGGGGGACCTTATAATAATGCCTTGTCCAATAACATTCTACAAGGAGTAACTATACCCCCCTCTTGGTTAGGGGCAAAAGTAATCCCTATGTAAAAAAGGGGTGACCGAACATGTTTATCTAATTATAGACCAATTAGTCTGATTGACAACCTCCAGAAGGTTTTTGGCCATCAATCTTAGCTAGATTACATGTTAGGATCTCTCTCGCAGCCATCCAATCACCCTTTCAAGCAGGATTCCATTAGAAAGTGAGCACTATTGACCAGGTATTTTGTCTGAACCTCATAATATGGACATTTTTGACGCTCTCACCCGTTGGCCTGCAGAACCTGCTCAATAGCTTTGTCGAGTATTGTGACATTGTAGGGTTCGAAGTCAACACCGCCAAAACCAAGATCATGGTCCTTAACCCCCAACAATTGTTTAGGGGTGGATTTCTCTTATGTGTGAAGCAAGACTTCATCAGGTGGACATTTTGACTACCTGGGTTTGAGGATTGATAAAACCATTAGATGGAGGGCCCAAATTGTCAAATCAGAGACGTCCTTGCTACACAGTGCTTCTGCAGTCAGAAAGTGATGTAAAGCTTCCACACCAACATCTGTGCCCCCAGTTATTAAGATCTATAGGGCAAAGGTGCAATCAGCTGCCCTGTATGGTGCCTAAATACTGGGTAGTGAGAACCTAAATGGGCTGGTCTGGAAGAAAAGTAGGCTTATCAAATCCAACAGTTCTGCTGTTTCTTAACACCGGACTAAAAAGGATTGGAGATCAAGCTCTGTTACGGCCTCTACATTTTTGGGTTAGATTGAGGTCCATCCCAGAACTAGCTATGTATAGATCAGCCTTGGAGAAGACTGTTAATACCAGGAATAGCTTGGCAATACTGTGGCTTAGCTTTATAAAATCCCAACTGAGCACCTTAGGTGTGGGCATAACATGGTCTAATCCATCCCAAATTAATGGTAACTCAAAGATTGTTATTAAAGTGAAATTCTGGGCCCACAAGTTCGACTCATATAATCTTAACACAAAGTCAGGAGGGTAACAGACAGGTCGTCCCATCCTTAAAACCTTATATGGATGCTTTTGTTCCACAAGTCTGTACCTTGACAGATAAAACTGAGAGTGGGCACTTTGCTTGTGAAGAAATTCATGCACAAGTGGGATTCCACCAGTTCAAGTATGCAAAACTACCCACTCTACAAATACTGCCTACAGCATGTTGAGCACTTGGCTTTTCTTTTGCCCAGCGTATAACAGACCTAGGAAATCATGGATAAAGCCAATTTGCGTTCTTCAGTGTACAAGACACTTTAGTGAGGCATCCTGGATCCTTAGGTAAGGCTGGTCTATCCAAATGGCACTTAGTTTTGGGTGCCATTTGCTAGCTGTTAGGCGTATAAGGAAAACCTTTGGAATTCTGTTATAGAACCTTGTCTTTTTAACCCCCACATAAATTGATTGCACATAGCTGCTCTTGATGAAAAGTATGAATGCCTCAAAGCGCATGCTTTGTAGTCATTTCATGTACCATTGAGACTCGCTATAATACTATTTGATGCTATGTACAGTTTTTATTCTATCTATAGGACTGCTTTTAAACTGCTTTTATTGTACGTTTTATGGCCTTGTCCCAAAATAAACATTTTGATGATGATGAACTTGGAGAGTAAGCTAAGAAGAGCAAACAGCCTATAAGATGAGCATAGGTTTTTACCTCTGCCCGGCTTAGGTAAGACCGTGATTGTTGTCTCCTCCATCAAGGAGGTTAGCACCCCTTCTACATACAGGTAAACAGAGGGGCAAGATTCAATACTTCGTCCATCATTTTGTTTTGTGATGTTGCTGTGTGCTCCGTAAGTGGCTAGGGGTATGCCCAGATGCGAGTCCCTTGCTCGCTGCACCAGTGGATTCAAGCTAGCCTGTCTGATGAGGGTTAATATCCTGAAACCGGTTCCAGGATGCTTGTTTCCTGTCCAGGGAGGCCCTAGCTTGGAAGTTCGGGCTGGATTGTTCCCATGGGGAGCAGCGGTAAGACTGATTTGCATATGGCTGGGTCCAAATTGCGGTTTTGTGGCAAGCACAAGAACGATGGATTAAACCCAGATCTGTGACTGGGAAAGTTTCAACACTCCCTCCATTATTATTTTTTTATTATTTAGTTCAGTCAGTGGATTAGCCTATTAGTATGGATTGCAATAGAAGGCACTCACATATTTGTCCAGTACTAGGCCCTTATTATTCTCATTTTTAATTGCCTTTCTCCTTCATCCTCCCTAACGTGGGCCCTCCAACTCTAACATGTGATTTTCTGTAATTCGGGGCAAACTGGTCCCTGTAAGATAGCTTTTTTGACATCCTGGGGAATGTACACCCTTTGAGTATAATGAGGTAGAGAATCTACCCAATTCCCCCAATTTTTCAATTACTTTAATCATAACATTGCCGAAGGTAGTTTCTCTAATGGAATTCCTCTCTTTTTCTCAGAGGTTTAGCCCTTCTAGCCTTATCTTCAATAACATACGTTCTTTGTTTCATCTGTATGAAAGCAGTTTGAGTTTTGCTAGTACGAGCAACCCTTAACTGAAATGTCATTAATTTCCAATCTAATTGTATTGAAGGATGTGCCCTATACTTATTTTCTGCCCTCCGCAGTCCCTCCTCCAGTTTTCAGGCTTCAGGTCTGTGGAGTTTCCCACAGGTGAGAAGAGAAGGCAATGCACTTACTCTGTATCACAACTTTAAAAACATTCCATACTTCCCTACCCTCTATTTCCCCAATGTCATTATCCATGAAGTAGTCTTCTATGAAGTAGTCTATATGTTGCCCTAGTCCCACCTAAAAATGTGGCTCTCTTAAAATGGATGATTGGGTTTTCCACACCCTAGGTTTGGTTCTGGGCCCATATGTAGGTATTGCGTGTTAGTATGTTATCAATGGACGAATATGTGTGGTGTACATGTGAGCAGTAAGTAAAATTCTCCTCATCAACATGTAGTTCCCTCCAAGCATCCCTCAGAACCAGTCCTTTAGCTGCCATTTATAGTTTTTTAAGGAAGGTTCCAACTAGCATATGCCCTTCTTTGCTCTATCCGTCTGTAGATCCCACACTGCACTGAAGTCCTCCGCAACAGTAATGTCCCCTTTGGTACAACTGGCTATCATGTTCAGAAATTCCCTCAAAAAAGTGCCCTGTGACAAATCTGGTGGGTATATATTGTACAAAATGTGTGCGCCTTGACATATACTGAATCTTCAAGGGTTAGGTATCTGCCCTTTATTTCCCATCTTTCTGTCTTTTATTATAAATGGGGTGTCTCTTTTCATGAAATCTACTGTGTGTGGACCACTCGGAGGGACAATATGCATTGAGGTACATTCTGTGCTTAATATTTTGTTGATCCACTCTCTTTAAATGTTTTACTTAGAGTAATATAATATTTGGCTGAGGGGTATTTACATATTTCCAAATTGCACATCTTTCACTGGACCACTGAGCCAGCCCCTTAAACATTAAGCAATGTTACCCTCACTTGTACCTAGTCTGTCGCTTGTGCCTATACCTGTGTCTCTCCACCTTCAATATGGCATCTGACTGATAATTTCTGATTACCCAATTTCCTCTTCTAGTTATCACACTGGTTTCCATTCCGTTTGTGCCCTTCATGGAAATCCCTCAACCCTATCCCACCAACAGATAAAACCATAACTCACAAAAAACCTTTGGGAGCAAGCCTTTAGACCAGAGTGACCCATTGTCTTTATTCCCACCCACTCCATGTGTAGCAGCAATCCTCCACGGCCTGAAGTTGTTGTTTCCTTTGATGACTTCTCAAAGTCATCAACGGATGACTTTGTCACACTTCTCAAATGCCACCCCAGTTTAACCTGTCATCCTTAGGATGATACCTTTCAGTTGGGAGCAGGTAGCAATTTGAGTTTGGTGGCTAAAGAATTGTCATTTAAAACACTCTTTAAAGGTAAAGTTGGACTTTAAGTCAGAATTCTGAAAATGTCACTTTTAGAAAGTTGGTATTTTCTTGTCCCAACCATTTGATGCCTGCAGACTATATTCTGGGTCACATGAACAGGAGTAGGGGCCAGGACAGGGAGGCAGGAAATTCCAAACATCTCAGGGGTGTGGATACCTCCAGAAACTTTTCTTACTTCAAAGCTGGCACCAAGGATAAATATTGGACCATCCGATTCAACTCTTCAGTACACCTCTAGACCTGTGGATGCTGCAGAAGAAGGAATGCTGTGCTGCTGCACTTCCAGAAGGACTGCTACTATGTTGCCCTGCTACTCTGCTGCCCAGCTTGCTGAGAAGGAAGACTGAGCCTGCAAACCTTCATCCCAGGCTGAATTGACTCCAAGGGTCAGCCAACAGACTTCCTGTTCTGAGATACAAGCACAGAAGAAGCTCCAGAGGCCTCCCTGAATCTGCCCAGTTGACCTGCTGTCTGGACATGCTTGAGCCCTGTTGAAGTGAGGTCCTGATCCCCAAGACAGTCTGCAACATTGAACATGATCTTCGCACTATGACCATCCACAAAACCTGGCCTACTCTTTGAGCCACAGCGATGACCATCTGTGACATTCCCTGCTCCTCGCATCCCCCCCCTCCACCGCAAATTGAACTCTTTCTGCCAAATTTTAAAGGCAACTCTTCCAGGGCGACTCAAATGGTCCCCATATCTAACCCGAGCTCCACCACGGTCATCCTGAACCTGCGACTTCCCCGGTCTCGCATTACTAGATAACTTCGATGCTTTTTGCTTTTAGATACTATACTTACCGTAAATCTCTAGCTCTACTGATTGGATTTTTGTCGTTTTGGTTTAAAATAATTGATTACATTTTACTCTGTTTCTAAATTGGTATAGGATTTTTCTTGTGTTGTGTGTTTTACTTTCTTACTGCTTGAAGTGCTACATGAATAGTTTACACGTTGCCTTAAGATAAGCCTGACTGCTTTTGTGCCAAGCTACCAGTGTTGAGCAATTCGAGGTTTGCATGAGTTTCAACCCACCAAGAACTGTAGTTGCTGCTTAAATAGGGTTTCACCCCTTCAACCAGTAAAAACATATTTCCTACACAACCAGCTGTCCTTGCTCACTCCTTCGCCCTTTATTTTAGCTGCATCTGCTGTTATCTAAATCTCCTTCTCATCTACAAATTTCCCTCAAGGTCCTCCCCTACCTATTCATTCCATTAGTTCTTGTCCTTTATGTCAGATACTCCTCCTTTAGGAAGACATCAGTACTTATAACTTATGCAATCTGTAGTAAATATTAGTTTTACTATGTCATATGTTTCCCTTTCCTACACAGTTACCTTCTGTTTGTAGGCCACCTCTATTAAAAAAATCTCACGGAACCCTTTACAATCTGTTTTTCATCTCTGTCTTCTCACCACAATCTTGGTCTTCTTCGGGGGTTTGGAGCTTCCTCGTTTCACTTTCCCCATGTGCAGTTCACTTTCTTTATCAATTTCTTCCAATTCCACACACAAGTTGGTTCTCAATTCTGTTCGGTCTGAACCCTACAGTGCTTTGTCGCTGAATTCAAAAGGCAAACCACCAGGATATCTATACCTGATGTTGTTTTTCCTTAATTTGTTGGTGATGAGGGTGAAAAGCTTTGCACCGCTGCAATGTGGCCTTAGAAATATATAGAAAAATCATATGTCTCCTTTTGGAATGCAATTTCTTTTTCCATCTTAGACACCAAGAGGACCTCCTTTCTCGCTGTGAAGTAATGGAACTTCACAACTACATCGTTTGGTCATGATGCCGTCTGTGAATGCCCACCTGGTGACCTCTATCAGCACATCATCTTCCAGTAGAGGATGAGCATAGTACCACCAGAAGTGTCCTGATGCATGAATCTTTACACCCCTCCTTCAGGTGTCCGATTCATAGGTTTCTTCTTCTGGCACGGTTCTTCAATTCCTCAGGCCTTATCAGTGCCAACTCAAACTTAACCTCCATTGACTGCAGTACATCTGCCTGACTTCTGAGGGTCATTCCAACTGTTTCCTTTTTCCGATTCCACATCCGAGATGCAACACTCCCTGGATCATAGCCTTGAGTCTCTGATTTGTTTCTCCCAGGTCTGAATGCAGGGTCTGATGATTGGACTCCATATTGCTCCTTTGGCCATCTTGTAGTTCCTGTGTAAAGGTGCGCAAGGAGTCCATTAATTTGGTATACATAAAGGCCATAATTGTGCAAACTGCCTAAGTATCTGTCCCTGCCCCTTGCGGGTTTGACAAGGGGCCGGTTTGCACTGTTGCAGAGCATTCAAGAAAGGAGGCAGGCTCTGGGCAGCATTCGCTCCAGGAGGACTAATCTACAGATTACTGCTGGCATCCCAGTATCTCACCATATGGTGGCGGGCAGCCCTACTTCTCCTCACCGCTCCATCTCAGACAGATGTGCCCTCTATTCAGGGAGCCATAGACAGCCTCCCCTCAGCACACGTCCACAGCCTCCTCTTCTCACAGTCATAAGTCCCCACTCTCCAGAAGTGTCCTCTCCCTTCACTTGGGAGCAGCCATAGCCCCGTTGCAGTGCTCATCTTTGCAGGTCCTGGCTGCAGTTTTGAATGCTTCCTCTCACCATGCACCGCAGGAAGTCTTTTCCAAGTTTGTCAAGACCCAGATTTCGGTTACAGGATGTGTTTAGGTAGGGAGCACAGCAGAGGGGCCCCTCTTAAGCCATTATCAGATCACTGTCACTTGATTTTCCTTTAGGCAAAGAGCCTCACAGGAAAGCATCCGATCATGGTGACATCACAGATGGACACTTTAAATATTGTTACACATCAAGAGCCCATGAAGAATGTGGTTGCCTGCATGATATGCAGCCTTTTTACGATGTGTCATATTTGCTCGGGTTGACTGGTCGGGATAGGGTGGGGGTGCTACTCAAACTGAAGTTCAGGGATAAAGTAGATAACTTGGTGATACTGCTGGTGCAGGAGGAACTCTGTAGGCTGCCTGCAGTACAACAAAATATGTAGGTCATGTAAGTGGCCACCTTTCCATTCTTCATATAAGCATGTAACTAGCCTAAAGATAATTAATTTCTCACGTTGCACAATGAGCTGCTGCTTTATGCTGCACGTGGCGGAGGCTGCTGGGTTGGCAGATAAATAAGGTCTCAGAACATGTGCTGAGTTCAAATAATGAAGTGTAGGAGAGACAGCAACGTTTTGATGGGAAATTTGCAAGTAAAAGGTGGGGCTGAGGGCTGTGAAAGACGTCAGGCAGACATTCTGGAATGATCTTAAGCCAGCAGAGTCACCAGAAAATTGAAACTCTCCCCACACTATGAATCATTGCACCACAACAGCAAAGCTGGACCCTCCAGAAAAGAGTTCTTTTCACATTTTTACCCACCCATCGAACCATCCTTTCATCCACCCACCCTTCAATCAACCCCACCTCAACAACCCATTCAGCTTCCCAACTATGCTTTCACCTAGCCATCATCAATTCTTTCACCCATCAAATCTTTCATTCATTCACCCATTAATCATTTCACCAACAAATCCATCCAATCATTCATCCATTCATGCATCTCTTAAACCATGCATTCTTCACTGTAACCTCCTATCCATCTGTTCACCATGGATACATCCAGATAACTATCCATTCTTTCACCTTTCCATCCATCCACTCATCTCGGCCACCATCACTCCATCCATTCACCATTCATGAACACATTTCACCTTTCCACACACTAAACCATCCATCCAATCAATCAATCAGTTTTTATGAAGATCATCTGCTCACCCGTGAGGGTCTCAAGGCACTGGTGTGGTGGGTCTGGGCTTCATTCGAATAGCCATGTCTTGAGATTCTTCCTGAAGATGATGAGTGATGGGCTTTGTCTGAGGTGTTTGTAGGTTGTTCCAACTCTTGGCTGCGAGGTAGGTGAAAGATCTTCCTCCGGCAGTGGTTTTCCAGATGTGTGGAATGGTGACTAGTGCCTGCTGGGCGGATCGGAGGGGTCTGGCGAGGTTATGGAAAGAGATGCGATGATTCAGGTAGGCCGGTCCAATGTTGTGAAGGGTCTTGTAGGTGTGGGTGAGTAGTTTGTAGTTGATTCGCTTCTTTACCAGAAGCCCATGGAGGAGTCTCAGGTGTTGGGAAATGTGTTCCTCGCGCGGGAGATTCAGGACGAGTCTAGTGGCAGCGTTTTGGATCAGTTGTAGTTTCCCAATGTTCTTTGCCGTGGTGCCGGTGTACAGTGCGTTGCTGTAGTCGAGCATGCTTGTGACTAGGGCGTCAGTGATTACCTCGCGGCAGTCGTTCGCGATCCATTTGAATATTTTGCAGAGTTGGCGGAGGGTGTGCCAGAAGGAACAGGTGACTGTGTTTACATGTCGGGTCATTATTGTTAGGGAGGGGTTGAGGATGATTCCCAGGTTGCGGGTGTGGTCAGTCGGAGTAGGTGGGATGCTGAGCGATGTGGGCCACCAGGAGTCATCCCAGGCTGAAGTGAAGTTTTCGAAGATGTTGAGCTCGGTCTTGTCTGAGTAGAGCTTGAGGCAGCTCTCCCTCATCCAGGCAGCGACAGCTTTCATTCCAGTATGAAAGTTCCTCTTGTCCGTTTCTTCAGTAAGGGATATGATGAGTTGTGTGTCATCGGCGTATGACACGATATTCATTCCATGGCCTCGGACGATGGCTGCAAGCGGGGCCATGTAGATGTTGTAGAGCGTTGGGCTCAGGGAGGATCCCTGAGGGACTCTCCAGCTGACTTCTGTTGATTCGGATATGAAGGGTGGGACCCTGACTCTGTGTTCTTCCGGTGAGGAAGTAGTGATTCCATTGCAAGGCTTTTCCGTGGATTCCTGCATCGTGGAGTCTGGTTCATAAGGTGCTGTGGGACACTGTACTGAAGGTTGCTGAGAGGTCGAGGAGTATGAGTGCTGAGGTGTGGCCGTGGTCGAGGAGTCTGCGGATTCATCGGTGGCTGCAAGAAGAGCGGTGTCGGTGCTGCGGAAGCCAGACTGGGAGGTATCCAGAGGGTTGCTTTCTTTGATGAATTGTCGCAGCTATGAGTTTATGGCTTTTTCCAGGACTTCGGTCAGGTGGGGTAGTAGGGAGATGGGTCAGAAATTCTATAGCTCTGATGGGTCAGCTGTGGGTTTCTTCAGGAGAGGGTGGACTTCGGCATGTTTCCAATCATTGGGGAAGGTGGCTGTTCTGCGATGGTGGAATGTTGATGGCTTCGGAGGGAGGATTGGTGAATTCGTTGACTATTGTGAAGAGTTATCTTGTGTTGTGCGGGGAGGTGTTAATGCATTCCCGGAGTGCAGCTTTTTTTTGCATTCTTGATGCGTCGGTGATAGGTGGCAGTGACGGCTCTGAAGGAGGCGAGGTCTTCACCGTTTTTTCTGTTTCTCCATTTTTTCTCTAGGTGCCTGCAAGTGCGCTTGGATTGTTGGAGTTAGGTGGTGAACCAGCTGGCTCTTTTTGGGATGTGCTTGACCGAAGTTGATCGGAGGGGGGCTAAGGAGTTGGTGCATTCGGGTATCCATGCTTTGAGGTTGCATGCTGCGGTGTTGGTGTTGTCGGTGGAAGGCGGGGGTGATTTGGCGGGGGTGATTTGGCAAGGGTCGTGGTGAGCTGCTTGTCTATGATTTCATTCCATTTCGTGTGTGGGGCCCTGGGGACACGGAGGCGGCTGTTGGGTGTAGTGAGGGCGAAGTGTCAGCAGTGATGGTTGGCCCAGTCCTGGATGGAGATATTCTTGATGGTAATCTGGCTACTTGAGGTGAAAATGGGCTCTATCATGTGCCCTGCGGCGTGTTTGGGCACAGTGATTAGTCCAAGGTTGGCGAGATTGTCGAGAAGGGAAATGGTGTTTTGGTCATTGCGGTCCTTGAGGTCGAAATCCAAGTTGCCAAGGAGGAGGTAGTGGGTGGACGTCAGGGTGTGGTGATGTCTACAATGCCATTGATGAAGGCTGGGCAGGGGCCGGGCAGTCTGTAGACCAGGGTGCAGTGGAGGGAGAAGTTGTGAGTGGTGTTGATCAAGAAGTGTAAGTGTTCCATTGTGGTGCAGTGTTCCTCCATGTTGACCGTGATGCGGAGTGAGGAATTGTGTACGATGGCCAGTCCTATGCCCGGATGGGAGGATCCGTCCTTCCTTAGGATGTTGTATCCATCTGGGATTGCGATGATAATGTCTGGTCCGGAGCTAGGGTTGGTCCAGGTCTTGGTTAGGAATGCGATGTCCAGACAGGTGGAGTCGATCAGGTACCAAAGTTCTGTGGTGTGCTTATGGAGGGAGCGTATATTTAGAAGGAGGCAGTGGCGGGCGACGATGGTTTCAGGTCTGGGGTGTTCCAGTTGTTTGTTGTGGCTGAACCTGAGGTTGCAGTTCCAGCAGGAAAAAGGTCAGTGGGTGTCCTTAGGAGATGCGGTGTAGCAGACACTGAGATGTCTGGTGGTAAGGCGTTGGAGGGTCTTGGCATCGTGATGGAGGATGGCCAGGGAATGGCTTTGTCAGAGATCCAGGGTTCCTGGTGCTGGGTGCTGGTGGGCTTTAAGAAGGGGAGGGAGGCGGGGGTCCGGTCTGCTTGGAAGGTGGGAAAAATGCTTTGTGAGGGGGTGTGGAGGGGGATGGGGGCACCGGGCCACAGGTGCAGCAGCGGGAGGAAGAGGGTCAAGGAAGAGACAGAAAATTAAGAGAAACAATACAAAAAGGTACTTACTTGTAGATGGCCACAAGGCCACCAGGGATGAGGTGCAGGCCGGAACCCGTGGGTGGAGGAGGGCCTTGGACTGAGTCAGGCAGGCTCTCAGTTCGTCCCTAAGGCAAGGAAGAGGGAGCAGCAGCCAGAGGAGCTTCTATTCATCTATCCATGCCTCTATCTCATCCATTTTTTACCTTTCAATCCATTAATCCATCTTTTCACCCTTACAGCAACTCACTGTTTCATCTGTCAGTCCTTTATTCCATCCATCTGTTAATGCATTCGTCCATCCTTTATTTCATCCACCTTTCTTTCAATCATGTCATCAATATTCCATCTAGTCACCTATCTAGCTGTTCACCCAACTATGCTTATCTCCATTTTTGCAACTGACCGTCCATCCCTCAATCTATCCTTACTTACTTATATCCATTCATCAGTTTATTTATTCTTTCACTCACCCGTCCACCTGTTCACTCAAACATCCTTTAATCTTTCCTTCTAACAACCCAATTATCTTTTCACCTTCCACACAAAAAACACATATATCCATCCTCCCTTTCACCAGAGTAACCACTAAGGCATCCTTTTACCCCTTCTGTACACTCTTTCCATGAACAGCCATCCATTCTTTCTACTAACTTTCCAATCATCTATCCAACTTTTTGCTTATCTATCATTTCAGCTTTAGACCAGTGTATCTTTTCATACAACTATACGTTCATACTGCCATCTACCAACCCTTCACCTATCCATCCATTATCTGTTTATCATTCTATCCATCCTTTTACCTATGCATCTTTCAATCCTTCCATCTATCCATTGTTCTATCCTTTTACATTTATATCCATCCATTTGGTCAGTCTTCAATCTTTTCATCCTTTCATTTATCTATCCTTCACTCCATTCATTAACCATTCCATCTATGTTTCACTTTTTCTTTTCACCATTCCTTACTTTACTGTGCCTCATTCTTTGCATCCACTGTTCTGTCGCTCCTTACACCCTTCCTTTCACTCATCTATTCCTTCACCTTAACTTTGATCCTTCTTTCAATTATTCCTCTCCCTTTGTTTTTTCCTATTTTTCACCCACCATCACTTTTGTTCCTTTCACCATCACATCCACTCTCTAGTTGCTGTTCTCTGTGTTTTGCTCTAGATTTTTCATCTTTTATCTTTCTCTGTTCCTGTATTTTGCATCCCCAAGTCCCCACTCTTCAGGTCTCCATAGTATTCATTTCCACTGTTATTGATGAATTTTTGTCTGCAGAGACACAGACAGAAGAGACCCTTAAAAACATATGTCTAGTTTTAGTATCACCCTTTTAGGAGCCCATCGGGCCCAATGTCAACCCAGCCTTTAACTGCTAAAATGGGGGGTTCACAACGTAACTCACTTTAGCCTTCGTAGGTGTGGGCCATCAAAGGGTTTCCACAGCAGAGATACTATCTCATCCAGAAACCAATAGTAGGTTGAAAGTATTCCCACTACATTTATAGTATTGCCTGATGTAATTGGGGGTAGGTAGGCACTATCAATTAGCAGTCCTGCTCAGCAGACCCTCATGAGCCTCAACTCATTCCAAAAGCTTCTGTACCGCATCCCACTAGAGCGCTTAAATCACAGAACAAACTTCTTGTGCTAATCACCAAGGTCCAAAACTTTTTTTCTACTTTTCACAGCCTGAGGGAAACCAAATTCCTTTATAAATTCAGACCATAGTCAAACCCTGGACATTTATCAATCATCTCTCATAGATCCTTGGCACCTGTTCCCCAGCAACTACATAGGAAACTCTGCCCACCCACATCTTCAGCACCAGGTTATGGGTGTGGTAACTGTGTACTTTAAAAAAGCTACTTTGTCTACAACTGAATAACTGATAACTACTTGAATGTATAACACATTTGCTGAAGTCATAAGCTGTAGCTATTTCTCTAAGCATATTACCAACCGAGTACCATAGATTCTCCTAGTTGGAATTAAACATATACAGGGCTACTCGTGAAGGTAAGTTACACTTGTGAATAAGTCTACACATGTAAGTTTACTGTTACACCTTTGAGTAACTTTACTACTTTTGCCTATTCACAAAATCTGAGTGTGAAGGAGGTGTAGTCACATTTTACGAGTGTAAGATACTACTTTAAAAAAAACAAAAAAAACACATGGTCAACCACTGGTACAGCATCACCCTCCAAAAGAAAATAATAGAGACAGAAGCGTAAAGTAAAATCCATAGGGAATAATGTTAAATTGAATTGATTTATTTAAAATAGAAATATAAAAATAATAATACTTAATGTTAAAAATAATTTATAACAAAAGATCACTTAATTGAATTATAAAATATTTTATTAACTGTTAGAAAGTGGATTATTAGTTGACCTAGATAGTAGTCGTTTTCTATTAAGTTTATGTTGAAGTATTGAATGACAGTATATTTATGACATTACATAATACTAATCCTCTTCAAGTAATGATGGTGCTATTCCTTACAAGGTCCAGTTAGGTCTCAATAATTGAACCCTGAGCTGAATGCTTGGTTGCTGCAGCACAGAGCAGACAAGCTTAACTTAGGAGTAATGTGTAAAGCATTTAGGAGTACCAAAATATTTAAAAAGTAAAAAACACAACGCAATAAAAATTCCACTCCAATCTATAAAAATAGAGAACATTTTAATGAACAAATAGACACCCAAACAAGACATATCGGACGTACAGAGACAGAGATTATGATTTTTCACGGTTTTAGATGTTTCTAGCACCAAAAAGTACAATACACCAACCACGAGTATCTGGTCATGATAGACTGGGTAAAAGTGAAAAGTTAAGGCCGACAGTGATGGAGTGTGGGCCAGATACAGGGACCACAATCATGCCGGTGGGAAGTTTACCTTCTCACTTAGTCTTGCTGGAGAAAATCCTCATCCACAAGGTTATTGGCGGGTTAGGGTGCCAGGTGGATCTGAAGAGGTATTTGTTGCTGGCAGCCAGGGGAACTGCAGCACCTCAGTAGGAACCTCGGCTCTGGTGGAAAGTTTGAGGCGCTCAACATCGATGGCGGGAAAACTCTGAAAGAGTGAAGTTAGAAAATCAGACCAGGAAGACAGTGTTGGCAGGGTGCTGCTTGGCACTGGTCCTGGTGAATTATGAACTTAGAAACATTTCTGGAAGTCAGGATTCTTTCAGCATAGCAAACCAGTAAGCTGAGTCACACTGGCAGTTCTACTTTCATGACTGCGGCTAGGCGATGGTCCGATGGTAGCCTCTGTTTCTTTTTGCCAAAGTTTGTAAATGTCAAGTTTTGCAGTTTTGGATGGGGAAATACACTGTAGACACTAACAAAGGGTCTAGGACCTTTGGGGGACCACTTGGGATTAAGGATCCCAGAAGCCAACAACAGGGTCCTGGGCAAATCCAGTTGGAACTGGTCAGCTGGACTCAGCAGAGTCTTGGACTTCTTGCAGCTTTTGGGCAACTGGAGCTTAAAAGGAGGTTAGCCAACTAGCCCTTGGAGTCCACTCTTTAGTCCTGGGTACATGTGGGGAACATGTCCAGACCTTTGGGTTTCTCTCCTGAGGTTCAACAGCAGGTGCAGTCCTTCTGTCTTCCAGAGATTTTCTGAAGAGGGTATTGTCAGCCTGTGGCCACTCCACATCCAGTTGGGTAAAACTTCCCAGGGTTGCCTTTACCCATTTTTGCCGCATTTCCCTTGTGGTTTACTGTCAACTATCCCACAATCCGCCTTTCTACTTAAAACGAATATGGCAGAACCTTTCTCTCATTCTGCAGAGCTCTTGGCACACCCCTGAGGTGTGTCGTAGGAAAAAGAGGGAGTCCTCCAGCAAACCAGTTCTGGAACAGGTTTTCTATCCACTGAGATCGGTGCCACTCTGGGTTCCTGGCGAATGGAAGAGACACACCTTGCAGTGAATTACATCTGCCTGAGATAGGCAGCTTGAATGAAGGAATGAAGCTTGTGCTTTTGGTGGGCATCTCCCCCAGGCCATCCTATCAGGTGGAGGTCACAACTCCTCCCAGCCAAGGCCCTTTTGTTCACTTTCCTGGGAGCCTTTCATACCTGCCGACAAGCTGCCAGGTCACAATTTGGGGTTAATTCTGAAAAGGCTACTAGAGGCATTAGAAAGGAAAATGCCAACTTTCTGAAAGTGACATTTTCTGAATAATAACTTAAAATCAGACTGGCCATTAAATTGGATTTTAAATTACTATTATTTGAGTCCTTGAGTCATGGGTATAGGTATAACCAAACTGAAGTTATGCATTTTAAGGTATTATAATATAACCCAGTGTTTTTCTAAGGTGAGAGCTAGCCATGTCACAGTGAAAAATTATACAGGAGAGTTTTCACTGCCAGGACATGTAAAATGTAAGTACAGATGTCCTTCTTTGTAAATACCACACACCCTGCTTTATGAGCACTTAGGGCCTACCTTAGTGGTCACATTAAAGTATTAAAAAGACAGGAATACGCTTAGCAAGAGGTTTATTTTGTCAGGCCAAAAAAATGGACACTCAGGCTGCAGAGGCAAGTCTGAAGACAGGCTTTACATTGTCACTTTAGTTGTCGCACAATAGGTGCTGCAATCCACAAGTGACAGTTAACTTACGGGTACTTGGTACACTAGCTACCAATATACTAGGGACTTGTAATTAAGTTAAGTGTGCCAGTTGTGAGTTGTAATCAATTTGGCAAGTTTTTAGGGGTCAAAGCACTTGCACTGTGGCCTGGTTAGCAGGGTCCCAGTGTGCAGAGTATAAAAACCAACAGCATCAGTAAACACAAATGGGGTTGATCATGCAAAAAAGGCATTCCCTTACCGTACCGTTTTTGCTTTGAAAAATTAAAGTAACAATAAATGTCATTCAAACATAATTAAATTACTTTTACGTAATTCTGTAATCACTTTTAATAATTATTAATGCATATTTTTTTATTTTTTTTGTTGATTTTTTTCTACTAACAACTGACACAGAGAGACCTCAATGTATATTCAATTTCGCTTGTGGGTCTTTCTGCATGTGATCACTTCATGCAGAGCTTATAAGGTTTTATACATTATTAACAGAGAGAAATATCAAAAATGCCAGGTCTTACCCAAGATGACTCCCTGAGCTCCTCTATAATAACTTGGAGTTAATGTTCTGAACCGTTCTTGTCCAGCGGTGTCCTAAAGAAAAACAAACAGTACAAATTCTTGGTAATTAAATTTTAAAAAGGGCACTTCTGCCCAAAGGAATTCTGACTACTTTGCAAAACAGGAACGGTTTGTAGAACCATGTAGCAGGTCTATCCTAAATAATTGACAACTACACCAAACCAAAACATTTTCACTAAGGTTTAAACAATTTATGCAATTTGCAGGCCGTCTTTCCAATCTTGCGCACTCAGGGATGAAGCACAGAAGGCTTGCATCCTACAGGGCCAAACTGGATATGGTTTTAGCACATTGATTTCTTCTAATATGCCTTAATTGTAACGTTAGAAAGTACTGTAAACATACAATAACCATATCTAGCCATCTCTTAAATGTAGAGCAAACATACTTTATTTCATCCGTCTATCCATCTTCTCCACTTCTAAAATACAGTGTAGTACAAGAGCTTTTGTGAGTGTACATGTGTACAAATGTGTATTTGTGTACACATATATAAATAAAACACATTTAAAAAATGAGTTCTAATCGTGGCTCAAATGTATAAAATCTGAGAAATCTGCCAGTTGCAGTTATCAACACACTCAACTCTTGCCAGAAATCACGCCACATACAATGTTTAAACTTAATATCCGTTTTTGTATGTCTGTCCCATTTTGAAATTTCAACACATTAGTTGATGCGAGTTATGGTATGTCATAAGTAATGGCGAATTGCAGTGGTTACCAAAAAAAAATATATATATAAAAATGCATTATTTTTATTGTGGGATTCGCAAGGGCTGGCCTCTTGTAGCAGACTGGTACCAGCGCCTGGCCACCAGAGGCCAATCCCTACTGTGACTACCCAAAGAGTGCGTGGGGTAGGTTGGCCTGGCACACGTAGGGTTGTGTGACGAGTCTGGCTAAGGCCAAGCACTGAAGCCAACCCCTGCTATGCACATCCATAGGGCCTACGCAGCAGGGCTTGGCAGCACACCGCAAGCTGGATGCAGCACCTTACAACCTGTTGTAACCTGCTGGACAACGTATGTATACAGAGAGGTGTTGTGGCATACTGCTGAGGGCTGTGCAGCGACACTGGCCAAAGATCCAAAGTTGAGGCTCAACCATCGCAATGCACAAGCAAAGGCTTTGCGAAGTAGGCACTGAATACACATGGAGGCCTGTGTACAGGGCGTGGATGTAGGTCAGTGACCTTGACCAATAAACAATGAGCACGGCAGAAGGCCATCCACAGCGAGGGGCAGGCTGCTCATTATTGGTTGTGCACAAAGAACTGTTGCTTGTGGTATATGATGAAAAATTACTGAGAAAAAACAGGTTAAAGTGGAGTTATGGTTAGCTTTGGTTATAAAACATGTGAACAAAAACTCAGGAATATACCAAAAAAATCAAAGTTAAAGTTTAGTTATGGTTGTGAATTAATATAGAAAAATCACTGAAATTCGCAAGTTATGGTTAGGACCCCACTCCATAGCTCGCTCAACAAACATGCAAACCATAATTTGCACACAAAATGGAATGCTTATGACCTCACAATATTTATTTATACCAGTAAGTAACATCTAAAACCACAAATTAGTTAAATAACAACACATACTTAAATTAATATACAGCAGGACATTCATATATGCCTTCTCATAATTCAAAGAGTAATGTGATGTGCTATTTCATCTGTAAGATTATTTATGTAATTTGGAACTGCGTCTGTCACATCAAGAGTGAGGTCAAGAGCACTGCCACTTTACAAAATGAGTCAAGAGCTCAAAAGAGTTCATGACCATCGCTGTGGCCACAAGGCACTATTGCCCACAACCTGGAGGTTGAACGACTACTACGTGTTGTTGCGAGCAGCAATATAATGGATAATAAATAGTCTTTAATAAAATGCTAAAAAGAACATCTATTTGCCAAGATATGACTATCCTTGAAAAAAAGCAAAAACGTACTGCGTTTGGCGCCTAATTAATTTAGGAAGAAAAATGTTTTTGTTTTGCTTATTTTACTAGGACTTTGTGAGGCTTGTCTGATGTTTATATAAGACTTCTGCTTCCTCATAATAATTCTGTCTTCATTTACGCTCTAATAACCACGTCAGTGGCAGGGTTGTAGACGGAGATAGGGAGAACTAATTAGAAAGGAGGACTTTTTTGGCTTCAGTGTAATTAACCGGATAGATGATGTGCTCAAACCAGAAGTATCCGAGAAATTAAAATGATGTAGTGATTATAATATGTGTTTGCCCGTGCAAAAACAGGCTTATTGCTCAGTAACGATGATGAGCTTCCGGAGGTCGATTTCTTCCCAGGACGGGTACATTATTTCATGCACTGGACTGACTTGGGGAAGAGAGAAGAGCAAACCACACTAAAAATTAAGGTCACGTGGTCAGTCCAAATCAACGACGATGGGTGGCGATTACAAGAATTGAAAAGGGAACCAATACCTACATGAATATTACAATAGATTTTTATTTTGTAGCGCGACCTTTGTTCGGCATATAGGGCCAGATGTAGCAAGTAGTTTTGCCCATTCTGAGTCTATGGGAAAATGTGTTCGTACATATGGCCCATGGTGTGCCATAAATCAAATGAAAATTTAAACATTTGTACTGCACAATATCATTAAACTTCACATATTTACAATTGCTCATATACACAATTTTTAGAGCAGAGAGATTAGGGGCATTATTTAGAGTTTGGCGGCCGGAGTACTCTGCCACCTGTCTGTGAAACTCGCAGTCCCCCAACTCTTGCGAGTTCGGTACACAGCCATGTTTAAACCGGTGCGGCCTCTTCTGGCGGAAACCTTCGACTGACAACCCGGCTCACATTGGGCCATCAGTCTGTGTCTACGAAATTCACACCCTCCACCTTATTTAGGGCAGAAGCTATCAGTCCGGAACAGAAAAGCATGTTGCGAGAAAGTCCATGTCAAGCACGTGATTTTTATTTTTCAGAAACCAGCTCCTGCTTTGGGAGGTTTTTTATGAATAACAAAAAAATGTAGAGCAGCTGCATCAAGCATGGATGCTGCTCAGAAAACGTTTAGTGCTTTCGACAAAGTCGTCCTAATGGCGACTCTGCTGAATACGTAAAGATCTTGCCTGCCTGGAAGAGATCTTTAAATATGGTGGTTAGCATTCCGTCAGGGTAGAGGAGCACATCCCTTTGCTGTCCTGCCAGCCCAACTAACCTGCCACAAAAGTCTAATTAAGGTGGTAAATCGTTTGTCCAAAATCACAGGAATTGCAGTCAAGTGCCAGAATCGATATTAGAACCAGGGTCTTCATCTTCCAAAATAGTCAATTTTGCCACTAGACCACAACTCCCTTATCTTGCATATTTTCAAAATAAATTTCTCAGAAATATATATATTTCTCGGCCTTATTTCTATTATCTAATTACTAAGGCTCCTTCCTTGTTTTCCCTTTGAACCATGTGCGTTTACTTTTGCACATCCTTAGGGCATAGGGGCCTCTGACGTCGCAAATCCTGCACATTTGGCCAGTTAGAGAACGTGCTTCGTCATTTGATAGATCACTCCATGCATGCAATACTTAAAACATTTTTCTAAGCAACAACTTCTACAGTCATGCAATTTTTCTGACTCTTTAGCCCCACCCCCTGGCAATGTTCCGTCGGTATTGATTTTGTCTGGCTACCTAAACATTAGCACCGTTCTTGCCATGCTGAGGTAATGCTTCCATTTTCTTACGATAATGGCATTACTCCTAGTCCTACTCCCTCGCCTTCCTTTTAACCAATGAGGCCTCCCGCCTCCCCTCTAGACCCTCCCTTCCCCTTTCAAAACCCCCCCCCCACCCTTATCCCCTCCTGTACAAAAACCAAGCCCAAGCTGCAACTCGGACAGTCCGTACCGGGAGGGTGGGAGGGAACGGAAAAGGAAGGCGAGGGAGTAGGACTAGGAGTAATGCCATTATCGTAAGAAAATGGAAGCATTACCTCCCGTCCCTCCCTCGCCTTCCTTTTAACCAATGAGACATAGCAAGAAAACACACAGGAGACGGACATCGAGTTGCAAGACCTTTATTTAATATCCTGCACCAAGAACATCCCAAACATTATCTCATAGAGGATAAGACCCGGTGACCTAACACCGACTCCAAACTACCCAAGTCCGACAGCCTATAATGACGCACAAACGTCGAAGGAGAAGCCCAAGTGGCGGCCCTGCAAATTTCCACCACGGAAGTCCCCTGAAGCTCCGCCACCGTAGCCGCCATGCCTCTGGTAGATCTCCCCTGAATCCCTTGAGGAGGAACCACCTCTTTCAAGGAATAGGCCAACAGAATTAAAGATCGAACCCACCGACTCAAGGAAGCCGTGGAAGGTTTCTCACCTTTGCGAGCCGGACCAAAATTAACAAACAGTGAATCCCCTTTACGAAAAGGAGCCACCACCCGCAGATACTCCAACAAAACCCTGCGCACATCCAACGAATGCAAACGGACCTCCTCCCTTGAGGAGGGATTCGGACAAAATGAAGGAAGGATGACCTCCTGCCGGGAATGGAACGAAGAATTGACTTTAGGAATAAAGGAAGGTACCGGAACCAGAACCACCCGATCGTGAAAAATCTTACAAAAAGGAAAGGAACAAGCCAATGCCCCCAATTCCCCCAACCGACGAGCCGAAGTAATGGCTACCAAAAAGAATGTCTTCAAAGATAGATGGCGCAAATCACAGTCCCCCAAAGGTTCAAAAGGGGGCTCCGTCAACACATCCAAAACCAAGGACAGATCCCATGAAGGAAAAGAACGTACCGGGCGAGGAAATAAATTAACAAGCCCTTGAAAAAATCTCGGCATCAAGCGCACTTCATCCTGAAGATTACGCCATGGTCCTCTGAATGCCTGAATAGCCGCCCACTGCACCCGAAGAGATGCCACTGACAACCCTAAATGAGCACCGTCCTGCAGGAACTGCATCACCTCAAAGATAGAAGCGCAGGTAGGATCTAACTCACGACTTAAGCACCATGACGAAAACACCTTCCACTGTCTACCATAAGAAAGTAAAGTGGAACGTCTCCTCGAAGCCAGCAATGTAGAACTCAAAGCTACCGGCACCCCCAGACCTGTCAATCCCCGTCGTTCAACTTCCAGGCCGTCAAGTGTAACCTTCTCAATGACCCCAATGGGAGGCAGGGAAACTCCAGGGGAGACGGACAAAGAGGCAGAGGCCACATCCTCCCGTCCGCCATCAGCCTCAACAAGGGGAACCAATTCGCCCTCGGCCAAAGTGGCGCAATTAGGACAACCCTGGACCCCAGATCCCTCACACGTAACAGAAACGCCCTGAGTAGTTGAAAAGGAGGGAACGCATACAAAAGGCCCTGCGGCCAAGGACATGACATCCCGTCCACCTCCCATGCTTGGGGACATCGAAACCGGGAGCAGAAGCGATCCACTTTCGCATTCCCTACTGACGCAAACACATCCAGCACTGGAAGACCCCAAAGCCGAACCAGATGCTGAAACAGAGACTTCCGGAGAGAGAAAAGTTGAGAGGAAGGAATCACTCTGCTCAGCCGATCCGCCCGAACATTCACCACCCCCCGAATGTACGTAGCCCTGAGAGAAGGAACCCACTCCTGAGCCCACACAAAAATCTCCCTGACTAGATTGAACAGAGCCCTTGACCTGGTCCCTCCTTGCCGATTGACATAAGCCTTGGCCACTAAGTTGTCTGTGCGAACCAGAACCGCCGAACCCCTCAGGGAATCCTGAAAATGGACCAGAGCCAGGAATACTGCCCGCAATTCGCGCCAATTCGACGACCGACTCGCCTCCCGAGGGGACCAAAACCCCTGAATCTGAGACGACCCCATCCATGCCCCCCAACCGGAGAGGCTGGCATCCGTCGTCACCACCACGGGTCTCAGAGGCGATAAAGAAACCCCTATCCTCAGGTGGTCTGCATCCAACCACCATTGCAACTCTCTGTGAATCAATCCGGACCCTGGAACCCTGTCCTTCAGAGAACCGGACCCTGGTGTCCACCTTCTCAAGAACCATGTCATCAAGCACAGGAGATGGAAACGTGCCCAAGGAACCAGAAATATCACCGACGCCAAATGACCCTGCAGACGCAACCATAGAAGAGCTCGGGGAGCAGACTGCAACAATACCTTCTTTACCAAAGCCTGTAGGACACCCAACCGTTTTTCTGACACAGTCACCAACCCAAGAAGAGTCTGAAACCGAGCTCCCAGAAAAACCAGATCCTGGGACGGCACTAAGTCTGACTTCTCCCAATTGATTAAAAACCCGTGGTTTTGCAGGACCCCCAGAACATGGACCACCTGCTTCTGCAAAAGGTCTCGTGATTGGGCATGAATCAAAATGTCGTCTAGATAAGGATGCAGAAATACCCCTTCTGAATGAAGCAAAGCCACTAGAGGAGCCAGCACCTTTGTGAAAATTCGAGGAGAAGATTTTAGACCGAAAGGCAGAACGCAAAACTGATAATGGTCCTGACCCACAGCAAACCTCAGGAACTTTTGAGAGGATCTTGCCACCGGTACGTGTAGGTAAGCATCCTGCAGATCCAGTGACACCAGAAAGTCCCCGTGTCTGACCAATGGAAAAATAGTCTGAATGGACAGCATGCGGAAATGCACTGTCCTGATCCAGGTATTCACCTCCTTTAGATTGAGCACCGGCCGAAATCCCCCTGAAACTTTCTGAACAAGAAACAAGACCGAATAAGTGCCCTGACCCCGCTCGTCTAGCGGAACGTGGGAAATGGCCCCCTTGACCAGTAAGTCCTGCACTCCGTCCAATAATGCTCTTCTCCGTGACCCCTCTGAAGGCAGAGGTGTGGGACGTACCCCTGAATCTGGAGGAACCACCACAAAATCTATGACATAACCATTGGCCACAATGTCTAGTACCCAATGATCGTTTACACTGTCCTTCCAAGCCGAAAGAAAGTGACTCAGTCTTCCCCCAACCGGCCCTCTGCCAGGCCCACAGTGATTGTCAGGACCCCTTCTTGAAACCACCCCGGGTCGCAGGAGCAGACTTCTTAGGTGAAAAACGCGGCTGAAAACGCCGTTTCCTAAATGAAAAGGATTTAGCATCCCTAGTAGGAGAAGATCTGGAATGTTTCTTCCACCCTTTACTCGAAGAAGAACCCCCTTTATAAGGTAAGGCATGCTTCCGTTCCTTAAAAGCCTTGGAAAGCATGGATGGCAATTGTTCTCCAAACAAGGTACGACCTTCAAACGGCAGTCTCAACAAGGCCGCCTTTTCCCCCGGATCAGCCTTCCAGGAACGCAACCAGAGGGACCTACGAGCCCCAATCAAAGACCCAGATGCCAGAGCCGAAGTACGGACCACATCCGAAGACACATCAGCCAACAATCTGGCCTGCTGCTCCATACCAGCCAGGAGCTCCGAACATTCCGCCCCTTCCTGTACAGCCACCGCCAGTTTATCAAAGTCTTGAACCAATGACTGTGACGCATATGCAGAATAAATCCCTGCCCTCAGCGCCAGATTTTCCGCAGCAAAAGCCCTCTTAAGACCCGAATCCACTTTACGGTCAGTGGCATCCGTAGGCACACAATCCTCCGGATTGACTGCCGTTTTTCCAATCAGAGTAGCCAAAATAGAGTCCAGGCGTACTGAAGGAGGCAAAACCTCCTCACCCTCAAGTAAGTAAAGTTTCTGAAGGAATCGTGGAACCTGAGCCTTATCCACATCCTTCCACTCACGAAACACCATATCCCTCACAGGTCCCTGAAAAGGCATGGCAAACTTTGAAGGTGTCTTATATTGAGGAAATAAATGAGAATCCGAGTCTGCAGGTTGAAACACTGGGAAACCCAAATTGTCCCGAACATGTGCCATCACTTCCCACATATCTTCTCTGGAAACATATTTCCCCCCAGATGACGTCGATGGGGCCTCATCCTCACTCTCCGATGAGGATTTCCTAGTTGCTACCGATGAATGCTCACATTTAGACTGACCAGTCCTGGCCACGCCTGCTTGTAGTGCCCTGGTCACCGCCACCTCAATCATATCCTGAACCTCCTCTCTGGACATGAGGGGAGTACCCCTGCCAGGTACCTGTGAGTTCTCCGGAGTAGTAACGCTAGCCTCACCCCCCTCCTCCTCCGAGGAAGAAGAGACAATCCTACGTCTCTTTGCTGGAACTTTAGGCATGGTAAACAAATAATCACTGACTGGAACCCCAAAAAACTACCCTCTATATAGGCACCTGGTCCTCCCCCCAATCAGGGCTCCACCAATCCCTAAAGAGGTCACCTATTTCATCAAAATACATAAAAACCACGGGCCGAACGCCCGTCCTACCTGAGAGCATCTCAGAGTTGAAGTCCCTCGGGTCCCCGCGGCTCCGTGGCGCTGAAACCCGGAAATCAACGTCCCAGCCACAGAGGGCCGGCTGACCCCGTCAGCCGGCCTCCAGGACACGCCTCTCGAGCAACCATGCTGCTCGTTCAAGACGCGACCCAGCCGTAGCACTCCTCGCGGAGCTCCGCGTCCCGAGGAGTGCCTCCATCGACGACCTCCAGGCCCCGCCGTGCAGGTAAGAAAAGGGAAAGAAAACCGTCTAGCGTGGGCTAGACAAAAGAACAGGAGGGGATAAGGGTGGGGGGGGGGGTTTTGAAAGGGGAAGGGAGGGTCTAGAGGGGAGGCGGGAGGCCTCATTGGTTAAAAGGAAGGCGAGGGAGGGACGGGAGGTAATCTTTCATACCTAGTGCCATTTCTCGAGCCGGACGCACCATAGCAATAAACACATTATTATATGTATTATTAATAATTGCATTTGTAGAGGGCAATCGTTACCTTGGAAGGTGTCCTGCCACTATTGGCTAAAATAGAGCAAAAGGCAACCTGTCTAAACGGCCACTTAGAGAGTATAGAGCCGGGTTTTGTGTGCTTTCCTGAAAGTCAACATATTATCGATGAAATACAGTGAAAACGGAAGCAAGTTGCATTTTCCACTGCCTGGACAGAAAAAGCCCACTAGCCAATTCACGCCCTCCTATAATTTGGAACTTCATGAAAATTAGTGCTGCTGGACCAACAGCAGTTGGTTTGGTGTATAGCGCTTACATCCCATCTGTAAAAAGCAGGGAACTGCTTGATGAATACATTTATGGACTAAATTTAACCTTTTTAGGCACTGTTAGCCAATGTAGAGTGCCCACAGCGTCAGAAGAAGAACAATGATGAAGACGAGACAGGGCTAGGTTGACTGCCGGTGACTGAATATTGAATAGTTGTTGAACAAGTAGTCTGGTACATCTAAATGTAGCAAGATGCAATAAGGAAGGCAACAAGATAGAAGACTGAACTGCCAGAGAATGTGACTGGCAAAGGAGAGCTGTTAGGATCTTGCAGCGAAACCGCATTAGAGAAAAGCAGGTGGTTACAGCTTATTTATGTGAATGGAGAGAGAAAGAGGGATCTGCACATATATATATATATATTCCCAGTTTCTGAACAGTAAAGGAGTCCATAGGAGTGGGGTTACTGGGCAATGGCCGGACATCTGCTAGTAGAAGGCTAGAAGGTCTGCCGGCTTTCAAAGGAGGTGTTTTGATCAACTGATAAAATTATTTGAGTGTCATCAGCGTGGTCATGAAGCTAATTCCGTGACTTGGTATCAGTTGTGCTAGGGGCCTCAAGGAGCTCTGAGGCATCCCTTGTTCTACCATGTGAAATTTTTGCTAGAATGGTAGAAGATGAATGGCTTGCACTGAATCCTCTAAATAGGATTTGCATCAGTGCAGGGCAACATACTGGATTCAGACCCCACGCATCCTTGAGAGCAAGGTATCATGGCTGACTGTGTCAAAGGCAGCAGACAAGTCTGTTGAGATTCTGAGGCCATCTGGCACAGCAATCAATGCTGATTCAGTGCAGTGGGCTGGCAAAATCATGACTGAGCCGGATCAAACAGATCATAACCTTCCGAGAAATCAAAATTAAGTTTACGTACATATTTCTCGATTTTCACAGGGAAGGGTAGAAGGGATATGGGTCTAAAATTCTCTAGAATTGTAGGGTCTGCTGTTGCTTTTGTTTCGCAAATGAACCATCATCTTGTTTTTCCAATATGGGGGTATCTTATCTGTCGCTAACGAATGACTGCATAAGCACTGGAGTGGTGGAGCTAAGCCATCTGACATTTTCTTCCAGATCCTGCAAAGCAAAGCATCTAAAGGTGATCCAGATGACATAGAATTGGAGATACTCATGAAAATATCTATAATCAGCTGCCCCAGGTTATCTAGAGTGGGAGCGTGGTACTGTTACCAACCAGACATCGTGTGGTATCATACAATTCTGTCCAGATATAATCAGCCTAAAGGTTGTACGAGAGTCACTGGGTACTTTAAACTGGTGACTATTTATTCACTTTCTTTTAAAATAAAGAGAAAGTTATCACAAAGCTTTTGAGACTGTACTAAAGATTAGGAGTGAGAGTTGTCTAGGGTAAGGTAACCTACCAACAACAGTTTACGCTGTAGGTTCTATGCACTAACTGGTCACACATGATTTGATCATAAAATGTTGGTAATAATACATGGCTGCCAAAGCTTATATCATCTACATAAAAAATCAACTTACTCATTAGGTAATTACACTCATCTCCAACATATGCCTCTTTATTATTTTCCAAGGTTTATAACAAATTGGCTCATTGCCATTTAACATAAATCTGGTTGCTCTTAATTCTTCCAGAAATCGAGGTGATAAATGGTTGTGAATCATATGCCAATCCGTACCAATGGCAATGTTTCACCATTTCTAAATTTGGGTACATAAATTTCTCCGGCAACGGTTTGTACGAGAGCTTTGAATTCTACTTTCCACTGTGACAACTCTAGAGAAGGCTTCCCATGACGCTGCAAAACAGCGTTTGTGCTCTCATGCTTTCATTGACTATGGTGTTTAGTTGGTAGAGGAACTACAGTTATACGCGGTAGTCAAATAATTGGTCTCCACTTTTGTTGATGTATCAGTTTTTATCTTCTTTATATTGATTTTTATCACTTACTCTCCCATAAATTGTCTTCAAATATAGGTGCTGTGTGGATCGCCGAGGCAATCTGAGAAGATATATTAGGTATGTGTAAGACCTGACATCCTTGGCCTCGTTATCTGCCACACATTTTGCCTTCCCTCCTCCTGTTTTGCTAAATTTGTTTTTGTTGGCATTTTACTCTGCAAACCAGTACTAAGGTGCTTGTGCTCACTCCTTTAAACTTTGTAAAATTGGCTTTACACTCAGTTGGCACATTTAATTTACTTTTAAGTCCCTAGTAAAGAGGTACTACTAGTACCCAGGACCTGTAAATTAAATGCTACTACTGGCCCTGCAGCACTTATTGTGTCACCCACTTAACACCTTCACTGGGAGGCCTTTTCTCCCCTCAGGTGCCAGGCCTTTTTTTTGGCTATTTGGGGCAGTTCGCTCTTAGGCCCTCATAACATTTTGTCCATGGTACACAGACTTTATGGGTTCCACTGAAGGAGACCAAGAAAATAGTCAAAATACAGTGAACATTTATTTATTTTTTTTAAATGGGGAAAAAAGGGCTGCAGAAGATGGCTTGTGTTTTTTTTCCCTGAAAATGGCATCAACAAAGGGTTTGGGGTGCTAAAATTACCATCTTCCCAGCTTTCACGAACAGGCAGACTTGAATCAGAAAACCTCATTTTCAACACCATTTTGGCATTTTACTGGGATATACCCCATTTTTATTATTTTTTTGAGCTTTCAGCCTCCTTCCAGTTAGTGATAGAAATGGGTGAAATGGATTCCAGAAAGCTAAACATTTCTGAAAAGTAGACATAATTCTGAATTCAGCAAGGGGTAATTTGTGTAGATCCTACAAGGCTTTCATACAGAAAATAACCGCTGAAATAAAAAACAAATATTGAAATTGAGGTGAAAAAAAAAGCCATTCTCCTCAACGTTTTACTCTGTAACTTTTACCTGCAATGTCAGATTTTTTAAAGCAATATACCGTTACGTCTACTGGACTCTTCTGGTTGCGGGGATATATAGGGCTTGTAGGTTCATCAAGAACCCTAGGTACCCAGAGCCAATAAATGAGCTACACCTTGCAATGGGTTTGCATTCTATACCGGGTATTCAGCAATTAATTTGCTGAAATATAAAGAGTGAAAAATAGGAATCAAGAAAACCTTTGTATTTCCAAAATGCACACAAGATAAGGTATTGAGAAGCAGTGGTTATTTGCACATCTATGAATTTCGGGGTGCAGATACTAGCATGTGAATTGCAAGGCATTCCTCAAATAGATGTCTTTTTTACATACTGTCTTACATTTGGAAGGAAAAAATGTAGAGAAAGACAAGGGGAATAACACTTGTTTTGCTATTCTGTGTTCCCCAACGTCTCCCAATAAAAATGCTACCTCACTTGCGTGGGTAGCCCTAATGCTCGCGACAGGAAACGCAACATGGACATATCACATTTTTACATTGAAATCTGATGTGTTTTTTGCAAAGTGCCTAGCTGTTGATTTTGGCCTCTAGCTCAGCCGGCACCTAGGGAAACCTACCAAACCTGCACATTTTTAAAAACTAGACTGCTAGGGGAATCCAACATGGGGTGACTTGTGGGGCTCTCACCAGGTTCTGTTCCCCAGAATCCTCTGCAAACCTCAAAATTTTGCCAAAAAAACACTTGTTCCTCACATTTCGGTGACAGAAGGTTCTGGAATATGAGAGGAGCCACACGTTTCCTTCCACCCAGTGTTCCCCCAAGTCTCCCGATAAAAATGGTACCTCACTTGCGTGGGTAGGCCTAATGCTTGCGACAGGAAACGCAACATGGACACATCACATTTTTAAATTGAAATCTGATGTGTTTTTTGCAAAGTGCCTAGTTGTAGGTTTTGGCCTCTGGCTCTGCCGACACCTAGGGAAACCTACCAAACCTGTGGATTTTTGAAAACTAGACACCTAGGGGAATCCAGGATGGGGTGACTTGTGGCACACTCACCAGGTTTTGTTACCCAGAATCCTTTGCAAACCTCAAAATTTGCCAAAAAAACACTTTTTCCTCACATTTTGGTGACAGAAAGGTTGGAATCGGAGAGGAGCCACAAATTTCCTTCCACTCAGCATTCCCCTAAGTCTCCCAATAAAAATGGTACCTCACTTGTGTGGGTAGGTCTAGCGCCCGTGAAAGGAAATGCCCCAAAACACAATGTGGACACATCTAATTTTCCCAAAGAAAACAGACCTGTTTTTTTGGAAAGTGCCTAGTTGTGGATTTTGGCCTCTAGCTCTGCCGGGACCAAGGGAAACCTACCAAACCTGCACATTTTTGAAAAGCAGACACCTATGGGAATCCAAGATGGGGTGACTTGTGGGGCTCTCACCAGGTTCTGTTACCCAGAATCCTTTGCAAACCTGAAAATTTGGCCAAAAAAACACTTTTAACTCACATTTCGGTGACAGAAAGTTCTGGAATCTGAGAGGAGCCACATATTTCCTTCCACCCAGCGTTCCCCCAAGTCTCCCGATAAAAATGGTACATCACTTGTGCCCGCAAAAGGAAATGCCCGAAACACTATCTGGACACATCAAAATTATCAAATACAAAACTACCTGTTTTTGCGGAATAGGGGGCACCTGCGTTTTTAGTCCTGGGCTCAGCAGCCATCTAGGGAATCCTACCAAACCCAGACATTTCTGAAAACTAGACACCCGAGGGAGTCCAGGGAGGTGTGACTTGCGTAATTCCCCCAATGTTTTCTTACCCATTATCCTCAGCAAACCTCAAATTTAGCTAAAAAAAAAATTCCCACATTTCTGTGTGGGATCCCCTCACCGGGACAAATTTCCTACAACCCAACGTTCCCCTCAGCCTTCCAGTAAAAATGATACCTCACTTGTGTAGGTGGGCCAAGTGCCTGTGACAGGGAAGAGCCAAAAACATGTCGAAATTGAGGGGGAACCAAAGTGGGTCTAAAAGGGCAGTTTGATTTAAAAAAAAAAAAAAAAAATTTAGGCTGACGAGTGCAGCAGAATTTTTATCGGTATAGACAATGCTGGGTGGTAGGAATTTTGTGGATTCCTGCAGATTCCGGAAGGTTCGATCACAAAAATGTGTGAAAAATGTGTGATTTCCAGCAAAGTTGGAGGTCTGCAGGGCATTGTGGGTAAGAAAATGGTGCGGGGTGCATGTGAAGCACACCACCATGGAATCACCCAGATGTTTAGTTTTCAGATGTCTCTAGGTTTTGTGGATTTTTCTACATCGCAGCGTCCCAAAATCCAAAGGTGCAGCCCTCACCATTCCAAGGGGGCCGATTTTGAGAGTTAGCCAAGCTCTCATGGCCCAAATGTAAAAGCAAAACCCAAAATAATCTAATGTGTTCTTGCTTGCCGTGGGATAAGATGTTGTAGTGTGCCGGGGGATAGCTGAAAGACTGTTACCCCCTTCAGATGGGGTGGGGGCATAAGCAGGCCCATAATGGTTGGAAGCCACCATCCCACAATTATTATTTTTAAAATTCCCTGGCATCTAGTAGACTTTCTGTCCCCCCGGGGTGTGGATCGTGGGTAATTGCCCCATCTGCCCACCAGTGGACAGAACACCTTTGGCCCCATTTATTTGGGGTGGCCAACCTCTTATTTTGGAAAAATAATCTTCCCTGGTCTCTGGTAGGCTTTCTGCCAAATGGGCCTTCCAAAAATAGGCATATGGCCAACAGTAATGTGCCCCCATAGGGAGCGACCCTTCCTCAAGGGGCTGCCCCCCCCCAAACAAAACACACACATACACACACACACCAATCCCTGGTGCATAAGTGGTTTCTGACCCCTAGGCTGATCTAGCCCCAAGGGGGGCAGAAATGGACTAAAGACAATTTGCCCCCCCTCCCCCAGGGATATATATAAAAAAGTAAACATAAAAATATATATATCCCTCCTGTCTAGGGGTTTCTGCCCCCCTGGGAGTAGATCAGCCTAATTATAAATAAATTTAAATTAAAAAAAATCACTGGTGTCTAGGGTTTTCTGCCCCCCTGGGGGCAGACCAGCCTAATTACAAAAGGCCAATCTGCCCCCAAGGGGGGCAGAAAGGGCCTAACAAATTTGCCCCCCTCCCCCAGGGGAGCGACCCTTTCCGAAGAGGTTGCTCCCCTCACGTGAAACTGACAGAAAAAAACAAATTCCTGGTGTCTAGTGGTTTCTGCCCCCCTTGGGGGCAGATTGGCCTAATAAAATAAAAATACAATTTGCCCCGCAGGGGAGCGACCCTTGCCTAAGGGGTCACTCCCCATATATAAAAAAATAAATAAACATAAAAAAATATATATATATATCTGGTGTCTAGGGGTTTCTGCCCCCCCTGGGGGCAGTTCAGCCTAATTATAATAGCCCTGGGGGGGCAGAAAAGGCCTAAAAATATTTTGCACCCATCGGGAGTGGCCATTGCCCACAGGGCCCTCTCCGTATGTATAAACATAAATAAAAAACAAAACTCCCTGGTGTCTAGAGGTTTCTGCCCCCCTTGGGGGCAGATTGCCTTATAAAAATAGGCCGATCTGCCCCCAAGGTGGGCAGAAATGGCCTAAAAGTAAATTTGCCCCCAAGGGAGCGTCACTTGCCCAAGGGGACGCTCCCCTTATTCAATTACAGAAAAAAAAAAAACCCTGGTGTCTAGTGGGTATTTGCGTTCGGGCAGCAGAAATGCTGAGAAAGACATCAAAAGAAAGGAAAGGCCTTTCCTTTCCTTTGATGTCTTTTTCAGCCCCTCCACGTGATCGGAGGAGAAATGCAAAAGCATTTCTTCTCCGATCAGCGCTGGAACACAGAAGGGCAGGTCAACGCGCGATCGTGCGCTGATGTCAGCAAACAGCACAGGGGGACGGGGTGGAAGGGGAAGAAATTCCGATTCCATCCCTGCCCAGGGGAGGGGGTTGCAGGCCCCCAGGGGGAGCGCTTCCCCCGTGGGCCCTTATCTGGACGTAACGGTTACGTTCTGGGCACCCGAGTGGTGCTGCCCAGGACGTAACCCCAAGGGGTTGAGTAGCCATTTTAAAATGTCCCAGACCTGCCATTGCAGCCTGTGTGCAGTTTTAAACTGCCTTTTTGACACAGCCAAATAAACCTTTTGTCAGGCCTAAATCTTCCGTTCAATACATATGTTGTCACCTAGGGTAATCCCTAAGCAGCATAAAGGGAAGGATGCATTGTATTGAATTAGAAGTAGAACTTTCTCCCACTTCACAGCTGGCACCAGGTATAAATATTGGGCCCTGAGACCCGCTCTTCACAACAGTCCTGGACCTGTGAATACTACAGAAGAAGGACTGCCCTGCTCCCAGAGAACGGCTCTGCTGCTAGAGGCCTGTCCTGCTGTCTGAGAAGGAAGACTGGACCTGCGCCCTTCTGTCTGAGCTACAGGGACGTAACAAGCTCTACAGGCCATCCTCCAAATGACCAGATGACCTGCTGCAACTGGCCAAGCACTAAGACCTGCATGAGTCCTGCTGTCCTCTGCAAGAGTGAGTACCTGATTGCCAAGAGGCACCTTGCCAGGTCCTGAGCACTAGAGTGCACTCAACCTGGACACAAAGGAAAAACCATGAAGTTTTGGGCTCTTTGAGACTGTGACTAGGCCCACTGGCGCAGAGATCTTGCTGTCAGTGATGACTGCCACAGCAAAGCTCCAGTGACTGCTAGCAACCACCTGCAACACAAGATCTTCACTTCGCGCTACAGCATGGGCAGCCCCCGGTGACCACTAATGCAAAGCTATAGCAACGAACACTCGTAATGCTCGACAGGATCTTTGCTATACAGTGATGACCATTTGTGACTCCTTGCCTGCTCTTCGCGCTACAGAGACAGCAAATCGTGATACTCTGCCTGCTCCTGGTGGCCTCCTCCACTGCAAACTAGACTCTTTGTGCCAGAATTTGTGAAGGAAACTTTTTCAGCTGGACTAATCTCGTCCATGTATCTGGCTGTGCTCCAGTGCAGTCAGATCGAACTTGTGAATTTCTGCTAGTCTAACTCGACCAGATAAAAGCACAAAGTGTCACTTGCGGTTAAGTGCTATATTTACCTAAATCTTTGAAATTGCATATTAGATTGGATTTTTGCCACTTTGGTGTCAAATATTATATTAAATGTATCTCTTTTTTTCTAAATTGGTGCAGGGTTTTGCTTGTGCTGTGTTTTCACTTCATTACTGTTTGAGTGCCACATAAATACTTTACACACTGGCGCTGAGTTGAGCCTGACTGCTTCTGTGCCAAACTACCAGAAACACAGGTTAATTTAGTGACTTTTGCAGTTCACCCTGACAAGGATTGTGGTTGTGACTTGAGAAGACTTTCACCATCCTCAACCAATAACCCAATTTCTCACAACATCGAGCTACTTTTTTTCTTTGCTGTTTTTTTGTATTTTTTAAAATACATATGGAGGTTGGCGTGCAAGTCATGCAAAAGGAATACTTATTTCTTAACCTCTTGGAACCTTTGCTATGCTCATCACAGATTTGTAATGCGCTTTGAGTTGTGTTTAAAGCACCACTTTGCTTTGATATTTATGTTACTTCCTCTCCTCTTTTTTTACAGGAATGTGAGTTACCAATTCAATATGGCCACCACATTTTACATCTAGTACCCAGACATTAGCACAGTTCCTCTCGGTTAAGCCAGGTACATGCAAGGGTTAGGTATGCCTAAGGTGAAGCTCACATGGGACCTCACTCAAGGGTAGCGATGAGACTGTCCTCAAGTCTTAAACCTTGCTGCTCCCACAGTACCTCTGTTCATGTGCAAGAGCAAAATCGTGTCGCCATTCTCCTGTCCAGTCTTCCGTGATGGCAGCCAGATCTTTTTTTCCTTGATTCTCAAGTATTTAGCCCCTTAGTTGACTCAACAATGCAGGCTCTCCGTTCTCAGCCCAGTTATCATCAGTGTTGCCTGGAGTTGGTTGGAAACATTCCACACCAGATTTCTGATTAGCATGTCACAGTAGCCTTTCCTAAATCTGCAACGAAAACACTGTTGCTTTCTGAAAATCTATCTGCTATGCAAAATATTTGCCGTCTATGCATCTTTAAATTCATCACTTACAACACAACACTTTATTGTATGACTGCTTTTTTAACACTTATTTTTGACAGCATAGCGCAAATCTGCTAATGCAGTCAGTTCCCCTTAGGAGCCCTGCTCCTAGCTTCCACACTGGTGCAGCCTAAGACGATGCATCACAATGGGATTGTTTTCGCCATAAGAAAGCCGGAAGGTACTACTGCCAAAACAGCCCAACTATCTCCGTGATTGATGGCTTAACGGACGATATTTGTCCATGATTTTAGAATTTCAGCAAATGCTCAAAGGTTATTTTGACAATTTAGTTTCCCAGCTGGAGAGTAAGGGAGGGAGTCTCTGTGCTCTGATCCCAAGGGAGGGGCAGGACAGATAAGAAGCAGGTTTTCTGCCAGGGTGCCTCCTTCCTGAAAGAAGTGCAAATGTGGGCAACTGGTAAATCTGCAAACGCAAAGAGGCTTGGATGCCTGTATTGGCTTTAAAGGAAGGAGTCACTTGAAGCTTTCTGAGGGTGAAGACATTTTCTTTTAGAGAAGTACTGTAAGGGTGTTCCAAACTGAGCTGTGGAGTGTGTCGTTTTAATGGACAGTTATAAAAAATGTTTGTACTAGGTATAATCTGTATATTATTGAAATCTATAGTTTAGAATCACTTTTTATGTTTAACCTAAATTCATATGCACACTTTGTGGCAGCCTATATTATGTTCTGTGTAATGCATGTTTAAAATAATCACTTGCACATTCACAGTGTTTTTAGGGACCTCTGGACCTCATAGTACCAATAAACATTGGCAAAGCCAATGGGTCACATCCATGCAAGAGTTATTGCCTTTGGTGTATAACATGGGTAAAACACACGGGCAGAGTGGCTGCTGTTCAGCATGGCTAAAGGTTAGTGGAATAGAGGAGAGGGGGGCGGAGTGTTGTGCAGTGGAGTAGAGTGGACTGGTGTAGAGTGCATTGGCATAGTGTTGCAGAATACAGTGGTGTAGAGGTATTGAGTGCAGCTGCATAGAATTCATTGGCGTACAATGGAGCAACATAGAATGCAAAGACAGAGTAGTGCATAGTAGAGTGCAGTGGTACAGAGTAGAGTGGCATACAACAGAGTGGCAGAGTGTGCAGTAGAGTAAAGTGGTGTATAGTGCAGTGGCGTAGAGTGCAGAGTAGACTTTGATGGCATAGAGTGCAGTGGCATAGAGTGGTGCAGAGCAGAGTATAGTGCTGTAGAGTCCAGTGGCGTAGAATGGAGTGATGCAGAGTAGAGTGGCATAGAGTGCAGTGGTGTATAGTGTATTGGTATAGAATGCAGTAGTACAGAGTAGAGTGGTGTGTTGCTGTGCAGAGTGGCATAGACAGCAGTGGCGTAGACTACAGTGGTGTAGTAGATGGCAGTGGCATATTTGCAGTTGTTTGCAGTGCAATGCCAGAGTGCATTGGCGTAGACTGCCATGGTTTAGAGTGCAGTGGGGCAGAGTGGACTAGAGTGCAGTGTATTGAGTACAGTGGCGTAGAGTAGATTGTTTCAGAGTAGAGTGAAGTGGCATGGAGTGGAGAAGTGCAGGGTAGAGTGCAGTGGCGTAGAGTGGAGAGGAGCAGGGTAGAGTGCAGTGGCGCAGAGTGGAGAGGAGCAGGGTAGAGTGCAGTGGCGTAGGATAGATTGTTTCAGAGTAGAGTGAAGTGGCGTAGAGTGGAGAGGTATAAGGTAGAGTACAGTTGCATAGAGTGGCATGGAGTGTAATGACAAAGTGGTGTAGAGTGCCGTGGTGCAGAGTAAATTAGAGTGATGTACAGTGTATTGGTGCAGGGGCACAGAGTTGATTAGTACAGAGTAAAGTGCATTGGCACAGAGTGTACTGGCATAAGTACAGTGACATACAATACAGTGTTGCAGAGTGGCATAGAGTGGAGTTCTGCAGAGTAGATTGGTGTGGCCTAGACTGGGGTGTTGTAGCATGCAAAGGTTCAGAGCGCAGTGGTGTAGAGTGAAGTAGACTGCATTGGCATAGAGTAGAGTGGTACAGAGTAGAAAACAGAGGCGTAGTGTGAAGTGGCTTAGAGTGGAGTAGAATGAATTGTCCCAGAGTGCAGTAGCATAGAGTACTGTAAAGTGCAGAGGTGCAGAGTAGGGTGCAGTGGTGTGGAGTAGTGCAGAGTAGAGTGGAGTATGCATGGTGTAGTAGCACACTGCCACTACAGACGGCATGTTTTTGATTGAAATTACCATTACATTGGCACAGACATACAGTTTTACTAATAAAACTATACAGTGCACAGACAATGATGTGTGGAAATTGCATCACCCAGAGCAAAGATTTGTTTTAATCATATTAAGTTATTTGTTTCCAGCACAGTTCAGAATTAACAAAGATGTGCTTCATTTTTGTTCTCAATTCTGACATATTCTGAAATCCTTGCACAATTTATTTAAATGCTGTCATGTGATAGAAAAACAACTCTTTCATACCCCCAGTATCCAACAAGATTTTCACATAAATCCTGTCACTTTTAAGTCAGAGAAAGAAAAGTAAATACCAAGCTCCCACCGAAGACAGAGCCAGACATTTGACTGTGTTCTTTGAATGCACAGCAAATGTGATGAGATAAGAAAAAGATTTACAAGCCTTTTTTTTTTTTTACAGCAGTCGGAAGGATACTGTAAATAAGGTTTGGGCAAGGGAAGAGATTACCTTAAGCTGGATAGCCTAAAACATATAAAACCAGCAAACTGAAAGCAACAAATGTGAGTTACAAAGCAAAAAGCCAATGCCAAGCAACCAGCAGAATGCATTCTTAGAGAAGCTCTGTGAATGTACTTAAAGTGGCAGCCATGGGATACTTTGTGGAGAAGAACCAGTATTTTAACCCACTCAGTATCTTGTAGAGGTTTGGCCACATCAGTCTCCCAGGTTGTATGGTGAGAAGCCCTACAGTTGTCTCCATGTTGCAGGAAAGGTCTATACACCCATCCTATTAGTTTGCTATCAGTCCCTACGGTGTAGTTTCTGGCACACTTCATGTGGGGTTAGTGTTAGGTGGCAGACATGAAATAGGGATTTAATGATTGTTTAAGATATTTGTAAAGAAGGAGTTGACCCGGGTGAAGATAGTAGTCTGCCACAAGGGTTTGGAAATCTAGTAGCTTAACGTTCACAAACAAATAGCACAATTTTAAGACACCTGCAGCATGCCACTGACAGAGTTGCCCTGAGCGCAAGCATCCTGTGCAAGTGGGAAAGCCTAGCAGAGGTAGTGCAGGCGCATAAGGTTTCTTCATGTCAGTGAGTTTTTAGGTTCTATCAAGGCAAGAGAAAGCTGGGCAGGCTAACCCCGGATGGTATGCCGTAGAATGGTCAGTAGGAAACCATGACTAGTGCGGTAAGTTCTCCTTAAAGTCTTTACGGATAAACCACATCTCATGCAGGTGGCGGCAAGGCAGCCAGCAAGCCACCCGTTGGAGCTATGCTGCTAAATAATAGCATTTTAAGTTCAGAAGGCCTAATATACCCGCAGTGACAGGTAGCTTTAGGGTGCTACCCAACAGCACCCTAGCAACCAAATCTGATGTGTGGCATGTCTGAAGAATGAATGAGGGATGAGCAGGGGAAGGCTTGCAGAATAATACAAAAATTGGGTAGCACACCATCTTCATTAGTGCCACGTGGTCCATTACTAAAAGCGGAAGAGAAGACCAAAAATCAAACTGAGCTTGGAGGGACCAGGACGCTCTACCAAGATTTCCATTGTGCGAATCAGTGGGGAAATGGTAGATATTAATTCATAGATATCAAAAGGTAACTGGTTCCCGGTTCAATCTGAGGTCTAATTGTACATCAAGGGGAAACCAGTACCATATGATAGAAAACACTAATTACATTTTAAAATCTTTCTCATGGTCTTATTTTGTTTGTGCAATTTACATACCAAATATTTTCTCAAGATTCTCTGTGTACTTTACACTTAGGGATGGGACAGACCCCTGGTTTGCCTTTTGCTCAATTGCAAAACCATTTTAAGACATGAGCAGAGTGGGCAATTGCCTAGCACAACCTTGCAAGGGGTCTGGCCCCTGCTCACCCTTCCCAAGCATGAACAGCAGGCCATTGCACCAGAAGAGTTTGCCAGGGTGGGTGGGTGCTGCTTGTTCAACCACTTGACAGTGCCTCTTCTGTTTCTCTCCTCTCTGTTAAGACAACTCCCTGGGTACACAATACCTTCCAATACTCTTGGTGGACCCATCTTGTCCGAGTTTAGGAATTGTTCCACCTAGTTCTTCTCTTCCTTATTGATCCAGTTCTTAGCAACAACCCTTTGAAAATTTGCTTTGGATCTCCTGTCTGATCTCAATTTCATCATCCTCTTTTAATCTCTTTGGTTGTAATCTGGGCTCACAGTTCTGAGATAAATGTAGAGTCCTGGATGTACACTCTAGTGCTGTGACTCTATAGACAAGTTGTAGGTACCTCACATCCTGACATTGGTGTGAGACTGTTGCCCACACCATCTGCTCTGTCTCATTATTTATTTTAAAAGTTTAAGTCCACTAATGACTGAGGTGAGTCGGATGTTTTTGTTCAACTTGTTTAAACTAGCATAAGTTTACTTACCTTAATGTTTCCCAACTGTTTGCTAGGGGTTTTAAAATGTTTAGAAATATAATCAGAATTTTGCTGTTGCTCTCTCTCCAAGAAAGATTGGGTAGATTTGGGTACGGGTGATGGCCTGGACTCAGTGCTGAAGGGCATTCATTTACTACTGAACAAGGACGTAATGTGGCACCTGAATGTAGCATACCGGAGGCAATCACAAAAAGACCATAGTGAATAAAGAGTGCTATGCAGAAAACAGTAAATAAATGCACTGATAACGTAGTGGGGTATGGCCTCTCCTTGGATGCGTCTGTAAAACTTATGTTTGTTCTTGAATTTTTGCCCTGAATTTTGACCCTCTATCCTGAATTTTTTACAGTCCTGTCCAGAATTTGCCTCCATGCCATTTGGTCACCCTAATTAGCAAACAGGTCATCTAGCAAAAAAACAGACCTCTGTGATTTGCCTATACCGGTCTTCCAAACAGTTAAAGATATCTGTGGGCACGTCTGATTACCCCCTCACATTTTGATGATTAAGTGTATGACAAGATTCCATTAAAAACAAACAGATCAAAGGTGTGGACAGGGTCCTTCCACCTGGCATCTATGGCAGAGAGAGAATCACACACGCTGTACAATAAGTGTCCTGAGAGACATCTTAGAAGAAACAGTCCATAAAAACACTAATTACAGCCGAAGGAAAATAAGAAACCTTGTCGACAGGGCGAAGCAATCTGTGTGGAGCAAGGAGCAATCTTGTCATCAGGCGGATCAATCGGTTGGCAAGTTGTTGGCTTATCAACGTAGCACAAACAAAGATCTTGCGCTAACAAGACATCACATAGTGGAATATCTGGGACAACCATGCATTAGGACGGAAAGGAACATGACGGAAGTTTTAATCTTCTTAAAATAACGCAGCAGCTTAATTTCTTAGTTTTTCTCTGCAGGGTGGCATTTAACTTTGTTGTGTAAGAGGGTGATAATTTTCTCGTGTTATGAACAAAAGGGTAATGTAGTCCTTCACAATAATTCCAGTACGTAGTTTGATGCTCGCTTCTAACTTTAGATATGTATTGTCTGCAAGCAAACAGAAAAGCGATTTTACTGTTGGACTTGGCTTGGGAGAATTATATTTATCATCAAGACGGCGCCAAAACCATGTGCTTCGAAAGTCCTTAAACATCCAACACAACACACAATCAACCTTCACTAAAACAACGAGCAAGTTAAATAAACCACCCAGCTCCTCCGAAGGGCATACAGCACAGCACCAAAACCATATTTACCGAAGCAAAGGGCGCTTAAGTACACAACGACCAGGGCGCTGGACAGGCACTGACCACACTGTAATTAAATAGCTCACTTACTCTGACACAAACACATGCCTCGAAGGCTCCATCATACATTACTCAATGTTTAATCCTCTAAATGTAAAGACATCACCACCAGGGGCATAAATAAACACGAAGATGCCCTCTACAAAGTACTTGGTCGTCTCTCACCCTTCCACTCCCTTCTTTGCTGGATCAAAATGCTGTATATTTTGAAAAACACTGGGAAAATAAAATGCTTTGATATAGCCCAAACTTTAGTACTGTCTCTCATGTTACAGAGATCATCTATACCTGACAGTTTGTGCATTATGTTACTCAAAATACTAATAGTTTGAATGTAGAATGATGCATTGAAAGGCTATATTAATGTGCATTTGTCTTTGGCTACTTATTGAAACCTAGGTGGTATCAAGATTTAATTACACGTTTCAAGAATTTAACTGTCATTATGTTATATTTTACAGTCTAATGTAACAGTCTGTATTGAAACAATGTTGAGTTTCTTATAAGTGTTTTAAAATATGTATGCAAAAATAGAGAAATGCAGTTCTGCATCACACTGACTGAAATGTGTTACGTCATTTTGTTTAAAGTTACTGTAAAATAAACACCAGTAAAGATTTATTAATTCAGAATTTACAGTTTGTGTATTAAAACTTATTTTATTTGAGTGTATTAATGTGCAGTTTAATTCATTTGCATTAGATTAAGTGAGGCCTCCTAGGCCCTGTATTTCGTGACTGTGCAGAACGTGTCAACTAATTTTGCTATTGTGAACCTTTCTTTTAGACTTCGTTCCCATGAGAAGACTAGTTTGGTTATAGAGGTCTATTGTTTTACACATAGAAAGTTGTGAGAAACTGACCTTGGATGTAGAACACCCTGGACTGTGGACTGGAAATTTAAACATTTGTTTCAATATTGTGTGGAAGTATATGGATGGATGCTGTTCTCATGACAATCCTGGGAAAGCATGAGAATGCTTCAAGTTGGAGTCACATGATCGATTTATTTGGAATATTGCCCCTTCAACGTTAAATTAAGTGTTGCATTGACAAATCAGCTTGCCTATGAACTTTAAAATAATGAATCCTAGCTAGAATCAGGTCGGCCAGATCCCATTAGATGAAGAATCCCCAAAGATGAGAAACGGAACCATTTCTTTCATTTATCCTTAATGTTGAGCCCTTTGGAGAGTTATTTTTCTCTCTGCCTTGCCCCTTTGAAATGCCTTTCTGAGACTTAGAGATTTCTCCCTAGCCCAAAGAAGAAGACTCTTCACCGAGCTTCTGATATGCTGATGCTTTCCCTTTAACTTACTTTTTGCCCCTCTTAGTTAGTAACCGGTTGCCCGAGATTACCTTTTGCCAAATTCTTTTTTTGGCACTTTTTTTCTTTTTGATTCTACCGCCATGTGTTCCACCCCGCACATGTTATTTACCTAATTGGCTAAACTGTAGTAATTTCCTCTTGCCCAGCTAAATTGAACTTTGATGATTTGAACTGCTTTAAGGGTTGTTAAAACCGAGCAACATTTGTTTTCTATTCATCAGGTTATCTTACTGATGTTTTGCATTGTCTTTGTTGAGTGTCAAATTCTCTTAATGCTAGTATGCCTGAACTTATTTTGTCGCCTTGGTCAGCCCTTGGTGGTTCTGTGTCCTCATAACTTTGTCTTGAGAATTTTCTACATGACTCTGAGCTTAAGATTGTAGTAAACCCCTTACCCTGATTCCTGACTGGAGTTTTCCTTGTATGGCCACACTGGTCATACTGTGTAATTTAAGTGGTTTGTATTGAAAATGTGTTGTTTTGTTCTACCACATCCTATGCAGGGCCCAAAGATCCACTGAGCATTGACTCCTCCGAAGGGCGAAGATGCTCCGGAAGCCTCTCTCTGGCCTGGCTCATTTAATGGAAAAAGCAGAAATTGTAAATCTTCAAAATTATAATATAGTGGGGTGAAACACATTTAACATATAAACAACATAATTGTTTTACCTTCTTGCCAATGGCAAATCATTCCCATAGATGCAGAGGGAAAAGTTAGCTGTAAAGACCAATCAACACTGAAATGGAGCAGCAGTGCAGCTTCACCAACCAAATGCATGACAGATCCTCCAGCATATGACAAACAGGCATGACGCTTATGCATTAATGAGGCACACAGCACTATTACTGCAAGGCAGGCTCCAGTGCTACCACTCCTAGCTGCTACCACCCACAATCACTTCATGTTACAGCCCCATGCTGCTGCCTATGGGATTTATGGCCCTGAGGTCGTCGAAGAGAGAGAACATGTAGCAAGAGGACCTGCTGGTGCTTAAGTGAAGAATGTGGCAAACCATAGCACCAGAAAGAAAAGGAGGGTGGTATTCCAGTGCAAAATGGTGAGCTAACTGCACATGCTGCCAGTGTTCGAGTTAAGAAGATTAGGCATAAGGATGGAAGATGGTGCACACACCCTTTCTGCATAGCTCTGCCTGGAAAAGAGAAGTCCACTGTTTTGATTGTCAGGTTTCACCTTGCCTAAAGTTTCCTTACTGTAAAAACTGTCACAATGCTGGATAAGATTGCCCTGCCGTCCGTTGTCCATGATGGATGGGTTAACAGATGGCATTTTTCTGGGATTTTTGCCTGTCAGCAAATGCACAAAAGTTATTTTGACAATTTAGTTTCCCCAGCTGGAGTGTAAGGGAGGGAGTCTCTGTGATGTGATCCCAAGGGAGGGGCAGAGAGATAAGAAGCAGGCCTTCTTGCCAGGGTGCCTTTTTCCTGAGAGAAATGCAAATGTAGGCAACTGGTACATCTGCAAATGTAAAAGGGCTTGGAAGCCTGTATTGGCTTTAATGGAAGGAGTCACTTGAAGCTTTCAGAGGGCAAAGATACTTTCTTTTAGAGAGGTACTGTAAGGGTGTTCCACGCTGAGCTGTGGAGTGTGTGGTTTTAATGGACACTTATAAAAAAATGTATGCACTAGGTATAATCTGAATATTATTGAAATCTATAGTTTAGAAGCACTTTTTATGTTTAACCTAAATTCATATGCGCATTCTGTGGCAGCCTATATTATGCTGTGTGTAATGCATGTTTAAAATATTAACTTGCACATTCACAGTGCTTTCAGAGACCTATGGACCTCATAGTACAAACAAACATTGGCAAAGCCAATAGGTCTCATCTATGCAAGAGTTATTGGCTTTGCCAATGTGTTTTAGCCATGTTATACACCAGAGTGGCTGCTGTTCAGCATGGCTAAAAGTTAGTGACATAGAGGAGAGAGGGGTGGAGTGTCGTAGAGTGGAATAGAGAAGAGTGGAGTAGAGTGTTGTGGAGTGGCAGAGAGTGTTGTGTTTAGAAGTGGCTTACAGTAGACTGGGGTAGAGTGCATTGGCGTAGTGTTCCAGAATACAGTGGTGTAGAGGTAATGAATGCAGCTGTATAGAATTCAGCGGAGTACAATGCAGCGACACAGAATGCAGAGGCATAGAGAAGTGCATAGTAGAGTGCAGTGGCACAGAGTAGAGTGGCCTACAATAGAGTGTGCACTAGTGTATAGTGGTGTAGTGTGCAGTGGCATCGAGTGAGGAGTAGACGCGGGTGGCATAGCGTGCAGTGGCATAGAGTGGTACAGAGTAGAGTAGAATAGGGTGGTGCAGAGTAGAGTATAGTGCTGCAGAGTTCAGTTGTGTAGAATGGAGTGATGCAAGGTGGAGTGATGCAAGGTAGAGTGGCATAGAGTGCAGTGGTGTAGAGTGTATTGGTATAGAATGCAGTAGTACAGAGTAGAGTGGTGTGTTGCTGAGCAGAGTGGCATAGACAGCAGTGGAGTAGACTACAGTGGTGCAGAGTAGAGGGCAGTGGCATATTTGCAGTTGTTTGCAGTGCAATGCCATAGAGTGCACTGCGTAGATTGCCGTGGTTTAGAGTTATTGTACCAGAAGAGCTTGTCAGGGTGGGTAGGTGGGTGTGGCTTGTACAACCAGTTGACGGTGCTTTTTCTGTTTCTCTCCTCTCTGTTAAGACAGCTCCCCAGGTAAGCAATACCTTCCACTACTCTTGGTGGACCCATCTTGTCTGGTTTTAGCATTTGTCTCACCTTGTTCTTCTCTTCCTTATTGATCCAGTTCTTAGCAACAGCCATTTGAAAACTTGCTTTGGATTTTGCACCTGATCTTGATTTCATCATCCTCTTTTAATCTCTTTGGTTGGTAGTCTGGGCTCAAACTTCTGAGATAAATGTAGAGTCCTGGATGTACACTCTAGTGCTGTGAGACTATAGACAAGTTGTGGGTACCTCACATCCTGACATTAGGTGTGAGACAGTTGCCCACACCATCTGCTCTGCCTCCTTATTTATTTTGAAAGTTTAAAGTCCACTGATGGCTGAGGTGAGCCAAATGTTTTTGTTCAACTTGTTTGAACTAGCATAAGGTTATTTACCTTAATGTTTCCCAACAGTTTGCTAGGGGTTTTAAAATGTTTAGAAACATAATCAGAATTTTGCTGTTGCTTTCTCTCCAAGAAAGATTGGGCAGATTTGGGTACGGGTGATGGCCTTGACAAAGTGCTGAAGGGCATTAATTTACTACTAAACAAGGACATCATGTGGCACCTGAATGTAGCATACCGGAGACAATCACAAAAACATCATAGCAAATAAATAGTGCTATGCAGAAAATAGTAAATAAATGCACTGATAACATAGTGGGATTTGCCCTTTGGATGTGTCTTTAAAACTTATGTTTGTTCTTGAATTTGTGTTCTGAATCTTGACCCTTTATCCTAAATGTTTTTGTCCTGAATGTTGCCTCCATGCCAGGAGGTCACCCTAATTAGCAAACATGTAATCTAGCAAAAAAACAGACTTCTGTGTTTTGTCTATACCGGTCTTCTAAACAGTTAAAGATATCTGTGGGCACGTCTGATTAACCCCCCTCAAATTGTATTCCTTGCAATATAAAATTGATCGAAGGTGGGAACAGGTTCCTCTTAAATGGCACCTATGGCAGAGAGAGAATCGCAGTGTGTACAATAAACATCCTGAAAGCCATCTTGGAAGAAAAAGTCCTTAAAAGCACTAATTACAGCCAAAGGGAAATGAGAAACCTTATCGACAGAGCGAAGCAATCTCTGTGGAGCAATGAGCAATCTTGTCATCAGGCGGGTCAATCGGCTGGCAAGTTGTTGGCTTATCAACGTAGCACAAACAAAGATCTTGCGCTAACAAGACATCACATGGGGGAACATCTGGGACAACCATGCATTAGAACGGAAAGTAACATGACGGAAGTTTTAATCTTCTTAAAATAACACAGCAGCTTCATTTCTTTGTTTTTCTCTACTGTGTGGCATTTAATTTTGATGTGCAAGAGGGTGATCATTTTATCGTGTCTTTAACAAAAGGGTACTGCAGTCCTTTACAATCATTTCCAGTACGTAGTTTGATGCTCGCTCCTAACTTTAAAGATGTATTGTCTGCAAGCTAACAGAAAAGTGATTTTACTGTTGGACTTGGCTTGGGAGAATTATATTTACGTCCAAGACGGCGCTAAAACCACCATGTGTTTCCCAAGTCCTTAAACATCAAACGCAACACAGTGTCATCCTTCACTAAACTAACCAAGCAAGTTAAATAAACCACCCGGCTCCTCCGAAGGGCAAGCAGTACAGCACCAAATCCATATCTAAGTACACAACGACCAGGGCGCTGGACAGGCACTGACCACAGTAATTAAATAGCTCACTTACTCTGACACAAGCACATGCCTCGAAGGCTCCATCATACATTACTCAATGTTTAAACCTATAAATGAGAAGACATCACCCTCAAGGGCATAACTAAACATGAGGATGCCCCCTGCAAAGTTCTTGGTCATCCCTCACCCACCCAATTCTTTCTCTGCTGGCACAAAATGCTGTATATTTTGAAAAACACTGGGAGATTAAAATGCCTTGATATAGCAGAAACTTTAGTACTGCCCCTCATGTCACAGAGATCATCTATACGTAGCAGCTTGTGCATTATGTTACTCAAAGTACTAATAGTTTGAATGTAGAATGATTCATTGAAAGGCTACATTAGTATGCATTTGTCTTAGACTACTTATTGAAACCTAGGTGGTATCAAGATTAAATTACACGTTTGAATAATTTAACTGTCATTATGTTATATTTTAAAGTCTAAAGTGACAGTATGTATTGAAACAATTTGAGTTTTTTTTTAATAAGTGTTTTAAAATATGTATGCACAAATAGAGAAATGCAGCTCTGCATCACACTGTCTGAAATGTATTAACTGTCATTTTGTTTCAAAGTTACTGTAAAATAAACACTAATGAAGATTTATTATTGCAGAATTTTGGTTTGTAAACTTTATTCGGCATATACAAAATAGCTATAAAAGTACATAAATATTTCATTATAAACAAATCTAGACGCAATATCAGCATTCATAAATAATTAAAAACAGATAAACACAGAACACATCACATACAGTTTCTCATTTCAAATCTATACATATCTTTGAGTAAGTCTTTTCCTTACATAAATAGCATTTAAAATATAAAGCACCACATTATAACACAGGTGGGGATTATTTAACTCAGTTAAAAATGTCATTGTAGCCTGATGTGTTCTTATATTCTGGGCAATAAAAAAAGGTTTAAGACAAAAGATTCTAAGTTGCACATACATTTGCAAAACAGCATAAAGTGCAAAGTGCTCTGTTTACTGGACCCATCACAGGGACAACGAGCTGTTTCAGTCAGACAAGACCTAATTTTAGGGAACGCCACTAGGTGATGCACCATTCCCAGTCTAAATCTTATCAAGACAAATCAATGCTTAGGTAACTTATGCAGCTTTCCTCGAGAGAAAGGAACATATATACACCAACTGTAGATTTCATCACTTCAGCAGCTCTCCTGCAGTCCAACCTATGTAGCAGGAAGGTATCCTTAATTAATTTTATTGAAAGTGTCAGCACTCATTCCGGATCCAATTTTATAGATATATTGAACAGGATATGAAAGGAAAAATCAATGTAAGTAAGCCAAGGGATAAGAGAGGCGTTATCCAGTTTGAAACAATCTAAAATACGTTGTTTAGTGAAAGCAATTTCTTCTTTGGCCCAGATGCTGTACCACAGTAACAGGGTTTCATCAGCAGCACATCCTCCAAATACTGAAAACCCACCTCATGATGTATTACATGCTGAGGTGGGTAAACATAACAACAGTTTTTAAAAAACAATTTTCCTCCATTTGCAGAGGTGTGCTCTTAGTGTATCCCCATAACCCAGCTCCATAAGTGGCCATAGGCAAGACTTTGGTCCTATAAATATCCACCATTTCTCATATAGGGCGACTACGTAATTTGCTAGCAAATTTGAAGATGCCACATGAGCTCCTACACATTTTGTTTCTGCTCGTGGAAATATGCTGTTCCCAGGACCCTTTACTTGAAAACAGGACCGCCAAATAACTAAAGGAATTAATGGTGGTAATTGGTGTGTTTCTGTATAAAAAACAAACTTCTACATTTCAGGGCTTTTGGCCACAAACCACTGTAAACGTTTTTGATTTATTAATCACCATACCCTTCAAAGTCATGAATTCCTCAAAGGCATTGATTAGTTTCTGGAGTCCCAACAGAGTCCTGGAAAACAAAAAAGCACCATCTACGTATAGTAACACAGGTATAGGGCGCCCTGTCACATGTGGTGGATCTGCTTGAATAGCCTGCAAGGAGTTATCCACCCCATTAATAAAAAAAAATAGCAACAGGGAAGGACACAACCTTGTTGGATACCTCGCCGAACCTTATATAAAGGAGTACATTCACCCATTAGACCAAAATGGACTTTGCATGTTAGATTTTCATACAGGCCGGACAGAAAATCAATAATTTCCCTCAGAGCACCCAATTCCAGAAATGTAGACCACAAAACAGCATGCTCTATGAGGTCAAAGGCACTACTGATAGCAACAAAGCAGAGATACAAAGCCCCTGTTTTAGCCCTCGTATATTTCCCAATAAGCAAGTCTAAATTTACACTGCTCGATGGTTCCTAGTCATTTCTGAAGCTGAATTGGGCAGGTGATAGAATGTCATTGTCCTTTACCCACTCTTCAAGCCTTGCCAATAAAATCCTGCTTAATATTTTCATTGATGAGTCCAGTAGCGATATTGGCAGATAATTGTTAGGGTCCAATTTATCACCTTTTTGCAAATTGGTACGATGATAGAGGAGGTCCATGATGATAGAATCTCTCCAGCCACTACCATATTAAACACTCTAGTAAGGATTGGGCCCCAAAGGTTAATAGTTGATTTAAATACATCCACAGGTACCCCGTCAGGACCTGGGGCCCTACCCCCAGCACTAGCATGAAGTGCCAGAAGTACCTCATCAATGGTAATATTTAGATGAATGGGGTTCCCAAACCTCAGCTTCTCATGCCCAACTGGGTCAGCAAATCCACCATTATGTTTAAAAACTTCAGAGATAAATGCAGAATTTATAGTTTGTGTATTAAAACATGTGTAATATAATGTATTAATGTGCAGTTTAATTCATTTGAAGCCCTTAAGTGAGGCCTGGTAGGCCCTGTATTTCGTGACTGTGCAGAAGATGTCAAGTCATCTTGCTAACGTGTACCTTTCTTTTAGACTTTGTTCCCGTGAGAAGACTAGTTTGGTTATAGATGTCTATTGTTTTACACATAGAAAGTTGTGAGAAACTGACCATGGATGTAGAACATCTTGGACTGTGGACTGAAAAGGTAAACATTTGTTTCAATCTTGCGTGGAGGTATACGGATGGACGCTGTTCTCGTGATAAACCAGGGAAAGCATGAGGATGTTTCAAGTTGGAGTACCATGATCGATTTCTACTGGATATTGTCCCTTCGCAGCAAATGAAGTGTTGCATTGACTAATCAGCTTGCCTTATGAACTTTAAAATATCGATACCCAGCTAGAATCAGGTCAGACAGATCCCATCAGATGAAGAATCCCCAAAGATGAGAAGCTGAACCCTTTCTTTCATGTATCCTCAATGTTGAACCACTGGAGAGGTATTTTCCTCTCTGCCTTGCTCCTTTGAAATGCCTTTCTGAGACTTAGGGATTTCTCCCTAGCCCAAAGAAGAAAACTCTTCGCCGAGCTTCGGATATGCTGATGCATCCCTTTAACTTAATTTTTGTCCCTCTTAGTTTGTAACCCGTTGCCCGAGATTACCTTTTTCCAAATTCTTTTTTGTCACTTTTCTTCTTTTTGACTTCTGCTCGCATATGTTCCGCCCCTCACGTTATTTAACTAATTGGCTAAACCGTAGGAATTTCCCCTTGCCCAGCTAAATTGAACTTTGATGATTTGAACTGCCTTAATGCTTGTTAAAACTGAGCAACATTTGTTTTCTATTCATTAGGTTATCTTACTGATGTTTTGCATTGTCTTTGTTGAGTGTCTAATTCTCTTAATGCAAGTAGTACGCCTTAACTTATTTTGTCGCCTTGGTCAGCCCTTGGTGATTCTGTATCTTTATAACATTGTCTTGCGAATTGTCTACATGACTCTGAGCTTACGTTTGTAATAAACCCCTTACCCTTATTCCTAACTGGAGTTTTCCTTGTATGACCACATTGGTCATACTGTGTAATTTAAGTGGTTTGTATTGAAAATGTGTTGTTTGGTTCTACCACATCCTATGCAAGACCCAAAGACCCATTGAGCATTGACTCCTCCGAAGGGTGACGATGCTCCAGAAACCTCTCTCTGGCCTTGCTCATTTAATAGAAAAAGCAGAAATTATAAATCTTTAAAATTATAATATAGTGAGGTGAAACACATTTATTTAACATATAAACTACACCATTTTTTTACGTTCTTATTAATGGCCAATCATTTCCACAGATGCAGAGGACACATATAGCTGCACTGTAAAGCCCAACCAACACTGTAATAAAACAGCAGTGCAGCTTCACCAACCATATGCACGGCGGATCCTCCTGCATGTGACAAACACACATGACGCTTATGCATTAATGAGGCACACAGCTCTAATACTGCAAGGCAGGCTCCAGTGCTACCGCTCCTAGTTGCCACCACCCACAATCACTCCATGTTACAGCCCCATGTTGTTACTTATGAGGTTTATGGCCCTGAGGATTCTGAAAAGGGCGACCATGCAGCATAACTCCATGACAGACTGTCAGATTATGCGAAGAGGTGAAGCAGTTCAATGCCTGCAAAAAGGAAGTTCCAGCTATCTTTTAAGACAGGACCTTTTACACACAGGACCTGTTGGCCTCTTCTTGAAGAATGTGACAAACCATAGCACACAAAAGAAAAGGAGGGTGGCATTCCAGTGCACAATGGTGAGCTAACTGCACACGTTCCCAGTGTTTGAGTTTAGAAGATTAGGCATAAGGATGGAAGAGGGTACACCCACCCTTTCTGCATCGCTCTGCCTGAAAAAGAGAACCCCCACTGTTCTGCTTATCAGGTTTCCTCTTGCCTAAAGTTTCCTTACTGTAAAAACTGTCGCAATGCTGGGTGCGATTGCATCACCGAACCACAGACAAGGTGACTATAAATGAAAGGAATGAAGATCACACAGCTTACACTTACTCCTATATCCTTGCTCACGATTCTGCTCTAGGACACAATGCAACCAGAAAAAAGTGTCTGCTAGTTGTCCTCAAGCCTGCAAAGCAAATGAAGGTCAGATCCCACTCTCGCCTGAAGTCGAAAATATGCTTCTGGCAAATCAGACTTAACTCTGTAACGACAATAGAGATCAGCTAAGGAATTGCTTCCTTGGTGTATTCTAGAAGTAGTCAAGCAATCTGCACTTGACCTGGATCCAAAAATAAGTGGTCCCGAAATTCTTCCAGGAGCCTACGCCTACAAAGGGAGAAGCTGTCCCAAACTGCTCTGCATCTCTGTTCCATGCTCGTAAAGACCAATTGGCAAAAAAAAGCCTCTCAAGAAAGCAAATGTTAAGCGCACCAAACGTTCTTAAACTGCCTACAAAAGCAACACTGACACCATGGCCGGCAGCCTTACTCACCTACACATTCAAGATAGGAAGAACCACTGATGCCTCACAGAAGCTAACATTGTGGATTCAGCAAGGGAGGCGGCAGATCTATCACCTGCACTGCCCTAGCCACTCAAGGTTCCCCAAAATCCGTCCAGATAATCTCAAGCGAACAACCAGCATGCCAAAACAATAATCCCATGTAGTAGCACAGTCTTCAGAAAAAACATAAAGAACCACTACGAAACCACAGACAAACCGATTACAGCCAAGACAGGTAAGAAAGTTAAAAATTAAGCACAGTTCAAGTTGCAACCATCAGAGAAATTAAAGCAATTACATTTCACCTACTACTTCGCCACCTCAGGTGTCCTACAATAAGCTGGTTCTCCCAACATCTATAAATGGATCCAGACAACCCTGTTGTAAGAGTGACTGAAACAACACCCCCCCCCCCCCCAACTAACATTTCAAATCATAAGGGCATCAGTGCCCAAAGCAGACCCCAACGACCTCAAGAACTTCCGACCCATCTCCCTGCTCCCCTTTCCAGCAAAGGTGATTGAAAAAATCGTCAACACACAACTAACCAGCCACCTCGAAGACAACGGCATCCTAGACCCCTCCCAGTCCGGCTTCAGACGAAACCACAGCACCGAAACCGCACTTCTCGCCGCAACAGACGACATCAGACGCCAAATGGACAACGGCGAAACATCAGCCCTCATCCTCCTGGACCTATCTGCCGCCTTCGACACAGTCTGCCACCAGACCCTGGAATCACGCCTCCACAAAACCGGAATTCAAGGATAAGCCCTCGACTGGATCGTCTCACTGCTCTCCGGCAGAACACAGAGAGTCCGCCTCCCTCCCCCCTTCCGCTCCGAAGCCACCGACATCATCTGCGGCGTCCCCCAAGGCTCATCCCTCGGCCCAACGCTGTTCAACATCTACATGGCCCCCCTCGCACAAGTGGCCCAACAGCACAACCTCAACATTCTCACCTAAGCCAACGACACCCAGCTCATCCTCTCACTCACCAAAGACCCGCGCACCGCCAAAACCAACCTCCACGAGGGAATGAAATCCATCGCCGAATGGATGAGAATCAGCCGTCTGAAACTGAACTTGGATAAGACGGAGGTCCTCATCCTCGGATCCACCCCCTCCGCCTGGGATGACTCCTGGTGGCCCACCGCACTAGGAACCCCACCGACACCGACCAACCACGCTCGCAACCTGGGCTTCATCCTCGACTCCTCCCTCACCTTGTCTAAACGGGTCAACGCAGTTTCCTCCTCCTGTTACAACACACTCCGCATGCTCCGCAGAATCTACAAGTGGATCCCTACAGAAACAAGAAGAACAGTGACACAGGCCCTAGTCAGCAGCAGGCTGGACAATGGCAACGCAGTCTACACAGGCATCCCAGCGAAAGACCTACTACTCCTCCAACGCATTCAAAATGCCTCCGCCCGACTGACCTCAACATACCCCGCCACAGCCACATCTCCCACCACCTGAGAAACCTTCACTGGCTCCCCGTGGACAAAAGGATCACTTTCAAGCTTCTTACCCACGCTCACAAAGCGCTCCACGACACCGGACCAGCCTACCTAAACAACAGACTCAGCTTCTATACCCCCACCCGTCAGCTCCGCTCCTCTAACCTTGCCCTCGCCGTCATCCCCTGCATCCGAAGAAAGACCTCCGGTGGCAGATCCTTCTCATACCTCGCCGCCAAAACCTGGAACACCCTACCCACCAACCTGCGACAGACTCAAGACCTACTCACCTTAAGAAGACTCCTCAAGACCTGGCTCTTCGACCAGTAACACCAGCTCTCCCCCCCCCAATCCCCTAGCGCCTTGAAACCCTCACGGGTACGTAGTGCGCTTTATAAATCCAATGATTGATTGATTGATTGCTACCATCGACTCAAACCCCGACTGGAAATAAATCACCAGTGCCACCAAACAGTTCAAAAGACAATCTCCTGCCCTGTATGTCACTGATCTTCTGAAGCTGTTGCAGACATTGTTCATCCAGCATCCACCATTGCCCTGTCGAATGATGCAGAGCCTCTAAAACATTAACAGTGGCGTCTTAGAATTTTGTTTTGCCATACTGGACTAAACGGCCTCACATTTGTTTCTGAAGGAATGTGTTTTCATCTGCTGGACAGGTTCCTTTCGAAGAGGGCTGTTATAAACACATCCACCACCTGGTTAACAAGACATGTCTCGACTAACAGGCAGGAGTTGGGCGATCCGTGCCATCACGTTCCAGTTAGCATACAACTTACTACTGTTGGTGCACAATGCCTGACAGAACACAACTTTCCCATAGCCCAGGGATATATAGTGCTCCGATCTTAATTTACAAAAGAAGGTAGACATCAAGGAAGGAGATGGGCCTGCTCTGTGTGTAGAGTGGAACCAGCACAAGTTACTGCCAGAAAAGCCTGAACACCATTTGTAACAATGTTTTCTCACTTGTAAAGTCTGCTTGCTGCGATTTGTACAAAGCACATGGGGTAAATGGTCCACATGCCCCTTCACACCAATATTTTCTTCTTGTATACTTCCCTAGCGCGGAGGGCTGCACTGCTCCAAATCCGAAAACTGTGAAAGGATGCAATGGAAATAAAAGAGATGCAGTACAGGAGCTGCATTGGGACACCTGTATGAACATCTTTATGCCAGAAGGCTTTAGTGCGTCAGAGACTACTTTCACCTGTAAACATAGTAAGCAAGTTACTTATGGGTGTTGCTTGTCTATCCACAATCAAGTTTAATATCTCGCTTTTAAATCCAATAACGTTTTGAAGGTTCTTTACTAGTTGAAACAACACATCAATGACAGGCCGAAAGAAACTCACGAGGTTTTACAATTGCCTTGACGAATCTTAGGGAAAGGAATCAAACACTGCAGAGTGGGAGGTACCTTTATGCAAACAGGGGTGTTTTTCGTAGACAGGAACTGTGACATCACCAGTAACATCAGTGGCGGTTCCTGTCCACAGAGTGCCGGCACTGCGAGGTGGTGCATCCCCTACATGGCCTTCCTTCTGAGCATGGGATTGCTGCTGGTGTGGTTCTATTTTTGCACTGGAGGCCGAGAAGGGCGGAAGGGGGATTACATTATTATGGAACTGACTGTTGTTAATTTTGCCCAGCCTGGACACAATACTATTGTGATCAATAGACCATGCTGGTGCCTCTCTTTTGGGGGGCAATGCCCAAATCTTCTAAGTTAGTTGTTAGTTTATGTATGGTAGGTTGTACCTGTGAAAGCCTGCCATAGTGATCTTATTTTATGCAGTTCATTGTTAAGCCATCTTGAAGCACGGTCACATTATGCTAGCAACAGGAGGTGAAGTTGTCCCAAAGTCGTGAGTGTGCTTTCAGCATTAATGTACTGCAGCAGAAGTCATCGGTATTACAGGGTGTTCAACACCCATTCCAGAGCTTGTGCCCAATTGGTAAAATCAGCAGCCGTGTGGCTCAAGCACTAAATGCTTTATTGCCTCAACAACACCCCCCTAAAACGCATACTGCCCAATTCCTCCTCTGGCCTCCTTAAACCTGACTTCGTCTCATTCCACCGCTCTGTTATCAGTCATTTCTCCTGTGCATGCCTGGTGCTACGGTCTGACCCCCCAGCTCATACGTAAGGCTGGTGCTGGAGTTCACTCCTCTTTCTTCTGCTCTTTGAGCTCATTTCCTCTATATACACCCTGGTATTGCTGCTCCACAGCCCAGCTGCAGGGTCTCCCTCATCAACGCTACAATCTGATTTGTCTTCTCCTCCACGTGCTCCTGCTGGTACTACGCCTATGCTCCTCAGCATTGCTTCCAATGCATAACCAATCAACCAACCACATCCGGTATCACGCCACTGTTCATCTGTCCATCCAATCAACCATTAACTTTCACACAATATTTCATCCAGCCAGTCATACCCTTTGACCATGGCTTGAGTCATCTATTCAGCCAGTTTCACACAACTTTTCAGCCAGCACTCCCACCAGCCATCATCTTTAACACATCAGTGATCTATTCCCATAACTGTTTAGCAGTCCAGCCATCTTCTTCTACACACTTCAGCAATCCATCCTTGCACTTTCATACAAAACTTCTGCTGGCAAACCATTCATCCAACCGACCATCCATCTCCATTCACACTCTACTTCAGCTGTCCTGCCATACATCTATCCAACCATCCACTTCTGCAAAACAATTCAACCATCTCGGCATCCATTCACTTTCAATCCCTTCATACACTTCTACATGATACAAGCCACCCACCTTTCCACAAACCTTTACATAACCAGACGTACGAACTTCCATCCATCTTCATGATAGTTCAGCCATCAAGCTATTTATTCATCTATTTTGGCATGTGTTTACAATGCATCCATTATCGCCACACAACATTTCAGTCACCCATCCTGCCACCACGCATCCAACTATACACACTTCAGCACCCTATCTACCATCAACTTAAACATTTTAATTTCAAGCAACACTTTGGCCATTAACAAATTTTGCACAGTCATAGGATGCACAACATTCAACCCTGTCACCAACTCATTCAACCATTCGCTCAGTCAGCCATTTGGTTGTCCACCCACCCATATGATCCCCTATGGCATTTGTGGGATGAACTAGTGATTCATGCCAAATATAACCTTGTCCTTGAGCAGTTTTGTGAAATTCTACTTAATGGAAAACTCCTTCTGTTCACTCATTCGCCTGGCTGTCATAATGGTCCCAAAGAAGGCAGTTTTCCATGGCAAAAACCTGAAAAAATGTCTTGTGCACTGGTTCAAATGGATGGCACATCAATTTTGACCATGTTGTGTCGAGCTCCCAAGATGGTGCCGATTTGTGTGCTGCCACCTATATTATAAATAACCCCTTACGGAATGTATTTAATTCACTAAATAACACGTGGTACGAAACTGTGCTAGTGTGCAGGGAAGAGCATACATAGAATGGACGAAGTGCGTGGTTGGGGATTGGTTGATGGAGCTGAAAGTGACTGGAAGGAGGTCAAGTAGTTTCCTCAGCTTGACACTTACTTCTTGTAATAAACAATAAATACCATGCCTTGATCCCGTGTGAGCCTCTTCGTTTGCAACAGAAATAATCTTGACTCTTCTGCTATGAGAAGCATAAAAAAACGCGTGTTTCAGGAAAGTCTCCCCTAAATACAGTAAATATACCAACATCTGATGCAAGAGTTGGGGTACAACTCTGATCATGAACTAGATGTAAAACTGTTTCCATTTCTTCGTGTTAAGTGTTCAGTATACAATTCTTTAGTTTTTCCCAATATTGAAAGACAAGAATGTACAAATTCGATGATCTCAGGATCCTTGCTTTTCGGTACAAAAAGTTTGTGCTGCTGCAGACGATTTTACCGTTCCCCCTCGAAAGAAGCCAAACATCTGTCCAAATCTGATGGGCCCGTGAAGAGGCATGGTAGAGTCAGACTCTGAAATCCTAGACTATGTATGGTAGAATCGTCTTGCAGCTGTCCTTTATCAGGTTGAGGCATGGTTAGTCATGGAGGGGGTAGCATAGGAATGTTCCCAACCTGCAAAGGTGCAAACACTTCCTCCCTGGACCCGCCGTATTGTGCTGGCTTAGTAGGTACCATTTTTGTCATGTGGAGAATACCTCTATTTTAGCTGTCAGCGGAATACTTCCTCTAGCTGCTCCTGGATAATCTCTTGTTTGTGACACAATCCTATATCCTGACTGGTGCAAACACCTGTCAAGAACGTTTTTCATCGATGGCAAGAGTTCAGTCAGAATATCCACTCTACTTTTGAGAGCCCAAGTCCAGAGAGTTTGAGCTTCTTCAAAAACACTGTATGGGGAGTGGATATGGTTCTTTTGTGATTTCTGAAGTAGAATAACTGGGTAGAGAGTTAGATGAATAATTCACTACTCGGTCCTTAATTGGCTGTAAGATAGAACGAAGCACCAATCAAATTATTCTTAGGGCAATGCAATTAGCCTGTAAGAATGCCAAGGAGCTCTGCCCACCCCGATAGTTACATGCCTGTGGAGGCCCTGTGGAGGGTCATAACCAATGTAAAATTACAATTGTTTCTCCATCAGCACAAACCTGTCCTGACACAAAGTAGCAGATTCACCGTGCCCACCCAATGTCCTCAAATCTGTGCAGAGTGCTCACCCAAATCCACCTGAATTGTGCTGTCATGATGCCTGCATTGTAGAATTACTAGTAAGGAGGCCTGCATGGCTCATGCAGTGATTCCAATGTGTACTGCTAGCCTTATCGTACAATTCTGTCAGTATGTGGTTGAAAGTCCCGATTTCTGCTTTATGGGTCTCACGACTGCTGAGACTCTGTTGAATTGTGCTCCATATGCTGGAGCTCAGCTGATTAAAAGCTCATGCACTTTTTAGATGCAAGAGATATAGACATGGCTGCCGCTGATGGAGTCTCCATCAACAGGGTTATCCCTGATAAGAGGGTTTTGTGGTCACCGTTTCAGGAACCTGGGTCAGACCCATGTATTTCTTTATCCCCAAAGTATTTTTCTTCAGAGCTTTCTTACAGAGGCATGGAGAGATCTTTTATCAGGCCTTCCCTTCTCCAGGGTGCCTGGGTGTTATGAATGAAAGGATTTCATCATGCATTTCGTCATGAAATGCCTGGCAGGAAGAACACTGCAAAGGTTCTCTGAGAGCATGTTGAGGACTGGCGGGGTTTGGAGAAGACTACTTTGTGTTGCCAACAAATGTACAATCAACTAAACAAGTCATAATCTGGACTTGAACCAATGTTCTCCTGTTCTTCAGACAAGATACTTTATTGTGTAACTGAAGGCGAGAATACTTTTTGTTTGACACCTTCTGTTCTCTGGCAACAACGACTAATATGTCTAACTCAAGCGGTATTGTTCTGGCACTTGTGGGTAAAAAATAGCTAGCCCATGTTAGCCACCATTGTCTCATTAATGGTACTGTTTTGTCTCATGGGAACACATATCTTCTCTTAGTGCATGTTACGTGGAAGTTCTGTTTTGCATTTGAGTCACCAGAGTGTAGGAGAAGGGATCGAGGTGCATAACCACCTGAGGTGCAAGTCGCTGTTATCTGGACTGTGCTGTCAGCGGGCAGCACGAGGCAGCTCCTCAACAGGGTTTAGCAGAGACCCAACTGCACACAACATCGCCAGACCTCTACCATGCTGCTGCATGTATACGATTCATGTTGCTGATGCTGCTATTTCCTAGACATAGCCCCAGTGCCATCTGTGGACAAATAAGGATAATCCTGGTGATCCTACCAGGCTGTTTAAGCTGTAGTGATATATAGGTGAAGACGGATTTTGGGACTAAGCTAAACTATGGAACTACCAAGGATATCGTTGCATTTGTTGTGCATGTCAATTAGTGATTCGCACTCTTCCAACATAAGAAGAAACGATGTTCTGCACATTACTCTAGGACAGGTTGATGGTGTAGACATAATCAGTGATCTGCACACTTGCATTCAGACTGCAAGTAAAACTAACATCTGCAGTAGCTCCGCTTTCACTATGTTTTCTTAACTGCGTGCCTACGTCATCCATTTGGTTTTTCTTTTCCTTTCCCCTTTCTTTCTCTCCCCACTAAAAAGTAGAATGTGTCAACTCCTCTTTATCTCCAGGATCGAGGAAACACTCCTAATGGCTGAGGTAACTGATGTAGATCATTCAATCCCTCCCTTCGAGCCATTGATGGATTAAGGTTTCGACTTCACAGGGAAAAAAATACTGTTCAATTGCCAAGGGAAAGAGGACTAAAATGTATTTTTACATCTTGTGACATGTATTCCAGCTGAAGGGGAACGCGATTTAGTTGAATTTAAAAAAGCAGATAAGCAATCAGATTATTCTGAAGGACAAAATAATATAGTTTGTCTATCACTACACGTTCTTTATAGCTACTCAGGGCTTTGATGAGTCTGCACACACCTGTGTAACTACACTCAATGTTCTTGCTGCCAAACGAAAGTTTGAACATTTTATGAGTAAGCTGATCTACACAATCAACTTGAATCCTTCTGTAAACAAAGCATTAGGCATAGCTCGAGGGACAGAAACATGTCAGGAAGATGCGAAGCAACTTAACATTTTTCACACAAGATTCTTTCTTTGCAGCCATTGTAAGGTCCTCCCCAGCCGGGAAGCATGAAAAGTACCACGCCACATATGGAGCTCTGTAACAGATGTCTTTATTCTTCATCACATGATAACACACTCTGCAATCTGAATACCTCAAAACCATTAATAACCACACCTTAGCACCTCCCAGCAAGTTATGTAATTCCTCTATTGAGTTTGCCTGGAACCGCAAATGCCCTAGCACACAGTCTCACAACACTACAGCCATGTGTATACATTCTGGAGTCAATTTAATAGCTCAGAATAAAAGTAAAAGAATAAAAGTTGTACAAATTCAACCACAACCATCTTGATCCGGACCAATTTTTGATTCATTTCTTGAGCTATTATGTTATTAATGTAGGTCACCATCCAATATGGCTAGCTTTAAGAACTGCACAGCAATTGGTCAATTATGTCTCAAATATGGCACAATGGGTCATCTACGTCTCCAGAGATAAACAGGAATGGATACAAGAGTTGGAGAAGGATTTGGTTTTACAGGAGTTTCTCAAATTAATGATTAACAGTTGGACTATGGAAGGACCATCTGGTCAGGAGATTCAATCTTTTAGGGAGGTACCTACCGAGTTACCAGAGGTGGAGTGTTTATTCATGAGAGGAGACAGACTGATTCCACCTCCTAGCTTATGGAAGGAAATAATAGAAGTGGCACATAAAAGTCAAGTGGATGTAACTTTCATGAAAAGACGTGAGGGAGTATTACTGGTGGCCTATAACGGGATGGTGAAGTGGAGAGGAAGGTTGGAGAATGTGAATGTTGCATGACCAGTGAAAGACATATGGTGGTTCACAATCCGGGTCAAACACCAATTCTGTGCCCCGAAAGGGCAGAGCAAAAAATTGGTCTAGATTTTGTAGCCACATTTCATATTCTACTACCATGTGAATAGTACATCGTAGTCACAATAGATTTATCTTGTTAAGTCAAGGTGAAATTAATTAGAGAGCCAACCACCAATGAGATCAATATGTTTTTTCAATACATTTTTGCACAAGTAAAAATTCTACAGTACATCCTTACGAATGATGACATCCAATTTGTTTCTCAGGCTGTCTATCCACCAATGCTAGTAAGCGCCCAGGAACCCCACTGTTTCAACCCCAGAGCAGCGAAATGGTGGAATTGTTAAACAGAAGCTTAGCGAAATGTGTGAAGAGTGCTTGCATATGTAAAAAGAAAGTAGGATTGACAGTAAAAGAATTGTTTTGGGCTTAACGAACAAAACCACAAACTGTGACTGGTAAAGCTCTTTTTAAGTTACTGTAAGAGAAAAAAGCCAGTTCACCTTTTTCTCCTTTGCTGTGGCAGGTGATCAAAGGAGAAACTGATAGGTTTGTCATGTCTTACCACATGGATAACCACATGAATTGTAAAGATTGTGCATGGGAACATGATCATGTGTGCCCGAAGATGGTTAGGAAAGGTTTATCCAAGTTTTGTGAACCTGTCAGGTTTCCTACGCAGACAACACCCAACTCATCCTCTCTCTCACTGTCGACCCCTCCAGCACCAGAACCAACTTTCGCAGATGCATAACAAGCATCTCTGACTGGATGAAGAACAACTGCCTGCAGCTGAACATATAAAAGACGAAGTACTGGCCATCAGACGTAGGACCCACTCCCTTCGACCACAGCAGAAACCTCAGAATCATCAATGACAAGAAGCGCATCATGAAATCACAGATCAACGCTGTCTCCTCCGCCTGCTTCCTCACTTTGCACATGCTGCGCAAGATCTTCAAGTTCAAACACCTTCACATGAGATGCACCGTGACACAGGCCCTCATCACCAGCTGACTGGACTACGGCAACAGCATCTACATAGGAATCACCACACACCTCTTACAGAGACTTCAGACCATACAGAACGCCGCAGCCAGACTTATTCTCGGCCTTCCCCGATTAACCCATATCACACCCCACCTCAGGCAACTCTACTGGCTCCCTTTACAGAAGAGATGCCAATTGAAGCTGCTGATCCACGCACACAAGGTTCTACACAATCAAGGACCCTCGTCCATTAACCACTGCCTGAAGTTCCACTAACCGTCAAGAAGACTACGCTCTGCCTCCCTTTCACTTGCCAATAATCCCAGCATCTACTGAAGCACAAGTGGAGGACTCTCCTTCTCTCACATCGCAGCAAACACCTGTAACATCCTCCCCACACACTTTCGGACCATCACCTCCCTTACCAAATCCCCAAATGGCCCTCAAGACCTGGCAGTTTAAATAAGCCTCTGGGATTTGCTAGGGCCTGGATACTGTATCAGGTGATTAGGCGCACTTTATAAATCCTGTTTTTTTGATTGATTGAAAGTCAGTGAGGCTCATTGAAATGCCATGGGTGGAGAGGGGTCATCGGTGGCATATGGAGAGAATGGCTAAGGTTGCACATAATTTTCCTTCTGTTTATTGCGGTGGTGACTTACCTTTGGCAGGTATCTATTGCTGTTCTCGCTAACATAAAATGCCATGAAGATGTGTATATGGCGTCTCGTTCATTTCTAGTCATTTGCCTTCCCCCACTAGTGAATTATTCTATAGGATTTTTTTTTAAAATATGCATGGTATGTTTAAAACATTTGATGTATAATGTGCACTTCTCTGTTTATTGTTCCTCTACTTAATTTTGCTACAGGGAGACGTGTGGTTACTGACAGGCATTTTATGATGAGTCATAGAATGTGTGGCAGCCAGAACGGTGTGCAGGATCTCTGACTCTGAGAGTCACCTGATGGCTGGCAAACTTTGGTGGTAGGCCAATTTTTGTACTGCCAATAAACATACAATCAATTGCAGAAGCAATTGCTGTGTCTTTAATGCATATTAACACCGGAGAATAGGCAAGTGATGGTGCCCAGTCTTAGGAAAGATCATTAATTGGAAAACAAGTGGTATGCCCAGGTTACATAAGATCTCTATCACATGTTTAGTTCCCCAGGGCTCCATAGGGACTCCTGTCATCTTCAACCTAAACATGGATCAGGTTGGTTCTCTACTCATAGATAACAGCGTCAAGATTCATCAATATGACTCTACTTGAAAGTCTGTTTCAGACATCCAAAGCCTCAAACACTGCTTGCACATCATCCGGACCTGGATGTCCAGCGCCCACCTAAAACTCAACTCAACCAATACAGAATTCCTGTTATTTGCCATTAACAAGATGCAGTACAAACCTGGCTCAATGACATGAACCTTGACAGCTTTGAACTCCAAATTTTAATAAAAGCCACGTAACTTGGATTAATTGTAGATAAGAACCTCAAGGATCACATTGCCAATAAATGGCCTGGTACTAGTTCTCTCTTCTAAAGAAAGTCAAAGCATTTCTCCCAGAAAGCCACTTCAGAACTCCTATCCTCCCTTCTACTCTTGCATCTAGACAGTGATAACGCCCTGCTTCACGGCCTAGTGTACTCCACACTAGTACCCCTACCGATGATCCACGTGCGGCAGCACGTCTCATTTAGGGTCTGGAGAAATATGCTTAAATCACCCCCATTCTGACGGAACTCCATTGGCTCCCCTTTCCAGCCTGCATCATTTTCAGCTACATTATTTACAAAGCTATTACGACCAGTATTCCTTCTTATCTTGCAGACATGCTCAGGATCTATAGTGGAACTCAACCACAGTCAGGACACCATTTGACTGCAGATTATGAGAATAAAAAAGAAAATACAAGACAACAGCCCTTTTACATCTGTGCACTAAGGATCTGGAACAATATCCTTGGAAAAAGTAGGACCACAACAATGCTGGACCAATCTACATAAAAACTGAAGACTCACCTCTTTAAGTAACACTAGATCATAATGAATTAAACATCCACAACCCAGCTTCTTCTCCACTTACTCACTGACTTAATACTTGTCTTTAATCATCAATTAATCAAGGTCAAAGGTATACATGCATGTATGCAGTATTTATTGAACACAAAGCTAGCCTAAATGTAGCACAGCACTGTACAGGGTCAAAGGTAAAAAACAGTTGAGTGATCAAAAGTTTTGAGAACAGAAGTAAACTGTTACTAAGCCATGATGTAGTGCTTAAGATCCCACATGAGCAGTTGGAGGAAGCCTGTTGGCTAATTTTTATTTCCTTTTGTGTTCTTCCTAGTATCACTCTGATGGTGTCTTAGCTCCAGGTGTGTCCAGAGCCACCAGAAATGGTCAGTCAAATACGCTGAAATGCTGGTTGTGATGACTTCACAGATGATGCAACTAGTTTTGGAGATGTGCAAGCTAGTGAGGGGAGCCAATAAAGGTAAATCAGGGTGGAGCTGATGTGGTCAAATTTCTTCAGGTCCTTGATTGTGTATTTTGCTGCATGTAGGATGGTCTTAACCCCTTCTGTGCCCAGGACGTAATGGTTACGTCCTGAGGCACAGTGCTGCTGTGCCCAGGACGTAACCATTACGTCCTGTGCACAGAGCCCAGAGGGAGCGCTAGCGCTCCCTCTGTGGGGTTCCCCCCCACCCACCCAAGTCAGGGATGGAAGGGGAAGCCCTTCCCCTCCCACCCCCGACCCCCCAACCCCCCCTGTGACGTCAGTGCGCGCTGATTAGTCACAGGGTCTCCCCCATCGCGCTGGAAGCACAGCTTCCAGCGCGATTGAAAGAGAAATGCTTTTGCATTTCTCTTTCAATCCCATGGGGGAGGCCCCACGAGGCTTCAAAGGGAAGGAAATGTATTTCCTTCCCTTTGAAGTCTCTCACAGGGTTTCAAAAGCCGGATTGCTTGCAATCCGGCTTTTGAAACCCCACTAGACACCAGGGATTTTTTTTTTTTTCAATGAAACTGTCAAAACGGAGCGACCCCTTGGGCAAGGGTCGCTCCCAGGGGGGGCATTTTTTTAGGAAGGCCTTTTCTGCCCCCCCTGGGGGCAGATTGGCCTATTATTAGGCCGATCTGCCCCCAGGGGGGGCAGAAACCTCTAGGCACCAGGGAGCTTTTTTTTTTGCGCAAATTTCACGCAACGGGAGCGACCCCTTGGGCAAGGGTCGCTCCCAGGGGGGGCATTTTTTTGGGAAGGCCTTTTCTGCCCCCCCTGGGGGCAGATCGGCCTATTACTAGGCCGATCTGCCCCCAGGGGGGGCAGAAACCTCTAGGCACCAGGGATCATTTCTTTTTTTTTTCTTTTTGTTATGTTTTCTTTTTTTTTTAGGTGGGGAGCGACCCCTTAGGCAAGGGTCGCTCCCCTAGGGGGCAAATTATATTTAGGCCATTTCTGCCCCCCTTGGGGGCAGATTGGCCTATTTTGATGAGGCCAATCTGCCCCCAAGGGAGGCAGAAACCATTAGACACCAGGGAGTTTTTTTTTTTTTGCGTGAATTTCACGCAAGGGGAGCGACCCCTTAGGCAAGGGCCGCTCCCTGGGAGGGGGGGGGGATTATTTTAGGCCATTTCTGCCCCCTTGGGGGGTAGATCAGCCTATTTTGATTCGGCTGATCTGCCCCCAAGGGGGGCAGAAACCACTAGGCACCAGGGATTTTTTTGTTTTTTTGTTTTACAGATGGGGAGCGACCCCTTGGACAAGGGTCGCTCCCCTGGAGGGGCAAAATGTATTTAGCCCATTTCTGCCCGCTTTGGGGGCAGATCGGCCGATTTTAGGTCAATCTGCCCCCAAGGGGGGCAGAAACCACTAGGCACCAGGGATCTTTTTTTTGCGCCGTCACGCAAGGGGAGCGACCTTGTAGGCAAGGGTCGCTCCCCGGGGGGGGGGGGGGAATTATTTTAGGCCATCTCTACCCCCCCTGGGGGCAGATCGGCCTATTGGTATTAGGCCTATCTACCCCCAGGGGGGGGCAGAAACCTCTAGGCGCCAGGGCAATTTTTTTTTTGTTGTTTTTTTTGTTTTGTTTTGTTTTTAGAGATGGGGAGCGACCCATCAGACAAGGGTCGCTCCTCTGGGGGGCAAACTGTATTTAGACCATTTCTGCCCCCCTTAGGGGCAGATTGGTCGATTTTAGGTCAATCTGCCCCCAAGGGGGCAGAAACCACTAGGCACCGGGGATTTGTTTTTTGGCGCCAATGTCACGCAGGGGGAGCAACCCCGTAGGCAAGGGTCGCTCCGAGGGGGTGGGGGTTTGGGGGCAAATTTATTTTAGGCCATTTCTGCCCCCCCTGGGGGCACATCGGCCTATTATTAGGCCGATGTGCCCCCAGGGGGGGCAGAAACCTGTAGGCGCCAGGGCAATTTTTTTGTTTGCTTGTTTGTTTGTTTTTTTAGAGATGGGGAGCGACCCATCAGACAAGGGTCCCTCCCCTGGGGGGCAAACTGTATTTAGAGCATTTCTGCCCCCCTTGGGGGAAGATTGGTCGATTTTAGGTCAATCTGCCCCCAAGGGGGCAGAAACCACTAAGCACCGGGGATTTGTTTTTTGGCGCCAATGTCACGCAGGGGGAGCGACCCCGTAGGAAAGGGTCGCTCCGAGGGGGTGGGGGTTTGGAATGCAAATTTATTTTAGGCCATTTCTGCCCCCCCCGGGGGCAGATCGGCCTATTATTAGGCCGATGTGCCCCCAGGGGGGGCAGAAACCTGTAGGCGCCAGGGCAATTTTTTTTTTTTTGTTTGTTTGTTTTTTTAGAGATGGGGAGCGACCCATCAGACAAGGGTCACTCCCCTGGGGGGCAAACTGTATTTAGAGCATTTCTGCCCCCCTTGGGGGAAGATTGGTCGATTTTAGGTCAATCTGCCCCCAAGGGGGCAGAAACCACTAAGCACCGGGGATTTGTTTTTTGGCGCCAATGTCACGCAGGGGGAGCGACCCCCGTAGGCAAGGGTCGCTCCTGGTGGGGGGGTGGGGGTTGGGGATGCAAATTTATTTTAGGCCATTTCTGCCCCCCTGAGGACAGATCGGCCTATTATTAGGCCGATCTGCCACCAGGGGGTGGACAGAAACCTCTAGGCGCCAGGGCAAAAAAAATTTGTGTGTTTTTTTTTTTTTGTATTTTGTTTTTTTAGAGATGGGGTGCGACCCATCAGGCAAGGGTCGCTCCCCTGGGGGGCAAACTGTATTTAGATTATTTCTGCCCCCCTTTGGGGCAGATTGGTCGATTTTAGGTCAATCTGCCCCAAGGGGGCAGAAACCACTAGGCACCGGGGATTTGTTTTTTGGCGCCAATGTCACGCAGGGGGAGCGACCCCGTAGGCAAGGGTCACTCCCGGGGGGGGGGGTGGGGGTTCGGGGGGCAAATTTATTTTAGGCCATTTCTGCCCCCCCTGGGGGCAGAAACCTGTAGGCGCCAGGGCAAATTTTTTTTGTGTGTTTTTTTTTTTGTTTGTTTTTTTAGAGATGGGGAGCAACCCATCAGACAAGGGTCGCTCCCCTGGGGGACAAACTGTATTTAGAGCATTTCAGCCCCCCTTGGGGGCAGATTGGTCGATTTTAGGTCAATCTGCCCCCAGGGGGGCAGAAACCACTAGGCACCGGGGATTTGTTGTTTGGCGCCAATGTCATGCAGGGGGAGCGACCCCGTAGGCAAGGGTCGCTCCTGGTGGGGGGTGGGGGTTGGGGATGCAAATTTATTTTAGGCCATTTCTGCCCCCCCCCCCCCCCGGGGGCAGATCGATCTGCCACCAGGGGGGGGGGCAGAAACCTCTGGGCGCCAAGGCAATTTTTTTTTGTGTGTTTTTTTTTTTTTTTTTTTTTTTTAGAGATGGGGAGCGACCCATCAGACAAGGTTCGCTCCCCTGGGGGTCAAACTGTATTTAGACCATTTCTGCCCCCCTTGGGGGCAGATTGGTCGATTTTAGGTCAATCTGCCCCCAAGGGGGCAGAAACCACTAGGCACCGGGGATTTGCTTTTTGGCGCCAATGTCACGCAGAGGGAGCAACCCCGTAGGCAAGGGTCGCTCCTGGTGGGGGGTTGGGGATGCAAATTTATTTTAGGCCATTTCTGCCCCCCCTGGGGGCAGATCGGCCTATTATTAGGCCGATCTGCCCCCAGGGGGGTCAGAAACCTGTAGGCGCCAGGGCAAATTTTTTTTGTGCGTTTTTTTTTTTGTTTGTTTGTTTTTTTAGAGATGGGGAGCGACCCATCAGACAAGGGTCGCTCCCCTGGGAGGCAAACAGTATTTAGACCATTTCTGCCCCCCTTGGGGGAAGATTGGTCGATTTTAGGTCAATCTGCCCCCAAGGGGGCAGAAACCACTAGGCACCGGGGATTTGTTTTTTGGCGCCAATGTCACGCAGGGGGAGCGACCCCGTAGGCAAGGGTCGCTCCTGGGCAGGGGGGGTTTGGGGGGGGTGGGGGGTCAAATTTATTTTAGGGCATTTCCCCCCCCCCCGGGGCCGGCTGAGCTAGAGGCCAAAATCCACAGGTAGGCACTTTCCAAAAAACACCTCTGTTTTCTGTGAAAAAAGATGTTGTGTCCACGTTGTGTTTTGGGCCATTTCCTTTCGTGGGCGCTAGGCCTACCCACACAAGTGAGGTACCATTTTTATGGAGAGACTTAGGGGAACGCTGGGTGGAAGGAAATTTGTGGCTCCTCTCAGATTCCAGAACTTTCTGTCACCGAAATGAGAGGAAAAAGTGTTTTTTGGCCAAATTTTGATGTTTGCAAAGGATTCTGGGTAACAGAACCTGGTCAGAGCCCCGCAAGTCACCCCATCTTGGATTCCCCTAGGTCTCTAGTGTTCAGAAATGCACAGGTTTGGTAGGTTTCCCTAGGTGGCGGCTGAGCTACAGGCCAAAATCTACAGGTAGGCACTTTGCAAAAAACACCTCTGTTTTCCTTCAAAAATGTGGCTGTGACCACGTTGCGCTTTGGGGCGTTTCCTGTCGCGGGCGCTAGGCCTACCCACACAAGTGAGGTATCATTTTTATCGGGAGACGTGGGGGAACGCTGGGTGGAAGGATATTTGTGGCTCCTCTCAGATTCCAGAACTTTCTGCCACAGAAAATGTGAGGAACATGTGTTTTTTTAGCCAAATGTTGAGGTTTGCAAAGGATTCTGGGTAACAGAACCTGGTCCGAGCCACACAAGTCACCCCATCTTGGATTCCCCTAGGTCTCTAGTTTTCAGAAATGCACAGGTTTGGTGGGTTTCCCCAGGTGGCGGCTGAGCTACGGGCCAAAATCTACAGGTAGGCACTTTGCAAAAAACACCTCTGTTTTCCTTCAAAAATTTGGCTGTGTCCACGTTGCGCTTTGGGGCGTTTCCTGTCGCAGGCGCTAGGCCTACCCACACAAGTGAGGTATCATGTTTATCGGGAGACTTGGGGGAACATAGAATAGCAAAACAAGTGTTATTGCCCCTTGTCTTTCTCTACATTTTTCCCTTCCAAATGTAAGACAGTGTGTAAAAAAGACGTCTATTTGAGAAATGCCCTGTAATTCACATGCTAGTATGGGCACCCCGGAATTCAGAGATGTGCAAATAACCACTGCTTCTCAACACCTTATCTTGTGCCCATTTTGGGAATACAAAGGTTTTCTTGATAGCTATTTTTTTACTCTTTATATTTCAGCAAATGAATTGCTGTATACCCGGCATAGAATGAAAACCCAGTGCAGGGTGCAGGTCATTTATTGGCTCTGGGTACCTAGAGTTCTTGATGAACCTACAAGCCCTATATATCCCCGCAACCAGAAGAGTCCAGCAGACGTAACGGTATATTGCTTTCGAAAATCTGACATTGCAGGAAAAAGTTACAGAGTAAAACGTAGAGAAAAATTTATGTTTTTTTCACCTCAATTTCAATATTTTTCTTTTTCAGTTGTTATTTTCTGTAGGAAACCCTTGTAGGATCTACACAAATTACCCCTTGCTGAATTCAGAATTTTGTCTACTTTTCAGAAATGTTGCGGTTTCTGGGATCCAGCGTTGGTTTCATGCCCATTTCTGTCACTGACTGGAAGGAGGCTGAAAGCACAAAAAATCGTAAAAATGGGGTATGTCCCAGTAAAATGCCAAAATTGTGTTGAAAAATTGGGTTTTCTGATTCAAGTCTGCCTGTTCCTGAAAGCTGGGAAGCTGGTGATTTTAGCACCGCAAACCCTTTGTTGATGCCCTTTTCAGGGAAAAAACCACAAGCCTTCTTCTGCAGCCCATTTTTCCAATTTATTTTGAAACAAACGAAATTTTCACTGTTTTTTGGCTAATTTCTTGGCCTCCTTCTGGGGAACTCACAAAGTCTGGGTACCTCTAGAATCCCTAGGATGTTGGAAAAAAAGGACGCAAATTTGGCGTGGGTAGCTTATGTGAACAAAAAGTTATGAGGGCCTAAGCGCGAACTGCTCCAAATAGCCAAAAAAAGGCTCGGCACAGGAGGGGGAAAAGGCCTGGCAGCGAAGGGGTTAGGGGAGGCAAGTGCAGAGTCTGGGAGGCCAGGCAGCAGGGCACTTTACCATCCCAGATGAAACAGTGCAGCATCTTGAATGGCTGTTCTGAAGTCACTATCTGGGAGTAAAGTTTGATACCAGACCATGTTTGGTTTCTTGGCAATATGTTCCTTGAGGGTGAGGCATGTGTCCAGGGTGAATCCAACTCACCAGATGTTGATAAAACATTGGGGTTAGAAGATGTGCAGTTTCATATCTTAGAGCCATGTCTGGACTAGATTTTTAATGTTGTTCATGGCACACTGCCTGCAGGAATTCTGTTTTGGTGGGAATGAACTTCAGGCAGGTGATGTACACCAAGGTCTAGACTAAGTGAAGGGAGTGTTTAAGTTGTTGTTTCCAATCACAGTTTTGTATCTTCAGAGTAATAGTGAATTTGGAAGCCATTATTAGTGAGTAGAATACCAAAGGACTTCATGTAGAGACTGAAAATTGAGCTAATTGGAGAGAAGATGGAACCCTGGTGGCCTCCAATGGTGAAAGTGAGCTTTTGGGAGCAGGAGATGCCCATATGAAAGATCTGCTAATAAGGTGATCTGTGTCTAAAATTCAAGGAGTTGAGGAAATAATGCGATCAAACCTATAAAAGAATCATCAGTTCCACACCAATTGCAACAGAATCACAATATAATATGACATTTTGCAAATCTATTCTATAAAGAAGAAACTAGAAATGAACTATATACAGATGAACTTGCTCACAGCTTACTGTGCAAGTGTTATAATCTCATTCTGTGGCTCTACCAGTGTCCTGCCCAGTTAGAGCCCAGTTAGAGCACACAGCTACGTCTTGGGTGCAAATCACAGCTCAATGGTGGCAGGGAAAATGAGACGCCAGGGTGCCGCAGCACGTCATGCATATTCTTACCTTGCAGCAACTGGCCTGCCGATGTAGTCGTCTTTCTCATCATTCTTCTCCCTGGGATATTCCTTACTAGAGACTCTCTATGAGCCTTTTTTGTGGAGGGTCTTCTTTCTCCCAGAGTTCACTCGTGAAAAACTCTGGGATAGATATTACACCTGATACAAGATGGCTGCCACGTAGTTAGTTCTAATGGGATTCTTCCGAATTCCAGATGGCAGTTCTGGTGTTTTCTGAGCTACATAAAGAAGGGAATTCCACCATTATTTGCATTGCAACATTTCATGTTGTCCAGTCGTTGTGTTTCCACGTTCCTGACAACAACTGGTTTCTAGGTACTAGTCAGTTTCTTGGAAGATTTTAAGCTTCTTCTGGTTCCTCCACCCTCTAGGAAGAGCCTTATCCTCCTCAGTAAAACCATCTCATATAGCATTAGGAGTCCTGCTGCCACCTTTGAGGGGTTTTGAGCTTTGACTTTTTCCTCTGTTCAGGGTGCCATGTGAAGAGCACCTTCTGCTTAGGCGCAACCTTAGGTCAGCTGTAAGGTGGCTACTACAAAGTTTGGTCAATACCTCTGGCAGACCAAGAAAGTTAAGATATGGGCCTTTACCAATATGCAGCCTGAGATGCTTGATAAGTCAGTCCTGTGACATATTCATTTTATTTGTTTGCCACAAAACTGAAGAAAGAAAACCACCTCATAACACAACAAAAAAAAAACTAAATATTTCCAAGAGTTGTTTTACTGTAATTTTAAAATTGAAAGTAGAAAATAATAGATAGTCAGATCCTTTAGGGAAATCAAATCCAAATCAACTTGATTTTCATGTGGATCAATGGGTAGAGTTATGAACATAGTACCAACAAGTTTTTATTGTGTAAGAAAGGTTTTTTAAACTTCGGGTGACTTCCTACCGATTCTTGTTACTGCGTGAATTGCCTACCACTGAATTCACCTACTGAACCACAGGCTTTAGTTTAGATAGCTGATTTAACCTCATAGATTTCAATGTTAAGCCTGTGATAAAACAATGCCTAACAATGCCTAATAAGTCAATTACAAAGTATCCTAACAGCCAACACATGCTCAATGAGTTACATAGAAAAATACTATGAAAACATCTGCAAGCATCCTTCCATTGTTCATTAAAAAAACTACTTTTTTAGTCCAAGGTTAAAGAATGCACTAACATCAAATAATATATCTATACCCTTCCTTTCTTCTCAATTAAATTTGGAATAGAACAGACTCCAAGTCTTACATAAATATATGAATATATTAGTCTCTGTTTAAAATGTCTGTTAGTACTTACTGAGAATTCTTAGAAAAATAAATATTAGAAAATGATTAGGAAAGGTTTGGGATAACAACAGAAATCACTGTCAGGACAACATCCATTTAATCAAAAATAAACAACTCCCAACATACAAAATTCCATAAATTGGACAAATTCAAATTCTCTGATTGGGCAGATATTCCAGTCTTTCAGTACCAAACATTTTAAATCTGTCTGTTGTTCATATAGATTCTACTGTTAGATTATTTTGAAGTTATCAGAATTATCTCCACACTAAATACATTTAAACTTTGTAAACCTATTCTAAATTAGGTGCAGTTGCAGAAAGCATACAATGTCTGCAATTGATTATGAATAAATCACTGAAAATGAAAAAAATGTCAGCCTTCTTTGTAGTAGTGTACTGATTAATTTAAGAGGGCTAGAGTAAAGTCACTGGTTCTCCTTTCAATTCCTACTCCTAAAACAATCACACTAGCCTGATAAGCCTGTGCATCAGTAAAAGAAAAGCAGCTATTCTTGCACAGAGCCAGAATCTGTGAATCTACTGAAAGCATGATTAACCAAATGCGTGTCAGTGACCCCTGTTTGATGATATACAGTGATGTAGTGGTATTGTATTACCTCGATGGAATGAACATCTCATTCAACTCAAGGATCCTTATTTGAAGGGCATAATCAGCTGTGACTCTGCAAAGGCCTAAGTGGCTCCCTATGCAGTCTTCTAAGAATCTGATGGTATACAAATCACTGATCTTAGTTTGACGATGGAAGTTCCCAGGGCATATTATTAGTATGTGATTGAAATTCCAAATCTCAAATGAAGTAGGAATAAGGAGAGGCAAAGAGTCCCTCACATGATCTCAGTGCAGAGAAAGTCCAAATGGCTGGCAACAAGAACACGCAGCTGAAGCCACTTGCTAGCGTCCACGGCTGCCTCTGCCTGCCACCAACCTTCTCTGCCCAATATGAACATGGAGCAGCAGCAAAAAACACAAGACCCACCTGAATCACACTGCCTACTTTCCAACAGGTAGATCTGAAAATAAGCATACCTACAGCTCATATTTGAGCCCTGACTTGTAAACTATGGTGGGAGAGAAAAAAGAAGGTTAAAGGAGGTCATTTAGCAAACGCTGATATAAGCGCGTGCATCTATGAAAACGCCTGTAATAATGTTTATCAACATCCACACTGTCAAGGAAGCCAGATATATATAATATCTAAGCGTCTCAAAGTGCAATTTAAGGTGAAAAAGTTTTGGGGAATGCCAGAGAATGTCTGTAACCGGTCTTCAGATATATAATGTCATGAGACTAGCAGTGCTAGTTTGTGCAAAGAGGTCAGTAACTGGCTGTAATGGTTTAGGAAAGGTTAATCAGGAGCCTGTGAAAAAGCTCACCCATGGAATATCATCATTTAACCCATTGATATGGGTCCCCAATTTAAACACCCATTGTTGCTCTCTTTCAAATAGACTCTTGGGGCCATTAGTCAAACAGTTAGCGGCCTTAAGCACTACTCACCGTAAATCATTGGGAGTGTGATTAGTCTAGAGAAAGTGAACGCTCAATTTGGTTGTTGTTCGTCCACATCTGATATTGCTGCGATGTTTAATGTTTATAACCTTAAACGGTCTTGTAGTCATTCATACATAACGTAACTGACAGGGGCATGTGATCATATAATGAAAATGTCACTTACCCAGTGTACATCTGTTCGTGGCATCAGTCGCAGTAGATTCGCATGTTCTGCAATAGCTCGCCATCTGGTGTTGGGCCGGAGTGTTACAAGTTGTTTTTCTTCGAAGAAGTCTTTCGAGTCACGGGACCGAGTGACTCCTCCTTTTGTCTCCATTGCGCATGGGCGTCGACTCCATCTTCGATTGTTTTTCCCCGCAGAGGGTGAGGTAGGAGTTGAATTGTAGTAATAGTGCCCATGCAATGGAGTGACTAAGTATGCACCTATTTAAGGTTGAGATGATACATATATAAATAATTGAAGGTAACTTCCAAACTGCTACAGGCTCCCGGGGAGGCGGGTGGGCACATGCGAATCTACTGCGACTGATGCCACGAACAGATGTACACTGGGTAAGTGACATTTTCAGTTCGATGGCATCTGTCGCTGTAGATACGCATGTTCTGCATAGACTAGTAAGCAGTTATTTCCCCAAAAGCGGTGGATCAGCCTGTAGGAGTGGAAGTAGTCTGAAATAATGTTCTTAATACGGCTTGACCTACTGTGGCTTGTTGTGCGGATAACACGTCTACACAGTAGTGCTTGGTGAATGTGTGAGGCGTAGACCATGTGGCTGCCTTACATATTTCTTGCATTGGGATGTTTCCTAGAAAGGCCATGGTAGCACCTTTCTTTCTGGTTGAGTGTGCCCTTGGTGTAATGGGCAGCTGTCGTTTAGCTTTAAGGTAGCAGATTTGGATGCATTTAACTATCCATCTGGCTATACCTTGTTTTGAAATTGGGTTTCCTGCATGAGGTTTTTGAAATGCAATAAAGAGTTGTTTAGTCTTTCTGATGTTTTTTGTTCTGTCAATGTAATACATCAATGCTCTTTTGACATCTAATGTATGTAGTGCCCTTTCAGCTACGGTATCTGGCTGTGGAAAGAACACTGGAAGTTCCACTGTTTGATTTAGATGGAACGGTGAAATAACCTTTGGCAAAAATTTAGGATTGGTCCTTAGGACGACTTTATTTTTGTGTAGTTGTATAAAAGGTTCCTGTATAGTAAACGCCTGAATCTCGCTTACTCTTCTCAGGGAAGTAATGGCGATGAGAAATGCCACCTTCCAGGTTAGGAACTGTATGTCGCAGGAGTGCATGGGTTCAAAAGGTGGACCCATAAGTCTAGTTAGGACAACATTTAGGTTCCATGAAGGAACAGGTGGTGTTCTTGGTGGTATAATTCTCCTAAGGCCCTCCATGAATGCTTTAATGACTGGTATTTTATATAGGGAAGTTGAATAGGTAGTCTGCAGGTATGCAGATATTGCTGCAAGGTGAATCTTAATGGAAGAGAAAGCTAGGTTAGATTTTTGTAAGTGAAGCAAGTAACCCACTACATGTTCTGGAGTTGTGTGTAATGGTTGTATTTGATTAATATGGCAGTAGCAAACAAACCTCTTCCATTTACTTGCATAGCAGTGCCTGGTGGATGGCCTTCTTGCTTGTTTTATGACTTCCATACATTCTTGGGTAAGTTGTAAGTGCCCGAATTCTAGGATTTCAGGAGCCAGATTGCTAGATTGAGCGATGCTGGATCTGGGTGTCTGATCTTTTGGTTGTGCTGTGTCAACAGATCTGGCCTGTTGGGCAATTTGATGCAGGGTACCACTGATAGGTCTAGCAGCGTTGTGTACCAGGGTTGCCTTGCCCAAGTTGGTGCTATCAATATGAGTTTGAGTTTGCTTTGACTGAGTTTGTTTACCAGGTAAGGAAGGAGAGGGAGAGGAGGAAAAGCGTAAGCAAATATCCCTGACCAGTTCATCCATAGGGCATTGCCTTGGGATTGTTTGTGTGGGTACCTGGATGCGAAGTTTTGGCATTTTGCGTTCTCCCTTGTCGCAAACAAGTCTATCTGAGGTGTTCCCCAGAGTTGGAAATAAGTGTTCAGAATTTGGGGGTGAATTTCCCATTCGTGGACCTGTTGGTGATCTCGAGAGAGATTGTCTGCGAGTTGATTTTGTATCCCTGGTATAAACTGTGCAATTAGGCGAATTTGGTTGTGAATTGCCCAATGCCAAATTTTTTGTGCTAGCAGGCTTAACTGCGTGGAGTGCGTCCCTCCCTGCTTGTTTAGATAATACATTGTTGTCATGTTGTCTGTTTTGACGAGAATGTATTTGTGAACTATTATTGGTTGGAAAGCTTTTAGTGCTTGAAAAACTGCTAGAAGTTCTAGGTGATTGATATGCAGTTTTGTTTGATGTACGTTCCATTGTCCTTGTATGCTGTGTTGATCGAGGTGTGCTCCCCACCCTGTCATGGAAGCATCTGTTGTTATTACGTATTGTGGCACTGGGTCTTGGAAAGGCCGCCCCTTGTTTAAATTTATGTTGTTCCACCACAGAAGCGAGAGGTAAGTTTGGCGGTCTATTAACACCAGATCTAGAAGGTGACCCTGTGCTTGAGACCACTGTGATGCTAGGCACTGTTGTAAGGGCCTCATGTGCAGTCTTGCGTTTGGGACAATGGCTATGCATGATGACATCATGCCTAGGAGTTGTAATACCATCTTTGCCTGTATTTTTTGTGTTGGATACATGCGTTGTATGATGGTGTTGAAATTTTGAATTCTTTGTGGACTTGGAGTGGCTACTCCCTTTGATGTGTCTATTATGGCTCCCAGGTATTGTTGTACCTTGCGTGGCAGAATTTTGGATTTTGTGAAATTGACGGTGAACCCGAGTTTGAAGAGGGTTTGTATGATCTGATTTGTGTGATTTGAGCACTGTATGAACGAATGGGCCTTGATTAGCCAGTCGTCCAAATATGGGAACACATGTATTTGCTGCCTTCTTATGTGTGCAGCGACTACCGCTAGACATTTGGTAAAGACTCTTGGTGCGGTTGTTAATCCGAAAGGCAGTACCTTGAATTGGTAATGTATTCCTTTGAATACAAACCTTAGGTATTTCCTGTGCGATGGGTGTATTGGTATATGGAAATAAGCATCCTTGAGGTCTAAAGTTGCCATGTAGTTGTGTAGTTTTAGCAATGGCAATACTTCTTGTAGTGTGACCATGTGGAAGTGGTCTGATTTGATGAAAGTGTTCACTACTCTGAGGTCTAGGATTGGTCTCAGCGTTTTGTCCTTCTTTGGTATCAGAAAGTACAGTGAGTAAACTCCTGTGTTTATTTGCGTGTTTGGCACTAATTCGATTGCATTCTTTTGCAATAGTGCCTGCACTTCTATCTCCAGGAGATTGGAATGGTGTGTTGTTAAATTTTGTGCTTTTGGTGGTATGTTTGGAGGGAATTGTAGAAATTCTATGCAATAACCATGTTGGATAATTGCTAGAACCCAAGTGTCTGTAGTGATTTCCTCCCATGCTTTGTAATAATGACCTATTCTTCCCCCTACTGGTGTTGTGTGGAGGGGGTGAGTGACATGTGAGTCATTGTTTAGTAGTAGGGGTTTTGGGGCTTTGAAATCTCCCTCTATTTCTAGGGAATTGCCCTCCTCTATATTGTCCCCGAAAACCTCCTCTATACTGTCCCTGGTAAGTGGACGGTGTTGCTTGTGAGGTGCTGGCTTGTGTGCTTTGACCCCGAAACCCCCCTCGAAAGGGCGTTTTACGGAATGTGCTGTAATTCCCTCTGCTCTGCGGGGAGTAGAGTGCGCCCATGGCTTTGGCAGTGTCCGTATCTTTTTTGAGTTTCTCAATCGCTGTGTCCACTTCTGGACCGAACAGTTCTTTTTCATTAAAAGGCATATTGAGAACTGCTTGTTGAATCTCTGGTTTAAATCCAGACGTTCGGAGCCATGCATGCCGTCTGATAGTTACAGATGTATTAATTGTCCGTGCAGCTGTATCTGCAGCGTCCATGGAGGAACGTATCTGGTTGTTGGAGATGGTCTGTCCCTCCTCAACCACTTGTTTCGCCCTATTTTGGAAGTCCTTGGGCAGATGTTCAATGAGATGTTGCATCTCGTCCCAGTGGGCTCTGTCATAGCGCGCAAGTAGTGCCTGGGAGTTCGCGATGCGCCACTGGTTTGCAGCTTGTGCTGCGACTCTTTTACCAGCTGCATCGAACTTGCGGCTTTCTTTATCTGGGGGTGGTGCATCTCCAGATGTGTGAGAGTTGGCCCTTTTCCTAGCTGCTCCTACAACAACAGAGTCTGGTGGCAGCTGTGTAGTGATGAAAGCCGGGTCCGTAGGAGGCGGCTTATACTTCTTTTCCACCCTTGGTGTGATTGCCCTACTTTTGACCGGCTCCTTAAATATGTCTTTTGCGTGCCGGAGCATACCAGGGAGCATAGGCAGGCTTTGGTAGGAGCTGTGGGTGGAGGAGAGTGTGTTGAACAAGAAATCATCCTCGACCTGTTCTGAGTGGAGGCTTACGTTATGAAATTGTGCTGCTCTAGCCACCACCTGAGAGTACGCGGTGCTGTCTTCTGGTGGAGATGGCTTTGTAGGGTAGGCCTCCGGGCTGTTATCTGACACTGGGGCGTCGTATAGGTCCCATGCGTCCTGATCTTGGTCACCCTGGCTCATGGTGGTGTGAGCTGGGGAGTGAGATGGAGTTTGTGCTGGTGAAACGTTAATCACGGGCGGAGGAGAGGGTGGTGGTGTAATTCTTTTAACCACTTTTGGTTGTGGTGCTTGTTCCGTCTGGAACTCCAACCTTCTCTTTCTCCTAATGGGGGGAAGGGTGCTTATTTTTCCTGTCCCCTGCTGAATGAAGATACGCTTTTGCGTATGGTCCACATCAGTTGCTTGTAGCTCTTCCTCAAACCTATGCTTTTGCATTTGGGAGGTTAGCGAGTGCTCTTCTGTATAAGAGCCTGAAGCTGGGTCGCTTGCAGTTTGTTTCGGCGTCGAAACTTTGTCTGCGTGTTTTTTCGGCTCCGAGGTGACTTTTTTCCTTTTCGGGGCCGAAACCTCTCGGCGTCGATCTGTTTCGGTGCCGCTGTCTCGGCGTCGAGCCGTGTCCACACCGGCATCTCGGTGTCGAGGCTTGTCTCCAGCACTTTCTCGGTCCCGAGAAGGCTGCGTGCCGGTGTCTCGACCGGAGTCGGACGATCTCGGCACTGTTTTGGCCTTTTTCGGTGCCGACGGTCGGTCACCGAATTTATGGGTGGAGCCATGGCCTGGTGGCAGTGGCGTCCCCTGGGCCTTGTAAATGTTTCTTTGTGTGGTTTTCGACGTCTTACTCACGGTTTGTGTGTCGTCGAATCCTTCGGAGTCTGAGTCTTGGATCGAGAAGGTACCTTCTTCTTCCTGTTCCTCGAACTCCCGTTGGGCTGTCGGTGCGGACGCCATTTGAAGTCTTCTGGCTCGACGGTCTCGGAGTGTTTTTCGGGACCGGAACGCACGACAGGCCTCGCAGGTGTTTTCGCTGTGCTCAGGTGACAGGCACAGGTTGCAGACCAAGTGTTGGTCTGTGTAGGGGTATTTATTGTGGCATTTGGGGCAGAAACGAAACGGGGTCCGTTCCATCGGCGTTCTTCAGCACGCGGTCGGGCCGACCAGGCCCCCGACGGAGGAACGAAAAACTACCCCGAAGGGCACCGGAGCTCTTCGATCTTCGATGCGGTGTGAAATCTAAGTACGCCGATCCCGAACGCAACAATCCCGACGAAAATCTTCCGAAATTAGCTAATTTTCCGTTCCGAAACTCGGAGCGACAGGAACACGTCCGAACCCGATGGCGGAAAAAAAACAATCGAAGATGGAGTCGACGCCCATGCGCAATGGAGACAAAAGGAGGAGTCACTCGGTCCCGTGACTCGAAAGACTTCTTCGAAGAAAAACAACTTGTAACACTCCGGCCCAACACCAGATGGCGAGCTATTGCAGAACATGCGTATCTACAGCGACAGATGCCATCGAACATACAGTTACGGGTGTTGCAATTGGTATGTTTTAGAAGACGCCATCTGCCGAGGGGGTGTAAATTCAAAGTTTCAGTTTGTGAAGTGAACGGATATACGTTAGAACTCCCACACAGGTGGTGGCCTTGCACTGGTGGGAGTTGCCACAGGGTAGTTTGTCTAGTTTCTGAAGTCAAAATCCTGGGGCAAGTATGTACTACTAGGTCTTTGATATTCCTAGTCCGTTTGAAAGCGAACAAAGGTTTTGGAATGACCTCACCGCCACTTCAGAGGATAGACCACCATTTATTGATAGTATTGGACAGAGGGGTAGAAGTGTAAACACGTCAGTCGGGCAGTTAGGTACTGTTGTCAGTAGTGCCTCTCTATAGTTGTTGCGAGCCCGTTTGCAGGCCGAGTTAATTTTCAGACGTGGGTAATGTCTTTAGTACCCCTAAATGGACTTATCTTTTCCAAATATGTGCTACTAAGTATGAAGTATATTATTTTTATTGACTACATATTTACCAGTCTCTTTCGCTCTTGTAACCATTGATGCTTCTTTGATCCACACAGAGTGACGTTAGTCCATTGGCTCGCACTTTCCTAAGGAACCCAGCCCTTAATATAGGAAGGTAAGGAGTTTTTCATTGCGAGTTATGTCACATTCTGCATGGCAGCACGTCAACATGGAGTATCACAACACTATTATTTGTGTTATACATTTCGATGATTCATACTGTATTGTAAACATACTTTGTGTTGCATTTTCTTCTGCACAGGTTCTTACCTATTTAAGTCACGAGTTGTGTAGCACTCCTCGTAAGTTACTTTTTTTGCCCTTCAGACCTTTAAATTTAACTAGGGTATGTAGTGTAGCTTAGGAGACATTTGTTTTGGTCCTGATGAAGCACCACATGATCCGTATGGACTTCGAAGGCGTGAAACATGTTGACCTCATATAACAGCTAAAGGGAGATTGTCCCTATTAGTTTTTTGGTGTTAGTAGAGTGGTGGAACTTTATTTCTATGCCACTACCTTGTGTTTTTAACATTGACCGAGAGCCTCAACGCCTATTAAAACACATTGTTTTGAGGTTCTTGAGCCAATTTTAACCTCCTTTTCCCCTGCTCTTCCCTGATAGTAGGTTTAAATTCATTCCTACTTTAATCACGGCACACACTTCAAATCAAGATCTCTGGCAAAGGGCCCCCTTGTGGGGCCCATCAGACACTGCAGCGCCAGTCTGACGAGGAGCTAGCCCTATGATGAAGCATGACATCCATTGGATGTGTATGGGCTCTTGCTTCTAATTTTAGAAGTGTCTCTAGAACCCGTGTTCTTAATTCTTTCCTGATCAATCAGACTGTGAGAATGGCCTCCTCTTTTTCCACTAAGACCTTGTTGTGTGGGTTCCACTAGGGCTTCCTGATTAACCCTTTTTTTTTTAATTTGCATTGATGTTGTATACTAATGACCCTCAAATAGTGGTGTCAGTGGCAGATGGTCCCACAGCAGCTGATTACCTCCATGAGTGCATGCTGAATGTTACGAAATGGATAAGTATGGTTGCTCTGAAATTTAATGGAGACAAAACAGAGCTTATCTATTTTGGCGTGCCAAACCTGACTCAATGCCCAACTGATGGCCGAGTAGGTTAGAGGAACCACCTATTCCAGCTTAAATGGGAAAAAGCCCAGTTGCCATTATTGATGCCAAACTAACTTCAGATAAGCAGGCAAATGCAGTCCCCGCAGCCAGTTTTGTGCAACTGAGGCAGGTTCTTCCTCTTCTCCCTAAGCAAACCCACACCCTTTGCTGCAGGCTCTGGCTTTATCTTGCAGCCTGTTTTATGCAACTGAGGCAGGTTTGTAATAGTATCCCTCTTTTCCCTAAGAAAACCCACACCGTTTGGTGCAGGCTCTGGTTTTATCTTGACTGTAGTATTGCAATGCATTATATTTAGGCCTACTCCAAAACACTGTCCAGAGTACATGTCCAGAAAGGCACTGCTAAGCTGCTGACCAAGAAAAGTAAATTAAAATCGTCATCAGCAGCCCTGAGGGAACTTCTTTGGCTCCACATAAAGCAGACAATTCTGTTTAAAACTGCCTGCATCACTCTAATACATAACTGACCCTATCATTATCACTGAAAAACTTAGGATGTATACTCCTAACAACCGGAGACTACATATTTCATAACACCGCAAAGAATCAAGAGCAGGAGAAAAGGGGGCTGATAATTTACTTTCCTGGCTCCAAAGGGCTGGAGCTCCATACCTATTAATTTGAGAGTGGAACCTAATTGCTGGCATTTCGCCAACACCAGAAAACATGGCTTTTCAATCAGGTCCAATCTTTCTGAAAGCTTTCTGATTAAGCATGAGGATATTAACTTGGGTTTTTGATGTGCATTATAAATAATTTTCATCATCATCAAGTCACCAGGAGGTGCAAGGAATAAACACCAAGAAACCGGGCCTTCTCATCTATGTCCACAGACTGTAGAAACATATCCCATCAGGCCCTTTCCCCCTCAGGTGCCAGGCCTTTTTTTTGGCTATTTGAGCAGTTCGCACTTAGGCCCTCATAACCTTTTGTCCACATAAGCTACCCACGCCAAATTTGCGTCCTTTTTTTTCCAATATTCTAGGGATTCTAGAGGTACCAATGAGTTTATGGGTTCCCCTAAAGGAGACCAAGAAATTAGCCAAAATACAGCAAAAAAATCGTTTTTTTTAGTAAAATGGGAAAAAAAGGCTGCAGAAGGCAGCTTGTGGTTTTTTCCCTGAAAATGGCATCAACAAAAGGTTTGCAGTGCTAAAATCACCCGCTTCCCAGCTTTCAGGCACAGGCAGACTTGAATCAGAAAACCCAATTTTTCAACACAATTTCGGCATTTTACTGGGTATACCCATTTTTACTATTTTTGTGCTTTCAGCCTCCTTCCAATTAGTGACAGAAATGGGTGTGAAACCAATGCTGGATCCCAGACTACTAAACATTTCTGAAAAGTAGACAAAATTCTGAATTCGAGAAAGGGTAATTTGTGTTGATCCTACAAGGTTTTCCCACAGAAAATAACAGCAAAAAGAAAAAGAAAATTGAAATTGAGGTAAAAAAACAGCCATTTATCTCAATGTTTTACTCTGTAACTTTTCCCGTATGTCAGATTTTTTGAAGCAATATACCGTTACATCTGCTGGACTCTTCTGGTTGTGGGGATATATAGGGCTTGTAGGATCATTAAGAACCCTAGGTACCCAGATCCAATAAATGAGCTGCACCTTGCAATGGGTTATCATTCTATATCGGGTATACAGCAATTCATTTGCTGAAATATAAAAAGTGAAATATAGGTATCAAAAAACCCTTTGTATTTCCAAAATGGGCACAAGATAAGGTGTTGAGAAATAGTGGGTATTTGCACATCTCTAAATTCCGGGGTGCCCTTACTAGCATGTGAATTACAGGGCATTTCTCAAATAGATGTCTTTTTTACACACTGTTTTACATTTGGAAGGAAAAAATGTAGAGAAAGACAAGGGGCAATAACACTAGTTTTGCTATTCTGTGTTCCCCCAAGTCTCCCAATAAAAATGGTACCTCACTTGCTTGTGTAAGCCTAATGCCCACGACAGGAAATACAACGTGGACACATCACATTTTTACATTGAAATCGGACGTGTTTTTTGCAAAGTGCCTAGCTGTAGATTCTGGCCTCTGGCTCAGCCAGCACCTATGGAAACCTACCAAACCTGTGCATTTTTTAAACCTGGACACCTAGGGGAATCCAAGATGGGGTGACTTGTTGAGCTCTCACCAGGTTCTGTTACCCAGAATCCTTTGCAAACCTTAAAATTTGGCCAAAAACACAATTTTTCCTCACAATTTGGTGACAGAAAGTTGGAGACTCTGATAGGAGGCACAAATTTCCTTCCACCTAGCATTCCCCCAAGTCTCCCGATAAAAATGGTACCTCACTTGTGTAGGTATGCCTAGTGCCCGTGACAGGAAATGCCCCAAAACACAACGTAGACACATCACATTTTTACATTGAAATCGGACGTGTTTTTTGCAAAGTGCCTAGCTGTGGATTTTGGCCTCTAGCTCAGCCGGCACCTAGGGAAACCTAACAAAACTGTGTATTTTTTTTAAACTAGACACTGAGGGGAATCCAAGATGGGGTGACTTGTGGGGCTCTCAACAGGTTCTGTTACCCAGAATTCTTTGCAAACCTCAAAAATTGGTCAAAAAAATACTTTTCCCTCACATTTCGGTGACAGAAAGTTCTGGAATCTGAGAGGAGTCACAAATTTCCTTCCACCCAGTGTCCCCCCAAGTCTCCTGATAAAAATGGTACCTCACTTGTGTGGGTAGGCCTAGTGCCCGCAAAAGGAAATGGTCCAAAACACGTTTTTCACCCTGAACTCAGCAGCCATAAAGGGAAACCTACCTAACCCAAACATTTATGAAAACTAGACACCCGAGAGAATCCAGGGAGGTGTGACTTGCGTGAATTCCTCAATGTTTTCTTACCCAGAATCCTCAGCAAACCTCAAATTTAGCTAAAGAATCAATTTTTTTCCACATTTCTGTGGGATAAATTTCCACCCAATGATCCCCTCAGTCTCCCGGTAAAAATTATACCTCACTTGTGTAGGTGGGCCAAGTGCCTGTGACAGGGAAGAGCCAAAAACATGTTAAAATTGAGGAGAAACCAAAGCGGGTCCAAAAGGGCAGTTTGGAATAAAACATTTCTAGGCTGACAAGTGGGCAAAAATTTTATCGGTATAGATGAGACAATGCTGGGTGGTAGGAATTTTGTGGATTCCTGCAGATTCCGGAAGGTTCCATCACAAAAATGTGGAAAGAATTTATGATTTCCAGCAAAGTTGGTGGTTTGCAGGGCATTGTGGGTAAGAAAATGGTGCGGGGTGCATGTGAAGCACACCACCCTGGACTCACCCAGATGTGTCTAGGTCTTTTGGATTTTTCTACATGGCAGCGTCCCGATGTCCAGAAAGTACAGTCCTCACCATTCCAAGTGGGACGATTTTGAGAGTTAGCCAAGCTCTCATGGCCCAAATGTAAAACCAAAACGCAAAAAAATCAAATGTCCTCTTGCTTGCCGGATAAGATGTTTTAGTGTGCGGGGTGAGAGCTGAAAAACTGTTACCCCCTTCAGCTGGGGTGGGGGCATAACCATGCCCATACTGGTTGGTAGCGACCACCACACTATTTTTAGTTTTGTTTTTTAATTCCCTGGCATCTTTTTGCCCCCCCGTGGTGTGTATCAGGGGTAATTTTCCCATATTCCCACTGGTGGGCAGAACAACTTTGGCCCCATTTATTTGGGGTGGAGTTATGGCCACACCACTACCCTCTTATTTTGAAAAAAGAATCTTCCCTGGTCTCAGATGGGCTTTCTGCCCCTCTTGGGGGCAGATAAGCCGATCTGCCCCAGAGGGGGGCTGATATGGCCAACAGTAATGTGCCCCCATGGGGAGCGACCCTTGCCCAAGGGGCTGCCCCCAAACAAAACACACACACCAATCTTTGGTGCCTAAGTAGTTTCTGCCCCCCAACCTAATAGAAATAGGCCGATCTGCCCCCAAGGGGAGCAGAAATGGCCTAAAATAAATTTGCCCCCCCCCTCCAGGGGAGCGACACTTGCCTAAGGGGTCGCTCCCCTAATGTGAAACTGAGAACAAAAAGAAAATCCCTGGTTTCTTGTGCAGAAATTGCCTAGTTCATTTTGCCTCCAGGGGAGAGACCCTTGCCTAAGGGGTTGCTCCCTACATATAAAAATAAAAACACACACAAAAAAAAAGATCCCTGGTGTCTAGGGGTTTCTGCCCTCCTCCGGGATGCAGATGGGTCTAATTATAATAGGCCGTTCTGCCCCCAGCAGGGGCAGAAATGGCCTAAAAATATTTTGCCCCCAAGGGGCCGCTCCCCTTATGTATAAATATCAACAACAAAAAATCCCTGGGGTCTAGTGGCATTTCTGCCCCCTTGGGGGCAGTCTGGGTTAATAAAAATCAGCCGATCTTGCCTAAAGACAATTTGCCCCCCAGGGGAGCGAACCTTGCCTAAGGGTTCGCTCCCCACATAAAACAAATATATATATATATATATGTATATATATATATATATATATATATATAAACCAAAAAATATATATATCCCTGGTGTCTAGGGGTTTCTGCCCCCCTGGGGGCAGATTGGCCTAATTAGATTAGGCCGATCTGAAAAGGCCTAAAAATAATTTGCCCCCTTGGAAAGCGGCCCTTGCCATTAGGGGCCGCTCCTATTATGACAAACAAAAACAAATTCCCTGGTGTCTAGTGGCATTTCTGCTGTCCGATCGCATCACAATCAGGCAGCAGGAATGTTGAGAGAGAGACATGAAAGGAGAGGCCTTTCCTCTCCTTTCATGCCTATCCCGCCCCCTCCACGTGATCGGAGGAGAAATGCTTTCGCATTTCTCCTTCGATCCGCGCTGGAAGCTCAGCTTCCAGCGCAGAGGGGTAGGCCTCTGATGAGGTTAGCGTGAGATCGTGCGCTGACGTCATCAGACGTCACGGGCAGGGTGTAAGGGGAAGCGATTCCCCTTCCATCCCTGCCCAGGGAAAGGGGGTGCTTGGCCATCGGGGGGAGCACTAGCGCTTCCCCCGGGGGCATATAGCAGGATGAACTGGTCTCGTCCTCAGCACCAGGCAACCGTTGTCAAGGGCGAGACCAGCTCGTCCTGGGCACCCAAGGGGTTAAAATATTCATTTCTATCACACTTGAGAGTGACAAAAAAGTGCTTCTTTTCTGCTTTCCTAACTGCTGAATGTACATAATTTATTTACAGTTATTCACATTTCGTTGTGTTTTACAAACATATGACATCCTAGATCCTCTCTTTTCATTTCACATGCCCTCTACCACTGTAAGATTGTCACATAATTCACTTTACTTTTCTTTCTCTGACTGCTAAGCGAGAAGAGGTTGTAAACACCAATCCCCGCATTAAAAAATAAGCATCAATATATAGAATTGAAAGGCATCTTTATTTATTGTTTGGAGATTCATGACCCACAAAAAATCGAAGACTGAGTCATTTTCCATTAAAATGGGTATCATTTAAAAAGATTTCTTAGGGTTGTTTACGTCTAAGGGGTGGAGGCCTACACTCTCTTGCAGATCCCCAGCAATTTTAATGATCACAAACAATAACGAATATAACAAAGGATTGTCTCTCAGTCTGACACCAGCCCTACAGATCCCCAAAACACAAAGAAAGATGTAGTTGATAATAGACTTCATGGAAGAAGGTATTGGGCAGCCGAGAGAGGAAGCTTTAATCCTTCTCAAACCAAAGACAAACCAAAGGGGTAGTTTGTGATTGCCAATTATAGCAGGGAGTGAGGTTCTTCTCCCATTCACCTCCCCAAGCTGGTGTTAGGTTTCACATATTCGATGGTGCGCAATGCAACCTTTACTCCATAGAAATGGGAATTTTAAAAAATAATCACATTGGAAAATTTACATTACTTACTCTGTTTGTACACCATGTCTACCTTGCACAACGTCTGGCGACACTACAAAAGACATCTTAATCTGTCTCGGGTCCACTTTTGCTCTGAGGCTTGATGGACAGTTGCTTTTCCATGAACATTTGCGCTTTCCATTGCATTAGAACCTTTTCTTAAATGGAAGCTCCTCAAAAGTCTTCTTCAGTAACAGGTAAAACATGGACAATTTTTCTGCAGATCTTCACTATCTCAATTTATGGGCTATATCATTGGTTCTCAACCTGTGGTTCGAGGAAACCTGGGGATTACGAAGCTTACTCAGGGGGTCCGAGACTGTTTTACAAAATTAAATAATAAAGTATATAGAAATAAAAGAGCATCATTGAACATTTCAAAACATTTTCTATATTTGATTGTGCATTAATCAAAATATTTTAATATTTGAGCATTTCTTTGGTGTATATCTGTTTTGTGTTCAAATCATAGACGTTGCTTATGTTAGGGCTCCCTTGATTCCAGTAATGCTTCAGTGGGGGTCCACAGAAGTTAAAAGGTTAAGAACCGCTCAACTGTATTATATGCCTCATTTTTTTCCCCAAGAACAGTAAGGAGCGAATTTCTGGAACAATTTAAAGGTGGAAGTCAGGTCATTAAGTTGCTTTGAGAAAACTGTTTAATGGTTACTTTGTAATTCTGCCCTGGGACACAGAAAATATTCACCAGGAATCTACAAATGGGTCTGCCCTGCAATCTGTGGGTGTGAATGCCAGCGAACAGCAGCGTGCTGCGTTACAGAACGGCGTGCAGCAGTGACAGATTCACCTGGGTTTGCAGTGAATTCCACTAATTGGCAAACTCTCTTGCTTACATAGCAGTCACTGTGTCTACACCTCTGTGGGAGTGAGAAGAACGCCCCCCCCCCCCCCAATCAATGCAATGTTCCAGTTGAATAGCATGACTACATTGTTTATATGAATTAATTCAAAATAACTTCATTTCTGACAGAAAACAATGTATACAAAGTAATTCAAATTAACTTTATTTCTGTCAGAAAGCAATCTTTCTTTTTTTTTTTGCACTCAGAGCAGACAGAACTAAGGGTTGAGCATTAGAAATGTCTGCCCACTTAAAGCACTGAGGGTGATAATGTAGTGCTTCGAGCTCCTGTAGCAATAGGTCATCTTCCTAAAATGTTCCCACTAGGCCCTGAGCTCTAATCTCAGATAGCCCATTTTAAGTGTTTTAAACTGACAAATCCCTTAATCTCTTAATGCACAGTTCCCTCATTTGCCGACTTCAGAGTTATCATAGGTATAGTGACACCCAGCACGTCTATACTGAGTATTTCTAGCAGGTGTGTGCTATATAGAAGTATGCTAGGCTGCCTTCCTATGACACATGTACGACTCCTCATTGGTCAATTTATTGGACATAGATCACAGACTGGATTTGCTCCAAACTTGTTTAAAGCTGCACTGTAGACGTCTTTTAATTAGAGATATCTTGGGAGGAGAAAAGGAATGCAATCACATACCAACAGGAGTGATAAGGAGAGCAGGTGAGAGAAGAGCCATATTGTGTTTATTAGGCAGTTTATTAGGTTGCTGGAGCATTAGACCAACCCACTAGTGGGCACAATGAAGGGTTTGTGAAAACATCTGCAGATGCTAATGCTGCAAATGCTTCTTGGGCAAGACGTTCAACTCTCCCCTCTTGAATAGCCACTAGCGTGAGGACTTCTGATGGAAGTACAGTCACGATTCAAGAATGATGCCGCCCTCTCCCAATTCCCACACGGAGCTGGGGGCCAGGAGGAGCATTTGGACAGAGTGCAGCTATAGACATACTTCCGTCTGGTTTCATGGCTGGAAGAGGTAATATCGAAGTCAATATAATCTACACTAAAATCCACTACTGAGAGGGATTATTAATCACACTGCTTTGGGCACAAGTGTTGCAAATACCAGACTCGGACCATGACAGGACTTAATATAATTTACTTTCCCGATTTTGAATGTTGATATTTTTCAGGGACTGTCTCTCCTAATCATTTGTTGGCTAAGAGCTGGAAAACAGTGATTTATCAAACTAAGCAATGATATAATGGCTAATAAAGTTGGGTGCTATTTTCTCCGATGTCATAAATGAAACGCCATATAAATATGATGCATTATGGATAATTGTATTATGGTGAAATAATGTCAATTAGAGGCCGTATTGAATTTATTAAGCACAAGACTGAAGATACAGTGTTTGTAAATGTCAGTAGAACGGTCAAATGGAGTTGGACGAAAACTAGGAGGTATTTTTTTGCAATCTTTTTTCAGTTCTGTGGAAATCTGCCACTTCACAAAGGTTGCGAGGATTTTACTTTTTCCAAGATATTATTGATTTTTTTTCTGATGTCGGTCACACACACCCTTACTTACTTAGCCTAAACAAAAATGCTGTTTGCAAGACTGACAACAGAAAACAGTAAGGCCCTCAATTTGAGCCGGCCAGAGCAGAACCCCGTGGGGAGTGGCGCATTTAGGGGCCAAGTCGTTGGGGGTAGTTAAAGGATCCCACTCCAGCTGATTCTGAACAGCCATGTGGTCATGCACCTGGAATTACTGGGTGTGGCAATACCAGTCTTGGAATTACCAGGTGCAAAAACACACCTGGTAAACCCATATGCAGGGCTGTTGCGGTGAAAGATAACTTATCAAATATATAAACAAAGAGACATTGGTATGGAAATTAACATATATTGTACGATAAGCTTACCAGCCCGGCTCCCAAATGAAGTGAAAAGGGACTGACACTGGGTGCCCCAGTGGAGTCAGAAAAGGAACAGAAAATGTAATCACAGTGAAAGAAAGGGTCAGTGTTGCAGTGTCATGTTAGACGTCTCTTGTTTTTATAAAACCAGAACATGAACTTACAAGAAATTACTGATAATTTAGTTTGCAGCTAGAGGAACCACCTTTACATTATACGTTTGGGAACTTACCCATATTGCAAGTTTCACTTGATTCCCGTCGACGATCAATCGTTTTACTTTGAAATCAACACCTGATTTATGAAAATATGAAAACATTTTGGTAAATTCCTTATAGCTTAGCCACCCTATAAATACACTAAAATCATTGTTTTTAGACTAGTTTACAAAAATTACATAGCACAAAAGGCTGTTAAGGTAATGAAGAGCCAAGCTTGGCTCAAGCCTAACTTTTAGCTTGGCTCAGGGTTTTTCTGTAGGCTAAGCCAGAGCTGAGCGTCGATTTTCTGTCAGGACTAAGCAGATTGGTCCCAAATAGTGCAGAACAGATTTTCAAATGCAACATAGAACTAAAACATGCATGATTGCCTTGGGTACATCATGAAGCTGTCAAGCACTCTTAACTTATCTCAAGGACCAAAGAAAACCATATGCCTCAGATGTTTCCGTGTTGATGAATCCCACATTGTATTAAGATCATAACATGCCATAGATAGCAGCAAAATACTTGTAAAGTGATTAAATCATGTCAGGAGTGTTCATATCGTATTGGGCCAGAAGGACCAAGAGTAAGAGTTTTTTAAATGTGATATTCTAAACAAAGTGTGAGCGTCTCAATGTCCCATGCTTTCAAAGCTGTCTTCAAAGCTATGGATCTCTGCACCTTGGTATGAGCACAATTGTACTGAAACTGGGACTGACATAAATAGCTTCCCATTTGATCCTCAAGAGATACAATTATTTGACCAGAATATAATACCAGGTAAGTGAAGCAGCTTACTTCCGGTTTCACAGACACCCCATTTGCCACTAATGTAGTGATATCCCTTCTCAATGTGGAATACAACCAATGTCTAAACTTCACATTGGCAGAAATGACTTGCTATCTCAAAAATGATGCTGTTGATACATCTCCCTGGCTTAATGTAACAGTTGTTTGATCAAAACATAGTAAGAAAGGCAATCGTTGAACCCAGACAGCCTGTTTTCCAAAATTACATAAATGTTAAAGTTCCAACCTTCTTGGCAGATTACATCATACAGTTCCAGAACAAATAACTCTGCAATAAGAATACTAGCAACCAGACATGGGCAGATCACAAAGTGAGTTCATTGTTGATCAATACAAAAAAGTGACATGACAGCAAACATATTGGATGCATGCACACTGATCAGGGTGGGAAGTCGAGAGCATAACTTAGGCTTCTTACTTCAAAAACGTAAAGGGGGTGGCGGGCAAATGATGACACAATAGGTCTCAAAACCCCAAAAATGTCCTTAAAAAAGGAACATTCTGGAATACCATTTGTTTGTGATTGCTAGAGATGCAGCACTATTTAAAGAGAACAGTTTTTTTCTCTACAGTGGATGGGCCCCATAAGCATTAGACCAACATTGATGTCTATGATTTACAGGACAAGTATGTTTGTTTACATTATGCTGCAGTGACCATGAAAATCCTTACCATGATCACGATCCAATCACAGAACGGTCAATAATAAGCTTTATTTGGTGCAAATGTTGAAAAGGAGGCACATGATTCGGCTGGTACATATCAAGTCTATATATCAACTTGAACAGCTATCAACACCTGCACTGGCCAGGTAAGGCATGGCCCCGGCTAGCCTGTAATCAACTGTAGTAATCTGCTCCTCCGCAGGAATACTACGCATAGTGATCACGGTGCTGAATAACTGTATTGCAGAGGTGTGGCAGACCCGAAGCCTTTTGGCACAAGCATTGAATATTGATCGTGGTGGGTACATGTTGAGTTTTCAGACATAGCTACAGTGACGGCAGTGAAGAATTAATGCAGACTAAGAGCATCTCACATCCTAATCGTCGTTGTAATAAAAAACGGACATAACTCAATCGTACATATGTGTCAGTATTGCATGGGGTTGAATGTGATTTCAGGCAATCAATTGATTACGCTATTCATTAAGGTTTGATGCATTACATTGTTTTGAATAATCAACTGATTGACATCAAATGGCATGCTATGAAATTCAAGTTAATTCTTCAATGTAATATTGATTTATATACTGGAATGATTTATGATGATTTCTGTGTTACAACTAAAGACTAAGATCTGCAATGCTTTAATCTGTCTGTACTGTTCACTGGTGCCACTGATTGCATTTATGTGGGAGAATCCACCGTGATCATGTCTCACTGCCTGAGCTTAAATGCGTTGGGTCCACCTCACATCTGCAATAACATTCACCAGCACCATGATCGGTGTTTTCTTTTGCTGCAGTGAGGCAGCCTGCATATATTGGATTTTAGATAATGACACAATTACGGACGAAATTACGCACAAATATGTAAGCATACGAATTTTTAAGCTTACCTATGGTTGAACCAATTTGTTTGTCAAACGTGTCATCAGTGAATCTCAGCAAAAGACTACAGCAGAGAGACAGAGAAAAGAAAGAAAAAGTTATTGGCGTCACGAAGCTGAACTAAAAAACACTTTGCATTGTTAGATGGTATGCAAGTAGAAATCGAAACTGCCATTTACTGGTACCAAGCTGGTCTAATATACAGGGGCATTGTGCTCTAGTACATCAGACCTGCCACAAACGAGATCAGACTAGTCCAGTGCAATTAGTCCAATCTAAATCTTTCTGTAATCAACCCACATCACACGAGCCCGGGTGGAAGAAGGTCCATAAGCAGGTCCAGCCTACTCCAGAGATCATAGTACTCGGACCAAAAGGGTAATAAACAGGCGTCATAGTGTGGTTTTGCAGAACTGTTTACATTTGGCACCAGTGGGATGCAAATGTTTATGTTAAAAAGAAGTAATATGAATTTTTAAAAAATAGTTTATTATTAGGTATTGGACTGTAGAACACAAATTACATAAAACATTGGCAAATTATAAAAGTGCTCGGAAAATTAGGTTTCTGGTGGAGGAGATGAAACCCTACTCAAGCCGCAACCACAATTCCTGTCACAGTGTGGCACAAACAAGCCTCAAATTAACCTGTGCTCGACCCTATGGTACCTTGGCATAAAGCAGTTAGGTTTAACTTTGAGGCAATGTGCAAATTATTTGTGCAGTACTTGAAACAGTAGTAAAGTTAAACACAACACAAAAAATGCCACAACAGTTTAGAAAAACAGAGCAAAATGTGATAAATATATCAAGACCAAAATTACAAAAGTGCACTGAGTAGCACCGGAGATATGCAGCTTTAAAGATTTTCAGTGAAAATAGCACCCAATATTCCAAAGCACCACTTGCAGATATCTGGTCATGCAAGACTGAAGGAAAGTCATAAATTTCAGGAAAAGAGGGTCAAATACAGGGATAAGGCTTGTCCAGCTGAAAAGTTACTTCCTCAGTCCAGCGCAAAAGAGTCCCATTTGTGGTGGAGGGGGCCATTAGGAGCAGAGAAGCGTCACAGACGGTCGTCAATGTAGCATGAAGGGCAGGCCTGGTGTCATGAATGGTTGTCGCTGTGGCGCGAACAGCAGGCCTGGCATCATGGATGGTTGTTGTTGTAGCGCCAAGATCTTCTTGTTGTCGGATGCGGTTGGGCCGGAGCTTTGCAGTGGCGCTCCCCATTAGTAGTTTGACAGAACATCCCACTGGTGGGCAGAGCGAGTGACAAGGTACTGTCAATGGGCCTATTTGTGACCCAAAAAGTTCAATTCAGCTCCACTGAGGGAACACCAAGGAGTCAGGACCAGAGGGGAACCACTTGGAGGCCAGGGGCTTGCTTCAGCTGGGTCTGGAGGCTGGATCAGGTGATTGAGAGCCTGTTATGTCTCTGTTACTCTAAACAGGAGGCAAAACAGGAGGCAAGCAGACCAGCCTTTGGAGTCATTCTGGAGGTCCTTTGTTTGGATGCAGGTCCATTCCCTCTAACGTAGGCAGGATGGCAGCAGGGCAGCAATCTAGCAAGGCAGCAGTGAAGCAGGGCAGCAGTTCCGCAGAGTGGAAATCCCTTCAGCAGCACAGCAGTCCTTCTTCCAGGCAAAGTCTTCACAGGTCCAAAAGTGCACTGAAGGGTTGGTGTCTGAGTCCCAATATTTACACCCGGTGCCTCCTATGAAGTAGAAGAACCTTCTAGAGGTTTCCCTTTGAAATGCATAGGTTTCCTGCTTTCCCTGCCCTGGCTCCAGAGTATCTCCAGGGGGTATTCAGTCCTTTGTGTGGATGCAAGACACAGCTTATTCAAGTGTAAGTATGGTTATGCCAATCTCCGCCCTCCCATTTTGCAAGTGATGGCCCATCCAGGCACGGCTAAGCTCTCTATTGTGTGTGGCTGTCTAGGAGGAATACACTAAGCTTAACTGCTAGCTTCACCCAGTCATGTGATCCAGCGACAGGCTGCAGGCTCTAAATGGCTAAGGCAGGAAAATGTTAACTTTCTAAAAGTGGCATTCTCTAAATTGTAATTGAAGGTTCAACTTTGTCATATGAGAGAATTTTCCATTAGAATTCCAAACCCCCCACCCCCAAACATGAACTGGTTGCCCTGTTCCCATTTGGACGTTACAGCTTATTAAATATAGTAAGTAACTCCAATGTTATCCTATGAGAGAGGTTTCAGTAGTGAAAAATGAAGTTGAGTTTTTCACTACCAGTAAAACTTAAAAGTAGCTGGCCAACGTTTTCAGTACACTCCTTCCTACCCTCTCAACTGTCCAGGGCCTACCCAATGGTGCCTTGTATGTATTAAAAGGTAAGGTGTGAGTCTGGCAAAAGGTTTCTTGCCAGGTTGAGTTGGTACTTGAAAACTGCACACACAGACTGCCATGGCAGGCCTGAGACATGTTTAAAGTGTTACTTAGGTGGGTGGCACAATCAGTGCTGCAGGCCCACTAGTAGCATTTAATTTAAAGGCCCTGGGCACAGGTAGTGCTACATTATTAGGGACTTACAAGTATGCCAATAGGGAAACATCCTTAACAACGCGTCCTGAACGACACAGACGTTTTCAACGCAAGCGTAACCACGTTTGCCTGAACAGCACATGCCTTTTTCTGTGCTCTAACCACGCATGTGCTGACCTACGCATATGCGTTGTTAAGGCACAGAAAAAGCCACGCGGTTTTCGGGAGAGGACGAAGTGAGGTAAGTGGCGCTGCGGCAGGGATTAGGGTGGGGGTGTAAATATATATATTTTTTTCAAGGGATTAGAGTGGGGGGTCAGGGTATTTCTATTTTGTTTTTAAGGGGCTGGGCGTTTAAGTATTTTTTTTTAAGGGGCGGGGTGCACGTTTATTTTATTTTTATTTAGGGTGGGGTAATTTATTTTTAAAGGGGTGGAGGAAGATTTAAGGAAGGAGGGAGGAGAGAAGAGAAGGAAGGATGGGGAGAGGATGCAGTGAGGTAAGCAGGGTTGGGGCAGGGCTGGTGGATAGTTTTTAGTGGTGGTGGTGGATTTAGGGGTTAAGGTGGGTGGGGAGTCAGGGTAATTTAGTTTTTGGGGGTGGGGGTTAGGATCGTTTTTTTTAGGGTTTAGGGTGGGTGGTGGGGTCGGGGAAGTTTACTTAGGGGGAACATTTTCAGGCTCAGGGCGGGTCAGGTAGTTTACTTGGGAGAAGGTTTAAGGGCACAGGGCAGGTGGGGGTGTAGGGGTAACTTACATTTTAGGAGCAGGGGTAGGGTAGATTTTATTTTAGGGCTCAGCGTGGGTAGGGGGTTTTGGGCTAGTTTTGTTTTATGGGGTGGGGTGGGGGTCAGTAATTTAGTTTTTGGGGGTGGGGGTTAGGATCGTTTTTTTTAGGGTTCAGGGTGGGTGGTGGGGTCAGGGTATTTTAGCTTCTTAGGAAGGGGGTGAAGGGTCAGGATAGTATTTTTGTTAGGGCGCAGGGTGTGTGGAAGGTCCCAGTAGTTTACTTTTTAGGGGCAGGGCTTGGGGTCAGGGTAGGTTTTTTTTTTAGGGGTCAGGGTGGGTGGGAGGGTCTGGGTACTTTACTTTCTAAGGAAGGGGTTGAGATAGTATTTTTTATAGGGTGGGTGGGGGGGGGTCGGAGTAGTTCATGTATTAGGGGTGGGGGTAGTTTTGGGCCTCAGGGCGGGTGGGGAGGTATCATAGAACCACGCATGCCAAGTCACATGCCGTTTCCATACATGCCCTTACTAGGCATGCTTTTACAACAAAATGTGTTGTAAAGGCATGTGTTGTGAAGGCATGTGCTGTAAAGGCCGGAGTGGAAACAACGTGGTCGTTGTTCTGACTGAGTTGATAAGGCATACGTTGTTCAGGCATTCGTCGTTCCATCATACAACCATGCCAATATGCCAATAAATATGCCAATAGGGTATAAGCTAATTGTACCATGTTTTAAGGAAAAGGCACAAGCACTTTAGCACTAGTTAGCAGTGGTAAAGTGTGCAGAGTCACAAAAGCCAACACAAACTGATTCAGAAAACAGGAGAGTGAAGGCAAAACATTTGGGGATGACCCAGCAGAAAGGGTCAAGTCCAACAAGCACCATAAAAGCAAATAAATCTTGTTACACAAAGCTGCAATGAAACAATATAATTTTATTTTGCGTTTTCAGGTATCTTTCAAGTATTTCTCAAGCGCTACAGCTACTGGGGCAGTTTCCAAATCAAAGACAAATCCAAATGATTCAGCAATATTCTGTAAAATACCAGCTAATAACAAGCTAATTACAATATGGGTAAATATACATTCAGCATTGAAAATAGTATATGCTAACAACAGGTGGTACACAGTGTCAGTGACCTCCGTACCATGCTCACACATCGTAGACGGGTCTCCTAAAAGTCTGCTGCAATAATTGCTTGTTTTAAACAATATGCTCAACCTCATGTTTGAAAGCAATCACTGTAAAGAAGGACTCAACATGTACATCAAATACCTGGACACGCCATAAAAGGGTATATAGTTGCATTCCAAATTCAGCAACTGTCCTTCGCAAAGATTAAACAACAAAGTATGTGAATCTACAACTGAATACTTTAAACATAAATGGTAAGACATAGTTGTAGGAAAATGTCTTCTTGTTGCAGTTACCCCCCCACTTTTTGCCTGATACTGATGCTGACTTGACCCACATGTGTGCTGGGGCCCTGCTAACCAGGCCCCAGCACCAGTGTTCTTTCACTAAAAATGTACCATTGGGTCCACAATTGGCACACAGATACGTCCCTTGCAAAAGGTACCAGTGGTACCAAGGGCCCTGTGACCAGGGAAGGTCCCTAAGGGCTGCAGCATGTGTTGTGTCACCTTAAGGGATCCCTCACCAAATACATGCACACTGCCAGGGCAGCTTGTATGTGTTGGTGGGGAGAAAGAGATAAAGTCGACATGGCATCCCCCTCAGGGTGCCATGCCCACCCACCACTGTGGCATAGGTAGGTCACCCCTCCAGCAGGCCTTACAGCTCTAAGGCAGGGTACACTATACCACAGGTGAGGGTATAGCTGCATAAGCAATATGCCTCTACAGAGTCTAACTCCATTCTTAGACATTGTAAGTACAGTGGGGTCATATTAAGTATATGGTCTGGGAGTTTGTCAAAACGAACTCCACAGCTCTGTGGTGGCTACACTGAAGTCTGGGAGGTTTGGTATCAAACTTCTCAGCACAATAAACCCACACTCTTGCCAGTGTTGAATTTATTACAAAATGCACACATAGAGCATCTTAGAGATATCCCCTGTATTTTACCCAACCGTCTAGTGTAGGGCTGACTGGTCTGTGCCAGCCTGCCACTAGCAGACAAGTTTCTGACACCATGCTCTCTGAGGCCAGAAACAAGGCCTGTTCTGGGTGGAGGTGCTTCACCCCCAAACCCTTCCCCACCACAGGAACTGTAAAACCTGGTGGAGAGCCTCAAAGGATCAGGCCTCCTGTTACAATGCCCCAGGGCAGGGCAGCTAGTGGAGATGCCTGCCCCCTGGACAAAGCCCCACTTTTGGCAGTAAGTTTGGTGGGAAACTTAGGAAAACAAGGAGTGACCACGTCCGGTAGGACCATTCTTAAGAGGTCCAGAGCTGAAGTCACCACACCCTGCAAAATCCTTCATCTTAGTTTGGAGGACCGGGACCAATAGGGTTAGGTCTGTGTCCCCCATCTTCAAAGGGAGTGGACACAAGAAGGGTTTAGCCACCCTAAGGGGTGGTAGCCATTGGCTACTGCCCTCTGACCCCCTGTAACGCCCCTAAATCCAGGATTTAAGGGGTCCACTGAACCCAGTTTGTCAGATTCCTGGTGACCTCAAAAGAAGAAGAAAGAAGAAGGACTGCTGAGCAGAAACCCTAACAGAGAAGACAGAAGATGAAAGCTGACTTTTCCCCAGCCCTACTGGCCTGTCTCTAAACCAAATCCATCATGAACTCTATCCACTCCGGCGCCCCTTCGGACCCCTGCCCGCACTTCATCTTTAACAAAGCCGACGACATCATCGCCCCGCACCTCCAGACCGTCATCAACTCTTCTTTTTCTTCTGCTACCTTCCCCGAATGCTGGAAGCACGCTGAAGTCAACGCCCTACTAAAGAAACCTACGGCTGACCCAAGCGACCTGAAAAACTTCCGCCCCATCTCTCTTCTACCTTTCCCAGCCAAGGTAATAGAAAAGACCGTCAACAAACAGCTGACCACCTTCCTGGAAGACAACAACCTGCTCGACCCTTCACAAACCGGATTCCGAACCAACCACAGCACGGAAACCGCCCTCATCTCAGTCACAGACGACATCAGAACCCTGATGGACAACGGTGAAACAGTCGCCCTCATTCTCCTCGACCTCTCGGCTGCCTTTGACACCGTCTGTCACCGCACCCTAATCACCCGCCTACGCTCCACCGGGATCCAAGGCCAGGCCCTGGACTGGATCGCCTCCTTCCTCGCTAACCGCTCCCAAAGAGTTTACCTCCCTCCGTTTCGCTCAGAACCCACCAAGATCATCTGCGGCGTACCTCAAGGCTCATCGCTCAGCCCGACACTCTTCAATGTCTACATGAGCCCCCTCGCCGACATCGTACGCAAGCACGACATCATCATCACCTCCTACGCCGACGACACCCAACTTGTACTCTCCCTCACCAAGGACCCCGCCAGCGCCAAGACCAACCTACAAGAGGGTATGAAGGACGTCGCAGATTGGATGAGGCTCAGCCGCCTAAAGCTGAACTCTGAAAAAACGGAAGTCCTCATCCTCGGCAACACCCCGTCCGCCTGGGACGACTCCTGGTGGCCCACGGCCCTCGGCACCGCACCGACCCCCGCAGACCACGCCCGCAACCTCGGCTTCATCTTGGACCCTCTTCTCACCATGACCAAGCAAGTCAACGCCGTGTCCTCCGCCTGCTTCCTCACTCTCCGCATGCTCCGCAAGATCTTCCGCTGGATCCCCGCCGACACCAGAAAAACCGTGACCCACGCCCTTGTCACGAGTCGCCTGGACTACGGCAACACCCTCTACGCCGGGACCACCGCCAAACTCCAAAACCGCCTGCAACGCATCCAAAACGCCTCGGCCCGCCTCATCCTAGACGTACCCCGCAACAGCCACATCTCCGCACACCTGAGACACCTGCATTGGCTCCCAGTCAGCAAAAGGATCACCTTCCGTCTTCTCACCCACGCACACAAAGCCCTCCACAACAAGGGACCGGAATACCTCAACAGACGCCTCAGCTTCTACGTCCCCACCCGCCCCCTCCGCTCCGCTGGCCTCGCACTTGCTGCCGTCCCTCGCACCCGCCGCTCCACGGCGGGTGGGAGATCTTTCTCCTTCCTGGCGGCCAAGACCTGGAACTCCCTCCCCACCAGCCTCAGGACCACCCAGGACCACTCCGCTTTCCGGAGACTCCTAAAGACTTGGCTGTTCGAGCAGCGATAACCCCCCCTTTCCCCCCTAGCGCCTTGAGACCCGCACGGGTGAGTAGCGCGCTTTATAAATGTTAATGATTTGATCTAGCTTCAAAAGCCCTGCAAAAAAAAAAACGTGATGTATCCTGCAGGATCAGTGACCTCTGAGAAGCCTCCAGAAGACTGCCTGCATCTCAGAGGAGCAAGAACTCCTGTGGACAGCGGCCCTGTCCCAGGGGAAACTCCATCTAAGGGCTCCAGAACCGCTCTGGATCCGTGAGTCCTGTCCACTTTGCAACCGACGCCCATAGCCCGTGTCCAGGTGGCCCAACCGAGTAGAGGTGGTCCCCAGGCAATTCGGAGCAAGTGTTCACCCTGGGTTGGCCCCTCCTGTCCAACACGTCGACGTCTGCAGCCTGAATCTGGAGGATTCCCATGAACACGACAGAACTTGACAAAGATACCCGCTGGCAAATGGTACTCTGCACCCCCTAGCCTTGCGGAATCTGAACTCCGGTGCAGCAACGTCCAGCAGGCAGCCCTCCTCCTTGTCCAGCCCGTGGTTTTCCAGAAGCGACCCCCTGGACCCAGCTTGCAGCATTTATGTGACCCCCGGGGTTTCCCTATTGGAAAGCATTGGGAGCCCGATGCTGTGTTGGCACCCTGCACCCGACCGCCCCTGTGCCACCGAGGGGGTTTGTTCGGTGCTTACCTGTGGCCTCCCGGTGCTCCCCTACCCCCCCCCAGGTCTGCCCTCCAAAGTTGTGGCTACTTACCTGATTCCTAGTGCCCCCAGCCTTCACAGGAGCCCATGTTAAATTAGCCTCATCTTTGACCTCTGCACCCGCCAGCCCTGTGTTGCTGGTGGTGGGTGTTTGGGGTTAACTTGAACCCCAACCTGTGGACTTCCTAACCCCTGGAGACTGGAACTGTAAGTCGAGTACTTACCTCAAAACCGTACTAACTTTTCTTCCCCCAGAAACTGTTTCTGAAAATTGCACGGTCAACTTTTAAAACAGATTTTTTTCATTTACTCAAAAACTATATAACTTTTCAATTCTAATCAAAGTGGTATTGATATACATGTTGAATACTTATTTATTCATGTACTTACCTGTAACTTGAATCTTGTGGTTCTAGAAATAAATTAAATTAACAGAAGATATTTTTGATATATAAAAACCAGTGGCCTGGAGTTACACATTGTGTGTGTGCTTCCTTTATTGTCTGTGTGTACAAAAACGCTTTGCACTACCCTCTGATAAGCCTAACTGCTTGCCCACACTAGCACAAAAGAGAGCATTAGTTTTATCTTCTTTAGCCTCTGTTAAGCCTCTGGGGAACCCCTGAACTCTGTGCACACTAGATCTCATTTTGATATATTATGTACAGAGCCAGCTTCCTACATAACACTTTACTAGACTTGAAAGAGCCAGTGATTGTGTTCACATTTGATCTTTTCTTTTAGAGAGATTTACAGTCAAATTCCCTCTGCAGTGGTGCTACCGAGTACTGGGACAACACCACATGAATGGCTAGCCTTCTAAGCCTGTGGAGATCACTCCAGTAACCCGGTTTATCTGCTCCAAACAATATGTAATATTGCCTACTGGAGAGCAGTTCATTAGCAGACTAACCAAATTAATAAAGGTCAAATACAGATGGGACGCGGCATATTGGATTTATTAACTTGCACTAGCCAGGAGGACGAGGTTTGTAAAATAAATATGGTCATGTGAAAAGCATGGGAATTTGAAATAACTTCTGAGGAGCTGCCAATTTTCAGGAGTTAGCCTCCTCTCTGAACAGCTGCTGCATGCACTCCTGGGACGTGGCAAGCTTGGCTACCAAACCGTGGCAGATCAAGTTTCTAATTGAATATCTGGCGCACTCCACCGCTTTCCAGCTGTAGACCTCGGATGCAGCACGCATTAACCGTGACAAAGTGAGCTTCGGTGGGCAAAAGACAGAATGGAGAGTCCGCCCGGAGAGCTGACGTTATCAACGAAGCGTCAAAAATAAGTGAAGCAATGAGACTGTCACAGTTTAATACAGAGAGGAGCACTTGCGCTTGGGGGTTGCAACGCTCTCATTTGCACGGAAGTCAAGTAGTTGCAAGCATTGCTGCTAATGACGGAAAGCTAGGCACTGACAACATTTCACAGTTCAGTAACTTCACTATAATCACAGGCGAACAGCCAGCTAAATGTCACGCTATGTCCCATAGGTTAATACCTAGCTCTCAAGTGAACCTCAGCTATAGGGTCAGGCCCACATATTACATTATTTTCAGGTACAGATAACTATTTATATGATGTGAGCATTCAAACTGGTTATCTGGTCAACTGCATATCAAATTAAAGTTCAAGTTGGATGCAATTCAGGAAAACCAGGCACCGCAAACCCAACCCCCCCCCCCCCCCACCTCAAAAAAACAAAAAAAAAACGTTGGATGCAATTTTGGGGTGGAAAGTGCCAAGTCAATAAACCATAAGCATAAATTGCATAAGGGGCACAGAGATGATGAAATTGCTGTTCGTATTCTAGGAATCACATGAATACAAATGCAGAAACAATGAAGGAACACAGAAGTACCATTGGTTGAATATATCTATGCGCATGACTTTTTTCTACTCCTTTTCCACCCATAAAATAATGCTAACTGTAATTAGCAAGATTACAAAAAATAATTTTAAAATGTATTTCTGTGCAGTATAAGACACGTTCTCATAATACCATGGAAAAGAAAGGAAAATAAACTGCATCCATTCACTCTAAAAGGAGGACGAGCAATTACAAAATTAAAAAGGACACTGAAAATTCAAGATCACATTGTGAGAATAGAAAGCCATCACCTACTAGAAGGAAAGAGCAGAGAGATCTCGAGGACCACTCGATGTTTTTTTTTTTTTCCCTTTAATGGAATGCTCCTCTCTACCAGACACATCTGGCTGAAGAGAACATAACTTCTCCAAACTCACGTTCATAAAAATAATGCTGACAAAAATAAAGGACCAAACGTCAATCTACACACTGGGGCTCATTACTAAGGCAAATACAATCCGAACATCTCAAAAAGGAATAGCCGAGAGAGACAATAATTGGCCTGTGGAAAAGTATCTCAAACACTGTCACAGAAGAAGACAGTTACAGGACGTTTCTTAGCTTTTAGACAGCTTAGACAAAATAACAAGCAAATCAAGATCTGTTCAGTCCGTAAGAGCTCTCCAAGGCCATAGTTGCATTAAACTATGGTGCACACCTTTATGAAGGAGCCAGAAATTAAAAAGATGAGCCATAAGATGAGGTCTGTAGAGGTAGACTCAGACCTGAAAGTAAAAACTTCTATAAAGGAGCTTGTCCGATGAATGATGTCTCAGCAGGTCTCAAGAAGACATCATGAGACAAAGAAACATTCTGGGATTACTTTTCTTGCTGATAATTAGAGATGCATGGCCGGGAAAAGAGAACTGTGATTTTCTTCACACTTGATGGACCTTAAGAAAGTTTGGAAATGCAAAAAGAGTTGTTGCCCGGTGATGGTGCAGGTATTTTATTTTGCTGTGACTACATCCGTTATATAAAACATTCTGCCAAACATTCATGCCCTACTTCCATTTTATGTCATATACTACTCCCATTTTGTATAAACATGAAAATGTAGCATAGTTGACAAATGACCTTTCAACATAGTTTCTAAAAACATTGCAAGATAGCATAGTAGCATAAACAATGGGTGTGTTGCAACTTTATCTTTCCTACTGGAGTCACAGTTGTGAGAATTGTAGTGAAGAAAAAAAGACAAGCGTCCACACCATTTTTTCTCTGTCCACTTACCACTTCTCATGATCGTCCCGTAGTCTTTCAATATACACATCTCTTTTTTTTTTACTTTCCTCTTACACGCATTTCTCAATTTTGATTTCTGCCCTTTCATTATTTCTTTGGCATATGTCAGATTTTTTGTAAATAGTACAATTTGTTTTTCCTGTGTTGTGCTCATTTAACATGTGTCTGTATCATGATATTTCAGGCTTTTAGCAAGAAAAATCATGCCTCTTTAAGGTGGGGTTGCACAATACACACTTCTACAGTCATACTAATTTTGTATTAGCTGAGTTGAGAGGGCCAGCAATGCACATCTGATGATTCAGGTTAGATGAAACCATGAGTTATGCAGAAACAAGCCAATTGAGGTATTGGGTATTTAGTGCTAGATCATATTGCTCCAGATTTTAGGACCCAACCAAATCATGTTGTTTTTTTAAGGAAAAAAAAGGTGAATCAAACTTCTTCAAAGAGACCTTCTCTTCAGACCAATATACTAATGTTAGACAAATCAATGGAAATTGTCTCATACAGAAGCTTACATCAGAGTCCATCCCTGACCAGTTATTTGGTCTGGACACCACCCTTTCAACATGAAATTATCCCTGCTGGATATAAAGAAGACCTGAAGTATCCTAAACAATCATTCTACCAAAAAGAGCGGAGGTGGAACAACCGGTGTCCACAAAGCAGCCAATGGATAGACGATATTGAAGCACCCAAAGTGTAATTATTCATCCAATAATCTCCACTGCCATTTTCTGCTTTTCCCCTCAATCTACAAACCTCTTTGATACAACCTAAGATTCACTGACCCCAACCTGCTGTCAAAGGAGGGCACACACCTGGACTCTTGAACTTTGGTGTTGTACTAGTATGATCTCCGTGTACCTTGCAAACCCCTGACTGTGACCGTTTGGCACAACCTACTCTCCGACCACCTCAGGCTGCTTACCACCTGCATCACCACCCCATGTGGCAAGATTCACTGTCTTTGATCTGCTGTTAATGTTGTAGGAGACCGCTACCCTGCACTGCTATCTTGTATGCGCTGCAATACTCCCTCACGCGATGGGGTTACTGGTCGTCTTGTTTTACTACACCTTGTTAAATGATGAGTACAGATTATTAAAAAAAAAAAAAAAGAGAGAGAGAGATTCACTGAACCCTTCAAACACTTTAACCTTTTGTAGGAAAGGAATTGGGTGCCACCAATATACAGGTTTCTAGGCTTTCCTACTGTGCCACCCAAAACTGAACACCATGCACAACCCCTTTATCACTTGACTCCCATGAGAGGGAGGCGGAGCAGTCCAAGGCTAAAACTGGGAGACAATCTGGACTAGAGACTCAGCACTCAATGAATCCAGATAACACCTACTAGATGCTTGTCCAGCCCACACTTTATCTTGCGTACAGAAAAATAATACTATACAACAAAACCTATTACAACTGAAGGAAATATGATGATGTTAATTGCTATCTTTACTATTTATATGTACAGTGTAACAGTGGGCAATGTTTTACAGCGAATGTGCAATAACACAACATTTTGCTTATTGTGGTTGACTTTAAGATCTGTTCAGATACAATTGTTGGTGTACCTTCTCTAGTGAATATCAATATTGGATTCAGGGTGTTACTTATCCAACTCATCGCTACGTTTCTTGAAGGCATTTACCCTGCAGCTACTACTGTATGTATTAGTTTGGACGTGCCCCTGCAGTTGCCTATTATTTCACAAAGGTTCTTCCTGGGCCTGCCTTTTGCGGCCTGCACCTCTGTGGTACACTGGAGCCAGGACAAGTCACAGTAAGGTTCAACAACTGTCACAGGCCAAAACACTTCGTACCCAAACTAAGGGGAGAGTTCCCAGGAGGTCAGTCCAAAGGGGAGGCTACACTACATGAGGGCATCCACAAGGGAATCCGAGTTGTCTACTGGACCCCGCGCACCAGGATCCCAAGGGTCACATTGGTAATGCGGAGCCACAGTTCACAGAAGAAAGGTGCAATTTGAAGCATCACACACTGAGCCTTTGAAATGGGAAACCACAATTCACGTTTCGGTTTTAGGCACTGTGCACTTTAGGGAGAGCTCACAAGCCTCTCAACGTTCTTTGAGACAGTGGGGATCGCCAAACACAGGTTTTATCATGGCACTAAGAAATAATGGGCTTAGTCTTGTGGGGTGAGATGCTTATAGCCACACCTGTAACTCTGCCAACGTTTCCAAGACAAGGAAGAAGGGTCGGCAATGCTTGCAGCCCAAACAGTGGTAGTCATGGGCACACTCTGCTTCCAACAGAATTCACTGGACTCCAGGCGATGGCTCTCAACCTGGTTTGTGGCTCAATGGTTAGAGCGGCAGACCCTGAAGCAGAGATCTGGCTCAAGACCAGGGTTCAAGTCCCGCTTCGGCAGGTCTTGGGCTCAATTCCCCTTGACCAGATAATTCTCGCCTCGGTGCCTAATCTAATTCATGGGTCCCACTCTGCAACTCTGGGCAATAGCTTGCTTAATCTCCACAACGGCCCCAACAGCGCTTGGATGCCTGGCTTCACCCTGGGGGTGCTCAGGAGTGGGCGCCTCACAGGGAAAAGCCAGGAGGGGTTCCATAGCGGTATGAGTACAGCGCCTTGAGACCCTAACGGGTGAGTAGTGCGCTATACAAGTGCTAATTTACATTTTTTTTTCAAATCTGGTTGTCATGTCAAGAAATCAGCTCTGGATCACAGAAGTCTTTGTTTAACATGCAGGATGTTGACTAGGTACTGGTCAGGGAGAAATTGCAGAAACGCGGACTTGTTGTTTTTGCCCCATACTTACCCACTTATAGGGAACTTGCAGACCATTTAAAACACGATTTGTAGTTAGGCAACTTCCTTCTATGCAGGTTACAGATAAAAAGGCCTGCCCTGCAACTGTAATCAGTCACTGCCACCTCTGTCTTTCCACTACAGCCTGATGAGCTTACTGTAGTCATGCTTAAAATACAAGGGAAGTACTTGGCAGGCCCAGCCAGACCACTAAGCCTGTCAATCTCACTATGGGCTCTCAGCATACATACCCAATTGGTGTTTGAATGAGGCCAGAAATCAAATAAATTCAGAGATTTGATATATGGGAAACTCAGGGCAGGGGCACACACTGTTCACGACCTTGCAGGCGACAATCTGCCAAAACATAATTGCCTCCTTGGATATTTTAACACATGGTTTCACAAGCCTAGCTTATATGAAGCTAAAGGTCTAACCTTTAACCCTGAATGAATTAATTTTCTACATCTAGACTGTGGGCCAATGTATACAGTAGAACATATACTTGATGAAATATTTGCGTTCCTTAACACAATCTCAGTACACAATCTGAGTCCCAGCCCCTGGACCTACCACCATGTCTTTCAGCTTCTCCACAGTGCTGAAAGTTAGTCACTCTGGAAGCCACTTTATAAACACTACAATAATGGAAGAAACTCGACATCATCTCCAATAGCTCTGCTCTACCTTCTCATTTACCACCAGCAAGGAACATCCGTTCAACATTTCTTCCATGGTCTGACAGATATTTTTGATGGACTTATACCACTCAAATCCATCCAAGCAAACAAACCACCCGAAAACAGCATGTGTAAAATGTCTAAAATCAAACAGGACTCTTGAAAGATTCTGAAAGAAAACGTACACAGTTGCAGAATATAAAAGGCAACTCTGAAGAACACAACAAGCAATCCTTACATTATGTATCAGTAGCCGCATGCTAGACAAGAAAATACATAAAAATCATTAAAGGAATCCAGAACCATTCAGGATGCACAGAGACCAAAGTGTCCCACCCTATGGATGTATGTGATTCTCTGGCTAGCGATTAGATCAAAAAAGCAAAATACCTAAAAAATCCATACCTCTCTACAAACCAAGTATTGGCATTAAACTACTCTTCAACCCCATTCGACCAAAGATTTCACGAATACAAACATCTGCAACTCATCTGGATCATCTGTGGATCTATGCCCAGCTCATACATTCGAGAACAGTTTTTACTAAAAGCCTTTGGCCATCCCAGCTAGGGCTATAATACAACCATCCTTTATGGCAGGGGCTGTCCCAAAGTAATAAATGGCACTCATTAAACTACCAATCAATAGGAAATGGTCCTTTTCTACGCAAATTGGCCATCACATCTCCGTGGAAACAAATATGGACATTCATTTAACATTAAAAAAAAAAAAACATGTCGGACAATAAAAATGGATTGCATACTGGTAATGGCACCAATGCATCTCCGATTGTGATGTGGAAGTGAATAAAAACAAATGTTGAATCATGTGGGGGTAGCGGCCTTCCTCTCCTTTGATGCCTCATTGTCCTTTGATCTTACTCACCATTCCACATTCATTTGAGAGAACACTTGACTCAAAAATTCAAGAAACCAATCTTAAATAGATTACACCATACCTGATTAAAAGGATGCTCACCTCACTGCTTCCCCTTTCTCCTCTGAACTATTCAACTCAACAGAATGCTTACCACAAAGCTCAACCAATTGTTCCCGCCTGGTCAACATCTACCTTAAGCTATTACCTGATCTCATACACTCTGAATCACCTGCTATAACTATGCTATGACACACAAACTTCTAAATCTCAATTCATCAGTTTTAACTCCTATAAAATTGGTAAATGCAAGCAAATGAATGCTAAATATTTTCTAGCCACTCAAGGTAGCACCTCAAAAAAAGATTCTTGAATTTGGAAATTGGACAAACTGTATCCCTTCAACCATTTGGATCAGTAACCGGGACCACCAAAATTATATTAAGGTGACATGGGTCACTAAGGAGTGATCATTGATTAAAATTCATGCCTTGCACGACAGGTAAATCAAGCAGTCAAAAAAAATTTCTCATGATGAAAGGTCTTTGCAAAATGTATGCCATACCTAGGGTTTCCATAAACGCTCCAAGCTACCACTGCATTAGAACAGTCCCATCATGAATATGTTAGAGTTTATCTTGGCGCACCCCTGTTAGTACCTACATTCATAAAGGGAATGCAAAATGCACCCCCCAGACAGCTTCACAAACTATTAGTGCAGCACACCTGGTCCAATTTCCTTGCACTGGTATCCAGTGATTAGGCAGATCTCTTTTCAAGCAATGTGCCAGGCTAACCGAGGAATTTATGGGACTGAACCACCCCCCCAGCCCCATAAGCGCCAATTAAAACCTTTACACTCCTTTAGTGACTGTGACCCCCTTTAAAAAGGCACAAACTGGTGGGGCATCCTTCTCCATCCAGTCAACCAAACTTTCACTTCCGATTTCAGAAAAGATTTAAAAAAAACATCTTCCAATCATTATAAGACATAAATATGCAGTATTGTATATACAAATTGCTAAGTAGGTATGTGTAGTGTCTGTTCTCACACTCTATCCAACAACTCATGTATATATACAATGCCACACCAAGTCTGAAGCATGCCTCTGTACCCAATTAATCTCAATCAACTTACACATAGGACATTATTCAGCCAACACCAGTTCAATCATGAACTCCAATAAGGCATTAAGGAACCAACAGATATCACATCACTTTGCTGCCTCATCAGAGGAATGAAGCGACATGCAAATGCTGCTGTACAATACAATAACCATGAGGACTTCACTATTGTTCTCTAAAAAGGTATATGACCCCACTAAGTGCAGTTTGAGCACTGCTGAATCCTAGAAATGAATATCTAATTGAGATTATCCCTCGCAGTCACTGTTTAACGTTGTCCCGAAGTGGTTTGTTTAACTTAAGAACAGTCATTGAGAACAAGGAGACAGTCCTCTTTCTTCCAAGCAGCAATGCTGGCCTCAAGCAGCAGGATGGTTCTCTGAAGAACAAGGCAAGCCTCAAGCAGCATGGCAGTCCTCTGATAAACATGGTAGGCCTCAAGCTGCAGGGCAGTTCTCTGAATAAAAGCAGGTCCATCTGAAGGTCCAGGAGTGAACTGAAGGGTTGGTCTGAGGGTCTAATATTTATATGTGGTGCCACCTTTTAATTTGGGAGAAACATCAATACTTCCCCTCACATCTGGTTCTGGAACTTCCTTCTGCCCCTACCCAGGATCCAAGAGGTCTAGGGTGACAAGGGACTGGTATCAAGTTAATTGTGAGTGTGCTGAAGGCAGCTTGTATGAAATGTAAGTGGGGAAAGGAACAGCTCCGTCCTTCCCATCCGGGCAGGATGCCCTCCTTGTCTCACTCCTCTAGGAGAAATACACAAAGGCAAAATGCCAAATATTCACAGTCATCTGATCCAGGCACCAAATAGTTAAGGCATGAAAATATCAATTTTATAAAAGTGCAAAAACAACAGGTGATGGGTGGAATGCAGTGCAAATCAAACATCACAGATCTGGGTTTAATCCATCAGATTTTTGTGCTTGTCATGCCATTCCAGTTTGGACCCAGCCATATGCAAATCAGTCTTGACCCTGTTCCCCATTGGAACAGTCCAGCCCGAACTGCCAGGCCAGGTCTTCCCTGGACCAGAAACAATCAACCTGGGACTGGTTTCAGGGTATCACCCTTCATAGAATTGGGGAAGACCCCACCAAAGACTGTCAGTTCAAACAATCAACAACGTGCGCATATAGAGAAAAGCTGCTTTATGACTTTAAGAAGGAACCTGCATCCATATCGATGATGTACCACTGAACATTGCAAACGTAACACTGTACAGTGTGTGGATAAAATATGAGAATGATCTGCATTATAAGTACAACTGAGTTTTATTCAAATGTGAATGTTTTAATAAGTATGTGGTCCTTGAGTGCTTCACAACTTTTGTGGTGCATGTAAAATAAAATCCCTCTTCCTTTGGTAGGAAGCTGCAAAATGGATTAAAGATTTTGAAAGTCTTAACAACAGGGCCACTGGTATTCACCAGCAAGGAAGGAGTAAATTATGTGGCAAGGTTGACCAAATTAAATAGCAAGAAAATCTAAACTGTGTGGCATAATGTGATTTTGTGACAGTATTGTTTCAGTATTTTGTCATTTTAACACACACTAATCTTGCTGGGGGTTAATGTTTTTCCCTGCTATAGATTGTAGGTAGCTTTTGGTCCAGTTGAGCTAAAAATTAAATTTGATTTTTTTTGTTGAAATTTGCAGATTAAGAAATCATATTGTAGCAAATCATACTTATGTGGAAAATGCAGCACCCGCAGATACAGTTAAGTCCAGTGGCCCTGCTTAAGCAGTAAATTTGCTTACTGTAGCTGCGTATTATATATTTAAGCACAAAGCAAATTTTTATCATTTGTAAAAGAACCTAATATATACAAAAATATAGTCAGATTGATACATCTATCTAGGCACAGATTCCTCACCAGTATTGACGCTTGGTCCAGAAAACTTTCTACAATGGCTCCTGCAAAGATTCATATGGCGCCACTGGCCTCTGTCAGAACTCCGTCCTGACTCTGGACATGAAGACAAGAATTTGCATATAGGCGCCACTCTTGTGTGCTGACGTCAATTGCTCTTTTTCTGAACCTTTGGGGCAGATTCGGATCTCCATCCTTGTTTTCAGGCATTGTTTTCCTCAAAAAACAAGTTCCTTATATATATAAAAAAAAAAAAAAAAAAAAAGACTGCACAGCAATGTGTCTCTCAAAGACCATGCGGCATTACAGGAAGCAGATGTTGGTCAAGGACCAGTACCTTATCGGCCTTGCACCAAATATAAACACTACTCCAAGACCTGATACAGATGCTCCTTGAGGATGCAAAGCCCATTAGGGGGAAGCCACGCTCTCTTTCGCTAACCACAAGAAGCAGGGCCAGTCGCACTGAAAAGTCATTCCCCATATCTCCTGCCATCTTCAGAAAAATCCAGGAAGAAGGAAAAAATGAAGAAGTCCAAGGAAGATGCCTCACCTCTTTGACGTTGCTGCTCCAGAGAAAAGTCCCACAGAAAGGGCAGACCCTGGCTTCAGAATCTGATTCCGGTACAATTCAAGTTCTGAGGCGATAGTGCCCAAAGTTTCCTATTCCATCATTGACTTCAAATTCGATTGCAGCCTTCAGAGAGGCCATGCTGTAGCTTTCAAGATGGTTACGACTAACTCTTGTGTGGTTTCAGGTTCTAGGGATCCATTGGGGCCTTTAATTGGGATTCGACCACTAGTGCATTTCCTGGCGCTAACTGACCCCCGTTTGGCCAGGTTTCATCTCAACACCTTTAACCTTAGTTCTGTCAGATGGACCAGTAACTATCCCACCGACAGCCTCAGGGACACCAGTTTGAGATCTTGTTCCGACTCTGGTGACGGATCCGGGCCCATTTAGGTTACAGTCCATCTTATGATTACTATACTATAACTATGGCACAGCTCCAGATGAAGGATGATTCACCCTTCCTCATATTCATTTACCATGATTGCAGTAGTACTGCAGTAACATGCCTGTAGTACTGCATTGCCCTGAACTGTACAGGCCGATGGAAGACATTTTTGGCTCTCGCTCCGATGGAGTTCCAAGCCTTGATCAGGCTACCACAATGAAGATGACCTCAAGAAGGTGGGCAATTTACTGTCCCCTCGTTGCACTGATGCTGGCTTGTACGTTGACCTACGGAATGGTAGTGGTTTAGACACTCCACCAGAGACTGGCCTGAATTCGCTCTTGGAACCTCCTACTAAGGAAAGTACCTCCTTTGCAGTGGTGATCCTCAGGGCCATGTAGGAGGTGGATTTACAGTTGCCCAAAGTGGACAGTAAGACAAGCTTTTTGACTGAAATTTTTCAGGCTTGGTGATCAACATCTTAATCCTTGTTGCTATTTCATGGCCTGACAGTTTGTCTTGATGACCTGATCCAAGTCTTGCTCACCTCACCAGCGAGTCACCCAATCACTTGCCCTAATAGACCAACTGTTCTGGATCCAACCTTCTTGACGCAGCACACTACTCATGAGAGTCTTGCAGTGCAAGTATCAATGAGTAACATCAATCCTAATGCCTTTCCACCTCCTCCTTTTGAAGCTTTTGGAAAAAGAGTCTTATTTTTGTTAGTCCTGTGCTTTGTTCCTAAAACTCCATGTGCAATTAGGTCACACAGATCATCTGAGATATCGCAAGCAAGATATTGTTTGTCTTACCTGAGCACTTCACAAACTCCTTCACCCAGAGTGTACAAAATTGCCCAGATGCAGCTAAGTGCATTTGCAGGTCCAGTATGAAGACTACAAATTGTATCATTAGACTGCTGGGCACCAGTTTCACCGTCTGACCCCCATTCATGAGTGCACTGACAGGTTATCTGCTGATGTCAGGCCTCGTTCATGGGCATACATTTTGATGGAGCCTGACTGTTTGGTGACAAGCCTGATCAGCTCTGGAATGGTTGATGCCATATGCTGAGCTGTGGCTCGCTCTTTAGGTTTTTTTTCTCTTGCTTGCAGGTTCCACCAGTAACACCAAAATTCTGTGGGTTCTTGACTTTGTGTGTGCTAAAGGGCGAGGATGGCAGCAGCGAGCATGGCCACCAGCAGATGCAGCAATCCTTCTCCTCCTCCTTTTCATCTGCAATTTTTAAGCTATTTTAACTTTACCTCCTATGGTCATCTGGAGATTTTAAGGGGTAGAATTAGCTGTTCTCTGCATGATTAGTTTATGATTACTTTGGTTCAATGAATCCTCAATTCTGTCAAGTTTGGTTACACCCTTCCCTTCTTGACTACACCTCACCATGTTCGTTAGGTCCCATTTTGGCAGATCATGCCAACATTTTTACCCAGGAGGTTTAGATTCTGCTGGTCAATGGCACAATCAAGGCAGTGCCTGGGCAGAAAAGGGATACCAGATGCTATTTTTGATGCTGCCTAGCTCAAAGAAAGACTGGGGACTGAGGCTGATCTTAGGTCTCAGATCTTTGAACACCTTCTTCAGGAATAAGAAGATCACAATTATGGCTTTTGCCCACACCCTGCTGAAAGGGAATCCAGAGAAATATACTGTGTTCTTGCACTTGCAGGATGTGCCTTTTCTGCGTCACACAGAAGGTAGCACCACTTTATAGTGGAGCAAGAACATTTTAAATTCACTGTCCCGCCTTGCAGACCTCAACTGTTCACTTAGACATGTCTATGGCACTGCCCATCTTCACATGTCAGAGATACACATATTCCTGCTGTACCTCAATGACTCGCTCATGAAGGGAGACTTGCCTCAGCTAGTCTTGGGCCACCTGAAGACTACAATTTAATTGTTGTCCATCCTGGGGCGCTCAACCAGAGAACTGAAATCCCACCTTCAGCCTGTGCAGAGCATTCCCTTTATAGTGGCATCATGGGCACAGTTTCTACCCCCACAGCATGTCTGGGGAATTGAGTCAATGATGCCTATGTTTTGAGCATGAACCTTTATCCAAGCCCAGAGATCCGATGTTTCTTGGACTCCTGGGCTTGCACATGCTGCCTCATGCATGTTGGTACATGCGGGGAGTGCAGTGGAGCATTTGTGTTGTGCAGTCCCAGCTCTTAGGTTATATATATATATATATCAGAAAACATCCACATTACGAACGAGGCACCTCAGGACCTTCAATGTTGGATGGTGGAAAGCTACTTATTCCCTACCCCATCCAAAGCTCACAGTAGTAACAGATTCTGGGTTGGGGAGGTCACCTAGTAGAGATGGAAATCAGAGGACTCTGATCTTGTGTGGAGCAGTATCATCATATCAACCTCCTGGCAATATGAATGATCTGTCTGGCTCTCCTCCCTTCTAACAATGGCAGGGCAGTCCAGGTCCTTGTAAACAATGAAAACACAATATGGTACTGCAACAAGCAGGGCAGACTGTATCTTGTGCCCATGGTCTAGAGACTCAGAGGTCGTGGTGGTAGCTGCAAACTTACAGAATCGTACTAAGGGTCAATCACTTGGAAGGATCACTCAATTTCAAAGTAAATTAACTCAGCAGGTGTCATTTTGTCAGTCAGGAGTGACGTCTGCATCAGAAGGTGCTACAGGGCAGCATTGTCCAGTGGGAAGTACCTTGGTAGATCTGCTCAATACCCAACCCTTTGCAACCTGTAGTTTCCGCCCTGGAGATTGCTAAGCGATACGCTCCACCATTGGTAGGGTTCAGGCCTCCTTTATTTGTTCCCTCTTCTAGCAACTTAATGCTCAGTTTTGATTTCCCCACGCAGAGTTTAGAGGGTCTGGTATTCAGGATGCCTCTGCCTTTTTCAGCAGGGCCTGCTGTCCTACTGGAAGGGCAGGGACCTGCATACAAACTTCCACAATCAAAACCTCCATGCGTGGAGACTGAATGACATCAACTGAATAGTTTTAATATTCAGTCAAAAGCAGTGTATGGCATATTAGACACCCACTGCCCATCCACAAAGTCCATTTGTGCTGGTTGTAGGTCTAAATTTGGCACCAGACACAGCTTGATGTTCTTCTGTTGGATTCATCCTTTGCCCAGAAAGGCTTTCCTGTGAGCTAAAGTTATTTTTTGGCTCCATCAACATTTCTTTGTTGGGGTGATCAGTCCTCTATTAAAACCACCCATTACAATGAGACTTTTAAAAAGGACTTTCACACATGTTTGATGCCAATCCTTTCATTATACTGCAGTCAGATCTGCCATTCTTGCTATGTGCTCCGTTCAAGCATCATCATCAAGCTTAAGATGCGTGTATCCTTTCTTTTGAAAGTGGTGTTGCCCCTTCATGTAGAGTGGTCCATCATGCTCCCTGCATTCGTCTCTTTTCCTGATCCCTCTAAAAGGAGAAGAAAGAGTAGGAGGAAGAGACTTTGGCCTACCAAGATGGCTAACAAGGAGGATGCTCAGCTAAACAGCTTCTGATCCCTCAGTCTACATCCTTCAAAATCCTTGGAATATAGCAGTATCAGACCACAACTCCTGTGACATTTGCCCTGCTGCCCAGTCGGAAGCCAGAATGGGGGGCAGCAGTTGTGTGTCCTACAGCTGCCCCTGGCGGAGCCTAGGACCCCTCCTCCAGCAGTGGCTGAGCCCTCTAATGAGGCTGTGGAATACTAAAAAAGGAAAATGTGAGGTGCCGGCCTCCCAAGAAGTGGGAGCCTCAGTGTCCTGTGCCCTGGTTGCTTTCCTGGGTGATTCCCAGCTGCGGCAGGCTCTGTCTGGGCCGCACGGTTGCTGCTACTGTGGTATGTGCGCCTATGGACAGGGGTGTCTCCCCCTGCAGAGAAACAATAATGGCAGATGAGTGTTGGGGTGTGTTCCCACAGATTTGGTCCTGAAATGGTGCCAATGCCTATGACCCAGACCAGTCAGATCGAGCCCTAAGTCACTGACTGTGGGCCCCTGTCAATGTTGGAGACTAGAGGTCCTGGTGTGGAGCTCAGCCCACCACCCCACTGCCCCTCAGCATAAGACAGAAGAGATACTGGGGACCCTGAAGGAGGCCTGTGGTCTGATCCAGTGGCAAAGCCCCGCTTTCAGGGGAGGAAGGGTGGAGGCACTGTGGGTCCTCAGACTGCAGCTGTCATGAGGACAGTGGCCCACACCAGCGCAGTGACAACTGGTGCTGGGAAGCAGGAGGCATGAGGATGCGAGGCACCGGTCCTGTGGCAGAGAAGTCTGGAGCCTGTCCCAAAGGGTGTGTCTGAACTACTGGTGGCCCAGGGAAGCAGGAGTGGTCTTAGGAAGAAACCTGGGGGCCCTGAGAGAGCCACCCATGAAAAGGACTGATACCAGGGGCCGGGAGTTGAAAGGGGGCGGACCTGCTGTGGTATAGCTTGGACTGAGTGGGCATTGGACTCTAGCCTGCGCTGGAAATAGGTTATTCCAGATGCAGCGGCATGTTGGTTTCTACGCACTGAGGGAGCCATGAAACTTGTGAGGGCTGGTGATTCACCCTTGTGGCCCCCAGAAGAGCACAAGACATATATTGTGGAGGCTGCGTAGGGTAAAATGTGGGTGACAGCCCAGGACTGAGTTCCACTGACTGACTCCAGTGACATTTAAAACAATGGTGAAGGACAAGGGGAACAAAACTCAGCAGTGCAACACTATTACACAATATAGAACTTTGCACACTGTCCACAGAGAACCATACAACAGGCAGGATCCCTGATGGGACCATGTCTGAGGAACTATTTAGGGCTGACATACTGGCAGCAATACAAGGACCAAGAAATGCACTGGAAGGTAAAATTGGCGTAGTCACAATCAAAGTTAATCTACTGCATTCTGTGAAAGGGGGCTTAAAGGATGCACATGGCTCAAGTAACAATTAGTGAAATATAAACAGAAGTGACTTCACTCAAAGAGCATATGGCTAAGATAGCGACCCTGATTAAGACTTTAGAAAGCAGTGTGAAAGAGACAGAGGGTCAATCACGGTTCAATAATATAAAACTGCTGGGCTTCACAAAACAATTCCCGGAAAAGTGGCTGCCCAAGACATTTGCTTAGGAAAGCGTACATAGGGTGTTGATTGTCAGACAACCACTTGGGATGCTGCCAAATCCTTTGCTCGCGCAACTTTTTAATTACAGAGATACAGACTGCAGACCAGCAAACTGCAGTACAAGAACCATAACAGTGTCATTTAGCCAAACTACACCAGGAGAGTACAGTCTGGAAGGAAGTTGGTTCTGAAAGTGAAGGAAAAACTGAGGGTAATTGTTGCACCTGGCCCTTTTTGCAGGGTCATCCCCAATCTTTTTGCCTCCTTCCTCCTAATTGTTTTGGCCAGTTTTTGTTCGTTGTAGGACTCTGGGCACTTTACCACTGCTAAACAGTGCTAAAGTGCATATGTTCTCTGTGTAAATTGTACTGTTGATGGGTGTATCCATAATTGGCACACTTGATTTACTGGTAAAGTGCACCAGAGGCGCCAAAGGCCTGTAAATCAAATGCTACTAGCGGGTCTGCAGCACTGGTTGTGCCACCCACATTAGTAGCCCTGTAAACATGGCTCAGACCTGCCACTGCAGTGTCTGTGTGTGCAGTTTTAAACTGCCAATTTGCCTTGGCAAATGTACCTACTTGCCAGGCCTAAACCTTCCCTTTTAGTACATGTCAGGCACCCCTAAGGTAGGCCTAGGTAGCCCAAGGGGCAGGGTGCAGTGTATGTTCAAGGTTGGACATATACTAGTGTGTTTTATACGTCCTAAAAGTGAAATACTGCCAAATTCGGTTTTCACTGTGCAAGGCCTAGCTCTCTCATAGGTTAACATGGTGGCTGCGTTTAAATGTTCTTAAAGCGCAGATTCCCCTTGAGAGCAGATAAAAATGTGGAGTTTAGGGTCTCTGAACTCACAATTTAAAAATACATCTTTTATTGAAGTTGTTTTTTAAATTGTCTGTTTGAAAATGCCACTTTTAGAAAGTAGGCATTTTCTTGCTTATACCATTCTGTGACTCTGCCTGTTTGTGGATTGTCTGTCTGGGTCAGTTTGACAGTTGGGCTGTTTTGCAGCTCTCTAGACTGTGACACCAAGGGGGTGGAGGTGTAGCCTGCATGTCCTGATGAGCCATCTGAGCTAGAGGGGAGGGAGGAGTTGTCATTCACACCTGAAAGGGCTGTGCCTGCACTCACACAATGCAGTCTCTGACCCCCTGGTGTGTGTGTGGTGCCTGGCCTGGACAATGAAGGATCTGTCAACACTTGAGACTTTGCTTTGAAGTTTGCAAACTTCAAAGGAAGAAAGGGTATAAGAGGAAGACCCAAAACCCCAGACATTTAGAATCTTTCTGGAATCAAGAGGAGACTCTGCCAAGGAGAAGAGCTGAAGAGCTGGAGGAGGAGTACTGTCCCTTTGCTGGACTGGCCTGCAGTTGCTGCTTCTGCCTTAAAAGAGTGCAAAGGGTGAACTCTGCTGTGTGTCCTGCTTGAGAACATTCTCCAAGGGATTGGAGTAGAGCTTTCCTCCTTTTGGAAGTCTCAGGGACACCAAAGACTTCAGTTTCCTCGACCTGCAGCACTGGGAACTGTGTGTTTTGTGCTGCTCAAGAGGAGAAACCACAGTGACGCCGTCAACAATGCCGCTGGCCTGAACCGTGACCTGCCAATGCCGCACGGAGTCGCATTGCCCCACTTCGCACCGCAACCCTAGTCTCACTGACGCCGTCATCGGATTAATTCACCAAGCCGCTGTTCGCACTGCAACCTGTGGGCCTCACCCTCTGGCTTTGCCTGCTCACACCGCAGCCTGGGCATCCCCAACGGCGCTGCTCCTGCTGACACCGGCGCTGATGCCTGCAAACCGGCCTCTGGACACCGCTTGTGAGGTACACAAAGCACCGTCCTATCCCACACCGCAGCCCTTGTCCACCGACGCCAGCATCATCAACTCCAGTGTCGTCACCAGGCATCCTGCCTGCACCATGGCCTGAGGACACCGCTCGTGAGGGTCTTGAAGCACTGACCCGTCCCGCACCACTGGCTTGGGAATACCGAAGACAGCGCTTCAGCAACGACGACACCGCTGCCTGCACCGTGACTTGGCGACACCACATGTCGCACCGCACACCGCAGCCCTGGTCTCACCAACGCCACTGGATGCCATCACCGAGCCGCTGCCTGCACCGTGACCTGTGGGCACCGCACGTCGTATCGTCCCACTTCACACCGCAGCCCGACACTATCCATGCCAGCACTCCTGACTATCAGCCAGAGTTCGATCCACACACGTGTGACTTCAAGGGCCCGACGACTCCCTCACCGACTCCGGAATGGACACCGTGACACCAGAGACACCACTTTCCAGAGCTCACTGCGAGGATCACGACGCCCTGCAATTCCAAAGGTACTGTTTTGAGGGTCTTCCTGACACCGTAGCGTGCCCGCAACACCGCAGCTGACCTGAACTGTTGGTTTTGTTGATCACAACGCGATGGAGCTATATAGCCTAATTCTACCAAAGTGTTGGCCGCTACTATTTCCTTGGCTAGAGGCAATGCCGTCTAGCCATCTTCCAAGCCATTGCATGGACATAAATTCATAATTTCTCCAGGCACTCCTGAGCTAAAACTCAAGTTTGCAGGAAGGGCCATTTTGCCTATTTAGTCCTTCAGGACTTTCTGGTGTGAAGTCCAATCCCCAGATGTGCTTTCATAGATAGGGCACTACTTTGAGTCACAAGGTAAGGAATCTGTGTTTAGAATTATCCATCAAAAGAACACGTTATTTACCCTTGGTAGAACACTTTCTGATGAATATTCTTTCTAACAGCAGACTCTTCACTCCCTGTCTTTCTCCCCATTCTGTGGAGTGCAAATCTAAGAAATAATATGACTTCCATCTAGATTTTGCATACTGTCCTTATCTTCTCCCCTTATCTTATGGCGCAAACTAGATTGCTCAATAAATGTACATCAATGCACATGGGCTGTGCCTACATGCATCTCTGCGTCGTCAGGACAGAACAACAGAAGAACATTTTCCAGATCCATCTACAACCTCTCTCCCATCAGCAAGCCAGAATAGACACCGATATCATCATCATCTCTTTCAATTATGAATTATGCAGCATAGGGCATCCAGTTCGGTGACCGTGTTTTTCCACTTTGTTGCCATTTTATCGTTTATTGTCTATACAAAAATAAATCACCTTATTCGCAGCAGCTTAACATCTGAATAGAGCAATCACCAACTAAGACAGCAGTTTTCAACCTGGGGTCTACAATGCATATTCAGGAGGTCTACATCAGTTTAGAAAATTAAATAGTGTCAACAGATTCATAAAGTATGTATACATAGGAAACAAAATGTAAAATGTAACAAAGTGAAACGCTATTGAAATGGGAGACATCTGAAAATGAAAGTTAAAAATAAAGTTAGCATCCTTACTTTTTTTTGTAGTTTGATAAAGTGCAACTTTGGCCCATGGTCATTGGAGCACTTTACATGAGCATCCGCAGGGTCAGACTCGGAAAAAAAAAATATAGGCCTGGGTAACAAAATAAAAGTCGCCCACATCTGCAAATCAGGTCAGTTTTAAACTTGTAAAGACACACTGTGTAGGTGTTTTAGTGAGTAGTTAAGACTGCATGCATTTGAGTTTACTGTAGGCAATGCTTGTAAAAATTGTAAGGAAATCAACAGTAAAAACTGGCCTATTAGATGATAAAACAGGCCCACAAACTGCTGAAAAACCGGCCCACACATTGATCTGTCAGACCACCCCATCAGGCACTGGCTGATTGTCCTAGAGGCCAGTCCGACCATGAGCACCAGTTACATTACACAAAGTCAGATTCTTAGGTTTTTAAAGACCTAGTTTACGTGATTTTACCAGAATCACTAATGTTAGGCGGACTCAAACCTGGTTCCCCAGCTTCAAAGCTGCCCGCTGATTCATGCAAGTACAGCAAAACGCATCTAATATGGAAGACTAGTGGCCTTAAATTAAGCAATGATGTGTGCTGAAAAAGAGCATGAATTAAGAAGCAAAAAATAAATTCATTATGACGTGTTAAAGAGTCTACCATAATGCTTCGCCTTTAATAAGTAAAGCTAAATTTTGAAAACCTTGAACCTCACCATTAAACTTTAAATTCAGATTCTTTTATTTTTTGTCTGTGAATTAAATCATTACTTCAAAATGTGAATGATGTGTAATTGTTTCTGTATTTTTGTGTACTGTGTTGAAGTTCAAATCGTAGAAATTACATAGGCCAGGGTTACCGGTGTCCAATAGTAATTTAGTGGGGGTTCACAGAAGTTAAAAGGTTAGGAACAGCTGTAGTAAAAGATGACACAGAAGCTACTGAATCGTCTGGTTCAAATATTTGCTTTCGTGGCAGCACTAGCACCTAAAGACTTTACCACAACATTCCAGTGTTAAGGTTGGATAGGATGTGATGTAGCAAATCATACAAGGTGGAATGATGAGGAGGCTCAAGCTTAGCCTGGCAAAGGCTGCCTAAGAATCATTAGTCTGCCCAGCCCACAAGAACCCACTAAAGCGTGGCTAAGCGTTTGCACTTTCTGCTTAGCTCGGGTACAAGTGGGAGAGTGAACAATGCTAGACTGGCCATACCAGTTATCGGAAGTTTCCCCAGTGTTCTGCTTTCCTGCTCTTATCCCATAACCGAGCTTACAGAACCTCTCTGGAATGCACTTCTGAGTTTAAAGAAGACATTTATTGATATTATTACTTCACGACGAGATTCCTGAGAGACTAAATGAGTAGACTGGAAGCACACATTCAAAAGTAGTCGCAGCAATGAAAGCAAAATATATCAAAGTACTTCTCAGTTGCAATGTACACAGCAAATACATGTGATTATATTATAGCATAACTTCAAAGCAAAGCATAAAAGTCATCACCATAGGGCAAGGCTGTCAAAGTAGGGCTTATATTCAGCTTCATCTTTCTGGGGCTTCAAGTTGATGACTCCGTTCAACTGCAAGAAAGAGATTTTCTACCCAAACGGGAGACAGGCAACTGACGTCTCCGTTGTTGTCTGATTCAATCTAACTCCCTCTGCCGTTGTCCGGAGCCATCATTCCAAAAGCGTGCCTCCTCCTCTCAGACTGGGGAAAACTACGCAAGCCTTTGGAGACTGGCCAGATCTCCTAGACTTCTCCTCTTCCCAAGGCTGAGCAGAAAGGAAAACACCAAATGTACTCTCTCTTCTCCGGTCTAGTCTGGTGCGAAAAACACAGCTTGGTCTATCATGTGGAAAAACACAGCTTGGAAAAACACAGCTCATCTGCAATGTCTCAACTGCAATGTCTAACCCCACGTTAAAGCCAATAGGCAACTGACCTGAATACAGAATGTAATGGCTAACTCCATGTTAAAGCCAATAGACAGCTAAACTGAACACAACATGTAATGTGCTACTGGTGAACATTGAGCAACCAATATGCGCAATGGTGAAAAACAAAGTCATTGGTCAAACACAATTAATAGCATCACACCCAGAAGGTTGGAAGGGTGGGTGGCCACTTTAGTTACTGGGGGGACACTTCTAGAGCAGTGCAGCCCTTTTTAAAGCACTGCAGAGTTACTCATATATCCAACAATTTTCAGGCAACAATAAAAGTGCCAAGATAGCCGTGGTGAGTAATGTACCTGCTGGAGAGATTGGGTTTTGTCTAGTCACAGTTTTGACTCATCTAAGGTAGCGCAGAGGGTTATATGCCTGCCACAAAGACCATGTACTACGCAGATCACAGAATAGTATTTTAAGTGCATACTTCAGTGGGATACTGCTTTTGTCACAAAGATCCTTTTGTTACTGTGCAGTTCATAAGTTACAATCATAATCTAGCACAGTGAGCTATGAACTGCAAAGAGCTGCAGGCTAGCTTCCTTCTCCCCCTTCCCACCTCCAACAGCCTACCCTGCCCCTCCCTTCACCTGCTGCTGGTTGAGCCAGCAGCTGAAAGATAAAACGATAAAGAAATATCATTTCATCTTTCAGCTCCTGCCTTAGTCAGGGGACGATGCTCCGTCACCATTGCAAAGGAGCCACCCCTGCTGGTTGACAAAATGTGCCAGGGCTGCTTTGGGTTCCCTAAGAGTAAAGCTCTAAGTGTGGATGAACTGTGCCATACTGTGAAGAGTTGTACCAAAAAGCCCTACCAAATTCAAGAGCCTAACATTTGGAAGAGACCATAGGTTTATTTTATGCCACAGGTTATCATACTAGTAACATTTAATTCCATAATCTTTCACCCATCTTTACTTTGTTGCTTGCTTCTGCAAGGCAGGAATGGCCAATTGAAATTAAGAGGTAACCTGCTATTATCAATACCCGGAACAGTGCCCAATTCAATGACAGTTGTATGAGGAAAATAAAAGGCCGAATTTCTGACCCCTGGATTTCAAAGTATAATGGCGAAGGCACATTAAATTATTGTACGTCTGTTTTTTCCAATTTGCTAATTTCAATTACTGTCATTTTGGTTTTACCCCATAAGAATCTAAGTGATTTATTGCTTTTTCAAATATACAACTGAGGCATGTCATTGACATGTACCACTTTGCAAACATGCCTTTTCTAGTTAAGAGATTTACAGAGGATGCTCCTGCCACTATAACGAAATGTCTCGAAAAGCAAAAAATGTAATTAATCACTGCATGATTTAACAAATGCAATTTTTTCAAACTCCCCAAAGATTCTGAACAGCAATAACTAGACATTTGATTAAGGTGAAGTTCAGATGGTATAATTAGTCCTGGCCCCATCATATACTTCTGTAAAACAAATTGTTGTCCATAGACTTTCGTTTTTGATTTGTGTTTCTGTATCACTAGAGAAGTAATTTAGCTTGGGTGGACACTACTAATCAGGCCAATTTTTTTCTGAACGACATTTTCAAAAAGGGCAGATGTGTTGCAGTGACGATGTAATATTTCAGGAACCACAAGACCAACTTTGTTTTGGTGTCAAAACTTAGGTTTTGTGGCTCAAGTAGTCTTAGAGAGAAAAATAACTGCTCAGAGCAACCCTTCCACCATTTTCCAAAATGGCAGCTCTGTAATTATGTATTTCAGCCATCATATTAGTAATTTATGTTAATATTGTTTTTGTTTCAGGTTTTCTGTCGATTCAAATTTGTAAACATGAACGAAGCAGGTGGTAACAGAGGATATTTACCTCCTGACAGTGTTTCCAACTACAAAATCTGAGGCCTCCTTCAACAAAGAAAAATGTGTCATATGCCAAACTAATCCAAAAGAAAAGATAATAACAACTGCGGCTGGACACACAAAGGTTTGAGGTGCTTTAGAAATACAGCAAGACGAAGTTCACAAAAGACTGAAACTGAACGGTGAAGAGGATCAAATATTTTATCAATGTAACAAGTGCTACAAGTGGCATACAATTGAAAAAAAGCCTGGAAAAAAATGTCAAAATATAGCAGAAACCAGGGAATCACAAGAAGAATCCGAGTCTTCTGAGAAAGCAATGACAACCAAACCCAATGCCCATCCACTTAGCAGATCGATGGCTACACCTGGTCCACCTCCAACAATTGATCGGAAAGCACAGGATCTTCAATGTGTTATCTGTGATTTAGCCAGAACACGGGCCAAAGGGACTGATGAAAGAACAAAGTTTAGAGTATGTGAGCATAAGAGGGCAAACATATTTTTATCTGCAGCTAGTTTCTTCCAAGATGACGTTTTCAGCTGAGAAGCAGATCTAAACAGCGAGGTGAATGTACTTGCAGCAGTTCTAGTACGGAGCAGTAACTATAACATCTTGTGACTCAATAGCACACCACTTCCATGTCACTTTACCAGCAAAGGATTTACAATTGCTGCTCTTGATCATTTTGATTTTGAAGACAGCTATTCTGTACCAATGACGTAGCTGCTGGAAATAAAGCTGTGTCAGCTATAGGCATAAACAAACAAAGCTGCAAACTTATAATCCAACTGACATACCAACGTGTGCAAAATCATTACAAGTCATCAACACGTCTCAGTCTACCAGAAAGCTTCAAAGTGGCTGAGGACATGGATATTTTTTACTTGATGTTGCGGTCCACAAAGCTGGTTTAACTGAATTTATCATATCGCTTATTCGGTGCGGACTGAAGGATGAAGAAAGCCAGTTCCTCATTGGCTGGAATGCATGCTCTGATCTCCCAGAATACCGTCCCACTGAAGATGGTTGGGTTTTTACCAATAATACCATCTTCAGTCACAAACTACGCAACAATATACACAGCTGTAAAAAAGTTCCAAAATGTGCGTGCTCAGCTTGAGAACCAGCCTACCCTGCCAATTTTGTGCAATGATGGTGTTTTCTATATTGTAGCTGGCATTTCTTTGAGCAATCTAGTCGAATTTGATGATCTTTATCCAACAATGGGTGTTTTTGACATGACAAAAGTTGTATTGTGGTATGCAGCAAGTTCTCTCAGCGGACGTGGCATTGACAATGCACTTTTTGAGGCTGAAACTTTTGGAAGCAAAACTGTCCAGTCAGTATTGAGCTGAACTCATTATGTTTTTGGTTACAAGGTATGCTCATCATATCTGAGGCTACAGAAACATCGCGTTGGAATGCTTTCTGAAACAAGAATGACAAGTTAGGTTTTGCATATCTTATCTCAGAAGTGAAAAAGGCACAGGGTGCACTTCATTCAAAAGACATAATGCAAAACCAGGCAATGTTCAATACACTCAGTTCAAAATCCAGAAAACTGAAAACCAAGTTCGTAGAGTTTGTCAAAGAATGTGAAGAAAAATCAGAACTTTGCAAGTACTGGGGAAATGTTTTACAAATGATAGTTCTAGTGAAACACTTGGTACATGCTGATCGGGAAGGTGATTGGGAACTGCACGTGAAGACTGTGGAGTCATTGAGAACTGTTTTTCCCGAATTTGACTGCAAAAACTGCCTGAGATATGGGTCCTGGTGTTTAGGAAGAGTGAAGAAGCTAGAGGTAGAAAAACCATACCTCTACAGAAATTTTCATCCAAAGACATTTTGTGGTGAAAGACAGAGAGGGAAGGTTCAATGCTGTAGCTCCAAACATGAAAATGGAACAGATGATCCAGAATTCACAGAAAAGTTTGAAGGGAATTGTTGGTCAAATGCATCTAGTTTACCATGAAGTCCTTTCTATTTTCAGAGAGATAGCAAATTCAAAATTAATGGACCATTGTGAAACTGTTCCTCACCACGAACTTGTGGGAAAGAGAGTGGAACGTTTTAATAAACACATTGACAGCTTTCTTCACTTCATGCAGCAGCAAGGGAACCCCTTTAAAATGACTGAGCCTGTGCGACTACACAACTTTTTCACCAAACAATATGTGGATAACATTATAAAGACACGTCTACTAGATTCCCTGGAACATGGATTGAAACTATACGCAGAACTGAAGCAGGAGAGATTTGTATTGAAAGAGAAAAAGCTGCTTGAGAATCGCTACAGCTAAACTTCCACACTTTAATTGCCATAGCAAGAGTTTCGTCCAACCAGCCACTACAAAACAGGTTACAAAAAAAAACAACTTTTGAAAGCACATAGAAAGATGGATGTAGCAAAAGAAAGGCATGAATTTATCAAGGACATTCTGTTGCATTATCTTTTTCCAACTACCACATGAAAGTATGGGGTTCACCGGTGGTGTAGAGCTCAGTATACGGGAGACTGTCCGTGGGCTCTTGGACCTCGTTGGGTTCAGAGAATGCATGGTGTGGGTGTAGTGGCAAGTGGGGGGGGGAGGGAATTCCTTTTACGGACTAGGTTGTCTCACACACTATATAGTGTCATGCTTCATCATTTGACCACCTAGCCCCACCCAGGTAGGATAATACCACCTGGACGGACTCAACCTTGCCTTTAAAAGAACGGGAGGGAATGTGTAAATATATTTTGTCTGGATATAATGGGATCCAGTTAAACTACGGGGATATAAAAGCACCTAGGCAGTCACCTGTGTGCAGTCTACACTTTAATGGTGGTAACTGCTAGTGCGACTAAAAATGGGACAGGACACCACGGTGAGAACAAGGACTCACTGGGTCACCTCACTAAAAGTTGGCCGACATGTTTCTGCCCTCTACTGGGAGCCGTGAAAGGTCTTGGGGCATTCTTCAGGGCCTAGGATCCCTAACTATTATGCAAAATGCAGACAGATAAGACTCCCCTCAAGAATGGGGGTGGGGTGGGAGAAACAACAAAATATTGTCATGCGTTGATAGAACAGGCCTACCTTAGGCAAGGAACTACATTGCGGAGGCCCTAATGAAAGAGGCAACTAGCCTCAGTTTCTAGGAGGGGGCATGTCCCCTTATTGTCACACTTGCATCAAAGGAGGCACTCGCTGTGCGCCTATCCAGACCCCTCGCTGGACCGCTTGAGGAGTTTCGAACAAATGCATTATTTGATGGAGATGCTGCAACCAAACCAGTAAAGCACAAACTCAGTCAAGAGCTCAAAAAAATCATTCACCTGAAGAATTTCAATTTGAAAAGGTATCCTCATTGAAAACTGCGGTTGGTGAATATATGTCACACTTGTGAATGGTCAAGGTTTCATCCCTACAAAACTTCGGCGATGTCGCTCATACTGTTCTACAGATATCAAAGTCAATGTGCAACTTACAAGAACTGCACTGTCTTTGCCATTTATCCTGAACTATCTGTCAAAGAATGTGAGACAATCAGATGAATGTCTACAAGTGGAACAATTGACCTTGCCTGTATCAAAAAATCTGACAGCTATGCCCGGCAACTTGATAAATTCTGGTCATCAACATTGAACAAATGAACTTGGAGATGTTAACTCGCCAAAACATTGCTGATGCTTCAATGAAAATTGAATTTCCAATTAATGCAAGTGGAATGATTGTCAATGAGGGGTTGGTGCCTGTAGAGATATATTTTAAAGCTACAGGTCATATTGTTTAAGAACTTAACAGCAACTTGGAGGAAGCTGACCTTCGTGTTGTGCTGCATGTTGAGTGGGCTGTTCGAAATAGTTCCAATCGAATCACTGTACTGTCAAATGACACAATTGTTATTATTGTGCTACTTAGATTTGTTGCACTGTTCATAAATCAAGGATTGTCAGAGTTATGGATATGTTAAGGAACAGGTGAGAAAATACAGTTAATCCCGCTACACATTCTGTACAAGGAACTTGACCCAGAGATGTCCAGTGCTTCCTATGGGTGATGACACGTATTCTTACGGGTGATGACACTATGAGCAAAATTGGAACAAAGATTGGAGCTTTAACTGCTGAACCTATGAAGTTTCTAAAAGGATTTGCTGAAACAGAAGAAGAATGGGACATTAAAGACGTAGAAAAATACCTTTTGTGGAAAACAAGTTCTCAATGTCACACATTTGACGATCTTCTGTACAGTGAGTTCAAGAGATCAGCCCTGCTAAGTGACCTTCCACCGATGTCATATTCTACTCGATCAGAAGATGTGTAAATGTTTTGGATCATGCATAAGTAGAGAAAGATTTGTATGAGTCTGGTTGGGGAGAAATGATGGGGTGTTAAAACCTATGGGATTTCTAAAGTCTCTACCCACAGAACTTACACATGCATGTAAGCGGTCCTTATCGAGATGCTCTTCTCAACTGTTCAACATTCTGCAAATGTACCACAAGCAATTACTGAAATAAATAAAAAAATGTAACTATGAAAATGTGCCTAAAGCAGGAGTGATAAACATTATTTTTTTCATATTCAGACCATAAACATTGTTTGGCATATACATAGATTAAATACCATTATTATTTGTTTCATTTTTATATATGTTTCTTCTTCCACTATTATGGCCTCCATTTTGGAAAATGGTGGAAGGGCTACTCTGAGGAGTAATCTTCTGTCTGTTTAAGAAATTAAGTATATAGGTCTCATGGTTCCTGAAATATTACATCATCACTGCAAAACACCTGCCATTGCAATGTCTACCCAGGCTAAATTACTTCTCTAATGATCCAAAAACACAAATTAAAAAAGAAAATCTGTGGATAACAATTTTATTTTATTTTTTAAACGGAGGTATATCTGGGGGCGGGGATTAAATAGGGTTTTGTGCATGAAAGCCGGGCCATGAAAAAAAGGCAACATTACATTTCTGAGTTGACTGGTACATGTCCAAATGGGCAAATGTGCGAACTCCATAAATATGAGGGAAATGGTATAGCCACAGACTCATAAATCCACTGCCATCACCACTGTTTACAACTGAAGAATTTATGCAACAACTGGTCAAATCAGAGTGGAAGCATCCCTGTGGTCGTTGATGTTGCTGGTGTGTGAACGAAAGCACACAGGGCACAATTACCAGAGGTAGAAGAGTGTACTTCAACAGAGATGAAATAAATGAATTACATTTTAAACATTTAGAAGTTACAAATTTCGAGCAATTTAACATTGAAGAAATAGTTTCCCTACCTTGATTAGACAGGAACAGCCATCTTAAAATAGGAACAGACACTAGCTGATGGATAACAACTGAATTTAGCATAAATTCTTTGTTATCAAACTGCTGTCAGCCTCCTGAAATAGTAGTTTAGTAAAGTTTACTACTCTTGCTTGAATTTCAATGAGAAATTACTCTTATCAGAGATTTCATTAATTGCTATATATATTTATTCACTAAAACACCAAAGGATAACGAGAAGTCATGGTCAGCAGTGATTATAACGCCACATATTGCCCCTTTCGTGGCCACGGAAGGGGCTCCCCGTCACGTCCCTATCCCAGCCACTGTGCCACCCATGCTGTTCAGCCACTGGGTGGCTGGGGATGCGGCATCCCACGTGGGTGAGGGACAGGGAACCAGAGGTCTGCCCAGTCCACCCCTGCCCCCGCTGCAGCCTCCAAACCCTCCTAGTCCGTACCCTCACTTCAGTCCAGTTGATGGCAGGATTCGCCATCATCTGCCCCATTGGGAATTCATCATTGTGGACAGGTGGGTTTTGCAGATTGTTCAAAGGGGCTGCTCCCTCCCCTTCGAATCTGTCCCACCAGACATGCCTCCATCAGTCAGCCATATTCTGGTGGATCATTTGGCACTTCTCCACCAGGAAGTTGTGGCTCTCTTGGCCAAGGGAGCCATAGAGAAGGTCCCTGCGCCAGAAGTAGGTTGTGGTTGTTATTCCCGCTACTTTCTGGTGCCCAAAAAAGACAAGGCCTTACGTCCTATCCTAGACCTTCGGGACTTCAATCTCTTTGTCAAGAAGGAGAAACTCAAAATGCTCACCATTGGTGAGGTGATGTCTGCCTTGGACCCAGGCGACTGGATGGTAGCGTTGGACTTGCAGGACGCTTATTTCCACATTCCCATTCTGCCTGCCCACAGATGTTACCTACGATTCATGGTCATGAGCAAGTTCAATTTACCATGCTCCCCTTCAGCCTTACCAGCACCCCTCGGGTGTTCACAAAAGTGATGGTGGTGGTTGCAGCTCATCTGCGCAGGTTGGGGGTTTCAGTCTTCCCCTACCTCGACGACTGGCTGTTGAAGGTGGATTCGCCCCAGAAAGTCGTTTCCCACCTTTAGACTAGGGCAAACTTCCTGCACACGCTGGGGATCACTATAAGCGTGCCAAAGTCACACCTGACTGTCTCAGATGCTCTCTTTCATTTGAGCTGCCTGGACACAGTGCAGTTTTGGGCCCATCCTCCCGAAAAGCGAGTCCAAGATATTCAGGCTATGATTCTGATCTTTCAGCCTCTGGTGGTGATTCCGACTTTTGCAGTCTTTTCCTTAGACCACCGAAGCCACGGGCGCCAGAAAACCGCCATATTATGAGTACTGAAGGATTTTTGCCACTATTTGGGTGGAACTCATCCAGTAGTCGTGCTGACGGTCGGAGGCGTAGAGGCCGTTCCACTGCCGTCGCCACCCCGCCAAAAGGACTCCGCCATCCGTATTGTGGCCTGGCTTGTAACACGGCCTAGTGGTGTCCTGATGGCAGGATGCTGCCGGCCGTGGGAGCACCGGATCATGTCCTCTCAGGGAGGAGCATCTCGGACGAGGTAAATGTCCTCCGAATGCGGAAGGGGAGTGTGAATGGATGTGTGTGTATGCGTGTAATGAATGGGGGGCCAGGAGGGAGGTGTTTATGCGTGTAAATGTGGTGATGCATGTGTGGGTGAATGTGTATGCTGGGTTGGGGTGCGTGTGTGCATCCATGTAGTCAGGGGTGGAAGCTGTGTGTGTATGTATGTTGAGAAAAGGAGGGTGGATGGAGTGTATGCATCTCAATGGGGGTGAATGTAGTGAGTGTGTGTGTGAGTGGGGGTGTTGTGCGTGTGTGTATGGATTTGAGGTGTGTGTGTGCGTGAGTGTAAGGGTGTTGTGAGTGTGTGTCAGGGTGCGCGTGTCTGTGGGTGTGTGCATGTATGTGGGGGGGTGGGAGGTAAGTACAGGGATCGGGGACACCATTGGGAGCGGGGGGATGGGAATATTGTAAGGGATTTCTGTCGCCGGTAGCCTTTCCACCAGGGATTTTGTGGCAGTTGTACCGCCATGAAGTCCCTGGATGAACAGGGGACTTGTGATACCGCCAGAGGTATTGGGTGGGCCGATGGGTCGGAGATGCCCATCTCTGGCCCGGTGGGTCCAACTGCCCTGGCAGTAGGAATGGGTAAGTGGCAGTTTGGAACAGGCCAAACCGCCACACTCATAATATGGTGGTCTTCACCGCTGGCCCGTCGGCGGTGAAGAGTGCCACCGCGGGCACCAGGGTCGGAATAACCACCTCTGTCTTGGGTTTCGGTGAGACTGAATCTGAGGCTGCTGGGTCTCATGGGCTCCTGCATCCTGCTAGTGACACATGCCATGTGACATATGCGGGCTTTGCAGTGGGACTTAAAGTTCCAGTGGGCTCAGCATCAGGGAATTCTCTCTGACATGTTCCACATCTCTGAGGGGCCATGCTGACAGATGCATCACTTCTGGGTTGGGGCAGCCACATGGGACAGGCGGAGATCAGAGGCCTCTCGTCTCCGGCGGAGACTGGGCTCCATATCAATCTTCTGGAGCCCCGGGTGATCAGGCGTGTGTTGAAAGCATTTCTTCCCTCTTTCAAAGGGAAAGTAGTGCAAGTGTTCACAGACAACACTACCGCCATGTTGTACTGCAACAAACAGGGTGGAGTAGGGTCCTGGACCCTTTGTCAGGAGACACTACACCTCTGGACATGGCTGGAACATCAGGACATTCAACTTCTGGTTCAACACCTGGCGGGCTCTCTGAACACCAGCGCAGATGAACTCAGCCCTTGATGCACTGCTGATCACAACGGCATCTCCATCTAGAGGTGGCGGAAGGTCTCTTTCAGCAGTGGAGAGAGCCTTGGTTAGATCTGTTTTCCTCCGCAGATAAGACTCAATGTCAGCCGTTTTGCGTGTTGGGAGTTTCCAAGGCGGCACTTGCTCAGAGACGCTTTTCGTCTTGAGTGGAACTCAGGTCTCCTTTCTGCCTTTACCACTTCTGTCCAGAGTTCTCAAGAAGATCAGGAATGACCGGGCCCAAGTTATCTCGGTGGCTCCAGACTGGGCACGGAGAGCATGGTATCCAGACCCCTTGAGCAGGGTCACCGATCCTTCATTCAGACTGTCTCTTCGGGAGGATCTTCTGTCGCAGCAGCAGGGGACAGTTCTCCGCCCAAACCTGTCCAATCTCCACCTTTATGTGTAGAAATTGATCGGCGGCAGTTGATGGCTTTTGACCTTCCACCCGAAGTCTGTGACGTTATCTTGGCAAACAGGCGTCCCTCCACCAAAATGATCGTTGGAATGCAATTGTGGCATTGTGTACCAACAAATCTTTTTACACCTTCTCGCCCCCTCTTTCTGAGGTTCTTTTGTTCATTCTTTTTATTAGCCCAGCAGGGCTCTGCTTTGGGCACTCCTAAAGGGTATTTAACGGCTATTTCGGTCTTTCTTAGGTTACCTGATCAGCCTTCACTCTTTAAGTCTCCTATTGTCAACTGATTCCTTAAAGGTCTCACCCATTTGTTTCCTCCTCTTCCATTTATCATGTCTCAGTGGGACCTCAATCTTGTCCTTCCTTTCTTAATGTGTACTCCATTCGAACCGATTCACAATTGTCCATTACGGCTCCTTACTTTCAAGACTGCTTTTCTTGTTTTCATCACTTCTGCTCGCAGAGTGAGAGAGCTTCAGGCTTTTTCTTCAAAGCCCCTATACTGGTCTGTGCTCCCTGACAAAGTGGTGTTGCGCACTAAGGCCTCCTTCCTTCCCAAGGTTGTTATGCCTTTTCATGAAGAGGAGAGACTCCACCGTCTGGACCCAAAAAGAGCATTGGCGTACTATCTAAATCATACTAAAGATTTCTGGGTGGAAAACCAACTCTTTGTTGGATATGTGGATGCGAAGAAAGGGAAGGTGGCGCAAAACCGTACCATCTCTCGATGGGTACATCATTGCATCAAGATGTGCTACGCTTTGGCCAAGAAGCAACCCCCAAGGGCTTGCGCACTCATTCCACCAGAGCTACTGCTGCTTCCACTGCATTAGCACGTGGAGTTCCTGTCCTGGATATCTGCAAGGCAGCTACGTGGGCATCCTTACACACGTTTGCTAAACATTACTGCCTGGATAGTCAGGTCTGTCGGAACCGCTACTATGATCTTGGTTCGCAGCCCACCTCCGAGGATGACACTGCTTGGGTATCTATTCTAAGGTAAGGAAACTGCAACTAGAAGTCTCTATCAGATGTACAAGTTACTTACCTTCGGTAACGATATATCGGGTAGAGACATATTCTAGTTGCAGATTCCTTACTGGCCCACCCATCCTCCCCGCTTACGAACTGATTTCTAGGTACAAGGATTCCCCTTTCAGAGCCTTAGCTTTGGTGCACCAATCTCAGTGTTCTTCGCGGTTCTGCTCCTTGGCGTGGAAAGTTGTGAAAAGAAACTGACGTCACTGCGCTGAGGTGGCGTCTATGTGCTACTCCCGATGTCATCACAACGACTACGAAGCCAACGACACCTGCGGAATCCACCGACACCGCCTACCTACACACAAGGCTATTGCTCAAAGAAAAAATCTCCAGATCCAGTCTGATGCCTTGGGGAAAATTCTAAGTTAAGGAATCTGCAACGAGGAGCCTCTATCAGATATTGTGACGTCATAAGCATTACATATGTCAAGCAAATTATGGTTTGCACAGCTGTTATGAGAGTTATGCATTGCCATCAGAACCTCTTGATGGCAATACTTGACCACATTACACAGTTAGCCATAATGTATTCTCCCTCTATATATTTATATATGTTTTTTTCTTTTAAAACAAATCATACACATATAGATTTAGCCATATATGAGGTAATAGCATGTTACTAGGAGCCACACAGATGGGCCCTTATGGTAACTGTATTTATATAGCACTTATTACCCCTGACGAGGTGTCAAATTGCTTTTCGGCAAGTAGCACGCTACTCTGGGACTTAGATTTAGTGAAGGATTAGTACAGGGAAATAGGAGTATAGTATTAGCATTATTACAGGGAAATAAGAGTTAATTTGAGAAGAGGATACCCTATCTGTTAGTTGGACTTAATAAAATAAAATAGTAATAGAAGAGGAAATCATAGTAGTCAGCTGACGTTTGGGATGAGTAAAGGCGAGATGGAGGAGGGAAGAGTCTGTAGAAAGGGATTATGGCGATCATAGTAGTAAAACAATGTTTGGGATGAGTCAGGAGGGATAGAGGACGGAAGATTCTAGGAAGAGTTATTTTGGAGATCATAGTAGTAGAATGAGATTTGAGAGGAGTCAGAGAGTGGCGATAGAGGAAAGATTGAGAGAGGTATAGAGTGAGACAGAGTAATGCATTGTAGAGTATTTCTTTTTATTTTTTCTTGACTTTTGTCTCTTGTACAGTAGAACTAAAGTAATATACAGATATGTGATTACATAGAAAGGGAATATATGTATAAGGAAGATAATATATTGAGATTTAAAAGTTGTATTGTATAAACACAGACTTTCAAGTGTTGCAGTATTTGAAGGTAATTTGTGTACTTTTTAGAACATTTTTATCTTTTCCTCAATATGTCAATAGTGAAATGCTTGTAGATAAACAGGATAATATTTACCTATTGTGATAGATAAATAAAAGAGACTCATACGCATCTAATCAAACAACCTATACAGAAACTATGCAAAGACCTATAAGCATGTTAAGCAAAGAATTAGGAAAGAAAAATATATATTTCTTTGAATCTAAGTAATATATATACATTTGCTAAGCAGGCTTAAAGAGTTTGTATATATACAAAGAAATACCTATATATGTGTGTGTGTGTGTGTGTGTGTGTGTATACACACACACACATAATCAAATTATAAATGTTTACATATACAAGGATAGGCAGTATGCTGTTGGAGTATGGTGGTTATGTAGGAAAGAGCCAACTCTAGAGCAGTCTTCTGAAGATAAGATAATTATAATGCTTAATCCTCTTAGACTGACATAAGACACCTGCTACGGGTCCTGCCCATCACTTAGTACTGTACATAGGTGATACAGACTACTTGGTACCATCATGAAGTTAATTAAAGTATTTCTCAACTTCTTACGTTTTGCTATTCAAACACTAACACGTGAAACAATAGACATCAGTGACTCATAGCAAAGTGTCAGGAAACTTCTCAGAGATGTTAATTACCAGATCAATTACAAATATCAAGATAAGCTCACAATCACATCAACTGAGGAGGCTCAATATTCTGCTTTGCATTAGGGGAGGCTAACCTTACATGGGATTTAAACGTCCCCACTGTATCATTGTGGCCTACTGGATCTTGTTAAGGCACTGTACTTTTTTTTTTTGCAAATCTGCCTAATTTTGTCATAAGAGGTATATTTCGGTCTCCAAGTCTTCAAGTCTTCTCTACATTTCTTAGAATTTCTGCTTTCAATTTTTAATCAGCACTTTAGCATTTACATTTTTCAAACTTGGCTTCATTGAGGGAATAAATGCATGGTTCTAATTCATTAAGTGCTTTAAAGATATTTTTAATTTTTTTCCCCCACTTTTTTCACTTGGCCATCAACCATATTAGTACTGCCCAAGCGCAAACTGTGGTATCAAAACTACTGCACAGCTGCTCAGGAGTAACCACTATTTAAGGCCAGGCCTCAATTATTTGGGATGGCTTTATGGGATGGTTTTATGCTCTACTCCTTCAAAATAGATTTCAAAGTTCTCAAACGGAATAAAGAAATGTTGGACAGAAATAACACTGGGTCACTGATTTTTGTACAATTGGCAGAGCTAAAAATAAAACCTAAAGTATGACCAGCTAATTGTGTTGCTCCTATTACCCCTTTCTTTAAATTACATTATGATATTTCAGTTGGCAAGGCTTGGACTAGATTATCGTTCAAGTCATCTGCTCATACATTAAAATATCCAGCAACATTCAACTCAAACCATGGACTGGCTGACAATAACTAAAGCATCCATATAATATTCTGTAGATATCACTAACTAGGTATGATGAGATCTTGCCAGCCTTTCCTACCTTGAAAAGACAACTGGACATCCACCACCATATGAAACCTCAACTGTTAACAAGTAATGATCCTATGATTTCTATGGATTATCTTCTAATTATGTAACAATTCATAGACCTAAGGGTAATTTTAAGCCTCTGAGATCATGAAGAAAGAATGTTCCTATTAGGCATGTTTAGGCTTGTTTTTCAGAATGGTTCTAACTCCTGCTAATATTACCAATACTTCAACTTGAGTTCATCAATCATGAGACGGCTTTGAAACCTTGGATGAGGAGGTTCCCAATTTATTTTTCAGATAACCAACGTTTTGTACTTTAATAAGGTCAATCATAAATGGCTGTTTTCCAAAAATTTGATATAACACCACAATCCCTGATTTTGAGGACTGGTGCAATGCAGAATGCACCAAAAAACATAGATTTCCATTTTATAGTTCAAGCGATATAAAAGCCCAATTTACAGTATTCTAGATGGTGGTCCTATCACTGGTAGAAATTTCCCAGACAGGGTTGCACATAAGGTTCCCAACCAAGAGTGACTTGTTTGCCCATGGAAGGAAATATTCTGTGAAAAACCACCATTGGAATATTGTCTGTAACCAACTGCTGTGTTCGCCTCATGATATCTTAACAAGCCATGTGGGCAATTACAGTGTACCTCCACAGTTGGTGGTATGCTTCCAAAGGTCCTGTTTGCACCAGAAGTGATACCATTAGAAGAATCTCTACCAGGAAAGTTTCCCCCTAAGTGACAGACCTATGGAAGCATGTAGCCATTTAAACGTTTGCTGCCTTGGTAGGGCATTCAAAATATAGTAGATTTCATCTGCCACCTTGACAGGACAGAAATCCCACCACAAAAGTGGATGGGATACTCGCTGCTCAACTCTAAATCAATGTTTTCTATTATTTAACATGTAGATATAGTTCAACCCTGCCAAAGAGACTAATTTTGCAGCCAATTCAAATTCATGTTTCAATATGTACCAGGTACCTGGATCCTTTACCCAGATGTTGATCTATTGGATGACAGTTTTTTCTGACTGGAAATGTATATTTCAGACTACTACTGTTATATTAGGGAGGAAAGGAACCCGGAAGATCAACTGATGCTTTTTGGATAGAAAACTAAGGAGGGGTGGCTGACTGCAATCCATGTGGCTAGTATACTGAGTCAATTAGGATCCTTTATGTGTTTCATTCTCCACTTAATGCTGTATAGCAGTTCCAAAGAGTCAGTTCAGGTCTTGCACGGTGTAAGTAGGAGCGATCTGTGGCCAAGATCGACAACCCCATAAGAGCTGAAGGTGAACCACTAGGCACCAAATACCTTATAATTAACTGGACCCAGGAACCCAGTTGTTCCCTAGCAGATGGTTATCCTGAAGAAGGGCTTTGTCTGGGCTATGTCTAGCTGTGAACTGTGTCACCATCCATTTCTTGAATTTGTGTCCCATACCATTCAAGTACCAGGTAGGTATTTGTACACTGCTCTCTCACAAATAACTACCCACGTCAAACTCACTAAAGATGGCACGTGAAAATATGGTACTGAGTAGCAATGTAAAAGCAGGCATGCATTGTTAAATGAACAAATACAGATGTGTGACCCTCTTATACGGAGTATATATATTAAAAATAATTACTTCAAATGCCAAGGGGGAATTAAAGGAAATCAGTATTTTTTTTTTTACATATACTGTTTATTTAAAAAATTCTGAACACCTTGATCATATATGTATAATAATAATAATGCAGAGGATGAGTAGGAAAGTATTAAGGTAGATTCAGAACAATAGTGTTGACAGGAGTAAATGGAAAAGGAGACATCAGTGGGGGGAGGTGGAAGGGGTAAGCGGCCACTCCACTACAGAATATAGTCCAGCAAATGCAGCATGTTATTTAGCTGAATCTTGTAACCAGCAGTTGCAGGGCACAGAGTACATATCACAGAGAAATTATTAGCAGGGATGGGCTTAGTGTGATTGCCACTAAAAATAAAGGAGCAGACCCACTGGCAAAGTATCACAAGTGTAGTAGGGATTGAGGTAATAAAAGGTGCAGCAAAAGCAGTGGCAGAAGTGAACAGGAGAACATAGCAGCAGAAGGCTGTCAAAGCAAGCAGGTGCACTGTATGCACAGTAAAAATGGCCCCTTCCCTGAATAAGGTGCTGCTCTACAAAGGCAGTGGCAAGCTTGGGGAGGCACTGCATGTGCGACAAAGACTTGTGTCATTTGAGTTTTAGACCTCCAGCATGCACAAATATATATATACACATACACACACACTCACACACATATGTATACATACATAAATATACATATATACACACATATATACAAGCAAATAGCTAAGTGAGATTTCAAGATTACAATGCTACTGTAGCAAAATCAGATTCAAAGCATACCACACCCGAGTTATCCAAGATTCTTTAGAAAATGCATTTCTTTAACTAAGCCAGATCAATCCCCTAAAATAGAAGCTAGGTGGCCTTCCCATAGACCCCTTACTACATTCTCCAGGAGTGCTGGGCCAAACACTGATAGGATTCGGTTTGGATGGCGACATGCACAGCACTATAGCCTGCTGACCAAGTCTTGTAGTATATTCATCCATTGTGGCTCGTAATTTTCTTAGCAGCTGTGCTCTTCATGCACTGTCCGCCACAAGCACCAATAGTATACACCATGCCCATTCACTTTCCTCGAGCGGCTGACTCATTAAAAGGACAAATAAGATTCCTATGACACAAGGCATAAACGGTCGTCAGCGCATGCATTGTGTGAATGCGAGTGCCTAAGCACAGGATAGTATCCCGCCGCCATGTAACTGTTGTGCCATGGATGGAACCCACAAAGCTGAAGATCTATTTGGAAGCCTCTAGCTGGGTGTTCCTTTCAAAGCAGATGGCTTGGGGTTACCTCCCTGTCGGATGTACTTAATAAAGCTCCACTGATCTGCTTTTTCTATGTAATGGATTTTGTTTCAAACATTTCACTTGTCATTTTTGCAGCCATTTTATTTCTATTTGCACGACTGCTTTCCTTTTTTCTATTAATTACGCCTCTTTTCATTTTCTTAAAAACGTTATTCTTTCCTTTAATTTCCTTGGGCATAATGATAAAACAGACAACCGATTTTCTAGATCTGACCTGGCTGGTTGAGGCGCTCTAACTCAAGAGTAAAGTTCCAAGACAATGTGCAGATCATGCCAAATCAAATCATATCTCGACAGGGCTCAGCAGGATGCTATAGTGTAAGGCAGCATAAAACCAGGGCAGACAATAACTGAATATGTAAAGGAGAGTCGATGCTTAGAAAAGCCGAGATTTCAGGCAAAAACATTTATTGATTTTCCAAAGATCAAGTGAAAAGGCAACCCGCAGCCTTGGCTAACGATGGAGAAGGGACACCATGCAGGGAAGGGCAGTAGAATGTGGATCACATCATTCTCACACTCATGTTTCAACAAATGGCTTTCAATATGTGCCCTGAGAGGGGTTTTGCTTTCTAGCACAGGCGTAAAATAATTCGTAGAGAAATTAATAGACAATTCTGCAGACTTTAGGACACAATAAGGAAGATGAACTAATGTTATCATTTTACAGGCCCCCTGCCGCAAGGAGTTCGCTGCAGGGGAAGCAATTCCTTTGTAAGTGTATGTTTTTTCCAAGAGGTCAAAGGGAACAGATGCCACACTGCTACAGGGAGAAAGCAATCCATGCAATTATTCCATAATGTTATTGACATTTGCTCCATTTTATCAATATTAATAAATTATTACATTTTAAGACATTGACATTGTGTCATGGTTTTTAACATTTTTCAGCTGTGGTATGGACATTTATGTCCCTGCTCAAAGGAACAATTTGTAACAATTTTAATTAATCATGCAATACAATTTCTTCTTCTGGTAAGCTTTGCAGGCTAATAAGAGGTTCTTGTATAGCAGCACAACAGTTCCCTCTGCTTACCACACTGCAGCATGCAGCCGGCCTTTCGGCTCTCATTATACCACACAGTAACCACACTGAATACATATGTAGTTGTTTGGTATTTTCAGCAATGTTTTATGGCTGCGTTTGCTTAATACATTTCACCAGTGCTTGATTGAATTTCAAGCAGATGGAAAACGTTAATCAACATATTGTTCCTTTTTAGAGCACGATTTCTGGATCCGATGTTCTGTGCGAGAAGTTCGTCAAAGCTCTTCAATTGTATTCTGGAGGCTTCTACTAAACCGAATTACAGGTTATGTCTTGACAAGTAGTTCAAGCGCATTAAGAATACCAACATGAGGGACACTTGCTAACCTCGAGTTCATCCAATGTACCGATTCGGACGCCTCGATTACAAATACTGAGCCTGTAGTAATTGCAGACTGTCCCTTTTAAGGGACACGAAATATACTTTTTAAATGCTTACAGGAAATACTTACAGCCAGCCTATCAAATAAAACTTAGCAAAGAGTTCTACCAGTGTAAGCTGCACAGTTGTGCTGAGAAAATACACAGAATGTTGATTCCTGTAAAAACGGATTTCAAAAGGTAGTTGTGACGTTACTTGGACCAACAGGCAATATGACTGAAAAATACCAACGCAGACCAGGGCCCACAACAATACAGAAGATGCTTGCAATTAGGTTTTGAAGCACTTGTTAGTTTTGTTTTTCTTGGTGAAGAGTAGAGCAGAGTGGCGTAGAGTGGCATGGTGTGGAGTGACAGAGAAGAATAGAGTGGCATAGAGTAAAGTGGCTTGGATTGGCGCTGAACAGAGTGGTGTAAAGTGAACTAAGGAGTGGAGTGGCATAAACTAGAGTATCGTAGTGTGGAGGGGTGGGGCATAGAGTTGAGTGGCACAGAGTGAAGTGGCAGAGTAGAGTGGTGGCGTGCAGCAGAGTGGCGTAGACTAGAATGGAGTGGCGTAGAGTGCTGTAGAGTCACGGAGTAAAACAGTTGCTAGTAAGGAACTAAAACGTCAATAGAGATGGCAAATAGGGTGAAATCAACATGAATAAGAAACAATGCTGGAACACTTATAATTTTTTTTTTTTTTAAATAGCGTGTTGCAAAAAGACAAGGAAGAACACATACTCCATGCTCCGGAGAGGGGCTAACACAATAAAGGAAGGGAACCTTTGGGAGATAAGCAATCAAAAGATTGTAAATGAGAGTGAAAACTAAAACAACTGTTGGTGGGTTGCCAAATAAGCTAACTGGTGAAAGAAATAATTTAAGAAATAATTAAAATGAGAAAAAAAAATCTTGCAGAACAGTATGTGCGCTCGCTCTGTACGTGAGACCTAAAAAGGTGATCGAAATCACTGATTCTGTAAACATAATTCCTTAGGTGTATAGTAATTCATAGAAAAACAGTGAGTTCAAGCAAACACAGATTGGTAAGTCCTGTTTTTCCCAGATGAGCACCTCTTTAAAAATCTAAACCAAGGTCAATTAGCATACAAGTAAGTAAGGGAGCGGCATGGCACATAATCTTCAGATCTAAACTGAGCCATGATTTCTACAGATTCTGCTCATTAATTCTACCATCCTGTCTCTCCTACAGACTATCTGCTGTAGGTGGAAATACTTGAGATATTAGGGATAAAGGTGAAGTGAACCCGTCTTCTTTGAATACCATGATGATGCTACCCTATTTCTTGGTGTGGCAAAGTTACACAATATATCCACCATGAAGATCTTTAATTTCCTGAAATAACATACCTTCTGCATTTTTTAAAGCCATATTCTTTCTTTAGCTTTACGTGTTTGCATTGCCCGTTTCTTTTTGATAAATTACATTCCTAAAGGTGGAAAATGGTGGTCCATACGAGATAAAAATGTCAGGATCTTCGCCATGTGTGCTCTCAATGTCTGTCTATCATGAGACATTTGACATCACTCCTGATCGTGTGCTGGTCAGACGGTGAAGGGCAACATTGTCTTGTCTCATTAACTTTGATCCAATTTTGTAATCCACTGAGAGACAGCACGTTTTATTAATAAACTAGTGGCATAGGAGTAGCATATGGCAGCTAATATAGCTGCAGTTTAAGGGCCTAATAGAAATAAATAACGTTGAAATGGAAATGTGCATGCTTGAATTACAGTGAGCCATGGGGCCACCATTCGTATTTCGACATCACATTTAACATGAAAATATTTTGCATTTGTAAATGTGTGAATTATTAATGAATATTAACATGAAAGTATTATTTTCAAGTGGAAATACTGGAAATGAAGTATGCTGTATTAGAGGAACATGAATTAAACACACATTTATTTAAATTGCTTTCATAACGCGAAAATAAAATACACGTTTAAAATTGCTTTGACATAATATGAATGATATATTAAGTAAATAATTTGTTTTGAATATTTGATTTGAATTGCAAATTGCAAAAAAGGTTTAATAATGTATTAATAATGTGCATTAGGCTTTAACATGGATAGGCCTGAAGGTTCCTTTTGCAAGCAGCACTGGAAAAATTATTTGTTTATTCTGTCCTATCTGACCTGAATTCTTTTTTTAGGCACCCAATGTAATGTTGAATGTTCTATTGTATTACAGGAGAAGAGCATGTTTCAAGTTTAGTCAATGTAACAATATTTGTTGTAGTATGGGACAGGAAATCTTTAGTGCTCATGTGTAAGAATATTAGTTTCATTTATTGTGGGTCGTGTGCATGGAACTGTAAGTTGCAAATTATTAGAAAATGTAATATTTTGGCAGAACTGCATGTAGTAACAGTATGAACAATGGACTTTTGTTGAGAAGATTCCTAAAAGTGAAAGAAATTGGCAGTGCCATCTGCAATGATGGGACGCTGAAACAGACGGCCAGTATGTGCCCACCTGAAGAACCAATGAATGGATTTTGCATGTTTTAATTAGTGAAAAACTTTGAAACTCAGTTCAGTTCATCTGCAGTTCGTCTGGAAATGCAATTAGAGACAGTTCCACGTTTGTTTAAGTCTGCTGTCCCATTCTTTTCTCTGAATTCCCTGATTAATTTTCTCATCAGTCATAATTGCCCAATGTTGTTTCATTACAATTATGCCCAACTATTTCTGAACTACTGATTAACCTTATGCGCAGCTTGGAAAAATGTGATTGCCCTGTTCAACGAATCATTGTTGTCTGCTGTCCCATGAAGAGAGGTATAACTAAATGTGGTTTCCTGATTCCCTTTACCTTAGGCACTTTCACTAGCATATGTTTATAGTGAGTTATTTTAATTAGATGTTTTCCACATTATTTTTGCTTTTCTTTTCTTTTCTTTTTTGCTTTTGCCCGCTCCCACACATGCAAATCCCAATTCTGATTAGTATTAGGAATGGCTCAGCTCTGGAATTAATTACTAAAACTGTATTTTGATGATTTACTGATGTCATCATCATCATCTGCTTTGAAATCTGGTAATAATGCTCATATTGTGTTGTTGCTGACCTACATTATTTTTTTTTTTGAGTGTTTAACAGTAATGATGTTTAGTAGGTTAAATCTTTTCAGACGCTTTGGTCAGCCTATAGTGTTTATGTATGTTTTGTGCACCATTTATGTGACAATGATTTTGGGATTGTAATAAAGCTTTGAAACTTTATTCAGTTTGTAGTTTTGATTCAATGTTTAATTGTTTGTGCTGTTCAATATTGTTTATGGGTTCTATGTTGATGATTTGTGAATGTAAAATTCTGACTACTGACTCAGTCATCAAGTCCAGATTCAGCTGACCTCTGAGGGTGAGTATTTGTGACGGAGTCTCACCTGAGCGCTTGTGGTTTCTGAACTCAAGGTAGGAAGAAGACTTCTGCGGGTGCTTCTGTAGTGTTTGGCAGCAGAGTTATGGTTATGTCTTGTGAGGAGTAGAGTTAGAATCTGCCCACATGGTGAGTTGTTTAGATGTAGTGCAAGAGTTGATGAAGTTTCAGTGTTTGTTCCACGTGTACAGTATGTGTTTTGAGTAGGGTTTGCCCTTGCAAGACTTTGGCTAAATCGCGGTGAAATGTGATGTATGAGGTGAAGGGAGTTTGCCGATTCCAAGGTAATTGAGTAGGGAGTTTGCATACTCCAAGTATGAGATTGGGGAGTTGGTGTCCTCCAAGTGAATGCTGCACTTTATGCTTGAAAATTGTCCATGTGGTTGTTGTTGTTAATGGGTCCTGCGAGGCCCAAGACTCCGGAGTAGTAGTAGTATTGTACAAGTGTATGGAGATACTTGGTTAATTTATTGTCTGCACGGAAGGTTTGGTCAATTGAGCACTGTCGCCAACGCCCATAGATCTCCCTTGAGTGTGTGTGGTGTTGGTTGGTATTAGGTGAATCCTGAGTGCACATAGAGGATCTGTACCAATCGGAGTGAGGTTTGTGGGTCAAATCTTACTTGAGTTTGTGAAAAAGCCACAGGCAGAAGAGTAGCTGTTTGAGCGAAAGGCCACAGTCGAAAGTTCCGTACAGTTTTTGAAGTGTTTGAGTCCTATCCGTGGTGAGCAGACATGTTTTAGTTTTTTGTTTCTCAATATTTTGAATTTAGGTTTTTGCATGAGAGGTGTGTGAGACGGCTTTGAAGTGAATCGCAGCTGCTGAACGGAGCAAGTGTGACATCATTTGGTCTGCGCTGGAATTGGTCGGTAGGTGAGAAAAGCTGCACACTAATTGGTGGACAAGATTACACTGCTATATGGCGAGAACAGCTCGTGATTAGGATTGTGGGATTGCACATTATTTTCTAGTTTCATAAATGTTGTTTGTGAATTATATTTGTGTAAAAATTAACTTTTTCGAAGCTTTAAGGAGCGCATTGAGAGGAGATGTTTTTATTTCAGTTAAGAAGGGTGAATCTACTCCAACTGAGGGTATACAAGCATTCGAAGTAATGGAGGAGACAGGAGTTTAAGCAGGTCTTTGGGTAAATCAATGGTGCAAAATAACTGAGAAGGAAGGAGCCTTAGCTTTTCCTAGTGATGGAACTTTTAATTTGAGAATTTTAGAGAACCTGAGGGTAATGTACGAATCAAAACCCCTTCCAAGACCTGCACAATTTGAAGAACTTACCATTTGGGAATGAGTTGCGAGATGGAAAGAGGCTCAGAAATTTGAAAGGAGAAAAAACTTTAGCGGAAGATAGGTGGGATACAGAGAAGAGAATGTGGAGAGCAGATACATTATACGCAGTGAAGTTATTCCCAGCAATTACTCGGGAAGGTGATTCAGGTATTAAATCTAAAGACAAAAAGACATTTGAGGAAGATCGCGAACAGACGATAGACAAAAGCAAATAGGTAGCAAACACTGAAAGTGATTCAGAGGATGAATTTATAATGTAGTTGTTGCAGAATTGTCCTCCACCGTATAAAGCAGTTGCTCCTGTAAATCAGAATGTAGTCCCAAGTGTGGCCACAGCTCCAGCTGCACAAAGCCAGGTTGAGATAGTTCCAAACGTGACTATTGCTAATGTTGCACAGGTGCCAACAGTTTACCTGACAGTTCTAAATGTTAACACAGTTCCAAATGTCCCAGTTCCAGCTATGCCACAACCAATTCAGAATGCAGGAATGACTCAATTTGAGTACACTCCTAATGTACAGTCACCTGCACAAATTGTGAACCAGAGACCAACAATGCCTATGTATTCCCCAGTAACGCCACTGTAGAATGTTGCTCTGATTCAGTCAAATCAGGCTTTTGGTACAGTACTGACTGGCCAGAGTAAAGTATAATTATTCTCACCAAGACAAACAAAATTGTCAGGACCAGAAGTACTGACAGTTCCTGTAACCATAGGTCCAGTAGTCTCGCTATATACCCAATGGAAATAATGAGCATGGCCCCCAGATTTCAAATCCAGTATCAGCAATGAATTCACCTTTCAGACCTGCTGTAGAAATTGAGAGACTGAACACTACAGTCCCAGCCATGACCCCTATGAATTCCTTTGGTTTGAATCAGACACACAACAGAACAGGTCCACTGATTGATGTGACATGTGTCCAATGCTCAATGGGATCATCTGTGATAACTCAAGAGCAAGTTATGAGAGTCCCATGCAATGTTGCACAGTTTGTGACCCAAAGTAACAGTAATAACATTAGTTTACAATGATTAACACCCTAACAATTGACTGAGTGGTTAGATAACTTGAGTAGAACTTCAGTTCAAGGAAATACACCTGAGGAAGGAAAGACATTAAACATGGCTAGATTGAAATGGAATTAAATGAAATGATTGAGGGAACACTTGAATTAGACAGATTAAATTCACACAATGAGAATGACTAGTGCTTTCTGTGCAAGGATGTTACTCTTAGATCAAGACATGCTTATGAGAAATTAACTTCCTTGGCTGAGAAATATGAAATCAAAATGAATAAATCCAAACAGCTGAAGAGGAGTTACAGATTAAAATTCGATTTGAGAGACATTGCAAACATGAGATCACCTGGAATGAAGATTCACATTAAGGAATTATTTCAAAGCTTTCAAACATGGGGAGCAATAGATAAATGAGAAAGCAGATGAGCAAAGAAACAGATCAGAAGAAGACGACAATTGCATCTTCAAATGATGTACAACAGGCTGAGGGAGCTGCAAAAATGATGCCAAAGAGAGAAATTCCGGGAGGGAATTTTGTACATGTCCCTTGGAGCAGAAGTGACATATTGTTATTTACACATGATTACCCAAAGTTGAGGGAGAATCCAGTGGAATGGTATTGGCAAACAGAGAGGTTTGTCAAGCTTGCAAAGTGCCTGTGGGAAGATTTTAATACTTTATTGGAGATTGTGGTTCCAGCGAATTTGTGGGTTGAGTGTAAGAGGAGGGTTGAGATGTAGAAACAGATGCGCCGTCTGAAAAAGTTATGAAAAGTTACTACAATGTTAAAGAATTTCTGAAGACTAGAGTTTCCCCCAAAGATACTGATTGGCAAAGAATTGACAAAACACCTCAGGAGGCAAAGGAGTCAGTTCATGCTTATTATGAGAGGCTGCTGTAAGCATTTAGACAATACAGTGGCACAGAAATTATTGAGCCAATGCATTGTGTGTTTAGGTTCGTTCAAGGATTGAAGCCCGAAATTAGCAATATGATTAAGAATCATCTGATTAGCTGGCAAGGAAAGACGATTGATGAAGTGCTGCAACACGCAAAATACAGTATGTTGAGTTGATATAACCAAGAAAAGGTAATGGTGATGCAGATTAAATCTGCCCAAGCAGCCGTTATGCAGAAATCGCAGGGAATGGTGAATGCAGGAGGAATGCAACGGGATGCAACAGCAGGGCAATATCCTGCCTCAGTTTAGAGGTAGAGGTTGTGGAGTTCAAGTAGATCCGAATGAGAATGTGGCTGATGTTCAGAACATGAGAGGGGCGGCAGAGTAGGTGGGGAGGGGGACCATTTGCAGCTTCTAAATGCTAGGTTAGAGGGCTGGCAGGGCTCTGGCGCAGCAGCTGCACGAGGCCCTTGCTGTACCACTCCAAAATCCAGGTCTTGTGCCTCTGAGCCCATATTTATCAGGCTCAAAATTTTTGGATTTGAGAGTTCCAGGCCCAGAAACACTAATAAACGTTAGAATGCTCAGACAGCCCCCCCAAATAATGAGAGTCAGTCCTATGAAAATAAAGAAATTGACTCACAAGATGCTTGTTAAGGATCTTTACCAGAGGCCCACATCATACTGTAACTAACAATGGCCGCAGGTATCTGATCCAAAAGTGCTTAAGCACTGCTGTAAGGGCACCAGTAAAAATTGAAATAAAAAATTCACTAATAAAGCAGATGCATCACCGCATGAACTAGCACACGTTTTAAAGACATTCCTTAACCCCTTTGCTAGTGTGGAAGTGCTGAAAACTTTTTGACGTTTGTATCACTTCACAGTCATCAAGGTATCAAGGCAACATTGGGCAACATTGGGCATTTTCCCCCACATGATGGGAATTCTAAAGGAACCCACGGTTTGTGGATTCTGCTGGAGAGATCAGAGAAGATAGCTAAAACATAACAATAATTCGTTTTTTTGTGTGTTTTTTTAAAGAAATGGGCAGGGAGGGTTGTGCAAGGAAGTGTATGGTTTTTCTCTTAAAATGGAATCATTTAAAGGTTTGCTGTAATAAAAAACAAAAAAAAAAAAAAAAATCACACACTTCCCAATTTTAGGGAACAAAAAGATTCTTCTCACAGTTTGCATTTTTATAAGGGTTGGCAAATCTTCCTATTTTGTGGTCTGTACCTACATGAAGTTTGCAGTGGAAACAGGTGCGAAACCCACTGGGTAACAAGGAAAGCTATAAGTTTCTGAAAAGTAGATGTTGTTCCCGGCGGAGACAGTGGTCGTTTGGCGGTCCAACCGCCAAACTCAATTCGGCAGTCAGACCACCAAACCAGCAGCAGTCATGATGCCACATGTCTTTGGACCGCCAGACTCTTAATTAGGCCCCTAGTGTTTGTTTTTTGGTTGCTCAAATAGGGTAAAATCTACTGAATGAAAAATGGATATGAAGGAAACCTGTGCACTTCCAAAATGCACTGAAAATATGGAGTTATGGAATAATGGTTACATGTACAACTCTGAATTTGGAGTTACCCATACTGTGACCGGGCAAGCATTTTGTGACATATGTTTTTTCTTGCACGCTGACTTTCATTTAAAAGCCAAATGAGGTTAATTATTCAACTCATGATTACAAATGTTCTACCATTCACACAACGTAGAGAATTAACCATGTTTGCCTTGCAAATTTACCCATTTTGGCAATATACGTAGCTGCAACATTTGGGCCCGGGCTCATTCAACATCAAGTGAAACCTAAATCAAGTCAGTCAGAAACAAATGCATTCAGTCTAGCTAGACCCAAAAAATATAAAAAATAATAAATACATACAGATTAGAACAAACCACAGTAAAATCATACAGCAAACAGTTAGCAATTAAGAGACGTTAAGAAACCATTACATAAAGATGGTCATAAAAATATAAGAAACCCATACAGATACAGACAGATAACAAATGCTACATAATCAGAGTTGCCCTCCGCTTTATGGCACATTGAATGAAAGTGGCAGCTGAAAAACACATTTTCACCGAAGGAAGAGTCTGTAAAAAGTTAAAATCTGCTTTGTGATATTGGATGTTCACTTATTTTAAAAAACGGTAACAGAACATGTTTTCTCAGCTGTGAATAAAATTTACAGAAGAACATAGTGAATCATACTTTGTGCTGAGTGGTCTTCGCAGGGGCAGGCAGGTAAGCTGTGAAAATAGAAAGCCCTGATGAGGAAAAGAAGACAGAAAGAGCACTGTGCATAGTCTGTGGTGCTGATTACACACCCATGTTAGGTAAGGTTCAATGACAGAGTTGACACAAATCCACATATACGCCTGGACAGCTGGCGTATCAACCACCCTCCAACTTCCCTTTTCCATTCGATTATCTAAAAATGTGTTCTTTAGGGAAGTGTGGGACACAATTTTCCCACTACTAGGAAAAGTGAACAGGCCTTCCCATCCCAGACTCAGGCACGTATCATGAATGTACTCTACCCAGTGAACTGTCAGGCATCGATCAAGTTTCAGACAATCGGCGAGCACGGCTCTGTTAACTGAGGTCTGACTCCTAGACCAAATTCTAAGCCATAAGAGAAGTGGTTGCAACCTTTTAGAGTCATTTATGTACCCAATTCCAACCTCAGAGTGGCATATGAAGGAGCTGGTGCTTCTGGGGACAGATAGTAAGTAACCTTTCAATAAAACCATTCTCAATTGCTTTCAGCCTCCGTTGACCATTAATGCCCTATAACCTGGCCCCATATGAGGCACAACATTTGGCTTTATAGATGGCCACAAGTCCCTTGATTGGCTTACGCCCAATCTATGGGCAAAATTCAGGAGAGCCTCAGTAGCATTAGAGAAGGCAGCTGCTCCATTGGACTTTAGGGGACTCATGCTTAGTGAGTGTCAAAGGGAAGTACGAGAACAGTGGCACAGGTGTTAACCTTAGAGCTATTAACTACAAAAGCGGTGCTGTCCTTTTTCTTTGTAACAAAGATCATCACATGTGTCTTTGTCTGATTGACCCTTAAATCTACGCTGGTCATAAACTCACATAAACGATCCAGCAGGCATTGCAGGCAGATTGCTTTCCTGGCCATTAGGACAGTATCATCGACATAAATTAACGTGGGAACACTGCGATCACCTATGTGCGGGCAGTGGGCCTTAAGTTCAAGCAGATTCTCCTACAGGCCATTTATGTACAATCAGAATAGAAACAGAGCCAGAACACAGTCCTGATGTACACCCCCAAGGTCAAAGTTCACACTAGACTTGACTTTGTTGTGAAGCTCTCTAAGGAAATTGACAATGCGCTGGTCAACCACCACATCAGTCAACATACTCCAGAGCTTGGACCTGTTTACAGTCAGAAGCAGAACTCAGGCCCATAAAGGCCAGGTACACCTTCTTATCCACCGTATATTTATCTATAAACAGGTATTAACCAAGGGACTGCTCAACAACACCTAGTCCAAGAAGCAAGCCAAACTGAACCTCCGAAAGCACAATATATTCGTAGGCCATATAAATATCCAACTAGGGCACACCAACTTTTTTACTATGTAATTTATATGTTACAAGGTGTCTTTTGATGGTTCAATTGACACATTTGCATTCTTGGTGGCTCTTTGCTCACTAGTGTTGGCACCCGTTTCAGTACCATTATTTAGTGGTACATGCCAGTGGATATATTTTACTTTACCAGAATAATTTGGAGGTGCGAACCTATTACACAGCCACCCCCTTTTGGTTTGCTTTAAAGTTCGTAGGCCATGTATGGAGGTGATCCAGCAAATTACGTCCCACGATTTTGGCAGTTGAACTGATCAAAGATATAGTGCAATAGCATTGCAGATTGTCTTTCAAACCTATTTTGAATATCAGAACAATAAAGGCATGGGACCAACCCTTCGGCGGGCCAGTCACTAAAGCTACATTGAGGACATTGGTCAGGAGAGGGGCCCATCTATCTCTGAGGCAGCTAAGGATATCTCCAAAGACTGAGAGTGTACAGGGAAACCTAGACACCCAGCTAAGTCATGGGTGGTGTGACTTCACTGGATCCCATTTTATTCTTTTACCCAGAAAGCACAGCAAACTGGAGAAAAATCACACATTTTCCTCACATTTCTGTTTGGGAAAGTTCCACAATCTGCTGGGATTCACAAGAATCCTATCACCCACAGTCCCCCTAATACTACTAAGAAAAACGGTACCTGAGAGAAGAATAAAATAAAAAGGGCACAATGCAAACACCACACTGAGTTTGAATCACAGCGATTTAAAATAAATTATAATCTGGGGGCATGAGGGATCTATCTTCCTTCTGACTGGATGGTATTTTTTAAAAAAGAAAATCTTCTTGCTCACACACAAGAAGCATTTTCTCCCACTGTCCAAAGAACAAACCATTCACATTCACCGCAGTACAATGGTAATAGGGTAGACATAACCAGCTCTGACACTGCATTTTAACAGTTAAAAACATTGGCAAAACATTGTGCCAATGGTAATAGTGACCTAGTATTTCTTTGCACTGTGTGACGCGATCCCAGTGTTTCCTTTAGGAATATTGACCTACAACACTTACTAAAATCAGACTAGGGGACAACAATGGGCAATTAGAGAAAATGTACCCATCTGACTAGTAACAACGGAGCAGAAATTATAACTACAGTGGAATGGTAATGCATCCAAATGGACCTTTTCTGTTCTTATGTTAAAGACAGAAATTATTGCAAGGCTCTGTTGTTTATTAAAAAGGTCTTGTACTCCACCGGTTGTTTGCCATTTGATTGCTTGCCTGGCACTCTTCTTTACAGCCTCATAATTCATCACTGCAGGTGAAGTATAATTTCTGTTCCTGTCTGTGGAGCAGGGACCAAGCATTGATTGATGAAACTTAATCAGTGCTCATTAGCTGCTCCCAACTTGATTGAGGTACAGCCTGCCACACTCCAGTCCAAAACAATCTGCCACACTCCAGTCCAAAACAATCTGCCACACTCCAGTCCAAAACAATCTGCCACACTCCAGTCCAAAACAATCTGCCACACTCCAGTCCAAAACAATCTGCCACACTCCAGTCCAAAACAATCTGCCACACTCCAGTCCAAAACAATCTGCCACACTCCAGTCCAAAACAATCTGCCACACTCCAATCCAAAACAATCTGCCACACTCCAATCCAAAACAATCTGCCACACTCCAATCTGTCCCACTCCAATCCTAAACAAGCTGTCCCACTCAAATCCAGAACAATCTGTCCCACTACTCAAATCCAGAACAATCTGTCCCACTACTCAAATCCAAAACAATCTGTCCCATCCAATCCAAAAATATCTGCCCCACTCAAATACAAAACAATCTGCCCCACTCAAATACAAAACAATCTGCCCCACTCAAATACAAAACAATCTGCCCCACTCAAATACAAAACAATCTGCCCCACTCAAATACAAAACAATCTGCCCCACTCCAATCAGTCCCATTCCAATCCAAAACAATCACCCCCACGCCAACCTGCACCACTTCAATTCCAAACAATCTAGCCCACTCCAATTTATCCCACGGCAATTCAAAACAGTCTACCCCACTCCAATCCAAAACAATCCATCTCACTTGAGTCTGCCCACTCCAATCCAAAACAATCTGCCCCACTCTAACCTGCCCTACTCCAAACCACCCCACTCAAATCCAATCTACCCCACTCCATATCATTTCACCCTTCTCCAATCCACCACAATCCACTCCACACCATCCCACACTAATCCACTACAGCCCAGTCCAACCTGCTGCACTCCAATTCAATCCTCCTCACACCAATCCAATCAGGCCCCAATCCACCCCTCCACCCCACTTCAGTACAATCCACTCCAGTCCACCCCACACCAACCAATCCACTCTAAGCCAATCCAACCCAATCCACCCACCAAAGTCCATTCTAATCTACCCTACTCCAATCCACTGCAACACAATCCACCCCACTCCAATTTACATTAATCTACCACACGCCAGTTCACCTTAATACACCCCATCCAATCCAATCCACCTCCTTCCAAGCCACCTTCATCTACCCCACTCCAATCCACCCACTCAAATCCCCCCCACTCCAGTCCACCCCACCCCAATCCACCCCACCCCAATCCAACTCGCCGCATTCACCTCACTCCATCCACCTGATTCAATCCACCTCACCTCAGTACAATTCAATCCACTCCACTGCAATCCAATCCACTCCACTGCAATCCAATTCACTCCACTACAATCTACTCCACTCCACCCAATCCGTCTCACTCCAGTCCATGCCATCCAATCCACCCCACTCCATCCAATTCAATTCATCCCGCTCCAATCCAATTCGCACCAATCCAATCGGTGCAATCCACCCCACCTCAATGTAATCCACACCACTACAATCCACCCCAATCGAACCCACTCCACCCAATCCATCCCACTTCGAACCACCCATTTCAGTGCACTACACTCCAAACCAATCCACCCCATTCAGTCCACCCCATTCCAATCCACCCCCTCCAATTTAATCCAGTCCATCCTATTCTACCCCAATCCGATCCACCCCAACCCAGTTCAGTCCAATTCACTCCAATCCATCCATTCCCACCACTCCAATCCACCCCACCCCACTCTAGTCCAATCCACCCCACACTAGTCCAATCCACCCCACACTAGTCCAATCCACCCCACACTAGTCCAATCCACCCCACACTAATCCAATTAATCTAATCCACCCCACTACGATCCAATCTAAAATCACTGCAGTTCAATCCACCCACCTCCAGTCCAATCTAACACACCCCACTCCAATTCACCTCACTTCTCTCCAAACCACCCTATTCCAATCCACGCTACTCCAATCCACCCCATCCAAACCTCAGTCCTATCACTTCAATTCAATCCACCCACCCCTATCCAATCTAATCTAATCTACCCCACTCCAAACCATCCCAATCCACCTCAATCCAATGCACCTGACCCCCTTTCAATTTACCTCATCCATTCCACCCACTCCAATCCACCCACCCCAATCAACCCCAATCCAATCCACTCTGCTCCACTCTTCTACAATCCAGCAGACTACCTCAATCCACTCCATCCAACTCCACCCCATTTTACCCCCAATCCACTCTACGACACTGTCTGTCACTAAACCACTGAACTCTACTCCCTTCAACTCTATGACACTCTATTCCCCCACTTCACTCTACGACATTCTACTCCAACAAACTCAATCTACAATACTACTCCCCCACTCCACTCTATGACACTCCGTGCCACTATCTTTTAGTCATGTTGAACAGCAGCCACACTGGTGTACAACATGGCAAAAACACATTGCCAAGCCAAAAGCTATTGAATAGGCGAGACCTATCGGCTTTGCTAATGCTTGTCTACACTTCTTACTCTGCAATCAGATGGTGTTGTGGCTGTGCGTGTGACGAGAATCACCAGAGATGATGAGCTTGTCTGCGAAATTAAAAAGGCTGCTGGCCATGATGGCTTTGTAAATGATGGCGCTGCTCTTAAGGATGGTCCCTATCTGCAAAGTGGGCTAATGGAGTTTCATTAGGTTGGAAGTGATGTGATTATATTTCTTTAGGCCTGGGATGGGACATGTTAGGGCGGGTGGGATACCCTTAGTGGGTGTAAGTGTGGAGTCTGAAAGGCTATGGACCACAGCGCGGTAAGAGTAATGTGTTTTTTTAAAGATACAGTTCGACAGAATTTTCAAGGACATGGTAAACAGTTTTTTTCTGTGTAGTAACAGGGCATGCAGTCTGAGATGAGGCACAGTCAAGCAGGAACCTGAGGAAGATCTGATATTTGCTATCCATTTTTTAGAATATTGTGTGTTCTTGAGTATGGTAGTGACCATCTGAAGCCCAACATTTCTAAAATGTTTCAATGTAAATAGCTTTTCCTGAACACCTAAAATAAAATAATGACTCTTCCTTGTATGTACAGAGCCACCATCCTTGGTTCCCTGGACTTGGTTGAAACAATTACGCAAAAGGTACTGATACTTGTAGGTCATGATACATACATTATACAAAAGTTTAAAAATATATATTCTGCACTTTATCTAGTTTGATGTCTATCTTATTTATTTTATCTTTCTGTTTTAAAAAACATTCAGACATACAAAATAGGACATCTCATTATTACAATTCTAGATGAGTAATAAATGTGATGATGACATAGGAACTGGTTACGCAAATTGTTATTGATGAACTAAGATGTGTCAAATTAGAAAATATACGTGAGTGGCTTGATTTTTATTCAGCCCAGATTTCAAAATGTATTACGTGTGAATTGAATACCCAATATTTTTCATGTTAGCTGCCACCACTTCAATGCTAATATATTTTCACAATAAAGTCAGACTAAACAGTATTAAGAATAATAACAACATCATCTTTATTATAGCACAGAACGCTCTAAATATGCCACATAAAATGAGCAATTATCATATGACAGAAAACAATTGTAGTGAGATTCTGTGCTGTCCTGTTAAAGGCATTAGGTTAATAACCGACTGAATGATTCTCCGAAACAAGGTCACAGGATAACAACTATTTGGATTTTGTGAAATAATACATTTGATAATTAAAACTCCTAAAAAATATACAAAAGACTTGATAAAAACGTTTGGATTTTTAAATTCGATTACAAAAGGTGTCAGTCAAGAGACACATTCTCGATTTATCTGAATTGAAATGAGTGGAGTGATGGCTTGATTACATGGATTTAAGTGGATGGGGGCATCGACACCAAGGTTAAAAACTATTTTAGAACTAAACATGCTTACAGATATAAGCTTAAAATATTACAAATTACGCTGACAAATTAAAAGACAAATGTGTAAGTGGTTTTCTCAAACAAAACAGTTGCTGACAAACTAATATTCAGCGGCCTTCTAAAGTGTTACAAAACAAAATGACTCTAGTTGTCTATGTTTGTTGTGTTTGCTTTCCCCAAACTATAATAAATCATGAACTACCCAAGACATAAGGCTTATCTTAAATAGAGGCTTGGGCAAATTGGTTAGTCGTTTATAATCTCAAATAGGGGCTTCACAAATAAAATGTACTAGAACTTTATAGAGAACGTTAGCAAGCCACTTGACAATATGTTATCGTTGTCTTATGAATAGAAGAAGTATGTAATGGCATAGAATGTAGGAACTAGGAGTGTTCTTGGAGACGGGGGCAGGGACAGTTGGAGAGGGGCAGAGAGGAAGAAAGATGTGTGCTGTCTAGCAGTACCATACTTTAATTTATGCCCTTTAAACCTTCATTTAATTCAACGGACTACAACTATACTTCAGCAAAGTGGCGACAAGGATGGGATAAAAACCCTGCCTGAAGCTATTTATTCAAATTGACATCCAAGTCACTGACTGTGAGAACCTACACAGCTCACTTTCAGCTGTTTTCTTCGCGTTACGTGCAGTGGAACAACTTCTCAACCTTGAATTAAGGCAGCGCATGTCATATTTAATTTTCCACATTAATTTAAATAAGACCTGCACAAGCGTTACAATCTGCAATTCAAATAACGCTACCGTGAGGTATGGAGAACCTGTCTCACGCGACCTCTTTGTGAGTGGCACCACGCAGACTGCTGCTGCTTCACAAGATCTTTGTCACTGCTTCACATGACTCGTCGCAGTCACAACTGCTTGGGAAGGAGAACTGCTTCATTCGACTTTGTATGCCATCTACTTGGAAACTGCTAAAATTGCTAACCCACGTCATCACGTGAGGTCAAGCTACGCCTATAAAGTGGCCTTACGTGCTGCCATTTTGAATTCTACCCAGAGACCATCAGGCAATCTGAATGAGAAATTTCCTAGCTAACGTGAGGGAAAGTTTCACTTTTATTAAGGACACAGAGGTGAGGATTATGCATATCTTTCTTCACTTTTTATTTAACAGCCAGTTCAAAGTTCAACAATTTAAAGAAAAATTACAACACCAATGAAGCCAACGTCTCCATGGTAACCAGTGTCCAATCGTTGCTCTCTCCGACGGTGTGTGTGTGTGTGTGTGTGTATATATATATATATATATATATATACACACACACACACACACACACACACACACACACACACACACACATACGTACAAAGAAAATTTCTGCCACTCAATCAAAAAGCAGAAAAAAGTCGCACCCAACATGTCCACTACTCAAAAATAGAATTTTATTTGCCAAAAAATATATTATTCTCAAACAAGCAAACTGACTCAAAGGCAACGCATTTCAACACCAAAGTGTCTTCATCATGGACAAATTGAAAAAACCTGGGCACTTAGCCATACTTAAATACCCCTTACAATAAACAGAGAAAAAAATACTATGAGAAAAATAAGTTCACATTGTACCATTAAAGAAATCACAATGAATACCATCAAATGAATTCAAATACAATATAATATACACAAAAATCAAGGCACAATTGCCAGTATTTTAAATCTAATAATCCTTTTCATTCCAACCTGTGTACCCCCATCAATAATATGCAAATAAAAATTCATAACCAACATGACAATTTAGGAGTAATATCAAAGCAATTTAAAGATAATACTTACTATATAGATAAAAAATAATCTGAAAAAATGAGTAATAGACAATCATTTACAGACTGCAAAAAATATAAACATTATGCTTGTATCTAAATGTCCCAAGCTATAAACAGAACATGAGCTCCCAAACGAAGAGGACAGGGAAGAATGAAATGCACATTACTGATAGTAATAATCATTATTAACCAACATGCACATAAAGTTTCTCATCCTCACTGAGGCCCCCCGGGGTCTTCGTCCCGAGAAGAATAATGTATTCTGATTCCCTGATCCTAAGGAGTCTCTCCCCGTCTCCTCCCCGTACATTTCTCTCGATCCTAACAATCCCAAAATATACTAAACAATCAGCATCTCTATTATGCATTCTAGACCAATGTCTCACCACAGGATAGAAAGTATCATAATTCTTAATAGCCCTATAATGTTCCAGAATCCTCTTTTTAACAGGGCCAATGGGGCTACCAACATACTGCAGGCCACAAGGACATTGTAATACATAAATGCAGTAATCTGAAACACATGAAATCATTTTGATAATTGTTCTAAGCTCTCCAAAAACTGTTTTATACGTCTTAACATTTTTGCTGTTTTTACATGCTCTACATCTACCACATTTGTAGAAACCCCTCTGCTGAGTAAACCAGCCACGGTTTTTATTATCTTGCTGTCGTAAGTAACTATGAACCAGAATATCTTGCAAGGATTTAGCATTACGATACGTAAATTGAGGACAGGGAGACAGTGTTTTCCCAATTATAGGATCATGTTTCACCAGATGCCAATGTTTCATGACTATCCTCCTGACCATGAGACTAGCCATATTATAAATCGTAATCATCCTCATTTCAGGGATGAGATTACATTTCTTTTTAGTCTTCACAATAATGTTTGCCTTTTAATATTGGTAACCTTCTCACTAGCCATATGTATTACCGTATTGGAATAACCTCCCCCTGCCTCGCTTGCTCCTCCCCCCCCCAAAAAAAAAAACCTTCCTAGGAAAAATGTTCTTTATCAAGGACTGTGTCTTGTCAAGCACTGAAAAGGTGGCCACAACCTTGCCCAGCTCTTTGACAAACTGGTCGCCAAATAAGTTACCTTGGGTGAACGCCCCTGTCTCGGAGTTAGATAGTTTCCCCAGTTTGGGGTCTATTTTAATAAGTAAGGAACGGCGCCTCTCTGCCGAGATATCGCAGATGCCGTTGCCCAGGAGGCAAACTACCCTCTGTGCCCACGCAGCCACGACATCCGTCGGCAGGGGGGGGTGTCCGTGTGCCTTGTGTGCTCGACCAATTGAATAATCTGTGTTAGGTGTCCTAACACATCTAACAACTTGTCCTGGCCTTCCCTCCAGGACCGGTCGATACCCTTCTTAGAATCCTTAGTGTACTTCGCAAAGAAGGTACACATTTTAGGATCTATGTCCGGAGTTGCCGCTACCTTGCCTGGCAATGTAGCAGCGCGGACAATCGGCCTTTAGGCGGGCACAAACCTCTTGTCGCTTATGCCAAATAGTTTAGGATCAAGTAAGTTCTATAGACATTGTACGCTGTTGTACTGCATTCTCGTGGTGTGGGACCTTAAAAAATCCGAATATCAACTACATGCTCACCCAATGTAAATGTATGACAGCAGCAACTTTGTTCAGAATTTGTTAAGTTAACGATCGCAACTGGAAACAATTAGTCCATACTGTGTGTGTAGAAACGTGTTCCTAAATTGTGTGTAGGCTTTCACTGGGGTTGCTGAAGCTTCTCCTCGCCAATTTCTAGTGACTGTCAACACTAGTTTCATGTATAACTTTCAGTTTACTCAACCCCAGCATAATACGGAGCAGTACCAGATCAGCGAGTCTACTTCAATGCACGATTGTCCCTTATCTCCTTAACATTCTAGAATTAAATCTATAGCAGGTAGACTATGGAAGTCAGGAAGGCTCAGAATAACAACATTACAAATAGCCACTTCAACATGCATGACTTGCTCCGTGACTCAAAGCTAGACTTCTTGCTCATCACCAAAATCTGGCAAGAGACGACAACCCTACCTACATGAAGGTATGCAACTGGGACACTAAATTGATACAGAGAGAAACCCCAAGACCATCAGAGGAGGATTAAGGCCAAGCATTCCAGATTTTTTCTGGGATAGTCTCAGTGTTTCTATGTCTGTCACAGCACTTTTCACAATATTCTATACAAGCCCCATTTTTGGAGAGGATCTATCAGGTGAGCCCGCATTTGCATAGGTCGTCTCTCGATTGTATTACACTATGGACCAAAGTTACCTGCTTAAAAGACAACCCTTCTGTGCTGCCTTTCTTCACTCTTACAGTTGAATCTGCTTCTGATAAGGGTATCAGCCAATGTGCAAACTCACCTCTGAGGTTCACCACGTCATAGCAGAGAGGAAGTGAGCTTCCACACTAAAATCGTGCGTAAGCCCGCAAACGGGCACACAAATAGCGAGTTTTCCAAGGCAAAACACTGGCACTTGGCAAAGGATCTCCTCTGGTGCCAGGTCAAAAGTGTCTGTAGAGGAGGAAAATAAGCGATCCTAACATTAAAATGGCTGTCCCAGAAAGAACCCTGATAACTCCAACTTACAGGGCATGGTGGAATCTGGAGATTCCCTACAGTCACTTTGCTGAACGAGGATGCAAACTTTTTATTAAAAGGCTGGATTTCATCAGCCATCCAGAAAAACAACTCCTCTATGCACTAGGTTAAGGCCATTATTTATATACCACCTGAAAACAGGGATAATGAGGGGTTTGAAGTCTAAGAAATTGGGGAACATATCCAATTAATGAATAAATAAATACTGATGCCAGTGGCTACTGCTATACAGAGTTGCAGGAAAGTGCCCCTTCTTGACACTCCCACTTTTTGCCTGATATTTGATGCAATTTTGACTGAAAGTGTGCTGGGTTCCTACTAACCAGGTCCCCAGTACCAGATCTCTTTCCCAGAACATGTACAATTGTTCCCCATTTGGCAATACCTTCGCCCTCCCTCTGTAAGTCCCTAGTAAATGGTACCCCTGGTCCATAGGGCATGGATACCAAAGGAGGGTCCCCAAGGGCTGCAGCATGTATTGTGCCACTCTCAGGGACCCCCACTTAGCACGTGCAGACTGCCATTGCAGGCTGCGTGTCTCAGTGCAGATAAAAGTCAAAACACTACATGGCACACAGCTGTGTGCCATGTGCCCTAAAACTGCGTAAAATATATGTAAGTCACCCAACCAGCAGGCCTTCCAGCCATAAGTCAGGGTGCATTATATTGCATGTGAGGACATACATGCGCAAGCAGATAAGCCCTTGTTATGTCTTTTCAATTCTTAGACATAGTGAGTGAGCAGGAATGCCATTTTAAGTACATGTGTTGGACAATAGTCAATACGAGTTCTCCAGCTACATGATGGTTTCACTGACTATAGGGATGTTTGGTGTCAAACATTACATATTAATAAACTCTCACTGATGAGACTGATGGTTTTATTAATACCCACACCCAGAGGGCACCTTAGAGGTACCTACGAACTACCCGTATGGGGGACTGACTAGTTTTAGCCAGCCTGCCACCACCAGACAAGTCTGACCTCCTAGGGTAAGAGCCTTTGATTTTGAGAAGTCATAAACAAGGCCTGCTCTGGGAGAGGTGTTTACACACCCCACGCTACAGGATGACCTGCAAACCCAAGGCAGGGGGCGTTAAAGAGGCCCACTGCCCCGGGTAGGCACATCTGGCTTCACTCACAGGAGAGACGCCGGCCGCTTTGCCACCGGGCCCATTTGTCACCTGGACAGACGGCAAATTTGGTATTTAGGGAGGCGTATTTACCCCTCGGGTCAGTTCCACCCATAAAGTGTGCGGCCTGATGTAGACACAACTTTTAGAAATCTGACATCTTAGTACTGGCAGATTTAGGAACTGTGGGGCAGGGTTATGCCCACTTCCTACAGGAAGTGATCATAGAAGGGGTGTAGTGTGTAGTGTCCCCAGGGGTAAGTAGGTCATTGACTACTACCCCATAGACGGGGTGTAGTGACCCTGGGGGTAAGTAGGCCATTGGCTACTACCCTACACTCCCCAAAACACCTCTAAATTATTTAGGGGAGCACCTGGCACCAGGAAATCAGATTCCTGCTGACCTATAAAGAAGAAGTGCACTCAAGAGACGCAATGCAAAGCCCGAGGGAGAAGCACCTTACTTGGCCCCAGCCTTACCGGCCTATCTGCTGTTCCTGCTGATTTGCACCAAAGTCGACTTGTTCTGCAAGCTGCTTTGCCTCCAAAAGCCTGGGAGGCCAGCCTGCCTTCAACAAAGACCCAGGAACTCCCATGGGGCATCTTGCAGGCATCCCAAAGACAACTGCGAGGACTTTGGGCCTTAGAAAACCTGACACTGGAAAGCAGCACTGCACCCGTGCCACCTAGCTCAAGCTGAAGTGGGCCAACGGTGCTGTGGTCCCATAGCCCTCCAGAGACAAGTGCACCTTGGACTTGCCCACTGTGGACTCACCGACGCCACCTGCAGCCTCTGTACGCAGGCACCTTCTACCGCGAGTGCTCCGTGGAGAAAACCTGACTCTTCCGGACACCTCTGCACCCTTCGCTCCTGGCTGGTGCAGAAGAGGACTTAAGGCGTCTCCACGTCCCCAGACATCTGAAGATTGGAACCCACTTGTTGGTTCGTCCCGAATGGACTTCCTGTCCAAACCTGCAGCCTCTTTTCAACCGGACCAATCGCCATTGAGTAACACTGGGCACCGATGCTGCAATACATCTCAGCATCCGGCTACTCCTGTGCCACCAGGTTTGACCTGTTGGTGTGGGTCTGACCCTCGCCCAATACTCACCTTAAGTCCAGGAGATTGGTCCCATACGTTGCTGTACTGTACCTGTTTGCTGTATTTGTTTTTCCTCTATAGGATAACATTGAAGCTTCCAGAAATTGCACAGGGTTGACTTTCCAAAACCATAAAGATTTTTCTTGAAAAACGTACTTACCTAAATGTATTGATTCTGGTGACAAAACAAATATAAAGATACTTGTTATTTTTGTAAATTGGTCTGGATCTCCTGGAGTCGTGCATCTCATTTATTGGTTGTGTGTGTATTTGTAGGTGTCTCACACTCCTCTCTGATAAGCCTAAGGCTGATTGACCATACTACCCCCTAAAAGAGCACCTTGGGATTGCTAGAGCAAGCCCCTGTCCACTAGCAAGGGAATCCCTTGACTCTTTGCATGATATATCTCATTTTGACATATCATATAAAGAGCCAGCTTCATACAACAGCAGGGCAGGGAGCAAAGATGGATCCATACACAGTTAAATAGGAGAATATATGAAAAAAATCTTAAACCAGGTAGGGTGCTATTTTGGCATTTAGTCTAATCCTTATGTTAAAGAACTCCGGGTGCCTGTTATAAGGTTGTTAATCTTCGACTATACCTCCACTGACTGTGAAAACACCAAGGTTTTTTTCTGAGCTAATTACAGCAAGGGTGCTCTATGTACAGAACAGAGCAGCTGTTTCTAACCTTTTGGCTTCTGTGGACCCCCACATAACACTACTAGAATCTGTGCACCCCCACTTAATCATTACTGGAATCCAGGGACCTCCACTAAGCCATTATTGAAAGCAGGGGACTTGCCCTGATCAGCCTAAGCGATATCTATGATCTGATCCTCAAAACAATACACAAAAATACAAAAACAAGTATACATCAAGCAACTGCTGAAATATTTTGTGTTATTCACAATCAAATATAGAAAAAAGTTTTTATATTTTCAAAGTTGCTTCTTTATTAGTATGTACTTTACTGATTTTAAGGTATTTGTTTTAATAATATTTATTTTGTAAAATAGGTGCAGTTCCCCTATGTAGGCCTTGCGAACCCCCATGGGGTCGTCAGACTACAGGTTAAGAACCGCTGGAATAGAGAGTTCAATAATGTTAAATTGCCCTAAATGAGAGATAGAATTTACTCCTAGTGAGGGTGAATATGATAGGGATTTAGGTGCCCGCTTATATCTATTAAACACTACTCACAAGAGAACTAGTATCAGAAATGAGTTTATTGAATGTTTATAACAAGATTAAAACGGTAATCAAAATCGATGAATTCGCTTGGAATGTTTATGACTCTCCACTATCAATACCACTTATTACACAACACAAAATTATCCTATTATAGGAGCCCTCAGTATTAAATAGTATCACTGCATCAGGGTATTCGATAGTCAACAAAACTCCTGTAAGTAAACATGGAAGCAGGCCTTCTGTGGGTCTGATTATATTGGCTTTGGTGTATCACAAATTGGTTGTGTCCTGTGAAAGAGACACAGTGCATATCAATACAAGATTAAAAGTCACAATCAGGTGAATCAAACCTAATGTCAATGCAGAGGTATTCATTCAGTAAAAGGGAGGAGAGCAATGAACAGGATAGGAGAAAAGGGAGGAAGGAGGAATAAGAAGCAAAGTCGGACAGGGACAAGGAAAGGGGAGAGGGCATGCTGCCCCTGCTTTGTGGTCAACTGGGTCAGCAGAAACGTGAATGTCCTAACTTGGTTCCTTTTATTGCTTTTTAGACAAATGTGCACACGTTCACCAAAGTATCTCAATGCCCACCATATTACTGTTTCAGTTTCTATCACTTTATGACCTATCACTTGATGAGCATGCCTTTTTGTTGAGGCCAACTTCAGTTGTCGAGTTATTAGGTCGAGACTTCTTATGAAAATTGAATTGTACTGTTAACTACACATCTGATGGAGTGTTTCTCAGCATGCCCAAAGCAAACATAATTTATTAGCTGTTTGTGTGAATAATAACGGAGTTCGGATAAGAAAATGGAAATTTGCAATGTACAGTTAACAGAGGAGTTGCTCAAGGTAGGACATTCATCTCTATTGACTGAACATGTGAATTATATTGGGTGCTTGCTCTCTGCTGATCCAGTTATGATGAAGTTTAACCCTATGAAAAACTACCTTTCATCTCACAGTATGCTCTGCATCCGGAAGCCGAAGCTGGAGTTCAACCTGTCAATGCAGCATTAATAAAGAAAAGACAGGCTTACTCACTACTGTGGGTCCTTGCAATACCTTCAAATTCCTGATAAAAAACAGGCAAGAGAAGCTGTTACAGGTTTGCCTAAGATTTGCGTGTTATTTTAGGTTGATTTGTATAGCTCACTTATCAACAGTGAGTTGCTTGGGCAGTTATGTGGTCCCCAAAGTGCTTAAACAAAGAGCCAGGTCTTCAGCTTATTGTCGAACTCGAGAAGTGAGGAGGAGGCTCTGATGTGCTGAGGGAGGTTGTTCCACGTTTTGGGTGCGATGTAAGAAAATGCGCAACCTCCTGTTTTGCTTTTACAGATGAGGGGAGTGTGAGCGGGTGACAGTGAGGAAGAGTGTAGTTGTCTGGTCGGTTGATTAAAGTGTATGTGGCTGTTCAGGTATTCTGGTCCTGTGTCGTGCAGAGCTTTATGTGTGTGTGGGAAGTTTAAATTGGCTGTGCTTGTGAATGGGGAGCCAGTGAAGCTTCCTGAGGTGAGGTGCGATGTGTACACTGCGAAGTCGTGGCTGAGTCTTGCAGTGGCATTCTGGATGGTCTGGAGTCTGTGTAGGAGTTGTTTGGAGATTCCGGAGTACAGAGTGTTGCCCTAATCCAGCCTGCTAGTGATGAGTGCTTGCGTGACTGTCAATCTGGTGTTCTGAGACACCCTGCTGAAGATATTTCACAGCATGTGTAGGATGTGGAAGGAGGAGGTGATTACTGGGTTGACTTGAGCTGTCATGTTGAGCTTGTCCTCTAGAATGGTACCAAGATTATTTGCATGCTCTGTGGATGTTGGTCATAGCTCTAACAGACACCAGGTGGAGTCTCATTTGGATGTCTTGTTGTCGAAGACCAGTACTTCCATCTTGTCGGAGTTGTGCTTCAGGCAGCTGGTCTGCATCCAGTATGCTACCATAGTCATGCAGTTGATAAAGCTGGTTGGTGGATGAGTTGGTGTCATCGGCGTAGGAGAGGACGGTGATGGCATGTGATCAGATGATGCTGGCGAGTGGTGATATACATATATGTTCAAAAGGATGGGGCTCTGCATAGCAGTTACTTGGTCTCTGATGTTAAGGGCGGCAGTGTGACCCTTTGCATTCTTACTGTGAGGAAGGAACAGATACATATGAGAGCGTATCCTTGTATGCCAATCTTGTGGAGTGTACTGATTAGGGTGTTGTGGGAGACAATGTTGAAGGCGGCAGGAAGGCAAAGCAGGATGAGGGTCCCTGTTTCTCCTCAATCCAGGATGGTTAGAATGTGGTCGATGGTCACAAGGAGTGCTGTTTTGGTGCTGTGGTTCTTTCTGAATCCTGACTGAGTGTTGTTCAGAAGATGGTGATGCTCGAGGTGGGCTGTACATTACTTTTTGGTGGCCTTCTCAATCACTTTGGCTGCATAGGAGAGCAGGAAGATAGGTCAGAAGTTGCTCCGTTGATTTGGCTCGGCTGTGGGCTTCTTGAGGAGGGTGCTGATTGCTGCAAGTTTTCATTCATCCAGGAACGTGGCAGAAATGATGGAGGCATTAATGATGTGGGTTAAGGTGGTGCTGACTGGACGGGGGGGTGTTTAATAAAATATCTACTTGACAATAGGACAGGTTGCTTCATAAATCTACTTGTTCTGTAAAGCATCTACTTGTCCCTTTGGAGCTTTGTAGTAATCTCATTATATAAGAGCTCTGGAAATAGCCTCTCCGATTATGCCAGGACTAATACTATAGTAGAACTTGAACACTATCAGTTTCATTATTTTGCCACTTTTCTTCAGATCTACATAGTGGGGCCAGAGGTAGCGGTAAGCAATAGTTCCAGGGCTGAAGTATCTTTTTGAGTCTGTGACAACCCACTAACTTGCATGTTTTAAGGGGTTCCACCAGCTCTTCTCTAATCATTTCCTATACTGAAAAAGGTTGGAAATTTACTCCTGACAAGGGTCAGAAGTAAAACTTCTTTCAGGGTTAGGAAGAAATGGTCAAAAGGAAAGTCCACTTGTAAACCATCAACAAATTTTCGCATGACCAAATCTACACATGCATATTCGCCTGTGCTAAAATACAGTTCAAAATATTCTCTAGAGTACGATTTCCTGATATACTTCTGTAAATTCTTGTGAATTCATGAAATATGTAAATCTGCACTAATCAAAGACATATACCATGGCTGCACTCCTGTGACTTTCTTTAAGAATGGGGCCCTTATTAGGTCTGGTGTTAACCACAACCTTTTGTTTTATTAAAATTCTATCTTTCTATCCATCTAGCGGCTGGCTTCACTTTGACTGATCCTAATTGCAGAACTCCTACTCATCGCCTGGATACCCTCACGGTGACATGTTTCACGCTCTACAAATCTACATTACATTACAATGACTGCAATCTGCTATTATCAAGGAGCAAATTAACACACAAAGTTGTATTGTACAGTGCCACAAACTTGCTAATATTTGCTACAAGGTGAAGGCCCAGCAGCTCCCACAAAAAATAAAGTTTTGCAAAAGTCATATCAAAACAAGTTGTGCACTGTCAAAAGCAAAAGACTGACAACCAATGTTGGACCTATTGCCTTTGCCAATGCTTGTTTATATTCATGTTTCCCATAATGTTGCTGAAACTGGTTACCCTGACTTTCCATCATGAATATTTTTGGGAAATAGTTGCATGCCTGAACACAATTTTCAAAAAGGATGCTTCAAAAAAATAGAACCTAAAATTTTACATTTGTTTAGCAAAATGTTTTTTTTCTAGTCACATTTTTTGTGAACACTATTTTGAATTCAAATAATCATCAATCTTGCTTTCAAGCTTCTGCAAATATTTGCATCTAATCAGAGCTTTCTGGGAGCATTATACGTATTCTCATATTTTAAACTTTGCAAACGTATGTAAACATTTGTTTTACTGGAACCACAATCAGTACTGCAGTCCGAGCTTGCAAAATTTATTTAGAGCACTCACCCTAATAATAAGGGCTTTGCATGAACAATAAATACAAGTCTGAACAGCATTAACTTATAGACACAAATATCACCTCAACTGCAGACAATTCCCTTCCTCATAAGATGGTACTGTAAATTGACAACCAAACTGTTTGTGCCGCAGGGGGTGGGCCTACTTGTCCCAGGGACAAAATAAACCTGAAAATGTGTTGTCCCTGACAGCAAACAATATGTCCTGGGCGTCAGGCTATAGGAATTCCACACCCCTGGACTGGTGATTTTCCCAGATTGTAGATGTGGTGGGGGCATCAGTCCACTGGCGCCCCTGAGTGGATGTTCTGCATGATTTTTGCTATGTTGTTTCTGGTGAGAGTTGTCCATTCAGTCAGGTGGTAGTCTTGGTTGGTGGTGAGTAGGTTAGCGATGAGTTCGCTAGGGTTGGGTTATTGTGCAAAGTTGATGCAGATGTTTGTGATTTTGATGTAGAAGTTGGATAGGTTGTTGCAGAGTTGTTGAGAGGCAGTAATGTTGACAGTGGCAAGGGTGAGTTGAAATCCTTGAAGATCGACTTCTCCTTGCAGCTGTTGGAATTTCCTTCGGTGCAGTCCACTAGTCCTTTAGCGTCTGAGTGCAGCCTTGTAGGTAGTTCAGTCAGTGGTTTTGTGGCTGGCTCTCCATTTCCTTTCTACCTGTTTACAGTGTTTTTTGGTGCCTCTGAGGACTTCTGTGCACCAGATAGCCTGCTTGCTTGATCTACTATGCTTGTGGGATTGATGGGTGCAGGGGAGTCCATGCAGTTCTTAATCCAGTTGTTGATGTCCTTGCCGAGTTTGTTTGTGGTACTAGATTGATTTGTGCTGAGGGTGGTGAGCCAGTCTGCTTCTGCAATTGTGCCCCAGCTGGGGGTTGAAATGCTGAACCTGGTATGGGTGCTGACTTGGTGTGTTGATTTAGAAGTGGATAATGGAATGGTTGGTCTAAGTGAGGGGTGTGGTGGAGTACCTCATGATGTCGCTTGTGAAGATGATTAACAGTATTTTAATATCTAGTTTCTTATGGTGCCCAATCCTGCTGCCATTCTTTTATGCATTCCCACTTCAGTGAAATGGTTCATGGTCTGCTTTCTTCTCCATTCCCATTAATGAAGAAAGGCAGTACCCTTTTCCGGTATCAATTAGGTGTGGGGCAGCTGACAAGGCAGAGGCTCCCACAGGAGTTGTTGGAAATATCTTTCATCTTTCCCCAAACCCTTAAAAAAAGAACCCTCACACACTTGTCTTTCCTGTGTGGTCCACTCCTGTTCAACATGTTGATGATCTGTCGTTCCCATCTGCCACTCCAAAACAATGCAAGGTTGATATCATCTATTTAATTTGAGAGCATAAGACTAAGGAAAAAACTGCAGTTTCTCTTTTCTCCATTGTTCACCACTGAGGTCATGATATTTTCGCTGGGGACCACCAACTGCCTGTATATCGGATCTAAGCCAACCGTAAATTACCACACTCACTCACAGTCTCACAGGTACACACCTATTTGGGGATGGCAATATATTGTAGACTTGTTTATATTATGTGGATTTTGGGTTTTAGAATTCTGGTTAAGCCGCTCCAAGATTATGTTGAGAAAGACGCCCATGAGCCCTTGCATTGGACCAAAGAGGCAGAGCGAGCATTTGCTCAGGTGAAGCAGATGTTAGTTTCTGACCCTTCCTTAGGACTACCTGATTATGCTAAGCATTTTGGATTCTACAGTCATGGATGAAATGGAACTGGTTGTGCTTTGGTGTGCTGGTGCAGAACCATGGTTATCATAAGCAACCTATTGCACATCACTCTTCCATTCTTCTTCCTGTTGCAGTCGCCTTCTGTTGCAGCTCCTTCCTCATTTGTTGAAGTATCTAAAAACACTGTATTGGATGTCACTAACTGCTGTTCTTCATTCTGTAGCTGCTCTATTACTCAGAATGAAATTTCGTTATTTCCTGCTTCCCACATTACAATACTTGGTTATCCCACAATGAATCTGGCTTCCCTCATGCCCACTGTACATTGGGGAAGCCCCATGATAGTCTCCTTGTTAGATAACATTCAACTAAGTCCCATATTGAATTGTCTGATGCCCCAATATGAAGCAGTGAACTTGTTTATTAGGTGAATGGGTATGGTCTCATAAATGACATGGAAACCTTGTTGCTGGATATGGTTTATGTACACTCTATAAAGTTGAGAGAACCAACAGTTGCCTGAGATCCACCCTGCCCACGCGGCTGAACTACTAACCATTACCCGAGTCTGTATACTAGCAATACATAAAATTGTTCTTGTGTGCCTTTGGAGTGGCTCATGATTTCAGGCTGCTCTGGATGCAAATGTGTTTTCTTACTTATGCTGGGAAAGCTATAAAAAATGTGCTGTATGACAAGGGTCTGGTAATTGCCCTTGTGTGGCTACTGTTACTGTTTAATATGCTGCACATAAAATCTTCTCGAAATGAGTGGTCCCAAGAAATGTTTTTGCCGATGAATCTATTAAAAAGCTTCATTGTCTTCAAATCTTCACATTACCATGTACAGTGTATGCACTTATGAATGTTCTGCACCTACGCTGAAAGACTCCTCCTCTCTATTGCAAGCATATGAGAATGAAAAACAGACATGGATTAAACAGAATTCTAAAAAGGACCAAACAGAATATGAATGGCTAGAACAGAGAGAGTGTTAGCCCTGAAATTCTTTCTCTCTAACCTTGTCTATGTGCACCATTGTTATGTGCATATTATAAAAGATTGTAAAGAAATCTGATATAAAGCCACTGTGATAGCTAACACCCTGCAAATGTATCAACTGCCATCTTGTTTCTGTATTGTGCTCATAATATACTCAGGCCTGGTCTTGCCTCTGGGGTATTTAGCCTCATTCCTATATTTGGCGTTCTAAATGAGTATTAGCAAAATGACAAGCTCAGCGTCTGATAGTTTACATTTCTTGTATCTTTTTCAAGGTCCTTTTTAGTTATTGTCATGAAAAAGCTAAGCACCAGTTAATCCAAGTTATGGTTTCTCTCACATCTCTAGCAATGCTCGTAGAAAACTTACGTAAGGCGTGAAAATAGGGGTGGGATTAGCATTAGAGGCTCACTGCTACAGGGGAACATACTGCTATTTTGCATCATTTTCTAAATAAAAATGTGCAGACTTTTAAAAAAAGTATGTGTTTCCTCTTATCGTTTTGAGACATTCTACAAAGAGAAATGGTTTCCTTCATGCTGAAAAGAAAAAAATATGTGCACACTACAATAACTCAACATTCTTCCAACCAAGAACTCTCAACATTGTAGCACGTTGGCTCAAGAGCTAATACGCTTCAGCACCTTCAGGGGTATAAAGCGCTATATAAATGCAAACACAATAATACAATATATCTAACACAGCGATGTGTGGGACCTGTATGTCACAGGCTGCAATTGTACTGGCATAGCTCTCTCTTGGCAATGCATAACCAATGTGAATATTTGGTAACAATCGTTAACAACTACAAGGTTCTCACATTTTCCAAACATGTTTCAAAAACAGCATCTTTAATTATCAGTTAAATGTGTTGCTAGAGCTAGTATTGTATTTGCTATTACCTCTTTGTGAAAGACCAATAAAATAAATACAGTATATTTGGTTCTTCATAAATGCACCTGTGACGGTGACCCCATGATACCACTGCCAGTAACAACCCCTTCCCCATATCCCATTGCACGCAGGATTGTTGGGTTGAGCTTTCGAGACCTCTTGTATACTTTAGTATACTTCGTTGTGGGCTTAAAGCCCTCCCACTGCTTTTCATTTGTTTGCTTTAGTGTTCGGTAAAAATCCTTGCTTGCTAGTGGTCACCCCTTCCTCTTTGTCCCTCCTTTTTGATTTTTGTTTCCTTCCACAGAGCAAGGAGCAAGTACTGTATCTTTATGCTTTGGTTCTTTATATATTCCCTTCAGGAACTAATTTATTATTTCTTCCCTGCTCATGTTACACTGTAGATGCGTGTTCCAGAGCATCTATGCTCCCTTGGGGACTGGTCGAGCAAGTCCTCCAGCAGCTCTCCATTCACCTACCGCTCCCTCTGCAAACATAAAACAAACAGTAGAGGGGGCTCTTCCAGTGCCAGCATGCCCTTGCTCCCTTTGTCTTGTTAAGTGGCTTCTCCAGGGAGTGGCGTGCCCGAGGAGCATACGAACATGCTGCAGCTTGTTTATTTAAACTGGTTATTCTCTATTGTCCCAGAAGCACCATGTAGAGGGTATGTGTACAAAGGGCAGTAAAATATAAGTTTAAAGACTGGTGCGGTTTACAACCATGATAACTCAGTAAAGAGGGCCAAATAGCAATCGCAATAGGTGTGTGAAGCCATTGAAAGGGAGCGCTGCATTCACTTCCGCCTCAGTAGCACATTGGATGGTGATGGCTTAAAGCCCCAGCTGTCTCTTGATTTTGATTCCCATTATTTGAAAAACATTTTGCCATGAAAGTATTCCCTCCTGTCTCTTTGTGTTTGCTTAATAGCCCTGAGTGTGTCAACTTTCCTATGTGCCTCAGTATGACAGTCGTCCTCTACCCTTCAAGCTGTTTGCTCTTCCAGCTGGATTAATAGAAGTACATTTATTTCACTAATTGCTGCATAGTTGCAGGTCCATATACATTATTGTCTTATTATTGGTATTTCTTTTTATGAATGAAATCTGTTTTTTGTGGCCATTAACTACCCGATTCTAAATGAAAAAGGCCACTACTGCATGAAATTTTCTCTGTGCCTCTTACAGACCCCCTCCGCTATTGTCATTGATGTTGCTATGCCACACTGACTTGCTGCTGGACATTAACTGCTTTTTTGCGCATCCACCTATCCACAATTTTTTGCTGACTGCTAAGGCCATTTGAGTTGCTGATCTCTCGCTATATCTCACTTTTCTGTGTTTGCGGAGTGTGGATCTGGTTAACTACACCAAACTCTAGCCTCCTCCACATGTCGTGTAACAACCTCCACTCAGGGAAACAGAGAGACAACTTTTTAAGTGGTTGAGGTTGCTAACTGTTTTGGAGACGTGGGTAAAGCAATAGCTGCTACTAGAAGGCGAAGTCAGGGCCTGTTGCGGCTTGCGACTGCTTTAGTTTAATTTCATGACTTCACTGCTCCAACTTCGTGATGCAGTTTCCTCTTTGGACAAACAGCAGGGGGGGGGGGGGGTTCCAGTGCCAGTTCACCCTTACTCCCTTTGTCTTGTTGTTGCTATTTCTACATAGCGCAAACTAGACTCTAAGGTATTGGAGTGCTTTAAACGAGCGTCAGTTACATAACACACAGACGCGTTTGTTTTTTTGGCACAGGACAGTTCAGAGATTTGCCCAGTCACACAGTGTTAAGCCTATCGCTGAAACTTCAACATGGTTCTTAAGTCCGAAGACTTGCATGAGCCTTCACAATTCTGACCATAAGTCACCTAGTAACCTGGTGTTAGTGGTTAGGCTATTTGCAGGTCTTCTCTGCTGCTCTTCACTGTCATGTGATGATTGACAGCCAGAACCCTTACACCAGCGACGGTTTCTTTGATAAGGCCCTGGGGCTCCGCTCACCCTATTTGCATCATGCTGATGGATCATGCCGGTAACTGTTATTTGCAATTACCATGATGGTAATTGCAATTACCTTGATGATAATTGCAAATAGCAATTACCAGCATCAACATTTCTTTTAGACTGTTAAACAACAGGGACGATGTTCTTTACATTTTAAAATAAATCTGATATAGGTACTCCTGGTTTCTCCATTGTGTACTAGAGCTTAATGTAATGTATCACTTGTGCTCATAAAACAATGCATGCATAAATTCATTCTTATTTTTTCTGTAAGTGAGCTAACAAAAATGTATCAACATCAAGTCTTGTGAAAGTTAATGAAAGGCACAACCAAAAACGTATGCAAAGACTAGAACGTAGGCTAAGCGTGTTTTTTCAGACCGTATGTTATGTTGAATAACAAGAAAGCAAAGGAGTATGTTATGTTGTATACCAAGCAACAACATGACTTCAATCCACAGTACACCTACATCACAACATGGACATAATGTCTTCTTTTGTAACTCAGTTTAGTAAAAAAAAAAACTCCTTAATGACCTGTGCGATTGCCCCACTGACGGTCTCGACGACAAACTGAGAAAATGGGACATTCTAAAATAGCCGGCAGCCGCCTTATGTCACGTTCCCATGTCAATGGAACGTCACCCCGTTTCTATGTAGCAGCCGAATTCAAGGCACCAGAATTGTAATCCATCGTCTGCTTTCTATGTTTATGAACCCAACACGAAACAGGGTGAAAAAAGTTCGCAGATCCCTGGTTGGTTCTTGTATACCATTTCAAAAATAATATGAGTCTCTCTAAGAGCACGCGTGGCTAAACAGTGAGCCTAAAGTATAAATTACTTTAAATGTTTCTTTGTTACAGGTTCCTTACCTGGATTTCCCCACGCCGCTCTCGCCTATCATAAGAAGCTTCAATGTAGTAAGTGCTACCTCTTCCATACCTTCAGGCCGCTTTGTATCCCACAGCTGCAGCAAGAACTGTTTTTGCTATTTTACCTAAGACTTACAAAAAGTTCAAGTCCGGCTTTGACGTCATACCGTGTATGTGCGCACACACGACGTATATATGGGACGGGACTTGTCTTTTTAAGGGGCCATTTTAGAGTCAGGTAACAGCGGAAGGCAGCATTGCTAAGGACATCGTTGCCTCTTTCCAAGATGGCTCCGTGCTGAGCGTGCTTGGTTGCTTAATTAAAGTAACGTCAGAACATTCCTCCACGTGGCTTTAACCCTGTCAAACATATTGCTGTTTACCCGGGCACGACACTATTAGTTGGAAAGTCTCGTCCAATCAGGGCAAGATAGTGGCGATGTTTGGAATTGCGAAGCAGTGACAATTCATGTTCATGCGTAGAGGCGTAGGGGACTATTTGTAGTTTTAATTTATGCGTATACAGGTTGGCCCCGAACTTGCTGAAAACAGCCATGTTATTTATTTAGCCCAGTGGACAATTATCAAGTGAAACACGTTTGAATATGGGATACGACGAATAACTTTTGCAGGTTAAGTGCTGTGTTTTAGGCTCTGCCTAGCTCCACTTGACCCGTGTGCCGCTTCCGACGTCCTGTAAATTGTTTTTCTGATTGTTTTTCCGATTTTTCTGCGCCTCGCCGCCGGCGCTTCTGCCCCCGTTGTGCCCCCCTGATTGCTGTCTCCCCGTGTACTGTGCCATTACTGTATTTCATACTGTGTGTTTTTCTATTGTGATTGCCTTTAATTTTGCTCGTTTTCTGTGCTTTTTGCCCCTTGTGCGCTCCCCCAAGTGTTCCGATCCCTGCCGCTGCCTCCCTGCGGCCCCGCCCCCCTCGCGCCCACATTCGCCGCTCCCTCCCGCCTCCCAGCTGCTCCTCCCTCCCCCCTCCCTTCTTAATGGCTGGCGCTGCGCGTCGCGAGTGAGCGACCTCTGACCTGTTTCAGGTCCTGAGCTCGCCCCCCACGACCGCAGCACCAACCTGCTGCCTCCTGCCTCTGTCCCCCGACCACGCTGCTGTTTGCGTGTTCGAGGCCCTCCTCCACCCGCAGGCATCCTCCTGCGCCTCATCCCTGGGGTCTAGTGGGCTCTGCCTAGCTCCACTTGACCCGTGTGCCGCTTCCGACGTCCTGTAAGTTGTTTTTCTGATTGTTTTTCCGATTTTTCTGCGCCTCGCCGCCGGCGCTTCTGCCCCCGTTGTGCCCCCCTGATTGCTGTCTCCCCGATCGTGTACTGTGCCATTACTGTATTTCATACTGTATGTTTTTCTATTGTGATTGCCTTTAATTTTGCTCGTTTTCTGTGCTTTTTGCCCCTTGTGCGCTCCCCCAAGCGTTCCGATCCCTGCCGCTGCCTCCCTGCTGCCCCGCCCCCCTCGCGCCCCCATTCGCCGCTCCCTCCCGCCTCCCGCCTCCCAGCTGCTCCTCCCTCCCCCCTCCCTTCTTAATGGCTGGCGCTGCGCATCCGCGCAGCGGGCGCGCGCCAGAGGCAAGCCCGTCTGCGCCCGTCCGCGCCTGGACCGCGCCCAGCGCCACCCCCCCCCCGGTCCTCACGCCCCCCGCATCACCCGCATCACCCGCATCCGCTACTCAACCAACGAACTCCGCGCACTCAACCCCGGCCCCTCCGCAGAGTGCTTCCTTGCAACCCCAAAGCACACAAAAGGACCTTTCTCCTGCCGCACCTGCAACTTCTCCTGCGACAGAACGGCAAAGCCAACAACAAGAACTCCCAACACCAACCACCTGAACTGCATCCTCATCAACACACGCTCCGCACGAAAACACGCCATCGAACTCTGGGACTTACTCGACACCACCGCCCCTGACGTGGCCTTCCTGACCGAAACCTGGTGGAACGACTCCTCGGCCCCGGACATCGCAATCGCCATACCGGAGGGATACAAAATCACCAGAAGAGATCGAACCAACGGAATCGGCGGCGGAATAGCCATCGCCCACAAATCTACCCTCAAAATCCACACCCACACGGACGACACCCTCAAGACAGCCGAACACCTCCACTTCCAGATCCACACGGACCCCAACACGACCCTCAGAGGAACCCTCATATACCGCACTCCAGGACCTAGAGCCCCCTTCAGCGACACCGTCGCCGACCTCGCGAGCACCCACGCCCTCGCGTCCCCAGACTACATCCTCCTGGGAGATCTAAACTACCACCTGGAAAATAACAACGACGTCAACACCGCATCTCTGACCTCCAACCTCCTCAACCTCGGACTCCGTCAACTGGTCAACACTCCCACCCACATCGCCGGACACACTCTTGACCCCCTCTTCACCTCAAGCAACCACATCTCTTTCAGCCACACCTCCGAACTCCACTGGACCGACCATCACTGCGTCCACTTCTCTTATACGAAAATCACCGAACACCACCACATCCCTCAACCTCCTCACCGCCGCTGGGGAAAAATCACCCAAGACCAACTAACCAGCACCCTCGTCAAAGACCCTCCACCCGGCTCAACCGACCCAAGCACTGCCGCCATCAATCTCCATCAATGGATCCTCGACTGCGCCAACACCTTAGCCCCACTCCAGAAACCCACCGTCAACCAAGGAAAGAAAAAACCAGCCTGGTTCACAGACGAACTGACCGCCTCCAAAAGCCTCTGCCAGAAGCTCAAGAAGAAGTGGATCTTAGAGCGCACACCCGACAACCTCGCCTCCCTCAAAAACGCCAACCGTGAACACCACCAACGGATCCGAGTCGCCAAGCGCGCTCACTTCACTGAACGCATCAACAACAACGCCCACGACTGCAAAGAACTCTTCGGCATCGTGAAGGAACTCTCAAACGCCAACTCTAACGACATCCCTCCCTCCCAGAAACTCTGCGACGACCTCTCCACCTTCTTCCACCAGAAAATCACAACCATCCACGACAGCTTCAACGCCACTCCGCCGCCAGACCCCACCCCCGACATCTCCACAGACGCCTGCCGCCTCACCGCCTGGACCCACGTGGACGACACCGAAACAATAACAACCATGAACACCATCCACTCAGGCTCCCCCACGGACCCATGCCCTCATCACGTGTTCAACAAAGCCAACGCCATCATCGCCCCCAAACTCCGCGAGATCATCAACCTCTCCTTCGACTCCGCCACCTTCCCAGACAGCTGGAAACACGCAGAAATCCAACCCTTCCTCAAGAAACCCAAGGCTGACCCCAACGACCTCAAAAACTTCCGACCGATCTCTCTCCTCCCTTTTCCAGCAAAAGTCATCGAGAAGATCGTCAACACACAGCTCGCCCACTTCCTCGAAGACAACTCCATCCTAGACCCCTCTCAATCCTGTTTCAGACGAAACCACAGCACCAAGACTGCTCTCCTCGCCGCCACAGATGACATCAGATCCCAAATGGACAACGGCGAAACCTCGGCCCTCATCCTCCTCGACCTATCAGCCGCTTTTGACACAGTCTGCCACCGCACCCTACTGACCCGCCTCCATGGAGCCGGCATCCAGGATAAAGCCCTCAACTGGATCTCATCCTTCCTCACCGACAGAACCCAGAGAGTCCGACTCTCCTCTTTCCGCTCCAAAGCCACCAACCTCATATGCGGCGTCCCCCAAGGATCCTCCCTCAGCCCTACGTTGTTCAACGTCTACATGACCCCCCTCGCCAAACTGGCCCGCCAACATCACCTCAGCATCATCTCCTACGCCGACGACACCCAGCTCGTCCTCTCCCTGACCAAAGACCCACTCACCGCCAAAACCAACCTCCACGAGGGACTAAAAGCCATCGCCGAGTGGATGAACATCAGCCGCCTGAAGCTCAACTCCGACAAGACGGAAGTCCTCATCCTCGGGCGCACCCCTTCGGCCTGGAACGACTCCTGGTGGCCCACCGGTTTCGGACCCCCACCCACCCCAGCCAGCCACGCAAGAAACCTCGGCTTCATCCTGGACTCAGCCCTCACCATGTCCAAACAGGTCAGCGCCGTCTCCTCTTCCTGCTTCAACACCCTTCGAATGCTCCGCACAATTTTCAAGTGGATCCCAACAGGAACCAGAAAGACGGTGACCCAAGCCCTCGTCAGTAGCAGACTTGACTACGGCAACGCACTCTACACAGGCATCCCAACAAAAGACATCAAACGACTCCAGCGTATCCAAAATGCATCCGCCCGCCTGATCCTCGACATACCCCGCCGATGTCACATCTCCCCTCACCTGAAGGACCTCCACTGGCTCCCCGTGGACAAGAGGATCACCTTTAAACTCCTCACCCACGCTCACAAGGCTCTTCACAACACCGGACCTACCTACCTCAACTCCAGACTCAACTTTTACGCCCCCACTCGTCAACTCCGCTCTGCCAATCTCGCCCTCGCCATCGTCCCCAGGATCCAGCACAAGACCGCCGGCGGCAGATCCTTCTCCTTCCTCGCCGCCAAGACCTGGAACTCTCTCCCCACCTCACTGCGCCAGACCCAGGACCTCCTCGCCTTCAGGAGACTCCTCAAGACCTGGCTCTTCGACCGCTAACAGCTCACCCCCCCCCCCCAGCGCCTCGAAACCCTGACGGGTACATAGTGCGCTTTACAAATGTTATGATTGATTGATTGATGTAGTAGTGCTGGGAATTTTATATCAAGACAGGAGGAGTCTATTATGCTATCTTTTCCTGCTTTATTTTTTATAGCAGTCACAGCCAAGAGAAACAACTACAATCCCAAAAGGCAAAGCAACATGCGCCAATGGGAATAACATAGAAGCAACCTATACATCCAATTAAGTGTCAAGGAACCCCCAAAATATACCTAACTTGACTGCACGCAGACCTTTTTTCTTGCTGCTCGTAGTCAAGATAAATATATTTTTTCATATATGCTAATTTACATTGTTCATATTTGGTCTTAATAATGTGACTTTACAAATTGTTGTTCCCTGTTGCTAGTTATTCATTCTCTTTCCCTTCCAAACACACTTTCATCGGTGTGTCGCGCAACGCTTGCTTGCTAGCTTTCAGGCTACCCCCTTCCTGCCCAATATCCTGGTGCCAACCGTCATTCTGTGGTGCATTTCGTATCGCCCCGTCAGACTTCTCTTCATGCGGCCTTGTCGGAGCAACATTGTCGAAGGTTCCCACCTGGTTGTTTACTCCATTTGTTTCCTTTGCTCTTTTTCAGTGTTACTTGGAGCTCGATTCTGACATTTTCCTGGCCGCTCCTCAGACTCTGAGTGACTGCGTCGCCTCCCCCAAATCACACCCCATCATAGCTTTTCCTTTATAAAATCTCCTCCCCCTCTCCCTCAATCTTCTCCCAAACAACTCACACTAAATTAACCCTCCGAGTGCCAGTTTTTTCAATTCTTCTGTGCAACATGGAGTTTTCCACTTCGTTATTGGTGCATAATAACGACAGTGAGGAGGATTTAAAAAATAATCTTAACAAGTTTATTCATTCCTCCGTTGCCAAATCTGTTTCAGCTTCAGTGACTAAAGTTTCCAAACAGTTTGAGAATACAGTAATATCAATTATGTCACAATCTAATTTGGCCCTATCTGCGTGGGGAAGGCAGAAAGCACAAAGCCACGGTGGCTTCTCAAGATCCACAAATAAAATAAAAAACTGTGCTTTTGGATGGTGAGTCTTCCTCACATAGGATAGATGACGAAGTTTCTCACAGGCCTCCTAATTAGGAGGGGAAGGTTCAAGGGACTAAAAGTAAAAGCAAATCAAAGCTCATAGAGGATAGTGCTCAAAAGATTGTGATTTTGTCTATTCGAGACACAGATGGTGATCTAGACGATACTGATAATGGTCCAGATGGCCTGGACAACTCTGATTTTTTGTTTGGCCCTGCACCTAAAAAATATAAATTATCTGTTCCTCCCTATGATCCTTTTTATTCCAAAACAATTCTGGACTCGGAGGGCAACCCTATATTTGATCCCAAATTAATACACCATCCCACCTCTACCAAATGGCTTCCTTCCAGTTACGTGGGGTAATATACCACAGCTTAATTATGTTTACCTTTAGATGAGCAAAACAAGAGCAAAACTTAGGTCGGAGTGCCCCAGACCTTCCCTACCTCTTCATATAATCACTACTCCTGTTATTTATCCCTCAATGGTAACTTTATTCACCAAATTTTGGAAAGATCCCCGCAAAGGGGTAGACAATGCATGGTATATGTGCCAGGACAAAAGACTGGACATTATTGGACCATTATCCCGTATCTTCGATTTGGCTGAGACAGCCAGACGGGATAATGTCTCCATAGACCCAGAAGAATTATCTTTGTGGGTACAACAAGCCTTCTGTCTATTGGGAAACAGAAATTCAGCAATAACTCAGGAGAGACGCAAAGGTCTGTTGCTTAAATTGGAGTCACAATTGGCTAATCTAGCATCAATGGATCCTGGTGCTAAAGCTGAAGGTTTACTGTTTGGGGATTCTTTCATCAAGGAACTAAGTAAATATGTAATAACTTTTGCCTCTTTGGATAAGGCACAACAGTCTTTGAAGAAGGTCTTCGCCAACCGTGGTTTTGCCAGGGCCGGTAAAGGAAGGAGTCGCTTTACTGGCAGTGTTCTCAGACCTCAAGGTTACAAAGGCTCCTTCTGTGCTTCCCAACAAGAGTTTCACCCACAATTCTACCCCAAAAGATCAAGAGGTTTCAGAGGTCGGTGTCAACGGAACTTCAAGTCATCCCATCCCGCAAGTAAGTGTTCCTTTTGGCCATCTTTCCATTGGGGATCGTATAAAATTCTTACTTCACAAATAGAAATCCATCACTGCAGACCCTTGGGTCTTAAACACGGTTCAGGGCTATTTAGGGCTATTCCATCGAGCTTTACGAACAGCCTTTTCAAAATTACCTCCCACCTGCACTAAAATTCTCAACAGAAATTACTTCTGTGGTTTCACAAGAAATTCACTCTCTTCTTCACAAACATGCAATTCAACATACCTCTCTCCACCCTTCGAGTTTTCTGAGTTAAATTTTTCTAGTTCAGAAGAAAAACAAAAAAATGAGACCTGTCATAAACTTGAAGCGCTTCAAACAGTTTGTAGTCTACCGTCATTTCAAAATGGAGACTATTTTGCATCTCAGGGATGCTTTATTACAAAACGATTGGATTGTGCATCTGGAACTACAAGACGCATATCTCACCATTCCTATTCACCACAATCACAGTAAATGTTTACAATTCCAGTGGCAAGGAAAAACATATCAATTTTTTTGTCTTCCTTTCGGTCTTTTATTGGCCCCATGGTGTTTCACCAAACAAATTAAACCAGTGGCGGCGCATCTCAGAGCTCATGGTATCAGAATGATTATTTACCTAGATGACATTTGGTTAATGTGTCATAATCTTCAAATTCTTCACAACCAGATTTTTTACACTTGCTCTCTATTATCAGATTTGGGTTTCCTCATAAATAGGGAGAAATCAATTCTGTATCCCAGAATATGGAGTTCGTGGGTTTCCTGGTAAACTTTACAGAAGCAACTCTTCACTTACCTGAGTCAAAAGTGGAAGCAATAAAATCAGAGCTTACACAGTCTTTACGCCCCCTTCCAACCCTTCCAAGGTCTCTTGCAAGGATTGTTGGTCTGCTTTCTTCCTCGATTCAAACCATGTTTCCAGGTCCTCTCCATTATCAGGCTCTTCAGAGGTAAAACATTTGTCATTTACGAAGGGGTCTTGCTTATTCAGATTCCACCCCCATCGATCGAAGATCCCGTATAGAACTCCATTGGTGGCTAGAACACGTAGACGCATGGAGCGGCAGAACAATCTTTGCCTCAGCCACAGATCTTGTATTAGAATCCGATGCAAGCCTGACAAGTTGGGCGCAAGGTGTGGTCGAATAACGACTGGAGGTACATGGTCTCCACAGGAGTCTTCATTGCACATCAGTTGTTTAGACATGCTTGCAGGCTCCTTTGCAAAAAAAGTTTTGCAAAGAACAAAGTCCAATGTTCCATTCTCCATTGAATGGACAATCTGTCAGCAGTCAGATACATCAATCACCTCTGAGGTACCAGATCAAAGCCGTTGGCAAAAAGTTTCTAGGACTTTTGCCTCCGTCAGAAAATATCTGTTTGGGCAGAATACTTACCAGGAGACCTCAATTCAGTGGCGGACTGGTATTCCCGCTAACTATGCGACTCCAGCGATTGGAGGCTTCATCCATCCATCTTCAATATTCTTTTTCACAAATGGGGTCCTCTACATATAAATCTTTTCGCATCCCAATTAAATTCTCAACTTCCTCAGTTTTTCAGCTGGAGACCAGATCCTCTAGCCTTAGTGACCAATGCCTTTCTGCAGGATCAGCCCCTAGCGACCAACTAATCCTTCCCCCTTCTGTGATGATCAACAGGGTGCTCTCCCAAGTTCAGCAACAGAAGGCCATTCCAGTCCTAGTGGTTCCGTTCTGGCAGTCTCAGGTATGGTATCCTTCCCTCCTAGAACTGACAATAGATTTTCCAGTCCTTCTTCCTTCCTTTCTAGAACTCCTTCTCAACCCACAGAGTCTTTTCAACAATCTGATCCTCAACAATGTTCACCACCTACCAGCTTGGAAAGTAGCATGACTTCCCTATCTTATCCAGGATTTTTTTCTGAAGCTTCAGACTACATCAACAAATCATAGGCACCAGGCACTACCAAAGCATATAAATCAGCCTGGTCTATTTAGTCTAGCTGGTGTATGGGAAAATCTTGCAATCCATTTCAGCAAATATCACCCTAATTGCTAACTTTCTAGCCGCTCAAGCTAGTTCAGGCAAATCATATAGAACAATAAACCTCTATCGTTCGGCTATTTCGATCAATCATCCTCATAATAATGGTAAACCTGTTGGTGAACGTCATCTCATCTGTCATCTGTTGAAGGGAGTAACATTTTCTAATCCTCCTATTCCTAAATACAGTGAATTATTGGATGTTAATGTTGTTTTACAAGTATTTTTGTCCTGGCCGGAGAATGCCTCCTTATCACTTAAAATCTTTTCTGCTAAGTTAACAATGTTATTGTGTTTGATATCTATCAAACGTCTGTCAGATCTAAAGGCTCTAGGCATTTCGGCTCATCATTTTACTCCCACAGGTATTCTCTTCAATGTCAGGAGACATAGCAAAACTAACATTTCTACTGTTTTCTATCCTTATTTTTCCAGTCATCCAAAGTCATGTGTAGAAAATTGTCTTAAATCTTTTGAGCAAAGAGCAATCCATCTAAAATAATCCTCTGATACTCAGCTACGTTTATCCTTCAGAAACCCCCACAAACCTGTTTCCTCTTCCACTCTAGCTCGATGGGTTAAATGGGTTATGTCCTTGGTGGGTATTGACACTTCAAAATTTGGGGCCATTCTTCCCAAGGCCAAAGCATTTTGGGCAGGATCCCGACTGGAGGACATTCTGAGATCAGCAGATTGATCTAATGATGTTATTTTCCGTACTTTTATTGCAAACCTGTTAATACAGCATCTTCAGTGGTAATTAATATACTTTAAACAAGCATAATAGGAGCCTCCGGTCTTGACATAAAATGTAGATTTTCTTAGTAAATTATGAAGGGAAGTCTTAATTTTATTAAAGACACAGAGATGAGTATTATCCCACCACAACATGGTATTATTCATGTTTTTTTCTCGCCCTAAGTTGCATCTACTCCAACACCGTCAACTAACTAAGAAGCATCAGCAATTTCAGGAGTCTACGAACACAGATCCACACAGTTCGTCTTCTTCATACCGATACCCGTCTCTTCTGGTTCCTGGCGTGACTTCTGGATATTTTCGGATGGACTTGGTTCAAGACTTTTTCTCCCTTGTTTTGGCTATTTTTATTACTGACTGCATTTTTCCAGTGTTTAACCCCTTGGGTGCGGGCATCGGCCACTGGCTTTTCCTTGTCTCCCCCTGCCCCCCACCCACCCCTGTGTGACATCAACGTCACTTTGTTGATTTCCCCATCGGAGCAGGAAAGCTGCTTCCTGCTCCGATGGGGAAAACGGCTCCAAACGCCCTTCCCCACGTTCAGGAAGGCCTCGTAAGAAAGGGGAGACTCTCCCCTTTCTTACGAGGCCTTCCTGAAAGTGTTTCCTGGCCCCCGATCGCCAGGAAACACCACTAGACACCAGAGATTTCACTTGGGGGGGTCGGCCCCTTTGGATAACGGGCCGGCCTCCCCCGGGGGCATATTTGAAAAAAAAAAATGGTAGGTGTCCCCTGGGGGGCGCAACCGCTCACGATCGCGCCCCTCCAGGGGCTAAATTTTATTAAAAAAAAAAATAAAGAATAAAAAGAAATGAACAGGGGGTTGCCCGTGGGCAGGGCGACCCCCTGTGGGGGCAATATTTTTTTTTTGTTGTTGTAGGGTTTCCCTGGAGGCCATTTTGGCCCCCAAGGAAACCATACAACTACAAAAAAAATATAGATCTCTCTCTCTCTCTCTCTATATATATATATATATATATATATATATATATATATATATATATATGTATATATATAGATGTATCTATGTAGATATATATATCTATGTAGATAGATATATATATAGATATATATATATGTATATATATATATATAAATATATATATATATATATATATAAATATATATATATATATATCTATATATATATATATATATAGATCACTTTTGTCAATACAAGTGTGGTTTCCCTGGGGGCTGCGATCGGCCCCCAGGAAAACCAGACCTGCATATAAAAGTGATCTATATATATATATATAAATAAATATATATATATATATATATATATTTGCCACCAGTTGTCTTGCAGTTACAGCTTGCGTCTTCAAAGCAATGCACATACTTCAACTGACGCATTTCAACTGTAGCTTTTAGGCAGCAATAAAAAAGTCAAGTAAGTATTGTGATTATGTTTCTGCTACAAAAGGATCAGACTTTTGTCTACTGGCAGTTTTAGTGCCATAAAGAAGCGCAGAAGGTTTATATGCCTACTGCAAAGAGCAAATCTGTATTTTATGTAAATAGCTGAGTACATTAGTAAAGTCAGCTATTACCTGCGCTATAATACAAATGAAATGTATGTGCAGGGTGGATGGCGGCTATGGAGAGATGAAGGGCACTTTTGCTGGGTGGTAATGAGGGAATCCGAGGAGGAGTGAGTGGGAGCACCAATAATGATTGTTAGACTGGGCGCAGGAGGTGCTAAAGACTGTGACGAATGGTATGTGACAAGGTGTTTTTTGAGTGTCTTGAAAGAACGTGCTGATTGAGCGCAGGTAAGGTGGCCTCTACTGTTGCATGTATCTCACACACACCATCGATTTTGTGACTGTCTACGTAGGCTAGTGTTTTAGAGCAACAGTTTAGCCTATAGCAGAGATGGCATCTTGATGGATGACTGCTGCCGTCACTCGGGTTATAGAGGACAGCTATGACATAGGATCAGAGACTGAGACATCAGATACTGAGACAGCATCTGAGGGATAGGACAATGGCGCAGACTCTGGGAGTGATTTTTCAGTCGGAGGAGTCCCATTCGATAACTCCTCTTCCAGTAAATTATGAGGGAGGTGATGAGGACAGTCCTGCTGTCCCTTTGCAAGCACAGTCTGTGCAATGGGGTAATAGTGGGTTAGCCCAACCCAGAGAGCAGGTGAATGCGGCGGCAAGCAGAGAGAGAGAGTGCTCTCTTCGGAGCTCCCCAATTTAGTTCAGCCCCAAATTCCACCGCCCAAATCGTATTGTGGCGACATCAAAATTATCTATCACAAAACAAACTGGTTTTGTACGCAGGCACCTGTGTTTTTGGTCCTGGGTTCGGCAGCCATATAGAGAAACATACTAAACCCAAACATTTCTGGAAACTAGACATTCGGGGGAGTCCACAGAGGTGTGACTTGTGTGGATTCCCCAAAGTTTTCTTACCCAGAATACCCTGCAAAGCTGAAATGTTGAATAAAAACTCTATTTTTCTCGCATTTCTGTCACACAAACTACAGGAATATGCTGGGATCCACAAAATTCCTACCACCCAGTGATTCCTCACCTGTCCTGATAAAAACACTACCCCACTTGAGTGCCTATACCTAGTGCCTGCGTCAGGAGTGGATCACCCCAGGGTCAACAGCTGCCTCATGTAAGGACCAACATTGACCGTTGTGTGATCTATTCCTGTCGCGGGCACCAGGCCTACCCACCCAAGTGAGGTACCATTTTTATCAGGAGACTTGGGGGAACTCTGTGTGGAAGGAAATTTGTGGCTCCTCTCAGATTCCAGAACTTTCTGTCACCGAAATGTGAGGAAAATGTGTTTTTTTAGCCACATTTTGAGGTTTGCAAAGGATTCTGGGTAACAGAACCTGGTCAGAGCCCCACAAGTCACCCCATCTTGGATTCCCCTAGGTCTCTAGTTTTCAAAAATGCACAGGTTTGGTAGGTTTCCCTAGGTGCCGGCTGAGCTAGAGGCCAAAATCTACAGGTTGGCACTCTGCAAAAAACACCTCTGTTTTCTGTCAAAAAATGGGATGTGTCCACGTTGTGTTTTGGGGCATTTCCTGTTGCGGGCGCTAGGCCTACCCACACAAGTGAGGTATCAATTTTATCGGGAGACTTGGGGGAGCGCTGGGTGGAAGGAAATTTGTGGCTCCTCTCAGATTCCAGAACTTTCTGTCACCGAAATGTGAGGAAAATTTGTTTTTTAGCCAAATTTTGAGGTTCGCAAAGGATTCTGGGTAACAGAACCTGCTCAGAGCCCCACAAGTCACCCCATCTTGGATTCCCCTAGGTCTCTAGTTTTCAAAAATGCACAGGTTTGGTAGGTTTTCCTAGGGGCCGGCTGAGCTAGAGGCCAAAATCTACAGGTAGGCCCTTTGCAAAAAAACCCTCTGTTTTCTGTCAAAAAATGGCATGTGTCCACGTTGTGTTTTGGGGCATTTCCTGTCGCGGGCGCTAGTCCTACCCACACAAGTGAGGTATCAATTTTATCGGGAGACTTGGGGGAACGCTGGGTGGAAGGGAATTTGTGGCTCCTCTCAGATTCCAGAACTTTCTGTCACCGAAATGTGAGGAAAATGTGTTTTTTTAGCCCAATTTTGAGGTTTGCAAAGGATTCTGGGTAACAGAACCTGGTCAGAGCCCCACAAGTCACCCCATCTTGGATTCCCCTAGATGTCTAGGTTTCAAAAATGCCAAGGTTTGCTAGGTTTCCCTACGTGCCGGCTGAGCTAGAGGCCAAAATCTACAGGTAGGCACTTTGCAAAAAACACATCAGATTTCAATGTAAAAATGTGATGTGTCCATGTTGCGTTTCCTGTCGCGAGCATTAGGCCTCCCACGCAAGTGGGTTACCATTTTTATCGGGAGACTTGGGGGAACACAGAATAGCAAAACAAGTGTTATTGCCCCTTTTCTTTCTCTACATTTTTTCCTTCCAAATGTAAGACAGTGTGTAAAAAAGACATCTATTTGAGAAATGGCCTGTAATTCACATGCTAGTATGGGCACCCCGGAATTCAGAGATGTGCAAATAACCACTGCTTCCCGCCAATTAGAAACAAGAAAAACAAACACTACAAATCCCATAAATTAATACATCATGTGATCAACCATAGAGCCAAAGGCCTATATATCCAGTTATACACACTATCACCTCCTCTTTCTTTGCTGCTTCGCAGCCAGTTAAGTACCTCAGTGCTTATACCTCATTTCTTGATTGTTTAAGAATATTGAGATTGTGTTGTATTTATGCTATTGATTCAGTGCGTCGTGCTTTTGTTGATGTGATATTATTCCAGATTTACTAATTGCCTGCAATCGGCAGACGGAATTCCCTGCCGCCTTTGGTGGCAGCGTTTGTTTCTCAGATCCTCTGTTAGCGTTAAGCAAGGGTTTAGTTTTTCCCCAGTTTACCCCCTTCAGGGAGCACTCTCTTCCCATACATGCTGCTGTTCTGCGACACGTCTGTTTAGTGGAGTGGGAGCAGGGGAGTGAGGAAGCGCTGCTCTGCAGCGTAGTCCTCTTTCTGGTTCCATTAAGCTGAGGATACGTCTGTCATGCCGGCCTGCTCCCCGGGCTCTCCAGAGTAGACAAAGTGCTTCGTTTCTTTAGCTCAAGGGTGATAAAACCATAATTTGGTCAGGCTTGGCTCTTTCTGCTGATTAGTGGGCAGGGCTCCCTCCACGCTCTAAATTTGACTGTTAATTTAACCGTGCATTCAAGGATTGTGTTACTTGCCTTCCCTGCTTAGTCCCATCTGACTGAGCTTCTAGGGGATGTTTGCTTACAATTTTCTGTGACCATGGCTGGTTATGAGGCTGGAATTGGTGATTAATATTTTTATGATGACCCCTTGGGGTCCTTCAAACACGACCTTGTCTATGCACTGGATGCTGGGGTGGGCCATATGGTGAATGAAGCCTTGGCCAAGGTTATCCGGCCCATTAAAGATCATTTGCTTGCCTTTGCAAAACAGCAGGTTTGGATGTCCACCTCAGGCCCTCTAGGTAGTGACAAAGCCTCCCTCCCCCATGATACTCAAGCCCCTAAGGGCAACAAGAATCCCCATGTAGCAGATTTTGAGAACTTCGTCAAGACCTTGGCTAAGGACCATGATTATAGTGCCTCTTCCTTTACCCCAATCTAAAGCTCTAGAAGACTCTGACTCCTCATCTTCCGCCCACAATTCAGATCAAGGGGACGAACTCCCCCATAAGTGTAAGAAGAAGATGCACCACTCTGAAGAACCCCTGCCTAATCCCAAATACTAACCTTGGAGCCTGAGTACATAATCCACCCCAGAACCACTCTCTGGACCCCACTGGCCCAGGTAGCGGATGATGTAGAATCGCATAATCGACATGTGTGTGCAAAAGAAATCATGGGTTGGAAAAAGAAGGTCTCACCTGAGGTCGGAATGTCCCAGACCGGACTTCCCATCCAAGGTTATGGAGACCCCTGCTCTGGTTACCTCTCTGAAGAAATTCACTAAAGTCCCAATAAAGGGCATTGATCACAATGGACTCAGATGTCATAATAAGCTCCTGGACATGGCTGGACCCTTAACAAAGATTTTAGAACTGGGGTTTCAGGCTAAGGAATAGGGGAGCCTATCAATCCTGAGGTCCTTGTAGGTTGGGCCCAACAAGCCATTTGTTTCCTGGGGAATGCCAAGTATGTGATCTCTTCTGAGAGGCGTTGTTCCATCCTCATAAAAATGGACCCAAAACTGGCAGACCTCACCTCCTCAGAGTCTGGGCCCCTCACTCAGGGTTTGCTTTTCAGCTCTTCTTTCCTCAAGGAGCTTTCTAAATTTGCAGCCACTTACGCCAACCTGGCCAAGGCCCAAGGATCTATCAAGAAGGTACTTTGCCCATTTTGTAGAGGGGCTGGACGCTACATAGTGCGAGCGTTCAACCGTAACATGAGCCAAGGACCTCAGAGAGGATTCTACCATCAGGGCAGAGGAGCATATCAGAACTCCTCCTCCTCTTCTGCCTTCTATCCCTCCCGTCCACGAGTGGGATGTTCCAGATTCCATAGAGGGAGATCCAGAGGGAACCAAACCTCATATCAAGACTCAGGGTCCACAGGTGAGCCTAATTTCCATTTCATAGGTTATATTGGGGGCAGGACTGCGTCATTTTTCCATAATTGGTGCAAGATATTTCAGGACCCTTGGGTTTTAGAGCCCACACACGGTTACAAGCTGGAGTTGTACAGTTCCCCGTTGTAATCCGCCCACCCCCTGAAATGTATTTTTCCCAACAAGATCAGGAATTAATCTCCACAGAACTACATCTCTTACTAAAGGGCGCCATTGTCGACACTCTACCTCATTCTGTGGGCTTCCTCAGTCCTAATTTTCAAGTGGTCAAAAAAGGCGCCAGCTCTCTTCTTGTCCTGAATCTAAAGGAGTTCAATGGTTGGATCATTTACCATCATTTCAAGATGGAGGGCATTCATTTACTGAGAGACATCCTCCAAGAAGAGGATTGGATGGTTCCTTTAGACTTGAAGGATGCCTATTTGACCATCCCTATCTTTCCTCCCCACCATTGATTCCTTCAATTTCTCTGGAAAGGATGATGTTATGAATACAAAGTCATTCCTTTTGGCCTGTAATCAGCTCCCTGGTGCTTCACGAAGGTGATGTGTCCAATTGCAGAAAATCTCTGAGCAATAGGTGTTCATCTGATAGTTTATCTCAACGACATCCTCATCATGGCTCAATGTCCCCAACTTGTTCTCACCCACTTGGAGTGGACAATCTCGCTCCTTCAGGAACTGGGCTTCATTGTGAATCCCCAGAAGTCTGTCTTGATACCGTCTCAACGAATGGTGTTCCTGAGCTTCCAGGTGGACTCGTTGCTGGCCTAATTTGTCCTTTCCTCCAAAAAGATCCACATCATCAAGAAGGAGTTGAGGTCAATGTTGAGCAACCAGACTATATAACTGAGGGCGATTGCCCGGGTAGTGGGCCTGTTGTCCTCTTCGCTCGAGGCCTTCTTCCCGGGTCCCCTTCATTACAGAGCGCTGCAGAGCCTGAAAATCTCTCACCTTCAGAGGGATCTCAGCTACTTAGATCAGATTCCTCTTTTGTCAGAGGCCTGCACGGAAGTGCACTGGTGGCTAGAGCATATGGAAGCCTGGAATGGCAATGCGATTTTTGGCTCATCTCCAGAGATTGTGATAGAGTCAGGAGCCAGTATTTGGGGATGGGGAGCTCGTTGCGGCCCAATGTCTACGGGGGGCATTGGTCCAGAACAGAACTGGATCTTCACATCAATTGCCTGGAGTTACTGGTGGGCTCCTTTGCGATCCAGAGTCTTTCCCCAATCAAGACGGATTGTTGCATTCTCCTTCAGATGGACAACATCTCCGCAGTGAGGTATGTCTACAAGCTTGGCTGGACGAAGTCCCAAATCCTGGTGGAAATAGCAAAAGATTTTTGGCACTTCTTCCTTCAGCATCGGATTTCGGTGGTGGCAGAATATTTTCCGGGCTGGAACAACTCAGTGGCAGATTGACAATCCTGTCACCTTTGGGATTACAGCGACTGATGATTGCATCCGAGGGTCTTTCAGACTCTCCAGGATCTGTGGGGCCCCTTCTCGGTAGATCTTTTTGCCTCCCGTCTCAATCGCCAACTGGAGAGGTTCTTCAGCTGGCGTCCAGATTTGGAGGCCTTAGCAACAGATGTGTTCCTCCAGGACTGGTGCCTGTATCAGAATTATGCCTTTCCTCCATTTATGGTGATCCCCAGGGTCTTGGCTCAGACCCAGCATCAGCATGCAGATATGATTCTGGTGACGTCACTTTGGAAAGCCCAAATTTGGTTTCCAGTGGCGCTGGAGATGAGTTGTGCTCCCCCTGTTCTGATCCCTCACAGGTGGAACCTGCTGCTGGACTCTCGAGGCTTTCAGCACCCTCTGATCCTGTCAGACTGCCTCTCTCTAGTTACACGGGAAGTTTCAGGGAACAATGGAGTCTCCCAGGCCTTTTTCAGGAACCTAATGATTTTATTGCCAAGGTCTGGTCTTCAGGCACCCATAAATGCTATGCTTCTGCTTGGAAACACTAGTGCACTTGGTGCCGTACACGGAACGCAAATCTCTCTTCAGCAGATTGTAATCTGGTCCTGAATTTTTTGTCCCCTTTGGCGTCGTCAGGTTTGGCCTACAGATCGGTAAATAATTATAAGTCGGCCATCTCCGCTGGTCATTTGCCTGTGGAAGGTAAACCCATTGCTGAGCTTCCCATTGTTTGTAAGCTATTAAAGGGCATCCGGATGTCCAATCCCCTTCTCCCTCCATATTCCACTCTATGGGTGTCAATGTGGTTTTGGGGTTTTGGGAGTCTTGGCCTGCTAATAGATTTCTGTCCAGGAAGCAACTTTCAGCTAAACTCACCACATTACTATGTTTGATTTTATGTAAACGAGTTTCAGACGTTAAGGCCCTAGGTTTGGCAGATAGAATTTTCCCATCTTTCATCGTACCAAATGCAACTCCAGATCTGTTTCTTACCCTAGATTTGAAGATAATCCTAAATGTTGTGTAGTACAATGTCTGAAATCTTACGAGGAATGTACGGCGAGAGTTTTGTTCCGATATGGGGGGGTCAATTGCTAATTTCTTTAATTTACCTTCCTGTTACATCAGTGACTTTGGCTAGATAGGTGCGATGGCTCTTGAGTAAAGCAGGCATTGACATTTCCAAATTTGTTGCTCATTCCACAAGAGGGACCATGGGGTCTAAGTCTTTTTTGTTACGTTCTCGCCTAGAGGACATATTGAGGGTGGCAGACAGGTCCTCTGAGTCAATGTTTAAATCTTTTGATTGCAAATCTATTATCGATATTGTTTCAGTTTTGGTGTGACAGCTTTCAACAAGCATAATTGGAGCCTCCAGGCCTAACATAGAACAAAACAATTTCTAGCATTCGCATCGAGAATTTTTAAATTCTATTAAGGACATGGAGGCGAGGATTATCCCGCCCTCATGTTGATTCATGTGTTGTATCAATGTTATTAACATTCATTGTTGATCATTTAGTATTCATTGTGTTCCCCTCCTCTGATGTTGTCTTATGATTATTCTGTGGACTATGAGTTTGTATCAGATTTTATGGCCTGGACTTGTTTTTCTCCTAAGGTAATGAGGATAAATGAGCCGAATCTTGGTATGGATGGAATCGCCCATGTGTTAGCTCCTGTTTTCTAGCCCATCAAGCTTCTTCTGCTCATCGAAGGTGTGCCTTCTGCATGGAGGCCATATGCTAGAGTCGCAGTTCTTGGGACTTGTAAGATTATTTGTTGATGGTTATTTTCACTTTTGAGGGGCAATGGTTAACTGTTCTGACTTTGTGCAAAGAAAGAGGAGGTGATAGTGTGTATAACTGGATATATAGGGCTTTGGCTCTATGGTTGATCACATGATGTGTTGATCCATGGGGTTTGTAGTGTTTGGTTTTTTTGTTTCTAATTGGCTGATGAATAATTAAAAGTGAGGAAAGAGAAGCAAAATCCTCACCTCCGTGTCCTTAATACGCGAATGCAAGAAAATGTTTTGCTTATACATTACATTTTTTTTTTAAAACACAAAGAAATTGTCATCAAGGACAAATGTGTCTGAAACTTTGTTCTGGCTTAACTGGCCACAAGTAGACTGCATTTTGAAGTTACCTATAGGGTTAACATACTAAGGGCCTGATTACAACTTTGGAGGAGGGTGTTAATCTGTCCCAAATGTGACGGATATACCACCAGCCGTATTATGAGTTCCATAGGATATAATGGACTCGTAATACGGCTGGTGGTATATCCATCACATTTGGGACGGATTAACACCCTCCTCCAAAGTGGTAATCAGACCCTAAAACCTTTTTCTAGTGAACACATCAACAATTTTAAATTCAATTAAGGACTCGGAGGCGAGGATTATGCTAACTCGTTCTTTGCTGTTTATTGACATGTATCGACAGCAGCCAATCAAAACAGACTTTTTTTTAAATAGACTACATTTCCCAAAAACCATAGCATGATATCAAATTACATGCACCAATCCCAACAGCTCTGTATGATTTGCAATGTCGTCATATTGACATCCTCTTTCTTTGTCTCATCGGCTAATTGAACTTCAGAAAAACCTTCTTCCATTAACTGGATATTATTGGAGCGCTTCCATCACAAAAAAATGTCAAGGACAAACTTCAGAAATAAAGACAGCCACAGGACCAACAGGGTCTTGAAGAGCTCGAATCTGGAACTTCATTTCCTCCATCTATTTAGGCATTGAATCAGTATCTGGGGAAAAAGAGAAAAACACTTCCGTAATATCCATTGCCTTGCAGGGTAAAAAATCACATAGAAATGCCCTAGTACCTAATACTCAAGTTATGTAATATAAGAACACTACATATGAATACCATATTACATGAAGGTGGGTAACATAAACAAAGTCAAATTGCAGAGTGATAAACCAATATTATTCAAGTGCTGGTGGGATAATACTCACCTCCCAGTCCTTAATAAAATTTTAAATTCTTGATGCATTAGGTAGAAAATGTTTATTCTATGTCAGGAAGCTTCGGCTTATGCTTGTTCAAAGCTGTTGTAGCCCAAAGGAGGCATCAATCAAACCAACTTGTTGTGAAGGCTTCTGAAAACTGAATCAGTAAACCATCTCGCTGCATCATGAAGATGAGAACTAAGACTATAGGGATGAGGTCCTAATCTCTTGGAATGAATAAGGTTTAAATCTTGTGATATCGTTCGGGTGCAGCCTTCTCCGCCAGCATGTAAAGGCATCAGCAGGGTTGGATAGGAAGCATATAAAGGACCATAAAGAGGAACTCCTTTAATGGAGTGATGAGATTCTCTAGAACTGTGGTCGTATCTCTCCTGACCTAGCACCATGCGCAAACCTTAATCACCCGGAAAACCAAAGAAATTAGTCTACCTAGAAAAAACATCTCCAAGTGTCTAACTATAGTGACGGAAAACACATCCAGGCAGACCTAATCTGAGGCATCCAAGGTTCAACCACCAACCCTGCTCTGTAGGAACAAACTCATAACAGAATAGTCAATTACAGCAAACAAAACCTGCTTCCAGGATAAAACAGAGTTGCCATGCCATCTCCATATACCACCTGCAGCTAGAATTGCCTACTCAGAAGGCACAACCCTGTTAGAAGAGGAGGGTCAATATCACTCTACTGGTCAGAAGAAAAATAGGCTTCTGGACTCCCCCTAAATTTAAGAAAATGATATATAGAAAATGTCAACCGAAAAGCAGTCACAGAAGGTAAGAAGTCCATTGGAATGTCATTTTGCCATTTTGCCGGGAAGTGGGTGACAACGGGAACTTGTACCTTACGGGGTCTCCAAACCAGTACATCATCCCAGCGTCACCATAACTTTCAGGGTGAGGCATCCCAGCATGGACAGAATCTGATTATGGCTTGGCTAGACAGAGGGTGGGTAGACCCAAAGTTCTGATGCGAATGAGAGTTTATTAAAAAATGTCAGGTTGTGATATCCGGACAGAATTGCGTAAGGACAGGTGAAACAGACCTGCCAGTCTTGAAAAGGGGACCCAGAAGAATGGGAATCAGGCCAAGCAGTATCTCTAAGAAGCATAGGGTGCCGAGTGAGTCAAACCTAGAGGATTAAGAATATCATTCTGGTGTTCAGAATGGAGAGTCTATACCAATACTTTTAGGAACACAAGAACGGAGCAAAGTGTAACGCAAGGAGATGTTCTGAAATCACAGGAAGGCTCTCATAAAGAGGACCCATGGGTCCGAATCCCAGAGAGGAAATTCTCTCACCTAGGAGTACATGCATGTGTCAGGCTATCTGAATAGCACTGACCCGAGGTACCTGGGGATACTTGCAAAACCATGAAAAGGAGCTTCTCTTTTTGGAATCTCTAAAGTAAGAAGTGAACGTCCCTAAGGCCAGAGCGATCACCCTGATTATTAAGGTCAGGGACTCTCTCCCTCAGAGTGGGCAAGGAACAGACAGGCAAGATAACTCCACCTTCCGCCGAACGTGTCACGTAGAAGCAGAAACCAAGGTTTCATTATATCTGAGACTACCATCTCTGAGCAATTCAGTGAGAGGGGACATCCTGCGAGGTTCACCAAACTCTGGTGGAGATTAATCCGTATGCGGTCTCTCACCTGCATACATTGGAAAGTGATGGCTGATTGAAAAAATGAAAAGCATACCCTAATACTAGACAGTCACATAGGGAACAAAAACATTAGCAAAGTTCTGATCTGGCATCTGATCGATCAATGCCAAGTCAATTTCTCACCGTTGAAGAAAATAAACCATTGGTGTTGAAGTGCCCTGTAAAGTAGAGAGAGCTGGGGAGATGGCCAGAGCAAACCCACCAGCTTGCCAGACTGGCCAATATTCACAAGAACACTGAGTCTCAGTGAAGAGGAGCCAAGTCCAACTGGACCGTGTGCAGCTCATGTGCTGTGAATCAGATTGAAACTTCAGAAACTGTATGCTGCGAGAGAGAACAAGAATATATTCTCTGTACATGGAGGCTTATATACAGGTGTCAAAGAAGTTGGGCTTATTCCTTCAACTGCAGGACCATAACCGCACAACTTCTGCTATCAGGATACAATACTAGGGAAGGAGGGTTCAAAACGTAGCACCTAGAAATTGTGCCAAGGACTGACCTACACCAAGTGAAAAATATATTGGTGATGTAAACAGTACCTTAATAGAAAAGTAGGCATCCCTTCAGTCAAAGCATACCCTCCATATATTTACAGAGAGAAGATCCCAGAGAGGAAATAAACCTTTCAACTGTGAGTTCTATCAGCTATTTAGTCACGCTACTCGGACTCTCTGATTGGCAATTAAGGAACCATCAGACAGAATGAGAAAATCGTGTGCCCTGTTCCCTAAACCCGAAATATGGATTTCGACTTACCTTGGTAATTTCCTTCGATATTGTATTTGACCTGGGATCTGTAGGAACCTTTCCTGAAGCAGCAGTGGCTTCTGCACAATGTGACGGGATATCAGATGACCCACACATGGCAGGCCTAGCCACGGCTTTGGGTAGATGTGAGGAGTGAGGATCTCCCACGTGTGCCCAGCCGATAGGTTGCCCTCCAAAATGAACGGACCTGACAAAAAACATTGTTGGATATGTTTAAATGGGATTTGGCATAGACCATACATATGCGTTAAAGGGAGGCCAATCTTTAGCATACTTGTTGCCAGAAACCTTTTGGAGGCCCCAGGGCCTGTCTCAGTCTGTGGTAGTAAATCTCGCTAGTCTGGGATCATTGCGGATTGACTCAGTGAGACGATGTACTACAGAAGTGCAGACTGTTCACTGTGTGGAAAGCCCAAAGCACCCTGGGCCCATTTTGGAAGGGCACTGGAAGCTCCCGGGTTATCCGTGTTTGTGGCGAGGACCGCCATCTCAAGTATTTGCTTGGGGGGGTGCTTTAATAGGATGACAAAAATAGGGTTTACTGATACTTTCTTGGTACATCAGTCCAAGGGCAGTTGGATTGGGGTCTGGGGGCATGAACAGCCCTGTCAAAGCACACCATAGGTGGACGTGGACCGGGTCTGCCACAATAGAAGGGTGCGTCTGGTGCGAGGGGAAATGCATGGTCACATCAGGCTTGAAGCCCGCAAGTATTCCAGGAGCTGAGGGGGGGGGTGCGGCAGTAGAATTCAGAAGAGATCTGATCCTGAGGGTCCGAGAGACCCCATTTGTGACTAGGATGGAAACATCATTTGAGGTGGAGGTCTGAGTCAGGGCCGTCTTTGTCGTTGTGTGAAGTGAGGGGACGAGAAGGCCACTAGTGGAGTTAAGGGAGGACAGAAAGTAGGGCCCATGACGCAGAAGCCAATATGTGGGCCCAATGTCATCCATAGGGGCCACAGTGTTCTGTCGGGGCAGTGATGGAGTGACCGTGGTAGTTAATGGTAACAGGGACCTGACAGGCGAGATGGAATATGCAAAGAAAGAGTGGAGTACCCGGTCAGAGGACAAGTCGTATTAAAGTGAGCTGCCATTGTCACGGTCCTGGGGTGGGGGGCGGGAGAACTAAGACTGTACCATTGCCTACTGCGTGAATGACTGATGGGCTGACACTGGAGCTTTCTAGACCGACTGCATGACCAAAGTGTCACAAGCCTCCACACGGATGTCTATAAGGAGGTTCCCTTCCTCCACAGTAGGATTATAGAGCTCACCCTCATAAAAACGGTGTTCAGTCTTAATTTGTTGAAATGCTGAGCACAAGTAACTGATGGGGGGACCACCCCGAATATATATTTACATCAAGGCCACTCGGAGGCAAGCAGTAGAGTGAGACAACAGTCGACCCCTCAGACAAAGCCTGCAGATCGTTTTTACACTTGCCCAACATGGGCGTAGGGGAAGAGTGACAACAATCAGTATGACAGAGGTACAGGCTCTCATTTGTGAGGCAATGTGGTTTGCTAACCTGATACCACTATGGTTTGACAGCAGCACGTGTAGCGCATAGGTAGAGAGCTAGAGAGAGAACATGTTGCCCTGGCGCTCCGCTTCCTGCCTCCCCCGTCACCCCATCGGCTGCTGAATAAGCAGAGGCAGACCCGAGGGCACGCTTACAAGTCTTTAATAAAACATTAGAAATTGCACAAACCAGAAATCAAAAGCACCTTAGTAAAAAGTAGTAAAAAGAGAGGTACTTATCTTAGCGCAGACCAGCACAGAAAGAGGACGTCAATATGGTGACATTGCAATTTATACAAGCAGAGATATTGGGATTACTGCATATGATTTGATGTCATGCTATGGTTAGGGGAAATGTAGTATAATAAAAAAGTCTGTTTTGTTTGGCTGCTGTCACTACATTTTAATAAACAGCAAAGAAAGAGTTAGCATTATTAAAAGACTCTGGTCCTGGCATAGAGTTCAGGGCATATGTATCAAGAATGGGAATTGCAATTACCAAATAGCGATTTTTACAGAGTAGCTATTTGGAATTTGCAATTTCCAATGTATCATGGAAAGTGATATTGATTTTGCAATTCCTTAGGATTTGCAATTGTAATTTAGTGATTACCAAATAGAGATTCCCTAAATAGGAAATCCTAAATAGGTAATCGCAAAATTGGAAATGTCGCTTTCTGGAGCAGCATGATGACATCACAATGAGGAAGTGAGTCATCCCATGCTGTTTTGAGAACCCAGATCCATAGGAGAAGGCAGACTGTGGCAGCAGAGCAGCTGTGAGGTTGGGTGTAGATGTGTTTGGAGCATATTGACCACTATGGCCATTGATGACAATGGCAAGGATGCAGGAGCGTGCAAGAGAAAGCTGAAATTCAGCAAGAAAGAGCTTGAGGTGCTTACTGTGTCCAACACCATGATAAGCTGTTTGGTAAAAGCTCACTCCAGGCAAAGATCAGTGCAGTTGGTGTAACACAGCACTCATTTGGAGAAATATGCAAGCTCTGGTCGATCTTTTTACACAAACCAAAGAAAAGGTGGCAGGCAGACTTGCAGAGGCATGGAAAACAGGCAGAGGGCCATCCACTCAGCCACCACCTAGACCTCCAGAGGATATGATTGAGGCCACAGTGCAGCCTGGAGCTGTTGTTGGGGTCACTGATATTGATACCTCTGCCACACACAGTACCAGCAAAGGTAAAATGTGTTATATTTCTTTAATTGTTTAGCTCCATGTTATGCATGTGTTCCTTTAAAGCCACTATGGTCACTGTAGTATGCTGCATCTATAAAGCGCAGTTCCTAAACTTATGCCTTATGGATCCTGTCATTTCTAACAAGTGGCGACAAGCTGGACAAACACTTTCTTATTTGGCAGCACAGTGGCAGTGTTTTCTCCATTTAAACCTACAGCGTAGCAGAACCGTGGAAAGAAACATGCATCGGAGCATGGCGCATGAAGATCAGAAGTGAGGATTTGTGATGTTGGTACTAACAGCATCTTCTGGAAATGTGCATTTTTGAGGATTGGTAACATGCAAGCAGTATTTTTGGGAGTGTTAAAGGCACAATGTATGTATGACTCGTTTACAGTGACAGAGGACATCTTTTGAAACTAACAGCGTGCCCTGCTTTGCGCGTGTCTTGGGTGTTCCATTGTTGTTGCCTGGCTGTGTGCACGTCAGAGTGACTTCTCCGTCTTTGTGGCTTCATCACACTCTGTAGACTGTTATCACGTGAGGATGCTCACGTTATGTGTGGGGCAGCCATTTTGAAATGCCTTATGTGTCACAGTAACAAAGCATCTTTTGGAGCACAAAGCGCATTTATCTTAACAATATTGTGAGAGAAGCGGTTTGAACTTTTGGTCATTAATTACCACTCTGGTAGAAAAAGTACTGTATTTTACTTTTGTTTTGCTAGTTACCAACACCACCAGCACCTGTGACAGCCTGATATCAAACTTTGTCGAACTGCACTTTTAGTTTTTTTATGCACTTGCTCAAAACTACCTAAATACACTACTGAGACTTGTCCTCCTAACGGACCGGTCCTCACAAGGATAGTGTTTCTCTGGAACTGACAGTGTTTAACCATGGTATGAGGACCAAACCGGTTCACTGAAAAACAAAGGTTACAGGGATGTTATAGTTAGGGAATAAAATTTAAAAAACATAGAAATTCATAAAAAAAAACAAAGTTTGGTTCTGCATTTACTCGCACAAAACCACAGGAAGCGTTTACAATTTGCCCCAGTGAGCTGGTGGTCCCCGGGCTGGGGGTCTGCGATGGACCCCCTCCTTATTTAATTTAGTCGCCCCAGGAAGGTGGCGGTCCCCAGGGCCCAGGGTGTCTGCAGGACCCCTCTTTTATAAGTAGAATATTTTGCCCCAGAGAGGTGGTGGTCCATGGGGGAGGCAACATGCCCCTGCATGCTATTTCCTTCAAGTCCCTGGGAGGTGGTTGTCCCAGGGAGCGGAGGGGGGTGCCAGGCAGCCACTCCATATATGATACTTATTGCCCCAAGGAGGTGGCGGTCCCCCCACATTCATTAAAAACTGTTTGCTCTGGGGAGGTGGCAGTCCCTGGGGCATGGACGGGCCCAGCAGGCTCAGCTGCATTCATAGTTAACAGTATCCTGCCAAGGTGGCGGTCCCGGGGCTTTGAAAAGCCCTGGGAAGGCCATTGCGTCCACTTCTTTTTTTCACCCCAAATGCCGCCTGGACCTGGCCCACCCAGGGCAAGCAAGCAAGTATCGGAGACCACGCTTGCTTTTTCTTTTAAAAAACCTCACTGAAATTTGCGAATAATCGCAAATTTTAGCACAATTTAAAAAAACAAAAATGCTTCTTATCCCTGGGGGTGTCCCTAGGGGACCACTGCACCAAAGCTAGTGGAGTAAGGTAAAGGTGCCCTGATCCCTTTTCATTTTTGTTTACATTTATTTTTGAGACTCTGCTGGAGCAGAGTCTCAGATTGGCTGCCAACACTTCCTGGTTGGAGTGTTGGCAGCCAATCAGAGCTCTGCATTTCCCTGCACAAGCTTGTTGTTCTTTGGGAAGTCATCACAGAGGAACCATGGCCCTAGACATACACATTTGGATTTCCTTAAATTTCTCAACAACTACTGAATAAAAATCTAGCTTTCTGCCAAATTTGGTGTCAATATGTCCAACAGTTCAGGCTGTAGTTGTGTTCAAATCTCCTACAGGAATTAGCATGGGAAATGCACTTTTTTGCTCCCCCCTCCTCCTTTTTCTTGGCCCCCGCTTGACAGATCACCCCAAAACTTTATATGCGCAACAAGAGTTATCGGTACATTTTTTTGAAAATTTTTGTGAAGCTCCGTCAAATGCCATTAAAGGTGTAAGCAGGTCAAAAAACACTTTTGCTGTGGAAACTTGGTCCTACCTATAACTACTTACTGTATATATATGTATATATATATGTATATATATATATATATACATATATATATATATATAATAATGCAATTCGGTCCACCAGCTAAATTTCTTCAACAAAAATGTGATACACCTATTCCTTCTATGCGTTAGAAGGAGGAATTGTTAACTTGTATGAAGGCAGTTGACGGTGATGATGTGTCCTAGGAGCGTAAAAAAACATTTGGCTGCATTGTTTGGGTTCAGAGGGATAAGTTGTTTTCTGAACCTTACGACAAGTAGTAACTCAGGAAGACCAGGAAGATGAGGAAGTGTTTCAAGAAGCCTTGATGAGAATTTAAATAAGTTCAAGCCCACTTCAGGTGTGGCTCTCAATAGGTTCAGGTTTTATACTAGGGCTCAGAAAAATGATGTAACGTTTGATGAGTTTCTTACTGCATTGCGAGGACTTCCTTTGCACTGTAGATTTGGTGTGATGTCAAACAAGATGATTACAGATCAGGTAATTGTTCATGTGAAAAGTGGAAAAGTTCAAGAACAGCTGTGGGGAATAGGAGATCCTAAACTAAAAGATGTCATTACCGCTGCCAAGGCTCTTAAACAATCTGAGTAGTTGATGAAATCTGTACATGGTACTGATAGAGTGAATAAGGATGAATGTCAAAATGTATGTGCGTTAGCTGGTAGCAACTCCCGTAGTAATCAGCAAGGGAAATAATTTGACAAGCTTGCATCTTACCATTGCGGGAGTACAAGCCATTCTGCATCTTCAACTCATTATCCTGCAATGGGGAAGGAGTGTAAAAATGTGGTAGAACTGGACATGTTTCTCATGTGTGCAAGGATTTGAAGAACAGTACTATTGTGGAAACTAAAGTCTCATATGTGAATGAAGTCAAACTTCCAGGGAAAGGGAAATGTGATTGTGGGTGCAAGTATGGTATGGATAGTGAGTCTGGCATATGTGTGATGTTATCTCTTATGGGTACAGTAGAGGAGGAATAGAGTGCTGGAGTAAAAAGTCCTCCCAAATGTAAAGTGAGTATAAGGGGTGAAGAGCTTGAGCGAATGGCTGATTCTGGGTCTCCCTGGCCATCATTACCTGTGAGTATTTTATAGAAAAGTTCAAAAGGGTGTGAAGTGTGGAGGATATGAAAGCATCTGATATCACGGCAGAGAGCTTGGACGGGACTGCAATAGACATTGTGAGACACATTGAAGTCAATATAGAATATACAGGGAGATGTGCGAGGATAAAATTGTCTGTTGCACCTAAGGGTGTGAATTTGTTGGGATGGAGAGATCAATGGAAGTTGGGAATAATACTGAATCACAGAAGCTGTGAGCCAATTCTAGTGGTTGAGAATTAAGATGAGAAAGAGGGTATCACATCTCAGTTTCCAAAGGTATTTACTGAGAAGTATTTGGGAAACTAGAACGGTATTCTCATAAAATCTGAGTAAAAACAAATGCCAAACTGGTGATGCAAAAACATAGAAATATGCCAATAAATGTAAGAGAAGAGTTGAAGGAAATGTTATTGGAGATGGTGAATGATGGAGTCATAGAAGAAACTGAATTGTCTGAGAGGGTGTCTTCAGTTTTTCTGGCCCACTACGCAGCTAATTCTTTGAGGCTGTGAGTGGACCTATGGGCTGTTAATGCCAATATTTTTGTAGATTGTCACCCTCTACCCAATATAATTGAGGCAGTGTGCATGCTTGATGGAGCGAAGATTTTCTCCACCCTAGATTTGAGGTCAGTGTCAGATAGAATTGACTGAAGACTCTTACCATCTGCCAGCATTTTATACCCCACAGGAGCTTTTCCAATTCAAGAGGATGCCACTTGGGTTAGCCTCTGTGGCATCTGTGTTTCAAAGAGCTATGTTTCATCTATTCAAGGACATTGAGAAATTTGTTAAATGTTTCCAGGATGCTGTAGGTATCTTTTCTAGAGATGAAAAAGAACATATGGAACATCTTAGAAAGTTTTGCAAAGTGCTGAAAAAGAATGGGTTAACTTTGAAAGATAAGGAGTGTCATTTTTTCTGAAATCAGTGGTGTATCTGGGACACACGGTGTCAGGGGAGGGAGTGGTACCAAAGAAGTAATTGGTGGATGCTATCATCAAAGCTCCTGTCCTCGATAATCATGAAAAAGTGCTATGGTTTGCAGGGTTCTGTGAATGTTGTAGCAAATTCCTAAAGGACTTTGCTACAAATATGGAGCCTCTTAGAGAGCTCACATTGAAAAATGCTGAATTTGTATGAACTGAATTGTAACAGAAAAAGACAAAATTGCTAGAGCACCTATGTTAAAATCTTTTCACATGACAGTAGAATGTCATGGTATATGCTAGCATGTATGGTATTGAGGGGGAGTGGGGTTATCCCAGAGGTGTAGTAATGAACTATGGAATTTGACATTTGCTTCTTCCATGCTCACTGATGCAGAGAGAAGGTATGTAGTAATTAAAATAGAGTTATTGCCATGTATATGGGGAATTGAGAATTTTTGTAATTACATTTAGGGGTCACTCTGTGTGCTTAAAACAGACCATAAACTCTTGGTTGGAATTCTCTTTCCAGCAGGTGGTTGGAATGCCACCACGCGTATTGCAAGATTGGAGTCAAGATGACATGAATATTGTTTCACAATTGAGCATGCGTCAGGCAAAAATAATGTTATGCCCAACTGTTTATCACATTTGCCTCATGCGAACCACAAAAATAGTCTTGAATATGTGAGAGTTGAGGTGGTTGCCACGGTGTCAGAGTATGTTGCAGACAACTTCAAAGGTAGTAAAAAGGAGAAATGGAGGGACTGCGAGGAGAGTGACATGTTGTTGCAGTCTGTGAGGAAAAAAATGATGGAAGAATGGTCTAACAAAAGCACTGTGCCAATGGAGATTATGCCTTTTTGGAAAGTAGCTGAAGAATTGGAAGTTGAAGGTGATTTCATTTTTAAAAATGGAAAGTGTATTCCACCTGAAGACATGCATGCTATAATTTTATGGTTGGCAAATGAAGGGCATCTGGGAATGTCATCCAGAAAAAGACTTATCCATACATGTTTTTGGTGGCCAGGACTTGAAAGGATGGCGAGAAGGTAGTGAGAGAGTGTGATGTTTGTGCAAATAGTGAGAAATGGTATGCTCTGTCTTGTGAGGCTTGTTTTGCATCGGTTCTTGTGGACTATTATCCAAAGGGGCCAGAAGTGAAATTGGTGTCTCATGCTACTTCAAGTGCCAATGTTGAGTTCTTCAAGGAGGTCTTTGCAAGGGAAGGTTATCCAGAGGTGTTAATATCAGACAATGGAGTACAACTGATGTCTAATGAAATGCAGAGTTTTCCCAAGTATAGCAATATTTGGCATGTTACCACAGCATTGTATGAACCCTAAGACAACGGACAGGTTGAAAGCATCAATCATGTGTTACAAGAGAGTAATGTGTGGGCCTATGGTTTTGGTTGAAATTTGAGCAACAGATTGAGAGAGAAAATGTTGTAGTATCGCATCACAGCCCAGAGTACCACAGAGGTGAGCTCTTTTTGGTTGTTGACGGGAAGGCTTCCTGTGTCGAAACTGATTCCGTGGTGGTGCAAAAATTAATAATGCAAGGGTCAGGAGGAGAAGAGTGTAGAGGAAATTGGGGAGAGAGCGAGGAGGAAATAGGATAAAGCTAAGGAGGCTTATGATGCTGTGTGGAGAGACAAAGTTCCATCTTTTGCAACTGGTGACTGGGTGAGGGTGCAGAAGCCAGTGTTTGTAACCAAAGGTACACCCAAATTTGATAAAGCCATGAAGATTATTAAGGGGTGCAACAAGAGTGTTGTGACTCAGGGTGGTAAGGTCCTGAATGTGAGAACACTGGCAAAGCGTGGAAAAGGTGGCTAAGAGAATTCTGATCAAGAGCAGGAGGGACATTGGTGAGAACTGGTGGAAGTTTTTTCATGCACAGGTGTAGTGACCATATGCCCTTGTTGATGAGTAAGGGGACTAAAGGGCAGTGGTTGAAGACAGGGGTTCTGTGGTTTCTAGGAATGATGATTCGATATCTTCACATGTCAAAGTTGATCATCGTGTAAGACATCCTCCCACCAAGTTTGGAGACTTTGTATAGTCCTTCACCCTGTGCAGAGTTTTTGTGTATTATTTTGTTCCATCTTTGTTATTGTTGTTTATATTTGTCTTTTGTTTTACAAGAGGGAAATGTGCTATATTTCTTTAATTGTCCACCTCCATGCCATGCATGTGTTCCTTTAAAGTCACTGTGGTCATAGACTGTTAATAATATTCTAGAATTTTGAGCCTGATGATGTAAGGTTATACATTGGGCATTTATGTTTGGGATGACTACCGTGCTACACCTGTTAAACCTTGCTCCTAAACGTATGCCTTGTAGATCCTGTTATTTCTAACAGAACGGTATTGGGCTACATACAAACATGTATTAGATATAAAGTTAAACAATTAGTAAATCTCAGTGACCTACAAACAAAAAGCACTCCAGGCCACATTTTATCCTGAGCTCACCTATGTATTATGGGATTCAAAGTTCCATTTCCATTGCAGTAAATACAGTCCAAAAATAAAGCATTTTGTATTCCCATCTGAAATGACATAACAAATGACATGAATAAACACCATTTAAGTAATAGATATTTACACAATGATATATCACAAAACGTATATTGAACTAAACTATTTATCGTATATCCCACAGAATTTCCTGCAACAATTGTAGGAGAAACTGAACAAGTGGAAAATCATGCCACTCAGCCAGAGATACAGCCTGAAAACATTGTGCCTACAACACCTGCAACACCCAGATACAGAACAACAGTGTCTTCCCTCCCGATTTTGTCGAAGAAGATGATAGTGTCACAACAGACATGTCCACACCTCCATCTGACTCGAGATCCTAACAAAGCAGTAAGTCCCTTATTAGGCGCAGAAACAATGCCCTCAGAAGGCGTAGAATTGTAGTAAGATGTGATTCTGAGGAAGTTGACAGTCCAGATGTATTTGGTGGTCTGGAGGCATCAATGTTAGTGGTGCAGGGCCTGCAATGCACGAATATTAAGTCACTAAAAACACAGTTGGTGTCACTTAAAAAAAACATGTGACATTAAAGATGGCATCAAGCAGCTGAACGCTACAGTTGAGGAGGGGCAAAAAGTAGCTGTTGAAAACTACAAGGAGCTGACAAATGCAATAAAGGAACTATGCACAGCCATGCAACAAGATGTAACATACTGACTGTGCCATCACCAACTAATGGGCAGATTGGATGGTTTTACCAGATCTGTTGATTGCGTTCTAAAGGCAATTGCTACATTGTCTCTTTGCACTCTCACCATGCAAGTTGAGATGGCACATTGTGGTGGAGATGTAGCACGAGGTTTAGTTTAGTTTAGTGCAAGTCACTAATACGAATGTACATATGCAGACAGCAGTGAACAGTGACGTATGTGAAGGGGAAAGTTAGGAGCTCTCCAGCCTCAGTAGTATTAGTGACTTTGAGATACGAAATAGGCATTGTAGTTGCAGACAAAGTAAATCTTCGTAGGGCTCACCAAGGCAAAGTGCAGAGCACAGTGAACAGCTGAGTGGAGTGCATGAGAGAAAAAAGTTGTTGGGACAGGGTTGTATGTTGGCACAGAATGTGCATTTCAAATTGTGATCTGACAAGAAAATATATTTTACCTGGAGTCAAGGTATTAAACACAAACATGAACAAACACAATCCTAACTTGGGCCCTCATTACAACATTGGCTGTAAATCCTGCTTACCGCCGTGCAGAAGACCGGCAACACACCACTGTGGTGGCGGAATTCCGCCACCACTATTATGACCCACAGCTCGGAGTCCGCCATAATCCAGATACCCACACAAGTCCGCCACACCAAAGGTCAGTGATAAACTGGCGATAACAAAACCAACACCGTCACGCCAACAGGAATACGCCCACACTATCACGACCCACGAATCCACGCGGTGGTCTTTCAACCGCGGTATTCCATTGGCGGTACACAGCGCCACGCTCAAAATACACACACATTTACAAAACACAATCACATTGGACAATTCGAAATACACACACCACTCCCACACACCCAATCCAATATAAAGCACACACCCACATCACCCACAAACCTTTACTACAAAAATTTCAAAAGAAGGCCCGAGAGAGACACCACCAGAAACAACACTAGCATCCACAGACACACAACATCATCACTCACACAACATCCACGTACCTCAAACAACACACAACCCTCACACATCACAACCAACACAACCTCACACATCACCCACACCACATCATGGCACCCTAACAACACCCCAGGTTCTCTGAGGAGGAGCTCAGGGTCATGGTGGGGGAAATCGTCCGGGTAGAGCCACAGCTATTCGGATCACAGGTGCAGCACACCTCCATTGCTAGTAAGATGGAGCTATGGCGCAGAATTTTCGACAGGGTCAACACAGTGGGACAGCATCCAAGAACTAGGGATGACATCAGGAAGAGGTGGAACAACCTACGGGGGAATGTGCGTTCCGTGGTCTCCAGACACCAGATTGCAGTACAGAGGACTGGCGGTGGATCCCCACCTCCTCCCCCACAACTAACAACATGGGAGGAGCAAGACTTGGCAATACTGCATCCTGAGGGCCTCGCAGGAGTAGCAGGAGGAAAGGACTCTGGTAAGTCAAATCTTAACTATTATATCCCCCACCCTACCTGCATGCCATCACATACCCCCACCCTCACCCTCACCCCTATCACTCCAACACCTCACATATGTCCCGCTATCACAACCCACCCATCCCAACACCAAGCCCTGCATACATCACCAAAGCATGGACACCCATCACCAAAGCATGTCCACTACAGATACCCACACAGACCCCAAACCAAATATCACACAAGGACCTAGACAAGAATGCAAGCACTGGAGTACAGGGTCACTCGCCCATTGCACACAATGGCACACACAGATGCAATAATCATGCCTTTACACCCCTGCAGGACCCCTACCCAATGTCACCGGACAGGAGCTTCCAGCCATATCTACTCCCTCCACAGACGAGGCCCACAGTGATGACAGCAGCTCTGCACAACTGGATCAAGATGACCAGCCCGGCCCATCTGGGACCTCGGGACAGTCGGTGCCCCTGACACTGGCACAAGCCACCACAGAGCCTCCCCCTCAGGAAACACCACCACAGCACCCACCCAGCGGGCCCATACCTCTGTCCCCAGGACACGTCAAGCAGCAGTGTGTCCACCACTACAGGGAACCCAGGCGAACCCACCACCCCAAGAAAATCAGGGACCTGTGGGCAGTGGCAGTGGGCACACAGTTCAGGGGACAGAAGAACAGGAAAACGGGAACTGGGAGGACTGCTGTGCAACAGGGGGAGGACAGGCCCAGGGAACACACTCTCTACGAGGCCCTCTCAAACATCATGGGAGCGTACCATCATTCCCAGGAGACAATGGCAACGGTACTGGCCAACTTTCAGGGGACCCAGTGGCTGCAGGAGGAACACTATCTGGGGATCAGGGAGGAACTCAAGTCCATTAACACCACCCTGGTCACCATTGCAGGGGTGCTGCAGGACCTTGTCAACACCAGGAGGGACACTGTGGCACAACAAGGAGCCCCTGACACTAGCCTGGATGATGAACAGCCCTCCACCTCCGCCGACGCTAGTGGACAGGAGGCACCACCATAGGACCACAACACCAGCACCCCACCCCCTGCAGATGAAGAGCCACCTCGCAAACGGTCCCTGAGATCCAGGAACAAGACAGAGAACATTGCCAAGACCCCCGCCAGGAAATGAGACCACCCTGAATGTCACCCTTCTGTCCCACTTTGTCACCCTGTCCACCCATCAACTGCCCTTGCTCCACTTCTTATGCCCCTTTGGACAATGCACCTGTGAAACAAATAGAGTGGACTCTGCCATGGACATTCCTCCACCACCCCCCCTGCCCATTTTACAACCCCCTCCACTTATTTGCACAGAAATAAACACACTTCAATCACAAAACAATCTGGAGTCAGTCTGTGCTTTCACAAATGTGTAATTGCAATAACAATGGAATATAGCAATGTCAATTTAATTGTTCACATACCAATGAAACATAGCTGTATGGCTGGATAAAATATAGCAGTGTGCACAAAGTGGGACCCATATCTGTTAAATGGAAAGGCAAAGTGACAAGTCACGGTCCATACACTGAGTGAAAATGACAGACTTATGATAGCTCAAACAACAGTATGAGATGTGGGAGGCAGTGACATCTTCTTACCTGTGTCTCACTGGAAGTATTGCTGGATAACATTGTTTCTGTTGTCAACATCCTCTTCTTCTGCCTCCTCTTCTTCCCTGTCCACAGGCTCCACAGCTGCCACAAGACCTCCAGTTGGACCCTCCTCCTGCAGAAAAGGCACCTGTCGTCGCAAAGCCAGGTTGTGCAGCATACAGCAGGCCACGATAATCTGGCACACCTTCTTTGGTGAGTAGTAGAGAGAACCACCTGTCATATGGAGGGACCGGAACCTGGCCTTCAGGAGGCTGAAGGTTCTTTCTATCACCCTCCTAGTTCGCCCATGTGCCTCATTGTAGTGTTCGTCTGCCCTTGTCCTCGGATTCCTCACTGGGGTCCATAGCCATGACAGGTTGAGGTAACCAGAGTCGCCTGCAAATGTCGAGGGACAACTGTTAGACACACACTAACCTGTAGGGACAACCCCATACCCAGACAACTATTCACGCTGTATAGGGTCCTTGTCCTCACCTATTAGACACACACGGTGCCTCTGGGGTTGACCCATCACATAAGGGATGCTGCTATTCCTCAAAATGTAGGTGTCATGCACTGAGCCAGGAAATTTGGCATTCACATGGGAGATGTACTGGTCGGCCAAACACACCATCTGCACATTCATTGAATGGTAGCTCATCCGGTTTCTGTACACCTGTTCACTCCTGCAGGGGGTACCAAGGCCACATGTGTCCCATCAGTGGCACCTATGATGTTAGAGATATGTCCCAGGGCTATTGACCTCCTGAGATCCCTCACTGTTGGGCAGTCTACCATTGTGAATGCCATCCAGGATGTCGAGAGGCATTTGCAACAAACAAATGCATACCTGGAGGGCATTCATTCTGGCCAGGCAGCCCAACAGAGAGCATTTCAGGCTCCTGCCTCAGCACTAATGGCAGCCAACCTGTATGGCGGAGAAGACCGCCACCTGCACCGCCACAGAGCCCGCCGCCAGCACTGCCTCCACAGAGCCCGCAGCCAGCACTGCTGCCACAGAGCCCGCAGCCAGCACTGTTGCCACAGAGCCCGCAGCCAGCCCTGCCGCCACAGAGCCCGCAGCCAGCACCGCCACCACAGAGCCCGCAGCCAGCACCGCCGCTACTGACACCGCCGCGACTGACACCGCCGCAAGCACCGCCAGCGGCCCCGAGCCAGTGGCACCACCGCAGACATGGCTGCCATCCTCAGTGTTCATTCCTTAGATGAAGCACTCTGGGCACGAAGCCCCCTCCAGAACCAGTGGAGTATCACATCCACTACCTCTGTCCTTGGCAGGAAGAAGCACTCTGGGCACAAAGCCCCCTCCAGAACCAGTGGAGTAAAACATCCACTACCTCTGACCTTGGCAGGATGAAGCACTCTGGGCACAAAGCCCCCTCCAGAACCAGTGGAGAAAGGCATCCACTTGTGATACTGTGGCTTTGCACTCCCCAGGATAAAGCAGTGGGCAAACCACCCACTTGAGAGACTTGAGAGACTGTGGCTTGGCACTCCCCAGGATAAAGCAGTGGGCACCCACCCACTTGAGAGACTTGGAAGACTGTGGCTTGGCACTCCCCACGATAAAGCAGTGGGCAACCCACCCACTGAAAAGACTTGAGAGACTGTGGCTTTGCACTCCCCAGGATAAAGCAGTGGGCAACCCACCCACTTGAGAGACTTGAGAGACTCTGGCTTTGCACTCCCCAGGATAAAGCAGTGGGCAACCCACCCACTGAAAAGACTTGAGAGACTGTGGCTTTGCACTCTCCAGGATAAAGCAGTGGGCAAACCACCCACTTGAGAGACTTGAGAGACTGTGGCTTTGCACTCCCCAGGATAAAGCAGTGGGCAACCCACCCACTGAAAAGACTTAAGAGACTGTGGCTTTGCACTCCCCAGGATAAAGCAGTGGGCAACCCACCCACTGAAAAGACTTGTGAGACTGTGGCTTTGCACTCCCCAGGATAAAGCAGTGGGCAACCCACCCACTGGAGAGACTTGAGAGACTGTGGCTTTGCACTCCACAGGATACATCAGTGGGCATGGAGCCCCCTCGTGGAGCAGTGGTGTCGTGCGTTCATCAGGCTGAGGTGCCTCACCTCCCCCTGAGGTGCCTGTTTATTTTCCATCTGATGCCCCTCCAGTGTTCTCTCCGTTTGGAGTCAGGTATCTAGCGTGTGCTTTGCCCATGCATTTTGGGCCCAGTGGTCCACGGACAATGATTGGCGCACTATCCGGACTTGTGTAGTTGGTGTACATAATTGTGTATACTGTATTTAGAGTTTTGACTACTGGATTTTTATTGATTACAATCGGTCAAATCAATTTCTTTTGTCCTTGCGTTATTCAAGGGGGGGTGGGGATGTATATGTAATGTTGCAGCATGTCATTGTGTGTATGGTGTTGTGGGTGAGGGTGGGGGTGGGGGTGTTGCGTGTTGCGTGTGTGTGTGTCACTCTCTTTTCCCTCCCCCCTCCCCTGTGTTGTAGGTGCAGTACTCACCGTGGTCGTCGCCGCCGTCTCTGGAGCTCCTGATAGAGGAGAAGGAAGACCATCGCCGGCAGGATCTGCTGTTCTGGCTCCATGGCGTCCTGGTTCCTCAGGGGGGTGTGGAGAGGTGAGTGATTTCCCCTTCTGTGTACTGTTTCCGCTGTGTTTTTATTCGCGTTGGATCCGCCCCGGAAAAGGTGGCGGATTGCCGTCTTGTGATAGGGTGGGCGGTACACTGTTTTCCGCCTGTCTGTTGGCGGTTACCGCCGTGCTGTTTGTTTGTACCACCGTGGCGGTCGGAGTGTTAAAGTGGCTGTCTATGTTGGCAGTTTCTGCCGTGGTCGTAATTCCATTTTTCTTTCCTCCGGCCTGTTGGCGGTATTACTGCCGTTTTAACACTGACCGCCATGGTTGTAATGAGGGCCTTAGTTTTTCTTCCTTACTTGCCTTAAAAATAATTATGTGTAATCTATGCACATTGTTCTCTGCCTTCTGCTGCTCTTGATCCATGTACAGGTTGAGGTGGTGGGAATGGCTGTTCATGTTTAGCCACTCAGAATCTGACACGGTGAGGGGTATGCCCCTAGATATTACAGTGTTGTGTAGTATGGCACTGTCACGTATGCTCTCATTATTCTAATGAGTCTACTGGATTTTGAGCGGCAGAATCACCCATTGTGTGGGAGACTGAGGTGGTCATTACAACCCTGGCGGACGGTGTTAAAGCTGCGGTAATACCGCAAACAGGCTGGCGGACAAAAAAAGGGAATTACGACCCTGGCGGAAACCGCCAACTAAGACAGCCACTTTAGCACACCACCCGCCACGGCGGTACAGACAAACAGCGCGGCGGTTACCGCCAACAGACAGGTGAAAGACAATGTACCGCCCACACTATCACAACACACCAATCCGCCACCTTTTCCGGGGCGGATTCACCGTGGATAAAAACACAGCGGAAACAGCTTGTGCTATGGGAAAACGCTCACCTCAACACATCCCACGAGGAACGAGGACACCATGGAGCCGGAACTACAAATACTCCCTGCCCTTGCATTCTTGCCCATCTATGACCAACAGCAACGTAGGCGCAGAACATACCTGTGAGTACAGCTCCTACGACACGGGGAGGGGAGAAGCAAAAGTTACGGGGACACCCACCAAACACCCCCACCCCCACCCTCGCATATTACAACATACACACCAATGCATTCGCAAAAATCACAGTAACAACCCACAATCCCCCCGGAAGAATGCAAAGACAAAGCGAATAGCGGTCAAACTTTGTATTGTGCCAATATACTACTCATTAAAAAATATGCGGATATATATATCACGAAATCTGTCAAAAATAAATGTACAATACAAGAAGTAGTGTAGATATGTACACAACAATGTCCTTACACCAACAGTCCAAAAATGCATGGACGACGCCCACAATAGATACCTGACCAAAATCCGAGAGAACACTGCCAGGGCATCAGATAGAAACAATACAGGCACCTCAGGGGTAAGGGAAGGGGGGGCACCTCAGCCAGATGAATGCGAGGCCAGATCCACGACGGGGCTCCATGCCCATTGATGTATCCTGGGGAGTGCAAAGCCACAGTCGCTCAAGTCTCTACAGTGGGTGGCTTGCCCACTGTTACATCCTGGGGAGTGCAAAGCCACAGTCTCTCAAGTCTCTACAGTGGGTGGGTTGCCCACTGTGCCATCCTGGGGAGTGCAAAGCCACAGTCTCTCAAGTCTCTACAGTGGGTGGCTTGCCCACTGTTCCATCCTGGGGAGTGCAAAGCCACAGTCTCTCAAGTCTCTACAGTGGGTGGGTTGCCCACTGTGCCATCCTGGGGAGTGCAAAGACACATCTTCACAAGTAGATGCAGTTCTCTACTGGTACTGGGTGGGACTGGTGCCCAGACTGGATGAGTCGCCCCGTGAAAGCACATGTCCTGTCACAGTCCCAGCTGCACATGGGAGAACGATGCCTGATGTGCCGGACTATTCATACCCACACGGTCTTTGCCCTGTTCAGCGGTGCTTTGCCATAGCAGTCTTTGCCCTGTTCAGCGGTCTTCACCATGGCGGTCTTGGCCTTGTTCAGCTGTCTTTGCCATGGCTGGCTATGGACTGTTCAGCGGTGCTTTGCCATGGCGGTCTTTGCCCTGTTCAGCGGTCTTCACCATGGCGGTCTTTGCCCTGTTCAGCGGTCTTCACCATGGCGTTCTTGGCCTTGTTCAGCGGTGCTTTGCCATGGCTGGCTATGGACTGTTCAGCGGTGCTTTGCCATGGCAGTCTTTGCCCTGTTCATTGGTCTTCACCATGGCAGTCTTTGCCCTGTTCAGCGGTCTTCACCATGGCGGTCTTGGCCTTGTTCAGCGGTCTTTGCCATGGCTGGCTATGTACTGTTCAGCGGTGCTTTGCCATGGCGGTCTTTGCCCTGTTCAGCGGTCTTCACCATGGCGGTCTTTGCCCTGTTCAGCGGTCTTCACCATGGCGGTCTTTGCCCTGTTCAGCGGTCTTCACCATGTCGGTCTTGGCCTTGTTCAGCGGTGCTTTGCCATGGCTGGCTATGGACTGTTCAGCGGTGCTTTGCCATGGCAGTCTTTGCCCTGTTCAGCGGTCTTCACCATGGCAGTCTTTGCCCTGTTCAGCGGTCTTCACCATGACGGTCTTTGCCCTGTTCAGCGGTCTTCACCATGGCAGTCTTGGCCTTGTTCAGCGGTGCTTTGCCATGGCGGTCTTTGCCCTGTTCAGCGGTCTTCACCATGCCAGTCTTTGCCTTGTTCAGCGGTCTTCACCATGGCGGTCTTGGCCTTGTTCAGCGGTGCTTTGCCATGGCTGGCTATGGACTGTTCAGCGGTGCTTTGCCATGGCAGTCTTTGCCCTGTTCAGCGGTCTTCACCATGGCGGTCTTTGCCCTGTTCAGCGGTCTTCACCATGGCGGTCTTTGCCCTGTTCAGCGGTGCTTTGCCATGGCGGTTCTGGTACGGATTTTGGTGTGTGGCATTACGATCTCCACAATGGACATTGGTGTGTGGCATGACGATCTCCACACTGGACATTGGTGTGTGGCATGACGAACTCCACAATGGACATTGGTGTGTGGCATGACGATCTCCACACTGGACGTTGGTGTGTGGCATGACGAACTCCACAATGGACATTGGTGTGTGGCATGACGATCTCCACACTGGACATTGGTGTGTGGCATGACGAACTCCACACTGGACATTGGTGTGTGGCATGACGAACTCCACACTGGATGTGGGTGTGTGGCTTGACGTTCCATCATTGCCCAGCGGGGCTGTGGGATTCTGGACCCTCATGGGCTGTGACTCTGGCGTTGGGGGTGGTCTCCTGACCAGTTACGATACTTGAGCCCTCCTGGGCTGTGACTCCGGCGGTGGTCTCTCGACCAGTGACGATACTTGGGCCCTCCTGGGCTATGACTCTGGTGGTGGTCTCTGGACCAGTAACAATACTTGGGCCCTCCTGGGCTATGACTCTGGTGGTGGTCTCAGGATCAGTGACGATACTTGGGCCCTCCTGGTCTATGACTCTGGTGGTGGTCTCCTGACCAGTTACAATACTTGAGCCCTCCTGGGCTGTGACTCCTGCGGTGGCGGTGGTCTCCTGAACAGTAACGATACTTGGGCCCTCCTGGGCTATGACTCTGGCGGTGGTCTCAGGACCAGTAACAATACTTGGGCCCTCCTGGGCTATGACTCTGGCGGTGGTCTCTGGACCAGTGACGATGCTTGGGCCCACCTGGGCTATGACTCTGGCGGTGGTCTCTGGACCAGTGACGATACTTGGGCCCTCCTGGGCTGTGACTCTGGCGGTGGTCTCTGGACCAGTGACGATACTTGGGCCCTCCTGGGCTGTGAATCTGGCGGTGGTCTCTGGACCAGTGACGATACTTGGGCCCTCCTGGGCTGTGACTCTGGCGGTGGTCTCTGGACCAGTGACGATACTTGGGCCCTCCTGGGCTGTGACTCTGGCGGTGGTCTCTGGACCAGTGACGATACTTGGGCCCTCCTGGGCTGTGACTCTGGTGGTGGTCTCTGGACCAGTAACGATACTTGGGCCCTCCTGGGCTATGACTCTGGCGGTGGTCTCTGGACCAGTGACGATACTTGGGCCCTCCTGGGCTGTGACTCTGGCGGTGGACTCCTGACCAGTAACGACGGTGCTGGCGGTTGTGTCTGGACCGCCGGATATGATGGCGCACTTCTCCGCCGTGACACTCACAACAGGTTGGGGAGACTTCCTCGGGACCTTCCCCACCTTCTTTTGAGTTACAGATGACTCACCAATCGCCTTGGATCCCATTTCACTGTTTGTCCCACCAGGAGTCTTGCCACGGTCCCGTTGTCCACTCCCCAATTTCGGAGCCTTTACAGGGGGTGGGCTGACAGTGCCTTGGCTCCGGGTCCTACTGCCTGCCCTGGTGGACGGGGCACTCCAAAAACCTGGTACACACACCACTGGTACTGGAGGCTTTTTGGCTGAGGCGCTATGACGGGACTGATGAATTGGAGGGGGGTTGGGGGCAAAAAGGTCAATTTGACATAGGGACAGTTTCTGACGTACACTGGGATGGGTAGTTGGAGGGGCTCTGGGAGTTTAGGAAGAGGAGGTGGTTGTAGGAGGTGTCACTGTAGCTGTTTTGGGTGCAGGTGCAGGTACTGGAGGCTGTCGTGAGGTGGATGGATGTTGGGTGAGTGATTGCCGGCGTTTGTGTACTTTGGGAGGGGGCTTCACAGACACACTGGGAGAGGACACAGGGGACATGTATATGGCAGTGGAGGTGGTGAGTGCAGGTGAGCGGCTTGTGGTGCTGGGTGTCCTGGTGCGAGTCCTAGTGCCTGTAGATGTGGTGCATGCAGGTGTGTGTGTAGACAAGACTGGGAGGGAGGAGGGAGGAGGGAGAAGAGGAGGAGGGGGACACAGTGGAGACAGTGGATGTTGCTGTGTCTGTATGGGTCTGATGCTTGTGTGAGTGCCTGTGGTGTGTGTGGTGCCTATGTTTGCTTGAGCTACTTGTGTGTTGACTTGTGTGCATGCTGGTCCGTAGGTGTGCTTGGGATGGGCTGGGGTACAGGGGATTGGGTCTGGGTGGAGGAAGTTGGAGGGGGGAGGCTGGACATAGGGACAATGGCTGCCATCAGTGCTGAGGCCAGAGATTGCAGGGTTCGCTGAAGGACAGCCTCACCAGAATGAATGCCTTCCAGGAATGCATTACCGTGTTTCAACTCTCGTTCTACACCCTGGATGGCATTCACAATGGTAGACTGCCCAACAGTGAGTGACCTGAGGAGATCAATGGCCTCCTCACTGAGGGCAGCAGGGGTGACTGGGGCAGGGCCTGCGGTGCCTGGGGCGAAGGTGATGCCCACCCTCCTGGGTGAGCGGGCACGGGCCGAACGCTGAGGGGCTGCTGGGAGGACAGTGCTGGTAGGGGAGGTGGCGGCTGTACCTGTAGAAGTGGGGCGCACAGATGGTGCCGCCACCACAGGGGAGCTCACATAGGCGGACGAGTCCGTGTCGCTGTTTGGTGATCCTGTGGCCGACGTGAAGCTCCCCTCGCCCTCCGTCCCACTGGTGAATTCAGAGTCTGTGGTGTGGCCCTCCATGGCCATGTGGGATGCAGATCCCTCGTGCTCCGGTGCCACTGTACCTCCGCCTGTTGATGCTGATGTACAGAAGGACAGGGAGAGCAGGAAAAGGGTGGAGACAGAAGAAAGAGAGTTTTAGTGCATGGCATACCGCTACCGTTAGCGGACAAGACAAACGCAGCAGCCCCCTACATTACGCCGTTCTCCTGCCCTCTGCACATGCAATTTCTGGGATGTGGCCTACATGGCAATGGTAGAAATCTGCCCACATGGATGGCAAAGGGGCAACTATACATCAATTTGCCTTTTTTTTTAGCTGGGGTAGAGTGCCACATGGCCTACATAACGGAGGGGCCTTGCCTACCTAACTCGCCCTGGCCTAGGGACACCCACAGCCCACCACCCACAGCCAGACAGCTCCACTGCACGCAAAGTCCATAGGATGAGGTTGTACTCACCCCCTTGTGTCTGCTGTGATGTCCTTAAGCACCAATCCAACTCCGGGTAGGCCACCGCCAGGATCCGGAACATCAGGGGGGTAATGGTGCGACGGGCACCCCTCCCACGTTGGGAGGCCATCCCCAGCTGAGCCTCCGCCGTCTTCTTGCTGCAGCGGCGAATGTCTGCCCATCTCTTCCGGCAGTGGGTGCCCCGTCTCTGGTGGGCCCCCAGGGTCCGGACTTCCTTGGCGATGGCACGCCAAATGTCCCTCTTCTGGTGGGCGCTGACCTACATGACATGCACAAGGAAAGAGGAACAGTCATTACCTACAGCACTGTCGTTGTAATTGGCCCCCTCCCAACTCTATCCCTGTGGCCCATTCATCCCCATGCATGACTGTTCTATGTAATCTGCCCCCTTCCCTCATCCACCCAGCCCTCTCCACCCAGGCCTAGCCCATACAATGTGCTCCCTGTGTACTAACCTGTTGGTCTGGAGGACCGTAGAGTAGCGTATACTGGGGGAGGACCCCATCCACAAGTTTCTCCAACTCCTGTGCAGTGAAGGCAGAGGCCCTTTCCCCAGACGCAGCAGCCATCGTCGCTTCCAGACCGAGGTCACAGCAGCACTAGCAGTGTAGGTCCTCTCCTGTCGAAGGTCAGGTATCTAGTCATTGAAGAGATAGAAAATGGTGGTGACGTCCGCGGCGGTGACGTCCGCGGCGGTGCGCATCATCACCGCCAGCGCACCTGTTCATTGGCTCCTGGGACCCATAGGGTCCAATGTTAACCAATGCAGCATTGCGCCGCGCTCTACGACCGCCTACCACGACGGTGTCCAACGCCAGCGCAGCTACCCCACAATTCCATTGTCCCAGTTTAGAGGTCAGACAGCCGCCATTACAGGGGCCCACATGGCTTCAATTACTACTGCGTCACACATACCGAGGCCTACACTCAAAACCATTCCCGGATGGGTTAATTGTCTGGTGTAGTTTTGTGTGTGACTGTGGGTACATACCTGGAGGAATGCTGACAGTTTCTTCGCTTTTGTCCTTCTTAGGCACCGTCAGTTGGGACATATTGGAAGATGTCAGAATCCTCCGGTGTACCGACCGCTGGTGCACCTGTTGACAATGGAAGAGTGACATGTCATCGTGACCTACCGGTGTGACCGTGCCATAATCCAGGAACTATGTACCCAGTTGGAGCCAGACCTGATGTCACCAATCCGCCATCCGACTGGAATCCCCCCTGATGTGCAGGTGCTGTCTGTGCTCCATTTCCTTGCAAGTGGGTCTTTTCAGACAACAGTGGCCATGGCATCAGGGATGTCCCAGCCTATGTTTTCCAACGTGTTGTCCAGAGTGTTGTCTGCCCTGCTGAAACACGTAAGGAGATACATCATTTTCCCTGAGGTGGCGGACTTGCCTACGGTGAAAAGTGACTTCTATGCCCTTGGACATATCCCCAACGTCATAGGTGCCATTGATGGGACCCATGTAGCTCTGGTCCCCCCCGCAGGAATGAACAGGTGTACAGGAACAGGAAGAGTTATCATTCCATGAATGTCCAGATGGTCTGTTTGGCAGACCAGTACATCTTGCAGGTAAATGCAATGTTCCCTGGCTCAGTGCATGACGCCTACATCCTGCAGAATAGCAGCATCCCTGATATGATGGGTGAACTCCAGAGGCACCGTGTATGGCTATTGGGGAACTCTGGTTGCCCCAACCTGTCCTGGCTACTGACCCCAGTGAGGAATCCCAGGACCAGGGCAGAGGAACGGTACAATGAGGCCCATGGGCGGACTAGGAGGGTGATCGAGCAGACCTTCGGCCTCCTGAAGGCCAGGTTCAGGTGCCTCCATATGACAGGTGGGTCCCTATTCTACTCACCGAAAAAGGTGTGCGACATCATCATCGCCTGCTCCATGCTCCATAACTTGGCATTGCGACGCCAGGTGCCTTTTCTGCAGGAGGATGATCCAGATGACGGTGTTGTTGCAGCGGTTGAGCCTGTGGAGCCTGTGGACAGTGATGAGGATGAAGCTGATGAAGATGAAAACGACAACAGGGAGTCAGTCATACAGCAATATTTTCAATGAGACACAGGTGAGTACAATTTCATGTTTCACATTATATTACATTTCACACGTCTACCTCTATCCTGTACCTACATTTCACTCCCTATTTGGTAACTGAGTTGTCCCCTTCCATTTCAGTTTCAGTAATGTGGTAACCTAGGTGTCAACAGCTTGCACCCTTGAAAGGCTTGTGATGTGTGACATTGGTATGTTGACCTTCCAATGGGTAACCTTTTTTAACACTGTAATTGACAATACAAAGTTCACAATCATTGACTGACTCCAATATTATTGAGGTTTCAAGGGTGTTTATTGAAGTGCATTAAAATGTAGGGGGGTTGTGAAATGGGGAGAGGTCATGGTGGAAGAATGTCCATGGCATAGTCCTGTCTATTAGTCTCATAGGTACATTGCACATCTGGCCATTGGAAGTGGAGCTGGGGCAGTTCCAATCTGGACAGGGTAACAAAGTGGGACAGAGGGGGACAATCAGGGTGGTCTTATTTCCTGGCGGGGGTCTTGCCGTCTTGCTCTGTCCTGTTCATGGATCTCAGGGCCCGCTTTCGTGGTGGTTGTCCGTCTGCAGGGGGTGGGGTGCTGGTGTGGTGGTCCTGTGGCGGGGCGTCCTGTCCACTAGCGCTGGCGGAGGTGGTGGGCATTTCATTGTCCTGGCTAGTGTCAGGGGCCCCTTGGAGTGCCACGGTGTTCCTCAAGGTCTTTTGAATGTCCGTCAGCACCCCTACGATGGTGCCCAGGGCGGAGGCGATGGTCCTGAGCTCCTCCCTGAACCCCAAATACTGCTCCTCCTGCAGACACAGGGTCTCCTGCAACTTGTCCAGGACCGTTGCCATCGTCTCCTGGGAGTGGTGGTATGCTCCCATGATGGAGGATAGGGCCTCGTTGAGAGTAGGTTCCCTTGGCCTGTCCTCCCTCTGTCACACAGCAGCCCTCCCAGTTCCCCGGTGTTCCTGTGCCTCCGTCCCCTGGACCGTGTGCCCACTACCACTGCCCCCAGGTCCCTGTTGTTGTTGGGGTGGTGGGTTAGCCTGGGTGCCCTGTAGTGGTGGACACACCGCTGATTGACCTGTCCTGGGTAGGGAGGTATGGGGCCGCTGGGTGGGTGCTGTGCTGGGGTTACCAGAGGGTGTAAGCTCGGTGTTGGGCTGTGGCTGGGCAAGGGGAACCGACTGTCCTGAGGCCCACGATGGTCCGGGCTGGTCATCAAGATCCAGTAGGGCAGAGCTGCTGTCGTCACTGTGGGCCTCTTCTGGGGGTGGAGTGGTGTTGTCTGGACCCTCTGGTGTGGTGACGTTCCTTCGGGTTCCTGCGGGGGTATAAGTACATGATTATTGCATGTGTGTGTTTCATGGTGTGCAATGGTTGGGTGTGCGTGAACCCCAGTTCAGGCATTCCTGTGTGGGGGCTTGTGTGGTGATGGTTGGGGGGTGTTGTGGGTCTGTGCAGTGGGCATGCTTTAGTGATGGGTGTTCATGCTTAGTTGTGTCATGCAGGTCTTGGGGTTGGGATGGGTGGTTGGTGTTATGGGTAGATTAGTGAGGAGTTAGGGTGATAGGGGAGGGTGTGAGGGTGGGGGTGTGTGATAGCACGCAGGTAGGGTGGGGGATATGATAGTGAAGATTTGACTTACCAGTGTCCGTTCCTCCAACGACTCCTGCGAGGCCCTCAGGATGCAAGATGGACAAGACTTGCTTCTCCCATGTTGTTAGTTGTGGGGGAGGAGGTGGAGGTCCGCCGCCAGTCCGCTGTACCGCAATGTGCTGCCTGGATACCGTGGAACGCACCTTCCCCCGTAGGTCTTTCCACCTCTTCCTGATTGTTAGAAATGGGGTTTTTGGTTAGCAGTCAGGTTGCCCTCTGTCCAAGCAAGAACCCTCACTCTAGTCAGGGTAAGTCACACACAATCCAAAATCAGCCTGTGCCCACCCTCTGGTAGCTTGGCACGAGCAGTCAGGCTTAACTTAGAAGGCAATGTGTAAAGCATTTGTGCAATAAATCATACAACACCATAGCATAACACCACAAAAATACACCACACAGTGTTTAGAAAAATATATAATATTTATCTGGGTATCTTCAGGTCAAAACGATCAAAGTTGCAATATGAATTTGTAAAGATATCACTGAAAAGTGATATAAAGTGTCTTAAGTCTTTAGAAAGTAAACAAAGTCTCTTTCAAACACAAAGTACCTGGTTTCTGGTGGAAAATCTCCTCAGAGGGCCACAGGAGAAGAGGTACGTGGAAAACTGGTGTGTGCGTCGATTTCTCCTCAGCACACACGGACTTGCGTCGTTATTTTCCACGCGGGGAGTCGTGCGTCGTTTTCCGGTGCGCGGACAGTCTCTCTCTGTGGTTCGCGGGGAGTACCAGATGTCCCGGGTCTGTGCGTGGATTTTCCTGCTTGCTTTCCGGCTGCACCTCGTTCTGCTGGGCTGCGCGTCGAAGTTTCAATCTCACGGCAGGCGTCGCGTCGATTTCTCCTGGGGAGTCGGGCGGCGTTGTCCTTGCGAGGCCGTGCGTCAAAGTTTTGATCTCACGGCAGGCGTCGCAGCGATTTCTCTTGGGAAGTCGGGCGGCGTTGTCCTTGCGAGGCCGTGCGTCAAAGTTTCGATCGTCCCGAAGGCGTCGCGTTGATCAGCGTCGGTGTGCGGCGTTTTTCTTGCCGCGGAACAAGCTGTGCATCGAAAAGTTCGGCACACGGAGCGTCCAAGAGGAAGAGAGAAGTCTTTTTGGTCCTGAGACTTCAGGGAACAGGAGGCAATCTCTATCCAAGCCCTTGGAGAGCACTTTTACAGCCAGACAAGAGTTCAGCAAGGCAGCAGGCCAACAGCAAGGCAGCAGTCCTTTGTAGAAAAGCAGACAGGTGAGTCCTTTGAGCAGCCAGGCAGCTCTTCTTGGCAGGATGTAGTTTCTGGTTCAGGTTTCTTCTCCAGCAAGTGTCTGATGAGGTAGGGCAGAGGCCCTGTTTTATACTAAGTTGTGCCTTTGAAGTGGGGGTGACTTCAAAGAGGGTCTAAGAAATGCACCAAGCCCCCTTTCAGTTCAATCCTGTCTGCCAGAGTCCCCGTAGGGGGTGTGGCAGTCCTTTGTGTGAGGGCAGGCCCTCCACCCTCCCAGCCCAGGAAGACCCATTCAAAATGCAGATGTATGCAAGTGAGGCTGAGTACCCTGTGTTTGGGGTGTGTCTGAGTGAATGCACAAGGAGCTGTCAACTAAACCTAGCCAGACGTGGATTGAAGGGCACAACAAGATTTTAGTGCCAAGAAATGCTCACTTTCTAAAAGTGGCATTTCTAGAATAGTAATATTAAATCCGACTTCACCAGTCAGCAGGACTTTATATTACCATTCTGGCCATACTAAATATGACCTTCCTGCTCCTTTCAGATCAGCAACTGCCACTTCAACAGTGTATGAGGGCAGCCCCAATGTTAGCCTATGAAGGGAGCAGGCCTCACAGTAGTGTAAAAACGAATTTAGGAGTTTTACACTACCAGGACATATAACTACACCGGTACATGTCCTGCCTTTTACCTACACAGCACCCTGCTCTAGGGGTTACCTAGGGCACACATTAGGGATGACTTATATGTAGAAAAAGGGGAGTTCTAGGCTTGGCAAGTACTTTTAAATGCCAAGTCGAAGTGGCAGTGAAACTGCACACACAGGCCTTGCAATGGCAGGCCTGAGCCAGGGTTGAGGGGCTACTGAGGTGGGTGGCACAACCAGTGCTGCAGGCCCACTAGTAGCATTTAATCTACCTGCCCTAGGCACATGTAGTGCACTCTACCAGGGACTTACAAGTAAATTAAATAGTCAATCATGGATAAACCAATCAGTAGTACAATTTACACAGAGAGCATATGCACTTTAGCACTGGTTAGCAGCGGTAAAGTGCCCAGAGGTCAAAAGCCAACAACAACAGGTCAGAAAAAATAGGAGGAAGGAGGCAAAAAGTTTGGGGATGTCCCTGTCAAAAAGCCAGGTCCAACACTGATGTCCTCCCTCTTTCTTGGGTGCCGTCCCACTGCGTTGACCCCGTCGACTATTCTTTGCCATAGCTCCATCTTCCTGGCTATGGATGTGTACTGTACCTGTGAGCCAAATAGCTGTGGCTTTACCCGTACGATTTCCTCCACCATGACCCTGAGCTCCTCCTCGGAGAAGCGGGGGTGTCTTTGGCGTGACATGGGGCGGTGTGTGTGATGTGTGGGGTGGTGTATGTGTTGATGAGTGTGGTGAGTGTAGTGGTATGTGGTGTTTTGTGCGTGGATGTTGTGTGGGTGATGGTGTAGTGTGCCTCTGTGTGATGGGTTCTCTATTCTGTGCTGTCTCTCTCTGGCCTTCTCTCAGAAATTCTGGTCGTAGGGGTTTGTGGGTGATGTGGGTGTGTGTTTTATATTGTATTGGGTGTGTGGGAGTGTTGTTTGTATGTGTATCAGGTGTGTGTATTTTGAATTGTCCAATGTGGCAGTGTTTTGGAGGTGTGTGTGTATTTTGAGCGTGGCGGTGTGTACCGCCAATGGAATACCGCGGTTGAAAGACCGCCGTGTGGATTCGTGGGTCGTAATAACATGGGCGTGTTTCCGTTGGCGTGGAGGTGGAGGATTTGTTTCCGCATATTTATCGCTGACCTTTGGTGTGGCGGACTTGTCTGGGTGTCTGAATTTCAGCAGAATCCGTGATGTGTGTCATAATAGCTGTGGCGGTCTCCCGGCGCTGCGGCGGTGTATTGGCGGTCTTCTGCACGGCGGTAAGCGTTTTTTACCGCCAATGTTGTAATGACTCCCTGAGTTTAACCCACTTCAGGTGACACCTGTCGTTCCAACCTGGGGTTTGCTCCGGCCAACTAGCAATGCCTCATCTCCACCCATGGGCAGGGATGACTGGGCATGACATAATTGGTTTCTATGGGAAGCCGTGGTCACTCAGGTCTCATCCGTTTCTTTCAGTTACCTTAGTCTCATATATAAATGACAAACAGAGGCAGTATATGTTTCAATAATGACTTTAATAAAACAACTGCATCTTAGATAGCAAAGTGTGAGCTGCAATAACCAGGACGACACAGCATGACAGTGTTAAAATTGTGACGAGGAGAGTGAAGCAAAGAAATAGCACTATCATATTGTCACTATGGTCAATAGACTAACTCCTACCTAGGCTATGATAGAGCACAGCATGTTTAGCTCTAATTCTGCCCTTTAGGTTACCCTGGAAAGACATCATCCCCCATACCTGATCAAAGGCCTGCGGTCTGCGTTAGCATCGGTAGCGAAGCATTCAGCAATCACCATACAGTCGTGGTTCTCTGGCTGGAATCTCCCTCTAACGTGTAAGGGACAAGGAAGTGTTTCTTTAACACAGCTGATGTTCTGAGAAAATGTCCCTATGTAAGGATGTGTGTTTTCTACGAATGTTGGAGACTAAACGTCTACCACTTTCCTCCTGCAATGTATTGTGCTGTAGCCTTGGAAGAAGCACAGAGTAAGCAAGAATGTCTTGTTTGAGAACAGAGTGCTGGCCTAGGCAAAAACAGTTAGATAAACAGAAAATAAAACAAGACCGTAAAAGTGGCTATTGTAACAATAATAAAGTAAAGACGAATAAAATATATCTAGGTTAGAGTGCACAGGGGCTTGGCCTAGTGTTGTAAAATAACGAGCATGGAGTTATAGCTAAAATGGCTACACAACAGCACATGTAGCAACAATTTTGCAGCAGGTTGCTGGGCTATATTGTAGTGCTCCACCACTTTTGTAGAGACATCTAGAGCAACTCTTCAGCAGCCCAAAAGTCCTCTTTATCACAATTCTTGTTGTTTTATGTGCAGCATTGTAGCAGCCTTTACTTGCAGCAGCAGGGTACAAATAAGGTGTTAAAATAAACGAGTGCAAAGCATACACACTGTCTCCTACAGTGACAAACTAAAAATAATAGTGTGCTTACAAATAGGAATACAGCTCTACTATATATTGCACAGTTCTATTGTATTGTATTGTAATAGTATTTAAATAGAGCTTACTACCCCTGACGAGGTGTCGAAGCACTTTTCGGTGAGTATCACGCTACTCCAGAGCCCAAAAAGAATTGGTGCTGGATTAGTATAGGGAAATATGAGTTTAGTTTTAGTATTTGTATGAGTTAATTTGTGCACAGGATATGTGAGCTTATTAGTTGGATTGACTAGAGTAATGGAGGGATAGAGGAGGGAAGAATCCAGAAGTGTTAATTGAGAGTTTATAGTAATAGGATGAGGCGTGGGATGAGTAAAGGAGAGATGGAGGAGGGAATAGTCTGTGGAAAGGGCCGGACTGGCTATAAGTACTGGATTTCTGACAACACCACTTCAGTACACGTCTGGACCTGGGGATAATCTGCCAGGAAGAAGGACTAATGTGCTGCTGAAGGACTGCCACTCTGATGGACTGGTACTGTGCTGATCTCCTGCTTTGCTGTGCTGACCTGCTTCCAGGTTCCGTCTTGTCTGGGAGTGAGAAGCACTGGACCTGAATCTTTCCAACCCAGAGTTACTTCAAGAGCTAGTTGACTGGTTTCCTGATCTGACGTCTCAAGGACATAAAAGACTTCCCACCACCCTGCTTCTGCACCGGGACTCTGCCATCTGTAAATCTGTAAATCTGCCCTGCCAACTGGTGCCACCCCAGTCCCGGATCCTTGGAATTGGGCCTAAGGTGCTGGCTCCAGTGGAACTGGAAACATCCTCCCCTGCAGGAGCAGAACCAATCCATTGCTGCTGTTGCATGGAGCAGAACAGGTGCATTATCACTACTGGGTGAGTCAGAAACAATGCACAGACTTGCATCACTGCATCTTGGGACCGGAGTATCACTTTCAGGACCACTACTGTGTGATGGTTTCCCCAGCAAAAGCTCCTTGCATCCCTCATTATTGGCACCTTCTATAATGACGACAAACCTCAGCATTGTTGCTACTGCATGGATCTGAACCAATGCATCATCTCAACAACTTCGATGCACCAGGATCTCGTACAGCATCCTCGCCATTTCTTAGAACTGCTGCATCTTTGTTTCGGACCCACGCAACACTCCTCAATCCGGATTTAGGGTACTTTGATTCAGTGTGCGTAACTGGATCTCATTGCCGACCTGTGTTCCATTGTGATCAGTCTGAACTTTTGACTTTGTCCCAGTCCGGAGTGATCAAATATCCTCAGTTGGCGAATCTTGCTTCTAAGCGCTGTTTTACAGTTTATTCTTAAAAAATTCATAACTCAAGTTCTACTTACTGGATTTTTGTCTTATTGATCTTGTTATATTTATTAAATTAAGCTCTATTGTTCTAACCTGGTGTGGGTTCCTTTTTGTGTGATGTTTTCACTGTTTTACTGTTTGAAGTGTTGCATAAATACGTTACACTTTGTCTTCAAGCTAAGCCTGACTGCTCTGTGGCAAAAGTGAGCATAGGTTAATTTGGGGTCTGCTTTTGCCTTACCCTGACAGGGATTTTGGTTGCTGCTTGATCAGGGATCACATCTCAGACAACCAACAACCCAATTTCTCACATTTGGTATGCATCCAATTTCTGAAGATGTATTAATTTTCTGATGGTGGACATACTGAAACTTGTGTCCCATCAGTGCAGTAAATGGCATGTGGGAATTGGGCTATCTGTTAAAATTTCAGTTTTGTAAACTGCTGTTCCCGTGCTCTGTTTGGAAATCAGATATAGATATGAACATTACATCTAGAAATTCATGGAAAGAACATGAAATCACTCTTTAGAAAACCCCTCCTGTTGCAGCTATCACACCTTGGTAGCTTCCTGAAGCTAACAGGTGCAGGGAACATAACACCTGCACATAGGTCTGAATTGAATTGGCCCTGCAAGTGTGTTGCTGCAGTTGTGGATGAAGTTCAGAGATTAAATCTAGAATAAGGGCATAATTTAATCTGTACTTCTCAAAGTTTTCCTCCTTTGTCTAATCAAACGTGATTATGCAAATTCTAAAAATGCACTCCTGACTCTCCCTCCTTCTTTGCAAACCTGCCAGGATCCTCATCCTCTTCGCCATGATATAGAGAGCAGCCATTGTGGTAAATGGAGATGCACTTTGGGGCTGTTTGTATAGGTTGCACCATATTTCCATGTGATTTGAGTTGGTGGTAAATTGCACATGCAAAATGTTGAATTTGCAAGTATTCACAATTTGCGAATGTTTGTTGCATATGTTTAGTGATTACCTATTTGGAGTTGCTATTTTAGGAAAACGCAAATATTGTGATTCCTTAAAATTGCCGAACAACTGTCTTTCATACATCAGAAAAGCCTATTTTGCATTTGCAAATGGCCACATTTAGGGCCAGATGTATCAAAAAAGCCTTTTGCGATTCGGAAATAGTGATTTTTAAGAAATCACTGTTTCTGAGTCGCAAAATGCTATGTATCATATTTGCGATTCGGTAATAGTGATTACCGAATCGCAAATTGCGATACAGACCCCATACAGACCCCATTCGCACCTATGGGCCTGTCGGCCCATATTTGCGAATTGTTTGCATTTTCCAAATTGCAAATTCCTAACTGGAATTCACAATTTGGGAAATGCAAACTCCAGGGTGCTGGGGGCCTAAGGCCACCTCGGCTGCACCCCAAAACAATTTTGGAAGCCATGTAAGGTGCACACATGCCAAAAGGCCATGTGTGCGTTAAATGTCAATTTTAAAAATGCATTTTTAATGCATTTTTTTAATTTGCACATGGTTACCACCAAGTTCAAGTTGGTGGTAATAGCGATTCCTTAATGCCCAATTCACATTAAGGAATTGCTTTATATATGTGCTTAAGAAATCGCAAATAAGGACTGCTTATTTACGATTTCTTATTTAGAGAATCGCAAATTGCGATTCTCTAAACAGGCTTGCAATTTTAAGGAATCGCTATTTTAGCGATTCCTTTAAATTGCGTTCAGAATGCCTTTCATACATTCTGAAAGGCCTTTTTGCATTCGCAAACGGGCATTCGCACCGTTTGCGAATGCAAAAAGGCTTGATACATCTGGCCCTTAGTGATTTGCACCATTTGCGAATGCAAATTGATGTGATACATCTGCCCCTTGATGCAGAGATCTTTGTATGCTTAGCAAATTTAGGCGATTATAATAACTGTTAAATACTCCTTGTGATTAATGCAGTTCCAGAGTAGTTCTGTGTTTAAACCAGTTTTGACTCATAAAGTAGTATAGAGCAGTGTTTCCCAAACTGTGGGTCAGTGGGTCACAACCTGATTTTTCCCCTGCCACCAAAGTCCAGGCAATAAATAAAAATGCCTTTAAATTCTTTCTTTATGGTGGGACATTTGCTGGGCTTCAAAGACAGAGGTCAAATGTCAGGCTATGTGTTCTGCTACTCATTTGTTAACACAGAGATGGTGTTTATGAACTGCTTTCACTTTGCAGTCAGAGAAAGAAAAATAAAGTGAATTATGTGACAATGAAGCGTAAAAGGAAAGCTGGAGGATTTCATTTTTGCCTAACACACAACAAAATGTGAATCTTGTAAATGAACTGTACACATTCAGCAGCAAAATGAAGCATAAATTTAATGACTATTTCAATGGAAAATGTGCTGTTTGCAAATAACAATGCACTACCACATGATGCATTAGTTCATTCAAAATCACCTGCCTCATGTCCTTTAAAGCTAGGTGAGTCACAAAAGTTTGTAGTAATAAAAAGTGGGTCGTGGTTCTAAAATGTTTGGGGAGGCATAGAAGTTTAATCTGCCTGCTGCAAATCCCATTGTGTAACATGCAGATCACACATTTGCATTTTCATGGATACGTAAGTGGATTACTTCTTTTGACACACAGACCACTTTGTTACTTCCAGTTCATAAGTTTCAACCCTGTTATAGCAAAGCGTAAGGTAATAATGTCTTCTTAGTACAGACATCCCCAATCACTGTGTTACCTTTTAAATGTTGACTTTGTAATTCTCTCTGAACATATATGTTCAAGTATGGAGAATAAATGACTCCTACACCTCTTAACCCTTATTGTTTTCTGTAACATTTCCAGTGCATTTATTTAAACACTTATGATTTATTGTCTGCATGTTTGTGATATCAAACGCTCTTAGCATCCTGTAGTGGGAGGAACACACGCTATAAAAGAATTAAATAAAAAGCAAATTAGTAAGTGCCATTTACATTTTTGTTGTTATTTGTGTAATTACTCATACACACAGATAAATCTGGCATTCTGACCCTAAGAAATTGGATTTTATTTGGGGGCAGTGATAACTACCCACCTCTAGGAATATTCACAAACCTTGTTAGGGTGAACCCTGAAAGTCACTAAATTATCCCTATGGCACAGAGCACATAGGCTTAACTATGTGTAAAGTACTTATGTGGTACCAAAAAAGTAATAAAGTTGAAATGCTAAGCAATACAAGTTCCAAATTGAATTATAAAGCTAGAGTAAAATGTAATAAACAATATGACACCAAACACAAAAAAATTCAATAAAAGCAACTGGAGATTAGAATTTGTTTAATTGTAATTAGGAATAGCTCCAAGAAGCACAAAGTGCAAAAGATAGACAATGGTTGCAGTAGACCGGGACCTGGACACATTTGGATGCTGACTGCAATGGAACATGAGTTTGATACACCAACTAGGTTCATCCTGGTCAAAGATTTTACCTTCTGACTTAGTCCATTAAGTCCCAATCTACTACAGAAGATACCTCTATAGCCCCCCAGAACGCCAGGGAAGGCTATTAGAGACATTCAGAGTACAATATTTGCTGCAGTCCACTAGTGGCATTTAACTTACAGGCCCTAAATACATTTTGTTCAATATACTAGGGATTTAAGTGTAAATTATATACTCCAATTAGGAATATACCAATTTAACCACATTAAAAGTGGGAGCAGAAGCACTTTAATACTGTTTAACGGGGTAAAGTGCCAGCAGAAAAGGCAGAATTCCTATACCTACAGTGCATGCACATCTCCTACATAGGGTGGTTGAATGAAGTAAAAAAAAGTCCTCCAAATCATAGTTTTGCTTAAGTTTTTGTTAAGTAATATTAAGCTGTGGGCCTTTGTTTCTCTCTATTGCATTGGCATATAGGTTATAGGCTCCAGATGGCTCCTGGCCAGGGTTATGCATAGACAAAGGTAGTGCTGATGGCCCTCTAAATCAAGCCTTTGTTTTGGGCCTAGCTGCAGGTTGTGCTCCGAACAGAAAGCAGACAACCGAACAGAAAGCAGACAACTTGTGGACACTGCTGAATTGTGCCCAGGTGTCCTAGTCTGCACTATTTCACTGGTGGGACACGTTAGACTTGACAGCGTTAGGGTGGTCTTTCCCCAAGGTAATGCCTGCCCCCTTCCATTTTCAGATCTTGTTTTTCCTGGCTTTTAGGACTCTTTGCACTTTACCACTGCTAACCAGTGCTAAAGTGGTAAATCCTGGTAACATTCGCCTAACCCCGATTGCCATATTTAATTTACTTATAAGTCCCTAGTAAAAGTGCACTACATGTGCTGAGGGCTTGTAAATTAAATGCTACTACTGGGCCTGCAGCACTCATTGTGCCACCCTCCACCCCCTTATTTGCCCCCTAACCATGGATCAAGTCTGCCATTGCAGAGCCTGAGTATGCGGTTTTCCTGCCACTTTGAATTGGCATTGAAAACCCTTTGGCAAGCCTTAAACCCCCCTATTATTACACGTAAGTTACCCCTAAGGTAGGTCCTATGTGGCCCATAGGGCACGGCGCTGTGTAAGGAAAAGGTAGGACATGTACTTTTAAGTTTTTCGTGTCCTGGTAGTGAAAAACACCTAAGTTAATTTTTCACTACTGTGAGTCCTACTTCTCCCATAGATTAACATTGGGACTTCCTTAATACACTTTTGAGCTGTAGAAAGGAGAAGCTGTGTCATTATTCTTAGCTCTGTAATGGTAATTATAAATCCTCTTTACTGGTAAAGTCTGATTTAACATAACTATGTTAGAAATGACACTTTTAGACAGTGGGCATTTCTCTGTTCTTACAGCTCTGTGTGCCAGTCCGTCTCCAATACATGTCTGGGGTGGGTGACAGCTACACTTTGTGCATTCCCTCTAGACTGCCACAAACATAGCAAGGTTAGGTGTGTCTGAGTACTCATCTGCATTCTGATAGGCAGGAAGGGAGGGGAGGGCTAACACTTACACCTAAATAGGCAGTGCCTTTCCCCACACAAAGGGCAGATTAACCCCTACTGATCATCAGGACCTAGGGCTGCGAAGAAAGGACCTCTGTGCACTTCAAAGACCCTTCTTCGAAGTCCCCCCCACTTCAAAGTCAAAACTGGGTCTAAGTACTGGACCCATGACTCCAGAACGTCAGTACACTTCTTGGCCTATGAAGATTCTGCCAGGAAGAAGGACTGCTGTGCTACGGAAAGGACTGCTTCTCCACTGGATCCCTGCCTTGTTGAACTCTTGCCTTGTTGAGCTGCCTGCCTGTCTACTGTTTCCCTGCCTGGGTGAGAAGGGCTGGATCTGCATCACTTGAACTAAGAGTGGCTCCAAGGGCTTGCTGGCTTGCCTCCTGTTTTCTGAAGTCTCAGGGGCACAAAAGGCTTCTAACAATCCTGCAACAGCCTGTGGACACTGCCAAGTGTGAGTCCTGCCCTGCCAAGTGGTGCCAACCCAGTTCTGAGCCATTTGAATTGTTTTTTTTTGGCCCTCCTGCAAAGAAACCATGCATTGACCTTGTTGCGCCGACCGGAATCCGATGTTTCACCTTCGCCATCTACACTTCACAACCGCACCATTGCTGCTGCGAGAATCGAGTACACTGCTTCACTATCGACAGTGCATTGCTGCTGCGAGGATCGGAGCATTGTATTGCCACCTGCGCAAAGCAATCTCCCTCTCTTTGTGGCCTGGAATCGGTGCATTGCTTTCATCCCCCAGTCTGACGCCGATGCATCGCTTCACTGCTTTCTTTAGCACTGACCCAGAACCGACTCATCGCTGCGCACATCAGAACCAACACATCTCAAGGACCAAGGTACTTGGTACCAAGCTGGCCTGTGCTGCATCGTGGTAGGCCTGAACTTTGGTCTGGTCTAGCGTGACCAGATAGCCACGGTTGGTGCTTTCCACTCCTGAGCACTAATTTCATTATTGCTTTGAAAATTCATATTTCAACTTCTACTTATTGGATTTTTTGTAGTTTTGGTCTTGTTTTGTTCATTAAATAATGCTCTATTTTTCTAACCTGGTGCACCTTATTTGTGTGTGGTGTTTTCACTGTTGTGCTGTTTGAAGTGTAGCACAAATATTTTACACATTGCCTCCTAAGTTAAGCCTGACTTTTCTGTGTAAAGCTACCAGTGAGTTAGCACCAGTTAACTTTATGTGTATCTGACTTACCCTGACTAGGATTGTGGTTCCTGCTTGGACAAGGTGCGTACCTCTGCTGGGGAGAAACCCAATTTCCAGATCTGGCTCAGAAGCACCCGCCGGCACCGTGATACAGCAGGATCCTCCTTACTTCCTCCACCATAGATGAGTGAAGAGTGTGTAGACACGGGATATAACGAGACCCTGTTTGAACCTTATACAGCCACTGAAAAAAGTGGGATACATTGAAAGGTAGAGATGTGGAGACAGAGAAGTGCATAAGAGAAGAGAGTGCGAGAGAAATAAAGAGACAAAGAGGCAGAGAAGGACAAGTAGAAACAGATAAAGGGAGAGACAGAAAGATGGGGCGATAGAAATGAAAAGAGGAAAATGAAGAGGAGTTTGGATAAAAGCAGTGAGAGATGGGGAATGAGGCAGGGAAAGAAAGGTGAGAGTCAGAATAATGACAAGTACGCAGAGAAATGGTGGGAGCAAGAGGGACAGCTAGGGACAGAAAGAGTGACATGAAGCTGAAGGCAGACCAGGAGAGATGAGGAGAAAGAGAGGTATGATGAGACAGAGTTAGACAGGAAATAAAGACAGGAAGAGGCAGCGCGAGACAGACAGACATAGGGAGACAGAGACATATAAAAAACTTGGGGAATGAAATGGAGCGCCTTGTACACCCTAGACTGTTTCCATAAGGAACTACCTGTCTTTGCGTATCCCTCTAAGTATCAATCTGTCTAAACCTGTCAATGGATGTTGTTACCAGTCTCAACAATGACTCCTGACTCCCCCCGGCAATCCCTGGCATTGTGACCCCTAGCCTAGGAGGTGGTTAAAGTAGAGCTAGGAACAAAAGTTAAAGAGCATTGGTAAATGCATTAGGTTTCGCCTATGTGATTAATATTTTTGTTGTTGTAAGTTTTAGCTTGGTAAGCAGTTGTGCAATATAAGTTACTGAAACTCCATAAAAGTGTTATGACTTGTTTATTGAGAAAGACAATATATTGCGTAGTAACTGGGGGTAATATAATGCATGTTTATTATAGGCAACTAGCCGAATTTTAGTGCTTTATCTCCTATCAGCTGTGTGTCAGCGGTGTCTGAGCTGTCTGCAGTATTGGTCATATCGTACAAACAGATCTGAGTCAGCTGTAAAAGTCATCAGTGCTATTTTCATTGGTAGCACAAAATGTTATTTATTGAACTGGAACTGGCAACAATGCTAATGGCATTATTCTACTGAAGCTTTCTAACACAGTATGTTGCCAGAGTGTAATACTATGCAGGCGGTTTGGTGGATATTATCAGTACACATCAAGCTTCACCTTAGATGACACCTCTACAGTTTGTCTGGCACTCTCTCCCATACATTGATTATCGGGTATTCTGTATTCATTCGAACAATGTGATGTAGTGTATGCTGTTGCGCCATGACTTAGATAGCAACCCGTTATACAAAGACATTTAGGGGGTCATTACGACCTCGGCGTTCTTTTGAAAAGACCGCAGAGGCCGCGGGAGACAGAATACCGCCATTGCCGGCGGTATTCCTGTCTCCCTATTATGACATTTCCGCTGGGCCAGCGGACGGTAACAGTGTTACCGTCCGCTGGCCCAGCGGAAATGTCGCATCAGCATTGCAGCCGGCTCGTAATAGAGCCGGCGGCAATGCTGATGTACAGCGGGTGCAGTAGCACCCGTCGCGCATTTCACTGCCCGAAATTCGGGCAGTGAAATGTGCGACGGGCCTATGCCTGGGGGCCCCTGCACTGCCCATGCCAAGTGCATGGGCAGTGCAGGGGCCCCCAGGGGCACCCCAAGTCCCCTTACGCCGGCCTTTCAATGGCGGTGTGTACCACCACGGACAGGCCGGCGGTGGGGACTCATAATCCCCAGGGCAGCGGTGCTTGCAATGCTGCCCAGGGGATTATGACCGCCAGGCGGAATCCTGGCGGGAAAATGGAGGGGCCGGCGGTATGGCCGTGGCAATTCCGACACGGTCATAATTGCTGGCGGAAAAACCGCCAGCCTGTTGGCGGTGTTACCGGCAACATACCACCGGCCGCCAGGGTCGTAATGACCCCCATAATTCTCTTAGCAGAGTCTCTGTTTGTCAGGCAGTTTGAAGCCTGGCATCGCAAGGCACTATTGGTGGAATTTCTCCTTTTGTGAGATTTGCTCATTGCTGATACTAGTAGCCATACATGCTGTATGGATCAGACCTCGACATAAAACATGCCTGCATGTGACGTTCCCTAGAGACCCTTGGCCCGAGGATATTTCACACACCACTTTCAAGTCTCTAAGGTGCACTCTCTAAGTGCAATTATTTAACGCACTAACAGACCACTCCATCTAAAGGACAGCACACGGCACTGGCCCTGACATGACGCGGATAGCATGGCTGACAACGAGCCAGTGGACAAAGGCATTGTCAGGGGGGGACTGGTCACAAAGAGTAACGATCTGCAGATGGGATAATTAATACAATACAGATGCTGGATACTTATATTTCATAATAATTGCAGAAATTATAGGAAATTATAAATAATGTCATTCATGATGTAGATTTTCCTAGTAATCTATGACGGAATTTTATTAAAGACACAGAGGCGAGTATTATGCATTTCTTTTCTTCTTTAATCAAATAGCAGCAGTCAAGAAAACAACAACTCCCAGAAGGCCAAAGGAAAACGGGCCAATGGGAGACAAATAGTAGTACAATAAGTCCACCAATCACAGGTCATCAGACCCCTAAATACGTATCTTGACTGTGAACAGCCCTCTTTTCTTGTGCGAGAGTCAAACAGCAAAAAAAAAGGCACCATAGAACAAATGATGCAAAAAGCCATGATAAAAGCCAGAAAGTCTTGGCAAAGGTTCAACAACTGTATCTCAGAAGTAGAAAGGATAACATCCGAAGAGAGACAGTGTAGATAAAGAAGTGAAGCCAATGAAGATGAGCCCTGACGATCCTCTGAGGGATGAACCCACGGTGAAGGTTGTGAAGAAGTAGATGATGCTGAAAGGGAGGGAAAAAAACAATCATCTTATTGATTGTTGAGGCGGGATAATACTCATCTCTGTGTCTTTAATAAAATTTAGACTTTCCGTCATAGATTACTAGGAAAATCTACATTTTATGGCAAGACCGGAGGCTCATATTATGCAAGTTCAAAGCATATTAACAACATCTAAAGCAACATGATGCACCGGTTTGCAATAAAACACCTTAAAGACATTGTCGTTAGACCAATCAGCCGATTTGAGAATATCCTCCAACGTCTGAACCGGCCCAAAAGGCTTTGGAAGCCATAGCGCCTCTCGCAGAATGGGCATCAAAAGCAAAAGTGTCAATGACGGCTAAGGACATAATCCATTTAATCCAGCGGGCTAGGGTTGGGGAAGAAAAAGGTTTAAAAGGTTTTTTGAAGGAAGTAAGGAGTTGGGAAGCAGAAGAAGATCTCATATCGGCTGTTTGTTGCTCATATATCTTTAAACATTGATCCATACAGAGTTTAGGGTGGTCAGCAAAATAAGGCTAAAAAACTGATGACAAATTAGTTTTTGTACGTCTATGAATATTAAATAAAACACCAGAAGGGGTAAACTCCAGAGCTCTAACATCTGAAAGACGTTTAAATGAAACCAAACATAGTAATATAGCCAACTTTGCATACAAGTTTTTTAAAGGAAATATATCGTTGTCAGGCCAAGATAAAAACAGTTTAAACACAACATTGACATCCTATAAAGCACTGTATTTGGGTAAAGGAGGATTAGAAAACGTTACTCCCTTCAACAGTCGACAAACTAGAGGATGGATGAGAAGAAGAAATTGCTGATCTGTATAGATCTTCCGCTGCCAGAAAATAACTATAAAAGTTACATCTGCTGAAAGGGAATTGATATGTTTTTCCATGCACCAGCTATGCCATAAGGATAAAGCTGAACAATAGGCCTTTTTTGTGCCTGATGCCCAGGAATGTTCAATAAAGCCTGAAGCTTCTGCCGAAATCGCCAGTATGGGATGGGAATCTCTGACAACTTCCACGCTGAAAGGGATAGAAGGTTGTCCAGAATCAAGTTGTGAGACAGACCGAAGGGGTTGGTGAGAAGGTCTGGAAAGGAGGGAAGGAGAAAAGGAAGGTCTATTGCCAACTCTAGAAGAGAAGGAAACCATACTTGGTATTGCCAGAAAGGAGCTATGAGAACTACCTCTGCTTGTTGACGTCTGATGTGCGCCAAAAGCCTGTTTATCATAATGAAAGGGGGAAAAGCACAGTTCAGGGATGTTGACCAATCCTGAGAAAAAGCATTGAAGGCTAGAGTGAATGGATCTGGGCGCCAACTGTAGAAGTGGGGTTACTGAGTGTTGAGACGCAACGCAAAGAGGTCTATTTGGAATGGACCCCATTTGCGAGAAACAGCCCGGAAAATTTCGGGATGAAGCTTCCAATCGCTGGAGTCTTGAAGAAAGCGAAAATGCCAATCCGCTACTGTATTGAGATTGCCTGGGATGTATTCCGCTTGGACCGGGATTTTTCTTTGAAGACAAAACTCCCAAAACCCTTTTGCTAAATCCGCTAAAGGTTTGGATCTTGTGCCTCCCAGACGGTTGATATATCTGACCGTGGAAATGTTGTCCATTCTGAGAAGAACTGAACAACATACTCGATCTCGTACTAGACTTTTGACTGCAGAGGAGCCGGCAAGCATCTCTAAACAGTTGATTTGCAACCGTGACTCCTGAAGAGACCATGGTGGTCATTACAACCCTGGCGGACGGTGTTAAGGCGGCGGTAAGACCGCCAACAGGCCGGCGGTAAAAAAATTTGAATTACTACCGTGGCAGAAACCGCCAACAAAGACAGCCACTTTAACACTCCAACCGCCAAGGCGGTACAAACAAAAGGCGCGGCGGTCACCGCCAACAGACAGGGGGGAGACAATGTACCGCCCACAGTATCACAACCTACCAATCCGCCACCTTTTCCGGGGCGGATTCACTGCGGACAAAAACACGGCGGAAACAGGACTTCGAAGGGAAAACGCTCACCTCTACACACCCCACGAGGAATCAGGATGCCATGGAACCAGAGCTGCACATCCTGCCAACCCTTACCTTCTTGCTCCTCCACCAGGAGCACGAACGCCGGCGGTGAAGACCACGGAGAGTACTGCACCTATGACACAGGGGAGGGGGGAGGGAAAAAACAGGGACACACACACGCAACACCCCCACCCCCACCCTCACCTACAACACACACACTAATACAGCATGATACATTACAGTTACACCCCGCAACCCCCCCGGAAGAATGCAAAGACCAAAGAAAATGAGTGTAACCATTGTAATATATTAAAATCCAGGATGCAAAAATATACATATATACACTATAAACAAAATATACTCCAAGAATAGTAGTCCAGGTGGTGCTCCATTGAAGTCCGTGGAACACTGGGCCCACACGGTATGGGCGAGGCCCACACAAGATCCCCAACCATGAAGGAGAGAACACTGCAGGGGCATCAGATAGCAATAAAACAGGCACCTCAGGGGGAGGGAAAGGGGAGGCACCTCAGCCGGTTGAGTGCACAACGCCATACCAGGAGGGGGCCACATGCCCAGTGTTCAATCCTAGGGAGTGCAAAGCCACAGTCTCTCAAGTCTCTACAGTGGGTGGTTTGCACACTGCTTCATCCTGGGAAGTGCAAAGCCACAGTCTCCAAGTCTCTACAGTGGGTGGTTTGCCCACTGCTTTATCCTAGGGAGTGCAAAGCCACAGTTTCCCAAGTCTCTACAGTGGGTGGTTTGCCCACTGTACAATCCTGGGGAGTGCAAAGCCACAGTCTCTCAAGTCTCTCCAGTGGGTGGGTTGCCCACTGCTTTATCCTGGGGAGTGCAAAGCCACAGTCTCTCAAGTGGATGTCAATCTCCACTGGTTTTGGAGGGGGCTTGGTGCCCAGAGTGGCTCATCCTGCCAAGGACAGAGGTAGTGGATGTAAATCTCCACTGGTTCTGGAGGGGGCTTTGTGCCCAGAGTGCTTCATCCTGCCAAGGACAGAAGTAGTGGATTTAAATCTCCACTGGTTCTGGAGGGGGCTTTGTGCCCAGAGTGCTTCATCCTGCTCGTGACGGACTCAGTAGCGTCAGTGCCCTTGGTGGTCATGGGCCAGCAGTGCTTGTGGCGGTGGTGCCCTGTTCGGCGGTGCCATGTTCAGCAGTGCTTGTGGCGGCAGTGCCCTGTTCAGCAGTGCTTGTGGCGGCGGTGCCTGTTCAGCGGTGCTTGTGGCGGCGGTGTCCTTTGCAGTGACTCAGCTGCTGGTGGTCCTTCATAGCCCAGCAGGGCTGGTGCTGGCGGTCCTGTCTGGCCCAGTGGGGCTGGTGCTGGCGGTCCTCTCTGGCCCAGCGGGGCTGGTGCTGGCTGTCCTGTCTGGCCCAGCGGGCTGGTGCTGGTGGTCCTGTCTGGCCCAGCGGGGCTGGTGCTGGCGGTCCTCTCTTGCCCAGCGGGGCTGGTGTTGGCGGTCCTCTCTGGCCCAGCGGGGCTGGTGCTGGCGGTCCTGTCTGGCCCAGCGGGGCTGGTGCTGGCGGTCCTGTCTGGCCCAGCGGGACTGGTGCTGGCGGTCCTCTCTGGCCCAGTGGGGCTGGTGGCGGTGTCCTCCTGGGCAGTGGGGATGATGGCGGTGGCCTCTTGGGCAGCAGGGCAGGTGCTGGCAGTGGCCTCCTGGGCAGCAGGGATGATGGCTGTGGCCTCTTGGGCAGCAGGGCAGGTGCTGGCGGTGGCCTCCTGGGCAGCGGGGATGATGGCGGTGGCCTCCTGGGCAGCGGGGATGATGGCGGTCTTCTCTGCCGTGCTGCTCTTCCCAGCCTTGCTGACTTTATGTGGCCCTTCCCCACCTTGGAAGGTGTCGCAGCTGACTCCACACTCCCACCTGTACCCTTGGGAGTGGCTTTGGTGGCTGGAGTCTGCCCCCTCTCTCGCCGGGCACTGGCCAACTTTTGATGCTTCACAGGTGGGGGACTGTCCGTGCTGTGGCTCTGTGCCACACTGGCTGCCCTGGTGGCCGGTGCACTCCAGACTCCGGTGACTACAGGCACCACTGGTCCCGGAGATGTTGTGGCTGAGGTGCAAGGTTGGGACCTGGAGAGTCAGGCCTTAGGAGACGGACGGGGTGGGGGAGGTGTGGGAAAGAGGTCAAGGTTGGACAGGAAATGTTTTTGGGAAACACTGGGACGGGTAGCTGGAGGGGGTTTGGGAGTGGAGGAAGAGGTTGTGGTTGTAGGAGGTGTTCGTTTGGTGACTTTGGGTGAAGGTGCATGCGCTGGAGCCTGTTGTGAGGTGGATGGCTGTTGGGTGGATGTGTGCCTGCGTTTGTGTATCTTGGGAGGTGGCGTCACAGACACACTGGGAGAGGACACAGGGGACGTGTGAATGGCAGTGGGGGTGGTGACTGCATGTGAGCGGGGTGTGGTGGTGTGTGTGCTGGTGATGGAAGTAGTGGCTGTAGATGTAGTGCATGCAGGTGTGAGTGCAGATGAGACTGGGAGGGAGTAGGGGGACAAGGAGGAGGGGGACACAGTGGAGGCAGTGGATGTTGGTGTGTCCGCATGTGTGTGATGCTTGCATGAGTGCCTGTGGGATGTGTGGTGCTTATGTTTGCCTGAGCTTCCCTTGTGTGTTGACGTGTGCATGCAGGTCTGAAGGTGTGCTTTGGAAGAGGGGATTGGGTCTGGGTGGAGGAAGTTGGAGGGGGGAGGCTAGAGACAGGGACAATGGCTGCCATCAGTGCTGAGTCTGAAAAGCCCGCTGAAGGGCCGCCTGACCAGAATGAATGCCCTCCAGGAAAGCATTTGTTTGTTGCAACTGCCTTTTTTACACCTTGGATGGCATTCAAAATGGTAGACTGCCCAACAGTGAGGGACCTGAGGAGGTCAATGGCCTCCTCACTGAGGGCAGCAGGGGTGACTGGGGCAGGGCCTGAGGTGCCTGGGGCGAAGGTGATGCCCACCCTCCTGCGTGAGCGGGCACGGGGCAAAGGCTGAGGGGCTGCTGTGAGGGCGGTGCTGGTAGGGGGGGTGGCGGCTGTACCTGTAGATGCGGGGGGCACAGATGTTGCCGCCACCACAAGGGAGCTCCCATCGGAGGACGAGTCTGTGTCACTGGTGTCAGCTCCTGTCCCCGCCGTGGAGCTCCCCTCGCCCTCCCACTGGTGAACTCAGAGTCCGTTGTCTTGCCCTCCATGGCCATGTGGGATGCAGCTCCCTCCTGCTCCGGTGCCACTGCTCCTCCGCCTCATGAAGCTAATGCACACAAGAACAGGTAGACCACAAACAGAAGGGGGACGACAGAAGAAAGACATGTTGAGTGCATGCATTACCGCTACCGTTGGCGGACACGACAGACACAGAAGCCCACTGCACTACGCCGCGCACTTGAGCTCCACTGTTCAATCCCTGGGACATGGCCTACAAGGCCATGGCCGGCATCTGCACACATGGATGACACAGGAGCCTGACTAGGTGTAGTTGGCACTGTACACAGGTGGGGTGGGGTGCCACAGGGTCTGCCAGAACAAGGGGACCTAACTAGCACACTCGCCCTGGCCTAGGGAAATCCACAGCCCACCTCCCCCACCCAGACACCTCCACTGCGTGCAAAATCAGCAGAATGAGAGTGTACTCACCCCCTTGTGGATGCTGTGATGCCCTCAAGCGCCCATCCAACTCCGGGTACGCCACCGCCAGGATCCTGCACATCAGGGGGGTCATGGTGCGACGGGCACCCCTCCCACGTTGGGAGGCCATCCCCAGCTGGGTCTCCGCCGTCTTCTTTCTCCAGCGGCGAATGTCCTCCCATCTCTTACGGCAGTGGGTGCTCCGTCTGTGGTAGAACCCCAGGGTCCGGAAGTCCATGGCGATGGCACGCCAAATATCCTTTTTCTGGTGGGGGCTGACCTACATAAATTGTACAGGGGGAAAAGAAAAGTTATTACCAACTGCACCGTCACAGTCATTGGCCCCCATCCCTACCCTTGCCATGTGGCACATGCACTCACCTTCGTTTCATGCACGCCTCATTCTCCCCCCTCCATCTTTCATCCACCCCACTCCACACAGGCATAGCCCATACAGCATGCTCCCGGTGTACTTACCTGTTTGTCTGGAGGACTGTAGAGTAGCGTGTACTGGGGGAGGACCCCATCCACGAGTTTCTGCAACTCCTCAGATGTGAATGCAGGGGCCCTTTCCCCAGACGCACAAGCCATTGTCTCTTCCAGACCGAAGTCACAGCAGCACTTGCAGTGTAGGTCCTCTCCTGTCAAAGATCAGGTATTGAGTGATTGAACAGATAGGAAATGGCGGTCACGTCCACGGCGGTGAGTACCGTCACCGCCGGCGGACATCGTCATTGGCTCCTGGGACCTATAGGGTCCAATGTTAACCAATGCAGAATTGCGGCGCGGTCTTCGACCGCCTACCGCGATGATGTACAAGGCCAGCGCAGTTACCTCACATCCCATTGTCCCACTTTACAGGTCAGGCAGCCGCCATTTCAGGGGCCCACATGGCTTAATTTTAACTGCGTCACACATACCTAGGCCTTGCCTCAACAATCACACAGGCCAAATTTCGGATTCTGATTCATGTTCTGTGTAAGCTGTCGGTATGTACCTCTGAGTTGGTTGACTCTGTGCTCGCTGTTGTCCTTCATAGGCACCGTCCGCTGGGACATGTAAGGAAATGGCGGCATCCTCCTGTGTACAGACCGCTGGTGGACTTGTCAACAATGGAGGAAAGACATGTGATCATCACCTACAGGCTTGATCGTGCCACAATCCTGGAACTGTGTGCCCAGTTGGAGCCAGACCTGATGTCAGCTATCCACCATCCCACAGGAATCCTCCCTATAGTGCAGGTGCTGTCAGTACTCCATTTCCTTGCAAGTGGGTCATTTCAAACAACAGTGGCCATAGCATCAGGGAAGTCCCAGCCTATGTTTTCCAACGTGTTGTCCAGAGTGTTGTCTGCCCTGCTGAAACACATGCGGAGCTACATCGTTTTCCCTCAGGTGGAGGATTTGCCTACAGTGAAAGGTGATTTCTATGCCCTGGGACATACCCCCAACATCATAGGTGCTATTGATGGGACACATGTGGCTTTGGTACCCCCGCAGGAGTGAACAGGTGTACAGAAACCGGAAGAGTTATCATTCCATGAATGTGCAGATGGTGTGTTTGGCAGACCAGTACATCTCCCATGTGAACGCCAAATTCCCTGGCTCAGTGCATGACGCATACATCCTGCGGAATAGCATCATCCCTTATGTGATGGGTCAATTCCAGAGGCACCGTGTGTGGCTATTAGGTGAGCACCTGGAAGCAAGTCATTGGGAATTGTTGTCTTGGTTTGGGGTTATCCCTACAGGTTAGTGTGTGTCTAACAGGTGTCCCTCACCATTTGCAGGTGACTCTGGTTACCCCAACCTGTTATGGATACTGACCCCAGTGAGGAATCCCAGGACAAGGGCAGAGGAACGCTACAATGAGGCCCATGGGCGAACTAGGAGGGTGATCGAGCAGACCTTCGGACTCCTGAAGGCCAGGTTCAGGTGCCTCCATATGACAGGTGGATCCCTATTCTACTCACCAAAGAAGGTGTGCCAGATCATCGTGGCCTGCTGTATGCTTCACAACTTGGCTTTGCGACGACAGGTGCCTTTTCTGCAGGAGGATGGTCCAGATGGCGGTGTTGTGGCAGCTGTGGAGCCTGTGGACAGTGAAGACGAGGAAGCAGAGGAAGAAGACATGCACAACAGGGACTCAGAGATCCTGCAATATTTCCAGTGAGACACAGGTAAGAATACAAACCTGCCTACTACATGTATTTTACCACTACTACCTCTCTACTGTATGTCGTTTTCACCCAGTGTATGGTCACTGAGTTTTCACTTTCCCTTACGATTTCACAGATGTGGGTCCCACTATGTGATATCTGCTTTGTTTCCGCATGGACTAGAGCTGTGTGACATAGGTATGTTGACATTACATTTGAAAGAGCATTTTGACAGTGTAATTGCTAATACACTATTTCGAAATCACAGACTGACTCCAGATTGTTTTGTGCTTCAAGGGTGTTTATGTACTCAATATTGGAGGAGGTTGTCAAATGGTGAGGGGTGATGGTGGAGAAATGTCCATGGCAGAGTCAAAGCTATTAGTCTCACAGGTGCATTGCCCAAATGGGCATAGGAAGTAGAGCTGGGGCAGTTTGAGGATGGACAGAGTGACAAAGTGGGACAGTAAGATGACGTTCAGGGTGGTCTCATTTCTTGGCGGGGTCTTGGCATCATTCTCTGTCTTTGTCCAGGATCTCAGGAACCATTTGCGGGGTGGTTCTCCCTCTGCAGGGGGTGGGGTGCTGGTGCGGTGGTCCTGTGACAGGGCGTCTTGTCCACTAGCGCCGGCAGAGGTGGTGGGCAGTTCATCGTCCAGTCTAGTGTCAGGGACCCTTGTTGTGCCACAGTGTCCCTCCTGGTGTTGAGTACTTCCTTCAGCACCCCTACGATGGTGCCCAGGGTGGAATTGATGGATCTGAGTTCCTCCCTGAAGCCCAAATACTGTTCCTCCTGCAGGCGCTGGGTCTCCTGAAACTTGGCCAGTACCGTTGCCATCGTCTCCTGGGAGTGGTGGTAGGCTCCCTTGATGTTGGAGAGGGCCTCGTGGAGTGTGGGTTGCCTGGGCCTGCCCTCCCCCTGTCGCACAGCAGCCTTCCCAGTTCCCTGTGTTCCTGGGCCACCGTCCCCTGGAGTGTGTGCCCACTACCACTGCCCCAAGGTCCCTGTTGTTGTTGGGGTGGTGGGTTATCCTGGGTTCCTTGTAGTGGTAGACACACTGCTGCTTCACGTGTCCTGGGGACAGAGGTATGGGCCCGCTGGGTGGGTGCTGTGCTGTGTTTCCAGAGGGGAGAAGCTCTGTGGTGGGCTGTGCCAGTGTGAGGGGAACCGACTGTCCCGAGGTCTCCGATGGGCCGGGCTCGTCATCTAGATCCAGTTGCACAGAGCTGCTGTCATCACTGTGGGCCTCTTCTGTTGGTTGTGTGGACATGTGTGGACCCTCCTGTCCGGTGACGTTGGGTAGGGGTCCTGCAGGGGTATAAAAGGATGTTTATTACATCTGTGTGTGCTATGGTGTGCAATAGGTGGGTGAGCCTTGTACCCCAGTGCTTGCATTCCTGTGTGGGACCTTGTGTTAACGTGGTTTAGGGGGGTGTATGGGTATGTGCAGTGGCCATGCTTTGATGATGGGTGTCCATGCTTTGTTGTTGCATGCAGGGCTTGGAGTTGGGATGTGTGGTTTGTGATATTGGGGCATTTGTGAGGAGTTGGAGTGATGGGGGTGAGTGTAGGGGTATGTGATAGCATGCAGGTAGGGTGGGGGATGTACTAGTTAAGATTTGACTTACCAGAGTCCATTCCTCCATCTACTCCTGCGAGGCCCTCAGGATGCAGAATCGCCAAGACTTTCTCCTCCCATGTTATTAGTTGTGAGGGAGGAGGTGGGGGTCTGCCGCCAGTCCGCTGAACCGCAAGGTGGTGTCTTGAGACCACGGAACGCACCTTCCCCCGTAGGTCGTTCCACCTCTTCCTGATGTCCTCCCTATTTCTTGGGTGCTGTCCCACTGCGTTGACCCTGTCCACTATTCTTCGCCATAGCTCCATCTTCCTAGCTATGGAGGCGTGCTGCACCTGTGATCCGAACAGCTGTGGCTCTACCTGGATGATTTCCTCCACCATGACCCTGAGCTCCTCCTCAGAGAACCTGGGCTGTCTTTGCCGTGCCATGGGGTGGTGTGGGTGATGTGTGGGGTGGTGTGTGTAGTGATAAGTGGGGTGATATTTAGTGGTGTGTTGTGTGAGGTGCGTGGAAGTAATGTGGGTGATGGTATTGTGTGCCTGTGAATGCTTGGTAGTTGTTTGTGGTGTCTCTCTCTGGCCTTCTTTCTGTAATTTTGATCGTAGGGGTTTGTGGGTGATGTGGGTGTGTGTTTTATATTGTAATGGGTGTGTGGGAGTGGTGTGTGTATGTGTATCAGGTGTGTGTATTTGGAATTGTCCAATGTGGTTGTGTTTTGTAAATGTGTGTGTATTTTGAGCACGGCGGTGTGTACCACTAATGGAATATCGCGGTTGAAAGACCGCCGCATGGATTCGTGTGTCGTGATAGTGTGGGCGTACTTCTGTTGGCGTGACGGTGGAGGATTTGTTTTCGCCAGTTTATCACTGACCTTTGGTGTGGCGGACTTGTGTGGGTGTCTGAATTTTGGCGGATTCCGAGCTGTGGGTCATAATACCTGTGGCTGATTTCCGCGGCCGCGGCGGTGTGTTGGCGGTCTTCTGCACAGAGGTAAGCGGCTTTTACCGCCAATGTTGTAATGACCGCCCATGTACCTCCAGTCGAGATTGTACCACACCGGGCTCCCCAACCGGAGAGGCTTGCATAGGATTCTAACACAAGATCTGGGGCTGACGCAAATATGGTCCTGCCGTTCCAGGCATCTAAATGGTCTATCCACCATTGAAGTTCTGTGCGAGAATCGGGATCTAAAGCCACGTTGTCTGAATAAGCGAGACCCTTATGAAGATGCCGAATTTTGAGTCTTTGAAGGGCTCTGTAATGAAGAGGACCTGGAAATATGGCCTGAATGGAAGAGGAAAGAAGGCCCACAATCCTTGCCAAAGATCTGAGAGATATAAGGGATTTGCGTAGGGTGTGAATAATTTCTGACTTTATGGACTTTATCTTTGCAAGGGGAAGAAGAAGAGTAGCTGCCACCGAGTATACGAGGAAACCTAAAAACTCTATGCGTTGGACTGGACCCAGAGAGGACTTCTCGTTGTTTATGAGGAAACCCAGATCGGTGAGAAGTGAGGAAGCCAAGTGAAGATGAGATTGAAGGACAGCACGATCTTGGTCCATAAAGAGGATATTGTCTAGATAAATGATCAATCTGATACCCCGTGCCCTGAGGAAAGCTACGACCAGTTTCAAGAGTTTTGTGAAACACCAGGATGCTGAAGAAAGACCGAAAGGAAGGGAAGAAAAGTGATAAAACTGATTCATCCATTCGAATTGAAGGAATGTTCTGAAATCTGGATGCATAGGAACTGACAGGTAAGCGTCCTGAAGATCCAAACGAACCATCCAATCGCCCTGAAGAAGAGAATCCCTGAGATGGAGAATAGTCTCCCTCTTGAAGTGACGGTAAACTACAAATTGGTTGAAAAATTTTAGATTGATGACTGGGCGCATCTTTTTGTTCTTTTTCTGGACCAGAAACCTGAACAATACGGATGACAAGGGATGATGGCGTGCTTTTGAAGAAGAGCCTGGATTTCCGCTGAAATTGCTAACGCCATTTCTTGGGAAAACCTGGGAGGTTGAGGAAAAAGGGTCTGAAAAGGCTGTGTATAGAGTTTCATGTTGTAACCTTGGACAGTATTTAATACCCATGGATCCCAAGTTATCGACTGCCATTTTAGAAGGAACAACCGAAGCCGACTCCCTACAATAGGAGGGCCAGAAGAAAGACTTACCGGTTTGGACTGCAGGTCTGGGAGCTTGGCTGCCTCTGTTGCGGAAACCGCGTCCTCTTTGGGGGTAAAACTGCAGTCCGTACTCCTGGTAGGAGGCATTGAAGGCACTACGGGAACCTTGGTGATTGTATGGACGGCCAGCAGAGTGGTACCTGCCGCTGCCGGCCCTGGCAAAAACCCGACTATGAAACATCTTTTTTAGCGACTGCTGGGCCTTGTCCAAGGAGGCAAACGTTGAAACGTATTTGCTCAATTCCTCAATAAAGGAATCCCCAAAAAGTAGTCCTTCCACTTTCAAACCTGGATCTGACCCTGCGAGATTGACCAGCTTTGGGTCCAATTTAAGGAGGAGGCCTTTCCTGAGTTCTTGAGTCATTGCTGCATTGGCATTGCCTAATAGGCAAAAGGATCTTTGAACCCATAGGGATAAATTCGCTGGATTGATGGAACAATTGTCCAGACAGGCCGCTTCGGCCATATAAAAAATCCAGGTGAGGCGACCCACTACATCCAGCAGTTCATCCTGGCAAGTGGACCAGGCTTTGTCCACGCCCTTGCGTGGATCTTTACTGAACTTGGTGAAGAAGATAATGAGGGAAGGATCAATAGCTGGGGTGGAAGTAATCTTGGATGCGGGAGAAGGACGAGGACACTCCGAACGGAGTTTGCCTCTGGTTTGCTTATCCAAGGCTGTGCGTAATCTAGAAGTCACATAAACACCTACATGATCCGCAGGAAACCATTCCGTTGAATTAGGATGATGAATATCAATCGGGTTAAACATAGGAACCCCTTCTGCATCCGTCATCATTGGAGTCTGGTTAGCGTCTTCCGCTGTTATCTTTGCTTTCTTTGGAGGGGGTGAAAAAACAGAGTCATCATCATCTCAAACATTAGCGTCAGAGACGGAATCTGTGCCATTATCATCAGTATTTAAAATACTGGAAATCACTATGGGATCAGAAATGTGTTTAGATTTCTTAGTACATTTAAGAGACGGTTTAGAGAGTAAAAATTTAGATACTCCTTAGTAGGAGCCTTTTGAGGAGCCGCGTCCTCTGCCTTTTGTGAGGTAACCTCACTAACCAATGCCTTCTTGGAAACATTTTTAAAAATAAGGCGTTTTCTGCTTATCCCCGCAGATTGGGCCAAAATCGTCTTGGAAACCAAAGATAAAACTGTATTTTCCAAAGTTCTTGATAATTTATCAATGGAGTTTGACACAGCTTGTTCTACAGGGCTTTGAATAAAATCATTAAGCTGGTCATTCATATGTTCATCCTCTTCCAAGCCATTATTCAACAAAGAGCCTTCCATTTCCATTGAAAAATGGATTAATCAATAATAAATGACAAGATGTGAAAGGGTTAAAGAGCTCTTGAAACAGGAGAACAGACTAACAAGGCTCCGTCTGTGGGCGGGGAAAAAAGGACCACAGGGAATAAACCTGACGGGAGACGAAGGCTGCTGAAGCTGCAGCATGGTGAGTAAAACGTCCGTGAAGCGAAGGAAGAGCAGGAAAAGCGCTAAACTGCCGTTTCCGACCAGCGCTGACAAAGTGAAGACGCGCTGTGAAGAGACGGCCGTTTAGAACGCCGGTGAGGGGAAAAATTACCCACGCGCGAGACACGCTAACCGGCAATATGCGGCTAAGAGCCGACTATAAATAGAAGGACAGCAAGAGCAACGCTGCGCTTTTAACCGGACTAAATATACGATAAGTAACAATATTACAGTAATGAAAAAACATTAAATATAAAAGCGAGCATAGAAGTGAAAATACTTATCCTGACTGTAAGCAGCAAGAAAAGAGGGCTGTTCACAGTCAAGATACGTATTTAGGGGTCTGATGATCTGTGATTGGTGGACTTATTGTAATACTGTTTGTCTCCCATTGGCCCGTTTTCCTTTGGCCTTCTGGGAGTTGTTGTTTTCTTGACTGCTGCTATTTGATTAAACAAGAAAAGAAATGCATAATATGAGCCTCCGGTCTTGCCATAAAATTGAAATGCTTAGCACTGAGTTCATTGTTACACTGCAGGATATAGCCCTGGAAACAAGATGGCTGGCGCTGCTTTGGAACGCATAATGGGAATGCATTTTAATTGTGCGTTCCAAAGGAGTGCCAGACATGTTATATGCTGATCTTCTCGATTTGAGCAGAGAAAGTAGCATAAGGGCTACAGAGATGACCATGAGGCTAGGAAACAGGGTTTGAGTCTTGGAGGGAGGCTCAATATCCTGTAATTATGTGCAAATCACTTAGTTCAACTGGTGCTCATGTAAAGTCCTTTGATACTTTTGCGCAATCTTAAATTAATAAAAGAATGTACAGCGGGAGAGTGGTGGGAACAATGTTCCCTCTAATTTGTTTCCTCTATGTGCAGCCATGCAAGATCTCTGTGCACTGCCGCCAAGGCTATGTGCACCAAGCATGCGAGTGCAGCACACAAGTATATAAATCTGTGGCAATTGTCACTCAAAACTTTTGTTTACAATGAGAGTGAAAACAAGTGCATTTCACACATACAGCTCTAATTAACATGGCCTTGAGACAGTTTTGAAATGTGGATGTAGAACTGACTCATTGCCCCATGATGCATGCTGCAAGGAGTGGATGAAAAATGCGAATGACAAAACAGCAGACTTTTGGAGGGCACCTGGCTGAAAAGCCCTATAACTATGTAACACACATATTTTTAGTAAAACCAAAAGGTCTTGGAGAACACAAGAGTTAAAAAAGCAAAAAAGTCAATTGATCTGCCATTGGCTACTAGCCTCTTTGTTAATGCATTTTTTATGTTTTTGTAAATTGCTTCCTGTTCCAGAGGTCCATTCTGAACCTAAATGGTTTGTTGGTTGGGGTGGATGGGTGGCATAGAGGAGGCAGAGAGAGAGTATATGGCCTGAAAATGTGGGCATGCGGAGCAAGACAGTAGGAGAAGGTGAGTAGGAGAGTGCAAGAGAACGTTTGTCAGTGTCTGTATATTCAATGGAAATATAGTATGGTACAATGTGCGCTGTACAAAACCTGAACAACAGTACCCAGGTCCACTAGAATTATCCATCAGGAAAAAGCACAAAATTATGCGGCGGGGTTGACTAAATTATGCAACAAGAGTAGGTAAATTATGTGACATAATACAGAACATTTTTTCATAGTGTTGCGTCATTTTAGATTTTTTTTGACATAGTAACCCTGTATTGGCAATGATTTCACCTCATTAGTACAAGTTTACAAACAAATTTCAGATAGAAGCACTCTGCACCCCCCCCCCATTGTTCTTGTTTTTTATGGATTCCCATCACTACCACCCTGCAACAGTGCCCCTCACACCTCCAGGCCCCTGTATGACATACATTGCATTTTTTATAGATCTACTCATTGTTCACTCACACTCAGTTCTGTAATCTGCATGGTACACGTTAGTCACGTTTTTTCAGCAGGCACATTAACCCTTTGCACTGCATTAGGATGATCTGAAGCTGCCACTAGGCAAAGCTCCGCTCTTTCTCCAGCAGGAGCATTAATCACGTGCTATTTTTATTATTGCCTTAAGACGTTTTGGGTTTGAACGAGAGGTTTGTTTAACCTTCGCTGAATTTTGTTTTTAGGTACACACAATGTACCAGCTGCTGCAAATGGTTAATCCCGCTTTCTTGTGAGGCCTGTATGAAGGCACACTAACTGTCTACGTATGTCACAGTACAAGTTTATGCAGCTATACCCGCCTGCCTGCATAAATGGATACTTTTAGAAGCATGCGCGTACCCAGAATAATTAATAGGCATACTGGCACAGCCGTAGGAGCTTGGACAGCCGCACGTGTGATCGCATGTGCACCGTCGGTTCAAGATCGGTAAAGATATACTTATAACATGGTCGAAAATAAGCGGCGTTTGAAGCAAAATTCAGATAATAATCTCAAAATTCAAACTGCAAAAAAAACAACACAGAGAATTCTGTGAAAAAAACCTTTTGTCATGGCACAGAGGATGAAAACAAAAGGCACTAATCATATTGCAGAGGTGCTCAAAACACAAAAATAGAGTTTTATGCATAAACCAAACGGGTATGTCTCAATTTCTGTACATCTGTAAGAAGGGACGGAAAAAAGTAAGCGATGGTATGTTTCTCTTGTAAAAACTGTTTCTTCCCGCATTGTATACCATATTGAAGAAAGGACATGAACACGTTATCAAAGCCTGTGTAATGTCTGAGATTTGATCAAAATGAGGAAATATTTGGCGTCATCGACATTCTGTGACGTGAGCACATCTCATTGTCCCATGAATGAGGAAAATGTGACGTGAAATGAGATGCAGGGCACGCGAAGACATAGATGGCGGGCACTGGAGTGCTTGGGCCTCTGCGGAGGCGCCATGGTTTTAGCTTAGCTATAGCTCAGAGAGGAAGGGAGCGCCAAGAGACAGTGATGCTTGTTTCTTTCCTACCCTGTCATGTGCCACTGCCCTCTGCACACCGAGATGAAGAGAGGATGGTGAGGAAGGGAAAACGATCACACGCTAAAAAGGGGTGTGTGTATTACCCTTGATATGAAAATGCACATTTTGAACATTTTTCTTAAGCATTCCTCAATCATGCAATATTAAGACCATTATATGACAGAAATTCACATATAAATGCGAAGTACATCAGTGGCAGGAGAACGTTTCAGGTCATTTTTGATTCAATGTATAGTGAACGTATCAGTGTATTGCATGCAGCTCTCGGGTTTAGGGGGATTTTTAAACGTAACAAGCTCGCGCAAGTAAAAAACCAAGCAGACTCACTGAAATGTCAAATTAACATTTCTAGTGAATCCGTGCAGGCTCCACACCCATTGCTGCACAATAAAAGCGTGCCGGTACCCAAAGCCCTCCTCTTAAACAGGCTGGTGCTGCATTTGAATGTGCGAGCACGGATTACTGAGGCAGTGAAATCCTGAATCCATCTCGGGCCTCTTCAATCCATTTACAGCCACTCTTTGCCCCTTCAGCTCACTAGCAGCTTTCTGCTTTCTACCTTTGTGACGCTTTTTCGTTTTTCTCTTCCTCCGTCTTTCCCATATGTGTCTAATAAGCGTCAGCCCTCAAAAATAATTTCTGTTGCTCAGCAATGGAAACAACAAGCACAAATTAAGCACTGCCCCACTCCAACATGAAAACCACATACAGCATGAATGTTCCCTCTAATTTTTTTCCACTGTGTGCGGCAGTGTAAGGTCTCTGTGCGCTGCAGCCAAGGTTAAGCGCGCCAAGAAATTGACCATTCACGCGAGCTCAGCGCATAACTACTAAGATCATTGGCATTTGCCTCTCCATAGCTTTGTTTTACCACTAAAGCAAAAAAGTCAGGGCATTAGAAGTTAAAAAGAAGAAAATAGTATCTCATTCACGTCTGGAGCAGCGGAGGGGCACAGATTAAGTTGAATCAATCAGTGCTTGGTACCTGCTCCACACTGAGGAACAGAAATGATGCTTGGCTTCCAGTGACAAATTACAAGACTGCAGAGAAGAGTGCCTCGCAAGCCATCAAATAGTAAGCGACAGGCAGGCTCCAAGCCCTTTACTGTACACAACAGAGTCTCCAAAGCAAGACGAAGGCGCTAGCACATCCACTCACAGCAAGCAACAGAAAGGTGACAAGAACAGCTTTCCACTGCCCGTCTTCATGTGGCGGTGGGTTTTAGTAATATTTGAACCGTTTGAGCTACAAATAATGTATCTTGGTTGAAGATTTTTGGTTATGTGGCAAATCTATAATTATACAAAAATGCTGCGGCCACACAATAGCATGTTACAAACTGAAGTCACAGCGGGGGCTCAACAAACAGACAAAATTAAGGTGTAGTTTGATTAGTCCCAGGATCGTTAATGCAGACAGTGACTTTAGGCCATCCACAACCCTGGGTATTCCTCACAATAACCAACTACCTAATCCATGACCTGCAGTACAGAGAACAGCATTTGGCACATATCCTTCTTGTGTTATCCGATTTTGCAGCATGGTATTATGGCTAGGCATTATGATTATCCAAATCAGTCAATTAGAAGGACAGTACATAAAAACAAATAACCCAGTTCAGAAAGCACTGTAGTTATAGGAGAGCAAACTTCTCTAAGAAAATATCTAAAAATGTAATAGCCAAAAGCATCTTTCCATCCCAAACTGTAAGCCCCTTATGTTATTTGCCCTTTATTTATAGTGTTTAAATAGTATGGTCCAAGCCTTGATGGTGCCAGAGTCTTTAAGAAAACAATTGCCGTGCCATCTTAACAGCTGTTCACAAGTTATTACAAGCAGAAGGGGTAAAACACAACCAGGGAAATAAAGCATGAGTGACATAGTAAGAATGGAGAGACATCATCCCCTTCTCCTTATGGTGACTTTTCCAGATTGGGATAGCGGAAGTGAAAAGCAATAAATAAAAGAAGTGGGGGGACTAACCAAGTGGGGCAGTATACAAGTGACATCATGGCAAATTACATCACAGCTTGTTGTTTCCAGAGCTGAAAGGGGTTTTATCACACGTTTGTGTTAACACTGCACTAAGCAAGTGCCAATACACAAGATTAAGGGCATGTAAGCCAATAATACATTATGTTTTTTCGTGTGCTATTGTGGACTCAAAATTCAAATAAGATACATAACACTGAGAAATAATCTGTCGCAAAGTAAAATGACTGTGCAATTGTTCACTTAAAGGATTAAAAGATTGAAGGCCAGATGTAATATTGTATTAGTTGCCAAAATTGGTCACAAATTCTACATCAACTTTTTGCGACCAGTACCTGATTTTGTAAACTAACCCACATACTATTAGGTTAAATTGCAAAAACACAATTTGCACAGCAGAAGAGCTGCCTAATGAATACTAAAAAGCCATGTTGCAATTCGTGATCCTCAGAGACAGCTGACCACCACCCTGATGTTTGCACTTTCAAATTCATTCCCATAAAGAATATGGCACTGATTTAAAGAGAAACCTTTACTTGTTGTTTCTGGTGCGGAGCACCAGCACTTATTTTTGAGGGCTGATGCTTATTTTTCTTACTCAAGCATTTACTGCGAGTAAAAGACACACATGGGAAAGACGGAGGAAGAGAAAAACAAAAAAGCGTCACAATGGGAGAAAACAGAAAGCTGCAAGAGTGAGCTGAAGGCCAGGGACTGGCTTTAAATGGATTGAAGAGGCCCTAGAGGGATTCAGGCCCGTATTTATACTCCGTTTGCGCCGAATTAGCGTCGTTTTTTTCGACGCAAATTCGGCGCAAAACTAACGCCATATTTATACTTTGGCGTTAGACGCGTCTAGCGCCAAAGTATGGGCAAATAGCGCCATTTTTTTGCGTGAACGCCTTCCTTGCGTTAATGAGATACAAGGAAGGCGTTCCCGTCTAAAAAAATGACGGCGACGCAAATGCGTCGTATTTATACTCCCGGGCAAAAATCACGCCCGGGAGTTGGCGGGTCAAAAAACCCCGCATTTGCGCCACTTTTTAACGCCTGGGTCAGGGTAGGCGTTAAGGGGCCTGTGGGCTCAAAATGAGCCCACAGATGCCCTCCCCTGCCCCCAGGGACCCCCCCTGCCACCCCTGCCCACCCCAGGAGGACACCCAAGGATGGAGGGACCCACCCCAGGGACATTCAGGTAAGTTCAGGTAAGTATAATTTTTTATATTTTTTAATTTTTTTGGTGGCATAGGGGGGCCTTATTTGTGCCCCCCTACATGCCACTATGCCCAATGACCATGCCCAGGGGACATAAGTCCCCTGGGCATGGCCATTGGGCAAGGGGGCATGACTCCTGTCTTTACTAAGACAGGAGTCATTTAAATGGCGTCTGGGCGTCGAAAAAAATGGCGCAAATCGGGTTGAGGCGATTTTTTTGCCTCAACCTGACTTGCCCCATTTTAAGACGCCCTAACGCCATTTTCCCCCTAATCCGGCGCTGCCTGGTCTACGTGGTTTTTTTCCACGCACACCAGGCAGCGCCGGTCTGCTAGCGCCGGCTAACGCCATTCCATAAATACGGCGCCCGCATGGCGCTTCAGAATGGCGTTAGACGGCGCTAATTTTTTTTACGCTAAACTGCGTTAGCGCAGTTTAGTGTCAAAAAGTATAAATATGGGCCTCAGTATTATGCTGTCTTAGTATTTCGTGTTTGCACTTTTAATTGCAGCAGCCGCGTGTTTAAGAAGAGGGCTTTGGGCACCGGCACATTTTTTATTTAAGAGAAACGTTTTATTTGTTGTTTCCTATGTTTGAGAGCCGATAAGTAAAAGACACATATAGGAAAGATGGAGGAAGAGAAAAAAAAAGCGTCACAATGGAGAAAACAGAAAGCTGCAAGAGTGAGCTGAAAGGCCAGGGACTGGCTTTAAACGGATTGAAGAGGTCTGAGATGGCTTCAGTATTACTCTGCCTTAGTATTACGCGTTTGCACTTTTAATTGCAGCAGCCGCATGTTTACGATGAGGGCTTTGGGCACCGGCAAGTTTTTTTGATTTACAAATTACGCACTGGAGAGAACACAATGCCCTCAGTGACAACATAAACCTTTTATCTAGCAAGGGATAACCCCAGCCAGCCGGCCTGCTGATAAGCATGATTTATTGCCCTGAATGCAGCCTGGTGTCCTCCAGCCAGACAAAGCTAATTAAGCTCCGTGACTTGCTGTAACTCCTGAAAAAGCACAAACCTTATTCATGGGGATTTCTCCTCAGGGGACTGCTTGTCCTGCGCTGCTGCAAAGGCAGGCAGTGAAAAGTGCGTGTTTTGTAAATGTGTATGCGCGGTGGGAATAGCCATTGAGCGCGCGCACACGCGCGCACCTTAAAGGGAACATTGCACGGCATGTTTAACTGCTGCATGTTCCAGGCTCTTCTATGGCATTCCACAGGCCTATGGCAAGACTAACTTGAAAGTCCATAACCAGGGCTCCACCCTGTGTTCTAAATGCGTATTGCACTACACCTCCAAGCAAAAGACTTCACTGCGCTCACATTTTAAAGGCTCTGGCTGGTGAATGGTCTCAATCTAACCGGAAGCTTTGCAAGAGTGTGTGCGTGCTAGAGAAAGCACTGTGCGCACACATGCATGCGTACAGGTCACAGAGAACAATGGTTGAGAAACACGCTTGCTCATGTAATGCCTGCAGCCATGTGGAAATTAGGTAAAGGGCGGAAGACAAACAAAACAAGTACAGTGCAAGCGCTGTGCAGCCAAAACATTAAAAAAGTCCCCCAAAACAGTACTTGGGCTTCAGGACACTGATAAGAGCAAACACACGAGGGGTAAGCATTTGTAAATGCAGAAAATATGCTACAGCCAATAGAAACGTAGGAAAAGTAAGTGGCAAGCACATGAACCAATGAAAATCAAGCTGTGGGATGTAAGCTCCTTTTAAGATTTATGTTAACAATAGATTTCACAAGCACAGAACAAGCAAAACCTAACAAGGACTCTTGTGAGATTTTTTAAGCTTTCTTATACTGCAGCAAATGGGGATGTTTGGCTAACAGCAATAAACCCACACTACACAAAACATTGCCATCATTCATGAACTGGGGGCCTTATTATGAGCTGCCTTTCCAGCGCATTGGGAAGGAGGTGTGCTCAAACAGAAATTACCAATTCTATGTCAGGACCGGAGGATCTGATTATGCTTCTCTTTCATGTTTTATTTTCTCAGCAGCTAATCAAAAATAAGATTAAAAACACTACATTTCCCATAAAAACCAACATAGTCACGACCAACCATAGAAAGTCCCTCATATAAAACCTGGTGACATCTTAACACTTCCTCTTTCTTTGCAGAAATAGACACAATAAACACACTGCAATTAAATGTGAGTCCATCATCTAAACAAGAATCTCAGTCTTACAGGAACATCCCTGGAAAATCCTCAAACATTATAACTGGAACCAAAGGAGGAAACAGAGACATCTTGCTTGCCTTCTGACCAACATCCCTCCGATCCTGACCAGAACCTCTGGATCCCTATAGAACTGACTAGACTCAGTGAGCCATAGCTGAAAAATGAAAGATTTCCAATGACAGAATAACCTTTGCGAAAGACGCCTCCTCAAGTCTGTTTTTGCATGATACCTAAGGATAAAAACAGAGCCCTAAAAACCACTCACTGACCCCTAGACAAATGCTAAACGTGTGGGACAAATGATATCTTTGCAATCAAAACATTTGAAATAGCTTACTTATACCTTACGCAGGGCACCACATATTTTCAGGGTAGGATAATCCTCACCTCTGTGTCCTTAATAGAATTGAAAATTCTTGACGCAGTAGCTAGAAAAGTTTCCATTCTGTGTCAGGACCGGAGGCTCCCATTATGCTTGTTCAAAGTTGAGCCACCACTACCAATGCTACATACACAACATGCTTATAATACGATGACTTGAAAGTGGATTCAGATGACCAATCCGCTATCTTCATGGTAGCCTCTAGACGAGACCCTAACGCAAAAGACTTGAATGCCATAGCTCCCCTAGCAGAATGAGCCCCAAAAACTGAAATGTTAACCACCACTTCCGAAAGAAGCCAATTCATCCATCTAGCCAGTGTGCTGGAGGAAACTGGTTTAAAAGGCTTTTGTAATGCGATGAGCAATTGTCCGTCTGAGTCCAGACAAAATTCACTATTAGCGGCATCACAGGCTTGGAGACATCAATCAATCAATCAATCAGGGATTTGTAAAGCACACTACTCACCCGTGAGGGTCTCAAGGCGCTGAGGAGGGGAGGGTCGAGAAGGTGGAGGGGGGAGGTGCTGCTACTGCTTGAACAGCCAGGTCTTGAGAAATTTCCTGAAGGTAAGGAGGTCTTTGGTTTGGCGCAGGTGGGTGGGAAGAGTGTTCCACATTTTGGCGGCGAGGTGTGAGTGTAGGGTGTGGTGGCAGACAGTGTTGAACGCGGCCAAGAGGTCCAGGTGGATGAAGGCCGTGGTTTCCCTGCTGTCCAGTATGGTACTGATGTCGTCAGTGGCGGCGATGAGGGCGGTTTTGGTGCTTTGGTTGCTGTGGAATCAGGATTGGGAAGGGTCCAGGGTGCGGTTCTCCTCCAGGGAGCGGGTTCTTTGTCTGTTGATGGCCTTCTCGATGACTTTTGCTGGGAAGGGGAGAGGGGAGATAGGCCGGAAGTTCTTGAGGTCCTTTGGGTCCGCCTTGGGTTTTTTGAGGAGGGCGTTGATCTCTGCATGTTTCCAGCTCTCTGGGAAGATGGCGGACTCGAAGGAGCTGTTGATGATCTTCCATAGTTGGGGTGCGATGATAGAGCTTGCTTTGTTGAGGATGTGGTGAGGGCAGGGGTCAGATGGCGAGCCAGAGTGGATGGTGTTCATGATTTAGATTGTGTCATTGTCGTTGACGGGGGTCTAGGAGAGCAGGAGGTTGGTCGAGGTGAATCTGTGGTGTTGGTGGTTGCCGGGGGGGTCAGGGTGCTGACTCTGTTGTGGATGTCTGCAATCTTGCGGTGGGAGGAGGAGGCTAGGGAGTCGCAGAGGTCTTGGGATGGTGGGATGGCGTTGACGTTGGAGCTGGGGTTGGAGAGTTCCTTCACGACGTTGAAGAGCTCCTTGTGGCTGTGTGCGTTGTTGTGGATTCGGTCTTTGAAGGCGGTTCTTTTGGCAGCTCAGATGAGTTGGTGGTGTCTGCGGATGGCATTTTTGAAGGCTGCGTGGTTGTCCATGGTCTGATTGGCGCCACTGTCTTTTGAGACTTCGCCAGCTTTGCTTAGATTCGTGGAGGTCGGCGGTAAACCAGAAGGCCTTTCTGTTGGTGCATCTCTTGGAGGGATTCTTGATTGGGGCGAGAATATCGGCACAGGTGAGTGGGTTTTGAGAGAGGGTCGCGATAAGTTGGTCTTCGGTGACCTTGTTCCAACTGCAGTGGGAGATCCGTTGTGGGTGGTGGTGTGTTGTGGGTTTCTTGAAGGAGAAGTGGATGCAGCGGTGGTCTGTTCGGTGGAGTTCAGTGGTGTGGCTGAAAGAGACGTGATTGTTGGCGGAGAAAATAGGGTTGAGTGTGTGTCCTGTGGAGTGGGTTGGTGTTGTGAAGAGCTGTTTGAGGCCGAGGTTTGAGAGGTTGTTGAGCAGGTAGGCGGTGTTGTTGTCGTTGGTGTTCTCGATGTGGAAGTTTAAGTCTCCGAGAAGTATGTGGTCAGTGGATGCGAGAGCGTGCATGCTGATGATGTTGGTAATGGAGTCACTGAACTGCTGTCGTGGGCTGTGGGGCCTGTAGACAAGGGTACCTCGAAGGGTGGTGTTTGGGTCAGTGTGGATTTGGAAGTGCAGGACTTTGGCAGTGCTGAGGGCGTCTTCGGTGTTGGTCGTGATCCTGAGGGTGTTTTTGTGGATGATGGTGATGCCTCCTCGTGGTTTGTTGGAGTGGTCCCTGCGGGTGATCTTGTAGCCGTCCGGGATGGCTATGGCGATGTCAGGCACTGAGGAGGGGTTCATCCAGGTCTCAGTCAGGAAGGTGATGTCTGGGGAGGCTGAGTCAAGTAGATTCCATAGCTCTACTGCGTGCTTGTGGACGGAGCGGGTGTTGAGGAGCATACATCAGAGATGGTTGTGTCCTGCCTTGGTGGGTGTGTCGTTGGTGTGGAAGCTGGTGAAGGTGCAGTTCCGGCAGGAGAATGGTCCGCGGGTGGTCTGCGGGGAGGCTTGAAGGCAGGTGGGAGAGCGACCGGTGTTGAGGGTGCAGAGGGTGGTGGCGTTGTAGTGAAGATGTGTGTGGCGGCGGTGGGGACGACGGGAGCCAGGGGTTCTTTGGCGCGCTGGTGGCGCACCCGCTGTGCACCCACGCAGTGGCCGCCATTAAGTAGGAAGGTGGGGGGAGGAGAGGACAGCTGGAAGGGGGGGATGAAAAACGGTGTGAAAAAGGGTGCAGAGCCAAAAAGGCGGTGCGGCCGCGGGTGTAGCAGCGGCGGGGGAGAGAGAGAAAGGGGGAGAGTGAAAGTGAGAGAGAGCGGAGTGAGAGAGAAACAAGGAAAAGGAGCACTAAGGGACATTAGTGGAGCATAGAGCAAAGCAAAGCAAAGCAAAAGGAGGAGAGAGGCAGAAGGTAGCCTAGTAGGAAAGCAGAGCTCTCCCACTAGACACCAGGAATGAGGTGCAGGGAGAAACCTGCTGGTGGAGTAGAGCCTCGAACTCCTGACAGGGGTCAGGAGTTCAGAGGAGCCAGGAGGAGGAGTCACTGACCAGACATTGTACCACACATAGTTTATAATCATTAGGAAAAGATGGGTAAGAGACCAACCTAATGCTGGTCTTGGTTCTCCTGGAAACTGAAAAACGTATCCCTTCTGGGGGTTTGCAACCTCTGACACTGCTTTGGCAACCCCCCTACCCTCTGAAGTGGCAAGATCAATGCATAGAACACATGGCCTATGGACCTAATGGGCGTCAGGCTCCACCTTCTTGTTTGCTGCCTGTTTGTAGTGTACTCCTAATGAAAGTCTATTATTTACTGTAATAAGAATGTAGCACCAATAGCTGGCACAGGACATTCGCTGAGTGCTGTGGTAAGGCAAATGCTTTTAAATGTATGTTGTGTCCATGAATGCAGGTGACGCCATTTGTGTGAAAGAGAGCATCCAAGTGAGTGTGAGTATATATGCATGCTAAACTGCAAAAGAGTGAGTGACTGGTAGTAAGTAAAAACAAGTGAAAGTGTCAAAGTGTCATTAAGTGAGTTCAAGTGAGTCAGAGTGTTTGAGAAGTAGTGAGTGAGAGAATTACTAGTCACGAGGGTGAGTGAGTTAGAATTAATAAGACTGAGCGTGAAGACGCTGCAAGACTTTTGGGTAGTGTTAATGGGAATTAATATAAGTGAAAATTAGTGAGTGACTGAAAGTGAGTGAGCATAACTGTGAGTGAGAATAAATGCTTACCAGTGAGTGGGAATAAGTGGGAATAAATTAATGAAAGTAAGAAAGTGTGCAAGGTAGTTTGAGTGAGTGAGAAAGTATGAGTAAGTGAGATAAGATGAGTGTGGGTGCAAAAGAATGAGAATGATTGAGTTAGAGTGAGGATAAGTGAGACTGAGTGAGAAAGAATGAGTGAGTCCAGGTGAGTGTGTGATAATTTATGAGTGAGTCTGAATATTATGTTACATTATGTGGATTTGTGCAGTGTGATAATGACTCATGAGGGTAACCAGGTGTTTCAGTAGGTGTTTAGGTGCTATGCCCCACAGCATTAGCCAAAGAGTCAGGTTTTCAATTTCTTGCAGAATTCAAGAAGCAAGGAGAAGGTTCTGATGTGTTAAGGGAGGTAGTTCCAAATCTTGGGTGCAATGTAGGAGACTGAGCAGCCTCAAGTTCTACTTGTGTGAATACGAGTAGTGTGTGCGTGTAGCTAAGTTTAGATGTCTGATTGGGTGGTGAAAGTGTATGCGGTTGCTCAGGTATGCTGGTCCCATGTTGTGCAGTGCTTTGTATGTGTGTATGAGGATCTTGAATTGGATGAGTTTGTGTATGGGGAGCCAGTGGATCTCTCTGAGGTGTGGTGAGATGTGGGTGCTACATGGAAGGTTGAGGATAAGTTTTGTTGCACCATTATGGATGGTCTGGAGTTTGTGTAGGAGCTGTTTGGAGATCCCGGCATAGAGTGCGTTGCCGAAGCTGAGTTTACTTGTTATGAGTGCTTGTGTGATGGTACTCCTTGTGTTCTGGGGCAGCCGTCTGACGCTTTTGTATAGCATGCATAGGAAGGGGAAGCAGGAAGATCTATACAATATAAATATGGCAACAAAAAAACATGAATAGAGCCGCATACTTCTATATAAAGTAGCAAATATAGTGAATGGTGCTCATGACACAGAGAAACATATTTGTTGCCTAATATGTAAACTGATAAAATAAATACTTAAACCAGTAAATGCAATCATATAGAAAACATTCTGTGGAGCACTCAAAATATATATATAATGACCTGTCACCAATAATGGATTAACACATACTCCATAATTAAATCATAATGTCACAATTCCAAAAAATTACGGGTGCAGTGACCAATGTTCCCTGTAAGGCGCGCGCGTGAGGGTGCACGCACCTTTCCTTCCCCCATCGCGCAGGCCCCTTTGGCAAGCGCGCACTTTGTGCTGTTATCAAATGTTCCACCATTCCTATACTTTGTGGTAGTTTATATGCGTTATCACTTTCTAAGCCTAAATAAGCCTTTTAGAGCGATATACGTGCTCCCCTAAGGCAGATAATGCTCATATTTGGATCTGGATTGAAGTCAATGAAAACAGCGTTTAAATGCCGCGGGGAGTGCTTTAAACATCATTTGGCGTACTTTAGCATACAAGCGAGCAAGTGATATTTGTCTTGGAAATTAATGGTTAATGAGCTAGGAAATGCTTCAGAACAGTAGAAAATGTGCTGTTATCAAATGTTCCACCATTCCTATACTTTGTGGTAGTTTATATGCGTTATCACTTTCTAAGCCTAAATAAGCCTTTTAGAGCGATACACGTGCTCCCCTAAGGCAGATAATGCTCATATTTGAATCTGGATTGAAGTCAATGAAAACAGCGTTTAAATGCCACGGGAGTGTTTTAAACATCATTTGGCGTACTTTAGCATACAAGCGAGCAAGTGATATTTGTCTTGGAAATTAATGGTTAATGAGCTAGGAAATGCTTCAGAACAGTAGAAAATGTGCTGTTATCAAATGTTCCACCATTCCTATACTTTGTGGTAGTTTATATGCGTTATCACTTTCTAAGCCTAAATAAGCCTTTTAGAGCGATATACGTGCTCCCCTAAGGCAGATAATGCTCATATTTGAATCTGGATTTAAGTAAATGAAAACAGCGTTTAAATGCCGCGGGGAGTGTTTTAAACATCATTTGGCGTACTTTAGCATACAAGCGAGCAAGTGATATTTGTCTTGGAAATTAATGGCTAATGAGCTAGGAAATACTTCAGAACAGTAGAAAATGTGCTGTTATCAAATGTTCCACCATTCCTATACTTTGTGGTAGTTTATATGCGTTATCACTTTCTAAGCCTAAATAAGCCTTTTAGAGCGATATACGTGCTCCCCTAAGGCAGATAATGCTCATATTTGAATCTGGATTGAAGTCAATGAAAACAGCGTTTAAATGCCGCGGGGAGTGTTTTAAACATCATTTGGCGTACTTTAGCATACAAGCGAGCAAGTGATATTTGTCTTGGAAATTAATGGTTAATGAGCTAGAAAATGCTTCAGAACTATAGAAAATGTGCTGTTATCAAATGTTCCACCATTCCTATACTTTGTGGTAGTTCATATGCTTTATCACTTTCTAAGCTTAAATAAGCCTTTTTGAGCGATATACGTGCTCCCCTAAGGCAGATAATGCTTACATTTGAATCTGGATTAAAGTCAATGAAAACAGCTTCCATGGAAAACAACAACCCCTTCATGGAACATATGCAATTTAAACTGCAAAATCAGCAGCAGCTTGACCCTAAAAGGAAATCTCACCTACTGACCACCTGGACCGCGAACCAACTTCAGCAGTTTCATTACAGATTCCGTCGTCCCCTTCACTATCAACTCCAGGGACTTCGTTCTACTTGGCAATCTCATTTTCCACCAGAGGACCAAACAGACCCCGCTCCACAGCCCTTCTTAAAAAGCCTGGACAACCCTGGACTCAGCCAGCTTGTTACAGACCTAACACACATTGCATGACACACACAGGACCCAATCTTCACCACCGACAGGATCATTTACAACTCCACCTTTCCACTTTCAAATCACCACAAGTCAACTTACCCCTCAGCATCAGCCTATCAATCCGCCGCTAGAGACAAATTTCAGAAGCAGATTGTTTCAACACCCTCAACATGGGCCAACCAAACCTTACCAACAACCCCAACAAGGACACCTCCAACTTCAACGCATGGATCAAGAACTGCGCAGACTCCCTTGTACCCATCAAAACAAACAGACAAGGAAGGGCCAATAAACAAACCAGCCGGTACATGGATGACCCCCGAGAATTCAAACATCACTGCAAACAGCTATAAAGGAAATGGAGGCCCAATGACAAGACCGCCGCCAGAACCACATACAAGGTTACACTCAGATGCTACCACCAGCAACTAAGAAACATCGAAAAATTTGCAATAGCTAAACTCATCAAGGCGAGCGCTAACAGCTGCAGGGGAATCTTCGCCATTTTCGAAGCATTCACCAACAACAAAGCCGTAGTCAACATCATCACCCACTCACAGGAACTCTGCGACAACTTAACAAAATTGTTCCACACAAAACACCAAACATCTACAGTAACGTTTAATAACAACCGGACCCCAGGGACCTCATCAACAACCTGCTCACCACTAACCAAGATGGATGAAAACATTTACACATTGACACAGCAGCGATCATGCAGACGGTCCACTCTGGGGGCCCCACAGATCCATGCCCCTATCACATCTACAATATGAGAGGATCACTGATCAGCAACACCCTCACCCACATCATCAACACCTCCATCAGAGTCACCACCTTCCCAGAAGACTATAAACTTGCAGCAGTCAACTCCCGTCTCAGAAAACTATCTGTGGACCCAAACAAGCTAAGGCAACTTCCATCCCGTCTCACTGCTCTCATACCCAGCCAAAGTGATGGAGAAGACCATCAATACACAACTCCTCAGCTACCTCGAGGTACACCATCTTGTGTACCACACCTTATCAGGATTCAGAAGTAACCATAACACCAAAACGCACTCATTGCAGACACAGACAACATATGAAGCATACAGCATTCAGACTACCGCCCTACACATTGGAATCCAAGAACCTGATCTGTGGGATCCCTCAGGGCTCATCTCTCAGTCCCACACTGTTCCTATTCAACATCTACTCTGCATACTAAAATCATCTGATCCCAATGCATATCCTTCATATCCTACGACGATGACACCCAGCTCATTCTATCCCTGACCTACAAGACAACCACCACCAGAACCAACTTCACCAACTTTCGGAGACAAGAACTCTCCCTGGGCATCCACCTGGTGGCCAACAGAGCTAGGATCTACACCAAAACCCCCTGACCATGACAGAAACCTGGGAATCATCCTGGATGATAGACACATCATGACAATGCTTTTCAAGGCAGTTAGATCTTCCTGCTTCATAATTAAATCATAATGTCACAATTCCAAAAAATGGTGGGTGCAGTGACTCATATGTGGCAAATATATAGACATGAAATTTAATGAATATACAATTAATTATAGTAAACTGAAAAAGACCCAAAATGAAAAACTCTAAACTAACAATCAATGCAAAAAACAGTACATATAAACACCATATTAAGCACATATAAGACAAAGTTAATACTTCACTTATTGATCCATACAGTCAAAAACTAACAATCACAAAAAGAAAAAATCATATACAAAGTCCATGATAAGTCCATCCGTAATATGATCCTTATTATTGTTGAGAGATTTCAGTTGCTAGTGTAATCCAGCCAAGGTAAATGCTGCTTGTAGTTATAAAGTTGAGCCAAGTTGAGATATGTCACCCATGGTATAATCCAACCAAAGGAACTGCTGCTTGTGATTATGGAATTCAGCCTAATTAAGACATTCAGCCCAGCCGACACGTGTTTCGTCCTGATACGGACTTTCTCAAGGCTGATATAAACAATAACATGAATACAAATATAATTAAAATACAACAAAATTCCAAAACATTAGGCATAATAGAAACTAAATCATCTTGTTCCAGTAATAACTTCTATATTAATAAAAGTGTTCGGTTAGTCACCATCAAGATATTCTGAAAGAAAAATCAAATAAGCCACATGCCATTATGAACCCCACCATATGTGAAATAAAAAAAACAGACACACAATTCTCTAGGTAAGTGTACCCAGTGGTTAGAAGTAGAAAGGGACCAACTAATGCCCAAAATTAATCTGGATGCATTTCCATGCAATATCATAATTGTCAAAATATCACGCTAATCAAAATGGTAAATGTGTAGTAAGTACCTCTTGTATGTAAAGTCTCTCCAAAAGTTTCTGCTAATTTCGTAAAAGTATGTGAGACATGGTGAGATTCCAGCTTTTAACATTCCGAGTTGGAAATCACTCCAGAACTTAGACGTGTTTAGACAACTGACCTGTGTGCTTAAGTCAATCTTTATGATGATTCCTCTTGAAAAAAAGACGACCAAAGCGCAAGACCATGTAGCAACCCGCTCATCTTAGCAGGGCTCCTCATAAAGCCCACACCAAAGTCACTCTAAAAAATGCCAGAAAAGATTCCTATTAATAAAGTAATTAATTCCAGAACCAATCTGATACCACAGCAAGTCAACAATCTAATTAAATGTGAACATTTCCTCATGCGAACTCAAACTATCCATAGACACCCTGGAATAGGAATAGTAAACTGATAATGTATTCCGGTTGTAAAAAAAACGAAAAAAGAAAAAAAAAAAACGACCAGCGTCTTAATAATCTAATCAACTATCCACAATATAGGCAAACAGCTGCATATATTTATGTCAGATAACCAACCCCAAAGTTATTCTGAAATGGGCATAACATTACCGTTTGTAATCACTTAGCATTCCCAGCAAACCAGCAGCATGTCTGCACCAACGAAACAACTGCCACTCGTAACCCAGTCCATGACCATCCTCATAAAAAGGAAAGAAATAGAAAAAGGACAACAGAGTCTAAACTAAATCGATGTGAGACGTCTATACTCTTCAATTGTATGTCATCGCCTGCGCCATCTTAACCCCTTCGCTGCCAGGCCTTTTCCTCCTCCTGTGCTGAGCCTTTTTTTGGCTATTTGGGGCAGTTTGTGCTTAGGCCCTCATAACTTTTTGTTCACATAAGCTATCCACGCCAAATTTGCGTCCTTTTTTTCCAACATCCTAGGGATTCTAGAGGTACCCAGACTTTGTAGGTTCCCCTGAAGGAGACCAAGAAATTAGCCAAAATACAGTGAACATTTAGGGGGTTATTCCAACTTTGGAGGAGGTGTTAATCCGTCCCAAAAGTGACGGAAAACTGACGGATTTACCACCAGCCGTATTACGAGTCCATTATATCCTATGGAACTCGTAATACGGCTGGTGGTATATCCGTCACTTTACCGTCACTTTTGGGACGGATTAACACTCCTCCAAAGTTGGAATAACCCCCTTAGTTTTTTTTCAAATAAATGGGAAAAAAGGGCTGCAGAAGGCAGCTTGTGGTTTTTCCCCTGAAAATGGCATCAACAAAGGGTTTTCGGTGGCAAGATCACCATCTTCCCAGCTTTCAGGAACAGGCAGACCTTTATTGGAAAACCCAATTTTTAATACAATTTTGACATTTTACTGGGACATACCCCATTTTTACTATTATTTGTGCTTTTAGCCTCCTTTCAGTTAGTGACCACAATGGGTGAGAAACCAATGCTGGATCCCAGAAAGCTAAACATTTCTTAAAAGTAGATAAAATTCTGAATTCAGCAAGGGGTCACTTGTGTAAATCCTACAAGTGTTTCCTACAGAAAATACCAGCTGAAATAACAAAAATATTGAAATTGAGGTGAAACAAACAGCAATTTTTCTCCACGTTTTACTTTGTAACTTTTTCCTGCGATGTCAGATTTTTTAAAGCAATATACCGTTACATCAGCTGGACTCTTCTGGTTGCAGGGATATATAGGGCTTGTAGGTTCATCAAGAACTCTAGGTACCCAGAGCCAATAAATGAGCTGCACCTTACAATGGGTTTTTATTCTATACCGGGTATACAGCAATTCATTTGCTAAAATATAAAAAGTGAAAAATAGGTATCAAGAAAACCTTTATATTTCCAAAATTGCCACAAGATAAGATGTTGAGAAGCAGTGGTTATTTGCACAATCCCTGAATTCCGGGGTGCCCATACTAGCATGTGAATTACAGCTAATTCGCAAATAGGACATTTCGCAAACAGACATCTTTTTTACACACTGCCTTACATTTGGAAGGAAAAAATGTAGAGAAAGACAAGGGGCAATAACACTTGTTTTGCTATTCTGTGTTCCCCCAAGTCTCCTGATAAAAATGGTACCTCACTTGTTTGGGTAGGCTTAGCGCCCACGAAAGGAAATGGCTCAAAACACAACGTGGACAGATCACATTTTTTCACAGAAAACAGAGGTGTTTTTTGCAAAGTGCCTACTTGTGGATTTTGGCCTCTAGCTCAGCCGGCATCTGGGGAAACCTAGCAAACCACCTCATTTTTGAAAACTAGACACCTAGGGGAATCCAAGATGGGGTGACTTGTGGGGCTCTGACCAGGTTCTGTTACCCAGAATCCTTTCCAAACCTCAAAATTTGACCAAAAAAACACTTTGTCCTCTCATTTCGGTGACAGAAAGTTCTGGAATCTAAGTAGAGCCACACATTTCCTTCCACCCAGCGTTTCCCCAAGTCTCCCGATAAAAATGGTACCTCACTTGTGTGGGTAGGCCTAGCTTCCACAAAAGGAAATGTCCCAAAACACAACGTGGACACATCACATTTTTTCACAGAAAACAGAGGTGTTTTTTACAAAGTGCCTACTTGTGGATTTTGGCCTCTAGCTCAGCCGGCACCTGGGGAAACCTAGTAAACCAGCGCATTTTTGAAAACTAGACACCTTGGGGAATCCAAGATGGGGTGACTTGTGGGGCTCTGACCAGGTTCTGTTACCCAGAATCCTTTCCAAACCTCAAAATTTGACCAAAAAAACACTTTGTCCTCTCATTTCGGTGACAGAAAGTTCTGGAATCTAAGTAGAGCCACACATTTCCTTCCACCCAGCGTTCCCCCAAGTCTCCCGATAAAAATGGTACCTCACTTGTGTGGGTAGGCCTAGCTTCCACGAAAGGAAATGTCCCAAAACACAACGTGGACACATCACATTTTTTCACAGAAAACAGAGGTGTTTTTTACAAAGTGCCTACTTGTGGATTTTGGCCTCTAGCTCAGCCGGCACCTGGGGAAACCTAGTAAACCAGCGCATTTTTGAAAACTAGACACTTTGGGGAATCCAAGATGGGGTGACTTGTGGGGCTCTGACCAGGTTCTGTTACCCAGAATCCTTTGCAAACCTCAAAATGTGACCAAAAAAACACTTTTTCCTCTCATTTTGGTGACAGAAAGTTTTGGAATCTAAGAGGAGCCACAAATTTCCTTACACCCAGCGTTCCCCCAACTCTCCCGATAAAAATGGTACCTCACTGGTGTGGGTAGGCCTAGCGCCCACGAAAGGAAATGGCCCAAAACACAACGTGGACACATCACATTTTTTCACAGAAAACAGAGGTGTTTTTTACAAAGTGCCTACCTGTGGATTTTGGCCTCTAGCCCAGCCGGCACCTGGGGAAACCTAGCAAACCAGCGCATTTGTGAAAGCTAGACACCTAGTGGAATCCAACATGGGGTGACTTGTGGGGCTCTGACCAGGTTCTGTTACCCAGAATCCTTTGCAAACCTCAAAATTTGGCCCAAAAAACACTTTTTCCTCTCATTTCGGTGACAGAAAGTTCTGGAATCTGAGAGGAGCCACAAATTTCCTTCCACCCAGCGTTCCCCCAAGTCTCCCAATAAAAATGGTACCTCACTTGTGTGGGTAGGCCTAGCGCCCACTAAAGGAAATGGCCCAAAACACAACGTGGACACATCAAATGTTTTCACAGAAAACAGAGGTGTTTTTTGCAAAGTGCCTACCTGTGGATTTTGGCCTCTAGCTCAGCCGGCCCCAGTGGTCGCTCCCCTTGCGTGACGTTGGCGCAAAAAAAAAAGATCCTCGGTGCCTAGTGGTTTCTGCCCCCCTTGAGGGCAGATTGACCTAAAATCGGCGGATCAGAAATGGCCTAAATACAATTGGCCCCTCCAGGGGAGTGACCCTAGCCTAAGGGGTCGCTCCCCATCTGTAAAACAACAACAACAAAAAAATCCCTGGTGCCTAGTGGTTTCTGCCTCCCTTGGGGGTAGATTGGCCTAATTAAAATAGGCTGATCTGCCCCCCCAGGGGGGCAGAAATGGCCTAAAATAAATTTGCCCCACCAGGGGAACGACCCTTGGCTGAGGGGTCGCTCCCCTTGCGTGAAATACACGAAGAAAAAAAAACTCCCTGGTGTCTAGTAGTTTCTGTCCCCCTTGGGGGCAGATTGGCTTCATAAAAATAGGCCATTCTGCCCCCAAGGGGGGCAGAAATTGCCTAAATATAATTTGCCCCCTAGGGGAGCGACCCTTGCAAAAATACAAAAAAAAAAAAAAAAAAATCCCTGGTGCCTAGAGGTTTCTGCCCTCAAAGGGGGCAGAAAAGGCCTTTAAAAAAATGCCCCTCCTGGGAGCGACCCTTGCCCAAGGGGTCGCTCCCTCATGCCAATTTCATACAAACAAATCCCTGGTGTCTAGTGGGCATTTTAGCAGCCGGATTGCTTGAAATCCGGCAGCTAAAACACTGAGAGAGACTTCAAAGGGAAGGAAATGGGGTGGGTGGGGTTGGGGGTGGAAGGGGAAGGGCTTCCCCTTCCATCCCTGCCTTGGAGGGGTGGGGGGGAACCCCACAGAGGGAGCGCTAGCTCTCCCTCTGGGCTCTGTGCCCAGGACATAATGGTTACATCCTGGGCACACGAGCACTGTGCCTCAGGACATAACCATTACGTCCTGGGCACAGAAGGGGTTAAATTATGCTTAGCGATATTACTAACCCTGTTTTTATAATCCATAAATGTCACTAAGATTGATGGAACTTACTTATGCGGCCGAAAAACATCAATGTGTTGTGGTACCAAGAATCAAAACGCTTGTAGTCTTTCACTATCAATCCTCATACGAAAAAGAGAAATGAACAGGGGACAATGGAATTTGAAGTAACTCGATATAAGAGTCCATAGGCCTGCAGATAGTCAAAAACTTGCGCCATCTTAGAATGTCCTAATTCAAAATTCCTACAACTATTGACAAGTAAAATATGTCAATAGACACCGCAAAGCTTGAGAATTATTCAAATCTGACAATCATGTTCCAATCAATATTTCTTCGCACAGTCATGATATTAAAAAGTAAGAAGGCCTCAATTTGTGAGCCACCTCGTAATCTCATAAACTGTACAATTCCATGCAAACCCAATATACGTCATCGCCAAACAAATAGTAGCAGCACTAAAATCATCAATCGAAAAAGATAACAAATACATTAGCCCATCTCCTAGGAAAAGACAAAAGTGTGAGAAAGAAGTCAGAACAAAGTGCCAAGCACATGCACATCCCATGTTATGTTAATAAATAATGTCATTAAAAGGGTAACAGATACATTAGCCCATCTCCTAAGGAAAGAAAAAAGTGTAAGAAAAGAGGTAAGTCAGCGTGCCAAAAACATGCACATCCCATGTTGTATTAATGAGCGATTCAATTGATGTAATTAGTGAGATGAAAATATGAAATAATCAGCACATCACTTCATGCAAAGATCACATAACAATCGATCCTAATTAAGATATAAAGCCTCTTCATAAGAAATAATGCATTTCATGATCCAAGATCATACCAAAATTGATGCTTCTAAGTCTAATGATCCACTTTGCCTCACTTCTTCTGAGTGCAATTTCACGATTTCCACGCCTGGGATGCGGCATGGTCTGACTGATACCCATGAATTTGAATTTGGGGATCTCCGTCATAGGATGGTCTTTATTGATATGACGAACTATAGGAGATGACAAATCATTATTCCTTAATGCACGCATGTGTTCCTAAACCCTCTCCTTCAAAGGTCTGATGGTACTCCCTACGTAGATCTTGCTACACTCACAAATCAATATGTAAACTATGAATTTGGTATTACAATTGATAAAAGACAAAATCCTGTACAGCCAAGTACAGCCAACACGTGTTTCATCCTATGAGAAGTTACTCTCTTAAGGACTTCATCAGGGCTTAGTTAAATTGCTATGTTAGGTAAAGAAAATTCCAAATGTTTGATGAATAACCTTATATCATATATTACATCCAAAACATAATTGCATCGAAGTAAACTTCATATATATCTCTCGGAATAAACTATCAGAGTATACGTAGGGAGCCAATCGTGGAGTCAAATACACCCCGCAACGTCCCAGTTACAATGAACAGTATAATTTATTTTGACAATTATGATATTGCATGGAAACACACCCAGATTAGTTTTGGGCATTAGTTGGTTCCTTTCTACTTCTAACCACTGGGTACACTTACCTAGAGACTTGTGTGTCTGTTTTTTTGATTTCATATATGGTGGGGTGCATAATGGCATGTAGCTTATTTGATTTTTCTTTCAGAATATCTCGATGGTGACTAACCGAACACCTTTATTAATGTAGAAGTTATTAATGGAACAAGATGATTTAATTTCTATGATGCATAATGTTTTGGAGTTTTGTTGTATTTTAATTATATTTGTGTTCATGTTATTGTTTATATCAGCCTTGAGAAAGTCAGTGTCAGGACGAAACACGTGTCGGCTGGCCTGAATGTCTTAATTAGGCTGAATTAAATAATCACAAGCAGCATTTCCCTTGGTTGAATTCTACAAGGGGTGACATATCTTAACTTGGCTCAACTTTATAACTACAAGCAGCATTTCCCTTGGTTGGATTACACTAGCAAATGAAATCTCTCAACAGTAATAAGGATCATATTATGGATGGACTTATCATGGACTTGTATATGATTTTTTCTTTTTGTGATTGTTTGTTTTTGACTGGCTCAATAAGTGAGGTATTAACTTTGTCTTATATGTGCTTAATATAGTGTTTATATGTACTGTTTTCTGTATTGATTGTTAGTTTAGCGTTTTTCATTTTGGGTCTTTTTCAGTTTACCATAATTAATTGTATATTCATTAAATTTCATGTCTATATATTTGCCACATATGAGTCACTGCACCCACCATTTTTTGGAATTGTGACATTATGATTTAATTATGAAGCAGGAAGATCTAACTGCCTTGAAAAGCATTGTCATGATGTGTCTATCATCCAGGATGATTCCCAGGTTTCTGTCATGGTCAGGGGGTTTTGGTGTGGATCCTAGCTCTGTTGGCCACCAGGTGGATGCCCAGGGAGAGTTCTTGTCTCCGAAAGTTGGTGAAGTTGGTTCTGGTGGTGGTTGTCTTGTAGGTCAGAGATAGAATGGGCTGGGTGTCATTGTCGTAGGATATGAAGGGTATGCCTTGGGATCAGATGATGTTAGTATGCAGAGTCATGTAGATGTGGAATAGGAACAGTGTGGGACTGAGAGATGAGCCCTGAGGGATCCCACAGATCAGGTTCTTGGATTCCAATGTGTAGGGCGGTAGTCTGAATGCTGTATGCTTCATATGTTGTCTGTGTCTGCAATGAGTGCGTTTTGGTGTTATGGTTACTTCTGAATCCTGATAAGGTGTGGTACACAAGATGGTGTACCTCGAGGTAGCTGAGGAGTTGTGTATTGATGGTCTTCTCCATCACTTTGGCTGGGTATGAGAGCAGTGAGACGGGATGGAAGTTGCCTTAGCTTGTTTGGGTCCACAGATAGTTTTCTGAGATGGGAGTTAATTGCTGCAAGTTTATAGTCTTCTGGGAAGGTGGTGACTCTGATGAAGGTGTTGATGATGTGGGTGAGGGTGTTGCTGATCAGTGATCCTCTCATATTGTAGATGTGATAGAGGCATGGATCTGTGGGGCCCCCAGAGTGGACCGTCTGCATGATCGCTGCTGTGTCAATGTGTAAATGTTTTCATCCATCTTGGTTAGTGGTGAGCAGGTTGTTGATGAGGTCCCTGGGGTCCGGTAGTTATTAAACGTTACCGTAGATGTTTGGTGTTTTGTGTGGAACAATTTTGTTAAGTTGTCGCAGAGTTCCTGTGAGTGGGTGATGATGTTGACTACGGCTTTGTTGTTGGTGAATGCTTTGAAAATGGCGAAGATTCCCCTGCAGCTGTTAGCGCTTGCCTTGATGAGTTTAGCTAGTGCAAATTTTTCGATGTTTCTTAGTTGCTGGTGGTAGCATCTGAGTGTAACCTTGTATGTGGTTCTGGCGGCGGTCTTGTCATTGGGCCTCCATTTCCTTTATAGCTGTTTGCAGTGATGTTTGGATTCTCGGGGGTCATCCATGTACCGGCTGGTTTGTTTATTGGCCCTTCCTTGTCTGTTTGTTTTGATGGGTACGAGGGAGTCTGCACAGTTCTTGATCAATGCGTTGAAGTTGGTGGTGTCCTTGTTGTGGTTGTTGGTAAGGTTTGGTTGGCCCATGTTGAGGGTGTTGAGCCAATCTGCTTCTGAAATTTTTCTCTAGCGGCGGCTTGATAGGCTGATGCTAAGGGGTAAGTTGACTTGTGGTGATTTGAAAGTGGAAAGGTGGAGTTGTATATGATCCTGTCGGTGGTGAAGATTGCGTCCTGTGTGTGTCATGCAATGTGTGTTAGGTCTGTAACAAGCTGGCTGAGTCCAGGGTTGTCCAGGCTTTTTAAGGAGGGCTGTGGAGCGGGGTCTGTTTGGTCCTCTGGTGGAAATTGAGATTGCCAAGTAGAACGAAGTCCCTGGAGTTGATGGTGAAGGGGAAGACGGAATCTGTAATGAAACTGCTGAAGTTGGTTCGCGGTCCAGGTGGTCAGTAGGTGAGATTTCCTTTTAGGGTCAAGCTGCTGCTGATTTTGCAGTTTAAATTGCATATGTTCCATGAAGGGGTTGTTGTTTTCTATGGATGTGGAGCATTTTATAGTGTCCTTGATGATGGCGAGCCCTCCTCCTGGCTTGTGAAGGTGGTCCTTATGTGTGATCTTGTAGACTGTTGGGATACCCACGGTGATGTTGGGTGCCAACATGGAGTTGACCCACGTTTCCGTGAGGAAAAGATGGTCTGGCGCATTGTTGCTGAGGAGAATCCAGAACTCTGACATGTTGCTGAGAGATCGTGTGTTGAGAAGCATGCATGCAGGTGGCAGTTGGGATGCAGGATTGGTGGTGTTAAGTCGAGGGATTGGTGGAGATGCTATTGCTTGAGGGGTGTGCATGGGTGTGCCGCTGCAGGAGAACTGGCAATGGGTGCAAGTGAAAGCTGCTACCATGGTATGTGGCATGGCGCAGCAATAGAAGCCGGAGGAGAGATGTCATGTCACAGGTCGAGCGATAAAAGATGTCCTGCAGTGTATCGCTGGGGTTTGATCAGATCAGGGTTCCTGGTGCTGGGCGCAGATAGGCTTCTGCTAGCATACTGTTGACAATTTTTAGCATATCTAATACTGGCACTAACATGGTAGAGAAACACTTTGCATATGGGCCAGCAATCGAAATATGAAATTGTTGACATACTAGAGGAACTTGTAGGTATAGGAGACTCCCATTGCAAAATGCTGACACTGGCTTAAGGGAGAACAAGTGGGGCATTAGGGGGGGGAGGGGTTGGTAACCATGACCAAATTCTGGCCCTAACATACAGTAAGTGATTTTCAACACAAGGGTCACCCATGGTATATAGTCAGCACTAATGGTAAAACTGTAGCACTTGTAAAATGTATGTTGTTTTTGGCCTAAGAGGCAACCATAGCACATTAAAAAAATGGTGTCAGCTCATTAAGCACAGCAGTTTTCATTGACCTTGCATACGAAGAAAGGTTTTGTATATTTAATGAGTGCCCTTTTAGTCATATACTTGTTTAGCAATTTTATGTTATAATTGTGCTTTAAAACGCACTATTTGACCCTTTTCTTTTTCAAAATTTTCCCGGGGAACTAGGCACCTCAAAATCCCCTCGAAGTGGTCAGACTCACTCGCTACTCTTTCTTCTTTACATTTCAGGGCAAATATAATGCCCGCCACCTTCAAAGATCACCAGCAGTCCCTGCATGAACGGGAGGAAAACAATGCCTTAATGAGCACTTTTTACTTCCATAGCTTTTACTGAGACCAGGAATTTACATTTAGGTTTTGTAAAAGAAATAATTTCAGCAGTGCAATGCACACTCCTCTAAATAAAAAATGAACTAAAAAGCAAACACATATGTGAAGAAGTTGTTGCTTAGTTTCATTATTGTTGATACATGAAAAATGAAGTGTGTGAATAAAAGCTTTACGTCTGTGTGTTGCAAAGGTGATAGTGCTCTGTAAATGATCAGTCATCAAAAAATATATCGACAATAAGGAATAATTTTAGCTTGTAACATCATTCATATTTGATATAGGGTGTATTTCAATTAATACATGTGCACTTAAACAAAATTGAAGTTTTTTAAATCTCTTTTTCCCCTTTTGCTATGATTTATTAATACATTTCTCATTGTGCTACACAATAGGGGAACTATTAAATCATGGTTCTTTGTGGTATAAATCATTTAATCTTCTGGCACTGCTCTGTTTTCTCTAGCATTCTCTTTAGACAAATATATAATTTTTCATATAATACAAAGAGACAGGACCAAGGTTCTCCTGGAATATCATATAAGCATCCTAAAGGTCTTGTGGCATCATTTCCTGGGAAGGTCCATGATCAAAGGTCATAATAATGTCACTTCCTGTGATGTTATTAACATCAAGGGTATTTGACGTCACTTCCACTTCCTCTGGCATTTTGGTGATTTGTCGTTCATAAACATGTCTTACGGTTGCTATCTTCCTGTTTATATTCACCTACCTCCTATTAGCCCTTGGTCTCTCTCCCCTGTCTGGCTCTGTCCCTGTGTGTCTCCCTTTATTAGGTCTTGCTTAAGAAAGTGCATGCGCTGTCACTTGTGAGACATTTTGTTAGCTTAAAGTGAGCTAAAAGTCACCTTTTGCTTACCATAGGTTGACTTCATTGTCACTCGTATTTCTCTGCTTCTCTTCAGCTAGCTTGTGCCTGCTTCATTTCCTCTTCATATGTTTGCCCCTCCCCTGGAGCATGGCCCAGATGCTTGCTTTCTTCCACTGCTCACACTTTTGGAATTACTTTTGCTTTTTCTTCTGTTCCCCTCCATTTTGTTGCTTGCCCCCTCCGATGTCTGTGTTTCTCTTTGCCCCACTTGCAGTCTGTGTTGTTGCTTACCCGCTCCCACCTTCAGTGCTGTTGCTTGCCCCCTCTGTGTTGTTGCTTGACCCCAACCACGCTCCCTTGTGCTCTATGTTATTTTTTGCCCCTGTTCTGCATTGTTTGTTGTTTGCCCCACAGTCCCACATTCTTTGATGCTTGCCCCATTGCACATTGTTTGCTGTTTGTCACACATTTGTTGCTTGTTCTCCCATTCTGCTTTGTTTGTTGTTCGGCCCCCAACCCAGCGTTGTTTTTCCTTGCCCCTTGTCCTGCGTTGTTTGTTACCTGCCCCTGTCCTGCGTTGTTGGTTGGTTGCTCGTGCCCTGTGTTGTTTTTGTGCCCCCTTACTGCCCCACCCTCGTTGTTTGTTGCTTGTACCATCCCAAGTTGCTTGTTTCTTGCCCCATTCCACATTGTTTGTTGCTTGCCCTGTCCTGTGTGGTTTATTGCTTGCCCTGTCCCATGTTGCTGGAACATGCTTTCCCGCCTCTATTGTTTTTTGCTTGTCGCCCAGCAAAAAAATTCAATTTTATGCAGCCAGCTCTGGCTGCATCATAGTTCTTTTTTCTAACTTCCAACCACGCTGCTGTACAAGACATCTAAAAGACATTGGTAAAGCCCATATTAGCGCTCGCATATGAGATCTTTTGGCTTTGCCAATACTTGTCTTTCTCTCTCTCTGCTGTCCCTCTCCCCTTTAGTCTAATAGTTTTAAATCACAATTTGTCCCTGCATCTGTGGGGTTACAAGAGTGTTTTGCTTACAGTGTCTGGCAGTGCATTTACGGGGACAAAAGAATATTCTGGTTACATCTGACACCACAATGAATAAGTAGATCCTGGGCAAAATCTGAGAAATTGTTCTTTGAGAGCTCACCATGTTTAAGGAGGGAGAACAGAAAGAAGGCAGAGTACAGGTCATCAAGTAGGATTCAAGACAACAGGGAAAATAATTCCCCCAATGTTTTTTTCAAAATCTCCCTCTTTGCTACTTCCAAGTATTGCCAAGTATGTGATGACAAGTGTCTGATGCTGGATTAACCTATACTTCAGGAACCCATCATATCTTGGCTAACGTAACTCTGCAAAAATATTACATCTTCTCAACAGCGTTATTGGTCAGTGTAATGCTCCCCTCTGCCGCCAACCGCTCCTTACTTGCACTGGGACTGCCTGTCCTCCGGTGCCTTGTAACCCCCTCTGCTGCACTATATTGCTGATCATTGTTGTATTTTATTTTCTGGATTGCTTTGTTGTCTGAATGTTTTTTATTGTTGGATTATTTTTGTTGTCTTGTTCATTTTTTGCCGCTCCTGCCTTTTCTTGCCACCGGTGCCTCCCACAGCCTGCTAACCTCTCCCACCTCCCAGGACTACATATGGATGGCGCAGTGTGGACGGGGAGCGGGCACGCTGCTAGTGCACCAAAAGCAATTCCGTCTGTGCTCATTTGTGCCTGGTCCGCACCCAGCGCCAGAACCCTTGACTCGACCACCACCCAGCGAAACACTGTTGCCGAGCTCAAAGCCCTTGACCCAGGACTCCTCAGCAACTACTGTCACACCGCCCCCCACTCCACGGCTGGACCTTTCACCTGCCAACACTGCCTATTCTCCTGCAGCACCACAGCTCCAGCAAACACGAGGGCCACCACCACGCTGACTTCAGCCATCCCAGACCAGCTTCTCTGCCTCCTGCTAAATGCACTATTGCTATGCAAACATGCCACCAAAGTCTGGGACATCATCACCTCCCTCACCTCAATGTCTTTTTCCTCACCAAGACGCAGCTCAACCCGCTTCTACATCTGACATAGCGGCTGCCACGCCTGAAAACTATAAGATCACTCACTGAGACTGCATCAACAAGCACCGAAGTGGAATCACCATCATTCACAAGGAGAACGTTCACTGCACCACCACCACAGATGTCACCCGGATCATGAAGCACCTCAACTTCCAACTCTGACCCGACAGCAAAACCACCCTCGCCTGCAAACCCCCAGGACTTCACCCATCTTTTGCGACGCCATACGTCTTCATCGCACCACTCGCCTTAGTCTCCGAAAACTACATCTTACTCAGAGACCTCAACTTTCACCTTGACCACTTCAACAATACCAACACCGCCAACCTTCACGAAAACATGAACAACATTGGCCTCACCCAACTGGTCACTGACCCCACTCACATCTCAGGCCACACTCTCAACCCGATCTTCTCGGCCAGGGACAGAATCAGATACAGTCATGTTGTTAAGCTCACCAAGACCGACCACACCGTTGTCCATTTCACCATTGCTGGATTCCTGGCACCATCCCCAAAGCAGCCTGTATGTCACACTGCAGCTGTAACAAAATCTCAGAAATTCAGTGGACTGACACCCTCAACACCTCCCGCCCGTACACCACAGCCAACCTCGAACAGGCAGTCAAGAACTTCTCCACCTGGGTCACAGACTGCACCAACATACTTGCCCCTTACAAACCTACCAATTCCAAAAGATCCTCCAAGAAAGCCAGCTGGGACAAAACCGAGCTAAGAACCTCGAAGTGTACCAGCAAACAACTCAAAAGGAAATGGCGCACTAGCAGATGGCCCACATACTGAACCACTTTTAAAACCACCCTCAACCAAAGAAAATAACCCTCCTGGCTGACTGCATCGAAGTAAGCCACAGTAAGGAACTCTTCAACATGATCAGAGAGTTCTTCAGCGCCATAGCCATTGAAAAAAACATCACCCCTTCACAAGAACTCTGTAATTTCCTGGCTGACTTCTTCCACAACAAGATCTCCACTATCTACAGAAACTTCGAACCCCAACCCAGTGAATTTCTCAGCCACCTTGACCCCACAAACGATGAGCACGACCACCTGCTCACCACCTAGGACCAGCTCACCACTCAAGACACCACTGTCATCATGAGCTCCATCCACTGAGGAGCACCCATGGATCCATGCTCCCACCTCATCTTCAGGCTTGGGAGCACCATGATCACCAGCGAGCTCACCACCATCCTCAACGCATAGATCACCATGGCCAAATTCCCTGATGAAAGGAAGCACGCAGAAGTCAAGCCCCTACTCAGGAAACTGTCCGCTGACCCCAACAAGCTCAAGAACTACCGCCCCATTTCTCTGCTCCCCTTCCTTGAGAAGGCCATCAACCTCCAAATCACAGAACACCTGGAGAACCACAGTCATCTGAACACCTCCCAATCCGGATTCTGCACCAATCACAGCACGGAAACTACCTTGTTGGCAACCACTGATGACATCAGATCACTCCTAGACCAAGGAAAAACAGTGTTGCTGATCCTGCTCGACCTTTCAATAGTGTTTAACACAGTATCACACCACATCCTGATCAAAAGACTGCACAACATCAGAGGAAATGCTCCATCCTCACAGGTAGAACCCAGAGAATACGCCTCCAGCCCTTCGCCTCAGAACCTAAGAACAACAACTGCGGTGTTCCTCAAGGTTCAGCCCTCAGCCCCACCCTGTTCAGCACCTACATGACAGCTTTGGCCAACGCAGTAAGATTGTATGGACTAAACATCATATCCTATGCCGACAACACCCAGTGCTTCCTTTCACCATCAGAAGACTCTGACACCATGTTAACAAACTTTCACAACTGCATGACGAACGTCGCTGAAAGGATGAAGGCCAACTGCCTCCAACTCAGCATAGAAAAGACCAAAGTGCTGATCTTCGGAAACACCTCCACATGGAACGACGCATGGTGGCACTCCAAACTTGGACCCCCACCAACACTGACAAGCCAAGCCCAAAACCTTGGCATCAACCTGGACAGTAAGCCGACCATGACAAAACAGATCAGCTCTTCCTCCTGCTTCCTCACTCTCCGCAAGATTTTCAAGTGGCTCCCCATCGACACTAGACGCACCATCACTCAAGGCCTAGTCACCAGCCGACTGGACTACGGTAAACCACTCAATGTAGGTATCACAGTACAACTCCTCAAAGGACTACAGACGATACAGAACTCAGCAGCCAGAATCATCCTTGACCTCCCCAAGTGGACCCACATCACCCCCCACCTCAAGATGTTTCACTAACTCCCCATTCAGAAGAGATGCCAGTTCAAGATGCTGATCTACGCCTTGAAGGCCCTGCACAACCTAGGACCAGAATACATCAACCACCTACTGAATTTCCACCTCTCGTCCAGACACCTGCGCTCAGCCTCCCTCTTCCTTGCCCACACACATTACATACATCGCAGCAGCAATGAAGTACACTCCTTCTGTCACCTCACCTCGAAATCTTGGAACAGCCTCCCACTTCATTCTCCCTGCTGGAATTCAGAAGAGGACTCAAGATCTGGTTATTTAAATGAGCCCTGCCAGCAGTAATTATCAGTGCCTTGATACCCTCATGGGTGATTAGCTGCGCTTTACAAATCCATTTGGATTGGATTGGATTGTACTTTTAATGGGCCAGCTAACGGTATATGTTTGTGGCATTAGAGGAGAGTGAGGAGAGTCTAAGATAAGCCAAACTTTGGCCTTGGTGTATCTAAATAAAGCAAGTATAGCCAATAGGTCTGGCCGCCAGCATTTTGGCTTTGACAATTGAGGATTTGTTCTTTCATGATTTTTACAAAACGTTATTGGTGGCAAAGCTGCTAGGCTGTCATCAAGCAAAAAGAAATCGACTGATGGCAAAATATTTTATGGTTTCACAAAGCACTTTAACCTATTACCAAGCAATCTGCAAAGTCGGAATTCATAGCAGTCCTCCCTTTGTTTATCCTGGGGTTGTTCAAAGCAAAAGCATCAAACATTCATTGGGGCATGTGTCTGTGGTTCAGGTGATGCTGATCCCAAATGAAATCTGAACAAAGACTATGTCAGAGTGGTCTTTGGATTAGGGCTTTCGGTCGTTGCGATCAGTTCCACTGCACTGGGCGCTGAGTCGGGGTGGGTGGTGGGCGGTGGGGGGACTGTGTTTTGAAATATCTTATTTGGTTAAAAAAAGACACTGCTGAGTTCCTCTATGCCCAGTAATTTTCAGGCAACAATAAAAATGTTTAGATAACTCTGGTGATTATTGTACTTGATGAATTGAGATGGCGTTTTGTCTAGTAGTAGTTTGTAAGTAGCGCAGAGGGTTAACATGCCTGCTGTAAAGAACGCGCACCGTGCAAATGCTATGAACTGGCATCAATGAGCTGCATGCAAACTGCAAGGTATAGGTTAGAACATTATGATTTTCGTCCGACCTTTAATTATCCTAATGTTGCTAAGAAAGGTTTGTTTGGGTAGAACAAACATGTTTTATTAGTAAAGACAACCCCAGCCACTTTTTAAAATATTTAAATCCTGCGTTTGTGCTTCTCCAGTCCAAGCACTTCTAAAATATACGGTCTACCAGGATGGATGACATGCAACTCATACACCATGTAGTGCTCTTTTTGTACATCACATTTCCTCTATACTGAATTACACATGCATGATTCATTGTCTCTTTATAATACATGTGTGATGTAAAGTACTCTGACATCCTACACTGGTATAAGTAGCATTGAAAAGCAAATGAAATTCATGTGAGAGAAATGCTATTTAGCGATGAGGGGCATCGTTGAAGGTTGGTAGTGAGGGAGTCTCTGAAGAAGCATGCTATTGGGGTGCCAACAAAGGTTGTTGCACCCTGCGCCACCAATGCTAAAGCTGGTCCTGCCTGGGAGCACACTTACACGCTTCTTGGCATGACTGCCATACCTTTAATGGAACACTAGCAGCACTTCCATATAGGGCTGCAATAACTAATATAAACTTGCAATGAAACAGATTCAGCACTTCTGTATAGGATTCCCATATATATTTTTCTCCTGTACCGATCAAGTCTGACCATATTTGTAAAGGAGCTCATTTTCAAGGAAACGATGAAAAACAGATGGCAAAATGATCTATTCTTCTTTTCAGTTCATCTTTATTCGTTTATACAAATACAACCATAAACGCATAATAATACAATAAAAATATTTTTTATTGAATTATTATGCGTTTATGGTTGTGTTTGTATAAATGAATAAAGATGAACTGAAATGATCTATTCTTCAATAGTTTCTCTAGAAATTTCTTTAAGAGCAGTAGATTTTCCCAGGCGCTTCAAATAATTCGACACAGCCTTCTATCTTTTTTGTGACATATGTTGCGTTACTCCTTACTTCCAGCTTTCACATACTCTCGTTTTTCCACCCTACCACTTATAAGTAGATTCTGAGTAGTTAGTGTTAGGATCAACCTAGAAGGGGCATGGTAAGAAAATGAAATGTCAGAGCTACTGCATTCAATATATTGTTATAGTAACATCTCAAAATCCTAGCAGTAGGGGTAGATTAAATAGTGTGTATGCATAGAATTTAACCAAATAGTTGAAGTAAGCATTCAGCCAGAGGTGAATAGCCATCCATTTAATAAATAAAGTTCAAAACCAGGTAGAGCTGAATAGTCTTCTTATACACCTTTTAGTTTCATATACACATGAAAGGCATCACACAGAAACAGTTTTGTTTATATTTCCTTAAATTAACATTTCAGAAAAGTGTATTTTTAATGAATACTGGTTTAGTTCCGAGCACAGAAAATGAGATAAAAAATTAATTTCCCAGCCCTAGTTGCCCTTAGAGAAACCTCTGTTGTTTTGTTGATCTCTTTAGGTATAAGCTAACGCCACAATTGTGTATACAGTAAGGACCCTTTTTAGTTAGTGACTGTGAGACCCATGGCTGACACCTGTAGTCCTGACGGGCCCTAAGCATGCCCTCCTTAGTACGTGTACCCCTGGCAGGCCTTTGTGAGCTGTGGGAGCACTCCAAGTGTGCTCTCCCTAGCAAATATGACTATCTCCAGCTCCCCAGATTACTTGAGACTGGCAGTAGAGCAGCGGGTGATTGGTAGTAGTGCGTTAAGCCATTTTCCCATGCTTGCTGATAGGCAAGTGGCGTACAAGGCTCGCCACAGTGAAGATGTCTCTAACCTTAAGTAACACTGTCATTCCATACATTTTGAAAAAAGGTGTCATATATTGATCTGCACTTCCCCAGAAAGCCTCTTCCCTAACTGCCAAAACTAGTCAAATCATTCCTACTTGAAAACCCAATCTGGAACCAAGGAACTCTAACAGTATGCTGATTACAAACCTACCATGGATCTGCAAAGCCATTGAACACCGAGCCTCTCTTCATGACAACAGTCAAATCAAATCAAATCATAAATATTTATAAAGCGCACTACTCACCCGTGCGGGTCTCAAGGCGCTAGGGAGAAGGGGTTACTGCTGCTCGAAGAGCCAGGTCTTGAGTAGTCTCCGGAAAGCGGAGTGGTCCTGGGTGGTCCTGAGGATGGTGGGGAGGCAGTTCCATGTCTTGGCCGCCAGGTAGGAGAAGGACCTCCCACCCGCCGTGGTGCGGCGGATGCGAGGGACGGCGGCGAGAGCGAGGTTGGCGGAGCGAAGAGGACGGGTGGGTGTGTAGAAGCTGAGGCGGCGGTTGAGGTATTCGGGTCCCTTGTTGTGGAGGGCTTTGTGTGCGTGGGTGAGGAGTCGGAAGGTGATCCTTTTGTTGACGGGAAGCCAGTGCAGGTGTCTCAGGTGGGCGGAGATGTGGCTGTTGCGGGGTATGTTGAGGATGAGGCGGGCGGAGGCGTTTTGAATTCGTTGCAGACGTTTCTGGAGTTTAGCGGTGGTTCCTGCGTATAGGGTGTTGCCGTAGTCCAGGCGGCTCGTGACAAGGGCGTGGGTCACGGTCTTTCTGGTGTCAGCGGGGATCCAACGGAAGATCTTTCGCAGCATGCGGAGGGTGAGGAAGCAGGAGGATGATACGGCGTTGACTTGTTTCGTCATGGTGAAAAGTGGGTCCAAGATGAAGCCGAGGTTGCGTGCGTGGTCTGAGGGGGTCGGTGCGGTGCCAAGGGCCGTGGGCCACTAGGAGTCGTCCCAGGCGGTCGGGGTGTTTCCGAGGATGAGGACTTCCGTTTTGTCTGAGTTCAGTTTCAGACGGCTGAGCTTCATCCAATCTGCGACGTCTTTCATTCCATCTTGCAGGTTGGTCTTGGCGCTGGTGGGGTCCTTGGTGAGGGAAAGTATCAGTTGAGTGTCGTCGGCGTATGAGGTGATGATGATGCTGTGTTTGCGTACGATGTCGGCGAGGGGGCTCATGTAGACATTGAAGAGTGTCGGGCTGAGCGAGGAGCGTTGTGGGACGCCGCAGATGATCTCGGTGGGGTCTGAGCGAAAAGGTGGGAGGTAGACTCTTTGGGAGCGGTTGGAGAGGAAGGAGGTGATCCAGTCCAGGGCCTGTCCTTGGATCCCGGTGGAGCGGAGGCGGGTTATTAGGGTGCGGTGACAGGCGGTGTCGAAGGCAGCCGAGAGGTCGAGGAGGATGAGGGCAACTGTTTCTCCGTTGTCCATCAGGGTTCTGATGTCGTCTGTGAGGGCGGTTTCTGTACTGTGGTTGGCTCGAATCCGGACTGAGAGGGGTCAAGTAGGCTGTTGTCTTCAAGGAAGTTGGTAAGTTGCTTGTTGACGGTCTTCTCTGTGACTTTGGCAGGGAATGGGAGGAGCGAGATGGGGCGGAAGTTCTTCAGGTCGCTTGGGTCCGCCGTAGGTTTTTTCAGTAGGGCGTTGACTTCAGCGTGTTTCCAGCTCTCGGGGAAGGTAGCAGACGAAAACGAGCTGTTGATGATGGCCTGGAGGTGGGGGGCGATGATGTCGTCGGCTTTGTTGAAGATGAAGTGTGGGCAGGGGTCCGAGGGGGCACCGGAGTGGATGGAGTTCATGGTGGCCTTGGTCTCTTCCGTGTTGATGTGAGTCCAGGCGTTGAGGGTGATGGCTGGGGTTGTAGGTTCTGTGGTGGTTGGCTGGGTCTGGTGTCCGAAGCTGTCGTGTAGGTCGGTGATCTTACGATGGAAGAAGGTGGCAAGGGAGTTGCAGAGGTCTTGTGAGGGCGTGATGGCATTGGCGTTAGGGTTGGAGAGCTCTTTGACGATGTTGAAGAGTTCTCTGCTGTTATGGCTGTTTTTGTCCAGTCTGTCTGTGAAGAAATTTCTTTTGGCGGCGCAGATCAGTTGGTGGTGTTCGCGGGTAGCGTTCTTGAGGGCAGTCATGTTATCTGCGGTGTGGTCCTTGCGCCAGGCTTTCTCGAGGGTGCGGCAGGTTTTCTTTGATTCCTTAAGGGTGTCAGTGAACCAGAGAGGTTTTTTGGTGTTGGTCTGTCTTAGGAGGCGTCTGAGGGGAGCGAGGTTGTCTGCGCAGTTGGTGATCCAATTCGTGAGGCTGAGGGCTGCGTCGTTGGGGTCAGAGGGGAAGGTGGGTTGGTTGTCGTTGAGAGTGGAGAGAAGCTGTTTCTCGGGGATTTTGTTCCACTGTCGACGTGGGATAGGTTGTGTGTGGAGGTGGCGAGTCTCGCGTCGGAAGGTGAAGTGGACACTTCTGTGGTCGGTCCAGTGTATAGCTGAAGAGTGGCTGAAGGATACGTGGTTTCTGGCGGAGAAGATGGGGTCTAGCGTGTGTCCGGCGATGTGGGTGGGGGTGTTCACCAGTTGCTTGAGGCCGAGGTTGGCGAGGTTGTCGAGCAGGGCGGTGGTGTTGGGGTCGTTGTTCTGTTCCAGATGGAAGTTGAGGTCACCGAGGAGGATGTAGTCCGGCGAGGCAAGGGCGTGCGGGGAGATGAAGTCAGTGATGGAGTTGCTGAAGAGGGCGCGTGGTCCAGGGGGTCGGTAGATGAGAGTTCCTCTGAGTGTGGTCCTGGGGTCGGTGTGGATCTGGAAGTGCAGGTGTTCGGCGGCGAGGGGGGTGTCTTCGGTGGAGGTGGAGTCTTTCCTCTCCTTAGCAATCTGGCTTCAGATCTAGATACAGCATGGAAATAACTACTCTGAAGGTTGTATTGTAAGGCGTCTGGAGGCCTGGATGATAGGAAATGATATTTTAAGCCCAGACCAGTATGGTTTTAGGGAAGACCTCCATACGCGAGAACAATATCTTAACTTATTGATGATGATCGGTAAATACACGCAGGCCAGGAAAGGTACCCTCTATCTTGCTTTTATGGACCTTAGTTGTGCCTTTGATAAGGTGAACCGGTCTTTATTGTGGGAGAGGTTAAATCAGCTAGGGTTGGATCCTAATATTGTAGAGCTGCTCCGGTATCTCCATTCTGGAACAGTTGCAAATATGAGGGTGGGGCCAAATGGGGAAGGCTCAGAGGCCTTTAAGCTTTCAAGGGGTGTGCGCCAGGGGTGTGTTCTGGCCCCTACTTTGTTCCTTCTATATACAAATGGATTGTCTGATTTTTTGATGGAGCATTGTAGGGATGTCCCAAAGGTGAATGGTATTGATATCCCTGTGCTGACGTACGCGGATGACGCAGTCCTCATGGCCCGCACTATGAATGGTCTCCGGGAAATAGTTAGAGCCTCTTTTATGTCAGCTTTGGGTTTAGAGGTCAATTTTAGGAAATCACATTTTATGGTTTGCGGAAGACCCTTGAGTAGTGTGGGGGAGCTAAGGGTGGAGGATCAAACTATTAGCTGGGTCCATGAGTTCCCATATTTAGGGGTTATTTTTGATGAGAAAGGATCTTGGAAACCCTGTATTGCTAGAAGGGGTGTGCTTTTTCATGCAACAGTTGGTGCGACTTTTGACTTTGCTGTAAGGGTAGGTAGTAAACCTATCGAGCCTTTGCTTGAAATCTATAGGCGGAAATGCCTCCCTGTCCTGCTGTATGGTGCGGCACTTTGGGGGTATAGGGATACCCGAGCCCTTACGGTGGAAGAAAATCGGTTCTGTAGAAGGCTATTGGGAGTTGGACAAAATATCCCTGGTTTTTGCCTTCATCTGGAACTGGAGCTTGAGTTTGTGCAGAACACTATCCAGTTGGCTCCCCTTCTGTTATGGATCTCAATCTGGAGTAACGAACACGCCACTCTTAATAGGGACATCTTAAGGGACTGTTTGGCTTGTGACAATGCAAAGAATATTCCCTGGCTGGCACACATAAGGAAGATGGGCCATGATCTGGGGCGGCCTGAATTGGTTGATTATCCTGAGGGCCTGACTAGTTGTGATAAGAAATGGGCTAAGGATAACTTTCTGAGAATCCAGGAGACCAAGAGGGAGGGGGATGTCCTAGAGAAAAAATCGATCAGGGACTTTATCATGCTAAAGATGTGGGTGGGTCCTGAGCTCTATCTCTTAGAGATAAAGGATGTGAGGGAAAGGTCTCTTATAACTCGATTCCGTTTGGGGATCATTAGAAGTAATCTGTGTTTCCCGCTAGGTCAGTATGGGGAAAAATCTATTAGACCCTGCCCCTGTGGTGGGGTGTCCCAACAGACCTTGTCCCATTTTACATTGTTTTGTGTTTTTTATGCACCGTTTAGAACTCGATTTTTATTACCCCTCCTAAGGCCCAAGGGTTTTGTGCAATATCGTCCTGCTTTTATGTGGTTGCAAATGGCCTCAGATGTATTGGTGTGGAAGGGCCTGGGATCATTCCTGAAGGGAGCTATTACTTGGCGTAAAAAAGTAGAGTTTTTAGAATGAATTCTTTTATCTTATTGTTTTTATCTATGAGGTTTTATATGTTTATATTTTTGATGGGTGTTCTTATTATATATGGTTTTATTGTTATATTTACAAGTGTATTGGTGATTATTTGTTTTAATGGATTAATTTTTTCATACCGAATAAAGTTTACTTACTTACTCTGAAGGTTCTTGATGACATCTGTCATATCATCGTCGATAGCGACTTCTGCCTTCTGCACTTCTGGATCTTTCAGAATCATTTACACCATAGATCATGTCAGGTTCATAAAATTATTTGAGAACAGAAGGGGCTTTCAGGACCAAGTCATGAGTTAGCTCTCAAGCTGCTCTCTTAACTGCAGGCTCCTATTAAATCAGAAACAACTGTTCCTCAGTCTCCATCATGAATTGTGATGTGCCCTAAAGCTCAAGTCTAGCCCTACTACTGTATCTTGAACCCCTCTCCGATAAACTAAAAGATCTGGATGTCTGTGTACACGAATATGCCAATGATATACGTATATTTTCATGCACATGAAGACATCATGCTAGAAAGGCATCCTCGCACTGGAGGCCTATCTCTTAAAAGTACATTGCTGCTTGTCAAATAACTTCCTTCTACTAAACCATCAAAAGAGGGCCCAGTTTACAATTTGGTAAGGGGATACTCCATCAAAACATAGTGGATGTCCTATGCACAAAACCTGCAGGTCATCCACTCTATTTGGAGTGAGGGGAGTGCCATTATTTCTGACAGCAGAGCCTACGCTGGCTCTGCTGGCAAAAATATTTGACCAACGGCACATTGAACAAAATACTTTAGACCGTTTGACCATTAGCAAGATACCTCAGACTGTCTGCCCTATTTAGGGCCGAGGTCCCAATTTTCATTTTTCCTTGCACCACCAGGGAAAGCCGTCCTGAAAAGGAAATCAAAGAAACAACGCCCCCTCCGCCTTTTTATTTTTTTAATAAAATTTCCTTTGGCAGTTTGGTTTTGAAAAACAGAAAGCTTTGTTGAGCAGGCACAGTAAAAATGATGCCTGCTCAGAAGAGTTCCAGTGCCTTCAGAGGAATTTCCACAGTGGTGATCGCTGGAAACACAGAACTATCAGCCAGAGTAGTGCTGGCCCGGCTGCTAGGCCAGTAAATGACATGCCTTTGTCACTCTGACAGACCAGCTGTCATAATCTACACAAAAGCCAAAATTATAACTCACCACCCCTAGAAATAAAAACAAACTGGGCAAATGAATGATTCTCCTTCAAAAACCTTCCTTCTGGCGTCTTACCATTGACAAAAATGTTAGGTTTCACTATCGACACTAAACATTTCTAAACCCACACATCAACAAACTTACCCAATCTATTTATTTCGTCCTTCACACTTTGAACACAAATACATCTTTCACCTGGTCATAGCCTTGGGAACTCCCTTCCTATTTTCTTTATAACACAACCTGTTATACTCACCTTCAGGAAGTTAGTTAAACTCTTCTGTTCTAGTTTTCCCTCAATGAACCACTTGCTAATTTGCCTAGTTGCCCCCCCCCATTGCAACCTTGTGCAGAGTGCACATTACCCACAGTTATTTGTAAAGCACACTTTACACTTTCTTAGGTATAACGGCTTATATTTGGCATGTATTAATGCATTTCTGACATGTTTTAAGTTTAGAGGTAACATTGGGTGTACATTCTGTGTAAACCCACTTGTAGAATTGTATAGTGCAATTGCTACATTATTTTTGATTTATGTAGTTCCACTTAGGTGTACTGTTTTTGTATATGATATGGTAGTTTAGGGAAAATTATTACACACAGCTGTGTGGACACATTTTGATTTTGGATTGATGTGACTTTTTGTGTAGGTGTCCATTGCCATTAAAGCAGTTAGTACTAGATTGGTGAGTGTGACTGGTATACCAAGGTATGTTTAAAAAAAAATCTAACTACCACATTACACACATATTGTATTGTAATAGTATTTAAATAGCACTTACTACCCCTGACAAGGCATTGAAGCGCTTCTTGGTGAGTAGCATGCTACTCCGGAACCCAAAAGGAATTAGAGGTGGATTAGTATAGGGAAATATGAGTACAGTTTTAGTATTATTAGGAGTTAATTTGAACCGCGGATATGTGTGTTTGTTAGTTGGATTGTCTAGAGTAATGGAGGGGTGGAGGAGGGAAGAATCCAGGGAGGTAATAGTAGCAGGGTGAGATAAATGAGAGAGAATTTAGTAGTGTTATTTGATAATACTTACTCATTCCTTCTGGCGAGGTGACACTGAGCAGGTGCTCTGTTCAGTTGAAAAGTGGAGAGGCAATAAAAGATGCCTTCAAATCTTGTTCTTATGTAACATTTGCTCTGTGCTCAGAGAGGTAAATAGCTGAATATTCAAAAGAAGCTGAAGTTGCATTGCATTCAACATCATTATACTATTGCTTACAAGTATTTTTTTAAGCATGCACGAGTCTAGTGCTAATGTACACCGACAATTCCTAGGATCACAGATAAAACAGTTACTTAGCTTCACTTCTGGTGCAAACAGGGATGATTTTTGTTTTGGTCCATTAGCAGCAGCAAGGGTAGGACTTGTATGATCGGGTTCATGGTGGCAGGTAATGGGAAAGGTCGAAAAAAGATAAGTTTGTTGCTTACATATCTCCCAATCCGCCAACTCAGGTGTGGAGGTTTGGCCACCACAGTTATGTCGGTGGGAAAGCACATCGTGATTGGCCGGTGGAAAAAACTGGCTACAGTCCCTCCGCCATGTCACAACTGGTACAGGAACCACAGGGCCCTCAGAAGTTTGATAGGCCTCAATCGAGGTGATTGAGTCTGTTTACCTCTGGAGTCCTGGGACTGGTCTACTGGTGTCCTGACGACTAAGCACCAAGTACCTCCTTTTAGCAGTTTATTTTCAGGGTAGTGAGGCAAGCAGTCAAAAGATTACTCAAGAAGGTGATGTGGGATTAAATACTCAGACATCAATAATGCACACAATAACATTCAATAATGGATTGCCCAGTGAATATTATATTACACTGCTACTTAATACTCCACAAACAGATAATATGGAACACAAGCCTAATTACTGTATATCACATTGTGCTACTTTAGTTTATGGGGCCAACACTACTCTGGAAAATCTTGACAGGTGCTAGCTCCTTTTTTGCTACAGTGAATATCTTCTTTGTATTCCATGACCCACAGGCCAGTTTGTTTACTGTACATTGATGGTTCTTTAAGAAAGGTGACTGCCAATGTTAATTCCTGCATATCAGCAATCTGTAACACCATCAACTTGCAAAATAGCTTAAGTTGCAAAATGCTGCAGTCCAGATCAGCTATTACGTCCTGTTGCTCATTGACACCCCCACCTGCTGTTATTCTGGGCAATGCAGATGGTCCCCGAGATGAAGAGTCCATCCCACCCACAGGTTTTTGCAGCATGTAATGTGCGTGAGTTGGTGGGTTGAAATTAGAACCCAAGCCTGCATTTTAGGATCAGATCACGCCATACAAAACAGTGGAGTTTGGAGGTCACAGGTACACTTGCAAGTGCCAAGGGCAGTTCAGTCTCGGTATGCCATCACGGATATGGTTGAGTCTTGCTTCAGTGCACCTAGGGGCTCAGGCATATTCTGTAAAAGGGGACAACCAGGTCACATACTTGAGCCTCATAGCAGTTCATGCCAGCGCTTGCCAATCAGTCCCAGCCCAGGAAGGGTATTAAGAATCACCTCAAGGCTCAGTGGGGGCAACAAGGACAGCATACTTGTTGACAGAGGCACAGGGCTCACCATGAGCTCCAGCAGTTACACATTTACCAAGACACAAGAATGAGGTTGTCGCTTGTTCAGTCCACTTCTGGATAGTTAATCTACAAAGATCTTGGCTCTTCTCTAGGCAGACTCCTATGACAGAAACCTCCAATGTTTCTCTTTCAGCCAGCAGGCTGACTCCTCATTCATGGTAGGACCTCAGTTTCTCCAGAAGTGGGTTGTTTACTTCACAGGTGATGTCCTCTCATATGACTGGGAAGCTGGTTGTCACAGACTTCAGCCCTGGTTCAGGGATTTCTTCACTACCCTTCAGGGTAGTGTCTTGAATGGTCAACAAGAACGTCTGGAATGGTAGATGCATATTTCAGTCTGTCTCTGATACTCATATTCCAGACAAGGATGGTTTATACTTAATTTCCACTTTCTAAATGATTCAGGCTGGATGGGCCATTTTGTTTATTTATCCTTGGTCAAAATAGATACAATTTGTCTTCAGGTGACAGCAGGCAGGAGGGAGTGGCGCTGGGAATGATCTACTTCCAGACACCCAAAACATGGGCAGAAATAAGAAGACAGCTTTCACGACCTAACACCTTCAAATCTTTCGGGAGTGATACCTCAACAAGAAAAAAAGGGCTGACACTCATCTGGCCTTGTATTTATAAAGATCCCCCTGTCCCAGAGTCCCCACACTCTATAATCACATCTAGCAGGGGTGTCTTGTGGGATGGACAAAAGGCAGGGCATAACCCCTGCATTTATGAAAAGGCAACTGTCTCTATTTCTCCCACACAAAGGCTACAGGACTGCATCAATACACTATACCTATCTGTCAGCAAACCTCCACAACAATTTTGTACAGAATGTCATTAGCAGCACTCCAAGATTGATTCCACTGGGTCCGAAGTCAAATATGACCCCACCTCTCTTACTGCATGCTACCACATTCCAGGGAAAATAAAAGGTCTTCTTTGGGGAAATGGGTAGGATGGTTGGCAAGGATTTGGGTTTGGGAGGTAGAGGGAGTGGCAGTGGGTGATGTGCATGTGTCTGTTGAGGGTGCAGATGCCAGTGAGTCAGGTGTATATGATGTACGTTTTGGTGTGTGTTTTTTCCTGGGTGTATGCTGTTGGGTGAGTGTGGGCCTTTGTGTTCAGTGGATGTTGTGTCTAATGTATGTGTGTGTGTGGATGGGTGTGCTGTTGAGGTGCTGGCTGCGGATGTGGTGGTGCATGTGGGGGTGGTGATGGCTGTGCATGTGGGCGTGGTGTCTGGGTGTGCTGGTGGTGGTGGTGGCTGTCGATGTGGGTGTGGTGGTGGGTGTGCTATCTACGGGTATGCTTGTGGTGGTGGCAGGTGTGGTGTCTGTATGTTGTTTGTGTGTATGTCTGTGTTTTTTGCTGTTTGTGTTTATATGTGGATGTAGTGCTTGTGTGTGTTGTAGTGGATGCGTGCAAAGGAGTGAGTGTGCTTTGGACAGGACTGGGAATAAGGAATTGAGATGGGGAAAGGGCAGGAGTTAGGGCATGAGGTTGGGATGGCTGGGAGGCTGTGGTCAGCGAGAAGGCTAGACCCTGGAATGACCTCTGTAGGCCAGACATAGCACTGTGAGTGCCTTTCAGAAAAGCTACAATTTGTTGCATCTGGCCACTAAGCCTGTGGATGGCATTCAGTAGTGCAGTCTTGCCTACAGAGATTTTCCGTAGGAGGTCAATAGCCTCCTCATTCAGTCAGGGGGTGGGAGTTGTGCCTGCAGTGAAGGAGACGCCACCTCTTTAGGGATGTGGGTTTGGCCAACTGAGAAGGAGCAAGAGGGAGGATGGAGATGGTTCTCTGGGTGGTGGACAAGGATACAGGTGGTAAAGTTGCAGTAGGGGCCGCCACTACTAGGGACAAGTCTTCTTTTGAGGCCTCCTAAGATGATGATGTACTGGAGCTTGTTGCCTCCGTGCCAGTCCCCTCATCCCCCATGCCACTGGGTCCCTTGGTGTCTGTGGCCTCAAAACCTGAACCACAGTGGCCAGCTGCTTCCTCGCCTATATGGCCAATGTCTCCTTCGCTAGCTCCAGATGACAGATACACCAATTTCAATGTCTCTGTGTAAATAGAACTGATCATGAGCATTGATCAAAATACATTATTCAAGTTTTCAGATTTCATCTGCTTTAAGAGTCCAAAATTTGGTTTTGTATTATCATCATTTCATGCATGTAGGGAATATTTTCAGAAACCATTTGGTCACAGTTTTGTTATTACCCATAATAGCTCCCCTATCATGTATGACCTTGACTCTCATATCCATTATAAGTTCTCGCCAGGAACTGTTTAACACCTCTGAATGGGTGGGATTTGTTTTTTAGAATAGTGAACTTATGTCACCAAAAAGAATATAAACAAAATATACATGTGTACAGTATGTTTACAAGGCAACTGATTACATCTTGATGCTTTTATACATTTAAAAAATGAGTCTTAATTTGGGCCTGATATTGAGTTTGGCTGGTGGAATACTTCAACATATATGGGATGGAACCTTTCATCTTCAGAAGTCCCTTTAAGTATCCCATTCTTGACCATTTTATTGATATATCATCTTCCGTTGACAGATTTTTGACCCAAAAAAAAAGTGTAAATAATACATTTTAAATGCATTATTTACACATTATTTTACAAAAAATCAGAAATGTAAAATGGTATGTGGTACTCTGCCTGTTCTGTACCAACAATTGTGTGCCTATCATAATTATTCATCACTAAACAGACTGGCCCACATGCACATTTGTGATGGAGTAAAACATCATGCAAATTTGTCATTTTTAACATAAAAAATAGTAATTTTGTTTTAAGACACATCATGTAGCCATTTAACCTGATGTTTCCAGTTATTTTTGCTCACATGTTCACTCTTGTTTGTCTCTAAAACCAATCTACCACTGTGATGCTTATAACAACCACTGTATCGTACTAGGATTGTATGCTATGCCACCTGTAATAAGGCTAATGTAACATCATGCACAATAGCGAAGGAGCATAACACCTCACCAGTCAAGACCAGTGGCCTGTCTGGTGCTACTGTCCCTCATACCATCAAAGTACCTGATGTATATTTGTTGCTTAGGCAGGCATGTGGCTGCTCAAACCAGTCCTTTTGTAGTGAACACAAATCATTTTACCAAAATGTTATCTACAAATCAAATTATCATACATCTTGGACAAAACTAACACACAACGACTCTTACTCTTCTGCCTTGTACAGACATATGTCAACCTTAATGTTGATGGCAAAATTAGCTGCTGTAACAAAAAATAAGTTATTTAACATGTTGAACTCACACTAGAACTTATCCCCTTGATGCTGCTGTTGGGCTCTTGTCCATTAGGGGGTCAGGGAGCAGCGCACACTCTTCCCATACTCGGAGGACAGGCCGAGCTAGGCTTCTGATGACTTTCTGGTCCAGCATCGTAGGTCCTCCCACCTCTTTTGGAAACAGAGTGCCACTGATAGACCCCCAGGGTCCTCACCTTCTTGGCGATGGCTTTCTACATCACCTTTTACTGATAAGCATTGACCTGTATGGATAAGAAGAAACAAAGTCAAAAGACTTTTGTGAGGTATTGTTTGTCTGTATTGCTGTGAACCAATTTTGTTACATATTTCACAAGCATTTCTAACAAGTCAGTAGAGATTATTTGGCAATATTTTTTCTTCTTCTAGAGAATACACATTTGTAGTGACCTGTGGAGTATCCTCAATAATTGCAATGTCCTCATGTTGCTAATCCAGGCCACAAACATAATCTAGCAAGAGGTCTGAAACCTTTCATGTAGTGAGATACACTCCTGACCAGTACAAATCATTGTGAGCTACTAACAGCTAAACAACTTGTACAATATTAGCACACACTCTCATGCACAGCTCCACTGGCTCAATGCAAAGATTTTTTTAGAGGCAGATATCATGGTTTGGAACACAGACAATGACTAAGGGCAGTATGGAAGGGCCACCGTCTGTGTCAGTGACAGCATGGTTTTGGGTGCTGTATGAACAAGTGTATCTAGTAATGGGACATACTTGTATGGGTGATTGAGAGCCTGTGTCAGTTATGCTTGCAGCGCGGGATATACCTTTCCCCATATGTGGCACCATTACCTGGCTAAAACATACACACACTCTTCCTACATAAAATGGGATGTAGCTTAAATTGAAATAAAAAAATCAGACAACTCCATTACCTGAAAGTTTCTTCTTGCACTTTACATTTCTCTCATATTAACATTTGTCTGCATTTATCACTCATACTACTGGTACAGTGTCTACTGGCCGCTGGAAGGAAGGGCCAAGCAGTTGGTTAAAAGAATTCTGGATTTGTGACTAAAATGAACGGAAAAGTCAGCTTATTCATTCAGGTGACTTTTCTTTTCAATTTACAGACTTTTCAAACATTGTGAAACATCGTTATGTCCCCTGATAAATTATTCAGTTCACTACACTCCAGTCATAACACTTCACTCATGAACAAAAAGGGACAAATTATCCTTTGTGTGAAGAAGAAACAAATTGTTTAGAAAAACATTTCCCATTCAAACATGTTCCTCTGGGTTCCCATAGAACTGGCTGTACAGGGACAGAACCACCATGGTGAGGAGTTCCAACTCCTCAGGGGAGACGTTAAAGGCCCTGTCACATGCTTTGCCTAGCATCCTGGCTCCTAGCGGTTGGTAACAGCAGCAAAAGTGTAGGAGGTGTTGTTGGCTGCAGGTGTAGGAGGCAAGTGAGCTTTTTTGAGATTCTGCGTAAAAGTAAATGGCATACGCGATCCGTGATGGAGACAGACAGAGCCATTGGCTTTCGTGAATACCCGTCACACACGTTAGCCTATGTCTGTATCGGTTGTGGAGTGTTACACCTCCTACGCAGTCAACTTCCGCCAGTGGCGAGCGCTTTGCCAATGTTCTGGCTGCAAAGTCAGGCGGCTGTCATTTTAGGATGCAAACCAGTGTATATTCAAATGTTAAGTGTGCCACCACGACTCAAAATGGTGGGTAGTTTGTTTAGCAATGTAAAATACATACAACACTGTTTTTAGTTAAGTTTCACACTTTATAATGTAATGCGTTACTGTGTTTTACCACAATAGTAACACAGCACATTTTATACTTCCGTTGACAGATTTTTGACATAACAAATGTGTAAATAATACATTGTAAATGTATTATTTGCAAACTATCTAAACAAATATCAGAAATGTAATGTAATTGTTATTTTAAGTTGAAACATAACATAAACATAATGTGTACAATGCACAAAAAGATGTCCTTTTGCAAAGACATGCAATGTGTGTTGATTATCTAAGTATTGTAGGACCATTTCAAGTGATATTTTGTTTTTCTTTAATGCAGACTTTCTAACACTGGAGGTAGAAGAAGACAGACTCAAATCTTCCAACCTTTTCCAGGCCTTGCCCTCATGGAGAAAAGGGACATCATAAAACACATACAGATTGCATAGGCAAACTATTCTGGATTTAGGTCAGCGGCTGGAGCCTAATCGTCTGCCTCACAACAGGAATACAACAGCAATTGCACCAATAGTGAAACTCATGGCAGTACTTTCATTTGTGGCCACATGATCTTTCCAATACACTGTGACAATATCTGGAGGCATGTCACAACCAATGTTCAATAGTATGCTACAAGAAGTCCTTTCTTCCATGATCAGACACATCAACAGCTTCATCCAGTTTCCACAACATTAGGATTTTGCCAATGTGAAGGGAAGATTTAAATTCAGATTATTATGTACGACTAACTTAAGGGCAAAATACTCCATTTGGGATTAGTGAGACATTGCTAACTTACCAGCCTCCACTCCACCAGGGATTGCTGTCAAGCCTTCAGGATGTAAGATCTGCACAACCTTCTCCTCCCAGGGAAAGAGGTGTAAGAGGGAGCTGGGAGAACAACCACCAGTCCTCTGGGCCTCCATATGATGTTTGGAGGCCAGAGAATACACATTCCCCACAGGTCATTTCACCTCTTCCTAATTTACTCCTGTGTGTGCAGACCTTTAGCTACAGCATTCACTCTATCCACTATTCTGGTCCCCATTTGCCTTTTCCGAGATATGGTTGTATTTTGTACTTGTGTTGACAATTCTCCCTCTGTAAAACATTCAGCCCTCCTCCCTGCCATAGTGAGTGTCCAAAACAAAAATCTAGTGCTCCAGATGTTGGTGGAAAATCAATGAAATGAATTCAAAGGGAAAAAAAAGAGGGAGACAAAAACAGAGAAAAACCTGTGTCCTTTGTGTCAAATTGTGCATCAAAATGGTGTCCTGTACTGGAATGGCAAAGGGTGATGATCTGAAATGGAGTGTGTTTTATAGTGTGTTTTGGAGGTGCTCACAGTTGTCCAATATACATCAGGTGTGAGCTGCTAGCATCCATCCAATAGCCACAACCATAGTACAATGCTGCACGGGTCTCGCAATGGACTCCCACCCTCATGGGACCGCTGCTGTCACACCGCCAGCATGACTATGTTATTAAAATATGATTGGCACAACATCATTTAACTTGATGATAGCACCTAACATACCTCACGGCAATTAGCCTCCCTCACTTCTAAGTTGATTGAAAATAATGTAAGTCGTCGTAATGCCACGTTTCACAGTTGATGGCCGTAGAGAGTGAAGACATAAAAAACAAACAAAGATAACTTCACATCCTATTATAATACACATTATTATACACTTTCTTAGGGAAATATCTTCTGATTATAGAGACAATGAGAATGGGTTTTCTCATATCTTTTTATCCGGCAACGAATTATGGACTGATGGGAGACACCCGTCTTGCACTTTTCAACCACACAAACATTTACGTCAATTTTTTATTCATTGCATCTTAATAAATTCACTGTCGGCCTGTGTTTATTTACCCATTGCAGGTCTTGCTCTGCAGCACAGGTCAGTAAGAAAGACCTATGGTAGCTGCTGCTGATGTCCATGAACCCCCTAGTAGCCTGTAGAGTTATCCATTGTGCTAGAAGGAACTCAAATGCTCAGACGCACTTGAGCTACTAGGCAAGTTACAAAGACCTAACACGTTCAGACTTCACACATTTCCCTGAGAATATTAGTGGTAATGAGGATGATGTCATAAAAATGTATGAATTGCTTTTATGTGAGTCATAAAAATAATTATACAATACTTTAGCTGTTTCTTAGATCTACTTAAATTACCACCCTAGAAGAATGAAAGGCTGAGTCGACCTTGCTGGAATTCAAACTCTTCTCCTTTATGGTGAGTGTTAGTCATCCTTTCATCTTTCTTATGAAATAACATCCATAGCAGCAAGTGCCATGTGACACCCTTCAAATAACATTTTGGTGGTCATTCCGACCCCGGCGGGGGGCGGGCGCCGCCCGCCGGGCAGAGACCGCCAGAAGACCGCACCGCGGTCAAATGACCGCGGCGGTCATTCTGACTTTCCCGCTGGGCGGGCGGGCGACCGCCAAAAGGCCGCCCGCCCGCCCAGCGGGAAAGCCCCAGCAACGATGATGCCGGCTCTGAATGGAGCCGGCGGAGTTGCTGGTGTGCAACGGGTGCAGTGGCACCCGTCGCGATTTTCAGTGTCTGCTAGGCAGACACTGAAAATCTTAACGGGGCCCTGTTAGGGGGCCCCTGCAGTGCCAATGCCAATGGCATGGGCACTGCAGGGGCCCCCAGGGGCCCCACGACACCCGTTCCCGCCAGCCTCTTCCTGGCGGTGTAAACCGCCAGGAACAGGCTGGCGGGAATGGGGTCGGAATCCCCATGGCGGCACTGCATAGGATTCCCTGGGGCAGGGGAAAACCGGCGGGAAACCGCCGGTTCCCCTTTTCTGACCGCAGCTTTACCGCCGCGGTCAGAATTGCCCCGGAAGCACCGCCAGCCTGTTGGCGGTGCTTCCTCTGCCCTCTGCCCTGGCGGTTACAAACCGCCAGGGTCAGAATGAGGGCCTTTGTCTACAATTCTCACTATTCTACCCTGAGTACAGAAACATTTATTTAATTTACCAAAACATTTTTTTTCAAACACCAGCTAAGGCTCCCCATATGTTGCTCTCATATGTGAGCTTTTTCATTTGAAGTTAATCAAATCAATTCAAAAGCTTGTCTCTACTAATTAATCATTCCTCTCCCCACCTGAACATTCATTTCAGTTGCATATAAAATGAATCCCATCATAGGCCAGTGGTAGCCATCAGATGGCAGGGATGCCCATTAGAAGCCAAGGATCAGTGCTCTCATAGTTATTCTCATAGTTATTCATTGTTGCCAGGACCATCATTATGTCCAGGATGGCCATCATTGTAGCAGGGAGGTCCAAAATTTGCAAATTATGCCCATAAGATAACTGTTATACCAGACATGACTATCATAATGCCAAAGTGGACCAAGACAATAATATACCTGTCCATGCTTAGAAATATTCATGTATACAAAGACAAGCTCACTGATATACACACACATGCACATACACAAAATACATGAATTACCCCAGTAGTGGCCATTTGGGATGGCCCCATGAACAAAGAAGCAAAGCTGGTTGTCATATGGTGTAAGGAGGGGAAGCAAAGCTTGTTGTAGTGACCTGAAAGTTGTCACGTGGAATGGTGCTAGATGTCTCCAAGGCTCAGTAAACCGAGTGCTGCAAACTGTGGCTCTGTGCCTCCTGAGTCCTAAAGAGGCCTGAGCAATTCCTCTACTGCAGGAGGATGCATGGAATCTATAAATGCTATTTTGTGATTTGGTAATCTATTACCGAATTGCATTATAGGTTTGCGAGTCGGTATTAGGAAGGGCATGTCAAAGGACACCCCTTCCTAATAGCGAGTCGCAGGGGGATGTATTTTGCGACCAGGAGTGCAGTTTCAAAACATTCTCAGTACCACGAACTTCAACTTGGTGGTAACCCATTTGCAAACGGGAAAGGTCCCCAAGAAGCCCCTTCCCCTTTGCAAATGGGGGTGCAAACATTTTTTGAGAGCACGCAGTGGTCCCATGGACCTCAGCCTATTCTTAAAAAATGGAGAAAAAAAAAACAAAAAACTTTGCAGTTTTCTTTTTGTATTGCATCCTTCCCTTTAAGAACTACGCAGCTCCAATAATGACATCCTCTCAGCAACTCCTGCGATGTGGGCACCCCTCTTTGCTGTGCTGCTGAGGCCTACCTACGACTCCCTGTGCCTGCTGCCAGAGGGTCCTGCTCGAGGACCCAATGGTTCCTTCTAGCTCTTCTTGCTTGTGAGGGCTAGCCCTGACTCACCTCAAAGGTAGAGTCTCCTGGACCTTGCCGGTCCCCAAAATTCTGTAACACTCCGTGTATGCTTTCTTGCATTTGCCAAGGCTTTTTGTGGTTCTGCTGACCACTGACCCCTCTGCAATCTGACGCCTGGCGTGAGACAACTTGTGTATGACTCTTGGGATATTCCTGCATTGCCTGGACACCACAGCTGCAATTCTTCAACCACCGTCCAAGAAGGGTGGGCATTGCCCCCTGCACCGCCTGGGCACCACTGGGTGGTCTGGACTCTGTCCCTTCTTTCCTTAGGTCCTTTCCTTCTGGAGTCCACACCTTGCTTCCACCAAACTGGTTATCGGGTCACGACAGCAGCTGGACAACTGAGGTCCCCCATTGACTTCAATGGAAAGTTTCGACACAACTTCATCCCCATGCACCTGGGATCCCTGGTGTGGATACTCTGCTTCTCTGGATATCCACAGGTGCGGGCACTCTTGAACCTTCCTTGTCCTAACAGGTTTCCTCGGGGTCCTCTGGAAAGGGTCCTAAAACTCAAAAATTCCAACTACGACTTCCCTGTGCATTCCAATGGACACTGACCAGGGGTTACAACACTGCACAAGGGGTGCCTGGGGAATCCTTCCTACTTACCTTTGGTGTCTTAGTGCTCTCCCAGTCCTAAGGGTCCTTGGGTGGTAGCTTGGGTTGGTAGTGATTTTCGCATTTCATTTTTTTAGTATATGGTCCCCCCGCATAGGGGCCCATGTTACTTTATGCTTTTACTTACCTGTTTCTGAGTATATTTTTGTATGTTCATATCTCCGGTTAGGAGATACACCAAAGTTTGTTTAGTGTTTGTGTTATAATAAATTATACATTATTTTTATAACACCGGTGTGGTTCTTTCCTGTGTATCTATTACTGACTGACCTGTGTGGTATTTACTTTACATCCTCCTGGCTAAGCCTTAGCTGCTCTCCACAACTACCTTCTGAGAGCTCTGGCTACCTAGAACCTCTTACACTATCACTTAGGGTTGCCTGGACCCACTACAAGGGGCCTCACCTATAGTTGTACACCATATACTGAGCCTGCTTCCTACAGTAGTTGTCTTGTCTGTCAGGGAGAGGATGAGTTGGGTGTCATCTGCGTAAGAGATGACGGTGATGTCTTGTGCTCAAATTATGTTATTGTGCAGTGTCATGCATATGTTGAAAAGGGTGCTGCTGAGGGACAATCCTTTTGGGGCTCCGCATATCAATTTCTTGGTCTCTGATGTGAAGGGTGGCAGACTGACCCATTGGGTTCTTCACATGAGAAAGGAACAGATCCATTTTAGAGTGGATGCTTATATGCCTGTCCTGTGGAGCCTTCTAATGAGAGTGTCATGGGAGACAGTGTTGGAGACTGCAGAGACTCGAGCAGGGTGAGGGCTCCTGGTTCTCTGTCCAGGATGATTCTCAATCACTTTGGCTGGATAGGGGAGCAGGGAGATGGGTCAAAATTTGCTCAGTTGATTCAGATCAGCTTTGAGCTTCCTGATGAGGGCATTGATTTCTGCTAGGTATCAATCATCTGGGGAAGTGATGGACATCGTGGAGATGTTGATGATGTAGCTCAGGGTAGTGCGGATTGATGATGTTCCAAGGTTGTAGATGTAGTGGGGGCATGGGTCCATTGGAGCCCCTGAGTGGATGGTCTGCATGGCTGCTGCTGTGTCATTTTTGGTGAGGATTGTCCTACGGTCAGGTGGTCATCTTGTTTGGTGGTGGGTAGTTTAGCTACAAATTCCCTGAGGTTGGGTTGGTGTGCAAAGCTGCTGGAGATATCCGCGATTTTCTGTAGAGGAAGTTTGATAGGTGGGAGACTGCGATGTTGACAGTGGCAGAGGGCGGGGTGAAATCTTAAATCTTTAATGATCAAGAAGATCTCCTTGCAGATGTTGGAGCTTCCTTTGACGCAGTCCACTATTGCTTTTTTCTTGGTCTCTTTTATTTGCTGGTGATAGTGTCTGACTGCAGCCTTTTAGGTAGTTTTGTCAGTGGTGTTGTAGGTAGCTCTCCATTTACTTTCTAACTGTTTTCAGTGTTGTTTAGTGTCTCAGGGGTCTTCTGGGTACCAGCTGACCTTCTTGTTTGAGCTACTGTGCTTGTTGGGTTGGATGGGTTCCAGGGAGTCTGCTCAGTTCTTGATACAGTTGTTGAAGGTATTGATGTCCTTGTGGAGGTTGTTTTTATGACTAGATTGATCCTTCTGAGGATACTGAGCCAGTCTGCTTCTGTAATTTTGGAAAGCCTAACCTGGTAGAGGTGTTAACTTGAGGTGTGTTGATTTGAAAGTGGATGATGTAGAGGTCAGTCTATGTGAGTGGTGTATTTGATGCTGTTGTTTGTGGTGAAGATGGGATCTAGTGTGTACCCTGTGGTATGTGTTGGTTCTGGGATGAGCTGGGTGAGTCTGATGTTGCTCAAGCTTGCGAGGAGTGATGTGGAGCAGTGGCCATTTCGATCTTCCAGGTGAAAGTTGATGTCACCAAGGAGAATATAGGCTCTGGAGTTAATGATAAGCGGAGCAATGAAGTTGGTGATGAGGTTAGTAAAGGTGGCTCGTGGTCTGGGTGGCCGGTAGGTGAGGGTTCTTTCCAGGATGAAGTTTTCAGAGATTTGCAGCTTGAAGTGCAGGTGTTCCATGAATGGGGTGGTGTTCTCTATGGATGTTGTGCATTTGATGGATTCCTTGAAGATGATAGTGAGTCCTCATCCTGGCTTGTGAAGGTGGGCCTTTTGAGCGACATTGTAGCCCACAGGATTTCCCTGGCAATGTACAGAGCCAAAGTGAGGTTGAGCCAGGTCTCTCTGATGAAGAGGATGTCAGGTTTGTTGTTACTCATCAGGTCCCATATTTCAGTTGTATGTTTGCTGAGTGATCTGTGTTGAAAAGCATGCACGCAAGTGGGTGCTTATATGCTGTGGCATGTGGTTCCGGTGGGGGTGTAGGTGTTGTTGGTGCTTGTATGGTGTGTGTGTGTTGGGAGGTGTTTTGAGGGCGTTGTTAGTGTTTGCTTGGGGTGTGTGGGTGCTGTGAACCTGCAGTGCGTGCAGGTGGAAGGAGTACTGCAGAGAACCGTTGGGTAGTATTCAGAATAGAGTTTGGGCATGGTCCAGGCGCAGACGTGCACAGAGAAGCTTACCTTTAGTGTGCCTTCAGCATGCCAGCAGTGTGCTTGCTACATACATACACTGCATGTCCGTGTTGCAGCTGCCATTTCAGTAGGTCCTGGAAGTGGAGAGGTTTGCAGTGTGCCGTGTTGTCATTCCCTGTGCTGATGGGTGATGAGAAAAGGAAAATGTATTGCATCTTTTCATTCAGTACATTACTAGAAGTGTAGATCAGGAATAGGAGTGTCTGAAGAAAATAATAATAACACCAGGAGAACATTAGCCTAATAATTTTCAGGAGAACCAGGGCAGCTATTGACTAAAAATAAGAACTAATGATCAATGAAGGACAAAGGACAACTGGAAAATAATTTGTCACTTTGTAAATCTTTTCACAGCTGGTAAATAAAAAATGGGGAAGACCAATACAAACCGGTGTTTATTTCACTACCACCCGAAAGGTAAACAATCATTGACAAAGCAAATAAAGCTGGCTTGAATTTTCGGTTACAGGCCACGTCTGTGGGCTTTGCCAGTGCTTGTTTGTGGGATTGTGAAATATGTGCATTGGAGGGAGGCAGTCTGTAGGTGAGTGGATATGACTGAGCTGCACCGTATATTTTCTGTATATGAGTTTCATTTTCAGTTTGGTAGTTTCTGGGTAGCCAATGAATACTCTTGCTCAAGTGAGCACTACAAGGTGTTCCAGACCAGCCTATTTGCCGGTGGAGGATATAACTTTCGCTGCTGTGTACAGGGAGGAGCAAGAGGGCGTAATGCAGAGGCTTGCTCATCTTGGGGCAGAGTAGGAGGGGACATGCAATAATACCATCTTGCAGGGTTGAGGAGAAGACGATGCAGGCATAGACAGGGCACAGTGTGGCTGTGGTGTTTGATGGGGCAAGAGAAGAAGAATGAGAGGACTTAACAGGTGAGGGCAAGCACCTGGCTGAGCAGGAGAGAGTGCCCTGCAGGTAGGAAGGTCACGTTCAGTGATGAGGAAGTTCCTAGTTGGGAGATAGAGCAGAAGCATGGGAAGGGACCGGAGCAAGGTGCATTGCTCCAGTTGTACCCAGACTGCAACCTTAGTGCTTTCTGAAAGTGCTACTGGCCCGCCAGAGGGACCTGACATTGTCTACAGCATTTCCACAGCCACTGGGAGATGCCTGGTACCTCAGCAACTTAATTTCAGAGCTTGAATTATCCTGAGGTCACATTCTGGTAGGTATAATGCCAAGAGATTCCAGTGGCCCAAAGAGGCGTGAATAATATAGCTTTGTGACTCTTGTAAAGTCAATGGCAAAAAGTAAACTTCCATGAAATACGGTGGGCTTCAATAAGAGCCCATCCAGCCAATGCTTAATGCAGAAAAAGTTAAGGAAATCAGACACGGAACGTGCTGACCCAAAGCTGACTCTTTCTTTATACTGTATTACGTTTTACGAAGAAGCAGTGGCAGGAGGTCTCACAAGAGAGAACTAAGGGCCAGATGTAGAAAAAATCCAAATTGCGACTTGCAATTTGCGAGTCCCTTCGACTCTCAAATTGCAAGTCGCAATTTGGTATGCAGAAAGGTGTCTCAGACACCTTCTGCAACTCGCAATGGGGTCGCAAAGACCCACCTCATTAATATTAATGAGGTGGGTCGCAATTTGCAACCCCATTGCGAGTATAGGCACTCAAGGGGATGGTGGCCTGCTGATGACAGCAGACCACCATGTCCGTGACTGCTTTTTAATAAAGCAGTTTTTTTTTTCTAAGTGCAGCCTGTTTTCCTTAAAGGAAAACGAGCTGCACTTTGAAAAAAAAAACGAAACCTTTAGTTTCGGATTTTTTCAGGGTAGGTAGTGGTCCATTGGACCACTGCCTGCTCTGAAAAAATATTTTTTTTTCCAGTCACAAAGGGGAAGGGGTCCCATGGGGACCCTTGCGACTGGGTTACCATCCACTTCAAGTGGATGGTAACTGCGATTCCATTTGCGACCGCTTTCGCGTTCGCAAATGGAATTGAATTGCATTGCGAGTCGCAAATAGGAAGAGAACACCCCTTCCTATTTGCGAGTCGGAAATGCATTTTGTGAGTCGGATCCGACTCACAAAATGTATTTCTGCATCGCGGAGAGGCTTTTGCGCCTCGCAAACAGCGTTTTTCGCTGTTTGCGAGGCGCAAAACCCTTTCTACATCTGGCCCTAAATCTCTATGTAGACAAACCGAGAAAGGTACCCTAAAAGTAGAACCCCAAACAAATGTAGCCCGAATTACTGTATCAAGCATTAGTATAAAACCAATACAAACTAGACAAAACATTACTGTTTTAATTTGAGTATACGCCACAAAAATAGTGCCAAGCTACCACTCCCTATGTTTTGACACGGCTGGTTATCGCTGCCATCAGTGATGAAGTTAACCTAACTGTTCAGTGGTATCTCTTTTTGTGAATAATAATAAGCCTGTTAAGCAACAAGATGTTTAAATCAGAAGCTTCTCTTCTTTTGGGAGTACTTTGATTATCATTTGGGAAGGCATTCACGGGCGAAAGCCTCTCAATGCCATTACAATCATCGTTTACAATACAAATGCTAAATTGGTAACAGTAACTACAGTCGCTCCTGGTGGGGCTTTAGTTCTGGAACAACTCCCTTCAGAATTTCTTGGACGTTTTGCTTCTTATTCAGACCTAAAATCTGACATTTGTCTTTTTTTGAGTGAAACCTGATAGGTCTATCCTGATTTATATATAGTTTTGTTATAATCCATACACATTTGTGAGGACTGTCAGAGAACAAGGGTCCCTGCCTAATTCAGCCCGGCAGCTTAGATTTAAGGGGGGGTTCTACCCAGTCAGTACAAGTGACTGTTCATGATGCCTAGAGCAAAAAAAGGCTAAAGAAGAAAGCGTGCCACTGAAATGTTTTTGATGTATCTATTATGCGATCAACAGATCTCAGTAGGTACAGGAACTACTCACATCTCTCAACCAACCCCTACAACAGAACAGGGACAATTATGTCTAATCCTGAGAGAATTTTTAACGATACAGTGAAAATTATTATAGGACATTTGCAAAATGTTTCACATTTTTGTCCGTGGGTGTCTGACTGGTTTGTCAGAAAAACTCTTGCAGAAATACATTATCTGCTCAAACCAGTCTCCTGCTGGTATTCACTAGACTTGTTTTTACACAAGGTGCAGAGTCACATGAAAAAAGATGCGAGCAAACCGTATTTTATTCTGAAATTGAAAGTTCCCGAAATTTACATGGAATGTCTCACACTTTTTTCAGAAATACTACATAGTTTCACATCAAGCTTCTTCCTAAGTGGGCAGGACTCCTGGCTTCACGCCTTAAATAGTGTCTCCGATTTAGAGAAAATTGCCCCTTCCACCCAAACCCCAGATAAGATGCCTTGGTGTGTTCTGCAAACTTCAGAAGAACTTCTGACTCTGGTGCAAGGACAGTGTGAAGGAAATATAGGGGATCATTATGACCCTGGCGGAAGGCGGAGAACCGACGGTAAGACCGCCAACAGGCTAGCGGTCTTACTCTGTGGAATTATGACCATGGCGGTTACCGCCATGGTCATTCGCCGGTTCTCCGTTCCGCCCACCAGGGACCTGGGTCTCCAGCCCGGCGGCTGTCACTATACCACCGGCGGTATTTGGACCCGGCTTACCGCCGCGGATTTCCAGCGGTTTAAACCGCCATGTAATCCATGGCGGTAAGCACTATCAGTGCCAGGGAATTCGTTCCCTGGCACTGATAGGGGTCTCCCCCACCCCCACCCCAACTCCCTCCCCTACCCACTCCACCACCCCTGCCACCCCCCAAAGGTGGCAGGGCCCCACTCCCAACCCCGATCCCCAACAACTCTTCACCCATACCCACACGACACGCACGCAGGAACCACCTACATACTTACACGCACACACGCCGATATATATGCCAACATCCACACACACAGTCATACACGCACACCCACATTCAAACATACACGCACACATCCATACAGACATACCCACAGACATACACACACTCATTCCCATACACACAACACCCCCGCAGGCATACACGCACTCACACCCCCCTCTACATACACACATGCACACCCCCATGCACTCACACAACAACCCCCACCCTCCTCCCCTCACGGACGATCGACTTACCTGGTCCGACGATCCTCCGAGAGGGGACGGAGCCATGGGGGCAGCTCCGCCGACACCACACCGCCAAAGAACACCGCCACGGCGAATCACAGGACGTGATTCGCTGGGTGGTGTTCTGTTGGCGTGGCGGTGGAGGTGGAGCAACCTCCACTTCCCCGCCTCCCGCCAGTATGGCTGTTGGCGGCTCTCCGTCCGTAAAAGGACGGAGAGCTGCCAACGGTCATAATAGGCCGCGCGGCAAACCGCCATCAATGGCGGTCTTCCGCACGGCGGTCCCTCGGCGGTCTTTAAAAAAGACCGCTGAGGTCAAAATTACCCCCATAGTGTAGACTTGGTCTATCTTCACAAGACTCATTTTTTACAGAGAAGTTGAAAGTGGGGATTTCGGCATTCCGTAAGAGACAACCAGGAATTCAAATTTCCTCGGTGTCAAGGATATAGGAGCAAAATATATGGATGAAAAAACATACCTATGAAAGTGACAATACCTGACTTGTTTTCTCAACAGTACAGGTATCTCAACCTGGACTTTGGTGTTCAAGTAAAACAAGCATTTGCAATGCAATGGGTCGTGCGTTTGCTCGAGTTAGAGCTGTTAGCGTTGTAAACTCCTAACCGGACACCTCTTGCCACATAAATTGAAAATGAAAAGTAAAACAGTTTCACATAAGCGAGCCGATTCAAAGTGCCATGGCATCAGCGGGAATGAGCACACAAAAGGAAAAAGAAGTTTGCTCGCAGTCAAACGTATATTGCCAAATGTGCAATTAGCCATGTAACAGGGTCGATGGCCAAGGTGGTAACTAAACCGCCCCAAGGAGGGACAAACGTAAAGCATATAACAATGATAACAAAAATATTTGAAGGGCAAGCCCATGAACGAATGATAGTGATGGGCGTGCCGTGGGTGTGGTTAAAAGCCCAGATACATACCAACACGTCAGAAAAGCAGCAATTGCTCGCTGCTATACTCAACCTAAAAAGCACTATGACATGGTCAGCCGTGGACACGTCATATTGCTTTTTTCCCCATACACCCTGCACCCCTTTTGTACCCACATACTCCTTCTCACTGTTATCACCCACCTCCCTGCTACGCAATAAAAAATAGTACTATGATACATCAAGCACTGGCCGCATCATAGCACAATCGTTTTTTAACTTTGTCTATGATTTTAGCCATGTTGTACAGCAGCGTGGCTGCAGTACAGCATGGCTGAAAGTAAAAGCGTTGTGGGGCTTATTATTTTTTTTGGTTTAAAAAGCCATGCTTCACACCAACCGTGCTGCTGTATAGCAGGCATGGAGTTGGTTCTCATGGCGCCTACTTTTTTTGACTCAGAGGTGCCAGTAAGGGGACAATTGGCACCACCAGTTATGAATGTATCATTTCTCATTATAATGTACAATGGACATTAATGGTGGGATGTGAGTGATGGATTGAGCATCCTGGCAAATTTCTGGTGAGACCCATTTTTTTATATTGCATCGTTTAGTTCTGTCTAATTTTGATTGCATGAACCTTACTTATGGTGGTGATCATTTTTTGGTACTAGGTTTTAGATTGAACTGTGAGGTATTATCCGCGAAGCAACCACAGGGGGACCTTAGTTTTTTTTTAAACAAACTGTAACCCGGCGTCTGTCACCACGGTTACGCATCAGATCACCAAACCCGATAGCACATACCCCGGGGGTACGACCGCGAGGAGCACTGACCCGGAAGCAACGTCCAATCTGGATATCCGGGAACAAGAGGGAAAAGGAGACGGAGAGTGACGAAGGACGGCACCCCCAGGAGTGACAGGACGAGGAGCGGAGCCTGGAGAGCGAGGAGGCGATTCGGAGGCAGAACTGGAGACCGAAGAGGAAGACACCGGGAAACCCAAGGAGAACTTGCAATGCAGCCATGTCCCAGGAGGGGCATGGCTCTCACAGGTACGAGCGTACCTAGTTGTAAAAGTCCTACCCAACTGGATGTGGGTAGATAAAGGGGAAGGGAAAAGAAACGAGGAACCGGGAAGGGGACGGGCGGAGGAGGAACTAAATTGAGAGGATTCTAAATAACCTAACCGCACGTCAGAAGGGGGTGAAGTAAACCACCCTCCTGTAGTATAAAGGAGAAACAGAGAGAGAGAGAGAGAGAATAAGTAGTCACGGGGCAGGTGAACCACGAGATGACTAAATAAACAGCTACCCTCACACCTATCCACACCCTATCCTCACCTTCCTACTAACCTATATAGAAAATATATCTCAAACCCCAAACGTCTACACTTACCTGCTTTTTCTTTTCATCTTTCTTTTGGGGAACATCGCCTCCCTTTTTGAGAGTGGGATCAAGACGAACACCTGGAATCCCTAGGAAAAAGAGAAAGAGAAATTTAATCTTCCTGACTAACTGAGAAGAAGACACAGGTCATGAAGGACCCCGAACGACGTATAAAAACTCACTCAACCCCTATCACAATAAAAGAGCATTATCACCGTGCGAGGTGTTTCCATAGTCTTTTTAAATCTGTATCACAAGAACCCATTACACAAACCTTATAAAGGGGGACCTTAGTTGGTGTGCATGTGGCTGACTCTTACTGGGAATGGGAGTGGGGCAATCAATTGTGGTATGTATTATCATTGAGTGGGTGTCCGTTTCAGTAGCAAGTTCTGTTATTAACAAGAGGGTTGTTGTCCGGCTTTTGTCTTCCTGGGTTTTGAGCCTTTGGTGTTCCTCATGTCTATCACAAATGAGTTGGGTCTTAGTGACACTCCCACATTATTTAAAATGTGTTTCTTATTGCTTCATTACAATGGGAATTAAAATGGTATAACTGAAATTAATGCATGTCTTTCCTAGCATTTTCCTAATTACCCTTTTATAATAATATGTTCAATAGGAATGTGTCATTATGCTAACATGACATGATGATGATTGCAACTTGTATACATGGTGTGCAGGTTATGAAGCCTTGTCCACAACAGGAGCAGCAATGGTTATGGTTTTTAACATTATAATAATGACTATGTGTTGTTTCTTTTTGGGGGTTTGTATTGTTATGTGATGGTTATTGATCGGAATGATGTTGAGGTTTTCTTGCATTTTAATAATTTTGTTTTTTTCTTGTTTTTGGAAGGGCTAAAGAGTCTGATTTGGTATTATGAGTGTCTGTCTTTAATCGTTATGCCTTGTTTTCTCTTCCATCAAGACATGGATGTACTTCATACACTATTTTATATATGTATATTTATATGTTGTTTGTATTGTTTGCATTACAGCCCTGAAGAAGTCCTTTTTTATGGACAGAATGCGTTGGCTGTTATCGTTGTGAATGCGTGACAGTTTTCGAACAAGAAAATAAAGCGAAGAACTGAACACATTTTGGAGGCTGATTGGGAATTCTTTGTACATAATATAACATTGACTGTGGTGCACCTCGATTTCTTATAAGTTGAATTTCTTTGTTTTTAAGGGTTGCATCTTGGCAGCAGATGCTTACAGTGAGTGCATAATCACAATATTTCATTTATTTTTGATGTAGTGATTTGAGAACATGGGATAGGTGTGGTGTCCTTTGTCCGATGTCTTCTGTTTTGGCGTAGCTTCTTTCCTCACAAACACTGGCCAAGCCAACAGGACGGGCATTGGTTGCCATCCTTTTGGTGTTATCGATTCTTGTTTTGTTTTTGTCTGGTTTTTGTAAAACTGTGTTATTTGCGGAGTTGCTAGGCACTTGCCAATGAAAAGAACGCATTGGTTAACAGCAAAAACATTTTTGGTCTCAAAAAGTACACATCACCATAGTAGTCCATATCACAGGAGGCAACTATTTTGTGTGTCAATATGCTCCTTGTGAACAAGCAGTGTGGTGTCACTCACAGTGAAGTTGCCTGAGGCTGAAGTGGGGAGATCCACTGCCATATGTAGTGTTGGGAAGGAAAATGTGAGTAAAACAATAGCAGATCAGTGACTCAAGACGCCTGGCTGAAAACCACTTTAGTTAGTTTATATATAATTTTAGTAAAATCAAAAGGTCTTGACTAACACTAGACATAAACATTTCACATATACTGTCGCGTGGGCTCTCATTATCCTAAATGAGACTACTGGATTTCTAGGCAGCAGGGTCGTTCATGGTGTGGGGGACTGAGTCGGACCCACTTGGAAGGACCTCCGTCACCCTAAACCCAGTTTTGCTCCGGCTAACTAGCAGTGCCTCATTTCTCCAAAAGGGAAGAGATGATTGGGCAGCCGAGAGCATGACATCTTTGGAACTTCTCAGGGAAGTCGTGGTCATCAGATCCAAACCAACTCTCTCATTTACAGTATGATCCCATATAAAAATGACAAAGGCAGTATAAGTTTTATATATATTGTTTTAATAAAACGACTGCATTTTAGATATTAAGGCGTGAGCCGAAATAACCAGAACCATACAACACAGTAGGATTGAAATAGTCACGAGGAGAGTGAAACATAAGAACAATGCTATCATGGTGTTTAACAATTTCTACTCTCTCTCAGCTAGTTCTATTTCGAGCACAGCATGTTAAGCTTCTAACTTGCCTTTCTGAATCCCTGGGGAGACATCAGCCCTCATACCTGAGCATAGGCCTGTGATCTGGTTCAGCATCTGCAACGAGGCAGTCAGCGTCTAGTTGTGGTTCCCTGATCGGAATCTCCCTCTTGCGTGTATAGGGACAAGGAAGTGTTTTTATAACTAACATGTCAGCGTGATCACAAAATGTCCCTAAGCAGGAATGCCAAAGACTAAACTCCTACCACTTCTATCGCCAATGTACCGGAATGTATCCTTGACTGAAGCACAGAGTGAACAGGAATGTGTTATGGAGAACTCCAGTGCTGAAGTAGGCTAAACAGTGTGATATAAAAAATAAAACAAGACCGTAGAACTGGCTATTTGAAAAATAACAGTACGAAGCCGAATAAAAGCATCTAGAGCAAAGTGCACAGAGGCTCTAAACTGCGAGCAAAGGAATAAAATACATCCAGGGCAAAATGCACAAAGGCCTAAAGCCTGAAGCTAATGCACAAAGGATACGTAAAACTGACCACACTACACCCTCACCTTGTCAGTAGCAAGTGGTTCCAATAATATAAAAGTATGCCCCAGATGAAAATAATACATATATTTCGACCAGATCAGAGGACAACAAAGTCATAAATTTGGGAAGCATGTGACGATAAAACCAAATTCAACATAATGGCAATTTGTATGTCATCAAAAAAAAAATCCAATTGTCAGACAGAAGCAATAGAAAGCAGGAGTTCCTCCACTTCGATATATGTCAATATCGGAAGATCCACGCCAAAAAGTATCATGGAGCAGGTGTGTTACAAAGCCCCAAAACCATCCAAGGCGGCACCCCGTGCCAGGCCTATGAATGAGGCAACACCATCTTCCTCCAGGAAGGGAATCTCATAAACTGCCTCACGAAGCAAACGCAACCGTAGTGCACAAGTCTGGGAATGAGCCCTAATCGGGAACATCAACAGATCAGTATCGACCACTGAGGGGCGCTGCAGTGAGAGACAGAGAGCCAGTGCATGTTCAAACGAGCACCAAAGGCACCGAAACACGGGTTGCACACAATCCAAAACTGGCCGGAATGTCAGAGACCAGTCACACCCCAATTGTCCCAGGAGTGTCGCTCCAAAATGCTGCATCATGCGTTCACGACACAGCTGCGCTGACGGGAGCGCCAATATGTGATCTCGTCGCGGCTGGACAGCCATTGCGGAAGAACAGCAGCAACAGCAAAACCCCAGCCAATAAAGCCAAAGTAATCGGGAAACCCCCGAAAATGCTTCCGAAAATAGAGTGAATAGCCGAAGGTATTAAACCGAATATAGAAGAGAAGGTGTGAGTAAAACCAACACCAACGGCTTTGAAAAAACGTGTAATTCCAGCAGTGCTGGACGCATTAAATATACGTCCCAAGAGTTCACCAAAGTGACTCGGAAAGTTAGTATTCAAAAGGGACTGTATTTCCGCCGATGACCTTGCCACCTGAAGTGCGTAGGTCTCACTAGCAGATGTAAGGGCCACATGCTTTTGAAACAATAGAGCCTTTAGTCGACTCCACTTGTCGAAATTTACCTTGGAAGTAGCAATATGAGGCCAGATGTCCGCTACCTCCCTAATTTGAGTGGGGGGAAACAACACATTCCCGCAGCACGTAACGGCCTTGGTGACAACGACTACGTAAAATATTCCGGCACGCATGCCACAACAGGGCTCACTGTTAAGAATAACGTAACTGCCGTTAGAAAGCACCTGGAAAGTGTTTTTAATTACTGGGACTGGAACTCCCTTCAGATAACAAGCTAAGTTAGCAATCGAGGCATTACATGCCCCGTGCAAGGACAGCTGTTTACAAACCATGGAATGGCCGACAGAAGTTTCGCATTCGCTACCGCTAAGAAAAACCTCCCTCAAAACATTAATCCATCTGTATAGAAAGGGAAGCTCCCACACCTCGTGTATGTAACTGTCTCCCAACCGTTCATACCTACTCACCGGAATGTGCTTTAAACAAGAAGTAAATTGCAGAGTGGAGATAGGCAGATTAATCACCCCATGAATCAACCACTCAGCTGACGGAATCTCAGCAACCGTAAAAGGCAGTTTCTCCAATCTCTCAATGTTTAACATAACATGTTGCTTCCTTTTTAGCCATCAGCTGTTGTTGACGAGTCAAATTAAAGGAAATAAATATCTCCCTGGCACGAATGTGCTGCCATGGAACGCGACCTGCCTTCAAGGTCTGTAGAGTCCAACCCAGCTGCATGATGGACCGTGTCTGACTCTGCCCATGATATAAAGAAGACATATCCGATTTAATAATGTCTATAGCAGAGGAAACAATGTTGTCAATTGTATAAACACGGTCCGAAAGGGTATGTATTCCATTATCCACAACAGACAAAGCCTGTATCAAATTTTCCTGATACATTTTCTCAACCTGGCCGCTGCCTCTTGTTGTGAAAGCTTCCAAACCTCATTATATACTTCATATAGAAAACGCTTCTTCCGCGGCATTCGGGTTCTTGACAAAAAATCTTGTAAGTCAGTATCATTAGACAGTAACGTGAGATGTGACTTAACTGCATCCAGTGTGGATGACTTCAACCATTGCTGACAAAGCTTCCCCACGCTGTATGTAGTAATGATATCAGCATGTTCTGGTGATATGTAGCGAGGGTCTGCCCTACTAGTCCTGAACCCCCCTGAAGAGGTGACAAAACGCTGATGACACCCGTTAGTGTCTATGGGCCATAATAACCACCTGCCCGGATGTATCAATGAAGTGTTAAGCGTACCATTCTGGACCCAGTGTGTAAACTCACTAAAAGTATCATTAACATATTGCTGCCAATTGTTCAATTTGGAAGGGACAGGTATACCAGGCAAATTCAAATTCCCAATCATTGCTAAGCCCAAACAGCTAGTCTGTTGCACAGTGTCATTGAGGAAAATCATTTGGACAGGAATAATACATGCCCTAAATAAAGTGTCCCTGCCTCGCATTTGACAATTTTTCGTTCCCCAGACACTTTTCAAGACAACAGTCTTGGACCAATATTCATACCCCTCAACCGAAAGTTTAGATACAAACAAATTTGAATACAGTAATTTAGTATCGGTCAATAACATCTGCTTATTAGCAGACGGAGTAACTTTAAAATAGTAAGACTTAGCATTCTGTTGATCATGCCCAGAAAAATATGCAAATTTATCATAATACGTTTTAGAACTCCCCTGTGGAGGAGTCGGGCAATGTTCCCATTGCACATATTCAAATATCGATTTAGGGCTACTCGCTTTATGAATAAAGTGGTGTCCATAATAATTGTAGCAAAACATGTCACCATGATTATCTCTAAACAGGTAAGCATCTTCATCGTCATAGACAGTATAATATTGTAATTCTGTTAGCATAGAATCTACTGTCTTCACGTCCCAATCATCAGAAACAATGCCTGGTATAACGATATCATTCATTGATAACTTGAGAACGTACGGTATTTGAATCAATTCAGTGGGACCATATATATCAAACATAACTTTATCCCACACAATCCCATCCGGAATCGGTATAGCAGAAATGTTCACATAGGACAAGTCTCTGCGAACCATATGAGACGAAAAATGTGGTTTCAACACCGTCTCCATGTGCTCACTGTCAGATCATTCAGGAAGAAAATGACCATGTATTACCAAAAAAAAAAGTAACCACAAATCCCAACCACAAGAAAAGAGTTCAGTCATAAAAAGCCACAAATAGTTCCAAGGAAAAAGAAAATATGTGTGTTTAAGCCAACACAGCAGCTTACGTGGACCCCGGGCTGAAGATAGAGAGGACGTGGAGTCTGACACAGTATCATCAGTGTATTTGAAGCAGCCAGAGGCAGTTCGTGCAAAAGGTGCAACCGTGAACAAAGAAGCAGAAGGTGGCTCTCGCCTTGGCACGCTATAAACCACATGTTCAGAAATATCATTAGAACGTACAGCAACTTGATCAAAAGATTCCAAATTAATTGTTGTCTGTGGAACAATCGCAAGATCAGCTTCCACCCTCCCCAAGCTCGGAGAGGAAACAGCATCGGTGCAAATCACCTGCAGCGGGACTTCTTCCCCAGTAGTGAGAGGGATTCCGGAACTACTGGGTGTCCCTCTTGGTCTGCTGTGCAGAATCGGCCACATGTTGTAACTTGACATTATCAATGGAAACAAAGCGATTTCCTTTGGCCCCGTGCAGCGGCGGTAAAATTACAGTTCTCGTGCCGCTAATCCCTAACACAGGGACAGGCAATCAATAAGAAGGACCAAATTCTTTCTTTACTGTGACCTATTCACGCACAAGATCCCCAATCCTGGGTATCCAACCAGTAGGCGTTACTGGCTCATCCTTAATTCCTGTGGAGGCAGCACTTGCAGAAGAGTTATCTTCACGGAATTGTTGTAAATCCTGCAAAACAGTGACACAATCATTTATGTCAAAGGGCGTATCTGCCGTCTCCACACCAGGACCATCTAGATCAGGAACATACATTCGTGTTCCAAACAGGCACTCATGTGAAGTACGACCCCCCAGGGACCTTCTAGGCAAGTAATTAAGTGCTCTCTGTACTCCATACAGGTGGGCTAGCCAACTACGACCCGTACCTATAACTCTGGCCGTTAAGGATTGCTTTAAATCACGATTTAAACGCTCCATGACAGAATTTCCCTCGGGATGAAATGGAGACGAGAATTGGAGTTGGACCCCCAACAAAGCCATGGTGTCACTGAATGCCTTAGAGGCAAAAGCAGGGCCCTGGTCTGAATGAAAAGCCGCAACTGCAAATGTATCGACAAAGATGCGCAAATCTTTAATAACAGTCTGAGCGTCAGCCGAGTGCTGTGGCCAGACCCACACAAATCTGGAGCATGAATCTACAGCAACCAATATATATTTGTATGCACTATCTGGTGACAGTGGACCACAATGGTCCAAGTACACACACTGTAAAGGCTTATTTGATATCAGAAGGGGCGTCTGCTGCGGGCGTCTAGCCGTGGAAACTTTAATTTGTTGACAGATGTCACAACAAAGGACATACTGCTTCTTCTCTTTATAGAGACCATTCCACCAGTAACGGGCCTGTAAGAGTGAAATCGTGGCAGCCACACCAGCATGTTCAGATGCCGCCCCTTCATGCGCTGCAGATATTAATCGAGGTCTCTCGGCTTTATTGGGTATTTCACGTACACCAACGCCTGGAATTTTAACTACAGCGTTTAGCATACTACCCATGCAGTAACTATATTTAGAAGGGAATCCTTTAGGAAATGGCGTGCCATTAGCCGTAGCTTTTATGGCAGCCGAAGTCTCTGTGTCTGGTTTGGAACTCGAACAAGTCACTGCGGCCACAGTGACAACTGCCACTGCCGATTTTGCGGCTTCATCAGCCAAAGTATTTCCAGCAACGTGTATTCCAACGCGCTGGTGTCCAAGTGTATGTACAACATGGACCTTAGGAAGCGTTTCTTTCAGATTCGCAACCTTCCCCACAGCAATTTGTGTTTAATTGTGTTGCCTTTGGAATCTCTGAACCCATTCAACCTCCAGTAGTGCAAATATTCATTGAAAGACTGAACACAATAGTAGGAGTCACAGACCAGCAAGGTAAGTATCACCAGATCCGCGTGCTCCAAGGCTAACAATAGAGCTTTCAGCTCAGCCAACTGTGCCGTACAATCTCCCAAGGTCTGTGTATAAGTATGTCGGGGGCAGAACACTTCCCCCTCCATAGTGCCGCTCACCACCGCACATGCAGCAGAATACTGTTGTTTAGTCCCAACCGCTGGCTGCGCAGAGCCATCTGTATACATGACCACCTGATATTGGTCAATAGGCAACGTGCCAGCCGGAACTGGGTATCCCATGTCATATTGAAGAAATTCTTGAGTCTGCAGTTTAGGGTCAAATATGTAATCTACATCAGTGGCCATCAAAGACGTTGCCCATTGTATCCATTGCGGGTGTAAAGCTTTCGAATTAGGAACACTCACTTTTGTAACAGCCTCTAAGGCTGGAATCGGGGAAATGACAATGATGCGTTGGCCCTGGGCAAGAGGTCTTTCTTTAATAACAGCCATCTGTACAGCAGTGAGAATTTTCTCTGTTTGTGCAAAATGTTGTTCTGCAGCCGAATACAAGTGAGATTTGTATGCTATCGGGACTGTCTCACCCTCATTAAAGGTGACATATGTAAATCCAACGGCACCAGGTATAACCCTGATGACCAGATGCGTTTTATTATCCTGTGTGTGTAAATGTTTTACTGCTAAGAGATCAGTTTGCAAATCTCGAAGAATATGTGTATGCTCAATCGTCCAAAATCTACTCGAAAAATTCAGGCGAATCAACTCGTATAAGGGTTTGATACGTGTAGCATAATCAGGAATGTAAGTTCTGCCAAAATTCAGAAACCCCAACAATGACTGGAGCTTCCGAACCGTATTAGGAGGTTGCAACTGAGCACATTTCTCCAAAAAGTGTGGCGCTAGGCTCTTGCCCTCATTCGACAACTCATATCCCAGGAAAATGACGCTGAGGAAGGCAATCTTCGATTTTTTTTAAATTAAACTTGTAGCCAATTTCAGCAAACCCCACAACAATGCGTGCTACCCGTCTTAGATGTTGCAGTAATTCATCATCCGTCAGATATATATCATCTACATATGATAAAGCTTCAAGGTCCAACTTGTGCAGAACTTCAGTTACACGAGCCGAAAATAGTCCTGGGCTATTCTTATACCCCTGAGGCAAACGACAAAACTTTTTTTGTGAGCCAAACGCACTGAAACTGGTATAGTCCCGACTTTCGGGCACTATATTTTGGCAGAAGAATCCATTCGAGATGTCTAATGTTGTTTTGTATTTCTTACGCACTATATTATTCATGAGCGCTGCGCTGTGTGAATTCTGTATTGCATATGTGCGTGTATGTCCATTTAAATGTCTGTAATCCACCACTATCCTATATGAATGATCCGGTTTAGAAACTGGAAATAAGGGATTATTTATCGGTGAGACACAGGGTTCAATTACTCCCTGGTACTCCAACTGTGTAAGAATTTTCCTTACCGATGCCCTTGCCTCAAATTTTATAGGATATTGCGGCTGCGGCTGAGGTTCGCCTTTTATTGGAATTACATGATAAGGTGATTGTCTATCCCACCCCACATTATTTCTATATAGGGCGGGGGCCTGTGCTAGAGCCCATGATTTACTATAGGACTCTGCTAGTTCTACCGGAACAAGTGGTGAGAATGAAGGTGAAATAACCTCCTCCCCAACTGGACAGTCGCGAACAAAGTCAGGCGGACAATCTTGTTCGGCCAGCAAAACGTCATACAATTTCACCATATGGTCCCAAAAGACGGCTTGTACAATGCGGTCAATGTCCCCTTCTAATTGCAAAGTTACTTTATATACTCTATCGGGATCAGAGACACGCATATCTGCCGTTTCGACTTGTACGAAGTCATCAGTTGCTTTCACCTCCAGATGCTCTAGAAGACTCCGGCGAACTATTGTGACATCTGCCGCGCTGTCTAACAGTGCTAATGCCCATGTCTTGTTCTTCAAGAGAACTCTCTTCTTCAGCGGCATGTCTAATTGAGACTGCTGCCACTTTCTTCTTTTTAAATTGTTGCTTTTGTTGGAGCGGTTTCTCTTCCTGTTTAATAGAAACCTCTGTTGAGCGTTGTGATTCCTATCTTGGTTTCACGTACTCAGTTCTCCACTCTGACCGCCCACCTCTCTCACTTCTCTTGTCCGAGGAGTCCTGAAAGGAACGAGATTGGCGTGTATCAGTATATTTATATCTATGAGGCTTTTTCAAATTATCCCTATTCCTGAGATTATACCTATTCTGCGGGGTCTCCGGTTGCGGAGACTGCCCCTCATCTTTTTTAGGTGTCTGTTGTTTTTTTTCCCAGCGCTTCTTAGTACCCTCAGGCTGCTGTTGTTTAGCCTTATCTTTATTATTTTTACCCTGTTATTGGGGTTTTTGCGGTCTAGCCCCTAGGCTATCACGACCAATACTTGAATATGTTTCTGCTATTATTCTCTGCAGTTCCCGCTCCTGATTAGGTTGCAGAACGTCTCGAAGACGCATATGCACTGCCAGCGCCACTGCCTCTCCTTTGAGATTACTCAAAATAATAGACGAAACTGCTGCAAAATTGCCCATGAGCTGCATCCCCAAATCTAAGGCCGGGGCAGCCCCATATTCATCTTGAATCTGTTTAAGCACTTCCGGTAGATTAGCCAATGTTAGAGTACCGTGCGCTGTTGTGTAGAGAGCGGCAAACACCGTGCCCCAGGTATTACAATGGTCCACAGTGGGAACCATGCCATACGGCAAACACATCGTCAATATTCTATGTTTATCTTGAGGTCCCGTATGGGGAAATACTGCTTCCAGCGTATTAATTTTTTGTGCCAGCCAAAATGGAGTTTCCTCACGTTTAGCCGGAGCCCTACCCATAACTGAGTGTACAGTGGCCGGATTGATACCCGGAACCACTGCCTGTGGGTGTGCCATAGCAGCACACGCTGCATTAGTATTTAAAGTCTGCATTACAAACTGAACCAGTCTTCTGTATGTGGTAGCTAGGTCTACATATAAATGATGAACATCAGCCACTGCCAAATTAGCAACCGCAGGATATGGTGTGTATGTAGCCAATAAAGGCCAGGTCGGACCATCATTACTCAGTGGACCTAACCTAACCGGTGCTACTGTGTGTGGGAGGGCGCCATCAAGCCAATTATGGTGTTCTTGATAAGATAAAGGTATCTCTAAGTATGCATAAGCCCTGTATTGTCCAGGGACATTCGCAACAGTGTAATAGTGAAAAGTATTTGTGCCCCCATCAGCTGCCGGAAATACGACCCAAGAATAAAAAAGTTCTGTTCTATAGGCTGCATGGGCGTCCACCACAAAAGTGACCGGACTCCCCTGGATCGTCAGACCATGTGCTATCAGATGTCCCGTGAACGGTTGGCGCATATTAAGCTCTATATTCACTACCTGGGGATTCGCCATTTATACAAATAGCACTAGGACAGAGAAGGCACACCAATATTGGGGTTTTCTTTTCAAAGTTCAAGCTTGAACAACCGACCACTAAGTAACAGGATGCTCCTATCCTGTGGCGGTGGAAATCCCCAGCCCCACGGATGTCTCCGCTTACGGAACCGAGGAGTCAATATATATATGAGACATAGAGAGTCAGCCGGAACGGAAAATTAGAGCCAGACCAATAGTTGGCGGCGCCATGTCGCGTGGGCTCTCATTATCCTAAATAAGACTACTGGATTTCTAGGCAGCAGGGTCGTTCACGGTGTGGGGGACTGAGTCGGACCCACTTGGAAGGACCTCTGTCACCCTAAACCCGGTTTTGCTCCGGCTAACTAGCAGTGCCTCATTTCTCCAAAAGGGAAGAGATGATTGGGCAGCCGAGCGCATGACATCTTTGGAACTTCTCAGGGAAGTCGTGGTCACTCAGATCCAAACCAACTCTCTCATTTACAGTATGATCCCATATAAAAATGACAAAGGCAGTATAAGTTTTATATATATTGTTTTAATAAAACGACTGCATTTTAGATATTAAGGCGTGAGACGCAATAACCAGAACCATACAACACAGTAGGATTGAAATAGTCACGAGGAGAGTGAAACATAAGAACAATGCTATCATGGTGTTTAACAATTTCTACTCTCTCAGCTAGTTCTATTTCGAACACAGCATGTTAAGCTTCTAACTTGCCTTTCTGAATCCCTGGGGAGACATCAGCCCTCATACCTGAGCAAAGGCCTGTGATCTGGTTCAGCATCTGCAACGAGGCAGTCAGCGTCTAGTTGTGGTTCCCTGGTCGGAATCTCCCTCTTGCGTGTATTGGGACAAGGAAGTGTTTTTATAACTAACATGTCAGCGTGATCACAAAATGTCCCTAAGCAGGAATGCCAAAGACTAAACTCCTACCACTTCTATCGCCAATGTACCAGACTGTATCCTTGACTGAAGCACAGAGTGATCAGGAATGTGCTATGGAGAACTCCAGTGCTGAAGTAGGCTAAACAGTGTGATATAAAAAATAAAACAAGACCGTAGAACTGGCTATTTGAAAAATAACAGTACGAAGCCGAATAAAAGCATCTAGAGCAAAGTGCACAGAGGCTCTAAACTGCGAGCAAAGGAATAAAATACATCCAGGGCAAAATGCACAAAGCCCTAAAGCCTGAAGCTAATGCTCAAAGGATACGGAAAACTGACCACACTAAAATACTTCATATACTTCCTCTTTTTATGGAGGTGGCAACTAATCACATTGGGCCTATGTACAGAAATGCAGTTCTGCACTAGCAACCAAATTAGAAGTTATATTTAGGTTACATTTTAGTGTTTTGTTGCACAGGAGAATAAACATATTTACTTTATTTTTCAGCTCAAAGTGAATTAAAGTATACAGTACACCTAAAGGAATTCAACCCTATTAAAACAGCGTGTGTTTGGTATTATATTATTGAGTCCCACCCTATGCAATGAGGACCAACCAAAAATGTTTTTTTAGTTAGACCCTCACTCACTCCAGTAGTGGCATGCTTCATCATAGGGTCTCATCCTGGTCCTTAAAAGCCAGGATGGGCTTGACCATATTCTAAGGAGTGCTTTTGATATAAATTGCAACCGGGGCGTCTCAGATTAAAAATACCTTATCAGAAATGTGGGTTTCTTCACAACTGCAAGGGCTCTCTTGAAATGACTGCATCTTTGAGAACAGATTGGACAAGATGTAAATGCCTGTGAAAAGTGAAGTAAAACACTATGTTAAATTATTTAAGGTATTTCCCTCCTGTTACCAACACATGACCTTCCTTTGTTTTATTGGGAAAGTTTAACTCATCTGGAGAAAAGTGTCACATTGTTCATTTGTGAATGCATCATTCGCAAACTGAAATGTGATGAATCAACTTTTGAGAAGGGCTAGGCATATTGCTACTCCTTATGCAAAGATTTTCAATGACTCTGCACCTGTAAGAGTGGTAAAATATTCTTGTTACTATTTGGAAATAATGCTGCACATGGTGAACAGCATAACAAGTGCAGCAAATTCATATTTTAATTGACAAAGTAGCCACTGTGCAATTGTGTGTTTCTAACAGCCGTGCACTTACAACTGAGTCAGGGCTTGTTTGGCACCTCGCAGGCTCTCTTGATCAGCAGAGGGTGTTCTTCCCTGCAAGAGGTTGGACCTCTGCATCTAAAGATCACATTCTATTTTCTTTTTGGGGGAGAGAGGGTGTTTTGTTTGCTGCCAAGAGAACTGCTGTGGATCCTTTACATCAGTGAAGTTTGACAAGTGGGCACTAAGTTTAAAGCATCTGCTTGGAAAACCTTTTTGCTCAGAGAAAACAAACTCCCAAAGCAGTAGTTTGTTTTCAGTGGGTAAAAAATAAATAGCCCCAAAATGAAGGGAGCTCTTTCTCCTGCGTGGTGAAGCCATTTAACTTTCTCCCTGCCCATTTTGGGTACATGGTAGCTACGAGCATGGAAAATGACTGATTGTCATCCTGCCCTCAATATGGAGAGGTGACCGGCACTATGACCCAGTGGCCCTGTTGCGGACATACTACTGGGTTAGGGGTAACTGCCAGGGTGACTCTAAGGAGCAGGGGCAGGTGTGTCTGGCAGGGCAGGAGGGCTGCTGGTTTGCATTGTTCCTTCTACTCCATCAAAAAACAAGACCATCCGGAGATCGCGTGCCGGAGCAGCTAAGATGGCCACTTGGTAATGACGCTCCCGAGCTGCCGAGGACGTTTTAATATCGGAGGGAGGCATTTTTGACGGCGGACTCATTTATTATCCAGAATTTGGTGTGGGAACGTGCAGGGAGCAATATGGTGAGTTTTTTTTTTTTTTAACTCTGCTATTTTACAGAGTTCAATCTTTTCAACCTGCTGCTCCCTTTCTCCCAAAAATGCGGCCTCCATTTTGAGAGGATTATTTTAATTATTTAAAAATGTTTTCTTTTTTTATCTTTTGGCTATTTTAATTAATTGTGCAGAACTTAATACTTTTTTGACATTCTTGGATGTCATATTTGAAACTGTTATAGACATTTTATTCTGGCTTTTCTAATGTAATTTTCAATATTTGTCCTCTGAGGTGACCTAATCGACGTTGCAGGAACATCAACTAAAATACTGTATTAAATATACACTGTGTTGCTGAAATGGAAGTTCCTCACACTTCAAAAATATCTGTATCCTCTGTTTCTAATTCTAATGGTCGTAAAGACTCCCGGGGTCAACAAAAGATTTAAAAAAGACCCATCTTCTCCAACTAAGGGGGTGATTCCTGCCCTGGCGGTCGGTGATAAATCGGCGGCCAACCCGCCAACAGGCAGGTGGTCAAAAAAATGGTATTCTGACCCTGGCGGGAACCGCCAACACAGCCCGCCACTTTAACACACCGACCGCCACGGCGGGACAGACAAACAGCGCGGCGGTCACCGCCTACAGGCAGGCGGCAGACAATGTACCGCCCACCCTATCACAACTCACCAATCCGCCACCTTTTCCGGGGCGGGAGCCCCACCGATAAAAACACGGCGGAAACAGACTACGAACGGGAAAACGCTCACCTCTATACACTCCACGAGGAAGGAGGACAGCATGGAACCCGAATTAAACATCCTACCAGCTATTGTCTACCTGCTCATCTACCACGAGTACGAACGCCGGCGCAGACGACAACGGTGAGTACCGCACCTACGACACAGGGGAGGGGGGAGGATGAAAGGTTACGGGCATACACATATGCGACACACCCACCCCCACCCCCCTCCAACTATCTACACACCAATGCAGGGCAACAAGTCACAGTGACACCACCCAAACCCCCCGGAAAAATGCAAAGACATAATTAAATTGAGATGCAAAATTTATGTATAAAATAGGTTCATTGAAGTCATGGTAAAATAGCAATATGAAATTTAAAAAATAAAGAAAGAATATTGCGAAACCTATAAACATAGGCAATAAGTCCTGCACAGTCACTTAAATTTCCACTGTCCGTGGGCCAAAGTGTACTAACACATGGGCAAAGCCCACACAGGAGACCGGATACCATCAGAGAGAACACTGCAGGGGCATCAGATGATAAAACTACAGGCACCTCAGGGGGAAGGGAAGGGGGGGCACCTTCAGCCACAGGAGTCCACGACGCCAGATCCACGAGGGGCCTCCATGCCCACTGTACCATCCTGGGGAGTGCAAAGCCACAGTCTCTCAAGTCTCTACAGTGGGAGGGTTGCCCACTGTGCCATCCTGGGGAGTGCAAAGCCACAGTCTCACAAGTCTCTACAGTGGGTGGGTTGCCCACTGTACCATCCTGGGGAATGCAAAGCCACAGTCCATCAGATGGATAACAGACTCCACTGGTATTGGAGAAGGCATGGTGCCCAGAGTGCTGCGTGAACACCAGCTCGACACAGAACCGGCACTGTCAATGGGCCAGCGGTGCTTGAGACGGCCGGGCCCAGCGGAGCGGTGCTTGACAGGAAGGGCCCAGCGGAGCGGTGCTTGAGACGGCGGGGCCCAGCGGAGCGGTGCTTGAGATGGCGGGGCCCAGCGGAGCGGTGCTTGACAGGAAGGGCCCAGCAGAGCGGTGCTTGACAGGAAGGGTCCAGCGGAGCGGTGCTTGACAGGAAGGGCCCAGCGGAGCGGTGCTTGAGACGGCGGGGCCCAGCGGAGCGGTGCTTGAGACGGCGGGGCCCAGCGGAGCGGTGCTTGACAGGAAGGGCCCAGCGGAGCGGTGCTTGAGACGGCGGGGCCCAGCGGAGCGGTGCTTGAGACGGCGGGGCCCAGCGGAGCGGTGCTTGACAGGAAGGGCCCAGCGGAGCGGTGCTTGAGACGGCGGGCCCAGCAGAGCGGTGCTTGAGACGGCGGGGCCCAGCGAAGCGGTGCTTGAGACGGCGGGGCCCAGCGGAGCGGTGCTTGACAGGAAGGGCCAAGCGGAGCGGTGCTTGACAGGAAGGGCCCAGCGGAGCGTTGCTTGACAGGAAGGGCCCAGCGGAGCGGTGCTTGAGACGGCGGGGCCCAGCGGAGCGTTGCTTGACAGGAAGGGCCCAGCGGAGCGGTGCTTGAGACGGCGGGGCCCAGCGGAGCGGTGCTTGAGACGGCGGGGCCCAGCGGAGCGGTGCTTGACAGGAAGGGCCCAGCGGAGCGGTGCTTGACAGGAAGGGCCCAGCGGAGCGGTGCTTGAGACAGCGGGGCCCAGCAGAGCGGTGCTTGAGACGGCGGGGCTTGACAGGAAGGGCCCAGCGGAGCGGTGCTTGACAGGAAGGGCCCAGGAGAGCGGTGCTTGAGACGGCGGGGCCCAGCGGAGCGGTGCTTGAGACGGCGGGGCCCAGCGGAGCGGTGCTTGACAGGAAGGGCCCAGCGGAGCGGTGCTTGAGACGGCGGGGCCCTGTTCAGTGGTGCCTATCTTGGCGGGGCCCTGTTCAGTGGTGTCTTTTCACAGCGGGCCCTGTTCAGCGGTGTCTTTTCACGGCGGGCCCTGTTCAGCGGTGCCTTTCCACTGCGGGCCCTGTTCAGCGGTGCCTGTCCTGTCTATCTAGGGAGCCAGACCTTACCAAGACTCTCCGCTTAGTCGCCCTCCGACCTTGCGGGTGCTGGCCCCTCCTGTGATGGAGTCTTGGGCCCGTGGCTGTCGTCCGTCACACCCGGTATGGGGCTGGTGGGACCCTCCTGGTCCACTCGCCTGCTGGCTGACTTCTCCGCCCTGCTGCCCTTGCCCTCCTTCGATGAAGCTCCCTGGCCCTTGCCTCCCTTTGATGTTGTGGCAGGTGACGGGCCAAGGCTACGGTCCTTGGTGGCAGCCGTCTCAGCCTTCTCGCGCCGGTCCTTATTTTTTCTGGTTCTCTTCCCAGGGGGTGGGCTGGCTGTCCCCTTGCTGCTGGCCGATGTTCCTGACCCAGTAAAAGGTGGACTCCAATACCCGTGCACTATGGTCATACTTGATGCAGGGCTGGTGGTGGCTGAGGTGCTCTTAGGACTCTTACCAGATGGAGGGGGTGGGTTAGTGGTTGGAAAGAGGTCAACGTTGGAAAGGAAAAGCATTTTGGAAAGACAGGGACGGGTAGGTGTAGTGGGTATGGGAGTAGAGGAAGAGGATGTGGTTGTAGGAGAGTCAAGTGTGCTGTCTTTGGGTGCAGGTGCTTGTGACGGAGGCTGTCGTGAGGTGGATGGCTGTTGGGTGGGTGGCTGCCTGCGTTTGTGTGGTTTGGAAGAGGGGGTCACAGACACACTGGGAGAGGACACAGGGGACGTGTAAATGGCAGTGGGGGTGGTGACTGCACGTGTGCGGACTGTACTGGAGGGTGTGCTGGTGATGGAAGTACTGGCTGATGGTGGTGTGCATGCAGGTGTGAGTGGAGACGTCACAGGGAGGGAGGAGGGAGACGAGGAGGTGGGGGACACAGAGGTGGTAGTGACTGTTGCCATGTCTGCATCAGGATGTTGTTTGGGTGAATGCTTGTGGGATCTGTGGTGCTTATGTCTGGATGAGCTGCCCTTGGGTGTTGAGGTGTGTGCAGGCTGGTCTGATGGTGTGGATGGGATAGGCAGAGGAACAGGAGACTGGGACTGGGTGGAGGCAGTTAGTAGAGGGAGGCTGGAAACAGGGACAATGGCTGCCGTCAGTGCTGAGGCCAGAGCGTTGAACGATCGCTGATGGGCAGCCTGACCCGAATGAATGCCCTCCAGGTATGCATTGCTCCGATGCACCTCCCTTTCTACACCCTGGATGGCATTCAAAAGGGTAGACTGCCCAGCAATGATGGTCCTCAGGAGGTCAATGACCTCCTCACTGAGGGCAGCAGGGGTAACTGGGGCAGAGCCTGAGGTGCCTGGGGCGAAGGAGATGCCCGCCTTCCTGGGCGAGCGGGCACGGAGCGTAGGCTGAGGGGCTGCTGGGAAGGCGGGACTGGTGCGCTGGGTGGCGGCTGTACCTGTTGTGGCGGTGGCCACGGATGTTGCCGCCACCGCAAGGGAGCTCCCTTCCGAGGACGTGTCGGTGTCGCTGACGTCTCCACGGGTCCCCGTTGTGGAGCTCCCCTCGCCCTCCGTCTCACTGGTGTACTCGGAGTCTGTTGCATGGCCCTCCGGGGCCATGTGAGTTGCAGCTCCCTTGTGCTCCGATGCCAATTCTCCTCCGCCTGATGATGCTAATGCATACATGAACAGGTAGAAAAAGAAAATGGGTGGGGGGAGAAATAAAGACAGGTTGAGTGCATGCATTGGCAACACCGTTGTCGGAGAGAGGACAGACACAGAAGCCCCCTGCACTACGCCGTGCAATCGGGGTACACTACTCAGTAGTTGTGACTAGGCCTACAGGTCTATGGACAACATATGCACACATGGGTGATGCAGGACCATGGATAGCTGTACTTGGCACCCTACAGAGGTGGGGGTCGGGGGCACAGGGCCATGCCTAACGGAGGGGACTAGCCTACAGAAAGCGCCCTGGCCTAGAGTTACCCACAGCCCTCCTCTCCAACCCAGACACCTCCACTGCGCGCAAAGATAGCAGAATGTGCTGATACTCACCCCCTTGTGTCTGCTGTGATGTCCTCACGCGCCCATCCAAATCGGGGTAGGCCACCGCCAGGATCCGGGACATCAGGGGGGTCAAGGTACGACTGGCACCCCTCCTACGTTGGGAGGCCATCCCCAGCAGTGACTCGGCGGTCTTCCTGGTCCCGCGGCGGATGTCCTCCCACCTCTTGCGGCAGTGGGTGCCCCGTCTGTTGTGGACCCCCAGGGCCTGGACGTCATTGGCGATGTCACGCCAAATGTCGACCTTCTGATGGGCGCTGACCTATGTGACATGTACAGGGTGGGAAAGGAAATATCATCACTTTTCTGCATGGCAGATGTGAGTGGCCCCCCTCCCCAACCTTGCCATGTGGCACATGTTCTCATCTGTTGTGCGTTGCACTCCTCATTCGCTCCCCTCCCCACCATCTTACATCTACCCCACTCAACACAGGCATAGCCCATTCAACGTGCACCCAGTGTACTTACCTGTTGGTCTGGAGGACCGTAGAGTAGCGCATACTGGGGGAGGACCCCATCAACAAGTTTCTCCAACTCTTCTGAAGTGAAGGCCCTTTCCCCAGTCGCAGCAGCCATTGTATCTCCCAGACCGAGGTCACAGCAGCACTTGCAGTATAGGTCCTCTCCTGTGGATGATCAGGTCTCGAGTGATTAATCAGATAGAAAATGGCGGTCACGCCCGCGGCGGTGCGTACCGCGGCGGTGCGTACCGCGACCGCCGGCGCACATCGTCATTGGCTCCTGAAACCCATAGGGTTCAATGTTAACCAATGCGGCTTCGCACTGCGGTCTTCGACCGCCTACCGCCACGGTGTGCCACATCAGCGCATTGACCTCACATCCCATTGTCACACTTCACAGGTCAGGCAGCCGCCATTTCAAAGGCCCACATGGCTTAATTTCTACTGCGTCACACAGGCCTAGGCCGTGCATTGCCACTCATACACGCCTTTCAATGCATTGCGATTCATTTACTGTGCAAGCTGTGGGACCGAACCTGTGGGTTGCTTGACTCTGTACTCCATGTTGTCCTTCCTAGGCACCGTCCGCTGGAACTTGCGAGGAGAAGGATGAATCCTCCCGTGTACCGACCGCTGGTGGACCTGTCGACAATGGAAGAACGACATATTATACTTCGATACCGACTTGACAGAGCCACTATACATGAACTGTGTGCCCAGCTGGAGCCAGACCTGATGTCCCCCATCCGCCAACCCACAGGGATTCCCCCTCTGGTGCAGGTTCTGTCAGTACTCCATTTTTTAGCAAGTGGGTCTTTTCAGACAACAGTGGCCATGTCATCTGGGATGTCTCAGCCTATGTTTTCTAAGGTTTTGTCCAGAGTGTTGTGTGCCCTGATGAAATACATGCGGAGCTACATTGTTTTCCCTGAGGAGGATGATTTGGCTACAGTGAAGGGTGATTTCTATGCCCTTGGACATATCCCAAACATCATTGGTGCCATTGATGGGACCCATGTGGCTTTGGTTCCCCCCAAAGACAGTGAGCAGGTGTACAGAAACAGAAAAAGTTATCATTCGATGAATGTCCAGGTGGTCTGTTTGGCTGACCAGTACATCTCCCAGGTAAATGCCAAGTTCCCTGGGTCAGTGCATGACGCGTATGTTATGCGAAATAGCAGCATCCCTTATGTGATGGAACAGCTACAGAGACACCATGTGTGGTTATTAGGTAACTCTGGGTACCCCAACCTGTCATGGCTACTGACCCCAGTGAGGAATCCCCGGACCAGGGCAGAGGAACGGTACAAGGAGGCCCATGGGCGAACTAGGAGGATCATAGAAAGGACCTTCGGCCTCCTGAAGGCAAGGTTTAGGTGCCTGCATATGACAGGTGGATCCCTAATGTACTCACCAAAGAAGGTGTGCCATATCATCGTGGCCTGCTGTATGCTTCACAATCTTGCTTTGCGACGCCAGGTGCCTTTTCTGCAGGAGGATGCTCCAGATGGTGGTGTTGTAGCAGCTGTGGAGCCTGTGGAGAGTGAAGAGGAGGAAGACGATGGGGACGACACGGACAACAGGGATACAGTCACACAACAATATTTTCAGTAGCACACAGGTAAGAATCACCCACGCCATTTCCCATTTACTTCAGGCCTCCTGCGTCTCTACTTTCTGTGTGTCCCCCCATTTCCTTTTAACTGAATTGTGACTTTCCCTTCCCTTTTCAGAGCTGTATGACCAACTGCGTGACTTCAGCTTTGTTTGCCCATGGACTACTGCTTATTGTCATTGGTATGTTGTCATCACAATGTCACAGAACATAATTGCACCGTTATGTGTAATACATTTCTTAAAAATACAAGCACACTCCTGTTATTGTAAGTGCAATAAGTGATTTATTTTAAGTGCTACATATCGGTACATGAGAGTAAAACGGTGATGGGTGGGGGTGGAGTAACGTCCATGGCAGAGTCCAGTTCTCAGTCTCACAGGTGCATTGTCCATATGCCTGTGGAAGGATGGAGCTGGGGCAGTTTAAGGTTGGACAGGGTGACAATGTGGGACAGTGGGATGACATCAGGGGGTATCTAATGCTGGCGGGGGTCTTGCAATCCTACTCTGTCTTCTTGTGTGATCTCTGGTTCCGCTTGCGGGGTGGTTGTTCTTCAGCAGGAGGTGGGGTTCTGGTGGCCTGTCGTTGTGTGGGGGCCTCCTGTCCACTAGAGCCGGCGGAGGTGGTAGGCTGTTCGTGGTCCAGGCTAGTGACAGGGGCCCTTTGGGGTGCCACATGGTCCCGCAATGTGGTGACTATCTGGTTAAGGGCCAGGACTATGGTCCCCATTGCGGAACCGATGTTTCTGAGTTCCTCTCTGAACCCCATGTACCGTTCCTCCTGCTGTGCCTGGATCTCCTGGAACCTGGCCAGTACCGTCGCCATCGTCTCCTGGGAGTGGTGGTATGCTCCCATGATGGTGGTGAGGGCCTCTTGGAGAGTGGGTTCCCTGGGCCTGTCCCCCCCCTGTCGCACAGCAGCCCTCCCAGTTCCCCTGTTTCCCTGGGCCTCTGTCCCCTGGACGGTGTGCCCACTACCACTGCCCCCAGGTCCCTGTTGTTGTTGGGGTGGTGGGTCAACCTGGGTTCCCTGTAGTGGCGGACACACCACTGATTGACGTGTCCTGGAGACAGAGGCATGGGCCCGCTGGGTGGGAGCTGTGCTGGTGTTCCCAGAGGGGGTTAGGTCTGCTGTAGCCTGTGGCTGTGTGTGGGGAACCGACTGTCCAGAGGTCCCCGATGGGCCGGGCTGGTCATCTGGGTCCAGGGAGACAGAGCTGCTGTCATCGCTGGGGGCCTCTTCTGGGGGTGGGATGGACATCTCTGTACCCTCCGTGGCGGTGTGGTGGCGTTCGGGTCCTGCAGGGGTATAAGGGTATGGTTATAGCTTCTGTGTGTGGGATTTCGTGTGATGGGTGGGTGTCCGTGTACCCAAGTGCAGGCATTCCCTTGTGGGGGCTTTTGTGAGGGTGGCTTGTGGGGGTGATGTGTGTGTGCGGTGGGCATGCTTTGGTGATGGGTGTCCATGCTTTGTGGTCGCATGCAGGTCTAGGTGTTGGGATGGGTGGGTTGTGATGGTGGGACATTTGCAAGGAGTTGGTGTGATGGGGGTGGGGGTGAGGGTGGGGGTATGTGCTGGCATTCAGGTGGGGGTGGGAAGTAGTAGTTAAGATTTGACTTACCAGAGTCCATTCCTCCAGATACTCCTGCGAGGCCCTCAGGATGCAGGATGTGCAAGACTTCCTCCTCCCATGCTGTGAATTCTGGGGGAGTAGGTGGGGGTCTGCCGCCAGTCTTCTGCACCGCAATGTTGTGCCTTGAAACCATGGAACGCACCTTCCCCCGTAGGTCGTTCCACCGCTTCCTGATGTCGTCCCGATTTCGTGGATGCTGTCCCACCGCGTTGACCCTGTCGACTATCCTTTCCCATAGCTCCATCTTCCTAGCAATTGTGGTGTACTGCACCTGTGCCCCGAAGAGCTGGGGCTCTACACGAACTATTTCCTCCACCATGACCCTGAGTTCTGCGTCAGAGAACCTGGGGTGTCTTTGGGGTGCCATGGGGTGGTGTGGATGAGGTGAGGGAAGTTGTATGTGTTGTAGAGTGTGATGTGTGTGGTGGTGTATGGTGTTTTGTGCGTGGTAATTGTGTGGGTGATGTTGTGATTGGCCTCTGTGTGATGGTCTACTCCAAGCAGTGCTGTCTCTCTCTGTCCTTGATTCGCAATTGTGGTTGTAGGGGTTTGTGGGTGATATGGGTGTGTGTTTTATATTGTATTGGGTGTGTGGGAGTGGTGTGTGTATGTGTATCAGGTGTATGTATTTCAAATTGTCCAATGTGGTTGTGTTTTGTATGGGTATGTGTATTTTGAGCGCGGCGGTGTCTACCGCCAATGGAATACTACGGTTGTAAGACCGCCGCGTGGATTCGTGGGTCGTAATGGCATGGGCGTATTTCTGTTGGCGTGGCGGTGGAGGTTTGGTCATCGCCATTTTTTCGCTGACCTTTGCTGTGGTGGACTTTTGTGGTTGTCGGGCTTTTGGAGGTTTTGAGGTAGCGGGTCAGAATGACCGTGGCGGTTTACCGCGGCTGTGGCGGTGTAATGGCGGTCTTCTGACCAGCGGTAAGCGCCTTTTACCGCCGAGGTCAGAATGACCCCCTAAGTCTCCATTGCCTCTCACATTGGATGACATTATGGATGAGCTTAAGTTAATAAAGCCTTTTGTTATGGAGACAAACATTGCGTTACAGCAAATTGAAGAAAAATGGTCACGTCTGGATTCTAGACTTTCTGAGATGGAACAGAGGATCAGTGACATACAGGATACTACTACTAAAGTTGATGATCTGACTAAGGAAGTCATGCTACTTAGAAAACAGACAGAAGACTTGGAAAATCATAATCGGCGAAATACTCTTTGCATTTATGGCATTCCGGAAGGCTCAGAAGGCCAAGATTTGATAACATTCTTGCAAACTCATATTCCAAAGATTGTTGGTCTACAGAATACTACCGCTCTCAACATTCAGAGAGCCCATTGTATTGGTCACCCTTCTACATCAAAACCAAGAGGAATTATCGCCCTCTTTCTACAATACTCAGATTTAATGACTGTTTTAACTATCGCCAAACAACGGAAACAAATGTTGTGGTCGGGCCAAAAGATTTTCTTTAGCCAGGATGTGGCCACGGCGACAGCCAAAAGAAAGAAAGAATTTCTGGATCTCCGACCAGCTTTAAGATCTATGAATGCTAGATTTGGCATTATTCACCCTTGTTTCGTTAAGGTTACTTTCAAGGACAGAACAACTACTTTTGAAAACCCCTCTAATCTGAACCAGTTTATATATACTCACAAAAGGAAGGCAATGGAACTCAGCAAGACTTGATTGGTTAATGTGAAATTCTTAAATTATTTATTTCTTCTTTACCAATATTGAAACCGCTGAAATATCAAGTTGAGAAAATCCCCTTTCCGATTGTGTCTATATTCCTGTATATCTCGACATCATAGTGTTCTTTCCCTTGTTGGTAAGTCACGTCATCAGTTGTTCATATTGTAATGTATTTATTCTGTTTTATCGTCTCTCCTCCTTCTTGTTATCCAATTATTGTAGTTCCTCGGGGGTACTGTTGCTGATTGGCCTCTATTTTTCTTGCTCATCCATTTCTCCCATGCAAAATATTTTTCTTCTTTTTAAGACAATTATGACTGAAGCATTTTGGCTTTTTGTCATCTTTTTTTTCTTTTATCAGTGGGGTGCTTTTGCTACCTCTTTCTTTTTCTTTCTCTCTTGTATTTTCGCCTTCTCCTTCTGTCTCTCTTTCTTCTTTTATTATTTTTTATACCTTACAATGCAAGGTTGGCATTAGCAAGCAACCTCACTTAGATATATGTTCATAATCTTCCCCTCCACTTTCTTCTATGATTCACATGTTGTCTGTATCTTAAGTTTCGGTAAGGTTCTGTTGTCTAAATGTCTTCTATTATTTAAATGACCAGTATTCGTATTATCTCATGGAATGTTAAGGGCTTACGTAATCAAGTTAAGAAACAAAGGGCCAGATGTAGGAAACGATTTGCGACTTGCAAACGGCAAAAATTGCCGTTTGCGAGTCGCAAATGTGAGTTTCCTATGCAGAAATGCATTTTGCGAGTCGGGACCGAGTCGCAAAATGCATTTCCGACTCGCAAATAGGAAGGGGTGTTCCCTTCCTATTTGCGACTCGCAGTGGGATGCAATTCCATTTGCGACCAAATTGGAAGGGGTCCCCATGGGACCCCTTCCACTTTGTGAATGGACCCAAAAATATTTTTTCAGGGCAGGGAGTGGTCCAAGGGACCACTCCTTGCCCTGAAAAAATACCGAAACTAAAGGTTTCGGTTTTTTTTTTAAGTGCAGCTCGTTTTCCTTTAAGGAAAACGGGCTACACTTAAAAAAAAAAAAACTGCTTTATTTAAAGCAGTCACAAACACGGAGGTCTGCTGACTACAGCAGGCCTCCATGTTTGCGAGTGCCTTGACTCGCTATGGGGCCGCAATTTGCGACCCACCTCATGAATATTCATGAGGTGGGTCATTGCGACCCCATAGCGAGTCGTAGTCGGTGTCTGAGACACCGTACTGCATTCCAAATTGCGAGTTGCAATTTGCGAGTCGCTGGGACTCGCAAATTGCAAGTCGCAATTTGGAAGTTTGCTACATCTGGCCCAAAGAGTGCTCCAACATCTCTCTAAATTGAATTGTCAAGTTGCTCTTGTGCAAGAAACCCATCTTAAAGAGCAGGACTTTAAAAGCCTAAATAGAAACTGGGTTGGTCATGTTTTTGGTTCCTCTGCAGCTCATAATAAGAATGGGGTAATCATTTTGTTTCATAGATCTTTACAAATACAAGTTGTGGAGGAGATTAAAGATGATATAGGTAGATGGATTTTACTGACAGTTAATATTAATGGTATGCTGTTTTCAATTTGCAATGTTTATGGTCCAACTGGAGTAGAGCCTCAATATTGGGTTAATTTTTCTTCTTTACTACTATCTTGCAACTCTGAAAATCTTGTGGTAGGAGGTGATTGCAATCAACTTATGGATCCTTTTGTTGATCGTTGTTCTCAAACTCGTTATATCCCTAATAAAACGCAAAAAGCATTTCATCAAGCAGTCTCCTCCAGAGGTTTACGTGATATATGGAGACTTGCTCATCCAGATGTAGTAATATTCACGTTTTATTCTCCAGTGCATCACTCATATTCTAGAATAGATTATATATTTGCTACACAAAATGTTTTACAAACAATTTCACATGCTGAAATTGGGTCTATTCTTCTATCAGATCACGCCCCAGTAATTATTGATATGAACCTTGCAGGAAATGCCTCCTTTTCTAATCGCTGGAGGTTTAATAACACTTTATTGCAAGGCAATTTATTTATTTAACAATTTACAATGTTTTCTAAAGAATTTTTTATGCACAAGTTACCTTCTGACTTTCAGATGAATTTTATATGGGATGCATTTAAAGCTACAGCTATAGGCTTTATTATAGATTATGTTGTCACTAAAAAGAAAGAAAATTCTAAAGTTTCCTCTCAATTGCTTACACAAATAAAGTGTCTTGAGCATGAATATTTCTCCTCTAACAAACCAGATACCTTATCCAGGTTGATTGATGCTAAATTACAATACAATAAGCATTCTTTGGAAAGTGCATGTGGAACTTTACTAAAAATAAATTCCAAGTTTTATGTGGGGAAAAATAAAGCGGGTAAACTATTGCCAAATAATTTAAAGATCAAAAAACAAAAGTCTAAAATTACTGTTATCACAGACACATTTGGAAACAGGCACACTAATGATTCAAAAGTCCTGGAATGCTTTACTGACTACTATCCTACATTATATACTCCCGAAAATACTCCTAATATGACTGAAGTAGATACCTTCTTCCAATCTATTCCTTTGATACATAAAGTAGATCTGTCACTATTAGACTCTGAACTATCTGAGACTGAAATTAAAAATGCCATTACCAAACTTCCTAAAGATAAGGCCCCTGGCCCTGATGGCTTTTCAGTTGAATTTTATTCAACCTTTGCATCTATTTTAGTTCCAAAGTTATTAACACTTATACAATATTTCATATCACAAGATCAAGCAAAGGGCACTTTTTCTGAAGCTATGTTGTGCTTGACTCCTAAAAAGGATAAGGATTTATCCAAATGTGGTAATTATAGATTTATATCCCTTATGAATGTTGATTGTAAAATCTTTGCAAAAGTCCCAGCCTTACAGATTAATCATTTTATCCCAGACTTAATAGACATTCATCAGTCAGGTTTTGTTAAGCAGCGATACATATCGGATACTTTTAGAACTTTTCTCAATATTATCCATCTTGCTTCTAAGTCCAGGGACCCTATAGCTGCTATAACTCTAGATGCTGAAAAAGCCTTTGATCGAGTTTGTTGGGATTTTATGTTTGGAGCATTCAAATGGCATGGTTTTAGTCCTCATATTATTAAACCTATTAGTATTTTATACTCCTCACCCTCTACATCTATTTTAGTCAATGGTAAACAATTTCATTACTTCCCCCTGCACAGAGGTACTTGACAAGGTTGTCCTCTATCACCTCTTTTATTTATATTAGCCCTTGAGCCCCTTCTAGCGAAAATACGCAGGTCATCTGCTTTTTATGGTTTTAAGCATAAAGACACAGAGATTAAATTCACAGCATATGCTGACTATATTTTGCTTTTCATCTCTAATCCTCAAAAGACTATTCCAGAATTGTTTAATTTACTACAAGAATACTCAAGTGTCTCGGGTTAATAGATTAATGTAGACAAATCATAGGTTTTGCCATTAAATGCTTATTGTTTGCCCGGCATGTTTAAAGATACTGGTTTTACGTGGAACTCTAAGCATATCAAATGCCTGGGCATATCCTATTCCAACTCTATTAAAGACACTATTCAAACTAATCTCAAAGAGGTAGAGTCAAAGATTTTGAAATTGCTTGACAGATGGTATCCTCTTTATTTAACTTGGTGGGGAAGTTTGGCCACAAATAAAATGATGTTGTTGCCCATTTTGAATTTTTATTTATCTATGCTCCCAGTTAAACTTCCTTCTGGTTTTTAAAAAACTATAAATACATTATTAATGAATTGTTTATGGAATAAACTTAAATCTCATATATCTTTAATCAAATTACAAGAACCTAGAGATAATGGAGGTGTAAATTTTCCGTGCCTTAGAAGATATCACTCTGCATTTGTTTTAAAACAAATATGGTCGTCCCTCTCTCCCACTTTTCATAACGGGACCTCTCTATGGAGTCAATTGGAGCACTCACAAATTACACCATTTACATTTAGAGATGCAGTTCAGCTTTCAAAACCTCCTAAAGCTCCTTTCTCTCCGATAATAACTCATTCTATTTCTATTGCCAAGCCATTACCTCTTGCCTCTCCCTCCTCATATGAGAACCTTAGGCAAACTCCTATATGATACAATAGTGATATTAACTTTCATAATAGAACTTTTGTTTGCAAAGAGTGGATGCACAAAGGCATTATAACTTTAGATCATTTAATTTTAGATAATGCTGTACTTGCATTTCAAGATATTCAACAGACATTTCATATCTCCTCTTATTACGCTGTGCAATACCAAACTCTCTTTGCTATCCTCTATAACTTGTTATCTCAATTTTTGGAGGCTCCCTCTTCTACACAGCCTATTTCCCAGCCTCATAATATTTCCTCACAAGTCCCAGTGTCCTTTATATACATAACCCTTACACATACCAGTCTTGTGTGACCAAAGTCTAAAATAGAATTAGCATGGGAGCAGGATTTCAATCAAAACCTTCCTATATCTACATGGAAACAAATATGGTCAAAACTCCATACAACATCTTTTTCAGCATCTACAACCCAAACATTATTTTACTTTTATAATAGGTTGTACTATACTCCTGTAGATCTTTATAAATGTAAACTTACTACAGACAGCAAGTGTTGGTCGTGCTCTAAAGAAAATAGCCATTATATGCACATGTTTTTTGAGTGCCCTTCAGTTCATACTTTTTGGGAACAAGTTTGGGATAAAGTTAATCAGATTTTGTCCATCAATGTACCTTTCAATATATTACATATTTTTTGGGTAGTACCTCATCTATTTGGCATTCTCGATCACTGCTTGGTAAATTGGCTGATTTACTCATTGCTAGTGCACTGCAAATTATAACTTCTAATTGGAAAGATAGCATGAAAATATCTGTTGTTGCTTGGTGGAATCTGATTTGTTATAATCACAGAATGGATCGAGCCAATGCTAATACTATTCAACTGTTAATTAAAAGGGACAAGCTTTGGCTTCCTCTCACCTCTTCTTTCGCAACACAAGACCTATCATACTACTGTTAATACTTAATGGTTGCTTTATTGTAAATATGTGATTTTTCATTTGCATTGTTTAAATTTTTCTTTTCTTTCCTTTCTCTCTTCTCTTTCTTTCTTTACTAAAACATAACAAAATGCTATTATTCTATATTACAATATTCTATTCCGGTTGTGTATACAAGTTGTTTTTATAGGTACAACTATCTTTATGATTTTTTTAGTTACAATGTATTTATCCTATTGTACTAGTGTATGCTAACTTATTCAATAAAGAATTATTAAACATAAAAAAACACAACACCATCAATTATGATAATTGTTGCTCCTTGATTTTACTCACTTTATATCTTCATTTCTGAACTCGGTTTGGACCTTGAAGTTCTTTGTATTCTTTTAATGTATTTGTACGTCAAGCGAGTTAAACGCACCATCCACTATCCCTTATATTCTAGTTTTGCTGTGCAAGCCACAACGCCCAAGGTGGGCTTCTTTACCTAAAAACCTGTTTACCTTGAGTTATTTTGCTCTTCAGGACAAGTTCTCACAAAGGAAAGTTCTCCACAAAAGGGACAGTAAGGTAGGGTTCTCTTCGTAATGAGAGAGTGAGTTACAGAATGCAATTGGATCGTCATATGGGTAATGTATTGCTCTTACCGTAAGAAGAGGGTTTTGTTTTTGGGGGACAGGGCTATTTTTGCGAGTACAGAAAGGTTCTGAATGCAAGTGCCTCTTAATAAGAGCAGGGCTCTTCTCAGGATGGATGAGCTGTTATACAAGAGGGACAGGCCTATGGAATATGGAACATACGTGTCTCTCCTGACAAAAGCTTTAGTCAGGCCAGGGTTCCTTCAGGATGTCAGCTCTCATCAGAATGTCAGGAGAGCATTTATTTTTTTTACAGTTTTATGTTGAACAAACTCAACCCGTCGGTACTGAAGCGTTTGAAGTGAGCATCAGCTACATTACACACAGAAACAATTTTTTACGTGTAGACACAGGGAGTATGATTTTCGCTTCAAGGGGCTGGACTTTCTTCAGAAGGCAGGGTTCTCTGCAGTAAGAGAAGTCTCTCTTTGCAACCACATCTCGATTCTTCCAAATGTGAATATCTCTGCATAACAGAAGGGCGCCCTCAGGATGAATCTTAGGTGGTCAAACCTCTCTTTGGAACAAACGATTTGTTTGATTTTCCAAATGTCTCCGCATACATCAGGATGAACGGGCTCTTTTCAAAATGTCACACTCACTTCATAAAAACAGGCGCCATCAGAATGCAAGGCTGTCTTCCGGAGAGTAGGGCTCTCTCTCTACAGGATGCAGTTTTGCCTTCCACTGCTGTTCCTCTGCGCCCGGAGTTCCCGCCTTCCCGGAAGACGCTGAAGGGATTGTTGCACTTCCCCGAAAGTAATCCATAAAGCACTCTAACCTACCCACCAGTCCCCCGCTCTGTGACTTCCTTGGCAACTTCAAAAGATCATTTGCATTTAAATGGGGCTAGCTGACTGTATAGCGGGCCGAAGCCAGGCAGCCTCTGCTCCTGGCGCTGGTATATTTGGAGCTTTCGCTTTGCACTTATTCCAAACACTCTGTGCCAACGGTGAGTTCCTACCACCGGATCACAGGAGTACGAGCACAGGGAATTCCTGAATTAAATTATCACAAGTGCTTTTGAAGGTCAGGTGTGAGATAACCTGATAAACAAGCATTCGGAATGCAATAGTCTTGTGTTTGCTCGAGTTAGAGCTCTTAGCGTTGTAAATTACTGACTGGACTTTTCTTGCCACACTGAGTAAAAATAACAAGAGGAAGTGAGCGAGAGCGAGCTGGCCCTGGAAAAGCCCCCCACTGCTGTTGGTTTATGTTTACAGATGGAGCTGGTGGGGAGGAGGGGCTGATTATACACCCACAGTAAAACACAAACAGGCCAATACTGAAAGAAAAAGTCCCCTTCAGAACAGATAAACAGGACATAGCGTAATTAGACAGTAATTTGTGGTGCTCCCAAAGAGAAAAAGGCAGGACAAAGAGGCAGAACTGACCACTAGCAATCAAGGATTTTTGAATGACAGTGGAACCACCAAATGAAATCACTGGAACCCCAACATAAGTATACTTAAAAAGTATACAACACGTCGAACTCTACCGTCGACCTAAAAGCAGTGTCTTCATAGTATGTCCCAGAAAGATAAGTTAAATTACAGTACGCAAAACTACAAAAATAGCACTGCCTCCTTAAGTTGTCAGTATGTTACTCTTGATGTCCATTAAACAGAGCCTACACCACTCATTGAAGGATGGAGGCACTCTTACTCTGGTAATCTATGTAAAAAAGCATATAATGAAGAAATAAAAGGGCAGGTAAACTGTTCACTGGTCCTGTTTCTTCTGTGCTTTCTTTTGGTCCAGCGCTTTAGACCTTTATCTTGGCAGTGTTATATTAAGTTAAACAATAAAACTTCCTAATGAACAAGTTACTTACCTTCGGTAAAGCCTTTTCTGGTGGATATACTAGCTACCTGTGGATTCCTCACCTAATGAATTCTCCCAATGCACCAGCATTCAAAGTACATTTTCTTCCCAGCTCTGCACGTCGACGAGGACGTCACTATTGTCCGACTCCCACGTGACTCCGTTTTTTACGTGCCTTTGAGGCAAACAGGTGATCACCTGACATTACATATTTGATATGACTACATCAATCAAATATAATACGTGATATTTAATCAAATAAAAACAGCAAAATATACAAGTATAAACATCTATATATACCACATATACTGTATGTACATATATATACATATACAATCAAATATACATTCACCCTAGGAAATCTTGGTATGACTAACCAGGCAACAGGGAGGCGGGTGGGACCGCGAGGAATCCACAGGTAGCTAGTGTATCTACAAGGCGTCACCGAAAGTAAGTAAATTGTTCTTCTGATGGATACAACTATCTGTGGATTCCTCACCTAATGAATACGGTCCCAAAGCACTCTGTGGCGGGTGCCTGAATGGTCACACCAAGAAATCCTGCCTTCCCTCCTAACCTCTGAGTCCAAGCAATAATGCTTTGCAAAAGTATGGAGGGAAGCCCAAGTTGCGGCCTTACAAATTTCATCCACAGGAACACCTCTAGCCAAGGCCGAAGAGGCCAACTTAGCCCTGGTGGAATGGGCTCTAATTCCAACAGGAGGAACCTTCTTTGCTAAGGAATAACATAGTTTTATGCAAAGAATGACCCACCCGGACAGTGTTCTTTTGTGGACCGCCTTGCCTTTCCTCTTCCCCACGTAGCCAATGAAGAGCTGATCGTCCACCCGTAACTCTCTCGTTCTCTCGATGTAGAAACTTAAAGCTCTCCTCTGGTCAAGCCGATGCAGTCTCTCCTCCTCTTTTGATGGATGAGGAGGAGGGTAAAAAGACGAGAGCATTATAGATTGTCCCAAATGGAAGAGTGTAACAACCTTTGGTAGGAAAGCCGCCCTGGTCCTCAGCACCACCTTGTCTGCATGAAAAGAAGTAAAAGGGGGTTTAACGCTAAGCGCTTGAAGTTCACTCACTCGCCTAGCCAACGTGATAGCTATGAGAAAAACAGTCTTTAATACCAACAACCTTAACGGACATGAATGTAAAGGTTCAAACGGCTAACCCATCAGGAATGTAAGAACTAAATTCAAATCCCACTGAGGCATAATAAACAGAGTAGGAGGAAACCTATTAGTAAGACCCTTTAAGAACCTTATAACTATAGGGGACTTAAATAAAAAGAGTTGATCGGGAAGGCACAGAAAGGCCGACCGTGCCGACAGATAGCCATTAACAGTCACAACTGCACAACCCCTCTGCGCCAAGGACAACGCAACTAATAAAATGTCCAACAAATCATCCCGTAAAGGATCAATTTGCTTCTCTCCACACCAAGCAACAAATTTTACCCATCTGCCAGCAGAGATAGATTTGGTGGAGTGTCGATAAAATAACGTCCACCACTTCTGGCGGGAGAGAAAAGGAACTCAGATTGCCCTGTTCAATCTCCAGGCATGAAGATGCAGGCTCTGGAGGTGGGGGTGTAGAACCTGCCCCTGCGACTGCAAGAGGAGATCTGCCTGGTGAGTGAGATGGAGCGGAGGGCACAGCAAGAGTTGGAGAAGGTCTGAGTACCACACCCTTCTTGGCCAATCCAGAGCTATTAAAATGAATTGGGCCCGGTTTTGGCAAATCTTCCTCAGAACCCGAGGAATCAAGGGTATGGGGGGGAACACGTAAAGCAACTGGCCGTACCAGAACATCTGAAACGCATCCCCTAATGCCCCTTGCACCGGATACTGGAAGCTGCAGAACGACTGGCAGTGCGCGTTCTCCCAAGTGGCAAAGAGGTCTACCTGAGGGAATCCCCACATCCGGAAGATGTGAAGAAACAGGTCTGGATGGAGACGCCACTCGACCAAGAAGTGTCAACTGAGACTGTCCGCATGTACGTTCAGAACTCCGGCCAGATGGTTTGCTACTACGCAAACCTGATGGTCCTGTGCCCAGGACCAGAGCTGCAGAGCCTCTCTGCAAAGAAGGTACAACCCTACGCCACCCTGCTTGTTGATGTACCATTGCGGTAGTGTTGTCCGTCAGGACCTGAACCGACGTACCGCAAAGGGAAGGGAGAAAGACCTTTAGAGCCAAACGTATCGCCCGCACTTCTAACAGATTGAATTGAAACATCTGTTCTACTGGAGACCAATGACCTTTGACATCCAGGTCCCCCAGATGAGCTCCCCACCCTAGAGTGGAGGCATCCGTTATAACCGTGACCACTGGTGGTGGTAGCGAAAACGGCCTTCCTTGGGAAAGGTTGCCGCCCGCAGCCCACCATTGTAGATCTGCTGCAGTGTCTCTGGAGATCTTTATCGACTCCTCAAGATCCCCTCTGTGCTGAAACCACTGCCTTCGGAGGCACCACTGAAGAGCCCTCATGTGCCAGTGTACATGAGTGGCCAACATAATGCAAGAAGCGAACAGACCGAGCAGACGAAGGACCTTGAGAACTGGAATAACCGCTCTACTTTGAAACATTGGAATCAACACCTGAATGTCCTGAATCCACTGAGGCAGAGGATAGGCCCGATTCAATGTTGTGTCCAGTACTGCCCCTATAAACAGGAGGCGTTGAGAGAGCTCTAGGTGAGATTTGGGCACATTTACTGAAAATCCCAGATCGAACAACAACTGGCTTGTCATTTGCAGGTGATGCAGCACGAGCTCTGGAGACTTGGCTTTGATCAACCATTCGTCCAGGGCTAGGGAATACCAATATTCCCTTCCTCCTGAGATTTGCTGCAACCACCGCCATCACCTTCATGAAGACTCAAGGTGCTGAACTAAGACCAAAAGGAAGGACCGCAAACTGGTAGTGTAGCGACCCTACCACAAACTGGAGATACTTCCTGTGTGACTTCAGAATAGGGATATGAAAGTAAGCATCCTGTAAGTCTACAGACACCATCCAATCTTCTTTGTTCAATGCCAGAAGCACCTGCGCTAGAGTCAGCATTTTGAATTTCTTCTGTTTGAGGAACCAATTCAAAACCCTCAGGTCCAGGACCGGCCTCAAACGACCATCCTTCTTGGGGATTAGGAAATATCTTGAATAACAACCCTGACCCCTTTCCTGCTCTGTAACCAACTCCACTGCAACTTTCAATAAAAGGACTGGAACTTCCTGCTGCAACAACAGGAGATGGTCTTCCGTGCAAAAGGATGGATGGGTAGGGATGGGAGTGGTAAACTCCCGAAAAGGAAGGCCTAACCTTTCCCCACAATATTGAGGACCCAGGAGTCTGATGTGATCAACTCCCACATGCAGAGAAAATGAAACAACCTTCCCCCTACAGGAGGAGCATGGGATGCAATGGATGGAGAACTACTTTCCCTGTTGCACCCCCCCCGGAGGAAGAGGAAGGGTGCTGCTGGGTGTCTCCTCTCGTTCTAACCCTACCCTGCCCTCTATATGACCTATAGGGAAGGCTAGACGGTTGTTGGCCTGCTGGTAGGGGTCTCCCCCGAAAGGAAGTTCCTCTTCCAAACCCACTGAATCTTCTAAAAGACCTGAACGGGGTGGTTGTAGAAGCCTGCAGGCCTAGAGATTTGGCAGTAACCCTACTCTCCTTAAAGTGCTCTAAGACAGAGTCAGCTTTGAAACCAAACAACTTGTCCCCATCAAACGGCAAATCCAACAGGGTCGTCTGTACATCTGTTGAAAATCCAGAAGACCTCAGCCATGCATGTCTCCTGGTGACCACAGATGTGCCCATTGCCCTGGCCACCAAGTCCGACGTATCCAGCCCCGACGGAATAAACTGAGTCGTTGCCACTTGCGCATCAGACAGGTGATCCCGCATATCCTGAGGCAAATCACGTAGCACAGCCTTGGCCGCATCCATCAGGACATGAATATACCTGCCCAAAACACAAGTGGCATTTGCAGACTTAAGGACCATACTGCACGTAGAAAAAATCTTCTTGGCAGATTGCTCCATCCTTTTCGACTCCCTGTTCTATGGACTCCCAGGGAAGGAACCAGGAGCCAAACGTGAAGAGCTCGAGGCCTGAACCACCAGACTCTCTGAAGTCGGATGCTGAGAGAGGAATCCTGGGTCCCCAGGAGCCAATCTATATCTTCTCGCCACAGATCTGCTTACAGCAGTCGAAGATACAGGCTTCCCCCATACTTCCAGGATTGGTTCTGTAAGAGCCTCATTGAACGGAAGGAGTGGTTCTGCAGCAGCCGAATCAGGATGCAAGACTTCCGTCAGAATGTTCTTCTTTACCTCAGCTGCCGGTAGCGGAAGGTCCAGAAAGTCAGCCGCCTTCCTTATCACCGTATGGAACGAGGTAGCCTCCTCAGTAAATTCCCAAGGAGAGGCTAGATCCCACTCAGGGGAAGTATGGAGACCAATTGCGGAGTCCAAACCCTGAAAGTCTCCCAGGGGCTCTGCGATCTCTCCTTCCTCCAGGAGCTGCCTTCTATACTCTTGCTCCTCCAAATGCCTCAGAGGCCTTCTTCTTGAATGCAGCCTGGCCTCTATCCTCGGCATCGACATAGAATTGGCCGACGCCGACGACCTCGGCTGACGCGGCCCAGGAGACACACCCCGGTCTCCGGATTTGTTCGACGCCGGATCCATCTGCGTCATAGACGAACGGGCTCTCTTCCCGGCGTCGACAGGATTCGTGGCGATGTCATCATCACCACCGGTTCCACAGAAGCCACCGGCGTCAAAGGTCTCCTCGGCAACGGCGCCGGACCAGCACCCTCTGCTGGACAGAAGGGCATGAATAGCGTCGACTTGTATGAAGCCGGAACGCCCAATCCAAAAGCCAAGGGACCTGAGGGACCAGCCGGTGCACTGCCAGGGGCCATGGAGTTAAAGATATTAAACATAGCATTCAAGAATACCGCCGGATCTGCTCCTGGAGCCGGGAATGCTGGATACTCCTGCGGCGTCGGCGCTGGATCAGGCACCTCCGACTGTGCTGCAGGCGAGAAGCCAGGACTCTGGGAAGGCTCGACCACCTCAAACACCGATGGCGCCGGAGAAGCCTGAGGGCTCTCAGGCTGAGAAGTCACCGTCGGACTGACATCCCAAGTCGGACGACGCCGAATAGATGGTGACCTCGACCGGGATTGGTCCCTCTCCGAACGGCGCCGGGAATCATGTCGACCCCCGTCTCCTATGTGACCTCGAGGATTTCCCTGAAGATGACCTCTGATGTCCATGCTTCTCTTTCTTTTTAGCCTTGGCCAAAAACAACTTGGCCTCTCGCTCCTGGAGCGCCTTCAGGTTCATTTTTTGACACGAACCACACTCCTCCACGTTGTGCTTGGAGCTCAAACACCACAAGCAGTCATTATGCGGGTCCGTCACCGACATACAACCCCTGCACTCTCTACAAGGCTTGAAGCCTGATTTATGAGGTGGAGACATTTTAACAAAGTAACACCTTCGAGAAACAGTAGCTTCCCAAGAGCCAGGAAAAAAACCGTTATGCTTTGAAGGCACAGAAAAAAGGGAACTGACGTCAGCATGCCGGCGAGGTCCTCTTATTGCCATGATGACGTCAGACGAAGTTGCGTGGGAGTCGGGCAATAGTGACGTCCTCCTCGACATGCAGAGCTTGGAAGAAAATTTCTGTCGAATGCTGGTGCATTGGGAGAATTCATTAGGTGAGGAATCCACAGGTAGTTGTATCCAGAAACATAAATGACATTGAAGCCCCCTTGGCCTTGTCTAAATTTATAGATATGGGTACTAAGGTACGTGTTAGACAAAAACAAAATCACTCCCTGGTGACCAATCAAACTGGAAGAATCTGTATTGATTTGGATTTCCAGAGATGTGGACTGCAAGGTTGTTTTCACTATTGATCAGGGCTTATCAGGTGTGGCTCCAGGTTTTGTGTATTTTATATTTAAACTTGTAGCCATCATTTCTGCTTCGCTCTGGCTTCTGTACTGTAAATTTCTTATTAACACGCACATCCCTCTGTTTGATTAAAACGGTCAAATAAATTGTATCATGTGTTCAGTAAAGTAAGTGGGCATCGCAGCCATAGTTCTAGAGTGCTCACTGGAAAGGAGACAGCACACAAGAAACAGCTAGGAAGAGGGCAAGAGCCTAAAAAGAGGAGCCGCCCAATGACGTGTCAATGGGATGCCTCACAGCAGGAGCACTGGGAGCAGGCAAAAGGCATGCAAGAGTGAAGCAGTGGGCAGACATGGCACTTGCAGCCGGGGCAATGCAGGTGGGCTGCCCACACAAATCTTGTCAGCAAGGAAAACCTAGAAGCATCCAAAGTGCTAGAATCTACAAAAGGGGGGCTATCACTCAAGGGTGTGTGCATGAAGTGCTGTCAAAGTCAAGATGGATTAGATCGAGAACCTTTTGTCAACTACAACAGATGTAATATGAACTCTGCATGGAGGTGGGGATGATCAGTAAATGTGAAGTTATGATCCTTGATGTATATGACTAAAACTGCGGTGATTGAGCACCAACAAATGGCTCTTGTGTCTACTAAGGTAAAAGAGGGGAGGGTGCATCTGGCAAATGCGGGGAAGCGTCTTTGGGGCCATTTGGGGCATTCCGTCATCTGGGAGGGGTTCTGTTCCACCACATTGTTTATAGTAGTGACGAGACATCAGTGGAGGTGTCGGATCTGTACTGTTTTTTCAGTGCAGGGATGCCGAACATAAGTGACACTGTTCTCAAAAGCAGGCAGGTATCCTGGCAGTGCTTAATTTCATCAGAGGTTGCCTGTGGGGGCCACAGCCACGTATTTGTGGGGACCAGTGCTTATTTTTCCTCATCAGGCTTGACCCACACACAACAAGAAAGACAAAAACACACAAGGGGAAAAAGATAGAGGAAGAGAAAGACAGAAAAATCGTGACAAAGGGACAAAACAGAAACCTGTAAAACAGAGATGAAGGGAGAGGTAGTGGATTAAAGATGCCTCAGGAGGATTCAGAACTACACAGCTGACTCTCATTCTTTTCCAAATTAAACAAAGTTGCCTGGTCAGCTGTGGGCTCAACCAGAGACAGACGCACACACACCCTCACATACACACACACACACACATACATATATCTCGTAATGGTGTAAAATTGCTTTTAAAAATTATACCACCTGATGTGATATTTACCAACACCACATTTAGTTTTAAAAATTGTTTTAATTAAATCACATAAGTTAGAAGTTCACAAAATATGTATGATCCAAAAAACAGCTAAATCCATAGAACCAATGGTCCATCTGTGTTCATTGCAGGTGATAACACAGCAGAAGTATCTTACTTGATACTATACTCCTAAATCTGTGGCGTTCATCCCAAATGTGCATCCTGAATTTTACAGCATACAACCTCCTCACCTTTATTAAATTATAGCATACATCCTCCTTAATTCATTTAAAGTATATGATTTGTTGTCACCAATCACATTCTGTCTCGACCTTCAATATATTCTTTTAGGTCGTTTGAATTGTTGATCTTGCATCATCACTATCTTGGAACCATCATGTGCTTAGTAGAACAGGTTTGGATTTCAATAGAAGTGGTCAACGTAAGAGTGTTACTTAGTATAATATCAAAAATAAAACTCTGTACCTTTGATGTCTTTACCAGTTTTTACAGTGTGGTCCATCAGTGCTTCCATATTGGATCCAAAACTTCACAAGTAAGGTGTTTAAATTCATAGCGTGCGCTACCCCTTTCACACCAGTGACATACTATGTAGTCTGACCCAGAAGCAACTACTAATTATTTGGTATTTTCTCATCTACTCTGCACATCGTCGGTGCAAGCATGTTTGCAACTGTTGTGCCAATTGCATGAGTATATGCTGCCAATTTTCTACTACTAGTTGCAGTTTCAGACGGACCATATGGGTAAAGTTTGTCTATCTTACGTATTTGTGCTAAAAATGTAACAGCAAAAACATTTTTAATTCCCTCTTTCAGGTAAAAAGGTCCTCCCTTAGTTCTCAGAGCAACATCTTTTTATTGTTGTTATCTTATTAAACATGGGGGTATTATTATGTACTCTATATAGTGCTATATATTAGAGTTGCCCCATATATAGTAAAGTTTATTCTGAAGAAACAATCAGCATTCACTACTATGATTGGAAACACCATTGTTGTCATGTGATAACTTGAAGACCATCCCATATCTCATTTCCGAGTTAATTTAACTTTCAATTTGACTCATACATGATTAATTGGCAAATGTAATATAACACTATACAGAGTACATAATAATACTTCCTGTGTTGTGAGTCACAGACATCAAGGAAGATCCACATAGCTTCGCAAGGTAGGTAGAACAATATTTATTGAGCTTCCAAGTTAAGCAGTGGAGCCCATCTTCCAGCGTCCCTTCTGCTCTGCAGTCTCAGTCACAACTGTTCCAACTGGTAACCTTTGTTTGCGTCAGGAGCACAAGTCTTGGAAGATGCACTGACATAACCATTCAAAAGATGGCACGTCAACATACAAACTTAGAATAAAGAATACTACACATCCCCACCTTAATAACAAAAATAATAAAATGTCAAAACCTAAAAACAAAATTAGGATCAAGAAGAATACAGAATTATATTGCCATAATATACTATGCAGAAAAGTCTTGCAAATAACCAGGTTTCCTGGACAGCCTACCACTTCTGGTGATAATTCCATCCCTGCTGTTACCTCCATCGTCATTACAGCCATTACTTTAATTACTAGAAATGTTCACATTAATACTCTGCATGGAATTAGCATTACCCAGATCAGAACAATTGACTCTTGAGTCACTACTTATAGTGATGGGCTGCAAATGTGAAGAACAATCATTTTTCAGCAGTCTACTTATAGCATTTATGAACAAATTTCCTGGTTGCTGCACTACATTCTTACCCGTAGTGCTTTGAAAATCATCCAAAGGAATCAAATTTGTTTTAGCCCACCAACGTCCATTTTCTAACTTGTCCGACCAACGTGCAAGTTTGGAAACTTTAAACGCCATTAAACTGAAAATCCACTTTTGATTTCCTAGATCTTATATCTTTTAACATACCCAGGATCCCACAAAAACGTATCTCACACTTACACTCTTCGCAGTGTCTCCATATTTTCCCGAGCCTTCTTGACTTTGGGTTCTATTTTTCCAAATCCATAATTTCTTCCAGGTTACCAAGAGCTTTATCCTTCAGCCGACTAGGACACAACTCAGTGCATGATTTTATTAAAAACACGGAGGCTCCTATTATGCTAACTTCTCTTGCTTTAATTTGAATAGCAGCCAAGATAAACTACAAATCCCAGCAAACCTAGCTGGGGAACTACTGAAATATGTCATACAGTAGATAACCAATCAGAGTAACAAGTGAGTATAAACATATTGACTGAGAGCAACAAGTCCTCTTTTCTTGCTGCTCGCAGTGAAGATAAGTACTATCTTTCTACTCATGTATTTGTAATTATTTAATATGCTTAATTAGTGTTTTTCCTTATTATATTGCTTTGCCTGTGCCAATGTATTACCATATTTTCGTATTAATTTACCCCTCTTGTTTGTTTGGGTGCTTTTTATTACCGCTTGTTCGTTTTCTTATCGATTCCCCAGCGTTCTAAAGCGAAACCCCGGGGTTCGCGCTGTGCACGGCAGCGTTTTCCCTGCCTAACGCGGGGCGGCACAGCGTCTGACAGCGTCTCACACCTCAACGCGAGTCAGATCAGCTGTTTTCCTCAGCTTTCGCTTCATTGCGGTCCCGTTCTTCCTAGCGCGACCACTTCCTAACAAACAAACATTTGCCGATGAGCCTTTCTTGTTTTTCTCCGTGGAAATCAGCTGTTCCCTCAGCTGGTTTTTTCTATCGGTCACGCGCCAATTAACGCAACCGTTTTCAAGCTTCAGGAATCCTTTTCTGCCATATTCTTCATTATTATTTCCTCAGTTTGTGCCCATTTAACGAAGTTATTTTTTCTTTCCTCAAGTTACACTGCCTGATTCAGTCCTATTTTCCAAAGGCAGTCTACCCCTACATTTTAACTCTGAAATTTTATTGCAATAATAATAATATTTCCTCTCCTATGGAAAATTATTCCGAAGATGAAGAGGCTCAACAATTTAAGGAGGATTTAGATTCCTTTATTCAAGATTCGGTCCAGAAAGCGGTTTCCTCCTCAATTTCTGATTTTTCTAAGACTTTTGAAGCCTCTGTCAAACGATTACTATCTACATCTACCCCTTCCAAAGCCAGGAAAAAAAAGGCAGACAATATCGATGTTAATTCTGACACTCCGTCAAAATTTTTTTATAATCAACCGTCCACTTCCTCCAATATTTCCTTCCCCATCCAAATCACTAATCTGGGAGATACAGATGACGACATGGGTGATTCTGACACGGATAAGGATGATCCAGACATAATGATCTGGTCAGGGCCTGTGGAGAAGAGGCGTAAAACTTCTCTAAATATATTGGGAGAGTCATCTAAAACCAAATCAAATAATACCTTATTGGATTTTGCCGGTCAACTGATGTTTGATCCGTCGCTTATCCGTCACCCTAACTCCACCTAATGGACTCCCTGTGACCATGTGTCAGAATATGTTTAAAAAAACCTACGACAACCTTTAGATAAGTTAGTACGTAATAGACTCAAATCTGAGTGCCCCAGACCCTCCCTCCCCAACAATATCACTAATACTCCTGTCATTGATCCCAACATGATAATGTTTTTTACTAAATTTGGGAAAGATCCCAAGAAAGATGTTGACAGAGCCTGGACCAACTGTCAGGACAGGTTGCTTGACCTCTCTTGCCCTCTCACCAGAATTTTGGATTTGGATGAAGAAGCCAGGATGGAGGGCAAGAAAGTTGACCTGGTCATTCTTTCCAATTGGGCCCAAAGGGCGATTTGCCTACTTGGCAACACAAACGCTTCCATGGCGCAAGAAAGACGCAAAAGCCTGTTATTAAAAATTGATCCTAAACTCAATAGTCTTGCCTCTAAAAAGATGGGTCCAGAAGCCAACGGCCTGCTGTTTGGAGACTCCTTTATAAAAGAACTCAGTAAATATGTACAAACCTTTACCTCCATGGACAAAGCGCAGTCTTCCATGCAGAAGATTTTTCATTCTCGTGTTTTTGGAAGAGCCGGCAAAGGCAGGAGCCGCTTTGCCGGCCGATACACCCAGAGAGGTGCGGTCAACCAGACCAGAGGCTCCACTTCCTACCAACAGGAATTCAAGCCACAGTTCTACCCACAAAGGTATCGTTCCTTCAGACGTGGCTTCAGATCCAGAGGTGCACAAAATTCAGGTAAGCGCTCCTGTTTGTGGTCCATTGTTGGTGGGAGGCCAGACGGCATTATTTATGACAAACTGGCAGTCTTAGCTGATCCATGGGTTCTGAAGACAGTTTCAGGTTATCATATAGAACTTTATTCCGTTCCTTTCCAACACTATGTTCCAAAACCCTTCAATTTTTCCAAACAACAAGACACTCTGCTCTCTCACGAGATTCATTCTCTAATTCTCAAGCACGCGATAGAGCCATGTTCCCCTCATCCTTCAGGCTTCACCAGTACGCTATTCTTGGTCCAAAAAAAGAACAAAAAATTTTGTCCTGTCATAAACCTCACATTTTTCAACAAATTTGTGGTTTATCACCATTTCAAGATGGAAACTATTCTCCATCTTCGAGATTCGTTATTGACAAACGATTGGACGGTTTGTTTGGACTTACAAGATGCTTACCTCTCTATCCCTGTTCATCAGTCCTTCAGGAAATTCCTGCAATTCCAATGGAAGGACCAATTTTACCACTTCACATGCCTTCCTTTCGGCCTCTCTTCAGCTCCTTGGTGTTTCACCAAGGTGTTAAAACCAGTGATAACCCACTTGAGAGCACAAGGGGTCAGGATTATAGATTTCCTAATCTTACACCAGGACAGATCCTTACTAACACAACATTTAGACATGTTTGTTTCCCTCCTTCAGAATCTAGGATTTCTTATAAACAAAGACAAATCCAACCTCATTCCGTCCCGTCAAATGGAGTTTTTGGGTTTTCTCATAGATTCTATCAAGGCTATACTTCATCTTCCAGCTCAAAAGATTTCCCACATAAAAAAGGAAATACGTTCAGTTCTCAACAAGTCACAACTTACGATCAAAAGTCTAGCCCGCATAATTGGTCTTCTAGCCTCATCTATTCAAGCCATATTTCCAGGCCCTCTTCACTATCGAGCGCTTCAGCGACTAAAAATTCGGCATCTTCGCGAAGGCTTCGCATACGAGGATCTACTCCTGCTAGATCACGAATCCCAGATCGAACTCCAATGGTGGCTCGACCACCTAGAGGCTTGGAATGGCCGGGCAATTTTCTCTACAGCACCAGATCTTGTCTTAGAATCCGATGCAAGTCGGACTGGTTGGGGGGCAAGATGCGCTCAGTTCCCGACTCGAGGTTTATGGTCAAGAGAGGAGTCATCTCTGCACATAAACTGTTTAGAGATTCTTGCAGGTTCCTTTGCGATCCAAACCTTCGCCAAAGACAGGGTAAGTTGTTCTGTTCTCCTCCGGATGGACAACCTTTCAGCAGTTCGGTATATAAATCAGGTGGGAGGTACTCGGTCAAAACCCTTCGCCGAGCTAGCGAAAAGTCTATGGGAATTTTGTCTTCAAAACCAGATTTCCCTACGAGCAGAATACCTTCCGGGAAATATGAACACAATTCCAGATTGGTGCAAGACTCCAGCGATTGGCATCTTCACCCTTCTATCTTCAACAATCTCTCTTCCAAATTCGGTCCCTTCTCTGTCGATCTCTTTGCCTCTCGTTTGAATTCTCAAATCCCTCAATTCTACAGTTGGCGGCCAGACCCTCTGACCTTGGCCACCAATGCTTTTCAACAGGATTGGTCCAACCAAACCAATTATGCCTTTCTTCCCTTCATTATGATCCCCAGAGTCTTGGCGCCGGTCCGCCGTCAATCCACCAGAGTGCTATTAATTACCCCCCTCTGGCAGGATCAGCCTTGGTTCCCCTCAGCTCTCGAATTACTGGTAGACCTTCCTGTTCTTCTTCAGCTCTTTCCCTCTCTTTTGTTGAATCCTCAAGGACAACCTCACAACCTGATACTCAACCACTCTCTTCAGTTAGTGGCATGGATGGTTTCAGGTCTGCCTGGAGAACCCCAGGAATTTTGCAGGAAGCTGCAAGCTTCATACGTCAAGCCTGGGCTCCTGGCACAACTAAAGCTTACAAATCAGCCTGGTCAATCTGGCATAATTGGTGTCTGGTCGAGGGTGCCGATCCCTCTTCAGCTGATGTAGTCCTGGTTGTTAATTTTTTAGCCTCTCTGGCAGCCCAGGGCAAGGCTTATAGAATAGTGAATATGTACAGGTCCGCGATTTCCACGGAACATGATCGAATCAACAATAAACCCATTGACGAACATCCTCTAATTTGTCGACTGTTAAAGGGAGTATGTTTTGCCAAACCTCCTTTACCTAAGTACAATTCTATGTGGGATGTTAATGTGATCTTACAGTTTCTTCTATCTCAACAGTCTAATTCTCTTTTATCCCTAAAATTTATTTCTGCTAAACTAACCATTCTCCTCTGTCTAGTTTCTCTTAAGCGTATTTCTGATGTTAGAGCCTTGGATGTGACTTCTGTACAATATACTCCTCAAGGTGTTTTCTTTCAGGTTCAAAGAAGGACAAAAACTAATTTAATGTCGGTTTTTTATCCATATTTCCCTGGTCATGCTAATTTATGCGTAGGAACTTGTTTGAAAGAAAATATCTCAAGAACTAAAGATTTGAGAAAGCCTTCTGAAACTCAACTCCTCGTCTCATTCAGATCCCCTCACAATCCTGTCACTTCCACTACTCTGGCCCGTTGGGTAAAATGGATTATGAACTTGGCTGGTATCAACATCTCCCTCTTTGGGGCCCATTCCACCAGAGGAGCTATGGCTTCCAAGGCCTTTTGGGCAGGATTGAGCTTAGGCGACATTCTCAAATCAGCTGATTGGTCAAATGTCTCAACCCTTAGAACCTTTTATTGTAAACCTGTTTCCCATGTAGCTAATTCAGTAATTTCTATGCTTTGAACTAGCATAATAGGAGCCTCCGTGTGTTTAATAAAATCAAGACTTTCTTTCACTAAAGCTAAGAAAATCTCCATTGTTGCGCTCTAAACAAAGTAAACGGTGATACACTTCTAAAACTATGAGGCGTATTGTGATAAGACTACACCTTACTTTGAATTAACTTTTCAGCATTCACCTCACATGTCAAAGCTGTTTCGATTCCCTCTTTCATTAGTCGGTTAACCCTTTCAATAGCAGGATTTGCTAGTGGAGAATATAAAGCTCCATTGTAATGCTTAATACCTTTTTTCCTTCAAAAACCATTGCATTGTTTCTGTTGGACCTGGCCCTATAACAGGGTCATTCCCCAGACTTTTTGTCTTTTGCCTCCTAATTTTTCTGACCTTTGTTGGCTGAAGCTTTGACTCTGAGCACTTTTTCACTGCTAACCAGTGCTATAGTGCATGTGCTCTCCATTACAAAAGTGGTATGACTGGCTTATACCTAATTGGCATATTTAATTTACCTATAAGTCCCTTGTAAAGTGGTATCCCTACCCAGGGCATGTAAATTAAATGCTACTAGTGGGCCTGCAGCGCTGCTTGCGCCACCCACTGAAGTAGCCTGTCAAACCTATCTAAGGCCTGCTAGCGCAGGGCCTGTGTGCGCAGTTTTCTGCCACAGGGACCTGGCATCTAAATTTACTTGCCAGGTCCAGAACTCACCTTTTACTACATGTAAGTCATTCCTAAGGTACGCCCTAGCTAGCCCTAAGGGCAGGGTGCCATGTATGTAGGAGGCAGGACATGTGCCAGGTTGCGTGGCCTGTCCTGGTAGTGACAAACAGCCTAACCTGGTGTCTCACTGCTGTGAGTGCTGCCTTCTCATGGTATTGCATTGGAAATGCCCTGCCTTATGTGTAAGGGGTATTGTCTGATTTATGAGGGGTAGCGTAGGCATGTTTGGTATGGTTGTGATGGTTATGAGAAAGGCTGCTTACTGGTGTAGGTGTATTTTTTATTACTATCAGAGAAATGCCACTTTAAGAAAGTGCACATTTATCTGTGCTTAGGACTTTGGTGTTTTGCAGCTTGCCTCCAATCCACGTCTGGGCAGACTGACAGGGGGGGCTTTGTGCATACTTTTCAGACAACCTGAACACAGGGAGGGTGTAGGTGTCACAGAGGTGCATCTACCTATTGTAAAGCCTTCCTGGGCTGAGAGAAGGGAGAGGCGGGGCACACCTGCATTTGTAAAGGCTGTGCCCTGGCCTCGCACAATAGGGTCGTTTACCCCCAACTGATGTTTGGACCCTGTGCTGGAGGAGAGAAAGGGCACTCCCAGAACCAGTTGTAACTGGTTGGAACCCCCTCTCACCTCCATTGTAAAACACACTAAAAACTTAGTATAAGTACAGGGGAATTTCCCCCACAATTTAGACATCATATTGGACATTCTGGGAACTCCAGGAACCTTACCTGGAGCTGGACAGGACACTGTTGAAAGGACTCACCAGGACCACCTTGGACTGCTGCTGCTGTGCTGACCTGTGACCTGCCTGGTCACAAGGAGGAACTGCCACTGCTTGCACCTTCTTTTTGTGCTGACCTGCTGCTGGGTTCTCCAGCCCTGCGCCCCCTTCTTCACCTGTTGTCTCCAGAGGCAGGGTGCTGTGGCCCCTGACTTCTGTAAACTCTCTCCAGCACGAGGAGTGATGCTTCAGCTATATAGCGCCTTGGGAGCGCTCTGTGGTTACTATAAAGTGCTTTTCCAAAAGCGCATTTTGCTGACTGCAGAAAACCACTGCCACGGCCCGGGCTGCAGATTTGGCCACAGCGCTTTCAAAAGCGCTCTGTTTATGCCCTCAAATCACCGCCCCAACCTGGGCGTCTAATTAGTGTTTAACGTGAGGACCGTGCTCTTTCCAGTGCCCCCGGGGCACATGAAGTAGTAAAGCGGAGCAAGCGTGCTCCACTCGGCGCCCCCGGGGCACGGTCTGCTCTTGGGAGTGCCACTGGGGCACTAGCCGCCTCCTAGCCTCCAGGGATCACCTCGGCAGCCCGGGGACCTTCTTCAAACACTCATGCACTGCATCGGGTGCGGGCGAGTGTCTACTCGGGCCCCAGGTGGGGTCCGATCCTTACAAGCCTCACAGCAGGACTTGGGGGAAGGCGCGGGGAGCGCCCCCTTCCCCGGTCTCTGCATTAGGAGTAGGACGCTCCTTTTCTCTTTTTAAAAACGGGCACTTCTCCTTGAAAACCAGGAAGGGAGACTTCTACAGAGGCTCCTTCCCCTTGCCGCAATAATTGTTGTTGGGCCTCACCTGGCCCCCACCCCAAGGACAGGGTGTGAGGATGCCAAGGCAGGCCCCCATCAAAATCGCGGGCCCCCAGAGGGGCCTGTTTACCACGAGGAGAGGGGGCCAACCACCCTTCTCCCCCAGGATCACCGCATGGCCCCAGTTGTGCGCACAGGAGCGCTGGGGCCCCCTATGCTCCTCCTTTAGGCACAGGGATTGCCTCTACTTCAGGACACCAGGTATTTTTTAGGAATATTGGCTCCTGGAGCCTAGTATAGACCTTGGCGGGTTTATAGGTTTCCTACCTGCTTTCCTGCCATTACATATATGTGCTGATGTTCTTTTTATGGGCATGACATGCTGATATGTATTTTTATGACTTGTGATATATTCTCTAATGTTCTTTTTATGGGTATTTATGAGGTATTCATGACAAGTGCATAGAATGCTTACTGTAATTCCTGACTACTGCTTATGTTGCAGAATTCTGAGTACTTACGTGTTCTAATGTGACAACCGACTGCGTATTTTTGTAGAGTATTAGTAACTTGTGTAACGTTCTGACAACTGCTGAGGTAGTAGGCTAGTACTAATGTGTAATGTTGGTCTAATTATGTTTTGTGCAATACAGCTTATTTTTACATAGCTCAGTCTTGTGTTTACTTTGTGCTGTACATTTTGCGTCACGTGTGTTGTGTGTGTTGTGTGTGTTGTGCAAATGCTTTACACATTGCCTCTGGGATAGGCCTGACTGCTTGTTCCAAGCTACCATAGGGGTGAGCAGGGGTTATCTTGGACGTGTAACTCCCTTGCCTTTACTAGAGTGGGTGGGTTCTGCCTGGCTGATGTGCATACCCTAGCCAACCAGAACCCCATTTCCAACAATTTCTGACACCAATTGAAATCTGTTATGCGTGACCAACTCATTTGAATAACCTTCCAAAGAACAAACTTTGTCTAAGAACTGAATAACCATAGGAGTAGAAATTTCAGTCACAAAATCGTAGTATATCCATTTAGAATAACAATCAGTAATTGCTATCACCTACTGAGACTTGTCAGATAATGATGAAATGGGTCCAGCAAATTCTAAAGTTAACTTCCGCCATGGTCCCTGAGGCAAAGAAGTAGTGTTCAATGGGATGTGATTTAATCTCCAATGTTTGTCAGAGATAATGCTTTCCTGGCATGAGTTGATAAAGGTACCTACTTCCATATACAAATAAGGCAACCAAATGTAACATCTAAGAGTTTTCTTTGTGGCTGTAGTTCCTAGGTATCCCCGGTGTGCTAATTTGATTATTTTTGATCTCAACGCTTTAGGTACAACAAATTTCCCAGCTCGCAACTATATGCCTGTTTCAATGGTAAACTGATCAGCTATTAGTAACAGTACAACTCTCCCTTAAAATGTTTTACCAGAGGCAATCCTTGCTGTACAAACTTTTCCCTAAACTTAATTTCATCACATGCATTGTTCCATTCTATTTCAGACACAGTGCCTTGACACCTGTTCACAACATCCATGCTAGCTACCACACACTCATTTCCAAACAAGTCCTTATCATGTGTACCTTATAGTTCCGCAGGACGGAGTCTGGATAAACAATCAGCTCTTGCATTAGTAATAGCACGTATGTACAGGTATGTTTGGACAGCACCCTAGAAGCAAAAGCCACAGTACACTTAGGCGGTCATTCTGACCGCGGCGGGCGGCGGTCGCCGCCCGCCATGCGGTTACCGCCGAATGACCGCCCCGCGGTCAAAAGACCGCATCGGCCATTCCAACTTTCCCGCTGGGCCGACGGGCGACCGCCAAAAGGCCGCCCGCCGGCCCAGCGGGAAAGCCCCTGCAACGAGGAAGCCGGCTCCGAATGGAGCCGGCGGAGTTGCAGGGGTGCGACGGGTGCAGTGGCACCCGTCGCGATTTTCACTGTCTGCAAAGCAGACAGTGAAAATCTGTATGGGGCCCTGTGAGGGGGCCCCACGACACCCGTTACCGCCATCCTGGTTCTGGCGGTGAAAACCGCCAGAACCAGGATGGCGGGAAGGGGGTCGGAATCCCCATGGAGGATTCCCTGGGCCAGGGGAAAACCGGCGGGAAACCGCCAGTTCCCCTTTTCTGACCGCGGCTCAGGAAGCACTGCCAGCCTGTTGGCGGTGCTTCCGCTGCCCTCCGCCCTGGCGGTCAGAGACCTCCAGGGTTGGAATGAGGGCCTTAGTGTTGTCAATGAGTTAACATAAAATAGTGCCAAGGACCACAGCGCTCACATCTACAGTGATAATACATTTGTGACCGTTAATGTAACATTTCAACGCCGATTAGAATATCTTTGATATCCAGAAATACCTTCTGCTCTCCTAGACCCCAGCAAAGTGTCCCTTTTTACCTTCACATTTTCTTAAGAGGTTCCATAGGAGTAGTGTACCCCACAGAGTAATAAACACTCAAACCCAATAATGATTTTAACTCCTCCTTGTTGGAGGGGACAGGTACATCCCTCAATGCTTTTTTATGGCCTTCCTTAGGTTTAATCCCCTCAGATGTGATACAATGACCCAAATAATTGAGATTGTTGATTAAAAACGTACATTTATCTTTAGATACAGTTATGCCATGATTCCATAGTATGTTTAACACTTTGTCAAGAACACAGTTATGCTCTTCAACTGTTTTGGCACATATGAAGATGTCATCCTGGAATGCTAGCACGCCTGATACATCCTTGAATAATGTAAGCATCCACTATTGAAATACGCTTGCTGCTGATGCTAAACCGAACACCAAGCGCAAATACTTATAAGCCCCAAATGGGGTGATGAAAGAAGTAAGAGACTGTGACTCTTTTTTCAACTGTACTTGATGGTAAGTTGCTTTAAGTTCGATATTACTGAAATAGTTGCCCCTTCCAGGGTAGATAGCAGTTCATTTGTTTTTGGCAGTGGATGGCAATCCACAATTATATTTTTGTTTAGGGAACACAAATCAGCACACAAACATATCTGTCATTTTTCACTATTACAACAGCACTGACCCATTCTGATGTATTGACTGGTTCAATTACTTCATCGAGACACAACTGATCAAGATGTTTCCTAAAATCTTCTCTCACAGATAAGGAAACATCTTGCAGTTTATGTTTCACTGGTACTACATCTTGCTTTAAAATTATTTAATGTTCAAATCCACTGAGAGTGCCTAATTCCTCAGAGAATACTATAGGACATTTTGCTAAAGTCTGCTCAATACTTTCTTTTTTGTTATCCACTAGCTTCACAGAAACAGTGGTGCCAGGTCATAGTATAATGCCCAGTCTCCCTTGATCAACCCAACCCATGATGTCCCGGCCATTAACTGCCACGTATATAAATCTTCCTATCATACTTGTGGAGATTCTTTGTAAAACCCAATATTTTCAATGTCTGCCTCTCTGTAACCTATAGCTCTTAAGTCGGGTGTTTTATTTAAGTAAAGCAGTACTCCACTACAACTTCAAAGATTCTTAAGACAGCATGGTTACTGGTGAAGCAGAATCCACCATTATTCTTAGATCCACTTCCCCTATTGTTACCTTGCAAAAAGGCCTATTTCTTTTAGCAATCAAACCCATATCATTGTTCCTTCCTTCCACAGACTTCTAGTTGGTCAACATCAACGATTAAAATAGTCATTGTATTTATGCTTTGCTCAACATGAGAATAATTTTGTTCATGAGAATAATTCTGTTCAGTATCTGGAACACAATTAATTTGATAGTATCCACATTTTTGCAAACTCTTGTTAAGTGTCACATTTTCTTGCATTTGTTGCATTGTTTTCATGACCGTATGAACCACATCTATGAAATGCATTTGACTTACTAACTCTATTACTCTTATTTTTCTCATGCAGTTATTTTACAGAATTTACTTTCACAATGTCTGAAATGCAAAATACATTGGAAAATGCAGTTGCCCTGGTTAACACTTTCACATTTTGAGCTGAACGTTCAATGCCTATAGCAATTTTTATAGTCTCATCTAAAGTAGGATTTGTGCAGCACAGAAGATGTTCCAGAACTTTTTAAGAATAGCAATTCAATACTAATTGAGGCCTCAAATATTGATATTTATCATTTTTAAAGTTAAAAGTAATGGCTAAAATTCTAAGAGCAGCTATATTTTCTTCTGAAGTTTACTTCCTCAAATAAAAATGAAACCTTTCTAAAACTATACTTGGTTTCTAAGAAAAATGCTGTGCAAGACTTTTCTCTGACTGCACATATACATTAGCAGCATCCCCTGACTCCTCTCCAGGGGGTTGAATTTCTGGCAGGTTATCAAATCTATTTTGTCCTTCCGTACCCAGGCAAATGTAGAGGATAGGTAATTTCCTGGTTGTGCTGTAACCAATGCCATCAATGGCAACTAAGTAATTATTAAAAATTCCAATCTTGGTTTGCCCGGATTATCCCCAAAATTTAGAGGTTGTTGAATGTTTCCCCTTCCTGACATTGTGGCAGTTATAAGTCCTACAGTTAAAGTGTATATCTATATTCCGAGACAGCTGTCAAGAGATTAAAGCAATTTGTCTGACTGAGGAGTCTGTTTGGAAAAAAATAACAATATAATTGTCCACTGCAGGTTACCTTAGTTTATGTGCTGCCTGACACAACAGTTTCAGGTGCAATCTGTGCTTGCCGATAAAACAAAGTTGGTTACACGCCAAACTTGTCCGTACTGATGTAAGAACGCCTTTGCCTCGCAACACGTACACACTCCAGGCACGCACGTTAGGGTGGGATGCATGCCTGAATGTCATGTCAAAAGATGCCGCTCACTGATCACTCCTCGCAGGTAACGCCTACCAGCGTTACTCCATAGAGCAGTGGTTCCCAACCTGTAGTCCAGGGACGCCTGGGGGTCTGCAAAGCACCCTCAGGGGGATCGCGACTGCTTAGAAATTTAAAGAATATTAACAGATTAGGTCCCCAGCTTTTAGTAATGACTTTGAGGGGGGATGCCAAGACACCAATAATGATTCAGTGAGGGTCCTCGGGTTCCAGTAAACATAACATGGGGGTCCACAGAAGTCAAAGGGTTCAGAACCACTGCCGTAGAGATCAGGGGCTTCTCCAAACCTGCCAGAAGAGGAACACAATCGGTGTAGTGCTGATTCCAATAGGCACACACGGAATAACTTTACATCGCCCGCTACTGCTGATGGGTTTCCAGATACTGGTAAACAAGCCTTCTCCACCTCGTCACCAATATGTTGTGGGTCACGGACATCAAGGAAGATCCACACAACTTCGCAAGCTGGGTAGAACAATATTTAGTGAGGTTCCAAGTTAAGCAGTGGAGCCCATCCTCCAGCGACTGTCCAGCTCTGCAACCCCGCTCACAACTGTTCCAACTGGCAACGTTTGTTAGTGGCAGGAGCACAGAACATGGAACGACTCTTGGAAGATGCACTTCCATAACCATATAAAAGAAGGCATGTCAACATAGAAATTTAGAATACAGAATACTACATCATGCTTTTGTCTGCTGCACAGGAGTAATCAGGGAACCATACATAACTAGGTACCAACTGCGCTGCTTAGAAATGTTATTTCTCTTTTAGTTAGATTTTTCAAAATTATTGTTTTTTGACTAAATTGTTTTTCGCATGAAGTCCCACATGCTGATGCTAATCGGAGTTAGGTAGGCTGACAAGGGTGACTAAATGGTGACTTTGACTTTGACTGACTGACTTGCATTGCTGAATTAATCAATGTTATAAAACTTCCCAGCCTAGATTGATGTTGTTTTGCTCATTAATAAAATCTTGATGAATTATTGCTCATTGATGCTAATAAAGTTGATTAACCATGGATTAATTGAAATTAACGTTTTGATTGGAATTGTGAATAATAGGGAATAAAATGAACTAACCTTCTTGAGAGTGATGGTATTTTCTTATTAGACACATTTTTGGTGTTATATGTTTGGTTGGGATTATTGTTGATTTTTCTCTGGTCACCATTTAGCTAGGATACTCTATGCGATCCAAAAGATTAATCGACCTATACGCGTCCCCTTGTAAGTTTACTTACTAAGGACAAGGCGCGCTAGCAGTTTTTGGTAGCAGAGGATTGTTAGTTTCCTTGGGGAACTAGTTAAGTGGTGAGTAGTGGTTACGGTAGTAGTTTAAAGTTAAGCACAGTTGTTCGATTTTTATGAGGTTTGAATTTTGTTTTTCTAAAATGGCAATAGTGGCAAAGACGATGTTCCCTTAAACCTAGAAATGACTTTCCCAGATCCTGGATCCTGTTGGTAAAAATTGAGTATGTTCCTGGCGTGTTTTTGAAATAGTATGTGAGTAGTAGATTGCGCTTGCACAGGCTTAAGCAGATCTCAGGTGAATTGTGATGTATGTGAGGTGAAGGTAGGGAGTCTGCGTACTCCGGTTAAGGGTTAGTAGGACTGTGCGTACTCCAAGTGTGAGAGCAGGGAAGTCGTCGAACTTCATATGTGTGTGGCGCTTTGTGCTCAAAAATTGTCCACGTGGTTGTTGGTGATGTACGGACCCTGCGTGGTCTAAGACTCCGGAGTATATTGACAAGTGTAGGAGACACTTGGGTATATGTTTTAATCTGTCTGGTTTAGTAGGTTGATCGGGCGTGGTCAACAAGTCAGAGAGAATGTGTGATGAATAAAAGAAGCTTCAACCGAGATTTGACAAGTTCTATGTGCACCAGGACAGACTCAAGGATCAGTTGAGAGTAGAATTTGTGGGTCAAATTTTACTTGCGAATGTGGGGGACTGAGAAAGAGGAATAGCTAGGGAGCTAGAAAGTGACATTAGTGAAAATCCATAAGGTCCCTGAAGCGATTGTGTCCCTTCCTGTAGTAAACCAGCACGTTTGTTTTAGTTGTCATTTGGTGAAGACGCTCGCAATAAATTGCATTAGTTAAGTGAAATTGAGTTGAGGAGGACGAGCCGCAAGACTTTGTCAGCCGCTGTGAGTCAGTGTGTGCCACACTGGGATAGGTCGGTTACTGAGAAGAGCCGCGACCGGATTGGCAGCCGTCCGCGAGAGGCAATTGGTTGAGTAAACGGGTGAAGAGAATCTTGCGAGTAAATGTCATTTCATTTATTGAATTTATAGTACACAAAGACAGGCACAATGAAGTTTTTTAAGGCACTAAAGAGTGTGGTGAGAGGTGATTCTTACATTAAAGCTTCAGTGGGGGAACCAACCCCCCAGAGGATAGTCCAGCACATCTTGTGATGACAGAAAAGGGCATAGCTTTCTGTCTTTGGTTGAAGCAATGGAGTAAACTGACTAAGAATCAAGGGACACTAGCTTTTCCAGAACATGGAACTTTCAATTTGAGAGTTTTGGATCAGTTGCGATTATCATTGTATGACATGAGACCGTTACCAAGACCAGCACAGTTCGAGGCTTTAGCCATATGGGAGTTAGTGGCCAGACAGCAGCATGAGTTGAAAACAAGCAGAAGGATAAAGAAAATAGAAAAGTCATTAGCTGAAGCTAGGTGGGATTGGGAACAGAAGAGATGGAGAATGGCAACTATGAAAGAGATTCAGATGCGTCCTGCAATTACAGAAAGCGATGATTCAGAGAAGGAGGATAATAGCAGGGAAGGGGAGAGCGAGGAAAAGAAGAAAATAAAGAAGTCCTATGTGGATGATGATGATTCTGATGTTGAGGATCTCATTACACAGTTGTTGAGGGATAGACCTCCATCTTACGACTTATGCAGGGGGTCCAGGGACTAGTGCTACAGCCCCTCCTGCTACTCCTGGAACTTTCCATGGAGCCGCGGGCACTGTACAAGCAGAAGGGGGACAGTTACCAGGAGCAGTACAGACTACACCAGTTGCAGGAACGAGTGCGGAAGCTCAGGCGCAGATACCTACACCTTCAGCACTGAGAATTTACCCAGATGTACCATCTCTTGAGACTGTTTCAAATATTGTGGTGCCGAGGGAGCAGGTGCATCTGCAGCCAATGTTGGTTCAGACTGACGCGACTCCAATGTTATTGCCACCTGCACAGATACAGGGTATGTCGAGGTTTAACCAATTGACAGGGACGTCGGTGGATCTCGCACCAGTTATAAATCAGACAATGGGAGTACCACTCACACAGACTGCAGGTTCTAGAGCAGCCCCAGATGCAATATCGCTACCGATTACTGTTGGTCCAGCGGTACCCTTATATGCCCAGAAGAAAACAGAGGTCGGGGGACAGATTGAGACATCACAGAACTTGATGAGAAGGGGAGTGGGAGACACAGTACATTCGACATCGTCCTCAAGTACATGTCTGGGTGAGCTTAAATCTCCTGTGGGATTTAGTCCTCTTGTAGCATTTCCAGAGGCATCAAATGTCCCTAATGCAAATCAGAGTCTGAGACATTTGATGCCACAGGCTTTGGGAACAGGGGTACAGCAGCTGCCAGCGACTAATGCAAGTAACATCTCATTACAAGGGTTAACAGCACAGCAGTTAACTAGTTGGCTGGATAGTCTAAATTATTCGCAAGGTGCCTCGAAAGGGGAAGAACAACTGAATCGAGTAGGGTTAAATATCGAGGCAAATGAATTAGTCGAAGGGACAATGGGATTGAATAGGTTAGAATCCTATCCTGAAGAAGAGCTGAGGTATTTGTGTCCGAGGTTTACAAAAAAAGTCAGGAAAATACACCAAAAATGAGCAGAAGTAGCAGAGAAGCATGACTGATCTTAAGACGACGAAACATTTGAGACAAAGCTACAGATTAGATTTTGAGGCAAAAGATTTTGAACACATGAGATCAGCAGGAATGAAAGCACATTTGAGGGTCTTGCTGCAGAGTGCGCAGATTTGGGGAGCACTAGAAAAGTGGGAAGACAGATGGGCCAGGAAAAAAGAGAAACGAAAATGAGATTCAGAAGGAGAAACAGAGGGAGCTGATAAAGGAGAAGCAGTTAAAATGCTACCGATGAGAGAGATTCCAGGGGGTCGGTTTGTTCATGTTCCATGGCATCGAAGTGACATATTGGGGGTTATTACAACTTTGGAGGAGGTGTTAATCCGTCACAAAAGTGACGGTAAAGTGACGGATATACCACCAGCCGTATTACGAGTTCCATAGGATATAATGGACTTGTAATACGGCTGGTAGTATATACGTCACTTTACCGTCACTTTTGGGACGGATTAACACCTCCTCCAAAGTTGTAATAACCCCCATTGTCTTTTACAAATGATTATCCCAAAATGAGAGAGAAACCAGTTAAACGGTATCAACAGACTGAAAGGTTCGTGAAACTTTCCAACTGTTTGTGGGAAGACTTGAACACCTTGTTTGAGATAGTTGTGCCAGCTGATTTATTGGTCGAATGTAAGAGGCCAGTAGACTGGCCAACAAGTGAACCTGAAAGGAACAAAGTTACAGGCGCACCATCACCTGAGGTAATGAAAAATTATTATAAGGTGATTGAGTTCTCCGAAAAACATTGATTGGCAGAGAATTGACAGAACAGTCCAGGAAACTAAGGAGTCAATACATACTTATTATGAGAGATTGTTAAAGGCTTTCAAGGAGTACAATGGCAAGGAAGCAGTCAAACCGAAAGACATGTTGCATTTTGTGTTTAGATTTGTTGAAGGGTTGAGACCTGAAGTAGGGCAAATGATTAAGAATCATTTGATTTTCTGGCAGGCAAAGCCGATCGATGAGGTGTTGCAATACCAAAATATTGCAGCAATGAGATTGAATTGAAGCAAAAGAAGCTTAAGGAAAAGGCAATGGTGATGAAGATTAAGGCAGCACAATCAGGAGTGCAAGGAGCTTTAGTGCCGCCGATGCCACCGCAGCAGAAAGCTGTCATGTTTCAGCCTCAAGTGAGGGGTAGAGGATGTGGGATGGATATGATGCGTGGTCCAGATCTAAGTATTTTGGTTGTTCAGAATGGTATGCAGGGCATGGAAAAGGTGTTGCCATGTCACCTGTGCGGAAACGTGGGACACTGGAAGCGGGAGTGCCCATTGATGGTGCAGGAAGGAATGATTCAGCAAAGCGATGTTGGTACAGTTCAAACCATGAGAGTCCCCAGAATGAGGGGCCCAGTCCCAAATGTTCAGAATCGAGGTCAGAGTTTCTTGCCTGTACAACAACTGCAGGTGCCTCGAGCACAAATGACTTCATTGACGCCAGTACAGCAGCATATTGCTAGGTGCCTAGACAGCAAATGCACATACCCCAAGCTCCGATGGAGCAGCAACAGGTTATGCTTACCCAACAGTAACAATACAGTACACCAGTTCCCATTTCACAGTGAGGGTGAAATAAACGATGAATGGATGAGTGACAGTTCGGATGAAGGAGCTTGCATTCTTGCCGCGTCCCTAGAGGTAGATCAGAGAGGGCCTTTTGTAAAGGGAAAGGTGATGGGACATAAGGTTTCATTTTTGGTTGATACTGGAGCCACGCACTCCACAGTGAGGAGTGTGGAAGTACCAGATTTACCTCTGTCCGGAAGGACGGTTCAGGTTGTGGGAGTGGAAAATAGGCAGTTAACAAACCCTATCACAGAACCAGTGCAGATCAAAATTGGAAATTATATGGGTTTGCATAGATTTGTGGCGTGTGACTCAAGTGCAGTATCCTTGCTAGGAAGAGACTTAGGTGGTCATTACAACCCTGGCAGACGGTGACAAAGCGGCGGTAAGACCTCCAACAGGCCGGCGGGAAAAAATTGCTATTACGACCGTGGCGGAAACCGCCAACAAAGACAGCCACTTTAACACTCTGACCGCCACGGCGGTACAAACAAACAGCTTGGCGGTCACCGCCAACAGACAGGCGGAGGACAATGTATCGCCCACAGTATCACAACCTACCAATCCTCCACCCTTTCCGGGGCGGATTCACCGCGGATAAAAACGTGGCGGAAACACGAATACCGAAAGAAAAACGCTCACCTCTACACACCCCACGAGGAATGAGGACGCCATGGATCCGGAACTCCAAATTCTACCCGCAATAGTCTTCCTGCTCCTCTACCAGGAGCACGAACGCCGGCGGTGAAGACCACGGTGAGTACTGCACCTACGACACAGGGGAGGTGGAGGGAAAAAACAGGGACACACACACGCAACACCCCACCCTCACCCACTACAAAACACACACTAATGCATATCAATACATAACAGTTACACCCCCAAACCCCCTGGAAGAATGCAAAGACAATAGAAAATGAGTGTAACCATTGTAATATATTAAAAGCAAGTAGGCACAAATATATATATACACCATGTACAAAATATATACCAAGCATAGTAGTCCAGGTAGTGCTCTAATAAAGTCTGTGGAACACTGGGACCACACGGTATGGGCGAGGCCCACACAAGATCCCCGACCAAGACGGAGAGAACACTGCAGGGGCATCAGAGAGCAACTAAACAGGCACCTCAGGGGGAGGGAAAGGGGGGGCACCTCAGCCGGTTGAGTGCACAATGCCAAATCCACGAGGGGGCCACATGCCCACTGTTCAATCCTGGGGAGTGCAAAGCCACAGTCTCTCAAGTCTCTACAGTGGGTGGGTTGCCCACTGTTCCATCCTGGGGAGTGCAAAGCCACAGTCTCACAAGTCTCTACAGTGGGTGGTTTGCCCACTCTTCCATCCTGGGGAGTGCAAAGCCACAGTCTCACAAGTCTCTACAGTGGGTGGTTTGCCCACTGTTCAATCCTGGGGAGTGCAAAGCCACAGTCTCTCAAGTCTCTACATTGGGTGGTTTGCCCACTGTTCAATCCTGGGGAGTGCAAAGCCACAGTCTCTCAAGTCTCACAAGTGGGTGGGTTTCCCACTGTTACATCCTGGGGAGTGCAAAGCCACAGTCTCTCAAGTCTCTACAGTGGGTGGTTTGCCCACTGATGAAATCCTGGGGAGTGCAAAGCCACAGTCTCTCAAGTCTCTACAGTGGGTGGTCTGCCCACTGTTCAAACCTGGGGAGTGCAAAGCCACAGTCTCTCAAGTCTCACAAGTGGGTGGGTTTCCCACTGTTACATCCTGGGGAGTGCAAAGCCACAGTCTCACAAGTTGATGCAGGTCCATACTGGTACTGGGGGGTGACTGGTGCCCAGACTGGATGAGTCTCCCCGTGAAAGGTAGTGTCCTGTCACTGTCCCAGCTGCACATGGGATAAGGATGCCTGATGTGGTGGGCCATTCATTCCTACCCGGTGCATTGCCCTGTTCAGCGGTGCTATGACATGGCGGTCTTTTCCCTCTTCAGTGGTGCTTTGACATGACGGTCTTTGCCCTCTTCAGCGGTGCTTTGACATGGCGGTCTTTGCCCTCTTCAGCGGTGCTTTGACATGGCGGTTCAGGACTGTTCAGCAGTGCATTTGACATGGCGGTTCAGGACTGTTCAGCGGTGCTATGACATGGCGGTCTTTGCCCTGTTCAGCGGTGCTTTGACATGGTGGTCTTTGCCCTCTTCAGCGGTGCTATGACATGGCGGTCTTTGCCCTGTTCAGCAGTGCTTTGACCTGGCGGTCTTTGCCCTCTTCTGCGGTGCTTTGACATGGCGGTTCAGGACTGTTCAGCGGTGCTATGACATGGCGGTATTTGCCCTGTTCAGCGGTGCTATGACATGGCGGTTCTGATACGGACATTGGTGTGTGGCATGACGATTTCCACACTGGACATTGGTGTGTGGCATGACGATTTCCACACTGGACATTGGTGTGTGGCATGACGATTTCCACACTGGACATTGGTGTGTGGCATGACGATCTCCATACTGGACATTGGTGTGTGGCATGACGATTTCCACACTGGACATTGGTGTGTGGCATGACGTTCCATCATTGCCCAGCGGGGCTGTGGCATCCTGTCCCCTCCTGGGCTGTGACTCCGGTGGTGCTCTCTGGACCAGTGACGATACTTGTGCCCTCCTGGGCTGTGACTCTGGCAGTGCTCTCTGGACCAGTGACGACGGTGCTGGCGGTTGTGTCTGGACCGCCGGAAATGATGGTGTACTTCTCCGCCGTGACACTCACAACAGGCTGGGCAGACTTCCTCTGGACCTTCCCCACCTTTTTTGGAGTTACAGCTGACTCACCAATCGCCTTCGATCCCATTTCACTTGTTGTCCCACCAGGAGTCTTGACACGGTCCCATCGTCCACTCTCCAATTTCGGAGCCTTTACAGGGGGTGGGCTGCCAGTGCCTTGGCTCCGGGTCCTAGTGCCTGCCCTAGTGGCCGGTGCACTCCAAAAACCTGGAACACACACCACTGGTACTGGAGGCTTTTTGGTTGAGGCGCTTCGACGGGACTGATGAATTGGGTGGGGGCAAAAAGGTCAATTTGACAGAGGGACAGTTTCTGACGAACACTGGGATGGGTAGCTGGAGGGGGTCTGGGAGTGGAGGAAGAGGAGGTGGTTGTAGGAGGAGTCACTTTAGCTGTTTTGGGTGCAGGTGCAGGTACTGGAGGCTGTTGTGAGGTGGATGGATGTTGGGTGAGTGATTGCCGGCGTTTGGGTACTTTGGGAGGGGGCGTCACAGACACACTGGGAGAGGACACAGAGGACGTGTAAATGGCAGTGGAGGTGGTGAGTGCAGGTGAGCGGCGTGTGGTGCTGGGTGTCCTGGTGCGAGTCCTAGTGCCTGTAGATGTGGTGCATGCAGGTGTGTGTGTAGACGAGACTGGGAGGGAGGAGGGAGAAGAGGAGGAGGGGGACACAGTGGAGACAGTGGATGTTGCTGTGTCTGTATGGGTGTGATGTTTGTGTGAGTGCCTGTGGTGTGTGTGGTGCCTATGTTTGCTTGAGCTACTTGTGTGTGTTGACTTGTGTGCATGCTGGTCTGTAGGTGTGCTTGGGATGGGCTGGGATACAGGGGATTGGGTCTGGGTGGAGGAAGTTGGAGGTGGGAGGCTGGACACAGGGACAATTGCTGCCATCAGTGCTAAGGCCAGAGATTGCAGGGTTCGCTGAAGGGCAGCCTGACCAGAATGAATGCCCTCCAGGAATGCATTACCGTGTTGCAACGCCCTTTCTACACCCTGGATGGCATTCACAATGGTAGACTGTCCAACAGTGAGTGACCTGAGGAGGTCAATGGCCTCCTCACTGAGGGAAGCAGGGGTGACTGGGGCAGGGCCTGAGGTGCCTGGGGCGAAGGTGATGCCCACCCTCCTGGGTGAGCGGGCACGGGGTGAACGCTGAGGGGTTGCTGGGAGGGCGGTGCTGGTAGGGGGGGTGGCGGCTGTACCTGTAGAAGTGGGGTGCACAGATGGTGCCGCCACCACAGGGGAGCTCACAATGGCGGACGAGTCTGTGTCGCTGGTTGGTGATCTGGTGGCTGACGTGAAGCTCCCCTCGCCCTCCGTCCCACTGGTGTATTCAGAGTCTGTGGTGTGGCCTTCCATGGCCATGTGGGATGCAGCTCCCTCGTGCTCCGGTGCCACTGTACGTCCGCCTGTTGATGCTGATGTACAAAAGGACAGGGAGAGCAGGAAAAGGGGGGGAGACAGAACAAAGAGAGTTTTAGTGCATGGCATACCGCTACCGTTGGCGGACAAGACAGACGCAGCAGCCCCATGCACAACGCCGCGCTCCTGCCCTCTGCACATGCAATTTCATGGATATGGCCTACATGGCAATGGTGGAAATCTGCGCACATGGATGCCACAGGGGCAACTATACCTCAACTTGCTAATTTTCTGAGGTGGGGTAGAGTGCCACATGGCCTACATTCCGGAGGGGCCTTGCCTAACTAACTCGCCCTGGCCTACGGACACCCACAGCCCACCCTCCCCCACCCAGACACCTCCACTGCACGCAAAGTCCGCAGAATGAGGTTGTACTCACCCCCTTGTGTCTGCTGTGATGTCCTTAAGCACCCATCCAACTCCGGGTAGGCCACCGCCAGGATCTGGAACATCAGGGGGGTCATGGTACGACGGGCACCCCTCCCATGTTGGGAGGCCATCCCCAGCTGAGCCTCCGCCGTCTTCTTGCTGCAGCGGCGAATGTCCTCCCATCTCTTCCGGCAGTGGGTGCCCCGTCTCTGGTGGGCCCCCAGGGTCCGGACCTTCTTGGCGATGGCACGCCAAATGTCCCTCTTCTGGTGAGCGCTGACCTACATGACATGCACAAGGGAAGAGGAACAGTCATTACCAATTGCACCATCAATGTGTGTGGCGCCCTCCATACTCTGACCATGTGGCCCATTTATTCCCATGTTTTACTGTAGTATGACTTCTGCCCCCTTCCCTCTTCCACCCAGCCCTGTCCACCCAGGCCTAGCCCCTACAACGTGCTCCCTGTGTACTAACCTGTTGGTCTGGAGGACCATAGAGTAGCGTGTACTGGGGGAGGACCCCATCCACAAGTTTCTCCAACTCCTGTGCAGTGAAGGCAGGGGCCCTTTCCCCAGACGCACCAGCCATCGTCGCTTCCAGACCGAGGTCACAGCAGCACTAGCAGTGTAGGTCCTCTCCTGTCGAAGGTCAGGTATCTAGTGATTGAACAGATAGAAAATGGTGGTGACGTCCGCTGCGGTGACGTCCGCGGCGGGGCGCATCATCACCGCCAGCGCACCTGTTCATTGGCTTCTGGGACCCATAGGGTCCATTGTTAACCAATGCAGCATTGCGCCGCGCTCTACGACCGCCTACCGCGACGGTGTGCAACGCCAGCGCTGTTACCCCACAATCCCATTGTCCCACTTTAGAGGCCAGACAGCCGCCATTTCATGTGCCCACATGGATTCATTTTCAACTGCGTCACACATACTGAGGCCTACACTCAACACACATACAGGAAGGGTTTATTGTCTGGTGTAGTCTTGTGAGTGACTGTGGGTACATACCTGGAGGAATAGTGACTGTTTCTTCGCTGCTGTCCTTCGTAGGCACCGTCAAATGGGAAATATGAGAAGATGGCGGAATCCGCCGGTGTACCGACCGCTGGTGGACCTGTTGACAATGGAGGAGCGACATTTAATCGTGACCTACAGGTTTGACCGTGCCACAATCCAGGAACTGTGTACCCAGTTGGAGCCGGACCTGATGTCACCAATCCGCCATCCGACTGGAATACCCCCTGACGTGCAGGTGCTGTCAGTGCTCCATTTCCTTGCAAGTGGGTCATTTCAGACAACAGTGGCCATGGCATCAGGGGTGTCCCAGCCTATGTTTTCCAACGTGTTGTCCAGAGTGTTAGCTGCCCTGCTGAAACACGTAAGGAGATACATCATTTTCCCTGAGGTGGAGGATTTGCCTACAGTGAAAGGTGACTTCTATGCCCTTGGACATATCCCCAACGTCATAGGTGCCATTGATGGGACCCATGTAGCTCTGGTCCCTCCCGCAGGAGTGAACAGGTGTACAGGAACAGGAAGAGTTATCATTCGATGAATGTCCAGATGGTCTGTTTGGCAGACCAGTACATCTCGCAGGTAAATGCTATGTTCCCTGGCTCTGTGCATGACGCCTACATCCTGCGGAATAGCAGCATCCCTGATATGATGGGTGAACTCCAGAGGCACCGTGTATGGCTATTGGGGGGACTCTGGTTACCCCAACCTTTGCTGGCTATTGACCCCAGTGAGGAATCCCAGGACCAGGGCAGAGGAACGGTATATGAAGGCCCATTGGCGGACTAGGAGGGTTATCGAGCGCACCTTCGGCCTTCTTAAGGCCAGGTTCAGATGCCTCCATATGACAGGTGGATCCCTATTCTACTCACCGAAGAAGGTGTGCGACATTATCATCGCCTGCTCCATGCTCCATAACTTGGCATTGCAACGCCAGGTGCCTTTTCTGCAGGAGGATGATCCAGATGACGGTGTTGTAGCAGCTGTGGAGCCTGTGGAGCCTGTGGACAGTGATGAGGATGAAGCTGAGGAAAACGAAAACGACAACAGGGAGTCAGTCATACAGCAATATTTCCAGTGACACACAGGTGAGAACATTTTCTTTTTTACCATTACATTAACTTTCACACATCTACCTCTATCCTGTACCTCCATTTCACTCACTATTTGTTAACTGAGTTGTCCCCTTCCATTTCAGTTTCACAAATGTGGTAACCTACGTGTCAACTGTTTGCATCCTTGAAGGGCTTGTGATGTGTGACATAGGTATGTTAGCCTTCCAATGGGTAACCCATTATGAAACTGTAATTGATAATACAGATTTACAAATCATAGACTGACTCCTTTTTTTTTGTGTTTCAAGGGTGTTTATTTAAGTGCAAAAAAATGAAGGGGGGTTGTAAAATGGTGATGGGTGATGGTGGAGGAATGTCCATGGCAGACTCCAGTCTATTAGTCTCACAGGTACATTGCACATCTGGGCATTGGAAGTGGAGCTGGGGCAGTTCCGATTTGGGCAGGGTAACAAAGTGGGACAGTGGGAGGACAATCATGGTGGTCTTATTTCCTGGTGGGGGTCTTGCCATCTTGCTCTGTCCTGTTCCTGGATCTCAGGGCCCGCTTGCGTGGTGGTTGTCCATCTGCAGGGGGTGGGGTGCTGGTTTGGTGGTCCTGTGGCGGGGCGTCCTGTCCACTAGCACCGGCGGAGGTGGTGGGCAGTTCGTCGTCCTGGCTAGTGTCAGGGGCCCCTTGGAGTGCCACGGTGTCCCTCAAGGTCTTTTGAATGTCCATCAGCACCCCTACGATGGTGCCCAGGGCGGAGCGGACGGTCCTGAGCTCCTCCCTGAACCCCAAATATTGTTCCTCCTGCGGATGCAGGGTCTCCTGCAACTTGTCCAGGACCGTGGCCATCGTCTCCTGGGAGTGGTGGTATGCTCCCATGATGGAGGAGAGGGCCTCGTTGAGAGTGGGTTCCCTTGGCCTGTCCTCCCTCTGTCGCACAGCAGCCCTCCCAGTTCCCCTATGTTCCTGGGCCTCCGTCCCCTGGACCGTGTGCCCACTACCACTGTCCCCAGGTCCCTGTTGTTGTTGGGGTGGGGGGTTAGCCTGGGTGCCCTGTAGTGGTGGACACACCGCTGATTGATCTGTCCTGGGTAGGGAGGTTTGGGCCCGCTGGGTGGGTGCTGTGCTGGTGTTACCAGAGGGTGGAAGCTCGGTGTTGGGCTGTGGCTGGGCAAGGGGAACCGACTGTCCTGAGGCCCACGATGGTCCGGGCTGGTCATCAAGATCCAGTGGGGCAGAGCTGCTGTCGTCACTGTGGGCCTCTTCTGGGGGTGGAGTGGTGTTGTCTGGACCCTCTGGTGTGGTGACGTTCCTTCGGGTTCCTGCGGGGGTATAAATACATGATGATTGCATGTGTGTGTTTCATGGTGTGCAATGGTTGGGTGTGTGTGAACCCCAGTGCAGGCATTCCTGTGTGGGGGCTTGTGTGCTGATGGTTGGGGGGTGTTCTGGGTCTGTGCAGTGGGCATGCTTTGGTGATGGGTGTCCATGCTTAGTTATGTCATGCAGGGCTTGGGGTTGGGATGGGTGGTTGGTGTCATGGGTAGATAGGTGAGGATTTGGGGTGATAGGGGAGGGTGTGATGGTGGGGGTGTGTGATATCATGCAGGTAGGGTGGGGGTTATGATAGTTAAGATTTGACTTACCAGTGTCCGTTCCTCCAACGACTCCTCCGAGGCCCTCAGGATGCAAGATAGACAAGACTTGCTCCTCCCATGTTGTTAGTTGAGGGGGAGGAGGTGGTGGTCCGCCGCCAGTCCGCTGTACCGCGATATGGTGCCTGGATACCGTTGAACGCACCTTCCCCCGTAGGTCGTTCCACCTCTTCCTGATGTCCTCCCTATTTCTTGGGTGCTGTCCATCTTCCTGGCTATTGATGTGTGCTGTACCTGTGAGCCAAATAGCTTTGGCTCTACCCGGATGATTTCCTCCACCATGACCCTGAGCTCCTCCTCAGAGAAGCGGGGTGTCTTTGGCGTGACATGGGGTGGTGTGTGTGATGTGTGGGGTGGTGTATGTGTTGATGAGTGTGGTGAGTGCAGTGGTATGTGGTGTTTTGTGCTTGGATATTGCGTGGGTGATGGTGTTGTGTGCCTCTGTGTGATGGGGTTGTCTGTTCTGTGCTATCTCTCTGGCCTTCGTTCATGAATTCTGGTCGTAGGGGTTTGTGGGTGATGTGGGTGTGTGTTTTATATTGTGTTGGGTGTGTGGGAGTGGTGTGTGTATGTGTATTCGGTGTGTGTATATGTAATTGTCCAATGTGCAGGTGTTTTGTATATGTGTGTGTATTTTGAGCGCGGTGGTGTGTACCGCCAATGGAATACCGCGGTTGAACGACCGCCGCGTGGATTCGTGGGTCGTAATAGCATGGGTGTGTTTCTGTTGGCGTGGAGGTGGAGGATTTGTTTCCGCATGTTTATCGCTGACCTTTGGTGTGGCGGTATTGTGTGGGTGTCTGAATTTCGGCGGATTCCGTGATGTGTGTCATAATAGCTGTGGCGATCTACCGCGGCCGCAGCGGTCTATTGGCGGTCTTTTGCACGGCGGTAAGCACCTTATACCGCCAATGTTATAATGACCCCCTATGGTTCTAAGAGCTCTCATACTGTAACCATGGATAACCTAAGAAGTGACCATAACTAGACCTCAAGAAATCTAGGTACCTGGAAAAGAATCAAGAATGGATTAATACAATATGTCATATGAGCTCTTCATGAAATATCATATAGGTGGTCATTACAACCCTGGCGGACGGTGTTAAAGCGGCGGTAAGACCACCAACAGGCTGGCGGACAAAAAAAGAGAATTATGACCCTGGCGGTAGCCGCCAACAAAGACAGGCACTTTAACACACCGCCCGCCACGGCGGTACAGACAAGCAGCGCGGCGGTCACCGCCAACAGACAGACGGAACACATTGTACCGCCCATAGTATCACAACCCGCCAATCCGCTACCTTTTCCGGGGCGGATTCACCGTGGATAAAAACACGGCGGAAACAGCTTTGGCAATGGGAAAACGCTCACCTGAACACATCCCACGAGGAACGAGGACTCCATGGACCAGGAACTCCAAATACTTCCTGCCCTTGTGTTTCTGCTCCTCTACGATCATCATCTACGTAGGCGCCGAAGACAACAGTGAGTACTGCACCTACGACATGGGGGAGGGGAAGGCAAAAGTTAGGGGGACACCCACCAAACACCCCCACCCCAACCCCCAACCTCGCATTATACAACATACACACCAATGCATTCACAAAAATCACAATAACAACCTACAATCCCCCCGGAAGAATGAAAAGACAAAGCGAAATTCGGTCAAACATTGTAATGTGGCAATATACATGTCATACAAAAATATACAGATATATATGAAAATCAGTCATAATTATATACAGTACGAGAAGTAGTGCAGATATGTACACAACAATGTCCGTGCACCAACAGTCCAAAAATGCATGGGCGAGGCCCACAAAGGATACCTGACCACAATTGGAGAGAACACTGCCGGGGCATCAGATAGAAATACTACAGGCACCTCAGGGGGAAGGGAAGGGGGGGCACCTCAGCCGGATGACTGCAAAGCCAGATCCACGACGGGGCTCCATGCCCATTTATGTATCCTGGGGAGTGCAAAGCCACAGTCTCTCAAGTCTCTACAGTGGGTGGCTTGCCCACTGTGGCATCCTGGAGAGCGCAAAGCCACAGTATCTCAAGTCTCTACAGTGGGTGGCTTGCCCACTGTGCCATCCTGGGGAGTGCAAAGCCACAGTCTCTCAAGTCTCTACAGTGGGTGGGGTGCCCACAGTGCCATCCTGGGGAATGCAAAGCCACAGTCTCTCAAGTCTCTACAGTGGGTGGCTTGCCCACTGTGCCATCCTGGGGAGTGCAAAGCCACAGTCTCTCAAGTCTCTACAGTGGGTGGTTTGCCCACTGTGCCATTCTGGGGAGTGCAAAGCCACAGTCTCTCATGTCTCTACAGTGGGTGGGGTGCCCACTGTGCCATCCTGGGGAGTGCAAAGCCACAGTCTCTCAAGTAGATGCAGGTCTCCACTGGTACTGGGGGGGACTGGTGCCCAGAGTGCTTCATCCTGTGCAGGACAGACAGAGTGGATGCAGGTCTCCACTGGTTCTGGAGGGGGACTGGTGCCCAGACTGGATGAGTCTCCCCGTGAAAGTTCCTGTCCTGTCACTGACCCAGCTGCACATGGGATAAGGATGCCTGATGTGGCGGTCTAGTCATTCCTACCCGGTGCTTGCCCTGTTCAGCGATGCTTCGACATGGCGGTTCAGGACTGTTCAGCGGTGCTTTGCCATGGCGGTCTTTGCCCTGTTCAGCGGTGCTTCGACATGGCGGTTCAGGACTGCTCAGCGGTACTTTGCCATGGCGGTCTTTGTCCTGTTCAGCGGTGCTTTGCCATGGCAGTCTTTGCCCTGTTCAGCGGTGCTTCGACATGGCGGTCTTTGCCCTGTTCAGCGGTGCTTTGCCATGGCGGTTCTGGTACGGACATTGGTGTGTGGCATGACGTTCCATACACTGGGCATTGGTGTTTGGCATGACGTTCCATCATAGCCCACCTGGGCTGTGGCAGCCGGGGCCCTCCTGGGCTGTGACTCCTTTGGTGGCGGTGGTCTCCTGACCAGTGACGATACTTGGGCCCTCCTGGGCTGTTACTCCAGCGGTGGTCTCCTGACCAGTGACAATACTTGTGCCCTCCTGGGCAATAACTCTGGCGGTGGTCTCCTGACCAGTGACGATACTTGTGCCCTCCTGGGCAATGACTCTGGCGGTGGTCTCCTGACCAGTGACAATACTTGTGCCCTCCTGGGCTGTGACTCCGGCGGTGGTCTCCTGACCACTGACGATACTTGGGCCCTCCTGGGCAATGACTCTGGCGGTGGTCTCTGGACCAGTGACGACGGTGCTGGCGGTTGTGTCTGGACCGCCGGAAATGATGGTGCACTTCTCCGCCGTGACACTCACAACAGGCTGGGCAGACTTCCTCTGGCCCTTCCCCACCTTTGGTGGAGTCACAGCAGACTCTCCAATCCCCTTGGAACCCATGTGAGTTGTTTTCCCACCAGGAGTCTTCACACGGTCCCGTCGTCCACTCTCCAATTTTAGAGCCTTTACAGGGGGTGGGCTGCCAGTGCCTTGGCTCCGGGTCATACTGCCTGCCCTGGTAGCCGGTGCACTCCACAAACCTTGAACAGGCACCACTGGTATTGGAGGCTTTTTGGCTGAGGCGCTACGACGGGACTGATGAATTGGAGGAGGGGTTGGGGGCAAAAAGGTCAACTTTACAGAGGGACAGTTTCTGACGAACACTGGGATGGGTAGTTGGAGGGGGCCTGGGAGTGGAGGAGTCAGAGGTGGTTGTCGGAGGTGTCACTTTAGGTGTTTTGGGTGCAGGTGCAGGTACTGGAGGCTGTCGTGAGGTGGATGGATGTTGGGTGAGTGATTGCCGGCGTTTGTGTACTTTGGGAGGGGGCGTCACAGACACACTGGGAGAGGACACAGAGGACGTGTAAATGGGAGTGGAGGTGGTGAGTGCAGGTGAGCGGCTTGTGGTGCTGGGTCTCCTTGTGCGATTCATGGTGCCTGTAGATGTGGTGCATGCAGGTTTGTGTGTAGACGAGACTGGGAGGGAGGAGGGAGAAGAGGAGGAGGGGGACACAGTGGAGGCACTGGATGTTGCTGTGTCTGTACGTGGGTGAGGCTTGCGTGAGTGCCTGTGGGTTGTGTGGTGCCTATGTTTGCTTGAGCTACCTGTGTGTGCTGACTTGTGTGCATGCTGGTCTGTAGGTGTGCTTGGGATGGGCTGGGGTACAGGAGATTGGGTCTGGGTGGAGGAGGTTTGAGGGGGGAGGCTAGACACAGGGACAATGGCTGCCATCAGTGCTGAGGCCAGAGATTGCAGGGTTCGCTGAAGGTTAGCCTGACCAGAATGAATGCCCTCCAGGAATGCATTACCGTGTTGCAACTCTCGTTCTACACCCTGGATGGCATTCACAATGGTAGACTGTCCAACAGTGAGTGACCTGAGGAGGTCAATGGCCCCCTCACTGAGGGCAGCAGGGGTGACTGGGGCAGGGCCTGGGGTGCCTGGGGCGAAGGTGATGCCCACCCTCCTGTGTGAGCGGGCACGGGGCGGTGCTGGTAGGGGAGGTGGCGGCTGTACCTGTAGAAGTGGGGCGCACAGATGGTGCCGCCACCACAAGGGAGCCCCCATCGGCGGACGAGTCCGTGTCGCTGGTTGGTGATCCGTTGGCCGACGTGAAGCTCCCCTCGCCCTCCGTCCCACTGGGTCATTCAGAGTCCGTGGTGTGGCCCTCCATGGCCATGTGGGATGCAGCTCCCTCGTGCTCCGGTGCCACTGTACCTACGCCTGATGATGCTGATCTACAAAAGGACAGGGAGAGCAGAAAAAGGGGGGGAGACAGAAGAAAGAGAGTTTTAGTGCATGGCATACCGCTACCGTTGGTGGACAAGACAGACACAGCAGCCCCCTGCATTACGCCGTGCTCCTGCCCTCTGCACATGCAATTCCTGGGATATGGCCTACATGGCAATGGTGGACATCTGCGCACATGGATGCCACAGGGGCAACTATACCTCGACTTGGCACTCTGCTGAGGTGGGGTAGAGTGCCACATGGCCTACATTACAGAGGGGCCTTGCCTACCGAACTCGCCCTGGCCTAGGGACACCCACAGCCCACCTCCCCCACCCAGACACCTCCACTGTGCGCAAAGTCCGCAGAATGAGAGTGTACTCACCCCCTTGTGTCTGCTGTGATGCCCTCAAGCGCCCATCCAACTCAGGGTAGGCCACCGCCAGGATCCGGAACATCAGGGGGGTCATGGTGCGACGGGCACCCCTCCCACGTTGGGAGGCCATCCCCAGCTGAGCCTCCGCCGTCTTCTTGCTGCAGCGGCAAATGTCCTCCCATCTCTTATGGCAGTGGGTGCCCCGTCTCTGGTGGGCCCCCAGGTTCCGGACCTCCTTGGCGATGGCACGCCAAATGTCCCTCTTCTGGTGGGCGCTGACCTACATGACATGCAGAAGGAAAGAGGAACAGTAATTAACAACTGCACCGTCGTTGTGAGTGGCCCCCTCCCTACTCTGGCCATGTGGCCCCTTCATTCCCATGCATTAATGTACTATGAACTCTGCCCCCTTCCCTCTTCCAACCAGCCCTCTCCACCCAGGCCTAGCCCATACCACGTGCTCCCTGTGTACTAACCTGTTGGTCTGGAGGACCGTAGAGTAGCGTATACTGGGGGAGGACCCCGTCTACCATTTTCTCCAACTCCTGTGCAGTGAAGGCAGGGGCCCTTTCCCCAGACGCAGCAGCCATCGTCGCTTCCAGACCGAGGTCACAGCAGCACTTGCAGTGTAGATCCTCTCCTGTCGAAGGTCAGGTATCTAGTGATTGAACAGATAGAAAATGGCGATGACGTCTGCGGTGGTGACGTCCGCGTCGGTGCGCATCATCCCCGCCGGCGCACCTGTTCATTGGCTCCTGGGACCCATAGGGTCCAAAGTTAACCAATGCAGCATTGTGCCACGGTCTACGACCGCCTACCGCGACGGTGTGCAACGCCAGCGCAGTTACCCCACAATCCCATTGTCCCGGTTTAGAGGTCAGGCAGCCGCCATTTCAGGGGCCCACATGGCTTCATTTACCTCTGCGTCACACATAGCTAGGCCTACATTCAACACACATACAGGAAGGGTTCTGTGAGTGGTGTAGTCTTGTGTGTAACTGTGGGTACATACCTGGAGGAATAATTACTGAATCTTCGCTGTTGTCCTTCGTAGGCACCGTCAGCTGGGACAGTTGAGAAGATGGCGGAATCCTCCGATGTACCGACCGCTGGTGGACCTGTTGACAATGGAAGAGCGACATGTCATCGTCACCTACCGGTTTGACCGTGCCACAATCCAGGAACTATGTACCCAGTTGGAGCCAGACCTGATGTCACCAATCCGACATCCGACTGGAATCCCCCCTGACGTGCAGGTGCTGTCAGTGCTCCATTTCCTTGCAAGTGGATCTTTTCAGACAACAGTGGCCATGGCATCAGGGATGTCCCAGCCTATGTTTTCCAACGTGTTGTCCAGAGTGCTGTCTGCCCTGCTGAAACACGTACGGAGATACATCATTTTCCCTGAGGTGGCAGATTTGCCTACAGTGAAAGGTGACTTCTATGCCCTTGGACATATCCCCAACATCATAGGTGCCATTGATGGGACCCATGTAGCTCTGGCCCCCCCCCCCACAGGAGTAAACAGGTGTATAGGAACAGGAAGAGTTATCATTCAATGAATGTCCAGATGGTATGTTTGGCAGACCAGTACATCTCGCAGGTAAATGCTATGTTCCCTGGCTCAGTGCATGATGCCTACATCCTGCGAAATAGCAGCATCCCTGATATGATGGGTCAACTCCAGAGGCACCATGTATGGCTATTGGGGGACTCTGGTTACCCCAACCTTTCCTGGCTATTGACCCCAGTGAGGAATCCCAGGACCAGGGCAGAGGAACACTACAATGAGGCCCATGGGCGGACTAGAAGGGTGATCGAACGCACCTTCGGCCTCCTGAAGGCCAGGTTCAGGTGCCTCCATATGACAGGTGGATCCCTATTCTACTCACCGAAGAAGGTGTGCGAGATCATCATCGCCTGCTCCATGCTCCATAATTTGGCTTTGCGACGCCAGGTGCCTTTTCTGCAGGAAGATAATCCAGATGACGGTTTTGTTGCAGCTGTGGAGCCTGTGGAGCCTGTGGACAGTGATGAGCAGGAAGCTGAGGAAGAAGACAACGACAACAGGGAGTCAGTCATACAGCAATATTTCCAGTGACACACAGGTGAGAACATTTTCATGTTTAACATTACATTAACTTTCACACGTCTACCTCTATCCGGTTTGTCGATTTCAAACACTATTTGGTAACTGAGTTGTACCTTTCCATTACGGTTTCACAGGTGTGGTTACCAACGTGTCATCTGCTTACATCCTTCAAGGACTTGTGATGTGTGACATAGGTATGTTAGCCTTACAATGGGAAACGCATTATGACACTGTCATTGATAATACATAATTAGTAAATCACAGACTGACTCCAGATTGTTTTGTGTTTCAAGGGTGTTTATTGAAGTGCTCAGAAATGTGAGGGGGTTGTAAAAAGAGGATGGGTGATGGAGGAGGAATGTCCATGGCAGAGTCCAGTCTATTAGTCTCACAGATGCACTGCCCATCTGGGCATAGGAAGTGGAGCTGGGGCAGTTTAAGTATGGACAGGGTAACAAGGTGGTACAGTGGGAGGACAAACAGGGTAGCCTCATTTCCTGGCGGGGGTCTTGCCATCTTGCTCTGTCCTGTTCCTGGATCTCAGGGACCGCTTGCGTGGTGGTTGTCCGTCTGAAGGGGGTGGGGTGCTGGTGTGTTGGTCCTGTGGCGGGGCGTCCTGTCCACTAGCGCCGTCGGAGGTGGTGGGCCGTTCATCATCCTGGCTAGTGTCAGGGGCCCCTTGGAGTGCCACGGTGTCCCTCATGGTGTTCTGTATGTCCTTCAGCACCCCTACGATGGTGCCCAAGGCGGAGCTGATGGTCCTGAGCTCCTCCCTGAACCCCAAATACTGTTCCTCCTGCAGGCGCAGGGTCTCCTGAAACTTGGCCAGGACCGTCGCCATTGTCTCCTGGGAGTGGTGGTAGGCTCCCATGATGGAGGAGAGGGCCTCGTGGAGAGTGGGTTCCCTTGGCCTGTCCGCCCCCTGTCGCACAGCAGCCTTCCCAGTTCCCCTGTGTTCCTGTGCCTCCGTCCCCTGGACTGTGTGCCGACTACCACTGCCCCCAGGTCCCTGTTGTTGGGGTGGTGGGTTATCCTGGGTTCCCTGTAGTGGTGGACACACCGCTGATTGACCTCTCCTGGGTAGGGAGGTTTGGGCCCGCTGGGTGGGTGCTGTGCTGGTGTTACCAGAGGGTGGAAGGTCAGTGTTGGGCTGTGCCTGTGCAAGGGGAACTGACTGTCCTGAGGCCCACGACGGTCCGGGCTGGTCATCAGGATCCAGTAGGGCAGAGCTGCTATCGTCACTGTGGGCCTCTTCTGGGGGTAGAGTGGTGTTGTCTGGACCCTCTGGTGTGGTGACGGTCCTTCGGGTTCCTGCAGGGGCATATGAGCATGACTATTGCATGTGTGTGTGATGGTGTGCAATGGGTGGGTGCCTGTGTACCCCAGTGCAAGCATTCCTGTGTGGGGGCTTGTGTGATGATGGTTAGGGGGTTGTTCTGGGTATGTGCAGTGAGCATGCTTTAGTGAGGGGTGACCATGCTTAGTTGTGTCATGCAGGGCTTGGTGTTGGGACGTGTGGTTTGTGTTATTAGTACATTAATGAGGAGTTGGAGTGATAGGGGAGGGGGTGAGGGTGGGAGTGTGTGAGAGCATGCAGGTAGGGTGGGGGATATGATAGTTAAGATTTGACTTACCAGTGTCCCATCCTCCACCGACTCCTCCGAGGCCCTCTGGATGCATGATGGTCAAGACTTGCTCCTCCCATGTTGTTAGTTGTGGGGGAGGAGGTGGGGGTCCGCCGCCAGTCCGCTGCACCGCGATGTTGTGCCTGGAGACCGTTGAATGCACCTTCCCCCGTAGGTCGTTCCACCTCTTCCTGATGTCCTCCCTATTTCTTGGGTGCTGTCCCACGGCGTCGACCCTGTCCACTATTCTGCGCCATAGCTCCATCTTCCTGGCTATTGATGTGTGCTGTACCTGTGAGCTAAATAGCTGTGGCTCTACCCGGATGATTTCCTCCACCATGACCCTGAGCTCCTCCTCGGAGAAGCGGGGGTGTCTTTGGCGTGACATGGGGTGGAGTGTGTGATGTGTGGGGTGGTGTATGTGGTGATGAGTGTGGTGATGTGTAGTGGTGTGTGGTGTTTGGTGCGTGGATGTTGTGTGGGTGATGGTGTTGTGTGCCTCTGTGTGATGGGGTTGTCTATTCTGTGCTCTCTCTCTGGCCTTCGTTCGTGATTTTTCGGTGGTAGGGGTTTGCGGGTGATGTGGGTGTGTGTTTTATAAAGTATTGGGTGTGTGGGAGTGGTGTGTGTATGTGTATCAGGTGTGTGTATTTTGAATTGTCCAATGTGGCGGTGTTTTGGAGATGTGTGTGTATTTTGAGCGCAGCGGTGTGTTCCGCCAATGGAATACCGCGGTTGAAAGACCGCCGCGTGGATTCGTGGGTCGTCATAGCATGGGCATGTTTCTGTTGGCGTGGAGGTGGAGGTTTTGTTTTCGCCAGTTTATCACTGACCTTTGGTGTGGCGGAGTTGTGTGGGTGTCTGAATTTCGGAGGATTCCTTGCTGTGGGTCATAATAGATGTGGTGGAATTCCGCGGCCGCGTCGGTGTATTGGCGGTCTTCTGCACGGCGGTAAGCGCCTTTTACCGCCAATGTTGTAATGACCCCCATAGTGTCTAGAAAATACAAGAACCTTCTAGAATAATGTTTCAGAAGAAACATTGAATTTTAACATGAGGACAAAAAAGGCTATCTGAAACATTCCCTGGAAAACAATAGGAATTGAACTAGGTACTTAATATGCACACAGAATGTCACATTTTGAATTAAGCATCTTCACAGAAAATCCAAAAGCTCGGGATTAATGTGTGCACCTCAACAAACACAACACACCTACGTTTTAATTCCCAAGAAATGACTGCGCACACTGTTGCCGATCCAAACATGAAGATTTACATACTGGGAGTGAATCGCACACACTGCCGATTTGAACAAGAATGTGTTGATGCCATGAAATTATCGCGCACACTGTTGCCGATCTAAGCATCAAGTTTTACATGCGGGAAATGAACTGCGCACACTGCTGATTCGAATAAGAATATGCAAATGATGTTCACGCAAGCTTTTGCCGATCTGAACACCAAGTTTTACATGCGGGAAATGAATCTCGCACACTGCCGATTCGAACAAGAATATGCAAATGCCATGAAATGATCGCGCAAGCTTTTGCCGATCTGAACACCAAGTTTTACATGCGGGAAATGAATCGCGCACACTGCCGATTCGAACAAGAATATGCAAATGCCATGAAATTATCACGCAAGTTTTTGCCGATCTGAACACCAAGTTTTACATGCGGGAAATGAATCGCGCACACTGCCGATTCGAAGAAGAATATGCCAATGCCATGAAATGATCGCGCAAGCTTTTGCCGATCTGAACACCAAGTTTTACATGCGGGAAATGAATCGCGCACACTGCCGATTTGAACAAGAATATGCAAATGCCTTGAAATGATCGCGCAAGCTTTTGCCGATCTGAACACAAAGTTTTACATGCGGGAAATGAATCGCGCACACTGCTGATTCAAACAAGAACATGCAAATGCCATGAAATGATCGCACAAGTTTTTGCCGATCTGAATGCCAAGGTTTACATGAGAGCAATGAATTGCGCACTCTGAAAGTTTCGCAAGTAGGCCCAAAACTCGAGAGTCTTTGAGAACGGAATCGGGGGCCCAGCCCGACCTCCGCCTTACCGCCCTGCTCAGGGATCACCAATATAATGCGGGGCAGGCCTGGAACATCAAGGTATGCCTCCAGAACAAGAGCTCAGGAAGTTGCTGCTGCTCTGCACCGGGACCTCTGAATAGTGAGCACTTGGAGCTGGGCTGGCTCCCTTATATAGAGTCTGGCCCAGCCCACAAACCACACCAAGTCATGCTGCAGGGAAAGCTTCTAGGAGGTCCTAGAAAGGGACCACACCCTAACACTCTCGGTAACCCTGCAGCAATACCTTGCAAATGAACAGTTATTGCAAACATCATTAATAGTGTTTTTCAAGGTTAAAGTCTGCAATGCAAAAGGTTAACATACTGCAAATAAACACAATGCAGGAATTATGCTCTTGCATAAAGGCTGGGTTTTTGCATTTTTGTCGCCCACAGAGCGCACACTGTCCTGATGCGCTGATGTTGACACAAATAATTCTACCGGAACCAGAGCCAGGACAGGTTGAGCTGGAAATGGACCTAGAGCTGGTGGAAGAAGGATCAATCACTCCAGTGAGAGACAAGGGTGTAGAAAATCCAGCGGCAGATCGAGAAATTAATGCAGCAGAAGTGACAAGAGATCCATGTACAGGAGAGGTGCTAGCGCAAACAAAAGGGATTGAAACAAAAGGAGATCCAGTGCCAGAGCCTGAGGGGGAAAGAGTTGAGGCAGGTCAAAGTAAAATTGATCTGACTCCTCCAGAACCCGTTGCAGGTCCATCAAGAGAAGGCACGTCATACACAGTGAAAGAGAAAAGTCCGATCTTGAAGAGATTGTTGACAGAAGGAGTAAGAAAAGGAGATCACTGGCCTGAATCTCAAATAGGCAAGAAAAAGGACTTGGTAATAAATGAAACAAAGGAGGAAGAATTAGACACCACAAAGAAAGATGAATTGAGCGATGGTGAACTGACAGGAGAAAGGAGGTTGAAAAGAAAGAGAGTGGCAAGTCGAAAATACGCAGGACCAGAGTGGGCATACGCCGCAACAAGTGATTGGCAAAATTAGTTTATGTCCTGTGTTTTGACAGAGAAGTTCCAAATCAGTATTTTGATGCAACTTGAAGGAGAAAATTAAATAAACTGTGTTGTTGAACAAAGAAAAGAAATCCAGAGTACTGATTCTAACGGAAAATACATTAATAGCCTGATATGACACTTAAACCCTGGAGATGACCAGCTGCTAACCGAGTTTGACAAAGGAAGTAAAAGGGGTCCTGATTGTGTGAAGTTGAAGCATATTTTTGATTTTTGATTTTTGGTTTCTCATGTTGTATATTAATTTAGGAGTTAAAATCCGCTTTCTGATTCTTTCAGATCATGGCTAGTCTAGATAATAACGTTAGGCATATTAAGCATTGTAGATATCTGAGTGTAGGAATGGCGATTGTGTGTGGAATATTGTTTATAATAATGATTGTGGGAATGTCAATTCATGAGATGAGAGAGGCAAAAATGACACCTGTTCATGAGACTACTACACTTACAGCTATAGAAAGGTTTAAATTAGATGAGCAATATTTGCATGATTATACTAATGCAAAGGGAGAGCTGTCTTCTAACGTCTTTTATTGTTTATTGAGTGAGTATGTGGAAACGATGGATGCAAAGGATTGTCTTGTGTGTACGTAAATACCTTCCTCTGTGGAAGAAGGGGTCACCTATCATAGCCTACCTCTGACTTATGGTATAACTTGTAGTTTGCTAATAACTGGCTTCTATAACCAAGAGTATATTCAGAATTTTTACTCAAATTATGACTTAGTATTTTCTTTTGTTCCTATAATTAGATATTTGAGTAAGATAGCCAAGGAACATGATATAGTATTAGTTAGAGGATTCTTCGAACCTACACTGACCTTTGGCACAGCTTATGCACATCGTAAATATTTGACTTGCTTACTAACACCCATGGAAAAGAGCTTTATTGGGCATACTGATGACAGGAGAAAAGCATTAAAAGAAAAATTTGAAAAAGGACTAGAGAAAAGAACTTACAAGAATGATTACGCTTACACTGCTATTAAAACTCAAGGAAAATTAGCTTTAGATGCATTACATGTAGGGAAGCTTTGCATATATAGGACAAAATCACGCACTGACACTTTATTTGTGGGAACGAGTGAATGTAGGCATGTGTTTTTGTTTCGGAGTAAGTGGATGTAAGGAAATGCCTCCTTGGCATGATTACCCCCTAACCTTTTGCCTTTGCTGATGCTAAGTTTTGATTTGAAAGTATGCTGGGACCCTGCTAACCAGGCCCCAGCACCAGTGTTCTTTCCCTAAACTGTACCGTTGTCTCCACAATTGGCACAACCCTGGCACTCAGGTAAGTCCCTTGTAACTGGCACCCCTGGTACCAAGGGCTGTGATGCCAGGGAAGGTCTCTAAGGGCTGCTGCATGTCGTATGCCACTCTGGGGACCCCTCACTCAGCACCTGCACACGGCTTCACAGCTTGTGTGTGCTGGTGGGGAGAAAAAAGACTAAGTCGACATGGCACTCCCCTCAGAGTGCCATGCCAACCTCACACTGCCTGTGGCATAGGTAAGTCACCCCTCTAGCAGGCCTTACAGCCCTAAGGCAGGGTGCACTATACCACAGGTGAGGGCATATGTGCATGAGCACTATGCCCCTACAATGTCTAAGCAAAACCTTATACATTGTAAGTGCAGGGTAGCCATAAGAGTATATGGTCTGGGAGTTTGTCAAACACAGTTCCATAATGGCTACACTGAAAACTGGGAAGTTTAGTATCAAACTTCTCAGCACAATAAATTCACACTGATGCCAGTGTGCAATTTATTGTAACATACACTCAGAGGGCATCTTAGAGGTGCCCCCTGAATACCAATTCGACTCCCAGTGTAGGGTGACCAGTTTCTGCCAGCCTGCCACACACCAGACATGTTGCTGGCCTCATGGGGAGAGTCCCTTTGTCACTCTGTGGCCAGGAGCAAAGCCTGTACTGGGTGGAGGTGCTTCTCACCTCCCCCTGCAGGAACTGTAACACCTGGCGGTGAGCCTCAAAGGCTCACCCCTTTTGTTACAGAGCCCGAGGGAATCCCAGCTAGTGGAGATGCCTGCCCCTCCGGCCACTGCCCCCACTTTTGGCGGCAAGGCTGGAGGAGATAATGAGAAAAACAAGGAGGATTCACCCACCAGTCAGGACAGCCCCTAAGGTGTCCTGAGCTGAGGTGACCCCTGCCTTTAGAAATCCTCCATCTTGAGTTTGAGGATTCCCCCAATAGGATTAGGGATGTGCCCCCCTCCCCACAGGGAGGAGGCACAAAGAGGGTGTAGCCACCCTCAAGGACAGTAGCCATTGGCTACTGTCCTCCCAGACCTAAACACACCCAGATCCCAGGAAATCAGATTCCTGCAACCTGAAGAAACCAGAAGGACTGCTGACCTACAAGCCTGCAGAGAAGGAGGAAGACAACAACTGCTTTGGCCCCAGCCCTACCGGCCTGTCTCCAACTTCGAAAACGTGCAACCAGCGACGCATCCGACAGAGACCAGCGACCTCTGAAGCCTCAGAGGACTGCCCTGGACTAAAGGACCAAGAAACTCCAGTGAACAGCGGCCCTGTTCAAAACCAGCTACTTCTTTGCAACAAAGAAGCAACTTTCAAAGACTGCACGTTTCCCCCCGAAGCGTGAGACTTCACACTCGGCACCCGATGCCCTCGGCTCAAGATCCAGAGAACAAACACCTCAGGGAGGACTACCCAGCGACTGCGAGCCCATGAGTAACCAGAGACGACCCCCCTGAGCCCCAACAGCGATGCCTGCAGAGAGAATACAGAGGCTCCCCCTGACCGCGACTGCCTGTAACAAGGGACCCGACGCCTGGAACTAACACTACACCCACAGCCCCCAGGACCTGAAGGAACCGAACTTCAGCGCAAGAGTGACCCCCAGGTGACCCTTGCCCAGGTGGTGGCTGTCCCGGGAAGCCCCCCTGTGCCTGACTGCACTGCTAGAGTGACCCCCGGGTCCTTCCATTGCTCCTATCTAAAACCCGACGCCTGCTTTGCACACTGCACCCGGCCGCCCCTGTGCCACTGAGGGTGTCTTTTTTTGTGTGCCTACTTGTGTCCCCCCCAGTGCTCTACAAAACCTCCCTGGTCTGCCCCCCGAGGAAGCAGGTACTTACCTGCTGGCAGGCTGGAACCAGAGCACCCCTGTTCTCCATAGGCACCTATGTGTTTTGGCCACCTCTTTGACCTCTGCACCTGACCCGCCCTGAGCTGCTGGTGTGGTAACTTTTGGGTTGCCTTGAACCCCCAACGGTGGGCTGCATATGCCCCAGAACTGAGACTTGTAAGTGTTTTACCTACCTCCTAAACCTAACCTTTACTTATCTCCCCCCAGGAACTGTTGATTTTTGCAGTGTCCACTTTGAAAATAGCTTATTGCCATTTTTACAAAGACTTTATATGATATTGCTTTTATTCAAAGTTCCTAAAGTATCTAAGTGAAGTAACTTACATTTAAAGTGTTTACTGGAAATCTTGAACCTGTGGTTCTTAAAATAAACTAAGAAAATATATTTTTCTATATAAAAACCTATTGGCCTGGAGTAAGTCTTTGAGTGTGTGTTCCTCATTTATTGCCTGTGTGTGTACAACAGATGCTTAACACTACCCTCTGATAAGCATACTGCTCGGCCACACCACCACAAAATAGAGCATTGGAATTATCTAATTTTGCCACTATCTTACCTCTAAGGGGAACACTTGGACTCCGTGCACACTATTTCTTACTTTGAAACAGTAAATAGAGAGCCAACTTCCTACAGTGGACATTCATGTTGAATGGTGCCGACCCTGTGATTCCTGGGATTTATTATATTTGTTGACTTAATGCTTATTACCGTCTCCCTAAGGGATGGTATGGGACATGTTACTTTGGAATAGTGTTCCCTAAGATTTATCAAATAGATGATTTTAAGAAAATACCGAAAATGACTGAGTTACACCAAATGAGACAAAGGAGAGAAACAGCCTCTGCAATAGTGGGGGATATTTTTGGAGCAGTAATTCCTTCAGTAGGAGTTATATTAAATGCAAACAAGATTCAAAAGCTGTCAACTATAGTAGATCATATGTTAACTAATTTTACAGGGACTATACTCTTACTAAACACTGAATTAGCTGCGGATAGAGCTATGACGCTTCATAATAGACTTGCTTTCGACATAATATTGGCGAAAGACGGAGGAGTCTGCAAAATGATTAATGAAAGGCACTGTTGTTCATACATACCTGCAAATGAGAAAGAAGTAAAAGAATTGCTTACTAATTTAACTAATGCAAGTAGGGATTTGAAAGAGCTGAAAGAACAAGGAGTTTGGGAAAAGGTTGGAAATGGATTTATCACAATAGGCAATTGGTTTAGTCAAATTTGGGGTGGGATATTGTGGAAATTGTTCAGGGAATATTGATTGTGATCATTGCTATATTAGGATTATGGGGGGCATGTAAATTATGGCACAAAATTCAATTAAAAAGGGCTAAAAACAATCAGAGGAGGGAAGAACAACCAAGAAGAAGAATCTATTGGGAAAATGCGAATAGAAGAAGTCAAAATGTAGCTGAAAGTAATTTATAATGAGTGACAAAGGGAAGGTGTGACTACATATTTAGTCATCAGAGGAAGGATTGTTGCAGCAGATATGCTAATTTGAGAATATTCTAATCATTTGCGTATACATACTAATGAGAAAAATGACAATTGAAACTAATAAATGAAAATAATGTGTAATGTGCAAAATGAACCCAAGGGGAGTGGTAACCATCTGTGTTAACAGTACTAAATAACGTGAAAGTTTTGATATTATGTATTAATATGCCATAACTGATGATATAAGCTATGTTTTATGATGCTTAATATCCTTAACTTAGCCGAACTAGAGGCCTGGTCGGCGCTGGGCCTTACTTGCTTAGATGTGGAAACGCGATGGGCTGCCAAGGACTGGAACTGGAGAAAAGGACCTTGAACTGTACAGAGTTCAAAATGAGCTCTGCTAGAAATTCTGCACACTCACCAGCGGACAGGAGACGATCAGAACAAGTTGATACAATTATGTGTAGAGTAGGCTGTATGTACTTTCCCAGGACTTGAACAATGGAACCACTGACTAAGAGCAGTGGGCAACAATTTTGTTACCTGAAGAGCTGGATGATGTTCTCATCGACAGAAGGACCAATCATATTAATGGAACTTGATGCTCGAACTGATGCGAATAAGTGGTAAACAAAACTATAGGTTAGAGTCATAACCCCTGATAAGGCTGACCAATTAGCAATTTGTGGGACAGACTGAGAGACCCTAATAAAAAGTAATGACACGAGAAGAGAAATCAGAGTGGAGAGGCAAAAGTTGATGACGTCAGGAGCCGCTGTCCGAAGTGCTGAAATTTGGGTTTGCTCCCTGTGAGCCCGAGCTTTGCTGATGACTGATGACCTGGAGACGAAGACTGACTCGTTGCTGATCTATCTTGGATAGGTAGCTATTACTTAACTGACTAATGTGTGCGTTTTCCTTCTAGGTACCAACTGCGCTGCTTAGAAATGATATTTCTCTTTTAGTTAGATTTTTCAAAATTATTGTTTTTTGACTAAATTGTTTTTCGCATGAAGTACCACATGCTGATGCTAATCGGAGTTAGGTAGGCTGACAAGGGTGACTAAAGGGTGACTTTGACTTTGCCTGACTGACTTGCATTGCTGAATTAATCAATGTTTTAAAAATTGCCAGCCTGGATTGATGTTGTTTTGCTCATTAATAAAATCTTGATGAATTATTGCTCATTGATGCTAATAAAGTTGATTAACCATGGATTAATTGAAATAAAGGTTTTGATTAGAATTAGAATTGTAACTAATAGGGAATAAAACAAACTAACCTTCTTGAGAGTGATGGTATTTTCTTATTAGACAAGGTTTTTGGTGGTATATGCTTGGTTGGGATTATTGTTGATTTTTCTCTGGTCACCACTTAGCTAGGATACTCTATGCGATCCAAAAGATTCATCGACCTATACACGTTCCCTTGTAAGTTTACTTACTAAGGGGGGGCGGAGCTAGCCAGCGGCAAGATGGCCGGCACTCCGTGAGGCTCTGCTCTGGCGGGGACCCAGTTTGCTAAATTCTCCGGCCAGGACGGAGCTGGCCGAGCAATGAGAGGGCGGGGGGACGCCTGAGGTTGGCCGCTTCCCCCCGTTGCAGTGGCTGCAATTGTGGTGCAGCGCGGGAGGTCGGACCGTCCTCGTGAGGGCACGGCGTGCTCCCGGCTGCCGCGCTGAGTGGGACTGGTCTGCGCATTCCCCCCGGGATCCTAGAGGGCCTCCGTGCCATCGCTCATTGGGGTGCTCTGGGGGACCATATCGGCGGTGGTGTCGTGCTGCGGGCCCCCCCCTTCTCCTCCACGATTGACGGCCTCTCTCGCCGCGCCTGGGATCGTGGCCATGCCTTGAAGGCCTGGACCGCATGGCCTGGAGGTCGGGCGGCCGCGCGGACAACTTCGGGCATTGGGTGGCCCGAGAACCCCTCCTGCCGGGAAGGACTGGCGGCATAGGTGGCCGCCTTTGGAGGGGAGTGTCGCTGGAGTCAGGGGGGTTCTGGGGAGTCGATCGGCAGTCAGGTCGGACCGCGGGAGGGGGGTCTCCACCCTCTCCCCCTCCTCTGAATGGACTTGGCTGGCCTGGTGGTCGGCTGCCGGTGCTGGACCTGATCTAATGGGGCCAGTGTGGACAGATACAAGGTACGGCGGACTGGCGTGACTTTGACCCTGCGTTCTGGGCCCAGATTCTGGAGGTTGGTGAGGCTACTGTGTCCCCCTGCTGCACTGATGTGTGGGCTGCTGGTGTGACGGAGTCGATTGTGTGGCCTGGAGGACACACTCAGAGACGGTCGAGCAGTGGAAGTGGTGGGATCGTGGCCGGGGCCCGGAGGTGCGGTGGTGGTGAAGGAAAAGTTTGGAGTGTGAACTGGTGAGGTGGTGCTCTGGTACAGCGGCTTGTCTGACGCCGGACATTGGAGAGATTCATAGCACCGCTTGCACTGGATAAAGCTGATCAGCGGGAGCCAGGTGGACTTTGTGAAGGTGAACTGAATATCTGGCCTCCCCTCCTGGACTCCCAGGGGGGTCCGTTAAGTGTGTTCGACAACGACCCACTGGTTGAGTGATGGGGAAGGCGGAGCAGAGACAAGCTAAGCTCTCCTTTGAGGGGGGCCGACGGAAGGGGGGTGCACCCACATCCCAGTTGGAGGGGCCTGTGACGGATGAGGAGAACTCAGATGGATCGGTAAAGGCTATGTTTCTGGACCTCAAAACCAGTCGGACTGGCATAGATGGGAAGCTAGATCACGTGACGGAGCAACTTGATCGCATCAAGACTCGGGTGGACGAACATGACGCCCACCTTGACCAGCTGGAAGCGCGTACCTCTGGTCTGGAAGACACGCAGCGAGGTGAGAGTGAGCAATTGCTGCGCATGGAGAGGGTGTTGGAGGTCATCCGGGCAAAGAACGAAGATTTGGAGGCCCGGTCGCGTCGGAACAATCTCAGGTTGATAGGGCTCCCCGAGTCCACAGACATGGGCAGAATGGAGGATTTTGTGGAGGAGATGCTGTCCGACCTTTTCCCTGGCCAGCTGTCCCATTTGCTGGTAGTGGAGAGGGCGCATAGATCGCTGGGGCCGCGGCCCCCGCCTGGAGCTCCCCCGCGTCCTGTCATTATTCGGCTCCTGAACTATCGAGACCGTGACACGATTCTGCGACTGGCCAGGGAGCCGCCCGGTGATTTATAAAAACACTGAACGGAACTTTTTTCCAGAATATACCTCTTGCGTACAGGCAGCGCGCAGGGCGTTCTTGCCGGTGAAGCGCTCGCTGGCCCAAACTGCTGCTAGGTTCTCGCTTATATACCCAGCGAAACTAAAGGTGCAACATGGCGGGTCTCTTCAGTTCTTTACGGACCCGAAGCTGGCGGCGAGGTATGCCAAGTCTCTTCCTCGGAAGTCTGAAGCGGTGCCAGTGGCTGAGAGTGCCGCAGAGCGAGAGTCGCTGAGCGATAATGACTGATCGTTACTGATTTTTTCAGCAGAGAATGCGCCGCTGCAACTAGATGTGAGATGCATTTCTTTTTGTGCCGCTCGTCCTGAAGACACTCCTTTTGTGCTGGGCCCCCGCCTGCCCTCCCTGCCTGATACTAGGCGGGTTGGGCGGCTAGCTTCCGCCCTCTGGATGAGTCCCCATTATTTGCATATTTGGGTAATTGTGGTTTTTGGGGGGAGGGATATGTCTTTGACCCGTTTGGGGGATCTCTGTGGGTGGGGGGGGGGAGTGGGTTCTCGGGGTTGTTGTATTGTGTGCTTTTTTGTTTTTCTTTTTGTGTTTTGAGGTTTTGGGAGATTGGCCAGGATGGAGGAGTGATGGAATGGCGCTGTATGTTCGCTGAGGAGAATAGATGACACAGATGAGAGTGTCTTTGATTTGCTGCTTAACATGGAATGTGCGTGGCTTGAATGATAGACGGAAGGTGCGCCTTATGTCGGCATACGTTAAGAGGCAGAATATAGATATATGCATGCTACAGGAGACACACCTGGTGGAGAGTACCTTGCATTATTTAAAGGCGGGATGGATTAGGGAATGCAACGGGTCTGTGTATTCGGGTTATGCTAGAGGCGTGGCGATTCTGATACGCAAGGGGTTGCAGTGGCACACTCGCAAGGTGATTGTTGACCCATTGGGGCGGTATGTTCTGCTTAGCAGAGTGTTGATGGATAAGCCGTGTCGCCTTGCGTCGGTGTACGGGCCTAATTCAGATGATCCTGAGTTCTTCAGTGAGGTCTGGCGACTGATCGAGTCTCTGGGGGGAGGAACTGTGCTTTGGGGAGGAGACTTCAATGTGACCCTTGATCCCATTTTGGATAGAGAAAGCTCGGCTCAGATGCAGCGTACTTCTGGACGATGCGTTGCTGGTAGATTTGTGGCGGATAAAACACCCTGTGGTATGGGAAGGCACTTGTGTTAATTATGTGCATAACAGCTGGTCGCGCCTTGACCGCTGGATAGGCCCTCGCGATGTGGCTTTATGGACCCGCTCGGTCGATCATATGGCGCGCACGCTGTCGGACCACGCCCCGGTGCGTGTAGAGCTGGAGATACCTGGCAGACCTGCTCAGGCCTATATGTGGAGGTTGCCGCCTGGGGCACTTAGAGACGAGTTGTTCCGTGAGGAACTGCGTCGTGATATCAATCTTTACTTTGAACAGAATGTGGGCACAGTGAAGTCGGCTGGTATGCTGTGGGAAGCCTTTAAGGTGGTTGTACGTGGGATGTGCATCTCAAAGCAACACGGCGTGCTGCGGGAGTTGCGTTGTGAGCTGGCTAAGTTAGAGGGCCGGATTGCGGATCTGGAGGCTCGACTGGTGTTGGACTGGTCCGAGACACATTGGCGGCCTTGAGGGCTGCGGTCTCCGCGTATGAAGAGGCTTCTTTGAGAGAATTACATTTTTTTTGGGAAATTTGCACAGGCCAGGCGATATGGAGAGGGTGATAGAGCTGGACGCACTTTGGCGAATCTACTCCGCAGGCCGTGGGCTAGTGGTTATGTGACTGAAATGAATGATTCGAGCGGGGAGCGAGTAGCAGGTATGTCTGAGGTTCTGAGGGTCTTTACTACCTTTTTTCAGGATCTTTATTCTGCTCCCTCTGCGGTGCCTGTGGAAGTGATTCAGGGATATTTCTCTGACATTAGCCTCCTCTGGTTTGACAGGGCGCACAGGGAATACTTTGATGCTCCTTTTACTATAGAAGAGGTGAAGGCTGCTATTCGAGCCTCCCTGGAGATAAGGCCCCTGGGATAGATGGATTGACTTTGGCATTTTATAAAGAATACGCAGACATTTTGGCGCCCTATCTGCTGGAGGTTTATGACGAGGCATTGCAGAATGGAGTGCTCCTGGCCTCTCTGCGCGAGGCACTTATCGTCACGATTCTCAAGCCTGGGAAGGCTGCAGTTAGCTGCGATTCGTACCAGCCCTTGTCGATGATCAACATTGATAATAAGATATTAGGCAAATTGATTGTGGCGCGACTGCGGCCTCTTATGACAAGACTGGTGCTGCCGGATCAGTCGGGGTTCATCCCGGGGCAGTCCACGGCACAAAACTTGCGTACGTTCTTTGCTGTTGCTGGCTCAGTTCCCGTCGATGATGGGACTGTGGCGGTGTTCCTAGATGCTACTAAGGCGTTTGACTCATTGCTGTGGGAATATTTGTTTGCGCTCCTGGAGAGAGTGGGGATGAGTGGTCGTTTTGTGAACTGTATACGTTTGCTATATTCATAGCCAGTGGCTCGCTTACGGGTGAACGGATGCGTATCAAAGCCCTTCAAGGTGGCGCGTGGAACTAGGCAGGGTTGCCCCCTGTCACCATTGCTTTTTGCGATTGCGATGGAGCCACTGTCAGCCTTTATGAGACAGCACCACAGTGAGCGGGGGCTGCCGTTTCGCCCAACAGTGATTCTGATTTCCATGTACGCTGATGACGTGGCGCTGTATGTGCGAGATCCTGTGCGAAACCTGGATGTGTTGCTGGATGAAATTGTCAGGTTCTGAGGCATATCTGGAGTGGCGATAAATTGGACTAAGTTGGTCGTGCTGCCTCTGACGTCCGGAACGGCAATGTGTCGGTCCCGCTACCCTATTGTGTGGGCGGACGGTCCTGTTAAATATTTGGGCATCTGGTTGAGCTGTGATGTTGACACGCTCTGGCTTGCCAATTATGGCAGGGCCATGGCCTGGCTGGACGACAGAGTCACGGCATGGCGCTCCTTGCCATTGTCCCTGACTGGACGGATTGCGTGGCTAAGATGCTTGTGCTGCCTAAGTTTTTGTATCTGTTTCTTAACCTTCCGCTGGTGCTTACAGCTAGTTTTTTGCAGGGCATTTGTTCTGCGCTAATCAGATTGGTATGGGCAGGAGGTCAGCCTCGCATAGCCTGGAAAACACTAGTGCTGCCATTTGTGTTGGGTGGTCTTGCGGCCCCTGATCTAGAGCTCTATTATTTCTGCGCGCAGGCTCTGTTTGCATATTATTGGATCAACCCGATACGCTATCTGCCACACCTGGCTCCCGAAAGCGATGCGGTGTGGCCGGATGGGCTCGAGCGAGCATTGGGCAATCTGGACAGAGCTCGCCCTCAAGGCATTGATACGATGGCCTCCACGGTCCGGGCTTGGTCGGGTTTGCTGAAGTGTTCTGGGATGAGTGTGCCGTTTGCACCGTCTATGCATGTGGTGGCGGTTGGAGATGAGGTGATGTTTCAGGACTCGCGGCTGCGGAGCTTCCTACAGGACTTTGATTTGATAACCCTCAGTGATTGGTTTGTCGATGACAGATTGATGTCCCCGGTGGAGATCCTGGGGGATAGACCGGCCACTGCTCTCCACCGTTTTTACGTGTTTTTACGTGTTGCGGATATGCGCTATGCTGCGTGCTCGCTACCCCTGCTTGCCTGCTACCTCGACTTCTTGCCACGCGTTGGAAGTGTTGTGGAGTGTGCGGTCGCCTGAGAGGCTTATCACTAAGCTGTATAGCAATACACAGGTGCAGGGAGAGGGGGCGGGGCTGTCTGTAAGGATGAAATGGGAGGAAGATGTGGGTGAGAACATTGCAGAAGATGTTTGGAGGATGTGCTGTGCGCATATGAAGGAGTTGTCACCAAACTATAGATTGCGCCTTATACATTTTAAGTTTAAGTCTGTATTATACCCCTAGAGGTTTATGTGCTATGGGGCTGCGAGCGGATAATGTCTGTGTAAGATGCCGGGCCCCTGCTGATGATTTTATGCACTTGGCGTGGACCTGTCCGGCAGTATGTGCCTATTGGGGGAGGGTCTTTCATGTACTTTCTGAGATGATTGGGCTGGAGATTCCTCCGTCTCCCTTGATGGCGCTGCTGGGAGGGGTGAATGAGGTGCAGACTACAGTACGGCTTCTGGTTGGCATGATGTTATTGTTAGCTAAGCGCAGGGTGGCAATCTGTTGGGGCCGGACACGGTCTCCCCAGATTTCGGATTGGCTGCGAGATGCCGCGTTTTGCCAGGAACAATTAACAAACTACTGGGAGTTGACTCCGATTGGCTCCAGACCACGGGACATCTGGGCACCTCTTCGATCCTATCTTGAATCTGTGTCTATCTGAAGAACCTGTTGCGGATGGGTATGTTGATGTAATGAGTGCTGTTCCCTCTACAATGGGTTAAGGTTGTATAGAACGGTTGCTGAGAGTGATGCTTCTTCCTCCCGGCCTTCTCTCTCCCTTTATTTTTGAGGTTTCTGTTTCCTTTTTTTCTTTTCTCTACCACATATGTTTGGTCCTGCCCTTGGACTCGATGACCTGTTAGGTCCTTCCGGCAGGGGCATACTGCTATAGGGTCATTCGGCAACGTTTTTGGGCTCCCTCTGCTTGATCTACAAGAGTTACTGAGACGTGGGACATGACAAACGCTTGGAGAGCCGAAGATAGAGTAAAAGTAACTGACTGATTTATTATTGTAAGGGCAAAGGTGGCATTTTATATTTTTGTTGTATGTTGTTTACATAAAATTATAAATAAATATAAAAAAAAAGGTTTACTTACTAAGGACAGGGCGCGCTAGCAATACCATGGCTGCTCCTTGTCCCAATTTTTTTTTAAAAAGACACAAGGCTTCCTACCACCCACCCCACGACTCTGTGTGCCTTTTCTTTCCTCTCCTCCAGAGGCCTTTCCAGCGCTGCTCTGACACACTGTCAGAGAGCGCAGCCAGAGCAGCCTGGAATCACTTTATGACATAGCAACGGTGCTAATCAGTTCTGTTACCTGTTATGTTGCTATGTGGAATAAGAGGCTCCAACAAGTTGTATCAATCCACACGTTCAATCCAGAAACACAAGCCCTCCTAACAGCAACAACGTGATCTGCCTTCCAGTTCTGCCTCACATCTGACAAACTGCCAGAAGCCAACTGAGTCTGGAACTTGGGATGCGGAACATGTTCAAGCACACACAAAACCTCCCTAAAAGTTGACAATAATATAATATATGACACTTAATATAAATTAATATTTTCCTTCCTGATCTCACTTTGACATTTTTAGGAGAACCCTCCTTGTTACCTCTGTCAATCTGAAGAGAGTTAGAAGGTCCCCTTCCAGTTAGCACTTCTCTACTAGCTGGCGTGTTTAGGTTAATTTTTGCAAAACACTACTCTTCATAGCAGGATTACAAATGGTATCTGTACTCACAGCGTTACCTGCTGACACACAAACTTCCATATCAACTCATAGCACACTGTCCTTTCTCACATCAATACTTGCTAGAATACTATCATCATTATCCAGTGGCGTAGCATTACACCCTGCAGCCCCAGCAGTGCAGGGGTGTCCGAGCTCCATAGGGCTCCCTGAGCACAGCTAGCACTGTGCATGGGCAGTGGGCCTCTGGCCTGAGAGCTCCTGACTGGGTCGGGGGTGCCCCCTCCATGTACTTTGTAGGGGGCCCCCCTCAAGTTTCGTTATGCTTCTGTCATTATCAACACTCAACTAGGCATACTTATCTACTGCCGATCCAAATGTACTTTTCCCTTTACACATGGCCATCCTGCTGGCATGCCATACTTTTCCATCACTTAGAAGCGCAGCATTACAGAAAACTTTTCCACACACAAGTGAATCTGCTCTTCCTTATTCTTACCAATTTTCCTTTCCTACCCTTGACTAAATCCGTGACACAAAGTTCCACCTTCTTGTCACCATGCAACCTGTCATACCCGTTTTTGTAATTCATTTGTTCTGTAACTAACCCGTTCCTTAAAACCTCTAGGGACACCTCTATCTTGCTTGCCCTACACAGCCACCCCATATTATCCTTAGTCCGTGGAGTTCTTCCCCTCATCAGATAGAAAGGACTTTGGCCCTCATTACGACCCTGGCGGTCAGTGATAAAGTGGTGGTAATACCGTCAACAGGCCAGCGGTAACTACTGCCAAATTATGACCATGGCGGAAAGATCTTTGAAAGACAGCCAATGTACCACACCGACCGCCAGGGCGGAAACAACAGCCACCACGGCGGTAGCCGCCTACAGCCAGGCAGAAGTCAAAGTTCTGCCCACCGTATTATGACCAGACAATCCGCTACCTTTTCCGGGGCGGTACCAACGACATCAAAAGCCTGGCGGAAACACTGCACAGAAGTCAAAGGACTCACCATTGGAGACACAGGGAAAAACCACGCCGCCATGGAACCAGAACTGCAAGTTTTTCCGATGATATTCTATGTTGTGCTCCACCACGAACACCAACGCCGGCGAAGACGACAACGGTGAGCACAGCTGCCTAGCACACCAGGGAGGGGGGAGGAAAACAACAGTGACACACACACGCACCATACACACCCCACACACACACACCAGACACACAAACATCTGCACAAGAAAACAAGTTAATCCCCCTAAATCTGCTGAATAATGCAAGGACAACATGAATGTACCAAAGTGATTGTAATAAGATCAACACAGTAGAAATAATAATTTAGTCAATGCTACATATATGTACAAATGTACAGAAAAAGGGACACTGCCCAGTCTTCAGTTCGCGTGGGCCACATGGCCACAGGGCAAAGTCCAAGACCCCACTTGTCACCTGCATCAATACAGAGAGAACACTGCAGGGGCATCAGTAGGCAAATAGGCAGGCACCTCAGGGGAGGGGGGAGCTTCACCTCACCTGGAAGCGGAAACACAACCACTGGTTCTTGAGGGGGCAACATGCCCGGTGCTTGGTCCTGGGGAGTGCAAGGCCACAGTCTCTCGAGTGGGTGTCTTCCCCACTGGTTCTGGAGGGGGCAACATTCCCTTTGCTTGGTCCTGGGGAGTGCAAGGCCACAGTCTCTCGAGTGGGTGTCTTCCCCATTGGTTCTGGAGGGGGAAACATGCCCTGTGCTTGGTCCTGGGGAGTGATAGGCCACAGTCTCTTGAGTGGGTGTCTTCCCCTCTGGATCTGGAGGGGGCATCATGTCCTGTGCTTGGTCCTGGGGAGTTATAGGCCACAGTCTCTCGAGTGGGTGTCTTCCCCACTGGTTCTGGAGGGGACAGGCCGCACAGCAGCCCATGGAGGCTGGATCACATTGCGTCCGCCGGCGGTGATGGCTGCACTGTGGTGGTGCTGCTGGTGGTGGTAGTGGGAGGCTCCTGCACAGCCCCTGCACCCTCGGATGGCTGCACTGTGGTGGTTCCGGTGGTGGTGGTGGGAGGCTCCTGCACAGCCCCTGCACCAACGGTTGGCCGCACTATGGTGGTTCCTTGCCCTACTTGCCTGCTAGTGCAGGCTCCATCCCCTTTTGGGTGGCAGGTGCCGGCTCTTTCCCCTTCTTACCTGCTCTTTTGGATGGCAGGTGCAGGCTCCTTCCCCTTTCGGATGGCAGGAGCAGGCTCCTTCTCCTTTTGGCTTGCTGGTGCAGGCTCCTTCCCCTTCAGTATATGTGGCCTCAAATCCTTTCCACCACAAGTAGGCGTGGATGGAACTGGGCCCGTGGACTGTGTGGCTGAGGTGCTTGGCTGGGTTCGTGATACCCTGGCCATACGTGCAGGATGGAGGGCGTGAGGTAGGGAAGAGGTCAGTGGTAAAAAGGAAAAGCTTTTTAGGGACATTGTGCAGGAAGAGGGAGAAGTAATGGGAGTGGAGGATGATGGAGTGGTTGTTGGATATGTCTGTCTGCTGGATTTGGGTCCAGGTGCTTGGGCTGTATGCTATTGTGAGGTGGATGGCTGTTGGGTGTCTAAGTACTTGCATTTGTGTACTTTAGGAGGGGGGTAGACACAGTGGGAGAGGACACAGGGGACGTGTGGATGGTTGTTGTGGCCATGTCTGCCAGTGAGGTGTGTGTTCTGCTTGGTGTTGTGATGATGCAGGTAGTGGATAATGCTGTGTTGCATGCAGGTGTGGGTGTAGACGTAACTAGGTGGGAGGTGGAGGAGGAGACAGTGGAAATAGTGGATGTTGTTGTGTCTGCAACTGGATGGTGTTTGTGTGAGTGCCTGTGGGATGAAGAGGGGTGCTTTTGTTTGCCTGTGACACTCTTGGGTGTTGTCTTGTGTGCATGCTCGTCTGCCTGTGTGCTTGGGATGGGTTGGGGTTGAGGGGAATGGGACTGGAAAGTAATAGTTGGAGAGGGAACGGTAAAAACAGGGACAATGGCTGCCATCAGAGAGGCGGCCAAAGCCTGAATCGATCTCTGTTGGGCCGCCAATCCAGTGTGAATGCCCTCCAGGAATGCATTAGATTGTTGCATCTGGGCTACCAGCCCCTGGATGGCATTCACAATGGTTGACTTCCCTACAGAGATGGATCTCAGGAAGTCAATAGCCTCCTCACTCAGGGCAGCAGGGCTCACTGGGGCAGGGCCTGAGGTGCCTTGGGCGAAGGAGATGCCCAACATCCTGGGTGAGCGGGCATGGGAAACTTGCTGAGGGGCTGCTGGGAGGGCGGTGCTGGTACGGGGGTGGTGGCTGTACCTGTAGCAGGGGTGGTCGCAGAAGTGTCTGCCACCACCAAAGAGCTTCCATCAGAGGCAGTATCTGAGTCTGAATTGTCCCTTCCAGTCTCCACTGTGGTGCTCCCCTCGCCCTCCGTCCCACTGGTGCCCTCACTGTCAGTGGACTCTGCCTCCTGGGTCCTGTGGGATGCAGCTCCTTCTGTTGCCGTGCCTCTGCTTCTCTGCCAGATGACGCTAATGCACAGAAGGACAGGATGACAAAACAAGAAAGGGAGGGAGAGAGACAAAGGATACACTGGGTCAATGGCTGCACCAACACCACCATTGGCGTACACAGCACCCTCACACACAGGCAACGGGCCTACGCACTATGCATTGCACCACCACTGATATTGCTAGCCACCAAGGCAAGAGGAGGGGCACACACCACCAACTGCAGCACACCTGGGACCCACGCAGCCCTGACCAGTAGTGGATGCTCACAAGCTAGGTAGGCAGGATTATCCCTTCAGAACCCTAGCCGCCAGAGGACCTCACTGCTATGTCAGGCCTGGCCTAGGGGCACCCACTAACACACATCCACCACCCAGATACCACCCCACCAGCCGTAAGTTGTAATGATAGCCACTGTACTCACCCCCTTGTGTCTGCTGTGATGCCCTCAAGCGCCAGTATGCGGGACATCAGGGGGGTCAGGGTCCGACGGGCACCCCTTCCTTGTTGGGAGGCCATCCCCAGCTGGGCCTCCGCCGTCTTCCATGTCCAGCATCTCAGATCCTCCTACCGTTTGCGATAGTGGGTGCTCCGCCTGCCATAGACCCCCAGGATCCGCACGTCCTTGGCAATGGCACGCCATATACCCTTCTTTTGATGGGCGCTGACCTGTAGAGGCAATACACACAAGAAAACACCATTAGACAAACAGTCCAGCCAGTTACACATTTGGCTGCCCATGCCCGTTTATACCACTATTGGAACACACATAGCCCAGCACCCAATGTGTACCCAGTGAGGAGGACATCCCTCCCCCTTACACGGAGCCGTCACACACACCTCCATACATGCATGCCACATGCATCATGCCCACTGTGTACTCACCTGTTGGTCTGGAGGCCCATACAGCAGTCCGTACTGGGGTACGACCCTATCCACCATTCTCTCCAACTCCTCCGAAGTGAAGGCTGGGGCTCTTTCCCTGGTCACACGGGCCATGGTAGGTTCCAGACACAGGTCACAGGAGCACATGCAGTGTAGGTCCTCTCTAATGAAAGGTCAGGTAGTGAGGGATCAGATAGAAAATGGCGGTCACGTCCACGGCGTGCATACCATCACCGCCGGCGTAGATCACCATTGGCCACTGTAACCCATAGAGCCCAATATTAATCCTTAAATGAGGATTTGCAAGACGATTCCACACCGCCTCCCACCACGGTGCACAACGTCAGTGGAATTACCTCACTTCTACCTGTCCCTCCACACAGGACAGGTGGACGCCATTTCATGGGGGGAGGGCAGCCCTATGGAATCATGCTGTGTCACAGGAGAATTAGGCACATACTGGACAAATCACACTGACCCATTACTGTTTCCAGAATGCAAACTACTGTTGTGGCTCCAATGTTCAGTTTGTGACAGCCTCCTCACTCTTGTGTCCCTTAGATACCTACCGCTGCGGATGAGTAGGAGATGGAGACATACCCCTGTGTACAGACCCCTAGTGGACTTTGCTAGACTGGAGGGCAGGCACATTATCCTCACCTATAGACTTGACAGGTCCACAATCACAGAGCTGTGTGTCCAATTGGAGCCTGACCTGATATCTGCTATCCGTCACCCCACTGGGATTCCCCCCTCTTGAGCAAGTGTTGTCTGTACTTCTTTTCCTGGCAACTGGTTCTTTCCAGGTGACAGTGGGCTTGCCAGCAGGAATGTCACAGCCAATGTTCTCAAACGTGCTAACAAGAGTGTTGACTGCCCTGATAAAACACATGAGCAGCTACATTGTTTTCCCCCAGGTGGAGGATTTGGCCACAGTGAAGGACAAGTTTTATGCTATGGGACATATCCCCAAAATAATTGGTGCGATTGATGGTACACACATTGCATTTGTTCACCCCCCCCACAGCAGAATAAACAGGTGTTCAGGAATCGTAAGAGTTTCCACTCTGTGAATATTCAGATGGTGTGCTTGGCGGACCAGTACATCTCCCACGTCAATACTAAGTATCCTGGGCTGGTGCATGATGCCTTAGCCCTGAGGAATAGCAGGATCCCAAATGTGATGGGCCAACTACAGAGGCACAGGGTGTGGCTAATAGGTGAGCCCTGTATCCCACCCAGGATATGTTGGTGTATGGGTATGGTGTGGGACATTTAGGATACTGTGTGGCTAACTGTTGTCCTTCAATATTTGCAGGTGACTTTGGTTACCCAAACCTATCTTGGCTGCTGACCCCTGTGAGGAATGCCAGGACAAGGGCAGAAGAACGTTATAATGAGGTACATGGGTGAACCAGAAGGATAATTGAGAGAACCTTTGGCCTCCTGAAGGCCATGTTCCGGTGTCTCCATCTAACAGGTGGATCCCTGTGCTACTCACCCGAGAAGGTCTGCCAGATAGTAGTGGCATGCTGCATGTTGCACAACCTGGCCCTCAGATGCCATGTCCCTTTTCTGCAGGAGGAGGAGACAGGGGATTCCCCTGTGGCAGCAGTAGACCCTGTGGACAGTGAGGATGAGGAGGCAGAGGATGAGGATGGGGACAACAGAACATCTGTGATCCGTCAATACTTCCAATGACACACAGGTAGGACAGTGTAACTTTACATTTCAATGATTTTGGTTGTAATCTGTGTGGCAATGGCATGCTGATATTTCCCACTTCTATGCCCACTTACTGTTCCTTCTGGCAATTCATTTTGAGGATTTTGGTTATTTGACAAACACTCCCTGTGTGATCACTACAGCCAGCTACAGGTCATTAATCTATGCTAATTTTATGTACAGTTCATTTGCAATGTTTGTACGTGTTTAAAAAAATACATATTTGATATACATGACATACTCCAAATGGATTTTTTTTTCAAAGGGTGTTTATTGAAGTGCTAACATACAGGGGGAAATTGCAATGGGATGGGGTGATGATGGTGGAAAGTCCAGGGTATTGTTCCAGCCTGTTTGTAGCACAGGTGCATTGTCCAAGGGGACATAGGAAGGGGAGAAATATGGCAGTTCAAGGTGGACAGGGTGACTAAGTGGGACACAAGAGGGAAAATCAGAAGAGTCTCATTTCCTGGCGGGGGTCTTGGCATGTGTCTCTGGCTTCTGTCTGGATCGCAGGGAACGTTTGCAGGGTGGTTCACCTTCTGCAGGGGGAGGGATGCTGATGGCCTGTGAGTCCTGTGGCGGGGCCTCCTGGCCACTAGTGGCAGCAGAAGTGGAAGGCTGTTCAGATGTCTGGCTAGTGGCAGGGGCCCGCTGGTGTGAGACTGCCTCCACATAATGTTGGCCATGTCTGCCAGCACCCATGCTATGGAGATCAGGGTGTAATTGATGGCCTGCAAGTCCTCCCTGGTCCCCTGGTACTGTCCCTCCTGTAGCCGCCTGTTCTCCGTCGCATTGTCCAGGATCTGGCCCATCGTGTGGTGGGAATGTAGGTAGGCTCCCAGGATCTCGGAGAGTGCCTCCTGGAGTGTTGGTTCCCTGGGCCTGTCCTCCCCCTCGCGCACAGCACTCCTCCCCGTTTACCTGTTGGCCTGTGCCTCTGTCTCCTGAACTGTGTGCCCATTGCCACTGACCCCAGGTCCCCGATTGTCTTGTGTGGGAGGTGTGGCCTGGGGTCCCTGTAGAGGTAGACACACTGCTGATTGACGTGTCCTGAAAACAGAGGTGTGGTGCGCTGGGTGGGTGCTATGGTGTTGTTTCCTGATGATGGAGGTTCTGTGGTGGTGTGTGACTGGGCTTGGGTAACTGGCTGTCCAGTGGTCCCTAATGGCCAGGTAGATCATCCAGATCCTGAAGTCCAGAGTTACTGTCATCACTGTGGGCATCTTCAGTTGGGGGACTGGATAGTGCTGGCACCTCCTCTCCGGTGGCATTGGCTGTGGTACCTGTGGGGATGTAAATGATGTGTTATGGTTTATGTGTATGACATATTGTACATCCCTGGCTTCCCCTCTATGGTTGGATTTTCCCTGGCAGCTTTCACTTTTGTTTCTTAGTGTATGGTGGGATTGTTAGTTCTCTATTCTGTGAATGCTTTAGTGATGAGTGTCCATGCAGGGCTGTGAACGGGTGTCCATGCATTGGTACAGCATGCAGGGCTTGGCATTCGGATAAGTGGAATGTGATGGTGGAGTGTGTGTGGTGTAGTGGAGTGATGGGAGTGAGGGTGAGGGCATGCGATGGCATGCAGGTAGGGGGGTGATAATGGTAGAGTCCAGTCCTCCTCCGACTCCGGCCAGGCCCTCAGGATGCAGTATTGCCAAGACTTGCTCCTCGCAGGCTGTGAGTTGTGGGGGAGGAGGTGGGGGTCCACCGCCAGTCCGCTGGTTAGCGAGCTGGTGTCTTGCTGCTGTGGAACGTACCTTCCCCCGTAGGTCGTTCCACCTCTTCCTGATGTCATCTCTAGTTCTGGGGTGCTGTCCCGTGGCATTGACCCTGTCCACGATTCTACGCCATAGCTCCATCTTTCTGGCTATTGATATCTGCTGCACCTGTGCTCCAAATAGTTGTGGCCTTACCCTGACAATTTCCTCCACCATGACCCTTAGCTCCTCCTCTGTGAAACGGGGGTGTCTTTGTGGTACCATGGGTGTTATGTGAGGTGTGTTGGTGAGGGTGTGCTGGGTAACGTGTTGGTGTGTGTGATGCGGAGTGCATGAGTGGTGTATAGGTGTGAGTAGTGTGTGGCTCTAGTTGTCTCAGTGGTCTTGGTGTCTCTCTGGTGGCAATGATTTGTAATCGTAAAGGGTTGTGGGTAATGTGGGTGTGTTTTTTATAGTGATATGGGTGTGGTGTGTCTATGGGTGTCAGGTGTGTGTTGTTTGAATTGTCCAATGTGGTGTTTTTTGTATGTGGGTGTCCTTGTGAGCGCAGCGGTATGTACTGCTAATGGTTTACCATCATTGAATGTCCACTGTGGTGATTGGTAGGCCATAATGTGATGGCCGTTGTTCTGTTGGCGTAACGGTGTGGGTTTTGATACCGCCACTTTATCACTGACCTTTGGTCTGGTGGATTTGTTATGTGGCTGTATTCTGTTGGATTGGTGTGTGTGTGTCATAATATGGTGAATGGATATCCGTTGCTGCGGCAATAAGTTGGCAGCCGCGGGGTGGCGGTAAGCAAAATTTCCTGCCAATGTTATAATGAGGGCCTTTGACTTGTGGTAACTCAGTATGCCCATAATGTTTTTTTAACCTCATTCTCACAAACCAAGTTGTTCCTATTGGATAACTCAATGATACCTTTGATCACGCAATTAAAACTTTCAGCGCAACCATCCCCTTCTGGGTGATACAGTGAAGTAGTTTTATATTCTGCTGCCAATTTTCCAACAGATTTCTTAAATGCCTCAGATAAAATTGGCCACCATTGTCACTGACATTAGTCTTGAGTAAACCTTCTCTACGAACAATTTTCTCTAAGAATTCCACTATCATTTTGGCACTCGCCATACTTACCACTTTCACTTTCGGCCATTTGGAGAAATGATCAATGACCACGGTAGCATATCAGGTACCACCATATTTACTTTGCACAACCTAAAGATATCTATTCCCACTCTATGCCACAATGATTGCGGAGCCTCAGTGGGATGTAGCAGTGGGTTAAAAGATACTTGTGCCTTATTCAATTGACCCTCTTCCCACATTTTCTTACAGCATTTTCTATTGCTCTGTCAATGCCTGGCACCAATATGACTGTTTAATCCTACATTTCATTTTTACTATCCCTAGATGGCCTTCATGACACAATACCATTATCTTGTTGCGTACGGTACAAGGTGGAATCAAGTGGCCATTCCTGATCAACAAATCATTTTCTACAGACATTTTACTTCTTACTTCCCAGAAAGCTAATAAATCACTTACCAATCTCCTTTTTTCAAAGCCAATCTTCGTTTACATATTCCTTCACTTTGGACAATACACCATCTAAGTTCATCTATGTTGTCCATACTCCTGTACTCACTCTTTGCAAAACCACATAAGATAAACTTGTCACCAAGCATTAATCCCAATCACTGCCGGCATTTTCCTTGACTGGTAAAGGTAGTGTTATATTCTGTGTTAGGTTCTGATTTAGAACCCTCTATGTGGAACCTCATTTTCACCATTCCAGTGGGGCGTTCAGCTTCTTGTCAGCTGGCGAGTGCTGAGACGGACTGTAAGAGTAGGATGTGCTGTCTGTATCATTGAAGAAATTTAGGCCCTCATTATGAACATGGCGGGAAAGACCGTACCGCTGGCGGTGGCGGTAACTACGGTAGTCTGGGCTGCCAAATAATGAAGGACATGAAAAACAGGCAGCCTGAAAAACACCCACCGCCAGCAGAGGAGTGTCGACAACGCCCACAGTCTGACGGAAAGGCCATGCTCGCCCAACAAATAATGAAGCACTAGACCGCCATCAGTTCCGGGGCGGAAACCACCGCCACGCAAAGGTTGGCAGAAACAAACCAAATAAAAGGAAACACTCACCGGAGGCTCACACAATACGCCGAAGCAGACATGGAGAGAGAGTTGAAAATCATGCCAGTGCTGCTCCTTGGTATATACCTCCAAGACCGTGACCGCCGGCGAAGACGATGACGGTAAGTACCGCAACCTACTAAACAAGAGAAGAAAGGGCACAGTTACATACCCACCCACTCCACCCAACCCGCAACACACCCACAACCCCTCACAACATCACAAGCCACACACACCTGAGCAAGAGGTACTTACCCGACACAAGCCCAAGACAACCTGCCCAAAGTACCCACATGTGCAAACATCCCCCACAATGAAATGAGGAACCACGGATCCAGAGTGTGCCAAAACCAACACTGGGCACACAAATTTTATTAAAGTTCCAGGAGCAACAGATTGTCCAAATTAGGTCATTAACCAGTCCATATCAAAAAGGTGGATGGGCCCAAATGTCCCAAACTTGACTCCCACATGTGCACATGGTACTACACCATAATGGGGCATCAATGGGGCAGCCAGGCACCTCAGGGAACAGGGGTAGGGGGAGGCGGGGTGGGGACGTTTGGGAGGTGGAGGGGTTTTGGGTTTAGCCTTGGAAGGGGGGGGTGGGCTTGGACCGGGGGCGGCAGATGGTCCTGGGCCAGCAGGGGCCTCTTGCTCACAGGGGAAGATGCAAGGGAATGGGAAGGGCGGACTTGGACGTGGGAGGAGTGGACAGGGCAAGGAGGTGCGGACGACACAGGGTGGGCCAGTGGGTTCAAAAAGGTCTACATAGGATAGGAAACGTTTCGTAGGGGAAGTCGGGGTGGACCTGGAGGAAGGTGTGGGAGTGGAGGTAGAGGGAGTAGTCGTAACTGGTGTAGGTGTGCGTGACGTGGATGCAGGTGACTGTACAGTATGCTGATGTGTGGTGGATGTGTGTTGGGTGGGTGTCTGGGAACGTCTGAGTATACGGGGAGGAGGGGGGAGGACACAGTGGGACAAAACAGGCTGCCAGTGTAAATGGATGTTGTCTGGGTGTCTGCAAGTTTGGTGAGTGTGCTGCAAGTGGTACTCAGAGTTGTTGTGGTGAGTGCAGGTGTGGTGTCTGGGGTGCATGATTGGATGTCTGATGTTGTGGTCACTGCAAAAATGGGGCCAGCAACAGTGAATGAAGGTGCAGTGCCTGTGAGTGTGCATGTAGAGGTGACAGACAGGAAGGTTGGAGAGGTGGACACACTGGGGGAAGTGGATGTTGTTGTGTGTGCCTTTGTATGTTGACTGTGTGTATGCCTGTGGTGGGAAGTGTGGTGCTTGTGTTTCTCTGTGTGCTTCTTGTGTGTTGAGGTGTGAGCATGGCTGTCTGAACGTGTGCTTGGGATGGATGAAGAGAGTGGGGTGCTGGAAGGGGTAGAGGTGGTTGAAGGTGGGACAGAAAGACTAGGGACACTGGCTGCATCAAAGAGGAGGCCAGAGCCTGAAAAGATCTCTGTAGGCCAGACATAATAAACTAAACTTCCAGGTATGCATTGCACTGCTGCATCTGGGATGCTAGCCCCTGGATGGCATTCATGATGGTTGTCTGCCCTACAGAGATGGTCCTCAGGAGGTCAGTAGCCTCCTCCGTGAGGGCTGCAGGGCTGACTCGGGCAGGGGACGAGGTGCCTGGGGTGAAGGAGACATCCACCTTTCTGGGTGAGCGGGCACAGGCTACTGGGTGGGGTGCAACTGGGAGGGCGGTGATAGTATGGAGGGTGGCGGAAGATGTCAAAGAATGGGTGGGCCCACTAGGGTCCACCACCACCAGGGAGCTCCCATCGGAGGAGGTATCAGAGTCACTACCTCCAGTGGTAGTTGCCTCCCCTGTGGTATTCCCCTCGCCCTCCAACCCACTGGTCCCCTTGGCGTCGCTCGACTCTGCCTCCTTGAAAACGTGGGACGCTGCATCCTCACTCGCCGGTGCCCTCTGCTCCCTCGCCAGATTATGCTGATGTACACAGACAACACAAGAGTACAGGAGTGGGGAGACAAAACAGGAGAGAAATCTGTAAATAGCTGAATGGATGTACATATCTGGTTCACACATACTTTCACCGAGCAAATATACCAACATGCAGCAACTGCAGCTATACTCATACCTGACTATACCTGACTAGTGGCCACAACCCTGGTATACAGCCATCTCCAGCATTACAGAAGGACCTGAAGAATTGCTGACCTGCCCCATATCATCTAACTGCCCATGGGGGCCATTATGCTAAATGACATCAGTCAGAGTCTCTGACGCTAGACAGCATATGTACTACAGCACTCTCAGACATCCATCAAGGAGGCATACAGTGGTCTTGGTATTCACCCCCTTGTGTCTGCTGTGCAGCCTTCAAGCGCCCATCCAAGTCTGGATATGCCACTGCCAGAATGCAGCACATTGGGGGGGGGTCAGGGCCCGACGGGCACCCCTTCCTCATTGGGAGGACTTCCCCAGCTGGGCCTCGCAGGTCTTCCTTGCCCAGCCCCGCAGGTCCTCCCACCACTTCCTGCGGTGGGTGCTCTGCCTGTTGTAGACCCCCAAGGTCCGCACCTACCTGGCAATGGCGTGCCAGAGTCCCTCTTCCAATGAATGGGTGCACGGCGGAGAACACCGCCTAACGCCATTACGACAACCACTAGCGGTATGAGGTCACTTCCACTGCTACATATCTGGATGACAGGGAGCTTTCATTTTGCGAACTACTACGCAGTTATTATTTGGTCATTGGGCCCATGCTGGCCCAATGGACCCCAGCCCTCAAACGCATGGCCAAAAGACAATTTACTCACCACAACAGTCCAGATGTATCAGTCAGGACATGTCACTATAGTTTAACATCCTACAATGCTTATGTGTCACCTACTTGTTTGACAGCAGTATTATATACACAACATGTTGTGCAAGTGAATTTGTATACCTCACATGTGTTCTCCACTCCTCCTAGGTACAGACCCATGTGGTCAGGAAGGGCCCCATCTGTGTACAGACTACTTGTTGATTTGGCGACTATGGTGGAACGTCACATCATTATCAATTACAGACTCTGTTGTGCTAATATTCATGAACTTTGCGCATTACTGGATCCAGCACTGAGACCGGCTAATCGGAATCAGCATGCTATCCCTACTGAAGTGCAAGCGCTCTCTGTACTCCATTTCCTGGCCACGGGCTTGTTTCAGGTGACTGTGGGCATGGGTAAGGGGTTTTCACAGCCAATGTTTTGCCTCATCCTGTCAGGATTCCTGGATGCATTTGTACAACACCTGCAGTCATTTGTGAGGTTTCCCCAAAGTGCTAAGCTACCTGCCATCAAGTCAGACTTTTATGCCTTTGCCAACATTCCCCATGTGATAGGTGCCATTGATGGCACCCACATAGCTCTCATTCCACCAAGAGTAAGTGAACAGGTGTACAGAAACAGGAAGAACTTTCACTCTATGAACATTCAATTGGTGTGTACTGCAGACCAGCACCTCTCACACGTGAATGCCAAGTTCCCTGGATCAGTCCATGATCCATTTGTGCTGAGGAACAGCATTGTGCCACACATGATGGAACAACTACAAGAGGACAGAGGATGGATCCTAGGGGAGTGTGGCTGACAAATTTACTGTACATTGCTGACAGCCAGGCTGTCTGCAACTGAGGGTAGTTAGTTACAGTCATGCTTTTCCCACTTTTGCAGGTGATTCTGGCTACCCCAACATGCATTGGCTTCTGACACCACTGAGGAATCCTAGAACAGATGCTGAGAGGAATTACAGTGAGGTCTATGGACGTACTAGGAGGTTGATTGAGCGCACTATAGGTCTGCTGAAGGCTAGATTCCGTTGCCTCCATATCTCTGGGGGTTCCCTGTGCTATGGCCCTGAGACGGTGTGTAGAATAGTGGTAGCCTGCTGCATGCTGCACAACGTGGCTGTGAGGAAATGTATTCCCCTCTTGGAGGAGGAGGGTGCTGTAAATCTAGACCAGCTTCCTCTGAGAGGGGATGAGAGTGATGATGATGATAAAGAGGGGAAAGATGTACACTGCAGGAACCAGCTGATCCAACTATACTTCCAGTGACTAAGAGGTACTTTTTGCTGATGTTGTCTGTACTGCATACTGTCGGTCTGACTTGTTCTCTATGGGAGTGCTGGGTCTGTAGATATTTACACTGTAACAAGGTTTTCAAGTGCCATATGACATGATGAACAACTAGTTAGACATTTCTGTTTAATCCACACCATGTTGTGGTTGGGGTGCCATTCCTGCAATAAAGGTCTGATTATTGGATTTCAACGGCAAATGCATTCACACTTTGATTCAACATCATGACAGGGGACATTGACATTGGTGTACATGTGTTTTATTAGGTGTCAGGGATGCCATGGTGCTCTTTAATATGTCCATCTGTATCTTGCAGGTTGTTGAGTTGCTATTGACCTGTTTTAAGGTTGGGTTTCGCTACCCACGCTGCGCAGCTCCACCTGACTGCGCCCGTGCCCTCTACCCTTCCCTCGCTGCTGCTGCGAGTTCGAGGCCCTCCACCACCCACAGGTTCACGCCTGCACCTCATCCCTGGTATCTAGTGGTGCAGTAAGTATTGTGTGTCTGTCTTGTGACTGTGTTTATCTTGTATTTTTTCACCGCTTTTTGTCTCCTTTTCCTGCCTTTCTCTCCTTTTTCTTAAAGCCTTTTTAGCCGTTTTCTCCTCTTTTAGCCGTTTTCTACATTCCTCAGCCTTCGTGCTCTGTTGCCCTCTTCCCTCTTCCCTAATCCCACAGCTGCGTCCCCTTCGGCCCGCCCCCCTCGCGTCCCCATTTGCCCACCGCTCCCACCTGATCCTCCCTCCCACCTCCCCTTCTTAATGGCGGTCGCTGCGTGGTGCAGAGAGTGACCCTTGACCTGTTTTAAGGTCGGGTTTCGCTCCCCATGCCACGCAGCTCCACCTGACTGCACCCGTGCCCTCTACCACGCCCTTGCTGCTGCTGCGAGTTCAAGGCCCTCTACTACCCGCAGGCTCCCGCCTGCACCTCATCCCTGGTGTCTAGTTGTGCCTTAAGTATTGTGTGACTGTCTTGTGACTGTCTGTTTATCTTGTATTTTTTCACCGCTTTTTGTCTCCTTTTTCTGCCTTTCTCTCCTTTTTCTTGAAGCCTTTTTAGCTGTTTTCTCCTCTTTTAGCCGTTATCTACATTCCTCAGCCTTTGCGCTCTGTTGCCTTCTCCCCCTTCCCTAATCCCGCCGCTGCATCCCCTGCAGCCCCGCCCCCCTCGCGCCCCCATTCGCCCACCGCTCCCGCCTCCCAGCTGCTCCTCCCTCCCCTTCTTAATGGTGGCCGCTGTGCGGCCGTGCCGCTGGCGTGCAAGAGGAGTGCCACAGGCAAGCCCGTCTGTGCCCGTCCAAGCCTGAACCACGCTTAGCGGCCGGCCCCCTGGCCCTGGCAATCCCCACGCTGCCCGACGCTGCTACCGTGCCAAAGCCCTCCACGCCCTCAACACCGGCCGATCAGCCACCTGCTTCCAAGCCACCCCAAAGCTCAGCCACGGACCCTTCTCCTGCCAGAACTGCAGCTTCACCAGCCCCCGAGCCACTGACCATCATGCCAGAACCAAACACAACCACCTCAGTTGCATCCTCCTCAACACCCGCCCCGTCCACAAGCATGCTGTCGAACTTTGGGACCTACTCACCTCATCATCCCCGGATGTCACCTTCCTAACCGAAACCTGGATGAACCCCTCCTCGGAACCCGACATCGCCATAGCCATCCCGGATGGCTATAAGATCACCCGCAGAGACTGCGCCAACAGACCGGGAGGAGGGATCGCCATAGTCCACAAGAACACCATCAGAATCTCGACCAACACCGAAGACGCCCCTCGACGCCGCTGAACACCTACATTTCCAGATCACATCAATGCCAACACCACCCTCAGAGGAACTCTCATCTACAGACCTCCCCCAGCCCCCGGCCGCAGTTCAGTGATTCCAACAACAGCGTAATCAGTGCTCACACCCTTGCTTCTACAGACTACTTCCTCCTCGGCGACCTGAACTTTCACCTCAAGAACACCAACAACAGCAACTCCACCACCCTGCTCGCCAACCTCGCCAAACTCAGTCCCAAACAACTCATCATGACACCCACCCACTCCGCCGGCCACACGCTCAACCCCATCTTCTCCGCCAGCAACCACGTCACCTTCAGCCACACTACCGAACTCCACTGGAACAACCACTGTTGCGTCCACTTCACCTTCAAGAAACCCATCACGCACCACCACCCACAACAGATCCTCGGCCGCAGCTGGAACAAGATCACTGAAGACCAACTGATTTCCACCCTCGCCCAAGCCGCGCCACCCATCACCACCGACCCCAACACAGCTGCCCTCAACATCAGACAATGGATAGACAACTGTGCCAACACCCTCACCCCGATCAAGAAACCCTCCAACAACTGCACCAGCACTAAGGCCATCTGGTTCACCGCCGACCTTCAGGCCTCCAAGCGGGAGTGCTGAAAACTCGAGAAGAAGTGGCGCCACGAGCAAACAGAGATCACCCACACTGCCCTTAAGAACGCCATCCACAAGCACCACCAGCTCATCCAGACCGCCAAGAGATCCTTCTACAAGGAACGCATCGACAACAACGAAAGCAAAACAGCAAAGAGCTCTTCAACATCGTTAAGGAACTTGCCGACACCAGGTCCTGCTCCAACGTCACCCCACCTTCGCAAGACCTCTGTGACTCCCTCTCCACCTTCTTTCACCGCAAGATCACAGACATCCACAACAGCTTCAACACCTCGACCCCCACAACAGCCGCTGTCACCACAAACCCCGACTCACCGGACCCCAGCCACACCAACCTCCTGCTCTCCTGGACCCACATCAATGACGAGGATACCATCAAAACCATGAGCACCATCCACTCCGGCTCACCCTCCGACCCCTGCCCCCACCATGTCTTCAACAAAGCAAGCTCGATCATCACCCCCCAACTCTGAATGATCGTCAACAGCTTCTTGGAGACCGCCACCTTCCCGGAAAGCTGGAAGCACACTGAAGTCAACGCCCTGCTAAAGAAACCTAAAGCAGACCCAAGAGTACCTGCCCCTCGCCCTCCTCCCCTTCCCGGCGAAGGTCATAGAGAAAATCATCAACGGCCAACTGACCCGCTTCCTTGAAGACAACAACACGCTGGACACATCTCAATTCGGTCTCCGTAGCAACAACAGCACCAAGACCGCCCTCATCGACGCGACCGACGACATCAGGACCATGCTCGACAAAGGCAAAACTGCAGCCCTTATCCTCCTAGACCTCTCGGCTGCCTTCAACACCGTCTGCCACCACACCCTGCGCACATGCCTCCAATACGCAGGGATCCGCCACAAAGCCCTGGACTGGATCACATCCTTCCTCTCCGGCCAAACTCAAAAAGTCCGCCTCCCTCCCTTCCTATCTGAAGCCACCAAGACCATCTGTGGCGTTCCCCAAGGAACCTCACTCAGCTCGACCCTTTTCAACATCTACATGGCACCGCTCGCCAACATCATCCGATCACACAACCTCAACATCATCTCCTACGCCAATGACACCCAGCTGATCCTCTCACTCACCAAGGACCCCGCCACCACCAAATTTAACCTCCACGACGGATTAAAGGCCATCGCTAACTGGATGGAGAGCAGCCGCTTGAAACTGAACTCAGACAAGACGGAGATCCTCATCCTCGGCTCCAACACCTCCACCTGGGACGACTCCTGGTGGCCGGCCACCCTAGGAACCTCACTGACGCCCAACAACCATACACGCAACCTAGGATTCATCCTGGACTCATCGCTCACCATGACCCAGCAAGTCAACGCCGTCTCATCTTCCTGCTTCAACACCCTCCACATGCTCCGCAAGATCTTCAGGTGGATCCCCACCGAAACCAGAAGGACAGTCACCCAGGCCTTCGCCAGCAGCAGACTGGACTACGGCAACGCTCTTTACGCGGGAACCATGGCCAAGCTCCAGAAAAGACTGCAACGTATACAGAACGCCTCCGCACACCTCATCCTCGACATACCACGCCGCAACCACATCTCAGCCCACCTGAGAGATCTACACTGGCTCCCCGTCAACAAGAGGATCACCTTCAAGCTCCTCACCCACGCTCACAAAGCACTCCACAATGCCGGCCCTGCTCACCTCAATGAGCGACTCACCTTCTACACTCCAAACCGTCAACTCCGCTCCGCCAACCTCGCCCTTGCCACCATTCCTCGCATCCGCATACAGCCGGTGGCAGATTATTCTCCCACCTTGCCGCCAAGACCTGGAACTCCCTCCCCATCCACCTACGACAGACCCAGGACCTGCTGACCTTCAGGAAACGCCTCTAGACATGGCTGTTCGAGCAGTAGCACCTCCCCCGCCCCCCTCAGCGCCTTGACACCCTAGCGGGTGAGTAGCGCACTCTACAATGACTGATTGATTGATTGATTGAATTACAGTGATGGCAGTGGGCTGATGGTGGATGTCCATACTGGCTACATGGACTCAGCGATTGGTGGCAGTGGTAATATGTCCATCTGTACCTTGCAGGTTGTTGAGTTGCTATTGGCCTGAGAGGATGGTGGTTCAGTGGCACACTTGGGAGACAATTCATGTCAGAGTCACTTCTTTAACAGTGCCTTGGTCTTGGCAGGTGTACCATTACCATATCTGGGCCTGAGGGACTGTTTGAGTGCCTGTTGTTAGACTGTATGGGTAGGGGTGCTGGTCTCCTGTGTGTCCACTTGCTGCTGCTGATGTTGATGGCTGGTCTGTATCGTGGTCTGTGGTAGGGGCTTCCTGGTTTGTGGGTGTTTCAGGCTGGGTTGGGAAGTGGTGCAGCAGCGCCCCTGCAATGGTGACCATGGTGGCATTGAGCTGTTTCCACTGCTCCATGGCCTCTTGGTGGTGTGCTATCTGCAGCCTTTGATTGTGCTCCAGGGTGGCCACGATCTGGCCCATCCTGTCCTGGGTATGGTGGTAGGATCCCAGGACCTCAGAGATCACCTCCTGGGCTGCAGCATCCATCCTTTGGCCTCCCCCCCTGGGCCACTGATGCCCTCCCACTAGGCCTAGCCCCCTGTGCCTATGTCCCCTGCACAGGTCTGGTGGTACCACTTGTACAGGGGCCATCGTCATCCTGCCTGTTGGTAGGTGGTGACTGTGGCCTCTGTCCTTGTGTTCCACCAGTCTGTGGCCTGGATACACTGGTGTGGGGTCATTTGGCCAGAGCTGATGTTGGTGGCTGGGTGGTAGGGGTGTCAGTGGTGTCCTGGGTGGGGCTGCTGGATGGTGACAGTCCAGGGCTGTATGATGGTCCAGGGTATTCCTCACTGTTCCTTACTACCCTCACAAGTGTCCTGAGTGATGCCTCTGTCTCCATGTGGGGGGCTGGCACTCCCTGTCCTTTCTATCAGGGTGGCATGGGTGGTGGTGCCTGTGGGGGGGAATGGACATGTATGTTACATTTACAGAATCGGATGAGGTGCACAGGGCAGGACTATTTTGTGCAGGTTTTTAACTGTTGGGCCATGCAGGGTCCTTTTGTGAGCTTGCCATTGCATTTTGCATGGGATGTGGAGGTGCATTGTGGGTGGTGTAGTGCCATTGTGATTCCTTGTAGGGGTAGAGGGCTGTGCACAGGGGGAGGGATGCAGGCCTGTTGGTGGGTTTGTGGGCATGCAGGGTGACTTGATGTAGTGATTGTGGCCTGGGTGGGGTAGTGGTCCTGGTGATAGTTGGAGGGGTGAGGTGGTGCATGCATGTAGTCGGGGGGTGTTGGTGGAGGTCCTCCCCCAGTCTTCTGGACCGCAATGTTGTACTTCGATGCCATGGACCTCACCTTCCCGCGCAGGTCGTTCCATCTCTTGCAGATGTCATCCCTTGTGCGTGGATGGTTTCCCACTGCGTTGACCTTGTTGACTATGGTCTGCCATAACTCCATCTTCCTGGCGATGGGTGTGTGCTGGATCAGTGCCCGAATATTTGTGGCTCGATCTTGAGTATCTCGTCCACCATTGTTCTTAGCTCCCTGTAGGAAAGTTGGCTCTGTATGTACTATTTCAAAGTAAGAAATAGCATGCACAGAGTCCAGGGGTTCCCCTTAGAGGTAAGATAGTGGCAAAAAGAGATCATTCTAATGCTCTATTTTTTGGTAGTGTGGTCGAGCAGTAGGCTTATCAGAGGGTAGTGTTAAGCATCTGTTGTACACACACAGGCAATAAATGAGGAACACACACTCAAAGACAATTCCAGGCGAATAGGTTTTTATATAGAAAAATATATTTTCTTAGTTTATTTTAAGAACCACAGGTTCAAGATATACAAGTAATACTTCAAATGAAAGGTATTTCACTCAGGTATCTTAGGAACTTTGAATCAACACAATATCATGTACAGTTGTGGCAAAAATGGCAATAAGCTATTTTAAAACTAGACAGTGCAATTTTCAACAGTTCCTGGGGGAAGTAAGTATTGGTTAGTTTTGCAGGTAAGTAAAACACCTACAGGGTTCAAAGTTGGGTCCAAGGTAGCCCACCGTAGGGGGTTCAGGGCAACCCCAAAGTTACCACACCAGCAGCTCAGGGCCGGTCAGGTGCAGAGGTCAAAGTGGTGCCCAAAACGCAAAGGCTTCAATGGAGAAGGGGGTGCCCCGGTTCCAGTCTGCCAGCAGGTAAGTACCCGCAACTTCGGAGGGCAGACCAGGGGGGTTTTGTAGGGCACCGGGGGGGGACACAAGTCAGCACAGAAAGTACACCCTCAGCGTCACAGGGGCGGCCGGGTGCAGAGTGCAAACAGGTGTCGGTTTGCATTTGGTTTCAATGGGGGACCAGGGGTCTCTTCAGCGAAGCAGGCAGGCAAGGGGGGGGGGCTCCTCGGGGTAGCCACCACCTGGGCAAGGGAGAGGGACACCTGGGGGTCGCTTCTGCACTGGAGTTCGGTTCCTTCAGGTCCTGGGGGCTGCGGGTGCAGTGTCTTTACAAGGCGCCGGGTTCCTTGAAGCAGGCAGTCGCGGTCAGACATTGCTGTGGGGGTTCGGGGGGGTCAACTCTGGCTACTCACGGGCTCTCAGTCGCCGGGGAGTCCTCCCTGTAGAGTTAGTTTTCTGCAGGTTGAGCCGGGGGCGTCGGGTGCAGAGTGGAAAGTCTCACGCTTCCGTATGGTCTTTAAAAGTTGCTTCTTTGTTGCAAAGTTGCAGTCTTTATGGAACTGGGCCGCTGTCCTCAGGAGTTTCTTGGTCCTTTTAGATGCAGGGTAGTCCTCTGAGGCTTCAGAGGTCGCTGGACCCTAGGGGACGCGTCGCTGTTGCAGTTTTTCTTGAAGTGGGGTGACAGGCCGATAGGGCTGGGGCCAAAACAGTTGGTGTCTCCATCTTCTCTGCAGGGCTTCAGGTCAGCAGTCCTTCTTCGTCTTCAGGTTGCAGGAATCTAGATTCCTAGGTTCTGGGGAGCCCCTAAATACTGAATTTAGGGGGGTGTTTAGGTCTGGAAGGGCAGTAGCTAATGGCTACTGTCCTTAAGGGTGGCTACACCCTCTTAGTGCCTCCTCCCTGAGGGTAGGGGGCACATCCCTATCCCTATTGGGGGAATCCTCCAAAACTAAGATGGAGGATTTCTAAAGGTAGGGGTCATCTCTGCTCAGGACACCTTAGGGGCTGTCCTGACTGGTGGGTGACTCCTCCTTGTTTTTCTCATTATCTCCCCTGGACTTGCCGCCAAAAGTGGGGGCTGTGTCCAGGGGGCGGGCATCTCCACTAGCTGGAATGCCTTGGGGCATTGTAACACGAAGCCTGAGCCTTTGAGGCTCACTGCTAGGTGTTACAGTTCCTGCAGGGGGGAGGTGTGAAACACCTCCACCCAGAGCAGGCTTTTGTTTCTGTCCTCAGAGAGCACAAAGGCCCTCACCACATGGGGTCAGAAACTCGTCTCTCAGCAGCAGGCTGGCACAGACCAGTCAGTCCTGCACTGAACAATTGGGTAAAATACAGGGGGCTTCTCTAAGATGCCCTCTGTGTGCATTGTTTACTAAATCCAACACTGGCATCAGTGTGGGTTTATTATTCTGAGAAGTTTGATACCAAACTTCCCAGTATTCAGTGTAGCCATTATGGAGTTATGGAGTTCGTTTTTGACAAACTCCCAGACCATATACTTACTATGGCCACAACTGTACTTACAATGTCTAAGAATAGGCTTAAACACTATGGGGGCATATTGCTCATGCAGCTATGCCTTCACCTGTGGTATAGTGCACCCTGCCTTAGGGCTGTAAGGCCTGCTAGAGGGGTGACTTACCTATGCCATATGCAGTATTTTGTGTGTATGGCATCCTGAGGGGGATGCCATGTCGACTTTGCCTTTTTCTCCCCACCAACACACACAATCTGCAATGGCAGTGTGCATGTGTTAGGTGAAGGGTCCCTTAGGGTGGCACAACATATGCTGCAGTCCTTAGGGACCTTCCCTGGTCACAGGGCCCTTGGTACCACTGGTACCTTTTACAAGGGACTTATCTGTGTGCCAGGGGTGTGCCAGTTGTGGAAACAATGGTACATTTTAGGTAAAAGAACACTGGTGCTGGGGCCTGGTTAGCAGGGTCCCAGCACACTTCTCAGTCAAGCCAGCATCAGTATCAGGCAAAAAGTGGGGGGTAACTGCAACAGGGAGCCATTTCCTTACACTCCCTTTCTGTGAAGCGTGGGTGCTTAGGGGGTGCCATGGTGTGTGTTGTGTGGATATTGGTGAGGGTGTTGTTGTGTGGTTGGGTGTGTGAGTTGTGTGTTGTTGCACTCAGCGTCTGCTTGTAGTGTTGTCAGTCTGGCTTCGCCTATTGGTGGTGCAAATGATTGTGGGGTGTGTCTGTGTGTGTTTTATAGTATTGTGGATGTGTGTCAGGTGTGTGGGTTTCAAACTTGCCAGTATGTGCATTTTTGCTGGTGGGTCCCATTGCTGGCCATGACGGTCTGTACAGCCATTGGTCATTCGGCATCCACTGACCACCGCGGTGATTTGTGCATCATTATTTGGTGGGCGGGGATTTGTGTGCTCGGCGGTGGTGGGGTGGGATGTGCTGCTTTTTTGCCGACAAGGCCCTGGCGGTGGTTGGTGGCAAACAACATTTTGGCGGTTTCTGTTTTTGGCATCTTTATATGGTGGGTTTCTGTCCACTGCCAATGGTGGTATTCTGTTCACCGTTGCCACGGCGGCCGACGGTGTTTACCGCCATATTCATAATGACCCCCTAAGTGTTTTCCACTTGCTAGCTCCTGTCTTGTGTTGTTCTTCACAACATATTTTGGCAACGAATATGGGCTACTTTCTAGAAATGGTTACATTCCAAGACTGGGCCATCACCACAAAAATACATGTTACGAAAAAAGGTTACAACATCCTGGGTTAGAAAGATCAGGGTGCATTTGACATGGTTTTGAGGCCAGGTACCGAATGTCCCATTTCTTTAGTTGCACCTGTCATGCCATTGCAGTCAGTGGCTAAGTTGTTAGATATACACAAGTCATTATTTAAAGACCGACTAGGTTTGGTCAAGGGATTTAAACACAACATTTTGCTAAAGGAGAAGGCAGGAGCGGTTGTGCACAAAATTATGAATGTCCCTTTGAGTGTGAGGAGTCAGTTAAAAGAACACTTGACCAACCTGTGTTCGAAGAAGGTCATAGAACCAGCTTACTCCTCCCAGTAGATCTCTTCCATTGTTGTAGCTAAAAAAAAGAAAGAAGACATAAAGCTTTGTGACCTCAGATATCTGAATAAGAACAACTTAGTGGATTGTTTCCCCTCCTCAAGATCCAGGAGATTTTGGCACAAATGGGATGCGCTAAGGTACTCTCCACTATAGATCTCAGGGCAATTTATCACCAAGTAGAATTGAGCAGAATTTCCAGGTTGCTAACTGCATTCAACACCCCTTTTGGTGAATATAGGTTTCTGTGATTGCCATTTGGAGTAGCTTTAGCTGCGTCAGTGTTTCAGAAACGGAGGTTTCGGCTTTTTGGAGGTGACAAGCAGGTGATGGAATACCAGGATGATATCCTAGTGTTTATTGATGGTGAAGAGGAACACTTGAGGGTTTTAGATGAGGTAAAAGGCACACTGAGGGATCACAGGTTCACAGTGAAGAATGAAAAATGTAGTTTCATTGTTGGATTTTTTTGCTTATGCAGGGTCATCCCCAATCTTTTTGCCTCCTGCCTCCTATTTGTTCTGATCTGTTGCTGTTGGTTTTTGAACTCTGAGCACTTTACCACTGCTAACCAGTGCTAAAGTGCATATGCTCTCTGTGTAAATTGTATTGTTGATTGGTTTATCCATGATTGGCATATTTGATTTATTAGTAAGTCCCTAGTAAAGTGCACTAGAGGTGCCAGGGCCTGTAAATCAAATGTTACTAGTGGGCCTGCAGCACTGGTTGTGCCACCCACACAAGTAACCCTGTAATCATGTCTCAGACCTGCCACTGCAGTGTCTGTGTGTGTATTTTTACACTGTAAATTCGACTTGGCAAGTGTACCCACTTGCCAGGCCTAAACCTTCCCTTTCCTTACATGTAAGGCACCCCTAAGGTAGGCCCTAGGTAGCCCCAAGGGCAGGGTGCAGTGTATGGATAAGGTAGGACATATAGTAATGTGGTTTATATGTCCTGACAGTGAAATACTGCCAACTTCGTTTTTCACTGTTGCAAGGCCTGTCTCTCTCATAGGATCACATGGGGGCTACCTTTAAATATGATTAAAGTGTAGATTCACCTAGAGAGTAGATGGACATGTGGAGTTTGGGGTCCCTGAACTCACAATTTAAAAATACATCTTTTAGTAAAGTTGATTTTGAGATTGTGCGTTTGAAAATGCCACTTTTAGAAAGTGAGCATTTTCTTGCTTAAACCATTCTGTGACTCTGCCTTGTTTGTGGATTCCCTGTCTGGGTCGGTTTGACAGTTGGGTTGTTTTTCACCTCGCACTAGACAGTGACACAAAGGGAGCTGGGGTGTAACCTGCATTTCCTGATTAGCCATCTCTGCTAGGAGGGAGGTTGTGGAGTGGTCACTCTCATCTGAAAGGACTGTGCCTGCCTCTGACAATGCCGGCTCCAACCCCCTGGAACCAAGAGGAACCTCTGCCTGGAGAAGAGCTGATAGCTGAGGAAGAAGTGCTGCCCTGCCTGTGACTGTGCTTTGTGGAGCTTTCCTGCAGTGCTGCTTCTGCCAGAGTAAGAGGGCAAAGACTGGACTTTGTGTGCCTTCCATCTTGTGAAGAAATCTCCAAGGGCCTGAGTTAGAGCTTGCCTCCTGTTGTTTGAAGTCTCAGGGACAGCAAAGACTTCTCTCTGCCAGCACCTGGAGTCTCTGGAGAGACTCCTGCCCCGACAAGTGGTGCCCTATCCAATCCCTGGGCCCTTGAAAGGAAAGCTGATGGAAATCCAAGGAAATCGACTTCGGACGACTCCGGACCGACGCCGCTGCTGAATCCGGTAACGCCGCCTGCACCCGACGGCGTGACCTTTGCTGGAACGTGACACTCTTCACAGGCCCGATGCCACAGCAGCCCCGTGACCGACGCCGCTCGAAGTGCGTGGATTCAACGTTTCACACAGACGCCGCGATCCCCGACTTCGCGCATCGGCTTGTTTTCACTCTTCACCAAAGGTACTGTACTTGGGGGTCTACACAACTCCGTGTCCGGCGCCGCTGGTGTTGGCTTGTTGGGACCGACTCCGTCACGACGCCGTGTTAACATCTCATCGAAGCATTTTTGTTTCTAATCGCTATTTTTGGAGTTTAATCTCTAAAAATTCATAACTTGACTTGTGTATGCTGGATGTTTGTCATTTTGGTCTTGTTTTGTTTAGATAAATATTTCCTATTTTTCTAAACTGGTGTTGTGTCATTTTGTAGTGTTTTCATTAAGTTACTGTGTGTGTTGGTACAAATACTTTACATCTAGCACTCTGAAGTTAAGCCTACTGCTCTGCCAAGCTACCAAGGGGGTAAGCAGGGGTTAGCTGAGGGTGATTCTCTTTTACCCTGACTAGAGTGAGGGTCCTTGCTTGAACAGGGGGTAACCTGACTGTCAACCAAAGACCCCATTTCTAACATTGGTGATCAGCGGTTGGGATTTGGACTTGTATTTGTAGTTGATATACAGTAATTAAGTGTACACTACTGTTTGAGTTCAGACCACTACGTGACCACATACTACTTGTTTGGTGGTCTTTTGCTTTTTCTCTAAAGGACTCCTTTTTGTTCTACTTCCATGATATTGCTGATCCCTTGACGGATTCTTTTTATTTCATTGGGAACTTATTTTCTGCCTTTGGAACTTTGCACTTGTGACCATCATGTCTCAATCTGGAGATGCAACAGCTGGAGCTGTGTTTGAAATAGAGAAACTGAAGCAGTACTCAGTTGCTCAATTTAAACAGTTCCTTAAAGATCTTGACTGTCCCACTGAGAGCTCCACCAGGGAGGGGGAGCTGCAAAAGGCACAGAGGGCCTGGGAGACAGTCAAGGAGGCTGGAGGGCACACAGAGGAGGAGGAGAATGTGGGTGGGGAAGTGCAGAGGATACACAGTGGTGTAGTGGAGGTACCTGTTACATCTGGGGGAGGGTCCCCAGGAGGGGTAGCAGGGTGTCATCCAAGGGTCTGACTCCTGAAGAGTTACAGGACAGACAGGCAGAGAAGGCTAACCGGTTGAGGTTCAAGGAGTTGAGGATGCAAAGGGAGAAGGAGTAGGAAGAAAGGAGGAGAGACTTAGAGATCAAAAAGAGGATTTGGGCTTATGAGCTCAAAATGAAGGAGCTGGAAGTCATAAGGGCTGAGTCCAGCTGGAATGGTGGCAGCAACAATTTTATATCTAGTGCTGCTGAAGAAGTGCACATGCCCAGAGATGTGGTGCCCTACTTGAAGGAGGGAGTTAACACACACCAGGAGATTCAGGGGTATGAGGTAGCTCCAGTGATGCACAGGGTCCCTGAGGTGGATTGGGGACCTGGCATGGGCAGTCATATTCCTACTGGTGGGAGGGACACTCTACTGACTCTAGGTGAGAGTGACAGGGAGAGGGGTTCCCCCCAGGTAGAAGTCCTGGTTATGGAGTGTGAAGACATCCCAGAAGAGTATGGGTTGAGAGTCAGGGACAGTCAGGTACTGTCTCACCAGTCTCAGGAGGGTGATGTGGGGTGCTTTTTCAAAGCAGAGTCACTGGATGGTTGGGTGAAGGGTACTTTGGTTAATTCATGTGAGGGGCTGTGTGATGTAATTGCTGGAGAGCATATGTCTAGTCCTTATTTTCCAGAGCTACGCCAACACCAGATGGAGTGTGAGTTCTCTGACCCCAGGGAACTTACACTGGAGGCAGACTTCTGGTTGAGTACCAGAGAGTCTGAAGAGGCATTTGGGGGTGCTCCTGAGAGGAGTGGTCTAGGTATTTCCCAGCCAGATGTGGTAGGGAAGGATTGTAGTGTCCCAGGTAGGTCCCAGTGTAGTGGGATGGGTGAGGGACCCCATGTCCAGTCTCAGAGGAGAGGGAATGGGGATGGGCTGAGGCCCAAGGTGCCCAAGATCCGGACCCAGGTCCTGGAGGGTTCCATGAGGGAACTCCAGAGGGGAAGCCTAGCCTGTACCGTAGGGCCATCTGTTGAGGGAGACCCCACAGTGTCAGGAGAACTTGGGGGGCGGGGGCCGGCTGTAGCCAGCGTCCCACCAGTTCTGGTGTCTGGCAGTACCACTCCTAGTGAGAGGGTGCAGAAGTCCAGACAGAGGGCTAGGGGGTTGCGGACCCCAGTGGAGAACCTGGAGGGTCAGGGATCAGCTCTGAGAGCAGAGCCCCCCAGGAATGACCTTGGTGAGACCATTTCTGGGTTGGGGGGAATCCAGACTCTGTCAGATGGGCAGAGGTCAGGAGACCTGCGCCAGCCAGACTCTTGTGTGGCCCTTGGGGACAGTGTGTCCCTTGAGGGGGGTAAGTGTGCCCCCCTGGAAGTCCTGGTGTGCCAGGCAATGGTTCAACCGCAGGGTGGTGACTCTGGGTTGAATGATCAGGTTCAGGGGGTAAACTCTGACCTGATGGGGGGTAAGTGTGCTCCCAAGGAAGTCCTGGTGCGCCAGGCAGTGGTTCAACTGCAGGGTGGTGACTCTGGTTTGGGTGACCAGGTTCAGAGGGTAATCTCTGACCTGGTGGGGGGTAGGTATGTCCGCCAGGAAGTCCTGGGTTGCCAGGCAGTTGTCCAGTCTGTGGGTACAGACCCTGGACTGGCGGATCAGGTGCAGGGGGTAAACCCTGACCTGAAGGGGTGGGCGGTTTGCCCAATCACCCCTCCTGGTGTGATTTCAAGGGTTACTCTCCCTGATGGGGGGGGGGGGTGCAGAACCCTAAGAGTAGGGGCAGGGGAGGGAGAGCCTCACCCCTGGCCCCGTGCAATCTAAGGGTACAGACCCTGGATTGGAAGGCCAGGTTCAGGGTGTCCCCCCTGACCTGGAGAAAGGGGCTACTGCTCACAGTGGCCCTACCATGTTGTCTTCTGGGGGGGGGCACTCCTAGTTGGCGGGTGAAGGACCCCAGAAGAGAGGGCAGGGGGAGGGAAGCCTCACCCCTGGCCCTGGTCCAACCTGAAGGTACAGACCCCAGGTTGGAGGACCAGTTGCAGGTTAACATCCCTGCACTGGTGGGAGAATGGTGCCGGACTGCTTCTACAAGCACCCGGACAATTTTGGACTCTGGGGGTGCCGCTCCTACAGGGAGGGTACAGAGCCCCAGAGGGGAGGACCAGGGTCAGGTTGTTGTCCCTGACCTGGTGGAAGGGAGAGTGGTCAAAGGGTGTCAGACACCTGGGGCTACCGCCCCCAACTCTCCACAGTCACAGTGGTTGGAGAGGCCTGAGGTCAGGCTCTCATCCCTGACAGTCGTCAGGGGTCACTGTGACTTGCTGTCCTGGTGGACAGAGTTGCCCCTGGGGGGGGGACGAGAGTCACACCCCAGGGGTGGAGTGGGCAACACCACTGTGTTGGCCCTGGTGGTGCTATCTGCCCATTGGGATACATCTGTGAGCAAAGTAAAGTTAGGTGCTGCACAGATGGTATCTGCAGATGTGGAGAAGGGTTCCCCATGGGTTAGCTTAGTGGGCCCTGAGAATATGGACAGAGGGATCCAACTGGAGTCAGGAAGGCGAAGAACTGGAACATGCCCCTGCTGTTGTGGGCCTGGGTCCTTGTTCTATCGGCCCAATCAGGGAAGTACATCAAGGTATTGATTGTTCTCCCCTGGCTTTAGGCTGGTAGGGGGTCGTGTTGGACTTTTTTGCTTATGCAGGGTCATCCCCAATCTTTTTGCCTCCTGCCTCCTTTTTTTTCTGATCTGTTGCTGTTGGATTTTGAACTCTGAGCACTTTACCACTGCTAACCAGTGCTAAAGTGCATATGCTCTCTGTGTAAATTGTATTGTTGATTGGTTTATCCATGATTGGCATATCTGATTTATTAGTAAGTCCCTAGTAAAGTGCACTAGAGCTGCCAGGGCCTGTAAATCAAATGTTACTAGTGGGCCTGCAGCACTGGTTGTGCCACCCACACAAGTAACCCTGTAATCATGTCTCAGACCTGCCACTGCAGTGTCTGTGTGTGTATTTTTACACTGTAAATTCGACTTGGCAAGTGTACCCACTTGCCAGGCCTAAAGCTTCCCTTTTCTTACATGTAAGGCACCCCTAAGGTAGGCCCTAGGTAGCCCCAAGTATAGCCTAAAAAGGGGAGTATCCTATCCCCCATGCCTACTTAGGATACTGGCCCAAAAGCAAACTCACAACAATTAGCAGGCACGGGATAAATTAAGTCCTAATTTAAAATAACCAATATTAACTCTTGGTTTCAAGGGGTAAATTATGTGCCCTTATTTATTTCATTAATTAACCCAAAATGCAACATCAGACTCGTTGGAAAAAAACCTAGCTCTTGTTCTATTGTTATAGCAAGAATATACAGATCATCAAACGTATATTTACATTAAACATATCTAACACATGGTACATACATGAATACACACATAACAAAATTCATAAAAATAACACAAAACCGTGTGCCCATCTTCGAAGTTTTTTAGATAAATAGTCACTATACCACAATTCTAATACCAAATGGTAACCAAGGGTCTCACACCCAGCTGAACAATACCTCAATATTTTTTTGAGCAAGTATTGTATAGTGTTCAACCATTTATGCGTATCAATTCATTATTGTTCCAAGCCCTTGATTCCATTAGAAAGATGTCGACGCGTTTCGGCCTTAACACTCTGGGCCTCGTCAGGACTGTCAGGGGGCACTGTCAACACTACAAAGATTGGCATATGTTACAATCATCCTTGTTCAATAAATACTTATACCAACCTTCACCAAAGGTGTCCAGTATCAGTACCAAACTAACAACACTAAACCCCAGTGCATATTAGTTAAAACCATAAACATGCTCTTAAAAGCAATCATTAACTACCATCAAATGTTCTATATCAGTAATTTTATGTCCCTACCTAATTAGGACACTGACTACAGAATTTTTTAAGTAGCACACTGTACCAAGAGTTTTAATTGTCAGAGCTAATTACCCTTACACCCTTAGTGGTGGTGCCTATATGTTCATTTCCACTATGGGGCATACCTTTCTTTCCGTTGTGCTGACTTTTCAGACTTCCAAGTTAATATCCTCTTCCTTTATCGATTCCACTCCTCAAAAAAAGGAAGGACCGATTCAATTAAAAAGGTCATCATTCATAAGTTTAATATCCCACCGCAGGTGACACCAAGTGAGATAATATAACCAGGAACCTTATTCTTACCTATTTGAACATGTTACTCGGTCTGAGACCACCCGAGAATATGAAGGGATCTGGAAACAATATAGACAGTTTTATATGAAACCATTTAAGTCTATAAATTACTAGTCCAAACACCCTATATTAGTCACGCTCCTCTGGCCACTGGGACCGATTTTTACTTACTTATCTTATCACCCGTTTTGAGGACGTTCACAAGCCTCGCAGCACGCGTCGGCTACAGAAAGCTATCTTCAATTTTCAACGAGCCACGTAAACGCAGGCTCACATGCACTGGCGTTTTATTTTGAGTAAACCTAGACCTAGCCTGCACATGTTTCTTGTTATAAATGGAAAGGCTCGGGCGCCATCTTGGAAGCACCGAGGCACTACTAAACAGACTGCTTATCTACAATTTTCCAGCGAGCAACAACAACGGAAACTCGCACATGCGGGAAATCGATGTTATTGTACAACTAATCCTTACCTAAGCTTGTTTATAATTTTTATAATTTTTAATGGACAGACACGGGCAACGTCTTAGAAGTGTCACGGCACTTCTTAAAAATATGCCGCTCACCTTTCCTCCACATAAGGGGCTGATTCTCAAGCTCGAAAAAAAACTTCACCAGGACCTCTATCCTATTAAGGCAGTGTTAGTCTCAAGACACATATCGAGTCGTCATTGCAACGTAAATCCTGTCATAGCTCAAATCATATTTAATCAAATAGAGGCCTTTCTTTCAAACCCTGTTATTCAACAACTCCAATCCGATATTATATATTTACTCAGGGAGTACATCACACAGACATATATCAATACAATCCTCCTATGTTATTCATTTTCCATTCAATTATACAGTGATCAAGAAGGTACTAATAAAGTCTTTCATCCATTATACTTTACAAATATTACAGCACTACAGGTAATTGATGTTAAACATATAGTTTGCATCTTATGTTATCATCAACAATGGCCACAAACTTTTAACAAGCGTAAGAGGGAAAATGCATCACCTAATTAGAGCCCAAATTTCATCGCAGTCATTAAGTCCTGTTCTGGCGGTTTGAAATTTCTCAATCAATCTTGCTTCTAGTTTCAGAAGCCTTGTCAGCGTGGAAGGTCCATCTGTCTTAGGCTGTACTACAGCCAACACTGTCCATTGAATCTCATCTGCTTGATGTTTGAATTCCATAAAATGTTCGACCAACGGTGCACCTTTAATAGCACATTTGATTCTCGATAAGGTGTTGGAGAATCTGATTTTTTACTGCTTGTGACGTTTGGCCAATATATGCTCTATTACATGGGCACAGGACACAATAGATCACATTTTTAGTATTACAATTAGAAAAATCAAATTGTACATGCTTTCTTCCATTTATTACTACCTCTTTCGAATCTTGTGTAAATTGGCATGCAGTACATCTACAGCACCTAAAATGTCCCTGGATAGCTGGAAGCTGGAGCATTGTTCTAAGATCTTTCCTCTCTGTTTTCCTCTTACTGCTGCCTGTACCCACCGATCTTTTAGACTCCGGGCTTTTTTGAAAGAGAATAATGGTTTCTCAATATTGAGGTCTTTAATAATGCACCATTTATTTTCAATAATTGCGCGGACCTTATTAGCCTTAGGGCTAAACGTCAGCACACAAGTTAACGGAATCTCTGTCGTTTGTACTTTAGGTGTTAACAGTGTTTCCCTTGGGGTAAACCACGCTCTTTTCACAGCCGTTTTGACTAGCTTTTTGGGATACCCTCTACCAATTAGTTTCTTCACCAGTTCCTCTGCATTACTAAAATAGTCCTTCTTATCTGTACAATTTCTCCTTATCCTAAGGAACTGCCCATATGGTAAATTCTCTTTGAGAGTTCTAGGGTGTCCACTAGTAAAATGTAATAATGTATTACGATCTGTCGGTTTTTTGTACAGACTTACTTCCAACTTCCCATTTCTGGCCAGGATCCATAGGTCAAAATCAAAAAGTTGATTTAGGTTTAAGACCACTATTTGAGCTGTCTTCTTGTGGAATTACGGAACTAAAGTATGTCCTCAATCTAACTTTACGGAGGAACTTCAGTACTTCTGTTTTGCTATCTATAGGGACCTGATTTCTAATTGGAACAAAGGACAATCCCTTGCTTAAAACCTGTTTTTCTACCTGTGAAAGAGGATACGGGGATAAGTTATAGATAGGAATGGGGTCTTCTGATTGCATTATTGCCTCATGTAAGCTCTTCGCCTGGTTCGGAAGAAATTCTGTTCTTGGAATTGACCTCTGGGGATCCCCCCTCCTCTTGCTCCTCTCCGGTTCCCTCTGCCTAAAAAAGGTTGACCCGGGGGAAAAGACACTTGAGATTCTAGCTCTGAGTCGGACGAAGTATCTGAGAAGGTAATAAACCAAAAGGTCTGAGAAGGTTGAAGATAGCGTTCTGTAGCCGACGCTTGCTGCGAGGCTTGTGAACGTCCTCATAACGGTCGCCCGCCTGCCCAGCGGGAAAGTCAAAATGACCGCCGCGGTCATTTGACTGCGGTACGGTCTTTTGGCGGTCTCCGCCCAGTGGGCGCCGCCCGCCGGGGTCGGAATGACCCCCTTAGTACTTAAAGAATTAGACTTCATGAACTCTAAAAAGATGTATTTTAGAGACAGTTGCTCTAAAATAGAAAAAGAAGCAATAGCAAGCTTGGCTGAGAATAAAAACATTGTTATTAAACCAGCGGACAAAGGAGGAGGTATTGTGATCTGGGGTGTTGAACAATATCATAAAGAAGTGATGAGACAGTTGAACAACCAAATGCATTACCGTGAGCTGGCAGCTAATACACCGAAACAAGTGCAACAGCAGGTTGAGGCATTGACACAGACAGCTAGAGAACAAGGTTGGATTAATAAAAAGGAATTTGAATTCCTAAATCAAAATGATGGGAGGATTCCCTGCTTTTATATCCTACCAAAGATCCATAAAAATACAAAAGAACCACCAGGTAGACCGATAGTTTCGGCGTGTGGGTCCATCTTTGAGCCTCTTGCCCAATTTGTCGATGTGTTTTTGAAGCCATTTGTAGTGAAGACGCCAGCTTTTGTTCGAGACTCTATGGATATTATCAACAAACTTGAAAATCTAGCATATAATGAGGACAATTCCATCTTAGTTACGTTTGACATAGAGTCTCTGTATACAAATATTCCACAAGATGAGGCACTAGAGATCTTTAAACAGGTGTTGAATACAGAACCAGCTAGCACCCCGATTGACTTTATTGTTGATGTAGCGACATTGTGCCTGAAGAATAACTTTTTCAGGTACAGTGAACAGCTATATTGGCAAATTAAAGGAGTAGCAATGGGGTGTAGCTTTGCCCCAGAAATTGCCAACCTGGTTATGGATTATTTCGAACAAAAATGGATCTATGAGCAAACTAATCCGTTTAAAACTTGTATTGAGCAATGGTTTAGATACATAGATGACATTTTAATGATTTGGCAAGGGACGGAAGCCATGTTGAACACCTTTTTTGATTGGCTTAACCAACGCACAGCTGACTGGCCAGAAATGGGAAGTTGGAAGTAAGTCTGTACAAAAAACCGACAGATCGTAATACATTATTACATTTTACTAGTGGACACCCTAGAACTCTCAAAGAGAATTCACCATATGGGCAGTTCCTTAGGATAAGGAGAAATTGTACAGATAAGGAGGACTATTTTAGTAATGCAGAGGAACTGGTGAAGAAACTAATCGGTAGAGGGTATCCCAAAAAGCTAGTCAAAACGGCTGTGAAAAGAGCGTGGTTTACCCCAAGGGAAACACTGTTAACACCAAAAGTACAAACGACAGAGATTTCGTTAACTTGTGTGCTGACGTTTAGCCCTAAGGCTAATAAGGTCCGCGCAATTATTGAAACAAATTGGCGCATTATTAAAGACCTCAATATTGAGAAACCATTATTCTCTTTCAAAAAAGCACGGAGTCTAAAAGATCGGTGGGTACAGGCAGCAGTAAGAGGAAAAAGAGAGAGGAAAGATCTTAGAACAATGCTCCAGCTTCCAGCTATCCAGGGACATTTTAGGTGCTGTAGATGTACTGCATGCCAATTCACACAAGATTCGAAAGAGGTAGTAATAAATGGAAGAAAGCATATACAATTTGATTTTTCTAATTGTAATACTAAAAATGTGATCTATTGTGTCCTGTGCCCATGTAATAGAGCATATATTGGCCAAACGTCACAAGCAGTAAAAAATCGGATTCTCCAACACCGATCGAGAATCAAATGTGCTATTAAAGGTGCACCGTTGGTCGAACATTTTATGGAATTCGAACATCAAGCAGATGAGATTCAATGGACAGTGTTGGCTGTAGTACAGCCTAAGACAGATGGACCTTCCACGCTGACAATGCTTCTGAAACTAGAAGCAAGATTGATTGAGAAATTTCAAACCGCCAGAACAGGACTTAATGACTGCGATGAAATTTGGGCTCTAATTAGGTGATGCATTTTCCCTCTTACGCTTGTTAAAAGTTTGTGGCCATTGTTGATGATAACATAAGATGCAAACTATATATTTAACATCAATTACCTGTAGTGCTGTAATATTTGTAAAGTATAATGGATGAAAGACTTTATTAGTACCTTCTTGATCACTGTATATTTGAATGGAATATGAATAACATAGGAGGATTGTATTGATATATGTCTGTGTGATGTACTCCCTGAGTAAATATATAATATCGGATTGGAGTTGTTGAATAACAGGGTTTGAAAGAAAGGCCTCTATTTGATTAAATATGATTTGAGCTATGACAGGATTTACGTTGCAATGACAACTCGATATGTGTCTTGAGACTAACACTGCCTTAATAGGCTAGAGGTCCTGGTGAAGTTTTTTTCGAGCTTGAGAATCAGCCCCTTATGTGGAGGAAAGGTGAGACGCATATTTTTAAGAAGTGCCGTGACACTTCTAAGACGTTGCCCGTGTCTGTCCATAAAAAATTATAAAAATTATAAACAAGCTTAGGTAAGGTTTAGTTGTACAATAACATTGATTTCCCGCATGTGCGAGTTTCCGTTGTTGTTGCTCGCTGGAAAATTGTAGATAAGCAGTCTGTTTAGTAGTGCCTCGGTGCTTCCAAGATGGCGCCCGAGCCTTTCCATTTATAACAAGAAACATGTGCAGGCTAGGTCTAGGTTTACTCAAAATAAAACGCCAGCGCATGTGAGCCTGCTCGTTGAAAATTGAAGATAGCGTTCTGTAGCCGACGCGTGCTGTGAGGCTTGTGAACGTCCTCAAAACGGGTGATAAGATAAGTAAGTAAACATCAGTCCCAGTGGCCAGAGGAGCGTGACTAATATAGGGTGTTTGGACTAGTAATTTATAGACTTAAATGGTTTCATATAAAACTGTCTATATTGTTTCCAGATCCCGTCATATTCTCGGGTGGTCTCAGACCGAGTAACGTGTTCAAATAGGTAAGAATAAGGTTCCTGGTTATATTATCTCACTTGGTGTCACCTGCAGTGGGATATTAAACTTATGAATGATGACCTTTTTAATTGAATCGGTCCTTCCTTTTTTTGAGGAGTGGAATCGATAAAGGAAGAGGATATAATCTCAGAAGTCTGAATAGTCAGCACAACGGAAAGAAAGGTATGCCCCATAGTGGAAATGAACATATAGTCACCACCACTAAGGGTGCAAGGGTGAATAGCTCTGACAATTAAAACTCTCGGTACAGTGTGCTACTTAAAAAATTCTGTAGACAGTGTCCTAATTAGGTAGGGACATAAAATTACTGGTATAGAACATTTGATGGTAGTTAATGATTGCTTTTAAGAGCATGTTTATGGTTTTAACTAATATGCACTGGGGTTTAGTGGTGTTAGTTTGGTACTGATACTGGACACCTTTGGTGAAGGTTGGTATAAGTATTTATTGAACAAGGATGATTGTAACATATGCCAATTTTTGTAGTGTTGACAGTGCCCCCTGACAGTCCTGACGAGGCCCAGAGTGTTAAGGCCGAAACGCGTCGACATCTTTCTAATGGAATCAAGGGTTCGGAACAATAATGAATTGATACGCATAAATGGTTGAACACTATACAATACCTGCTCAAAAAAATATTGAGGTATTGTTCAGCTGGGTGTGAGACCCTTGGTTACCATTTGGTATTAGATCACATTACGAATTGTGGTATAGTGACTATTTATCTAAAAAACTTCAAAGATGGGCACACGGTTTTGTGTTATTTTTATGAATTTTGTTATGTGTGTATTCATGTATGTACCATGTGTTAGATATGTTTAATGTAAATATACGTTTGATGATCTGTATATTCTTGCTATAACAATAGAACAAGAGCTAGGTTTTTTTCCAACGAGTCTGATGTTGCATTTTTTGTGAATTAATGAAATTAATAAGGGCAAATAATTTACCCCTTGAAACCAAGAGTTAATATTGGTTATTTTAAATTAGGACTTAATTTAACCCGTGCCTGCTAATTGTTGTGAGTTTGCTTCTAGGTAGCCCCAAGGGCAGGGAGCAGTGTATGGATAAGGTAGGACATATAGTAATGTGGTTTATATGTCCTGACAGTGAAATACTGACAACTTCATTTTTCACTGTTGCAAGGCCTGTCTCTCTCATAGGATAACATGGGGGCTACCTTTAAATATGATTAAAGTGTAGATTCACCTAGAGAGTAGATGGACATGTGGAGTTTGGGGTCCCTGAACCCACAATTTAAAAATACATCTTTTAGTAAAGTTGATTTTGAGATTGTGCGTTTGAAAATGCCACTTTTAGAAAGTGAGCATTTTCTTGCTTAAATCATTCTGTGACTCTGCCTTGTTTGTGGATTCCCTGTCTGGGTCGGTTTGACCGTTGGGTTGTTTTTCACCTCGCACTAGACAGTGACACAAAGGGAGCTGGGGTGTAACCTGCATTTCCTGATCAGCCATCTCTGCTAGGAGGGAGGGGTGGAGTGGTCACTCTCATCTGAAAAGACTGTGTCTGCCTCTGACAATGCCGGCTCCAACCCCCTGGTGTGTGTCTGAGGCCTTGCCTGGGCAAGGCAGGATTTCACAAGTAGGTGTGAGTCCCCTTTGAAGAAAGGTGACTTCAAAGACTAAAATGGGTATAAGAAGGGCACCCAAATCTACAGACTTTAGAAACACTTCTGGAACCAAGAGCAACCTCTGCCTGGAGAAGAGCTGTTAGCTGAGGAAGAAGTGCTGCCCTGCCTGTGACTGTGCTTTGTGGAGCTTTCCTGCAGTGCTGCTTCTGCCAGAGTAAGAGGGCAAAGACTGGACTTTGTGTGCCTTCCATCCTGTGAAGAAATCTCCAAGGGCTTGAGTTAGAGCTTGCCTCCTGTTGTTTGAAGTCTCAGGGACAGCAAAGACTTCTCTCTGCCAGCACCTGGAGTCTATGGAAAGACTCCTGCCCCGACAAGTGGTGCCCTATCCAGTCCCAGGGCCCTTGAAAGGAAAGCTGGTGGAAATCCAAGGAAATCGAATTCGGACGACTCCGGACCGCCGCCGCTGCTGAATCCGGTAACGCCGCCTGCACCCGACGCCGTGACCTTCGCTGGAACGTGACGCTCTTCGCAGGCCCAACGCCGCAGCAGCCCCGCTGAAGTCCGCGACTCCGTGGAAGTCGCCGCACCACGTCGTGACCGACGCCGCTCGAAGTGCGTGGATTCAACGTTTCACACAGACGCCGCGATCCCCGACTTCGCGCATCGGCTTGTTTTCACTCTTCACCAAAGGTACTGTACTTGGGGGTCTACACGACTCCGTGTCCGGCGCCGCTGGTGTCGGCTTGTTGGGAACGACTCCGTCACGATGCCGTGTTAACATCTCATCGAAGCATTTTTGTTTCTAATCGCTATTTTTGGAGTTTAATCTCTAAAAATTTATAACTTGACTTGTGTATGTTGGATTTTGTCGTTTTGGTCTTGTTTTGTTTAGATAAATATTTCCTATTTTTCTAAACTGGTATTGTGTCATTTTGAAGTGTTTTCATTAAGTTACTGTGTGTGTTGGTACAAATACTTTACACCTAGCACTCTGAAGTTAAGCCTACGGCTCTGCCAAGCTACCAAGGGGGTAAGCAGGGGTTAGCTGAGGGTGATTCTCTTTTACCCTGACTAGAGTGAGGGTCCTTGCTTGAACAGGGGGTAACCTGACTGTCAACCAAAGACCCCATTTCTAACATTCATGGTAACTGAAGTTGAGTATCTGGGATACGTACTCTCTGGGGGCAGGCATCAAACCAAAAGCAGATTTAGTAAATGCTATTAAACAAAGTCCGGACCCTACAGATAAAGATCAATTTAGATCATTTTTGTGGCTAAGTGAGTACTATTCCAGGTTCATAGAAAACTTCGCCCTTCAAACAGAACCACTCAGGAAACTCACAAAAAGGTGAAGTGTATGAATGGGGGGCTGATGAGCGTGAAGCACTTGAAGGGTTAAATAAATTGATTGTTGAGGCCACTGCACTTAATTCCTTCCGAGATTATGTGATGTCCTATGTGACGTGGATGCTTGTGGTGTGGGGATGGGTGCTGTCCCCTATTATTCTTGTCAACTGAAAAGAATGCGAATATGGCTAGTTCTGTGTTGGTAAGACTTCTTGCAAGGATGTGTGGATTTTGATGTCCGACACAGAGAACCTATGAGCAGATTTTCTCTCTAGATGTCCAGCCAACAGTGATGAAAGTGAGAGCAGATATGAGGACGTTGCATGTGTTGTGGCAAGGTAAATGTGTTTACCCGGGGGATGATATCCTTCCAAGAATAGAAAGAGTGTGCAGGACTGACAGTAGGCAATCTACATTAAGGAAATGTATTATTGGTGGTTGGCCACATGAAGGGAATGTGGGTGATGAATTTAAACCTTATTTCAAAATCAAGGATGAGTTATCTATAGAGGGTGACTTTGTGTTGCATGGAAGTCTGTTGGTTCCCCATCTCCTCTTAGAGCTCAGTTGGTAGGATTGGCACACCAGGGCCACAAACGCATGACTGACAGTTTTTACTGGTGTCCTGGTAAGGACAATGAAGTTGACATGATGGTAGGTTTGCAAAACCCCTCTATGCCGGCTTGCGTTCCCAAATGTCCCCTGGGAAAAGTTGGGCATGGACTTTGTGGGACCCATGTACAATCTTGCAGCAAACATGAGATAGGCTTTGGTAGTAGTAGACTACTTCTCAAAATGGGTTGAATGCAAGTTCATGAGGGAACCAAACACGGTGGCTGTCATTGAGTTTCTCTCTACCCTGTTCCAAAGGGAAGATTGGTTACCAATAGCAGAGTGCAATTTAAGTCAAGTGCTATGCAAACGTTTGTCAGTTCCCATGGTATCAAACATCTTGCTGTTGATGTATACAGTCCACAAGACAATGCAATGGTTGAAAGAGTCAACAGAATGTTGAAAGAAAGCATCGGAGTGGCTTTGGCTTCGACAGCCGGGTGGGCTCAGCGGTTGTAATCCACCAGGTCAGCGCTGCTTGCAGTGCTGCCCGGGGGATTATGAGTCCCCTTTCCACCAGCCTTTGCATGGCGGTAGCCCCGCCATGCATAGGGTGGCAGAAAGGGGTTGCATGGGGCCCCTGCACTGCCCATAAACGGGGCATGGGCAGTGCAGGGGCCCCCATGGACAGCCCTATCACGCTTTCCACTGTTCGAATTACGGGCAGTGGAAAGAGCGACAGGTGCTGCTGCACTCACTGCACCAGCACATTGGTGCCGGCTCGATTACGAGCTGGCTTCAATGTTAAGGCCCTGTTCACTGCAGGGCCGGTGGGCTGAAACGCTGTTTCAGGCTGCCGGCCCTGCGGCGACTCTCTAATAGGACAGGCGGTGTTCTGGCCACACAGGCGGCTTGATGGCAGTACGATTTGCCGCCGGCCAAACTCATAGTGAGGGCCATAATGTTTAGAGTGAATGATGTGGTTAAAATCATGAGGCTACATGGTTAAAAAAGAAATGGCTCTAAATTCTTGCAGCCATGCGTGTGGTGAAAGTATACAGTCATGCTATATTGGGAAAGAATGGCCAGTGGTGGAACAAGAGAAATGCTGTGTTGATCAGGAAGGTGGATGGTGAAATGGTGGAGGGGTACCTACTGTAAGCATGAGTGTGGGGACAGGAAGGTGGATGGTGAAATGGTTGAGGGGTACCTACTGTAAGCACGAGTGTGGGGAATGGTTGGTGGCTTGACAATGAGTAAGGAAGGGCAGATGAGGCACAGATGCAACTGGTCAGCTCAGGTCTAAGTAACCAGGGTGGCGGGGACTTGAATGTCATCTATAGTGTAGAGACAGACTCCAGTGTACATATTGTTCCCTTAGGGGATTGCTCTGACATCATTCAAGGTGGTACAGATAACTCAAATCTCAAGGTCTTCACCAGAGGGGCGGCAGAAGGAATACCAATCAACCCAAATATTTACGAGACAGCATTCTAGATTAATGGTTTCACAACCATCCCAAATACTCATGAGACTACATTCTAGGTTAATGGTTTCAGAAGGGTGCGGGCATAGGATATGGTTGAGTTAGTTATTTTCATAGATGTTTAGTGTATCTTTATAGATGATCGTATGCATAATAATCTAATGTTTAAGTGTTACGTATGCTTTACGTTTCAGTAGTTTACATTTTTTGCATACACTGTTGATGTCTAGCTTACACTGATACCTTTATCTCATATTTTTTGTATACAATTATATTTCCTTCTCTTCTTTCCTTTTCCTTTTCCTATTTGTTTATTCTGTTTTTCCTTTTATTACAATTGTTCCAATTTACCCTAGTGTTTTGTTAAGGGGGAAGATGGCATTATGTTCTGTGTTGACGTCTGATATAGAACCCTCTATGTGGAACCTCATTTTCACCATTCCAGTGGTGCATTTGGCTTCTTGTCTGTTGGCGAGGGCTGGCACAGACTGCAGGAGTGGCCATGTGCTATCTGTAAAATTAATGACATTTAGGGGGTTATTACAACTTTGGAGGAGGTGTTAATCCATCCCAAAAGTGACGGTAAAGTGACGGATATACCACCAGCCGTATTACAAGTCCATTGTATCCTATGGAACTCGTAATACGGCTGGTGGTATATCCGTCACATTTGGGACGGATTAACACCTCCTCCAAAGTTGTAATAACCCCCTAAGCGTCTTCCACTTGCTGGCTCCTGCCTCGTGTTATTCATCACAACAGGTAGTCTACTACGGACATCAGCACCAGCCAGCCCCATATTGTACCTTATAACTATAATCCAGAAGGTGTATTGACAATCTAGTTATTCATGGAGAAGCTTAATGAGACATTAAGTGGTTAATACCATACTTAATGGTTTATGATCACATTTCAAAACCGCCATAAATCCCCATATGAACTGGACGGGCCTTTTGAGACCCAGACACAACCCACAGACTCCCTCTCAATGACTGAGTATTTTTCTACTGTTGGTGTCAAGGCTCAGGATGCAAAATCAATAACTCATTCTTTTTCAGAGCCATTGACCAGGGACAACACTGCCCCTAATCGCTTTCTGCTTGAATCAGTCATAATTAAATTATTTTTTAGATTTTGGGTCGTATCCACATAAAATGGTGCTTAACAAATTTTCTTCTTAATACTCTCAAAAACTTCTAAGCTCTCATGAGACCATACAAATGTGTTCCTACTCTTCAATAACTGCCTAATGGTGTACATCTTGTTTGAAACATTGTACACAGATTTGGAATAAAATTTGTCCAGCCCCTCAAAATCACACACTTCTTTATTCTTATGTTGTGGTACTGGTCTGATAGTTCCAATCAAATCTTCCTTACGAGAAATACCTCTAGAACTGATTTCAAGCCCAAGATAAGTGACTTTTCTCTTTGCAAATTTGCACTTTGATGTTTCTGTAGTTAGACCATGTTTGTTCAAAATGCTTAACACCATCCTCCATTTCTAGCCATGTGCTTCCCTGTTTTTCCCCATGACTAAAATGTAATCTTGAAAGAAAGTGGCATTCCCTGCATTCTTTTTTTTAAAACAATGTTTTTATTTGCTTTTTGAACAAACTGTACATTGCACTGTTGTGTGTGTTGTGTAGCTGTTAGTCTCACTGCAGGGAGCTGAACGGAGCCATGTCTACCTCCCCTAGAAGATCTCCCAGCTTCAAGATTCCAATTATGTCCTAGACCCTCAACACTCGCAGCTTACCAATTTCTTTTAGGAGGTTTTCCTCTCATAGGGAAGTTTCTCGGATAATCTTTGCCACCCATCCTATGTGTTTTCCTGTGTCTTTTCCGGCGTCAATCGTCATTTGTGTTGCTGGCAATAACCATCGCACATTCTTCCCCCCATTCAGGTAATGTAGATAGGATTGTGTGTGGAATTGGCTTCTCTCTAAGCTGTAAGTGGGATGATCTCCGAGCGTATACCCCTGGTCATTTACTGCTATCAGGTTTGCTGCCCAGTAGTATGCCCATATGCCTCCGTTGTAGGGATTGCACTGCAGTGTTTGCAATGCCACTCTTGGATGTCCCCCATTCCATAGGAATTTCCGAACGTCCCCCTTTCTTCTTGTGAAGATCTCCTCTGGGACTTTGAAGAACATATGGCAGTTTTGGTAAGGCTATCATTTTGAACAGAGCTGCCCTTCCTAACTGAGTTAATGGCAGTGTTCTGCAAGGCTCTACATCTCCGTGGAGCTCTGTCAGCGTTTTCCAAATATTGTAATCTAGGCTACGCTCTCTGTTTGAGGACACGCATATCCTGAGGAATTTAAGTTCCTCATGATCTAATCACAGGTTTCCCAGTAGTTGCAGGGTCTCCTCCTACTGGATAGAGCTAGATTGCTCCCAGTTTATGGCATAGCCTGCATGGGCTCCCTACCATTCGAAAGTCCTAAATACTATCGGCAGTGTCTCAGTTTTGGCATGCAATATAAAGTAGGACATCATTTGCATAGAGTGAGATTCTCTTGCCTTTCATGGATTCTTCTCTGATCCGAAATCCCCTAATGTCTGAATGCACTCAAATATGCAGACCAACAGCTTGAGCACTAGAGAAAACAGGAGCAGTGACAGGGGGCATCCCTGTTTCGATCCACTTCCAATAGGAAATTCCGCCAATAGCGTCCCATTCACTTTGACTGCTGACTTAGGACTAAACACAAACTTTCTCAGCACCTGAGTTAGGAAGGGCCAATGGATTGCATCTAAGGCCTTTTCGGAATTCAGTGAGAGGAACACATGAGGTTCCCTCCTTGTCTCCACCAATGACTACGGAGGTTGAACCTAGTCGATCTTTTGGGTATTACGCCCGACTGATCTCTAGGTATCAGCGAGGATATGACTGTGATATCATTGTAGTCTACAATTCATGTCTGATTTCACCCATCTTTCTTGCTTCTCTGAGGATTGCATCCCTGTCTTGAAAGTTCACCTGAAAGTTCAACAGTTGGGCTATTACGGCCCATGTGGGGGCTCTGGGTTGGGGTCTCGCAGCCAGTGCCATGTGAGCTCTTTCTATTACACAACAACTGGTTAGCATCCCCTCTCGGAAGGTGGATAGAAGCCAAGTCCCCAGAAAGTCCACCATGCTACTCCCTCTGGGAATTCCACCAGTCTAAGATTGTTTCGTCCCGCCCTGTTCTCTGCATCATCGACCCTGAAGAGTAGGTCTTTGGTTACTGCCTGGAGCTCTTTCATGTTGCGTCCCATGCCCTGTGTCGCATCCTCCAATTCAGACACATGTCCCTACACTTCGGTCACATGATCTGCCACGTTTTGAAGGTCTTGTTGCAGCAGTGACACTTCGGATCCAACTTCTCCAATCTTGGTCTCCAGTGCCGATCTTGACAGGTTGATTGCATTCAGGAGGGTTGCATTATTAGGCATAGTTGTTTTCTCCTCTGCTTACAGTAAGGTGTCTATCACCTTGGTGTACTTGTAGATTTTCCCTTGGTGGGGTGGTTTAGGGTCTTTGTCTTTCGCTATTTCCATAAGCACACTACCACTCGGTCTCCTTCTCCAATCTCTAGCTGTGGTTTCCTCTGGATAAATGTCCCTTCACTAGTGAGTTCCCCATCTTGTTATCTCCTGACACGCGGTGGACATAGGTGGTTCATAGGTGGGTAGTTAACATGGTCTGTGGATGGTCTGCCCTCTGTCACCGGGGGGATGAGGTTGAGAGGTGACTTGCTGCTCCCAGTCCATTACCTTTCCACCCAGTGCATGCCACTTAACTGGGTACCTGTCCGCCTCTGGACCCGCCCTTGAACAGCAGTTTTGATGTGAGTGGGGACCCCACCGTGTCAAACTGAGCAATGACCCAAAGTGGGCAGTTCTGCCAGTTTTGCCTCCTTGCAGTCCCTCGGGCTCAAAGCACTGAGGTGCTTCTTTAGGTGAGCGAAGGTAGTTTCCTCTAAAGATTGGCCACAAACATTTGTCCCAGTTAGCCGTCGCTCCCTCTTCTCGTGCAGCCCTGGTTTTAATCCACGCTTCCAATGGGCAGGGTATTGCTTCTCTCTTGTGGATTCTTCCTGGTGACTCTTGCGGTCTCTTCGAAGTTCGTCATGAAAATCCTCATTAGGCGTTCCCTCTCCCTCATGGAAAAGAGGCAGTTGCTGTGCAGATCGGCTACCGTACCCATGGTCACTGCCTACTGATTACGGTCTACCCCAGTCCAAATGTTCTAATTGGGGCGCATCTTGTCTCGGTCAATCCTGTCTCCTTGGAACTTGCCTCCCCAATAATTCCCCTTCTGGTCTTTACGAGGTTGCACCATGCGGGAGTGAGGCGCTGGAGGAAAAAAGACAGGGAGATGAAGCTCCCCCAATTTCTGCACTGCCTGGCTTGCCTGGGTTCCTGTTGCCGCCTGCTGTTGTCTCAGAGTTGCAGGGGGCCCTATGCACTGTGCTCTGTTTCCTGTGGGATCTCTGCCCCTCCGTAGCTTCACTCCTTCTGTCATTGCTCACTCCAGGCATTGTAACATCCGCTTGGTCTCCTGTCAGGGAGAGGTACGCACCTCTGCATGCTGCGAGGACACACTCAGCTTGCTCCGTTATGACTATTGCCAAGCTGCCGGCCCTTCACGCACCTTTTCAGCAGCGGTGTATGATGGCCACTATCTTGGGGGGCTGGCTCGTGGTGTTCTGCCCTTCAGCAGCTTTGCAGCTGAGCCTCACTTCAGCGGCGTATGGAGGGGTGGTCCACGGGCGCACTGCTTTTTAAGATTATTCCAATACCTTATCGGTTCTGGCCTCCATGTCCCATCAGATGTCGCTGCCCATTCTGGGCACTCCTTCACCAGGTGAAGCCTCCTGTCCATGAAGTTTATGCCACTGTGCTGTGGGGGCTCACTCCGCCTATTCCACCCCAGCCGCCTTCCTCTTTCCTTCTTATGGTTCTTCAATTGCAATGCATGGCGGCTGCCATTTTGTGGCCACCTCCCGGCGCTCTGTACTCCAGCAGCTCAGCAGCTTTAGCTCACCCCAACGCTGCAAAGGGGGTCCAGGTGTGGGGGGGCTGAGATTTGGGGGAAATTGAGGGAGCTCAGGTGTGCGGATTATTACAGGATTAAGATCGGCCCGAGCAGAGCTCCACAGCTGCACATCTATTCAGCCACATTCCTGGCCAGGCCCCACATTCCCTACATTCTTGAACAGTTTATACATAAGCCTTTGAAACATGGCAGTGGCTGAAGCCAACCCAAAAGGCATCCTTTTAAGTTGTTAACAGTCAACAGGAGTGATAAATGTAGCAAAATGTTTTCTGTCTTGGTGTAGGGACACCTGGTGGTATGCAGACGTTAGATCAGTTGTGGAAAACCAATTCATATTTTTTAGTTAAAGATAACAGTTTATTAATATGTGGTAATAGAAATCGATCAATAAAAATGTTCTTATTGAGCTCTCTAAGCTCTAAATAGACCTTACCATTTGCTTTGTGCGCAACCTCCAATGATGCAACCCAGTCTGACAACTCAACCTGCTCAATGTAGGAGGCTGGCCTGGTTTGTAGTGGGTGCAAAAGAAGAACCAACAGTGACAAGAAAAAGTCAGTTATGCACCCAAGAAGACAGATGTGGGTTCCTGGTTGGTGGAGAAGATGTCCCACGGCGGATAGATGATTGCAGTCTGGTTTGCATTGCTAGATTCCGCCAACAAGCCTTGGCACATGCAAAACTCACAGTTAGCAGAAAATGGCGCTGCCCAGAACCAGAAGGGACCTGGTGGCCTCTACCCAGGAGGGAGAGACAGAGGGGGCTCTCAGCAACTCTGAGAGCCCTCAGAAGACCAGGCAGTGCACACAGGGGTCCCACAGCACAGGCACAAAGAAAGTGCAAATGGAAGCCCACACAGCAAGACACAAAGAGATCCTACGCCGCCGGAGAACCACTCAGGAAGCTGTGCGTCACAGGATGGGGTGCTGGGGGCCTAAGCTGTGCTGTGCATGAAGAACTTCTTGGAAGGTCGCACACAAGCTGTGGCAACTGCAAGTCACGTGTTTGCACAGGGGTACTGTCTTGTGTGGGGAGGCAAGCTCTTACCTTCACCCAAGTTGGACAGCTGGACCTTGGGACTGTCAGGGTCACTTTAGTCCACCACCCGTGTTGCTGGATCCATGCTTGTTGTCAGGAGAGGGGACCCACGCCACCGGTTGTTGCTGCAGAGAGGTGCCTGCTGAAGCAGGGAGTGACTTTGTCACTCCACAGGAGATTCCTCGGTTCTTCTGGTGCAGGCTGAAGACAGGCAGTCCTCGGAGGATGCACAACCTAGAAACAATTGCAGTTGTTGGCAGGAGCTGAAGATACAATGTTGCAGAAGTTGTCTTTGCTTCTTTGTTGCAGTTTAAAGAGTTCCTGGAGGGTTCAGCTGTGTTTCCGTCAGTAGAAGATGGAGTAAAGGATGCAGAGGATTCCTGCTGGAGTCTTGAAATCCGAATCTGAGGAAACACCCAGGAGAGAGACCGTAAATAGCCCTGAAAGGGGTATTGGTCAGCACACAGGTAAGCACCTATCAGGGGAGCGCTCTGACGTCACCTGCTGGCACTGGCCACTCAGATGATCCCAGAGTGCCCCACCACCTTGGAATCCAAGATGGCAAAACCCAGGGACACTCTGGAGGAGCTCTGGGCACCACCCCTTGGGTGGTGATGGACAGTGGAGTGGTCACTCCCCTTTCCTTTGTTCAGTTTAACCCCATAGCAGGGACTGGGGGTCCCTGAACCGGTGTAGACTGGATTATGCAAGTAGGGCACCATCTGTGCCCTTGAAAGCATTTTCAGAGGCTCTGGGAGGCTACCCCACCATGCCTTTAACACCTATTTCCAAAGGGAGAGGGTGTAATACCCCTATTCCAAAGGAAATCCTTTGTTCTGCCTTCTTGGGCTTGTGCTGCTCAAGCAATAGGAGGACAGAAACCTGTCTGTGAGGTGGCAGCTGCTGGGGCTGCCTGGAAAACCTCAGAAGGCTGGTATGGCAGTACTAGGGGTCCACTGCCCCCAGAGTGCATGGAATTGCAAAACCAACACTAGAATCAGTATTGGAGTACAATTCCCAGATGTTAGACACCTTACATGGGCATATTCGGAGTTACCATTGTGAAGCTGGACATAGGTATTGGCCTATGTCCAGTGCACGCATAATATGGCATCCCCGCATTCACGAAGTCCGGGATAATGGTCCAGGACTATATTGGGGCACCTCTGCTAGTCCAGGAGTGCCCTCACACACAGGTACTTTGTACCTAACCTTCAGAGTTGGAAGGCCTGACATATAGGTGACTTATAAGTGACCTGGTGCAGTGTAAATGGCTGTGAAATAGCGCATGCACCATTTCACACAGGCTGCAATGGCAGTCCTATAGAAGCCTTTGCATGGGCTCCCGATGCGTGGCAAAAGTAATGCTGCAGCCCATTGGGATCCCCTGGAGCCCCAATGCCCTGGGGACCTAAGTACAATATACTAGGGACTTATAAGGGGGCAGCAGTATGCCAATTTGGGATGAAATGCTGGGTTACTAGTATGTAGTGACAAATATGAGAGGAGAGAGAACATAAGCACTGGGGTCCTGGTTAGCAGGACTCCAGTGACACACTCAAACACACTGACATTAGGCAGAAATTGGGGGTAGCATACCAAAAAGAGGGTACTTTTTTATTAATCTTTTCCACAAATCTACTCTCATCCTCCACAATTAAAACAGGACCTGTACTATTGGGGTCAAGTGATACCCCCAAATCCTCTAGATCCCATCATCATTACACAAAAGAACAGTGAGGAGAGACATTTAGTTCACACTCAAATTATCCATCCTTGAACTCAAAAATCAACTTACAGATGTCAAGTAATTTGATGAGCTCATCTGTGAAAGTTAGAGGTTTGACATCAGGTTATGTATAATGATCTGATCCCTGATCAGCGACTCATGTAAGTTGCCAAAACTGCATGTCACTGCTAGTTTCTTTAATGTATCAACATAATCCTCAGTTTTTATCTTATTGCCTTGTTTCATGTGGACCAAAATGTAATGATCGAGGAATTGCAATAAACACTGTGGGTGAAAAGTATACATCAAGGTCTTCTAGAGCATGAGAAAACACATCCCTCCATCACCCAATCTGCATTTAAGCTGATAGTGTGCTAGCCATTGGAAGACGCCGTTAGGCAAGAGCTGATCTTTCCAACAGGAAACGCTGTGTCCCTGCCCTATGAGAACAGCAGCATGGTATCATCAGCACATGAAATCACTTTTGCTCCCAAGGCCTCGGCCAGTAGGGCAAGTGGCATAAGATAGCAGCTAAATAAGTTAGGGCACATGAGGCCCGGACAGAAAGGAGGAGTCCATACCTCTTGACCTCATCCCTCTGGAAAAGAGGCCAGCCAATCCCAAGCTTGACCAGCAATTCCAATTGGAGAAGAGCTAAGAGTTTTGAATGGGGCACCTTATCGAAGGCCGCTAAAAGAGCTAACATAATTAGCACTGCCTTCTCCCAAAATCTAGAGTGCTCTTGGTGTGCTCGACCAACTTTACTAGCACCATCTCAGTGCTGAAATTGGGTTGAAAGCCAGACTGACTCAGGTGTAGCAAATTGTTACTTTCTAAATACTGAGAGGGCTGATGGTTAACATGCTTCCCCAGTACCTGAGATAAAGCTTGTAGAAGAGATATAACTCTGTAATTGGATAGCTGTCCTTGGTCTGCATGGGGCTTCTTTAGTAAGAGCAGGATTTTAGCCTGCTTCCAGGCCCGGATGGACTATTGCTGAACTTCATTCAAAAGTTTATTGGCCAAGGGGTTGGTAGCATTTGCCCCTAGAATCAGTATGTTTGGGGGAGTCTGGGTCTCCTGGGGAGCAGGACTTAAGGCTACATATGGCTGTTAATGATCCTTCCAAGAACTGGGTTCAAACCTAGAGAAAGTTGCTGTCGGATTGTGAGTTGAGCCAGAATGCATTACTTCTAGCCTAGTCTCTTCATACTGCATGCTGGAGAAAAGATTGGCCTGAATATTCATGATCTTATTATGAAAAAAGTGTGACAACGGGTCACAACACTCAGCCGAAGGTTGCTGACATCTAGAGCAAGCCTCCGGGGACCTAATGTTTTGCACAACTTGTAGTTGCTGTGGCTCTCTGCTAGTTAGACCACCTGTCCTATGTTCCTTCACCTCGGTTGTTTCCTCCTTTTCGATTCCCTTACTTACCTTTGCCTTGTTACCCTATTTGGTTTATTCTTATTGTGTGTTTGTTTATAGTTGCTGACTCCATCCTGCTGCTACCGAACTCTTGGGTGTCCGGATGATTAGCGCTAGTAGGCAGGTAGACGTCTAATATCACCATCCATCCTGGATTCCGCTAAGAATGGTGATGCTATAATCTATAATACTTTTCACTATCTACTATTTGTCAGTATTATTTACACATTTACTTCCCTATCATTTTAAATCCTCTGAGCTGTAGTTCCATAAAACATCTGAGAATGAGTTATTTGCATTAAACCTCAAGCAGACAGTATTCCATTCCAGGTTTTGCCAGCAGTGAGAAGTTATAGCATCAATAAGATTTCCAAGATAAGAAATTATGCTTAAACAGGATTTATTCCACAGAAGAAACTCCAGCCACAACCTCTGATAAGTCTTAGAGATAACTGCTTTCACAGTATTTCTGAACAGTAAACATTCTACTACTACAATTCTAAAAGAACACAGGACATCATGGTAACAGCACTGTCACATGGAGACATACGTTACAGTAAAAATAAATATTTACACATTTCTATACAACTATAAAACAATAAAAGTACACTTTACCACACACTTCCTCCTTTAACAAAGTACAACCCCAACACAAAATTCACTTATCTTTCATAAAAACTATTCTATTGAAGTTCCAGATTCGACCATCATCCATTTTGGCTGCACCACGGAAAACTTTATTCCCTTTTATGTTCTGCTGAACTGTGACACACCTCTGACTCTCTCAGGCATCTTTATATTAACTGTGTCGTGCACCTTTAAGTGCAAGGTCTAACTGCCTTGCAACAGTCTTAATTCTTCTTTCTCTCTTCCTACAGATGAAGTTCTCCTTCTGAAGTTTTCTCCATCACATTTTTAGGACACAACTCACTCTCACTGTAGATTCTCATCCATGGAGGATCCACCACATAATATGGTTACTCACCCCTGTGGTAGAATGTGGCATTAACCTATACTGCTCCACTCGTTTCTTGGCTGCCTGGACCCAATCCCTTCCATTATCTCTAGCAATCTGAATGGTTTCCATCAACGTCCTGTTAAATCTTTCCACCATTCTGTTAGATTCTGGACAATATATAGCACATTTCTCATTATTAATGTCTCTTTCACCATGAAATCTTTCTATCTCCTCAATTGCAACCCATTCTCCATCAGAATAATCCTAGGATTACCTTCTCTTGCAAATATCTTAGCTAAAAACCTGATGTCTGCAGCAGTATTTATTTTATTAGTCACCCCCACTTCTGGCCATGAGGACAGCATGTCTATGTCAAAAATAACTACCTAGGGGTATTGCCCACATAGAATGGGCCCAACTATGTCAAAACCAATCTCCTTCCAAACTTCAGTGGGAATCTCCAGACATACCACCTTCATATTTTTGTCACTCATCTTGCACTCACAAGACTCCCTTGCTATCCTTTCTTTTTTTTTTTTTTTTGTCCTCATTTCGTCACCCACGCTTTGGTTAAGAGGGAAAAGCACAGGTCACGGCGAACAGTAGCATGCCTCCCGGTATATGATCCATACCTCTGTTGAGCCGTCCCACCTGTTCTACTTATTGTTCTTTTCCCAATCGTAAGCCATCGACCAAGTATTATTATTATCTTCGAGACCTGATCATAACCAAAGCAGCACCCAAAAGGGTAAGGGGAGTTCTAATCATTGGACTTAAGATTTCAAGAGAAGGAGACCAAACAAAAAACCTATAAAACACAAATTAATATATTATTGATAAACGTTTTCCCAGTACATCCAAAAATTGTCTCTTCTAGAAAGGGGACCTCGTTGTTCCATTTTACACATTCGATTTACAGATGTTTGCCAGTCCAAAGCACGGGGAGGAAGAAGTTCAACCCATTTACGACATATTTCTCGTAATTTATACCCTGTTCACAAACCCCAAACACCACCATAGAAAGATTTAATTTTAAGTTAACGTTAAAGATTACCTTTAGGATGTTTCCTATACCCCCCAATAATTCAACAACCTTGAACATTGCCAAAACATGTGAATATCATCTGCCTTGTCTTCACCACACCTTGGACAGTTTTTCTGAATTTTCCCAATAGCTGTTAATCTAGCCGGTGTCCAATAAACCCTGTGGAGTGTGAACAGATGGTTTTTCTTCAACCCTGCCGGTTTAATGGTAAGCCACAGTTCTGAACAGGACCTTTGCCACAATGCTATAACATCTAGGGTTGGAAAAATCCCCCCCCCACTTCAACAAGGGAAGGGATGCACCATCCTCTGCTGTTTCCAACAAAGCATGATACCACAATGCAACTTCTTTATTAATGATTTTCTGGTTTAATTTCCCTTCCCATACGCTCCTCCCTATTTCTCCTGTTCGTCGAGATTTCACCCAACTAGATATCTGAAAATACTTAAATCTGGAAACTGTACCTCCAGTACCTTCCTGGAATGCAGACCAGCTTAACAGTTCCGATCCTTCTATTATCTGACCCCATCTTATCATCCCACTCATTCTCAAGGGAATTGATAATTTGTCAATAAGGCATTGAGGAGTACCAGGTGAGTCCCAAATGGGAGCAGAACTACAAAAATAAGGTATCTCTAGCGCCCTCCGAAAATACATCCAAGCATTACATGCATGTCTGGGGAGCTTCAAACGTACCTTCTTAAAGTATTTAGGATGTCCAAATTTATGTAAGAAATGGTCTGCTCCTTCCTCAAGATGTGCCGTTAAAGCTCTCCAGACTAAATCATATTCTGACTTCTTATTCAATAAAATTCTAATATTTTTTAGTTGAAAAGCCAAATAATACCTAAACAAGTCCGGAGACGCAATACCCCCCCACTCTTTTTTTCTACTCATCTTTTTCCACGAAATCCTTACTCCCTTGGAGGCCCATACAAATGAGGATAGATCCCCCTGTAATTTTTTTAACCAGCTCTTCTTAAACTCTAGTGGAATAGTATTAAATAAAAAGGTGAATTTTGGGAGAATGCACATCTTCAAAATATTAGATCTTCCGATTATCGAAAGAGGAAGAACGGCCCACGCCTTTAGCAGTTTTTTGGTTTCCCTATACGTTATGTCAAAATTTAATTTAGCTACCTCATTAAAATCAGTTGTTAATCGAATACCCAAGTATCTAATCTCTTGTTTGACTAAGGGAGAACCATAAGTCAAATTCCAACACATTATTTCTGTCTTTTCTGTGTTCCTGAATTCCTGTGATAATTGGCCATTGACCAGGATTCTCGCTGAGGGGCATCTATACAATTCCCCTACCGCCCTAACAAAAGGAATTCCCAAGCCCCCTTTTTCCAACACGGCCCTTAAGAAAGACCAATTAACACGATCAAAGGCCTTTGCTGCATCAAAAGTCAAGATCGCCAATGGAGCCTTTTCTTGATCCGCCAGGTCTACTGCAGCAAATAACTCGTGAGTTACCTCATGGAGTTGCCTCCCCTTCATGAAACCCTTTTGGTCCAAGTGAATCAGATTGCCTATAGCTCTCCCCAATCTCCTAGCTAAAATCCCTGTATAGAGTTTGTAATCCGCATTCAACAAGGAGATGGGTCTATAGGATGAACAAGACGTTGAGTCCTTACCTGACTTTAACAATAAACAAATTATCGCCTCTCTCCAGGATTTAGGGGCCATATTTATACTTTTTGACGCAAAACTGCGCTAACGCAGTTTTGCGTAAAAAAAATTAGCGCCGGCTAACGCCATTCTGAAGCGCCATGCGGGCGCCGTATTTAATCAATGACGTTAGCCGGCGTTAGCCGCCGGCGCTGCCTGGTGTGCGTGGAAAAAAACGACGTACACCAGGCAGCGCCGGCGTAGGGGGATATGGAGCTTGGGCGTCAAAAAATGGGGCAAGTCAGGCTGAGGCAAATTTTTCGCCTCAACCCGATTTGCGTAATTTGTTAATTCCCAAACCCCATAGAAATGACTCCTGTCATTGCAAAGACAGGAGTCATGCCCCCTTGCCCAATGGCCATGCCCAGGGGACTTCTGTCCCCTGGGCATGGTCATTGGGCATAGTGGCATGTAGGGGGGCACAAATCAGGCCCCCCTATGCCACAAAAAAAAAATATATATACTTACCGGAACTTACCTTAATGTCCCTGGGATGGGTCCCTCCAGCCTTGGGTGTCCTCCTGGGGTGGGCAAGGGTGACAGGGTGTGTCCCTGGGGGCATGGGAGGGCACCTCTGGGCTCCTTCCGATCCCACAGGTCCCTTAACGCCTGCCTTTTCCAGGCGCTAAAAAACGGCGCAAAAGCGGCCGTACGTCATTATTTTTGACCCGCCCACTCCCGGGCGTGAATTTTGCCCGGGAGTGTAAATACGGCGCACATGCCTCGGAGTCCATTTTTTAGACGGGAACGCCTACCTTGCATATCATTAACGCAAAGTAGGTGTCCACGCTAAAAAATGACGCAAACTCTGTGGACTTTGGCGCTAGACGTGTCTAACGCCAAAGTATAAATATGGAGTTAGTTTTGCGTCGGAATTGCGTAAAAAAAAAAAACGACGCAATTCCGGCGCAAACAGAGTATAAATATGCCCCTAGGTGTCTGAGCCCCTTCTACATAGAATTGAATAGCTCTAACAGGAATGGAATAAGTTCATCCCCCAAAACCTTATATAATTCATTAGGTAGGTTATCTGGACCAACTGCCTTTCCTTTTTTTCAACGCCTTTATGCCTTCAACAAGCTCAGCCTCATTTATCTTACAATTCAATAAGAGCATTTCATTTTCCTCTAAGACTGGGAGATACGCTTTTTCTAAGAATTCTCTGACCGACTCCTCCGAATTAACCAAGCTTTCTGAATATATTTCTTGAAAAAACGATACGAATGCCCCCTCAATCTCTTCTTGCTCCATACAGATCTGGTTCGTAAGATCAGATTTAACTGATAAGATATGCCTTTTAGAAAGGTCCGACTTAACCTTCCACGCTAATAGTTTACTACGACCTTCTCCATATTCATAGTGTGCATATCGACTACTTTCCCACTTTAACCTAGTGCGATTCTCCCAAAAAGCATCTAAGCTAATCTGAACCTTTTCCTCTTGGCGTGTCAGCTCCAATGCCATATATCTACCAAACCTAAATCCTGCATGGCTTGTTTCACCAGTGCCCTCGTTTTAGGTGAGTTAACCATACCCCGGGGGGTTGACTTATCATGAGCAGGATCTAACAATATATTAAAATCCCCACCTAATACCACTGGGTACCTAGCTAGAAGTAGGATATTAAATAGATCTTGATATGGCGTTGGATCATCTAGATTTGGCCCGTAGTAACCCGCCACTGTAACCCAGTAACCACATACACAGTTCTACCACTACCCATCTTCCCCTAGAGTCGACTTGCACCACTCCTACCTTAAACCTTGTGGATTTTTTAATCAGGACTGCCACACCTTTTATCGCGCTAGTTTGGGAAGAGCATACACTGAATGAAACCCAATTCAACCGTTTAAGCCAGCTCTCCCACTCATTTTGTTGAAGATGGGTTTCTTGCAATATAATGATCTCCTCCTCCGCCAATCGTAAATATTCAAAAATCTTCCTCCTCCTACATAGCACCCTTAAACCGTTCACATTCCAAGAGAGGAATTTCAACCTTAAATTGCCATACTTAGACATTCCTAGAAGGAAGGAAAAGAAAAATCATGAACACAGAACCCCCCCTCCTATTTAGGCAAGTTATGAGGACTTTCTTATATTTATCAATTTCAACCCACCTAACCCGAACCAAACCCCTACACCCAGTGCCTCCCACACCCACAACCAACACCAACACACCACCAAAACCGCCCCCCCCTCCCCCCAGGGGAACCCTCCCTATTTCTACTAGGATAACCATCCTGTTATCCTCAATTCGAACTCCCCGTCGGACGGAGCTTTCCACTAGATCTTATTGAGACGCCTTAATTTGGTCTATAAATGCACTAACCTCCCCCGGGTCTCTCATGTTATACATTTTATTCTTCCACATGATACGGAGAGCGGCCGGGAACCTTAATTGGACTGTAGCCCCAGAGCGAAGCTCCCGCATAAAGTTTCCCAGTTCCCACTGCCTATCTAACGTTGCTTTGGACACATCTGATCTTATCCTGAAAGACCAATCCCCCTTGGAGAAAACTCCAACTTTAAGGGCTTCAGACAAGATTCTTTCCTTGATAGAGTATGTGTTGAAGTTTATCAAAATCCTCCTAGGGTTTTTCCTTCCGGGATTTTTCTTGAACGGGTCACGATGGACTCTTTGAATATCCTCTTCCAGATTAAGCCCTGCTATATTAGGGATGACCTCCTTAATCAAAGCGATCACGTAGCCCTTAATGTCTTCACCTTCCATTCCCTCCGGGACTCCCAAAAGCCTAATATTATTTCTCCTCATGTTATTTTCCAATGTCTCTAATTTATCCTGCAACATCTTTTCTCCACGTTTTAATTGTAAAATATCCTTGGATTGAGCTAACACGCGCTCCTCGTGGGCATCCACCACCGCCTCCAGCTTACCCAACCGATCTGTTAGCAAATTGATTTTACTTTCCAAAACTTCACAGGCTTCCCGAATCTTAGTTTGATTATTTTCTGAGATCTCAAATTTTCCCCTAATCTCTTTAGTAAGAGAGATTAACAAAACCTGTACATCCATATCGTGAGACATTGATCCACTAGGAGGATTACCCTCCACTTCTAACAAGGCTAGTGTCTTAGACGAGCCCTCTCTCTGCCTATCTAGTTCCTTGTCTAATGGATTTTGGGCTGAGCCAACAGCTAGACAGCCTACAGCTAGATTTAATGCCCCTAAATCGCCTAAGATCGGTTGAGCGTCTGCCATGTCTTGTGATGGAAGAATTGTAGTCCGAAAATACCTTGTGATCAAAGATTCGCTCTTTCCCTGAGGCTCAATTTGACCTTCCTCCAGGAGGGGTAGGGGGTGTTCCACGAATGACACTGTGGGGGTCATTCCTACATTGGCGGGCGGCGGTCGCCGCCCGCCAAGCGGGAACCCCCGAATGACCGCACTGCGGTCAAAAGACCACGGCGGCCATTCTGGCTTTCCCGCTGGGCCGGCGGGCGACTGCCAGAAGGCCGCCCGCCGGCCCAGCGGGAAACCCCCTTCTACGAGGATGCCGGCTCCGAATGGAGCCGGCGGAGTCGAAGGGGTGCGACGGGTGCAGTGGCACCCGTCGCGATTTTTAGTGTCTGCTTTGCAGACACTGAAAATCTTAGTGGGGCCCTGTTAGGGGGCCCCACGACACCCGTTACCGCCATCCTGGATCAGGATGGCGGTAAGGGGGTCGGAATCCCCATGGCGGCGCTGCAAGCAGCGCCGCCATGGAGGATTCCCTGGGCCAGGGGTAAACCGGCGGGAAACCGCCGGTTGCCCTTTTCTGACCGCGGCTTTACCGCCGCGGTCAGAATGGCCAAGGAAGCACCGCCAGCCTGTTGGCGGTGCTTCCGTCATTTTAGCCCTGGCGGTCGCCGACCGCCAGGGTTAGAATGACCCCCTGTATGATCAATCCCCCTTACAAAGCCCTCACCGTGAGTCTTAAATCCGGAATCCGTTATAACTGCTGCTACAGTCTCAGATGGCTGAGTCCGGGGGTTAACACTCACACCCAGGGGGCCGGGCTTACTTTTCCTCTCACCAACCAAGTCTTTAACTTCTGCCCGTACACCCCTGGGGCGCCGTTTAATTGGAGACATGCAACGTGAGGCTCCAACACTCTCACAATCTCCCCTTACACAACTCCCATTTAGATTTTTCCTAGTAGAAAACCCCGGAGTCTCCGGTAAGCTCCCACGAAGAGAACAACGAGAGGTATAAGATCTCACACGTCGCACACCCCTCACTGCTTCTGCCCAAATACTGGAGTTTGATGTCTGCTTCCAGGACACCACCTCACCACCTCTCGCCGAAGCAAATAACCCCCCCTTCTTGTTCGCCGTTTTCTCTTTTTTTTTTTTTTTTTTCGACCTAGGCCGGAAAAAAAGACACAGAGGGGTAAATTATGGTAATGCCGTAGCCTAGTATCAAAAAATGTTTTTTTGTTTTTTTTTAGGTCACCGGCCCACCATGATGTTTCCAAGCCCAACAGGCTGTAACCGAGGTGAAGCCGAGTTAAAAAGACTATTACCCAATATCTTTATGTCTGTAACGTACTCAAGATGAGGAGGACTGGTAATGCCAAGAAACAGATTTTAGGGACCAACCTCTAAAAAGCCCCTCCCAAGGAAAACCAAGCTAGATGATAATGCCACACTTCCCGTCACAAGAGCCTATTTATAAATCTAAAGTATTCCCAATGAAGCAGTAGCTTATGGTCATCAGTGCTTCGTACATAACCATGCCTAAAGGCTTGCTCTACCTCACGAATACTAAGACGTTAGGTAAGTGCCATCTATTTGTTTCATATTACATTACAGCGCATTGGTTCACTTTGCTCAGTCTAGCAACAAATTTGGTACGTATTGTAGAATGTCAAAAATATGCCGAACTTGACGTTTTCTGACAGAATGCAGCTAATAAATACACCCTACCAAGAGCACGGTGCTCAGTTTTTCCACATGATTTCTGTGCCTGCTTGTGTAACTGCGTGACAGGCAACATGTATTAAATGAAAACAAGTTGATGTACTCTGCCTCTGACCTGTTGTATCGGGCACCAACCAGAAATGAATACCCTGTTTCTCCTAAGGAGGAAGATAGTTGTTGCAGCTCCTCGCTCTGTTCACAGGATTTCCTTGCAGACGACTCTGACGGCCCCCGAGCGCTAGTCGAGAGCTCCGGCTCACAGACCCAGCGCGCAATGCTAATTACTCGTGGATGGCGTGCAGGGCAGGTGACTCCGACTTTCCCCGGCGACTCTCCAACTTCAACCCCCCCAGGGGGGCTCCTCCGCCGAAAGCGGAACCACAGCAGCAACTCTCTCGAGCGCCGGCCGGAGAGTTCTGCCTCTGACTCTCGGGCTCGACGCGAGTCACGTGTCGTTGGCATCTCTCGTCTCTGTCCGATGAGAGTTCACGGCCGGCTCGTTAGCTGGCCGTCATGTTCCCCCTATCGGTCTCCCTTGCTATCCTTTCGATCACACTGTCCATTCCTGGCCATCAGTATACACATCTAAGTCTCTCCTTAGTCTTAATAATGCCCTGATCTCCCTTGTGTGCAAGATGTATAAGACGTTCTCTGATTCCCTGAGATGGCACCAACCTGCTTCCTTTCTTTATGGTGCCATTGTTTACTGACAATTCATCAAAAATCTTCTCATAGCCCAAAAACTTTCCATCCTTTTTTCCAACTGTTGTCACCAGAAAAAAACAAATTTACAGATAAACTTTACTACTTCGTCATTTTCCATCTCCTGCACCCACTCGCTCTCTGACACACCCCATTGTGACATGACACACTTTAACTTCATTCTCCATCCACCAGCTTTCATCATCACTCTCTGATCCAGCATTCACTGCCATCCTTGGCAGGCAATCAGCAACTTTGTTATCAATACCAGGTAGGTAGCGGACTACAAATGGAAAATCCTGTAGCGCCACAACCCATTTGCAAATCCCAGAGGATATACAGACATTACTTTTTTTTTCAAAAACCTCCTGCAAAGGCTTATGACCAGTACTCACTAGAAATTTTACACCCCACAGAAACTGTCGAAATTCCTTAATTGCTCATTATATAGCACAAGCTTCTCTTTCTATGGTTGAATAGAGTACCTATGCTCCCTTTAATGACCTAGAAGCAAATGCAATGGTGACCTCATCCCCCTCATGCTGTTGTTTCAAAACAGCTCCAAGTCCCTTTTCACTAGCATCCATGAGTATTATGCAAGTAACTCTGGTAAAAAGCTCTTCAAAAATTGAGCAGAAGACAGAACAACTTTTAGATCTTCTAATTCTTCTTTTCTCCAAATAAATTGGATCCCCTTCTTGAGAGGAGTTCTAATTGCTACAGTGTGACTTGCACAATTGGGTACACATCTGGAATAAAATTCTACCATCCTCAGAAATGTTTGTTCTTCTTCTTTTCTGGAAGATCAGGGCAGCCCTGAAATAGTGGTGATGAGTCCAGTTTTAATGACCGCACTAGATCTAGCATGTCCTAAATGGAGGCTTGGTATTGCAGGATGGCCGCTTAGACATGCATCAGGGAAGCTCCCAGCCCGGGCATAGTAATCCTGCCAAATCCTGCCACATCTGGTTACGCTAGCAGCCTAAACTGAGTGGGGCTGGACTTGGCAGTGTCTGACACCCAGTCAGTTGCCCTGGTGTGGATTCTGCAGAGAGGAGCCCAGGGTCAGCCCTCACTGCAGAGGCCAACAGCGGAGTGAAACAGGTACAGCCCGGGGGGTGAGCTGTAACCCCGGAAGCACAATGTCAGAAGGCACCAATGGTGAGGTGATCACAGTCATAAAGTAGAGAACGGCGCCGACATAAAGACAAATTCCACGGAGTGGACAACTGTGCAAGCCGGGCCCACAAGGCTGAGGGAGCTGGTCGGAGACGGCCGACCTGATGTCCACACTGCCTGTCTGCGCCAGTTTGCTGGAGAGTGGTGATGATACCCACACATCATCCTCAGCCCTGTCAGGCCTCAAGCTGACATGAATGCCTAGCAGGACTGAGGCGGAGGACATCGGAGGCCCACAATAGGTACTGTACATATTTGGCAGTATGCAGTTGGAGCATGAGCCGTAGCAAAATAAATGCTGATGTGCCTGGCCTCATTGGGGGGCATTATAAGCAAAGTGAGAGTGTCGGGGTCCTTGATTGGGGGCAGTAACAGGGATCGACCCCTTTTTCTGCCCCCCCCCAGGCACCAGAGGTGAAAGCCCAGCTTTGATGGGCCCTGACAGATGGCAGGCCCAGCTTGACCCATGAACTTGATTGGTTTCCAATTTAGGGCTGACTGGCTGAGAGGTGTCCCGCTCACAAGTGAAACAAGTGGAGTCTCTGAGGGCACCTGAAGGCACAACCCAGCACAGCAGCTTGTCTGGAGGAGGACCAACAGTGAGGACACTCGCTCTTTTGATCCATGCAAGTGGCACAGTCCTGAAGATGCAGTGGTGAGAGCACAATCGTCTCAGAGTCCCCCAAGAATGATTTGAGTTTCGGAGGACCACTAGACTCATGATCTGATTGACCTAAAAAAGCATGGGGGCCTGCAATTTGTAGGGGGCAGAAGGCTCCCACCAGGGGCTGAGACAGGTTTTAGGCCATCTATGCTGGATTCACGCAGAGGGACTGAGAACCTGGCAGCAATTGAAGGCAGAGGCTGAGGTGACTGGGATAGCCTCGCTTACGTGACATTCCCCAAACAGCTCTATTGTGGCAGCTCACCCTCTACCTGACCACACTTCAACATGGAGCAGGATAAACCCAGCAGGATGTGCAAACCAACAAAAGAGTGCACTACATGGTGCCAGGACAGGAGCCCTTGGAAATGGGCCAAGGAGCACTGCCCTAACAAAAACACAGAGAACCAGCACAGGGAACTGCTAAAATATTGGAGGCCATTTTTGGGTCCCGGGTGGCACTGGAAATGAAAATGGACTTGATGGCCATAGACATAAATCATCTGCACTTGAACCTCCACAAGGTGACAGAGAGGGTCACGTCTAAAAAGGAGGAAATAGCCACCCTATGCGCTACAGGACAGGAACTACAGATGACAGTTACAGGACTTAAATGTAGTGTGACTCAAATCGACCTACACCTGGAAGATCAAGAGGGAAGATCCTGGTGAAATAATTTGACAACTGTTGTCACCAGAAAAAACAAATTTACAGATAAACTTTACTACTTCGTCATTTTCCATCTCCTGCACCCACTCGCTCTCTGACACACCCCATTGTGACATGACACACTTTAACTTCATTCTCCATCCACCAGCTTTCATCATCTCTCTCTGATCCAGCATTCACTGCCATCCTTGGCAGGCAATCATCAACTTTGTTATCAATACCAGGTAGGTAGCGGACTACAAATGGAAAATCCTGTAGCGCCACAACCCATTTGCAAATCCCAGAGGATATACAGACATGACTTTTTTTTTCAAAAACCTCCTGCTAAGGCTTATGACCAGTACTCACTAGAAATGTTACACCCCACATAAACTGTTGAAATTCCTTAATTGCTCATTATATAGCACAGGCTTCTCTTTCTATGGTTGAGTAGAGTGCCTATGCTCCCTTTAATGACCTAGAAGCGAAGGCAATGGTGACCTCATCCCCCTGATGCTGTTGTTTCAAAACAGCTCCAAGTCCCTTTTCACTAGCATCCATGAGTATTATGCAAGTAGGTCTGGTAAAAAGCTTTTCAAAAATTGAGCAGAAGACAGAGCAACTTTTAGATCTTCTAATTCTTCTTGACATTCTTTTCTCCAAATAAATTGGATCCCCTTCTTGAGAGGAGTTCTAATTGCTACAGTGTGACTTGCAAAATTGGGTACACATCTGGAATAAAATTCTACCATCCCCAGAAATGTTTGTTCTTCTTCTTTTCTGGAAGGTCAGGGCAGCCCTGAAATAGTGATGAGTCCAGTTTTAATGACCTCACTAGATCTAGCATGTCCTAAATGGAGGCTTGGTATTGCAGGATGGCCGCTTAGACATGCATCAGGGAAGCTCCCAGCCCGGGCATAGTAATCCTGCCAAATCCTGCCACATCTGGTGACGCTAGCAGCTTAAACTGAGTGGGGCTGGACTTGGCAGTGTCTGACACCCAGTCAGTTGCCCTGGTGTGGATTCTGCAGACAAGAGCCCAGGGTCAGCCCTCACTGCAGAGGCCAACAGCGGAGTGAAACAGGTAAGGCCCGGGGGGTGAGCTGTAACCCCGGAAGCACAATGTCAGAAGGCACCAATGGTGAGGTGAACACAGTCATAAAGTAGAGAACGGCGCCGACATATAGACAAACTCCACGGAGTGGACAACTGTGCAAGCCGGGCCCACAAGGCTGAGGGAGCTGGTCGGAGAGGGCCGACCTGATGTCCACGCTGCCTGTCTGCGCCAGTTTGCTGGAGAGTGGTGACGATACCCACACATCATCCTCAGCCCTGTCAGGCCTCAAGCTGACATGAATGCCTAGCAGGACTGAGGCGGAGGACATCGGAGGCCCACAGTAGATACTGTACATATTTGGCAGTATGCAGTTGGAGCATGAGCCGTAGCAAAATAAATGCTGATGTGCCTGACCTCATTGGGGGACATTATAAGCAAAGTGAGAGTGTCGGGGGCCTTGATTGGGGGCAGTAACAGGGATCTACCCCTTTTTCTGTCCCCCCCCAGGCACCAGAGGTGAAAGCCCAGCTTTGATGGGCCCTGACAGATGGCAGGCCCAGCTTGACCAATGAACTTGATTGGTTTCCAATTTAGGGCTGACCTGCTGAGAGGTGTCCCTCTCACAAGTGAAACAAGTGGAGTCTCTGAGGGCACCTGAAGGCACAACCGAGCACAGCAGCTTGTCTGGAGGAGGAACAACAGTGGGGACACTCGCTCTTTTGATCCATGCAAGTGGCAGAGTCCTGAAGATGCGGTGGTGAGAGCACAATCGTCTCAGAGTCCCCCAAGAATGATTTGAGTTTCGGAGGACCACTAGAATCATGTTCTGATTGACCTAAAAAAGCATGGGGGCCTGCAATTTGAAGGGGGAAGAAGGCTCCCACCAGGGGCTGAGACAGGTGTAGGCCATCTTTGCTGGATTCACGCAGAGGGACTGAGAACCTGGCTGCAATTGAAGGCAGAGGCTGAGGTGACTGGGATAGCCTCGCTTACGTGACATCCCCCAAACAGCTCTATTGTGGCAGCTCACCCTCTACCTGACCACACTTCAACATGGAGAAGGATAAACCCAGCAGGATGTGCAAACCAACAAAATAGTGCACTACATGGTGCCAGGACAGGAGCCCTTGGAAATGGGCCAAGGAGCACTGCCCTAACAAAAACACAGAGAACCAGCACAGGGAACTGCTGAAATATTGGAGGCCATTTTCGGGTCCCGGGTGGCACTGGAAATGAAAATGGACTTGATGGCCATAGACATAAATCATCTGCACCTGAACCTCCACAAGGTGACAGAGAGGGTCACATCTAAAAAGAAGGAAATAGCCACCCTATGCGCTACAGGACAGGAACTACAGATGACAGTTACAGGACTTAAATGTAGTGTGACTCAAATAGACCTACACCTGGAAGATGTAGAGGGAAGATCCTGGTGAAATAATTTGCACTTGGCTTTCCAGAGGGAGTGGAGGGCCTCTCAGTGGACTTGTTCCTAGAAGACTGGATCACTACTCCCCTCTGGTCGGTACACCTATCAAAATTCTTCACAATTGAGCATGCTCACCAGGCGCTAGAGCTGAGCTTTGTCCAAGTGCACCGCCCTGGGCAATTATAGCCCAATTATCTAATTACAGGGACAGGGACATAATTCTACAGCTTGTCTGAGTCCATGGCTCCACAGCTACAGAAATACCCCAATCCAAATATATCCTGATATTACTCGGTAAGTTCATGAACTCCGTAAGAGTTTCTTGGTGATTCAGAGGGAATTACGAGAGCACAAGTATACAGTTTGATGTTCCCAACGAACCTCTGAGTTCAACATGATGGCAAAGTGAACTTCCACAAAACTCCCCATGAGGCAATTGACTGGATGGACTTTGTGGGCTTAAAACAGAAGGACCAGAACCTTGAGTGGTGAGAACCCAGGTGCAGAGGAACACAGCATTCCAGCTGTCATCGAGAGGTGCCCTCACAGCAGAGCAACGCTTCCACGGGCCAGATGGGGGAACGAATCCTCATCAGTCCAAGGGTACCCTGTGTGCCAAGCCTGAGCCCATTGAGGCTCAGAACCCCTACTGCATATCGTCCAAGAGACTCAAAATGATGGCCTCACAGCAGAGCAACGTTTCCACAGGCCAGATGGGGGAACAAATCCTCATCAGTTCCAAGGGTACCCTGTGTGCCAAGCGTGAGCCCATTGAGGCGCAGAATCCCTACTGCATATCGTTCAAGAGACTCAAAATGATGGCACGCCCACAGAACAAGAGTTTTGGGGAGGACAGTTTTTGATTCTGGGGATATAGATAATAGGTAATAATGGAATTCAACTTTGATTACAGATGGTACTGGAAGGCTTTTCTGTTCCCCTTGCTCTTTATAATGGGGGCTATTTAATGTTTACCCAAAGAGAAACAATGGATATGGCTTGGAAATGTCCGGGTTAGGAAGATCAGGGGCCCAGACCAATGCAAATTGCTGAGCTCCTGATTAGGGCCTGCAACCAACAAAGGTTCAGGGGTTCCTGTCAGTAGATACACTCACTGATTAGTCTTAGAAGTTACAAGGCTTGGTAGGGATAGGAATGACATTTGGGGTGGGGTTTACAGCCCTCTTGACCACTAGTTGTGCCGGAAGGGTTTAGTGGCACCTGGCCGTAGAAATGGGTAAGTTGAGAACTGTTTGATGTTTAATACTGCTGGCTGGTCTTTCTTATTAGTTCCAATGTATGACTGGGATACAATGGGATTAGAGGCTTCCATGGATGAGGGACAATACATAGGGGGGTAGGGCTCTGCATTCTGCAAGACGTTGAGAGGACTGATACCCAAAACATGTATATGGAGAGGCTGGGATCCAGGTATAAGTTTATAACTTGGAATGTGCGGGGACTGAATAATCCAACGAAGCACAATAGGGTACTTCAGTATTCAGAGGTATTGTGTAGCAATAGCATTCCTACAGAAGACCCACCTATGGGAGGATTGTTTCAAATACTTGAAGAAATTATGGCGAAGCCAGATATTTGCTACCTCCTACTCAGGATATGCTAGAGCGGCATTGATTTGAGTAGCTCCAGGGATCTAATTTAAACCCTCCTGGGTTATCTGAGATAAGGCAAGTCGATATGTTGTCCTAGAAGGGGTGATAGATGCACATAACCTGTGTCTGCTCAATGTATATGCACCCAAAACGGATGATGGTGACTTTATAGGGTCCGTTGTAAAAGTCATGCAAATATCATCAGACTCAGAGGTCATTCTAGTGGGCGAACTCAACTGCTCCATAGACAGTGGGTTCAATAGATTCCCCTCCTAACCCACCAGCGTAGGTGTAAAACCACAGCCTTATTGCAGGCACAGAAAAGTCTTTAGATAATTGACATTTTGCACTAGTGTCACCCGGATACGTGCACATATTCCTGTTACGCCCCAGCCACAGCCGCACACAGCCGGCCTAGACCAGTGATTCCCAACCTGTGGTCTTGGGACCCATGGTGGTCCACGAAGCCTCCCCGAGGGGTCTGTGAATGCTTAGAAACTTAACAAATAGTAACAGATTAATAAAGTGTATTTAGATTAAATGGCTAAATGTATAACTGAAAATGTTAAAACATACTTTGAATGTCAAAGAATTTGAAATTGGAGGCAAAAAATTAAATTGTTATCCTCAAACTTATTTGTGGGAGCGGTGCAGGTGCATCAAACAGATAGTATGGATGATGTGTAACTTCAATTAAATTTAGAAAACCTCCGACCTTACTATTAAAATTAAAAAACGTATTTATTTTTTTTGGTTGCAAATTAAATAAAATGTGTTATCATTTTCGTATGTGTTTGATGGAATGCTTGTTTCTGTATTTTCTGTGTATTGTTTTATGGTTCAAATCATCTGCAGTGTTTAAGCTTGTGCGCCCAGCTTCCAGTAATGACTCAGTGGTGGGTTCCAGGATTCCAATATTGATTCACTGGGGGTCCCTGGGTTACAGTAATGCTAAAGTGGGGGTCCACAGAAATCAAAAGGTTGGGAACCTCTTTCTTAGACTACTTTTTTGTGCAAGTGACAGTTACACAGAGGTTATAGATATACAATATGTGGCCAAGTATCTATCAGACCACTCACCACTCCTGCTCACCTATTCCTTAGTTCGGCAGTCACTGAGGATGCCACTTTGAAGGCTTACTGCTGACACTGCGATGGACCCGGTATTCCGGGATTTGATATTGAAAGTGCTGACCCAACATTATGAGGACAATTGGGAAATGGCTACTAGGCGAGAAGAGGGATGGGATACCATGAAGGTGGTGATCTGAGGGGTGTGCCTGATGACCGCGTGGGGGTGAAAAGCACACCAGAGGCAGACCTTGCCTGACAGGAAAAGGAACTTGAGCGATTGGGAACCTGCTTCCCTCAAACCCTTTCACATTGAAAGACTGGGATAGGCAGAGACTGAAGGTATGTGATCTATGAGACCAAGCAGAGAAGCACACTAGGAATAAAGCAAGTAGAAAATGGTATCTTGGAGGGGATAAGGCAGGAAGGATGCTGGCATGCTTGATTAGGGCAGACTTGGCACCGCAACCTGTACAAACAATCAAAAACCCAGAGGTAAGTGAAATCCACACACAACAGGCCATCAATACTGCAGTTGCAGCACATTTACGAAAAGTATATACAACACCCTACCATGGTTAGAAGTCACAGGAACTGTCCGAATATTTAGGGAAACTCCCGCTGAGGTGCCTAGACCCAGGGGAGAGGGAGTCATTTGAGGCCCCAGTCTCCAAACAGGAAGTACTTGGAGCGGTGAATGCCTTAAAGCCTGAAAAATCGCTGGGAAGTAATATGTTTCGACAGAATTTTATAGAAGTTTCCCCTCAGATCCCACTGGATAGATTGCTGGTGGTATTTGCTGAGGGGCTAGACAAGGGAGAACTCCTGCACTCGATGAGGAAAGCATTAATAACAGTAATCCCGAAGCCTGGTAAGAACCCCGTGGAGACTGGCTCCTACTGCCCCATTTCCATGTTGAATGTCAACCTTAAAATCCTTAGTCCCCGGCTGATCCATGACGATCAATCATGTTTTATCCCACACAGAAATACCCTTTGTAACTTGCATCGTCTTGCGCACATTTTGTACTCGCTGGACTGCAAGATGATCCATACGCACTTGCCTTTTTAGATATTGAACAGGCATTTGATTTGGTGAGGTGAGAGTATATCTGGCATGTGATGGCCAGGCTGGGACTCAGCCTATTCTATATTAAATTGGTTAAAGTACTTTATACAAATCCAAGGGCGAGGGTCTGCACAGGACGATATGTATTGGCTCAGATACTGTTGCAATGTGGCACATAGCAGGAATGACCCTATCCCCCTTGTTTTTTGCCACGGCAATGGAGCAATTAGCATGTAGACTCCATCAGACGCTTCGGGTTGGGGAGTAACAGTGGGAAACACTGATCACATAGTCTCACTATCTATGCTGATGATGCCATGATCTTTGTGCGCCAACCAGATATCTCGTCCTGATAATATTAAATGTAATGATTGAATTCTGGGAGCTGTCGGGATGCTGGATAAAACTGGCCCACCTCCCCAATTTGGGAGTGCTATGGACGGTCGATAAGGTAAAATATTTGTCTGTCCCCTTTACCTAGGATCAGACCCAGTTCTATGACTACAATATGGGCCATGTTCTGGTAAACCTGTGACCCTCTATCCTGTTCTTGAATTCGTTACACCTTTCGCCAATGGAGAAAATAGCACTCATAAAAATGGTGGTGTTGCCACGGTGTCTCTATGTCATGCGGAATGCTTTTTATGAACTGCCCTGTGCAGTGATCAGAGAGCTATACACATTGGGCCAGATGCATCAAACATTGTTTTGCGATCTCAAAAATGCATTTTGGTATGTATCAAGTCCAATTTTCGATTTGGTAACTTGTTACCGAATTGGATTTGTGACTACATACCGATTCGGTATTAGGAAGGGGCGTGTCACAGGCATCCCTTCCTAATATCAAATCGCAGAGGTATATGTGATTGTTTTGTGACCGTGAATGCAGTCGCAAAACAATCGCAGTTAGCACCAACTTCAAATTGATGCTAACCCATTCGCAAAGGGAAAGGGGTCCCCAAGGGACCCCTTCCCCTTTGTGAATACATGTGAAAAAAATGTTTACGAGCAGGTAGTGGGGGACTGTGTGCTTTCGTACGACTAGGGCTGATGATGTTTCCATTCTAATCTGTATTACATATTCGAAACACAAGGGCAACAGTTCAACTAAGTGAAGACAGTGATTCTGAAGTTCCGTTATTATCTAGATCAGAATATGTAATCTTAGGTCTTTCCATGGAAGGAGTTCTAGGATTAGCTGTTCATAATACTCGAGTTATTAACACCCTAGCATGTTTGATGGTTAAAAATATCAATAATACATCTATTGCTTTGGCAGAATTATTTCTCGATATACAAAGCACTAGGAAAGCTGCTTTGCAACACAGGGCCGCTATTGACTACTTGCTTTTGAATCACGATCATGGCTGCTCATAATTTCAAGGAACATTTTGTTTTAACCTATCAGATCATTGTAAATCCATCCAGTCTCACATTGTGGCCTTGCACAAATTGGTGAAGGAAGTGAAGCAAGATGTAGACAAAGGGTGGTGGGACTGGTTATTTAACTGGCTGCCTGATTTTGGTCAACTTCATTCTATTTTAGGTGGAATACATATAGTAATTTGTATTATAATAATGCTATGTTGCTGCATCCAATGCACACCTAATCTCATCTCTATGTTCCGACCCAAAAATATTGATTTTAAACCAGTGCGCCATGAGAGCCAATGGTCAAAGTGTGGAGAATGATGCTATTTAAAGTTAGCCATCATTTGACCATTGACTATTTTGTGTGAGTGAATCTATTTTGTGCCCTGCTGCCGTGCAGGTGTTTTTCCACACAAATCTTGTTTTCCACACTGAACGTGTTTGCTCTCTTCTCACCAGAACAGAGTCATACCATGCTAGAACATATTATGGGGGATGTGTCTGTGATGGGAAAGTACAAGGCTGAGAATATTTTCATCGGAGAAAGGTACAGAATGCACATTTAGGCCTAGACAGTTTTTTGCGTATTTTTGACACAGACCAAGTGCAGCCAACGTTTGAATTCCAAAACAGAAGGGAGAATGGTTACTAGAATCTTCCTCTTGAATTAGTTTATGGTATAAAAGACGAGGCAACTTAGCGTTGAGACAGAGGAACTCACCTGTGGAGTGGACACACTGCCTAGGAAATCCCATTTGGAGAAGGTCTCCTGCCCCAGCTGTTTGAGGGTTCACCGGCTTGGTGCTGGCAAGGATGATAGATTTAACCCCCATGGTGATGCATTTTAATTCTTAATTATTTAGCTTATGTATATATAGACTCACTGCTGATGTATTGTACAATCTGTGATTGTTTAACTGCTGTGATTATTCTGGCATATGCATGTGTATCATTTCGGTTAAATGCTTGTTTTCATTTATTAGTGTGCTTTCATTTGATATCTGGGAAGTGGCTTAATAAATTAATTACTCAGACTAAGAGTGCTGCATTCCTTGGCATAATTTCCTCTTAATTCAAACAAGAGAAGAACAGGTTTCACCAAGTCCTATATGCAACATGACAGCAAACAGGAAGTCCCATCGAATGAAATCAAAAACTTTTTCTAGATCAATTGATAATAGCGTAGCGTTGGGGCAGTGGCTCAGCTCTGGGTAATGCATAACATGGAATAATCTACGTAGGTTAAGGAAGGTGCCTGTGCTAAGTGAGGATTAACCCGTTTTGATCTGAGGGTATTAACACTTGCAAATGTGATGCTAGTCGCATTGCAGAGTCTTGGGGAGAGGGTTCACAAGTGCCCCCCTAGTTGACTTTGGCAGCGTCTTCAGCCAGAAGGAGTCCGCATATAGTGTCTCCAATCTGCGGCCAGTACCAAAGACAGCATTGAATTCCTCCAGTAGGCCATCACTTGAAGGCCGCCCAAATTTCGTGGACTGTCACTGGACTGTCTAATGCCTCCTGTGCTTCAGGGTCTATTTTATTTAAAGGTATGGGGACAGGTAGGCATTAACCGCTGTTTCGGTATGGTATTCAGGACTACTATATAATTTTTCATAGTATTCTCAGAATGAGGTATTGATGTCTTTTGGAGAATAGGAGATGGATCCATGGTCTCTCCGTATTTGCATATTGGGCCATCCCTTAGAGGGTGAGGTCACTAGCCACACCAATAGTTTCCCCGCCCTGCCCTCTTCATCATGAGCTTTAGTTATATAATCTTTGTAGTTCAGGCAGCCCAAGCATATTTTGTGGTATTCTTCTCTGGTTATTCTATATGAGACATCTACCTTGGTCTCCCCTCCCAGCTTATTATCTAAGCTATGGAACCGGTCTTCCAGTGTCCAGAGCTCCGCCTCCAGTACCTTCTTGGTTCCCACTCTATGTCCTATACAATGTCCCCAGACTACCACCTTCAATGCATCCCCTTCAAGCAGGGTGGTAGAAGCTGTTCCCTGGTTGGGTTGAAAAACATCTGTGTTAGTCATCTCCAGGGAGTCTCAAACGGGGTGTTTTCTAATAGCTGGGGGTCAAGATGCCACAAGGGTATCACTGGGCGTTCTGGCATAGGGCAGTATTTTAGTAACAGCAGATTGTGGTCTGAGAAAGGTGCACCTCATGTATTCAGTGTTTAGCATCTGGCCTCCCATGTGGGTGGCACATGAGAACATGTCTAGTCTGGTGTGCATTTTATATACTGGAAAGTAAAATGAGTATTCACGTGTCTGACTATACTGCAGCCTCCAAATCTTTAACAGGTCCCAATTAATGAGCCACTGCCTTAGTTCCTCTGGGAGCTTATGGGCTGGGGCTCCCAACAGCACCTGTCTATATGGAGTTTTATTACACAGTTGAAATCTGCCCCCAGGAGTAAGTTTTCAGTTCCCATGGTGGCCAGTGGCGTGAACAGCTCCTGGAGGAATGTCATTTGGTCTTAATTTGGGGCATATACACTACCCAAGGTAATCCCTTGGCCCATCAGCCTACCCTTAATCAGAACATATCACCCTTCATTATAAGTCAATGTATGTGTGTGTTCAAAGGGGTGGTGGCCCTTACCCAGATCAATACTCCATGGGACTAGGCTGAGTATGATACAGCATAAATGTGTCCTTGCCACCTGCGGTGTAGGCAATTTCTCTAGTGAGTAGATGGGTCTCTTGTAACATGACTGTCTGTTTGCCTCATCGTCGGAGATATCTATTTATATTATGCCATTTAGCGGCTGATCCCATCCCCCTAATGTTCCAGGAAATAATAGTTAGAGCAGTACCCAATTTGGTCCCTCTGATAGTGGTTATGTGGGGACTAGACATCTATTGTTTGGTATACCTCTCCCAATTCGCATCTCCCACTAATGAATATGTGCGCCCAGGATCAACCTGTGTAAGACCCAAAACAAACTTCCATACCCAAGGGCAGTCCAGCAACAGCAGACCATACAAACCTGTAATACAAAAACATTAGTACAAGAGTACCACTTACAACCACTAGGTAACGGTAACCTTCAGGGGGTAAGCAAATAAGGAGTCCGTCCCAGGGTCCTACTCCAGTCTCGATCATCTCAGTTGAGGTAGTTAAGAGAAGCCCCAGAGGTCTAGTCCGGGAGGACCCCTCCATATTGGGGTCTGTCATATTATGCCACTCCAGCCGGGACCTCCGGCATGTGGCGTCAGTCATGCAGCCAAGGAGTTCCTGGAAGTGTAGTACATTGGCCTTAGGTTAAAACAGTACTCTGGCTGTCTGTGGGGTCACATCAGGTGGAGTGTTTCCAGATAAGTATGAGTCTTCTGAGTCTAAGACGCTCGAGCTATGGTCTGATGAGTTCTCAGTGCCTTCCACTGTTTGTTGAGTCAATATCATATCTGCTACGGCTTGTAACGCTGCAGCTCTCATGCGTTCGGTTTGTGTAGAGGAGGGTTTCTTCAGTGAAGAATCCCTAGGGATGTCCCAGGTCATTTTTCTGAATTGTCGCTGAGCTCTTTTGGGCTTATCTTTGGACATTGGGCATGCCGTTCCTGATTTATACAATTCAAGCCATGCCAAGGCCTCCTCCAGTGTTGCACAAAAGTGTGTGCCTCCATCCTGGATGATCCGTAGCTTCACAGGGAAGACGAAGGAATATTGTAATCCTTCTTCGCGGAGGGCTTTTTTAACATTTTGATAGGATGCTATCTGTGTCTGCACCTTTGTAGTGAAGTTGGGGAACAACAGAACCTTCCCATTCCCCAGTGTGTAGGTGCCATTGTCTTGGGACTTCTGAAGTATGGTGTCTCTATCTTTTAAATACAGAAGATTTGCCGCCACTGGGTGGGGTGGGTGGCCTGGGGCTAGGGGCCTTGCTGGTACTCTATGGGCTCTTTCCAGAGCAAAGAAGGGTATGAGACTGTCAAAGGTCACTGTTGTCTTTAGCCAGGATTCCAGGAATGTCACCACATCCGTACCCTCTGCGCCCTCCGGGAGACCTACCACTCTTCTGTTATTACAACAATTGCACCCTTCAGCATCTTTGGCTCTTTGTTCTAACACTTTGACCTGATCCATCAGGACTTGAGAGTGTAACGTGTTCTGGTCTAAGCTCTTCCACCTCGTGTTTCACTGTCTTTACCCTTTCTGTCAATTTATTATGCTCTGCACGAAGGAGGCCTAGGTCCATGGAGACAGCGCCAATATCTTCTTGCACAGCCTGTTTGGTGTCTGCTATGGCAGCTAATACTTTGTCCAAGTGTGAGTGGATGAATAAGTCATGTGAGGCGTCGGTCTCTGCTTTTTCTCGAGTGGGTGTAAGAGTGCCCGTTGGGTCAGCAGTGCCAGGCATCTGTTTATTTATTCGTTTACCCATGGTAGTTTCTGTTTTATCTATAGCGAATCACTGTTGGTTTAGCCACGTCAACAGGTGATTTATCGAAGGTCCAGTGGAAGCGTTTTTTGTTAAGGGGTTAATGTCTCAGGAGTGCAGGGGACTGGCCAGCCCACTACTTGAAACTGTAAATTCCCCTAATCCAAAGAGGGAGGTCTAGTCCCCACCATATCCAAAGGGAGTGCACACAGTGGTGGGTAGGCAATTGTCATTTTGTGCAAACAGTCAAAGAGATAGGACCCCAGATAAGTTTTCAGAGCAAAGGCTTCAGTTGTGGTTAATTAGGTTAGGGAAGGCTAAGTCTCCTCCATGTGTATCTGGTCGCGCGTACCTGCATTGCAAAAAGAGTCACAATTTGAGGCCCGTACTTTATGCCTGTCTCGCTTTTTCTGTTGAGGGCCCCTCCCCTGTCTCCGTATAAAGTCGCCACCACCAGGGCTTCCGGTCAGTTGTCGGCTAGACCGTCACAATGGGTAAAGCCTGACGGTGCAGTACTCGTTTTTCACCTTGTCACTTTCAACTGATTGTGTCTTGACTGCATATGGGAAGATTATGCACTCTCTACTTCAGTGTCGTCATGGAGTTGCAAGTCTCTGGTGCATTCACAACTCCCAGTGTGATCGGGCACCGCAGTCAAGGAAATACAGAGTCGCTCTTCCAATTTATCCCCATATGCAGCAGGTTGGGAATCTAGGACTTTCGTGCAGTGATCTCAGCCGTGGTGGCCCATCTCCACCATTTTGCCTGGCAGTGCGGGCCGGTTGGTAGACTTGTGCTCTCTCCCGCTAACGGGCCCCGTAGTTTAGTCCGGAGGCACGGGGTGGGTTTCAAAGTCGAATTGCACATGGGGGTGACTCCCGGGCCCAGGGCCCACTACGGTTAATACAAGATTTTTGTACGGCCAGAGTGGAGCTCCAGGCTCACGCGTCCGTCCTCATCGGTGTCCAAACCACGCCCCCATTAAAACCTTTGTTAATAAAATTTACATTTTAAACTATTCACTCATCCTCGTGCCAAATCCAACCAGTATCTGTGTGTACCTGAGTAGTAGATGGTTGGTATTTCTGTCATTCTCTGCCAGCATGTACATTACCTCTAGGGAAAATCTACCAACTGGACCCTTTAGTACCCAGGATGGGCACCCCTAGCTTAGCTTAGTTCCTGCCACCCACATTTCCCACGCCTCACAATGAACATGGTATCTCACCTATGTGGGTGAGCCTGGTCTCGCAAAGAGGCGGGGTCAAAGACACAGTGTGGCAATAATAACAAAAGAGGGTAGCTACAATTTTTAGGAATGTGTTCGACAGACACGAATACCTGTTGAGAGCCATACAAGTCACCACACCCTGGACTTCCCCGCATGTCTAGTTCTAAAGAATGTGCAGGTTTGCTAGGTTCCCCAAGGTGCTGGCTAAGGTAGGGCCCAAAATCCATAGCAAGGCACACTGCAAAAAAAAGGATCAGTTTTCATTTTTAAAATGAGATGTGTCCATTTGCATTCTAGGCCCTTTCCTGTGCTGGCACTAGCTCTACCCATAGAAGTGAGGTAACATTTTTATCGAGAGGCTTGGGGGGATGCTGGGTGGTAGGAAATTTGAGGCTTCTCACAGATTCCAGACGTTTTCCTCGCAGAAATGCAAGGAACGTGTATTTCTAGTCAAAGTTTGAGGTTTGCAAGGGCTTCTAGCTATGAAAACCTGGTGCGGCCCACACAAGTTATCCTGCCCTGGATTTCTCTAGATGTCTAGTTTTCTAAATGTACAGGTTTGCTAGGTTTTCTTAGGTACCAGCTGAGCTTCGGCCTAAAATCCACATCTAACAACATTGAAAAAAGGGTCAGTTTTCACTGAAAAATGTGATGTGTCCATATTGTGTTTTGGGCTTTTTCCTGTTGCACGGCTAGGCCTACCTGCACATTTGAGATACCATTTTTATTGGGAGGCGTCGGAATACAGAATAGTAGAAAATGTGTAATTACCAATTGTATTTGTACCATCCAAATGTAAGCCAGTGTGTAGGAAAGATGAAATTTTTTTAAAAATGCCCTCCGAATCACATGGTTCTATGGGTACCCACAAATTTGTAGATGTACAAATACCCACTAATCCTAAACTCCGTATCTAGTGTCGATTTCAGAAATACATAGGTTTCTTGGCACCCATTTTTTTGTCTTTATATTTTGCCACATGTATTGCTCCATACCCGGTACACAACGAAAAAAACATTTTAAGGTGCAATTCAGTTGTTGACACTGGGTACCTCAGGTCTTGAAAAACCCTCCAAACTCTGTATATCCCTGCAACCAGAAAGGCCAAGCGGATACAATAGTATATTGCTTTTTTACATTGGCCATTGTGACAAGAAGTAACAAATGAAAACATCACAAATGTCCATTTCTTCCTACTCATTTTTAATATTTCATTTCAAAAGTTAGTTTCTTTGGGAAAAGCTTGAGGGAGCCACACAACTGACCTCTTGATGTGCTCAGAATTCTGTCTACGTTTCAGAAATCTATAGCTTTCCCCCATTACATATGGACTTCACCACAAAATTGGAAGTCGGTTGAAAGCAAAACAAATAAGAAAAATAAGGAAAAATGGGTTCCCTCTTTGAAAAATATCAGAACTGTGCTTAAAAATGGGTTTTGTTACTCAGCTCTGTGTGTTCCTGAAAGCCAGGAAAATTAGACTTTAGCATAGGAAACCTTGGGTTGATGCCATTTTTAGGAAAAGAAACAGACACTTTTTTACAGAGCACATTTTTTCTCTGTTTTCCAAAAAACAAAATGTAGCAATATTTTGGCTATTTTTTCTGTCCTCTCCAGGGTAATCATCAAACTTTGGGTACCTTTGGAATCCACTGGATGTTGGAAAAAAGGACGCACTTTTGGTCAGAATACCTTAAGTGGAAAAAAAAGTTATGGGGCTTAAGCATGAACTACCCCAGATAGCCAAACAAGGATTAGTATTATAGAGGGAAAAGGCTTAGTAGCCAGGAGGTTTATACTTGGTGGAATGTTTATTTACAAGTATTCCCATGTGTTTCATGATTCATGGCTTGATTATTTTATCTCCAGACAGTTATCCACTGGTTGGAGAGGGAACACGACGCTCATGTCACCTTTCGGAATAAAACCTATGTTTGAGTTTTCTTTGCGTGTCCTTTTGTTTGATCACAAAACAGGTCGAAGAACCACCTCTACATGATTCCGCATCCGATACATTTGCCACCATTTGCTGAGGCTACATTCAAAACCCAAAACATCTCCTTTATTCCCAGTTCTCTAAACCAGCACAAAAGTTATCAAGCTGCATACATGATCCAGTTGTAAACTGTAATTTCTAACACACATCCTTTCAATGTTTTGGCGCAGCGATATTTCTTCTCCCCAAACCTGTGCGTTTCCTAGTTCTCCCTCATGCTCAAGGCTGCACGTGTTTGTTCACATACATTTTTCCTCACTGCATTCGAAATCACTGACAACTCACTATACCTTCTCATCCTTCAGCTCCAACCAAGTTTCCTTCATTTCCACACAATTTTAAGGTTTCAAAAACTAAGCAATCTCCTTGTGATTAAACGCTGATTTTTCTCACTCTTTCTGAGTCACTCACATTAAGTTTCACATTTCAAGCCTTCACCCTTCTATTCGTTTAGAATCTCAAATGTCTTAGTTTTCTTATTACTCAATCCCCCTTCCTATACCTTTTACAGATCCATTAATTCCTTAGTCATCTTGGCATGGGACATTCTGGACGTCATTAAACAATGTATCATCAAAGCTGTCGTGATAAATTGTTAATAATGTTCAAAATATTGTATATTCTTAAAAGTCCGCTTTTAACTGAAACGGAAATATTCAACCGTCGAGTATCTTTAAGATCATTACTAACCTACCATTTCCTACTCCTCCTGTAATGCTGTAGACATATTCAGGTATTTTTTGCTTCAGTTTTTAAACCGAAACCACCCGAGTAGCATTGAAAGTAACTCACTCACCTGGTAAACCTTTGAAATTTAAAACATCTGTCAGAAATGCAATCACAACTTTACAACCTTTAAAATGATGATGCCCACAAAATGGTCATAAGCCATTCAGAATGATCCTTATTACTAATGCATATTTTAAGTAACTTACAAAGGGCCTGAAATGTCCAAGAAAAACTTGCTCTTGGTCCTTCCACTACCTTCATGAGAAAAGGTGGGATGATTTGCTACTTGTTGCTCATCACTTCATAAAATACTCTTCTGACTTGTCCAGCGCTGGGCACACAAATTTGTACATAATAAGCTTATGGCCAGTCCTAGTTGACATGGCCGTTATTTCTAGGTAAGTTAGTGACCATAACGTTCTGGGCTTGACATTGAGAGCCCCGGGAGATTCTCTTCAGAAAACCACACATGAGCTCTTAGACATAAGGTTGGTTCCTACCAACAATCGGCGTAGACCTAAATGGAGTGTGGTGGCAGAGTCAGAGGCAACCATGGGGAAGGTGTTCGAGATTGTGATTGCCGGATTGGATGCTGTGGTAGCTGAGAATGTTACCAGTGATCAATACGACTCTTAGTTGAACTTGTGTACGATTCACAATTTTATGTTTGCTTCCTTCAGGAATTTATTCTTGAAAGAGTCTAAATGTATCCCAAACAGAAAGAAAGAGGGCACATGGTGCACCAAATCAAGTAGAGCTGCTAGACAAACTCTGCCAGAATCCATCAAAGCAGGGTTCAGAGACGCCATTCAGACAGCTAGGTCACTTTATAAAGCCACTATCTCTAATGCAAAAAGAGCCTCAGAACTTGTTAAATGGGACTCAATATTGAACGTCATTAAAGGCAAAGACTATTGCACTTTCTGTCGAATAGTCGCCGATGCTTACTCAGGAACCCATGCTCCTCTTGATAGTAATATTGCTGCAGTTGCATGGGTTGAGCATTTTTTTCCCAGTTATATTTAGGGGATGTAGCCCAGAAATTAACCCAGTTATATATAGGAGATGCAGAACAGGAACTGACCTGAGCTTAGTCTGCCAATCAGGAAACTAGGGTGGAGAGAAGTAAATCTCCTGGTGCAGTTTCTGTTGGGTCCACTGCTGAAGAATTACCCTGGGCTAGGTCCATCGTCCAGGGGACTAGGTTGTAGAGTAGTAAACTTTGGGTGTGGCTTCTGTTGAGTCCCTTACTGAATTAGTGCCATAACTGGTTCTTCATATATTGAGTATAGATATCGCTAGAGCCCTGGATTCGATTGTTCCTAACACAAGTGCCTGGTGATCTGTTTAAGTCATTTAAAGGCATATAGTGCCCTGATTTTGTCCTGTTTTTTACACTGTATTGACTGGTCCATCTATGCTGCCCACTTGGGCTAGGGCAGAGATTGTTCCAATTTTTAGGAAGGGTTGTAAGTCTCTTCCCACCAACTACAGCCCAGTTAGTCTCACTGACAGTTCACAAAAGCAGTCGTATAGTTCTGAACAGGCTGAGCGAGTTGATGATTGATTCAAATGTTCTGACTCTACTACAAGCTGGCTTTAGGGATGGTATTGGAACAATTGATCAGGTATTCTGCCTGCAGTAGTTGTACTGGAAGTGTGTTTCTCTGAGAAGAGACAGACTTTATGTTATTTTTCTGGACCTTCAGTCTGCCTTTGAGTTTGTCTGTATAGATTCCCTATGGAGGGTGTTGATGGAGACGGAGGTCCCCGCCTATCTCCAAAACCTATGCCCAGGTCACATGTGAGTCTCAGGAGGAGCTAACGGACACAATTCCTGTAAATTGGTGAGTGAGGCCAGGGTGTGTGTTGGCTCCAACCTTTTTTCTTCTCTATCTCAATGATCCAGTATCCCAGCTGGAGAAATGTGAGGGTGATCCTCTGTGTCTTTCTGGGGTTAAGATTCTGACCCGACTGTTTGCAAATGACACCCTCTGTTATCTAAATCCCCTATGGCAGTGGTTCCCACCCTGTGGTCTGCGGACCCCCAAGGGTCATGACACATTCCCAGGAGGTCTGCAGGGGCCTCTGACAAATGTGCATGTTTTATATTTATTACTTTCTTTGTTTAGCAGTTTTAAAAGCATTGCAATATTCCTTGTACATCCAGCAACTTTCAGCCAAAAATAAAAATGTCAAGATAACTCTAGTGATTAAGGTACCTGCTGGAGAGAGATGGGAGTTTTGTGCAGTGGCAGTTTTGACTCAAAGATAGTGCAGATGGTTAATATGCCTGCTGCAAAGAACGTGTATCGTGCAAAAACAATATTTAATATACATAGCACAGTGGGTTACTGCTTTTGTCACAAAGATTCTTTAGTTACTGTGCAGTTCATAAGTTACAATCATAATCTAGCACAGTGAGCTATGAACTGCCATTAAAGAGCTGCATGCAAACTGCATCGCACAAATTAGAAAGTTGTTTTTTCCCAGTCTTTCATTCTCTTTATGCTGTTAAAAAAGGTTTTCTTGCATAGAAATACGTTCTTATTATTAAAGTCAACACTAACAACTGCATTGTGCTCTGAATCCTGAGTTTGTGCTTCTCCAGTCCAAGCACTCTTAAAAAAGGCCTACCAGTGTGGATGACATGTGAATCCTACACCTTGTAGTCCCCGATAAAGTGCTCTAAACAAATGAAGTGCTATAAAACAAATAAATTACATGTGACAGAGAGGCTAGGGAGAGATGAGAGGCCCTTATGGTTTTACTTCCTTCCCCCACCACATATTTAAATAAAAAAGCTTTTTCAGATGTTATTTACCTAAAAACTAAAAAACAGAAATCGCTTGTGAAATGTTGAATCTGACCTGAGGATTTAACTTACCTAAATAAAATCAAACATTGAAAAGTTAGTCCCTGAGACGCAGTGCCAACCTTCCCATTAAAATGTTTACATTTTGCATATTTTTTCAATAGAAAATAATTATATCTTTAGTAATTTGAGTATTTGTTTGGTGTGTACTTGCTCCTGTATTTTTTGTGAATTACTGTTTTAATGTTTGAAATTTAAATCCTACAAATTGCTTGGGGGTCCCCTGCCACCAGTAATGATTCACTGGGGGTCTTCAGGAGTCAGAGCTTCTGAACTGTTAGGGTTCTTCTGCAGGTACCGGAGGCTGGAGATTAACCTCAGCAAGGGTAAATATATAGTATTTAACCCCTGTCCAACATCCCGCTCCAATCCAATTTTTGATCGTGTAATTTTGGAGCATGTCCAGTTGTTTCATTATCTGGGGAGCACCCTCACAGAACACTTTGGACATCCCATGCCCAGAAGCCAAACTCAAACTGGAGCAATATTGTGGGGGCATCTTGAGGGCACAATGTTAGGTTAGTTTCAGTTTGTTGGCTTACTTTTCCTCTTTCTTTTCCGCGCTATGCGCTAATTGCTCTCTTACTGTTTTTTTTTTTATGTTGGTTGCTTTCGTGTTTCCCCACGCATTCATTTCTGGACTGTGATGATAGCGCAACATCAACTGGAAATTATGGCCTTCTTATTTTTGCACTGTTGGAATATTTAAAATTATGGAAAAAATGAAAACAAACCACCTCAATACTTCACCTTCACATGATACAAGGACGTAAATACAAGAGATATAGGTGGATATTTGGACCGAGAATCACAGAAAATAAACGTCTTGATGGATTGTTGATGGCTTACTGCATTAGTATTCCACTGAGATACTGTCCAGCCTTTAAAAGCAATCAGTGGGAAATTGCGTCAGCCCTGCTGCACTTTCACAGCACACTGCATTTTCATTGGATGACTGTTTCCACGTTCTGTGATAAGGACGAGCCAAATGGTGCACTTAGGTGCGCCGGACTATTTACTACACAGTTTGCAATGCATTAGCTCTACTTGAAATTGTCCAGTTGTTCAGAACAATTTCCATCCATGCAGCAGCTCTGTTCCACCCTTCATGACACGATGAGTACCTATAACATAGGTCATTGCCTCCTTGGTGTATTCTGCCTCTGTCTCACCTTTAACTTCGCTCACGTCTTCAGCGTTCCCCTCTCCGGGCCTACGCTAGGCATTTTTTTCTCATTTGAATTTTCCAATGAAAAGGCTCGTTCTTTTCGCTTTCCAGTTTTGTGTTGAGCACGTTGCCAATGTGTAAAATGTTTTTCAACCTTACAAAGCCTGCACTGTGCAAAGCGACAGACAAGGATGGGGGAAAACCGCAAAATGTACCAAACTTGCATTATGGGTCGAAATGTGTTTGTGGGTCACAGTGCATCATTGTAATTCATTGTGGGCCCTTAAGAGAGTGACAGAGCTCCTCCTTGGAATTTGCTTTGAGATTTGTTAATTGTTTGCAACCGCTGGAAGCATCATCATGTTACTGAGTGCCCTAGTCAGTAGATAAACATTTTGACAATGGAAGCTGTCACTGAGGACAGTTTCCATCACACAAATGATAGCTGTGGGCATCGAGGGAGCCAACAGCAATCCTATGGACCCTTGCATGGTTCCTCCTCCTACAATGAGCCAGTGTTTCACTATTGTAGCCAGTGGGGTAGGAAGGGTGCCTGCCTATGCTAGTGACATAGGAGGGGTGCTTTCCGTCCTGCTGTAGGGCTCACAGAACAGGTGGTGCAGTGGTCCCATCACTTCCTGGTAAACCATTAACTTTTGTAAATTTACGTTAAAACATTATTACTCCCCCCCCCCACTTCTGACACTCACTCCAGCTTGCTTTCGATGCATTGTCAAAGAGCGCAGATGTCTTTCATATGGTATGAACATGGCCCAATTTTACGGAGTACTGGCATGCCATTGCAAATATGCTTACCCGTATCCTTTGCAAACAAGTAATGATGACCCCTGGAGTAGCCTTATTGGGTATTGTACATGACCCTCTGGTGGGATTAGCCACAGTTCTAGCCAAAAGAGACATCACTCGGTACTGGAACTCCCTGTGGTCTCCCAAATTATCAGCGCGACGAACTGTCATGGACTGGTGTACAAAACTGGAAGAATCAATTTACTCAGCTAGGGGCTGCCCCCGCCAACATAGCAAATGTTGGTGTTGCTGAAGGGAGTATAATAGTCTGTGTAGTGAAAACTGTGTTATTTGAAATCATGTCCTCTAATGTGGAGTGTTTTACAACCAGTTTGTAACCAGTGGTTTGATAGCCTCACAGCTGAACACATGCCTTATGAGACTGCAAAGTATTCAATAGAATACTGCCACAATGCTTGTGAATGTAAGTACCTACTTAGTATATAATTAAAAATGAACACTGCAGGGTCTTCATAATCCTTGCTGCAGAAGTCCAGGGCTGTTCTTGTACACCTGGGACGATCTTCTATAAGCATACTGAAAACCGCTGAATGAGAAAGCGGTTAGATACTGTGATCCAAGTGCTATATTTTGACTAAACAATCCATTACATATATCTGAAGTTGTTTTTTTATTTTTCTTGACTAGATCCATCATCAGTGGAGTGCTATGACAATTTCGTGCAATATGTGTGCATGTTTGTGGATTAAAATTTCTATAATCTGAAACTATTCGGTATGAATTGTCAGGTTTCAATACCAGAGAAAGGTGAGTGTTCATGGTTGAATAGTGCACTATTATATCTGTATATTGTAGCTGATCTAGAATAGCTTTTATATTGTGCTAAGCTTCTAGTTTATGAGGATATTGAGCCTGGATCTGCGGTCCACTCTTTAAGAGAATCACACGTGGAACACATTCTTTGTCCCACTCACGTTGGTTTGTATAAAATGCAAGATCCTGCTTTACGGCCTCCCTTTAACGTGTGTCCCTAATAAAAACCGGAGACCATTCTTCCTCTGTGAGGATAATGTCATAAGCATCTCTTAAATCAGAACACAATATAGCTTTAATTTTGCACAATATATCACAGTCAAGCTGTATTTCTATATCATTCACCCTGTCTGGAGTATTTATGTGTCCATCTGGTGTCTCAACCTGCATATATGCTTTAGTTGCAGTCACCACCAGTTGCTCCTTATAAGTCCAAATCCCATTCCGCAGAAGTATCCATTAATAGTATATGTACTGTCCTGAATTGGTTTTACTTACAGAAACCTAGACAGATTCCTCATCAGACCCTGATTTGAAAGACACGATACCCAAAGGATATAACATATTTAGAATTGATAGGCAAGAAAAGCGTGGAAGAGGGGCAGTGGTGGTCTATCACAATCATTTCAAGACAACTTTTAGCCAAGCCACACATCTGGACAGTGAAGACCTGCTATTGAGTTTCAAACTTAATAATATTTCTACTTTCAATCAGGCTTTACTTTACCCGCCACCGGGCCCCAAGGCGAGCTTAATACCATCCATTCGGACATTTATGGAGTCTAGCATTGAGTTGCCTAATTTCACCCTTTTAGGTGATTTTAACTTTTCTCTGAAACAAACTGAGAATCCAGAAACCAAGCACCTCACGGACTGCCTATGTAGTTTTGATTTACATCAGTTAGTCTCTCAACCCACTCACTGCGCCAACCATACATTAGATGGCATCTTCACAAATAATCCTGCGGTCATGTATAACAAAGCTGTTCCATTCATTTGGACTGAGCATAAAGCAATCTTCTTCAGTGTAAAATTCCCTCCAAAGAACCATGAGGATGTGAAAGTGTCCAAAGATATCAAAGTGCTCCCATGTTGCAAAATTGACAGCCTCAAACTTGAGGAAACACTGAAGAATAATAGTGTAGATGGCAGTATTAAAGAGGCCGTAACCAAATTTACTGGTTGGCTAGACGAGGCAGCCAAGAAACTGGCTCCTGAGAAAATTGAGAAACTGGAAGACAAATCCCTCTGCCCCTTGGTATATGTTAGAATTAAAAACATTAAAACGGAAATGGAAAGCCCAAGAGAGAAGGTGGAGAATAACTTACTGTGCAGAGGGAAAAACTAGATATAAGCCTCTCCTCGAACAATATAAAGCTCAAATCACCCTGGAGAAGTCACAGGACTTTACTGAAAAAAATCTGTGCAGCAAAAGACTCCACTAAAGAGTTATTTAATACAGTCACCTCTCTTGCTAAATGCAATAACATGAAGATCTCGGTCCAAGTCAAACATTTTGTAATAAACTAGCCGAGTTCTTCCAAGATGAGGTAAACAAGGTCTAAATGGAATTCTCATTAACTGACGTTAAGGATAGAATAGGTAATATCTCTTATCCCTTGCCTATGACTCAGATATCCTAACAGGAGGTTGAAGATTGCCAGATAGTCTTTGACAAACTTACATTATTCTCAGAAGAAAGAACAACTAGGCTTCGGAAAGAGAACAAAGGGTGACCTATGGAGATTATGTTTCAGAACCCTTCCATCTTCCATGTGGGGTGCGCCAAGGCTCATCTTTTCCCCCCACACTCTTTAATATATATGTTATCCCTCTGTCAAAATTTATCAGATCATTCAGCTTTGCGGTGGTGGCCTATGTCGACAGCACACAAATAGTGGTGTCTCTTTCTTCAGACTTAGAAGAAGTAGCAAGTAAATTTAGACAATGTTTAGTCAATATTACCCGTTGGATGCAAGAAATCTGTTTAAAACTGAACTCAGAAAAACATAAGTTATCTTATTCTGTGAAGATACCTTATTTTGGGATACATGCTGGTTGCCGTCAAACATCAGCCCCCTTCTGTGTCCAGTGCAGAAAGTAAGAAACCTAGGAGTGGTGTTCGATTAATAGCTCTGCTTTTCAAGTCAAATAAATCAGGTTACATTTTCCAGCATCCACTTGCTTAGAAATTTAAGGAAAGTATTTCAATACATTCCATTGGAAATGCGAAAAAGAAGTTATTGTTGCATTAATATTATCCAGAATAGACTATTGCAACACACTTTATTTGGGGACCCTTAAACGAGATCAACAAAAACTCCAATCCCTCCGAATGCAGCAGCCCCTTTACTATTCAAAGTGCCTAGGTATATTACAATATCCAAGGAGTTGGAGACTCTTCTTTGGCTGCCCGTCAGTGAGCAAATGAAATTCAAAGCCCTCTGCATAGCCCATAAGGCTTTGTATGGGGAAGACCCTCTATATTTAAAAAAAAATCTTCACCTGGCATACTCCCCCCTTCAATTAAAGCTCAAGCACAGCTAGTCTCGTGGTTGTTCCTAAAATAGAGAGTCAGATGGGGAGGGAGGAGTTTTTCCTTTCTGACGTGTAAACTCTGGAACACTATACCTCTTGGTATTAGGTCACAATCCAATAGAGTCTCTTTTAGAAAGATACTTGGGAGTGCTAGACAATTGTGCGCTTTATTAAACTTCATTCATTCATTGATTCATTTATTTCCAACGCATGTTTTTTGTTAAATCGGCTATTTGGTCTTTCTTAAAATGTATGTTTAAGCCCAAACCGTTCTCTTCCTTCTGTAAACTAACTCCATCTTCACCCATCAGCTCACTTTTTGTTTGATATATTTGCCCTTTCTGCAATACTCTGTCCATCCACTACTTTCTATCCATTTACCACCCCCAAAGTCCTGCAAAGCACATGAAAAAATGCTATCAGACTACTGATACCAATCCAGCTTTGTAATTTCTTCACGGTCTCTCAAATTATATTCACCACTATTAGACTCCTGCATTGGTGGGGATTCAGGTCTAGTATCCTTGTGCTTTTTCTGAACCTCTCGTGCAATTCTCCTTAACAGACACTCCAGTCTCATTTTATGCTTTTACTTGTGGCTTTGCCACTCAAGAACCTAAAATATGGTGGCCCACAGAGGTATAAACTTCTGAAATAATTCTGGGAAGATCACAGTCTTGAACAGAAACAGCTGTTAACCACTGATGCACTGCCAGAACTGTCGCTTCTCTCAGAATAGTGCTCAGAACTATTGAGGAAATTGTCTCAAAATAACCTACTAATTTCATTCCTAAATCCAAAACTGGTGCAGCTCTGCATGCATTTTGTATCCATTTTAAAACCTCTGGCAAGACCGCTAATTAGTGTGTGCAACACATAGTAGTATAAATACTCACAATGATTGTTCCTCATATAGCACATTCTTCTGCTAGTGCTACATTCCAAGTGAAACACATAGTTAACATCCTGTGTTGACTGTGGGGGTTGTGTGAGGATAAGACACTTCTCACAGGTTATTTTTTCGAGCAATCCTCAGTGGAATCTTGTCTTGCTTTGTGGTTGTTTTGTCCATGATAGCATTTATAGTCTGTGGACTAATTGTCTGCACTGCAAGATGCCGTTGTTGTAAACGGCCACTAAGAACAAAGACTTCCGTAGTAGTCGATTGTAGAATATTCTGTCATAGTCATATATAAATCTCCACTAGCTGATTTAGTATGTGTCTTACTTCTGGAGCGGCCAGATTTATTGTGTTAGGGTGTGGTGTGTACCCAGCTAAAACAGGCCAGGCAGCCCCTTCATTAGGGGAGGGAGCGAGTCTAACATTCTGATTTCTGTGGGGTAGTTGTTGACCACATCATGCTTGAAGTTCCTATATGGTAACAGGACTTGTAAGGTATGATAGGGTATATAATTATCAGGTGTTGCAGCAGCTATATCTGATTGAAAAAATCCTGTATTGGGATCTACAACATCGATTTCACTCATGAGTAAAGTATCTCAAAGGGTATGCAGCATGTGCATTTAAAACGAAAGAGACCACAACGTATTTGTTAGGAAAACTCTAGGCAAAAGGTGTTGTATAAATAGTGTCCTAAAATTTACACCTGTTGGAATAGATTTCTGCACTATTATAAAACAACCTCAAAACATAATTCAAAACAAAAATCAAAATGGGATATAACCTTTTCTACATCAAGCACTTGCCAAACGTTAAACAGAGAATTACCCATCTAAACTGTAGGAGAACAATATTACAGTGGACATCTCTGGTGTTAGTAGTAATTGGTCTGTCACCACGACTACTGAAACATTCAGAAGATTCATCCCACATCGGGCACCCTTGATAGGTTTTCAGGATTTCTTTCCGGAACTTGGCCTGAAAATTAGTTTCCTAGACTCTCTGGCACCAAGCACTTAGTCAGTATGACAGCCTGAGACAAAAAAAATTACTTGAGTGAGGTGCATTCTAGGTAACGATCAGTCTACTGAGATTTCCAAAGGATAATTAGTGGAACACAAACTCTTTCATCATGAATGGGCACAATGAAGAATACTAGTAACCCTAATATATTTTCAAGATTCATTAACATCTACATCAAAATCCTATCCTAGTGAGCACAACATGAATAGTAACTGTTATAAAAATTAAAAACACAGTGGCAAAAATACTTATCATGAGTCATACATTGTATATCAACATCCCCAAACCTCTAGGCCAACTAAATACTAAACTTAGCACCTTAAGAGGCTTAAGCTGTGCTTTCGACTTGCTCCATGATCACACACCTCATGTATTTAGCAGTGTGTCCAATGTACAAAAATGCTCAGTTATTAAAATAGGGTAGGTTGTCTTCCCCGTCAACTAGCTTTTACTGTGTCCAATTTACGTATGGAAGATTGCATAGACACTCCCAACATGGCCGGCGGCATGCCGAATAGGCTTTTCAGCCTGATTGTGTATTTTTTTACAGAACAGGGTAAGAGTCTGTCTTGACTCTGGCCAGGGGATGTATGGAATACTATGAAAATACTTCCAACATGGCCTGCGGTACCCCTGCTAAATGTTTTAGTCTGGCCGCATGATGCTAGCCAATAACAACGATGCCCCCATTATGCCCGGTGGCACCACATCGGTTCGCCGTCTTTTGTCGCCGGGTACTTAAGGTACCCAGGGAGTTGGAGAAGCAAATTTTAGAGCTCTTGGGACCAGAATAGGTGATGTGGCGGGTGATATCCCTTGACAAAGTAAGTGCGGGGTATGCGCGAGGGGCTCAGTATACTATGAGCTAGCTTTCATGATCACAAACTGCAGCAATAAGGAAAATACATCTTTTGTAATGTGTGACTATAGGGATCGTTCACCCCGCCTCCCAAGTGACTCCATGAAGCAGTTAACTACTGGAAAAAGAGTAGGTGTTTACTAAAATGAATTAAGGAGGCACTCTCCACTTTGTCACTTCACAGAGGGGTGCAGGATGCATGGGGGAGACACGTTTGAGAAGATGATTCCCCTAAGGAAAAGAACGAGCACCACTCTCTACTTTTTCACCCCATACAAGGGTGCACGGGGCGATAAGTTTGAGGAGATAATTCCCCTAAAAAAGAAAGAGCGTATGAGGGAATATTGTAAAACGAATACTATTATTTTGAGCCACAAGTTACTAAGGGTGAAACAATGGCTCGATAAAAAACATGAGCACAAGAAAAAAATAATGCTATTTTTTGGAGCCACAATTAAATATTGGTGGGGCTTTTTTGTTTTTTTAAAAAAGGGATTGGGTACATGGGAACACAGGGTGGGAGCTTGATTCAGGCTTCTTCACAAGTGCGAGAAATCCTCATAGGGACAGCTATGCCATACTGTGAAATAAAGGATGGATGGTCCACTTTGACAACATAATGTTAATGGCTATATGAGTGTTTCTTTTTTCTATGCTTTGTTTGTAGGTACTCAAAAGGAGTGTTCCCACAACCAGAAAAAAACTGTGTTTGAATGACATCAAATTATTTGATGATCTCAGAACTCTGTACCCTTTACCTTTAGTAACAGAAATAAAATTCATGTGCTCTGCCGTTAAACATGGTTATATTGGTTAATTCCTGATTGTCGTATTAAACTTGCCTCCAAGTCCCTAGTATATCATGTATAAAATGCACTCAAGGCCTGGAGGTTAAATACCACCTGTGGACTGCAGCACCTCTTGTGCCATCCACTACAGTGGCAGTGCAAACATGGCTACGGGCCTACTCTTTCTAGACTGGCATTAAAAAGTGAGGCATGTAGAAAATAAATATGACCATGTCCCTACAGTGACAAAGCCATGCTTAACTGTTCTATGTAGAAAACCAGAGTAAAGATTAAATTATACTGCCGAATCCCCGGAATGGGGTCAGCTAGAAATGTTATTGAATCGCTATGTTTAATAGTTAATTAGAAACAAATTCAAAGGTGTATCCAGATTTTGTAATAAATATTAAGGTAAAGTAACCTTTAGACAGTTACCTTTACCTTGTCTGAAACTCCTGAATTTGCATTAGCCTCTGCTAACTCCTAGCCTCTTCTGAGCCCTTAATGAAGTGTGAAATTCCTTTTAGAAGACACATTATGTGTCACTTTAATTAACAGACTAACCTGAATGGACAGAAATGGCCCATCGGAGCCCAGCAGTGGGGGGCTGCCAAACTGTTGGCACAAGAGTGCTATAATAGCTGCCTGACAGGTCTCTCAGAGCCCCATATAAAACTTTAGTGAACTTGAAAGAGAGTAAGCAGGATGCCAGAACAATTCTTGTGTATTCCCTGTCTGGGTGCTGCAGGCCATGCTTTGGTCCTACCAGATGCTGTTTTTTCTGTGGGTACAGGCATGGATTCTGGTGAAAGCAGGTCTGCTCTACCTAAAGCAGAGCTTAAATTCCTATACACCCAAACTCTTGTACAGAAGGACAAGAATAGAACACAATCCTAACATCTCTCAACATTCTGACACCTGGGTAATTACCATCTGCTTCATGAAAGGCTTTCAGTATCTTGGTGAGGTACAGTATTACTTTACACACATACACACAGTAGTACTGAATATGCTACATATTGGCATCAATTACACATTTTTATTTGATAAACAGTTTTTGTTGATTTTCAAACAGTAGAGGCAGAAGAATTGAGGAAGCACACCTGGCCTCAGGGCCAGCACCTTATTATCAGCATTCAGGTACACCACAGTAAGATTTGATCGGACACATTCAATTAAAATATATATGACAGTAACAGCCGCTTGAGAATACCCCAAGGAATTTTTATAATATGTGGCCCAGCAATTTCCCTCATATTCTAGCATGTTTACTGGGCAGCCTTGTGCTTCATAGATCGGTTTATCTTGCCTTGCACACTGTGAGTATTGTCTTTCAGTTACGTTTATAACATCACCATAGGGGTCAGCTCCACAAACCCTGCCTTTGCATGTATAGCCAATATATGGTATTAGCGGTCAGAATCTGTAACAGCAATTGTGGGTGGGGAAATTACTGAGCTTCAGTCTTACCGTGTGGAGCTCCCAAGTTCTTTACCCCACATTCCCTTGATTGTTAACGTTGGTGTGTATATATATATGTATATATATATACGTTTGGCCTGGGGTGTTAGTTAGTCTGAGTGTCATATTTCCTCTTGAATGCCTGTTCTTTCGGAGTCTTATCTCTTCTCTGACTCTCTGTGTGATCTTGGGCAGCTCTATACCAGTATTCTGCCTCCTTTGTCTTCCCTGCCACCAGTCTAGCCAACACCCCCCAACAGGTCCTGACTGAAACCTTAGTTTATGTTTGGGCTATAAATACATTTAAAACATTCCAATGGAGTACTATGGGGTCAGAAGTTAAACATTTTGGCAGATTACAAACCATTGGTTTATCTCATGGGTGACAAAGGAGTTGGTAAATCATCTCCTAGATTGGTTAGGATGATTACTTCATTGCAAGAATTTGAGTTTGAGATTTCATATGTGCCTGGAAGTTTGAATGTCCGGGGTGACTGTTTATTGCATCTACCTGTACAGTGCTATGACATGGGTGATGAGATATAATTAGGCGAATATGTGGTTACTGCAGTTGATGCAGATGAAAGGTGTAACTCTGCTATTTCTCCTGATAAATGATGCACAATACCAAGACCTCATTAGAAATATTAGTATTGGAGATCTTAGTAATTCCAGGAGTGTTTAAGGTAACATCAAGGATGTTTTCCATGTGTTGCCGGAGTTAAATGTTGAACCTGGAACTGTCCTCAGAGGACGTTTGTTTATACCACCTGAAACTTTGAAAAAATTACTAGTTATGATTGCTCATGAAGACCACCTTAGATTGACATCCACAAAAAAAGTTTTACACAATCATTATTGGTGGCCAGGGATGGATAAAATGGGGGACAATTACATACAAACTTGTCATGAATGCCTTTTTTCTGATAAGAGTTGCCATTAGAACAAAACCCCATTAATGAATGTGGAGATGCCATACAACCATGGGATAAAATAGCTATTGACTTCTGGGACCATTGAAATTGGCTTTCCATTGCTCAGAAATATGTTATTGTCCTGATTGATTACTTTTCGAAATGGATATACTTTACATTACTATTATTGATTTACTATTTATAATGAAATATTATTAGTTGTATCTGATCACATTCCTGCATCAGTCTGGCTCAAGACTTCTCTTGGGTTTGGAATGTGTGTATGTAATGGTGGGAGGATTCCACTGGACATGGTTTATGAACAGACTGGGCAGAGGATGCAATGACTGGTACAGGGCTTCTTTATATGAAATAAACTATGGATATCTACATGATCTTGTTGGATCCCACACCGGTGTGTCAAGAATGAGTGTTCTTCTACTTCTTGTTCTGTCATCTCTACCCTTCAATTTCTGTTGGATGACTTTAATAACAAAAATCTATCCCTACCTACTTTACGTTCACAGTAGTATGTGAACAAGGCCAACCATGAGTCAAAAATGTCACTAACGAGGTATCATTGTTGGTGTGTAGGATGTTTCAAAGGGCTGCTCTTTCCAAACCTATTCTCCCTCCTGCTACTCCTGCTTTGGATTGACATTTGGTTTGTATTCCTTGTAGGTTCCTCCTTTTAAATCTTTGACCACAGAGGATGGTAATTTGTTTTCTCTTTGAGGTTCTGTCCTTGTTGGTGGTCACTTCTGCTAGACGTTTAGGGCAGTCATCTTTACTATGTCATCCTTTTTGACTTTCTTGAAAGATGTGGAGGTACGTAAGTTACATCTGGCTTTTGTACCTAAAGTAAATTCTAAGTTTCCTTCCACTCAGGTACTAGTTCTTTTAACTTTCTTTCCTTCTTCTTCTGAGGCAGAGCAATTGCTTCATTTATTTGATGTTCAGCATGCTGTCTATTTATTTTCACAGCTCCAGGGAGTTCAGAAAGATGGACTTTTTATTTGTCAAGTTTGGGCACCCAGGTGAGGTAAAAAAGGCTTCCAAAATCATTTTGTCACTAAATTAAAGAGACTATTGCTCTGACTTATTCTAACTTTGATTTACTTCCACCCTTTGGATTGCAGGGCTGCTCTACGAGAGGGGCAGCCACCTTTGGGGCAGAACTGCAAGTTGTTTCAATGGAAGAAATCTGCAAAGCAGGGACTTGGGTGCTGGAGCACGCCTTTGTTAAACATTACAGCTTGGTAGAAATGCGTTATCCACATAAAAACAATTGTGAAGGTGTTCTAGTCTGTGCTTTCATACGTTTTGTGAGCTATTTGCAATAACTCCCTGTGGTTTTGCATTACAGTCTCATCAGTTAATATTTGTAATTTTTCTTTCTCAAAGGTCCGTCCTTTGCTTTATACCTCAAAGGTAACTGACTTGGTCGAGGATGAGGGGACTTAGAGTCAGTGCCCCGATTGCTTACTGGTAAAGTTAATTACTCATTATCCCTCTCACCCTCCCTTGTTTCCAGACATTTGATAAAGAGGCTTTGGATTACAGGAAACGCCAGTGAAACTCTTTTTCTTTATAGTAACCAGCTGATTGTGGGTGGGCCTCAGGGGCGGCTCCTTCGTAAAGGCGGAGGAGTGTTGTTACTTATGCCAGCAGCGGCAGCTGCAAAAACTTTCAAAGAAATCGATAATAAACTATGTTTATTATTGGTTTGTTTGAAAGGGTCGGGGTCACAGGGTTGACGTGCTCTGAGGGGGAGTGCACAACACTGCCCCTCACTGGGCATTTATGTTTGGCCGTTCGTCTCAGGCTGACCAAACACACATGCGCACAGGTCTCTCTCCAGCCCAGCAACACGATTGCTGAGTAGGAGAGAGCCTGCAGCCAGCGAGACATAGGAGCAGAGGAGCGGCATGGTGTGTAAGTGTTTTTTTTTGTCTTATTAATTTAATTTTGACCCCCCCCCCGCGTGTCCCTCTGCCCCTTCTGTGCCCCACGAACCACCACTGGTGGGCCTGCTTGCATTCCTGTTTTGTTTCCTCTCATGTGATTGGATCACTTACTCATAGGTAACTGAGAGGGTCGAGGACGAGGAGGAATAAGAGTAATAAAGTTAACTGGTAAGTAATTGTGGATTAGCCCACTTGGGTAAATTTCCGACTTTTCTGAAGGCACTTATGTGAATCTGACCAACAGTTGCTAGCATTTAAGTTCACCATTCCCATTTTCCCTGTTGTTCCAGTTAGCTGGGAGGGAGAAGTGCACATCGCAGGAGACCACTCAAAATATTTTTGTACTGAGTTACTTCTCCACAAATATACAACTGGTAAAATCTCTCTGCTCATCAACTTGATAAAAGTAGGAGAGTATATGGCCATAAATAAAAGATGTACTTGGCTTCCTTGTTTCAGTGTTTTTGACAGTGTCGATAAAGAATACATATTTAATGCCTGCTTAAGCTGTTTCGGAAAGCTGTTGAGTAACTAAATGTTCTGAGGAATGCACTGAGGAGTACAAATATTTGTTTCCCGCATTTCCAGATATTTTTATTGGTCTTACATGTCTCGCACTTTCAAAAGTTTTCATTTGAATTATTTATGTTAGTATCTTTTTATTCATTATTTTAGTCTGGTTTTGCACAGCCAGCCAAAGCATGGCATAATAGGCACAAATCAAATTAATCAACCTTGCGCTCTGATCTCAGTTTCAGGGAGCTCTAACACAAAAAAACATAAGAATACATTCTATTCATTGAATTAAACTATGCCCGGACGCAATATCATTTATTACGTGATTTTTCGGTTTGTGTATGTCTCATAAGTTCTGATTTGCTTACACTTTGCATATTTTTTGCACGAGGCAGACTTGGTTCGAGCAGAAAATGTCTTGGGGAACTGTAAAATTGGATGTGTGCTTAGTCCAAACATATTGCGCTAGGAACCTTCACCGCATGATTTTAGAACACTGTGTGGTCAATCAGGGCACAAGTCCTAAAAAACAGAAAACAGAAAACCCACTTAGCCAGCATGCAAGTGACATCATGGTGCATGATATCACGTCATATGACTTTGCACGTGCCATCACAGGATGTCTCATCACTACCCATGACTTTACAGGAAGTGACATCACAAGAAGTGACATCAGATCTTAAGACCTCACACAGATTTGGTCAAAATATATTGGCAGATGCACAGGAACGTTGAAGCACCACCCATTTAGGGGCATATTTATACTCTGTTTGCACCGAATTAGTGTCATTTTTTTTTACTCTAATTCGGTGCAAAACTAACTCCATATTTATACTTTGGTGCTAGACCCCTTTAGCACCAAATTTATGGAGTTAAAGTCATTTTTTCAAAGTGGAGACCTACTTTGCCTTAATGAGATGGAAGGTAGGCGTTCCCGTGCAAAAAATGACTCTATGGCCTTAACGCCATATTTAGGGGTATATTTATACTCTGCGGCATATTTATACTCTGTTTGCACCGAATTAGTGTCATTTTTTTTTAACTCTAATTCGGTGCAAAACTAACTCCATATTTATACTTTGGTGCTAGACCCATCTAGCAGCAAGGCCCTGATTGAAACTTTTTTTGCACTGCATTAACGTCATTTTATGTCACAAAAGTGGCGCAAACTTACAAAATATTGGCCCTTATTTATACTTTTTGCTGCAAAATTGCACTAACTCAGTTTTGCACCAAAAAGTTTAGCACCGGCTTGCACCATTTCTGTGCACCAGCCGGGCACCATATTTATGGAATGGTGCAAGCCGGTGCAAAGGGTAGGGTAGAGTTTTAAAAAATGACTAGTCGGGTGGGGCTGGCAGTATAGAAGAAGAGGGTTTTGCACCAAAAAATGGATTTAGGCAGGTTAGAGTAAAAAAAAATGACTCTAACCAGATTAGCGTCATTTTATGGTGCTAAACCTACCATGCCACATGACTCCTGCCTTAGAAAAGGCAGGAGTCATGCCCACCACCCCAGTGGGCAGCACAGAGGACAGGCGTCCCCTGGGAATGGCCATTGCACCCAGTGTCATGTATGGGGGCCCATTTCAGGGCCCCCTATGGCACTTTAAAAAATAAAATGCACTTACCTGTACTTACCTGGGATGGGGTCCCCCATCCTCGCAGTCCCTCTAGTGTGGGTGGGGGAGCCCCTAGGGACTAGGGAGGGCACCTCTGGGCTTATTCCATGGTGTTCCACCATGGAAATAGGGCCACAGGTCCCCTAACACCTGCCCTGACCCAGGTCTTAAAAAATGGGGCAAAGCAAGCTTTGCCCCATTTTTTGACCCCTCCTCCCTCCCTTGCACCATTTTTACATTGGAGTATAAATATGGTGTTAAGGCCATAGAGTCATTTTTTTGCACGGGAACGCCTTCCTTGCATCTCTTTAAGGCAAGGTAGGTTTCCACTTCCAAAAAATGACTTTAACTCCATAAATTTGGTGCTAGACAGGTCTAGCACCAAAGTATAAATATGGAGTTAGTTTTGCACTGAATTAGAGTAAAATAAAAATGACGCTAATTCAGTGCAACCATAGTATAAATATGCCCCTTAGCGTCAAAAAATGATGCTAATCAGGTCAGAATCATTTATTTTGACTCAAAACTGCCTAACGTCATTTTTTTTTAAGCTAGCCTACCCTTTGCACCGGCTTGCACCATTCCATAAATATGGTGCCCAGCTGGTGCTAAAAAATGGTGCAAGCCGGTGCAAAACATTTTGGGGCAAAACTGCCTTAGTGCAGTTTTGCACCAAAAAGTATAAATAAGGCCCTTAGGCCCATATTTATACTTTTTGACGCTAAACTGCGCTAACGCAGTTTAGCGTCAAAAAATTTAGCGCCGTCTAACGCCATTCTGAAGCGCCATGCGGGCGCCGTATTTATGGAATGGCGTTAGCCGGCGCAAGCAGACCGGCGCTGCCTGGTTTGCGTGGAAAAAAACCACGTAGACCAGGCAGCGCCAGCGTTGGGAAAAAATGACGTTAGGGCGTCTTAAAATGGGGCAAGTCAGGTTGAGGCAAAAAAATCGCCTCAACCCGATTTGCGCCATTTTTTTACGACGCCCAGGCGCCATTTCATGACTCCTGTCTTAGTAAAGACAGGAGTCATGCCCCCTTGCCCAATGGCCATGCCCAGGGGACTTGTGTCCCCTGGGCATGGTCATTGGGCATAGTGGCATGTAGGGGGGCACAAATAAGGCCCCCCTATGCCACCCCAAAAAAAGTAAAAAAATATAAAAAATAATACTTACCTGAACTTACCTGAATGTCCCTGGGGTGGGTCCCTCCATCCTTGGGTGTCCTCCTGGGGTGGGCAGGGGTGGCAGGGGGGGTCCCTGGGGGCAGGGGAGGGCACCTGTGGGCTCATTTTGAGCCCACAGGCCCCTTAACGCCTACCCTGACCCAGGCGTTAAATAGTGGCGCAAATGCGGGGTTTTTTGACCCGCCAACTCCCGGGCGTGATTTTTGCCCGGGAGTATAAATACGACGCATTTGCGTCGCCGTCATTTTTTTAGTCGGGAACGCCTTCCTTGCATCTCATTAACGCAAGGAAGGCGTTCACGCAAAAAAATGACGCTATTTGCCAATACTTTGGCGCTAGACGCGTCTAACGCCAAAGTATAAATATGGCGTTAGTTTTGCGCCGAATTTGCGTCGAAAAAAACGACGCAAATTTGGCGCAAACGGAGTATAAATACGGGCCTTAATGTCTGCCAGATGCAAGGAAATGCAAGGCATGGCAATGTGCTGCCCTATGTTAGTTTTTTTTTTTTTTTTTTTCTTTTTTACAAAGCAATGCACACAGGATTTGTATAGCACTGTAAATCCCAAAATAGATTTTGTGTCAGGGTTTTGCCAGAAAAGTGACACCAACCCCAACGCAAAATCTGGGCCTCAATGTATACATTCATTTTTTTTTTAACTCTGCTTCAAAGAAATTGGCAACAAGGAGAAACTTGACAGAAAATCTGTTCTGTTTAATTGATCTGTTTAATTGCAAAGCCTGAATTTTAAAATATCTTATGGGGTGAAGACACATTCCGCAGAAAGTTTTGTGTTACCAGTAAATATGAGGGAATAATATTGATAGTAATGTAACTTGGGTGGTTAATGCATTTGATGGAAAGATATGTGTTTTGTCTAGTCTCATTTTTGACTCAAAGTAGCATAGAGAGTTAATGTGTCTCCTGCAAAGCACATCATGTAACATGCAGATGAATGATTTTTATTTTATGTACATAGGTAAGCAGGTTACTGCTTTTAACAGAGATCCTTTTGTTACTTGTAGCTCATAAATTGTAATCCTTCTAATATAGCACAGTGAGCTATCAAGGATGTTATGTGACTCTTATACCATTTAACCCTCACTGTCTTATGTAACACATCCTGTACATTGATTTACACACTTGTATGATTTATTGACAATGTAACGTGTATGTGTGATGCAGAGCGCTCTGACACCCTGCATCGGGATGAGGAGAGCTGTAAAAGAAATAAAAACGTGCTATTTAAATTGTTATTTTATGTAAATACCGGGACAGACCAACATATCTGACATGCTTACAATGCATGCATATCTCTGCATTGACTACAGTATGCCTTATCCCTGCCCGGCTGAGCGTGATGCCGGACAGAAAACCCAAAATCTTTGATGACCCCAAGCAAGTGCAATCGTTCCTCAAACAGCAGGCAGTCACTTCAACTAGGAAGTGTTCCCCTGTGATGGGCGAGGAGGATGTTGCGGATCAGTGGGTCTGTAATGAGTAGCATTAGTTTCCTCTAGCTTTCCAGTGACTTGTGGCTTGTCTTTTGCCGACTGCAAAGCCACGCTCGTGGAGTAATATATGTGGAGTGCTGGCTGATGCTGGTGCCTCCAGATGAGGATTTGCACAAATTAAACAGTATGGACTGCAATCACTTTCGTAGATATGGGCTGCCTGCACAGGCTGTTGCTGCGCTGCCAAACTGTGGATGCCTGGGGAGCTGGCCTTGGTGTAGGAAAGTAACCTCTTTTGGCATGGTTACCCCCTCTTTGTGCCTGCTGTCAGTATTCTTTTGACTACTCTCCCTGGGATCCTGCTAACCAGGACTCTGGTGATTGTACTCTCTAAATGTGGTTGCTTAGGACTTTTGCACCCCCCACAATTGGCATACTGGTGCCCCCATGTAAGTCCCTAGTATATGGTACTTAGGTCCCCAGGGCATTGGGGCACCAGGGGTTCTCCATGGGCTGCAGCATGTATTGTGCCACTCATGGGAGCCCATGCAAAATGTGTCTGCAGGCCTGCCATTGCAGCCTGCATGAAAAGGTGCATGCACCCTTTCACTACAGGTCACTGCACCAGGGCACTGCAAGTCACCCCCATTGTAGGCTCTCCTAGCCCAGAGGGCAGGGTGCAGGTACCTGTGTGTGAGGGCACCCCTGTATGAGCAGAGGTGCCCCTATGAACTCCAATTCCAATTCCCTGGACTTCGTAAGTGTGTCAATACCTGTGTCCAGCTACATAGGGTAACTCCGAACCTGGGCATGTTTGGTATCAAACATGTTGGAATCATACCCTAATACTGTTGCCAGTATTGGTTGTATGATCCATGCACCCTGGGGGGTCCTTAGAGGACCCCCAGCATTGCTCCTACCACTCTTCTGGGGTTTGCCGGGCAGCCCGCGCTGCTGCCAACTCTTTCTGCTCTCCTGTTGCTTTACCAGCTCAGGCAGGGGAAGGCAGAACAAAGGATTTCATGTGGGAGAGGGAGGAAATACCCTCTCCCTTGGGAATAGGTGTTACATGGCATGGAAGGGGTAGCCTCTCCAAGCCACCGGTATGCTTTGAAGGGCACATATGGTGCCCTCCTTGCATAAATCAGCTTGTGGTTGTGTACCCCCTGGTCCCAGCACTGGTGCGAAACTGAACAAAGGAAAGGGGAGAGACCACTTCCCTATCCATCACCACTTTGGGGTGGTGCCCAGAGCTCCTCTAGGTGGCCACTTGATTCTGCCATCTTCAATCCAAGGTGGGCAGAGGCCCCTGGGAGCATCTGAGTGGCCAGATCAGGTTGGTGATGTCACAGCCCCCTCCTTATAGGTAGTCACCCTGGTAGGTGACCAATCCCCCTTCCTGGGCTACTTAGGGTCTCCCTCTTGGGTGGGTCTTCAGATTCAACATGCAAGATTCCAGCAGGACTCCTCTGCATCATTACTTCATCTTCTGGCCACTGGGACTGCAACTGGACCCTCCAGAAACCTAAAATCTGCAACTGTAACAATGCCTCTGCTCTGCAACATTGTTTCTCTGGCTCCTGCCAGCAACTGCAACATTTCCCTGACTGGGCAACCTCTGAGGGTGGCGGGTCTTCAGCCTGCACAAGAAGTAAGAAAGAATCTCCCTTGGAGTGAAGAAGTTGCTCCCCTGCATCTGCAGGCACCAACTGCAATGTCAACCAGCTGCATGGATCTGCTCCCCACTGGAACTGCATGGATCCTGCATCACAGGTGGTGGTCTGGAGTGGTCCCCTTGGTCCTCTCTACCATCTGTCCAACTTGAGAGACAGTAAGACCTTGCGTCCTCTCGCAGAATAATACCCCTGTGCACTGCAATGTTTGCAGCTGCCAAGGCTTGTTTGCCCCTCATCCAAGGGACCTTCAGGCTCCATGTAGCCCTAGCACTCTTTCCTGCAAAGCACAGTCTCCTGCCTGCTGCTCCAGCGACGTGGTGTGCTGAGTGGGCCTCACTATGACTGCTGTGCCTGCTGCCAGTGGGTTGCCTGAGGGGGCTGCTTCCTCTTCTTGTGATTCTCCCAGCTGCTTAGGTTTCCCCCGGACTTCCCTTCTTGGGTCGAGCCCCTTGGACCTTGCTGGTCCTCTTCAGCATTGTAAACCTTCTTCTCTGTCTCTTGCATTTGCCAAGGCTTGTTGGTGATTTTCCTGCACCACTAACTGACTGCATCTTGACCGCCGACGTGGGACATTACTTACATCCCTTCTGGGACCTCTATTCATCTCCTGTGCTGCACTGTTGACCTTTTTCGCCCACCATCGACCTGGTCCTGCATCCACAGAAGGGTGGGTAGTGGCTCCTGCCACCAGCGGACACTCTTACTCAAATTAGACTTGGTCCCCTTCCTTTGCAGGCCCTCTTCGGTCAGGATCTACCTTTGGGTTCTTCCAGTCCCTTCCCCAGGGCTCCCACTGTTTACAAATACTTTTGCCAATGCTTATTTCTTTCAATGCTGCTTTTTGATTCCTAATAGTGTATTTATTTACCTCCAGTTGGGGAACTGCTTATTTAGTATTCTAGTATTTGTGTTACCATATTAAAGTACCTTTATTTTTGTAACACTGTGTGGTTCTTTCATGTGTGATAGTGTGGTGTGACTATAGTGGTATTGCAGAAGCTTGCATGTCTCCTAGATAAGTCTTGGCTGCTCATCCACAGCTACCTCTAGAGGGACCTGGCTTCCTAGGCACGGCCTACACTTCACCAATAGGGGATACCTCAACCTGGTAGGTGATCACTACACAGCAGTCCAGCTTCCTGCACTTGGCCGTCGTGATTTGCTGTGATTGTAATGAGAACATAAGTTGTTGGAGGTTCTCCTCAATGTTAGTCCTGTTATAGTTCTACACTGTCTAATCTGGAGAGACTGATTTTTACATTTGCTGGCAATACATTTTACACAGCACATGTTGTGTTTGAAGGCAGCACGCTGCTCCTATTTGCAACAGGGGGGTAGGTAGGTTAACATCTGTCCCCATGTGTGCTCCACAAGTTTTGGTTGATTTCTGTGTTTTGAAGGATGTGGGAGGGGGTATGGAGGGCTTTTAATTGATACACAGCAAGTTGTGGATTGCAGTGTGGGTGGAGGAGGGAGTGGATGTGAACGGTTACAGTTTGTGCAAAAGAGTGTAGTACCTTTCCAGTGATGTCTACATGCTGATTTACTGCAGTATGTTACATATTTGTGCACATAGATGAGCATTACATGATGTCCACAGCGAGGAGTTCCCCTGCCTAAAGTTTCATACCTGGAATGAATGGGGTGTGAATGATCACAGGAAGGTGTGTACTCTGGTGGTTTACCTGAAGCAGCACCACATAGATGTTGCTATCCTGCAGGAGACACACCTTGTCCCTGACAGCAGTCTGATTTCTCAGTGCCGTCTGAAAGGTGACTTCTATGTACCATGCTTTACTTGGCAGGTGTCATGTTTTGGGTGAGGTGGGGCTCTGGCGTTAAGTTGCAGTACATGAGAGCAGCCCCAGGAGGTCAGAATCTTATGGCGGATGCTATAAAGATAACATGGTAATACTTTTGGTTGGTGTATACAGCCCTAACTATGACGAGCCACAATTTTATTATGACTTGCACACCAGCCTTGCAAAAAATAGAGGTTTGCCTCAAATATGGGGTGATGATTTGAATTGTGTTTTGTGCCCAAACTACACTGGTCTAGGGACCCCCCACGGAGGCCTTTGACTGCTGCTTCCACCATATTACATACTTCTGACTTGAGCGGGTTGGTGGATATTTGGCAGCACAAATCCTCTAATGGCGCAGTTTATACTCACTATTCCTCCTTGCATGATATTCAGACGTGCATAGTCTATTGGCTGCTGTCTAGAGGCTTGGTTATGAGGGTTCCTCATTGTAAGCATTTACTGCACACCCATTCAGATCAATCACCCCATACTGTTGGAATTGGTGTAAGACACTTGTAATCATTTGGGCACTCATTACGACTTTGACAAAGCCTCCATTAGACCGCCAGTGCTGGCGGTCTGTAGACCTCCATATTACGACTGCTGGCAGCTTTCCGCCATTCTTTAGGCAGAAAGTCTCCAGCAGTCATGCTGGCGGTGAGCAGTGCAAAGGTGGCCCCACCAAAAGGACTCCGCAAGCTGTATTACGACCTGTAATACGGTCTGGCGGTGTCCTGATGGCGGGGTGCTGCTGGGGGTGGGAGTGCTGGGTCCCTTCCCCTCAGGGAGGTGCAACTCGTTGGATGAAATAAGTGTCCTCGGCAAGGGGAGGGGGCTGGGTGTGTGAATGGATGTATAGGAGTGTGTGTATGCATGTCATGAATGGAGGGGGAGGAAGGGCGAGTGTTTGTGCGTGTGTGAGTGTATGTGTGTATAGATTTGGGGGTGTTGCGTGTGTGTGTGTGCGCATGAGTGTAAGTGTGTAGTAAGTGTGCGCCTGTGAGTGTAAGGGTGTTGTGAGTGTGTGCGCGTGAGCGTAGGAGTGTTGTGAGTGTGAGTGAGTGAGTGTCAGGGTGTGCGTTTTTGTGGGTGCGTGCGTGTATGCGGGGGTTAGTACAGGGATCGGGGGTAAGTACGTGTATGCAGTGGGGTGAGGGGTTACTACTGGGAGCAGAGGGTGGGGAGGTTACTGAAGGGTTTGGGTGAGAATGTTGTAAGGGAAGAGGGGTGGGGGACTCTTGGGTAGATGGGGGGTGGGGAAGTTGTCTACCAGCAACAGGAATGCAAATTCCTGTCTCTTTTAGCCTTTCCACGAGGGATTTCGTGGCAGTGCTACTGCTACGAAATCCCTGGAGGAAAGGGAATTTGTAATACCGCCAGCGGTCTTTGGTGGATTGACGTGTCAGGATGCTTATCTCCGGACCTGTGGTCCGACCGCCCTGGCGATAGGAACGGGAAAGTGGCACTTTGGCACAGGCCAAACCGACACACTCATAATATGGCTATCTTCACTGCCAGCCCGTCGGCGGTGGGACCGCCAAAGCGAGTCTGGCGGTCAGTAGTACTGACCGCCAGACTTGTAATGAGGGCAATGGTCTTTACTTGGAGGTTCCCATCGCAATCCCTTCTTGATGCAGTGTTTCAGGAAGAACTTGATGAATTTTTCACCTATAATGTGGGCTCCATGCTTGGAAAGCCTTTAAAGTCTACATGGGGGGGGGTCACTATCTCCAAACATGCAGAGTGTTAAAGTCACTTCAGAGTCGGCTGCAAAAGTTGGAAGGTGAGATAGCCACACTGGTATGCGCACATGGTGCAACAGGTGAGCTGGGCACTCTGGCTGAGATTATAACTAAATTAGAGGAATATTATGAGGTGACTAATAGTGAACTAAAACATTAAGGTAAATATGTTACTGCCAGGATCTATGGAGAGGGGGAGCAACACTTGCAGCTCTTCTAAGGCCTAGGCAGATGCTACAATGTAAATGTTAAGGCTAACGATAAGACTGAGTCGGAAAATATGCTTTGCCCCTCAGAACAGATAGTGGCTTGTTTACAGCTTTAATATAGAGAATTATATATGACACACATTTCCCATGATCAGCTGGCTACCACTGAGTATTTAGCTCACTTAGTCATAAATTGGCTGTCCATGGAGCTTAGGCAGCGTCTGATGGATCCTTTGTGCCTGGCAGATATTGTAGAGGCCCTCAAAAGTATGGCTAACGGGAAGGTGCACGGTACTAATAGCCTAACAGTTGCCTTTTATAAACAGTATCAGATGCAGCTGGTACCACAACTGGTGACTCTCTTTGAGGAAATGGCCAAAGAGGGTTGCATGCCTCCTACGTTGCTGGAGGCCCTTATCATTACTGTTTTAAAGCAGGGTAAGCTTGCTGATCAATGTTCATCCTGAAGGCATCTTTTGCTGTTAAACATTGACACGAAGATCTTTACAAAAGTATTGGCTGATAGGTTTGCTTCCTTTATGTCAGGCTTAGTCAGCCCGGGTAGATCACAAATACACAATCTCAGAACATTCTTTAGCACTGTTTCCAGAATTGACATCAAGGTGCACGCTGTTGCAGTATTTCTTGACGCAGAAAAAGCATTTGATTCTGTAGAGCGGGAATTTATGTTAGCAGTGCTGTTGCCCTTGGAAGTGAGGGACTTTTTCCTACAACATATAGGTTTTATACATCAGGACTATAGCGCTTTTAAGGTTAATGGCAAGGTATCTGATACCATTGAGATCATGAGAGGTTTTCAGAAGGGTTTCCCCCACAGCCCTGCTTGTATGCCTTTGCGTCTGAGCCCTTAGCTTGTGCCCTGAGTGAATACAGTTCTCACCGGGTGTTCCAGTTCCCTCACGATAATCTGATTCTATCTGCGTTTGCAGATAAGATGCTACTGTATGTTCAGAATCCAGAGCACAACTAGCCCCATTAGTTTGTGAGGTTGTTGTGTTTGGTGGGCATTAAGGGCTTTGTACCAACTAGGGTAAATCCTTATTATCCCCTCTCACAGCATCTAAATCACCTGAGCAAACAGAATATCCCTTACAACGAACATCGGATCCTATGAGGTATCTGGGAATCCAGATTCATACTGACCCAGCTGTGGTACTGTTGGAGAATTTTGGGAAATCATTTGCTAGGCTGATGGAGGTAATCGATAGCTGGATCAAACTCTTCTTGTCGCTCAGTGGACCTCACAGCATCTAAATCACCTGAGCAAACAGAATATCCCTTACAATGAACATCTGATCCCATGAGGTATCTGGGAATCCAGATTCATACTGACCCAGCTGTGGTACTGTTGGAGAATTTTGGGAAATCATTTGCTAGGCTGATGGAGGTAATCAATAGCTGGATCAAATTCTTCTTGTCGCTCAGTGGATGAGCAGCGATAATGAAAATGGTGTTGCCTCCATTTATGTTCCTTATTATGAAGCCCTATTTTGCTTTCAACATCCTTCCTTAACACTTTGCAACGTTAGGCATGGGCGGGTAAACAGCCGTGGGTTAGTTGGGATACCCTTGTATGCCTTTGTGGCTGAGCCCTTAGCTTGTGCCCTGAGTGAATACAATTCTCACTGGGTGTTCCAGTTCCCTCACGATAATCTGATTCTATCTGCATAAGCAGATAACTCGCTACTCCATGTTCAGAATCCAGAGCACAACCGAGCCCCAGTAGTTTGTGAGGTTGTTGTGTTTGGTGGGCATTAAGGGCTTTGTACCAACTAGGGTAAATCCTTATTACCCCCTTGTAGTGCTTTCCTCTTATTTAGTTTCTAAGCACTAACATAACACACTAGAAATGCACTTGTGAGGTCAAAGAAGACTTTTATTGTTATTTTATGTATGACGAATTAGTAGCTTTCAAGTCCGCGTTAATCAAACAAAATATATCAGTTTGCAATATACACAGCAGGTTATATTTATAAGATATTGAATGCAAAGCAAAACAAATACTTCACCGTGTAGGAACTATTTACAGCTACATCTTTCTAAGGTCTGCAAGCTGATGATCCCTGTCAGCCGCGAGAAAGAGTTTCATCTACCCACACAGGATGCTGGCAGCTGGCGCCAAGCTCCAGCACGAGGTCCGGCAGATTCGAATCTCACTCTCTGCAGCCTGTTACATTCGTTACAAAGGTGTGCCCCCTCCTCTCAGACCTGGGAAACTGAGCAAGCCTTTTGGAGACTGGCCAGGTCTCCAAGACTACTCCTGTTCCCAAGCTCAAGCGAGGAAAAACAACGCCCATGTACCCTCTCTTATCAGGTCTAGTCTACTGTGAGAGCAAAACATCTTGGTTCATCTGGTGCAAAAACACAGCTTGGAAAAATACAGCTTGGATTCTCAACTGCAATGTCTAACTCCACGTTAAAGGCAATGGGCAGCTAACCTAAATATCAAATGCAATGTCATGTTAAAGGTAATAGGCAGCTAACCTAAATATCAAATGCAATGTCTAGTGTCATGTCAAAGCCAATAAGCATCTAAGCTGAATACAAAATGCAATGTCTAATATCATGTCAAAGCCCATAGGCAGCTGAGCTGAATATAAAATGCAATGTATAATATCATGTCAAAGCCAATAGGCAGCTGAGCTGAATATAAAATGCAATGTATAATATCATGTCAAAGCCAATAGGCAGCTGAGCTGAATACAAAATGCAATGTATAAGATCATGTCAAAGCCAATAGGCAGTTAAGCTGAATACAAAATGTAATATATGATATCATGTCAAAGCCAATAGGGAGCGGACAAAATGTAATATATGATATCATGTCAAAGCCAATAGGCAGAATATCTAATAGCATGTCAAAGTCAATAGGCAGCTAAACTGAATACATCATGTCAAAGTCAATAGGCATGCAATGTCAAAGCCAATAGGCGGCTAGACTGGATACAGCATGTCAAAGCCAATAGGCAGAATACAGAATGTAATGGCTAATGCAATGTCAAAGCCCATAGGCGGCTCAACTGAATACAGAAAGTAATGGCTAATGCAATGTCAAAGCCCATAGGCGGCTAAACTGAACAAAACATACCATGTGCTACTGGTGAACATTGAGCAACTAATATGCGCAGTGGTGAAACACAAAGTCATTGGTCAAAACAAACTTTATCAAATGGCAGTACACCCCTCTTGCAGCATCTAAATCACCTGAGCAAACAGAATATCCCTTACAATGAACATCGGATCCTATGAGGTATCTGGGAATCCAGATTCATACTGACCCAGCTGTGGTACTGTTGGAGAATTTTGGGAAATCATTTGGTAGGCTGATGGAGGTAATCGGTAGCTGGATCAAACTCTTCTTGTCGCTCAGTGGATGAGCAGCGATAATGAAAATGGTGTTGCCTCCATTATTGTTCTTTATTATGAAGCCCTATTTTGCTTTCACAATCCTTCCTTAACACCTTGCACCATTAGGCATGGACTGTTAAACAGCCGTGGGTTAGTTGGGATACCCTGACTCTTCTTTATGCACAAGGTGGGTTGGCAGTCCCTGATTTTGAGGCCTACTATTGGGCTGCACAATGGATGTTTGTCGATTATTGGCTGCAAGGTCCACCTGACCTCCAATACTTGTGGTTGGAGAAGGATGTTGCCTATCAGTATCAGCTCCCTCAGAAACTGCTGGATACGCCAGTGCAGCATCATAATTTTGTTGAACTAGTAAACACTACTGCAGAAGTGTTAGAACAGAAGAAGGACATATGTGGGATGTAGCCCGGTACATGAACTGTCGGATAATTATACCTTTTGCGCTCTCAGACTGACGGAATATATTGACCGGTTAATACATGTTTCAAAAAATGGATCTACTCTGATGACTATTACTAGCCTTGAATAAGCCCCAGGTAGACTTACCATAGGGGCGAAACAAATGTCAGCTCTGGCTCTTTGCTCAAACTTTTATGACCCTCTGTTTGAATGGGAATCAATAAACAACTTTGGACTCACCATCCTGACCCAAAGTGTTAATTTTATATTGCAAACCATTATAAATCACAAGTTTGGAATCTTACATTTGAATATAATAATGTAGGTCTTTCAATTCTCCACTGTTTCAATGGCATATATGACATATCACATTATTTGTGAGAACACATGGCATGGGAGAGTGGTGAGTTATAGTTACTTAAGTGTGGCTACCACGTTAAAGGAATTGTAAATGGAGGTGCTACAGTTGTAATAATTTGAAGGTGTTGCATAGTGTGTAGTGCTGTATACTGGAGTGTGGTAGAGTGGGGTGGCATTCTGTGGTATAGTGCAGAGTGGAGTGCTGTACAGTGGGGGGGGGGCATAAAGTGGACTGTAGTAGAGTGGTGTGGCGTACAGTGGAATAGCATGCAGTGCCTATACCGCCCGTATCCAGCACTCTCCAGGCACACTAATGGAATGGACAACACACAGGAGGTAATCAGATTAATTTAGTATATTCAAGATCATATATCTGATGTCAGGCTGTTACACAAATACAAAAGCACTCACAAACAGTGAATTTTGACCCTCAAAAATACAAAAAGACAAAAATTGACTTCACATCATATGTAAAATGCTGAACATACAAAATGTCCGTTCTTTCTCATATTAGTAGTTCAACAAACCCCCCCTATCGTCATTAGCACTTCTTAGGGATGGTTGACAGCAAATACAGGACTATGAAGTTGCCATAGATATTTTGACCCAGTGTAAATGTGTAATTCGTTGTGTATCATAGCAGGTCTTCCTCAGGACTATTGAATCATGAGGAGCCTCTGTATGAGATGACTTTAGAAGAAACGTGAGGGACAAAACTCTTACCATCCAGGATGGAGTCTGCAATGTGGATCAGTGAATGCTTTTGCCATGGGAAGACTCGGACATAGGAAATATATGAAACCCTTTGGGACTGTGAAGAGATATTGAGTCCCACAAAGTTCTTGCTAGAAAGGATGTAGACATGTGACAAAGAATTTGATTGTTCATTGTGAACTTCAATGTGGGATCCCCCTTTTTAAGAGTTTGAATTGGTATTTGTAGATACTTACTGATCCACATTTGAGACTCTATCCTGGGTGGGAGGGGGTATTTTACAGACCATATATAATCTAAATACTTTGAACTGAGAACAATAATTGGCCAGACGTTGCTTAGACTTAGATTGATTCAGCAAATCTATTAATAGACTTATCCAGTTACAAAATTGATATTGTTGAATTTCAAGAAACAATTTCAGAAATCCTGAATCAGAAAAAAATGTGAATAAAAATTATGGATTGACTTTGTGTTATGTTTAATAAATAATATAAAATACCAGTGTAATAGTTTATTATTCCGTACCATCTACAAAATAGCCAACAGATGCTTAGTTAACTTTGCACTGACCATTTATCTCTGTATGAATTACAATTTAGTACACCTGAAAAAATATGGTTAATACTGGTACAAGCACTTTATCGGTTAAGATATCTGATTAGTTCTAAAAATATGTTTCCCTTCTTTTTGTTTTTAAAGAATATTCTTGAAGTTTTTATTTTTTTCAAACGTCAACAAGTTCAACCAACAAAAAGTCATAACAGGAAACAGGCTGACAACAAAGGAAACAAAATCTAAGGCTGTTGGGGAGGACACTGGTGAGCCATGCTCATGATGTATGGTCATTTCTCGCTCTCCGGCAACAATGATAGTATGACAGAGAAGACCGTATGCCACAGTACTGCCATCTGTTCTATAATTTCTCTATTCTGCCTCAACAGATGTAGTGGCACCGAAGTATCAAAAGGAAGTACTGATGCAGGGACACAGGGTAATGGTAGAGGTGCCAACAGAGCAGAAGAAGTAGAAGAGTTTACTGGAGGGACAGATACAGCGGGTGTTGGTGGAGGTGCTGTTGACGCAGAAGAAGTTGAAGGTGTTACAGTAGTGGAAGATGTGGCTGCTGCTGTTCTTCCTGCTTCAGTCTTTTCTATCTACTCCTGATACTTTCTTTCCGCACACACCAACCTGGTGAAATGAATTGTCTGCATGTGTTTTTCTCATTCCTGTGCTACAGATGAGTACCGTTTCACATTCCCACAGGAAATTACTTTGTTGCATAGGTTGCAGGTTACCAGTTTTGAGTTCACCTTTTTCCCTCCAAGTGGCAATGAGAAAATATCCCACACAATTGATTACTTTAGTTTCTTCATCTGATCTACCTCTTCTTCCTCCTGTTCTAACAGCACAGGATCATCTTCCTCAGCAATTCCTGGTCTTCAAAAGTTGCCAGGTGGCTTTTAAAGAAAGGATATTCACTCATCCAACTAGCACAACCTTCTCCTTGGAAGATATCATATTGAATGAGGATAAGGGTGATACACTTCCTGTTTCCTACTATTTCTAAGCCAATGACATGCTGTTTTATAAAAGTGAAAGTACTGCTGTAGTTTCTCAATATTATTGTGGCACCCACATAGTTCACGTACACAACCTTCAGCAACAATACTAACACATATATCATCATAATACATAACTTGCCATGAAACACTGAATCTATATTTGAAATAAAAACTAAATCTTTGATCTACATATGATCTTAAAATTTTACAGGGGTACCGTGGTAGTTTTGAGGAAATGCTAATGAGCGTAAAACAGTGGTTTCAGATGACACTAAAAATCATAATGAATTTTGCACTTTCACAAAAGCACCACAATAACAAAAAAAAAAGTACAATAATTAATTTCATAGTAGACAATATTATTGATTTCAAATACACTTTTATACATAAAACATTGAAATTAATAGAAAAAATAGAAGTTGATCATAAGTTAGTTAAGAAAACTTATTAATTATTTATATACAAAACCAACTTGAACTACGCAAACCTTTGAAATTCTAAAGTTATAGTTATAACTTAAAGTTATAATTTGTGCCCCACTCAAAACTTACTATAACCAGCACACCTCCTTACACAGTGTTGTCAAATTGCAATCTACACTACATTAACTATAACTCAGGCCTCTATCATAAATTATGTAATTTGAGATGTCATGCGATTTGTTATGAATGCTATGATTTAAAATAATATAAGTGATTTAATATAATGGGTATCAGCAGTGCATGGGGAAGGCACAATTAAGATGTCAATGATAAAATCCGGAACTGTGCATCCAAATCACATTTTGAATTGAAATTAGCTACCTCAGTTACACAGTCCAGGTATGTGTTAATTCAATGCACATCATGGATAGCTATCAAGAAATTAATATGTTTTAACAATGTTTTTCTTATTCTGGATGTCCACTGTAAATACCCACAAATCCATGGTGGTCATCTTTGAATGGGGTTTCTCAAACTAAAATCTTTGAAAGCGGGCCACCGGAGATGAATGTGCAACCACAACAGCCACCTTTCAATGCATTGTCTAATATCTAAAAAACCACTGTTCGAAGATGGTGGTTGTAGATGTTCATATTTTCATTGGCTGTCTTTAATAAGTATTTGTTAACTGAAAACAAATTCCTACAACATTCCCATTATGCATGCATACTTGTGCATGTGCATCTACAGGCATTATCTTGAAATGGTTGCTAAAACCTTCTGAATATGGCTGTCTGCCAATTGCATGGCAAGTAGTGAAAAAGCATCTTCGGGTAGCAGACACTGCGGCAGGGTTTAAGTAAATGGTCGGAGGGAAAGAGAAGAGAATTGGCAAGAGAGTGGAGCATTAGGAAAGAGGGACAACAAATAGCCCTGCTAGTGCAATGTAAGGTTTGAAGTTGCCAGTGGAAAGGTACTTCCACCAATCAAAGTACTGTATGGCCGAAATGCTACTGGGCAGCACAAACACAATAATATGGAGGAAAAGCATTGAATCAGGAGAAGGGAAGTGAGATAGACAACAAGCCATTCAATTATGAGCAAGATGCTGAGCCCACTCTTAGTATGTGTCATAGAGTGGAAACAATAGGTCTTTAGCAGACAGCTCAAGGTGTCTGTAAATTAGGTCTAAAAATGGGCATTTGCAATTTTGATTTGTATTGGTACTGTCATTCCCCCAAAGACACCCTAACATACATGACCTTTTATTTTAATAAAATAAAGTCTTCTTGGAAGAAAGTGAAAATAGGGGTGTTGGTAAAGCCTCTAAAAATGCCCCAAAAAAACAGTAGGCAGCCACCAAGTTGCGACCCATCCTTAAGGGTGGAGGGGCCCCACCCCTTCCCACCTATTTTCAAAGCATGAAGAGTGTCTATCAGGATGAGCAAAGGGCAGCCTCATAGACACTCTTCATGTTTGGGTCAAGCAGCCAGGTGCTTCACAGGTGCTAAATGTGCAGGCTCTTGGCTGTCTGAGCTGAATGGTGCTTGAATGAAGATTTCACAGCCCTGACAGGATGACGTCCTCAGCAAAACATTGTGTGATCCTCCCGCTCATGACAAGTTTTAAGCCCTGATGTTCCTAGAGCCGACTCTCCATCAGTGATGTCTCGACACAAAGTGGGGTGGGCTCATCAAGTGTCACTGACCCCATCCCACTCTGTGACGAGTGCCTTTCCTAAAGCCTTCAGAAACCACAGAGGCTTCCATTCCACCACCTGATGTCACTGTGCTGACCCAGTAATGTTTGTTATGTTGGGTACATGCGTGTGTGTATGAATGTATATATATTTGTGCATGCATGCTGTGAAAGATGTGTGTGCATGTGTATGTGATTGGTAGATGTATGTACTCACGGTTGTGAATGGAAGGGCGTGTGTGAGTGTGCTTTTGGGTGGGGGAGTGTGAGCATGTGTGCACTTGTCGCCCACCCCACTGCTAAGGTACATTACTGGACACCACTGCGCCCATCCCACTCCATATCATTGTGGACGTTTCTTTCAGCCTGGGATTTTTAACCCAGAAATGATTACTATTAGATGTTAGTTTCATTAGTTCAGTGCAAGTAAACGAAGACTAAAATCCTCAGAATGCTACAGTCTGTCACACAAAAGCCAGAACTGGAAACAGCGCCCTTGATAAAATCGTGTGAGGTGGCCACCTTTTCTTCATCTCCAAGTCTGTTTGCTGCAACTGGAAAATGCTGAAAATTGTCATACAATTCCTAATGTTCCTGGGTATGCTTTGCACATAGATGTGTCTCAGATATGTTCAGTACTTTCCACAGTAAATACGCTGAAGGAAATAAACTTTGAGGAACATTGGCTCTCTATCTTTAACACTAAAAACCAGTCCTGTTGCCAGAATAATAATTTGGGGGATTATGGCCCCCAGTAGCAACACGAGGGAAGTGATGGAAGGAGTTCTGCCTGAAATTCACCTGCTTTGTTCTTTTTGGGGACACTGTACACTATATTAATGGTCTGATTTACAGCATGGCGGTATTTACTCTGTCTGGGTGGGGGAGAACATTATATCTACCACTCTGATGGACAGAAGACTGCCATATTTAGAGTTCAACACTGGACTTGTGATGATCTCTGTGTGTTCACAAGAGCCACCACCACAGTGGTTCCTGTGAAGGCAATGAAAGTTTGGTAAGTGGCCACCATGTTTGAGATATCCACTAACCAAAGTTTTTTGTTCTTCAAAAACCAACGCCTAAATTGAGAGTTTGTGTTAAAAAAAAACTAATGACCTATGGGTTTTATGCCAGTGCGAGAGGGTCATTAGTATTTATTCTGTTCAGGACTGCCAATTTTTTTCTGGTGGCCACAAACAGAAAAAAATAGAACTTCAGACTGTCCACACTACATAGGGCATGCAGGTCTAATTTTTTATACAGATGGCCCCTACTCCATCCATCCGTTGATGTAGGTATCCAGTGGCAGAGCCAGCAGTCTGCCGAACTTGTAGGTCACACGTGACCTACACCAGTGTGTTGCTCGGGCGAACTGCTCTTCGGAGTGATTCAACGTCTTCAGACCCCCAAGGCCCCCACTGCACCCCCAAATCAGTATCCAATAGGCCATGTAAGGCCGTACCTTATTGCGTGTCCCTTCGGGTTCCCAGCAGCTTGTCTGTCCTCAGATCATGTGCAAGACATCGCAAGACGATATACTCGCACGTGGTTAGGCTGCCTTATTAGACACAGTCCCTTTAAGGACCACATCCTGAGTAGAAGCTGCTCTTGGCTTCAAGCTTCAGCAGGGGATTTTGCTTTCAAGTGTTTGTTTCCTATCTGACAACCCTGTCCCCCATCGTATCTTAACTGGTTGGGCATTGGGGGCATTTGCCATCAATGCCTGGGCTCTGAAGGTTCTTGCATCAACCACTAGAGTGTATCTTCGCCTGGAAGAGAAAAAGACATTCATCATGTTCAGGTCAGTGCACTGAGTCTTCAGCTCAAAAAACACCTTTGAAGATCTTTCAAGATCCTTTGACACCACTGATGGAAGGGTTTACTGGAATAGTATGCAGACCATTGACTAGGGTCCTAGTCATAGGGGTTTCCAACTGATGTGGGTGTCTCTTGTGGTATCGAGCCTGAGAGTGTTGCCTTCTGTTCTACCTTAACCCCTCCCATTTCCGTAACTCCCTGTGCCTCTGGGCACAGCCATGGCACTGAGTGGTATTCTGTGCTAGGTTTTGTTCCTTAGAGGTACTGGGATAACTATCGTCGCTCCTCCAGGCTTCAGGTGAGTGGTACCTGACACGACTCACTACTGACATACTAGAGAAGGTGGATGGATGATTTGTTGGCTAGTACACTGTCAAACAAAATCTAAATTTTAAAGTGCACATTATTTTTTAGGAACATTTAACCCCATGGAGTATTTTGGAAAATTATTAACATTTCACATTTCACACACTGCTCCAGGACCACCAATTAAAAATGCACTCAGTTTTGTATGAGATGGGGCTCCTCCCTCAAGTGAATTGTTTGGAAATGTGTGCAAATAGTTCCTTCTGATTCCTGGTGATGCAGTAACGTTGCACAAACCTGACTGTGGTTCAAATACTTCTTTTAATATCTTATCAGGGGCTCGCAGAATAATTACATCATAAGCTATACTGGAAATATCAAAAGTGAAAAAAGCTAAAATATCAAAACACTCTTTTATCTGTCATGCTTCAAGCCAATGTAAATTTATAGCCTTCTCTGGTGGCTCTATGGACTACAGCACCCATCACAGATTTTAATCTTGACAGGTCCACTCAGTCTTTCATTCTTCAGAGGTCAAGAAGAATAGGTATCTTTGAGGTGGGCCACAGTAAATATCTGTTGCCAGTCAATAGCTTTAACAGGACTCCATAGGGAGAATGTGCAGTCTACAAATATGTCTGTTGTATACGTTTTAGTGGCGTCTGAGAATGGCCCCTCGCTTACTCTTTTTCGGAGGGGCCCTAAAACACATCTGTTTAGAGCCCTTCTCACTCAAAACAACGTGAATGCTAATATGTCAGACCATCTTTTTATGCTTGTGTGTTCTAGGTGTATGTGGTCTATGTGTGCTGCTCTTTGTGGCAGTGTTTAGCTGTCAGATGCCTTTAGGCAGGGTTGGTGCTAAATAAATACATACATAATTAAAGGAAAAGTTATCGGACGTTTTGGACTCTTTTTGAAATATGTGTATTAAAGGGTCTGTTTTAAAGCATACAGGCATTAAGATAGATACGCTCTGAATAGAAAAATCATTTTAACCTGAATATCAAGAATTTCTGGGGATTGAATCCTAAGGAAGTGTAAGCAAAACAGCTGACAAATAATGTGCTTAAAGTACGTTGAACTAATAACTTGGGCAACATTGTATGGGATTTAAATGATGTGTTTTAAAGAACACTATCAGTAATGTTGTTGAAGATTAATAAAATGTAAAAAAAATGTATAGAGGACATTGAGTGTTGTGTACCACGCAAATGACAGTGACTGTAGAAACTGTACTTCCTGGGAATTGGAAAATCATATTCTGCTAACTCACTATGGAAGGTTCCTGGCTTCTGTAAGCCGATAGATTGCATAGATGAAATGTACATCTAACATTCATCGTGTCACACCCATATTAGCACTAATGCCTCTTATCACTACTGCAATACTTGCTTAGGCAGTATGAACAACCAACACTGCTCACCATGACCAGATCCAGAGTGGGACCTAGTTCTGGTAAGAATGTTTAGAATATCCTCTATTCCACTACAGAAGTTAAGCAAGCAAGCCCTCAAAACATTAGGAAACAACAGAATCAAAAAGTCACCTTTAAAAGCAGAAAGATTCTCAAATTCTGGGCCAGAATCACAACGATTTGGCTCTCAGTAAGTATTACATACTCTTTTGGAACTTCTGGCTTACTTCAGAAAATCTGTATTAAAGCAGGAGTAACCCTGTATAATAAATTGGGGTATTGCTTGAGGAAGATGGAAACCACACTCAGACCACAATCCTTGTCAGTGTAAACCACAAAAGTCAATAAATTGTGCTCTGCTTAATCCTCTGGTAGCTTGGCACATAGAAGCAAGGCTCAGGATGAACCAGAAAAGTCACTAAATGAACCTATTCTTAACCATCGGGTAGCTTGGCACAAAGCAGTCAGACTTAACCTAGAGGCAATGTGTAAAGTATTTATGCAAAACACAAAAAGTAATAAAGTGAAAGCACAACTGAAGAAAAATCCCAAGCCAATTTAGGAAAGAATTTTTAAGTGTACAATTTAGTAAGTAAAATGATAGCACAAAGTACCACTCACGGCCACCTGGCCATGCTAGACGAAGGAAAGTCACAAGTTCAGGCTGACTGCAAAGGATTGCAGGGTGAGTACAAAGACGAGGGAGGTCCTGCTGCAAAGAAATGTTGCCTTTATAAGTCCTGCACGAAGAGTTGCGTTCTCATTGAAGGAGGCTATCAGTTCAGAGAGCAAGTCGAGCATTGTGGATGGTCATTACTGGAACACGAAGATCCGGTCATCATCGAAGTTTCGCGTTGGTGGTCATCACATGCTGTCATTGCTGTAGCATGAAGTGCAGGTCTCACATTGCTGATCATCATGAACAATCAGCATGAAACCAGTTCTTACCGGAGATTTTCATTGGTGGTCTTTGCAGGAGGTCAGCAAATTGACCCTTGGAGTCACCCTGGGTAGCCTGGTGTCAGGAATCCCCAAGGTGCCTCCTGCGTTATGTTGCAGCATCCTCAGGGACTAGGGTTAAATCATATCTCTGTTCTGCGTTAAACCTTCATGTTTCTAAGTAAACATAATTTGCTGTGTTACACAATTGGTTTTATCAATGCTTGTTTTACGAATGCTTGTTTGCTAATGTGAGCAGGTGTAGACATGTGCCTCTAATTGGGTGTGGTGTAGACATGTGCTTCTAATTGGGTGTGATGACTCATCCATATGTGGAAACTCAACTGCTTTCCTATAAATAGCAGAATGAAGCATGCCTCCCTGCTTGGCTTTGTTTTGCTTCCTGATCTCAGCATCTGATTTGGCAGCCCAACCCCTGCTGTCACCCTCATATTCAGGACTTTTGAGATCATTTTCTTCTTCGTTCCTGTACCAGCTGACACCAGGCATTCCGCCAGCACTCCAGAAAAGACTGCAGGTAAGTGACTAGTATTCTCCAGGGAGTTTGTTCTTTGAGCGCTGCTCTTTCCTAGAACAGATGGTGTATTTCAGACCTCGTATTTTGGCAGTGTTTATCTTGAAGAGACAAATGCATTTCTGAACATTCTACATTATTATTGTAGTTACTTGCCTACATGTGCTTCAGGAAATCTGTTTGAGCTCAAGTACTACTAAAAATGACAGTGCAAATTTAAAAGATCATTTACGTGACTTTTCTGTCTAACACTTTGATTTAAATTGTGTCATTCATGCTTGTGTTTCAGGTTTGAAGAATTTGCTTTTGAAGGGTTTTTCACACACACAGTGAACCAAACCAAACTGTGCCACCCTAACTGTTTAAACCCAGAGTGGACATTTGTATTTCTTGGATTGTTTTTGTTCCTTTTAGTTTAACCCTATGCATGCAGGAAAGTGATAGGTGATATAATTAATGCTCTTGTTTGTCTTTCTAGTACATGATAAGTGCAACCACAGTTCTAATTGTAGTGTGCAACAGTGAATCTCTGTGAAGCCAGCCCTAGTGTTGCAGTACTTATTTTTATGGTGCTCAGTTTGGGTTTTTGGTAACGCAGTGTTAGTAATTGTGCCAACAGGTATTATTATCCAGGAAAAGTGCTGAAGCATCTCGGTGTTCTTCTACCGCTCCCGTGCCCATATCAGAAAGAGAGATTCAGTTTCAAGGAAGTTGAGTGCACTAACTCTACTATCACTCTGTCAACAACGACCTGCCCCTGAAGATACAGGGTGCCTGGCTGGACCGGCAAGACGTGGCAGTGTTTTGTCTCTTTCTCTTCCACTCCCCCTTTCCTTTTGAGACACCTGCCGGGGTTTCAGTGTCCACCAGGAAGTGCCGAGAGGTGTTCCAGGAGGTCGGGGGCATACCGTCGCCCCTGCAGACATCCTGCTTTTCAGGTGAGTGACCCGGTTTCAACACCTGGGATAAAGGCAAGCACATCCAATCTTCCTTCTTCAGACAGCAAGGCAATCCTTCAAGCAGCAGGGCAGGCCCAAGAGTGTTCTGATTTTGGCTTGGAGATGGCCACCTTTTATCCCCATTTATAACCTCTATTTGGGGAATTTCCCAACCTACCTCAAAACTGATTCTGGTCAGATTTTTCCCTTCCTCTTGTCCAGGCTCCAAACTATCTAAGGTAACAAAAGACAGGGCAGGCCTGGTGCCAGGTTCCTTTACGTGTGCTGCAGGTAAAGCTCTTTGAAGTATAAGTGAGACAGGCTACAGCCCCGCCCAGCCATTCTGCCAGGATGGCCCTTTCTGTCCCTTTGACTCATTATCTGGAAGGAATACAAAACCCGTAAGAGCAAAGCCATTCACAGCCATGTGACCCAGATTACTGGCAAACAGGTAGTGCTGGTTGGAACAAAAAAATGCCAACTTTCTAAAAGTGGCATTTTCAAAATTGCTACTTAAAATCCGACTTCACCATCAAGGAGTATTTCAAATTACAATTCAAATGTAAGCAGCATATCTTCATATGCTCCCAATTTGTAAATGGCACTTATTCACTTATATCTTTCATTTTACATGGCCAAGTTTCTGCATTCAGGAAGTAATGGAATAAAGAGCAAGGGGTGCAGGTTCTAAATGTAGTTAGTGAGAGGACGTCATAAGGAAAAGGAGATAGGTTAAGTTAGACCTGGGAATCAAACACTACCAACATTAATTGCAACATGAATCTAACTGGCCATGACGTACATACAAAAATGATTGTAACGTACACCATGAAGAAGGAACGCCTTCAAGTGAGTGTAAGGCCTGCCCATTTCTTTGTAATTTGTGCAGCTGTAATTTCAACATTTGGGTATAACCAGAGTAAGCTACTGGTACATATGAAGAAATTGATGTACATCTTTTTTCCAAGCCCACTGTATGTGTATTTCAGAAACTACCCAAAAGAAAACTTACAACATATTTTTTTAATTTTCTTTTTATTAATCTGCAAGTGAACTAGATTCTCCTGCCTTATGTTGAACGTAAGACACACAGGAGTGGTTATTGGGATTTTGTGAACACCCAGAAAGGTATTGCTCATTTCTAATGCTTTTCCGCCCTATTTGCACAAATACTAGTTGTCACACCTCCTAAATAAAGTTGTAGTAAGCCTACAAATATGGCGTACAATTTATACTAACTTCCACATATTTTGTGAGGTTTTCGATAGAAGAGATTTCTTCACATTTGCAGGTTACATGTGCAAATTACCCATTGCGCCAGTCACAGCTCCCCAGCCGTTCCAGGGCCCTCCTGCCTGCTGCTGACAGCTCTACCCGCAGTCCTGATTGTGGCCACTGTGTCTGCATTCCTGAGCCTGATTGCGACAGCTCTGCCCACATTCCTGAGCCTGATTGCGACAACTCTGCCCACATTCCTGAGCCTGATTGCATCTGCTGAAGCCCCTGCCGATGCCTTCTTCGTGTCACTGCTGCTCCTGCCTTCCCATCTTTCTGCCTCCCACGTCCCAGGACATATAATAAAGGCTGCAGCGGACATGCCACTGGTGTGCCAAAGGAAGGTCTGTCTATGCCCGTCCGCGCCTGGACCACACCCAGCACCAGGACCTCTGGTTCTCACACCCCCCCACGCTACACCACCAAGGAGCTCCAGGCCCTGAACGTCGGACACCCCATCAACCAAATACCCTTCACCTGCCTACACTGTTTCTCCTACAATGTGGGCCTACCTGCGCACACCGACGCCTGCACTGCACCCATACAGAAGACTACGAACAATCAAGCACCACTCTCATGCATCCTGCTCCTTATGAAAACACGCCACGAGAATTTGGGACACCATCATGGCTCCCCTGATGGCTACAAGATGATACACTGAGACATGGCGGGGGCATCACCATCATCATTTTGCATCATCCAATGCACCATCACCAACAACGAACAAACGCTCCTCATGGAGCACCTCAACTTCCGACTCCAGACCAATGCCAACATCATGATGCAAGGTCCCCTCACATACAGAGCCCAGGGACCCCGCCCATCCTTCTGCAATGCCATTGCCAACCACATTGCACCCCTCGCCTTTGACTCCCTCCACTACGTCCTACTCAGCGATCTCAATATCCACCTTAACGATCCGGACACCAACTGCACTTCCCTCCTAGAGAACCTTAACAAAACTGGCTTCAAGCAACTGGTCACCAAACCCAAGCACAAAGCTAGACACACACTGGACGCCATCTTCACTTCTAGCGACAGAATCCATTTCACCCACATGACTGAACTCATTTTACCAATCACGCCACTGATCACTTTTCCCTCTACGATTTCCAGCACACCATCTCCAAGCGCCCTAGCAGCCCCCAGCAAAGCTGAGGCAAGATAACTGAGAAGATATGGGTACAGGCCCTAGTCACCGCACAACCCGAGCCCACGGTAGACCCTGACCTCAACCAGGCTGTCCAAAACTTCACCACCTGGATCACCAAATCAGCCAACAGTCTTGCCCTGCTGAAACCAGCTAAAAACCAACAACACCTCCAAGCCAGCAAGATGGTACAGTCCGGAGTTCAGAAACTCCAAACATGACTGCCACCAACTCGAGAAACAATGGCACGTGACCAAGGACCCCTCCAACAGAGCCGCTTACAAGACAGACTTCAACCACTACCACCACTACATCAAGGCAGCAAAAAAAGCAGCAATCACTGCCTGCATCAACACCGTAGCCAATCATACAAAAGAATTCTTCAGAATCATCAAGGAATTCTCTAACCCGAAAGCCACAGAGACCACCGTCCACCCATCCCAGAAAGTCTGTAACACCCTCTCAGACTACTTCCACAGCAAGATCACCACCATATACAACAATTTTGATCCCCAACCCTCCACCTTTACCCTAAATAACATCGCTCAAGCAGCAAACACCAGCCACACGATAACTTCCTGGTCCCCCATTACCACACAGACCACCACAGCAATCATGTCATCCATACACTCTGAGGCACCCACGGACCCCTACCCCCCACCGGCTTTTCATCCTAGGAGACAACACTATGCATGGAACTAACCCACATTCTCAACACCTCCATCTCCACGGCAACCTTCCCGGATGAATCGAAGCACGCAGAGGTCAAACCCCTCCTAAAGACACAATCCGCCGACCCCCACCGACCTCACAAATTACAGACCTATCTCCCTTCTCCCTTTCCCAGCCAAAGTGCTCGAGAAAGCCATCAACCAACAACTCAAACAAACGACCTTCTTGACATCTAACAATCAAGATTCTAGACCAACCACAGCACTGAGACTGCACTGATCGCCGCCACGGACTACATCAGGACCCTTCTCGACCGAGGAGAGTCTGCAGCTCTGATCCTTGTAAGCCTCTCTGCAGCATTCAATACAGTCTCCTAACAAACTCTCCTCAACAGACTCCACAACATAGACATTCAACAAAATGTCCTTAAGTGGTCGCCTCTTTCCTCTCAGGCCGCACAAGGAGCATCTGCCTTCCTCCCTTCACTTCTACACCCAGGAACATCACCTGCGGCCTACCCCAAGGATCCTCCCTGACTCAACCCTGTTCAACATCTACATGACCCTCCCTCGCAGACATCATCAGATCCTACGGTCTCAATGCAGTCTCCTACACCAATGACACTCAGCTAATCCTCTCACTCACGAAGGCCCCCACAACGCCAAAGAAACTTCTGCAAGGCCATGACCAACGTGGATGAAAAACAGCTGCCACAAATTGAAAAACAGACATAACAGAAGTCCTGATCTTCAGGAAGAACACCTACGTATGGGACCACAGCTGGTGGCCAGCAGAACTCGGACCAACACCCTCTCCATCAGACCACACACGAAAACCTCTGCATCATCCTCGACTGCCAACTATTCATGAGTCAACAAGTAAACTGACTCATCCTCCTCCTGCTTCTACAGCCTTCTTATGCTCCACTGAATCTTCAAATGGATCTCTATCGACACCAGAAAGACAGTCACGCATTCCCTGGTCATCAGCCACCTCGACTAAGTAGCAAGGCTCTTGTTGGACTTTTGCCATTTTGCAGGGTCTTCTCCAATCTTTGTGTCGCACTACAAAAACCATCGACTGAGCTTCTACATCTCAGCAAGACAACTTTGCCGTGCCTCGCTGAACCTTGCACCTCCCGGCATCCATCGCATTTCAGTGGAGGCTGTTCCTTCTCCTTCACAGCAGCCAAGTCCTGGAACAGCTTGCCCCTCTGCCTCTGAACAGCTCCCTCCCTGGCGGACTTCAGAAGGAGACTCAAGACGTGGATTTTCGATGGAGACACTGCACCTTTAGCACCCAGATACCCTTAGGGGTGATAGTGCTGCACTTTACAAATACTATGATTGATTGACTGACAATCATGCAATACTTATGACCGTGCTCCTTGTAGACTATCCTCCTAGAGTATGTATATTGGAGAAGAAGTATGCTAGGAAATCTATGATCTCCATGCATACGTGTGGGGATATTTGCATCTAAAATGTGGAAATCTATGGAAATTGTAGGAGGAGACATATAGGCCCCCATTCCGACCCTGGCGGTCGGTGATAAAGCCGGCGGTACAAAAAATGGAACATGACCACGGTGGAAACCGCTCACACAGACAGCCACTTTAACACACTGACTGCCACGGCAGTAGCAACAAGCACCACAGCGGTAACCGCCAACATCCAGGTGGAAGACAATATACCACACACTTTATTAAGACAGGCCTATCCGCTACCTTTTCCTTGGAGGTACCAACGACATCAAAAGCACAGTGGAAACAGAACACAGAAGTCAAAGGACTCACCTCTGGAAACTCAGGGAACAACCACAATGCCATGGAGCCCGAGTTGCACATCTTCCCCATGCTTGTCTACCCCTTCCTGCATTACGAACATCAACATCGGCGAAGACGACCACGGTGAGTACTGCCACCTAGCACACAAGGGAGGGGGGGAGAGAGTGACACACACACGCAACACGCAACATCCCCATCCCATACACACAACCAGATGCAATAACATTACAAATCCACCCTGTACCCTCAGGAATAATGCAAGGACAAAAGGAATTGATTAAAGTGAGTGTAATAAGAACCAATAGTATAAATATGTTCTTCAAATAGAAAATGTATATACATGTTTACAAATGGAGGGACGCTGCCCAGTCCTCAATGTCCGTGGGCCACAGGGCCACTACACATAGGACAAGGCCCCACCTCACTTCTGCAACAACACGGAGACTACACTGCAAGGGCATCAGGTCGAAAATACACAGGCACCTCATGGGGACGGGGAAAAGGGGGGCACCTCAGTGAGAAGATGGTACAATGCCACTGGCCCTGGAGGGGGCTACATACCCACTGTTTGGTCCTGGACAGTGCAAGGCCACAGTCTCTCCAGTGAATGGTTTGCCCACTGCTTCGTCCTGGGGAGTGCAAGGGCACAGTCTCTCTAGTGGATGGCTTCTCCACTGGTTCTGGAGGGGGCCTTGTGCTCAGTGTGCTTCATCCTGGCAAGGATGGGGTGAGTGGATGGCTTCTTCCACTGGTTCTGGAGGGGGCCTTGTGCCCAGTGTGCTTCATCCTGGCAAGGATGGGGTGAGTGGATGGCTTCTTCCACTGATTCCGGAGGGGGCCTTGTGCCCTGTGATGCAGCACTTGGGGAGTGCAAGGTCACTGTCTGTCACCTGGGTGTCACACCTACATGATTTTCAGGAACCAGGACGCACTACAGCCCATGGAGGCAGGATTACACACTGCCCGCCGGCGGTGACAACTGCTAAGTGGTGGCATTGGCGGGGCTGGTGTCGGGGCTGGCAGTGGTGGGGGAGGCTCCAGCCCATCCCCTGCAGCCTCGGACAGCTGCTCACTGGGGCTGCTGCTGCTGGTGGCGGTGCTGGTGGCGGTGCTGGCAGTGGTGGGGGAAGGCTCCAGCCCATCCCCTGCAGCCTCGGACGGGTGCCCATTGGGGCTGCTGCTGCTGGCGGTGGTGCTGGTGGCAGTGCTGCCAGTGTTGGGAGGAGGCTCCAGCCCATCCCCTGCAGTCTTGGACAGCTACCCACTGGGGCTGCTGCTGCTGGCATTGGTGCTGGTGGTGGTGCTGGCAGTGGTGGGGGGAGATGCCAGCCCATCCCCTGCCACCTTGGACGGCTGCCCACTGGGGCTGCTGCTGCTGGTGGCAGTGCTGGCAATGGAGGGGGGAGGCTCCAGCCCATCCCCTGCAGCCTCGAAGGGCTGCCCACTGGGGCTGCTGCTGCTGGCAGTGGTGCTGGTGGCGGTGCTGGCAGTGGTGGTGGGAGGCTCCAGCCCATCCCCTGCAGCTTTGGAGGGCTGCCCACTGGGTCTGCTGCTGGTGACAGTGGTGCTGGTGGTGGTGCAGGTAGCGGTGCTGGCAGTGGTGGTGGGAGGCCCCAGCCCTTCCCCTGCAGCCTCAGGTGGCTGAACGGCCATGGTGGGTGGTAGGGGCTCAGAATCAGTCACAGCACCAGGCCTCCTGTCCTTCCTGCCTGCTGGTGCAAGCCCCTTGCCCTTCCCTTTGGCAGCTGGTGGTGCCTCCTTGCCCTTCCCTTTGGCAGCTGGTGTTGCCTCCTTGCCCTTCCTTGATGCACCTGGTGCTGATGGCTGGTTCCCTGGAGCCTCCCCCACCTGCAGTAGCTGTTGACACTACTGTGGCCGTGGACTGGGTGGCTGAGGTGCTTGCCTGGGTTCTGACCACCCGACGTGAAGGACGGGGGATAGTGGTAGGGAAGAGGTCAACAGTGAAGAGGAAAAGCTTTTTAGAGACATTGGTGTGGGAAGAGGGTGACAGTTTGGGAGTAGAGGAAGAGGGAGTGGTTGTAGGAGGTGTCTGCTGATTTTGGGTGCACATGCATGGGCTGGATGCTGTTGTGAGGTAGATGGCTGTTGAGTGTCTGAGTGCTTGCGTTTGTGTACTTTGGGAGGAGGGGGCACAGACACAGTGGGAGAGGACACAGTGGACTTGTGCATGGATGTGGGGGTGGTGACTGCCAGTGAGGGGTGTGTAGTGATAGGTGTGATGGTGATGGAGGTAGTGGATGAGGATGTAGTGCATGCAGGTGTGAGTGTAGATGCTACTGGGAAGGAGGTGGAGGACGAGGAGGAGGTGGTCAAAGTGGAGACAGTGGCTGTTGGTATGTCTGCATATAGATGGTGTTTGTGTGAGTGCCTGTGGGATGATGTGTGGTTCTTGTGTTTGCCTGAGCCACTCCTGTGTGTTGTCTTGTGTGCATGCTGGTCTGCCTGTGTGCTTGGGATAGGTTGGGTTGCGGGGAATGGGAATGGGTAGAGGAAGTTGGTGGGGGGAGGCTAGAAACAGGGATAATGGCTGCCATCAGAGAGGAGGCCAGAGCCTGGATTGATCTCTGTTGGGCCACCATGCCAGAGTGAATGCCCTCCAGGAATGCATTAGTTTGTTGCAAATGGGCTGCGAGCCCCTGGATGGCATTCACTATGGTTGACTGCCCAACAGAGATGGATCGCAGGAGGTCAATATCCTCCTCACTTAGGGCAGCAGGGCTAACTGGGGCAGGGCCTGAGGTGCCTGGGGCAAATGAGATGTCCACCCTCCTGGGTGAGCGGGCATGGGAAACACGCTGAGGGGCTGCCGGGAGGGCGGTGCTGGTACGGGGATGGCGGCTGTACCTGTAGTTGGGGTGGGCACAGAGGTGTCCACCACCACCAGGAAGCTTCCATCGAAGGAGGTATCACTGTCAGAACTGTCCCCTCCTGTCTCCGTTGTGGTGCTCCCCTCGCCCTCCGTCCCACTGGTGCCCTCACCGCCGGTGAATTCAGCCTCATGGGCCCAGTGGGATGCAGCTCCCTCCGTCACCAGTGCCTCTGCTCCTCCGCCAGATGATGATAATGCACATAAGGACAGGGTGACAAAATAAAAAGGGGGGGGAGACACAAAGGATACACTTGGTCAATGGCTGCTCCAACACCACCGTTGGCATACACAACACACACACACACACACACACGGGGAACAGCCCAACGCACTAGGCAATGCACTAACAGTCACAATGCTAGTCACCAGGCCATGGAAAGGAATACGTAACACCAATAGCAGCATACCTGAGACCCACAGACCCCTGCCCAGTAGTGGATGCCTACTAGCTTGGTAGAAGGTGGTGTTCATCAGACTCGGCCCAACATGGGACCTACCCTGCAATGTCCGGTCTGGCCTCGGGGCACCCACAGACCCATATCCCCCACCTGGAGACCACCCCACCATGCGCAAGTAGTATATTGGGAAACTGTACTCACCTCCTTGTGGCTGCTGCAATGCCCTCAAGCGCCCATCCAGCTCCGGATAGGCCACCGCCAGTATGCGGGCCATCAGGGGGTCAGAGTTCGACAGGCACCCCTTCCTCATTGGGAGGCCATCCCCAGCTGGGCCTGTGCCATCTTCCTTGCCCAGCGCCTCAGGTCCTCCCACCGTTTGCGACAGTGGGTGCTCCTCCTGCCATAGACCCCCAGGGTCGACACGTCCTTGGCGATGGCACGCCATATACCCTTTTTCTGATGGGCGCTGACCTGCAGAAAAATACACATAGAAAAAGGTATCAGTCAGACCGTCCGGCCTGTTACACTCATGGCCCACCATAGCCGTCACACCCCCTTATGCACAGACATTGCCTACCCTAGATGCATCACACTGCCCAGGACCCTTCCCCCAACCCCCCCCCCCCCCCAAACGAGGCCCTCACCACCAGCACTCCATGCATTCATGCCCCATGCATCGTGCTCACAGTGTACTCACCTGTTTGTCTTGAGGCCCATATAGCATTTGGTACTGGGGTAGGACCCCATCCACCAGTCTCTCCAACACCGCAACGGTGAAGGCAGGGGCCCTTTCCCCAGTGACACGAGCCATGGTCAGTTCCAGACACAGGTCACAGCAGCACTTGCAGTGTAGGTCCTCTCCTGTTGAAGGTCAGGTAGAAAGTGAGTGAACAGATAGAAAATGGCGGTCACGTCTGCGGCGGTGCGTACTGTCACTGCCGGCGTACATCACAATTGGCCACTGTAACCCATAGGGCCCAATGCTAACCAATGAGAAGTTGCACAGCGGAACTCGACCGCCTCCCACAACGGGGCAAAACGTCAGCGGCATTACCTCATTTCCACATGTCCCTCCACACAGGACAGGCAGATGCCATTTCAGGGAGTGGGCAGGCCATGGCACCTAGCAGCGTCACAGTACAAATAGGCACCATCTGGGCCTATCCAACGATATACTGTTAAAGTCACAACATGAAATGCAGTGCAGTGTTTGGAAAAGTGGAATACTGACAAGCTGCTCCCCGTTTTGCCCCCTAGATTACAACCGCTGCAGATGAATAGGAGATGAAGACATCCCCCTGTGTACAGACCCCTGGTGGAATTGGCAACAATGGAGGACAGGCACATTATCCTCAACTATAGACTGGAAAGGGCCACAATCACAGAGCTGACCTGATATCTGCTATCCGTCAGCCCACCGGGTTCACACCTCTTGTGCAAGTCCTATCTGTGCTCTATTTCTTGGCAACTGGTTCCTTCCAAGTGACAGTGGGCTTGGCTGCAGGAATGTCACAGCCAATGTTCTCAATAGTGCTGACCAGAGTGTTGTCTGCCCTGATTAAAAACATGCACAGCTACATCAATTTCCCCCAGGTGGAGGATTTGGCGTTTGTTAGAAATGAGGTCTTTGGTTGACAGTCAGGTTACCCCCTGTTCAAGCAAGGGCCCTCACTCTAGTCAGGGTAAAAGAGAATCACCCTCAGCTAACCCCTGATTACCCCCTTGGTAGCTTGGCAGAGCAGTGGGCTTAACTTGAGAGTTCTAGGTGTAAAGTATTTGTACCAACACACACAGTAACTTAATGAAAACACTACAAAATGACACAACACCAGTTTAGAAGAATAGGAAATATTTATCTAAACAAAACAAGACCAAAATGACAAAAATCTGACATACACAAGTCAAGTTATAAATTTTTAAAGATTAAACTCAAAAATAGCGCTTAGAAACAAAAATGCTTAGATGAATTGTTAACACGGCGTCGTGACGGAGTCGTTCCCAACAAGCCGACACCAGCGGCGCCGGACATGAAGTCGCATAGACCCCCAAGTACAGTACCTTTGGTGAAGAGTGAAAACAAGTTGATGCACGAAGTCGGGGATCGCAGCGTCGGTGCGAAACGTTGAATCCGCGCACTTGGAGCGATGTCGGTCACGACGTGGTGCGGTGACTTCCACAGAGTCACGGACTTCAGCAGGGCTGCAGCGGCGTCGGGCCTGCGAAGAGCGTCGCGTTGCAGCGAAGGTCACGGTGTCGGGTGCAGGCAGCGTCACCGGATTCAGCAGCCGTGTCGGTCCGAAGTCATCCAAAGTCGATTTCCTTGGATTTCCACCAGCTTTCCCTTCAAGGGCTCAGGGACTGGATAGGGCACCACTTGTCAGAGCAGGAGTCTCTCCAGAGACTCCAGGTGCTGGCAGAGAGAAGTCTTTGCTGTCCCTGAGACTTCAAACAACAGGAGGCAAGCACTAAATAAAGCCCTTGGAGATTTCTTCACAAGATGGAAGGCACACAAAGTCCAGTCTTTGCCCTCTTACCCTGGCAGAAGCAGCAACTGCAGGATAGCTCCACAAAGCACAGTCACAGGCAGGGCAGCACTTCTCCTCAGCTCTTCGGCTCTTCTCCAGACAGAGATGGTCATTCCGACCTCGGCGGTCTTTTTTCCAGACCGCCGAGGCCGGGGGAGACAGAATACCGCCATTGCCGGCGGTATTCATGCCTCCCTATTCCGACATTTCCGCTGGCCCAGCTGAAATGGCACATCAACATTGCCGCCGGCTCGTAATAGAGCCGGCGGCAATGTTGATGTGCAGCGGGTGCAGTAGCACCCGTCGCGCATTTCACTGCCTGAAATTATTGCAGTGAAATGCGTGACGGGGCTACGCCTGGGGGCCCCTGCACTGCCCATGCCAAGTTCATGGGCAGTGCAGGGGCCCCCAGGGGCCCCATGCGTCACCTTACCGCCAGCCTTTCCATGGCGGTGTCTACCGCCACGGACAGGCTGGCGGTCGGGGACTCATAATCCCCAGGGCAGCGGTGCTTGCACCGCTGCCCTGGGGATTATGACCGCCAGGCGGAAACCTGGCGGGAAAATGGAGGGGCCGGCGGTATGGCCGTGGCTTTTGCGCCACGGTCATACTTGCTGGCGGGACACCGCCGGCCGCCAGGGTCGGAATGACCCCCAGAGTTTCCTCTTGTTTCCAGAAGTGTTCCAAAGTCTGTGGTTTTGGGTGCCCTTCTTATACCCAGTTTCTCCTTTGAAGTAGGCCTACATCAAAGTAAAGTCTCTTTGGAATGTGAAATCCTGCCTTGCCCAGGCCAGGCCCCAGACACTCACTAGGGTGAGGGTGACTGTGTGAGGGCAGGCATAGCCCTTTCAGGTGCGAGTGACCACTCCTTCCCTCCCTCCTAGCGCAGATGGCTCATCAGGACATGCAGGCTACACCCCAGCCCTTTTTGTGTCACTGTCTAGTGTGAGGTGCAACCAGTCCAACTGTCAAACTGACCCAGACAGGGAATCTGCAAACAGGCAGAGTCACAGAAATGGTATAAGCAAGAAAATGCTCACTTTCTAAAAGTGGCATTTTCAAATGCACAATCTTAAAATCAACTTTACTAAAAGATGTATTTTTAAATTGTGAGCTCAGTGACCCCAAACTCCACATGTCCATCCGCTCCCAAAGGGAATCTACACTTTAATCAGATTTAAAGGTAGCCCCCATGTTAACCTAAGAGAGGGACAGGCCTTGCAACAGTGAAAAACAAATTTAGCAATATTTCACTGTCAGGACATATAAAACACATTACTATATGTCCTACCTTAGCCATACATTGCACCCTGCCCTTGGGGCTACCTAGGGCCTACCTTAGGGGTGTCTGACATGTAAGAAAAGGGAAGGTTTAGGCCTGGCAAGTGGGTACACTTGCCAAGTCGAATTTACAGGTAAAACTGCACACAGTCACTGCAATGGCAGGTCTGAGTCATGATTACAGAGCTACTTATGTGGGTGGCACAACCAGTGCTGCAGGCCCACTAGTAGCATTTGATTTACAGGCCCTTGCACCTCTAGTGCACTTTACCAGGGACTTACTAGTAAATCAAATATGTCAATCATGGATAAACCAATCACATAAACATTTTGTAAAGGAGCACTTGCACTTTAGCACTGGTTAGCATTGGTAAAGGGCCCAGAGTAACAAAAACAGCAAAATCAGATTCCAGCACACATCAACAACCTGGGGAACAGAGGCAAAAAGTTAAGGGAGACCACGCCAAGGATGAAAAGTCTAACAGCGTTGGAGTGAAAGCTGACTTCTATGCAATGGGATATATACCCAACATCATTGGGGCAATTGATGGAACACATTTTGCATTTGTCCCCCCTCACTTTCCCCTGGGGAAATGAACAGGTGTTCAGAAATCGAAAGAGCTTTCACTCCATGAATATGCAGATAGTGTGCCTGGCGGACCAGTATATCTCCCTTGTCAATGCAAAGTATCCTGGGTCTGTGCATGGTGCCTTTATCCTGAGGAATAGCAGCATCCCATATGTGATGGCTCAACTCCAGGGGCACCAGGTGTGGCTGATAGGTGAGCCCTGGTTCCCATCCAGTGGATGTTGGTATATGGGTATGGTGTTGGTCATAAGGGTTAGTGTGTGTCTAACAGGTATCCCTCAATATTTGCAGGTGACTCTGATTACCCCAACCTCTCATGGCTACTGATCCCAGTGAGGAATGCCAGGACAAGGGCAGAGGAATGTTACAATGAGGCACATGGTTGGACAAGAAGGATTATCGAGAGGACCTTTGGCCTCCTGAAGGCCAGGTTTCATTGCACCATCTAACTGGTGGATCTCTGTACTACTCACCCAAGAAGGTCTGCCAGAGAATCGTGGCATGCTGCATGTTGCATAACCTTGCCTTGAGACTCCAGGTGCCTTTTCTGCAGGAGGATGAGGCTGGAGATGGGCGTGTGGCAGCAGTGGATCCTGTGGACAGTGAAGATGAGGAGGCAGAGGGTGAGGATGAGGACTACAGAACAGCTATAATACAACAGTACTTCCAGTGACAAACAGGTAAGACACTGTAACTTCACTTTACATTGACAGTTTTGTGTTTAACATTGTACATGGCAGGCAGATTCTTCCAATTCTATGGCCACTTACTGTACCCCTTGGCATCTCTATTTTCAGATATCTGTGCCCCACTCTGGCACCTGGTGTGTTGACTACAGCCTACTACAGGTCATTCCTATGTATACATTCCTGTACAGTTGTATTGCAGTGTTTAAAGCTTGTTAACCGAATACATAGTTCAATCATTTGACAGACTCCATACTTGTATTTTTTTAAATGGTGTTTATTTAAGTGCTAATAAGTAGAGGGGTAGTGAAATGGGCTGGGTTGATGGTGGAGGAAAGTCCAGGATAGAGTCCAGTCTATTTGTATCACAGGTGCATTGTTCAAGGGGGCATAGGAAGTGGAGCAATGGCAGTTCAAGGTGGACAGGGTGACAGAGTGGGACACAAGGGTGACAATCAGGGGAGTCCTGTTTCCTGGCGGGGGTCTTGGCAATGTTCTCTGGCTTCTGCCCGGATCGCAGGGACCGTTTGCGGGGTGGTTCTCCTTCTGCAGGGGGAGGGGTGCTGGTGGTCTGTTGTTCCTGTAGTGGGGCCTCCTGTCCACTAGCGGCAGCGGAGGTGGAGGGCTGTTCATCGGTGTGGCTAGTGTCAGGGGCCCGGGGGTGTGCCACTGCCTCCCTCATGGTGTTGGCCATGTCTGCCAGCACCCCTGCAATGGTGACCACGGTGGTGTGGATGTCCTTCAGGTCCTCCCTGATCCCTAGGTACTGTCCCTCCTGCAGCCGCTGGGTCTCCTGCAACTTGACCAGTATCTGGCCCATCGTCTCCTGGGAATGGTGGTATGCTCCCAGGATCCCTGCAAGTGCCCTGTGGAGAGTCAGTTCCCTGGGCCTGTCCTGCCCCTGTCGCACAGCAGTCCTCCCAGCTTCCCTGTTGTCCTGTGCCTCTGTCCCCTGAACCGTGGGCCCACTGCCACTGACCCCGGGTCCATGATCGTCCTGTTTTTGTGGGGTGTGCTGGGGTCCCTGTAGTGGTGGACACACTGCTGATTGACGTGTCCATGAGGCAGAGGTATGGGCCCGCTGGGTGGGTGCTGTGCTGGTGTTTCCTGAGGGGGTAAGCTCTGTTGTGGTATGGGACTGTGCATGGGTAACCGGCTGTCCAGAGATCCCTCATGGGCCAGGATGGTCATCCAGATCCAGGTGTCCAGAGCTGCTGTCATCACTGTGGTCCTCTTCTGTGGGGGGACTGGATGTTGCGGGCACCTCCTCTCCGGTGACGTTGGGTTGGGGACCTGTGGGGATGTAAATGCAGTGTTATTGTTTCTGCGTGTGACATCTTGTGCATGGGTGTGTTGCCCTCTATGGTTGTGATTGCCCTGTCAGCTTTGCCTTGTGTGAGTAGTGATTTTGTAGGCTAGGTGATTCTCTATAATGTACATGCTTTAGTTATGTGTGTCCATGCAGGTCTGTGATGGGGGTCCGTGCATTGGTGTTATGCGCAGGGCTTGGTATTGGGATGGGTGGGTTGTGATGGTGGGGTGTGTGTGAGGTGATGGAGTGATGGGGGTGAGGGCATGGATGGGGAGATATGATGGCATGCAGGTAGGGGGGGTGTAAGTAGTAAAGATTTGACTTACCAGAGTCCAGTCCTCCTGCTACTCCTGCCAGGCCCTCATGATGCATGATTGCCAAGACTTGCTCCTCCCATGTTGTTAGTTGTGGGGGTGAAGGTGGGGGTCAACCGCCAGTCCTCTGTACTGCTATCTGGTGTCTTGCTACCACGGAATGTACCTTCCCCCGTAGGTCCTTCCAAGCTTGTGCTTCGAATAATGGTGCTACACTGTTTAGAGGCAAAAAAATGCCTCTAAGCAGTGTATCGCCATTTCCTGGTGCAAAACCCCCAAGGACATGGCTTCTGCCTTAGTAAAGAGAGGAGCCATGCCCACCACCTCAATGGCTATGCCCGGGGGACAAATGTTCCCTGGGCATGGCCACTGGGGCAGCACCATGCAGGGGTCCCAAGCCAGGAACCCCGAGCGGGTGAGAAAAAAAAATTATACTTAACTGGATTTACCTGGCACCTGTGGTGTCTCTCTGGTGTGGGTGTCCCTGGGGCCAGGGAAGGGCGCCTGTGGGCTCTTTCCATGGTCTCTGACCATGGAAAAAGGCCCACAGGTCCCCTAACGCCTGCCCTGACCCAGGCATTAAATAATGGCGCTAAGCAAGCCCTCATCCCCCAGTGCTAGATTTTACCACAGGGAGATGAATATGGAGCTAAGGCCATATCGTCATTTTCTGGATGGTAACGCCTAACTTGCATCTCATTGACGCAATGTAGGTTTTCACGTCCAGAAAATGACGTAAATTCCATAACTTTGACGCTAGACGTGTCTAGCGCCAAAGTATAAATATGGAGTTAAGTTTGCGCTGAATTAGCGTAAAAAAATGATGCTAATTAGGTGCAAACCGAGTGTAAATATGGGCATTGGTCCTACAAGAATGACAGACAGGGAAGGTTTAAACTTTAAAGATTTATTTTTAGATTTTAGTCATACAATATAGTCAATTCAATTTATCAATACACTGGAGTGCAAAGCTCAGTTAATATACAGAGTCAATCAAAAAGCTCAGTAAAGTTCAGGTCAGCAAAGTACAAAATATATAATGAGAGAGCAGTCCAGCAGGGATGCGCCCTCAAGGGTCAGTAAGAAAAAGCCTCTAACACATCCAAAAAGAACACACTTTTATAACGTTTTAGAAAAGGATTTCATACATTCAGTACAATTGTACATGAGTCCCACAAAATAGACCAATCAGAATTAAGTAGAATGAAACAGTTGGTAGAAAATACATTTCAAAATTGTCTTATAATTTTACAACATGAGGCTTCTCATGGAGTCCACCTGTACCAGAACAAATATTGCTACATTATGTGTGATTTTAATAAGACAACTAGATGAGACCTTGAACATGTGGAATTGAGTTGAAATGAAATTTTGTGTTGAAACAAAAGTTTAGGTGGTTGTCTCGTTATGAAAAATATATTCAACATCATTTTACTGGGAAACGAAAATATGATTTAGTCGACGTTACAAAACATTGGCAGCAAACGTCGCAAACAAAATGGAGTTTGAGGCCTACAATTGCCAAGTTAGCTAGAATTTGGTTTTCATTACTACAATGCATTTATTTTTTCGAAAAATAAAGATAACACTACCTGCTTCTTAATATCTTATTACTATCCCCACCTTACCATTTATCCCTCTCTTTTCTCTGTGACCCTCTTCACCTTTTCTACTCTACTCAGCATCCTCTCTCTTAGCTTCTCTTTTTCTGCTTTCCTGATTTCTCTTTTCTCATTCCGTGTATCGTGGTCAATGAATATACTTCTTTAGCTTCTTGGCTCTTACATTGGTACTTCTTATTTAACACTGAAGATCAGCATATCCTACCGACTTTCCAATATGACCATCAAAAGCAAATACTATATGTGAAATAATATTTTATTTCTCAGACCCTAAAATTAGGCTACAGCTGGCAGCGATGACTCTTCCGCCATGTCGGAGGAACGTTGCACCCCTGGCAAAGAGCCAGCAGCTGTACAATTAAACGATATTTCATTATGGTTTTATTTGCCAGCAGCGTGTGCAGGGAGGGGAAGGCTGGGCCGGGGCACGGGAGGGGTGCAGCCTGTGCACTAAGTGCGCAAGTGTGTTTGGCAGGCTCTCAGGCAGGCCAAACACACATGTGTACTTAGGTTTCTCCAACCCTGCTGCGTTACACAGCTGGGTTAGAGAAACTGTGCACACCAAGCCACTCAGACCAATCCTGGTGCTGCTCTCATGCTAGGTTTAGCATAAGAACAGGACCAGGATTGCAGGGGAGCCTGTGCTGGGAATGCCGAGGGAATGCTGGGACACCAGAAGAGAAAAGGAGCGAGGCGATGGCAGTGGAAACGGCAAGTTTAAAAAAATTATTAACCCCCTCCCCCCGTTCAGATTTGCAGCAGCCACGGCTGACTGCTGGACAATATGGAGTAATCAACAACATGAACTGATTGATCTCATTTCTATGAAATAATAAAGTGAAAGTAGAAATTCCAGAATGCCATGCGCTCTGTCCTAAAAAGCCAGGATTAGCTGATGGTATCACACCTGACACTGCTACCTGACAGCTACGAATGGTCTCACATTGCCTCTCACAGCCGTGAGCCGCACATCACCGTCCTGAAGGTGCCTCCCCCTCAGTGGACAGTCTTCATCCCACAGAATACCAGCAGGGCCATTGGGGAGAGAGTGGCTATGGGCGGAGCCAACGCAATCAGTCTACAGCCCAGCAGTGGTGGGCAGTGTACTCCTGCTAAAAATATGTATTTGCCTCAAGCACTTCTTTCTTTTTTCTACTAAAGCTATTGATTTTATGGTGCTGATTCCATCTTCGAGGTGCTTCAAAGTAATAATAGGGTATAGAAGACAGAAAGAAGGGTAGTGAAAATAACAAAGGATGTATATCAGGGAAGGAAAGGGGGGCAGCATGCTTTATGTCATAGTGGGTATACTTATTTCGCATATTTTAAAAAAAAGATTACTCCCAAAGTGAAATAAGTATAGGTCTGAAAACACAAATGGGATATTAGATGTAATTTTTGACAGCTTCTGATAACTATTTAACAACCACACTAAGGGATTTTTATACTTCCATTTGTGTGATAAGTTTCCTGGTTACTGCACAATCCACTTGTTTTACAAATTAATACAATACAATGAGCTTTTCACTTAAATAGTCTTACAATTCTATTACTTACGGTTGGCAATGAAAAGATTTGTGGTATTTTATATTGTGCCTGTTTCTGAGCACTGCCAGATAATTGACTATATCTATTTACCATATCAAGGCAAGATGGCGTCAGCCCCGAACAATGCATTCTCTGTTTCCAATTAACGTAATGAAATGTTGTTTTTAATCTGAATTTATTTATAACAAAGCACGGCGACTAAATAAGCAACGTCAGTGAGATATTTGCTTACACAGCTGCCTGTCAACACTGTACTCTACTTAACCAGAGATATTTTTTCTAAAATATTTTTACTACAGTTTGTGGGCATTTGCTATTGAAGAGACTATTCAGTGGTGAAAAATTGCATTCTTTGCGTAGTCCCACCTGCTTTTGAAGGTTGCAGTACCAGGAGACATCCCCTTTGCATCTGTGGAGAACAGGATGCTCTGGGGCATACTTGATCTGAGAATTCTGTAGTTGGAACAGGCCTGCAGGGGACGCTTCCCGGATCCTTTTACTGAAACAGAAAAGGGAACAAAGACAGAATGGCACTGCACAGAGGCTGGACGCCTGAGACCTTGTCGTTTTGGAGAATAGCTCGACAAAGCCTGAAGAAAACAGCTTCAATACTGTAATAACTCGCCACCAGATGAAGTAGTTGACAAGTTTATTGGACAGACTCTTTGCACAACACCTCCTCTACATCCAGCTTCTATCCTCTGTCACACTCTCTTCCTCAACATTCTAAGGTGCACTCCAGGTCGTACCATTAGCCAACATTCTAAAGGAGAGAATAGGAGTGCACCATTTAACTAGTACAAATAACATATGTACCTAATTGTAAGGAATTAGTCATGTGATATTTGAGTTATGTAAATAAGTTAACAGTGCTTATATAATAGGGCACATACTATGATACTTCAGTTTATAACACCAATACGACAATATTACAACACTTCCCCTTCCCCACAAATACATAAGGGAGAATGGATCACCATATTGTTTATTGCCATAGAACGTAGTCCTTATGCCATGACATAGTCCTTATGCCATGTCGTAGTGGTCTTTATCCTGGGAAAATCAGTCTGGTCTCGCTTGGGAACGGTTTCACCTCGATCTTCACCTTTCTCCCGTTCCTTGTCTGACTGGTTATCTTGGATGGCAGATATGCGGTCCATACTCCATACCCGACCATCCTCCAAAGTCACTACATTTTTATGTACTTTTGTAATTCGTACAGGTTCTGAGAACTTACTTGATCCCTTCCTAGCCGATTCTGGAAGTTTTACTCTGACCCATTGTCCCACCATCCAATGTTTACTCCTAGTACCATATTTGTTGTTATACCACTCCTGGTACTTTTTCTGATTTTTACCTACTCTCGCCATAACTTCTTCGTGTTGAATCATAACGGGATCCCCCCCCTTTAACCAATTGGGGTTCAATTTGGTTCCTGGTTGCCTACCCTTTAGAGACACGAAAGGAGATACTCCTGTTACTAAGTTTGGTGTGGTGTGGTATGACCAAAACATTAGCTGAATCGCACTTTCTCCTGGCTCTCGAGATATGCTAGCTAACTGCAAACACTCCTTGACCATTCTGTTAACCCTCTCCACCAGACCATTAGCTCTTGAGTTGTACAGTGCTGACCGGAAATGTTGGATCCCACTGTTTCTTAAGAATTCCACCATGGCTCCTGAAGTGAACTGCACCCCGTTATCTGTCACGATTGTGCTAGGAACACCTTCTCTGGTAAAGGCTTCTTTCAGAAATGCTATTGCCTCTTGTGTAGTCACACTGTTCACAGCTTTGGTCATCACCCAGTGTATGTGGTAATCGACTAAAACGAAAATGAACCTTGCTCTTGATCCTAAACAGGTAAGAGGTCCTAGGATGTCCAACCCTAGCTTGTCCCAAGGTTTAGTGGGAACATCAATGGGAGATAAAGGAGACTTGTGCGTAACCTTGGTTTTATCACTCATTGCACAAAGGACACACTCACGCACAGTGCTTTCAACTAGCCTGTCCATGGTGGGAAACCAGTAAGAAGCGCAAAGTTTATTTTTGGTTAAGGTCCTTCCTAGGTGTCCCTCATGTGCTAGAGCTACAAGTTTTTCCAATAACACTTTGGGAGGAACAATTCGCTCGCCTCTCATAACTAGATCCTTGGCTATATGTAACTCGGAACGCACCTCCCAATACCCCTTGAGTTCATCTTCGCTCGATTGTCGTCTTTCGGGCCACCCATTCCTTATTTTGCTTTTCAAAGCCTGTATAACCTGATCCTCATTAGTGGCTGTAACCCATTCTTCTTTAGTGATGCCTGACAACTCCACATGGAGCACAGGTTCAAGGGTCTCATCAGTTTCATTTTGTCTCTCTTTCCTGGGTAGTCTGGAAAGACAATCTGCTATTATATTTATTTTTCCTGGAACATATTGCATATCAAAATTAAACCCTTCCAGCCCCATGATCCATTTAGCAATACGTGGCGTGGCATGATCTTTACCTTTAATGGTGAACAATGAAATGAGTGGTTTGTGATCTGTTCTAACCAAGAAAGGCAAACCCCACAGCAAGAACTTGAAGTGATTGATGGCCCAAAAGCACGCTAAGACTTCTCTCTCAATTGTGGAATAATTGAGTTCTGCCTCCCTTAATGACTTAGATGCAAACGCCACGATTCTTTCTTGCCCGTCAACACACTGAGATAAGGTGGCACCAAGACCTCTCCCACTAGCGTCCGTGGTAAGCCATGTTTTCCTAGTGGCGTCAAAATTTCCTAAAGTGGGACAATGAATTATGGCGTCCTTGACTTGTGTAAATGCGATTTGACATTCATCACTCCACTCAAATGGTACATTCTTCTTTAGTAAAACTCTCAAGGGAGCAGTGACCACCGCGAAGTTGTGAACAAATTTAGACATGAACTCAGCTAAACCTAAGAACAACCTTAATTTCTCTTTATTGGTTGGGGCTGGGGCTTCCTTCACTGCCACGACCAGATCGCATTTGGGTACTACCCCATCTTTATTTATCTTATGCCCTAGGTACTCTACTGACTCAACTCCCAGTTGGCACTTTTCCTTTCTAATTGTCATGCCAGCCTCATCAAGGGCTTTGAACACCTCTCTTAAGATGGAATTGTGTTCACTCTCCGTACTTCCATACACCACTAATATGTCATCCTGGAAGCACATAATCTGTTTAATTCCCTGCAATATGTTTTGCATAATTCTTTGAAAAACCGCAGCCGCAAGACCAAAAGGCATCCGATGATATCTAAATGCCCCAAAAGGAGTGATATAGGATGTGAGTGAGCGTGACGATGGGTGTAATTCCACTTGATGGTAAGCGGATGATAGGTCGATTACGCTAAAATATTTGGCTGACCCTAACATGCTCACCATTTCGTCTATTTTGGGTAAGGGGAACCTGTCCACCCATATGTTGGCATTCAAGTCCCTTAAATCTACACATAGGCGAATGCCTCTGCCGTTAGGTTTCCTTGTGACCACTATAGGTGCTAGCCATAATGAACTTTCAATGGGCTCAATAACTCCAGAATTAACTAATTTGTCCAATTCTTCTTTCAGGGGCTCCTTCATTAGGTACGGTACAGTTCTGACCTTGTGTACGACTGGTGTAGCACCCTCTTTGAGTTTAATTTTGTGTTGGAAATGTTTCAATAACCCCAGTCGATCCTCAAATAGATTGGGGAAATCCTCACTTATGCTTTCACTAATTCCTTGTAAGTCTACTAATAATACTTGTTCCTTGCTATTAGGATCCAGTTTGATTCCAAGATCCTTTTGGTGTTTCCATCCTAATAAGTTCGATTCTTTCTCTGTGATGTACACTGTTCCCTTGGTGTGCCTATCCTTAAACGTGATTCCTAGTTCTAACATCCCTTTAAGTGGTATAGGATCATTGTTGTAACCTCCAGGTTTTATATTGGCGGAGTTCAATTTGTACCCCTGAGCTTGGAATTTGTTAATGAAGGTTTGGTAATTCATGAAGGTATATGGTGAGCATGAATCAGCATACGCTTTCACACAGATACCATCAAGACTGATGTCACACAACGGATAATTGTTACTGGAGGGTTCTATCCCCTGACTTGTCTTGACTTGCAGAATAAACTTAGTTCCTAGATCAGTGATTTCCTCCACCTTATTAACCCTTTTCTTCGTGTTTCTATCATTTCTACATACCCGTGCACAGTGCCCTTTGGCTCCACATTTCCTGCACAAACAGTTGCGTGCGAGACAAAGGGGACTGTTGGCCAAATGATTGGGGTTTCCACATCTGAAACACTTCCCCTTAGATATTTCTCCCGTTGAATTTTTTTTCATGGCTGTGGCTAACAATACCGAATCTTCGACTTTGTTTACTACACCTTCAGATGGTTTAATACAACTTTTGATTTCCCTCACCCCATCTACCTCTGGCGAGTTTTTGATTTCCTTCATACATTCCATTGTATGCTCAATACTCTTAGCTATGTCCACGGCTTCTTTAAGAGAGGGGTTATGTGTGAGGAGTTTCTCCTGTACCCTTGGACTATTTGTACACCTCACCAATTGGTCACGTATCAATGAATCCTCCAGGTCCTCAAAATCACATGTATGGGCTAGCCCCCGCAAAGCGGCAATATATGTGGCTACCTTCTCTTCTTTGCCCTGTACTCTGCTAAAAAATCTATGGGGGTTATTCCAACTTTGGAGGAGGTGGTAATCCGTCCCAAATGTGACGGATTTACCACCAGCCGTATTACGAGTTCCATAGGATATAATGCACTCGTAATACGGCTGGTGGTATATCCGTCACTTTACCGTCACTTTTGGGACGGATTACCACTTCCTCCAAAGTTGGAATAACCCCCATAGTCTTTCCAGGACAATATCGACCTTGTGACCAAAATTACCTTCCAACTTGACAAGTGTTTGTTGGAACACATCAACATTTTCTCCACCATCCTCACCCTCAATTTTCACATCAATCAGGCTCTCGTACACTTTTCTTCCTTGTACTCCAAGATTATGTAGTAGTATATGTTGTTTCCTTAATGCTGTGAACTTTTCTCCCCCAATAGCAATCAAATATGATTCAAACAATTTAGACCATTCTTTCCATGTTAAAGCCGGTTCACCTATTTAATTCAAGAACGGGGAGGTTGGGACATTCCTGCTGCTGCCATTCTCTATGGAGATATATATATATATATACATATATATGTTTTTTTTTTTTTTTTTTAAATGTATGATATTTGTCGTTAATCTGACCTAAACGTGTACTGTATCCCTGAATGATTAAATCTTAGGTAGGCTTTACCAATTTATGTCGCACTAAATTACCACAAAACTTGCTAACGATACATCCATCACATGTTATTGAGAAATATGCAAAACCTACTTTACACGAATCTAAACTCCCTTTTTATACTGTCAAAATACACCATACACAATTGTATTTCCATATTTTGGAAGTGTTCCGGGTTCCTGCAGATAGGACTCTTATTTTGAACAATGTTCGGTTGGAGAAGACCCAGGGAATCTTTGTTCACGTTATGCCTCGTCGCTGTGAGTTTCTGATTTCACCGTGACTCCGCTCAATCTGGGAGTCCGACCCAGGTAGGAAGAATTGCCTCCGGATTCCCCGTGTAGTTTATACTCGTTACGCAGAAGAGTTTCTTTTCTTTTCAATTTAATTTCACAGCACTATCACATACTGAACTCGCTCGAGGAAATCAGCGCGCTCGCCGCGTTGACTGTGCTGACTCGGCACGCACTTCACTGTGTGGAAGGCTTCTCCACAACGCTCGATGCCCCATCGGCGCGCTCGCCGCGTTGACTGTGCTGGTTCTGCACACGCTTAGCCGTGTGAGAGAATTCACCTCAACGCTCGATGCCCCTCGTCCAGCGCGCTCGGAGAACTCAGCGCGTTAACCCTTGCTGCGATCAAGTTTATTTACTCCCGGAGCTTTATAGCGTCACAGGAATTTGTGCTATTGGCAACCAAGAGAGCACTTATGTAAGGTTTCCCACGACGCTACCTGCACCTTGCCATTGCAGGTACTAGTTCATTATGATACAGCTCAAGCGCTGCGCCGAAACAATTGCCTCCATACAATTCTTGTAATGCCTGCCGCCTCGCTGCTCTGGATCTCGTTAAGTAAAAAAATACTCTCACTGCGACGATCCAGTTCCCACAGGTACGCTTGCACACATACCTGGATTCCTCCTGATTACCCTATACAGCTTATTTCGTGAACGAACAGTCACAGCAGGCATAACTTAACTGTACCTTCCAGGTTATACACGAGCAGGACAAAATATCTTGCTGAGGTGCTGAACAGATCAGGGGCAAAGAGTCTACACCGTCCCCCCATCCTCGTCGCCGAAGTTCTCCTGTGATAACTCGCCACCAGATAAAGTAGTTGACAAGTTTATTGGACAGACTCTTTGCAAAACACCTCCTCTACATCCAGCTTCTATCCTCTGTCACACTTTCTTCCTCAACATTCTAAGGTGCACTCCAGGTCGTACCATTAGCCAACATTCTAAAGGAGAGAATAGGAGTGCACCATTTAACTAGTACAAGTAACATATGTACCTAATTGTAAGGAATTAGTCATGTGATATTTGAGTTATGTAAATAAGTTAACAGTGCTTATATAATAGGGCACATACTATGATACTTCAGTTTATAACACCAATACGACAATATTACAACACTTCCCCTTCCCCACAAATACATAAGGGAGAATGGATCACCATATTGTTTATTGCCATAGAACGTAGTCCTTATGCCATGACATAGTCCTTATGCCATGTCGTAGTGGTCTTTATCCTGGGAAAATCAGTCTGGTCTCGCTTGGGAACGGTTTCACCTCGATCTTCACCTTTCTCCCGTTCCTTGTCTGACTGGTTATCTTGGATGGCAGATATGCGGTCCATACTCCATACCCGACCATCCTCCAAAGTCACTACATTTTTATGTACTTTTGTAATTCGTACAGGTTCTGAGAACTTACTTGATCCCTTCCTAGCCGATTCTGGAAGTTTTACTCTGACCCTTTGTCCCACCATCCAATGTTTACTCCTAGTACCATATTTGTTGTTATACCACTCCTGGTACTTTTTCTGATTTTTACCTACTCTCGCCATAACTTCTTCGTGTTGAATCATAACGGGATCCCCCCCCTTTAACCAATTGGGGTTCAATTTGGTTCCTGGTTGCCTACCCTTTAGAGACACGAAAGGAGATACTCCTGTTACTAAGTTTGGTGTGGTGTGGTATGACCAAAACATTCGCTGAATCGCACTTTCTCCTGGCTCTCGAGATATGCTAGCTAACTGCAAACACTCCTTGACCATTCTGTTAACCCTCTCCACCAGACCATTAGCTCTTGAGTTGTACAGTGCTGACCGGAAATGTTGGATCCCACTGTTTCTTAAGAATTCCACCATGGCTCCTGAAGTGAACTGCACCCCGTTATCTGTCACGATTGTGCTAGGAACACCTTCTCTGGTAAAGGCTTCTTTCAGAAATGCTATTGCCTCTTGTGTAGTCACACTGTTCACAGCTTTGGTCATCACCCAGTGTATGTGGTAATCGACTAAAACGAAAATGAACCTTGCTCTTGATCCTAAACAGGTAAGAGGTCCTAGGATGTCCAACCCTAGCTTGTCCCAAGGTTTAGTGGGAACATCAATGGGAGATAAAGGAGACTTGTGCGTAACCTTGGTTTTATCACTCATTGCACAAAGGACACACTCACGCACAGTGCTTTCAACTAGCCTGTCCATGGTGGGAAACCAGTAAGAAGCGCAAAGTTTATTTTTGGTTAAGGTCCTTCCTAGGTGTCCCTCATGTGCTAGAGCTACAAGTTTTTCCAATAACACTTTGGGAGGAACAATTCGCTCGCCTCTCATAACTAGATCCTTGGCTATATGTAACTCGGAACGCACCTCCCAATACCCCTTGAGTTCATCTTCGCTCGATTGTCGTCTTTCGGGCCACCCATTCCTTATTTTGCTTTTCAAAGCCTGTATAACCTGATCCTCATTAGTGGCTGTAACCCATTCTTCTTTAGTGATGCCTGACAACTCCACATGGAGCACAGGTTCAAGGTTCTCATCAGTTTCATTTTGTCTCTCTTTCCTGGGTAGTCTGGAAAGACAATCTGCTATTATATTTATTTTTCCTGGAACATATTGCATATCAAAATTAAACCCTTCCAGCCCCATGATCCATTTAGCAATACGTGGCGTGGCATGATCTTTACCTTTAATGGTGAACAATGAAATGAGTGGTTTGTGATCTGTTCTAACCAAGAAAGGCAAACCCCACAGCAAGAACTTGAAGTGATTGATGGCCCAAAAGCACGCTAAGACTTCTCTCTCAATTGTGGAATAATTGAGTTCTGCCTCCCTTAATGACTTAGATGCAAACGCCACAATTCTTTCTTGCCCATCAACACACTGAGATAAGGTGGCACCAAGACCTCTCCCACTAGCGTCCGTGGTAAGCCATGTTTTCCTAGTGGCGTCAAAATTTCCTAAAGTGGGACAATGAATTATGGCGTCCTTGACTTGTGTAAATGCGATTTGACATTCATCACTCCACTCAAATGGTACATTCTTCTTTAGTAAAACTCTCAAGGGAGCAGTGACCACCGCGAAGTTGTGAACAAATTTAGACATGAACTCAGCTAAACCTAAGAACAACCTTAATTTCTCTTTATTGGTTGGGGCTGGGGCTTCCTTCACTGCCACGACCAGATCGCATTTGGGTACTACCCCATCTTTATTTATCTTATGCCCTAGGTACTCTACTGACTCAACTCCCAGTTGGCACTTTTCCTTTCTAATTGTCATGCCAGCCTCATCAAGGGCTTTGAACACCTCTCTTAAGATGGAATTGTGTTCACTCTCCGTACTTCCATACACCACTAATATGTCATCCTGGAAGCACATAATCTGTTTAATTCCCTGCAATATGTTTTGCATAATTCTTTGAAAAACCGCAGCCGCAAGACCAAAAGGCATCCGATGATATCTAAATGCCCCAAAAGGAGTGATATAGGATGTGAGTGAGCGTGACGATGGGTGTAATTCCACTTGATGGTAAGCGGATGATAGGTCGATTACGCTAAAATATTTGGCTGACCCTAACATGCTCACCATTTCGTCTATTTTGGGTAAGGGGAACCTGTCCACCCATATGTTGGCATTCAAGTCCCTTAAATCTACACATAGGCGAATGCCTCTGCCGTTAGGTTTCCTTGTGACCACTATAGGTGCTAGCCATAATGAACTTTCAATGGGCTCAATAACTCCAGAATTAACTAATTTGTCCAATTCTTCTTTCAGGGGCTCCTTCATTAGGTACGGTACAGTTCTGACCTTGTGTACGACTGGTGTAGCACCCTCTTTGAGTTTAATTTTGTGTTGGAAATGTTTCAATAACCCCAGTCGATCCTCAAATAGATTGGGGAAATCCTCACTTATGCTTTCACTAATTCCTTGTAAGTCTACTAATAATACTTGTTCCTTGCTATTAGGATCCAGTTTGATTCCAAGATCCTTTTGGTGTTTCCATCCTAATAAGTTCGATTCTTTCTCTGTGATGTACACTGTTCCCTTGGTGTGCCTATCCTTAAACGTGATTCCTAGTTCTAACATCCCTTTAAGTGGTATAGGATCATTGTTGTAACCTCCAGGTTTTATATTGGCGGAGTTCAATTTGTACCCCTGAGCTTGGAATTTGTTAATGAAGGTTTGGTAATTCATGAAGGTATATGGTGAGCATGAATCAGCATACGCTTTCACACAGATACCATCAAGACTGATGTCACACAACGGATAATTGTTACTGGAGGGTTCTATCCCCTGACTTGTCTTGACTTGCAGAATAAACTTAGTTCCTAGATCAGTGATTTCCTCCACCTTATTAACCCTTTTCTTCGTGTTTCTATCATTTCTACATACCCGTGCACAGTGCCCTTTGGCTCCACATTTCCTGCACAAACAGTTGCGTGCGAGACAAAGGGGACTGTTGGCCAAATGATTGGGGTTTCCACATCTGAAACACTTCCCCTTAGATATTTCTCCCGTTGAATTTTTTTTCATGGCTGTGGCTAACAATACCGAATCTTCGACTTTGTTTACTACACCTTCAGATGGTTTAATACAACTTTTGATTTCCCTCACCCCATCTACCTCTGGCGAGTTTTTGATTTCCTTCATACATTCCATTGTATGCTCAATACTCTTAGCTATGTCCACGGCTTCTTTAAGAGAGGGGTTATGTGTGAGGAGTTTCTCCTGTACCCTTGGACTATTTGTACACCTCACCAATTGGTCACGTATCAATGAATCCTCCAGGTCCTCAAAATCACATGTATGGGCTAGCCCCCGCAAAGCGGCAATATATGTGGCTACCTTCTCTTCTTTGCCCTGTACTCTGCTAAAAAATCTATGGGGGTTATTCCAACTTTGGAGGAGGTGGTAATCCGTCCCAAATGTGACGGATTTACCACCAGCCGTATTACGAGTTCCATAGGATATAATGCACTCGTAATACGGCTGGTGGTATATCCGTCACTTTACCGTCACTTTTGGGACGGATTACCACTTCCTCCAAAGTTGGAATAACCCCCATAGTCTTTCCAGGACAATATCGACCTTGTGACCAAAATTACCTTCCAACTTGACAAGTGTTTGTTGGAACACATCAACATTTTCTCCACCATCCTCACCCTCAATTTTCACATCAATCAGGCTCTCGTACACTTTTCTTCCTTGTACTCCAAGATTATGTAGTAGTATATGTTGTTTCCTTAATGCTGTGAACTTTTCTCCCCCAATAGCAATCAAATATGATTCAAACAATTTAGACCATTCTTTCCATGTTAAAGCCGGTTCACCTATTTAATTCAAGAACGGGGAGGTTGGGACATTCCTGCTGCTGCCATTCTCTATGGAGATATACAGTATATATATATATACATATATATGTTTTTTTTTTTTTTTTTTTAATGTATGATATTTGTCGTTAATCTGACCTAAACGTGTACTGTATCCCTGAATGATTAAATCTTAGGTAGGCTTTACCAATTTATGTCGCACTAAATTACCACAAAACTTGCTAACGATACATCCATCACATGTTATTGAGAAATATGCAAAACCTACTTTACACGAATCTAAACTCCCTTTTTATACTGTCAAAATACACCATACACAATTGTATTTCCATATTTTGGAAGTGTTCCGGGTTCCTGCAGATAGGACTCTTATTTTGAACAATGTTCGGTTGGAGAAGACCCAGGGAATCTTTGTTCACGTTATGCCTCGTCGCTGTGAGTTTCTGATTTCACCGTGACTCCGCTCAATCTGGGAGTCCGACCCAGGTAGGAAGAATTGCCTCCGGATTCCCCGTGTAGTTTATACTCGTTACGCAGAAGAGTTTCTTTTCTTTTCAATTTAATTTCACAGCACTATCACATACTGAACTCGCTCGAGGAAATCAGCGCGCTCGCCGCGTTGACTGTGCTGACTCGGCACGCACTTCACTGTGTGGAAGGCTTCTCCACAACGCTCGATGCCCCATCGGCGCGCTCGCCGCGTTGACTGTGCTGGTTCTGCACACGCTTAGCCGTGTGAGAGAATTCACCTCAACGCTCGATGCCCCTCGTCCAGCGCGCTCGGAGAACTCAGCGCGTTAACCCTTGCTGCGATCAAGTTTATTTACTCCCGGAGCTTTATAGCGTCACAGGAATTTGTGCTATTGGCAACCAAGAGAGCACTTATGTAAGGTTTCCCACGACGCTACCTGCACCTTGCCATTGCAGGTACTAGTTCATTATGATACAGCTCAAGCGCTGCGCCGAAACAATTGCCTCCATACAATTCTTGTAATGCCTGCCGCCTCGCTGCTCTGGATCTCGTTAAGTAAAAAAATACTCTCACTGCGACGATCCAGTTCCCACAGGTACGCTTGCACACATACCTGGATTCCTCCTGATTACCCTATACAGCTTATTTCGTGAACGAACAGTCACAGCAGGCATAACTTAACTGTACCTTCCAGGTTATACACGAGCAGGACAAAATATCTTGCTGAGGTGCTGAACAGATCAGGGGCAAAGAGTCTACACCGCCCCCCCATCCTCGTCGCCGAAGTTCTCCTGTGATAACTCGCCACCAGATAAAGTAGTTGACAAGTTTATTGGACAGACTCTTTGCAAAACACCTCCTCTACATCCAGCTTCTATCCTCTGTCACACTTTCTTCCTCAACATTCTAAGGTGCACTCCAGGTCGTACCATTAGCCAACATTCTAAAGGAGAGAATAGGAGTGCACCATTTAACTAGTACAAGTAACATATGTACCTAATTGTAAGGAATTAGTCATGTGATATTTGAGTTATGTAAATAAGTTAACAGTGCTTATATAATAGGGCACATACTATGATACTTCAGTTTATAACACCAATACGACAATATTACAACACTTCCCCTTCCCCACAAATACATAAGGGAGAATGGATCACCATATTGTTTATTGCCATAGAACGTAGTCCTTATGCCATGACATAGTCCTTATGCCATGTCGTAGTGGTCTTTATCCTGGGAAAATCAGTCTGGTCTCGCTTGGGAACGGTTTCACCTCGATCTTCACCTTTCTCCCGTTCCTTGTCTGACTGGTTATCTTGGATGGCAGATATGCGGTCCATACTCCATACCCGACCATCCTCCAAAGTCACTACATTTTTATGTACTTTTGTAATTCGTACAGGTTCTGAGAACTTACTTGATCCCTTCCTAGCCGATTCTGGAAGTTTTACTCTGACCCATTGTCCCACCATCCAATGTTTACTCCTAGTACCATATTTGTTGTTATACCACTCCTGGTACTTTTTCTGATTTTTACCTACTCTCGCCATAACTTCTTCGTGTTGAATCATAACGGGATCCCCCCCCTTTAACCAATTGGGGTTCAATTTGGTTCCTGGTTGCCTACCCTTTAGAGACACGAAAGGAGATACTCCTGTTACTAAGTTTGGTGTGGTGTGGTATGACCAAAACATTCGCTGAATCGCACTTTCTCCTGGCTCTCGAGATATGCTAGCTAACTGCAAACACTCCTTGACCATTCTGTTAACCCTCTCCACCAGACCATTAGCTCTTGAGTTGTACAGTGCTGACCGGAAATGTTGGATCCCACTGTTTCTTAAGAATTCCACCATGGCTCCTGAAGTGAACTGCACCCCGTTATCTGTCACGATTGTGCTAGGAACACCTTCTCTGGTAAAGGCTTCTTTCAGAAATGCTATTGCCTCTTGTGTAGTCACACTGTTCACAGCTTTGGTCATCACCCAGTGTATGTGGTAATCGACTAAAACGAAAATGAACCTTGCTCTTGATCCTAAACAGGTAAGAGGTCCTAGGATGTCCAACCCTAGCTTGTCCCAAGGTTTAGTGGGAACATCAATGGGAGATAAAGGAGACTTGTGCGTAACCTTGGTTTTATCACTCATTGCACAAAGGACACACTCACGCACAGTGCTTTCAACTAGCCTGTCCATGGTGGGAAACCAGTAAGAAGCGCAAAGTTTATTTTTGGTTAAGGTCCTTCCTAGGTGTCCCTCATGTGCTAGAGCTACAAGTTTTTCCAATAACACTTTGGGAGGAACAATTCGCTCGCCTCTCATAACTAGATCCTTGGCTATATGTAACTCGGAACGCACCTCCCAATACCCCTTGAGTTCATCTTCGCTCGATTGTCGTCTTTCGGGCCACCCATTCCTTATTTTGCTTTTCAAAGCCTGTATAACCTGATCCTCATTAGTGGCTGTAACCCATTCTTCTTTAGTGATGCCTGACAACTCCACATGGAGCACAGGTTCAAGGTTCTCATCAGTTTCATTTTGTCTCTCTTTCCTGGGTAGTCTGGAAAGACAATCTGCTATTATATTTATTTTTCCTGGAACATATTGCATATCAAAATTAAACCCTTCCAGCCCCATGATCCATTTAGCAATACGTGGCGTGGCATGATCTTTACCTTTAATGGTGAACAATGAAATGAGTGGTTTGTGATCTGTTCTAACCAAGAAAGGCAAACCCCACAGCAAGAACTTGAAGTGATTGATGGCCCAAAAGCACGCTAAGACTTCTCTCTCAATTGTGGAATAATTGAGTTCTGCCTCCCTTAATGACTTAGATGCAAACGCCACAATTCTTTCTTGCCCATCAACACACTGAGATAAGGTGGCACCAAGACCTCTCCCACTAGCGTCCGTGGTAAGCCATGTTTTCCTAGTGGCGTCAAAATTTCCTAAAGTGGGACAATGAATTATGGCGTCCTTGACTTGTGTAAATGCGATTTGACATTCATCACTCCACTCAAATGGTACATTCTTCTTTAGTAAAACTCTCAAGGGAGCAGTGACCACCGCGAAGTTGTGAACAAATTTAGACATGAACTCAGCTAAACCTAAGAACAACCTTAATTTCTCTTTATTGGTTGGGGCTGGGGCTTCCTTCACTGCCACGACCAGATCGCATTTGGGTACTACCCCATCTTTATTTATCTTATGCCCTAGGTACTCTACTGACTCAACTCCCAGTTGGCACTTTTCCTTTCTAATTGTCATGCCAGCCTCATCAAGGGCTTTGAACACCTCTCTTAAGATGGAATTGTGTTCACTCTCCGTACTTCCATACACCACTAATATGTCATCCTGGAAGCACATAATCTGTTTAATTCCCTGCAATATGTTTTGCATAATTCTTTGAAAAACCGCAGCCGCAAGACCAAAAGGCATCCGATGATATCTAAATGCCCCAAAAGGAGTGATATAGGATGTGAGTGAGCGTGACGATGGGTGTAATTCCACTTGATGGTAAGCGGATGATAGGTCGATTACGCTAAAATATTTGGCTGACCCTAACATGCTCACCATTTCGTCTATTTTGGGTAAGGGGAACCTGTCCACCCATATGTTGGCATTCAAGTCCCTTAAATCTACACATAGGCGAATGCCTCTGCCGTTAGGTTTCCTTGTGACCACTATAGGTGCTAGCCATAATGAACTTTCAATGGGCTCAATAACTCCAGAATTAACTAATTTGTCCAATTCTTCTTTCAGGGGCTCCTTCATTAGGTACGGTACAGTTCTGACCTTGTGTACGACTGGTGTAGCACCCTCTTTGAGTTTAATTTTGTGTTGGAAATGTTTCAATAACCCCAGTCGATCCTCAAATAGATTGGGGAAATCCTCACTTATGCTTTCACTAATTCCTTGTAAGTCTACTAATAATACTTGTTCCTTGCTATTAGGATCCAGTTTGATTCCAAGATCCTTTTGGTGTTTCCATCCTAATAAGTTCGATTCTTTCTCTGTGATGTACACTGTTCCCTTGGTGTGCCTATCCTTAAACGTGATTCCTAGTTCTAACATCCCTTTAAGTGGTATAGGATCATTGTTGTAACCTCCAGGTTTTATATTGGCGGAGTTCAATTTGTACCCCTGAGCTTGGAATTTGTTAATGAAGGTTTGGTAATTCATGAAGGTATATGGTGAGCATGAATCAGCATACGCTTTCACACAGATACCATCAAGACTGATGTCACACAACGGATAATTGTTACTGGAGGGTTCTATCCCCTGACTTGTCTTGACTTGCAGAATAAACTTAGTTCCTAGATCAGTGATTTCCTCCACCTTATTAACCCTTTTCTTCGTGTTTCTATCATTTCTACATACCCGTGCACAGTGCCCTTTGGCTCCACATTTCCTGCACAAACAGTTGCGTGCGAGACAAAGGGGACTGTTGGCCAAATGATTGGGGTTTCCACATCTGAAACACTTCCCCTTAGATATTTCTCCCGTTGAATTTTTTTTCATGGCTGTGGCTAACAATACCGAATCTTCGACTTTGTTTACTACACCTTCAGATGGTTTAATACAACTTTTGATTTCCCTCACCCCATCTACCTCTGGCGAGTTTTTGATTTCCTTCATACATTCCATTGTATGCTCAATACTCTTAGCTATGTCCACGGCTTCTTTAAGAGAGGGGTTATGTGTGAGGAGTTTCTCCTGTACCCTTGGACTATTTGTACACCTCACCAATTGGTCACGTATCAATGAATCCTCCAGGTCCTCAAAATCACATGTATGGGCTAGCCCCCGCAAAGCGGCAATATATGTGGCTACCTTCTCTTCTTTGCCCTGTACTCTGCTAAAAAATCTATGGGGGTTATTCCAACTTTGGAGGAGGTGGTAATCCGTCCCAAATGTGACGGATTTACCACCAGCCGTATTACGAGTTCCATAGGATATAATGCACTCGTAATACGGCTGGTGGTATATCCGTCACTTTACCGTCACTTTTGGGACGGATTACAACTTCCTCCAAAGTTGGAATAACCCCCATAGTCTTTCCAGGACAATATCGACCTTGTGACCAAAATTACCTTCCAACTTGACAAGTGTTTGTTGGAACACATCAACATTTTCTCCACCATCCTCACCCTCAATTTTCACATCAATCAGGCTCTCGTACACTTTTCTTCCTTGTACTCCAAGATTATGTAGTAGTATATGTTGTTTCCTTAATGCTGTGAACTTTTCTCCCCCAATAGCAATCAAATATGATTCAAACAATTTAGACCATTCTTTCCATGTTAAAGCCGGTTCACCTATTTAATTCAAGAACGGGGAGGTTGGGACATTCCTGCTGCTGCCATTCTCTATGGAGATATATATATATATATACATATATATGTTTTTTTTTTTTTTTTTTAAATGTATGATATTTGTCGTTAATCTGACCTAAACGTGTACTGTATCCCTGAATGATTAAATCTTAGGTAGGCTTTACCAATTTATGTCGCACTAAATTACCACAAAACTTGCTAACGATACATCCATCACATGTTATTGAGAAATATGCAAAACCTACTTTACACGAATCTAAACTCCCTTTTTATACTGTCAAAATACACCATACACAATTGTATTTCCATATTTTGGAAGTGTTCCGGGTTCCTGCAGATAGGACTCTTATTTTGAACAATGTTCGGTTGGAGAAGACCCAGGGAATCTTTGTTCACGTTATGCCTCGTCGCTGTGAGTTTCTGATTTCACCGTGACTCCGCTCAATCTGGGAGTCCGACCCAGGTAGGAAGAATTGCCTCCGGATTCCCCGTGTAGTTTATACTCGTTACGCAGAAGAGTTTATTTTCTTTTCAATTTAATTTCACAGCACTATCACATACTGAACTCGCTCGAGGAAATCAGCGCGCTCGCCGCGTTGACTGTGCTGACTCGGCACGCACTTCACTGTGTGGAAGGCTTCTCCACAACGCTCGATGCCCCATCGGCGCGCTCGCCGCGTTGACTGTGCTGGTTCTGCACACGCTTAGCCGTGTGAGAGAATTCACCTCAACGCTCGATGCCCCTCGTCCAGCGCGCTCGGAGAACTCAGCGCGTTAACCCTTGCTGCGATCAAGTTTATTTACTCCCGGAGCTTTATAGCGTCACAGGAATTTGTGCTATTGGCAACCAAGAGAGCACTTATGTAAGGTTTCCCACGACGCTACCTGCACCTTGCCATTGCAGGTACTAGTTCATTATGATACAGCTCAAGCGCTGCGCCGAAACAATTGCCTCCATACAATTCTTGTAATGCCTGCCGCCTCGCTGCTCTGGATCTCGTTAAGTAAAAAAATACTCTCACTGCGACGATCCAGTTCCCACAGGTACGCTTGCACACATACCTGGATTCCTCCTGATTACCCTATACAGCTTATTTCGTGAACGAACAGTCACAGCAGGCATAACTTAACTGTACCTTCCAGGTTATACACGAGCAGGACAAAATATCTTGCTGAGGTGCTGAACAGATCAGGGGCAAAGAGTCTACACCGCCCCCCATCCTCGTCGCCGAAGTTCTCCTGTAATAACTCGCCACCAGATAAAGTAGTTGACAAGTTTATTGGACAGACTCTTTGCAAAACACCTCCTCTACATCCAGCTTCTATCCTCTGTCACACTTTCTTCCTCAACATTCTAAGGTGCACTCCAGGTCGTACCATTAGCCAACATTCTAAAGGAGAGAATAGGAGTGCATCATTTAACTAGTACAAATAACATATGTACCTAATTGTAAGGAATTAGTCATGTGATATTTGAGTTATGTAAATAATTTAACAGTGCTTATATAATAGGGCACATACTATGATACTTCAGTTTATAACACCAATACGACAATATTACAACAAATACATTTGGTACTGTGGCGAAAGGGAGGCTCAAACTACTAACCATCATATGTTTGACAACCGATTTAAATATGACACATTTAATGATCGGCTGTCCGACATATTGAAAACAAGAGTTATCTGAATGAAATAAGGTTGGAGTATTGCGCTTGTAAAATACTCCTTGTCTGATGCCTAGTGTATAAGAGAGAGCTTAGTGTGATTTGAAGCATTGTGAATTTTGTTAGGAGCTAGCAAACCTCCCTTTAATAAATAATACTTTGATTCCTTCTTAGGTGATATCTAGAAGAAGTGACGCTAATCTCAAGGATTAGTAGACTGCAAAAATGGAATGTTTTTCTCATGTGGGTAATATCTGTAAACTAGAATATTGAAACATGATACACACTTGTAACTAAGAACAGGATAGCAGATGCTAAAAGCGTCACACCTTACCGGAAACAGTTACATAATTGCACAAGTCGTTCAAAAATAAACCGTTAATTCTGAGTATATACTTGTGACGCTGCCACTCTAGAGTCACGCTCACTCTGGAGTCACAGAACAATGTACAGTATGATTCAAGTTTCCCTACCTGAATTCCACCACACATTTTTACTAGTCCTGGTTTCCTTTGGGTGGTAAGAACTTTATAAACCCATAATACAATACAAAGAAAATCATTATCAAATACTGACATAATGTAATTTTGTATTTTTCAAGTCATTCACTTTAATTTTGTACTCCTAGAACATCAATAGGCTTTTTTTTTGAGAAACGAATAACTGACGAAGACCCACCAGAAGGAACAGGAACTTGTCACAAATATCTCATGTGGCATATTGACAACTTTTGAACAATAAGTATTGCAAGAGGGTACTTCCTATCTTCCAACATGTTCTTCAACAATGTAGGACAAAGAATCTGAAAAGTATATATTTATGAGAGGATTAATGTTAAAGTATTTATTTTCCATATTTGGGGATCAAGCGGCATTGATAAACCTGACAGATACAGGGAATTTAAACACAAATCTTCATTTGACTCAATATGAGAATAACGTCTTGACATACATAGAAATACTGTCCTTTAATTTCCAGAGGAACAAATCCAATCTATTTCAGTAAGAAAAAACGCACGAACAGCTATTGATGTAATGGTTAAGAAAATATACCTGCGATGTAGTGACTCCTGAAGTAGGGACTACTTTTAGTGACTCCAAATGTTATGAATCCGATGTAGTGGGATCTAATTCCTCAGCTAGCTGGCCATATTAGTATAGGTACCTATGCCTGCTTCTACCATCTGAAGGAGCTGACAAACATTTGCCATATATTGCCAACAAGACAAAGAGACCATTTGTGGTGACCATCACCTGATCATGCAACTTAACTATGGGAACCCTTTCTACATTAGCACTCCAGAAATGCTTTTAAACATTTTCAGGTGCTTCTAAACATCTTCAGGTGATCCAAAGCATTAAGAATTATTTTGTTTGCTCCAGTGTTTCACACTAAGTATTCACGCCAAATGTATGTTTTTTTTCCCCAACATTATGTGGATTCTAAAGATACCAAGGTTTTGTGAATTACCCTGGAGGGGCCGAGAAAATAGCAAAATACAGCTAAAGTTTAGGGTTTTTCGAAAAAGTGCTCAACAAAAAGTGTATGTTTTTTTCTAAAAATGCATTAAAAAAAGGTATGAAGTGTTCCCAGCTTTCAGGAACATAGAGAGCTGTATCAAAAAATATGTTTACCACAGTTTGGGCATTTCTCTAAGAGGTAGCTCATTAATGTCAGGATTTACTTCAAGATGTTTTGCACAGTCCATGGTACACCTCTTTGGCTCTGATTCATTCTCATGAGAACTGATTAGCCAGTTTTGTCCTCCCTGTTGTTTTTAAGTCTACTGTATTTGTCTTCCAGTTGTGCCTCTCTGTTGGTGCAAAAGAGACAGCAGACTTAATCTATGTTGGCCCTTGCTGCTTAGGAGTCTGTGCTGCTCTCTTTGAGGAAAACGTATGGATTGTCCTCTTTTCACTAATACTTGAAAACATGGCTACTCTCAAAATTCCTCACTATAAGTGCCTTGTTTGGTATAATCATCACTATTTTATTCAGATTGATGCTATTGTTTTTTTTTTACTCTGCTAATCAGACCCCAAGGCACGTGTTCTGAAAATTGACTCACTTCTATTTGGCATATTTATATTTACCTTTCCCATTAGGCCATAGTATATGGTGCAGAAATACACCTAGGGCATGACAAGTTAAGTGCAGTCGTGGCTCGCCAGGGGTTAAAAGGGGCGGGGTGATGCGGCTCGTGGCAGGGGGATAATAACAAAAAAATAAAAATAGTAAAAAAAATAATCTATTTGTTGAGCCGCTTCTCCGTCCCCGCAGCAGGCACAGGCCCTGCGGCCAATCCAGACGCTGCTGAAAGTAGCGTTCGGAGTGGCTGAAGCACCCTTGCTGGGCGCTCCGAGGCAGAATGGAAGTCTCGACCTGCTATTCCCAAACCAGCAACACAGTGCCAGGTTGGAGAGAATCCAGTGCGCATGTGTGTTTGGCCAGACCGAGACGGCCAGCCAAACATACATGCTCACTGAGTGGCAGTGCTGGGCACTCCCCTGCCGTCTCCGTCATCCCCCATGGCCCGCCCCTTTAAAAAAAAAACATAAGAAACATAGTATATTGACAAGGCCCTAAACACTGTTTTCGCTGTGAAAGGCTTTGGCTGTCCTATGAGGAAAACTAAAGTTCAGATTAAAATATTAATTCTGCTTTCCCAGGTTTTGAACATGCTAGAAAAACAGTTCAGCCACAAATTCTAATATCTATTACTAATTCAATTGTGAAGTAAGAGTTGTAATAAATACGTATGGAAAGGTTGCTTTATCCTGCAAGCAGCTGCCCTGCCAGTGTTTCCTCGTCTTTAATGTGGTGTGAAAACTGCTCCCAGAGTAGAAAAAATGACCTAGGTATTTGGATGGGTTTTTTATCTCCATGAATGAGGACCATTTTGGGCAAACAGAAACTGCTGACTGAGGATCTTTTGTTCTATTGTTTAGGGAGGAGCCTGATGTCACTACCACCCACTAGCCAGAGCCAACCATAATGGCACCCAAAGGCACCCTCTTTGGAAAACCTTCTGGACATGTGGAAGAAGAAAAGGACTGTATCTGTTCTTTTGAATGTGAGTAGGCCTGAAGGGCTGATCTGCTCCCATGTGCACCCAGGACAAAAGAGTGGAGCTGAAGCATCAGTTGGCTGACCTCCTGTGTGGCTTTCTGGACACAACAAGCTCCAAGAGGCATTTTTCCTAAAGTGCCCACCTGATCAGTTGCAACTTGCCCCTGAATGGACCCTGTTGGTAACTTTTGCTGGAGTCAGTCCTGACCTCTAAGTGCTCTTCCTGAGAGCCTCAGGCCGATTGGTTGTGTCTAACTGGACTTCTCCTAAAATTTCTGAAAAGTTTTGGGACTTAGGATTTGTCTGAGTTCTAGCCTTCAGAGCACCAGGGCCAACCACTCTAACTGGCCTGGCTAAGGCGTGACTTTGCTGGGCTGAAGAAACATTTTTCTCCCTCTTGGAGCTTCACTGCAGTAACAACTCTGTTTCAGGAAGTCTTCACTAAAAAGGTATCCAACCTCGTGGAACTCATCGCCGGACACACCCTGCAGCCTGGTCCTGATAGGGAATTCTGAGCCCTGAAAAAGACACTAAATCCAAACATAGAACTCTTGAATGGGTAACGGCGTGAGAAGTATCTGGCTAAAGACAGGACTTTCCTGATTGCGAAATTTTAACTTTTCCTACTCTGAGCTTTTCCTCCAAAAAAACAAGGGCTTCAATGGGACCTCGTCTAACGGCTATCCATCTTTGAGAGGACTTCCTCATATTAACTTGTGGAACCGTGCCCTGCTGAAGGAGTTTAACTTCAATTTCTGGGACTAAGCCCTAAGGTAAAATCTTTGACCGGGAGAAACTTGCTTGACCAACCCCAACAACGCTCCATCATAGTCAGCCTGAAACCGTGCCTAGGATCCCGTCACCTATGAACTGTGATTACTGATAGTAGGTGTAAGAAAATACCTCTATTTGCATGACCAACCCCCATTTTTTGGATTGATACTGTTGATGTTTAGACTCTGTGCACTGGCACCATGCTAACCAGGCCCAGTGCATGTGGGTTGACCCTAAAACTTTATCGAATTGGTTAAAACTCTGATTGGCACATTTAACGTACCTATAAGTCCCTAGCATATGGTACCCACTGAGCCCAAGGACTGTAAGATAAATGTCACTAGTGGACTGCAGCACCTATTGTGCATTCATTAAAGTTACAATACAAAGCATAACTTCAGCTTGCTCCGGCAGCCTACGTTTGCAGTTTTAAACCTGTTAATTTGACCTGGCAAAATAAATCTTTGGCCAAGCCTATGCCATCTATTTCAATAGTTTTAAGTCACCCCAAAGGTAGGCCCTGAATGCCCACAGGCCAAGATACATAATATTTAAAAACTAGGACATGTGTGATTATGTTTTACATGTCCAGGCAATAAAACATCTCCAAAGACTTTTTTCACTGTGACAAGGCTGACTCTCCCATAGAAAAGCACTTTGGTACACCAAAATACTTTATATGCATAACTTCAGTTTGGGAGTAGCTAGAGCAATAATTCAAGAGCTCAAACTAATAGTAATTTAAAATTCAATCTGCTGAAGAGGTCAGATTTTAAATTACTATTTTGAAAATGCCACTCTTAGAAAGTTGGCATTTGTCTGCCCAAGCCATATTGCCAATTTTCAATGTCTCTCCTGTGGCGAGATGTGTATTGCACCCTAACACTGGACAAAGGCCTTGGTGTGGGGAGAAGATTTTTCCCATGACAGGATGGCCAGCTGGGCAGTTCTCAGGAACTTAATTACACTTCAAAAGGTGCCTACCTGTTTACAAGCAGAAGTAACTCACACCTAGACCTGTCCCCTTCATTGTCCTTCCAGCCAGCCAGGCATCAGTCCTGCGCTGCTCCCAATACTAGTTTTGAATGACCACAAGGGAGACTTTGCTCATTATCATAGAAACACTTTTGGGTGGGCACTAGAAGCTCTGCAAAAGGGAAGGTTCTGCTATATGGGTTTTAGGTAGAGAGGGTTAGTTTACAGGAAAACACACAGGAAGTGCAGCAATTGTGGGTAGAGTCACCCCAGAGAACATTTACCCCATTCGTTAGAGAGTAGCTAGGAGTTTCCTCCACCCAAAGGGTGGCACTGGGCGTAAATGTGGCACCCTCTGTACCCCTTCAGAACACATCTGAACCTTTGGAAGACAGAAGAAGGACCGCTCAGTTTGCTGACCTCCTGTTAAGCTACAGGGCCACCAATGCTGAAAGACATCTACTCTTTCCAATAGCCCAGTTGACCAAGTCCAACTGGATTTGTCCTGAACCTTGCTGTGGTTTCTGGAAAAGTAGGTCCTAACACCCAAGTGGTGCCCACAAGCTCCTAGGCCCGTGGCTGGTGTAGGAGTGCACTCCTTTGACTCTAAATCCTGCAAAACTAGACACTTTAATCTCAGTCTGTAGATTGGGACTGATGCCAAAGCCACAGCCGCCAACTTTGAAATGACAGTGAGATTCAACTCACCGGTTTCCTCAGTAAAACGGTTTTGACTTCCAGAGAAGTTTAAAAGTCAAAACATAGATGGCCTTCCCCGAAGTTAACATCAAACAGCCTCCAACTGCCAGTGACACCTTTCTGAGTACAGATTCTGGAGCTTCTTGCCAGCAATGACAACCATGCAAGTTCTCCACCGGAGTCGAGGCTTACAGGAAGGACCCGCACTTCACCAGGCCACCATCGTCGAGCCCTCCTTCAAACCTAGCATCCAGCGCGACCTGCTGATGACCAATTGAGGAAGATGTTACTCCAGAAAATCAACTAAGTCAGAAGGTAAACTTTTCACTGAGATAAACCTGATACCTGTATCTGACTGTCAGTAGTTCACAGTCTGCCTTAACTTTTGACTTGGACCCAGTCCATTGTAACCAGATAACCACAACGTTTGCTGACATGCGCTCTTTTGACTTAAAACTTCTGAAATCATATGACCGGTTCCCCTTATTGGAGTTTTGTTGTTTTGGTCTCATTTTGTTCTTTATAACATTCTCTATTTTTATTAAGTGGAATTGTATTGTGTTATGTCTACTTTTTAACTGTTTAGGCACTGATAAATGCTTTATACATTTCTCCTTAAACCTGTCTGCTCCGTACTATACCTACCAACGGTTGAGCTCAGGTTAAAATTATTGAGATCTAACTGGACCTGAAACAGAATTGTAATATTAGTACTCAGTGAGGACTCACATCCTTTCCTACTAATAATCCACATTCTCACTTTACTTTTTATTGGCGCTTTTTCTCTTAAAACTTAAAAATTCATATCTCTATTCCCCTTATTGGGGTTTTGCCAATTTGGTATCATTTAGTTTATTAAATATGACTATTATCTTATAAATTTATATTGGATTTTTATTGTGTTGTGTTTTTGACCTATGTTACTGTTTTGTTACTTCTAAGTGCTTTTCACATTTTCTTTAAATTAAGCCTGCCTGCTCTGTACCATAGCTACCTGGGGTTGAGTTCAGGTTGTAATTAAAACCTTGCCTGGACCTAATAGGTTAGCAACTTTATTACTTGTGGTAGATTACCATCTATCCCAACTAATAATTCACTTTCTTACACTCACAAAAAGATCTGAAGAACATCAATCTAATCTGCTACCCTTTAAACTAGTCAGTATAACTTCCTTTGTTAGCACCATTCTGAAAGTCAGCCAATTGCATAATCCCTGAATCGTATTTTGCAGACTGTCAAGCAGACGCAACAGTTGAATTTTTTTGTTTTGGGTGCACAATTCAAATTCCACCCACCCCACCCCTAATATTCAATCATTTAGTGCTTGGAAAAACAGCAGGAGAGAAGAAGGAAGCTTGACAGCAACAAATATCGTGGATATTTGCATTGTTAGTCTTGACACAGTTGAGTATATCCATACAGGCCAACAAGTTAGTTACAATTTAGAGAGAAATTTGGAGAGTTAAAGTTGTGGGAATTTAATTTCACCAATAACTTCTACTGTGTTAAAAAGTGAGCTCGTTGTTTAAGAAGTAACCTTAACAACTGAATTAACACACCCTGGTTATGGCTCACTCCAACTCTCAGTTGTTTGGAGCTGAATGGCAAAGTTACTATACATTGGCAGGAACAGCCTAGACAGTAATTCCTGTCATTGCCTGAAATGTCCGCCGGCCCGACTGACATTTCAGAATTTGGTTGTTGGGACCTGCTGCAGGGCAATGGAGTGATGTACTGTGTTACACTGGCAGACAATAGCCCGACCGCCAACTTTCAAATTGGGCCCTTAGATGTTTTGTTCTGGAGGTCAAAGTTTTCTGGCCAGAACCAGGGCTGAAGCTGCTGAGGGTTCCTCAAAGTCATGCTTCCAATTGAGTCATGTTTTTTTAAACCAAAAGCCCAGAGTTTGACATTGCTGAATTTCATTGCCGACGTGGTCGCTGTGTCACTAGATTTGCCACCTGGGTCTAGTCCATGCTTTTAACTCCAGACTTTTAACAGTTCTCATAATCCTTCAATGAGGCAAGGCTGCAAGTTGTGACCAGGCAAGTCTCCATGAGTCCAGATACTTTTACCATGATGTTCTACTTCGCCAAAATTATGCATGGAGAAAAGCTCAATTCAGGGCAGACCTGGATTTCTTGTCCATGTAAGATGCAACCTCTCTGGGCGTGCACTCCTCAGCTCCTTGTGCTGTACTCCAGATGTGAAAAAAATGCTTGCCAATTTCTCCTTGGCCGCTCCTACAACATTCAGGTCCTCAAGACAGGCTTCTTGGCACTAGTTCTTTTCCAGCATGGGCTCTTGTAGGTTCCAGTCCTCCATGGTCAGCTGAGCCTTCTTGGAATCAGAAGTCCTTCTGCTTTTTGTGTCCAAGGCAACCTTGAGGCCAACCACTTGCCTTTGGAGAGCAGTTACAGTCCCTGGATTCCAGCAGGAGTCAGGAGTCAGGAGTCTTTGAATCATATTTCATTCATTATGGTCTTGTTCTGCAGTTGTAGTCTTAACAGGACCAGGAATGTTCTCAGAATGTAGTGGTGAAGTTCCAATATTATCCTGCGCATTAGCCAGTGAAGAGGTGTTTTTCTACCCATCCTCTCTACTTTCTTGGCCTATGCCCACTGTCGTAGTTGGACTCTTGCTCTAGGCTAGACTGCTGGTTTAAGGATGACAGCACTTTTGTTTGTAGGCGACTAGGCCAATCCTGCAACTGTCGGCCCAACCCTCCCAGCTCACAAGCAGTACCTCATTGTTAGAAATGGGGTTTCTGGTTGGCTAGGGTATGCACCTCAGCCAGGCAGAACTTACCCACTCTAGTCAGGGCAAGGGAGTTACACGTCCAAGATAACCCCTGCTCACCCCCTTGGTAGCTTGGCACGAGCAGTCAGGCTTAACCCGGAGGCAATGCGTAAAGCGTCTGCACAACACACACATACATGTGACGCAATATTCCCACCACCAAGGAAACACAACACTAGATTATATGAAAATATCCTGTATTGTACACAACGTAATTATCAGACCAACATCACATAACAGTACTATCCTGCTACTTTAGCAGTTGTCAGAACGTTACACATTAGTTACTCTGCAAACTAGCAGTAGTCACACATAACACACAGGTTACTCAGTATTCTGCAACATAAGCAGTAGTCAGGAAACACGTTATCACATTAGCACACTTGTCCTAAGAATATCATAAAACGCCCATAGTAGGACCATTAGAAAACCTATGGCAAGTTAGGCAAACATATTAGCAAGTCATGCCCATAAAAGGAACATGTGCACACATATGTAAACACATCAAAGAACAGGTAGGCAATATAACAGAATTGCAAAGTCTGTAGAAAGAACTTTAACTCATAATCATATTGGTCCATTTTAAAAAGTACCTGTAAATGATGAAAAGGCACCTCCAGTGCCTAAAACAAAGAAGAAAGGGGCCCCCAGCGCTCCTCTGCGCAGTGAGGGGGCCTCCTTGGAACCTTGGGGAAGAGGGGGGCGGCACGCACCCCCTCGGTATTGCTGTGGGGTCCCTCCTGGGGCCCGCGATCACTGGGGGCTCCCCCGGGCCTCCACCGGCCCTCCTGTGGGGGGCCCAGGTCACCCAATGGTCAAAGAGGGGAGGGGGGGCGCCTCGCACCCCCTCCTTGTACAAAGGCGGGCCCCTCCGGGAGTCCCGTTACCGTCGGGGGTCTCCCGGGGCCTCCGTGGCCCTTTCTTGGAGGGAGACCCCTAAATTCGTGACTCCTGGCCCGCGAGGGGGCCAACCAGAGAGCCAGGGGCCAGGGCGAGCCTCCGGTGAGGCTGCGCCCGGCCCTGGCAGAGCAGGCGAGTCCTCCGGGACTCCTGCTAGTGAGGGAGAGGCGCAGCCTCTCCCTCGGATGACGTTGCGGCCCGGGATGGGCCTCTTGGTGCCCCGGGGGCGCCCTGAGAAGGGCGCGTCCCCCGGGAGCACGCTAGGAGCGTGCCAGCTCCGATTTCCTAACAAAGTGATCCTTCCTGTGCCCCGGGGGCACAGAGCTGAGCGCGCTCCTCGCGCTCAGAGACAACCAACGAACCCGGCTGCGGCGGTGAACTTGGCAGCAGGGAAGCGCTCTTCAAGGCGCTAGGGCACAGTTTATGAGCCCGGGTTGCGGCGGTGATCTACTTTAGTAGAAACGCGCTCCAGGAAGCGCGAAGGCATAATTTAAAGCCCGGGCTGCGGCGGTGATTTCTTTTCATCAAAGAAAAGCGCTTTCAAAGCGCGAGGGCACATCGGCAGCCCCAGCAACACCAAGAATGCCTTTTTTTTCTCTTCAAGCATCCTGGGCAAAGATGTAGAAGATCGTTGCAGGGGTCAGGGGCCACAGCACCCTGCCCCTGGGAACAACTACACAAGAAGGAGCACAGGGCTGGTGGGTCGAGCTACAGGCCAGCACAAGGGGTGCAGATGGTGGCAGTTCCTCCTAGTGACCAGGCAGGTCACAGGTCAGCACAGCAGCAGCAGTCCATGGCGGTTTCCTGGTGAGTCCCTTCATCAGCGTTCTGTGTCCAGCTTCAAGTTCCAAGAGTGTTCAAATTGTGGGGAAAATTCCCCTGTACTTATAGTCAGTTCTTACAGTGTTTTACAGTGGTAGGGAGAGGAGGTTCCAGCCAGTTACAACTGGTTCTGGGAGTGCCCCCTCTCTCCTTTCAGCACAGGCTCCAAACATCAGTGGGGGGTTAACGACCCTATTGTGTGAGGCCAGGGCACAGCCTTTACAAATGTAGGTGTGCCCCGCCTCTCCCTTCTCTCAGCCCAGGAAGACTATTCAGTATGTAGATGCACCTCAGTGACACCTCCACCCTCCCTGTGTACAGGCTGTCTGAAAAGTATGCACAAAGCCCCAACTGTCACTCTGCCCAGACGTGGATTGGAGTCAAGCTGCAAAACACCAGAATCATAAGCACAGATAAATGCGCACTTTCTAGAAGTGGCATTTCTGTGATAGAAATAAAAAATACACCCACACCAGTAAGCAGTATTTATTATCACCATCACAACCATACCAAACACGCCTACGCTAGCCCTCATAAATCAGACAATACCCCTACACATAAGGCAGGGCATTTCTAATGCAATCCTATGAGAAGGCAGCACTCACAGCAGTGAGACACCAAGTTAGGCTGTTTGTCACTACCAGGACAGGCCATGCAATATGGCACATGTCCTGCCTTTCTACATACATGGCACCCTGCCCACAGGGCGTACTTTAGGGGTGACTTACATGTAGTAAAAGGGGAGTCCTGGGCCTGGCAAGTAAATTTAGATGCCAGGTCCCTGTGGCAGAAAACTGCGCACACAGGCCCTGCGCTAGCAGGCCTGAGACAGGTTTGAAAGTCTACTTCAGTGGGTGGCGCAAGCAGCGCTGCAGGCCCACTAGTAGTATTTAATTTACAGGCCCTGGGTATAGAGATACCACTGTACAAGGGATTTATAGGTAAATTAAATATGCCAATCAGGTATAAGCCAATCATACCAACTTTAGATGGGAGAGCACCTGCACTTTAACACTGGTCAGCAGTGATAAAGTGCTCAGAGTCCTAGAGCCAACAGCGAAAGGTCAGAAAAACCAGGAGGAAGGAGGCAAAAAGACTAGGGATGACCATGCGTATGGCCAAAAGTCCAACACTCATCAAAAACCCAAATTGTAAAACGTGATTTGTAGTAGCCTTTATGCATGGACTCAAGAGTGTGACATCTCAGGGGAGTCGTGGTTAAACAGACATTACCCTTTTCTCACATGAGCAAAAAGTCTCAGTCACACACAGGCTATGAGGAGATGCAGTAAAGTTTTCAGTAGGTTTTGTTAACAAGACTGCAATGTACTGTAAATCTGCCAGTACCATGTCCATGAAAAGAACCCCCCAACCCTTGTTACCTTGGCATGAGGTCTCTAGATCAGACTCTGTGGGGACATGAAGGCTGGGTCTGCATCAAGGCGAGATAGCGTTGATGGCATCTGGTAGAATCCCTCTCATAACCCTGTTGGCGTGAGATGTATTTATGCAGACCTTGTAAAACCCCTGACATAGGTATGTTCCCAAACAATAGATAAGAAGGCATGCTTGGGGCGGCAATTACAGAAACAATTCCCTGAAAAAGTACATTATGTTACTGTCACACATAAGAGGGAAAGTACATAATGTGTATACATGCGTATATCCCTTTTTCTTTGACGCTGAGAGTGCGCCTTTACAGAGTGGCACTGATAACGTGAAATCAAAACATCATCCTAACTATAAACATAGCAGCCATCTTGGAAGAAGTAATTAAATAAGGGCCAGATGTATCCAGCGTTTTTGCATTTGCAAACGGTGCGAACGGCCGTCTGCAAATGCAAAAATGCCTTTTCTGATGTATGAAAGGCATTTGCAGTGTAAAAATAAGGAATCGCAAACATAGCGATTTTTTGCGAATGAGACATGAATTAGCATGTTACAAATAGTGTATCACAAATAGCAATATGAATTACTGAATCGCAATTTGTGAAACGCAAATTGTGACACAGATTAGCGGATCACAGATAGCGATCCGCTAAATCGTGACTCTATTTGCGATACGCAAAAACGGATGCGCAATGCGATGCATCAACAAATCGCAAATTGCGATTTTTCGCAGAATGGCCGTTTGCACATGCAATTTACCACGAACTGAAACCAGGTGGTAACCAGGTGCAACCTATATAAAGAGGCCCAGAATGCCTCCGCTCCTCTTCCATAATGGCTGCACTCTACGTCATGGCGAGGAGAATGAGGAACTTGGCAGATTTGAGGAGGGAGAGGAGGAGACAGGAGCGCATATTTAGAGTGCGCATCACCCTTTTTGACCAGACTGAGGAGGAAATGTATGAGAAGTACGGGTTAAGCTCAGCCTTGATACTTGACCTGATAGCTGAGCTACAACCCATGCTGCAGCGCACAACACACAGGACCAACAGCATACCCATCCATGTGTAGGTATTATGCTCTCTGCACCTACTAGCCTCAGGGAGCTATCAAGGGGTCATAACAGCAGCTGGAGGGGTATCAAAAAGTGCCCTTTCTAGATTTTTCAACGCATTTTTCAATGCCATGCTGAGCAGAATACAACTGTACATAAGATTCCCCAACACCCCACTGGCATTACAACAAACTAAAATTAATTTCTACCAGATAGCACAGTTCCCACATGTCCTAGGTGCCATCGATGGGACACATGTAGCAATCTGTTCACCATCGGCAAGAGAGTACGTGTATCGCAACCATAAAACCAATCATTCTATGAACATCCAGGTAATATGCAATGCCTCCTACATCATTACCGATCTCGTGGGCAGATACCCAGGTAGCATACATGACTCCTACATCTTTCGTGACAGCGGGATACACACCAGACTGCTAGCTGGGGAGTTTGGTGAAGGATATCTACTAGGTAATTTGATAGTTTAAAATAATGCATTGATGTAAGCGTGACGTCCGACAGCACATGTACTCATTTTACTCTCTGTGCATTCAGGAGACAGTGCCTACGCTGTGCGCAGCTATATGCGTATGCCCTTCCTGAGCCCTGCAACTCCAGCAGAGATGAGGTACAATGCTGCACATAGGGCAACCCACAATGTGGTGGAGTGCACTTTTGGGCTGCTGAAGTTAGCATCTTTATTACCTTGACTTCAGGTAACCAATGTGTCAATAGGACATAGCTAATCACAATGGGCAGACATGAACAATTAACAGTGTCACAATATTAGCTTTTAACTGTTTTGCTACATGTTTAGGTTGTCTAGCCTTCAACATCACTTCTTATGTCCACGCACTCCACTTGAGTGCTCAGTGCCCTCGCTGGCACCTCTTGTCACAGGTTCACATGCAGTGCTGTGTCCGGCACTGCGTCGCCTCGGATCAATGACAGGGACTGTCAGACTGCTGAGGCTAGAGGACTCCTCACTGTCCCCAACACCCAGTTAGCTGGTTGTGGCACTGCGTGCGGTTTGCATAGCATCCAGTACGTTGGTTATTTGCACCAATCCCTGTGCAATGTCCCGACTGCAATGTGCCATCTCCACCTGTGTGTCAACGGCACACCATGATTTCAGGGCTGTTGAACTTGCGAGCCGATTGACGGATCTACAGAAGCTATCAAAGCTTCACAAATATTGGTGATGGTGCCTGCGCTGGCTGACACGCTCCTGCCGTATCTCAGTGCAGAGTTCCCCAATGGCCTGTGTCAACTCCTTTGTGTTTTCAGCAGCTGTTTGCTGTTCCTCAATCAGAGTCTCCAACTGCTTGTGTAGTAACCCCATATTGCTATTGTGAGACACAAACTGTCTGTGCAGTGACTTCAATTGTTTGCATTGCAGGCGCTGCACCTTCAGCATGGAAGCTTCAAGGCCGCCAAAGATTGATGGGCCCACTCCTTCATCTGTGCATTGTCTGCCTGCATCATGGTGCCTCCTGAGGGGAGTTGACTGTCACTGGTGCTGGCACTGCTATCTTCCTGTGGGACTAGCCTCTGGTGGTGGTGTGGGTTTGTGTCCTGGCATCTCATCTGAGTCCATGTTATACTCTGGCAGTGGTAACACCCTTGCCCTGCGTCTAGTCAGAACAATACTGTAGGACTCACTGGTATTTGAGTCAGACTGTGGCTGTGTTTCTGCTTCTCCCACTTTTTCAGATCGTGCAGCAGCAGGGACACAGTCATCTGCAAGGACAATGTGCAGTATGTCAGTTCTAGCATTTTTCACAGATTTCCGTAGTGTTGCTTTAAATGTACAATGAAACTGTGTCACCCTGAGTTGTGTGTGGTGTTTCTCTATGTGTGTGAACACTATCTTACTATTTATGTTGTGTATTCACCTTAGAGTTGTGTACTACCACTCCCATAAGGCACAGTTGTGTTGTATGTAAGATGTGACATGGACTACTTTTCACTGTGCATCAAGCTATTTTCTATTTCCTAAGGGGCATTTGTACATGCACATGTGGGGATACACATAGTTACTGGCCTTACCTTTGCTGGTGCTGGGTGTTCCTGAGGTGTCAATGGCAGTAACACCACTGACAGCTTCTGAAAGCAATGTGGACTCCACCAGGTCTTCCATAGGGGTGGACGGTGTCTGGGTGGATGGTCTGCCTCCGGTGCTCTTTGCCTCCATAAGCCTGCTGGCCACCCTCTCTTTGGCACAGGACCGCAAGCCGTACCATTGCTTGCGTATCGCCTCCACAGAGTGCTGCGCAACACCCACTGCGTATATTTTTGTCTGGATGTCAGACCAGAGTCTCCGATTCTCACTCCTAGGTACTTGGAGTGAGTTTTTGCCAAATAGTCTATCATGGTTCATAACAACCTCCTCAATGAGCACCTCTAATTCTGGCTCACTGAATTTGAGCTTCCTCTTCCTGTCTCCCTTCTCCTTCCCATTTCCAGCATTGGCCATGTTGCAGTTTGGTCCTGGCTTACTCACAATGCTGCCTCCCTGGTGCTGGGTTGTGTCTCTCTCCCTGCTCCTGTGGGTGTGGCTCTTGGAAACAGCATGGGCTGACTCACTTCCTGGTTGTGATGTCATCAGGCTGTTCCGGTTTGCCGTTTTCGCTATTTGCGATTTTCAATTGCCGAATCGCAATTTCTTTTTCGATTCGGTATTTGCATCTCACAAATTGCGTTTGCGAATTTTAAGAAATCACTATTAGCGATTTTCAAATATGATACATCGCTTTTTGCATTTCTTAAATTGTGATTTCTTAAAAATCGCAATTTGAGAATCGCTAACTGGAATCTTTATACATCTGGCCCTAAATGCGCTAAAACAGAGCAGGTTAAGTAGGTTAAAAGTCACTAGGTGACTGGGGCACAAGCCTGCAAGCCAGAAAGCTAAGCTATCTCCTGAATCCCAAAACCAAATAGGATCCACTACACCCTCCCCATTGCCGGAACAAGTATGACACCATAATGATGGCGCCAGAGAAGGTGCATGAACCCAAGCTAAAAAGCTCTGGACTAAAACAATTTAAAAAACACTATTAAAATTGAATTAAAACCTAGTTAAAAATAGCTAAAACAGTCGAAGAAACAAAGGGCCTCATTCCAACCCTGGCGGTCTATGACCGCCAGGGTGGAGGGACGCGGAAGCACCGCCAACAGGCTGGCGGTGCTTCAGAGCCCATTCTGACCGCGGCGGTAAAGCCGCGGTCAGAAAAGGGGATCCGGCGGTTTCCCGCCGGAATACCCCTGGCTGGGCTGAATCTCCATGGCGGCACTGCTTGCAGCGCCGCCATGGAGATTCCGACCCCCTTCCCGCCATCCTGTTTCTGGCGGTTTTTACCGCCAGGAACAGGATGGTGGGAACGGGTGTCGTGGGGCCCCTGGGGGCCCCTGCACTGCCCATGCCAGTGGCATGGGCAGTGCAGGGGCCCCCTAACAGGGCCCCACAAGGATTTTCACTGTCTGCATTGCACCCGTCGCACCCCTGCAACTCCGTTTCGGAGCCGGCTTCATTGTTGCAGGGCCTTTCCCGCTGAGCCGGCGGGCGATCTTTTGGCGGTCGCCCGCCGGCCCAGCGGGAAAGTCGAAATGATCCCCGCGGTCTTTTGACCGCGGAGCGGTCTTTCGACGGGGTAACTTTGGCGGAAGTCAGAATGACCCCCAAAATGTCGACCATGACAAGCACAGCAGGCCAAAGACAATCTTGGCATACCTATGAAACTTAAAATAAGCCAGTGGTCAAATGTAATTAAGAGTAGTAATGATCTTGATGAATGTCTTCGAAGCCATCGAAAAGAAGGGCATCCAGGAAAGAAACCGGATTGACAGATGGATCCACAAGCAGTAGTGCACAGCAGCCTCAGGTGCAGGATCACCTGCGAGGGCAGCACCATCCAAAGTACAGAAAGGAGACTGATAGTCCACCAAGGGCACCTCGTAAGTGGCCTAGCGAATCAGCATCAGTCTCATGGGGCACGACCGTGAATGAATCCTCATCGTGAACATCAGCAGTTCTTGGTCCACAGGAGGCAATGGCGGAACAGCAAGGCACACCAAAGGTAGATGTTCGAAGAGGCACCACGTGTAATGAAAGACTGGTTGCACACACCATAAGACTGGTCAGAATGACAGTGACCAATCATGCTCCAATGTTTTCACCAACGGAGCACCAAAGTACTGCACCATGCGATCATGGCACAGCTGGGCTGGTGGTAGTAGTTCCATCACTCCGCTTAGCTGGGAAGGCCCAACCACTGCGTATCAGGAACAACATCAGCAGTATCCCACTGATCAAACGGAAGATAGACATGAATCCAGACCTGACAGCCTTAAAGAAATGCACAATCCCTGTAGTGCTCAAAGCGTTGAATATTCTGGCTATCAGCTCTCCAAAGTGCTTGGGGAAGTTGGTATTTAATAGGGATTGTATCTCGGCTGATGATCTTGCTATCTGGAGAGCATACATCTCTCTAGCCGATGTCAACGCAACTTGTTTCTCGAACAGTAGTGACTTTAGTCTGCTGAGCGTGTCATAATTTACATTAGTAGTATCAATGTGATGCCACATTGCTGATACTCTTATCTCTTGTATGGGGGGAATAAAACATGTCCACAACAAGTTACAATCTTAGAGACTAAAATCGCATAGGCAATTCCTGGTCTCATACCGCAAAAGCTTTGTTCATTCAGGACCACATAACTTCCATTTGAAAGTATATGCAATACTGGACGAATCAAACGGACGGGAGTACCCTTCAGAAAACAGGCCAAGTTTGCAACCCCGCATTAGAAAGGCCATGAAGGGACACCTGTTTGCATTGAATAACTAGCAATAGTATATAGAATAACTAGTAACCACTGAGAAAGACCTCTGTTTCGCCGTTCAGACATTTATTTCCAAAGGGCAACTCCCACTCTTCTTTAATATAGCTATCATCTAGCCACTTGTGTCTGCCCACAGCAAAATGTTTCAAGCATTTCAAAAACAAAAGGTGGAAATGGGCAGATTCATAATGCCATGTATGAGCCATACTGTTGATGGACTTTCTGCAACTGTGAAAGGCAACTTTTCTAACTTTTCTATATGAAGCATGGTGAAACTTGCTTCCCTTTTAGCCATTGTCTGTTGTTCCTTGGATAAATTAAAAGCAGCAAACAGGTCACTACTGTTAATGTATTTTCATGGAACGCTGCCATTTTTCAGAATCTGTAGCATTCAACCTAACTGCATGATGGAACGCAGTTGACTTTGTTCATGATGTAAAAACGACATGTCATTCTAATTGATGTCTATCGCAGATAACACTATGTTATTAAGGGAGTATATTCTGTTGGAATGAGTGTTCATGCCATTATTGAGAACAGCTAAAGCCTTTTCCAAATTTTCCTTATCTATCTGTCTTAAACGTGCAGCTGCTTCCATTTGAGAAAGCTTCCAGATCTCATTGTATATGGGATAGATACATCAATAGAAGCAAGGCTTTCTGGAACCAAACAAAAAATCTTGTAAGTCTATGTCTCCAGATACCATATTAAGATGTTCTTTAACTGTTTCTAAGGTGTTAGTCTGCAACCATTGTTGGCACTGCACTGTGTGTAGTAACTATACCCGAGTGTTGACCCGAGTCAAAGCGAGGGTCGGAGCAGCTAATCTTGAAATCCCCATAGGAATTAACGAAACATGCCTGACAACCATTTGTGTCTACTTGCCACAATAACCACTCGCGGGGACTGGAAAGTGAAGAATTATAGGTAGTAGCCTGAAACTTTGCATCTAATTCTTCCTCGGTGACATTGAGGAAGGACTGCTAAGTGGTGAATTTTGCCAGCGTGGGGATACTGGGCCCATTCATTTCCTTTATTTTTGCTAACCTTAGACAGGATGTCTGTTGAATTGTGTCATTCAAAAAGATCATTTGAACAGAAATAAGGCACACTTTAAATAAAGCTTCCCTACCCTGAATTCGCCAATCTTGCGTTCCCCATACATTCTTTACATCGATAGTGTTCTTCCAGTATTCGTATCCTTCAACTGCAAGTCAGGAAACAAAGGAATCTGAATAGATCAATTTCGTGTTTATAAGCAAAATGTTCCTAATTTTGGAAGGTGGTAACTTGAAGTGGTTCGATTCTGATTCTTAATGTCATGCCCAGAAAAATATATGAATTTCTTTGAATAATACTTTGAGCTCCCCACAGACCGAGTTGAACAGTGTTCCCACTGTGTGTACTTAAATACTGATCTGTGTCCATTCGCTCAGTGTAGGTAGTAAGGTCCCCAATTGTTAGAACATTTCCACATAATTCTTTGTGTTAGTACACACATCATCACTTTCAAATACAGTATAATCCTTCAATTCAGCTAGCATGGAATCAACTGTTTGAACATTACTGTCATCAGAAACAACACCAGGTGTAATTACATCAGTCATTGAAATTTTGAAAACATATGGAATTTGAATGACCTCAGTAGGCCTGTATATATCAAATGGAACTTTATCCCAAACAATCCCATCTGGAATTGGTATTGCTGAAAGTTTCACAAGGGACATGTCTCTTCGGACCTTATGTGAGAAAAGAAACCATTTATTAGGAGAAAGAAAACAGTCACGAAACCAATCCACAATAGAAAAGCAACCAATGTCAGAAATATCTATAAATAGTTCCATGGATAAATTAAATGGTTATTTTTAAGCCATATGTAGAGCATACATGTCTTTGAAATAGTTTCACTTGCAGATGCAGATGAAGTCGAAGAAATGTCTTCAAGGTCAATGAAATAACCAGAAGCAGTCTCTGCAAACACAGGAGCTGGTGCATTACTGGTGGATGAATCCACTTCACGTGGAGGCTCATAGTGTCACGACTTACGTGCTGCTTTACCCTGGAGGCCGCAGAGCGAGTGGCGTGGATCCTGTTCTGGAATGTTCGGCCTTGGCCCAAGTAGGGGCGAGTCTTTCTGGTAGCCACGGTGCTGCAGGCAATGGGTACGCCAAGAGCAGGCCGTGTCCCTCAGAAGTAGTGCCAGAGGGAAAAAAAAACCTGAAAGAGGGAAAAAACCTCCAAAAAGATAGAATCCTGAAACAGGAACAAAAAGAATAGGTAACAGCAGGAACAAAATACAGGAAAATACACTGGAACCGACGAGAACCAGCACAGGGATACAAGGAAGCAGGAGCGAAGACACCATCCAAACAGAAAGTGTTGCAGTGCAAGGAGAGAAAGAAACACAGCCCTTAATTACCAACAAACAGGAAACGACCAACAGGAAGTAAAAGGACACCATCTTAAATAGGGAAAAGCACATAGAACAGAATGGATTGGGAACCATAGAGAGTAGGGAACAAGGAATGCTGGGAAGAGAAGGGTATTATGGGAAAGGGGGGAAAACATAAAAGAAGGCACAACCAGATGTCCAGGAAAAAGAAGAAAAGAAAAGAACAGGTGAGTGGGGGGTGAGACCTGCCTAGACACGCGGTGCGCTAAAAAAGAACGAGGCCCCATGCCCAATTTGGGGCCTCGTAAGGTACAGAGCAGGCTGGGGGTGCGGCGCGTCTTATGACCGAGTGCTGCGGCCCGAGCCTAATGGTCGGCTCGAGCCACGCGCAGCAGCGCGACACATAGTAGACGATGTTGTCTGTTTGTGTTGAGTTGGAGTAGAAGACATCCACATCTTGGACACGTGTTGTCGTTGAAGTGGTAACAGAAGTCAGTAAAAGCTAATTTTTCACCCTCCCCATGCTGGAGGAGGCATTTGTAGCATTGTTGTGCATGCTAGTGTAGTCAGAAGTGTTGTTACTTCTTTGTAGAGGTATATCCTGTTGGGTAGTGAAAGGGAACCAGGAGCTACCTAAAGGACCTCTAGTTCTACTGTGCAGGATCGGCCACATGGTGTAGTTTGATGTGGTGAATGGAGACAAATCTCTTTGCTTTGGAACCAGGCAGCGGTGGTAGGATGACAGTTCTAGTACCTTGGATTGAGAGGACTTGGACCAGTGCTCTGTAGTAAGGACCGAATTCCTTCTTCACAGCAATCTTCTCACGAACCAGATCCCCGACTTTAGGAATCCAGCCAGTAGAAGTTCTTGGCAAATCCCTTACTCCTAGTGTGGCAGCACTGGCGGATGAATTATCATCACAAAATTGATAAAGCTCCTGTAAAACAATGAGACATTCATTTATGTCAAAAGGTGTATCTGCTGTCACCAAACCAAGGCCATCTAGATCTGGGACATACATAGGTATCCCAAAGAGAATCTCATAAGGAGTGCATCCTTCCAAGGACCGTCTTGGCAGATTAATCAGTGCTCTCTGGACCCCATATAGATGATGAAGCCAACTGCAGCCAAAACCTAGTACTCTAGCCATTAAGGACTGATTTAGATCTTGATTCCTCCTCCCCACAACCACATTTTCCTCTGGATAGTAGGGTGAGGAGTAATGGAGTTCACCAACCATCATCCTCATGGTGTCCCTGAATGCCTAAGAGGCAAAGGCAGGGTCCTGGTCTGAATGGAATGCTGCAACTGCATGTGTACTGATAAAGATCAACAAGTCTTTTATAACAGTTTGAGCGTCAGCTGACTGCTGAGGCCATACCCACGGGAATCTAGAACAAGAATCTACAGCAACTAAGATGTATTTGTATGCACCATCAGGTTGTAGAGAACCAAAATGGTCCAGTACATACATTGTAGTGGCCTGTTGGACACTAAGAGGGATGTCTGTGGAGGGTGTTTGATATATGGGCCCTTTATCTGCTGGCAAATGTAATTGGTTGGGGATCACTCGATCTCCAACCCCAGGAAGTGTTGCATTGGTAACATTCTGTGCACTTATGTGGTATAAGTATTTTGTAGTATATGCTTTTGGGAAAGGCTTGCCTTCAGCCGAAGCTTTCACGGAAGCCAAAATTTCATTATCAAATCTCATCTGCGAACGAGTCACTGCAGCAACAGAAGCTGTGGCTACTGCAGATTTGGCCGCTTCAGCAGCCAAAGTGTTGCCAATTATCTGTACACTTACACGTTGGTAGCCCAATATATGGACTACATGAGCATTAGGTAGCTTATCTTTCAGATCAGCCACCCTCCCCACAGAGTTCTGTGTTTTATGGTGTTCCCCTTTGAGTCTCTGAACCCGTTCAATCGCCAATGATTAAGATAATTATTGTAAGACTGGACACAGTACTGCGAATCACAAATAATCAATGTGAGTTGTCCTGGATCCATGTGTTCTAGTGTGAAGATAAGGGCTTTAAGTTCAGCCAGCTGAGCTGTGCCGTCCCCCAAAGTCTTCGGGTAGGTATTGCGAGGGTGGAATATACCATCCTTCATCACTCTGCTCACGGCTGAGCAAGAAGCTGAGTATCGATGTTTAGTGACTACGGCTGATTGTGCTGAACAATCAGTGTAAATGACAGTATGGTATCTGTCAAGCAACAAAATGTCTAGAGGTGACGGGTACTCCTGTTTGTATTGGAGACATTCTTGTGTTTGAAGTTTTTGATCAAAGATGTAATCAACATCAGTGGCAGTAAGGGAGGTTGCCCATTGAATCCCACGTGGATGTAATGCTTTAGTGTTAGGAACGCTTGCTTTGGCGACAGCCTCTAAGGCTTGCACCGGGGTAGCATCAATAATGTGTTTCCCTTTTGTCAAGTGGCCTCTCCTTGCTGACAGACATTTGCAGAGCAGTCAGACTTTTTTCTGTGGGTGCAAAGTGTTGTTCTGCATTGGAATATAAATGTGATTTATATGCTATGGGCACCATGTCGCCTTCGTTAAAGGTGACATAAGTGAACCCAGTGGCACCAGCAATTGTTTTGATGACCAAATTTGTTTTGCTTTCACAGGTGTGTCAGTGATTTTCTTCTAGCATGTCCTGTTGCAATCCTCTAAGGATGCATGATTGTTCTACTGTCCAGTGTCTGCTAGAAAAATCAGGGCGTATTAAGTCATAAAGTGGCTTGATGATTTGTGCATAGTCTAGAATGTATGTTCTGACAAAGTTGAAGAAACCAAGCATAGACTGTAGTTTCTTGATAGTATTTGGTAGCTGGAGTTGGGCACATTTTTCTAAAAAATGCGGGGCCAGGCTCTTGCCCTCGTTTCATAGCTCATATCTCAGGAACATTACACTGAGAAAGGCTAATTTAGTTTTCCTAAAATTAAATTTGTAACCCAGGGCTGTGAATTCCAGAACGATCTGATCGACCCTGGCAAGATGAATGTTGAGGTCATCATCTGTGAGATAGATGTCATCCACATAGGACAATGCCTCAGGATCAATATCACGCAATATTTATGTTACATGGGCTGAGAACAACCCTGGGCTGTTCTTGTAGCCTTGGGGCAAACAACAGAAGTATTTTTGTGAGTCAAATGAGAATGCACTCAGGGCCCAACTTTCATGTGCTACGTTTTGGCAGAAAAAAACATTGGCAATATCCAAGGTTGTTTTGTATTTTTACGCACTACGTTGTCAATTAGTGCTGTGCTGTGTGAACTTTGTAGTGCGTATGTGCGAGTATCACTGTTTAAGTGTCTGTAATCTAAGACTATTCTATATGAATGGTCGGGTTTTGCAATGAGGAATAACGGGTTATTCATTGCAGAGACACAGGGCTCAATTACTTCCTGGTACATGAACTGAGTGAGGATCTCCCTCACTTGATCTTAGGCTTCGTGTTTAACTGGATATTGGGGCTGACCTTGGTGGTTTTACATGATAAGGAGAATCCTTATCCCAACCTACATGGTTGCGGCATAGCGCAGGAGTCTGTGTTAAAGCCCAGTTGACAGCATAGGCTTTTTTTACAGCTTCTGGAACAAGATCAGAGAAAGAAGGCAAAATTACATCTTCCGCATGTGGGAGTTTACGGACATGCTCAGGTGGCTAGTCTCTTTCGGCCAATAGGATATCACAACTAAGTTAATCCCAGAATATTACGCTAATGGTGCGCTCTATGTCTCCCTCAATTTAGATATTTAAATCACAAACTATGTCGGGTGGGAGAATGCACCCATCTGCAGTCTCAGCTGCAATAAAGTTGATAGTTTTTGTTGCATCCAGATGATCTTTCAGATTCTGGTGACATGTTGTGACTTCTGCTGCGCTGTCCAGCAGTATCACTGCCCACGTCTTGTTCTTCAGCAATGTTCTCAAGTTTACTGGTATTTTTAATTGAAAGTGCTGTCACCTTTTTCGTTTTAAACTGTGGCTTTGGTTGTGGGGACTTATCATCTTTTTTTTCTGAAGACAGCGGTGAGTCTTTCTTCAGTTTCATGTAGTCAGGACGTTGCTCTGACCGGCCCACTCTCTTGCTACGATTATCCATGCGTCCTGAAAGAAACGAGAGGGACATGAATCAGTATAACTGTCAGGAGCTTTTATATTTCCTTTATTTCTGAGATTATGGGGGTCATTACAACATTGGCGGTAAAAGCCGCTTACCGCCGTGCAGGAGACTGCCAACATACCGCCGCGGCCGCGGAATTCCGCCACAGCTATTATGACCCACATTTCGGAAACCGCCGAAATTCAGACACCCACACAAGTCCGCCACACCAAAGGTCAGTGACAAACTGGCGAAAACAAATCCTTCACCGTCACGCCAATAGAAACCCGCCCATGCTATTCCGACCCACGAATCTACGTAGCGGTCTTTCAACCGCGGTATTCCATTGGCGGTACACACCGCGCACTCAAAATATACACACATCTCCAAAACACCGCCACATTGGACAATTCGAATTACACACACCTGATACACATACAAACACCACTCCCACACACCCAACACAATATAAAACACACACCCACATCACCCACAAACCCCTAGGACCAAAAATTGTAGACGAAGGCCAGAGAGTGAGCACAGCAATAGGCAACCCCACCACACAGAGGCACACGACACCATCACCCACGCAACATCCACGCACAAAACACCACACACCACTACACATCACCTACACCACCGAATGGCACGCCAAAGACACCCCAGGTTTTCGGAGGAGGAGCTCAGGGTCATGGTGGAGGAAATCGTACGGATAGAACCACAGCTATTTGGATCACAGGTGCAGCACACCTCTATAGCTAGGAAGATGGAGCTATGGTGAAGAATAGTCGACAAGGTCAACGCAGTGGGACAACACCCAAGAAATCGGGAGGACATCAGGGAGAGGTGGAACGACCTACGGGGGAAGGTGCGTTCCGTGGTCTCCAGGCACAACATCGAGGTTCAGCGGACTGGCGGCGGACCCCCACCTCCTCCCCCACAACTAACAACATGGGAGGAGCAGGTCTTGACCATCATGCATCCTGAGGGCCTCGGAGGAGTCGGTGGAGGAATGGACACTGGTAAGTCTAATCTTAACTATCATATCCCCCACCCTACCTGCATGCTATCACACACCCCCACCCTCGCCCCATCCCCTATCACTCCAACTCCTCACTAATGTACTAATAACACAAACCACCCATCCCAACACCAAGCCCTGCATGACACAACAAAGCATGGACACCCATCACTAAAGCATACCCGCTGCACATACCCATAACAACCCCTAACCATCATCACACAAGCCCCCACACAGGAATGGTAGCACTTGGGTACACGCTCACCCACCCATTGCACACCATGACACACACAGATGCAATAATCATGCTTTAATACCCCTGCAGGACCACTACCTAACGTCACCAGACAGGAGGGTCCAGACATCTCTACCCCACCCACAGAAGAGGCCCACAATGATGACAGCAGCTCTGGCCAACTGGATCCAGATGACCAGACCGGACCATCGTGGGCCTCGGGACAGTCGGTTCCCCTCGCACAGGCACAGGCCAACACTGACCTTCCACCCTCTTGAAACACCAGTACAGCACCCACCCAGCGGGCCCATACCTCCGCACCCAGGACACGTCAATCAGCTGTGTGTCCACCACTACAGGGAACCATGGACAACCCAACACCCCAACAACAACAGGGACCTGGGGCAGCGGTAGTGGGCACACGGTCCAGGGGACGGAGGCACAGGAACACAGGGGAACTGGGAGGGCTGCCGTGCGACAGGGGGCGGACAGGCCAAGGGAACCCACTCTCCACGAGGCCCTCTCCTCCATCATGGGAGCATACCACCACTCCCAGGAGACGATGGCTACGGTCCTGGCCAAGTTTCAGGAGACCCAGCGCCTGCAGGAGGAACAGTATTTGGGCTTCAGGGAGGAACTCAGAACCATCAGTTCCGCCCTGGGCACCATCGCAGGGGTGCTGAAGGACATACAGAACACCATGAGGGACACCGTGGCACTCCAAGGGGCCCCTGACACTAGCATGGACGATGAACTGCCCACCAACTCCGCCGGCGGTAGTGGACAGGACGCCCCGCCACAGGATCACCACACCCCCTGCAGACGGACAACCACCCCGCAAGCGGTCCCTGAGATCCAGGAACAGGACAGAGCACGATGGCAAGACCCCCGCCAAGAAATAAGACCACCCTGATTGTCGTCCCACTTTGTAACCCTGTCCATATTGGAACTGGCCCAGCTCCACTTCCTATGCCCATATGGGCAGTGAACCTGTGAGACTAATAGACTGGACTCTGCCATGGACATTCCTTCACCATCACCCATCACCATTTTACCACCCCCCTCCAATATTTAGCACTGCAATAAACACCCTTGAACCACAAAACAATCTGGAGTCAGTCTGTGATATTGAAAATGTGTATTAGCTATAACAATGACAAAATCAGTTCTCAATAGTAATGTCAACATACCTATGTCACACATCACAAGTCCATGAAGGATGCAAGCAGATGACACACGTTGGTAACCACACCTGTGAAACCGTAATGGAAATGTACAACTCAGTTACCAAATACTGCTTGAAATTTACAGACAGGATAGAGGTAGAAGTGTGAAAGTAAAAGTATTAGTAAAGAAAGTGTTCTCACCTGTGTGTCACTGGAAATATTGCTGTATGACTGAGTCCCTGTTGTCAATGTCTTCTTCCTCTGCTTCCTCCTCATCACTGTCCACAGGCTCCACAGCTGCCACAACACCGTCATCTGGACCATCCTCCTGCAGAAAAGGCACCTGGCGTCGCAAAGCAAGATTGTGAAGCATGGAGCAGGCGATGATGATCTGGCACACCTTCCTTGGTGAGTAGAATAGGGAACCACCTGTCATATGGAGGCACCTGAACCTGGCCTTCAGGAGGTCGAAGGTGCGTTCGATCACCCTCCTAGTCCGCCCATGGGCCTCATTGTAGCGTTCCTCTGCCCTGGTCCTGGGTTTCCTCACTGGGGTCAGTAGCCATGACAGGTTGGGGTAACCAGAGTCCCCTAATAGCCACACCCGGTGCCTCTGGAGTTGACCCATCACATAAGGGATGCTGCTATTCCGCAGGATGTAGGCGTCATGCACTGAGCCAGGGAACATAGCATTTACCTGGGAGATGTACTGGTCTGCCAAACATACCATCTGTACATTCATCGAATGATAACTCTTCCGGTTCCTGTACACCTGTTCACTCCTGTGGGGGGGGACCAGAGCTACATGGGTTCCATCAATGGCACCTATGATGTTAGGGATATGCCCCAGGGCATAGAAGTCACCTTTAACAGTAGCCAAATCCTCCACCTGAGGGAAAACGTTGTAGCTCCTCATGTGTTTCAGCAGGGCAGACAACACTCTGGACAACATGTTGGAAAACATAGGCTGGGACATCCCTGATGTCATGGCCACAGTTGTTTGAAATGACCCACTTGCTAGGATATGGAGCACTGATAGCACCTGCACTTGAGGGGGGATTCCTGTGGGATGGCGGATTGGTGACATCAGGTCTGGCTCCAACTGGGTACACAGTTCCTGGATTGTGGCACGTTCAAACCTGTAGGTGATGATTAAATGTCGCTCCTCCATTGTCAACAGGTCCACCAGCGGTCGGTACATCGGAGGATTTCGCCATCTCCTCACATGTCCCAGCTGACGGTGCCTAGGAAGGACAACAGCGACCACAGAGTCAAGCAATTAATAGGTATGTACCCACAGCTACACAGAACACAAAACAAATTCCAAAAGAGTTGTCTGTATGTGTGTGTAGTCCAGGCCTCGGTATGTGTGACGCAGTAGAAAATGAAGCAATGTGGGCCCCTGAAATGGTGGATGCCTGACCTCTAAACTGGGACAATGGGATGTGAGGTAACTGCGCTGGCGTACAACATCGTGGTAGGCAGTCGTAGACCGCGGCGCAATGCTGCATTGGTTAACATTGGACCCTATGGGTCCCAGGAGCCAATGGCGAAGTGCGCCGGCGGTGATGATACGCACCGCCGCGGACGTCACCGCCGCGGATGTGACCGCCATTTTCTATCTGTTAAATCACTCGATACCTGATCTTCGACAGGAGAGGACCTATACTGCAAGTGCTGCTGTGACCTCGGTCTGGAAGAGACAATGGCACGTGTGTCTGGGGAAAGGGCCCCTGCCTTCACTGCAAAGGAGTTGGAGAAGCTTGTGGACGGAGTCCTCCCCAGTACACTACGGTCCTCCAGACCAACAGGTCAGTACATAGGGTGCAAGTTGTATGGGCTATGCCTGGGTGGAGAGGGCTGGATGTAAGAAGGAAGGGGGCACAGTTCAGCGAGCATGAATGAGTGTGAATGCATGTACCATATGGCAAGGGCAGGGTTGTGGGCCACTCACTTCCACGGTGCAGTTGTTAATGACTTCTCTTCTTCCCCTGTACATGTCATGTAGGTCAGCACCCACCAGAAGAAGGATAGTTGGCGTGCCATCGCCAAGGACGTCCGGACCCTGGGGGTCCACCAGAGACGGCGCACCCACTGCCGTAAAAGATGGGAGGACATTCGCCGCTGGAGCAAGAAGGCGGCGGAGGCTCAGCTGGGGATGGCCTCCCAACGTGGGAGGGGTGCCCGTCGCACCATGACCCCCCTGATGTTCAGGATCCTGGCGGTGGCCTACCCTGAGTTGGATGGGCGCTTGAGGGCATCACAGCAGACACAAGGGTGTGAGTACACTCTCATTCTGCTGACTTTGCGCGCAGTGGAGGTGTCTGGGTGGAGGAGGAGGGCTGTGGGTTTCCCTAGACCAGGGCGAGTTCCGTAGGCTAGGCCCTTCCGTAACGCAGGCCATGTGGCACCCCACCCCACCTCTGTAGAGTGCCAAGTACAGGTATTCATGCCCCTGAGCCATCTATGTGTGCAGATGTCGGCCATAGCCATGTAGGCCATATCACTGGAACTGCATCTGTAGAGGCCAAGAGCGCGTCGTAGTGCAGGGGGCTGCTGTGTTTGTATTGTCCGCCAACGGTAGCGGTAAGCCATGCACTCAACCTGTCTTTCTTCTGTCACCCCCCCCCCTTTTTGTGCTCTCCTTGTTCTTTTGTGCATCAGCATCATCAGTCAGAGGTACAGTGGCACCGGAGCACGAGGGGGGTGCATCCCACATGGCCATGGAGGGCCACACCACAGACTCTGAGTACACCAGTGGGACGGAGGGCGAGGGGAGCTTCACGGCGGTCACCGGATCAGCAAACAGTGACACGGACTCGTCCTCCGATGGGAGCTCCCTTGTAGTGGCGGCACCATCTGTGCCCCCCACTTAAACAGGTACAGCCGCCACCCCCCCTACCAGCACCGCCCTCCCAGCACCCCCTCAGCCTTCGGCCCGTGCCTGCTCACCCAGGAGGGTGGGCATCACCTTTGCCCAAGGCACCTCAGCCCCTGCCCCTGTCACCCCTGCTGCCCTCAGTGAGGAGGCCATTGACTTCCTCTGGTCACTCACTGTTGGGCAGTCTACCATTGTGAATGCCATTCAGGGTGTAGAAAGGGAGTTGCAACACACTAATGCATTCCTGGAGGGCATTCATTCTGGTCAGACTGCCCATCATCGAACCCTGCAATCTCTGGCCTCAGCACTGATGGCAGCCATTGTCCCTGTGTCTAGCCTCCCCCCTCCAACTTCCTCCACCCAGACCCAATCCCCTGTACCTCAGCCTATCCCAAGCACACCATCAGACCAGCCTGCACACACCTCAACACACAAGGGCAGCTCAGGCAAACATAGGCACCATACATCCCACAGGCACTCACACAAGCATCACCCACATACAGACACAGCAACATCCACTGCATCCACTGTGTCCCCCTCCTCGTCGTCTCCCTCCTCCCTCCCAGTGTCGTCTACACTCTCACCTGCATGCACTACCACTACAGCCACTAGGACTCGCACCACAACACCCAGCACCACACCCCGCTCACCTGCACTCACCACCCCCACTACCATTTACACGTCCCCTGTGTCCTCTCCCAGTGTGTCTGTGATGCCCCCTCCCAAAGTACACAAACGCGGGCACACACCCAACATCCATCCACCTCACGACAGCCTCCAGAACATGCACCTGCACCCAAATCACCTAAAGTTACACCTCCGACAACCACCTCCTCTTCCTCCACTCCCAGACCCCCTCCAGCTACCCGTCCCAGTGTTCGTCAGAAACTTTTCCTGAGCAACGTTGACCTCTTTACCACCACCCCCCCTCAAATTCATTGGTCCCGTAGTAGCACCTCAGCCCAAAAAAAGTCCGGTACCAGTGGTGCCTGTTAGAGGTATGTGGAGTGCACTGGGCCCCAGGGCAGCCAGTGTGACACGGAGCCAAAGCACAGCCAGTCCCCCCCCTGTGAAGCACCAGATGTTGGACAGTGCCCGACGTGAGAGGGTGAAGACTCCTGCCGGCAGAGCCGCTCACAAGGGTCCCGGGGGGAGTGTCGAGTCAGCTGTGACTCCTCCCAAGGTGGGGAAGGGGTAGAAGAAAGCGCCAAAGTCTGGGAAGAGCAGCACGGCGGAGAAGGCCGCCATCATCCCTGCTGCCCAGGATGCCACCGCCAGCACTATTGTCACTGGTCAGGAGACCACCGCCAGAGTCAGTGCCCTGGAGGGCAGCACTATCGTCACTGGTCAGGAGACCACCGCCAGAGTCAGTGCCCTGGAGGGCAGCACAATCGTCACTGGTCACGAGAACACCGCCAGAGTCAGTGCCCTGGAGGGCAGCACACTGCCAGAGTCAGTGCCCTGGAAGGCAGCACAATCGTCACTGGTCAGGAGACCACCGTAGACCACCGCCAGAGTCAGTGCCCTGGAGGGCAGCACTATCATCACTGGTCAGGAGACCACTGCCAGAGTCAGTGCCCTGAAGGGCAGCACTATCGTCACTGGTCAGGAGACCACCACCAGAGTCAGTGCCTTGGAGGGCAGCACAATCGTCACTGGTCAGGAGACCACCGCCAGAGTCAGTGCCCTGGAGGGCAGCACTATCGTCACTGGTCAGCAGACCACCGCAAGAGTCAGTGCCCTGGAGGGCAGCACAATCATCACTGGTCAGGAGACCACCGCCAGAGTCAGTGCCCAGGAGGGCCCCGGCAGCCACAGCCCCGCTGGGCATTGAGGGACCGCCATGGCACACACCGCTGCACAGGTCAGAGACAGGAAAGTGAAGCACCGCTGAACAGGGCAGAAACCACCATGGCAAGCACCGCTGAACAGGGCAAGCACCGCTGAACAGGGCAAAGACCACCATGGCAAGCACCGCTGAACAGGGGAAGCACCGCAGAACTGGGCAGAAACCGCCATGGCAAGCACCGCTGAACAGGGCAAGCACCGCTGAACAGGGCAAAGACCGCCATGGCAAGCACCGCTGAACAGGGCAAAGACCGCCATGACAAGCACCGCTGAACAGGGCAAGCACCTCTGAACAGGGCAGAAACCGCCATGGCAAGCACCGCTGAACAGGGCAAGCACCGCTGAACAGGGCAAAGACCGCCATGGCAAGCACCGCTGAACAGGGCAAGCACCGCTGAACAGGGCAAAGACCGCCATGGCAAGCACCGCTGAAGAGGGCAAGCACCGCTGAACAGGGCAAAGACTGCCATGGCAAGTACCGCTGAACAGGGCAAGCACCGCTGAACAGGGCAAAGACCGCTATGGCAAGCACCGCTGAACAGGGCAAAGACCGCCATGGCAAGCACCGCTGAACAGGGCAAAGACCACCATGACAAGCACCGCTGAACAGGGGAAGCACCGCTGAACAGGGCAGAAACCGCCATGGCAAGCACTGCTGAACAGGGGAAGCACCGCTGAACAGGGCAAGCACCGCCAACTCAAGCATCGCTAGCCCATGTGCGGCAGGGGCAGTGACGGAACTGGGACCATCACGGGGAGAGTGATGCACTCTGGGCACCAGTCCCCCTCCAGAACCAGTGGAGAACGGCATCCACTACCTCAGTCCTTAACAGGATGAAGCACTCTGGGCACCAGTCCCCCTCCAGAACCAGAGACTGTTATTGACTTGAGAGTCTGTGGCTTTGCACTCCCCAGGATATGGCAGTGGGCAACCCACCCACTGTAGAGACTTGAGAGACTGTGGCTTTGCACTCCCCAGGATATGGCAGTGGGCAACCCACCCACTGTAGAGACTTGAGAGACTGTGGCTTTGCACTCCCAGGATATGGCAGTGGGCAACCCACCCACTGGAGAGACTTGAGAGACTGTGGCTTTGCACTCCCCAGGATATGGCAGTGGGCAACCCACCCACTGTAGAGACTTGAGAGACTGTGGCTTTGCACTCCCCAGGATATGGCAGTGGGCAACCCACCCACTGTAGGGACTTGTGAGACTGTGGCTTTGCACTCCCCAGAATGGTGCAGTGGGCAACCCACCCACTGTAGAGACTTGAGAGACTGTGGCTTTGCACTCCCCAGGATGGTCCAGTGGGCAACTCCACCCACTGTAGAGACTTGTGAGACTGTGGCTTTGCACTCCCCAGTATACATCAATGGGCATGGAGCCCCGTCGTGGATCTGGCGTGGTGCTGTCATCCGGCTGAGGTGCCCCCCCTTCCCTTCCCCCTGAGGTGCCTGTTGTATTTCTATCTGATGCCCCTGCAGTGTTCTCTCCGTTTCTGGACAGGTATCTAGTGTGGGCCTCGCCCATGCATTTTGGGCCCAGTGGTCCACGGACATTGGATGGTGCATACCTGCACTACTGATCGTGATGTATATATTTTGGCATTTGTATATATTTCTGTATATATTAGCTTACTGTATTGTGATACATTACAATGGTTGTACTCATTTCCTTTTGTCTTTGCATTCTTCCGGAGGGGTTGGGGATTGTTACTGTGATGTTTGGAAATGCATTGGTGTGTGTGTTGTAGTGTGCGAGGGTCGGGGTGGGGGTGTTGCGTGTGTGTGTCCCTGACCTTTGCCTCCCCCCTCCCCTATGTCATAGGTGCAGTACTCACCGTTGTCTTCTGCGCCGCCGTTGCTGATGTTCGTGCTGAGCAGGAACACTATCGCAGGGAGTTTTTGGAGTTCCGGCTCCATGGTGTCCTCCTTCCTCGTGGAGTGTGTAGAGGTGAGCGTTTTCCCATTGAAATGTCTGTTTCCGCTGTGTTTTTATCCACGGTGACTCCGCCCCGGAAAAGGTGGCGGATTGGCCTGTTGTAATACTGTGGGCGGTACTTTGTCTTCCGCCTGTCTGTTGGCGGTGACCGCCGCGCTATTTGTCTGTACCGTCGTGGTGGTCGGAGTGTTAAAGTGTCTGTCTATGTTGGCGGTTTCTGCCACGGTCATAATTCCCTTTTTTTTTTTCACCGGCCTGTTTGCGGTCTTACCGCCGCTTTAACACCGTCCACCAAGGTTGTAATGACCCCCTATATCTCCTCTCTGAGTTCTCCGGGTGTGGAGAATCTGCTCTCTGACTTCATCAGTCTTTAATTGGCTTTTGTTTATCTCAGCGCTTTTTAGAACCCTCCTGTGCTTGTTTGGTACCTTCCTTAGGGTGGTCCTCTGTATTTCAGGCTTGGCCTGGCCCCCCCAGTCTATCCCATTCTACACTAGTATAGGTATCGGAAATTATTTTCGGTAGCTGTTTCTCCTGTTCCAAGTGTGGAATCTCTCGGAGACGCTGGCGTGTAGCCAACGCTACTGCTTCCCCTTTAATGTTACAGAAGATTATTGAGAAGTTGCACATTAATTTAATTCCCAAGTCTAGGGCTGGTGCTGCCCCATGTTCGTTCTGAATTTTTTTTAAGACTTCCGGTAAATTGTCGAGGTACCATGTGTGGTAGTATAAATCGCAGCAAAGGCTGTACCCCATGTGGCGCAGACATCCACTGAGGGAACCATTCCGAATGTGAGCACATTGTGAGAATTCTGTGTTTTTCCTGTAGCCCCGTATGGGGAAATATAGCTTCCAGCTGATTAGTTTTCTGGGCTATCCAGAACAGGATTTTCTCTTCTTCCATGAGCACTTTTCCCATGGTAGAATGTATTGTTTGTGGATTAATCCCAGTGGTGGCCAATTGATATCCAGAGGGTGCTGGTGGTGCTGGATGCACAGGTGTTGTGTTCAGAGTTCGCATTGTGAACTGAACAAGTCGTCTATTTAGTGTTACTATCTCATTGTAAAGGTTGTGCAGATCAGCTGTGTGCATGTTTTGTGCACCGGATTGAGGTGTATATGTGGCAAACATAGGCCACGTTAGTCCGTCATTACCTAAGGGAACTAATATCACAGGTTGTAATTGGTGTTTTAAGATACTGGTATGCTTGGTACCACTGTGGTATGCTTCCAATTCTGTATCTGAGGAATGTGAATGTGCTAGGGTCTTCCTCAGGAAAGGTGACCCAAGAGTAGAATGTTTCTGTTTGGTAAGCTTCATGTGCTTCGACAATGAATGTGACATCCCCGTCCTCATCACCTAAGCTGTGCCCTTTCAAGTGTAGTGTTAATGCATGTCTGACATTCTCAAGAATGTCTATGGCATTAGCCATATTGTGAAATGGGTCAAGAGATGGAACACCACATAGGGAGAAATCTTTTTAAGAGTTCAAGCTCGAACAACCTACAGCCTAGTTAGGTGCTCCCTGTTCAGCTGTGGAGGAGCTTCCCAAAGACCACGAACATCTCCGTATAATGGTACCTATGGTACTTGGTGTGTGTGAGAGAGTGATGGTTAGGGCATCTGTAAATTAGTGTCAAAACACCATTATTGGTGGCGCCATGTCGTAGTTGGACTCATGCTCTAGGCAAGACTGCTGGTTTAAGGATGACAGCACTTTTGTTTGTAGGCGGCTAGGCCAATCCTATAAGTCACAACTGTCAGCCCAACCCTCCCGGCTCACAAGCAGTACCTCACCAAAAACCCAAATAGTAAAAGGTGATTCGTGGTAGCCTTTACGCCTGGACTCAAGAGTGTGACATCTCAGGGGAGTCGTGGTTCAACAGCGATTACCCTTTGCTCACATGAGCAATAAGTCTCAGTCACACACAGGCAATGAAGGAGATGCAGTTGAGTGTTCAATAGGTTTTATTAACAAGACTGCAATCTACTGTAAATTGCACAGGCTGCAATGATTAGTATAATGAACAATGCAAGAAACAGAATTGTAAAAATTAGAGTCATAAATACAAGGACCCCGCTATCTTCCAATAACCTGGGATGTGAAATAGATCCTAATAACCTAGCATGATAAACCTAATCTCTAACCTAAAGAGAGCTTGGTGTGTTAAACGTAGTCTGCCAGTACCATGTCCATGAAAGGAACCCCCCAACCCTTGTTACCTTGGAATGCGGTCTCTTGATCAGACTCTGTGAGGACACAAAGGCTGGGTCTGCATCAAGACGAAGTGTAGCATAGATAGCGTTGATGGCATCTGGTAGAAATCTCTCTGATAACCCTGCCTGCATGAGATGTATTTATACAAATCTTGTAGTGCCCCTGACGCAGGTACGTTCCCAAACATTAGGTAATGAGGCATGCTTATGACAGCAATTATATATATATAATTCCCTGAAAAAGTGCATTATGTTACTGTCACACGTCAGTGGGAAAGTACATAATTTGAATACCTACATAAGTCACTTGTCTTTGACAGTGTCTTTGATAGTGTGATGCCTTCACTGAGTGGCACTGATAACGTGAGATCAAAACATCTTCCTAACTATAAACATAGCAGCCATCTTGGAAGAAATAATTATATAAATGTGCTAAAACAGAGCAGGCTAAGTAGGTTAAAAGTCACTAGGTGACGGAGGCACAGGCCTGCAAGCCAGAGGGATAAGCTATCTACTGGTGCCCAATGAAACCAAATAGGATCCACTACACTGAGTCCTCTGTGGTTTCCTGTAAACATTTCAAAAAGTGGTAAATCCAAAATGTCTTACTCCTTCATCCAACAGAAGGGTAGTGAGACTCTCCCTAAATCACCCCCTGTTTAGATAAGATCTCCTCCCTCATTGGCAAGAACGGTTTTTCCCACTGCTGAGACTGGAATCAGAGTCTCGGAGTGCCCTGGGAACTGAAGCACTTCTTATTAGGCCCAAGTGACATCTCCAAATCAAAAGAGGTAATGTGAAGTACATACTTTATTCTGCCACCTCTTCCTGTACCTCTCCCGGATGGCTAATCCCTATTAAGTGACCAATTGTTGACAACACTCTTGCTTTCCTGGACCCAGAAATCAGGCTATTGCACTCTATAAAGTGAGATCAATAACAAACAGATTTAAAGCAATTTTTGGCTCATGCTGCACAAAGTACAGTGTTATAAAATTATTTTACCTCTGAGATTATAAAACAATCTACTTTGAACCTGTTATTCGATTTTTACAATTAAGTGGAAAATACCTTTTTGCTAGCATTTTGCCTGGTGAAGATAGAAGTTAAAAGATGTTAATATTATTTTGCCATTTTCATGGAGAATATAGCTGAACCTACACAGTGAAAAAAGTTTTTGGACATTCAGGCACTGTGAGAGCATACTATTTCATATATATAAAATGCCACTTTTTAGGTTTTACATTATGACAATGACTTATCTCCACAGTACAATACCCAAAGTGTGCTTTGGGTCAGCCCCTTGCTTCACCCCTGTCTCTCCACTTGCTCCCATTTATTCATGCACCCTGTCTTCCCACAGCCCCGCTTTCTCTCCTTTGAAAGTCTTATCTTCTCTCGGGTCTCTTTCCTCTTTTTACCTTTGTGCTCACTCGCTTCACTCATCTCAGGCTCCAGGCCTTCAATTTATCTCCCCATTTCTTCACCAGGCATGGGGCAGTCCTGGAGTGTGCTCATGTTAGACCTGTATGTTGCTCATTAACTGCAAGGCAAGGTCCCTGTTACATCTGCAGGTATTGTTTTGTTGTGGGGTGCTTTTCGGGTCCACAATTCTGTAGACTCAGATTTGAGGCCCAGGTCTGGCACATGACCAAAGCTGCAATCATAGTAGCTCTGTGATCAAAGCTCTGTTCAATAAATCACTGGCACTGTTTGTTCTCTGGATGCAAAGACCACCATCAGTGCCAATTTAGTGTGCTTCAAATATTGAAAGATAACTCAGAATGCATTAAGCTTATTAGTGGCAATGAAAACAGAACAGAGAGATAATAGCTGATGAATTAAAATTTCTCTTTCATACCTAACTTTATATTAGTATAGTGCCAAGTCTTTTCAACTCTTCTTTCAAATATATGTGAATAAGAAAGAGATGCATGCCTGTAATATAACTGCAAGTCTCTCTTACCTTCTCCTGCCTTTCTGCTCACTTGCTCCTGTCTCCTCTGGCTTCACCCCTACTCCTGCAGTATGCCCCTCCCCAGCTCTTCACAATATCTGGCACTGGAGTCTCTAGAGGAGAGCCAGATGGGGCTGCCACCCCAGTTCTGTTTGTCCTTGCTCCCCTTGTGCCACACTAACATAGCTGTTGAATGTGGCAGGAGGCGCCACAGAAAAAACAGACATTGCACCTTCCCACACACATTAATTTGTCCAACTGCCTCCACTGCAAAGCACTGATGTTTGCTTAAAATGGTTAAATCTGACTAAGTATGAATGTGTACATATTTCTCTATAAATATGAAGTGAGAATTTAAAAATGTGTTAAAGTTAAATTTTAAAGTTAGGTATGGTACTAAGATATATTAACATAACTTACAAACAAACATGAAATTCACTGAAGAAACAAAGGTTAAAGTGAAATTATAGTCGATGAGGAAACAAAATAGTAATATATATATTATATAGTAGATATTAAATTTGTTGATCATGTCACTGAAGTTTGTTCAGTGAATTTCAGATTTTCTTAATTCTAAGTTGAGCACATGCCTAACCCTCTTAGGTAACTTGAGCTCAACACCCTGCAGATGCCTAATCCTCCACTGCACATGACCTTTGACAGAGAGCACCAGCTTGTTCCCTGCAGGACCTGGCCTCTAGCCAAGCCCTGTTCCTAACCAGCCCCGCCCCACAGGCAGTCAACCCCTCACTGTACATGGCCTTTGCCCTGCGCAATGGCAGTTAGTTTCATAGACCGTCCCAGCTTCTTAAAAGCTGTTTTTTGGTACTGCAATGCCAGATTAGAACAGCAGTGCCACACAGGAGGGCCTCGGTGGGCACTGCCTCTGGAACTAGCCGCTGGGCTGTGGTTAAACATTTTGACCTAAGGACCTTGGCGGTCAGGGTGTGCTCTCTTGGTGTCCCTGTGTGTGTCCTCATTAAAGAAATTCCAGACTCATGGACCAGGTTCCCGAGTCCTGTAATGGCAGCTGTAACATTTATTTAAATATTGCAGACAGATTGTTTTGGTACTTCAGTCCCTTCTCCAGATCCGTGATACCAAAATGGCCAATGGGAATAAAAGCTCCTGCAGCCAATCAAAATGTATTTTTTTTTTAAATATTTAATATCGCAGGAGTACTGCAGTACTTTCACAGTTCCCAATGGTCCAGAAATCTCTAATCATTTCTGAGGGTTAACATGCTCATTCCCAACCTGAGCCATCTTTAAACACTATCGCAAACGGCTGAACAGGTTTATAATAAATGAGAAAAAGCACACTTTCTGAGCAAAATTCAAATTTAGTGCCAAATTTGGTATTATTCCATTAGCCATTTTCTGTATCAAAAAGAAATCCTTCCTGTGAGAATTTATATAGGAAATCTCACTTTTGGGATCCCTCTTTTTCTTGGCCTTTTCTATAAGGATCAGAGCAAATCTTTCGATGCAGGGGCCAAAGTGGGTGAATTTATTTTTGGAAAATGTTGTGCATATTTGTAAAAAGGTGGCAATACTATATATGTAGGTGGCCCAACCCATTTTATCTGTGGCCAAATGTTTGCCACTCCCTATAATTTGCTTCTAGAGTCACTACTGGTGTATGGTGCAGCTGTGTGTGTGCTCTTGTGAGGCTTCTTTCATTTTGCTGATTAAAAATGGATTATTCAACAAATTAAACAAGGGAGTTGAGGGAGAGCCGAGCCAATGGTATGGCTTGGCCGTAAGAGCCTGTGTAAGAGCCAAGGCAGGAACACATTTGACACATAAAAACCTTAGATAAAAGTTAGGCCCAGGCAGTGAAATTCACTCAGCTCGCAGATTTTGCAGAATTCTGGCACTCCTGGCAACGCAGAGTAATGCAAGGTTCCAAAGATTCTGCAATCCGGCACTTAGCAGAATTATTTTATCCATTAGCAAGCACGAATTGTTTTTGATCCGTGAGCACCACAATAGTCTCAGGACGATTTTGAGCATGTGCTCGACAAGGAGCTAAATTTACTCAAAAAGACATTTTCAAGTAGATTTTCTATTCCAACGGACCGCTCAAGTTTTTTAGTGGGAAAAGCCAATTTTTCACTTTTTTTACAATAGGAAGCAAGTGCCCCAGAGACTTCCTGTTCCTGTCCAGCAGGCTTCTGCCAGTGCTTTGTCCATCTCCTGGTCACTTTTCACTTGGAGTTCTAGGTGGAAGGATCTCTCTCTTTGTCTGCTGAATATATACCTGTTGTGATTCCATTGAAGATGACACACGAGGTAGGAGCAAGTTTCACGTTTATTGTAAGTAAAATACAGAGCCACCTCCAATACGTGCTGCCGACTCTTGCTCAACCGCTGTCCTCCCAGCGCACCTCCCGCGTTCTTCCCACATGCATTCTACCCACGAGGCCCGTATTGCGCCTAAACACCCACGAGCCCTACATTACGCGTTCCATGCCACAACATACCATCTCTCCCTTTTTCTTTTTTTTTTTTACAACTTGTGAAATAACCTAACAGAAAAAAAACCACAAAAAAAACCACAGAGAATAATACCACGAACTATCCCCTAAAGCCTGTAAGAAACAAACTTAAATAGAATTCCTGAGAAAAAAAAAAGAAGAAAAACCTTAGACTGGAAAACATTACTGATCAGGTCTTAATTTCCATGGTAAAAATCTTTCACAAGAAGATCTGCGTGAGATTACTTCCATACAATCTAAGGAAGACTTTTGTGTATTCAATTTATGAGAACCTTGAACATGCATCAAAGGGCTTCCGCCATAGCCCCTTTCTCCATCCTTGCTGCAGTCACTCTCATCACAAGCACTCAACGCCGAACTCACAGAAAGCTTTACTACTTTGGATAAGTTCCACCAGCGACCATCATCAACCATAATTGCATTTCCAAAAACTTTTGTCACCCTGACAGGTTTTTCAAACCTAACATCGCCTTTTTTAACAGACATGTTTTTTTTTATTCGCACCAAATCTCCAGGACAAACCATACACAACTTGGTGCCTTTGATCGTATCTTACCTACTTTTCATGCGTTCTTTTCCTGACCTCATCTTTTCCCACTCAACTTCTCTCTTCCTTCCACACCATCCTTTGCTTTTCAAAGAACTCGCTAACCAAGACGGGAACAGAACGGTGGTAGGTTTATGACCTCTTAATGCCTCAAAAGGTGACACATTGGTTAATGTATGGGGTGTGGAATGATAAACCCACAGCATGGTACTGACTGCACCAAGGATGTCATAATTATTGTGTTTAGCCCATTTTATACAATCACCAACCACTCTATTCATCCTTTTGACCAAGCCATTAGTTTGGGGGTGATATAAAGAACTTCTCAAATGTCTGATATCAGATTGTTTCAAGAAGCCCTCCATCTCTGAATTAACAAACTGTACTCCATTGTCTAAAATGATGGTTTCCGGAAAGCCCTCTTGCATAAAGACTTCTTTAAGAAAGTTAACAGCATTGGACGCTGATGGGACAGTGCAAAAATGAACTTCAGGCCACCTACTGTGATAATCCATGAGAACAAATGCATACCGTAAATTGTGGGGGAGAAAATTAAACGGCCCAATCATGTCTATTCCCACCTTCGACCACAGTCTTACAGGCACCTCAATAGGATGCAGAGGTGGAGTACGTACTTTCAACCCCTTTTCTGCAGAATTGCAAACAACACACTTGTTGACCAAGAAATCAACCTCCTTATCCATAGATGGCCACCAATAACCCTCCCTTAACCTCCTTTTGGTCATAGTCGTTCCAAAGTATCCTTCATGTGGCAAATTAATCAGACCAGAAAGGTATATCATGGGGAAGAATACATCTCTCACCCCTCAAAAGTATTTGATCTTCTATTGATATTTCACTCGCAACTTTACAAAATGGTTGTAATGGTAAGGGGACATTCTTTTCTCTCGTCCACCCATTGACAACAAATTCTCTAACTTGGGTCAGGATGGGATCTTTCCAAAAGGCCACCTCCCAATCAGTTTTACCATAGGCCTTGGACACAGGAAGATCGACAGTGGCAACAAAACAATCCTCTCTATCCTCTTCCGAGTCAAAATCATCCTGTCCTTCCAAAGGTAATCTAGAAAGAAAATCCGCTCTCACATTGAGTTTCCCTGGCAAAAACTTAACCTCCAAGTCGTACTGCAACAATTTAGTAGGAAGACGAGCAGCGCGTGGTGTAGTATAGTTGGTTTTATCCCCACTGAGAATGTAAAGTAATGGTTTATGATCTGTCACAATAACAAACCTTCTGCCCCATATATAGCTCCTAAACTTTCCGCTTTCCCAGACACAAGCCAACAATTCTTTCTCTATTACTGAGTAGTTCAATTCAGCTTCTCTCAATACCCTAGAGGTATAACTGACAGTGTCCTGGACTAGAACAGCACCCAACCCGTACTTACTAGCATCAACCATAATCTTACACATTAATCCTGGATCGTATGGACGCAGTGCTTTGGCATTGGTCATCCCAGATTTTACCAGCTCAAACGTGTCCTGACAATCCTTGTCCCACACAAATTCAACACTTTTCTTCAACATATTAGACAGACATTTCATTTTGGAGGCGTAATTGGGAATAAACCTGGAATAAAATTTACACAAACCTATAAAAGAGCGTAGCTCGTCCTTATTCTTTGGAGGAAGACAATCGCGAACAGCATCCACCAACCCAGGTCTCGGTATGACATCTTCCGACGAAACCACGTGTCCCAAAAACTCAATTTCTCTTTTTTCTAAATTCACACTTGTCCTCTTTTACAACCACCCCATGATCCTCCAAAATCCTTAATACTAGCTTAAGTACTGTGTCATGTTCTAATAACTGTTTGGCAAAAATCAACACATAATGCTGAAACACCAGGACCCCTTCAACATCTTTCAGCAGTTGTGACATGATGCGTTGGAAAACTGAGGCAGCCGACGCTAGACCAAAAGGCATCCTATGAAATTGAAAAGACCCAAAAGGTGTGTTGAAAGCTGTATAGTGTCTAGAGTCTTCTTCAAGGAAAACCTGGTGATACGCCAAAGCCAAATCAATTTTCGAGAACCATATTGCACCACTCAGTTTCTCCATCAATTCATTGATCCTGGGTAACGGAAAGGAGTCGACCCAAATCTCCTTGTTGAGATTCCTTAAGTCAACACACAATTGCATCTCACCACTACGTTTGCGAGCGACAACAATTGGAGACAATCATAAACTAGATTCAACAGGCTCAATTATCCCTGAGGATTGCAATTTCTCCAATTCTGACTTAAGGTCCTCCCTCAAGCCGAATGAGATTGCTCTTAATTTGTGCTTAATGGGTATGGCGTTTTTTTAAATTCTGATACTATGTTTAAAACCTTTGATACATCCTATTTTTTTTTTCAAATACACTAGGGAACATCATATAGAGAGTAGACAAGTTCATACCACTATGGTCTTTGACTACCATTACTTGCTCAGTGGTACCTGGTCTCAGTACCGTACCAAAGAGGTCTTGATGGAACCAACCTAATATATTGAGACCCTTGACAGCAACATACACCTTTCCACGGATCTTGCGCCCCTTGAATTCTAACACATCTTCAATTAAACCCTCCAAGTCTATCCTCCTTCCCTCATAGAAAAATGGAGCTCTGTCAGGTGGAAACAGTTTTCTAGCACCCCACGTTCTCTTAAACAGGTCTTAGGTTATCATTGTAATGCGTGCATTGGAATCCACAAGTAGATGGAGCGTTTTGCCCCCCCACGCGAATATCCACATACGGATCCACACACTCCTCAGGATTTCCCAAAATAGCTTGTTCATCTGTGACCACCACAATCATGTCACGGAATTCATTCTCCAAACATTGACTAGACATCTCACTGGCATCAGATACACTGCTGATCTTAGCATTCTTGTTTCCAGGATTCTAACACACCCTAGCAAAGTGGCCTGTCCGGCCGCATTTGTGACACACCACATTCCTAGCAGGACAACCCTTAGAGTCCTTTGCATGTGGGAAATTCCCACATCTGAAACAAACATTGCTGCGTTTGAAAAATTTATTATTGCCTGTCTTGAGATCTTTGCGAGAAGAAACAACGTTAATACTAGCTTTCTCTTCTTCCTTGCGTTGAGACGAAAGTTCCTTGAGCGAAGCTTGAGCCAGTTCAATGCTCTTCGCCAGCTCAATCACATCTTCAAGCGACGGATCCCCCATGGTAAGAAGTCTTTGTTGGATGTGTTTGTCAAAACAATTCCCTATAAGTTGATCCCTGACCAGCTGATCACGGAATGCACCAAATTGACATTGTGCACACAGTTTTCAAAGAGCACTAACAAACTCATCAATTGATTCACTTTGAAACTGGACTCTCTTGAAGAATTTGTGACATAATACCACAAGACTCGGTTGTTTGTCGAGTCTCAAAATGAGTTTTTTAACCGTCTCTATATAGTCGTCGAATTCTTCACCTTCTACCGCCTCGGCATCAGTAAGGTGTTTCAAAGTCTCACAGCCTTCAAATCCTAGTGAGTGTAACTATAGAAATGTTTTCCTCTCGGGTCTATACCTTGATACTCCTATAGCTCCCAAGTAGGTTTCAAAAGCATCAAACCATTGAGACCAAGACACCGGTGGTTCACCAGGTGATTCTAGAAATGGAGGAGCAGAAACAGACTGCATAGTGTTTTTTTTTTTTCAATGTGCCGTTATCCTGGAGTTTAGAAAACCAACCAAGATTTAGAAATTTGAAGAAGCAGTAGTCCCAAGAAAAAAAATATATATATATATTTTTTTATGTATAATACACTCAAAACAGATAGTCATTGTGCTAAAAAAAAAAAAAAAAAATCCAGATGCAACCGTCAAGACGCAGGCACAGAAACGTGTGTTTAACAACAAAAGTCTCTTTTCCTTGTCCAGGTTACTATGGTAGGCGCTCGTTGCTAACGTACCAGCTGGGAAGAGCGAGGGCAGAGAGAGAGTGCGCGCGCACAACTTGCTCGCACTTGTGTAATGGCACGAGGCAGCTCCAGCGCAACCAGGCGTCGGAGGAGATCGCACAAAGAAAATTCTACCCAGAGGGCAATAAATATTAAAGCGACGTCGGAACGAGTCTCACCTTCAAAGGAGATGAAGGGTTAGTTAATGTGGCCGAGTCTGCCTCCGGAGAGCAAACTACTGCTGTGCGTAGGTTCTGAGGTGGCTCCTGAAAGATCGCTCGTCGCCAGAATTATGTTGTGATTCCATTGAAGATGACACACGAGGTAGGAGCAAGTTTCACGTTTATTGTAAGTAAAATACAGAGCCACCTCCAATACGTGCTGCCGACTCTTGCCCAACCGCCGTCCTCCCAGCGCACCTACTGCATTCTACCCACCTGCATTCTACCCACGAGGCCCGCATTGCACCTAAACACCCACGAGCCCTACATTCCGCGTTCCATGCCACAACAATACCTTGGGATTTAAGGACTTTATTTTTGTGATATCACACAAGTAAGTTAAAAAACTAAGGTGGCATTTGTTTGATAGGGCAAGCACAATGGTTAGAGCGGCAGACCCTGAAGCAGAGATCTGGCTCAAGACCAGGGTTCAAGTCCTGCTTCGGCAGGTCTTGGGCTCAATTCCCCTTGACCAGATAATTCTCTCCTCGGTGCCTAATCTAATTCATGGGTCCCACTCTGCAACTCTGGGCAATAGCTAGCTTAATCTCCACAACGGCCCCAACAGCGCTTGGATGCCTGGCTTCACCCTGGGGGTGCTCAGGAGTGGGCGCCTCACAGGGAAAAAGCCAGGAGGGGTTCCATAGCGGTATGAGTACAGCGCCCTGAGACCCTAACGGGTGAGTAGTGCGCTATACAAGTGCTAATTTCTTTGTACTTTTATTTGATTTTTACATTTCATTGTGGTGAGTGGCCTGGAGTATCAGTAGGGGCCTCGTTATTTTTTGCATTTAATTTTTCAGCATTTGTAAAGGAAAAATGTTGCACTGTTCTGTACCTTTTCTTCTTGTTTGTTACATTTCCAATACTCATTTATTTTACTATATGGCCTAGTCTGCCAACAGGCCATCTAGCCAGTAGGCCCAGTAATAGTCATCGGTGCATGAAATAACTGTTTCTGTAATATATGTTTTTTTAAAAGATCTTTTAGGGCTGGGATTATATTGGATTAAATTAAAAATGTTGGCTATTGTTTGTATTTCATGTTTATTTTCTGGGAAAAGTGTAAATGTGGGTTAATATTTGATGCCATAGAAGGATGTGTGTTATAAAATGTTTATAGCTCAGTTAATGTTCGGGTTTGGCATTGCTGAATTAATGGTAGTGTTTTCCTCAATGTTACCATGCCTTCGCCTGGCCAGTGTGTATGTGAGTATATTTGCCACAGGCCACCATTTGTCTTTGCTTTCCATGTCATGTGGCCAGGGACCATTTTGTGTAGTCTCTGCCCATAGGCTTGAATGTGTTCTTTGTTCTCCATGCCTCCTTGATTGTTGTTGGACCAAGTGGCTAGTGACCATTTTGTGTAGCCAGCCAGTGTGCTTTTGCCATGGACTTGCATGTGTTCTTTGTCCTCCATGCCTCCTTGCTTGCTGTTGTTCTTTGACCATGTGACCGGCAGCCATTTTGTGTAGCCAGACAGTGTGCTTTTGCCATAGGCTTCCATGTGATATCAGTTTAATATTATGCTTGAGGATAATTGCAGTGTATGTATATTGCAAATATGATTATGCTGAACAGTGCTTTATATTACATGCAATTTGTTTACATTTTTCAGCTGCACCTCCTTGCCTCCCAATAGCCCGTTTGTACAATGGGAAGCTGGATAAAATGTTAGCTCTGGAGCTCCTCCCTTTTACTTTTGTGGAAGGAATGAGATTTTCAGAATTTGTGGTGATCATCTGCCCGAAATGGAAGGTTCCAAGTCAAACCTATTTTTCCAGAGTTGCTGTTTTAGCACTCCATCACAATGTACTGCAATTGATTGGGCAAGCTTTGCAGAAAAGTGTTGTTCACACTATCCACCTGACGACACGAAAGACATGTGGATCAGTTGTCAAGCAACTGATTACATGTGTATCACTGCATAATGGATCTCTTTTGTGGGGGATAGGCAACAGCTACCTGCAGGTCTTAGCGCTGAAGGTACTTTTAAGGGCATTTGGCAACATGCAACAGTAGCCATGTTCACCATGAAAATTTCACATGCAGATGCAAAAATCTTGGATGAATTTAACAGCAAGTTGTTTGAATGGATTGAATTGGATTTGTTGCCACGGATGATGGCAGTAATATAGTCAAGACCATGTCAGAAGGGGGCTATTTCACGGTCCTATGTTGGGTGCATGCATCAACTTGGTTGTGCAGGAGTATCTAAAATAAGAAGACATAGTCAGCAACATACTGACCACCTGCAGAAGAAGCTGCACTCTTCTCAGCCATTTTTTGAAGCCCAGAAGCAGTTGTGCATTATTCAGCGTGCTAATAGAGCACCAGTTAAAGTCTTATAGGGGAGGTGCCAACACATTGGAGCTCGACCTATTACATGTTGCAATGTCTGTATGAGCACTACAGACAGATTAATTACTATGTCATTCAAAGATAAGGGGATGCAATTTGGAAAAGTATGTCCATGGATGTGGGCAAATGGGGCCTTGTCAAATGCTTGAAACAGATGCTACTCCCTTTCAGGGTTTTCACATGGGAAGTTAGCAAGGAGGACAATATGATGGGCCAAGCTACCCTGTTGTTGTATCTGCTATAGGACAGCTAAAGAAGGTGTCTGAAGGGTTTGCACTCTCAGGTGTGAATGAAAACGCAGAAGTGCATGCTTTTGTTGAGAGCTTAAACCTTCACTTGGCTTGTAATGCAAGGCTGCAAAGTGACATCAGGTTGTCCAAAGAGTACATCTGTGTCACACTACTTGATCCACGGTACAAAAAACTTCTGGCCACTTACATTCCTTTTTCTGAAGCGGATGTTTCAAAATACAAGCGGAGTACTGTTGCTCAAGCCAGAGACCTTGAAGAAGAATGGCTGAAAATTAGTAGAGTCCGACTCCCGGTAGACGTTCTAGGGTACCGCCTTCAACTTCTATATAGGGCACCTTCCACAGAAGGCAATCTTGACTCACAGCAGCCAACACCAGCAACAAGAGCACCAGCATCAACCACAACTACAGGAATATAAGAATTGGCCCCAACTTCTACATTGGATTGGTTGAAAGTGACAGGATTGGTTTCAAGTGCAGAGATGAGGTTGAGGAAGTGGCTGCATTAATGACCTTTGAGAGTATGTTCTATGAGTATCTGTATGACCCAAAAGAGGTCTATGTGGATCAAACCCCATTGGTGTATTGGTATGCGAAGATGCATCAATGGCCAGTGCTTAGCAGGCTGACAATAAAGTATCTGGCATGTCCTGTAGCCAGTGTGTCTGCTGAGTGTCTGTCCAGTCCAGCTTTCACAGTTGTCACAGTAAGAAGGACCCTTGTCTCACCTTAAAACATGGAGAGATTGACCATGATCAAAATGAACCAACATTTCATGCCACATGATTACACCACTCCTGAAACAGCACAGGAGGAGAAAGTTAAATGGTCAGAATCAAGTTTGTTACCTGACCAACTTCTAGCCGAACCTTCTGAGTATGAGGACAGAGTTTATTTCTATGACTGAGTACACCACCATAGTACTTTCTAAATATTTATGGTCAAACTTCTTTCTTTGTCAAAACAATGTAGCTAGTGGAACATTATGTTGGTGTCTGCTTTATGCTGCCCCACCAATTTTTGTCACATGTATAGCCGGATTGGAATTGGACCAGTGTGCAGTAAGTCTTCACATTCCCTTCAGGACATTTGTAGAAAATGCCTGCCTTCCTCGCATGCCTTTCTTCTTGTTTTTTTCTTTGCAACACCTTGCAGGGCTGCCCCAGAAAATCATTGATTTACAAGACTGCCAATACCAAATTCTAACTCGTTGCTTGCATCAAAGAGGAGTTACAATAGTTTCCCTACCTCATATTTGGATTAGAAGAGGTGACTACTAACTATTGTACCAATGAGTGATGATGTATTATGTAGTGATTGTGAGTGATGATTGATGTGGTGGCAGACAGTGAACGAGTATGTTCAACTAAATAGTAAACTTAATTTCGATGATTTGCAACGTTTGGGGCCTGGTGGGTGATCATTTTTCAAAGGTGATTAGCCCTTTGAACTTAATTAAATGTACCTGCAGGGTCCATTCCTTTTTTCTGGTTCTTCAGAGACCAGGCCAGTTACTTTAGTTAACAAACACAAATCTACTACACAACAAAATACTCCAATTCTGTTTCTTTACTTGTTCTTCAACAGCAATGCACTACAGGTCTACCTCGCACGAGTCGGGACTGAGGTGGAGTTGCTCGAAGTCAGAAGTAAAAGGATGAAAGGACTCCGGGCGGAACAACCTCAACAGCCAGAAGAAGAAAGTGATTGACTTCAAAGGGAAACCATGATGATGATGACTTTGAAGCCTAGTACTCAGCTCTGTGCACTGGAGAGAGGTGTGTTAATTTGGGAAATGCTGCTGAGTGTGTGTGCTTCATTGCTGGGTCAAACGTGATACTCCTCTTATCTTCTTGCTCTGCATCTGAGTCTTCTTGACACACTCTGCATGAAGCTAACCTTTCTTCTGTCTTTGTCCTTGACTCTACAATACAGTTTCTGTTTTACAATCAGCAGACCTTCTCCCCTCCTCCACAAATGAAAGGCAAAAGCTCAACAATCCTGCCTACTTAACGGACAAGTTCCGAAAGGCACCCAAGAGTGACGGACATTTCAAGAAGAAAGCAGATGCACCTCCCACTTTGACAATACAGTATCATTTTACTTTTAACAATCCTAATTTTTAGAACTGGGTGGGTTCACATCACTCCTCCATAATATGTATGTTTCAAACCGAGATGGCAGACTATTTAGATAAATATTATCTTGGATCTCTGGGGCTGAAGGACTGTTTGTAATACATTTAACTGAATTGTGTCATACTCATTCCTTCATTTTCTTCCATAGCAGATTGACGATGGAGTGGTGCTCAGCGCCCTGATAAATATTGTTGTTGTGTAGTGTGTGTCTTTGTGACATCTTTCACCAAATCCCCTTTCCCATCCATTTTTCGAACCCCTAACCCTCTTTACCCAGGTGGTGTAATTTATTGAGGTATGACTTAATTCTTTTTTAACATAAATGGATCACACCCTTGGTGGGGTGAATGTGGTGAACGCGACACCAACTCATGGTGGGATATTCTATTACTTGAGCAATAGCCCACACCAGCCCGATTTGCCCACCCATGCATCATTTGTCAACATCATCATTCAGGCCTTGTGTTATATTGCATGAACGCTTAACCTTGTCCACTACACTCCTGGCTCTGACTCCACTTCTCCTGACTCAAGGACTTCATAAGTTTAGGTTTAATTAAATACTAGCTCCCTGTTAGAAATTGGGCTTTTGGTTGGCAGTCAGGTTACCCTCTGTCCAAGCAAGAACCCTCACTATAGTCAGGGTAAGTCACACACAATCCAAATTATCCTGTGCCCACCCTCTGGTAGCTTGGCACGAGCAGTCAGGCTTAACTTAGAAGGCAATGTGTAAAGCATTTGTGCAATAAATAATACAATAACATAATATAGCACCACAAAAATACACCACACAGTGTTTAGAAAAATATATAATATTTATCTGGGTATTTGCAGGTCAAAACGATCAAAGATGCAATATGAATTTGTAAAGATATCACTAAAAAGTGATATGAAGTGTCTTGAGTCTTTAAAAAGTAAACAAAGTCTCTTTCAAGCACAAAGTACCTGGTTTGGAGTGGAAAATCTCCGCAGAGAGCCGCAGAGGAGGAGATGCGTTGAAAAATGGTGTGTGCGTTGGTTTCGCCCATTCACACACAGACTTGCGTCGTTATTTTTCACGCGGGGAGACGTGCAACGTTGTGCGGGAAGAAAAATGGTGTGTGCGTCGGTTTCGCCCTTTCACACACAGACTTGCGTCGTTATTTTTCACTCGGGGAAGATGTGCGTCGTTTTCCGGCACGCGGGCCGAATCCTTCTATGGTTTACGGGATTTACCAGATGTCCCAGGGTCTGTGCGTGGATTCCTCGGCTTGTTATCCGGCTGCGAGTCGTTCCGGGAGGCTGTGCGTGGAATTTTCTTTCTCACGGCAGGCGTCACGTCGATTTCCTCTCTGGAAGTCAGGCGGCGTTGTCCATGCAAGGCCGTGCGTCGAAGTTCCGGTCGCCCCGTAGGCGTCGCGTCAAGCAGCGTCGTTGTGCAGCGATTTTCTCACCGCGGAGCAAGCTGTGCGTCGAAATTGTCGGCGCACGAAGAGTCCAAATGAAAAAGAGAAGTCTTTTTGGTCCTGAGACTTCAGGGAACAGGAGGCAAGCTCTATCCAAGCCCTTAGAGAGCACTTTTACAGCCAGACAAGAGTTCAGCAAGGCAGCAGGCCAACAGCAAGGCAGCAGTCCTTTGTAGAAAGCAGACAGGTGAGTCCTTTGAGGAGCCAGGCAGTTCTTCTTGGCAGGATGTAGGTTCTGGTTCAGGTTTCTTCTCCAGCAAGTGTCTGATGAGGTAGGGCAGACGCCCTGTTTTATATCCAAATGTGCCTTTGAAGTGGGGGAGACTTCAAAGACTGGCTAAGAAGTGCACCAGGTCCCCTTTCAGTTCAATCCTGTCTGCCAGGGTCCCAGTAGGGGGTGTGGCAGTCCTTTGTGTGAGAGCAGGCCCTCCACCCTCCCAGCCCAGGAAGACCCATTCAAAATGCAGATGTATGCGAGTGAGGCTGAGTACCCTGTGTTTGGGGTGTGTCTGAGTGAATGCACAAGGAGCTGTCAACTAAGTCCAGCCAGACGTGGATTGTAAGGCACAGAAAGATTTAAGTGCAAAGAAATGCTCACTTTCTAAAAGTGGCATTTCTAGAATAGTAATATTAAATCCAACTTCACCAGTCAGCAGGATTTGGTATTACCATTCTGGCCATACTAAATATGACCTTCCTACTCCCTTCAGATCAGCAGCTACCACTTCAATACAATTCAGCCCCAATGTTAGCCTATGAATGGAGCAGGCCTCACAGTAGTGCAAAAACGAATTTAGGAGTTTTACACTACCAGGACATGTAAACTACACAGGTACATGTCCTGCCTTTCACCCACACAGCACCCTGCTCTAGGGGTTACCTAGGGCACACATTAGGGGTAACTTATATGTAGAAAAAGGGGAGTTCTAGGCTTGGCAAGTACTTTTAAATGCCAATTCGAAGTGGCAGTGAAACTGCACACACAGGCCTTTCAATGGCAGGCCTGAGACAAGGTTAAGGGGCTACTGAAGTGGGTGGCACAACCAGTGCTGCAGGCCCACTAGTAGCATTTAATCTACAGGCCCTAGGCACATATAGTGCACTCTACTAGGGTCTTACAAGTAAATCAAATAGCCAGTCATGGATAAACCAATCAACAGTACAATTTACACAGAGAGCATATGCACTTTAGCACTGGTTAGCAGTGGTAAAGTGCCCAGAGTTCAAAAGCCAACAAGAACAGGTCAGAAAAAATAGGAGGAAGGAGGTAAAAGGTTTGGGGATGATCCTGTCAAAAAGCCAGGCCCAACACTCCCCATTGCTCAAAGGAAGTTACCATTGCTAGTTTTTGCTATCATATCATGTTGTCTTTGTTGTGTCATGGTGGTAGACTGGTCTCAGTCTTTCTAAATTTATAATATAATATAACACACTAACTCTGTGTTTTCTTTCAATCTAGTTGCCTGTGATGGATAATCTGAATAATCCTACAGCTGGAGTTCACTTAGTTGAGAATGGAATCTCACTTGTGATGTCTTCCCTGTTAGCTCTCTAGCCTACTACTACTACCACCACCATAAGATGGCAACTTGGGAAACCCTGCAGTAGGAAGTCTGAGAGAGGTAGCAGCTCTTGCTTCATCTATTCTGGTAAAAGAACTATGGAGTGAAGTGAAATAGTTTAGTTAGTAGCTAACTTCTACTGAAGATGTTGTTTGTGCGTATTTAGGTTGTTGTAGGTAATAGATGCAATCCCCCCTAGAGATCAATATAGTTACGGAGGGTAGTAGGACAAGGGTATAACTAACTGACATACACTTTCTTAAGCAGATTTTTTTAAAACAGGCTACGCTAAAAGAAGTACAAAAAACAGTGCAAAGTAAAAGACCAAAATAAAGATTTGAAGCATAAATAAAGTTAAATAAATGATTCCCCTTTTATTCTTTGACAATTATAAAACCCACCCTTTCCACCCACAACAGGCCCACCCCTCTCCCCAATCAAATCACTTTGTCCCTCAACCAATGTCCAAAGAAAGCTTGTGTCCAAACTGGTCCAAAACTCAGTCACAAGTCCCCTTACCACCCTCTCCCCCACAACAAATGCCCCCCCCACAAAACAAAAATTAAAAGAGGGCTTAAGGAGGGCATTCTCCATGTGGGTCTGGAGATCTTCGAGGATTCCTTAATGTGTGCCACCCTGAGGTCCAAGTGCTCCAGGACATGGCGCTGGAATAAGTGGTCTGAAGGGAAGGGGGCAGTACTGGTCCAACAAGGGCAGGCAGCTGCCAGCTGGCAGTTGTGCTACCGATGTTGTTGCCTCTAGGAGGCACTGGTGGCTGGCTGGAGGAGCTGGGGCCCGCAGACAAGGCAGCTGCCTCGTCTTCCTCCTGCAGAACCACCAGCTGCTGGTACTCCAAACAGATGGCCTCTAGCCTCTGCTGCTGCAGCCACGCTGCTATCCCCTAGAGTGTAGGTGGTCCAACATGAGTAGCTATATCAAGAAAGAAAATAAATGACAAATCATAAACAGTGCTTTGTAGAAACACTTGTTTGAAATTAGAGTGGCACAGTAGCAGAAGATAGTTGGCCCCCAAGGACAACTGGAATTTGATGTGACTGATTACAAGTCACAGGGCCATATTTCTACCCACACGTCTCACTTTAGTTGACAAATGATGAAAGGGAAACGTTTGAACAGGCGTGAATATGTTAAGCAAGCCGTAAAATATATGAATCCCTTGTCCAGAAAATTGAATTATTTTTTTTGGGGTAGGCTGGGGCAGAGCTTAGGACAGAAGAAAGGACTGAACTGCTAGGAGGTGACTCAGTTAGATCATGGCATGGGTGACTAAATGCCATGGGCAGGGAGGTGATAAATGGTGATGGGTGGGAGGTTACATATCTGCCTTGCTTAACAAATACAGTGAGTTAAGGGGGTAGATAGAAAATTAAAATACCCCCACTTTGAACCAAAGCTTTGGTAACCAACCAAAGCAAGCAAAGTAGGTGAGCACCTTATTTCTTCATCCAAGCTGTTATCGATTCATCCTTTCATTGTTCTATTCACCCTTTGATACCCACCATTTAAGCTTTACATTCTCTCATCCATTCTTTCATCCATCCATATATCGACCCATCTATACATTAATTCGCCTATCCACCCTTTCAATTATCCTTTCACCCGTTAATCAATTTACCCACACATTGTTACCCACCCTTTAACCCACCCAAGCATCCTTTTACCCATCCACCCTTCACTCACTGGGGCATTATTTCACCCATATACCCTTTTATCCATCCTTTTACCCACCCAAGCATTTCCTATCACCCACCTACGCATCTTTTCACCCACCGACACATCCTTTCACTCATATACCATTTCACCCATCCTTTCTTTTAACCGTCCATCCTTCTTTCTCTTTTCTATCAACCCATCATTTGTAGTGTTCATTATGAGCTTTTGTCTGCTGAGTTGCAGATAGAAGAGGCTATTAAGAAATCATCCCCGCTGTAGCTGCTGAAGTGGGGTGGTCACAAGCCACGCCCTTACAGTGAGTATACTAGTAATTGTCAATAAGCAAGCAATGTGACTTACCAGCGCCTGTCCCTGCTTCTGATGGTTCTCACACTCCAACTGCTTCTGCGTGTGGCGCACTGGTTCTCCTGCTGGCCCTGGCTTTGGTGGTTGATCGGGACGGAAAAAACATTACACATTTTAGATACCAGATACTGCTCCCCTTGTTACAACCACAATAGATAACTCCAGTTCTATCTTCTTCTATCATTCACTTTAAGACATTTGTTAGTTAACTATGCTAGAAAAGCCAGGTAGCCAGGTAGTCAGGTCAAGCCAACCACAAACATTCCGTAATGGAGGGGCAGAGCTAAGTCACTGAGGTACCATGAAGGGGTAGAATAATTGGACAATCAAGGACATATGGTGAGATCTTGGTTGACAAATGTATTGGGACCTTCCACATACTATGTTCCTGCCATGCTGCACTGTCATTGAAACGGCTGGCATGGTATACTACTGTATAAATGAATAATAATACATATAACACAACATTTGGGGGTCCACCATGACCATGGCCACTGTTGTGTTTTATTGTTTGAGCATGAGCAAGAAAAAGAAAGCCTTCTCAACAAACAAGCATAGAAAAGCTTACTTGGGCATGCAATCTTCAAGGTAGAGTATCTGTCCTAAAATCTGTTCTCTAGGTCTTACAGCACCTGTCCACCAGATAGATAAGGGGAAAGGGAAAGCTTACTAATAAAGCAGAAGAAGGCTACAGCCAATACAGACAGGAGAAAGTCAGCTACAGAAACATGAAATATAGAAAACAACAGGATAATGCAAGGATAACAAGAATTTAACAAACCTTAGATAGAATGAAGATGAGTAGGAAAAAAGGAGACAGGGACAGTTAAAAAAAATCAAAAAAAGGAAAAACTATTCTAAATGGGGATAGGTAAAGATTAGGGAAATAATAATATTATAAAAGGAGGACTTACTGGGGCCAGCAGATCTGTCAGCCGCTGCACTGGTGGTGGCACCGCCGTCTCCCTGATCCGCTTTCGAAGCCCTCTTCTTGCCCTCGGGTGCTGAGAAACAGGAGAAGTAAGGAAGAATAGAAAAACTAGAGCAGTAAAGAGAAATAAAATACCAAAAAGCAAAATCACAGACACAAAGACACACACTTATACAATAAAGGAAACTGAGGGGTGGATGAATCAGATAGGGGGATGATTAAACAGATTAAGGTTGAATTCAAAACAGGGCCCAGCACCATGAACAGGACAGAAGAAAACAGAATTGCTGCACACATGCAAACCTCGTGGTGCCGTTAGTGCGCAGTTTTTTAGTGCAAGAATGTGCATCACACTCCTAAACGTCAAAAACATAGCATGAAACACAGCTCTGCCCGCTCTCAGAATTCCACAGAATCTCACTGAGTTTTTGGGCCGTTCCACAGAGCAGAACTCCACGAGCACTGCCCATGCCTAATAAAGATATGATAAAGCCACTTCAAAATTTAAAAAATTGTATTTCATTAACATGTGAAAGCATTTCTGATTATACCACTGCATTGATGACATTTATTAACCGTGATAGATTTTAAACATGAACCTAGAAACATTCATGCATCTGATGACAATGCCATTAGAGAATTAAGAGGCAAGTCAGTTGTGGGTATCTCTTTTAGGTGCAGGTGGAATTTTGTATTCTATTTGCGGATTTTGACGATTTGGTGACTCTGCATTACTCTTTAAATGCGGAGTTCCGGCCAAATTCTGCCATTCGCAGTGCGCCAGAATTTTTTTCACATTCAGTGGCGGTTTCTACACGAGGGCGTCGGGGCTCCGCCCTCGTAAACATAACAAAACAAAAAAAAACTCCCCTAACTCCCAGTCCCTCCCTAAAAAGAAATGTACACACCTCTTTCTTGCTTGGGACTGGGCCACGTCATTTTAGACTGGCAGGATCAGGCCAGGCCCTCCCCTGACTGAGTCTATGCTTGCCGGGCGGATAAGCTCACAGCCTGAGGCCTGTGAGGTCATCAGCTCGGCACAGACATAGCTCAGAGGAGCAGTCTCCACCCCCTAATGACGTGGAAATAAACTTAGCCCCGGGCGCTTCAGGTTGAAGCCCTGTAGCGCTAGGGGCTTCACGTCAGTCAGGGCAGTGGAGGATGGTCACCCCACCCTTTCCCAATTTGTCACGGAGTATGGGTGTAGCCCTGTGACAAGTTGGGAAATGGTGGGCGGGGCTTCAGGAAGGCAGAAAATCGAGTCTGCGCACTGGCAAACACGAGGTGTTTGTAGCGTGGCTCGTGCGCAGTAAAACAGCATTGATTTATCGGTGCGCACCGGAGCATAACTCACAGAGTCAGGTGGGCCTTGTGGGGAATGAAGTCCACAGCCTGCACTCACCCCAGGTAGGTGCCATGAATCTCCCTCCCTCCTGGACCAGGGAGGGGGGGGCATGAAGAGGGGGGCTCTGTTGTCTTTGGGGGCTGCATGTAGCGCCTTCCAGCTTGCTATATGTGCCTGCTAGGCCCATGCACGTGAGTGAGGTTGTGAGGTCACGTGCTGTAGACTACAGTCACCCCTGGCTTTCCCAGGGCGTTTCTTGCTCAAAGAGACCGCGTTAGTAAAGATATACTCATGAGTGAAGATAGATCACACATGGTGTGTGTTGCGAACTGCGGGGCAAGCACAGCTTTCTCCTTCCATCAGCGCTTTATTTGTGAAATTATAAGTACCGGTGCTGCTCAAAGCGCTGCTCAGACACGGTTGGCGCTATAAAATGTCAGAGCGCGAATAGCAAGGGTGCGCAGTCCCGAATCTACTTCAGGCCTCTTCAGTTCACAGCGAGGCACTCACTCCCTGCTCGTTACCTCACTCTTACAGGTGTCTACTTTCTTGCTTGGCGACGCATTTTCTGTATCTCTCTTCCTCGTTTTTTTCATTTTGTTTGGTCTTGGGAAATGTCTGATGTGATGAAATAAGTGCCAGCGCCCGCACCGGCAACCACCGTCTCAAATTAAGCCCTGCGTTCTGTCATAGGGCTCTTGTAGCTGCAGCTGTTAGAGACCTCCAGCAGCCATTCTAATGCTAACGGCTTCTGACTGGGGACAGAGGGTAAGGGCTCCCAGGCGGCGGCCGCAGCAGCGCTAGGTACGATGAGCAACAGGCGAGGATGCTTTTTTTATTTAATTGCGTTGTGTGCGAAAGATTCCCTTTGTCGTGGCTACGTTTGTGTTTTTTTTACTTGTCTTGCCGGAAGACGAAAATGCATCAATCAGGATTACAAAAAGGCTGCACGTTACTGAAAAATTGTCATTAACATTAAATAAATGATTGTTGAACAACAGCAGCCCCCCCCGTATGCCCCACCACTTTCAAATGTCACTGGCCGCCACTGTTCACATTCTAGCAATGGCATGATAACAGCAACAATGTGAGGCTCCAGCATGTGATCTGGTGAGCACGAACAAGATTTGGCTTCCCTTAGCATGATTTCTGGTCGCTAGGAAGCCTTCCACCGCGATTTTCTAATGCGAGCGGTCGCGGTTAGAGGGTTGCTTATCAAGTAGCTTTTATACTCGAGCAGCAACAAGATCAATTTGAAATAGTTTTTCAAGTAGGTATTCTACCCGAGGTGGTTAAGGTATTTTTTTTTAGTGCAAAACACATTGTTTTAATTTTACTCTTTTTTCAAATGGAAAGAAGTGCCACAGAGGCTCCGTCTTCCACTTGCAGTTCAGAAGGCTCCTCACACTGCTTTGTCCATCCTTTGGTCACTTTTCATTTGGACTTGAAGGGAAAGGATTAGTCTCTTTCCCTGCAATCCCTGCTTCATATACCATTAGATTTTGTGAGAAATCAAGTAACTTTTAGATAAGTTTGTTGTTTGATGGAGGGCTTGTACCAGTATTTTTTATTTACTTTTTTTGTTTATTCTTAAACGTTTTTATTTGATTGTGGGTGGCCTGAAGTTTCAATAGGGGCCTATTTTGCATTGCCTTTTTTAGTTTTCTTTTAAGGGAAAACGTTTGCACATTTTGGGAGAGCTGGAGGCCTGGTTTTAAAGTACATTTTCTCCATTTTCTGTGCTATATCTTTTTTTTAAACAACAAGTGATTTATGGATGGCCTTGGATTGAATGCAAAATATGTATTTTATCTTTTTCTGCAAAGTGTTAAAGTGTATTTTGGTGTAGTAATTTTTTATGCTGTGGGTGTTTGTGGTTGTGGAATTTTTAAAGTTGACTTAATTTCCTTTTTGTCATGCTGACTTAATGGTAGTGTTTTCTTCTTTGTTTACCATGAATCCTTTCTTTGCTGGCCAAGTGGTAATTTTTTTCTGGTCAGTGTCAGTGTGTGTGTGTGTGTGTGTGTTTGGTATAGCCCACCATTTTGTCTTTGCTACAGGCCAACTTTGTGGCAGGGCAGCTATTTAGTGCTGTCAGTGTACTTTGCTTTTCCATAGGCCTACATGTGTTCATTGTTGTCCATGCTTTCCCCTGTGGTGGCCATGTGGCAGGGCGGCCATTTTGTCTAGCCCAGGTGTCTCCAACCAGTCGATCAAAAGCTACCAGACAAGCTTGCAGTCTGGAGTTCATTTTTGAATAAGCACAGGGTCACATTTTTTCCTTTTAAAGTTAAGGGAAGACTGTGTTTATTTTATATTATTATCACTAGGCTGCAGATCTGGAGGCCTGATAAAGAGCAGTTTTGGGGTCAGATTTATGACCCATGGCACACAGTTGAAGAAGTGCAGCACAGAAGTATTTAAATCTTAACTAAAAGTCTTTGTCAATTCAGTATTGGAGCATGAGAACAAAATGATGTTCCTCAATCCTTTTAAGAAAATTCAAACGAAAAGTTACCTTAATGATTAAGTTGATGGACTTTTCATTTTAATATTCTCAATCAATTAGTTTTCATAGTGTTGCATTTACAAACAGCAGTCTTCTGCTCCCAGTAGAACACTGTGCCATATTTATAACTGAAAAATACAGTCAATTTGTGATTGGTAGAAATTCAAAATGCAGAATTTTTTTAACTGTTTCCTATTTAAAAAATAGTTGTCTTTTTGTGTTATACATGTAATGGTGCCACATGTGGCGAAATGTATGTCCTGTGCCACAAGTAAATACAACACAGGCTCTGTTACCAATGCACACATAGCCCATTTATATGCACACATGTTCATACATCCCCAAAAACCATGTTCTCACTGACACACACACACACACTCACAGGGCAGCCTTGTCATAGGACCCCTAGTCAAAGTGTTTTGTTCAAATCATAAAATCTTTATGGACATAAGGCTTAAAGTCAAGGAAGCTGGGCATGGTGGTGTCTGGTAATAATGCACAAGTTGTTTAGCCTTCGAGAGCTCATGATGATATTCACTAATAAGAAGTAGTTCTTGCTACAGAAATGATGTAGATCCCTGGTCTAGCCAGTGTGCTTTGCTTTTGCCATATGCCTACATGTGTTCTTTGTTGTCTATGACTTCGCCATGGTGGCTATGTGGCAGGGCAGCCATTTTATGTAACCAGTGTGTTTTGCTTTTGCCATACATCAGCATGTATTCTTTTTTGTCCATGCTTTCGTGCTTGTTGTTCTGAACATGTAGTCAGCGGCCATTTTGTGTATCCATTATGTAAATCCTTTCCATTCAATTTTCAAAACCATTTTCTAGAGACATTGTTGAGGCCTATATCTTTTTGTTCATTTTTTATTTTTTTCCTGATATGATTAAGATGTTTAAGGATGATTATAGTACAGTGTTTTGTGCAATTTTCCCATTTTCCTCTGTGCCTCCCTTAGGAGTTCTCATAGGCTATAGGTGCACACCAGCAATAATTTTTAAGAATTAGTCCATTTTCCCCTGAACCCTATGCCTGCGTTAGAGGTCTCACAGGCTCACACTTGTATTACTTTTTTAAAAGAATTATTCCATTTTCCCCTGCACCCCTGGCTGTCATAGGTGTATAATAGATGCACACCAGTAATATTTTTGTAAGAATTATTCCATTTGCCTTGCACCTCCTGCCTGGAATATGTGTTTCATAGGCCATAGGCGCACACCAGCAATAATGTTTTTAAAGTGATTCCATTTTTCTCTGCACTCCCTGCCTGCACAAGCAGCTCATAGGCCATAGAGGCACATAAAGTAACTTGTTCAATCTGCATGGTATTGAAATATTATGTTTATGCATGGTTTGGAATGGATACACTAATAATTATTTGTGATGACCTCAGTTATATTGCCTGTAGATTCAAACTGCAAATGCCACGTTTCACTGATTTTGTTTCTTGTTTGTTTAATTTTAGGTGCACAAGGCACATCACATACAGTACTGCGAAACAGAAGGCCAGTAGTGACACCACCTGAGCCCTCCTCTGCTTCCGCTTGTACAGCTAAGTGGCAACTGCCAGAGCTACGAAAGAACTTGAAGATGGCCCCAAAGAAGGATGTTCCAGCTAAGAAAGTGGCCAGAGAGGAGGAGCAGAAGAAGGAGATTCCACTATTGGTGTGGCTGCCCTTCAACTTTTTCAGGGAATGTGGTATACCTGCTGCAGCCTCATCTGGTGGAAAAAGACTAGTAGCAGCACCCCTACATCAATGGCACCACTCCAACTTAAGGCTAAGCCCAAACCCATGTCTCTCAGCAATGCAGCCATTGCAGTCATGGCCACGAGCTGCGAGTCTGAACTGGATTTGTCTCCGCCTCAAAGTACCCAATCCTTGCAGGAAAGTGGACAACAGGAACTGCATCCAGCAACAGTTCTTCCTGAAGTAGGAGCAGAACAGGAGGTTTTGCTTCCTACTGAGCAAGATGTTGCTCTTCAACCACTGGCTTCATGATCTCCAGCAAGATAAATAAAGGGTAGTCCACCGTCTTCTCCAAGCCCCCCTTCTGATGATCTGGACATGGATTAGACCCCAGCCAAACCCAAAACTTGCCTTGAGAAACAAGGGAAAAGGAAAGTTCCTGAAAGCCTTAAAATTATGGAAAGTGACAGTGATGACGACGAGCCAGTGACTGTTAATTTGGAGGATGGGTCAGAGGACACCGAGGTGATCCATCCTATTCAACCTGCTGAGGGGGATGTGGTTCCGCCACCAACATGGCCAGCTTCCATATTTGTAAGACCCCCACCAAGAACTGCATCCAATTCTACTACAGCCAAAGTACACTCTACCGAGAGGCAAATAACATAGCCACCTACCTCCAGTTCTTCAGGCATTGGCGGTGATACATTTAAAAACATTATCCTCCCCAGTTTGGGACGTCTTTGTGATTAACAAGCAGGAGGAAATCAATATGCTCAATTTGTCATGCAAGTGTTCGTCGAGGTAAGTCAGGTTCGCAGTACAGTACTGGAGGCCAAATGTCCCATCTGAAAAAACATTACATAATCCGTTGAGAGGAACACCTTAAAAATATTGCTGCTGGTGGTGGTGATGAGGGAGGGGAAGCAACTCAATTCACAGTGAAAGAAGAAGATGGTCATGAAAAAAAAAAGGATGACGTTAGTACAGAAAGCAACTCTGTCTCCTGTAGTGTGCCAGCATCACCCACATAAACAACCTCCAAATGGCACAAGACCCATATGAAGATACCACCACATACAGTGATTCCTGCAAGACGCACATTGAGGCTAGCACCTCCTGATTCTCCATGGAAGCTGCCTGTATCAGTGGCACCACAAAAGAAACACATCCAGGCTTCTATGATGGGCATGTTTAGGAAGGAGGGGCCCTACAATACAACCACCCAAGACCGTGTTTGTATATGGGAAGATGGATAAAATGTTAGCACTAGACTGCCTCCAATATTTATTTTGTGGAAGGGTGGAATTTCTAGAATTTGTGGTGGCCATCTACTCAAAATGTAAGTTTTCCAGCTGGACATATTTTGCCAGAGTTGCAGTTCCAGCATTCCATAATGACGGGCTGCAATTGGTGTGCCAAGCTATCCAGCAGAGTGCTATTTAGACTATCCACCTGATGATAGAGATATGTGGGCCAGTTGTCAAGCAACTGATTCCATGTGTATCACTGGATCTCTTTTGTGGGATTAAACAAAATCTATCTGCAGGTCTCAGCACTGAAGAACGTTTTGAGGGCATTTGGCAGCATTCAACAGTAGTGATGTTCACCATGGAGAAAGCCCACACAGCTATAAACATCTTGAAAGAGGTTAACAGCAAGGCGTTTGAATGGCTTCGACCCAGGGGTGTCAGAACTGGGTTTGTTGCCCTGGACAATGGCAGTAATATAGTTAAGGCCATGACAGATGGTAGATTTTTCAAGATTTTTCAAGATCCTATATTTTGCGTATTGCATCAAACTGTTTGTGTGGGACTTTCTAAAAAAAAACATAGTCACCTACATACTGGCCACCTGCTGAAGAATCTGCACTCATTTCAGTCTTTCTTTTAAAGCTCAAAAGCAGTTGAGGTCATTCAGTGGGCTAATAGAGTACTGTTTAAAGCCCTCATACAGGAGGTGCCGACACACTAGAACTCAACCTACTACATGCTGAAACATCTATTTGAACAGTATAGACCGATCACCGACTATGTCCTTCAAAGAAGAGGGGATGCAAGTGGGAAAAACATTTTAATAGAGGTGGACAAATAAGGGGTAGTCAAGTGTCTGACACAAATGCTACTTCCTTTTTGAGATTTTCACACTGAAACTCAGCAAGGGGGATGGTACAATGGGCCAAGCAATCCCGTTGTTGCCTCTGCTAGAGGACCAGTTGAAAAAGGTGGCGCACAAATTCACTGATGTGAACAAAGATGCATATGAGTTGTTTCAGAGCTTAATCCTTAACTTGGCTCTTAATTCAAGACTGCAAGGAGAGATCCTGTCCTCCAAAGAGTACATATTTGCCACAATACCTAATCCAAGGTACAAAACATACAGACCACTTTCATTCCTTTTTCAGAGGGGATTTTTCACTTTACAAGACTTGCATTTTTGAGCAAGTGAAAGACCTGGAAGAAGAATGGATGGATGTTAGAGTTTAGGGCAGAAGTTCTGACATGCAACCTTTAACCCCTAGACAGGACAGTGCTGTTGCCTCATGACCAACACCATCATCACTAGCAACAGAAGAATCTGACCCCATGCCTGCAATGGCTTGGTTTCAAGTAGCAGGGCTTAAGTCAACTGCAGAGGTGAAGGCAACATAAGTCGATCAAGTGGCAGCACCAATGACCATACACAGGATGGTCCAAGACTATCTGGATGACCCAAAAGAGGACTACCTGGATCAAAACCCATTGGTCTATTGGTATGTGAAGATGTGACAATGGGCAGAGCTCAGCAGGCTGGCAATAAATTATCTGGCTTGTCCAGTAGCCAGTGTGTCTTCCGAGTGTGTGTTCAGTGCAGGTGGTACAATTGTCACAATCAGAAGGACACGCCTCTCACCTCAAAACCTGGAGATATTTACATGATTATAATAAACAAACACTTCATACCACACGATTATACTGTTCCTGAAACAGCACAGATGGAAGATGAGGGCAATTGGTTAGACTCAAAATTGTTAGCTGATGGGAAAAGAGACACAATATACAAATGTGCACCACGCTTGGAACACGTAATTATTACACCAATGAGTGATATATTGTGTGATTGATGATTCATGTGGTGGCTGGGAGGGTGTTTTTACTAATTTTTAAACTTGATGTGTAAAGTTTGAAGCCCAAGGATGATTTTGCCTAAATGCTTACCTTGCTTTCACGTTTCATTATATTTACTTACATGGTCCTTTCATGTGTTTTTTTCAGGTTCTTCCGAGACCAGTCACTTTAGTTTCCAAAACTATACAAAATGCTCAATTTCTTTTGCTTTTCTTGTTCATCAACACTGCAGGGCTATGTCATTCGGGACGGGACTACCACAACAGCCAGAAGAAGGACATTAGGAACAATGCTTATCAACTTCATTGGGAAACAACATTTCTAATTAAGTGGTTTAGGTCAAGGGGCGGACTGTCATTGGACACGTCACATGATGGACTAGCACAGCTAAATGGTATTGGTATTTGTGGGATTGATCAGCCAGATACATGCAGCTACTTGTTTGGGAGTGGTGAAGAGATTGTTCTCACTACTCAGTTAATTGCACATGACTGTACCATCCTATGCTCTGCCCTCTTGATCCTCATCCACCATGAAGCTTAGCTTGACTCCACAATATTGATGTTTCCTTTTTTTTACTCATGCAGAGTAACTGTACTAGCAGTGGCTTAAAAGTTGTAACTTTACGAGTAGTAACTAACTAGTAGTAACTTCAACTCGCAAGCATCAATTGGAATAGGTCTCATTTTGTGATGTCTTCCTGGTATAGAATGTGAGTGTTGCGACTCAATGGAGTTGGGCGGGTGCGGGTTCTTCCAAACCCCTTCTTGTTTTGTATTTATTGTTCAGTGTGATGGTTTTGTTTGTTATTTATACTGCGAGTGAGTGGAGATTGAGACATATGGTGTGCAATTGCGGAGGCATGAGGTGTGATAACCTAGTGAAAGTATTTAAGGAGCAGCTGCGGTTTGTCTGGGATGGAGGGGTTCCTTTGCCTGAGCATGGCTAGTCTCTCCCAGGGAACTGTCTCACCCTTGCAATAGAGTTTGAGTGAGTGTTGTTCTGGTGTTTCTTTAGAGAATGGTGGGTAGATATCATGACTAGGGAGACACGATTCAGGTTTGATTGTATTTACCTAGGTGGTGCGGAGGGTGTGGGGATAATGGGTTTACGTTTTCTTATTTTCTGCAGCATGTAGTTGATTGGGGGTCACACCATGGACTCACTGCAATGTGCAGCCTGTCTGGGGTAGTGGGGACCTGACCTGGGATAATGGGGGGAAGATGCATATTTAACACCTATGGTGCGACTCGGCCGCCTGATTACCTGGAACTTGCGGGGTCTTAACACCTTTGTTAAATGTTGTAGAGTGAATGTCTATCTATGCAGAAGGGGGGTACAGGTTGCCATGCTGCAGGAGATTAATCTGTTAGAGGGAGCGGCTCAGAGGCAAGAAAAGGGGGCTATTCTCCTACACATATTCGAGTTATGCCGGAGTTGACTCCATCTGAACGGTGCCACGGGTTCCGTTTTGACTCTGAAGTATGTCTGCATAATGTATATGCAACCAACGTGGATGACCGGGATTTATTGGAGCTGATGCCATACATGGGAATGGCAGTCCTTTGGGCTGGCGATTTCAAATGCATCATGGAAGATACATTAGATCGACAGTCTCTCAGTGAATTTTTACTGGACCTACTTTGCATTGCTTGCCCACTGCCTGTTGGAGAGGCTTTGTGAGGCTTGGGGAAAGGAGAGTTGCCCTCAGAAATTTGAGCTGCACTTATAGTCTTGAACCCTAAGCCCATTAAGGACCCAAGGGACCTGAGGTCGTCCCACCTGCCTTTTATGCTAGGAGTGGAACAAAGCTACTCTCTAGGATACTGGTGACACGACTAAGGGAAATGGTGACATGTTGGGTGCCTAAGAACCATTGTGGATTCATTCCAAGGAGGGAAACGCACATGAATCTTTGATGCCTTTCTCATGTAATGCACATGGTGCAAGGGACGGATGAGGGAGCTGCCCTGGTGGCACTTGATATCGAGAAGGTATTCAATACATTGAGTTGGGGAGCATCTCTAGGAGGTACTTCAGTGCATGGGGATTGGGGAAGGGTTTCTTTCCTGGGTTTAACTTCTTTATGCTGGCCCCACCACTAGAGTGCAGACGGGGAACATTGTGTCGGAGCCCATTCGGTTACGGAGCGGCACAAGATACGGCTGCCCTCAGTCCCCATTGGTCTTCACGTTGGTGTTGAGGCCACTGGCAGAACGGATTTGGCAGGACCTAGGTGACTGGGGTATCTGGATCCAAGACTCTCTCCACGTTGTCCACCGATAAGGGTGGCCTGAGCCTTCCGGACCTCAAATGTTTCTACATGGTTGGACAGCTTCAACATGCAGCACTATTCTGTGCTGAGGCTGCTAATATGGAGAGATGTCTCTTGGCTGGACTAGTGGAGGAGAGTGATCTTCCAAGACATTTGATGAGCGGGACACACATCTCTGCAGAGACTCAGTACATAGTGAGGCAGGCAGCCAAGGTTCGGGAGTTGGCCATTAAATGTGTGCTGAGGAGGCACCCTTACGCAAAGCTGCAACCCTTCCACAGTATGCAGACACTGCTCAACATGTCCCAGTTGACGCCAGTTGGATTCCAATATGTAGGAGACATGTACCAGAGTGGGGTGTTCATTACGATGGCTGAGGCCACTGACCTGTGTCACCTGCGGTCTAGCTGGTTCCTACAGTATACTAAGCTATCCAGCATGGTCTGAGAAATATAAATGGATTTCCTGGCTGAGCCAATGGAGTCCAATGCTCACACCATGATACTGGACATCGGATCAGACCCGGGCCTGATCTCGCACTTGTATGCAGCACTGAAAGGGGATAGACGAGTGGACATGGAGAGGATCCACATAGGGTAGAATGTCGTGGGAGACCAACTCACAGAGGGGAAGTGGAAATGGGCACGTACTTAGGTCCAAGATATGGCAAGTAATGCACACTGATGCAGTTCTTTTACCTGCATCGCATCTACCTCACACCACAACAGCTATCCAGGATTTTCCCAACTATAGGGATGGGTGCCCCAGGTGCAGTAGGACCCCAGCACACTTCATACATATGGCATGGGACTGGCCCAGACTGGGAGAGTATGGACGGAAGTGGTAGACAGCCTGCACAGTGTGATATACACCCCAGTAGAGGAAGAGATGCAGCACTGCTTGCTGGGATCGTTGCCGACCCCTGCTAAGGGGAGGAAGGTGAGATTTGCTTTGCATTGCTGGATCTGGTGCTGGTGAGGAGGCATATTGCAATGCACAGGGCTAGGCCCACGCCACTGTCAATGAATTGATGGCTGGCAGACCTCAAGAAGTGGGCTGTGGCTGAGGATTGCAGGCTGAAATGGTGAGAGTGGACAAATATGCAGAGCATGACCTGAAGCTCTGGGAGAAATGCTGGAGAGTCCGGCAGCGGATGATCAGGGAGTCAGTACAGGTCCGGAGTCCTCTGAAAGGAGCAGTGATATGTCGGGTGGGACAGAGAACAGTGAGGACTGGAAAGCACTTCTGTTGGTGGAGAGCAGTGTTTGAGCAGGGACTGGTGTCAGAGAAGGGAAGGGAGGGACCATACCTACTTCATGTGGGGTGTGAATGACGTAGGTGAGGTACAATAGGGGGCTCTATCTGGGTCCTGCCCTCTTTCTCCCCAACCTCCTGTGATTGTTGTGTAGGCTTATGGAGTCCTAGAAAGTGACATGCCTTACCAATGTAACACTACTGCAAAGGTATACGGTTGGCAAGTTTTTGCCATGAATACTAATAAACTGTAAAACACTTTAATAAAAGCAAGCTAAAAATAAGAACTTTGGCCCTCATTAGGACATTTGCGGTAAATCCCACTTATCGCCACGCTGACTGCCGCCAAATTACCGCCGCCGCAGCGGATATCCGTTCACCATATTATGACATACACACCAATCCGTCACTATTCAGCCACATACACAATTCCGCCACACCAAAGGTCAGTGATAAACTGGCGGTATCCAAACCCACACCGATACGCCAACATAACAACGTCCATCACATTATGACCCACAAATCACCACGGTGGACATTCAATGGTGGTAAACAATTGGCGGTACGTACCGCCGAGCTCAAAATCGACACCCACAAACAAAACACCACCACATTGGACAATTTAAATAACACACACCTGACACCCATACACACACCACACCCACACCACTATAAAACACACACCCACAACCCTTACGAATACAAACCATTGGCATGAGACCGACACCAAGACCACAGACAATACCAGAGCCACATATTACCTACACCTATACACCACCCATGCACCCCACATCACACACCCCAACACATTACCCTAAACACTCTCACCTACACAACTCACACAACACCTATGGCACCACAAAGTCACCCCTGTTTCACAGAGGAGGGGCTAAGGGTCATGGTGGAGGAAATCATCAAGGTAGAGCCACAGCTATTTGGAGCATAGGTGCAGCAGATATCGATAGCCAGGAAGATGGAGCTATGGCGGAGAATCGTGGACAGGGTCAACGCTGTCGGACAGCACCCAAGAACTAGGGATGACATCAGGAAGAGGTGGAACGACCTATCGGGGAAGCTACGTTCCATTGCAGCAAGACACCAGCTCGCTGTGCAGAGGACTGGCGGTGGACCCCTACTTCCTCCCCCACAACTAACAGCATGGGAGGAGCAAGTCTTGGCAATCTTGCATCATGAGGGCCTGGCCGGAGAAGGAGGAGGACTTGACTCTGGTAAGTCAACTCTTTACTACTAGCACCCTCCCTACCTGCATGCTATCACACACCCCCACCCTCACCCTCACTCCCATCACTCCACCACGTCCTACACACCCCACCATCATATCTCACTCATCCCAATGCCAAGCCCTGCATGCCATACCAATGCATGGACACCACTCACAGCCCTGCATGGACACCTATTACTAAAGTATGCACACTAGAGAGAATCAGCTATCCCACCACATATCAAATTGCACCAGTGAAAGCTGTCAGGGCAAATACAACCAAAGAGAGCAAGCCACAGATGCACAATATGTCAGACACAGAAACAATAACACATCATCTACATCCCCACAAGTATCCCGGCCAATGTCAATGGAGAGGAGGTGCCAACACTATCCAGTCCACAACAGAAGAGGCCCACAGTGATGACAGCAACTCTGGTCTTCAGGATCTGGGTGACCAACCTGGCCCATCAGGGACCTCTGGACAGTCAGTTACCCAGGCCCACTCACACACCATCACAGAGCCCCCCCATCAAGAAACACCACCACAGCACCCACCCAGCATACCAACACCTCTGTCTCCAGGACACATCAATCAGCAGTGTGTCCACCTTTACAAGGACCCCAGGCCACACCTCATACCCAAGACAATCAAGGACCTGGGGTCAGTGGCAGTGGGCACAAGGTTCAAGGGACAGAGGCACAGGCCAACAGGGAAATTGTGAGGAGTGCTGTGCGTCAGGGGGAGGACAGGCCCAGGGAACCGACTCTCCAGGTGACACTTGCAGAGATCCTGGGAGCCTATCAACATTCCCAGGACACGATGGGCCAGATCCTGGACAATGTGCAGGAGAACAGGCAGCTGCAGGAAGGACAGTACCAGGGGATCAGGGAGGACTTGCAGGCCACTGACATCACCCTGGTCTCCATAGCAGACATGGCCAATATTATGAGGGAGGCAGTCACACAACAGTGGGCCCCTGCCATTTATCAGACATCTGAACTGCCTTCCACCTCTGCTGCCGCTAGTGGACAGGAGGCCCCGCCACAGGACCAAAAGGCCACCAGCACCCTTCCCCCTGCAGAAGGTGAACCACCCCGCAAACATTCCCTGTGATCCAGACAGAAGACGGAGACACTTGCCAAGACCCCCGCCTGGAAATGAGACTCTCCTGATTGTCACCCTTGTGTCCCACCCTGTCACCATGTCCACCGTGAACTGCCATTGCTCCCCTTCCTATGTCCCCTTGGACAATGCACCTGTGCTACGGACTGGAAAAATACCTTTGGACTTTCCTCCATCATCATCCCATCCCATTGCACCTGCCCCTCAATAATTTAGCACTTCAATAAACACCCTTGCAAAAAAAACAGAAGTGTGGAGTATGTCAAATTCTTCAAGTATGCATTTATTTGACCAGGTGCAAACATTGTAATTCAACTGTACATAAAATGAGCATAGGTTAATGACCTGTAGCTGGCTGCAGTGATCAAACAAGGAGCATATGTGAGGCACCAACATCTGTAAAATGAATTGCCAAAGGGTACAGTATGTGGGCATGGAAGTGGGAAATAACAACATGCCAGTGCCACAGAAATTTCTAAAAATGTCAATGGAATGTGAAGTAACACTGTCTTACCAGTGTGTCATTGGAAGTATTGTCTGATGACTGATGTTCTGTTGTCCTTATTCTCATCCTCCTCATCCTCACTGTCCACAGGGTCCACTGCTGCCACGCAGGCATCTCCAGCCTCCTCCTCCTGCAGAAAAGGCACATGGTGTCTCAGGGCAAGGTTGTGGAACATGCTACATGTCACTATTATCTGGAAGACCTTCTTGGGTGAGTAGCACAGGGATCCACCTGTTGGATTGAGGCACCTGAACCTGGCCTTCAGGAGGCCAAAGGTCCTTTCTATAATCCTTCTGGTTCACCAATATGCCTCATTATAACATTCTTCGCCCCTTGTCCTGGCATTCCTCACATGGGTCAGCAGCCATGATAGGTTGGGGTAACCAGAGTCACCTGCAAATATTGAGGGACAACATTTAGCCACACACTAATCTATTTGGCCAACACCATAGGCATACACCAACATCTACTGGGTGGGAACCAGGGCTCGCCTATTAGCCACACCCTGTGCCTCTGTAGTTGGCCCATCACATTTTGGATGCTGATATTCCTCAGGACAAAAACACCATGCATCGACCCATGATACGTATCAATGATGTGGGAGATTTACTGGTCCGCCAAGCACACCATCTGTACATTCATAGAGTGGAAACTCCTATGATTTCTGAACACCTGTTCATTTTGACGGAGGGGACAAATGCAATATGTGTTCCATCAATCGCCCCGATTATGTTGGGGATATGTCCCATTGCATAGAAGTCGGCCTTCACTGTGGTCAAATCTTCTACCTGGGGAAATACAATGTAGCTGACATTCCTGCTGCCAAGCCCACTCTCACTTGGAAAGAACCAGTTGCCAGGAAATGGAGCACAGATAGAACTTGCACAAGAGGTGGGATCCCAGTGGGTTGACGGATAGCAGATATCAGGTCAGGCTCCAATTGGGCACACAGCTCTGTGATTGTGGTCCTGTCACGTCTATAGGTGAGGATGATGTGCCTGTCCTCCATTATTGCCAAGTCCATCAGGGGTCTATACATGAGGGTATGTCTCCATCTCCTATTCATCCTAAGCAGTAGAAATCCATGGGGCAAAAGAGTGAGGAGCCGGTCACAAACTGAACAATGGGGCTACAACAGAACTTTGCATGCTGTTAACTTGTAATGGGTCACTGTGAATTGTCCAGTATGTCCAAATGTAACCATTGACGCAACAATTATCCAGGGCCTGCCCCATCCCTTGAAATGGCATCCACCTGTCCTGTGTGGATGGACAGGTGGAAGTGAGGTAATTCCGCTGACGTTGTGCGCTGTTGTGGGAGGCGGTTGGGAACCACTGTGCAACTCTTCATTGGTTATAATTGGCCCTACGGGGTGCAGTGGCCAATGGTGATCTACGCCGGCGGTGACAGTATGCGCCGCCACAGACGTGACCACCCTTTTCTATCTGATTCCTCACTTGCTACCTGATCTTCAACAGCATGTGCTGCTGTGACCTGTGTCTGGAACCTACCATGGCTTGTGTGACTTGGGAAAGGGCCCGAGCCTTCATTTCGACAGAGCTGGAGAGACTGGTGGATGGGGTCTTACCCCAGTACGGACTGCTGTATGGGCCTCCAGGCCAACAGGTGAGTACACTGTAGGCAAAAGGCATTTGGCATGAATGCATGGAGTTGTGTGTGAAGGCCTCGTGTAAGGGGATGGGTGGATGTCCTCTCGGCAGAGTATTGGTTGTGTGCTGGGCCATATGTGTGCAAATGGTGATGTGAAGGGGTATGGTGTGCCATAAGTGAGCAGGCAGCACTGTTTCACTAATACTGTTTTCCTGTGTGTATTTCCTCTACAGGCCAGCGGCCATCAAAAGAAGAGTATATGGCGTGCCATTGCCAAGGACGTGAGGACCCTGGGGGTCTACGGCAGGTGGAGCACCCACTGTCAGAAATAGTGGGAGGACCTGAGACGCTCGGCACGGAACATGCCAGAGGCCAGACTGGGGATGGTATCCCAACGAGGAAGGGGTGCCTGTCGAAACCTGACCCCCCTGTTGGCCCACATACTGGCGGTGGCCTATCCAGAGCTGGATGGGTGCTTCAGGACATCACAGCAGCCACAAAGGGTGTGAGTACAGTGCCCATCATTACTACTTACGCTTGGTGGGGTGGTATCCGGGTGGTGGATGTGTGTCAGTGGGTGCCCCTAGGCCAGGCCTGACATTGCAGCAGAGGTCCCCTGGTGGCTTGGGTTCAGAAGGGATAATCTTGCTACCTAGCTCATAGGCATCCACAACTGGTCAGGGCTGGGTGGGTCCCAAGTATGCTGCATTTTGCGGTGTGTGCCCCTCCCCATGCCTTGGTGGCTAGCAATATCACTGGTAGTGCAATGCATAGTGCGTAGGCCTGTTCCCTGTGTGTGACGGTGCTGTACACGCTAACGGTGGTGTTGGTGCAGCCATTGACCTAGTGTATCCTTTGTCTCTCCCCCCCTTATTGTTTTGTCACCCTGTCCTTATGTGCATTAGCATCATGTGACGGAGGAGCAGAGGCACCGGCGATGGAGGAAGCTGCATCCCACAAGACCCAGGAGGCAGAGTCCACCGAAGCTGATGGCACCAGTGGGACGGTGGACGAGGGGAGCACAATGGCGGAGACTACAGGGGACAGTTCTGACACAGATACCTCCTCCGATGGAAGCTCCCTGGTGGTGGCTGACATCTCTGTGACCACCGCAGGTAAAGCCGCCACCCCCGTAGCAGCACTGCTCTCCCAGCAGCCCCTCATCGAGTTGCCCATGCCTGCTCACCCAGGAGGGTTGGCAACTCCTTCGCCCCAGGCACCTCAGGCCCTGCCCCAGTGAGCCCTGCTGACCTGAGTGAGGAGGCTATTGACCTCCTGAAATCCATCTCTGTAGGGCAGTCAACCATTGTGAATGCCATCCAGGGGCTAGCAAACCAGATGCAACAGACTAATGCATTCCTGGAGGGCATTCACACTGGATTGGCGGCCCAACAGAGATCGATCCAGGCTCTGGCCTCCTCTCTGATGGCAGCCATTGTCCCTGTTTCCACTCTCCCCCCTCCAACTTCCTCTACCCAATCCCATTCTCCTCAACCCCAACCTATCCCAAGCACACAGGCAGACAGGCATGCACACAAGACAACACACAAGAGTGGCACAGGCAAACACAAGCACCACACTTAATCCCACAGGCACACATACAAACACCATCCAGATGCAGACATACCAACATCCATAATTTCCACTGTGTCCGCCTCCTCCCTCCCAGTTCTGTCTACACTCACACCTGCATGTACTACATCATCATCCACTACCAGCATCACCACCACACCAAGCAGAACACACACCTCACTGGCAGACACCTCCACAACAGCCATGCACACGTCTCCTGTGCAACAGCCATGCACACGTCTCCTGTGTCCTCTCCCACTCCCAAGGTACACAAACGCAAGCACTCAGACACCCAACAGCCATCCACCTCACAACAGCATCCAGCCCATGCACCTGCACTCAAAATCAGCAGACAGAAACCTCCTACAACCACTCCCTCTTCCTCCACTCCCAAACCTTCGCCCTCTTCCCGTCCCAATGTCCCTAAAAAACCTTTCCTATCCACCATTGACCTCTTCCCTACCTCCCCGTCCTGTACGTCTGGCCAGGGTGGGAAGAACCAAGCCAAGCACCTCAGCCAGCCAGTCCACGGACCCAGTCGTCACCACACCCACTTGTGGTGGAAAAGGATCCAGGGCACATGTCCTGAGGGTGAAGGAGCCTGCACCAGGCAGCCTCAAGGGAGAGGAGGTTGCCACCGCTGCCGGAAAGAGCAAGAAGCCTGCCCAAGCTGCTGCCAGGAAGACAAAGGAGCCTGCCCAAGCTGCTGCCAGGAAGACAAAGGAGCTTGGCGCAGCTACTGCCAGGAAGACTAAGGAGCCTGCCCCAGCTGCTGCCAGGAAGGCTAAGGAGCCTGCCCCAGCTGCCAGGAAGACCAAGGAGCCAGCACCAGCGGGCAGGAAGAGCAAGGGGCCTGGGGCAGGTACTGTGACGGAGCCCCCACCACCAACCATGGTTGTGCAGCCAGTCGAGGTTGCAGGGGATGGGCAGGAGCCTCCCCCCCAGCAGCAGTACCACCACCACCATACCACCACCACCAGTGAGCAGCCATCCGAGGTTGCAGGGGATGGGCAGGAGCCTCCCACCCCCCCCAGCAGCAGCACCACCACCTCCAGTAAGCAGCCGTCACCACTGGCGTACGGTATGTAATCCTGCGTCCATAGGCTGCTGTGCCACCTGCTGATCCAGTGGGTAAGACACCCACCTACGCCAGACTCCCCAGGATCAAGAGCACAGGGCACAATGCCCCCTCCAGAACCAGTGGGTAAGACACCCACCTACCCCAGATTCCCCAGGATCAAGAACACAGTGCACAATGCCCCCTCCAGAACCAGTGGGTAAGACACCCGCCTACGCCAGACTCTTCAGGATCAAGAACACAGGGCACAATGCCCCCTCCAGAACCAGTGGGCAAGTCACCCTCTCCAGAGACTGTGGCCTATCACTCCCCAGGACCAAGCAAAGGGCATGTTGAACCCTCCAGAGCATGTCGACCAGTCACCCATTTGAGAGACTGTGGCCTTGCACTCCCCAGGACCAAGCACAGGGCATGTTGGCCCCTCCAGAGAATGTGGGCAAGTCACCCACTTGAGAGACTGTGGCCTTGCACTCCCCAGGACCAGGCACAGGGCAAGTTGCCCCCTCCAGAACCAGTGGTCTTGTTTTATCTAGGTGCCCCCGCCTCCCGTCCCCCTGAGGTGCCTGCCTGTTTCCCAACTGATGCCCCTGCAGTGTTCTCTCCGTGTTGAGGCAGGTGCCATGTGTGGCCTTGGAATTTGGCCTGTGCCCATGTGGACAATGTACAGTGTCAACTTGGCTGTGTCCCTTTTTATGTACATATGTATATATATCTATTAACTTGCCTCACTTATTTATCTTGATGTGCTGCTCTCATTACATTAACTTTTTCAAAATCGTTTCGTCCTTGCATTATTCATCCGAGGTACGGGGTAAATATGTAAATATGTTTTAGTACTGCAGCTGAATGTGTGTATGGTGCTGGGGTGTGTGTGTGTGTGTCACTCTCTTTTTCTTCCCCACCTCCCTTGTGTGCTAGTCGGCTGTAATCACCATTGTTGTCTTTGCCGTCGTTGATGTTCGTAGTGGAGAAGCACGTAGAAGATCATGGGGAAGACATGCAGCTCGGGCTCCATGGCGGCATGGTTGTTCCCTGTGTCTTCAATGGTGAGTCCTTTCCCTTCTGAAATCTGTTTCCACCAGGCGTTTGATGTCATTGGTACTGCCCCGGAAAAAGTGGTGGTTTCCTAGGTCATAATATGGTGGGCCACTGACTTCTACCTGGCTGTAGGCGGCTACCGCCGTGGTACCTGTTGCTTCTGCCCTGGCGGTCAGTGTGGTACATTGGCTGTCTACCGGGGATCTATCCGCCATGGTCATAATTTGGAGGTAATTACCACCGGCCTGTTGGTGGTATTACTGCCACTTTAACACCAACTGCCAGAGTTGTAATGAGGGCCTTAGTCTTGAAGTTATTCTCGGGAAGAAGAGATTGTGATTTTTGTGCATGTTGTTGGTGGTCAATAGTTACGCAGGGTATGACAAGGGCAGTAATTAACTAGTATGCAAGTATCACTGATAGGTGGCTGGGTGCTGCAAAACCTCATTAAGCAATAAAGTCAAACATATATATGGTCAGTTTTCCATTCTCATTCTGGAAGCGGGTATATTGGACTGCAAGAAGATGTAAACAACCTACTGAACAATAAATTCATGGCATGGAACTTCAGGTAGGGAAAGTCTAGTGGAAAGGTGGGTGTACAGTACAATGTATGACAATTTTCAGAGGACAGCTTCTTGCATCGCTCTGGTCACTAAACCACAATGATACACTAACTAGCAATGCAAAACCAGATACTAAAAATAAAAGCCCATTTATTATTTTTTAATCATGGGACATCAACCGTCTCCACCCAAAACAGACCCACTCCCTCCCTGCAAACCCCTCAAACTTTCTCTTCCACTAACTCCCCTTCCCACCTTCTCCCCAAGCAAAACCCTCAATATGTCCCTTTCTAAAACTCACCTTACCACCCTCTCCACCCACAACAGGCCCTCCACCCGAAAAAAAACTACTTCAATAAAAGAGGTCTTTAGGGCATCCAGGTAATTTCGGACATCAGCCACCTCCTGGGCCAGGTTCTGCTGGCCATGCCTGATGAGCGCCAGCCCATGGAGGATGCAGTGGAGGAGGCAGTTGGTTATTGATGACGAGGAGTGGGGGCTCCTGGGTTTCCAGCTCTGGGTAACGCTGTGGACCCCAGCTGCACTGGCAGTAGTGGCGTTGCAGGGTTGGAGGCAGAACTGGCTGGTGGCCGAAAGAACTAGAGGCCCATGACTTCTCCTCCTCCAAGGCCACCAGATGGCTGCATTCGTTGCCACACCCTCCAACTTTTGGTGCCACAACCGAGTAGCTATGTCCCTCTGGGATGTTGGCTGGCTTCAGCAGTAGGAGTGGCTATATGATCACGAAATGAAAAAAACATACATACATATATGTTGCACAATTACTTGACTATCTGTGCAACATTAATGGGACCATGCTGACGGGTCTGCTACTCTGCAGCATGTTTTTATGGCAGTTTCAATGGCATGTGTTAGCTTACTATCATTATTTCTAATGGCCCTGCTCTTCTCCTACTCCCTCTTCAGTTCTACTACGAGCCCAGACTCCAAACATAGGGACATAAATCTGTAATCGAAACCATGAAATATAAGTCACTTAAGCAGAAAAATGTGGCACATGCCAAGATGGAATTTACCTTTTTGGGGGAGGCTGGGGCAGAAAAAATTATGAAGTGAAGTACTAATAGATAACTGAGTGGGCACTAGGAAACACACCTTGTCTTGGGTTTGTATGCATTTCAGACTTTGTGCAGTGCTGTTAACTGAACCAGACACACCTTTCACCGGCTGCACTGCAGAACCAAATTAAACTGCACTGCAGTTTTAGGTGGTGAAATACCATAGGCAGGGAGGTGATGGGAGGAACATGTATCTTGCTTATCGAATACAGTATTATCAGTAAGAAAGCAAGGGGACTTACCACTTGTCCCTATCACCACTGGGATTGCTCCCTTCCCCAACCTGCTGCTTCTCCTCACCCCTCCCTGGCTGGCTGGAGCTGGTGACGGCACTGGTGGACTGAGTGTCTAGGCAAAAACATTATTCACCCATTTTAGATACTAGATTAGCCATCAAAGTAATTGCTTTGAACAAGGTACAACAGCAATACCTCATTAAAGTTAGGTTAGCTACCAGTATCTTCTATCAAAAGTATCACTTTGGGAGGTTTGGTTGACAGTTTTTTAAAACCCATATCACTAACCAAAAACGTTTTTCTCCAAATTAAGGGGTAGGCTATGAATAGATAAGAATGAAACACAATAAATGGGTGGAAGGGAATGCAAAGGACATTTGGTATTGGTTGGTGTTGGAAATGGCCCTTTTTTGCAGGGTTATCCCCAAACTGTTTGCCTTCTTCCTCCTATTTTTTCTTATCTGTTTTTGCTGGTTTATTGTCTCTGCGCATTGTACCACTGCTGATCAGTACTAAAGTTCAAGTACTCCCTGTGTAAATTGTATTGGTGATTGGTTTATCCATGATTGGCATAGCTGATTTACTAGTACGTCCCCTAGTAAAATGTACTAGAGGTGCTCAGGGCCTGTAAATCAAATGCTACTAGTGGGCCTGAGCACTGACTTTGCCACCCACCTGAGTAGCCCTGTAAACATGGTGCAGACCTGCCACTGCAGTGTCTGTGTGTGCAGTTTTAAACTGCCAATTCGACCTGGTAAGTGTACCCACTTGCCAGTCCCAAACCTTCCTTTTTACTACATTTAAGGCACCCCTAAGGTAGGCCCTAGGTAGCCCCAAGGGCAGGGTGCAGTGTACGTTAAACGTGGAACATGTGCTGATGTGTTTTACATGCCCTAACAGTGAAATGCTGCCAAATTCCGTTTTTACTGTTGCAAAGGCAAATGTCTATATACTCCTTGTAATCTATGTCAACCAGGAACCCACCCTCCGAATGCCTCCTACTGTCCTCTCTCCTGCCTTTAAAGTGCAAACGCATGCATTCAAATAACTCATACAGCACACCACTCATTTCTACCCATGCATTCAGAAATCAAAGCCACTGTCATCCATACACACCATAATTATTTCACCATATGTTTTTGTTTTTGTTCATCATACCCAAAAATTTCGACTCCAACATTCAATAAACATAGAACACAGACTGCAATATTGTAGGGAACAGATCAGAAAACATGAAAGAGCCTGGCACCTCCTGCCTGCTCCATTGGAATGGAAAACCACCACTCCACAACACCTGGGCACCACCTGCCCCTTAGCACTGGGGTGGACACCTACCACCCCCCTCCAACCACAGTATCCTGGGCACCACCTGCCCCTTAGCACTGGGGTGGACACCTACCACCCCCCTCTGACCAGAGTATCTTTCTCCAGCCCCGCCGGCTGGAGATGTCACTGCTTCGCGAAGCAGTGATCACACTGCGCCTCCCGCTGTGTTCCGAGACAACACCACTAGCTGCCTCACTTACGTAACCTCCTCTTGAAGTAACAATCTAAAATAAACACAGGAAACCTAATCTATTCATGCAGTCACAACGAAGGAAGGAAGTAAATGGTGTAGCAAAACAGAAACGGTGATATTAATACAAAATGGCAGCAGGCGGTGATGACGCAGAAAAGAAGGACTAACAAATATTCATATATTATGTAACCAAAATCGTATAAGGTAGTGTGATTTTAGCAAAGAAAAATAATGTACGTGGGAAATTGTGCCCACGGGGTAGTTCGCCATTATTATAAACGGGCTTAACTAATCATGAAGAATTGAAAATGTAGTAATCTGTCATAATTGCAAATGTATTTCATGATTTTCTTGTTGAAACTGTTATATGCTTAGCTTAAATTTAGCAGAGGCTTTGGCCTAGTTGCCTGGTCTCAAATTTTAACTGCATGGTTTTTACTTGCATTAACAAAGACATTATTTTACTTTAAGGCTGTATTTTTCCAGTAGAGATGACTAATACACTTATCTCAAGGTTTCGTGCTAGGCTGGTTTCATCCTCTTTGATGCAAGGTCAGTTTCTGCAGGTGCAGTCAATAAAGGCACTAAGATAAAATTAATTGGCAAACTTTGTTGCAACTTGTGTTCCAAGGCCCCAAGGACGCCTTATGCATAAATGAGTACTAGGAGAAAGACACTATTCATTGGTCAAAAGGAAGCCACCGTATGAACCCTCCAATGCAAGACCCTGAAGAATTTGGAATGTTTCTTACTTAAACCCACCGGACAAAAAGAAGTCAGCCATTTTCTTTGATGCCAATTTTGAAGCCAAATGCCAGACGCCATCTTAGATGACATCTTGATTCCCTTTTCTCTATTCCAGAGAAAGAGACTTTGAGAATTCTCACCCTAGAGACTTTAAGTTTAATTTGCCCCGTCTTTCCCATGCAGTAACCTTTACCCCATTCTCCTTGCTGCCGCAAGGAAACTTGCTCTTAACTTTGCCCCCTTTAAAATCTGCCCCATGCTGATCGAACTGATACCTGAAGGACGAAGACTTTTCTTGAATGCTGATTATATTTGGTAAATATGAAAGGATAATTGTATTTTGCATTGTGGTTTCCTTCCTAGGTACCAACTGCTTATTTTGATAGGGCCCAAGCTAGGAGTTTTCTAAATTTGTGTTAACTAAATTCGTTTTGCATGAAGCCCCACATGCCAATGCTAATTAGAGGTTAGTTGAGGTATTCACTTGATGCACCATGCTAAATTGAAATCTTGTTATGCTGACCGATGTATGCAATTAGTCAAATTCAGTTGCTCATATTAGTGATTTGTATTGCTATAACCAAGTGCATTATAATCCAGATTTTTCGAAGATTGCGTTTCTTCCGCCGCTATGGACAGATAGTAATGTTCGTATATGTATACCATTTGATTTTGAGACTCACATATATCATGCTAGCTTTGTTAATATAGGGAAATAAATTCATTTACTTCTAATAAACTGGTGTGGTTATTCATGACTGAGAGGTCATGGTGCGTCGAAATACCGATTGTTATTAATTCCTAATGTGTCATTTGATCTGTTAATTAAGTATTGGGTATTGATTATAATGGTTATTGATTATTGATTTGAGAGATCTGACTATATTTGGATGAGGAGAACCCAACTCGGCTAAAAGGTTCACCGACCTCCGGAGTGTCCAAGTACAACTAATTAATAAAGACTGGACGCACTATCAGTAGATGGTAGTAGAGATTGATGGTTTCGCCCTTTGGGACCCCATCCGAACAATAGGCGGATTCACGTTAGAATTCTCTTTGATAAAACAAGTCGGAGAGATGATGATGCCGTAAATCCCCAATGACTTTCCCGGAATCTCGGAGCTTGCGAATGGAAGAAATGGAGGTGTGAGAATGTTTTCGGCGTTCCTAATGATAGTATGAGTGAAGTTAGGGTTTCGCGCTTGCACAGCTTATGCCGCAGATGAATTGTGAAGTTTGTGAGGATTTTAGGGGGTTACGAACTCCAATCCAAATTTTAAGGAGTGATACTCCAAAGTGTGAGAGTAGGGAAGTCGTTGAACTTCATATGTGTGTAGCCCTTTGTGCAGGAAAAATTGTCCACGTGGTTGTTGATGTTGAGACGTGCCCTGCGAGGTCAAGAGACTTTGGAGTATGTTGAAAAGTGTATGAGACACTTGATTGATGTTGTAATCTGTTTGGTTTAATAGGTTGGTCGGGCGTGGTCAACGAGTCAGTATGAATATTGAGGAATGAAAGAAAATTTTCGACTTTGAGATTTGACTAATTCTAAGGCACGCTAGAATAGTTCACTGATCAGTTGAGAGTAAAATTTGCGGGTCAAAATTTGCTTGCGAAAGTGGGAAACCGAGAAAGATGGAATAACTGCTGAGGCTAGTGAAAAATCCCTAATGTTTCTGAAGCGATTGTATTACCCTTCTTGTAGTAAACCAACAGATTTGTTTTCTTCTTTTTGGTTAGTGCTCGCGATATATTGCAGAAATTAGTTTTGAGTGAAGCTGAATGAAGGAGGACAAGCCGCGGGACTTTGTCAGCCGCAGTGTGTGGGTGTGACGTCACTAGGAGCCACGCTGGGATAGGTTGGTTGGTGAGAAGGGTCGCGCACTGATTGGACACAGTCCGTGAAACGCAATTGGTGGGGAAAGGCAAGCGAAGAGTATTCCGGGAATTAAAGTCACTTATCGATTAAATTTTTTAAGGAAAATAAAAGACGGAAAGATGAAATTCTTCAAAGCATTTAAGAGTGCCTTAAGGGGAGATGTATATATTAAAGCGAATGTAGGAGAAGAAACACCTCCTGAGGGTACGCCAGCTTACATCGTGATTGAAGAAAAGGGTGTCGCACCATGTCTTTGGTTAAAGCAATGGTGTAAATTAACAGAAAAGCATGGAAGTGTAGCGTTCCCTATCCATGGGTCATTTAATCTAAGAGTTTTGGAGAATCTAAGATTCGCGCTATACGACATGAAAGTACCTCCAAGACCCGCACAGTTTGAAGCATTAGCAATTTGGGAACTAATGGCTAGAAGACAACAACAAAAGAAATTTGAGACAAGAGTGAGAAAAGTAGAAAAGACACTAACGGTTGCTAGATGGGATAGTACGCAAAAGGTTTGGAGATCAGACGTATTGCAGGGAATTAAATTGTTCCCAGCAATTACTGACGAAGCAGAGAGGAAGGAAGGAAAGCCACCTATAAAACAAACAGGAGTCAGTCCAGAGATAGAGAAAACAACAGAAATTCAAAAAGGTCAGACGACTCAGACGATGAGGAGTTCATTATGCAATTGCTAAATGACTGCCCGCCACCATATGTGGAAAGCGAAAATGGTCCAAGCACCAGTACTGCCCCTCCAGAACCAATACAGGGTAATGTGACACCGAATTAGAGAATATCACAGAGGCAGAGCAGTTCTGATATGCCTTTTACACCACAAATACCACAAGTTCAGATGCCTTTTACACCACAAATACCACAAGTTCAGAGGATATATCCTGACGTGCCTAAATTGAAACCTGTCAATGATTATCAGCCGCAGGTTCAAAGGCACTATTGTGATGAGCATAATCTGGAAATGACTTCTGATTTAATGGCGCAGGGAGGACAGAATTATCAAAGACCGACATTGATTCCACCGGAATCAACACAAATTTTGATGCCTCAAAAGCAAATGCAAGAAGTGCTGAGGTACACTCAAATAGCAGAAAGCCAATTAGGTATGCCAGCAATGATGAACCATAATGTGGGGATTAACATGCCGCAGAATTCGGGGAACAGACAGAATCCAGACGCAATATCTCTGCCTATCACTGTAGGTCCACCAGTACCATTGTATATACAGGCAAAGCCGAATGTATGCGACCAAGGGGTAATGACACAAAATAAGACAGGAAGGAGATGCATAGAAACTACTCAAGAAATGACTCCGGTAGAAACACTGCTAAATAGATCTGGGTCCCTGTTGGAATTTAGTCCAATTCCAGCTTGTGTTCCGTGAACTGTGGTAAGGTCAGGTCCACCATTAATAGTACCGCTAACTTCAAAAACAGAAACGTTACAGAAACCATCAGTAGCAGTCAATGTAAGTGCTACATTGATGGGACTGAACGAGCAACAGCTAACACAATGGTTGAACAGCCTGAACTCCCAACAGAGTACACCCAGCAGGAAGGGAGAAGAGTATTTGAATAAAATAAGATTGGGCATGGAAGCAGACGAACTAGTAGAGGGAACGATGGGTCTGAACAGATTAGAATCATACACCGAAGAAGAGTTGAGATACATGTGCCCTAGAATTACAAGAGAAGTAAGAAGCATACATAAGAAGTTGCAAGAAATTGCAGACAGAAACAAGATCGATATAGGTAAGACCAAACAGTTGAGCAGAAGTTACAGGATAGACTTTGAGACAAAAGATTTTGAACACATGAGATCTGCGGGGATGAAACACACACCTTAAAGAGATACTGCAAAGCGCGCAGGTTTGGAGATGTCTAGACAAATGGGAGAGCAGGTGGGTTAAGAAAAAGGACAAGAAGAAAGAGTGTACCCCAAACCGGAATGAGAAAGTACAACAGAATGATGATTTAATAACCATGTTACCAATGAGAGAAACGGCAGGGGGAAAACTTGCACATGTACCGTGGCACAGGTGCGATATTCAATCCTTTATGGATGACTTCCCTAAATTAAGAGAGAAACCGATCGAATGGTATCAACAAACAGATAGATTTGTGAAACTCGCAAAATGTCTTTGGGAAGACCTGAATACTTTATTTGAAATTGTGGTTCCGGCAGATTTGTGGGAAGATTGTAAAAGGGCTGTAGGTTGGCCAACAAGTGAACCAGAAAGAGATAGAGACACAGGTGCACCATCACCTACGGTAATGAGTTTATACCATAAGGTGATTGAGCATTTGAAAACAAAGGTTGCGTCGAAAAATGTGGATTGGCAGAGAATTGACAGAACGGCACAAGAAGTTAAAGAGTCAATACATGCGAACTATGAGAGATTGTTGAAAGCATTTAAAAATTACAGTGGCACAGAGACGATTGAAGCGAAGGACATGCTCCATTTTGTGTTCAGATTTGTGGAAGGGTTGAGACCCGAGATTAGCCAGATGATTAAAATGCATTTGATTTGTTGGCAGTCAAAGTCGATCGATGAAGTATTGAATTATGCAAAATACTGCAGTGATGAGATTGAGACGAAACAGAAAAAGTTGAAGGAAAAGGTGATGGTGATGCAGTTTAGAGCAGCTCAGACAGGGTTGCAAGGTTTGCAAGGTTTTCAACAACAGTTGCCGCAGCAGCAACAGCAGGGAAATGCTATGTTTCAGCCACAGATGAGAGGCAGAGGCCAAGTAGGCTTTGTGAATAATGGTCCTGATTTAAATACGGTTGTGATTCCAAATGGTATACAGGCAATGAAGAAGGTGATGCCATGTCACACGTGCGGAATCGTCAGGAGTGCCCAATGTTGGTGCAGGAAGGTATAGATCAGCAAAACAATGATGTCAATTTATTTCAGAATATGAGAGGACCGAAAATGAGAGGTCCAAATCCAAATTTTCAAAATAATGTGAATCAGATGAAGGGTTTACAACCCGTACAACCACAGCAGGTGCAAATGCCCTGTGTACAGATGGCACAGTTGCAGCCAATGCAACAGCAGTTTTCTATGGTACCTAATCAGCAAATGCAAATACCCTTACCACCAATGAATCAGCAACAAGTAATGCTTCCTCAACAGGTCGCAGGTCAAGGAATGAATCAAAATGACACAGTACACCAATTCCCGTTACACAGTGAGAATGGAATAAACAATGAATGGGAGAGCGAAAGTTCAGATGAGGAAGGAAATTGTATGCTTGCAGCATCTTTGGAAGATGATCAAAAGGGTCCGTATGTGGAAGGAAGAGTTATGGGTCACAGCGTTTCATTCTTGGTTGACACCGGAGCTACACGCTCTACAGTCAGAAGTATCAAAGTACCAAATTTGCCACTTTCAGGGAGAACCGTTCAAGTAGTGGGAGTAGCAAATAGGTATCTGACAAACCCAATCACAGACCCAGGGCAAGTCAGAATTGGTAACTATCAAGGGTCACATAAATTTGTGGTGTGTGACTCGAGCCCGATATCACTATTAGGGAGAGACTTATTGTGTAAATTGGGATGCTCGATTATGTGCTCAAATAAGGGAATTAAAATTCAGACAAACAGTGATGAGGAAGAAGAGGACAGTTTAGGAGGGGACGAAGTGGAAACTGTCGATGAAGAGTATCCCCTGATTACTCTTTATCCTATGCTCACTGAAGCAGATATTCCTGCCGAGTTACAGGAAACAGTTGAAAGAGAAGTGTGGGATATGACAGGGAAAGAAGTAGGCTTGGTTAAAGGAGCAGAACCAGTGAAAGTGACCGTAAAACCCAATGTAAATTTTCCCCAAACTCCACAATACCATATGTCACAAGACACTCTTATGAAGGTCGCCCAACTCATTGATGAGTTTGTGAAACAGGGAGTACTGAGAGAAGTGCTAAATAGTCCATGTAATTCACCAATCATGGGATTGATAAAACCAAGTGGAAAGGTCCGAATTGTTCCAGATTTGAGAAAAATAAATGACATAATAGTCAAATGTTGTCCCGTAGTACCAAATCCAGCTGTGATAATGTTTCAAATTCCCTGTGATGCTGAGAGGTTCTCAGTCATCGATTTGTCAAAAGCATTCTTTTCTGTGCCTCTTCATGAGGACAGCCAATTTCTCTTTTGTTTCAAATTCTTGGACAGAGTCTACAGTTGGTGTCGAATTCCTCAAGGGTTTTCGGAGTCACCATCAATTTTCAATCAGGTTTTAAAGAAAGATTTGGAATCGTTGGAGTTACCTTTTGAATCAACCTTAGTACAGTATATTGACGAATTACTGATCGCATCCAAAACAGAAAATGACTGTACGGTTGACACTATTGCTTTGTTGAACCGTTTGGGAAGGAATGGACACAAAGTGTCCCCTTCGAAATTACAATTCTGCCAGAAGAAAGTGAAATATTTGGGTCACCAGATAGAGAAAGGGTCGAGAAGAATTATGAAAGAAAGAATAACAAGTGTACTTCAAATGAGTCCACCTAAAACGAGGAGGGATGTGAGAAAGTTTTTGGGAATGGTGAGCTACTGTCGCCAATGGATTCCCAATTTCTCGGCTCTAGCCAAACCTTTGCTGAAACTGACCCAGAAAGATGCGCTGGATGAAATAGTGTTGAAAAGAGATGAAATGGATGATTTTATTGAATTAAAGGAATGCATGGGCAGAGCTCCAGCTTTAGGTATGCCTGATTACACAAAGCCTTTTACATTGTTTTGTCATGAACGTGATGCATGTTCCTTGTCTGTCTTGACTCAAGCCCATGGTGGCATAAACAGACCAGTAGCATATTTTTCAGCTACTTTGGATCCAGTCGCAGCAGCCATACCAGGATGCTTGCGTGCTGTAGCAGCAGTTGATATGAGCTTAAATCAGAGGGAAGGAATAGTGATGGGACATCCTTTAACAGTCATGGTCCCTCACTCAGTCGAAATACTTTTGACACGTTCCCGAACACAGCACATGACCGGTGCTAGGCTTTCAAGGTACGAGACAATCATTTTGGGATCACCTAATGTGCAGCTGAAAAGGTGCACTACGTTGAACCCAGCAACTTTGTTTCCCAGTGAAAATGTCGAAATTGAGAACGCTGAAGACATCGAGCACGACTGTCTTCAGGTGACTGAATTTTGTACGAAACCAAGACCTGATATCAAAGACACCCGATTGAAAGAAAATGATCAAATTATTTTTGTTGATGGTTCATGTTTAAGAGATGCACTAGGGATACTGAAAGCAGGCTATGCTGTATGTACAATAACAGGTGTTCTGGAAGCATCTTGGCTTCAGGGAGTTTATTCTGCACAGGTAGCAGAACTAGTAGCCCTCACTAGAGCTTGCCAACTTTCCGCATTAATGAAAGTCACCATTTACACTGACAGTCAGTACGGATTTGGAATAGTGCATGATTTTGGACAATTGTGGTCACAGAGAGGCTTCATGACCTCTTCAGGATCACCAGTGAAGAATGGTGAAAGAATAAGAGAATTGTTACATGCCATCCAGTTACCAGGAGAAGTAGCAGTGGTAAAATGCAGTGCACACTTGAAATCACAAGACTTCATTTCTTTGGGAAATGGATATGCAGATCAAGTCGCAAGGTTTTACGCATTGAACTGTATATTGCTCAGAGACGAATGGAACTTGATAAATGAGGCAGAACTTGAACGAAGTGAAGCCTTTGCTCTAAAGGTTGTGGATACAATCGAATAATTGAAATTCCTACAGAATAATATCAGTAAAGATGAGAAACTCTCATGGAGCAAACTACAATGTATAAAGAAACCAGATGATTTGTGGGTTTCAAGTGAAGGGAGATTGGTTCTACCAGACAGTCTTTTAACGCAATTGGCCAGGTTGTATCATGGACAAGCCCACCTTGGAAGGGATGCCATGATTAGATTATTCAAAATTGATTGGTTTAATTCCAAATTCCGCCAAGTTGCTGAAGCAGTTTGCCATTGTTGCGTCATTTGCCAACAAATGAACGCAGGGAAGGGAACAGTACTAAATTTGAGCCATATTGCAAGAGCAGGTGGTCCATTCAGCAGGATGCAAATGGATTTCATTGAGATGCCTATAGATGCAGGCTTGAAATATGTGTTGGTGATTGTGTGCATTTTTAGTCACTGGATTGAAGCATACCCCACACGCAGAAATGACAGCCTCACAGTTGCAAAACTACTCTTGAGAGAACTAATACCACGTTTCGGATTCCCGATCTCTTTAGAATCAGATAGGGGAAGTCACTTCATTAACGAAGTAATCAAATTACTGTGTGCATCATTGAACATTGAACAAAAATTGCATTGTAGCTACCGCCCTGAAGCATCAGGACTAGTGGAGCAAATGAATGGCACGCTGAAATCAAGAATGGCGAAAATTTGTGCATCCACAAACTTGAAATGGCCTGACGCATTGCCTTTGGTGTTAATGTCAATGAGAAACACACCTGATAGAAAGACTGGACTATCGCTGCATGAGATCCTCATGGGCAGAGCCATGAGACTCCCAGCAGTCCCTGCAAATGCACTTGTAAATATTACCGATGATATGGTATTGGACTACAGCAATGGTCTGGCTGATGTGGTCAGCTCTTTTTCTCACCAGGTGGAGGCAACCACCTTGCCACCGATCCAAGGTCCAGGACACGCCCTGAAAGCAGGTGACTGGGTCGTGGTAAAGAAACACGTGAGGAAGTCGTGTCTGGAACCCCGTTGGAAAGGACCTTTCCAAGTGATTCTGACAACTACCACCGCTGTGAAATGTGCAGGAGTTCCCAACTGGATTCACGCCAGTCACACGAAAAGGGTGACGTGCCCCACAGAAGAGGAAGTTGAAGCGCTGAAATCACCTGCGACTGACAAGAGAGTACCAGGCATCTAGACAGGACAAAGAGAATCTGGAGGCGAACAAGCAGAAATAGAGGAAGGGGAAATATTTTCTGAGGAAGAAACAGCTGATCCATTTGAGGAGAACCGAGGAGAGGCCTCAGGAAGTGACAAAGATCCCGAAGGTGTCAAAGAGCCTGCGACAGGTGAAGGAGCAGGAGAGCCTGATCAGAGGAGGGCTGTCCCAGAAGCAGACGATACAGGAAAAGAAAAAGAAAACTTGATTGACCTCCTAGGGGGAGAACACAAGACGGGACAGGGTGAAATTGTTCAAACTCTTCCAGAACCGGTTGCAGGTCCATCAAGTGAAAACAGTGCGAAACGGAGACAAAGCATATCGCCAGTGGAATTAAGGACTAAAGAAATATTAAACGAAAGTGAAGGGCCAAAGTTGAAGGAGAAAAGAAAAGAAGTGTCTGTCGCAATAATATCACCAAGTGAAGAAAAAGACACAGCCAAAGAACAGGACGTCAGCAAAAGAGAATCAAAAGGTGATGCAAAATTGAAGAGGAAAAGAATACCGAGCAGAAGATATTCTGGTCCGGAGTGAGCATACATAGCCACTAACGATTGGTCAGACGAATTCCTATCTCTCAATCTTGAGAACGAAGAAGCAGAACGACATTTTGGTACCTGAAAAGTGAAATTCCATGAAACATTACCGAATAAGACATTGACAACTTGATTGACTTTGAAACCGATCTTGAGACAAAGCTGCTAAACCGATAAGAGACTAAGCTGCTAAAGAAAACCGTGTGAACATTGAACTCGTTCAGCTTTATATATATATCTGCAAATTTGATTTGATAAAGTGTCTTCAACTTTCTGATTCTATATAGATCATGTCAGGCAGTACTACAAAAGGACACAAAATGAAATGTTGTAAATACATGTGGATAGGTCTAATAACTGCATGTATTCTAATAATTATAGGAATAGTTCTTGGAATGCATTGAGAGAATGAAAGAGACGCGAATGGTGCTTCTACTTCTAAACCTACTACTGAATTAACTCCTCAGCAGAAACTCGAACAAGACGAGAAATATCTACACGACAAGAAAGAATTGTCCTCAAACGTTTTCTATCACTTGCTGAATGAGTATGTTGAGACAATGGATGCGAAAGATTGTTATCTGTGCACACAAATACCTACCTCAGTAAAAGAAAGAGTGACATATCATAGCATGCCTCTTACGTATGGAATTTCATGTAGTTTATTAATGACAAGATTTTATGGGCAGGAGTATATTCACTACTTTTATTCGAATCATGATGTTGTATTTGCATATGTCCCTATAATTGAGTACCTGAGTAAAGTAGCAGGAGATTATTATATAAAATTAGTTAGGGGTTTCTTTGATCCATTATCACCTTTTCACACAGCTTACGCTCACAGAGAAAACCTTACATGCTTGTTTTCACCAATAGAGAAAAGTTTTTTAGATCACACTGACGATAGGAGGAAGGTGGGGAAGGAGAAATTAGAAAGGGAATTACACAAAAGGACATGTGTAGATAACTATGCTTTTGCCGCGATAAAAACACAAGGGAAACTAGCTTTAGATGCAATACACGTAGGGAGGCTTTGTATATATAGACCTAAATCATATTATGACACAATCTTTGTGGGAACGAGTGAATGTAAACATACGTTTTCGTTTCAAGCTAAGTGGACGTTCCTGCTGAATGGACAAGACCCAGTTATTCCAGGGGTATATTATATTTGTGGACTTAACGCCTATTATCGTCTTCCAAAAGGATGGTATGGGAGATGTTATTTGGAAATAGTATTTCCAAAGATTTATCAATTGGATGACTTAAAGAATTTTCCAAGGCTGTCTGAATCACATCATGTTCAGAAAAGGGAGACAGCTTCTGGTGTGGTAGGAGATATATTTGGAGCAATGATTCCTTCAGTAGGAGTCATATTGAATTCAATTAAAATACGAAAGTTGTCTACTATTGTGGATAACGTGTGGACAAAGTTCTCAGGAGCTATAATCCTGATGGATGCTGAACTTGCTGCAGAAAGAGCTATGACTCTTCAAAATTGGCTTGCTTTGGACATTCTTTTAGCAAAAGATGGCCTCGTTTGCAAAATGCTTAGTGCACGTCACTGTTGTTCTTATATTCCAGACAACAGTGGGCAAATTAGAAAAATGCTTAAAAATTTAACAAACAAGTGTACAGATTTGAAAGAATTGAAGGAACCAGGAGTATGGGAAAAGGTTGGAAAAGGATTTAGGGCCAGATGTAGCAAAGAAACATTTTGCGAGTTGTAAATAGCGAGTCATATCGACTCGCTATTTGCAACTCGCAAAATGTTATGCAGAACGGTGTCTCAGACACCGTCTGCGAGTCGGTATGGGGTCGCAATGACCCACCTCATGAATATTCATGAGGTGGGTCGCAAATTGCGGCCCCATACCGACTATGGGCACTCACGGGTATGGAGGCCTGCTGTAGTCAGCAGACCTCCGTGTTCGTGACTGCTTTAAATAAAGCAGTTTTTTTTTTTTAAGTGTAGCCCGTTTTCCTTAAAGGAAAACGAGCTGCACTTAAAAAAAAAACTGAAACCTTTAGTTTCGGTAATTTTTCAGGGCAGGGAGTGGTCCCTTGGACCACTCCCTGCCCTGAATTTTTTTTTTTGGGACCAGTCACAAACTGGAAGGGGTCCCATGGGGACCCCTTCCAATTTGCGAGTGGGTTACCATCCACTTGAAGTGGATGGTAACTGCAACACCATGCGGTCGCAAATGGTATTGCATACCACTAGGAATCGCAAATAGGAAGGGAACACCCCTTCCTATTTGCGATTCTGAAATGCATTTTGCGAGTCGGTCCGACTCGCAGAATGCATTTCTGCATAGGAAAATGCGATTTGCAACTCGCAAACGGCAGTTTTTGCCGTTTGCGAGTTGCAAATCCTTTCCTACATCTGGCCCCTACTTCCGTGGGAAATTGGCTCAGCAACATTTGGAACGGACTTTTATTGAAAATAGTAAAAGGTATAGTAATAATATTAATTTGCTTATTAGGTATTTGGGGAATATGGAAAGCTATTAAAATACTGAAAACAAGAAACAAAAGGAGAAGAGAAGAGAAAGAACAAAATAAAATGGTAGAAATATACAGAGAAAAATCAAAGGGAACCAAAAGAAAGAGGGAATTGACTAAAGTGCCAAATTACTAAAACAGAATTTTAATGGAATAAAATTTGTGGTGGAAGATTTGATGTGATGACATAATTAGTCATCAGAGGAGGGATTGATGACGCAGAAAAGAAGGACTAACAAATATTCATATATTATGTAACCAAAATCGTATAAGGTAGTGTAATTTTAGCAAAGAAAAATAATGTACGTGGGAAATTGTGCCCACGGGGTAGTTCGCCGTTATTATAAACGGGCTTAATTAATCATGAAGAATTGAAAATGTAGTAATCCGTCATAATTGCAAATGTATTCCATGATTTTCTTGTTGAAACTGTTATATGCTTAGCTTAAATTTAGCAGAGGCTTTGGCCTAGTTGCCTGGTCTCAACTTTTAACTGCGTGGTTTTTACTTGCATTAACAAAGACATTATTTTACTTTAAGGCTGTATTCTTCCAGTAGAGATGACTAATACACTTATCTCAAGGTTTCATGCTAGGCTGGTTTCATCCTCTTTGATGCAAGGTCAGTTTCTGCAGGTGCAGACAATAAAGGCACTAAGATAAAATTAATTGGCAAACTTTGTTGCAACTTGTGTTCCAAGGCCCCAAGGACGCCTTATGCATAAATGAGTACTAGGAGAAAGACACTATTCATTGGTCAAAAGGAAGCCACCCTATGAACCCTCCAATGGAAGACCCTGAAGAATTTGGAATGTTTCTTACTTAAACCCACTGGACAAAGAGAAGTCAGCCATTTTCTTTGATGCCAATTTTGAAGCCAAATGCCAGACACCATCTTAGGTGACATCTTGATGCCCTTTTCTCTATTCCAGAGAAAGAGACTTTGAGAATTCTCACCCTAGAGACTTTAAGTTTAATTTGCCCCGTCTTGCCCATGCAGTAACTTTTACCCCATTCTCCTTGCTGCGACAAGGAAACTTGCTCTTAACTTTGCCCCCTTTAAAATCTGCCCCATGCTGTTCGAACCGATACCTGAAGGACGAAGCCTTTCTTGAATGCTGATTCTATTTGGGAAATATGAAAGGATAATTGTATTATGCATTGTGGTTTCCTTCCTAGGTACCAACTACTTATTTTGATAGGGCCCAAGCTAGGAGTTTTCTAAATTTGTGTTAACTAAATTCGTTTTGCATGAAGCCCCACATGCCAATGCTAATTAGAGGTTAGTTGAGGTATTCACTTGATGCACCATGCTAAATTGAAATCTTGTTATGCTGACCGATGTATGCAATTAGTCAAATTCAGTTGCTCATATTAGTGATTTGTATTGCTATAACCAAGTGCATTATAATCCAGATTTTGCGAAAATTGTGTTTCTTCCGCCGCTATGGACAGATAGTAATGTTTGTATATATATACCATTTGATTTTGAGACTCACATATATAATGCTAGCTTTGTTAATATAGGGAAATAAATTCATTAACTTCTAATAAACTGGTGTGGTTATTCATGACTAAGAGGTCATGGTGCGTTGAAATACCGATTGTTATTAATTCCTAATGTGTCGTTTGATCTGTTAATTAAGTATTGGGTATTGATTATAATGGTTATTGATTATTGATTTGAGAGATCCGACTATATTTGGATAAGGAGAACCCAACTCGGCTAAAAGGTTCACCGACCTCCGGCGTGTCCAAGTACAAGTAATTTATAAAGACTGGACGCGCTATCAGTAGATGGTAGCAGAGATTGATGGTTTCGCCCTTTGGGACCCCATCCGAACAATAGGCGGATTCACGTTAGAATTTTCTTTGATAAAACAAGTCGGAGAGATGATGATGCCGTAAATCCCCAATGACTTTCCCGGAATCTCGGAGCTTGCGAATGGAAGAAATGGAGGTGTGAGAATGTTTTCGGCGTTCCTAGTGATAGTATGAGTGAAGTTAGGGTTTCACGCTTGCACAGCTTATGCCGCAGATGAATTGTGAAGTTTGTGAGGAATTTAGGGGGTTATGAACTCCAATCCAAAATTTTAGAGGAGTGATACTCCAAAGTGTGAGAGTAGGGAAGTCGTCGAACTTCATATGTGTGTAGCGCTTTGTGCAGGAAAAATTGTCCATGTGGTTGTTGATGTTGAGACGGGCCCTGCGAGGTCAAGAGACTCCGGAGTATGTTGAAAAGTGTATGAGACACTTGATTGATGTTGTAATCTGTTCGGTTTAATAGGTTGATCGGGCGTGGTCAACCAGTCAGTATGAATATTGAGGAATGAAAGAAAATTTTCGACTTTGAGATTTGACGAATTCTAAGGCACACTAGAATAGTTCATTGATCAGTTGAGAGTAAAATTTGCGGGTCAAATTTTGCTGGCGAAAGTGGGAAACCAAGAAAGATGGAATAACTGCTGAGGCTAGTGAAAAATCCCTAATGTTTCTGAAGCGATTGTATTACCCTTCTTGTAGTAAACCGACAGATTTGTTTTCTTCTTTTTGGTTAGTGCTCGCGATGTATTGCAGAAATTAGTTTTGAGTGAAGCTGAATGAAGGAGGACAAGCTGCGGGACTTTGTCAGCCGCAGTGTGTGGGTGTGACGTCACTAGGAGCCACGCTGGGATAGGTTGGTTGGTGAGAAGGGTCGCGCACGGATTGGACACAGTCTGTGAAACGCGATTGGTGGGGAAAGGCAAGCGAAGAGTATTCCGGGAATTAAAGTCACTTATCAATTAAATTTTTTAAGGAAAATAAAAGACGAAAAGATTAAATTTTTCAAAGCATTTAAGAGTGCCTTAAGGGGAGATGTATATATTAAAGCGAATGTAGGAGAAGAAACACCACCTGAGGGTACGCCAGCTTACATCGTGATTGAAGAAAAGGGTGTCGCACCATGTCTTTGGTCAAAGCAATGGTGTAAATTAACAGAAAAGCATGGAAGTGTAGCGTTCCCTATCCAAGAGTTTTGGAGAATCTAAGATTCACGCTATACGACATGAAAGTACCTCCAAGACCCGCACAGTTTGAAGCATTAGCAATTTGGGAACTAATGGCTAGAAGACAACAACAAAAGAAATTTGAGACAAGAGTGAGAAAAGTAGAAAAGACACTAGCGGATGCTAGATGGGATAGTACGCAAAAGGTTTTGAGATCAGACGTATTGCAGGGAATTAAATTGTTCCCAGCAGTTACTGACGAAGCAGAGGCGGAAGGAAGGAATGCCACCTATAAAACAAACAGGAGTCAGTCCAGAGATAGAGAAAACAACAGAAATTCAAAAAGGTCAGGCGAGTCAGACGATGAGGAGTTAATTATGCAATTGCTAAATGACCGCCCGCCACCATATGTGGAAAGCGAAAATGGCCCAAGCACCAGTACTGCCCCTCCAGAACCAATACAGGGTAATGTGACACCGAATTTGAGAATATCACAGAGGCAGAGCAGTTCTGATATGCCTTTTACACCACAAATACCACAAGTTCAGAGGATATATCCTGACGTGCCTAAATTGAAACCTGTCAATGATTATCAGCCGCAGGTTCAAAGGTGCTATTGTGATGAGCATAATCTGGAAATGACTTCTGATTTAATGGTGCAGGGAGGACAGAATTATCAAAGACCGACATTGATTCAAGCGGAATCAACACAAATTTTGATGCCTCAAAAGCAAATGCAAGAAGTGCTGAGGTACACTCAAATAGCAGAAAGCCAGTTAGGTATGCCAGCAATGATGAACCATAATGTGGGGATTAACATGCCACAGAATTCGGGGAACAGACAGAATCCAGACGCAATATCTCTGCCTATCACTGTAGGTCCGCCAGTACCATTGTATATACAGGGAAAGCCGAATGTATGCGACCAAGGAGTAATGACACAAAATAAGACAGGAAGGAGATGCATAGAAAATACTCAAGAAATGTCTCCGGTAGGAACACTGCTAAATAGATCTGGGTCCCTATTGGAATTTAGTCCAATTCCAGCTTGTGTTCCGTCAACTGTGGTAAGGTCAGGTCCACCATTAATAGTACAGCTAACTTCAAAAACAGAAACGTTACAGAAACCATCAGTAACAGTCGATGTAAGTGCTACATTGATGGGACTGAACGCGCAACAGCTAACACAATGGTTGAACAGCCTGAACTCCCAACAGAGTACACCCAGCGGGAAGGAAGAAGAGTATTTGAATAAAATAAGATTGGGCATGGAAGCAGACGAACTAGTAGAGGGAACGATGGGTCTGAACAGGTTAGAATCATACACCGAAGAAGAGTTGAGATACATGTGCCCTAGAATTACAAGAGAAGTAAGCAGCATACATAAGAAGTTACAAGAAATTGCAGACAGAAACAAGATCGATATAGGTAAGACCAAACACTTGAGCAGACGTTACAGGTTACACTTTGAGGCAAAAGATTTTGAACACATGAGATCTGAGGGGATGAAAACACACCTTAAAGAGATACTGCAAAGTGTGCAGGTTTGGAGATGTCTAGACAAATGGGAGAGCAAGTGGGTTAAGAAAAAGGACAAGAAGAAAGAGAGTACCCCAGACCGGAATGAGAAAGTACAACAGAAAGATGATTTGATCACCATGTTACCAATGAGAGAAACGGCAGGGGGAAAACTTGTACATGTACCATGGCACAGGTGCGATATTGAATCCTTTACGGATGATTTCCCTAAATTAAGAGAGAAACCGATCGAATGGTATCAACAAACAGATAGATTTGTGAAACTCGCAAAATGTCTTTGGGAAGACCTGAATACTTTATTCGAAATTGTGGTTCCGGCAAATTTGTGGGAAGATTGTAAAAGGGCTGTAGGATGGCCAACAAGTGAACCAGAAAGAGATAGAGACACAGGTGCACCATCGCCTACGGTAATGAGTTTATACCATAAGGTGATTGAGCATTTGAAAACAAAGGTTGCGTCGAAAAATGTGGATTGGCAGAGAATTGACAGAACGGCACAAGAAGTTAGAGTCAATACATGCGTACTATGAGAGATTGTTGAAAGCATTTAAAAATTACAGTGGCACAGAGACGATTGAAGCGAAGGACATGCTCCATTTTGTGTTCAGATTTGTGGAAGGGTTGAGACCCGAGATTAGCCAGATGATTAAAATGCATTTGATTTGTTGGCAGTCAAAGTCGATCGATGAGGTATTGAATTATGCAAAATACTGCAGTGATGAGATTGAGACGAAACAGAAAAAGTTGAAGGAAAAGGTGATGGTGATGCAGCTTAGAGCAGCTCAGACAGGGTTGCAAGGTTTGCAAGGTTTTCAACAACAGTTGCCGCAGAAGCAACAGCAGGGAAATGCTATGTTTCAACCACAGATGAGAGGCAGAGGCCAAGGAGGCTTTGTGAATAATGGTCCTGTTTTAAATACGGTTGTGATTCTAAATGGTATACAGGCAATGAAGAAGGTGATGCCATGTCACACGTGCGGAATCGTCGGGCATTGGAAACGGGAGTGCCCAATGTTGGTGCAGGAAGGTGTAGGTCAGCAAAACAATGATGTCAATTCATTTCAGAATATGAGAGGACTGAAAATGAGAGGTCCAAATCCAAATTTTGAAAATAATGTGAATCAGATGCAGGGTTTACAACCCGTACAACCACAGCAGGTGCAAATGCCCTGTGTACAGATGGCACAGTTGCAGCCAATGCAACAGCAGTTTTCTATGGTACCTAATCAGCAAATGCAAATACCCTTACCACCAATGAATCAGCAACAAGTAATGCTTCCTCAACAGGAATGAATCAAAATGGCACAGTACACCAATTCCCGTTACACAGTGAGAATGGAATAAACAATGAATGGGAGAGTGAAAGTTCAGATAAGGAGGGAAATTGTATGCTTGCAGCATCTTTGGAAGATGATCAAAAGGGTCCATATGTGGAAGGAAGAGTTATGGGTCACAGCGTTTCATTCTTGGTTGACACCGGAGCTACACGCTCTACAGTCAGAAGTATCAAAGTACCAAATTTGCCACTTTCAGGGAGAACCGTTCAAGTAGTGGGAGTAGCAAATAGGTATCTGACAAACCCAATCACAGACCCAGGGCAAGTCAGAATTGGTAACTATCAAGGGTCACATAAATTTGTGGTGTGTGACTCGAGCCCGATATCACTATTAGGGAGAGACTTATTGTGTAAATTGGGATGCTCGATTATGTGCTCAAATAAGGGAATTAAAATTCAGACAAACAGTGATGAGGAAGAAGAGGACAGTTTAGGAGGGGACGAAGTGGAAACTGTCGATGAAGAGTATCCCCTGATTACTCTTTATCCTATGCTCACTGAAGCAGATATTCCTGCCGAGTTACAGGAAACAGTTGAAAGAGAAGTGTGGGATATGACAGGGAAAGAAGTAGGCTTGGTTAAAGGAGCAGAACCAGTGAAAGTGACCGTAAAAGCCAATGTAAATTTTCCCTAAACTCCACAATACCATATGTCACAAGACACTCTTATAAAGGTCGCCCAACTCATTGATGAGTTTGTGAAACAGGGAGTACTGAGAGAAGTGCTAAGTAGTCCATGTAATTCACCAATCATGGGATTGATAAAACTGAGTGGAAAGGTCCGAATCTTTCAAGATTTGAGAAAAATAAATGACATAATAGTCAAATGTTGTTCCGTAGTACCAAATCCAGCTGTGATTATGTTTCAAATTCCCTGTGATGCTGAGTGGTTCTCAGTCATCGATTTGTCGCAAGCATTCTTTTCTGTGCCTCTTCATGAGGACAGACAATTTCTCTTTTGTTTCAAATTCTTGGACAGAGTCTACAGTTGGTGTCGAATTCCTCAAGGGTTTTCGGAGTCACCATCAATTTTCAATCAGGTTCTAAAGAAAGATTTGGAATCGCTGGAGTTACCTTTTGAATCAACCTTAGTACAGTATATTGACGAATTACTGATCGCATCCAAGACTGAAAATGACTGTACGGTTGACACTATTACTCTGTTGAACCATTTGGGAAGGAATGGACACAAAGGGGGTCATTCCGACCCTGGCGGCCGGCGGTGTGTTGGCGGTAACACCGCCAACAGGCTGGCGGTGTTCCGCCAGCAATTCTGACCGTGGTGGAAAAGCCACGGTCAGACCGCCGGCCCCTCCACTTTCCCGCCAGGCTTCCGCTGCCCTGGGGATTATGAGTCCCCGACCGCCAGCCTGTCCGTGGCGGTAAACACCGTCATTGAAAGGCTGGCGGTAAGGGGACTGGGGGTGCCCCTGGGGGCCCCTGCACTGCCCATGCACTTGGCATGGGCAGTGCAGGGGCCCCCAGGCATAGCCCCATCGCGCATATCACTGCCCGAATTTCGGGCAGTGAAATGTGCGACGGGTGCTACTGCACCCGCTGCACATCAACATTGCCGCCGGCTCTATTACGAGCCGGCGGCAATGTTGATGTGCCATTTCCGCTGGGCCAGCGGACTGTAACGCTGTTACCGTCCGCTGGCCCAGCGGAAATGTCGGAATAGGGAGGCATGAATACCGCCGGCAATGGCGGTATTCTGTCTCCCCCGGCCTCGGCGGTCTGAAGAAAAGACCGCCGAGGTCGGAATGACCACCAAAGTGTCCCCTTCGAAATTACAATTCTACCAGAAGAAAGTGAAATATTTGGGTCACCAGATAGAGAAAGGGTCGAGAAGAAATATGAAAGAAAGAATAACAAGTGTACTTCAAATGAGCCAATGGTTCCCAATTTCTCGGCTCTAGCCAAACCTTTGCTGAAACTGACCCAAAAAGATGCGCTGGATGAAATAGTGTTGAAAAGAGATGAAATGGATGCTTTTATTGAATTAAAGGAATGCATGTGCAGAGCTCCAGCTTTAGGTATGCCTGATTACACAAAGCCTTTTACATTGTTTTGTCATGAACGTGATGCATGTTCCTTGTCTGTCTTGACTCAAGCCCATGGTGGCATAAACAGACCAGTAGCATATTTTTCAGCTACTTTGGATCCAGTCGCAGCAGCCTTACCAGGATGCTTGCGTGCTGTAGCAGCAGTTAGTATAAGCTTAAATCAGAGGGAAGGAATAGTGATGGGACATCCTTTAACAGTCATGGTCCCTCACTCAGTCGAAATACTTTTGGCACGTTCCCGAACACAGCACATGACCGGTGCTAGGCTTACAAGTTACGAGACAATAATTTTGGGATCACCTAGGGGCATATTTATACTCCGTTTGCGCCGAATTTGCGTCGTTTTTTTCGACGCAAATTCGACGCAAAACTAACTCCATCTTTATACTTTGGCGTTAGACGCGTCTAGCGCCAAAGTTCATGGAGTTAGCGTCATTTTTTTGCGTGAACACCTTCCTTGCGTTAATGATATGCAAGGTAGGCGTTCCCGTCTTAAAAAATGACTGCGATGCATATGCGTCGTATTTATACTCCCGGGCAAAAATGACGCCCAGGAGTGGGTGGGACTAAAAAACCCGTATTTGCGCCGGATGTTTGCGCCTGGGTCAGGGCAGGCGTTAAGGGACCTGTGGGCTCAGAATGAGCCCAGAGGTGCCCTCCCCTGCCCCCAGGGACACCCCCTGCCACCCTTGCCCACCCCAGGAGGACACCCAAGGATGGAGGGACCCACCCCAGGGACATTAAGGTAAGTCCAGGTAAGTTTTTTTTTTTTTTTTTGTGGCATAGGGGGCCTGATTTGTGCCCCCCTACATGCCACTATGCCCAATGACCATGCCCAGGGGACAGAAGTCCCCTGGGCATGGCCATTGGGCAAGGGGGCATGACTCCTGTCTTTGCTAAGACAGGAGTCATTTCAATGGGGGATGGGCGTCGTACAAAAATGGCGCAAATCGGGTTGTGGCGATTTTTTTGCCTCAGCCTGACTTGCACCATTTCTGGACGCCCATACGCCATTTTCCCCCTACGCCGGCGCTGCCTGGTGTACGTCTTTTTTTTTAACGCACACCAGACAGCGCCGGCGGCTAACGCCGGCTAACGTCATTCAATAAATACGGCGCCCGCATGGCGCTTCAGAATGGCGTTAGCCGGCGGTAATTTTTTTGATGCAAAACTGCGTTGGCGCTGTTTTGCGTCAAAAAGTATAAATATGGGCCCTAATGTGCAGCTGAAAAGGTGCACTACGTTGAACCCAGCAACTTTGTTTCCCAGTGAAAATGTTGAAATTGAGAACGCTGAAGACATCGAGCACGACAGTCTTCAGGTGACTGAATTTTGTACAAAACCAAGACCTGACATCAAAGACACCCGATTGGAAGAAAATGATCAAATTATTTTTGTTGATGGTTCATGTTTAAGAGATGCACTAGGGATACTGAAAGCAGGATATGCTGTATGTACAATAACGGGTATTCTGGAACCATCTTTGCTTCAGGGAGTTCATTCTGCACAGGTAGCAGAACTAGTAGCCCTCACTAGAGCTTGCCAACTTTCCGCATTCATGAAAGTCACCATTTACACTGACAGTGAGTACGGATTTGGAATAGTGCATGATTTTGGACAATTGTGGTCACAGAGAGGCTTCATGATCTCTTCAGGACCACCAGTGAAGAATGGTGAAAGAATAAGAGAATTGTTACATGCCATCCAGTTACCAGGAGAAGTAGCAGTGGTAAAATGCAGTGCTCACTCGAAATCACAAGACTTCGGGCCAGATGTAGCAACCCGTTTGCGAGTCGCAAACGGCGAAATTCGCCGTTTGCGAGTCGCAAACGTGGGTTTGGCATGCAGAAATGCATATTGCGAGTCGTTACCGACTCGCAATATGCATTTGCGACTCGCAAATAGGAAGGGGTGTTCCCTTCCTATTTGCGAGTCGCTGTTGGATGCAATACCATTTGCGACCGCGTACGCGGTCGCAAATGGCATCGCAGTTACCATCCACTTCAAGTGGATGGTAACCCACTCGCAAATTGGAAGGGGTCCCCATGGGACCCCTTCCAGTTTGTGACTGGACCCCAAAATATTTTTTCAGGGCAGGGAGTGGTCAAAGGGACCACTCCCTGCCCTGAAAAAATACCGAAACAAAAGGTTTTGGTTTTTTTGCAGTGCAGCTCGTTTTCCTGTCAGGAAAACGGGCTACACTTCAAAAAAAAAAAACTGCTTTATTTAAAAGCAGGTCGCGAACATGGAGGTCTGCTGACGTCAGCAGGCCTCCATGTTAGCGAGTGCCTATACTCGCAATGGGGCCGCAATTTGCGACCCACCTCATGAATATTCATGAGGTGGGTCATTGCGACCCCATTGCGAGTCGCAGTCGGTGTCTGAGACACCGTACTGCATAGCAAATTGCGACGCAATTTTGCTTTTTGCTACATCTGGCCCTTCGTTTCTTTGGGAAATGGAAATGCAGATCAAGCGCAAGATTTTGCGCATTGAACTGTATATTGCTCAGAGACAAATGGAACTTGATAAATGAGCCAGAACTTGAACCAAGTGAAGCCTTTGCTCTAAAGGTTGTAGATACAATCGAAGAATTGAAATTCCTACAGAATAATGTCAGTAAAGATGAGAAACTCTCATGGAGCAAACTACAATGCATAAAGAAACCAGATGATTTGTGGGTTTCAAGTGAAGGGAGATTGGTTCTACCAGACAGTCTTTTAACGCAATTGGCCACGTTGTATCATGGACAAGCCCACCTTGGAAGGGATGCCATGATTGGATTATTAAAAATTGATTGGTTTAATCCCAAATTCCGTCAAGTTGCTGAAGCAGTTTGCCATTGTTGCGTCATTTGCAAACAAATGAACGCAGGGAAGGGAACAGTAGTAAATTTGACCCACATTGGAAGAGCAGGTGGTCCATTCAGCAGGATGTGAATGGATTTCATTGAGATGCCTATGCATGCAGGCTTGAAATATGTGTTGGTGATTGTGTGCATTTTTAGTCACTGGATTGAAGCATACCCTACACGCAGAAATGACAGCCTCGCAGTTGCAAAACTACTCTTGAGAGAACTAATACCACGTTTCGGATTCCCAATCTCTTTAGAATCAGATAGGGGAAGTCACTTCAATAACGAAGTAATCAAATTACTGTGTGCAGCATTGAACATTGAACAAAAATTGCATTGTAGCTACCGCCCTGAAGCATCCGGACTAGTGGAGCAAATGAATGGCACGCTGAAATCAAGAATGGCGAAAATATGTTCATCCACAAACTTGAAATGGCCTGACGCATTGCCTTTGGTGTTAATGTCAATGAGAAACACACCTGATAGAAAGACTGGACTATCGCTGCATGAGATCCTCATGGGCAGAGCCATGAGACTCCCAGCAGTCCCTGCAAATGTACTTGTAAATATTACCAATGATATGGTATTGGACTACTGCAAAGGTCTGGCTGATGTGGTCAGCTCTTTTTCTCACCAGGTGGAGGCAACCACCTTGCCACCGATCCAAGGTCCAGGACACGCCCTGAAAGCAGGTGACTGGGTCGTGGTAAAGAAACATGTGAGGAAGTCGTGTCTGGAACCCCATTGGAAAGGACCTTTCCAAGTGATTCTGACAACTACCACCGCTGTGAAATGTGCAGGAGTTCCCAACTGGATTCACGCCAGTCACACGAAAAGGGTGGCGTGCCCCACAGAAGAGGAAGTTAAAGCACTGAAATCACCTTCGACTGACAAGAGAGTTCCAGGCATCGAGACAGGACAAAGAGAATCTGGAGGCGAACAAGCAGAAATAGAGGAAGGGGAAATATTTTCTGAGGAAGAAACAGCTGATCCATTTGAGGAGAACCGAGGAGAGGCCTCAGGAAGTGACAAAGATCCTGAAGGTGACAAAGAGCCGGCGACAGGTGAAGGAGCAGGAGTGCCTGATCAGAGGAGGGCTGTCCCAGAAGCAGACTATACAGGAAAAGAAAAAGAAAACCTGATTGACCTCGTAGGGGGAGAAGACAAGACGGGACAGAGTGAAATTGTTCAAACTCTTCCAGAACCGGTTGCAGGTCCATCAAGTGAAAACAGTGCGAAACGGAGACAAAGCATATCGCCAGTGGAATTAAGGACTAAAGAAATATTAAACGAAAGTGAAGGGCCAAAGTTGAAGGAAAAAAAGAAAAGCAGTGTCTGTCGCAATAATATCACCAAGTGAAGAAAAAGACACAGCCAAAGAACAAGATATCAGCAAGAGAGAATCAAAAGGTGATGCAAAATTGAAGAGGAAAAGAATACCGAGCAGAAGATATTCTAGTCCGGAGTGGGCATACATAGCCACTGACGATTGGTCAGACGAATTTCTTTCTCTCAATCTTGAGAACGAAGAAGCAGAACGACATTTTGGTACCTGAAAAGTGAAATTCCATGAAACATTACCGAATAAGATATTGACAACTTGATTGACTTTGAAACCGATCTTGAGACAAAGCTGCTAAACCGATAAGAGACTAAGGGGGTCATTCTGACCTTGGCGGTCCATGACCGCCATGGCGGAGTGCGGCGGAAGCACCGCCAACAGGCTGGCGGTGCTTCCTGGGCGATTCTGACCGCGGCGGTAAAGCCGCGGTCGGAAAAGGGGAGCCGGCGGTTTCCCGCCGGTTTCCCGCTGGCCCAGGGATCCCGCCATGGCGGCGCTGCTTGCAGCACCGCCATGGGGATTCCGACCCCCTTACCGCCAGCCTGTTTCTGGCGGTGTCCACCGCCGGAACCAGGATGGCGGGAATGGGTGCCGTGGGGCCCCCTAATAGGGCCCCACAATGATTTTCACTGTCTGCTTAGCAGACAGTGAAAATCGCGACGGGTACCACTGCACCCGTCGCACCCCTTCAACTCCGTCAGCTCCATTCCGAGCCGGCTTCATTGTTGAAGGGGCTGTTCCGCTGGGCCGGCCGGCGGTCTCCTGGCGGTCACCCGCCGGCGCAGCGGGAAAGCCGGAATGACCGCCGCGGTCTTTTGACCGCGGTGCGGTCTTTCGGCGGGAACCGCTTGGCGGGCGGCGACCACCGACCGCCGCGGTCAGAATGACCGCCTAAGCTGCTAAAGAAAACCGTGTGAACATTGAACTCGTTCAGCTTTATATATATCTGCAAATTTGATTTGATAAAGTGTTTTCAACTTTCTGATTCTATATAGATCATGTCAGGCAGTACTACAAAAGGACACAAAATGAAATGTTGTAAATACATGTGTATAGGTCTAATAACTGCATCTATACTAATAATTATAGCAATAGTTCTTGGAATGCATGGAGAGAATGAAAGAGACGCGAATGGTGCTTCTACTTCTAAACCTACTACTGAATTAATTCCTCAGCAGAAACTCTGAATGAGTATGTTGAGACAATGTATGCGAAAGATTGTTATGTGTGCACACAAATACCTACCTCAGTAAAAGAAGGAGTGACATATCATAGCATGCCTCTTACGTGTGGAATTTCATGTAGTTTATTAATGACCAGATTTTATGGCCAGGAGTATATTGACTACTATTATTCGAATCATGATGTTGTATTTGCATATGTCCCTATAATTGAGTACCTGAGTAAAGTAGCAAGAGATTATTATATAAAATTAGTTAGGGGTTTCTTTGAGCCATTGTCACCTTTTCACACAGCTTACGCTCACAGAGAAAACCTTACATGCTTGCTTTCACCAATAGAGAAAAGTTTTTTATATCACACTGACGATAGGAGGAAGGTGGGGAAGGAGAAATTAGAAAGGGAATTACACAAAAGGACATCTGTAGATAACTATGCTTTTGCCGTGATAAAGACACAAGGGAAACTAGCTTTAGATGCAATACACGTAGGGAGGCTTTGTATATTTAGACCTAAATCATATTATGACACAATCTTTGTGGGAACGATTGAATGTAAACATACGTTTTTGTTTCAAGCTAAGTGGACGTTCATGCTGAATGGACAAGACCCAGTTATTCCAGGGGTATATTATATTTGTGGACTTAACACCTATTATCGTCTTCCAAAAGGATGGTATGGGAGATGTTTTTTGGGAATAGTATTTCCAAAGATTTATCAATTGGATGACTTAAAGAATTTTCCAAGGCTGTCTGAATCACATCATGTTCAGAAAAGGGAGACAGCTTCTGGTGTGCTAGGAGATATATTTGGAGCAATGATTCCTTCAGTAGGAGTCATATTGAATTCAATTAAAATACGAAAGTTGTCTACTATTGTGGATAACATGTTGACAAAGTTCTCAGGAGCTATAATCCTGATGGATGCTGAACTTGCTGCAGAAAGAGCTATGACTCTTCAAAATCAGCTTGCTTTGGACATTCTTTTAGCAAAGGATGGCGGCGTTTGCAAAATGCTTAGTGCACGTCACTGTTGTTCTTATATTCCAGACAGCAGTGGGCAAATTAGAAAAATGCCTACAAATTTAACAAACGAGAGTACAGATTTGAAAGAATTGAAAGAACCAGGAGTATGGGAAATGGTTGGAAAAGGATTTGCTTCCATGGGAAATTGGCTCAGCAACATTTGGAACGGACTATTATTGAAAATAGTAAAAGGTATGGTAATAATATTAATTTGTTTATTAGGTATTTGGGGAATATGGAAAGCTATTAAAATATTGAAAACAAGAAACAAAAGTAGAAGAGAAGAGAAGAGAAAGAACAAAATAAAATGGTAGAAATATACTTAGAAAAATCAAAGGGAACCAAAAGAAAGAGGGAATTGACTAAAGTGCCAAATTACTAAAACAGAATTTTAATGGAATAAAATTTGTGGTGGAAGATTTGATGTGATGACATAATTAGTCATCAGAGGAGGGATTGATGACGCAGAAAAGAAGGACTAACAAATATTCATATATTATGTAACCAAAATCGAATAAGGTAGTGTAATTTTAGCAAAGAAAAGTAATGTACGTGGGAAATTGTGCCCACGGGGTAGTTGGCCATTATTATAAACGGGCTTTATTAATCATGAAGAATTGAAAATGTAGTAATCCGTCATAATTGCAAATATATTCCATGATTTTCTTGTTGAAACTGTTATATGCTTAGCTTAAATTTAGCAGAGGCTTTGGCCTAGTTGCCTGGTCTCAAATTTTAACTGTGTGGTTTTTACTTGCATTAACAAAGACATTATTTTACTTTAAGGCTGAATTTTTCCAGTAGAGATGACTAATACACTTATCTCAAGGTTTCGTTCTAGGCTGGTTTCATCCTCTTTGATGCAAGGTCAGTTTCTGCAGGTGCAGACAATAAAGGCACTAAGATAAAATTAATTGGCAAACTTTGTTGCAACTTGTGTTCCAAGGCCCCAAGGACGCCTTATGCATAAATGAGTACTAGGAGAAAGACACTATTCATTGGTCAAAAGGAAGCCACCCTATGAACCCTCCAATGGAAGACCCTGAAGAATTTGGAATGTTTCTTACTTAAACCCACCGGACAAAGAGAAGTCAGCCATTTTATTTTACGCCAATTTTGAAGCCAAATGCCAGACGCCATCTTAGATGACATCTTGATGCCCTTTTATCTATTGCAGAGAAAGAGACTTTGAGAATTCTCACCCTAGAGACTTTAACTTTAATTTGCCCCGTCTTGCCCAGGCAGTAACTTTCACCCCATTCTCCTTGCTGCCGCAAGGAAACTTGCTCTTAACTTTGCCCCCTTTAAAATCTGCCCCATGCTGATCGAACCGATACCTGAAGGACGAAGACTTTTCTTGAATGCTGATTATATTTGGTAAATATGAAAGGATAATTGTATTATGCATTGTGGTTTTCATCCTAGGTACCAACTGCTTATTTTGATAGGGCCCAAGCTAGGAGTTTTCTAAATTTGTGTTAACTAAATTAGTTTTGCATGAAGCCCCACATGCCAATGCTAATTAGAGGTTAGTTGAGGTATTCACTTGATGCACCATGCTAAATTGAAATCTTGTTATGCTGACCGATGTATGCAATTAGTCAAATTCAGTTGCTCATATTAGTGATTTGTATTGCTATAACCGAGTGCATTATAATCCAGATTTTGCGAAGATTGTGTTTCTTCCGCCACTATGGACAGATAGTAATGTTCGTATATGTATACCATTTGATTTTGAGACTCACATACATCATGCTAGCTTTGTTAATATAGGGAAATAAATGCATTAACTTCTGATAAACTGGTGTGGTTATTCATGACTGAGAGGTCATGGTGCGTCGAAATACCGATTGTTATTAATTCCTAATGTGTCATTTGATCTGTTAATTAAGTATTGGGTATTGATTATAATGGTTATTGATTATTGATTTGAGAGATCCGACTATATTTGGATGAGGAGAACCCAACTCGGCTAAAAGGTTCACCGACCTCCGGCGTGTCCAAGTACAAGTAATTTATAAAGACTGGACGTGCTATCAGCGGCGAAGAGCTATAGGCCACCATCTGCAAATCCGCACGAGGTAGAGTAGATGTGCCCGTAATGTGGGGAGAAGTAACATTGGCATGCCAGCGCAGACAAATAAAAAACATTATCATGAAGAAGAGCAAGCTAAGAGGAACGGTATATATAAAGATTATCCACAAGTCCATTACTAAACCTATGAAGCATAAATATCAATGAAACACTCCACACCCCCTCTGTTTCGTAAAAAAAAAAATCAACAGAAACCTCTAGAGAGAGAGCAGTCGGAGAAGGATCACAGAGGCAACAGATACTCACGACAGCTCCAGGATGCCGTCACCTCCCCTGCTGCGCAGTGGCAGGAGCCGGGCTGAAGAGAGCTATCTGAAGGAGGAGCACCGCATCTTCCACCAAATGTAGAAGCAGAATCTTAGATACCCATCTCAGGATACAAACAACCGTTAGCCAGCTCTTCCTGGTAGACAAAAAGGTTTATTTAGAAACAACAAATACATGTACATGGAGACTGAGTAGCATAAGTCAAGCTCGAACAGTCTGAGAAAGGAAGTAATACATGATCTTTTATAATATCAAACCACAAACAGAATTGAGCATTTCATTGGTCCTTGACATTGACGTATGATCATTTCTTCACTATTGCCAAAGGTGCTACAGTCAATTCTTCACAACGCACCATATATAGTAAATTGAAGCACAGACAAGGAAGTTACCTAATATGTCCTACGTGTCTAATATCGCTTGATACATCTTATGACAGAACTGAGAACAGCACGTACACAAATGGTATCTTCAAGAAGGAAGACTGCTTCAGCTAGCATGCAATGACAATGATATTTCATGGTGGCTGTTCTACTGGCAAGCCTTGCAATATAGTGCGTTTCAGGCAATATCAGAAACATATCAGTAAGCATAGCTTGTGTTAGTTGTACATTGTCCCACAGAGATAGGCCCAGTTGTCATTGTGTATCACAGGGCCCATTAGGCCCAAATTGGTGAAGAACCAAAATGCGATTCCACATCTCTCTCATAGGTTAACATGGGGCTGCCTTTAATTATTCTTAAAGTACAGTTTCCCTTTGAGATCAGATAGAAATGTGGAGTTTGGGGTCTCTGAACTCACAATTTAAAAATACATCTTTTAGTGAAGTTGGTTGTTAGATTCTTAGTCTGAAAATGCCACTTTTAGAAAGTGGTCATTTTCTTGTTTAAACCATTATGTGAATCTGCCTGTTTGTGGATTTCCTGTCTGGGTCAGTTTGACAGTGGGCTGTTTTGCACCTCTCCTCTAGACAGTGACACAAAGGGAACTGGGCTATAGGCTGCATATCCTGATGGGTCATCTGGGCTAGAGTGGAGGGAGGAGTGCTCACTTAAACCTAAAAGGGCTGTGCCTGACCTCACACAATGCAGTCTCCGATCACATGGAGTGTGTCTTGGGCCAGGCCTGGGCATGGCAGGATCTTGTGAACAACAGAGGCTTTCCTTTGAAGTTTGCCTACTTCAAAGGCAGAAAGGGGTATAAGTAGTGGACCCAAACCCCAGACATTTAGGGCCGTATTTATACTCCGTTTGCGCCGAATTTGCGTCGTTTTTTTCGACGCAAATTCGACGCTAAACTAACGCCAACTAACGCCATATTTATACTATGGCGTTAGAGGCGAATAGCGCCAAAGTTCCCGGAATGTGCGTCATTTTTTAGCGTGAACCCCTTCCTTGCGTTAATGATATGCAAGGGAGGCGTTCCCGTCTAAAAAATGACTCCCAGGCCTTTACGTGGTATTTATACTCCCGGGCAAAAGTGACGCCCGGGAGTGGGCGTGGCTAAAAACGGCGCATTTGCGCCGCTTTTTAACGCCTGGGTCAGGCATGGCGTTAAGGGACAAGTGGGCTCAAAATGAGCCCAGAGTGCCCTCCCCTGCCCCCAGGGACCCCCCCTGCCACCCTTGCCCACCCCAGGAGGACACCCAAGGCTGGAGGGACCCACCCCAGGGACATTCAGGTAAGTTCAGGTAAGTTTTTTTTTTTTTTTTTTTAATAATATTTTGTGGCATAGGGGGGCCTGATTTGTGCCCCCCTACATGCCACTATGCCCAATGACCATGCCCAGGGGACAGAAGTCCCCTGGGCATGGCCATTGGGCAAGGGGGCATGACTCCTATCTTTACAATGATAGGAGTCATGTTGATGGGGGATGGGCGTCGTTAAAAAATGGCGCAAGTCGGGTTAAGACGATTTTTTCGACGTAACCTGACTTGCCCCATTTTAAGACGCCCATGCGCCATTTTCCCCCTACGCCGGCGCTGTCTGGTCTACGTGGTTTTTTCCCACGCAAACCAGGCAGCGCCGGTCTGATTGCGCCGTCTAACGCCATTCCATAAATACGGCGCCCGCATGGCGCTTCAGAATGGCGTTAGACGGCGCAAAACTTTTTGACGCTAAACTGCGTTAGCGCAGTTTAGCGTAAAAAGTATAAATATGGGCCTTAGGGGCATATTTATACTCTGTTTGCACCGAATTAGTGTTATTTTTTTTTACTCTAATTCGGTGCAAAACTAACTCCATATTTATACTTTGGTGCTAGACCCCTCTAGCACCAAATTTAAGGAGTTAAAGTCATTTTTTGAAAGTGGAGACCTACTTTGCCTTAATGAGATGCAAGGTAGGCGTTCCCGTACAAAAAATGACTCTATGGCCTTAACGCCATATTTAGGGGCATATTTATACTCTGCGGCATATTTATACTCTGTTTGCACCGAATTAGCGTAATTTTTTTTACTCTAACTCGGTGCAAATCTAACTCCATATTTATACTTTGGTGCTAGACCCATCTAGCACCAAGGCCCTGATTTAAACATTTTTTTGCACCGCATTAACGTCATTTTATGACGCAAAAGTGGCGCAAACTTACAAAATATTGGCCCTTATTTATACTTTTTGCTGCAAAACTGCACTAACTCAGTTTTGCACCAAAAAGTTTAGCACTGGCTTGCACCATTTCTGTGCACCAGCCGGGCACCATATTTATGGAATGGTGCAAGCCGGTGCAAAGGGTAGGCTAGAGTTTAAAAAAATGACTTTAGTCGGGTGGGGCTGGCAGTATAGAAGAAGAGGGTTTAGCACCAAAAAATGGCTTTAGGCAGGTTAGAGTAAAAAAAAATGACTCTAACCAGATTAGCGTCATTTTATGGTGCTAAACCTACCATGCCACATGACTCCTGCCTTAGAAAAGGCAGGAGTCATGCCCACCACCCCAATGGCCAGCACAGAGGACAGGGGTCCCCTGGGCATGGCCATTGCACCCTGTGCCATGTATGGGGGCCCATTTCAGGGCCCCCTATGGCACTTTCAAAAATAAAATGCACTTACCTGTACTTACCTGGGATGGGGTCCCACATCCTCGCAGTCCCTCTAGTGTGGGTGGGGATGCCCCTAGGGCCTAGGGAGGGCACCTCTGGGCTTATTCCATGGTGTTCCACCATGGAAATAGGGCCACAGGTCCCCTAACGCCTGCCCTGACCCAGGTCTTAAAAAATGGGGCAAAGCAAGCTTTGCCTAATTTTTTGACCCCTCCTACCTCCCTTGCACCATTTTTACATGGGAGTATAAATATGGTGTTAAGGCCATAGAGTCATTTTTTTGCACGGGAACGCCTACCTCGCATCTCATTAACGCAAGGTAGATTTCCACTTCCAAAAAATGACTTTAACTCCATAAATTTGGCGCTAGGCGGGTCTAGCACCAAAGTATAAATATGGAGTTAGTTTTGCACTGAATTAGAGTAAAAGAAATGACGCTAATTCAGTGCAAACAGAGTATAAATATGCCCCTTAGCGTCAAAAAATTATGCTAATCTGGTCAGAATCATTTATTTTGACTCAAAACTGCCTAACGTCATTTTTTTTTAAGCTAGCCTACCCTTTGCACCGGCTTGCACCATTCCATAAATATGGTGCCCAGCTGGTGCTAAAAAATGGTGCAAGCCGGTGCAAAACTTTTTGGGGCAAGACTGCCTTAGTGCAGTTTTGCACCAAAAAGTATAAATAAGGCCCTTAGAATCTTTCTCGATCAAGAGGAACCTCTGCCAAGGAGAAGAACTGGAGGAGGAGTACTGCCCCTTTGCTATGTTTCTTTGCTTGGTTGGCCTGCAGTTGCTGCTTCTGCCTTAAAAGAGAGCAAAGGATGAACTTGGCTGTGTATCCTGCTTGAGAGACTTTTCCAAGGACTTGGAGTAGAGCTTGCCTCCTGTTGGAAGTCTCAGTGACACCAAAAACTTCAGTTTCATCTGCCTATAGCACTGGGAACTGTGGCCCATATTTATACTCTTTTAGCGCTGCATTTGCGTCACTTTTTGACGCAAAAATGACGCAAACCTGCAAAATACAATTGTATTTCGCAAGTTTGCCCTGTTTTTGCGTCAAAAAGTGGCGCAAATGCGGCGCTAAAAAAGTATAAATATGGGCCTGTGTGTTTTGTGCTATTCAAGAAGAAAAACCACCACGACACCGCCAATGACGGCGCTGGCCTGCACCGTGACCTGTCGATGCCACACGGAGCTGCACTGCTTCGCACCGCAATACTGGGCTCAACGCCGCCACAGAGCCGCTGCATGCACCGTGACTTGTGGGCCCCGCATTCCGGCATTACGTCATTGATACTGCAGCCTGGGCATTCCTGACAACTCCGCTCCTGCTGACGCCGGTGCCGCTGCCTGCACCGTGGCCTGTGGACAGCTCTTGTGAGGTACACAAAGCACCGTCCCATCCCGCACCCCAGCCCTGGTCCACCAATGCCAGCACCATCAACTCCAGTGTCATCACCAGGTGTTCCTGTCTGCACTGCAACCCGTGGACGCCACATGGAGCCCGCCCCGCACAGCCGACTTGGGCCTACCAATGACAGTGCTTCAGCAACGACGAGCCTGCTGCCTGCACCGTGACCTGTGACATTGCAAGTCGCCCCGCCCCACTTCATACCGCAGCCCTGGTCTCACTGACCCCGCTGGACGCCGTCACTGAGCCGCTCCCTGCACCGTGACCTGTGGGCACCACATGTCTCATGGTCCCGCTCCGCACTGCAGCCCTCGACGCCATCCACGCCAGCACTGCTGACTTGATCAGCCCAGAGTTCGATCTGCAACGTGTGTGACTTTAGGGCCCGACAACCCCTGAACCAACCTCCGGAACCAAAAATGCAATGCCAGCGATGCTGCTCTCTGGATCTCATCACGAGGATCACGACACCGTGCAATTCCAAAGGTACTGTTTGCGGGTCTTCCCAACACCATAGTTGGCCAGCGATGGCGCAGCCGGCCTGAACTGTTGGTTTTGTTGATCACGACGCTGTGATAGCCCAAGGTGGAGCTATCGACTTCAACAAACTTTATTTTTAAGTAATTCTTGCAAAATTCATATATTTTTTACTGTCTTTTGGAATTTTATCGTATTTGGTCTTGTTTTATATAGATAAATATTGGCTATTTTTCTAAAACTGGTGTGGTGTCCTTTTGTAGTGTTTTCACTGTGTTACTGTATGTTATGTGCAAATGCTTTACACATTGCTTCTGAGATAAGCCTGACTGCTCGTGCCAAGCTACCAAGGGGGTGAGCAGGGGTTATCTGAGCAGGTATCTCCCTTATCCTGACTAGATTGAGGGTCCCTACTTGGACAGGGTAAAAACTGACTGCCAACTAGAGACCCTATTTCTAACAGTTGGTAATTGTATCTCATTCTTGCCATGCTACACTGTCATGGATACTGCTAACTTAAGACAACATTGGTGGCCATGGCCACTCTATGTATGTCTCTGTGCTTTTTGAATGTTTGATCAAGAAAGCCTTTTCAACCAACATGTTTCATGAATCCTTGGGCCTGCAATCCTCTTTAAGTCGCCAAACATCTGTACTCTTACCAGTACTGCACAAGAATTGTAAAAGAGAGCAGAAGAAAGCTACAGACAGGAAAACGTCAGCTGTGCAAACAGGAAATATAGAAAACAAATGGAAATGCTGACCACAATACAGTACTAGTCAGAATAGTTAAAAGTAAGAAATAATAATAAACTTGACTTACTGGGGCAAGTAGAACCATCTGCCGTGGCTCTAATGGTACCACTTGCCACAGCACTTGTGGGAACTGCTTGGTCCTGGTATGCCCTCTTCTCCTTGGTCCTTATGAAAGAAAGAAATATGAGCAAAACAAAGATTAGTGATACTCTCCGGAAAAAAAAATTGACATTCACAACATTGTACCTTTTAATTCAGATAGCCCATTCCTAGGTTCCTCCGTAAAATTACATTTTGAACTATTCATTTATTTCAGTGAATAATCTTTGCTTCTCTGCCCCTTTTAAGAGTTGATGGTCTAAGTGGGTCTCCCTTTGCGTTCTGCACATCAGGGACATTGGGACCATATGAGCCACAGAGATGAACCCAAACCCCCTTGCTCTACTACTATTGTAATAGTGACATCCCTTAAATCAGCCCAAGAGAGCACCTGGTTCACACTGGAACAGAATTCTGGCAGTATCATTCAACTGATGTCCACTCCACTCTTATGGCCAGCACCATGCACAACTCCTCTGGATAATGAGGTGCAGATTTCTTGATGGTTTGTGGTGCCTTTGCACTAGGCAGGGTGGCACAGTGGCAGCTTGATTGGTCCTGCGTGGCTTGATAAACCTGGAATAGCACAACAAGGCAGCTCAAGTTGCTGCCTTTTGCTACTCTGCGCCAGTTAGGCGTTCTTCATGGTGGGTGTAGACTAAGAGCGGATGTTCCCACGCATCCACCTTTGTAAACTATTTTGCTGCATCCGGCATTCTGTATCAGCATACTTAGAAAGAGGAAAAAGCCTCTAAAGATGCTTTTTGTGCACCCAGAGTGTAACATGGAGCCCTTGCCCTGCATTGGTGATAGGCAGCACTTGGTACGCCAGCGCAGGGAGAGAGCAGGGATTGAATAAGATTGGGAAAGCAGAAGAAGGTAGCAGTAGTGGGCTAGATAAAACACAGTGGCTGCACGAGCAGGGATTGAATACGATTGGGAAAGCAGAAGAAGGTAGCAGTAGCGGGCTAGATAAAACACAGTGGCTGCACGCTTGTGCACCGCATGGTGCCATTCGCTCTGATTTTTCAGCCTGGAACGTGCTACCAGCACTAAATTGCAGCGTGATGACCATTTTCCACCCCTGGTGGAAAACTGCAGAATCTCCCAGAGTTTTTATGTAACTACACGGAATTCCACAGAGTGAAATGCTGCGAGCTCCATTCACCCCAAATCTCTTCTTTTTGTTTTACAACAAAATATATATTTTTTTCCTTATTTCTTGCTGCATGACATGAAACGTTGTTGGCAGGCAGAAGCCACATGTAAACTTAGCGTGTTTTAGACTCAAGGGAACAAGAGGTCCCTAAGGTGAGACAGAATCTTGCTCGCCCCAGCTCGATCTTTCAGTGCAAAAAGAGAATCAATTTTCTTGTGGCACCCCTTCTGGGGATGTCAGGCTCTCGTTACACCCCAAGAGCAGAGCTGTCCAGCACCGGGGTCCTCCACCCCAACAGAAATAGGAAGATGAACACCGAGGCCATGTCTGATGGTGCAAGCTGCATACTCAGTTACAGAGCGACAACGACTATAACAACTTTACTAACATAAGCACATTTGGGGCACAATAGGAAACCAGCAACACACACACACTTTACTGTGGCCACATTTGGCAAATGACATCATCACGATGACCACAACACAACTTAGAGGATTACGTTTTTTTTAAGTGAAGCCGTATACCTCACATTTTGAGAAAATTGAACGGTTGGCATTCGTCGGGGTAGCTATGGGGAAATGGTATTTAAACCATGGACAGTGTAAACAAACGTGGGACAATTGTGTGTCTACTTCATTAGACAGCTAATTGTTCTCACCCTGCTTCAAGCTCCACAGGCCAGTCTGAGCCCTGGGAGCGGGATTTGTGATTTTGCTTAATGTCATTGCTCTAATTAATGTTATGTTATGTCGATTTGTATAGTGCAGTAATCATCTGTGAGTGTATCCAGGTGCTTGAGCAGGTGTGTAGTCTCCATGGAGTTATTCAAAGAGCCAGGTCTCAGGTTGGTGCAGAACTGAGGAGGAGGCTCTGATGTGTTGTGGGAGGTTATTGCCTCAAATTGCGGTGAGAAAGAAAAGGAGGCATTTAACAATGTCAGTCATAGTTCCCGACCCTCCCCGCAGTCTTTGGGGGTGTACATGCATTGCCCACAACTTGTCAAGTGCAGTGATTGAAGGCCTAGTAATTTAAACGCTCACCACTGACATCTGTTGTCAACTCACGGGCACACGTTATAGTTTCTGCAATGGCTACTAGACCATGCTAGCTCAGTGTGTTAAGTACCAATATTTCTAAATAGGCATTACTTGGTCACTTCTTACAAAAAGACTTCCTCAGTATTTGCTAAAAACTCTCTGTTGCCCACGCACTTTGTTAGCGAAGCAGGAATATGCCACTTTTTGTACTATGTAAAGAAACCAATATAAACATGAGTGGCTCTTAAGGGTACTACACTACAACCACAATATGACCCTACAGACGGAAAAATACACTACAAGTCCCATACAGTGGACAGTACTGCTACATATTCCACTCAGCTGGATGTCAAAATGTACAACCTTTAAAATGCCTGTCATAAAAAATTAAAAAAACTTGAATACACATTCAATGCGGAGTGAGCTTACACTGAGGTCCTGACACCTGGAGTCTAGGTGGGTTCCACTTAATTCCTTACAGCTGAGGCACACACTTATAGAATACCGTAAGTGCACAATAGAGTTTTTGGGGACAGTCGAGCGGAAGGAGGTCTGTCCCCCGGGTTATAGGAGGGGGAACGGAGGTGCAGTCTAGGATGTAGCCCAACAGTTTTATAGGGGACAGCACTTTTTCACAATTGTCAGCAGTTTCGCTTGTGTCGTATTTTTGTATCCCTTTGTGATAGTTTTGGCCGTGTTACGGTGCATATAACGAGTATTCCAGTTATGCGGCACATTGTGGACCGGTTAGTGCAGCTTACTGTGAGCATGTCAGAATGAAAATGCGTCAGGAGATCCGACCCCTTGAGGACGCTGGTCGCCGGGACCTCCTGTCGGGATGCGCGCTTGTCATGCTGGGTAGGCACAGAGTGGTAGGGGTGCGATGCTGCATTGCTTTGCGACCGCGAACGTGGTCGCAAAGCAATCGCAGTTACCACCAGTGTCATACTGGTGGTAACCCATTCGCAAAAGGGAAGGGGTCCCCATGGACCTATGGACCACTGCCTGCTCTGAAAAAATGAAACAAAAACGTTTAAATTTTTTCATTTTGTAATGCATCTGGTTTTCCTTTAAGGAAAACGGGCTGCATCACAAAAAAAAAAAACTGCTTTATTTAAAAGCTGTCACAGACATGGTGGTCTGCTGTCTCCAGCAGGCCACCATCCCTGCATCCTCACAGAGGTTTAAAAAAGTATGGGACGTCACACCACTCTGTGGCTTCCTAAGCCACAGCCACTGCAGATCCATGCCCTTTACTACACATTTTGACACAATTGGGTACAATCTAGCCTGTAAGGGCGGAAAATGGTGAAGTACTGCAAAAAAGTGGACATTAGGCACCTACCTGCTCCTCTGGTCTACTATAAAGCTGTCAATACAGGGGTAGGACCTCCCCCACCAGCTTCCCCAGCTCCTCTGGGGAGAAGGTAGGGGCCCTATCACCTGCTGGACGTGGCATGATTGCTCTCAAAGGCGGTACTTTTCAGCTCAGGTCGTGGAGGTCTTGCTGGTAGCAGTGTCAGGAGTCAAGTGAGTGATTATTCAGAACATGGCAGTCACGTCCGTCAAGTATGCGGCCGTCACCGTCAGAAGACACAGCCATTGGCCCAAGACCGCCACTGGCAACAACGTTAGCCTGTGGCTGTGTCCGCCACAGTGACAACTGCCTATCAACGTATGCAGATCTGCATTTCCACCCACAGGTTCTTCTGCCTCCCCCTTATCTAGTATAAATGGTATCTGACATCTCAGTGCAAGGTTGTGGATCATGCAGGAGGCAACTATTATTTTACATACCTTGTTGGGTGTGAGAGAGCGTAGTTTATATAACCTATATTAGAGCGAAATATCTGTATTAATAATGTGTGACGATACTGCATAGAAAACTATAATAATAGCGATTTTGCTTAAACGTGTGCTGGAATTGTGACCACGATGAATGGCCACCAATGTAGACGCAATTAATAATGATGAATAAAATGTTTATGTTATGGTCAATTAAGCTTATATTAACGTTCGTATTGATGAAACTGTATTGAAATTCTTCATAGGCCCTAACTTAGCGTGAGCTGCAGTTTAGCTGCTCGGCTCTCATATTAAATGCATTTTTCCTGTTTTCTAGTGTGCTGACTCACAAGGGGCCATGACCCTGTAAATGTTCTTTTCTTCAAACTCGGAAGACAAATGTATCTACATTAAAACCGTTCCCAGGCGCATCTTCGGTGTTCTGAAAAGAATGTTTTAAAATATTGAAACAAGTGTAGATTAATGTTGTGTACAAGGTCACTTAGACCGGTGAACAATGAAAACTGCTGACCCAAAGAACGTGCCAAGACTTGCCAAAGTAGGAAGTAAAGCCGGATGTGCCACCTCTGAAGACGTCAATTATGAAAACCAATCAACAATCTCTAAAATAACGTGGGGTGACAATTGGGATTACCGAATGTTAAACTTGATAGGTTAAAGATAGTGGGGTATAGTAAATGTCCAATAGAATTTTGGGGGAATGTAATACGAAAAAGGGATAAAAACCCATGTCACAGGGAGGTCGGGACCATTAGGTAGGGAACGCCATTGATTTTATCCAGAAACTCTGTCACTCTGTTTGGTGACTTGAGACTTCATTAAAACCATCCTTGTCCTTAGACTGTCCATTTACACTTTTCCTCCTTATGAGGGAAGTGCCCTTTGTCCTTTAGTTAAGTCCTGACTGATGGCGATTTGACTGATGCCCTGAAGACGAAGACTGAACCTGTGCACTGACCTAATCTTTGGAGGGTAATTATGGCAATGTAATTGTAATTTGTCTGTTTGCTTTTCCTTTCTAGGTACCAACTGCTTGTTTTGATAGAGACCATAGCTAGATGTTTTCCAAATTGATGTTCTAAATTGTTTTGCATGAAGCCCAACATGCGAATGCTAATCAGTGATTAGGACAGGTGTTCACTAAAATTGACACAAATAGACAAATGACTGAGACTATGCTTTGTTGAACTGACGCAATATCAAATACTCTGCTATACTTCGATCTATGTTTACGCTGTGCTATGTTCTAATGTTTGTGATTCTTGCCTTAATGAAATCTTATCAAAGTTGTCATATTGTAACTATGTTGCTATGTTTCTTGGTTTTGAGATTAACGCACTTAATCTTAGATTGTAATTAATAGGGAATACAATTCATAAAATTCTACTAAACCGGTGTGGTTATTCATGACTGAAAGGTCATGGTAGCGTCTTGAATTGATTAATGACTTTGACTAAGGTGAAATGTATTGTTGTGATAAATATTGATGACATTATCGATGTATTGATTGACATATTGATTAGTTATCTCGTCCTACGGTGTCTCTCAACTGGGTCAAAAGATCCATTGGCCTAAAACGAGTCCTAATGTGTAATAAATTAACATAGAGGGACGCTTTAACAGTTCTGGTAGCAGAGCGACGGTTTGGCCTTTTGGGTCCCTAGGACGGAGAATCATTGTTTAAATTGTTTTTCTGTGATAATGCAAAGTGGAGGTATGATGTGTTTCTAATTTCACCATGACTTTCCTGGATCTTGGAGCCTGCCTAAGTGAGTTGGGAATGTTCTCGGCGTCATAATGTGTGTGGTATAGGGTTTTTTGCGCTTGCTCATCTTATGCCTTTTTGCAGGTGATCGGTGAAGTTTGTGAGTATTTAGGCCAGGTAAATGTTGTTTTATTAGGAGTGGGTGTACTCTGCAGTATGAGAGTAGGGAAGTCAGCGTACTTCATATGAGTGTGGCGCTCTGTGCTCAAAATTATCCACGTGGTTGGTTGTTATGTACGGACCCGTCGTGGTCTAACACTCCGGAGTATACTGGCAAGTGTAGGAGACACTTGGGTTTATGTTGTAGTCCGTGCGGTTTAATAGGTCAATCGGGCGTGGTTGACAAGCCGAGTTTGAGTCAAAACATATGTGTGAAACCTTCAATGGAGATTTGGCAAGTTCTAAAGTGCACTAGAACGAACCATTGGCAAGTCAAGAGTAGGATTTGCGGGTCGAATTCTGCTTGCGTATGCGGGAATTGAGAAGGAGAGAGTAGCGGCCGAGGCTTCAAGTGAAATCTCTGTAAAATTCTGAAGCAAATGTGTTACCCTTCCTGTAGTAAACTGGCGGATTTGTGGTGCTCGCAGTAATTTGCATTAGTTTGTGTGAATCCAGTGAGGGGCGGCGAGCCGCAAGACTTTGTCAGCTGCAGTGTGTGAGTGTGACGTCAGTGGTGCCGCGCTGAGATAGGTCAGTTGCCGAGAGGGGTCGCGCACGGATTGGCTGCCATCCGTGAAGAGGCAATAGATTGAGAAAGGTGGGTGAAGAGTGTCCTGGGAACTAAGTCACTTTCTGATCAAATACAAATAAAGAGAAAACGTAGAAATTAATTTTGTTAAAGCATTCAAGAGCACTCTGAAAGGAGACGCCTACATTATGGCCACTGATGGAGAGCCTACACCGCCTGAGGGTACTCCAGCTTACATAGTTATGGAGGAGAAAGGTGTCGCGCCTTGTTTATGGATGAAACAGTGGCGTAAATTAACAGAGAAAGAGGGATGTTTAGCGTTTCCAGAACATGGGACGTTCAATCCAAAGGTGCTAGAAAATTTAAGGTGGATGTTAAGTACACAAAAACCACCTCTGAGGCCAGCTCAGTATAAGGCTTTAGCGATTTGGGACTTAATGGCTCTTAAGCATAGACAAGAAAGATTCCAGAGAAGACTAAAAAGGGCAGAAAAGTCTTATGCGGAAGCTAGGTGGGATAATGAGAACAAAATGTGGAGACGGGGAATTGTTGACGGGCTGAAACTGTTCCCAGCAATAACACAGGGAGACGAGACACAGGGAAAGAAAGCCACCTGTAAAACAGATAAGGATTCTAGTAAGCCTAAAGAAAATAAGAGACCTTGGGAAGAGGAAGATGATTCAGATGATGAAGAATTCATGGACCGATTATTACATGATCGCCCGCCACCCTATGCGGTGAGCAACAGTGTTCCAAGCACTAGCGTGGGTCCTGGGAACCAGAAACAGGAGAAAGGTGTTACTGATACGGTACAGACTAGAGATACGGCTTCGATACAGAATGGTGTCAGTGTACCCACTGCGCCAGACATGCAGATACAGTTGCAACCTCCACCGAAGATACAGAGAATCTATCCAGATGTTCCAGTACTTGAGACTACTACAAATCTGATTGTACCGCCAGACCCGATATATACAAAATCGAGGTTAGTGCAGATTGAGTCAACTCCGAAATTACTGTTTCAGCCACAACCGCAACTGATACCAGGGTACAATCCAGTAGCTGGTCCTCCGTTAGTACCTGTCCCAGGTACTTTGGAACAGACCTATGGGGTTACTGCTCCACGAAGTTTGGGACCGGGTCAGACACCTGCTGCAATATCGTTACCAATTACTGTTGGTCCACCAGTGCCTTTATATGCACAGGGTAAAACTGGCGTATGTGATCAGGGAGTAATGACCCAAGATCCAATAAGAGGAGGGTCCATAGGAACTCCTCAGATAATGGCCCCAGGAGAACAAGTCGTTGAAAAACCGAGGTCCTTAATAGACCTTAGCCCAGTGGAAGCACCCTTGGAAGCAATGCATCAGGCAGGGCTAGGGGTTTTGACCCCTCAGACAATAAGTACGAATGCTTCACAGTCACCAATGATGCATGCAGGAAACATTTTGCTGCAAGGTTTTACAGTACAACAGCTAAACGAATGGTTGGAAAAAACCTATGCTTCACAAAAGACTACAGTGACTACCATAGAACCGGAAAAGACAGGGCAGGATGATTACCTGCATTTTGTGAGACTGGGAGTGGAAGCTGCTGAACTAGTGGACGGAACTATGGGAGTGAACAGATTAGAATCACACACAGAAGCAGAACTGAGGTATCTGTGTCCTAAGATTACTAAGGAAGTAGGCAAGGTACACCAGAGATTAGCGAACCTGGCAGATAAGTACAAAATTGATATTGAGAACACTAAACATTTGAAAAGAAGTTACAGATTAGACTTTGATTCAAAAGACTTCGAACATATGAAGTCTGCCCGAATGAAAGTGCATCTGAAGGAAATATTGCAAAGTGCGCAAATCTGGGGAGCATTAGAAAAGTGGGAAGGCAGATGGGCTAAGAAAAGAGACAAAGAGAAAGATGACAACCCGGGAGCTAGTAAAACTAAAGCTTCACCTGATGCAGATTCGGTAAAAATACTACCTATGAGAGAGACAGCTGGTGGTGTTTTAGTTCATGTGCCGTGGTCCAGAGGAGACATCCTATCGTTTACCAATGACTACCCTAGGTTGAGAGAGAAGCCGATCGAGTGGTACTAACAAACAGATAGGTTTGTGAAACTTGTAAAGTGTCTCTGGGAAGACTTGAATACTTTGTTTGAGGTCATTGTTCCACCTGATTTGTGGCTTGAGTGTAAGAGATAGGTAGACTGGCCGACAAAGGAGCTAGCAATGGATAAGGTGACCGGAGCTCCCTCTGAAGAGGTGATGAAGTATTACCATAAGGTGATTGAGTTTTTGAAGCAGAAGGTGTCGCTGAAGGTGACTGATTGGCAGAAAATCGACCAAACCTCACAGGAGGTTAAGGAATCAATACATGCCTTCTATGAGAGGTTATTGAAGGCATTCAAGCATTACAGTGGTACTGAAACTATCGAGCCGAAAGATATGAACCATCTTGTGTTCAGATTTGTTGAAGGGCTGAGACCGAAGGTCAGCCAGATGATTAAGAATCATTTGATCTGTTGGCAAGCGAAGCCAATTGATGACGTATTACAGTATGAGAAATACTGTAGCGACGAGATTGAACTAAAGCAGAAAAAGTTGAAAGAAAAGGTGATGGTGATGCAGATAAGAGCTGCACAGGCAGGAATACAGGGAAATGGAGTTCAACCGATGATACAGCAGCAACCGCAAATGAATGGTGTGTTTCAGCCGCAACCAAGAGGTCGAGGCCGAGGTTTTGTGAATCGCGGTCCAGACTTGAATACTGTTGTGGTTCAAAATGACGTGCAAGGGATGAGAAAGATATCACCATGTCACGCGTGCGGGGGCGTGGGGCACTGGAAACGGGAGTGCCCAAATGTGATACAGGTTGGTGTCGTTCAACAAAGCACTAATGTCGGTACATTACAAAATGTACGAGGTCCAAAATTGAGAAATCAGAATTTGTATTTTCAAAATAACTTGGTACAGATGCAAGGGGTACAGCCCATGCAGCAGATGCAAATGCCGCGTGTTCAGCCAGTACAAATGCAGCCATTACAACAGCAGGTTCCCATGGTACCTAGACAGCAAATGCAATTACCAATGGCTCTGATGGGACAGCAACAGGCGATGCTTCCTCAACAGGTCACAGGTCAGGTAATGAGTCAAAATAACACAGTACAGCAATTCCCATTGCGAGGTGAAGATGGAATGAATGAGGAGTGGTCGGATGACAGGTCAGACAGTGAAGAGTGCAGGCTTGCAGCATCCTTAGAAGGAGACCAGAGGGGTCGCTATGTGGAAGGGAAGGTTATGGGTTACAAAGTTTCATTCCTAGTCGATACTGGAGCTACACGCTCTACAGTTAGAAGTGCAGAAGTTCCGAAGCTACCACTTTCGGGGCGTACCATAAGAGTGGTCGGAGTGGCGAATCAGTATCTGACAAACCCGATTACAGATCCAGTGCAAGTTGAGATCGGCAACTTCCAGGGACTACATAGGTTTGTAGTCTGTGATTCAAGTCCGGTATCCTTACTGGGAAGGGACTTGCTATGCAAAACAAAATGCTCAATTACATGTACCAATGATGGAATTGAAGTGCAAACAAACAGTGATGATGAAGGAGACGAAGGTCAGTTCTCAGAATTAGAGACAGGACTTACAAATGAAGATTACCCTTTGATTACATTATTCCCGGTGCTTACAGTGATTGACTTACCTGCCGAATTACAAGGAACAGTGACAGAGAAAGTGTGGGATCTGACAGGAAAGGAAGTGGGACTGATAAAAGGTGTAGAACCAGTTAAAGTACAAGTGAAGCCGAATGCAGTGTTTCCCCAGGTGCCGCAATATCATATGGCACAAGACGTTCTCATTGAAGTGTCACAAATAATCGCAGACTTTGTAAAACAGGGAGTTCTGAAAGAGGTGTTGAGTAGCGCGTGCAATTCACCGATAATGGGTCTGAAAAAGCCTTGTGGGAAAGTCCGAATTGTACAAGATTTGAGAAAAATAAACAAGATTGTGGTAAAATGTTGCCCCATAGTGCCTAACCCAGCAGTGATCATGTTTCAGGTTCCGTGTGATGCTGAATGGTTCACTGTTATAGACTTGTCACAAGCTTTCTTTTCGATACCTCTTCACGAGGACAGCCAATTTTTGTTCAGTTTCAAATTCCTGGACGAGGTGTACAGTTGGTGCAGAATTCCCCAAGGGTTTTCTGAGTCACCTTCCATCTTTAATCAGATATTGAAAAAAGATTTGGAATCCTTAGTACTGCCTTTTAACTCGACTTTAGTGCAGTACATTGACGACTTGCTGATTGCATCCAAAACAAGGGATAGCTGTAAATATGACACAATTGCCTTACTGAATCATTTGAGAAATAACGGACATATGGTGTTGCCCAAGAAGCTGCAATACTATCGGAAAGAGGTGAAATACTTAGGGCATCTGATTGAAAGGAGGTCTCGAAGAATATCGAAGGAAAGAATAACAGCATTTTGCAAATGAACCCTCCAACGACAAAGAGAGATGTTAGAATGTTTTTGGGAATGGTGGGCTACTGTCGCCAGTGGATACCCAACTTCTCGATTATTTCAAAACCTTTGATAAAGCTGACAGGTAAAGAGATCAAAGATGAGCCGTATACCATAGCTTTGTCCAAAGAAGAGCTTGAGTCATTCATGGAGTTGAGAGAGTGCATGTGCAGGGCACCAGCTTTGGGTATGCCTGATTACGCGAAGCCTTTCCTACTGTTTTGTCATGAACGTGATGCTTGTTCTTTGTCTGTCTTAACACAGGTCCATGGAGGTGCAAATCCCCCTGTAGCATATTTTTCAGCTACTTTGGACCCCGTTGCAGCAGCCTTACCAGGTTGCTTGCGTGCAGTTGCAGCAGTTGGTCAGAGCCTTACGCAATGCGAAGGCATAGTGATGGGATACCCCCTAACAGTAATGGTTCCACATTCAGTTGACATTTTGTTAACTCGAACCAAAACTCAGCACATGACAAATGCTCGACTCACCAAATATGAGACAATTATACTAGGGTCACCAAATGTTTCTCTGAAACGATGTATTGTATTGAACCCGGCAACTCTACTTCCTGCTGAAAATACTGAAGTTAATAATGAAGAGGAAGTTGAGCACAATTGTCTTGAGGTAACGGAGTTATGTACCAAGCCACGACCTGATATTCAAGATACACAATTGAAAGAAAATGACTGCATCATGTTTGTTGATGGGTCCTGTTTGAGAGATTCATTCGGAACACTGAGAGCTGGTTATGCTGTATGTACCATAGCTGGTATTATCGAAGCTTCCTGGATTGAAAAAGTGTTTTCCGCACAAGTGGCAGAACTAATCGCCCTTACCAAGGCATGCCACGCGGCTGTGAATCTGAAAGTCACTATCTATACTGACAGCAGATATGGATTCAGTATTGTACATGATTTTGGCCAACTGTGGTCACAGAGAGGTGTCATGACCTCTTCTGGTTCTCCGGTGAAAAATGGTGAACAAATTAAAGACTTGTTACATGCGATTCAGTTGCCTCTTGAAATTGCCGTGGTGAAATGCAATGCTCACGTCAAGTCACAAGACTTTGTGTCCATGGGAAACGGCTATGCAGATCAAGTCGCACATTTTTGCGCATTGAACTGTATATTGTTCAAGGACCAGTGGGAATTGTTACCGCAAACTGAAAATGGCACATGCTTGAACCTTGCATTAAGGGTAGTTGATACGCTAGATGAACTTAAGACACTACAAGGTCGTGCTAGCAAAGAGGAAAAACGCTCCTGGCAAAGAATGCTATGCTTACAGAGGGCTGATGACTTGTGGGTATCAGAGGAGGGGAAATTAGTTTTACCAAACAGTTTTCTGTCCCAATTTGCAAGGTTGTATCACGGACAGGCTCATCTTGGGAGAGATGCAATGATCAGGTCATTTAAAATCGATTGGTTTAACCCGAAGTTCAGACATGCCGCAGAAGTTACCTGTCACAGGTGCATCATCTGTCCACAGAGGAATGCCGGAAAAGGGACTGTGGTGACATTGAGCCACATTGGGAGAGCTGGTGGTCCATTTAGCAAAATGCAAATGGATTTCATTGAGATGCCTGTTTGTGGAGGATTGAAGTACGTGTTGGTGATTGTGTGTGTTTTTAGTCACTGGATTGAAGCCTACCCCACAAGTAGAAATGACAGTCTCACAGTTGCAGAGCTGCTACTCAGGGAGCTAATACCCATGTTCAGGTTTCCGGTCTCTATAGAATCGGATAGGGGCAGACACTTCGACAATGAGGTGATTAAACTTCTGTGTGCAGCACTAGACATCGAACAAAAGTTGCACTGTAGCTACCGCCCTGAAGCATCAGGATTAGTAGAGCAAATGAATGGTACCTTGAAATCAAGAATGGCAAAGATGTGCACAGCTACCAATATGAAGTGGCCAGATGCATTACCCTTAGTGCTGATGTCCATGAGAAACACCCCCGATAAGAAGACAGGACTGAGATTCTCATGGGTAGAGCTATGAGGTTATCTGCAGTACTTGCAAATGCTCTAGTGAATATCACGGATGATATGGTGTTGGACTACTGCAAAGGTTTGGCTGATGTGATTCGCTCTTTTTCTCACCAGGTGGAAGCTAACACATTGCCACTGATCGGAGATCCGGGTCACACCATACAAGCCGGTGACTGGGTGGTGGTCAAGAAGCACGTGAGAAAGTCGTGTTTGGAGCCGCGCTGGAAGGGGCCGTATCAAGTGATCTTGACAACAACCACTGCTGTAAAATGTGCAGGCGTTCCAAATTGGATACATGCCAGTCACACAAAAAAGGTAACGTGTCCAACTGACGAGGAAATTGAAGTTTCCGGCACAACAGTTCCAGAAAGAGAAGTCTCAGGGCTAGAAAACAGCCAAGAGGGAACTGACACTGCAAGAGAGCCCACTGAGAACAGCCTTGTCCCTCAAACAGTGAATGAGTTCGAGAGAGGTGACGGAGTGCCTATCTCAGTAGAGGCAGCAGGAGAACTAAGTCAAGGATAGGTTCTTCCAGAAGTAGACGAATACGGGTTAGAACTTGAACCTGTTACAGATCAAGAGGAAGGAGAAGAGGGAGAAATAATAGAAAGAGATCAAAGTACTCCAGCATCCCCTGAGCCAGTTGCAGGTCCATCAAGCGAAAACACCATTTTACAAGAGGAGGGTGCTGTTCAGAGTCCTGAAAAGGCAAATCGGAAGAAGACACATAAGGGTGATAATTGGTCAGAGAAACCAGTTCTGAGGATAAGAAGCATACCCGATGAAACAATAACAGAAAAAATCGATACATCCCGAGTGGAAGATTTAAGTGAAGGAGAACTGCAGGGTGAACGTAGACTGAAAAGAAAAAGAGTCGCAAATAGAAGGTATACAGGTCCTGAATGGGCGTATGCTACAACATCTGAATGGCAACAGGAATTCCAAGCATTCTGTTTTGATCGAGAAGTACCAGGCCAATACTATGGCACCTGAACTAATTCAAGGATAAAACTTTTGTTAAAATCGAAAACTGAAAAACTGAAGAAAGAGACTTATAAATTACCGGATGAGACACTGATAACCTGATTTGACTTTGAGAAACCTGATTATGACAAGATGCTAACCTGATTTGACAAAGGGATCCTGGAGTGAATTAAAACGCTGTAAATACACGCAAAGGAGAGTGAAAGAAGGAAAGTTTATATCATCTTCAAGTCGATTGTTATTCTGCTATTTGATTCTATATCGACATGGCTTATGATAGAGGTAGCAACAAGAAGAGTAAGGTGTGTGGTTGGTTAAGTCTTATAATAGGTATTGTGTGCGCAGTAATAATTGTGGGAGTGATTGTGGGAATGCCGTGGTTAAATAAGAAAACTATTAACGCCACTTCAAAACCTGATACTACCACACTAACACCGTGGGAGAGGTTCGAGCAGGATGCAAGACACTTGCATGAGGGGACTAATTCAAAAGGGGAACTTTCTACTAATGTCTTCTATTGCCTACTGAATGAGTATGTCGAGACCATGGATGCAAAAGACTGTTATGTGTGTACTAAGATTCCTTCATCTGTGCAAGAAGGGGTTACCTATCATAGCCTTCCTTTAACCTACGGGATTAGCTGTAGCTTGTTACTAACCAGATTCTATAATCAAGAGCATGTGCAATACTTTTATTCAAATTTGGATGTTGTGTTTTCCTGTGTGCCTGTGATTGAATTCTTGAACAAGTTAGCTAAAGAGCATGATATAAAAATAGTTAGAGGTTTCTTTGAACCAACGCTTACATTTGGGACTGCCTATGCACATCGCAACAATCTGACCTGCTTATTGTCTCCTGTAGAGAAAAGCTTTTTAGATCATACTGATGATAGACGCAAAGCATTAAAAGAAAGATTAGAAAAAGGGTTAGAAAAACGCAGATATGCAAACGATTACGCTTACACAGCAATCAAAACGCAAGGCAAATTAGCTATAGATGCATTGCATGTAGGTAGGCTTTGTATATATAGGCCAAAATCTGAACAGGACAATTTGTTTGTGGGAACAAGTGAATGTAGACATGTGCTTTTGTTTCAGAGTAAATGGACATTTATGTTGAATGGACAGGATCCAGCGATCCCTGGGATCTATTACATCTGTGGGCTTAATGCTTATTACCGTCTCCCTAAGGGATGGTATGGGACGTGTTACTTGGGGATAGTTTTCCCAAAAATTTACCAGATTGATGACTTGAAGCAAATACCTAAAACTTCTGAATTACAACATGCCAGACAGAAACGAGAATCAGTGGCGGCTGTCATTGGTGATATATTTGGAGCCATAATTCCTTCGGTAGGGGTTATCCTGAATTCCATGAAAATTCAAAAGTTGTCTACTATTGCGGATAACATGCTGACAAACTTTACAGGGGCTATACTCCTGATGGATTCTGAACTTGCTGCAGAAAGAGCTATGACTCTTCAGAATCGGCTTGCTTTAGACATTCTTTTAGCAAAGAGTGGAGGGGTCTGCAAGATGCTCAATGAGCGTCATTGCTGTTCTTTCATTCCAGAAAATAGTAAGAAGATTAGAGGTATGCTTACTAATCTAACTAGAGACAGTGTAGATTTGAAGGAATTGAAGGAACTTGGAGTATGGGAGAAATTTGGAAAAGGAGTTGCTAGAGTGGGAAGTTGGTTTACCAATATTTGGAATGGGGTTCTTGCAAAAATACTAGATGGTCTATTAATTGTTCTGGCCTGTCTATTAGGATTGTGGGGAGCATGCAAAATTAATGAGAAAATTAAGAGAAATTGGACAAAAAGAACCGGGAGAAATGAAGAAAGTGAAAGAGAGAAAATGTTCAATGAAATTTGGGAGAGCTCACACAAGGGACAAGATGTTAAAATGCGCATTATGCGTAAAATGAAAAATTAAAGTGAAAGGTCAAAGAGAGAGGTTTGTGTGATGACGAGCGTCATCAGAGGAGGGACTGAGAGAGCGTAGTTTATATAACCTATATTAGAGCGAAATATCTATATTAATGTGTGACGATACTGCATAGAAAATTATAATAATAGCGATTTTGCTTAAACGTGTGCTGGAATTGTGACCACGATGAATGGCCATCAATGTAGACGCATTTAATAATGATGAATACAATGCTTATGTTATGGTCAATTAAGCTTATATTAACGTTCGTATTGATGAAACTGTATTGAAATTCTTCAGAGGCCCTAACTTAGCGTGAGCTGCAGTTTAGCTGCTCGGCTCTCATATTAAATGCATTTTTCCTGTTTTCCAGTGTGCTGACTCACAAGGGGCCATGACTCTGTAAATGTTCTTTTCTTCAAACTCGGAAGACGAATGTATCTACATTAAAACCGTTCCCAGGCGCATCTTCTGTGTTCTGAAAAGAGTTTTTTTTAAATATTGAAACAAGTGTAGATTAATGTTGTGTACAAGGTCACTTAGACCGGTGAACAATGAAAACTGCTGACCCAAAGAACGTGCCAAGAGATGCCAAAGTATGAAGTAAAGCCGGATGTGCCACCTCTGAAGACGTCAATTATGAAAACCAATCAACAATCTCTAAAATAACGTGGGGTGACAATTGGGATTACCGAATGTTAAACTTGATAGGTTAAAGATAGTGGGGTATAGTAAATGTCCAATAGAATTTTGGGGGAATGTACTACGAAAAAGGGATAAAAACCCATGTCACAGAGAGGTCGGGACCATTAGGTAGGGAACGCCATCAATTTTATCCAGAAACTCTGTCACTCTGTTTGGTGACTTGAGACTTCATTAAAACCATCCTTGTCCTTAGACTGTCCATTTACACTTTTCCTCCTTATGAGGGAAGTGCCCTTTGTCCTTTAGTTAAGTCCTGATTGATGGCGATTTGACTGATGTCCTGAAGACGAAGACTGAACCTGTGCGCTGACCTAATCTTTGGAGGGTAATTATGACAATGTAATTGTAATTTGTCTGTTTACTTTTCCTTTCTAGGTACCAACTGCTTGTTTTGATAGAGACCATAGCTAGATGTTTTCCAAATTGATGTTCTAAATTGTTTTGCATGAAGCCCAACATGCAAATGTTAATCAGTGGTTAGGACAGGTGTTCACTAAAATTGACGCAAATAGACAAATGACTGAGACTATGCTTTGTTGAACTGACGCAATATCAAATACTCTGCTATACTTCGATCTATGTTTACGCCGTGCTATGTTCTAATGTTTGTGATTCTTGCCTTAATGAAATCTTATCAAAGTTGTCATATTGTGACTATGTTGCTATGTTTCTTGGTTTTGAGATTAACGCACTTAATCTTAGATTGTAATTAATAGGAAATAAAATTAATAAAATTCTACTAAACCGGTGTGGTTATTCATGACTGAGAGGTCATGGTAGCGTCTTGAATTGATTAATGACTTTGACTAAGGTGAAATGTATTGTTGTGATAAATATTGATGACATTATCGATGTATTGATTGACATATTGATTAGTTATCTCGTCCTACGGTGTCTCTCAACTGGGTCAAAAGATTCATTGGCCTAAAGCGAGTCCTAATGTGTAATAAATTAACATAGAGGGACGCGTTAACAGTTCCATATAGGAAGGCTCCTCCTGATAAGTCCAAGCACCTAAATCTTACCTTCAGGAGCCCAAAAGTCCGCTCAACTACACGCCTTGTCCTCCCGTGGGCCACATTGTAGCAGACTTCCCTGGAGTGTTTGGGTACCTCACTGGTGTCAACAGCCAAGGACGTTCTTGATAGCCAGAGTCACCTGAGAACAAAATGGTTGAACAACACATACATATGTGTGGGACATGCAACATTGTAATGGCAAGAGTAATACATTGCAAACACACCTTACAAATCTAACTTACCCACCGGCCAGGCCCTCTTTGTGTAGAGCTGTTCAGCATGATGAAGGAATCATGGACTGACCCAGGATATTTGGCAGTGACTTGTGAAATGTATTGGTTGATGAAGTGGTCGTTTTTTTGGTTCCAAAAGGCCTGTTCATTGTGACTGTGGGGTACCAAAGCTAAATGTGTGCCATCTATGGCTCCTACCACATGTGGAATATTTCCCATAGCATAAAAGTCTGACTTCACATAGGACAAATCCGCTCGATGGGGAAACCTGATGTAGCTGTCCAGGTGTTACATCCCTCAAAACCGTACTGAACATGGGCTGTGACATCCCTGCAGTTAAAGCCACTATATACTGAAAGGAGCCAATGGCCAGGAAGTGTAGCACTGACAAGGCTTGAACTATGGTAGGTATGCTATGGGGATTCTGATTGGCAGGCATCAGATCTGGCTCCAACTGTTTACATAGATCCTTGATAGTACGACAATTCAGACAATATGTCAGTATGCAATGTCTTTTACCATTGTGTGCAGGTCAACTAGTGGACGAAACACTGGTGGTTGTCTTCCCCTTCTCATGGCAGGGTAACTATGTGAAAAGAGGAAAACATAGTATGTGACATGCAGCATGCATACATCAAGTACAGTTAATCAACTTACTCACACATAATAGCTGTCAAGGACGCCTACTACTTATGACATACAGTACAGCACATAGCTATGCCTCCGATTACACTCTTCTTGGTGCACATTCCCTCAACTAACAACGGGACGACACCTCCTAATTCATCTGTCACTGTATGTGTATGTAAGACCAATTATTACACATGTTTCACACATATTGTAGGACATTCTCAACATTATCGACAGGCATAGGAACCTCAGGTGGTTGTACATTGGTATGACCACATGTCCTCTAATAATACAGCATTTACAGCATAAATGCACAAGAAGTCACCTTAACATGAGGGCTGTACTTACAGATGTACTGCACAATACATGAAATGTGCTTAAAATGGCAGCTGCCTGACCTACTGTACTGGACACATAGAAGTGACCTATGTCCGCCGACGGAAGTTGTCATTGCGGTAGGCGGTCACAACCGCGGTGTAAATTGCCATTGGAACACATTGCTGCCTTTGGCGGACTTGGGCCAATGGCGATGTCCGCCGGCAGTGACGGTCATGTATGTTGCGGTGTCGCGTGGGCTCTCATTATCCTAAATGAGACTACTGGATTTCTAGGTAGCAGGATCGTTCCTGGTGTGGGGGACTGAGTCTGACCCACTTAGAAGGACCTCTGTCACCCTCAATCTGGTTTTGCTCCGGCTAACTAGCAGTGCCTCATCTCTCCCTAGGGGAAGGGATGATTAGGCAGCCGAGCGCATGGCATCTATAGAACTTCTCAGGGAAGTCGTGGTCACTCAGGTCCCAACCAGCTCTCTCATTTACCGCATGATCTCATAAACAAATGACAAAGACAGTTTAAGTTTTATAGATTGTTTTTAATAAAACAACTGTATTTTAGATATTAAGGCATGAGCCGCAATAACCAGAACCACACAACACAGTAGGATTCAAATAGTCACTATGAGAGTGAAACATAAAAACAATGCTATCATGGTGTTACTAGATTCTATTCTCTCTCAATAGATTATATTTAGAGCACAGCATGTTAAGCTATTAGCTTGCCTTTTAGATTCCCTGGGAAACCATCAACCCTCATACCTGAGCAAAGACCTGTGATCTGGTTCAGCATCTGCAACGAGGCAGTCAGCGTCTAGTTGTGGTTCCCTGGTCGGAATCTCCCTCTTACGTGTACTAGGACTAGGAAGTGTTTTAATAACTACCACGCCGGTGTTCTAAGAAACGTCCCTACGTAAGAATGTATACTTTCTACGAACCCTAAAGACTAAACTCCTACCACGTCTATCGGCAATGTACCAGACTGTATCCTTGACTGAAGCACAGAGCGAACAAGAATGTATTGTTTGAGAACTCCGGTGCTTAAGTAAGCTAAACAGTGTGATAGAAGAAAATAAAACAAGACCGTAGAACTGGCTATTTGAAAAATAACAGTACGAAGCTGAATAAAAAGCATTTAGAGCAAAGTGCACAGAGGCTCTATGCTGCGAGCAAAGGAATAAAATACATCCAGGGCAAAGTGCACGAAGGCCTAACACCTGAAGCTAACGTGCAAAGGATACATGAAACTGACCACACTACACCCTCCCCTTGTCGGTAGCAAGTGGTTCTAATCAAAAACGAGAAACAATAATATGCCCCAGATACAAAAATATACAAAATACATTTCGACAAGTCCAGAGGACATCAAAGCATAAATGTATGTCTAAATTTGTAAGCATGTGACGGTAAAGCCAAATCATTAAAATGTCAATTATAAAAAATCCAATTCTGAAATGGAAGCCACAGAAAGCAGGAGATCCTCCACCTCGGCAGACGTCAACACTGGAAAATCCACGCCAAATACTATCATGGAGCAGGTGTGTTCCAAAGCCCCATAACCATCCAGGGCGGCACCCCGTGCAGGGCCTATGAATGAGACAATACCATCTTCCTCCAGGAAGGGAATCTCATAAACTGCCTCACGAAGCAAACGCAACCGCAACCGCAGTGCACAAGTCTGGGAATGAGCCCTAATCGGGAACATCAACAGATCAGTATCAACCACCGGGGGGCGCTGCAGTGAGAGACAGAAAGCCAGTGCATGTTCAAACCAGCACCAAAGGCACCGAAACACGGGCTGCACACAATCCAAAACTGGTCGGAATGACAGAGACCAGTCACACTCCAACTGTCCTAGGAGTGTTGCTCCAAAATGCTGCATCATGTGTTCACGACACAGCTGCGCTGACGGGAGCGCCAATATGGGATCTCGTTGCGGTGGGACAGCCATTGCGGAAGAACAACAGCAACAGAAAAACACCAGCCAACAAAGCCAGAGTAATCGGAAATCCCCCAAAAATGCTTCCAAAAATAGAATGAATAGCCGAAGGTATCAAACCGAATATGGAAGAGAAGGAATGAACAAAACCAACACCAACGGCTTTAAAGAAATGTGCAATTCCAGCAGTGCTGGACGCATTAAATATACGTCCCACGAGTTCACCAAAGTGGCTCGGAAAGTTAGTACTTAAAAGGGACTGTATTTCCCCCGATGACCTCGCCACCTGAAGCGCGTAGGTTTCGCGTGCAGATGTGAGGGCCACATGCTTTTGAAACAATAGAGCCTTTAGTCGACTCAACTTGTCGAAATTAATCTTTGAAGTAGCAATGTGAGGCCAGATGTCTGCTACCTCCCTAAATTGAGTGGGGGGAAACAACACATTCCCGCAGCACGTAACGGCCTTGGTGACAACGACTACGTAAACTATTCCGGCACGCATTCCACAACAGGCTTCACTGTTAAGAAGGACGGAGCTGCCGTTTGAAAGCACCTGGAACGTGTTTTTAATCACGGGGACTGGAACTCCCTTTAGATAGCAAGCTAAATTCGCAACTGAGGCATTACACGCCCTATGCAAGGACAGCTGCTTACAAACCATCGAATGGCTGACAGAAGTTTCACATTCGCTGCCGCTAAGAAAAACCTCCCTCATCCCATTAAGACATCTGTATAAAAAGGGAAGTTCCCACACCTCATGTATGTAACTGTCTCCCAATTTCTCATATCTGCCCACCGGAATATGCCTTAAACAAGACGTGAATTGCAGAGTAGAAATAGGCAAATTTATAACCCCGTGTATTAACCATTCAGCTGACGGAATCTCAGCCACAGTAAAAGGCAACTTTTCCAACTTTTCAATATTCAACATGACATATGTCGCTTCCTTTTTAGCCATCAGCTGCTGTTGACGTGTCAAATTAAAGGAAAAAAATATCTCCCTGGCTCTGATGTGTTGCCATGGAACGCGATCCGCCTTCAATGTCTGTAGAGTCCAACCCAACTGCATAATGGACCGCGTCTGACTCTGCCCATGATATAAAGAAGACATATCTGATCTAATAATGTCGATAGCAGAGGAAACAATATTATCAATCGTATATACACGGTCGGACAGGGTATGCATTCCATTATCCACAACAGACAATGCCTGTTTCAAATTCTCCTGATCTATCTGACTCAACCGGGCCGCTGCCTGCAGTTGTGAAAGTTTCCATATCTCATTGTACACTTCATACAAAAACTGTTTCCTCCGGGGCACTCTTGGGCCTGACAAAAAATCTTGCAAGTCAGTATAATTAGACAGTAAAGTGAGATGTGTCTTAACTGCATCTAGCGTGGATGATTTCAACCATTGCTGACAAAGCTTCCCCACGCTATATGTAGTAATGATATCTGCATGTTACGGTGATATGTAGCGAGGGTCTGCCCTACTAGTCCTGAAACCCCCTGAAGAGGTGACAAAACGTTGATGACACCTATTAGTGTCTACGGGCCACAATAACCACCCGCCCGGACGTGTCAATGAAGTGTTAAGCGTACCATTCTGGACCCAGTCTGTAAGCTCAATAAACGTGGCATTAACATATTGCTGCCAATTATTCAATTTGGAAGGGACAGATATGTTAGGCAAATTCAAATCTCTAATTGTTGCTAAGCCCAAACAGCTAGTCTGTTGTACAGTGTCATTTAAGAAAATCATTTGGACAGGAATAATACATTCCCTAAACAATGTGTCCCTACCCCGCATTTGCCAGTTCTTCGTTCCCCAGACACTTTTCAAATCAACAGTTTCCGACCAGTATTCATACCCCTCAACTGAAAGTTTGGATACAAACAAATTTGAATACAGTAATTTAGTATCAGTCAATAACATTTGCTTATTAGTATGCGGAGTAACCCTTAAATAGTAAGACTTAGCATTCTGTTGATTATGCCCAGAAAATCATGCAAATTTATCATAATAAGTTTTAGAACTCCCCTGCGGAGGAGTCGGGCAATGTTCCCATTGCATATATTCAATTATCGTTTTCGGGCTACTGGCTTTATGAATAAAGTGCTGTCCATAATAATTGTAGCAAAACATATCACCATAATTATCTCTAAATTGGTAAGCATCTTCATTTTCATAGACAGTATAATATTGCAATTCTGTCAACATAGAATCTACCGTCTTCACATCCCAATCATCAGATACAATGCCTGGTATAACGATATCATTCATTGATAACTTTAGAACATATGGTATTTGAATTGTCTCAGTGGGACCATATATATCAAACAATACTCTATCCCACACAATCCCATCCGGAATTGGTACAGCAGAAATGTTCACAAAGGACAAGTCTCTTCTGACCATATGTGATGAAAAATGTGGTTTCAACACCTTCTCCACGTGCTCAATTTCAGATCGTTCAAGAAGAAAATGACCATGTATTACCAGAAAAAAGGTAATAACAAACCCCAGCCACAGAAAAAAAAACATCACAGTCATCAAAAGCCAAATATAGTTCCAAGGAGACACAAAATAGGTACTTTTGAGCATATACAACAGCTTACGTGGACACAGGGTTGGTGTTGAAGAGGACGAAGAGTCCGACACAGTGTCTTCATTGTTATTAAAGCAGCCGGAGGCAGTTCTCGCAAAAGGTGCAACCGTAAACAAAGGAGCAGATTGAGTCTCCCTCTGTGGGACGCTGTAGACAACACTTTCAGAAACATCAGTAGTCACAGCAACGTGATCAAAAGAATCCAAATTATTTGCTGTAAGTGGAACAATCGCAAGATCATCTACCACCCTCCCCAAGCTCGGAGAGGAAACAGTGTCGGTGCAAATCACCTGTAGCGGAACATCTTCCCCAGTAGTGAGAGGGATTCGGGAACTACTGGGCGTTCCTCTTGGTCTGCTGTGCAGAATCGGCCACATGTTGTAACTTGACATTGTCGATGGAGACAGAGCGATTACCTTTGGCCCCTTGCAGCGGTGGCAAAATCACAGTTCTTGTTCTGTGAATACCTAGTACAGGGACTGGCGCTCGATAGGAAGGGCCAAATTCTTTCTTCACCGCGACCTTTTCACGCACAAGATCCCCAACTCTGGGAATCCAACCAGTAGGCGTTACTGGTACATCCGTAATTCCTGTGGAGGCAGCACTGGCAGAAGAGTTATCTTCACGGAATTGTTGTAAATCCTGTAAAACAGTGACACGATCATTTATGTCAAAGGGCGTTTCCGCCGCCTCCACACCAGGACCATCAAGATCAGGAACAAACATACGTGTTCCAAACAGGCACTCATATGAAGTACGACCCCCCAAGGACCTTCTAGGCAAGTTATTAAGTGCTCTCTGTACTCCATGCAGGTGGGTTAGCCAACTACGACCCGTACCTATAACTCTGGCCGTTAAGTATTGCTTTAAATCGCGATTTAAACGCTCCACGACAGAATTTCCCTCTGGATGAAATGGAGACGAGAACTGGAGCTGGACCCCCAGCGAAGCCATGGTGCCCCTGAATGCCTTTGAGGCAAAAGCAGGGCCCTGGTCCGAATGAAAAGCCGCAACTGCATATGTATCGACAAAGATATGCAAATCTTTAATAACAGTCCGAGCGTCAGCCGAGCGCTGTGGCCAGATCCACACAAATCTGGAGCACGAATCCACAGCTACCAATATATATTTGTATGCACTATCTGATGTCAGTGGACCACAATGATCCAAGTACACACACTGTAAAGGTTTATTGGAAATCAGAAGGGGCGTCTGCTGCGGGCGCCTCGCCGTGGAAACTTAAATTTGTTGACAGATGTCACAACAAAGGACATACTGCTTTGCCTCTTTATAGAGACCAGGCCACCAATAATGAGCCTGTAAGAGTGAAATCGTGGCAGCCACGCCGGCATGTGCAGATGCCGCCCCCTCATGTGCTGCAGTAATTAATTGAGGTTGTTCAATTTTATTGGGCTTTTCACGTACACCAACGCCTGGGATTTTAACGACAGCGTTAAGCATACCACCCATGCAATAATCATATTTAGAAGGGAATCCTTTAGGATATGGCGTGAAATCAGCCTTAGCCTTAATAGCAGCCAAAATCTCTGTGTCTGGTCTGGAACTTGAACGAGTTACTGCGGCCACAGTGGCAACTGCCACTGCCGATTTTGCGGCTTCATCAGCCAAAGTATTGCCAGCAATGTGTATTCCAACGCGCTGGTGTCCAAGTGCATGCACAACATGGACTTTAGGAAGCATTTCTTTCAGATCCGCAACCTTCCCCCACAGTAATTTGTGTTTTATGGTGTTACCTTTGGAATCTCTGTACCCATTCAACCTCCAGTAATGTAAATATTCATTGAAAGACTGAACACAGTAAAAGGAATCACAAACCAGTAAAGTTAATACCGCTGGATCCACATGTTCTAGTGCTAACAACAGAGCTTTCAGCTCAGCCAACTGTGCTGTACAGTCTCCCAATGTTTGTGTATAAGTATGTTGGGGGCAGAACTTCTCCCCCTCCATAATTCCGCTCACCACCGCACATGCAGCAGAATACTGTTGTTTAGTCCCAACCGCTGGCTGCGCAGAGCCATCGGTGTACATGACCACCTGATATTGATCATTAGGCAATGTGCCAGCGGGAACTGGGTACTCCATTTCATATTGAAGAAATTCTTGAGTCTGCAGTTTAGGGTCAAATATGTAGTCTACATCAGTGGCTGTCAAAGACGTTGCCCATTGTATCCATCGCGGGTGTAGCGCTTTCGCATTAGGAACACTCGCTTTCGTCACAGCCTCTAAGGCTGAAATAGGGGAAACGAAAATGATGCGTTGGCCCTGGGCAAGAGGTCGTTCTTTAATCACAGCCATCTGTACCGCAGTGAGAATTTTCTCAGTCTGTGCAAAACGTTGTTCTGCAGCAGAATACAAGTGGGACTTGTATGCTATCAGGACCGTCCCACCCTCATTAAAGGTGACATACGTAAACCCGTTGGCCCCAGGTATGACCCTGATGACCAGATGTGTCCTATTGTCCCGTGTATGTAAATGCTTTGCAGCTAGGAGATCATTTTGCAGGTCTCGAAGAGTATTTGTATGCTCAATCGTCCAAAATTTACTCGAAAGATTTGGGCGAATCAACTCGTATGAAGGTTTTATACGTGTAGCATAATCAGGAATGTAAGTTCTGCCAAAATTTAGAAATCTCAACAAAGACTGGAGTTTCTTAATCGTATTAGGAGGTTGCAACTGTGCACATTTTTCCAAAAAGTGTGGCGCTAATCTCTTACCCTCGTTTGACAGCTCATATCCCAGGAAAATGAAGCTGAGGAAGGCAATTTTCGACTTTTTGAAGTTAAATTTGTAGCCAATTTCGGCAAATCCCACAACAATGCGGGCCACCCGCCTTAAATGTTGTAGTAATTCATCATCCGTGAGATATATATCATCAACATATGACAACGCTTCAGGGTCCAACTCGTGCAAAATTTCAGTCACACGAGCAGAAAACAGTCCTGGGCTATTCCTATACCCCTGAGGCAAACGACAAAATTGTTTCTGAGAGCCAAACGCACTAAAACTTGTAAAATCCCTACTTTCAGGTGCTATATTCTGGCAGAAGAAACCATTCGAGATATCCAATGTTGTTTTGTATTTCTTACGCGCAATATTATTCATGAGTGCTGCGCTATGTGAATTCTGTATAGCATATGTGCGTGTATGTCCATTTAAATGTCTGTAGTCCACCACTATCCTATAAGAATGGTCCGGTTTAGGTACAGGGAATAAGGGATTATTCATCGGCGAGATACAGGGTTCAATTACTCCCTGGTACTCCAATTGTGTAAGTATTTTCCTCACCGATGCCCTCGCTCCAAATTTTATAGGATATTGCGGTTGTGGCTGAGGTTCGCCTTTAATTGGAATTACATGGTAAGGTGAATCCCTATCCCAACCTACATGATTTCTATATAAGGCGGGTGCTTGTGCCAGAGCCCATTCGATGCCATAGGACTCCGCGAGTTCTCCCGGAACAAGTGGTGAGAATGAAGGTGCAATCACCTCCTCCCCAACTCGACAATCGCGAACAAAGTCTGGGGGCCAATCGTGTTCAGCCAGCAGAATGTCATACAATTTGACCACACGGTCCCAAAAGATGGCGTTTATACTGCGCTCAATGTCCCCTTCTAATTGTAAAGTTACTGTATAAACTCTATCGGGATCAGAGACACGCATATCTGCTGTTTCGACTTGTATGAAGTCATCAGTTCCTTTCACCTCCAGATGCTCTAGAAGATTCCGGCGAACTATTGTGACCTCTGCTGCGCTGTCTAACAGTGCTAGTGCCCATGTCTTGTTCTTCAAGAGAACTCTCTTCTTGTGTGGCATGTCTAATTGAGACCGCCGCCACTTTCTTCTTTTTAAACTGCTGTTTTTATTGGACCGGTTTCTCTTCCTTCTTGACAGAAACCTCCGATGAGCGTTGTGAATTTTGTCTCGGTTTCACGTACTCTGTTCTCCGCTCTGACCGCCCACCTCTCTCATTTCTCTTTTCCGATGAGTCCTGAAAGGAACAAGATTGGCGTGTATCAGTATATTGATATCTATCAGGCGTTTTCAAGTTATCCCTATTCCTGAGATTATACCTAGCCAGCGGGGTCTCCGGTGGTGGAGATTCTCCCCTTCCCTTCTTAGGTGTTTGTTGTTTTTTCTCCCAGCGCTTCTTAGTACCCTCAGATTGCTGTTGTTTAGTAATATCCTTACTACCTTTACCCTGAAACTGTGGTTTCTGCGGTCTAGCCCCTAGGCTATCACGACCGATACTAGAATATGTTTCTGCTATTATTCTCGGCAGTTCCCGCTCTTGATTTAGCTGTGGGACGTCTCGAAGACGCATACGCACCGCTAGTGCTACTGCCTCTCCTTTTAGATTACTCAATATGATGGAAGAAACCGTGGCAAATTGCCTATCAGTTGCATCCCTAAATCTAAGGCCGGGGCAGCCCCATATTCATCTTGAATTTGTTTGAGCACCTCCGGTAAATTAGCCAATGTCGGTGTACCTTGTGCTGTAGTGTAGAGCGCGGCAAACACCGTGCCCCAGGTATTACAATGATCCACAGTAGGAACCATTCCATACGGCAAACACATTGTCAATATTCTATGTTTATCCTGAGGTCCGGTATGGGGAAATACTGCTTCCAGCGTATTAATTTTTTGCGCTAGCCAAAATGGAGTTTCCTCCAGTTTAGCCGGTACTTTACCCATAACTGAGTGTACAGTGACCAGATTGATGCCCGGAACCACTGCATGCGGTTGTGCCGGAGTAGCACGCGCTGGGTTTGTGTTGAGTGTCTGCATCACAAATTGAACTAACCGTCTATATGTATCCCTTAATTCTGTATATAAACGACAAACTCCAGCCACTGCCAATTGAGCAACCGCTGGATGTGGTGTATATGTAGCCAATAAAGGCCAGGTAGGACCATTGTTACTCAGTGGGCCGAGCCGAACTGACGCTATGGTGTGGGGTAGGGCGCCATCAAGTCAATTATTATGTTCTTGATAAGATAGAGGTGTTTCCAAATCTGCATATGCCCTGTATTGTCCAGGGACATTTGCCAAAGTGTAATCGTGAAATGTATTTGAATTCCCATCAACTGCCGCAAATATGACCCAAGAATAAAAAAGTTCTGTTCTATAGGCTGCATGGGCGTCCACCACAAACGTAACTGGACCCCCCTGGTTTGTCAAACCATGTGCTAACAGATTTACCGTGAGCGGGTGTCGCATATTAACTGCTATATTTATCACTTGGGGATTCGCCATTATGAAAACAGCGCTAGTCCAGAGAAGGTACACCAATATCTGGGAATTCCTTTCAGAGTTCAAGCTTGAACAACCGACCACAAAACAATAGGATGTACCTATATTGTGGTGGCGGAAAACCTCAGCGCCACGGATGTCTCCGTTAACGGAACTGAGGAGTCAATATATATATGAGACCGAGAGAGTCTGCCGGACCCGAAAATTAGAGCCAGACCAATCGTTGGCAGCGCCATGTCGCGTGGGCTCTCATTATCCTAAATGAGAGTACTGGATTTCTAGGTAGCAGGATCGTTCCTGGTGTGGGGGACTGAGTCTGACCCACTTAGAAGGACCTCTGTCACCCTCAATCCGGTTTTGCTCCGGCTAACTAGCAGTGCCTCATCTCTCCCTAGGGGAAGGGATGATTAGGCAGCCGAGCGCATGACATCTATAGAACTTCTCAGGCAAGTCGTGGTCACTCAGGTCCCAACCAGCTCTCTCATTTACCGCATGATCTCATATACAAATGACAAAGACAGTTTAAGTTTTATAGATTGTTTTTAATAAAACGACTTTATTTTAGATATTAAGGCATGAGCCGCAATAACCAGAACCACACAACACAGTAGGATTGAAATAGTCACTATGAGAGTGAAACATAAAAACAATGCTATCATGGTGTTAATAGATTCTATTCTCTCTCAATAGATTATATTTAGAGCACAGCATGTTAAGCTATTAGCTTGCCTTTTAGATTCCCTGGGAAACCATCAACCCTCATACCTGAGCAAAGACCTGTGATCTGGTTCAGCATCTGCAACGAGGCAGTCAGCGTCTAGTTGTGGCTCCCTGGTCGGAATCTCCCTCTTACGTGTACTAGGACTAGGAAGTGTTTTTATAACTATCACGCCGGTGTTCTAAGAAACGTCCCTACGTAAGAATGTATACTTTCTACGAACCCTAAAGACTAAACTCCTACCACGTCTATCGGCAATGTACCAGACTGTATCCTTGACTGAAGCACAGAGCGAACAAGAATGTATTGTTTGAGAACTCCGGTGCTGAAGTAAGCTAAACATTCTGATAGAAGAAAATAAAACAAGACCGTAGAACTGGCTATTTGAAAAATAACAGTACGAAGCTGAATAAAAAGCATTTAGAGCAAAGTGCACAGAGGCTCTATGCTGCGAGCAAAGGAATAAAATACATCCAGGGCAAAGTGCACGAAGGCCTAACGCCTGAAGCTAACGCGCAAAGGATACATGAAACTGACCACACTACAGCGGACATGACCCACATCTTCTGCAGTATTGCTCACTTGACTCCTGACACTGCTGCTAGCAAGACCTCCATGACCTGAGCTGCTGTGTACTGCCTCTGGGAGCTATCATGCCACGTCCTGCAGTTGTTAGGGCCCCGGAAGAGCTTAGTAAGCTTGTGGAAGAGGTCCTACCCATGTGAATGGACAGTTACATGGAGCACCAGAGGAGCGGTTGAGTCCCAAGTAATACCAATGCGTGATAGGTGTGGTGTATGAAGGTGTACCATTAATGTAAACCAGTGAAGGTGTTGATACATGCAGATAGCCTATTGTGAAGGAGTGTAAGATGAGTGGATGGGGAGTGTTTGCCTAATTGCTATTACTGAAGTGTTATGTCCACTACTATTGGTATGGTTCATGTGGACATGACTTTCTCCTTATGTCTGTGTCATCCATGCCCATCAGAAGTAGGGAATTTGGCATGCCATCGCCAAGCATGTGCGGACGATAGGGACCACAGGCGGCGGAGCACCCACTGTAAGAAGCTGTGGGAGAACCTGAGACTTTGGGCCCAGAAGACTACAAAGGCCTAGCTGGGGATGTCTTCCCAACCAGGGAATTTAGCCCACATTTTGACAGTGGCCTACCCTGAGGTGGATGTGCATTTGAGGGCAGCACAGCACCCACAAGGGGGTAAGTAGTGACAGTACCCATATGTAGGAGGCTGGCCTGGCTTGTAGTGGGTACCAGAGGTACTTACACCTTGTGCCAGGTCCAGTTATCCCTTATTAGTGTAGAAGAGGTGTTTCTAGCAGCATAGGCTGATAGAAGGTAGCTATGGCAAAGCAGCTTAGGCTGAACTAGGAGACATGTAAAGCTCCTACTATACCACTGGTGTCATATGCACAATATCATAAGAAAACACAATACACAGATATACTAAAAATAAAGGTACTTTATTTTTATGACAATATGAGAAAAGTATCTCAGTGAGTACCCTCAGTATGAGGATAAGTTATATACACAAGATATATGTAAACAAACCAAAATTATGCAGATAATAGCAAGAAAAGTAATGCAAGCAGTGTAAAATTACAGTAGATTGCAATAGGAGCACATAGGTATAGGGGCGACACAAACCATATACTCCAAAAGTGGAATGCGAAACCACGAATGGACCCCAAACCTATGTGAGCTTGTAGAGGGTCGCCGGGACTGTAAGAAAACAGTGAGGGTTAGAAAAATAGCCCACCCCAAGACCCTGAAAGGTAGGTGTAAATTGCACCTACTACCCCCAGAGTGCACAGAAGTCGTGATAGGGGGATTCTGCAGGAAGAACAAACACCAGCAATGCAACAACAGAGGATTTCCGGACCTGACTACCTGTAAGACAAGGGGACCAAGTCCAATAGTCGCGACAGTGTCGAGAGTGGACGAGCCCAAGAAATGCCAGCTGAGGGTGCAAGGAAGCTGCCACCTGTTGGAAGAAGCTTGGTGTTCTGCAAGAACGAAGAGGACTAGGAACTTCCCCTTTGGAGGATGGATGTCCCACGTCGTGAAGAAGCTTGCAGAGGTGTTCCCACGCAGAAAGACCGCAAACAAGCCTTGCTAGCTGCAAGGGTCGCCGTTAGGGTTTTTGGGTGCTGCTGTGGGCCAGGAGGGACAGGATGTCGCCACTTGGATGAGGAGACAGAGGGGGCACCCAGCAAGTCAGGGAGCCCTCACAGAAGCAGGCAGCACCCGCAGAAGTACCTGAACAGGCACTTAGAAGAAAAGTGAACTGGAGTACACCCGAAGTCACAAAAGGGAGTCCCACGATGCCGGAGGACAACTCAGAAGGTTGTGCACTGCAGGTTCGAGTGTCGGGGACCCAGGCTTGGCTGTGCACGAAGGAAATCCTGGAAGAGTGCACAGGAGCCGGAGCAGCTGCAAATCACGCGGTACCCAGCAATGCAGTCTAGCGTGGGGAGGCAAGGACTTAGGGCCAGATGTAGGTAGGAAAAAATTCGCGAGTCGGAAATTGCGAGTCGGTGCGACTCGCAATTTCCGACTCGCTAAATGTAATGCAAGAAGAAAATGCGACTTCAATTTGCGACTCGCAAATGAAGTCGCACCACAGATAGCGAGTCCCCTGTTTGCGAGGTCGCTTTTTGCGACCTCGCAAAAAACGGACACGCAATTTGCGAGTGGGTGTCGCAAATTGCGATTTTGCTGCAAATTGAATGCAGGTGCTGCAGAACACTCTGGAAAACACTTCCTGGCACATGATGATGACATCACAGCCAGGAAGTTTACAAATACACCTGGGAGGAGGGAGGACCACACCCATTTCAACAGCTGAACTGCAAACTGAAAGAACAGCAGCTACCATGGCAGAGACACCAAGGAAGCGAAAACTTAAATTTGCAGAAAAAGAGCTGGAGGTGCTGACAGAGGAGTGCTGTCAGCACCATGACCAACTGTTTGGAAGGGCAGCCCTCACCGTGCCAAAGGTGAAGAAAAGAAGACTATGGATGGACATCCAAGAGAAAGTTAACTCCCTGGGTGTCAGCCACCGGAGCAAAGAAGAGCTCAAAAATAGGTGGTATGACCTGCGCTCCCGGACCAAGGAGAGGGTGTCAGAGCGGCTCTGGGAGATGAGGGGCACAGGAGGGGGACCGTCCACATTACCACCACCCACACCCCTGGAGGAAAGGGTAGAGGAAACCCTTGAGCCTGAGGCAGTATGTGGGATGGGAGAGCTGGACACATCTGAGCCAGGACCATCAACCGGTGAGTACCATGAGACATGCATGTACCCTCATTAATGCCAAACCCCCACCCACCTTGTACACAGGAGCATGCAGAACCAAATTAGCTCCATTTCAGAGTAGCTATCACCAGAATGGTGCATTATGGGCAATGTAGTCAAGTAGGCAGTTTATAGGCAACAGTTTATTGGGAAGTTGATAACAGATAGTAGATACTGACAGTGTGTTCCCTATGTCCCACAGGTCTCCCACAAGACACACCCACCAGCCAAAGCAGCCAGGGGCCACAGGTCAGCCAGCAGACAACAGAAGGATCAGGACCAGCCACCACTGAGACCTGCACCACCAACACCCTGTCCCCTCATGAGACACCAGTTGGCATACTGTTGTGTGATCCTGCACCAGGTCCCAGCCACAGTGCCACCGTAGACGTAACGGAGCCTCCACTGCGTCGCAGGCAACGTGGAAATTTATCATCACAGCAGCAGGCAAAGTCAGGGGACGCCTCCATGTCACGTGCTGAGGCCGCACTCCTACGGGGTCAGCGCCTGCAAACACAAGAGATTAGGAGGATTACAGGGGCATTGCGGCGCATTGAGTGCAATCAAGGCAGTAACATGCAGCTTGTGCATACAGAGTTGCAAAAAATCAATACACACATGGGCGACCTTGCACTCTCCATGCGACAACTTGTGGCTGGACTCCTAACACAGAGAGAGGGTGCACGGCATCGGGACAGGCAGCTATTGAACCGGCTGGACCGAATGTCAGCATCCATAGTAAGGCTGGCCGTGAACACTACTGGTCTATCTAGGCGCACGGTCAGCCTCCAAGTTGACATGGGTCACTTTGCCAGTGACGTGGCACGTGGACTGGGCCGTCTTAGCCACGCTGTTGATATAATGGAGGCACGGCAGGTGGCCAGGGGCGCGGGCAACACGCCGCAAGATAGCGAGGAGGGCTCCACTGTCAGCAGTGTCTCTGCCAGTGACACCAGGGTGTTGCGCAGTGGAAGCATAAGGCAGGGCACTGCTGACACCCCAGGTACCAGCCATGCTGACCGAGGCCGGCGTAGGGTTTGAGCTCCACACTGTCATGGGGTTGGGGCACATGAAGTCAATGTGTCCCATGCCAGGTGGACTTTAAGAGCCCCTGAACTGTTGACAATGTATATAGTATTTTTATGGTTGCACTAATTAAATCACCTGTTCTTTCCACTTAACACCTGGACTCTTTGTGTGTGACATTAGTGAGTGTGGTGACAGTAAGCACGTACCTTCCAAAGCATTGGTCTGCAATGTGTTCCCGTCTCAGTCTGCCTTGATTTGCGATGCTTCTATCCCCATGATGGCGATGTGGTAGCTCTTGCTCTTCGTCCTCAGAATCAGGGTCTTCAGGGGTGAGAGGTAGCCCACGTCTGGTGGCAATGTTGTGCAGTATAGCGCATGCGACAACAATCTCAAAAGCTGTTATTGGGGTATACTGGAGGGCACCTCCACTTCTGTGGAGACATCTGAATCTTGCTTTCAGCAGTCCAAAGGTCCGTTCAATGATATTCCTGGTCCTCTTATGTGCACTGTTGTATCGCCTCTCTGTCTCATTGCTGGGTGTTAAGTACGGGGTAAGTATCCATGGTTGTAGTGCATATGCACTGTCACCTGTGTGGCAAAAAATTTACAATGTTAGCTGGGCATGAATGGTTTCCACATTGGCCTGTGTGTATGTCTGCAAGGTGTATTCAGCTATACCTAGGAGGTATCCGTCTCCAAACTCCCCACGTTCTAGGCATTGGTGTATCCCACTGTGCCTAAAAATGTAGGAGTCATGAGTACTCCCTGGAAATTTGGCAACCATGTCAGTGATAACATAATGGGCATCACATACCACCTGTATGTTGAGTGAGTGGGTACACTTCCTATTGCGGAACAGATATTCCAGGTTTGCAGGAGGGCATATTTGTATATGTGTCCCGTCTACACACCCTATGACTTGGGGGAAGTTGGCAATCCTATAGAATTCCAACTTGGTGCTGTTGATTTCTGCCTCATTCCTGGGTAGGTATATGTATCTGGACATGTGTGTGAGTAAGGCGTCTAGGAATGCTTTAAAGAACCGTGAGAGTGCAGTTTGGGATACCCCACCTGCCACAGCAATGACCCCCTGATAGCTACCCGAGGCCAAGAGGTGCAGTGAGCAAAGCACTTGCACATGTGTGGGGATGGCGCAGCCGCGCACAGTCTGGCGTTGTAGCTGTGGTTTGAGTAATTCTATTAAATCTAGTATAGCTGCACTGCTGAGTCTATATTTATCATAAATCTCCTCCTCAGTTTGCTGGATCAGTGTCTGCCTGGTTCTGTATATCTTCTCCTGTCTCTGGCTCCTCCTCCTCCTCTGCTGTGCGGCGTGGGCTCTCCTCCTCATTCCTATCACATATATCTCCGCCATCTTGAGTAACCCAGATGCCTTCTGGGTCTCCTTTTATAATTTGGTAATGGTTACCACCTGCTCTGAGTTAGTGGTAAATTGGAAGTGCAAAATGGGCTTTTTGCTACTAGTCGCAATTTGCGAGTTGCTATTGCATATGGTTTGCGACTCGCAAATTGCGACTTCCTATTTGCGGGTCGCAAAATGGGGTCGCAATTTTTGCGAGTCGGTAATGGCTCGCTTCGCATTTTGCAAGTTGGAAATGGGATTTTTGCATCCCATTTCCGATTTTGCGGGGTTGCAAATTGCGATTCGGGCCATTTGCGACTCACAAACGTTTCCTACATCTGGCCCTTACCTCCACCAAACTTGGACTGAAGAGTCACTGGACTCTGGGAGTCACTTGGACAGAGTTGCTGAGTTCCAGGGACCACGCTTGTCGTGCTGAGAGGGGACCCAGAGGACCGGTGATGCAGTCTTTTGTTGCCTGCGGTTGCAGGGGGAAGATTCCGTTGACCCACAGAAGATTTCTTCAGAGCTCCTGGTGCAGAGAGGAGGCAGGCTACCCCCAGAGAATGCACCACCTGGAAACAGTCGAGAAAGCCGGCAGGATGAAGCGATACAAGGTTGCTAGTAGTCGTCTTGCTACTTTGTTGCGGTTTTGCAGGCGTCCTGAGCAGTCAGCGGTCGATCCTTTGGCAGAAGGTGAAGAGGGAGATGCAGAGGAACTCTGGTGAGCTCTTGCATTCGTTATCTGGTGAGATCCCCAAAGCAGAGACCCTAAATAGCCAGAAAAGGAGGTTTGGCTACCTAGGAAGGAGGATTGGCTACCAAGAGAGGTAAGAGCCTATCAGAAGGAGCCTCTGACGTCACCTGCTGGCACTGACCACTCACAGCCGTCCAGTGTGCCACAAACACCTCTGTTTCCAAGATGGCAGAGGTCTGGGACACACTGGAGGAGCTCTGGGCACCTCCCCTGGGAGGTGCAGGTCAGGGGAGTGGTCACTCCCCTTTCCTTTGTCCAGTTTCGCGCCAGAGCAGGGCTGAACCGGTGTAGACTGGCTTATGCAGAGATGGGCACCATCTGTGCCCATCAAAGCATTTCCAGAGGCTGGGGCAGACTACTCCTCCCCAGCCTTCACACCTATTTCCAAAGGGAGAGGGTGTTACACCCTCTCTCAGAGGAAGTCCTTTGTTCTGCCTTCCTGGGCCAGGGCTGCCTGGACCCCAGGAGGGCAGAAACCTGTCTGAGGGGTTGGCAGCAGCAGCAGCTGCAGTGGAGACCCCGGAAAGGCAGTTTGGCAGGACCCGGGTTCTGTAAGAGACCCGGGGGATCATGGAATTGTCCCCCCAATGCCAGAATGGCATTGGGGTGACAATTAGATGATCTTAGACATGTTACATGGCCATGTTCGGAGTTACCATTGTGACGCTGTACATAGGTAGTGACCTATGTACAGTGCACACGTGTAATGGTGTCCCCGCACTCACAAAGTCCGGGGAATTTGCCCTGAACGATGTGGGGACACCTTGGCTAGTGCCAGGGTGCCCACACACTAAGTAACTTTGCACCCAACCTTCACCAGGTGAAGGTTAGACATATAGGTGACTTATAAGTTACTTAAGTGCAGTGCTAAATGGCTGTGAAATAACGTGGACGTTATTTCACTCAGGCTGCACTGGCAGGCCTTTGTAAGAATTGTCAGAGCTCCCTATGGGTGGCAAAAGAAATGCTGCAGCCCATAGGGATCTCCTGGAACCCCAATACCCTGAGTACCTCAGTACCATATACTAGGGAATTATATGGGTGTACCAGTATGCCAATGTGAATTGGTAAATTTAGTCACTAGCCTGTTAGTGACAAATTTGGAAAGCAGAGAGAGCATAACCACTGAGGTTCTGGTTAGCAGAGCCTCAGTGAGACAGTTAGGCATCACCCAGGGAACACATACATATAGGCCACAAACTTATGAGCACTGGGGTCCTGGCTAGCAGGATCCCAGTGACACATAACAACCACACTTACAACATAGGGTTTTCACTATGAGCACTGGGCCCTGGCTAGAGGATCCCAGTGAGACAGTGAAAACACCCTGACATATACTCACAAACAGGCCAAACGTGGGGGTAACAAGGCTAGAAAGAGGCTACTTTCTCACACAACCCCCCCCCCCCCAAACGAAGGACAATTAGGCTAACCTTGGCCAGTTGAGTCTTTATTGTCTAAGATGTGATAAGTGGAGAGTAGATCTGCAATAGACTGGTTACTCCCTTTATCATCCACTATATGGTTACTTCCCTGTGGGGATGTAAACCACCCTGTTTGAAGTTTTTTAGCTAACCAACAATGTGAAGATATATTTTCAGAGTTCCTATCAGTAAGTTTTAGTTTAGAACAGTGGGAATTGTCCACTGGACCTATTTCTAGTGATGAGAATGCCAGACAGGGATGCTGTCTCAGTAAAGCCATAGCTGGGCAAAAACGTTGTCCATGTAGCTGCAAGAGAGAACAGGGATGCTGTTTCTCTTTAGTTGGAGTAGGGCAGGGATGCTGTCCTATGAGCTCCACACTAGGGCAGGGCTGCTGTCCTAAGTGTTGTGAGGCAGTGCAGGGTTTCTGCACTAAAGTTTCTCTGGGAGGGTTGGAGGGATGCTCCATGTTGACTAAAATGGTGCCCTTTTTCTCACCAATATTAGTTATCCCACAGAGAGGTACTTCCACCTCAGGGAGTACAGCTGTGCCAGCTGATGATTCCCTTGGTACAGGTGCCACCCCAGGAGAGGTTTCTCCCACCACAGGAATGGTACCCTGAATGGCAGGGTTGTTACGGGATACTGTGATACCCTTCTTACCTTTTGTTGGAGAAGGATCCTGAGTTTTCAGGCCTTTTTCTCTCCTTTGCTTTTTCATTTCAGTAGAAATGAGAGGAAGCAATTTCTCAGGGATACCCAGAATGGGTGCATGGGTATAAAACTCTACCTCAGCCCAACCTGAGGTCTCTAGGTCATTACCTAAGAGACAGTCTACAGGTAAGCTAGGTGATACTACCACCTGCTCAGGGCCAGTAACTCCACCCCAACTAAGCTGAACTATAGCTAAGATAAGAAACTTAGTGGAGTTATGGACATCAATAATCTTGTTCTGTTGTCCAATGATGTGTTGTTTATGGGGCACTAGGTTTTCAGTCACCAGAGTGATACTGGAACCTGTGTCCCTGTAGGCCTGGGCCTCAACACCATTTATTGAAACTGTCTGCCTGTACTTATCAATTGTAAGGGGACAAGCAGCCAGTGTGGCAAGGCCAATGCCACTAGGTGTGACAGAAACTGTCTTGGGACTGACTACCCCAGTTTCTATGATGGACCCATAAGTGAACCCAACTACACCCTTACTTTGACTGTTGTCAGCAGTCCCACCACTATTACCACTACTGCTAGGGGCACTAGAGTTTGATGTATTAGTGGTGGTTGGCTCAGGGGGTTTACCTTGACAGGACTTATCCCCTTGCCAATGGCCTTTATTTTTACACACATAGCACCAAGGTTTTTTAATGTGTGTATGTTGTGAAGAAGAGGAAGAATTTGATTTATCCCCACACCCTGAAGAGTGTTTAGGATGTGAAGAAGGATCTTTGGTTTTACCCTTATCCCCATGCTTATCCTGAGATTTCTCACCATCTTTCTTCTTGCCATCCTTGTCACCTCCTGTATGAACTTTTTTGTTCACTCTTGTTCTGACCCATTTGTCTGCCTTCTTTCCCAATTCTTGGGGAGAAGTCAGATCTGAGTCCACTAGATATTGGTGTGACAAGTCAGACACACAGTTATCCAGAATATGCTCTCTCAGAATAAGATTATACAGGCTTTCATAGTCAGAAACTTTACTGCCATGTAACCACCCCTCCAAAGCCTTCACTGAACAGTCAACAAAGTCTATCCAGTCTTGTGAGGACTCTTTTCTGGTGTCTCTGAACTTAATCCTGTATTGTTCAGTGGTTAAGCCAAATCCAACCAAGAGTGCATCCTTCAAAACTGCAAAATTGTTAGCATCACTTTCTCTAACAGTAAGGAGCCTATCCTTACCCTTTCCATTGAAAGATAGCCACAATATAGCAGCCCACTACCTTTGAGGGACCCCCCTATACCATACAGGCCCTCTCAAGTGCAGCAAACCACTTTTTGATGTCATTCCCCTCCTTGTAAGGGGGGACTATCTTGTGCAGATTCCTGGAATCATGCTCTCTAACAGGATTACTATCAGGAATACTGCTGTTGCTGCCACCATGGGGTCCAAACCCCAATCTCTGTCTCTCCTTCTCCAGGTATAGGGATTCCCTGTCTAGATCCAGCTGTTGCTGTTTAAGCTTCAGTCTGGTCTCTTCCACTCTCAACTTTTTGAGTTCCCTTTCTAACATGTTGTCTTCAGGGTGGGTGGGTTGGGAATGCTTGGACACAGAGGATAAATTGGAAACAACAGAGGGAGATCTGTCCCTAACTGACTGGACTCTAACAACCTGGCCTCCAGGAATAAAAACATCCCTACTATGATGGGAGCTCCTATTACTACCAGCATTGCTAGGTGGTCTGCTAAGGGGCAGATTTGGAACAGAATCCTCCCCCCCCCCTCAAGGTTATCCCCTGAGTCAGAATGGGAGCCATCTATTAACTTCTCATTTGAAGTGCCTGCTTGGGACTCATCATTCACAATAAGCATGTTATTTAGAAACTCTTTTGTGGGGTTCTTTCCTATCACTAAACCTCTATCTAAGCAGAGACTCCTTAGGCTCTTGTAATTCAAATTGTCATAGGTAGTATTGATCATTTTAAGAGCAGACTCTACATCAGACATGATAGAAGAAGGTTTAGAGACAGTGAGAAGAAAGAAAAAGTTTCAGAACTTTTTAAAGAACACAGAAAAAAACTTTTTCTAACTTTTTGGAAACTTTTAGAAGTTTTAGAGTATTTTTCAGCACTTAGTAGAAAGTGTAAGAGGAGAAAAGCAAAACCTTTTGGTTAGGTGTACATACACTGAACTTGTTTTGTATATTATTCTCTTATGAAAAGTACACAATGACAAAGTGGTAAGTAGTTACAAGTACTTATCCCACCGCTGCACAACCAATGTAGGAGGCTGGCCTGGCTTGTAGTGGGTACCAGAGGTACTTACACCTTGTGCCAGGTCCAGTTATCCCTTATTAATGTAGAAGAGGTGTTTCTAGCAGCTTCGGCTGATAGAAGGTAGCTATGGCAAAGCAGCTTAGGCTGAACTAGGAGACATGTAAAGCTCCTACTATACCACTGGTGTCATATGCACAATATCATAAGAAAACACAATACACAGATATACTAAAAATAAAGGTACTTTATTTTTATGACAATATGTCAAAAGTTTCTCAGTGAGTACCCTCAGTATGAGGATAAGTTATATACACAAGATATATGTACACAAACCAAAATTATGCAGATAATAGCAAGAAAAGTAATGCAAGCAGTGTAAAATTACAGTAGATTGCAATAGGAGCACATAGGTATAGGGGCAACACAAACAATATACTCCAAAAGTGGAATGCGAACCACAAATGGACCCCAAACCTATGTGAGCTTGTAGAGGGTCGCGCGGACTGTAAGAAAACAGTGAGGGTTAGAAAAATAGCCCACCCCAAGACCCTGAAAGGTAGGTGTAAAGTGCACCTACTACCCCCAGAGAGCATAGAAGTCGTGATAGGGGGATTCTGCAGGAAGAACAAACACCAGCAATGCAACAACAGTGGATTTCCGGACCTGAGTACCTGTAAGGCAAGGGGACCAAGTCCAATAGTCGCAACAGTGTCGAGAGTGGGCAGGAGCCCAAGAAATGCCAGCTGAGGGTGCAAGGAAGCTGCCACTGTTGGAAGAAGCTTGGTGTTCTGCAAGAACGAAGAGGACTAGGAACTTCCCCTTTGGAGGATAGATGTCCTACGTCGTGAAGAAGCTTGCAGAGGTGTTCCCACACAGAAAGACCGAAAGCAAGCCTTGCTAGCTGCAAGGGTTGTGGTTAGGGTTTTTGGGTGCTGCTGTGGCCCAGGAGTGACCAGGATGTCGCCAGTTGGATGAAGAGACAGAGGGGGCGACCAGTAAGTCAGGGAGCCCTCACAGAAGCAGGCAGCACCCGCAGAAGTACCTGAACAGGCACTTAGAAGAAAAGTGAACCGGAGTCCACCCGAAGTCACAAAAGGGAGTCCCACAACGCCAGAGGACAACTCAGAAGGTTGTGCACTGCAGGTTCAAGTGTCGGGGACCCAGGCTTGGCTGTGCACGTAGGAAATCCTGGAAGAGTGCACAGGAGCCGGAGCAGCTGCAAATCACGCGGTACCCAGCAATGCAGTCTAGTGTGGGGAGGTACGGACTTACCTCCACCAAACTTGGGCTGAAGAGTCACTGGACTGTGGGAGTCACTTGGACAGAGTTGCTGAGTTCCAGGGACCACGCTTGTCGTGCTGAGAGGGAACCCAGAGGACCGGTGATGCAGTCTTTTGTTGCCTGCGGTTGCAGGGGGAAGATTCCGTCGACCCACAGGAGATTTCTTCAGAGCTCCTGGTGCAGAGAGGAGGCAGGCTACCCCCAAAGCATGCACCACCTGGAAACAGTCGAGAAAGCTGGCAGGATGAAGCGATACAAGGTTGCTAGTAGTCGTCTTGCTACTTTGTTGCAGTTTTGCAGGCGTCCTGAGCAGTCAGCGGCCGATCCTTTGGCAGAAGGTGAAGAGGGAGATGCAGAGGAACTCTGGTGAGCTCTTGCATTCGTTATCTGGTGAGATCCCCAAAGCAGAGACCCTAAATAGCCAGAAAAGGAGGTTTGGCTACCTAGGAAGGAGGATTGGCTACCAAGAGAGGTAAGAGCCTATCAGAAGGAGCCTCTGACGTCACCTGCTGGCACTGGCCACTCAGAGCCATCCAGTGTGCCACAAACACCTCTGTTTCCAAGATGGCAGAGGTCTGGGACACACTGGAGGAGCTCTGGGCACCTCCCCTGGGAGGTGCAGGTCAGGGGATTGGTCACTCCCCTTTCCTTTGTCCAGTTTCGTGCCAGAGCAGGGCTGGGGGATCCCTGAACCGGTATAGACTGGCTTATGGAGAGATGGGCACCATCTGTGCCCATCAAAGCATTTCCAGAGGCTGGGGGAGGCTACCCCTCCCCAGCCTTCACACCTATTTACAAAGGGAGAGGGTGTTACACCCTCTCTCAGAGGAAGTCCTTTGTTCTGCCTTCCTGGGCCAGGGCTGCCTGGACCCCAGGAGGGCAGAAACCTGTCTGAAGGGTTGGCAGCAGCAGCAGCTGCAGTGGAGACCCCGGAAAGGCAGTTTGGCAGTACCCGGGTTCTGTGCTAGAGACCCGGGGTATCATGGAATTGTCCTTCCAATGCCAGAATGGCATTGGGATGACAATTCCATGATCTTAGACATGTTACATGGCCATGTTCGGAGTTACCATTGTGACGCTGTACATAGGTACAGTGCACGCGTGTAATGGTGTCCCCGCACTCACAAAGTCCGGGGAATTTGCCCTGAACGATGTGGGGGCACCTTGGCTAGTGCCAGGGTGCCCACACACTAAGTAACTTTGCACCCAACCTTCACCAGGTGAAGGTTAGACATATGGGTGACTTATAAGTTACTTAAGTGCAGTGGTAAATGGCTGTGAAATAACGTGGACGTTATTTCACTCAGGCTGCACTGGCAGGCCTGTGTAAGAATTGTCAGAGCTCCCTATGGGTGGCAAAAGAAATGCTGCAGTGCATAGGGATCTCCTGGTACCCCAATACCCTGGGTACCTCAGTACCATATACTGGGGAATTATATGGGTGTACCAGTATGCCAATGTGAATTGGTAAATTTAGTCACTAGCCTGTTAGTGACAAATTTGGAAAGCAGAGAGAGCATAACCACTGAGGTTCTGGTTAGCAGAGCTTCAGTGAGACAGTTAGGCATCACCCAGGGAACACACACATATAGGCCACAAACTTATGAGCACTGGGGTCCTGGCTAGCAGGATCCCAGTGACACATAACACCAACACTTACAACATAGGGTTTTCACTATGAGCACTGGGCCCTGGCTAGCAGGATCCCAGTGAGACAGTGAAAACACCCTGACATATACTCACAAACAGGCCAAAAGTGGGGGTAACAAGGCTAGAAAGAGGCTACTTTCTCACACCATGTACTTTCCTCTGCTAGTAAAAGGTATGTTGTCAAAGTATTGCAGCTGTGACACTGAGGCAAGTGCTACAGGTGAAGTGTCTCCTGGGAAGACATGGTACTACAGTTGCCAACATAGAAAGACAGATGTGGAGATTGTATTGTGTTTGTGGACATATTAATCAACTATGTTAACCATATAGTATGACTGCATATGGAGATACACATGTGACTGTGTCATATGTGTGACTTAACTCAGCCATATATAGATTTTACCTCTTGTGTCATCCTTCCCACCTACTGTCCCCAAGTCCAGTCACTCAATTGGTGAGTAATGTAGCTCAAAGCTGTCCGAACACTCCTATTTCATTGGATCAGCTCTATGTACAACACTGCGTCTGACAGATGAGTAACAGGTACAAGTAATTCTGTGCCCTGAAATAGTTGGACACTTCATGTGAGGCTGGCATCCTAGTCAGGCTTATGTAAAGGGCAACTTAGTACAGTCCATTTAAGGTCTGAGGAGGTGACGCCATTGTCATGTCATCATCAAACAATGGGAAATGTGTAATTAGACTAGACTGGTCATCCTACTATGCTGAACTCATGTTATCTATTTTACCTTCATATATCATGGTATGACTTTGACATCTGTACAAATTACTTATATCCCAATGTCTTTGTTGTAGAGCAGGAAAGTGGCTAGACTGCTTCCCCCTTATCCCATTATTATTGTCCATACTAGATAATCTAATACCATAACTATATGAATGCTACAGATGCCATTTGCTGTCTACATTATGTGCCAAATGATACTTCGTGGCTGAATAGATATTTAAGGCTATTTTTTCCCAGGCTTAGCCTAGCTGATCTGAGGCTGTTTGGACAGGTATGGTTATGGCTCAGATAATTTCTGCCTGAGTTAATGGTGTTGTAGATGTTCCATGTCACATACACTTGTTGGTGTTGTGGAATGTGTGGTCAGTTGTTTACCTTGACTCTAGGTGTATGTGTCATTCATGGGTACAATGGTAATCAGTTGTGTAAGTGTTCAATCTGAATGTAGGTAATGGGACTCACTTCAGGATAGTTGTTAGTGAAGTAGGTTTTCTGATGTTGTCACGTAGAGGCTTCCATTCAGCATATCTGGTGAAATAGTATGAGCCCTTCAAGCATACTGTATGGTGTCCATAGTGTTGTTGTTGTAGTAACTAAGCTCCCTGTGGTTGTCTGCGGGTGTATCCTGTGTGCTAGGTAGGCCCCAACTGCAGTACATAGAGGTGTTGTGTATGTGACAATGTATCTGATTAGTGGGTGCTGAGACACCTAATGAACCTACTAGTAATTAGATAGACATTTCCCTGACATGCAGTGTAAATTTGTGATGGCCACTGTATGACAATGCCACATGTACTGTATTCATCTGACATATTAGTCACTGTGTAAGTTATGTGCAGAATGGTCAGTTAGGCATGTGAATGGAAGGTAACATGCTCTGTCGAATGTGATGTGAGATGACTAAAGTTCCATGAAACCTGACTTTTGGTGATGGACTGGTCAGGTGTGTAGTTGGACTAGGCTTGATATTGTGTTATCAGTAACCTGCATTTCCTTAGATTGATGTGATGATGGACAATGATGAACTGTATGTGAATATATGTTTTGGTTAAGCCGATCCTTCATGTGCATGATGCTTTTGAGTAACAGCTAAATAGATAGGATGGTCAAGGAGTGGTCAGATGGTTGCCTTATGTTGTGGGTGAGACTATTGTCAGATAGGTAAGTTGAAAGTATCTTGTTGTGACATGATGTAGGTTCTGAAGGCTTTTTAAGTGGGACTTTCCTAGCAGAAGTTGTGTAGCTACTGTTATGCATGTTGTAATGTTTGTATGTGTGATGAATGTGATGACCCTATCTTTCTCTCTCTCTCTCTCTTTCCCTCTCTCTGGTTGTGTGCATCAGCATCAGCAGGTGAAGGAGACAGGGCACAGGCGAGTGGGGAAGCTGGCTTGCTGAGATCACTGACAATGAAGGACCCAGTGGCCAGGAGTGTGAGCGGAGTGCCACGGGGAAACAGGATCCAGTTCTTCATCATTGGAATCCACCTCTAGTGGACACTCCCTGGTGGTGGTGGACCCATCTGGGATCACCCCAGCACCATCTTTGCCTGCCACCCCCCTTTCTACCACGCCCTCCCTGTAGCTCCCCTCCCAGTTGTCTGTGCTCGCTCACGCAAGAGGGTGGGCATCTCCTTTGCTGCAGGCACCTCTGCCCCTGCCCCGTCAGCCCTGCTGCCCTCAGTGAGGAGGCTATTGACCTCCTTAGGTCCATCTATGTGGGTTAGTCAACACCCATTCTTGATTGGTATGTTGTGTGTGCGTACATACTTGGACATTTTACAACAGTGACAGGTAAGTGTGTGTACTTACAATTGCTAACGTTGTCGCAGATTCTGAAGTTGTTGGGCGGGCAGGAGCAGTTGGAAGACGTGTAGTTCTGGTTCCTTGGCGGCTCTAGGCAAGTATGGCTTCCTGGAGGTGAGTGTCTCCTTTTATACAGTTGGTTTCCACCTGGGTTTACATGCTGGTGCGACGGCAATGGAAACCTTGGCGGTGTGCTGTATCATGATCTGTCCAGCGGAAACATGTTCTCCTCCAGCCTGCAGGTGGCTACCATTGTTCGCGGCAGTCTGACCACAGTGGTGGTGCCAGCGGTGGTTTGGCTGTATTCCGTAGGGAATACTGGCATGTTCATAATTTGGCGGTATTCTCCGCCATCATGGCGGTCCTCAGACCACCAGGTTTGTAATGAGGCCCTATGTGTTTACTATAACGTGCATTTTTGGTAACAATGACAACCTGGCTACTGCTTATGTTTGCAGAGTACTAGCAACCTGTGTAATATTCTGACAACTGCTTGTGTAGCAGGGTATTACAAATACATGTTGCATTTGGTCTAATGATGTTTTATGCAATACAGTTTATTTTTATATAACTGGGTGTTGTGTTTCCATTGTGGTGTATTTATTGCATCACATGTGTTGTGTGTGTTGTGCAAGTGCTTTACACATTGCCTGTGGGATAAGCCTGACTACTCGTGCCAAGCTACCAAGAGGTGAGCATGAGTTATCTTGGGTGTGTACCTCGCTCAAGTTGAGGAAACTGCATATAGCTGTCCAGGTGTTTCAATATTGCTGAGAGTACATCCTTCAACACAAGACTGAACATACGCTGGGACATTCCATTGTGGAAGGACCCTGTGGCCAGGAAGTGCAACACTGCCATAACTTGTACAATGGGTGGTATGCTATTTGGATGAAAAATGGCAGGCAATAGATCTGGCTCCAACTGATGACAGAGATCTGTAATTGTTTGCCTATTCAGACGATACATCTGGATGATGTGTCTGTCTTCCATGGCCTGAAGGTCTGGCATTGGACGGTAGACATGAGGATGTCTGGATACCTATGTAGGACAAGAAATTAGAATAACCATCATCCAATTCACTTCTTGCTACATACATAATGCATGTTATTTACATACTGTGATAAGGCTTGCCTTGATGATGCCATGATGCTCAGTACACGTTACCACTGTCAATTACACAGAAGTAACACATTTCCCCTTTGCTGCACCACAAATGTGTACACATCATCTATCTGGACAGCAATGATTTTTTACATTAAACATGCTACTCAGAATGTGACCTAAGTTTAAAATGACCACCAGGGGGGTGCCTGTGGCCAAAATAAACTTGCCATCTGTGCCTGGCAATGTACAAAAATGCTGTCAAAGAAGGAAACCAAACAGGACAGGGCAAGACCAGCAATTATCAGTTGTTCAGACCATTTTGCAGACTTGTGATGCATTTTAATTTGCCAAATACAACAGAAAATGCTCTTAAAATGGCGGGTGTCTGACCTACTCCACTCGACACTAGGAACTGCCCATGTCTGCCAGTGGAAGTTGTCATGGTGATAGGCAGTTGTAACCGCAGCAGTCACAGCCATAGGCCAACGTTGTTGCCAGTGGCGGTCTTAGGCCAATGGCTGTGTCTGCTGATGGTGCGGTCGCATACATGGCTGACGTGACTGCCATGTACTGAATAATCACTCACTTGACTCATGACACGGCTGCCATCAAGACCTCACGACCTAAGCTGCTAAGTACCGCCTTTGAGAGCAATCATGCCACGTCCAGCAGGTGATAGGGCCCCTGCCTTCTCCACGTAGGAGCTGGCGAAGCTGATGGGGGAGGTCTTACCCATGTAATGACAGCTCAATAGTAGACCAGAGGAGCAGGTAGGTGCCTCATGTCCACTTTTATCCCAGTGCTTCACCATTTTTCCCTCCTTGCAGGCTAGATTGTACCCAATTGTGCCAAAATACAGATGAAGAGTAAGAAGAAGCAGGAAACTGTAGGGCAGATCTCATCAATCAGTACTTCAAATGACTAATAGGTATGTTCAGTTCACCCATTGTCGTGATATAATTGTGCAACCAGAAGTTGGTGGCTAGCATGTCACCTTCCTTGCATCATCTGTGGGGGGGGGCAATGGCTATGAGTGATAAGAATGCTGACTGAAAGTCTGTATTTTGTACAAGACAGAGTGGTCTACTGTGTAATGTATTGTAACAGCAGATGCATAGTTACACCTGTGGACATGACTTCTCTGATGTGAGGAATGTATTCTGCTATGTCCTATCCCTTTTCACCCTTCACTCACAGACTTGCCTAGATCCTGTTTGGCTCTTCTACCTTGGCAAATGAAAGAGTGTCAGAAGCAGATAGCATTTGCTGACAGATATGAGAAGTGCATATGACTTAATTCAGGTAATAATTGTGTTGTGTAAGTGGGGTGTAACCTAGTTTGTTATACTGTCAGAATACTGGGGTGCTAGAGTGTTTTCCAATTAAAGTCACATGTTAGGTACAGGAAGTTGTCAAATGGTGTATTCTGTGTGAAGAGATGTCTGTCTCATCTGTAAATGTATGAACATAGCCTCTCCTATCACAAATGGTTACAATAGTTTGTAAACTAGCTTGAACTTAGCTGTTTGTGTGTTCCTACTTTGCAGACCAATGTGCATGCCACTGTGGACTGACATAGGTAAGTGATAAGCCTACAAGTATGGGAACAATGTAAGTGTAAGATTTCAGTAGTGAGTACTTCAGTAATCATCTTTATTTAAAGCTTTACCAGGCAATACAGAGGACCTATCAGTGTGCCTCCTGCCTTGTAGGAAGATCACCATGACCTAAGCTCTGTTTCATATTTAGCATTGTGTGAGACCTTAGGAAACATCCAGTAGCTACTCTCACTCAACCTCCATGTTGTGTTTGCAAATCTACCTATAAATGTGTGTAGATGTCAACACCAGGACAGTGCGCGCTCTATGGGCATCTAGAATGCAAAAACCCAACACTCGCAAGATAAAGTAATTTATGCATTGTGATGATATGTTATTGTTTAACCTTTTGCATTGCAGAATTCCATCCAAAAGATTCATTTTTAAGGTGCTTATAAATACTGTACATTTACAATGTGTTGCTACAGACATTCAGAGTGTGTTAGGGTGTGGTCCCTTTCCAGGGCCTTCTGGAGACTTTCCCTGCAACATGCCTGGGCGTGGTTGTAGGCTGGGCCAAGACTCTATAAAAGAGAGTCAGCCCAACTTCCAGTGCTCACTATTCAGAGGTCCCGGTGCAGAGCAGCAGCTTCTTCCTGAGCTCCTGTCCCGGCGGCCTATTTGGATTTCCCAGTCTTCTGCACTCATCTCTCATTGGTGATCACTGTTTCCAGGCGGTAAGACGGTGTTTGGACATTTCCCAACACCGTAATTGAGAATCTTCATATTCTTGATTTTAATTCTTAAATGAATAACAGATTACTTGTGCACTGCCATTTTTTGACATTTGTATGGTGGTTTGCAAATAGGGAGGACGCGCAATTTATTCCATAAAGATTTGACTTCGTTATTACATTATTGTTCATTGCGCGCTGATATTTCTTGACATTTACATGATGTTTTACAAGTTGGCAAGACGTGCAACTCGTTTCATGAGCATTTAATTTTGTTGTTCATTGCGCGCTACCTTTTCTTGACATTTACATGGTGGCATCCGAATCGGCGAAACGCGCGATTCACTTCTTGTGTGTAATTCATGCTGTTCATTGTTTGCTACCGTTTTCTGGCATTTACATGGTGGCATTCGAATCGGCAACACGTGCGATTCTTTCCTTGAGTGTTTTTTCATGTTATTCATTGTGCGCTACCATTTCTTGGCTTTTGTATGGTGGCATTTGAATCGGCAAGACGCGCAATTCTTTCCTCGTGTATAAATAATGTAAGTTACTGTGCGCTACCATTCTAAGACATTTTCTTGGTAGCATTTCAAGTTGACACGTCACGTGATTTATTCCTTGAATCTACGTTGTGTGATTTCATGGTGCACAAACCTTTATGGTGTTTAATACTCATATAAAAATCTGCAGTGTGCACAATTGACTTCCCAATGTTTTTTCTGAGATGAACACAACACAATACCAGAGTTCTAGAGGTAATTCTGTATGTTCCTGATATGTATTCCTAAAAGGAGATTCATATGGTTGTTTAGAAATTGCTCAGAGTGTTTCCTGATTCTCATGCTAAAGAAAGTACTTGAATCTGAAAGTCCTATTTAACTTTTCCTGTTTCCTCCTCAGGTATTCGGTCATCTAAAGCCTAGTCAGTTTTAGGATTATTCTAGGGTTGTTCATGTTTTTCGGAAAAGATGAAGCTTAGAGTTGTAGCATGGTACTGATTTCATGAGATGTAATTTTGATGTTGTGTTTTAACCTTTTGCTTCCTACAGGTCTCCTTCCCAGCTGTTCCCGTCCTAATCCCCTTTTCCCCACTTGGACTCTCTTAGACTCTGTGATAAATCTAATCAGAGTATTGGAACTGTCTTGTGGTGGAAGTGTTGGGAACGTGCACGGACCCCGAGGATCTGGTGACTCTGACAGTAGACATAGATGTCTTCTTCTTTGGTATCTGTCCTGTCACATTTCTGTTGTATAGAGTCACCTGCAGATGGAGTCCATGTATGCTGTCCATAACAATGGCTGTACTGTACAGAGAGACATTTTAAGACCATAGTTGGCATGCAGTACTAGTGTACATGGATGAAAAATGACACAAATACAGGAACTGTGTTACAGTGTGATCTATTGTGCATATCAAAGGCATATCCGTGACTCTAATGGGAATAAATTAACACAAAAAAGTGATGGTTGAAGTCATGGTGGATGAAATCATCAGGGTAGCTGCTACACCAGTTGGAAACACAAGTCCTGTGTCCTTGTACCATGGGAAAATTGAGTTAGGTTTCAGAATAGTCAACAGGGTGTAGATGTGGCACAGAAGGGGAACAAATCAGGAGCAGTTCACTTCTTGGGTGTGGATTTGGTCTTGACATCTGCTCGTGCTAGATGTCTGGGTTGACGACCATGTTTGCCGGGGGGGGTTCTTCAGCTACAGAAGGAGAGGTGTCTGAGAAATGCCTTTCCCCTGGTAGGGCCTCCATTCAACTAGCAGTCACAAATGTGGAAGGGGCTGATGTGACAGTGCTAGTGGAAGGGGCTAGATGTTGGGTACAAACCTACTCAGGGTGGTATTCATGTCCCTCAGCACCCCTGCAATGGAAGCCAGATGGGAATTCTGTTGCTGCCACTCCCTCATTACTTCCTGTTGGTGGTCCCTCTGCACCATTTAGATTTCCCCCAACATGGTGATGACTTGGCCTATCGTGCCGTGGGAACTTTGGTAGACTTCCAAGAATTGGGAGATGGTTTCCTGGTTAGTGGAGTCCCTTTGATGCCCCATTCTCTGGCCCTATTCTCTGGCCCACTGCTTCCCTCCCACACACCCTACCCCCACGTGCCTGTGCCCCCGGCACAGTGTGTCCAGTCCCAGTGGTTGCAAGTCCATCATTGTCAGAGGTGGCAGGGTGAGACTCAGGTACCTGCACTGTGGGGAACACAGGAGACTGAACAGTCCTTGGGACACAGGTTTGGGGGAGAATGGTTGCCTGAGATGTCAAAGCAATAGGGCTGAGAGAATTTGATGTGGGCAGGGTAGGCTGAGAGTTGTGGACTGACCAAGATTCCCACACGGACCAGAATCTTCAGAGCCCAGATATCCAGTGGTGTTGTCCTCACTGGGGCCTTCATCCAGAGGGGGAGTGACAGTCTCTGATATCCTCTCCATGGTGGCTAGGGCAAGGTCTGTGGAAGGAGTGAGACACAGAGCTCAGGATACCAGGGGTGTATTGTAGCAGTTGTGTGAAATGCAAACATGATCTCCAGCAATTACATAGACAGCTGCTGCACAGTACACCTTAGTAGCACATGCAAGTCTGTGACTTGATTTGCATACGCCATGTGACGAGTTGTTAGACTAGGTTTGTAGTAATAGTACTGGTGATAGCATCTGATATTGTCTGATTATATGCATGGCTGTTCACCTCAATTACCTAGTGAACTGTATGGCAGGATAGATTGCTCAAGTAAGAGCTGTATGATTTACAATGTTGTCCTTGTAGGAACATAGCATGTGAGTAAGCAATGGACATTGCCCTGTATCTGGATGTACTGCATGTGCATCGACTCAAGCAGCTAACTTTACAACCGAGGTGAGTCTATTGCTGGTTAGGGATCTTTGGCCATACGAAATAGGCATTCAGCAATAGCTGTGTTTTGCTTGGGATGCTAGCGTGAGTGAGCCATTGCATTGCTGTCATTGCCATTTACTGTTCCACACAAGTACAATCATGAATAAGTTAAACATGCATGATGTGATAGTTGGTGCACTTTCCACTTTTTCACAATAATGGGATGTTGCATTCTGGGACTAGTAGTGATATGATTAGCTACTAGTGCACGTGCCATTTTCAAAGGCTGTGAGGCCAGATGAGTGCAGTGGAGAAGTGGCATGCCAGAGAAGGGTATTAGGTGATTGGGATAATAGTGTAGTGGGTGAATAGTTGATTGGGGTGGGTTTAGGTGGTGAGCGTGCATGCAGGACAAGACAATAGTGTGACGTGTATGTTGTGGGTACTTACCAGACTCCACTCACCCAGGTATTCCTGTGAGGCCCTCAGGATGCAGGATGGTCAAGACCTTATTCTCCCATGCTGTGAAAGTAGGGGGAGGAGGTGGGGGCCCACTGCCTGTCTTCAGCACGGCTAGCTCGTGCTTGGATGCCATGGAATGTACCTTCCCCTGTAGGTCGTCCCACCTCTTCCTGATGTCCTCCTTTGTGTGTGGATAACTGCCTACAGAATTGACCCTGCTGACTATCCTTTGCCACAACTCCATTTTCCTGGTAATGGAGATTTATTGGACCTGTGCTCTGAAAATGTGTGGCTCTACCTTTAAAATTTCATCCACCAAGACTTCATCAGTGAAACGTGGGTGTTTTTGTGGGGACGTGGTTGTGGTTGTGAAGCTGGTGTGTGGGGGTGTTTTGGGTGAAAGGGTGCAGTGTGTGGTAAAAGGTGAGGTGTAGGTGCTGTGATGTGAGTGGGTGATGGTTCAGGCAGATTGTGTGTGCTAGTGATGTCTGTATTATGAAGGTTGTGCTGCTGTGGAGTGAGTCCTGAGGGAAATGTGTGTGTGCGTGCCTGCCTATAGTGTAGAAAGGCAAAAATTAATGGGTTTGGGTAATCAGGTAATGTGAGTGGCCTTCTGGATGCAAAGCATTGCGGGATGTGTAGGGGTGTGTTAAATAGTGCAGTGAGTAGGTGCATCGGGCGTGTGGATGTGTGTCAGGTGTGGGGTGTTTAAACTATTCAATGTGGTGTTGTGTTCTGACTGAAGTGAGTTGAGACCGCCACGGCTCGCACCGCCAATGGTTTTCAGCCATGGAAGAACCACTGTTGTGATTTGTGGATCGTAATATGATGGGAGGAACTTTGTCGGGCTGGCGGTGCTGTTGGTGGGACCGCCTCTTTTCCATCCTTCAGTTTCCTGGCGGTTTCAAATATTTGGCAGTTTTTTGGCGGCGTTCACAGTGTGAATCGTAATACGGCTGTCATATGACCACCAACTTGGTGGTCTTTTGATTGCTGCCACCACGGTGGTCTTCCCAAAACACAGCCAAAATCGTAATGAGGCCCATAATCATAACTGCCAAAACACCATCATGACTGCACATAAGATGACACATCACCAAAAATGTTCATGTCAGGCCAAACTTACTATTAGAGATGCCAAGACACCCTCTTGATGCACATAACATGAACCATTCCCAACTGGCATAGGGCCAGATGTAGAAAAGTTTTGCGAGTCGCAAATGGCCCGATACGCAATTTGCGACTTCGCAAAATCCGAAATGGGATGCAAAAATCCCATTTCCGAAGTGCAAATTGCGATGCGAGCCATTACCGACTCGCAAAAATAGCAACCTCATTGTGCGACCCGCAAAGAGGAAGTTGCAATTTGCGAGTCGCAAACCATATGAAAAAGCCACTCGCAAATTGCGACTAGTTGCAAAAAGCCCATTTTGCACACCCAAATTACCACTAAGTCAGAGCAGGTGGTAACCAGAACCAAAGTATAAAAGGAGACCCAGAAGGCATCTGGGCTACTCAAAATGGCTGAACTGTATGTGATAGCATGGAGGAGGAGAGTCCACGCCGCCCACCAGAGGAGGAGGAGGAGCCAGAGACAGGAGAGAATATACCAAACCAGGCAGACACTTTTCCAACAAACTGAGGAGGAGATTTATGACAAATATAGACTGAGCAGTGCAGCAATATTAGAATTAATTGAACTACTCAATCCGCAGCTTCAACGACAGACAGTGCGCGGCAGCGCTATCCCCACACATGTGCAAGTGCTATGCTCACTGCACCTCTTGGCCTCGGGTAGCTATCAGGGGGTTATTGCAGTGGCAGGTGGGGTATCCCAAAGTGCACTCTCACGATTCTTCAGATGTTTCCTAGATGCTATACTCACAACCATGTCCAGATACATATACCTACCCAGGAATGAGGCAGAAATTAACAGCACCAAGTTGGACTTCTACAGAATTGCCAACTTCCCCCATGTAATAGGGTGTGTGGACGGGACACATATACAAATCTGCCCTCCTGCAAATCTGGAATATGTGTTCCGCAATAGGAAATGTACCCACTCACTAAACATCCAGGTGGTATGCGATGCCCATAATGTCATCACTGACATTGTAGCCAAATTTCCAGGGAGTACACATGACTCATACATATTCAGGCACAGTAGGATACACCAACGCCTAGAACGTGGGGAGTTTGGAGACGGATATCTATTAGGTATTGGTGAATACACCCTGAAGCCATACATACAGGTCACTGTAGAAACCATTCCATGCCCTGCTAACATTGCTTATTTTTGCCAAACAGGTGACAGTGCATATGCGCTAAGACCATGGATACTTACCCCGTACCTAACACCTGGCAATGAGAATGAGAGGCGATCTAACAGTGCCCATCGGCGGACCAGAACTGTCATCGAGAGAACCTTTGGACTGTTAAAGGCAAGATTCAGATGCCTCCACAAAAGTGGTGGTGCACTACAGTATGCCCCAGTAACAGCATTCAAGATCGTTGGCGCATGCGCAGTCCTACACAACATTGCCACCAGACGTGGGCTACATCTCACCCCTGAAGACACAGATTCGGAGGATGAGGCGAGGAGCAAGTGCTACCACATCGACAGCCTGGGGACAGAAGCATTGCAAATCAAGGCAGACAGAGACGGGACCACATTGCAACTCAATACTTTGGCAGGTACGTGGCAACTGTCACCACACTCACTGATGTCACACAAACAGAGCCCAGTTGTGTAGTGGAACAAACAAAACCTTTTTATTTGTGAACTAAATGTTAAAAGAAAAGTGCTGTCCGTAAGGGGCTGTACATGTTCAAACGTAATGAGGACACATTGACATCATGTGCCTCATGAGTCATGCTGTCTGATGGCCTAAACCCTCCTCCTTGTGCGCCCAGCATGGCTAAACCCAGGTGGGTCTGCTGACCGCTGCAATGCACTTGCACTCCTCAGCACACGTGAGTCACTTGCAGATACACTGCTTATTGTCGACTCCTCCTCACTGTCCTGAGGGGTCTCACCTGTGCCCCTTGCCACCTGCCTGGCTTCCAACAAGTCCACTGCGTGGCTGATGCAGCCAAGTCCACGTGCCACATCCCCTGCAAAGTGTCCAAGTTCTACCTGTAGACTCACGGTCCGTCGTGACAGGCCAGTAGTGTTTGTAGCAAGACGCCCAATTGACGCTGCCATGCGGTTGAAGCGTGCCACTGTGTGGCGCTCCCTGCGCCTTGTGCTGTGTCTGTCTGCCACCAGTTCCGTCATAAGTTGGCAGATGGCCTGGGTGAGATCCGCCACATTGTCATTCAGTTTAGTGAACTGCATGTTCACTTCAGCCAGGCCATGGGCCATGTTGTTCTCCATTCTGTGCAATGCACATGATATTGACCGCAATTGTCTGTTTTGCAGGAGCTGACTGTTAAGGAGGGATGCCTCTACTCCTGACATTGCTGCCTCCCCTATCTTCTCCTGGGGCACCGCCAGAACTCGGCGTCTGTGTCTGCGCCTGTGTCGTGCTGCTGGCTCTGGACGACTTGCTGTGGGGCTGGGGTCAGGAGTCGTGTGAGCTTCCCCATTTCCTGCTCTTGTTCCTGAGGGGACTGTGGTGGTGTCCTGCTGGGCCCAGGAATTTCTGCTGCAGCCTCCTGCACTGTCTCTGGCCTGTTGTCTCCTCCCTGGATGTTGTCGCTGCTGGGGGTGTCGTGTGGGAGACCTGTGGGACATAGGGAATACACTGTCAGTCTCTCACATCTGTTGTATGCCTCATAATGAACATTTGCCTATATGCTGACTACTGTACTACATTGCCCATAATGCACCATTCTAGTGGTTGCTAGACTGGAATGGAGCTAGTCCGGTTGTGCCTGCTGCTGTGTACTGGGAGAGTGTGGATACTGCACCTGTAGGTGTGAATGCATAGCTAATGGTACTCACTTTTGGATGTCCCTGGTGCAGAACTGTCCACTTCTCCCATTCCAGAAACGGCCTCTGGCTCCAGGGTCTGCTCCACCATTGCTTCCGTGGCTGTGGGTGGTGGGGCGGTGGATGGGCCTCCTCTGGTGCCCCTCATTTCTCAGAGCCGCTCTGCCACCCTCTCCTTTGTCCTGGAGCGCAGGTCATACCACCTTTTCTTTATTTCCTCCAGGGTGCGGTGGCTAACTCCTATGGCATTGATCCGGTCCTGGATTTACAGCCAAATCTTCTTTTTCTCTGTGTCTGGGACACTCAGGGCTGCCTTCCCAAACCGTTTGTCATGGTGCTGGTAGCATTCCTCAGTGAGCACCTCCAGTTATTTATCAGAAAACGTAAGTTTCCTTCATCTCCCTGCACTGCCTGTGTCCTCCATAGTAGCAGCAGGTCCTCTCTCCTGGGTGTTGCACTGCAGTTTGGAAAGGGTGTGGTTCTCCCTTCTCCCAGGTGTATTTGATTACTTCCTGGTTCTGGTCAGCAAGAGCCAGGAAGTGTATTTCCCAACTGTTATGCTGCACCTGCAGGCACTTTGCGGGCCAGTCGCAATTTGCGACACCCAACTCACAAATTGCGAGCTCGCTTTTAGCAAGGTCGCAAAAAGCAAGCTCGCTAGAAGCGAACTCGCAAAATGCGGTGCAACATCATTTGCGAGCCGCAAATTGGTGCCGTGCTTTTTTCTTGGATCCCATTTTGCGAGTCGGAAATTGCGATTCGCATTGAATCGCAATTTCTGACTCGCTATTTTTTTCCTACCTACATCTGGCCCATAGTTCCTAAAACATTACCCTCCCTAACACAGGTCATCATACATCAATCCTGGGCTCCTAATAGGGGTTGTACACTAGTATTGCTGTCCAACATGGGATACAGATACACCTGCACCCCTACTACAGACCATACGATCACCACGGTCACTCGTCCTAATCTAGGAGCTCCTGCACTCCAATTACAAAAATGATGGTGCAGTAACCCTAACTCACGGGGACATATCCATCACCTATAATCACCCTACACAGCTGAATACCAGCACTCCTACGCGTCTAATCCGGGCAATGTGGTGGTTCCTCACTCCTAGCGGGGACAGGGCCTCTGTTGAGGTTTTCGCCTGTCCCACATAGGTAGTTACTCCACAAAATGAAGAAGAAAATGCCCCTGGCAGTATGGGGTGACCGGGGAAGCCCTCCGGGGCCTCCCTAAGTAACCACACTGCACTGGGGTCTACTGCTTGGCATCAGCGGCCAGCACAACAAGCTTGGGGGGCCAACCGGCTTCCTCCCCTCGATGTTGCCATCCTCGTTGGGGGGAGACCCAGTGGGAGACTCCCTCAAGTGAGGCCAGTCACAGGCCACTGGGAGCGGGTGCTCCTCCCAGCACTCCCACACCAAAAGGGAAGAAAAAGGGGGGGGGGCTTAAACACTGGGAGAGGAGTGCCCAGCCAGTGCTCTCTCCTGTCGACAACACTCAGTCCTCACCCTGGGACCCCCTTTCTGATGAGGAGTCGGCTCCTTTTTCCCCGGGCCAGGCCGCAGTGGTTATCTCTTCCAGGAAGGGGTCTACCTGTGCCCCGGGGCACTTAGGAGAGCGTGCTCGTCTGTGCTGGCTCTCCGGGCTCCTCACGACCGCTCTACCTCAGAGAGCAGGAGGGCTATGCACATGATGTCGCGGGGGCTCTTCTTTATGCAGAGGCTAATTACAATACCTAGGACGCGCTCCTGTTGGCCATAGAAGCATGCCTCACAAGCAAAGGCTGTAAAGCAGCCGGGGAGCATGAAATAGCGCTTCCCATGCACTGGGCTCCCTAGGAACACTCCAGGGGGGACACAAAGGTGGCAGCAGCGGATGGGGAGACCAGCACCCAACAGGCAGGTAGGGGTGATTCCAACAGACAGTCCAGCTGTGTCAGTCCAGCCCAAGCATAGGAGGGGCAGCTGGTCAGCAGGGCAACAAGCAGATGAGTCCTATGTGCCACCTAGCAGACTCCAGGCAGCAGGGAATCAAACAGAAGGACAGGAGTGTCCCCTTTCTCCTCCAGCACTGGATCCAGACATCAGTGGGGGTTAAACTAGCCCTTTGTGTGAGGCCAGGGCACAGCCTTTACAAATGCAGGTGTGCCCCACCTCTCCCTCGCCCAATCCAGGAAGACCATTCAATATGCAGATGCACTCTTATGACACCTCCACCCTCCCTGTGTACAGATGGCTGTCTGAAAGGTATGCACAAAGCCCAGCTGTCACTGTGCCCCCAACGTGGATTGGAGGTAAGCTGCAAAACACCAGAGTCATAAGCACAGAGAAATGCCCACTTTCTAAAAGTGGCATTTCTATGATGGTAATAATACAATCCACCTACACCAGTAAGCAGCATTTCTCACTACCATTATTACAACCATACCAAAACATGCCATATGTTAGGGCAGGGTCCTGAAAAGTCGGTTCTGGAGATCCGGGCCATGCCAGATTTTTTGCATATCCACATTTAGAAAAAAAGATGTTTCAGAAATCTACATTTTTCTAAATGTGGGTATGCTAAAAATCTGGCATGGACCCGGCTCTCCAGGACTGACTTTGCAGAACCCTGTGTTAGGGGATTACCAATGCAATCCTATGAGAGAGGCAGCACTCACAGTAGTGAGAAACCAAATAGGCTGTTTGGCACTACTAGGACATGTAGTACATAAACACAGATATCCTACCTTTTACATACACAGCACCCTGCCCATAGAGTTAGCTAGGACATATCTTAGGGATTACTTCATTGTAGTAAAAGGGGAGTTCTATGCCTGACAAGTAAATGTAGATGCCAGGTCCCTGTGGCACTAAACTGCGCATGCAGGCCCTGCTGTAGCAAACTTGAGACAGGTTTGAAAGGCTACTTTTGTGGGTGGTGAAAGCTGCGCTGCAGGTCCACTAGTAGCATTTAATTTACAGGCCCCAGGTATAGGGCTACCACTGTACAAGGGACTTACAGGTAAATTAATTGTGCTAATCAGGTGTAAGCCAATCATACCAAGCTTAGAAGTGAGAGCACATGCACTTTAGCACTGATCAGCAGTGGTAAAGTGCCCAGAGTCCTAACGTCAACAAAAAGGGTCAGAAAAAATAGGAGGAGGAAGGCAAAAGGTTTTGGGATGACCCTGCAAAAAGGGCCAGGTCCAACAGTAAGTCACATATGCCATGTGTGTTTGTATCAAATGTATGCTGCAGAAGAAACAATGAGAGTGACTGAATGTTGCACATATATCACCTTTCATTTCAGGGGACTCTGCATAACCAAATCCCAAACTGTCCATGGTTGTTGACACCGGTGAGGAACCCAAGCACGCCAGAGGAAGTCCATTTCAACAATGCCCATGGAAGAACACAATGGCCCTCATTACAACCCTGGCGGTCGGTGTTAAAGCAGCAGTAATACCTCAAACAGTCCGGCGGAAACAAAATGGAATCATGACCATGGCAGAAACCACCAACATAGACAGCCACTTTAACACTCCGACCGCCACAGCGGTAGAAACAAACACCGCAGCAGCAACTGTCAACAGGCGGAAGACAATGTGCCACCCACTGTATCACAAGAGGCCTATCCGCCACCTTTTCCGGGCCGGAACAAACGCGAACAAAAACACGGCGGAAGCAGTACACAGGAGGGAAAACACTCACCTCTCCACACCCCACGAGGAACTAGGACGCCATGGAGCCCGAATTACAGATACTGCAAATGCTGGTCTTCCTTCTCTTCTATCAGGAGCACCAAAGACGACGGCGACGACCACGGTAAGTACTGCACCTACAACACAGGGCGGGGGAGGGAAAAGAGAGTGACCCACACACGCAACACCCCCACCCCCCTCACCCACAACACCATACACACAAATACATGCTGCAACATTACACATACACCCCACCCACCCCCTGGAAGAATGCAAGGACAAAAGGAAATGATTTGAACGAATGCAATCATGTGAAATCTCATTATCAAAGTTCAAAATCCAGGAAATACAATTATGTACACCAACTACACAAGTCCGGATAGTGCACCAATCATTGTCTGTGGACCACAGGGCCCAAAATGGAAACGGAGAGAACACTGGAGGGGCATCAGATCCAAATGAAAAAGGCACCTCAGGGGGAGGGGGAGCACCTCAGCCAGATGAACGCACGACGACACTGCTGCACGAGGGGGCTCCATGCCCATTGCTGTATTCTGGGGAGTGTAAAGCCACAGTCTCTCAAGTCTTTCCAGTGGGTGGTTTGCCCACTGCTTTATCCTGGGGAGTGCAAAGCCACAGTCTCTCAAGTCTTTCCAGTGGGTGGTTTGCCCACTGCTTAATCCTGGGGAGTGCAAAGCCACAGTCTCTCAAGTCTCTCCAGTGGGTGGGTTGCTCCACATGCAGTGTGGCCAGTACAATTCACTCACCTGGGTGTGCGTGGCACGACATTGGCAAGGTACAGGCAGCAGGATACGCCATGGAGGCAGCAACATACCCCACACTGCTGCGGCTTTGCATTCCACCTGCAGGTGCCAACAGTGATGACAGTAATGCTCCATGGAAGCTGCCCAGGTTCCTGGAACTCACCACCAGCCTCGGACGACTGACCACTGGGGATGGTAGGCATGCCAGCAGTGGTGCCACTGTCCGAGGATGTCGCGGGGCCGCTGGCGGTGCCTGCGGCGGTGTCTGTGGTGGCGGTGCTTGCGATGGTGTCTGTGGTGGCGGTGCTTGCGGCGGTGTCTGTGGTGGCGGTTCTGGCGGCGGGGTCTGTGGTGGCGGTGCTGGTGGCGGGGTCTGTGGAGGTGGTGCTTGCGGCGGTGTCTGTGGTGGCGGTGCTGGTGGCGGGGTCTCTTGCAGCCTCGGACGGCTGCCCACCGGGGAAGAGGCTGGGGACTGTCGCAGCGGATGTAGACGTGCCGGAGGCGGTGCAGGTGGCGGTATAGCTGGCGGTGCAGGTGGCGCTGTTCTCTGCCGTACAGGTTGGCGTGGATGTGAACAGAAGGTGTGACACTGGTCCCTCAGTCTGTGCCACCATGCCCTCTCCTGACCTGCCCTTCTGTTTTTGGCTCTTCCCCACCTTGGATGGTGGCGCAGTTGTCTTGCCAGTATCCCCTTTCGTTTTCGCTGACCCCTTGGTGGCTGGTGGTTTCAGCTTCTCTCTCTGGGATGTGGGCACGTTTTTCACCTTGGCAGGTGGTGGAATGTCCTTGCCCTCGCTATGTGGCACACTGGCAGCCGTGATTGTTGGCGCACTCCATGACCCCGCAGTTGCTGGCACCACTGTGCCTGGGGATGTGGTGGCTGAGGTGATGGGCTGGGACCTGGAAAGCCTGGCCCTAGGGGAAGGACAGGGGGGAGGTATAGGGAAGAGGTCAATGTTAGCCAGGAAGAGTTTTTTAGACACACTGGGACAGGAAGATGGAGGGGGTTTGGGAGTGGAGGAAGAGGTAGTGGTTGTAGGAGGTGTACGTCTGCTGAGTTTGGGTGAAGCTGCATGGGCTGGTGTCTGTTGTGAGGTGGAGGGCTGTTGGGTGGGTGTGTGCCTGCGTTTGTGTACTTTGGGAGGAGGGCTCACAGACACACTGGTAGAGGACACTGGGGATGTGTGAATGGTAGTGGGGGTGGTGATTGCACATGAGCGGTGTGTGGTGATGGGCGAGCTGGTGATGGAGGTAGTTGATGAGGATGTAGTGCATGCAGGTGTGAGTTGAGACGAGACTGGGAGGGAGGAGGGAGACGTGGAGGAGGGGGACACAGTGGAGGAAGTGTTTGTTGGTATGTGTGCATGGGTATGTTGCTTGTGTGAGTGCCTGTGGGATGTGTGGTGCTTATATTTGCCTGAGCCACTCTTGTGTGTTGATGTGTGTGCATGCTGGGCTGATGGTGTTCTTGGGATAGATTGAGGTACAGGGGATTGGGTCTGGGTGGAGGAGGTTGGAGGGGGTAGGCTGGACACAGGGACAATGGCTGCCATCAGTGCTGAGGCCAGAGCCTGAAATGCTCTCTGTTGGGCTGCCTAGCCAGAATGAATTCCCTCCAGGTATGCATTTGTGTATTGCAAATGCCTCTCAACACCCTGGATGGCATTCAGAATGGTAGATTGCCCAACAGTGAGGGATCTCAGGAGGTCAATAGCCTCCTCACTGAGGGCAGCAGGGCTGACTGGGGCAGGGCCTGAGGTGCCTGGGGCGAAGGAGATGCCCACCCTCCTGGGTGAGCGGGCACGGGACAGACGCTGAGGGGCTGCTGGGAGGGCAGTGCTGGTGGGGGGGGCGGCTGTACCTGTGGATGCGGTGGGCACAGAGGGGCCTGCCACTGCAAGGGAGCTCCCATCAGAGGAGGAGTCGCTGTCGCTGGTCTCTGCTCCTGTCCCCACCGTGGAGCTCCCCTCGCCCTCCGTCCCACTGGTGGCTTCAGACTCCGTAGCTTCACCCTCCAGGGCCAAGTGGGATGCAGCTCCCTCTTGCTCCGGTGCCAATGCTCCTCCGCCTGATAATGCTATTGTACACAAGAACAGGGAGACCACAAAAAGGGGGAGGGGGTGGAGACAAAAGGAATACATGTTCAGTGCATGCAACACCACTACCGTTGGTGGACACAACAGACAGTGAGCAGCCATCTGCACTACGCCATGCACTTATAGTTCCTAGATTTTTCACATGCCCATGGAGTACGAGGCCGAAGCCCAATTGCTGCATACCTGGAAGTCACAGGAGCTTGACTAGGTGTAAATGGCTCTTATCACTAGTGGGGTTTGGGTGCCACATAGCCTGCCTCACAAGGGACCTTGCCTACCAAGATCGCCCTGTCCTAGGGGAACCCACTGCCCACCTCCCCCACCCAGAAACCTCGTAATGCGCGCAGAGTCAGCTGAATGAGAGTATACTCACCCCCTTGTGGCTGCTGTGATGCCCTCAAGCGCCCATCCAACTCCGGATAGGCCACCACCAGGATCCGGAACATCAGGTGGGTCATGGTGTGAGGGGCACCCCTCCCACGTTGGGAGGCCATCCCCAGCTGGGCCTCCGCCGTCTTCTTGCTCCAGCGGCGCAGGTCCTCCCATCTTTTCTGGCAGTGGGTGCTCCGTCTGTGGTAGACCCCGAGGGTCCGGACGTCCTTGGTGATGGCACGCCAAATAGCCTTCTTCTGGTGGGCGCTGACCTAGAGGAATGGTACAGGGTGAAAGGCCATTACTCACCCGTCCGGACCGTCATACTCATTGCCCACCAGTTCCCACCCATGCCCTGACGCACATACACTCACCATCCGCACATGGAGGCCTCAGCCCCCCCATGCATCTTCCAGCCACACCACTCAAAGCAGGCATTGCCCATTCAGCATGCTCACAGTGTACTCGCCTTTTTGTCTGGAGGACCGTACAGTTGCGTGTACTGGGGGAGGACCCCATCCACTAGTTTCTCCAACTCCTCCGAAGTGAAGGCAGGGGCCCTTTCCCCAGATACTGTAGCCATTGTCGCTTCCAGACACAGGTCACAGCAGCACTTGCAGTGTAAGTCCTCTCCTGTTGAAGGTCAGGTATCAAGTGAGTGAACAGACGGAAAATGGCGGTCACGTCCGCGGCGGTGAGTACCGTCACTGCTGGCATACATTGTCATTGGTTCCTCTGACCCATAGGGCCCAATGTTAACCAATGCTGAATTGCACTGCGGTCTTCGACCGCCCACCGCGATGATGTACAACGCCAGCGCAGTTACCTCATATCTCCTTGTCCCACCTTACAGGTCAGGCAGCCGCCATTTCAGGGGGCCACATGTTATTAATAATAACTGCGTCACACCTATCTAGGCCTGGAATACACACAGTTACAAGCACATTGCAGATTAATACATTTCTGCAAATGACATTTTGTGATACCTCAGTGTTGGCTTACTCTCTGCTCGCTGTTCTCCTCCATGGGGCACATCTGCTGGGGTAGGTGATGAGATGGCAGCATCCTCCGGTGTACAGACCCCTGACTGACCTGTCGACAATGAAAGAGAGACGCATCATAGTCACATACAGACTTGATTGTGCAACAATCCAGGAACTGTGTGCCCAGTTGGAGCCAGACCTGATGTCAGCTATCCGCCATCCCACAGGGATACCTCCTCTAGTGCAGGTCCTGTCAGTACTCCATTTCCTGGCAAGTGGTTCCTTTCAAACAACAGCGGCCATTGCATCAGGGATGTCCCAGCCAATGTTCTCTAACGTGTTTTCCAGAGTGTTGTCTGCCCTGCTGAAACACATGTGCAGCTACATTGTTTTCCCTCAGGTGGAGGATTTGCCCACAGTGAAAGGTGACTTCTATGCCCTGGGGCATATCCCCAACATCATTGGTGCCATTGATGGGACACATGTGGCATTAGTACCTCCACGCAGGAGTGAACAGGTGTACAGAAACCGGAAGAGCTACCATTCGATGAATGTGCAGATGGTGTGTTTGGCAGACCAGTACATCTCCCTTGTGAATGCCAAGTTTCCTGGCTCAGTGCATGACGCTTACATTTTGAGGAATAGGAGCATCCCTTATGTGATGGGGCAACTCCAGAGGCACCGTGTGTGGCTAATAGATGAGGCAAAGGACCCAATACAGTGTGAATAGGTGTCTGGGTATGGGGTTGTCCCTAAGGGTTAGTGTGTGTCTAACAGTTGTCCCTCGATATTTGCAGATGACTCTGGTTACCCCAACCTGCCCTGGCTACTGACCCCAGTGAGTCCCAGGACAAGGGCAGAGGAATGCTACATGGCACATGGGCGAACTAGGAGGGTGATCGAACGCACCTTTGGCCTCCTGAAGGCCAGATTCCGGTGCCTCCATATGACAGGTGGTTCCCTGTACTACTCATCAAAGAAGGTGTGCCAGATCATCGTGGCCTGCTGTATGCTGCACAACCTGGCTTTGCGATGGCAGGTGCCTTTTCTGCAGGAGGATGGGCCAGCTGGTGGTCTTGTGGCAGCTGTGGAGCCTGTGGATAGTGAAGAAGAGGAGGCAGAAGAAGAGGATATCGACAACCGAAACAACATAATCATGCAATACTTCCAGTGAGACACAGGTAAGAAGGTGTCACCGCCTCCCACATCTCATACTATTGTTGGAGCTAGCATAAGTCTGCCATTTTCACTCAGTGTATGGACCCTGACTTGTCATTTTGCCTTTCCATTTCACAGATGTGGGTCCCACTTTGTGCCCTCTGCTATATTTCCTACTACCCTACAGCTGTGTTACATCGGTATGTGCACAAGTAAATTGACATTGCTATATTCCAGGGTTATTGCAATTACACATTTGTGAAAGCACTGACTGACTCCAGATTGTTTTGTGATTGAAGTGTGTTTATTTCTGTGCTAATAAGTGGAGGGGGTTGTACAATGGGCTGGGGGGATGGTGGAGGAATGTCCATGGTAGAGTCCAGTCTATTTGTTTCACAGGTGCATTGTCCAAAGGGGCATGGGAAGTGGAGCAATGGCAGTTTAAGGATGGACAGGGTGACAAAGTGGGAGAGAAGGGTGACATTCAGGGGGGTTTCATTTCCTAGCATGGGCCTTGGCAATGTTCTCTATCTTGTTCCTGGATCTCAGGGACCGTTTGCGGGGTGGTTCTCCATCTGCAGGGGGTGGGGTGCTGGTGTCGTGTTCCTGTGGCGGTGCCTCCTGTCCACTAGCGCCGGCGGAGGGCTGTTCATCGTCCAGGCTAGTGTCAGGGGCCCCTTGTTGTGCCACTGTGTCCCTCCTGGTGTTGACAAGGTCTGCCAGCACCCCTGCAATAGTGACCAGGGTGTTGTTAATGGACTTCAACTCCTCCCTGATCCCAAGGTAGTGTTCCTCCTGCAGCCGCTGGGTCTACTGAAACTTGGCCAGTACTGTTGCCATTGTCTCCTGGGAATGATGGTAAGCTCCCATGATGTTGGAGAGTGCCTCGTGGAGAGTGGGTTCCCTGGGCCTGTCCTCCCCCTGTCGCACAGCAGTCCTCCCAGCTTTCCTGTTGTCCTGTGCCTCTGTCCCCTGAACCGTGTGCCCACTGCCACTGCCCTCAGGTCCCTGATCGTCCTGTGTTAGTGGGGTTGCCTGGGTTCCCTGTAGTGGTGGACACACTGCTGATTGACGTGTCCTGGGGACAGAGGGATGGGCCCACTGGGTGGGTGCTGTGGTGATGTTTCCTGAGGGGGGAGGGTCTGTGGTGGCTTGTGACTGTGTCAGGGGAACCAACTGTCCCAAGGTCCCTGATGGGCTGGGCTGGTCATCTTGATCCAGTTGTGCAGAGCTGCTGTCATCACTGTGGGTCTCTTCTGTGGAGGGACTGGATATGTCTGGCACCTCATGTCCAGTGACGTTGGGTAGAGGTCCTGTAGGGGTGTAAAAGCATGATTATTGCATCTGTGTGTGCCATTGTGTGCAATGGGTGAGTGACCCTGTACTCCAGTGCTTGCATTCTTGGCTTGGTCCGTGTGTGATAGTTGGTTTGGGGTCTGTGTGGGTATCTGTACTGGACATGCGTTGGTGATGGGTGTCCATGCATTGATGTTACATGCAGGGCTTGTTTTTGGGATGTGTGGGTTATGTTGGTGGGGTATCTGTGGGTTGTTGGGGTGATGGGTGTGAGGGTAAGGGTGGGATATGTGATGGAATGCAGGTAGGGTGAGGGATAAAGTGGTAAAGATATGACTTACCAGAGTCCAGTCCTCCTGCTACTCCTGCGAGATCCTCAGGATGCAGTATTGCCAAGACTTGCTCCTCCCATGTTGTTAGTTGTGAGAAAGGAGGTGGGGGTCCACCGCCATTCCTCTGTACTGCAATCTGGTGTCTGGATACCACGGAACACACCTTCCCCCGTAGGTCGTTCCACCTCTTCCTGATGTCATCCCTAGTTCTTGAATGTTGTCCCACTGCGTTGACCCTGTAGAGAATTCTCCGCCATAGCTCCATCTTCCTTGCAATGGAGGTGTGCTGCACCTGTGATCCGAATAGCTGTGGCTCTACCCGGACGATTTCCTCCACCATGACCCTGAGCTTGTCCTCAGAGAACCTGGGGTGTCGTTGAGGTGCCATGATGTGGTGTGGGTGATGTGTGAGGTGGAGTCTGTTGTGATGTGTGAGGGGATGTGTTGGTGTGTGTTGTTTGTGGTGCGTGGATGTTGTGTAAGTGATGGTGTTGTGTGTCTGTGGATGCTGGTGTTGTTTAAGGTAGTGTCTCTCTCTGGCCTGATTTCAAATTTCTGGTAGTAAGGGTTTGTGGGTGATGTGGGTGTGTGTTTTATAGTGGGGTGTGTGTGGGTGTGGTGTGTGTATGTGTATCAGGTGTGTGTATTTCGAATTGTCCAATATGGTTGTGTTTTGTAAATGTGTGTGTATTTTGAGCGCGGCGGTGTGTACTGCCAATGGTTTACCGCGGTTGAAAGTCCACCGCGTTGATTCGTGGGTCGTGATAGAGTGGGCGTATTCTTGTTGGCGTGATGGTGTCGGTTTTGTTATCGCCAGTTTATCACTGACCTTTGGTGTGGCGGACTTGTGTGGGTGTCTGTATTGTGGCGGATTCCGAGCTGTGGGTCGTAACACCTGTAGCGGAATTCCGCAGACGCAGCCGTATGTTGGCGGTCTTCTGCACGGCGGTAAGCGGGATTTACCGCCAGGGTTGTAAGGAGGGCCAATATCCTTTTCAACACCACACCTCGACCCCTTCCTTCCCCCCCCCCCTTTTGCATGCATATATAAAACCTCAGTGAAAAGAAAACCCACTTACCTAAAACTGGTTCCTCCATTCTCTTGTTCACATGTACATGGACACGGAAGCCTACTGAAGACTGGAGAAGGTCCTGAAAGAGAAGCAAGAGAGATGTAATCGTGAATGACGACTTACAAAGAACCCTGGAAAGGATAAACAGACATTGAGCAAACCAAAAAAAGTCCAATGATAGTTAATAGTTAAAATTGTGATCAAACTGGAAGTTATAATAAACTAAGTTGGTTCCACAGGACGACTGACTGATCTATATATATATTGCCAAAGATGTATAGAGTAGAGATTCCCCGGGGACCCTACAGCAATCATCAAGTCTCAAGCCTACTACCTTCATTACACTGGTTACCTATTAAGCAAAGGATCAAATTTATGGCTCTTTTCATAGCCCATTGAGTGAACTATAAAAAATGCTTCAATTGATATGGCCTCTGCTGCAGCCTTAAATTCCTATGAGAATGCTGAGTTCTGCAAATTTATTCAGTATGGTAATCCAAGAAGGTCACAGATGTAGGGAGATCCTTTGTTTACCAAGTCTCAAAACTTTGAAACTCCTTGCCTATTAAGATTTGTAAGATCAAAAATGAATGTATGTTGAGGAAGAAGTTAAAATCTTGGTTGTTTGTATAAAATTGGCGGAATTAAGCAGCCCTGTTGTATTAGAGCTGGGAAGCCTTATGGGTAGCCAGGTGCTTTACAGATGCCTAGAATAGAATACAATAGAATAGAACTTGTGCTCCTGCCATGCACTGCTTGGGACCTAACATGTTCAGTGGCATAATCAATTACATTGCTAGACATAGCCCTCTTTGTATGGTCACCCTCAAACCTTTTGCCTTCACCCTTCCTATTTTCTGAACCTGTTTGTGTTGGGGTTTAGGATTCTGTGTACTTTACCACTGCTAACCAGTTCTAAAGTGCTGTAAACATGGTAAATTGTCTTACACCCAATTGGCATATTTAATTTAGTTGTATGTCCCTAGTAAAGTGGTACTACATGTACACAGGGACTGTAAATTAAATGCTGCTAGTGGGCTGCAAGCACTTATTTTGCCACCCACTTAAGTAGCCTTTTTAAACATGCCTCAGGCCTGCTACTGCAGCCTGTGTGTGTGGTTTTACACTGCCATTTCGACCTGGTCTTCTATACTGTTCAACACATCGATTAAAATGTTCTGTCTCTTCAACTGTTGAGGATAATAACTAGTTAACAAACAGACTGCCCTACCAAATTCTTTACACGAGGCAGAACGATATGTTGATGAAATGGAGAGCACATGTGAATTATCAACCCTGTGGACCTACTTGTAAAAGAATAATACAACTGGTAAAAATGTATGCTATCTCCCTAGAGAAGACAGCCCAATTAATGCAATACCACGTCCTACCTTTGTTAAATGATCAAAAACAACCAGGATCACTGTATTGTCAATGAAATGCATCAATACTATATGCCAGGATTTAGTTGGAACAGTCAAGGATCTCAAAAGTCCTACATGCTTCAAGTGTCAACGTTTAACCTGGGCACAGATAGCACATGTCTTCACATATGGTTTAACACCAGTAAACAAAAGATGACCACCAGCCAAGGTTTTAGCAATTCCAAGTTGTCCTGCAGGTTTAAATCATGATGCTAGCTGAGAGCAACTTCCAATTACGTTCAGGTGTAGAAGGTCCCAAAGCGACAGTGGAGCCTTTGTTGCAGATGATGCATTTAAGAGAGAAGGAATATGAAGGAAAGGCAGGAACAACAACACAAAGGTGCAGTGAACACAAATATGATGATTTAACTGAGCATTTGAAAAGCATGCAACCAACTAGTTGCAAGGCAACTTATTCTTGCTATACTGCTGTTTAAATTGTCTTGCACACAGTCCTTCCATTCTGATTGGCCTTGTTCTCTGACCTGACCTGGAAGATTTCTACCTATGTCATTCCTATTTCTTGTCTGGTCTTATGTTTCATGCTTCCTCCTGAATCTCATCAACTCATGACAACTCTTTTGTCTCCTCCCCATCCATTCAAGGTTCCCTTTCCCTGGCTTTATGTGATGATTTATTGAGAAATCACTTATGAAATTCTCTGATCAATCAGGGATCATGTACACTAGTGGAGGGCTCTCATGACCTGTTCGAGGCATCATAATCCTTCTTTGCTATGAGGTACTGAGGAAGACGTGTTCATGAATCTAGAGTCTATAACTGCCTCTACTTCACATTCTTGATAACCCTGAGTGGTTATTACTGGAGAAGGTATGACCTGTTGATTGCTCTGTGCTGGTTTAATACTAGAACATGAAACACGTGGTGAATCTTCCTACTTCCTGGAAGTTTAAATAGGACTGCTGCAGAACCTACCAGTTGTAGTGCGGGAAAGTGAGCTATGAAGCAAGAGACAGAGGATTCTCAGGTGCATGTTCTTCTTCTGTACCTTGTTGTTACAGTGCATCTGCATTTCTCTGCTGATCGGTAATCTGGAAAAGAAAAGAGACCAACACACATGTTGAGAATTGGCACATTTCATGCTTTTCACAAAACGTACATTCTTGTGATCACATCACAATATAATGGGATTAGGTGAACCTTACAGGTAACGTCTCCAGTGTGTAAATGCCTCTTTGATAGCAAGAAGTTAGCAGTTATAAATGATGCTCCCAGTAGCAGAAAGAGTGCAAGAAGAATTGGATTCTAGATGAACATCACAAGTTTCTGGAAGATTTTGTGAAAAGGTCGTACCAACTGCAAAAGAGAAGGCATCTTTGAAGAAAGCCTGTGTACTAACTGGGTGCCTTAAAACGTATCTGTTGTAAAGGCTTCCTGGAAGTCTAAATAGGACTGCTGCAGAACCTACCAGTTGTAGTGCGGGAAAGTGAGCTATGAAGCAAGAGACAGAGGATTCTCAGGTGCATGTTCTTCTTCTGTACCTTGTTGTTACAGTGCATCTGCATTTCTCTGCTGATCGGTAATCTGGAAAAGAAAAGAGACCAACACACATGTTGAGAATTGGCACATTTCATGCTTTTCACAAAACGTACATTCTTGTGATCACATCACAATATAATGGGATTAGGTGAACCTTACACGTAACGTCTCCAGTGTGTAAATGCCTCTTTGATAGCAAGAAGTTAGCAGTTATAAATGATGCTCCCAGTAGCAGAAAGAGTGCAAGAAGAATTGGATTCTAGATGAACATCACAAGTTTCTGGAAGATTTTGTGAAAAGGTCGTACCAACTGCAAAAGAGAAGGCATCTTTGAAGAAAGCCTGTGTACTAACTGGGTGCCTTAAAACGTATCTGTTGTAAAGGCTGTCTTTAAAGTCTGAAAGGACTTTTCATATTCTTCTCCCATCTGAAGAGGTGATTCTTCTTGGTCTTACTCTGTCAAGAGTCTGATTGGCCAGAAACGTGTAGTAAAATGCTGGTAAAAATGTGCACATTCCAACATTTTCAGGGTTTTTTTCACTGCTTTTAGAGGAGGCCAGTCCACAACTGCTTTTACCTTATCTTGGTCCATAGAAATGTCATGATCAGAAATGACAACACAAAACAAAGCCCACACAGCCAGGCTACATCCTCCCTGAACCAGAACACAAGCAACCTAGGACCGGTTTTGCCCTAATTAATGTTCATCAGCCAAGTATAGCTTTGCTCCAGGGACGCGGTGGGCACAAGAACCACGTCTCGGAATACTCTCCTACTTATAGCGACACACTGGCCTGGCAGTTCAGGCTGGCCTGTTCCACTGGAGCAGGGTCACGATTGATTTGCATATAGCTGTGTCCAAACTGAGGTGGCATGGTGTGCAAGATAACAATGTATTGGGATGTACTGGGATGTAGCCCAATTAATTACTAGTAGATCTGATCAATTTAAGTATTGCATTCAACTTTTGTATACTTCAGTGTGTCGCCCCTAAATATGGACAGTAATTCTATGCATTGTGTAATGATTCCCGCTGTATTTATGTTCCCAGCCTCTTTAATAAGTTGTGAGCCATGCATACAAACAAAAGACATGTAGTCTCACTGGGAAGCATAGAGCATTTCCAGTTCGATGAATATGTACCACTCTAAACATTAATGCTTAGCAACCCCAACCTGTCTGAATAAAAGTCATACATATCTTATTTAGTTTCCCAGACAACATGGCAACTGTTGATAAGGGTTAGGTTTACATGTGCTTTTCATCCAGTGCGAAGCCTGAAAACTTGGTCACTACCACTGCTATTGATTTGGCTTCCTGTTGTGCCTACACGCAGCTACTATTACTTCCCCAATAACTTTTGACATGCACATAGTGCCTTCTTCTTTGGATCCAAACTCAGTGCTCGATTTGGAGCTCCTAGAACCTTTCATTCTATACTCCAAAAGAGACTGATCTGATCTAACATAGGTCCTCATTACTACAAAAGGGAATCAGATTTTTAAGTCACTTGTTAGATTTAACAGCCTTAGGGTGGTCTTCCCCCAACTATTTGCCCATCTCCATTTTTCTGACCTTGTTTGCGCTGGCCTTAGGACTCTGTGCACTTTACCATACCACTGCTAACCAGTCTAAAGTGCTTGTGCTTTCTCCCCTAAACATGGCACTATTGGCTTATCCCCAATTGGCTTATTTAATTTACTTATAAGTCCCTAGTAAAATGCAGTATATGTGCCCAGGGCTTGTAAATTAAATGCTACGTGTTGGTCTGCAGCACTGATTGTGCCACCAACTTAAGCAGCCTCCTAACCATCACTAAGGCCTGCCATTGCAGAGCCTGTATGTGCAGTTGCACTGCCATGTCGACCTGGCAAACTATCCATGTTGCCAGGTCCAGATCTTCCCTTTGTGTACAAATATGTCACCCATAAGTTAGCCCCTGGACAGGCCATAGTACTAGGTGCAACGTAGTTAAAAGGCAGGACATGTATTTTTGGGTTTTACATGTCCTGGTAGTGAAAAACCCCCAAAGTCGTTTTATACTACTATCTCCCCTAAAATAACTTTGGGATTGCCTTATTACATTTTATAAGTGTAATATACAATCTGGAAGAAATACGTTTTTTGGTGTCAATTGAATCACAATTTAAAATTACAACTTGAGGTGAAGTTGTATTTAAAATTAGAATTTAGAAAGTTGGCATGGATGCCAGCTGCCTGTCTCTGATCTCTTGTCTGGGGTAGGTGGAAGCTGGGACTTGTGTATTCTCCTATAAAGCCACACAATGGGAGATGGGCACAGCCTCACACTTACATCTGAATAGGTTGTGTCCTGCCCCCACACAAGGGCAGCATAACCCTCTGTAGTGAGTCTGGAGCCAGGTCAGGAACTCTGTGCACTTCAAAGGCCTGTCTTGGAAGCCCCCCCCAACTTGAAAGACCAAATTGTGTATAAGTACTGGACATCTGACACCACCAAGACAGTAAACTTCTGGACCTGTGCATAATCTGTGAGGAAGAAGGACAGCTGTACTGCTACAAGGACTGCCACTCTGCTGGGCTGTTGATCTACTGGACTCCTGCTTTGCTGTGCTGACCTGGTGCCCTCTTGCCTGGGAATGAGAAGGACTGGACCTGCATCTCTCCAACCCAGGACCCAGAGTGACTTGAAAGGCCAGCTGACTGGTCTCCTGATTGAAGTCTCAGGAAAGCCTTCCAACCCATCGACATTGACTCTGCCATCTGTGAGTCTACTGGGCATGCAACAGAGAGCCTCCTCGCTAGTGAAATTCCATATGATGGGTTAAGAACTCTGGGACGAAGGTTCTATGGCAGTTGGCCTGAGCCAGTGATGTGTGTGCCTGCCATGGGTTGATGGTATTCAGAATAAACTTGCTTCACTTAAACTCACCTGGTGTGCTGAATCATAACACTGGCGACGAGGAGCCTGATTTAATACAGGCGTTACCACCAAACCTGAACCCAGAGATTTGCGTGCTGTGGGCCGCGGCGTCTCCCTTGGATTACTCCTGGTTCCCCACGGTGGCCTTCGCTCTGCGTTCCTGTAGGGCACAGTTTTGTGTTCTGTTGCGGCGGAGTGGAGATGGAGCATCTGCTGAGCCTCGGCGTCCTTTCTAGGACCACGGAGGCGTGAGTGGTCAGCTGGTGGCTGCTGTCAGGGGCCTGCTGCCGAGTCAGCTGGTGGCTGTTGTCGGAGCCCGCTGCTGTGGGGTTCCGGCATCTTCCTCTGGCCAGTGACGCTGTCTCGGTGCCCTGGGTGGCGGTGACGCTGTCTCAGTGCCCTCGGCGACGCCTTTGGATCATTTTGGGGCAGCATTTCTATTCTATGCACGAGGCGGGTGCGCACGCGCACTGGATGACGGTTGCGCATGTTCACGTCTCGGGTGTTCTGAGCCTCGAGGCGTACATTTCCTGCTGAGAAACTAGACCTCACACCTCTTACTCGTAGAACGGCCGTTTTTGCTGCCATTTCTACGCATTTCCTTGTTTCCTTGCCTAACCAATTTACCAAGCACAATCTTGGCAATGAAGTCACTGGTAACATATTCCACATTTCAATCATCACAATGGCTACACCTGCAATGTCACAACCATCTGCTTTCTTATCTGACAAAGGTGAGCCAATTCTACCTTGGAAACGTTGGAAGAACCTTTTTGATTCCTACTTAATAGCAATGGGGGGGGGGGAATTCTCCCCAGCAAGAAAGCAAGATGTTCTTTTACGCAATTTGGGAATTGAAGGCAGGAACTTTTATGACAGTCTTGAAACATTGCCTATTGGAGGGGCGGAGGGAGAACCCAGGTTTATTTATGAAATGTCCGTAGCAGTCTTGGCGGCACACTTTGAATCTAAGCTCAATGTTGTATTAGAGAGACACAAATGTTTTGGAAGGACCCAAGGAAAACTGGAGAGTGTTGGGAACTTTGTTGCTGCCCTACGTACACTGGTGCGCACTTGTGATTTTGGTGACTTCACTGATTCCCTCATTCGTGACCAACTAGTGTGCTGAACCAACAACAAGCGGGTTCAGGAGAAACTGTTGACAAAGAATCCTGATCTGAGGGAAGCTCTTGCCATAGTTGAGGGGATGGAAAGCACCCATAACTGGATTAGGGAAATGAATGACCACGAAGGGTGTAGCTCGGGAACTGTACAGACAACACAGGTTCAAGAGGAAGTTTTAAGAATAAGCACTGACAGCAAAGCACCTATATCCTCACAAGAGAAGAAGAGGGAAATTAAACATTCAGGAACATGTTGTTACCGTTGTGGCAATCCCAGACACACAGCGAATAGTTCAAATTGTTATGCACGTAACTCAGTATGTAGAAAGTGTGGGAAGAACAGCCACTATGCAAGAGTTTGCAGTAGTGACAAACAGTATAGTGTGGATTCTGTTACAGAAAATGTCAACCAAGTGATTTTGTGTGTGAAACCTGATATTAACCAAGTGGGAGATAACGCTGGGGTTGTGGATGAAGATCCCATTGCCATGCCTGAATGTAATATAATGCTAGATGACAAAGTTGTTAAGGTTTTAGCAGACTCAGGGTCTCCTTACACTATGGTAGGTGATAGGAATTGGCAAGTAATTTTTGGTGAAGATTGTAATTCCCTAACTAAACCTGACATTAATCCAGTGAGTTATGGAGGGAATAAAATAGACGTAATTGGATACAGGGTCATGAAAATCCAATTCCAGGATAAGACTGCAATTGGTAAGGTTTATGTAGCAAAACGGGGGGACAATCTTCTAGGTTGGCGCCACCATCGAGATATGGGAATTAAACTGGACCCTAACTCTGACTGTCAAGTTATGGTAGTAAACGATGATAATACAAATCTTGAGATTATTAAGGAATTTCCTGAAGTATTTAGTGATAAGTTAGGGTGTCTAAACAACTTTGAGCATAAGATAATACTTAAAAAGAATGCTGTTCCTTCTGTGCACAAAGTGAGAAGAGTTCCAAAACTGATGATGGAACCTCTCAAGACGGGATTGAACAAACTGTTAAACGCTGGGGTGATTGAAGAAATTGAATCCTCTGAATGGCTGGCCCCAATAGTTTTAGCACCAAGGGGGGCGGGAAACAGATCTGCATGTGTGTGCATCTTAGAGATCTTAATAAACATATCTGGGTGGATCGCCAACCCTTACCCAATATTTCTGAAGAATTATCTTGTTTGGGGGGTTCGAAAATTTTCAGTGTGTTAGATTTGTCTTCAGCTTACCACCAGGTTGTCTTACATCCTGAATCTAGACACCTTACCTCATTTGTGACACCGGTGGGAGCGTATCAATTCCTAAGAATGCCGTTTGGGCTGGTTTCGGCAGCTGCTTGCTTTCAGCATGTCATGAAAAAAGTCTTGGAGGGAATTTCTGGAATTTTGTTTTTTCAGGACGATATTTTGGTCCATGGTAAGACTGTAAGTGACCATGATAAAATTTTGAGAGAAGTGTTGAGTAAACTAGCCCGGTCGGGTCTGACTGCAAAAAAAGAAAAATGCAGGTTCAGAGTCACTTCGGTGACTTACCTTGGTCATGCTATATCAGGCGAAGGAATTAAACCCAAATTGGAGCTACTTAATTCTATTATTCAAGCACCTGAACCCAAAGATAAGGATGGGGTTAGATCTGTCTTAGGTTTAGCGGAATACTACTCCAAGTACATTGCTAACTTTTCAAGTGTAGTTCAGCCCTTAAGGTCTCTCCTTAAAAAAGGGTGTGAATTCAAGTGGTCGGATGATTGTGAGTCTACATTTACTTTTGTCAAGAATAGTATCAGCAAAATGCCCACCCTGGGACATTTCAATGCGTTTGCTAAAACCATCTTGTACACTGATGCAAGTGTTAATGGGTTGGGAGCAGTTCTAACTCAAAGAATAGACTATGAGGAAAAGGTGATCACCTTTGCATCCCGTTCTTTTAAGGAAGCTGAGCAGCACTATTCAGTCATAGAGAGGAAGGCACTTGCGTGTATGTGGGCAATCAAACATTTCAAATTCTATTTGTGGGGTTTACCTTTTGTTGTGAGAACAGACCATAGACCCCTGGTCCAAATCTTTTCTTCCAAATAAAGTGAAGAATTAACACCTAGGATAAGAAGGTTGGTGGAGGGATTGATGGAATACAATTTCTCAGTAGAATATATACCTGGTTCAAAGAATACTGTGGCGGATTTCTTGTTGCGAGCCTCAGTTGACAGTCAGAAAACGCTTATGTGATCAATTGGGTGAGAGAAGTGGCCACAACTGAGGAAGAGTGGAAGTGTGCGGCTGAACAGGATCCTGACAGGAAAGTACTTGAGGAATTTGTTGTGAGAGGTTGGCCTGATTTTAAGGATATTTCTGATTCCCTGAAGAAGTTTTGGAATGTAAGGGAAGAACTTTGCTTAAGTAGGGGTGAGCTGTTCAGGGGTACCAAGTCTATACCCCCTGCTGGTGTGAGGAGCAAGATAATTAACTTAGCTCATGAAGGTCACATGGGTAGGAATCTGACCAAATCTAGACTGAGCAAAAGAGAGGGAAACCCAATGACCCTAACCTGACCTGGGTTAAGTAACAATATGAAAAACAGACCGGTCAAGAGGTAGGGATAAATTCAATAAATATTTTTAAAGAACAGTGATCAATACTTTCTTTATGGATTAATTACTATCCAATATTTATTACAACTGGTTTTGTGCAAGGCAGAAAGTGGCTCATCAGTGAATTATTACAAAATGCAAAGTATTAACAAAACAACACATTACACACATAAAATTGACATTTTCTCCTTGGTTCAACTGAGGCAAACATGTAACTTCTCAGAGCCTTAAAACTGGCCATACCGTCAGTAGAGGGTTGTACCCAACATAATTTCTTTGTTAGTAACTGGTGGTTACAATTAAAATTTGTGATTGTAATCCACTCTGTTGCGATGATTGGTGGTTCACATACAGGCAACTGTCAAATACCTATATATTTTTGTGGGGGTATTTTGCAGTGCGTAGTAAGTGGTTTGTTGTAGAGATGACTCCAATTAAAGAATCCAATCTCGCCGGTATATATGTCAACGCGTTTCGGCCTCTTCAGTCAGGGCCTCATCAGGACTATCGAGGGACAACGTGGCCTCTGTGTATGGTAGTGTCTGTATTCTATGCCAGGCAAAACCGCGTTTTGTCCAGAATCTAGTGTGTTACAGTAGGGATACGGGAGATCCTCGTAATCCAATGTATAGGCGGGGCACAAATGTGCCGTGCTTGTGGCCTGGGAAGGTTATTCCGCCTCTTCTGAGACGCTGCGAGACATGGTGATGTGCTATACCTAGGAGGAACACTAGCCGATCACTCGGGTGAGAATCCCCTATAGGGACGCAGACAGTTAGTCACACAGCCCACGGGCAGAATAACCTTCCCAGGCCGCAAGCGCGGCGCATTTGTGCCCCGCCTATACATTGGATTACGAGGATCTCCCGTATCCCTACTGTAACGCACTAGATTCTGGACAAAACGCAGTGTTGCCTGGCGTAGAATACAGACACTACCATACACAGAGGCCACGTTGTCCCTCGATAGTCCTGATGAGGCCCTGACTGAAGAGGCCGAAACGCGTTGACATATATACCAGCGAGATAGGGTTCTTTAATTGGAGTCATCTCTACAAAAAAACACTTACTACGCACTGCAAAATACCCCAAAAAAAACATATAGGTATTTGACCGTTGCCTGTACGTGAACCACCAATCATCGCAACAGAGTGGATTACAATCACAAATTTTAATTGTAACCACCAGTTCCTAACAAAGAAATTATGTTGGGTACAACCCTATACTGACGGTATGGTCAGTTTCAAGGCTCTGAGAAGTTACATGTTTGCGTCAGTTGAACCAAGGAGAAAATGTCAACTTTATGTGTGTAATGTGTTGTTTTGTTAATACTTTGCATTTTGTAATAATTCACCGATGAGCCACTTTCTGCCTTGCACAAAACCAGTTGTAATAAATATTGGAAAGTAATTAATCCATAAAGAAAGTATTGATCACTGTTCTTTAAAAATATTTATTGAATTTATCCCTACCTCTTGACCGTTCTGTTTTTCAAATCTAGACTGAGGGCAGTATACTGGTGGCTGGGTTTGGACCGTGAAGTGGAGGCTGTTGTGAAGGATTGTATATCCTGTGCACGCAGTGACAAGAGCAAGGTGGCGGTTAAAGCTCCACTTTCCCCCGTAGGAATTCCCGAGAAACCTTGGTTGAAGTTGGGACTTGATTTCATGGGTCCTTTTCATTTGCTGCCAGCCAATGAGCTTTATGTCATGCTTATTGTGGATTATGCATCAAAATGGGTAGTGACTAAATGTGTGAGATACAAGGACTGTAATCGAGTTCCTTAAGGAAGAGTTTTCTCGGGAATGTGTACCTAGTCATTTAGTTACAGACAATGGTGTGCAGTTGACGTCTCAAGAAATGACGTTTTTTGGGGAATTCTTGAATGTGGTGCATTTGAGGATGGCTTTGTATTTACCTCAGGCCAATGGTCTTGCAGAGCGCATGAATAGGATGGTAAAATCTTGTGTTCAGGAGGCGGTTGAGACCAGGGTTCCGTTAGCTGAACTTCTTAGAGATATGTGGTGGGCACACCGCAATACACCTAGTAGTATTACTGCTATTGCTCCTTTCGAGTATATGAGGAGCAGGTCAGGATGCACCAAATTTTTTCCAGCATGGATTAAGGACAAACTGGGGCAAGAAGAACTTGATTATGGAAAATTTAACAGGGCACCTGAACGTAGAGAGAAATATCAACGTAAATATAATTTGCAGAATGACTTCAAATATGGTGTCTCCAATGCTAAATGGAGGGACGGTGACATGGTAATGGTAAAAAACCCTGGGTTTGGAATAAAGGGTAGATAAAGTTTCAAGGGCCTGTTCTGCACCAAGGAGGTAAAAAGGAATGTGGTGGTTCTGGATAATAATGATGTGTGGAGCATGTCCCGGATTGTGAAGTGGAGAAATTCGGTGGAGGATCCTGCTACCCAGGGGGACTCTCAACGTTACCCCTCGAATGAACCCAATGCGCCTGTACATCCCAAGGTTCGCTCCAGACCACAGTGGTTGAAGGACTATGTATCTTAATACCTTGTAATGTACACATTAGCGTATTGTATGTTTATTTTCTATATATATTGTTTTTCTTTGTTTTATCATTTATCCCTTTATGGTGTTTGTATTATGGGAAAGGAGGATGTGTTGTGTTTTACCTTGTGGAATGCTGGGCATGCAACAGAGAGCCTCCTCGCTAGTGAGGTTCCATATGATGGGTTAAGAACTCTGGGACGAAGGTTCTATGGCAGTTGGCCTGAGCCAGTGATGTGTGTGCCTGCCCTGGGTTGGTAGTATTCAGAATAAACTTGCTTGACTTAAACTCACCTGGCGTGTTGAATCTACCCTGCCAAGTGATGCCGCCCCTATCCTGGACCCTTGGAAGTGGGCTTAAGGTGGTTGCTGCAGCTGAAATGATGCATCTCCGCAGCTGCACGGATCAGAACCAGAACATCGCCACTGTTGTGAGGATCAGAACCAGCGCATCAGCACCTTTGGGTGGATCAGATTTGATGCCTCTCCAGCGAGGATCGACCTCAGCGCATCGCCTTCACAACTGCTGCATTTTGGACCCGATGCATCACTGCTGTGACATGGGAAAAATGATGCATATTTGCTACTGAATGGGAAGTTTTGCTGTATTGGCGTCACTGCAGTTCTCGACATGACTCCTCGCTTCAGCCTGTTCCCCCCATCTTCGAAGTTGACGCAACCAGGATAAAAAAGTACATTGGTTCAGTGGGCCCAACAGGGTCCCTTTCGCCTGGACATGCTCCATCGCTGCCGGCCTGAACATTTGACTATGCCCTGGTCCGGTGCAACCAGATATGCCAAGTTGGCACTTCTTGTTTCTAAGCGCTATTTTACTGTTTATCCTTTAAAAATTCATACGTTGAGTTCTATTTATTGGATATTTGTTGGTTTGGTCTTCTTTAATTTATTAAATTAGATTTTAATATTCTAACGAGGTGTATCTTTTGTGTGGTGCTTTCACTGTTTTACTGTTTAAAGTGTTGCACAAATACTTTACACATTGCCTTTTAAGTTAAGCCAAACTGCTCTGTGCAAGCTACCAGAAAGTGAGTACAGGTTAATTTAGGGTGTGTTTGTGACTTACGCTGACTAAGACTTTGGTTCCTGCTTGATCAGGGTGCTCACCTCTGTCAACCAGAAACCAAATTCTAGCAACACCGTTGAGACACGCAGTTACCTCATGTCCTATTTCTGCCATAAAGTAAATAGTTACAATTAGAGATGTATCCTGTGACAGGTAAAACAGAAATAAAAATAAGCCAGTTGGTGTTTTTATACTTGAGTGCACTACCTGATGTTCACTGCTTGCCAAGAAAAATAGACGAGGAAATTAATGAAGAGCCCACCTGATTCAGTGGTATCTTTTTAGATTCTAGAATAATAGCCGAGGATTCCTTGATTTAGCGAAGAGGCCTCTTTCAGAGGGAATAAAACATTACCACACAAACCCCCACACACACACACTCTCAATAATGAGGTATTAAAAATGACAGTAGTAATTGGAATGAAGATGTCTGGGTATGACATCACAATATCAACCAGTCATCTCTGGGTGAGACCCAAATCAAGGTCAGTGCCTTTAGGATACTCTAGCAATGGCCCAACTTCTTACTCTCATAGATGTGGTGCAAACATTAAAACTTTGGATAGGGGAGACTCTTAAGAAAGTCCAATGATTATTTTTAGCCAGTGGGCCCATTGGCACTCATTTTTGAGCACTGACACTTGTTTTCATCATCGGACATTTACTGAGAGCAAGAGAGAGAAAACCACACAAAGGGGAAACATGGAGAAAGAGAAATATACGGAAATTGTCTCTAAGGGAGAAAGTAGAAACCTGCAAGAGTGAGATAAAGGGACAGAGAGTGCCTAGTAGTAGATTAAAGAGGCATGAGGTGATTTCAAGACTACGAAGGATTGGTATTCAGTGTGCAGTCATTTAATAGTGCCAGCTGCGGACTTCTGAGCAGAGGTATATGCACTGGCATTTATTCTTTTACAAATTAATCACTTAGAAAGTCCTATAGTAAAAAGATCAGGTGGTGGAGGGGGGCACTTCTGTGGCAGTACAAAGTTTAGTAATGGACCTGATACCTTCCAAATTTCTTTTTGAATTAAAGATACAGTCCCATATTCTAAGTAGGTATCTCTTCCGAGTACCACTAAAGCAAAAAAGGATGTCTCTCCTACGGTTGATTAAAGTGGTTACTAGTAACACTTGTTGTCTACTGTGCTTGGAAACCACAGATGTCTGCTATGAAGCACTCCATAAAAAGCTATGGTATTATTATTAGTAGTAGTGGAAGTAGTGGGGCCAGTAGTAAGAGTAGTAATGCTGTTAGTATAATTCTTCTTATTATTATGATGATTATTATTATCATTTTTATTACTATTAGTAGTAGTAGTAGTAGTAGTACTAATAGTAATAGTAGTAATACTAGCTGCAGTAATAGTGAAGTAGTAGGAATAGTAGGTGTAGTACCAGGGGGAATAATAGTAGTACTGTTAATATTCTTTTTTATTATGATGAGTATTATTAATAGTGGTAGCAGTAGTAGTAAAAGCAGCAATACTAGTAGTAGTATCAGTAGTACTAGTGGTAGTATTGAGCCATCAAGATTGTAATCACACCTTACTAATGTGTAGCACTAGCTCAAGTATTTTTCTCAGAAACATTTGGTGAAATAATATTTCAACTTCAAACTGATATTGTCTCCATTCGGCAATTCATAGGTGGCCAAATTGGTATGCTTCTAAAATGGAAAATTCTCCTCATGAAGAAAAACATTTCTCACTAAAGTTAGAATAAATAAGACCACTTTTCCTTTTCTTCAACAAACAGATATCCCTTGGGGCACCTACAAAATATTCTGATTACATTTAAAAATGTAGGAGAATACTCTGCCCAGGTGATACTCAATCTCGGAAACCAATTTATCTACTGAAACTGCATTTCTGATGCAATTTCTTAACATGACAAAATGGCTGTGTTCTCTATCCTCGTGCAGACAGGTAAACCACAGTGCATTTCAGCAGCTGGAATGCCACATCAACTACTTTCACTCACTCAATTGCAATTGTCTGTATGTAATTGCAGTCCTGTCGCATTGCATTTGCAGTTTATTCCAGGCCTGGACACATGATAAACTGAGTCCTAAAAATAAAAGCCAGAAGCCCTCGCTGACCAATTGGTGAACTTCGTTATTTTCATTGCTATTGCAGGGTTAAGGCCTGGAAGGCGTTGGATTGCTATGTTAATGGTTTCCTCTCCTTGAGTCATGTTTAATTGAAGCAAACCACAGAGTGAAACTGATGTCGTTTTGCTAAGAAATGCAGTGTAGTCTGAACAAATGCGTCCTCTTTTATTTCTCGTAGCATAACGCATCCTCTCTGTGGTGGATGCTGTAAAAATGGGTTCTTTTGCGGTCACAATGGTAGTACATCCAATCTGTAGTGCACATAATGGGTGTTTAGAGTGCAGAATACAGCAGTCTAGTGCAGTATAAAAACTGGCGGTCAACGGTGGGTGCAGTACTTAAAAGCCCTTTGCCTCAATGCATCTTTCAAGCTAGTGGTTTGTCAGCCTTGGTGCCAAGCTCAAAGTGTGCCACAGCATCAGAGCTCCCAAGTTTCCCTGCTCATGCTTGAGGAGCTTATCCATTCCAGGTTGCTTTCTATGCAGTCTGCGATTTGTAGTGCAATTACTCCTCAATAAATTAAGAAATACAATTCAGAGACTGCAAAAAAATCACCCGGAATGGATGAGCTATTCACTCACACATGGACATGGGAAACTTAAGCACTACGGCCCGTATTTATACTTTTTTTGCGCCGCATTTGCGCCGCTTTTTGACGCAAAAAGGTGCAAACCTACAAAATACAATGGCATTTTGCAAGTTTGCGCCGTTTTTGCGTCAAAAAACGACGCAAATGCGGCGCAAAAAAAGTATAAATACAGGCCTACGTGTCTTGAAGTACCAATGCAAGTATCTCACCACAATCATAGTGTTCACGTATTCTGACCAGCCAATGAGCTCACATAAAATGACATTGGAGAACAAATAATGAGTCGCTGTATGCTGTTCAAGGTTTATATTAATAATAGAATGTTTACAACCTCCGTGAACTGCTTCCATCTCTTTCCATTTCTTCAATCTGTATACTGATCTTTTAAACATGCAGGGACAGATTTACAAGGCCCTCGCGCCCCTTAGCGCCACATTTGTGGCAAATTTTTTGCCGCAAATGTGATCCTAACTAGCCACTACCATAGCACCAGATTTACAAGGTGGCGCAAACTAGGCTTGCGCCACCTTGTAAACCCTTTGCGCCACATCATGCATAATATATGCATGATGTATGCAAAGGGGGTGTTTCCTCATTAGAGGGTCGCTAAACGCGACGCAATGGAATCTACAATATTCCATTGTGCCATTTCTAGTGTCATTTTTAAAGCCTGCTTAAAGCAGGTGTTAAAATGAGGCTCCCATTGATTTCAATGGGCCTTTTAACACTATACTGGATTAGCGTCATTTTTTTTAAGCTAATCCAGTATAGCGTTACAATATAGGCCCTCATTCCGAGCCTGGCGGGCGGCGGAGGCCGCCCGCCAGGCTTCCCCCCTCCGAAATACCGCTCCGCGGTCGTAAGACCGCGGAGGGTATTCCGAGTTTTCCCCTGGGCTGGCGGGCGGTCTTCACAAGACCGCCCGCCAGCCCAGGGGAAAACTCCCTTCCCACGATGACGCCGGCTCGTAATAGAGCCGGCGGAGTGGGAAGGTGCGACGGGTGCAGTTGCACCCGTCGCGTATTTCAGTGTCTGCTTTGCAGACACTGAAATACTTTTAGGGGCCCTCTTACGGGGGCCCCTGCCGTGCCCATGCCATAGGCATGGGCACGGCAGGGGCCCCCAGGGGCCCCGCGACTCCCCCTCCCGCCATCCGGTTCCCGGCGGGAGAACCGCCAGGAACTGGATGGCGGGAGGGGGAGTCGGAATCCCCATGCCGGCGCAGCATGCTGCGCCGGCTTGGAGGATTCCTTTGGGGCAGCGGGAAACCGGCGGGAGACCGCCGGTTTCCCTTTTCTGACCGCGGCTGAGCCGCCGCGGTCAGAATGCCCCGCGGGGCACCGCCGGCCTGTCGGCGGTGCCACCGCGTCCCACGGCCCTGGCGGACTTGTTCCGCCAGGGTCGTAATGACCCCCATAGTCAACAAAAATTATGCTATCGCCCCTAACATGCACCACAGTGCACCATATTGTAAATACAGTGTCACCATTGTGGCGTTAGGAGACACAAGGGGGGCGCAAGGAAAGTGGCGCATCTAGTGATGTGACACTTTCTTGTAAAGGAGGTCCACAGTTTCTTCTCAATGATCATCTGTCTACAAGGCAAAACACAGTGGTAAAATCTATTGATTTAAATCTCAAAATGCCCAGAAGCTAGGTTCACTCTGTATTGGACACTGGCTTGGATGACAAGGCCGGTCCTATGCAAGCCTAATTTCTGTTGTGCTTGTCCTAAAGAACAACGGTCTCTAAATCACATTATCTGACAATAGAATACAGTTTAAAATAAAACGTGATTGATTAAGTCCAGGGGATTTCAACCTTTTCTATAATGAGAGCTACATCTGAACATATAGCTACTGATTAATGTGGTCATTGTTGCAGTAGCAACAGTAGAAACCACATGACATATGACAACAAGAGTGATCGCACCTTGCAGGATTATAGTAGTGATACCCAGGTGTAGGTCACAATATTGAGTGACAAAATACGGTCAGTCAAACTTTCGTATCCAGAACATATTGATTACATAGGCCCTCATTCTGACCTTGGCGGGCGGCGGAGGCCGCCCGCCAAAGTCCCGCCGTCAGGTTACCGTTCTGCGGTCGAAAGACCACGGCGGTAATTCTGACTTTCCCGCTGGGCTGGCGGGCGGCCGCCTTCAGGCCGCCCGCCAGCCCAGCGGGAAAGAGGCTTCCACGATGAAGCCGGCTCGGAATCGAGCCGGCGGAGTGGAAGCTGTGCGACGGGTGCAGTTGCACCCGTCGCGTATTTCACTGTCTGCGCAGCAGACAGTGAAATACATTTAGGGGCCCTCTTACGGGGGCCCCTGCAGTGCCCATGCCAGTTGCATGGGCACTGCAGGGGCCCCCAGGGGCCCCGCGACCCCCCCCTACCGCCATCCGGTTCCCGGCGGGCGGACCGCCGGGAACTGGATGGCGGTAGGGGGGGTCGGAATCCCCTCGGCGGCGCAGCTAGCTGCACCGCCTTGGAGGATTCCAATGGGCGGCGGTACACTGGCGGGAGACCGCCAGTGTTGCCGGTCCGACCGCGGCTTTACCGCCGCGGTCGGAATGCCCATTGGAGCACCGCCGGCCTGTCGGCGGTGCTCCCGCGGTCCTCCAACCCGGCGGTCATGGACCGCCAGGGTTGGAATGACCACCATAATGTCATGAAGGTATTCCTACATAGGTAAGTATAGAGGTACATTTACTAGCTTACTAGTATAGAGATGTGGAATCAAGAATATAAATAGAACTATACTTCCCAACAGCAAGGTTGCAAAAAGCTTTATCAATATAAAACGGCTCCACGCAACTAATTCAATTACAGCCACAGCAGCAATTGCCAACTGGTACCAAGGAAATGCTCATAGCTATAAATCTCCCAAACATGCCATGAAGTATCATTCAGTGAGATGTTAGCACTCCAAAAAAACTTTCTTTTTCACACACAATGTATGACTTAGAATGGGGATTGAAAAGTGACAAATCTCCCTGTGGAAATTCCCTTAAATGTCACAATATAGGTTGGTGTGTAAGTGTGTGGCCCTGACATTGGTTTGACTGTCTGCCACGTTAAATTATTGTTATTATTGTATCGTTTTTAGAGCGCAGCTGTCACAAAACAGGTATCCTGGCACTAAATACACACGTTGCGGGATAACTGGCAGAGACATAGCCACTGAAATGGGACAAGGGGCCTTATTTTCTGGGGAAAAGCCAGCTCTTCAAGGCTTTTCTAAATTGCAGAAAATCTGTTGCTGACCTGAGGGAAAGCAGCAGTTTATTCCAAGCTTGGGCCGCTTTGACTGAGAAGGCTCGTCCTCCATATCTAGGTTTCTGAAACTTATTAATGCAAACTAAATTTGCTGTACTAGAGTGAAGATGTTGTCTTGGGCTATATCCCTTCATTCTTTGTTGAAAGTGTATAGGACCTGAACGTTGTAAGGCCTTAAAAACAATGCACAATTCTTAAACAGAATTATCTGCCTCAGAGACAGCCATTACAGTTCCCTCAAGGTATTAGATGCCGAGGATCTGTGGGGTCTGTTTAAGGCAAATTTGGCGGCTATCACCTGGACTCTGTACAGCCTCTTGAGCAAATAGTCTGGGACTCCCAGTAACAAGGCATTGCAATAGTCTAGTTGACTGAGTATACCACTGCGCATTACAAGTGTTTTTGCTTGACTAGGCAGCAGAGGTAGTACCTTCCTAAGGCTACGTGAGAGCACAAAATATTTGCTAACTGTTTTTGTCACATGGTTCTCCAGGGTTAAGTTATTGTTAAAAGAGACCCCTATCTTACGCACTCTATCTGATTGCAACAGCTCGTCTTCCAATGGAAAGGGCCAGAAATTAGAGATCAAAGTCATAGGAATTTTATTTGATGACCAACATAGGAACTCAGTTTTGTTGCCATTTAATTGTAATGAGTTTGCATTCATCCAACAATATCTCTCATGCAGTTTTGAAATGTCTTAGTTATCTCCCCTTGATTATGGTTACAAGACATGATCAGCTGGGTATCGTTGGCATAATTAACCAAATTCATTTCATGCCGTTTATCAAAGTGATAAGTGGCCTCATATAAATATTGAACAGGATGGGGCTAAGTGCTGACCCCTGTGGCACTCCTTGTTGAAGATTGTTAAGTTCTGAGAAATAAGGAAGCAGTGCCACAGCTCGACACTTGTCCGAGAGTTATGACTCCATCCATTTTAATGCTACACCTCCAATTCCAATCGAGGATAGTCTGGACAGAAGATCTTTGTGGTCGACTGTGTCAAAGGCAGCCAACAAGTCCAACATGATCAGGATTGTCGACTGCTTACTATATACCAGCATCAGTAGTTCATCTAGCGTGAGAAGTAAGGCTGATTCTGTACCATGTCCCAGTCGAAAACCAAATTGTTCAACCTCAAGAAAGAAGTGAGATTCCAGATATTCTGATAATCTCCTACTAACAAACCATTTCAAGATCTTCAAAGGGAAGGGGAGAAGCGAAATGGGCCTAAAATGACTCAGAACCAATGGATCAGCTGATGGTTTCTTCCATATGGGGTCACAATTCCTTTCTTCCAAGTCTGGGGTACTATTCCCATCTTCAAGGACTGATTACATAACTATAATAAAGGGGGCCGGAGCTCATCTCCCAGATCCTTCAGTATCCTCAGAGGTATGGGATCCCGAGGAGAGCCCGAAGTAGTGGACTTAACAATATCCAAAAAAGTCTCTTCTAAAATGGTACCAAAGGTGTTAGTCCTACAAGGGAGACTGTTACCAGCGGCCATATAGGTTTAGGTCCTAGTGGACCAACCCTTTGACAATTCGGTCAAACTCTATTATTTGCTCCAAACAAGGTTTGGGCACTTCTAGCTTTAAGCAATCTGGGTCTGTTACCCCATTAAGGATCTCAAAAACCTTCTGTGCCTGATTTTTGGCTGCAAGAATACTATCCATATAAAAGTTGGCTTTGGTTATAGCAATCTCTCTTTTATAGTTATCAAGCACATTTTTAAGGCATTCTTTATCAGAGATTCCCCTACACCACTTCCTTTCAGGCTTCTTACATTTTGAGCTCTTTTAAAGATTATTCATTAAACCAGGGTGCAGATTGCCTGCAGCATGCTTTGAGAGTAGTAATGGGGATTACTTTACCTAAAGTTCCAGTGACTCCTCTGCTCATATCTGAGACAATTAGCCCCACAGATTTCTTAGGATCAAAGGGGTTAGAGAAGTGCAAGAGTGATCTTATATTTGGCCTATTCAATTTATACCAAGCTCTCCCATTCCTAGAATGGCCTAAAGCTTGGTTGGGTGGGCAGGTTTGCTTCAACAAGATATGGAAGGATATAAGGGCGTGGTCCATTCACTGCAATGGAAAACTACCTTTCATGGAATTAAGCCCATCTGGGGCAAGTGTAAGATCTAGCGTGTGCCCAGCTTTAGGGGTGGGACCTAGCACTAATTGAGAAAGACCCAAGGCTTCACAAGAACCCCACAGTGGTATTAACATGGTTGGATTATGGTTTTATATCTCATTGGAAGAATTTGTGACATGGGATGATGCCTGAGAATCGCATGCTTCCATATTTATCTGTGTCGTTTTCATCCTTCTCACTTTTGCCTATTTTGCTATGAGAATGGTTAATCATTTTAATTTGTTACAGTGCTTTAGGCATTTAGCTCTGTTTATGCTGTATTATATATCTCTGCTGCAAACTTCCTGTGTTTTACATATGGCGATTTGATTACATGTGTTTTTCCATGTTCTGGCGGATTATTTAAAATGTCATTAAAACCAAATGAAACAAAAAAAAAATCTCAAGTATGGCCACAGACTTAGCGTTTATGTCTATACCGTCTGCTGGTTATTGAAGCTGGTTGTTTGTGGTAGGCGTAATCAACCTCTGTTCAATTTCTGAATAATAATTAGGAACAGTGGGTCATCAAGGGGGGGGTCAAAGGCTATGTGATATTAATTGAATACCACTGGGATATAGGTGCAAGGATGCCTCTCGTCTCAGCTACTGTACTCATCGTACTCTCCAAGTTATGCAGGAAGCCTTCCTTTTTTCTATTTTTAACCCATCTAAATTCAAATTTTCGTAATTGTGACATTCATCAAAACAGTCACCTGGTGTTAATTATACCCCCTTTAATACGTATAGAGAACCACCGTGTCTACCTTTTAACAAATTTTATTTATGTTTTACATAAAATAAAAAAATAGGACATACAGGAAAACGTAGAAGTTGAATATAAGGGTGCCATTAGAAAAAAGCAAAACCAACTACGTACCAATGATGGATCTGATTGTAAGACTAATCTAATATACAAAACTGACAAATATTGAATTGGAGGATCAGAAATACTTGTTCCTATCCCCTACCATCAATGAGTTAATGATTCAAAACCCATGAAAAAGAGTAAGCAGATGATATTAAAAGCAATTGGCTATGTGGAAGGCAAGGAGAGTCCATTAACAAAAGCCAATAGGGTTTGTTTTTGTGCATGCATACAAAGACACAATATATCTCTAAGACTTTTATGTAGATTTCACACACATCTGCACATGCAAATAAAGCGATCTATCGACACACGTAAAAGCACATAGAAACACACCTAAAGAACAGGTATGCATCAGACTTACGGGTAACCAGGCATACAGATCTACAGGTACCCATTAACGCCACCAAAGGTCCACCAATCCACAGCGATATCAGAAATGCAGGAAAGTCTGGACTCAGACTAACAGACACTCATTTACCTGTCTCCATTGATCAACGTGCAATTAGAGCTACACGCACAGAGATCACACACCTATATTCCTTTAAAGATATGCGCAGACACAGGTAAGTTCAAAGAAGATAAGTTTATTTCTTCATACTGGTCGAGCCCCATACCAGCGGTGTGTCCATATTCTTCCCCAGCCTCAGCTGAATAAACCTCGGGGACCGGTTTTGGAATCTTGTGCACACTCGCAGGTCACACACTCCAAAACAGAATTTGGGTTAAATAGAACCCAGTACATCCCCCCATTGATTAATAAACAATTGATTTCTAATAATAACATGAAATAGGCAGCACCTGAAATGATGTAGGAAAAAATGTAGTTGATAATAACACATAATACCACTCCCTTGTGCTAGAAATACAAATCTAATTCACGAATTAGCACAATATGATAGTTAGAAATAATACATAGCAACGAATACCTAGTGCCAGAAAACCATATCTATTTAACCAAATGACGTATGTAGGAAGGTTTAACAATTCTCCTCCCTGCCCTAGCGAAAACTCTTTGTTGTGGCCCACTGTGATGACTCGAGAAGGAGCAATTCTGGTACTCGTTTTTGGTGAAACTCTTACCTCAGAGATATTCTTCTGAGGATTGCTAGACTGCTCCTTAGTAACATTCTCACTACCTCTTTCTCACTACCACTTACTAAATATTAATTTAACCAATCAAACCTTTTACTAAACGGAATTCTCTTATTCTCAGTCATACTATTAGTCTCCCATTGCCATTCTACTGGCGTGTCAAACTTTACCATCACTTAGTAAGGCACCATTGCACAAAAACCTCTTTACTTGCAAACGTTCAGTAAATTTGTTTTCTTCTTTCCTTATCAACCTTCCTTTTTTACTCTACCCAATCACCCACAAAAACCTCAAACCTGTTTCTACCATGTGTTTTGTCATAAACAGACTTGTACACTGTCTTTCCCTCATTTAACGTGTTCCTTATCACTTCCACTGGTACTGTTATTTCCTTAATTGTTCCTAACTATCCCAAGTTGTTCTTAGACTGTGGATCTCTTCCCCCCATGAAGTGGGAGGGTGCATGCCCATAAGAGCTACACTCTGTTATCCTGTATGCCTACACTGTATCCTTAATTTCTTTTTCCCTATTGAGGTTGTTACTCTGGGACATTTCAATGATCCCTTTGATTTCGCAATTGAAGCATTCTATACAACCATTCCCTTTAGGATGATAAATGGATGTGGTTTTGTGTGTGATATTAAGGGCCTGATTACAAGAATGGTGGTCCTAAGACCGCCATACCTGCGGTGGTGGTCTGACCATCACAACCTTGGCGATCGGAGCACCAGATTACGATGGTTCCAGTTGGACCGCCACACGACTGCCGCCCCTACCAGAATTGTGGATCCTGATGCATTGGCGCTGGTGAAAGATGTGTTCAAGCACGGCAGTGTCAATGTCAGCACCGCCGTGCTGATCATGACTTGCCTTTCTACCGGCCTTTTCATGGTGGTGTCCCCACCTTAAAAGGCCGGTGGAAACGCAGAGACGGGGCCACAGGGGGGCCCTGCACTGCCCATGCCCATGTCGTGGCCAGTGCAGAGGTCCCCGTCTAACAGTTGGAATGCGCAATGTCGGCCATAGCAGACAGCACACATTCTGACTGTGCTGATAGCACAGTCAATGCAACTGGCATTGGCCTCTACTCTCTTTTAGAGCTAAAGCCATTGCCGCTGCACCGATTGTCCTGCCAGTTCTGTGGGAACGTCATGATATGGCGGTCTGGAGGTCACTGGCACGCACGTGGCCTCCAGACCTCTGTATTGGTGGCCCAATGGTCGAACCGCCAAACTCGTAATCATACCCTAAGTTCTTTGCAAATTCCTTGAACCTTTCCAATTTGAATTTACCACCATTGTGACTGATCAAAGTTTTGGGTAATCCTTCCTTGTAAAAACCTTCTTCTAAAAATTATTTTACCACTTTGGCATCTGCTACTTCCAATAATTTTAACTCCGCACATTTGGAGTAAAGATCAACTACAGCTATGGCATATTTTGGCCTTCACTCCATATTTTGTGGAGGTCCAAAAATATCAATTCCTATTTTTTCCAAGGATGTCTCTGGAGCTTCAATGGGATGTAAGGGAGGTTTTAAGGTCACTTATGTTGAGAGTTTCACACTGCTTTTAGTTTTAACTATGCCATGGTATCCTTCATGACACCAACCAATAATCTTTTGACATAAGGAATTAGGTGGCACCAAACGTCCACTCCTGAACACTGAGGCCCAGATTTTAGAGGGTCTTGCGCCATATATCGCCACATTAGAATCATTTTTTTTAGGCTAATATGGCGATATTATGGCAAAAACTCCACGCCATATTTCCAAAGTCGCGCAATACACATTGCGCTACTTTGTAACCCCTTGCACCACATTACACCTGCACCAAGCATAATGCATGGAAGGGGGACGTTACACTATTAGGGGGGACCAAAAAAATGGTGCAATGAAATCTAAAAGATTTCTTTGCACCATTTTTAGCTGTGTTTTTCATGCCTGCACAGAGCAGGCATTAAAAGGAGGCACACCATTGTTTTCAATCGACCTCAATGTGCTTTGCAGGATTGGCTTCAAATCTTTTGGCACTAATCCTGCAAAGAGCCAAAATAGCGTAAAAAATGTTGACGCTAGTTCCCTAACTACCACCATGGTGCACTGTATGTTAAATATGGTGCACAAATGGAGGCGTTAGGGGGGCACTTAGGGGTGCAAGAAAACTGTTGCTGCACTGGCTGCAGCTCCACTTTTCTTAAATTCGGCCCTAAATTGTTTGAAATGGAGATTTAATTTCTGACTTCCCAATATGCGGCTAAATCACCAGATAGTGTTTTATTTCCAGGCCATCCTCCCTTGACCATCTCCATACTTTTGGCCAAAAAAACATAGTTTTTAGTTTCCTGTTTCAACATTTACAGCTGCTAGATGCTTAGTTCCTAATGCTGCCACCAAACAATCATTCCATTCATAAGGAGGCTCACTCACAGTACGTAATGGAAGTCCCCTCAGACAGTCTTATCACGTAACCCTGGTACATATTGTATTTAATACTGGTAATTTAATAGGTGCATAGATAAACCTGCAGACCTTTGGTGAACCATTGTTAAGCCCCTGGGTGGTACGTACTTTGCATAATGGTTTATGATCTGTGCAAAGGACTACTTTAGATCAAATTGTTGGAGATGTTGGAAACCCCAAACACCACCCTGCGTCTCTCTCTCTCTCTATAGCAGAGTATCTTATTTCCATAGCAGGTAATGCTCCGGTGTGAATACCACAACACGTTCCTTCCCTACTGCATGAACTTGAAATAATACTCCCAGGTACCTTTTCCACTGGCATCAGTAATTATGATATCTTTCTTAAATTTGGGATCATGACCACAGATGAATGGTGCTTCACTAATGTTCTTTTTGATGCCATCAAACACTGCTTGGCACTCTGGAGGCAATACAAAAGGGGTTCTGTTTTCCAACAACTGTCTAATTGGATACATTTTGCTTGAAAACTGTTGCACAAACTTGGAGTAAAACTCTGCAAGTCCAACAAAAGCTCGCACTTAATTTTTGTTACTGGGTAGCGGGGGATTTTTTTATACCTGGAACCAGATCGTCCTTAAGCGTATCCCATCACAACTAATTTTGTGGTCCAGACACATGACCTTTTTTTTGCCAATCTTACGTTTGGTAGCTTCTGCTGTTAAACCATGGTATTGCAGTACTCTTATTACCACCCTTAATGTTTAATCATGTTCTTCTTTGTTTTGTCCCATGAATAAAATATCATCCTGGAAAAATGTTACATTAGCCACCTTACATAACAATTTATATATTAAGGTGGTCATTATGAGTTTGGCAGCCACATGCCTGCTACCCTGGCGGTCCGACCGCCAACAGGCTGGTGGTGCAGACCTCTGTAATACGACCATGCCGGTGAACAGGCCAGCACACACCCAGTACACCGCCTGTAGCACCAGCGCAGGCCGACCGCCGATGATGGCAGATGCCATCTACAGGGCAGAGAAAGGACCTTACCCGCCACCGTATTAGGCATAAACACACCACCACGATTTCCAGGCGGAAAGGAACAGTATAAAAGGAAACACTCACTGTAGGAATACAGAGGAGGCCGCCGACGACATGGAACGTGAACTGGAGATCTTCCCGATTCTGGTACTGGCTATCCACCTGCAGGACATACAGCGCCGAGGAAGACGACAATCGTGAGTATACTGCCTACCACGCAGGGGAGGGAAGGGGACAATTACACACCCGCATGCCACACACACAGCCCTGACACCGACTGCCACACCCACACACAAACACACCCACAGCAATGCCCCTACCCATAGACACACACACATACACACACACTCACAATACACTCATGCACAACCAGAACACACACCACACACCACTCACCAAACAACACCAACCATAAACACCTCACGACACACATACCCAAACACACATAAACTGAACACAAAACCATGCCTGACACAGACACCAGGCAGAAGACGGCATACCAGACACACATACGGCACACAACCACAAGTGACAACCACACATACACTGGTACCATACGATGATGCCATCGTCCATACCACTCACTCCACCCACACCATGCACAACAACTGAACACACATCACAAATACCAACACACATACCATCCACACCAACTTACAAAACTATCACCAAACAAACAGCATTGCACACACAAATAGAGACAGGGGCAAAATTGAAAAATAGAAGTGATGCACCCACACAAGCACAATATACATGCACAGATGGGGACAATGATGCACATACCTGTGCACCTGAGGCAGTCATAGTGAAACGCAGGACAACTTGATCAAAGTGCACCAACTGTGCATGTAGGCCAGATATATTAATTAAAGTTAGCAAACAAGAACTATTTACAAATGGGCCCATTGGGTAGTTCCGAGGTCCATGACCATACAGCCAAGCAGGCACAACAAGGGCCCAACTTGGCTCCTAACAGGACCATGGTCTCCACAGGGCAGGCACCTCTGGGCACAGGGGGAGGGGTTGGTGGTGGGGACTCAGGTCATGAAGGGGGGGGGGGGTTTGAGCTTCGTCTTTGGTGGGGGTGTCTTGGGCTTCAGCTTTGGTGGGGGTGGCTTGGGCTCTGGCTTGGGAGGGGGGGCTTTGTCATCGGCTTGGAAAGCGGGGCTTGGCCTCAGTACCTGATGGAGAACAGTGGACGTTAGCGCGATCAGGGCTCTTGCCAGTGTATTCTTGGAGGGGGAAGAGACATGGGAACTTGAAGGAAGGTCCAGGGAGGAACATGAGGCTTAGGTACTGGGTTTGGGGAGGCCAAGGGAATGCACAGGGACAAGACAGGGTGGGCCAGGAGGTTGAAAAAGGCCAGTGAGGGAAAGGAAAAGATTCTTAGGAGCACGGGGAGGGGCTGAGAAAAAGGGGTGGGAGTAGAGGTTGAGGGAGTGGTCGTAGGACATGTAGGTGTGCTGAACGTGGATGCAGGTGGGTGTTCAGTCTGCTTGTGTGTGGTGGGTGAATGTGGGGTGTCTGAGTGGGTGTGGTTACGTGAGTTGGGAGGAGGTGGGTGAAAAAGGGTGGGAGAGGACAAACAGGTTGTGTGACTGGAAGTTGTGGTGGTGTCTGCATGTCCGGTGTGTGTGCTGCAGGTGTCTGTAATGGTTGTTTGATGAGCGCAGTGTGGTGCCTGGGGTGCATGTGTGGGTGACTGCTGTTGTGGTGACTGTGTCAATGGGAGCAGGATCTGGGAGTGAGGATGCAGTGCTTGCGGGTGTGTGTGGTGAGGTCACTGTAAGGGAGGAGGGGGTAGGGAGACAGTGGAGGACGTGGCTGTTGTTGTGTTTGCATCTGTCTGTTGAGTGTGATCATGGCTGTGGTGTGACTTTTGGTGCCTGTGTGTGTTCTTGTGTGGTGTGTGTGTTGTTCTGTGTGCATGCTGTTTGGCTTGTGTGCTTGTGATGGTGAGGGGAGAGGGGTGCTGGATGGGGAACAGGTGGTTGGAGGAGGACAGAGGTACCAGGGACACTGGCTGCCATCAATGAGGAGGCCAGAGCCTGGAACCATCTCTAGAGGCCAAACAAGGCACAGTGAATGCCTTCCAGGTAGGCATTGCTCTGCTGCATCTGGGATGGCAGACCCTGGATGGCATTCACAATGGTTGTCTGTCCCACAGAGATGGTCCTCAGGAGGTCATTAGCCTCCTCATTGAGGGCAGCAGGGTTGACTGGGGCAGGGGCTGAGGTGCCTGCAGCGAAGGAGACGCCCACCCTCCTGGGTGAGCGGGCAGAGACAGCTCAGTGGGGAACGACTGGGAGACCGTTGCTGGTATGGGGGGTGGCGGATGAAGATATTGTTGGGGTGGTCCCAGAGGGTCTGCCACCACCAGGGAGCTGCCATCAGAGGACGAATCCGAGTCTGATGTTGCAGTGGTAGTAGGCTCCCCCGTGGTGATCCCCTTGCCCTCCAACCCACTTGTTCCCTCAGCATCCGTGGGCTCTGCCTCCTGGGTCCCATGGGCTGCAGCATCCCCACTCGCTGGTGCCTCAGCTCCTTTGCCTGATGATGCTGATGCACACAAGGACACAAGGAAACAGAGAGGGAGGTGGGGAGACAAAGAAAGGGATGCAGGCTGTCAGCGACTCAACTATGATGCAGGTAGGCACACATGTAGTACACTTCAGTCCCAGGGCACATCTAACCATGGCGGCAGGTAGGGAGAGCTTTTTTGCGCCATTACCTACGCTTATGTGCCTACAGCAAACTATTTTTATGGTTGGAGAAAATTGTTAAAGGATAAAAAGTGAATCTGATGGTCTCAATAGAATACCTGTGTGCATTGTGTACTCTGCCTAATTGAAATACTCATTTTAATCGTTTTTTAAAAATTGTTTTTACTTGTATGAAATTCGCTGGGGAAGACATGCTGGTATAAGGTTAAACCTGTTTTAAATAAGTCATCCCCCACATTAGTAACGGAAAAATCACATTAAATATAGGACGCTTCCTCGGAGACAAGAATCGAAAAATTGCCGCCATTTTGGAGGTTGGCATTCTAGTTTTTTGTCAGTAAGCTATTTAAACAATACATGACCGCGGCGCGCAGCGGCAGGTAGGGAGAGCTTTTTTGCGCCATTACCTACGCTTATGTGCCTACAGCAAACTATTTTTATGGTTGGAGAAAATTGTTAAAGGATAAAAAGTGAATCTGATGGTCTCAATAGAATACCTGTGTGCATTGTGTACTCTGCCTAATTGAAATACTCGTTTTAATAGTTTTTAAAAAATTGTTTTTACTTGTAAGAAATTCGCTGGTGAAGACATGCTGGTATAAGGTTAAACCTGTTTTAAATAAGTCATCCCCCACATTAGTAACGGAAAAATCACATTAAATATAGGACGCTTCCTCGGAGACAAGAATCGAAAAATTGCCGCCATTTTGGAGGTTGGCATTCTAGTTTTCTGTCAGTAAGCTATTTAAACAATACATGACCGCGGCGCGCAGCGGCAGGTAGGGAGAGCTTTTTTGCGCCATTACCTACGTTTATGTGCGTACAGCAAACTATTTTTATGGTTGGAGAAAATTGTTAAAGGATAAAAAGTGAATCTGATGGTCTCAATAGAATACCTGTGTGCATTGTGTACTCTGCCTAATTGAAATACTCGTTTTAATCGTTTTTTAAAAATTGTTTTTACTTGTATGAAATTCGCTGGTGAAGACATGCTGGTATAAGGTTAAACCTGTTTTAAATAAGTCATCCCCCACATTAGTAACGGAAAAATCACATTAAATATAGGACGCTTCCTCGGAGACAAGAATCGAAAAAATTGCCGCCATTTTGGAGTTTGGCATTCTAGTTTTCTGTCAGTAAGCTATTTAAACAATACATGACCGCGGCGCGCAGCGGCAGGTAGGGAGAGCTTTTTTGCGCCATTACCTACGCTTATGTGCCTACAGCAAACTATTTTTATGGTTGAAGAAAATTGTTAAAGGATAAAAAGTGAATCTGATGGTCTCAATAGAATACCTGTGTGCATTGTGTACTCTGCCAATTGAAATACTTGTTTTAATAGTTTTTTAAAAATTGTTTTTACTTGTATGAAATTCGCTGGTGAAGACATGCTGGTATAAGGTTAAACCTGTTTTAAATAAGTCATCCCCCACATTAGTAACGGAAAAATCACATTAAATATAGGACGCTTCCTCGGAGACAAGAATCGAAAAATTGCCGCCATTTTGGAGGTTGGCATTCTAGTTTTCTGTCAGTAAGCTATTTAAACAATACATGACCGCAGCGCGCAGCGGCAGGTAGGGAGAGCTTTTTTGCGCCATTACCTACGCTTATGTGCCTACAGCAAACTATTTTTATGGTTGGAGAAAATTGTTAAAGGATAAAAAGTGAATCTGATGGTCTCAATAGAATACCTGTGTGCATTGTGTTCTCTGCCTAATTGAAATACTCGTTTTAATCGTTTTTTTAAAATTGTTTTTACTTGTATGAAATTCGCTGGTGAAGACATGCTGGTATAAGGTTAAACCTGTTTTAAATAAGTCATCCCCCACATTAGTAACGGAAAAATCACATTAAATATAGGACGCTTCCTCGGAGACAAGAATCGAAAAATTGCCGCCATTTTGGAGGTTGGCATTCTAGTTTTCTGTCAGTAAGCTATTTAAACCATACATGACCGAGGCGCGCAGCGGACGCGCGCAGCGTGCGCGCCAAAGGTAAGCCCGTCTGCGCCCGTCCGCGCCAGATCGAGCCAAGAGCCAAGAAATTATGCCCAAAACTCCTTAGGGAAAGAAATCATCACCTACTCTAAAGAGGATCTTTGTATCTTAAATAATATTCATCACAAGGGGTGCAGAAAGAGCACTGACCTTCACAATGGTCAGTTTAGATGCCCATGTTGTGCCTGGTCTTTCCAAGTTGACCTGCCCCTACAAAAGGACAAGGGCCTTGACAATCTACCCATTCTTTTACTTAATTGTCGTTCGTTAGGAGCTCATACATTGGACATTCATCTCCTGGTGGAACAAAGAGAGCCTCTGGCCATGTTTCTGACTGAAACATGGCTGGATGAGAGCTCTGCGCCAGATATTGTAATGGCACTCCCAAGCGGATATAAAATTAGCAGATTAGATAGACTTTCTAGAGGAGGTGGTATAGCAGTGATTTATAGAGACTCCTGTAAGATTACTACAGCACCCACTTCAATCAAAGATGGTGAAAGTATGTCTTTCTCCATCAATGTGAATCCTCATTACACTTTATCGGGTGTTTTAATTTATCGCCCTCCAGGCCCTATGGGAGATTTTATGACCTCACTGGCGGAAAATATTTCACAATCAATATATACTAAACCTAATTTTCTAGTGTTGGGAGATTTTAACCTACATGCAGAAAAGATGGATAATATCTCTTCTAAGATGTTGATATCAGATATGATTGCTTGTGACCTAGTACAGTTAATTCAGGGACCTACTCACAACAAAGGACACACACTCGATTTGGTTTTCTCTAACGTATCAAGTCTAGAATTTATATCTTCGCTTCCACTTGCATGGTCAGACCATTATCTGATAGAGCTAGAACTATCTATTGCACAGCATAGGTTCTTGAACACGGCCGCCTCTTCATGTAGAAGAAAGTGGCATAAACTAAAAGCCACTGAGTGGATTAAGGCACTCGAAAAAAAGAGGCCAGGACAGATAAATACAAATAATATATCAGACTTCACGCAATCCATGAACAAATGGATAGAGGATAGTCTAGACGAAACTATACCCTTCTCCTACACCAGAAATATATGCCGAAAGAAATCGGCACCCTGGTTTAATGATAGCCTCCTAGAGAAGAAAAGAAGCTGCAGGAAACTAGAAAGGAAATGGAGATATACTCAAGATGACTCCGTCAAAAAGGACTATAAGATTATGATTCGAGAGTATCACTTAGAAATTCGGGAAACACAGGCGGCTTATTACGCTGGAAAAATTGAGGCAGCAGCTAACTCTCCTAAAGAGATATTTAATGCCTTAAAAGGCCTCATTAACTCCACTGAGGAAGTAGAAAGTAGGGATTTCCCACAGCAACATGTAGAGGAGCTGGCAAGCTTCTTTTTAAGTAAAATTCAGAATATCTATGAAACATTTCCCAATTCTCAAAGTAAAGAACAGGAGATGGGGCATCAGGAGGGGCAGGAGGATATCCTCCTAACAAATTTTACGCCCATTAGTCTGGATATAGTCGCAAAATCACTGAATTCAATGAAATCAGGATCTCCATTGGACCCTGCGCCCCCCCAGATCTTAACTATGGGACTACCAGTCTTAGGCCCATTAATTACTAAACTGATTAACACCCCATTAGGTTCTGGTATGGTACCAGACTCATGGAAACAAGCAATCGTGAAACCTTTTCTGAAAAAACCCAATGCAGATTCTAAATTATTGAATAATTATAGACCAATCTCGCTGCTACCCCTAATGGCTAAACTTACGGAGAAACATGTACATAGCCAGCTGTCTACGCTTCTGGAGGAAGGAAAACTCCTACATTCCACTCAGATGGGTTTCAGGCCTAAGCATGGAACAGAAAGCGCACTGATTGCCATCACGGAGGAAGCAAAAAAAAGGATGGATAACGGATTTGAGACCGCGATCATCCTTTTAGATCTGAGCGCAGCATTTGATACAGTTGATTTAAACATTCTCGCAACCAGATTGCGGGGATGTGGAATCGCTGGCACTGCACTAGAATGGATCAGCTCATATGTACATGGGAGATCCTTTCAGGTGCTGGACAGATCCTACATCTCTAAGCGCACCTTTAGTACTTGCGGTGTTCCTCAAGGGTCGGATCTGAGTCCGCTACTTTTTAATGTTTATATGAGGCCTTTGGCAGGGATTGTAGAACCATTTGGAGTAAAATTGGTCTCATATGCAGACGATACCCAACTAGTTGTTTCCTTCTCGAAAGCGCGACCAGACCTGGGTACTGCATTAGGACCATGTCTGAAAGCAGTGGCTACCTGGATGGCGGGAAGTAAAATGAAGCTTAACAACGAAAAAACAGAGGTGATGTTCTTTGGGAATAATAGACCCCTAGCTATTTCCAGCAATCTAGATGGAGCCTCCATCCTGCCTCCTCCCAAAAGCCTTATCAAAAGCTTGGGCGTCTGGTTGGATCCCCTATTATCAATGGCACATCATGCCAATAGAATAGCAGGAACTTCATTTGCCCTGCTCAGGATGCTGAGAAAGGTTCTAACGATACTACCTTTTTTGGCTAGAAGATTGGTCATCCAGGCGGTGATAGGTTCGCGAATTGACTATGGCAATGCCTTGTTTATAGGATCACCTAAATTTGTTATCCAAAGACTACAAAGAGTACAGAATGCTGCGGCACGCTTACTTTTAAACATTCCCAAACAATACTCTATACAAGCAGGAATCGTATCCTTACACTGGCTCCCTGTTGCAGAGAGGATTCAGTTTAAGGCCCTATGTCATATTCACAGGGCCATTTTTAACAAGGGTCCTGAAATGCTTAAAACACTGGCAAAGATCTATATTCCAGCTAGGCCACTCAGATCCTCATCAGCTAACCTGATCATAGTACCGTCAGTTAAGAAAGCAAGATGGGGAGGAAGAACACTGGCATATCAAGGTGCTGTGCTGTGGAATAACCTGCCTTTCAGTATAAGATCTAATTCACAAGAAACTTCCTTTAGGAAGGACCTGAAAACATGGTTATTTAAAATCTAAATTCTTCAACGAATAGAAATAGTTAATCTCCGCGATGGCATGAGAAGCGCTACGAGGCCTTTGGGCAGTTAGGCGCTATATAAATACGCCTAACATAACATAACATAACATGCCTTTGCACTACAGGAATGTACCACTCATAGGGAGTACACCTGCCTCTTTGGAGTACACTACACTGACAGTGATGCCCAACAGAATCAATGCACATGTCGTGCAACTCCAACTGAGGTATTCATTTAATGCTCAGATGTCATGAGTACCACTACGTCACTTAGCAAGACAACCGAAACAGTACCTGACTGACTGTACTATACAATTTCCACCTTACCTGGGTACACATGTCCCCTACACAACAAGGTAATGTAACCTGGCCAAGAAGCTGACCACCTGCATACATTGACACCTATGAGTTACTGTACAGCAATCTTTCCCCACATTGCCTACCATCCCCCCAGTGCAGTTGGCATGCAGAACTGTGCTGTGTAAAAACTCACCCCCTTGTGGCTGTTGTGATGCCTTCAAGCGCCCATCCAAGGCTAGGTATGCCACCACCAGTATGCGGGCTATTAGGGGGGTCAGGGTCTGACGTGCACCCCTCCCTGATTGGGAGGCAGTCCCCAGCTGGGCCTCCGCGGTGTTCCGGGCCCAGCATCTCATGTCCTCCCACCGTTTCCTTCAGTGGGTATTCTGCCAGCTATAGACCCCCAGGGTCTGCACGTCCTTGGCGATGGCTCACCGTAACTCCTTCTTCTGATGGGCGCTGACCTGCATGGGAGAAATGTGGAATACACATTAATGTAGACTGACGACATGCATGCTGACATAGGATACAATTGCACTGAAGTTGAGAACAATACATTCCATCATCTTCCTACAGGTACACATTGATGGCCTACTCCACTACTCCTATAGACTTGATACTCTTACATTCACACACACCTGCACCCAAGCAATAGCACTCACTGCTAGGACACTGTTCATCCACTCACCTGCCCCTCTGGTCGCCCATACAACTTTGCATACATGGGTAGGACCTCGCCCATAAGCCTCGTCAGCTCCTCCTGGGTGAAAGCTGGGGCCCTTTCCCCGTAGCATGTGCCATCTTCGTGACTAGATGCAGGACACAGTAGCACACGCAGTGGAGTAGTGGTCATGGTGAGTGCAGGAATCAAGTGGATAAGGGAAATCAAAATGGCGCTGAAGACCGTGGCGGTACGCACTGTCACCGCCTGCGGCAATCGTGATTGGTCCCTGTTCCCCATAGACACCAATGTTAACCAACAGGGAAATGCACAACGGTACAGACCACCTAATGCAATGACGATTTACAGCAGCGGAGCAATGTCACTTCCATCTGTCCTCAGCATGCAGTACAGACGACCACCATTTGAAGTGTAAAATGTAATAGAGTGCAATGTCTAGGCACCCTCCATGCTGTCATATCTTCTTGAACATGTCATGCACACCAGTCAGCAATACATGCCATATGTGATGTGTGGCATCAGTTATCTGCATTTGTAGGTTGCATGGCACCGTGTACCACGTCGATTGTCACAGTGTTTGCTGCATGCAACCCTTCCATGATGTGAAGGCTACGTTTGTGCTGTTGTGTGTGCATTGACATCATCCGTAATGTGTTGGTGTGGTGAAATATGCGTGTTGTCCCTCCTTAGGTACTGACCCCTGCAGAGACCGAGGAATGCACTGGTGTATCACCCCTAGTTGACCTGGCAACCATGGAGGAACGACACATCATACTGACCTACCATCTGAACCGGATGACCATACATGAACTGTGTGCCCAATTGGAGCCAGATCTACTGCCAGGTCTATGTAATCCCTCTGCTATTCCACATACTGGGCATGTACTATCTGTGCTACATTTCATGGCCAGTGGGTCATTTCAGGCGACAGTCGCCTTGGCAGCAGGTGTGTCACAGCCAATGTTCAGTAACATCTTAAGGGATGTCCTGACTGCTTTGCTGAAACACCTCCACACCTACATCAAATTTCCCCAAGCTGCTGACTTGCCCACTTTGAAATCAGATTTCTATGCCATTACACAGATTCCACATGTGATTGGGGCCATATATGGCACCTATATTCCCCTGATTCCTCCCAGAGTCAATGAACAAGTGTGCATGAATAGGAAAAGTTATCACTCCATTAATGTACAGGTGATGTGGCTTGCAGACCAGTACATCTACCAAGTAATTGCCAAATTCACTGGATCTGTGCACGACTCTTACATTTTAAGGAACAGCAGTGTCCCACACCTATGGCACAACTACAAGGAGAGAGAGCCTGTCTTGTGGATGAGTGAGATATGAGAGTGCAGTAGCTAACTACCTGCCTTTCTGACTCTTTGCCCTCTACACAATGTTGACATGTGCTATGTATTCCCACTCTTCCCAGGTGACTGTGGCTATCCAAACTTGTCCTGGCTGTATCCCAGGTCAGGGGGTGAAATTCGCTACAATGAGGCACATGGCAGGACAAGAAGAGTCATCTAAAGGACCTTCGGCCTCCTGAAGGTCCTGCATTTGTCAGGTGGATCACTGTTCTACTTCCCAAAGAAGATTTGCCAGATGATCGTGGCCTGCTGTATGCTGCACAACTTGGCACTAAGAAGACATGTACCCCTACTGTAAGATGAGGAACGACATGACCTACCAATGGCAGCTGAGGGGACAGAGGACAGTGATGAAGAAGAGGGGATGATGTGGACTCCAGAACTCAGCTCATTCAGCTATTCTTCCAAATAAGTTGCAGGTACATTTAGCCTAATGTTTCCTACAACATTTCCCATGTTGAGCTGTGTACAATTGTAAGATTGTACAACCAGCGCTGGAGATACAGTAGTAAGTGTGTGGTGTGTAGTACTGTCACATATCCCTTACTGCTTCATGTGTTTGATGACTCCCAAAGGTAGTTCACACACAGAAGTTTTGCTTTCCTGGATGTGTTTCCTGCCTTCACATGTATGGACTGTTTGCCTACAGTTGTACTAATTTTGAAAGCTGCACATGTATGTGCATAACTGGTGTGTAGTACATCTGACAAATGGTAATGTTGGTCAGTGAATAAGTGACAGTACTCTTGAAATGATGTTCAAAGGACACAATGCAGGTACATATGTCATTGAATAAACTGTATCTAAATGTATGCTACATATCTGTTCTTCGCAGGTCTTACTATGCTGGGATACCCTTTGCCATACTGTGTACAAGGAGGATTAGGACATTCCTGGTGCACGTGTGAGGAAGCCATTTCTCAGATTTGGAATGTTATATGCCTGCAGACATTTGCCCTAGCCAATTTCTGGTACGGTTTAACATTTGACACTGAGAAAGTAATACATCAGATGCATGCATTAGGAATAAAGCACAGATACATTGGGTGTGAATGAACAACTTTTAATTAAGTGCATCTACATAAGGGATGGTGAAATACAAGGGAGTGGGCAGATGGTGGACGAAATAGTCTGTCTGGTGTTCACAGCTGTTGGTAGCACAGGTCCAGAGTCCATGGGGCCATTGGGAAATGGAGGACGGACAGTAGATGTTCAACAAGGTGTGTCAGTGGCACACCAGGGAGACAGTACAAGAAGGGATAACTTTGGTCATGGCTACAGTTTCTGAGGTATGTCTGGTTGGATGGCTACATTTGCTAGGGGGTTCTTGGGCAGCAGAGGAAGGGGTGCTGGTGTCCTTTGAGTTCACTGGCAGGGCCACCAGTCCACTACCAGCAGCAGATGTGGAGGGTGGGGATGTCTTGTGTCTTGTGGACGGTGTCTGCATACGGGTAGAGATCTCACGCAGTACTCCAGTCATGTCCTGCAGCACCCCTTTGATGGAGGCCATGGTGGCATTGTGGGCTTGCCATTGCTGCATGGCCTTCTGATGATGTTCACTCTGCAGCCTCTGAATCTCCTGCAAAGTGGGCAGAATCTGGCCCATCCTGTCCTGGGTGTGCTGGTATGCTGCTATGATTTGGGAAATGGCCTCCTGGCCAGTCGATACCCTTGATTGGCTCCCCCCCTTGTCCCACAGATGGCCTCCCACTGGGCCAGGCCCCCTGTGCCTGTAACCCCGTTACAGTCACCCCACTCCCACTTGCACTAGGACCTTTATCGTCTTGCCTGGTGACAAGTGGTGACTCCGGTCTTTGTACAGGTGGGCACACAGTGGCTGAGCCAGGGACACTGGTTTGAGGGCATTGTGCCACAGCTGTTGGCGTTGGCTGTGTAGTAGGGGTCTGTCTGGTGAGCTGGCTGGGGCTTCTGGAGGGTGACTGACCAGAGGTTCCCGATGGGCCAGGCTGCTTGTCCAGATCCAGACATCCCGCTGTGGTGTCATCACTGGGGCCTTCTTCTGCTGTGGGACTGGCACTTCCTGGCACCTTCTGGCAGCTGCCATGGACAGTGTCACCTGTGGAGTAAAACAAATCAAGTTGATTGTGTCTCCTGCAGAGTGATTGACTGTGCATGAGCTGGGTGGCAGTAGTGTTCAACAGCTTCAGGGGATATGACATTGACAGTCAGTTAGTTGTCCATGGTGGACATTGCACATGTGCATGCTTCGACACATTCACAGTGGCAGGTGCTTCCTTCTGTTTCTGTCCTCTGTTCTGTCATTGCCATTTCCTTGTCAGCATCTGCAGCTAATTTCTTGTGCTTACATCCCCATACATCTGCATGCAGGACTCCCATTGGAATGGGTGCAGTGCATGGAATTAGTGGAATGGGTGATGCATTGTGGGACTTGTTGTGTTTCAAGCATTACAGGCAGGGACTGGTGGTTGTGTGCAGATTGGTTTGGTAGGTGTTCGTGGGGTACATGGGCATGCAGAGGATGGGTGTGGGTGGTTGATGGGGTGGGATGGATATGGGATAGGGTGTCTTGGGTTCTGTACAGGGGGAGGGGGGTGACATGTCTTTCAGGTGCTGGTGGTGGGAGGGGTGTGTCATTGACTTACCAGAGGCCAGTCCTCCAGTAAGTACAGTGAGGCCCTCAGGATGAAGGATTGCCACGACCTTCTGCTCCCACTCAGTCAACTTGGGGGAGGTGGTATGGACAAACGCCAGTCCTCTGGATGGCAATCTGGTGTTATGATGCCATTGCCCAAACCTTCCACTGCATGTTGTTCCACCTCTTTCTGATGTCATCCCTTGTGCAAGGATGGTTTCCCACTGCATTCACCCTGTTGATGATCCTCTGCTATAGCTCCATCTTCCTGGCTATGAATGTCTGCTGGATGTGTGCACCGAACATCTGTGGCTCCACCTGGATTAATTCGTCCACCATGGTCTACAACTTCCTGTCAGTGAAACAGGGTTTCTTAGGGGGTGCCATTGTGGGTTGTGTGGGGAGATGTGTGCTGTGATGTGGTGGTGTTGTTTGGAGCTGTGCAGTGTGTGAGTGAGTTGGTGGCAGGTGTGGTGAAAATTGAAGGTGCAGTTGTGGGATGCGTGGTTGTGTGTTTGTGTGTTTGTGAGTTATATGTAGCGTGGGGTGTGCAAAGACGTGACTTGAGTTCGTGGTGTCCCTCTCAGTTGGCCGGTAGTTGTGTGGCAGCAGGTAGGAACAGCTCAGGATTGTGGGCATTGTGGATATGTGTTTTATAGTAGGGTGTGTGGGTTTGTGAAGTGTATGTATGTGTCTCAGCTGTGGGGTTTTCAAATTTTCCAATGTGGGGTGTTGTTGTTGGTGAGTCCATTTCGTGACCGCAGCGGTCTGTACCACCAGTGGCGTTCCGACATTGCACGACTGCTGTGCTGATTTCTAAATCGTATCTGGAAGGGAGGTTTCGTTTTTTGCCATGGCGGTGGTGGATTCTGTGCAATCTGTTTCCCGTTGTCGTTTGGCCTGGCGGGGTTGGATGCCTCGCTCTTTTTTGGTGGATTTTACATTTAGGGTCGTATTACAGCAGTAAGTTTTCTGCATCCACGCCGGTCTTTTCACGGCAGACTGCACTGCGGTTGGTTGTAATTACAGCCAAATTTGTAATGACCACTTAAATGTTTGAACATGGTGGCAGTGGAAGCTAGTCAGAAAGGACCGCTTCTGAACTGGTAACACCGTGCTCGTGGTATAAAAGCCATTGGGTGTTTGCTATCAGGGTGTAAGGACACCTGATGGTAGGCCTACGTTAAATTGTTTCTCAAAAACCAACTCATGTTCCTGGAAAACAACAATAATTCATTGATGTGTGGCAAGGGAAATTGATCTACAAATATGTTTTTTATTGATCTCTCTGTGGTTGACAAAAAGGGCCTCATTACAAGTTTGGCAGTCTTTTGGCAAGACCGCTACGGTGGAGGCCGCCAAAAGACCACCATGTTGGCGGCGATCTGACGGCCATATTAGGACTCACACAGATAATTCCACCCAAAAACTGCCAAATTTCTGAAACCACCAGGACACTGCAGGGCAGGAAAGAGGCGGTCCCACTACCAGAACCACCACAAAAACTCTGATCATATTACGATCCACAAATCATGAGAACGGGTCATCCATGGTGGAAAACCATTGGCGGTAGGACAGTAATACACCACACCACATTGGATAATTTGAAAACCCCACAACTAGCACACATCCACACACTCGACACACCCACTAACTGAACTATATAACACACCCCTACACAACCCACAATCCTTTGCAACCAGAATGCCACACACAGCCAGAGACAAGGCAACAATTTTTAAAAGTACCATAACACACAATAGGCACCCCTACACATTTCACTCAGCACTTATCCCACACCTGCACAATATACACAACACACAATTTAGTATCCCACATAGGATCAGAGACTGAGACAGCAGATACTGAGACAGCATTTGAGGGATAGGACAAGGGCGCAGACTCTGGGAGCGATCTTTCTGACAACTCCTCTTCCAGTGATTCTGAGGGAGGAGATGAGGACAGTCCTGCTGTGCCTTTGCAAGTACAGTGTGTGCAATGGGACAATAGCGGGTTAGCCAACCCAGAGAGCAGGTGCATGTGGTGGCAAGCACAGAGAGAATGCTCTCTTGGGAGCTCCCCAATTTAGTTCAGCCCCAAATTCCACTGCCCATATCGTATTGTGGAGAAATCAAAATTATCTATCACAAAACAACCTGGTTTTGTAAGGCAGGCACCTGCGTTTTTGGTCCCAGGCTTGGGGGCCATATAAGGAAACTTACCCAACCCAGGCATTTATCGAAACTAGACACTTGTGGGAGTCCATTGAGGTGTGACTTGTGTGGATTCCCCAAAGTTTTCTTACCCAGAATACCGTGCAAATGTGAAATGTTGATTAAAAACTCAATTTTGTCTTGCATTTCTGTCACAAACTACAGGAATATCCTGGGATCCACAAAATTCCTACCACCCAGTGTTTCCCCACCTGTCCTGATAAAAACGCTACCCCACTTAAGTGCCTGTACCTAATGCCTGCATCAGGAATGGATCACCCCAGGGTCAACAGTTGCTCTCATATAAGGACTGACATTGACGGATGTGTGATCCATTCCTGACACAGACTCTTGGCCTACCCACACAAGTGAGGTACCATTTTTATCAGGAGACTTGGGGGAATGCTGGGTGGAAGGATATTTGTGGCTCATCTCAGATTCCAGAACTTTCTATCACCGAAATGTGAGGAAAAAGTGTTTTTTTTGGCCAAATGTTGAGGTTTGCAAAGGATTCTGGGGTACAGAACCTGGGGCCAGATGTATGAAATTCCGGCCATGCGACTCGCAAATTGTGAGTCTGAGTGAGTCGCAATTTGCGAGTCGCAATGCCGGATACAGGATGGTGTCCCTGACACCATCTGCGAGTCGCAAGGGGGTTGCAAAGGCCCACCTTATTAATATTAATGAGGTGGGTCGCAATTTGGGACCCCCTTGCAAGTCGCAGCACTCACAGGGATGGTGGCCTGCTGGAGACAGCAGACCACCATGTCTGTGACTGCTTTTAAATAAAGCTGTTTTTTTTTTTTTGTAATGCAGCCTGTTTTCCTTAAACCGCGTTCGCAGTCACAAAGCAATCCCACATCGCGCTGCGACTCACAAATAGGAAGGGGAACACACCTTCCTATTTGCGACTTGCAGTCCCATTTTGCGAGTCGGTAACCAGGTTACCGACTCACAGAATGGGAATGGGCATCGCGATGTGGCTTTTGCGCCCCACAAACAGCGATTTTAGTTGTTTGCAAGGCGCAAAAGCCTTTTTACATCTGGCCCCTGGTGAGAGCGCCACAAGGTTTGGTAGGTTTTCCTAGGTGAGAGCGCCACAAGGTTTGGTAGGTTTTCCTAGGTACCGGCTGACCTAGAGACCAAAATCCACAGCTAGGCACTTTCCAAAAACAGTTTTCAATGTAAAAATGTGATGTGTCCATGTTACGTTTTGGGGCGTTTCTTGTCACGGGCACTAGGCCTAACAACACAAGTGAGATACCATTTTTATCGGGAGGCTTAGGGGAATGCTGGGTGGAAAGAAGTTTGTGGCTCCTCTCAGATTCCAGAACTTTGCAGCACTGAAATCTGAGGAAAAAGTGTTTTTTTGCCAAATGATGAGGTTTACAAAAGATTCTGTGTAACAGACCCTGGTGAGAGCCCCACAAGTCACCCCATTCTGAATTCCCCTAGATGTCTAGTTTTCAAAAATGCAAAATTGTGAGGTTTGCAAAGGATTCTGGGCAACAGAACCTGGTGAGAGCCCCACAAGTCACCTCATCCTAGATTCCCCTAGGTATCTAGTTTTCAAAAATTCACAGGTTTGGTAGGTTTCTCTAGGTGCCGGCTTAGCTAGAGGTAAAAATCCACAGCTAGGCACTTTCCCAAAAACACTTCAGATTTCAATGTAAAAATGTGATGTGTCCATGTTGCATTTCCTGTCGTGGGCAGTAGGCCTACCCAAACAAGTGAGGTACCATTTTTATTGGGAGACTTGGGGTAACAAAGAATAGGAGAACACGTTATTGCCCCTTGTCTTTTTCTATATTTTTCCCTTCCAAATGTAAGACAGTGTGTAAAAAAGAAGTCTATTTGAGAAATGCCCTGTAATTCACATGCTAGTTTGGGGACCCCGGAATTCAGAGATGTGCAAATAACCACTGCTTCTAAACATCTTATCTTGTGCCAATTTTGGAAATACAAAGGTTTACTTGATACCTATTTTTGACTCTTTATATTGCACCAAATGAATTGCTGTATACCCAGTATATAATAAAAACCCATCGCAAGGTGCAGCTCATTTATTGGGACTGGGTACCTAGGGTTTTTGATGAACCTACAAGCCCTATCTATTCCCGCAACCAGAAGGGTCCAGCAAACGTAACAATATATTGCTTTAAAAAAATCTGCCATAGCTGGAAAAAGTTATAGAAGAAAACGTGGACAGAACTGGCTCTTTTTTACCTCAATTTCAATATTTGTTTTATTTGAGGTGTTACTTTCTGTAGGAAAACCTTGAAGGATCTACACAATTAACCCTTTTCTGAATTCAGAATGTTGTCTTCTTTTCAGAAATGTTTAGCTATCCAGGATCCAGCATTGGTTTCACACCCATTTCTGTCACTAACTGGAAGGAGACTGAAAGCACAAAAAATAGTAAAAATGGGGTATGTCCCAGTAAAATGTCAAAATAGTTTTTTTTTAAATATGGTTTTCTGATTCAATTCTGCCTGTTCCTGAAAGCTAGGAAGATGGTGATTTTAGCATCACATACCCTTTGTTGATGCCATATTCAGGGGAAAAAACACATGCTTTCTTCTGCAGTCCTTTTTTCCCATTTTTCTGAAAAAACTAAATTTTGGCTAATTTTTTGGTCTACTCCAGGGGAACCCACAAACTCTGGGTACCTTTAGAATCCCCAGGATGTTGGAAAAAAAGGAAACAAATTTGGTGTGGATAGCTTATGTGGATAAAAACGTATGAAGGCCTAAACACGAACTACCCCAAATAACCAAAAAAGGGCTCACCCGGCTCAGCCTGGTAGATGGGTGGTGGGGGAAGGCCCAGCAGCTAAGGGTTTATGTCAGGTGAAGTACTGACTCATGAGATCAGCCCTGATGTATCCAGCTTTATCCTCATCATGCTCATTCTCACTTGGCAAATCTCCTTTTTCACCCACAGGATCTGCTGGCTCCCCCTCATCTGGTATGAATGGTATCTGACGTCTTAAAGTGAGTTTGTAGAGTGTGCAGCAGGCAACAATAATCTGTAGAAGAGGGATCCTCCAGATTTATCAATGCTGTAAAATCTTGCCTTCAGGAGCCCAAACGTCTGCTCCACGACGCGGCTTGTCCTTCTGTGGGCCTAACTAATGCGGACTTTCCTTGGCATGTTTGGATACCGCACTGGTGTCAACAACCAAGGACGGTTTGGGTAGCCAGAGTCCCCTGAAAGAAATAATTACAACAAGTCAAACATTAATCTTGGACAGCCACATATCTGGTAGCAGATAAAAGTTACAGACACACATGACATATATGATTTACCAACCAGCCAGTCCCTCTCTGTGTATTGTTGTGTCATTAGCAGTGGGATATTGCTGTTCCGCATGATGAAGCAATCATGGACTGACCCAGTATACTTTGCATAAACTTGTGATGGGTCAGCCAAATAGACCACTTGGACGTTGATGGAGTGGACGTTTTTCCTGTTCCTATATACCTGCTCATTGGTTTTGGGGGAACCAAGGCTACATGCGTGCTGTTTATGGCATCAACCACATGTGGCATGTGCCCCAAACCATAAAAATCAGCCTTTACGTGGGTCAAATGTTCATGTTGTGGAAATCTGATGTAGCTGTCCAGGTGTTTCAACAATGCAGACAGTACAGCCTTCAAAACTAGATGGAACATGGGCTAAGACATCCCTGCAGTGTGGGCCACTGGATTTTGAAAGGACCCTATGGCCAGGAAGTGTAGCACTGACATGACTTGGAAAATGGGAGGTATGCTATTGGGATTATGAATGGTAGTATCAGATCTGGGTCCAACTGACGACTTACCCCGTAAGAGGGCCCCACTTTGTATTTCAGTGTCTGCTTTGCAGACACTGAAATACGCGACGGGTGCCACTGCACCCGTCGCACCTTCCCACTCCGCCGGCTCCATTCAGAGCCGGCGTCCTCGTGGGAAGGTTGTTTTCCACTGGGCTGGCGGGCGGCCTTTTGGCGGTCGCCCGCCAGCCCAGTGGAAAACCCAGAATCACCACAGCGGTCTGACGACCGCGGTGCGGTGTTCTGGCGGGGGTACTTTGGCGGGCGGCCTCCGCCGCCCGCCAAGGTAAGAATCACCCCCTATATGCCTATCCAGGCGGTATATTTGAACCACATGTCGTTCCTTCATGGTCTGCAGGTCTGCTAGGGGACGGTACACTGGAGGTTGCCTTGCTCTTCCCATGCCAGGGTAACTATGGGGGACAACACCAGAATGTATGTGAATGACTCAATCCATACAGCATAAGTATGATCACACCAACTTCACATATGAAGCTACATTTTGCCACAAGAAAACAGTGAAAACATTGTGCTCAGCACATACCGAGGCAATATTTGGTTAATAATTACATTCAGATCCCCTAACCCATAGCATGTACTTCAAATGGAGAAACATGGACAGTAAATGTGACATAAACAAACTTAACATGTTGGACATATTTGGTAATACAATTCTATTTTCTGATTCTCATTACTCTGCTGAAAATACCATTTAAGTAGATAACTCAGAATACACCAATTTAACATCCTCTACATAATACATGCACATTTATACATGTTTGCATAATGCCAGCAGTTAACACATTGTTATAAATGCATTTCATAGTCAATGACGCACCTTTCATAACCTTAACGTACATATATGAGCCTCGAAATTGCAGGTGCCTGACCTACTGTACTGGACATCAGCAAGTGACCTAACTCTGCCTGCGGATGTTGTCATGGCAGTAGGCGGACACAAGCACGGTGGGCATTGCCATTGGAACAAATTGCTGCCTTTGGGGGACTTAGGCCAATGGCGACGTCTACTAGTGGTAACGGTCCTGTACATAGCGGACGTGACCGCCATCTCATACTTCATCCCTCACTTGACTCCAGACACTGCTACCAGCAAGACCTCCACGACCTCAGCTGCTGTGTACTGCCTCTGAGATCAATCATGTCACGTCCCACAGATGATAGGGCCTCTGCCTTCTCAGTTGTCGAGCTGGACAAGCTTGTAGAGGAGGTCCTACCCCTTCTACCCCTGTATGAACAGCTCTATGGTGCAACATGGGGGGCAGGTAAGTGCAATGCAATACCAATGTTTGAAATGTTGAGTGTATTATGATGTTCAGGAAATGTGGTTGAAAGAAGGTTTGGGATAATATGTGTGGGTAGATGGACATGCGCACATGTGCTTAGATAGTTCCTGAGCCCTGATACATAGTATGGAGTATGTGGTGTATGTACCCTTGTCGCGTAGGCTCTCATTATTCTAATGAAACTACTGGATTTCGAGTGGCAGAATCGCCTGCGGTGTGGGAGACTGAGTCTAACCCAATACAAGTTACACCTGTCGCTCCAATCCAGGTTCTGTTCCGGCTAACTAGCAGCGCCTCATCTCTACCCAAGGGCAGGGATGATTGGGGAACCGAGCGCATGACATAACTGGTTTCTCAGGGAAACCGTGGCCACTCAGGTCTCATCCGTTTCTCTCAGTTACATTAGTCTCACATACACAATGACAAACAGAGGCAGTATATATTTCAATAATGCTTTAATAAAGCGACTACATCTTAGATAGCAAAGCGTGGACTGCAATAACCAGGACCATACAGCATGACAAGATTAAAATTGTGACAAGGAGAGTAAAGCATAAAAATAATGCTACCATATTGTCACGAGAGTCAACAGACTAATTCCTACCTAAGCTATGATAGAGCACAGCGTGTTAAGCTCTAATTCTGCCCTTCGGGTTCCCCTGGGAAGACATCATCCCCCATACCTGAGCAAAGGCCTGAAGTCTGTGAAACAGCTGTAGCGAAGCATTTGGCAATCAGCATACAGTCATGGTTCTCTGGCTGGAATCTCCCTCTAACGTATAAGGGACAGGGAAGTATTTTTATAATAAAACAGCTGATGTTCAGAGAAAATATCCCTACGTAAAAAATGTCAGAGACTAAACTTATACCACGTTCACCGGCAACCCATCTTACTGCATCCTTGGAAGAAGCAGAGTGAGCAAGAATGTCTTGTTTGAGAAGAGTCTGCTGGCCTAGGCAAAAACAGTCAGATAGAGAGAAAGTAAAACAAGACCGTAAAAGTGGCTACTGTAACAATAATAAAGCAAAGCCGAATAAAATATCTCTAGGTTAAAGTGCACAACGGCAGGCCTAGTATGTTAAAATAATGTGCATGGAGCTATAACTAAAATGGCTACACAACACCCTGACCCACCTACAAACTGTATAATTACAACATTGAAGGTGGTGTTGTAAATACTTGAACACTCATACCATGTTTCAAGACATGCTTGGGGTTCTGGTCATATGTTTCTAGCCGACACCTGGTGCTAGATATGCATGTTCTATGCCTGACTCAGCTTCACACATGGCCTATCTGCAGATTGCTATTCCACACAGAAGGGGATGTTGGAGGAAGTGTGTGTATGGCTATTTGCACTAACTTTTGCTTCACCCTTCTTGTTTTGGTATGGTGCATGTGGACATGACTTTCTCCTCTTGTCTGTATCATCCATGCCGGTCAACGCTCATCAGAAAAAGGGAATTTGGCTTGCCATCACCAAGAAAGTGCAGACCCTTGGGGTCCACAGCCGGCGGCAGACCCACTGTAGGAAGTGGTGGGAGGACCTGAGACGCTGACCCAGAAGACCGCAGAGGCGTAGCTAGGGATATCCTCCCAAGGAGGTAGGGGTGCCTGTCCGGCCTTAACCCCCCTAATGGCCCGCATATTGGCGGTGACCTACCCTGAGCTGGACGAGTGTTTAAGTGCAGCACAGCAGCAATAAGGGGATAAGTACTGACTTAACACATTTTCATCCCTCTGCCAGGTCAGTGTATGAAGTGATAGAATCTAAACTGTGACAATGGGTAAGTACAAAGGGTCAAAGGACTTCAAGGAAGACATAGATGTACAGTCCTCAACATTGGGACGCAGGTGTGCACATTCCATTGTGTATAGGGACATTGTACTCTCCTTTGTTATGCCCTCTGTCCAGAAGCATAAGATGATGGACATGTGACTGTGTCATATGTGTACCACTATATAGCTTTTCATACCCTGCTGATTGTTCCTTCCCACCTACAGATCCATACTCCCAACATTATGATGGTAATATGTCCAGATCTTTGCAATCTGTTCATTTCAGGGTCCCTTGATTCATGTCAGTGTGCAACATAGAGTCTGACAATTTAAAGTAATTCCTACTTTTCTAAAGGTTTCTTATGAGTGACAGCTTCATGTGAGGCTGTGATGTCCATCTGACATTTCACATGCCATACTTGCTAAACTTACTCAGAGCTGTTAGGAGTTGAACCCCTTTGGTAAGTGAGGGCTGTACACTGTCCCTTGTTATGTGTCATCTGAGTGAACATCCTACATGTAGGTAACTATGGAGGTCTTACCTGACTCCTATTAAATCACATACATTGATATCAGAGCTATGAATGTTAGTACTGTGTTCCTGTTCTGTAGGTGGTAAGTGGCTACACAGCTATTTCCTTAGCCATTGTGTGCGATTCATGATAAATAGGCCAAGACATCTTCCTAACAGTTATAATCTTAACTGGTTTTTGCCAGTGTTGTATGTACATTGTAAGGTTTAGTCACAGATCTACATTGTAATGTGTCTTAAATATACTTTCTATTGCTATCTTGGATACGTTTTGATTGATTTTTGTATGGAAACCTATTGTTTGCACTGACTACATTGTGGTGCAGGTGTGGTAGTTCACATGCACATGTGGGTGGAAAGGTATCCATAGTCAGTCAATTGGCTTGCCTTGTGGTGTATGCCAATCATGGTAGCCTCAGGTATGCTTTGTGTCATTGATATTTTTCTAAACAGATGTAAGACTGCTCATGTCTGATTTGTGGATAGTGATGTTGCCACTCATCATGATACGTTGAACTGTATGTGGCTTTAATGCACATGACAGGTGTATTTAAAGAGTAGTTATGCTACCTGTGGTTGTCTGTGGGAGGTATGCTCGTGTGTGGTGGGTGGGTGAGTGAGGACATTTATGTATCTTAGGCTGAAGGGTGGTGGAGGTGCTGGGGATGCTGTGGTGGGTGCGTGGCTGTCTGTTGGGGTAGTGACTGCGGGTACTGTGGATGTGTTGCATGTAGGAGTGTCAGTGGTTGTGGTGTATGCAGGTGTGGTGACTGGGGTGGATGTTTGAGGGTCTGCTGGGGTGCTGTCTGTGGGTAGGATGTGGTTGCTGAATCTGTGAATGTTGGTGTGATGTCTGCAGGTGTGTCTGGTGTGCTGTCTGTGATGATGGGGGCATGTAAGTCTGTGTTGGTTTTGTGTATGTGATATGTGGTATTCAATGTTACTACTATTTCCCGTAGCTTGGTTGGTGGTTGACTATGTTGCTGTGGATAGGGACCCAGAATCATGTTGCTAAGTCAGCTTGACATGGAATTATTAGTGTCATTGCTCTACTAATGTGATAGTATTATAGGTCTGATCTTGCCATTTGATTTGCTATCTACCACCAGGGGCGCAACCCTGTCTGAAGATTCTTCTTGCTCAATCATACCACTACTTTCCACTCAGTTCCGCAGTGACTTAGGGCCTGATTTAAATCTTTACGGGTGTTCCTTCATCCCTCTGTGTCAGCTGTTCCAAGTACTACATCAAGCCGATGGAGTTCGATAGCTGTATTTAGATGCATGGCAGCTGAACCTCCGTCCACTGCCGACGCGGCTAACAGTAGTGCGTTGCCATCAGGATGACAGGGATGGGCTAGGCATATTTATATTTCACCTTCGTGCTGGTGTTGAACTAGCGGCAGGTTCCTGACAACAGGAGTCCATTGCGAACCTGCTCAACTTTGTACTATTGCTGTGCCTATTGGATGGATACTAACAGCACACACCTAATGTCTGTTGGCTAATTGTGAACACCTGCATACCACACTATAAAACAAACTCTATTTCAGACCATGATCCTTTGCCATTCCAGTGAACAACTCAATTTTGCTGCTGAATTTGCTACACAGAAGTCAGGCTATTTCCTTTTTATTCCATCTGCTACTTTTTCAATTGTTTGATTTTTTTTGTTTACTTGTTGGTCCTCTATTACATCCAATGTTATTTACCAACAATGGCAGTGAGGAGAAATAGCCGTTTTACAGAGGGAGAATTGTCACTCATGGTTGATGAAATTGAGTAAAGCCACAATTATTTGGAGCCCAAATACAAAATACATTCATATCTTGGAAAAGGCAAATATGGTCCAGAATAGTTGACAGAATGAATGCTGTGCCAACAACCTTTGCACACAGGAGGAAATTAGGAAGATGGAAAGACATGAGGGCCAGAGTTAATTTCCAGGCCTTCAAGCGTCACCTGGAGGCACAGAGGACTGGTGGTGGTTGTCCCAACCCCCATTACAACTATTTCCTTGGGGATGAGAAGGTCTTGCAGATCCTACATCCTGAAGGCTTGACAGGAATCCCTGGTGGAGTGGAGACTGGTAAGTTAGACTTATATATGTCTCGCCAAACATAAATAAAGTTTTTGCTCCTAAGTTAGCACTTCATAATGTGGTTTCTGCCTCTGTAAAACATGTAAGCCCAATTTTAAAAATCACAAAGTTATTGTCATCATCACATTAGTAGCATTATGGTGCCATCACTCCTTTTACTACTGAACAATATAAGTGTTCAATATGAGCGTTGTTCTTAATTGATCATTTCTTCTATTTGCTTGTTTGTTTGAATGCATTTTGTTGTAGTTAAGATAACAGGTTCAAAACCCCATATATTATACCACGAAGCTATGGTGCTTATAAGGCATTGTTTACCTTTTAACATATTTCACGTATGTCATAATTTAGTAAATGTGTTTACATCTTCAGTGCATATATTTTACTAGGAATGTTCAACTTACAATCGTCCAAGTATTGGCAATGTCAAATTAAAAGGACGACAACTATCATGATGCCTTGTTTTTGTGTATGTTGTCCCTTCCTACACATAAACAATCATTTAATAATGACGATTTGCTATTTCTATGCATGCTGCGTTCTGAAGCACACATAGAAGTGCCACATTGTCATTGTAAATTGTTTATCTGCAGGAAGGTGACACTTTCCTGCACATAATAAATCATTCCTTTCAACACAGACACCCCTGCGCTTTGGTGCAAGTAAGCCTGTGTGGCGCTGGAAGCTAAATTTAGCACCATCGCTAGGGAAACACAGGGGTACGCCATATTTTTGTAAACATAGAGCATCCCTGAGCTTTAGTACTGACGCAGTGCGGTGCTGCAACTTTTGGTACATCTGGCCCTGAGTTGTATGATAGTCTGAAAGTTAGCCTGCTAGCCCTTGGAATGGTTTACTTCTGATTTCTCCTGTATAACGAGTTGGGTTGAATTTATGGTATCATTTATGTACACTTCCTAAGTAATATTTTTCTTTTCAAGTCATCGCTTCACATTCTTTTTTTTTAAGTTTGCATGTGTGTAATTTATAATTTTTGGGTATTTAGAAAAACACTGAAAGGTCTTAACATACTATTGATACTATTTTTCTTCATTTGTTTGCTTCATGTGTAGCTTAAAAACATTTATGCATAATCCAGACTTGTACAAAGTGATTTCTTGTCATTCATATCACATCCTACACCCAGAGTATGTGGTAAAACATATGCCAATAAGGATACCTTTACTCCAGACCAGGATCAAACCATCACTGAGGACTCCACTACTGCAAGTCTGGATGATGTGAAGCAGCCTGATCCATCTGGTCTGTCTGAGCAGACAGTTTCAGTGCATCTCACTCAACTCACACCTATCCCTTTCACCCCAGCTATTACACCACCTCAGCCAGTGGGCACCTTCACTTCCTGTGTCCAAAGGATCATTAACCCAATTCTGTGCCCCCCAGTGTTGGCTTCTGTGAGTCAACACCACCACAATCTCCAGTTGAGCCAGGACCCAGTTGGATGGGCACATGCTGGCTCAAGGGCAGAGGGTAGTTGGGGTAGGGTATGTGGGAAATAATCTGTGGGCCAGCAAAGTAAGGCCACTGGCTTCACTGTCACCCAGACCACCAATGACCAAGTCTTGGGATCCCTACATTAGTCCCAAGACACGATGGGCCAGGTCCTTATAGAACTCTGGGAGATTAAGTAGTTGCAGAGGGAACACAATGTAGAGATGCACACTCTAAACTCAAAGTTAAGCTCCCTGACTGGGGTGCTGTTTGATATTTACCACCGTACGTGCCGGACTTTCCCAGCATCATCTATACATTTGTGTGGCTGCACAACATCTAGGCCCACTACACCTTCCTCAGCCACAGAAATGGAGGCCCTGCCACAAGCACACACACCTGCAACCACCTCAGTCCCTGGAAGTATGCCCCCCCATTCTCCCCAGGAGAGGATGTTCATCCAAACTACTAGGAGAGGCTAGTAAGACTTCCTCCACCACCAGCAAGAGATGAAGAACCTAATTTCCTCCAGTATGTGACTACCATTCACTCTGTGGACTAGATCTGGACACATTTAGATGCCAGTTGTATTTTGTACATTGGACTTCAAACAGTTTTGCCTTCAAAATAAATGTTACATTTACCATGATTTACTCTTTATCTTGGTTTTCAACTTTGTTATTTAGTTTTCATCCTGTATCAGTTTATTTGTGTTTGTAAAATAAATTATAAAAACACAAAGTCAAAGACTGGTGTTGTATTTCTTATGGTTTTTACTTTTTTACTTCTTACTTCCATCATTATTGTTAAATGCAAACAATCAAAAAAAGTCCACTAAAAAAAGTTACATTCAGCAAATGTTTGTCCCATTTTCAAAAAAGTGGAATGTAACAAACACCACAAATCTTAATGTATTAATTTCATACATTAGTATGTAAGAATTGTTTGTCAAATGTAAAAAGCAAAAATTAGAACCCATGCATAACCAAAATATTCTGTGCCATTTTAAAAGAACAGTATAAAATCATAAAAATCACATTCATTAGGCAAACTATTATTGATTCATGTCATCAGGTAGAGCCAGTCCTCCCGACTCACAATAGAAATCCCACATCAATAATGCCAATACTCAAAATCATGGCAGTACTCCATTTTGTGGCCACAGAATCCTTCAAATACACTGTGGCAGTATTTGGTGGCATGTCACAACCAACTTTAAGTGGTGTACTACAAAAGTTCTTTCTATGATGATGAGACACATCAACAACTTCATACACTTCATACAAAATGAGGATTTTGCAAATGTGAAGGGAGATAGGTTGACTTACATATGTAGTTAGAGCAAGTTAAGAAGTACATATTGCCTTGGTGGCAATATTCAAATGAAAACAAGTCTAGTGCAAACTCAAAAACTTCAATTCAATCACTGCGCAAGTTGTCTTTGTACAATAAATGAACATCTAAAGTTTGTGTGTCTTTCATGGGATCATTCCATGTTCGCTTAGTACGCTGCAACAGCAGCATATAACTGCAAATGTCAGAACTTTGAAATTTCAAATGAAGGTGACATGGCGAAGGATCCTAAAACAGAATGACAAGAAGAAATAATGATTATAAATGACAAGATAGACACATTACAAATGACAAAGTAGGAGAACACATTTACTTAGATCAATCCAAGATAAGCAGTGTAAATGAAAGCAGCAGTCAATGTGTCAAAAGCTTGATCATCAAACATTTTTACCCTGGAATTTCCAGAAGTACCCCTTCCTAAAACAATCCCAGCACAGACTGATATGCTCATTATATTACAAGTTGTGTTGACATTGAATGTAACACTATGGAAAAATATACTTACACTCATGTAAAGAAATTGTCAGTAATATCTTGACTAACCTCAGTTCCCTCTCTTCACCACTAGCATCTTCATTTGGCATTTCAGGATTCTCACCCAGTGGCTCGTCATGGTCTCCATCCTCTGCAATGTACTGGATGTTCCATCGAAGGGCTATGTTGGGCAACATGCAGCAGGTCAGGGTGATTTAGCACACCTTATTAGGTGTGTAGAGGAGGGCTCCACTGGTTTTATCCAGACAACAAAATCTGGTCTTGATGAGCCCAAAAGCCCACTCCACTAACCTCTGTGTTCTTCCATGGACCTCATTGAAGCAGACTTCCCCTGGTGTCATTGGATTCCTCAGCAATACTAGCAACCATGGTCAGTTAGGAAAAGCTGAGTATCCTATATGAAATAAAAAATATTTTGAGTCAAAACATCTAATCCCATTATACATTTTTAAACTAGAAATTAATCAGATAACTATGACAGGTTGTACTTACCAACAAGCCAGGCCCTCTCAGGTCTAAGCTGTGACAGTTGCAGAAATATGCTGCTGTTCTGTAGTACAAAGGAATCATGTGTTGCGCTTGGGAAATTGACACACACACTTGAGATGTACAAATCAGGTAAGCAGACAACTGTCACATTGATTGAATGGAATTTCTTCTGATTGCGGTAGACCTGTTCTCTATCATGTGGTGACACTAAGGCAATATGTGCCATCATTTGCTCCAACCACGTTATGCCACCAAAAGCATAAAAAATCTTCTACACATTGGCAAAATCCTCATTTTGTGGCAACTGGTTGAAGCTGTTGATGTCTTTCATCACTGAAGAAAGAACTTCTAGCACTGAAAGTTGGTTGTGACATGCCACCAGATGCTGCCACAGTGTATTAGAAGGACTCTGTGGCCACAAAATGGAGTACTGCCTTAATTTTGACTATTGGTGTTATTGCTGTGGGATTCCTATTGTGAGTCAATAGAGCTGGCTCCACCTAATGGCATAAATCAAGAATAGTTTGCCTATTCAATCTGAATTTGTTGATAATATCCCTTTCTTCCATGGTGTCAAGGAGAATGGAAATGGTCTAAATACTTGAGGCTATCGTCTTCTACCTCTCCCTCGGTCCATATGTCTACATTTCACAAACAAAAGAGAAATATGACTTTAAATGGGCAAACATATATTTGATAATCAACACACATCTCATGTCTTAGCTAAATTCCATATGTTTTTGTGACACATATGTGCACTTAATTTTTTAGTGATGTTGAAACTTAAAATAGCAATTTTTCACATGTCTGACATTTTTTAAGAATAAGGTGTAAATAATACATTTTAAATGTATTATTTATACACTTTTTTTATTTTCATTTACAAACTCCCATTGACAGAAGTATAAAATAAACTGTGTCACTATCATATTTAAACACAGTAATGCATTACATTATACTGTTTTAATTTTTTTTTAAACAGTAATGTGCGCATATTGCATGTGTAAACAAACTAGTGGTGGTGGCATACTTAACACTAAAAAAGACACTGGTTCACATTCTAAAATGGCAGCCACCTGGCCTTGCCATCAGGACATTTGCAATCCAAAGGCAGTCGTCGGAAGTTGAACACATAATGGGTGTAAAACTCCACGGCGGACACAGCCATAGGCTAACGTGTGTGACAGCAACATATAAAAGCCAATGGCTGTGCCCGCCTCCATTGACACAATAGTGTGTATTGTGTACATGTACGCAGTGTTACGAAAAAAAGCTTGCTTGCCTTCTAACAATGCAGCCAATAACACCTCCTTCACTTTTGCTGTTGTTATTGAACTCTGGGAGCCATGATGCTGGGCAAAGCAGGTGACAGGGCCCCTTACATCTCAGCAGAGGAGTTGGAACTGCTGACCACAGAGGCCCTGTCCATGTACAGCCAGCTGTATGGGAACCCAGAGGAACAGAAGTACATGTATGGATGGAAATGTATTTCTAACAAAATTGTTTGTTTTAAACACAGGTTAAATTGTCCATTTGAGTTTCTGAATGAAGTGTTGTGATTGGAGTGTAGTCAACTCAGTAATTTGAACAAAATGATGTTTAACAATGTTTTAAAATGTATGTATATTGAAATAAAAAGTTATTTGGATGAATAAGGTTGCTTTTCATTTCAGTTTACTCACAGTGCAATTTACAAACTGCATGCCACTTACTTCCAGTGGTCAGTAGACTCTGTGCCATAAGTAAAGATAAGTATAAGTGAAAAACACAGCCATCTGTCGAAATGAGAGAAATGTAAAGTGCAGGAAAAGAATTTCAAGTTATTAATTTGACTGAATTCTTTTTGCACTTTAAAGTTATCCCATTTTCAGAACAATAAGTATCTGCATGTATTATACATGTAATGGTGCAAGTACATATAGCACAGGCTGTCAGTCACCCATGCAAATATGTCCCATTTCCACACACACACATGTTCATACATCCCCAAAAGCCATACTCTCAATTACATACATGAGAGCCCTTCCATACTACCCTTACTCATAGGAACTGTTTCAGACCCCTGGCCTAGATGATGTTAGTAGCCTGACTTTGTAAAATGAGGACATGTAAAAGTGATGAGAGTATTCAACAGGTCATCAAAAATTATTATTTTTAAGAAAATAATATATTTTAGAAAATAATCTGTACTAACCTTATAGAAATGCTTGTTATAGAGGTTTCAAAATTGTGTTACAGCAATACAAACAATCAAAAGCCCTGATTTAAGAAGGCCTAGCGCCACTTTAACGTTGCCTTAGCATACGTTGTTTTATACTAAGGTGGCGCTAAGGTGGCCTTTTCCCTGCGTCATATTTAGAAAGTGGCACAATGCATGCATTATGCCACTTTGTAAACCTTTGCACTACATTATGTCTGCACCAAGCATAATGTATGCAAAGGGGGTGTTCCCCCATTAGGAGGGGTCAAATAAATGGTGCAAAGACATCCAAGAGATTCCTTTGCATCATTTGTTTCGGCACTTTTAACGCCTGCTTAGACCAGGCATTAAAAGGAGGCACACCATTGTCTTCAATGGGCCTCAATGGGCTTTGCAGGATTAGCGTCAACATTTTTTACGCTAATCCTGCAAAGCTCGAACCTAACATCAAACATTGTGATACTAGTTCCCTAACTACTGCCATGGTGTGCCGTATCTTAGATACGGCACACACATGGTGGCATTAAGGGGGCTCTAAGGGGTGCAAATAAAGTGACGCTGCACTTGGTGCAGCGTCTCTTTTCTAAATCTAGCCCTAAATCACACAAATTTTTTTTGTCTTTTTCATTTTATACCCATACACGTCAACATCCATCAGAAAAAGGCTATATGGAATGCCATCGCCAAGAAAGTGCGGACCCTGGGGGTCTACAAGTGGTGCAGCAATCACTGCTGAAAGAGGTTGGAGGACCTACAACACTGGACTTGAAAGTCACTTGAAGTGCAGCTTAGCACCCTGACCCCACTAACGGCCTGCATACTTGAAGTGGCCTATCCGGGCCTTAATGGACAGTTGAGAGCCCAACAGCAGCATCAAGGGGGTAAGTTATATTTTGAGTTCTTATTGTTCAGTACGTTTTTTTGTTTTGCGCAAGGTGTATGATGGTAATTTCTGCGGAAAATGTTGCTATTAGATTCCTTATCACTACTAAAGTATTGTTTTGAGCAGACACATGCCTACCTAAGAAAAAATAGGTACCTGAACTTTTTCTGTTATGAAGGACAGTTGTACCAAACAGGCCACAATTTATGATTGTGTCATGAGTGAAGTTCCATCACAATTGTGAAGAGATTATATTGGTCCTATTACACGTAACACAGCATACACTGCACTTATGATGCAGTGGATGTTCCAAACTTCACATTGGTGAATTGATATAATGAACAGACAATAGTGAGCATGTGATCTAAAATGACTAAGAATGTGAGAACAATGGCATAATTTCTTAGCAAAAACATTTAAATATATGTTTCACTGCAAGATTCAAGTCAGTTCTTATTAACAGTTGCAGATTGTCATGAAGCCTTACTCTTTCACAAATGTGCATGTAGTCAGACTTTTTCAACAAACATGAATTTGGTAGGCAAAGATTATTAAATGAAGCAGGCAGGAATGTGTATACATTGGTGACAAGGTAACACATACACAATACAAACTTTGTGTGTCCTTTATTATGTCCGGCTGATAAATCAATATTGATGCACAGGAGTTATTGAAAGAGACTTTTCAGATTGCCGATGTACATAGTACACAGGTTTCCTGCTACATATTTATTTTTGGGACATGAGTTTATTATTTAAAACAACCAATCTGTACCATTCGGATGTGTTAAACAATTCGATGAGAAATTTGAAGTGTTTAAGAGAACTGAAAAAAATTAAATTGGAGAAATGATGGTAATTTACAAAACTGTGAGTAAATGGGTCTATAATATGTTCCCTACATTCATGGGGTACTGGTAAAGTATACCTAGGTTTTAAAGCCTTGAAGCAGGTGAAATATTAAAAATAAGGAAATGTTTTGTTGAAACATCTTGGGGTTGTTGTTATTTGCACAGATATAACAAAGATGTTTCTTTTCAGCATCTTCAGGGGCAGGTGAACGAGACATTGGCCACGAAGGCAGGGAAGCAGCTGGCTGCTGTGTGTCAGGTGGAAAAACATCAGACACTGATGGACACAGTGGCATGGAGGGTGAGGGGGCTGGCAGGGAGGCCACTGTTTCAACATCTTCTTTGGAGGCCTCTACAAGCGACGGGTGCCTAGTGGTGGCAGATCCTACAGGACCTGTTCCATCTGCATCCTTGTCCGCCACCCAGATTTCCATCTCCACCTCATTCTTGCTCCCCTCCAGTTGGCCAAACCCACCCCCTAGAAGGGCTGCGGTCTCCTTTGCCACAAGCAACTCCCAATGCCTCTGTCCCTATGGCTGCATTCAGTGAAGAGGCTATTGACTTCTTACGCAGCATCTCTGTGAAGCAGACAGTGACTGTGCATGACATACAGAGGCTTAGTACCCAAATGCAACAGATGGTTGCATTTCTGGATGCCATTCATAGTTCAATGTCTGGCATGAAGAGAATGCTAGTGAAAATAGCCTCCCCACTGACCGCAGCCCCCCAATCGGTGCAACCTTGTGCACGTACTCCAGACATTTCCCCCTGCCAAATCCTAACTCCTTTCCCAATCCCAAGCACATTCATTTCTTTGCACACTCCCACTACAACAGACACAAGTAGCACACCCACACATAAACACAAACATACAAAGAAACACAAACATACCACACAGGCACAAGCACCACCGCCATACCCACAAGAACCACCACACCCACAACCATAACACCCACCACCACAAACACAAGCACCACAACCACCACCACAACTACAACCACCACCACACCCACATGCACTACAAAATCTACATCAACAGCACATTCATCCAAATACATACAGTCTCACACACTTACCCACATGCAAAACAACACCTACCAAACCCACATGCTCACAATTATCTGAATGCAAAATGCCTACAAAACCACATACATCCAAACAGGCGCTAGACACACATGCATCTAAAGCACATACAGACACATGCACCACAACCAAGCCTGACCACCTCAACAGCACACTAATCCAAGCAAACACACTTACAGAAAAGCACACCCACAGCAACACCCAACAAAGCGCAAACACACACACTCGAACACCACACACCTTCCAAGAAACAGACACCCAAACATATACCACATGCACCAAACCCACATGCACCTGCAAAACAGGCACAAACAGATACACACACATCACCCTCTTCAGCTCCCTCTACCTCCCAAACCCAATTCTCTCCCACCCCTTTTACCCCTTCTCCTTCACCCGCTTTTACTGCTTACCTGTCCCTGACTCCTAAAAAACCCAAACACACCCCTCCCAAGAAGGATCATTGAGGTGCCCACTCTGCCCATTAGATGCCTGTTACTGAGGAGGTTGTCCTTTGGCAGTGTCATTAGGAGGCAAGTTCTGGGCCAGAAACCCAACATGTAATTGCATTACTCTTTTATGGACAATTATTATTTTTGGTTCAATAAAGTTATTATGAGAGAAGTACCTCATTTGTAAATAAAATATCATCTCTTTTCACAAAGTTTGTCCTGCCATTATTTTTATTTAACCGGTTCCATGCCAAGGACGTAATGGTTACGTCCTGCGGCACAGTGCTGCTGTGCCCAGGACGTAACCATTACGTCCTGGGCACCCAGCCCGGAGGGAGCGCTAGCGCTCCCTCTGTGGGGTTCCCCGCCACACCACCAAGTCAGGGATGGAAGGGGAAGCCCTTCCCCTTCCACCCCCGGCCCCACCCCCCGCACGCTGATTGTCACAATACCTCCTCCTTCGCGCTGGAAGCTCAGCTTCCAGCACGATGATTGGAAGAGAAATGCAAAGCATTTCTCTTCCGATCACGTGGAGGAGGCAGAGAGGCTTCAAAGGGAAGGAAATGTATTTCCTTCCCTTGGAAGTCTCTCTCTGCGTTTTGGCAGCCGGATTGAAAGCAATCTGGCTGTCAAAACGCCCACTAGACACCAGGGATGTCTTTTTCAAAATGGAAATTTTCATAAGGGAGCGACCCCTTGGGCAAGGGTCGCTCCCAGGGGGGGAATTGTTTTTTTTAAGGCCTTTTCTGCCCCCCCAGGGGGCAGATCGGCCTATTATTAGGCCGATCTGCCCCCAGGGGGGGCAGAAACCTCTAGGCACCAGGTATAAAAAAATAATATGTGTTTTGTATTTGTTTATTTTTTTGTTTTAGGTGTGGGGAGCGACCCATTAGGCAAGGGTCGCTCCCATAGGGGGGAAATTATATTTAGGCCATTTCTGCCCCCCTTGGGGGCAGATTGGCCTATTTTTATGAGGCCAATCTGCCCCCAAGGGGGGCAGAAACCACTAGACACCAGGGAGTTTTTTTTTTGTTCGTGAATTTCACGTAAGGGGAGCGACCCCTTAGGCAAGGGTCGTTCCCCTGGGGGGCAAATTTATTTTAGGCCATTTCTGCCCCCCTTGGGGGCAGATCGGCCTATTGTTATTAGGCCGATCTGCCCCCGGGGGGCAGAAACCTCTAGGCGCCAGTGCTAAAAAATATTTTTTGTTTTTGTTTTTTTTGTTTGTTTGTTTTTTTAGAGATGGGGAGCGACCCCTTAGGCAACGGTCGCTCCCCTGGAGGGGCAAATTGTATTTAGGCCATTTCTGCCCGCTTTGGGGGCAGATCGGCCGATTTTAGGTCAATCGAAACCACTAGGCACCAGGGATCTTTTTTTTTACGCCGTCAGGCAAGGGGAGCGACCCCGTAGGCAAGGGTCGCTCCCTGGGGGGGGGGGCACATATATTTTAGGCCATTTCTGCCCCCCTTGGGGGCAGATCAGCCTATTGTTATTAGGCCGATCTGCCCCCGGGGGGGCAGAAACCTCTAGGCGCCAGGGTTAATTTTTTTGTATTTTTTTTGTTTTTTTAGAGATGGGGAGCGACCCCTTAGGCAAGGGTCGCTCCCCTGGAGGGGCAACTTGTATTTAGGCCATTTCTGCCCGCTTTGGGGGCAGATCGGCCGATTTTAGTTCAATCTGCCCCAAAGGGGGGCAGAAACCACTAGGCACCAGGGATCTTTTTTTTGCGCCGTCACGCAAGGGGAGCAACCTTGTAGGCAAGGGTCGTTCCCTGGGGGGTGTGGGCAAATTTATTTTAGGCCATTTCTGCCCCCCCTGGGGGCAGATCGGCCTATTGGTATTCGGCCGATCTGCCCCCAGGGGGGGCAGAAAGCTCTAGACGCCAGGGGTAATTTTTTTGGGTGTTTTTTTTTCTTTCTTTGTTTTTTTAGAGATGGGGAGCGACCCCTTACGCAAGGGTCGCTCCCCTGGAGGGGCAAATTGTATTTAGACCATTTCTGCCCCCCTTGGGGGCAAATCGGCCGATTTTAGGTGAATCTGACCCCTAGGGGGGCAGAAACCCCCAAGGGGGGCAGAAACCACTAGGCACTGGGGATCTTTTTTTTTTGCGCCGTCACACAAGGGGAGCGACCCCGTAGGCAAGGATCGCTCCCCTGGAGGGGGGGCCCGGAGGGGGCAAATTTATTTTAGGCCATTTCTGCCCCCCCTGGGGCTGGCTGAGCTAGAGGCCAAAATCCACAGGTAGGCACTTTGCAAAACCACCTCTGTTTTCTGTGAAAAAATGTGATGTGTCCACGTTGTGTTTTGGGCCATTTCCTTTCGTGGGCGCTAGGCCCACCCACACAAGTGAGGTACCATTTTTATCGGGAGACTTGGGGGAACGCTGGGTGGAAGGACATCTGTGGCTCCTCTCAGATTCCAGAACTTTCTGTCACCAAAATGAGAGGAAAAAGTGTTTTTTTGGCCAAATTTTGAGGTTTGCAAAGGATTCTGGGTAACAGAACCTGGTCAGAGCCCCACAAGTCACCCCATCTTGGATTCCCCTAGGTGTCTAGTTTTCAGAAATGTGCTGGTTTGCTAGGTTTCCCCAGGTGCCGGCTGAGCTAGAGGCCAAAATCCACAGGGAGGCACTGTTTTCTGTGAAAAAATGTGATGTGTCCATGTTGTGTTTTGGGCCATTTCCTTTCGTGGGCGCTAGGCCTACCCACACAAGTGAGGTACAATTTTTATCGGGAGACTTGGGGGAACGCTGGGTGGAAGGAAATTTGTGGCTCCTTTCAGATTCCAGAACTTTCTGTCACCGAAATGTGAGGAAAATGTGTTTTTTAGCCAAATTTTGAAGTTTGGAAAGGATTCTGGGTAACAGAACCTGGTCAGAGCCCCACAAGTCATCCCATCTTGGATTCCCCTAGGTCTCTAGTTTTCAAAAATGCACAGGTTTGGTAGGTTTCCCTAGGTGCCGGCTGAGCTAGGGGCCAAAATCTACAGGTAGGCACTTTGCAAAAAACACCTTTGTTTTCTGTAAAAAAATTGGGATGTGTCCACGATCTGTTTTGGGCCATTTCCTTTCGTGGGCGCTAGGCCTACCCACACAAGTGAGGTACCATTTTTATCGGGAGACTTGAGGGAACGCTGGGTGGAAGGAAATTTGTGACTCCTCTCAGATTCCAGAATTTTCTGTCACCGAAATGTGAGGAAAATGTGTTTTTTTAGCCAAATTTTGAGGCTTGCAAAGGATTCTGGGTAACAGAACCTGGTCAGAGCCCCACAAGTCACCCCATCTTGGATTCCCCTAGGTGTCTAGTTTTCAGAAATGTGCTGGTTTGCTAGGTTTCCCTAGGTGCCGGCTGAGCTAGAGGCCAAAATCCACAGGGAGGCACTGTTTTCTGTGAAAAAATGTGATGTGTCCATGTTGTGTTTTGGGCCATTTCCTTTCGTGGGCGCTAGGCCTACCCACACAAGTGAGGTACAATTTTTATCGGGAGACTTGGGGGAACGCTGGGTGGAAGGACATTTGTGGCTCCTTTCAGATTCCAGAACTTTCTGTCACCGAAATGTGAGGAAAATGTGTTTTTTAGCCAAATTCTGAGGTTTGCAAAGGATTCTGGGTAACAGAACCTGGTCAGAGCCCCACAAGTCACCCCATCTTGGATTCCCCTAGGTCTCTAGTTTTCAAAAATGCACAGGTTTGGTAGGTTTCCCTAGGTGCCGGCTGAGCTAGGGGCCAAAATCTACAGGTAGGCACTTTGCAAAAAACACCTCTGTTTTCTGTAAAAAAATTGGGATGTGTCCACGATCTGTTTTGGGCCATTTCCTTTCGTGGGCGCTAGGCCTACCCACACAAGTGAGGTACCATTTTTATCGGGAGACTTGAGGGAACGCTGGGTGGAAGGAAATTTGTGACTCCTCTCAGATTCCAGAATTTTCTGTCACCGAAATGTGAGGAAAATGTGTTTTTTTAGCCAAATTTTGAGGTTTGCAAAGGATTCTGGGTAACAGAACCTGGTCAGAGTCCCACAAGTCACCCCATCTTGGATTCCCCTAGGTCTCTAGTTTTCAAAATTTGCTGGTTTGGTAGGTTTCCCTAGGTGTCGGCTGAGCTAGGGGCCAAAATCTACAGGTAGGCACTTTTCAAAAAACACCTCTGTTTTCTGTAAAAAAATGGGATGTGTCCACGTTGTGTTTTGGGCCATTTCCTTTCGTGGGCGCTAGGCCTACCCACACAAGTGAGGTACCATTCTTATCGGGAGACTTGGGGGAATGCTGGGTGGAAGGAAATTTGTGGCTCCTCTCAGATTCCAGAACTTTCTGTCACCCGAAATGTGAGGAAAATGTATTTTTTTAGCCAAATTTTGAGGTTTGCAAAGGATTCTGGGTAACAGAACCTGGTCAGAGCCCCACAAGTCATCCCATCTTGGATTCCCCTAGGTGTCTAGTTTTCAGAAATGTGCTGGTTTGCTAGGTTTCCCTAGGTGCCGGCTGAGCTAGAGGCCAAACTCCACAGGGAGGCACTGTTTTCTGTGAAAAAATGTGATGTGTCCATGTTGTGTTTTGGGCCATATCCTTTCGTGGGCGCTAGGCCTACCCACACAAGTGAGGTACAATTTTTATCGGGAGACTTGGGGGAACGCTGGGTGGAAGGACATTTGTGGCTCCTTTCAGATTCCAGAACTTTCTGTCACCGAAATGTGAGGAAAATGTGTTTTTTAGCCAAATTCTGAGGTTTGCAAAGGATTCTGGGTAACAGAACCTGGTCAGAGCCCCACAAGTCACCCCCTCTTGGATTCCCCTAGGTCTCTAGTTTTAAAAAATGCACAGGTTTGGTAGGCTTCCAAAGGTGTCGGCTGAGCTAGGGGCCAAAATCTACAGGTAGGCACTTTGCAAAAAACACCTCTGTTTTCTGTAAAAAAAAAATGGGATGTGTCCACGTTGTGTTTTGGGCCATTTCCTTTTGTGGGCGCTAGGCTTACCCACACAAGTGAGGTACCATTTTTATCGGGAGACTTGGGGGAACGCTGGGTGGAAGGAAATTTGTGGCTCCTCTCAGATTCCAGAACTTTCTGTCACCGAAATGTGAGGAAAATGTGGTTTTTTAGCCAAATTTTGAGGTTTGCAAAGGATTCTGGGTAACAGGACCTGGTCAGAGCCCCACAAGTGTCCCCATCTTGGATTCCCCTAGGTCTCTAGTTTTAAAAAATGCACAGGTTTGGTAGGTTTCCCTAGGTGCCGGCTGAGCTAGGGGCCAAAATCTACAGGTAGGCACTTTGCAAAAAACACCTCTGTTTTCTGTAAAAAAAAATGGGATGTGTCCACGTTGTGTTTTGGGCCATTTCCTTTTGTGGGCGCTAGGCCCACCCACACAAGTGAGGTACCATTTTTATCGGGAGTCTTGGGGGAACGCTGGGTGAAAGGACATTTGTGGCTCCTCTCAGATTCCAGAACTTTCTGTCACCGAAATGAGAGGAAAAAGTTTTTTTTTGGCCAAATTTTGAGGTTTGCAAAGGATTCTGGGTAACAGAACCTGGTCAGAGCCCCACAAGTCACCCCATCTTGGATTCCCCTAGGTGTCTAGTTTTCAGAAATGTGCTGGTTTGCTAGGTTTCCCTAGGTGCCGGCTGAGCTAGAGGCCAAAATCCACAGGGAGGCACTGTTTTCTGTGAAAAAATGTGATGTGTCCATGTTGTGTTTTGGGCCATTTCCTTTCGTGGGCGCTAGGCCTACCCACACAAGTGAGGTACAATTTTTATCGGGAGACTTGGGGGAACGCTGGGTGGAAGGACATTTGTGGCTCCTTTCAGATTCCAGAACTTTCTGTCACCGAAATATGAGGAAAATGTGTTTTTTAGCCAAATTCTGAGGTTTGCAAAGGATTCTGGGTAACAGAACCTGGTCAGAGCCCCACAAGTCATCCCATCTTGGATTCCCCTAGGTGTCTAGTTTTCAGAAATGTGCTGGTTTGCTAGGTTTCCCTAGGTGCCGGCTGAGCTAGAGGCCAAACTCCACAGGGAGGCACTGTTTTCTGTGAAAAAATGTGATGTGTCCATGTTGTGTTTTGGGCCATATCCTTTCGTGGGCGCTAGGCCTAACCACACAAGTGAGGTACAATTTTTATCGGGAGACTTGGGGGAACGCTGGGTGGAAGGACATTTGTGGCTCCTTTCAGATTCCAGAACTTTCTGTCACCGAAATGTGAGGAAAATGTGTTTTTTAGCCAAATTCTGAGGTTTGCAAAGGATTCTGGGTAACAGAACCTGGTCAGAGCCCCACAAGTCACCCCCTCTTGGATTCCCCTAGGTCTCTAGTTTTAAAAAATTCACAGGTTTGGTAGGCTTCCCTAGGTGTCGGCTGAGCTAGGGGCCAAAATCTACAGGTAGGCACTTTGCAAAAAACACCTCTGTTTTCTGTAAAAAAAAAAATGGGATGTGTCCACGTTGTGTTTTGGGCCATTTCCTTTTGTGGGCGCTAGGCTTACCCACACAAGTGAGGTACCATTTTTATCGGGAGACTTGGGGGAACGCTGGGTGGAAGGAAATTTGTGGCTCCTCTCAGATTCCAGAACTTTCTGTCACCGAAATGTGAGGAAAATGTGTTTTTTTAGCCAAATTTTGAGGTTTGCAAAGGATTCTGGGTAACAGGACCTGGTCAGAGCCCCACAAGTGTCCCCATCTTGGATTCCCCTAGGTCTCTAGTTTTAAAAAATGCACAGGTTTGGTAGGTTTCCCTAGGTGCCGGCTGAGCTAGGGGCCAAAATCTACAGGTAGGCACTTTGCAAAAAACACCTCTGTTTTCTGTAAAAAAAAATGGGATGTGTCCACGTTGTGTTTTGGGCCATTTCCTTTTGTGGGCGCTAGGCCCACCCACACAAGTGAGGTACCATTTTTATCGGGAGTCTTGGGGGAACGCTGGGTGAAAGGACATTTGTGGCTCCTCTCAGATTCCAGAACTTTCTGTCACCGAAAAAAGAGGAAAAAGTGTTTTTTTGGCCAAATTTTGAGGTTTGCAAAGGATTCTGGGTAACAGAACCTGGTCAGAGCCCCACAAGTCACCCCATCTTGGATTCCCCTAGGTGTCTAGTTTTCAGAAATATGCTGCTTTGCTAGGTTTCCCTAGGTGCCGGCTGAGCTAGAGGCCAAAATCCACAGGGAGGCACTGTTTTCTGTGAAAAAATGTGATGTGTCCATGTTGTGTTTTGGGCCATTTCCTTTCGTGGGCGCTAGGCCTACCCACACAAGTGAGGTACAATTTTTATCGGGAGACTTGGGGGAACGCTGGGTGGAAGGACATTTGTGGCTCCTTTCAGATTCCAGAACTTTCTGTCACCGAAATGTGAGGAAAATGTGTTTTTTAGCCAAATTCTGAGGTTTGCAAAGGATTCTGGGTAACAGAACCTGGTCAGAGCCCCACAAGTCACCCCATCTTGGATTCCCCTAGGTCTCTAGTTTTCAAAAATGCACAGGTTTGGTAGGTTTCCCTAGGTGCCGGCTGAGCTAGGGGCCAAAATCTACAGGTAGGCACTTTGCAAAAAACACCTCTGTTTTCTGTAAAAAAAATGGGATGTGTCCACGATCTGTTTTGGGCCATTTCCTTTCGTGGGCGCTAGGCCTACCCACACAAGTGAGGTACCATTTTTATCGGGAGACTTGAGGGAACGCTGGGTGGAAGGAAATTTGTGACTCCTCTCAGATTCCAGAATTTTCTGTCACCGAAATGTGAGGAAAATGTGTTTTTTTAGCCAAATTTTGAGGTTTGCAAAGGATTCTGGGTAACAGAACCTGGTCAGAGTCCCACAAGTCACCCCATCTTGGATTCCCCTAGGTCTCTAGTTTTCAAAATTTGCTGGTTTGGTAGGTTTCCCTAGGTGTCGGCTGAGCTAGGGGCCAAAATCTACAGGTAGGCACTTTTCAAAAAACACCTCTGTTTTCTGTAAAAAAATGGGATGTGTCCACGTTGTGTTTTGGGCCATTTCCTTTCGTGGGCGCTAGGCCTACCCACACAAGTGAGGTACCATTTTTATCGGGAGACTTGGGGGAATGCTGGGTGGAAGGAAATTTGTGGCTCCTCTCAGAATCCAGAACTTTCTGTCACCCGAAATGTGAGGAAAATGTGTTTTTTTAGCCAAATTTTGAGGTTTGTAAAGGATTCTGGGTAACAGAACCTGGTCAGAGCCCCACAAGTCACCCCCTCTTGGATTCCCCTAGGTCTCTAGTTTAAAAAAATGCACAGGTTTGGTAGGCTTCCCTAGGTGTCGGCTGAGCTAGGGGCCAAAATCTACAGGTAAGCACTTTGCAAAAAACACCTCTGTTTTCTGTAAAAAAAATGGGATGTGTCCACGATCTGTTTTGGGCCATTTCCTTTCGTGGGCGCTAGGCCTACCCACACAAGTGAGGTACCATTCTTATCGGGAGACTTGAGGGAACGCTGGGTGGAAGGAAATTTGTGACTCCTCTCAGATTCCAGAATTTTCTGTCACCGAAATGTGAGGAAAATGTGTTTTTTTAGCCAAATTTTGAGGTTTGCAAAGGATTCTGGGTAACAGAACCTGGTCAGAGTCCCACAAGTCACCCCATCTTGGATTCCCCTAGGTCTCTAGTTTTCAAAAATGTGCTGGTTTGGTAGGTTTCCCTAGGTGTCGGCTGAGCTAGGGGCCAAAATCTACAGGTAGGCACTTTGCAAAAAACACCTCTGTTTTCTGTAAAAAAAAATGGGATGTGTCCACGTTGTGTTTTGGGCCATTTCCTTTTGTGGGCGCTAGGCCTACCCACACAAGTGAGGTACCATTTTTATCGGGAGACTTGGGGGAACACTGGATGGAAGGAAATTTGTTTCTCCTCTCAGATTCCAGAACTTTCTGTCACCGAAATGTGAGGAAAATGTGTTTTTTTTAGCCAAATTTTGAGGTTTGCAAAGGATTCTGGGTAACAGAACCTGGTCAGAGCCCCACAAGTCACCCTCTCTTGGATTCCCCTAGGTCTCTAGTTTTCAAAAATGCACAGGTTTGGTAGGTTTCCCTAGATGCCGGCTGAGCTAGAGGACAAAATCTACAGGTAGGCACTTTGCAAAAAACACCTCTGTTTTCTGTGAAAAAATGGGATGTGTCCACGTTGTGTTTTGGGGCATTTCCTGTCCCGGGCGCTAGGCCTACCCACACAAGTGAGGTATCATTTTTATCGGGAGACTTGGGGGAACTTAGAATAGCAAAACAAGTGTTATTGCCCCTTGTCTTTCTCTACATTTTTTTCTTCCAAATATAAGAGAGTGTGTAAAAAAGACATCTATTTGAGAAATGCCCTGTAATTCACATGCTAGTATGGGCACCCCAGAATTCAGAGATGTGCAAATAACCACTGCTCCTCAACACCTTATCTTGTGCCCATTTTGGAAATACAAATGTTTTCTTGATAGCTATTTTTTACTCTTTATATTTCAGCAAATTAATTGCTGTATACCCGGTATAGAATGAAAACCCACTGCAGGGTGCAGGTCATTTATTGGCTCTGGGTACCTAGGGGGTCATTCTGACCTCGGTGGTAAAAGTCGCTTACCGCCGGCCAGAAGGCCGCCATAACACCGCCGCGGCCACAGTAAACCGCCACGGTCATTCTGACCCGCAACTGGCAAACCGCCAAAAACCCGACATCCACAAAAATCCGCCACACCAAAGGTCAGCGAAAAAATGGCGCTGACCAAACCTCCACCGTCACGCCAACAGAAAAACGCCCATACCATTCCGACCCACAAATCCACTCGGCGGTCTTTCAAACGCGGTATTCCATTGGCGGTACACACCGCCGCGGTCAAAATACACACACACATAGAAAACTCAGCAACATTGGTCAGTTCGAAATACGCACACCTGATACACATACTAACACATACTAACACCACTCCCACACACCCAACACAATATAAAGCACACACCCACATCACCCACAAGCCCCTACGACCCGAAATCATTGATGAAGGTGAGAGACAGAGCACAGAATAGAGAATCCCACAACACAGAGGCACACAACACCATCACCCACACAGAAACCACGCACCAAACACCACACACCACCACACGCACCACACTCATCACCACAAACGCCACCCCACACCTCAACCACACCACCCCATGGCACCCCAAAGACACCCCAGGTTCAGTGACGCCGAACTCAGGGTCATGGTGGAGGAAATAGTCCGTGTAGAGCCCCAGCTCTTCGGGGCACAGGTGCAGCACACCACAATTGCCAGGAAGATGGAGCTATGGCAAAGGATAGTGGACAGGGTTAACGCGGTGGGACAGCATCCACGCAATCGAGAGGACATCAGGAAGAGATGGAACGACCTACGGGGGAAGGTGCGTTCCATGGTATCAAGGCACAACATTGCGGTTCAGAAGACTGGCGGCGGACCCCCACCTACTCCCCCAGAATTTACCACGTGGGAGGAGGAAGTCTTGCACATCCTGCATCCTGAGGGCCTCGCAGGAGTAGGCGGAGGAATGGATTCTGGTAAGGCAAATCTTCACTACTGCTTCCCACCTGCATGCCAAATCACAATCCCTGGAGCCAGACGACCAGCCCGGCCCATCGGGGACCTCTGGACAGTCGGTTCCCCACAGACAGCCACAGGCTACACCAGACCCAACCCCCTCTGGGAACACCAGCACAGCTCCCACCCAGCGGGCCCATGCCTCTGTCTCCAGGACACGTAAATCAGCGGTGTGTCCACCACTACAGGGCACCCAGGTTGACCCACCACCCCAACAACAACAGGGACCTGGGGGCAGTGGTAGTGGGCACACCGTCTAGGGGACAGAGGCCCAGGAACACAGGGGAACTGGGAGGGCTGCTCTGCGACAGGGGGGGACAGGCCCGGGGAACCGACTCTCCAAGAGGCCCTCTCCACCATCATGGGAGCATACCACCGCTCCCAGGAGACAATGGCGACGGTACTGGCCCGGTTCCAGGAGATCCAGGAACTGCAGGAGGAACGGTACATGGGGTTCAGGGAGGAACTGAGGAACATTGGTTCCGCAATGGGGACCATCGTCCTGGCCCTTACCCAGATCGTCACCACATTGCGGGACCATGTGGCACCCCAAAGGGCCCCTGTCACTAGCCCAGGCCAGGAACAGCCTACCACCTCCGCCGGCGCTAGTGGACAGGAGGCCCCCACACAACGACAGGCCACCAGAACCCCACCTCCTGCAGAAGAAGAACCACCCCGCAAGCGGAACCTGAGATCTCACAAGAAGACAGAGTAGGATTGCAAGACCCCCGCCAGCCTAAGATACCCCCTGATGTCATCCCACTGTCCCACATTGTCACCCTGTCCAACCTTGAACTGCCCTTCCTCCATCCTTCCACAGGCATATGGACAATGCACCTGTGCGACTGAGAACTGGACTCTGCCATGGACATTACTCCACCCCCACCCATCCCCGCTTCCCAATCATTTACCTATATGTAGCACTTAAAATAAATCACTTATTCCACTTAAAAAAACAGGAGTCTGCTTGTATTCTTAACAAATGTATTACACATAACGGTGCAATAATGGCCAGTTACTTTGTGATGACAACATACCAATTTCAATAAGCTTTAGTCCATGGGCAAACAAAGCTGAAGTCAGGCAGTGGGTCATACAGGTCTGAAAAGGGAAGGGAAAGTCACAAATCAGTTAACAGGAACTGGGGGGAAACACAGACAGTGGAGACGCATGAGGCCTCAAGTAAATGTAAATTGGGGTGGCTGTTTCTTACCTGTGTGCTACTGAAAGTATTGTTGTATGACTGTATCCCTGTTGTCCGTGTCGTCCCCGTCGTCTTCCTCCTCTTCACTCTCCACAGGCTCCACAGCTGCAACAACACCACCATCTGGACCATCCTCCTGCAGAAAAGGCACCTGGCTTCGCAATGTAAGATTGTGAAGCATACAGCAGGCCACGATGATCTGGCACACCTTCTTTGGTGAGTACATGAGGGATCCCCCTGTCATATGCAGGCACCTAAACCTGGCCTTAAGGACCCCGAAGGTCCTTTCTATGATCCTCCTAGATCGCCCATGGGCCTCATTGTACCGTTCCTCTGCCCTGGTCCGGGGATTCCTCACTGGGGTCAGTAGCCACGACAGGCTGGGGTAACCAGAGTCACCAATTAGCCACACACGGTGTCTCTGTAGCTGTTCCATCACATAAGGGATGCTGCTATTTCGCATGACATACGCGTCATGCACTGACCCAGGGAACTTGGCATTTACATGGGAGATGTACTGGTCAGCCAAACAGACCACCTGGACATTCATCGAATGATAACTTTTTCTGTTTCTGTACACCTGCTCACTGTCTTTGCGGGGAACCAAAGCCACATGGGTCCCATCAATGGCACCAATGATGTTGGGGATGTGTCCAAGGGCATAGAAATCACCCTTCACTGTAGCCAATTCGCCCACCTCAGGGAAAATAATGTAGCTCCGCATGTATTTCATCAGGGCAGACAACACTCTGGACAAAAGCTTAGAAAACATAGGCTGAGACATCCCAGATGACATGGCCACTGTTGTCTGAAAAGACCCACTTGCCAAAAAATGGAGTACTGACAGAACCTGCACCAGAGGGGGAATCCCCGTGGGTTGGCGGATGGGGGACATCAGGTCTGGCTCCAGCTGGGCACATAGTTCATGTATAGTTGCTCTGTCAAGCCGGTATGTAAGTATGATATGTCGTTCTTCCATTGTCGACAGGTCCACCAGCGGTCGGTACACAGGAGGATTCATCCTTCTCCTCGCAAATCCCAGCGGACGGTGCCTAGGAAGGACAACATGGAGCACAGAGTCAAGCAACCCACAGGTTAATTCACACAGCTTGCACAGTACACGAATCGCTATGCATGGAACGGCTTGTATGAGTGGCTATGCAACGCCTAGGCCTGTGTGACGCAGTAGAAATCATGCCATGTGGGCCCTTGAAATGGCGGCTGCCTGACCTGTGAAGTGTGACAGTGGGATGTGAGGTCACTGCGCTGGCGTGGCACACCGTGGCGGTAGGCGGTCGAAGACCGCGGCGCAAAGCAGCATTGGTTAACATTGAACCCTATGGGTCTCAGGAGCCAATGACGATGTGCGCCGGCGGTCGCGGTACAGGAGAGGACCTATACTGCAAGTGCTGCTGTGACCTCGGTCTGGGAGATACAATGGCTGCTGCGACTGGGGAAAGGGCCCCTGCCTTCACTGCCGAAGAATTGGAGGAACTTGTTGATGGGGTCCTCCCCCAGTATGCGCTACTCTCCGGTCCTCCAGACCAACAGGTTAGTACACAGGGTGCACGTTGAATGGGCTATGCCTGTGTTGAGTGGGGTGTATGTAAGATGGTGGGGAGGGGAGCGAATGAGGAATGCAACGCACGAAAGATGAGAGCATGTGCCACATGGCAAGGTTGGCGAGGGGGGGGCCACTCACATTGACCAGGCAGAAAACTGATGCGATTTCTTTTACCACCCTGTACATGTCACATAGGTCAGCGCCCATCAGAAGATCGACATTTGGCGTGCCATCGCCAAGGACGTCCCGGCCCTGGGGGTCCACAACAGACGGGGCACCCACTGCCGAAAGAGGTGGGAGGACATCTGCCGCGGGACCAGAAAGACCGCCGAGTCTCTGCTGGGGATGGCCTCCCAACATAGGAGGGGTGCCAGCCGCCAATTGACCCCCCTGATGTCCCGGATCCTGGCAGTGGCCTACCCCGATTTGGATGGGCACGTGAGGACATCACAGCAGACACAAGGGGGTGAGTATCAGCACATTCTGCTATCTTTGCGCGCAGTGAAGGTGTCTGGGTGGGGGAGGAGGGCTGTGGCTATCTCCAGGCCAGGGCGCATTCTGTAGGCTAGGCCCCTCCGTTAGACACGGCCCTGTGCCCCCGCCCCCCACCTCTGTAGGGTGCCAAGTACAGCTATCCATGGTCCGGCCTCACCCATGTGTGCATTTGTCGTCCATAGACCCGTAGGACTAGTCACAATAACTGAGTAGTGTACCCCCATTGCGCGGCCTAGTTCAGGGGGCTTCTGTGTCTGTCCTCTCCGACAACGGTGTTGCCAATGCATGCACTCAACCTGTCTTCATTTCTCCACCCCCCCCCCATTTTCTTTGTCTTCCTGTTCATGTGTGCATTAGCATCATCTGGCGGAGGAGAAGTGGCATTGGAGCACGAGGGAGCTGCATCTCACATGGCCCCGGAGGGCCATACAACAGACTCCGAGTACACCAGTGAGACGGAGGGCGAGTGGAGCTCCACAACGGGGACCCGTGGAGACGTCAGCGACACCGACACGTCCTCGGAAGGGAGCTCCCTAGCGGTGGCCGCAACATCCGTGCCCACCGCCACAACAGGTACAGCCGCCACCCAGCGCACCAGCCCCGCCCTCCCAGCAGCCCCTCAGCCTTCGCTCCGTGCCCGCTCGGCCAGGAAGGCGGGCATCTCCTTCGCCCCAGGCACCTCAGGCCCTGCCCCAGTTACCCCTGCTGCCCTCAGTGAGGAGGTAATTGACCTCCTCAGGACACTCATTGTTGGGCAGTCTACCCTTTTGAATGCCATCCAGGGTGTAGAAAGGGAGGTGCATTGGAGCAATGCATACCTGGAGGGCATTCATTCGGGTCAGGCTGCCCATCAGCGATCGTTCAATGCTCTGGCCTCAGCACTGACGGCAGTTATTGTCCCTGTCTCCAGCCTCCCTCTTCTGACTCCCTCAACCCAGTCCCAGTCTCCTGTTCCTCTGCCTATCCCATCCACACCATCAGACCAGCCTGCACACACCTCTACACCCAAGGGCAGCTCATCCAGACATAAGCACCACAGATCCCACAAGCATTCACCCAAGCAACATCCAGATGCAGACATGCCAACAGTCACTACCACCTCTGTGTCCCCCACCTCCTCATCTCCCTCCTCCCTCCCTGTGACGTCTCCACTCACACCTGCATGCACACCACCATCAGCCAGTACTTCCATCATCAGCACACCCTCCATTACAGTCCGCACACGTGCAGTCACCACCCCCACTGCCATTTACACGTACCCTGTGTCCTCTCCCAGTGTGTCTGTCACCCCCTCTTCCAAAGCACACAAACGCAGGCAGCCACCCACCCAACAGCCATCCACCTCACGACAGCCTCCGTCACAAGCACCTGCACCCAAAGACAGCACACTTGACTCTCCTACAACCACATCCTCTTCCTCCACTCCCATACCCACTGCACCTACCCTTCCCATTGCTCCTAAAAAGTTGTTCCTCTCCAAAATTAACCTCTTTGCATCACCTGACCCACCCCCTCCATCTCGTAAGAGTCCAAACAGCACCTCAGCCACCACAAGCCCTGCACCTACTAGGACCATCGTTCAGGGCTATTGGAGTCCACCAGCTCCTAGGGCAGGAACATCGGCCAGCAGCAAGGGGACAGCCAGCCCACCCCCTGGGAAGAGGACAAAAAAGAAAAAGGGCCGGCGCGACAAGCCTGAGACGGCTGCCACCAAGGACAGTAGCCTTGCCCCGTCACCTGCCACATCATCCAAGGGAGGCAAGGGCCACAGAGCTCCAGCGAAGGAGGGCAAGGGCAGCAGGGCGGAGAAGTCAGGCAGCAGGCGAGCTGCCCAGGAGGGTCCCACCAGCCCCATTCCGGGTGTGACGGACGACACCCACGGGCCCAGGACTCCATCACAGGAGGGCGCCGCGACCGCAAGTTCGGATGGTGAATGAGCGGGAAGTCTTGCCCAGGTCTGGCTCCCTAGACACACAGGACAAGCACCGCTGAACGGGCCCCGCCGGGACAAGAACCGCTGAACGGGCCCCGCCGGGAGGAGCACCGCTGAACAGGGCCCCGCCGGGAGGAGCACCGCAGAACAGGGCCCCGCAGGGACAAGAACCGCTGAACAGGGCCCGCAGGGACAAGAACCGCTGAACAGGCCCCGCCGGGAGGAGCACCGCTGAACAGGGCCCCGCCGGGAGGAGCACCGCTGAACAGGGCCCCGCCGGGACAAGAACCGCTGAACAGGCCCCACCGGGACAAGAACCGCTGAACAGGGCCCCGCCGGGAGGAGCACCGCTGAACAGGGCCCCGCCGGGAGGAGCACCGCAGAACAGGGCCCCGCCGGGACAAGAACCGCTGAACAGGCCCCGCCGGGACAAGAACCGCTGAACGGGCCCCGCCGGGACAAGAACCGCTGAACAGGGCCCCGCCATCTCAAGCACCGCTCCGCTGGGCCCGCCATCTCAAGCACCGCTCCGCTGGGCCCCGCCGTCTCAAGCACCGCTCCGCTGGGCCCTTCCTGTCAAGCACCGCTCCGCTGGGCCCTTCATCTCAAGCACCGCTCCGCTGGGCCCCGCCGTCTCAAGCACCGCTCCGCTGGGCCCTTCCTGTCAAGCACCACTCCGCTGGGCCCTTCATCTCAAGCACCGCTCCGCTGGGCCCTTCCTGTCAAGCACCGCTCCGCTGGGCCCTTCATCTCAAGCACCGCTCCGCTGGGTCCCGCCGTCTCAAGCACCGCTCCGCTGGGCCCTTCCTGTCAAGCACCGCTCCGCTGGGCCCTTCATCTCAAGCACCGCTCCGCTGGGCCCCGCCGTCTCAAGCACCGCTCCGCTGGGCCCTTCCTGTCAAGCACCGCTCCGCTGGGCCCTTCATCTCAAGCACCGCTCAGCTGGGCCCCGCCGTCTCAAGCACCGCTCCGCTGGGCCCTTCCTGTCAAGCACCGCTCTGCTGGGCCCTTCATCTCAAGCACCGCTCCGCTGGGCCCTTCCTGTCAAGCACCGCTCCGCTGGGCCCTTCATCTCAAGCACCGCTCCGCTGGGCCCTTCCTGTCAAGCACTGCTCCGCTGGGCCCTTCATCTCAAGCACCGCTCCGCTGGGCCCCGCCGTCTCAAGCACCGCTCCGCTGGGCCCTTCCTGTCAAGCACCGCTCCGCTGGGCCCTTCATCTCAAGCACCGCTCCGCTGGGCCCTTCATCTCAAGCACCGCTGGCCCACTGACAGTGCCGGTTCTGTGTCGAGCAGGGCTTCAGGAAGCACTCGGGGCACCATGCCTCCTCCAATAACAGTGGAGTCGGTAATCCATCTGATGGACTGTGGCTTTGCACCCCCCAGGATGGGACAGTGAGCATGGAGGCCCCTCGTGGATCTGGCGTCGTGGACTCATGTGGCTGAGGTGCCCCCCCTTCCTTCCCCCTGAGGTGCCTGTAGTTTTATCATCTGATGCCCCTGCAGTGTTCTCTCCAATGGTATCTGGTCTCCTGTGTGGGCTTTGCCCATGTGTTTGTGCACATTGGCCCACGGACTATGGAACTTTGACGGAATGTGCAGGACTTTTTGCCTATGGATATCTTGTTGACTATGTTCATTCCTTATTTTTGTATCTTTTATATGGCATATTTGCCATTCCTTCAATGGAGCTATTTATACATATATTTTATTGAAAATTTAAATTGTGTCTTTGCATTATTCCGGGGGGTTTGTGTGGTGTCACTCTGACTTGTTGCTCGGCATTGGGGTGTAGGTATTTGTGGTGGGGGGGTGGGTGTATGGCGCATGTGTGTGCCCGTAAGCTTTTCTCCTCCCCCCTCCCCTGTGTCGTAGGTGCAGTACTCACCGTTGTCGTCTGCGCCGGCGTTCGTACTCCTGGTACATGAGCAGATGAGCAGGTAGACAATAGCTGGTAAGATGTGTAATTCGGGCTCCATGCTGTCCTCCGTCCTCGTGGAGTGTGTATAGGTGAGCGTTTTCCCGTTCGTAGTCTGTTTCCGCCATGTTTTTATCGGCGGGGCTCCCGCCCCGGAAAAGGTGGCGGATTGGTGAGTTGTGATAGGGTGGGCGGTACATTGTCTGCCGCCTGCCTGTTGGCGGTGACCGCCGCGCTGTTTGTAGGTCCCGCCGTGGCGGTCGGAGTGTTAATGTGGCGGCCTGTGTTGGCGGTTCCCGCCAGAGTTAGAATACCATTTTTTTGACCGCCGGTCTGTTTGCGGGTTGGCCACCGCTTTATCACCGGCCGCCAGGGTCAGAATGACCCCCCTAGAGTTCTTGATGAACCTACAAGCCCTATATATCCCCGCAACCAGAAGAGTCCAACGGTATATTGCTTTGAAAAATCTGACATTGCAGGAAAAAGTTACAGAGTAAAACGTAGAGAAAAATTGCAGATTTTTTCACCTCAATTTCAATATTTTTTTTTTTCAGTTGTTATTTTCTGTAGGAAACCCTTGTAGGATCTACACAAATTACCCCTTGCTGAATTCAGAATTTTGTCTACTTTTCAGAAATGTTGCGGTTTCTGGGATCCAGCATGGGTTTCATGCCCATTTCTGTCACTGACTGGAAGGAGGCTGAAAGCACAAAAAAACATAAAAATGGGGTATGTCCCAGTAAAATGCCAAAATTGTGTTGAAAAATTGGGTTTTCTGATTCAAGTCTGCCTGTTCCTGAAAGCTGGGAAGCTGGTGATTTTAGCACTGCAAACCCTTTGTTGATGCCATTTTCAGGGAAAAAACCACAAGCCTTCTTCTGCAGCCCCTTTTTCCAATCTTTTGGAAAAAAACGAAATTTTCACTGTATTTTGGCTAATTTCTTGGCCTCCTTCTGGGGAACCCACAAAGTCTGGGTACCTCTAGAATCCCTAGGATGTTGGAAAAAATGGATGCAAATTTGGCGTGGGTAGCTTATGTGAACAAAAAGTTATGAGGGCCTAAGCGCGAACTGCCCCAAATAGCCAAAAAAGGGGCTCGGCACAGGAGGGGGAAAAGGCCTGGCAGCGAAGGGGTTAAAAGTAATTGATTGATGACGATGGTGTTTATGAAATTATGAGTAACATGAACTTAACTTCATTCATGACAATGAAAAAAACAGGTTTGACATAATTGTATAGTGCTTACATTAGTGATGAACAGTTCTAATGGACATGCTAATTTTGGTGCAAGCATTCATCATGATAATGGACACCAGAATTAAATATGCTTATATTTTTGTAACTTGTTAATACAGTTGTGTTTATTTATTATACATTAAAAGCACTTTAGAGTTAAATGAAATTTAATGATTAACAGAAAATGCACTAAACGAGGGGAAATGTGACATTATTACATATATTAAATGTTTTAAGTTTAGAGGTGGCATTAAATGTACATTCCTTGTTAACCCCCTTGTTGCACTGTGTAGTGCAATTACTATGGTTTGTTAAATTTCTGTTGTTCAAATAATGTGTAATGCATATGTATCTGATTTGGGCCCTCATTAAAACCCTGGCGGTTGGTGATAAAGTGGCGGTAATACCGCCAACAGGCTTGCGGTAAATACCGCCAAATTATGACCATGGCGGAAGGAGCTCAGACAGTCAGCCACTTTAACACGCCAGGGCGGAAACAACAGGCACCATGGCGGTAGCCGCCTACAGCCAAGTGGAAGTCAATGTTCCGCCCACCGTATTAGGACCCTGCAATCTGCCACCTTTTCCGGGGTGGTACCAACGACATCAAAAGCTTGGCGGAAACACTGCACAGAAGAGAAACGACTCACCTGTGGAGACTCAGGGAAGAACCACTCCACCACGAACACCAATGACGGCGAAGACGACCACAGTGAGTACAGCCGCCTAGCACACAGGAGAGGGGGGAGGAAAAAGAGAGTGACACACACATGCAATACGCAATACCCCAACCACCAACACCATACACACAAGCAGATGCAGTAACATAACATATACAACCAGTACCCCTCTGGAAAAATGCAAGGACAACACGAATAGATAAAAGTGAGTGCAATAAGATAAATAAAGTAGTAATATGTGCATCCAATCTAAAAGTATATAGATATTTACTAATCAAGGAACACTGCCCAGTCCTCAATGGTCGTGGGCCACAGGGCCACATCACAAAGTCCAAGGCCCCACTTGACTTCTGTAACAACACGGAGAGAACACTGCAGGGGCATCAGTTCGAAAATAGGCAGGCGCCTCAGGGGGACAGGGAACGGGGGGCACCTCAACCAGCAGATGGAACAACACCACTGGTCCTGGAGGGTGCAACATGCCCTGTGCTTGGTCCTGGGGAGTGCAAGGCCACAGTCTCTCAAGTAGGTGACTTGCCCACATGCTCTGGAGGGGGCAACATGCCCTGTGCTCATCATCCTGGGGAGGATGGGGTGAGTGGATAGCTTCTCCACTGGTTCTGGAGGGGGCATCGTGCCCTGTGCTCTTCACCCTGGGGAGGATGGGGTGAGTTGATGGCTTCTCCACTGGTTCTTGAGGGGGCATCGTGCCCTGTGCTCTTCATCCTGGGGAGGATAGGGTGAGCGGATGGCTTTTCCACTGGTTCTGGAGGGGGCATTGTGCCCTGTGAACTTCATCCTGGGGAGGATGGGGTGAGCGGATGGCTTCTCCACTGGTTCTGAAGGGGGCATCATGCCCTGTGATGCAGGTCTTGGGGAGTGCAAGGTCACAGTCTCTCAGGTGGGTGTCAATCCCACAGGATTTGCAGGAGCAGCCCCCACAACAGCCCATGGACACAGGACTACACACTGTCCGCCGGCGGTGACAGCTGCTCAGTGGTGGTGATGTTGCCTCTGGTGGTCGGGAGAAGCTCCTGCCCATCCCCTTCAGCCTCGGACAGCTGCTGCTGCTGGTGGTGGTTGTGTGAGGAAGCTCCTGCCCATACCTTGCAGCCTCGGACGGCTGCCCACTGCTGGTGGTGGTGGTGGTGCTGGTGCTGCTGCTGGTGGTTGTGGGGGAAAGCTCCTGCCCGCCTCCTTCAGCCTCAGATGGCTGTCCACTGCTGGTGGTCGTGCTGGTGCTGCTGCTGCTGGTAGTTGTGGGGGGAAGCTCCTGCCCATCCCCTGCAGCCTCGGACGGCTACCCACTGCTGGTGGTCATGCTGGTGGTGGTGCTGGTGGTGGTGGGAGGCTCCAGCCCATCCTCTGCAGCCTTGGATGGCTGCATCACCATGGTTGGTGGTGGGGGCTGCTTGCGGGTGCAGGCCCCTTGCTCTTCCTGGCAGCAGCTGGGGATGGCACCTTGCTCCTCTTGGCAGCAGCTGGGGATGGCTCCCTGCTCCCCTTAACAGCAGCTGGGAATGGCTCCTTGCTCCTCTTGGCAGCAGCTGGGGGTGGCACCTTTAACTTCATGGTAGCAGCTGGGGGTGGCACCTTGACCTTCCTGGCAGCACTTGGGGCAGGCACTCTTCCAATGTGGTTGCCTGGTGCCCGGCATCCTTTCCCGCCACGAGTTGCTGTGGACACCACTGGGCCCATGGACTGGGTGGTTGAGGTGCTTGCCTGGGTTTTACACACCCTGGCCAGACGTGAAGGATGGGGGGGAGGGGCAGGGAAAAGGTAAATGGGGGAGAGGAAAAGCTTCTTAGGGGCATTGAGGCGGGAAGTGGGAGAAGGTCTGGGAGTGGAGGAAGAGGGAGTGGTTGTAGGAGGTGTCTGTGTTTGGGTGCAGGTGCATGGGCTGGATGCTGTTGTGAGGTGGATGGCTGTTGGGTGATTGAGTGCTTGCGTTTGTGTACTTTGGGAGGAGGGGACACAGACACAGTGGGAGAGGACACAGGGGACCTGTGCATGGCTGTTGGGGTGGTGACTGCCAGTGAGATGTGTGTTCTGATAGGTATGCTGGTGATGGGGGTAGTGGATGAGAATGTAGTGCATACAGGTGTGAGTGTAGATGCAACTGGGAGGGAGGTAGATGAGGAGGAGGAGGAGGGGGCCACAGCGGAGGCAGTGGATGTTGGTATGTCTGCATCTGGATGGTGTGTTTGTGTGAGTGCCTGTGGGATGATGTGTGGCGCCTGTGATTGCCTGTGCCACTCTTGTGTGTTGCCTGTGTGCTTGGGATAGGTTGGGGTTGAGGGGAATGGGATTGGGTAGATGAAGTTGGAGGGGGGGAGGGTGGAAACAGGGACAATAGCTGCCATCAGAGAGGAGGCCAGAGCCCGGATTGATCTCTGTTGGGCCACCAAGCCAGTGTGAATGACCTCCAGAAATGCATTGGACTGTTGCATTTGGGCTGCCAGCCCCTGGATGACATTCACAATGGTTGACTGCCCAAACGAGATGGATCGCAGGAGGTCAATAGCCTCCTCACTCAGGGCGGCAGGGCTAACTGGGGCAGGGCCTGAGGTGCCTGGGACGAAGGAGATGCCGACCCTTCTGGGTGAGCGGGCACGGGCTACTCGCTGAGGGGCTGCTGGGAGGGCAGTGCTGGTCGGGGTGGCGGCTGTACCTGTAGACGAGGTGGGCACAGAGGTGTCCGCCATCACCAGGGAGCTTCCATTGAAGGAGGTATCCGTGTCCGAACTATCCCCTCCAGTCTCCGCTGTGGTGCTCCCCTCGCCCTCCATCCCACTAGTGCCCTCACCATCGGTGGACTCTGCCTCCTGGGTCCTGTGGGATGCAGCTCCCTCCATCGCCGGTGCCTCTGCTCTTCCGCCAGATGATGCTAATGCACATAAGGACAGGATGACAAAACAAGAAAGGGGGGGAAGAGACAAAGGATACACTTGGTCAATGGCTGCACCAACACTACCGTTGGCGTACACAGCACCCAACAATGCTAGTCACCAGAGCATGAGGAGGGACACATACCGTCCACTGCAGCATACCTGAGACCCCCACACCCCTGCCCAGTAGTGGATGCCTACTAGCTAGGTTGGAGGAATATCACATCAGAACCCTTCCAAACATGGAACGTACACTGCAATGTCGGCCCTGGCCTAGGGGCACACACAGGCACACTTCCCCCACCCAGATACCACCCCACCAGGCGTAAGTAGTAATGATGGGCACTATACACTCCCCCGTGTTGCTGCTGTGATGCCTCCAAGCGCCCATCCAGCTCTGGATAGGCCACCACCAGTATGCGGGCCATCAGGGGGGTCAGGGTTTGACGGGCACCCTTCCTCATTGGGAGGCCATCCCCAGCTGGGCCTCCGCTATCTTCCGTTCCCAGCGTCTCAGGTTGTCCTACCGTTTCCGACTGTGGGTGCTCTGTCTGCCGTAGACCCCCTGGGTCCGCACGTCCTTGGCGATGGCACGCCATATACCCTTCTTTTGATGGGTGCTGACCTGCAGAGGAAATATACACAGGGAAAGGTATTATTTAGACCGTCCTGCCTGTTACACTAATGGCCCACCATAGCCCTCCCATCCCCTTATGCACAGACATGGCCCAGCCTACATGCTGTATGCTTCCCAGGGCCATCCACCAACCACCCCGACACAAGGCCTTTACACACACCACTCCATGCATTCATGCCCCATGCATCGTGCTCACAGTGTACTCACCTGTTAGTCTGGAGGCCCATACAGCAGTCCGTACTGGGGTAAGACCCCATCCACCTGTCACTCCCACTCCGCTGAGGTGAAGGCAGTGGCCCTTTCCCCAGTCACACGGTCCATGGTAGGTTCCAGACACAGGTCACAGCAGCACATGCAGTGTAGATCCTCTCCTGTTGAAGGCCAGGTAGCAAGTGAGTGAACAGATAGAAAATGGCGGTCACGTCTGCGGCAGTGCATACCGTCACACCCGCGTACATCGCCATTGGCCACTGTACCCCCACAGGGACCAATTATAACCAATGAGGAGTTGCACAGTGGTTTTCGACTGCCTCCCGCAATGGCGCACAAAGTCAGCAGAATTACCTCACTTCTATCTTTCCCTCCATACAGGACAGGCGGACGCCATTTAAAGGGGGGGGAGATAATGGATCCTAACTGCGTCACAGGTCAAAATTGTACATTCAAGACATGTGCCACTTATACATTAATAAATCACATCATGCATTGAACTGTACTGGCTACAATGTACAGATTATGACCAGCTCCTAACTCTTTTGCCCCATAGATTGCAACCGCTGCAGATGAATAGGAGATGGAGACATCCCCTGTGTACAGACCCCTGGTGGACTTGGCAACAATGGAGGACAGGCACATTATAATCACCTACAGACTTGACAGGGCCACAATCACAGAGCTGTGTGCCCAATTGGAGCCTGATCTGATATCTGCTATCTGTCACCCCACTGGGATCCCCCCTCTTGTGAAAGTGCTATCAGTGCTCCATTTCTTGGCAACTGGTTCTTTCCAAGTGACAGTGGGCTTGGCAGCAGGTATGTCACAGCCAATGTTCTCAATAGTGCGGACCAGAGTGTTGTCTGCTCTGATTAAACACATATGCAGCTACATTGTTTTCCCCCAAGTGGAGTATTTGGCCACAGTGAAGGCTGACTTCTATGCAATGGGACATAGCCCCAACATCACTGGGGTGATTGATGGAAGACATCTTGCCTTTGCCCCCACGCCAGAAAGAACAGGTCTTCAGAAATCGTAAAAGTTTTCACTCGATGAATGTGCAGATGGTGTGTTTGGCGGACCAGTACATCTCCCATGTCAATGCTAAGTATCCAGGCTTGGTGCATGATGCTTTTATCCTGAGGAATAGCAGCATCCCAAAAGTGATGGCCCAACTCCAGAGGCATAGGGTGTGGCTAATAGGTGAGCCTTGGTTCCCACCCAGTGGCTATTGGTGTATGGGTATGGTGTGGGCCATATGGCATAGAGTGTGGCTAACAGTTGTCCCTCGATATTTGCAGGTGACTCTGGTTACCCCAACCTCTCATGGCTACTGACCCCTGTGAGGAATCCCAGGACAAGGGCAGAGGAACGTTACAATGAGGCACATGGGCGAACAAGAAGGATAATAGAACGTACCTTCGGCCTCCTGAAGGCCGGGTTTCGGTGACTCCATCTAACAGGTGGATCCCAGTGCTACTCACCCAAGAAGGTCTGCCAGATAATCGTGGCATGCTGCATGTTGCACAACCTTGCCTTGAGACACCATGTGCCTTTTCTGCAGGAGAAGGAGGCTGGAGATGGCCGTGTTGCAGCAGTGGACCCTGTGGACAGTGAAGATGAAGACGCAGAGGATGAGGACAACAGAACTGCAGTGATACGTCAATACTTCCAATGACACACAGGTTAGACAGTGTAACTTCACATTTCATTGACAGTTTTGTGTTTTACATTGTCACTGGCAGGCTGTGAATTCCCACTTCTATGCCCACTCACTGTACCCTTTGGCAACCCTTTTTGCAGATGTTGGTGTCCCACTATTGGTTCTGGTGTGTTCACTGCAGCCAACTACAGGCCTTTCCTATGTATATATTACTGTACAGTTGAATTGCAATGTTTAAACCTTGTGAAACAAATACATACTTAAATCATTTAACATATTCCATACTTGTATTTTTTCAAAGTGAGTTTATTGCAGTGCTCTGAAGAAAAGTGGGAAGTGGAATGGGCTGGGGTGATGATGGAGGAAAGTCCAGGGTAGAGTCCAGTCTATTAGTAGCACAGGTGCATTGTACAAGGGGGCACAGGAAGGGGAGCAATAGCAGTTCAAGGTGGACAGGGTGACAGAGTGGGACACAAGTGTGACATTCAGGAGAGTCTTTTTTCCTGGCAGGGGTCTTGGCAATAGTCTCTGGCTTCTGTCTGGATCGCAGGGAACGTTTGCGGGGTCGTTCTCCTTCTGCAGTGGAAGGGGTGCTGGTGGCCTGTTGGTCCTGTGGTGGGGCCTCCTGTCCACTAGTGTCAGCGGAGGTGGAGGGCTGTTCAGTAGTCTGGCTAGTGGCAGGGGCCCACTGGTGTGACACTGCCTCCCTCATAATGTTGGCCATGTCTGCCAGCACCCCTGCAATGGAGACCAGGGTGGGGTTAATGGACTTCAAGTCCTCCCTGATCCCCTGGTACTGTCCCTCCTGCAGCCGCATGTTCTCCTGCAACTTGTCCATGATCTGGCCCAACGTATCCTGGGAATGTTGGTATGCTCCCAGGATCGTGGTGAGTGCCTCCTGGAGAGTCGGTTCCCTGGGCCTGTCCTCCCCCTGGCACACAGCAGTCTTCCCAGCTTCCCTGTTGTCCTGTGCCTTGGTCCCCTTAATGGCGTGCTCACTGCCAATGACCCCAGGTCCCTAATTGTTGTGGGTATGAGTGGTGCACTGGGGTCCCTGTAGTGGTGGACACACTGCTGATTGACGTGTCCTGGGGACAGAGGTATGGGCACACTGGGTGGGTGCTGAGGTGGTGTTTCTTGAGGGGGGAGGCTCTGTGGTGGTGTGGGACTGGGCCTGGGTAACCGACTGTCCGGAGGTCCCTGATGGGCCAGGTTGGTCATCCAGATCTAGGCAAGCAGAGTCGCTGTCATCACTGTGGGCCTCTTCTGTGGGGGGACTGGATGTTGCTGGAATCTCTTCTCCGGTGGCATTAGCTGGGATACCTGTGGGGATGTATTTGCAGTGTTAAGTGTGTGACATATTATGCATGGGTTGGTTGCCCTCTACAGTTGTTATTGCACTGAAGCTTTTCCTTGTGTGAGTTGTTATGTGGTGGGCTAGGTGATTCTCTAGTGTGCATGCTTTAGTGATAGGTGTCCATGCAGGGCTGTGAGTGGTGTCCAAGCATTGGTGGTGCATGCTGGGCTTGCCATTGGGATGACTGGGTTGTGATGGTGGGGTTTGTGGGAAGTGGTGGAGTGATGGGAGTGATGGTGCAGTGTGGTTATATGATGGCATGCAGGTAGGGGGGTGATAGTAATAGAGAGTTGACTTACCTGAGTCCAGTCCTCCTCCTACTCCTGCCAGGCCCTCAGGATGCATGATTGCCAAGACTTGCTCCTCCCATGTTGTCAGTTGTGGGGGAGGAGGTAGGGGTACACCGCCAGTCCTCTGTACTTACGAGGTGGTGTCTTGCTGCAATGGAACGCACCTTCCCCCGTAGGTCGTTCCACCTCTTCCTGATGTCATCCCTTGTTCTTGGGTGCTGTTTCACGGCACTGACCCTGTCCACGATCTTCCACCATAGCTCCATCTTCCTAGCAATGGATATCTGCTGCACCTGTGATCCAAATAGCTGTGGCTCTACCCGGATGATTTCCTCCACCATGACCCTTAGCTCCTCCTCAGAGAATCTGGGGTGTTGTTGTGGTGCCATGGGTGTAGAGTGAGTGGTGTGGGTGAGGGTGCGTAGGGTGATGTGTTGGGGTGTGTGATGTAAGGTGTTTGGGTGGTGTATAGGTGATGGTGGTATGTGGCTCTGGTTGTGTGAGTGGTCTTTCTGTCTCTCTTTAGTGGCAATGGTTTGTAGTCATAAAGGGTTGTGGGTAGTGTGGGTGTGTGTTTTATAGTGGTGTGGGTGTGTGGGTGTGGTGTGTGTATGGGTGTCCAGTGTGTGTTGTTTGAATTGTCCAATGTGGTGTTGTTTTGTTTGAGTGTGGGTATTTTGAGCACAGCGGTGAAAAGTTGAAAAAAGGTACGTTTCTAGCTTATATGCCTTCGATTCCGCCAACTCTGGTGTGAAGATTTAGCTACCACATTTACGTCAATGGACAGGCACTTCCTGATTGGGCTAGTGGTTAAACTGGCTGTGGTCCCTCCACCAGCTGCTTTTGCCTATGATGCCATCGACGGGGTGTACAATTCTGGAGGTGACAGCGGTTTTCCGATGGACTTTCTACTATGGGCTCACAGCATTTAAATAAAGTGGGTAGAACAGTGGGCAGGCATTTCTTGATTGGACCAGTGGTAAAATTGGCTGTGGTCACTCCACCAGCCAATTTGCCTAAGGTGCCATTGAGGCGAGTGTACAAAGCTGGCGGTGACAGCGGTGATGGCAGTTCGCCGACAGACTTTCCACTATGGGCTCATAGTATCTAAATAAATTGGGCAGACTAGTTGGCGATTAGCCAACAGAAAAACAATGGCGGGACCAGATCCGCCAAGATCAAAATCAGGCCTTTAGTCTCTTGTAGTCAAGGGAATATTATGCACCTTGTGAATTTTGGGTTGGGCATCATGTCTGTGTACAATCTTATGAGCAAACCCTTTTAGTTCTCCTCTGTTTCCTGAACATACTGTGGGGAATTCTTTGAGAAATTTGTCGAAAATATTGGAGTTACTCTCTATGATTAGCAGTGGATCAGGATTATTAGGGTCCAGAAGAATCCCTAATTCACCTTGGTCTTACCATCCAAGGACAGAAAGACCTTATTAAGATAGGGACATTTTGGATCTCGCAGCCCTCCACTTAAATTCAAAGTCCAATTCTTGAAATCCCAACAATTTTATGGGTTCCCCTGTGAAGCTTAGTGGTTTGATGTCAGGATGAGATAAATCAGTACCTAATACATCTATGAACAGTTCATTCCAAACTTGGTGTATGGCGATCCGGAGTCTGCCACTAGTTTGACTCGCCCACCACCTGCTACAACCTCACATAAAGATTTCTTCCTATGTTGCCCTTCAATTTCTAGAACTTCCCTGTGTACACTTAATGCTGGCACATCCTCTTTATCTGATTGACTCAGACATTCATCTATATTAGACTTTTCCACAAGACATTTCATATCTTTGGATTTACAACAAACTGTTGCAAAGTGACCCTTTACATCACGTTTAGTACACTTCTGGTGCACTGGAGAGCACCTTTTGTCATGGACTAAATTGTTAGGACTGCCACAACGGTAGCACTTCCCTATTAAGTCTTCTATGCGCCATCCACTGATTATTCTTCTGGAGTCTTTATTTTTACTGGAATCTTGGTCAGGTTTACCATCTATTTTTTCGCTGCTAGTAGTTTTTATATACAACTCCTATGTCTTCCCGTTTGTTGGTATCAATAACCACTTTTGTGCTTCCGGTGGTAAGTTCAGCTTTAGTTATCATTGCAACCACTTCTTTGAGTGGTAAATCCCCTGTAACAAATAATCGGTCTGGAATATTGGAATTCTCTTACTAGATCATCAGGCATGGTGCTGAATGTACGTGTTAAAGCCTGTTTCTTGAATGCTGCAACGTAATCCTCAATTTTGTCTTTTTCTGCTTCTTTTTTGTGGTAAATTTTATAGTGGTCAATAGCTGTGCATACTGTTGGCGAAAAACAGGTTTTCAGATCTTCCAAAGCATTAGTAAAAACATAACCTTCATCCCCTAATCTGCTTTTTTTCAATAGTAGATAGTATACTTTTAGACTGCCAGGACCAGGACAATGTAACAGAGTCTTTTTTTTCTTGGCAGAGAAAAATCTTCTTCTTTAAATCTTTAAAATTGGATAAATAATTATTCAAATGTTCTCTCCTTTCCTCTTATTTCATGTTGGGTTTATCCTCTTTGATCATGAATGGCTGTGGAGAAGGCAGACTCAATGTGCTAATTTTTTTTCTTTAAATAATATGGAACACACAATAAAATGTAGCTGAAAAATCAAATCATAGACATATGCTCAACTGCCCAATCCAAAATGGCTGCTTGGAAATATGAAAAGAACAGTACACTGGCCCAATCTAAAATGACCGCTGAAACATTATGAGCGGTTGAGGCAGTATCAAAGAGGGCAACCACAGTTGAAAAATTGTCCCAAACCAAAATGGCTGCTTAAAAACTAGTGGTCCAATGTCACGAGAAGTACTCAGCAGGAGAAAGCCAAAAGTTTTACCTTGGATCGCCGTCACCTGCAGAGAATAAAGGAAGGTGGGGCTCTTAGAATATCTGGATTAAGGAGTGCCTCCTTTACTATTCTGGTGACACAGCACGGCAACCAATGCCCATTGCAATCTGTTTCATCAGAGATATGCGCAGATACAGGTAAGTTTAAAGAAGATAAGTTTATTCCTTCATACTGGTGCTTCTTACTGGCTGTTTGTCCAGTTTCCTCCTTAGTCTCAACTGAATAACCGTTGGGGACCAGTTCTGGAATCTTGGGCACACTCGCACACTCCAAAACAGAATTCAGGCAAAATAGAACACAACACTATACACATATTCTCACATAACATATATATAATATTGGACACAACTGGTGTGAGAAAAGGCCTCTTTTTGACATGGCTACCCCCCACTTTTTGCTGATGTTTGATGTAGCCTAGAAGTTGTAGTGCCCAGGACTACTGCTAACCAGGTTCCCTGGACCAGAGAGTTTTCCCTAAAACTGTTGTGATGCATTGGCACACTTGGATACACCCTCAACTACCACTATAAGTCCCTAGTAAATGGGTACCTATGGGTAGGCCCCTGAGGGCAGCAGCACTGATTGTGCCACCCTCTAGGGCCATGCATCCAGATGCACCCAGCACTGCCATTGCAAGATGAGTGGCCTGGTGCAAACCTAAAACACAAACTTGACATGGTACATTGCCTGTGTGCCCTGTTCATCATACGCAGCATTTACTATGGGTAAGACACCCCTCTCGCAGACCTTGCAGCCCTAAGGCAGGGTGCTCCATATTATATGTGAGGGCATAGCTGCATGAGCAATATGCCCCCATTGTGTCCTTGCCAGTGGTCAAAGAAGAAATAATGGAGGGGGATTGTGTGCCAAAGAAATTCTGAAGATTTAAGGGTGGGCAGGTTGCCTGATAGGTACTGTGTCTATCACCTGGCCTCAGTCATTTCTTACTCAATAGAGAAATTCCCTAGCTTTCCCTACAACACTGTAAGGTTTATGTGCAATTTACCTTGTTCAGACAAAATAGTACAAAATCTCACTACAATGCTGTGAAGTTTCTTTGTGATTTCCCTTGTTCAGACGAAATTGTAATCAGCCTCTAGGCAAATACCGGTAATTCTTTGCTATATATTTTGCTACTTACCAAATGGTATACGATCACTATCGTTTAGCCAGCCACCAGACACAAATTCTGGTCTCTTGACTATTTGTGAGGACACAGGACAAGTAGTAAATACATACATACATTTCTCTGGTATTTATCCAGGGGCCAGCTACATAACAGTGAACCTTCACTATGTATCCCACTGCAGGCTCAATAACTGCCATCCTCTGATAAAAGTATTTGAGTAGCTGTTAGTGTCCACATGGAGTTTGCTGATGATGCAATATTATGCTGGAAACAATGTGACTGATTCACAAACTGCATTTTGTAATATGCAAGTATCTACTACTAAATGGGAGGGATCCAAGAAGGGATAATGAGGGGCTTAGGGAGGTATAAGGAAAAGGTTAGAGAGGGGTATGTTCATGCAAACACCCACCCACAATAGAGTAAGACTATTGCTATTCACAAACTACGCTTCTAAAGTTCCTGCTGCCCTAAAGGTGACAAAACAGTAGTAAATGTACTCCAGCCCAGCCTTGGAGTAATTCAAGCACCACACAAGGCCAGCGGCAGCAATACACTTTCATAGAAAATAATGAAGACAGGGACTTAATTTAACACCCCATAGGAAATAATGTTAAGATAATTTAATGATTTTGACTCCTCTCACACACACACACTCTCTCTCTCTCTCTATATATATATATATATATATAGAGAGAGAGAGAGAGAGAGAGATATTACCTACTGGCAGTTGCCAGTAGGTAGTTATAGTTAGGACCATGTCCTTTCATAAAAAAAGCGTTTTTTGACTTGCCTATATCTTTGGTGCCGTTTGACAATGAATCTTCATGAAATTTTCTAAAACAGGTGGTGCACATGGGAAGTTTTGGGGTGATCCGTCAATTGGGGGCTGAGAAAAAAGGGGAGTCAAATATCATGTGTTTCCCATGTTAATTCCCATAGGTGTTTTAACTCTACAACCCGAACCGCTGGACGAAATTACACTAGCTTTCGCAGAAAGGTAGGCTTCGGTAGGCAGATTACACTCTTGAATATTTGGTGTAATTTCAGTTGTAGTTTTTGAGATATTAAAGGGGAAATAATTTGTTTATCTAAGGCCGTGGATCCATCACATCGTTTTCACTGTGATCACTGCGAATTTGCAAATGCGTACACCAACTGGAATGCTGTGATTGGCTGGCCGTTACCTGACCATAAAGTTGCAGCCAGCCGTTTTAGGAATTGGGACACGGGCCCCAGGGCTCAAACATATAATGAAAAGTGTAATAAGGGGTCAGGGTGGGTTACCCTGACCCCAGGGGTGTGATATAAGGGTCTCTGAGGGTCAAATTATGCCCTTAAATTTTTTTTTCATGCCACACGATATTCGTGAATATGTTGCGCCACTCAGTAAGGCTCCCCTAGTAACGCTACAACAAATTTGTGACTATCAGTGATTTATTTTTTTTAATCCAAATTCATTTATACACTAAACCATGGGTACGCTCAAACATTTTTCGAGGGGCCAAAAACTTAAGTCTGTAGTGTGACCGAGGGCCGCACTGATACCAGCAGCCTGGCGGTCAGGGGTGGAGGAGGTGCAAGGTGGACATAGGTAAATGACACTTGTTCTTCTAGTGGTAGAATTGCTCCCGGGCTCAATGTCGGCTTTCCCACTTGACTAAATTGTGTGATCCTAGGCAATTGTTTTATTTCACTTTCCTTTTTTTTCTTCATTATCTCATATAACAGGACCTCGAAATATATGACTTCAGGATGTGGCCTATATTAAAGCTGTCATGTTTGATTTAATAAAAGATAATATTGTCCATACATAATATAAACCCAGGCAGCCAGAGGGTGCACATTACTGACTTGCCTCTTAGTTCACCATTGCCATTGTTATCAGCGTGGTCGGGGGGAATGAACCTTTTTAAATTCATGTTTGAAAACGGTCACTTTAAAAAAAAATTAAAAAACACTTCTCAATGGACTGATTTACATCTGATATACTAAGGTGAAACACTTTTGCATGTTAATGAAATGCACTTTTGGGAACTTTGAAGGAACTTTAATATATTTTTACTCATTTCTTGCAAGATGACGTTAAAATGAAGGTGTTCTTAAAGTTACGTGGTACAGGACACCTTTGGAATTTTTTTTTACTTCAGCTCCTCTGTGAACAAATGCTTGCCATGTATTTCATTTTCTGCATTGATGTTAATGCTTTGCAATGTATATAACAGCTTAGTGCTGCTATTCAACTGGTGGGGCTGCATGTAAAGGTCATGAGGGCCGCATACGGCCCCAGGGCCGTACTTTGAGTATCACTGCTCTAAACCATTCACTCATATAAGAACTCAGACACTTGTGCACCTACTCACAGACCCACTCAGGCACTCATGCACCCACTCAGCCACTCAGACCCCCTCACGCACTGACTCACAGACCCACTCAGACCATCACGCACCCACTCACAGACCCACTCAGACCTTCATGCACCCACTCACAGACCCACTCAAACACTGCCACACCCACTCACATAGCCTCTGAGACATAGATGCACCCACTCACAGACCCACTGGGAGACTCATGCACCCACTCACAGACCCACACAGAGCCTCATGAACCCATTCACACACCCACTCGGACTACAGAGTTTGGAATCTCTGAACTCACAATTTAAAAATACATCTGTTAGTGAAGTTGTTTTTTAGATTGTGAGTTTGAAAATTCCACTTTTAGAAAGTAGACATTTTCATGCTTTAACCATTCTGTGACTCTGCCTGTTTGAGGATTCCCTGTCTGGGTCAGGCTGACAGTTGGGCTGTTTTTGAATCTCCTCTAGACAGTGACACAAAGGGGGCTGGGTTGTAGCCTGCATATCCTGATAATCCATCTCGGCTGGAGTGGAGGGAGGAGTGGTCACTTACACCTGAATGTGCTGTGCCTGCCCTCACACAGTGCAGTCTCCAACCCCCTGGTGTGTGTCTGGGGCCTGGCCTGGGCAAGGCAGTATCCTGTAAACAACAGAGATTTCCCTTTGAAGTTTCCCTACCTTTAAGGCAGAAAGGGATATAAGTAGTAGACCCAAAACCCTAAACTTTAGATCACTTCTGGATTCAAGAGGAATCTCTGCCAAGGAAAAGAGCTGAAGAGCTGAGGAGAAGTGTTGCCCCTGCCTGTGCTTTGTTGGGCTATTCTGCAGTTGCTGCTTCTGCCTGCAAAAGGGGACAAAGACTGGACTTTGTGGTACATTCCTGCTCGAGAAAAATCTCTGAGGGCTTGGACTGAGCTTGCCCCCTGTTTTGAAATCTCAAGATCATCAAAGACTTCCTCTGCCAGCACCTGGACTCTCTGCTCAGACTCCTGCCATGCCAAGTGGTGCCTAATCCAGTCCCTGGGCCCTTGAAAGGAGAAGCTGGTAGAAAATCAAGAAGATCCAAGAACACCGACTTCGGACGACTCTGGACTGACGCCGCGTGCCGAATCCCGTGGCGCCGCCTGCAACCGAAGCCATGGTCCTCACTGGAGTGCGACGACCCCGCAGGCCCAACTCCGCTGCAGCTTCGCTGAAGTTCGCGACTCCATGGAAGTCGCCACACCACACATGACCGCTGGATATTGACTCCGCCGGTAGTACGCAGATCCAAAGCTTCGCACCAACGCCACCTCACCTCCACCGCTCCACAGCAAGGACCCAACACATCTTTGTAACTCCTCCGCTTCTTTGCTCTGATGCCGCCTCGGATCCAGCGACGTTGGGATCCCCGACTCCGTGCACCAGCTGGTTTTCTCAGTTTCATAAGGTATTGTATGTGGGGGTCCATGTGACTCTGTGACCGGCGCCATTTGTGTTGGATTGTTTGGAATGACTCCGTGCGACACCATGATATCACCTAATTAAAGCAGTGGTGTTTCTAAGCGCTATTTTTGTGTTTAATCTTTAAAAATTCATAACTTTGCCTGTGTATGTTGGATTTTTGTTGTTTTGTTCTTGTTTTGCTTAGATAAATATTGTCTATTGTTCTAACCTGGTGTTAAGTCATTTTGTAGTGTTTTCACTGCAGTACTGTGTGTGTTGGTACAAGTACTTTACACATTGTCTCTGGGTTAAACCTTTCTGCTCGTGCCAAGCTACCAAGGGAGTGAACTGGTGTTAACCGGGTGCGTTTATCCTTTGCCCTGACTAGAGTGAGGGTCCTTGTTGGACATGGGGCAACCTGACTGCCAACCAACGACTCCATTTCTAACTAGTATGTATTAGAGTTTTATATTTTTCCCTACCTATGACCATTTCATAAAGTGGTCATAGGTAGGTAAAATTATTTAGAAGTTTCTATATAGTTTTAAATATATTAAAATATAACCCTGCAAATTCATAAAACTGTATTTTATGAGGATTAGCTGTGAGCTGCTGCTTTCTAACACCGTTTTTTGCCGCTTTCTTTTCTTTCAGGACTGCAGAATGTGAGTGTGGTGTTTCTATCTGTCTGTGGCAGTCACTGAGCTAAGAACTTTAAAAAGTATACAACAAAATGATTTTCTCTCATCATGACTTTCTGTTTTACTGTGATTGTTTCATATGAATAATTACATTTGCCCACTTAGCTGTAATGAAGGCTGTATTCTAGAAAAGACGTACTGGTAGTCTCATATGGGATATTTTAGAAGATGATGGTATTTAGATAAAATGGCAGACAATCGAGATGTGCAATAGCCTTTGATACATGTGGAAATCACTTAATTCAACAACTTCTGTCTCTAGCTCATTTAATTGGATAAAGAGATTTATGTTACTGAGTGGTTAGAAGCAGGGTCGGCCCCTCCGCTATGGCGGAGGAGCATCACCGCACTGATAAAAAGCAGAAAAATAAGGGGATAATAAAAGTACTTTATTGTTCCTTTACTTTTCAGCCTTTGTAGGGTGGGGCGGGTCAGCCTCCTCTACGTCAAGTGGATGAGGAATGGTATGTGCACTTCTAAGTGTGCATGTCAGTTTGGCCGGCCGCCAGAGGCTGGGCAAACTGACATGCGCACTTGAAACTCTCCACCCGGCTGTATTTTACAGCTGGGTGAAGACCAAGCGCAATGCCCCACTTTCCCCCTGACTGGCATTTCTGCACACTCAGACCAATCATGGCACTTCTTTCATGCTGTACAACAGGAGGAACGAAGCGTTGTGATTGGTTGGGCAGAGAAGACGAGGGGGCTGAAGTGGAGCAGCGCATCACAGAGGGGCAGGTATGTTTTTTTTTTTTTTTTTATCTGATCCCCTCCCCCCTGTGTGCCCTGCCGCATGCGCAGCTCCCCCGCCCCCAACCCCTTCCTGGTAGCAGCAGCAGCAACTGTTAGATGGAGGTTTTTGATCAGAATGATTTGTGTTCTCATTTTTTCATGAAAGCAGATAATCTGTGAGACCAGCAATAGATGGCCACCACTATAAAATGTTATTATATTTTATATGGTAGTTCTTTTTTAGTGTTTTTGGAAGGGGCTGGGTGTGCCCCTTTAACATATGTGGGTAGCAAGGGAGTTTCACCTGTGATAAAGGCACCCAAAGCATCGAAACACGTTGGGTGTTGGCTCCTTACCTGACGGTTTGATGGGAATTTATTGAGTAATAAACTTCTTATAGTTGCATACACTGCTGGAATGCACATGATCCTTCTGGTACGGATGTTGAAGGAGTTGTTTCATACTGTTGGGTTGCCTCGCCCACATGTGCACTGCTGCTGCTGCAGGGACTCAGGCAGGAGGCCTTTGGAAATACAGATAGATAGATAGATAGATAGATAGATAGATAGATAGATAGATAGATAGATAGATAGATAGATAGATAGATAGATAGATAGATAGATAGATAGATAGATAGATAGATAGATAGATAATGTCATAAAATCTGTTTTTTAACAATACAAAATGTATTAAATTAATGTCAGCTATCCCTCTCTTCAGCCTAAAATAAGTGAGAGTAAAGGACAGTGTGCTCCATTTGCAATTTTGAACAGTACCTGTTTATTACTTGAGAAAAAAATGAAAACATAAACCTTACGTTGAACAAGGCCAGGATGATGATGCCAGCTGTGTCTACTTGGTGTCTTAAATGTAAAGTGAACTTATTTACCCATTGCTCTATGGTATTCCTATTACTACAGAGATCATTAATATTCCAAATCATTCCAAATTCCAAATTGTTGCGTTTTAATGCTTTGCAGGAATAGGAAGTACCATTACCATAGAGCAACACATTTGATGCTGATTAATGGCTGTGCACATTCATGTTTATTTCTGCTTGGGGGCATTAATGGTTATAAATACTTTGGACAGTTGATTACCCTCACTACTAAATAACTATGAAATTTACCAATGCTGGGGCAACTGATACTCATTTGTGTTCGCATCGTTCAGCCTTATTAATGCTTGGACCTGTTGATGTTCATTACTTCATGGGGCCACTGATGATCATTACTGTTAGGGTCAATTAAGCCTTGTTGTAGGCTTCGAACATTGATGCACCTGACTGCATAGGATATATACTGATTATTTTTATCGAGTGGGCATATTTATAATCGTTACTAGATATGACAGATGCGGCTCAAAATTGCCTCAGGACATTGATGCTCACTGAGGCACATTACTGGCTCAGGACTTTAATGCTGGAGCGGGCCTTTAATGGCCAGTATAGTCCACTATGGTGGGCAATACGGCTATATTAGTCACTTGTGGAAAATGCATCAAACAAATAATATTTGAAATGTATGGCCTGGGATAATTCATGCTGGGTGTTATATGTATGTGCTCAAATGTTACATTGATTATTTAAATAATTATTAACATGTGTAGTGCGCAGCTCCATGAACAAGGCTGTATCTAGATTGTTTCTAGCCAGGGAGACCAGCAGCAAACAAGAGACGTTAGAAGATAAGCCAGCCCTTCAAAGCTCTCACCATCCTTTTTGCACTCATCCAAGTCAACAAATGGAAAATATGTTCAGCAACTATACTCACCCACGTGTAAGCCTTACTTTAACACCATTAGTACGTAAGCAACCCTGAATTATTCTTCTGGTCACAAAAGGCAGATCATTTTGTAGAACTTCCAGAAGAAGCTACTGATATTGATGTGAATTAATTTAATCTATACATATGAAAGTTTAAGCCACATGTTAGCAAGAGTGATGGACAGAACTTGGGCCTGATACGTTTGCAAATCCAGTACAAAGAGACAATTTACAGCACATAGGTGTGCACTGGAATTTGTAGTGTACATTACAAAGTACAGTGCAAGCACTGCAACCATTGTGATTTGCAAAAGAAAGGAAGATTATGGGGGGGGTTCTTCCAACTGTGGACAAACTAATCATGTCTTAGCTAGAACACCTACAGACCTGCCCAAGTGCCTGGATGCCCTCTCGGGTGATTCGCATGTTATACAAATCAACATAGCATGACATAACTCAAATTGAGCCCAAAGATAATTCAGAAAAGGGCCATGGAGAAACATCAATTATTAAAACTAGGGAGGTTCTTAATACGTTTCTAAAGCTCAGTAGAATAGGTTTTTCTTTTTCAACTGATGGAAAGGAGTTCCAGATAAGAGGACCTAGCACAGAGATTTACTTGGAGTAGCAAGGAGACATTATTATTTAGTGGCTTGATATAGGGTTACATGGTGAATGTGGTATGTGATTTTTTTTTTTTTAATATAAACTAATGTTGCTCCTATGATGCGCATATATGCCAAGCAATATAACTAAAAATGATTTGGCATTCCTACTGATAGCCAGTGCAAGAGATTAAGCACTCCTTAAAACAGTGAACTTTGCACGTGCTGCAAGCCAGCTATCTGACAATGTGGAAGGCCAGCTCGCTGTGAATGTGTTTGGATCCAGCTTGGAGTTAGTGAGAGGACCAATGATCACTTTATTATGTTGAATGGTAAGTCAAGCAACTATATCATCCTACCGGGACTATGGGCATGCTCTTGGATTGCAATTGGGTCAGGACACTGCTGCTTGCCTTCTCCTAAGAAATCTGATCCTGTTGTTTCTCTTAACAAGAAACAAAGATTGCTTGCACCCTAAGTTTTTCAGGGACATTTCACATTCTGGTTCTTACATGCATCCACCTCGTGCTGTCATAACTCTGCCCACACTTTCCCATTTGAAAAAGAGAGTAAAATGCAAGTCTTCCTCCAAACATCTGTTCATGTTCACCTTCACATCTATCCCACCACCCTTGCGACTGTAACAAGGTACAGCCTGACCACTTGTAGAAAACTATTAGTGTCAGAGATATGCACATCGTTTAAGAATAGCCTGGAGGCAGCGTTGCTGTTAGCGCATCAGACCTTAATAAGTAAACGTACAAGGGGACGCAAATAGGTCTATGAACCTTTTGACTCGCAATAAAGATGTTCCCACCATTACTCCAGTACATGCAGATCAATAATCAATAATTAATCAATAACATCACTAATTAATGATAATGAATAGCATTAGTAAGCAATGTAGTCAGTAATTGTCACACACCATGGCCTTTCAGTCATGAATAGCCACACCTTCAGTAAAAGTTAAAAAATGTATTTCCCTATATTAACAATGTTAATGTCATGTAAAATAATCTCAATTAAAATAATACCCATACAGAAACATCACTGGCTGTCTAAAGCAACGAAAGAAGCTTAATCTAATTAAAACTTGAGCCACTTCACATTCTAAAATTACCGTGCAATTGATTAACCTTTGCGCAGACGATATCACGTACACTTATTCAGCAAAGAAAAGATATCAAATGTTCTTCCCTATAGCAGACTTTCATTAGTAAGGAATCCTTAACTCACGTCAGATTAACATCAGCATGTTGGGCTTCATGCAAAACAATTTAGTAAACACAAATTTGGACAACATCTAACTATGGGTCAATCAAAATAGCATGGTTGGTACCTAGAAAGAAAAAGAAAACAGTCTTAAGAAACACATCAGTAGTAATATACCCCTCCTCAAATGGACCGGCAAGGTAAGATAGTCTTCGTCATCAGGACATCAGTTCAGTCAGCAAGGCATCAGGATTCAGCATCATAGTTGATAAAACGCAAAGTCTTTAACCCCTTTGCAGCCAAGGACATAACGGTTCCGTCCTTGGCTGCGACGCTGAGGCACCAAGGACATAACCGTTACATCCCTGGACTGGCTCATGGGGGGAGCGCTAGTGCTCCCCCTATGAGCCTCGGCGTCCCCACTACACGGACGGAACGAGAATCGCTTCCCCTTCCACCCCGCCCCCTCTGACCCCTGTGGAGTCTGATGACGTCAGCGCGCAATCACGTGCTGACCTCATCAGAGGCCTGCCCCTCCGTGCTGAAAGCTCAGCTTCCAGCGCCGATCGGAGGAGAAATGCTTTTGCATTTCTCCTCCGATCAAGTGGAGGGGCCGAGCGAGGCATCAAAGGAAAGGAAAGGCCTTTACTTTCCTTTCCTTTGATGTCTTGCTCAGCATTTCTGCTGCCCGATCACAATGCGATCGGGCAGCAGAAATGCCCACTAGACACCAGGGAGGTGTTTTTTTAGGTTATTGACATGAGGGGAGCGGCCCCTTGGGGGCCAAATTATTTTTAGGCCATTTCTGCCCCACGGGGCAGAAACACCCTAGACACCAGAAATATGTTTTTTTTGTTTATTTTTTTTATTTTTATTTGTGGTTAGCGACCCAATAGGCAAGGGTCACTCCCAGGGACCTAAATTACTTTTAGGCCATTTCTGCGCGGCCTATATTTAGTAGGCCAATCTGCCGCTACGGGGGCAGAAACCACTAGACACCAGGGAATAATTGTTTTTAATATTATTGAATGAGGAGAGCAGCCCCTTGGGCAAGGGCCGCCCCCAGGGGGGGCAAAATATTTTTAGGCCTTTTCTGCCTATCCTGGGAGCAGATAGGCCTATTATGATAAGGCCAATGTGCCCCCGGGGGGCAGAAACCCCTGGGCACCGGGGATATATATATTTTTTTGTTTACCTTATTTTCTTCCATATGGGGAGCGACCCCTTAGGCAAGGGTCGCTCCCCTGGGGGGCAAATTGTATTGAGGCCATTTCTGCACCCCTTGGAGGCAGATCAGCCCATTTTTATTAGGCCAATCTGCCCCCAAGGGGGGCAGAAACCACTAGACACCAGGGATTTTTATTTTTTTGCGTCAATTTCACACAAGGGAGCGACCTCTTAGGCAAGGGCCATTCCCCTGGGGGGGGGGGGATTTATTTTAGTCCCTTTCTTCCCCCAAGGGGGGGCAGAAATCACTAGGCACCAGGGATTTTTTTGCGCCAATTTCACGCAAGGGGAGCGACCCCTTAGGCAAGAGTCGCTCCTCTGGGGGGCAAATTTATTTTAGGCCATTTCTGCTCCCCTTGGGGGCAGATCGGCCTTTGTCTATTAGGCTGATCTGCCCCCAGGGGGGGGCAGAAACAACTTAGGCACCAGGGATTGGTGTGTGTGTGTGTTTGGGGGGGCAGCCCCTTGGGCAAGGGTCGCTCCCCATGGGGGAACATTACTATTGGCCATATCTGCCTCCCTTGGGGGCAGATCGGCCTATTTTTGGAAGGTCCATCTGTCCCCAGGGGGGCAGAAAGCCCACCAGACACCAGGGAAGAATGTTTTTCCAAAATAAGAGGGCTGTATGACCACCCCAAATAAATGGGGCCAAAGTTGTTCTGGCACTGGAGGGGGTAACAGTCTTTCAGCTCTCCCCCCACACACTAAAACATCTTATCCCTGGGCAAGCAAGAGGAGATTTGATTATTTTGGGTTTTGGTTTTACATTTGGGCCATGAGAGCTTGGCTAACTCTCAAAATCGACCCACTTGGAATGGTGAGGCCTGCACTTTTTGGAATTTGAGACGCTGTCATGTAGAAAAATCCACAAGACCTAGACACATCTGAAAACTAAACATCTGGGTGAGTCCAGGGTGGTGTGCTTCACATGCACCCTGCACCATTTTCTTACCCACAATGCCCCGCAAACCTCCAACTTTGCTGGAAATCACACATTTTATCCCCATTTTTGTGATGGAACCTTCCGGAATCTGAAGGAATCCACAAAATTCCTACCACCCAGCATTGTCTCATCTATTCCAATAAAAATTCTGCCCCACTTTTCAGCCTAAAAATGATTTTTTTCCAACTGCCCTTTTGGACCCACGTTGGTACCCCCTCATTTTCGACATGTTTTTGGCTCTTCCCTATCACAGGCACTTGGCCCTCCTACACAAGCGAGGTATCATTTTTACCGGGAGACTGAGGGGAACGTTGGGTGGTAGGAAATGATGATCCCACATAGAAATGTGGGAACAATGTGATTTTTTTAGCTAAATTTGAGCTTTGTTGAGGATTCTGGGGAAGAAAACACTGGGGGATCCACGTAAGTCACACCTCCCTTGACTCCCTTGGGTGTCTAGTTTTCAGAAATGTCTGGGTTTGGTAGGTTTCCCTGTATGGCTGCTGAGCCCAGGACCAAAAACGCAGGTGCCCCCCCCTACCGCAAAAACAGGTAGTTGTGTATTTGATCATTTTGATGTGTCCAGATAGTGTTTTGGGGCACTTCCTTTCGCAGGCACTAGGCCTACCCACCCAAGTGAGGTACCATTTTTATTGGGAGACTTGGGGGAATGCTGGGTCTTAGGAAATTTGTGGCTTTTCTGAGATTCCAGAACTTTCTGTCACCGAAATGTGAGGAAAAAGTGTTTTTTTGGCCAAATTTTGAGGTTTGCAAAGGATTCTGGGTAACAGAACCTGGTGAGAGCCCAACAAGTCAACCCATCGTGGATTCCCCTAGGTGTCTAGTTTTCATAAATGCACAGGTTTGGTAGGTTTCCCTAGGTGCCGGCTGAGCTAGAGGTCAAAATCCACAGCTTGGCACTGTGCAAAAAACAGCTCTGGTTTCTTTAGGAAAATGTGATGTGTCCATGTTGTGTTTTGGGGCATTTCCTGTCACGAGCACTAGGCCTACCCACACAAGTGAGGTACAATTTTTAGCGGGAGACTTGGGGGAATGCTGGGTGGAAGGAAATTTGTGGCTCAACTCAGATTCCAGAACTTTCTGTCACCCAAATGTGAGGAAAAAGTGTTTTTTTGGCCATATTTTGAGGTTTGCAAAGGATTCTGGGTAACAGAACATGGGGAGAGCCCCACAAGTCACCCTATCCTGGATTCCCCTAGGTGTCTAGTTTTAACAAATGCACAGGTTTGGTATGTTTCCCTAGGTGAGGTTTCCCTAACTGAGCTAGAGGCCAAAATCCATAGCTTGGCACTTTGCAAAAAACAGCTCTGTTTTCTTTGGGAAAATGTGATGTGTCCACGTTGTGTTTTGGGCCATTTTCTGCCATGGGCGCTAGGCCTACCCACACAAGTGAGGTACCATTTCTATCAGGAGACTTGGGGGAATGCTGGACGGCAGGAAATTCGTGGCTCCTTTCAGATTCTAGAACTTTCTGTCACCAAAATGTGGGTAAAAAAGTGTTTTTTTGGCCACATTTTGAGGTTTGCAAAGGATTCTGGGTAATAGAACCTGGGGAGAGCCCCACTAGTCACCCCATCTTGGATACCCCTAGGTGTCTAGTTTTAAAAAATGTACAGGTTTGGTAGGTTCACCTAGGTGCCCGCTGAACTAGAGGCCTAAATCCACAGCTAAGCACTTTCCAAAAAACAGCTCAGTTTTCTTTGGGAAATGTGATGTGTCCACGTTGTGTTTTGGGGCATTTCCTTTTTGCGGGCGCTAGGCCTACCCACACAAGTGAGGTACCATTTTTATTGGGAGACCTGGGGAAACGCTGGGTGGAAGGAAATGTGTAGCTCCTCTCAGATTCCAGAACTTTCTGTCACCAAAATATGAGGAAAAAGTTTTTTAGGGGCAAATTTTGAGGTTTGCATAGGATTCTGGGTAACAGAACCTGGTGAGAGCTCAACAAGTCTTCCCATCCTGGATTCCTCTAGGTGTCTAGTTTTCAGAAATGCACAGGTTTGGTAGGTTTCCCCAGGTGCCAGCTGAGCTAGAAGTCACAATCCACAGCTTGGCACTCCGCAAAAAGCATCTCTGGTTTCTTTAGGAAAATGTGGTGTGTCCATGTTGTGTTTTGGGGCATTTTCTTGTCACGAGCACTAGGCCTACCCACACAAATGAGGTACTGTTTTTAGCGGGAGACTTGGGGGAATGCTGGGTGGAAGGAAATTTGTGGCTCCTCTCAGATTCCAGAACTTTCTGTCACCGAAATGTGAGGAAAAAGTGTTTTTTTGGCCAAAGTTTGAGGTTTGCAAAGGATTCTGGGTAACAGAACATGGGGAGAGCCCCACAAGTCACCCTATCCTGGATTCCCCTAGGTGTCTAGTTTTTAAAAATGCACAGGTTTGGTAGGTTTCCCTAGGTGCTGGCTGAGCTAGAGGCCAAAATCCACAGCTTGGCACTTTGCAAAAAACAGCTCTGTTTTCTTTGGGAAAATAAGATGTGTCCACGTTGTGTTTTGGGGCATTTTCTGTTGTGGGCGCTAAGCCTACCCACACAAGTGAGGTAGCATTTTTATCAGGATACTTGGGGGAACGCTGGGTGGAAGGAAATTTGTGGCTCTTTTCAGATTCCAGAACTTTCTGTCACCGAAATGTGAGGAAAAAGTTTTTTTTGGGCCAAATTTTGAGGTTTGCCAAGGATTCTGGGTAACAGAACCTGAGGAGAGCCCCACAAGTCACCCCATCTTGGATTCCTCTAGGTGTCTATTTTTCAAAAATGCACAAGTTTGGTAGGTTTCCCTAAGTGCCGGCTGAGCTAGAGGCCAAAATCTACAGCTAGAGACTTTGCAAAAAACACATCAGAATTCAATGTAAAAATGTGATGTGTCCATGTTGCGTTTCCTGTCACGAGCATTAGGCCTACCCACGCAAGTGAGGTACCATTTTTATCGGGAGACTTGGGGGAACACAGAATAGCAAAACAAGCGTTAGTGCCCCTTGTCTTTCTCCACATTTATTCCTTCCAAATGTAAGACAGTGTGTAAAAAAGACGTCTATTCGAGAAATGCCCTGTAATTCACATACTAGTATGGGCACCCCGGATTTCAGAGATGTGCAAATAATCACTGCTTCTCAACACCTCATCTTGTGCCCATTTTGGAAATACAAAGGTTTTCTTGATACCTATTTTTCACTCTTTATATTTCAGCAAATGAATTGCTATATACCGGGTATAGAATGAAAACCCATTGCAAGGTGCAACTAATTTATTGGCTCTGGGTACCTAGAGTTTTTGATGAACCTACAAGCCCTATATATCCCCACAACCAGAAGAGTCCAGCAGACATAACAGTATATTGCTTTAAAAAATCTGGCATTGCAGGAAAAATTTACAGAGTAAAAGGTGGAGAAAAATGGCTGTTTTTTAACTCAATTTCAATATTTTTTATTTCAGCTTTTATTTTCTGTAGGAAACCTTTGTAGGATCTATCCAACTTACCCCTTGCTGAATTCAGAATTTTTTCTACTTTTCATAAATGTTTAGCTTTATGGGATCCAGCATTGGTTTCATACCCATTTCTGTCACTAACTGGAAGGAGGCTGAAAGCACAAACAATAGTAAAAATGTGGTATGTCCCATTAAAATGCCAAAATTGTGTTGAAAAATTGGGTTCTCTGATTCAATTCTGCCTCTTCCTGAAAGCTAGGAAGATGGTAATTTTAGCACCGCAAACCTTTGTTGATGCCATTTTCAGGGGAAAAAACCATAAGCCTTCTTCAGAAGCCCTTTTTTCACTGTATTTTGGCTAATTTCTCCTTCAGGGGAACCCACAACGTCTGGGTACCTCTAGAATCCCTAGGATGTTGGAAAAAAAAGATGCACATTTGGCGTGGGTAGCTTATGTGGACAAAAGGTTATGAGGGTCTAAGCGCAAACTTCCTCAAACAGCCAAAAAAAGGCTTACACCTGAGGGGGAAAAGGCCTGGCAGCGAAGGGGTTAAGCATTAAAGTTAAGCATGTCTCTTGTCAAGACGCTCAAGAAAGTAATGCTGTGGAAAAAACAAAAGCGCAATGACAAATGGCTTGTCTTCCACCAGTGCAGTTAAAGTTAAAGCTAAGTTAAATTTCCTAAAACTACTTCCCAAGTCCCTATTGGTCAAGGGATCGCATGTTCACACTTTGTCCAATAAAACTAAAACTTCAAATCTATACTGTCTACTAGTACTCGGTTCACATGTCGCTGATTGGCTTCTCTTATAATGTCCTCATCACCCGGCTCAATCAATCAATCAACAAATCCATCATTTGTTAAGCACGCTACTCACCCGATAGGGTCTCAAGGCGCTGTGGGGGGGGGAGTACTGCTTGAACAGCCAGGTCTTGAGACGTTTCCTGAAGGTCAAGAGGTCCTGGGTCAGACGTAGGTTGACGGGGAGGGAGTTCCAGGTTTTGGCGGCGAGGTGGCTTGTCAGGTAACAATATTGTTGCAGCTTGTACTCCAGTTAGTGTCTCCATTGTTCTTCTCCTGAGAAAGTCAGTCTTACATACATCACACTCATATTGTTACAATTAGCAAGAACAGCATGTCCTAGCAATCGGTTCTCATGAGAAAACTTTTAGCTATGAGCAACTTTGAACAGCACAGTGGAAAATCACAGTTTAATTCTCTAAGCAAACATTTTATTAATCGGTTTAGAAACACAGCTTGACATGAGGCTGTGCAACTAGGCCTAGACCTCCCCAAGTTATAAAACTAAATACATAATGCATAACCCTTAATATGATGTATTACTACATTAATCAAGCATAAGCTCCATATTTCATATTAATAAGCCATTAATAAGTATACTTCATGAACATTGGCGGCCACTCATCGTCATCACATTTTCAAATGCGTGCATTATTTTTCTCTATATTATTACATTTTCTACGCAAATCCACTACTCAGAATACATGAATACTCATTAATATTTTTAGTAAAAAACCTGCTCAGCACTGCTATCTGTACGTTGGTACACCTGGCACTGCTATACCCTCGTCTAAGGATTCATGAAAGTAGTAGCATGGCCAACAAGCATTGTCAAATCTAATAGGCTTGCACTCTAAGTTATATGACAGACTTGTCTTTCCCACTGCTTGTTTTATGACTGACCACACACACACATTCCGACAGGAGGTATATTTGTGATTACAAATATCAGGCAACCAAAGCTACAAGTTCAAGTGCTACATGCATGTCTTATCTTAATTTTGTAAACTAGGACCCTAAACATCTAATAATCCTCATTTCGCATGTTTTACTACAATGAGAGTAAAACGCTGGTTAGACGCTGAATTCCCCATACAATGCTGTTGTTTCAATTAAAAAAAGAATTTAGGTCCAACTTAAAAAACAAATGTCCCTATCAATGCTAACTCAAGCTTTCTTTCGGTACTATTTGGCTAGGTAGGGGACGCACACAATGCAGCTTTAAACTTTAGCTTTCACCGTTTTTGAAGGTTTAACATATAATTCAGTATTTTTTGGCATAACAAGGGTAATAAATTCAAAGTATTTCAAAAAGGAGGCCTCAAAATATATCTTGCTCCAGTGCCCAAAAAATCCTTAAACTGTCACTGTTCAGACTGAATGTAATGCAACTGCAGGGCATTGCTTTTGAAGGAAAAACTATTTGCTAACGTTCTGAAAATAACATAATATTGGACTGCATGTGTAGAGGGAGAATCTGGGTTTATAAAGAATGCTAGCATCCTATTTATAGAGTTAGGTTCAATTTGACAAAGTAAAATGTAATTTGACAGTGCTGTGTGACATCGTTCGTACCAAAATGTCCATCGATGAACATAATGGATCCCGTTTTGTAACAAGAAAAGACACTATATCGTTATTAACTTTTTGCGTTTAGACCTCAGCCGAGGGTAAAATAGAGGAATGTGTGTTTTTTAACAGCCTGAGGTGGCACGAGAACACTCCCCGCTTACTACTCACGGATGTTCGCCCTGGGCAGGCAGGACGTCGTGCCCTGATGTTGTCAAGCCTCGTTCTCGCGACTTATCATCTTGAGACAGTGGCGCCCAAATCTGCATATGCTTCATGCATTTAAACATGACGCGCCACGTCGTAGTGCATCATGCAAACAGAATAATTATTCTCCTGCTGTGAGACAATCAGGCGTCTTGGTCCTTTGAAGTGAAAATGTAGTCAAATCACGTTTAACATTTATAATGTCTCGCCGGATTGCTCTCGACCCTGTGAGTGCTTTCGTCAATGAGCGCCGCTTCGTTTGTCTGCTTTTTATCAATATAGCGTGGCAGATCGTCAGAACCTACCAACGAACGTTATAGATGGATACAAGGTAACCAGGCTCTACAAAAAGCACTACTGTTATTAATATAATAATTAACTGGGCTCAGCTGAACACGCGTCACCTGACGTCACTGACGCCCTTTCTCATTACTAGAGCTGACATGGTGTCAATTACAGGCGCAGGTGAATTAAAGACTAGCGCGCGGGGCTCGGACTGTGAGTCATCAGACCTCGGTCAGATGGCTACATCCAGTCAATCAGAAGAGACTTTGCTGTTGCCCTCTGCCCCTTCATTCTAATACCATGCTGTCAGGAGGACCCTTATGTCGGAGAAGACCCACTCACTGACAGTGATGACGCAGAAAAAGAGGGTCCTATATATATTCACGCGTGTGTTGCATAATCGAACTATATAACCTAGTGTGATGTTAGTAAATGAAATAATGTACGAGGGAAAATGTGCCCTCGGAGTAGTTCGCCATCATTGTAATCGAGCTTTATTAATCACGAAGTATTGAAAACGTAGTAATCTGTTATAATTGCGACTGTATGCCATGATTTTCGTGTTTAAAACTGTTTGGTTTAGCTTAAATTTAGTAGAGGCTTTGGCCTAGTTGCCTGGCCTCAAATTCTAACTGCGTGGTTTTCACTGAACTAATGAAACATGTATTCTTGCTTGAAGTTGTATTTTTCCAGTAGAGACGAGTAATGCACTTATCTTCAAGGTTCTGTACCAGGCCGGTTTCTTCCCCTTTGATACAAGGTCAGTCTCAGCAGGTGCGGACAATGGAGGTACAGATAGTTAAATAATTGGCAAACCATGTAACAATTTGTGTTCCAAGGCTCCAAGGACAGTCTATGCATAAATGAGAGCTAGTAAAAAGACATTTTTGATTGGTCAATTTGAAGCCAACCTATGAACCCTCCAATGGAGGAACCTGCAGAATTTGGAATGTTTCTTACTTAAACCTACTGAACAAAGAGAAGTCAGCCATTTTTCCTCGATGCCAGCTTGAAGCCTGATGCCAGACTCCATTTTGGTCGACACCCTGATGCCCTCTTCTCTATCTGAGAGAAAGAGACTTTGAGAATTCTCACCCTAGAGACTTTAACTTTGATTTGCCCCTTCTTGCCCATGCAATAACTTTGCCCCATTCTCCTTGCCGCTGCAAGGAAACTTGCCCTTAACTTTGCCCCTTTTAACTTGCCCATGCTGATCGAACCGGTACCTAAATGACGAAGACATTCTTGAATGCTGTTTGTTTTTGGTAAATATGAAAGGATAAATGTATTATGCATTGTGTTTTTCCTTTTAGGTACCAACTGCTATTTTGATAGAGCCCAAGCTAGGAGTTTTCCAAATTGGTGTTGATTAAATTCGTTTTGCATGAAGTCCCACATGCCAATGCTAATTAGAGGTTAGTTGAGGGTTTCATTCGATGCACCATGTTAAATTGAAATCTTGTTATGCTGACCAAATGTATGAAATCAGTCAAATACAACTAGTCTTATTAGTGATTTGCATTGCTATAACTGAATGTATTATTGTTCAGATCTTGCGTAGATTGCGTTTCTTCCACCGTAATGGACAGCTAGTAATGTTCATATACATGTATCATTTGGTTTTGAGACAAATATATATCGTGTTGGCTTTGTTAATATAGAGAAATAAATTCACTAACTTTTAATAAACTGGTGTGGTTATTCATGACTGAAAGGTCATGGTGCGCCGAAATACCAACTGTTATTGATTTCTGATGTGCTATATCGATCTAATATTGAGCATTGATTACTGATTACTATAGTTATTGATTATTGATTTGAACGACTCGACTATTCTCGAATGAGGAGAGCCCGACTCGGTTAAAAGATTCACCGACCTCCAACGTGTCCAGATGCAGGTAATTTATAAGGGCTGGACGCGTTATCAGTAGATGGTAGCAGAGATTGATGGTTTAGCCCTTTGGGACCTCATTCGAACAATAGACAGATTCAAGTTAGAATTTTCTTTGATAAAACAAGTTGGAGAGATGATGATGCCCTAAGTCCCCAATGACTTTCCCGGGATCTCAGAGCTTGCGAATGGAGGACATGGAGGTGTGAGAATGGTTTCGGCGTTTCTAGTGATGGTATGAGTGAAGTTAGGGTTTGCGCTTGCACAGCTTATTGCCGCAGATTAATTGAGAAGTTTGTGAGGATTAAGTTTAGGGGAGTGTGACTCCAAAGTGTGAGAGTAGGGAAGTCGTCGAACTTCATGTGCGTGTAGCGCTTTGTGCAAAAATTGTCCACGTGGTTGTTGATGTTGAGACGGGCCCTGCGAGGTCAAGAGACTCCGGAGTATGTTGAAAAGTGTATGAGACACTTGTTTGATGTTGTGATCTGATCGGTTTAATAGGTTGATCGGGCGTGGTCAACGAGTCGGTATGAATATTGAGGAATGAGAGAAAATTTCGACTTCGAGATTTGACGAATTCTAAAGTACACTAGAATAGTTCATTGATCAGTCGAGAGTAAAGTTTGCGGGTCAAATTTTGCTTGCGAAAGTGGGAAACCGAGAAAGATGGAATAACTGCAGAGGCTAGTGAAAAATCCCTAAGGTTTCTGAAGCGATTGTATTACCCTTCCTGTAGTAAACCGACAGATCTGTTTTCTTCTTTTTGGTTAGTGCTCGCGATATTGCAAAAGTTAGTTTATGAGTGAAGTTGAATGAAAGGAGGACAAGCCGTAGGACTTTGTCAGCTGCAGTGTGTGAGTGTGACGTCACTAGGAGCCGCGCTGGGATAGGTTGGTCAGTGAGAAGGGTCGCGCACGGATTGGACGCAGTCCAAGAAGGCGCAACTGGTAGGGGAAAGGCAAGCGAAGAGTATTCCGGGAATTTAAGTCACCTATTGATTACACATTTTTAAGAAACTAAGAGACGGAAAGATGAAACTTTTCAAGGCATTTAAGAGTGCCATGAGGGGAGATGCTTACATTAAGGCAAATGTAGGAGAAGAAACACCACCTGAGGGTTCACCAGCCTACATTGTCATTGAAGAAAAGGGAGTAGCACCATGTCTTTGGTTAAAACAATGGTGCAAATTAACAGAGAAGCATGGAAGTGTAGCGTTCCCGATACATGGAACATTTAACCTAAGGATTTTGGAAAATCTGAGATTTGCGCTATACGATATGAAAGTACCTCCAAGACCAGCGCAGTTTGAGGCACTAGCAATCTGGGAGCTGATGGCTAGAAACCAACAACAAAAGAAGTTCGAGACCAGAATAAGAAAAGTAGAAAAGACACTAGCGGATGCTAGGTGGGATAGCACACAAAAGGTTTGGAGATCAGATGTATTGCAGGGGATTAAATTATTTCCGGCAATTGTTGAAGAAGAGGAGACAGAAGGAAGGAAAGCTACCCATAAGACAAACAGGGGTCAGTCCAGCGATAGAGAGAATAATAAGAACTCGAAAAGGGGAGAAGAGTCAGACGATGAGGATTTCATTATACAATTACTGAATGATCGCCCGCCACCATACGTGGAAAGTGAAAAAGGCTCGAGCATTAGTACTGCCCCTCCAGAACCAGTGCAGGGTAATGTAACACCAAATTTGAGAATATCTCAGAGGCCAGGTACTTCCGATATGCCTTTCTCACCACATATACCACAGATTCAGAGAATGTACCCTGATGTGCCTACATTGAAGCCTGCTGAAAATTATCAGCCACAGGTTCAAAGGCGCTGTTGCGATGAGCACAACATGACCTCTGATTCAATGGCGCAGGGAGGACAGAGTTATCAGAGACCAATGTTGATTCAAGGAGAATCAACGCAGTTCTTGATGCCCCAAAAGCAGGCACAAGAAGGACCGAAGTATACTAGAGCAACAGAGAACCAGTTAGGTATACCGGCAATGATGAACCATAATGTAGGGATTAACATGCCACAGAGTTCAGGGAATGGGCAGAATCCAGACGCGATATCTGTGCCTATTACTGTAGGTCCACCAGTACCACTGTACATACAGGCAAATTCAAGCACATGTGACCAAGGGTTAATGGTACAGAGTGGGACAGGGAGAAGATGCATAGAAAACACTCTAGAAACAACTCCGATAGCGGCACTGCCAAATGGATCTGGGTCCTTGTCGGAATTTAGTCCAATTCCAATTTGTGCTCCGTCAACCGTGGTAAGGTCACAGCCACCACTATTAGTACCGTTAACATCCCAAACTGAAACATTACAGAAACCATCAGTAGCGGTTGATGTAACTGCTACGTTGATGGGACTGAACGCGCAACAGCTGACACAATGGTTCAACAGTTTGAATTCCCCACAGAGTACCTCCAGTGGAAAGGGAGAAGAATACCTGAACAAAATAAGATTGGGTATGGAGGCAGATGAATTGATAGAGGGAACAATGGGACTGAATAGATTAGAGTCATACACGGAAGAAGAGTTGAGATACCTATGCCCTAGAATTACAAAAGAAGTAAGCACCATACATAAGAAGTTACAAGAAATTGCAGACAGGAATGAGATCGACTTAAGTAAGACTAAACACCTGAGCAGAAGTTACAGGTTAAATTTTGTGGCGAAGGACTTCGAACACATGAGATCCGCAGGGATGAAGACACACCTTAAAGAGATACTGCAGGGTGCACAAATATGGAGATGTTTAGACAAGTGGGAAAGCAGGTGGGTCAAGAAAAAGGATAAAAAGAAAGAAAGTACCCCAGAACGGAATGAGAAAGCGCAACAGAACGACGATCTGATAACTATGCTACCAATGAGAGAGACAGCAGGGGGAAAACTTGTACATGTACCGTGGCATAGATGCGATATTCAGTCTTTCACAGATGACTTTCCCAAATTGAGGGAGAAGCCAATTGAATGGTATCAGCAGACAGATAGATTTGTGAAACTCGCGAAGTGTCTCTGGGAAGACCTGAATACATTATTTGAGATTGTGGTTCCGGCAGATTTGTGGGAAGACTGTAAGAGAGCTGTAGGTTGGCCGACGAGTGAACCAGAGATGGATAGGGACACAGGTGCACCATCACCCACGGTAATGAGTTTATACCATAAGGTGATTGAGCACTTGAAAACAAAGGTTGCGTCGAAAAATGTGGATTGGCAGAGGATTGATAGAACGGCTCAAGAGGTGAAAGAATCTATACATGCGTACTATGAAAGGTTGTTGAAAGCGTTCAAGAATTACAGTGGCACGGAAACGATTGAGCCAAAGGACATGCTCCATTTTGTGTTCAGATTTGTGGAAGGATTGAGACCCGAAATCAGCCAGATGATTAAGTCACATTTGATTTGTTGGCAGTCAAAGTCGATCGATGAAGTGTTGAACTATGCAAAATACTGCAGTGATGAGATTGAGACAAAGCAGAAAAGATTGAAAGAAAAGGTGATGGTGATGCAGCTTAGAGCAGCTCAGACGGGTTTGCAAGGTTTGCAAGGTTTGCAAGGGTTTCAACAACAGATGCCACAGCAGCAGCAGCAGGGAAATGCTATGTTTCAGCCACAGATGAGAGGCAGAGGCCGAGGAGGTTTTGTGAATAATGGTCCCGATCTAAATACTGTTATGGTTCCAAATGGTATACAGGCAATGAAGAAGGTGATGCCATGTCACACGTGCGGCATCGTCGGGCATTGGAAACGGGAGTGCCCAATGATGGTGCAGGAAGGTGTAGGTCAACAAAACAATGATGTCAATGCATTTCAGACCATGAGAGGACCGAAAATGAGAGGTCCGAACCCAAATTTTCAAAATAATATGAATCAGATGCAGGGTTTACAACCCATGCAACCGCAACAGATGCAAATGCCCCGTGTACAAATGACACAGTTGCAACCAATGCAACAGCAGTTTCCTATGGTACCTAATCAGCAAATGCAAATACCCTTAGCACCAATGAATCAGCAGCAAGTAATGCTTCCTCAACAGGTCACGGGTCAAGGAATGAGTCAAAGTGACACAGTACACCAATTCCCATTACACAGTGAGAATGGAATAAACGATATATGGGAGAGTGAAAGTTCAGATGAGGAGGGAAATTGTGTGCTTGCAGCATCTTTGGAAGTTGATCAAAAGGGTCCGTATGTGGAGGGAAGAGTTATGGGTCATCGTGTTTCATTCTTGGTTGACACAGGAGCTACACGTTCCACTGTCAGGAGCATTGAAGTACCAAATTTGCCACTTTCAGGGAGAACAGTTCAAGTGGTGGGAGTAGCAAATAGGTACCTGACAAACCCGATTACAGATCCAGTCCAAGTCCAAATTGGCAATTATCAAGGGACACACAAATTTGTGATTTGTGATTCAAGTCCAATATCACTGTTAGGGAGAGACCTATTATGCAAATTGGGGTGTTCAATTATGTGTTCAAATACCGGAATTAAAATTCAGACAAGCAGTGATGGGGAAGAAGAGGACAGTGTAGGAGGAGACGAAGTGGAAACTGTCGATGAAGAGTATCCCCTGATTACTCTTTATCCAATGATCACAGAAGCAGATATTCCTGCTGAGTTACGGGAAACAGTCGGGAAAGAAGTGTGGGACATGACAGGGAAAGAGGTGGGATTGGTGAAAGGGGTGGAAACTGTGAAAGTGACTGTAAAACCCAATGTAACCTTTCCCCAGACCCCTCAGTACCATATGGCACAAGACACCCTCATGAAAGTCGCACAACTCATTGATGAGTTTGTGAAACAGGGAGTACTGAAAGAAGTGTTGAGCAGCCCATGTAACTCACCAATCATGGGACTGATAAAGCCAAGTGGAAAGGTCCGAATTGTTCAGGATTTGAGGAAAATAAATGACATAATAATAAAATGTTGCCCCGTAGTACCGAATCCAGCTGTGATAATGTTTCAGGTTCCTTGTGATGCTGAGTGGTTCTCAGTCGTCGACTTGTCACAAGCATTCTTTTCTGTGCCTCTTCATGAGGACAGTCAATTTCTATTTTGTTTCAAATTCCTGGACAGAGTCTATAGTTGGTGTCGAATTCCTCAAAGATTTTCGGAGTCACCATCAATATTCAATCAGATCCTAAAGAAAGATTTGGAAGCGTTAGAGTTGCCATTTGAGTCAACCCTAGTGCAGTACATTGATGATTTACTGATTGCATCCAAGACAGAAAGTGACTGTACAGCTGACACTATTGCTTTATTGAACCATTTGGGAAGGAATGGACACAAGGTGTCCCCTTCAAAGTTACAATTCTGCCAGAAGAAGGTGAAATATTTGGGTCACCAAATAGAAAAAGGCTCACGAAGAATTATGAAGGAAAGGATAACAAGTGTACTTCAAATGAGTCCACCAAAGACGAGAAGGGAAGTGAGAAAATTCTTGGGAATGGTGAGCTATTGTCGCCAGTGGATTCCCAATTTCTCAACTCTAGCGAAACCTTTACTGAAACTGACCCAGAAAGAGGCGCTGGATGAAATTGAGCTGAAAGGGGATGAAATGGATGCTTTCATTGAATTGAAAGAATGCATGTGCAGGGCTCCAGCTTTAGGTATGCCTGATTACACAAAGCCTTTCACATTGTTTTGTCATGAACGTGATGCATGTTCTTTGTCCGTCTTGACCCAAGCCCATGGTGGCGTAAACAGACCAGTAGCATATTTTTCAGCTACTTTGGATCCGGTCGCAGCAGCACTACCTGGGTGCTTGCGCGCCGTAGCCGCAGTTGGTATCAGCCTCACTCAGAGTGAAGGAATAGTGATTGGACACCCTTTAACAGTCATGGTCCCTCACTCAGTTGAAATACTTTTGACACGTTCCCGAACACAGCACATGACTGGTGCTAGACTCACAAGGTACGAGACAATAATTCTGGGATCACCTAATGTGCAGCTAAAGAGGTGCACTACGTTGAATCCAGCAACATTGTTTCCCAGTGAAAATGCCGAAATTGAGAACGCTGAAGACATCGAGCACAACTGTCTTCAGGTGACTGAATTTTGCACCAAACCAAGGCCTGATATCAAAGACACTCCATTGGAAGAAAATGATCAAGTTATCTTTGTTGATGGTTCATGTTTAAGAGATGCACTGGGAATACTGAAAGCAGGATATGCTGTATGTACTGTAACAGGTGTTCTAGAAGCGTCATGGCTTCAGGGAGTTTACTCTGCACAAGTGGCAGAATTGGTAGCTCTTACTAGAGCTTGCCAACTCTCTGCCTTAATGAAAGTCACCATTTACACTGACAGTCAGTATGGATTTGGAATAGTACATGATTTTGGGCAATTGTGGTCACAGAGAGGCTACCTCACTTCTTCAGGATCACCAGTGAAAAATGGTGAAAGAATAAAATAATTGTTACATGCCATTCAATTACCAGGAGAGGTAGCAGTGGTAAAATGCAGTGCACACTCGAAGGGAAAAGACTATGGCCCTCATTCTGACCTTGGCGGTCTTTTCGCGAGACCGCCGAGTTACCGCCGCGGTGAAGACCGCCGACCGCGGCGGTATGCCGCTGTGCGCATTCCGACCGCTGGGAGCGTTCCGCCGGGAAACCGCCAGCAGCCACACTGGCGGTCGGCGGAAAAGTGGAGACTGGTTAACCTCCACCGCCACGCCAGCAGAACACCGCCCACATAATTACGACCCACATATCTGTGTGGCGGTCTTCTGTTGGCGGTGTTCTGTTGGCGGTCACCTCCCCATGGCTCCCGTCGCCTCCCGGAGGACCAACGCACTAGGTAAGTTGACCGTCCGTGAGGGGAGGGGGAGGGGGGGTGTTGTGTGATGTGGGCGTGCATGGGGGTGTGCGTGTGAGTGTGTAGAGGGGGTGTGTGAGTGCGTGTATGCGGGCGGGGGGTGCTGCTGTGTCTATGGGTAATGTGTGCTGTTCGGCAGGTGCGCATGTCTGCATGTATGTGTGCGGGTATGTGTCCCCGTTGTGTATGTGTGTGCAGGGGGTGTGTATATGTGCATGTTGGGGGTGTGTGCATGTCGGGGTGCATGTATGTGCATGTCGGGGTGGGGGTGGGGAGGGGGTTCGTACCACCTCTGGGGGTGGCAGGGGGGTGGAGGGTGTGGGGGGAGGACTCGGGTGGGTAGTGGGGGGTGGGGGAGACCCCTATCAGTGCCAGGGAAGGAATTCCCTGGCCCCGATAGTGCTTACCGCCATGGTTCGCATGGCGGTTCCCGACCGCCAGAAACCGCGGCGGTAGGCAGGGTCATGATACCGTTGGCGGTCTTGGGACGACCGCCGGGCCGGAGTGCGCAAACTCCAGCCCGGCGGTCATGACCGCCGTGGCGGTCGGAGTGGGGAAGTGGCGGTCGATCGCGGCGGTGACCGCCGCGGTCAGAATGCCATTTTTCTGACCGCCGGTCTGTTCGCGGTCCGACCGCCGCCTCTCCGCCGACCGCCAAGGTCAGAATGAGGGCCTATGTTTCCCTGGGAAATGGATATGCGGATCAAGTCGCAAGGTTTTGCGCATTGAACTGTATATTGCTCAGGGATGAGTGGAGCTTGATAAGTGAGCCAGAACTTGAGCAAAGTGAAGTTTTTGCCTTAAAAGTCATAGATACAATGGATGAATTGAAAGCCTTACAGAATGGTGTCAGTGAGGACGAAAAACTCTCATGGACCAAATCACAATGCGTAAAGAGACTAGATGACTTGTGGGTTTCAAATGAGGGAAAATTTGTTCTTCCTAACAGCCTTTTGACTCAGATAGCCAGATTTTACCATGGACAAGCTCATCTTGGGAGGGATGCCATGATTAGACTGTTCAAAACTGATTGGTTTAACCCCAAATTCCGCCAAGTTGCTGAAGCAGTTTGCCATCGTTGCGTCATTTGCCAGCAGATGAACGCAGGGAAGGGAACAGTAGTAAATTTGAGCCACATTGGAAGGGCAGGGGGTCCCTTCAGCAGGATGCAAATGGACTTCATTGAGATGCCTGTGCATGGAGGCTTGAAGTATGTGTTGGTGGTTGTGTGCATTTTTAGTCACTGGATTGAAGCATACCCTACACGCAGAAATGACAGTCTCACAGTTGCAAAATTACTCTTGAGAGAGCTAATACCACGATTCGGATTCCCGATCTCTTTAGAATCAGATAGGGGAAGTCACTTCAATAACGAAGTAATAAAATTACTTTGTGCAGCGCTGAACATTGAGCAAAAGTTACATTGTAGCTATCGTCCTGAAGCCTCAGGTCTAGTGGAACAGATGAATGGCACACTGAAATCAAGAATGGCGAAAATATGTGCATCAACAAATTTAAAATGGCCTGACGCATTGCCTTTGGTGTTAATGTCAATGAGAAACACCCCTGACAGAAAGACTGGATTGTCCCCGCACGAGATTCTCATGGGCAGAGCCATGAGACTCCCTGCAGTTCCTGCGAATGCTCTTTTGAATATTACAGATGATATGGTGTTAGACTACTGCAAAGGTCTAGCTGACGTGGTTCGCTCTTTCTCTCACCAGGTGGAGGCAACCACCTTGCCACCGATCCAAGGTCCGGGACACGCCCTGAAAGCAGGTGACTGGGTCGTGATAAAGAAGCACGTGAGGAAGTCGTGTCTGGAACCCCGTTGGAAAGGACCTTTTCAAGTGATTCTGACAACTACCACCGCAGTGAAGTGTGCGGGAGTTCCCAACTGGATTCACGCCAGTCACACAAAGAGGGTGTCGTGCCCTACAGAAGAGGAAGTTGAAGCGTTGAAATTACCAGTGTCTGGTGACAAAGCAACAAGTGCTGAAGAAAAGCAAAAGGGAACAAGAAGCGAGCAAATAGAAATAGAGGAAGAAGGAATATTTTCTGAAAACGAAGCAGCCGATTCACTTGGGGAAGACCAAGGAGGAGCTTCGGAGAGTGACGAAGGTCCTGAAGGTGACAAAGAGCCTGAAAAAGCTGAAGGCAACAAAGAGCCTGAAGCAGGTAACGGTAACGAAGGGCTCGAGACAAGTGAAGAAGCAGGAGAGCCTGATCAGAGGAGGGCTTTCCCAGAAGCAGACGATACAAGAAAAGAAAAGGAGAATCTGATTGACCTCCCTGAGGGAGAAGATAAGACAGGTCAGAACGAAGCTGTTCAAACTCCTTCGGAAGAACTTGCAGGTCCCTCAAGCGGACTCAGTGCGAAAAGAAGACAGAGCGTATCACCAGTAAAATTGAGGATCAGAGAAGCACAGACCGACAGTGAAGGACCAAAGGTGAAAGAGAAAAGGAAGGAAGTGTCTATCGAAGTACCAGCACCAAGCGAGGAGGGAGATTGACCAAAGAAGAAAGTACCAGTGAAAGAGAGTCAAAAAGAGATGCAAAATTGAAGCGAAGGAGAATACCAAGCAAAAGGTATTCTGGTCCGGAGTGGGCGTATTTGGCCACTAACGATTGGTCAGACGAATTCGTATCCCTTAGTCTCGAAAACGAAGAAACAGAACTTCAATTTGGAAATAAAAACTTCATGGACTCTGTCGATTGAGGCAATTGATAACCTGATTATTGACTTTTCAACCCGGCTAAGACATTGTTAACTTGATTGACTTTGAAACCGATTTTGAGACAACGCTGCTAACCGATAAGAGACTAAACTGCTAAAGAAAACTGCGTGAACATTGAACTCGTTCAGCTTTGTAAAAATCTGCAAATACGCTTTGATAGAGTGTCCTCAACTTTCTGATTCTATACCGATCATGACTAGCTGCATTATACAGGGCCATAGAATGAGGTGTTGTAAATACATGTGTATAGGTCTATTAATTGCATGTGTACTAATAATTGTAGTGGTAATTCTGGGAATGCATGGTAACAGTGAGAATGAGACTAATGCTACGCCTACTTCTAAACCTATTATTGTCACTGAACTAACAGCTTTAAAGAGACTCGAACAAGACGAGAGACACTTGCATGATAAGAAAGAACTTTCATCTAACGTTTTCTATCGCTTGCTGAGTGAGTATGTTGAGACCATGGATGCGAAAGACTGTTATGTGTGTACACAGATACCTACCTCGGTAGTGGAAGGGGTAACGTATCACAGCATGCCGCTTACATATGGAATTACATGTAGTATTATAGCGTCTAGATTTTATGATCAAACGAACATTCACTATTTTTACATAAATTATGATGTCACTTTTGCGTATGTCCCCATAATTTTGCATCTGAGTAAAATATCCAAAGATTGGAATGCTAAATTAATGAGAGAATTTTTCGAACCAATTGCGCCTTTTCACACAGCTCACGCTCATAGGGAAAATCTTACATGCTTGCTTTCACCAGTAGAAATTAGTTTCTTAGATCGTACTGATGATAGGAGAAGTGAAATGAAAGAGAAATTAGAAATGGAATTACACCAAAGAACATATGTAGATAATTATGCTTTTGCTGCAATAAAGACACAAGGGAAAATAGCTTTAGACACAATGCACGTAGGGAAATTTTGTATATATAGAGCTCAATCATATTATGACACAGTTTTTGTGGGAACGAGTGAATGCAAACATACTTACGCATTTAAATCTAAATGGACATTCATGCTGAACGGACAAGACCCAATTATTCCTGGAATATATTACATTTGTGGACTCAATGCCTATTATCGTCTTCCTAGAGGATGGTATGGGAGATGTTATTTGGGAATAGTGTTCCCAAAAGTTTACCAACTAGACGACTTAAAGAACTTTCCTCAGCTGTCACAATCACATCATGCTCAGAAAAGAGAGACAGCTTCTGGTGTGGTAGGAGATATATTTGGAGCATTGATTCCTTCAGTGGGAGTCATATTGAATTCAATCAAAATACGAAAGTTGTCTACTATTGTGGATAACATGCTGACAACATTTTCAGGAGCTATAATCCTGATGGATGCTGAACTTGCTGCGGAAAGAGCTATGACTCTTCAAAATCGGCTTGCCTTAGACATCCTTTTAGCAAAGGATGGCGGCGTTTGCAAAATGCTTGGTACGCGTCACTGTTGTACCTATATACCAGACAGTAGTGGAAAGATTAGAACAATGCTTACAAACTTAACCAAGGAAAGCGTAGATTTAAAGGAACTGAAAGAACCCGGAGTTTGGGAGAAAGTTGGAAAAGGATTTGCTTCAGTGGGAAATTGGCTCAGCAACGTTTGGAGCGGACTATTATTAAAAATAATAAAGGGAATATTGATAGTAATAATTTGTATATTAGGCCCATGGGGAATATGGAAAATTATAAAATTATTAAAAGCAAGAAGAGAAAGAAAAAGAGAAGAAAAAGAATTGGCTAAAATGGTAGCGATATATAGGGAGAAATCAAAAGGGACTAAAAGAAAAAGGGAATTGACTGACGTGCCAAATTAATATACAACATTTTAATGGAATAAAATTTGTTGGAAAATTTGATGTGATGACATAATTAGTCATCAGAGGAGGGATTGATGACGCAGAAAAAGAGGGTCCTATATATATTCACGCGTGTGTTGCATAATCGAACTATATAACCTAGTGTGATGTTAGTAAATGAAATAATGTACGAGGGAAAATGTGCCCTCGGAGTAGTTCGCCATCATTGTAATCGAGCTTTATTAATCACGAAGTATTGAAAACGTAGTAATCTGTTATAATTGCGACTGTATGCCATGATTTTCGTGTTTAAAACTGTTTGGCTTAGCTTAAATTTAGTAGAGGCTTTGGCCTAGTTGCCTGGCCTCAAATTCTAACTGCGTGGTTTTCACTGAACTAATGAAACATGTATTCTTGCTTGAAGTTGTATTTTTCCAGTAGAGACGAGTAATGCACTTATCTTCAAGGTTCTGTACCAGGCCGGTTTCTTCCCCTTTGATACAAGGTCAGTCTCAGCAGGTGCGGACAATGGAGGTACAGATAGTTAAATAATTGGCAAACCATGTAACAATTTGTGTTCCAAGGCTCCAAGGACAGTCTATGCATAAATGAGAGCTAGTAAAAAGACATTTTTGATTGGTCAATTTGAAGCCAACCTATGAAACCTCCAATGGAGGAACCTGCAGAATTTGGAATGTTTCTTACTTAAACCTACTGAACAAAGAGAAGTCAGCCATTTTTCCTCGATGCCAGCTTGAAGCCTGATGCCAGACTCCATTTTGGTCGACACCCTGATGCCCTCTTCTCTATCTGAGAGAAAGAGACTTTGAGAATTCTCACCCTAGAGACTTTAACTTTGATTTGCCCCTTCTTGCCCATGCGATAACTTTGCCCCATTCTCCTTGCCGCTGCAAGGAAACTTGCCCTTAACTTTGCCCCTTTTAACTTGCCCATGCTGATCGAACCGGGACCTGAAGGACGAAGACATTCTTGAATGCTGTTTGTATTTGGTAAATATGAAAGGATAAATGTATTATGCATTGTGTTTTTCCTTTTAGGTACCAACTGCTATTTTGATAGAGCCCAAGCTAGGAGTTTTCCAAATTGGTGTTGATTAAATACGTTTTGCATGAAGTCCCACATGCCAATGCTAATTAGAGGTTAGTTGAGGGTTTCATTCGATGCACCATGTTAAATTGAAATCTTGTTATGCTGACCAAATGTATGAAATCAGTCAAATACAACTAGTCTTATTAGTGATTTGCATTGCTATAACTGAATGTATTATTGTTCAGATCTTGCGTAGATTGCGTTTCTTCCACCGTAATGGACAGCTAGTAATGTTCATATACATGTATCATTTGGCTTTGAGACAAATATATATCGTGTTGGCTTTGTTAATATAGAGAAATAAATTCACTAACTTTTAATAAACTGGTGTGGTTATTCATGACTGAAAGGTCATGGTGCGCCGAAATACCAACTGTTATTGATTTCTGATGTGCTATATCGATCTAATATTGAGCATTGATTACTGATTACTATAGTTATTGATTATTGATTTGAACGACTCGACTATTCTCGAATGAGGAGAGCCCGACTCGGTTAAAAGATTCACCGACCTCCAACGTGTCCAGATGCAGGTAATTTATAAGGGCTGGACGCGTTATCAACAGTTTTCTCTCACGCGCCAGAAGTCCATGATTTGCATAGTACACTGTCTGCTCCGTGAGGGTGTACACCGTAGATCCAGGAGGGCAGGACGCGCGGCAGATTTTTTGCGTGTCCACAAGGGAAAACTGCAATACAACGAAACAAAATCAGAGCCATTTATATGTACAATCATTCGGGTGCATAAGGTCCCTCAGACCCCTTAGCGCGGTACCATTCCACCTGCTGCTCTAACGATAGCTAAGACACTCACCCCGCCGTGGTAGACAAAACAGTTATATCCCATGATGCAAGTCGCATTTTAAATCACTTTGTTTGCCTGTATTGTTTCAATAACGCTTGTGGATGAGATGCCTGAGGTTGTTCAGCAAAACTCAGTAGATTTATGTGCTCTGCCACCCCACATGTCCTTCACCCCAGCACCAAAATAAGCAAGAGTTATTCACTCTATTATTCATATGGTTGAAGAGAGAGTGATCACGCAGGAGTGCCTTAAACACCCTGCGTTAGCAGCTACAGCGGGAGTCGGGTGGCCAGCTGGCTTGGAGGCAAATTCAGGAGACTGTAAAAAAGATGAGGACAAAGGGTCAAAACACAGGCCAAAAGGGGTGCGGCCATACCCCACTGGTTTACCAATTAATTTATTTTCAATTTTTTTTATACCCACTGTTTATCCACTGTGCTGTGTAAAAAATTGCCTCTAGGTATGCTATATTCAGATGGTGCATTATGTCTTTCTTCAATAGTAAGTTGATGCTATTGAGCACGTTGTCAGGGGCATCACTCCTACCCAAATATACCAAATCTTTCTTGAAGAGAACAGCAACATTTTGATTATGTTTTAAAAAATTTCCATCCACCTGGCAAAAAGTTTGGGAAACATTAAGTGATTTTTTTCAACTTCTGCTATGTGAGACAAGTTGAATAAACACATCTGGCTCACGCGACCTTCCTCTTGAGGTCACACCTAACAAAAATAATGAGGCAGAGTAGATGAAGTGGGTGAAAGTATCACACCAAAAATCAAGATGTGAGGTACCCACAACTTGCCTGTAGTTTTACAGCACCAAAGGCCCGACTGCTGCATTAGAGTGTGTGTCAGGAACTCTATAGTCATCTCAGAACTGGGAGCCCGGCAGAGAATTAAATAGCAGGATGAAGTCAAGATCAGATGGATCAATCCCTGCAACTGACTCAAAGGGTCATTGCTAAGAACCGGACAAATAAGAAAGAAAAGAACAAGGTGGAAAGTTTTCTAAAATCCGATAGACACTCTTTGAGTAGTGGAAAGTATTGCTTACCTGAAGAGTAGTATTCAGAGGCCAGAAACAAAAGAAGTACTGTCAAATGGGTGAATAAGTAGCACCCTTCCACCCTAGCAAACTCTGCTGGTGCGATGGTCCATTGGTAGTGCTTGTGGAAGGCGAGAAGAGGCTGGGCCCCTTAGAATATTTAGCCCTGGGCAATTGCCTACTCTGACCAAGTCTTAAAATGTCTCTGCAGTTGAGCCAAGCCTGAACCAGCGGTCTGGCTCATCCCTTCGTGCCAACAACATACAGAACCTTCAAAATATTTGGAATGCAAATTACACAACAAACAAAATATAAGAACATGACTTTAACCCCTTAACTGCTAGGCCTTTTCCCCCCAGTGCTGAGCCCTTTTTTGGCTATTTGAGGTAGTTCACGCTTAGGGCTCGATAACATTTTTTCCACATAAGGTATCTGCGCCAAATTTGCATTCTTTTTAGGGTTTGTGGATTCACCTGGAGGAGACCGAGAAAATAGGCAAAATATTGCAACATTTTGAGTTTTTTTCAGTAAAATATGCTCCAGACAAAAGAGGCTGTTATTGTAGCCTAAATATGGCATCCACAAACGATTTGCTGTACTAAAGTTACCATCTTCCCAGCTTTAAGGAACATGCAGAGCCGAATCCAAAAACCTAATTTTGTACCACAATTTTGGCATTTTTCTAAGCGGTAGCATCTTTTTTCCTATTTTTTAGGCTCTCAACCTACTTTCGGTTTGTGGTGGAAACCAGTGTGAAACCCCTGGATGATCTAGAAGAGCTATAGATTTATAGAAAGTAGACAAAATTCTGAATTCAGCAACTGGTCATATGTGTAGATCCCTCAAGGTTTTGCAAAGGAAAATAACTGTGGAAATAAAGAAGTGTTAAAAATGAGGAGGAAAAAATGGGCATTTGTGGCAAAATTTTCATTTGTAACTTTTTGTCACGATGGCCAATTGACAAAACCAATATACCATCATGTCAAATAGACCCTTCTGATTGCAGGGATTTATAGGCTCTGTACGTTCTCAAAGAACCCAAGGTTCCCAGAGCCAACAACTGAGGTGCACCATACAATGGTTTTTCATTGAGTATAAATTCTTACAGCGAAATAATCAGAGTGAAAAATGGGTATCAAGGAAACTTATGTATTTCTGAAATGGGCACAAGATATGGAGTTTAGGAGCAGTGGTCATTTCTACATCTCTGAATTTGTGGGTACCCATACTAGCGTATGGTTTAGAGGGTATGTTTCAAAATGTAATCTTTGTTACGCACTGGCTTACATTTGAAAGGCACAAATGCAGCAAAATCTTATACATTATAACAAACGTTCTATTATTCAATGCTTCCACAAGTCTCTCAATAGAAATGGTACCTCACTTTTGTGGGTAGGCCCAGTGCCCATGTCAGGAACCGGCCCAAAACAAAACATGGACACATCACATAATTCAATCGAAAACTGGTCCCTTTTTCCCCAATGTGAGTAGCTCGAGATTTTGGACCCCAGTTCAGCCAGCACCTAGGGAAACCTAGCCAACCTGTACATTTTTGAAAGCTAGACACCTAGGGAGATCCAGTGTAGGCTGACTTGTGTGGCTTACACCATGTTTTTTTTTTACCCAGAATCCCTTGCAAACCTCAAACTTTGTCTAAAAAACACAGTTTCCTCACATTTCTGTGATGAAAAGTTCTGTAATCTGTTGGGAGCCACAAACTTCCTTCCACCCAGCATTCCCCCAGGTCTCTCAATAAAAATGGTACCTCACTTGTGTAAGTAAACCTAGTGCCTGCGACAGGAAACTTCACAAAACGCAACATGGACGCATCACATTTTTCCATCGAAAACTGGCCAAATTTATTCCAGTGTGGGTAGCTCAAGATTTTGGACCCTAGCTCAGCCAGCACTTAGAGATACCTAGCCAGCCTGTACGTTTTTTAAAACGAGACACCTAGGGGTATCCAGAGTGGGCTGACTTGTGGGGCTCACACCTCAATTTTTTATCCATTTTTTATCCCTTGCAAACCTCAAACTATGTCTAAAAAACACACTTTCCTCATATTTTGTGATGAAAAGTTCTGTAATCTGTGGGAAGCCACAAACTTCCTTTCACCCGGCAGTCCCCCAGGTCTCCCGATAAAAATGGTGTCTCACTTGTGTGGTTACACCTAGTGCCTGTGACAGGAAACATCCCAAAATGCAACATAGAAGCCTCACATTTTTACACCGAAATATGGTTATTTTTGTTTCCAATGTGGGTAGCTCAAGATTTTGGCCCCTAGCTCAGTCAGCACCTATGGAAACCCAGCTAACCTGTACAGTTTTGAAAACTAGATACCTCAGAGTATCCAGGGTGGGTTGACTTGCATGGCTCTCACCAGAATCCCTTGCAAGCCTCAAACTGTGACCGAAAAACACATTTTCCTCAGATTTATGTGATGGAAAGTTTTGGAATCTGCAGGCAGTCACAAATTGCCTACCACCCAGCATTCCCCCCCAGGTCTTCTGATAAAAATGGTACCTCACTTCTGTGGGTGGCCAAGTGCCCACGTTCAGGGCAGGGCCCAAAACATATTGTGGTGATTATGATAACAATGGTGAGTGTACTAATTAGTCCTGGGATAGGCAACCTTGTAGGGAAACCTACCAAATGAGAAATATCTGAAAAGTAGACATCAAGGGAAGTTCAGGGAGGCATCACTTGTGTGTATCCCCAAAGTTTTCTTATCCAGAATACTCTTCAAAGGTGAAACATTGAAAAACCCCCACTATTTTTCCTTTCATTTCTGTGACGCAAACTACAGGAATGTGCAGGGATCGATAAACGTTCTACTGCTAACCGTGAGCAAGGCTACAGCCAAAACACATTGGTGAAGCCTTTCCATTAAATTCTGTATGGGCACCTGCCTTTGGAGTTCATGTTATCCTTTATTACCTGGAGGAGATATATATATATATATATATATATATATATATATATATATATATATATATAAGAGAGAGAAATTGTTTTCCCTCTACATAGAGTCTCTCTCTCTCTCTCTCTCTCTCTCTATATATATATATATATATATATATATATATATATATATATATATATATATATATATATATATATTTTCTATATATATATATAGAGAGAGAGAGAAAGAGAGCGCACAAGAGATCCCATTTTTATGGTATATATATATATATATATATAGAGAGAGAGAGAGAGAGAGAGAGAGAGAGACAGAGACAGATCATTTTTTCTAATGGTTTTCCTGGGGGGCAATCGTGGCTCCCAGGGAAACCACACATCTATGAAAAAAATAAATTAGCCCCCACACGGGGTCAGCCCTGCTCACTGCGACCCCCTGCCAATTTCGTTTTTTAATTTTTTTAAAACTTTTAATCCCTGGGTGGGTGATGGAGCCCCCCAGGGGTAAACCAGCAAATTATTCTTAAAAAATGCTCCCGGGGACCAGCCCAAGTCAACGAGGGCCGACCACCCAGATGTAATCCCTGGCATCTAGTGGGGTTTCCTGCCCATGGAATGCAGTGCTGCAGTGATCCACGGCCAGGAAACCCTTTCAGGAAGGCCTAGTTTGAAAGGAGATAGTCTCCCCTTTCAAACGAGGCCTCCCTGAAAGCTGGGCATGCCTTTTTGGGTCTGTTTTCCCCACCAGAGTAGAAAGCTGCCTTACCTAAGGTCTCTGCTCCGGTGGGGAAAACAAATGTGACATATGGTCAGGTCATGGGGTGGGGGGGTGGAGACACAGAAGCTCTTCCGTGTTTCCTTAGAGCTTTTTTTTAATAAAAAAAAATACTCTGGTGTAGAGCACCTGAGGATTATTCAAAGCCCTCCCTGGTGACGGCCAATGTTCGTGAACCACACCAGGGAGTGTGTGCAAGTCACATGCACCAAAGGAGTTAAAATGTAGAAAGTGGTTTTTTTAACACATGTGGTTCAATTTTGTATATTAGATCACAACATTGCATTGTCATTTTTTAATTTGTTTCTAAATATGAACTTTAAAGCATTTATTAAACCTCTTTTCTGACAAAGCCATGAGTGAACAAAGCACATGCATTGTCAGGTGTCCCTTATGTCATGGCCAATATTATTTTTTATGGATGGAGGAACAATCCAGGCCATTAAAGCATACACAAGTTAGTTTTTACATATAATCCATCTTGAACTGAATTATTTGAATATGCTCTCAAATGTCACTATCAAGTAAACTAGACACAAGAAGTAACTTGATTTGACTGGGATCACACAATTTAGTCATGCAGGTGAGCCAGGATTTGAACCCATGTTTCCAGGTTGCACATAGTGCAATTAAGCAACTGCCTAGATTACTTTCTTCTTCTCAACCCCCTTTAGTACAATGTTTTGATGAAAAGTACACTATGTTAATTAAATACAGATTACAGATCACAGATCAATTTAACACAATGTCTAAAAAAGGTACATACTGAAGGTAAAGGGCTGAGGGACAACATATGCTAACATCACTGGCTTACTAAATGGACAAAGGGCATTAAAAGAATTATGGCTATTGTGACCCTGGGTGTAGTGGGGTGGGGGGTGTGACGGTAGAGGCAGAATCAAAGGTGTGACTATAAAGAACAACATATTCTGTGACTATTTTTGATCTTTCACCATCGGGTAACTGCATATATAATAATACAAACCTTAAATGAAAAATAAATGCAAGTTTAAAAAAAATAATGGGAATACACTACTTTATGTTATGAAATCTCTGTTGGTTAATATAATCACTGCTGATGTATGTGTGTGCAGCCAGAAGCCCCTAGAGCTGAATTCTGTTTGGTTCAGTAGGGAAGAGTGATGTGTATTTTTAGAGCTAGGAGATCCCTGCCCGTCACAGAAAGCACTCCAAATTAAGTAATTATTTTATATTTTCATTACATACAGTATATGATAGGCTTCCCGAAAATGTGGACCTAAATGTACGTTAAAGACAAAAGATTTTTTCACAGTGTAGATTTTAGTAATATTGAGATTTTACCTAGTGAAAAAAGATTTACAGCTCTTCCTTAAAAGCACACACTCCACAGCTATGCTTGGAATATCCCTAAATTCCCATAAAAAAAGAATACATCTTTGTCAAGGAAGTTTAAAGTGTCTCTATCAATTAACGCCACCTCTACTGCCTTCCAGTCAGCCTTTATATTTGCAGATTAACCTCCTGCACAGATGACAATTCTTTTCAGGCAGATCAAAATTCTGTCGAGAAGGCTTCTTTCCTGTTTATGTGTTTGCCCTCACTCAAGATCACAGCACAGGCGACTTTCCACTTCAGACTGTAACATTGGTCTTTTAGGACAAAGGGTAAAATTACAGACAAATGCCGTCTGTTGAAATCTCTGTAATGGACAACAGACATTAGGGTAAATTCATGGACAGTCCGTGAAGATTACGGACAAGTGAACACCATAAGCGGGTGTTCTTTATGCCCCTATTCTGTCTGCAACAAGACAGAAAAAAAGCTCATAAGAATGATGGGTTGATGGAAAAAAGAGAAGGGTGGACGATTGAAAGGAAGGAAGGGTCAAAAAAAGGTAAGGAGGGTCATAGGAAGGATGGATCCACAAAAAGAGGGTTGATGGATGAGGTAATGGATGAGTGGGTTAAAGGATAAGTGAATGGATGGGTGGCTGGACGCTTGAAAGGATGGCACAGTATAGGGAAATCTGAGAGGATGGATGGATAGATGGATAAATGATAGAATGATGGATGAATTTTCTGATGGATGGGTAAGTCAAAGGATGACAGTACAGATGGCTACAGGTATGGATGTATGCATGCATAGATTATGGTTGTGGGAACTGATGGATGGATTGGCCAATGAATGATTTAAATGGTGAAAGTTTGAATGATGGATGAGAGAATAAATGGATAATAGTAAGTAAAAGTGAAGTGGTGGATATCAGTGGATGGATGGAAGGGTGAAAGGATGAATAGAGAAAGAGTTGATGGAAGATACAAGTGAGATCTTCTAGGGAAGGTTGGGCTCACTTGCTTGGTGTCATCTGAGCTTTGGTTTATAGTAGGGTGTATTTCATTTTCTGGCTACTCTCTTGTGATCCTCATCCCAGTGGTTGTTAGAGTGCTTACGAGCCAACATACTAACAGGGAGAACTGAGACAAGGATCTGGCTTGGGCTCTAAGAGCCCATTCACGAGCCGAGCCCTGAAAAATAGTACGCACCTAAATTATGTAACAGACATCATGAGAATATGATAGTATCTTTAAAATTTAATCAGTATTTCTTTAAAATGCAGAAGTGTTTCACCTTAATACATCAGATTATTTTTGTACACCACACAATGCTGCAATATGTGATAAGGAAGAAAAGGGAAGCTTTGTAAAATAAAATATATGCTTAGGGTCACAAAAGTTTGTCAACCGGGGAAGCCAGGACTGGTCCTAGGTTTTCGGATTAACACTATATAATTCAACCACTAGATGGCTAACTCTTTCTCTTCTGTTAAAAATAACAATGTTTTATGCTTTGTTTTTAATTCTTGCCACATGATGGTAGAGTGGGTAGCAGACAGAAGCCATATTAAAGCTTGGCTCGTTTCGGACTTGAGGGTCCAAGAGGACCTTGAACTGAGCCAGGACGCTATTGAGAGCTAGAAGTGGCTTGCCCAGCTCTAGTGCTTACCAGTTGTTGAATATATTTCTTATCTGTAATCCTCAACACCCAAAGCCAAAGTCGTTCCCATTCCAGTCCATACTTTGTGAGGAAGGTCTGCCTCCTCCACATAGTTTTACAATGGAAGGACCCTTCCTACCTTCACTAAAAGGTCCTTCCTGCTTCAACACATTGCTTTATTAACAAGCTGTATTGAGGAATTAAAGAAGCTGTATTGAGGAATTAAAGAACCCTGGGAGGAAAGTAAAGAGAAGGGGATTTTAGACTGGGATGGGGATGACTACAGTTTTGGGTAATGAAGGTTACTGGTTAGTAATATGTTCATAACCCCCAAACCCATCCTCCCCATACCAGTTTCAAGTAACAGCCTACTCAATTGAATACCATAACACTTGAATCTTTAACGAGTAACATGGTATAAGCACAATACATTACTGTTCATAACATAGCTGATTTTAGAATTCTAACACCAACATTTGTAGACTCATCCAACTCCAGCCTATAATGTTTAACAAAAGTATTTTCAGATGACCATGTCGCTGCATTATATATCTACACCAGGGAGACCCTATTTGCCCCTGCCCACGTAGATGGAACCCATTTCCTGGAGCTATCTTGAACAGATCCCAGGACTTGTAGATGCCTATTTTGGTAAGCTTTAGTGATAGTTTGACGTTCCCATCTATTAAAAGTGAGAGTGGATGGTTTTCTACCCTAATTTGCTGAACCAAAAGCAAATAAAGGTGAATTGCACTTCCTCAACCCCTTTATTTTTTCGATGTAAATGAGTAATGCTCTTTTAATATCCAGACTTAGGGGAACATCCTCTTCACCCACAGCCCTAAAGACTTGAAGAACTATTTATTAAATTTTACGAACTTGGGAATTAACTTTGGGCTGTATTTTCGGGTCGAGCTTTAGAACTGCTGTGTCTGGATAAAATCTGACATAAGGGTAACAGCCTAAGAGACTAAGAGCCCGATTTATATGTTGGCAGATAAGAAACAGAGTCCCCTCCCTGCCAACGTTATGATCTGCCCACCCAACTTAGAACCAAGCGAACCGAGGTTTGAGGACGCAAGAGACTACTTTGTCTCTGCGCCCTGGTCAAACCCCTCCAGCGGCACAACAAACTAAAGGCCATTAGAGGTTTTGCCACTTTTCAATGCCCATCACTGCCAGGAAAAACCTGGGGGTGAGTGGCTTTGGAAAGTGCTTAATACCCCCTTGCCACGGGCGAAAACTCCCATGGTGAGAGGGACATTGTTTTTTTGTTTTTTTCAAAAAGAAAATCCCACTTTAGGATTTTGTTTTTGAAAATAAAAAAAAATACTTTGTAATTTTGCCATCAGCCTCCATCATGTTGATGAAGCCATATGGGAAACTTACAATGCATTGACAGGAACCTCCATGCCGGGATTCCTACAAGTCCTAAAAAATCTCCACTGGGCCAGCAGTCATTTCTGAATTTGGGTGGTGGCACATGCATCTGGGCAACAGAGTTTTTTACTATGTTGCCCTGGCGGAGAGTAGGCCACCTGCCAAATTAGAAATCAGACCCTATGAGTGCTCCCAGCACCCCTACTCTTCTGGCTTATGTGACAGCCACCAAGAAATCCACCTTACCAGTTAGCCACTGTAATGACACCAAATTTAAGGGCTCAAAAGCAAGGCATTGGACACCTTTTAGTAAGGTAGACAAATCCAATGGAGTAACTGCTGGGGTTTGAACCGGCCTCTTAAGCCTGAACCTTTTCAGTTTCCTCTTTACTAAAGGTGCTACTAATGAAAAATCCAAAACCATGTCCCCAAAATGTCTGACTGCTGCCCATTGTTCAGTCAATGATGAAGGAGATAAACCTTTTTGAAAACACTCTTCTAAACATTGTAAAACATTTGAAGTGTCACAACAGGGGTAACTAAACCATTTCCATGCACCATTTTTCAAAGTTACCACAATATTTGTTATAGGCTGAGAGAGTTGAAAGTGTTCTAGAATTTTGGATAGAAGATGCCACATTCTTTCTACAACCTAAAGCCTGTATGCCCTTCTTCTCAGCTTCCATGCTGGGAGATTTAAAACCTGAAGTTTGCCCTTGAGAGGTGAGGAGAAACAATTGGGGCTGAAAACAATGGAAAGTGAAGCACCTACTGAATTGCCAGTTGAGCTAGAATTGGGAACCATATCCTCTTTGGCCAGAAGGGGCTACTACAATCACTGTCACCTTCTCATATCAAACTTTTCGAAGCACTTTGCTGAGAAGGGGAATTAGAGCTTCCTGCCAAGAGAACGGCAGAGCATCCACCCCCAGGCCTGAGATTTCATGGGCTATGTGCAGAATTTCTCCAGTGGAGCATTGGTTGGTGAAGCAAGCAAATCTAACCACAGTTGTCCAAATGTTTCCACTTCTTGGCTAAATGCTTCCTTTCCCAGCTGGAAATTCACTGATGAGGGCAGATTTCTACTCAGCGAATCCACCTGGAAATTTTCCATGCCTGGGATGTATGTCACTGAGAGAGACAAGGTAATCTTCTGCCCAGAGACATATCCTTTTTGCCAGCCTTAGTAATGACTTCATCCTTGTATTGTACCCAACAATATAAGTAATTTTTCGCCAACTGGTTGTGTATTATGTAAGTATGTTGATTGTTCCGAGAGAATGCCAAGTGGGACTGTTCCACTGCTTCCAGTTCCTTGATGTTCGAGGAATAGTTTGATTCTGATGTGGACCAACTGCCTTTCACTTCCCTGCCCCCTAATCCCAATGGCTCACATCTGTCGAGATTACCAGAGGCTCCAAGGGAAGAATAGGCACACCCTTCTGTAAATTCCTGATTTATAACCACCAATTTAGGCTCTGAATCAAAGTCTGGAAAACTGAAATCGTACTCCTGGTTAAATGAGTAACAGGTGACCAAAGGGTGACCAGATGATTAACCAATGGTTTTAGGTGCAGGCGCGCCCAAGGGACCACTGCAGTTGCTGCCAAAATCAGACCTTGAAGTTTTAGAAACGTCCATGTCAATTGTTCCTGATAAGACAGAATGTGCCTCATTGAAGCCAGTAACTCCTGGCTCTTGAGTCCTTTAAGAACACCTCAGCTCTGAGTGTATCGAAGCAGGCTCCTATAAACATTCTTTATTGCAATGGTACCAGCTGTGACTTAGGCGGTCATTCCGACCCTGGCGGTCATGGACCGGCAGGGCCGGGGACCGCGGGATCACCGCCAACAGGCTGGCGGTGCTCCCAAGGGCATTCTGAGCGGTCAGAAACGGAAAACCGGCGGTGTACCGCCGGTTTTCCGCTGCCCTGGGGAATCCTCCATGGCGGCGCAGCTTGCTGCGCCGCCATGGGGATTCCGACCCCCATACCGCCATCCTGTTCCTGCCGGTTTCGGCCGCCAGGAACAGGATGGCGGTATGGGGTGTTGTGGGGCCCCTGGGGGCCCCTGCAGTGCCCATGCCTATGGCATGGGCACTGCAGGGGCCCCCGTAAGAGGGCCCCACCATGATTTTCAGTGTCTGCCATGCAGACACTGAAAATCGCGACGGGTGCAACTGCACCGGTCGCACCCCTTCCACTCCGCGGGCTCCATTCGGAGCCGGCATCCTTGTGGAAGGGTGTTTCCTGCTGGGCTGGCGGGCGGGCTTCTGGCGGTCACTCGCCAGCCCAGCGGGAAACCCAGAATACCCGCGGCGGTCTTGTAACCGCGCAGCGGTATTCTGGCGGCTCCCGCCAGCCCTGCGGATACCGTGGCCGGCGGGAGTCACAATGACCCCCTTAATCTTGTTCAGAAGAAAACTCAGGTCATACAGATATTCAACCACCTTCTCTGGCATCCGGAGGTTGAAGAGGGAAACAAATAGCTAATCTTCTAGATAGAGGCATTCTTTGAATATCCTTTAAATTTAATTTAGACACTACTGGCGCCAGGACGTTTGTAAAAAAGTCTTGGCCAGTACGTCTGCTGAAAGGAAATGCATTTAACTGGAAATGTTTCCCAGCTTCTGAAAACATGAAAAGTGACTGACTGATTTGATGAATAGGGATATGGAAATAAGCATCTTGGAGATCCAATGTAATCATGTAATCCTCTTGCAACATTACAGTAATCACTTCTTGCAACTTGGTCATCATGAATGGGTTTTGCACACAAAATTATTCACTCATTTCCAATCCAGAACTGGGAAATACTCATTTGGGACCAAGAAAAGAATGGAGTAGACTCCTTGTTTCCATTCTGTAATAGGAACTTCTAGTGTTGCTTCTTTTGACAGCAAACTCTCTATTCCTTCTAAAAGGAACTTCTTTTTCACCAGATTCTTATGTATCAGATTCTCTTGAAAATAGGGACTTTTATTTTCTCAAAAGTCTATGAAATAACCACATTGTATATAGACTTGGAAAGAGACTTTGACAGTCTCTTTCCATATATCTTGGAAGCTGAAAAGCCTTGCTCCTACTGATCACAATGATAGTCAGGATTTTTCGCTTTATGACTGAAGCACTTGTAGTCAGGTTTTATCACCTCATGCAGCCCCTCTTTCACAGGCTCAGCCTTGAAAGTGATGTGAAGCCTGCCGCACCGCTTACACCAACTTATTTTAGAAAAAGATTCCCTAACCAAAAAAGTTAGGAGTCTTCTGGTTGGTACCCGCAGCTGAAGATTCTGACCACAAGTAGTCGAAGGTGGCATCCATGAGGAACTTTGCCAATAGTTCCATGTTCCCAAATATGTCTTTGGGATCCCCTTATTGTAGGCATACAAACAGGTACTACAAATCTTTGAGCTGAGTTTGAGCCACATCAGCAGCATGAAGCTGAAGCTGCATAAGAGCATTTCACAGTACTTTCCACATTCTTATCACAGGGATCCATCAACAATGATTCCTTGGAAGCCAGAGAGGTGGAAGAGGCCCTGCTGCAAAGGTTTGAATCAACTTTTGGGTTTTGTGGAAAATTATTGTTTAACTTCTCCAAAGCATATCTCATACGAAGAAACCATGGAACAGTGGATTTGTCAATGCGCCTCTGTTCCTTAAGCATAAAGTTTTAAAAACATAATGGAATGGGAGCTGATCCCCATATTTCTTTTCATTCTGGGAGAAAAACCTTCCCCGGTTGACAGGCTCAAACCCAACACCTATCTAATATGGGTCAGCATTTGCTGAAAAATACTCATTGCGCATATTTCCCTTTTGACCCTGCATCCTGCTCATCGTCAGTAGAACTTGCTACTGCCTGCTGCTTGAAAGCAGGTTCACTTTAAGCAATATTGACAGCTTCCTAAATCAAAGCCTGCAGATCTCCTCTAGAGTGTCACCATTTGTTCCTCCTTCTCCTCATGTTCAACATTGTGCCTCTTTTCTGCTGCTTTGCACTGCTCCATACTAACAGAGAGCAACAATGCTGTAAACGTCCCAAACCAGTCATGAAAGACATGGTTCCAAAAACTAACAGGGTTTCTATGGCAAAAATATCTCATGATGAGAGATCTCCTTGCTTTTGAAAGCCTATGTGCTGTGCCTCATTGATTGTGCGCACTCTAAAAAAAGACTGCCAGAAATGTCAAACTCACCGACTTCGAATGGGAGAGAATGCCGCCCTCTGATCCCCTCTGCATATTACCCCGTAGTCCACCCCTGTACCTGAATGCGGGGACTGAGGAAACTAGTCAAACAATATGTGCTCAATCACTGTGCTATACACAGACATTGGTAAGGTTGCTTAATTAACATATATCCTAACGTAATGTCTTAGCTTTGTGCTCCTGGCCAAAAAGAAATCTGTTGAGGGACCCTTTTATTGAAGGTAGGGGAAGTCTTTCCATTGTATAAATGAAAGACATACCTTATGTTAAGAGTGATTGTGTGGTTTGCTGTAACATAGCCTTATAGCCTGCTGACGAGAGCTACATTGGTTGTTAAAGTCCCTGCACCTGAGTTATTATCAGGGTGAGGGCCTTTAACAACAGGTTTGGCAGAAGGGCTATAATGTCATTAGAACATTACACCCATTAAGAGTAAAATGTTCTAAATTAAAAAGGAAGAAACAGAAAGCAAGCATTGGAATGTTGGAGCAGAATTCGTATACCCGCCATTATAAGCCCAGAGCCACTCCATTGTCTTCAATGGAGCTTTCAATATACAAATGTTCTTATTGACCATAATCTTGCCCATTCAGTTATGGAGGAGGGGGATGCTCCTTTCCAATTAACGGTTATCACCTTTCAACAGTAAGGCATGATAAGTATCCAGTCATAATGTATTACCTTTCTCATTGTGTATGGTCTCAGTCCTAATACCACAATAGCCAGGTTACCTGGGAGGGAATATCTCAGAGTCTTTCTGATGGAGTTCAATGACTCTTTCTAAAATGTTTTTATACAGGGACACGATGAATCCTCCAGATGTGTATTACATCTCTACACCTCCAAACTGTCTCTAAGACCTATTGGTGGAATTTGGGTACATACATTTGTATATACTAGAGGTGATATACCAATTAAACATAATCTTATTCATTGTCTCTCAGCTCTGGAAACATCTCACTGTCCCCACCAGATCCTTTCGTAATGTCTGCCATTGCTCTTTTAACCACTTCGCTGCCAGGCCTTTTCCCCCTCCTGTGCCAGGCCTTTTTTTGCCTATTTGGGGCAGTTCGCGCTTAGGCCCGCATAACTTTTTGTCCACATAAGCTAACCAAGCCAAATTTGCGTCCTTTTTTTCCAACATCCTAGGGATTCTGGAGGTACCCAGACTTTGTGGGTTCCCCTGAAAGAGGCCAAGAAATTAGCCAAAATACAGGGAAAATTTTGTTTTTTTCAAAAAAATTGGAAAAAGTGGCTGCAGAAGAAGGCTTGTGGTTTTTCCCCTGAAAATGGCATCAACAAAGGGTTTGCGGTGCTAAACTCAGCAGCTTCCCAGCTTTCAGGAACAGGCAGACTTGAATCAGAAAACCCAATTTTTCAACACAATTTTGGCATTTTACTGGGGCATACCCCATTTGTGCAATTTTTTGTGCTTTCAGCCTCCTTCCAGTCAGTGACAGGAATGGTCATGAAACCAATGCTGGATCCCAGAAACCTAAACATTTCTGAAAAGTAGACAAAATTCTGAATTCAGCAAGGGGTCATTTGTGTAGATCCTACAAGGGTTTCCTACAGAAAATAACAGCTGAAAAAGAAAAATATTGAAATTGAGGTGAAAAAAACATCAATTTTTCTCTACTTTTTACTCTGTAACTTTTCCCTGCAATGTCAGATTATCGAAAGCAATATACCGTTACGTCTGCTGGACTCCTCTGGTTGCGGGGATATATAGGGTTTGTAGGTTCATCAAGAACCCGAGGAACCCAGAGCCAATAAATGAGCTGCACCCTGCAGTGCGTTTTCATTCTATACCGGGTATACACTAATTCATTTGCTGAAATATAAGGAGTAAAAAATAGCTATCAAGAAAACCTTTGCATTTCCAAAAAGGGCACAAGATAAGGTGTTGAGGAGCAGTGGTTATTTGCACATCTCTGAATTCCGGGGTGACCATAGTAGCACGTGAATTACATGGAATTTCTCAAATAGATGTCTTTTTTACACACACCCCTATATTTGGAAGGAATAAATGTAGAGAAAGACAAGGGGCAATAACACTTGTTTTGCTATTCTATGTTCCCCCAAGTCTCCCAATAAAAATGATACCTCACTTGTTTGGGTAGGCCTAGCGCCCGCGACAGGATATGCCCCAAAACACAACGTGGACACATCACAGAAAACAGAGCTGTTTTTAGCAAAGTGACTACCTGTAGATTTTGGCCTCTAGCTCAGCCGCCACCTAGGGAAACCTACCAAACCTGTGCATTTCTGAAAACTAGAGACCTAGGGGAATCCAAGGAGGGGTGACTTGTGTGGCTCGGACCAGGTTCGGTTACCCAGAATCCTTTGCAAACCTCAAAATTTGGCTAAAAAAAACACATGTTCCTCACATTTCTGTGGCAGAAAGTTCTGGAATCTGAGAGGAGCGACAAATTTCCTTCCACCCAGCATTCCCCCACGTCTCCCGATAAAAATGATACCTCACTTGTGTGGGTAGGCCTAGCGCCCGCGACAGGATATGCCCCAAAACACAACCTGGACACATCACAGAAAACAGAGCTGTTTTTAGCAAAGTGACTACCTGTAGATTTTGGCCTATAGCTCAGCCGCCACCTAGGGAAACCTACCAAACCTGTGCATTTCTGAAAACTAGAGACCTAGGGGAATCCAAGGAGGGGTGACTTGTGTGGCTCGGACCAGGTTCGGTTACCCAGAATCCTTTGCAAACCTCAAAATTTGGCTAAAAAAACACATGTTCCTCACATTTCTGTGGCAGAAAGTTCTGGAATCTGAGAGGAGCCACAAATTTCCTTCCACCTAGCGTTCCCCCACGTCTCCCGATAAAAATGATACCTCACTTGTGTGGGTAGGCCTAGCGCCCGCGACAGGATATGCCCCAAAACACAACGTGGACATATCACAGAAAACAGAGCTGTTTTTAGCAAAGTGACTACCTGTAGATTTTGGCCTCTAGCTCAGCCGCCACCTAGGGAAACGTACCAAACCTGTGCATTTCTGAAAACTAGAGACCTAGGGGGATCCAAGGAGGGGTGACTTGCGGGGCTCGGACCAGGTTCTGTTACCCAGAATCCTTTGCAAACCTCAAAATTTGGCTAAAAAAACACATGTTCCTCACATTTCTGTGGCAGAAAGTTCTGGAATCTGAGAGGAGCCACAAATTTCCTTCCACTCAGCGTTCCCCCACGTCTCCCGATAAAAATGATACCTCACTTGTGTGGGTAGGCCTAGCGCCCGCGACAGGATATGCCCCAAAACACAACGTGGACATATCACAGAAAACAGAGCTGTTTTTAGCAAAGTGACTACCTGTAGATTTTGGCCTCTAGCTCAGCCGCCACCTAGGGAAACCTACCAAACCTATGCATTTCTGAAAACTAGAGACCTAGGGGAATCCAAGGAGGGGTGACTTGTGTGGCTCGGACCAGGTTCTGTTACCCAGAATCCTTTGCAAACCTCAAAATTTGGCTAAAAAAACACATGTTCCTCACATTTCTGTGGCAGAAAGTTCTGGAATCTGAGAGGAGCCACAAATTTCCTTCCACCCAGCGTTCCCCCACGTCTCCCGATAAAAATGATACCTCACTTGTGTGGGTAGGCCTAGCGCCCGCGACAGGATATGCCCCAAAACACAACGTGGACATATCACAGAAAACAGAGCTGTTTTTAGCAAAGTGACTACCTGTAGATTTTGGCCTCTAGCTCAGCCGCCACCTAGGGAAACGTACCAAACCTGTGCATTTCTGAAAACTAGAGACCTAGGGGGATCCAAGGAGGGGTGACTTGCGGGGCTCGGACCAGGTTCTGTTACCCAGAATCCTTTGCAAACCTCAAAATTTGGCTAAAAAAACACATGTTCCTCACATTTCTGTGGCAGAAAGTTCTGGAATCTGAGAGGAGCCACAAATTTCCTTCCACTCAGCGTTCCCCCACGTCTCCCGATAAAAATGATACCTCACTTGTGTGGGTAGGCCTAGCGCCCGCGACAGGATATGCCCCAAAACACAACGTGGACATATCACAGAAAACAGAGCTGTTTTTAGCAAAGTGACTACCTGTAGATTTTGGCCTCTAGCTCAGCCGCCACCTAGGGAAACCTACCAAACCTATGCATTTCTGAAAACTAGAGACCTAGGGGAATCCAAGGAGGGGTGACTTGTGTGGCTCGGACCAGGTTCTGTTACCCAGAATCCTTTGCAAACCTCAAAATTTGGCTAAAAAAACACATGTTCCTCACATTTCTGTGGCAGAAAGTTCTGGAATCTGAGAGGAGCCACAAATTTCCTTCCACCCAGCGTTCCCCCACGTCTCCCGATAAAAATGATACCTCACTTGTGTGGGTAGGCCTAGCGCCCGCGACAGGATATGCCCCAAAACACAACGTGGACATATCACAGAAAACAGAGCTGTTTTTAGCAAAGTGACTACCTGTAGATTTTGGCCTCTAGCTCAGCCGCCACCTAGGGAAACCTACCAAACCTGTGCATTTCTGAAAACTAGAGACCTAGGGGAATCCAAGGAGGGGTGACTTGCGGGGCTCGGACCAGGTTCTGTTACCCAGAATCCTTTGCAAACCTCAAAATTTGGCTAAAAAAACACATGTCCCTCACATTTCTGTGGCAGAAAGTTCTGGAATCTGAGAGGAGCTACAAATTTCCTTCCACCCAGCGTTCCCCCAAGTCTCCCGATAAAAATGATACCTCACTTGCGTGGGTAGGCCTAGCGCCGGCGACAGGAAACACCCCAAAGCGCAACGTGGACACATCCTAAATTTTGGAAAAAAACAGAGGTGTTTTTTGCGAAGTGCCTACCTGTAGATTTTGGCCTCTAGCTCAGCCGGCACCTAGGGAAACCTACCAAACCTGTGCATTTCTGAAAACTAGAGACCTAGGGGAATCCAACGAGGGGTGACTTGCGGGGCTCGGACCAGGTTCTGTTACCCAGAATCCTTTGCAAACCTCAAAATTTGGCTAAAAAAACACATGTTCCTCACATTTCTGTGGCAGAAAGTTCTGGAATCTGAGAGGAGCCACAAATTTCCTTCCACCCAGCGTTCCCCCATGTCTCCCGATAAAAATGATACCTCGCTTGTGTGGGTAGGCCTAGCGCCCGCGACAGGATATGCCCCAAAACACAACGTGGACATATCACAGAAAACAGAGCTGTTTTTAGCAAAGTGACTACCTGTAGATTTTGGCCTCTAGCTCAGCCGCCACCTAGGGAAACCTACCAAACCTATGCATTTCTGAAAACTAGAGACCTAGGGGAATCCAAGGAGGGGTGACTTGTGTGGCTCGGACCAGGTTCTGTTACCCAGAATCCTTTGCAAACCTCAAAATTTGGCTAAAAAAACACATGTTCCTCACATTTCTGTGGCAGAAAGTTCTGGAATCTGAGAGGAGCCACAAATTTCATTCCACCCAGCGTTCCCCCACGTCTCCCGATAAAAATGATACCTCACTTGTGTGGGTAGGCCTAGCGCCCGCGACAGGATATGCCCCAAAACACAACATGGACATATCACAGAAAACAGAGCTGTTTTTAGCAAAGTGACTACCTGTAGATTTTGGCCTCTAGCTCAGCCGCCACCTAGGGAAACCTACCAAACCTGTGCATTTCTGAAAACTAGAGACCTAGGGGAATCCAAGGAGGGGTGACTTGCGGGGCTCGGACCAGGTTCTGTTACCCAGAATCCTTTGCAAACCTCAAAATTTGGCTAAAAAAACACATGTTCCTCACATTTCTGTGGCAGAAAGTTCTGGAATCTGAGAGGAGCCACAAATTTCCTTCCACCCAGCGTTCCCCCACGTCTCCCGATAAAAATGATACCTCACTTGTGTGGGTAGGCCTAGCGCCCGCGACAGGATATGCCCCAAAACACAACGTGGACATATCACAGAAAACAGAGCTGTTTTTAGCAAAGTGACTACCTGTAGATTTTGGCCTCTAGCTCAGCCGCCACCTAAGGAAACCTACCAAACCTGTGCATTTCTGAAAACTAGAGACCTAGGGGAATCCAAGGAGGGGTGACTTGCGGGGCTCGGACCAGGTTCTGTTACCCAGAATCCTTTGCAAACCTCAAAATTTGGCTAAAAAAACACATGTTCCTCACATTTCTGTGGCAGAAAGTTCTGGAATCTGAGAGGAGCCACAAATTTCCTTCTATCCAGCGTTCCCCCAAGTCTCCCGATAAAAATGATACATCACTTGTGTGGGTAGGACTAGCGCCCACGAAAGGAAAGGGCCCAAAACACAACGTGGACACATCACATTTTTTTATAAAAAGCAGTGCCTACCTGTGGATTTTGGCCTGTAGCTCAGCCGACACCTGAGGAAACCTAGCAAACCAGTGCATTTTTTAAAACTAGAAACCCAGGGGAATCCAAGATGGGGTGACTTGCGGGGCTCTGACCAGGTTATGTTACCCAGAATCCTTTGCAAACATCAAAATTTGGCCCAAAAAACACTTTTTCCTCTCATTTCGGTGACAGAAAGTTCTGGAATCTGAGAGGAGCCACAAATTTCCTTCCACCCAGCGTTCCCCTAAGTCTCTCGATAAAAATGGTACATCACTTCTGTGGGTAGGCCTAGCGCCCACAAAAGGAAATGGCCCAAAACACAACGTGGACACAACATATTTTTTCACAGAAAACAGAGGTGTTTTTTGCAAGGTGCCTACCTGTGGTGTTTGGCCTGTAGCTCAGCCGGCCCCAGGGGGGGGGGGCAGAAATGCCCTAAAATAAATTTGCCCCCCCCAACCCCCACCCTCCCCCGCCGGGAGCGACCCTTGCCTACGGGGTCGCTCCCCCTGCGTGACATTGGCACCAAAAAACAAATCCCCGGTGCCTAGTGGTTTCTGCCCCCTTGGGGGCAGGTTGACCTAAACTCAGCCAATCTGCCCCCAAGGGGGGCAGAAATGGCTTAAATACAATTTGTCCCCCAGGGGAGCGACTTTTGCCTGATGGGTCGCTCCCCATCTCTAAAAAAAAAAAACAAAGAAAAAAAAGAAAAATTCCCCTGGCGCCTAGAGGTTTCTGCCCCCCCCCCCGGGGGCAGATCGGCCTAATAATAGGCCGATCTGCCCCCCGGGGGGGCAGAAATGGCCTAAAATAAATTTGCCCCCCCAACACCCACCCCCCACGGGAGCGACCCTTGCCTACGGGGTCGCTCCCCCTGCGTGACATTGGCGCCAAAAAACAAATCCCCGGTGCCTAGTGGCAGAAATGGTCTAAATACAATTTGCCCCCCCAGGGGAGCGACCCTTGCCTGATGGGTCGCTCCCCATCTCTAAAAAAAGAAACAACAAAAAAAAAAGAACACAAAAAAAAAATTGCCCTGGCGCCTAGAGTGTTCTGCCCCCCCCGGGGGGCAGTTCGGCCTAATAATAGGCCGATCTGTCCCCCGGGGGGGCAGAAATGGCCTAAAATAAATTTGCCCCCCCAACCCCCACCCCCCCCCGGGAGCGACCCTTGCCTACGGGGTCGCTCCCCCTGCGTGACATTGGCGCCAAAAAACAAATCCCCGGTGCCTAGTGGTTTCTGCCCCCTTGGGGGCAGATTGACCTAAAATTGGCCAATCGGCCCCCAGGGGGGCAGAAATGGTCTAAATACAATTTGCCCCCCCAGGGGAGCGACCCTTGCCTGATGGGTCGCTCCCCATCTCTAAAAAAAGAAACAACAAAAAAAAAAACACAAAAAAAAAAATTGCCCTGGCGCCTAGAGTGTTCTGCCCCCCCCCCGGGGGGCAGTTCGGCCTAATAATAGGCCGATCTGTCCCCCGGGGGGGCAGAAATGGCCTAAAAAAAAATTGCCCCCCCAACCCCCACCCCCCCCCCGGGAGCGACCCTTGCCTACGGGGTCGCTCCCCCTGCGTGACATTGGCGCCAAAAAACAAATCCCCGGTGCCTAGTGGTTTCTGCCCCCTTGGGGGCAGATTGACCTAAAATCGGCCAATCTGCCCCCAGGGGGGCAGTAATGGTCTAAATACAATTTGCCCCCCAGGGGAGCGACCCTTGCCTGATGGGTCGCTCCCCATCTCTAAAAAAAAGAAAGAACAAAAAAAAAAACCACACAAAAAAAATTTGCCCTGGCGCCTAGAGGTTTCTTCCCCCCCTGGGGGCAGATCGGCCTAATAATAGGCCGATCTGCCCCCAGGGGGGGCAGAAATGGCCTAAAATAAATTGCCCTCCCCCCCAGGGAGCGACCCTTGCCTAAGGGGTCGCTCCCTTTGCGTGAAATTCACGCAAAGAAAAAACTCCCTGGTGTCTAGTGGTTTCTACCCCCCTTGGGGGCAGATTGGCCTCATCAAAATAGGGGGGGCAGAAAAGGCCTTTTCAAAAAAATGCCCCCCCTGGGAGCGACCCTTGCCCAAGGGGTCGCTCCCTTTGGTCAATTTCAATGAAAAAAAAAAAAATCCCTGGTGTCTAGTGGGGTTTCAAAAGCCGGATTGCAAGCAATCCGGCTTTTGAAACCCTCGGAGGGACTTCAAAGGGAAGGAAATACTTTTCCTTCCCTTTGAAGCCCCTCCGGGCCTCCCAAGTGATTGAAAAAGAAATGCTTTTGCATTTCTTTTTCAATCGCGCTGGAAGCAGAGCTTCCAGCGCGACTAGGGAGGCCCCTGTGACAAATCAGCGCGCGCTCGCGCGCTGACGTCACAGGGGGGGGTGGAGGGGGTCGGGGGTGGAAGGGGAAGGGATTCCCCGGTCAGCCCTGACCTAGGGGGGTGGGGGGGCGGCCCTCGGGAGGAGCGCTAGCGCTTCTCCCGAGGGAAGCATTCAGGACGTAATGGTTACGTCCATGGCGCCACACGGGCGCTGCCATGGACGTAACCATTACGTCCGTGGCGGGGAAGGGGTTAATATTTCTGTGCTTAGTGCTCTGGCCCACTAGACCAGGTACCGCCATCTAGGATAGATTGATGTGAGCCTCTCACAGAACCACATAAATGTTGGACACAAGGCCCATGTTACATCAAATTGTTCAAGACCTTCTCAAATTATGCCAAGTTTCTTATTCCACTATCATAATTAATGGGAGATGGTGCCCAATGACTCAATTGTAAATGATGTAACTGCTCTTCCTCACCGACAGCAAAATGTTTTTTCACTTGACTCAAAGGATTTAAACTCTTCTGTGTGGAACAGGCCCCACAGACATGTGGTAGTCTCTCTCTTTCTTTCTCTCTCTCCAGTTTACAAAGTTGTTCCTCTACCTGAGCCAGAGTGAACTCTTTTTTCGATTACACTTGAGTGAATGGGGATAGAACTGTAGTAAACCAGGGGGTTCTATGCCGCCATGATAGGCTTAGTTATGCCTGAAACACAGGTCACAGCGGGCCTGAATTTCTTGGTAACCACAAGACTGGTCTTCCCATCAATGATCTTTCTATAAGTAGACAGTAGTTTTAGTTTCACACAAGGACAGCATTCAAGTCTACCCTCAGTTGGGCAGCAGGGCAGTAGTTCTCAATGTTGTGCATCAAGTTCCAGTATAACCTGGGCTTCTTGTCACCTTAAATGAAAGCATTGTAAACACTGACTATAGGAACAGAATATCCTGTTTAGGTCTCTGTTCTAGACAGCACATCTGCTGTTTCAAAGAGACATGTTGTATATACTTTGTGGGCTTAAGCCTGCCCATAAGCTTCCTACTTGATGGTTCCATCATCGCTCCCCTAATATTTCTCCCCATTTTTCCATGGCATGCATGCCTCATGCCAATTGCTGTGTTTAACCCTCCCCAAGAGCAGGGACCAATTACTATATCAATCCACTGGTCACCATGTTACCATATGTTTTAGGAACTACTTTTTTGGACTGTTTTTGAGTTGTTAACACTAGCACTCGTGTTTTCAGTCGCTCTGAGCTCCAACAGCCTTGTAAATCTTGTTTTTAAAGCATTCAGAACAGCTTCTATCAGATCTCACTGTCACACGTGGGAAGTTAAAAAAAACGATGATCTCTTGCCCTTCTTCCAGTTCCTGGGAGAAGCATTTTAGCTTCTGGAGAACACATTAGCCATCATTCGTCTGATTTGCATTTAGGATTTTTTAATGTTTGTCGCTTCCTGAGTTTTGGGGGCTTTTTTTTAAATGCTTAAAGCTGTGGCACATGTGTAAATAGGGACTGGTACCCTTCTGCTGTTTTGACTCCTGGAGTTTGCAAAATCAGATTTCTTTGATGAGAAAAACAAAGGAATTGACAGCGAGCAGCGAACATCAAGATCTCTGGTGAGTTGCTTTCGAAACAAAAATAACTTTTCACTCCTCTGCTGTCTCCCTTTAGGGGTGCTTGGTGATCTTTTTCTGGTAGGTTCCCAGGTCTGCCAAATCTTACTGGAGGCTTGAGAAATGGCACACTGTTATTCAACATGCCTTTTTAGCTCTCAACTAGTATTCCATATGAGCGTAGTGCTCGTGTTTTCATTCACTAGGCTCTCCATTTTCTTTTGCCTCTTTCTGCTTCCCATGGCAGAGATCAGAGATCTAAAATTGCCACAGGTTTGTGGCAGGTGTTTGCTCTGTTTTGTTTGTGCTTCTTTTCTTTTGCATGTGATCAGGAAGGGACAGCAGATCGAGTAGAAGCAGACTGGCTTGGTAACGAGTTATCTGGGGGAAGCAGGGGATAGAGGCGAAAGAGATTGTGAAGGAATCAACAGAACTGCCTTGTGAACATCCCAGACATTTTGCTCCAGCGATGATGTCAAACAAGGAACTACCCTGGCAGATAAACTTCCTGGTGCTCGGGCGGGCGGAAGGTCAGCTGCCCGATCAGATGATAAGCACAAAGATCAACACAGAGGTCTCAAGTTACCCATGCCTTATTAGTTTATCTAGGCCAGCTTTGCCCTGTACACTATGGCACCTGTAGATCTGGTTATGCCATTGTAACTTCAGGGCTCCAAGTGTCAGTATGCATAGATAAAACCTGCTCTGTCAATTGTATGTGCAACAGAAGAAACCAGCTTATTTTGTTCTCACCCCATCATATGCATTTTTAGAGTATGGCTCATCTCAAGCAATCTCAGACCTCTCCGCTCAGTTACAAGTGGTGCTCTCACATCTGACCGTTTCTAGGCACAGTGTCCTCCTGCTGTACTTTTTGCATATCCAGGATCGCACGTACAAGAATACAAGGATAAAATATAAATGGGCCACAAAAAGGATTTCAGTTTTCTGTTTTTTACTGATCTTTGCTATAGTGAATACATGCGGAAGACAATAAGTTACTGTAGGAGGCTGGCCTGATTTGTAGTGGGTAACTTGGGTACTTACAACTTATACCAGGTCCAGTTATCCCTTATTAGTGAAATGCAGTAGTGTTCTAGCAGCTTAGGCTGATAGAGATAGCTAGAGCAGAGCAGCTTAGGCTGGACTAGGAGACATGCAAAGCTCATGCAATACCACTTATAGTTACAGAGTACTTATACACAAGTAAAGACCGTACTCAGTGTTACCAAAAATAAAGGTATTTATTTGGGTGACAAAGTACCAAAAATATCTTAGAGGCAATACTCCTTCTGGAGGTAAGTATTATACACAATATATATACTAGACACCAAAATTGGACAAGTAAATAGTCATAGAACAATGCAAACAATAGGAAATGCTATAGAATGCAATGGGAGAAAGTGGGTCTAGTGGCAACACAAACCATATACTAAGAAAGTGGAATGTGAATCACGAATTACCTCCCTAGACAAGTGTAGTGTGTGAGAATCGCTGGGAGAGTAAGAATACAGTAAAAGTAAGTAAAGTACCCCACCCCAGAGCCCAGAAAAGCAGGAGTAAAGTACTACAAGTTTCCATAGGACACACTATACCTAATTTTTGGGATTTTGCAGCAGCCAACCAAGTCTGCAAAGAACAACTGCTGGATTATTGGACCTGAAGACGTGCAAAGGAAGGGGACCAAGTTCAGAAGTCGAAAGAAGTTCCAGGAAGTACAGGAGCCCCTGCCAACCCAGAAGAGGGTGCAAAAGAAGAGTCCACAGTTAGTCAAAGACTGCAGAATTGCACTCTAGGAAGATGCCAGCGGGTTCCTGCATGATGCAAAGGGTGTCCCACGGCCTGAAGATCATTGTAGATGAGATTTTGTGTTGGAAGTCACCAACAAGCCTTGGCTACGCCAAAAGTGCATTATGCGTTAAAATGGCACTGGATGGACCCAGGAGGGACCTGGGGCCTCAACTCTGTGCGGGGAGGAAGAGGGGGCTCTCAGCACTTAATGGAACCCTCAGGATACCAGCCAACACCCCCAGGAGTCGCAAGATCTGGGTTCAAAGGAGGTGCAAAATGCAGTTGATGCAGCACAACAAAAGAAGGTCCCACATCACCGGAGAACAACTCAGCAAGTTGTGCATCACAGGATGGAGTGCCGGGGACCTGGGCCAGGCTGTGCATGAAGGACTTTTGCAAAGAGTGCACTGAGTTCTCAGGAGGCGAAAAAGACACAGTACACAGGAGTACCATCGTTCTCAGGGAAGGCAAGGTCTTACCTCCTCCAAATTGTGTCAGCAGGACCTCAGGACAGTCTATGTTGATGATGTCCACCCTCTGTGTCCTTAGGAGCATGATCATTGCTGTGAGAGGAGCCCCAGGGTACCAGTCCTCGTCTTGGAAGGTGCCTGCTTGGAGCAGGGGAGTGACTCTGTCACTCCACTGGAGATTTCTTTGGTCTTTCTGGTGCAGGATGAAGACAGGGAGTCCCTAGAGTGTGCAACCCGTGGAAACTGTTGCAGTTGATGACTTGGAGCTGAGGTTGCTGAAGAAAAGTGTCTCTTGTAGACACTGTGTTGCAGTTAGAGCGTTTCTTGGAGCAGGCTGCGGTTGATCCGAGCTCAGAAGGGTCTGAAGTTGTTACAGAAGATTTCTGAAGGAAACTTGCAAGCAGAATCTGAAGAGAACCCACAGGAGAGACCCTAAATAGCCGTGAGAGGGGGATTGGCTACCTTATCAGGTAAGGACCTATCAGGAGGGGTCTCTGACGTCACCTGCTGGCACTCGCCACTCAGAGCCCTCCAGATTGCCCCCACACATTGCAAAGCAAGTTGGCTGAAGTCTGGGACACACTGGAGGAGCTCTGGGCACCAACCCTGGGGTGGTGATGGACAGGGGAGTGGTCACTCTCCTTTACTTTGTCCAGTTTCCCGCCAGAGCAGGGGAGAAGGGGTCCCTGAACTGGTGTAGACTGGTTTATGCAAGGAGGGCACCATCTGTGTGTAACACCCTGCTCTCAGAGGAAATGCTTTGTTCTGCCTTCCTGGGACTGGGATGCCCAGACCCCAGGAGGGCAGAACCCTGTCTGTGAGGTGGCAGCAGCTCTAGCTGCAGTGCAAGCCTCAGAGAGCTGGTTTGGCAGTTCTGGGGGTCCATGGTGGAGCCCCCAGGATGCATGGAATTGGCTCCCCAATACCAGGTTTTGAATGGGGGACAATTCCATGATCTTAGACATGTTACATGGCCATATTCGGATTTACCTTTGTGAAGCTACATATAGGTAGTGACCTATATGTAGTGCACGCGTGTAAAGGCGTCCCCGCACTCACAAAGTCTGGACAAAAGGCCCTGAACTATGTGGGGGCACCTTTGCTAGTGCAAGGGTGCCCTCACACTTAGCAACTTTGCACCTAACCTTCAGAAAGTGGAGGATAGACATATAGGTGACTCATAAGTTACTTAAGTGCAGTGAAAATGGCTGTGAAATAGTGTGTGTACTATTTCACGCAGGCTGCAATGGCAGACCTGTGTAAGGGTTTGTCTGAGCTCCCTATGGGTGGCAAAAGAAATTCTGCAACCCATATGGATCTCCTGGAACCCCAGTGCCCTGGGTACCTAGGTACCATATACTAGGGACTTATAAGGGGGGGTCCAGTGTGCCAATTTAATTGGTAAATGAAGTCACTAGCCCACAGTGACAAATTTAAAAGCAGAGAGAGCATAAGCACTGAGGTTCTGGTTAGCAGAGCCTCAGTGACACAGTTTGGCACTACACAGGTATACACATTAGGCCATAAACTATGAGCACTGGAGTCCTTGCTAGCAGGATCCCAGTGACAAAGTAAAAACACACTGACACACACTTACAAACAGGCCAAAAGTGGGGGTAACCATGCTAGAAAGAGGCTACTTTCCCACAGTTACCATGTTTGTATTTAATTTTATAAATGTTAAAATACTAAAATTTGTTTTTTGAGAGACTGTCTGTACTGTCAACCATGACTACCAAGCTCATATCTGTGCAGAATGAAACAACAAGGGTTTACAATAATGGCATTTCCCTAAATAACTAACGAGATTCATGTGTTTGTATTACAATGCTGATGTTTACTGAGAAATCTATTGTACTGCATTTAAAGCTGCGTTATGGTGCTGAAACCTGCCAGGCATCCAATAGTGAGTCTAGCCCTATCAGTTAAATGTGAAAATATACTAGTTGCACCTTCATTTTTTTCATAGAAATGCAACATAAACAAAAATAAACAAAGGTGAAGTGAACAACAAATACATATTGATGACTAGATGTGGAAAATGTTTAAAAATATACATCATAAACATGTGAGCCTTAATTATAACGTTTTAGACATATCTGAAACATGATAAGTTTAGTTTCTCAAATGGAACGTTTGTTGTTTGGTAGTCATGTGATCCTGCCATGAGACGGCCACACACTGACACCAGACTGCAGCCAACCTTCAACGTAGTACTTTACCGTGCTTGGTTGCAAGGGGACACATGACTCTCGTAGGGGAGGTAGAAACAACTGCAGGATGCCATTCACACTTATTTAGCCAATTTCAGGGGGGTTTAGAGGGCAGAGAAGAGAAACAACATTGTCTCACCCCCAGGAAGGCTGCTCCCTCAGCACTGCAGTAGATAGATAACAAGCATTCAACTCCACATAATTGAACACAAAGCCACACATTGAAGTGTCACACAATGCAATAACACACAAATCCACGCTGCATAATTCCTCTTCACACAACACATTTAAACACCTCATAATTCCACACCACACAATTCAGCTACACACACTTCCACTCCACATGACTCCAATTCATGCCAAATAACTACAATCCAATAAATTAAACTCCACATACTTCTACTCTGCTCTGTGTCACAATACCACTACACATAATACCACTACCCGCAACATAGTTCCACTCCACTCCAAACCATATAATTACACTCCACACCACACAATTCTGCTACACATAATTCACTCCACCCCACATAATTACACGTCATGCCATATATTTATGCTCTAAATATACCCACTCAACTCCAAAAACACATAATTACACTCCACAAAGTTCAATTTCACAACATGCCACATAATTCCACACAACATAATACCACTCCACACCATGCCACATAATTAATCTCTACATAATTCCACTCAACACCATGCCACAGAATTCCACTCTACATAATTCCACTCCATACCACATAATTTAGAAGCACACAATTCCACACCACACAACTTATTTACACTCCACATTATACAAAGCAACACCACATAATTCAGCTCTGCATAATTGCACTCTACTCAATACCACATAAATACACCCTAGAAAAATCCACACAATGCCACATAACAACAATCCACACAAATACACTGCATGCCGTGCCAATTAATTCCACTTAACATAATTTCACTGAACACCTCACAGTTGCGATTTGTTGTGCTGTAGGACTTGGTTCACTTTTACAACTTCCATTTCAGAAATAGATTGGAACTCTGCTTGTAACATTACAACATATGTATTATCTTTTAACGAGAGGCATTACGTTTCCATGCCGCTGCTGTTCTTTTGCTGTAGGCCCAACACAATGTCCAATATCACGTTTTGAGCGTTTTGAAACAATGATAAGGTCTATTTCTGTCTTGAATGTAGCAGTTAGTGTGGGAGAAATAAGTGTACTTCCTGTCCCTCGGATAGAGGGACCTGCAAACTTCCAAGACATCCAACTCCTGGAGTTTCTTAACAAGTGAGTGGGATATTCCCCGCCTTTATGTTTGCTTTGTGGGAAGCTATCAAGAGTGGGTTTGTGTACCAGGCTGAAGTCACCTGCCAGAACAATTCACCTATAATCTTATGATTTATCTGTTCCAGAGGAGAAACTGTTTTGATGTTTTTGAAAATTGTATGAGTCCATCAATGTCACCTCCTTTTCCAACACCCTCCCTATTGTCCCTCAGCACCTCCTTTACTTCTAAATTCAGGTCCCTGTGAACCGCTATCATCCCCCACCAAACCCACAACACACTTTATGGTCAAAGCAGGAAGATACTGACTGGTAGAGTTTGTAATTCTTCAAGCTGATGCCTTTAGCTGCTAATTGTTTCCTTTAGACAATTTTTCTACAAAGGTCTTCCATGTTTTAAGCCTCTTCAAAGAAGAATTTAGATCTTTATGTCCCATGTAATCAGCCTCACCATGATTCACAGAGTGAAAAACTCTGTAAGAAATCTATTGACGGCTCCCTCCTCCCTTGCTTGTTACTGACAATAAATGATCCTTGCATGAGCACATTTGAGTTCTGCCCTCCCTCCTCAACCTCTGCACTACCAAGAAAACGTCATTTTATAATATTACCAGTCCTGCGCATAGTAAGAGACGTGGATCCCTGCCCTGAGTGTGTCCAACTGTACTGTTGTCTTAATCCCTAATGCTGATTTTTTTTGTAATAGGCGAACACAAATCATATGTGTGCGCCATGGCATATGCCTGTCTCACAAACTGCGGTCTCATTTAACCAGGAGTGGCGCCCAAAGCAATATCCTCCTAGTGGAGGAAGACTACCACCTTGACCAAGAGTAACGCAGCATGAGCACCGTGGTGGCAGAATACCGTGCAGTGATCAGTAGTAGTGAACAGGATCTTTTTACCCTGTGTCACTGGAAGGGGCCCTACAAGATCAATCACCTTTTTAAAAGTTCAGCTGCTGTGTGCTTAACTCAACTCTTAACCTACATCAGGTAGATGTGGAGTGATGTGCAGTCAGGAGTCAGGACTCTCCACTGAATGTATGTGTTCCTATGAAGAGGACAGTACAGAGATATGTCTTGAGGTTATTTTAGCATCTACACAAGCACATTATTTTAGCTCTAGGCCTGAGGCCTCTGCCCTTTCACCTAGTTACATGTCGTTTTTATTCCTCTTATTATTTGAGGAAAGCTTCATTTTAGTGGAGGTGTTTTATTATTTTTATCAGTTGCCCTTCTAGGCAGAATTTGTTATTCATTTCTTTGCACAACATTATCATCCTGTGCTCAGCCCAAGGCTGCACACAATAGTTTACTGGGTATTGCCAGTCCAAAGAGTACAATGTCTACCCTACTCAGAAAAATATGTGTTGACATGCCAGGGCAGTACTTAGAGCAACAGAAGTACACTGCCTCACCATGCCAGAGGGGACATTCCGGCCAGCCTGCCATCTTATGCTGCACGTTGTCATCGCAGTTTCTGCTAAAGCTCTGCGTCTTCTCTTCATCCACGTGGGAGGACTCTCACTAACACTGCTATCGCTCTCATATAGAATCTTAGTAGTAAAGGTAGCGATTTTAGATTCACTATTGTGATGGTGGGACTTTCCCTCTGCTTTACTTTTCTAGTTACCACAATAAGAGTGCTGTGTTTCATTATCCTGATAGTCACAATTCATGCCTTTCTACATAGATGCAGTTGCTTCAATAAAACGCATTGAACCAAATCCTGCTTCTGTTTGTTTGTATGAGATGTGTCTAAGTGAGAGAGAGGGTTAAGATCTGTTCCACCACAGCTTCCCTGAAGAGTCTTAGAGTGTCATGCGATAGGCTGCGGCAAATCACCTTTACTCTTGGAGACTGGTGAGGTGCTGCTAGGTAGGCAAAATGGTTAGGCCGACAGCTGTCTTACGGTGTGGGATCACTCAGTGCCCCACGCTTGATGGTGCTACCACCCAAAATCCAGCACAATCATTCCTACAACGAAAGTTGTACAGCATGGCACCACCGACATTGGTTAGGCTCTAACTTTACTGATCTCCCAAGTATCTCTGTCTCATTATGTGCTAAAGGCACCCTTATTACCTTATACAGAGAAGTCCGTGGTATTAGGGAATATAATCCTCAACTAGATGGGTAGCACATATTTAACGCTGTAGGTTGTTCAAGCTTGAATTTAAAAAAAGGATTTCCCCAGTTGTTGTTTTTGTCTCTGAACAATATTGTCGTAACTATGGCAGACCAACAAGGGTCATAATTGCAGCAAGCATGCAACTACCCCTCACAACATATTTAAGAAATAATGGCCTCACAGATGAGGGAGGAGAAAATATATTTATTTTGAGGCACACGCAGAGTACAGAACTGAACTTTTCTACTCTTGGGTCCCTTTCCAGCAGCAGATGGGAGCACACACACATTTCACCACTACACTCCAGCAAATGCACCCGCACAATATAGACCTTACGCATATTTAGAAATACCAAAATTGGCTTGATGCGCCCTACCACATGCTTCATAGAATGTTAGATTAAGTTCTTTAAGTAATGACGGTCCTACATGGCCAGAATAGACTACCTATATACCACACCCTAATACAGGTACAATGGTGGTAGCAGAAGTATGCCACCCCTACACTAATTTAGAAGAAACATATATAGATGCCTATTACAATTCGCAAAGCAGGCTTTAGCACCGCCCCAGCAAGGGCTGCTCCAGCGCAAACACATTTGGCTACAGCAGGCATTAATCCTGCTACTGTGCATTCAATTATGGATAAGGTACCTGTAGGAAAGTCCTCCTTTTTGCCCTGGTCACCCCCACACTTTTTGGACAGGTACTGGTGGTTACTGACTCTTGGCTGTGCCCTGGGTACTGCTTACCAGTCCCAGGGCCAGTGCTCTGTGTAAAGTGGATATGCAAATTAGGCTAATTATAATTGGCTAAGTTAACCTACCCATAAGTCCCTAGTATATGGTAGGGCATGTAGGGTTAGGGACCACAGCATAGGTAGTGCACCCATAGGTGCACTGCTGAGGTGCCAAGTGTCATTTTAAAGGCAGGCCTGCCTTGCTGACTGCTTATAAATTAAAGTTATAAGCAAATTCGACTTTGGAATTAAAAGTAGTTCCAAAGTCTTAAACTACCTTATTTTTACATATAAGTCACCCCTAAGGTGTGCCCTATGTGCCCCTAGGGCTGGGTGCCATGTAACTATAAGCAGGGACCTTATAAAAGTAGTTTTATAAGCCCTGGTGAGGTAAAAACAGCCAAATTAGTTTTTCCCTCATTGTAGTAAATGGCCTTCATAGGCTAGAATGGGGAGACTTTATTTTAATTTTTAAAGTCCCCTTAAATGACAGATACAAAGAATTTGGTATCAAATTAATTGTTATAATAAATCCCACAACTTACAGTTGTTGGATTTAATATAACTTGTTCAGGTAAAGAGTTTTAAACTTTACCTGAAAAGTTGCCAATTTCAGCCCTGCATTGTTTTTGCTCCTGTGCCCTGATTGGCCAACCTCTGGCAGCCTGGCCAGGCTGCCTTGATGAGGTGTGAAGTGGCCTGGCTTCACACAAAGAGATGTGCCTATGCGAGGGAATTTCCCCTCAGCAGATGGTGAGGCAGGAAGGGGGAGGGCTGCCAAACTGGTCTTCAAAGGCAGAGAAGGACATTTGGAACAACCCAGCAACACCCCCACATCCTGCAACCCCAGACAACTAGGTGCTCCCTTGATTAGATTAGGAGAGGGCAGGAGAGGGGTGTGTTTATGATTTTTAGCCACACCAGTGGGTGAGCTCAGCCAGATGTAACCTCCAAAAATCAGATTCAGCCATGATGGATTTTTGAAGAATGTTGCCTCCTGGGATTGATTTTTGCCACACTTCCCAGGAAGTGGTCATCACAGGGGGAAGGACCCTGCAACTGATTGGAGAATCAGTACCCCACTGTATTTTACCCAGGAGCAAGGATAAAACTGGCAGACCTGCACCCACACCTCAGATCCCCATCAGATTCCAACAAGGAAGAACCAAAGGAGAAGAAGGACTGCCCTGCTGGACCCCTGGCCTGCACCTGGAACCTGCACTCAGAAGGACTGCACCAGCTGCACACTTGGGCTTCACCACAAGAAGGACTTTGCCTGTCTTCAACTGGTTCAAGGAGGGACTCCCTGTTTGCTACAGGTGAAAAATTGCTCACCAGAGTCCCCTGCACCAACTCCTGAAGAAATCAACCAGCTGGCCACTGCCCAGTGACCAAAAAGGAGTTTGTGCCAGGTGCATTCTGGGAGTTGTAGTCCGCACCCCCAAGGATCATCTCAGAGCTTCTGGACCCTTGGGGTGAGCTGTGGACCCCAAAAGAACCTTAAAAGAACATCTGGGAGAAGACCCAGAAATTTGGAGAAGTTTGGAGAACTTTTGAAAAAAAGCTCCATAGAGGGACCGACCCGCCGCAGCAACTCTAGCCGGCTTGCCTCAACCGCAACCCGGCCTGATTTGCAGGTTCGTCCCGGTAAAGAAAATCTCCAAAAAAGAGACTAAGTCCGAAGGTAAAAAGTTGACCGGGACCTCCCAGCCAGCGTATCCGAGGAGGGCTCCAGGGACGTCGGATCAAGATCCAGGTTTACCCTGGTCGAAGGATTTTCACCTCGAAAAAACAACTAAGTCCAAAGGCAAAAATCTCCACTGAGGGCTCCCGCGATGCGTATCCGGAGAAGAGTTCCAGGATTGGACTGGCAGGTTCGTCCTGCTGAAGAAAATCTTCAGAAAAGAGACTAAGTCCGAAGGTAAACTTTTGACCGAGGCCTCCCGCGAGCTGTAGCCGAGCAGGGCTCCATCGCGGTCAGCCTTAAACTTTGACTTTGCCCCGGTCGAAGTGCAACCAGATGACCCGATTGGCGCTTTTTGTTTCTAGGCGCTAAAAAACAATAATTCTTTACAAATTCATATCTCTAGTTCCCCTTATCTGATTTTATTCGTTTTTGTGTCATTTTAAAGATAAAAATATAATCTATTTTTATAAATTGGTTTTGGATTTTTAAACTGTTTCCTGTGTTTTATTTAATTACTGTTTTGTGATATTTGAATGCTTTACACTCTGTATCCTAAGTTAAGCCTTGTCGCTCGTTGCCAAGCTACCAAGGGTTGAGCTGGGTTTAATTTACTGAGACCTAACTGGACCTAAGTGGAGGTTAGTAGCCTATTGCTAAGTGTAGGTACCTACCTGCCCTTACCAATAACCCATTTTCCAACAGTAACCACAAAACAAGAAGAAATTCTGTTTTGGTTAGCACAAAAAATAAGTGCTTTGGAGGCAGTGTTTTCCCATAAGGGACCGCAAGATAACCATGGAATTCTCACAATGTGCTTGCCATTTGGGATGGTTCCATCGAGGGACAACTGCGCCACTTGGGGTGTGGTGTTTGCTGCACTCTACACTACCGCACAAAATACACCAACACTTGCAAATCTTCTGGAAGTGTTAAAACAGATTCAGGACGAATCATGGGCTGCTCCAGTCCTAGACTTGGGGATGCAATTAATGGACAATTTTGTATCCTCTATAATATTTAGTAATCTTAAAGGGGAAGCAGTAGAATTGGCAGTACGCCAGCAGCTCTAGGATGTTCCTGTACAGGATTAAGAACGTGAGCTGCCAAAGATTATCACAGAGACCTATACTAGTATAGGTCGGGATAGTCTGGGAGCCAGACCAGGTAAATCACAACTACAAGGTAAATCCAATTAGGATTTTACCAAGCACGCTGCAGGGGTTATAAAAAAAAACTGGGATAAACAGAAACAAAATGAAGACAGTGTTAAACAAAGAGGAGAATCTCCGTGTTCGAGACCTCTGAGAAATGCTATAATTTGAGAAATAGGGGACACTTTAAAAACTCCCAATAGATACCAATATAATGATACACAGCAATCTCATTCCTTTCGGAACTCACCGGATAAATGCAGTGAGAGAGGAGGGTGTTCAGAACAACAAAAGGAGTTTGTGAAACTGAGAAAATTGTCACAATTGTTATCTAAAAGTTCCATAAACAAAAGGAGGAGAAACTGCCCCAATAGAAGCAATAAAAGAAAAAAAGTGGCAGCAGTTCCAGTGAAAAATGCCACATATAATGAAAACATTATTGAAGAACAGGCCATAGGCAATGACTCTGCTAGACAGTGCAGCAGAGGTCACAATAGTTTACTGGATTCTTTAAGAGCTTCTGGATGTGACAGCAACTAATGACGTTTTAGAAGTCTAAACTGCAGACAGGCACATGCCCCCCCGGGTAGGGTTTGCAAAGTTAAAATACAAGTAGAGGGTTGTAGGTGTTTTCACTGTTGGCAAAGCATACATTCCAGATTTTGCACAATGCATAAAACCACTCCATGATTTGATATGTCCCGACTTTTCAAGTAAATATTGGACAGTTCAACATACACGCATACTTAGAGCATTGCAGCAGGACATGCTTGAAGTAAAACACTTACACACATGTTAAAACAAAACAAACTTAATCATCAGAGTAATTGCTGGTGCTGTCAGATTCACCTATGTAACAGTCAATAAAGGTGATACCATCCCAATAGCATACAAATCACATTTGTATTCCACCGCTGAATAAGGCTTTGCTCCCACTGAAAAAATTCCAACTGCTGTACAGATGGCTTTCATAAAAGAGAGACTTCAGGCTCAGGGAAAAAGCATCATTGTCATGACCCCAATACCAGCCCTAAAGGTGGCTACAAAAGTCAGCATTCCAAACGGCTCTCTGTGACAGCAACTGATGACTTTTTAGAAGTCTAAACTGCAGACAGGCACATGCCCCCTCTGGACAGGGTTTGCAAAGTTAAAATACAAGTAGAGGGTGCCGTAAAGCGCACAATTAAAATAATATTTTGTGGAAGATTAACATTGAGTTATGATATCCTCTTGGCAGAAAAAGATTGCCCATCTGAATTTGTCCGTAAAGTCACAGAAGGGGCCCTTGTTCCTGAAGAATTAAGGAAAGCTTACCCTGTAGATTGGGCATTGGTACAAGCTGCAGCACTGTACTGCAATCATGTAGGATGGGATAAAGACCCCCCCTACCATATGATACCTATTAGATGCACAGCCTCAACTACAATACCTAGGGGCAGCCCCTCCCCTCTGGTGGAGGAGCGTTTCCCCACTAATGAAAAGCAGAAAAATAAAGGGATAATAAAATTATCTTATTATCCCTTTACTTTTCTGCCTTTGTAGGGCGGGCGTGGCCAGCCTCCTCCATGTCAAGTTGAGCAGGAGTGGTATGAGCTCTTCTAAGTGCGATGCCGGCCAAACTGACATGCGCACTTAGAACCTCTCCAGCCAGCTGTATTTTACAGCTGGGTGGAGACCAAGCGCAGTGCTCCGCTCTCCCCTTGAGTGGCATTTCTGCCCACTCAGGCCAACTGGGGCACTTCTTTCATGCTGTGTAACAACATGAGAGAAGCGGTGTGATTGGCTGGGGAGAGAAGACGAGGCGGCTGGAGCGGAGTGGCGCATCATGGAGGGGCAGGTATTTTTTTTTTATTTACTTGCTAAAGCACCAATGAGAGAAATACTCACACAACTTGAGTACCAGGGTATAATAGAACCCTGAGTATCACCAATGAACAACCCTTTGTTGCCCATAGCTAAGCCGGACCATTCATATAGAATAGTCTTAGGTTACAGACATTTAAACAGTCACACACGCACATTTGCTACATAAAATGTACACAGCACAACACTTATTAACAATATAGTGCACAAAAAATACAAAACAACTTTGGATATTTCCAATGGTTTTTTTTCTGCCAAAATATAGCACCTGAAAGTAAGGATCTGAGGACCTTCAGCACGCTTGGCTCTTACAGAAAATGTTGTCAACTCCCACAGGAGTATAAGAACAGTCCTGGACTGTTCTCATTCTCTGTAACATCAATATTACATGATATTGACCCCAAGGAGCTGTCTTATGTAGATGATATCTACCTTACAGATAAAGACCTGAGAACATAACTAAAACATGTGGACCGCATTGTTGTGGGATTTGCCGAATTAGGCTTCAAATGTAATTTTAAGAAAACAAAAATTGCCTTTCTCAGTGTCCTGTTTCTGGGAAACGAGCTATCAAATAAAGGAAAGAGCCTGGCACCCCACTTGCTAGAAAAGTGAGCACAGTTGCAACCACCAAATACTATCCAAACGTTACAATCATTGTAGGTGTTTTCACTGTTGGCAAAGCATACATTCCAGATTATGCACAACGCATAAAACCACTCCATGATTTGATATGTTCCGATTTTTCAAGTAAATATTGGACAGTTCAACATACACGCATACTTAGAGCATTACAGCAGGACATGCTTGAAGTAAAATACTTACACACATGTTAAAACAAAACAAACTTAGTCCTCAGAGTAATTGCTTGTGCCGTCAGATTCACCTATGTAACAGTCAATGAAGGTGATACCGTCCCAATAGCATACAAATCACATTTGCATTCCACAACTGAATAAGGCTTTGCTCCCACTGAAAAAAATTCCAACTGCTGTACAGATGACTTTCATAAAAGAGAGACTTCAGGCCCAGGGGAAAAGCATCATTGTCGTGACCCCAATACCAGCCCCAAAGGTGGCTACAAAAGTCAGCATTCCAAACGGCTGTCTGACGTCCACTGATTTGATTACATTTTTTACTTCAGACCCAAGAATTCCTTCAATCTGAACTTGAATACCCAATACCTACAAACATTTTGCCTCTTGATCAATATCGAAAGATAATCTATACTGATAGTTCAGATCAACCATCAGTAGGCACTAAACAACAATACTCTGCCGATTGCGCAGCCATGAGTAGTTTCATGAGGGATGGTGAATTCCACCCTCAGAACACATACACGCATACCCTAGCGGACTGCACTGCACAAATGGCAGATCTTAAGGCTACAATATTGGTACTGGAACATTCGGATCCTGAACTTCTGAGTGTGTATGTGTTCAGCCTTTTAATGAATAGCTGCATTACTGGCTCCAAAATGGGTTTAGAGATTTAAAAGGGAACACCATCAAGCACAGATTCCTCTTAGGGAAAGGTAGCAGATCTGAAGGAAAAGGGTACAGAATGCCAGTGTAGTGCATACTTGAATACACCTTGTAGGAAATACTTTCGCTGGAGAAGCAGCCAAATCAGCAGTAGCCACAGCTTCTGTTGTTGCGATTACTCATTCTCATACTAGGTTGGATGATGAAACACTGGCTGCTGTGAAAGCTTTGGCTGATGGCAAGCCCTTGTCAAAGACGGATCCTGCCAAATATACCAACCATCTATGTGCCCAGAACATTGCATTCACAACAATATCAGGGGTGGGTGATCGTGTGATCCGAACAAGACCAAAGATTAGATCTCATAAAAGCAGCGCACAAGGGGGGTGCTTCTGCCCATGGAGGTGTGGCGGCTACTATTTCCTTACTCCATAAATGCTACTGGTATCCAGGTCTGTACAAGCAGACCAAACAATATGTCCTTTGTTGTGACATGTGCCAACAAATAAAGAGAGTCCACCGTCAAGCCACACTGCACTCACCTCTCCTAATTCCCAACAAACCATTACAATGTGTGTACCTGGCCCATTGTGGCCCTCTAACACCCGAAGGTGCATACAAATACATCTTAGTATCTGTTGATTCCTGCTTCATATTTCTATGGGTATGCCACAACGATCAACTGTTATTAAAGATTTGAAAGTCTTCATCAGGACATATGCAGTTGCAGCATTCCATTCGCACCAGGGCCCTGCCTTTGCCTCCAGGACATTCAGGGACACCATGGTGACGATGGGTGTTCAACTGCATTGCTCATCTCCCTTCCATCCCAAGGGAAACGCGGTTGTGGAGTGGAAAAAACGAGACTTAAAGCAATCCTTAACAGCAAGAGTAAGGTACAGATCATAGTTGGCTTAGTCACTTGTATGTAGTCCAGAGAGCACTTAATAATCTGCCCAGAAGGTCTTTGGGAAGGCGTACCCCATATGAGGTACTGTTAGGCATAACTATGTATGTCGCGGATCTCGATGGCTCTGGCGCGGAGGCAGCAGACACACCTTTTGACATAAATGAACGTGTCTTGCAGGAATTGCAAAAGTTCTGTGATGAAAACTTATCTGCATGTGCACCACCTTGGGAATGAGGGATTGACCAATAAGAACAACTGCCTAGATTCCAAAGGTTGGGGATCTAGTGGGAGAAAAGATTGCTGTAAAAAAGGAATTTGGCCCTTCAGATTGAGCACTGGTTCCAGTCCTGGGAATACATGGTACCAGAACTGCCATATTTCCACCGCTGCCTGGTTCTAAAAAAAAAAGCTTTGTTTCAATTGACAATGTCAAGTTACACCATGTGGAAAGTCCTGCAGAGTAGACCAAGGGGACTCCTGGGTAGTTCCCGAACACTCCCAGTGCCAATTAGGATGCACCTCCACAAATGTTAAGCAACAGTGATGACACTTCCCTGAGTTTGGGGAGGGTTGAAATTAACTTTCATTAGTACCAGTCACTACGTCTATGACAAGAAATATCCAAGGTTCTGAGCTATATTGCTCAGATTCAAAACAAACAGATGGAATCATTTACTATGAACCACCAAGGGAAACATCTGCCAGTTCTACTACTCCAACACCGTCTCCAGTGTTTGCACAAACAACTTCAGTATATTTTGCCAACATCAATGACTCCATTTCAGATTCTTCAGCATCTTCTGCAGCACCTGTATCAAGAACACGCTATTTAATTGGCTTAAAACTAACTATCCAATTCACCCATGGAGTTATCTGTGGATTCTGTTAACTTTGCTTGCCTTCCTTATTTGGATTGGTTTTGTCATTGGTTTCTTTTTGCTGATACATGGTCATTATCTTCCTGAATGCTCTGCTGTTGAACTGGTGGATGAGGTTTGGAAGCCTTAACTGTACATAAGGTCCAAAGAGACCTGTCCCTAGTGATCATTTCAGCTATACCGATTCCTGATAGGATTGTTTGGGATAAAGTATCTATTGATTTCTTTGGGTCAACAGAAATGATTCAAATATCCATATGTATTCAAAGTTTCTATGAATTATATAATAACACTGGGGGTTGTTTCTGATGATCAGGATGTAGAAACAGTTGATTATATTCTGTCTGAGCTTGAATATTATACTGTGTTTGAAAGTGAAGAAGTTTATCAAACAACAACAACAAATTATGGGGAAATATTCTGTCATCATCATTATGGACATCATTTACATAAATCCAGCACTCCAAGAACTGTTTATAATTTTACACAATTGGAACATTGTCCGAAACATATATAGAAAAGTTTGCATATTTTACTGGGCATGATGTCAAAAATGCTGAATCTTATTATTTTAAGTTGCCACTGATGAAATTGCAGAACATTTTGAAAACAGATACCAAATCATATATTTTGATTCCCTTTGTTTCCCAGTTGGCTATTGAAAGCGATGAATATTGGTTGAAGTTGATTGACTTAAAGAGTGTGTGGGGAACTAGAGATCAGCAAATGAAGGGAAGGGAAGCTTTGTTTAGAGGATGCCTTATTCCATTGCAAATTATATTTTAAAATGAAACTATACAGCAAACAAGCTGTTGAGGCTTGGCAAAAATTAAGGATTTAAATGCGCTCATTAGTCCATCACCTGCTAAATTTGATAAATGGCAAAATATTTTAAATTTCACTGAAGAAAGCTCAACGGGTGGATCCAAAATGGAACATTTAATTCAACACTTTGAGGTCCCAATGGGCGAGTATGGTGGCCACTGGACACAAATGATTGTCATTTGCATTTTGTAAACTCCACAGGGGCTTTTAGAGTGAGCCAATCTGACTCTCATTACATCTCACAACAACACTCTGGTATCATCACCACATATAGTGTGGGCAAACTATGCCAACAATGGTTAGTCCACATTAACAGCCGTTAAGGAACACCCTAGTCTCCTGTCAGAAAAAACAGACTTATAAGACTTTCTGATAGGCCCCAGAAAACCACGCACAAAGCACTTCTTAATATATAATGAAATTTGGAAATTATCCCAAATGGAAGCCGTCGCCCGGTTGAGACAGATAGAGCAGTAAAACTTTCAAAAAGATTTAGCTGTTGTAGATAATGGTATGAACACTTTATCCAACTGTATATACACACTTAACAACATTGTTTTATCTGCAAATGACATCATACAAAACAATATGTCATTTTTACACCAATGTCAGAGTCAACTTAGGTCCATCATGCAGTTAGATTGTACTTCACAAGTTCTGAAAAGTGGTTGCGTGCTCTGGCAATATGTCAGCTCCAGGGACCTATTTGCCGCATTTTACTTGCTGCAAAAGCAACAGATAATGGCTAAGAAAGAAGAAACTAATATTAAGCTCATCATCGAAAAGTTAGAAAAGTTCCCTTTTACAATGGTGGAAATACCATCTGCAGTTTTGTTAATACACAAGGGGCCAGATGTACGAAATTCCGGCATTGCGACTCGCAAATTGAGAGTCCGAGCGACTCACAATTTGCGACTCGCAATGCCGGACGTAGGATGGTGACCCCCCTGCGAGTCGCAGCACTCACAGGGATGGTGGCCTGCTGGAGACAGCAGACCACCATGTCTGTGACTGCTTTTTAAATAAAGCAGTTTTTTTTGTTTGTAATGCAGCCCGTTTTCCTGCAAGGAAAATGAGATGCATTACAAAATGAAAAATGAAAGTTTCAGTTTCATTTTTTCAGAGAGGACCACTGCCTGCTCTGAAAAAATGATTTCAAGGCCATTCACAAAGGCCTTCCCTTTTGCGAATGGGTTACCACCAGTGTGACACTGGTGGTAACTGCGATTGCTTTGCGACCACGTTCGCGGTCACAAAGCAATCCTACATCGCGATGCGACTCGCAAATAGGAAGGGGAACACCCCTTCCTATTTGCGACTCGCAGTCCCATTTTGCGAGTCAGTAACCAGGTTACCGACTCGCAAAATGGGAATGTGTATCGCGATCTGTTTGCGACGCGTAAAAGCCTTTGTACATCTGGCCCAAGGTTATTAATTTGCCCACTTCAACACTACATTTCACCTTGTGTTTGAAGCACATTCCTGTAGGCAGATTTGAGAAGTTAGGAGATAGTTACATGCATGAAGTGTGGGAGCTACTCTTTATGCACAAATGTTTCAGTGGCATGAAAGAGGTCTATATTAGTGGAAATGAATGCGTGACTTCTGTGAGACATTTACTGATTTGCAAACAGCAGTCCGTGCACTGAGCATGTAATGCTTCAGCAGCAAATTTAGCTTGTTACCTGAAGGGTGTTCCTGTCTCTTTAATTTGTCCGGTGTTCCAGGTGCTCTCAAATGGGAGTTTTGTGATGCTGAATGGAGAGAGCTGTTGTGGAATGCGAGCCAGAATTGCCTATGTAGTTTGGGTCTCCCAAATTGTGACTTGTTGCGGGAACGTGCTTCCCCCCTCCACACGCGAGAGATAAAAGAAGCAGAAATATCGGCTCATATTGCTACTTTGGATGAAAATGTTGACAGGCTGAGCAGACTGAAGGCTCTTTTGTTTAAAAAACACATGATTCACACATCTGCCCACAAGACCTATGCTCTCCAAGTAGCAAGGTCATCCACAGAGATACAGTTCCTTTCAAATACCAACTTTCCAAAACATTTAGGTGAATTAATAAGTCACATTTTCAACACATCTAACAGTGGGATTGTACATTTCTTTAAGGCTGTCGGTTCTGGTTTTGTCAGTGTCTTCTCTTCTATCTTTGGCATCATACCTTCAGCCATACACTACATTTTTTTAGTGTTTTTGCAGGATTCCCTGTTACTTTGGCATTAATTGGCAGCATTTTGCTGTTGCTACTTTTCCTTCACAATGGCAGCCCCATCCTAAAAAAGAGGATTGATGGCGCTTCCACCAGCCCAACTGTGTTGTGAATGCATGATGCAGTATTTTGGAGCACCACTTCTGGAAGAACTGGAATGCAACTGATCTTTGTCATTCAGAACAGTTTTGAATTATGTGCAGATCATCTTTCGATGTTTGTGATGCCCATCCAAACATGCACCGGAAATGTGTCTTGCCATGCAGAGCATACCTTCTTTGGAAGCAGGTCTGTTGAAGTTCTTGATGAAGATTCATTATCAGACGTGCACATTGAGATTGCGATTGTTACGAGAGGCTTCCTACGAACCGCTCCTTGTGGATCAAGTGGCCCCTGGTGCTACAACACCTAAAACTGCATGGGGTGCTCCCACTTCGGCCAGAGCTATGGCTGAGGCAAAGAACATGAATGCTCCCTCGCTTTCCTTGTCAACGAACTGGTTAATCTATCACCTGCCGTAGTGGGGTCTTTCCTAGATTCAATATTAATTGATGACATTGGTGATTTTATAAAGGCTCATGATTATTGTTGATCTTCTGACATTCTGCCGTAATTGGCATCAAGGTTTTTTTGTGAAATTCTAAATTGACCTTTTTAATTTGGCTCAACTTGGGTCTGTTCTGCTTGTCGACATTGACATTTTTATCTCTTTTTGTATATTTTAGATTGTTTAATGTGGAAATGGTGATTTTAGTATAAGGTTTTATTGTAGACCTCTGCACCTTTGAACCGACAATGGGGAGGGTGTTGTGAGGTTATTTTAGGATTTACTCTGGCAAAATATTTAGCTCTGGACCTGAGGCCTATACATAGTTACATGTCATTTTCATTACTCTTATTATTTTAGCAAAGCTTCATTTTGGTGGAGATGTTTTACTATTTGTATCAGCTGCCCTTTTAGGCAGAATTTGTTATTCATTTTTTTGCACAACATTTTCATCCTGTACTCAACCCTAGGCTGCACAGGATAGTTTACCTGGCATTGCCTGTCCAAAGAGTACAATGTCTACCCTACACAAAAAAATATGTGTTGACATGTCAGGGCAGTTCTTAGAACAACAGATGTTTGATTTTAAAACACCACACCAGAGAGAACATCCCAACCAGCCTGCCATCTTATGCTACTTGTTGTCATTGCAGTTTCTGTTGAACCTTTGCAACTTCTCTTCAAAGACATGGGAGGACTCTCAGCAGTCCAACAGACCTCTACTCTACCTATAGCACAGGTATGGGGATTGGGTTTCCTTCTAAGGACTAGAAGTGCAGATTAGGGCTAACACTGCTATCTCTCTCATATAGAATCTTAGTAGTACTGGTAGGAATTTTAGATTCACTGTTGTGACGGTATGGTGGGATTTTTCCTCTGTTCCACTTTTCTAGTCACCGTAGTAATAGTATTGTGTTTCATTATCCTGATAACCTCAATTCATGGCTTTTTACACGGAATCCAGTTGCTTTAATAAAACACATTGAACCAAATCCTGATTCTGTTTGTCTTTGCATGTATGAGATGTGTTTAAGTGAGAGAAAGGGTTAAGATCTGTTCCACCACAACTTCCCTGAGGAGTCTTAGGGGGTCATTACGACCTCGGCGGTCTTGCAAAAAGACCGCTGAGGCCGTGGGAGACAGAATACCGCCATTGCCGGCGGTATTCCTGGCTCCCTATTATGACATTTCCGTTGGGCCAGCGGACGGTAACAGTGTTACCATCCGTTGGCCCAGCGGAAATGTCACATCAGCATTGCTGCTGGCTCGTAATAGAGCCGGCGGCAATGCTGATGTGCAGCGGGTGCAGTAGCACCTGTCGCGCATTTCACTGCCTGAAATTCGCGCAGTGAAATGCACGACGGGGCTATGCCTGGGGGCCCCTGCACTGCCCATGCCAAGTGCATGGGCAGTGCAGGGGCCCCCAGGGGCACCCCAAGTCCCCTTACCGCCAGCCTTTCAATGGCGGTGTTTACCGCCATGGACAGGCTGGCGGTCGGGGACTCATAATCCCCAGGGCAGCGGTTCTTGCACCGCTGCCCTGGGCATAATGACCGCGAGGCGGAATCCTGGCAGGATATTGGAGGGGCCGGCGGTATGGCCGTGGCAAATTCGCCACGGTCATAATTGCTGGCGGAACACCGCCAGCCTGTTGGCGGAGTTACCGCCACCTTACCGCCAGCCGCCAGGGTCATAATGACCCCCTTAGAGTGTTGTGTGATAGGCTGTCACAAACCACTTTTATTATTGGGGCTTGTGAGGTGCTGCTAGTGAGCCGAATTAGTTAGGCCAATAGCTGTCATATGGTGTGGGATCAGGCTCAGTACCCCACATTCGGTGGTGCTGCCGCCCAAAATCCAGCAGCCTCGTTCCTAAAAAGAGATTCCTACGACAGTGCATGTGTGGTTAGTTGATGTACCTGTGTATCCATGCATATGAGAAATACATTACATGAGATATGTAGTGCTGTGCAGTGCATACGCAATGAAAGCACTTTCTGGGTGTGTGTGCTTGTGTGAAGTACAAATATGAAGGGTGACGTGTTATTCAGCGAGAACATGGTGAGTGTGTGTGCTGACAGTGTGGTTTTGCAAATAGCACACCGTGGTACAGTATAATAAAGCCTCAGTGCTAAACAGTGTGTGCAATCTGAGTGTATGTGCTGAATGCATGTGTACTTGTAATGGTAAAATGCATGGAGATAACAGTGCTGGAAAGTAGGTGTGCTGTGAATGTCCAGTGAGTAAGTGTTACTGCAATGGTACATTACATGGAGGACCCTGGATTCCATTTTGGGAAGCCCAAGCCTGCCTGGGGAAGACATAAGGAGAGGAGGAGAGGAATCCCTCCATACAGATGTGTGCATTGCTGCATTCCCATCAGCTGACACACACTGGAGGATAGGTGGAAGAGACTCCCTTTACACTTCAGAAGACAGCTCTTTGGTTAAGTAATAGATCATAAGGAAGAGGCCTAGACACTTGTCAGGACAGGAGATGGGGCTGATAAGGGAATCATAAAGAGTAGGGCTCGGAGTCTGGAATTAACCATTTGATGCAGATATCATTGTAGCTGGTCACTTCCATGAGTTGGGTCATGGGACAATCAGTTTCAGAGTATTGCCTGCTGTGACAGATAGTCTTTAATGAGAAAAGAGGAAAAACAGGAGTGTCCACTTAAAAAAGCAGAACCCCAACATATAACTTCAAAGACTCAGACTCTCAATTACATTTTGGTGTCTGGCGATGGACTATAAGAAGGGGAAGTTGAAAGCCCAAACGTTGTTATCTGCAAAGCAACCAGATGGGCTGTGGGAGAAGGTGAACTTCTGCAAGACTTCTGCCTGTGACCAGGACTGAGGGTAAAGGCCTACTAATCTCATTGCTGGGTGAGGGGACATCTCTTTTCGTTGTCTTTTATGTCAGTTTGTCACTGCTGTCATTTCATTGCCTATCTGTAGCCATTGCTGTTGCTACAAACCCCCACCACCAATTGACATGTGCAACAGGCGCTTGAACAAATGTAACGCAAACCCGCGAACTGTGCATCTTTAACAAGAAATGAAAAAACATGGGTTCATTAAATTAGTACCATTTTCGACTATGCTGCAAAAGGAGCGCCTGAGAAGGACGCGGAGGAACATCAAATCACATGATATCACCCGTGATAAAACCCTTCTATGGATGCATCACTAGTGCACTTCAGTTTAGTGTGTGCCATTTTTTGGTAAATTTGGGCTATTATAACTGATCAGCATTTGCGAGAATATGAGAATAAAGCATATAACAAGAAAAAATTTCTTGAAAACATGCCTCCTTTTAAACATTACCTCCTCCGTTGCCATTCTTCGCCCCTGCATTTACAAGTGAGCAGGTCCCACCTCTCCGCACAGACTTTTAAGCACTACCATACAAAAAAAGAGGTCCTGCCTTCTCCCAAAATACCCCATATAATGGCACACAGCCCATACCAAATCCTGTTTTTGTCTGCCTTGTTAGGATTGGGTCTGCCAGGAGCCTGCAGGGTTCAGTCCTGCTATGGCATTGCTGGAAGTCCACAGCCTATTCGCTGCTAGCCTTGGTCAGCGATGATTACTTTCTTAAACTCTCTTTGCTTGTTTGCTTGTGGCCTCTGAATTTCCCCAGTTTATAACTCCCCTGTCTTTTGGATGGGAACCAATCGGCAGGGGCGCGAGTTCTCCTAGGTAGCTGAAGCGGTCATGTAGGATTTGACTGCAGACAGATTGGGCAATTCAACATATGCACAAGCACACATCATTCATTCAAATACTTTATTTCGGCAGATATGCCATAAAAGCAGAAGAAACACACATCAAGTAAAACAATAAAATAAGATTAAAATGTAAATATACAAAATAAGATGCAAATTAATAAAATTAAAATCACAAAATTACAGCATCTTCATTAAACGTTAAAAAGAAAGCCCCCATCCATAATTTCTTAATAATTCCCTGCTTTTATACCGTTAAACAACTGTAAAACTTCAATTTTCACAGGACTTCTGTCCGGTTCTTCACATTGTTAATAAATAACACGACAATGCGAACACTATACTCTCCTTGGTGTCAGTTTTTAAAATTCGCAGTGCCAGAGCAAATTCCCTCACCCCTTTGTTGCGACAAAGAGGTAACAGCCATTTCCTTTACCTGGAATGATAGGCAGGACAAAAATGTAAACCACACACAGGGCATAAGATTCCTCCGTGCATAGGCAGGTGACCCCACTTGGCTGTAAAGTATATAACAGAAGTGTGCCATACCTAAACTGCAGGTACAGCTTCCTCGCTTGGAGTGGCTCTATCTCATTTTTAACAAGAACTGTCAAATTTAAATACATCTTTAAATGAAAGAAATGCACCACATGGGGCTTGCAGCAGCTGTTGCCCACAGATTTGCTGTACTTCACTTTCAAAAGCGATTTGCTGATTAAAAGGGCATCCCAACGATTGGTCCAAAGAGCGCGACATCCCATCTTTGCCAAGATCTCCTTTATGTACCTAACCCAGGGAAGACTACTTGATCCCCGAATACCTAGAACTTCCTTCAGCCCCTCTCAATAGGTCATGAGCTCTTCTGACCAAATACACTTCCAAAATAATATAGGCCAACACCCACCATCTCTGAGATTGGCTTAACATCCAGGTCCAGCCTAAAGGGAACCAGGGGGTGCTAGTGGGGATCCCTGTCAGCTGCCGCAAGAAACGATTTTCTACAACTTGAAAGTTCCCCACATCCTTATGGCCCCACAACTCGGCTCCTTAGAGGGATGAACTGAGCGTATGCTGTTTATAGGTTTGAAGGATTGGAGACAGTGGGCAATAACATGACCTATTCCATGCGCTGGTCAAAGCCACTGTATTCTGCATTAATCTGAGCTTTGCCTTATGTATGTGGCAGGATCAGTCAAGTTGTTCCTTTAGTATCAGCCCTAAATACTCAAATATTTGGACTTGCTCCAAGGGGACCCTTAGCAACTTTGGATTTGATCTCGTGCTTGGGCGCGGATTTAGGACCATATATTAAGTTTTAGCCACATTTACTTCAAATCACCTCTGGCAACACAAATTGGCGAAACAATCTAAGATCTTCTGGATCCCCATCCTGATTTTGACAACACTAGAGTGTCATCAGTCAACATCAAGGCAGGAGCCGTGATGTTAGCTAGGAATGGTGAGTCCCCATCACAGTCAGTCAAAAAAGATAGTAAGTCATTGACATATAATGTGAAAAGAGTTGGAGCCAGAACGCAACCCTGCCTTACTCCTTTAGTGACAGAAAAAGGTTCTGTCATCTCGTCCCACTTTCCACAGCAGACTAATTCTGGGTATGTAACTTTACAATGGTGCCAGAAGGTCTCTGGGGCCCCATATCTGCAAGTACACACCAAAGAATTTCCCTGAGTAAGAGATCAAATGCTGAGCGCAAGTTAACAAAATCAACATAAAGTCGCCTACTGCCCAGTGTTACTGTTTTCCAGAAGATAAGCTGAAGCCGCAATGCTTGATCTTACCATGCTAACACATTTAATGCACCCTGCTTAGAGAGGTGATAATATTGCTTGATCCCCTATCCAGGTTAGCAACCGCTCCAGTATGACCCTACTAAATAGCTTTTGGAGCAGTCAATAAGGCTAATCGCCTCTAGTTGCATGGGTCCAGTAGAGAGCCGTTCTTATGGTTAGGAACTATCTCAGCCCACGCCCAACTTGGTGGAAGTTGGCCGCTCAATAGTATAGTATCACAATAAAATTACAAAATATGTGGCCCAGATATCAACCTCCCCCTTGGAGAGGTCTCTTGGAATCTTATCAGGGTCAGCGCCTTTATTAGAGACAATCTTCAGCAAAGCCTGACATATCTAGGGCAAAGTTATTGGCACAATTTCCATTTCGGGCTCCTCTCTGCTGAACCGCACTGCATCTACATGCACCCTGGAGGGTGCGTCAGTGCCCTCAGTGCTATTGGGGCGTACAGTGTGGAGAAGTGTTGGACATTTTTGCTTATGCAGGGTCATTCCCAATCTTTTTGCCTCATGCCTCCTATTTTTTTCTGACCTGTTGCTGTTGGCTTTTGAACTCCGAGCACTTTACCACTGCTAACCAGTGCTGAAGTGCATATGCTCTCTGTATAAATTGGATGTGATTGGTTTATCCATGATTGGCATATTTGATTTACTAGTACGTCCCTAGTAAAGTGCACTAGAGGTGCCAGGGCCTGTAAATCAAATGCTACTAGTGGGCCTGCAGCACTGGTTGTGCCACCCACACGAGTAGCTCTGTAATCATGTCTCAGACCTGCCACTGCAGTGTCTGTGTGTGCAGTTTTAACTGTAAATTCTACTTGACAAGTGTACCCACTTGCAAGGTCCAAACCTTCCCTTTTCTTACATGTAAGGCACCCCTAGGGTAGGCCCTAGGTACCCCCAAGGGCAGGGTGCAGTGTATGGTTAAGGTGGGACATATAGTAATGTGTTTACTATGTCCTGGCAGTGAAATATTGCTAAATTTGTTTTTCACTGTTGCAAAGCCTGTCCCTCTCATAGGTTAACATGGGGGCTACCTTTAAATCTGATCTCCCTTTGGGAGCGGATGGACATGTGGAGTTTGGGTCTCTGAGATCACAATTTAAAAATACATCTTTTAGTAAAGTTGATTTTAATATTGTGTGTTTGAAAATGCCACTTTTAGAAAGTGAGCATTTTCTTGCTTATACCATTTCCGTGACTCTGCCTGTTTGTGGATTCAATGTCTGGGTCAGTTTGACAGTTGGGCTAGTTGCACCTCACACTAGACAGTGACACAAAGGGAGCTGGGGTGCAGTCTGCATTTCCTGATGCGCACTCTGTGCTAGGAGGGAGGGGAGGAGTGGTCACTTACACCTGAAAGGGCTGTGCCTGTCCTCACACAATGTCATCTCCGACCCACTGGTGAGTGTCTGGGGCCTGGCCTGGGAAAGGTAGGAATTCACATTCAAAAGAGACTTTACTTAGAAGTAGGCCTACTTCAAATGAGAACTTGGGTATAAGAAGGGCACCCAAAACCACAGACTTTAGAACACTTCTGGAAACAAGAGGAACCTCTGCCTGGAGAAGAGCTGAGGAACAAGAGCTGCCCTGCCTGTGACTGTGCTCTGTGGAGCTATCCTGCAGTTGCTGCTTCTGGCAGAGTAAGAGGGCAAAAACTGGACTATCTTCTATCTTGTGAAGAAATCTCCAAGGGCTTGATTTAGAGCTTGCCTCCTGTTGTTTGAAATCTCAGGGACAGCAAAGACTTCTCTCTGCCAGCACCTGGAGTCTCTGAAGAGACTCCTGCTCTGACAAGTGGTGCCCTATCCAGTCCCTGGGCCCTTGAAAGGAAAGCTGGTGGAAATCCAAGGAAATCGACTTCGGACTGACGTCGCTGCTGAATCCGGTGACGCCGCCTGCAACCGACTCCGTGATCTTCGCTGGAACGTGATGACCTTCGCAGGCCCGATGCCGCTGCAGCCCTGCTGAAGTCCACGACTCCATGGAAGTCGCTGCACCATGTCGTGACTGATGCCGCTCGAAGTGCGTGGATTCAACGTTTCGCACAGACGCTGCGATCCCCGACTTCACGCATCGACTTGTTTTCACTCTTCACCAAAGGTACTGTACTTGGGGGTCTACACGACTCTGTGTCCGGCGCCGCTGGTGTCAGCTTGTTGGGAACGACTCCGTCACGATGCCGTGTTAACACCTCATCGAAGCATTTTGTGTTTCTAAGCGCTATTTTTGAGTTTAATCTTTCAAAATTCATAACTTGACTTTTGTATGTCGGATTTTTGTCATTTTGGTCTTGTTTTGTTTAGATAAATATTTCCTATTTTTCTAAACTGGTGTTGTGTCATTTTGTAGTGTTTTCATTAAGTTACTGTGTGTGTAGGTACGAATACTTTACACCTAGCACTCTGAAGTTAAGTCTACTGCTCTGCCAAGCTACCAAGGGGGTAAGCAGGGGTTAGCTGAGGGTGATTCTCTTTTACCTGACTAGAGTGAGGGTCCTTGCTCGTACAGGGGGTAACCTTACTGTCAACCAAAGACCCCATTTCTAACAAGAAGTGAGTGACCCAAGCAGCAGCAGGAACGGTCACCTCCACTGGGTAATAACCTTCCTTTGATCCCATTGCAAGGAGGTGCCAAAAGGCTCGTTGATCACACTTCCCAACTGTGTATATTAAGCCTTCCCATAATCTACTATACCAGTCCTTCTTAGCTTCACTGATGGACTGCTTGAAAGCTGCTCTCTTGTCCTTTACTTCTACCTTATGTTGAGAACGTATGACTGTCATAAGGGCTTCCCTAGCTATCTTACAGGCATTATTATACCAGGATGAAGCGGACTTTCTTCTGAAGGACTTCTCTGCAGCCACACAAAAATAGTCCCTAAACTGCACAAACAAATTATTGTGAGTGGTACATACTCGTTCTAGCTGGTTGCCCTTATACTCATCCCACTTCAGAGACTGTAGCTGCTCAGTAATATGTCAAGCCAACCTATATATATTCCCTGATGCCGTTCTGTAGATGTAGCCATAGCAGCCCATTTAACAGAATGCATATTACTAGAAGTTTGCAGCCTACGATCAAAAGGCTCATCTGTGCTGCCCCTCTCAGTCCCCGGAAGTTCTACAACAAGGACCAGTGCATTATGGTCACTGTCCTCTCTGTCAAGCACACATCATGTACTGCCAGAGCCTAATGTCCACCAAGATATAGTCAATAAGGCTAGTACCCGGTGTCCGATTGAAGGTTTGCTTCTCCTCTTTGTCAGAAAATGTCCAGCCATTTGTTGCCCGCAATCCCTGGGTTAATATTATGGCACTGATTTGCAATGCCAGAGTCCTCATCTTGTGTCATAGGACTGAGCAGACGTCCAGGGGCCTGAACTGACAGTTAAGATCCCTGCCCAGAACTTTCACTAAACTCCCGTGGTATTGGACATATATGTATTCAGTAACTCAACAGTTGGAGAGTCAATATTGGACCCCCCTAGGCCTTAATTAAACTTTGTACATATAAACACATCGAAGAGAAGGTTAGTGAAACACAAAGTATATCCACGAGGGGATCATTATCTCTTGAACCATATAGCTTAATAAGGTGCTTACCCAGGTTACTAAACCTCCTGAGGGCCTGCCCCTACCCCCAGTAACTGCTAGCTTACTAACATTAGTATTAGCAGATCAATGTACATGCCTAGTAGACCAAGGGGGTCATTCTGACCTCGGCGGTAAAAGTCACTTACCGCCGGCCAGAAGTCTGCCATAACACCGCCGCGGCCGCGGTAAACCGCCACGGTCATTCTGACCCACAACTGCCAAACCGCCAAAAACCCGACCTCCACTGAAGGCCGCTACATCAGCGATAAACTGGAGATGACCAAACCTCCACCGTCACGCCAACAGATATACGCCCATGCCATTCCGACCCACGAATCCACGCGGCGGTCTTTCAACCGCGGTAGTCCATTGGCGGTACACACCGCTGCGCTCAAAATACACACACCTTTACAAAACCTAACCACATTGGACAATACGAAATACACACACCTGATACACATACAAACACCACTCCCACACACCCATTACAATATAAAACACACACCCACATCATCCTCAAACCCCCACAAATCGAAATTCAGAGACAAGGCGCAATACACAGAGAGAGAGCACAGGGAACGCAAACCACAACACACACAGGAACCCACCATCATCACCCACACCACATCTACGCACAAAACACCACACACCACCACACTCATCACCACAAACACCACCCCACACCTCATCCACACCACCCCATGGCACCCCAAAGACACCCCAGGTTCTCGGACCAAGAACTCAGGGTCATGGTGGAGGAAATAATTAGGGTAGAGCCCCAGCTCTTCAGCACACAGGTGCAGCACACCACAATAGCCAGGAAGGCGGAGCTATGGCAAAGGATCGTCGACAGGGTCAACGCTGTGGGACAGCATCCCAGAAATCGCGAAGACATCCGAAAGCGCTGGAACAACCTACGGGGGAAGGTGCGGACGATGGTGTCAAGACACAACATCGCTGTGCAGAAGACTGGCGGCGGACCCCCCCCACTCCACCCGAATTCACAGCATGGGAGCAAGAGGTCTTGAACACCCTGCATCCTGAGGGCCTCGCTGGAGTAGGCGGAGGAATGGACTCTGGTAAGTCTAATCTCAACTACTTCATCCCTCCCAACCACCAGCATGCCAACCCACACCCCCACCCTCACCCCCAACCCCCCAGCACACATCCTCCCTGCTAATGTCTCACCAGCACAACCCACCCAACCCAACACCAAGCCCTGAATGTCAACACAAACCATGGACACCTATCACCTAAGCATGACCACTGCACATACCCATCCCCCCCCACAAACCACCCTCACAACTCCTCCCACAAGGGAATGCCAGCACTGGGGTACAAGGGCACCCACAAATCGCACGCCATGGCACACACAGAAGCAATAACCATACTCTTTTACCCCTGCAGGGCCCGAACGCCAACACACCGGCCAGCAGGGTCCAGAATTGTCCATTCCACCCCCAGAACAGGCCCCCAGTGATGACAGCAGCTCTGTCGACCTAGAACCTGATGACCAGCCCGGACCATCGGGGACCTCTGGACAGTCGGTTACCCTCAGGCAGCCACAGGCCACAGCAGACCTACCCCCCTCTGGAAACACCAGCACAGCACCCACCCAGCGGGCCCATGCCTCTGTCTCCAGGACAGGTCAAGCAGCGGTGTGTCTACCAGTACAGGGCACCCAGGGTAACCCACCACCCCAACAACAACAGGGACCTGGGGGCAGTGGTAGTGGGCACACCGTCCAGGGGACAGAGGCCCAGGAACAAAGGGGAACTTGGAGGGCTGCTGTGCGACAGAGGGAGGACAGGCCTAGGGAACCCACTGTCCAAGAGGCCCTCACCACCATCATGGGAGCGTACCACCACTCCCAAGAGACGATGGCGACGGTCCTGGCCAGGTTCCAGGAGATCCAGGCCATGCAGGAGGAACAGTACATGGGGTTTAGAGAGGAACTGCGCAGCATCAGTTCCGCAATGGGTACAATGGTGTTGGCACTCAACCAGATTGTCACCACATTGCGGGACCATGTGGCCCCCCAAAGGGCCCCTGCCACTAGCATGGAGGAAGAACAGCCCACCACCTCCGCCGGCGCTAGTGGTCAGGATGCCCCGACACAACAGCAACGGCCCACCCGGACCCCACCCCCTGCAGAACAAGAACCACCCCGCAAGAAAGGCCTGAGATCTAGGAAGAAGACAGAGTAGGATGTCAAGACCCCCGCCATGCACGGATCCCCCCGGATGTCATCCCACTGTCCCACTTGTTCACCCTGTCCAACCTTGAACTGCCCCTGCTCCACCTTCCACAGGCATATGGACAATGCACCTGTGCGAACGAGAGTCTGGACTCTGCCATGGACATGCCTCCACCATCACCCATCACCCTTTTTGAACTATACACCTATTTTCAACTTCAATAAACACAATTATTGCACAAAAACCATCTGGAGTCTGCTATCTATTTATTTTAATCCAAATGTATTCGAGATAACCAACCAAAAATTTCTAATTACATTGTGATGACAACATACCAGTGTCACACAGCGGTAGTCCATGGGGAAATAAACCAGAGGGCACTCCGTGGGGACCAGATCACTGAAATAGGAAGTGAAATTCACAACTAAGTTACCATACATTGGGGTGAAAGGTCAGACAGTAGAGAGCCAGTACAGTTACAGATATAATACAATGCAGGAGTAGATTCTTACCTGTGTGTTACTGGAAATACTGCAGTATCACTCTGTACCTGTTGTCTGTGTCGTCCTCTTCGTCTTCCTCCTCTTCACTCTCCGCAGGCTCCACAGTGGCCACAACACCACCTTCTGGACCATCCTCCTGCAGGAAAGGCACCTGGCGTCGCAAAGCCAGGTTGTGAAGCATGCAGCAGGCCACAATGATATGACACACCTTCTTTGGTGAGTACATTAGGGATCCACCAGTCATATGCAGGCACCTAAACCTGGCCTTCAGGAGGCCGAAGGTCCGCTCGATCACCCTCCTTGTATGCCCATGGGCCTCATTGTACCGTTCCTCTGCCCTGGTCCTGGGATTCCTCACTGGGGTCAATAGCCAAGGCAGGTCGGGGTAACCAGAGTCACCAATTAGCCACACACGGTGTCTCTGTAGCTGTTCCATCACATAAGGTATGCTGCTATTTCGCATGACGTACGCGTCATGCACTGACCCTGGGAACTTGGCATTTAAATGGGAGATGTACTGGTCAGCCAAACAGACCACCTGGACATTCATCGAATTATAACTTTTTCGGTTCCTGTACACCTGTTCATTGTCTTTTGGGGGGACCAAAGCCACATGGGTACCATCAATGGCACCAATGATATTGGGAATGTGTCCAAGGACATAGAAATCACCCTTCACTGTAGGCAAGTCACCCACCTCAGGGAATATGATATAGCTCCGCATGACTTTCATCAGGGCAGACAACACTCTGGACAATACCTTTGAAAACATAGGCTGAGACATCCCAGATGAAATGGCCACTGTAGTTTGAAATGACTACTGGCCAAAAAATGCAGTACTGACAGCACCTGCACTAGAGGCGGAATCCCTGTGGGTTGGCGGATGGGTGACATCAGGTCTGGCTCCAGCTGGACACACAGTTCCTGTATAGTGGCACGTTGAATCTGTAGGTGAGTATGACATGTCGTTCTTCCATTGTCGACAGGTCCACCAGCGGTCTGTACACGGGAACATTCCTCCGTCTCCTCGCCAGTCCCAGCGGACGGTGCCTAGGAAGGACAACATGGAGCACAGAGTCAATCAACCCACAGGTAAGTGCCCACAGCATGCACAGTACACGAATCTCTCTGGATTGAATGGCTAGTATGATTGTCGGTGCAAGGCCTAGCCATGTGTGACGCAGTAGGAATTAAGCCATGTGGGCCCTTGAAATGGCGGCTGCCTGACCTGTGAAGTGTGACAATGTGAAGTGAGATCATTGCGCTGGCGTGGCACACCGTGGCGGTAGGCGGTCGCAGTCCGCGGCGCAAAGCCGCATTGGACAACATTGATCCCTATGGGTTTCAGGAGTCAATGGCGATGAGCTCCGGCGGTCGCGTTACGCACCGCCGCGGCCGTAACCGCCATTTTCTCTATGCTTAATCACACGAGACCTGAGCATCCACAGGAGAGGACCTATACTGCAAGTGCTGCTGTGACCTCGGTCTGGAAGTGACAATGGCTGCTGCGACTGGGGAAAGGGCCCCCGCCTTCAGTTCGGAAGAGTTGGAGAAGCTCGTGGACGGGGTCTTCCCCCAGTATGCGCTACTCTACGGTCCTCCAGACCAACAGGTGAGTACACGGGGGCCAATGCATAGTGGGCAATGCCTGTGATGAGTGGGGAGGATGTACGATGGAGGGGAGGGCAGCGAATGACGAATGCATGGCACGACAGATGAGAGCATGTGTCACATGGCAAGTTTGGGGAGGGGGGGCCACTCACATCGAGCATGCAGAAAAGTGATGATGTTTCTCTTCCCTCCCTGTACATGTCACATAGGTCAGCGCCCATCAGAAGATCGACATTTGGCGTGCCATCGCCAAGGACGTCCGGGCCCTGGGGGTCCACAACAGACGGGGCACCCACTGCCGCAAGAGGTGGGAGGACATCCGCCGCGGGAGCAGGAAGACCGCCGAGGCTCTGCTGGGGATGGCCTCCCAACCTAGGAGGGGTGCCAGTCGTACCTTGACCCTCCTGATGTCCTGGATCCTGGCGGTGGCCTACCCCGATTTAGATGGGCGCTTGAGGACATCACAGCAGACACAAGGGGGTGAGTACCAGCACATTCAGCTATTTTGCGCGCAGTGGAGGTGCCTGGGTGGGGGAGAAGGGCTGTGGGTATCCCTAGGCCAGGCCGATTTCTGTAGGCTAGGCCCATCCGTGAGGTATGGTCCTGTGCCCCCGCCCCCAATCTCTGTAGGGTGCATAGTAACGCTATTCATGGACCTGTGTATTCTGTGTGGGCAGTTGTCGCCCATAGGCTTGTAGGGCATATCCCAGTGAATGAGTAGTTTACCCCAAGTGCGCAGCGTAGTGCAGGGGGCTTCTGTGTCTGTCCTCTCCGCCAACGGTGTCCCCAATGCATGCACTCAACTTGTCTTTATGTTATCCACCCCTCCCCCCCCATTTTCTTTGTTTTTCTGTGAATGTGTGCATTAGCATCATCAGGCGGAGGAGAAGTGGCATCGGCGCAAGAGGGAGCTGCATCTCACATGGCCCCGGAGGGCCATGCAACGGACTCCGACATGACCAGTGAGACGGAGGGCGAGGGGGGCTCCACCACGGGGACCCGTGCAGACGTCAGTGACACTGACACGTCCTCGGATGGGAGCTCCCTTGTGGTGGCGGCAACATCCGTGCCCACCGATACTACAGGTACAGCCGCCACCCAGCGCACCAGCTCCACCCTCCCAGCAGCCCCTCGGCCTTCGGCCCGTGCCAGCACAGCCAGGAAGCCGGCTATCTCCTTCGCCCCAGGCACCTCAGGCCCTGCCCCAGTCACCCCTGCTGCCCTCAGTGAGGAGGTCATTGACCTCCTGAGGACCATCATTGTTGGGCAGTCTACCCTTTTGAATGCCATCCAGGGTGTGGAGAGGGAGGTGCATCAAAGCAATGCATACCTGGAGGGCCTTCATTCAGGTCAGGCTGCCCAGCAGCGATCGTTCAACGCTCTGGCCTCAGCACTGACGGCAGCGATTGTCCCCGTCTCCAGCCTCCCTCTTCTAACTCCCTCCACCCAGTCCCACTCCCCTGTTCTTCTGCCTATCCCATCCACACCTACAGACCAGCCTGCACACACCTCAACACCCAAGGGAAGCTCATCCAGACATAAGCACCACAGAACACACAAGCATTCACCCAAGCAACATACAGATGCAGACATGCCAACAGCCACTACCTCCTCTGTGTCCCCCACCTCCTCGTCTCCCTCCTCCCTCCCTGTGACGTCTCCACTCACACCTGCAGGCACACCACCATCAGCCATTACACCCATCACCAGCACACTTTCCAGACCAGTCCGCACACGTGCAGTCACCACCCCCACTGCCATGTACACGTCCCCTGTGTCCTCTCCCAGTGTGTCTGTCACCCCCGCTTCCAAACCATACAAACGCAGGCAGGCACCCAACCAACAGCCATCCACCTCACGTCAGCCTCCAGCCCAAGCACCTGCACCCAAAGACACCAGACTTGACTCTCCTACAACCACATCCTCTTCCTCCACTCCCATACCCACTCCAGCTACCCTTCCCATGGCTCCTAAAAAAATGTTCCTCTCTAAACTGGACCTCTTTTCCTCACCTGACCCACCCCCTCCATCCCGTAAGAGTTCCACAAACACCTCAGCCACCACCAGCCCAGCAACTCCCAAGAACGTCGTGCCTGGTTTTTGGAGTCCGCCCTTTCCTTGGGCTGGGACATCGTCCAGCAGCAAAGGCACAGCCAGCCCCCCCCCCCGGGAAGAGGACCAAAAAACTGAAGGGCAGGCGCGACAGGCCTGATACGCCTGCCCCCAAGGAGGGTAGCCTTGCACCGTCACCTGCCACATCGGGTAAGGGAGCCAAGGGCCTCGGAGAGTCTGCCAAGGAGGGCAAGGGCAGCAAAGCGCAAAAGGCAGGGAGCAGCCGACCTGGCCATGAGGGCCCCACCAGCCCCATTCCGGGGGTATCGGAGGAGACACAGGGCCCCAAGACTCCATCACAGGAGGGCCCCGCAGCGGAAAGGTCCGATGCTGACTGAGCGGGAAGTATTGGCCAGGTGTGGTTCACTCGAAACACAAGACAGGCACTGCTGAACAGGGCCCGCCGTGAGGAGCACCGCTGAACAGGGCCCGCCGTGAGGAGCACCGCTGCCCGCCGTGAGAAGCACCGCTGAACAGGGCCCCGCCGTGAGAAGCACCGCTGAACAGGGCCCCGCCGTGAGAAGCACGGCTGAACAGGGCCCGCCGTGAGGAGCACCGCTGAACAGGGCCCCGCCGTGAGGAGCACCGCTGAACAGGGCCCGCCGTGAGAAGCACCGCTGAACAGGGCCCCGCCGTGAGAAGCACCGCTGAACAGGGCCCGCCGTGAGAAACACCGCTGAACAGGGCCCGCCGTGAGAAGCACCGCTCCGCTGGGCCCTCCTGTCAAGCACCGCTCCGCTGGGCCCTCCTGTTAAGCACCGCTCCGCTGGGCCCTCCGGTCAAGCACCGCTCCGCTGGGCCCTCCTGTCAAGCACCGCTCCGCTGGGCCCTCATCTCAAGCACCGCTCCGCTGGGCCCTCCTGTCAAGCACCGCTCTGCTGGGCCCTCCTGTCAAGCACCGCTCCGCTGGGCCCTCCTGTCAAGCACCGCTCCGCTGGGCCCTCCTGTCAAGCACCGCTCTGCTGGGCCCTCCTGTCAAGCACCGCTCCGCTGGGCCCTCCTGTCAAGCACCACTCCGCTGGGCCCTCCTGTCAAGCACCGCTCTGCTGGGCCCTCCTGTCAAGCACCGCTCCGCTGGGCCCTCCTGTCAAGCACCGCTCCGCTGGGCCCTCATCTCAAGCACCGCTCCGCTGGGCCCTCCTGTCAAGCACTGCTCCGCTGGGCCCTCCTGTCAAGCACTGCTAGGCTGGGCCCTCCTGTCAAGCACCGCTCTGCTGGGCCCTCCTGTCAAGCACCGCTCCGCTGGGCCCTCCTGTCAAGCACCGCTGGCCCATTGGCAGGCCCGGTTCTGTGTCGGGCAGGGCTTCACGAGGCACTCTGCCCACCATGCCTCCTCCATGACCAGTGGACTCTGTAATCCACCTGATGGACTGTGGCTTTGCACCCCCCAGGATGGCATAGTGGGTAACCCACCCACTGTAGAGACTTGAGAGACTGTGGCTTTGCACTCCCCAGGATGGCACAGTGGGCATGGAGGCCCTTCGTGGATCTGGCGTCGTGGACTCATGTGGCTGAGGTGCCCCCCCTTCCCCCTGAGGTGCCTGTTTTTTATTTTTGTGATGCCCCAGCAGTGTTCTCTCCAATGGACTCGATCTCGTGTGTGGGCTTTGCCCATGTGTTGCTGCACATTGGCCCACGGACATTTGAACTTTGCAAAAACTGTGCTGGACTTTTGCTATATAGTTCTAGATGTGTAATAATTCTTTATATATTGCTAAGTTCGCTATACTTTCTTGTTGCTATAATATAGTTCTATTTTTACAATCATTGCCTTTTGTCTTTGCATTTTTGTTTTGGTGGTTTGGGGGTGTCACTCTGACTTTTTAATCTGCATTGGTGTGTAGGTATTTCGGTGGGGGTGAGGGTGGGGGTGGGTGTGTCACGTATGTGTGTGCCCGTAACCTTTCCTCCTCCCCCTCCCCCCTCCCCTGTGTCGTAGGTGCAGTACTCACCGTTGTTGTCTGCGGCGAGGTTCGTGATCCTGGAAGAAGAGCAGGAAGGCAATGGCTGGGAGGATGTGGAGTTCCGGTTCCATGCTGTCCCGATTCCGCGTGGAGTGTGTCGTGGTAAGCGTTTTCCATTGGAAATGTCTGTTTCCGACGTGTTTTTATCGGCGGGGCTCCCGCCCCGGAAAAGGTGTCGGATTGGTGAGTCGTGATAGGGTGGGCGGTACATTGTCTGCCGCCTGCCTGTTGGCGGCCTGTGTTGGCGGTTCCCGCCAGGGTCGGAATTCCAGTTTTTTGACCGCCAGCCTGTTGGCGGGTTGGCCGCCGCATTAACACTGACCGCCAGGGTCAGAATGACCCCCCAAGATTCCTGAAAGAGACAAATTAAGTGTGTATCTATAAATTTGTCCTATTCTGGTATGTCCACTTTCTTGATCAGCCCTGCAACATTAGGTGATACCAATGTGACCTTATTGCTAGAAGATTGATTGTTAGGGTCAGCTCAGGGATCCTGCAGGCATGACATGCCAGAGGGATCCCTGTGCACGATATGCAGTTTCGGGAGGTAAACGGCAAGCAACTACAAGGAGAAGACCCTCAAAATTATTTATTTAAACAACGTTAATTGCACGCTGCTCACCCACTCCCCAAGACAAAATAGTGTTGGAGTCACAAGAACAGGATCTAAGTTGTTGAAGCCCCGCATTAGTGCTTGGTGCCACACTCTCCAGTAGCCTATAGATTAAAACGCCCTGCTAAAAGTACCCATTCTGCTCACCTGATCTATGAAAATCCTTTCCATGAAAACATTCATCCAATTTACTCTCACAAGTGACCTTATTTGATAAGACTTCCCAAGCCTCCATCCCTAAACCAGTATTGCACCCCCTCACATTTTGGAATTTGAAGATGTGAATCAATCTACCTCACCCAGTGCTTCAAAATGATTGGATACAGGGATTCCTTAAATACCTGTTTGGCTAGGGTAATCATTAGACCTCATCACATGACCCCTATCCGAGTACTAGCTCCTTTTGTTTAACAAGAAGGGCTGCCTCTGGCCAGTACCAGGCTTGTAGAAATACCCCAGCGGTAGCAGCTCAAAGGAGGTTTCTGCGCTATGGTCCCAGCATAATTAAAAAGCAGGCTATGGACCAACCTGGCTGATCTAAAGTTACTGACAACGCAATCACCCTGCCAATCCACAGTCCCCGATCCCAACCAACCTACCCTTTATGTTAACAGGATGTTATTCATCTTAGGAAGATAAACATTCCTATGGAGAACCAACCAGTTTAAACACTTGTTAGTTCTTCCTGGTTCTCCTTTTGGGCCTTGCACAGACGGGGCACTCCTGCTAGTATTAAAACATAACAACAACTTGCAGGTGGAAAGATTCATAGACAGTTGCTTCTGAAAAGGGTCAGGCAGCTTAGACTGAGTTCTAATTGGGCCCGCCCCCTTCCTCTGGGAATCTAAGGCTCCCCTAGATATTAATGTGTGCAATATGTCTCTCAGAATTTGGTGCAATACATGTTCATAGAACGTCGTTGGACTCAATCCGTTGATCAGTGGGTCTGTTCCATGCCAAGGATGCAGTACAACATGTGATTCCAGATTTAGAACTACCCTCGGTCAGAGCAGCTGAGAATTTCAGGTGAGCGATTCCCTTCTCAATCAATAACAAGCAGGCCAATAGAGAGTTCACTCGCTATAACATCTCTGACCTTTGTTAAATAAGCCTCCATTAGCTCATTGATTCGTGATGGAGGTGACTAGGCCTCCTTTCCTGGTGAAGCATCAATATTTATGGTATCCGCAAAGCCATGCTGATGACTTGTACTGGACATTACCTTTGCCTGAGAGCGCCCTCTAGCCTGTTTAGTCTGGTTCAGAACCCCATTTCAAACCTTTGGGAAAGCACCAGTAGCCCCTACAAGACCTAGGGGTTTGGGTCTGTGGGGCAATTGTGTCCAATTTTGTGTCCATGTCTGCTGAAGTAATACATGAAAGGCCCTGTGATGTACAACCAATGATGGAAGACCTCGTGCTAGACCCCAGAGACAGCCTCCTTTTCGTTAGGGCTATATCTGTAGAGATGATTTCCCACTGCACGCTGTAGCATTTTGTCAATACTCCTATGTGTGGGAGGTGGGGTCGCAATTGTAGTAGCCTTGACACCCTTTCTCTTACCCATTGCACCCGTTATGTGCCAGGCAAAATAGTATAAAATCATACATAACCTGTACTACTTAAAAAAAGATGTCAGGGAACCCCAAGTAGTGCAGAGAACTATGGCCCAGATCTATGACAATATTTAATCACTCAAGTAGCCAGCTGGCAAAACAACAATCAAAAGAAGGGAAAGCCTAGTCCCCAGTCACCCCCTATGCCTAGATGCTGAAACTGAAGGCATCAGAGAGTGTGCCCAGCCTCATCAAGCTGCGGACAGGCGCAGACTGGTCTCTCTTAGCAAGGTCTTTGCCCCGGCATGTCCTGCACAGTAGGATGCCTCGTAGTCTTAAGCAGTGCCTCCTTGGGACACACTTACAGTGACACCAGTCAATTTAGTGTAAACGGTCATTTATTTAGGACAGGATTTACCAAAATACAACATATAACTTTTCAACATCTCTCCAAACCTTAAAGAACCCCAACTTTCCAATATTTCTTTGCTCATCTTGTTTCTTCAAATCCATTCTTCGTTTCCCCTCCCCTAGACACTCCCCTATTCCTTTTTATGCCCTACTTCCTTCGTGCATCCCCCCCACTCTGCTCCTTCTCCTCCTTGTTTTTCCCCTTGGAAGGGTGGTCAAGCCCGCATCTGGCTCTCCACCCTCCCCCATCTACTGCCTTAACCCTTCTACTTCACCATCCCTAACTGACTCCTTACAACCCTTGTCTACCCATCCTCATGACTCCCTGAGTCTCCCTTGTGCCCCTATTCTTTCTAAAAATTGCCGGGTGGGTGGGTGGCCAAATTCCGCCCGTCAAACAGTAGGCGCGGAAAGAGGTTGTTCCTTTCCCCCACCCCCCTTTTAACCCTTTCCTAAATCCCTCCCCCACTTACCTGACATCCAATCCTGTCTACTTCCGTCACTTCCTATTCCCGAACGAGCCCACGGAGACACTAGAGTGGTGCTCTCTTCTCCGCGGGCCCCTCCATCGGGACACACTTACAGTGACACCAGTCAATTTAGTGTAAAAGGTCATTTATTTAGGACAGGATTTACCAAAATACAACATGTAACTTTTCAACATCTCTCCAAACCTTCAAGAGCCCCAACTTTCCAAGATTTCCATGCTCATCTTGTTTCTTCAAATCCATTCTTCGTTTCCCCTCCCCTAGACACTCCCCTATTCCTTTTTATGCCCGACTTCCTTCGTGCATCCCCCCCCACTCTGCTCCTTCTCCTCCTTGTTTTTCCCCTTGGAAGGGTGGTCAAGCCCGCATCTGGCTCTCCACCCTCCCCCATCTACTGCCAACCAGCAAAACCCGCTATGGCGTTTTGCTGCCCCACCCCGGGCACATTTCCTTGAACAGTTTTTTTTTTTTTTTTTTTTTTTTAAATATCTTTTATGCCTATTCCCTAACCCACAACTTTTGTCCCCATAACTCTTCTAACAGTAACCTCAAATCTGTCAAATAATACGCATTGCTCAACTGCGACAGGTGCACTCCGTCCGCTCTGAACAGTGCCCCCTCTTGCTCTTTTATGTCCTCGTGCTTCAGGACCTTAATCCCCTGTGCCCAGCAAAATACCCTCATTGCCCTGTTCAATTTTTTCTGAGCCCGTTCCACTGCTGCGTGCTTAACCGCCCCTCTCCAAACTCTCCTGGGTACAAACTCTGTCCACACCAGACATGCACCTAGTAGGTTCAGCTTTAGCAGCTCCAGATCCCTCTGCATATGTTGCATCAGTGTCAGCCCTGATAGTTTCACCATGTCATTTTCACCTAGATCAATCACCAACAAATCCGGGCACCCCCATACTGGCAAGTTAGCAGTGATAAATGGAAGTAGACTGCCCCACCTCATGCCGCTTTTTCCCCACCATACGACTTCATTGCGACTGCTGGGTAGTCCCAATGCTCTACCGTAAATTTGCTTCTCCGCAAACTTCACCGCCCAATGCATGAAGGAATGGCCAACCAGCCATGTCACTGTCTTGCCCTTCTGTGGTCCAGCCACACAGCCAGTAACGGAAAAAACACTGTAAGGGCTGTTCCAAGACCACTTTACTCCTCTTAACACGCTTCCAACTCCCCCCCCCCCCTTTTCGCTGCCCCTCTTCATGGTCTCACATAACGCTCGCAGCATCTGGATCTCCATCTGCCTATGGCCTTTATCCTGGCCCAATCCCACCCCAAATGTGCCGCTGCTGTCGCTGCCCCAATTCTAAAGGAATGCGTACCAAAATCCATTGGTTTTTTCCTATCCTTCTCAGGGCCATCCTCAACACGTGTAAGAGCTGGTAGCTTGTGAGCTTTTTACCTTCCTCGTGTACAAACACTCCCTTCTCCCCTGCTCCGCTTAACCTTTTTTTAAACGCCATCCATTCCACCACTGGGCATGCTGCAACATTCCCTCCCTTGTCCAGCCATACCCATTGGCCTTTCCCCAACTGAACCGTTTTCGATCGCCTAAGCCAAACACCCAGTGCATGCAAACCTCCCTGACCTTGACCCCCACCATCTTGCCTACCCCCAACAATTCGGACTCCCGGAATGCCCCAAAAAACATCCACACCATACAGAGGCGAAACAATGCCAACTCGTACTCATCCCTACAGCACACTGGCAACACATGTAAGAGTTCCAAAAGTACTTCAAAAGTGATGGGCTCCCTGGCTACTTTAACCGACTCAGCCCTAACCCTGCCCCAACCTTTTAACATGTTCCCCAACAAATCGTTACGTGCAGGATCAGTGCCGAAGAAAAGTTTCCCGTAAAAGGAAACTCCGGCCAATTTACCTCCAATTGTCGCCGGGGATAGGCCCTCCTTAATCAGAAATAGCACGAAATGCAGCGCACGTGTCTCAAGCTCCTGAGGACCTTGGGACCAAAATCCACCTACACACAACTCAAAAGATTGAAAATCCAACCATGCAAGCCTGTAAGTCCGCCTTGTAGATACCGCTATGGACTCCTCCACCAGCCCCGTTATCATCAAGCCCCCCACTCCCAAATGTCTGCTGGGACCGCAGTCTTGTTCCATCCGCTCCTGGGGCCAATTCGCAAAAACTTTGCCACTGTGAACGAGACAGGGAATCTGCAATCTCGTTATATATCCCGGGTATGTGTGCTGTTTTAAAAATAACATTTAACAATAAACAATGCAGCATAAAATGACGCAACAAGCACAGTATCCTGAGATCCCTAGCTCTCTGTCTATTCACTAAGTCCACCACTGTCATGTTGTCCACCTGAAATAGTACCGTCCGGATAGCTAACTCCTGCCCCCAGACCTCCAGTGCCACTAAAAGCAGAAAAAAACTCCAGAAAGGCAATAGTCCTCCCTTGTTGCAACCACTGTGTGGGGCTATTTTTCCGCGCACCACCTCCCCTCCCAAAAAGGCCAAAACCAGAGGCCCCTGCTGCATCAGAAAAGATTTGAACTTGCCAAACTGTGTCAGAGTCGTTGAATAACAGGGATACTCCGTTAAAATCTTTCAAGAATGCCTCCCACACCTTGATGTCCTCCCTCAAGGCCAACGAGATTCGCATCCTGTGATGCTGAAGCACAGCCCCTGACATGGCTAAACCCAGTCGCCTACAAATCGTCCTTCCACCCCTCACGACCCTGCAGGCAAAATTAAGGTAGCCCAATAGCCTTTGAGCCGTGCGCAGATCCATCTTGTGAAGTACCCATACCGTGGCCAAGAATTCCAGCATCTCCCCCACTTTCCGCTTCGGCAATCGAGCCACTAGAGCGTTGGCGTCCAGTTCTATGCCCAAAAAGGTTAATACCGTCAAAGGCCCTTCAGTCTTTTCCGGCGCCAATGGCACCCCTGTCCATTAAGCTAAGCCCTGAAAAACCTCCAAAGCCCGCCTACAAACCCCGGAACCAGCTGTCCCTACGAAAAGAAAATCGTCCAGATAGTGAGTCACTGACCGATGGCCACTTTGCTTCATAAAAACCCACTGTAGAAAAGTGCTAAAAGTTTCAAAAAGTGCGCACGAAATAGCACATCCCATAGGCAGAACCCTATCCACATAAATGGCCCCATCCACCTGTATTCCCAGGAGGTCAAAATCCACTGGGTGTATAGGCAGGAGCCTGAATGCTGACTGGATGTCACATTTTGCCATCTCTGCCCTTCGCCCACACCTTCTAACCAGCTGGATGGCATCGTCCACCGAGGCATATACCACCTTTGTGTCCTCTGGTGTGATGAAGTCATTGATCGATGCCCCTTCCAACCATGGCAAGTGGTGAATCAGCCGGAATTCCCCCTCTGCTTTTTTGGGCACTACCCCCAGCGGTGATATCATCAGGTCCCTACTTGGCCAGTCGTAAAAGGGGCCTACTATCCTCCCAAGTGAAACTTCTTTTGACAGTTTGTCTCGCACCACTTGCGGCTGTTCCTTTGCGGATCGCAAATTCTCCGCCCATCTCCTACACCGAGGACCTTGATATCCCACCCGAAAACCGTCTCTAAACCCCCACTCCAGCATTTTGGCCTTTTCTTGATCTGGGTAAATACTCAACCAGGGCAGCAGAGTCTCTAGCCTAATTGGCGTAGGACTCCTTTGGTCCAGTAGCGTTTTGCGCGCCCCGACCTCTGGCCGCCCTCCATTGTTCCGCTGGACTGGTGAAGGAAAAGCATTGCGTGACTGGATGACGACCCCGCACTTGGAGCAGTCATGTTTGAAATGGCACTGTTGCCGTGAACAGAAGCCTTTGTTGAAATTCCAACAAGCCCCTGTGGTGGGCACTGATGTCTTGTTACCCCCACCCGCCCCTCCCTGGGCGGGACGAGACTGAAAAGGCTTATAAACCACCGGCAAACCACTTGCCGTGTGCGTGGACACAGAGGATTGAGCCGATGCCATCCATTGCATCCATAGCTCCGGGTCTACATCCCCCCAAGGCTTGTCAGGATTAACGCTCACTCTGGCCCTAAATTCCGCGTCGTAGCTAAGGCAAATGAAACCTCCAAAATGCATCTGCGCTTTACGTATGATGTCCATATACTAGAAAAGCGCTATGGCTCTGTCTGGATACTTTTCGCAATATATGTTCGCAAAAATCAAGAAAGCTGATGTCCAGTTGTCCATTGTAATGGGTATCCTTGGCCTACGTGCTAATTCCTCCTCTTTTGACCCCTCCTTTGCCTGAATGTCTCTGTGTAATAATTTAAAAACATCTACATAACTCATGTTTCCAAATTTTTGTTTTAGTCTTGTCAGCCACGTGTGACCCCAGGGGCATTGCCATGCACATATACAGGAGCCGTTTCCACTGTCCCCGTCCCCCACGCCAATGGATTTTCACGTGCATGCGCCCTTGCCTGACAACCCCTCTCCCCAAACTGACCACCAGCCCCCTTTACCTTTTCCATGGTCCTGACTGGCCTCGACGCCCTCTTCATTAAGCGACCACGTGCCACCATGTGCCGCCCTCCAGACATCCCCTCCGCTGCCCCGGCATCCTGTAACACAAAAACAGAAGAGGTTGCGCCGCTCTTGCGCCCTCACCCTTCCCCTGTGACACCGCTCACCTCTTCCTCCCAAAGCTCTCCTTCTTCCCATTCATCCCCTTCTTCATCATAGTCAAGCTCAATCTCATGATCTCCCTCCCAATCACATCTCTTCTGGCCAAAGCCCTTGTTTTTTTTCGCAATTTCAGCTGCAGCTTCCTGACCCTCATGGCGCCAACCATCCGTGTGGTACCCCCGATCCCTCGATGTAGAGAAGGCCGCTGAAGACCTCTCTATGGCTTCCGACCAACATGCTGGGGCCGTGTTGCGCCCCATTGGCATTTGCTTCTTTCTGCTCGCCTCAGCTGCTGGCATTAATCTGCCACACCCCCGTGACCGTGTGCGTCGCTGGGGCTTCCCGCGCCGGCCGCCCCTCCAGCCGCACCAGCCTCCTGCCCCCTCCTCGTGTCTACCTGCGGTACCCAAACCCAAGTCCCGGGTACTGAGCTGGCTGGCGGCGGCCCCCTGGCATCGCCGCTTTCCCCTAACCTATTAGTCATCTCCAAATTGGCCCTGTGTTCCTCTCGGTCCCTGCACAATTGAGCCCACCTGGCCTCTGTTTCCGCGACGGCCCTGCGTTGTTCCCTGATCCTGGCCTCAAGATTCCAGGCCTCTGCGGGGTCCCAGACTCCTAAAACCGTGGTGCACGTGGGGCTGGCATCCGCTGCCGCCTCCACCTCCTTTGCCTTAATGGGCTTGCTCGCCCTGGGCACTTCCTTTGGTTTGGATGCACCCCCCCCTGCTCTTAGCTGCGTATTTCCCCCGTTTCTTGGCCGGGGCCCCGAGGCCCCCGTCAGGGGCGGGTACCCCCCTCTGACAAGATAGATCCAATGGCCCCCCAGCATTATTGGGGGCCGGCAGGGGCTGCCCCTCTGGCTCTGTGCATAAACCCGGGACCCCAGACCCCTGTTTCCCCATCTGTTCCAGGTGTGGCCCTCTGGACTCATTGGTAAGGGGCCCAGCCCCTGAGGTCCCCTCACCCAAGTGGCCCCCCTCCTTTCCTCTGCATGAAGCCTAGTCATCCCCACACAGGCCTGGTCTAGGACCCCAGGCCTGAGTAGGTCCGAACGGCCGGCTTCGCCGAGTATGAGGAGCGCGGCCTTCACCACCTCAGCGTCATGGCTGGTTGCCATGGCTCCCACGCGGTGCAGCAGTACAAGCCGCTTCTGCTTTCCTTTTTTCCCTCAGCCGCACGGCTGGGGAAGCCTTGCTGCCCTTCCGCGCAGTGCTGCATGCGCCGCAATCCCTTTTCCTTTCCGTTTCTTTTTTTTTTAAACTATTCCCGTGCCCAAACAAACCCACCGCCGGCTCCCGGCTCCTATCTGCCCCTCCTGCGGGCCCATAAAATTGCCCTCCCGCCGCTAAACTACCCCCCACCTTACTTGATGGCAGGACACGCCTGCCCTGCCCGCTCCCCAATACCTGTTGTGCCTCGTGGCCACGGGGCACACCCTCCAGCCTACGCCCTCCCTGGAACGACCAAATTCCGCCCCTTCAAACAGTCGGTGTGGAGAGATGTTGTTCCTTTCCCCCACCCCACTTTTAACCCTTTCCTAAATCCCTCCCCCACTTACCTAACACCCAATCCTGTCTCCTTCCGTCACTTCCTATTCCCAAACGAGCCCGCGGAGACAGTAGAGCGGTGCTCTCTTCTCCGCAGGCCCCTCCATGGCGCAGATAGGTGTGGTGGCGTTGGTGGCCCTTGCCGCTTTGTCTGCTGGTACCGGTAGTTTGGTTGACTGCTACCGCCCCAGCTACTGAAGTTGAAGTGCGTCCCACGCAGTGGAATGCCTCGTAGTCTCAAGTAGCGCCTCCTGGCAGTGACAGGTGTTGCGGCATTGCCGGCCCTTGCCCCTTTTTATACTGGTACTAGTAGAGTGGGTGACAGCTCCCCCCCAGATACTGATGTTGAAGTGCGTCCCACAAAGCGGGATGCCTCATAGCCTTAAGTAGCACCTCTTGGTGCGGACTGGTGTGGCGGCGTTGGCGGTCCTTGCCGCTTTGTCTGCTGGTACCGGTAGTTTGGATGACAACTCCTGCTCAGCTGCCAAAGTTAAAGTGCGCACATCAGTTCCTAGAAATTGGGCTGAGCTGATAACATGAGCTGAAAAGTGAGACCTGTTAAACAATAAGCTGTGCACCGCAGGTCCGTGTTACCTACCTGTAGTTGTTTGCCACAGAAAGAATATTAACTAAGGATTGTGTTTTTGTGTTTTTTACTTGATGAAGGGTAAGTGCTCTGTTAAGAGATGGCGAGACCACACTTGACAGCAAAGTCAAAGAGGGGTGACAGTGTTTTGGAGTTTTATTTAAAGGCCCTTACCACAAAAAACTTTAAAGAATTACTGGCTAATTATAAGTGTCCCAAACTGGATTTGGTGGGATCATTCCTCTTGGTCTTCACTTGCTGTTGAGGATGACTCCAACAAGTGAACTTTGTGAGACTCCAGATAGGTCAGAGGCTCTCTACAGATCCAGTTAAAGCCCCTTCTATTAGTTCTGCAGGTTTGTAGGCCACTACCTAGATCCCGGACTGTGATACCTGTTGTCAAGGATGTCATTCTATAAGAATGGAAACATGCCATCAAGTAAGAATGGAAGAACATGAAAAAACTACTGCTTTACACAATTTTTAACAAAAATGTATCTGGTGGATGATTCAGACCTTCTGGTTTCCTTTTCTGTGGATCTGATGTATTCGAACTAAGAACACAGATTAACAATGACAAGAGGAACCCTCCCCTACAGATGTAGTGGACAGAAAGGTGGTTAGGTCCTTATGCAAAGCCTTTTCAGATCTTAACATGTGTAGGGGGGATTCAACTTACTCCTCACATGCTTCTCAGAGTTTGGCCTGTGACTTCCAGTCTCTTTCCATACCTATCATTGTGTGTAAGGAAAGTGAGAACGTCATTGCCAGAATGCAATATTGACAAATGCCTCTTTTGACCCTCTGAGAGCTACAGTGATTTCCTCTGAAGAAACCATTGCTGCTCAAAGCAATTGCTGCACCAGGGATTGGAAGGCAGAGAGTATTCTGAAATCTGCTATTCTTAACCTTCTGTGTCTTGGCTGGTCTTTATTTGGCTCTCAGTTGGATGCTCTCTCAAGTCTTTCAAGAAGAAGTCTGCCTAGCAAATAAATTGAGTGTGATGATTTATACAGAGAGCCAGTACGAATTCTGAGTGGTACATGATTTCAGGGAGCAGCGGTCACAAAGGGGCTTCATGACATTCTCTAGTAGGTACTGCCATTAGAACTAGTTCATATATTCTAGATCTATTGGAGATAATTCATCATCCTAGAGAAATTTCAGTGGTAAAGTGTCTAGCCCGCATGCCTGTTGCTGACATAGTCACAATGGGAAGTAATTATGCAGTTCAAGTTGCAAGGTACTACACTCTCGGAGGTGCATCTGAGAGATCAAATGAGCAAAAAACAAATACTAGAATCAGAGCAGTGTGAATCCTATGTAAGGACTGATGATGGTGTACATAATGTCAATTATTTCTTGTGATTTAATAAAGACAACGTTTAATGAGTTACAAGAGGGCCAATGAAAGTACCAGCGGATAAAAAAACAAGGTGGGAACTACCTGGTTATAAGGGAAACTGCAATGATATTTGGGTGACTTCAGATCATCAATATATTCTGCCTGACTCTATGCTACATTCCATTACATGACATTTAGGTAGATGTAGTCATATGGGAAGTGACTGGATGGTCAGAACTTTTTATATAGTTCTAGCACAATACAAAAGTGTAGCAGAATATTTGTGTCAGAAATGCATTACTTGCCAAAGCAACAAGCAGGAAAAGAGAACACTAGTATTCATAGGGGACATAGGTAATACAGAAGGCCCATTTACTAAACGTCAAGCAGATTTCATAGAGATGCCCGTGTATAGCAGGGTTAGATATGTTCTTGTGACTGTCTGCTTGTTTGCTAGATGGGTCAAAACCCATCCAAAATGGAGAAGTGACAATGTGACTGTGGCCAAACTCCTGTTGAGGGAATTATTACAAAGGTTTGGATTGCCAACTTCTATTGGGTTACATCACGGAACTCATTCTAAAAGTGATGTACTAAATTTACTGCTGTTCAAATTGGGCAATAGGTTCACTGTAGTTTAAGACCACAATCATCAGGAGTTGTTGATAAGATGAATGGTACCACCAAATCTAAACTCTCCAAGTTATATGCCTCCACAACTTTTAAGTAGCCTGATGCTCTTCCTCTTGTTCTCATGAGGATTTCCAGTACTTTCCACAAAAAGACTGATCTATAACCCTATAAGAACCTGCTGGATAGAGCCATGAACATTGCAAATAACCATCCAGCAACACTTGTATCAATAACTGATTATATTGTTGTGGATTACTACAAAGGTCTGACTGACATGGTGAAAATCTGTCTCTCATTCGCCTGGCAACAGCACTCGAAGAAAGAAACCAATTGCCATGCACTCCAACCCAGTGAATGGATTCTGATCAAGAAGCACGTCCACAAAGACTGTCTTGAACCTAGATGAAAGAGGCCACATCAGGTTGTGCTTGTGATTAACACTGCTGTGAAGTGTGCCAGAACCCTGCAGTGGATTCATACAGCTTACAAGAGCAGAAAGAAGACTAACATGACGAAGTGGTGACAACAACTACCGATTCTCAGAGTCAAGCTCAAGTTCACAGCTTGGATCCAAAGGAGGTAGAAATGAATCCTGAAACTGGTGAAGCTAAAGAAGATCAGAGTGAAGATCCTGGTGGAGTTACCAGTAGTCAGTTGCAATTTGAAAATCATCAGTTCACAAGTCAAAGAGAACTGTTGCAAAGTCATGAGAAACAAGAAGAAACAAACTCTAATCCAGCTTGTGAAAAGGTAAAGCTGAAAACTCAAATATCGGGAACTGCCAAGAGAAAGAGACTCACAATGAGTCAAGATGCTGATTCTGATCAAAACACAAGTTGAACTGTGGGGGAGTAAGATTCAGCAGTCATCATAAGTGAAGACACAGAAATAGAGACAGTGCATCAAGTGGCCTCAAACAGTGAAAAGAACTCGTAAAAGATGACACTGTCAGAAGCAGAGACCAGAGTCCATTAGGGAAGGACCAGAGACAATTGAGATAAATTCTGATGATAGTTGTAGTGAATCACCTATTGCTAAAACACCAGTAAGAAGAAGAATCCCAAATATTAAAGTATTTATCACCTGAGTGGACCTACCTAGCATCAGTGTCTGAAGAAAAAGAAGAAGACAAATCAGATGTAGAAGTCAACAATCTAATTAACTGTTGCCAATCCGTCTTCAAAGGTGATCCAGAAGAAAAAGAAGAAGAAAAGCTACCTTGAATTTTTGTAAACACCCTGACGACTTTGAAACTAAGAATTTGAACTTTGCAAGGAAACCTCAGATTTTGGTTCTGAATGCATACAGGTGAAGGAAATAGAAATTTGAATTTATCAACTAAACGTTAAAACGTCTTAAAATAAAAAAAAATATTTGTGTTTAAAAAATATAGTTATTGCTTTAAAAAATAGATGGATTCTAAAGTGTTGATTTTTGATTCCTGCTTTTAATTTTTGGTTTTTGTTCTCAGTAGAAGATTGCATACAGCAAGAGCTATAAACTTTTTAGAGTGGTTTCCGTGATATTATTAGTGTTAATTGGCCTAATGTTGTGACTAATTTCTCCATTTGTGTTAGTCCTGGCATCCTTGGCGTGGTTTCCCCTGTCTTTTTTGCCTCCTATGTTTGACTGTATGCGGGACTTTGTTTTTGCTGGTTTTGGTACTCTGGGCACTTTACCACTGCTGACAAGTGCTAAAGTGCAAGTGCTCTCTGTATAAACTGTATGTGTAATTGGCTTTTCCATGATTGGCATATTTGATTTACTAGTAAGTCCCTAGTAAAGTGCACTAGAGGTGAACAGGGCTGCTAAATCAAATGCTGCTAGTGAGCCTGCAGCACTTATTGTGACACCCATATGAGTAGCTGTGTAAACATAGCTCAGACCTGCTACTGCAGTGTCTGTGTCTGCAGTTTTAAACTGCCAATTCAGCCTTGCAAGTGTACCCACTTGCCAGGCCCAAACCTCCTCTTTTTGTACATGTAGGGTACCCCTAAGGTAGACCCTAAGTTGCCCCATGGGCATTGTGCAGTGTATGTTAAAGGTAGGACATGTACTGATGTGGTTTACATGTCCTGACAGTGAAATACTGCCAAAGTCGGTTTTCACTATTGCAAGGCCTATCTCTTGTATAGATTAACATGGGGAGAGCCTTTAGATATCTTTTAAGTGTAGTTTCCCATAGGAACAGATAGCAACATGGAGTTTGGGGTCTCTGAACTCACAATTTAAAAATACATCTTTTGGTAAAGCTGGTTTTTAGATGGTAAGTTTGAAAATGACACTTTTAGAAAGTGATAATTTTCTTGCTTCACCTTTCTGTGTCTCTGCCTGCTTGTGTATTCCCTGTCTAGGTCAGACTGACAGTTGAGCTGTTGTGAATCCTCTCTAGACAGTGGCACAAAGGGAGCTGGGGTGTAGCCTGTCTATCCTGATAAGTCACCTGGGCTAGAGTGGAAAGGGAGGAGCTGACACTTACACCTGAAAGGGCTGTGCCTGCCCTCACACAATGCAGTTTCTGACCCCCTGGGGTGTGTCTGGTGCCAGGCCTGGGCAGGGCAGGATCTTGTGAACAACAAAGACTTTCTTTTGAAGTTTGCCTACTTCAAAGGTAGATTACTTCTGGGCTCAAGAGGAACCTCTGACAAGGAGAAGAGCTGGAGGAGGAGTACTGCCCCTTTTGTCTGTGACTGTGCTTTGCTTTGTTGGCCTGCAGTTGATGTTTCTGCCTGAAAGAGGATAAAGACTGAACTTTGTGGTATATTCCTACATGTGAAGTGTCTTCAAGGGCTTGGACTGAACTTGCCTCCTGTTTTGAAGTCTCACTGCCATCAAAACTTCCTCTGCCAGCACCTGGACTCTCTGCTGGGACTCCTACCCTGCCATGTGGTGCCCACTCCAGTCCCTGGGCCCTTGGAAGGTGTAGCTGGAGGAACCAAGGCAGAAATCAATGCACAGAAGCCATGCGGGGAAAAATTTCACACACCACCTACAACGCGGCTGTAAAAACTAACAACCACCTGCATTGCGGCTTAGAAATTGACACACTACTTGCATCACAGCTGGAAAATCAACGCATCACCTGCATCCTGCTGGAGAAATGACGCAACACCGGCTTGCGGCTGCTGAAATCGATACACCCCCACATTGTGCGGCTCCTCATCACTGTGCGACCGAATTCCACACACATCATCTCTGGGTGTATAAATCAACATGAACCTGTCTGGATCCTGGGTGCCTGTCCAGAAATCGACGCATCACACTCTTGTGGAGAGAAAAACTATGCATTGCCTACCCGACTGGAGAAGAAATGATGCACGGCCTCACTTGTGAGTAGAGAATCAACGCATCGCTGACTTTTCCGATGCACATTAGCCCATGCAACTTTATTTTTTGCGCAAACCAGGTACTTTGTGTAACATCAACGCGTGCATTGTTTTCTATGGAGCAAGACTCTTTTTAATTTACTTGTGTAGGTTGGATCTTTGTCTTTTTGGTCTTGTTTGATTTAGATAAGTATTGGCTATTTGTCTAAACTGGTGTGGTGTCCATTTTGTAGTGTTTTTACTGTATTGCTGTGTGTGTTGGTACAAATACTTTACACACTGCATCAAAGTTGCTGCACTGCCCTGCATCAAGGGGAGAGAGAAAAAATGTGCCACATCTACTAGGGGTGCTGGTGCAATTTTGGAAGCTAAGCAACAACGCACATAACCTTGTGCCAGGGTGTGAATGTGTGTACATTTTTTGAAGCATAGGTTTTGTACTGGAAGGGCTGCCTTCCAGTACAAACAACTTTGCTTTAAGGATTTTCCCACTTTGAATCTGTGCTGTCCAATACAGCAAACATGCAAAGTTGGAAATCAAGAAAAAATGAAAATAAAAATTCTTGTTATGTCTACCTCGAGGAGGTGTAAGATTTCAGTGCCAATTCCTGTCTACCAATGTTTGTAGATAGGGATTTGTCTCAAAAGTCATGGATGGTTACATGGGAATACCCATGTAACTGTCCATTGATTCAAGGTAACACAAAGCAGCGCATAGAGAAACTTTACATTGCTTTGGGATACTATCCAATGGAAATCCTGATTTCTGCTGGATAGTCAATCCCATCTTAACACTTTGCGCCAGGGAAAGCATTAGTAAACCGGGGCCTAAGTGTCCATAGGTCTGAGTGAGTGAGAATGAGTGAGGTTAAGAGTGAATGCAACTGAGTGAGTAAGAATGAAAAAGGAGGATAAGGGTGTAAGAGAGTGAGAGTGAGTTTGAGTGACAGAATGAGTTTGAGTGCCTTAATGTGAGTGTGAACCAGATTGTGATGTGATGCTTTCAAGTTTGTCATTGGACCTGGCACACTGAAAGGAAATATTCTCTTACATAGAAACCTCAGCAAAATACTGGCATACTTGCAACAATTTCTAACATGACAGACGTATGTGACAAAATACAGGCACAGGCGCATTGGGGTTAAGTGCACCTATGTTAAAATACTTGTGCTGACATACAAGAGGTAATTCATGGCACACAGAGCGCCTGTGGAAAAATAATGGAATACCTGAGGAAATTCTTGACATGTGGACACCAGTGGGAAAATGCTGGTACTAGCAGAATGGAGATGATTCTTCACATGAAGGTGGCCAACGTGGCATAAGGGAGGGTGGCAACCATGGCAAAATGCTGGCCCTGGCATACTGAGATCATTTTTTATACAAGGGTCACCTAAGGTATATTGATGGCATTAATTGCAAAATTCTGGCACTGGCATACTGTATATTATTTATTTAGATAGGTAGGTGTCCATGGTATATGAGGGCACCCATGACAAAATGGTGGGCCTGGCACAATGGAGATAATTTTTTATATATGGGGGCACCAATAACACATTTTGAGAAAAACAGAGTCAACTCCTGGGCAACATCAGGTTTCATTGGCTTGGCACACTGTGAAAGAATCTGAATATGTAATAAATGTGTTTTTAGTGTCAATGGCATTTTAGGAAATGTATGTCAAAATTGTGCTTTAAAATGCACTATTTTACCCCATTCTTTTAAAATTTTACTTTGTGAGAAGACTCTCCCTAGAAGATATCTGGCTTATTTGCTTTTTTCACTCATTGCAGTTCAGGGCAAGGATTATGCTTCAGCACTTTCAACGATTGAGACAGCACCACAATATAGGTGGTTTCTAAAATAGACATTTGTCTGTGTTAAGTTGTTATACTAATCATGCAGTTATTATGGAACTTCAGTTAATTTAAATTTCGTTATGTTATGTGATGAGGATTTGTATAGCATGCTTATCACCCTAAGGGAACCCAGGCGCTGGAGTAGATCAGTACGCCAATCAGGCTCCTAATTGAATAGCCAGGTCTTCAGTTTCTTGCAGAACTCAAGAAGGGATAGAGAAGTCCTTATGCGGTGTGAAAGGGTGATCCAAGATTTGGCAGTAATGTAGGAGAAGAAACGTCCTCCTGATTTGTTCCTGCAGATGCAGCATGTGTGCTCAAGGGGAAGTGTGGCTGAGTGCAGTTGTCTGGTGGGCTGGAGGAAGTTGAAGCAATGTTTGAGGTAGGCAGGTCTGATATTATTGTGGTCTGGCATGCATGAGTGAGAAGACTCAATTGGCATCGCTTTTGGATAGGTAGCCAGTAGCTCTCTGAGGTTGTGTGTGATGTGTGCAGGGAATGCTGAGGATGAGTCAGGCGGTGGTGTTCTGGGTGGTCTGGAGTCTTTGTATGAGTTGATTCATAATGCCAGTGAAGAGTGGGTTACTGTAGTCTAGTATGCTGGTGATGAGACCCTGGCTGATTATGCGTCTGGTGTCAGTGGGGAGACAGTAGAATATTGTGTAGAGCACACCTAGGATAAAGAAGCAGGAGGAGATGACAGCATTCAGTTGTTTGACCATCATGGGTCTGTCTCCAAGATAATGCAGAGGTTTTTGGCATGGTCAGTGGGGGTGGAGGTGGGTCCAAGGTTTGTAGGCCACCAGAAGGAGCCCCTTGGAGAGTGCTTGTTCCTGAAGGTCAGAGCTTCTGTTTTCTCCATGTTGAGTTTTAGGCAGTTCTGTTTCATTCAGTTTGTTACGTTTGACATTCATATGGAGAAGTTGGTCCTGGTGGTGTGGTTGTTCTCTGTGACGGAGGGGATGAGCTCGATGTCATCTGTGTAGGAGACAATGTTGATTTAGTGGAATCTTATGACGTGGGCAAGTGGCACCAGATAGGGTAGGGCTCAGTGATGATCCTTGAGGGACTCTGCCAATGAGGTTCTTGGGTTTGAAAGTGTAGGGTCGGAACCTGACTCGCTGGGTCCTGTTAGAGAGAAAAGAGGCCAGCAATCTCAGGGCAGGACCATGTAGTCTGGAGCTGTGGAGTCTTGTGATGAGGGTGCTGTGGAAGATGGTGTCAAAAGCTGCAGAGCAGTTGAGTAATATGAGTGCTGCGGTTTTCCCTTTGTCCATGATGGTCCAGGTGTAATCAGTTGCCTCAATGAGAGTGATTTCTGTGCTGTAGTTGCTGCTGAATCCAGACTGCAAATTGTCTAGTGGGTGTTGTTGTTCAAGACAGATGGAGACTTGTTTGTTGATCGCTTTCTATATGTCTTTGGATGGGAAAGGCATAAGTGAGATGGGTCTGTAGTTTCTGAGCTCTTTTGAGTCTGTCATGGGTTTTTTCAGGAGGGCTGTGCTTTCTGTGTGCTTCCAGTTGTCCAGGAAGGTTCCACTTTGGATGGAGGTTTTTGATGATGATGGTGAGGTGGGAACTGAACATTATTGTAATGTTAGGGTCATGTGACATCCCTGCCTGGAAACAATCAGAGTCAATGGTCATAGGAAGTCACTTCCTGTGATACTATTATCGTCACAGGCTGAGCAATGTTACTTTGCAACCACTGGCATTTTGGCGAATTGATGCTTGTGGCATCTGCTGTGTTGCACACTTTCTAGCTACCATATGAAGTATGTGACCTGATTATCAGCAAAGTAGTCAGTGACACCATGAACAGCCCTGCCAAGTGCTACACATCATGTGTTAGAATAACGCATTTTGTGGATTTCTCCACACTACAGCAAGGACCTGAGTCTGTCATGCAATTAGTTAGCAGCATGTTCAATCTTAGTGTGCTTCTGGCTGTGCTTGCCTGCTAATTTTCCAAACGGGTCCTCTACAGATTTAAATATGTTTCTATTTAGCCTGCTGTCTGGGGCTATCAAAGGTTGTCTCCCTGGTTACTATACACATGGGCTCCTCGCCGTGATTGGCCAGCATGCATGTGCTCAGCTTGCCCCCTCAGAGTTTCCTATTGCTCATTGGATAAATGTGAAGCTGTACCTACATGTACACTCCGCAGCTTGTCAGTGGGTTCTGCCCACAAGACCATCACATGCCTATTGGATCAGGCAGGAAGGAGAAGTCCATTCATGGGGACAGCCTGGTAAGTTCTCTCAATCACCAACCTATTCTTTGAACTCCCGAGTGGATCCAAGACCACGGCTTCTGAGCAGTGCAAGTGATTCCTAGGCCAGGCTGCCCCAGTATCAAGTATGAGTAAACTATAGAGCCCTGGCCCCATCTGAAGACCCTTGCATTGTGATAGTGATACACTCTTACTGAACAGCACTTAACTAGTTTGTTTTGCCGCGCAAGAATAATGCTGTCTACAGTCTTGCTCATCGATGGAGTGAGTCTGAGCACAGCAGTATAGCCGAGGACAGCGCATGAACTTCACACATTTAGAGAATGGTCAAAACCATGAGGAACCTACAGCTCTCCCTTTTGCCGCCCACAATGGTTGGCCTTCTAGACCTGTCATCACTAGTGTGCTGCCTAATAAACAACTGTCATGTTATTTCAGGGGCCAGACTGTAGCTGTGGCAGTGAGCCAGCATACATTCTAAAACGCTGCACTGAGAAAGCAGGTCTCTTCTTTAAAATGACAGTTTGCAAATACAAAACCTTTTTGCCCAAAATGTGGATTATTTTCAAAAACAAGTTGCCGAAAATTATAACAATTGTAACAATAAAATCTTTAAATTACAGTCATGATTGATGAAAAGTTCATGTCATTTTATAAGGGCAGAGAACAAACTTGAGATATTAATTTTGAAAGTAATTCTAAAGAAATGAATCTGTATAACATAAGTGACATAACGCACAAAAGCATAAAGCGTTCACTCTGCCAGCATTAGAGGTGTATGAAAAAAGTGAGAGTTTGGATTGCTATAGATTGTTTATGTGCGCAAGCTACAAGTCATATCTCAGTAGAAAAGTCTGTTTATAAAAATCTCCACAACATGCCACACATAACCGTCTCTCGTAGTGTAAAAAATTGGGTTGTTGGTTAACTGCGGTCTGAGCCCTGGTCAAGCATCAGCCACTATCCCTTGCAGGATAAACCACAAAAAGTCACTAACTCAACCTGTGCTTAGCCCTGGGTAGCTTGGCACCAAAAGCAGTGAGGCTTATCTTATAGGCAATGTGTAAAGTATTTATGCAGCAGACAAACAGCAATCAAGTGAAAAATCCCACACCAATTTAGAAAAATCGAGTAAATTGTAATAAATTATGTGACACCAAAACAACACAAATCCAATCAGTAGAACCAGAGTAATGATTATCTTTAAGTTTAAGGTTCAAAATAGTGCCTAAAAGAGAAAAGTGCCAACCCTAGACATCTGGCCACCTTTAGGACAACCACAACCAAGGGCACAAGAGTGCATGGAGACCACTTGGGGGGGGTCAGGACTCATTTGGGCTGGGTCCAGGTGTGGGTTCAAGATGGTGGGAACCTGCTATGTCCTGGTGGCTCTGAACAGGAGGCCAGCAAACTGTCTATTGGTGTCATTTATGGTAGGGCTGGATGCAGGAGTAGAAGCAGGGCTCAGTATCAGGGCTGGCCTCTGAGGGTTTAAGGTGGGCTCCAGGCAGCAAAGCCTGACAACAGTCCTTTGAAGTACAGCAGCAGTGTGGCAGAGTACACAGGAGGTCAGAGCAACAGACAGTCCTCTGAGAACCCTTCCACAGGCCCGGAAGTGAACTGAAGATTGGGTCTGAAGGTCCTATTTCTATACCCTGGTGCCCTTTTCCTAGAAGATGGGAGAAGTTTCTAGGAATGTTCTTTGAACTTCTTGGAACATCCTGACTCCAAGCTGACTGCACTGGGAGTAAAGGGTTGTTAGGCCTATTGTGAGGAGACAGGACACAGCCTATCCATGTGCAAGTGGGGCTGTGCTCAGCTCCGCACCCCCCTTCAAGCCAATTAATGGTCCATTGAGGCACACCTAATCCCACTACTGTGCAACTGTCTAGGAGGAATTCACAAATTCTGTCAGTTACATTAATTCATGTGACTCCGGACAGGCTGCAGGCACAAAGGGCTGAGGGCAGTTAAATGCTGACTTTCTAAAAGTAGCATTTTCAAACTTGTAATGAAAAATCAACTTTACCATTAAAGAGAGTTTATCATTACAATTTCATAGATACCAAAAATGATATATCTACCTCTTCTCAATGAGGAATTACAGCTTATTAACTGTAATAAGGATTCCTCAATGTTATCCTATGGTATGGGAGGGGTACCCCTCACAGTAATGAAAAATAATTTTAGGAGTTTTTCACTACCAGGACATTTAAAACTTTAATGTACATGTCCTACCTTTACTTACATTGCACCCTTTCCTATGAGCTACCTAGGGCCCACCTTAGAGGTGACTAATATGTAATAAAAGGGGACTTTAAGGCTAGGCAAGGGGGTTTAAATGCCAAGTAAAGTGCACAGAGTTTTAAGGCCAACAAAAACGAATTCAGCAAAAAATGGAAGGAGGAAGGCAAAACGTTTCGGGATGACCCTGTAGAAATGGCAATTTCCAACGGGGAGCAACTGCAACATTGCAGATAATCCAACAACCTCCCCCTTATGCACATTCAAAGCAGGTTTTTACTTTAATACTTCTCTACTCCTCCAAAGAATCAAAAATAGGGGTCAGGTGTTTTACCCTCATCTTCAACTTGATCTCCATTTGTTGGACTTTCTGCCCAGCACTGGAATTAACATAGTTCAAAGATCATCAACACTCACCTTCATTGAGGGACTTGTATAATGAGGCTGCTGACCTGCACCACATTGTAGCCAACAACCAATAGAAAGGAACTAAAAATTCCAGAATGCAATTGATATCACATACAAAATCCAGTAACAAATAAAAGTATCATGCTTCAGGATGGGGAATGGGCCCTATTTGTTCAGGGACAGAAACTTGTCACAGCTGAACCACAGCCTTGCCATGCCTTGATGTATTTACAAGGCAGACGCTAACTCCTTACAATGCAGCACAATAATTTGCAGGTCTTGCAATGAAGATATATGCAAATTATAAGCATTTCAGGCATTTCTAGAGCCTTGCATTACGTAAAATTTTGAAATTTATTTGATAACATGGTAATCTATGATTTGGTATACTTGTGATAAAGTGTCACACATGAGCATTGAAATGGCACACATAAGCACGCTAGAAACATGAATATGTCACATATAAGCAATCTGAAAACTTCGCTGGTATGCATGAGGATATTGTTAGGATACTGCAACCTTAAGGAGATCATCATGTTGAAAGAGCCTGTTCTCTGGTTGGCACTGGAGGGAAAGTGCTACTCAAAAAATTAATTATTTTATACACAAGGACAAATGTAATGCTGTGTTGGTGCACAAACCAGTATTCTCATAACCTTTCCAAGGGCACGCCAACCGCTTGGACCTGGAGCTGTGCAGTCCCTATATGGACATTGATGCTCCCCGACTCAACCCGTCTTTAATTCTATAGAGCCCAAACTGTGAATCAGAAACGTATCCTTTTCAGTAAGAATGACAGACATGGGTCAAGATTCAAGGAGTTTTATATAAAGTATTGTTAATCAGAATACATGAAACATCTCACAACCATGACTATCTATAAAGAATACAAATCATAACTACAGAGAACGTTGTTAACTTCAATGCCAAATCCAGCATATATTTGCCTTATTAAATGGGGATTGGGATGCCCTAGTTACAGAGGAAAAGTATGTTCTTCTATAGGACTTTAGACAAAGGATTTCATACATTACTAAGAATGTACATGGTTGTCAGGATATGCATCAATAAGGAACATGCAAGAAGAAACATTTTTACTGCGTAAGACATTTGAGGATCTTCTCATAATACTACTACATTGAATACAGTTGCTCTCACAGTGTATTCACTTCACTTCAGAATAGAAGACAGTACATCTTAGGTTATGTTAGCTCGATTTTTATTTCAAGCACTTTAGATGCACAAAACATAAAACAACACTCCCAAGATGCATACGGCATAAATAGCTTTCATAATGCAGAGTTTCACATAGGGTTGCCACCTTTACAAGAGAAAAATACAATCATTTGATGATGTTTTAGGATTCTGCAAATGCCACTCGGGATAGGGCTTTAAACAAAACAGTACATATTTGTTTGCAGCATGACTTGTCTGCCTTTGTGTACTTTAAGTATAAGCTCCAGAGCACTTTTAAAAGTGCTTTCTATTTATACTTGCAGTTTGAAGTGTGTAGAGATAAGGGCAAAATAATACCGACTTTAGGTGATTTTAGAAAGACCAGTGGTGCCGGCAGAAAAACGGCCAGGTGGCAACTCTAGCTGCACATTGAGGAATTCTCATTCCCATTAAATGAGCTCCGCCCCTAATCCCAACCCAAAACTCCAGCTCTACGTTAGGGCTTGATTTGGTGAAGTACCTGTACTTTTTTCCCATATAAAGCACTGTAGTCCAGCATGTTGTTGAGAGTCTTTCCACCTTTGTGGTAACTTGCATAGCCCATCGTTATCATTATGTAGGTTGAGCTTTGTTTTTACTGTCGATTGTGCCTGTTTTCTCAGCCAGACCTGGCAATACTGCAGCTGGGTGCTTTGCATGCTGAAGGGAGAGGCGGACTGACTCGGGGGAGTGCCCGGGCTGGGAGGACTGAAAGGGCACTGGGCCCCCTGTGTGCTGCCTGGGCAGAGGGAGCTGTCCAGAGTCCTTCTGGGTGCCAGAGGATTCGTGTTCCCCTCCCTTGGCGCCGACAGCACCAACCCCGGTACACAGGAGCAACTGTAAGCAACCCACCACCTCCATCAACCTGCTGCATGCACCAGCCATGTCAGACTACCAGGTCTCCGTGCAGCAACTCAACGACCTGCTCTCTAACGACAGTGGCTGCTACAGCCTGCCCAGCCAACACTTCAACGAGGTCTACCCCCGGATCTACGTGGGCAATGCGTGAGTAATGGCATGCACCTGTTACTGCCGTACGGGGAGCTGCACTCAATCAAACGCCCCCTCCTTCTCCATGAATGACAAGTCTGCCTCTACACTGGGGACTGCATAAGCTTGTCAATGGCACAAGCCCGGCAGTAGGTAGACCACTTTGGCCCCTCACACCAGCATTAAAATGACTCCTTACATTGCATGCAAAAGCACGAAGACACATCTCAAAACTAACCGCCGATGATGTATTAAAGGAAACTTGATATTGGTGTCACTTTTTTAAGCGTTCCCAATTTTGGTAGCTAGACATAGTGATGCACGGGAAGAAAACGCGCTATGACCAAGGTCACACAATTTTTCAGTATTAGGGAAACACATATTATGCCATATAGCTCCAAATCGTCTAGTTGTCAATTACCCACACGACTATATAAACACCCAGCCCATTCCCCTAACCATCATGTTCCCGCCGCCTTTATGCATGCAGCCATCAATTTCAGTGAAGAGAATGGCACTTAAATCTGGTGGTTAGCCTGCTCCCATACACCCCTGCAAAATTTGCAGTTAAAATTGAGATAGATGAGAATGAACTCATTTAACCAGGATCACACTGTTTAATCAAAAGAGAAAGCTGGTCCTCCCGGATGCACACTCAAGAACTTCCGTTAGATCACGTCACGGGGTGCTCATCAGTCACATGGACATTTTTGTGTTGAGTGCCCTTCCATCTGCCCCCCTCCCCATACCTTCGCCCTTCCGTTTTTCCCTAAACACACAGCCCCATTTATTACACTTATAGCAATCCCCTGCATATATTTATTGATACACTGATTTGCCATCTAGACATTCCCACACCCCAAGCACAGCATGTCTGGTATGATGCATGCCTCTGACGCGGGTCTGACGGGTCCTCCCCAGTGATAACCTTCATTTCTCTCGCATGCATCAACACCGAACGCGGGCTTTTGAGCCATAGGTCCCACCGGACAGGTAGAGGACAGTAAGCGGCTATTTCTGTCACCGTGGGGGAGGAAAAAACTGGAGGATCAGAAATCAGTCCGGAAGAAACCCGAACGGTGCCGCAAATATATAAAAATAACCCAGGGAGGAGCAGGTGTGACCTGCGCTATACTTTCTAGTTCAGTCAGCAAAATGTAATGACACAATTTTTCAAGCGTGCCTCATTTGCTAAATGTATTCATAGCAGTGAATGTCACCCATCGTCAGTGTTTGATCATGGTAGGGGAAGAATTGAAAGTTGGTCTATCCGGTGATCGACAAGTGGCGGTGTCGAACCTTAATTTCAGGAAAAGTTGGAGAATAATGTCCATACCGTTTCTGTGAGTTTTTCAGTAAACAACTAGACCAGGCCTGCCTTGGCGAACCCAGAAGACTTCCTGAAGTTCAGGCCGTCTGGAGCATTTGAGATTTACATTTGGTTAGGTGACTGACTGACTAGGTGTTCACTTTGGACTCGGAGTGCAGCAATCCTGGAAGGGCGTGGCCTTTTATCAGCTTACTGCAGGATGCAGGGTGGACATCTCGCTGTTACAGCTGAACTTAAGTGCCTCTGCCCAGCCTTTCACTGTGCAGGGAGGGCTTCTATGATCGGTATCACACTCTGTTAACAACCAGCAAGCTTAGCAAGCGTCAGATGCAATGGACTTAAGTGCAAGCAATGCAAACACCCCCCTCCCCGCCAACTGTTGCTTAGTTAAGAAAATACACCCCTAATCAGGGGTTAGTGCCCCCTCAGTTCTTTTAGGTCCCGGTGACACTTTACCTTCTGCACTATTGGAAAGGTCGCCCCTGCTAGCAAGTGAGATGTGCTATTGGAAGCGTTGCCCCTGCTATAGCCCGTCGATAGAAGAATTGGAACAATTTGTGAATGGTTTTTCGTGTGTGAGGATAATATTCAAGCACTGTGAACCAGCGTACATAGTGGAACGATGGTGGTCCTTTCTGGTCCCAGGGGTGATTTGTAACATCCCTGCTCAGCAGTATTGTGTAAGACATTTTAATATAACAATGGTGGTATGAACTGAGGAAATGACATGTCGAATTCAATTCAAGACACTGGCAACCCTCTATAAACCGGCACAATGTCCACAGAGCATCGGCCTGCAAACACTTGACACTATGGATAGGGTCCAAGTTACTTGAAAGGCAGCGTGACCCACTGCAACCCATCACGCTAGCTAGGATCTCTGAGCAGACATATTTTGGATGTGCTTAGAATGATATGTAGCTCTTTCATATGAAGGGCCTTTGTCAGATATTAGAACAATACGCGTTTTACGGGACGATAGGACACTAGCGATTAGGAAAGCAAACCTTTGAGGTTAAGCCGTTCTGTCCATTGTAATGTAGCTGGATTTCCCTGTACGGATGGCCGAGTGCACCTTGTGGTTTCAACACGCTAGACAATATGCGATTGTGAGAAAAGTGGTATTTGGAGCAGAACAGGCGGTCCTTACGCTTAGGAAGGCGTGAGTAGTCAAAAGTGACTGGACCCACGGGAAGGCTTTTTCAGACATACTGAGTGGGCAGTTCCTTTATGATATTAGCTAGGGAGTGGGTCCATGAATAACTATATAGCCGGAAGCAGTCGTCTGTTTTATAAAAACGCTGCGCTGGTGCGAGAGACACTGTTTCATCTACTCGGGGCATCTCTTACCCCACAAGGACAACTCTGAATTAGGACATTCTGCACTGCCTAGTGACCAGGAGGAAACACAGTGGCTTGTGTTGTCCTTGCTGACATTTGTGTCTGAAGGGCAGTATGTTTATGTGACTCAGTCAGGCGCGTAAGCCACGGTACAATCCAGCGGAACCAGTTTGGCCTGACAACCAGGAAAATGTGCTAATGACACGCCCTGGACACCTCCAAGGATATGTTGATGAATAAGAGGCACGTAATGTGATGTGATAATGTTCACTCAAAGAACATGAAGTTCGGACGAGGAAGTGACGTCACTGATACAGTGTAAACTGCTAAACCTAGTCTTCGAAGGATCACAGCAGTAGAGTCGGAGTAGCATGGTACTGCAGAGAAGCATTCGCCTTTTGAGGCTCGAGTAGGGAAGACCTGTATATGACATAGTTCATCCAAAACGCCACAGTAATGTGTTGGTGATGAGGTAAAGGTCACAGAAATACCTGGTCTTACACGTTTCAGGTCTACATGAAATATTCTTGAGGGCGAGGATTGGAAAGGTCGAGTGTAGTGATGCAGCTGTCTTTAATAGCTGCTGTATTCATTCTGTGCACAAGACTAGGAACGTTTCCTACAACTCAGAGCGTGTCTTGTCTCCACATATGTGATGTCTACTCATGCTGGAAATCCATCATGCCATGGAAACAGTGGTACAGAGTGTTTGAGAATGACTTCTAGACCCAGAAGAGCACAGTTCTGGTGTCTACCTTTTTGATGTCTGCAGGTAAAGCGAGTATTTCGGCATCCACCAAAATATTGCCTTTTGAGCACAAGGATGATTTAGATGCATTTGGAGAGACAGATGCAACATTTGTCTACTTCTCTAATGTGGTAATCGAAATACAGTTGAACGAGTGGAACCGGTAGAGGCAACTCGCAGCCTCTTTAGCAATGTTTGCATCACAATGTATTTTTTCAACTAGATAATTGGACCTTAATCCCCGTTTATACTATCTGTTGGAAAAATCTAACTGTATTTTGAAGTTAAAGATAAAGGGGTACAACCAAAAAAAGAATTAGATATGACAAGTTAGGACAAAGGAAGTAAGAACAAATTAAACAACTCGGGTAATAACTGTAGAAGCAAATGGCGTGTGGAATTATAGTTGTCCTGCAGTAGACAAGGACTGAATTGCCAGTGAAAGGAGAGAATAGTTTGTTAACATTTATTAGACCGTGGCAAAAGAAAGGTGAAGCTGGAAGAAACATCGAGGAGAAAGAGATGGAGGCCAAAGCATTGGTTGCTGACGTATAATGCTTAGAGCTCCATTACTAATGGATGCTAGCAGTTGTAAAGGCCTACTATAGCTCTGCATATAATGCTTCTTTGCCGGGGAAAGGTATTACTTACAAAACTGCAGGTCCTTAAAGGCATCTTAATATGGAATGGGACCGTTAAAGAATACTTTGTATGATACTGCATCCCAAGCGCAGGTGAAGAGATTCTCATGAGTGTGTCTATAAGTTGTTGGAAATGAGTACAGGGATTTGAAATACTTCATGGAGTGTACAACATGACTCGGGTGAGGAGCCATGTAGATGAAGCACAAGGTTTGATGCATACTTCTGGTGTTGGGAGGCAGTTGATTGGAAACCTGACTGTACCTTCGGACCTTTTCTATATTGCTGTGTGAGCAGTGGGGGCTGTCAGCTATGGAGAGGGGTTGGGCGGGCAAATGAGTGGAGCGTGCATGCACTAAAAAATAATGTTAACTGCATTCATGCCGACATGCATTACGTTATCCTTTTAAAGATACAATGTTTAAGTTTAAAACGGTCATGTAATGCATGTCACCGATTAAGAGCGTGTTTACAATTACAGACATCAAATTCCTTTTAATAATAGGAAATCAGGGCCAGATGTAGGAACCGTTTTGCATGTTGCAAACTGCGAAAAACGCAGTTTGCGCCATGCAAAACGGCCATCGCAATGCTGATTCACATTTTGCGAGTCGGTACCGACTGGCAAAATGTGAATCCGACTCGCAAATAGGAAGGGGTGTTCCCTTCCTATTTGCGACTTGCACCGCGATGCAGAATTGCTTTGTGACGCAAAAGCGGTCGCAAGGCAATTCGCAGTTAACACCCACTTCAAGTGGGTGGTAACTCATTCGCATAAAATGTCGCTAAAAATAATTTTTCAGAGCAGGCAGTGGTCCAATGGACCACTGCCTACTCTGAAAAAATGAAACCAAATGGTTTCATAATTTTTTTGTATTGCAACTCGTTTTCCTTTAAGGAAAACGGGCTGCAATAAAAAAATAAATAAAAAAAAATGCTTTATTACAAAAGCAGTCACAGACATGGAGATCTGCTGTCTCCAGCAGGCCACCATCCCTGTGAGTGCATGGACTCACTATGGGGTCGCAAAATGCGACCCGCCTCATTAATATTCATGAGGTGGGTCTTTGCGACCCCATAGCGAGTCGCAGAAGGTGTCTGAGACACCTTTCTGCATACAATTTTGCGAGTTGCAAATTGCGAGTCGGTCTGACTCGCAATTTGCAACTCGCAAAATTTTCTTTTGCTACATCTGGCCCCTAGACACTTACCTTCCTGCACATCCTCATTCCGATCCCGGTGTTTTTATCTCCTCCAGCACGGGCACAGCCATGTCCCCTAACACAGTGGTTCCCAACCTGTGGTCCGGGAACCCCTCGGAGGGTCCGCGAAGCCTCCTCAGGGGGTCCATGACCGTTTAGGAAATTAAATAAGATTAACAGATTAGGTCACCAGCTTTCAGTATTGACTCAGTGGGGGATCCCCGGATTTTAAGAATGATTCAGTGGGGGTCCCCAGGATCCACTAATGATAAAGTGGGGGTCCACAGAAGCCAAAAGGTTGGGAACCACTGCCCTAACAAATACTGGCGCTGATCTCATAGCATGAGAGCAGCCCCAAGATTGGATGTAGTGGGCTCCCTCAGTGCTCCAAAGGGCACTGGAGGCCTATGTTTGCTCTCAACCCAGCTGTAAAAGACAGCTGGGTTGAGAGATTCAAATTGCGCATGTTTGTCTGGCCATCGCAAGACAGCCAACCAACGAGACATGTGCACTTTAAACTTAAAGTGCCCAGCCCACCACTCTCTCTGCTGCTGACACTCAGCAGCGGCCCGCCCCATCCTGATACTCCTCTCGGGAAGTGAGTTTGCCGAGGAGTTAATGAAAAGTAAAATGGTAATAATGTTTATTACCATTTTATTTTTTATCTGGGGCACTTTAATCAGTAGGGCGACGCTACTCCACCCTATCAGAGGAGCCACCCCTGTGTGTGGGAATAGGCAGATTGTAAGAATTTGAAAGAAATAGGTTTTATGGGATTAAGAGGCAAATTCTGATCACAGTCGCTCTTTAGGGTTATGTGAGTATAATGCAAAGTTTGTCGTATATTTCGCTTACAAGAAGTGCTGAAAAAATGAATGAATGGGGCACAGTGATTGAATGGGTAACTAAGCATGGGATTTGGTTTCAGACATTTCAGCTTGGCCTACGTTACTTTCTTTAATGACAGCAAGATATGTGTTTACAGTCGATGCTAATAAATACGGAATAAAGGCTATATGCTGCAGACAAAAGGAGAAGCAATTCTGTATATATTGGCACATGCCTGGTTTGGAGTCACTTTCAGTCTTGCTTTTGTTCGTGTTAAATGTGTCCTAGGAATTAGTTTAACTGGAAAGACCATGTGTCTAGAGCTCTAAAGCCAAGCACAGTAAATCAATAATTCTTTCAACTTTATCAGAAGTATGATTAATGATTTAGCAAACATTCCCTTTAAGTCAGGGTCTATGTAGGACAAAATATGTGGAATATGACATGGTAATTTGTGAATCTGATCTTGGTGAAGCACATAGGAAGGATTGTGAACTGGATCCTAAGGATGACAGCGTTAATTAGGAAGTGGTTCGTTCAAGCCAGTGGGTGGGGAATCGCAGCTAGTTTGTGGTGTATCCATGAAATTGACTAGGCACTGCCTGAAAGAGAGAGTGCAAAACGGCACCATGTCTACAAAGGTATGGTTCTGCTTCCTCTCTCCCTGGGCTGGGGCATTCTAGGCTGCCATGCACCAGTGCACACACACGTGCATTATTGAATGTGTTTTATCAAGTATATGTGTTGTACTGGAAGGGGGCCTACATAGTAACGTTTGGAAAAAAGTTTTAAAACTTGCTGTACTGTTATGCCTGCCTCGAGGAAGCATATGTTTTTGCCACAAATCATTGTCTACCAGTGATATAGTAGATAGGGATGTGCCACAAAACCCATTGGTGTTTGCATGGGAATGCCCATGTACCATCCGTGGAACGACCTCTAAGTGCACCATATTCTAAGTGGTGCATACTTAGAAAACACGTACTACAACAACACTTTGCACTAGGTTTGCATTACAAAAATAACAGAAACCCTATGCAAATTGTTAGTAAATCTAGGCAAAAGTCTTAAACTGAATTAGTTGAGGAGCTGGAGTTCCTCTGACCTATTCGCAAAATGTACTATAGCGGTCAGAAATGACCTCTCTTTTACCATGTTGTACATTCTCTAAATCCATCTCTATTTAAGGCATAACACCTGCTATTCTTTTCTCTTCCATCCATTACGTACGTCTCGGGCACTTGCTCTTGTGAACTCTCTGCTCTCTTGCACTATCTCTTTCACCTGCTGTATGTGTCCTTTATCATCCAATCTACCCCGAGTACTCTAGCTCCTCTCTTACCCAGGAACGATTTTTTCTGTATCCCTTTCAAGCACTCTTTCTCATACCTCAGATACACCCCCTATTATATGGTTGACAGGGTCGCTGTCTCCTCTGCCATCTCCTCTTTCTCACTGTTTTTCTGGTTTCCATTAGCCCCAAAGTCCTTTGCGTCACCAACGTTGACCACCCTTGCCTTCAGGATGTTCTGTCTGGTCAGATGCTCTCTCTCATCCATTCAGCTCGGATAGTTTTTACTCTCCATCTCCATCAGTATTTACTTCAGTGCTCCCACGAAAGTCATTTTCTGTTCCCTCCAACTTTACAGTTTTTATGTCCCTGTAGCCTGTGGGCTTTTCAACAAACGTATTCAGTCTTCAGTGTCTGGGCTGTGCTTCCATGTGCACCCATCCTTTCACGTTCTCCTTATGCATCTGTCCACTGTTGTATCATAACTTGCCAAGTGGCTCCGGGTAATATGTGACATCTGCCAGCCTTGGCTTTTTAGTCAACAGCTTGTCACATTCTAGGCCTCATAATTCGAATGTTTACACTGTAAGAATGGGGTAAAAAACCCTAGCATGCAAAGTGCCACGCTGTAACGGGCCAGAACGTGAGGAAGGTGTCACACGTGGCACGGGTCTTCCATGCAGATAAGCTCTTTCCACATACATGTGTGACTGCCATAAGGGACTCACTCAAGATCATTTTATAATGAATTCTATACTCGCACTATATTGACCTTTTCAATAATGCAGCACATTTTGTAGATCTAAAATCTGCAGATAGAAATATAACTGTGTATTTTAGAGCTTGTTTTATACTACGTTCTTTATGAATGCATTATAGTTAATAATTCTTGTATGTGCAATTTCAACCAGGCCACCTCACAGTTAATTTGTCCCTTGCTTCTGTCTTTTGTACTGTCTGTGTTCAGTGTTGTTAGATTGTATTGACATTTATATACTGCTTACGAACCCTATTAGCATTTTGATCACCTTTCGAACCAAAAAGGGAGAGAAACCATCTACTTCTACCTTCAGTACATGGATTTAATCCGTAATCACTGTGGCCTATGGAGTGGCAAGTGAAAACGCCACCTCTAGGGATTCAGGGAAAATCCACTGGTAGCATGTTCTCAACAATGGCAAATTTGCAAGGTGCCAAAAAAACAAAGTTGTGGATGGAATGCTTGAATAAATCTGAGCTTCTCGCAATCGCTCAGGTCGATTTGCAGTCCATTATTTTTCACCCCGTACCCTCCCATGCCATGTCAGTTTGTACTCAACCATATGTAAATCAGTCTTGACCTTGCTCCTCATGGGAACAATCCAGCCCCATCTGCCAGGCCAGGTTCATCCCGATCCAGAACTCAAGCAACGCAGCACCGATTTTACCCTTATTTGGGCTGTTCAGCCATGTATAGCTTGGTTCCAGTGGCACTGTGGACCCAGGACACACATCTAGGCGTATCTGGCACACCTAGAGCATCAAATGCAAAATAAATTTACCTAGGCCTTATTGTCAACTGGAGTTTTGACCAGACTGCATGGGCTGTAACAAATCTGAAGACTGGCATGTCTCATAGGGGCAGAGGTCTAGGCAGGCAATAGGAAGCTTCATTGGAGTCCAGTATTACCACTGTTTATGTACCAGCGTAGATCATCTTTGTTTGCCCCTACATGTGTCTGTATCCTGTGGTCTTGAGCCTGAGTTGCAGGCATAAGGTTTAAAGACAGATGATTTATCCACAAGCTAGTGATAGACTTGAGGGTATACAGACAAGTACTACACTATTAGCTGATACAATAGAACAAAGGCCACCATTTCTGGTAGAGAAAATGTGGATAGCCCCACCTTAGGCACAAGCAAGCCAGGATTGGTGAATACTGCAGAACTCTGTCCTTATTGGCCAGGGGCTCTACTGAGTTTACACATAACAAACTTTTTCTTTTTTTTTCAACTTGTGTGAATAATTTTTAAGTGTGCAGGAATTAAGTGGCTTTCCTCATTTAAAAATGTTTTGGTATGGGTTTGTGTTTGGTTCAGATATTGTAAATCAACCTTTGACAGCGTGTGTCCATATATCTTTGACCATTAAAATGAAGAGGGAAAAGGTCACTTACTTTTAAAGTACATTTACTCGCATGCTATGAGTTTGGAGGTCCCTTTAGATTCTAGTCTTTATCCCAGTTATCTTTGGATCCCTCAACTATCATGTGAAAGGTCTAAAAGTAATCCCTACCATGTGAACTACTATCAACCACTAGTGTTACTGTAGGTATGCTTACCATATGACTCCAAGTTCGTGTCTAGGACTTCCAAGTCACAGCATCAGATTGCGCATAGGCTATGCTTGCCTGTATTGTTCCAGAAGCAGCTTGTGTGCGTTGCCTGTGTAAGTGTTTCTGCTTTCGTGTCAAGTCTGATGTGTGTTTGCCAAAGGACGCAGAACCCAAAAGAAAATTGATGAGTATGTGACATGGCAGTTCTAAAGCAATATGTTGCTTCTCTTGAGTATCACTGTCTATGTTGAAGATGCCGGGGGCAGGTGTTGGTGTTGATTCCCGCAGTGAAGGCAATGCGTCAATCCTTCCCATGCAGTAGTGAAGATGTGTTAATTTTCTCCATGCAGCGGTGGCGATGCGTTGGGTCCGCGATGCGGCGGTTCGGAAGGCGATGCACCAAGGTCGATCCATGCTAGGGAGGTGACACATCGACTCTGATTCGCTCAATGGAGCGACACATTGGTTCCCATCTGCACAACAGCAGCAATGCGCTGGTTTGGACTGGAGCAGCACGTTATACCCACTTCCAGGGACCCAGAACTGGATTGACACTACTTGGCAGGGCAAGACTCACAGTTGGCAGAGTCCAGGTGCTGTAGCAGGTGATTTGAAAGTCTTTTGTGTACCAGATAATACAGAAAACCAGAGGCAAGCCAGCAAGCCTTTGGAGTCACTTTGGTTTTGCGTTGGAAAGATGCAGGTCCAGTCTTTCTCACTCCCCAGGCAAGGAGGGCAGCAAGCAGCAGCAGTTCAGCAGAGCAGGAGCCCAGCAGAGTAGCAGTCCAGCAAAGTGGCAGTCCTTTCAGCAGAGCATTTCTTCTTCCTGGCAGAATATCCATATAAGTGTACAGAAGTGTACTGAGTTTGTGGTGTCTGAGGTGCAGAACCTATAACCAGTTGTGCCTTTGAAGTAGGGGAGACTTCAAAGAGAGGCCATTGACGTGCAGAGTCTCTGCCCTTCCTGCCCTGGCTGCAGACTTACTACTGGGGGTATGAAGCCCTTTGTGTGGGGACAGGACAAACCATTATCCGATGTAAGTGTCAGCTCCCCCCTCCCATCCTGCCCAGGATGGTTCATCAGGCTGGGAACCTAAGCTCCCTTTGTGTGTGGCTGTCTAGAGGGAATGCACAAAGCCCAGGTTTCACCCACACCGGACGTGTATTCAGAGACAGACAGAAGGCACCAACTGGTTAAAGTATTAAAATACCAACTTTCTAAAGGTGGCATTTTTGGAATTACAATTTAAAATTCAAATTCACCATGATTTGTGATTTTAAATTGTGATTGCAGAGACCCCAAACCTGGGGGTCCCATCCCTACCCAATTGCAGATTGCACTTATTAAATGTAATGAGGTAATTCCAATGTTTTTGTATGGGAGAGAAAGGCCTTGCATTGGTGAAAACAAAATGTAAGAGTTTTTCATTACTGGGATATGTGAAACATAAAAGTGCATTTCCTGCTTTTTCAATACACTTCACCTTGCCTTTGGGCTGCCCAGGGCCTACCTTAGGGGTGATATATATGCATTAAAATGGAATGCTTGGGCCTGGCAAGAGGGTTAACTTGCCAGGTTGGCATGGCAGTTTAAAACTGTACATATAGGATCTACAATGGCAGGTCTTGAACATGTTGAAGGGCTACTTAAGTAGGTCACACATTCAGTACTGCATACCAACTAGTCACATTTAATTTACAGGCCTTGGGCACAGATAGTGCACCTTGCTAGTGTCTTATAAGTATATGAAATATGCCAATTCTCGTTATGCCAGTGTTACCATGTTTAAGCACTGGATAGCAGAGGTAAACAGCCCAGAGTCCTAAAGCCAGCAAAAACGAGGTCAGCAGAACAGGAGGTCTAAAGGCAAAAAGTCAGGAGAAGCCATGCCAAGGATGTCAGGTCCAACACTAGCTTTTCTGGGAACCCAAATCCCTGCTGTTGCTAAAAAGGTTGTTAGACCTTTCATCCTTGGCGTGGTCTCCCTTAACTTTTTGCATCTGTTTCCCAGGTTGTTGATGTGTGCTGGACTCTGATTTTGCTGTTGTTGTTACTCTGGGCACTTTACCACTGCTAACCAATGCTAAAGTGCAAGTGCTCCTTTACAAAATGTGTATGTAATTGGCTTATCCATGATTGGCAAATTTGATTTATTAGTAAGTCCCTAGTACAGAGCACTAGAGGTGCCCAGGGCCTGTAAATCAAATGCTATTAGTGGGCCTGCAGCACTAGTTGTGCCACCCACATAAGTATCTCTGTAATCATGTCTCAGACCTGCCACTGCAATGTCTGTGTGTGCAGTTTTAACTGTAAATTCGACTTGGCAAGTGTACCCACTTGCCAGGCCTAAACCTTCCCTTTTCTTACATGTCAGACACCCCTAAGGTAGGCCCTAGGTAGCCCCAAGGGCAGGGTGCAGTGTGTGGTTAAGGTAGGACCTATAGTAATTTGTTTTAGATGTCCTGACAGTGAAATATTGCTAAATCCGTTTTTCACTGTTGCAAGGCCTGTCCCTCTCATAGGTTAACATGGGGGCTACCTTTAAATCTGATTAAAGTGTAGATTCCCTTTGGGAGCGGATAGACATGTGGAGTTTGGGGTCTCTGAGCTCACAATCCAAAAATACATCTTTTAGTAAAGTTGATTTTAAGATTGTGTGTTTGAAAATGCCCCTTTTAGAAAGGGAGCATTTTCTTGCTTATACCATTTCTGTGACTCTGCCTGTTTGTGGATTCCCTTCCTGGGTCAGTTTGACAGTTGGGCTGGTTGCTCCTCACACTAGACAGTGACATAAAGGGAGCTGGGGTGTAGCCGGCATGTCCTGATGAGCCATCTGTGCTAGGAGGGAGGGGAGGAGTGGTCACTCACACCTGAAAGGGCTGTGCCTGTCCTCACACAATGCAGTCTCCAACCCCCTGGTGAGTGTCTGGGGCCTGGTCTGGGCAAGGCAGGATTTCACATTCAAAAGAGACTTTGCTTTGAAGTAGGCCTACTTCAAAGGAGAAATTAGGTATAAGAAGGTCACCCAAAACTACAGACTTTAGAACACTTCTGGAAAGCAAGAGGAACCTCTGCCTGGAGAAGAGCTGAAAAGCTGAGGAAGAAGAGCTGCCCTGCCTGTGACTGTGCTTTGTGGAGCTATCCTGCAGTTGCTGCTTCTGCCAGTGTAAGAGGGCAAAGACTGAACTTTGTGTGCCTTCCATATTGTGAAGATCTCCAAGGGCTTGATTTAGAGCTTGTCTCCTGTTGTTTGAAGTCTCCGGGACAGAAAGGAGAAGTTGGCAGCCTAACAGGAAGAAATCCACACACCGGACGCCGTGCTGGGAAAAGATCGTCGCAACTCCGATCTGTGGCTAAAAAATTGACACGCCGCCGGCTTCGTGGCTCAAAATCGACGCTCACCTGCAACATGACCGAAGAATCGACGCACGGAGCCGAAGAAATGACACGCAGCCTCGCTGACGAGCACTTGTACAGGTTATTGTTTCCAGAGCTGTGCCAGCACCTGATTGACAGCAAGCTGACTGATCCCAGGAAGCTTGCACAGGAAGCGGACCGCTGGGAGGGCATCAGGGTCCACAAGAGGTATGTGGGAGACCACACCAAGGGTGGGCAGGGTCCGTCTCAGAAGAAAGGAGGGGTTAAGGGTAAACAGGGGGAGTTCTCTAAAGGGCCCCAAACTGATTCCCAGGGTAAGGATTCCCAACCCCCCAGTGAGAAGAAGCCATGGTTCTCCAAAGGGAAGCCACTGGCAGGTGGTCCCCCACATAAGTGCTATGCATGTGACCAGGTGGGTCATGTGAGTGGGACCCCAAATGTCCCAAAAGTACACCGGCACCCACTGGTGTGCCATCCCAGGGTTTGGCCAGTGTAGCGCTTGGGGAGGACTTGGTTTCAGGTGGGTGGGAACCAGCTGAGATGACCCTTGTCTCACTAGGGGACAGTGAGATGGTCCTGAGAACCCTAGTGCCTGAAAACACTAAGTACAGGCAGTGGGTGACCATTAATGGACAGAGGGTGGAGGCTCTGAGAGACACAGGAGCCAGTGTGACTACAGTGAGGAGTCACCTGGTGTCTGAAGAGCAGTGGACAACTCGGAGCGCCTGTGCAGAGTAGCTCAGGTTCCCTTTGAATGGGGTGGGGGGGTCTCCGGTTCCTTGGAGGTAGCTGTGAGTACAACCATGACTGTTGATTGTTTGCTAGGCAGTGACCTGGAGGATTCCCCTTGGAAGGAGGTGGAACACACGTCTCACTTGGAGATGTTGGGTCTGCCTGGGCAGGTATGCGTATCCACCCGGTCAATGGCAGCCCGTTAGGGTAATCAAGAGCCCCTGGAGCCTGAAACAGTGGCCCAGGGGACCGCCAAGAAGAGGAAGTGCAGGGGGTGCGGGAAACCATCCCCAGAAGTTACCACGAGGCGGAATCTGAGGGTGACGCCCCGGAGCCTACAGGGGAACAGGTGGCTGAACTGGGGGAGGTCCCTGAGCTGTCGCAGTGGCAGCAGGAAGGGGACCCCACCAGGGAAGCATTCTGTGCAGCACAGAAGACATGCCCTACTCTGGAGGATTTGTGGCAGCAGGCTGCAGACCAGGAGGCTGGCAAGGAGCCAGGATCACACCTGGTTTTTCGGGAGGATGACGTTCTGTATAGCGAGCCTAAGGTTCCTGAACCTGGGTCAGCCCGTGTGCTGGTGGTACCTCAGTGCTTCAGGGCCTTTCTACTGGGGTTGGCTCATGAGTTGCCGTTAGCTGGACATTTGGGGCGGGACAAGACCTTTGAGAGGCTTGTCACCCACTTTCACAGGCCCCTAATGCACAGGCACTCAGATGCACATTGCAGGTCTTATCAGACTTGCCAGGCAAGTGGCAAGAGTTGGGGGAAATGTAAGGCTCCCCTCCAACCTATACCTGTTGTCAGTACTCCCTTTGAGAGGGTAGGCATTGACATTTGGGGCCTCTGGATCCCAAGACAGCCATGGGCAACAGGTTCATCCTGGTCTTGTTGGACCATGCCACCCGGTACCCAGAAGCCATTCCTTCGAGATCAATCACTTCCCCTGTGGTGGGTCGTGCTTTGATGGGTTTTTCTTACCCGCATGGGGTTCCCCAAGGAAGTGGTATCTGATAGGGGTAACAACTTCATATTCACATATATGAAGTCTCTGGAAGGATTGTGGGGTAACCTACACGTTCATCACCCCTTACCACCCCCAAAGTAATGGTCTGGTTGAGAGATTCAACCGCACCTTGAAAGGCATGATCATGGGCCTGTCACAGCCCTTAAGGCGGAAGTGGGACGTTCTCTTGCCATGCCTTCTGTTGGCCTACAGGGAGGTGCCTCAAAAGGGACTTGGGTTTAGTCCCTTTGAGCTGATTTATGGCCACCCTGTGAGGGTACCTTTGAGTCTGGTGAAGGAGGCTTTGGAAAAAGCTCCTAGTAAACCCCCCAGGATGTATTCAGTTACTTGCTGGCTTTGAGAAACCAGACTGCCCGCTTCAGGAGAACCTGGAAGCAAGCCAGGAGGACATGAAACACTGGTATGACCAGAATGGTCGCGTTTCAACCTGGACAAAAAGTGTGGGTGATGGCACCAGTGGAGCCTAGGGTGCTCCAGGATAAGTGGACGGGCCATTTGAGGTGGTGGAGCGCAAGAGTGAAGTCACCTACCTGGTGGACTTGAGGAATCCAAGGAACCCTGTAAGGGTCCTGCATGCCAACCGCCTGAAACCTCACTTTGAGCGGACTGAAATGTCCATGGCCCTTGCAACACATGATGGGGTGGAGGAGGAGAGTGAGCCTCCTCCTGACCTCCTGTCTGCAGTTGAGGGAGTGATCCTCTCCCCCTCCCTGACTAAGGAGCAGCAGGGTGACTGTTGCCACGTGTTGGGACAGTTTGCCTCACTGTTTTCCCTGATCACAGGAGTCACACACACACTTGGGCACACATGATGTGGACACTGGGGCAGTACACCTATTAAACAAAAAGTTTACAGGGTGACTGACAGGGTTAGGGCATGCATTAAGGATGAGGTATCCAAGATGCTTACCCTAGGGGTTATTGAGCACTCCAGCAGTCCTTGGGCCCACCCAGTGGTATTGGTCCCAAAGGCTGCTGCACCTGGTGCAACTCCAGAACTCAGGTTCCGTGTGGACTACCAGGGACTCAATGCGTTCAGCAGGACTGACGCACACCCCATCCCCCGAGCTGATGAGCTCATTGACCGGTTGGGAGCTGCCAAGTACCTCAGTACGTTTGATTTAACATTTGGGTACTGGCAGATTGCCTTAACTGAGGGGGCCACGGAGAGGTCAGCATTCTGTACCCCAAATGGACACGTTCAATTTAAAGTGATGCCATTTGGGATGAAGAATGCCCCTGCCACCTTTCAGAGGTTGGTCAACCAGGTGTTGGCTGGGCTGGATGAGTTCAGTGCCTCCTACCTGGATGACATTGCTGTTTTCACCTCCACATGGGAGGAACACCTGCAACACCTCTGGAGAGTGTTAGAGGCCCTGCAGAAGGCAGGCCTCACTAATAAGGTGAGCAAGTGCCAAATAGGGCAGGGTTCGGTGGTGTACTTAGGATACCAGGTAGGGAGTGGCCAGGTGGCACCCCTACAGCCAAAAATTGATACAATTCTGGCTTGGGAGCCTCCCAAGACCCAGACTGAAGTGAGCGCCTTCTTAGGTCTCACAGGAAACTACAAGAGGTTTGTCAAGGGGTATGGTACCATTGTTATCCCCTTGACCGAGTTGACTTCGAAGAAGCAACCAAGGAAAGTGATCTGGACAGAGGCTTGCCAGAACGCTTTTGATGCCCTGAAGGCTGCCATGTACACAGCACCTCTGCTGAAGGCACCTGACTACTCCAAGGAGTTTGTTGTGCAAACAGACGCCTCAGAGCATGGTATTGGAGCAGTACTCTCACAGCTTAATGAAGAGGGCCTAGCTCAACCCATAGCCTTCATTAGGAGGAGGTTACTTCCCAGGGAACATAGGTGGAGTGCCATAGAACGTGAAGTGTTTGCTGTGGTCTGGGCACTGAAGAAGCTAAGACCCTACTTGTTTGGGACTCACTTCCGAGTTCAAACCGACCACAAGCCCCTTAGATGGTTAATGCAGATAAAGGGTGAGAATCCAAAACTGTTGAGGTGGTCCATTTCCCTACAGGGGATGAACTTTGCGGTGGAACACCGTCGTTGTACAGAACACGCCAATGCTCATGGTCTGTCCAGGTTCTTCCGCCTTAGTGATGAGAACTCCCATGAGGTTGGGTAGTTGCTCCCCACTTTCAGCTGAGGGGGGACACGTGTTAGACTTTTCATCCTTGGCGTGGTCTCCCTAAACTTTTTGCCTCTGTTTCCCAGGTTGTTGATGTGTGCTGGACTCTGATTTTGCTGTTGTTGTTACTCTGGGCTCTTTACCACTGCTAACCAGTGCTAAAGTGCAAGTGCTCCTTTACAAAATGTGTATGTAATTGGCTTATCCATGATTGGCAAATTTGATTTATTAGTAAGTCCCTAGTACAGTGCACTAGAAGTGCACAGAGCCTGTAAATCAAATGCTACTAGTGGGCCTGCAGCACTGGTTGTGCCACCCACATACATATCTCTGTAATCATGCCTCAGACCTGCCACTGCAATGTCTGTGTGTGCAGTTTTAACTGTAAATTCGATTTGGCAAGTGTACCCACTTGCCAGGCCTAAACCTTTCCCTTTTCTTACATGTCAGACACCCCTAAGGTAGGCCCTAGGTAGCCCCAAAGGCAGGGTGCAGTGTATGGTTAAGGTAGGACCTATAGTAATGTGTTTTTATATGTCCTGACAGTGAAATATTGCTAAATTCGTTTTTCACTGTTGCAAGGCCTGTCCTTCTCATAGGTTAAGATGAGGGCTACCTTTAAATCTGATTAAAGTTTAGATTCCCTTTGGGAGCGGATGGTTATGTGGAGTTTGGGGTCTCTGAGCTCACAATTTAAAAATACATCTTTTATTAAAGTTTATTTTAAGATTGTGTGTTTGAAAATGCCACTTTTAGAAAGTGAGCATTTTCTTGCTTATACCATTTCTGTGACTCTGCCTGTTTGTGGATTCCTTGTCTGGGTCAGTTTGACAGTTGGGCTGGTTGCACATCACACTAGACAGTGACACAAAGGAAGCTGGGGTGTAGCCTGCATATCCTGATGAGCCATCTGTGCTGGGGGGAGGGGAGGAGTGGTCACTCACACCTAAAAGGGCTGTGCCTGCCCTCACACAATGAAGTCTCCAACCCCCTGGTGAGTGTCTGGGGCCTGGCCTGGGTAAGACAGGATTTCACATTCAAAAGAGACTTTGTTTTGAAGTAGGCTTACTTCAAAGGAGAAATTGGGGATAAGAAGGGCACCCAAAGCCACAGACTTTAGAACACTTCTGGAAACCAAGAGGAACCTCTGCCTGGAGAGGAGCTGAAGAGCTGAGGAAGAAGAGCTACCCTGCCTGTGACTGTGCTTTGTGGAGCTATCCTGCAGTTACTGCTTCTGCCAGTGTAAGAGGGCAAAGACTGGACTTTGTGTGCCTTCCATCTTCTGAAGATCTCCAAGGGCTTGATTTAGAGCTTGCCTCCTGTTGTTTGAAGTCTCAGGGACAGCAAAGACTTCTCTCTGCCAGCACCTGGAGTCTCTGGAGAGACTCCTACTCTGCCCTGTGGTGCCCATCCAGTTCCTGGGACCCTGAAAGGAGAAGTTGGCAGCCTAAGAGGAAGAAATCCACGCACAGAACGCTGTGCGGGGAAAAGTTTGCCGCAACTCCGATCTGTGGATGAAAAATTGACGTGCAGCCAGCTTCGCGGCTGAAAATCGACGCATGGAGCTGGAGAAACGACGTGCAGCATTGCTGACGGAGGCTGGGAGATCGCAACCTGCGCTGCGTGGTTTTCGGATCATTGTGCGGCTGGATTTCCGACGCAAACACCACTGGGCGTGTAAAAACAATGCAAGGCCTCCCCGGACCCAAGAGTGCTGACCGGATCGACGCATCGCTCTCCTGCGGAGAGAAGAAACGACGCACCCGACCTGACGAAAGGAGAAATGACGCAAGGTCTCGCTCGTGAGTGAAATCGACGCATCACAATCCCTTTTTGACGCACCCTCGCCCGTGCAGGGTTATTTTTGATGCACCCAAGGTACATTTTTACGCTAACAGTGTTAGCGTGTGTTTAAAACTACATGAAGACTCTTTTTGCTTTTTAGTTGATAACCTGACTTGTGCATTGTGGGTTTTGTCATTTTTGTCTTGTTTTGTTTAGATAAATATTCTCTATTTTTCTAAACCTGTGTTGGGTCATTTTGTAGTGTTTTCATTAAGTTACTGTGTGTGTTGGTACAAATACTTTACACCTAGCACTCTGAAGTTAAGCCTTCTGCTCTGCCAAGCTACCAAGGGGGTAAGCAGGGGTTAGCTGAGGGGGATTCTCTTTTACCCTGACTAGAGTCAGGGTCCTTGCTTGAACAGGGGGTTACCTGACTGTCAACCAACGACCCCATTTCTAACAAAGGTCTACTTTAATTTTTTGCGCCTACTAAAAAGGCAAACAGGTGTAATTAGCCATTTGTCATCCATGGCAGCAATGCAAACTATGTTTGTTCAAACATGCATAAAACATCTTTATGACCAGTTCAATAAGTATGCAATCACACACCTTCATGCTCTAACTCTTACCTGTTCACTCTGTGAGGAGAAATCATCAGTGTGTGGCAGAATGGTTCCTTCCCACCTTGCATTTTCAAGTAACACAGTGTTCACTGGTAAATGTTAGTATTAGTGGAAAATAGCGCACACATGTATATGGCTTAGTTGCAACATATTTCATTACCTAACTCTTCTGTAGTATTTCCGTATAAATTATCATTACATTTCTGTTCTTCCCATCTCTGATTTGCTCAGTTCCCCTTCAGTTCTGGTGCAGGGACTGGATAATCAACTGTGGTCACTGGTATGCACTCACAAGCCTACACATATCTCCTTTTTATGTGGCACACTTGAGGCAGTCTCTGGGTTTTAGTCAGCCATACTTTGCATGGGCTGACATTTAGGTCACTATATATGATGGTAACACAAGTTACAAGTCCCTTAATACAAATCGTGATGGATGAGAAGCAACGACAGCCCAAAATAGTTCCACTTAAAATGTCACAGCTTGGTACCACTGGCATTCTGGGCTGCCTTTGATAAAAGAAAAACATTGTCTTATGCCCTATAAATTCAAATACGTGTTTGTTTAACCAGTCAAGACCATAATCCTAGGCACCAGATGTTGTTGGACAATTTGGGCAAATATTTATACAACCAATGGCAACATTGGCCTGATATTACGAGCTGCACACAACTGTGCAAATACTTTCAGCAAAGAAACAACGTTGGCCCGTCTGTTCTTGACACAAGCTTCATTTTGTCTTTCCCTATGTGTTTGCTCCCTTCATGTATCCTTCACTTGCTTTCTAACGTATTCACTACAGTCTCCTCTATTCCTCCTCCCTGCTGGAAGGCTTTCAGGCGTGGCTTACAGGCAGCTGGCCTCATGAAAACAAAAATAAAACACACATAGATGGACTGTAAGTCAGTCGTCTTCATTCATTGGTCAAATCTCATTATGATTTTGCCTCCACCTACGGCAGCGTATAGCAAGGGTTGTGATGGCATTTCACCTGATCACATTAGCTGTAAAAGAAGTGCACATACGTGGCAAGGCTGGTGGGCCAATACCTTACTTTTTCATCCATTCATCTTTATTTTTTACTTTTTGGTCATCAGGTTAAACTAATTGAAAGGCAACGGCACCTTTACTTTGCACCAATAACAATCATTTTTCCTGTGAGGTGCATTAAAACTTAAAAGTGCTTCTTTAACTGTTCACCCCCACTTATCTATTAAAAACAATATATGGTTGTTTCATTTGTATGGATCACTTCTGTTTTATTAGTTATATGAAGAAAGGAAACTAAATACCAATGTATAGCACTGTCGACTACAACCCTGGTTAAAATTTTAAAAGGTTATTTACATTCTAACGCCACCATTTTAAGCAGCGGAATGCTTTCATTTTTTTTCTTTTTCTTTTTGTGGCATACGCCCGCAGTAAAAAAAAAAAGCACCAGCTTGCCAAAGCCACATCTTTTAGCTTTGCCAGTGCTGGTTATCTTCGTTCACTTATTACCATTTCAGTGAAAACATGTTTTCTAATTTTGCATTTCTCGACCATTGTTGATTTTCTCCCCTCTTTGACCTTGTTTCATAAAGGTAACTGGTTTACATAGCCCCAATCCTAGAAATTTAATTCAGTCAGTTAGCTCATGTAGGAAACAATTTTTCATGAAACTAAAAGTTGGCATTTTTAAGAATAATTTTGGCTGGCTGATGCTGTTTCATAAAACAAAGCTGCCTGGGACTCTTGACAGCCTCAGTATTTATAGTAAACATTTTTGTTTATCATTCCTGCTGTACCATGGTTCCTCATTTCCCGGGTCAGTGTGGAAATATCATTTGTTGTCCTAATAAAAAACATTAAAATACTGTTTATTATATGTGTGTTAGAATTTGATGGAGCATTGAAATAATCACCCCCCTCCTTATTCCTGCAATTGTCTAGCCATTTTGTGTGACTTGTAAAAAAAAAAGGACTTATTACAATTTGGCTTAAAAACGTAAATGCCTTTAACCCTGAAATATTGCCTCTAGCTGTCTGTCTACTTCGGCTATTTTTAAAGGGCAGGTGTTCACCCAGTGAATGACTTTGGGCGCTTCAGTAGTCAGCCGAGTCATCAACCTAGGGGAGTGTCAGATCATAAGGCAGCTTTAACCCCACAACAGCTGGATTTCTCCTTAAGAGTTAGAGGGAGGTAGTGCCACAAGTTTGAATCCGGCATAATTAAACACTACCCAGATCATTTAGTTAATTTACTGCCTGCAACGATGAAAAGTCTCCATAGAGGTTAAGGAAGTGGGCACGCGAAAAAAAAATAGAAGAGAAGGATTTTCCTATGCAAGATCTGAGAACTAAAACAAGCAGCTTTTTGAAATAGAACGCAAGTGATTTTACCGAACGCAGTATCACATTTTCTTTGGCCATTAAAGGACTCCGTTGAAGTCTGGTAAGAGCCCTGACTAGTAAAATCAGTCAAGGCCGGAGTGCACAGCCATTTACTGCCTTATTACTTCATGGTGACAATGAAAAGGTAAAATGCGAGGACGGTTTCTCTCAGGAAAGAAATCTGATCGTATGGCGGAGGACATCTGGGAGGTGAGAGCGATGTGAGGAAAATGATGGGGGTGTGGGCTTTATCGCACCTGGTAATTAACAAACACCTCTGCACCACTCCTAATGCAGACCCGTGCACCAATAGGAGTGTTGCTGGTACTGAATCATCCGTACAAAATCCTGTTTCAAAGAATGGACCGTCTGTTATAAAAAGAATGCAATTTTGTGATTCAGACAGTAGCACAGTTAAAAGCCAAAAAAAGCAGCATCAGTGCCTGACCTTCTCGGAACACAGAACAGTTTACAATAAACCGGCAGCTTTTTCTCATGGCTTTTAGTTTCACTGTTGCTAACTGGGAGACGCAGAATAGACTCCCTTTTCTTCTATTTATACTTTGCACTAATGAAAATTGGTAACATATTTGTAGGACTATTTATCCCCCTGCCAGGCATAACTGTTCTACAAAGCTAGACATCTTGTATGTCCTCGTCTGTAGAGCAAACCAACTGACAAATTCACTGGGGAATTCTTAGCTGCACAAATGATGTTGCAAAGCACGCTATTAGTGTATTCTGCTACCAGTGAAAATCCCATGTGTGACTCAGATTAACAGATCATTAATAAATCTGTGCAAATAAACATTCATGGTCCAGCTCTGTGAAATGAGTGGAAGCTGACAAGCATAGCTCTTTGAGTGTGTAGAGGCACTATTGTTGCAGCTGTGGTGCCAGGCTGAATTTTCACTCAAAGGCATTAGAGCCTTTCGCTGTGGGATCTCAATGGTGGTCTGCGTCAATCAATCACGTCTCCTAGACCTGGATAGCTATCCTTCCAAGATACTCTTGATGATTCTCCTATTTCTGCTCTCTCTATACCATGACTATCCAGCTCTGGTCAACGAGGGCCATGGTAGATTTTCCAAAAATTAAGATTGGTTACGTTTACTTTTCTTAATTCTAAATAAAACTAATTTATATTGCCAGAGGATCCTCCTGGCTGACCTCTGGGGATCCACACTCTCTAACTACACTGGTATCGGCAGATTGGTATTCCCAGTGAGTTTCTAGAGCAGAAAATACATTTTTCCATTGATCACGTACCCGTTATTTGCCCCACCTGCAGCCTTTAATTGACGATTTAATCCCCAAATCAAATTGTTACGACCCTTAGAGCAAAGAGCAACAACAATGGACTTTAGAAAACTGGCACGGTTGAGTGTGGTCCATGTAAGATTAAAATGTTATGGCCGAGTTTTGTTTTTAAAATGGTTAGGAGGTCTACACCTGTAACCAAGCTTCTAGCCTGTTGCTCCACATTACAGGTGATGCTACACAAATATTCATGCTCTTAGGTGGGCAGCTTTATCTCAAACATGGTGTCTCAGATTTTACAACACTTTCTGGCTGTATTTGTGGTGTCAGTACAGACCACATTAGCTGACTGAGAACAGTTGGTACTGATATTTTTACATAAACTTAAAGTGTCCTTTAGGGCAACACTTTGGCCATAACTCAATGGCATTCTTGTCTGTCTCTACCCATGGCCCCTGTCTACCCTATTGTTGTATTTGCCCCGCGACTGGAATGTTTTGGTCACATTGAGTTTTGATTGGGTTAGTCATATCCTTCCAATGCTTGTGTTAGGACACCAGTACTGATGTCACGGCCCCTTCTTTCCCCCTCATGTTCCAGCATTCTTGCCTTTGCCTCCTCCATCTTTCCCCAGAGCCGGGCTCAATGATCACTCTTTCACTTCTTGCCCCTCTGGAGCCTGCATGACAGTCAGTCTCTCTCTCTCCCAGTTTTCTTTCACTCCCTGTCCACACTGCTTGTTGCTACCTTGCATCTCCCATGCAACAGCTAACATTGTTCCTTTAGAGAAACCAGTGAAATTATTAATATAAATGACACACAGGGAGTTTTCTACCTTCACGTGGGGCAGTTAAGTATTTTCTACGCCTGTGTTCAGTAGTAGTGCACGTGGTAGACGTGGGGGGGGGAATGAGTGACATTTGGCCCACCCTCAATAGGGCATGGTGACCATCCCTGTTACCCATCAGCACCTTGCGGGATGGACTGTCTGTTCGGGCATTTAGGGCCAGATGTAGCAAAGGGTTTTTCCCATTCTGTGTCAATGGGAAAATGTGTTTCTACATATGGCCCTTAGACTTGCAGTGCTAGTATAGACTCTGCTGGTGTAAATGCAGCTCTTCCCAAGACTCTAAATAGAGTGGGGGAGCAGTGAGTTTGAATGGGCAGGGACACTGTCGATTTACAGCAGGGCTTTCACTCTACTGAACTCTAAAATGCACTATGCCTTTCAAAGATAATGTATTTATGGTTTGTTTTACTAATGCAGAGAGGGCCAGCATAGGCCCTACTTGGCCATTTCTGAATGGCTACATAAGTTGATTTCACATACAGTGATTATGAATTTGTTAAATTACCAGCCTTAACCAGCCTGTGACAGAAACTGATTAAACCGAGGTCAATAGGAGTCTCACATTTACCTTGGTTTGATCCATTCTTGTTGCATGGGCTAGGCCCAGCCACACAAGTGGGGCACCATTTTTATCGCACAAGTGTGGGTGATGCTAGGTATTAGGAATTTTGTGGATTCTTGAAGTTTCCATCATAGAAATGTAAGGGAAATGAATGATTTTAGCCAGTGTTTGAAGTTTGCAAGGGTTTCTGGGTAAAACAGCCTGGTGAGAGCCACACAAGTCACCCCACCCTAATTTCCCACAGGTGTCTAGTTTTAAAAAATCTAAAGTTTTGCTAGGTTTCCTCAGTTGCCCTCTGAGATAGGGCCTAAAATCCACAGCTACCCACTTTGCATAAAAAAGGATCAGTTTTGAGTGGAAAAATGTGATGTAGCCTTATCACATTTTGGCCCGTTTCCTGTCATGGGCACTAGGTTGACCCACACAAGTGAGATACCATTTATATCAGAAAACTTAAGGAATACTGGGTGGTAGGAAGTTTCTGAGTCCCTGCAGATTCCGGAACTTTCCATCACAGAACTCTGAGGAAAATGTGTTTTTTGTCAAAGATTGAGGTTTGCAATGGATTCTGGGTAGAACAACCTGATGAGAGTCATGCAAGACACCCCATCCTGGATTTCCCTAGGTGTCAAGTTTTCAGAAATGTCCAGGTTTGCTAGATTTCTCCAGGGGCTGGCTAAGCTAGGTCCCAAAATCCACAGCTACCCACTTTGCAAAAAACAGGCCTGTTTTCAGTGGAGAACTGTGATGTATCCATGTTGCGTTCTGGGCTGTTTATTGTTGCAGGTACTAGGCTTACCTGCACACGTTAGGTACCATTTTTATCAAAAGACATGTAGGAGCATAGAATTATAGTATATTTGGTATTACCCATTGGATTTTGCTGCCTCCATTTGTGCCTTCCAAATGTAAGCCAGAGTTTAAAAAAACAAAACAAAGACTTTTTGAAAAATACCCTCTAAATCATATGCTCGTAAGGGTACCCACAAATTCAGAGATGTACAAATAACCACTGCTCCTAAGCTCCATATCCTGTGCTCATTTTAGAAATGCATAGGTTACCTTGGAATCTATTTTTCACTCTCTATATATCTCACAATATGAATTGGTCTATACTCCATGCGCAATGAGAAACCATTGTATGGTGCAGCTCAGTTGTTTGCCCTGGGTAGATAAAGCTCTTGGCGAACCTACAAACCCGGAACCAAAAGAGTCTAGCAAATGTAATGGTACACTGCTTTTGTAAATCAGCCATCATGACAAAACGCTACAGATGAAACCATTGTCACAAATGACTGTTTTATCCCTACTCATTTTCAATATTTCTTTATTTCAACTGTTATATTCTTTGGGGAAACCTTGAGGGATCTACAAATATGATCCTTTGCTGAATTCAGAGATTTGTCTACTTTTCAGAAATATATAGCTTTCCTGCATCACCCATGATCATCATCAGCTTTGTTCGGTCAGTTGACCATGAAAGCAACAAAATACAATAGGTGATCACATTTAAATACAAGCATCAATAAATTAGTATAAAACATTTAATACATTAAATAAAATCAGATTTGCACATAAAAGTCTTGTCTAAGTCAGTTGTGTGGATCCTTGTTTTTTTTTTTTAAAAGACAGAGACGTATATGCCATGCTGCCACTAAAAACTTGCTTACTGCAAGAGTTACGTCAGTGGAGTTATTACTTTTTAGAACCCTTATTGCCAAAGAACAGTTTTTTAATCCCATGACCCTACAGATTTTATGGATCCATTTTGACGTGGGATCGAATATGCTGGGCAGAAGAACTTGAAGTGTTCTACAGTTTCTGAGGTACCACCACAAGCGGGACATATATCGGGAAGAGTGGTCTGCCCCCAGCTGTGGGTCAATGACATCAAAGGCAGAGTTCCAAACCGAAATCTTGCACATAAACCTTTGCCCTGCAAATCCGGTATAATATCCAAATAAAATTCAAACTGTGGGAACCATTTAAAACCGATAAAAAGAATTGGTTAAACGACCATGCGATTTGCAGGTTACATAATTATCCCTGACATAAGACCAATAGATTGACTTTAAAACATTTTTGTGACGTCTCTCTAGATTGTGGGGATTTTCCCAATAATCGCCTAGACCCAACAATCGAAACCAGTGAGATACATGTCGGATCCAAGGGAGTGTGTTGACATTTTGACATTTTAGTAAATCGAGTAATCAGATCTTGTATATATCTAATTCAGGGGTGGTCCATATCCTGATCCAATAATGAAGAGGTCTTAGAATGACTAAGTCGGCTACTCGACTTAAACCCAAGTCAAAAAATAATGGGGTGTGGTGTGTGGACACGTAATCCAGGCCCTTGCAAAATTGTTTTCACCCACTGTTGTCTTATTGCAGTTTGAAAATCCCCATACTTCCGCTCCATACAGAGCTGCTCCTTGCGCCTTGGCTGTATAAATTTTAATTGCTGGGGATACAACTTTTGTAATGGAGCTTTGATAGAAACGCAATATAGATGAAGCTCTATGTTGTAACAACCCTGCACTCTTTGTGATCTGATCTTCCCATGATAATTTACTAATTAGCCTAACACCCAGATAATCTATGGAGCTGACTTTCTTCAGGGCGACTTCATCAATATTGATGGTACATCTTTTACTAGGACCTTTGGAAAGCACCATCAATTAAGTTTTATTAATGTTAACCTCTAACCCATGTTCACTGCAGAATAAATTAAATCTGTCAACAAGGGTTTGCAACCCCATTGGTGTCTTTGAAATGAGGAGTGAGTGATCTGCGAAGAGGAGAATGGGAATTTATTTTGTGCATTGAAGGAGGGGGCATCATTCTGGCAAGTGGTCACAGCCTTCACCACCTCATTAATAAATAGGGTAAATAGTAAGGGGGCTAGCACACAACCTTGGCGAACTCCCCTTCTAATTGGAATCTGTTCGGTCAGCTCGCCTTGATTGCCCCTACCTCACTTGCGCGTAGGTGTTTTAGTGTAGTCGTTTTAACAAAAGTAGTATGTCTCCTGGAACTCCCAGTCTGCCCAGCACTTCCCACAGTTTAGCTCTTGGGACCAGGTCAAAGGCAGATCGCAGATCTATAAATACTACATATAAGCGCTGCTTGGTGATAATTACATATTTCCAATACAATATAGCCAACCTAGAGACCTGGTCTGCCGTGCTGGTTTTCGCACGGAATCCTGCCTGAAGTGAAGAGAGAATTTGATGATCCTCAACCCAGCTAGTTAGCCTCTGTAAAATTTGTTTAGCAAGATCTTTTGTAAGTTATCTATAAGGCTAATTGGCCTGTAATTAGCTGGAAGATTTGCATTGCCTTTTTTGTAAATTGGTATAATTTCGGCCCCCTTCCATGTGCCTGGGATTTGTCCCCCTGCAGCAATGCTGTTCGAAATAGCATTGATATACCAGGACCAAATATTTGGTTCAGATCTATAAAGCTCTCCAGGGAGCTTATCCGGCCCAGGTGATTTGCCAGGTTTTAAACTATTTATGGCCTCAAGGGTTTCTTCTATAGTAAAAATGGTACAACCCTTGAAGGCACAATGATCCCCCTTCTAGAGGGGGCAGGCTAGGGCTCAAATCCGATGGCATTGAGGGAGGATGGGCTGCATTGGTATCCGTTGGACCCTCTGGTAAAGCATAAAGACTGGAAAAATGCTCTACCCAACTTTCGGGTTGTATGTGGTTATTAGGGCAATTCCTGCCTCCATTTTCTCTTTTGGACAAAAGTTCCCAGAAGTGCTTATTGTTCTTCATTCTAGAGGCATCTATTAATTCCTGCCACAGGGAATCCTCCCACTGCCTTTTCGCATTGGTTAGGGTTCCTTTATATATACACCTGGCTTGTTTGATCTCCCCCTGGGAACCTGACATTACTGCTGCTTTTAGCCCAGACTTTGCCCTGGAAAAGATCTCATCAAACCATCACTTGCGAACCCTTTTCCCTTCGCAAGGCCTTGGCCGACCCATTTTATAAAAAAAGCTCTGTAGCTGGATGGCCAGGCTGTCGTGTATTTTAAGAATCAGAATATTCCCAACAGCCTGGTCTTCATACTCAGCCAAGTTGTCTAGAAAAGTTTGATATATTGCTCTGATCAAATGGGGGTTGGACATCACTTTGGCCCAGGTAACCTTGGTGAAGTTATTGTTCCAGCATGGTGATGAAACCATTGTGACGTGATTATTTAGTGTTCTCCTAAACATTTTCCCAGACAGAGTAAGAAGCAGAGGGAAGTGATCACTGTCACTTCTCACTTCTACTCTTATGTCTTCCAAGTGAGGCAACAGCCTGACATCCACCAGAAATTAATCAATAGTACTTGTGGACATACCCCTTTTGAATGTTGGTGCAATGTTCAAATCAGATGATGTTCTACCATTGCAAGCCCTGAAGCCATGTTTTAAACATAATGTGGCTAGTTGTGTAACCACACGAGAACGTGTACAAGGCCGGGTGGTGGATAACTGTGGAATCCCCCACAGCTCGTCTTCTTCGTCGATTAGGCCACTAAGCAGGGTAGAGCGTTCGAATGTACACTTTAAATCGCCAGCTATAATTAAAATGGTTGAAGGGTACAAATTCAGACAGTATAACCAGAGTATGAGACTCAGAACTACGTGAAACCGATCATATATAAATGTTGACAATAACAATTGTTAAACCCTCTTTGAACGTAATGCACATAGCCTTTACATCAGCAGAATCAATTTCCAAATGCTTATAGTCACATTGCAAATTCTTGTTTAGAAGCAGTAGCAGCCCACCTCTGGCCCGACCCAAACCCTTCTCTGGAGGTAGGGCAGGAACACTAAATGAAAGGAATCCATCTGTATTAATAACATCCTCTACCCAAGTTTCCTGGGACAGGCAGATGTCTGTATCTTTGGTAAAAGTAGCCCATTCTATATCGTCCAATTTCCTGGCCAAATTTGCAATGTTCCAAGACATGAGTTCCAACGTGCATTTATCTGCGTTGATCGCCGGGGTTGAGCGACCTATATCCCTCAAAACCAAATCGTTGCTACAGGTATCCAATAGCGGCGTCCTGTCACTCCCCCTGGAGTATGGGACCTTAGAACAGGTCACCATATATGCCGCCGGTTCGGTAACCAGTCATACAGGGTCATCACCCATGAATTTCCCACTGATTTCTACCGCAATCTGAAAGTAAGTTGAAAGCATGAAAAAGACGGAAAATGGACTACCTCCAAGAAAAAATGCCAAAACCTTGGTATTAGAGATGTTGTCTCTAGTTGGCAGTGGTTTGCACCCTGTCCAAGTAGGGACCCTCCCTCTATTCAGGGCAAGGGAGTCACAAAGCTGAGACATCCCCTGCTCACCTCTCGGCATGAGCAGTCAGGCTTATCCTAGAGACAATGTGTAATGTATTTGTACACACACACACACATATGCAGTAACACAGCAAAAAGACAACAAAAGTACTCCACACCAATTTAGAAAAATAGCCAATATTTATCTGAGTAAAACAAGCCCAAAAATGGCAAAAATCCAACATACACAAGCAAAGATACACATTTTTAAAGATTAAATCTCAGTAAAGTGCTTAGTAACACAATAACTCCAACTGGGGTTAACACAACGTCTTGACGGAGTAGTTCCCCATAGTCCGACGCTACTCATGAGGGAGTGCGGGCTGGTCATGGAGTCGCACGGACTCCAAGTACAGTACCTTTGAAAGCAATGAGGAAATCAAGGCGTTGCATGGGGTCCGGGAGGTGAGGCGCCACTGAAGTCGGTGCGGCTTCAGTTCCTTACTGCTACTGGGGAGGTGAGGTGTTGGTTTCTTACTGCTAGGTAGGGGAGGTGAGACGTTGGTTCCTTACTGTTGCAGGGGAGGTGATGCTGCGTTGGTAGCAAGGCATCAGTTCCTTACGATCCAGCGGGGTCGGTGAATCCAGCAAGTCAAGAAGCGAGGTGTTGACTTCACGATCACACCACAGGGCCACAGGTGCTGCGGCAGAGTCGAAGTCTGGTGTCCTGGACATCGGGGAAACAGCTTTTAGGACTCACGCTGCAATGGTACTTTGGAGGATCTGCGGCGGTATCGGTAGCAGTCATTGCACTCAGCGGGGGACCATGGCTCCGGTGCAGACAGCTAAGGGGAGTTGGACAGCGGTGCCGGTTCCAAAATCACTTGCAAGTCGATGTACTTGGTTTCTTCTTGGTTACACCAGAATTCACTCCCAAGGGCCCAGGGACTGCATTTGGCACCAGTTGGTGAGTCAGGACTCTCACCAAGAGAGCCCAGGTGCTGGCAGATGAAGTCTTTGATGTCTGTGAGACTTCTAAAGCTCAGTCCAAGCCCTTTGAGAACCTTTGGAAGAAGGATGCAGAAAGCAAAGCCCAGTCCTTTCACTCCCAGGACAGAAGCAGCAAGCAGCAGGCCAGCACAGCAAAGCAACGGGCAGAGTGGCAGTCCCTCCTACCGCATCTAGCTCTTCTTCCTGGCAAAATGTCCTCAATCCAGAAGGATTCTAAAGTTGTGGTCTCAAAGGACCAGTACTTTTACTCATTTCTGCCTTTGAAGTAGGCAAACTTCAAAGGAAAGTCTTTGTCGTGCACAAGACCCTGCCTTTCCCTGCACTGGCCCCAGACACACTCCAGGGGGTTGGAGACTGCCTTTGTGTAAGGGCAAGCACAGTCCTTTTTGGTGCAAGTGTCAGTTCCTGCCACCGCTCTAGCTTAGGAAGACCCATCAGGATATGCAGGGAACATTTCAGCTCCCTTTGTGTGACTGTCTAGAGTGAATTCACAAACAGCCCAACTGTCATTTTGACCCAGGCGTGTATTCCACAGACAAGCCAAGGCACAGAATGGTTAAGCAAGAAAATGCATACTTTCTAAAAGTGGCATTTTCAAACTTACAATATAAAAACCAACTTCACCAAAATATATACTTTTAAATTGTGAGTTCAGAGACCCCAAACTCCAATCTCTATCTGCTCCCAATGGAAAATTACACTTAAAAGATATTTCAAGGCAGTGATGTGCCTTGCAATACTAAAAAACATATTAAGCAATATTTCACTACCAGGACATGTAAAACACATCAGTACATGTCCTACCTTTTAAATACATTGCACCATGTCCATGGGGCTGCCTTGATCCTATCTGAGGGATTACTTACATGTAGTAAAAGGGAAGGTTTTGGCCTGGCAAGAGGGTGCACTTGCCAGGTCGAAGTGGCAGTTGAAAACTGCTCACAGTCACTGCAATGGCAGGTCTGAGACATAATCACAGAGCTACTCCTGCAGGTGGCACAATCAGTGCTGTAGGCCCACTAGTTGCATTTGATTTACAGGTACTGGACACGCATGGTGCACTACTAGGGACTTACTGGTAAATCAAATATGCCATTCATGGATAGACCAATCACAGTATTATCTAGACAGAGCATGTGTACTTTAGCACTGGTCTGCAGTGATAAAGTGCCCAGAGTCCTAAAGCCAGAAAAAACAAAATTCAGCACAGGATCAAAACAGGAGGTCTGAAGCCAAAAAGACAGGTGAAATCCTGCAGAAAGGGCCATTTCCAACACTTGGTAAAAACATTTTTTTTAGATTCAGCTCTACATGTTCCTGAAAGATGGGAGGATTGTGACTTTAGTGCAGTAAACTGCCAATAGCACTTTATTCCTATGTTTCCCCAAAAACCCGGCATGTAGCTATACTTTGGCTATTTCCTCGGTCTCCTCCAGGGGAATCTACAAACCCTGGGTACCTTTAGAATCCCCAGGATGTTAGAAAAAAGGACACAATTTTGGTGTGAATACCTTACGTGGACAAAAAGTTATGGCTGCCAAAGCATGAACCCCAATAGCCAAAAAAAGGCTAAGCACTGGGGCGGGAAGTGAGGGGAGAATATTGTTCTCTATTCTGAAAACCTCTTGTCTGCCACATGTGAAACAGTTTTTCAGTTGCTTTTACATTTCAGTAGGATGGACATATCAATCGATTACGCAGGGGCAAACTGCCAGCCTTAGCAGTTATTAGTGTCTTGTGCAGTTAAGAGAGGTGAAGTTGCTCGTTTGGAGAAAGTGATTGGGCAGTGACGGTGTGTATTGATGGTGGACGTGTATGAAATTGCTTCTTTTGTAAATGGATAAAAATTATACTTTTGCGGCAGCTTCGGTTCTGGCGTTCCTCCTTCTTGGAGCTCATCTTTCATTACATTTATCACGCAGTATCATCTCGCCTTCCAGTTTTTTTCAACTTCAATACGTGGTTCAAGCTACTGATGAGACGAGAGCTGTATCAGGGCTTAGTATGTAAATCCAAATACAACACAGATGCAGACATTGAGGCTGCACGCTTTACTGGTGCCAGGCCGATTTGTGGGTACTGGGGTATATAGTGAAGTTTGACAGTTAACACGTTACTGAAATGTTCTGATTAATCCTTGGTAAAGCTGACCATATCTTCCTGGGCTCAGAGTAAAACACGTATCATCTGAAGAAAATTGGAACAGGCACTGCATTGAACTGTGCCATTAATCAGTGGTGATGATGTTGAACACTAGCTACTAAAATTATCAGATAAGGAGAATAAATAATATAGCATCCGTCCAACTCTTGTGAAAGCGTGTGCCCTCAGACATTGTATTCATACTTGTTCTTGGTAGAAGGGATAAACCAAGCAGAATATTCGATTAGAAGCATTCAAGCCAACATAAGATTGTTTATGGCACTATCAGCCTCTCTGAACAGATGTTCACTCTTTCAACATCTGGCAGCCCCAACAATTGGCTGGTTCTGTAGTTTGCAGCGTTAATTATCTTTTCCCTGCTCACTGTGGCGGAGAAGTGTTATTTTGGGCACTTTTGTAGCCTTCCTACAGTGCAGTGGGTAAGAATGAGGACCCTCTGCCCTTAAACGTCATTGCAGACTGTTCGCCTAGCTTTGTGGTTTACTTTGGTGAGAACAATTATGATATTGGGAAAGGGGGTTTGCCTAATTATTTGGACCCTCATGAATGCTGGACTATTTAGCTACTCTGCATCCAGTGGACCCTGCAAAGCATTTAAATTCTTGTCCGAGGCAATTCACTTTGTGCTTGTCATACGCTCCTGGGCACGCCTGGGCTGCAGTGTCTCCTGCGTGACAAGATGGTGTGAATAAGAGCAGACCTCATGTGAGATTGCCTGGTCGCAGGGAACAGGTTCACACAGTCAACTTAGTGACAGTGGCTTCAAACTCAGTACTTTATTTGCAAGAGTGCAGGTTCAAATGTTTTTTCTTAGAAGCCCGCCTCCAGTGCTTCTGAATGAAAATGTTGCCGAATACCAAGTGTTGGGGCCGGAATGCCCCGTGCATGGTATTTTGTGTTTCTTGTGCTCCGATTACACAACAGTCGTGCACACACTGAACTCTAGGCTCGCTGAACGGTTCTTAACCCCAGAACCTGGCACTGTGGTATGGCAAGGCGCACCAAGCGGGCATTCCTAGGACACTGCGCTTGTACAGTGTCCCAGGGCACAGTTACTGATAGTGTTGGCATGATACCGTTGTGTCTCATCTGTAGTGCAAGAGGGCCGTATCCTGTCCTTGAAGAGTCAGAAGCCTTCAAGTCCCAGGTAACTTTCTGACACCATGATGTGCCCAAACCCTGTGCTGACATCCATGAGTGCGTAGTGTATGCAGCAGGACTATATATCTTGACAGGAAGTGCGATTCCTTTGCCTGCAAGTTTGTGGTTGTGAGGCATGACACAAGATGGAGACTGAGAGACAGTCTATTGAGACAAAAGTATATTGCTGGCATTCCTGAGCATTAGACAGAAAGGTGTGAAGGATGGAGATAGGGCCACTTTAGTAATGCTGTAGCTACCTTTTTAGCAGAGATCTGCTGATTGTCTCTTGCAGCTGCGAAAAAACAGGGGGAACCCTATACCCCTAACCTGCCCAGGGTAAATACAACTCACAAAAGAGAAAATGACAGGTAGGGACAAATTAAATCCTAAGTTATACGAACAGTCATTAATTCTGTTACTCCTGAGTTTATTTCTTTCTCATATTTATTTCAAAAAAAGATTTTGTAGTAAAAAAGGATCTATGGTTGTATAATACAAATCTTAATACACATTACATAAATAAATAGACCGTTACTCACAATACTCACAAATATACCACAGTGAAAAAAACAACCAAAAGTGGTGCCCTACATACTTGAATAGTGGTCACTATTGCGTAACTCCACATGTGATCCACTTCTATTAACTAAGGCAATGGGCTTTTCATGCACTTAACTATCAACGTCTTGTGTATTTCTTTCACACAAGCGTGATATAGTGCATTTTAAGTCTTTACAATATAGTCCATTATTCGGCAAGCCCAATGCACTTGCAATGAAACGAAGTCAACGCGTTTCGGCCTACTGATTTAGGGACTCATCAGGACTGGAGAAGGGCAATAATAATTTTGTAGGAGAACAAACGGAGGAAACAAATATCTTTTACTGTCTCTCGTCCTCAAGCGGTGGGCCAAGCTGCTATTGCTTGTTTTAACCGAAGTAGACCAGTGAGGCTCATACCAGCCACCGGGTACAGCGTATCCTGGTGTCACTTTCTTTTTTCGGCAAGACTGCCTCGGAACGCGTCTTCCGTGTGTAGGTCGTTGCTAAGAGACGTCGCCTGTCATTTTCTCTTTTGTGAGATTGTCTCTTGCAGAGCACCACCATTTGGCATGATGGAGAGTTTGTGCTGGAGAAGACAATAGTGTCCTTTGTTGTGCGGAGGAAATAATCCAGGTAGGATCCCTTTCTCTCTCCCACAACTGCTATTCTGGGAGAGATAAAGACCTCGCCAGGTGCAAGGTCCTCACGCTTGTGGTGGGTCCAACTTGTGAAAATAGGTACCCGCCCTTCTTATTTATTGACCCTTTTTTAGGTCTTGGCTCTAGACGGCACGCATGCGCTGTCTCGAACCGAGACATGCTGTATCTATTGTTGTGGGCTTCTGCCCACCCATAGGCTTCCCATTGGCTGGCACTATCATCGCCCCATTTGTCGTTCTCTCCATTTGTTAGGGGCATGAATAGATCATGCCTTTTGCGGTGTTTAGCCCTCCCCCAGCGCACTGCCTAACTTCATTTTAACAATAAGCACTGCCATTTTAGTGCACTGTTTCGGCACTACTTTTTTGTTTGAGAGCTCTTTTCTCGAGCACCAGTTATGGTGCACTTTTCCCCTATGTCCTTCACTTCACCTTGCCTTCATCGGTCTTTCCCTTTCCCCACTACCGTGCCTCTCGTTCTCCTCGAGCCACCCATGATGGCATTGCCCCCTTACCTGGGGCACTCTCTTGTTACATGTTTATTACACGTGAAGGGGTATTCAAAATTAGACCCCCGACTAGGCTCTCCCTGGTAATGTAAACTATAGGTATATCTCTACTCCAAACTGTCCATCTTAACTAACCTCTTTCACATTCGTACAGGCGTCCTCTATTACAAGAACCCAGTTGTCTCTGCATAACACTGGGAGGCGCCGAGCCACAAAGTACTGGTAATCCCATACCTAGTAGCACTAAATGCTCACTCTTTACTTCTTTGTTCCCCCAAATGTGACTACTAAAACTGGACTGGGACTACTGCTTCTAAACAACCACCCTGAGCCTCTCGTGTCTCTGCACCAATCATGTGAAGAACTTGACACAATGTTGCCGACTCGCTGCATAAGGGAGATTTATCTCATGGGACCAAGACACTACTGAATGTCAACCTGAGTAAGGTGAGATGCAAAGAGATACCGAAACTGCATTGGTCAAATGCGCAAGGTTTGACAGTACTCGTGCCGCATTGAATATACAAAATTATCAACAAACTGCCTACTGATTATCTCATACTATATGTAGCTAGCGCTTCATCTCAGTCTTCACACTCCTGAAATAGTTCTATAAATAGATAAAAACACACATCTTCATAGAACACATTATTATCACTCCATACGGACCCTCCTCCATTCTTCTGTATTTTTGCCCAACACGAAATTCTGCCTGTTTCATTCATCTGTTATATCCAGGGCTACTGGAATAATGCCATTGTGCGGCTGCTGCGATTTTTGCATAGTTAGAGATTTGCCGCGCTTGCCACATAATCATCATCTGTCGCATAATCTGCAGATTTTAACAAAAAAAACGTTTCTACCTTAAAAGTTACCAAATATGCAGTGACACGTGTTGTTGATTGGAGGAAGGCCTTTTGCAAAGCTGAACTGCCACCTTTCTGTTGCTTATTGTTAAATTTGGACATTAAATTGGTGCAAATGAGGTGCAACCAAGGCCCAGACAGTGTTAGCAAGTTTTAAAATGACCAAATAATAAAATAAAACTATACCAAAATGTGCCGCATTATGCCGCATAATTTCTCTTTTTTCCTGCATAATTTACTCAAAACTGCCACATAACTTGGCCTTCTTCTGCTGCAAAATTCCAGTGTCCCCTGTATTCCCAATGCCTGTATGCATGGCTCCATATTAACATTTTTTTTATTTTGTGTGTAAACAACGCGAAAACGTATTTTATCAGTTTTCATACTAGATCAAAATATTGCAAATTCGTACTTTCATATACTGGGCTGCTTTTCTTAGTTTGTTTCTCTGCGGCTACATTATTTAAGAAGGGCGAGGGGTTGGCACTCTTACTCTGCATTGGAGGCTGCTCATTGTTTGGTTTTTGGAGTACAGGCTTTCTGTCTCTGTAGTTCTGCCTCACATATCTGGCAGGTTTTCAGGCTCATTATGTGTAACATTAAAATGTTAAAACATTTTAACCATGAGCTCTTTGTATTACTTTGTTTATTTGTGTTAAAGTACTTCATATGAGTGTTTGTGTTTTTCTGCTGTGTGTCACATCCCTGGCCCTTGTTGCTTCTTTTCCCTGCCACCCACCGTCATTTTGTTTCACCCGCAAACGCCCATGTCACTGTTTCATCTCCTCATCACCACTACCTGCCCTCCTTCGTGTCTGGATTTGACGTCTTGTGAAGTCTTTATCTAGATTTCAGAGTCTTGCTATTCCTCTCGGCCCCTCCTTGTGATGTCAGCAAGCGCTGTGCATCCTTAAGGATCACATAAAAGCTTTAATAAAGTTTTGATGCATGTGTGTTAACTTAAGCTTCCAAACGCTTGAGCTACTGCCTGAGTTCTGCTCCTGGCTCTGTCATTTTATCAAAATGTGTAGTCCGTGGTAAACGCCATTTGCCCGAGTATCTCAATTCACTTCCCCAAACACAATATAAAACAAGCATTTGCAATGCATTGGGTCTCGCGTTTGCTCGACTTACAGCTATTAGCTTTGTAAGTTCCTAACTGGACTTTTCTTGCCACATAAATTGAAAATAAAAAAAGTCAAACAGTTGACATAAGCAAGCCAATGCAAAGTGCCACGGCCGCCATGAGCGTGAAAGTTATGGGCTCCTTCGTGAATGTCTAGAAAGGATGGCGGCTGAGATGAAAGGCAAACAGAAACTGGAGGGGGCTATCACAAGCTGTAAAAGGAGGAAGCGTGATGTAGTGTGTTGGCCAACAAAAAATGTTCACTTAGTGAAAATGCCTGGGAGGGAACTCAGCACACAAAGGAGGGACATTTCACAAAATGCACCAATAAAAAATAAGCATTTAAAACCAGCACACCAAAGAACAAATAGCAAGAGTGGGCATGATCAAAAGCCCACAGAGAGATTACAATAGGCCAGAGTGCTTGCGCGCTGGACCCTAAAAATATTTACATTTGATCTTGATTTTGTGATAAACAAAATTGTGAATGAACAATGCCCAGTACTTTCGTTCTTACACCTTTTTAATGAGAAGCAGTCTATACTAGTAGAAAAAAAGAATCCTGCCTTTCGGATGCACAAAGTTAGTGTGATTTTTCACTCTTTTGAGAGTGAATGCTCAAACAGGACGAATAGGCAAAAACCCTGGCTGTTCTGGTGCTGGAGAGCTGTGTTTTTTGTAGATGTGCAGACCATCTACAGTCTGTAGCATGGGCTTGTGGTTAAGGGTTTCAGGAGTGGGGGAAGTACTATATTTGGAAGCCTTCTGGTAGTGTGTTGTATTATATTGTAATTGCATTTAGGTAGTAGTTGCTGAAGTGAACATTTCATAGCAATTTATCCATTATATATTAAGCGTAAACTATAAAGGCCACTTTATATTCCAGGCATATGCTAATGCTTGCTCTATTATACAAATAGTGAACAATAACCAATTGTTCACTATTAGTATAGTAAAGAAAATGACAACCTTCGCTGCAGCCTTCGCCAGTGAATTTGCCTGATGGATGATGCAGGCACATAAAGGTACCTGCATGATGGTGTAGGCACATAAAGGTGCCTGCACCAACCATGAGTGTGAGTGACAGAGTGAGTGAGAATGAGTGTGAAGATGGGTGAGAGTGAGCAATGGTGTGTGAGGGACAATAACACTGAGTGCAAGTGAGAGACACTAGATGTGTGCGGGAGTGAGTGAGAATGATTGTGAGTGAACAAGAGCGAGAAGAAGTGTGCATGCTTAAATGTAAGTGAAAATTATTGAGTGTGTGTGTGTGTGGGAATATTTTATGCTCGTGAGTCTGCTGGTACCCCTGGTATACCAGAAATAAATCTTTGTTTATGGAGACACCTATGGAAAAATGCTAGCATATTGGGGTCAGTTTGCATTATGTGATCTGTGACTAAATGCTGGCGATGGAACAAGGGACAGAGGTACAAAAATCGGATTCACAAAAAGCAGTTGTAAATTACACTCCAACTTTTTGCAAATCCGGTGAGATTTTGCAAGCCGTCCTCTGTATTAATTTGTTGATTCTCAAACTCACTAATCATAATGGGTTGCAAACCAACCTACCTCATCAGTGACTAGGTCCCAATTTGTGACTCACTAAAATTATTGGCCTGCAGGAGTCACCAGACCACCATGTCTTTGATCAATTTTTAAGTAATTTTTGTTTTAATATTTTCCTAAAAGGAAACAAAGCTCCACAATTAAAAAAAAAATGTACACTTGTTTTTAAAAACTATGAGTTGGCTGTACATTATTTATTTACATTGACAAAGAGGAAAGAGTCTCAAAGGGGCTTCTTCCCCTTTACGAATATGTTACCACCTCCTTTGAGGACTCTGTAACCTTCAAACGGTTTGCGATCAAAATTGCCATTGCATACCATTGAAGCACAACATTACAAATCGCCATTCAGGTGGGATGGCATAAACACTCCCCTCATTTTGCGATTTGGTAAACTGTTACTGAATTGCAGAATGGGTTTAGTATTTTCAAAAAACCTACTTAGCAGTCACAGTGTGTTTTAGTGAATCACAAACTTTGAAACTGCTAAACAAATTTGTACATCCGATCGTTAATCTTAGCATGAAGGGCATCCATGGCAAAATGCAGATCCTGGCATACGGTTGGTAACTCTTGGCACAAGGGGGCACCCATGGTTAAATGCTGGCACTGGCATGCTAGATTTATTGATATAGTTTATGTAGAAATTCTTCTTTAAAATGCACTATTTTACACCATTTGTTCCAAATTTCCTTTTTGTGGGTACCACCCCAAATCGCCCTAGAAGTTGGGTTGGCTTGCTTTGCTTGCTGGAATTCATGGCAAGAATTACACCCCACCCTTTCAAAGATCACCAGGTGCCACTGCTTCATTCACGTTTGCTGTCCTGTTTTGGATGCTCCAATCTGTGATAACCCTTGTCACTAACTCCTGTGGAAATCATCACCTTAAACAAAGCCTAGTTTTTTGACACCACAGTAAATGTCAGTCAGCAGGTAAGTATGTCGAAAAAGCCCAACTTCACTAGACGTTTATACCACCTCTTGTGGATGGTTGTGGAGATTTGCTGATTTTTACCCCTGTTTTTCTTGTCTTGAGTTGTACTCGTTAGAGACTGAAAGGGTTTGACAGGACGAAATTTCATATCGAGATTGTTAGAAATGGGGTCTTTGGTTGACAGTCAGGTTACCCCCTGTTCAAGCAAGGACCCTCACTCTAGTCAGGGTAAAAGAGAATCACCCTCAGCTAACCCCTGCTTACCCCCTTGGTAGTTTGGCAGAGCAGTAGGCTTAACTTCAGAGTGCTAGGTGTAAAGTATTTCTACCAACACACACAGTAAGTTAATGAAAACACTACAAAATGACACAACACAGGTTTAAAAAAAATAGGAAATATTTATCTAAACAAAACAAGACCAAAACAACAAACATCCAACATACACAAGTCAAGTTATGAATTTTTAAAGATTAAATTAAAAAATAGCACTTAGAAAAACAAAATGCTTCGATGAGGTGTTAACAAGGAGTCACGCGGACCCCCAGGTACAGTACCTTGGTGAAGAGTGAAAACAAGCCGATGCGCGAAGTCGGGGATCGCGGTGTCTATGCGAAACATTGAATCTGCGCACTTCGAGCGGCGTCGGTCACGATGTGGTGCGGTGACTTCCACGGAGTCGTGGACTTCGGCGGGGCTGCAGCGGTGTCCGGCCTGCGAAGGTTGTCGCGTTCCTGCAAAGATCACAGAGTCAGTTGCAGATGGCATCACCAGATTCAGCAGCGCCGTCGGTCCGGAGTTGTCCGAAGTCGATTTCCTTGAATTTTCACCAGCTTTTCCTTTCAAGGGCTCAGGGACTGGATAGGGCACCACCTGTCAGGGCAGGAGTCTCTCCAGAGACTCCAGGTGCTGGCAGAGAGAAGTCTTTGCTGTCCCTGAGACTTCAAACAACAGGAGGCAAGCTCTAAATCAAGCCCTTGGAGATTTCTTCTCAAGATGGAAGGCACACAAAGTTCAGTCTTTGCCCTTTTACTCTGGCAGAAGCAGCAACTGCAGGATAGCTCCACAAAGCCCAGTCACAGGCAGGGCAGCTCTTCAGCTCCTCTCCAGGCAGAGGTTCCTCTTGTTTCCAGAAGTGTTCTAAAGTCTGTAGTTTTGGGTGCCCTTTTTATACCCAATTTGTCCTTTGAAATAGGCCTATTTCAAAGCAAAGTCTCTTGTGAATGTGAAATTCTGCCTTGCCCAGGCCAGGCCCCAGACACTCACCAGGGGGTTGGAGACTGCATTGCGTGAGGGCAGGCACAGTCCTTTCAGGTGTGAGTGACCACTTCTCCACTCCCTCCTTGCACAGATGGCTCATCAGGATATGCACACTACACCCCAACTCTCTTTGTGTTACTGTCTAGTGTGAGGTGCAACCAGCCCAACTGTCAAACTGACCCAGAGAGGGAATCCACAAACAGGCAGAGTCACTGAAATGGTATAAGCAAGAAAATGCTCACTTTTTTAAAAGTGGCATTTTCAAACACACAATCTTAAAATCAACTTTACTGAAAGATGTACTTTTAAATTGTGAGCTCAGAGACCCCAAACTCCACATATCCATCTGCTCCCAAAGGGAATCTACACTTTAATCAGATTTAAAGGTAGCCCCCATGTTACCCTATGAGAGGGACAGGGCTTGGAACAGTGAAAAACGAATTTAGCAATATTTCACTGTCAGGACATATAAAACACATTACTATATGTCCTACCTTAACCATACACTGCACCCTGCCCTTGGGGATACCACGGGCCTACCTTATGGGTGTCTGACATGTAAGAAAAGGAAAGGTTTAGGCCTGGGAAGTGGGCACACTTGCCAAGTTGAATTTACAGTTAAAACTGCACACACAGACACTGCAATGCCAGGTCTGAGACATGATTACATAGCTACTTGTGTGGGTGGCACAACCAGTGCTGCAGGCCCACTAGTAGCATTTGATTTACAGGCCCTGGGCACCTCTAGTGCACTGTACTAGGGACTTACTAATAAATCAAATATGCCAATCATGAATAAGCCAATTAACCATACAATTTACACAGAGAGCATATGCACTTTAGCACTGGTTAGCAGTGGTAAAGTGCCCAGAGTTCAAAAGCCAACAGCAACAGGTCAGAAAAAATAGGAGGCAGGAGGCAAAAAGATTGGGGATCACTCTGCATAAGCAAAAAAGTCCAAGAGAGATGGTCTGGCACTGGTTGTTGTACTCACCTACACTTATTGTATTCTATTGCTTCCCCCCTTGTAAATGAGAATTTCATTCCATGGTCCGGAATCATAAAGCCATTTGCGGTGTGAAAATTCAACCTAAACATACAGATGCATTTTTTTTAATTTACTCATGCTCTGTTTTATCCAGTAACGATGGTGTAGTACTAAATATGAGTCCACCCGCTCCAGCGGGCTGCAAGTGGGCATTCCAGGGTAGAGATGCCCTGGAAAGTTTGGGAACATCCACAGCCTCAATATAATGAGGGTATTCTCACGCATGATGAAGACCATTTCCCACCATTGGACAGTGCATTCATAAAGGTTTTCTGTGAGTACCACTGTAAAACTGCAACTCCTGCAGGTGTCCAAGCTTTCTCTTGGAAACCGTGTGAATTTCCAAAAGAAGTAAATCTCCACCCATGCATGGATGCAACCCTGCAGGCAGATTTCTTTCGTGAATTACATAGAACAAGCCATAAATAAATTAAAAGGATCATTAATACCTACTCAATTACACCATGGGTGATGTCAGTCGCGTGTGGTTTAGGAGTGTTACTAGTTTTTCCTGGTCTTGTTTGGAAGGGAATGCCTGAATGGCACTAACAAGAAAGTATACTCAGTTTTATTGCCCATCAGTCTTGCGTGAAATGATGTGTAGAGCTGATGTGTGGTCCTTTTGTGGCTTTGAGGCATCCAGTGTGGCTTAGGTCTGGGTGTGCCCTTAGTGTTACTCTCTATATATTGCTATGATGCAGTGAAGTCCATCCACGAGGGGTCCCATAGTTCTTTTTAGGTCTGGCCACAGGAGGTCTTGTCATCAAGAAATGCGAACGAAGGATAAAGAAGTTTAGGGAGTGAGTATGCTGCGCTCAGCCCTCTTCAGTCATTCGCTTTCACGTGTTTTTTGTGGTTTATTGGGCTGTCCGTGAAAGCCATGGGTTTTAGAGGATGGTTATTGTGCCCCTTTGTCTTCCCATTAGATTTTGGTCACGAGATCAAGCCATCCTTTTGTTAAGCTGCAGATGGAATGTAACATGCACATTAAAAATGGAGCACCCGTGTGTGCTCTTTGATGAGTGCACTTTGCTGGCACAGCATCCTCATTGCTGGTTTATGTCTTCTCTCCTGCTGTTTGGACACCTAAGCTCATCATAAAGTAAAGGCGCAGTGCTATTCGCTGATCGCCTTCGTGCTTTCATGTGATTCACTTTGATGTCATAATACCCTCTTGTTGAATTTACAGTTTTTATGATTTTCCCGAGTAAAGATGTGTAAAAAGTTTTTCTTAATATGAAACGAAAACATTGTACCTGTGACAAAAGTAATTACTCTGCAATATTTTGCAGTGTGTGCCTTGTTAAGCTCAGCAGTTTCAATGCAAACTCTTGTCTCTGTTTCATAAAACTCTTTTTTAAGGGTAGAACTGAACTCTATTAATGCAGCCTGTTCAACAAATCGACTCCTATTTAATTATTCTTAAAATTATTAGTTGTATTACCACTATTAGTAGTAGAAGTAAGGAACCAGTACTGCATACCATTGCAATAATAAATCATTCTTTTTCTTTTATCACACAACTGAAGTTTTCATATTTCACGCTTTGAATTGTAGCAAAACTCATAAATTACTACATCAAATATAGTAAAACACTCATTTATAAAGAAAGTGTGCTTTGTTAATAATAGGAAATGGTTATGCTCTCCTCAGGGATGCTGTGCTCTAACAGCACAAACGTTAACATTTCAAAAACAAAAAGTTATGTCCTACCATATCTAACCTATACCACACCTATATGTACCTGCTAAATCTGCTTACTGTACTTATGTGCCTATCAAAATAACCTACTCTGCCTAATATGCCATACTGAACGTTACTAGCCTACCATCGTATCTACCAGGCCTAGCCTCTAATACCTTACCTACCTAAACTACTTATTATAACTAGCCTTACAAATCTAAATGCTACCTTCAATGCCAACCCAACCTGCCTACCACACCAAGTTACCCTAGATACCATACCAAATCTGCTTCCACCTCTGCAGCGTGTACATATCGTACCTGCCTACAAGTAGTGGTTGTGCGCCTATATGATGACAAGTAATGGCTTCAGGTACTGAAGCCTGCTATAGATGCACTTGTAGCTAACTGAAGAGACCTGTAGTGGTGTAAGGTAGTGCAACCTGCCCCAGGAAAGTATCTATTGCAGCTTTTGAAGAGTATGACAATGTGAATTCTGTTGTGTATCGAAAAATAGTGAGATCTATTGGCTTTGCAAATGCTTGTCTAATAGTCCTTTATTCCTGTTTGGGTGGAAATATGTGAGGCTATGTTGTTTGTTTGCTTATCCTTTAGATTTTGGTGGGAAGGGCATTCAGATGATCATTTTGCTAGCTGAATGAGTTCTATTGCCTTTTGCTGTGTAAGAGCGACATTGCAATACAACTCATGCGGTTTGCAGTGGTATTTGCTAGTCAGTTTATGTTTTGGTACCTTTTTTGTAGGTGGACGACTGTGTGCTTATATGGATGTACATTTGTATGATTCCGGGATCTCATTTGTGCAATCCCTAATGCTTGGTATTGAAGAACTTGAGCACTGGTAGTCTCTGCTCAGTTATGTGGAGCATTGTTGCTTCTGTTGGGTGTAGGAACTTCAGGATTTGTGGGAAGTTGTTCCATAGTGACTTTGGGACTGATATACAAAAATTCTGGTGGTTGCCTAGTCTGGACATCACAAAATACATGTTTATGACTGCAAAGAAAATTCCAACTTACAAAGGTCGTTCTGTGACTGGTTCTGGATCATAAATATTAGGGAGCATGAAAGAGGAATTGCGTCTTCTTTGCAAGCCATAAAGATGTCTGCCAGTGGTGTGCGACTGCATTACCTGCTGATTGATAAATTTACAGAACCTAGGCTTATTACCTGCTTTTACATATGCATAGCATACCAAGAAGACAAAATCTAACCGCATAGCAGTGTAGTGCAAAGATCCCATGGGTGAATACTGGCCTTTTCATTTTAGCACAAATCACCAAATCTATCCCAGTGGCTGTTGTTGTAGAGGTCACCTTTACATACTGTTTAGTTCTAGTTTGGGAAAAGTTTCCATAGGAAGAGCTTGTTTGGTTCAATATTAACTTTGCCACAGTTTGATGAATTTGTACAAAACTTTTTTTTAAAAGAAAGTTTTGTGCTGATCCCTCGTGGGGACCAAGAAAAAACTAGACTGTGATTTCTCTTTTTGATTATAACACTATGCAAAAAAAGCTGAATGGAATTTCAACAGATTTGGAAAACTGCTTTAGTCAGAAAACGTGTATTTTTGTTGTCTGTTCAGTAACTTTCGAAAAAAATGTGCTCGATGGCGGCATGAAAGAATTAAAATGGTTGATTCCGTAGGAGAACCGAGCGGTATAAATAGCTGCAAATCTGAGCCTGAGCAAATTATTGCGAGTTCCATTACAGGATTTAGGGAATTGGTCCCTGTGTCATAAAACTGTTTTTCTAAAAGCGGCATAAGGGCAGAACCCCCCTAATCCCCATCCCCCACCCCCCGAGGTTTGCCGAAGAACTTGTATTACTGATTTAAAAGTTTATGATATTGTTAAATTTCCATCACTGCTCAGCCTTCCTGGGCACATTGTATGAATAGCAGGGGGCTTTGAACCTGCCAGTTTTAGATTACAAACCAATCCATGCACCGGGTGCAATGACCTTCTGAGCTACCTTATTCACAGGCAGAACCTGTATTTTGAAGAAGCCTCTGAATTCTTCCGGGTAAACTTGTATCTGGTATATCAGATGAATATTTGGTTTGGTCATAACTGAGCTGTTTTATATTAGGTACTCACTCTTTTCCCCTGCATTTTAATGAATTTCTTAGAAATATTTAACTTGGCTGACCGGATCGATTTATTACTTAATTGGAATTGGGACTCGACAGAAAACTATTATATTTTGCCATAAGACGTTGACTGTATTTTACATAAAAGTAAAAAAAAAAATGTAAGCAAATACCTTCATCACAATATTTCTTCTATGACCGTTCAAAAATACATTCTGCTCAATAACCTTTAAATCGGCGATAGAAAGTGCCTGATTCTTGACAAACCACGTCCTTTCTTCAGGTGTCTAACGTATGGAGATGTGGCAGGAAATTCTCTGCAGGGCGTACAGTGCTTCAAGGCATGTCTAGGCGCCCCCAGCTACTTCCCAGAGACGCTTTAAGGCATGAGCAAAGTGACAAAGTGAGCCCTGGCTCAGGACTCCAGGCTTTCAGCCGCCCCCTCCGCCCCCCCTTGCCGGAGCCAGTTCTGTCCTGCAGAGAGTTGTGACCTGATTACCTTGAGCAAGTCTAAAACAAATGGTTTTAATTACCGTTTTTTCATGTATTTCTGATGTGGGGGTGTGTGAGAGTCTATTATGGGCATTTGTGCAGAGACATGATGTGTTTAGGGTCATAAAAAATCCATGAAAAAGTTTCTTTTAGATCTAAACAGGACCTCACATATGCGAAATGGGAGGGTGTCTTGGAGATTATGTGCAGTAATATTTGTGACCTGCTGCTGTGTTAAATATTGAAAACACAAATCACTATAGATGTAAACACATTTAATGTTTACAAGAGCGTGCCTCTGCAGTATCAGTGACCTAGCTAAAGAGGGCATGAAAGAGCTGAAAGTGAATTGTAAATCTGTCTGGCCCAGGGTCCCCAAAATTCTTTAAATGCCCATGCTTCTTCTGAAATTGTTATGGAGCCCAGCAAAGTTCCAGCTGGAGATGCCCATTATCCATCTTCCTCGATGACAAGAGATTAGGAAGAAATCTTTTTCAATGTGCTGGATTAAAATGGGCTCCAAGGATCCAGGCAACAATAAATTCTGGGGGGCAGGGGAATACAGACAACTATTGTTTTTAGCTACTTGTTTTCCCCGCACTAAGAATATATTATATATTATTCCCAACCTGCGCTGGGTCAACAGATACTAAATTCCCTCCGCAAGAAGATTAAACAAAAATCCCCTCAGTTAAAAGTCAGGAAAGTGGTAATTCGTTTTTGGTTCAATACCTAAGCCTTTTGCACTCTGCCGATACATCCGTACCGACATGCACGTTAATGTTAGTAATTGATTTATACCGAGCTAGGTGCCAACAGACAGTTTATTGTGTGGTGCACGACCACTACGAGAAAATACTGTGCAATAGACTCGAGAAGAGGACCAACAGACAGTTTTGGTACAAAACACTTCCTTTAAAAAATTAGGTTCCCACCCACCCCGTGTGGTGGCAGCAGTGAATTTAATTATGGAGTAGGTGTGGTGATTGGCGGTGTGTCAGTGTAGGTATACGTGGTAGAAATGTCGGATACAAATTATATGAACCATTAATGCAAATTAATCCTGTTTTGAGATACGAGGCTCTTTGGTTTTAGCTCCATGTTCTAGCATTTGTAATGTTAACGAATATTTTAGATGCCAAAATGCCTTGTAGTTGATATGAAGCCTTCATCCGGAAAGGCACAATGTTAAACAAGGCATAATAACTTGTATTCCTGAAATACAGCGCAGTCAATTCTTCTCCAGGATTGCATATCCCCTCATTTCTAGTGATCATCTGAGCCTTTCCAGTGCAGTCTGAGAAGGTACCATATCAATGCAATACTTTTAAGTGAGATCATCTTGCGCCTACTCAATGTACGTCTAGTAGCAGAGTAGGAAACCCCATCACATTTACTATGAGATCTACAAATCCCAATTTCAACGCACTATTTCAGGAATAAAACGAGTATTCCATTATTCACGGGAACATATCCATCTACACCTAATCCAGACAAAGACTACTGCACAAAACTCATTGATGCCCCAGCAGCTGTGATGGCCTCATTGATGACGCACTCTTTAGCTCCGCCCTTTCCTGTATTTTATACTTTACTGTATCCTGTGTCAGGAATTCAGGAACTAATCCATATATTGACATTGGCACTAGAGCTTTCGTCAATACTAGTCATGAGATCATTGGACTGTAGCCACCATCCGATAAATCAAGAAAGGCAGCATCCCCTCTCTGATTGACCACGTTAAGGAGATTAAGGACATTGATTTGTCAAGATATACAGTACAGAACTTGCTCTGACCCCTACAGAGCTCAAGAAATGTTCTCTAATGATTATAATTGTCTGTTTTACTCTCCTTAATTCTCCTGTAAAGATTTTTCTTTGTTTGCTGTCAGAATGAATCAATCCGAATGTCCTTCGTGCAGTGTTACAACATAGTTAAATATCCTGTAATTCTTCGTGGATCAGTTAGTACCATTTCCCACACCCTTGTAGCCAGGATGACACCGTGACTTAAAATTGTATGTGGTAATGGGCAAAAGACCCACCGTGTACGTTGCGCACTCCAATATTTGTTTAGTAAAAGCTAGTTCTTTTGTATTGTAAATTTGTGACAATCATACGTTGCAATAGAGTTCCAGGTATTCATTCTTCTTTTTAGTCTGCCTGCAGACTGCTTTCCTTGGTTTTCCATCCCTATGTTCTTCAGAAAATGAATAATAAAATGACATACACATGAAGGGGCTTTGGGCAGATCTCTTCCATTGTTTTGCATATTTAAAATGTTTTCAAATATATATATATATATATATATATATATATATATACACACACACACACACACACACACACACACCATCACACACTTGTCAAGACCAGGCGTATTGGCTTTGCCATTACTTTTTTTGAAAGAAAGTGGCATTTTCTATAAATATTAAGTGACATTTCTCTGTCCCCACAAAGCACTAAACCTCAAGAGTCCATGGCTAAAATAGAAAACTACACTGAGAAAAAACATTGATGTTTATTCAAGGTGCCTATTTTGGACAGTCCTCCCGTATCACAAGCACCTGCCATTCCACTCCTTTTCCAATCTTCAGGAGTTCTTGTACTCGACGTAAAAAAACAAGATGCTGAATAAGAAATGCCCTAACATTCGTAACCGAAACCTTCAATTGGAGGATTATATTTATATCCTTTGTTCCTAACTCAGTTTTTGTATAAAGCTCAGTGCTTTGTTATCTTTTCTTAACACAACAGGTAACTGAAAAATCAGAAGAAATGCATTTTCAACAAACATATGAAGTGCAAACTTAGACCAATCATAGGTTCCCTTCCGACATGAAAACGTCCTCTATTATTGACAGAGCCACTGGAATTATGCGATTGTGCGGGCGCAGAGTTTTTCACTATAGTATAGGTTTGCCACATAATCCGTCATTTGCTGCATAATCTGCAGACTTTAAAAAAAAAATGTTTCTAGCTGAAACGGTTCAAAAGTTATTAAATATGAAGCAACACAAGTGCCACCCAGTGGAAGGCCCTTTGCAAAACTTGACTGGTCACCTTTCTGTTGCTTTTTGCTATGTTTGGGTGTCATACTGGTACTAATGAAATGCAGCCAATGCCCTGACAGTGCTAACCAGTGTAAAAATGACAAAATAATGAAGTAATGCTATTATAAAATGTGCAGCATTATACAGCATCAATTGCCCTTTCTGGCCACATAATGTACTTAACCCTGCTGTATAATTTGGCCCTCGTATGCTGCTTAATTCCAGTGGCCTTGATTAATGGTGCTCCCTATTTTCTTTTTGCAAGATGCTGCAGGATACAGTTCAAAAATCAAATTACTCTTGTTTCTGATCCTCTCAATTCGATCCCTGAATAAGAAAGAAACAAATGCAGGTTATATTTTTTGACCATAGCCCACCAATGCCACAGGTGCAGCAAATCATCGTCTTCATAAGCACAAAAGATACAGACACCATTATGAGTAAACAGGAAATACCTATACCTCAGGAAATTACAACACTGCGTGGGAACACTTTGAACACAGCAGCTGGTGGAATAGTCTTTGCCTTTTTATCCTTAATAGAATTGAACCTTTCAGTTATGATAGTTATACAATGTTTCATTCCAAGTCAGGATAGGAGACCAGGATTATGCATGTTTAAAGTTTGTTTACCAGTACAGATGCCGCTCCTGCCACCGGCGTAAGATAATATTTCTTGAACGTAGACTTCATGGACCAGTCTGTGGCTTGCATAATGTACTTCAGTTTACCTCCCAAGGAACATGAATTTAAATCCATTGCTCCGCTGGTTTAATGAGCCCCAAAAGATGACGTGTGTCTATGCCGGCATCTGATGTAACATAATTTACCCAGCTGGCGATTGCTAGAGAGGAAACCACTCTAAAGGGTTTCCTGAAAGAAATCAACAGCTAGATGGAACTCTTCTGCCAAATTCTTGTATGCCTAAGGCAGTGGACCACATACATATTGGGAACATCCAGAAACTCTGGTTAAGAGAGAGTGCGTGTATTGTGAGTGAACATCCTCTGTGTCAGATTCAGTGTTCTAATGTCCAAGACTCTGCGGTAGTGTAGTGCTTTCCTCTTATTTAGTTTCTAAGCACTAACATAACACAACAGAAATGCACTTCTGAGGTCAAAGAAGACTTTTATTGTTGTTATATGAATGACGAATTAGTAGCTTTCCAGTCCGCGTTAATCAAACAAAATATATCAGTTTGCAATATACACAGCAGGTTATATTTATAAGATATTGAATGCAAAGCAAAACAAATACTTCACCGTGTAGGAACTATTTACAGCTACATCTTTCTAAGGTCTGCAAGCTGATGACCCCTGTCAGCCGCGAGAAAGAGTTTCATCTACCCACACGGGATGCTGGCAGCTGGCGCCAAGCTCCAGCACGAGGTCCGGCAGATTCGAATCTCACTCTCTGCAGCCTGTTACATTCGTTACAAAGGTGTGCCCCCTCCTCTCAGACCTGGGAAACTGAGCAAGCCTTTTGGAGACTGGCCAGGTCTCCAAGACTACTCCTGTTCCCAAGCTCAAGCAGAGAGAAAAACAACACCCATGTACCCTCTCTTATCAGGTCTAGTCTACCGTGAGAGCAAAACATCTTGGTTCTCTGGTGCAAAAACACAGCTTGGAAAAATACAGCTTGGATTCTCAACTGCAATGTCTAACTCCACGTTAAAGGCAATGGGCAGCTAACCTAAATATCAAATGCAATGTCATGTTAAAGGCAATAGGCAGCTAACCTAAATATCAAATGCAATGTCTAGTGTCATGTCAAAGCCAATAAGCATCTAAGCTGAATACAAAATGCAATGTCTTATATCATGTCAAACCCATAGGCAGCTGAGCTGAATACAAAATGCAATGTATAATATCATGTCAAAGCCAATAGGCAGCTGAGCTGAATACAAAATGTAATATATAAGATCATGTCAAAGCCAATAGGCAGAATATTTAATAGCATGTCAAAGTCAATAGGCAGCTAAACTGAATACATCATGTCAAAGTCAATAGGCATGCAATGTCAAAGCCAATAGGCGGCTAGACTGGATACAGCATGTCAAAGCCAATAGGCAGAATACAGAATGTAATGGCTAATGCAATGTCAAAGCCCATAGGCGGCTCAACTGAATACAGAAAGTAATGGCTAATGCAATGTCAAAGCCCATAGGCGGCTAAACTGAACAAAACATACCATGTGCTACTGGTGAACATTGAGCAACTAATATGCGCAGTGGTGAAACACAAAGTCATTGGTCAAAACAAACTTTATCAAATGGCAGTACAGGTAGCAAATCAGACAAAGAAGTATTGCTGATGTGGCCATCAGATCTTTCCTGCAGAGGTGTTCATTGGCTGCTCATCATAAAAAGAGATTGAGAATTGAATTCACATTCTGTAGGGACAAATACCTGGGTTCCAGAAGTTTGGTTAACTGGATTCCCCTCAGCAATTTACACACTTAGAGATGCCCCCCACAGGAGCCCCATCCATGGGCAGGGGTGTGGCTGAAATCGCAGAGCAGATGGTATTCACTGACCTATAGCCTTCTGACATTGCTGCGAGAAAGTTTACAACGTGGACATGGTCAGATATGACAATATCCTAATATCATCATCCACCGAAACACCAATTGGGTCACCTTCTCCAAGTCAACCTGTACCATTTATTGCTGGTGTCCACCCAGGATCTCCATTTAAGGATTTCAGCTTGGCTTGAAAGACCTGGGTTTGACCACTGGCCCCTGAAATCCACCATACCATTAGCTGTAGAGAGCCCCTCAATTTTTAGTCAGTGTGGCTGCCCCTGACAATCTCTCAGAATGTTTCAGTTGTGCAGAAGAAGGATCAGAAAGCCCTAAGAAAGTCACAGATGAATTGGAAACCAAACTGGGATCCTCCACAATGATGTCCCCAACACCAGCTCTACTTCCATCCTTATTTTTACATCCATTCTCATCCGAGGGGAAAAGGCGTAATTACACTGTTTCCATGATTCTTGAAGGAAGTCCTCCACAGCAGTGGCTTCCGGATCTGGGTACAAGCTGAAGTACTTATCCAGCTATTGTTTGAGACAGGAGACAAAGAGGTAGAACTGGCAAAAGTTCTATCTGTCCATCCATTTGACGGTGTCCTCCAGGTGTCTGGCGTTCCAATCCACTACCGCTTTTGATGCTCCTGGGAGGTACTGTGTTACCACTGAGATTTGGCTGTCCTGGCAGAAATACCAGAGGCCCTTGCCTATTTCTGCCATCATCCTGTATTTTGTGCCCCTTTGATGGTTAATGTATCTAACTGCTGAGATATTGTTCTTCTGCAGAATGACATAGCGAAGCACACCTTTGTTACGCATTTCAACTCAAAGCACCCAGCAACCATTTCCAGGCAACTGTTATGCATCTTCAGTTTGTCTGCTGACCACATGATTCCATGTCAGCCATCCACCACAGGGTCTATGTCCTGGCCTGCCCAGAGAGAGCTATGAACTCTGAGTAGCCTAGGCCATGCCAAAGATTGAGAGCCTTCAGTTTCTGTATGGTGCAGAAGTGGAGGGGTCCTGTGAATCAGTGATGACAGGAGTCCCACTATTCAGGTGACCTCACACAATGAAATGTCTAACAGGAGTGTCATCTGTAGCTCTTTTCTGATATTTCTAATTTTCCTTTTTGAGAGATGAAGCTTCACTCAAACTGAGTGGATCACAGAACCCTAGAAGGTCATGGACTGGCAGGGAACTAGTATTAAACCTGTCAGCCTTTGGGTGGTCTTCTCCCCAACTTTTTACCTTCCTCCTCCACGTTTGCTGACCTTGTTTCTGCTGGTTATAAGGACTATCTGCACGTTACCACTGCTAACCAGTGCTAAAGTGCTTGTGCTTTCGCCCCTAAACACGGTAATATTGGCTTATGCCCAAGTGGCATATTTAATTTGCTCATACGTTCCTAGTAAAGTGGCACTACCTGTGTCCGGGGCCTGTAAATTAAATGCTACCAGTGGGACTGAAGCACTGATTGTGCCACCCACTTACATAGCCCTTTACACATGTCTCAGGACTGCCATTGCAGAGCCCGTGTGTACAGTTTCAACCTGCCATTTTGACTTGGCAAAATAAACGTTTTACCAGGCCCTACCCTTCCCATTCTGTACATATACGTCACCATAAGGGTAGACCCTGGACATCACAAAGGGCAAGGTGCAGTGTATGTAAAAAGTAGGACATGTACTTTTAAGTTTTACCTGACCTGGTAGTAAAAAAAACGTCAAATTCGTTTTTCAGTACTGCAAGACCTATCTCTCCCATAGGATAACATTGGAGTTGCCTTATTACATTTTATAAGTGTAATTTCCAAACAGGAAGTGATAACTGATGGATAGTTAGTGTCTCTGAAATCACAATTTTAAATCCTAACTTATGGTGAAGTTGGATTTTAAATTGTACATTTGAAAATGCCACTTTTAGAAAGTTAGCATTTCCTTGCTGTAGCTATTTGGTGCCTGCAGCCTGTTTCTGGTCACATGATTGGGTGTAGCTGGCAGATGGGATTTGTGAATTCCCCCTAGAAAGCCACACGCAATGGGAGCTTAGGTGTGACTAGATGAGCCACCACTAGCAGGATGGGACGGAGGAGCTAGACAAAGCCTCACTTTTGCCTGAATAGGCCGTGTCCAGTCCACACACAAAGGGACTAACAACCCTGCAGCCAGCGTCCAAGCTGGCTCCAAGCCGGCTTCAGCCAGCTTGGAGCCAGGGCAGGGGAGGCAGGGAATTCCTTGCACTTCAAAGCCACTTTCTAGAAGCTTCTCCCACCTCCCAGAACTAGGGCACCAAGGTATAAAAGAAAGACCACAGACACCACCACTTCAGTACACTCTTGTACCTGTGGATACTCTGCCAGGAAGAGAGACTACTGTGCTGCTGAAGGACTGCCACTCTGCTGAACTGGACTCTGCTGGACTCCTGCTTTGCTGTGCTGACCTGCTGCCCTCTTGCCTGAGTGAAACCTGCATCTCTCCAAACCAGAACCCAGAGTTACTCTGGAGGCTAGTTGACAGGCCTCCGGACCTGAAGCCTCAGGGACTTAGCAGGCTTCCAGCAACTTTACATCTGCACCTGGACTCTGCCATCTGTGAGTCTGCCCTGCTAAGTGATGCCATTCTAGTCCTGGGCCCTTGGAAGTGTGCCTAAGATGCTCTGCCAGTCTGTGGATCCAGTGAAACCTAAGCATCCCCTCTGCTGTGCAGCGCAAACCCAAACGGAACCAACGCATCATTGCTGCTGTGTGGATTGAACCCATTGCAAACACCGGCCTCACCGCCGCAATCCACATCGCCTTCGAAACTGTCGCTACAGGACCCATCCCCAGCACAGGCTCTCACATCTCTTGTCGATGGCAGCCTTGATGTCAATGCGGACTCCGTATCACAGCCTTGCTGCTCTCTGGAACCAACGCATACCTTCCTGTATGTCAATTCCTGTTTTAGGGTATATAAGGAGTGGGTTTCCTGCTCTCCTTTCGCTGCAACACTTTCTTTGGTGGTGATCACGCTCCCATTGTTTTTCTTCCAGCTTTTTTTTCCTCGCCTGTTCTAGTTTCTTCCAGTTATTGTTTTCTTTTTATTGGAAGACTTACCTTTTTCTTGTACTTATTCTGCTCCAGGGAGTTCCAGTCATAGAGGTTTTTTCCCTTTGGGTTTTTCCTTTGGAACTCCTTCTGGAGGGCACGGATTGCCTTTTGACGTACAATTGTCAGCAGCACCGTGGCTACCAGAAAGGGCCGCCTTTACCTTGGTCAAGGCAGGACCTACAAGGATCGAGACCATCCTGCAGTTCCAGTTGGCCCAAGCCGTAAGCAACAAATAAACCGGGACAGATTGCAGCGCCCAGAGAAGCAGTTTTCGTAAAACATTCTAGAGAATCCTTTGACGGCTGCTGCAGACACCAACCAGTCGCTGCTCAGAACTATCCAACAAGCAGCCCAGGAACTGCAACAATTACAAAATGAAAATGCAGCTTTACGACAAGCCTTGGTTTCCCGAACAACAGATGTTCCCACTGTTTTAGCTAATACACCACATTTTTCAGGAGATCCCAACAAGTTGTGTGAATTCCTTGATGCCCTGACAGTCTATTTTGCATTTCGACCGTCCCAATTTGTGAAAGATAAAACTAAAGTGGGATATTTAATTAATGCCCTGTCTTGTCCTGCTTTAGCCTGGGGGACTCCTTTGGTAGCTTCCAGTGATTCTGTGCTGTCTGACTATTCAGCTTTTGTCGCTGCCTTTAAACAAATGTTTGAACACCCGGGATTGGAGTTGTCTGCTGAGGAACCCTTATGTGATATCCAGCAAGGTACCTAGGATGTTCTACACAATATAACATGTTTTGGACAACTGGCAGCAGAAACTACTTGGGTAGAACATACTCTTGTAACCGTTTTTCATAGAGGTCTTCAAAAAGAGATAAAAGATGAACTGGTACATTCAGCTAGAATGGAAGATTTACAAAGTTTAATGGATTTAGCACTCTCCATAGAGTATCGTCTACAGGAACGCAAATTGGTAAAAGAGAGAGAATCGTGGACCATCGCATGCAGGGAACCCATGTACCATCATCCATCGTTCCAAAGAGTCTCGAACTGAATTGAGAGAAGCTGCAGAAGAGAATCTATGTAAATAGACACAGCTCGTGGACCTCTAACTGCTAGTGAGCGTGAAAACAGACGAAGAAAAGGATTATGCCGCTAGTGTGGAGCTTCTGGCAATTTGCTTTGTACCTGCCCAGTCCGTCCTGTGAAGTCTCCGGGAAACGCCAATTCCTGTCATCTATGAGAAGACGAGGGGATGGGGTTCTCTGAGATACCTTCTATTTGTTCTTCCAAGGAAGATGCAACTGCCCTGTTTCTTTTACCCATTACACTGCAATTACCGGATGGTTGGGAAGAAAGGGAGTGGGCATTATTAGACTGTGGAGCCAGTGGAATCTATCTGGATGAGACATGGGCTATGGAACAAAAAAATCCTTGAATATCTAAGGACATTCCAGAGCAAGTTCATACAGTTGATGGATCTGTATTAGCTTCCGGTCCTGTCATCAGCACTACTCCTACCTTATGTCTACGCTTCGGAAAACATCAGGAATATGTCTGTTTTGATCTGATCTCCTCATGTAATCATACAATAATCCTAGGAATATCCTGGTTTACACAGCATAATCCTTCAATCAATTGGGAAACCAGAACTAGTTCTCTTTCTTCCCAATTTTGTCAAGACCATTGTTATGACTCAGGAATATATTGGTCACCAAAGAAAATGTTATCAACGGTACCAGAAGTAGGTTTTTCCATAAACTCTATCCAGGGGGTACCTAGTCATTATCTGGATTATGTACATGTGTTCCAAATAAACCTACAAAACCAGTACTACCTCCACAAAGTGAATACGACTGTACCATTCCCCTGGAACATGGTGCTGTTGTCCCCTTTGGTAGAATGTACTCTCTTACTGAACCTGAAAAGAAGATACTCAAGGAATATCTGCAAGAAAATATACACTGTCTTCTTCCCCCGCTGGGGCTCCCCTCTTCTTTGTACCTAAAAAGACGATGGATCTACGTCCCTGTATAGACTTTCGTGGATTAAATAAAATTACCATAAGAGACCGATATCCGCTACCTCTAATAAAAGATATTTTGGAAGCAGTCAGAGGGGCGCAGATATTTACAAAGTTAGACCTTAGGGGAGCCTACCATCTTCTAAGAATGAAGGAAGGTGATGAATGGAACCGTGTTTCGTACACCCTTTGGTTATTACGAATATCAGGTAATGCCCTTTAGTTTAACCAATGCCCCCTCTATTTTTCAGAGATTCATGGATTCTGTATTTTCTGACCTTTTAAATCAAACCGTCGTAATCTACCTAGATGATATCCTGATATATTCCAGACGTCCTGAACATCAACCATGCGTGTACTTCAAGTTCTAGACAGACTCAGGCAACACCAACTCTTCGGTAAACCCGAAGAATGTGAATTTGACAAGACTGAGGTAAAATATTTATGGTATCATATTAGTCAAGTAGGTATTTCCACAGATCCAGAGAAGGTTCAGGCCATCCTAGACTGGTCATCCCCTTCTTCTATCAAAGAAATCCAGTGTTTTATTAGGACTGGACAACTTCTATTGCCAATTTATTGCATATTTTGCTCAACAAACCAGACAAAACACACAAACTCTTAAAGAGAACTTACAGAACAGTTTTGTCTGGACAGATGTGGCTGAAATCGCATTCCAAAACCTAAAATGTGCTTTCACCCAAGCTCCTATACTACGGCATCCTGACACCATTAAACAATTTATTGTAGTCACTGATGCTTCAGAAAGAGCTGTAGGGGCCGCATTATTAAAAGACAGGACGACGATGGATTAGAACATCCAATTATTTATTTTTTTATCTGTCCCAAGTGCTATCTTGATTCTGAGCGCAATTATTCGGTTTTGGAACAGGAACTTCTAGCTCTAAAAACAGCATGTAATGAGTGGAGACAATTCCTTATGGGATCTAAGGAACCATTTGAAGTAAGAACAGACCATCGAAATTTACAGTGTCTACAAAACTTTCTATGTCAGAAGAGTCGCCAAGCACGTTGGGCTTTCTTCTTTAGTCAATTCGATTTTTATATCACCTATATACCGGGTTCTCAAAATATTCTGGCAGACACCCTGTCACAATGTTACCCTGAAGGTATCAATACCCCTTCACAACACCTCATTGAACCAGATAAAATCATTGGATTAGTACAATCTTTCCTTGATAAAGTATGGTCTGAGTACTCAATCCTCTCAGAACTAGAAATGAAAGATCTATGTCCAAAATTACAGAAGGCTAAGGGGTATTACTACCATAAAGATGTGTTGTTCCTTCCTTGTGCGACATTGCAAAGGAAAGCACTACAAATGTGTCATGACTCCCCTGTGGCCGGCCATCGTGGTATCAAAGCCACACAGGACCTACTCCTTCGTTCCTTCTGGTGCCCTACACTTAAGAAAGAAACCAAGAGTTATGTGGCATCTTGTCCCATCTGTGCTCAAGCAAAAATACCCCATACCAAGCCTGCAGGACTGTTTCAACCTTTACCGGTTAAACCTGCCCCTTGGCATACTGTATCAACCGATTTCATGTGTTTCTTACCTCCTTCAGCAGGGAATCGAGTTCTAATGGTGACTGTGGATTCATTTACTAAGATGGTTCATTTTACTGCACTAAAGAAACTACCCACATCCAAAGAATTAAGTCAAATCTTTATACAAGAAATTTTTTGTCTTCATGGTCTCCCTCAAGTTATTATTTCAGACCGTGGCCCTCAATACAGATCACGTTTTTGGAAGTATTTCTGTGAAACCCTACACATCGAGGTAGTCTTATCATCTGGATATAATCTTCAGACTAATGGGCAAACGGAACACCCGAATCAAGGACTCAAACAGTATCTACGCTTCTTTTGCAGTACTACTCAGAGTAACTGGTCTACGTACTTACCCATTGCTGAGTTTTCATATAATAATAATACAGTACATAGTGCCTCAAAAGTCACTTTTTTCTGCTCATATGGTTTTCATCCAAAGTCCTTTCCTGCTATCATAAAAGATTCCTCTACACTTCCTGCAATCACCTCATTTTCTCGGAGATTATGTAAAATTCGTCATATTACACATTATGACCTTCTGTCTACCAAACAACAGATGAAAAGGATGGCTGATAAAAGATGACGTGATGCTCCATCTTATCAAGTCCAAGACAAAGTCTGGCTTTCTTCCAGATTTTTACCCCTTCGTCTGTCACAAAACAAGTTCAAACCCTGCTATTATGGACCTTTTTCAATTCTTCAAAAGATCAATCCAGAGTTCAAACCCTGCTATTATGGACCTTTTTCAATTCTTCAAAAGATCAATCCAGTGTCCTTTCGTCTTCGTTTGCCTCGAACGTGGACAATACATCCTGTATTTCATGTCTCACAACTGAAGCCCTATAAGCCTGATCCTTTTCATAGACAATTCACCTATCCTCCTCCTCTGTTAGTAAATGATGAACCTGAGTATGAGGTTCAAATATGTGATTCCCGTGTATTCAGAAACCAGCTCCAATTTCTCATTCATTGGAAGGTTTATCCTCTTAGCTAGTGTTCTTGGGAAGATGCCTCTTCTGTTCACGCTCCTCTTTTGATCAGTCATTTTTTCTGTCTGTATCTTGACAAACCCAGGGCTACGGGGGGCTCGGACCTACTGTTGCGCCGCGGCCCAAGCAGGAAGATCGACTCGGGACGTGGCTGGGGCCGCTGTTCGTTTTCTTGGCCGCAGGGCCTGCCGCAGCCCTTTTTCCGGCCTCATCTCACATGAGGCCCTAGATTGGGCATCGGGCTTCGGCGAGTTCAGGGCAGGGCAGGCCCTCGAAATTAGAAATGGGCGCCCCCCCCACACACCTCACTTACCTGGTGTTACCTGTTCTTTTTCTCTGTCTTCTTTTCTCTTCATTCTCCTTTTCCTCTTTCCTTCATTCTTCCAAATAGGAGCCATGTTCTTCTTTCTCCCAGCATGCCCTTCTTCTACCTCTTTACCTGCATGCATTAGGTTCCTTTTCTAAAATGACGTCTTCATCTATTTTCTCCTATAGTTCTTTCTCAATTCAACATGGCGTCTTTTACCTTCCTGTATGTCACTTCCTGTTTTAGGGTATATAAGGAGTGGGATTCTTGCTCTCCTTGCACTGCAACACTTCCTTTGGTGGTGATCACGCTCCAGTTGTTTTTCTTCCAGCTTTTTTTTCCTCACCTATTCCAGTTTCTTCCAGTTATTGTTTTCTTTTTATTGGAAGACTTACCTTTTTCTTGTGCTTATTCTCTGTTCCAGTGAGTTCCAATCGGAGGTTTTTTCCCTTTGGGTTTTTCCTCTGGTACTCCTTCTGGAGGGCACCGACTGCCTTTTGATGTCCCATTGTCCGCAGCACTGTGGCTACCAGAAACGGCAGCCCTTACCTTGGTCAAGGCAGGACCTACAAGGATCAAGAGCATCCTGCAGTTCTAGTTGTCCCAAGCCGTAAGCGACGAGTAAACCGTGGCAATTGCAAGCTCTGTCAGTGGGACCCTCAATGTTGATGTAATAGAACCTTTTACCTCAGCCTTGCCGCTTCACAGAACCGCCGCATCACCTCGGCTGCACAACATATCTTCGACGCGGATCCACGCAACACTCCTCAAACTAGGATTGAAGGTACTTTTGTTCAGCAGGCCTAACTGGGTCCTTGTAGCCAGCCCATCCATTGCGGTTGGCCTGAGCATTTGACTTTGTCCTGGTCGAGCACGAGCAGATATCTATAGTTGGTGCTTTTGATGCTATTTTAAAATTCAGTATTTCAGGTTCCACTAATTATATTTTCTTATTTTGGGCTTGTATTATTTGTTAAATTAAGATCTATAACATCTATAAACCTAGTGTGGGATCCTTTTTGTGTGGTGATTCACCATTTTACTGTTTGAAGTATTGCACAGATACTTTACACATTGCCTCTATGTTAAGCCTGACTGCTCTGTACCAAGCTGCCATGGAGTTGTGCACTGGTCAATATGAGCTTTGCATATACCTTATCCTGACAAGGATTGTGGTTGCTGCTTGACCAGAGTTCCCACCCAAATCAACTAATAATCCAGTTTCTCACAATTAGGTCTGACATCTCTGTTGATGACAAGGCCCAGAATTTGTAGCATCCCCACCTTGACCCTCCAGAGATGAATGTGGTGTGGAGTCTGGTTGACCAGTAGGATGTTGACGAAGTATATTATAAACCTGAAACCCCTGGCTCTGAGGAACTCTGCTAGTGATATGAGGAGCTTGGTGAAGCACCAAGGTGCTGACGAGAGGCTAGAGAAGTACAAACAACAGCTGGTCCAAACAGATATTCCGGATATATTAACTCAATTAATGTATCCTATCACAAAAACCTTTTGCAAATATCAAAAAGAAAGAGAGGTAGATGTATCAAACCGAACAAGTTAACAAACATTTTATTACTCAAAATCAAATATACATACAAAAGTAACATTTTAAAATTTTTGGGTTGCTCAAAGAAAATGAGATTGATAGAGTACTCAGAAAAAGTACTCGTGTATCCGTTCATGAAGAAAAAATAGAAAAACAGCACAATGTACATTAAACGTTATTTGCAACTCAGCCTTTCCGACACATTCTTTGACTGAACTACATAACACTCCACAGAGCCATTACTTCAGTCTATATTGTCCCTGGTGGATAATCAATTACATACAGGCTAATAAGTACCTTACATGCGGGTCTTCATCAGGGCAAGGATGGACAACCTAAAAGGAACAAAGAGGAGATTCACAATATTAAAAGCCCTCATAATGCGATATATAGAAAAATTATTTGGGACTCGTGTTCCAAGTCTCAGGCAAGTCCTCACCTGGGTTCTTGCAAGTGCTAGTGTAGCTGGAAGAAGCAAAGGCCAGTCACCTCCTTGTCATATAAAACAACACTCCTGAAAGAGAAACCACGAGTCACCATTATAGATCTGGCCACTCACTGTGAAACCTCACCTATCTAGAGAACCAATTATTAATATTTTTTTAATTGAAAGCACTCACCTCGAAAAGCAAATCTTGTACCTAAACAGGGACTCATTCCCAACCTTGATTGCCAGCATGAATCTTGTACCACATCAATCTAAATGGCATCCATACCTCAGGGCTTCCTCTTCATGGTATGCCCAGAATGCCTCTGCAAAACAAGGAATGATTTAATGCATTAACCAAATTAAAAAAGTGAATGAATCTGACTACCCGTTAAGCAGTGAAAACTGCGCACCTGCTCAATTAAAAATTCAATCCGAAACGCGACCCACTGTGCAATCAATTACGGCGCACTTGGAATACCATGATTGTATGTAAATCCAGGATATATAAAGCAGGGAAAAATTCAGCCTTTCATCAAACTTCCAACATATTGAACCACCCTGAACACCCCTTGAGTCCCGCAAAAAAAAACTCACCTGCTTCCTTGGGAAACTTGGCTGGAACTGCATACTTGGTCTGAGAGGCTGAAGGGCAGAACCTGGAACTCCTGACCACACCACCTGAAATTCAGAAAATAGCAGTGGTAACTGAAGATGGGGTCCGTCAGATAGCCACTCTTGAAATCCAATCTAACCATTTAGTCATTCTGGAGATGGATGCATTGTAGGTGAATACCCTTCATCTTGAAATGCCTTTAACTTAACCAAACATTGATTTCCGAATGATGCCAAAATCCTCTATTCTTTTTCTCTGTCAGACAAAACATTGCTCAAGGAACCTCTGGGTGTAGGACCAACCAAACTTTGGTTCTATTGGCCTCCACACCTTTCACCTTTGTGTCTACCTTTTTACATGGTTTCATAGAAAAAATGAAAAGCTGCAGTTGCCTCTCTTGCCCTAGAGAGCTATAGAACTCAATTTGGAAACTCTGCTTCTGACTGCAACATCCAGGCATCCCGTGCTGGGAGAAACTCCTTTCCTCTTCACCTGGCTGTTTCTACTTGGACCACTTTCATGTTTCACCCACACTGCTGGTTAATAGCCATCCCCTAAATCTAACAATGTTCTTAGTAATAGGTCGGCTGAGTCAGAAGTTATAATCTCTCCAGGTTCCAGACAGTCTCCTGTCCTTGGGCTACTACTTGCTTTTATCAATGAAAAACTGTATTCTGCTCATCTGAAAAATGGTTGCAGTGAGGTTAAAGACCAACGTTTGAGTGCTTCCTAGAGTTACTATCCTTAGCATGTTTTCTTCCTACAAGATATCAGTATTTGGGAAACGATTTCATTTGAAGCCATCAACAGTTTACCTTACTTTGTATTCCTAGCCCTGTGCATGTCCATTTCTTGATATGTGCCCCCAAGCCTCATTACATCATTTTCATCTTTAGATGAAGAGATGGTACGATACCAGAATATCGTCACCAAAATATGGTATGACACAAATATTGTGTCTTAAATATCAATGGCAAAAATATAGGCCCATTGGAGTTAATAACAGAAAAATAATTACACCCTATGGGATAATGTTTTAATAAATGGTATTTAGGATCCAATATGTTTGTGTTAGTGTTGACGCTAGTGATATTCTAACATTCACCCATCATACGTGGGCACCTCCTGGACACTCTTGTTTAGGAAGATGGTCAGTGCCACTTCCAAAATATTTATTGAGCCCAGATTTTGTGACAATGTTGTCTACTTTTGGCTTTCATGATGTTTAATCCTCTCTTAGATTTTGTCACGGTTTCAGGCGGGCTGTTCTAGGCAGGACTCTGGTTTAGGCACCCCTTGAGGTCACAGAATATCTCCAGAGGAGGTAGTGTACCAAAGCAGAAGAGCAGATACAGGCATACATGGGGAAAGGATAGCTATGGTAAAGCACAGAAAACAGGATAGTGAAGGCAGAGCAATCTTAGTGTGAAAAAACAGGGAACAGATCGGGAATGGACAAACACACTGGTGTTACCAGTTGTACACAGGGTAAGGCTCAGAACTTCCCACAGCAACAGGGAAGAGCAATGCCTCTGCGCAGATTACCCTTACAGATAGTCACCCCACAAGCCCCATAGAAAGGAGGAAGCAGAAGTGATTCTTTCTCTAACCCTTCGAGCACAAACAAGGATTGTACTTACATACACGAGACAAGCCCTTGTGGGTCCAGCAAGAGAGACCGTATAGGAATCAGTGTGAATACAGTTATGTATGATCCGTAACCATGGGCCATATGGTGAATCGGTCCGAGTTGCGGGAAGCGCCCCTGTGCAGAGAGTGTTCCCCAATGTAATACAACAGGATGGAGAGTACAACCTTACGGGCCTGCAAGGGATCACAGGCTAGGTGTGCTTTTAAGTGCAGCAGAGAATCTATCAAATACAGATGTGGGTATAGTAGTAAGTTTTGTTCAGGGAGATCGAGTGTCGCTTTTGGCTTCTAGTTTAATGATGAATGTGTTCCATATATCACTACACCTAGTGTTAGGCCCCTACGCAACATCGCTATCAGCACCTCTGCTTCTGCTCGTGCCAGCTGTAGCATGGAGTGTAGCCATCTGCCGATGTCCGGGGGCGAAGGTGCCTTCCAACACATGGGGATGTGGCGTTTAAAGGTGGTAAATGCCATATCTATAAATCTGTAGAGGTGTATGTTGCCACATTTTCTGTGTCGTAGCCCCAGTAAACAGGATTCGTGTGGGTGTCAAAGCGTGGTCTGTTATGTCAGCTGTGGTCTCTGACACCTGACGCCAGGTTGACTGCAGCGGGGGGCAGTCCCATACCATGTGATAAAAGCAAGCCTCGCCTCGACCGCATCTCGGGCATTTAGGATCAGATATCATATCAGGAACATACGTTTAATGCGGGAAGGAGACAAGTGGGCTTGGTGCAAGTAATTGAATTGTGTGAAACGGAGCCTGGGATTAAGTGATCCTGGACAATGCAGATGCCCATGAACCTTGGGGCAAGGGATAAGGGAGTACTTCATCCCATCGGGCACAGGCGTTCTCCACCCCTGGACAGTGTGCTGTGTTTAAGGCAGTGTATAGTGTGGAAATTACTTTACTGGTCCCTGGGTCAGACAATATCATTGTGAGTGCTTGTGATTTCGTTGGTTCCGAGTTGCCATTCCTCCATGTATTGTGTATGAGTCACCTGATCACACAGTATGATGGAAATAATTGGATTCCCTGAGTTCATCAAACGTCTGTAGTGTACCTTCTGCAAAAAAGTTGCCCACCATTGTGAGCCTAGCAGTAATCCACGAGGCCATATCATGGTGGTACAGCATGACCCGAGCGGATAGTAGCCACGATATAGGTATTAATGGGGAGTACAGTATGTTTACGGAAGTACTGTGTATATATCTATGCCAACAGGCTCTGGCTGTATTCAGCAGTAGAGCAGGCATGTCCTATACGGTGCGTCGTGGTCTACCCTTCCCCCAGATTAGTTCAGTTAGTAAGCTATTTAACGTTCAAAAAAAGAGTTTGGGGAGAACGACTGGTAATGCCACGAAATAGTACAACAGCCTGAGGAAAACAAGCTTATTAGCTATGGCCATTCTTCCCATTGATGAGAGCGGGAGCGAGCACCAGAAGGGGAGCAAGCCACGAATGCTTCTTACCACCCGGTCCAGGTTACCTTCTCTCAAGTCTTGCAGGGAGTGGTGTATCTGCACTCTGAGATATTTAAATGTGATGTGGCACCACCGTACTCTATAATGGGGGAGGGTCAGTTGGGCAACCGCGGGGACAGGTGACATGGGGAAAATGCAGGATTTTGACCAGTTGACCTTTTGTCCCGATATTGTTCCAACAGTGTCCAGTAAGGACATTACTTCGGGAACAGCCGTTGCATGGTCGCGTAGGTAAATTAAGGCATCATCTGCATAAAATAATATGATGTGGAAGCCGCGTGACTCCCGTATCCCCCAGCATTCCGCTTTCTGTCCCAGACGAGCCGCCAGCAGGTCCATCGCTATTGTGAACAATAATGGAGAAAGCGAGCAACCCTGTCGAGTACCCCTGTGGATAGGAAAGCTATCTGAGATTATGTTGCCTGTTTTGACCTAGCTGTCGGGTCAGAGTACAGGACCTTCACCCACCTCAGAAATCCGATCTCGAATCCCATGCGACTAAGAGTTGTAAATAAATGATCCCAACTGAGCGTATCAAATGCTTTTTCAATATCCAGCGAAACAGCCAAACCCCACTCCTCCGCCATCATCATGGGCACTGATGTGGAAAAAAAAGTATTGCGTCCAAAGCCCGACTGATCCTCGTGTATCAGACCAGGCATTAACGTGAGGAGTCTGTTTGCCAGGAGTTTCCCCAGGATTTTACAATCCAAGTTTAGTAAGGAAAGAGGTCTGTAGGATCTCATGTCGAGGGGGTCGGGGCTTGGTTTTGGCAAGACTACTATGAGGGCTTCATGTGATGTCTGCAAGTTTTCCCTTCAAGTATGCCTCAATGAACATCTCGAGCATAGGTGGTAAGAGATGAGATGTATATGCCGAGTAGTAATCGACTGGCAAGCCGTCAATGCCAGGGGCTTTATTACGGGCTAATTGGGTTATTGCAACACAAATTTCCTCCATCCTGATTGGTGCATCTAGGTCTTCTCTGTGTGGCATGCGTATTTGGGGTAGGGGAATAGTATCGAAAAAAGCAGATACCTGTGCTGCTGACAGTGGTTCAGCCGCTGCATTTAATGATAGGTAATAATTTTTTAAAGCAGAATTAATGTCAGCCTGTGTGTTAAGCACGTCGCCAGAGGCCAATCGGATTGCCCCGTGGGGAGTGCACCGAGGAGACTCCCTTACTAGCCACTACTCATCCATTTTAAGGCCCCCTGTAGGCCCCCATCGGAGCTGCAGAAGGTGGAGATATCGGTCCCAGCGTCGTGGATCTCACAGGATCTCCATGGGCATGCTAAGGCGCACGCTGGTGTCCCTCTCCACCCTGCTGCGCTCTCCTCCTGCAGCTGGGTTGTCTCACGGGGCCCACAACACGCTCCCAGCAGCTGGGCTACAGCTCGCGCTTCGACGGTCCAGGCGTGGTAACTCCTCACCTCCTTCCGTCCGTGGGTCCGGCACCGGGATACTGTGATGGTCACTGGAAGCGAACAGAGCAGGCCCCCTGCACTTGCTCCGTGCCTTGTTCACGTCCCCTCCCCTGAGCCCGATCGGCCGCAGGGGAGCCTCTGCCCCTCAGGAGCCCGCTATGGCAGCCCTCCCCGTAGCTCTTGTCGTCCCCCCCTTCTCTGAGACACGCAGGGAGCAGGTCGAGGATGCCAGATTCTGCCTTTAACAAGCATTTTCAATGCAATGGGTCTCACATTAGCTTGAGTTAGAGCTATTAGCGTTGTAAAGAAAAAAAACGCAACGCGATCGCACTATGTAAAATGCAGCGCGATCGCGCTGCGTGGAAAATAAACAGATAAAGTAGTCCGGACACCATGCTGAAAACATTGATCCTCCTATGTTTTTAGTAGTTTACCAGTGCTGTGTAGGTGGGCTAAACACCGGAAAAGGCATGACGTATGCATGCCTTTCACAAATAAAAGCAAACGGATTATAAAAGGCAAGCCCAGGAACCAATGTAAGTGACTGACGTGACTTGGGCGTGGTTTGAAGCCCAAAGAGAGATTACAGAATGGGACGGAGCGCTTAAAGGATAATCGAGCAGCAGGGTGCAGAGATCTGATCTAGGATAGCTCCCGCTCTGGTCGGCATCTTAGACAAGGCCTCCTCCTATGGCTATGTTTACCTCTCCCCCTACACTATAGTAATCATTTTTCTTTTCTATTAACTGCTCAAAATCTTATTGCTAAGTGTCAGATTTGAGCCATATATACATTGTGGCCAGCGCCTAACCGCTTTTGTATTTTTTTTATGTCTTGTAGGTTCATAGCCAAAAATATCATGCGGTTGCAGCGCCTGGGCATAACCCACGTGCTCAACGCGGCGGAGGGGAAGTCTTTCATGCACGTGAACACCAACACGGAGTACTACGATGGGACCGGCATCACCTACAAGGGCATCAAAGCCAACGACACGCCGGAGTTCAACCTCAGCCACTACTTCGAGGAGGCGGCTGACTTCATAGACAAGGCGCAGGCCCAGAAGGACGGTAAGAGGATATGGTCATAAGCGCAGACTGCCACCGGCTTTTCTTGAGTGAGGTCTGCTTCTTCCCAAGCCATTGCAGTTTCATGCAGATGCTCTTTCTTTTTCTTCTGGATTTGTTTACCGTGTTTATGGCGAGTGCTAAAAAATGTACAGTGCTATACCTACATTCTTTGAGAGGATATTACAGGCCCACGTGCATAGCAGACAGGTTTCCCTGTAACACTTTTTGGGGAGGAGTTTAGGCCCATTGCCACAAGCAGAACGTGTACTTATGCATATTTTCCCCAGGATATCCCCAATTTGTAGCCTCCATATGTACAAGCAAACGTTTAGGCCCTAATATGATGGCAGTGTGACAGTGGCGGTCGAAGGAGGCAAAACTGCATCCTGCTTCATTTGAGGCTGTCAGGCAGTGACTCCTCTTCTTGTTCACCTGTGGTCCTCATGGACCGCAGACTGCTTTGACTGCCAGTTCAATGCAGCCTGAAATTGCCGAATATGACCCTGTCACTAAATCTAACTTTTCTGTATTTGAAGTCTGTGTCTCCTACACGTGTCAAATTGGGCATTTTACAATGGTAATGCATATTATTAACCTCCTCTGTTTTCTCTTTTCACTGTGATGCATGCCATATTTTCCTGCTCTCATGCCATTGCCTCTCCTTTATTGAAAACATCTTCCCTTGGACCTTAAGTTCTTTCTTCCTACTGTCTTGTTAGGAAACATGTTTTCCTTTCCCTGAACAGCCAAATACACGTCTTTATGCCCTTAAGCCTTGCTTGGGGGCAGGGGCGGCACTGCCTGCCACAGTTGATAACTTTGGTGAATTTTGGGGTAGTTGCGCGCCAGCATGTTTGTGAATGTGATCCTTATGGATTTATTTTTTCTTTTTTCAATCCCAGTTTGCATTATTCAGTTTATCATGAATATACAACCTGTCACACACGGTGTCAACAATATACTAATCCGGTACAATCTGTAGTGTAAACATCATCTTTGTCTCATGTGGATCTGGGGTCCACCCACTGAGCCTCCCCGCCTTCCGCTCCAATATCCCATTAATCGACCACCTCGGGTTGTGTGCCACTACTAATTTATGGTGAGGGGTCATACTCCTGAGTGATTGGGTCTGCCAGCCTTTACCATGATAATCCCTACAGTTTTACCATATCTTTACGAACTTGTTTGGCCAGTCTTTCCCTAATAGACTGCTCTCTCCGCCTTTAAGCAGGCTGTTACTCGTGCAGACCACATTTGTTTAGTTGGGGCAGCCAGGTTATTCACATTTTAGCTCTGTCCGTTTTTGCTAGCACAAAATCCAATGCACAGAACAACATCTGTCTCCTGGCCCTGTTGATGTTGCATGGAATCCCCAATAACTTGAAATTAATGTTAGTATATACAGGGACCTCCTGGACCGCCGACAGTTCAGTTGTTATTTCATCCCTGTAATTCTGGATCAAACGTCACTCCCAAATTGTATGAAAAAACATCCCCTCAGCAACATTGTATTGCATGCGTAGTGGAGATTGTGCCCTTCCCATTTCCCGATCTGCTACGATTATAATATGACTTTACAGACTATTTTTAATTTAGTTAGTCTCAGCCGGGCCTTAATAGCTACTTCCCATTAGTGCATCGGTACTGCTTCCCAGTGGATGTCATCTAGTTGGCCCAGGTCCACATCCAGTGCCGCCCTACGTCTCATTAAGTTATCTTAACTGTTGTAGATGATAGTTCAGTAAATGGAGAATGTGCCCTTAACCGCAAACTTCTCCTGCAACACTCTGCTTTCCAACAGATTGTTGTCAGATTAGGCACATCTGCCCTGTCCCCTCCTCTATGCCCCGGAACACTTTTGGATTTCTTGGCTCTATTTGACACTATTTACTGTTGTACTCTCTAGAAATGTAATAGTGATCCACCACAGGGCCTTGCATTTGATCGCTTCATTCCTTTCGGACAGGACACATGCTGTTGTTTTTGTCTCCTTTTCTGCCTTCTTTCTGCTCCAGTATCCTAGTTCTCTTCCTGAAGTTTTATGCACTTTGTTACCTTTGTAGTTTCTTCTTCAGCTTTAGTTCAGTCTTTCAAGTATGATTTTTATTCCGATGCTATCTGGATTATTTTTTAGATTTAGTGTAATCTGAGGTCCATGACTGATCCATTTTGGAACTTTGTTTGCCAATGGCATTTATTTCAAGTCCCCGCGTGGAACAAAATTCCTCAAAGCATGTGAGGAGTTTTCGTAATCCGATTGGGGTCTTGGATATCAGGCGTGTATTGTCTGCAAAGAGCAAGACTGGACTTTTCTGTGTGCCTAGTGATGGTGCATCAGCCTCCACTCCGGGTAGAGAGGGGACAATATCATTAATGTACAAGGAGAACAGAGTGGGTGCAAGGACACATCCTTGCCGTACACCCCTTGACACCTGGATTCAGTCAGTTAGCTGCCTCTTGTCATCCCACTTGACACGTGCATAATTACCCTCGTGGAGCCAAATTAATAGTACCAGAATGTGCTCCTTACCCATTAAGGAAAGAACTTCCACAGTTTGTTAAGTCGAATGTGGATTTCAAATCCATAAAAACAACATACAGGTTCCCTTTGCCAAGAAAAACTGTTTTCCAGTATAAAAGCAAAAACCTAAGAGCTTGCTCAATGGTGGATTTTTTTTATGGAAACCTGCGTGGAGGGGACACAGAGGCAATGACCGAACATTTTTTGCATGCAATCTATTAAGCTAATTGGCCTATAAATAAAGGGGAGAGCTCTGTCACCCTTTTTAAAAATCGGGACAACAATGGCCCCCTTCCAGGACTCAGGGATTCGTGCCCCAGATGCTATTGCTTTCTGTTATAAATGGGGTCTTTGGTTGGCAGTCGGATTACCCCCTGTCCAAGCAAGGACCCTCACTCTAGTCAGGGTAAAAGAGAATCACCCTCAGCTAACCCCCGCTCACCCCATTGGTAGCTTAGCACGAGCAGGCAGGCTTAACTTCAGAGTGCTAGGTGTAAAGTATTTGTACCAACACACACAGTAACTTAATGAAAACACTACAAAATGACACAACACAGATTTAGAAAAATAGAAAATATTTATCTAAACAAAACAAGACCAAAACGACAAAAATCCAACATACACAATTCAAGTTATTAATTAAAATGCAAAAAGAGTCTTAAATCCTTTAGAAAACAATGCTAACAGTGTTAGCGTTGAAAAGTACCTGGGTCTCGTTAAAATAACATGCACGGGTGAGTGTGCATCGAAAAAGGTAAGCGGTGCTTCGATTTATCACCCGCAAGCGAGATCATGTGTCGTTTCTCCTAATCCGGTCGGACCGGCGTGCGTCGTTTTTCCTCCCTGAAGGGGAGCGATGCGTCGATCCTGACAGCACTCGGGTCCAGGAAGTCGTTGTGTCGTTTTTCCACGCCCAGCAAGGTTTGTGTCGAAAATCCTGCTGCATGGAAATAGCAAAACCACGCTGTGTGGGTTGTGATGATATCAGCCTCCGTCAGCGATGCAGTGCGTCCTTTCTCCAGCCGTGTGCGTCGAGCTCCCAGCCGCGCTGCAAGCGCTGCATCGTTTTCAGCGGCGGAGCCAGCGGCACGTCGTTTCTTTAGCCGCTCTAGGAGGGTGCGTCGATTTTCAGTCTTGGTCTGCCAGCTTCACCTATCAAGGCACCAGGAACGAACTGGATAGGGCACCACTTGGTAGGCCACGAGTCTCAGCAGAGAGTCCAGGTGCTGGCAGGGGAAATCTTTGATGGCCCTGAGACTTCAACAACAGGAGGCAAGCTCAGGACAAACCCTTGGAGATTTCTTCTCAAGCAGAAATGTTCAACAAAGTCCAGTCTTTTTCCCCTTTCCCCAGGCAGAAGCAACAACTGCAGGATAGCTCCACAAAGCACAGTCACAGACAGGGTAGCTCTTCTTCCTCAGCTCTTCAGCTCTTCTCCAGTCAGCAGTTCCTCTTGATTTCCTGAAGTGATCTAAAGTCTGTGGTTTTAGGTGCCTTTCTAATACCCATTTTGCCCTTTGAAGTAGGCTTACTTCAAAGAAAAGTCTCTCTCGTTTGTGAAATCCTGCCTTGCCCAGACCAGGCCCCAGAAACACACCAGGGGGTTGGAGACTGCATTGTGTGAGGGCAGGCACAGCCCTTTCAGGTGTGAGTGACCACTCCTCCCCTCCGTCCCAGCACAGATGGCTCATCAGCATATGCAGGCTACACCCCAGCTTTCTTTGTGTCACTGTCTAGAGAGAGGTGCAAACAGCCCAACTGTCAAACTGACTCAGACAGGGAATCCACTAACAGGCAGAGTCACAGAATGGTTTAAGCAAGAAAATGCTTGCTTTCTAAAAGTGGCATTTTCAAACACACAATCTTAAAATCAACTTTACTAAAAGATGTATTTTTAAATTGTGAGCTCAGAGACCCCAAACTCCACATGTCTATCTGCTCTCAAACGGAATCAACACTTTAATCATATTGAAAGGCAGCCCCATGTTAACCTATGAGAGGGATAGACCTTGCAACAGTGAAAAAAGAATTTAGCAGTATTTCACTGTTAGGACATATAAAACACATTAGTATATGTTTTACCTTAAACATACACTGCACCCTGCCCATGGGGCTACCTAGTGCCTACTTTAGGGGTTTCTTGCATGTAAGAAAAGGGAAGGTTTAGGCCTGGCAAGTGGGTACACTTGTCACGTTGAATTGGCAGTTTAAAACTGAACCCAAAGATACTGCAGTGGCAGGTCTGAGACATGATTACAGGGCTTCTAATGTGGGTGGCAGCATTTGATTTACAGGCCCTGGGCACCTCTAGTGCGCTCTACTAGGGACTTGCTAGTAAATCAAATATGCCAATAATGGATAAACCAATCAACAATACAATTTACACAGGGAGCATATGCACTTTAGCACTGTTTAGCAGTGGTAAAGTGCTCAAAGTTCAAAAGCCAACAGCAACAGGTCAGAAAAAATAGGAGACAGGAGGCAAAAAAGATTGGGGATGACCCTGCAAAAAGGGGTGTTTCCAACACATTCACTAGGATGGGGATATATCTTGACCAGATTGCAGTGTCAGTTAAGAATAGGTCTGCTGGAACATCATCTGAGCCAGGTGCCCTACCACGCTTTAGAGTACCTAAGGAATATGCTATGTCCGCTTGGGAGAACAGTTGCAGCACTGGAGGGGTGGGTGTTAGAGTAATATTTGAGCAAGGATCCTTATGTGCAGAAGTTGTACTATCATGGTCATAAGAGTGCAGCCCACTAAAATGGCCTACCCAGTCCTTTGATGCAATATTAGTTGTAATGTCCAATTTGCTGTTTCCTGGGCCGTGCACTGCCAGGGACCAGAACTCATTACAGTTCCTCTTTCGAGCAGCACCACTAAGTGCTGCCCACCACTTGTCATCTTGTTCACACTTTGCTTTGCAGACAGCTGACTTGTAAAGCTTTCTTGCGTGAGCGAATGGTGTTTACATCCTTAGATTTAATAGCTTGGATTAGATACATGTTTGAGGTCCGGCACTGTTTGTTAAACCAGTGATGCCTACCCTTAAGCCTCTTGACAGCAGGAGCAATGTCTTCTGAGAAATGGGCCGCATACCCTTGAAGCATGAGGTGTGAGTTAAGCTTATTTCCTCATTGGGGATTGAGGGACCCGCCTCTGAGCCCATCAATGTGTCCTCAAGGTGTTGTTAGCAGCATTGACGTCCGCCGGTCGAGCCAGAACCTTATTCCACTTTAGGTGATGCTTGTCATTAACCAGACTAATTCCCTCTGGTGCGACTACTGAGGTGTTAATCATGGACAGATGGACATATGGACTGAAAGAAGGATATGATCACATTCAGTTCTCTCTGTAACCATCATGTCAATGACTAGGGGCCATAGTCTTATGTCAACTGGACAGTAATCAATTCTACTGGTATGGTCCACTATGTTATGCGTGGCAACCATTTGCTTCTGATTTGGTCCTGCCGTTTAGTTCCCTGAGTCCAAATTCCACGGTAAATGATTTTACTTGGACAGCAACCTGCATCCACCTTTTGATGGGCGGGATATCTATGGCAGGGATAGACCATGCCCGATCCTCCTCGTGGGTGGACCCGAGATCATCCCAGTCAAGAGGTTCAAATGTGACATTGAAGTCATCTGCCACAATGATTTTATGATGGCATGGACTGCTTTGCAAAAATGCCTTCAGAGCACAGAGGGTGATGGAGACCCGTCCCCCCCCCCCAACCCTTCTAGTGTAGATGTTAAAAATGATCACAACTGTGTCAGCCCCGAATGATAGGCGAAGACCTAACAAACAGGTCATGGGAATCAATAGATAGCTGTGATATACAGCAGTTTAGTAATGTTCTAGTTCAATTGGTTAAGCCCCCGGAAGGCCTGCCCCTGACACTAGGCAGTGCAGGAATATAAAAATTTGAGTAGCCAGTTCGAAAGAGTGGATGGATCGACCATGTCTCCTGGAGAAGGCATATGTCGTGTTCCTCAATGAAGGAGGTAAAGGACGGAAGGGGGAGGATTGATCTCAGACTTGCCACGTTCTATGAGACCAGTACCCCAGTGATTGGAGGGACCGCCCTGTCCACTGATGTGATATTTGAAGGTTTAGCTACAGGAGGCTGGTTTGGCAGGTAGAGTTGGTTGAGGGTGGAGGGATCGTTATCACTATTGTCCAGCAGATCCTAGGTTGAGTGGTGGTGTCAATCTAGGGGAGCTAGCCTAATCCTAGGTGAGGTGTTTTCAGGCTTAGCTGTCTGTTCTTGGATTGGTAAGTGATTTTCCTGGGAAAGGGAGAGTGCAATGTTATCACGGTTGTACAGTGGGTCATGGGCGGTCTGGTGGAATCTGTGTGGAAGAGGAACGTGTGTGCTTGTGGTGACAATGTTAGAGACTACAGCCAGGCCGTGAACAGTTGTTTTGTGTAAGTCAGAGGATAGTTCAACGTGTGCTTCAGATGGCACATCAAGTCAATCATTCTCACTGAGAGCAGATAGATGACCTGCTGGACAATGAGTGGGGCGATCCCCATAGTGCACAGGTGGCACAGGGAATTTGTACTGGATACAGGATTGCCCTGGAGCACTTGACCTTGCGTCCAGGGCCACCTGGTTATCTACCATGCTCCTGTCCCTAAATGTCAATTTTAACATGTCAAAGCGTGTGCGAATCCAATGAAATGCCTTATTTATAATAGAATCTCCCCTACTGTTTGTGCCAGTGGGTGTAGCTTGGGAACGTTGACCATTAGAATAGTGTTTTTAGATTTAAACCGGTCAATGGCGGGTTGTGCAGTGTGTTTAGGGACAGTATCGCTCGTGAATTTGGTGATTTGTTAGCAGGCATCAGATGCCTTTCCTACGCCTAAGCTGTTGTGTGGGGGAGGCTGATTGGAATTCTTGGTCTTAGCACCAGCTAAAGTTTGGCCAGCACAACTGTTTGCTGGCGATTTGGGCAACTTCATCAAGGTACCAAATGGATTTGGCATGGGGCTATGGATATGATTCATGATGGCCGTGGCGTCTGAAGGAATTAGCTGCTTGACTATTGCAATTAAGGAATTAACAATAGACTTGAGTTCTGACACCGCCCTCTTTAAATCTTACATGCATAGGATGTGCTGTGCATTTGCCTGAGCTGAGTACACATTTACGTCTCCTGACCCACCCACCCTAATGCCTAGGTCTGGGTCGTCATATGGGTCTGAGATATTTGTTAAGGGACTAAAGCGATTGCTACACTGAATAGAGTCGCTGGGATCTAGTGGTGACTCGTTCGCTAATAATGAGGGAGCGTGGGTGATGACATTCCTAACTTCCCCCTGCCCTGTAGAGGCTGTGGCCTGTTGGCCACGTTTTATGAATATGTCAGCAATTTTCTTGTGGCCTGCCCCCTTCCTGACTGGGGAGCACTTGCCCCCAGCATCGTTGGGGCCATTATCAGGGGAAGAGGTTAAAACTTCTTCGCATTTACCAAGAAGGTTGTTGATTCTGTCCATAACACAATTATTAGCTGCATGCTTATGTCTTTTCCACTTAGTTTTTACCACAGCTCCTGCCCCACCCTCTGTTGCTTTCCTTTTACCCATCAAAGGACTGTAATTGGTGGATAAGTGTTCTATAGAGAGTTAGTTCAATGGTACAACCTGTAGGAGGATACAATAATAGAAACGAGAGTCAACGATGCCTACTTGGAGTTAAATGTTAGGGCGTGGGCCCAGCCCAGCTTCCTCTGGGCTCTGACGGGCATGGACGGGCCTGCCCTTGGCCTGGGCGTTTCCCGGGCGTGTCCTGCGTGCGCCACGCAGCGCAAAGTGCACCCACGTTCTTTATAGCGCTCGTTGGTCTGATCAAGTGGATGCAGGTGCTGATGAAAATGGCTGCCTCCTGGGGTCTCAAAGCAGTCTGGGATATGTAGTCCCTTTTCAAAGTTTCTAGCGCGTCCCGTGCCGCGAAGTGCCTCCACACGCTTTATAGCGCTCATTGGTCTGATTAAGTGGATGCAGGTGCTGGTGAAAATGGCCACCTCCTGGGGCTTCAAAGCAGTCTGGGATATGTAGTCCCTTGTCAGAGTTTCCAGAACGTCCACCACTGCAAAGTACCCACACGCACTTTATAGTGCTCGTTGGTCTGATCAAGTGGATGCAGGTGTGGTTAAAATGGCTGCCTCCTGGAGCCTCAAAGCAGTCTGGGATATATAGTCCCTTGTCAAAGTTTCTAGCGCGTTGTTAGCCAATGCATTTTGGATGAATAAGAACTCCCTGAGAGCTCACCCATTTAATGTGCAAGTTGTGCTTTTTGGAAGGCCTCTGTCAATTCCGAATTTGTGTCCTTGGCCTGAGACATGTGGTTCTCCTTTCTACTCCAGGTTCCTTGTTTCGTATTCTCTGATTTAAATTTGATCAGTGTCTTTCGGCAGTCACCTGGATTGAGTCAGTATCTACATTGTCTTTTGTTGCTTTTGGGATGTTCCGCAAAATCTTACATTTACGCCTTCATGAACATGAAATTGATTGTCAACAGCATTAAATTGATTAGATTATGGGAATTTTTTGCACTTCTGTCTTCTGAAATTCCTTGGCCCAGCAGCATCAGACCTCATCTAATGTTTCCATGAAACCTATACATGCTTCCCCCATAATGTGAATAAATATTCAGGAGCCTATTTACAAACTGTATTTTGCAGTACGTTTAGTAGAACTTCAGTAGTAATACTAGTATTACAAAATGCTACTCACTAACCTATGGGTGGAGGATTCGGTTTTTGCCATGCCTGTCTTTTTGTGCTGAGATCTCTGCCACTTTTGGAGTCTACGTTTTAGTAGTAAATGTGTAGGTATGGGAGAGGGACTGGAAAATAGGCAACACTTACATCCGAAGGGGAGGGACTTAGGGAGCCCTTAAGAGGGGTTTAGTGAGGGCCATGCAAATGAAAACACCCACCTACAAAAGAACAGGCCCATCACAATTCCCAACTAAACCTCTAAAGTTACTACAGCCAGAAAGGTCCCAAAACAGTAATAAATGTACTTCTACACTTAGATTAAGACCAGCAGTACACATGGTAGTCCAACACACTCCTAAAGAAAACAATATAGGCAGGAACTTAAAATAACCCACCCATAGGTACTAATGCGAAATTAAAAGATACTTCGACTTTAAAAAAAAGAAAATATATATATATATATATAATTAATATATCGTTTTTAACATAATTATATTATACACTGTTTATATAATAGTAAACTGTAATACTTATTTTAATCTTAACATTAAATCAAAATGTAAAATTTACAAAAATTAAAAATGATTTAAATGCATTCTTAACATACATTTTAATACACTTTTATACATTATAAATCCAAATAACAATTTTAGTGTATGCATGTTTTTCAGCTGTTCTTTACTAAATATTTGAAATTGAAATACATGTATTTTAATTCATTTTAATACTATTTAATTTAAAGTGCTGTAACATTTTATTTTATTAATTCTAGATTTAAAATAAACATATACAATTATTCTACAGTAATATTTTAGATTAGAATGTTTTGATATAATTTTTACAGATTAATAAACGTTCAGAAGTTTCCATATATTTTCCTATAGGGAGCTTTCTCCAACTATGTATGAAAAGTTTTGAGCAGTAAGTTTACAATCATACAATTTTGTGTAGGTGGCTCCACTGAAGAGCGGTGGAGATATTTAAGTCTGTGCCTACGGATAACTTTACTCTCTGAAACAGTAATTAGCAAAAAGTGCAAAGAAACTACTAGGTGTAGTGATTTACACATGAGTAAATGTACAAATGTACATGTACCTTTGAGAGTAGGCTGCTTAGTTTGTAAGTCCTTGTACATTGACTTATATGGTTGCCGTGGGACCATATATTGTGTTTTTTTTCAATGTAAGCTCATAAACTTACATTATTTGCTTTGTGCCCCCTTTCCTGAGGCCCCAGTAGAAATCTTTTTTAAAAAAAATATCTTCTTAGTCTTTTTTGTGATATGTCACCACGTGTTATTGATTATTTGTCAAAACATTTACATAGAGAACAATGCAACAAAATGTTGCCTCTGGTAGCTGTCAATGCGAATAGAGAAATTGAGACAGCCCATCCTGATGTAGTCATGCTTCACAGAGGTATGATTTTAAATTCCAACCCAATGGGTACAGTTGCTTAAGCTCCTTGAAATTCCAGCTGCCTCCCCTTCATAATGTAAAAGCTAGTTGAGACAATAAGTATTAGCTGCTTAATGTTTTCTTTTCCCATGTTTTATTCATTCGGATGGTATCCCGAAGATACAGCAGAGGTGTGCATTGCCAGCATTTGAAATGAATGCATAAGATGTTACAGTGTACGCTGGTTCCCACTCGCAGCCAGTATAGGAACCATCTGACCTCCAGCTAGTGGACTTGGTTATGGAGATCAGAAAACCATTGAAATGCCCACATTCTGATTTCTTGTTATTGGACCAGTGTTCTCTCTGTAATACCTGGAAATAATGCATTCCTGTAATTAACCTACGAATTGACCATAGAACCAATGCCCACATTCTGATTTTCTGTTATTGGATCAGTGTTCCCTCCGTAATACTTAAAAATAATGCATTCCTGTAATTAACATGAGTGTTGACCATATAACCAATCACAATGGCTACGTGATAGTGACAGATCTTATCAATAAATTGTTTTTCTTATGTTCTTTATAAGCCAGCATCAGACACCAGGATGGGTCCGTATTGTGTGTGTTCAGTGGAAACACAATTTTACAAATGTACACATCTTCGTTTTCCCAGGATTTTTTTACATTCTGCTCTTGATCCCATCTTATCTACATACATAAGGCACGAGTAGAAGTATTACAATTAGTTCTCTTGTTGTAATGGTCACTTACAGGTAGAATAAGTGAAACACAAACGTTTTCCATCATTGAATTACACCACTGTCCATTCATGCAATGCTGTTGGATCCCATCTCATCAACATCCACCTGGTACTATTTTAGAACTTCACCAGTTGTAATATGCAGGACGTTTCATCAAGTGATACCTTTTTCCTGTATTGCCCTCAAGCGATCTCTGCCTGGCTCTCTGCCTTCATCCCTTTCTCTCGTCATCGGCGTCCTCCTTTTTCTGTTGATACTGTCCGGTGTTTAAGAAAAGGCTCACAATGAAATTGATGCATAACCTAGGTAATGAGTAAGCTTGAATGTGTTCTGCAGTCTTACCCACTGGAGTGATCGAGCTCGACCTTTCTTTCCCCAGTGATTATTTACATTAGATTGAGCCCCCACTCATATACAGTACTGTATGACTCCCCAGCTTGGATGAGTGGCCATACACCAATACACACATATAAGTGCGACGTGCATAAAGTAAGTGCATGACAGTGCTATATCCATGTATACCTTTCAGTTTCTTGGGTAGAAATAGCGAGTTTTATAACCATACTCGCTTTACATTTCTTTCCAATTAATTCAGTGTTTTTCTAGTATATGCTGATACGCTCTCTATATATTTTATGTGTTCTGTATAGACTGGGGCTCTTGGCTGCATTTTCTGCAAACCCTGCGTCAAGACTATGCGGGTGCAGAACTGGTGCCTTCGGAATATCCATATCCATTTGATTTTAAGCCTTTCTGGTTTTCTAAAAGCGACCACTTTGTGGATGCGCATCACATATGCATTGCTTGCCTTCCGTTGCTTCTCTGGTGGGAAATCTTTGTAACTTTGGAAAACCTGTTTGCTTAATATTGCCATACCTCATGTACAGTGCACGTAGATTGTTACCTTCTTCTGTGACCCAGGCAAACCTTTTGCATGTTATGTATGCCCGTAAATGTATCTGTAAAGTAGCAACCAAGCTAAGAAGCAATGGAGTGCATACAATATGTTTCCCTCGCATATTTTTAAATTACACGTGGTAAAATGTTTGCCGAGCAGTGCATAAGTAGTGGCTTTGTCAGCCCTTACTTCGCATTCACATGTATATCACCCACGCCAGCCCTACGAGCCACTTTCATTCAAATCACATTTTACAAATGTGTTGTTATCTCATAAGTAATTCCAGGCCATTGATTTTCCAATACCCTCTTCTCACAGTTTGGAATATGTTGCCTTTACCTCCCGGTTGACCTCTCTGAATATGTTCTTAAACCCACTACAAGCAATCATGAGTATGTTTGTGTCAGTAATTTGCCAGTTTCCCTCTCTCCACAAGCACCCTTTGTCTGCTCCATCGGTTCCATCAGCATCCATAATGTTTACATTAAAGTCAAGCTCCTTGTACTGGTCAATAAAGAAATGCATATCGTGTTTGTTTCTTCATCTGTTAGCTTTGGTGGCATAATATGCTCATGTTGCAGTCCATAGCTATTAATGCCCTCCAAAATGACCCTATTTCATGTACCTGTATATGGATTCAGCTCCATCTCAAAGTTTGCTTTTCTCCTTAAAATGCAGTTTTCAAATCTCTTAATAAATAAATTCCCCCACCCACCACACACCAAGAATTAAATAAAAGCTTACTGCTCTTACCAACATACTAATATTTTTTCTCCCTCGAAGTGCGACTCATTAGCAAATACCTTAAATTAAAGGCTAACATAAATAACCTGGATTATTAAGAAGGTACTTTTGTTTTCATTTTGTTCACTTTTTAGCACTAGGAAAAGTGTGGAGCCCTATGTGCTCCACACAAAATTATTTAATTTCAAACAGGTTTATTGATCAATTATTACCGCGAAGTGTTCCCTAATCTCCTGCTACATTTTGAGTTGGACATCCTATAGGAGGGGAACCTGAGAATAGTCTCAGCCAATAACTAAACATATGTTATATAATTACCTATTGATGGATTATTTTAATACCAAAGGCTCCAATTTATACTGGTAGATAAGCTGAGAACAAAGAAGAGCAGGATAAATTAAATAGTTTCATGGCTGCTTTTTCAGTAGATTCCTCACCTTTGAAGTATGCCCAGGCACCAGAGAAGATCTAGGACATTTTGAAGGAATTAATCTGCCTGACTCCAAGTGTGGTCTTACTAAGTCATTGCTTCATGAAGGCACTGCCTGTGCTACTGACATCACTTTTTTCAATGTGCCACACACTGAGGGATTCACTGCCTTCTTGAGTAGGTGTTAGGGTCTAACCTCTGTTGGCCTCTGAGAGATGCCTGGGACTAACCACATGGCTTTCACACGTGGTGGGTGTTGGCCCCTAGGAAATGACACAAAGCTCTGTACTCACTGTGCATAGTATGATAGAACACCATAAGAATAGAAAGAATAGTTGTTTTTAGGTCTTCCTTACTGGGAGAGAAGGCATTTTTTTAATTCAATTTGTTTTCTTCAGTTTTCATGTTTACAAATCATTAGCACTAAAGCATAAAGAAAATAACTTAAGATATAAGATGTAGGTCTGACTTAAATCATTCGGGAGGGCAGAAGTATCTTGTCAGCAAAAGCTGCCAGTTATTATAAATTGTCAAGCCCGTAGTCATTGTTCAACAGGCTGTGATGGAAAAATGGCATTAGAGTCTCTCAAATTGTAGACCTACCAAATTGTATAACCGAAAGTAAGGAAAAGAGATGAGTATAATTATCAAACATAACAAAAGGGAGAGACGTGGTGTTAACAGAATAAGACGTTTTAGTTCACAAAGTTTATTTATTTCTATGTAGTGGTCCAAATTGTTCCTGATGAGTTGTGTTCTAGATAACCATCGTGAGTGCTGTAGTGAGATGTTACCCACACTCCTTATAGAACAAAAACATGCCAACAATGTATGCATTGAAATCGTGTCTGTGAGCTTCCAGTTACAGAAGATGCTGTTAATTGGATCGGACAAGTGAATATCTGTGGTGTCTTAAGTTTTGCTTCCACGCATAGGGGGTTATTCCAACTTTGGAGGAGGTGTTAATCCGTCCCAAAAGTAACGGAAAAGTGACGGATTTACCACCAGCCGTATTACGAGTCCATTATATCCCATGGAACTCGTAATACGGCTGGTGGTATATCCGTCACTTTACCGTCACTTTTGGGACGGATTAACACCTCCTCCAAAGTTGGAATAACCCCCATAGTTTTAGAAAGTGGAGGGATAGTTTTATCTGAAAGACATCTTCACAGTAAGAAACAATCCCTCCCTTCAGGAGAGATCAACTTCACAAAAAGTGTGGTAGGGCACCCACCGCCAGGTATTAGAATGGATAATATATATATATTTTTTTTTTTAGGCAAGTGGTTGTCCAATATGTTCTGTGCAGGAGGATGAGTTTTGCGTGGGCTAAGCTCAGAGTGATCTTGGCTGTGAACAATGACTTTGAGATCAACAGCCATTTGTCATGAGGAAAAGAACTGAACTGGTGTTTCAAACAGTTTTCTTACCATTTTGCTTGTTTGGGTACATTTGATTTAGATTTAACAAGACTGAAAAAATGCATAAACCTTTAAATCTAGCTGTCCTTTAGAAATAATTGCCAATAACAAATTCAGAAGAGACAGATCAGCCTTGAAATTTAATTTCAAGATATGCACTTTTAGCTTCAGACAATTATAACTTTTTTGCTAATCCACCTAAAATTTATTCTGTAGATGAACGTTTGCCACAAAGCTTTAGCCAGGATATTCAATGAATAGTCCATTCATCTCCAAGCAATGTGGAGCCTTCAATTTTCACTTTCATATTAAGCATTAAGGAGACAAGGGGAGGTGCGATTGGATTTTTTTTCAATTCTTTTGTCTATTCTTCTAACTAGTTGAGTAAAACATTTCAAAATGTAAGGACCTGTGTCGGCATGCATGCCGACCATCTTGTAATTATTTTTTGTTTTAGAACTGTAAATTTAGAAATAAGTGGAAGAGCAGGATAACACGCAAATAAGCCAGTGCAAGTGGTTGATAGCAATCTGCAATAGATGGGCTCTAAACAAGAATTCAAAAAAATAAAGAAATACAAACTAAAGAGAGGAGGGCTTTGGAGAGGGAGCATGGAAAGTGATGCTCTTTGATGGAGTGCTAAAAGATAGAGTCCCCTCACATCAACAATGCAAGAATGCAATTTCTCTAATCCGAAACAGCGTAGACAAGAAATGCTCCAGTGGCTGGACTAAAACAAGAATAGGGGGTATTGGACCTGACAGCCTTAGAGTGGTCTCCCCCCCAACCTTTGCCTACCTTCTCCATTTTTCTGAGACCCAGGGCCTGTAAATTAAATGCTTCTAGTGGGCCTGCAGCACTTATTATGCCACCCTCTTAAGCTCTTTAGCCATGTCTCAGGCATGCCATTGCAGAGCATGTGCATGCAGTTTTACATTGCCATGTCGGCCTGGCAAAATAACCCTTTTGCCAGCCCTAACCTTCCCTTTTTATATGTATGTCATCCCTAAGGTAGGCCCTAAACAACCCAGAGGGCAGGGTGCAATGTATTTAAAATTCAGGACACATACTTTTAAGTTTTACATTTCCTTGTAGTGGAAAAACTTGCAAAGTCTTGTTTTTTTTTTTTTTTTTTTTTTTTACTTTTACAAGGCTTATCTTCCTCATAGGATAACATTTATATTATCTTATTTCAATTCATAAATGTAATTCACAATCTGAAAGAGATAAACTTTTCACATTTGAAGTCTATGGAATCATAATTTAAAATCACAACTTATGGTGAAGTCCGATTTTAAATTGCAACTCTGAAAATGCTACTTAGCAAGCTGGCATTTTCTTACTTTAACGATTTGGTGCCTGCTGTCTGTTTCTGATATTATGTCTGAGGTGTGTGACAGCTGGACTTTGTGTATTTCCCATAGACAGCCACACACCATGGGAGCTTAGGTATGACCTGATGGGCCATCCTCTGGCAGGATGGGAGGGAGGAGCTAGACCCAGCCTCCCTTATGACTGAATGCTGTGTCCTGTCTCCACACAAAGGCCTGCAAAACCCCATGTAGTGAGTCTAGAGCCCGAGCAGGAAGGGCGGGATTTCAATGGCATGTCTTTGAAGTCTCCCCCACTTCAGAGGTACTGCTACTCTGACACCACCACTTCTGGACGTATGGAAACTCTGCCAGGAAGAAGGACTGTTGTCCTGCTGAAAGGACTGCCATTCTGCTGAACTTCCACTCTGAAGGAGCTGCTGCCTCGCTGTGCTGACCTGCTGCCATCCTGCCTGAAGAGGAAGAACTAGACCTGGAACCCATCTTGAACCCAGGGACCCAGAGTGAATCAAAGGGCTAGCCTGCTTGCCTCCAGATCTTAGCCTCAGGGGCATAAGAGGCTCCCCACAGCTCCTAAACCCGTCTGCAGTGAGCTCCTGACCCCAAAGAGGCACCTCTCAGGTCCTGGTCCCTTACAAGTGGTCTTTGTGTTCTTTAAGTCAAGTTTTGGGCTCTTGGCCAATGTGCTCATTCCCTCCAGAACAGTGCTGTTCACCCGGAAATCCAGCACAAGCAGCTGCAATTTCGTCTCTTTGCACAGCATGTATTGTCGCTTGCGACAGCGAGGCTCCAGTCTGCCTTTTTTCGATGCAGTGCTGGCTCTTTGTGACCAACTGACCATTGCCAGCTACGCCGTCCTTGCTCCAAGCAAACTTCTTCCCCTGTGAACAGGACTCTTGGTACAGTTCTCAAAAAGGTAAAACTTCAGCGTGACACATCTCGGACTGCATCTGACCCGTGTTCCATTGCAGTTGGCTTAAACTAATGACTTTACCTGGTCCAGCGCGACCAGATGGCCGTGATTGGTGCTTTATACTTTTAGGCAGTATATTGCAGTTCATCCTTTAAAAATTCATAACTCCGGTTCTACTTATTGGAGTATTGTTGTTTTGGTCTTGTTTTATTTATTATATTTCGCTCTATCTTTCTAAGGTGACGTGGACCCTTTTTGTGTAGTGTTATCACAGTTTTACTGTTTGAAGTGTTGCACAAATACTTTACACACTGCCTCCACGTTAAGCCTGACTGCTCTGTGCCAAGCTACCAGAGGGTGAGAAGAGGTTAATTTAGGGTTCCTCTGACACTTACCCTGGTTAGGAATCTGGTTGCTGTTTGACTGAGGTTCACACCCCAGTCAACCAACAACCCAATTTCTAACAGGGAGATCGCCTTTGAATAAGGGGATCTGACTTAGACAAGAAAGGCATCCAATCGGGACCAAAGGGCTGACCCAAAGCCCACTTTACTATAGATAATATGTCATCACAGTAGATGCAAATGTTTTTTCTAGGATATACCTAACAAAGGAGTAAAAAGATAGGAAAGTGAAGAAAATCAAAATGTCAAAGAGAAGAAAGGAAGTACGAAAAAGGCATTGAAGAAAATAAGGCTGTTGGACAAAGGTGTTGCTAGGCTGGCTAGTGGTTTGTTATACATGAACTGATGAGAGCAAACCATTGACACTTTTTTAGCCTCCTGCATCATTAGACGGTAGAGGCTGGGTCTGGCGTAATCCATCGATGGGGTAAAGAACTGTAATGACAGCCATCAGCATGCTATTCCTGAAGTCTAAAAACCTAGCATGCCTTTCAGATTCGTTTTTTTAGGGGGGATTCTTGTGCATACTGTGTTTCTGCTGTGAGTTACACACAATGATTTGCCTGTAGAAGTTGGAGTACCTTTGTGAATATACAAGATGAAAGTGTGTGCTTTCGACAGCCACTTTTATCTGCAGAATGAGTGTGAGGTCTGAGTAGAAAAGGATATACAGACATGAATCATTAACAAACATTTCAACTTGTTACAGTATTTCTGCCTAAGTCTCTATCTCACTATCCAGGTTTTTGGTGTGGCCCCATTCAGGCACATTTTGGACGCACATTCAAAGGCCACTTCAAGACCTGAAAAAGAAAAGACAAGAAAAAAATGCAGCATGGTATGACTCGGTACCTAAAAAGAGAGAGAGACGAAAATACAAAACTCCTTCATTGTGTTGGTGATGAAAAGTAATGGAAAATAAATCCATCGCAGAGAGTAGCAAATAAAAATGACAGTTGTCAAGCCCTGATCTTTTCGAAGAACACAGCTCAATTTCAAAGCTTGATGAAGGACTATGGTCCCATAATGATGACACAAGCTTAAGGTTTGTGTGAGGAAAGTGGTGTTTTATATGGTGTTGTTGAGTGACGTCGCCGTGCAGTACACTCACAATACTGGCTTTGGTTCAGTCAGGCTTGTTTGCTAAACCTTAGCTCAACCGTGGATAGCTGTACCCTCGAACAGTTAGACTTAAACAAACAAAGGACTAAGTATAAAGCATGTAGAAGTGCCAAAACAACAAAATAAATTCACACAACACAAAAGATAATGGACTCCAATGTGTAAAAATAGATCTCATGTTTTTGAATTTTTAAACCCAAAAGAAACACAATTGTCTGGAGGCTTCCAGAGATATTGATTTTTGAGTAAAACTTAAGTCATGGTTTTAAACTCAACATGCAACTAAGCATTAACAACTACCACGGTTAGCAGATACTTTGGAAACTAAAGTTGTTTTAGGGTATTCCAGATTAAAGGGGGCCACAATTTTTTTTAGGACAGTTATCTTGTCATCAAAGCAGTCTTGGGTCCAGTTCAAGGCTCTGTTGGTGAAGTGCCGTAGACCTGATTAAAGGGATTGAGGATGCTGAAGATTCTGTGAGATGCTGACGATACTGTGTGGTCGATGGGAGCTTCCTCAGGCTACTTCTCAGTCCACGGTCTTGGGGGGCAACTTTGGTCACAGAGGTTCGTTGTCACTCGATGTCCTCTTGGGTCCAGCAAATGTCCAGTTGCCACTGGATTACTGGTCTCAATTGACGGCTAAACTAGCAGTTCCCTTTGATGAAGGCTAGTGTTTCTTTTGGGAAACCAACCTGCACTATGACTCTCCCAGGTCCAGTACACTCTGGTGCAACTTTTGAGCACCTGGACTTGGTCTTTCCGGATGCACATCAGCAATCAGTGGTGATAAGATGATTGTGGCTGCTGGCTATCCAGGATGGGCTTCCTAAGCTTTTGTGGCCCTCGTGCTGTAGCAGAAAGTCAGCCAACTGACTCTTGAAATTCACCTCTTCTGTCTGGAGCTCAGGAGTGACTTTTCCATGAGCCAGACACCATACCACAGTCCTCTCTTTTCTAGCCAAGGATCAGCATGTGCAATCCAGCCATTGGTGCAGCCTCTCTTGCTAGGTCAAAGAAACAGCAGGTCAGTCCTTCTTTGGTCCTTTCTCTATTCCAGATGTGATATGAGGTCTGGTTGCCAGTGGTGGATACCTCAGGGGCTACATGCCTAGGGTAAAAACGGTTTGGCAACTGGTCTCCCCTTTCTGCTTTTGATGCCAATACATCTACCTGAACAAAAAAAGCAGCCACTCTCATGTGTGTCCACAAATTTACCCTTCAAAGGCTGCTCCCCTAGGAAGCTCACCTTTTGGGCTCATACCCTGCATGGCTTTCTGCCACCTCTTCGAACTGCATGCCTCTTCAGCTTCCTTTCCTAGGAGTCTTCCACAAATCTCCCCAGAGAAGCAGGAGAATGTCTTGTGGCCAGCATCTGTGAATGGCCAGTCGAAAACTTGGGCAAAAGAGTGGCAACTTTCCAGTTGCTTCATTTGCTCAAAAGTTGTCAGTGTGTATTCCTGTGCTCACCAACGGGGCTAATAGCCTTTCCACAGTGAAAACAGGTTTTATTGATAGGAGATATAAAACTACGTGTCCTCCTTTTTAATAGACAGCACCCTGCCTTAGCACTCGATAGGCCTGCTGTAGGGACTACTAGCCTTTGCACAGTGAAAACAGGTTTTACTGATAGGAGATATAAAACTACATGTCCTACTTTTTAATATACAGCACCCTGCCTTAGGACTCGATAGGCCTGCTATAGGGGTGACAATATATATTAAAAAAGGAAGGCCTAGATATTGTTATTACTTTAAATGGCAAAGTCGAGTTAGCAGTTTAAAATTGCTCTGCTAGTCTGCAGTAGCAGGCGGGGAGACATGTTTTCGCATTGTCACATTTAAGGTGAGACACCAGGCTGCAGCCTTGATGGAACACTTTAACAGGCCCTGGATATCCCAGTACCATATACCAGGGACTTATAAGTACGTAAAGTTATACCAATTAAGTATAAGTCAATCAAACATATACTTTTAAAGGTCAAAGCACTGGCACTCAAGTCTGATTAACAGGCCTCAGAGCACTCTGAGTTGGAAAACCAGCAGCATCAGTCAAAAAATGTGGGTGTTATTATGCTAAAGATGCATTTCCTTACACTTCACGCATGCAGGTTTTTGTTGGGAAGCAGTGAAGAAAACATCCAAAGCAGGTAGGGCTTTGGACGATTTTTTACATAAAATATAAGTATTGTTACAGGAGTGTGACCACACCATCACTGCTCCACGTGGAATTGTTGCCTCTGATCAGATGATTACATATAATATAAGCACATAAGCATTCTCCTAAGGCAGAGATACCTGTACTACCAAAACTAGACCATTACTTTAGGCAAACCTTTTTATTTGGCAACTATATCGCCTAGGAATTTTTGTAACTTCTGTTGTGGTTGCCTGGTTAACAAACCTAACTTCAGGCCACTACAAATAATGATCCACTAAACCACTACCATACTTAGGACTTCTTCTGAATGGACCTGTTCTGTCTAGTGCAATCATTTCCCATGCTCTTGTCAGCTTGGAAACGTCCTCAATGGGACACGTAGTTGTCTTTTGGACTAGATAGATCCTCGCATATGACAAATATGAACAGACTTTGCTTTCTTTCTGCACACCTGTCAATGTCCAGCAACCAAAAATAGGTCCTCAAACTAAGGTTAGTGCCATTCATTCTTGGATGCTTTCATGTGCTAGATCAAGAACTTTCTTTCTTTCATTTACAAAATCCCTACGTATATATTCAAATCATTCTACTCTCCTTGGTATTTGCCAGACTGTTCATCCAACTACTTACTATGTGGCCATCCTTGCACTATACCCTTCATCACTGTTTGTAAAACAACATTACTCTCAATTTCATTCATCCATTAATCCTTTGAAATTCTGTTAACTGTTACTTGGGATGTACAAGCAATCACTGTCATCATCCACATCCTTATCCTCTCTTGCCATATTTTTGTTCACTGGCAGATGCAACAAACAATCTGCCATTATGTTTCTATACCCAGGCACATATTGCAAATCAAAACTGTAATCCTGGGTTTTGAATTGCCACTTAACAATACAAGGTGCTGCTTTACCACCACCTTTTGTAGACAGTAAATTCACCAAGGGTTTGTAACCCGTAGAGATAGTAAATGTTGTCCCCCACACATACCATCTATAGTGCATCATTCGACAATAGCATGCTAGGATTATATGATAGTGGAGTACTTATGTTCAGCTCTTCTCAGAGTTCTCACAGAATATACAACTGTTTCTAAATGCCCTACATGTTTTGTCAATCAACCCGCCCGAGATCCACATTTCTGGCACCAGTCATAATTATAGATTTGGGGTGGGAATCAAAGGGTTTTTATTGAAAAGATCTCCGGCAAAGAGCCCCGTTGTGGGGCCCGTCAGTCATTGCAGTGCCGGCCTGACGAGGAGCAAAGCCCGATGATGAAGCACGTCACCATCTGGTGAGTGAGGGCTCTTGTTCCGTTTCATTTGGACTCTAAGGGACCTCCCTTTCTCTCTCTCTTCCTAGCTCTATTCAGGGATTTATCTCTTAATCCCTCAGTGGAACTGAGTATTCTTTGTGTTGTGACCAAACTCATAACCCTTTGGTTTGCAGTACAGGTAGTTCCAGCAGTGTGATTACTTACATTTTGCAGTGTTTCACAATAAAGGTTGTTTTGCATTAGAGTTTCATGTCATGTTGATGCTCAGCTGGTGCAGGTCATTAAAATAGAGTGGCAATGCAATCACAGCAGGATCCCGGCTCTCAGGCATGTTTCCCCTGTCGCTCTGAACTTACCTGAGCCAGATACATTTAGCACTTACTCTGCTGATGCTCCTTAGTGGTGCAGTTTTGTCTCTGGGTTCCTCTCCTGAACAGCACTCATGACCAGCCAAGCAAGCTTCTAAAGCTAGTAGGCCTTCAAACAATGTATTACAAGGAAGGCAAAAAAGAATCCTCATGAAAGAGGAACAACACTGTAACTACTCCTTATGGGAAGTTCATCTCTCATCGAATGCTTATATAGAATGTTAGCACACAAGCACATCAGCAGCCTACTAAGGCAGAGATACCTGCCCAGCCTAGACCTGACCTCACATTACAAAGAAAACCATAATTTTTAGCTATAATTATTCTAATCAGAAACTAAACTAATGTGTCACTTTAGACACTTATAGATACACAACCTTTAGATGTAAATTAGCTGAATAAACTGTTGTACTCTGTTTTATTTACCTTTTTGCTTTGAGTTGGTCATGATGTGCGTTGAGAAAAATGAATTCCCCATATTGTTTGAACTCAAGAGATAAACTGGGGAGGGTCATTGGTTCTGTCAGCACTGTGCAGATCCTTTATTATTTTACCCATGTACAATATTAGAGCAGTGGTTTAAGACTAAGTGGTAAGCACAACCATCATTGAGCTGCGGCCAGGAGAGAGCATATGTGGTTGAGAATCACAATATGATAGGGGTGGGGTAGAGCAGCTGATACTGGAAGTGAGGGTTACGGGGCTTGGGAAAGTGGGCAGATATATATGAGTCAGAATGACTGGAACTAGGGGAAAGCAGGTAATACTGGGAGGGAGTCAACGTGTGATGAAACCAGGAGAGAGTCAGTATGGGTGGGAGGTGACTATATAGTTTCAGGCAGGAGGGGGATGAGTAGATGGTAAGCTATCAGTTCACTTAGAGAGGGAAGGAGAGACTGAAGAGTTTGTGCCGTAGTCTGAAAATCACTTGTAACAAGATGGAGTCCTGTCAACACCACATATCATGGGTGAAAGAGGGAGGGGTTGATGGTATGCTGGATTAAATGTTCCACAACTGCATAGGAGCAGATAAGAGGACATTTCAAGTGCCATGCTTTGGTTCACTCAGTGCCCACTCAAAAGAGATCTGTAGTGAGATGGACTGAAAATGTACATTTGTTATCATTTGAATGTGCCATACACACACATATGCGTTTGAGCATAGCACTGGCAAGGAAGTATGCTAGTCCTCTGCTTAAAGATTTTGCTGTACAAATGGCAAAAAAATCTGGCCGTCATTACGAGTTTGGCGGATGGAAAACTCCGTCCGCCAAACTCTTGACAGGGTGTTCGCCGTGACCTCCCTGCCGTAGTTATTATGGGTTTCCTGCTAGGTCGGCAGTCAGAAACCTAAGTTTCTGCCCGCTGGCCTAGCTGGAAACAGGCTACAGCATTGTCTATGGCTCGTAATCCAGCTGGCGGCAATGCTGTCGCCTGCAGGATGCGCCAGCACCCTCGCAATGTTCACTGTCTGTGCTTTTTGATCCCTAATAATTCTCTACTAAGCTCAATGACACTGCTGGTGTATTATAATAACAGTAACACCAACTTGTTTTTAGTACTTCATTGCCCACTAATAACAGGGGTTATTAGTCAATTTAATAATGCACATTGGTACTAGGCATTTTTTAAATAAATTAAAAACCAAGGTTTGTACCGGGCATTGTGTGATAATTTTAATGAAAGCCTACATAGTTTTAGGGTTTCTCTAATAGCACTATGATTCATGATGTTTTAGCTGCCCTACGCACACTGATGGTAAATAACGCTTAAAATATATCATAATGAATGGAGTCAAGAGTTCTGAACTATCTTTAAAGGTTTTGTAGATGCGTAGTGCAATCATTGGGGTTTATGTTCTTAACATTTTCTCACAGTACCAGCGATAACTTCAAATTAGAATCTGCTTGGAAACCTACCAAGAGGGTTGGACTGTGGACGTCCGATTTTGTATGTCGGTTCATAAATGTTTTCATGAAAGCGTATTCAGTAACACACAATATTGGGGCCTACCGGCGAATGAAGCAAAAATTAACATTGCTAAAAAATTAGCCCTTTTTGATGACATTGTGTACTATATCAGTGTTAGGCGATTGACCCGCTACATTTGTTTGACAATATTCTTTTTGACTGAATTGATGAGAAGCTTGGGGTAAACTGTTTTTACTTTAGGATGTCAGAATAAGATCTGCTGTTTTTGGGTACTGCATATAATGCATTTAAATGATTAAGAGACTCATTGAAAAGAAGTAATGGTGCACAAGAGTAAAATGAATGAGAGTTGAAGAGGTACATTAGTCTTGAGGTTTGCTTAATCTAACAGAAATAGCTTGCATTATTGTTCCTATGCTGCTTATAATCATACCTGATGACATTTCAGTGATTTTGTTATTGTGTATATCTCAACCTTAATATCTCTAAGATAACTTGCCTCAGTTAATTTTTGCCACTTTTTATTCATTTATTTTTAAGTTTGCAAAGCCTTGTAAAAGCATAGTGATGCATTCATATTGACACCAAATTACAAAAGGAATGGATCCAAATCAATTTATAGAGCATGACTTCTCACCCTGAGGGGTATCCTCGCGCTTAGAGTAGTGGCTGCGAGCTAGATGGCTATTGCTCAAAGAGCCATTTTTTTGTTTTCTCCTTAATTCAATGAGGGTGTGTTTGGTCTGCAGGGGAGTGGGTAGGTTGTTCCAGTTCTTGGCGATGAGCTAAGAGAAGGTGGGAGGTGTCCAGTAGGCTGTATTTTTCCTGGTGTTCAGAGAGCTGTCTGATGGCTTTTTCTAGGATTTTGGCAGGGAATGGGAGCAGTGAGATGGGGTGATCATTTTATAGTTCACACGGGTCTGCAATTGGTTTCTTGAGGAGTAGCTTAACTTCTTCTTTCCAGACTTTGGAAATGGTGGGTGTTCTGATGGATGTGTTGATAATGGAAGTGAGGATGTATCTGATTTCGCTCTGGCCCAGTTTGAAGATGTGATGGGGCAAGGGTTCTGTTACAATCTGTGTCTTTCATGTCACATACATTTTAAGTTGGTCCTGTAGTTTTTTGTATAGTGAAGTGCAAAAAACTAACAGGGATATTTTGTACACTCACCAACAAAAGTGATTTTATGAACATTGTGACCTGTCTGCGACAGTTGTGGAATAAACTGAAATTCATACCTCAACCAGACCCATAGGGCTAGCCTAGCCATCACTCCTCTGAGATAGATATTTTCTAGCTCTGTGTCTTCCATGTATAGCAGAATGAGATATGATATATTCTTTAGCATTTTTCATTCAGTTGAAGATTTAGTCATGTCCAGCTCAGTCAAAAGCAGCCTGTAGTTGTCGACTGGCTAAATGAAACGTTGGACTGCAACAGACATTGGGCCTCATTACAACATTGGCGGTATTGACCGCCTACCCCCACGGCGACGGGTGCCAACATAGCTACCAGCAGTCAACGCGTATTATGACGGCCGACGGTATTCGCCAGAATTCTGGAGGAACACCGCCGACAGTCATGGCGTCAGATGGTGGTAAGGCGATGCTGCTGACAGCAGCACCGCCACGCCAGAAAAACACCACCAACCGTACCATGAGCAATTAAACGGCCTGGCAGTGTTTTGCTGGCGGACGCTGTTGCTGACAGCAGCGCCGCGGACCGTCTCGAGCCGGAGGACCCCCTGCAAGCAGGTAAGTCGGGTTCTCCGACCGGAGAGGGGGGTGAGGGGTGTTGTGTGTATGTGGGGGGGGGGGGTGTATGTTTTGGGATGCGTGCATGTGGGTGTGAGTCGCGTTGGATGCATGTGTGAATGAGTGATTGTGAGTGTTGTGTGTTGTGGACAAGCTGTTGGTGTGTGCTGTGTGTAGGTATGTATGTGTGCATATGTATGTGTGCATGAGTGGGTGGTGGTGGGTATGCATGTGTGCATGTGTGTATATGTGTGCACGTGTGGGTGTGTATATGTGCGGGGCAGGAGCGGGTGGGGGAGGGTGGTGGAGGACTCTAGGGAGGAGGCGGGTTTTTGTGGCGGTAAGTTTGGCACGAAGACCATGGTGGTAGGCAGGGTCGTAATCCCGAGGGTGAGAATGTGACAGCCGCCGGGCTGGAGACCGAAGTCTCCAGCCCAACGGCCATTACCACCCTGGTGGTCGGTGTGTTAAAGTGGCGGTATTGGATGGCCGTAACCGCCAGGGTCCAAATCCCATTTTTTTTTGCGCCACTTTATCACCGACCGCCAGGGTTGTAATGAGGGCCGTTGTGTCTAAAAGAGTGAGTGCTATGGTTTTTGCTTTGCTGTGTTAATACTATATAGAGGCTGATGGAAGCTGCTGTCCAATGGTTGCATGCATCTTTAGAACACACACAATAAAGAAGTGCTATGATCATGTTGGATATATGAAATAGAATGCAAAGTTAATTTAGTCGGGTTCTCTGACCGGAGAGGGGGGTGAGGGGTGTTGTGTGTATGTGGGGGGGGGGGTGTGTGTGTGTATGTTTTGGGATGCGTGCATGTGGGTGTGAGTCGCGTTGGATGCATGTGTGAATGAGTGATTGTGAGTGTTGTGTGTTGTGGACAAGCTGTTGGTGTGTGCTGTGTGTAGGTATGTATGTGTGCATGAGTGGGTGGTGGTGGGTATGCGTGTGTGCATGTGTGTATATGTGTGCATGTGTGGGTGTGTATATGTGCGGGCTGGAGCGGGTGGGGGAGGGTGGTGGAGGACTCTGGGGAGGAGGCGGGTTTTTGTGGCGGTAAGTTTGGCACGAAGACCATGGTGGTAGGCAGGGTCGTAATCCCGAGGGTGAGAATGTGACGGCCGCCGGGCTGGAGACCGAAGTCTCCAGCCCAACGGCCATTACCACCCCATTTTTTTTTGCATCACTTTATCACCGACCGCCAGGGTTGTAATGAGGGCCGTTGTGTCTAAAAGAGTGAGTGCTATGGTTTTTGCTTTGCTGTGTTAATACTATATAGAGGCTGATGGAAGCTGCTGTCCAATGGTTGCATGCATCTTTAGAACACACACAATAAAGAAGTGCTATGATCATGTTGGATATATGAAATAGAATGCAAAGTTAATTTAGGAAACCACTTTAAACTTGTGATAAAAGCTAGGAGACCAAATTTAAATAAGATAGAATGATGGGGATTTTGAGAAGTAATTCATATTTGTGTACAAATGACAAAGACCGATCACAGAGCCCTAGTTAAAATTGTCAGTCTGCAAATTTCTCCATCAGACGTTCTCTTGCATTGCATTTATTCTTTCCTTTACGGTTCTACTGGTATCATTTTTGTCTGTTTAACTTTATATCCTGTCATTTTTATTTAATTTATTTTGGTTAAACGCATCTCATGAAGATTCCAAATTTCAACAATATTGTCTCTCAAAACGTTGTACACGGGGGAAGAAAAATGTACCAAAAACATATAATTGCAAAATTAGCCTAATCATTCAGGCCCCCTTAATACTTCTAATTAATGCAGCCTTAAATTGTCCCTTACCCTTAGTGGTATATTAAAGTGTGTCATTTTATTGACCCTGTTGTATGGCCACAATATATTTTCTTCCTGATTTGACACCCTTTTTCTATCTTAAATAACTAAGATGTTCACTTGATATGTGGCATGAATATTATTTTGGCATTTGTATTATTTTGTAAACAATAATAGGTTCAATTGGTTTCTTATTAGATAATCAGTAATCACCAATATAACCAAAGTAACTAAAAGGTATAATATTTGCATGCGCTGGGACACTAGCACAGGCTCCCCACAATCCTGGCGCAGCTTGCATGCTAAACATAGCATGTAAGCAGCGTCAGGATCAGTCTGAGCGGCTCGGTGTGCCGTTCAAACACAAGCCTGGGGTCTGTGCTGTTTCTCCAGCCCAGCTGTGTGTACAACCAGGTTGGAGAAACCTAAGTGTGCATGTGTGTTTGGCAGCCTTAAAAGGCTGGCCGAACACACATGTGCACTTAGGTGCACTCTTCCCCCGCCCCCCCACCTCCCATTGCCCCACCCTGAACACACTGCTGGCTGAGTCAGCAGATGAAAGATAAAATGATAATTAAATATTGTTATATCTTTCATCTCCTGGCTTAGTCAGGGGGGCGATGCTCCTTCTCCATTGCGAAGGAGCCTCCCCTGCAGCAAATTGCTATACATATGTACCTATAACAATACTGATTCATTGTTTCTAGTTGCTTGATCTGTGATGAATTATTTTAATCTCTAAATTGTTGATACTTGAAACTACTGATGCAGAATCTCTGGTTACGGAGTGTGAGCTATGGTGCATTGGGAAACGGCTGGCGTAAAGAGTGGCTTTAGAGTATGTGATGCAGCCCTATTTTTATTACTGGTGATAATCTCCTCAATTCACAGGTTTGCGGTGGCACAGCTTTTTAGGGATTGCTCACAAATGTGTGATAATAACTTTGTTAATACCTTGTCAATTTCCCGTGATACTGTTGAGGTCACAGTGTTCAGATTTACGCATTTGCAATCCTTTTTTCCTTTGCTTGGTCTGGCGTAGTTCTTACTGTAGATCGTTCTCATACAATATCTCTAAATGAACTTGATCAATACGAGCCCATTAACTTTTCTGCATTGCTGAACACTGAATCATAGAAGTCATTAAGGGGGTTTGCCTCTGAACAGGTCCTGCATATTATTTATTCATTGCTACTCTACAGTACCTTTCAATTTATGAATCGCTCTTAAACCACCCTTCTTTTTCTCCATGCCTGTTCAAATTTTAATGCTCGGTCATTGGTGTGGAGTCCTGCAAATGTTCTGTTCTGCTCTGCTCTATCGTGCTGTGGCTCCTTCACTCACTTTATTTGATACTCAGTTGTTCTCACTCGTTCTCTCTCTCTGACGCACCCACATACTCTCTCTCTCTCTCTCTCTCTCTCTCAGCTGATCCATCTCCTTTCTATGACTCTTTCACTCTGGTTCTTTTCTCTCCTTCCCATTCTCTGTTTTCTCTCTCACTTTCGTTCTCTTTTCGCCTTCCTTTTCGCTGTCTCCTCTCGCTTTGTGTTTAGCTTGTCCACTGTCCTTCCTACTGTTTTGCTTGCTCTCTCTTATTGTATCTCTCCTTTTCGTGCATAACTTGAGGCTTGATTTCCTTTCCTTCTCAGCTTAAAGGCATAGCTGCTCTTCTTGTGCATATTTTCTTTCACCTCTGCGTAACTTTCTTCTTTTGAATTTTTATACTGTTTCCTGTTTATGACCCAGCCCTGTGACTCAAAGATAAAGTGATAAAGGAGAAGTTAAGGTGAATATATTGAACCAGTGTGCCTGGTTTCTGAAATAATTAGATAGATTGAAAGACTTTATTCGTATGAAATAATTCAACCCTTAAATTACATAAACAACAATAAATAGACCATAATATCAATAGAACAATAAAATAACAATAATAAAAAATAATAAGTATATGATTTATTAGTTTATGAGTAATAAAAAACGTCTTCTAAAATGTGCGTAAAAAACACAGAATAATGTAAAATGGGACAAGGTCTGCAGGGACACCCCGTCACAGGGACGCGGTCTGATAGATTTTTCACCATACTGACCTAACGGAAAGCAGAGATTATTTCTGATGATCCCCAAACGAATCGAGTAATAAGAGTCCTTTCCCTCAGGTAATTTATTACTAGGAGATAGGGCTCAGGACCCACCCCCATCTTTAACATAATAAAATCCCTGACCGATTGTTTCCCTAGTTCCTTCCCCTCTCTTTCAGCCCTCTGAATTCTTAAGAAATTCTCCTTCACCCAATTTTTATCCTGGCTAGTCAGACCCTCTGGAGAGTAAAACAAATCCGTCCTCCCCAACTCATGTGCTACCTTTCTTATATACATCAGCCAGGGAATGCCTTTTAGATTATCGCAGGCCAGACAGTCACTTAAAATCTCTCTATTAAAAATAGCAAATTCATTTCTCCAAATCGAAATCCATAACAAAAGGGGAGCCAACTGAATAGTATCTAGCACACACTCAAGATCTAGTTCTAGATGTAAGCAAAAACCAGAGGTATTTTGACCAACACCCAATAGTCTTCTACAAAAACGATTTTCTTCAATAATGGGCACTGGGGTGTCCATATACCCCCAGAGTGCTGCACCATACAACAGGACAGGGAGACATTTTCGCCTATAGATTTCAAGCAGAGGCTTAATGGGTTTGCTTCCTACTCTTACAGCAAAATCAAAAGTGGCACCAACTGAGGCATGGAAGAGCATACTCCTTCTAGCAATAGAGGGTTTCCATGAACCTTTGTCATTAAAAATTACCCCTAAGTATGGGAATTCATTGATCCTACTAATAGTTTGATCATCAACCTTTAGCTCCCCAACCCTGCTCAAAGGTTTACCACATACCATAAAATGCGATTTCTTATAATTTATCTCTAGGCCCAAGCCTGACATATAAAATGCGTAGGCTCTAACAACTTTACGGAGACCATTCATGGTGCGGGCCATAAGGACCGCATCATCCGCATACGTCAACACCAGGACACTAGTGGCATTCACCTTTAGATAGATATGACATACACCCCTCTACAGGCCTTTTGATAAGCTCTTCATAGAAGCTTTACTGGAGTGACATTTTCCAGCACAAGTGGATGGGAAAACTGCTGACAATGTAGTTGACGAGCTGAGGAAGTCCACTTCTTAACACTAGGGAAGCCTAGAAGTGTAGTGGGAGGTCTCCACTTTACTGCTAAAGATGGGCACAGTAAAGAAGGGGCGGGGCCGCCTTTAGCTAAAAGAACTCAGACCTAAGGGCAGTTCATGATTAATGCAAACCTCAGAAGGCTGTGTATGAAAGAGAGCAGCCATGCCAAGTACCACACATCAGGCGTTAGTCTAACACATTTCAGTGTGGTAGTCTGCATCAGCGTACTGAAATGAAAACTCACGTATTATAGCACCTCCTCAGCTGTCAAGCGGATCGCTGCTCTAATGCACATGCTCAACTGAGCTGCAGTGGCTGAGCGCTCAGAGCGTTGGCTGCTCCCGGCAGGCTGCTACAATGTATCTAAGTTAGAAAAAGAGAAACCCCTCTGCCCCCCTGCCGGGCCCAGCGCTTGGCTGACTCTCACCCATGGTCTCTGCTGTGCTCGGCGGCTAGCTGTGGCGGGAAACCCAGGCTGAGCTGCTTTGCTCACCTCACACTGCTGCATGGCTGGCAAGATTAAGGATGGAATCCAATTGATTGGTCGCAGGATCAGAGCCCCTCCGCACAGCACCGCAGCATGCCGCCAGAGTGGCTGGCTATTCACTCGGACTCACAGAGGCAGGCCGCATGCACCATCGCAAGTGGGACTCAGCCCCAGGCAGCTGAGCTGCCAGTATGCCACGAGGATCCAGGCATGTGAGAGCTGTTGCTGGTGTTTCATTAAACTGGCTTAAACAACCATATGAACAAATTAAAAGTGAAATTTTTCTGTGGCTGCCTGTGTGTGCACTGCCATGATCATGTTAAATAGCTTGATAATGTTTAATGCAAAGTACAGGTTCTGTGACTCCCTGTGCCACATACCGAGCCATGGATCATGTGCACGTCACAACTCAGCGACTCATAACATGTACTTATAGGGCGGTCGCAAGGCCGCTTTATTGATTTCAACGATGTGTCTTCTTTAATTTTGAAATTATAAACTCACTTAGTCAGCCAGGCCCTGCGGCCGCGCTGTGAACTAGAGCTAAATAATGTGTGTGCCTCAGTCAGCCTCTCCTGACTCAAGGCTTGGCCCCTCCTCACCCCCCAATATTGTTGCTAGCTCTTATGCACAAGTTTTGTTGGGCCGGTTGACATCTTCTTAGGGTTTCTCCTCGCTCAAATGGGTGTAATTTCTGATATTTGTATATTTCCCTTGTCTTCATTGCTTGATATTGCTCCTGAGAAAGAGTCACTCATAGTTGCTGAAATGCCAGTCAGAATTACACTGAAATTATGAAAATGTCACATATAGCAATCTGAAACCTTGACAGCTATGAGAGAGGGCCTCACATGCAATAGATGCAGAGGTCGGTGGCCATACAGTGGTCTCCACTTGATTACTGATGGCAAAGTAAGGCATCATCAGCAGGCCTAGAACCAGGAGCTTTCTGGGTGTAGACGCACCCTAACTAGAGGTGCAGTGGCCTCGCAGATGCAGAACAGTGAGACCACGTCTTTTTGGCATTCCACCCAGTCGCCCAGTATTCTGGATCTGGCTGCGCAATATCACTCTGGAGATTATGTTGAGTGCTACTTCTTGTGACACTAGCAAGAACTAATTCACAGCGAGAGCCTGCGAAGCACACAGAGATGGGTTTAAAGCCAATTCTTGTAGGATATGGGGAGGAAACAAAAGTCAGGCTCCAAGAGCAGCAGCCATGTGGTGAGGACCAGGGAGCACAAGCAGGGGTGAGCTTGACAGAGAAGAACTACGCTCTACGTACAAATAGGACCAAATACCACCATTAACTCTTCCAGAACAGTCTTAGAGGCTAAATTTGAACAAGTCTCCCTTGGAGTGCTATGGGATGAACATTGACGGCTGGTAGATAATGTCAAGCCCCAGTTAAGAGGCACTAGGAGTCCTGCACCCATAAGTTATGGTATGTTATTTTATATTAATTTGTATAGCTCTCTAATCACCCAAGGGGGTATTCAGGTGCTTGGACATGTGTGTGGTCCCCAAGGTGCTTATATAAAGAGCCAGGTCTTCAGCTTTTTCCGGAAACCAAGAAGTGAGGAGGCTCTTATGTGTTGAGGGAGGTCGTTCCATGTCTTGGGTGCAATATAGGAGAAGGAACGACCTCCAGTTTTGTTTTGCCGATACAGGAAATGTGTGCAACTGGGAGTGAGGCAGAGCATAGGTTTCTGGTGGGTTGGTGAAAGTGCATGCAGCTGTTCAGGTATTCTGGTCCTCTGTTGTGTAGGGCTTTGTATGTGTGCATGAGAAGTTTGAATTAGCTGTGCTTGTGAATGGGGAACCAGTGAAGCTTCTTGAGTATGGTGTGATGTGTGTGCGGCGTGGGAGTTTGAGAATGATTCTTGCAGCGGTAGTCTGGATGGTCTAGAGTCTATGTAGGAGTTCGTTGGAGATTCCTTCATAGAGAGTGTTGCCGCAGTCCTGCCTGCTGGTAATGAGTGCTTGTGTAACGGTCCTTCTGGTGTTCTGAGGCAACCATTTGAAGATCTTTTGTAGCATGTGTAGACTATGGAAGTAGGAAGTACACAGTGTTGACTTGAGCCGTCAAGTTTAGCTTGTCATTTAGGATGATCCCTAGATTTATTGCATGAATTTTGGGTGTTGGTCCTAGTTCTGACGGCCACTAGGTGGAGTCCCAATGTGGAGATCTTTTTGTTGAAGACCAGTAGATTCATCTTGTCAGAGTTGAGCTGCAGGCAGTTGGTTTGCATCCAGTCTGCTACCATGGTCATGCAGTTGGTAACGTTTGTCCTGGTTGTCTTGACTATCAGGAAGAGGAAGAGTTGGATGTCATTGGCACAGGAGATTACGGTGATATCTTGTGTTTGGATGATGTTAGTGAGCAGTGTCATGTATATGTTGAAAAGGGTGGGGCTGAGGGATGATCCCTATGCGTCTCAGCATATCAATCTTTTTGTAATTGATGTGAAGGGTGACAGCCTGACTTCTCTGTTTCTTACCCTGAGGAGTGAACACATCGATTTGAGAGCAGATCCTTATATGCCAATCTCGTGGGGGTCTTCTGATGAAGATGTTATGGGAGACAGTGTCGAAGAGAGGTCAAGCAGGATGAGGGCTGCTGTTTTCCTTAGTCCAAAATGATTTGAATGCCATCCATGGCGGCGATGCGTGTTGTTTCAGTGTTTTTTTTTTTCTGATTACTGATTGAGTGTTGTCTAGAAGATGGTGAAATTTGTGGAGGTTGTGAGTTGCTTGTTGACGGCCTTCTCAATCACTTTGACTGTATAGGTGAGAAGGGAGATGAGTCAGAAGTTGCTCAGTTGATTCAGGTTGGCTGCGGGCTTGAGGAAGACAGTGATTTTCGAAAATTTCCATTCATCCAGGAAAGTGGCAGACATGATGGATGTGTTGATGATGTGGTTCTTGGTGGTGGTGATCGGTGATGTTCCTAGGTTGTAGATTTAATGGGGGCACGGGTCTGTTGGGGCCCCTGAGTGGATGGTCCGCATGACTCCCGTTGTATCATTTGTGGTAAGGGTTGTCCATACGGTCATGCTGTCTACTAGAGGTTTTTTTGGTGTCTCTTATTTGCTAGTGATAGTTCCTGAGTGCAGCCTTGTAGGTAGGTCTGTCGATTGTGTTGTGGCGGTCTCTCCATTTCCTTTCTAGTTGTTTACAGTGTTGTTTGGTGTCTCATAGGTCTTCTGTGTGCTTGCTGGCCTGCTTGTTTGATCTACTATGCTTGTTGTGTTTGAAGGGTGCAAAGGAGTTTGTGCAGTTCTTGATCCAGTTGTTGATGTCCTTGTTGAGATTGTCTGTGGGGTAGCTTGATCCATGCTGAGGGAGCTGAGCCAGTCTGCTTATGTGATTTATCTCCCCAGCTGCGGCATGGTATACTGAACCTGGTAGGGGTGTCAACTTGAGGTGTTTTGATTTGGAGGTGGTTGATGAAGTGGTCGGCCCATGTGAGTGCTGTGGTGTGGTTGTATTTGATGCTGTTGCTTGTGGTGAAAATGAGGTCCAGAGTGTCATGCAGTGTATGCTGGTTCTGGGGCGAGCTGGGTGAGTCAGATGTTGCACAAGCTTTGGCGGAGTGCTGTGGAGCAGAGGTCGTTTCGGTCTTCCAAGTGAAAGTTGAGATCACCAAGAAGAATGTAGAGTCAGGAGTAGATGGTTGAGCGGATCGACAAAGTTGGTAATGAGGTTGCTAAAGGTAGTTTGTAGTCCAGGTGGTCAGTAGTCAGGGGGACAGTTGAGGATGAAGTTTTCAGAGATTTTGAGTTTGAAGTGCAGGTGTTCCATGAATGAGACGGTGTTCTCTGTAGATGTGGTGCATTTGATAGATTCCTTGTAGATGATACAAGCACTCCTCCTGACTTGTGAAGGTGGTACTTTCAAGTGATCTTGTTGCCCTTTGGGATTGCAATAGTGATGTCGGGAGCCAATGAGGGATTGAGCCAGGTCTCTGTGCTCAAGAGTATGACTGGTGCATTGCTCCTCAGCAGGTCCTGTATTTCGCTTGTGTGTTTGGTGAATGTGTTTTGAGAAACATGCATGTGGGGGAGTGTTGACATGCAGGTTTAATGTGGCATGTGTTGTACAGTGGGGGTGTATGTGTTGGTGCTTGTCTGGCATGTGTGTTAGGAGGGTGTATTGTAGGTGTAAACATTTGCATGCGGGGTATGTGAAGGTGGCTGCTGGAGAACCGACAATGGGTGCAATTGAAAGCTCCTTCTGTGATGTGAGGCGTGACATGACAGCAGTTAGGGTAATGGCAGTGACCTAAGGAGTGCTGCAGAGTATCCTTGGGCGGTGTCAAAACAGGGTTCCTGGCTCTAGTCGTGGTCCAGGAACAGACGGGCTTGCCTTTTGTGCCAGCAGCGTGTCCACTGTGCATCTGTGTTGCAGCTGTCATTAAGTAGGTCTTGGGAGTGGGGAGCTGTGCAGGGTGCATCAGTGTCATTTCCTGTGCTGATGAATATGTGGATCCTCTGCAGCAACAGATGCTTATTCTCACGGCCAGAGTAGCGTCTCTGGATCAGAAAACAGAGGATGAAGAAGGCCTCAACAGGTAAAATAATATCCATGTTGTGGGCCTCCCAGAGTGAGTGAAGGGTAATGCCCTGATTGACGACATAGAAAAGTGGCATTCTACACTGATGGTTGTGCTGCAAGGTTTGTCTGTATTCTTTGCAGTGGAACAAGCGCAGGGAGTACCAGATAGACTTTCCCTTCCTGGTGGACAGCCCCGATCTGTGGTGGCATGGTTGCTCTGTTACTGAGATAGAAGCCTGATCCTCCAGTGTGTGCTGGCTCAGGGGTGATTCCAAACAGAGAACAGTCAAGTGGCAATATTCCCGGATTATGCACAAGTAGTACAGCAGAAGAGAGTATTGTTTACAGAGATAAAGGAGGTGATGTGAGCAGCTGTAATCAAATATATGTTAATATATACAGCCAGAATAAGGTGATAGCCAACAACTGCGCATTGTTTTTGATGACCCCAAGCCCCCTCCCACTGCCAAGAGGGAATACTTCAGATACCTTCTTAAACAGCTCAGTTTTTGATACATTGCTGGGCAAGATGAGGGAGACACCACATTTCACACCCATGACTTATAACATTTTGGCCAGCTGCAGTTAAAGAAGGGTAGAGAACTGGGATGGGTACTATAGTTTGGTATGCCTGAAGGAGATTTTAATGCAACTTAAAGGTCCCTCGTGTTTTAACACACTGGATCTATGGGGCAATGGTGGGAGAAAGGATGTAAATACGCTGGCTGCCACCCCCTCAACCTTTCATTTGTGGACCTGCCATTGGAGTTTGAAGTGAATCTTGTTCTCAAGTTTGGTTTCTTGGGCAGCTAACCATTACCACTCTGAGCTGCGGTGTAGGAGCTTTTAGTACACTTACTCAGCCTAGGGCTTTCAAGACAAACTACCATATAGTTCTTCTAGGAGAGGGAGGTAATGGAAAGTGTAGGCATGCAGTATGCGGTTTAAGGTTTTGCGACTGCCGTGAGGACAACAGCACAATTTGCGTCAATTGTTACTGACTGTTCATATATGATATGGCACAATACGTAAATAGATACACATTCCTTACATGGAACTTGAAGGGCATGGGTACATTGACTAAGATATATAGGCCCTCATTATGACCCTGGAGGTCGGCGGTAATATAGTGGAAAGTACTGCCAACAGACTGGCAGTACTTTCCACCATATTATGACATTGGCGGTTTGGCTTCAGCCAAACCGCCAATGTATCACACCGACCGCCACAGTGGTAATATCCGCCGGGCTGGAGATATCACTCTCCAGCCCAGCGGCCGTCACTGTACCACCTGCGGGATAATGACCCTGCCTACCGCCATGGTTTCAGTGGCTTCCTTACCACCACGAAAACCATGGCGGTAGGCACTATCAGTGACAGGGAATCCCTTCCCTGTCACTGATAGAGGTCTTCCCCACCTCCACCCCCCTCTCCAGATACCCCCGTGCCCACTTCCTCTCCAAACCATCCCTATATTCATGCCCCCTTCACACACACACACATGCATACACACACCCATTCCCACATGCATCCACGCATGCATACATCCATTCACACACACATCTGCACACACATTAATACATATGCGCAGACACGCATTCACAGAACACAACATACACGCACTCAGACCTCCGTACATGCTGCACACACATTCAACACGAAACACACATACACGCACGCACAAACACCACACTCACAAACACCACACACACACACACACACACACACACACACACAGCACCCCCAACCCTCCTCCCCTGTCGAAGCACCCACTTACTTGTGTTCAGGGGGTCCTCCGGCAGGAGATGAGACGTGACGAGCAGAACACCGCCAAGCCATATAATGGGCCATAATATGGCTGGCGGCGGTCTACTGGCGTGGCGTTGCTGGTGACAGCAGCACCACCTTACCGCCATCCACTGGCATGGCCACAGCCTGATTTCCGCCGTTCTTCTGGCGGAAATCCGGTTGTGATTATAATACGGTAGATGGCTGGTAGCCGCTGCAACGGTCTTTTGGCAGCCGTTGCGGCGGCGGTAGGCGGTTTTTACCGCCAATGTCATAATGAGGGCCATAATGTCTTGGCATACCTCAAGCGGCGGGAATAGCTAATTTAAAAAGGAGGTGGAGGGGTCATATGTTCGCCACAGGTTTCTCATCATATGCCTCAGACTCCCTAATACAGATTCGGCCAGGAGTACTGTTTGAACTCGAAGGTGTACACATAGATAAAAAGGGCAGATATGTAATATTAGTGGGGATACTGGATGAGACCCGGAAGACAACGTGTAGTATCTTTGTTCCAAATACAGGACAGATCCCATTTTTTACCACTCTTGCTTCTGCCTTTTCTGTGGGGGCCCGAGCACCATGGATTCTAGAGGGGATTATAACTTTGCAGTAGATATTTGTATAGAACTGTCGTAGTTTGGACTCTTGCCCTGGGCAAGACTGCTGGTTTAAGGATAACAGTACTTATCAATGTAGGTGACTATGCCTGTCCTACAACAAGTCACAACTGTAGTCCCATCCCTTCCGGCTCACTAGCAGTACCTCACCAACAACCCAAACAGTTAAAGGTGATTTGTGGCAGCCTTTACGCATGGACTCAGAAGTATGACTTCTCAGGGAATGTCGTGGTTAAACGGAGATGACCCCTTTCTCACAGATATATTATATCTCAACCAAACACAGGCAATAACAAAGATGCAGTAATGTTTCAATAGTTTTTATTCAACATAATGCGGTAAATCGTAGTGGCTGCAATGATTAGGATAATGAGCAGTACAAGAGATAGAATTGTAAAGACGATGGTCACGAGTATGAAGGCCCCCACCATCTTGTATTAGCATAGGAAGACATAAGGCGTATCATATGTGCGTGTACCCTATCATAATAGGCCTAATCTTCTAGCTAGAGGAGAGCTGGGTATGTTAAACCTAATCTGCCAATGCCATGTCCCTGGAAGGAGCCCCCAACCCTGGTTACCTTGAATGAGGTCTCGAGCTCAGACTTCGGCAGAATACGAAGTCACGGTCAAGGCGACATACAGCATCGATAGCAGTGTTGGTATCTGGTCGGAATCCCTCTGATTATCTGTCTAAGGTGTGATGCATTTATACAGATCTACTTGGACCCCTGACGTAGGTTGTTCTAAAACAATAGAATACCCTGCATGCTTGGGACGGTAATTTCTAATGTGACCCCCTATAGTTTGTTTGTGTTTGTTGCATGAGTTGACGCCTTAGCGAGGTGACACTGATTACATAAATCTAAACAAAAAGGCCTAACTATAAACAGGGCAGCCATCTTAGAAGATTTAATTAAATAAATGGTCTAAGACAGAGCAAGCTAAGTAGGTTAAAAGTCACTAGGTGACGGGGGCACAAGTCTGCAAGCCAAAAGCTAAACTAACTCCCGTTATCCCATTAAAACAAACTAGGATTCACTACAGAACGTTCTCCACTTTACTCCTCCAACCCCCCAGACTGGCAGACTCACCTGTAATTAGACTAGCATAAGAGTTCACCTCTTGACTGAATTTTGGGTTTGGGAGATGATTGAAGGCTCTGAAATGCCAACCGTAGCGAGTACACCTTCTACTCCCCAGTATATGCATTCCATGTTGGTTTGGATAGGATGCTGTGCGGATAAGATGCAGTGCTTTTATTGATTAATTGATAAAGTTTGTGAGTTGGAGTATCCTTGCCATACACTCTTGGACTACAAACAGTTGCCATTCTCTATCCAGTGTGGACAGAGAATAGCTCCAGTACCTACATGGAAACTGCTATTACAGGTTTTACAGGACCCCATATCTAAAGATACGCTGGAGGAGGCCATATAGGAATATTTCAGTAATAATTGGCACACCACAAATTGTGCTAGCACTGATTGGGAAGCTTTTAAAGTGGTGGTACAAGACCATTGTTTAAGTCAAGCCACAGGGATTATGAAGTCACTGGAGAAAGAGCTTGCATCCTTGGAAGAGAGTACCAGCAGATTAGAGGGCGACATTGCCATGTTGGAGCATGCAGGCAGACTCTCCTGGCGGAAAGAGAGAAGCACACTGGTGTACTGGATCTTATGTACCAAGAGTATTTAACGCCGAACCATGTTGAGGGAGGTAAGGGAGGCAGATCCCTATTCTGGCTTCTACAGCCTGAATGCAAATGGGCTCCCATCACTAAAATCAGAACCCATTCTGTGTTGGGGGGTGGGGTCTTGAGCATACCCAGCCTCATATACTTAAGGAATTCCTACAGCATTACAAGGCTATGTATGGTCCCCATGAGTAGGTCACAGAGGGAGGAATGTAGACTTTTCTGGATAGTGCTGTTTTGCCACGCATATCAGCGAAGGCTAAGGAAGAACTGGGGGTTGTGGGGACTTAAAGCTGAATCGGAAATAAAGGGAGCACTCAAAGATTTAGCATGGAATAAAACTATGGGTACAGGAGATGTACGTTCAATTCCTGCACCGCATTTGGTGCTGCTTTCCAAGGGAGTTTTTGAAGGGAGGCATGTTGCCGGCCACTATTAGAGAAGCGTTTGATAGTATCCATACCCAAGCTGGGAAGAGAATCCCTGGAAGTGTCCTCATATTGTCCCTTTTCATACTAAAACTGGATAAAAAAATTGTAAGAAAGGTATTAGTGGAGTGGCGTTGTCCATACATGGGCACTCCGATACACAGGCATTAGAATGGATTAATCCCCAAGAGGAACACATTCTTAAACAACAAAAAGCTCTTCTAGATCCTTGAGGAAGCAAATCCGGAACAATATCCTAAGGCAGTGATCTTATCAATCGACTTATAGAAAGCAACATCATTATTTATGTGCTGTGCTGAGGTGCATGACTCTAAGGGAAGGCTGGGACAAGTGGGTTGCAATGTCATATGCAGATACCGAAACAAGAATGTGGACAGGTCACTGTATATCCACGCCTACTGAAGTTCACAGGGGAACCAGGTAACTGTGTCCTCTGTCAACCTGTGGTCTTTGGGTTGGCAATAGAGCCCTTTGCTAACATAGTAAGGTTCGAAGGATGCAGTGTAGGAATCCCGCTGTTGGATGGAGAGCATACCATCTCACTTTATGCTGTTGATATGCCTTTGTACAGTGAGATGAGCATTTCTCAGGGTGCTCAGTTCCTGGTGACCTAGACAGGGTATGAAGCCGTTACACAAGCTGGACTTCAACATGTGCTTTTCCCATTTCCCCGGGCAGCCAACAAGCTTCCCCTCTGGTGACGCACCTAGCAGTGGAAACCTCTTTTATGTAGATAATTGGGTGATGAAGTATACTACAAGGATGAGGACACCTAGGAAGAGAATCTAAGGGGTACGCTACGCTCTTTGAAGGGTAACGTTGAGTTCTGCGGATCCTTGCAGTTCCCCATGATGGCAAGGATTGCAAGGATTGCGCTGTCCAAAATCATAATGCTTTTGCAAATGCTGTATTACTTCACAACCCTCCTGATCGGGAACTCTCGGTCCTGGTTCACGGCATTAGATATCTTATTAAGAGAGGTGAGCTGGGATGGCAGCAGACATAGTTTCACTACACATCCTACAACGCCCAATAGGAAGTGGAGGACTTGGGGCCTCCACTATGAATCATACATTGAGGTTGCCCAGTTACAATGGGTAGCTTGATGGGTGAGGGACAATGGGAGGGAGCCTTGAATGTACTGTTATGGGTGTAAAGTTGCAAGCATTCACTGTTCTAAACTTCTTGGGACAGCACTCCATTGCTGGAAGAGAGTGGTGCAGAGACATCCCAAAGAACTGCTTTATGCATCTGCACTTCCGCTCATTGGCTTTCCTACCACATGGGGTGAGTGTTTTACAACATGACCGATTACAGGACAGAAGCTGAAATCCACACATTTGGGGACCCCTATGATAATGGACAAGTTAGGGAATTCCAATCCTTAATTGCAGAGTTCAACTTCCCAGTATCCAAGTTTCTGGTAAATGGAGCACTGGTGCAATCTGGTGGGGGTATGTGGAGGGATAGTCAATGTGAACCACCAACAAACGAGTTCTTGCAGGTCTTACCCACATTTGAAAGTGGCCGTAGGTTCATTTTTTGTAAACATTTTTTATGGATTTTGCAAACATACAAAAAACAAAGGACACATGTATAGGATAATATCTGCCAGTAGATAGATAACCTAAGGACACCTAACCAAAACAGCACAGATTGCTAGCTAGAAATAATTAGGCTCCTAGGCTGATAGCCAGTCCATAGATGTGGGGCCAGTATAATTAAATATCAGCCAGCCTGGGACAACAGTAGGCCCCAAAGCGTTATTGAATTGTGTCCAAGTAAACAGCGCTAACTTAACTGGGACAGGTATGGGGATGAATATTGGGTTGGAGGTCATGGGAGGGGCTAGGATGAGGGTAATGGATATAGGAAAGAGAGAGTAGAGGGTTTGGGGCCCGACATTCAGTGTTTTAGTGTTAAGTCTAGTGGGAGGTGATAGTGATGTCTAGGCAGGTTCACTCTTTTTGAGAGTCCTCGTGGATAAGGTCAGTAGTGGTGGGACGTCCCATGGAGAAGAAATGAAGGAAGTCTCTTGATCGGTGCCCAGAAACTGTGATAAAAACTGTACTCAAAGTGGGGCTATGGCGTGGCGATGTAGGCCTCTGGCCTTCTCTCTATGCAGCGATGTAGCCTTGGCCTCCACCCAGTATGCTACCAAGAGTGCACCACTGTCTCTTTGCAAGCCACACTCTTAGAGGGGTTGCACTTTTCCAGCATGTTGTCTCAGCACATTTCGCCAGGACTAGGGCCAAATCAGTGAAGTGAGCCACTGTTTAGTATTTATTCTGGTGCTTATAGATAGCTATCACACCTAGTTCCCAAGTGTAGGATGTGGGCGGCCATCGAATTGGGTGAACAGAGGACAGTCCCATAAGACATGCCGGAGGTCAGCTACAGGAGCCAGACACCAGGCAGAAATTGTTAAGAAGATGCCGTAGATGCGCTGCGGTGAAAGTTATGCTCTATGTACTATATCAAATTTGGTTAAATGCAGCCTAGCTGTGCAAGATGCCTTGTGTGGCCCTCTGCCATTCCTTATCATGCAGGACAAAACCAAACTCCTTTTTCCTTGTATCCTGGGTGTTTGGAAGGGGAGCTGTGTAAATGTGACCATGGTCCTCGTGAGCAAGTTCACTAACCGTTTTCCCTTTCCCAAAGTGTGGGCACTGTCCACCAGGGCATTGATGGGTGATTCAGGATACTCCGCCCTCCACTTGACTCTCAGCAGATTGCAGAGAAGGCCATAATTGAGAACCTGTCCCTGGTGTAGTCCGTATTGCTCCACCAACTCCTCAAAAGAGAGGAGTTGGCCATTAGCAAAAAAGGTCACAAACGTTGACAAACCTGCTCCATCCCTAGCTCGAAAATCCTGTCTGTTGTGAGCCCTAGCACCCTCCAGAAGGCCTAACAGTGGGACAGAGGGAGCATAAAGAGGGGTTGTACACATGAACCAGTAACCTCTTCGAAGACACTGGAGCGCAACTTGCACCAAACGTGGGCGCGCTTGGGGAGACCTCGCTCCAGGGACCAGGAGGGCAAGGCATCAGTGCCTGCCAGGTCATGGCTTGCCAGCCATCATGCCAGCCATTACAACTGGGCCGTGAGAAAGTATAATTCAAAATAGGCTCCCTGGCCTACCGCCTCTCTTGGGAGTTAGAGCTTAGCAGTGGCTACCCTGCGTCTATTGTGATTCCAATTAAGCTCACTGAGCACTGGTGTAGATCACGGAGCAATGACTGGTGCTGGAATATTGGGAGAGTGGTGAAGTGGTAGAGCAGTATCACCATTTTCACTAAGGTTTTACACCCTGTTACAGAAAGGGAGAGCACTGTCCTAGTCAAGTTGTTCTCCAAGAGGTCAGGGTCTGTGTCGTAAACATTGAAGCCCAGATATCACAAGAAGTTGCCCTCCCACCATAAGGGCCCTCCACCTATAACCACTGTGACATGAGGTGTCTCTGGGTTCAGAGGGTACACACAAGCATTCGTCTAGCTCACTTGGTGCACCGAAAGGTCCCTGAAGGTGGACAAGAGGCTAAGCTAGAGAGAGGTCCATAGTGAGATTTTTAACATAAAAGAGGGCATCATCTGCATAGAGGGACACGATGTGGGTATGGTCTGCAGGGTGTTTACCCCACACACCTCCTGTAAGGTTGGCGTGGGTGACCAGTGGCTTCACTGCCAAGGCAAATGGCAGAAGGGACAGGGAACATCCCTGAAGAGTGCCCCTCCCACTGGAATAGCACGTGAGATGAGTCCTCCTGTACGGATCCGCACTGTAGGTGCAGCATATAGGAACCGGATGAACTTAATGGTCCGGTCCTTGAAGTCATAGCGGCTCAGGATTGCAAATAAGTAGCCCCATTCAGTAAGTCAAAGGCCTTCTCAAGGATGAGGACTGCTGCTTGGGGCCAGCTTGGCTGTGCCCCCTCCTGGCCTTGGAAATAGCACTTAATATTGAATGCTGTATTGCAGCATGGGACAAAGCTGCATTGATCACCATGGACCAAGCAAGATGAAACCTGTTGAATTCTAGTGGTCAAGATTTTTTGTTTAGAATCTTATAGCCTGTGTTTAAAATGGCAGTGGGGTGGTAAGAGGATGGGTATTGGGGGTTTGCTTGGCTTCAGCAGGGAGACCATTAGCACTTTGCTTGGGGTCTGTGGTAGGTGGCCCGACTCCAACATAGTCATATAATTTCACAAAGTGAGGGGCCACGGCTCACAGATACTACTTATGAAACTCAATTTTGCAGTAAGGGCTGGCAATGGGGCCTCAGCTGGAAATCACTGAATGCCCCCCACAGGAGCATTCTGGAGTGGTGAGTACAGCATGAATCAATAGGATACCAACACCTTGTGTGTTTCCCCCTGTGAATAAAGAATCACTTGGCCCACCTGCCAAAGTTGAGGTGTTGGGGACTGTCTGATCAGCCAGGCCAGCAGTCAGCCCGACTTATCTCCTTCTGTGTGGGATTTGGCAACGTATGCTTGATAGTCTAGGCATCTATCGAGTAGCTGTGTTACCCGTTCCCAGAGATTCGTCAAAGAGGGACGTCGTCCCTGGTCATCAGCCACTAGTTGCTCCATGGCTACGTACTCTTGCTCCACCTGGCTTAAGAAGTCCAGCAGGGTGCGACATTCTCCATAAGTGGTGCAGATACAGGTGCCTCCAAGTACAACCTTAAAAGATTCCTACTCTGTGACCGGGGAGGCGTCAACCCTTTATTGAGGGTAGAATAATCTACTATCTGATCTGAGATTGTAGCCCTGAGAATTGGGTCCGCCGGGGCTAAGGGTTGTAATTTCAAGTAGGGATGAGGTACGCCCCTACTGCAAAGAGCCCAAAGGGTCATATCATGGTTAGCTCCTCCAGTCCATGTCTACTAACAAACTAACAGCTATGAAGGACTATTAGGAAAGAGAGCTAGGGAGAGACATGAGAGACAAGGACTTGGAATTGGTACTGGCACATCTGCATAAAGTCTCTAGGAACACCAGGGTTAAATATATGGAATTTAACTGCCTCCAAGTTACTTGCCTCACACCCCACTAACTAAACATTATTGCAATGATAGACAATAAAAAATTTCCAAGATGTCAAGCAACAGATGCATATTTCATACACATACACATACACATGGCATAGAGTTGTGTGATACTAATAGAATTCTGGCAAGGAATAACAGCTGAACTAGAGAGAGAGTGAGATTGAAAAGGCCTCTTTACAGCAGAACGATTCCCTCTTAACCATAACCACACTCCCCTGACGTTTCTTTGGCGCTTGGTGTTGTGTCTGCGTCCTCTCCTCCTAATCAACGTGCAGACACCAGGTCCTGTTACAATTTTCATGTTTTTCCCTTTCTAGGGACCCCCTTTTCTGAGCAATGTATGTTGATTATTTATATGACTCAAATACAGAACACACATCTATTGATATCATTTTCCATTACAACGTGATAATCAAGTCTGCTTAAAAATATTTGAAGCATTTGATATGCTTGGTGTAAATAATTGCTTTTGTGATATGAACAAGGTTTCATGGCAGTTGATAATCTCATTTCTTTATTATTCTTATTGTAAAGGGCACAATTGTACAGAATAAAAATAAAAATAAGTAAAAGCTTACCTGGGCCATTTTCTGCTGTCTGTTTATTCTAAAAGCTTCAGCAATTACCAGATAATGTTATTTAACTAAGCACATAGTTTGATTGGTTAGAGAGTAACATTGTGCCAGAAGACTGAGACAGACTGTACTGAATCGTATCACCTACTTTTGCTGAAGGCTACTGGTAGGCACACTTAGCCTTCAGTTGCTAGATCAATCTGCCTACCAACGTAGACAACAATGGTGTCCAATTACAGCAGATATTAACCTTGTTGTTCAAAGCAGATGATCCATCTCTGAAACTCAAACATTAGCACTTTCTTTGGTGCCAAGATTAGCTTAGTTATCCTAAAAGGTGAGTGTGGCAAAGAAAGCTTTATGCCTTAACCAGTATTTTGCAATGTGTTTAGTGTTCACATTGCTAAATATTAAGGATACTGTTCTGTTAATTTTTATCATAGTTACTATTCACAGTGTGTGCACTAAGGGAAGATTTTGATTTTAAAATAAATAATTACACTTTATCCATTGTTTTCTAATGGTCTTTCTATTATGAATGGGGGTGTGGGTTCAACTAATCATCCCTGTGTTATCTCAGAGTTGATTGTTACCTGAAGTACATCTCACTCAGATACTATACAGTGGTTTGAGGGGTGGTTGCGGTCCAGCTGGTTTCCTGTCCTGGACTGGCACATTGACAAAACTGTAAACTGTAAACTTCGTACTTGTATAGCGCACTACTCACCCGTTAGGGTCTCAAGGCGCTGTACACATACCGCTGTGGAACCCCTCCTGGCTTTTCCCTGTGAGGTGCCCACTCCTGAAAGACCTTAGTGCCAGGGGATTTAGAATGCCAATCCGGAGCTGTGATCTGGATTATTGATTCAGAAAATGTATCTTTCTGGCCCTTCAACTTTAGCACACAATTCTCCTGATACTATGAACTTCACCTTTTGTTTGCATCTTTTGCATAGGATTCTCCTCAAGATATGACTACTAAAACTGACCCCTTCAATGTTGGATATAACAAAGTATATCTCTTATTCAATAATGTGAATCAACTTTTTCATACATAGTCTAACGTCAGCACACTTCTGCACTCAAATGATTTCTTATGCCAGCACTTAAATCACTGAAATGTGAGCTGCTTGGAGGTGTGACATGGACCACTGTTCTAACATTATGCAAAGTATTCTGTGGAGAAGCTTTAAACCTTGCCCCTGCAAATTGTATTTGTGGCTTAATAATGAGAACATATGCACCATCCATGATGACCTTGACTCTTCTGAATCATCTAGTACGTTGATCTTCCTTATCACTATTTGCCCTTCTCCCATTTCTAGTGTCCTGTTTGAAGGGAGTGGTTGGTAGAAATTTTACTTTGATTTTATTGGCAGACTGTTGTTACAATGTTCACCAAATAGCCAAATCCTAATTTTGATGTCTTCTTACCAACTGTAGATCAGCCATAAAACACAAGCGGAAGGTCAGCGATCTAATCTCTAAGCTGGAACCTTAACCTGCCCTCGATCACACTTTACTGCTGCTTCCTCACAAATACGTTATTATTTGTTGCAACCTTGAGGAAAGTTCTGGGGAAAGGGTTAAAATTATCCACAATAATTCTATTAATTCTAAATGGCTACACATTGACTTTTGCACGTCTTTTAACATCTGCCCTTGGTAATCAAATTAAATTCTACCAGACTAAGGGGGTCATTACAACCCTGGCGGACAGTGTTAAAGGTGCGGTAATACCGCAAACAGGCCGGCGGACAAAAAAAGGGAATTATGACCGTGGCGGAAACCGCCAACATAGACAGCCACTTTAACACTCCGACCGCCACGGCGGTACAGACAAGCAGCGCAGCGGTCACTGCCAACAGACAGGCGGAAGACAATGTACCGCCCACAGTATCACAACCCACCAATCCGCCACCTTTTCCGGGGCGGATTCACCGTGGATGAAAACACGGCGGAAACAGCTTTTGCAATTGGAAAACGCTCACCTGAACACATCCCACGAGGAAGTAGGACACCATGGAGCCGGAATTACAAATCCTACCTGCCCTTGTCTTCCTACTCATCTACGAAGACCAGCGCCGGTGGCGACGAAGACAACGGTGAGTACTGCACCTACGACATTGGGGAGGGGGGAGGCAAAAGTCAGGGGGACACACACGCAACACCCCCACCCCCACCCTCGCACATTACAACACACACACCAATGCATTTCCAAACATCACAGTAACAACCCACAACTCCTCCGGAAGAATGCAAAGACAAAACGAAATCAGTTCAAACATTGTAATGTATTAAAATACATGTTTCAAATATATACAGATATATATAAACTCATTCAAAAGTATATACATTACGAGAAGTAGTGCAGATATGCACATCTCAATGTCTGTGCACCACTGGGCCAAAAATGCATGAGCGAGGCCCACACAAGATACCTGTCCACAAACGGAGAGAACACTGCCGGGGCATCAGAGAGAAATACAACAGGCACCTCAGGGGGAAGGGAAGAGGGAGGGGCACCTCAGCCAGATTACAGCACCACGCCACATCCACAACGGGGCTCCATGCCCATTGATGTATCCTGGGGAGTGCAAAGCCACAGTCTCACCAGTCTCTACAGTGGGTGGGTTGCCCACTGCCATATCCTGGGGAGTGCAAAGCCGCAGTCTCACAAGTCTCTACAGTGGGTGGTTTGCCCACTGCCATATCCTGGGGAGTGCAAAGCCACAGTCTCACAAGTCTCTACAGTGGGTGGGTTGCCCACTGTTCAATCCTGGGGAGTGCAAAGCCACAGTCTCACAAGTCTCTACAGTGAGTGGGTTGCCCACTGTTCAATCCTGGGGAGTGCAAAGCCACAGTCTCACAAGTCTCTACAGTCGGTGGGTTGCCCACTGCCATATCCTGGGGAGTGCAAAGTCACAGTCTCTCGAGTGGATAACAGCCTCCACTGGTTCTGGAGGGGGACTGGTGCCCAGAGTGCTTCATCCTGTGAAGGACAGAGGTAGTGGATGGATTTCTCCACTGGTTCTGGAGGGGGAATGGTGCCTAGACTGGATTAGGCTCCCCGTGACAGTTCCTGTCCCGTCACTGTCCCAGCTGCACATGGGATAACTATGCTTGATGTGGCGGTCTTTTCCTTCTGCAGCGGTGCTCTGCCCTGTTCAGCTGTGCTTTATCATGGTGGCCTCAGGCCTGTTGAGCGGTGCTTGCCCTGTTGAGCGGTGCATGCCCTGTTCAGCGGTGCTTTGCCATGGCGGTCTCTGGCCTGTTCAGCGGTGCTTTGCCATGGCGGTCTCTGGCCTGTTCAGCGGTGCTTGCCCTGTTGAGCGGTGCATGCCCTGTTCAGCGGTGCTTTGCCATGGCGGTCTCTGGCCTGTTCAGCGGTGCTTTGCCATGGCGGTCTCTAGCCTGTTCAGCGGTGCTTGCCATGTTCAGCGGTGCATGCCCTGTTCAGCGGTGCTTTGCCATGGCGGTCTCTGGACTGTTCAGCGGTGCTTGCCATGTTCAGCGGTGCATGCCCTGTTCAGCGGTGCTTTGCCATGGCGGTCTCTGGCCTGTTCAGCGGTGCTTTGCCATGGCGGTCTCTGGCCTGTTCAGCGGTGCTTGCCCTGTTCAGCGGTGCATGCCCTGTTCAGCGGTGCTTTGCCATGGCGGTCTCTGGCCTGTTCAGCGGTGCTTGCCCTGTTCAGCGGTGCATGCCCTGTTCAACGGTGCTTTGCCATGGCGGTCTCTGGACTGTTCAGCGGTGCTTTGCCATGGCGGTCTCTGACCTGTGCATTGGTGTGTGGCACGACGGTCCCTCATTGCCCAGCGGGGATGTGGCTGCCGGGGCCCTCCTGGGCACTGACTCTGGCAGTGGTCTCCTGACCAGTGACGATACTTGTGCCCTCCTGGGCAATGACTCTGGCGGTGGTCTCCTGACCAGTGACGACAGTGCTGGCGGTGGCGTCCCGGCCGCCGGGAAGGATGCCGCCCTTCTCCACGTGCTGCTCACACCAGGCTGTGCAGACTTCTTCTGGCCCTTCCCCACCTTTGGAGGAGTCACAGCTGACTCTGCAATCCCCCTGGGACCCCGTGAGTAGTTTTGCCTCCAGGAGTCTTCACCCGGTCCCGTCGGGCATTTTCCAACTTCAGATGCTTTACAGGGGGTGGACTGGCAGTTCCTTGGCTCCGTGTCACACTGCCTGCCCTGGTGGCCGGTGCACTCCACACACCTGTAACACGCACCACTGGTACTGGAGTCTTTTTGGCTGAGGCGCTACGACGGGACTGATGAATTGGAGGGGTGGGGGTGGGGGCAAAGAGGTCAACGTTGCAGAGGGACAGTTTCTGACGAATACTGGGATGGGTAGCTGGAGGGGGTCTGGGAGTGAAGGAATGGGAGTGGGGGTGGTGAGTGCAGGTGAGCGGGGTGTGGTGCTGGGTGTTCTGGTGCGAGTCCTAGTGCCTATAGATGTAGTGCATGCAGGTGAGAGTGTAGACGACACTGGGAGGGAGGAGGGAGACAGCGAGGAGGGGGACACAGTGGAGGCAGTGGATGTTGCTGTGTCTGCATGTGGGTGATGCTTGTGTGAGTGCCTGTGGGTTGTGTGGTGCCTATGTTTGCCTGAGCTACTTTTGGGTGTTGAGGTGTATGCATGTTTGTCTGATGGTGTGCTTGGGACAGGGTGGGGTACAGGGGATTGGGTCTGGGTGGAGGAAATTGGAAGGGGGAGGCTAGAGACAGGGACAATGGCTGCCATCAGTGCTGAGGCCAGAGATTGCAGGGTTCGATGATGGGCAGCCTGACCAGAATGAATGCCCTCCAGGAATGCATTAGTGTGTTGCAACTCCCTTTCTACACCCTGGATGGCATTCACAATGGTAGACTGCCCAACAGTGAGTGACCTGAGGAGGTCAATGGCCTCCTCACTGAGGGCAGCAGGGGTGACTGGGGCAGGGCCTGAGGTGCCTGGGGCGAAGGTGATGACCACCCTTCTGCGTGAGCGGGCACGGGGCGAAGGCTGAGGTGCTGCTGGGAGGGCGGTGCTGGTAGGGGAGGTGGCGGCTGTACCTGTAGAAGTGGGGGGCACAGATGGTGCCGCCACCACAAGGGAGCTCCCATCGGCGGACGATCCCGTGTCGCTGGTTGGTGATCCGGTGACCGACGTGTAGCTCCCCTCGCCCTCCGTCCCACTGGTGCATTCTGAGTCCGTGGTGTGGCCCTCCATGGCCATGTGGGATGCAGCTCCCTCGTGCCCCGATGCCACTGTACCTCCGCCTGATGATGCTGATGCACAAAAGAACAGGGAGAGCAGAAAAAGGGGAGGGGACGACAGAAGAAAGACAGGTTGAGTGCATGGCCTACCGCTACCGTTGGTGGACAATACAGACACAGCAGCCCCCTGCACTACGTCGTGCTCTTGGCCTCCACAGATGCAATTGCTGGGATATGGCCTACATGCCTATGGTGGACATCTGCACACATGGATGCCACAGGGGCATCTATACCTGTACTTGGCCCACTACTGAGGTGGGGTGGAGTGCCACATGCCCTGCATTACGGAGGGGCCTAGCCAACGTATTTCTGCCTGGCCTAGGTACACCCACAGCCCTCCTCCCCCACCCAGACCCCTCAACTGCGCGCCAAGTCCCCAGACTAAGGTTGTACTCACCCCCTTGTGTCTGCTGTGATGCCCTCAAGCGCCCATCCAACTCCAGGTAGGCCACCGCCAGGATCCGGAACATCAGGGGGGTCATTGTGCAATGGGCACCCCTCCCACGTTGGGAGGCCATCCCCAGCTGAGCCTCCGCCGTCTTCTTGCTCCAGCGGTGAATGTCCTCCCATCTTTTCCGGCAGTGGGTGCCCCGTCTCTGGTGGACCCCCAGGGTCCAGACTTCCTTGGCGATGGCACGCCAAATGTCCTTCTTCTGGTGGGCGCTGACCTACATGACATGCACAAGGGAAGAAGAGAAGTCATTACCAACTGCACTGTCAATGTGAGTGGCCCCCATCCCTACCCTTGCCATGTGGCACATGCATTCACATGCATTCATGTTCCCTGAACTCTGCCCCCTTCCCTCTTACAACCAGCCCTCTCCACCCAGGCATAGCCCATACAACGTGCTCCCTGTGTACTTACCTGTTGGTCTGGAGGACCGTAGAGTAGCGTGTACTGGGGGAGGACCCCGTCTACTAGTTTCTCCAACTCCTGAGCAGTAAAGGCAGGGGCCCTTTCCCCAGACGCAGCAGCCATCGTCGCTTCCAGACCGAGGTCACAGCAGCACTTGCAGTGTAGGTCCTCTCCTGTCGAAGATCAGGTATCGAGTGATCGAAAAGATAGAAAATGGCAGTGACGTCCGCGGCGGTGCATATCATCACCACCGGCGCACTTCTTCATTGGCTCCTGGGACCCATAGGGTCCAATGTTAACCAATGCAGCATTGCGCCGCGGCCCATGACCGCCTACCGCGACGGGGTACAACGCCAGCGCAGTGACCTCACATTCCCATTGTCCCAGTTTAGAGGTCAGACAGCCGCCATTTCAGGGGCCCACATGGCTTCATTTACTACTGCGTCACACATAGCTAGACCTACACTCAACACACATACAGGAAGGGTTTTGTGTTTGGTGTCATTTTCTGTGTATCTATGGGTACATACCTGGAAATTTGTTGACTCTGTAGTCGCTGTTGTCCTTCCTAGGCACCATCAGCTGGGACAATTGAGAAGATGGCAGAGTCCTCCGGTGTACCGACCGCTGGTGGACCTGTTGACAATGGAGGAGCGACATTTAATCGTCACCTACAGGTTTGACCGTGCCACTTTCCAGGAACTATGTACCCAGTTGGAGCCAGACCTGATGTCACCAATCCGCCATCCCACTGGAATCCCCCCTGACGTGCAGGTGCTGTCAGTGCTCCATTTCCTTGCTAGTGGGTCTTTTCAGACAACAGTGGCCATGGCATCAGGGATGTCCCAGCCTATGTTTTCCAACGTGTTGTCCAGAGTGTTGGCTGCCCTGCTGAAACACGTAAGGAGATACATCATTTTCCCTGAGGTGGAGGATTTGGCTACAGTTAAAGGTGACTTCTATGCCCTTGGACATATCCCCAACATCATAGGTGCTATTGATGGGACCCATGTAGCTCTGGTCCCCCCCCCCCACAGGAGTGAACAGGTGTACAGGAACCGAAAGAGTTATCATTCTATGAATGTACAGATGGTATGTTTGGCAGACCAGTACATCTCTCAGGTAAATGCTATGTTCCCTGGCTCAGTGCATGATGCCTACATCCTGCGGAATAGTAGCATCCCTTATATGATGGGTCAACTCCAGAGGCACCGTGTGTGGCTATTAGGGGACTCTGGTTACCCCAACCTTTCCTGGCTCTTGACCCCAGTGAGGAATCCCAGGACCAGGGCAGAGGAACGCTACAATGAGGCCCATGGGCGGACTAGGAGGGTGATTGAACGCACCTTCGGCCTCCTGAAGGCCAGGTTCAGGTGCCTCCATATGACAGGTGGTTCCCTATTCTACTCACCGAAGAAGGTGTGCCAGATCATCATCGCCTGCTCGATGCTTCACAATCTTGCTTTGCGACGCCAGGTGCCTTTTCTGCAGGAGGATGGTCCAGATGACGGTGTTGTGGCAGCTGTGGAGCCTGTGGACCCTGTGGACAGTGATGAGGAGGAAGCTGAGGAAGAAGACATAGACAACAGGGAGTCAGTCATACAGCAATATTTCCAGTGACACACAGGTGAGAACATTTTCATTTTTACCATTATATTCACTTTCACACGTCTTCCTCTATCCTGTGTGTCATTTCATAGCAGTATTTGGTCACTGAGTTGTACCTTTCCATTACGGTTTCACAGGTGTGGTTACCAACGTGTGTCATCTGCTTGCATCCTTCAAGGACTTGTGATGTGTGACATAGGTATGTTGGCTTTACTATTGGAAACGCATTATGACACTGTCATTGATAATACATATTTACCAAATCACAGACTGACTCCAGATTGTTTTGTGGTTCAAGGGTGTTTATTGAAGTGCTAAAAAATGGAGGGGGTTGTAATATGGTGATGGGGGACGGTGGAGGAATGTCCATGGCAGAGTCCAGTCCATTGGTCACACAGGTGCACTGCCATATGGGCATAGGAAGTGGAGCTGGGGCAGTTAAAGTGTGGACAGGGTAACAAAGTGGGACAGTGGGAGGACAATCAGGGTGGTCTTGCCATCTTGCTCTGTCCTGTTCCTGGATCTCAGGGACCGCTTGCGTGGTGGTTGTCCGTCTGCAGGGGGTGGGGTGCTGGTGTGGTGGTCCTGTGGCGGGGCGTCCTGTCCACTAGCGCCGGCGAAGGTGGTGGGCAGTTCATCGTCCAAGCTAGTGTCAGGGGCCCCTTGGAGTGCCACGGTGTCCCTCAAGGTCTGCTGTAGGTCCTTCAGCACCCCTACGATGGTGCCCAGGGTGGAGCTGATGGTCCTGAGCTCCTCCCTGAACCCCAAATACTGCTCCTTCTGCAGGCGCTGGGTCTCCTGAAACTTGGCCAGGACCGTCGCCATCGTCTGCTGGGAATAGTGGTATGCTCCCATGATGGAGGAGAGGGCCTTGTGGAGAGTGGGTTCCCCTGGCCCGTCCGCCCCCTGTCGCACAGCAGCCCTCCCAGTTCCCCTGTGTTCCTGTGCCTCCGTCCCCTGGACCGTGTGCCCACTACCACTGCCCCCAGGTCCCTGATTTTCGTGGGTTGGTGGGTACTCCTGGGTTCCCTGTAGTGGTGGACACACCGCTGATTGACGTGTCCTGGGTACGGAGGTATGGGCCTGCTGGGTGGGTGCTGTGCTGGTGTTACCAGAGGGTGGAAGGTCAGTGTTGGGCTGTGCCTGTGCAAGGGGAACCGACTGTCCCGAGGCCCACGATGGTCCGGGCTGGTCATCAGGATCCAGTAGGGCAGAGCTGCTATCGTCACTGTGGGCCTCTTCTATGGGTGGAGTGGAGTTGTCTGGACCCTCCGGTGTTGTGACGTTCCTTCGTGGTCCTGCAGGGACATAAGAGCATGATTATTGCATCTGTATGTGTAATGGTGTGCAATGGGTGGGTGTTTGTGTACCCCAGTGCAAGCATTCCTGTGTGTGGGTTGGTTTGATGATGGTTGGGGGGTGTTCTGGGTATGTGCAGTGAGCATGCTTTAGTGAGGGGTGACCATGCTTAGTTGTGTCATGCAGGGCTTGGTGTTGGGATGGGTGGGTTGTGTTATTAGTACATTACTGAGTAGTTGGAGTGATAGGGGAGGGGGTGAGGGTGGGGGTGTGTGATAGCATGCAGGTAGGGTGAGGGAGATGATAGTGTAGATTTGACTTACCAGTGTCCATTCCTCCACCGACTCCTCCGAGGCCCTCTGGATGCATGATGGTCAAGACTTGCTCCTCCCATGTTGTTAGTTGTGGGGGAGGAGGTGGGGGTCCGCCGCCAGTCCACTGAACCGCAATGTTGTGCCTGGAGACCACTGAACGCACCTTCCCCCGTAGGTCGTTCCACCTCTTCCTGATGTCCTCCTGATTTCTTGGATGCTGTCCCACAGCGTTGACCCTGTCCACTATTCTGCGCCATAGCTCCATCTTCCTGGCTATGGATGTGTGCTGCACTTGTGAGCCAAATAGCTGTGGCTCTACCGTAGGATTTCCTCCACCATGACCCGGAGCTCCTCCTCGGAAATCCTGGGGTGTCTTTGGCGTGACATGGGGTGGTGTGGGTGATGTGTGGGGTGGTGTCAGTGTTGATGTGTGTGGTGATGTGTAGTGGTGTGTGGTGTATTGTGCGTTCGATGTTGTATGGGTGATGGTGTTGTGTGCCTCTGTGTGGTGGGGTTCTCAGTTGCTGTGCTCTCTGTCTCTCTGGCCTTCGGTCGTGACTTGTGGTCGTAGGGGTTTGTGGGTGTGTGTTTTATATTGTGTTGGGTGTGTGGGAGTGGTGTGTGTATGTGTATCAGGTGTGTGTATTTCGAATTGTCCAATGTGGCAGTGTTTTGGAGATGTGTGTGTATTTTGAGCGCGGCGGTGTATACCGCCAATGGAATACCGCGTTTGAAAGACCGCCGCGTGGATTCGTGGGTCGTAATAGCATGGGCGTGTTTCTGTTGGCGTGGAGGTGGAGGTTTTGTTTTCGCCAGTTTTACACTGACCTTTGGTGCGGCAGAGTTGTGTGGGTGTCTGTATTTCAGCGGATTCCGAGATGTGTGTCATAATAGCTGTGGCGGAATTCCGCGGCGGTGTATTGGCGGACTTCTGCACGGCGGTAAGCGGCTTCTACCGCCAATGTTGTAATGACCCCCTAAGTGTGATCTAGCATTCTTCTGGTGACAACTCAGCCTTCATTGAATGATGGAAGGAATTAATCAATTTATCTTCCCTGATTCTCAAATTTTCCTTTGTGAACTGAACCATCCCTTGAATGACTGTAAATAAATTGCAGTCAAGTTATTTACCTTTTTCTTACTTGTCAACAAGATTTTTCAGCAATATGGTAAACACATATACACCAAAGACACTTCTCTTGATTTAACCATCTACACAAAATATTTTCCGTCTATTGAAGATGCAGCCCCTGGCACTGATGGTTACAAACAAAAACCACCATAAAAAAAAAATCATAAATGAAAAAAGAATAGGCTGCGTTCACCCAATACTATGGGACAGCCTTATTGAGGGAACAAATCTCTGAAGAGTTATGGTGAGGCACCAAGTTAGCTGCAATAGTTAATTGTGTATAGTATAATTTCAGTTATTCTGCAGCAGTCATTGTCAACACACCTAACAGGGTTTAAATCCTCTAAAAAACTTTAATGGATGCAAAACCTCATGATGACAAGAGAGTACGTTATTGAAAATAGAATGGCCCTAACTTTAAATGAAAGTAGATTCCTCATTAAGGATTTGCTAAGTATTTGACAGCTAAAAGATTGGAAAAAAGACACATTAGTTTGGGGCATTACTAAATTCTTTCAGTAATGCCCCAAACCACTATGTTGATGCTGCCTCTACCATAACAGGTGAAAACATCAGATTACATTTTGTTCTGCTTTGTCAACCATACTGTAGTTTGGAATCTCCCCTATCTAGTCCTTGCAAATTGTCAATGCCATCCCTAGTCTATGTAATAATTGCATTAAGGAACTTCTTTGTGACGTAGCCCAGATAAAAAAAAAACTATAGATCTGAATTGATTGCTCTTTGGTTCACTAGAGTGCTTTAAGATGAGAAAAATGGTTGAATTTGATGAGGGGAGGGGCATGCAGAGATATTCAACAATCTCAACAGTTTTCACAGCAGTTGTATGGGACACATTTCTGACACAAAGGTATCCCATATCAAATCTCAAATTGAAACTGAACAACTAACCTAGATCACCCATCAGATTTTTTAAAATGTCTCACACTGCTCCACCTTCTCCTATTGTGAAAGCACAAGGGGTCAATTATGTAAATTTGCTATGCTCCTCAATGAGAATATCAACTCTGTTGAACTCTCTTTGTCTCTACTTAATCTAAATCCACAGAAAACCTCATTAGCAACAATAAATGCACGGATGCTTGGCTGCAAATTTCTCAGAGGAAATAATAAAAACACTGCTAAGGTAAAACCCTAAAACCGTTTAGTAGATCCAATTCCTACTGTAAGAAATTGGATTAGTATTTGGGGCAGGGGGAAAGGTGGGTGATTGCCCACCTCAAGAAGTAATCACAACCCTTGTCAGAGTGAATCCTATGTCACTCGATAAATCTGAGTTTAACACCATGATTGCTATGGCACAGAGCATACATGCTTAACGTAGGGCAATTTGTAAAATAATTGTGCAGTACCAAAATAGTAATAAAGGTAAAATGCAACAATACAAATCCCAAACCTAATTGGAAAAATAGAGTAAAATTGTATAAACAAAATGACAAAAAATAAATAAGGAGAACAAGGGTATGAATCTTGAACATTTCAAGTAAAAATAGAGCCAAAAAGGACAAATCACTAATGATAATCAATGATTGCTGTAGCGCAGAATCTGGGCACGGTTGGAGACTGAGCCGGAAGGAGCGTGGGTCAGATACACCAACCAGGTTTGTTCTGGTCAAATATTTTACCTTCTGACGTATGGCCTGATTTAGATATTGACGGAATCTAAATCCCTTTATGTCCAATGGGATTTAGATTGCGGTGGATGGGATATCCGTCACCGTTGTGACAAACGTACTCATCCACCAATATCTAAATCAGGCCATTAGTATTTTAAGTCAAAATTAATCACAGAAGTAGACTTCTAAAGTCTACAGGACCAGGACGTGGCATGTAGAGACTCATAGGGTGTCAGGCAGTGACCAACAGCAGGGTTGAGTCCACGCCCAGTTGCCCCTGGCAAGCAGGGTACTGCAGGGAAAAGCCCTCATGTTGTCTCCGAGTAGCCAGACAGGAGGTCATCCAACTGACTCTTAGAGTCCACTTATTTGTTCTGGGTAGAAGAGGGAGCAGGTCCAGTCATTCAGGCCTCCTCTCAGGTGAGAGACTGCGGGTTGAGTCTGTCCACTTCTGATGTTCCATAGAGACAGAAAGTGTTCTAAAGTGGGTGCCTTTAGGTGCTACATTTATACCCAGCAGCAGCTAGTGTGTCAGGGTGACTCCTGGGCACTCCCTAACCAATGGGCTAAAAGCTTCCTAGGCCACTCTTATCTACTTTTTCAGTAGTTCCTGTTTGCCGTGCTCAAAACAGGCCCAAAATGCCATGTGTCAGGGCAACTTTAAGATGATGAAAGTCTTCAGCCAAACTAAACGAGCTAGAGTGGCGTCTGCAAAGTGTACTATTGTAATCATAAGGCCCTCAGATATTCAACACTAAAATTCAGTTTGAAGCAGGTACTGGACTTACAACAAAACCAGAGACAGGTGTCTGGTAGGACAAAATTCAGGTCCCCCTGCAACCAGACAGGGAATTTGCAAGAATTGTTTTAGCATCCTATTCTCTCCCTTCCATGTGTACCCCAAGTGTTACATGTGGCCCAAAACACCTGTCAAGTAGGAGTTGACAGCATGGTGTCATGGGTTGCCTACAACCCCCACTCTGAATGTTCTGTGAAGTTCAGAGGAGACATCTCTACCCATTCAAGTTAGCATATTGTTTGCGCCTGGGTGGCATTTTACACCTGTTTCACACCTATTCAAGACTGGGCATAGGCTGGGAGCTGGCAGAGGCTTATGCTAACACGCTTCTGGCAGTTCAGGCACATAAAGAGTGACTTTCTAAAAGTTATGTTTTCTTAATATTTTAAAAAATCTGACTTCATCATTGAATTAGATTTTTAATCACTATTAAAAATAGTTGCTTAATTACGTTTATAGCAAGTCCCATTCCCAGGATACAGTATGAGTATTTTAATCTGTACTCTGGTTTTCTTCATAGACAGCTAGCCCTGCCACAGCGAGAAAAGCTTGTTAGGCCTTGTCACTGTAGGGACTTGGTAACATTCATTTTTTACATGTCCCACTTTTAAATACTATGCACCCTGCTTTGTGGGCTACCAGGCCTATGTAGTGGTGAGTTACTTATATTTAAGAGATAATTGTTTTACATGTCAAAAAGGTTATTTTAAGAGGTCTCACTGCAGCTTTACACTGCAGCAGTCAGGCCACACAGGGTAGGCCGAAGCCATGTTTACAAGCCACAATAGTGGATTGCACAATAGGTGCTGCAGTCCACACGTGCCATTTAAAATCCAGGCCTTGGATGCACTTTGTACACAGTATACTAGGATGTACAGGCAAGTTAAACTTACTTGTTAATCAGAAATAAGCTAATTGAATCATGTTAATGCGGGAGCCCCGGCATTTTACTACTGACCAGGAGAGGTAAAGCACACAGAGTTTTGAAGCCAGTAAAAAAAAACGGTGGGTCCAGTAAAAGGCGAAAAATCTGCAGTGACTGTGCAGAGAAGACATATTTTCTAGACCTAGCAAACAACTATTAGGTTTTACTCTGTTGAACCAATCTGGTTAAGCTTTCTCTTGCAGAAGGTATCTTCGCAGACTGCATTAAAAATAGCCAAGTCTTTTCTCTTCTGAAGAAACTATCAGAGGATGCTGAAAATATCAATAATCGCTGGCCAGTATTTAGAGTCTGTTTTCTCACTACAGACATAGAACATTTAGAACATTGTGTAGCCTCAAAACTTCAAAAACCTGTATGTGATCATGATATCCTAAATAAGGTCCAGCCAAGCTTTTACTGGGTTGCAATACTGAAATGCCTTGTTACAGATTGTTGATAATTCATTATGGATTTGTGACATTAGAGATTCTTACCTTCTTGCTGACCCTGATTTAGTTGGTACATTCCACTGTTCACGGCCTATCTTTCAGTGCTAAGTAATACTGTTTAAGACCATATAGATACTGATGGTGTATCACTTCATATTTTACTAATCATTCTCAGCAGGTTAGCAACTCCTTCAGCAGACCCATTGATGTAATCCAAGGAGTACAGGTCATATAACCTCACAGTGTGATAAATAGATTCATGCAGTGCTCTTTACTATAATCTGATGATTATTGGTGGAGCAAACTTATTAAGCATTACTCTAGATCGGGGGTCTTCAAACTGGGCGGTGCCCCCCCCCGAGGGGGCCTCAAGTGATCCCAGGGGGACGCCAGACTCTGGCCAAAAGCAGCAATATACAGATAACAGGCCTTTGTTTTAAGCAGAAACATGTTATTGCATTTTTTTAAAGGTAACATTACTTAACTGCAATGTTCAAATAGGTCTAGACATATTTAAACATTGCCATCTTCATAAAGTAATTGTGAAAAATTCTGAGGGGGGGCAATGATTTTTATTTTTCAACTGGGGGTGCGGCATTAAAAAGTTTGGAGACCACTGCTCTAGATAAAAAATGCATCCTCCAAATGCCTGGTGACATTTTGGCTAAGAATGCATGTTTCCAACAGAGACTACTGTGGGGGAATCGGACTGTTCATCCCAGCGCAATACATCAAAACCACAATATAATCCCTTTTTCTGTCAAGACTCCTCTATGGAAACTCCCTCTTAACAGACCTACCAAGAGTGCATCTTGCTCCACTGAAGATACCTCAGTGTTAAGAGACTTTCTTTGTTACTAGAAGCAAATGTTTGACCACATCACTTCATCCTACTTAGGATACAGTGACTTCCCTCTGAAACTAAATAGATCTATTATACTGTTAGTATTACTCAGGACGTCATTCATACGAATTGCCTGATAGACACTATGATTTTTTCCTGCCTTTCCCACCAGCATAGTTCAAGAGCTGATTAATTGAAACATTCCATGAACAAATTATAGGAACAATTATCTACTCCTTCTTTCTTACAAAGTACTTTTTTTAGATTTCCTGTGTATTCTCATTTGTTCCTTTTGAAATTGTGGTGGTCTTCCTTTGCCCCACTAAAATGTTTTGTATGTTATCTCTTTCACATTCTCTGATAGACACTCCACTTTTTTCTGTCTTAATTGCCTGCATGGTTCCAAAGTTAATTACTTGAAGCCACACATGAACTGATTATAGGAACAATTAACTGCTCGTTATTTTTTACTGAAAACTATTATTGACTGAGTTTTACCAAGGCTGTAGCATTGGCAGAAAATGCAAGCCACATTGTGCACCTCTTCCCTCCCAATGGTAAGCATGTTGATTCTTCCACATTTCTGGTCTCACTGCCGGAATGACTACAACCTCTAAAATCTGTATTGTGACTGACCAATCCCACCTCCTCTCTCTCCTCAGTCTCCTACCTCAAATTTAAACAACAATGTGTGTGATATGCTCAGAATGTGCATGGTTTAAGTGTGTGCTGTGCTGCCATAGTAAAGGTCCACCCTTATCATCTCATCAATAATATCTATTGGTCTCTGTTACCTCTCAACAGTGGGACTTAGGGGGTCATGGTGGTGGTCAGACCGCCATGGTTGTGGTGGTCCAACCGCCACATTATGACTGTGGTGTAGCTGCCACGGTCCAACCGCTGACACTGCGGTGCTGCCCTGGGGATTACGAGTCCCCATCTGCCAGCCTGTTCATAGCGGTTTACGCCAGTCTTTTGGGGGTCTCGGGGACCCCCATGCACAGCCCCATCACGCATTCCACTGCCCGAATTACGGGCAGTGAAATGTGTGACGGGTCCTTCTGCACCCGCTGCTTGGCCACATTGCCGCCGGTTCCATTAGGAGCTGGCTGCAATGTTAAGTCCCTGTTCCCTGCTGGGCCAGCGGGCGGAAACACTGTTTCTGCCTGCCAGCTCAGCGGAGAACTCAAATTAGGGCTGGTGGGGTTCAGGCCGTCTGTGTGGCCTGATGGCGGACTGACTTTGGCGGGTAGCCTTCGCCGCCCACAGACTCATAATGGGGGCCTTCGTTTTTCATTGTGAACTTAGCACTTGTGAAGGACTCGCATCCTTTGCAATTTATAATCCAATTTCCTACACTCAGGTTGTTGAAGGGCCTACTTGTTTGATGATTCACATGTTACATCTTATCTGGTCACAAAGTTAACTAGTGTCCTCATCCAAGCCTTAACCTTTACTCTGGACAGATCATTACTAAATTTCTTTCCAGACAAACTCCCGCTAGATCTGTTGCTGTAAAACTCCTTGGCAAAATTCATCATTGTGCATGGAACAAAATCACCCTACTGAGCAATTGAATCTCTAGAGTCTTTTAGGTAACTATGTTAAGCCCTCCTTGGTGCACTGACTCGTCAGTATACTACTTTTTGAATTCCTAGACGAAGACAAGAAGCTCCTGTCAGAATAAATGGTTGTCATATGTTGGCTCCTCATCCTGTCTTTATAGACTAATGTGTACAGTAAGGGTTCTCCACTTTCTCCCACATGAATATCATGCAAAGTTTTGTCTCTGCTCGCATCCTAACAAGAATAGATTATTGTAACTTTCATTATATTGGTTTGCCTTAGGCTAGTTTATGCAACATGTAGAGGGTCTAGATTTTTGCAGTCTGAAAAGTGTCTCACCTCAAAATGTTCAACTGTGCTTCTCAAGCTACAATTCAGCTTTACTATCTCCGTCCTAAGCAAAGGGTAATCTTTAAAGGCCTGTCCTGATGCACAAATGTTTTTTTTTCATTGATAAATCATACATATGTGAAAGATCTAGACACCCGTGTGTAAGAGCGCATTCTCTGGGTTTCTGAGACATCGTCTCTGGGATAATCTTTCTACCCGCCGCAGATCTAAATGGTCTCATTTGACTTTTAGAAAAACCTTAGAACCAAGCCTTATTTTGCAAAACTCCTTTCTGTCCTGCCCAGATCTGCTTTTACTGGATCCTTTTTTATGTTTGCCTGTAGTCTGTGTTCCACGGTAACAGATGACTATTGCTAGCAATAGCATGCCCCTTGAATTAAACTTGCACTTTATCAATTATAAATAATTAAATATATTGAATCTGGTAGTCACTTCCTGCACCCACTTTGATCTTTGTGCAGTAGTGAGAATTGAGAGTCTCTGTATTAGCACACTTTTTTGCAAATTATGCCTTTTTGGCCTACATTTAATTTCTCTCTCTCACTTTCTCTTTCTCGCTCTCTCTATCTGCCTCTCTGTCTACCCCCCGCTGTATTACAAGTTTAATTATATCCTATGGAGCTTGTAAAATGGCAGCTCTGATATCTGTCACGTTTGTGAAGGAGTATCCTATCCGCAAAGGTTGTAATCAGGCCCAAAGTGCTTATGTGCCTTGTGTAACTTTGACTATATAAAATATAAATTACAAGATCTGTTTTTTATTTTTCATATATAAAAACATATTATCAAATCACTATTTTTCAAGTTCATTTAGAATTAATGTCACAGTCCAAGACCGGTGCTTACCCATCAACTGGTCTTTTGAGTTTTTTGGAGCAGCATCTTGAATGTGTCTGTTTTCCCTTTACCCAACATTTTCTTAATAACAAGCCTACATAAATCATGTGATCTTTACTGCAGAACAAAACATAACATAGAATGCATAACGTTTCAGTTTGATTTTTGGATGATATTTTATGTTATGTAGATTTCTCTCAATCTCTGTTTGTTCTAGGGCAGTGGTTCCCAACCTAAGGCCCGGGAACCCCTGGGGGTCTGTGGATGTTTAGAAAATAAAATAATTTTAACAGATTAGGTCCTCAGCTTCAAGTGATGACTCAGTGGGGGGGTACCCGGATTCCAATAATGATTCAGTGGAGGTCCCCGGGTTCCAGTAATGAAAAGTGGGGGTCCACCGAAGTCAGAAGGTTGGGAGCCACTGTTCTAGGGAATTATCTCAGTCTTCCTTTACTATCCCTCTCTCATATAGCGTCCCAGTGAGCTCTCATTGTTTGTATGTATAATGCTGCTATGTTTCTACTTCTTTTTTTCTGATAATGATTTAATTTTGGTGGGCTGTTTCTACTATTATATTTAAATATCAAACAGTTCAAACCAGACAAAAGAGCACCTAATAGTAAATGAAAACATGCACTTTAAAATGTGTTTGCAAGTCTTCTTATGTATTCAGACCAACAGAGGATTTAGAAATATATTATTTGAAGTACTGTGACTCAGGCCTTCTGAACACTCTCTCTCTATCCCCCCTCTTAAATCTCTTGGCATAGACTCAATTACAAAATACTTGAGTTCCCTGTTGTTACTTCTGTGAACTTCTTCAAAATGGACAAGTGTACGATAACAAGGAGATTATGATCTTTCAATTTAACAAACAGATCCTCTAAACATGAAAGCGTGAAGTTATGAATTATATTTTATGTTTTGTTCTGCGCTAAGGATCACTTCATTTATATAAGTTTGTTATTAAGAGGATTTAGGATAAAGGGAGTGTTTGCTCATTTTAGTTGCATAATAGACACATTCCAGGATGGTGCTCCAAAAAACTCTAAAAGACAGGTTGATGGGTGAACAACGGTCTTGGATTGTGACATTCAAATATGAATGAATTTAAAAAATAGTGATTTGATGATATATTGTTAAATATGAATGCGAAAACCAAACGTAATTTGTTTTTATATATTGAAAGTTGCACTAGGCAGATAGGTAGTTTGTATTGGTGGAATATACAAAGTATTTTTACTGTTTTTGTGGGTTGCACCCATGCACTTTAAATACCGATAGAACTGCAGTTCCACCTTGAAAAGATCTGTTTTGTTGTTTTTTTTGTTTTTTTTTATATCAGGGACCACGGGGGGAGCCTCAAGGCCCCTGCAGTCCCAGCCAGCTTCTGCAAAAGCTGGCATTGCTCCTGCAAGCAGGGAGCTGCTTTAAATAGCAGCTCCCCGCTTGCAGGAGCAATGTTTTCATCTCTTTCCCTGCACGCATGTTAGCGTGCAGAGAAAGAGATGAAAGTCCTGCCTTCAGCAAGAAGGAGCTGTTTGACAGCTCCTGCTTGCTGAAAGGGGAGTTATGCTTGCTTTTACTTAGTGGGAGCTGTCTGCTCCTGCCAAACAAAAGCAAACAGCTGCCTCCTGAGGGTGGGTTCCTCGGGAGGTAGCAAGGGCTGGCCAAGGGGGTGGCGGCCCAGGGCCACTTATGGCTCCAAGAGGTGGACACAGCCCCCCTCCATATTTTTTATTTTGCCCCTGGGATGTGGCAGTTCCTGGGGCACAGGAGGGTTCGGAAGGACCCTCCCCCCTCTACATTTGTTTAGGATCCTGCCCTGGGGAAGTGGTGATGCCTGGGGTGCAGGTGGTCATGCGGCCCCCACATACTTTATATTCATATCCCTGGGGAGGTTGTGGTCCCCAGGGCTTGGGGGAGGTATCCTCAGGACACCCCCTTAGATTTATTTACTAGTTTGCCCCGATTAGGTGGTGGTCCCCAGGGTGTGGAGGGATGTGTGGCCCCTGCATACCTTATCTACTTTGCCCCGAGGCACTGGCGGTATACCCGGGGCTTTAGTAAGCCATAGGAGGGGGGGCCCATGTCCATAATTATAATTATATGCCCCCGGGACCTGGCCCACCCGGGAGCAAAAATAAGAGCAAGAGCAAGAGGTCTGGCTTGCATTTTTATTTTTAAAAAAAATAATTGCGATGAAAAATCGCAAATATCTGCGATTTTCTCAGTGAATTGAAAAAAATGCTTTTTTAGCCCTGGATGGGGGACCCCTGGACCAACGCTAAGGGATTAGGGGAACGGTACCCTGTTGTCTTTCCTTTTTTATCCAGACTTGGCTGAAGCCGAGTCTTAAAATGGCTGCCAACACTTCCTGGTTGAAGTATTGGCTGCCAATCAGATCTCTGCACAAGTTCAGCAGTATTCGTAAATTCATTGCGACCCTTTATATACAAATTTGGGTTTCCTTTAATTTCTTCTAAACTACTGAACACATTCACACCAAATAAAAAAGGCTGTGGACCAAATGTTACCTTTCTGCCAAATTTGGTGTAATTCCGTCCAGCGGTTTGGGCTGCAGGCGTGTCTAAAGAGTCTATGGGAATTAACATGGGAAGCAAACTTTGTTACAAACTCACCCCCGCAACCCCCCCTCCTTTTCCCCAGCAACGGCTTGATGGATCATCTTCAAACTTTCCATGCAGAACATTTTTTGGGGAAAATTCCTGAAGATTCTTCAAAGGGTGCCAAAATACAGGCAAGTCAAAAAACACTTTTTCCATGGAAACTAGGTCCTAACTTTATCTACACGTACTGGCAACTGCCAGTAGGTAAAATATATATAAAAACTCCAACACATGGGTATTTTGCTGCCTTTGATGGGAACACCCTCATGTATGACAATTTCTGTGCTGGGATTTCGTTCACTTTTATGTTTTTGGTGGACAGCTCAGCGGAATATAGAGGTGTTCTATTGTTTTAGAACTGGGTGCCTTTCTGTATCCAGAGGTGATGAAGAGTTGGATCTGTTCCTGTACTGAGCACATCTCTTTGGTAAGTCAGGGGCTACCTAGTTAAATATGTCTCTGCCAGTGATGCTGCATTCGGTGCCTTTCCACAATAAAGAGGTTGTGCGTAGTTTGAGCTAGCCCTGTTGACCACAACTGTATTATCGCCTCATCTGCATATTCCTCCAGCAGCATTTTTTTGTGGTTTACCATGGATGTACTCCGAAGAATGAGAAATGCATGGATATCCTGCCTCTATGGGTGAACAATAGTGGTTTCCTATATGTGTCTTAAAACCCAGAAATAGGATGTGTCCCTGCAGTCCTAGCACGTGCATGTCTGGACAGGTTTAACTGCAACACTGCCTAATTGACGTTGGGTTTACGCGCGATGCTTGCTGGCATCCTAGAGAAAGTTAAGCATAGAGCAGGATCTAATTAAACTGAAAGATTGCGAAAGCCTCGTCTTAGTTGGTTAGCTCCTGCGCTGGTGACTGGAAATAAAGTGAAAGCCCACTAGGAATAATGCAATTTCTCCACCCCGTAAAATTGTACTTAAATTAGAAATAGTTTTCAATGGTATTGAAGGTGCTTGCCCCAAATGTTCCTGGTGGATATTTGAAGAACCACATATGACGTTCTTTTAACTTCCGGTACGGTATGCATAAAGATATTGGTGGTGTTTTTAAAAATGTGCAGTTGTTTGCAAACTAATCCTTTGAGTAGATAAAGCAATAAAAAATGCACACCCTCAGCGTATTTCACCACCTCTCCCTACAAATTTCAGAGGGAGAATTCACCTTTGATGCCTGTATTTTAGGTTTTGGTCCTTTTTGGGCTTCCATGATCTCTTAAAAATATACAACTAGCTAAGGGCCTGCACAAACCCCCAATTGCTGTCTCTGACTCTCATTTTTGCAGGTTCTTTTCATGAACTCTTTCTTCCTTTGTAACTGTTTTCCTATTTTTCTCTTCCTCTTTTCCTCCCTTTTTTGCTTTTCTTTCTTTTGCTCTGGATCAAAGTCCGATGTTGAAAAATAAGTCCCAGTCCCCAAACATAACAGACTTGCCATCTTGCAGTGTTTCATGGTCTATCAAATGGTATCGACGTCCTTCGCTATCACACGGGGCAGGGAAGGCTAGCTGGATACCCCCGCACGGAGTTGGCTTCTTGCTCGTCTTTGGAGGGTTTATGCACCTAATGTTCATTAAGGTGTGGAAGGTAAACCTCGCGACAAAAGTGGTAGCTCCAGCAAGCGTTTGTTTTATTTTGGAGGGGATGGGGATTGGTGGAGAGAATGCAGAATGCAGCTCAGACAGATCTCGTGAAGCCCTGCCCATTCCAAGGCCCCACTCCCTCATCACACAGTGTGGCAGGACTGAAATACGTGTTTTCACCCAGTGCTGGTAATGATAAATTAAGCACTGCCGGAACTGTAAAGTGCTTCCCGATTGCGAAAGAGCTATCTATGGGATTGTTAGAAATTGGGTCTTTGGTTGACAGTCAGGTTACCCTCTGTTCAAGCAAGGACCCTCACTCTAGTCAGGGTAAAAGAGAATCACCCTCAGCTAACCCCTGCTTACCCCCTTGGTAGCTTGGCAGAGCAGTAGGCTTAACTTCAGAGTGCTAGGCGTAAAGTATTTGTACCAACACACACAGTAACTTAATGGAAACACTACAAAATGACACAACACCCGTTTAGAAAAATAGGAAATATTTATCTAAACAAAACAAGACCAAAATGACAAAAATCCAACATACACAAGTCAAGTTATGAATTTTTAAAGATTAAACTCAAAAATAGCGCTTAGAAACAAAAATGCTTCGATGAGGTGTTAACACTGCGTCGTGACGGAGTCGTTCCCAACAAGCCGAAACCAGCGGCGCCGGACACGGAGTCGCGTAGACCCTCAAGTACAGTACCTTTGGTAAAGAGTGAAAACAAGCCGATGCGTGAAGTCGGGGATCGCGGCGTCTGTGCGAAATGTTGAATCCGCGCACTTCGAGCGGCGTCGGTCACAACATGGTGCAGCGACTTCCACGGAGTTGAGGACTTCAGCGGGGCTGCAGCGGCGTCGGGCCTGCGAAGAGCGTCACGTTCAAGTGAAGGTCACGGCGTCGGGTGCAGGTGGCGCCCCGGATTCAGCAGCGGCGTCGGTCCGGAGTCATATGAAGTCGATTTCCTTGGATTTCCACCAGTTTTCCTTTCAAGGCCCCAGGGACTGGATAGGACACCACTTGTCAGAGCAGGAGTCTCTCCAGAGACTCCAGGTGCTGGCAGAGAGAAGTCTTTGCTGTCCCTGAGACTTCAAACAACAGGAGGAAAGCTCTGAAATCAAGCCCTTGGAGATTTCTTCACAAGATGGAAGGCACACAAAGTCCAGTCTTTGCCCTCTTACTCTGGCAGAAGCAGCAACTGCAGGGTAGCTCAACAAAGCACAGTCACAGGCAGGGCAGCACTTCTCTTCAGCTCTTCTCCAGGCAGAGGTTCCTTCTTGTTTCCAGAAGTGTTCTAAAGTCTGGTTTTGGGTGCTCTTCTTATACCCAGTTTCTCCTTTGAAGTAGGCCTACTTCAAAGCAAAGTCTCTTTGGAATGTGAAATCCTGCCTTTTCCGGGCCAGGCTCCAGACACTCACCAGGGGGTTGGAGACTGCATTGTGTGAGGGCAGGCACAGCCCTTTCAGGTGCGAGTGACCACTGCTCCCCTCCCTCCTAGCACAGATGGCTCATCAGGATATGCGGGCTACACCCCTAGCTCCCTTTGTGTCACTTTCTAGTGTGAGGTGCAACCAGCCCAACTGTCAAACTGACCCAGACAGGGAATCCACAAACAGGCAGAGTCACAGAAATGGTATAAGCAAGAAAATGCTCACTTTCTAGAAGTGGCATTTTCAAACGCACAATCTTAAAATCAACTTTACTAAAAGATGTATTTTTAAATTGTGAGCTCAGAGACCCCAAACTCCACATGTCCATCCGCTCCCAAAGGGAATCTACACTTTAATCAGATTTAAAGGTAGCCCCTATGTTAACCTATGAGAGGGACAGGCCTTGCAACAGGGAAACACGAATTTAGCAATATTTCACTGTCAGGACATATAAAACACATTACTATATGTCTTACCTTAACCATACACTGCACCCTGCCCTTGGGGCTACCTAGGGCCTACCTTAGGGGGTGTCTGACACGTAAGAAAAGGGAAGGTTTAGGCCTGGCAAGGGTACACTTGCCAAGTCGAATTTACAGGTAAAACTGCACACATGTGGGTGGCACAACCAGTGCTACAGGCCCACTAGTAACATTTGATTTACAGGCCCTGGCACTTCCAGTGCACTTTACTAGGGACTTACTAGTAAATCAAATATGCCAGTCATGGATAAACCAATCACATACAGGGAGTGCAGAATTATTAGGTAAATGAGTATTTTGACCACATCATCCTCTTTATGCATGTTGTCTTACTCCAAGCTGTATAGGCTCGAAAGCCTACTACCAATTAAGCATATTAGGTGATGTGCATCTCTGTAATGAGAAGGGGTGTGGTCTAATGACATCAACACCCTATATCAGGTGTGCATAATTATTAGGCAACTTCCTTTCCTTTGGCAAAATGGGTCAAAAGAAGGACTTGACAGGCTCAGAAAAGTCAAAAATAGTGAGATATCTTGCAGAGGGATGCAGCACTCTTAAAATTGCAAAGCTTCTGAAGCGTGATCATCGAACAATCAAGCGTTTCATTCAAAATAGTCAACAGGGTCGCAAGAAGCGTGTGGAAAAACCAAGGCGCAAAATAACTGCCCATGAACTGAGAAAAGTCAAGCGTGCAGCTGCCACGATGCCACTTGCCACCAGTTTGGCCATATTTCAGAGCTGCAACATCACTGGAGTGCCCAAAAGCACAAGGTGTGCAATACTCAGAGACATGGCCAAGGTAAGAAAGGCTGAAAGACGACCACCACTGAACAAGACACACAAGCTGAAACGTCAAGACTGGGCCAAGAAATATCTCAAGACTGATTTTTCTAAGGTTTTATGGACTGATGAAATGAGAGTGAGTCTTGATGGGCCAGATGGATGGGCCCGTGGCTGGATTGGTAAAGGGCAGAGAGCTCCAGTCCGACTCAGACGCCAGCAAGGTGGAGGTGGAGTACTGGTTTGGGCTGGTATCATCAAAGATGAGCTTGTGGGGCCTTTTCGGGTTGAGGATGGAGTCAAGCTCAACTCCCAGTCCTACTGCCAGTTCCTGGAAGACACCTTCTTCAAGCAGTGGTACAGGAAGAAGTCTGCATCCTTCAAGAAAAACATGATTTTCATGCAGGACAATGCTCCATCACACGCGTCCAAGTACTCCACAGCGTGGCTGGCAAGAAAGGGTATAAAAGAAGGAAATCTAATGACATGGCCTCCTTGTTCACCTGATCTGAACCCCATTGAGAACCTGTGGTCCATCATCAAATGTGAGATTTACAAGGAGGGAAAACAGTACACCTCTCTGAACAGTGTCTGGGAGGCTGTGGTTGCTGCTGCACGCAATGTTGATGGTGAACAGATCAAAACACTGACAGAATCCATGGATGGCAGGCTTTTGAGTGTCCTTGCAAAGAAAGGTGGCTATATTGGTCACTGATTTGTTTTTGTTTTGTTTTTGAATGTCAGAAATGTATATTTGTGAATGTTGAGATGTTATATTGGTTTCACTGGTAATGATAAATAATTGAAATGGGTATATATTTTTTTTTGTTAAGTTGCCTAATAATTATGCACAGTGATAGTCACCTGCACACACAGATATCCCCCTAACATAGCTAAAACTAAAAACAAACTAAAAACTACTTCCAAAAATATTCAGTTTTGATATTAATGAGTTTTTTGGGTTCATTGAGAACATGGTTGTTGTTCAATAATAAAATTAATCCTCAAAAATACAACTTGCCTAATAATTCTGCACTCCCTGTACACATTTTGTAAAGGAGCACTTGCACTTTAGCACTGGTTAGCAGTGGTAAAGTGCCCAGAGTAACAAAAACAGTAAAATCAGAGTCCAGCACACATCAACAACCTGGGGAACAAAGGCAAAACGGTAAGGGAGACCTCGCCCAGGATGAAAAAGTCTAACAGGGATCATAGATGGTAGAACTGCGAGACAAGGATGCACATTGTAGTGTCCTGCTGGACACGTTCTAGTGTTTCACCACACTCACAACCATCACCAACCCAACACAGGTGTCACCAGTCAGGTGACCCTGCCAATAAAAAGGGCTGGGCGCATGTGCCCGGGGCCAGATCCTACAACCATGTTACAGTGTCTGTGACACCTTTATTTCTTAGCATGAGGACTTAGGCCCCCAACACTACACACATAAGGTAACTTAACATAATATTATGCGCTACATCAGGTAAGGACAGGCTTTAGGTGATCGGGGATGCCCAGTTACCATTACACACACTCCTGGCTGCTGCCAGTTAGCATGCCTATTCGAATAGTTGTCATACAAAACTTACATTTTAATGATCTCATGTTTATGTTATTGGAAATAGAACAACATCTTGCAAAACTGGCAAGCGGTTATTTATTTGCTTTCCTCCAGACGTGCGAAAACAGCTTACTTCCAGTGCTGAGCAAGCATCTGCCGGCTCTCTGCTCCCTGTATCTAATGACCAGATGTTGGAGGACACGCTAATTTTAGAAGTAGGAGGAGCATCCCAATAATACTGCTCCATCGGGGGGGATCACGGAGGGTCACATTGAAAGGAAGCACGCTGCGGTTTCAGTGATAACACACTTTATTGATGTTCATTGTGCCTTGAGGCCAGGCTCGAGCAGGAATCAATACTGATCATTTTCTTAGATGAGGTACGACCATTATCACAGCCTTATCATTTTATCTAGGCTACTGATGTGCGCCTACAGCGCCCTGCAGATAGCAGTTGTTACTATTACTCAAATCAGTAGCACTTGTATTTTTACTCTCAGAGGGGTGAAAGGATGAGCCGGCATCCTCCAGGACAAAGTTGTGGCGCCTAAATCTAAATACCAAGATCCGGGTTAGACAGTGGTGTATAATTTCTGTTTTATGGGAGCCCGTACACCACAGTTTACGGGTATTAGATTATAAAAATATAAAGGCCAAAGAGATGTGCGCAGGTATTATGGAGGAGTGAATTAGCAGCCATGTCTAGAGTCAGCTGGTAGAAGTCAGATGGGTACCTCATAACTGAGGGCTTATGAGTGAGGGTTACTGAAGTCCAGCCTTGTGGTTGACTTTACCTGGTTTTGGTTTGGCCAGGTGGGTAGTGTTCAAGGATCTGCTTGATAGGTTTTTGTCAAGTGGTATGAGCTTGCCAAAGGGCAGGCTTTTTTGTATGTACTGCATTATCGAACTGGTTGGGGCAAGTATTCTTGCTGCATTAGGCAAAGTAAAATTTTCCTGCCTATCTTCACTTGCAGTTGGGCCATGTATAATTTGTTTTGGAGCAACCTGGCTATCCTTACGTGTTGCCTCAGTAGCCTTACACTGGATATAGCATTTCTTTTTAGGCAGACTGCAGAATGGTGATAGCTAAGTACAGTATTTAGAAGTTGGTTGAGATGCAGTTCCGAAGTTAGAGAACGAGTGTGAGTTTGTGGCACACTTTTTGGTTGACATGAGAGTGACTGGTTCTTTTTTGGATGATTCAAAATGACTTGCATCAATTTAACGTGAAGGCTGATTTTGGGTTTGCAGAGGGAAGTATTTAAGATTAATTATTGTGGTGTCCATAATTGTTTTCGTGCCCGATGTACTTTATTTTCTTGTTATCTGGACATTGCTAATTGGCAGACCTTCACCTCAGGGTGGTTGTAGAGCCATTATAAAAAAAATTCTCACTATCCATACGTGCCACCTGTAGCATGAAATACTTAGCATTAACTACTTACAGACCATAGGCATTGAACTGGGTACTAAGAAGAAGGTAGTTCATATATGCAATGGAGGCGGGGGCTATGCCTTCGTCCCTAGGAACACTGCATGCAAGGTGTGGCAGATTGGAACAATGTGACAGAGGCTACTGTTCTCTAATAGAGTTTGCTGCCCTGAAGAGGTCTGAGAAAGATGGAGTAGGTGGACCGGTGGTCCTAGGTATGGGTAGAGATTTCCATTAGGCTGAATATTATGATTCAGATGGTGTGTGAAATGTTAGGAGAAATGAGTTACAAAGTAGTTTGGATGTCAAAAGGAATTGACGCAAGGAATTTGGGGCCAGATGTATAAACATTTATTTTTGCAGTCGCAATAGTGCGAAATCAAAAAAGCATTTTTGTACGAATAAATCCCAAATTGCGATTCAGTAACACGGTACAGAATTGCTATTTGGAATTGCTAAAACAGACTGATTTGGTATTTGGAAGGGGGATGTTTAGGGTGTCCCTTCCAAATACTGAATCTGAATGGGATGTATTAATGCTTTGCAAAGCAATTCCGGTTGCAAAACATTAATATTTTACGGACACCTTGAAGGAGATGGTAACCCATTTGCAAATGGGAATGGGTCCAACGGACAACTGCCTGCTCTTTAAAAGCAAATTACATACTGTTTTCCTTTACGGAAAACAGGTTGCATTAAAAAATGCTTTATTTAAAAGCAATCACAGATATGGTGCTATGCTGACTGCAGCAGGCCATCATCCCTGTGATGGCTGCTATTGCTAGTGAGTCCCAAACTGCAACCTACCTCATTAATATTCAGGAGGTAGGACGTTTTGAGAATCACTATTTCAGACTTGTAAGTTTTCTCACATAAGGAACTGCGATTTCCTAATTGCGAGTCGGTAAGAATTGTAAATAGGAAATCAGATGCCTACATACCTACTTTTTGTACATCTAGCCCTTGGTCCTAATCGTGCTAATCATATGATAAATCATGGATAAAAAGTAGAGGGAAAAACTCATAACATTGGGCTTAGAAGTAAAGGCTGAGATTGTGGCACTGCTCTCGAAGGAACCAGCCGGTCACGAAAAGTGGTAAATAGATGTCCGGCGGGATTACAGAAGTGGAGCGTAGTTTGCTAGTACAGTCATGTGATTGAATTTCCAAATGGAATTGGCACAACCTTTGGCATAAATTCATTTGGAAACCAATGAAAGCTTATGGCAAACAGCTAAAATTGTGAAACAGAGAATAACTGAGGTTGAGTATGCTAGGACAGCCATGTGATTTTAATTAATTTAAAGTGTTCCTAGATTTTACTTGTTTGGTTTGGTGTTCTACTGCTTCCAGGTTGTTTTTTCATTTTTTTAATGATTTTGAGTTTTGGCAGTACTAAGGGTGCAGTTTCTAATTGTGTGCACCGTTTGTAGATAACATTGGTAATCGGCCTAGCAGAGCGAGGTGGGAGAGTGGCCATATGCACTTATAGCTAAACTGTCTTTACATTCTTACCAAGGCAACCACCGAAAATTATTTCTCATGTTTATACTTCACTCACTATTAAATAGCATGGGCTATGGTTGAGGGTTCTCACTTAGAACGTGGTTGGGAGTGCAGGGATACTGTAAAAGATTCGACGAGACAATCAAAGTACAACAAGGACTGAGACAATAGCTCAAAGAAATGTAAGGAAAAACAGTAAAGCAAAGTGGCAAAAGTAGAACCAGAAAGGCGAAGGTGGTGAAAAATATGTTTGTGGGAAGAGCCATTGCTATGAGCTCCTTTGGATTAGCGAAAATGGTAAAATGTGACTAACAGTGTATAAAGCTAGTTAATACACTGTGTTTATTTTGTCTATACCTGTGTAGCACACGGTCTCGTTGTAAGCCGTACTTCAATGTCAAGCTGGTGTCTAACTGGTTAATACTTGCCTGTATGCAGAATTGTCAGGTGTGTGAGCGCCTGCCTGTCTCTATGTCCAGCCCACGGTCACTCACCCTGTTTTTGGTGATTTGCTTGAATGTAGGATTGTCAGTTGTGTCAGTGTCCATTGCTTGAATGTAGGATTGTCAGATGTGTCAGTGTCCATCTGTCTGTCTTTCTAGCTCTTGGTCACTCGCTCTGGATACTTGCCTTGGATGTAGGATTTTCGGATGTGTCGGTCTGTTTACCTCTTCATCCCATGCCTCCCTATATTTATACATGTTTTTTCTGTTTTGTATTTTTTGTCAGTCACTGTGCGTGTGTCAGTATGATGGCGGTGAGGAAAAAATCACTGCTTCAAAAGATCTTAAGGCAGATACTGAGTTAAGAAAAATAGTGAACTGGAGACTAAGCAGTCTGGGATAGAGCAAGAAAGGAAATGGACAGAACAACGGGAAGAGAGACCCTTCTCTGCTGGTCATCCCTAGTGTGTGGCACAAAGTAGGTACAAGTTCCAGTTGTACCACAATGATAGCGTCCCACTGAATGCCTCAATAGAAAGCAGGAAATGTGCATGGCCTCTTGATGAGGTGGCAGGCCTTCAGGTCTGTCTGCGTGGTGTGGTAGGAGGTGGCCAAAAGTAACCATGGCAGGTGGGAAGAAGGGGAGGTTAAAAAGGTAAGGGGTTTGGGCAAGGAGGCTGTTTTACTATGTACAAATTACTGTTCATGCAAATCTTGGTGTGTACCTAAGATGCATAAAACTCAGTGCCTAGAAGTCCGACACTCAATGCACTGCAGTACATTGTTATAGACTGTAATGCACAGAACAAGCAGGATGTGTTCTGTGCATTCGAGAGCACTACACTGTGACTGACTTTGGCATACTCAGTGTAAAGGAGTAGGATACACAGCACACTGTCACACAGCTCTTGGTCACATGGTGTAGTGTACAACAATGCAAGGAACACAGCACCATAGCCTTCTGTTGCAGGCTGTCATTCATTTTTTATTATGTAGCGCAGATTGGGTGAAATTGATATATACATTTGAAGTAGGTGGACTACACCATGTATAGACTTCAGCTCTGTTTTGTGTAGCACATATCTACAATGAACACACATCTGAGCAGTTTTTGCATCCTAGTTTCCCAGTTCACATCTGTGCAAAAATAATTGGAGGTAAAGAGTTTTCTGAGAAACTCCTATACTATAACCTTTTCTGCACTTTAAAATATTTGCAAGACTTGGCATAACACTTCTTGGGTGCCTCAGTGGTGTTTTCAGATGTTTGGTGCAGATATTTCAAGAGGGACTAACATACTGTAACTTTCTAACTGCATAAGATAGTAAATGACACTCAGCTGCAAATCATAGGTCATATCTTGGGGTAATAAAATAGTTTGTGGTGTATAAAAATACCAGGGTCTGTTCTCAAAAATAAATCTACATGTGTAGATTTACTATTCGAATTACTACTAGTAAAGTTACTCTTACATTTTTGAGAAACATTACCACTTTGTGCTATTCACAAAATCCAAATGCAGAGATAAAAATGCACACTTAACTTGTCTTCATCCCCTGAAACAGGGGGTGGTGCCAAATTTGAGTGTACATTTACTACTGCCAAAAAGGAACAGGAGCACAAGAAGGTCTAGCACCACATATGGCCTAACACTGATAGTTAAACACCCTCCAATAGAAATAGGGACTTAAAATAAAAATCAATAGGAAATGTTAAATAATTTAAACTAGTTAAAACATAAGTAAATGTAATTTATTATATTTAAAAATTAAAATATATATTTTGCTTAATTTTGATTTTCAAGAATCATTTCATGATAACAGTGTGTCAATAAAGTATGAAGAAATTTGTTTAATTATTTGTATACATCACTTTGAATATAGTTCTTAATATGTGGTGAAAATATATTTTTGTATATGAGGTATGTTTTTTGTGAAAGTTAATTTAATACATTAAAATTATTTTAATATTTAATTCAGAATTAAATTACCATTTTGTTATTCCTCCTACTTTTAAGATATATTAATCTACGTTATTATTTAATATAAAATATTTATACACATATTTTAACACAGTGGCCCTGTGGTAAAGTGTAGGGAAAGTGTAGGGAAAGTAAAAGAGTTTTTTTAAACTTGTAAAAAGTGTAACATATATTTATGTTAAATGTTAATATCAGTTAATTTTATATATGTATTTTAAATGTAGAACGAAATAAAAAATATGCTGCACCGTCATTAACTTAATTGTAATTCAAATGTAATTATTTTAAATATATTTTAAATTAAAATTATTTTTCTGACGTCTGAATTAAAAAAAAAATCCAAATAAAGTAAAAATCATATGTTTGCTATTATCTATTAAGAATGATGAAAAGTGATGTACAGAATTAGTTAAATGTAATGTACGCCTATTTCACTAGCAAGTAATGTCGCAAAGTTTTAAATTAAAAAAGGTTATTAAAATATTTTACATAAAATACTGAATAGGTTTTATTACAATTTTTGACCCTTATAATCCATTTTCACTATTTTAGGCAAAAATGGCTTGCGCTGCCCCTAGAACGTTTTTCAGCAAGTGCTTAAAAGTGTAGTGTGCCTTGTCCAGTTCTAGTGCAATGTATATTAAGTCACAAAAAAATGTTTTTGGGCATTTGAACTTTGCATAAGAAAGTAAACAGTTATATTCAGTTTTTTTTTTTTTTGCTACCTGGCACTTTCTTTGGCCACTGGTAGAGGCACATTAAGGCTGCTGCTAATAGCAACATTGATGCTATACCATCCATAAAGCTGTCCCAGAGGATCCAGTAACAAATTAAACATACCCATGTATATTGAAAGTTAAGGTTGGCCCCAGGACGGCCTTTCCGTGCAGATAAAGTGGTCAAATTGACTTAATTGTCAGCGCCAAGATCCTGGGCAAGCTCTGAACAAAATGTAGTGATGATGATTACGTCATTAGAGCAAGAAACATAGATATAATAATGTAATTTTAGCAGTTGCCGTCTCATTGGCATGATAAACAAAGAATGCATTTTTATCTCCTGTTTACATCTTCCAGGAGGTGGATGGTAGGAGTCCAGGGCTGTATGCTGCTTGGCGGTGCCGTCAATAAAAATATTGATCCCTCTTCTTCAAAAACTTCCATCCTGCCTTCCAAAGCACGCTCGCTGTTGGTTGCTGCATCACACAGTAGATAAAATAACAGCAAAATTGATTTTATTCGTTGGTGGAATTGGTTTCCTCTGCTAATTTGACGTATGTGGGTACACGCAGGAACTGTGAAGAAGGAATGGTGTTAATCAGTTCTTTTTAGCTTCTAGCATCCTGCTTTGAGAACAAATGTACTAGTTTGAATAATCTCTTAGAGAAAATCTGTTGTGGGAGCACCAGTAAGAAGTTAATTACAAATTTTGGGGTCTATTCATAAATTGCATTTTGTAGTATGCAAAGCAGTACTACATTAGTACTGCTCATGTACTACAATATTCTGTTCACAAATCCATTGCTGGAGACCTGCACCTCTGTCTTTCTGCGTGATGATTTCTGCCTACATGGTGGGATTCTTACTACTAAATGGGATTTAAGGATGAGTTTAGGCGGGACATGCTAATACAAACACACACCCATGAAAGAGTAAGACCATTTCTGTTCATAAACAGCACAAAACATGTGTAGATGTATTCTATCCCACCCCTAAAGTAAGTCACGCACCACACAAACATATACATATATATATATATATATACACACGCCCCACCTCCCCACAATACCCTCCCAGATGAGGGGATCCATGTGGATTACTTTGGCCCATGGCATCTTGTTCTCTTCTCTAGCACAGACCTGCATTCTGAAGTTTAAAGCTATTGATGGCAAGGGAAGGGGATGTGTTCTTCTGCCACAGAAGAAAATCATAAATTATCTAAGACACTTTAACAGTGCTGTGTGTGTTTCCTGAAAGTTCAACCTCCGTCTCATTGTAAGCTTTATACATTATGCATGTCAATGAGTCTTCTCTAGGCAGCCATACTGCTGCTGGCTCGTTCAGCTGGATAAACAAACAAAAAAATCACAGCTGTGTGGAGGTGAAGCACCCTTTCTGTGGAAGCTCACAACTTCTGCCAAGTCATAACATATACTTCTCTCCACCAGCATGTGGACATAGTCAAAGCCCCTCTGTAGTACTCCTGAAAGCTCTTTTTTAGGTTGATCACATATGGTCAGGGGACAGCTGTGCTGTCAAGCCAGGTGTGAAAACTCAGAATTATAAACAGTTTTGGCTCTGTGAGTGAGTACTTTTTGCAGTCCAGATGCTGCGGAGGGCCTTTTTGATTATGACAGATGGCCCATCAGAGTGTTGGGATAATATAGTTAACCTCTGACTAGCCCTGGTGTGAACCCCCTCAAACCCTCCGCCTTTTGATGCTGGAATGCTGGCATCCCTGTACCAGATTGTCTGTTGGCTGAAGTATTCTGCAGCAAACCTTCCTGAGTCAATCCAGAGCAAAAAAGGGCCCCTGCACATATCAGGAGAGCACTCTCCAGGGGAAAGAAAACAACACACACAAGAATTACTGCATTCCCTCAAAACATTTTTTTGCTTGAGTATAACTAACTCATAAATGATACAACTTTATACAGAAAGTGGAGTCAAAGAGTAACACAAAAACATATCAGAACAACATTTTTTAGTCCATCATACATATTTTGTATGAATCTCATAATATATATATGCACAATGTACAAAAGAACAATATAATTGACTGAAACATAATACAACTCTTTGTTCACCACTCATCTACCCGGGTACCTAACATAACCTACCTCAATCATACAATCAACATTCATGCCATCATACGCAATCAAAAGCGTTCAACCAAAAAATATAAAATAATGTTCTAATATGCTTAACAAAGGACTGCGTATGCAATTACTCAAACACATAGACAGAGATTAGATTTCATTAACATGATATAACATAGTAATCTCAATCAGTAAATAATACATATGGTTGCCAAAACAACATTAGGCACCGTCCAAGCCAAAAATCTATATGCATAAATTCTTCTGTGGCAAAGTCAATAAACACTGTACAATATCCTGATGATAAGTGCGACTTGATTGAGATTTCTATATTATATCATGTTATCTAAAGGCGTCCAAAGACATTGGTTTTGTTTTGAATGAGGGGCTTTTGCTATTAGAAAACCAGAGAGGGCCCCGCATGACATGTGCGACCTGTGCCCCACAAAATCGTCTGACGATGGCCGGATACGAGGCTCCAGGTTCCTCCAAAATGTGACTAGTAGTCTAAGGCAAGTAAGGGAGGCGGGCACAGCAGGGAAGTTCGACATCTTGAGGCAGAACAGTGCTACTGCTGGCAGAGAATTGATGGGCCTATCAAGCCTCACTTTACAGTAACCTTTCCTGAAGATGTAAATCCAAAATGGCTGCCACAAAAGGTACGTCTAAACACAATTTATCTGGGTGGCATGCCACCAGAAGTGCTTTGTGGATGGAAATGCACTGCTGACGAGACGCTCAGTCTGACCTGGTCACAGTAGAAGTAAGGAGCAAAGATGGCTTGTGTGAGGTACAACGAGGGACGCATCAGTAAAAATGTGCCTCAAACAAAGCCAGCTTTTCCTTCCATTCCACATACTAGCAGACAGCCAACGCCCACTCTTCTCCTTGCAGTGAGACCTTTGCCTTCGGTTACCAAGTTGCTTTGTAAATTTACAAGGACTGCAAGGAAATGTAAGAGCGCACACAGATGTAATTTAAAAACATTGCATTTTAATTTGGGGCCAACCAAAGTTATTTATAAACCATCTGGAGAGATAACCGACTGGGCACGAAAGGTCTAATGTATTCCTCCGGCAAATAAAGTCGGGCCGTGAGTTACAGGGCCTGCATTTCACCATGAACAAGTCACTCCAATAGAAACAGATCCCAGAAGATTGCAGCTTTGGACTTTCGTACCCTCATCACATGCCAGGCACAGAACCATCTGCAGTACACCAGCGACTGAAGCAACAAGCCTACAGTGCTGGAATCTTTCCACAAGTGCCTGGTGTCCTGTGAGTCTCTGCAGAGCGATGTTAATTATAGTCCCTCTCCCGAGGCCATCTGATGTAAGAACCTCACCTTTGGGCAGATGCCAAAATGACTGCAGCAGGAGCTCCTCGCAGTGCTGAATTTGGGCCGATTGCTGCAAGCGGAGGCACCGGCACTGTTTTTTGGAAATCGTGACTTATTACCCCCCTCGGACTCAGTGGCGGCCGGCAGCTTTAAGAGGGAGGGGGCGGGCGGGGACCACAAACACACACATTCTCATTCTTTCACACACAGACACGCATGCACATCCATTAAAAACACTCATACCATTCAAACATGCACGCACCAAACATTCATTTTAAAACATCGCACACACTCATTCTTTCACACACGCACGCACGCACGCACATCCATTAACAACATTCATACCATTCAAACATGCACACACGCACCAAACATTCAATTTGAAACATCACACACATACACACACACACACACACACCTTCGGCCTCAAGGTCCCAGGAGGGTTGGGACTGCTGCCTTCCCTCATTGGCTGACCTTAGGGAAGGCAGCAGTCCCAGCCTCGTCACAGAGTGGGATGGGGTCAGTGAGACTGCTGACCCCACCCCACTTAAGGTCAGCCAATGAGGGAAGGAAGCAGTCCCAGCCTCGTCACAGAGTGGGATGGGGTCAGTGAGACTCCTGACCCCACCCCACCCTGTGACGAAGTGTCACTGATTGACACTCGCCCTGGGCACTTCAGGGCTTAAACTGAAGCGCCCAGTGAGAGTGTCAATTGGTGGCACTTTCCTCGTCACCCAGGGGAGGGCCTCGAGGCACCTTTGCTGGGTCGAGGAGGTCACACCTATAGGAGCTGTGATCTCCTCAGCCCAGCAAAGTTCAGCTCAGGCAGCCAGGAGTCTGCGCAAATCGCGCATGTCTGCTCCTGGCTGCCTGACCTGAACATGAAGAGTGTCTGTCAGGCTGACCTTTGTACAGCCTTACAGACACTCTTCATGGGGGGCAAAAGGTGGGGGGGCGTGGCCCCTCCGCCCTAAAGGACGGGCCGCCACTACTTGGACTTTCACCCTGAGTAAAAGAGAAAAAATAAAAAAAGAAGTGGAAGAAGCATAAAGAGAAAGAAAGCAAATCAGTACACAGGGAGAGAGAGGGGCTGCAAAAGTACTCGTAAGAGTGCGTAAATAGACAGGTAGTGTAGGATAGCGGAAGAATTGATTGAGGTGTATTCGGAATAACGCAACCTTGGTTTCCCTCGTCTCCAGCTTCCGGCAGTGCTGTTAGCGCACCCCTAAGAAAACGACAGATCCTGCAAAATAGAAGCATTCTCAAACATGGTGCTATACAAAGAACAGAGCTGTTCTGTGTACAGCACGTGATGGCGGGGGAATGAGGACGAGCAATGGGGTCAGTACATTACACCAACTTTACATTACACTTAATATATTTATTTTACTCCCACGCAAGCACATTTTTAAATCGCACATATATGCAGCTTGAGTCACAAATTTCTTGGGATTTTTTTTATTTTTTATAATTATTTTTATTGAGTTATGTCAGTACAGTACTATTCCTGAAAGCAGAGTATTGCATTGAACATTGAAATACCATGGTCGCGATACATGGTGCAAAGGATTTTTTGAGCATCTTCGGGTCCATCCACCCCTGTAGCCCCCATCCCAAGAGATGGATATTCCTTCTCCCGTTGTAGTGACAAAGCCAGGCTCAGTTGCTAGCGTATCTAGGTCCCATCTATAGTTATTCCAGTTGCCCCACACTTTCCTCGACTGGCTGGGGCATCCCCTCCCTTCATACACCACTTTCTCCACCAACATGCATCAGTCCATATCAGTTTTCCAATCTGTAAGTTGTGGCAGTGACTCAGCCCCCTCAGAGCTGAACAATATTACGCTTTACCACCATCAGTCCCAGGGTGACCCAGATACGGCCCACAAGGCTCAGATCAGACTCTCCCCTCATATTGAGGAGGCACCATTTAGTATCAAGTTCCAGCGTTTGTCTGCACACAGTATTATTGCAATCAATAACCGCCTGCCAGTACCTCTGCAGTGCTGGACAGCTCCATAAGAGATGGAGAAAGGAGTCTGACTGGCCAGAGTGTCTGTGACATTGATCATCTAACACCCTACCCATTTTGCCAACATGATACATGAAACATGTGCCCTGTGTAAAACTTTAAGCTGCGTTAAACCAAATCTGGCCAGTATCTCCACCTCTCTGGGGGACGTCTGTGCGTCCTGCCATTCATCGTCTTCTGATGTAACCACGTCACGCTCCCACTGTGCCTTCAAGTGGACCAGAGTGTCAGAGTTGTGAATAATTTTTTGTCGGTGAGTGAGATCGCCTTGTGGGGCATTTATATATCTAGGAGTCTGTCCTCCAGCGGGGAAGCCTCCAGGAGCTCTTCACCCTTTGAGAGCGCCGTTAGCAATGCATGTCCGATTTGTAAGTAACAATAGTATTCCATTGGTGCTAGTTGGTATTCTGTTTTCAGATGGTGGAAAGTGATAACTCCCTCCTGTTCCAAAAGGTCTCCCACTTTTGACAATCTAATTAGATCCCATTTGGTGAAACCTGGCTGGGCACCAAGAACCCCTAAACCACCCATGTCCCAGAGCGGACTGACCTGAGTGATTTTATCCACCCATCCCAATGCCCTGAGTGTTGTATGCCAAAGTTTAAGTGCAAAGTTTAGATGTCACAGCAGTAGAGCCCTTGAAGGCTGTATGGCGAGCCCCCCCCACACACATTCATCTATAAGTGGGTTTGGTGGGTGGAAGGTGTATCCATTAATGGACTGTTGTTATTTGTGCTGCCCAATAGTATTTTCAGATGTGGGGGAGGGTGGTGCCTCCATCGTACTAGGATCTCGTAGTAGGCGATTCAGGGCGCAACCCTATCCCAAAGAAACACTTGCACCTTGCGTTCTATTTCCATAAAGTAGGAATCTGGGATCAAATTGGGGGCATTGTGAAGTGCATATAAGAAGCACAGGAGTGCCATCATTTCAAAGAGGGCCTCTCTGCCCAGCAGTGAGAGAGGCAACGACCTTCAATGCTGGATGTACTGTTTAAGACGATCTAGTGGCGGAGCGAGATTCCAGGTGCAGAACAGAGTGGAATTTGCCATGACATAGATTCACAGATACTGGAAGCCTTCCAGCACCCCCTGGGCTTCACAATCACAAGGCACCAGTGGCACCTCTCCATGGAGAATGTATATTAAAGACTTTTTCCAGTTGATGGAGTAGCTAGAGTAGGTACGAAATTATGTAAGTGTGTGCATAATCCTGTCTAGGGTTAATGTTGAGTCGGACAGATACAGCAAAATGTTGTCGCATAAACAGAGATTCTATCCTCCCAATCTTCTGTCCACTGAAGTCCACGAACCAAGGGGTCTTGCCGAATCCAAGCCCCCAGTAGCTCCATGATGAGGATGAATATTAGAGGCGAGAGTGGGCAAATCCTTGCAGGTGCCACGGTGAAGATGAAATGTGGGTGACAATTTGGGCCATTGGTTCACTATATAGGAGCCTAACCCAGCTCAGAAATGGCCAAAGCCCAAATATGGCCACTCTCCGGTGTCGAAGGCCATCCTAGCATCCAAGGAGAGCTCCAAGGCATCTTCTTGCAGCGAATCAATCTGTCCCAGGCCCTCATGTAGGCATTGTAGATTACAAGCCGTATTCCATCCTGGCATAAAGCTGTCTGTATCCCTAGCATCCCTAGAGCAACACAGTCTGGTTTGCATGACTTGAACATGGTGTTAACATACCAGTGCAGCCATTGTGACATTAGGTCATAATTAAACGAAACCAAGACACAACCAAAAGACACAACACACACCTAACTGAAAATAACCATGAAACAACATGATCCACCCCGAAGAGCAACACAAAAAATACAACCTAAAAATATACGTCTCAGTTCTAGATTCAGGACTTTTAGCATGATGATTGGATTCAAAACAAGAACATGCCTTATGTGTGAGGACTGCATAGCAGTGATGAGTTTGCCCTGTTCTAGCAGAGTAGTGGCATGTGCACCTTAGGACTGGTCCAAAAGTGATGTTTGCACTGACAGGATGGCTCAAAAATTGCAGTTTTTGCACTGGTCAGTGTCCAGTAACGTAGATGTTACATTGCCTGCACCAGAATAAATCTATGTGAAATAGACCCATAGTTTTCAAGATCTGAATGCACACAAATGTTGGACATATCACAATGTGCGAAATGGGGTCCTTTACTTCCAACGTATGCAGATTAATTTTATGTGAACAGCCTGAAAGTTGTGCATGGATCTGGTTCTTCTGGCCCCACGCTGACACCACTGGTTTAGAACCTCTAGACCTGTGCACCAGTTAACTATGTTTCGCAGGGTTTCAACAGTTACCATCATATGAAAATGACAATGAGTTAGGAAACACACAAAAGTTTTGTTTTCTACAAAGAGATAGTCTGTGACCTGCCCTCTCCAAGTAATGTATCTCTTTGCCTATGTTTGTTTGGGAATGGTATTAATGGTGAAGAAGTGATTCGGGTAATAAAGGTGGTGGGCCAAACACATTATAAAGATACAAAAGAGGGTGGTTTTCTGCACACACTGAATGTGCGATGACAGTGTTTCTTTCCAGATATGAATGATTCCTTTATACATTGCAATGCAAGCTCCCTATCTGAGAAGGAATCCTTCTCAAAACAGCCAATGACATAAGGAGAGATAGTAATACTCTTTTGGGTAAAGCCAGTCAGACCTAAACACCCTGTTTCTTTAAAATGCATCACAGAAAAATATAAGCACATGTTTTCCTTAATACATACTGATAAGGTCCTATGTAGACTAAAACCGGCTCTATGTCAGAAAATTGAGCACAAAAATCTCATGTTTCAAAACTATTATAGCTAGGATACAGACTACCAACATATTGTGAGAGTAAGTATATATTGATAAGTAGAGAATCTCAACTTCACATATATGTACATTGAAGCTATATGTTTTGTCTGGTCCATTAGTGAAGGGCACCAGCGTAGTCACATTGAAATTGTGGTAATAAAGTGCATCGAGAAGATTAAAAGTGTACAATTCTGCAACACATCATATTTATATGACCAGTGAAACAGAATTGCAGTATGTTCCTTAGATTTCCGATCTTATATTTAATGAACCGCCGTATAAGACGTTTTGAACTTTGTCAATAAGAAATTGACAGATAAACCGATCATGAGCAAGCTAGGATTTACCCCTGCGCCTGACATTGAAACTACACTACACGTCCAAACTATGGACATCTCCATTAGATTTGGCCTAAAATGGAATGTTCCGGGTGGCCTCATGCTAATCTTGACCGCCTCAAGTAAAGGTCACATTCAAGTGGAAGGTTCTATGTCTGGCATGGACAAATACTTGAGATAGAGCTGCACTTTTTGTAGAAGTCTGCTTTCATTTCTAGCAGCTAAAAAGGTGCTTACGCTCTGCAGGAGATGCTGAAATAAACATGACTGTTGTCAAACGGTGGCTGTCCCAGCTGGGGTATCAGTGCGCATGTGCGGGCATACTGTCGCCATGCACATCGGCACGCCATTACATCCCACCACATTTTAATTATAATGTGAAGTTGTGCTAAGTCACATTACATTCTGAGAGATCTGTGTAAAATATAACTGCTGTTCTTGTTACTTCTTCTGTGTTGTAACTTTTATTATGCCCTGTATTTATTTTAGTTTGTTTAGCACCTCGATGCCGACTGTTTCAGCATTTCTTTTACACTTAATAGTTGAAATTAATTAAAATTCAAGAAATTTAAGTTGAATAAATTGGTATCTCCCATAAAGACATAAAGGCAGCTGCACAACACCAGCTACGCCATAGGGGCGATCGAATGCTGTTTGCAAGTACACTAAAAGAGCGGGAAAATCAGCGAAGGCCCAGGAACCCTTTTCCCCCCATATACAAGGCAGAGATGCTGTAAAAAGGGCAAGTATAGGAATCATTGACATTGAAATTAGGCATAACCTTTAGTTTTAAGTGCTTCCCACTGCTGGGCAAATACATCTTATGAACAAGTAAAGAAGTGGAAGGGCAATTAAAGTTGGCAAGCTGAGCAGAGACCACATAATCGTTGAAAGGCCCGCGCTCCTCCTATTCCTGGTAGATAGAAGGAATCCAATTTTGAGCTGGGATTTGTGCACCAAGCCTCTCAGAAGGATCCCAAAGACAGAGAGACAACAGCGGCTGGGCCGAGCCCTAGTCACTTCACGGCTCAGATCTTAACCAGAGTGGCACTCGAAGCATGAGACAGGGAAAGATGAAGAGCTGGCCAAACAGCGCTAAAGTCAATGAACCCACCCCGTTTTACCCTTCTGTCCTTACCTACCCATGCAGGAAGACTTACACTGCTTACATTGTTTTAGCTAGGGCGGCATAAAGGCACAGTTTTAGTAATGCTCATTTTGTGGAACCTAAGCACCATTCTATTCTGACCTGGGGCCTTGCGAAAGACAGCTTTTTGAAGGTCACCACATTTAAAATTTCGTTTTGCTATCCTTTAACTAGCTCCTTCCCTGTTAACTCTGCTCTCACATCCAGCGAGAGGCCTTTGATCAGAACAGTAGTAGCCAAAAGGTGTTGTTTCCTCCCTCTCTGACGGCCGGCACCAGCCAGCAAAGTGCGTTGATTGAGTCAGTTAGACACTGCTGCTCACGTTGTCTTGGGAGGAGATTTATCTCACTTGTAGTGCTGTATTTCAGTGTAGCATGTGTATAGAGCTTCATACCCTTTTGTGGGTCTCCCAGGCACATTACCACCATGGGGGAGTGCCTGGTTGGTGGAGTTGGTATTTTTGTGATCCTATGTAGATGTAAAGACAGCAGAGCTGTCTCTCAGGCCACACATATCTTGCAGGTAGGGTGTGAAGATAGCTAAGATGTCACACAATCTTGCAGGTTGATTGTAAAGATAGCAAAGTTATTGCTCAAGACACACCAGTCTTAAAGGTAGAGTACAAAGACAGTGTAGCTATTACTCAAGTCACACATGTTTTGTTGATACGGTGTAAAGACAGCAGAGCTATTGCTCAAGTCACACAGTCTTACAGGTAGAGTGTGAAGACAAGAAGGGCTGTTGCGCAGATCACACAGATAGTACAGGTATTGTATTGTACCTTATTGTAGCTTTTATACAACACTTGGTGCTGTAGACTTATCCTGGCACGATACTCCTCTCTAAGCTACACAAGTGTACAGTGTTCTGTCCGTGTACAGTGCTATCGATTTATTCTGAGCAGTAAAGCTTTCCCGAGCCTTGGACAGAAAGTGATCTGTGCTAGAGCACACATGGAAACGGAGGTCAGTCTTCTTATGGATCTTTCTCAGAGTGTTCAAGGGGACAAAGGAGTTGGTATCAAATCAACAATTAAAATTCTGTGCAACCCATTTGTTTCACAAAAAGGACCAGGAATCAGTATTAAAGTTTAGTAGGTTTATTACAAATGAATAATCAGTCCAATATACGAAGATATCATAATCAGTCCATAAAAGTACAAAATCAGAATCGGCAAGCTAAAACGCGTAAACAAGCTCAATCTTTTCAATATAAGGCACATGGAGATTACAGTGATAGCAATACAAAAGCTTAGCAATAAGAACTGACATTGTACAAAATAATTCAGTTTCCTGCTAGACATTAAAAGTTTAAGTATTATCGTCCATCTAAGTTTTAAACTCATTTCTACTAAAAGTAAGGGGTTTGGGACAGAGCGAGACAGGTGTCAGCATCACAAAGACCTATTGAAAAAGTCTTTGGAATATAAGGAATCCACAGTTAGCATAAAGCAATGCACTGTGAGGACAAGGGTTCTAAGAGGTCTGCACCTTTCGGAGTCCAGAAGATGTCTGCAGCAACTCTAACAATGTGAGCACTAGATTAATGTGGAAAGTTCCTGGAGCATCCATATCTTCTGAACACACCTCCAGAAACCCAATTATTTCTCTTTCTCATGGATCACACTTGCAACATGAAGCATTACTCCCATTCCACGTAACACTAACAGACAAGTCGATCTTGAGTGATTTCTTCCCAGATAGTCAATGAATAGAAGGTACATCAAATCATGTAGCCAATGCCAAGGTCTTCTTGCTCTGGCCTTTCAATCTCTAATACACAGTACTCCTTTCACTGGCTAAACAATCAAGAATGTTCACCTGCAACGGAAAACATACAAAACAAGGAAAAATACATTTCACATGAATATGAATGGCCTGCTCACACTAACTTAAATCATTATTAATGTGCACTTTCAATACTTGAATATAACTGCAACATCATGTTAAAATAAATTCAAACACAAATAAGTAAATCCGTGGTTATAAAGGAAATGCATATTCAATAAATGCAATACATCAGAGTACAAGTGTAAATGTAAATGAGAACTACAATCTTCATGTTAAAGCTGAACATTAGAATGCCCACGTATAAATGGAAACACTAGTTTCTACAATAATACATGTTAATACTTCACATTACATTAGCACTGTTAAGTCACACAATGTATATGATGTCAATTACATTTTTGGTTAATTCTGTAACATGGAGGGATACAGTCAAATTTACACTGCTCCAGTTCCCCCTCTGATAATGAATTTAGTCATCACAAAGTAAAACTCTCCTCAGGTGGACCGATGAAAGCCTCATGGCTTCACAAATGTTTGCCTAGATTCTTCCAACGGGTTCATTTCATCATAATATCTACACTGACTTCTCTCCAACTCAGTTTTGTCCCTCTTCCTCTTCACTCCTTTCTTTGCCTTAATTCTCCTATATACCTTAAAAGCCACAACCAAAAATATTGCACATAAGGCAATTATCACAAGTGACCTCGAGATGGATCCTACTATTCCACTTCCCCAATTTCCAAACTATTTGCCAGCTGCAGCGAACCCACTTCCAATAGCTTTCTAGACACCTGTCCCTTTCAAATCCTTCAAATCTCCTTACTGATCAGTAATGTTTTTGATGTATTTCTTCAAATCCTTACTATTATCAGGAACATTGTTGAACCTTTAACATCCAACGGACTCTGCCCTCTTTGGCGGCAAAACGTCTGATGCAAGGCGATTCTGCAAAACCATAAATCATAAAGCAGTCAACTCAGAATCTACAAGCAACAAAGTTTCTGCTGTATTGGTAGACAGTCTGTCAACAGTCATAGACAATTTCCTAACCTTTGACATTCAAAATCACACCCACAGATAGAATCATTGCACCAAAGATATCTCCCACAATCCCACCAGCATTAGCATCTCTCTTAGATTGTGAATGTTGTGTCCATACAGGATCATTGGGATGTCTCAAATGATAAATCTTTGAGAAAACAACACTGAAATAACTTGTACCATACCATCTCTTGGGCAATTTTAAATAAGCATGTCTCCCACAAATTAAATAAACTCCCGGAAATCACAGGATGGTCTTCATCCAAAAATAGTTCATATTTCCCCCTAATTTCAAAGGTGCGATCACATTCACTCTTTCCCACAAACAGAACATCCAGTTCATTCTTACCAGTCTGTATACACAATTTCCCTTTGTGTTTCAAATCTAAAACTAATGCAGATTGATTTCCTGCAACTTGATGTTCAATCTACTCTCTAGTCCATATAGGCATCCTAGTTAGATTCTTTGCTCCTATTTCTACATCTCTCCTTCTATCCTCTACCAAGTCTAAGAATTTCTTCTCCACATCTATTATCTGACAAGTCAGATTATGTCTATGACCATAGGCAGTATCTAATGTCAGGGTAGGTGCAAAATATCATTTAGCTATATCTGAGATCTGGGCATACAGGTGTTTTTTCAAATGTTTGCACAAAGGGAATTCTGAAAGAACCACATCATAGTTCGAGAAATAATATTGGAAATAAGCCTGACCATAGAAAAGGCTCAATAAAAGAATACATGTGACACAATATGTCAGGGGCATGTGGTGATAGGTAATACCCTCTGGAACTGATGCAGGTAACTGCATACAAACATAACAATCCCTCGCCTTCATAGTGCCCACATATCCATAAAGCTACTTAGCACAAGCATTCAAAGAATAATTACCTCTAGATATATCTTAGTGTAACTCCTTGTCATCTATTGTGTTTAAACTATTATCTAAGGGCTTGCGGTCAGGGGAGCATCCCTAGGCTAGGGCTAACTACAGTAGGAGGTGTAGATGGTGATAATCCTACAAGAAGAACAATTAGTACTATGAAAATAACAACTAATACACTTATCAACACATATCTACTATTTGGGTTAATAGTTTCCATGACTTCTCTACAAACAGACAATGAGGTGAAATATACCAGCAGCAGAGTCTTCTCTGTCGAGTTCCACATGTGCAAAGCAACAAAACAAAGTCTAATATATGTCACATTTTATTTACAGATCTTCGTGAGACTTTCTTAGCCCTACTCCCTACACTCCTTCACCTATGCCTCTGTACTCCTCCCGATTCCCTATCAAAGTCAATGCAAAGGTCTCTAATAAATGCACAGTTCAAATTCACTAATAATCATATCCAGAACTTAAATGTCTCATTCCATGCAGTAGCAAAGGAAATTCAAGGTGAATTTCAAGCAAAATGTTAAACTCAAGGAGGTTCAGCTGAATCTGTACTGTCATTCCAAAACTCCCAAAGCTCTCTCTCTCCGTCATTGACAGCAAAGTATGTCCATTCAGCTGAGGAGTACTTGTGACAGGGTACTCTTGCTATTTTTCAACTCCTTGGTGCAGGTCCTTCATGCTCACTGTCACTCAGACCAGAATTGTAAGTATCCTCTGGAATTGTCTGGAACACACATCCTTCAGGCAGCCTCAGTCTCTTTTTCCTGCCTTCTCGGCCAATGATCTCCAGTTCCCATTCGCATTCTCACAGCACTAGGCCCTTTGTCAGTGTCTGAATCTGACTCATACACCACCACAGGACGAGGTTCTCTTGTTTCTGTTTTAGCTGTTGACTCACTTAGACCCCCCAGACCAAATGGGTGCTGTTTCAAGCTCTGCTAGGTCCCTGACAACTTGTCTAACCTGCTCCCTCAGTCTCTCTCTTACCATGAGTAAGGTGCTGTATCATCATCAAGGGGACACTCAACTCTGTGAATATGCGAAGCATGCATCCAGTTGGGGAGACCTCCAAAGTTAACAGCTGTAGTCATCACAATCTTAACTTGGAAAGGCCCACGCCAAGACAGGACTTCCTCATGTGTTTCTTTACTAAGACCCAGTCACCAGGACTATGGCATTGTTCCTGATGCGGTGGGGCTGTGGCTTCCTCAACCTGGTGATACACAGAACATGCCATGATAGCCAGTCATTTGCAGTAGACAAGACTCATATCATCTGAAATGTTGACAAAATGCATTCGTAGGCACAGCTTGTAGCTCATCGCTCTGCCCATGATTATTTCATGAGGCGGGAATCCTGTTCTCCGATCACGAATGCTGCGAAGACTCATTAAGACAAGGGGCAGGCAAAGCATCAGGCCATTTCAAACATATCATAGCACGCATGTTAGCCAGTGTGGATTTCAGAGTCCCATTAATTTGTTCAACAATGCCTGACACCTCAGGACAATAGCTACAATGTAGTCTCTGCTCCACCTGCAGTGCTGCACATAACAACTTCAATACTGATGTGGGTTCCTCTATCTGATTCCAAAGACGTTGGGAAACTATGCCTGGGGATGACTTCCCTCAACAGCAGCTTAGCTATCGTGAGACTGTCATTTCTTCTGGTTGGGTTAGCTTTGACCCAATGCGAGAAGATGCACACAATCACCAGGACATATCTCAATGAAGTCCAACTGCATCCTGTTGAAGGGACCACCTGATCTTCCTATTTGGGTTAATGTTACTGCAGTTCTTTTTCCCACATTTATCTGTGGCTCACAACATATCTGTGACACAATTCTTCAGCCACCAGTCTAAATCTGGGGTTAAACCAGTCTGCCGAAACAGCCGAACCATGGTGTCCCACTTCACATCAGCTGTGCAATGGAAATGTCTAGTAATCAGTGGTAAGAGACTATCTGGTAACACAGGTCTTTCATTCGCTGAAACCCAAATGTCATAATCTCTTTTGACAACGTGCTCCCCTTCAACCTTGTTCTTCTGCTTTTGGCAGTTCTTCCTGCACTTTCTAAACTTCCTCCCACGTATCATCTGTGGTTAACAAGGTTCTAATTGTTCTCATCTGTTGTTTCATTGCAACATTCGCCATTGAAAGTACAAGCTTTCTGAGCACAATACTTGGCAACCTCATCTGCAAAATCTTTGTCCATTGTCACATAGTCATCTCCACTGCGGTGCACAGGGCACTTAACAACAGAAATATCATTAAGTAACTGTAAAGCTTCAAGCAACTTATGGACATACTCTCCTGATGGGAAATCCAGAGGTCATGAAACCTTGTTATGACCATAGCTGTCCAAAGTCATGGACCACACCAAAGTCATACGATCAGTGAAAATTGTCACACTCTGCTATTCGGAAACACAGCATCCTCTACTAGGAGTGACTAGTTCAGCCACTTGCACTAAGAGAATTCCATAAAGCCAGGAAGTTTAAACTACGCCTGAGACTCTATAAACTGCATAGGAAGCTCTTAGATTTCCTTCATTGTCTCTCAAACAGGACCCATCCACAAACGGTATGAAATCAGCTTCAGGTAGTGGCTCATCTCGAATATCTGGCCTTGGCTTGGTGCATAGTTCACTGACCTGTAGACAGTCATGCTCGACAATGCCCTCTTCTCCCTTAGTTCCAGAACAGGGTAGCAATGTGGCAGGGTTCAAAGTGGTAGTGGTACATTGTTTGACTGTTACATTGTCTGTGACCAAAAGTAATTGTTCATAGCACGTCAACCTACTGTTGGTCAAATGCTGGGTGTGGTTCAACACCATTCAACTGAATGGGGCACAAAAACAGGAAGTAGATAAGCCATTGCAATGTTTTCTCACTTCTCAATACTGACATTCATCACTGCAACAGATATAGGACATCCGGGCAGCACTGCAGCTACTGGGTCAGAGGTAGTTGAAAAGTAACTCACAAGCCTGCTTGTATTTCCATGCGTTTCTGTTAGCACTGAGAGAGTGGAGTTCTCCCTCTGACTGCAAAAGAGACCAATAGACTTCTTGTAATTAGGCATTCACCATGCCGGGGCACAACAGAGACTTTCTCTCCATTCTAGGAAGGCAAACAAGCAATCATTATCCCAAAGTACTGGATCAGACACTTTCTTGTGTGTCAGTATTGGAAATTACCCTTTCTGCAGGGATATCCCCAAACATTTCGCCTTTCTCCTCCTATTTTTCTGACCCTCTTTTTGTTAGCTTTAGGACTGTGAGCACTTTACCACTGCTAATTAGTGCTAGAGTGCATGTGCTCTCTCCTGTAAAACTTGGTATAATTGGCTTACACCTGTTTTGCTTATTTAATTTACCTGTAAATCCCTTGTAAAGTGGTATGCTATATACCCAGGGGCTGTAAATTAAATACTAGTGGGTCTGCAGCGCTGATTGCTCCACCCACAGAAGTGGCTTCTCAAACTTGCATCAGGCCTGCTACTGCAGCTCCAGCGTGCATAGTTTACTGCCACATTGACTTGGCAAGTCAAACGACTTGCCAAGGCATAAACCCTATTTTTAAAACCCCTGTCACCCCTAAGGTAGGCCCTAGATAACCCTGTGGGCAAGGTACTGTGTATATTTATGTTTTTGCATGTCCTAGTAGTGACAAACAGCCCATTTTGTTTTTCACTACTACGAGTGCTGCTCCTCTCATAGGCTTGCATTGGGAATTCTCTTATATATGTCTTAGTGGTAATTTCTAATCTGTGAGGAATAGCATGGGCATGTTTGTATGTTTGGAATAGTAGTGAGAAATCCTGCTTACTGGTGTAGGTGGATTTTACATTACTGTTTGTGAAATGCCACTTTTAGAAAGTAGGCATTTCTCTGTGCTCATAACTATAGTGTTTGTAGCCTGACACCAATCCACATGTGGGGCAGAGTGACTGCTCCACTTGATGCATACTTTCCAGACAGCCATCACACAGGAATGGCTGGGTGTGACAGAAGAGGCATCTGCATACTGATAGTCATCCTGGCTTGGGGAAAGGGAGGGTTGTTCACACCTTACATGTGAACAAATTGTGTCCTGCCCTCGCACAATCAATCAATCAATCATTGGATTTATAAAGCGCTCTACGTACCCTTGAGGGTTTCAAGGCGGCTGGGGGGGGGGGGGGGTACTGTTACTGATCGAAGAGCCAGGTCTTGAGGAGTCTTCTGAAGGTGAGTAGGTCTTGGGTCTGTCGTAGGTTGGTGGGGAGGGTGTTCCAAGTTTTGGTGGCGAGGTATGAGAAGGATCTGCCGCCGGAGGTCTTTCTTCGGATGCGGGGAACGACGGTGAGGGCGAGGTTAGTGGAGCGGAGCTGACGGGTGGGGGTGTAGAAGCTGAGTCTGTTGTTCAGGTAGGCTGGTCCGGTGTCGTGGAGCGCTTTGTGAGCGTGGGTAAGAAGCTGGAAAGTGATCCTCTTGTCCACGGGGAGCCAGTGGAGGTTTCTCAGGTGGTGGGAGATGTGGCTGTGGCGGGGTACGTTGAGGATCAGCCGGGCAGAGGCATTTTGGATGCGTTGGAGGCGTAGTAGGTCTTTTGCTGGGATGCCTGTGTAGAGTGCGTTGTGTAGTCCAGCCTGATGCTGACGAGGGCCTGTGTCACAGTTCTTCTGGTTTCTGTCGGGATCCACTTGTAGATTCTACAGAGCATGCGGAGTGTGTTGTAGCAGGAGGAGGAAACTACATTGATCTGTTTAGACAAGGTGAGGGAGGAGTCGAGGATGAAGCCCAGGTTGCGAGCGTGGTCAGTCTGTGTCGGTGGGGTTCCTAGTGCGGTAGGCCACCAGGAGTCGTCCCAGGCGGAGGGGGTGGGTCTGAGGATGAGGACCTCCGTCTTGTCTGAGTTCAGTTTCAGACGGCTGCTTCTCATCCATTCGGCAATGGATTTCATTCCCTTGTGGAGGTTGGTTTTGGCGATGCGCGGGTCTTTGGTGAGTGAAAGGATGAGCTGGGTGTCGTCGGCGTAGGTGAGAATGTTGAGGTTGTGTTGTCGGGCCATTTGTGGGAGGGGGGCCATGTAGATGTTGAACAGCGTCGGGCTGAGGGATGAGCCTTGGGGGACGCCGCAGATGATGTCGGTGGCTTCGGAGCGGCGGGGGGGAGGCGGACTCTCTGGGTTCTGCCGGAGAGGAATGAGATGATGCAGTCAAGGGCTTTTCCTTGAATTCTGATTTCTTGGAGGCGTGATTTCAGGGTGCGGTGGCAGACTGTGTCGAAGGTGGCAGATAGGTCCAGGAGGATGAGGGCTGATGTTTCGCCGTTGTCCATTTGGCGTCTGATGTCTGTGGCGGCGAGAAGGGCGGTCTCAGGGCTGTGGTTTCGTCTGAAGCCGGACTGGGAGGGGTCCAGGATGTCGTTGTCTTCGAGATGGCTGGTTAGTTGCGTGTTGACGATTATTTCAATCACCTTCGCTGGGAAAGGGAGTAGGGAGATGGGTCGGAAGTTCTTGAGGTCGTTGGGGTCTGCTTTGTGCTTCTTGAGGAGGGCGCGGATTTCGGCGTGTTTCCATCTTTCCGGGAATGTTGCTGTTTCGAAGGAGATGTTGATGACCTTCCGTAGTTGGGGGGCGATGTGGAGCCGGCTTTGTTGTATACGTGGTGGGGACAGGGGTCTGACGGAGATCCTGAGTGGATGGAGTTCATGATCTTGCGTGTCTCTGTGTCGTTGACGTTGGTCCAGGACGTCAGGTGGTTTGTGCAGGTGGGGTGTTCGGGGGTGGGGTCTGGCGTGTGAGTGGCGTTGAAGCTGTTGTGGATGTCGGTGATCTTCTGGTGGAAAAAGGTGGACAGTGCGTTGCAGAGTTCTTGGGATGGAGGGATGTCATTGACGTTGGCGCTGGGGTTGGAGAGTTCTTTCACGATGCTGAAGAGCTCTTTGCTGTCGTGTGCGTTGTTGTCCAGGCGGTCTTTGAAGTGGGATCGTTTGGCTTGTCTGAGGAGTTGGTGGTGCTTGCGGGTGGCGTCCTTGTGGGCTGTGAGGCTGTCGGGTGTGCGTTTGAGGAGCCATTCCTTTTTTAGCTTCCGGCAGTCGCGTTTGGAGTTTAGGAGCTCGTCGGTGAACCAGGTGGCTTTTTTTCTGGTTTGGTTGTCGGTGGGTTTCTTGAGTGGCGCGAGGGTGTTGGCGCAATCGTTGATCCACAGAGTGAGGTTGTGGGCGGCGGTGTCTGGGTCGGAGGGAGAGTTCTTGGCGAGGGTGTTGGTAAGCTGGTCTTCTGTAACTTTGCTCCAGCATCGGCGGGGTGTTTGTTGGGTGCGATGGTGCTCGGTATGTTTCTTGTAAGTGAACTGGATGCAGTGGTGGTCGGTCCAGTGGAGTACGGTGGTATGGTTGAAGGTGACGTGGGCGCTTGAGGAGAAGATGGGGTCAAGCGTGTGGCCAGCGATGTGGGTTGGTGTGTCGACAAGTTGTCTGAGTCCGTGGTTGGTGAGGTTGTTGATCAGAGTGGTGGAGTTGGTGTTGTTGTTGTTCTCCAGGTGGAAATTTAGGACCCCTAGGAGGATGTAATCCGTTGAGGTGAGTGCGTGGGTGCTGGTGAGGTCGGCGAGGGATTAGCTGAAAGGTGCTCATGGTCCGGGGGTCTGTAGATGAGCGTTCCTCTGAGAGTGGTGTTGGGGTCGGTGTGGATGCGGAAATGTAGGTGTTCGGCGGTCTTGAGGGAGTCGTTGGTGTGGGTGTCGATCTTGAGGGTGGATTTGTGGGCGAAGGCTATTCCTCCTCCGATTCCGTTGGTGCGGTCCCTGCGGATGATCTTGTAGCCGTCCGGGATGGCTATTGCGATGTCGGGCGCCGAGGAGTCGTTACACCAGGTTTTGGTCAGGAAGGCTACGTCTGGGGCGGTGGAGTCGAGCAGGTCCCAGAGCTCGATGGCGTACTTGTGTGCGGAGCGGGTGTTGAGGAGTATGTAGTGGAGGTGGTTTGTTCCGGTCTTTGTTGGTTTGGTTGTTCTGTCGCAGGTGAATCTGCAGGAGCGGGATTAGAAGGGTCCGTTGGTGTTCCTTGGTGAGGACTGGAAGCATGCTGTGATGCGGCCGGGATTGAGGGCGTTGAGTTGGTCAGCCGTGTAGCGGCGTCTTGATGTGCAGGGGTCTTGCGGACCAGGGGGTGTGGCACTGGGCGCGGACGGGCGCAGACGGGCTTGCCGCTCCAGCGGCGCAGCCAGAAGTGAGGGGGGAGCAGCTGTGAGGCGGGATGGAGCAGCGAATGGGGGTGCGAGGGGGGCGGGGCGCAGGGAGGCAGCGGCAGGGAAAAACGGCTCAGAGAGAGCCAGCAAGGGGAGCGCACAAGGGCAAAAGCGGCAGTCAAAAAAAGGAAAAAGGCACAGAAGGAGAAACTGAGGGGTGAACGGCACACTAATACAAGGCACAGAGAACAAGTCACAATAACATGAACGGCACAATAATTCAAGGCACAGAGAACAAGTCACAATAACATGAACGGCACAATAATTCAAGGCACAGAGAACAAGTCACAATAACTTAAAAAGGCACAAAGCACAAGTCTAGTGACGCTTACCAGAGCCCACTAGACACCAGGGATGAGGTGCAGGCGAATGCCTGCGGGTGGAGGAGGGCCTCAAACACGCGATCGGCAGTGCGTGCGGGGTCAAGGTCAAGGGAACAGCTTGGTGGTGCTGTGGACGTGGGGGAGCCATGTCCTGACCAAAATCAGGTCAGAGGTCACTCACCCTCGACGCGCAGCGACTGCCATTAAGAAGGGAGGGGGGGAGGGAGGAGCAGCTGGGAGGCAGGAGGGAGCGACAAATGGGGGCGCGAGGGGGGCGGGCCGCTGGGAGGCAGCGGCGGGGAAAAAACGGCTCAGAGAGAGCCGGCAAGGGGAGCGCACAAGGGGCAAAAGCGGCAGAAAAAAACGGAAAAAGGCACAGAAGGAGAAACTGAGGGGTGAACGGCACACTAATTCAAGGCACAGAGAACAAGTCACAATAACATGAATGGCACAATAATTCAAGGCACAGAGAACAAGTCATAATAACATGAACGGCACAATAATTCAAGGCACAGAGAACAAGTCTCAATAACTTAAAACGGCACAAAGCACAAGTCTAGTGACGCTTACAAGAGCCCACTAGACACCAGGGATGAGGCGCAGGCGGATTACCACCTACTGATGCCTGGAGACAGGGCGGGGTTGAAATGGTGTTGTGCCTTACTTAAAAGGGCTCTTTTGAAGTTACCCCCTGAACAAATGCACTTTAGGAGTATAAGTACAGGGGCTCTGGCCCCATGATTGGGAGAGCATTTTTGGAACTGGGACTGAACCTCTGTCAGAAGGACTGCTGAGCTGCAAAAGGACCCATCTGGACTGCTCTTCTGTTGTTGCTCTGCTACTTGCTGCTGCTGCTGGGTGGCAAAAAGGACTCACTGGATGTTTTTTTTTTGCATTCTACCCTGCTACCAGCTGCTCCTTGACTTTAGACTACCTAGGCACTGCTGGACTACCAGGGGCAACTGCCATTAAATCCCTTATTGTGCTAGCCTCCCTGCCCACTACTGCCTGCTTTGTGTCCCCTTCAGTGTTCTCCCAGGGGCCAGTGTGGGATTACAGTTGTTCATTTGTGGCCCCTGGTCCTGCAACTGTGGTGCTTGGAGAGCGCTGTATTTTGTGACTTTCCTTTGGCAGAAATTATCACTTGGTGAGCAATTCATGCTTTCCCGTCCATTCTGACACTAAGCGCTCTGTTGGGATTCCCTGTGGCGCAGACCTCTACAAGAGGGAAAGATTGTGCCCCTGTAAGTGCGTAGAGCGCACTGGATGCTTTGTCCCACTGTACTTCGGTGAAGTCAGCACACCGTGAAGCTCTCCCTCTACCCTGCTCCCTGTGCTGCTCCAAACTGAGTGCGGGCTGCCAGCGAGAGAGCAGGAGCTGTCTCAAAACACAGACACGCCAGTACACCCGTAAGCAGATGGTGTAATTGACTGGGGTGCATCGTGTGGCCTCACAACCCTCTCTCACCGGACTGACCCCCTCCGGTGGAGGGCCGCAGAGCAGAGGAGCTCTACTGACACAGAGTTGTGGGCGTGGTTGGATTCTCCCACAAGGACGCCCAGACTTCCTGCCACAAAAACTGCTGCTAGGAGAGCCTGGCCAGGCCCACGGACCGCTGCTGGAACCCTTCCTAGTTGCCCAGATCCCCAAGGATGGGGTTCACCCTTACCTGGCAAGCTGCATGTGAGTGGGAATTGGTGAAATGCTATACAGTGGCTGCACAGTACGTTTGCGGGGAGCTGCCTCTCACTATCTGAGACAGGGGAATCCCACAAAGTCACCCCAAAAATTATTTAGTGATGTCTCTCTCCCCACCAGTTGGTGGGTACCTCGTGTCTGGGACCATTCTTTTTCGGACACTTACCCTCCCCAGCAGTCCTGATTGCCTCAGGCAGGTTTACCTTCAGAAGCCTGCGAGTTACCATAATCTCTATAAAAGGTGCAAAGCACCTTCCACTACCTACGCTTTTGGCACCAACCCTCTCCTCACAACCAAGCCATTGGGATAACCTTAACCCTGTTAATAGGAGACCTGGGGTTCCTAGGACCATATTACGTTGCAGGTAACTATGTGTTCATGATGGTCTGCGGGGATTCATGTGTACTGCCTCTACCCTAATGAGTGCAGTTCATGTTCTGGTGCTATTATACATGTCGCTGCTCTATGTCAGTAATAGTATCAAGTATAATAACCATGATTCATGTTGCTTTGGTTTTGCAACAACAGGATAATGAGTACAATCACGATAATTGCATTGTAGACCCAGTATATGTGGTACATGGTGATTTGTGTGCACTCTGTTATATCCTACCTGCTGGGCCTCATGTCCTGATGTTCTGATGTATGGCATTCCTTAGCTTTGCCTAACCTAATTAATGATGCTAAGCCAGGATTTGCATAGTGTGCATAGTATTTATAAATATTTTTTTGTTATGTTATACTCAATATAGATATATTTTTATAATCCTGTATGAAGTCTCTTTTGTGGTGTATTTATTGTGTCACTGTTGTGGGTGTGTCGCACAAACACTTTACACATGACCTCTGGGGATAAGCCTGGCTGCTTTATGCCAAGCTACTGGGTGTGAGAACAGGTTATCTTTGGTATGTAACTTACTATCCCTGATAGAGTAGTGGGTTCTTTTGGCTTAGGTGCAAATCCTAGTCAACCAGAAATTCAATTTCTAACAGTCAGCCTCTATAAAGGCTTGGCCAATAGGGAAAAGTTGGATATCCACTGACAGTAGCCCTCCATTCCCAAACACATCCTGACTTCTCTCTGGGTGGTTGGCAGATTCATCTTTAGCATTGCTGAAACCCTCTCTCTTGACTCCTTTGTTGCTCCTTTCTCAGTGTGATGTCTAAGGTACTTAACTTCTTTCTGGCAGTACTGCAATTTGTTTGGGGACACTTGGGGGGTTATTACAACTTTGGAGGAGGTGTTAACCCGTCCCAAAAGTGACGGTAAAGTGACGGATATACCACCAGCCATATTACGAGTCCATTATATCCTATGGAACTCGTAATCCGTCACTTTACCGTCACTTTTGGGACGGATTAACACCTCCTCCAAAGTTGTAATAACCCCCTTTATGTCCATTCTCAGCTAGATGGTTCAGAAGAGCTATGGTGTCTTGTTTATAGGCTTCTTGTGTATTCGATGCCACCGATAGGTTGTCAATCTGTTGGATCAAGACTGAGTTGCAGGGCATGACCAGGGACTCTAAATTCTTTTTGAGAATCTGATTTAAAGGGAACCCCTGCATGTTGCTGTGGGACTTGGCACCATGCCAAAACACAGGTCTGAAACTGGAAAGTGAAAAGGAACTGGCTTTTCTCGTACAAGGGTACAGAAAGGAATGCTTGGTACATATCAATGATAGTGAAAAACCTAGACTCACATGGGATTTGAAATAAAATGACAGCTTCATTTGGTACCACAGGACAACAAGGAACAAAAATGGTGTTGAACGTTCTCAGATCCTGAACAATGCAGTACTTACCACTAGTACACAGTGTGTTTACCTGTACCTGCGTTGAAGGAACTCCTCCTGAGGGAACTGTCAGTGCATGTGCTGCATTCCCCTGTGGCTCTGGATTATACAATAGAACTGCAAGACCTATAGTGACTGGAACAGTAATCGCATCTGGAGTATTCTGACCTTCAGGAGTAGCAGACATATTAACTCCTTTCTTCCCATCTGTGCTGGACTCACATTTTCTGGACTGGAGGCACTGCTAAATCTTAATTTGGGACTGTACCACTCATTCCTCCAAGTAGAGTTTCATTGTACTGGGGTAGACGTGCTGATAATAACATATCTAAAATATCATTAACTAAAGTCACTGCTACAATCATCACCTATATTTTCCCTATCTTTTGCCTTGTTACGGCTCAGTTTCTTTGACTTTCCTCTTTCTTTGCCCTTCTCTTTACTCTTTAATGCTGGGTACAACCTGGATCACTCTATCATGTCAGTTCTCAACCTTTTCTGTTCTGCATCCCATCTAGCATCTGCTTAAGTATGCACTGCCTTTCAATCCTTCCCGGAAAATGTTCCCTCTGCGTTGTCTGAGCTGCATGTTTCCAAGCACTAAATGCTTCATACTGTGCGGGCCTCAGTCTTGGCTTAGCCTCGTACAGTATTCTAAAATTCTGAATAACACTCAAGTTAAATTTGCCATAGCGTGGAAACCTCAGTGCACCTTCTTTTTCTATGATCTTATACCACTGACTTAGCCAAATACATGTGCCAATACCCACATGTATAGCCATATAAGGACCTGGCCTATCTTCAGGTGATACCTCTTCCCCCTATCCGAACAAGTACCTGCACACCACCTCTGATTAAACCTTGTAAAGCTCTAAAACGCTTCAATTTTCAACATTAATTTCTCAGCAATTACAATTTGGAATCGATTTCTGAATTAAATCTAGCAGTTTACCCATCCCAGTTTCCTTCTGACAGCCAATAGCAGTGCAGCACTCTATGACGTGAACAACCAATACTATTGCAGCTCAACACTAACCAACCAGTGCCAGCACGGCACACTGACATCAATCTCACTCCTCGCAGCAGCTCACCCTCCTTTACAATCTTCATGAATGCACTCCTTTTGATACTAAACACGCACAAAAAAAGCAAATCAAATTTAACAAACAACTTTATCTGCTCCACTAAAGAAACTAAAGTAATCAATCACACAAGAAACAGTTTGGGATCACACTTTCAGACTTACTCTGACTCATCCTTGAATGAAACATCAACCTGCAGGGAATCCCCCAAATTCGTGTAGAGTCTTCCTATGCACTAAGAATGTGCCACACCAGTTGCGTCTCACTCGCACACAAAGAAAAAGTCCCTATTGTGCTAGACAACGCATGGAAAGTTCAGTCTTCTCATGGATCTTTTTCAGAGTGTTGGGGAGTACAAAGACGTTAGTATCACATACAATTCTGTGCTTCCCATTTGGTCACAACAAAAGGACCTGGAATCATTTTTTAAGTTTAGTAGGTTCAATAGATGAAGATATCAAAATCAGTCAATAAAGGTACAAAATCAGAATCGGGAAGCTAAAACACCAAAACAAGTTCAATCTTTTCAATTAAAGGCATATGGAGATTACAACAGCAATTCAAGAACCAAGCAATACGTATTGGCACTGTACGAAATAATTTAGGTCCTGATTTAGATTTTGGCAGACAGGTTACTCCATCACACCAGTGGCGGATAACACAACCACCAAAATCTAAATCCCATTATATCCGGAGGGGCTATCCCGTCACTGTTGTGACAGAGTAACCCATCTGAAATCTAAATCAGGCCTTTAATTTCTTTGTAGACATTAAGAATAAAAGTACATCCAGCCAAATTCATAATTTACTTAGTCTGAAACTAAAGGGTTTGGGACAGAGCGAGACCATTGCAAAGACATCAGTAAATGTCTTTTGAATATAAAGAGTCCAGGGTTAGCATAAAGCTTTGCACTGTGGGCACAAGGGGCCTATGAGGTCTGCACCTCTCGGAGTCCAAAAGATGCCTGTGTTAACTCTAACAATGTGAGCACTTAATTAATGTGGAAAGTTCCATGAGTATCTGTATCTTCTGAACACACCTTCAGAAACCCAATTATTTCTCCTTCTCACAGATCGCGCTTGCAACTTGAAGCATTTCTCCCGTTCCATGGAACACTAACAAACAAGTTGCTTCTTCCCAGATAGACAATGAATAGAATGTACATCAAATCATGTATTCTGTGCCAAGTTCTTCTTGCTTCTCCGGCCTTTCTATCTGTAATACACAATACTCCTTTCACTGTCTAAGCAATCAAGTATGTGCACCTGCGGAGGAAACCATGCAAAATAAGGTAAAATACATTTCACACAAATATGAATGGCCTACTCATGGTAACTTAATAAATCATCATTTATGCGCACTTTCAAAACTTGAATAAAACTCTAACATCATAATAAAATACGTTAAAAAACAAACAAGTAAATCTATGGTTATATATGAAATGCAATTGCATATTCAATAAACGCAATACATCAGAGTACAAGTGTAAATGAGAACTACAGTAAAGCTAAACATTAGAATGCGCATGTATAAATGAAAAGAACTAGTTTCTACAGTGAATGCACCTTCAATAATACATGTTGATGCTTCAGATTGCATTAGCAATGTTAAGTCACACAATGTGTATGATGTCAATTACATTTTTAGGTTACATCTGTAACATGGAGGGGTGCAGTCAAATTTGCATTGCTCCATCTGCAATTTGTGCCGCAGAGCTCTACCTTTACAGTGTATTCAAGGGTACAGTGCTGTCTGCATGTACTGTGCCATAATGTACATTGCTCAGTACTGAACAGCGCTGTTGTACTGTATCCTGGGCAGCAGTGTTTTGGCTAATGCAAATCTCTTAGCAAAGCATGGTCAACATGGCTGCTAAATGTCTCAGCAGTGTTAAGTTTTTTGAGGAAACATTGACAACCAAGCTGAGGTTCTTATGTGCTGACTGTTTTGAAAGGGAGAAGGAATGCTAAACTTGGGACACACAAAATATGTTGCTAGTAATTTAAAAACCCCTTTCAAAATGGACCAAATGCTTTGACCAAGGCCAATGGAACTATGCAGCAGGAGAAGACTAAATTAGGCACTGCAGCGGGACTAAATTATGTGACAAGAAAAAAATTATGTGGTGTAATGCAGCACATTTTGTGATACTATTACTTACTTATTTTGTAATTTATATACATATTAACACTGTGTGGTCAAAAACGTCACCTCATTAGTACCAGTGTAACACCCATATGCAGCAGTAAGCAGCAGAAAGGTGACCATTGAACCTCTGCTGTGCAGCAACATGTATGCATGTATATGGTATTTCTATAGCGCAACCCTAGCCCAAAGGCAGCATAGTGCTGTACATGGTCAAAGGCAGGCTTAAAGACACCGAGTAATAGGCACAATTAATGCATTATGAAGTAGTGTTGTTTAAAGAGGTGAGTTTTCAACTCTTTCCTAAAGAGGAGCAGTATTGTGACTGTGCGAGTTGTGATGACTTTGTAAATGATGCAGCTGTTTTTACCCATGTTGTGGGCTGGCAGTGGGAGCCAATGGAGTTCCGCCCAGGTGGGGATAATGTGATCATATTTCTCCCGGCCCTGGTTGAGATGTGGCGTGGTGTGTAGGGTGTCCCTAAGGGATGCCTGTGTGGAGAGAGGCCATGGAGTAGGGCATTAACATCATCAAGATTTGAGAGTGTAAGGGGTTGAACAGCAGTTCTGATGTTTCATGTGCCACTGTGTTTTTACTAACGTTTGGTCCATATGAACTAGAATTTTTTTTAAATTTTTTTTTGCAGATTATGCAGCAGAAAATGGATTATGTGACAAATGCGGCAAATCCATTGTTATGCAGAAAAGGCTGCAAAATCACATAATTCCAGTTACCCCAGAGTCTACCATATTTTCCCACTATAGGCTGAGTCCATTTGTAAATGGTCACATTACTATCAAGGAAACTGGGAACATTCCCGACCAGCTGCTCTCTAAAAGGGCTCCGGCTCAAGTAGATTCACTCATATTACATGATCAATTGAGTCCTGGCAAGGTGTCCTTGAGACAAATTTCCCATCTATTACATACAAATCCCTGCACACATACTCCTCTGTACAGTAACTCTGGAACAATGCCAGCACTGCCACTTTGCAATGACACCCAGTTCCTGTGACAGGTTCAAACAGTAGGATGATCCCAGTCTTTCACAGTCTGAGAGGGAAGCGCTTCTATACATCGTTTTGGCTTTTATTACAAAACAGTCTAACAGGTTTATGAGTTTCAGAGTTTGGGCCCTTATGGAGGACTATCTATGGATTGAAAGAGGAGGCCTTGGATCCCTATGCCAGAAAGTATGCTTGGAGATAGCGGGATTAGTTTTCTAGTTTTAGGCCTTGCACACTAACCCCTTGGGTGCAGAGGATGTAACGGTTAGATCCTCGGCTGCACAGTTCGGGTGCAGAGGATGTAACTGTTACGTCCTGGTATGGGCCCTCGCGGGAAGCACTAGCGCTCCCCCCGAGGGCCCGGCACCCCCCCTCCTATGGGCAGGGATGGAAGGGGAATCACTTCCCCTTTCCCCTCCGGCCCCCTCCCAGTGACATTTGATGAGGTCGTTGCGTGATTGCACGCTGACCTCATCAGAGACCACCCCCACCGCACTGGAAGCATTCTCTTCCGATCACAGGCTGGGGGTGGGAGAGGCATCAAAGGAAAGGAAAGGCCTTTCGTGAAACGATCGGGCTGCAGAAATACCCACTAGACACCAGGGAGATTTTTTTTTTTTTTGTAAACAAGGGTCGCTCCCCTGGGGGAGGGGGGGCAAATTGTCTTTAGGCCATTTCTGCCCCCCCCCCCCCCTTGGGGGCATATCAGCCTATTTTTATTAGGCCAATCTGGGGCAGACACCACTAGACACTAGGGATTTTTTTAGGTCAATTTCACGCAAGAGGATCGACCCCTTAGGCAAGGGTCACTCCCCTGGGGAGTCAATTTATTTTAAGCCAATTCTGCCCTCATTGGGGGTAGATCAGCCTATTTTTATTAGGCCAGTCCACTAGGCACCAGGGCTTTTTTTTTTTCTTTTTCTTTTTTTTTTTACAGCAATGGGGCAGTTACCCCCGAACCACTCTCTGGGGGAAAGGGGCAGAAAGCCTACTAGATGCCAGGGAATTACAAAAATAAATAGTGGGGTGGTGGCTACCAACCAGTATGGGTTATGCCCCTACCCCAAATGAAGGGGGTAACAGTCTTTCAGCTGTCCCTCTGCACACTAAAACATCTTATCCCACGACAAGCTATAGGACATTTGATTATTTTGGGTTTTGGTTTTACATTTGTGCCATGAGAGCTTGTCTAACTCTCAAAATCATCCCACTTGGAATGGTGAGGGCTGCACTTTTTGGACTTTGGGACGCTGCCATGTAGAAAAATCTACGAGACCTAGACTCATCTGAAAACTAAACATCTGCGTGAGTCCAGGGTGGTGTGCTTCACATGCACCCCACACCATTTCCTTACCCACAATGCCCTGCAAACCTCCAACTTTGCTGGAAATCACACATTTTTCCCACATTTTTGTGATGGAACCTTCCAGAATCTGCAGGAATCCACAAAATTCCTTTCACCCAGCATTGTCGCATCTATATCGATAAAAAGGTCTGCCCCACTTGTCAGCCTAAAAACGTTTTTTTCCAAACTGCCCTTTTGGACCCGGTTTGGTTCCCCCTCATTTTTGACATGTTTTTGGCTCTTTAATGTCACCTGCTCTTGGCCCCAAGTGAGTTATCTTTTTTACCAGGAGACTGAGGGGAAGGTTGGGTGGCAGGAAATTTGTGCCGGTGCAGTGATCCCACACAGAAATGTGGGAACAATTTGATTTTATTAGCTAAATTGAGATTTGCTGAGGATTCTGGGTAAGAAAACACTGGGGATCCACACAAGTCGCACCTCCCTGGACTCCCTCGGGTGTCTAGTTTTCAGAAATGTTTGGGTTTGGTAGGTTTCCCTGATGGCTGTTGAGCCCAGGACCAAAAATGCAGGTGCCCCCCGCAAAAACAGGTAGTTTTGTGTTTAATAATTTTGATGTGTCCACATAGTGTTTTGGGGCATTTCCTTTCACAGGCACTAGGCCTACCCACACAAGTGAGGTACCGTTTTTATCGGGAGACATGGGGAAACACTGGGTAGATGGAAGTTTGTGCCTTCTCTCAGATTCTAGAACCTTGCAGCAACGAAATGTAAGGAAAACGTGTATTTTTTTTTTGCCAAATTTTGAAGTTTGCTAACGATTCTGGGTAACAGAACCTGGTGAGAACACCACAAGTTACCCCATCCTGGGTTACTCTATGTGTCTAGTTTTCAGAAATGTCCAGGTTTGCTAGGTTTTCCTAAGTGCCGGCTGAGCTAGAGGCCAAAATCCACAGCTAGGCACTTTGCAAAATGTTTTCTTTGGGAAAATGTGATGTCCTCGTGTGTTGGGGCATTCCCTGTTGCGGGCACTAGGCCTACCCACACAAGTGAGGTACCATTTTTATCGGGAGACTTGGGGAAATGCTGGGTGGAAGGAAATTTGTGGCTCCTCTCAGATTCCAGAACTTTCTATCCCCAAAATGTGAGTGTTGGAAATGGCCTTTCTGCAGGGTCACCCTTAAATGTTTTGCCTTCCTCCTTCTCTTTTTCTGACCTCATTTTTGCTGGCTTTAAGAATCTGCGCACTTTATCACTGCTAATCAGTGCTAAAGTGCATATGCTCTCTCCTTAACACATGGTGACAATGGCTCATACCCAATTGGCTCTTTTAATTTACTTTTAAGTCCCTAGCAAAATGCACAACACGTGCAAAGGGCCTGTAAATTAAATGCCACTAGTGGGCTGCAGCACTGGTTGTGTCACCAACATAAGTGGCCCCATAACCATGTCTCAGGCCCGCCATTGCAGGGCCTGTGTGTGCAGTTTCACTGCCACTTCGACTTGGCATTTAAAAGTACTTTCCAAGCCTTAAACTCCCCTTTTTCTACATATAGGTCACCCCTAACGTAGGCACTAGGTAATCTGTATGGCAGGGTGCTATGTAGGTAGAAGGCAGGACATATACCTGTATAGTTTATATGTCCTGGTAGTGTAAACCTCCTAAATTTGTTTTTTCTCTGCTGTGACGCCTGCTCCTTTCATAGGCTAACATTAGGACTGCCCTCATATACTGAGTGGTAGGTTCTGATATGAAAGGAGTAACAAGGTCATATTTAGTATGGCCAGAATGGTAATACAAAATCCTGCTGACTGGTGAACCTAGATTTATTATTACTGTTTAAGAAATGGCACTTTTAGTAAGTGAGCATTTCTCTGCACTTAAATCCTACTGTGCCTTACAATCCATGTCTGGCTAGGTTTAGTTGTCAGCTCCCTTGCGCATTCACTCAGACAACCCCAAACGCAGGATGCTGAGTCACACTTGCACACATCTGCATATTGAATGGGTCTTCCTGGGCTGAGAGGGTTGAGGGCCTGACAATTACATGTCAAAGGACAGTAGCCTGGCCTCACACAAAGGACTGCCACACCCCCTACTGGGACCCTGTCAGACAGGATGGAACTGAAAGGGGACCTTGTGCACTTCTAAGCCACTCTTTGGAATCTCCCCCACTTCAAAGGCACATTTGGGTATTTAAGCGGGGTCTCTGACCCTACCATCTCAGACACTTCCGGACAAGATACCACTGGAGGAGAAACCCTGACCCAGAACCTGCAACATGCCTGGATGAATGGCCTGGCTGCCCAAAGGACTCACCTGACTGCTTTTCTGCAAAGAACTGCTGCCCTGCTGTTCCCCTCCTGCCTTGCTGTCCTCTGGCTCTGCTGAGAAGTGCTCTCAAAGGGTTTGGATAGAGCTTGCCTTCTGTTCCTTGAAGTCTCAGGACCAAAAATACTTGGGGGGTGATTCTAAGTCTGGCGGGCGGCAGAGGCCGCCCGCCAGACTTCCCCCTCCAAAATACCGCTCCGCGTTCGAAAGACCGCTGAGGGTATTTTGGGTTTTGCACTGGGCTGGCGGGCGACCGCCAAAAGGCTGCCCGCCAGCCCAGTGCAAAACTACCTTCCAACGAGGACGAGCCGGCGGAGTGGGAAGGTGCGACGGGTGCAGTGGCACCCGTCGCAAATTTCACTGTCTGCAATGCAGACAGTGAAATTCTTTGTGGGGCCCCCAGGGGCCCCACGACAACCCATACCGCCATCCTGTTCTTGGCGGGCGAACCGCCAGGAACAGGATGGCGGTATGGGCTGTCAAAAATGGGCAGCGGAAAACCGGCGGGAGACCGCCGGTTTTCCACTTCTGACCACGGTCAAACCGCCGCGGTCAGAATGCCCATCGGGGCACCGCCAGCCTGTTGCCGGTGCCCCCGTCATTTTAGCCCTGGCGGTCTTGGACCGCCAGGGTTAAAATGACCCCCTTAATCTCTGCAAAGAACTCCTTGTGCGGTGAAAATCAACGCACAGCCTGAAAGAAACGACGCACAGCCTGCATCGCAGTGAGAAAATCACCACGCGCCGAACCAGAAAGATGCAGCCCGACTTCCCAAAGAGGAGATCAACACAGCGCCAGCGTTGAGACCGGAATTCGACCCCGGCCCAATGGATCAACGCAAAGCTGAACCAAAACGACGCAGCCCGACTTCCTGCAAGAAGAGTCCACGCAGTGCCTGCCGTGCGGCAGAAATTTCCACACATCACCCACCTGATGGATGCAGCCCCTGTGACTTCACCCTGCACAGCCAGGATGTCAACATATCGTCCCCGGGGCATCCGAGAAACCCCACAACCCGAAGAGCATCCCAGTCTATGCAGCGGAAATCGTCGCAAAGCCTGTCCTGAGTAAAAACTCAATAAACCATCGCCTGTGTGCACCTGAAAATTCGACGCACACCTTACCGTTTTCCACGTATCTCCTCCTCTGCGATCCCTTGTGGAAAATTTGAACGCAAATTAGATACTTTGTGCTTGCAAGAGACATTAGTTGCTTTTTAAAGACTAAAGACACTTTATATCATTTTTACAGTGATATTTCAACGTATACTTATTGATTCTTGATCATTTTGACCTGCATTTAACCAGATAAATATTATATATTTTTCTAAACACTGTGTGGTGTATTTTTTTGATGCTATACTGTGTTACTGCATGATTTATTGCACAAATACTTTACACATTGCCTTCTAAGTTAGGCCTGACTGCTCAGTGCCAAGCTACCAGAGGGTGGGCACAGGATCATTTGGATTGTGTGTGACTTACCCTGACTAAAGTGAGGGTCCTTGCTTGGACAGGGGGTAACCTGACTGCCAACCAAAGACCTGATTTCTAACAGTGAGGAAAAAGTGTTTTTTTTGGCCAAAGTTTGAGGTTTGCAAAGGACTCTGGGTAGCAGAACCTGGTGAGATCCCAACAAGTCACCCCATCCTGGATTCCCCTAGGTGTCTAGCTTTGTAAAATGCACAGGTTTGGTAGGTTTCCCTAGGTGCCGGCTTAGCTAGAGGCCAAAATCCACAGCTAGGCACTTTCCAAAAAACACATCAGATTTCAATGTAAAAATGTGATGTGTCCATGTTGCGTTTCCTGACGCGGGCATTAGGCCTACCCACACAAGTGAGGTACCATTTTTATCGGGAGACTTGGGGGAACACAGAATAGCAGAACAAGTGTTATTGCCCCTTGTCTTGCTCTACATTTTTTCCTTCCAAATGTAAGACAGTGTCGAAAAAAGACATCTATTTGAGAAATTGTAATTCACATGCTAGTATGGGGACCCCGTAATTCAGAGATGTGCAAATAACCACTGTTTCTCAACACCTTATCTTGTGCCCATTTTGAAAGTACAAAGATTTCCTTGATACCTATTTTTCACTCTTTATATTTCACCAAATGAATTACTGTATACCCTGTATACAATGAAAACCCATTGCAAGATGCAGATCCTTCATTGGCTCTGGGTACCTAGAGTTCTTGAGGAACTTATAAGCCCTATACATCCCCGCAACTAGAAGAGTCCAGGAGTCGTAACATTATATTGCTTTTGGAAATGTGACATTGTAGGAAAAAGTTACAGAGTAAAATGTGGAGAAAAATTGCTGTTTTTTTTACCTCAATTTCAATATATATTTTTATTTCAGCTGTTATTTTCTGTAGGAAAACCTTATAGGATCTACACAAATTACCCTTGTTGAATTCAATTTAGAATTTTGTCTACTTTTCAGAAATGTTTAGCTGTCCGGGATCCAGCATTGGTTTCACACCCATTTCTGTCACTAACTGGAAGGAGGCTGAAAGCACAAAAAATTGTAAAAATGGAGTTTGTCCAGTAAAATGCAAAAATTGTGTTGAAAAATGTGGTTTTCTGATTCAAGTCTGCCTGTTCCTGAAAGCTGGGAAGGTGGTGATTTTCATACCGCAATCCCTTTGTTGAAGCCATTTTCAGGGGAAAAAACACAAGCCTTCTGCAGTACTTTTTTCCTATTTTTTTTTAAAACAATATTTTCACTTTGGCAAATTTTTTGGTGTCCTCGAGGGGAACCCACAAACTCTGGGTACCTCTAGAATCCCTAGGATGTTGGGAAAAAAGGACACAAATTTGGTGCAGGTAGCTTATGTGGACAAAAAGTTATGAGGGCCTAAGCGAGAACTGTCCCACATAGCCAAACAAAGGCCTGCCACCTGAGGGGGAAAAGGCGTGCCAGCAAAAGGGTTAAGGTGTTTAGTTTTTAAATGTTTACAGCGAGACAGTGCTTTAGGAGAGGTGAAAAAAGACGGGGTTTCAAAAAGTGGTGTGGCCAAAGCAACGTATATAGTACTCCTTTTAAAGAGGCGTGGCCTAGTTAATTAAGGGTGAGGTTTAAAACATGTGAACTAAAATCCTGCGCCTCACATAACATGCTCACAGACCAATATCTGAGCGTATGTCTATGATTTTTCTGTTATCTCAGCTAGACGTGATACAATAAAGGGTAGATGCCTAAAACAAGCCATAACTATTGGCTCTGCCAATGCTTGTTAGCAGTATGAAACATAAAAATAATTAATTTTTGTGAATCATTTAAAAGGATTCATTTCTGAAACTATGAGACTGTGAATTAATCATTATAAAGTCTCTCATGGGGTAGTGGTGTTCGGAGTAGCTCAATCATTCTTGTTCTCCCTTTTAGAGCATTTTTTTCTGCAGTCTCTGACTCTGTGAGACGCGTGCACTCCATTTCTTCCTACATTTCTCTGAAATCCTTCATCTGCATATCACATATTTAATCTCTTTACTTTACTGTCCTTTCTCTCTCTCCTTCTGCTTGTACATAATTTCATCTTCTTTATTTTGCCACTACACCCCCCCCCATACACACACTCAACCCACCCACTCACCTGTAAGGACTGCATATTATTTTCCTTTGCCACTGTCCGTATGTCAACATTCGTGACCCTCCTTCACACACTTTCCCACACATGTGACCATCGCTGTGAGTGTAAATATGCATTTGGTCTGAACACTTGTATGACTCACCGATAAACACTGTTTGAAACTTGCACTGCCTTCATCCTGAGCTCCTGGGCTCTCAACTGTGCCTTTCCTTAAACACTCACCCACAGCCTGCACTCACTCAGGCACCTAGAAGCAGCTCACTGCACAGTAATCATCTATACAAGAGTCAACTATTGCACAAAAAAATACAAAAATACAACACCTGGAATAAGCAAATACTCTTTTAGGGAATGCAAGTCAAAGTATATCTAACATGAAGTGTAAAAGGGGACTGCCTTGCAACCATGAGTAGCGTTAAGGGTTTTTTCAAGCCATCGTTTTACCTGTAAAGTTAATGACATGAATATAGGGCTCAAAAAGGGTCTGTTCAAAGTCAGCTTGTAATAACTCCGGGGTTCTGAGACCCGGCAGGAACAGCTCCACTTAAAGCCCTGCATTAAGATCCCTTGGATTGAGGCAATTTATTGAGTAAGTGACTTGCTCCCTTTTATCTCCCTGTCAACTTTTTATAGGCTGCCAGAAAGTGCAATGCCTCTCGCCGCCATCTTGTAACATATGGTTTTCCTGGCAGGCTTAAGACGTAGCATACAGCGAGCGGGCACAGCAAGTGCTTTCATTCCAAGGAAGCAAGCGCTAGTTCTGTTGTTTGAGACAGTTCTGTCCCACCCTCTCATATTATTTTTAGAAGCATAAGCCATCGTCTAAGCAACATTATTTGACAAGTATCCAAGTCTCCAAAATAGCACAGGCAGACATTGTGCAAAGCTGCTTTTCAGATATCATGGATCATAACACTCTGAGCACCATATCTGTTCCTTTTCTTTTGTCCCTATAGGGTGTACACATGGATGTCATTTAGCGGTGGCACCTTGTGACCCCTGGACTCAGACGTGGCAAAATCAGTGCCAGAAACACAGGGGCACCACGTCCTTAAGGAGGATCAGTTGGTGCACCAATCACCTTGATTTTTGTCATGTTTTATTATTCTAATAGTGAATAACACAATATTAATCACTAGTAGTGTAATAAATAAATGGAGTACAATTAGCTCGAATATAACCCTCCCTGGCAGCTGAGGCTAGAAATAACAAGCATTGCATTGCAATGGGTCTTTGTGTTTGCTCGAGTTAGAGCTATTAGCGTTGTAAATTCCTAACTGGACTTTTCTTGCCACATGAATTGAAAATGAAAAATAAAACAGTTGACATTAGTGAGTCATTCAAAGCGCCACAGCCGCCATGAGCATGAGCACGAAGATGAGACACAAAAGTATCTGCAAAAGGGCAATTATCCATGTAACAGGGTCGATGGCCAAGGTGGTAACAAAACTGCCGCAAGGAGGGAAAAACGTAAAGCATTTACAAATGATAACAAAGGATTTTTGAAAGGCAAGCATATGAACGAGTGATAGTGATGGGCGTATGGTGGGCGTGGTTAAAAGTCCACAGAGATGACAACATGTCAGAGCTCTTGCTCACTCTACCTAAAAATGCTTTTAAATGTATGATGTGCGCATACATGCAGATGAGTGTGTTTATGTAGGGAGGATTGTGTGTATGTGTGATTGTGTGTTAATGTGCATCTGTGGGTGAGTGAATGTATAGGTCAAATGAGGTGTGATGTCACTTCCGCTACCCCTGGCCTCTCAGTAAATTGACGTTTATGGGTGTACAGAGCTTAACCTGGCTTGCATTCTGCAGTGCAGCTCAGAAATAAATCTGTAATTGTCAGTTCTGCCAGAGGAAGACTTGAAAGTTTTCAGATGCCAGCATGCAGGACTGGTGTAAAGGTTTTTATCGGCCTAGACAAATTGACATCTTGCTGCCCCTCACATCTGCTAGTGGTAATTATTTGTGGGTAATCTAGTGCCCCCTATTTATGACACCTTTGTGCTGCCTTTGCTTACAACTATCCTTCCATCATTTTGTTATATGGCCGTTAAAGGGACCAGTGCTTTATTTGAGCCGGTGGTTGCCGTTGGGAGCCACCAGCACTCATTTTTGGAGAGGGGTACTTAATTTGCCTTATTGGACATTTCCTGGAGAGCAAGAGTGAGAAAAGCACACAAAGGGGAAAGAAGAGAAACACAGGAAGACCTTCAGAAAGGAGAAAGCAGGAACTTGCAAGAGTAATTGATCTAAAGAGGATAGTTGTGTCTTGTAGTGGATTAAAGAGGTATGAGTTGGATTAAAGACTATGCAGATTTGGTATTTGGCACACTGACATTTAATAGTACCAAATGTGGGCTTCTGAGCAGAGCTTTGTTCACCGGCACTCATTTGTTTTAAAATTAAGCGCTACTTATCACCAAGGTAGACTTTGCTGATTAACCTATGAGCGTAGCTTGCAAACTATCAACATCAAGAGGCATACCAATGTGCATTTCTTGAGAAGGTGTCTTTTGAAAAAAAATGCCTACGTTTAAAGTTTATATATGCATATATATAAATATATATTAGGAGAAACCGATAAATCAAACATGCATGCTTTGGCATTATTCACAAAAGAATCTGTGCATAAAGTCTACAAATGTTAAATTAAATGTTTGTGCAGGTGTACTTTGCACTCAAGTAGTTTTTAAAGGGTGTGCAATGTGCATTTCTAGATTTTTAACTTGTTTGGTACTTGATAAGTTAGTCTTGCTTTGCTAATGATTTGTCACTGCAGTTGACTTTGCCAATGATGTATGCCATTATAATGGCCTGCTTGAAATTTTATGTCTAATACTTTCAAAATGACCAGATGTGACATAGCTGATATCTTGAATCATACGAGATAATTTATTTATGCTCTTCAGGATGGCCACCACGATGTATGATGCAATGTCATTTGACATGCGACAGACACAAAGAGGTGCCCCTCTTAAAAGCTTAGAAAACAATGTTTTCATACTTTCAAGATCGCTGCTGTATTGCCTTATGTCACTGCTAGTGCGTTTTTATCCTTCGCAGGAAAGAAAAATGCTTCACTGAGGTTAGTGGACCTTTGGACCCAGAAAGAAATGTGGTAAACATACACAAATTTACATCAACACCACCTCAACAATTTAGACACCACACCAAAGTGGCCACAGAAGGAAAACTCCAATCAGGAATAAAGTTCAAAGCCTTATTTTAGAACCACAAAGTTAGTGTTGTAAAGACAGTGCATAAAATCAAATTGTAAAGGTATATAAGCACCATAGGCTGACCAGAGCGGCAAAACAAGTTCAGACGGATTAGCATTAACACAATTAGGCATTCAAGAAGAATCATGCATATCATTAATGAAATTATCTGACATACAAAGATAGATCTTAGGTCAGATTTTATCAACATTATCAAGTTCAATTAAGCACAGTATGACATTTTTGGGCTGGACACAGGTTGTCCTTCCATCTTACAGGTCTGCTGTAATCCTCAAATTTCTTGCGGTTTCAACAATAAAGGCTTCTCCAAGCTGCCATGTCTATCTTTTTTTACTCCACCGTCTATTCTTAGCTCTTTTCTCTTTCCACTTTTTGCATAGTTTGTATAATCCAAGTGCAACTATGGCACACAAAGCCACAATCAACACAGGTCTCAAGATAATTCCCACTACCCCCTTTCCCAAGTTTCCAAACCGTTTTCCAATAGTTGAAAAAACATTATCTATTGCCTCCCATGGCACCAAAAATATCTCCTGTAATCTCTGCTGCACTAGCTCCTCTCCTAACTCTGGAATTTGGTTTGTCTTTCCAGACCGGGCTGTCAAAATTGTCCACAGGATACATTTTCGGAAATACTACTCCCAGGTACCATGTACCATAGCAGCCTTTGGGCAGTCTGTAGTAGGCATTTTCCCACAAATGCAATAAACACCTGGAATGGCGTGATCTTATCCATTCAACATAAAGGTCCAAACACTCTTAAACAAAAATACATGTCTACATTCACTAGTACCTACAAAATGTGTGTCTGTCTTTGATTTAGGCCTATATGTACATACTTTTCCTATGTGTTGCCAGTCTAAAGCTAGGTTTCCGGGGTTACTGATACCTGAAGCGTGTTCATGGTCTTTTTGACAGCATTGTAAAACTACTCCTTTTTGCTTTGTTGGCTTTCATTGCTTCCCTTCTGTCATCTACGTGTCCAATGAACTCCTTTTCTAGTGATGTAAGAATGCAGGTTAAATTGTCCTTGTGTGCATGTGCGGTTCCAAAAGTCAGGGTCGGTTCAAAGAAACCTCCCACAATGTTAATATTTTTAGCTTTAGCTGTTCTTCTCAGGTGCTGATTAATAGGCAGAAAAGGAAATAATAGGTCATAATTGGAATAGAAGTATTGGATATACTCCTGCCGATATAACAGTGTTAATAGCAGACTATATGAAATTCCATAGGTTAATGGTGATAAGTGATTCCTTCCTGAACTGATAAAGGGATCTCGGCAAAAACATAACAATCGTGCACATCCGTAGTTTAATATACTCATACAGCAATTTATAATACACATTAGATGTCAAATCTCCCTTAGAACCGTCCGTGTGTAACAATCTCTCATCCTCATTCTGCAGTTGAATCCCCTAGCATCAGTGTAATTGTACTCTCAATGTCCTCTTTCACTGACAGACTCAATCAAACTATCAATGAAAAATGCTCACAACCAAACATACTGTTGCCAATCCTACACACACGCACATACTTGCATTTACTCCATTTACCTTGATCAGGTTTCATGACTTATCTAGACTCGGACCGCATTGTTACTCAAATCTACAAAAACAAAAATTACAAAATCAAAAATGCAAAGGCAGCTCTCAAGTAATTGACAGCGTTCATCTTTTCTTAATGTGGGCAAAGCAAAAACCAAAAATCAAAAAATGATCTTCTAAAAAATTGTTATACTTATTTACAAAGTGCTTGATCTTCTAGATCTACTTGCTAATGCTCACAAGTTATTACTAAAAGTTTGAAATGTCTCTAATAATAAACCATCTGATAATCACTTATGAGTACTTAGAGCAAATGTCTCTGTTCATCAAGCAACAATGAGATTTCAAAGTTCAGTTCCAAGACAATTTCAAGTTCCAAAATATTCAGCTGAAGGTGAATTGTTAACACAAAAGGCAATTAACTCCTTCTCCCAGTCATAAGTGTGTAATAAATCCATTCAGGAGTTGAATATTTTCCACTTAGTGCTCTTTTTCTTTTTGACCTCCTTGTTGCACTACCTTCAGTATCACTGTCAGTTTGATCTGACTCTTCAGTTACTTCAGCAATCGTAGGAAGCACATTTATCACTGGGTCTGGACTTTTCTCAGGACTACTGTTCTCCAATCACACTTCTTTAGTCAATGTGGCCGCCATCTTGAAAGTAAATGAGATTTCAAGGGACTGACCTCCGCTAGTTGCGCTGCCAATGGTGGACACTTCTACAGTCTTTGCAAGTGGCAGCACAGTTTAAAAGCATCAACATTGACAAAGTCAGTAATGGCGGCCAGCACAGAGCAGAAAATAGGTGGTGGCAAAGGCCAGGGAAGAAAAGTGAGTGTTGGGGAACCGAGTCACCTACGGGTAGAAGAGAATGCTGCAGAACAACATCCAAGGCTTTACTAAGCTGACCATTTGGCGCCTGACATGCCACGGAGGAGTCAAGCACATGTACTGCCTCAGTAAGGAGCACAGGAAAGTGCTACAGGGCAACATCCACGTCATTACCAAGTCCTCTGTCTGGCATCTAGTGTGCCACAAATAGGTGAAGTGCATCTCTGGCCTCGAAGGGTGGCTGGGAGTGAAGAGAGGGGGAGGGTGTGGTTTGTGAAGCCAGACGATTGCAAGTGTGCTCTGAGTGCACACAATGCAGAGTAAGGAGCAGTGCAAGTACCCACTTGTGGTGCTAAATGAAAAAAGAAAAAGCAAAAACAAAAAACAGTTGCATGACATTAGCAGTGGAAGGATACAACTCAGCCTGTCAGAAATGAAGGTAAAGAAGGGTCAGGACTAACACAAGTATGGGAAGGAAAGCCATTCAGTAAAGAGCAGGTGACGAGATAGACAAGAAAGCTATCTAATAGTCAACAAGAGACTGGCTAAGCCCAATTTATGCAGACTTTGTATCAAACAGACAACAGAAGTTGTCTATAGCGAGACCACAAACAAATATGCAAAAAAGCGCTGATTTCATGCACAGGAAGGTAAAGAAATGCAGAGTGAAGTTATGATTAAATGTGCTCGTGCTCCGGTCCCTGCACCCGAGTTATGCCCGCATTACATAGATTAAAAAATGCTAGGATTAGGTGTGTGCAGGTAAGCCAGGAATCTATGTGATAACTAACCATATATTTAAAGAAAGTCTGTATTAACTTCTGTAATAACAGAATAACACCACTGCAAACTTACAATATTTTTGTTTCTACAGTACTGATTTCCAGCTGTTAATGGGAAATGTACTGCAGCAAATGGTTATGTATCGAGTTCTGAGCCCATTTTTCATATTTTACACTCACAGTTAAGCCAGTGAAAAATGAGGGCTTACAAGTTTGAAAGGCAAGCCAGTGTAATTTGCGCTTAACTCCTAATGGGTAATTGTGCCTCACTGGTGCAAATAACAGTCATGCGCACACTGTGCCCAGGTTTACATGACTCTGCAAGAGTGCCCGTGATGCCCAACACCTAGTATTCCCCTTGTGCGTAGCACTCAGAAGTCCACTGATGCACCTCCCTAGTGCTCCCTTATGGAGTGTAACCCAGTATGTCCCTAACGCCCCTCACCCTTCACACCCCTCAGGTGTATCAGCTTGTGCCACCTGCAAAACATCATCTTATGCTCCCGGATGCACATCAGTATGTGTCTCCAGTGTACACCTTCCAGTGCTGCTGAATGCCAGTGCTTAATTTGTGCTTGTTGTTTCTGGTGCTGAGCACTTATTTTTGAGGGGCGGGGCTTATTCTTTTGCCTCAAGCATTTACTGCGAATAAAAGGCACATATGGGAAAGACAGACAAAGAGAAAAACGAAAAAGCGTCACAGTGGGAGAAAGCAGAAAGCTGCAAGATTGAGCTGAAGGGGCAGGGAGTGGCTTTATATGGATTGAAGAGGCCCGAGGTGGCTTTAGGATTACGCTGCCTCAGTTTTCCGTGTTCCCACATTTAAATGCAGCAGCCATGTGTTTAAGAGGAGGGCTTTGGGCACTGGCACCTTTTTATTTACAAATTAAGCACTGCTGAATGCACATCACTATGTGTCTCCTGTGTACATCATTCTATGCTCCCAGATGCACTTCACTATGTGCCTCCTGTCTACATCTTCCTGCACCTAATGCACATCACTGTGTCTCCCTGTACATCATCCTGCATTCTTCTGATGCACATCACTGTGTATCTTCTGTGTACATCATCCTGCGTGCTCCTGATGCACATCTGTGTGTCTCCTATGTACTTCACCGTGCGTGCTCCTGATGCACATCACTAGTACCTACCGGACAAAGGTGTACATATGACTGTTGGCTTGTGTGCGTGGGTGCTTGTCCATCTATTGGTCTGTGGAGATTGGTTGTGTGTCTGTAAGTGGGCATCATAAGGTGTGTTGGTCTGTTTGTGTGCAAGGTTTCCTAAGTCCATATGGAAGTACCTCACTCAATGTAGGTTGTTGCTTTGCATTCTGAGAGTTTGTGTCATGTTTAGCCTGGTAGAAAATCAGATTTACAAGTCCCACAATACAGAACTTGGACTGGATGAGAAGCTCATGCATTGTTTTGAGAAACTTAAGCAATGTGTTTGGGGGTGTACGTGCACTATACAAACTCCACACATATTGGCTTTGCCAATTTTTGTTTATGTGCTCCTTACTAGTGATCCAAGGATTGTTATAAGGACGCTGATAAGAAAAATGAGGCAGATACACTTAAAATGTTTGGTCTAGGATTACTCACCCTTGTCAGAATGGGGCAATGGCAGTAGTGACTGCCACTGAACAGGGGTGGCGGGACGGAGCGCGAAGGGATGGGGAGAAGGGCATTTAAGAAAAAAACAATTTAAATAAAATTTTAAAAAACACTTACCTTAGACAGGAAATGTGTTCGTCTCCCCTACATTCTCTTCCTCTCCCCAGCTGCATAGGCTCCCAGCCAATGACAACGCTGCTGACAGCAGCGTCGTGATAGGTCTGAGCGCCCTGCTTCGCCACTCAGACTGGGAATGGAAGCCTGGGCATGTTCTCTACATGCAAAGTGTGCATGTCTTTTTGGCCAGCCCAACATGGCCGGCCAAACAGACATGTGCACTTTGTGCACATAGCCCTCCTCTGGCCCCCTCCCTCCCTCCACCTCAGCCCCGTCCAGTACTACAAGGAAAAATAAAATGATAATAACATAGTGTACGTTATTATCATTGTATTTTTCCTTTTTGGGAAATCCAGCTGGGCGACGCTCCTCTGCCTTAGCGAGGAGCTGCCCCTGGGCACAAAATATGTATCTTACAATTACCACTGCCACAGGGTTCAGACTTTACTAAGCGGTAGGATTTTTAGTTGTTGTAAAATATCCAGGCTCCCTTAGTACAGTGAAGGAAAACATTTTCTGTGTGTGCCACTGACTGACATGGAGCACAGACACGTCTGTTCATCGGTTACCATTCTCAACCTGTAGAAACTGCGTACACTTCTTGGCACACTACTGAACATCCCTCAGTGTTAACCAGCAACAAAGGCTTGGGCACCTCGGTCAGTAGGCCCTGTGAAGAGATGCATGTCTGTAGGGCCTGGTCTGTTGACGTTTCTGCGACAGGTAGGCAGAGCTAGGTCAGGAGAGAAGGAAGGAGGCAGTGAGGGTGTGTGCCTCTTTCAAGAACGCTGTCGAATGAATCACCTTTACGCACTTGAAAGAATTCAGCATAGGGCTGTGGTGGTTATAAAAAGTACCACAATGAGAGGGTGAGGGATAGAAGGCACTCACACCAGTGTAAGCTTTTAACAATACCCATCAGCGTATATTCAGAGCTGCATGCTTTGACAGACTGGGGGTCAGAAGTCGTGCCAATGCCTATCCTGGACACTCTGAATATTGCATCATGCTACACACTTGTTTTGTGGCATAGGTTGTGTGGGAAATGGAAAAGGACAGCAAGAAACAAGCGATGGCTAAAGTAGGGTGTGAGTTGTAAGGCCCGTGGTATAAGGAATTCTGAAAGTTCCAGTGAACGACCTGGTTGGCTCGTTTGATGCTCCTAATTTAATGGGAGCATTGACAGTACAAAAAACGCTATCAGGGCCAGTAGAGTTGTGCAGCTTGGGAGAACGAAATCTTTTCTCAAAATTGACTAAATTATGTTGAAAAGAATCTCAAATTATGCAGCGCCTTCGAACACATTATCAGGGCCATTGGAATTGTGTGTCAGGAGTTAGGAACGCAGACCTGTCCCATAGAGTTGATAAATGGGATTCCCTTTTTGTTTAAATCTGCAAATTATCCAGCAGATGGTCGAATATATGAGAAGTACACAACTCCATCGTGATCTACAAACACTCACCTGGCCGCTGTTCCCACAATTTAAAGTGCCTTTAGTGGAGGGCGTCCCTTAGCCTTAATGTGACCAAACTTTGCAATTCCTTCTCCCCTCCCCCCCCCACACCCCCACACCCCGGTCATGCGATCTAAGGACAAAGAGTTGTCGTTTCAAAAACTCCTCAAGACCTAGCTATTCAAGAACTGAACCTTCAGGTGTTACCAATGTCCTGAGTGGAAAGTATTTCTCAACTAGGTCTGTGATGTTTATGGGTCGCCACTGCAAGTCCTGTAGCATTGCATAGTGAGGCCCTGCAATCCATTACACAGCAGTTGTACTATATATTGCCTGCTGTGAGAAGTCTGCTTTCTGACTGAATTTTAAACATGTGGATCAGTAAAATCCGGTCAATTTAGCTAGTTTCCGGGAATTATTTTAAGGATATCGAATTGCCCTATAGAGTGCCCATGATTGTAGAAGTGGTGCCTTATTATGAACGCACATCACCTAAAAAGGAACATTCCAGAGACTCCCTCTGTGTTTTGCATCCTACATATTGTATCATATGCAATGGATAAGTTGGTTTACTTCTCTTGCATAAGGAAAGCCTTAGGTTGGTACTTAGTACTGTGCCACATTATTGCAATATGCCCCCAATTTTTTTTTCAATGTAGGGGATGCTTAATTTATATTGTGGCTGGAGTGCTTAAAATCATTGTAATGCTCTTGCTGGGTGCCGACTAGGTGCATGTCTGTAGTAGCTTTATGGCAGTTCCAATAAGAGCGAAACACATACCAGGTAGACAATATATTTTAAAGATAGTAGTTTTAAAGATAGTAATGTAGTAATTTTCATGCCAAGGACGCAACCAGAAAACTGACATTTGCGCAAACAGATCAGAGGGTCACTTTTAGATTGTTGATGCTGTGGATTGTGAATTGTCTTCTAACATGAATGAACATATGTGGGCTACAACTAGATCTCTGTTGTTTTAATACATGTTCTTAACGTTTTACTTTTTTATATATTTTTTTCACAAATTCTTGTTGTAAAAACACCCTTGACTATGCCACATGATGTATTTCTGCAGACGAACTGGATGTATGCAAGGAAAATGAGCCCCTTGCTACCAGGAAATAGCCATTACGATGCATGACCATTACCACGATTCCTTTACCACTCAGGATTTGACAAAGAATATGCCTTTACCATGCACGCCTTTTCAACAAATTTTGTTCTGAAGGCATGAATGGTAAAAGCATATGCATGGTAAAAGTTTTAGAGGCAAGTATTAAGTGGTGTTTTATATTTGTAAGGGCATGAATGGTAAAGTCAGTAGGTAGTTATAGTTGGGACCTATACCCTCTTTTTTGACTTTGCTATATCTTTGGTGCAGTTTGATGAATTTTCATGAAATGTTCCAGAAAGAGTGTCATGTTGGGTCTTGTTGTGCATGGAAAGTTTCAGGGTGATCAATCAAGCCGTGGTGGAAAAAGGGAGGAGGGGGGTTAAAAAAAAGTGCATTTTAACTGTTAATTCCCATAGAGATTTTAGACACTACTGGAGCCCGAACCACTGAACGGAGTTACACCAAATTTGGCAGACATGTAACTCTTGGCCCAGAAAGCATGCTTTCTGTTATTTGGTTTAAATCCATTCTGTAGTTTTGAGATATTAAAGTAAAAAAGAAATTTGTATATTTTGGTGGAGCCTACGCACAGATCTCATGGTGAGATCGGATTGGCTGTCCGCACTTCAACCAGCAAATGATAGCTGCCACCTTGGGAACAATATACATAATAGCACCCTATTGAAATGCATTGTAGTAAATGGCAGGCTTTGAGGGTCACACAAAAAGAGAACGTATAAAGGGTGATAACAGACTTTAGTCACAATATGAATCATTTGTTGCCAGGGTGATTTTACTCTGTGAAAAAGCCTTCTGCTGGGATTTCATAAATCACCTTTGAGAGAAAACTGGTTTCTCATGATTTTCCCATAGAGGTTATGGAAGGTGCTCCAGAAGCTAAAATGAAAGCATATTTTCTGTACATTCACACTGTGTTTCACAGTCATATGAGAATGAAGTCTAACATTCTCAGTAAAATATATACTTCCAACAGGAGCAGCTTGTTAGTTGGTTCCTAAAAAAAATTCTAGCTTACGCGGCAAGAATTTTAAATTGTATTAAGGACATGGAGGCAAGGATTATGCTTCTCCTTCTTTGCTCTTTATTAACATAAACTCACAGCAGCTAATCAGATTAAAGAAAAACTACATTTCCCAACAGTATTAAACACAGTCTCAATAGCAATCATCGTGAACACCGTCCATAGCCACGGCGATCCTTAGAACTCTTCCTCTTTCTTTGCGATGAGGTAAAAAACAAAAGTCTTAAAACACGATGAACATAGTAGCAGAAAATCCAGGACTGAATCCAATGCCAATGACAGCACTTCCAGAACCTGACTGCTGAACCGATCCGAGTCGGCAGAACATCCATTCTTCGTCAACCAGACTTTTGGTTGTGAACTAGAGTAGCAAGGAAAAGAAAACAGATCGTAACTTCTTATATAAAATCACTATAAAGCCAAAACTGCACGTTACTAAGTAATCAATAAATCAGTTCAATTCATGTATACATTATTTATAAAGTTAAGAGACAGTGCAAATCCATATATGAAGACGTTAGAACATTCTTACTGCTGTAACACCATAATGAGGGAGGGATATTTAAATGCTTGGGTGGGATAATCCTCGCCTCCGTGTCCTTAATAGGATTGAAAATTCTTGATGCATAAGCTAGATATTTTTTTATTCTATGTCAGGACCAGAGGCTTCGGATTATGCTTGTTTAAAGCTGCTGGAAAACAATAGAAGCCACATCGGAAACCGGTTTGAAATAAAATGTTTTGAATGTAGATTCCGATGACCAATCAGCTGCTCTCATTATATCCTGTAACTGGGAACCCAGGGAAAAGGATTTTGATGCCATTGCCGCTCTCACCGAGTGAGCACCAAATTTGGAAGTGTCAACTCCTGCCTCTGACAGAATCCATCTCACCCAACGAGCCAAGGTAGTGGAGGAAACTGGGTGAAAAGGTTTCTGTAAAGCGATCAACAGGTGACCTCCTGGAGACTGCTGACATTTTTCGTCTTCATACTCTTTTAAACAGTGTACCACACAAAGCTTAGAATCCTCAGCAAAACTGGGAAAAAATACTTGCCTGGAAAACGTATTTGTTCTTCTGGAAATGGCAAACGTGACACCTTCTGGCGAAAAGGTACATCCAGAAATGTCTAGAGCTCTCACATCTGATACTCGTCTACATGATACTAAGCACAAAAGCATCGTCTGCTTAGCGGAAAGTTGCTTCCTGGATAAATCGGCATTGCAAGGCCATTGTCGTAAAAAATGTAAGGTAATGTTAACATCCCACAATACTGTATATTTTGGATGGAGAGGATTGGCCAAACGGATACCTCTCATTACTCTACTTACCAAGGGATGTTCTCCCACTGGCTTGCTGTCGAAAAAAGAGTGGCCTGCCAAAATAGCTGACTGATAATTATTAACTGAAAAATATGTAAGACCGTCAGAAGCCATTTCTGCTAGGAAATTGACTATAGCAGCAATGGATCCAGACTTCATGTGTCGCACCAACCCAGCCATCTACGCAAAGCGGAAGCGTAGCGTTTGTGAGTGGATTCCGACCATGAAGCATCAATTAAGGCAGTAGACTGTTCCAAAAGTTCCGACAGCTGCCAGCATTGCCAGAAATGCGCCATGCCATGAGTTGCAGTCTGTTCTGACTGAGAAGAGGATGAGACTTCCCTGCTGGGTACAACAACAATTCCGGAAACAAGGGAATCAGAGCCGGAAGGTCCCTGGACATCTCCAAAAGTACGGGGAACCAGGGTTGAGCTCTCCAAGAAGGAGTAATCAAAATCAACTCTTCCCTCTGTTGTAAAGTCAGAGTTGCGACCCTCTGAATCATTATGAAGGGGGAAAAGCATACAAGAGGGAGCCCTGCCACCTCTGGAGGAAAGCGTGCATGGCTAGAGCCGTGGGATCCGGTCTCCAGGAGAAGAATGGAGGGAGTTGATGCGAGAGACGAGATGCAAATAAGTCTAGTTGGCATTGACCCCATTTCAGTTGATGGGCCTGGAACACCGAAAGATGGAGTTTCCACTCGCTGGGATCCCTGAGATGTCTGGAGTTCCAGTCCGCTATTGTGTTGAGCTGGCCCCGAAGGTACTCTGCCGTCAACAAAATCTGGTTCTGATGACAATAATGCCACAGGGCTTTCGCTATCTCTGCTAGAACCTGGGATCTCGTCCCACTCAGCTTGTTTACGTAACAGACCGTGGAAATGCTGTCCATGCGAAGCAGGATGCAACAATTTGAGTGGGGAGCCAAAGTTTTTATAACGAAGGAGCCTGCCAACAACTCCAAACAGTTTATGTGGAGAAAAGACTCTTCTCTCGACCAGCGGCCCCCTGTGGAAAGGGAATTGCATCTTGTTACCCAGACCCAGCTGCTGGCATCCGACTCTAGAATAACATCCGGACAAGAGCCGAAGTTGGCCCTGCCGTTCCACGCTGTCATGTGGTCTAGCCACCATTGGAGCTCGCTTCACGTCTCCAGGGTGAGATCAATGAGGTCTGAGTAAGATAGACCCTTCTGTAGGTGGTGGATTTTTAAACATTGAAGGGCTTTGTAATGAAGAGGCGCTGGAAAAATGGCCTGTATAGAGGAGGCCAGGAGGCCTCCTATCCTGGCCAGGACTCTGAGAGAGATTTGGAGGGTGGATTTGATTTCCTTCTGTATTGAGTGTAATTTTCTCAAAGGAAGCGAGAGAAGAGAAGACATAGAGTTGATTTGGAAACCCAGGAATTCCATTTGACGAGACGGCATTAGAGCCGACTTCTTGGCATTGATCAGAAAGCCTAGATCCTAGAGCAGACCGATTGTCCATTCCAGTATTAGAATCTGGGCATCCTGGGCCATAAGCAAAATGTCGTCCAAATAGAGGATCATTCAAATCCCTTGAACCGAAGGTGCTCCGCCACTGGGCGCATAACTTTGGTGAAGCACCAAGGAGCAGATGAAAGACCGAAAGGGAAGACCTTGAATCGGAAACATTGCCCCACCCAATGGAATTGGAGGAATTTCTTGCAATTATGAGATAGGCATCCTTGAGGTCCAGACAGACCATCCAGTCACCATCCCTGAGAACGTCCCTGAGAAGATGGATCCCTTCCATCCTGAAGTGTTGATAGAGGAGCCAGTTGTTGAACTCCTTTAAATTTATCACCAGATGAGACCCCCCCGTCTCTTGTTTACTGTAAAGATGTTGCTGCAAAGCCTCAATGGATCTGGTTGCGCTAGGGCGATCGCATCCTTGAGCAGTAATTGGTGTATCTCTTGTCAGATAAATTCCTGATCTAACTGGGAAAAATGGATTGGTTGTGGTAGAGACGGCTGCCGTGGATCCCCGAAAAATTCTAAATGTAAACCTGCTACTGTCTCTAAAACCCATGGGTCTGATGTGAAAAGTGCCCACTTGTGTAGAAAAACTCTGGTTCTGCCCCCAGTTGAACTGTGAAAGGGGAGATCAGACTTACCTTGCAAACCAGGAGTAGAGTTGTAATTACTCCGGTAGTTGCCCCTGTTACCTCGGGTATGCCCTGCCCGTGTCCTGGCGGGATAGAAGGTATCCCTGGGATGGGATTGATATCCTCTGCCTGCATGGACGTACACTTGTTGAGGGCTACGAGTGGAAGAGCGGCCAGACAGACACCCTCTGCCGGCCCTCGCAACAGTTTGTGTTCCCAAGCATGCATAACGCGCATTGGGCCCAACTGGCAAGGATGTCTGGATCTTTAAGGGTGCCTGATTCTTTTGCATGCACTGCCAGAATACTGATGGTCTGCTGGCGAAACTTGCGAAAGCTGGGCCATGGGGGCTGAGTGGGACCATTCAGGGCCTTGAGGAGACCGCTCCTCAGATGTGATGGGTCTAGAGTTGAACTGTCCAAAGGGAGGAATGGTCAGGGCATACATTTTGAGCTCTAGGGCTATCGGTTGCAGGGCAGCCGCTAAAGCTCTGTTAACGGATTGCGTCACAGAGGCGTCTAGAGCATGGACTATATTTTCCCGTAAGGAAGAGGTCCTCCTTGTCTTGTGTGAAAGATGCATCTTCGCGGCTCTGTCCGTCCGTCATGTCTGTGTTAGTCAGACGTGAGTTTAGGGAAACAAAGGAAAAAAGAACGAAAGTCTGGCAGTGTCACAAAAGAAACTTGTCTGGTAGCACCAGAGAATAGGGGTGGGGGAAGCCCCAGAAAGAAAGTAGGCCGGAGTGGTGAGGCACAAGTTGTAGGAAAAAGAAGCTCTTACTTCTACCTCCTTCTAGTATATCTTATGCACAATCCCCCAATGTAGAACAAAGTCCCTGTTGTGGCCTTGTAACTGCCCTGGAGAACGGGCGTGAGGGGAACGCTCTGCTCAACCGCTTAAACACACGCGAGAGCCGACTCCGGCCTGCTGAGTCTCAAATCTGGTAGTCAACCCAGGGCGCGAAGCGGACGTGCGGGCAGCGAGCCAAAAAGAGGACTATCGTCCTCACTAAATCTGTTCCCCTGTGCCTCTCTGCATCCCCACCGGGTGCCAAACAAAGTACACAGCCAAAACGTGCTGCCGGAGTGAAGTGGCACGTGTGCGCTCGAGCTGCCTTCACTCCGGCAGGCGAAAACTAAGAACACACGGTCCGCGCAGCTCAGGTCGTTCGGACACCCCATGGACCAAGTTTCATAACAGCAACAAATACCGATGCAGCGCAAAAGCTATGCCACCATAAGAAATTAAGAAAAACATCAGAGCACTACTTATCTGTGTAACGCAGCAGCAAAGAAAGAGGAAGTGCTCTAAGGATTGCCATGGTTATGGACCGTGTTCACGATGATTGGTATTGAGACTGTGTTTAATACTGTTGGAAAATTTAGTTTTTCTTAAACTTTAATCTGATTGGCTGCTGTGAGTTTGTTAATAAACAGCAAAGAAGGAGAAACATAATCCGAAGCCTCCAGTCCTAACATAGAATTGTGTTCTACTGCAGCCTCCCAGAGTGTTCTAAAGAACAACTAACAGTGCTAACAGTCTTTTTAATGACAGAAGTATGGCACGCCTAAAGCCATCTTGATTGAGTCAAACTAGTTAAACTTAAAACATTTAATTTAGAAAGGAACAAAATGAGGGGGTTCATTTTGCCACAGAAATTATGATTTGTGCTGTAGAAAGAACAATTAGAACATGTTTTAAGTGAGTTCTAAAATATCTTCTGTTTTACTTTAAACAGGAGCAGCCTGTCAGTTGATTCCCTTGTGTTCTACTGCAGCCTCCCATTGTGCTCCAAAGAACAACTAGAGCTCTAATGGTGTAACTTTGGACAAAAGTGTGGCACACCTGAAGCCATCTTGATTAAATCAAACTAGTAAAATGTAAAACATTTAAATTAGTAAGGAACAGAATGAGGGGTTTCATTGTGTAATTGTAATTATGGTTAGTGTTGTAGAAAGAAAAATCTGTACAAGATTTAAGTGAGTTCTTAAATATCTTCCTCTTCTATTTCATTAAAATATTCTGACATGATTAAAACGTACCATCAACACCAGCAGCAGTCTGCCAATTAACTCCCTGGCGATCAGCAGTTTACTACATTGTTTGTAACTAGAGTGCTAACATTCTAAAATTATACCAAAAGTGTGGCACACATGACCGCCATCTTGATGGAATTGAAGTTGAAAACTGAAAGCATTTTCTACTTTGGATACTGCAGTAAATGTGGAGGTTAGGGAGCTTCATTACAAATATGTCTCTCAAGATGGCCACCAGAGAAAAAAAAGAGCCCAAATGTAGCTCAAAAAGTCACCCGCAAGTAGCCCAAATAAAGCCCACTGACAAAAGTGTGCAAAACATGTATTTCTTTGAAGTCTTATATAGCCCAGACTTCACCCGTATGTACTGGCGTGCTCTACATGAGCATCAGTTACACTACTCAAGGACACATTCCTTTTGGGCTTTAGTTATATGGAGATTTATGTCCCTAATTATGACCCTGGCTGGACAAAGACTGCCAAGGCAGTAGGACAGCTGGGCTGGAGGACAGCACCTACGGGCCAGCTGTCCACTGAAGACCGCCGGCGGTATAACGAGTCGCCTTTCCACCAGGGTTTCCGGGGCGGTAGCATCCCCACGAAAACCCTGGCAGAAAGGCTGCTGGCGACAGGAAATTCCTTTCCTGTCACCGGCAGATGACTCCCTCAACCCCCCCTTACAATTACAATACTCCCCTTTTATGACAGCACCACCCTTCCCCCACCCCCTCCCATGACAGCACCCCCTCCCCACCCCTTTCCATGACAGCACTCCCCTCCCCTTATACACACACACCCACACCCACATGCACCCCGTATACACGCAATCACCAACACTTACATACACACATTCACCAACATTTACATACATGCATTCCCTCACACCGACAGACAGGCATTCACACAAATATACCAACATGCACTCACTTCAACAATCACACACGCATTCACACACGCATACACACTGACAGTTACACATGCAGACATACACCCACTCACACGTGCACATACAACACCCCCACCCTCCCACCCCACCCCCTGTCATACGATCGACTTACCGTGCCCTGCGAGGAGGTCGTCTGCCAGGGAACGGGACCCGGTGCGTCCACCGCCGGCAGAGCCTCACCATCAGGGCACCGCCATGCCGTATTACTGCTCGTAATATAGCAGGCGGAGTCCTTGTCGCGTCGTGGTGATGGATGTGGAACCTCCTCTGCACTGCCGACCGCCAGTGCAACTGCCAAATTGTGGCGGGAATCCCTCAGTACTTGTACTATGATGGACAGAAGACCGCCAGCACTGGCGGTCTTCTGGCCCCTGCGGCTTTGGCGGTCTTTATAAAAGACCGCCAGAGTCATAGTGAGGGCCTAAGTGATTTGCCCAGAAACACAGTATGTTGAACTGATGCCGAAACTCAAATCTAGTTCCCCATTTGCAAAGTCTGCAGCTCTTGCCGTAACGCCACATCCTCTTCCCTAAGTGTAACATATAATCAAGTGATTAACTGGATAAAAGAAAATCACGATAGCAACTAATTTAGAAGTTGCTTTTTAAGAACCCAGAAAATATGTAATCATTTCAGTTTTTTAGAGCACTAACCATAATTTCTATGGGAATAAGACGCTCTATTTTTTATAATTTCTATAGTAAATGCTTTAGGTATTACAGTTTTGATTAAATCAAGATGACATCAGGCATGCTACACTTTTGTAATAAATATAGAATGTTAGCAAACTAGTTATTCATTAGAATACAGAGGCACAGACTTTGTTAATTGAGGGTAGGAAGGAGGGTTAAGAGGCAACAAGTTGACCATGCTGGGTAGGCGGGAAGGGCAGTGGCAGCACAACGGACCTAGGAGGGCAGGGGAAAGGAGGGCTGGGGCAACAGACCAACCATGCAGGACAGGCAAGAGATGCTGTGGCAATATAACAGACCATTGAGGGCAGAATAAAGAGGCAGTTCAACCATACGTGCCAAGAGAACCGTTTCAAACAGGAGAATCCCGACATTTTTAAGCCTGAAAGGGCTTTATATTATATGTCTCCTGACTAAATTCTCCTATTTTTCAGTTTAAGTCAATGGGGAAAATAAGTTCCACAGGTTTTTTTTCCCAAAGTTTCCCTCTAACCAAGTTCAAAATGTTAGGAAGTGTGGTAGATTGAATCACTGAGGGCAGGAGGAATGTGGTAGGGACATGGACTCGGATAAAACAGAGGGCAGGAAGGAGATGGGCAGGTGCACCAAACTGACCTTACAGGGAAAGTGTCAGGGGTTGCAGCAGCACAATACACCATGCAGGGCAAGCGGGACAGCAGTGCAGCACAGTGGTCTGTAGAGAGCAATAGGAAGGAGACAGGGCCATGCACATGAACAACAGCGAACAGAGGGGGAAGAGGCAAGGGCAGCAAGATGACCTTACCGGACAGACAAGAGGAACAATTGCAGTATAACGGACCATAAAGGGCAGGCGGGAAGGGGCAGGGACACGACAATGGACCAGACAAAGCAGGAGGGGAGGATAGGGACTTGCACATGGAAAACGGAGGGCCGGGGGCAAGGGGACAGGAGCAGCAAGCTGACCATGGAGGGCAGCCAGGATGGGCACTGGAAGCACAACATACCAAGGACGGCAACAATGAAACTATAATGACATACACACAGACAACGGAGGGAAGGTGGAAGAGAGTCAGGGGCAGCAAGTTGACCACACAGGGCAGGTGGGAGGGGCTGTGGCAGCACAGAAGGCCATGCATGGCAAGCGATAGGGTTAGTGGCAGCACAAAGGCCATGGTGGGCAAGAGGGAGGGGGCCGGGACACGCACAAGGACCATGGAGGTCAGAAGGGATGGGTATGGGCTAGACACAGACAAGGGAGAGCAGGGGAAGGGCGTTCACAACAGATCATGCGGGGTAGGCAGAAAGAGTAGTTGCAGCACAACAGAGCATGGAGGGCAGAAGGAAGAGTCAGAAAAATGGACCATGGAGGACAGGAGGGAGGGAATAGGGGCATGGAACTCAGACAGGCAGGGTGGAGGTGGCAGGGGCAGGCGGCAGTCATCTCACCATGCTAGGAAAGTGGGAGAGGCAGTGACAGCTCAACAGAACATTCAAAGTAGATAGGAGAGACAGTGGCAGTTTCATGGAACATGGTGGGCAAAAAGGAGGGAGCAGGGGCAAGCACACAGACATGAGAGGGCAGGGGACAGAGGGTAGGAGCAGCAAGCTAAGCAGGAGGGCAATGATGGGGCATAGCATTGGGCAACGGAGGGCAGGGCAGAGACAGAAGACTAAATGGAGGGCAGTGGCAGCACATCGGACAATGCAGGGCAGGAGGGAGGGGGCTCGTGCATGGACTCAGACAACAGAGGGTAAGAAGGAGGTGGATGGGGCAGCAATCTAACTGTTTAGGTCAGGCAGGAAGGACAGTGGCAGAACAACGGCCATACAGGGCTATAATGAGAGATCAGGGGCATGGACTTGGACTATGGATAGCAAGGTGGGGGCAGGTGCAGCAAACGTGGGTGGAGGCAGCGCAGTGTCAGGCCAGGGCAGGCCGTACGTCCAGCTGCCTCCCCCCTCCACCGTGCAGTGTAATAGACATTTTACTTAATTTTAGGGTGTAGGGTGGGTGTGGGTTTTTGGGTGGCAAGACCATTTTTAGGTTTTAGGGTGGGTATGGGTTTTTGGGTAGTAAGGGCACTTCTGTGCTGCTTGTAAGTTTTTTGTATTATGTTTTTTTAATGTAATTTTTTAAGTAGATATAGCTTTCAAAGTTAATATATTTTATAATTTTATAGTTTTTATATACTTACCTATTTTGTGACAATGTTGTGATCTGCTATATTTTGTAGTCCTTTGCGCACAAAGTGTGGAATGACAATATTTTTGTTGTCAATATTTTTGCATTCTTGTATTTTTGCCTCCAATATTTCGTCATACAACCCTATATATATATATATATACATACACACACAAACTGAGAAGAGCAAAGCTACTAGTGCAAGATTGCATGGTGCTTTTCTTTGAAACATCATAACAGACTAAAAGCCACCATCATGACATGGATGGGTAGATAGCTATAAAAAGGTGTTCTAGAAGAAGTGATGGGGTGGAAGTTGTGGTGTCCTAATTACTGGTAACAGAAATGTGGTTGTAATTTGAGAACAGTATTTTTGCGACAAGTATTTTCGCAACCAGAAAAAAACATTTACGAACCGACCTATGAATGAATTGGTCAGTGTGTAAAATTCCCATTTGGTGTGAGTCACAATCAAACTTACCTCATGAATACTAATGATGTAGGTCACTAATTGGGACTCACTCCATTTGGTGACCATCATAGGAATGGTGGGCTGCCAGAATAAGTAGAACAACATGTCTGTGATGGCTTTTAAATCAACTTTGTTTTTCAAATGTAGCCCGTATCCCTTTAAAGGAAAAGGGAGCTGCTTTTAAACAAAAAAAAATCTTTTTTGAAACGTTTAAAAGCTGACAGTGGTAGGATCACTGCCTACTCTAGAACAAACTTTTTTTTAACATTCACAAAGGAGACTCCCTCCATTTTTTGCAAGGGTTGCCACTCAGGAGTTGGTAATTTTTAAATGTTCTTTGACCAGGTTATGGTTGCAAATCATTCAGATGTAGGATATCAAATCGATATTTGGAAGTGGCACTCAACACACGCCCCTCCAAATACTAACTCAGTATCCACTTGTATACAAGTTTAACGGTCACCTGTGAGTTTTCAGGACTAGTTGGTGAATCCTGACTTCCCGTCCTCCCACTGAATTGATTACAGTGCTTCTTTTCGTCCGTGTAATTCTCAGGCAACCTGTATTTCCTTTTTTGTTTTTTACTTTTTTTTAGGGTTCATTTTTGGTATAAGGAAAGGGATATGCTGCAGCTTGAAAGACTGGTTGTGGGGAGTGGGGGTTGTGATATAGGGTTATATTAAGTCCAATGTAGGAGCCAGTGCCTAGTTTGTAAAATAATGAGTACCAGTTCCCAATGCGCTGCTCAGAAGCCCGGGTGGCGCTATTAACTGCCAACACGCAAAATACCAAGGCTGCATCCAAGTCTGCATAGCCCTGAATACAAGTCAGTCCTCTAAAATCCACATCTAGACCCTCTGTGTCTGTTTATCTCACTCTTGCAGGTTCCTGCTTTATTCCTTGGTGACATTTTTTCCTTCCTTTTCTTCCTCCTTCTTTCCCGTTTGTGTTTTTCCCTCTTGCTCTCAGTAAAATGTTTGATGACGAAAGTTAAGTGCCGGTCCCCAAGAATAAGTGCTGTTGTCCCCCCACCACCAGCAACCAGTGGCTCAAATTAAGCACTGGTTGAAATCCTACTTGTATTTGAAATGTTGGGTGGATTTGAAGACAGTTTATGCAGGGCTGGCCTGGGTGAGACCTCATCTGTAACTTATTTTGCTGAATAAAAACCTATCCATCTTCTGTACTATTGTGTGGTGGTGTAACAATATGACTTTTGGTCTGTGCATGAATGCATATATGTTGGTTTGTGTGCATGAATTATAGTATATCTGTTGGGTTGTGGGCACTGGTGTCTAAATATCTGTGGGTTTGCAGGCAGGTATTTTTAGGTGTGTTTGTCAGTGTACATGCTCTTGTGCGTCAGAGCTGTGATGTTTCCTAGGTCCATGTGTTTGTACTTCATCCAGTCCCGGTTGTTGCTGTCCATTCTGGCACTTGTAATAATGTTTAAACCTTTTTGAAATCAGGTCAACAAGTCTCAGAAGTCAGAAATTAAAAATAAACTGGATTTATAAACCCTTTCAAGGGTTCTGAGGTCTCGGCTAGAGACAGCTTTTACAGTCTGTTGGCAAACCTATTGTATGCAATACATAGAGTAGGCTATCGGTCAACCCCTTGGTCCTGATTGAAAGGCTGTGTTGTCAATCCCAGACATCCTCTATTGATTTGACAGCTTTCCTCTCTATTGTTGTGTTTGCCCAACCTGGGAGCAGTCTCAGTGTTACTTGTATCTTTCCTTTTTTCTGTATCTAGCAGCACTCCATGGGAGGGCATGTGTTTTCTTGCTGTCTCCACCCTTGTTTTTGGTATTTATTGGCAATACATGGGAATAGGTGTGCTTCTTTGCCCACTTTTGTGTGCTTCCTTTTTAAGCTGAGTGTAAGGGTTCAACCTTGTGTATACTTGTAGTATACTTCTTATGGCTTAAAGTGATTTCATTTGTTGGTTGCAGTGCCCTTTAAAAATTTGTGCTCGCTAGTGGTCAGTAATACATTTTTCTACCTCCTTTTTCTCTTTCAGAGCAGTGACCAACTACAGTATTATTCCACGTTGGTTTCTTTATCTGTTGCTGTGAAAGACTATTTTTTGTTATTTCTTTGGTGCCCCCTTTTCACTGTGGGTGTTCTAGGCTGGTAGCTGCCAGTCTTTTATTGCAGCATACCGTTACTCCTATCTCCTTCCTTGTCCTTGACATTTGTTTTGGCTTTATTCCAGTACTATCCTTGTTCATCTCAGGCTCCTAAAATAAGCTTATTTTACAAAAGAAACACCTGGTCCTTTAGCTCACTGCTCATGAAAGCCACAATATGCCCTTTCTGGTAGAATGTAGCTAAACCTAGAAGCAATGATGTGAAACTTGCTTAGCCTTGCATCACATCTCCAGGGCCTCTCCCTGCTAGCACTCACAACATCGCACACAGGGCACTGCTTATATTCTTTATCGGGACATAAATCTTCTCAGGCTGCTCTCCTCCTTGACAATGCAAGCCAAGAATGTTTGCAAGACTTCATCTGTTAAAATAAAAACAGAATACTTTCACAGCCTTATTTTCCAATTTCTGTTCTGATGTTTACACAACTGGAGATAGTGCAGTCATCTTCTCGAATCTCCTCATGGGCTTGTGATTTCTGATGTCAGTAGCAGCCAGTGATCCCAAAACATGGCAGGAAAAGACAAGATTAAGAGACAGGGTTGACCAATTTATGTGGCAAGAAAAGTCCAGCTCTGAATTTACAATGCCAATAGCTCTAACTCAAGAAAATGCAAGACCTATTGTATTACAAATGCTTGTTACTGTTCTGCTTTGTTTTTTATCATGATTATTATTATTATTTTAATGAGGCCCCAGTAGTTGCAAACTGCTATCTGGTTTCCTAAGCACTTTGTTTTTACTCCCTCGTCCTGCTTACAGTTTTATTTATTGACTTTAAGAGAGCCCGAAAGGGTCAAAGTGCTGCTGGGCTGCTTGTTTCCTTTCTTTGGAATGGTGCCATTTTTGCCCCATATTTTTACTTTTAAATTACTTTTCTAACATGGTTGGCCACCATGTTAGAATGGCAAACTCAACATGGTTGCCGTGGACGCATGCCTACATATTGGGTGTCATCTTGGAAAACGTACTATAAAACCCATTGCAAGATTACTGGTTATTCGTGTGCTTTCAAGTGTGACTGCAAATCAGTAAAACATTAGCAAACCCAATAGCACGGTTTTTAGACTAGAGGCCAACTGGCTTTTTCAGTGTTTGTAATTTCCTGTACTTGCCACTTTTCCTCCTTTCCCTAGCTTTTCAGCAACAAAAAGAGAGGTTGCTGCGGGCCTACGGGTGGGACAAAGGGTCAAATGTGTGCTGTAACCTGGGATCAAACGTGGTGTGATGACGCTACAACAATCCCTGGAATTGTTGTAATCGAACTACATGAGGGAATCGTAGGGTAAAAGCGTAGCTGGACACGGAGGAGGATTTGTGGTGCTGCAGTGTGTGTGGAACTGGACAGATGAGATTAGATCAGACTATACATTCAAAATATAGGGAGATGCAAAAACCTACCAAGATCTGACAAACCCCATTCATTGACAGCACCACGTGCTGTTCCGGAAAAGGAGAACAACATGCTTAACATTCATAACACAAAGGAACCTTCCCACCAGAGACTCGCTCGATCTAAGCATATGCTCTGATCTCATTCTAGAGAGATAATGTAATATTCCACAGCCTGATCTTCTTAAGTGTTTTAGGAAAGAGTCGGATTGCATTCTGTGACCTGGATGCATTTATACGGGTGGTAATTGTAGTTGAACTTTGTTAATTAAAATGTTTTAGGCCTAAAGTTGAAGAAATAGCAGCTCCTGCGCTAACCGCTTTCGAAATAATGGACACTGATTTTAAGAGCTCATACAACGTATTACTCAAATTATTTCGTTTCTTTCTGCAGTTTGGAAAAAATATTGATTGGATAAAAACGTGACGTTCTCTTTTGAAACGTCTTTAAAATGTTCTTACGAAAATGCATTTCTCACAAAAGTTACACCATCATAAATGCGTACAAGAAAAATAATTGATTATAAATAATACGGAGAAGTCAAAAGTATCAATGTCTCACATGCCACGCGGGTTGTACAGAAATTGTACAGTGAACGCGCTATCTGTTACCAGACAGAAGCATATTAGGCACGCATCATCAACTTTCCAAGAGTGCATGTCAATCAAATTTGTTAAAAGTGTGTTAGTGGCATCATTTTGGGTTACAAATGGTGAAGGAGTGGATGGGCAAGAGAAGACGTTTTATGGAACAATATTTTGGTTGGGAGAGAAAAAAGTTTACTTGTTTATTTATTTTTTTTAAATGCCATGGTTGTTATATGCACCACTTGAGTATCTTTCCCATTCTGTAGGTTAAGCCACTTCTCATCCACTCCTTTTTAAGTACCTGTTTTTCTGAATACCAACTACCTATGTTTCAAATTTAGGACAGTCTTAAGTGGGTTCTTAATGCATTGCCTTGGTTCTCTGAATTGGAGGAATGGGGCCTAAGCATGCAAGTAAATGTAATTTAGTATTACTCCTAGTCCTACTCTTCCTCGTCCTAGTTATTACTTAGGAGGTACGCCCCACTAGGAGAGGAAACTTCAGAAAAACACTTTAACTTCAAGCTCTGCCAATCCTAAAAAGGAGCGATACCCAGCATTGTTCTAGTTTTGGGCTGATGCAATTATTCGGGAAGGGTCTAGATCAGTGGTTCCCAACATGTGGTCCAGGAAGCCTCCTCAGGGGCTCCGTGACTGCTTAGAAAATTAAATAATATTATCAGATTAGGTTTCCAGCTTTCGGGAATTACTCATTGAGGGGACACCGGATTCCAGTAATGATTCAGTGGGGGACCCCGGGTTCAAGTAATGATAAAGTGGGGGTCCACGGATGTCAAAAGGTTGGGAACCACTGGTCTAGATTCTAGAGGAGAGCACACCAAGTGTAGTCCACTTACCTTATACCAGTTATTTATCAAGATAAAATCTTAGGTCTTGCAACCTGAGTCAGGAGGACATCCCACCTGCATTGGCATATAAGCTATCCTGTCTACAGATTTAAACAGTATAGTTTCATCCACTCCATGAAAGAAATCTGGATAGGTAAGCCACAGAATCCACACAGGCTGCCCCATTGAAGGACCCCATTCTCATTGTTTGGCTGCATACAAATGTGTCTGTGTCCACCTAAGCATACCACTGAATGGTGGCTCTGTTCAGGTACATAGCTTGGAGTGTTTTTAAGAGACCAGGTTTTGCACACAGTATATATGAATGCTTGAAAAAATTCGAGACCACCAATTATCAGTCTGTGCTCACCCTCATCTGCTGACATCAGAAGGCCAACATCCCTGTGATGTTGCAATTTGCGACATATCTCATTAATATTCATGAAGTAGATTTGATGCTATTAAACCTGCATCATAGGACATTGAGGTTTCAGCCAGCCTAGAGTTAAGGACATTTCCAGTTTCTTCAGCTACAGCCCCACACAAAAGGATGTCACACAACTAGATAATATGCATGGTACTTTGTGCCTGCAGTCTTCTGTTGGTACAATTTTCTTTTTTTGAGAAGAGCTTCTTTGGTTTGCAGCTCTGCTGTCTGAAAAATATAGAGAATTTTGGCTTCAATGCAGTGAGCAAGCTCTTGCTCCACACAGTCATCTATCTACTGATGCAGCAGATTCAGACACCTGGAGGGCTGTATATATGAAACCGTCAGGCTGAGGATACAAGTATGATTGAGATCCTCTTTCCTTAACCAGCAATCTCAGCACAAATGTACTGACCTTGTTCGCAGGGAGAAGCTTCTTTGTCTTCTCCCTGGATAAGTTCCTTACACAAAAAACGAGCATTGGCAAAGCCAGTAGTTTTGACTTTTGGACAGGTATTTTATTTTTTCATGATTTATGAGTAAAATAATTTACTGCGACTTATGTATAGACAAATCTCTAAGTAGAAACAGATTGTCATTCTTGAATCAAATAATGCAAATACAAGCGGTTTTCACTGTAGGACGTTTAAGAGATATATAATGGTAATCAATTATGTTGAACACAGCAGGCTACAATACTCCGGAAATCGGACGAGAGATGACACAGCATTAGTGAAGTAATGATTCTTTCAGGTGGAGGAGGGAAAAAATGAGAGAGGAGTGTGGGAATTTCATTAAAGAAAGAGAGAAAACGAGATGTAGCGCAGAAGGAAGTGTGAAGAAAAATGGGAATGAGCAGACAACAGAGGCAGGGAGACAATGGTTTACACAGAAACAAATATTTGGGTGTGGTGAATGTGATGCATTTATGTGTGAAGGAGATTGTTAGAAATGGGGTCTTTGGTTGACAGTCAGGTTACCCCCTGTTCAAGCAAGGACCCTCACTCTAGCCAGGGTAAAAGAGAATCACCCTGCTTACCCCCTTGGTAGCTTGGCAGAGCAGTAGGCTTAACTTCAGAGTGCTAGGTGTAAAGTTTTTGTACCAACACACACAGTAACTCAATGAAAACACTACAAAATGACACAACACCAGTTTAGAAAAATAGGAAATATGTATTTAAACAAAACAAGACCAAAACAACAAAAATCCAACATACACAAGTGAAGTTATGAATTTTTAAAGATTAAACTCAAAAATAGCGCTTAGAAACACAAACTGCTTCGATGAGGTGTTAACACGGCATCATGACGGAGTGGTTCCCAACAATCCGACACCAGCGGCGTCGGACACGGAGTCGCGTAGACCCCCAGGTACAGTACCTTTGCTGAAGAGTGAAAACAAGCCAATGCGCGAAGTCGGGGATCGCGCGTCTGTGCGATATGGTGAATCCACGCACTTCGAGCGGCGTCGGTCACGGTGTAGAGCGGCGACTTCCACGGAGTTGCGGACTTCAGCTGGTCTGCAGCGGCGTTGGGCCTGCGAAGGTCATCCCGTTCCAGCGAAGATCACAGAGTCGATTGCAGGCGGCGTCACCGGATTTAGCAGCGGCATCGGTCCGAAGTCGATTTCCTTGGATTTCCACCAGCTTTCCTTTCAAGGGCCCAGGGACTGGATAGGGCACTACTTGTCAGAGCAGGAGTCTTTCCAGAGACTCCAGGTGCAGGCAGAGAGAAGTCTTTGCTGTCCCTGCTATGCAGACAGTGAAAAGTGCGACGGGTGCAACTGCACCTGTCGCACAGCCGCAACACCGCCGGCTCCATTTGGAGCCGGCTCCCGTGTTGCGGCCGAGATCTCCGCTGGGCTCAGCGGGGATCTCATAATAGACCCCTCGGGAGTGCGGCTGCATTGGCGGACGCCCGGCGGGAGGCCCCCCGCCAAGGTTGTAATGAGGGCCATAGTGTCTACGGGACCCACGTCTGTGCATATCCATCCTACTTAGGACAACACACTAAAGTATACAAAAAAGAATTAACTCAGGTGGCATGGTGTGCAAAATAATGATCGACTGGGATGCGTCCCGAGTAATTACTAGTGGCTGAGATTAATTCAGTCATTGCATCCATCACTTTTTTTGTATACGTTAGTGTGTCAATAATGCAGCATCTTGTGAGGCACTCAGCTTCACTAGTGTAAGCTGAGAGGTGTACAGCATCAGCAGGATGGACGGAATTCTCCTTCTGAAAATATTAAATCCTGCTGTCTGTCAGTGAAGCCAGGAACTGGTGATTCACTTGGTAATAATTATTACTATAACAGGACAAGAACAAAAATCTAGGTTGCTGATTAAAAAAACTTTGGTCACAAGACTGCAGCTCTGACAGAGGTGCCTGGGGCAAGCAAGCGCATAGGCAACAGTGTTTCAGCAAAGTAAGGGATGTACTTGTATATGACCAGTGGTCTCCTGGATTTCTGATAACAGAGTGCTCTTACAACAGTCACAGTCACAGCAACATCATAATCAGGATCTGCTGTAATAGAGGCTGCTGTACTCAGTGTAAAGTTGAAACAAGACTGAAACTGCTGAGACAATCAAAACCACAAAGGGCATATGTGCAGCAGCTGAAGGCTTTCCCTTACCTAATGGAATGGAGACCAAACGGATATGGGTCTGCAAAAGATAGTGGATTGATTTTGGAATGGTACAGAGCAGTGGTTCTCAACCTTTTGACTTCTGTGGACCCTCACTTTATCATTACTGGAACCCGGGGACCCCCACTGGATCATAATTGAAATTTGCGGATTCCCCCACCCCACTGAGTCATTACTGGAAGCCACAGACCCCGGCCTAAACATTGTTGATGATCTGAACCGCAAAACAATACACAAAAAATACATAAACAAGCATTCTGTTAAACACATACACAAATGATAAAAGACGTTATTTCTTTGCAAACAAATAAAATAAAAAATAAAATAAATATATATATATATACATATATATATATATTCATTTTATTAGGAAGGTTGTAGCTTTTCTAAATTCAATTGAAGCCACACATTGTCCATACTATATTCCGTTTGATGCACCTGCACTGCTCCCACGAATAAATATGAGGATACTAATTTAATTTTTAGCCTCCAATTTCGAACTCCTTGACATTTACAGTACGTTTTAAAATTTTAATTTGTACATTAAGCCACTTTGTTTGTACACTTTATTAATCTGCTATTATTATTTAGTTTTCTAAGCAGTCTCCGCCCCCCTGTGGAGGCTTCACAGACTCCCATGTGTCCCTGGACCACAGGTTGGGAACCACTGTCACAGAGAATCAAAGAGGACAGAATAACCAGAATATATGCTAAACAAAGATCAAAAACGTAAATCCGGCTACTCAGAAAAGATGAGGCAACAACTGAGGGTTGGTATTATAGTAGGAATAGCTCAGGAAGCAAAAGAAATGGTAAGGAGTCAGTAAGAAAATCAAGACAAGAAATCAAGAGCAGAATTATAGAAATGATGAACAGAAATTCATAGATCAAGAGCAGGCTGTACCCAATACACACTGGGACTGTTGGTACAGGGAATCATAACACAGGATTCAGAATAAGAAACCCACCCAAAAAGAACTGTGATAACTAATGCCCCACTGGCACAAGGAAACTAGTACAAGGATTTCGAACCTAGAACTCAAGATTGTACCCAACAGGCACTGAAACAACCAATGCCCAGGTGGTACATGGAAGCTAACATTGAAATTTAGAATAAGGCTGCAGACACAAGCTCATGGAATAAAAGAACTTCTGCCAGCTCAGCTAATATGTGGACAGAAGCTCAGCAGGGTAAATAGAGAAATGCATAATACATCAAAGTGGAAAGGAAATCCAGAAACAGGCTGAAGCAAGGAAGAAATGGATAAAGAACAATGCTGCACAAGCCAGCCAAAGCAAATATGTCCAACGTAGTAGCGGAATTGAGAATTCCTCTCAGCGTCTCAGAGGTAAGATCAACAATGCAGGCAACTGTGGTAGAAAACAAGACCTTGCAGAAACAGCAGTTGATAGCACAAACTGTGGGGAAACTCCCATATTAAATTGCTACTCCTATCAGACACCCAAGCAGAGTGAGAAAGATTGCAATATGAAAAGAAACAGGGTTAAACTGGCTGCAAAAGAGTGCAAGTGACAGCAGTTAAAGTCACAGCTGAAGTTCTCTGCTTTAGGGAGTTCATGGAGATTCCAGGAAACAGCAAGTTGAAAGAAAATAGAATTCTTTTGGAACATGGCAGGAAAGTGGGCAAAGGAGCACACGAGCTCGATTGAGGTGACAAAACGGTGTAACTAGATCCATCAAAGGTTCCAAAGTGCAGTTGGGAAGTGAACCTGAGAACTGATTATGACCTGAATCCGGTTTCCCAGATCATTAGCAAAGCTTGCAAATGAACAATGGAGCATGGCACAGGCTCCCAACTAGGATTCATGATAGAGACAGGGTCGCAAAAGGTCCACTAATGGCAGAATGGGAGGATCCTGACACGATCTGAGGGCCTTTCCTGAATTGAGAAGCCACCAGACGGTTGGAGTTGAAGCTGATGGTAGATGGTGATAAATCCAGTAAAATGAGTGCACTAACATACTCGCTGTTAGAAATTGGTTCACTGGTTGACTGGGGTGTGGGTCCTGGGCAAGCAGCACCCACATTCCTAGTCAGGGTAAAGCACAGGCAAACCCCAAATTTACCTGTGCTTAACCCCTGTAGCTTTGCATTGAGCAGTCTGGCTTAACTTGAAGGCAATGTGGAAAGTATCTGTGCAACCCGTCAAACATTAAAACAGTGAACCCCACACCAGGTTAGAAAAACAGAGCTGAGCTTAATAAATAAAACAAGACCAAAACAACAAAAATCCAATTGGTAGAACAGGAGTTAAGAAATGTTGGAGCACAGGTCGGATACATACCCAAGTTAGTCCTGCTGAAGCTTTATCTTCTCAGGTTTTGTGGCAAGAGCTCCGGTCACACTGGAGGAGGGGCCATGAGGAGCAAGGAGACCATTGCAGGCAGTGATCAACATGGCACGAGGAGCAGACCAGGCATTGCGGATAGGCTCTAGTGCTTTGGACTGGTGGTCCCCAGCAAGCAGTCGATGCTCCTGTGCAAAGAGACAGGCTAATAGCAGCTCACGTTGATTTTTTGTGCGAGTGATGCTCTTCCGGTGTGAACGGGCCCATACATTGTCGCAAAGAGCCCAAAGGTTTGAATTTAAGAGCTCTGAGGCGGTGGGGGACTCTTCAGGGTGAGGGGGTCAGGAACCTCGCTGAAGACTGCTTCAGGTGTTGTTTGGGAGCCTGTTATATCCCTGAACCTCCAATCAGGAGATCAGCAGACTAGCTCTTTGAGTCACTTTGGGGTTCTGGGTTCAAGATGCGCTGCAGGTCTAGTTCTTCTTCCTTCCCAGGCACGAGGGCAGTAGGCAGCAGGTTATCACAGCAAAGCAGCATCCTTTAGAGTAGCAGTCCAGCAGAGTGGCAGTCCTTTCTTTAAGCAGCATAGCCGCCCTTCTTCCTGGCAGAGTACCACAGGCCCAGAAGTGTACTGAAGTGGTGGTGTCTAAGTCCTTCTTATATACACGGTTGTGCCTTTCAATTGGGGAGAAGCTTCTAGAGGCATGCCTTTGAAGTGCAGTGATACCTTGGTTTCTGGCCCTGGCTCTAAATTAACTGTAGGGGGTATGCAGTCTTTTGTGTGGAGACAGGACACAGCCTATTCAGATGTGAGGATGGGCCGTACCCCTCCCTCCCAACCTTTCAGTGATGGCCCATTCAGTCGCACCTAAGCTTCCATTGTATGTAACTGTCTAGGAGTAATACCCAACTTCCAACTGCACCTGGTCATGTAACCATGGACAGGCTGCAGGCACCAAATGGCTGAAGAAAAGAAATGTCAACTTTGAAAAAGTTGCATTTTCAGAATTATAATTTAGAATCCAACTTAAACATTAGTTAGGATTTTAAATGAGGATTCCAGAGTCCCCAAACATAAAGCAGTTATCTTTTCCCATTTGGAAATGACACTTATAAAATGTAATCAGGCAACTCCAATGTTATCCTATGAGAGAGATAGATCTTGCAGTAGTGAAAAACTAACTCAAGACTTTTTCACTACAAGGACATGTAAACTTTAAAGGTACATGTCCAGCGTTTTAAATGTGCTGCACCCTGCAATCAGGGCTGTCCGGGGCCTACCCTAGGATTGACTTATAGGTATTAAAAAGGGAGGTTTGGGCCTGGTGAATGGTGTATCTTGCCAGGTCGACATGGCAGGTTAAAACTGCGTACAATGGCAGGCCTGAGACAATCAGTCTGCAGGCCCACTAGTAGCATTTGAATTACCATCAGGGCACATATAATGCACTTTACTAGGGACTTATAAGTAAACAATTATGTCAATTGGGTATAAGCCATTGTTACCATGTTTTGAGCAGAGAGCATCAGCATTTTAGCACTGGTTAGCAGTGGGAAACTGTGCATCGTCCTAATGCCAACAAAAAACAATTCAGCAAAAATATAAGGAGGAAGGCAAAATGTTTGGGGATGATGTGAGATCTCTGCTCCACATTTATTTCTGGTCTTTTATCGAGTGGCAGTTGCCACCTTGCAGTCATTACAGAACACTAACCCTCCAGATGAGTGCTGAGCAGTTGGGAAGGTGCATTGAATGAAACAAGTGTGTTACGATTTTTCGGGTCACGTCCCTCATAAATGGGGATTGATCCTAGTCCAGTTGGCTAGGTAGTGAAGGATGTGTCCCTATTCTTGTATCTAAACTAAAGCTAGGAGTGCTGAGGTGCAGGCTGTACCGCCAGGAATAAGCTCTGTGAAAAACGTTTGATTGCCTGCTTTTAACTAGCAGATAACAAAAGCTAGGAAAGGCTGGACTTGTCGTGACCAAAAATGGGTTTTGTACACTGTCCAATTCTATTCTGTGGAACCCCGGAATCCTCATATCCTGTAGAGAGGGCTCTGGTTGGGAGAGGGACCACTACTAAAAGATGTGAGATCCTTTTCGGAGTTCTTCTACTCTGAGTAAGTAACTGGTTTAGTTGTATCTGTATGGAAAGTGGTTATTGAGAAACAGCATGCCTCAATATATGAGCAAGAGAAAGAGCTAGTGAATGTGTTAAGGGTAGACATGTGAGAAACAAACCCCTGCCTCAAAAAATTACACAATTACATTTCCATGAGCAAATTCAGTGCCTTCCATTGCAGGCAAAAGGGTGGACCACATTAATTCATTTGTATTTTGAAACATGTCCTCTGTGTAAACAGTAGGCTCAGGAAATGTGCTGCATAACCTGTCTCCAGCCCAGATCCATAATGCAGTGTAGGTGCTGGTAGGTTGGCCGTTCTGTGTACAACCCTGTCTTCTGTAAATTTTTCATTCAAAGCTATAGGGCAGGCAAATTTGATGTAATAGAGACTGAAGATGGCCTTCAGTGGCAGCTGCAGAATATCAACGATTGCTTAGCTGGAAGCCATTTTAGAACAGTCTCATTGGAGTGTGTGTCCTTGGATTTTGATGTCATGTAGGAATTGGATAAGGATGAGGTGGGAGGATGTGTCAAATGCTGCATAGAGGTCCTGGAGGAGGTTCCAGAGTCATGGTGATGTCATCCATGGCAGCAATTAGAACTGTTTCTGTGCTGTGGTTGGGTTTGAAACCATAGAGAGTGTTGTCAAGTAGTTAGTGGTCATTTAACTATTTTGCGATGCTTCTGTTAATTATTTTCAGACCTTGGTTCAGAATGTTAGCATGGAGATCGGTCTGTAGTTGGCGAGTGTTGAATGGTCTGCAGAAGGTTTCTTCAGCAGTTGGTGGACCGTTGCGTGTTTCCAAATATCTGGCAAGGTCTCGGAAGAGGTGAAGGCATTCAGAAGGGGTGAGAGCATGGTGCTGAGGGGTTATAGTCCTCTGGAGTAGGTGTGGTGAGGGGTAACGTTTCAGTGGAGCCCCAGAGTGGATGGACTTCGTGGTGGCAATGGTTTCTTCTAGATTGATGACAGGCCATGTGGTTAGCATTGGTTCTTTGGATAAGATCAGGAGCATTTGGCGAGGCGTTGGTCTCCGAGCTGCTGTGTTGCATTACAGAAAGCTGTAAAGTTAATGGATAGCTAATGACTAGTTAAAAGTATCTACATAGGAAGGCTCTTCTAGTGCAGTGAGGGACTTCTGTGACATTTCTTCTGGCTTAGGTGGTGGGAATGGGTCTAGTTAAGGATTCCTTAGAAGTAACACATTAACAGTCCTACATAGCAAACAGTGTTGTGCAGTGTATTACCCGATATCTGCTTTCTTCAGTAAGCTATTTAAATGGGTGTATAATGTTATATATTATAATATCAATCAGGCTTTCTACCATTGGTAGAAATGTGAAACATATCCACACTGACTCAGTCCCCAAAAATGTAATAGAACACTTATCACTTGGAAAGGTTATAAACATTCCCGTCACCAGCTTAGTTTTTGGCCATGTGGGGCCCCATTGGCTAAATGGTACTTGCATATCAAATATAGTCCCACAGCTGTCTGTGCCACAGGGACTCCAGCAGTATCCAGAGCTGGACTAGAAACCAGAATTAGCCCAGGCAAAAAAGATCAAACCACTCAGTCCCCCACTACAGGAAGCCACCACTAGAATAGGGCTATAGGGACATGGCTGATTGCAGCCCATCCTGCTCTAAAACCAGCCCCATACAGTGCATTGGGAAAACATAATAATTGGCAGTCTGGATCTAGGTTTAAGGGAGTATAGGAATAGAGATGCCTGGGCTTGCTTGTGTCCATGTTCATAGATCCATTTTGCTGCATTGTCACTATTGAAGTGGGACTAAGACCCATTTGCATTTAGCCCCACTTCTGCAATGCAGCAAAGTGTATAAAAATAATGAAGTAGAACTTACCATGAGTGGTTCCAATCAATTCAAGTGTCACCATGGGAAAAAAGTGACCTGTGCCTACTTGTCCCTCCTGAAAAACGTTTTTTCCTGAGGTTCCACAGCCCACAATTCACTTTATTGCGCCTGTGTCCTACTGTTCACAAAGAATATGAATATCAGAATATCAGAATATCTCAGGTCCCCTGGTGGTCATGGTTAGTAAGCTGTCATGGATCATTACGTTCCAGTGACCTTGTAACTTCCATGCTTATACCGTACTCCACCAGCATCTTGCTTGGTGACTGTAACATCACCTGGAACATCAACAAGAACCCTCTCTCATCTAAATTCAAAGAAATCTGCTCCCAACTGATCTCACACATGACACGTATCAGAGGCAAAGCCCTAGCAGAGGCAACACCCTGGACCGAGATGGGTCTGTAGATTAACAGCATCCAATGCAGAGAGTCTGTGTTTGACCTCATGGTCAGGGGCTCGAATCCCAGAAATTTCACTTATTCTAGCTCTCTTCTGAGGTCCATAAACTAAGAGTTGGATAACAATAAATGCAAGAAACTGTGTCCCTTTTACCACTCCCTTTTGGCTCAGTATTTTTCCCGTGTTCACGGCGTTCCTACCTTGCTTTGCTTCATGATGAACGCTCTTTCCTTCACAGGAGTACTCTGTGTCCAATCACCTGTCTGTCTTTTGTGACACATATTGTGGTTTACCTAGAACATAGAGGGGCTTGGAACCCATCCATTGCTCACCATTAGTTGGCTTTACGTGTAACCCTCATTTACCTGTGTCTTATTTGTGTCCCAGCTTGTCAATCTTGTGATTGTCCTTCTCATGGAACATTCCCTCTTTACAATATCTTTAATTGGCTGGCATTGCTGCTTCCACTGCTTTCTTTCCAAACACAATTTTTTTCTTTTGTCTGAAGCACTGTATTAGAGTGTGTGTTTTTGTGCCCTTCTCCCTCATGTACGTCTTTCCTGCTGCACTCCGTGTTGCTCCGTTGCCTGATCTCTTCTCCCACTCCGCCCTCCCTCTTATGATAGCCTTTGAGCCACTCCCCATTGCTTTCCTTCACCAATGACCTATGTATTGCTTCCTCTAACCCCTCTGCTACTTTCGCTCCCGCCTACGCTTATTGCTTTGGCGTCCCCTTTAGCCCACACCCATTGTTTTCAAGTCCTCTCCTTTGTTTCATCAGCATTCTCCCCCCCCTGTCATTTTCCCTCCCCTTCCCCACCCTCCCTGGGTTACTTTCACTTTCCCTGCCTGTCCGCGTGCACCCTGCAAGGATGAGGGTTGCACCATTGAGCACCTCTTACCTCTCAGGTTCCTGCCCCTCACATGCTGTGAACTCCACTCCGCTTTGAGCTGCATGCACTTTATGAGAGTGCATACAAAGTGCGCCATTGTCATCTAATGGAATCTATGTATGTACCAATAAATATTTTCCCCTTATTCCCGCTATTCTTTGGCAATTGCTCAGATACTGGGTTGTCTGCGGAGGTGTTTGGGACATCATCATTCATACATTCTTGCAAAAGGTGCCCTTCCCCCATTCCACTTCTCTGTTGAGTAGGGTCACTTGGGATTGGTTCTAGTTGACTGCTCTATTTTAGGTTAAGTTTTTATCAAGTTTGTCACTTTTTATTGACTCGCATTGTAGTCTGAAGATAAATTATTACATTAAGTTATTAACTATTCCTGTCTTCTTAAACTGGTTGGGTGAGTAATAGCAATTATTGGCCTTCTCCCACTCCATAGTCTTCAAAGAAGCTTCCAACACTCCAGTGTCCGAAGTAAACTCACAAGAGGTCAGAGACCGCCCACAGTAAAGGAGAGAATAAAGCAGTGCAGGTGCAAAATGGAATGATATGAAATGGCATGAGTATTATCTAAGCATTTAAAAAATCTTGTTACTACAAATGCATAAAAGGTATAAAGTAAACAAATCTATATATCGCATAAGTCTAAGTAAGAAACCCATATCTCTTTCAGTACTCCAGCCATGCTGAAAACTAGTGTTGACAAAGAGGCGACAATGTCCTTGAGGAATAGTCATGTGTGAAATTATAGAGGCAGTTTTTGATTTCCAATACCTGATAGGTACCTGATTTAGTTCTAAACATATCAGCTCACAGGTGTGCACCCAAGCTACGACTTAAATGTCTGCAATGTAATATTAATTAATTTATTCTAATACGTCTGAAGGATTCTTTTCAAACTGGTGTCAGCTGGCTGAAGTTTTACTCTTTTCCTTTTTGGTGTTCTGGAAAAACACGTCAGATGGAATATGAAAGCAACATAATTCATATGGAAGAAAAGGTCAAAGCAAAGATAAGAAACAACAGTTAGATGAATATAGTTTGAAAAGTGTTTTTTGGGCGAATGCAACCTATTTTTTTTAAAATATTGAGAGAATCACCTCCTCTGGGCGGACATTGTCAATATTTTCTGTGGGCGAGCAACAAAAAAAGCACTGTACATATGGTGTAATAATGATATTGACTGGCATATCACATGCCACCAATAGAATTATCTAATAGCAATTTTTATTGTTATCCTAATCAATGGTATGCACATTGAAAAAAAAAAAAAACAGCATGTACACTATGACGTTCTTTTGTAACTGGAGGTTGATATCCAAGGTGCAGGCCAGTGAGGTGTAGCTGGCGACAGATCTTCAGGTCTTAAAGTGTTTATGGAATGCTAGCTGTTTAATACTAAAACGAAGAGTAAATGGGGAGAATTAATCCTGAAGAAGAAAAGTACACCTCTTATTGCCTCATGGAAGTGAGCAGTGATCAAAATACCACCAAGGATGGTTAAGTTCGGGCCCATGAATTTGTATCCTTGATTACGCCCGGCACAATAGGCCTGGAGCAGGCCCCAGAATTGGTTTGTTTGAACACTTGGGGCTTTAGGTTCGGAGATGGTTATGGCAGTGAGCCCTAGACAGCAGATCAGATTATATATTTTGATAACTTGTAGACACCGAAGTAGGGGAGTCGGCGAGAAATGTTCTCATAACCAAACCAAGAAGTAGTAATGCCTGCGACTAGGTTCTTCATAACATTTAACCCTCCCCGGCTGAGAACCTGGAAATGGTGATCCACAGCGACAGCTGTCAAAAAGACGTGAACAGATTGTTGGATCTGAGGTAGGCTACAACTTTTTGGATATGACTGAGAGGTTTCTTCCACGGTCAGTAATGAGATACAAAGTACATACGGAGCTAAGTCCATTTCCTTCGTTGACAGCAAGAAAATCACGAAGAAGAGGCACTCTAACTCTCTGGTTGTTCCGAGTGGCAGACCAGTCATTTTTTTCCCTTCTCGCCCAGTCTTTACTTGTAGTTTAATGTGAGATGGCTTCTTCCTAGCCTCATTGTTGCCACTGGGGGATTATATCATGGCAACATATTCCGTCACAGAGAAACCTGTGACAGAGGAACCCCCTCAACAAAAATCCATTACAAACACAAGTTCATGTTAGTCACTGCAGCATTTTTAATACCATTGAGGTAAACTGGTCATTTTCGTTGCAGTTATATTTATATTTGTTTGGGAGGTACATGTATTATGGTGAAGTAAACAATTTGTTACATGTGAAAACAGAGACTGCAAAAACACGAACTCAAAAATACAGACTGTCAAATATATCTATATTGTATAAATATCTCCAACAATTTCAACCATTTTGAAATGCAACTAAATTCACTTCCCTCGTAGTGTAGGACTGAAATGATGCCACTCCAGTCTTAGCATTTTAATATGCAACTGCTCAGTAGTGGGTTTAGGTTCACAATGAAATGTTTATAGGGTGGTAGTTCTGTATACAGGATAGTTTTGCAGCCATTGCGTTAGATCCTTGTTAGAAATGGGGTCTTTGGTTGACAGTCAGGTTACCCCTTGGTCAAGCAAGGACCCTCACTCTAGTCAGGGTAAAAGAGAATCACCCTCAGCTAACCCCTGCTTACCCCCTTGGTAGCTTGGCAGAGCAGTAGGCTTAACTTCAGAGTGCCAGGTGTAAAGTATTTGTACCAACACACACAGTAACTGAATGAAAACACTACAAAATGACACAACACCAGTTTAGAAAATAGGAAATATTTATCTAAACAAAACGACAAAAATCCAACATACACAAGTCAAGTTAAGAATTTTTAAAGATTAAACTTAAAAATAGCGCTTAGAAGCAAAAAATGCTTAGATGAGATGTTAACACGGCGTCGTGACGGAGTCGTTCCCAACAAGCCGACACCAGTGGCGCCGGACACGGAGTCGTGTAGACCCCCAAGTACAGTACCTTTGGTGAAGAGTGAAAACAAGCCGATGCGCGAAGTCGGGGTTCGCGGCGTCTGTGCGAAACGTTGAATCCGTGCACTATGAGCGGCGTCGGTCACGACGTGGTGTGGCGACTTCCACGGAGTCGCGGCCTTCAGCGGGGCTGCAGCGGCGTCAGGCCTGCGAAGAGCGTCGCGCTCCTGCGAAGGTCACGGCGTTGGGTGCAGGCGGCGTCACCGGATTCAGCAGCGGCGTCGGTCCGGAGTCGTCCGAAGTCGATTTCCTTGGATTTCCACCAGCTTTCCTTTCAAGGGCCCAGGGACTGGATAGGGCACCACTTGTCAGAGCAGGAGTCTCTCCAGAGACTCCAGGTGCTGGTAGAGAGAAGTCTTTGCTGTCCCTGAGACTTCAAACAACAGGAGGCAAGATCTAAATCAAGCCCTTGGAGATTTCTTCACAAGATGGAAGGCACACAAAGTCCAGTCTTTGCCCTCTTACTCTGGCAGAAGCAGCACTGCAAGAAAGCTCCACAAAGCACAGTCACAGGCAGGGCAGCACTTCTTCCTCAGCTATCAGCTCGTCTCCAGGCAGAGGTTCCTCTTGGTTCCAGAAGTGTTTCTAAAGTCTGTAGATTTGGCTGCCCTTCTTATACCCATTTTAGTCTTTGAAGTCACCTTTCTTCAAAGGGGACTCACACCTACTTGTGAAATCCTGCCTTGCCCAGGCAAGGCCTCAGACACACACCAGGGGGTTGGAACCGGCATTGTCAGAGGCAGGCACAGTCTTTACAGATGAGAGTGACGACTCCACCCCGCCCTCCTAGCAGGGATGGCTAATCAGGAAATGCAGGTTGCACCCCAGCCCCCTTTGTGTCACTGTCTAGTGCGAGGTGAAAAACAACCCAACTGTCAAACTGACCCAGACAGGGAATCCACAAACAAGGCAGAGTCACAGAATGGTTTAAGCAAGAAAATGCTCACTTTCTAAAAGTGGCATTGGCAAACGCACAATCTTAAAATCAACTTTACTAAAAGATGTATTTTTTAATTGTGAGTTAAGGGACCCCAAACTCCACATGTCCATCTACTCTCTAGGGGAATTTACACTTTAATCATATTTAAAGGTAGCCCCCATATTATCCTATGAGAGGGACAGGCCTTGCAACAGTGAAAAACGAAATTGGCAGTATTTCACTGTCAGGACATATAAACCACATTACTATATGTCCTACCTTATCCATACACTGCACTCTGCCCTTGGGGCTACCTAGGGCCTACCTTAGGGGTGCCTTACATGTAAGAAAAGGGAAGGTTTAGGCCTGGCAAGTGGGTACACTTGCCAAGTCGAATTTACAGTGTAAAAATACACTTACAGACACTGCAGTGGCAGGTCTGAGACATGATTACAGGGTTACTTGTGTGGGTGGCACAACCAGTGCTGCAGGCCCACTAGTAACATTTGATTTACAGGCCCTGGACACCTCTAGTGCACTTTACTAGAGACTTAACAGTAAAACAAATATGCCAGTCATGGAGAACCAATTACGTACACATTTTAAACAGGAGCACTTGCACTTTAGCACTGGTTAGCAGTGGTAAAGTGCCCAGAGTAACAAAAACAGTAAAATCAGAGTCCAGCACACATCAGCAACCTGGGGAACAGAGGCAAAAAGTTAAGGGAGACCATGCTAAGGATGAAAAGTCTAACAATCCTCTTTTTGCAGTCTGTTTAGTTCAGTTTTGTATTTTTGACATTGTGATAAAGAGAGGTGTCAGTTTGGGTTTTGGTTACAGCTAGAGTTAGAGCTAGTATAAGGTTTGATGTGGTTACAATAAAAGTAAATAAAATAGTAAAAGTGTGAGGGTAAAAATAAGGTTTAGGGAATGGGTTAGTGTGATAGTTAGAATAAACCATAAGGATGGTGTGAGGGTTAGAATAAGGTTTAGGGTTACCGAAAGGATGGAATATGGTTTAGAGTTAGTGTTAGAGTTAGCATAAGTGTTAGGAATAGTGAGATTTTAGTATATGAGTTAGTGTTAGAGGTTAGGTTGATTATTAGAACATTGTTTAGGGTGAAGAGTTAGTGAGAGGGTTAGAATACGGTTTAGAGTTATGGTTAGTGTAAGGGTTTGAATAAAGTTTAGGGTTTGGTTATTATGAGGGTTAGAACAAGGCTCAGGGTCATTATGACGTTTAGAATACTAGTTAGGGTTAACTGTGAGGTTAGTGTAAGGGTCAGAATAATGGTTTAGAGTGAAGTCTCATGCTAGATCATTCACAAGAAGGAAGGCAAGAGTTACGACTGGAGTGTATTCTACGTGAGGGTTATAAAAGACCATTTTCATTATAGAGAATGTTGAAGTTGTAAATTAGAATATTTTTGAGTTGGTTGAAATGGATTTTCTGTAAAGAAAAATGGGTGTGATAACCTCCTTTGTTATGACATTGGTTGCTGTGTTTAATAACTTTTGATCCACAAAGTAAGTGAAATGACGGACTGGGCAGGTCTCACAGAGGGAGAGCAGTTTGTTAATGTTATCTTTATGTTTTTGTAAAGGTATATTTAATTTACCATTGTAATAAGACGTACTGTGTTCAGACATTTGCAATTTGTCTTCTTTTGAAATTCAAAGTTTGTCTCTTCAGGAAAGAGAAACCTGTTTAGGTTTCTGTTGCTGGAAACAAAACTTAAAGGACCCTTCAGTCAATCAGTAGCCCATGGTCCTTTTCCTGTTTTGGAAATGCACCGCCGCTTGTTGCATGTCTTTGATAGATATGTCTTTAGCTGAAAAATGATTTCTCTAGTTAATGTTGGTATTTATTAATGATTTTATACATCATGGCAGACCTCTAGGGGTATTTAGGCTATTTTCATAGAACTCGAAGAGAACGGAATTTGAGTGTGTCCATTACATGAAATGGGGAACAAGGCATATACATTATGCCTAGTGAGGAGTAGGGTGCCAATGTTCAGAAGGTAAGGTATGGGTGTGTCAACACAATAGCAGGGGCGGCTGGTACCTTTTGAATGTGGTGAGGCGAGTGAATTGCCCCAAAACTTCCCCCCAAAAAGTAACACCACCTCCATCCAAAACCCTAAAGTAACCCACCCCTCCCTCAAAAAGCCCAAAATAAAATACCCCCTCCCTCAAAAAGTCCAAATAAACACTAAAGTTAACTATAAAATAAACACAACCAATACATATACATGCATTACACACTTACATGTATTACACATGTGAAATAAAATAAAACAATACTTACCCACAGGCTGTGCGTCATCCTTGGTGTTATTCTGCTGTCTGATAGAGGAAAAGCTCCCCTAACCAATCCATACGCTGCTCTCATGCTGGTAACCATGAACACTGATAGGGCACAGATCAGCTTTCTCTGCCTTTCCACCAGGCCTCTGAGGAGAGGAGGACAGGGCTGAGTAATGATTTATCTAGTGTTATTTAACAACACAACAATTTCTTGGTGGATGCCTGGATTGCAGGCGAGGGCCGTAGTTTAGCTATAATCCTCCCACAGAGGCACAATCCATTTTATTTAGCAGACACATTGCTGGTGCCTCAGTAGCTCAGTATGTCTGCTAAAATGGGGCTTTGATGGTGCAAATGTGTGCATTCCTGTGGCCAAGGAGGACCCCCAGTACTGTCCCATCTTCTTACAGTGCTGTACTTCCAGCTCTATCAGGAAGATGGAAGAAGGATTGAGATGGGTTTACCATTTTTTAACCAGCCACTGCTGCCCTCTTTGTTTCCTCGTTGGAGGTCATGCCTTGCTGCATCCAGTGCCCAGCGCCGGATTCCTGCTTTGCTGCTGCCATTGAGCATCCAAGTTGCAAGCAAAGGAAACAAGGTAAGTAAAACAAAGTGTTTCCCTGTGCGTGTGTAAGTATGTCTGTGGGTGATTGGCTGAGAATATGCTTGAGTGAGAGTGTGTGTGTTTGTAAGTGCCACTGAAAGTGGGAGAATCAGTGGGTATGAATAAGTTAAAGTGAGAGAATGAGTGAAGGAGTGTGTTAGGAGTGAGTGAGAGAAGACTGTGAAAGGAAGTGGAAGTGAGGGCATAGCTATCAGGGGTACAGCAGGTGTAGTTACACCAGGCCACAAAGCCCTGACGGGCCTAAAAAATCGTATTTATGAAAGCAGAGCACATGTACATCAGGAATATTGTATGCAGTTGGCATAAGGAGGTACCCATGACCAAATGCTGCCCTTGGCACACTGGAGGTATTTCTTTTTACATATGGGGACACCCAAGTCATGTTTTGGAAATAACACATGGAGAGAACTCCTGGCACAAATTACATCTCACCACATTAAAAGATCACCAGACGTCAATTCCTCCTGGGTATACAAATGTGCATATATGCCCACTTGCCTATTTTAAGTGACTCCACGGTTGACGCCTGGTGCTCCCTATGAAATCTTATACCTCAGCACCTTTACACATCTTAATCAAATTATCTGTTTATGAATATCCATGCAACCTGCAATGCCAAGGGGTGTTCTCTCCGTCTCGCTGTTCCAGAGAAAGGCAAGCTATAGGGATCCTTCTGAGGAAACGCCTCTGGGATCGGTTTGCGCGGGCCCCAGACTAGAACATTGTTTATGTTTGTATAAACTGACTTCCTATTGTTTGATTAGTCTCCCAAGCCCCTCCACTCGGTTTACTATTTAGCAAAATCGACCCCTCCGTTTGCTACCTACCCGGCCAGTTAATAAATAATAAATATCCATTATAGACGTCTTGCCTGAGTTTCCTCTGCAGGTGCACAATTGCCCGCCTCGTCAAATATGTTCTTACTTTCACATCTTAGATTCCTTTTTACTTTTATCCATCAACAAGCCTCGTCGGCCTATGTTTTCTCTCTTTTTTCTATCACTCTCCTGATTACTGTGCTTTTAAAATCAATATCCCGAGGGGTGGCTACAATAAAGTTGACATCGGTAAGCACGTGCGCCTCGCCGGGAGCCTGTCCGCTGGCCCATCCTGCAGAAATGTAACGTTCACCTCAGTCTTAGCCCGAAATCGAGTTGATGTTTCTCAGCGTAAATGAGCAGGAAGCAAATTCAGTGTGCGCAATTCGACCTGACTATCTGTCACTTCGCATCGCGCAGGTTTATTTCAGCGCATCTCTGACAGCGGCGGGAAGACCAGACTCTGTGAGCGCTGGCGGGCACAGTCTGCCCCCTGGTGTTTGGAAGAGAACTCAGGCCGATGCCAATTCAGTGCCGTCCTTTCCTGAATTGGATAAACTTATTGCCTTTTGGTAAGATATTATTAGGAAAAAAAGTCTGCTCTCAAACTAAGGTGACCACCTGACATTGATGCAAATTCTGGACAGGACTGTAAAAAATTCAGGACAAAGGGTCAAAATTCAGGACAAAAATTTAAGACGAAGAGTCAAAATTCAGGACAAAAATTCAAGAACAAACCTCAGTTTTACAGACACACCCAAAAGAGCCCACGCCCCACTATGTTATCAGTGCATTTATTTACTCTTTTTTTAACATAACACTATTTATTCACTGTGGTCTTTTGGTGATTGCCTCCTGGTGTGTCACATTACGTCCTTGTTCAGTAGTAAATTAATGCCCTTCAGCACTGTATCAAGGCCATCCCCCCTACCCATATTTACTCAATCTTCCTTAAACAGAAAGTATCAACAACATTTTGATTATGTTAAGTACCATTTTAAAACCTCTGCAAAACAGTTTGGGAAACATTAAGGTAATTAATCTTGTGCTAGTTTAAACAAGTTGAACAAAAACATCTGTCTCACCCAAACCGCCCATGGACTTTCAACCTAAAAAAAAATTAATGAGGCAGGGCAGATGGTGTGGGTGACAGTCTCACAACTAATGTCAGGATGTGAGGTACAAGAGTGTATGTCTGGGACTCTACATTTATCTCAGAACTGGGAGCCCGGACTACCAATCAAAGATACTAAAGAAGAGGATGAAATGGGAGGTTGTTGCTAAGAACCGGATACACAAGGAAAGAAGAACAAGGTGGAACAATTCCTAAAGTCAGACAAGATGGGTCCACCAAGACTATCGGAAGGTATAGGGTACCTGGGGAGTTGTCTCTGCAGACAGGAGAGAAACAGAAGAGGCATTGTCAAGTGGTTGAACAAGCAGCACCCACCCACCTTGGCAAACTGTTCTGGTGCAATGGTCCACTGTTCGTGCTTGTGAAGGGTGAGCAGGGGCCAAAAACTTTGCAAGGTTGTGCAAGGCAATTGCCCACTTTTTCCACGTCTTAAATGGTTTTGAAATTAAGGAAAAAGCCAAACTAGTGATCTGGGTTATCCCCAAGTGTCAAGTACACATAGAATCTTCAAATTATTTGGGATGTAAATTGCACAAACAAAATGTAAAAAGTTTAAAATGTAATTAGTGTTTCTTTAACATAAAGCACTGTTTCCCCCTTATATACAATTAGGCTTCAGATTGAACTGGGAACCAGTTACCTTTCGATACATAGTGATTAATATATACCATTCTCCCACTGATTTGCAGGATGGAAATCTTGGCAGAGCGTCACGGTCCCTCCGAGCCCAGTTTGCTTTTCGGTCTTCTCTTCTGCTTTCTGTAGTGGGCCATGTGGTACTAGTGAAGATTGTGTGCTACCCTGATGATTGTATTGTTTTGCAAACCTTCCCCTGCTCATCCTTCTTCCTTCTTCAGACACGCCACATATCTGATTTGGTCGCTCAGGTGCCATCAGGTAGCTCTTTCCACTCTAAAGCTACCCGCGACTGCTGGTGGATTAGGCCTTCTGGACTTAGAATGCTATTATTCGGCTGCACAGGTCCAATGGGTGCCTCACTGGCTTTCTGCCCATCCCCCTGCATGAGATGGGGTTTATCCGCAAAGACTTTTAAGGAGCGCTTACTGCACTGCTCATTTTTTCCTACTGACCATTCTACGGTTCACCATCCGGGGTTATCATGCACAGCTTTCTCTTGCCTTGCTAAAACCTGTAAACTCACTGACACGAAGAAATACTGTGCTCCTGCACTATGTTTGCTAAGCCTTTCCACTCGCACAGGATGGCTGTGCTCAGAGCAACTCCATCAGTGGCATGCAGCAGGTGTCTTGAAATTGGGGGATATGTTTCTGGTTGGCGAGCTACAAAATTTCCAAACCCTTGTGGCAGACTACCATCTTCACCCCAGTCAACTCCTTACTTACATCCATGTTAAACAATAATTAAATGCCCTATTTCATGTCTGCCACCTAGCACTAACCCTACATGAGGTGTACCAGAAGCTCTACCCCATAGGGACTGGTGGCAAACTGATAGAATGGGTGTACAGACCTTTCCTGCAACATTGAGACCACTCCAGGTCCTCTCGTCATACTACCTGGGTGATTGATGTGGCCAAACTTCTGCAAGGTACGGACTGGACTAAAAAATGTATCCCATGGCTGTCACTTTAAGTACATTCATAGAGCTTCCTTGGGAATGCATTCTGCCCGTTGCTTGCCATTGGCTTTGTGGTTTGTAACTCGTATTTAGTTGCTTTCAATTTGCTGGCTTTATTTGTTTCAGGCTATGTAGATTGAGTTCTTCCCTTCCCTTACCCAAACCTCATTTACAGTATCCTTCCAAGGTCTCTCTTTCTGTAAACAGGTCTGTAAGTTTTGTTCTTATCTCATCACATTTGCTGTGCATTCAAAGAACAAGATCAAATGTCAGGCTCTGTCTTCGATGGGAACTTAGTGTTTACTTTTCTTTCTCTGACTTCAAAGTGAGAGGATTTATGCAACAATTTGGCTGGATACTGGAGTTAGGAAAGAGTGTTTTCTGTCACATGACAACATTTAAATAAACTTCAGAATATATCAGAATTAGGAGTACAAATGAAGTACATTTTTATTCTGATCTGTGCTGGAAACAAATACATTTATATGTTTAAAACAAATCATTGCATAAGGTGATGCAATTTCCATACATCATCGTCTGTGCACTCTATAGTTTAATTTGAAAAACCGGATGTCTGTGCATTGTCATGGTAATTTCAATCAAAAATGTGTTGTCTGTAATGGTAGTGTGTTACCACACCATGCATCCTCCACTCCACCCTACTCTGCACCACTCCACTTTACACCACTCCATGCCACTGCACTGTGGGACACTGCACTTTTCTCCACTCTACTCTATGCCACTGCTCTCTATGGTACTTTACACTACACCTCTCTACTCTGTACCACTCTACTCCATGCCAATGCACTTTACGCCTCTCTACACCACTGCGCTCTGCGCTTGTGCACCCTATAGCACTCCAGTCTAGGCAACACCAATCTAGTCTGCAAAACTCCACTCAATGTCACGCTGCAACACTGCACTGTACGCCACTGCACTCTATGTTAATACACTCTAAGCTAGTGCACTTTACTCTGTAACACTCAACTCTATGCCCTTGTACTCTACATCAATACACTGTATGTCACTCTAATCTACTCTATGCCACGGTACTCTACACCACTTTACTCTATGCCATCACACTCCATGCCACTCTGTACAGCTCCACTCGACCCTGCACCTCTCCACTCTACGCCACTTCAATTCACTGTGAAACAATCTACTTTATGCCACTGCACTCTGCGCCTCTGCATTCTATGTCACTGCATTCTACCCTACACCTCTCCACTCTATGCCACTGCACTGTACTCTGAAACAATCTATTCCACACCACTGCACTCTATGCCACTCTGCCCCACTGCACTCTAAACCACTGCACTCTACTTCAATGCACTTTGCGCCAATGCACTCTGGCACTCTACTCTGCAACACTGCACTGGCTGCCACTATACTCTACACTATACTCTACACCACTCTACTCTGTACTACTGCATTCTGCACCAATACACTCTATTCCACTGCACTCTACACCACCCTACTCTGTGAAACTCCACTCTGCATCACCGCACTTTTCAGCACTATACTCTGCTCTGCATCACGCACTCTGAACAACTGCCCTTTACTCTGCACCACTGTACTCTACACCACCAATCTACACCATTGCACTGACACTGTACTCTGCAACATTGCACTCTCCGCCACTGTACTCTACACCGCTCAACTCTGTACTACTGCATTCTACGCCACTGCACTCTATATCATTCCACGCCACTGCATTCTACAGCACTATACTTTCCAATGCACCACTCTACACTACTCCACTCTACCACCACTGCACTCTAAGCCATGTGAGTCTACTCCGCACTCTATACTACTGCACCACTTTACACTACTGCACTCTCTGCCTGTTGGAAAATGGGTTATTGGTAGGGCAGGTAGGTACCTACACCTAGCAACAAGCCACTAACCGCCACATAGGTACAGTTAGGTCTCAGTAAATTAATCCCAGCTCTACCCTTGGTAGCTTGGCATCGAGCGTCAAGGCTTAACTTAGGAGACAAAGTGTAAAGCATTCAAATATCACAAAACAGTAATTAAATAAAACACAGGAAACAGTTTAAAAATCCAAAACCAATTTATAAAAATAGTTTATATTTTTATCTTTAAAATGACACAAAAACGATTAAAATCGGTTCAGGGGAACCGGAGATATGAATTTTTTAAGTATTATTATTTTCTAGCGCTTAGAAACACAAAGCGCCAATCAGGTCATCTGGTTGCACCAGGACCGGGGCAAAGTCAAACTTTCAGGCCGACCGCGATGGAGCTCTGCTCGGCTACAAGTCGCGGGAGGCCTCGGTTAAAAAGTTACCTTCTGACTTAGTCTCTTTTTTGATGTTTTTCTTCCCCGGGACGAACCTGCCAGTTGAATCCGACCTCCTGGAGCCCTTGTCCGGATACGCGAAGTCGGTTTCCTTGGTGGTGATTTTTACCTTGGGACTTAGTCGTTTTTTCGAGATGAAAATCCTTCGACCGGGGTAAACCTGGATCTTGATCCGACGTCCGTGGAGCCCTTCTCGGATTCGATGGCTGGGAGGTCCCGGTCAACTTTTTACCTTCGGACTTAGTCTCTTTTTTGGATGTTTTTCTTTACCGGGACGAACCACGAAGTCAGGCCGGGTCGCGGTTGAGGCAAGCCGGCTAGAATTTCCGCGTCGGGTCGGTCACTTTATGGAGCTTTTTTTCAAAAATTCTCCAATCTTTTCCAAACTTCTGGGGCTTCACCCAGATGTTCTTTCAAGGTTCTTTTGGGGTCCACAGCTCACCCCAAGGGTCCAGAAGTTCTGTGATGGTCCTTGGGAAGTGCGGACTTCAACTCCCAGAATGCACCTGGCGCAAACTCCTTTTTGGCCACTGGACAGTGGTCAGCTGGTCACTTTTTCAGGAGTTGGTGCAGGGGACTCTGGATAGCAATTTTTCACCTGTAGCAAACAGGGAGTCCCTCCTTGAACCAGTTGAAGCCAGGCAAAGTCCTTCTTGTGGTGAAGCCCAAGTTTGTAGCTGGTGCAGTCTTTCTGAGTGCAGGGTCCAGGTGCAGGCCAGGGGTCCAGCAGGGCAGTCCTTCTTCTCCTTGTAGTTCCTTCTTCTTGAAATTTGGTGGGGATCTGAGGTGTGGGGGCAGGTCTGCCAGTTTTATCCTTGCTCCTGGGTGAAAAGCAGGGGGGCCCTGGTTCTCCAATCAGTGACAGGGTCGTCCCCCTGTGATGACCACTTCCTGGGAAGTGTGGCAAAAATCCATCCCAGAAGGCAACAGTCTCTAAAAATCCAACATGGATGAATCTGATTTTTGGAGGTTACATCTGGCTGAGCCCACCCACTGGTGTGGCTAAAAATCATAAACACACCCCTCTCCTGCCCTCTCCTAATCTAATCAAGGGGGCACCTAATTGTCTGGGGTTGCAGGATGTGGGGGTGTTGCTGGGTACTGCAAATGTCCTACTCTGCCTTTGAAGACCAGTTTGGCAGCCCTCCCCCTTCCTGCCTCACCATCTGCTGAGGGGAGATTCTCTCCCCCAAGCACATTCCTTTGTGTGAAGCCTGGCCACTTCACACCTAATCAAGGCAGCCTGGCAGAAGCTGCTGCAGGCTGGCCAATCAGAGCACAGCAGCAAAAACAATGCAGAGCTGAAATTGGCAACTTTTTAGGTAAAGTCTAAACTTTTTACCTGGACAAGTTATATTAAATCCAACAACTGGAAGTTGTGGGATTTATTACAACAATCAATTTGATACCAAATTCTTGGTATGTAACATTTAAGGAGACTTTAAAATTTTAAATAAAGTCTGCCCATTCTAGCCTATGAAGGCCATTTACTTCAATGAGGGAAAAACGAATTTGGCTGTTTTTACCTCACCAGGGCTTATAAATCTATTTTTATAAAGTCCCTGCTTATAGTTACATGGCACCCAGCCCTAGGGGCACATAGGGCACACCTTAGGGGTGACTTATATGTAAAAATAAGGTAGTTTAAGACTTTGGAAGTACCTTTAATTCCAAAGTCGAATTTGCATATAACTTTAATTTAAAAGCAGCCAGCAAGGCAGGCTTGCTTTTAAAATGACACTGGGCACCTCAGCAGTGCACCTAGGTGTGCACCACCTATGCTGTGGTCCCTAAACCTACATGCCCTACCATATACTAGGGACTTATAGGTAGGTTAACTTAGCCAATTATAATTAGCCTAATTTGCATATCCATTTTACAAAGAGCACTGGCCCTGGGACTGGTAAGCAGTACCCAGGGCACAGCCAAGAGTCAGTAACCACCAGTACCTATCCAGAAAGAGTGGGGGTGATCAGGCAAAAAAAAAAGGACTTTCCTACACTGCCCCCCCCAGATGAAAGGTGATGGGTACTAACCTACACCCTGGTAGTCCTCATCAGCTAAGTGGAAAAACCTGGAAAGGCCATCTGCATTGGCATGAGCAGTCCCAGGTCTGTGCTCCACTGTGAAGTCCATCCCCTGTAGGGAAATGGACCACCTTAACAGTTTTGGGTTCTCCCCCCTCATCTGCATCAACCATCTGAGAGGTCTGTGGTCAGTTTGTACACGGAAGTGAGTGCCAAACAAGTAAGGCCTCAACTTCTTCAGGGACCAAACCACAGCAAAGGCCTCCCTCTCAATGGCACTCCATTTTTTCTCTCTGGGGATTAGTCGCCTGCTGATGAAGGCAACTGGGTGATCATGGCCCTCTTCATTAACTTGTGCTAACACTGCCCCAATCCCTTCCTCTGAAGCATCTGTTTGCACTACAAATTCCTTGCTATAGTCAGGGGCCAGTAACACTGGTGCTGAACACATAGCCTGTTTTAGGGTGTCAAAAGCTTTTTGACACTCTGGGGTCCAAATGACCTTCTTGGGCTGTTTCTTGGAGGTAAGCTCAGTTAGAGGGGCCACTATGGTCCCAACATTTTGAACAAACCTCCTGTAATACCCAGTCAGGCCAAGAAAGGCCCTGACCTGAGTCTGGGTTTTTGGAGCCTCCCAATCCAGGATAGTCTGGATCTTGGGCTGGAGAGGTTGTACATGGCCTCCACCAACAAGGTGGCCAAGGTACACAACAGAACTTTGCCCTATCTGGCACTTGCTTGCCTTGATAGTCAGGCCTGCTTGAAGCAGGGCCTGAAGCACTTCCTTCAGGTGGACCAGGTGGACCAGGTGGTCCCTCCAGGTGGAACTAAATACAGCTATATCATCCAGATAAGCTGCACTAAAAGATTCCAACCCAGATAGGACTCTATTCACCAACCGTTGGAAGGTGGCAGGAGCATTTTTCATCCCGAAGGGCATCACCTTGAACTGAAAGTGGCCCTCTGGTGTGGAAAATGCTGACCTCTCCTTAGCTCTTGGACTTAAGGCAATCTGCCAATATCCTGAGGTCAGATCAAATGTGCTCAGGAATTTGGCAGCCCCCAACCTGTCAATGAGCTCATCAGCTCTAGGTATGGGGTGAGCATCAGTCCTAGTGACTGCATTTAGACCTCTGTAGTCCACACATAATCTTAATTCTTTCTTCCCACCTTGGGGATTAGCTTTGGGCACCAGTACCACTGGACTGGACCAAGGACTATCAGAGGGCTCAATTACCTTCAGGTCCAACATCTTAGCCACTTCAGCTTTGATGTTGGCCTTGACCTGGTCAGACAGCCTGTACAGCTTGTTCTTGACAGGCAAGCTGTCACCAGTGTCAACATCATGGACACACCAATTGGTGAGTCCAGGGGTCAGGGAGAACAGACTAGCAAACTGTCCCAAGACTTGCTTACAGTCTTGTTGTTGCTGATCTGTCAATTTGGGAGAGAGTACCACTCCCTCCACTGACCCATCTTTTGCCTTTGAGGACAGGAGGTCTGGCAGAGGTTCACCCTCCTCCTCCTTCCCTTCATCAGTGACCATCAGCATGGTCATGTCTGCCCTGTCCTGGTGGGGTTTCATCCTGTTTACATGTAGGATCCTGTGAGGATTCCTGGGGGTGCCAAGGTCCACCAAGTAGGTGACCTCACCTTTGTTCTCTAGGATTGGGTAGGGCCCAGTCCATTTGGCCTGTAGTGCCCTAGGAGCCATGGGCTCCAAAACCCACACCAGCTGTCCTGGGTGATACTCAGGCATGGTAGCCTTTTGATCATGCCAGAGCTTCATGAGCTCCTGACTGGCCTCCAGGTTTCTGCTTGCCTTCTTCATATACTCAGCCATGCGAGACCGCAGGCCTAGTACATAATCCAGCACATTCTCCTTGGATTCCTTGAGAGGCTTTTCCCAAGACTCTCTCACCAAGCACAATGGGCCTCTTACAGGGTGCCCAAACAGTAACTCAAAGGGGCTGAATCCAACCCCCTTCTGTGGCACCTCCCTGTAGGCAAACAGCAGGCATGGGAGGAGGACATCCCATCTCCTCCTGAGTTTGTCAGACAAACCCATGATCATGCCCTTCAGGGTCTTATTGAATCTTTCCACCAGACCATTGGTCTGTGGATGGTAGGGTGTGCTGAACTTATAAGTAACACCACACTCCTCCCACATGGCTTTCAGATAGGCTGACATAAAGTTTGTGCCCCTATCTGAGACCACCTCCTTTGGGAATCCCACTCTGGTGAACACACCAAGTAGGGCCCTAGCCACTGTGGGAGCAGTGACTGTCCGGAGGGGTATTGCCTCAGGGTACCTGGTGGCATGGTCCACTACCACCACAATGTACCTGTTACCTGAAGCAGTTGGTGGGTCTAGGGGACCAACAATGTCAATCCCCACCCTCTCAAAGGGAGTACCAACCACTGGCAGTGGAATCAAGGGAGCCTTTGGCTTGCCCCCTGTCTTGCCACTGGCTTGACAGGTGACACAGGAGCTGCAAAACTCCCTGACTTTTTCTGACATTTCGGGCCAATAAACATGGTTGACCAGCCTGCTCCAGGTCTTGGTCTGTCCCAAATGACCAGCTAAGGGGATATCATGGCTTAAGGTAAGGAGGAATTCTCTATACTTTTGGGGGACCACTACTCTCCTAGTAGCCCCTTCTTTAAGGGCCCTTGCCTCAGTGTAGAGAACTCCATCCTCCCAGTAAATCTTGTGGGTACCACTGGTATCCCCTTGTTCTTGCCTGGCAGCAGTCTGCCTCAGGCCCTCAAGAGTGGGACACTCTCTTTGTCCCTGGCACAAATCTTCTCTGGTGGGCCCACCTGCCCCTTGCAGTTCTGCCAAGTCAGGCAGAGTTTGCAGGGAAGGTGTCCCTCCCTCAGAGTTCAGATCCTCCCCCTCAGGGTTGGATTCTTCCTGACCCTCTGTACTTGTTGGGGCTGGCAAGCCAGACCCAGTGCCTTTTCTCTTTTTCTTGGAGGCTTGGCCCATTGTTCCAGGGTCCAAGTGTCCAGCATTCCCCTGTTGTGCCGCCTGTGACCTGGTCACAGCACACACCCATTCAGGGAGGTCCAGCATCTGTGCATGGACCCTTCTTTCCACTTCTGACCACTCAGATGCTTCAAGATCATTCCCCAGTAGACACTCTACTGGGAGGGCAGGAGCTACAGCTACTTTTTTAGGGCCAGTCACACCTCCCCATTCCAGACTCACCATAGCCATGGGATGGAGTTTGGTTCTGGTATCTGCATAAGTCACCTGGTGGAAGACACCAGGTAAGACCTGTTCTGGAGAAACCAGCTTTTCTGCGACCATTGTCACATTGTATCTCTCAGAGCTTCCACTTCAGTCCCATTGACTTTAGGCCTCTGCCTATACCTCTCCATGATGGGAGCTAAGGTGGCCATAGTTGCAATGTCCACCCCACCCACGGATACTAAGGTGACCTCAGTGTACCCTGATTCCACCCCTGGGCCAACTTCCACCCCCAACCCTACACTAGCAATCCCCTGGGATTGCCCACCAGTGGGGGGCTTCTTGGAGCAGATAGCATCTCCTCTTTTATGTCCTGGCTGATGACAGTCAAAACACTTGCCGGCCTTAGCAAGCTCCTGAAACTTTCCTGCTTTAGCAGGATCATAATTCTTTCCCTGATACCCTTTCCCTTTAAAAGTGAATTGGCTCGGGGCTCCCCCTCCCTGAGAAGTTTTTGGGGACTCTTGTGAGGACTCTTTGGGTTTTTTGTCATCTTTCCCCTGGTTCTTCCCCTGAGAAGAACCATGTCCTCCCTTTTTCTGATCACCCCCTGGGGGTTTCTGGTTAACCCTAGTTCTTAACCAGTCATCTGCTGCCTCCCCCAGCTCTCTGGGGTTGGTCAACCTAGAGTCTACTAGATACTGGCGGAGCCTCTCTTGGACACAATTAGTTAGAAGGTGCTCCCTCATAATCAAATTGTACAGCCCCTCAAAGGTACTTACCCTGTTGCCCTGTATCCAGCCCTCCAGTGCTTTTACTGAAATGTCCACAAAGTCCACCCAGGACTGGGTGCTTGTCTTTTGGGTGTCCCTAAACTTAAGCCTATACTGCTCTGGGGTTAGACCAAACTTTTTAGTCAAGCAACTCTTCATACTGGGGTATGAGTCTGCATCCTCCCCACTCATGGTTAGGAGCCTATCCCTCCCAGAGTTGGGAACTAACTCCCAAAGGAGTGAACCCCAGTACTGAGGCTTGACTTTCCTCATCTGGAGGGCCCTCTCAAAGGCCCCCAGCCACTTATCTATGTCATCCCCCTCTACATAGGCAGGAACCACCCCTTTGGGTAATCTGGGGGCAAAACCCCCACCCAGGGACACCTCAGTTTCTTTCTCGCTGCCTCCATCTTTTTTTTCTTTGCTTGCCCACTTTTTCTTTTCTAGGGCAAGCTTATCTGCCTCCAAAGCTATGTAGGCTAGCTGGGCTTCCAGCTCTCTTTCTCTGATGGATGGGTTCTCTCCTCCTGAAAGGACCCCCTTCCTACCACTAGCTTTGGGTCTGCCCCTAGTGACTGTATCCACTGAGGACCGTTCCTCCTCTTCCTCACTTGGGGTCTGATGCCTTCCCTCCCCTGAAAGGTTAGAGCTAGCATCTTCCCCTTTTTCTTCCTCCTCTGGAGCTTCCTCTGTCTCTACCTCTTGGGCCTCAGCCCATGCTGTCAGGGATTTAATCAGGATTTCCTTCCTGAGATTAGTGGTTGCAGGCAACCCTCTTTCAATACACAACCCCCTAAGCTGGACTACTGTCAGTGTGGGTAGGCTAGCCAGATCAAGCTCCATGGTTCCCTAGTTTTGTGTCAACAAAAACTTTTTGCAAAAATTGGAAACAAGAATTTAGAAAAATTACAAAAATTCAATAATTGAAATTAATCCAAATTAATAAAAAAAATTAAAATTAAAAATTAAAAACAATTTTTGCACTAGGACAATTTAAAGGATTTTTAATTTGTTTTACCTAAAACTGTAACGTGATATTGAACACAAGTACAGGATCCCGTCGCTGCTTCCAATTATGTTGGAAAATGGGTTATTGGTAGGGCAGGTAGGTACCTACACCTAGCAACAAGCCACTAACCGCCACATAGGTACAGTTAGGTCTCAGTAAATTAATCCCAGCTCTACCCTTGGTAGCTTGGCATCGAGCGTCAAGGCTTAACTTAGGAGACAAAGTGTAAAGCATTCAAATATCACAAAACAGTAATTAAATAAAACACAGGAAACAGTTTAAAAATCCAAAACCAATTTATAAAAATAGCTTATATTTTTATCTTTAAAATGACACAAAAACGATTAAAATCGGTTCAGGGGAACCGGAGATATGAATTTTTAAAGTATTATTATTTTCTAGCGCTTAGAAACACAAAGCGCCAATCGGGTCATCTGGTTGCACCAGGACCGGGGCAAAGTCAAACTTTCAGGCCGACCGCGATGGAGCCCTGCTCGGCTACAAGTCGCGGGAGGCCTCGGTTAAAAAGTTACCTTCTGACTTAGTCTCTTTTTTGATGTTTTTCTTCCCCGGGACGAACCTGCCAGTTGAATCCGACCTCCTGGAGCCCTTGTCCGGATACGCGAAGTCGGTTTCCTCGGTGGTGATTTTTACCTTCGGACTTAGTCGTTTTTTCGAGATGAAAATCCTTCGACCGGGGTAAACCTGGATCTTGATCCGACGTCCGTGGAGCCCTTCTCGGATTCGATGGCTGGGAGGTCCCGGTCAACTTTTTACCTTCGGACTTAGTCTCTTTTTTGGATGTTTTTCTTTACCGGGACGAACCACGAAGTCAGGCCGGGTCGCGGTTGAGGCAAGCCGGCTAGAATTTCTGCGTCGGGTCGGTCACTTTATGGAGCTTTTTTTCAAAAATTCTCCAATCTTTTCCAAACTTCTGATGCTTTACCCAGATGTTCTTTCAAGGTTCTTTTGGGGTCCACAGCTCACCCCAAGGGTCCAGAAGTTCTGTGATGGTCCTTGGGAAGTGCAGACTTCAACTCCCAGAATGCACCTGGCGCAAACTCCTTTTTGGCCACTGGACAGTGGTCAGCTGGTCACTTTTTCAGGAGTTGGTGCAGGGGACTCTGGATAGCAATTTTTCACCTATAGCAAACAGGGAGTCCCTCCTTGAACCAGTTGAAGCCAGGCAAAGTCCTTCTTGTGGTGAAGCCCAAGTGTGCAGCTGGTGCAGTCTTTCTGAGTGCAGGGTCCAGGTGCAGGCCAGGGGTCCAGCAGGGCAGTCCTTCTTCTCCTTGTAGTTCCTTCTTCTTGAAATTTGGTGGGGATCTGAGGTGTGGGGGCAGGTCTGCCAGTTTTATCCTTGCTCCTGGGTGAAAAGCAGGGGGGCCCTGGTTCTCCAATCAGGGACAGGGTCGTCCCCCTGTGATGACCACTTCCTGGGAAGTGTGGCAAAAATCCATCCCAGAAGGCAACAGTCTCTAAAAATCCAACATGGATGAATCTGATTTTTGGAGGTTACATCTGGCTGAGCCCACCCACTGGTGTGGCTAAAAATCATAAACACACCCCTCTCCTGCCCTCTCCTAATCTAATCAAGGGGGCACCTAATTGTCTGGGGTTGCAGGATGTGGGGGTGTTGCTGGGTGCTGCAAATGTCCTTCTCTGCCTTTGAAGACCAGTTTGGCAGCCCTCCCCCTTCCTGCCTCACCATCTGCTGAGGGGAGATTCTCTCCCCCAAGCACATTCCTTTGTGTGAAGCCTGGACACTTCACACCTAATCAAGGCAGCCTGGCAGAAGCTGCTGCAGGCTGGCCAATCAGAGCACAGCAGCAAAAACAATGCAGAGCTGAAATTGGCAACTTTTTAGGTAAAGTCTAAACTTTTTACCTGGACAAGTTATATTAAATCCAACAACTGGAAGTTGTGGGATTTATTACAACAATCAATTTGATACCAAATTCTTGGTATGTAACATTTAAGGAGACTTTAAAATTTAAAATAAAGTCTGCCCATTCTAGCCTATGAAGGCCATTTACTTCCATGAGGGAACAACGAATTTGGCTGTTTTTACCTCACCAGGGCTTATAAATCTATTTTTATAAAGTCCCTGCTTATAGTTACATGGCACCCAGCCCTAGGGGCACATAGGGCACACCTTAGGGGTGACTTATATGTAAAAATAAGGTAGTTTAAGACTTTGGAAGTACCTTTAATTCCAAAGTCGAATTTGCATATAACTTTAATTTAAAAGCAGCCAGCAAGGCAGGCTTGCTTTTAAAATGACACTGGGCACCCCAGCAGTGCACCTAGGTGTGCACCACCTATGCTGTGGTCCCTAAACCTACATGCCCTACCATATACTAGGGACTTATAGGTAGGTTAACTTAGCCAATTATAATTAGCCTAATTTGCATATCCATTTTACACAGAGCACTGGCCCTGGGACTGGTAAGCAGTACCCAGGGCACAGCCAAGAGTCAGTAACCACCAGTACCTATCCAGAAAGAGTGGGGGTGATCAGGCAAAAAAAAAGGACTTTCCTACACTGCCACTCTAGTGTATGCCACTCTACTCCACTGCACTCTACACCACCCTACTCTGTGAAACTCCACTCTGCATCACCGCACTTTTCAGCACTATACTCTGCTCTGCTCTGCATCACGCACTCTGAACAACTGCCCTTTACTCTGCACCACTGTACTCTACACCACTACTCTGCACCACTCTACACCACTGCACTGACACTCTACTCTGCAACATTGCACTCTCCGCCACTGTACTCTACACCGCTCAACTCTGTACTACTGCATTCTACGCCACTGCACTCTATATCATTCCACGCCACTGCATTCTACAGCACTATACTTTCCAATGCACCACTCTACACTACTCCACTCTACCACCACTGCACTCTAAGCCATGTGAGTCTACTCCGCACTCTATACCACTGCACCACTCTACACTACTGCACTCTCTGCCACTCTAGTGTATGCCACTCTACTCCACTGCACTCTATGCCACTCCACTCTGCCCCACGCCACTCCATGCCACTGCACTCTAAACCACTGCACTCTATGCCAATGCACTCTAAACAACTGCACTGTACCCAACTGCACTTTACTCTGCACTACTGTGCTCTACGCCACTGCTCTTATGCCACCATACTCCACTCTAAACCACTATACTACTAACTTTTAGCCATGCTGAACAGCAGCCACGCTGGTGTATAACATGGCTAAAACACAGTTGCAAAGCCAATAACTCTTGCGTCGATGAGACATATTGGATTTGCCAATGTTTGTTAGCACTATGAGGTACGGAGGTCCCTGAAAGAACTGTGAATGTGTAAGTCCTAAGACTTACCAGTTGCACACATTTGCATTTCTTTGGGGAAGGAGACACCCTGGCAAGAAGGCCTTTTGTTATCTGTCTGACCCTCCTCTCCCTCAGAGCTCAGGAGACCCCAAGCCTTTCCATCCAGCTGGGAAAACTGATCAGTCCCAATTACATTTTGTCCTTCAGGTGAAAGGATAAAATTACGGACAAATGCTGTCAGTTAAGCCTTTCATCACAGACAACGGATGGCAGGGCAAAATTACGGGCAGTCCGTGAAATTTGCAGACGGGTGCTCACCCTATCTCAAACTATTTTAATGAAAAGTAGCGTAGTTACGCCGTAGCATTACCTTTAACATTGCAGTTTCTTTTCATTCCCAGGAACGTATTAACAACCATGGTCTCTTTGCTAAATGTTCCCGAATGTGTAACCTCAAAAAGATCTCAATGCCCCCTCCCTGAAAAGAAGAAAAAATATAGAGAGTCGCTGACGTTACCGCCTACCATAGCGCCTGAGGTGTCTCAAAGTGCGGCTCTGACTGACTCATATAATATTAAGCTCTTGCAAAGAACAGTTGTCAGTCATCATGATTGAGACGCATGTCTGTCGATTCACCCTCATTTGTCGAGTATCTCCGTCTTATACTCCCTGATTACCCTCTGTGCACAAATAAAGTGCCCCAGTAGGCTTCTACAAACCTGCAAAAAGGTGTTCATTTTCCATTCAATGTAATATCACCCTCTACCTTCACCCTCATTTTATAGTGAACAAGGTAACCCGTATGGTGATAAAGCCCCAGGTTTCAGAATTTCTTTTGTGTCATATCAAAGTTTTATTTTCTTCCACCTCCTGTCTTAGAATGGTGCCATGTTTGAACCCCCGTGGGGATTTTAGAATACAGGAGCTAGTGTTGGCATAGGTAGCTCCCTATGATTTTCTGTCTACGTCATGGATCACCCCACACTTACACAGAACTTCATCAAATGTATCCTAAGAGAAATGAACTACACATGTATGCACTAGAGCATTTATGAAGTGTTACATCCTGGTTCCACAACAACATGTTTGTTGTGTAATCTGTCGCATGTTGTAAGTGAATTGTAGTGAGGAAAACAAAAAAGTGATGGTTGGATTGGTTGAAATAATCTTTGCAACTGATAATTATTCTAGATTGCAATCAAGTCAATCGCATTTTTGCCCAATATGCAACCTCGGATAGGAACCAGCCATATGCACATAAGCTCTGGTCTTGCTTCAACAGGAACAGTTGAGCCTAAACTGCTAGGCCCAGTTCCTTCTGAACTAGAACATAAACATCTCCAGACCGGTTTTAGCCTGTTTGGGTCGTGTCAGTAGGATGTATCTTGAGTCCAATTTCACAATGAGCACTAGATCCATGTCTTGGCATACACGTTGCGCTTAAGGTGTCACACAGAGGAAGAGAGATGGGTGGATTGCTTGAATCAGCCACTGGTAATTATTCTGGGCCGCAGTCCAGTGCGTTGTTGTTGTGGGCATCATGCCACCTTGGACAGGAACCAGCCATTTGCAAATTAGCCTTGGTCCTGCTCCAGTAGGAACAACCCAACCTAAAGTGCCAGATCTGGTCCCCTCTGAACAGGAGCACAAGCACTGCCAGACAGGTTTTGACCAATTTGGGCCTAATAAGCCAACTTAGTGTCCTCTACCTTATGTTTACAAAAATGTGCTATGCCAGATCTGCGTTAAATGCATGATTTATCTTTTACACGATTAGTAAATGAACGTCCATGACATATGTATTGTGGACGTATGCTATCTTTATTTTCTTTAATTTGGAGAGAGAGTGGCATTAGTGACATTCTTACTGCTGAACAACAAGATTAAAACAATGGCAGCAAAAGCTGTCCTCCATCATTGTGATGCAGCTGGGAAAAGGAACAGTTGTCCTCTACAGGTAGGGTTGCCTTTTGTGACTTGATTAGACTTGTAGAGGAATAGACGCTACAGGTCAATTTATGGAAGTAGAGTTGGCAGTTCTAGGCATGAGGAGTTATTGTAGCAAGAGAAGGTCGCTATAAAGTCTGTTTAAAAACAATATTAAAGGATTTGTGTAGACCATTCCTCCAACCTCAAGGCATTTTTCAACATCTTTTGTCCATCAGCCAGGCAAACATAATAGAGCAAATGGTATCACATCTAGCAGTCTCTTCAGTTTTCCTTGGAACTGCGGCTGGCCTGAGTGCAGCCTGAGGGGGTACGAGTTCCAGAGAATACAGCCAAGTGAGAATCTGATCATGCTCTACCATGATTTGTTTGGCCTGTGTTGGGGGGGGGGGTAGATAAGTGACTGAGCAAAGGTAATAAAATAGTAATTGACAGCTTTTCAATATAAATCTACAAACTTTGTTCGACCATACTTGCTGATCAGATAGTGCAGAACACTCTGCTGTTCTTCTTTTTATATTTGTCCTTATATATTTTTTCTAAAGTGAGCCAAACAATTGTAGCAACAAAATGCAATATCTTCACATTCCGCTGTCTCCCTAAATTGTAATCACCAAACATCATGTTAGAGTATTATTAATAAGCCCTCTGAAGGCTTTATGCTTTATCTAGATTTGCGCTGGCCAACCAGAGAAAGTAAAGGGCCCAAGGAAGGGATCAGCCTTGTTCCAAGTTCCATGGTATGCTGATAGATCCTATTAGGCCTTAGCAATGTCCACTACATTGCTAAACACTCTACCAGAGGAACAAACATATTGCAGACAAACATACCATTTTCTTAAAAAATTTGGGAGAGGGCATTCTCTATGCAGCTGCAGCCTTTCATTGACGGATGGTAGTAGAGCTTTGATCAAACCAGGGCACCAAGACCACCTTGGCAGATGTACAGTCATCTGCTCTTGAGATCATCTATGGAGGAAGGCTGACCTGGAGATGCTGTTAGGTCTGTCATTGGCCTTTGTGACACCCCGGTCCATGACATCCTTACCCAGAGGTTGAGGAGGATGGTGAGGGTGTTGGAGGTCACAGAAGCTGAGTTATATCCTTTTAGTAGCTATCACAGGGGAGAATATGAGATCTCACCTTCCCTTTAGAGAGAATACCTTTTGGACTAACTAAAGGGTCAAGCTTATTACCAGTGCTCTTTAATATAGAGGTCAAGCCCTGCATGACCTTCTTATCTGAGCCAATATAAAATGTCACTGTGCTAAGATCACCTTGGTGATCTTTGAACTGCCTATGCTCTTAGAAGCATATGGGAATAGTGTAAAGCGTCAGTGTAGGATGGACAACGATTACTGTAATCTCAATGGAAACAAGACAGGTTTCATCATTATAAAGCTAAAGCTAGCCACCATAGTTTCAAACTGGGAAGATGTGAGATGGCTACTAGGGACAGAGACACAACACTCAGGTAATACTCTGTGATAGAATGTATTTACCTATGTCTAGGTTATAGAAGCCTCTACGGGCTATACTATGAATTTAGTTTAAATGCTGAGGCTGAGAACGCTGTTGGAGGAGAAGCAAAGGGTCACTTTTAGGAGGGCAGTTGTGAGTGCAAAACTGTATTTCTGTAATATACTTCATTCTGTTGTGTAACAATCCATCATGGAAGTTGTAGGTGTTGTAGAATACTGCATCCAGAGAGAAACTGTTGGGCTTTCCAGGAGGGATAATGCTTTGTCTGTCACTCCCCAACCTCCAATGAAAAACATTAGCTGGCCATGCCATGCCATAGAAGGGAGCACATGGACGGCTCATGAATGCCTCCTAACAAGAATTCAGATGTCGGACTCTTGTAGGGATCTGTGATCAAGGAGTAAATTGTTCTTACAACTTCACAGAAGTCAAAAACCAGAGCTGGTGAGAAAAGCTTTCAGGTAAAGCACCTGCCCTCTGGAATTCCATTGCATCAGTAACAGACTTGTACAAACCTTCCCCCGTGCACAAAATATTTAAAAAACTATATTTTCTAGTTCTGGAGGTTGAAGTCTGCCCACGCTTAAATGCCTCCAGGTTTTGTGAGCATAATTTATATACAGAAGATGGAAATGTGCATATTAAGGCACTTGCTGACAAAATCATAACGAAAAAATATTTTAGCGTGTTCTCATGCACAATCCTTACAGTTGTCCTTATCCACAGACAAAATAGCTTAGCAGTTTGCCTGCATAAAACTTGCCAGAGTCGTCCATTATACTCTAATCTGTCATTTTTTCCTGAAATACACTTGATGTTTGGGAAATTTACAAGCATATGAAAAGTATGACATTGTCAGCTGGCTACACATTTTTCATTATTATTTCATCCTGGAATAGTGTGTGGCTTCTCATAAATGCTGATAACAACCTACACCTTGTGAACTTTGTCCAACTATACAAGCAGTTTTTAGGTCGAGCGTAGGCAGTAAGCATGCGCTGTCGCTCGACATGCTGTAATCTACTTCTGTGGGCTTTCACCACACCCATCATGCGCCCATCACTTTAGTTTGTTCCTTGGACTGCCTTTCAAAGTTCCTTTGGTTCGTTAGGTTAATGCTTCAGGTTTGTCCCACCCTGGAGACTGACCGTGTTACATGGATTATTCCAGGATGGGCCATAAACCTTTCTGTCCGTGCACTACTTTTTTCTTCTGCCTCTCCGCTTCGCGCGCGTGGTGGTATGTTGTTTCTTCCTATGGCATCTCAATGTTTCTTTGCGGTTTCTGCGACCGGCAAAGGCTGCAAGTTAGAGGGGGATCTTTAAAAATGTATTTATATAGCAAACTTGACCGGAAGATTGGATCGCTTTACATGAGCACCGGTTAAATTTGCAGCCCCATTCCTAAATTCTTCCCAGGTTTTTCAAAATATACAAACTGTACCTTTTAAATAGAAAAAAAAACACAAAGAAAACCCTCAATGTGGCTCTCCTGCTGTCCTGGCAGAGCAGCAGAACCCATATTACAATATTCACTGCACTCGCGAAACTCACCCCATAATGCTTTGCAGGGGAATTCCTTTTGCAACACATTTTTGCCTATAACTCAGCCTGACGTGGTGGTAGGACAATGGGACCGCCACAAAAAGGTCCAGCTCATCTTCTGGGTCCCCACACTATGTTCGGGGACCCCAAAATCATAACCTCTCAGCTAGGAGTGGTTTGTATTTTAAGGGCCTTGTCTGTAATAATATTCTAGAAGGTCTGCTAGGCCTGAAAATGTGCAATGCATTTTGTCATCTAGGGGCTGAATATATGGTTACACTGCAATGCTATCTGCCTTTCTCTTTTCAAGTGGTTATGCCCTCTAAGGGCTGACTATATGGTTACATGACCATGTTTCTTCCAAATGCTACTTTTATTTTGGTGCCCTCTAGGAGATGTTCTGACTATTACAGTCTAATGCCAAGGGTATAAAGGAATGCACAAACACAGTTTATTTCTGATAAAGGTTTATTGTGCTGCATGGCCAAATACTTATAAGGTTGCAAAGGCGACACCTATTGGCTATGCCAGTGCATGTTTCTGTAAACCAATTGTCCGAAGCATTCACATGGTGACATGCACGCATGATATAATGTAAATTATTAATTTGAATATTTTTCAGAAGTCTTTCCAAATTTGAATTGTCTGTTTTTTTGGGCGGGGGGGGGGCATGGTTTGCAATCTTTTTATCAAAATAGTTTTTTTTGTTGTAGTTTGCAAATATAATCATTATGATAAAATATTGGGATCTGATAAGGTTTCAATTTGCTCATCGAGGTCAGACTTCATTCTTTTAATTCTTGTTAGAAAATAAATTCCCCTGTCTTAGTTAGATCACCAAAAGAGTTCATGTGACGGCAAAAACCAACTGTCGTGAGTAGAATATGGTGGCACTGATAATTTTGGTGCTATAATGTGTTCACAAATGCTTTTTCTTAGCTCTGGTATGCTTCAATACTGATAAAATACTATAAATGCAAGATCATTTAAAATTGTTGCTGAGCTTGTTGTGATAGAAAGGAGAGTTAATGTACCACTGAAAGAAGGCGTTTACATTTATGAGATCCATCTGAAGTGATGGAGGTGATGCTGTAGGAAGCTTAGTAGGTGTACGTCTGAATATTAGCTGGGGGTTATCTGCATAGATATTGTATTGACATCTGGCCAATTGTGGCAACATCTGTATGTTAAACAATAGTGGTTATAAAACAAGCAGGGAACAATAATGGTTTAGTCTGTCACTGTCAGAAAAACTTTACCACCCAAAATTAAATTCATGAAGTCTGATGATAAGAATGAAAATGGAGTTATCAATGGTTTTGCAGGCAGAGAGAAGTTCAAATAGAATCCTTGTCCCAAGGCCACCTTCATCTGCTGTTCTCCATGAATCATCCAGAGCTGTAAGCACGGTCAGTTCTGTCCTACAAACTGGCCTAAAGCCTGTGTAGATTGACCACTTCGCTCCAGGTAATCACGGACTCTGTCTCCAGTCCTGAAATGTTCACCTACAAAGAACTGTGTTCGGGTATGTTTGTCTAATTAGATAAATGGTAGCAGTTGATTATCACGTTAATATCTAGGAGTGGAAGCAGTCTCTGTAATCCCCATAGGTTTTGTGATCATCCTACGCGTGTCTGGAAAGAGTGCAAAACTTGATTGCCTTCAATAAAGACCTGGCACTATGTCAAAACGAGTATTTTGAACAGAAATGGTAGTCGAAGTTGGCAGTGCAAAGAATGGAATTTTAAAGCTCTTTGTGATGTCACACAGTTCTTTGATAGAAGTACAATAGTTTGTGTTTTACATTTTTTGAATAATTAATTTCAGAGATTAGTGAACCATGGTTAAGAGAATTGTTCAGTGAGCTTCGATGCCAAAAACATTGTCGCTGATCAATAACTTAGTAGCAATGCCTGAGCACAAGGCGTTAAATCCGTACAGTGAGATGGAGTATGTCAAAACAAACATTTCTTTAGGCATAGTAAATCAGGCAGTGATTGCGAAACCTTTTCCTTCTAGTTGGATGAAGTATATGTGGATGGTGTCACATTACTAACATTTTAGGCTCGTTTGGACTGACATCCACTGAAGTTCTGTCAGGATGGGTGAGATGGGTTTGCATGTTATAAAGCTTTTAAATGTAGACGGCTCACTTTCCCCTCCCATCCATTCACACATCCTAAGGTGCATCTACCCATCCTTCATAGATCTGTCCCTGCCCACCTGACCATTGCAATCTCTAGACAGTTATGACTGGCAAGAATTCAATGAGGCTTCACTTCTCGACCTCCTCCCGAGTTCATCCTTCACCTAATTCTCCCAAAATACCTATCATAAAACCTAAAACTCAGATACAAAAGAGGATCATCGAAATACGCCAAGTGATTCCAGTGAGCTGGAAGCAACAGTGACAAAGCGTCACAGCTGGGGAAGCCTATTCCAAAACAAACCATACTAGTCAATAAGGGAAATTTGAGTTGGTTCTAGAAAATGACAGCAAAAATATCAAACATTTTGAGGTTATGGTAAATGTTTCAATGCTTAGGAGAAAAAACTGTACTAGATTAAGGCCCTGATTCTGTGAATATAAAAAAGGGCAACCAAATAACTCCTTGAGAGCTTGGGTACATATATACAATATAAACAAAGATGCCCACAAATGAATTGTTTGTAAACTTAGTTGAAACGTTTTTTTGGGGAAAAAATCAAAAGGGAAGAAAATAAAAAAAATCACACCTCAATAAAGCAATACATGTAGATTAAATCAATTATCGAAATGAGTAAATCAATTCCTACATGCACGTTTGTGTTTTATTCTATAGTGTTAATCACATGTAGTCCTCTTATTTCAGTCCATAAAACATAAGAGGTTCAAACTGCAGCATATGAACACATATGTCCAGCAGAAAGAACGATATTATAATACCCAAAGCACAGGTACGTAAATATGCCACTCTGCTCTTGCATAGAGTAGTGCCCAGAATATGTCCTTAAATTGCTTGAATTGTTGATGAGTTGGCATTTCAGTTAAGTGCAGATCAAGATGCGGGTTGTGCATCAATGTTTTGATCTCTGCACTGATGAATACGCAAGACTATCCTCAGGGCTGTATGGTTGGAAAAAATGGCGGACCCCAATTTCTAAACCAGAATAACAAGCAAAAATATATCCAAATGTACGCATAAAAATATGAGTAGAGTCTAAATGACAAAATAAAGAATGCCAGCAACAGTCTAGTAAAAACGGTGCAGATCACACAAAAAATAGTAAAAACTTCCCAGCTCAAAAGCAGCAAGATACTAGAACGTCCACACTAATCTGTACACAGGCAGTTACAATGTCACAGTCCATGGCTTCCATCATCAGAGAAGTAAATATTCAAAAAGCCTGTACATCCTTAAAAAATCATAGGGTAGTAGGTGCTATAAAAAAAACTCACCAATATAGGTGATCCAAATCTCGAGAAATGTAAGCCTTCGTAACATCATAGCCTTTCGACCATTGACTGCGGGGTGAGGAGAGTGTAGACAAGCTTCAAGAGAAAATAAAAGTGGCCAAAGGAATGCACCTTAAACATGCCACAAGAAATAAGGTTAAACAGTGATACACAACCCTCAGGAGAGAGTCCAACCCCGTATAAATGCAAAAGAGAAAAGAATAGAGATTAAATCTAAAAATGATTAAATTACAGAAAATGAAACTGGGGTAGAGATATCACAGTAAATAAATATTGTGGCAGATGATCAAGTTACTTACTTTCGGTAGCGCTTTTTCTGGTGGATACAGTAGCTACCTTTGGATTCCTCACCTTATGAATTCTCCCAATGCGCCAGCATTCAACGGAAATTTTCTTCCTAGCTGTTCACGTCGACGGGGACGTCAGAGTTGCACGGCTCCGCACGCGACTCCATCTGACATTATCGTGGCATTAAGAAGTCCTCGCTGGCGTGCTGACATCAGTTTCACCATTTTTTACGTCCCTTGGAGGCGAACAGGTGAATACCGACTTCACAAGAACAATATAGGTAAGGCCCCAGACACACAGCAGGGTGTCGGAGACTGCATTGTGTGAGGGCAGGCACAGCCCTTTCAGGTGTAAGTGACCACTCCCTCCCTCCTAGCACAGATGGCTCATCAGGAATGCAGGCTACTCCCCAGCTGCCTTTGTGTCACTGCCTAGAGAGAGGTGCAAACAGCCCAACTGTCAAACTGACCAAGACAGGGAATCCACAAACAGGCAGAGTCAGTGGAGAAGTGTGGCACAATGGTTAGAGCGGCAGACCCTGAAGCAGAGATCTGGCTCAAGACCAGGGTTCAAGTCCCGCTGCGGCAGGTCTTGGGCTCAATTCCCTTGGACCAGATAATTCTCGCCTCTGTGCCTAATCTAATTAATGGGTCCCACTCTGCAACTCTGGGCAATAGCTTGCTTAATCTCCACAACGGCCCCAACAGCGCTTGGATGCCTGGCTTCACCCTGGGGGTGCCCAGGAGTGGGCACCTCACAGGGAAAAGCCAGGAGGGGTTCCATAGCGGTATGAGTACAGCGCCTTGAGACCCTAACGGGTGAGTAGTGCGCTATACAAGTGCAAAATTTACATTTACATTTACAGACTGGTTCAAACAAGAAAATGCTTACTTTCTAAAAGTGGCATTTTCAAACACACAATCCAAAAACCAACTTCACTAAAATATATATTTTTCAAATGTGAGTTCAGAGACCCTAAACTCTATATTTCTATCTGCTCCCTAAGGGATTCCGCACTTTAATAATATTTTAAGGCAGTCCGCATGATAACCTATGAGAGAGCTAGGCCTTGCAACAGTGAAAACCAAATTTGGCAGTATTTCTCTGTTAGGACGTGTAAAACACATAAGTACATGTCCCACCTTTTACATACACAACAGCCTGTCCATTGGGCTACCTAGGGCCTACCTTAGGGGTGTCTTACATGTAAAAGAGGGAAGGGTTGTCGAATTGGCAGTTTAAAAGGCCTGAGCCTTGTTTCCAGGGCTACTTATGTGGGTGGCACAACCAATGCTGCAGGCCCCCTAGTAGCATTTGATTTGCAGGTGCTGGGCACCTCTAGTGCGCTTTAATAGGGACTTACTAGTAAATCAAATATGCCAATCAGGGAATGCCAATTACACATACATTTTACATAGGAGCACTTGCACTTTAGCACTGGATAGCAGTAGTAAAGTGCCCAGAGTGACAAAAACAGCAAAAACAGAGTCCAGCGTACATCAATAACCTTGGAAACAGAGGCCAAAAATCAGGGAAGACCACGCCAAGGATGTCAAGTCTAACAAACATGAAGTGTTGCCACCTTTTTACTTTGGTGTTGAGCAATCAAGTATGAGGTAACACGTCATGTGCAGATGTAAAGATGGGAATAAATGGGTTAAAGACCTAGCTCTTTGAATGAGACCTGCAGCAAGGGTGACAAGTCACGCTATATAAATACCACTTGATTGATAGTCAGTGGTGTCAAATAATATACTATGGTCTTCATCGGGAATTAAGCTATATCCACTCAGTAATGAAGTCAATCATTATAAAGCAAGAAATATCAACACATTCACTCAGTAGCAGTCAATATGATGCTCATAGCCCTAGATATGGTAAAAAAAACTATGTCCAGGATTCAATAGACTTCTAACAGCACAGCAAACATTACAGTTTATGATTTTGCAATTAGGAAAAGCGAATACCTACTGCCTCATCAGACGGATAGTCCGAAAAAAATCCCTTCTCCTAAAACACATTGTTGTACAGCTAAAGTTTGCACACCAAGATTATAATACCCTCAGGATAGATGAGACCGATACATATATTCCTGTAGTCTTTTACAAGACATTGTTGGCCAGTATGCACCATCTTTAAGTATGTTGTGGAAGGTACATTGCCGCAGTCTGTCTGGCTGTAGTTTGTAAGTTAGTCCAAAGTTTGCCAGAGTTTAGGATATTCACACAGCTGGGCCATATTTGATGGGCTACTTTGAAAAAAGGTACAAAGAAAGGTGGATTAATTAATAACCTGAACAACGCCAAGCTTATGTTGCTTTGTAAGGTTAAGTAAGCCTGATTTCCTCTCGGGTGATGCAAGATACTGAAACATACATTGAATACATATACGTTTCCTAAAGTATTCTTTAATCTTACTTACAGTACAAACTAAACCAAAATGATATTCCCTAGGAAAAATAATTCACAACGCTACATGCATTTCCATGGTTTCTATTTATACAGAAAAAGTGCACGCCGTTCTTTAATGTGAGCAGACTTTTCAATAGTTCTTTTGTTGATTTCTGGAATCTGAGGAATAAGTTCCTTTTCTGTTGACAGCATGACTAATGCATTTAGTCAATCTTGAGTCATTGTGTTTATTAAAAATATGTGTATTCTCTTCAGTGTGGAAAAACATGTTCCAGCTTCTAATGTTGTCATGGGCGTTGTAATGACAATTCTCAATAACTTAAAAGTCTCAGAAAAAGATTCCTGCAAAGTTATTTTGACATAAAACTATATATAAAGCCATGGCACCGCCTGTAGCCTGATAAAAGTCCTGTCTTCCATACAGGATTGATAGTTCAGCATGTAATCTTGACTTGTTTAGCACTAAAAATGCTTCAGAGAGCTGCAGTAGGAAAACATTTGCATGTTTGTGAAACAGCTCACAATGCAGTAGTGTTCCACAAACGAGATGCCTTGCAAAGCACTCCCTGGCATGCACCACAATAATCGTACATATTTCTTTTCCCTCCTATAGCAGCGTACTTATTTGCAGTTTGTGTCTGTAAATTGAGAATCGTGTGGCAATTTAAAGTCTAAATTGTCAATGGATTCTCGTACCTTGTTGATGCCTATCACAAAGTCTGAAGTGGCCCTCTGTACAAATACAATATCAATGTGTTGCTTTTGCAACTGATTGTATAAAATGTTGACATGGGGCATTATGCTGTGGAACATAAAAAGAAAAATAAATAAATTATTTGTCTTCCAGAGTTCTGGTAAAGCCCTTCCCTTTACATACAGAAACGGAACCAAATGTACTGTTTTCAGTAATAGATTTGATGCATTCTACAAGGTCATCTCTGTTTGTGAATTATATTGATATCTCGAATGTTGAAGTTCCGCAAGGTGCAGACCCTTTCGTTATTCTTATTGTCACTATCTGTTCGAGAACTTCAGTCCATTTTGGCGAATAGGTAAAAAAGCAGTAATGTCATACAACTCTTTAAAGAAAATTCTGAGTCTGGATATTTTTGATACAGCCTATTCCATGATTGGATTTAGTTGTTGAGGGTAGCAGTAAACATAGTGTGCATTAGGGTATATATATCTGTTTTTTTTTAACCCCACCAGAGGCATGACACTAGCACCATCATAGCTCTACCTAGATCCGAGAAGGTAAGAGAATTACCTTCTCTTTTCCACACAGCTCTGGGCATATAAGGTTAAGTTCATTAAGAATAATTGCTGAAATTGTATCTGCAGATGAATCTTTCAGATAAGAAAATCAATAAAATCTTCTTACTACCTTGGAATTGCTATCAGTGTAGCTACAAACAAGTACTAGCTGTGTTGTGATAGAGACACCAGTTGTATCACCGGCCTGCATAGCCATGTAATCGGTGATTCTTAATTGCTGTACTATAGTTTTTGTAGTTATCTCCAGCATACACTGAAACAACTCTTTCTGGATTGTCTTAGAAGTGCCTTTAAACACAGTTGCACTTTTCAAGTGTGCTTCCATTGCACAGTCTATACCGGACACAAAATCAACCAGCCCTCTGAAGACACCTAGATTTAGTGAGTCTTCTGTTTTATCGTGGCCCCTCGATGCCAATTCAAAGGCTCCACAAAATTTCATGCAGTCAATCAATTTTGATAATATATAGCAGTTCTTATCAACCTACTCATTATGTTTGATTACTTCCTTGTGGTAGGCTTCATTTAAGTGGAGTGCAATATTTGATTTTCCAAACAAAGATAACTTTAATACATTGGTCAAGTTTGATTGATTGGAGTCATGGCTCTTTCTTTTTTTCTGCCAGATGTTTTAGATCAGCACCTCCTGTTCTAGTCCAGCTAACTTCACCCTCAAAGAGCAAGCAGGGGAAATAGAACAAGGTATTCTTAGAAGAGCTGGCAGCTAACCACTCCATTTTATCAAACCATGTTCATGTAAACCTGGGCATGTAACCTTTTCCCTGGTCTTTTGCAGACTGTTTAATGTTTATTTCGGGTTTATCCGGTCCTAGTGCTTTAACCTGAAGTTTATCTTTATGTGTCATTTTCAAAAATGGTTTTGTGAGTAAACTGTCACCTGTGTTCATTTTACCAAACAATTAAATGAACAGGACAAAGGAAGTCTAAACTAGATTATAGATTTTTCACCCAAATAGAAAACACCTGCGTATATTATTTAAAATACTACAGATGTACTAACAAGAAATGTCATCAAGTACACACAATTAGCAGTTGTTATTTGTATATCACTTGTGATATGGACTTGCAGCTGTACTTCACATTACTTTTTAGAACTAGGTGAGGAACGTTCTACTAATTTAGTAAATGCCTACTGATAAACTACCAGTGAGTTCCTCCAGAACCTGGAGACAACATCCTGCTGAGTTTCTCTCTTGTTCCTGTTGATAAGCTATCTGCTGATTTACTCCCTGGTGCTTGCCAAACTATCTGCTAATTTCCTCTGGTGCTTGTAGCAACCCTTTCTGCTGGTTTCCTCTCTGCTGCCTGTGGTTTAACTATCTGCTGACCACCTCCCTGGTGCAGGCGGATAATTAAATTATGACATAAGCTTTGAGACTACTAACCATTGGATACATATCAGAAACCACTGACCTGCTTAAATATGTTAAAAGCTCCTCATTCTGCATTTTTCAGCAGTGTCAAGGAACTGTGAGTAAGAATGATGCAGAGCAACACCACTTTGACTGCGCACCAGGATTTAAGGCATTGTGTTCAGCAGGTGGGTTCCTGTAGCCAGCTCACACTCCATTGCGGTTGGCCTGAACTTTTTACTTTGTACCAAGTGCTTTTCTTGACATTAACAAACATCTGCCCTAACTTGTATCCAGTCAGAAGTTGGAGAAAGGGTGAGGACTGACTGAGGTCAGAGACGCACAGCGTGTATCCACGTTCTACAGGCTCTCAATCCCTAAGTTTTGGGGATAATTCTGAAACTCCCCACTTCTTTAAGTCCTTGAAAGCAGACACAGGCAACTATTTGAGGGACACAGGACAGTCTAGGATATGAGAGTAACCCCTGAAACTGTACCATAAATCTGGGACAAAAAGGTAAACCTAGACAGGGCTGGACTGGGAACACAAAGCAGCCCTGCCAAGCTTTGGCAGACCAGCCCCCATAGGGTGCATAACGAGCGAGCTTGACCACTACAATGGTGCTTGGTTGGGTTGGGGCGGGCTCCCTCCTCCCCAAGTAAACTTCAGAAAAATGGCAAGAAAACTGCATTCTACAACACATTTTTCATTACGTATTCCATTGTATTAGTTTTTAACCCAAAGAAAATTATGACCTTACAGTGCACCAGGATACATCAGTCTTTGTTGGGGTTCTTCAGTGATTCTCTCACCATCACCCTCTAACAGTGCCTCTAAATCCTCTTTAGTCCCTCTCTCACATGTATTTCATTTGATTTATTGTGCCCTCCTTACAAGCTTAGGGTGTTGAAGCACTTTATATCATACACACGACAGAAACAATGAATCATACATGTGTAAATCAGTGTATAATTTTTTTTACATAAGACAAAGGGGACGACTACAAGGTGTAGCATTCACATGTTATCTATCCTGGTAGAGTTTAAGAGTACTTGGTCTGGGGAAGCAAGACTTCATAATGTAACACTGTGGTTAGGTTTGATTTTACTAATAATTTATTTCTATCCAAAACAAACTATTTTAGTAAAAAATAGGATTGTCAAAGATTGAGAAAAAATATAATTTTCTAGCCTATGCCTTGCAGTTTGCATGGGGTTCTTTGATGGCTGTTCATAGCACACTGTGCTAGATTATGATTGTAACTTATGGACTGCACAGTAACAAAAGGATCTCTGTAGCAAAAGCAGTATCTCACTGCGCATTGCATGTAAAATACTGTTCAGTGATCTGCATAGTGCGTGTTGATTGCAGCAGGCATATTAAACTCTGCACTACCTTAGAGTCAAAACTACCACTAGACAAAACTCTGATCTCTCCCCAGCAGGTTCATTATTCACCAGAGTTATCTTGGCACTTGTATTGTTGCCTGAAAAGTGTTATACAAGGAACTCTGCAGTGCTTTTAAAACTGTTGCACTGCTACAAAACCAGCCCCCCTGTAATGAAAGCGGCCTCCGAGCCTTTCGGGGAATACCAGATGCCCGATGTGGCCAATCCGGCCTTGAACCTAGACCAAAGAAAGCAAAACAAGAGTTTGAGGCTTTTGCAGCGCCTATGGCTCTGATTTCATGCTCTTCTGGTGGGGTGAAAGGTGATATCACATTGCAGTGGGATGATTGGATGCAGGGAGGGTGTAAGCTGCATCACTTTACATCACTTTTACACATTATATTTTGACAATACCTCATACAAGTGTGTACATCAATGCACAGGATGTGTTACATTAGGTAGTGAGGGATAGAAAGTGTAGCAGTTACATGTCTTAAAGTATTACAATTTATGAACAGCAAGTAACAAACATTCTCTATGTTAAAATCAGTAACCACTTACCAATCTACCTAAAATAAAAATAAAACAGTCAGCTGCATGGTACATGATGAGTTTTGTAGGAGACATTAACCATCTATGCTACTTTGATTCCAAACTGGGACTAGACAAAAAAACAGATCTCTCCAGCAAATATGTTAAGCTCCAGAGTTTCTTACTATTATTATTATGAAACACATGATGATGCAATTACCAGTCAGGCCATGGTAGCGAATTACTGCAAATGGCTGAACAATCTCTAAATGAGGCATTGCTGTTCATGAAAGATCTCATTCTCAGTTGGTGACTGAGCGGTGGCATGATCCAGTTTTTCAATTTGTTGACACCCAATGGCAGTGCAGCAACAGAAATGTTCTTAGGAATTCAGCTTTGCTAGCTATGGATATTAACTTTTCATACTGGTTAAAGATGGAAAAAAAGCCAAAGTAATAAACCCCACACCACAGGTCAACAATAAATAACTCTAGTGCCCAGGTACTAGTTGTTGTTTACGGACCTGAAAACACAATACCCAAAGAATTGCACATAACATGAATGTTGCAGTTTTCACAACGGAAAAATTTATATTAGATATATAGGCTAACAAAGGTAGGCAAGTCAGGAAATTACTATAATGTCTCTTTTGCATCTGTATCAATCATGATAGTTGGATAGGCAGTGGCATGACTAAGTGTTACGCTTCTCCATCATGTCAGCCAGGGGTTGTGGTATCATTACTGTACCCCATGGGGCAGTGACTCTGGCTCTATGCTTCTGAACGCCAAGGTATCAGACCTGATGCAAGTGCAAATGGTGTCAGAGTGCCGAGAACCCTTTCTGCTATGAAAGGACACATAAATCATGGTGGGCCCAAACTAGCAGACTAAGCAGCAGATTAGCAATGAACAAAAATGGTCCATTTTATAGAAAATGCTACAAATGCATGCCACACACAGCTGAAAATTTGTGAATACAATGAAAGGCATCTTGCGGGCCTCTTCACTGCCACCAAGCGGCAGTGTCTGATTGGGAGGTTGGGAATTTGGGCACTGGGCGATGGGCCTGTAGCTGAGGCCCAGTTGCGGGACAATATTTTTTCCCTCACCGTCAGTATACCCGGCTGCTAGAAACACCTCATACAAAGCAAGCTGCCGTAGCCTAGAAAGGTGTGTATTTAACACTGCCTGGCTGCCCTATTCTCATGCACAGAATTGCACAGAATGGCAATGGGCCCGCCTGGTCGAGTATGCCATGTGAGCCCTTTGCCTCCTCCGAATTGACTGGGGGCTGGAAGCCTATACATTCTCTATAAAGATGCCTGGAACTGCACTGTAATAAGTGGAGATGTGGAGGGATTGAAACGGGATAAGTTGGAATAAAGCAGCCCTGTGGGTCTGGTGCCCGGAGTGGTCTGCTATCAACTGGACATTTAGCAGTGCTTTTGGTCATCAAAGCGCCTTTTTGCAAGACACTGTCCAGTCGGCTTTCAAGCAGCCCACAGTGGTATAATGGGTGAGGCCAGGGGCTTATGGGGGTTGGGTCAAGTTAAAACCAGCAATAGATCCCTACCAACTCCTATATTCATGCTGTTGAAAGTATTAAACATGTATGAGGTTGATGTATATGTAAGGAATTTCGGGGGAGATTATTTGCATGCTTATGCAGTAGGCTGGATAGCTCAGCGAGTTAAATGCCCGCTGCTGACCCACGCAGCTATCGGTAGGCTGCAAATTCAAATCCCAAGAGGCCAAATCAACACCCTCGCTCTTTTGAAGGTCACAACATTGATACCACGTATCCTTTACAACGTTTACAAGTGGCAAAACAGTGGCACAAAGCGCCATATAATAACAAAGTGTAGATTTACGAAAAACATACCAGATATATCTATTCAGCAGCTTAAGAGCTGAACCGTAACTAGAATAAAGAAACCTTTCCTTGCTGGGGGAATGAAAATTATCAAATGCCAAGCAGACAAATATAGCCTATGAAGAAATGATGGGCAGTAAATAATGTATTTAAAACAGCAAGCCGTCAACGTTAGGGGGAAATGTGCCAGGAATGCAGCGCTTCTGCAGATTACATTGGATGCATTTGGCAAACGAGCAAAATGTTCCCCTTTTGCCAGAATAGCAGGGCTGATAATTATATTTTTGTCCTTTTGGGACGATGAGGTCTACCTCCTATCCCTTAGGACTGCAGTCTGGGCAGATAAGGACAGGATATTCATAAATAAAGCTGGTAATCTACTGCATTCACTCTCAAATTAGCAAAAACAACATGGACCACGCAGATGAGCAAGTGGGAATCTGCAAAAGGCGCTAAAATAGGATCCTGATCCTCGGTTTATGGTGATAGAGTTTTAAAGAGACAGCTCCTCAAACAGAATCCTAAAATCTCCCAAAATATTTCTCCATCCAGATTATATGATGCCCTCTATAATGATCTGAAAGTTAAACCTTGGAGTTATTTAGTAACTCTGGGGCAGCATGTGCCACCAAACATTATCCTTTTGTCCGCTCCTGCACAATTGGATAACACGCATTCTGTTTAACACAGGGCTCAGGGCCTCAGAATTTCTTATTAGTGTAAAACAGCAATGAAAACTTTAGAAAGTGATAAGTTTTCGTCATACCAACATTAAAATGATGAAAGGCTGAGCCTGCCATGCCAAGCTTTGAACCTGTGACCCGTGGGCCTATTGTACCATGAGCATTAACCCACTGAGCCATCTCTCCCCTACGTCGCCAATGTCTTCTTGATAATTTCTTCATAATTAAGTAATTGCTCGGTTTGATTAGTATATACCTTTCATGTGAGTAGGCAACCTGGGCTGGACACAGTACTACCCATGTGGACACAATAGTCCAGGCGCAGATTCCTGGGACAGAAAACTATGGACAGGCATGGCAACCTGACAAAGTTACACCAGAAGAGTTCTCACAGGAGAGGATGGACATGTCCAGGTGCAGTATATCAGACAGGCCACAATTCTTTAGACATGGCCTCCTGGACAGGTTACAAGACTTCAGATGTAGCCTCCTGGATCAATCAATCAATCAGTCAATCAACGGGTCTTGTAGAGCGCAACTTGTCACCCTGGGGGGGTCTTCAGACGCTGGTGGGTTACTGCAGGCCTCGGCTGAATGCTAATAATGGTCGAACAGCCAAGTCTTGAGCTGATTTCTGAAGTGCTTTAGAGAAGGGGAGGTGTGTAGGTTGAGGGGGAGGCCCTTCCAGGACTTGACGGTGAGGTGGGAGAAGGAGCGACCTCCGAAGAGGTCACGACAGATGCTGGGGATGTGGTCTAGGGACCACTCTGGGTCCACAGAGCCTATCCAAGGCATCTGCGACTGCTTAGAAAATGAAATATTATAAACAGATTGCTAAAGTGTGTAGAAGTAAACAAAATTGAAAATTGAACATTTTTAAAATGTTCTGTGAATGTGAAGGAATTGGAAATTGGAGCCTAAAATGGAAGTTGTAAATCCCAGATTGATTGGTGAGACAGTGCATGTGCACCAAACAGAATATAGAATGGACAATGTGTTTTCTTAATTGAATTTAGAAAAGGTCAAATCTTCCCTTTAAAATTATAATTGTTTTATATTTGTTTGTGAATTAAATAAAATATGTGATCATTTGTGTATTGCTTTGTGGTTCAAATCATCAAAATTGCTTAGCCTGTGGTCCCCAGCTTCTAGTAATTACCTATTGGGGGTTCCTGGATTTGGAAAATTATTTACTGGGGGACACCTCGGATTCTACTAATGAATAAATGGGCGTCCACAGAAGTCAAAAGGTTAAGAACCACCGATGTAGAATACCAATCCTCAGTTACAAGCTCACACCTCTGGTTTCTGCTATCAATTTTCAGGCGAGCCCCACAGACATAGTCCTGCTCCCTGTTCAGCACCTCATGGTCCTTCAGCAACAGAGGTGCATCTGTGCAGTGCTCTGGTGCTGCTTGGCGTAGGTTTGTATTATTTTAAGTACGTGAAATAAAATGATGTGTACACTCCTGATGCATAGTTTGGGTAGTAGTGCTAGAAGTGATGTGTCCAATTAGAAATGGAGAAGCGTGGGACATGCCTGAGACGGATGAGCCTGCACACTGCGTGACAGGAAGTGACAGTTCGGAAAGAAAAGTAGACGCAAATAATTGCATCGATTTTGCAATGATGGGTGAATGTAGGAAGCAAGGGGGCGATGTAGCTAGTTTTAGAAGTAGGGTGTTATGGAAAAGGGGAAAATAATACGTTAGTGTGGGTTTCTTACAATAACCATGAAAGGACAGCACATGTTTAGGAACAAATGGGATATCTTCTAACGTATTGAGCTTTGTTGAAGAACAAGTTGTACCAATTGATATATTTATTAGTAAATCTGTTGTGTATTAGCGTGAATAATACAGGGAGTGCAGAATTATTAGGCAAATGAGTATTTTGACCACATCATCCTCTTTATGCATGTTGTCTTACTCCAAGCTGTATAGGCTCGAAAGCCTACTACCAATTAAGCATATTAGGTGATGTGCATCTCTGTAATGAGAAGGGGTGTGGTCTAATGACATCAACACCCTATATCAGGTGTGCATAATTGTTGGACTTTTGCTTTTGCAGGGTCATCCCCAGACTTTTTTGCCTCCTGCCTCCTATATTTTTCTGACATGTTGCTGTTGGCTTTTCAACTCTGAGCACTTTACCACTGCTAACCAGTGCTAAAGTGCATATGCTCTCCTGTTTAAATTGTATGTAAGTGGTTTATCCATGATTGGCATATTTGATTTACTAGTAAGTCCCTAGTAAGGTGCACTAGAGGTGCCAGGGCCTGTAAATCAAATGCTACTAGTGGGCCTGCAGCACTGGTTGTGCCACCCACATAAGTAGCTCTGTAATCATGTCTCAGACCTGCCACTGCAGTGTCTGTATGTGTATTTTTACACTGTAAATTCGACTTGGCAAGTGTACCCACTTGCCAGGCCTAAACCTTCCCTTTCCTTACATGTAAGGCACCCCTAAGGTATGCCCTAGGTAGCCCCAAGGGCAGGGTGCAGTGTATGGATAAGGTAGGACATATAGTAATGTGGTTTATATGTCCTGACAGTGAAATACTGCCAATTTCGTTTTCACTGTTGCAAGGTCTGTCTCTCTCTCATAGGATAATATGGGGGCTACCTTTAAATATGATTAAAGTGTAGATTCCCCTAGAGAAGAGATGGACAGGTGGAGTTTGGGATCCCTGAACTCACAATTTAAAAATGCATCTTTTGGTAAAGTTGATTTTGAGATTGTGAGTTTGGAAATGCCACTTTTAGAAAGTGAGCATTTTCTTGCTTAAACCATTCTGTGACTCTGCCTTGTTTGTGGATTCCCTGTCTGGGTCAGTTGACAGTTGGGTTGTTTTTCACCTCACACCAGACAGTGACACAAAGGGAGCTGGGGTGTGATCTGCATTTCCTGATTAGCCATCTCTGCTAGGAGGGAGGGGTGGAGTGGTCACTCTCATCTGAAAGGACTGTGCCTGCCTCTGACAATGCTGTCTCCAGCCCCCTGGTGTGTGTCTGAGGCCTTGCCTGGGCAAGGCAGGATTTCACAAGAAGGTGTGAGTCCCCTTTGAAGGAAGGTGACTTCAAAGACTAAAATGGGTATAAGAAGGGCATCCAAACTTACAAACTTTAGAAACACTTCTGGAATCAAGGGGAACCTCTGCCTGGAGAAGAGCTGATCGCTGAGGAACAAGTGCTGCCCTGCCTGTGACTGTGCTTTGTGGAGCTTTCCTGCAGTGCTGCTTCTGCCAGAGTAAGAGGGCAAAGACTGGACTTTGTGTGCCTTCCATCTTGAAGAAGAAATCTCCAAGGGCTTGATGTAGAGCTTGCCTCCTGTTATTGAAGTCTCAGGGATAGCAAAGACTTCTTCCTGCCAGCACCTGGAGTCTCTGGAGAGACCCCTACTCTGCTCTGTGGTGCCCTTCCAGTTCCTGGGACCCTGAAAGGAGAGGCTGGCAGCCTAAGGACAAAAATACACGCACCGAGCGCCGTGCGGAGAAAAGATCGACGCGAATCCGATCGCGGCTGAGAAAACGACGCGACGCCGGTTCCGCAGCTGAGAAACGACGCCGCAGGAAACGCGACCGAAAAACCGACGCCCGGAACAGGAGAAACGACGCGCAGCATCGCTGACGGAGGCTGAGAGATCGCACCCTGCGCCGCGGGACTTTCGGATCGTCGTGTGGCTGGCTTTTTCAACGCGCACCGCCGTGCCGAGTTGTTTTCGACGCACACAGCCGTGCAGGGTTACTTTCGACGCACACCGCCCGTGCGGGGTTATTTTTGACGCAAACCAGGTACATTTTCACGCTAGCAGCGCTAGTGTGTTGTTACAACTACCTAAAGACTCTTTTTATTTTAAACCTTTAAAAAATCATAACTTGACTTGTGTATGTTGGATTTTTGTCGTTTTGGTCTTGTTTTGTCTAGATAAATATTTCCTATTTTTCTAAACTGGTGTTGTGTCATTTTGTAGTGTTTTCATTAAGTTACTGTGTGTGTTGGTACAAATACTTTACGCCCAGCACTCTGAGGTTAAGCCTACTGCTCTGCCAAGCTACCAAGGGGGTAAGCAGGGGTTAGCTGAGGGTGATTCTCTTTTATCCTAACTAGAGTGAGGGTCCTTGCTTGAACAGGGGGTAACCTGACTGTCAACCAAAGACCCCATTTCTAACATTGGTGACCAGCGGTCGGGATTTGGACTTGTATTTGTACTTGACATACAGTAATTGAGTGTACACTACTGTTTTTGATCTCAGACCACTACGTGACCACATACTACTTGTCTTGTGATTCTGCTTTTTGTTCTCTGATGTCCTCCTGGAAGTATTGATGATATTTTTGGACTTTGTTTTTTGGTTGTGAAGCCTTTGCAGAAATGGAAGTCAATTTCTGGCACCTATCTATGTATAAAAAGTGGCAGCTTAAAGCATTCTGCATGGAAAGGGGACTGGCTGTGAACAAGGAATCCAGAAGGGAGGATCTTGAGTCAGCCCTGTTTCAGGATGAATTGAAACGTTGTCAGGCAACACCACCAAATGAGTCTGAGGAGGATAACTACTCTGAGGAGGAGGACTACTCCAAAGAGGAGGGCAGTGGCCCTGAGGAGGGAACAGAAAGAGATGATAGGCTCCTAGCTCGAATCCGGAGTCTGGAAGAGCTTAAGAGGGCCGAGGAGAAGAGAGCCTTAGTCCTGGCAGAAAGGAGGAGGGACTTAGAGATTAAAAAAATGATTTATGCTTACGAGCTTAAATTGAAAGAGCTGGAAGTCATGAGGGCTGAGTCCAGCTGGAATGGTGGCAGCAACAATTGTATATCCAGTGATGCTGCAGAAGTGCACATGCCCAGAGAGGTGGTGCCCTACTTGAAGGAGGGAGTTAACACACGCCAGGAGGTTCAGGGGTATGAGGTAGCTCCAGTGATGCACAGGGTCCCTGAGGTGGATTGGGGAACTGGCATGGGGAGTCATATTCCTACTGGTGGGAGGGACACTCTACTGACTCTAGGTGAGAGTGACAGGGAGAGGGGTTCCCCCCAGGTAGAAGTCCTGGTTATGGAGTGTGAAAACATCCCAGAAGAGTGTGGGTTGAGTGTCAGGGACAGTCAGGTACTGTCTCACCAGTCTCAGGAGGGTGATGTGGGGTGCTTTTTCAAAGCAGAGTCACTGGATGGTTGGGTGAAGGGTACTTTGGTTAATTCATGTGAGGGGCTGAGTGATGTAATTGCTGGAGAGCATATGTCTAGTCCTTATTTTCCAGAGCTATGCCAACACCAGGTGGAGTGTGAGTTCTCTGACCCCAGGGAGCTTACAATGGAGGCAGACTGCTGGGTGAGTACCAGAGAGTCTGAAGAGGCATTTGGGGGTGCTCCTGAGAGGAGTGGTCTAGGTAGTTCCCAACCAGGTGAGGTAGGGAAGGATTGTAGTGTCCCAGGTAGGTCCCAGTGTAGTGGGATGGGTGAGGGACCCCATGTCCAGTCTCAGAGGAGAGGGAATGGGGATGGGTTGAGGCCCAAGGTGCCCGAGATCCGGTCCCAGGTCCTGGAGGGTTCCCTGCGGGAACACCAGGAGGGGAGCCTAGCCTGTACCATAGGGCCATCTGTTGAGGGAGACCCCACAGTGTCAGGAGAACTTGGGGGGGCGGCTGTAGCCAGCGTCCCACCAGTTCTGGTGTCTGGCAGTACCACTCCTAGTGAGGGGGTGCAGAAGTCCAGACAGAGGGTTGAGAGGGGGTTGCGGACCCCAGTGGAGAACCTGGAGGGTCAGGGGTCAGCTCTGAGAGCAGAGCCCCCCATGAATGACCTTGGTGAGACCATTTCTGGGCTGGGGGGAATCCAGACTCTGTCACATGGGCAGAGGTCAGGAGACCTGCGCCAGCCAGACTCTTGTGTGGCCCTTCGGGACAGTGTGTCCCTTGAGGGGGGTAAGTGTGCCCCCCTGGAAGTCCTGGTGTGCCAGGCAATGGTTCAACCGCAGGGTGGTGACTCTGGGTTGAATAATCAGGTTCAGGGGGTAAACTCTGACCTGATGGGGGGTAAGTGTGCTCCCAAGGAAGTCCTGGTGTGCCAGGCAGTGGTTCAACCGCAGGGTGGTGACCCTGGGTTGGATGACCAGGTTCAGAGGGTAAACTCTGACCTGGTAGGGGGTAGGTATGCCCCCCAGGAAGTCCTGGTTTGCCAGGCAGTGATCCAGTCTGTGGGTACAGGCCCTGGATTGGGAGGCCAGGTTAAGGGTGTCCCCCCTGACCTGGAGGAAGGGGCTACTGCTAACAGTGCCCCTACCATGTTGTCTTCTGGGGGGGCCGCTCCTAGTTGGGTGGTTCAGGACCCCAGAAGGGAGGGCAGGGGGAGGGAAGCCTCACCCCTGGCCCTGGTCCAACCTGAAGGTACAGACCCCAGGTTGGAGGATCAGTTGCAGGTTAACATCCCTGCACTGATGGAAGAATTGTGCAGGACTGCTTCTACAAGCACCCTGACAGTTTTTGACTCTGGGGGTGCCGCTTCTGCAGGGAGGGTACAGAGCCCCAGAGGGGAGGACCAGGGTCAGGTTGTCATCCCTGACCTGGTGGAAGAGAGAGTGGTCAAAGGGTGCCAGGCACCTGGGGCTACCACCCCCCACTCTCCACAGTCACAGTGGTTAGAGAGGCCTGAGGTCGGGCTCTCATCCCTGACAGTTGTCTGGGGCCACTGTGGCTTGCTGTCCTGGTGGACAGAGTTGCCCCTGGGGGGGGAAGGACGAGAGTCACACCCCAGGGGTGGAGTGGGCAACACCATTGTGTTGGCCCTGGTGGTACTATCTGCCCATTGCAATACATCTGTGAGCAAAGTAAAGTTAGGTGTTGCACAGATGGTGTCTGTAGATGTGGAGAAGGGTTCCCCATGGGTTAGCTTAGTGGGCCCTGAGAGTATGGACAGAGGGATCCAACTGGAGTCAGGAAGGCGTAGAACTGGAGCATGCCCCTGCTGTTGTGGGCCTGGGTCCCTGTTCTATCGCCCCAATCAGGGAAGTACATCAAGGTATTGATTGTTCTCCCCTGGCTTTAGGCTGGTAGGGGGTCGTGTTGGACTTTTGCTTTTGCAGGGTCATCCCCAGACTTTTTTGCCTCCTGCCTCCTATATTTTTCTGACATGTTGCTGTTGGCTTTTCAACTCTGAGCACTTTACCACTGCTAACCAGTGCTAAAGTGCATATGCTCTCCTGTTTAAATTGTATGTAAGTGGTTTATCCATGATTGGCATATTTGATTTACTAGTAAGTCCCTAGTAAGGTGCACTAGAGGTGCCAGGGCCTGTAAATCAAATGCTACTAGTGGGCCTGCAGCACTGGTTGTGCCACCCACATAAGTAGCTCTGTAATCATGTCTCAGACCTGCCACTGCAGTGTCTGTATGTGTATTTTTACACTGTAAATTCGACTTGGCAAGTGTACCCACTTGCCAGGCCTAAACCTTCCCTTTCCTTACATGTAAGGCACCCCTAAGGTATGCCCTAGGTAGCCCCAAGGGCAGGGTGCAGTGTATGGATAAGGTAGGACATATAGTAATGTGGTTTATATGTCCTGACAGTGAAATACTGCCAATTTCGTTTTCACTGTTGCAAGGTCTGTCTCTCTCTCATAGGATAATATGGGGGCTACCTTTAAATATGATTAAAGTGTAGATTCCCCTAGAGAAGAGATGGACAGGTGGAGTTTGGGATCCCTGAACTCACAATTTAAAAATGCATCTTTTGGTAAAGTTGATTTTGAGATTGTGAGTTTGGAAATGCCACTTTTAGAAAGTGAGCATTTTCTTGCTTAAACCATTCTGTGACTCTGCCTTGTTTGTGGATTCCCTGTCTGGGTCAGTTGACAGTTGGGTTGTTTTTCACCTCACACCAGACAGTGACACAAAGGGAGCTGGGGTGTGATCTGCATTTCCTGATTAGCCATCTCTGCTAGGAGGGAGGGGTGGAGTGGTCACTCTCATCTGAAAGGACTGTGCCTGCCTCTGACAATGCTGTCTCCAGCCCCCTGGTGTGTGTCTGAGGCCTTGCCTGGGCAAGGCAGGATTTCACAAGAAGGTGTGAGTCCCCTTTGAAGGAAGGTGACTTCAAAGACTAAAATGGGTATAAGAAGGGCATCCAAACTTACAAACTTTAGAAACACTTCTGGAATCAAGGGGAACCTCTGCCTGGAGAAGAGCTGATCGCTGAGGAACAAGTGCTGCCCTGCCTGTGACTGTGCTTTGTGGAGCTTTCCTGCAGTGCTGCTTCTGCCAGAGTAAGAGGGCAAAGACTGGACTTTGTGTGCCTTCCATCTTGAAGAAGAAATCTCCAAGGGCTTGATGTAGAGCTTGCCTCCTGTTATTGAAGTCTCAGGGATAGCAAAGACTTCTTCCTGCCAGCACCTGGAGTCTCTGGAGAGACCCCTACTCTGCTCTGTGGTGCCCTTCCAGTTCCTGGGACCCTGAAAGGAGAGGCTGGCAGCCTAAGGACAAAAATACACGCACCGAGCGCCGTGCGGAGAAAAGATCGACGCGAATCCGATCGCGGCTGAGAAAACGACGCGACGCCGGTTCCGCAGCTGAGAAACGACGCCGCAGGAAACGCGACCGAAAAACCGACGCCCGGAACAGGAGAAACGACGCGCAGCATCGCTGACGGAGGCTGAGAGATCGCACCCTGCGCCGCGGGACTTTCGGATCGTCGTGTGGCTGGCTTTTTCAACGCGCACCGCCGTGCCGAGTTGTTTTCGACGCACACAGCCGTGCAGGGTTACTTTCGACGCACACCGCCCGTGCGGGGTTATTTTTGACGCAAACCAGGTACATTTTCACGCTAGCAGCGCTAGTGTGTTGTTACAACTACCTAAAGACTCTTTTTATTTTAAACCTTTAAAAAATCATAACTTGACTTGTGTATGTTGGATTTTTGTCGTTTTGGTCTTGTTTTGTCTAGATAAATATTTCCTATTTTTCTAAACTGGTGTTGTGTCATTTTGTAGTGTTTTCATTAAGTTACTGTGTGTGTTGGTACAAATACTTTACGCCCAGCACTCTGAGGTTAAGCCTACTGCTCTGCCAAGCTACCAAGGGGGTAAGCAGGGGTTAGCTGAGGGTGATTCTCTTTTATCCTAACTAGAGTGAGGGTCCTTGCTTGAACAGGGGGTAACCTGACTGTCAACCAAAGACCCCATTTCTAACAATAATTATTAGGCAACTTCCTTTCCTTTGGCAAAATGGGTCAAAAGAAGGACTTGACAGGCTCAGAAAAGTCAAAAATAGTGAGATATCTTGCAGAGGGATGCAGCACTCTTAAAATTGCAAAGCTTCTGAAGCGTGATCATCGAACAATCAAGCGTTTCATTCAAAATAGTCAACAGGGTCGCAAGAAGCGTGTGGAAAAACCAAGGCGCAAAATAACTGCCCATGAACTGAGAAAAGTCAAGCGTGCAGCTGCCACGATGCCACTTGCCACCAGTTTGGCCATATTTCAGAGCTGCAACATCACTGGAGTGCCCAAAAGCACAAGGTGTGCAGTACTCAGAGACATGGCCAAGGTAAGAAAGGCTGAAAGACGACCACCACTGAACAAGACACACAAGCTGAAACGTCAAGACTGGGCCAATAAATATCTCAAGACTGATTTTTCTAAGGTTTTATGGACTGATGAAATGAGAGTGAGTCTTGATGGGCCAGATGGATGGGCCCGTGGCTGGATTGGTAAAGGGCAGAGAGCTCCAGTCCGACTCAGACGCCAGCAAGGTGGAGGTGGAGTACTGGTTTGGGCTGGTATCATCAAAGATGAGCTTGTGGGGCCTTTTCGGGTTGAGGATGGAGTCAAGCTCAACTCCCAGTCCTACTGCCAGTTCCTGGAAGACACCTTCTTCAAGCAGTGGTACAGGAAGAAGTCTGCATCCTTCAAGAAAAACATGATTTTCATGCAGGACAATGCTCCATCACACGCGTCCAAGTACTCCACAGCGTGGCTGGCAAGAAAGGGTATAAAAGAAGGAAATCTAATGACATGGCCTCCTTGTTCACCTGATCTGAACCCCATTGAGAACCTGTGGTCCATCATCAAATGTGAGATTTACAAGGAGGGAAAACAGTACACCTCTCTGAACAGTGTCTGGGAGGCTGTGGTTGCTGCTGCACGCAATGTTGATGGTGAACAGATCAAAACACTGACAGAATCCATGGATGGCAGGCTTTTGAGTGTCCTTGCAAAGAAAGGTGGCTATATTGGTCACTGATTTGTTTTTGTTTTGTTTTTGAATGTCAGAAATTTATATTTGTGAATGTTGAGATGTTATATTGGTTTCACTGGTAATAATAAATAATTGAAATGGGTATATATTTGTTTTTTGTTAAGTTGCCTAATAATTATGCACAGTAATAGTCACCTGCACACACAGATATCCCCCTAACATAGCTAAAACTAAAAACAAACTAAAAACTACTTCCAAAAATATTCAGCTTTGATATTAATGAGTTTTTTGGGTTCATTGAGAACATGGTTGTTGTTCAATAATAAAATTAATCCTCAAAAATACAACTTGCCTAATAATTCTGCACTCCCTGTATAGTTATTTAATCAAACCTGTTCTCACCCTCCTACCGAGGACCCGGGAGGTGGGATGAGTGAGCAGCAGCAAGGTGAGAAAGCGGTATATGCAGAGGGCTCTCTGGGCACTTTAGTCAGCCTCTGTACCATTTAACGATTGAGTAACCAGCTGAAGTAGTGGTCGCCTTACTACTTGCTTTGTGCATGTTTTCTGGTGGCTAGGGTAGTTAGAATGCTGGAACTGGCTGCCATACAGCAGAAATCAGTAGAGACTAAAAGCTGAGTGGAACATGAAAGCAAAGCCAGCTGAAGTTGTCTTTATCCAAAGATAAGGGAGAAAACTGGATCCCTCCCCAGACAGCCATGTTGGTATTGCACGGTGTGTTTCTTGGACTAATTGTATGATTTTTAACTGCACACTAAATGCCTGATTTCCCATAGAATATAACTGACCAAAGTTTTAGTCGTATTACTCTGGTGCAAAGCAGTGCTAATTGTTGCCACCTTATTGAGTCTATACTGTGATCTTGGCAATATGAATATCTACAAAGTTTACTTCTGTACAGTTATAACAAGATGCTTATGTATTGTCTATAAGAATTTATTTAGATGCTTATGTATTGTCTATAAGAATTTACTGGCCACTGTGCCCAAATCTAGAAGGTACTCCTCGGTTCAAATGACCAGGAAGAATGTGGCAACAGGTACTGACCCACTGTTGACCAACTACCAACAGACTGAATACTCACTTTTTTCTGAGTACACTGCACCAGTCACAAATCCAGTTACAAAACTCCATTTAATGCTAATTCTCCTTCTCCCCAGTCACGGTTGTATCTCATACATCAGGTCAAGTATATAAAGTCGAAATGCCCAACTATCGTAAACTTTACTACACTGTGTTGCGCGTGGACTTCTGAGTGGACCAATGCAAAGCTAACCCCACCTGTACCATTGACAAATTCCTGCATTATCCTTGATTATACCTTTCCTTATATACTGAATAAAGATAGAGGTGAAACAGGCAAACAAAGATCAGCAAGATGCAACTCTGATTAAAAAAAATGTTCAAGCTGTTTTTGATCTATCCACTTCACTTTGTCTGGTTGATCTATTCTGAGTACTCTCTCCTGACCAACAATTTGTTGCTTATAGTACTGTGCGTTCACTCGAATGAATTCTGAGCTCCACACTTGCACATTTGGAATGCTTGTGGGCAATTCAGATCATGCTTCAACAGTATTACTGGAAATCTTACAAGTCCTAGCGAGCAGTAATGCAATGATATAGCTGCCCAAAAGCGTCACTCCTCCATTCTTCCCTGGCTGTGAAGCCCTGTCTGTGCCTCGCGGAAGAACCTTTGAGAAAACACAACCTTTCTTAATTCAGTCCTCTGTCTATCATGATGCACTTCAGATGACTGATAGCAAAGAGGAATGCTGAAGTGTTTTTTTTTTTTTTTTTTTAACATCTATGAAGAAATCCACCAATTGTCAAGGAAGCGAGGACAACTCTTAGCATGCATTCCCGAGCATCTTGACATACTCTAAGTGTCTTTGGGACACCTAAAAACAGCCATAACTTCGACAAGGAAACCCTGTAGACATAAAGCTAAGCAACTGATGAACAACGTAGTTTATTCTTTCTGGAGTTTATTTAATGAGCTCCTATCAAGTCCATTGAAAAGTGAAAGCCCCACAACTGTTGAGACTGCAGTCAATTCTTCGACTTGTGTATCTAATTTTTGCCTGGAGGAAAAAGGTTACTCATTTAATGCAAGTTCATGGCGAAGGGAACAAGGAAAAGAAAAAAAATTAGTAGTGGTACAAGAAAGGGAACTCTTAGACCCAAATCCAAGCCCCATACTGCCAGCTGCAAAGTCAACAGTTCTCGTCCTTCAGTTGCGGAGTCCCAGTGTTTGCCATCTTCTTTACCTAGGACCCCCAAGCCCTCAGTCCTTCTGTTAATCCTCCTGTTCCTTCTGTCTTTACAGCCTCCACGAGGACCCTAGATCTCATGTTTATTTGCAGCTTTGTGGTTGATCTGACTTCTTCATCTAGACTCTCTTGATTTCTTTTCAGATGAAACTCGTTATTGTCCCTTGAACAGGTCGCACTTGCTGAATGTTTTTTATGTAATGCTTTGCCCGTGCTCGGTTAAGTCTATTGATACAGCACTGATGAGGATCAGTTGTCTTAACAATGGCAACTGTGTTCTGCCTAGATCACATGAAGAGCTAAATTCTTACAGTGTATATTTTGTTTATTATAAACAACGCAAATGAACTGCGTGTAATTGACCTAGATTTCATTCCCTGTTCGTGCCTTACTGCAAATACCAAACTTTATAAACCGATGAAGAACCTCATCAAAGTACTTGGATTGGAGCCCAACACCTTGTGAACTCTGTTTTCTCTCTCAGCGTTCCAAATGTTGCCCTACAAATAGTCATTACGAAAGATAGTGACAAAAAGGTGATCAATGAGGTGCTAAGTAACTTTAAAGAAGAATCCTTGGCACCCTTGGTAGCCTTGTTCCTGCACTTGGCTCCAAGCTGTACTGGGTTACTGCCACAAGAGTGGGTCAACTTCAAATCTGTCCTCTCCGATGCTCACGCGGGCTTTAGAAAGGGTAGTGACATATAAAGGCATTGCGACTTTATATGATCTGAGGGAAATACAGCCTTTGAACAGGTATTTCCTTGAGATTGACTTCGAGAGATTTAAAATTCATATTTGATTAGGTTATTAGGAACCAATTTTGGCTCTCATTGAATCGTTTAGGGCTTGAGTGATATGTGATTAATGCTATTTGGGCCCTGTTCCCTGATACAATTGCTAGAGTGTGGTTTGGACCAGATGGGTAGTGGAGTGAGAATTTCCTATCCTGTTGGAAAGGTTGTGTTCTGGCTCTCCTACGTTTTTAGCTGTTTCTCGATGATGTTAAAAAGTATCTGAAAAGGTTGAATTTCAACACTCTCAACACTGCCTAAATGCGTTAGCAAGCTTGACTACACTGGTATTTATCTTGAGTCCAAGTCAAGCAAAGAGAGGAGGCTGCCCACATACTAAAATATTCTCACTGAGCAGTTTTCAGATACAAGCAATTTATAGTCAAGCATTCAGCCTAATCTTACAAGTCCGAAGGCACTAGCAGCAGCCATCTGTGGAGCTGGCATTCAGGGCTCTACTGATCTCGGAGAGCTGCAGAAAATTGACAACAGTTTATTAAGGCCACTCCTTTGACTGGGACCTGGCTGTCCCCTTGCCTTTTCATGGATGGAGCTTGCAACTTATCCTGTAGCTGAGATCTTCACTCTCCATCCTGTAATATATTGGCATTGGGGTGTCTGTCTTTGCAGGATCCAAGAGGTATCTTCTTACAAAGATGCAGTCTCCAGATGGTGGATGGCTGATACCAGCTGCACACTTAGGGAATTAAGGTTTGTTCATCTTTGTGACAATCCTTTACTAACTAAAGCTGTAACTGGTGATCAAATGAAGTAGTAGTATTGACTGTCCAGAAATCTACAACACACGACCTGGGTATCGGAGACAACCTTCAGGTATGAATACATGAGTATTGAAGTTACTCATGTACTCACGGGTTTCAGTAGAGTAGTTTTTAGTATTGCTAAAGTTACTCTTGTAACAAAGAGACAAACCTATGAACAGGAAGTAGACATATCAGATTGTACAGTATTCATTTCCTCTTATTAATATACATTTATCACATTTAGCTAGGTATTGGCTGTCCTAAACGTCTCACATGTATATAGTAGACTTATGTTCTACAACCTGGCCATGCCTATGAACATCACCACCACAGCATTTGAGTTTGTCTGCAGCCGTTTCTGAGTGCAGTGACCTCAAAGGTATAGTAGTAGCAAACACAGCACCTTCCAAGCATCCTTTGTCAAAATTCTAGCTCAGGTTCCTGGGAAACTCCTAGAGCAGTAGTTGAGGAGGCCTAATGAGGTCTTCTTTCTGCCAGTGTCTGCTGTTGGTGACCAAGCTGTGTAAGACAGGTACCACAACGGCCACCACAAGGGATGCATCATAGTTACTTTTCCGTATCAGATATTTCCTGAGTGCAAGAGAAGGAAAAACACACAGATCGGACGATGGAGGAAATGAAAAGACAACAAAACGGTATCAAACAAAGTAGGAACCTGTGATAAAAGAGGACAGCGATTGTCTGGTAGTGGAATAAAGACTGCTGGCCTGGATATTTGGCGTGCCCTTTATTGCTACATCTTCCGGCTTTTGAGCAGAGCTTTGGGTACCGCCACTCTCTCTTAAACAAATCAAGCGCTGAAGCCAGTGATCCTCCTGAATCATGTGCAGACAGAAGTCAACATGTTTCCAACGAGGGGAAAACTTAGGAGAACAAAATATTTCCTAATATGGAGGAAAATCAGGCAGCCGCCCTCCTATCGTGCTGCCCTTGGTCAGCTCTGCGTCTCTTAACGCGTGCCTCGGTGCAGATTTCCACCAGGCTGTGCTGGAGCCGCCAAGGTGCAGATTAATGGTCTACCCAGCTTTACCAGTTAGCCAGATTGTGTGACAAAACCACCAGTGGTGTAGCAAAGGGACCTTCAAGCCCCCGCGGTGAAGGGGCCGAGCTCCAAGGGGGCCTCTCAGAACAGGACCCTGTGCACGGGCGGAAGGCCCTTGTCTGGGCCCACGGGGGAGGGGACCCTCTCAAGATACTTGGCAGCCCCTCCCCCCCCCCCTCAAGTTTCGTTACTGCTTCATTTGCCAAAAATGAGAATGCTTAGAAACTTGAAAAGCATATAATCTCTCTCACGCACACCCTCTCTCCTTGAGCTCACGCGCTTTCTTTCTTGATCTCCATGCAAAATAAACCCGGCCATCCTTCGATATGCAGCCCTCACATCTCCGAGGTCTCCACGAATCATGCAGTGCGTGATAAAAAAGAGTGACAGTTTCAATTTATGGTGAAATTAGAACAGAGGGTGATTCAGCGCGTATAATATATTTTAATTTGATTCATTACTGCTTGTCCGTCATGTTCAATCTTCCGTTCTTTTTCCAAGCCTCAGAATCATAAACCAGAAACGAGAAGAAACTTCAGAATCCTTAGAAATCCGCGAAACTCTCGCCAGGGGCGGAGACGACACATCGCTCTGCAAAATATGCTTTTTGAAGCCCGTTGATGTGGTTTTCATATACTGGATTCTGTTTTACCAATCTTCACTAACACCACCCAGCAGAGTTGCTGCAGCAGCTTTTCTAATCCTCGTACAGATTGCCAGCACTTAATTTGAGCCGGTGGGGCCCACCGGCACTCATTTAAGACATTGATCGAGACAAGAGAGGGTAAAACACACAAACCCTAAAGACGGAGGAAGAGAGAGATGACATCGTCAAAAGGGGGAAAGCAGGACCCTGGAAGCGAGAGATGACGGAGCAGGGGGTGTTCGGTAGTGAATGAAAAGGACGGAAGTGTATTTAAAACTGCGCAGCCTTGATGTTAGGCACAGCAACTTTTAACACCAGAGCCGTGGCCTTCTAGGCAGAGGTTTGGGCCCCGACACTCATCCTTGTACAAATTAAGCACTGCCAGTTACGGGAAAGGTGGCAGTGGTGTGCTCTTCCACACACAAGTGCATGCTCAGCAGCAGTGCACGCAAGGGGGACAGTCCCGGTCAAATGTCCCGGTTTTTGAGACAAAGGTCAAATTATTACATAAATGTCATGGTTTTTTGGACAAAGGTCAGATTATCTAGGGACGCATAAATTAAAGGTATGCTTTCCTTTAACAGACGCCTACAAAGTATGCATTAATTAAGTTATTTATCTGTTACTGTCACATAACACAGTCCCCTGTCTGCTCCCAGCAGAGATAGGAGTAGGGGGCAGAGAGAGTGGGTGGGGGCGGGTTGAAGGTGCAGGATGGGAGGTCAAGCCATAGCTAATTTCATATGTATAGTCTTGTAAATGTGTGTGTGTGTTTATAGCTATATATATATATATATATATATATATATATATATATATATATATAACTATAAACACACACATATATAGGCACACATTCACAAAGCTACGCAAAAAAACGGGACAGGCCAGATATAAAAGTGAGTGTAAAGTCGTTAGTCCTTCTTTTATGTCTGACCTGTCGCGGTTTTTGCTCCTCAAAAGCTGCACACCCTAGTGCACGCTTCTCTCAGCAGCAACGGTTTAGACAAGAACCGTGCAAGCTTCCCTTAGCACAGAACACATGCAGCTGGGCGACAGTAGTGTAATATTCTGATGGATACATCTTCCTGCATATTACTTACAGAATAAATTAGTAGCCCAGGCTCCCCACTGCTGCCACGTGTTGCCGAGCGGCTCCCGCTGCAGCTCCATTTCCGGACATGACGACACTGGAGAATATCAGACGCCAGCAGGTACCTTTTTGCACACCTTATCGATGTGCGTCCAGAGCTCTTTTAGTGCTTCGTTGATGAAATTTCTCATCACTTCAAGTGATTCAGTCATTTATCTCCTCCAAAACTTTTAGGTTTCGGCCCATGTCACAGATGCGCTAATAAGATGTTCATTTCGAATCCACTTAACAACTGCAGGCGGTGCTTGAACATTATATGATGACACGGTCTGCAGTTCTTGTGCTTGTGTAGGCCATTGAGAAGCATGAGGCCATCTTATTTTAGATGTGTAAGACTGTAGGGAGAAGCCAAGCAATCTCCTTAACCCCCACGGAAGCCACATACAAAGGGGTTGATCTCTGAAAATATCTTTCCAAAAAAAGACAAAAAAGCACCACATGAAGGAGGAATCCTCTTCTTCCTTGAAGAAACTGCCCCACTTCAGGAGTCGGTCAAAGTCTCAGTACTGTCCTTTGGTGCTGAATTCTTCCTCATCGTTGGAGTAGATCCCAATTCTGACACAGATAGATGAGACCACATTTTTGGGTCCAGTAGCCGACCACTATGCAAGTCGAAGTCTTCCAGCTTGCTATGCTGGACCTCCTTAGGGCTTCTCCTGTACCCTCGGGACCTCTTCCCCATGGATATCATGGTACTGCGGACTTGGCTTCTCTCGGCTCCCGTAAACCCTACACCTCCCAATGATACACCTCTAGAGGCTCTGACACTGAAAAAGAGAAGTTGCAGGGGGCTATGGTGATGTTCTCTGTACGATTGTGGCTTCCCTCAATATTAATCCAGGTAGAACAGACTATGAACCAACTGTTGAAACCATCAACATCAGAAAACTATCTGTCTGGGCAATGGAAAAATGGAAGAGGAACTTCTAGATATCCCCTTGGCAGAGCGCCTCCCTAGGGTTAAGAGATTCACCTGGATGACGGGGATTTTAAGCTCTAAATGTGAAGCTTTCTCAGTGCTTGAAAAAGATGACAGTGGGTGATGATTCAGAGGCCAGTAATCTCCTTCCCAGTTATAACACTGATACTGTCTTATATCTGGATCCACAAAATGTGAGAGGCTAGGACAGTTCACCAGAAGTGGGCATCGCTAACCCTCCTGGCCCAAGTTCAGTTGGAGCTTCGAAATAACCTTGTCCTCTGTGGAGGCAAAGTCTAACATTTTAACGTAGATTGTGCTGGCCTCCTCTTCAGTGGTGGATCCCCTGCGTCTTTTCAATGAGGCCCTCATGTATCTTGTGCCTGGCAGAAACCTCTTTCTTACCCACCAGTTCACAGACAGCCAGCACTTGTTGTCCTCTCACCCATCACTGAAAAGCCTGGTTCTAGAAATATTCTTTTTGAAGCAGAACCCGAATGCCGCCCCAACTCCTGATAGACAATCAAAGTAACCTGTTCTGTAGGCCACAAAGTCTTTGATTCTGACTTTCATGCTGCTAATGTCTCCTGGGCTGATATCTCCATGTCTTGAGGGAATTGATGATACTTGGTGTGGTCAGCTTGTGGGACCACGTGAAAAAGCTGCTTTCAGATGAACGATGAATTGAATATATCCAAACGGATTTTGAATTGCAGCGTGGATTTCATGGACACTGTTGCTCATTCCATGTGCGTGAGCATTGCTGCGCCAGAATGCTTGGAAGAGTCCTCTGACTTTTGAAGAGTTGATGCCACACTGACATTTGATGGGAAGCAGCTGTTTGTAGAGAACTGACTCCTCCTGTAGCAGTTTAGAAAGAGTGAAGCTGCAGTTTGCAGACTGGGCCTGATCACTCTGGTGCATCACTTCCAACAACAAAATACAGAGTTTTGTAGCTAATCCAGGGCAGTACTAACCTGACTGAAATAACTTTCTCAGCTTTTTCAGGCACCTCAGCATTAAGACTGCTTCTTTCTGGTCGGTAGTTTGCTCTAGAGGACAAAATAAACAGTGTCACCAGCAAATGTAGTCTCCTCCAATCAATCAATCCATATTTGTAGAGAACTGCTTATCACCCATGAGGGTGTCCAGACGCTGTGCTGCAGGATCCTTTCTAAGAGCAAGGTCTTGAGTCTCTTTCTGAAGTGGGTCAGCGTGGGTGAGGTTCAGCGGTGGAGGGGAAGTGTGTTCCAGTACTTGGTGGCAAGGAGGGAGAAGAAGCTCCCCCAGTGCAGCAGCGGCGGTGGCATGGTAGTTGGGTGAGGTAAGCAGAGCTGAGTTACTGGGTTGTAGGTAAAAATTCAGGCGATGGTTCATGTAGGTGGGTCCTTGGTCATGGAGGGCTTTGTAGGCGTGGGTCAGGTGTTTTAATTGGCATCTTTCCTGGTTGGGGTTGGAGTGGAGGTCACTCAGATGCTGAGTGATGTGGGTCCTTTTTGGAAGGTTGAGGGCCAGTCTGGCTGCTGCATTCCGGATCGTCTGGCGTCTCCTAATGATTTCGGTGGTGATGCCTGCATAGAGTGGTTTGCCGTAATCCAGTCAGCTGGTGATGAGGGCCTGCGCCTTGAGACCCTACGAGTGATTAGCTGCACTTTAGAAATCACTGATTGATTGATTACTTCACCATTTTCCTGGTGCTGGAGGGCAGCCACATGAAGACTTTGCGGAGCATACGGAAGGTGTGTAAGCAGGATGAGGAGACAGTGTGGACCTGACATTTGATTGAGAGTTCACTGTCCAGGATGATGCCGAGGTTGCAGGAGTGGTCTTTTGCGGGGTGGGGGGTCCTAGTTCCGATAACCAGCAGGAGTCGTTAAAGAGGGAGGTGTGTCTGCCAAAGATCAGAACTTCCGTTTTTTCTGTGTTGAGCTTCAGGCAGTTGTTCAGCGGTGGAGGGGAAGTGTGTTCCAGTACTTGGTGGCAAGGAGGGAGAAGAAGCTCCCCCAGTGCAGCAGCAGCGGCGGTGGCATGGTAGTTGGGTGAGGTAAGCAGTGCTGAGTTACTGGGAGGTAGGTAAAAATTCAGGCGATGGTTCATGTAGGCGGGTCCTTGGTCATGGAGGGCTTTGTAGGCGTGGGTCAGGTGCTTTAATTGGCATCTTTCCTGGTTGGGGAGGTAGTGGAGGTCACTCAGATGCTGAGTGATGTGGGTCCTTTTTGGAAGGTTGAGGAGCAGTCTGGCTGCTGCATTCCAGATCGTCTGGAGTCTCCTAATGATTTCGGTGGTGATGCCTGCATAGAGTGGTTTGCCGTAATCCAGTCAGCTGGTGATGAGGGCCAGCGCCTTGAGACCCTACGGGTGATTAGCTGCACTTTAGAAATCACTGATTGATTGATTACTTCACCATTTTCCTGGTGCTGGAGGGCAGCCACTTGAAGACTTTGCGGAGCATACGGAAGGTGTGTAAGCAGGATGAGGAGACAGTGTGGACCTGACATTTGATTGAGAGTTCACTGTCCAGGATGATGCCGAGGTTGCAGGAGTGGTCTTTTGGGGGGTGAGGGGTCCTAGTTCCGATAACCAGCAGGAGTCGTTCCAGAGGGAGGTGTGTCTGCCAAAGATCAGAACTTCCGTTTTTTCTGTGTTGAGCTTCAGGCAGTTGTTCAGCGGTGGAGGGGAAGTGTGTTCCAGTACTTGGTGGCAAGGAGGGAGAAGAAGCTCCCCCAGTGCAGCAGCGGCGGTGGCATGGTAGTTGGGTGAGGTAAGCAGAGCTGAGTTACTGGGAGGTAGGTAAAAATTCAGGCGATGGTTCATGTAGGCGGGTCCTTGGTCATGGAGGGCTTTGTAGGCGTGGGTCAGGTGCTTTAATTGGCATCTTTCCTGGTTGGGGAGGTAGTGGAGGTCACTCAGATGCTGAGTGATGTGGGTCCTTTTTGGAAGGTTGAGGACCAGTCTGGCTGCTGCATTCCGGATCGTCTGGAGTCTCCTAATGATTTCGGTGGTGATGCCTGCATAGAGTGGTTTGCCGTAATCCAGTCAGCTGGTGATGAGGGCCAGCGCCTTGAGACCCTACGGGTGATTAGCTGCACTTTAGAAATCACTGATTGATTGATTACTTCACCATTTTCCTGGTGCTGGAGGGCAGCCACTTGAAGACTTTGCGGAGCATACGGAAGGTGTGTAAGCAGGATGAGGAGACAGTGTGGACCTGACATTTGATTGAGAGTTCACTGTCCAGGATGATGCCGAGGTTGCAGGAGTGGTCTTTTGGGGGGTGAGGGGTCCTAGTTCCGATAACCAGCAGGAGTCGTTCCAGAGGGAGGTGTGTCTGCCAAAGATCAGAACTTCCGTTTTTTCTGTGTTGAGCTTCAGGCAGTTGTTCAGCGGTGGAGGGGAAGTGTGTTCCAGTACTTGGTGGCAAGGAGGGAGAAGAAGCTCCCCCAGTGCAGCAGCGGCGGTGGCATGGTAGTTGGGTGAGGTAAGCAGAGCTGAGTTACTGGGAGGTAGGTAAAAATTCAGGCGATGGTTCATGTAGGCGGGTCCTTGGTCATGGAGGGCTTTGTAGGCGTGGGTCAGGTGCTTTAATTGGCATCTTTCCTGGTTGGGGAGGTAGTGGAGGTCACTCAGATGCTGAGTGATGTGGGTCCTTTTTGGAAGGTTGAGGACCAGTCTGGCTGCTGCATTCCGGATCGTCTGGAGTCTCCTAATGATTTCGGTGGTGATGCCTGCATAGAGTGGTTTGCCGTAATCCAGTCAGCTGGTGATGAGGGCCTGCGCCTTGAGACCCTACGGGTGATTAGCTGCACTTTAGAAATCACTGATTGATTGATTACTTCACCATTTTCCTGGTGCTGGAGGGCAGCCACTTGAAGACTTTGCGGAGCATACGGAAGGTGTGTAAGCAGGATGAGGAGACAGTGTGGACCTGACATTTGATTGAGAGTTCACTGTCCAGGATGATGCCGAGGTTGCAGGAGTGGTCTTTTGGGGGGTGGGGGGTCCTAGTTCCGATAACCAGCAGGAGTCATTCCAGAGGAAGGTGTGTCTGCCGAAGATCAGAACTTCCGTTTTTTCTGTTTTGAGCTTCAGGCAGTTGTTCATCCATGCTGAGACATTCTTCATTCAGTTGTGTAAGTTGGTCTTCGTCATGATGGGGGTCTGCTGCGAGCAAGAAGACGAGCTGTGTGTCTGTCTAAGAGACTATATTGATGTTGTGGGCTCTGATGATGTCTATGAGTGGTGTCATATAGATGTTGAAGGGGGTTGGATGGAGGAATGAGCCTTGAGGGACACCACAGATGGTATCTCAGGTTGAGAGATGAAGGGAGGGAGCCAGATTCTCTGGGTGCGCCCCGCGAGGAAGGAGGCAATCCACTTGAGTGCGCAGTTTGTGATTGTGATCTGGTGTAGCCTCTCGCTGAGTGTGTGGTGAGAGATGGTGTTGAAGGCTGCAGATAGGTCGAGTAGGATGAGGGCGGCTGATTCTCCTCAATCGAGTAGGGTGCAGATGTCATCTGCTGCGGCAGTCAGGGTTGTTTTGGTGCAGTGATTATCCCTGAATCCTGCTTGGCAGAGGTCCAGCATGTTGTTTCTCTCCAGGTATTCTGTGAGTTGGAGGTTGATGGCCTTCTCCATGACTTTGGTGGGAAATGGGGACAGTAGTTCTGGAACTCGCAGGGGTCTGCAGAGGATTTATTGATCTCTTGATTTCCTGATCTCTGCGTTTCCAGGCATCAGGAAAGGTGGCTGTGGTAATGGAGGTGTTGAGGATGTTAGTGGGCTGGCGGCTGATTTTCTCCCTTCTGAGGTTGAAAAGTCAGTGGGGGCATGGGTCCATGAATGCTCCAGAGTGGATGGAGTTCATTAGGGTGTTTGTGTTCGGAGTACTGAGTTGTTCCCATGTGATGAGCGGATGATTGGTGGTGGTAGTCAAAGGAATGTTGAGGGGGTCAGTGGGTTGGGGATTGAAGTTCCTGTAGATGGTGGCTATTTTGTTGTGGATGTTTTCGGCTAGGGCGTCGCAGAGTTCCTATGAGGAAGGGATTGAGTTTTCAGTGGCTGACAGGCAGGTGAAGTCTTTGACGATGGAGAAGAGTTCCTTGGCTTTGTTCGTGCTGGTCTTGATCCAGTGTGTCAGGGGTCTTTTTCGTATCTTTGAGCTGGCGGTGGTAATTGTTGAAGGCTGACTTGAAGGTGGCTTGGTCCGTGTTGTTTCTGCTTTTGGCCACTTTCTTTTAAGTTGCTTGCATCACTGTTTCACCATTCTACATTCCGTGGTGTACCAACTTCCTTGTTTGGTCTAGCTGTACATTCTGGCCAGTTTGATGGGAGCAACTCTGTCGGCAGTGCTCTTGATCCAGGTGTTGAAGTTCTGCACTGCCTGGTTCAGGTTTGGGGCGAGGGTGGGCTGGATGATGCTGAGGGCATCGGTACACTGGTACTGTCTGACCTTGGTCCAGCTGCGGGAGGGGGCACTGTGGCGGTTGGGGGTGGGGAGGTCCAGCGATGGTGAAGTGTATGATGGAGTGATCCGACCAGCTGAGTTCTATTGTGTGACTGTACCTGATTCTGTTTCTGAATGTGACTAAGGGGTCTGTGACCAGCTGCTTGAGGCCGATGTCCAGTCGTTGCAGGAGGTTGGTGGAGCTGTAGTCAGTGGGGTCGTCCAGGTGGAAGTTCAGGTCTCCCAGGAGTACAAGTGCTCAGATTCAATGGCAAGCGGGGCGATGAATTCTGTGATGGTGTCGCTGAGGCCAGTTTCTGGCCCTGGGGGTCTGTAGGCAAGAGTAACTTTGATGGTGGTTTTGTCATCGGTGCAGAGCTGGAAGTACCTGTATTCCATGATCAGAATGGTTTTGTCTTAGGTGTGGGGCAGGTGATTGATTCTTTGTGTATGATGATGATGCCTCCTCGGTTTTGGTTGGCGCAGTTGCAGTGTTTCATCTTGTAGCCGATGGGTGTTGTGGTGGTGATGTCTGGGGCAGATTTGGGGGTGAGCCAGGTCTTTGTCATGAAGTTCATGTCGGGGGTGAGGGTGGAGATGGTGTCCCAGACTTTGATGGCGTGTTTGCAGAGCGATCTGGCTTTGATCAGTAAGCATCTGAGTCGTTCCGATGAGGTCTCAGCCACTGGGGTTGGGGTGGCGCTGGTTGGTGTGATGTTGGTTGGAGGGGTTGGCAGTGAACCGGCAGCGGCTGCCGGTGAAAGGTCCTGCTGTGGAGCGAGGGGATGCGAGGCAGTAGTTGTTGTTGTGTCTGGGGTCCAAGGAATGGAGCTCTGCGGCGGAGTATCTGTTGGTGTGCGGAGGGCCAGGGTCCCTGGCGTTGGGTGCGGTCCAGGCCTGGGTGGGCACAGACGGGCTTGCCTTTCGCACCAGTAGTGCAACCTCCATAAGTAGTCCTGGGAGGTGGGAGGGGCTGTCTAGGAGGCGGGAGTGCAGGGGGATAGAAATGGCGGGAAGCGGCATGGGCGAGAATAGTAAAAGCACAAAACAACCAAGCAGTGAGGGGGGAAGAGATACTGTGAAGCAGTATTTACGATGCAGGCACAACAGTTCTACTTAAATTAAAAGCAAAACACAATGATGACAGACAATACCAAAACTGCTCACAGCACAACAATTCTAATGAAATTTAAAGCAAAGCACAAAGAAGACAGACAATACCAAACTGCAGGTGAGACCATGACTCAACCTGTGGTTCGAGGAGAGCTCGAGGACCAAAACGGTGCCTCCGGGCTACAAGAAGCGGCAGCAAGTGAGCCTCGTGCAGGACCTAAAAAGTAGAGGGCTACTCATTGGAGCCACGCAGCGGCCTCCATAGGTTGTTCTAGGAGGTGGGAGAGGCTGTCTGGGAGATGGGAGGGCAGGGTGCAGGAAACCGCAGGAATCAGCTTGAATGAGAACAATAAAAGCATAAAACAATCAAGGAATGAGGGGGGAAGCAATACTGTGAAGCAGTATTTACAATGCGGGCACAACAGTTCTACTATAGCCTTAGAACCTGCCGTAGCGGGCTCTACCGGCTATTAAAGGCCCGCTCCCGCGTTAAATGCCCTCTACCGGCTATTAAAGGCCCACTCCCGCGTTAAATTTAACAAGGGAAAGGGCCTTTAATAGCCGGTAGAGCCCGCTACGGCGGGTTCTAAGGCTATTAGAACATTCTGCCACTCAGGGCAGAATGTTCCATGAAATAAAAAAAATTGCTCACGGAGCCCGAGGGGATTAAAATCCCCTCGGGCTCCGCGAGGCTTTGTTCACAGCTGTTGCTGTGAACAAAGCGAACATTGGAATGTTGGCAATGCGGCTTTTACTGGCCAGTAAAAGCCCACAGCACTCCATTGTCTTCAATGGGCATGCCAACATTCCAATGTTCTAATTAAAAACAAAACACAATGAAGACAGACGATACCAAAACTACACACCGCACACCGATGATAATGCAATTAAAAGCAAAGAAGACAGACAATGCCAAACTGCAGGAGAGACTGTGGCTCGAATCTGTGGTTCGTGGAGAGCTTGAGGACTCTGGGCTACGAGGAGCGCCAGCTCTGCAGCCTCAAAACCCCTCCTTCAGTGGGGAGAGGGTTTTACAATTTTCCATCATTTGGAAAAGAATCATGACAGGTCGCTGGGTTATTCAGATAATCTGCAAAGGTACCCATTCCCTTTCTATCCCTCCCTCAAGACCGCTGTCCATTAACTAGGGACATGAGCACCTCATGCACCCCATACTTTGGAGGTGAAGTCCTTGCACTTCTGAGGAAAGGGGCACAGGATTCTACTCCCTTTGCTTCTTGGTCCCCAAGAAGGTTGGAAGCCTGAGGCCCTTCCTGGGTCTGCTTCCTGAACTTGTTCATTCAGCAAGATAAGTTCAAGATATTGACTGCAGCCAAGTCTGGTTGGCTCTGAACGCAGGAGACTGGTTGGCGTCCTGGGATTTTCAGATTTCCACCTTCTAATCTTTCCTTTCCTTTGAATGTTTCCTATGGTTAACAGTGGTACTTTAACACTATCAGGTGAAGGTCCTACCATTTTTACTGCACCATGCATCTGTATTAACGGTGCTTGTGATTGTGGCACTTCACTGAGATGGTGTTTCCAGACCCGTTTACTTCCCAGTGAAAGAAGAGTCTCTGGCGCTAAGGAACACATCCAGCAGACCACTTTCCTTCACCACTTTGGCTTTAAGAACAGTGGCCAGAATTTTCACCTCAAACTCAGACACTAAGCTTCATTGGTACAGTACTGGACACGACCGGTATGAAGGCTGTAACCTCCTTCGGGATTCAGGGATATTCAGGAGCTCATTCTGACAATCCTGACTCAAGTGACTCATGGACTATTCCATCCTGTTCATGCCGCACCCCAGATGGTAGGTGACAGCCCGTACATGGTGTCTGAGATCAGTGGCTACACCATCAGAGGAGTCTCACAGCTGAGGAATAGGTCGTCCTGTCTTTTCATCTGGATCTCAACTGCCTGATTGACCTCTCAGAACTGTTCATGGGCATTTTTCTGGCCCGAGTACTGGGTTCATGGACGCCTCCTTGCTGGACTGGGCTGCTGTTCTGATCGACATGAAAGTGCGGGGCCTTTGGTTGGCTGTACATAAATATTTTCAATGTGAGAGCAGTACATCTGGCTACAAAGGCTTTTCTCCCTTTTTTTTCATGAGCAGCGTTCAGATTTTGTAGGACGGCACCACTATCCAAAATATCAACAGACTGAGGTTGTGGACACAATGTTGGAGACCACTAACTTGTGCGAGTAGCATTAGAAAAGAAGAGTACTTTTAAAAACACACACTCACGCTCTCTCTCTCACCCCCCCCCCCCCCCGTTGTGCAGGGAAAACATGCGGCTGAACAACAAATCTTTATAAGGAGGAAAAAGCATCAGAAAAGACACTTTTTAGTGGTTATTCTCCATTTATTTGTAGAAAATCGCGAATCTATTTGGAATCCGATGTAGGATGCCGTGATAGTTCAGTCTATGTTAAAACTGATCTGTCAGAAGCAGCAGACAATTAAGTCCAGAGTGCACTGTAGCATGTACAGCGCAGAACATAGCCCGGCGTGCAGTGTGTGCACACTGTATGGTGAAATGTGTGGACTGTGTCAGATGAAGCGGAAATGGATTGTAGTGCTCGATGTGGGTACTTTCTGTTGTGCCGGGGGTTGCATTAAAGGGTTAACTGAAGTATGGACGCTGTTTATGGAAAATGCTGAGACTTTTCCAGCGCATATTGCAATGGGTACTATACAATTAGCAGTAGGGTGTTCCATAGAAGTATGTATGTGGTGCAGGGCACGCTGCAAGGGAAGGGCAGGTGCAGTGCTTTATTTCAGAGTGCACTAAGAGGTGCAGAGTGGTCATGGCACATCAGTTTGTGATGGCTAAGTGTTATACGGTACAGGTTCACTGACACCAAACTTGCATTGAAAGGTAGTGGGTGAGTGTGTTAGTCAGATGTAAGGTCCTACCTACCTTCACCACTGGACCATTCTCCACAACTTTCACTGACTTCTACAATCCTCGAGCACCCCTTTGAGATTTATCAGAAGGTTTTCCTTGCTTAGCCCCTAAAGTGAAGTTGAAGACAAAGTCGGTGTGTGCTTCTCAGGCAGCTCTTCTGTTGTCTTTCTAGAATCAGACAATCCAAAGCAGATCTTAACATTCTTTTAAATCAATTAAAATGTAATGCATAAAACTTAATGGAGTCTGCCAGAGAGCATCACAGATGTTTCTCCACCACCCTGTGTAGTGAGGCCCTCTTGGATCTGCATTGGTTCTCGTTTTTAGCTTCATTCTGTATTTTACATTTACAGGTTTTAGCTGCATTGCTTTTAGTATTGCTTTTTAGTGGTGACATTTTACACACTTTGCTATCATAACTGCATTCTTGTTTTAGTTAGCTTTTTGTCAGAACATCATCTTCAAGGATAGGAGCACAGTACACGATATCCTGGTTTTTGCATTGCTTATTGCGGAGACATCTTCTAACATCTGGACATAGCATTGCACCAGAGCTATGGTTCTAACACAGTGTGGTTTTATTGTATAAATGATGCCCTCACCCGGAAGGGATAGCAGGGCATTCCAGCTGCTACAATCTTGGGACAAATGCTGTGTTCGACGTGCAGCTCTGCTGGTGCTAATCTTCCAGCATCCAGAAAGGATTACTTTCCATACTACAGGCTGACTCCTGATTCAGTTTACAGGTATGGGGCAAAGGCTAATCCCTTAGATTGGGCAAAGGCAGAAGAGTAGTCTTAGGGTTAGGTAGGAAACTCTAGAACCCTAGAACTCATTTTCCATGGTTGGATTGTTCATTATCTTTACCATGTTCATAATGCTGATAAGCTTGTTTTGTTTCATCTGCCTAGTTATCTCAGCTCATTCTCTCTATGCAAGACTATTATTGTTTCAATAAATGTTTCGAAAACAAATTTTGTATCTCTCTTGTGTTTCTGCCTGGGCATGCATGAGTAATACAATGAAAGAGGTGCAATCTGTTGCCACGACTTTCCTGGGGAGTCAGTGTGTCATGTTTAGGTTACCATAATCACCTTCTACTCTGGTAGGGTAGGTACTGTAAGCGAGGTAGCCGGGAATTGGGCAGACAGTTTCTGAAGGTATGGAAGGACTCAGTCCCCATATCCTGAAGTTCTGTCATCCTAGATACATATTCCTATTATCTTAGTAGAAACCATATAACACCAGCACCATAGATGCTGCTCTAGTTTCCCTCCCTGTGATGCAGCCATATAGATGTCACCGCCTCACCATCTATGTAACACACAACAGGTCCATGGAGGGCAGGTTTGCAGTCAAGGAGACTTTAACAACCGGTCTGTAACCAAAGTGGCTGTATATAAAAGGAAAAATTCCATACAACACAACAGGCACTTACAACACCAAGTGCGCTGATCAAAATGTGAATGACATACAAACCATTACATTACAATAAATGTATATCCTGGACTACCTTAACTATACTGCATTACAAACATAAGATCAATCGTGTGAATTTATGCAAAAACGTTTTGGAAAACAATATTAAAATGTGTGTTTAAAAAAATGGTTAGTTAGAAATGGCTAGTTTGGAATGATCATATAGTTAGTTCTATAACATACTGTAGCTGTACTAGGTTTACGGCAGCCGCAGCAACCTAGAAGGCAGAAGGGATGCCCCTCTCATAGCTGGCCGGATTTAACAGCGGATCAAGTACAGTTCTCCCTCACCTTACTGATCACTTCTGTCGCCAAGCATGCGTTCCCTAAACCAGCAGCAATATCCGGTGCTTAATTTGAGCTGGTGGGAACACCCACCCTGGCCTATATGTCTGGGGACCCACACTTGTTTTACACATCCTATGTTTACCAAGTCCAAGAAAGGGAAAAACACAGATCAGAAAGACGTATTAAGAAAGACAACAAAACCATCACAAATGGAGAAAGCAGAAGCCTACAAGAGCAAGAAAAGGGGGAAAGGAATGCCTGGTAGTGAATTAGAGTCTGCCAGCCATGGTATTTGGTATGCCAATGTTTAATTGCACAGGCCTCTGAGCAGAACTGCGGCCCTTGTACTTTTTATGCACACAAATTAAGCACTGAAACTATGATATTGACCAGTACAAGGAATAGAATAATGCTCACTTGCAATCTTCAGACTAACTGCACCAATGCATAAAACGAGGGGCACTGGAATTATGCTGCATAATTTATGCAGTACTGAAACTGCAGCATTTTGCTGGAATTGGAAAAAAATTACTTCAGGATCCCTTGCATTGATTGTAAAGGTATGGAAGAAAAGCAGGGGAAAAGCCAGAGACCAGCAGTATATTTATACATGTATTTTTTAAAAACTCTGCTCTCCAAACAAATTGGCAACAAGGACAAATGTGATAGTGTATCAGTTCTGGTTTATTTAATTGATCATAAGCATATTTAAATACCTTACCAGGTTAAAGCACCTGCTGCAGAGAACTTTCTGTTCCCAAGATTGCCACCTGTATAATAGCAGTAAGATAACCCTGGTGGTTGATGCACTTGCTTGACAAATATGTGTGCGTCAAGTCGCAGGTTTGACTTGTTAAATGAACTGGAAGATGTGAAGGGACACAACACAAGCCCCTTGCAGCCTCTGCTGTGCAGGCACAGTGGCGCCATTGACGTCCCCCAGTCAGCCTATAAATATTTGTACGATACAGTTGCAGGTGTTGCTCACCATTTTCCACAGGGGAGCCCTATCATTTTGCCCTACACCAGTGCTGATATGCCTTCTGAAAAGCATAGGTAGTAACTTGTAGGTCACAGATTTACATTTTCTGTAAGTAGCGTAGAGACCATAATAGACTTGGAACGTGAACTAAAGACTTGCATGCATAACGCATGGCTTAAGTTAACAAACCTATTATTCTTTTTATTTTCTGTTATTAAAAGGTGTTTGACCGGGCCCTTGTGGCAGGTTCATCCCCTGACTTTTTGCCTCCTTCCTCCTATTTTTTCTGACCTCTCGCTGTTGGCTCTAGGACTCTGAGCACTTTATCATTGCTGATCAGTGCAAAAGTGCAGGTGCTCTCCCTTCTAAAGTTGGTATGATTGGCTTATACCTATTTGGCATATTTAATTTACCTGTAAGTCCCTTGTACAGTGGTGTCTATATACCCTGTACCTGTAAATTAAATGCTACTAGTGGACCTGCAGCGCTGCTTGTGCCACCCACTAAAGTAGCCTTTCGAACCTTTCTCAGGGCTGCTAGCGCCGGGCACCTGTCCGCAGTTTTCTGCCACAAGGACCTGGCATCTAAATTTACATGCCAGGCCCAGAACTCTCCTTTTACTACATGTAAGTCACCCCTAAGGTAGGCCCTAGCTAGCCCTATGGGCAGGGTGCTAAGTATGTAGAAGGCAGGACACATGCCTGGTTGTGTGGCCTGTCGTGGTAGTGACAAACAGCCTATTTGGTTTCTCACTGCTGTGAGTGCTGCCTTGCTGATAGGATTGCATTGGAAGCGCCCTGCCTTGTGATTAGGGGGTATTGTCCGATTCATGAGGGGAAGCATAGGCATGTTTGGTATGGTTGTAATGGTAGTGAGAAATGCTGCTTACTGGTGTAAGTGGATTTTTTTATTACTATTACAGAAATGCCACTTCTAGAAAGTGAGCATTTCTCTGTGCTTATGACTCTGGTGTTTTGCAGCTTGACTCCAATCCATGTCTTGCAGTGACAGTTGGGCTTTGTGCATTCGTTTCTGTTGGACCTGGCTTTTTTGACAGGGTCATCCCCAAAATTTTTGCCTTCCTCCTTCTCTTTTTCTGACCTCATTTTTGCTGGTTTTTAGATTCTGCGCACTTTACCACTGCTAACCAGTGCTAAAGTGCATATGCTCTCTCCCTTAAAACATGGTAACTTTGGATCATACCTGATTGGACTATTTAATTTACTTATAAGTCCCTGATAATGTGCACTACCTGTGCCTAGGGCCTGTAGATTAAATGCTACTAGTGGACCTGCAGCACTGGTTGTGCCACCCACTTAAGTAGCTACCTTAACCTTGTCTCAGGCTTGCCATTGCAAGGCCTGTGTGTGCAGTTTCACTGCCACTTCGACTTGGCATTTAAAAGTACTTGCCAAGCCAAGAACTCCCCTTTTTCTACATATAAGTCACCTCTAATGTGTGCCCTAGGTAACCCCTAGAGCAGGGTGCTGTGTAGGTAAAAGGCAGGACATGTACCTATATAGTTATATGTCCTGGTAGTGTAAAACTCCTAAATTAGTTTTTACACTACTGTGAAGCCTGCTCCCTTCATAGGCTAACATTGGGGCTGCCCTCATACACTGTTGAAGTGACAGCTGCTGATCTGAAAGGAGCAGGAAGGTCATATTTAGTATGGCCAGAATGGTAGTACAAAATCCTGCTGACTGGTGAAGTCGGATTTAATATTACTATTCTAGAAATGCCACTTTTAGAAAGTGAGCATTTCTTTGCACTTAAATCTTTCTGTGCCTTACAATCCACGTCTGGCTGGGCTTAGTTGACAGCTCCTTGTGCATTCACTCAGACACACCCCAAACACAGGGTACTCAGCCGCACTTGCATACATCTGCATATTGAATGGGTCTTCCTGGGCTGGGAGGGTGGAGGGCCTGCTCTCACACAAAGGACTGCCACACCCCCTACTGGGACCCTGGCAGACAGGATTGAACTGAAAGGGGACCTGGTGCACTTCTTAGCCACTCTTTGAAGTCTCCCCCACTTCAAAGGCACATTTGGGTATAAAACAGGGCCTCTGCCCTACCTCATCAGACACTTGCTGGAGAAGAAACCTGAACCAGAAACTACATCCTGCCAAGAAGAACTGCCTGGCTGCTCAAAGGACTCACCCGTCTGCTTTCTACAAAGGACTGCTGCCTTGCTGTTGGCCTGCTGCCTTGCTGAACTCTTGTCTGGCTGTGAAAGTGCTCTCCAAGGGCTTGGATAGAGCTTTCCTCCTGTTCCTTGAAGTCTCAGGACCAAAAAGACTTCTCTCTTTTACTTGGACGCTCCGTGCGCTGAAAATTTCGACGCACAGCTTGTTTCGCGGCGAGAAAAACGCCACACTCCGACGCTGATCGACGCGACGCTCTTGGGACGATCGAAGATCCGACGCACGGCCTCGCAAGGACAACGCCGCCCGACCTCTAGAGGAGAAATCGACGCGACGCCTGCCGTGAGATCGTAATTTCAACGCGCAGCCCCGCAGATCGAAGTCTAGAGGAGAAATCGAAGTGACACCTGCCGTGAGATCGTAATTTCGACACGCAGCCCCGCAGACCGACGCTCAGCCGGAGAACAAGCAGGAAAATCCACGCACAGACCCGGGACATCTGGTAATCCCCGCGATCCACAGAAAGAGACTGTCCGCGCGCCGGAAAACGACGCCGACTTCCCCGCGTGGAAAATAAAGTCTCAAGTCCGTGTGTGCTGGGGAGAAATCGACGCACACCCCCTTTTTCCACGCACCTCTTCTCTTGTGGCCCTCTGAGGAGATTTTTCCACTCCCAACCAGGTACTTGTGCTTGAAAGAGACTTTGTTTATATTCTAAAGACTTAAGACACTTTATATCACTTTTCCGTGATATTTCTACAATTATCCTGATAAATATTATATATTTTACTAAACACTGTGTGGTGTATTTTTGTGGTGATATATGGTGGTATTGTATGATTTATTGCACAAATACTTTACACATTGCCTTCTAAGTTAAGCCTGACTGCTCGTGCCAAGCTACCAGAGGGTGGGCACAGGATAATCTTGGATTGTGTGTGACTTACCCTGACTAGAGTGAGGGCTTTTGCTTGGACAGGGGGTAACCTGACTGCCAACCAAAAACCCCATTTCTAACAGTTTCAGACAGTCTGAACACAGGGAGGGTGGAGGTCTCACAGAGGTGCATCTGCATACTGAATAGTCTTCCTGGGCTGAGAGAAGAGAGAGGCGGGGCACACCTGCATTTGTAAAGCCTGTGCCCTGGCCTCACACAATAGGGTTGTTTACTCCTAACTGATGTTTGGAGCCTGTGCTGGAGGAGAGATGCAGTGCATGTGATTGAGGGGCAATGGAGGAATGAGTGGTACTGTTGAAGGGTGGTAGTGAAGGAATCTGTGAAATAGGAGGTCATGGACGGAGGCTAAAAAAGATTGTTGCACCGGGTGCCATTGGCCCTGCGGAAGGTGACATGCCAGTGAATGATAAACGGACAGATAAATAAATACTTGGTAATTGAGCAACTGGAACACCTAGCAATGCCCGAATGTACATTTCTCAAAATCTAGTCCTCTTACAAGGTAACATTCTTGCAGGTCATCACAAGCCATCAAAGGTCACATGTCGCTGAGCCAACGTTGCTAAATTAACCTTTAACACAGGCACAAAGAAAAAAATAAGTGGTGAATTCAGTTGCAGTTATGGGGCATCCAACTCACCACCTCTGTGCATAGTTCATGGCAGACCCGGCATCCATTTTAAGGTGGTAGTGGTAAGCTCTAGACTTCAAGCTTTCACATTGCAGTCAGAAGTCTTGGTGTTTGCCAGGGCCTGGCTGGGAACCTCAAGCATCCCGGCAAATGTTTTCAAATCTGCCCTCATACTGCAAATAGCAAGCCAGCGCAGCAAGATAGTGTGACCACTGCATAACAGTTTGGGGGGAGTGCTTCTTTTTTATTTAATTGCAAATATGCTGTGTTTTACAACACAAATGTTCATTATAGAACATTGTACAGTTATTGATTTGTTGGATGACGTTTGGAGATATTGCTGCATGGCTCAAAGAATGAATGAATGAATAGTTGGGTGGGTGAAGAGTGAGTGGATAAATTAATAATAATCAATAAAGACACTGGAGCAAATGGTCTCAATGCATTGACAAAGGGTGGGTGCTCTGTGGTTAATTTTAGCTTCTGTGTTAAAACATCATCCTTCCGAAAGACTACCGCCACCAATCATTGTGAAACATGCTTAGCATGGATGTATTTATTACCGTGGATGTATTTAATACAGTGTGCATATTTAGTTTCTCAAATAATTAATTACAAAGAATTAAGGTTTGAGCTAAAATCGAGGAAAGAAAGAGATAAGCTTATGGTGGTCAAATTGCACAACAAGGCAAAACCGGGAAACCCTGCATAAATCCCAGCTTCTACTTGAACACATTGTGTGATCATAAATATTTATTTTTTCACAGTGTCTCCTTTCCCTTCAGCGTAACATGAGATCACTTTGAAGTATATCAGTTCAGGATGTGCACTGCTCAGAAACAATAGATCAATGTTACCCAATCGATAGTAACTCTCTAGGCAATGTATAGGAGGCAAAAGACTACTGACTTTGAGCTTGGTTCACTAATAGCATCTTCATCAGGGCAGTGGTGGGGAGGACATCAGTGTGTCAGCGTTTATGATTAAAAGCACTTCTAACATTTCTCACTAAATGTTAGATGTTAATATAAATAACTGAAATGCGTCACAATGATCATTTAACAAAGAAATGCATTGTTTTGAATTTTGAACACTCTTTATCGTATATGTACTGCACTCTCTGAGCCAGGCACCGGCAAACTCCTGACCAGCTTTCTCTCTGAAGGTCAGTGCTGCTTTTGGGGGTCCTGCCGAAGACAGCAACCAACCAAATGCAGAAACAAATGGTTTTGAAGCAAGCGTGGTCTGACCAGTGAGCTTTAAAAAATGTGTTTTGCACAGTTTATAATGTATCAAATACGCCCAGCCCCCAGCAACAAAACCAGTCCCCACAAGCAGGAAAATGGTCGGTGGCCGGTACAGCCAGCCTGGGCCTAGTGTTGGCATTACCCCATGGGTATGATTTTATTCCTTCTCAAGACCGAGGGGAACTGCAGCACAGCTGATAGGATTTTGTTTCGCAACTAAGGTTTATATTTTAGTTCATATTTTCAGTTCTATTTGCAGTGATAAGATTTCTCCAAAACTATAAGGGTAACGAAAGTGAACTTGTATACCTTTGTCCCTAATTATTGACCGATGTCCTTCTCTCTTTTTTTTAATCATAGTAAAAATTGGCAGCAACAATACAAATGGCATATCACTGTCATTGCTTTCTTAGGCTCCTCTAAGGGTATTCCAGAGAGGGAAGGCTATGGTGGGGAGAGGCATAAGAGGGGAAAAGGGATCATGAATTACAAAAGAAAGTTTCAAGAAGACAAAAACATATGATGTCATATTTGTACTTTCATAAACAGTGATTGATACAAGGACCAAATAAAACGAAGGCTAACTATATTTAAAATGGAAGAAGTAACATTATTTAGTTATTGAAAGCATGTCGTCCCGCTAGGATCAGTCTCAGGGCGCTTTCGGTTGAGGAGAGAGTAGATAGCAGTTGCAGGAGTAGTTCTTGAGGAGAACCAGTAAGCTGCTGACCCGGACATGACTGCAGAGCTCCCAGCTGCCACAGCGAATAACCCCGCAGAGCCTTTGATATGACAAATGGGCAGTCACCTGTAATAGATTGGCTGAGGGGTCTTAGCCAGTAACTCCAAGCTTAGATATGTGGGCTAGGAGTTTCAAAGATAAGTTAAATAGTGGGGTTCCATGGCAGTGCAGGGTTCGAGTAACAACATTGAGGTAGTGAATCCTGCCACTAATGGCCTCAAAAATCACACCCCTGATTGTAGGTCAAGCATTGTTAGCCTTTGTATTTAGCATGCATCAGATTCAATTTATTTACATTTTCATTGGAATTTATATTTCAGCTGTTGGAAACCGTGAACTGCAAAAAGCAAACTTCTTGAAAGTTTTATGGAACAAGGAAAAAGAGAAACAATATCGCAATCTGCTGGTGTTAAATGTATACACACATTACAAAAATGCTTTTTGTAAACATCATCACAATATGTATTTTGTGCTTTTGGGTTTAAATGTAAGCAAAGCCTTCATTTACAAAGAGATGCGCCTACTGTTGGGTTACTATATGCATGCTATAGACTTTTTCATTTTAGGTTAGACCACATTGTTGGTGTATTTGGGTTCTTGCTCAATATAATTACCTACACGAGTTTATTTAGTTAAAACATCTATTTCCCAACATGCTGAAAGTGGAAAAGGGAAACTGAACACATAGACAGCTGCTTATCATTCTTATGAAATTCTCACTAATTAAACATTGTGTAAGTTGAAATCTTGGATCTTGACAATTGGAGCATGCTTTGCTTGTCATCACGAGCCATTGGAAAGAGCATTTATTAGGAAAGCTTCACTCACATCACGGAAATTTCACACCCGGGGCTCTGGCCTTATTTTCAATGTTTTCGGTTATACTTTTAAGATACATGGAATCATGTTTCTGGACCAGCTGGACCGATTGTTTATCTACTATAGCATCTTTCCTTGGAACGAGGTGTACCTTCGTCTCCTTTCCGGTGAAGACCTCATAAAAGTCACCTATTAGTAGGAAGTCATGGATGGTAATATTTTATAATATTTGTGCAACAAATACACCACAAAATGCAAAGGCAGCCATCTGCACTGAAAAAAATTGTCATTTCAGATTTTGTCTGTGAAAACCATTGTTGGAATTAAAACTGCTGCAGTCAGTTCCGATATGAGAAAGCATGATACAAATGTTGATTAACTATAAAGCCTACGGGGGACAGAGTGTATTATTGACACTGTGCCGGTTAACGTGGACTCACTAATGTTCAAGGAGAAAAAATGCATTTTTCAAACTCCTAAAATTCAAGCAGTTTTGAGATCCTGGACTTTTTACCAGGTGGACAGTAAGGCATGAACCCCAACACGCCTTGTAAGGTAAAAACAGAGTCGATGAGAAGACCGGATCTTAATCCCACCCCCTCTCCCTGTGGCTAAGAAATAGACTGCAGGCTTTCCTCAGAGAAATGCAAGTATTTAAAGAGTACCAGAATACCATTAAACTCTAAAAACTAGGAATACAATTCCTACTCCAATTTAAGAAAATGAAGAATACTTTAATAAGTAATATTACACAGAATGGTGAAAAATTGTATAATGGAATTGGAGATATGACTGAGATGTAAGTAATTGAATGTACTTGACTGGGCTGTAGGCTAAACTGCCCACTGTTTCACGCCACTCACCCATTTTATCTTTTGGTTAAGATGCACTTATGTAACGCCAAATGTCCCTTAAAAGTAGGGTGCTATGGCCAGTAAATGTCCCCACTAGTTTAATATAGTAAATGATAGGTCCTGTTGGATGTGAATACTTAAAAAAACATAACCGCTCGGGTGCTTCATGTCTGGGATCCCTTTGCCACCTTTCCCTTGTCTCAAATGTTACCCTCAGGTTTAAAAGAAATAATAGTGCTTGAACTCACCCAGCATGACAAGGTGGAGAGCTGTAGCCAGGCAGGGTCCACAAGCCCAAACACCTTCTGCTCAAGGTACTGTCAGAGCTTTTTTAAACTCTTACCTACCATGTTTGCACCTCTTTAACAGGTAGCTTCTGAAGCCTGTCCTAGTCCCCTGGATGCTGTCATTTTGTAACTGTTGGACCTGGCTTTTTGACGGGGACATCCCCAAACTTTTTGCCTCCTTCCTCCTATTTTTTTCTGACCTGTTGTTGTTGGCTTTTGACCTCTGAGCACTTTACCACTGCTAACCAGTGCTAAAGTGCATATGCTCTCTGTGTAAATTGTACTATTGATTGGTTTATCCATGATTGACTATTTAATTTACCTGTAAGTCCCTAGTAGAGTGCACTACATGTGCCTAGGGCATGTAGATTAAATGCTACTAGTGGGCCTGCAGCACTGGTTGTGCCACCCACCTCAGTAGCCCCTTAACCTTGTCTCAGGCCTGCCATTGCAAGGCCTGTGTGTGCAGTTTCACTGCCACTTCGACTTGGCATTTAAAAGTACTTGCCAAGCCTAGAACTCCCCTTTTTCTACATATAAGTCATCCCTAATGTGTGCCCTAGGTAACCCCTAGAGCAGGGTGCTGTGTAGGTAAAAGGCAGGACATGTACCTGTGTAGTTATATGTCCTGGTAGTGTAAAACTCCTAAATTCGTTTTTACACTACTGTGAGGCCTGCTCCCTTCATAGGCTAACATTGGGGCTGCCCTCATACACTGTTGAAGTGGCAGCTGCTGATCTGAAAGGAGCAGGAAGGTCATATTTAGTATGGCCAGAATGGTAATACAAAATCCTGCTGACTGGTGAAGTCGGATTTAATATTACTATTCTAGAAATGCCACTTTTAGAAAGTGAGCATTTCTTTGCACTAAAATCTTGTTGTGCCCTTCAATCCACGTCTGGCTAGGTTTAGTTGACAGCTCCTTGTGCATTCACTCAGACACACCCCAAACACAGGGTACTCAGCCTCACTTGCATACATCTGCATTTTGAATGGGTCTTCCTGGGCTGGGAGGGTGGAGGGCCTGCCCTCACACAAAGGACTGCCACACCCCCTACTGGGACTCTGGCAGACAGGATTGAGCTGAAAGGGAACTTGGTGCATTTCTTAGAGACTATTTGAAGTCACCCCCACTTCAAAGGCACAACTTAGTATAAAACAGGGCCTCTGCCCTACCTCATCAGACACTTGCTGGAGAAGAAACCGGAACCAGAAACTACATCCTGCCAAGAAGAACTGCCTGGCTGCTCAAAGGACTCACCTGTCTGCTTTCTCCAAAGGACTGCTGTCTTGCTGTTGCCCTGCTGCCTTGCTGAACTCTTGTCTGGCTGTGAAAGTGCTCTCCAAGGGCTTGGATAGAGCTTGCCTCCTGTTCCTTGAAGTCTCAGGACCAAAAAGACTTCTGCCTTTCACGTGGACGCTCCGTGCGCCGAAAATTTCGACGCACAGCTTGTTTCGCGGCGAGAAAAACGCCGCACACCGACGCTGATCAACGCGACGCCCTCGGGACGATCGAGACTTCGACGCACAACCTCGCAAGGACAAAGCCGCCCGACTTCCAAGGAGAAATCGACGCGACGCCTACCGTGAGTGCGAAACTTTGACGCACGGCCTCGCAAGGACAACGCCGCCCGACTTCCAAGGAGAAATCGACGCGACGCCTGCCGTGAGACCAAAATTTCGACGCACGGCCTCGCAAGGACAACGCCGCCCGACTTCCAAGGAGAAATCGACGCGACGCCTACCGTGAGATCGAAACTTCGACGCGCAGCCCCGCAGAACGACGCGCAGCCGGAAAATAAGCAGGAGAATCCACGCACAGACCCGGGACATCTGGTAATCCCCGCGATCCACAAAAAGAGACTGTCTGCGCGCCGGAAAACGACGCCCGACTTCCCCGCGTGGAAAAGAACGACGCAAGTCTGTGTGTGCTGAGGAGAAATCGACGCACACACCCCTTTTTCCACGCATCTCTTCTCCTGTGGCCCTCTGAGGAGATTTCCCACCAGAAACCAGGTACTCTGTGCTTGAAAGACACTTTATTGCTTTTTAAAAGACTTAAAGACACTTAATATCACTTTTCAGTGATATCTTTACAAATTCGTATTGCAACTTTGATCGTTTTGACCTACAAGTACCCAGATAAATATTCTATATTTTTCTAAACACTGTGTGGTGTATTTTTGTGGTGTTATACTATGGTGTTGTATGATTTATTGCACAAATGCTTTACACATTGCCTTCTAAGTTAAGCCTGACTGCTCGTGCCAAGCTACCGGAGGGTGAGCACAGGCTGATTTTGGATTGTGTGTGACTTACCCTGACTAGAGTGAGGGTTCTTGCTTGGACAGAGGGCAACCTAACTGCCAACCAAAAACCCCATTTCTAACAGTAACCTTCAGATTGTCTTGAATGCCCAAGTTCTTTCTCCTGATTATGCTAAAAACTACAAAAATTCAAAAGCATTCGTCAGTGAAGTAGTATACAGATAGCAGGAAGGTGACACGTTACAGATGGGGTACAGTGGGAAATAACCACTCTTCAGCCTGGCCTCTTATACTAGGTCCAAGTGCATAGTGGTCTGCTAATTCTTCACAGGAAAGATGGCATTATTGTTGTTTTAGGCCCCTGCTACCACAGCAGACTAGCTGGTATGACCCTTGAGGGGCACTTTCTGCTTTTTAGCTATTAAAGGAAATCCCAGACTTCTTCTCCAAGAGGTAGATGCAGGTTGTTCTATGTTTTCATGTCTGCTTGTGTTCTGGGGTGCTGATGGTGGGAATCCTTTCTCAAAGTAGCCAGTGGCTAGTGATTGGCGCTAATAATCAACCTATTCTCAAGAGCTTTCCACAGTGATGACAGCCTTATTTTTTACAACATTCTGCCACCTGACTGTAAATCCATCTGGAAATTCTTGCTCTAGAGGTATTTCAAGAAGTTAGGGCCACAGGGCCTCTGTGTAAAGGTGTTCATCCATGAACAGGGCTTGTCATAGTAAAATGAGAATACACATCTATAAAGCAGGTCCTGTCTGGTTCTACCCTTAAACACCCCACTGAGAAGAGGAGACACTTGACTGATAGCAGGCCACCATCAAAGGTGATTCTCCGAGAATAACTCTGGGTACTATGAACATGTTATTTTAGGGCTGGGAGTTCCTGCCTGCATCTTAGTGTTTTCCATTTTCTCCCCGTATCTCCGATAATAAGGGATAAATGATCTGTAATTAACTTGATTCTGTCTTCCTGCTAGAAGTCTGCTGACCGGCCAAGGCCCTTTGCTTTTCCCAAAAAGGTATTTCATACCTCAGCAGCAGACTGTCATAATGAATTATTGTTAATGAAGAATGGGTTGCCTGGTAGAACTTGATTGATGAATCGACCTCTGATAAGTATTACAGCAGGGCACATAATATTTTCTTCTCACATTCAGATAGCCACAGTCTAAAAATATGAATGTTATTTATAATGAGACTTTAAATTCTATGTATATTTATTGAAGCATGTGCTAGCACTTTAATCCTCCACTTTAGGGCGTGTAAATCACAGTATTTGGTGTACCTCCCCTCTTAAATTAATCACCCATGCCTTGTGTCTCTACAGCTCTGTATTTATGGATGAATCAACTAATGTATAAAGAAGGCCTTTCCATGTGTCTAAAACTACTTATTATCAGTAGTGGCTCGAGGGCCGCGGAAGGGGTGGGGTGGGGTGGGGAGGCGGGAGGGAATAAACATTAAATTTAATTAAAAAAAAAAAAAAGCACTCACCACCTCTGCCCCTCCTATGTCCCTCAATGCTCCCCTGCCCCTGCAGGCACAGGCTCCCAGCCTGCCCTGCACCAATCCTGACGCTGCTGAGAGCAGCATCAGGATTGGCTGGGAGCAACCAGCCAGGGTGCTCCCAGGCAGAATGGGAGCCTGTGCAGGCTCCCTCCAGTCCAGCAACTGTGTTGTTGGGCTGGAGAGAGCCTACAGCGCATGTGTGTTTGGCTGGCCCAAGACGGCCAGCCAAACAAACATGTGCTGTGAAGGGGGAGTGCTCAGTGCACTTCACTCTTGTGGCCCACCCCTTTTAAAGAAAACGAGAATAAACATAATTTATTATTGTTTTCTTCAAAAGGTTTTGCAGCTGCCGCTGCTGGAGGAAGGCAACACTCCTCCGCTCAAACAGAGGAGCCGTCACTGTTTATTATGATGCGTTGTCTGCAGTTTGTCTACAGCTGTTCTGGACCGCATTGGCAGTCCTCAAGCCAAGTCATTGAAGTCACTCATGAACCTGCAGCCCGCGCAGCACGCTTTTATGTTTTGGGGTACTTTCTGACCCATATTGCTGTAGTTTTGCTAAAGAGCCAGATACGGCAATCAGAATGAACTGTTACTATGTGTAGGGATCAGTACACATGCACCTTGCACTGTTTAGCAGTCTCCCAGGGCTCAGAGTACAGTATGTCAGTACATCCAGTCAAACACGAGGAAGCTACACTAAAATACGCGCTTTCCTATAATTGGTGTCATTCATTGAAGCTGGTTTAAAGAGACATATGCACCAGGGTGTACATAGTGGTCACTGACATCCCGATGAGTGGCAGTTTTTCAGAATAAACACTGACTAAATGTTGATCACTTAGATCGCTTATATAAACATTTACCCTATGTTGATTCGCAGAATAAGCTGCCAAGGATCGATCCCTCATGGACAAGGATCTGTATTGAGATAAAAATACTTTTACACTGAAGTACTATAATGCAGGACTGCCTTCGATGAATACTCAAAAATTAAAAATGTAAGCCTATTAGCTTAATAGTGTGGGTACCAACTTGTTGGCTGTTTTTTCCTGATAACATCACTGTAGTCAAATTCTCTGGGCTCTCCATTTCCGGTGACTGATGATTGCCACAGAGAGATGTAAGAAGTGTGAAATTGTCTTGTTATTAGTAAAAACAATTCCACAAAATGTTTGACTTTTACGATGGAAGCAAAATTGCATAAATAAACGCATAATAACTTTAAAGTGAACAAAACGAAAATGTGGCACAATGGATCATTATAAGGTTTTTGCAGCATGTTTCAGTTTGCCTGTCCTCTCTGATATCTCCAGCTTTTTAAAGAATCAGTTTATCCACAGACAAAATATTTACCCATGCAAAAGCTGAGAAAATGATTGTGTCTGTAGATGCACATTTCTATTTTTCCTACTTTTTTGAATTGTCTGCCTGGTTGACAGTTTGCATGAATGTACCGTGGGTGTAGTCTTGAAAATACATATCTTTCAAACATTTCCACAAGTACGTGTGTGTATACAAATCTCATAAAAGTTGGAACTGTACTTTAGAAGGAAGTCTGGAAGAAATAGGTTTCTTTACCAGAAACAAAAGATACAGATGACTCTACAGTAAGTACCAAAGCTATTTAAATCTAATGCCAGTTTGTCTGTTGAATTGAAACCCATTCAACAGTAGACTTCCTTTAGCATTTGTTGTACTGTAAATTGTATTAAATATTAATGCTGTATATAGTTCACCCTTAAAGGGGCTAATTAATAAAGGGATTTGTTGTACAGCTTCACATACACATAACTGCCTTGTGAATCCACATCTTAGTTTGGAATATAGACGATTATGACAAATGGTTGCCATGTGCACCAAAAGAGTGGCCTATTAAAAAAAAGAGGAAGCCACCAAAACTGAAACAATAATTAAGGGTTACTTTAAAGAATATCTGATAAATTCCGAAAGGCCTTTAGGAGCATATGAAGTGGTTGTACAGGAGCACTATTCTACATAATCCTAAACGCCTTTGCGAATTTACCACAGCATTTGAGAAATTAGGTCATCAACGAGCCACTGCGCTACAGTGCTTTGGCAGCGCTTTACCCATCATCGCTGAAAGGGAGGGAATGGCAGATAAAGGGGAGGAGAGTTGTAGAGTTGTACTTCAGCTCATGGCTTGCTCGACTAGTCAGAAGGGTTTGCGAAAAAATAGTATGATGCAGGGAGAAGCATCGCTCTCTGTTAAGAAAAGAAACAGCTTAAGCTATTTGGCTTTAATACCTATTGTCTGATTAAAGTGACTACCATTAAGTGCAAACCATGTCTACATCAGCACAGTAGTAGCCGTTGTCGACACAACAGAGAAAAATATATATATATTTCTCTAAAGACAAAAAAACAAACTTTTCAATAGTATTCTCCTTGTGACAGTGTTTTTGATTGCCAATACCTGGGACACAATATAACTTCAGGTTAAAATAAATGAGCTGCCAGGTAGCTATTTAGCATTTGCTTCAATATTTAAAGTGTCTCAGCGAATTATGATTGTGGTTTTACACAAAGACGGCAGCTTTAGGAACCCAGTCAATTGATAATCCTGTGAGGGAGGAATGACAGAATCAGAAAACTTGGAAGATTATCTAAATTGCTCTGCTTTGTAAGGATTAGAGAATTCTCATTAGCTCAGGCCTGTCTCTAGTTTTTTACATTTTATTTATAATAAGTGTATCAAAACAACATGGAGAACTAGGGCTTCTGAAGTCACATGGATTATATTTCTTGGAAATCAGTCTGTGTTCTAAGTAGCTTTCACATGTATTTAATTATAAATAAACCATGGAACCATAGATTGGGGGTGTGGTGAAGACTGGTAGAACATTAATAGCTACTAAAGCAAATACTCAGTGGTACTGAGCAATATGAGGCAAAGTCCAGAAAGCTAGAGTGCAGGTTTTACTAAACATGTTGGCAGCTATTTATAAGAATAATTAATTTTTTTGTACAAAAGAGCTCATACAAAAATTGTGTCTATTTGAAGACGATTCATCTTTCTCTCCTAATTTTTGTATTAGAGCTTGTTGTGGTCATTTTAATATTTAGCTTGCCATCATTTATGAAAGACAAGGTGATGCTCATAATCAAAGATGCCTACATTGCCTAATCAAAGATGCCATGCATAAAGAGTGTTCGTTTCCCCAACAGATCAAAGGCAACTTCCGAATGATGTCACAGTAGATCTCATAGTCCCAGCTGACATCGTCAAACAAAGCAGTGTTCTACAATGCCAGTTGCTGGTGACTGTTAGAAATGCAGGACTAGGATGTTCCCTTTAGTTTCAAATTTCAAATGTGTCTAGAGCTGGGTGTGCAATATACTAAATATTGAAATGGTAAGTATTTTTGTGCCTCATGTATTAAGCGTTCAGCGTTGCCAACCTCTCCAATTTGGTACGTCAGAGGGTTTGTGAGCACTGAAACAATTTCTTAAACGTACTAAGCCCATTTAACAGTTGAGAGAAGGTTTTCCAAATTGTTATATGGGTTTCGGAAATCATTTTGTATCAGTATTTGGAAGGGGTGTGTTAAAGTCTCCCCTTCCAAATACTGATTCCTTATGATATGTATTATTGTTTTGCTAATTTGGCTGCAAAACGTTAATACTTTACCACCATCTCAAAGGAGGCGGTAACCCATTCGCAAGCGGGCAGGGGTCCCTGTTGAACCTCTTCCCCTGTGTTAACAAAAAAAAAATTTTTGGAGCAGGCAGTGGTCCATGGGGCTTGATGCCTACTCCTACAAATATTTGTAAACGTTTTATTTTTTTGTTTTTCACGCATCCTGTTTAAAAGATTTCTGTATTTCATAGCAGTCACAGAAATGAAGGTCTGCTTAACCCTGCAGGCACCATTCCTGTGTCGGTAGATTATCAAAGTGGGTCGCAATTTGCGACCTACTTCATTAATATTAATGGGTTGGTTGTCTTGCGGCCCAGTACGATTCTGTATTATGTGAACTGACCTATTAGTACATAAGTCGGTAGGCAGAATACAAGTGCTTTTGCTGTTAAAATGTAAATATATCAGTGTAAATGTTATGCTTTTAGCAATGTTTCTGTCAGCTCTGTCTCTTGGGTCGTTTTTTTTATGCATATTGTTATTAGTGTAATTATAAAGAGACAGGAAAGAGCAGGAGAAGCAGGCATATAGTGAATAGTAAGTTTTTAGATGGCTCTAAAGTGTAGTGTAATGTAAAAACGCAGACAAAAACTCCCCTGAAAACACTTTTTGGTTTTCAAAATATTTAATAAAATGAAAATGGCCTTTGCGAGCTTCTAGCTAGCTGGTTTTGCACTGTTTTCACCTGTAGGATAATAACCTGTGTGTAGTGGTATTCATTATTTTTAACGCTGTTGGTCTTCTGGGAGGCAATGTAGGAATCTGAAGAACAGTCTATGTTCTCTGTGGTGACTCATCTACGATTTTGCGTTTTGGAGCCTTGACAATCTGGATTCAGGATGCTAGGAGGTCCAGGAAGGATGGGGTGCATAATCAACCTTTAATAGTCTATATTCTCTGTGGTGATTCATCTACGATTTGGATGCTAGGAGGTCCAGGAAGGATGGGGTGCATAATCAACCTTTAATAGCACTAGCAACATCCATGCTGACCCTCCCGGTAAAAGGTAATCTGTCTTGGATGGATTCAGTTTTCTATAATTAGATTGCACGCAGTTGTTAACTGTTTACATGCACTTATTATCCGTATTATCTATATGGTTTAGAGAGGTAGCTGAAAGGAGTGGTTAATTGGCTATAGAATTGCAGCATTTAGTCATTTAGGCACTTGATTGAATCAGAAGCAATACATTTAACATGGTATCCAACAACACCAGAGCTAAATTACCATCAGAAGATCAAAAGCGATTTACAGGAAGTAAAGGGATGAAAATTAAGTGGTCAGGGATAATGCAGAACAAACATTTAGAAGAAACTGTCATGAGTGTGGAGTCCACACAATACGGATCCTTGCAAAAGGAGAGAGAAAGTGATTCAGTCTGACACTCAGTTACAGAGAGTAACAGTTTAAATGTTCTTTAGGGACGAATCAAGAATAAGGCAGAACTGATATGTTTTCTCATGATTCCTAAAAGTGAGGAGAGGAAGGTTGGGTTTTGACATTTATAGGTACTAAGTTCCAGGTAGATATTGCAGGTACAGAGACTGATCTATTCTGGGCAGAAGAAGGTTTTGAATTTGGGAATTTCAATTCTGATATAATTTTGACCGTGAAGGTTTCTTAGTCATACTGAGATGGAGTAGAGCGGAAAGACAAGGAGGGTGGTGCATGTGTAGGGCAGGGTGGTGCATGTGAAGATTATCCTAGCTTTTGGAGGTTGCCAATGGAATTCATTCAAAGTGGGCAAAATGTTGTTCATTTTCCTTGATTATCTCACTAGTGTGGCCATGTAGTGTGATATGACTTTTAGGGGGTCTCTTGCCATTGGGAACCCCTAATACATTACAGTTGCCAGAGTGTAGAGAAGAGATTACTGGACCATAAACAGCGATTTTCCCCTGATCTTTGGGTACGATGTCTCTTAATTTTGTGAGCGTGCGGAGGAAGGCATTTACACTTTTGGCCATGTTGTTGATTTGAGGAATCAAATACAGTGATGAATCCATTTTAAAACCAAGAGATCTCATAGGTAGCTTGAGTGTCAGAGTGAAAGCCTTTGTTTTACGCCTTTAACAAAGTTAGGCTTTAGCTTGCTTTTTCCAGATAGGGAAAAGAGTAAATATTTAGTGATATTTGGATTTAGTAAAACAAATGTGTTCACATCCAACTCCGAATCATGATCAGGCATGTTCTGAGAATGCTGATGTCCGTGATGGTGGAGGTTTTTAAGCTAATTGCATGTTGTCCGCGGATTGGTGGGAAGATACACCTGAGTGGCTAAGGATCTCACTTAAATGCTATGTTAGATGCACATCATTTCAAATGCTTTAAGTGCTTCTTCAAAGTGTTAAATGTAGATTTGCATGGAGCAAGACATTTTTACAATTTGACTAACTCAGATTTTTTCCCAAACACCTTATTGGAAAGAAAGGTTGTACATGCTGTTTAACATGTTAGAGTTGTTGCTCTAATGTGCATCAGAGATGATCTGTAATTGTTTGGTGTTGCAAGTATAACACAGCCCTGTGGTCTTAAAAGTGGTTGTTTTTTGCTACATTTTCCTTAAATAGCACTCCTTTTCTAAAAATTCCTGAACTAATGTTGTCACAGAACCCAACTCAGTCATTGTATGAAGGTCAGGAGCATTCTCCTGGGAGGTGTGCCTGAATAAGCAAATCTTTCATTAATGGCAATGGTGAGAAGTGCACTGCATGCAGAAGATGAACTGACACTTCCCAGACAATCCTCTGCTCCTTTCCATTGAACATGTGAAATGCATGTACCAGTTTTGCACAATATGGTCATTATTATATTTTCAAATTCACAAATTGAACTTGTGACTGCACACAGTTTTCTATGGATGCACGATGTTCTGTAGATTCTGGGTGATTGTTTTCCTATGGAGGACCAAATGAACATTGTTAAAAGAGTGCAATCACTTCATTTGATGGTATTTTGGGAACATAGATATCATTTTTTAAAGGAGTATGACGATGGAAGAGGTGCTCAGCTAATAAGCTGTATCAATGGCTTGAATCTCTTCACTAGGCCATACTCGTGTTAGTATTTGAGGGTAAGTGTGTTAGGGTTGCGGACTGTGTGACATGTAATGCATGGGTGAACTCCAATTCCTCATAGCTCTTCACTTATTCCTGTATGATAAATATTCTAATTTCCACTCTGTCATTGCATGTATTCCTTCAGGATACTTATTCGGTTTTCTGTCATGCAATTCTGTATTCCATTAGGATAACTACTGTAATTTCCTCAAGAGATTCTCATAAAGTTCCTCAGGATAACTATTCTAATTTTCTCACATGATTGTCGTGTATTTCTTCAGGATAACTATTCAGATTTTCTCACGATTCTCATGTATATCTTCAGAATAACTATTCCAATTTCCTCAAGTCACTATTACGTTTTCCTTCAGGATAACTGATTTCCCCAGGTGGTTCTCCTCAACACCTTCAGGACATCTATTATAATTCCCCTGTGTGATATGCCTGCATTTATTCTGCATAATTGTTATAGTACTTAATTTTTCCACTTTACATCAGTGTTCAGTTTTTAGACAAAGGCCAGCAAGTTAATTTGTAGCATTGCACCACGTTCATCTGCCTAAAAGTAGATCACGTTAGTTTACTCATTTCTCTTGCCGATCAAATGGTAACTAGAATTGTGTGTCCATTTTGGATGACCGGTCTGTAGATAAACCAGGGATTTTATAGATGTCTTTTTGCTATGCATGCATCACCTTGAGCACCACTCTGGAGTGCCTATTCACTAAATGCATTTTAGGAATATTAAATTTGTATTAATCACATACTATAAATTGCTGTTCACAAACCTACATGCTATGGTCTATGCCGCTGCCTGTCTTTTCTATGTGGACATTGCTGCCCCGACTGTGAAGATCTGCACACAGATATGCCTGCACTTTTGCAGTAAATTTGAGAAGGACAGAGCGGAGTTGCTGGAAAATGGGGAATACTTACTACAAAATGGGAGGGTGTTAGATATGGTTAAAGAGGAGTTAAGAGCAGTTTATGAAGGAACAGACTCCCTCCCACAAAAGAGTAATGGCTTTATTACGAGTTTGGCAGTCCCAATGCGGGACCGCCAGACTTGCGGGGAGAACGCCACTGCACATGATGGTGGCGTCCCCACTACCCTATTACAATGTTCCCGGCGGTCAGACCGGCTGGAACATTGTAATAGAGTGTTTCAGCTGGTCAGACCGGCGGGAGCAGTGTTACGAGATAGCACTCGGCTCCATTAAAGGAGCTGAGTGCTATCCTGTAGCACAGAGGGGGCCCCCACCACACCCTCACTGCCAGCCTTTCCATGCCGGTGAAACTGCCATGGAAAGGCTGGCAGTGAGGGGAGTTGTAATCAGCCAGGTTCTGCACCACCCTGGCCGAGTACAACTCTGATCGCTGATACCATGTCGGTACCCGCCAGGGTTGTAATTGAGCGGTTAGACGACTCGGAGTGTGGCAGCCTGACTGTCAGTGCGAGTGTGACAGTACTGAGACCGTCACACATGTAATGAGGCCCTATGCCTGTTCCCATTCACAAGCAGCATTTCAGTAGTTACTACAGCTACAGCAAGAAATGTCCAAAAGCAGTTTTGAATGTACCCCATCTCAGACCTGGAGTAGGTCCAACACCACACATGGCCAAGCACTGATAACTCAACACCCTCCCTTTAGAAAATAATGGAAGCACAGAGTTAAAATAGAACTCCATAGGAAAAATATTTAAAAAATATATATAAATGTTATTTAACGTTAAGTGTGTACAAATAAAATATTTTTAGTCTGAAATATTTTACTTACTTTCAGAATCTAAACATAAATGTGACTTTATTTTAAAAAAAATACATGGATTTAAATTAATCCTATACTTTACCTTTTAGTAATATTTACTATATTATACATATAAATATTTGACTTTGGGTGGGAATTTTATTTTAATAAATCTATAATCGTAATTTGAATGTAATATATTTAAATTAATTAAAAACGAAATGAATAGTGCAGAAGCATTTTTCTATGTTGTTCTACATTTAAAATACACATAAAACTTCATTTACATTAATATTTAACACAAATACTTTTACAATTTAAAAAAAAGTTTATTAAACTTTTTTAAATGTCCCTTTTTGGGAGATCTGCGTCCCAGTTGGAGAGACTTCTTCATCTATGTGAATAAGTACTAGTAATCCCACATTCGTAAATTTGGGTCCAGCCCCTGGTTTCGTAGGATGGGGCCATGTAAGGCTACACTTTGTGGTAAATTCACACTTAGAAATGGTGAATAGCCAATAGCAGTAAATTTGGTATAGAGTGTTGATTTACTAATGTATAAAGTTACCTTTGTGAATCGGACCCTAGCTGTAAAGCTACATGTCCGCTCCGAGTTTGTCCTGGTGTTGTCCCAGATTCTTTTTTGAATTGGCAATGCGATGAGTGTTCCGTAAATACGTTGCACAGATCAGTTTCGTCCTAAATGCCTAATATCTTTTTTTTTGGGCGTGTTCTGCAGATGAAGCTATGTAGGCATCGAAGAGTTCATAACACAAGAGGCAGAAAGATGCAAAGATGTGTGCACCACATTTCTGTAGTGACTCATTTTATTTCATGAAGATTTAATGTAGTAAGAAAAAATATGCTGTGACCGGGGTGGGGGGAGGGAGGGTGGAGTAAGAAGTGAAAATTGAATTTGCTGTTCATTTTTACTCAAAAAGAAACAGGAAATTTAATGATTCAAAAGTGTTATAAGGTGCTACAGACGTCGGTACCCGCCAGGGTTGTAATTGAGCGGTTAGACGACTCGGAGTGTGGCAGCCTGACCGTCAGTGCGAGTGTTACAATACTGAGACCGTCACACTCGTAATGAGGCCCTATGCCTGTTCCTATTCACAAGCAGCATTTCAGTAGTTACTACAGCTACAGCAAGAAATGTCCAAAAGCAATTTTGAATGTACCCCATCTCAGACCTGGAGTAGGTCCAACACCACACATGGCCAAGCACTGATAACTCAACACCCTGGAAGTTTGTCACACAAGTGTGATTTAAAATCTAACTTCTACCCCTGGGTGGACAGATTTGCCATGAAACAGGTCCTTTTACAGCAGAGGTCTTCAATCTGGGGGTCGCGACCCCCAGGGGGGCCGTGGAGTACTGGAAAGAGGGTCGCGCATTCCCACAGCTGATCCTTAAAATGCCTCAGCTGAACTTTAATTTGAGTCTGCTGTGCTGTGAAAGCTGCACAGACAGCTAAGGAGACCTTCATCCCAGGGTGTCTGCTTCCAGAATTATATGCAAACGTGCGCTACGAGCTGATGTGCAAATGTAAAGGGTGCTTGGGAGCAGCTTTAAATGATCGAATCACTCAAAGCTTTGTGAGGACAAACATTTATTCTTTTTGAGGGTAGTGCAAAGAATTAACAACTGTGCTGTGAAGTGCGTGCTTTTAATTGTAATTGTATTTACACAGCGCTTACTTCACCTGGAGGTGTTGAAGGGACAGCTATTAAAAAAAAAGGTATCGCATATGCTCTGATATTACTTAAATCCACATTTTGGAAGCACCGTTTTATATTAAACCTTTTTGTAGTGGCCTCTCTTATACTGTGTTTAATGCAAGTATAAAATAATGTCTTACATATTCACAGTGCTTTGACCTCATGGCACTAAAATATACAAATCACTATTCTCAACTGCACCAACCAAGATTTAGTTCTGTCGCCATCTCCGGTTACACACAGACCTCTGCAGTGCATTAACTACTAGAGGTTTCATAACGCACTATGGTGCATTTCCCACTGAGTAACAACTTTATTTTACTTATTTTTCATTTAAGCGCGCTGTTATTTTATATGTAGCTACTTGATGGTGAAAGACTTTTAAAAAAACGTAGAGAATATATTAGGTTTATTTTTGAGAGGCTTGCGCTACTGGAGCATCATTTATTTGACGCTCCAGTAGCGCAAGCCTCTCAATCATACCTATGAGGTGACGCAAAGCCCCCTGAGTGCCTTGGAATGGCCTTGTAGATATGGAATAAGGCAAAGCAGCGCAAGCCACTGCATTGCCTTACTTTGCGTCAAGGAGGCATTTCATGGGTGTAGTGGTAGGTGTTCCCATGCAACACAGATGGATTTTGACGCTGCCCCAGATTTACAAAATCACGTAAACTGGAGCAGTGCCAAACCTTTCACCTCCCCAGAGTAGGCATAATGAGAAGAAATGTTTTAATTTCTCCTTGTTTTTTTTTTCTTTCCATGTGTGTTGCTATCTGCCGCACATAGAGAAAGAGGTACAATGCCTCTTTAGATTGTTTCTGTGCACGAAGGTGCACCTTCCTGCATAAATACAATCCTGCCTATGTTGGCACTAGGCAGCAATTGTGCACAAGCGCAGCAGGAAAGGATAGAAATGCACTGTATTTCATAATTACGGTCCATTACTGCCCTTTTTTATTGGCGTGGGGCAGTGTAGCAAGAAGACTTGCGGCGCTGCCCCGCGTCAATTCCTCATAAATGAGGTCCTTTGTTTTTAGCCACACCATTGCCCCCCCCACACTCACTGACCTTTGGTTTGCTAAACACTGTTTAATATTTCCTCACAGTAAAAATGATTTGCTGTGGGAAATGGGGATGTTTATTATTGTTGATGATGAGGAGTACCAGGTTCTAGAAATGTTTATCAGGAGGGGGTCCTTACACCTAAAATCTTTTAAGAGGGGGTCCCGGCATCGAAATGTTTGAAGACCTCTGTTTTACAGTATGTTGAACGCATCGCACTCCCATTTTGTCTACAGTACAGTATGTGCAAGTCTCGCTTTTTCCTCTTTGCTGACCACAAAATGCAGCTTTCTGCAGCCATTTGTGGTTTTAAGCAAGTTTTAGTGTACGGTATATTGTTACAGAGATGGAAAATATCAAAGCTAAACTAATAAAATCTTGCGAATCCACAAAAGATGCGATCAGCTGACAATGCTGTTTGATCCTGATTGTCATTGTTGCTCCGATGTGACCCGTATTTTGTTTGCATTGCAGGCCGCGTGATCGTTCACTGCCGAGAAGGTTACAGCCGCTCCCCAACACTGGTGATTGCGTACCTCATGCTCCGCAAGAAGATGGACGTGAAGACAGCCCTGGCCACCGTCCGACAGAAGCGGGAGATCGGCCCCAACGACGGATTCCTCAAGCAGTTGTGCCAACTCAACGAAAGATTGGCACAAGAGGGCAAAGTGAACCCCTAGAGACGTAGGGGACAACTCACCCACTGGCTGAAAGTACCAAAGGCTCTCCAGGCAAAAAAAAACACATCCAAACAAGGTCCAAGAGCATTAGTAGGGCACAATTTTCCCGAATGGCGCAGTGAATAGGTCTAACCTGGCATCATAAGCTGAAACAAGGGGAACCATCGAGACCATTCCAAACACTCTGCAACTCGCCAGGAAGGTTTCGATGCTTTGGAAACATGGCACAAATTCTGGCCACCCCTTAGAGTTGTTGCAATAAAGAACTCTCTCACCTTTGGATGCACAGCTCAGCTGACTCTTATTACTTCTCTTTACTTTTCGCAAGCCTCTATTCCTGTTCTTGCTTCCTCCATGTGACAAGTTCCGATTGATTTAAAACAACCATTTCCTCAATTCTCTTGCTGCCTATTCTGCTGACGAAGAGATGAGCAATTTCGGTTCATCTGTTGGTGCGCACGGGGCTGTCCTTGGACAAGTCACATGTTTTTGTTTTTATTGCGCAGCTGTTAAATGTTTTTAATCTTCCCCCACCCAATCCTGGTCACACAAAATTGCCTAGGGATTGAAATTTGAAGCTCCAAGAACCAACAAGTCTAAATGCAAACACGTATACAACTTGAGCTCATCTCTTTAAACACCTGCCTTTAATCTGGACTGTGATTGTTGGAAAATGCGAAAGTAGCCAAACCACACTGTAAAGCATAGTTTTGAATGTGAATATTAAAAATAGGTTTAGTTTCCGGGGTATGGTTTATTTTGACAGAACGTCAGTATATTTATTATGGCTTTGATGAATCAAAAATAGTGTAATGCACAGATGTTCTGTGAATATATGCCTTGGATTGAAAATAATTTGAAATAGACAGCATGCATTTGCTGATTTTTAAGGGGGCAATGAAGGTGAATCTTCAGTTAAAAGTTTAACAAGCCTTGGTTTATCTCCATTTATTTTTATGATGGTGTGTTTTTAATGGTGGGTTTTGCTACTTCTCGGGTTTCACTTATGTAAATCACGAAGATTTGCTTTTAATAGCATAATATTTTGTAATCTCAGTTGCCAAGCAATGAGAACCGCCTCTTTTTGGTCTGGGAGATTACATTCAATATCTGCTAAATTAGCTGAACGTGTTAGTGCACTTATCACACGGGCCTCAGTGATCCTGAAGGTCATCAGCCCCAATTTCCTGCTTGATCAGTTTACACGTTATTCCTTCTGAAGCTTCTAAAGGGGGTTCAAACAAGTTGTATAGTCTCATCAATTATAATTGTTTGCAGAACCATTACTGCCTATATAAGTATTAGTTATACCCACTGTGTGCTGAGTGCCTTAGTGGTCGCCAGAGAATATGGTACTTTTACATTTAAATTGAATTTATCTATACAATATAAGTCAGTGCTGTGAAATAAACCTGTCCAAAGGACACAATTTCTTATTCTAATTTTCCTGCTAAAACATTTTTGTTTCCCACACAGCTCCATCCATAAACTGCATTTGTTTTCAAACTAATGTTGAGGAACCTTGGCTGGTTAACACTCTAAGTAGATCTAAATTACCCTGTCTCAGAAAAAGCTAACATGCCTGATAAAAAATGAAACATCTAATACAGTGGTTCCCAACCTGTGGGGGTCCGCGAAGCCTCCTCAGGGGGTCCGCGGCTGCTTAAAAAATTTAATAATTTTAGGTCCCAGCTATCAGTAATGACTCCTTGGGGGTCCCCGTGTTCCAATAATGATTCAGTGGGGGTCCCCGGGCTCCAGTATTGATAAAATGGGGGTCCACAGAAGTCAAAAGGTTGGGAACCACTGATCTAATACATGTTTCAAAATCATCATATACTTCTAAGAACCACCCTTTGCTTCAGTTTGCTGAATGAGGGAATTGCAGTTAGCGAACAGTGTAGACAAAGCAGGAACAAGTTAGCAACTATTAATCAACAAGGTCATGAGAACAGGTATAGCCACTGGTGTGCTTGGAGCTTCCAGAAAATAAAATTCAGATTTACCATAGCCTTGTGTAGGAAATCATAATTTAATTGAAGGCCTACTAAAAGAAACTAACAATTGACGTCAATTAACCTCTCACATTTCATGCCCTGTGCTCGTGTTTTTTCAATCAACGAACAACATAATTATTTACTCACAACACATTAACAGGTCCTCTTTTCCCATGCCAGTTTACCTGTTTTAGACGTTCAGGGCACCCAAGATCCCTTAATGTGCTTTAAAGCCTCATCTGAAAGTTCTGATGCCCGCCAGGCTCTCTGAAATCTTCCAAACTACTAATTGAAAATGACCTTTTGAAAACCAAAGTGTAAAACTCTGCAGTGGGTCCCTGCAATCAACCATGTCGACTCCTAAATGCTCAAAAACGAACTCTATTTGCTGGAATCACAAAACATTTTCAATCTTCAATCTGTCATAAAATTACTTAATTCTGGAATATGCTGAGACTGCTGTGTCATGCCTCTTTGGTGTTGCCGCCAAACCTTGCGATCTCAGAACTCTCAACCAGTTGATATATCTCATAATCAGTACGTTGCCCATTTCAAACCTAATGCACCTGGCTCTGTTTTCTGCTTGTGTCTTCACTGCAAAGTATCGGGTTGGGAGCTCAAAGCATTTCATGCAACCATTTCCCCTCCAGAGATTACCTTCCTCCAGTAACTACCTTTCCACCATGAGCTCCCCATCCTTCAAAACTTGCCCCTGACTCTTCCACCACCACAGGTAACTCTGCTATCACAGCCTGGCCATTGAATGCTTACTTTCCACCAACTACAGCAACTCCTATCAAGCCTTCATTCCAAGAACTTAAAGCGCATCCTTAAATGCACTCCCTTCGCCCTCAAAGTGCACGATAATGAAGCAAACCCAGAAATACAGTCTGAATTGCTATCCAGAAATCTCAAAAATATATTCTCTAACTTGTTTCAACTCCCTGCAAAATGTCTTTTTTTCTCCCTCAGCCAATTTAAGATATACATTGGCCTGAAAAAAGTCCCAAAATTGAGTGTTTTGTGCTGGAATTAGACTGGATATCTTTCACTTCACCGCAAAGCCTAATGACTCCAAAAACCCAGTTGCTAGCTTAGTTTAAACCACCAAAAGATATTTCTTCTCAGCAATCAATAAAATATCTTCCTGGTATGTTATTAATCTCACACTTCATACCCAAAGCAAAGCTACTACTGACCTCAAAATTCTCATGGAACACCACAGTCAGGCCACATGGTTAGCAAGTAATTCTCCATAGGTTTCCTCAGGATGAAAATGGAGAAAGTCTGAAATACTGAAATTTTTAAATGTCCATCTGTCATATTCAAGTGTGCCATTCAATGTATTTCCTGAATATGGTTCTCAAAAGAGAAATTCCCTCCATCTTGAAATGCTGGTAAAACATCCATTCATTTAAGACTCTCAGATTTACAACTGGTCTCTTCCCTTTGTCTTTTTTTGCTCACCAAACATATTGCCTATAAAACCTTCTTCATACTCCGATCTCTAAAAAGTTGTTCTCTTTTGACAAAGTTCCCTGTCTTCCTGATTCACAAGTCTGCCTTTTACACACCTAAGCCAAATTCCCTTGGTACTTTGTGTTGTACAGGCACCTCTATAAAATCTATCCAAAACCCCTGGAAAGTCTCCAACACACATGGATCCTGAGTGATCTCTTGCCACCATCAAATAAGATGAGTCTGTCAAAAATCCGCTCTTATAACAATATATCAAAGATCTTGATACCATCATACTTGTTGGTGCCCTTGCTTATTTACCTTTCCTTATTTCTTCCTTAAGCTCTTTGTTATTGCTTATTCAAAGTCCAAAATAACTGTTGCATCCCGTAGCATATTTACTCACACATAAAATTGGCTGCCATAATACATTGCCCTTTCCCAAGGAATCACCCCTTTGTTTGCTTGGCCCCTGTAAAAACCTTATAAAAGACCTTCATCATATCTTTTTGAGACTTCTGTGTTGTATTGAAAGTACCCACTTAGTTTGACTTATCTTTCAGGACGTGTTCTCCAAATGGCATTCCTTGTGCCGAAAGACCCCCTCTGTATTGCCCAACTCAACTTGTTTTGGACCTGGTTTAATCAAAGCAATCTTTTCCATTGCTAATCCCGCATTGGCATGGCCAGACATAATTCTTGCTGAATAAGCTTCCTTAATTCACTGACATCAACCTCCGAACTTTATGCATAAGTATCCTTCGTCATATAAAAAATACCTTTTTTAAAGGGCCCAATACATACAGCAGTCTATCTTGATAGGTGTTTAAACTTTTACCCAGTCGCCTCCTGAGATCGTTACCGTTCATATTTAAAAAGACCAAAACCTTGTATCCATTTGTAGTCTAAAAACATGCCAGTGATGATCTAGGCCTCATTCTGACCCTTACTTCCTTACAAATCTCTCACCTGGTCTAGAACACCTCAAACTAGGCAACATGCTTCTAAGGAAGCCAGTCATGAGACTAAAGATGATGTAACAAACGATTACCAAATCCTCTTGTGCTCAACTTTTTTCCTAGACTTGTGCTATTGCTTTCGTGGGTGTCGCTTCATTCCAAGGAGACTATGCATCACCAATAAATCTCAGAGTTGCTCAGCTCTTAAATAATGATCACTACTTTGAAATCAAGATATTGACCTTTAAAAAGGCTAAAATACCATCCTTTCCTGCTTGTAAACTTAAACATTTCAAGAGGAACACCTGTAAATACAACTTAATATAAAAATAGGTGTACTCTAAAACAGCACAGATCTGCTTACACCATCCTGATAGAACCTACAGTGATCCCATTAGCCTCATAGACTTATCCAATCCCAAAATCGTACTTAAATTCTGAAAGTTACTCCTCCACCAGAGATAGCTAGTTAACTGTGTATGAGAAGCCGTGAAAGTAAGAAGGTGGCTATGTGCGCCAGGATTTCTTTTATTCAGGTGTCCTATACTGTTGCTTCTCCCTAATGTAGGGGCAGAATAAAAGAATGTTGGCTTAATATTTGAACCTGTACCTTGCCATAAAATCGTAAGTCTCTATTTCCCACAGTTAAAGTTTTTCCCTTGTAGCTGAATACACAGTACAAACGGCAGGTACTTTGTCATTAAACAGAAACATTCTAAACTGCTGTTTCAGTGAAAGGAACTCCATAAATGTATACACGTACATGAACTAAATAACCATAGTTTGCAACACCTTCATTCTGCCTGCAAGTCAACAAGGAGACCTCCTGGCACTAAATACACACAATTAAATAGGTTGCCAAGATGGACAAAACACATGCACAAACCTGCGACAAAGCATTTGTCTAACATGTTGGACAAAGCTATTACTGTATGCTTGGTATAAAAACTAAAGTAAACCTTTCAAAGGTAAAGAATAGAAAGCAATGTGAAAATTGCCCAATTATTTTAGAAAGGAAAAAAATAATTATGGTAAAGTGAGTTTTATGGAATATACTGTCCGTGGAGAGATCAAATATGCAGCTTTATATAAAACTGATTTGTCCGGAATTTGAATAAGGCACATGTATTTTAATAAGTGGGGCAAGCCTGCATCTCTCCAGTGTAGACTCAGCAAATTGGACTCTCTTCAGCTAAACAGACAGGATTTGCTTCAGAAGGTCAGGGCTTTCTTGTCCTTGATGATATGATCGTCAAGTGATCCAGTTTTGGCTAAAATAACTTGCACCAAGCTCTTTGGCTGCATTTTATTCAACCATACTATTCACAATGACCTCAAATAGATAGAAGACTAAGTGAACAAGGATGGGATTCAGGCCTTTCTCGCCCTGAAGTTTCGAATGCCCTGCAACTGATGTTTTAATATGCTGAGCTATCTGAGCTGAAAATAATAGTGCAGGATGTTACAATGGTACTTAAAACGGGATGGTCAGAACGTATGACTGCTGTGGCATTCTACCGTTTATCAATGGGACCAAGCTGTTGCCAAGGTGGGTAGCCCTTGGAGAACTATTGCATTTTCTTTTCACTGCATGGTTATCAATCTTTGCCCAAAGATCTAAACTGGTTTGGCTGGGACTGTAGCATCTTGAAGTCAGATTGTTTTATTGGCACTAGAGCTCTGGTCCCCATGTAAGAGGCATTGAAGCTCAGACAGCTTAATGTGGGACTCATTCAAGTTCTCCAGCGTTTAGCTACTTAATATGACGACAGATAAATGCTAACACCTGAGGGTGTGATGTTTAATGGGTGCAGTAATTTCGTTGCATTAGTGCCCCTGGTGACTAAATGAGGGAATGTATCAGTGTGCACTCAGTCACTGTGTACATTCTTACATTTTGACCATTTTCCATGTTCCTGTTGTTCCAGGTGTCTCTAATAACATGAAACATTTTGGATGCAGAATAATGTGTGTGCTACATAGAATCCCTATTTGGTTGCAAACAGCAGTTTAAGCCTGAATTGGGAGTGCTGGGTCATTCTGAATAAGGCCCTATGTGCAAACTCCCTGGGACCGCTCTATGTATGTTTTGTAGCATAGCCGCATAGGATTGCAAATTTTTTATATTTTAGGGTATGTCAAACATGTTCACTTGGAGGGAAATGTAGAGTTACAAAAGAAAATATCCAGGTCAAAGGCTCCTCAGCAAATAAGTAAAGAAAATGAAAGATCACAATAGTTTGAAATCCTCTCCTGATGTCCCCAGTAAAATAGGGATCATTTATGGATCTCACTCTTATGTAGGCAGCTATAGTCCAGACCAGCACTCTTACAAAAATATCATTTAAATATATGTTCTGTACTGAAGGCCTCTGCATGGGATTTCTCGCTCATGTCAGAGCAGAGATCCTTGGCCAGCTGCTTATACAGCAATCATTGTGCTAAGATAATGAAGCCTATGAAACTATCATAGCACAAACATAATCCCTGAAAGCATTTGATGCTTCAAGCTAGCAGAATTATAACTTTCGTTATGAAAACCTATAAACATGCTAAGATGATTCTTTGTTGTGATAATCAGCTGCCTGTCCCCCAAGACGTATTTTCAATAATAAGATGGATTGTCTGTTTTTACTTATAATTACATATTTAATAAAACTTCTGTTGTACTGTGACCACATTTTATGGAATGAAAAACAATGTAATAGTGTCAGGAGATTAAGAAATGCAAGGCGAAGCAGTATTTGGCTTTGTGTGGAAAAACACGAGACTAGCACCTCTCTGTAATCTTTTATTTATTGAGACAATAGGGCAAATGAGAGCAAATGGCAGCAAGTCTGTTGGAGGAAAAGATAAATGTTAACTGGATCTGGGGATTTCCACATGATTCAAAGTCAATAACCTGTCTGAAAAAAAAGAATCTGTATGGAGAACACACTGCAGAGGTGCCTGTGCCCACTGCAGATTCTTGAAAGGTGGATGTTATATTAAAAAACAGGAAGCATAGAACAAACAAAATATAGTACATCAGCTCGTGCCATGAGAATGTGCTAAATGCAGTACTTTGATGTTATATATTTCAGAATATGAATTGTGAATTTCTCCATCCCAAACAGATGTGAAAAGATACTACACAAGCAGTGATAGTAATGTGTGGTTGCTTTATGCAATCCTAAAATATCTTCTAGTAATGGAGGGATGCAACCTGTTGTATTATCTAACAATGTGTTTTTAATAATATCTAACAATATGAATGAAATATTAGTGCCTCTTCTATTTCTACTTTCTCATCATTGTTCTATCCTTGTTCATGTTTGGTTTCCACTGTTCTATTATTTTGTAATGTTTTGTATTCTAGTAGTGAAGCTTATCACTGCCAACAGCCAGTTCAGTTGTGCACTGCCTTAACAACAACAGTCACTTTCTTCCAAAGGTTTCATTCTCTACAGAACTGCCCTCACAAGAGCCATTTTAGAATGAAGAGGAACATTTGCAAGTACCTTGTCCTTTCAGGAAAAGCAAGTCACACTTTCATTACAACTGTGCGTTATTTAGCAAGAGCACTGTTTTTGTCTCTTCAGGCAGATCCCAGTGGCAGAGACTTCTTATAAAACCAATTTGCTCTGAAAACAGTGTAACTAGAAGCCGCAAATATTTGTTTATTAAAGCAAGGTGTTCCATTTTAATGAGAAAAAACAGCCTGTGCTAATTTCTTTTGTTAAAATAGCTGTGGGGTAAAGAATAAATCTTTGTGTATATTTTCACTGCAATGATTAAAATATGAGTACATACCTATATATACATATATTGTAAATGTATTTATATGGCATTTACGATCCCTGACAAAGAATTAAAGCACCTTTTTTGGTGAGTAGCTCTGGAACCTAACACTAGAATATGTTAGTACAAAAATTATATATTTTCTTTTTGTTTATTCTCGTGCATTAACTATGTTAGGATTGTGCTCTCGATTTCCTGTGTAATGAAGTTTGGTGCAGGGACAGAGTGATAGGAGTGGATTTGAAAAGGGGAAGAGTAGCAAGTTGTTTTTTGTAAGTAATGGTCATGTATGCTTAATAGTTGGGTCGTGGCTGAAAAGGAGGGGTGAAAAACAGAAGGATGTTTTGGGAGTTCATAGAAGTCAGAAGGTTTCGGATGAGTCGGAGGGGGCAGGAATGGGGAGGAGGGAAAGTTTTTTTTTTTTTTTTTTCTTTTTTTTTTTTTTACAGAAAAAGTAAATAATTTACACACACCTGTTGCACATGGAAAGTTTCGGTGTGCTCCATCAAGCAGGGCCGATAAGAAGGGGAAGGTTAAAAAAAGTGTGTATCCCACATTAATTTCCATAGGGTCTTTAGACATGTCTACAGGCTGAACTGCTGGCCGAAATTACACCAAATTTGGCAGGAAGCTAGATCTTGTTGCACAGATTGTGATTTTTTGTAATTTGGTGTAAATGGGTCAGTTCTTGTGGAGATATTAAAGGGCAAAAATATAGATATCTAAGGACATGGATTCTCTGCGGATCCGCTGTGGATCGATTCGCAGATCCATGCTCCACAGGAAGAATCTTATTGGCTGGTCGCAACCTGACAGGGAAGTTGCGGCAGTCATTTTGTTTGATCTGGGAAACAGTCCACAGGGCTGAAAACTCAAAACAGACATTCACACACCCACTGTCACAACCAGGCAGAGATTCTCACACCCACTCTCACATCCAGACAGATACTCTTACACCCACTGTCACACCCAGACAGTCTCACACCCACTGTCACACCCAGAGAGCTGCTCTCACACCCACTGTCACACCCAGTCCCACACACAGACACTCTCACATCCATTTTCACATCCAGGCACACAGTCTCACACCCACTTTCACATCCAGACAGATACTATTACACCCAAAGAGACAGTCTCACATCCACCCTCACATCCAGAGAGATACTCCCACCCAGAGAGATACTCCCACCCACTGTCACCCGCAGGTAGTCTCACACCCAGACAGATACTCACACCCACTCTCACACCCAGAGAGACACTATTGAACCCACTCTCACATCCAGACTGTCACACTCACTCTTGCCAAAAAGACACTCTCACTCTCAGGCAGACATTGTCACACCCACTCCCACATCCAGGCAGACATTCTCACACCTAGACATACCTGTTTCACACCCACTCTGACACCCAGAGAGACAGCTTGACATCCATTCTCACAAAAAAGATGGACTTTTCACACCCATTCTCACACCCAGACAGACACTCTCACACACAGTCTCACACCCAGGCAGAGATTCTCACACCTACTCTCACATCCAGACAGATACTCACACCCACGGTCACACCCAGAGAGACAGCCTGACATCCATTCTCACATCTAGACAGATATTCTCACACCCACTATCACACCCAGACACACAGTCTTACATGCACGCTCACATCCAGACAGACACTCTCACACCCACTCTCACACCCAGAGACACACTTTTACACCCAGGTAGACATTCTCACACCCAGACCTACCCTCTCACACCAAATCTCACACAGAGACAGTCTCACATCAACTCTCACATAGACACAGATGCTCTCACACCCACTCTCACACAGTCTCACATGCACTCTCACCCCCAGGCAGACACTCTCACACCCAAAGACACACACTCACATCCACCCTCACAACTAGGCACACTCTCTCCCAGTCACTGTCACACCCAGACAGACACTTTCACACCCTCTCACTGTCTGTGTGGGTATCAGGATTGTGAAAGTGTCTGTCTGGGTATCAGGATGGCTCTGTCAGAGCCACTCTCACACCCAGGCACACCCTCTCGCGCTCACTTTCACACCCACATAGACACTCTCACACCCGCTCTCGCACTCAGACCAACAGTCACACACACCCAGACAGATAGTCTTAAAGCCACTCTCATATCCAGTCACACACTCTCAAGCGCACTCTCAAACTCACACAGATGCTGATACAGTCTTGGCTAGCTGTGACCTGAGAGGGAGAGTTGCAGCTGCCATTTGTTGTATTAGGAAAGGGTGTTGTGGCTAAAATGTGGGCACCAATGTATATAAAAAGGTCAGGGTAAATATGTTGGGTGGGCTTTGGAGAAGTTGCAAAAAAAGTATTGGTGTTTGTGATATGTTTATTATTTCAAACCATTAAGCATACCTGCTCAATTTAGTTTAAAAGTAACATGGTGCACTGAGAAACTGTTATGAGCTTGTGACATTCTGCTGCAGTAGAATGTTGCAGACTATGTTACTATGAGAAAGGGATTAGAAAAAGACTAGACTGTGACTTTGTTGTTACAAATCAATTGGGGACAAAATAATTAAAAGTATTATTAGTGGTGAATATATTTTTCTATAGAAACAGGTGCATACATGGCATTGTTTTCAAATACATAGCAAAAGTACATTTCGTAGTCCCACGTAAATCTGCAGATCCGTCATAGAGTTACACAGGTTGTGGTGCTGAGCACTGCGGTAGATCTGTGAATCTGGTGAAAACTACTATCAAATTGGGCTATCTTTTGATGAGTGTTGGTAAGTTTTTACTACTTTGCTTTGTGTTTTGCCACAATTTAAAACTACCCACTCCTTCTTTTTACCTTGTAGTGTGAGATACGAGAACTGTAGGCATTTAAAGAAAACACAGCAATTTACTGAAAAAAACAAAGGTCATAGGTATGTTACAGTTAGGAAATAGAATAAAAAAAACGTAGAAATTAATTGGAAAAAAAACAGAGGTTACAGGGGCATTATAGTTAGGTACTGAATTTGCTCGCACAAAACCATAGAAATTCAGCAGTTATAGTTGCCAGCCCTAACTATAACTTGCACCCCTGCAATGCACTGCTTATGATCTAACATATTACATCACTCATGACACGGCTAGTGACATCACTGATGACATCATCTACCTAGAGACTCCCACATCCTACTCACACACCCATACATACCTCTCATACACCCACTCACATCCTCACAGAAGTACTCACATACCGATTGACAGAGTCATACAACTACACACAAAAACACTCACTCATTGTAAAATGCAGTCACACACCCATTCCGTTTCTTATGTAGCCAGTCACACACACCACTCACTTTGCCATGCAATTACTCACACACCGACCTGTACACCCATAAGGCCATTCAGACAGCTACACAGCCACCTGGACAGGTAATACAATCTTCACTCACACAGCCATACTACACCCACTTACTCAGCAATACATCCACACAGAAACTGAGTCCTACAGACATACAGCCACCCAGACAATAAGCTACACACTACTTCTGCACCAACTCACTCACCCATACAGCAAATAACACAACCACTCACTCACCCACAGTTACTCACACACCCACTCACTTACTCATATATATATATATATATATATATATATATATATATATACTAAAAATATACCCACTCTCCTATACAGTCACTGATACAAGTACACACTCACCCATATACTCACTGACACACTCACTCATAGTCACTGACACACCCACTATCTCGTCCATACAGATAATGACAATATATATATTTGTCTGTCTCTCTCTACTCTGTGTGTGTGTGTGTGTGCGTGTGTATTACCTAGTGGTAGTTGCCACTAGGTAGTTATAGTTAGGTCTGCTTTTACATAGAAAGAGCATTTTTTAGTTTGCTAATAACTTTGGCCCCGTTTGATGAATCTTCATGAAACTTTCCACAAAAAAAACCATCCACCTCAGCTCCTTTCCACAAAGTTTTGGGGTGATCCATCAAGGGGAAGTCGGGAAAAAAGGGGGATCCAAAAACAAAAAATACACATGGATTTTCCATAAACTTCTTTAGGCAAGGCTACAGCAAAAACTGCTCAACGCAAGTACACCAAATTTGGCAGGAAGCTAGTTCTTGGCCCACAGATTGTGCGTTTTATGATTTGGTGTAAATCCATTCAGTAGTTTTTGAGGGATTAAGGGTCAAATATAATTGCATATTTTGGCATTTGGACTCACAAAAGTCTTGCAAGCCTCCCATCAGAGCGCAAATTTGAAAATGGAGCCTTGTGATTGTCCGATTTTCCCACTTTTCCCGTGAAACTTTACGCTCTTGTGAGAGGCTCCTGTGAGTCCTGTGAGCGCTCTGATTTACGGGCTGCTGGAATGTTGGAAATTAAATCGCCATCATTACTGTTCACTGTGGAAAAATTGAAGGTGTTGTGCAAATGAAGTAAAAACGCTGTAAAAGGGGTAATCAGAAAGGCATGCTTGTCCCCTTAGATTTATAGAGGGGGTGTCTAGGAGATAACTACTGTGAAAAAATAAATGTATATTGTTTTTATCAAATGTTTACAATCTCGCTGGACTCTCACGGGATTGTGAATAGTAAAAAGTAGTAGATGAGTTCTCAGTACATTTCATCATTAGGAATGCACATTGTGGTCCTTGTTTTTGAGAAGTGTATAAGATATAAGTACTGTGATGAGTAGATAGTTAATTCTTATTTGTTTTAAGTTATGATCCTGCAAGACTCTTGTGGGATCATGAAAAGTAGAAATGCGTATGTGATCTTTGAATACACTGTAGAATGCACACCTGCTACTGTAGGACGGAGTTTTGCTGGAGATGCTATTTACACCCATCTGCTTCATAAGAGTTGTGAGTAGAGAACAGTCTCGTCCACACTCTGCTATGCACACTCATTATCAAAGAGGGAGGTGTTGGCTGGTAGGACAGTCCTTATCCAGTCACTATTACACACACCTGTTATCTGAGAGAAAAGTCTTAAGGGAGAGGCCAGTCTCTCTCCACACACCCTACTATGCACACTCGTCACCTGAGAGAGAAGTCTGAAAGGAGAGGCCAGTCCATGCACAACCTCTAATATGCCCTAATCTGAGAGAGAGGCCTATCAGGAAAGGGCACATACACTTCCTCAAAAAATTAATTCATTAAACATTAAAAAAAACTAGTATTTCACTGGAAAAAAACATGGTTTAAAGTAGCGTTACAGTTAGGTGTAATAAAAATTTATGTTTTCGTAAAAAACAAACAAAAAAAACTTCGAAAATCACTGAAAAAAAACTAAGATTAAAGTTATGTTATAGTTAGGTGAATTTCTCAGTGACACCGTTAAGGTTTTGAAGTAAAAAAAAAAAACTGAAATTCAGCAGTTGTAGTTAGCAGCACTAACTATAACTTGGGCGCTGCTTATGACCTCACATATGACATCACTCATGACATTGTTGATATCACTGATGACAGTATCCAAACTTCACTTTAATACATATGGCTCTATAAATTAGTCTGACATTAGTAGCCTGACCGTGTGTATATAAAGCAGTTCATGAGAAAATCAGCCAATACTACTGCCACCACAGATTTGCCGCTAGGTGTTGAAACCAAGCATTATATACAACATTGAGCCTATAGCACACACTTTACAGGTATTATAGATCAAATTAACAATCAACCACAGATATTTGGGGAACCCTCAGTGACTTCAGTGCTCAATATCTATACAATTATTGAGAGAAAGCCAAAATAGTGAATGGCAGTAAGAAAATACCCCCTATATACAGCTTTAATCTGCATCAAACCCATAACACTCACTGAATCTATATTAGGAAGTAAAGTTTGTAAGAACAGGAAAGTGGGTACCATAAATATTTTTATCACTATGGAAAGAGTTTACTCTGTATCAAACTGTTTGCAGACATTGAAAATCTCATAATAAATAGTATAAAAATATCTATTAGGAAAAGCATACACACTGTGCAAAACTTGTAAAATAAAAAAATAAAAAATAAAAACTTTTTGCTACAAAAATAGTCATGGTCTAAAGGTGCTAAAGAGAAAAGTGCCTGCACATTTCTGTGTTAAAAACTAGCACATGTACATAGCTTACTAGCTGGTGCACACAGTCTCCTATTTTAAGGATAAATTATCATGTTAATAAAATTCTCTCCAAGACATCAAGCCTGCTTACAAAAGTTAGTATTGAGTACGTAGAATCTTTCTCCTGTTGAAAACCTTTACTGCAGAACCAAAAAGCTTGTATGGAGCTTAAAGATTACAGTCAACTGTCACTTGCACACAGAGTTGCTCTTGAATGTAATAATTTATAAAGTGTTCAATACCTCTACATAGCTGTGTTGCATTAGAAGTACACATGTTTTGTAAACACACCCATTAGCTGAAACCAAGCTGTACAAAATTACAAGTAATATGGTAGTTACTCGGCACTATGTAAACTTTAAAACAAACTCTCACGCCCATTGGATGATGTCATCAGTGATGTCATTTGAGATTAAATCAGTGATGTCATCGATGATGTCATAAAAATACATATGAGTGATGTCATACATGAGGTCATACGCAGTGCATGGTGGGGCGAAAGTTATAGTTGGTGCAACTAACTATAACTGTTGAATTTCTTTGTTTTTTAGTTCAAAACATTAACGCTGTCACTGAGAAATTCACCTATGACATTACTTTAACCTTTATTTTGTTTCAGTACAACAAATTAACATATATGGAATCTTTATGGTAGTGGGTTATATAGTAGCACATTGTAGCTAAATGCTGCCTCTGCAAAAAAGTATTGTGTGTATGTAAAAGTGGGATACTGATATATCCTTATAACATTCTTATAACTTGGAAAACTAGGACATTGTTGTCTTCCTCTCCACCGCTATGTCTGACAGGTTCTCCTCTGCTGCAAAATCCAACAGTGTTAGGCTAAGGTGGAACCATGCATTTACACTGTATTATTTTGCCAATGGAAGACCCTGTTCCCTCAATTCTACCGACTTTGCAGGTGATTCCTTTCAAATTCCCACACTACAACAAACTTCCACCAACTTTTTGTTGTGTAAAAAATATGGGCACTTGTAGGTTGCAAAATTGACTGCAAAGTGTGTGTGAATATCAAAATGTTCTAACTTTGGGGGAGTTTTCTTATTTTTTCTGCACTTTTTCAAGCCACAACATCTGCTGTGCAGGCACTACTTTCTGCTCATAAATCCTGGCACTGTGAATCACGATTTTTATGACAGAATTGACATTCTTTTCATGTTTTCATAAAAAAAAACTTCCCCAAATTAAAAGGTCACTTTCTTTCTAGATTTCTATCATGTGAACGACCTCCAGTTATTCACTGAGAGTGAACACCTTGTTTTCCTAATTTCACGCTAGATATTATACCAGATTTCTGGACAGGAAGTGAAAACTTACATGTTCTTGCACATTTTGAAACAGAGGGGGGACTTTGAATGGGTTTTGATTTAAAGTACTTCAAATATTTGGTCTGCATTTAGTTTTTTTTATTTCTCCATACAGTAGCTTACATTAGATGGGTCGAAGAACATAAGAAAGAGGATGCCAAACATTGAAGAGAACGAAATTAATTGATTTGGAACACAACTACAGCCCAAACCCCTGAATGAAATTATACCAAATTTGGCAGAAATGTAGATCTTGGTCCAGAAGGATCTCTTTTCATTAGTTGGTGTAAATACGTTCATCATTTTTGAGCTATTTAAAGTTAAAAGATATAGATATCTAGGGCGTAAAAAGTAAAAAAAAAAATAGGGGTCAGGGTAAGAATACCCTGACCCCAGGGGATGGTGCTGGGGTAACCCAGGGACCCAGCCTGAGCCAAAAAGCGTTTTGTTTTACATTTTCACAGTGAAAATCGCAGAGGATCTCTCTGGAAAAAAAGGGCAGTTTCCTGTCAGGGGCATTTTTTTATTAATAATTTTGAGATAGGGGGCACGTGGCACCCCTCCCCATGGCCAATGTTGGCCCTGAGGACCACCACCTCTCTGAGGCTGTGCCTTTGAGTAAAGAAGAGGGCTGCACGGACCCCCCCCCCTGGGACATTAATTATGCCACAGGAACCACCACCTACCTTGGGCAACTGGAAAATCAGATTGGGGGGGCAACCCCCCTGCTGGGTTGTTTTACGCCCCAGGGACCACCACCTTCCCAGGGCTGGCCCCACATAAACAAAGGAGACGGGCAGCACAGGCCCCCTCTTGGAGCCATTAATGGCCCTGGGCACGGCCACCCCCCAGTGCCGGCTTCCTATGTCCTGAGATGCCCACCCTCAGGACATAGTAGTGTGCTGTCGCTTAGCGGGAGCTATCACAGCTCCTGTCAAGCAAAAGCAACTGTAAGTCTGCCCCAGCGGGCGGGAGCAGGAAAATTGCTTCTGCTCGTTGGTAACTGACTTTTCATCTGTTTTCCTGCCTGCTGCCAAGCGAGCAGGAAAACAGATGAAACACTTGCTCTTGCATTCAGGGAGCATTATTTCTTGCTTCTCCCTGCATGCGGGAGCAATGAGTCAATGAGAGAATTGAGGCTCCACCACGATTTTTAAAAGTGCATGTTTGCATATATTTTAGCAGGAAAACACTTGAGGAACATTCATATTGCCAAAATTACACCAGACATGGTCACTGAATGCATTTACCTCATGGTTCTTTATGCAGTGGTTAGGTAGAATGTGCACTACACATTTACCGAACGAGGTAGCACTTACTAATTAGCCAGTAGAAAGTACTACAGTTGGTAAATATTTTGCACAAAAGTGTGGACTCTTCTTGGATAAATAAGCAGGTTAGAATTCCTTTCTGGCACAGATGGTTATTTCACAGAAATTAAACCTCAACGGGAAGCACTTAAAACATAAACATGGCTGGTGCCCCCGTTGAACCTTTGCTTCTGTAAAGGACAAAATCCTCCCAATTTGTGGCACTTATCCAAAGCAATGGTGTTTTCTCTGCAATTCCACATTAAAAAACGCCTGTGGCCAACCCCTGCCGTGCATGGCCAAAGACGTGTGTGGCCATGGGTTGGGTGCCAAGGGGGGATTAGCTGTAGGGCCTGCGGCCAACACCCACCAGGTACAGCCGAAGGCCATGATTGGTGTGAGTTTGGATGCCTCAGGGGAGTTGGCTGCAGGCCAGGTTGTGCAGCCAACCCCAGCCGCGCACGGCCAAAGTCCATGCATGGTGTGGGGGTTGGATGTCTACGGGGGTTGGTCGTAGGGCCTGGCAGCAACCAGGCCTCAAAGCCAACCCCGCCGCAAGTGGCCAAAGACCGTGTGTGGCAAGGGTTGGATTAACATAAGGTAAGTTAATATTACTTGACATTAAAAAAAAACTTAGAAATTAGCTGAAAAAATACAAGGTTACAGGTACGTTATACTTAGGAAATAGAATGAAAAAAACCTTAGAAATTCACTAAACAGACGCAGTTCAGTGGGACGTTCTTGTTAGGTTCAGATTATACACGCACATAACCATAGAAATTCACTAGTTATAGTTATACTTATCTCAAGACACTATAACTCATGATTTAAGGTAACTATAACTTGCTCCCTCACCACTTACCCACATATACCATCAGTAATGATATCTTCTATGACATAATTTAGAATATATAACATTTTAAATAAAATTATTGTTAGGAAAACTGTGCATGGCAAAGGCGCGAGTTATTATTACCTTAGAGCTCAAGTTATAGTGTCTGAACATAAGTATAACTATAACTGTTTAATTTCTATGGTTTTGTGCATGTAAAATCCGAACCCAACTATAACGTCCCTCTAACCTTAGTTTTTTATAGTGAAATCTATACATTTTTGTGTATATAACAATTATGTTTAAATATATATTAGAGTCAGCAGCTCAGTAGTAATGGTTCAGTGCCAGTTCCCATTGAAGTTGCATGAAATCTAGCATTGTTTTGATTGTGGTAACACAAACCATAAACTGCCTATTCCAAGCTTTTTCATTTTTGATTTTGAAGTATATAATAACTTTAACTGTGTGTGTTTTTGTGAAAGTCTTTGTTATTCCTACAAAAATGTTGCAGTGTTTTCAGTACCTGGACTCTTAGAAATGGGGTCTTTGGTTGACAGTCAGGTTACCCCCTGTTCAAGCAAGGACCCTTTCTCTAGTCAGGGTAAAAGAGAATCACCCTCAGCTAACCCCTGCTTACCCCCTTGGTAGCTTGGCAGAGCAGTAGGCTTAACTTCAGAGTGCTAGGTGTAAAGTATTTGTACCAACACACACAGTAACTTAATGAAAACACTACAAAATGCCACGACACAGGTTTAGAAAAATAGGAAATATTTATCTAAACAAAACAAGACCAAAACGACAAAAATCCACAATGCACAAGTCAATTTATCAATTAAAAAGCAAAAAGAGTCTTTATATAATTTAAAACTCACACTAACACTGTTAGCATGAAAATGTACCTTAGGTGCGTCAAAAATAACTTGCACAGGTGAGTGTGCATCAAACAGGGCTTGTGATGCGTCAATTTCACTCACGAGCAAGACCTTGCGTCGGTTCTCCTTTCGTTAGGTCGGGCCTTGCATTGTTTTTATATGCCCAGCGGTACTTGCATGGGAAATCCAGCCGCACGATCATCTGAAAACCATGCAGCGTGGGTTGTGATCTCCCAGCCTCCGTCAGTGATGCTGCTCATCGTTTCTCCAGCTCCGTGCGTCGATTCTTCAGTAGCATTTCCAGCGAGCGTCGATTTTCAGCTGCGGAGCCGGCGGCGCGTCATTTATTCAGCCGCAGATCGGAGTTGCATTGATCTTTTCCCTACACAGCTTTCTGTGCGTGGATTTCTTCCTCTTAGGCTGACAGCTTCTCGTTTCAGGGTCCCAGGAATTGAATGGGCACCACAGAGCAGAGAAGGAGTTTCTCCAGAGACTCCAAGTGCTGGCAGAGAGAAGTCTTTGCTGTCCCTGAGACTTCAAACAACTGGAGGCAAGCCCTAAATCAAGCCCTTGGAGATTTCTTCTCAAGATGGAAGGCACACAAAGTCCAGTCTTTGCCCTCTTACTCTGGCAGAAGCAGCAACTGCAGGATAGCTCCACAAAGCACAGTCACAGGCAGGGCAGCTCTTCTTCCTCAGCTCTTCAGCTCTTCTCCAGGCAGCGGTTCCTCTTGGTTTCCAGAAGTGTTCTAAAGTCTGTGGTTTTGTGTGCCCTTCTTATACCCACTTTCTCATTTGAAGTAGGCCTACTTCAAAGTAAAAGTGTATTTTAAATGAGAACTCCTGCCTTGCCCAGGCCAGGCCCCAGACAGTCACCAGGGGGTTGGAGACTGCATTGTGTGAGGACAGGCACAGCCCTTTCAAGTGTAACTGACCACTCGTCCCCTCCCTCCTAGGAAATGCAGACTACACCACAGCTCCCTTTGTGTCACTGTCTAGTGTGAGGTGCAACCAGCCCAACTGTCAAACTGACCCAGACAGGGATTCCACAAATACGCAGAGTCATAGAAATGGTATAAGCAAGAAAATGCTCACTTTCTAAAAGTGGCATTTTCAAACACACAATCTCAAAATCAACTTTACTAAAAGATGTATTTTTAAATTGTGAGCTCAGAGACCCCAAACTCCACATGTCCATCCGCTCCCAAAGGGAATCTACACTTTATTCAGATGTAAAGGTAGCCCCCATGTTAACCTATGAGAGAGACAGGCCTTGCAACAGTGAAAAACGATTTAGCAATATTTCACTGTTAGGACATATAAAACACATTACTATATGTCCTACCTTAACCATACACTGCACCCTGCCCTTGGGGCTACATAGGGCCTACCTTAGGGGTGTCTGACATGTAAGAAAAGGGAAGTTTTAGGCCTGGCAAGTGGGTACACTTGCCAAGTCGAATTTACAGTTAAAACTGCACACAGAGACACTGCAATGGCAGGTCTGAGACATGATTACAGAGCTATTTATGTGGGTGCATAACCAGTGCTGCAGGCCCACTAGTAGCATTTGATTTACAGGCCCTGGCACCCCTAGTGCACTCTACTGGGGACTCACTAGTAAATCAAATATGCCAATCATGGATAAACCAATTACATACAATTTACACAGAGAACATATGCACTTTGTCACTGGTTAGCAGTGGTAAAGTGCTCAGAGTCCAAAAGCCAACAGCAACAGGTCTGAAAAAATAGGAGGCAAAAAGATAGGGGATGACCCTGCATAAGGAAAACATTCCAACATGGACGTTAATTTTTTTGAACTGTAGCTGCTGTTTTAGTCATCTCTTTGAATTTGTCTCCTATAGTTAGGCCTTTTAGGCTGATTCTAGGAACTCTTTTATAATTATTTTCCGTTACCTCTTTTCTTTCCTATTTTTTTCTCTTCTGTCTTATTTCTGCCTTTGACAGAATTCTCCTTTGGAAGAGCTTAACTTTCATCATGTAAGTGTCCTATAAATGGCCCTACCTAAAACATGAAGTCTGTTTTAGATGGTAATCTTGCTTTGTAAGTCATACAGTTTCTCAGCTTGACAGTATTGTCTTAGATAAGAGACACCTTCATGGCAGGGGGCACAGGTCAGCGCTGTGCTGCATGTCCAGGATACACTTCTGAAGGAATCGAAGAACAAAAACTAAGAAGCCTTAAACGAATCCATTAATGGGATTTTTCTCACTTGGTGTATGATGGGCAATCCACACAGAATAATGAATAATGTCACACTGTATTATTGAGTCAGTGGTAAGGTACAGACTGGAGGTGTGTCTAGGTATTTTCTTTCTTCGTTAAAAACGTGTTTAAAAAAGGGGTCCTCTTCATGGCACCATATATATTCAGAGCCTTCCAATCCACCCTGTCCAGATACAAGTTTGCATTTTTTATGTTGCAGTTTTGTGCAGCTTCGCTTGAGATAGTTTTTTTTCAATTGCATTGTAATTTCCTCACAAAAATGAGAAACGCTTTGTCTTGCTAAAAGTAGGTTTGTTGCAAATATTACATGAAGTCTGATTTTAGTTATTTTTAAACCTGCACTAAAGTGCACACCATGGATGTCATTTAGGAGTCGCATCTGCAACCCATTGGTTGCGCCCTTGTGATCCCTGGAACTGCCTTTTCAACCCCTGGCCTCAGAGGTGACGAGATCAGTGTGGAGAATGCAGAGACTACGGTCTCCGACCTCCTCATTTTGGTAGAGCACTGGCACTCTTTTCAGAGCAGCACCGGGCAGGGCCGGCTTTAGCGCTGGTGGGCCCTGTGCAACAGTCTTTTTTGGCACCCCCACCACCTAACCAAATTCACTCACTACCACCCGGCAAAAGTGCTCCTCATCTCTTTATAGTACCCCTTTCACATACATTCATTTGTTTTAAAGGGCTTGTAATAGCTGGCGTTACTAATCCACTCAGCTACCCACTAAAATATAGTGCTGTTCTTTGCAGCAGGTACCAGGGATATCTTGACATTTTGTTTCCCTAATGGCTGGACGCACAAGGAACTTTACAGCAGGTGTTTTTAAATCGCAAGTTTCGAAGTCATCGCTAAACACAGTGCCCCCCTAAGGTCAGCGCCCCCCAAACCAGGTCAGCACCTGGTGCGGCTGCACTGCTCGCACCGCCCTAAAGCTGGCCCTGGGACCATGATATCACGGTGGATTTTGCAGGACTTCTTACAGACTCTGTGACCTGCGCTGCTCTTGCTGAAAAGTGTAGTCCCAGAATTACTGTTTACTGTTTTTCCTTTTTGTGGAGTTGGGCTGTGTTAATTGTTACAATGTATATACATTTTAGGTGCTGGGTGCCATCTTCACCTCATGACACATACACCACCTCGTCACGTGTTGCTTTCCTGTTCAGGGCCTGGCTGCCACACTCACGCACAATCAAAAGTTCACATTTACGTCCTTCTAACTGTTTGATTGCAATTTTTGGCTGCGTGGACGGCCAAGGAGAAGTGGCAAGGCTGAAGCGCGGAGGTAAAAGCTGGTTAGGATGGGCGGATTCGCTTTGCATCTGAGGTAGTCGAGCCCATAAAATGTAGAAAAAGATGCTAATATCCGAGGTTCAAATGGGTTTGCTGCGATGAGCAACAAAAGCATCATTACAAAATTCTGAATTCTGGAGCACCCGGCTGTGAACTGTAAATACATGCAAGCCGTAGTGCTGGCCCCTGCCTGCCGACTCATTTGGGTGAGGCTGAAGCAAGTAATTTGCTAAACTGCGTGCATAGTTTCATTAGGTTTAATTTAGATTATGGAAAATAGAGGCGTCAGTGGCATTCTATGCTTAATCTACTGTGCATAGACCGGGAAATAAAATGCTTCTTTTAATGTCAGACATTGTAGTATTGCATTTTTGTTCTTGCACAGTGTGCCTCCAAGAACAGGAACCTCAGGGGCACCACCAATCAAGCTGGTCACTGACTGAGTAGTAATTTGGCCTGGGGGGAACTCGCAGAGTTTTACTCTGTGGAATTTCAATGAAGTTACATAAAATCTCCCTGCTCACGCTGATTTTTTAGCGCTGGGAGCTTGTTTAGCGCTGTAAAATCAGCGGGAAGGGCACAACGTGGTGTGCCAGAGGGCGCTGCTTCTTTCTGCCACTCGAGTATATTTTGTGCTGGAGCTGCAGCTTTCTCAACATGAAAGGTTGCAACCTGCCGCGACTGCCCACGTTGAGAAATCTGATCAGGAGACGTTCTAGTGCACAAAAATCACTCTAGGTAATGCAATTTCTCAGTAGTGCAAGAAAAAACTGTGCCATACGGCGGTTGGCATAATTTTCCCCGAACTTTGGAGTGGGCAAAACTCTGCAAACTCAATTGGGGAAGCAGAATTTTTCACCTACCCCTATACCCCTAGTAATAACGCAGCAAGCTATATCACCCTTTCATTACTCTGCTGTTTATTGTTGGACTTCTAATAAAGTGTTCCCTCTGCAAAATTGAGGTTTAGGGTTAAAAAGAGCCTTACACGATGTTTAGCTCTGCATTTCATTTGACACTCTCTACTCAGGTACATTTTCAGATTCAGTAAATGGCTTTAGTGTTTTGTCAGCAATCATTTCAGTTATCTGCATTATTTTTAAAAATTGCCACTAAACTGATAAGTCCTTGCCAAATATCACAGCATAGTTCCACTTGGGAATTATTTTAATGAAATTAGCAAACGTTTATGGGCCTGGATGTTTAAATCGATAGAACATTTTATTGCATTTGAACCCAAGAGTCCAGGATTTGTGTTCCTGTCCAGGTACTTTTGGCACCATACTTAGAAAAAAAGTGACTAGGTGTGCTCATGAACTTTTTCAAACTATGGTCCTCATCATGACTTCGGCGGTCTTTTCCAAAGACTGCCGAAGCCGGGGGCACCGAAATACCACCAGTGCTGGTGATTTTAAGACCACCCTAATATGACTGATATCTGACTTCCACCGAAATCTGGTGGAATTCCGAGACCAGTTGTCCTGGCGGTTGGCGGTGACGCCACACCAAAAAAAGACCACACACCATATTCCAACCCAAAATACGGTGTGGCGGTGTCCAGATGTTGAGGTGCTGCCGGCAATGGAAGCGCCAGGACCCATCCCTTCCGGACGAGCTCCTCGACAGACGAGGTAAGTGGATCGTCCGGGGTGTGTGTGCGTGAGTGCGTGTGTGAATGTCGTGAATGCCGGGTCAGGGGGGCTTGTGGGTGCGTGCCTGGGTGTGTGAGTGAATGTTTGTGGATGCTGGGTGGGGAGTGTGTGAGTGCTTGTGGATGAGGTGGGGGTGAGTGCATGTGTGCGGGTGTGAGCAATCGAGTGTGTGAGTGCGATTGAGTAGATGGAAGGGGTGAGTGCGTGCAAGCGTGTGCATATGTGTGTAAGTTGACAGGGGTGCATGTTTGAGTGAATGGGAAAGCGGGTGCGTATGTGTCAGTGGATGGGGAGAGCGGGTGAGTGCGTGTATGCAGTGCAGGGAGGAGGGGGGTGAATGTATGCGCTGGAGGAGAGTAGGAGTGAATATATGTATGCGCTGGGGAGGGGGTGTTAATGTATGTATGCGCTGTGGGGAGGGGGAGTAAATGCGTGCGTGTATGCGGTGTTTGTAAGTGTGAATGGGTATGTATGTTGCGTTTGCGTGGGTGAGTGGCGGTGTGTTTGTGTGTAGGAGTGTGTGGGTACATGTGTGCGGGTATGTGGACATGTTTGCGAGTGCATCCTGGCGACAGGAATGTTTATTCCTGTCGACAGGGTGCAAGACCGCCACCTTTTTCTGGAGGTGTGACCGCCAGGAAAATGCTGGCGGTCTCCCGCCTGGGGATGCCACTAGTGGTATCACACTGTCTGCCGTGCTGGAGGTGCTCACCACTAGCCCAGCAGAATGTGATAATGTGGCAGGACGGGGTGGAGGCTCGGCGGTTTGGCTTCAGCCAAACTCCTAATTTGACATTATTCACCACCAGCCCGTCGGACCGCCAGGGTTGTTATGAGTGCATATATGTTGCTGCTTTCAACTAAATGACCTTTATTAGTTCATTTAATAATTTGCTGTAGTTGGTATATTTTTGTCTGTTTAAGAAATAGGCAGATGTTTCCTTCGGTATAAGTCATCCTACCTTCACTGAAATTTATTAGGTGTTCCAAATACTAGAAGCTGTCGGGAAGAAAGTGCTCCTGGAGAGATCTTGGGCACTATTTGTGTTAGCATTTCTTCCTGAAGTGGTATTTTATGTCACCAAGTAAGGGTGAGTTGGGAGATGTAGTAAGGAAAATGCCCCTTCTTTGCTGGTGCAAACCTGTGACATTCATTTTTTATCTGGAGTTAATATTGATGAAAGAGTATTTACTGTTTTGTCAAGTAAATGTAGGAGACAATTATTGTCCAATGTTGCCAGCTGGGATAGATGTCATTTTTGTACTGCTGCAGACCTCGGAAAATCAATGTTACAAGACCTGCAGTTCGAGTGACTTGAATAATCTACTCAACCTAACTGTAATTTTCTTGACCTGTAAATGGGTCTCAAATTGTGTGATCCTAGGCAAATAGTTTACAGAGTTGCCTTTTTCGTCATTCTCACATATGATTGCACCTTCAAATATGTGAGCGTAGCATTTCTGCAGTACACAAAACCTCTTTTGTTTGATTAAATAGACTAAAGTTTGCTACACATATCACAAGAATCTAGTCCACATATAGGGGACACATGACCCATGACTTGCTTTTAGTTTACTTACCGCATTGCCATCAGGGCAGGGTTTCTCAGTTTGTTTAAACACTCACGTTTTAAAAATGTATATCACTTAACCATGATGTGGTAGCATACTGTCATCCACACACAGTAAATTTCCAAGAACCTTTCCACTAACTTCCAGCTTTACTGATTAAACTATATAGTGTATTAACAATCTGTGAAAATTGGTTTTCAGAAAACATATCCTTTGCACATCAACACATAAAGTATCCTGATTTGTTTTCATCCTATTAAAATATTTTTTTCATCACTCAAAAATAGAAAAAGCGGCCTATCACAAATACCGATATATATTTTGAAATGTTTGTACAGTTTACTTAGTCATTTAAATGTTGTGTGTTAGGAAAAACCTGACACACTGTAGCCTTTTATTTCACACTCTAAACAGCAGGGCAGACAGTTCACCCTACAAAATCCTGGAACTCTGCAGTCAGAAGGAAAATTAATTGTAAGACAAACTGACTTTTGAACTTTGTGAACACAGGTCAAATGTGACATACAAGAACAAGATTTAAAGGCATCTTTTATTGTCCCTCCACTTTCTGACTGAACAGAACACCTGTTCTTTGTCAACTCCCCAGAAGGGGTGAGTAAGTCCTAAAAATATCTGCAAGTGGTTGAGTAGATTTTTCCAGCCCTGTGCTGGGGACTATTGCTATGTACTGGTCTGTTATTGTGTATTTACACCGTTTTGAATCATGAAATTACATATAATGTGTAACATCAATCATGTGAACAAGACAGACAAGGTTCACCACTTGCAGATTTTAACTTCAAAATAAAACATGAAACAGCTCTTGACAGCCCTAGTCTTTGTCTAAACCACCAACAAAGTACTTGAATAGTTCAAGAAGGTCCTTTAAAAATCTAAGGCTTTTTAGCAAATGTAAGTGAAAACTGTGCTGTAAAATGCTCTATTTGGCAGTATTTTTCAAAGTTTTCACAGCAAAAAACCTTCCATCTCCCAAGTCCCTATTAAAGAACCTCAGCTGTCTAATTTCACTTGCTAGCACAAATCTTGTTTTGCACATTTTCCAATCAGGCACCAGGTGCGACAATGACAGAAGTGGCTGGTACCATTCGGATAACTGGCAGCTACCGTCCATGGAACGCTTTTGGGCATCTGCACGTATTTTTTCAGAAATTAAGCACTGCATTTTTATTACAATAATGAATATTGAATTATTTACTATTATTGTAATAAAAAATGGAGCACCAGGAGATGGAACAAGACCTTCCCTGGCAGCTGAGGGAAGTATATGCTTTTAACATATGTCTTGTGCAGTCTTGTGGGTGACACTGTGTTTCTGTGAGAGAGAGAACTTTTGTACGTAAGAGCATGTCTATATGTGAACATCTGTGTGTTTGAGTGAAAGTAACCAAGAGTTAGTCAGTAGGAACGAGTGCGGTTTATTGTCATTGTATATGAGTGAATCCCAGTAAGTGTGAATGAGTGAATGAGAGTAAAAGTGACTGCAAATGAGAAATTGGGTAACTGAGAGTGAATAGGAATTGGTGTGAGGAATGTTAGAGAGTGTGAGTGAAAATGAGCATCAGCAGCAGTGAGTGTATATGTGAGTGAGAAAGAGTGAGTCAGAGTAACTGAGTAAGTAAGAATGTGTAAGTGATTCAAGTCATTGTCAGCGAGTGAGAAAGTATGGATGAGTTAGAGGAAGAGTAAATGTGATTGAAAGTGAATAACTGTAAATGAATGAGTGAATGAAAATGAAAATATGGACTTGAGAATGAGTGAGTGCAAATAAGGGTGAGTGAGAAAGTATGAGTAAATCAGAATGGGAATAAGTGAGAGTGAATCAATGCAAATGAGTGAGTGTTAGTGAAAGTAAGAGGGAGTTCAAGAGCGAGTGAGAAATAACAAGTGAGTGCAAATGAGTAAAGACTGAGTGAGACTGAGTTTGAGCAAGTGGGAATGAGTATGCGTGAGTGAATGTAAGTGATCATGAGTCAGAATGAGGCTTTATGCTGATGAGTCTTCCGTTGGTCCTGGCATAGGGAAGTCGATTCTTATCTTATAGAGGCACGCTTTGCAAAATATTGGCACTGTCATACTGAAGGCAATGCTTAGCATGATAGGCACCTCTGAGAAAATACTGGCATAGTTGAGGTAATTCCTGGCATGATGGGCGCCCATTTTAAAATACTGGCACTTGCGTACCAGATGTAATTCTTAGCATGTGGGCACCTTAGAAAATGCTGGCATTAGCACACTGGAGGTAATTCTTGGGAGAAGGGAAGACAATCAAGGCATATGGGTGGAGCAGCAATGACAAAATGCTGGCCCTAGCATAACTGAGCTATTTTTTGTCAAGTGGGTCACCCACGATATATAGATGACCTTAATGTCAGAATGATAGCACTGATATAATGTATATAATATTTGGCATGGGGGCACCCATGACAAAATTCTGGACCTGCCATAATGAAGGCAATATTCGAAATATGTGGCCGCCCACAGTGCCTTTTGAAAAAGCTGGGGTCATCAAATAAGGGACATCAGGTTTCATTGGTTTTGCACACAGTAGAGGGCTTGGATATTTAATGAGTGCTCCTTCAGAGCCTAAGCTTTTTAGCAGAATTATATGGAAATTGTGCTTTCAAATGCAATTTCGGACTCAATTTCTTTCAGAGTTTTTTCAGGGGGGTCCCCAAACGACCAATAAAAAAGGTTGGGCTCATTTTCTTCACTCTCTCGCTACAGTTCAGGGCAAGGAATTTAGAGTTCAGGGCAAGGATCTCGTACCATCACTTTCAAAGATTGTGTCAGAACCCTAATATTGGTAGTATTGAAAAGAGCGATTTGTATATGTTGTTATATTAATCATCAGTGGCATAACAAAGGCCACCGCATCCCCCGACCTCTAGGGCCCCCCGAAGCACAGCACTCTGGCCTGACAGCTCCTGAGTCTGGTGAGGGCCCCCCTGCATTGTCTATGTAGGGGAGGGGGACCTCCAGGTTCGTTACAACTCAGTTCTTACAGCACTTCAGCGATGTTAATTATTGTCATCCCATAGGATTAAGGTTGTGTGACCTCACTGCCTGGGAATATTCAGTATCAAAGGTCATATGATACCACTTCCTATGATGATGTTAAGGTTAAAGGGTGTGCGATGTCACTTCCGCTACCTCAGGCATGTTGGTGCATCTACATCCATGGTGCACACAACTTTCGGAGTTTAAATAGACATTTGCTAGAGAACCTGAAAATCAATGGTGTCACCCTTAAGCCACTCTGGCTGTAGCTCTTGGCAGTTAAGCGCCCTGTCACTTTTCAGCGTTTCTGCTGATACTGCTAGTTAAGATGACAATGTGCACACTGACTGTGAAACCTATTCAGAAAGAAATGTAACGGGCTGTTTTTTTTATCATTTATTCTATGGAACATCTAGGCATGGTTGAATATGACTTTACAATGTGTTAAATGTATACATGCATGAAGGGAGCCTTTTCGGTAACATAAAATACCGTAATCATAAAAATGGTAACATTAGGCTTAGAAATCGTATTTATTTCCTCAGGTAAAATACTGAATATATAGTTATGTAAAATGCTGCTGGAAGTCATTGAATGTATACTGGATGTATTGCTGTGTGTGACGTGGCAGATTTCACATAGTTCGAGGTAAGGGCCATTGCTGTCAAAATACAGAGCGCTCCTTTTCTTATAGTCATTTATAATCAAAAGTAGTCAAAATGTGCCTGTCGCGCTCGGTGCGCTGGAACATTATGTACCGAGAAGTTATGAACTACTGAAAATAAAGATATTTTTTTTAATCAAGAAAACTTGTAATTCAATGTGTGAAAACACTGGGTAATGTCAGCACTGTAATCAGAAATTTACAAGCAGAGCGGTTTGTCTCCTTTTTTTCTCATCCACGTTAGAAGAACACAATTTGTACTTTAATGAAAATGAGGACTGACGTCTCAGTTGCTAAAAAATTCTGGTCTGATTACCACAGCGCAAGATTGCACCTAGTGACGACTCAATGACCAGGCAGAGGGCGATTACCTTGATGCTAATACTGGTGGAATTGCTTCTTCAAGGCTCATGTAATGCCTAGGACCAGCAAGTCTTGGGAGAAGCTCACATTTTTCTCCAGTCTAAACAGATGAATCTAAAACCTCGATTTAGGCACAGGCTCAGGGGGTCATTATGACCCTGGCGTGGTGGTGAAGCTGCCACATTATGAGTGTGGCGGGTTGGCCTCTGCCAACCCACCACATCTCCACTCATACTGCCATGGTGGTCGGAGCCACTGGGCCAGAGATGTGCGTCTCTGACCCGGCAGTCCACAGAAGACTGCCGGCGGTATTATGAGCCGCCTTTCCACCAGGGTTTCTGCGGCAGTAGCACTTCCACAAAAACCCTGGCAGAAAGGCTACCGGTGACAGGGAGACGAGAAGCCCACAACCCACTCCCCTCCGGACACAGCGCCCCCACCCCCCTCCAGACTCAGCACCCCTGTCCCCGCACACATGCACACGCACATAGACGCACCACACATACACTCATTCACCTACACTAACCTACACGCATTCACTCACACACATCCATACTATTATTCACCTCAGCACTCATACAGGCATTCAACCATGCATACTCACACCCATTGAAACATGCATAACCACACCCATCCAAACACACATACTCACACAAACATGCATTCACCACAACACTCATACTCGCATACACACACATACATAAGCGCGCTCACTTCTACATTCAGACATGCATACAACCACTCATACACATATTCATGCACACACGCAAACAACACACACTTACACATGCACACACTACACCCCCACCCCCTTCTCCTGTCGGAGGATCAACTTACCTGGTCCGGCGAGGAGGGCACCCTGCAGGGAACTGGCGATTCCACCTCTGGCAGCGCCCCGCCAGCAGGACACTGCCAGGCCATATTAATGCACATAATACGGCGGGCGGTGTCCTTCTGATGGCTGGGGCCGGTGGTGGAACGGCCCCAGCGCCTCCGTCCGCCAGCATGACTACTGCTGGATTTCCACCAAAAGTGTAGCAGAAATCCAGCAGTACCCATAATATGGTGGGCGGAAGACCACCAGCGGCTTTGGCGGACTCCAAAATGACCACCTCAGTCTTTGCCTATCCTTACGTATCCACCAGCTAAACGTCCTGCTCTTTCTAGTCCATGCCCTGTGGCACTGATCATTTTCTCATAGCCCCTGTTATGATACTTAACATAGTGGCAGGCACAGTGGATTTTGTCCAAATTACGGTGCGGTCCACAAAATCTCCAGTACGCCATTTGGTTTGATTTGAGACCTTGGGAGTGGTATTTTACTACTCTGCTGCTTTCCCTTCTCTGGAAGTTGGTCAGCCCTTTAGATAGGATGAACTTTATGACTATCTCCGAAAGCTACGAGAATAAAGACTACAGTTCTTGAATGGGTTACTGTCCACAGAATTCTTTCCCCCATTGAGGGGGCCATGATTAGTATTATATAGTGCAACCTTGGCTGGGAGGGTTTGTGGGGCAGCATAGATGGATTGTGTACTTTAAAGGTTGTTTACGTATTCCAGTTACACATTTATAGTTGTGTACGTAACACATTTAATTTCATTCAGAGAGTTTAAGTGATTTACCAGAATCACACAATTTCAGCCATGCTCCAAAACTGGGATTAAAACTCAGGTTCCAAAGTTATCAGCTCAGACACTTTATTAATATTTCCTACTTTAGAGACACTCTCCCACTGAAAATGTATTAGTTCAACCTGCACATCCGATTGTGTGCCTGACTAAAAAGTCTTCAACAAGGAAAAACCGATTACTTCACTGATGAGGTCATGGGAACATGCGGACAACTGAGAAAATCGTGCAGTGGTTGAATACAGCAGCGTGTAGAATAGGTCAGCTGTGTTTTATAAAACACATTTGGGCCAACGAAAGGCTTTTACACTATGATTGAAAATTTAGTGCATTTAAAGAGTTTATTACCTGAGTCTGGACGCAATTATGCCTCCCCTCAACTTTCAAACCAATACGAGTCCACCAGCTTTGTTTTCAAGAGAAACGTGAGGAATATATGGAAACACATGAATACACTTTTTGGCACAGAAAAAATCAGAAGCGAGTGTACAGCAATTATTGAGCTAGATGAGGTTCAGCCATCTCCTAAACTTACAACGGTGATACCCTTATTTGAAAAAGACAATACTTCCACCTTCTGTCTCACCGTGCATTCCTAATAGTTCCAATCTCCCCTCCACCAGTAAGATAATAAGGATGTTTATTTGCCACCAGCTGCAAAGGCTTTGACTTGGACAGTCACCAGTGAGGATTCTGTCCTGGACACAGGATAGAATCTGCTTTGTTTGATGGCCGTCTGTCAAAGGAGCAAGATATAGTTCCCCAGCAGCCCTGATTTTAAAGGGTCTGTCAGTCCCCTTCAACACAGTAGGCCATTCTCTATTGCTTGAGTGGTTAAAGCTGTGGGCGAAGACCTCTGGAAAATCTAGAAAAAAAGATAATCTACCGAACACAATCAACATAAACTGCTAAATTCCCATGGTATCAGCTTTATTGTACATTTATTTGCAGCCTCAAAAGAAAAAAAAGGCATTATTGGCCTTTATGGACCGAGAAGGTGATAGAGGTCACACAATCAAACGAAAAAAGGGGCAGCGCTTCACCTCTTAGGGTCCTACTGCCAACGAACCCTGAACAATTGAAACTCGACCCTAACCACCATCGGGAGTGCTCGAGCATGTCACATAAGTAACTAATAGTTCATTATATCTAATATTTTACACAGTCCATCAAAGTAGATGATTCTTCTTTCAATCCATTGAAACAACGAGTTTTGTCTTTAAAGGACTCCATCAGGGATTAGTATTTCTCTTAAACGTATTTCATTCTCTGCTGTGTAATAACCATAAAACCTCCTGGTCCAATATTTTAGATCTCCATGTGTGAAGCCACTCTGTGTTGCACAAACTTCCACGTTCATTCCCATTCAGTATATTCAAAGATTGTCCATGACATGATTTATTCCCAATCCTTCTTTTATTGAATCTTCATATAAAAACAATTTAATTGTAGCCAAATAAACAGCTGAGTTTTGTTCTTTAAGAACTTATTCAGCTCTACAAAATACAAACATTCGGTTTATTCATATTACACAGAAGACACTTGTATACAGATTAAAATCAATAACTGTTGGAAATGGCCCTTCTGCAGGGTTATCCCCAGACTTTTTGCCTTCCTCCTTCTCTTTTTCTGGTTTTTAGACTCTGCGCACTTTACCACTGCTAACCAGTGCTAAAGTGCATATGCTCTCTCCCTTTAAACATGGTAACATTGGATCATACCCAATTGGACTATTTAATTTACATATAAGTCCCTAGTAAGGTGCACTGTATGTGCCCAGGGCCTGTAGATTAGATGCTACTAGTGGCCTGCAGCACTGGTTGTGCCACCCACTTTAGTAGCCCCTTTACCTTGTCTCATGCCTGCCATTGCAAGGCCTGTGTGTGCAGTTTCACTGCCACTTCGACTTGGCATTTAAAAGTACTTGCCAAGCCTAAAACTCCCCTTTTTCTACATATGTCACCTCTAATGTGTGCCCTCGGTAACCCCTAGAGCAGGGTGCTGTGTGGGTAAAAGGCAGGACATGTACCTTTGTAGTTTACATGTTCTGGTAGTGTAAAACTCCTAAATATGTTTCTAGACTACTGTGATGCCTGCTCCCTTCATAGGCTAACATTGGGGCTGCCCTCATACATTGTTGAAGTGGTAGCTGCTGATCTGAAAGGAGTAGGAAGGTCATATTTAGTATGGCCGGAATGGTAATACAAAATCCTGCTGACTGGTGAAGTTGGATTTAATATTACTATTTTAGAAATGCCACTTTTAGAAAGTGAGCATTTCTCTGCACTTAAATCTTTCTGTGCCTTACAATCCACGTCTGGCTGGGTTTAGTTGACAGCTTCTTGTGCATTCACTCAGACACACCCCAAACACAGGGTACTCAGCCTCACTTGCATACATCTGCATTTTGAATGGGTCTTCCTGGGCTGAGAGGGTGGAGGGCCTGCCTTCACACAAAGGACTGCCACACCCCCTACTGGGACCCTGGCAGACCGGATTGAACTGAAAGGGGACCTGGTGCACTTCTAAGCCACTCTTTGAAGTCTCCCCCACTTCAAAGGCACATTTGGGTATATAACAGGGCCTCTGCCCTACCACATCAGACACTTCCTGGAGTCTGAAAACCCCGCAACCCAAAGAGGAGACCCGTCCGCGCGCCAGAAATTGACGCAACGTCTTCCCCGCGTGAAAAATAACAACGCAAGTCCGTGTGTGAAGGGGCGAAACCGACGCACACACCATTTTTCCACGCATCTCCTCCTCTGCGGCTCTTTGTGGAGATTTTTCACTCCAACCAGGTACTTTGTGCTTGAAAGAGACTTTGTTTTCTTTTTAAAGACTTAAGACACTTTATACCACTTTCCAGTGACATCTTTTATCGTTTTGACCTGCAAATATCCAGATAAATATTATACATTTTTCTAAACACTGTGTGGTGTATTTTTGTGGTGCTATATTGTGTTATTGTATGATTTATTGCACAAATACTTTACACATTGCCTTCTAAGTTAAGCCGACTGATCAGTGCCAAGCTACCAGAGGGTGGGCACAGGATAATTTGGATTGTGTGTGACTTACCCTGACTAGAGTGAGGGTCCTTGCTTGAACAGGGGGTAACCTGACTGTCAACCAAAGACCCCATTTCTAACATTGGTGATCAGCGGTTGGGATTTGGACTTGTATTTGTACTTCACGTACAGTGATTAAGTGTACACTACTGTTTGAGTTCAGACCACTACGTGACCACATACTACTTGTTTGGTGATCTTTTGCTTTTTCTCTTAAGGATTCCTTTTCGTTCTACTTCCATGATTTTGCTGATCCCTTGACTTATTCTTTTTACTTTATTGGGAACTTATTTTCTGCCTTTGGAAATTTGCACTTGTGACCATCATGTCTCAATCTGGAGATGCAACAGCTGGAGCTGAGTTTGAAATAGAGAAACTGAAGGAGTACTCAGTTGCTCAATTGAAACAGTTTCTTAAAGATCTTGACTGTCTCACTGAGAGCTCCACCAGGGAGGGGGAGCTGCAAAAGGCACAGATGGCCTGGATGACAGTCAAGAAGGCTGGAGGGCACACAGAGGAGGAGAATGTGGGTGGGGAAGTGCAGAGGATACATAGTGGTGTAGTGGAGGTACATGTTACGCCTGGGGGGAGGGTCCCCAGGAGGGGTAGCAGGGTGTCACCCATGGGTCTGACTCCTGAAGAGTTACAGGACAGACAGGCAGAGAGGGCTCGCTGGTTGAAGTTCAAGGAGTTGAGGATGCAAAGGGAGAAGGAGTTGGAAGAAAGGAGGAGGGACTTAGAGATCAAAAAGAAGATTTGGGCTTATGAGCTCAAAATGAAGGAGCTGGAAGTTATGAGGGCTGAGTGCAGCTGGAATGGTGGCAGCAACAATTTTATATCCAGTGCTGCTGAAGAAGTGCACATGCCCAGAGATGTGGTGCCCTACTTGAAGGAGGGAGTTAACACACGCCAGGAGGTTCAGAGTAATTAGGTAGTTCCAGTGATGCACAGGGTCCCTGAGGTGGATTGGGGAACTGGCATGGGGAGTCATATTCCTACTGGTGGGAGGGACACTCTGCTGACTCCAGGTGAGAGTGACAGGGAGAGGGGTTACCCCCAGGTAGAAGTCCTGGTTATGGAGTGTGAAGACATCCCAGAAGAGTGTGGGTTGAGTGTCACGGACAGTCAGGTACTGTCTCACCAGTCTCAGGAGGGTGATGTGGGGTGCTTTTTCAAAGCAGAGTCACTGGATGGTTGGGTGAAGGGTACTTTGGTTAATTCATGTGAGGGGCTGAAGGATGTAATTGCTGGAGAGCATATGTCTAGTCCTTCTTGTCCAGAGCTACGCCAACACCAGGTGGAGTGTGAGGTCTCTGACCCCAGGGAGCTTACAATGGAGGCAGACTTCTGGGTGAGTACCAGAGAGTCTGAAGAGACATTTGGAGGTGCTCATGAAGGGAGTGGTCTAGGTATTTCCCAACCAGGTGAGGTAGGGAAGGATTGTAGTGTCCCAGGTAGGTCCCAGTGTAGTGGGATGGGTGAGGGACCCCATGTCCAGTCTCAGAGGAGAGGGAATGGGGATGGGCTGAGGCCCAATGTGCCCAAGATCCGGTCCCAGGTCCTGGAGGGTTCCATGAGGGAACACCAGGAGGGGAGCCTAGCCTGTACCATAGGGCCATCCTGTCAGTGTCAGGAGAACTTGGGGGGGCGGCTGTAGCCAGTGTCCCACCAGTTCTGGTGTCTGGCAGTACCACTACTAGTGAGGGGGTGCAGAAGTCCAGACAGAGGTTTGAGAGGGGGTTGCGGACCCCAGTGGAGAACCTGGAGGGTCAGCTCTGAGAGCAGAGCCCCCCAGGTTTGACCTTGGTGAGACCATTTCTGGGTTGGGGGGAATCCAGACTCTGTGAGATGGGCAGAGGTCAGGAGACCTGTGCCAGCCAGACTCTTGTGTGGCCCTTGGGGACGGTGTGTCCCTTGAGGGGGGTAAGTGTGCCCCCCTGGAAGCCCTGGTGTGCCAGACAATGGTTCAACCGCAGGGTGGTGACTCTGGGTTGAATGATCAGGTTCAGGGGGTAAACTCTGACCTAATGGGGGGTAAGTGTGCTCCCAAGGAAGTCCTGGTGCGCCAGGCAGTGGTTCAACTGCAAGGGGGTGACTCTGGGTTGGATGACCAGGTTCAGAGGGTAAACTCTGACCTGGTGGGGGGTAGGTATGCCGCCCAGGAAGTCCTGGGCTGCCAGGCGGTGGTCCAGTCTGTGGGTCAAGAACCTGGACTGGAGGATCAGGTGCAGGGGGTAAACCCTGACCTGAAAGGGGGGCGGTTTGCCCAATCACGCGCATAGTAAAGTGAGGTGCTGCACAGATGGTGTCTGCAGATGTGGAGAAGGGTTCCCCATGGGTTAGCTTAGTGGGCCCTGAGAGTATGGACAGAGGGATCCAACTGAAGTCAGGAAGGCGTAGAACTGGAACATGCCCTTGCTGTTGTGGGCCTGGGTCCTTGTTCTATCGCCCCCATCAGGGAAGTACATCAAGGTATTGATTGTTCTCCCCTGGCTTTAGGCTGGTAGGGGGTCGTGTTGGACTTTTTTTTGCTTATGCAGGGTCATCCCCAATCTTTTTGCCTCCTGCCTCCTATTTTTTCTGACCTGTTGCTGTTGGCTTTTGAACTCTGAGCACTTTACCACTGCTAACCAGTGCTAAAGTTCATATGGTCTCTGTGTAAAATTGTATGTGATTGGTTTACCCATGATTGGCATATTTGATTTACTAATAAGTCCCTAGTAAAGTGCACTAGAGGTGCCAGGGCCTGTAAATCAAATGCTACTAGAGGGCCTGCAGCACTAGTTGTGCCACCCACATAAGTAGCTCTGTAATCATGTCTCAGACCTGCCACTGCAGTGTCTGTGTGTGCAGTTTTAACTGTAAATTTGACTTAGCAAGTGTACCCACTTGCCAAGCCTAAACCTTCTCTTTTCTTACATGTAAGACACCCCTAAGGTAGGCCCTAGGTAGCCCCAAGGGCAGGGTGCAGTGTATGGTTAAGGTAGGACATATAGTAATGTGTTTTATATGTCCTGACAGTGAAATATTGCTAAATTTGTTTTTCACTGTTGCAAGGCCTGTCCCTCTCATAGGTTAACATGGGGGCTACCTTTAATTCTGATTAAAGTGTAGATTCCCTTTGGGAGCGGATGGACATGTGGAGTTTGGGGTCTCTGAGCTCACAATTTAAAAATACATCTTTTAGTAAAGTTGATTTTAAGATTGTGTGTTTGAAAATGCCACTTTTAGAAAGTGGGCATTTTCTTGCTTATACCATTTCTGTGACTCTGCCTGTTTGTGGATTCCCTGTCTGGGTCAGTTTGACAGTTGGGCTGGTTGCACCTCACACTAGACAGTGACACAAAGGGAGCTGGGGTGTAGCCTGCATATCCTGATGAGCCATTGTGCTAGGAGAGAGGGGAGGAGTGGTCACTCACACCTGAAAGGGCTGTGCCTGCCCTCACACAATGCAGTCTCCAACCCCCTGGTGAGTGTCTGGGGCCGGGCTTGGCCTGGCCTGGCCTGGCCTGGGCAAGGCAGGATTTCACATTTTAAAGAGACTTTACTTTGAAGTAGGCCTACTTCAAAGGAGAAATTGGGTATAAGAAGGGCACCCAAAACCACAGACTTTGGAAACACTTCTGGAACCTAGAGGAACCTCTGCCTGGAGAAGAGCTGAATAGCTTAGGAAGAAGAGCTGCCCTGCCTGTGACTGTGCTTTGTGGAGCTATCCTGCAGTTGCTGCTTCTGCCAGAGTAAGAGGGCAAAGACTGGACTTTGTGTGTATTCCATCTTGAGAAGAAATCTCCAAGGGCTTGCTCTAGAGCTTGCCTCCTGTTGTTTGAAGTCTCAGGGACAGCAAAGACTTCTCCCTGCCAGCAGCTGGAGTCTCTGGAGAGACTCCTACTCTGCCGTCTGGTGCCCATCCAGTTCCTGGGACCCTGAAAGGAGAAGCTGGCAGCCTAAAGACAAGAAAATCTACGCACAGAGCGCTGTGCGCGGAAAAGATTGACGCGACTCCGATCTGCAGCTGAAAAAATAAAGCTCTGCAGCTGAGAAAATGACGCTCGCAGGAAACGCGACCGAAGAATCGACGCACGGAGCAGGAGAAAGGACGCGCAGCTTCGCTGACGGAGACTGGGAGATCACAACCTGCGCTGCGGGGATTTCGGATCATCGTGCAGCTGGTTTTCCGACTCACGTTCCGCCGTGCGGAGTTATTTTTGACGCACATCTGCCCGTGCGGAGTTATTTTTGTCGCACACCCACCCATGCGGGGTTATTTTTGACACGCACCAGGTACATTTTCACGCTGGCAGCGCTAGTGTGTGTTTAAAACTACTTAAAACTCTTTTTGCATTTTTATTGATAACTTGACTTGTGTGTGGTGGATTTTTGTCGTTTTGGTCTTGTTTTGTTTAGATAAATATTTCCTACGTTTCTAAACTGGTGGTGTGTCATTTTGTAGTGTCTTCATTAAGTTACTGTGTGTGTTGGTACAAATGCTTTACACCTAGCACTCTGAAGTTAAGCCTACTGCTCTACCAAGATACCAAGGGGGTAAGCAGGGGTTAGCTGAGGGTGATTCTCTTTTACCCTGACTAGAGTGAGGGTCCTTGCTTGAACAGGGGGTAACCTGACTGTCAACCAAAGACCCCATTTCTAACAGGGGGTGAGACTGATGCGGCTGCACTGGGTGCTGATCTGAAGGGCAGCGCTAAACTCCGGTGAGGAGGCACTGTGCTTAGCAATAACTTACAATTTAAAAGCACCTGAAGCAGAGTTCCATGTGCATCCAACTGTCAAGCAACAATATAAAATGTCAACAAAACATGTGAATAATGTTCCAGATACAGAGATCGGAGCTTTGTCCGGAGGCAGTTTTGACACTATTAAGTAGCGCAGAGGGTTACTATGCCTGCTGCAAATAAAAAAAATCTGTATTGGATGTGGATAGCTGAGTGGATTGGTAAAGCTAGCCTTTATCAAAACTTAAACAAATGTTGAGAGAGAGGGGCATTGGCACTTCTGCTGGGTGGTAGTGTGGGAATCTGAAGAGAAAGCCATGAGGCTTACTAGTGTGGCCATGCTTCCATCCAATAGATGTCCTCCACTCAGGCTGAGAAAGCCCGGTGCTGGGGGCTCCAGTGCCACTTCTCCTCAGGGGAGAGGTGTATCCTCATTTGCCAGTCAATGGGGTGAGCCCTCACCTCTTGTGGTCCTCAAGGGAGGGCTGAATGTTACCTTTGCTCACTGCCATGGTCAGCCTACAACAGGTGGGCATCCAAAAGGCCAGTACACTGCTTCAGCCACTGCTGCCTGACCCGAGTTCCTCCTCCCTATGCCTCTAGGTTGGGAGACCTGCGGGAACCTCCACAGCACCTCATACACCTCTGCCATGCCTCTTCCTATTTGTGGGTGGCTGCAGGGCCTGCTGTCGCTCTCATCGTCCCATGGTACTGCATTAGCTCAGGCCACTGCTCCCCTCTGTCTGGCAGCCAGCATCCAAGCTGCACCAGTGAGGGCCTTTTCTGGTTTGTCGATGGGGCTAGGGGAGATGGAATACTTTGTAGACAGAAAGTGGGCCTGGTGGAGCTGAGAGAGTCACGTCTCATCGCTCCACCATCTTGGCCATGCTCTGATGTGATATTATTTATTTTCCAAGGCCCATGTTCCTTTAGCCGCACGCCACTTACCATCCAGCTAGAAAATTGTGGCTACATCAAGACCAGATCTGAATGGAAAGGCTATGGAGACAGACAGTGTTTGCAGATTCTATTTATTTACTGATATACAAGTCAGTATCATTCTGATCTATGTATATATTCTTACTAGTCTGGCCTACAAAAAAGCCTATGTTAACAGCTGCCTTTAACTGATGCAAAACTGTGCTGTATGGGTCATGTGTAAATTGAAGCCTGGGGAACATGTCTCTGCATCCATGGCTCACTTCCATTGGGAGCCAACAGTGGGTCAAATTCAGGGTTCATCACTAATGTTGCTATGGTCAATTGGCCATTGTATATTAGGAGGACCGTTCTGTTGCACACCTTATAATTAAAGTGCCTAGGTTATAGAAAAGCTGAGTGGAGGCACGTTAGATTCTGCTAGGCATAACTCTGGAACGTCCCACTAGGAAGACTATAAGGAAACAACGGCCTCAGTTGTCTCTGGAATGGAATGGAGTCCCACTGGATGGAAGGGAGTTCTACTATTAATTATCTTACCTACACCTGTCCTGCCACACCTGAGAGTTGGATGCAGAGGTAAGAAAAAGTCTGTGGCACTCTTACTTCATCCATGTTAATAAAGGTTACAGCACAGACATCATGGATTACTATGGAAGGCTATCAAACATTCAGCAAAGTATATGCCCAAGGCAAACAACACAACTACATAAAGACTACTTAAAGATGTCTGGCATTAGATCAGTTGTTAGGTCCACAACACATGTGGCAGCCCTCTGTGCTCACAGATGCAGTTTTGACACTTAGCGAGAATGTTTGCACTTTTTAGGTATCTGTTAGAATTGGGGTCTCTAGCTGGCAGTCGGTTTGCACCATGTCCAAGTAGGGACCCTCACTCTAGTCAGGATAAGGGAGATACCCGCTCAGATAACCCCTGCTCACCCCCTTGGTAGCTTAGCACAAGCAGTCAGGCTTATCTCAGAAGCAATGTGTAAAGCATTTGCACATAACACACAGTAATAAGTGAAAACACTGCAAAAAGGACACCACACCAGTTGAAGAAAAATAGTCAATATTTATCTTTGTAAAACAAGACCAAAGCGATAAAAATCCAACATACAGTGTTAAAGATATGAATTTTGCAAGATTTACTCAAAAATACAGTTCCTTGAAGTCGATAGCTCCACCTGGCGCTATCACGGTGCTGTGATCAACAAAACCAACAGTTCAGGCCAGCCTCGGCATAGCGGGCCAGCTACGGTGTCAGGAAGTCCCACAAACAGTACCTTTGGAATTGCAGGGCATCGTGATCCTCGCGGGTAGCTCCAGAGAGTGGAGTTGCTAGTGTCGCAGTGTTGGTTCTGGAGTCGGTACGGGAGTCGTCGGGTCCTTGAAGTCACACGCCTTGTGGATCGAACTCTGGGCTGATGAAGTCAGGAGCGCTGGCATGGATTGCGTCTGGACTCCGGTGCGAAGCTGGACAATGTGACATGCGGTGCCCACAGTTCACAGTGCAGGCAGCGGCTCGTGACGGCGTCCAGTGGCGTCGGTGAGACCAGGACTGCGGTGTGAAGCGGGGCAGTGCGACGTGTAGTGTCACCAGGTCACGGTGCAGGCAGCGGCGCCATCGTTGCTGAAGCGCTGTCGTCGGTAGGCCCAAGCCAGCAGGGCATCACGGGACAGTGCTTCGTGACCCTCACGAGCGATGTCCACAGGCCACGGTGAGGCAGGATGCCTGGTGACGACACTGGAGTCGATGATGCTGGCGACGGTGGACCGGGTCTGCGGTGCGGGACGGGATGGTGCTTCGTGTACCTCACAAGCGGTGTCCACAGGCCATGGTGCAGGCAGCAGCGCCAGTGTCAGCAGGAGCAGCGGCGTCGGGGATGCCCAGGCTGCAATGTGAGCAGGTGATGCTGAAGTGCGGGCCCACAGGTTGCGGAGCAAGCAGCGGCTCGGTGAAGTCATCCATGAAGGCCTCGGTGAGACCAGGGTCACGGTGCGAAGCGCGCAATGTGACTCCGTGTGACATCAGCAGGTCACGGTGCAGGCCAGAGGAGTCCTTGGTGGTGTCACAGTGGTTTCTTCTCTTAAACAGCACAAAACACACAGTTCCCAGTGCTGCAGGTCGAGGAAACTGAAGTCTTTGGTGTCCCTGAGACTTCCAATAGGAGGCAAGCACTACTCCAAGCCCTTGGAGAACTTTCTCAAGCAGGACACACAGCAAAGTTCACCCTTTGCACTCTTTTCATGCAGAAGCAGCAACTGTAGGCCAGCCCAGCAAAGCAACACAGCAAAGGGACAGTACTCCTCCTTCAGCTCTTCTCCTGGGCAGAGGTTCCTCTTGAATCCAAAAAGATTCTAAAAGTCTGGGGTTTTGGGTCTTCCTCTTATACCCCTTTCTGCCTTTGAAGTTGGCAAACTTCAAAGCAAAGTCTCAAGTGTTTGACAGATCCTTCCTTGTCAAGGTCAGGACCCAGACACACACCAGAGGGTCGGGGACTGCATTGTGTGAGAGCAGGCACAGTCCTTTCAGGTGTGAATGACAACTCCTCCCTCCCATCTAGCTCAGATGGTTCATCAGGATATGCAGGCTACACCCCGCCCCCTTTGTGTCACTGTCTAGGGAGGTGCAAAACAGCCCAACTGTCAAACTGACCCAGACAGACAATCAACAAACAGGCAGAGTCACAGAATGGTTTAAGCAACAAAATGCCTACTTTGTAAAAGTGGCATTTTCAAACAGACAGTTTAAAAACCAACTTCAATACAAGATGTATTTTTAAACTGTGAGTTCAGAGGCCCTAAACTCCATATTTGTATCTGCTCTCAAGTGGAATCTGTGCTTTAAGGATATTTAAAGGCAGCCCCCATGTTAACCTATGAGGGAGTTAGGCCTTGCACAGTGAAAACCAAATTTGGCAGTATTTCATTGTTAGAACATATAAAACACACTAGTATATGTCCTACCTTAAACACACACTACACCATGCTCCTAGGGCCTACCTTAGGGGTGCCTGACATGTAGTAAAAGGGATGGTTTAGGCTTGGCAAGTGGGTACACTTGCCAAGTCGAATTGGCAGTTTAAAACTGCACACACAGGCACAGCAGTGGCAGGTCTGAGCCAAGTTTACAGGGCAAATAATGTGGGTGGCACAACCACTGCTGCAGGTCCACTAGTAGCATTTGATTTACCGGCTCTTGGCACCTCTGGTGCACTTTACCAGGGACTTACCAGTAAATCAAAAATGCCAATTATGGATAAACCAATCAACAGTACAATTTACACAGAGAGCATATGCTCTTTAGCACTGTTGAGCGGTGGTAAAATGTCCAGAGTCCTAAAGCCAACAAAAACTGGTCAGAAAAATTAGGAGGAAGGAGGCAAAAAGATTGAGGATGACCCTGCAAAAAGGGCCAGGCGCAACAGCATCTAATTGGATGGTCAAGTGACAGATAGGTCCTTCTGTCTCTCTTATATGGTCCTAATGTATGTGATGATGTTCACAGAAGACAGAGGCTAAAACCCTGTAGTTATTGGATCTGCAGAAGTAGAAGGATATCACAAATCCAGAGGAAGTGCTGGGTAGAGATACACCCAGCAGCTAGAGCATATCCCCCTTTTTAACAAAATGGCTCTTTGTTTGAAAAGACCACTTCAGCATATTACGCCCCCAAGTTCAAGCAAACCTCCGACTCAGGAGCCCAATATACAGAAATGCAAAGAGATTGATTATTTCTAGTTTTAACTTCAGAATAGGTTAGTCTAAAACATTATTAAGACAAATTCTAGATCATCAAATGGTTAAAGAAAGAGTCAGGCTTGTGGCTTTGTGCCACATTTACTCCCACCTATATAATGTGATCTGGATTTGACTCCACTCTAACCTATGCCACTCCTCTCCAACATATGCCACTCCACTCTATATCTCTCCATGTTCCTCCACACCACAACATTTTAGTCACGCTAGTGTACAATATGGCTAGAACACATTGGCAAAGCCATTAGTTCTTGCATAAGCGACACCTATTGGCTTTTCCAATCCTGGTTTTTATAGGGCTTGCAACTGCAACGTGCAGCCTGGCTGCTTCCTCCCTTTTTTTTTTTTTTTGCACTTTTTCACACTCTGTGTTAATTTTTTCATTTCAATTGATCATGTTAACATGGTTATCCGCCATGTTAGAAGAGTAAATAAAAAGTTGCTGCCATATGTTACACGCAAGCGCAGGCATGTGTCAAAACGTGTACCCTTGCATTACGATGTGTGAGTGTGTACTCATACACAGAGATTAAACTCAATGCATGCATATGCATCTGTGACCATCTTAGAATGGGTTGTCATTAACAGAAAATACATAGCAAGATTGCAGCTATGCGTGCACATGCATCTTTATGTATGTGTTTGCAAGCGAAAGGCAAAAATTATTCCGAGCCAACAGCTTAGTCTTTTTAGAGCCGCGACCTATTGGCTTTGCCAGTGCTTGTATAAAAGGGACATGAACGGTGCAGGTATTGGCAGTTTCACAATACACACACCATAATAAGCCACCAGCGTACTAACCTGTTAAATATCAGTGTGGGCATTATCAATGTCAGCTCATGCTGTTCACCCACGCTCTTGGCAGACGTCTGCGGTGAAAAGGAACAGCAGCTCCCTATTGACATATGGGTCAAGCCACACTCCTGCTTAGGCTGTGCTGCAGGGTCGGTTCATCGAGTGCGTACAATCACGTGGGGCTGAGGCTCATTTTTTTAATTTCAGACCCTATTAGAGTCTGAAAGCCAAAGTAAATGAAGGAAAACCTGTTGTGGGAGCACAGACGGGTAGGAGTAGGGTGAGACGTATACTTTTGTTGAGTGTTTTCATGCATCTGCCACACATTTAGAAGCCACTGTATTATAATGTAAGAATTTACATTGCCCATAATGCAGGCCTGACAACCTCTAAATAAAACTCACCATGTGAGATGAGAGGAGGGGCCTGGGGAAGGCTTCTGGGCTGTGGGACCATCAGTGACCTAGCCATGAACTTCATTTTAAAGGGACATGGCCTACGGGGGCGGAGGGTGGTTGGTTAATTGATGCTGGTGTCTGTAGCGAGCAAAAATAAATACAAGCCGATGCTTCAAAGGGTGCCACGGATGTCCTGGGGAGGTTGAAAACTCTGATAGACATCAGCTATGCTCAACCTTGCGCACAATGTGAGTTGGAAACACTCTGCAGGGGTTTCTAACTTGCATTGCCTGCCATCCTGTGACATTGGCTCCTCACCAGGTGACTGTGTAAAAGGAGCTGATACCCTTTGAGACACGTTGGCGCTATGTGAGTTGGCAGGTCGGATAATGAGAGAAGCAGCTTTTAGTATGCATGTGTACATCTGCTGTGCTTTAAATTATTGATCACAACAATATAGACATCCATCTGTGAATCCTACTGTATATGTAGCACCAGACTATCTAGCCGTTCCTGTCTTTTGTTACACTATACTGCAGTCATTGCAACTAGAGCTTAGGGTGGTAAGTCTAAACACAAGCACTGGCAAGGTCTTTGGGCCTGTCCTTAGCAAGTTAGTGCAATGGTGATTTTATTATTTTTGTTGCAAGCACATAGTGCCAAAAAAAGAAGTAAAAAAGAAAACGTCACTGCCTAAACGTGATGCAATGAAAATGATAAATTTTAAAGAAATCACATTTAATTTTAAAAGAATAGGTGCTTTCCATCAGGGGAAAATATGACTCTTGTTGGCATAAATAAAATATCACATTGGGCTTTGTACTGCTGTAACCTGAAGACAGTTGAAGGTAAGTGGTCAATGCTAGCTAAAACAAATTAAAAATGGATAAGGAACAGATAAGGAACGGATAGGAAAACGTTACTGGCGAAGTAAAGTATTGTCCCCCCAGCCCTGGCACTGTAGTGAAGGCTTTTTACGCGACTGTGCAGGTGAAATCTGATAGAGTGGAGAGATCCAATGGCTAGAGTAAGCTGACCCATTGCCCCATGTTGTATGCTTTATTGGGAGTAAGTAAAATGTTAATGAAATTTGAACAGACTAATGGATGACGAGGGCTAACTCAAATGTATATACGTATACAAGTGTGTATGTTTTTACTTATGATTTTTCTACTGAATCTGGTTGGCACTCTTACTCTAGGCTGAACCGAAAAAAATGAACTGTCACCCAGTGACAGGATGTGGAATGAGTGGAGGGATAAAGTGAAAACAGGTTCTGTGCAATCACTGTAGAAAAAACAACGGAGAGAACCATTGTTACACCTTCACACCTTCACAACATACAAAGAGCAATTTCATAACAAAAATCAATTCAGTTAATTGGGTTTCTCCATACAGTACCTGCCATTCATCTTGAAAATTTAGATTAAAGAGTTTCTCCAAATTGGCATTCTATTAAACCATTTTTCTACAAAATAGAATGCACCTGTGACTGACAAAGGAGGAAAGCAGAGATGAAAAAGAACCTGCAAGAGTGTGTTAACCAGACAGGAATCGAAGGGTGAGGGGAAAAAAAGGCACGAGGTCCAATCAGGACTGGACAGTCTTGGTAAGTCACAGGCCAGCCTTTGGAGTGCAGTGGCAGCAAACTCCTCAGAAAAAAACAGAAAAGATTAACCTCCAGCACTTATTTTACTTTCTTCCTTTCCTTTTTCTTTTTTTACAATTAAGCACTAATTGACTTATTTAAAGTGAAGTAAAAAGCAAACAGATGCTTTTCTCTGTTTCTTCCTGGAATGAGCGTCTGCCTGACAGAACTGCTGCTGCTGTGGAATCTCAGCTCCTGCTACCAGCAGCACGGATGTGACTTAACGTGGGCTAAATATGTTGCTCTCGGTTGGCAGATCAAACTGTGGTGCTGCAGTGCTGTGAGTAAATATGACTGCATATTGCAATTGATTCATTAGGGAAAAGGCTGCGGGCCCTAGAGAATTGACCTTATGTTCAAATATAATGTGCTGCCTTCTAAAAAGGCACGGTAAGCGCAGCGCCAGCTGGATGTGAAATTGGAAGCGGCTCCTTACACGGTCCTGTGATTTCTGCTACTTATTCCTGCGGAAAATTGTAATTTCTGTCTGTTTACACACACATCTGCAACAGCCTCACCTTTCTTGTGGAAAGGAACGGCCTGCATAGTGTATGTATGTCCATGGTATTTCTATTGTGCAAACCTAGCTAAAAGGCAGCAGAGTTCTACACACGGTCATAGACAAGAATAAAGTCAATGTGAGAAATTGGATTATTAGTTGCAGTGGGTGTGGAGTTGGAGTGAATGGTAGTCAAGCACTTTAAAAAAATCTCACTACCTAATTAGGTCTAGTACAGGTTTCAGTAATTTAAACCTGATCTCAACCCCTTAAGAAAATGTGTAAAGTATTTTAAAGTACCAAAACAGTTACGTTGAAAACACAACATCATTATAATCCCAATTTAAAAAAATAGAGAATATTTTAATGAACAAAATAACACCAAAATGACAAATATCCAATAATGGGAACTAGAGATACGAATGTGTAAATATTTAAATAAAAATAGCACCAAAAAACACAATAGAGGGTTATTACAACTTTGGAGGAGGTGTTAAACCGTCCCAAATGTGACGGATATACCACCAGCCATATTACGAGTTCCATAGGATATAATGGACTTGTAATATGGCTGGTGGTATATCCGTCACTTTACCGTCACTTTTGGGACGGATTAACACCTCCTCCAAATTTGTAAAAACCCCCAATGTGCCAACGGAGGACAATTGTGCTCTACCGGGACATGGACAAGGTTTGTGGCCGACCACGGGTTGGATCCACAAGTCAGATTGGTCACAGTCAGGAAGATACCTTCACACTTAAAACGTTTTCAAGAAGGTAGATTCCTCAGTGGGACAAGGTTGAATGCTGGATCCAAAGATGGGCACGTCATCAAAGAGGGATGATTAAGGACAAGGTCTCAGAGAACCAGTTGATTAAACCAGGAAAATCTTTGAGCAGGAAAAGTCAGGAGTTCTTGCCCAGGAAGTTATCAATGTCGATCAAATGCTGCTCTGCGTCGGGCACAGTGAAGCTTTCTGTGTTTGGACTCTTTTTTGGAAGTTGGATTTCCTCAGTGGGGTAAGATTGCAGACTGTAGCCAAAGAGGGTTTGACATCGCCAGATGTTGGTCGGCATCAGGCCCACTGATCAGATTTGCTACTGTAGAGAAGAATGTAATGGGAGTTACGGTGATGTCAGGCTCACCGGTAACGCACCCTTGACATATCAGGTGGCATGTTGGTCACAATCTCACAATAGTTCTCCAGGTAAAATTTTAGCAAAAAGTTTCTAAGTCCCAGACTTCTAGGTTTAGGTGGTAGGAGTTTACCTTGACACCAACCAACAGTTCCAGGACCTCAGGAATATGACTTGGGGGTCAGGATTCACTCCAACCGAAGCCACCAGTAGGGCCCAGGGTTCGTCCGGTTGAAGCTGGCCACCTGGGCTCTTCTAGAACAGTGGGCTTATGGCAGCTGTGGTGTTCCTGTAGCTTAGCAGGATGTCAGTAAACTGACACTTGGAGTCCACTTCTTTGTCCTGGTACAAATGGAAGCAAGTCCAACCCTTAGGATTCTTCTCACAGGTCTCAACAGCAGGTGCAGTCCTTAACCTGTCTTCAACAGGTTCAGTAGTGTTCTGAAGAAAGTACCCATGGGTACCAAATTTATACCCTGCACTAGCTTGTGGGTGACTCCTGGTCCCTTGCTAGGAATAAGTTCCTAGGGGGCAACCCTGTCCCCTTTTGTAGGAGTTCCTGTTTGCTTAGCAGCAAACAATCCCACACAGCAAAAACAACATGACAGACCTTCCCTCTCCTGTACAGGGCTCCTGTGTCCACCCTAGTGTCCAAGCCCTTGTCTGTGGTCACTCAAAACTGGTTCTGAGACAGCTCCTCTTCCACTGGAATTGGAGTTTGCCTGGCTAGGAGGAGAAAAGAGGCAGGCCCAATTCTGAGCAACATTCACCAGTGGCAGGGTAGGCATCTTTTGAAGTTATTCAAAGGTCTCGGCAAAGTACCTAGGCCTTCCTATCAAGGGAAGATCAACCCATCCCCATGACTAGGATCTTTGCCTTGGCTCTGAGAGCTTGTTCACATCGCATTAAAGAGCTTTTCAGCTCCTGGGTGACAGTTTGAAGCTCAGGCCAATGAGCTTGTTAAAAGTATGTTTTATGAAAACATATACACATGTACATATGACTTTAACAAGGAATTGGATTAGTAATAAATATTTTAAAAAGCCTAAGAATTACCTTTTTATCTGGTCCCTAGGCTATGAAAACGTTTTTAACTTATAATCAATATTTCTCATAGCTTTCCTATAGAACAGCTGACCCTGCTACTGTGAAAGTAGCTTTTAGGACATTGTCACTCTAAGGACATATTTCACATTACATCTTTATATGTCCTACTTTTAAATATCATGCACCCTACCTTATGGTATTAAAGGCCTCCTCGGTGGTGACTTATTAATATTCAAAGGAAGGGCTTAGGCCTGTCAGAAGGGGTTATTTTGACAGTTTGGATTTGCAGTTTAAACCTACATAGCCAGGTTACTAGTGACATGCCTGCAGTCATGTTTTGCATTGTAACATTAGTGGTGGCACAATATGTGCTGCAGTCTACTAGTAACGTTTAACTTATAGGCCCTTGTTCGAAATGGGGTCTCTAGTTGGCAGTCAGTTAGTTTACACCCCGTCCAGGTAGGGACCCTCACTCTTGTCTGAGCAAGTGTAGTGAAATGTGTGTTTTGACCACTGACTTCATGTTGCACCACTTTGCACCTGGCTTAGCTGTCCAGTGTTCACCAGTTACAGACTCCATTTTTTATTCAGTTTAGCCTTAGCTTCATTCTGCCTATTGACTTTATCTTAGCATTAGACACTGCCACGTTAAAAGCTGCGAGTGATTTTCCACATTGTACAATGTGCTCTGTCTTGTTTTCATTCTGTCTTGTTTTTGTATTAATTACCACCAAGGGCTTTGGCTGATAAGAATGTACTCAGATGGCAGGGAACGGCCTTGCTTTGACTTGACGTCTTAGGATTGTGGTCAAATCTCAACGTGTTACTTCCAAAGCATACCTAAACTAGCCAGTATGTTTGAATACTTCTTGCGCCAACATGAGGGGTTTTTCCAGCTAGCTCCTTCTTCGGTTTTTTAAGATATTAAAGAGACCCTGATCGACAGTCTGCGACTCAGAAACTTCAATCAGGATTCTAGACGTTGGATGCCTGATATGTTTCCGGTGAGGGTAGAGATCACTCTTTCTCGCAGTCGAACAGGGTCATCGGCTTGCTGGCAGGTGAAAGATGAAGCACCTAACAGGCCCTACGGTGATGCATTTTTATTAATTATTTGCTTTACATTATAATATAGATACATATATTTGCTGTGTATATTGCAGTGGAGAATCGTTCCTGTAGGTTTTCATTTCATTGCTGTGACCATTTTTAAACGTGTGCTTTCAACATGCTAATCTCCTTTTAGGAACCTTGCGTAGTGAAATAATAAATGTCTTCTTTGGACTAAGAAGCGCATTCCAGAGATGTTTGTCAGTGCATGAGTGTTTCAGCTCGGTCATTAGTAAAAAGCAAAACAGCAAGGGAGATACACAGCTCTGATAACCCCTCCTCACCCCCTTGGTAGCTTGGCACAAGCAGTCAGGCTTATCTCAGAGGCAATGTGTAAAGTATTTGCACCAACACACACAGTAACACAGTGAAACCTCAACAAAAGGACTCCACACCAGTTTAGAAAAATAGCTAACATTTATCTAAATCAAACAAGACCAAAACAACAAAAATCCAAAATACACAAGCAAAGATATGAATTTTTAACATAAAAAGAGTCTTTAGCCATAGAAACCAATGGATGCGTTGTTTTAGTACAACATACCTGGTTATGTGTGAAAAAATAAATCCGCATGGGCGAGCGTGCATCGAAAAAGCAAGCGATGCATTGATTCCTTACTCGCAAGTGAGACTGTGCATGAATACTTTCTCCGCTGGGCAAGTGATGCGTCGGTTTTCAGACCAGCAGCCTCAGTCCGTGCGGTGATGTTGAAGATTTTAACTCCCAGGGACGATGCGTGGAAAATTCAGATGCATGGCACTGATGAATCTATGCTGAGCTGGCAATGTGTCAATTTAACCAGCGCTACGTTAATTTTTCAGCTGCGGTGCGTCGATTTTTCTGCCGCTCGGCTAGGGTGCTTGGATTTTCTCTCTGGTTTAGCCAGCTTCTCCTTCCAGGGGCTCAGGGACTTAACAGGAGGTAAGCTCAAACTAAGCCCTTGGAGAATCTTCACAAGCAGGATGCACAGCAAAGTCCAATCTTTATCCTTTCTAAGACAGAAGCAGCAACTGCAGGCTGACCCAGAAAAGCACACACAGCAAAGGGGCAGTACTCCTCCTCCAGCTCTTCATCTCTTCTTCTTAGCAGAGATCCCTCTTGATCCAGAAGGGATCTAAAAATCAGGGGGTTTGGGTCCACTACTTATACTCATTTCTGCCTTTGAAGTAGGCAAACTTCAAAGGAAAGGAAAGTTGGTCACAAGACTTGCCCAGGCCTGGTCCCAGTCACACTCCAGGGGGTTGTAGAGTGCATTGTGTGATGCCAGGCACAGCCCTTTCAGGTGAAGGTGTCAGCTCCTTCCTCCCCTCTAGGCCAGAAAGTCCCATCAGGATATGCAGGACACACCTCAGCTCCCTTTGTGCCACTGTCTACGGGGAATTCACAAACAGTCCGACTGTCAGTCTGACCCAGATGTGGATTCCACAGGCAGGCATAGGCACAGAATGGTTAAGCAAGAACATGCCCATTATCTAAAAGTGGCATTTTCAAACAGACAATCTAAAAAACAACTTTACCCAAAGATTTATTTTTAACTTGTGAGTTCAGAGATCCCAAACTCCATATCTCTATCTGCTCCCAGTGGGACACTGCACTTAAAATATATTTAAAGGCAGTCCCCATGCTAACCTATGGAAGAGATAGGCCTTGCAATAGAGAAAACCGAATTTGGCAGTATGTCACTATCAGGACATGTAAAACACACCAGTACATGTCCTACCTTTTAAATACCCTGACCCTGCCCATGGGGCTACCAAGGGCCTACCATAGGGGTGACTCACATGTAGTAAAGGGAAGGTTTGGGCCTGGCAAGTGGGTAGACTTGCCAAATCGAATTGGCAGTGCAAACCTGCCCACACAGACACTGCAGTGGCAGGTCTGAGACATGTTTACAGAGCTACTCAGGTGAGTGCACAATCAGTGCTGCAGGCCCACTAGTAGCATTTGATTTACAGGCTCTGGGCACCTCTATTGCACTTTACTAGGGAATTACTAGTAAATGAAATACGCTAATCAGGGATAACCAATCATAATCACAATTTATACAGGGAGCACTTGCACTTTAGCAGTGGTCAGCAGTGGTAAGGTGCCCAGAGTACTAAACCCAGCACAAACAAAGTCCAGCACACAGTCAAAAATAAATGAAGCAGAGGCAAAAAGACAGGGGAAATGACTCCAAGGATGCCAGGTCTAACAGCCCTGGGTAAATGTTGTACCATGTACTAGGGACTTATAGGCGAGGTAGCAGAAACTTTAGTACTGTCTCTCATGTCACAGTGATCATCTATATGTGACAATCTATGCATTATGTTAAGCAAAGTACTAATAGTTTGAATGTAGAGTGACGCATTTAGAAACCATTTTTAGTGTGCACTTGTTCAGGTTAATGACTTAGACATACGTGGTATTGAAGTTTAATTCAATGTTTGAAGGATTAAACTGACATTATAATTTTGAGTCTGAACTAATAGTCTGTATTGAAACAATATTGAATTTCATCTAATCAATGTTTTAAATATGTGTGCAAAAATAGAGAAATGCAGTTCTGTGCTATACTGACTGGAATGTATTAACATAGTCATTTTATTTAAAGTTAATGTACAATGAATGCTAATGAAGTATTATTAATTCAGAATTGATAGTTCGCTTATTAAAATGTGTTTTATTTGAATGTATCAATGTGCTGGGAGGAGTGAGTGTGACGTAGTAGTGTGCTGCAATGGTACAGGTCAGTTAGTGTGAAGCCGCCTTGGTATTGGTGGGCAGTGCTGCAATGCTACTGGTCGAAAGCATCAAGAGAAATGGATTGTGGGATTGAAGTTACTTCTTGATTCAAAAAGAAAAGGTATTGCGATTTATTGAATTTGATTAAAATGAAATTCCTTAAAGCTTTGAAGAGTGCATCATGAGTAGATGGGTTTATTCCAGTTAAAAGGGTATGGAAATCGGACACAAAGGTACTCCAGGTTATTATGTATTACCTGTAAAAGGATTTCAAGCATGTTTGTGACTTGAACAATGGTGCAAAATTAATAAGAAAGAAGGTCCTTTAGCATTTCCCTGTTATGGAACTTTTAATCTGAGAATTCTTGACGATTTGAGGTGTGTGATTTATGACATGAAACTGCCTCCAAGACCATGGACGTCATTTAGGGGTCACCAGGGATCATAGCTGTGGCCCCTGGCTTGCCCCTTGCAACCCATAACGCTGCCTTTGTGACCCCAGGCCTTAGAGGTGGCAAAGTCAGTGCCTGGAACACAGTGGCAGCTGGTATTTAAAAAATCCTTTTAAATGTGTGTTGTATTCATGCTTGCAGGTGGGTGTGTGTTTACGTGAGAGAGTGTGTGTAGATGTGTGTGTATGTTCATGTGTAAACACATGTGTGAGAGTGAAATTTAAGGACAAAGAGCGCGTGATGGGTCTGCAATGTCGCTTCTGCTACCCCTGAAATTTTGGTGAATTGACTTTAATGTCCAAGACACGCACAATTTAAACCCCTTAGTATCTGGGAACTCATAGCATAAGAGACAATGACAAACAAATACGAGTACAGAAAGCAACAAAGACACTTGCAGAAGCTAGGTGGGATGCACAACAGAAAATGTGGAGAGCAAATGTAATTGAGGGAGTCATAATGTATCCACCAATTTCGAGTGAAGATGGTGCAAGCAATACCCTAAGACTGAGAAAAGCAGACAACAGATACTGAGGATAAGAACATATGAGAGTGATTCAGATGATGAGGTTATAAATCAGATCCTGATGAATTGTCCTCCTCCATATCAGTCAGTTGAGGTAGGGACAAGAGGTGAAGCAGCGCAAAACATAGCCCCAAATGTGCCAACTTCTCCAGTTGCACAGATCCCGAATCAGATAGTACCAGATGCGCCTGCAAGTTCAGTGACACAAACCCCTAACGTGAACCAACCAGTTCAGAGTTTTACCACAGTTCAGCCTGTGCCAAGTCCTGTTGTGAATCAGATTGTGCCAAATCATAAGGTGAACCAGACTGTGCAGTAACCTTCTGAGAATCCACCTGTGCAAAATGGTATCCTGAATCAACCTGTGCAAATGTTTAGTCCATGTCAGTCAATACCATGTATTACCCTGAGTCAAACAGGACAAAGTTTCAGTAATGTCCTAACTGGCAGAGTGTAGAAATGACAGTTCCTCTAAATCAGTCAAATCATATGACTCCAGATGCATTAACAGTTCCCTTAACTATTTTTCCCATTGTTCCCTTGTATGCTCCAGGTACGTCTGGAATCAATGCACATTCATTAAATGTCCCAACAGTTGCAGATACACCAGTTACATCCACTGGGATATTCCCAGTTGCTATGAAGAGATCAATATATTCCTACAACTCAGAAATGGAGAGATCCTGCTCTCAAGTGAGACCGTTAACCCCTATTCGAATTGCAGATCAAAACCCGATGACAAGTCAAACAGGATTCACCTCTGATGCAAGGCTTCCTTGTGGAACCCCACCTTATTTTGTGCCCAGACATGATCAGATCTCGAATGTAAATTGCAGCACTCCACAAGGAGGAGTACCATTTTACACACCAGAGAACATGTCAAATTTGAATACCCTGAGTCAGCAGACTGTAGGTCCTTTAAGAGCAGGAAGTATCGCAGAATGATAATATAAGCTTGCAAGGTGAATGGTTGGTTAAATAATTTGAGTCCTGAAGGTGTGACAGGTATAACAACTGTAATGCTAGAACAGAAGAAACTCCTGAAAGAGACAGATCAGTGAATGTGCCCCGATTGAAATTAGAATTAAACGAAAAGATGTTAGGAACATTAGACACAGCCAAAATGGACACCTACACCACAAAAGAGGAACTGCAGTTCATGTGCAAAGATATTACTCAATGTGCAGGACAGGCTCATGTGAGATTAGCTGAAGTGGCTCAGAAATATGATGCTCATGTAGAGAAATCAAAGCCCCTAAGGAGAAGTTATAGATTGGAGTTTGGTACAAAAGATGTAGTTAACATGAGATCTCCTGGAATAAAATTGCACAGTACGGAATTGAGTACTTACATTCAGAAATAGGGCGCTATAGATAAGTGGGAATGTAGATGGTTAAAGAAAAGAGATTAGAAGAAATCTAAGACAAATGTGCCTCTGCAGGAGCAAACTAAGCCAAGGACAATGTAAAAATGCTGCCCATGAGAAATATACCTGGTGGAGGTTATGTTCATGTACCCTGGAGTAGGAGTGATTTTCTGTTATTCACAAATGATTACCAAAGATTGAGAGAGAAACCAGTGGAGTGGTACAAGCAGACAGAAAGGTTTGTGAAACTTTCAAAATGCCTGTGGGAGGAATTGAGTGCATTGTGCGACATTGTGGTACCAAGTGATTTGTGGACTGAATGCAAGGTAAATGTTGATTGACCTGATTGTGAACCTCGAAGAGACCCAGTAACAGGTGCACTATTTGAAGAAATGATGAAAACATATTCCAAGGTGATTGAGTTCTTGAAAAACAAGGTGTCTCCAAAAGATATTGATTGGCAAAGGATTGACTGGAAAGCGCAGGAATCAAAGGAGTCAATCCATGCTTATTACGAAATATTGCTGCATGCTTTCAAACATCATAGTAGTACAGAAACAATAGAAGCTAAAGATATTGGTCATGTTTTGTTCCGATTTGAGGAAGGATTGAAGCCATACATAAGTGAGATGATTCAGCAGACCTGATTTGTTGGCGGAATAAACCAAAGGATGAAATTCTGTGGTATGCAAAGTACTGTAGTGATGAATTGGAATTGAAACAGAAAGAGTTGAAAGAGAAGGTTATGGTCATCCAATTGAATGCTGCACAGAGATCTAGTCAGAGCCCGCAAATGATAGTGAACACTGGTGGTATGCAAGGAGTGCCATAGTAGGTAACGAATGTCGTTAAGCCTAGAGGTAGAGGACGTGGTGTTCAGGTAGATCAAAGTGGAGGTGTGATTGAAGTCCAGGCTTTGAAGAGAACCAATCCGTGTCATGCATGCAGAAATTGTGGTAACTGGCGAAGAGAGTGTTTCATTAGTAATGTGAATAATCACATGCAAAATGCTGGAGTTGCTCAAGTACAAGCAATAATTGGGTACAAATCCAAGTAATTCAAAGACCCCAAGTGCAAAATGTGAATGTGTTCTAAGAACAGCAGATGCAGATACCGCAAGCTCGGTGACTCAACAGCAAATGGCTGTACCCCAACAGAATTTAAATCAGATTGCAAATGTGAATCAGAGTTTCCCTTAATGGATTTTTAGTAATGAGGAATTTTTAGACATTCTTCAAGCAGATAGATGATGATTGCATGCTAGGAGCATCCTTATAAATAGATCAATGTGGTCCCTATGTAAATGCCAATGTTATGTGTTATGACATGTCATTCCTGGTTGACACTGGAGCTACACATTCAGAAAAGCAGCAGTGTGAATTTTGCCCCTTCCAGGAAAGAAAATCCAGGTTGTGGGAGTTGCAAATAAGCAGTTGACCAACCCTGTAACAGAATATGTCCCTGTAAAAATAGTTTCATTAGAAAATTAGCACCAATTTGAGGTCTGTGAGTCAAGTCCTGTAAGTTTACTTGGACATGACCTACTGTATAAGCTAAACTGTTCTATTAGCTGCACACCCCGAGGAATCACAATCCCAAAAAATTAAGATGTGCCCTGTAAAATTTTGAAGCAGTACCCTAGTGTCACATTGTACCCAATGCTGAAATGTAATGAATTGCCTGAAAACTTAAAAGACACAGTGACACCTGTGGTCTGGGATTTTTCAAGAGAGGAAATAGGACTCATCAAAGGAGTAGAGGCAATAAAAATAACAGTGAAGCCAAATTCAGTGTATCCCAAAACACCCCTGTATAACATAGCACTTGAGACAATTGCTGGAATCACTCCCCTGATGATAAATTGTTTATTTGAACAAGGTATCCTGGAATAGATAATGGGAAGTCCATGTAACTCTCCCATTCTGGGACTACTGAAGTTCAATGGAAAGTACTGCATAGTCCAAGACCTGGGAAAGGTAAATAAGATTGTTTTTCTGTGTTGTCCCCTGGTACCGAATCCTGCAGTGATTTTATTTCGAATTCCATGTTTTTCCATGTGAAGCAGAACGGGTTACTGTGATTGATTTATGTCAGTCTTTTTTCCCCATACCATTGCATGAGAAAAGTCAATTCCTCTTCACGTTCAAATTCAGCGATCATGTTTTGGCATGGTGCCGAGTTCCACAAGAGTAAACTGTGAGTCCTTCAATTTTCAACCAGATCTTGAAAAAGAATCTGGAATCCCTTAAAATGCCCTACCACTCAGTCTTAGAGCAATAAATAGATGACATACTTTTTCCAGCAAACACTCGAGAAGCATAAAGGAGAGATACAAATGCTCTCTTGAATCATTTACGAGAGAATGGACATAAAGTTCACCAGCAAAATTACAGTATTGCAATAAAGAAGTCCTGTACTCAGGTCACCACATTGAGAAAGGTGTGTGGAAAGTGTCACAAGAAAAAATCTTAGCCATAATGAAAATGAATCCCCTTGCCAGACAGAAAGTACTCGGAATGTTCTTGGTAATGGTTGGCTACTGTCACCAGTGGATTACAAACTTTTCCCTCTTGGCCAAGCCTTTACAGAGGCTGACACACAAAGATGTATCTGATCTGGTACGATTGGATGACAACGGCATACGTGCCTTCACAGAGCTGAAAGAAAGCCTTTGCCGAGCCCCAGCTCTGGGAATGCCTGATTATAACAAATGTTTTCTTTGTTTTGCTGTGACAGGGATGAATGTGCTCTCTCAGTTTTGACACTGGTGTATGGAAATGTGAACAAGCCAGTGGCTTATTTTTCCACCACACTTGATCCGGTGGCTTCAGCACTGCCTGATTGTTTGATGAAGGCAGTTGCTGCTTTGAGCTTCAGCATCAAACAGTGTGAATGCATTGTTATGGGTCACCCTTTGAACATTGTTACTCCGAACTAAGACTCAATGCTTGACCAGTGCATGTTTGAACCACTGTGAGCAGGTCATCCTTGCTTCCCTAAATGTTAACCTTAGGTACAGTTTTGAATTCTGTTACATTATTGCCAAATCCTGTTGAAAATGTCAATGATTGTGTGGGTGAGGTTGAACATGACTGTCTTGATGTGACTGAATTGTGCACCAAACCATGACCTGACAGTCAAGATGTTCACCTAACTGAAAATTACTATATCAGGTTTAATATGGCTCCTGTCTAAGAGATAAAGGTGGGACCCTGAGAGCTGGTTATGCAGTTTGCACAGTCTCATGTGTGGTTGATGCTGCCTGGCTTTCAGTAGTCTTTTCTGCTCAATTAGCCAAATTGGTTGCTCTTATCAGAACATGCTGTATTTCTGAACTGCTCAAAGTGACAATCTTCACTGATAGTCAGTATGGTTTTGGTGTCGTCCATAGGGTTCATGGCCTCCTCTGGATCCCCTATCCGCAATGGCAATAAGAGTTACAATCTGTTGAATGCATTACAGCTGCCAGAAAAATTGCTGTCATAAAATGTGCAACCCATAAAAAAATCAACTGAATGTGTAAAACTAGGTAATACTTATGCTGATGAGGTGGAGAGATATTGTGCCCCAAGCTGTACTTCCTTTAATGAAGAATGGAATAATGATACAAATGATGAGACAGGTCACACTTTCCTGTTAACTGCTGTAGTTACGTGGGACAAAGATAAGAGGTTGCAGGAAGAAGTGACAGAAGAAGAGCAGCAAAGTTGGGTTAGAGCAGGATGTGTCAAGAGAAAGGAGAATGATATTTGAGTTTCAAATGATGAAAGAGCAGTGTTGCCCAATAGTTTGTTGTCACCCATGGCTAGATACTATGATGGACAGGTACACATAGGTAGGGATGCAATGATCAGAACCTTTAGACAAATATGGTTTAACCCCAAATTCAGAGTGATTGCAGAAGCTGTGTGCCACAGGTGTGTCACATGCTAGTAGATGAATGTAGGAAAATGTACAGTTTTTACACTGAGTTATGCAGGTAGATCAGGAGGACCGTTGAGTAGGATGGAGCTGGATTTCTTAGAGCTGCCTGTGTGTAATGGCTGAGATATGTCTTAGGCACTGTATCAATTTTCTCACATTGGATTTAAGCCTACCGCACCAGGAGAAATGATTGTCTCACAGTAGCAAAGCTGTTGCTTAGGGAACTGATTTCACGGTTAGGATTCCCGACTTCTCTAGAATAAGACTGAAGTACTAATTTTAACAAAGAGGTTTTGAAATGATTGTGGGCAGCATTAAAAGTTGAGCAAAGATTACATTGCAGCTACAGACCTTAGGCGTCTGGATTTGTTGAACAGATTAACGCCACCCTAAAGTCAAGATTGGAAAAAGTATGTGCATCCACCACTTTGAAATGGCCAGACGCGTTCCCTCTTGTCTTGATGAGCATGATCAGTACACCCGATAGAAAGACTGGGTTGTCCCCTCATGAGATTATCACAGGGAGGGCCATGAGTTTTTTCCAGCAGTGCCTGTAAATGCACTTGTTAACATTACACATGACGTTGTGCTGGATTATTGTAAAGGACTGGCTGACATGGTTCATTCTTTGTCTCATCTGGTTAGGGAAGTTACAGCACAGGCACAGCAGCAGCTTTGCCATGATTTATGTCCAGGCGACTGGGTCATGGTGACAAAAACGTAAGGAAAACGTGCTTGGAACCGTATTGGTGAAGTGCTCTAGTCTCCCTGAGTATACGCTAGCCACACTCGCAAAGTTCCAGGTCCCCTAGATGATATGGCACCTGTTCCAGAAGGGTCGGTTAGAGTGAGAGAGAGGAATTCAGTTATACCAGCTGGTGGGGCTGGACAAGTGGCTGCTACAGCACAAGTACAGTCTGAGTGGGGTCTGAGCGAGTCAACAACAGTGGATGGTAGGGAAGGGCTAAGACAGAATCAATTGACTCATATGAGCTCGGATATTGGCGAAGGCCCAGTTGCTGTAGATAAACGAGCTGTAAGAGGAGACAATTGGCCTAAAAATCGCTCAGTGCAAGCTGTACAAGTGCCTCAGACCATTGTCAAAGAGACTGAAGAGTTGTGTCAAAGTGACAGTCATGCTGAGGCTCGAGTAAACAGAAGATCGAACAAATAGAAAGTATCAAGCCAAAAATACTCATTACCTGAAGGTACATATATTGCTGCAAATGACTGGAAGAAGTAGTTTGCAACCTTTTGCTTTAACAATTTGAATCCAGTTCAATATTCTTGAGTTTGAAATTGCGGTAGACCTGAATTTTGAAATCTCATTGTTGTTCGATAAACACAGAGATTACGTTTTGGAAGTGATTATTTGTGATTACAAGCTCTGCCTTTATTAGAGACATTTGAACTTTCAGTAGAAGCTTTGACCATTGCAAGTAGAGAAAAACTTTCACTTTTTGTGAATAATTTACACCTTTAAAGAGACTATTTTTGGAGCTTACTTTGCTGACAAATAAAAGGACTGAAACGAGACAGTGATACATTAAAGCTGCTTTGCATTTTTGATTTTGAATTTACAAATGCAAATGTATAGGTTTAGTGATAGTGATAGTGACAGTTATCATGATCATATTATTGAATCTGCCTATAACAAGTGATTCGGAGAAGGTTGCATCGACTAATGGCCTGAATTTAGCAAATCCCATTGCAGATAAGAATCCCCTGTACAATATTGAGAAATACTTATTAATGGTTCTACAGGTGATTTATTCGCAAATGTGTATTATGAGTTGTCATATGAGTGTGTAGATACCATGGAAGCTAGAGATTGCTACGTATGCGCACAGTTGCCTTCATCAGTAAGTCAGGGAATCACATACCATAGTTCACCCCTAACCTATGGAATTTCCTGTAGTTTGTTACTAACACTTTTGTATCAGCAAGAGTATTATCAGTACTTTTACTCAAATTATTACCTACAGTTTTCAAATGTCCTGATCATGAAACATTTGAACAACTCTGCAAAGACAAAAAGAACTGACATAGTGGGAGGTCTCTTTGAGCCTACATTGACATTTGGTACAGTTTATGCCCACAAGAATACGTTGATCTGCCTTCTTACCCCAGTAGAGAAGGACTTCATTGGACAAGTTGAAGAAAGAAGAGTTATGAAGATTAAAATAGATAAGGGAATCGTCTTACAAAATTGTGAGAAAGATGAAACACATTCAGTAACTGGAAATTTTGGATTTCTGGCTTTAGATTGGCAACATGTGGGGAAGCTATGTGTATATAGACCTAGATCACAGACTGATATTCATTTTGTAGGAACTAGTGAGTGTAGATGTGTTTTTGTTTGAGTGTTTGGACCTTCATTTTAAAAGGACAAGACCCCTCCATACCAGGTGTTTATTTCATATGTGGAAAGAATGCCTATTACAAGCTGCTGAAGGGCTGGTATGGTGCATTACCTGGAAGTAGTTTTTCCAAAGATTTATCATGTGGACAATTTTAATGATCCGGTTTGGTATAAAAAATCAAACAACAGAGTTAAGAGAGGTGCTAGTGCTTCATAGATTGTAGGAGATATTTTTGTGCCATAATTCCATCAGCAGGTGTTATCTTGAATGATCTCAAGATTAAGAAGTTACAACCATAGTAAATAAGCTATCTAAGGACACTGCAGGTGCCAAATTAATGAAAACAGAAATGGTTGCTGTAAGATCAAAATTGTCTTGTGTTAGACATTCTTCTTGCAAAGGAAGATGGAGTTTGCAAAAATGATGCAAGCCCAACAGTGTTGCACCTAAATACCTGGTAATAGTAAGGCGCTAAGAAAATACCTTGCAAACCTGACTAATTTGAAACAGGACCTTAAAGAGCTTACAGCGACAGGTACATGGGAAGCTATGGGTAGTAGTTTTTCACCTATTGGAAAGTGGTTTGGAAGTCTGAGGAGAGGAATTTTTAGAACCATTTTGAGACCCCTATTGATTATGGCTTTGTGTGCCTTCGTTGCAGTTCATCTTTACAAATTATTCAAGGAGCTGAAGGAGAAAAGAGGCAAGAGTAAGCACAGAAAGGAGGAGATTGAGATGGTGACTAGGAGGATCAAATACTATAGTAACATCAAGCAGTTAGAGGACTTCAGAAGACCTCACCTGAATAAGCCTCTGAAATTTTGAGCTCTCATTGAAAATGAGAGTTGTATTATTTTTTTATGGCTTGACTCGACATCTAAGGGGGTACTGATGTTGCAAAAACTTTAGTACTTTCCATCATGTCACAGTGATCATCTATACATGAAAATCTATGCACTATATTAATCAAAGTACCAATAGTTTGACTGTAGAGTGATGCCCTGAGAAACCATTTTTTATGTGCATTTGGTTAGATTAAGGACTTAAACATAGGTGGTATTGAAGTTTAATTAAATGTTTGAAGGATCAAACTGACATTATGTTGAGTGTGAACTAATAGTCTGCATTGAAACAATACTGAATTTAATTTAATTATTGTTTTAAATACATGTGCAAAAACAGAGAAACGCAGTTCTGCGCTATACTGTCTACTATGCATTAACAGATTTGTTTTGTTTAAAGTTAGTGTAACATGAATGTTAATGAAGAATTATTAATGCAGAATGTATAGTTTGTATATTAAAATATGTTTTATTTGAATGTATAAATGTGCTATTTTAATTAATTTGCATTAGTCTAAGTGAGGCCTGCTAGGTCCTGAGTTTCGTGACTATTGAGTCACCTTGGTAACGTGTACCTTTCTTTCTGATTTTGTTCCCATGAGAAGACTAGTTTGGTAATAGATGTCTATTGTTTTACACATAGAGAGTTGTAAGCATTTGACCTTGGATGTAGAACAGTCTGTATTGTGGACTAGGAATTTAAACATTTGTTTCAATCTCGTATGGAACTACACAGGTGCTTGTTGTTCTCATGACAGACTTGGGAAAATCTGAAGATGTTTCAAGTTAGAGTCGTATGATCAATTGCTATTGGATGATGCCACTTCAACGTCAAATGAACTGTTGCCCTGATGAATTAAATTGCTGTATTAAATTTAATATAATATGTCAATGCTCAGCTGGATTTTGGTCAGAAGATGAGTGTCCTGTCCGAAGATAAGAAGCTGAACCCTTTTTCCCCTGCATCCTGAAAGCTGAGCACCTTGGAGAGGTAACTTCCTCTCTGCCTTTGCCCCTTTGAGGTGCCTTGCTGAGAATCAGAGATTTGATTTTCTGCCTAACCCTTACAGAAGACACATGACCGACCTTCTGACATGCTGATGTTTTCCCTTGTCACTTACCTTTTGCCCACCTTAGTTGCCCGAGATTGCCTTTTGTCAAAAATAAATTGCCCTTTTTTGTTCTTTTTGTGTTTTGCCCGCATGTGTTCCACCCCACTGCAGGGATTCCCCTGTGCCCAAACAAATTGAATGTTGGTAATTTGAACTGCCTTGCTGCTTTTTAAACTGAGCAACATTTATTTTCTGGACATCAAGTCATTTTATTGATGTTTGTATTGTCTTTGTAGAGTGCCTACTTCTCCTAATGTTCATTTTCCTGAACTTGTTTTGCTGTCTTGATCAACCCTTGGTAATTCTATATCTTTGTGAATTTGTCTTGTGAATTGCCTACATGACTTTGAGCTTACGTTTGTAATAAATCCCTTAACCTTGTTCTTGACTGGCGTTTTTCTTCTATGGCCATACTGTGTAATATAATTGGTTTGTATTGAACTTTGGTTGTATGGTGAGCATAGATTTCTGCTAAGGATGAAAATGCTCCAGGATAGGTTAAGTTAAATGCACCAATTAGGAGTTTGCGACATGTTGGAGAGATAAGAGAACATGTCCTGGGGCCTAGTTAGTAGAGTCTCAGTGTATAGAGTAAAAAAAACAGCAGCATCAGTCCAACAATATGGGGGGGATGACCAGGCAAAGAGAGGCATTTTCTTGCAGTGAACAAGTAATAGGATATTAAGTGAGGTTGTGGGTGGTTAATGTACTGAGAGTTAGTGTTCTTTAAAGAGGTGAGTCCTTAACTCTTTCCTAAATAGGAGCAACACTGAGGCAGTCCTTATGGATATCGAACTATTCTAGATCCTGGGAGCATGATGTAAAATGTTTGCTGTCTTATTGTTTTTTTTTTTTACAATTCTTAGTCTGCAGAGAAATGGTATCCGAGCTACGGGTGTGCCCTTAACCACATGAGTTGGTGAGCTTGTCTGTAAGCTAGCAGGTGTGCTGGTCATGATGAATTTATTTATGAAAGCCAATGGATTTCCGTCAGGATATGGGTGATACAATCATATTCTTCAGGCTATGGTTGAGATGTGTGTGTAGGGTGCCTCTAAGGGGTGCAGTGTGGAGTCTAGGAAGGAATGGAAAAGGCATTACCATCATCCAGATGCTTCAGTACGAGGGTTCAAATAACAATTCTGAAGTCGCTTTCTGGGAGAAGAGATTTGACTTTCTTTAGAAGAGAAAGCTGGTGGCAGGTCATGTTTTCTTTTCCTCAACGTGTTCCTTAAGGATGAGTTTGAAGTCAGGGATGAATCCAAGTAACTTGGAGTTTTGTGGAAGTTGGCTTTCAAGGCCATCAACATTCATGTCATTGAGCGAAGATTGTCCTGTAGTGTGTTTGTTGTTCTTGGCAAATAACTGGAATTCTGCATTGAGCTTCAGGTAAGTGCTGGGCATCTGGATTTATTATAGATTGGTGTTTATTGGTACTTTTAAAAATCAGCACTAGATGAACAAGGGTTATACCTTAATCCTGATTTGTGTTTAAAGATATGCATCCCTGCTTTTGTGCAAACATTGGCAGCAATTGCAGGACACAGCAGCATACATGAGCAGTTGACCAACAACATTAAACAAAAAAATACAGAGCTTCAACTACACCCTCGTTCCCATGTCCTCCCTAACACATCACCAGCCTAAAGAATCATCCAACTTCTTGTCTCTATAGTGTTGGAGCAAGAAAAGCCAAGGCCAGTGGTTGTGGATCTCTAGAACAAGCACTCACTAAAGGACACATATGGATTAAGTATAGTCATTACATCTATGCCAAAGGGGTTTACGGAAGTGTTCCTGTAGGATATCTTATCATCAGATTTGGGGTTTATGGCTGTTGACAACGGATCCTAGTCAAGTACCAATGCATTCCTGGCTTTAGTGTCCATAAGGTGACAGTTTGCATCCGACTCTGCTTCAGCGTGTTGGAAGAGGTCTATTCCACGCCTTTGCCAAGGGTGTAAAATTGGGACATGACCACAGATGTACCTCTGGGGCACATGGAGTCATGCCTGATCTATGAGGCAGGTACAGGGCCCAGTTATATTGTGCTACCTGCAGTAAGATGGACATGAGTCTAACACCACATCGCCTCTCTAGCACATGCTCCCTTATTTCCTTAGCGGCTAGTAGGCATTTTTGAAGGAGGTTTCCAGGCAAAGTCCTATCACCACACTTTGGACCTGAGTAGCCAAGTAATAAGACTCAAAGTCAGAAACACCTAGACCTCTCCAATTCAGAGTGAGGTATAGGGTGTAAGGCAGCTCTGCTCCTGTGTGCCCCCATACCCCCTCTCCTCCCAAAACAAATGTTCTGTGTGATGTATTGGGTGTTTTTAGAGAGGTGGAAAAATAATTATTTAACTGTATATAATTATTAAACTGTAGAAAATGAAAGTGTGTTTTTTTCAATATTATGGCATACATATTTAATTCATGCTAATAGCATGGGCTTTTTCTTTAATTCTAAAGGCCTGACTTCAGTACAACGATATTGGAAAGTACTATAAAGGCCTTATATTTTGGGAAGAAAATGCTATATCCCGAGGGAAATCTATCACCTGAATTTTCATGCTCAGGGACATTCAGCCGTCAGATCAGATCAAAAACTAAACAAACTCCTAACAATTAACGTTTCTTCGGGGCGAATGAAGGCATATTGCTTGGGTGCATCCTCGATTAATAAGGAATGGAATGAGGATGGAGAAGAGGAAGCGGTGTTTGGATTACTTACCAGTATTCTTCATTACTTCAGATCTTCCTTCCTGGTTCCAGTACTTCTGTCCATCTCTCCCTATATTCATTTTATGGCCTTCATCAATAATCTGTCAGAACGGTTTTGAGAACTTCGGGAAGTGAAGAGGTGGGAGCATGGTTTACAGGGAGCTGTTTTGCCTGATGCAGTGTTAGGAATATAAATCAGCTTGTAAAGAGTGTGCTAAGGAATGCGGAGGAAACCTCAACTCAGTTAGCAGGTACTTGGGTGAATAGGGAACAATGCGAGTAATGAAGATTACTGGTAAGTAATCCAAACAGTTGTGCTATAGTTCGCCCACTCAGGCTTCAAATTCTCGTTTTTGCAAGGTCTGTCCCTAAGCAGAGTTCCCTGAAGTCTGCCCTTCAAAGCGCTCACGCTGCATTCGAAAGAGAAAGAAAAAGAGCTTTGGAAACAACAATAGGTCTCGCATGTTTATGTGTTTTACACACTGTGGAAGTAACCTCGACAGTTTCGCAATGTTGTGCCTTGCCATAATAGAAAAAACATGACTAACCAGCATATAGCATCTTGGTAGAAGACCTCGAGTATGCTGCAGGTGGCGCTCTGGTGCTGACTGCCGCAAACGCTTTTAGCACGGTTTCCTGGATGTAGGAGGGTGAGAGTGCACGTTTCTGTGTTCCCACTACCTTATCCACAGAACACTTCCTCCAGAAATTGTGCTGGGTGTATTGTTACCCTAGCTGGAGATGGATGACTTCCCCACCCGTACTCGTGTCTTCTGGAGGAACGGTCACAGTTAGATAACAAAAACCATCATATACGCTGCCTGACACCCCAAACACCCACTGAACAGCTGCCCAGTGAACTGATCCAAGTTAAATGAAGCTGGCAACAAAACTGATGACTGAAGTGGGCTGACCCTCTGCCTCATTCTGTACGTGCTGCTATTTCGGATGATGTGTGAATGATGCTCCAAGTAACCGATGGATGAAGATGGCTAATCTAAAGCCCTTCTATTTATAAGTATTAGCACTTTATAATACATGGGATTCTGTAATCCCTGTATAAACAGCAGTCACTCATTTATTTATGATAGGCGACTTGTGATGCACCAAGTCACTGATTATAATGAAAAGACCTGCTGCCAGAGCCAGTAGCTGAGGTGAAAGGCAGGCTAGGTCACGGAGAATAATTAAAGCAGCTGTTCAAAGCAACAAACTTGAGTGTTTGCTTTTCTTTCTTCTGCCCTATTTAATAGCTTATAATAATAAGAGAAATATGTTTATTTTTTTGCACTCTTTAGATAGAGGAAACTGCAATTTTTCTGCATGTTTCTGCATGTTCCGAGCTACTGCAGCTTTTTTTTTTAAACTGACTTATATTGAACTGTTTCTAATATCTGTTGCAACAAATATTTAGCACCACAGGTTTTGTTTTTATTCTTCATGTTTGCAAACATACTCACTCTTTCAAATGAAAGAGCGATGCACCTGGGTTTGTTTGTGGGAAAGGTGATGGTGTGCCAATGTATTATATGGGATAAAGTACCCTCTTGTTTTATGATTGCAAGTCACTTCGTAGTTTCATCATCTTATAGAGGAACTCTGCCTCCAGCCTGGTTCCTCTATATGGAACTCCTCAGTGATATGCTTGGTAAAAGGATACAGAACTGAACAGTAAATGGAGCGATAAAAGCAGGAAGTGAGACCAGAACGCTCACTGAAGAGTCTTGTGGACAATCCTCTGCCATGTGTGACAGTGTACCCCCCACCCTCGCTGGTAACAGTAGCCATCAATGAAACAAATAAGATACCTCTGTGGACACATGCAACTGGTACAGAGGGCAGCCTGTACTCCATGCACCAAGAGGCGTAGCAATGGTGCGATAGACTATAGATCTTAGGGCTAGATGTATCAAACATTTTGTTGGGCTGTTTGCGATCGCAAAAATGCGTTTTGGTATGTAACAAGTCCAATTTGCGACTACATACCTATTCGGTATTAGTGAGGGGCGTGTCAAGGGAGTTCCTTCAGAAATACCCAATTGCAGAGGTATGTATGATTGTTTCGTGACTGTCAATGCGGTCACAAAACAATTGCAGTTACCACCTACTTCAAGTAGGTGGTAACCCATTCGCAAAGGGGAAGGGGTCCCTAAGGGACCCCTTCTCCCTTGTCAATGCATGCGAAAAAAAATTTAAAGAGCAAAATGAAAAGAAAACTTTTCATTTTTTATTTTTAAACGCATCCTGTTTTCCTTTAAGCAACCACAGACATGGTGGTCTGCTGAGCCCAGCAGGCCACCATCCCTGTGATTGTAGCCATTCGCAATGGCTCGTAAGTTGCGACCTACCTCATGAATAATAATGAGGTAGGTTGGTTTGCGAGTCCTGGCGAATCTCAGTATGAAACTCCTGGACTTTCATACATTCCAAAAGCGATTACTTAATTGCAATTCGCTAAAAATCTCAATTAAGTAATCGCTATTGTAAAAAATTATGCATCTGGCCCTTAGTGCAGCAAAGAAATGGGCTACTGAGAATGCATCACATTTGGGCTGCACTGCGCCGTCCGACACTTGGGCTGTGGTGCCACTGCACCTGCTACCCTTAGTATAACTATCCCTGTGTAGTGGGAGCCGACGCAACATTACATTCTTCCGAGGTTGATTACAAGGAAACAGTAATTCAGGCTTGTGAAAATCGGATATGTTGCTGACTAATTAACAGAAGTGAGGGTGGGGGATGGTGATTTGGAGAAGTGATTGGCATTCGCATAACTTTTAGCGTTACAATGTTGCTGTCGGGAAATAATTGCACAGCGGTCGCTGCATATTTGAATAACACAAATAATACTTGTCCTCGGATGGCATGTGCGTCGCGCCCATCACAGCGCCTGAGAGCCGCGCCTCTTCGCGGGTAGCAGCTGCAGGTTCACTGTGCACTAATGTACAGGCCGGCGCTCCCCGTAGTGCCTGCATCAAAGATGCATTGAAATCCTTTTAATAGCCATGTAGGCAGCACACTTTCCCTTTTCTTTACGTAACCGGCCCATTGTGGGCCCGGGCTGAGCAATGACGGGATAGTATCTGCGTCAGGCCGGCAGAATTTAATAAACTCAGGGGCACAGCACGCCAGGCAGAGGCTAGGGAGAATATCACCCAGAGTTTGTCACACTGAGAAGAGTGTGAGCCACCGACAGCATTCTCAGTTATTTAACCCCGAAGTGCCGAGGCGTCTTCCCAAGTCCTGAGCTCTTTTAATTGTCTGGCTTTACAGCTTTAGTTGTCTCGCCAGACTATTGTTTTCCAAAAAAACATGAATACATACTAGACATACATAGAGTGGTTTGGGGTCAGCAGCCTTCAGTCATTGGTTGGATAAACTGTCATTCACTTTTTGTCTCCGCCCACCATAGCGTGTGTGCGTGCCTAAAGCTTGCACACATTGTTCACATCCCCCTAAAACAGTTATTTTTTCTTCACTGACAAAGCTGTTTCAAGGTGTTTTTTTATTTGTTTATTTTAAATTTTACCATTAAATATTATTTTGCTTGCCTTTTGGATACCAGGTTAGATAGGAGTTTGTTTTCAGTCTGCTTTTTGAAGCTGCTTTAAAGTATTTAATTGACATTGTAACATTGTAGCAGCCTGTGATATGAGTGCTTGGTTAAGTTGGGATTTATTCTGGTCTCTGTCATAAACAATAAGGCGAACAAATGCATGGAGCAGCTGCAAGGCCAATATAAAAAGTGTCAGTGGCAAAACAGCCACATGCCTGAATGTTTTTTTGTTTTTTTTCATTTAACATTTTTATGGCAAGCATATAGTGGCCATATTTAGGTGGTGCAATATATTTCTTTCTACCTGTGTAGTAAAAGCTTGCATTAACTTTTTTTTTTTTTAAATGAGCCATCAAACCAGACTCCCAAAGCCTGACCAATTGTCTTTGCCAATGTTTGTTGGATGCTTGGGGCAATTCACAGTTAAGCCTTTATAACTTTTTTTCTACAAAAATAAGCCGGGTCAAAATGTATCCTTTTTACCCAGATGTTGAGGATCCTAAAGTCGCCTTTGAGGGAACCAAACTGTGGCAAAATGATGTTTCAACATGCTCGCACTTTGTGGTGGAAACAGGTTCGAAGCCTATGGGAGAACTTCGAAAGTTATAGATTTCCTAAAAGTAGACAAAATGCTGAATTCAGCAAAGGGTGATTGTTTAAGCCGTTCATGGTTCTCGCACAGATACTCCCCAGCCCCCTTTTAGACATTATAATTTGTCTCCACAAATCAACTTTGTGCAGGTTCACTGGGGAGTCAATGGAGAAACAACCGGCTGTATCAAAGATGACAAGGGGGTTCGGCAGGGTTGTGTTTTAGCTCCTACACTGTTCCTTCTTTTTATTAATGGCTGTGTAGACTTCCTCATGGACTGCAACAATGATTCCATCATTCCGTGGGGTTTGAAAATACCTGCTTTATTATTCGCAGATGATACCCTATTAGTGTCAAAAACCCTAAAAGGAATCAGGACCCTACTCTGAAGCTTTAAACTCTTCTGCACTAACAACGGTTTGGCCATCAACACAAGCAAAACCAAGTCCATAGTAACCCCCCCACATAGAAAATTCACAGGGGTGCAGAACTCGAGAGGGTTCTTGATTTAGATTATTTAGGAATCCGCTTATCAAGTTCCAATACATGGGATAGCCAGGTCTCAAAAAGCACGGTTCTACAAAACCACATGGTGGATGTAGTCCTAAGATTTGCAAATAACAAATCTTTCCACCTGGTTTACCCCTCCTCGAAGTTTGGAGATCCCAGCAGTGGCAGCTGCAACCTATGGGGCCGAACATAGGAGTTATAGTAACATTTATATACTGGGGACAGTAAAAATTAAATTGCTGAGGGCGGCTCTTGAAGATCCCGAAAGCATACCCCTAGTCTTTAAACACGATCTAGGCATTCAATCTATTATCTCCAAAATTTGTTTTAAACCAATTATATATTGGATGAAGATTTGCTCTGCCAAAGTGCTGGAACCCTACGGGGTGAGTCTCAGAGACATCTTGGACAGACAATAGGGTGGGGTGACTCTTCCCTGGCTAGAATATGTGAAGTAGGCTTTTGTTTTCCTAGGCCTGTCAGAACACTTGTCTGACCCAACAGCTATCACGTCCTTCTCCATCAAAAATATTAAGTCCCTTTTTTGGTAATTAGTGGAGTCAAAGTTGAACCAGCTTTCATGTTCGTGATCCCTCACAAAAAATTCTTAGAGATAAAGCCGGCACCCTCCGTTGAGCCCTAGATGGACGAGATTGACCCTTCATTTACAAAATCCCTTTTTATAAAGTCCAGGCTAGGTACCCTTCCTCTTGCTACTTTTACCGCCAACTGGAAGGGCTCCCTGGAAAGCAATAAGATTTGTCCAGCCTGTAGAGGAAGTGACAAAACCTATGAACATTAATTGTTTTTTGTTCCAGTTACTGTAATCAGCATAGGTGCTGGATCTTTCCCTTACGTCGTTCTCTGGGTACGTGCCAGCTGTGGGTTGCTGTTGGAATTTGCAAGTCCAATACTACTCCTTTTATTATATTTTTATTTGCTACATTTCTAGAGCGTATCTGGTCTAGTCAGATGAAGTACCTTTCTCATTCTGCTCCAACAGAACCAATTAGATCTAATTAATTGATCTACTGGTTCCTGGTAAGATAAGTTTCATCTAGGAGAAATCAATGTCCGAGTGGGTAGGAATTTGCACAGTTGTAGAGGGTACCACCCTAAAAATGATTAACGGCTATACCTTGGTTGATTTTCTTAGGACAGTTTCTGCTTTGCATTTTGCTATGCAGTTTTACAGATTTTTAAGCTCTAGTTACTCTGTTTCTATGTATATGTTTACACTGTGTATTCTGTTGCCATTGTTTTATGTATTTATTGTGTCTTTGTGATCATGTCATATATTGTATATTTATTCTGATGCTTTTATGGTCTCTGGCCGAAATAAATAAAGTGATCTGAAGTGAGATCAAAAATTATTTGGTGAGTATGTTTTCATCAGTAATTTTTTGCCCAGAAGGCTGATCTATAAAAGTAATATACTGTTATGTCCGTCAGACTCTTCTGGCCTCAGGAATATATAATATTTCTTGGTTGTCCAAAAACACGCCATACTGAGAGCCAGCAACTGAACTGCAGCCTATAATTATTTTTCATTGTGTACTCATCGTGCTTCAGTTCATATGGTAAAATCTAATGAATAAAATTGAGTATGGGCTAATGAGCCTAAGAATAATGGTTATTTCTACAGGTCTGAATTTGGGGTTACCCAGAATATAATGTCAGTCATAGTGCGTTTTGCAAAATGTCTTCTTTCTTGAGCACTGGCTTACAACTGAAAGCCACAAATGGAGAGAAATTCAATTGACAATAACAAATGATCTACTATTCTGTTTTCTCAACTTCTACTGATAAAAACAGCTCCCTACTTTTGTGGGGGTGGCCTATCATCTGAGAAGAGGAAGACCCAAAAACAAAACAAGAAAACGCCAATTTTTTTTCTATTTAAATTTGCTTGCTTTGACAATGTTGGTAGCTGAGGTATTTGGCCCTGCTTGATTGCCACCATTGGAGACCTACACAACCCAGTTATTTCTGAAAATGAGATCAGAGTAGCTTAATTTGTGCTAACTCAAATAACAGATTTTCATCACATTATGGAATCTTCATGCTTTGACAAAATTCCAACGACACTGTATTTTTTACATTCTCCGATTAAAAGGGTACCCCACTTGTAAGATCCCAAAATGCGAAATGGAAACCTCAATATTTTTCTTTTGAAATTCACTCATTTGAGTGATGTGAGCAGCTGTAGTATTTGGGCCTGAGCTTAGCAGGCACCAATGGAAACCTACCAACCTCAGACATTTCTGAAAACTAGATAACCAAGAGAGTTCAGGTTAATGTGGCTTAGATGCATTCCACTACGTTTTCTAACCCAGAATGCCCTGCAAACATCAAACATTGGCTGAAATCATTGATTTTCCTCACATTCCAGAGTTTACATAGGTTGACAAAATTCCAACCACTCTGTATATCCACAAGTTCCAATTAAAAACGGGACTCCACTTGTAAGATACCAAATGCAACACGGAAATCCCAAGATCTTTCTTTTAAAATTCACTAATTAGGGTGATGTGGGTAGCTGTGGTAATTGAGCCTGGGCTTGACAGGCACCTGTGCAAACCTACCAACAACAGACATTTCTGAAAACTAGATAATCAAGAGCGTCCAGGTTAGTTGTGCTTACATGCAATCCACTATGTGTTCTAAACCAGAATGCCCTGCAAACATCAAACTTTGGCTGTAATCACAGATTTACCTCACATTTCTGTAAGCTAAAGTTCAGGAACCTACACAGATTGACAACATTATGTAGGAGGGTCTATTGCCTGTGACTGAAGAGGCTTTAAAATGTAACATGGAAACATCAAGATTTTTCTGATCAAATTCACCCATTTTTGCAATGTGACTAGCTTTATATTTTGGCTCGCACTACCTACAGGACCCAACATTGATGAAACCTAGACATACAGGGGAGTCCACGGTTGTGTCATGCATGGACCCCACTACATTTTCTTACTCAGTTTGCAAGGCAAATTTCGGACTTTGTCTAAAATCACATTTTCCTCTCAGTTCTGTAAGGGAAAATTCCACAATCTGTTGGGATAAAAACATTTTCTACCACCTAGTGTTCCATATTTCTCCTGTTTAAAATGGTACCCTATTTGTATGGGTCGGATCTTCATCTTCAAAGGGAACCAGTCAAAACTTTGACTGTATGAAGTTAATGCAGTGTCAATAGGTATAGTCTTGGACTTATGACGAGTGTTAGGGTCACCCACACATGGGGGGCAGCATTTTAATCATTGAAAGTGTGGAACCGCAAAGAGGTAGGGCTTTAGCCATTTGCTGGAATTGACCACGTTTTCTGTCTCATGAACATGTGGAAAACCAGCCGAACACCGAGGAAACCCCGCCCTTGGCTGATAGAAGTAGCAGGCAAAATCTTGGAGTCAGTGCATGCAATCCCTAGGTGAAAATGGTAATAATGAGCAGTGCAGAGGGAAACACAGACATATAGGGGGTCATTCTGACCCTGGCGGTAAATACCGCCAGGGCCGGGGTCGGCGGTAGCACCGCCAACAGGCTGGCGGTGCTCCGCCGGGCATTCTGACCGCGGCGGTACAGCCGCGGCCAGAAGCGGAAAGCCGGCGGTGTACCGCCGACTTTCCGCTGCCCAGCTGCGCCGCCATGGGGATTCTGGCACCCCATACTGCCATCCAGTTCCTGGCGGTTCACCCGCCAGGAACAGGATGGCGGTATGGGGTGTCGTGGGGCCCCTGGGGGCCCCTGCAGTGCCCATGCCAATGGCATGGGCACTGCAGGGGCCCCCGTAAGAGGGCCCCACTAAGAATTTCAGTGTCTGCTTTGCAGACACTGAAATTCGCGACGGGTGCAACTGCACCCGTCGCACCTTCCCACTCCGCCGGCTCCATTCTGAGCCGGCTTCCTCGTGGGAAGGGTGTTTCCCGCTGGGCTGGCGGGCGGCCTTTTGGCGGTCGCCCGCCAGCCCAGTGGGAAACCCAGAATGACCGCCGCGGTCTTTTGACCGCGGTACGGTCTTCTGGCGGTTCCCGCTTGGCGGGCAGCTCCCGCCGCCCGCCAAGCTTAGAATCAGGGCCATAGAGTTATCAGCAACATGAGAGAGGACCCCCTTCCTTTGCTGGTGAGAGGAAGAGGAAATCTGAGTCCTGTTAAGTAAGCACACCTGAAGGCACCATCCTGTGATGTGGAAAGATGTGAACAGCCCCAGAAAATAGTAAGCTGCACCTTGGAAATTGGGAGCACCCAGGACACCTCAAAAGCAGCCTTGCTCTCCCTTTGAGGCTCGAGTGAGAGGACTGAGGAGGACAGGACAATCAGGCAAACTCTGAAGATGTACTCTAGAAAAAACAGCTTAGAACCCAGTATGAGTGTAGCAAAGGTTGGTGACAAGCCCAGTCCCCTCAAAGGGGAGGGTATAAAAGGCCTCAGCATGGAAGCCAGGAGCAGCCCAGGGGGTAATGGAATGAAGTGAGTGGTTAATCAGCTGTGCTTAAGTTAGCAGGAGATGGCGATGCCACACATAGATGAAATCTTCAGCCATGACCAACTAGAACACTGTCACCCTAAAACAGAGAATAGATGCAAACAGGAACCAGTGGTGAATCACGCATGAAGTGGGGCACCAGCCTACATTCAGAGAAGTGCGACATTCAGAATGCAAGAACAGGCCAGGCCAAATGGAAAGTAGCAAGCTTTGAAATAACATCCTATGTGGATTAGCAACCAAAGATTCTCCATAATCAGTAGTGCAGGAGTGTTCTTATGATTTCATTAGCAAGAGAAAGGAGTATTTATGTATGTATTAATTACTAATGGTAAGGTTTGACAAGAGAAGTCTTGGCAAGGAATGTGGAGACCTAACAAGCAAATGAAGCCTCCTTTTCATTGTGTACGAAGAATGAGAGATGGCAAAGGTTCCAGTTACTAAGTTTTGGTAGGATTGGAAACCTAGGTAATGTTGCAAATGCACATCACGAGAAGTGAATTGATTGGTTCCCAATGGTATGGCAAAAGGTACAAATGTTTCTGAAGTTTCAGTCATTTTAACTAATGTTTGCACTGTTGTAGCAGATTCCCTTAGGCTTCGAGGGGTTCAGATCTGTTGGCTTCCCTTTATACTTGCAAATGTGAAGCTTTATGCTAAACACTTATTCCTTTTCCTTGAAGACTTTTACTGAAGTCTTCACTTTGCTGACACCTTCTTGCATTTCCTGAATTACTTGAGACTGTATTCCAAAACCACCCTAATTCCCTAATAAGAGCTATGATTAGATGATCTTAGAATTGCTCCATGTCTAGGAGAGCGAACCAAAGTTTCTAAATGGCCACCAATTTCTAATTCCCCGTTTCTGTATTGCGTTGGCTGTTACCGTTCTGTATCTTATTCTGCTGAGACTGAATTTTATTGAGATATTTCAGTTTGCCAGTTGTATTATTGTATCTTCTGAATATATTTCTTGCACTTCTGTATACTGGACTGATCAATAATTTGAAATGAATCCTCTTAAGCACAGTCACTGATTACTGGTCCTTAGTGTGAAGTCAGATTGGCTTCACAAGTTTGAAATGTATTGTTGATGCTGACTCCCTTTCAAAGTTTCCTGTCAACTTACAAAGGTCCATAAGACCAACGGGGAAAATCTTTGCTAACTTTACCAAGAGACTGCTAGTTACTTCTCTGCATGCTCTCATGTGTACATGGAGATATCAAACATCTCCCTTTCAGAATACATGCATGTGTAGATGACATAGGGGAGGGTGAGACCCAAAGCGGAAGAGCAATGGAGGATGGAAACACACATGTTCATAGACTCAGTTCTCAAAAAGGAAATGGCAAAAGAGTTTTTGGAATATTCAAAGGTAATAATTAGCAAGGCATCTTGCTAGCCACAGTCTGTTATGCCATTAAGGTAACTGTAAAAGGAGTTGCAATGAGGAATTAGTAGAGTGAAGGATAGGAGGGTCCTAGAGGACAAACTCACAAAACAAATAAAAGAACTGGCAGCTGCACGTAAAAAGGAGACCCACACAAAAATGCGAAGGACAGCTGGCAATTGTGAGAGCTCACCTGAGACTATACATGATAGATGGGGCAATAAAAACCATATTGCTTACAAGCCAGACATTTTACAGAGGGGGAAACAAGTTGGGAATGTTATTAGCTACATATGCAGCAACAAGCCAATGTAGCTAAAGTTTGGAACTCAATGGTTTCTTGGGAAGTCTGGAAATGGACAAACAGTCAGAGTTCCAGGATCATTTTATAGCTCAATATAATTATGGAAATTAAGAGTATTAAGAACCATACAGACAAGCAAGTCTCCTAGCCCAGATGACAACCCTGTATCCTTCTATAAGATATTTCTACTGCAAGTGAGAAAATAAATGGCAGAACTCTATAATTCCTCTACACAGATATTGAGGCTGACCCCACCATGCAAGAATCAGAAATAACCCAGTTGTTAAGCCAGGAAAATCAAGGGAAAAATGTGCCTTGTGTAGGTTGATAGCCTTATTAAACAATTCACCAAGTTACTTACAAAAATCATGGTTTAAATACTGGGGTATATAATGTTGAGCCATATTGTCATTGATCAGGTAGGTATTATGAAAAACAGGCAAGGAAGTGACATCAGAAGCTTGGCCAACCTAATTAAGAAAGCTCAAAGAAGGAACCTCCGAACAAGCCTGGTTTCCCTAGATGTGGAGAGAGCTTTTGATCGGGGAGCTGGGGTTTCCTCAAGACTGTTCTAGATAAGAGGACTCTAAGGAAAATTAAGTACTGGAAATTATGTATTTATAAAACACTCAAGGTGGCCATTAAGATCTAATGAGGGAAGTCCGAGGGATTCTTTATCCACAGGAGGACTATGCAGAACTACCCACTCTCACGCTCCTGTCTGCCATAGTGGTGGAGTCTCTGGTCATAAAAATTACACTCCTAGATGCATTTAAAGGTTTATCATTTGCAAGCAAGGAACATAAGCTCTGCCTATTTGCAGATGAAGTACTGCTAACTCCAACTGATCCTGGGGGCTAGTTTCTAGCAGTTCTGGGGTAGCTCTTGTAGTTCAAAAAGATATCAGGCTTCAAAGTGAACACGTAAAAATCAGTTATTCCATATCCAACGGTGTCTCAGAAGGAAGTGACAAATCTTTAGATATTAGATCCTTTCTGATGGAAATCCCACTTAATCCAAACTCTGAGATTGAAAATAACCAGAAGGGTCTAGGGATGGAGGGGGTCCGATTGGCCAAAAAAATACTTGAGCAAATTTACAAGGATGTACCCAGATGGAGGCCACTGTACATTTGTGGGCTAGGGTGCATAAACAGACAAAAAATTAATGTATTGCCCTGAGTGCTATATATATATATATATATATATATGTATATGTTCAATGGCATGTGTAGCTGCAGATACACATGCTATGCATTGCTTCCGCCATCTAGTGTTGGGCTTGGAGTGTTACAAGTTGTTTTTCTTCGAAGAAGTATTTTCTGAGTCACAGGATTGAGTGACTCCTCCTCTCGGTCGTACTGTGCATGGGCATCAACTCCTTGGTTAGATTGTTTTCTTTCCACTGTCGGGTTCGGACGTGTTTTCTCTCACTCAGAGATTTTCGATTCGGAAACTTTGGATAACTTTCTTTGACCATCGGTATTACCGATAGTACTGTCGAAAACCTAATTCCGCCCTTCTGGGCACGAGCACCTAACTCGGGCCTGGTAGGGCCTACCACACTGAAGCCTGATAGATCGGACTCAATTCCAATTCTGTCCTCAATGCCACACAAAATTTCTATACACAGACCAAGACCTGGTATGTAATCTGTGTCTTTATCCCGATCACCGAGAAGAAGATTGTGAAGCCTGTCAATCGTTTTGATCCAAAAAGACACTACGTGACCGGAGAGCCAGGAGACTGGAAATGGTGTAGAAGAGTACAGAGTTTATCGACACACTTGAGGAAGAACTGGCACAGCCGGCAGTTTCTATTCAGGACACCGACTCCGAAGAAGACTCGGAGGAAGATAGCCAACTCATCACTGCGGGTCAGCACGTGCGTATGACTGCCCCTACGCCCACTCCTAAAAAATCATCAAAGGCCTTGGGTGCACCACTGCCAGAGAGCCATGGTTCGACACAAAAGAAAATACTTGGCAATCGACCTTTGGGTTTGGCACCGAAAAAGGCCACACCAACTGCGATACCAGAGTCAAGCAAATCCACCAAAAGCTCAACTTCCAAACCGAACCGGCGTCCACACTCTTTGGAGTCGAAACCTCGACGTCCTGCTTTGGAGCCAAAACAACAGGCTGTAGTTTTGGGCTAAAAAAAATTGCAAACTTCGGAGCCAAAAAAGTACTCTTACACAGAGGAACAAGGACTTTCAAGCCACCTAAAGCAGAGCTCCAAACCATATGATGAACAGTCCTCTAAATCATCAAAACCATCACAATACATCTCTGAGGACACTGACGTTCAACCTATTTTGGAAATCATGGATGAAAGCCAGTCAAGGATCCATATCCATAAAGAGACTGGGAGGATAATTACTGCACCCCATCCACAGACAAAAAGAAAGTTGGCTTTTCAGGAACATCTTGATACTGCTCCACCACCAGCAAAGATTTTTAAACTGAAGCAGAAACCATTACCCTTGCATACTTCTTCCCCACATTCACCACAACTTTCTTTTTCACCACCACCCGTTAGCCCATCACCATTGCCTTCACCAACTCACTCACACACTTATTCTCTTGGTGATACAGTTGATCCTTGGGATCTGTATGGTACATATCCCATACCAGCTAATGACCCAGAACTATATCCTTCAAAACCTTCCCCACCGGAGGATACAACTGTATATACACAGATCATCTCTAGGACAGCTGCGTACGATGGAGTACTCGTGCATAGTGAGCCTTTAGAAGAGGATTTTCTTTTTAATACCTTATCCTCCACATACTCAGGTTGCCAATATCTCCCAATGATACCTGGCATGGTCAAGCATGCAGACGAAATATTTAAGGAGCCTGTCAAAGCTAGGATTTTAACGCCACGCATAGATAAGAAATATAAGCCTGCACCTACAGAGCCTGCTTACATTGCAAATCAGGTACCTCCAGACTCAGTGGTTGTCAGTGCTGCCAGAAAAAGAGCCATTAGTCAATTGTCAGGGGATGCCCCTCCCCCTGACAAAGAAAACAGGAAGTTTGATGCTGCTGGAAAGAGGGTAGCTACACAGGCAGCTAACCAATGGCGCATTGCCAATTGGCAAGCCTTGCTAGCAAGGTATGATAGAGCCCGCTGGGATGATATGTAGGAGCTATTACAACACCTTCCAAAAGAACATCAGAAAAGGGCTAAACAAATTGTTGAATAAGTAATAATCAGATAAGGTCTGCCCTTGATGCTGCAGATACAGGAGCTAGAAGTGTAAACACTGCTATAACCATACACAGACATGAATGGTTACCTTCTTCTGGATTCAATCAGAAATACAGCAGGCAGTACTAAATATGCCTTTCAATAAGAAACACCTGTTTGGTCCTGAGGTTAACAGCACAATAGAAAAACTCAGGAAAGACTCAGACACTGCTAAAGCAATGGGAGCCCTATACACAACACCTTACAGGGGCTCCTTTCATAAGCAGCAGTTTAGAGGAGGATTCAAGACCCAATCTACAGAGGCTTCTACCCCCAACCTAAACAAGGTCAACAACAACAGTACCAGAGAGGGGGATTTAGAGGCTCTTATAGAAGTTAACACTTCAGAGCTAGAGGCAAATTATAGGCCTCAAGAAATGTCACTACCCCATCAAATCAGTGACTTCATAAGCATACCACAACTCCTGTTGGGGGCAGACTGCAGCAATTCCACTCCCAGTGGCAAAATATCACCAGAGACCAATGGGTACTTTCAATTATCCACAATGTTTATTGCCTAGAATTGATTTCTACCCCTCCAAATATTCCTCCTCGTTATCACAGGCTGTCCCCAGAACACAACGTTCTGTTACAAGAAGAAGTACAATTGCTGCTACTAAAAGAGGCAATAGAATTCGTTCCAAAATCTCAGCATGGAACAGGGGTATACTCACTATACTTCCTCATTCCCAAAAAGGATGGCACTCTCAGACCCATTCTAGATCTCAGACTACTAAATCTATATATCCTGTCAGAACACTTTCACATGGTAACTCTGCAGGACGTCATTCCACTACTACAAAAACAAGATTACATGACTGCATTAGATCTCAAAGATGCGTATTTTCATATACCCATCCATCCAGCTCACAGAAAATAACTAAGGTTTGTAATAGCGGGAAAACACTACCAATTCAAAGTTCTGCCCTTCGGCATAACAACAGCTCCAAGAGTATTCACGAAATGTCCAGCGGTAGTAGCAGGTTCTAAGAAGACAACACATACATGTCTTTCCTTATCTAGACAATTGGCTAATAAAATCAAGCAATATTATATAATGTCAACAGCACACTCCATACACAATAGAACCCTACATACATTAGATTTCACTCTCAATTACCAAAAATCCCATTTTCAGCCAGCACAGGTGCAACCTTACCTAGGTGCTGTTCTCAATACACAAAAAGCCTTAGCCTATCCAAATGCACAAATGATAGAAGCCTTCCAAAATCTCATAACACAAATGCAGCCAAAGCAATACACTGTAAGATTTATCATGAAACTATTATGAATGATGGCATCCTGCATAGCAATAGTACCGCATGTAAGACTAAACATGAGAACACTACAACAGTGCCTCTCACTACAATGGTCTCAAGCACAGGGTCAATTGCAGGATCTAGTGTTGTTAGACCACCAAATGCACAAGTCCCTTCAATGGTGGAATCTCAGCAATTTAATGAAGGGGTGGTTATTTCAGGACCCTGTCCCTCAGACCACAATAACAACGGATGCATCAATGATAGGTTGGGGAGCTCATCTCAACAACCTTACCATACAAGGGGAATGGACTTCAAAACAGCTAAATTACCACATACACCATTTAGAATTATTAGCTGTGTCCCTTGCCCTTAAGCGTTCCAACCACTTCTCAAACACAAGACTATCTTGATAAAAACAGACAATGTGACAACCATGTATTATTTAAAGAAACAAGGCAGGGCACATTCATCTCAACCGTCCCTTCTAGCCCAAATAATATGGAAATGGACAGTTCACAATCACATTCATCTACTAGCAGAAGACATTCAAGGAATACACAATCAGCTAGCGGATCACCTAAGAAGAACACACCAACAGATACACGAATGGGAGATTCACTCTCAGGTACTTCAACAGTACTTTCAAAAGTGGGGGACACCAAAAATAGACCTATTTGCAACAAGTGGAAACACAAAGGGCCAGATGCAGGAAACGGATAGCGACTCGCAAACGGCAAAAATTGCCGTTTGCGACTCGCTAATCGTGTTTCCCAATGCAGAAATGCATATTGCGAGTCGGTACCGACTCGCAATATGCTTTTCAGAATCGCAAATAGGAAGGGGTGTTCCCTTCCTATTTGCGATTCTGAGTGGTATGCAATACCATTTGCGACCGCATATGCGGTCGCAAATGGTGTCGCAGTTACCATCCACTTCAAGTGTATGGTAACCCACTCGCAAATTGGAAGGGGTCCCCATGGGACCCCTTCCACTTTGTGAATGGACCCACAAATATTTTTTCAGGGTAGGTAGTGGTCCAAGGGACCACTACCTGCCCTGAAAAAAAAACGAAACTAAAGGTTTCGGATTTTTTTTTAAGTGCAGCTCGTTTTCCTTTCAGGAAAACGGGCTACACTTAAAAAAAAAAAAAAAAACTGCTTTATTTAAAAGCAGTCACGAACATGGAGGTCTGCGGACGACAGCAGGCCTCCATGTTTGCGAGTGCCTAGACTCGCTATGGGGCCGCAATTTGCGACCCACCTCATGAATATTAATGAGGTGAGTCATTGCGACCCCATAGCGAGTCGCAGACGGTGTCTGAGACACCGTACTGCATACCAATTTGCGAGTTGCAAATTGTGAGTCGCATGGACTCGCAATTTGCAACTCGCAAATTTTTTTTTTCCTACATCTGGCCCAAAATGCTAAAACTTCGCATCCAGACACCCACACCCTCTGTCCAAGGGCAATGCTCTATGGATTAACTGGTCAGGGATATTTGTTTACGCTTTTCCCCCTCTCCCATTACTTTAATTTCTAGTCGACAAGCTGTGTCAAACCTCTCATGATACTCATAGCCCCCATACTCCTAGCCCTGTCAGTAGTACCTCACTACAAACTTCCAAACAGACTAGATTTGTTAACACAAAGGAAAGTACAAATCAGACATTCCAATCCCAGTGCTCTCAACTAAGCGATTTGGCTCCTGAAGTCATGGAATTTGGATACTTGCAACTTCCATTAGAATGTATGGAAGTTCTCAAACAGGCACGCAAGCCTACAACTAGACAATTCAATGCTAACAAGTGGAAACGATTTCTTTATTACTGTCAATCTAAAAATACTGATCCACATACAGCATCAATACAAGATAATGTATGCTACCTACTTCATTTACAAAAGTCAAATTTAGCTTTCTCATCTATTAAAATTCATCTTACTGCCATAACAGCATACTTGCAGACTATACAACATACCTCTCTCTTTAGAGTTCCAGTTCTTAAAGCCTTCATGGAAGGACCAAAACGTATTATTCTACCTAGAACACCACCAGCTCCTGCTTGGAATCTGAATATTGTACTCACAGGACTAATGGGCCCACCTTTTGAACCCATGCATTTCTGTGAGATTCAATTTCTAACTTGGAAAGTTGCTTTCCTAGTAGCGATTACTTCATTAAGAAGAGTGAGTGAAATACAGGCATTCACCCTCGAGGAACCGTTTTTCCAAGTACACAAACATAAAGTTGTACTTAGAACTAATCCTAAATTTTTGCCAAAGGTTGTATCACCTTTTCACACAACCCCTTCTGTGCCGTGGACGTAGTGGTTACGTCCTGCGGCACAGTGCTCCTGTGCCGAGGACGTAACCATTACGTCCTCGGCCCGGAGCCCGGAGGGAGCGCCAGTGCTTCCTCCGTGGGGTTCCCCCCCACCCCCCCAAGGCGGGGATGGAAGGGGAAGACCTTCCCCTTCCACCCCCGCACCTCCCACTCCCCCACCCCCCGTAATGACATCAGCGCGCAATCGCACGCTGACATCATTACACACTGCCAGTCGCACTGGAAGCCATTTGCTTCCAGTTCGAGTACGGAGAAACAGGTGAGTTTCTCCTCCGGCAGGTGGGGGGTTTGGGACAAAGAGGCACCGGGGGAAAGGAAAGGCTTTTCCTTTCCCCCGGTGTCTCTTTGAGCATTCCTGCTGCCCGATCGCATTGGGATCGGGCAGCAGGAATGCCAACTAGACGCCAGGGATTTTCTCTTTTTTTGTTGTACTTTGTTGTTTACCTGTCGGGGAGTGGCCTCTTGGGCAAGGGTCGGTCCCATTTGGGGGAATGTTTCTTGTGGCCATTTCTGCCCCCCTTGGGGGCAGATCGGCTTAATATTTTTAGGCCGATCTGCCCCCAAGGGGGGCAGAATCCACCAGACCAGAGGGATTTTTTTGGGGGGGGGGGATGTTTGCAATGTTTTGCGTTGGGGAGCGGCCCCTTGGGCAAGGGTCGCTCCCATTTGGGGTCATGTTTCTTGTGGCCATTCCTGCCCTCCTTGGGGGCAGATCAGCCTATTATTTTTAGGCTGATCTGCCCCCAAGGGGGGTCAGAATCCACTAGACTCCAGGGAATTTTTTTGTTTTTATATTTCCAATGTTTTGCTTTGGGGAGCGGCCCCTTGGGCATTGAACTGTTGGCCATTTCTGCCCCCCTTGGGGGCAGATGGGCCTATTTCTTTTAGGCCCATCTGCCCCCAAAGGGGGCAGAAGCCACTTAAACACCAGGAATAGTGTGTGTGTGGGTGCACGTGTACCAAGGCCATTTCTGCTCCACTTGGGGACAGATCAGCCTATTATTTTTAATTTCAAGGGGGGCAGAAACCACTAGAACGCTAGGGATTTTTTTATATGTTTATTTATGTGGGGGGGCTCCCCTTGGGCAAGGGGCACCCCCCCAAGGAGGGCATTGAACTGTTGGCCATTTCTGCCCCCCTTGGGGGCAGATGGGCCTATTTTTTTTTAGGCCCATCTGCCCCCAAGGGGGACAGAAGCCACGTGGGCACCAAGGATAGTGTGTGCGTGTTTTTGTTTTTGTTTTGGGGTGGGCCCTTGGGCAAGGGTCGCTCCCCCTGGGGACACACTACTAAAGGTATTTTCTGTCCTCCTTGGGGCAGATAGGCCTATTTTTTAGTAGGCCCATCTGCCCCTATGGCAGAATCCACTTAGGCACCAATTTCTAAATGCTTGATGGTGGGATGTTTGTCAACTGACGAAGTGTTTGCATTTGTGATAATTTTTTTCCTCCTTTTTGTTCTAGTTCAAAGCTTTTGCTTTCTTTGCTGTGGCTCCTTGCGATTTTGGCGGTGGTTGACCTGCGGTTTGCCTGATTGCATGTTTTAGGTAAGTAAAAACAATTTACTCCAAAGGAGTATTGTTGCCATGCATGAATGACATGTTTGTAGGTGGTGTACTAAATGCAGGTTTGTGTGAAATTGTCCTTAGATTTGTGCACAATGATATTTGTGTTGTCTTATTTCTAATTTGCTTTTCTTTCTTTCTTTTTAGTGGGATATCATTGGTGATTGCTGTGTCTGTGCAGAGTAGTTGCTGGTGATTCAAGATTTTTCAGGCAAGTGAGCGGTATAGTTTTTGAGTTTATAACTCTTACTGATAAAGCCACACTTTATTACTTATCTTACACAGTGCTGGTTGTTGGTGGTGCATTTGTCCAGTTAATTTCCGTAGGAAAGATCATGGCTAGCCGCAGGATGACCGCTCAGCAGGTGGTTGGTATGCTTTTTGAGTCATTGTCTGTTCATGATTATGAGACGGACTCTGCATCTGAGGCAGAGGAGGAAGTGAGAGATTCTGGCAGTGAAGTTTCTGTCGGAGAGGAATCTTCTGAAGAGGAAGCCACACTCAGTGCAGATGAAGGGCCTGTTTCAGAGGAGGACACTGATGTGCCATTAGTGCAGCAACCTGGGGCTGAAAGGTTTCCCGTTAGAAGACCTGAACTCTGGGTCCCCCCAAACATGGAGCAGCCAGAGTTGCCTGCCTTTACTGGTCTCCTGGGGTGTAGAGTCAATACTGAGTACTTTTTGCCTGTCAATTTCTTTGAGTTATTTGTGGATGATGTGTTTTTGGAAGAGATTGTTGAGCAGACTAATTTGTATGCAGAGCAGTATTTGAGGGACAACACTGCTAGACTTAGGCCGCACTCTAGAGCTGCCCAGTGGATTCCCACAAATTTGGAGGAGATTAAAAGGTTTTTAGGTTTGACTCTTTTGATGGGGTTGATAAGGAAGCCGTCAATGGCTTCTTATTGGTCTACTAGTCCCTTGATGGCAACAGCTATATTTCCGGCAACAATGAGTCGTAATCGGTATTTGCTTCTTCTTAGGATGCTTCATTTTACTGACAATGCATTAGCCTTGCCACAAGATCACCCTGATTCTGACCGTCTTTTTAAGATTAGGCCTGTCCTTGATCATTTTGTAGATCGGTTTTCAGAGGTCTATGTTCCAGGCAAAGAAATAGCTGTGGACGAGTCTTTGGTCCTCTTCAAGGGTCGTTTGGTTTTTAGGCAGTACATTCCTAGCAAGAGGGCACAGTGTGGAATTAAATTGTATATGCTGTCTGAAAGTAGTACAGGATATGTGTATAATTTCCGTGTCTACACTGGTAGGGATTCCAGTATTGACCCCCCTGGTTGTCCTCCCACTTTTGGAGTTAATTGTGTGGGAACTTGGTAGACGACTGTTCAACACAGGTCACCATTTGTATGTAGATAACTTTTACACTGGAGTGCAGTTGTTCAAGGAATTGTTTAGAGTGGACACTGTTGCTTGTGGCACAATTTGTTGTAACCGGAAAGGCTATCCAAGGGAGCTTGTCTGTAAAAAACTTCAGAGGGGACAGTGCAGTGCCTTGCGGAATGATGAGCTGCTAGCTTTGAAGTTTTCAGACAGGAGGGATGTCTACATGCTAAGTACCATCCATGATGAGAGTACTTCCCCCGTGACTGTTTGGGGCCAGGTTGCTGAAGTGCGCAAACCTGTGTGCATTTTAGATTATAATAAGCACATGGGAGGTGTAGATAGAGTTGATCAAAGGTTGGAACCTTATACTGCTATTCGTAAGTCTTACGTTTGGTATAAGAAGTTAGAAATTCACCTCTTCCACTTAGCAACTTTTAATGCTTTTATTGTGTTTAAGGATAGGTCTCCAGAGTCAAAGATGACATTTGTGAAATTTCAGTGATAGAGAGCCATATTGTGGTGGAACAGGCCAGAGTTCCTAGAGAAGCAGTGGTGGAGGATGTGGCTAGATTGAAAGATCGCCACTTTGCTGAGCACATTCCTCCCACACCCAAAAAAGACTTTCCAGCTAAGAAATGTAGAGTGTGTTTTCGAAGAGGTATCCGGAGGGAGACTCGAATGTACCACCCAGATTGTCCTTCAAAGCCTGGGCTGTGTGTGGGTGGTTGTTTTAAGAATTACCACACCCAGAAGAATTACTGGGAACAACCATGAGTGTAAACTCATGTCTGTTTTGTATTTTCATGTGTTCAGTTTCATGGTTAGCATTTCTGTCATGTACTTAGTTAGAGCTTTTGTGTTTGTAGTTTTGTAATTATTTCTAATTAGTTAGTGGTTTCTTTGTTTAAATAAAAAAAAAAAGTGATGCCATTGTGTGTGGAGTGTGGCTTGGCTGAGGGTGTACATAGTGTACATATTGACTTGCTGTTGGCTACTGCAACACACTGCCAACCAAACACCAGTCCACACACTCCCATCAGCTGGTGTGATTGCTGTATCAGGCATGTGGACGTATGTAAGTGATGGGCCCTTCAGTGGCGCTGTCTGTCGAAGCGAGTGTTGTATTGTGCTGGGCCCGTGGCTGGTGGCGTGAATGGTCTTGTGCATGTCATGTATGAAAGGTGTGTGAATGGACTGTAAAGCGATTGGTGCCTTGCTGTGGCTTTACAGCTCACGAGCCGTGAGTCATTGGTTCAGTTGTTTGGCCTTTCAGTTATTAACAGTGCATTTAATTTTTGTGAAAGCTCTTATTAATAAAATTTTATCCACTGAACCATCACTGTGTGTGTGGTAAAAATGACAAAACCTGCTCCGCTGTAATCAGGCATCGCAGCACACCTGTGACACGCTAGGTGCCTCGGGTGGGACCCCGATGATGAAGCATGCCACCAACTTGGTTGGTGGATGAGGGGTCTTTTTAACATAACCTAAGTGCGTTTCTTTTCACAATTTTAGTGTTTGGAACATCACATAAGTATGTGGACACACCAAAATGATCTATTGTAAAACTACCTGTGTTTTGGGGGGGGGTGGCACCTATGGTTTTGGTCCCGGGTGCGGCCTTCAACTAGGGAAACCTACCAAACCCAGACATGTTTTAAAAATAGACACCCCAAGGAGTCCAAGGAGTTGTGGCTTGCCTGGATCCCCCAACATTTTCTTACCCAGACTCCTCAGCAAACCTCAAAATTTGCATTAAAAAATCATATTTTCCTCACTTTTCTTTGTAGGATCCACCTTGTCCTCTAGCCAAATAATAGCCCTGCCGTAATTTGCTGACCAAAGTGTCACTGCGTCCCTGCTCAACCAGGCACCTATATAATGCACCGGGCCGTCAACCCAGCCAATAGGGTATTCAGAGGAGAACTGCGCCGTGGCCTCAGAGAGAGGCAGCACCACTGACTTGGACCAGTTGATGGTAATCTTGGAAATCGTCCAAAACACTATTTCATCTAGCAGTGCATCGAGGTGACGCTGCGGATCACGGACATATAAAGCAATATCATCCGCATACATGGAAATTAATATTGGACGCTGTCGAAACCCAGTCCTCTATGGTTATGGTGTTGTCTTAAGCGCGCCGCCAGCGGCTCCATCGCTATTGCAAAAAGCAACAGAGAAAGTGGGCAGCCTTGACGAGTGCCCCTAGTGATCAAAAAGGGGTCAGAGATAGTCCCATTTACACACAGCCAAACGGAAGGTCCCGAGTACAGCAAGCAGATCGACTGGATAAACCTTACACTCAGTCCCACCCGAGCCAGCAGAGCAAATATGTACAACCACGCCAGGGAGTCAAAGGCCTTAGTGGCATCTAGAAACACGTCCGCCGCACGGTCATCAGGGTCGATCGTACTAAATACTGCACAGTACATACGAAGATTATGTAAGGTAGAGCGGCCCGGCATGAAGCCGGATTGATCCGGCAGCACCAGAGTCGGAAGCAAAGGCTGCAAACGAGGAGCTATCATCTTTGCTAGAATCTTATTGTCTATATTAATTAAAGAAAGTGGCCGGTATGAATCGCAACTGCACGGGTCCTTCCCGGGCTTTAAAAAAATCACAATAAGAGCATCTTGCAGTGAAGCAGGGAGAACCCCGGTCTCAAGCGATTCCGCATAAACCTCCAATAGGTGCGGCGCAAGGATATCAGCATATTCCTTATAAAAGGTCCAGCCCAGATGCCTAATCGCCTGGCAGACTATGAATAGCCTGGATCACATCTTCCACTGAAAAAGGGGCATCTAGATATGACCGATGAGAATCCTCAAACCACAACAGACTAATCTCTGTGAAGTAGTCATTGGCCGCCGCAGAGTCCAACCCAGGAGGTTCTGCATATAAGTCCGCGTAAAAGTCAGTGAAGACGCGCCTGATCTCCTCAGTGCCAGTGTACCGCTCATAGGTCGAATCCGGCAGCTCAACAAAATAATTACTTGCCCACGGCTTACGGAGCATTTTTACTAGTGTACGGCCAGCCCTCTCCCCTTCGCCGTATCTCCTCGCCCTGGCATGTCTCCCTGTTGTGTAGCCATTTTAGTTATAGCTCCATGCACGTTATTTTAACACACAAGGCCGCTGAGCACTTTAACCTAGATATATTTTATTCAGCTTCGCTTTATTATTATTACAATAAACATTTTAAGGTCTTGTTTTATTTTCATCTATCTAACTGTTTTTGCCTATGCCAGCACTCTGTTCTCAAACAAGACATTCTTGATCACTCTGTGCTTCATTCAAGGCTGCAGCTCGGTACATTGCCGGTGAACGTGGTAGAAGTTTAGTCTCCAACAGTCGTAGAAAATACACATCCTTACGTAGGGACATTTTCTCCGAACATCAGCTGTGTTATTATATAAACACTTCCTTGTCCCTCACACGTTAGAGGGAGATTCCAGCCAGGGAACCACGACTGTATGCTGATTACTGAATGCTTCGCTACAGATGCTAACGCAGACCACAGGCCTTTGCTCCGGTATGGGGATTGATGTCTTCCCAGGGAAACCTAAAAGGCAGAATTAGAGCTTAACATGCTGTGCTCAATTACCACCTAGTTAGGAAATAGTCCTTGATCATAGTGACAATATGATAGCGTTGTTTTTATGCTTCACTCTTCTCGTCACAATTTTAATACTATCATGTTGTGTCGTCCTGGTTATTGCAGCTCACGCTTTGCTATCTAAGATGCAGTTGTTTTATTAAACTCACTACTGAAACATATACTGCCTCTGTTTGTCATTCATATATGAGACTGAATTGTAAATGAAAGACCGGATGCGACCTGAGTGACCACGGCTTCCCTGAGAAGCCTAGTATGTCATGCGCTCGGCTGCCCAATCATCACTATCCTTTGGTAGAGATGAGGCACTGCTAGTTAGCCGGAGCAAAACCCGTATTGGAGTGACAGGTGTCACCCGCAGTGGGTTGGACTCAGTCTCCCACACCGCAGGCGATTCTGCCGCTCAAAATCCAGTAGTCTCATTAGAATAATGAGATCCTACGCGACATGGCGCCGCCAACATTTGGCCAGGCTCTAATTTTTGGGTCCTCTGGAGTATCTCTGTCTCATTATATATCATGACGCCACAATACCGTATGCGGAGACGTCTGGAGTACTGAGGATTTCCACCCCAGCTGCGTACGCTATCCTATTTGCAGCTGGAGGTTGTTCAAGCTTGAACCTTAAAAGGAAAGCCCTATTTGGTGTGCCTTCTCTGAAATTATAGTGTCACTACAATGGCGCATCCACAGCAGGTACAAATAGGTTAATATGAGACAACCTCTGACTGCACATTTATTAGCGAATGGCTTAACGGCCCAGGGGGGTCCAGTCACATTTGTGGTGGATGCCCATGCAGCTTATAGAACTGAACTTTTGTATTTTTGGGTCACATTTCCATCAGTTGATGGGAATACAAATACATTTCACCATTATACACTTGCAAATGCGCCTGGACAATACAGAGCATATACATATTTAGAAATGCCTTTACCTTATCAAGAACATAACAATTGGCTTGATGGCGCCCTACCTCCTCTAAGTAAAAATGGTCCTACCTGGCCTTTATTGGCCACCTATACACCACATCCTGCGGTTGCAAATTTAGCGTTAGCTGAGGTTCGTTGTTTATATATTGAATTAACAGCGATATATATACGATTAGTACAATTTGTAATGCAAACATTAAATACAAACCCAGCACGTGCGGCTCCAGCACATCCACATGCAGCAATGCCAGGTATAAATCCTGCAACTGTACATTCGATCATGGGTAAAGTACCCGCCAAACGGGAGGAAACTCCGTTTTGGTTAGCACAAAAAATTAAAGCGCTGGAGGCAGTATTTCCCCATATGGGACCTCAGGATAAACATAGAATATTAACAATGTGCTTGCCCTTTGGGATGGTCCCTACAGTAGATAACTGTAATACCGGGGGCACGGTATTTGCTGCGGTCTATACAACCTCACGTGGTACACCGACACTTGCCAATTTACCGGAGGTGTTGAAACAAATTCAAGATCAGTATGGGGCTGCCCCGGCCCTAGATTTGGGGATGCAATTGATGGGCAATTTTGCCACAGTATCCTCAATCATATTAAGCAATCGTAAAGGGGAAGCGGTAGCATTTCCAGTGCGCATGCGGCTCCGTGACGTTCCTCAACAGGACCAGGAACGAGAGCTGCCAAAAATCATCGCAGAGACCTATTCTAGTATCGGTCGAGATAGTTTAGGGGCCAGACCATCTAAACCACAATTTCAGGGTAAATCGAGTAAAGACTTCCCCAAGCAAGCACCTGAGGGTAATAAGAAATGCTGGTATAAAAAGCAACAAACTCCTAAAAAAGAGAGGGGAGAATCTCCCCGTATGGAGACCCCGCAGAATAGATCTAATCTCAGAAATAGAGATAATATAAAAACGCCTGATAGATATCAATATACTGATACACACCAATCTCGTTCCTTTCAGGACTCATCGGAAAAACGAAATGAGGCAGGTGGGCGATCAGAGCGAAGGACAGAGTATGTGAAACCGAGACAGGAATCACAACGCTCTTTGGAGGTTTCTGTTAAAAAGGAAGAGAAATCCACCCAACAAAAACCACAATTCAAAAAGAAAAAAGTGGCAGCAGTCGCAGTCCGACATGCCACTCATGAAGAGGGTCCTCTTGAAGAACAAGAAATGGGCTCTAACACTGCTAGACAGCACAGCAGAGGTCACAATAGTTCACCGGAATCTTCTAGAGCATCTGGAGGTGAAAGCAACTGATGACTTAATACAAGTAGAAACTGCGGACATGCGTGTCTCCACACCTGATAGGGTGTATAAAGTAACGCTACAGTTAGATGAAGACATTGAATGCATAATAGACGCAATCTTTTGGGATCGCGTGGTGAACATATATGATGTTTTGTTGGCCGAACAAGATTGGCCACCTGAATTTGTTCGTACCTGCCCATATGGAGAAGATGTCATTAAGCCTTCCTTCTCGCCCCTTGTTCCAGAGGAACTTGCAGAATCCTATTCCATTGAATGGGCTTTGGCACAAGCACCTCCATTATACTGAAATCACGTAGGATAGGATAAAGAATCCCCCTACCATGTAATTCCAATTAAAAGTGAACCTCAACCGCAACCGCAACCGCAGTATCCGATAAAGCATGAAGAAAAAGCACTGGTGAGAGAAATACTCACGCAATTAGAGTACCAGGGCGTAATTGAACCCTATGTCTCCCCAATGAATAATCCATCATTCCCAGTGGCTAAGCCAGACCATTCATATAGAATAGTCTTAGACTACAGACATTTAAACAGTTATACACGCACTTATGCTATACAAAATTCACATAGCACAGCACTAATGAATAATATAGTGCGGAAAAAATACAAAACAACACTGGACATTTCCAATGTTTTTTTCTGCCAGAATATAGCTCCTGAGAATAGAGACTTAACAAGTTTCAGTGCACTAGGCTCCCAGAAAAAATTCTGTTGTTTACCTCAAGGGTATAAGAACAGCCCAGGACTGTTCGCAGCTCATGTTACTGCAATTTTGCACGAGATTGACCCTGACGCATTGTCCTATGTAGATTATATTTATTTTACGGATGAGGAATTGCTACAACATTTAAGACGGGTAACCCGCATTGTTGTCGGATTTGCTGAATTTGGTTACAAATTCAACTTCAAGAAAACAAAAATTGCCTTCCTCAGTGTCCTGTTCCTGGGATATGAGCTGTCAAGTGAAGGAAAGAGCCTAGCGCCACAATTCTTAGAGAAATGCGCACAGTTACAACCACCAAATACGATCAAAAAACTCCAATCTCTATTGGGTTTCCTAAATTTTGGCAGAACTTACATTCCAGATTATGCTACACGCATAAATTCTTTATATGATCTAATACGCCCCAATTTTTCAAGTACATTCTGGACAATTGAACATACACGCCTTCTTCGAGAGTTGCAAACAGACATGCTTGCAGCACAACACTTACACACGAGGGATAACAAAACACACTTGGTCATCAAAGTAATAGCTGGGGCCATCGGTTTCACCTATGTGACATTCAATGAAGGTGAGACACTCCTGATTGCATACAAATCACACCTATATTCAGCGTCAGAACAACACTTTGCTCCCACAGAGTAAATTCTCACTGCTGTGCAGATGGCTGTCATTAAAGAAAGACCTCTTGCCCAAGGAAAACAAATTATTGTCGTTTCTCCGATCCCAGCCTTAGAGGCTGTTACAAAAGCCAGTGTTCCAAATGCAAAAGCATTACATCCACGTTGGATACAATGGGCTACGTCTCTGACAGCCACTGATGTAGACTACATTTTTGACCCAAAGTTACAAACTCAAGAATTTTTACAATACAAAATAGAATACCCAGTTCCAGCAAATACACTGCCCATTGAACAATATCAAAGAGTCATGTATACCGGTGGCTCAGCACAACCTGCAATTGGTACTAAACACCAATATTCTGCTGCTTGCGCAGTCGTAAGTGGCTACATGGAGGGTGATAAATTTTGTCCTCTACATACCTTTACGCAAACCCTAGGAGATTGCACAGCACAGTTGGCAGAACTAAAAGCTCTGCTGATGGCACTGGAACACACGGATCCTGCACAGCCTACGCTGATTGTTTGTGATTTATATTATTGTGTCCAGTCCTTTAATGAATACCTGCATTATTGGCGCCAGAATGGGTTCAGAGATTCCAAAGGCAACACCATCAAACACAGACTTCTGTGGGGGAAAGTAGCAGATCTGAAAAAGACGCTACCAAATGTCCACGTTGTACATACACTTGGACACCAGTGCGATGGGATACACGTTGCTGGAAATACATTGGCTGATGAAGCCGCAAAGTCAGCAGCGGCAGTGGCCTCTGTAACTGCAGTGACTCGTTTGAGTTCAAAACCAGACGCAGACATTTGGGCTGCTGTGACAGCTATGGCTGATGGTACGCCCTATCCTAAAGGATTTCCTAACAAGTATCACTACCGAATTGGGGGTATGCTGAATGCTGAGGTTAAGATACCAGGTGTAGGTGTACGAGACACTCCAAATAGAGACATAAGATCACAATTGATTAAAGCAACGCATGTGGGGGTGGCATCTGTCCATGCTGGTGTGGTGGCTAAAATTTCGATCCTGCAGGCCCGTTATTGGTGGCCAGGTCTTTACAAAGAGACCAAGCAGTATGTCCTTTGATGTGACATCTGTCAACAAATTAAAGTTTCCACTGCCAAGCGCCCGCCACAGACACCCCTCTTAATTTCAAACAAACCATTACAATGTGTGTACTTGGACCACTGTGGTCCCCTACCACCAGATAGTGCATACAAGTATATTTTAGTTGCTGTTGATTCATGCTCCAGATTTGTATGGGTGTGGCCACAACGGTCAGCTGACGCTCGGACTGTTATTAAAGATTTGCAAGTCTTTATCGGAACATGTGTGGTTGCGGCCCTGCTTTCACTTCAAGGGCATTCAGGGATGCCAGGGCTTCGTTGGGGATCCAACTCCTGTACTCGTCTCCATTTCATCACGAGGGAAATAGTGTCGTGGAACGATTAAACCATGATTTAAAGCAATCCTTAACAGCCAGAGTCTTAGGTACAGGTTGTAGTTTCCTTAACCACATATATGGAGTCCGGAGAGCACTAAATAATCTGCTTAGAAGGTCCCTTGGGGGTCGTACTTCATATGAGTGCCTATTCAGAACTCAAATGTATGCTCCGGATCTTGATGGTTCTGGCGTGGAGGCAGCAGAAACACCCTTTGACATAAATGAACGTGTCACTGTCTTACAGGAATTGCAACAGTTCCGTGATGATAATTCTTCTATCAGTGCCGCCTCCACAGGAATCAAGGATGTGCCTGTAACATCTCCCAGCTGGATTCCCAAAGTTGGGGATCTTGTACATAAGAAAGTCGCTGTGGAAAAGGAATTTGGCCCTTCCTATTGAGCACCAGTCCCAGTACTAGGGATACACGGTTCCAGAACTGTAATTCTACCACCGTTGGCAGGTGCCAAAGAAAATCGTTTTGTCTCCATCGACAATGTCAAACTACACCATGTGGCCGATCCTACACAGTCGACCAAGGGGAACATCCAGTACCTCCTGAATCCCTCTCACTACTGGCGAAGAAGTTCCTCTACAAGTCGTTTATACCAACACCGACACCTCTCCGAGCTTGGGGAGGGTGCAAGATGATCTTGCATTGGTTCCTCTAACACTAAACAATTTAGAAATATTTGACCAAGTCGACTCAACTCCAAAACAGACGGATGGTGCTATCTATAGTGTGCCACCACAGGAAACACCAACTCCACCACTGACAACGGCTCCACCATTTGCACAAACTGCTTCTGGATATTTTGTCGACTTCAACGATGACTTCTCAGACTGATTCGCCTCTTCAACAGCTGACTTGTCAAGTGCACGTAAGCGAAAAAATTGGCTCAAAGAAACGTATTTTATTTTTTCATGGAACTATCTATGGCTCTCTTTGACTCTCCTAGCCTTTTTTCTTTGGATTGGTTTTGTCATTACCTTTTTTTTACTAACAAATGGTCACTTTCTTCCTGAAAAATCAACAGTTGAACTGGTGGAGGTGGTTTTGAAGCCACATTTTTGTCACATAAGGTCCGCAGAGACTTGTCATTTGTGAACATTTCTGCAGCACCAATTCCTGATGGGATTGTTTGGGACAGAGTAACGTTTGATATATATGGTCCCACGGAAATTATTCAAATACCGTATGTGTTCAAACTATCAATGAATGATATAGAAATACCATGCATTGTTTCTGATGATTGGGATGTGAAAACAGTTGATTCCATGATGACTGAATTGCAATATTATACTGTCTTTGAAAATGAAGATGTTTACCAATTTAAGGAAAATTATGGTGATATGTTTTGCTATAATTATTATGGACACCATTTCACACAATGGGAACATTGTCTGACTCCACCGCAGGGCAGTTCCAAGACATACTTTGAAAAGTTTGCATATTTTTCTGGGCACAATGTGAAAAATGCCGAGTCATATTATTATTAAGTACAACATACTAAGGATATCTTCTTAAACGAAACAGTACAACAGACAAGTTGTTTAGGCTTAGCTAAAATTAAGGAATTAAATATGCCCAGTATACCTACCCCCGCAAAGTTTTATAAATGGCAAAAATATATAAATGCAACTGAAAATCAGCTCGATGAATGGGTCCAGAATGGTACGTTTAATGCTTCACTGACACATCCTGGTAGGTGGTTATTGTGGCCAATAGATACCAATGGGTGTCATCAACATTTTATTAACTCCTCGGGGGGTTTTAGAACTAGTAAGCCAGACCCTCACTATATATCATCGGACAATGCGGGTATAGTCACGACATATAGTGTAGGAAAATTGTGCCAGCAATGGTTAAAATCATCCTCACTAGATGCAGTCTCCTGTCCAATGACACTGATTTACAGGACTTCCTGTTGGGCCCCAGAAAACACCGTAGGAAGCGTTTCTTATATGCAGAGTATAATGAAATTTGGAAGCTTTCTCAACAAGAAGCAGCTGCCCGGTTAAGACAAATAGACCAGGAAAATCTGAAAAAAGCATTAGCTGTTGTCGATAATGGGATTAATACCTTGTCTGACCGGATATATACTTTAAATATTATTGTCTCTTCTGCTATAGACATTATACAATCAGATATGTCTTCTTTACACCATGGACAGACTCAGATCAGGTCCATTATGCAGTTGGGTTGGATCCTTCAAACATTGAAGGCGGGTCGCGCTCCCTGGCAGCAAGTGCAAGGGAAATTTGTTCTTCCTTGAATTTAATGCGACAACAACAACTGATGGCTAATAAGGAAGCAACTTATGTCATGCTTAACATCGAGAAATTAGAAAAGTTGCATTTTACTGTGGCCGAAATACCATCTGCTGAGTGGTTAAAACACGGGGTTATTAATCTGCCTATTTCAACACTTCAATTCACCTCCTGTTTAAAACACATTCCGGTAGGCAGATATGAGAAGCTGGGAGATAGTTACATCCATGAGGTGTGGGAGCTTCCCTTCTCGTACAAATGCTTCAGTGGCATGAAAGAAGTCTTTCTTAGCGGTAGTGAATGCGAGACTTCAGTCAGCCACTCAATGGTTTGTAAACAGCTGCCCCTGCATGGGGCGTGTAACGCTTCTGCTGCGAACCTAGCTTGTTATCTGAAGGGAGTTCCAGTCCCCTTGATTAGACCTAAGTTCAAGGTGCTTTCAAACGGCAGCTACGTCCTCCTAAATGGTGAAGACTGTTGTGGCATGCAGGCCGGAATAGTTTACGTTGTTTCGGTCTCTAAGGTCGTTACATGCTGCGGGAACGTACTTTTTCCCCTCACTAAAATTAAGGAGGTAGCGGATATTTGGCCTCACATTGCTACTTCAAACGTGAATTTTGACAAGTTGAGCAGACTCAAGGCTTTACTGTTTCAAAAGCATGTGGCCCTTACATCTGCGCAAGACCTATGCACTTCAAGTGGCAAGGTCATCGGCAGAAATACAGTCCCTGTTAAATACAAACTTTCCGAGACACTTCGATTTTATATAATGCGTGAAGTACAACTGGAATTGCACATTTTTTTAAGGCTGTTGGTTCTGGTTTCAGTCACACCTTCTCCTCCATATTCGTTTTCATACCATCAGCTATCCACTCAATTTTCTCTAGTATTTTGGGGGGGATTTCCGATAACTCTGGCTTTATTAGCTGGCATCCTGCTGTTGCTGTTTTTTATGCGCAATGGCTGTCCCACCGCAATGAGGAGAAATGACAGCGCTCCCATCAGCGCAGCTGTGTCGTGAACGTATGATGCAGTATTTTGGAGCAACACTCCTGGAGCAATTGGAGTGTGGCTGGTCTTTGTCATTCAGACCGGTTTTGCATTATGTGCAGCCCGTGTTTCAGTGCTTCTGGTGCTCTTTCGAATATGCACTGGAAATCTGCCTTTCGAAGCAGCACTTGCCTACAGTGGACGCTGACCAGTTGATGTCCTCGCTGGTTCATTACCGGACATGCGCATTAAGGTTGTGTTTGCTACGTGAAGCTACTTATGAGTTGCCCTTCCTGGAGGAAGTTGCTCATGACTGATCACCGGACACACCACGGGATGCCGCCTTGGTTGAGACTGAGGCTATGGAACACATCTGCTCCATGATCCTTCGTGGCGAGGTCTTCCTGATTTTAACATCGCCTGAAGTGGAAGATCTCCTATTTTCCATAACTCATGACTAGATTGGAACTTTTCAAATTGACTTGCTTTTGAATTCGATTTCATGCCACATGCTCATGTTTTAAATTGTCATGTACGATGCTTATGTGTCCCTTCGACTTGTTCAAATTGACTTTGCTTTTTATATATATCTTAGGTTGAGCTTTTAGCAATAAAATTTTAGCTTTGGCTGTGAACCACTTTCAACCGACAAGGGGAGGGTGTTGTGTAGCCACTTTAGTTATAGCTCTATGCATGTTATTTTAACACAGTAGGCCGCTGTGCACTTTAACCTAGATATATTTTATTCAGCTTCACTTTATTATTATTACAATAACCATTTTACAGTCTTGTTTTATTTTCATCTATCTAACTGTTTTTGCCTAAGTCAGCACTCTGTTCTCAAACAAGACAATCTTGATCACTCTGTGCCTCATTCAAGGCTGCAGCTCTGTACATTGCCGGTGAACGTGGTAGAAGTTTAGTCTCCAACATTCGTAGAAAATATACATCCTTACGTAGGGACATTTTCTCCAAACATCAGCTGCATTATTATATAAACACTTCCTTGTCCCTTACACGTTAGAGGGAGATTCCAGCCAGGGAACCACAACTGTATGCTGATTGCTGAATGCTTCGCTACAGATGCTAATGCAGACCACATGCCTTTGCTCAGGTATGGGGGTAGATGTCTTCCCATGGGAACCTGAATGGCAGAATTAGAGCTTAACATGCTGTGCTCAATTACCACCTAGTTAGGAAATAGTCCATTGATCATAGTGACAATATGATAGCATTGTTTTTATGCTTCACTCTTCTCGTCACAATTTTAATTCATCATGATGTGTCGTCCTGGTTATTGCAGCTCGCGCTTTGCTATCTAAGATGCAGTTGTTTTATTAAACTCATTACTGAAACATATACTGCCTCTGTTTGTCATTCATATATAAGACTGAATTGTAAATGAGAGAACTGGATGCGACCTGAGTGACCACGACTTCCCTGAGAAGCCTAGTATGTCATGCACTCGGCTGCCCAATCATCACTATCCTTTGGTAGAGATGAGGCACTGCTAGTTAGCCAGAGCAAAACCCGGATTGGAGCGACAGGTGTCACCCGCAATGGGTTGGACTCAGTCTCCCACACCGCGGGTGATTCTGCCGCTCAAAATCCAGTAGTCTCATTAGAATAATGAGAGCCTACACGACATCCCCAGGAAGCAGACCTCACGCAGCGCTGCCGCCTCATACTGTGACATTGTGCTTCTCAGGGCAGCCAAAAGGTCCCCAGACCAGTCCCTGACTAAGCGTTTTTCCATGTCAACGAGCTGGGCCTCCAGAGCCGCCAGATCCCGCCTCAACATCTTCAGCACACCATGCTGTTTAGAGAGGCAGATACCACGAATCACCACCTTAAAAGCCTCCCACAGGGTTCCAGCTGAGGTCACCGACCCCCGATTCTCTGCAAAGTAATGTACATTAGCATCACGGATCTCATCCCTAAATACCTGGTCATGCAGTGCACGTGAGGCAGCCTCCACATAAAGGCACGACTGGGACCCCCGGGTACAGCTAGCTCCAGCAGGACCAGCGAATGATCCGACAGGGTACGTGCCATATGCTCAATTGACTGCGTCCAGAGCTCAACATCCCTGGTACCAAGCCATCTATCAATGCAGGACCAACTACTATGAACATAATTGACACAGGTGCCCTCCCTGGCAGCTCCGTGCTTTGCCCTCCATGTATCTACTAGAGCACCATCAGCCATCACAAGCGATGGGACCTTGGCAGCCACGACATGCTGCGGCCGAGCCAGGCTTTCACGATCCGCCACAGGATCCAATATCACATTGAAGTCCCCTCCTCACAGCAAAGGCCCATTACCCAATGACTCAATCAACTGCCAAACTTCCCCGAAGAACTCAGGGTCATCAGTATTAGGGCCGTAAATCGATACTAGTCTGCAAGGTCTATCCAGCGATGTGCCACGTAACATAATATAACAGCCTTTTCGGTGCGCCATTGTAGCCCTTTCTGAAGCAAAATCGCTACCCCTCTAGCATATCGCGAATACATCGTAACATGACAATCTCCAATCCAGCCAGCTTTTATCCGGTTTTTGGTGGCCTCGACCAAATGGGTCTCCTGCAGCATGCAAATATCAATCGCATGGCGCTGCATATAGGCAGACAGCAGTCTCATCTTGCGCCCATCATTCAGTCCACGCACATTCCAAGTAAGGCAGCGCACAGGTGTCATGCTTTTCCGTGCCATTTCAATATCCAATCTAAGCATACACCCTCCCATACCATCACAGCTAAGGCTTCAGCAGCATGCATGAAGAAGAGCAGAAAGGGAGGAAGAGGAATAGAGAAAGCGAGCCAGAAGCAGAACATTTCCAACCCCGACCCATGCTGACCTCCCAAACGGGTCAGAGCTACAATCCCTCCCATCCCTAAATACACAGCCCAGAAAACTAATAATAATAAATGTGAGAGGACTCATCCAGTGGGCGTGAGCCAGGCCATGCGAAACACCATCCTGAACGGGAAGGAGTGGCGATGGGACTCACAAACAGGTTATATAGTAGAGCAGCCAACATGAATAATTATAACAGTGACATATTGCCCTCCATAAGGACTCAAGTATTGCCACCGGGGCCCCAAACAGTAGGAGACATTTTGTCATTGTCACTTAGGATATCTCTCTCTCCACTAGTATCTCTTGGGCTCTCCAACAGCACCTTTTTAGGGACAGATTTAGCAAACTTAGCAGCCAATTTCGGATCAGTAAAGAAATGCAGCTTGCCCTTATGCTGCACTCGCAGTTTAGCTGGGTAAATGAGGGAGTATTTAGCTTTGGTCTGACTCAGAGTTCGCTTGACTGGCAAGAAAGCCCTGCAGGCCGCTTGCACCCCAGGAGTATAATCAGGAAAGATGCTCAATTCAGTGTTATTATAGATCACAGGTCTCCGCCCTCTAGCCAGTCTAAGTATAGTGTCCCTATCTTGATAGTTCAGCAAGTGTACAATAATAGGGTGTGCCGGCGTGCCCGGCGGCAGACGGGGTCCCAGAGATCTGTGGGCCCTCTCCACCACCAGCATCCGGGAGAGCTCACCAGGGAAGAGCTCAGCCAGCGTGGTTTCAACATGGTCCTCCATACGCCCCATATCCGTCGACTCCGGGAGGCCAAGTAGGCGAATGTTATTGCGGCGCAACCGAGCCTCCAAGTCCTCGTTCTTGCTATGGATGACCTCCAGTACACGTTCCATACGCAGCAATTGTTCTCCGTCTCCGTGGTGACCACCCTCCAGCTCCGCAGTGCGTGCTTCCAGCTGCTCAAAACGGGCGTCATGGCCATCCACCTGCTCTTTTGTACGATCCACTTGCTTGGTCAGATGGTCAAGCTTAGGTTCGTTGCCAGCTAGGCTATGTTTAAGGTCTAAGACCATAGCCTCAGCTCCATCAACGAAACCAGCGTCTAGCAGAATGCACCGTACCACACCAGTAGTAGTCACTGGGGGGAGAGGCCCACCAGGAATTAGAACACCAGGCAGTCACTCACTCCCGCACTACATTGATATCCCGTCTCAGCATGGAGAACAGGCCCGTCCGCCACTGCAGCCGAGGTCCGCGCACACAGCGCGCACAACTAGGCCCGCCCTGGGATTCTGGGCAGGCCGAAGTGACTCTAGCCTTCCACGAGGTCTGCCGAAGCAACCCACACCTTCCCCGTAACCTCCGGTGCCGATCCCGACCTGTCCCAGGAGCCGGGCGGCCGCTCACGAGGATAAACGAGCGGATCGGGTCCCCCGCCCAGCAGAGCCTCACGGTGTGGTGGCCATCTTGCTGGTCGGCCAAGCCATGCCCTTATTTTTCTAGCATTAGCCACATTTGCGGTGTTGTTTTATTTTCTCTATTTAATTGTTATTTCGCCTAGGAAAACATCACGTTCTTAGCAATGCATTTTTTTCACTTTGTGCTTTCCTCGAGGCTTCAGTCAGATAGGGTTGCTCGCAAAAGTGGTACTCTGTGTCTCTGACATTCACAGAAACATACACATCCTTACATGGGGACATTTTCCTAGAACATCAGTTGTTTTATTATAAAACACCTCTCTGTCTCATACAGGTTAGAGGGAGATTTCGAGCTGAATGACCACGACTCCATGCTGATTGCTGAATGTCTTTACTACAGCTGCTTGCTTAGGCTACCAAATCCCTGGCCTATATGGCGACAGTGTCTCTTTAGACAACAGGCTTCCTTGCTCAGGTATAGGGGATGATGTCTTCCCAGGGTGGGAACCTGAAGGGTGGATTAGGGCTTATCAAGCTTTGCTCTAACATAGTTTAGGTAGGAAAGATATATATCACTCCTAGTGACAGTATGATGGGGCTGTTTTGTGTTTCACTCTCCTTGTCACAATTTTGCTTCTATTGTGTTTTATTATCCTAGTTATTGCAATACATGCCATTTTATCTAATATGAAGTTACTTCAATAAACCCATAGTGAACTTTATTCTGCCTCTGTTCGCCTTTGCCTGTGTGAGACTAATGTAACTGAGAGAAAGGGGTGAGATCTGATCGACAACGATTCCCCTGAGGAGTCTTTCTTGTCATGTGCCCGGTTGCCACAATCATCCCTGCTCTTGGGCAGAGATAAGGCGCTGCTAGTTAGCCGGAAAACCCGGATTAGTCAACATGCGTCACATGGTGTGGAATTGTACTCAATACCCCACAATTCAGGTAATTTTGCCACCAAAATCTAGCCTAATCTATGAGAACCTACGCGACAATGCTGCCTGCAGGTGAGTGTGGGCCTTTTATACCTTTGTTTCCACCAGCCTGAGTATGGTGGTTGGACCGCCACAGTCACGTTGGTGGAAGGGCTCATTGTAATGGGCCCGGCGGAAACACTGACTCCGTCGACCTGTTTGGCCTGCCTGGCCACCGCGGTGGTATGTGCTGCCTGGTGGTGCTGACGGTACTGCGGTGGTCTTTGCTCCATGGAACCACATGCATCGTAATAGGGTGGTCCGACTGCCAACCTGATGGAGCTGGGACTGCCGCCATGACAGTCTACAGACTGCAAAACTCATAAGAAGGCTCTAAGTTTGTGTAGAATGACCACACATGGACTGTGTTTGATTTTCTGCTGAGGTGTTTAACAGAGAGAGGTATCCTGAAGAGATTTTAACAGACAATGATAACCAATTAGTGCCTGCTTAAAGGCACATCTTCCTTAATTTTGAATGGTATTCACCATGTAAGAACTTCATTATGCCATACCAGGATTAACAGCCTAGCTAGGAGGGTCTATTGGGTGGTTAAAGATCAGTTAACTTTGGTTAATCGCATGGATTGGAAGTCCACCATGAAGGACATGCTGTGGGCCATTAGAAACACATGCACATCAGTACTCAGTTCTAGGGTGTTGCCCTTTACCCCATTGAAGGGAAGAGTATCAGGCACCAGGATAAACAGGATGGGTCGCAAATAAGTGGATGTTGATATATTGAGATGAGCAGTAGATTTGCAAAGAATGAAACACTGTTTCCAAATTCATGTACAAAATCATGGGTTGAAGTAGGAGACTGGGTGAGAGTGAAAATTCCCATTTGTGTAGATGGGTTGCTTACGAGTACAGTGGTCCTAGGACCACCGTACCCATGGTGGCGGTCCGACTGCCACTTCCTTGGTGGTCCGACCGCCAGATAATGAAGCTGGCGGTCAGGCTGCCACAAGAACGACGCAACCAACAAGATCACAGATCCCGCAGTTACGGCGGTACGGAAAGCTCTGGTCAATCACGGTGGTGCCGATATCGGCACCACTGTGCTGATCATGACTTGCCTTTCTGCTGGCCTTTTCATAACGGGGACACCACCATAAAAAGGTTGGTGGAAAGGCAAAGAAAGTGCCACAGGGTGGCCCCTGCCCATGTCATTGGGAGTACAACGGCCCTCCTGTCAGCCCAGTCAAAATGCACACTATCTGCAATGGGAACAGTGCGCATTCTGACCATGCTGGTGGCGCAGACAGAGCGGTAGCATTGACCTTGGCTTTCCCTTAGACCCGAAGCCAATGCTGCTGCACTGTGAGCACCCCGCAGAAACATAATAATACGGCAGTCAGGAGGCCACTGGCTTGGTGGAGTCCTCCTGACTGCCATATTGGCGGTTCAATGGTCGAACCACCAAAATCATAATCGGCCCCTTGGCTTGCGTTTTTGTGCCATAAGTTAGGTGTTGAAGAAGGCATGGTGCTCTTGGGTGCTAGTATGGAAGGAAGCCTTGCCTGCCCATTTTAAAGATTGTATTATGGGTTAATGCATTCCCCATCACCCTACTTTGGCACGTGCTTGTTTTGTAGGTCTAGTTTCTTTCAAATCGTATGAGTCTGTAAGTCAAGTTGTATATTTTTTTTTTAATTTAATTTCTTTGGAAATATGTTTATTTAAGGATGGTGAGTGCTTGGGGTTTCTGCTGTCAGTACATGTGGGTTTCCATATTCTGGAACGAACGGCACAAGATTTTAAAAGGGAGATTCTGAGGAAGGCAAGTGCTGCCAAGAGTGAAGACCTGACGATTGTGCTGGACTGAATAAATACCTGTAGAAGCCCACTCAGGCTTCTGGTGGACAACCTATTGAGGAGTCCTCACCAGTTCACATGGAGTGTTAGAAATAAGAGGGCCAGTGACCAATGATACGTAGGACTTAGGTCACACTCCCACAGCAATTGGTGTTTACACAAAATATTGGTTAAAAAATATTGAGCTACAGAAATATTGAGTTTTGTATATTGTGATACAGAAATATTGTGATCCAGAAGTATCGTTGACATTAATATTGATTTTTATGTGAGTAATATTGTTTACAATAATATCTGTGTCCTTGGTATCATTTTTAATAATTTAGTTGTAAAAAATATTGTTTTTTAATTATCTTTATGTGTTTTAATTATATTTTAATTGTATATGTTTTATATTGTTTGTATAATTGTGGTTAAGATTTTCACATATAGTTTGTATTTTAAGTTATTCATTTTTAATAGTAATTTATAGTGTTGTAGTGGGTTGTAAGGTTTGCAAGGGTAGAGTGTGGGAGGTTAATTGAGTATAATTAATTAATAATTAAATTGTAATTATTATTAATTATTTAAGTGATAATCATGTAAATTGTGTAAATATTATATTTTTGAAGTTATATTTTAGGTGCAGGTTGTTGGGGCTGTAGGGGTATAGGGTGGGAAGTTTATTCGGTATTAATTATTTATTTCTTAATTTTTACTAAAATATTTAAAAGAATGAAGATTATGAAAATTGTCAAATAATTATATTTTAATAATATGTATTAGTTGTGGGTTGTTGTATTTGTGTGGGTATATGGTAGGAAGTTAATTATTATGTAATTTTTAATTAGTTATTCATTTTTATTAAAATATTTAATTGAATTATAATCATAGAAATGTTTAATGATTATATTTTTTACATTATTTATTAGTTGCGGATTGTTGGCTTTGTAGGGGTAAAGGGTGGAAACTTAATTACTTATTAGCTAATTATTATTTTCATAAAATAGTTAAAGGAATTAGAATTATGAAAATTGCTTCATAATTATATTTTTTGTTATATATTATTTCTGGATTGTTGGGTTTGTAGGGGTATAGGATGGGGAATTAATAAAGTAATCATTAATAATGTATTAATAATTGTGTAATTGATTATTAAATATAATAATTGTGTAATTATTCTATTTTTTATTTTATATTTTAGGTGTGGTTTGTTTGGTATGTAGGTGAATAGGATGGGAAATTACTTAAGTAATAATTAATTATTTTGAATTAATTATTAACTTCTAATAAAATATTTATTTGCATTACAAATATGTAACTTGTTTAATAATTATACTTTTAATGTTATATATTAGTTGTAGGTTATGTTTATGGGGTCATAGGAAGTTATTTAAGTAATAATTATCGCCTAATTATTCATTTTAATCAAATAAATATTATTAATTAATATGTTAATTTTGTTAGACTTTTTTCTTTTAATTATTTTCATTTGGGATGCAAGGTTTGTGGGAATATAGTGTGGGAATTTAATTAAATAATCAATTATTAACATTTGATTTGTTTATAGTAATATTTGTAATTTTTTAATAATTATGTAAAATGTGTAAAAGTTAAATTTATATATATAATTTTAATATTTTTTGGTGAACTAATAGAGTTATTAAATTATGCTATGTGTTTTATGTGAACTACTTTCTTCTTTCCAGCACTTTCCCTACTGTTGCATAGACTAGAATGGGAATAGTAAATTTTACCTAACCGGAGTCCAACGCTTTCTTTAATGTTGCACAGAGTGGAGTGGGAATAGTAAATATTACCCCTCCTTAGTCCAACACTTTTCCTATTGTTGCACAGACTGGACTGGGAACTGTAAATTTTCCCCTTCTGTGTCCAATGCTTTCCCTACTGTTGCACAGACTGGAGTGGGTATAGTAAATTTTATCACTCTGGAGTCCAACGCTTTCGCTACTGTTGCACAGATTGAAAGGGGAATTGTACATTTTACCCCTTGTAGGTCTAACATTTTCTGTACTGTTGCACAGACTGGAGTGGAAATAATACATTTCACCCGTCTGGAGTCCAACACTTTCCCTATTGTTGCTCTGACCGGAGTTGGAATGGTAAATTTTACTCCTCAAACGTCCAACATTTTTCCTATTGTTGCACAGTCTGGAGTGGGAAAAGTACATTTTACACCTTCAAAGTCCATCATTTTGCCTACTGTTGCACAGACTGGAGTGGGAATAGTAAATTGTACCCCCTGGAAGTCCAACTCTTTCCTGTTACACAGACTGGAGTGGGGAATAGTACATTTTACCTCAACCGAGTTCAACGCCTTCCCTACTGTTGCACAGACTGGAGTCGGAATTATAAATGTTACACCTCCTGAGTCCAGCACTTTCCCTACTGTTGCACAGACTAGAGTAGGAATAGTAAATTTTATCCCTTGGGAGTCTAATGCTTTCCCTACTGTTGTACAAACTGAAGTGGGAATAGTAAAGTTTACCTCACCGGAGTCCAACAGTTTCCCTACTGTTGCAGAGACTGGAGTGGGAATAGTAAATTTTACCCCTCGGAGTCCAGCGCTTTCCCTACTGTTGTATAGAACAGAGTGGGAATAGTAAATTGTACACCTCTGGAGTCCAACCGTTCACTACTGTTGCAGAGATTGGATTGGGAATAGTAAATTTTACTCCTCCGGTGTCAAATGCTTTTTCTACTATTGCACAAACTCAAGTGGGAATACTAAAGTTTACCTCTTCAAAGCACAATGCTATTATTTTAGACTTTAATTTTTTAATATTATTGTTTACATTTCAGTAATATTATTTTATTATTTCTCAAATTTTGTGATATATATATATGTGTATGTATATATATATATATTATTCTCCACCATTAATCCCAAGATGCGTCAGCTCTACACAGCGGTCCCGGTCGGGCACAGGGGACGCCCAAATATTGGAAAGCAACAAAGAATTGTGTGATTAATATATATATACATATATATATATATATATATATATATATATATATCATCTTTGCATGATATCAAGAGTAGCACCCTCGTTTTCGCCATTAATTGCAAATACAGTCCCTGATGACAATTACACTGTTATAACAGCATCTTAGACTGTGTAATTGTATTTAGAAGCAAGTATTGAGAAAGGTGAAAAGCTGAAACGCATTTACATTCAATAAAATGGTTTTATTTGCCTCATGAGTGCTCTGTGTTGCCCTTTTGAGAATTTTTATATCTGGAATATATATGTATATACAAATTTGTATATATAGGGACGCACAGGATTTGCGACTTCTCCCGATCCCATGCTTAGATCTGATTGGCTGCCACCACTTCAAGAAGGAAGTGTTGGCATGCATGTTGGGACTCCGCTTCAGCCGAGTCGCTGAAAAAAGTTTAAAAATAAAGAAAAGGGCCCAGAGTATGGACACCCTGACCCCTTGGCTCTGGTGGTGGGGTCACAGAGGGACTCCACTGGGGCTAAAAAGCTATTTTATTAAAAAAAACATTGCAGCAAATTTGTGACTGGTTGGGAATCCGGACAAAAATAAACAAAAAAACAAGAGCATTTTACCCCGCTTGTTTTCATTCAGGCTACTGGGTGGGCCAGATCCTGGGGGCATGTCATATTTCAATGTTGGGGGGGTCTTTGATCCCCCACTGCTCTGGGGACCTCCACCTCCTCAGGACTGTAATGCATTTAAATGCGGGAGGGCCATGTGCCCCCCCCCCGCAGCCTCGGGGACCGCCACCTCCCCGGGGCAGAATGTGCAAATAATGCAGGGGGGCTGCCGAGCCACTGCATCCCCTGAGACGACCGCCTCCCCGGGGCACACAGTAAATCTAATGCAAGTGGGCTGCCTGGCACCCCCGCAGCCCAGGAACGACCACCTTCCCAGGGCATTTCAGGAACTGTAGACCACACAGGCTCCGTGCAGCCCCCCTGGGGATCGCCTCCCCGGGGCCTTTTTCAGATTGTGTGCGGGGGCCACACAGCCCCCCCCCTGCAGCTCTGGGGACAACCACCTCCCCGGGGCAAAGATTAAAAAAACAGAAAGGGGGTCCATATCAGACCTCCACAATCCTGGGGACCACCACCTCCCCATGCTCTTTTTGTTGGAGGGCGGGTCTGCGTGGCCCCCTTGAGGAGCCACAGATGGCCCTCGGGGACCACCACCCCCAGGGCCGGCTCCTTCTTTGTCCCAGGGTGCCCACCCTTGTGATTTAGCTGTTTGCTGAGGCTTGGTTGCAGCTTTGACAGCTGCTGCCAAGCTATAGCAAACACTCTGCTCACAGCGAGGGAGAGGTTTCCTCTGTCTCCCTGCCTGCAAAGATGCAAGCAGGGAGACAGAGGAAGCAATTGCTCTTACAGAGAGGGATGGGGTCCCCAGGGCAGAGATCGGCTGGTGGAGTGGGACCACGCAGCCCCCTTCCCCCAAAAAAATTCAATGTTTAGACTGGGCTCCGAGGGATGGGGTCCCTGGAGCAGAGACCGGCCTGGGAGGCTGTGTCCCGGGGGATAGGGTTCCTGGGGCCAAGATCAACCTGGGGAGGGGGGCTATGTGGGGTTTTGTTGTTATAGGGGTTGAGCGCAGGGCCTAACTGCAGGACAGGCCCTGTGGCCAACCTGCGCTGTGCGCAGCGCAAGGCCATGAGCAGTGCAGGGTTGTGGTTATACGGGTTGCCTGCAGGGCCTGGTCGCAGTCAAAGCCCTGCAGCCAAGCCCCGCTGCGCACGTCTGAACTCCGTGTGAAGCGCAGGGTTGAGTTGTTATAGGGTTTGTCTACAGGGCCTAGCCACAGGCCAGGCTCTGCGGCCAACTGCTGCAGTGGTGATTGGATTAACCCATAGTAACAAAAATTACTTTACATTAAAAAAAACATAGAAATTCACTGAAAAAAACAAAGGTTACAGGGACGTTATAGTTAGGCTCACATTTTAAACATACCTAACCATAGAAATTCACCAGTAATAGCACCCTCGCCATGCACTGCTAAGTACTGCACAAATTACAGTACTCATGACATCTTTGATAACATCATTGGTAACATCAATGTAATATGTGCAGTAAAATTGTTGATGAAAAATGCACGAGTGGGGCGCGAGTTATACTTTAACCGATTAATGCAAACTGGAGGGAAACGGGGGCTGTCCTGTCCATACCGGAGTAGCCAGAAGATACATGTGGCACTGTAGAGAAACATACCTGCCAACTCACATGATGCTAACGTGAGTCACACAATATCGGCTACCTTGACATGGTCACACATTGAAGAGAGTAGACAAGCTGGAAAGCACTGCACAGCGTGTTTCTCAGCTCACCTTTGGAGACCCTGAATAGCCCATGTCCATTAAAGGTTGTGGAAACACCCCAGACATCTGTGGCAGCCTCAGCAAGCCTTTTCTGTTTTTTTTTCTTTTGTAAGGTATGATGAGAGACTAGAATTGCCTCTCAGGTAGTTCTCCGCACACAGCCCAGCCGCACCGAGGCGCCCGCTCCTGTTCACAGCCTGAAATATGTTTTTTAAGTTAGTGGCTCTGGAGATAAGATATAAATTGAAATGTACTAAAATCCTCATTCACTTTCATCACTGTTCCAACCCAGGAGAGTGTTAAACGGAAATTGAACTATGTCCACATTTGACAATGCAATTCATTTTTTGTGTTCTGATGATACGTCTGCCGCTGCTGTTCAGTACCGTGCTCAAATCAATATCATGTTCTGTAGCAGGAAGGAACATGTAGGAAGCATCAATCAGTTCTAAATTACGCTGAAAGCAAAGTAGCAATTAACGATCTGGAGTGCACCGTGCCTCCTTCTCCTATCGGCCAACAGATCTGTTCGCTAATTAACATCAATCACGCGCCATTATTCCCTCGCTGAGCCCAGAATTTATTCCGCCTTCTGTGCTCTGCAAAGGTAATTGAAATTTCGTCTCTGAAGTTCCCAAATCAGGAAAAGGCACAGAGTTCAAACTCATTTTTTAAGCACCTGCCCATGTACGATACACTATGGCCCTCATTCTGACCCTGGCGGTCTTTGACCGCCAGGGCGGAGGACCGCGGGAGCACCGCCGACAGGCCGGCGGTGCTCCAATGGGGATTCCGACCGCGGCGGTAAAGCCGCGGTCGGACCGGCACCACTGGCGGGGTCCCGCCAGTGTACCGCGGCCCCATTGAATCCTCCGCGGCGGCGCAGCTTGCTGCACCGCCGCGGGGATTCCGACCCCCCCTACCGCCATCCAGATCCCGGCGGTCGGACCGCCGAGATCCGGATGGCGGTAGGGGGGGTCGCGGGGCCCCTGGGGGCCCCTGCAGTGCCCATGCCACTGGCATGGGCATTGCAGGGGCCCCCGTAAGAGGGCCCCTACATGTATTTCACTGTCTGCTGCGCAGACAGTGAAATACGCGACGGGTGCAACTGCACCCGTCGCACAGCTTCCACTCCGCCGGCTCGATTCCGAGCCGGCTTCATCGTGGAAGCCTCTTTCCCGCTGGGCTGGCTGGCGGTCTGAAGGCGACCGCCAGCCAGCCCAGCGGGAAAGTCAGAATTACCGCCGCGGTCTTTCGACCGCGGAACGGTAACTTGACGGCGGGACTTTGGCGGGCGGCCTCCGCCGCCCGCCAAGGTCAGAATGAGGGCCTATGTGTCAGTGCTTAAAGTGTAAAATAAATATATATTAGTAGGAGCCAAGTTTTCTTAGGACCCAGATGTAGCAAAGGTTTTTACCCATTCTGTGTCTATGGGAAAAAGTGTTTGTACATATGGCCCCAAATGGGAGGGGGTGAATTATAAGGCAGGCTAGTCATGCGTTTCTCTATCACCACCCTACACTTCATGTCTCTCTATTTAATGCAGTTTTTTTTTAATTCAGGCTTTCTCCCTTTGCCACTGTTGTCTTATCTTTCCATTCCTCCTCCTCCTTTTTGTCGACACTGCTTTTCGATCTTTTGTTGATGATGAAGAATAAGTCCCAGTATCCGGTTGTTACACTCCGCAAGGCACTTTCTATTTGAAGAGTTTGCAAATTTTGCCAAAATGAGCTGGACTGTGCTCGGTGTGTGCAATTTTCCTCATTTCAATAGCTAAAAGCTGCACGCAGTTCTACTGGGTATCAAAAATATCATTTATTGAAATGAGTACAATGCCACTGCATCCCATGCATTGCCAATTTTGCTTTTTGGCTTCAACTTGACCTGTTCTGCGATGTAATAGCCACGGATTTATTCAGTTGAAATTAGCGGCGACTGCTGTTTCAGTCACATGGGATATGCTAAATAGATTCGGCCTGCTAGTTTATTTTCAGCACTCCTCTGGGTGACAGAGGTGTGCAAGGTTGAAGTCATACACAGGGATTATCTCTCAATGTCATTAGGATTCTGTTTTATATATTTTGATTGTCCACTCAACAAAACAGTGCTTTCTGGGTATTCAGGTCTTTCTTTACTTTACTTGAAAGAATTGGTATAATGTCAACTAATGAGCTAGTTACTTAGGACCTGATTATGACATAGGCGCTCCTAGGACCGGCAATGCCGCGGTGGCGGTCAAACCGACACACTCCAGATGGTCCGACGGTCACATTACAACCATGGTCGTCAGACTGCCAGGGGACCGCGCGCCCGCCAGGAACATGGTTCCCGACGGGCTGAGGGTGATCCGAGTCGTGGTCAGCCACATCAGTGCTGAGTTCAGCACCACTGCGCTGATCACAAGTTTGGTTTCCGCCAGCCTTTTCATGGATCTAGAAAATAATATATTTGGCTCTGTGGAGACTCTGTACCAGCATGGAAGCGATGGAGCCTGCAAATAAGGGCCGCTTCTGGCCACTGACATCAATTTCTTAATCTTTCTCCTTCAGCGCCCTCAGAGCATTTTGAAAACCTTCTTTGTGACAGAATGCTGAGTCCTAATTTTGGATTCTATTATGATGTACAGAGGTTCATTCCAGGAAAGGGTAGGAGGAAGGGCAGTTAGGCTCAGTGGTTAGCTAGAGCATCCTCAGTTTCTTCTCCTTTGCCAGATACCAGCCAAAATGTTCAAATTTGAAAGTTTCAAAAAACTATATGCAATACTTGAATAAATCAAGTGGCACATAGTAATTGGGACTCGGGTATCATTAACCAGTTCGGTGCTGAGGATGGAACGGTTCCATCCTGAGCCATGGTCGTGTGCTGAGGACAGAACTGTCCTGTCCTCTGCACACGACCACTAAATCCCTCTGCTGTTCACAGCAGAGGAATTTCCTTTTTTAGAGCTTTTCCTACATGTTGGTATCTATGTGGGCTTTTAATCATGCCCATCACTTTCACTTGTTCGTAGGCTTGCCTTTCAAAAATCCTTTGATGACACTGGTCATTTTTGTTACTGCCTTGGGGACCGACCCTGTTACATGGATAATTGCACATTTCCCAATATGTTTGACTACGAGTGAATTTCTTTTTCCTTTTGTGTCTCTCCTTAGCGGTCATGCTCATGGCAGGCATGGTGCTTTGAATTGACTTGCTTATGTCAACTTTTCATTTTCAATTTATGTGGCAAGAAAAAGTCCAGTTAGGAATTTACAAAGCTAGTAGCTCTAACTCGAGCAAACATGAGACCTACTGCATTGCAAATGCTTGTTTTTTGCTTCAGGAGCTGAAGAACAGCATCCCCAGCCACTCAAGGCATTTGTTTTTGTTCAATGTAATGACAATGATGCACATGCGCCCTGACATCATTACATTGAAAGTAAAAGTGAAATAAGCCAATTGGCTCATTTCACCTTCACTGCTTCAGTGCTTGGGGGGCTATCTCAGCCCCTCAAGCACCGAAGCTCATGGGAGGGATATCGTTTGAAAGGGGAGAATCTCCCCTTTCCAATGGTACCTTTCCCAAGCAGATCCCTGCATGGGGCTCACCCAAGGAGGGCAATCCCTATTTAGGAATCCACCCCACTAGACACCGGGGATCTTTTTTTTGGAGCTGAAAGTTCCCCTTACGCAAGGGATGCTCCCCATAATGGGAAACACATCGACCTTATTTTTAGGCCAATCTGTCCCCGGGGGCAGAATACCACTAGACAAGGGATTGTAAATAATATATGTTCGGGGGCAGCCCCATTATGGGGGAATTATTTTTATCATTTTCTGCCCCTCTGGTAGTGGATTGGCCTTATTTTTAGGTGATCTGCCCCATGGGAGGAGGAGGCAGAAATCCACTAGACACCAGGGATTGTTATATAACATGTTGGGAAGTGTGCTGTTGGACATGGATCGCTTCCCATTATATGGGGCAATATTATGGTCATTTTCTGTGCCCCATGGGGCATATTGGCCATAATTTTAGGCTGATTTGCCCCCAAGGGGGGGCAGAAAACCACTAGACACCAGGGATTACTTGTTTTATTTTTAGGGGTAGATGCTGCCTGGCATGGGCATGGCCATGCTCCCACCCACTCCCCAAAAAAGGGAAACAGTCCTCCTGGCACCCGGGGGCATATAGGGGCCATTACCCCCATCTGCCCCCCGGTGGGGGGCGAAAGTCCGCTCAACTTCAGGGATCACTTTAAAAATTTTTTTTTGCTGTTATGGCTGCCCAGCATGGGCATGGCCATTCCCCCACCCAAAAATATGAAAACAGTCTTTCTGAACCCCTCTGGGCAGATGGTGCCAATTACCCCATCTTCCCATTGGGGGAGAGGGGGGGCAGAAATCCCCACTAAACATCACTTTTTTATATTTGTATTAGTGAGGGCTACCCACCATGGACATGTCATGCCCCCACCACCCATAAAAAAGGAAACAGTATTGACCCCCCAGGAGTCAGATGGGGGCAGTTACCCCATGTACTGGTGGGGCAGAAAGCCCACTAGACACCAGTGATTACTTTTTTATTTGGATCAGTGGGGGCTGCTCAGCATGGGCATGGCCATGCCCCCACCACCCAAAATAGGGAAACAGTCTTTCTGCCCCTCGGGGAGGGGCAGAAAGCCCACTAGACACTAGGGACAACTTTTTCTTCTTTTATCTGTATAAGCAGGGGCGGCCCATCATGAGAATGGCCATGGCCCCACCCCTCAAAAAATGGAAACAGTCTTTGTGCCACCCCACCGGGCAAGGCATTGGGTGCAATCACCCCCATCTGCCCCCCGGGGTGCAGAAAGCCCACTGGACACCAGGAATTACTTTTTTTTGTAAGGTTGGAGGCTGCCTATCATGGGCATGGCCATGCTGCCACCTGCTCAAAAATGGGGAAGCAGTCTTTCTGCTCCCTTTGTGGACTAAACCATTTTATCTCAATGGCAAACAAGCAGATATTTCATTATTTTTGGTGTTGTATTTACAAATGGGCCAGGAGAGTTTGGCTAACTCCCAGGAGCATCCCAGTTGCAATGGTGAAAAGCTGCATTTTTTGGGCTTGGGTAGGCTGCCACTTGGAAACACCTACCAGACCCACATAGTTCTGAAAATAGACATTTGGGGGAGTCCAGGGTGGTGTGCTTGGTATCTATCCCACACAAACCTCAAATGTTGACTAAGATGCACATTTGTCCTCACATTTCTGTGATACAAACTTTCGACATCTGCAGGAATCCACAAAATTCCTACCACCCAGCATTGCCCAACTTCTGTTGACAATAATGCTGTGCCACTTGTTTGGTTGGGCTTACTGCCAACGACAGGAACGTATCAAATCAATGTAATTAGGAATCCCCACGCAAGGGCTCACATTTCTCTTGGTTTGCTAAGTTCCTGTCACTGGCATTAGACCCAGCCCCACAAGTGAGGTACCATATTTATCAGAAGACTTAGGAGAAGGCTGAGTGGAAGGGAGTTTGTGGCTTTGTGCAGAATCCAGAACTTTACATCACAGAAATGTGAAGAAAATGTGTTTTAGTCAAAGTGTGACGTTTGCAAAGAATTCTGGGTAACACAACCTGGTGAAAGCCAGGCAAGTCACCCCATCCTGGATTCCCCTAGGTGTTTAGTTTTAAACAGTGTGCAGGTCTGCTAGATTTCTCCAGGTGTCAGCTAACCTAGGGCCCAACAATCACAGCTACCTGTGTTACAAGAAATGGTTCAGTTTTGTGTAGAAAAATTTGATGTATCCATATTGCATTTTGGGCCATTTTCTGTTGCGAGCACTAGGCTTACCCACACAAGTGAGGTACAATTTTTATCGGAAGATACAGGTGAATGTTGGGTGGAAGAAAGTTTGTGGCTCTGTGCAAAATCCAGAACTTTCTGTCACAGACATATGAGGAAAATGAGATTTTAGTCAAAGTTTGAGGATTGCAAGGAATTCTGGGTAACACAATGTGGTGAGAACCATGCAAGTCACCTCATCTTGAATTTCCCTAAGTGTCTAGTTTTTCAAAAGTGTACAGGTTTGCTAGGTTTCCTTCTGTGCCAGCTGAGCTAGGGCCCAAAAACCACAGCTACCCACTTTGCAAAAAATGGGTCAATTTTGCATGGAAACATTTTATGTATCCATGTTGAGTTTTGGGTAATTTCCTGTCGCAAAACTAGGCTTATCCACACAAGTGAACCACCATTCATTTTTATTGGGAGACTTAGGGGAACACAGAATGGTAAAACAAGTGTTAATACCAATTGTATTTCTCTGTACTTGAACCTTCCAAATGTACGGCAATGCAAGACAATTTAAGAAAGAAGTCATTTTGAGGAATAACCCCTAATTCACATGCTAGGGTGGCTACCCAAAAATTCAGAGATGCGTAAATAGCCCCTGCTTCTAAACTCCATAGCTTGTGCCCATTTAAAAAATACATAGTTTTTTACCATATGAATTGGTATGTACACAGTACACAGTGAAAAACCTTTGGAAGGTGCTGCTCAGTTATTGGCTCCAGGTACCTTGAATTCTTGAAAAACCTACAAACCCTATCTATCCCCACAACCAGAAGGGTCTAGCAAATGTAATGGTATATAGTTTTTGTTAATCGGCCATCGTGATGACAAGTTACAAATGAAAATGCGTGTTTTTTCCTACTAATTTTCAATATTTTTTTTAACACTTGGTTCTTTGGGAAAACCTTGAAGGATCTCCACACGTGACTCCTAGATGAAGGTGAATTCAGAATTTTGTCTAGTTTTCAGAAATGTATAACTTTCTGGGATCCACTATGGGTTTCACACCTGTTTTCACCACAAACTGGAAGAAGGTTGAAACACAAATAATAAGAAAAATGGGCTATCTCCCAGTAAAATGGCAAAACTGTGTTAGAAAATGTAGTTTTCTGAATCAAGTCTGCCTGATCCTGAAAGCTGGGAAGATGGTGATTTTAGCACAGCAAACCTTTTGTTGATGCCATTTGCAGGAAAAAACAGACATTTTCTTTCGCAGCACTTTTTTTGCATTTTTCCCCCAAAAAACAAAATGTAGGTATATTGTGGCTAATTTCTCGGTCCCCTCCAGGAGAATCCACAAATCTTGAATACCTTTAGAATAACTATGATGTTTGAAAAAAAGATGCAAATTTGGCATGGATTACTTATGTAGACAAAACGTTATGGAGGACTATGTGCAAACTATCCTAGATAGCCAAAAAAAGGCTTAGCACTGGTGACCTAGAAGCGGAGGGGTTAACAGAATTTGTAAATAAGAGGTCTCACCTCTGAAATGGTATTTAGCTGTGCGGTGACCCATGCACATTGTAATTGTATTCTATTGAAACACCATGGTGGACACTATGACCCTCATTACGACCCTGGGCCGGAGTCGCAGACTCACCTACGACGGGTCGGCGGTGAAGACCTCCAAATTACGAGTTCGGCAGTTTGGCCGAAGCCAAACCGCCAATACTGCTCCCGTCCCGTCGCTTTTCCGCTGTCCGCCGGGCTGGAGGTGAGCACCTCTAGCACGGCAGACACCGTAATACCGCTAGCGGTATTAAGACACGGGAGACTGCCAGCTTTTGTCTGCCACGAATGCTGTCGGATTTCTGCCCGATTTCGGGCAGCAATCTGACGGCAGTCTTTATGCGCGGGCTTAAGACAAGACCGCCAGCACTGGCAGTCTTTCGGTACCTATTAACAAGCAAGTACACAATGTGACTCATGGCTTCATTGCAAGTTTGGTGGTCTGTGGACAGCCATGGTGGCGGTCTGACTGACCAGATTCCGAGTTTGGTGGTCGGACTGCCAACGGACCACCGTCACCGCCACAGTCAGTGCAGCAGCGACCGCAGCAGCCAATGTTGGACATCCAGGCATTGGAACTGGCATGACAATTAAACCTGCTGGACTGCCAAGCTTTCAATGGCGATCCTACTGATATGGAATGCTTGGCAGTCAGACAGGTAGGGGGTCCAAAACTGAAGACCCCAGGGCATATGACCTAATGGAGGGTGAGGTGGGGGTACAAATGGGCCCCCAGAAATTTAGAATTTGTGGGCGCACTGTGTCCCATGCACGACATGGTGCATTCGTGCCGACAGGTAGGGAAGCATGGTCAGGACTAGCTCCATTATACTGCCCCCTGGTTCCCCCCTCCAGTCCTAACAGCCCTGTGGGGAATTCGGAATCCTGCGGCCTGGAGACGTTGGTCTGGTGCCATTCGAAAGTCCACCACCATGGTGATCCGGTGGTCTGACCTCCAAACTTGTAATTTACATAAATATGTAATCAGGGACACCAATCCTTTCAGTGTCCACAGAAATGGGGTCTCTGCTTGGAAAGCAGTCACCAGTTTTGAACGTCTCATCATTACTGATCCCACTGATTTTCTAAAGTTGAGCAGAAAACCTGCCAGATTATGACATTCATGCAAAAGTATTGTTTGCTCCTAAAGTGAGCATTGGGGCTGAGTGGGGGATGGCCAAGATATCTTTGATGGAGGCCAACACCTTGAAGTTTCTTTGGATGCAATGGGTGCCCTGCATGCCCTTTTGCTCTTGTAATTTATGTCGGAGTGGTTCTAAGTAAAGAGCATAAAACATTGACGAGAGCCTTTCATCGTACCAATTTGTATCACTATCTTTGGGAACTCTTGCCATTTATCCATATGTTGGCCCAAAGGTGAGTGTATAGTGTACTTATCCATTCCCTTAATCTGTCACCAAAACCCGCTCTGCAAAGTGTCAGTTTCATGATGTCTTATCCACCATGTCTGCATCTAGCCACAGCATAACTGTTTCTATATATCTTGCTGGCTAAGTCTACCAGGTTAAGGGCTTTTTTAGTACTATCCCCAGTGGACCTAGACGTAATAAAACTTGTTTGATATGCAAGGATCAGGGATGGTAAAACGGTCTCCATACAGTTCGCCAGGCCTTGGCAAAAATCTTTACATCTATGTTCAACTGGGAGATTGACCCATATGAGGGGCACCTGCTGTAGTATTCATTGGGTTTCGTATATTTGAGAGGCTCTGAAACCAGCCAAAGTGCTGAATGCCTTGGAAAGGAGTGGCACCAGCTACAGAGGAAAATGTTTGTAGAAGGCAGCTATTTAGCCATTTGGTCTGAGGGTGCTTGATTACATCTAAAATCTCATCCACTGATATGATTCCTCCTAGAGAACAGCATCAGTGGCCCCAAGTGAGGGTAGTGAGGCTGGCATGAGATATGTCTCAACTGCTTTAGTATTCGAGGGGGAAGGCCTGTAGAGCTGTTCAAAGAACAAGTTCAATATCTGTAACTTTCCCTTATTTGTGGTATGGGTCACTCCGGGTCCTTAATTTTTGCATTGACGTGTTGTGTAGCTTAAAGTGTGTTACTAAGCAGTGAACCCACTTTGTTCCCTCCCTTGTGGAAGCTGACTCCCACCATTTTGAGGATATAACTCACCTTGTCATATTCTAGTGCTCACAGTTGGCCCCTGATAGCCATCAGCTGTCTTGCTATCTTTTTGGAAGACTTCATTTTGTGTTTCCGCTCTAAGGGGAGCATCTCTTCCCCAAAGTTGGCATAACTCAGCTTCTCTGATTTGACGTAGCCAGCTTGTGTTCTGTATGAATTTCCCCTTGACCACTGCCTTCAGTGTGTCCCAGACATCCAATGGGTGAAGCTCTCCTGTGGTATTAAGTGTAAGATATTATTTTATTGTGTTCTGTGTTTCATGTTTGGTTACCCAGCCTATAAGAAGCAAATCATTAGATTACCATATTCCTTGCCGCTTCTGAGAACCAGAGGAAGTACGTTCAAGTTCAAGGAGGATTGATCCAAGGCTTAAGATTGTTTATGGCATCTATTCCATTTTTCAAACCTTTTGGGCTACTGTTCGATCTACACAGATATGATCAATTGAGGCATATATTTAGTGTGCTGCAGAGTAGTGGGATTAGTTGCTTATTTGTGGGTGTCTGTGCTGCCATGAGCTGATCAGGACTAGGTGCTTTACCACGGATTGGTGCCCCATTAATAATACTGGTGTGTCCTTCACCAGCTAGTGAAATTTACCCAACTGTTTTTCGCAGGATGGAGACATGGAATTGGACAGGGAAGGGTTGGACAGAAAAGCGTTTGGAGTCATGACTGATCTTTGATTTGAAGGTGTGTTTCTCAAAGAAGGCCAATGTCCATCCCAGATCTTTTAAGTTTCCCCAATATGAGAAATTGTTTTGTTGGATTTGTTTTAGCCAACCTAAGTTATAGGTGACAGGGTTGTGTTGGTAAGGGTAATCATGGTGTGTATCTTTCAGGACAAATAGTGATACATGCCATTGAGGTGACTAGCACCTGGGAATGAGAAGTCTATGATGTACATGTTAAGTGGAAGAGTCGGCTTCCAATCCCTAATCATCATCAAAATCATCACAGAACAATTGTGACAACCAACTTAACACAAGTGGAAACTTAACTGATGTTGGGTGTTGAGGGAACAAGCACCAGGAATACATACTGGGCATCTGCCCCCACATATGTGACTTTTGTGGGTCCATTGTGCTCTACGGGGACGTATGGGCCATGTCAAGCCATAAACATATATTAGCCGAGGGTGCCCCTTCACCCCAGCTGACCATAGTTTTCTGCATCCCGAAAGAAGGAAGAGTCATCGTGACTCAACAGTATGGATGAAAGTGTCTCTTGAGAAGATTTTAAGGAGTTCTTCCTCCCCCTGGCACGTGTCATAAGTGTGTGAGGACACTTTCCTTGCTTGCTGTGCTCTCCTTGTTGTTGGGTTTCGAGTGGAATTGCTTGTGTGTTACTGTTGTTGATATATCTCCTCCCCTGCATCTCCCAGTGATAGTCGACGAGGCTGTTCTTGTGTACGTCTCACACAGTCCCAGGAGGTTGCATGTTTCTTCCAGTGATGTCAAGGAGCGCATATGTATCTCACACAGTAAAGGTGTGTCCCCATCGGTATTTAATCCCTTTCGATCTCAGCACGTCTGTGACAAGTCTAAAATATCTGTGATACTCTAGCGTGATAGGTGAAAGACCTTGAAACAGGTGAACTATGATTCCATTATAGAAGAATGGACACCCTTCTCGGGCACACGCCATAAAAAATTCTTTCTAGGTGAAGATGTGTACCCTGGTCAGGGCACTTGGAGGCGCCATCAAGGGTTCACTGCTAATAGGCCCTGTTTGTACAGTCTAGTCTGAACACTGGTTGGTGTGTGGTCTCCATGATGGCTTCAGAAAGGTTTGGAGCAGAGTTTCGAGAAGTCACACATATGAATGTTATTCCGGTGAGATTAATTTCCTGGATCCTTGCATTTTTCTGGAAGAATGATGTTCTGTTCTTCAAAGGTCAACATACGCTGCAGAACTGTCACAGTGTCCTTTCCTCGGGATCTGCATGTCACTGAACAAAAGGCCCACCTTCCGGTGTCACCAACTCAGAAAGCTATTATAGCACAGTTATGATGAAGCCAGTCGGGGGAAGGGTTTTAGGGTAGGGAACAGCAGGGAGAGAGATCTGAAAAGAAAAGGTTAGAACAAATATGCATTTACTCATTCATAGAAATGTAACTCATCAATAGACTCTTGACTAAAAGCATCTCCGAGATATCAGATGGAGAACCCTTTTGAAATGAGGGCAAAGCCCCTTCTTTGAAACATGGAACAAGAGTAAACTACGACCTCAGAATCAAGAGATGGCAAGAGTTTTGGACTATGATTATACTCAGAATATCAATCCTGTAACATCTATGCATTCAAAACATAAACCTTTGATCATGAGCTAGAAAATCTCAAAGAATTAAATATGCTTTTCACAGCTTAAGCTTTTCAAAGAACAATGAAAACTATGATTTGCTTATATCCAAAAATGCTTTCACATTCACAACTATAAAGACTGAAACGTTTTTACTCATTAAACTTGAAGCACTTTACTTATAATACCAGGAAGCACTTCAGCTTGTCTTGCCTTAAAGCACTACGCTCATTATGCTAGGGGGGTCGCTTTTACTCAAGTGGCCTGAATCACTTTGATTGTTGTGCCAAGAACTTTTTACTCCTGTGAATTGAAGCGCTTTGATTGTCATGCCAAGAGCGCTTTACACCTGTGGACTGAAGCGCTTGAATTGTTGTGCCAAGAGCGCTTTACATCTATGAACTGAAGCGCTTGAATTGCCGTGCCAAGAGAACTTTACATCTGTGAACTGAAACGCTTGAATTGTGCCAAGAGTACTTTACATCTATGAACTGAAGCGCTTGAATTGCCGTGCCAAGAGCGCTTTACATCTGTGAACTGAAGCGCTTGAACTGCAGTGCCAAGAGCGCTTTACATCTGTGAACTGAAGCCCTTGAATTGTCATGCCAAGAGTGCTTTACATCTGTGAACTGAAGCGCTTGAATTGCTGTGCCGAGAGCGCTTTACATCTGTTAACTGAAGCGCTTGAATTGCCGTGCCTAGAGCGCTTTACCTCTGTGAACTGAAACACTTGAATTGCTGTGCAAAGAGCGCTTTACACCTGTGAACTGAAACACCTTTGATCTTTGCGCCAAGGCCGCTGTATTCTGGAAACTGAAAACGCTTTGCTCGTTGTGCTAAGGGACGCTTTACCTTTGGAAGTAACAACTTCCTCCAAAATTGGACTCATCAAGGCCTTACCGCTACGAGTACGACCTACCCGTTTTTTAATGCACCATGGAAACAAGGATACTTCGCTTGGATTCACTCTGCCATTAAGGAACTCTGCTTTACTTCAGAGACACCCCCACAAGGTCTGACTGCATCGAAGTCTTCAAAATAGTGAGCAACGTGCTTGGGTGTGGCTGGGCTTTATAGACCTGCCACACCCCAAGATGGCAGCTGCCTCTAAAAACATGGGAATTGTACTCCATTCATGGAATAGAACTGATAAGTGCATCTTGTCCACCAATGTCATGAACCTGCAGCTCTATGAGCTTTGCCACAGGGCAGATGACACTGATGGCCACCTTTGGAACAAGAGGGGATGACAAGTGGTGCGCATAAAGCACTGCAGAGCCGCGCAGCAGAGTTTTGGGCAAGACCTGGACCGTGCATGGCCTTATTCCTGACAAGAACACAGTCACAAACATCGATCTGTTTGTGAAGCCCCCTTTCTAACTCATCAACTTTAGTTCCGGTGCCAATAAAGTCTTGTTGCATCGCCTGTAGATCACTCCTGATATAATTCTTGAGGGCCTGCATTTCATTCTTGATTTGAACAAAAGCTTTGAAGGTAGACATCCTGTTGATATTAAGGGTGGTGGGCTGGTGTATACTTGCTCTCTCCTCCTGCTCCTGACCTTTCTCCCTCATTCTTGTTGGATTTTTAGATTTTTGGTTGTTTGAGGAGGTCTTTAATGGATTCGTCCTTTTTCTCTCTGCTCCCCTCCTTGGCTACAGTTGTGTTAGGGGCTACTACCCCCAAGAGAGATCTCTGAGTAGGCTCCTGTATGATGGTCTGGTAACTGGGTGGGTTTGTTTTCCTAGGCCAGCTGCTCACCATCGTAGATGTAGAGTTACTTTTGATACAGATGTATCTCTGGCATTGGGAGCGGGGCAGAGATTGACTGCAGGATTGAGCCTCCTTTTCTGAAAATTCTGATGTGGCTGGGGAGGATCCCACAGTGCAGAGCTAGAACCAAATATTAAATGATGGCACCAGCGTACTCTAGCTAGTGTGTTCCCGCTCCCGGGAAGTTGCAAGGCATACCAGTGTGGAGGGCTACCTGAGCGACCCACATCGTCTCACTCAATGAATCAAAAGGGAGCACAGTATTTGGGGTTGCTTTGCCTCTCCCTGATGTTGCTTGCTGTCCGTCCTGCTGTACTAAGCTGGGAATGCTGGCCATCTGTCCAGCTGTTGTTGCGCCTCCAGGCTGGAGGTTAAGAATTCCGGCCCCCGGGTGCAGAGCAATGAAAAGCGTCCACCATCCTTGGCGTCCGATCATGCCCCCGTAAAGGTATTCAAATGTGATGACGAGGGGAGCAGAATCTGATTTTCTAGGTTAAGAGGTGTGCAGAGGCCTGGGTGTTGACAGCTTAACAGATGTGTTGCATAACTGGAAAAGTAAATGTAAAACTGCCAATACTGCTGTGGGTTCATTCAAATGTGAAATAAACGTTAAAGAAGCAGTGGCTGATTTAGGTTGACCGAAAGCGACCAATGGCAGAGGGAGCTGATTCAAAGTCCCTCTCTACGTGTTTTTAGGGTCGAGCCTGCGTCGCATGCACTCGCGCATGCGTATTGCTAGCCTGACGCTTTAGGTATTAGAAAAGGGCTCGGAGCCCCATCGACCTCACGTCAGTGTCTTTCATTGGCACATTGGCTTGCCTGTTAGAATCCGCTTCCTTTGATTAGTGGAAGGCACGCATACGTCATGCCTTTTCCGGTGGTTCGCCCTCCTCGAGCTCAGCAACCAAGTACAGAAAACATGCAAGCCTCCCTGTTTCCCGTCAGGTTTGTGGACTACTTTTTCTCTATTTTCGCAGCGTGATCTCGCTGGGCAGAAGTCGAGCGCTTTGCATACTATCGACCTTGTTACACAGTTAATTGCACTTTTGCCGGTTACGTTCATAATTGCACTTTGGCTGATAGGTATTATTACGTGTGAACTGTAGCAGCGCAATCGCGCTGTTTTTTTCTTTTAATGCAAGAAGAATCCGGTTGAGAGTTTACAACTGGGAATAGCTGTAACTCAGACAAATGCGAGACCCTAGTGTATTGCAAATGCTTGTTTTCCAAATGTTTATTGACTTGAGCTTAGCCATAGCTAAAGCTGTTTGTAGCCAGTCCTAAAAATGGTTCCCTGCTTAAAGCTAGAGTATGCCCTCTGCAGTGTTTAACTTACTGTCTGAACTCTTCATTTACAACCCTGTAGTACCGCACTCATTTATTCTGCAGAAATGTGTCTCTTTATAGGATGCTTTAAACCGAATACAGCTATGTTCAAAATGTAGTGTGGCGTGTGTTGTACTGTACTCATGGCACACACATTATAACACATTCCGTAATACATCGCTGCTCAGAGTAAACTGAAGGAAACATTTGTTATACTTGATTAAGAGCTATATTTCCGAACAGCAGAACGTCAACCGCATGAGCGAATGAAATATGCACAATTCTTAGGCGTTTACTGAGGCGTGATCCAGGCACTGCGCAGTTCTCAGTGAGAGTCCCTGATTGGCCAAGGACCGTCTAGGAGTAAAAGGCATTATTAATCACACCACGAGCTTCATTTGTGTTAGAAGTTGCGCTTCGAAGCTTATCTTGCCCCCGGTGATAGTACATTTCCCCTCAGTGTATTGTATAATTTATTCTAAGGGACTTTCATAGTGATACCTGTCGTCTGTGACCACTGGAATGTGGACAAGGAGACATTACTAAAACCCCAATGTCTGCCAAATCTGTATTTATTTATGTGATATTTATAGAGCTCTCATGCAACAGAGCATTGTAAGTGAACCAGCGAATAGTGCTGGTTGAAGGCCATGTGCCAAAAAATTTCCTTTTTTCGCCATCCCCGCCATGGGGCTTGAGAACGGGGAGTGTCCTATCAATGTTTCATGCCTTGCTTCTTGAAGAGATCAGGACTCTGCTAAGCAGCGCCAAGACACCCTCCCTGGTCATAATGTGCTTTACAAATACCTCTAACATCAGGTCAGCTGTAAACCAAGACCATTTGATTTTACTAAAGAAATGCAGGTATAACTTACATCCTGATACCACTCCCTGCCCACTCCCTCCCCGCCGACACGTGGTACTAAGAGCAAGCAGCTTGAAAAATCTGATCATTGGTAAACTCATTCGACTGCCCTTGTAGAAGGCTCCGAGGCACTCCACTTCAAGCATCAATATATTGCTTTGTTGTTGACAGAGCACAGACAGCACCATTTCTTTAGTACCAGAGGGCTGCACAATTCCAAGAGCAGCTGAATCATCCTTACACGTTTCCCTGATAAGGAGGACCGGTTGATCGTTTTTAACCCACCATTCAGTCCCCTCTAACCTGCTTGTATTTTTTTATTTTTGTTTATTTGTTAGTAGCAACAATTCAATCAGAAATCATTAACAAATGCTGAAATATAAATTTAGCTAGAGGACACTTCTGGTGTGAACTGAAGAATTACAGTAATGAGAGGAGGGGCTAAGTACTGTTATGCGGTTATGTATATACACAGCAAGGTGAGGAGTAATCAATTACCCTTTTCTCTAAGATTGCAACAAGTGACTTTTCAGGGCTGTCCTAAGCTCTTTTAGAGAAGATAAAGCTCCTGGATGCGTTGCAGCCTCTTCTGGAGTTTGGCCGTGGTAACTGTGTATAGGGTATTGCCGTAGTCCAGCCCTCTGCTTACGAGGGCTTGGGTGACTGTTCTTCTGGTTTCAGTGGGTATCCATTTGTAGATCTTTCGGAGCATGCGGAGGGTGTTGAAGCAGGAGGAGGAGATGGCGTTAACTTGCTAGGCCATGGATAGTGAGGGGTCCAAGATGAATCCTAGGTTGCGTGCGTGGTCGGTGGGAGTCGGAGTGGTTCCGAGAGTGGCAGGCCACCTGGAGTCATCCCATGCAGAGGGGGTGGAGCCGAAGATGAGGACTTCCGTCTTGTCGGGGTGGGGCTATGCCTGGGGAAGATGTACAGAGCACGGGTAGCAAAACTTTTTGACCTTGATTTGAGGAGCAAAGGCGTATTGTGGAAGCCAACTATTAAGCTCTTGCTATAGTCGAGACTGATGTTGAACAGTATGTGTGCTTGTGGCTTCCATGGAAGTATGCCGTAGTAGCTGTGTTTGTAATAAAGGGTTTCATTTTTATGGGCAGAAGAGTACCCGAGGGTTCCTTGCTGGGGGCAGGCAAATTCCACCGAGAGAGGGGAAAATGAAAAGAGTTGACAAGAAAGATGGGTGCTTTTGAAGAGGAGAAGTAAAGGACCTCGGGGTTTGAGAATTTTAGCATAAGTAATCACAAGGTAATTTCCCAAAGCAATGCAGGTTACACCAAAAATGGGTGAATTTCCGTGATTTATTTAATCTTTACTTTTTTTACTTTATACCTCTGTGCTAGTAAAAAAGATGCATCTAACATTTCTGCATATGTGCTGAAGGGAGTGACGGGTGCAATCAGCAAATAATTCACCTTCCAAATATCCACCTGTCTTCCATCACTTAAAAAAAGACAGACATTGTAAAGAACTGATTTTACCAACAATGTCCACACCTGTCTTGATATTTACACCTATGGTAGTTAGGTCAGGCACCTGTGGAACAATATCAGGTTTGACTTGTAGAGTCTGACTGCTGCTGAGGGTAGTGAGGCTAGCAATGCAGTTGGATTTCTAGTTGCGAGCTGTGTGTGATACCTGTAGAGCACAGGAATTTATAGACAGCATGGATCACAAGAGGATGCAATCAGTGCTTGTGTATATTTCAACTGAGGGTGTTTCCAAGTCATTCAGAATTTTTAAAAAAGTATTTAGAGATAGTCTGTTTAGGGTTTCATAAAATTTAGAAAATATGGGAGCTGCTGTTGCAGATGGTTTAGACCTGGCTGTGTTCGCAATCCCATATATAATGGTGACGCCTCTTGTATGTGATGCATAAAGTTTGAAACAGGCTTTCCTCTATGATCCACAGAAAATTCATTTGTAAGTCCTACTGATTTAAAGGTTTTATATAGTATTGCATGTCACCTTTTGGATACTTCAGAGTGCTGCAGGTGAGCAAGGGTCAGTGTATTGAATCTCAGAGTGGACTCAGGGGTGACTTTATTAAAAAACAGTGCAACACGGACTAACAGTTACAGTTGATGTGCTGCACTGGGGAGAGAGCAGAGTAGAGCCATATTTAGGCTCATATTTAAGAAAAAGTGGTGCATCAAAGCTGATGCGCCATTTTTTCTGCGCCCCCCTCTACCAGAAACCTAAGGACACCATCATTGCGCTGTATTTATAATACCGCGCACCTTGGCAGTCGTTAGCACAGTAGCGTCAACATTTTTTATGCTATTGTGGCGCTTTGCTACACTAACGTCAAAAATGTTGACGCTAGTGTAGCAAAATGCAAGGAGGCTCATAGGTTTCCATATGAGCGTCATTTTAATGCCTGCTCTGAGCAGGCGTTAAAAATGACGCCAAAAATGACACAGTGAAATCTGTTAAATTTCACTGTGCCATTTTTGTGGGCCTCCTAGCGCCTGAACACCCCCTTGCATACATTATACCTGGTACAGGCATAATGTGGAACAATGGTTTACAAAGTGATGCAATGCATGCCTTGTGCCACTTTGTAAATATGGCGTGTGGAAAAAGCCACGCTAGTGCCACCTTAGCGTAAAGAAATGACGCTATGGCGGCGCTAAGGTGCCAGAGCCCTTTCGCATTGTGAATGCCCATCATTTGTGAGGTGTCCAGCTAAAAGTAATTCATAACTGTTCTGTTTCTAGCCTTTTCCCAGTGATCTTACCATGATTCAGTCTTTTAAAGAATCGTTGCATGATGAGGGTTGCTTTCTCTTTTGGAGGGTGGAATGGTGAGTCTGTTTTTGAAAGGATCCATGAGAGAGAGGGGGCGGCACAGAACACAGACCAATTGTGTTGTGTGAAAAAAGGCAGCTTTATTGAAACAGTTGCACAGAATAAGTTGTTCCTGGGCCATCTGCCTTACGGAACTAAAACCTTACTATACATCACTTGAACTATCCAATAGCCTGCGCCCACCCCTAAGATCCCACCTACATACCCCAACCCCCAACCATCTCATTTGTATTGTAGTATATTTCAATGGTTTGCAACCTTAACTTTCCCCTACGGCCTATGACTGCATGTATTAGCCTCAAAACAACCAAACCTCTATCCTTAATCTTGAACTTTCTGTATTCCCTCCCTTTCACATGATTCATCAATGGCAACACCAATCAAACTTCTGTAAACTCATGCAAAACTTTCGAGGACACAGCCAAGCACTTGTCTCCAGGGACAGCTATAACAATGAACCCCCATTGCATACCTGCCCCAATAATGCAGCCAGAAACATTTTGCAAAGACCAACCCCCCTCCAAATGCTAACTTTTTGGGGATGGGTGGACAGTCCAAAAATATCGGAATAAAAACTCCCTGCCACCAGTCACCAGGTCACCTGTACCTAAAATGTTGTCAGGTAGCCCAATAACGTCCCTTACATAATCTACACTGAGCCATGTGATAGCTAAAAAATGCAAAATGTCAGTCGCTGGACTGCTCCATTCTTCCAAAAACCTGCAGAGTAGATCTCCCTATGGTCAGCTGCTCTCTAAACTCCCATGGTCCTTTGTCCCAACAGACCTCTAGGAGCTGTTTTGTTTTTTAGTGCAAGCATACTACCGGAAAACAAAGCTAAATATTAAACTAATGCATTCTCCTTTTTCTCTTTCCTGTTTGTGATGGTCACAAATATATGATTGATGAATACATGGCATCAATTGGAAATAAAAACATGGAACAACAGAAACAAAAAAGTTACATATTTTAGTTCATTGATTTTTTGTAGGTTTTTACAAGCCCACTGCAACTCTCTTTTGTCACTTCTGTCTTTCCAGCGATCTTGCCTTGCTTTCAATTTTTTTAGGTGGAAGCCTGCCATCTGTCTGGTTGCAAAAGAGTTTTGAGGATCAGTCAATAGATATCCTGGAAAGCAACTCTGCCCATTGCTTTCTCTTGCCTTTTTGTTTTGTCATTCTTATTTTCTTGCTTTTCATTCAATGTTTGTATTTCTTTTAGTCCGACCATGTAGTCTTTTACATCGTTTGGAGCATATTGTGTTTGCAGTCTCTCTAATTTTTGGGTACTCTTCTTTCTTTTTGAAAAGCATTCCATGACAATGCATATATTTCCCCTTTTTTGTGTGTTTTCCCACTCCTTCCAGCACATTTCTTATCATAAGCATACTATGAGAGCGCATGCGTTTTTACTATTCAGCTTCTTTGAGCACATTTTTTCATAAAATTATACAATTTTCTTTTTTGACAACTTTATCCTTCGAGTGTTTCTTACAATATATTTTCACTTTTATACAGCTTTGCTCCTCTAGCTACTGTCATGTGCCCTTTAAATCCACATTGAGCCCTTGTTTGTTCGCTCCTCCCCTCCACATTGCTTTGTGTCCATTTGCTTCCATACTCCCGCACATCTGTGTTGCTTCTGCCTACCCATCATGGTGCTCTCCGAAATCCCCCACTGTTGCTTGTCCATCCTCTGTGATTCTGTCCTCTGTGTTGCTTCCCCATTTCCATTCTTTCCTCCCCCTGTGTTCTTTCTCCCACTTGCTTGTGTTACTTTTCTTTTTTTTTAACAGATCCAACTTAGGTCGATAAACAAAAAGCAAAAAGCTTGTGTTATTTTTTAGGCACACTTATGCTTAGTGCGTTGCCTAGAAAATGATGCAGTGGACACATACGCTTTTCCTGTTTATTAGCCATGCTGCATGGCTAAAACCATTAGCAAAACCAACTGGTCTCATAGGTGCAATCTATTGACTTTGCCAATGTTTGTTTCTTCACTATGTCTGCTTCGCCAAGTGCTGCCCTCCGCTTTATATTATTTTTGTACATTAGGCATTTTACCTTCATACCTCTCTATTCCTTCAGCCACTTTTGGAAAACGCTTGCGAGGTTTTCGAGTTAATCTGAAAGTCTTTTTGGTTTACAAAATCAAATTCGAAATAGTTTCTGTTTTCATTATTTTCTTGACTTTTGATTGCGATCACTATAAGACATGCTCACCACTGTTCAGTAGAGAATAACAAAAACATAGGGGCATATTTACAAGAAAGTGATGCATCGGTCCAGATGCGCCACTTTTCTTGCGTGCACCTACTGCCATCTCACAACATCATGGTTTGCCATATTTACAATACGGCGCAACATGGTGGTCGTTAGTACAATGGCGTCAACATTTTTTAACGCTGTTGTGGCACTCTGTTACACTAGCATCAACATTTTGGACACTAGTGCAGCAAAGCACAGGGAAGCCCATTGATAATATGGGTACATCATTTTAACACCTGCTTTTGGGCAGGCATTAAAAATTATGGAAAAAATTGCTCAGTGAAATGTAAATTTCACAGCACCATTTTTTCAGGCCTCCCAATGAGGGAACGCCTGGCGCAGGCATAATATGGTGCAAAGGGTTACAAAATGACTTTGTAAATATGGCGTGGGGAAAAGGCTACAGTAGCGTAAAAAAAATTACTCTAATGCGGCGCAAGAGGCTTGCAAATATGCCCCATAATTTATTGGCGGGTTACAGAGGACAACTTTATAATGCAGTTGTTATCATCAGCGTTTTCCTGTAGGGCCCTTGAGATATTTAATCCTAGTCAGTCAGAGACTGACTGGATTTGAAATTGGGTTTTAAAACATTGAAGTTTTACCTAGTGTATCTGGGCTTCTTAGTGACAATTCTAACCTTCACTGGGTCATTTAGACCCCTCCGTTTGAGTAAGGCAGACATGAATGAAATTTCCTTCGAGCTCTATGCAATCCCATTAGATGAGCGCAGTTTCAGTTCTCACAAGTCTTGGGGGGCACTTCGGGGCACTTACCACTAGTTAGGGGTGAGCGCAAAGCGCTCCGTCCCTCTTCTAATCTCTCTTTAGGGGGATTTTAACCATGCCCATGTTACGCCAGACACTTTCATTGGTTCGTGGGCTTGCCTATTAAAATACGCTTGTTTTCATTCGTGAAAGGCATGCATACGTCATGTCTTTTCCGGTGTTTAGCCATCCTACAGAGCACCGGTAAACAACTGGAGACGTACGGGGCTCCATGTTTTCCGTATGGTTTCTGGACTACTTTTTGTCTTTATTTCTCAGCGCGATCGTGCTGTGTTTTACACAGCGCGATCACGCTTGTTTTTTTTGTTTCATTTAATGTGGCAAGAAAAGTCCGGTTAGGAGTTTACAACGCTAATAGCTCTATCTCGACATAATGCGAGACCCATTGCATTGCAAATGCTTGTTTTTATCTGGTCGTAATTGCAGTTGAAAACTGAGAGCATACGGTATCAGCACATGCAAAATAGACACAATTAACATTTGTGCGTGCCATTCCACCTTTGTATACACAAAGGTATGAATCCGGGGCACGTGCAAACCCCGGTCCGATGCACATATTGTTTATAGGGGCGCTATTGCCCCCCATATCTGCACAGAGGCCCATGTATTTTGTACACTGTATCTCAAAACGAACGGGCTATGTCTTTTTCAACACTGCTGTGCTTCTTTGGAAATGTGCCATACAAATCTCAAGTATAAATACAAATAGGCAAATGTGGTGAGAAAACTATCCTAAATGAGGAGATGTGAGCCATGCTACAGATATTACAATCAGTGTACCGGTCCGATTTCCAGTTGCAAAAGAAAAAAACAACAACTTATAGTTGTCTCCAAATGGCAGATGGCCGGGTATCGCCGAGGGCTCTTACCACCAAACACCACTCCCTCCTCCCCCCTGCGCAAGCTTAAATTAAACCTTAGATGCACTTCGCTTTGGGATTAGGGGTCGTAAACCCCCGGCTGTATTTTTATTGACAAAATATTGTTAATGATAATCAAAATTCTACGCAGTAACCAAAATCATATTCACAAAGTATTTACAGAGTTCAAGGGATGCCTAGTCTTAACAGAGTACGCTAATACATCCACATTCCTGTCACTGACTAAAACAGTTCGTTACTGTGTACCCAATGTTGGTGGCTGTGAATGAGGTCATGACTGTTTTCCTATTACCCCAAACCTTGCCCTTCCTTATGCTATGAATCCCAGGGGTAGGATCTCCATCAGGGTGTTCTCATACCTTCCAAACTGGATTGCTGTGGAGGGGGCCAGCCTGCCTGCTAGGATACCTACCTCGGGCGCCCCCGCCGCCCTCAGACTCCATCCCCCCCAAGGGCCAGTTCCCGTTTCAGACCTTCTGCGAATGCGCAGGTGGTTGGCCCTAGAGGCCAGATGCCAGCGACCGCTCGCAACCCCCCGCACCCGTGTATGTCATCCACACTTCCCAGCCAGCACCCCTTGGAGGGTCCAATTAGCTTGCCACCCAATTTTGTAATAAAAAAGGAACCAGTTTATATTCCCAGTCATGATCTCACCCCGCCACAGGCCCACATCATTGCCCGACGATGTGGCCTCCTCCCCCCACAAGAAGAGGTCATGTACGCTGATATAGCCAGGTGAATATATTCTCTAAAAACATTTCATAGCCGACTTGCAAAAGATGGACTCCGTTCTGCAGAAAAAAACGTCTCCTTTAATGCAGCCATGCAAGATCACAGCCAACCTTTGAGTGCGAAGCAACTTGGCCAATTTGCTATTGATTCTTTTCACTGAGTCATATAGGGCTTTCACTGAGAGCCAGCCCCTCCAAAGAGTACGAAATAATGTTCGACCAAGCAAGGACAGCCTGAGGGAATTTTTTGGCCAACCATCCAATTTCTGATATTACGAGCTCAAGAAGCTGCTGGCGCCCTAGAGAAACCAGATCATTACACCCAAGGTGCAGCACAATGATGTCTGGTGATGAGTAGCCAAAGGGGGGCATTGAATCCAGGAATGTCCCTAACTGAGTGAGTCGCAACCCGCCTCAGCCAAAGAAAGAGATACAGAAACCAGCCTCTGATGCGTGTGACGCAAAGGCACTCCTTGTAAATAGTTCACCTGCATGTCGGACATGGGAATTTCCGATTACCCACACCTTGAAGATACCAGCAACTCCTGCGTGCACCAGAGTCTTCGGGACCGTCAAACACTTGTCGCAAGCATCTACAAAGAGTACAAAGAAAGCGAGGCATCAAGGATATGAACTCATAACATTTGCAGTCTCCCATTTCGCTTGTAGCAATCCGACTACCACCTTCCAATTCTCTTAACCGCTGCTCCAGGTAATCCCATTGCCACAGCCGCTGTGGCTGCGCCTATCCTAAAGGAGTGAGTGGCAAAATCTGAGGCATCCAAACCCGCTGCCAGAAGGGAGCGCTTGAGCACCTTTGAGAATTGGTACCTAGTAAGTGGCGTGCCGTCTGCATGCACCAAAACTGCACCTGTCTCCCCTGGAGCGCGCTGCGCTACAAAGACCTCTAGGTTCCGTATAGGGCAACACACGCTACCCGGGACTCTATGCAATAGGATATGGTCCCCCTTTCCATCTTGATCTGCCTTAAAGGGGGGAACAGTGATCACCAGACACCCAGCCCCCTCTGGCCAATGAATATCCGCCAACTGCAGTCCCCCCGAGGTGTCCCTTTTATTGCACGCTACCAGTTCACCCAATCTAAAAGCCCCATAAAAGGCAATGGTAAAGGCTGACTTAAATGAGGTGACCTCCCAAGGAGAAGTACAAACACGATCCAAAGCGACTAGCAAGGCCCCCAACTTTGCCACATTTATGGGCCGCCTAGAGTCTGGCTTAGAGCCCTAAATGTGCTGCCAGCCCTTAAGGACCCTTCTCACCAAAAATTATTTTGTACCATCGGGCACACCCCACAGTTGTGCAAAGAAAGAAATAGCATTGGTGTGACGCCTTGCGCATGCAATTGACTTCCCCTCAGCCCTCAAAAATTCTAAAAATGCCAAGATTGAAGCCGGATCAAAACACGTTGCCGATACCGGCCCACCCCCTGAAATTAACATATGCTGCAAATACTCCCTGGTAAGCCTTCTGTGTTCTGGGTGCTAAGCTGGCTGCCACAAGGGCCGGTATTCCTTGGCACCAATTTGCCAAAGATGTTCTGGAAAGGGCTTTGGGAACTCCTCCGCTCCAGGGAGGTGAGACCTGAAAATCTGCATCTTAAAACGGGAGAGTGCGTCAGCAGCGTTATTCAACACACTAGGTACGTGTTTAGCTCTGAAGGTCACATTCAACCTTAAACACAGTAATACTATTTCTTTCAGCAGCCTTAGGATCATCTTGCACCTAGCTGCTTGCTGGTTAATGCACTCAACTACTGACATATTATCTGACAAGAAAATCACAGATTGATTCCGAAATCCCTCTGGCCAAATAGACAAAGCCACTAGAATTGGCAATAGTTCTAAGAAACCAATATTAGCAACCAGGCCCTCCTGGATGCAGTGTAAGGGCCATCGTTGAGCACACCATGCTGTACCAAATATAGCCCCAAAGCCTTCGCTGCCAGGTGCATCTGTAAAAAGGCCCAATTCCTCATTGGACCTATGCAGACTGGGCCACAGTACCGTCCCATTAAAGTCACGTAGAAAGGTTTCCCAAATCCTCATATCTTGTTTGACTTCATTGGAAAGCCTGGTGTGATGACGCTTGACTTTCAACCCTGGCATGGCCTGAGCAATTGACTGAGAAAAGGGTGCCCCATGGGTATGATTCGCAATGGAAAGTTGAGCTGTTCGACCAAGCACTGCAACTGATGAAGTGTCACCTTTTGCACCCTCAAGCAAGACCGCAAAGCATGTGAGAAAGAACCACCTTCTCCCAAAGCAATCTAGACACACCTGACATTGAATCCAACTCTATCCCTAGGAATTCAATCGTGGAACAGGGGCCCACCATCTTTTCTTCCGCAAGTGGAACCCCAAACTCCCCCATGAGTTTTCTAAAGACATCCAATGCACCAGCACATTGATTAGATCCAGCGGGACCCAGGAAAAGGAAATCATCCAAGTAGTATAAAAAACACCTATGTTGCACCCTGTCCATAAAAACCCACTCCAAAAAGGTACTAAACTTCTCAAAATATGAACATGACACAGAGCAGCCCATAGGCATACACCTATCAAAGTAATACTTTCCTTCCCACTGGAAATCCAATAGACGGAAGTCCTCGGGATGCACTGGCAACAACCGAAATGTGGATTCTATGTCCGATTTTGCCATCAAAGCCCGAGGCCCCAGCTCCTGTAGCATTTGAATTGCCTGAGAAGCATACCTAACCGAACACAATGCCCCCTCAATGGCCTCATTCACCGACTGCCCCTTTGGAGTGGACAAATTGTGAATCAGTCTGAACTCCCCTGGTACTTTCTTGGGGACTACTCCTAAAGGAGAACAAAGCCCTGCATGGGAATTTCATCAAAAGGCCCCGCCACCCGCCCCAAATCCAGTTCCTTCTTGATTTTCTTACTTGCCACCCCGGGGTTGGAGTGCAGAGACAGCTGATTCTTACAATGGGGCAAGCCAACATAGTACTGAGCCGGTATAGTGAAACCGTCCTTAAAGCCCAAATACAGCTGCTTGGTTGGAATAAACGTTAAGCCAAGGGACCATAGCCAATAGATTAACGGGAGACGAAGCCTTAACAAGAAAGGATACCATGCGACCCACGCACCCCAAATCGTCAGTCTTTTTTCTTTGCACCTTTATCTTGTGATTTTTTAAAACACTTGAATTCTGGGTGGGAGGCCTGGCCACAAAACGAACAGCAGTGTTTAAGCGGCATGTCCCGGGGGACCACGAGCAAGTGCGCCGGTTGAAATCCCAGCAGTCCCCATTCTTGGCCCCAGTACCCCCTGAGGCTCTTGAGCCGTCCCTGTAGGCCCACGAAATGGCTGTTGACCTGGCACCTGAGTACGATTGGTATAACGCAACCAAGTTATTATGTGTATCTGATCCCATGCCAAAGAAGGCTTAAATGCCTTGATTCTCCTGAATTCCTTATCATATTCTTTCCATGCCGTGCCTCCATATTTGTCGTGTGCCCCCACGATCCTGTTCTGATAGCAAGATAACTGTGCACCTAAGTCACTGAAACGTTCTGCTATAATGAACTAATAAATGGAGAACGCTCTAACCCAGTTGGACAAAGACTCCTCCACCCTCCTCTTTTGGGGCCCATGCCCACACTCTCTTGAATACGCGCACTCTTTGCAATGCCTCACCTCATCCATCTCAGCTTTGTCGACCTGTAAATCAAAGATATCAATATAAGCCCCCTTCCAAATCTTCTCCCTCAACTTAACTGGTACATGTAGCCCTAGCTGTTCATGCTCTGAGCAAATATCCCCCAAGTCCATAAGGGGTGAAGGGTGACCAGTACCTGCACTTGTGGTTCCCCGAGCCACCGAAGACGTTGCTGTAGAGGTCACCACAGCTGGGGGTTTAACTGCTTGGTTTGCGGGCGTGCCTGATGCAGAAGTAACCGGATGTGCCGTGGACGCCGCAGCAGGAGTCAACTGGTCCCCCGTAGGGGTTGAGGACAAGAAGCTGGCCCACCTGCACCTCCGCCTTGTGTTTGAGTCTGGCCCTTTCCCCTGAGACCTCTGGTCACTCTTTGCAGTGCCCAACCTGGAAACCAATCGCCTAGCCTGTTCCCTAACATCTCCTTCATTAGCTCCTGACAATGGGCCCCCCACTACATTGGTGGACAGCATCCTCACCTCAGACAACCATGGCAACACTGACACCAAGTGCGCCCACAAGATCCCACTGACTGGTCTCCCCCTCACCAGATGCCCCAATGTCTTTACCTGCAACTGTGTTTTGTGGTCGGACCGCAACTCTGCAGTTTGTGCTGTCGCCTGACTCTGGCCCCCACTCCCGGGTTGCCCCGCACTCACCACCGGGGATGCACTAACCTCAGGCTGCGCTGAAGCTAGATTGACGCCATTCCCAAGCTGTGCAGGGTTGGCCTCTGTCCGCCTCCCCCCAGCGCCCTTACCCTTCCTCTGCCCGCGCACCCACTTCGGAGCTGGGGGGGAACGCCTCACTAGTTGGCATTTCCACCGCCGGGGCCCATCCTCACTAAAGCACGCCCCCTCCCCTGAAGAAGATGTCTGCGCCTTCAAGGATGCTATGGCCTGGTCCATAGCGTCCATCCTAGCATCAGGGCCTCAAGGAGCTCTTCCGTTCGCAACCGGTTCTCAGCCGTGGGCATCAAACACATGCCCTAACCCTCCGACGGAACACTAGATCAGGCAAATCAATAAATAGGACCCCACAAGGAAATCCAAAAAACAGGTAATCACTTTCTGACCTCTATGGGACTCCCCTTGGCAAAAAGCACCTAATCTAAGGGCCCCCTTACCATCAACCACAGATTAAACCCCCTACAGGTATGTCAAAGGGCTCCCCTACACTCCACCACACTTTTAGGGGCCCCCGCCCTATCTATCAAGAAAAAACAGGGCCACTATCGCTCCCCACACAAAATTGGCCAGGAGACCGCTCACCCGGTAGCCCAGGAACCCCACAGAAGCTGCCACTGAGATTAACTCGGGCCAGGTGAGCTTAGCTCAAGCCCGTACGCCCCCGTGAGTTTTGCTGGGCCACTGGTGTCGTCCTCTTCTTCCTCTGTGCTTGCAAAATCAAACCTGCAAAATAAGGAAACAGGAAAAAAAAACAAGAAGAAGAAAAGAGAGGGAAACAAATTAATTGCAGGTCACCGTGGTCACTGGGGCCCCCTGGTCCGGTGGGCGAGTGCGAGAAAGATGCACTACCCGACTGCCTTATTAAGGCCGGCCCCGTGACGTCACAGTTGTGCGCGACCCCGGAAGCACAAACAGTGCTTCCGGGTCCGCGGATCCCTTTTCAGCCAATTGGCTGTATTTTTGTTGTGGGCCGGGGCTGAGGAGCCTGCCGCTCCTGACCCCCACCCCCACGATCCTCGGCCCAGCCCCACCGCCATAAGCGAGGCCCACCTGATTGGGGTGGCCCCCGTGCATACTCAGCAAAGAGACCAAAGAATGAATGAGTAGTGTAGACGGACATAAGCGTGCCAAGTGAAGGAAGACAAACTGTTCTGCGAAGCTCTTCTCTCCACGTAGGAACCATCCTTGAATACAGAATTCACAAGCACAAAATTATGCCTAGCGATGCTTTGACCATTGATAAATATATTAAACGCAATACTTAATTTGTGTCGATGGACACCATCGACACATATTATGGACAGTGGCGTAATGCAGAATTATGACCCCCCATTGCATATTTCACAAATATTCATTGGAGTTAGGCTGAATAGAAGGTTGGGGGCTCCCTGATGGGATGGCCTCTGCCCTCAGGGGCTGCAGGGGCCTACGTCACACTAATGATTTGGGTGATAGGGATTTTTTTCACTTCCACAATGCCCTGCTCCGACCTTGAGAGAAAATGCCTTGTGCTGTTCCGCCGCCTATCCATCTACAGCAGGCCTCCCAGGCATTCCTAGGGGCACGGTGACGTCGTTATGGACGACAGTGAGACTAGACTAATAGGCTGGGCAAGACGGGGTCACGGTTGTGCGCCTGGATAGTTCCTCCTGCTTTACACTGCAGTCCAGGGCAGTCACACAAGTCTGCTTACGCGTGACTGTTCATTCTTTGCGTTGGCTACTGTCCGGTGGCCAGTCTCTCAGGTGTGACACTCTGAGTGACACTTTAGGACAAACGTTGTCTTTCATCCAAGCAGCTAATTTTTATGCACCAGTAGCAGGAATTTTCCCTGAGGCATGACCAATGACGCTTTGTGAATAGCTTACCCTAACTGCGTCAGGAATTATACCTAGACACTTAAAATGACTACATTTGGCCCTCTGACCATATTGAGACACCCCTTTCAGCAATAGTTGACTTTCATCACCTGCTAAATACTAGCATATGCTTGACCCCTTCCTCGCTGACCACTAAACAGAGCTTTGGCTGCCTTATCATACACGAGTGCTGATGTGCATTCCTGTTATGGGAGCTACCAGGAAGCAAACATAAACATTCTGGCCCTCATTCCAAGTTTGGCGGGCGGCGGTTGCCGCCCGCCAAGCGGGAACCGCCAATTGGCAGCTCCGCGGTCAAAAGACCGCGGGGGCCATTCTGACTTTCCCGCTGGGCCGGTGGGCGCCCGCCAAGGGAGCGCCCGCCGGCCCAGCGGGAAAGGGCCTGCAACACAGAAGCCAGTGGCATGGGCAGTGCAGGGGCCCCCAGGGGCCCCAGGACACCCGTTCCCGCCATCCTGAATCCCCATGGCGGCCTGCTTGCAGGATTCGCCCAGCCGGGGCTAAGCCGGCGGGAAACCGCCGGACCCGGTTTTTGGAATGGGCACTGAAGCACCGCCAGCCTGTTCGGAATGAGGGCCTCTTCTGTATTGAAACAATGAAGGAAAAGGCTTGCATGGTCCATATGTGTACAATTATCCTTAGACCTTGCACAGTAACATCATGTTGCTTAATTTCAGAGGTGAGTAGTTGGCATCTTGTATTGTGGTGCTTGTAACCACATCTATAAAAAGAATGGCACAATTACAAGTACCGGATTGCAAAAAAGAACTTCATCTGACAATAGAAAGATTGAGATCTCTTCTTTACAATCCCGGAACTTAACTGATTAATTAAATATTGACCTTTTCATATGATGCTGAAGTAATCTGCTTTGTTGACTTTACTTTGTATTTTTTAAAACATGAAGAGCTTGTAAATATTTCAGTTCCACTTTCGTTTTGTAATACTGTGCTTCTATTGGAATAGATCTGTCAATTACTTTTAAACTATATGCAATGCGACATTGCTTTAAACTTTTGCCTGACACATTATTCAAAGCATGACCAAGGGACACAACAACTCTGGGGTTCCATCCAGACCCTTTTATTCAACCAATTCAATGAACAGCATTTACAGTTAATGAAATGTCCATCGTTCCTTTTTGATCCAATAAACACTTGGGCGTTACTGCTAACTCTGTCATTTGACCCAGCACAAAGTTTCATTCTGGGTCTTGTAGGTTTTCTTTGTCAATGACACGTTTGAGTTTAAATATCCCAATCTGCAAAGTGGTATTGGATAAAAGAAAACCAATGTTCAAGACTGTCTAAAGGAGACAGTCACTTGAAAGCTATTGGAATCAAAGTCAGTAACTCGTTTGGCATTGTCAGGGAGTGAGCTTCTTACCCTGGCGTCACTTACTGTCTCTCATATGGTGAGTTGCCCTTGGTATTAATTACACTTTCAGCTTTCAGTGCAGGGAAGTTGAATTGCTTTGAAGGAAGAGGGTGGGAATCCAATTTGTAGAGAAATATATTCACCTCTGCTGAAAGGAAGACAGTGAGCCTCAGAGGAAAACAAGTCCTAACAACGCTGGGCACTGGCAGAGGAGAAGCTCGGATCTCTTAATTTCTACCTAATGGAGACAGGCGACTCAGCTCAACTTCTTGACCTGTCGCAGCAGATTAGATGGTCAATCACCTGCAGTGCATGATCGACCTCATAGATTTCTTCCAGTGACTCTGGCACTTCATACTTCCATATTCCAAGCCTAGATAGTATTGAGAAGTTCTGCAAGTAACGTTCAGCATGTGTGACTAACGGAGAGTAGGCCTACGTGGAGTGCTCCAGTCAGTTCTCACAGCACTGGCAAGAGGCCAACTAAGAAGATTGCTTTTCCGAGCTGATCATTGGATGCAGAGAATAGAGAAGTGGGACATATCTGCAAATGAACAATTAAGAAATGCTTATCAAGAAGTCATTGTTGTGGCCCAGAACAGCGTTAGCGCAGTAACCACTCGGACACTGCTGGTGTGATTCTTTAACTGGCCTCACCTAGGCAGGCCTTCTTTTTATTGATTCCCAAGGGTCATGACACCAGAATGTACCAATGTCTGGGCACCTGCGAAGCATGCAGACAGGTTCCCACCTTACAACCAAATACACTAGTCTGAGTCCAGCCAGACTCTACATCCCTTCCAAACTTTATTTAAAAGAAATAAATCCAACCAGTGGGAGAGAAATAAACACCAAAATAAACACCACTGGGTGTCTTCAGGTGGTCAACCGGACATGCTGCATGGACAGGTGCAGCTGGGGCACTCGGCATCAGGGCACGCCTCTGTAGTTTAACCAGACTTCCCTGGGTACGAATGGCAGTGTTGGCGAAGTCCGGATCCCTCAATCGCCAAGTCTACGAGGTTACAATGCACTCGGGCACTATTTGTTTTGTCCCACCTGTGCTCAAGGTTTTGGAGTCTATCTACAAAGTCCACTGGGATATCGCATCCTGAGCAGTGGTGAAGTCTATTTACAGAGTTCAATGTGGGTGCATGAGGAGCGGTGGGGAGTCTGCTGCAAGAATCTCTTGGAAGGCATTCGGTCTCCCTGGATAGTGGAACTGCACAAACTGAGGATGATAATCGACAAAGGGGTGTCTTCCGTGAAGGTGCTTTCCAGCGTCTTCTGGTAGAGCAGCTTCAGGGTTCCCTCTTGTGACAGGACTCCATCGCACATGAGTCTCCTCAAGGCCCTTTTGCCGGGCTGCCATGGGACCTAGTGGACTGTGCAGGGCCTATTGCAGGCCGAGCAAAGGCATCACTGAGGAACACCCAACAGGACCACATCCAAGTCGCTCAAGCAGCCACGAAGGGTGGTTGTCTCAGGGTCTATGTGCTCTGGCTGTCCGGACGCAGGTGCAGTGGCCTTTGCCTGATAGTCTTTGGGTAACCAGTCTCCTTTCATGACCTCAGTGCTTTCCAGTGCCTGACATGGAGCTGCTTCTGACACATTTCTCTGGTCGGGATTCCCCCATCACTGGTATTCCCCTGAGGCCCTTGCCCCTGCATGACATGGGACTGCGGGGGCTGTGTTGGTCTCTAGTAGGCCACACAGAGGGGATCGCTGCGGAATTCCCAACAGGGCCAGGTGCAAGCCTCGATCAACCCCAAGGGTGGATGGTCCAATGGTCGAGTATGCTTTCTTTGGCAGGTCTCCAGTTCAAGGGGGTCACAGCCGATTTCTGGGCGGTCAGCCTCCCATGGTGCCAGGGATGCCTTGTCAACTCCTGGTCCTTTTGCTGATATACGGCTCTACTCTGGTGGTGCAATGCTCCTTAGGTGATTCGGGTGATGCACCTGGTAAGGATGACAATCTTACCAAATAAAAGTTAGATCAACAGGTGGCAGGGTCTTGCTTGGCGAAGGGATGACTCGGGGACTTCGTAGCCACTTGCGGTTCTCATTCAGCATGTGCAGTTACCAGCAGGGATGCCATCTGTGTCAAGCAGCCATGATAGGTGGCTGGATAGTTGCACTGAGAAGCGTGGGGCCTGGACACAGTTTGCACATGCTGGTGGCTTACAGTTGGTCTACCCGCGGAGCTGTCTCCAGTGACATCTGTTCACCCTGGTGGCTGGCTTGTGTTGATGGATGCCCTCTCTGGTGCTGGTACGAGTCCTTAGACCTATTGTTCTTCTCCCTTTCTCTTGCTGGTGTTCCTGATCTTCTGTGTGACAGTTTTGTCACACCCTTTCTTCCTCAAACTTCACGATATGGCATTGCGCCATGTTCCCCTCTTTTCTCCAGTTCTTTTCTTGATGTGGCTTTGCACCACAGGTCGCATATTGCGTCACATGGACCTGTCACCGGTTGTGTGCTGCACCTCGCACGGTGCATTGTCATCCTATGAAGCCGCTCACAGGCTTAGTCCTGTCAATAGGACTTGATTCCTTTACCTCAGTGGCCTCATGCCTGTCCTGTCCCTTTGTCAGGGATGTTCTTGGGGGTCCTCTCCCTGACTGGAGGGTCACCTCTTCTTTCTTCCTGTCTTCGCTCGAGGGAACAGCGCTTGTACCCAGAGACTGCACCATCACAGCACTTGCTCCTATCTCTGTTCTGGTTTGCTTGTCAGGGTTTGTCACTACATATGAATTTCTCCAGGTCAGGCCAACAGTGGCCATGCAGTGCCTAGGTGTGGCCAGCTGGTACGGCCTCTTCCAATCTGCATTGCGTCTTTGTCCTGTGGGGCTCTCTCTTGGGCTCCTGCCCATACTGTCAGGTTGCCAGGTGTGGCCGTCTGCAGACCTCTGTGGTCTCACTGTCTTTCTCCATGGGTGCTCTTTGCTGGTGCCTTCCATGCCTGTTCAGCCTCTTTCAGTGATGGTGGTTCACCACCTGGGGCATGCAGTGACATCTTCCTGTCTGTGGTGGTAGCAAACAATTGCAGGGGGCTGTGCGTGCAGCACCCAGTACTCCTTGTGGTCAGTCTCTACATTCTCTTTCTGAGGCACCCTTCACTGTTGCAATGATACTCATCATAGGTTTTCTCGCTACGGTGGCCCAATGCCACTAGGGAGCACACAATGCTCTTGAGGCCTGCTCTCCTGTCTGTTAGACTTTGTTCTGCTGCACTGCCCATTGGAAAATGATCACAGAAATGTCTGCTGGTCTCTTTTGTTGCTGGGTGGCCTCCTGCTGGGCTGAGCCAGGTCTCTCTTCTCTGTGTTGCAGGCCAGCGCTCTACTACACCATGGGCTCTGTCTTTTGTCCTTTGTTTCTGCTATTGTTATTCTTTGGGCACCCAACGTCGTGCAGCCTCACCCCTCTGTCCCTTCAGTGAGTGCAGATGAAAAACCGGCAGGGCTGTCTGGTGTTCTTGCCCGCCCTGGAACCGCCAGGGCAGGCTCACATGGGTGGGAGCTGCAGGCGTGTTGGCCAGGGAATCTCGACCACTGAAGACCGCTTCTCCTTGCTATCGGCCCATCCAGGTGTGGGTCTGGAGAGTTGATTAGTACCCGTCTTGCCTGCAGGTGGGTCTTCAGCATGCAGGCGGCGTGCCTCTCGCTGGGCTGCTGGGCCTGGCCCGGTCGGGTGCCAGGGCAGTCTTCTTGGTGTGTTGCCATGCTGTATGCCACCCACTCTTCCTTTACCAATGGGGGAGGGGTGCATAGCCTCTCAGGGGAGCGAGTAGGCTCTTTAAGCACGGATCCTCTTTACAGTCCTTCACCCCATTTTTCTCTAAGCCTCACACTCAACTTAACCTCAGTCGTGCTGACCGAGCCCACCTCGCGCCAAGCGGGTGAGTGGGCCCTGGCTTTGGACCGCAACGGCTTTGCAGGAGGCGCAGACTCAGGACATATGTCCTCTCTTCACTTTTATTCAATGTCCTCTCTGGACAGGGCCGGGCACGGACACACAACAGGCAGCGGCACAACACAAGCTCTGACTCGTAGGAGCTGCAGTGGCGCACTTCAAACAGACGCCTTATACTGGAAGCAGCGGTTTACCCCTCTTATTTTCAGCTCTCATTCCACTTCGGGCTGGTCTGAGAGTTTAGTCACAGCAGGCGGGGTGCGTAGGAGCATGAACATGCGAATGGCTTCTGCAAGGGCATGCCTTGGTAAGGGTGCACCTCAGGCATTTCCAATTCACAGCACAACGGAGCTGCAGCTGGCTCAAGCGTGGGGCAGACCCACTCGTCGCCATTGTAGTGTTGGGGGCCCTCATGCTACTAGAAGTAAGGACACAGACACATAGATGTGGTTGCAGGAACTGGACTCGGCCATGTGCACCCGAAACCTTTTAAATGCAGTGTCACCTGACCAGTGACACCTGTGATGGATGGGTGTGGGGTGAGTGTGAAACCAGCCCTCAAGGAGTGGCTGGTGGAAGCACATCATATTAGAACACTAGTCTGAGTCCAGCCAGACTCTACAAGTGCTCCTCGTGCCCCATGACACTACATCCAACCCCTATTCAGAAGTAAAAACACAACATTATTCAAGCCATTATGAACACTATTTAACAGTGTCTGTTCAGTTTAAGATGAGAGAACTGGGGTGACTCTTACCAATCCGATACATAAGGCCTCATTACCAGCCTCGCGGTGGCGGTTAGGACCGCCGCTGTTGTGGCGGTCCATCCTCCACATTAAGACCCTGGTGGTCAGACCACCAGGGTTCTGCCATCTCTGCCAGGATCCGTGATCCCGATGGGTTGATGGTGGGTGGAGGTCGCAATCTGCCAGGACAGCTCTGCATGCAGCACCACCCTGCGGATTATGACCTCGTTCTCCACCAGCCTTTTCATGCGGTTTCACTACCATGAAAAGGCTGGCAGAGAACAGGTGTAGGGGGCTACAGGGAGGCCCCTGCACTGCCAATGCACATAGCCTGGGCAGTGCAGGGGTCCCCCTTCCCAGCACCCTCGCAATGTTCACTGTCTGCTGTGCACCCTGCAAGCCACAGACTGCCGCCTGTTTCCTACTAGGCTGACAGGTGGAAATAGAGGTCTCAGCCTCTCAGCCTAGTGGGAAACACCTAATAGGTCTGGTGGGGTGGTCGCCACTACGGCGGCAGCCACCCTGTCGGGAGTTTGGTGGACGGGCTATCCTGTCCGCCAAACTCTTAATTATGCCCAAAGTTTCTAAAGTGAAGAGACAGGGCTGGGTTCACGCTTAGGTGATACCACTCTGCACCTCCTCGTTGGGTCAGTGTCAGTGATGTGTGGTTGTCTGCACAGTGGGACTTTGACCGGAGGCTTTGTTCCTGGGGGTGAGAGTTTGGGACATCCAGTGACAGGGAGGGACCCTCACTGGGTGCTTCACACTGTTCTGTCCCCTTGGTCGGTGAGTCGATCTCATCCTCATGGCTGTCTTCCATAGGATCCTGGTCAGGCAGATCTCAGCCCAGTGTTACCTGCACTTTCCTAAAAAGGGAAATGTTACAAGTTACTGTTTGGTCACTCAGTTGGCAGTTATCATGATCCGCTTCTTGGCCGTGACAGTCCAAGGGGCTGTTTCAAAAGCTTACCAGAATTTTTCTCCGGGGTGTCGATCTTGCACAAAAACAAGATCTCCAGGTTGAGCAAGATCTCCACCTTGAGGCGTACTCATTGTTGCTTGCACGTCGAGAGTCAGGGCAATTCAGGGAATTTGCATGCTTGGCCCACTGGGTGCGATGGGTAATTGTGTCCTGGATTTCTAATCCTAGGCATAGCTGGCCAAGGGCTATCCCCATGGTGGAGCATGGGGGTCACACAATACTCCAGCAGAAATGAGTAGATGACACCCTCCACATTTCTGTCTTCTGTGGCTCCTAACCAGATGGCTTTAGTCACAGTTCTTACAAACCTTTCCACTTCCCCGTTAGCCTGGGGCCAACACGGTGTGATGTGTCTGTGTTTTGTGTTGCTGGACTGAAGATAATCTGCCCATTGTCGACTGCAGAAAGGCAGTCCATTGTTTGTGCAGATTTCTCCTATCAGTCCGTGATTAGCCAGGCCTTTTTCCATCTTTGGTATTACATCGGATGCGGAGGTGGAGGCCATGACTTCCACTTTGGGGTAGCAGGAATAGTCATCTATGATGATGAGCATGTGTGCCATTGGGGAGGATGCCACAATTGGCATTCGCACTTTGCCATAGGCCTGTTGCGCCCACTTCCGTCATGACTGGGGCTGGCGGTTTCAGAGGATTACTCTCTTGGCAGGCAGCGCAGTGTCTGATGGTCATTTCTGCATACGGAGCCAGACTGGGAAACCTGATTTTATTTCAGAACCTGCTTTTGTCTCACCACTGCTTGGTTCACTCAATGAGCTGGCTGAATCACTGGTTGCCAGAGGATGCTGGGTAGGACTAGACATGGTCCTCGCATAAGGTAACCTCCTCATGTTAAGGAGAGCTCTTGCCTCACCTGTTAGAGGGCTTGTACCATCTGTCTTGCATCCTCAGTCTTCCAATCACTGGCTCGCACTGCTTTAATGGCTATCTTAAGACAGTCATCTTGTTCTGTGGTCACCAGGATACCTGACAGGGACATAGGTAACAGCTTGGACCACTGTACCACCACGTATTCTTCAGTGTCTCTTGCCTCTCTACTTTCTGATGGGGTGGCCAGCCTGGCATGTCGCGACAGGAAGTCCACTGGGTTGACCATGCCTAGTCTGTACATGATGGTGAGGTTGAATTCTTGATGCTGCACAAACCATTTTTCAATCAGTGTGGGTGTTTTATATGCTGATCCCTTAAAAATTGGGAACAATGGCTTGTGGTCCATATAGACTGTGAAGGGATGGCCATACAGATACACAGAAATGGCAGCGCTCCCAATGGAATGCAATGGCTTCTCTCTCTATTTGTGAGTATTGTTGCCCTGTGGGTGTGAGGGTCCTTCTTGAATAGGCAACTGGGGCTCATTCTCCGCAGCTTTGATGTTGGGAGAGCACCTCCCCAAATTCTCTGGGGCTAGCATCCACTCCCAGTTCACACTCTTTCTGCTGGCCAAAATGTGCTAGGGTTGTTTTAGCTGACAGCACTTCTTTTGTGTTCCAGAAAGATTGCTTTTTCTCCTTGACCCATACCCAAAGGCTATAAGAATCAGTTAGCTCACGAAGAGAAGCCGTGAGGTCTGACAGGTTCTGCATGAACCGGCCACAATATGTCACCATGCCCAGGAAACTCTGGAACGCTGACAACAAAGTTCTTGTTTCGTGTTGGGGTGAAGGTGAAATGTCAGTCGTCACTGATGAAGTGCTGCAGGCTCACTTGACTTGTCAGTGTGGAGTGGGACTGCTTGACCTTTTAGGCACCCACCGTCATCGAACAAAGATGCATACTCCAATGTTAGATTGTCAATATCATGGCCATGGATGCTGAATGTGAAGCGTATCATTCTTAGTTCCTGGGCCGTCTGACAACTTAGCAGAAATAGACTGCCTTCATGGGATACAAATATTTTAACTTCTGTGGTGGCATTGTGGTGATTGATGCTGGGGTGGAAGACGCCTGCGAGTCTCAGGGGTGAACTGTTGTCAAAGGTGTAGACCTTGACTTTGGTGGAGCGTAGCGTGGTCAGGGTAGGCAGATCCTGGTACAGGTCTACGGCCATGGGATTGATTGAGGCCCCCGTGTCACTTAGAGTGGGGATGGGGTGATCTGTATTTTGACGTTGCATTTGGCGGAGGTGTGAGTAGAGGAGTACTGTTGTTCCACTGTGTGCACTATGTGAATGGTTTCCTGTTCATCATTGTCACTTCCTTCCACTGTCATGGAGTTGGTATTGATGGTGCGCCTATTACGTTTGGTCTGGGAGTTGGACAGTTTTGGGTTTGAATGACAGATCTTGTAGAAATGGTTCAGCTTTCCGCAAACTGCATACTTTTTTCCTCATGCCGGGCAGTCCACTTGATGGGGAGACAGTCTACCACACCCTGTTTTTGCTCAGCAATCTCTGACTTTGTCTTGAGAGGTTCATTTGCTGACAGCATTGACTGGCTCTATTTTGATAGGCTGCTACAGGGCCGTTTCCTTCCTTCCGTTTCCTTGTGTGCCTCCCGTACTTTTGACAGTTCCTTGGACTGCCTCACGGCAAGAATGTCTTTCATCGACATGTTGGGCATCTGCAGGATTTGATCTCGGAGATTCACAGAGACACACCCTTGTATAAATTGAGCTCTGACTACATCTTCCTCATCTGGCAGGGTGCACATACTAGCCAGGCCCTTCAGATGGGTGTGAAACACATTTACTAATTCATTGGGTATTTTTAGAATGCCTTACCGAGGAGGAGAAGTTCATAGTCTGAGTTTGCAAAGAGTTCAAAATGGGCCGTAATTGCATTCTTGAGTGTTGTGTACATGTGAGGCAGCCCAGCTTCAATGCTTGACTTGGATATCTTATGCACATCCACCACTCCCAGGTGGAGGAGCAGCAGTCGCTTTGTCTCATCTGCAGTGCCCACAGCCTCAGAATTGGTCTTGCAGTATTCGTTCCATGCTTTCTTTCCATCACACAGCTTGAGTAGGGGTCCATCACACAGAAGGTTTCCAGTGCCAGTATGGACGTCATACTCTCTGGATCGCTGTAGCAGAGATGGAACTGGTGTGCTGGTGGGTTGGGAGGAGAAGGGTCACTGCTGGAGCTGGTGAGTGTTTGCCAATGAGGTTTGGGCTGTGTGAGTTGCAGGCACAAGAACCTGGACAGGTTGCCGCAAAGCATCACAGATGGCGGCCAACTGGCTCGGTGAGGGAACGATGCAGTGGGGATCCGCTCACTGGTCAAGGAGGTAGGCCACACAGTGATCAAAAGCAGCTGGTATCCAGATGCCAAGGCGCCAAACATCTCTGTCATAATGATGAGAGGCCAGCTGAGGCTGCGAGCTGGTGGAGCAGTTCCCCTTGGTACCCAGGCAGTGCAGACTCACAGTTGAGGTAGCCTCCAGGCAGGGAAGGACACCACCAAGGGAAGCCAGCCAGAGCCACAGATGTACACATGCAGCACAGGAGTGGGCTGAGGCAGTGGTAGGGGGGCCTAAAGGGCTTCAGGTGGCACGCTGGGACACCACCTTGATGTAGGAGAGCCGCACCAACGACGTGCTGCTATGCCTGGTTTGAGTCAGCATGGAGTCACGCCCAACGAACAGGGGAGACAGAGGAGGCACACAGGTTCACAAGCGGCCTCGTCACCAATGTTGTGGCCCAGATCAGTACTAGCGCAGCAACCACTCAGACACCACTGGTGTGATCCTTTAAGTGGCCATGCCTAGGTGGGCCTTCCTATTACTGATCCCTGAGTGTTGGGCGCCAGACTGTACTAAAGTCTAGGATGCCCACGGGGCATCCAAACAGGTTCCCCCCCTTTCAACTCAATACACGTAGACGGTTCCTCGAAGCCCACATTACAGTCACTGAAGATCAACTGATATGCATGATTAATTTGGCTTGTGCAGTAATGTGGGAAAGTTTACAGCAATGTCTTATTCTAACACCAGATGTGTGGCACTTGACAGAGCTGTTTTGGCGCAAAGCAGCTGGCCTGCTCTCTTGTCTGCAGCTTGACTGCCAGCCCAGCCCTATGCCCTCAGGACCTTCGAGCAGAAGCGGTGCTGAAATGGAAGCCGAGGCCATACTCAACAAACAGCAGTTCTGCTGTAACTTTGTACTTTGAAAATTAAGCAGTGATTAAACATGTCCTTCAACAGAGAGGGCTATACACCCACAATGTCTGTACTGTTATACTCTGCGGACACAGAGAATCTTCAGTCTCTTGGCATCTATTGGAAGGCAGTGTGTTTCTTCCTTATGGGGACCATCCTGGCAATGCACAACTTGCTGTGTTCAAACACCTGCTGGTGCCGGCTTTTCCCATCCTCCAGACAGTGCAGAATTAGTGTTCTAACTGCAGCCTTGGTAATTAGCCCTAGCAGAGTGTAATATATTGGCAATGATTTTTTGGTACCCACAAATTAGAAGTCAGAAAAATAAAATTTGTGACATGTTCTCACAACATCTTGCAACCAATTCTTACAGCAGGGTAAACAGAGGTCTGCATACCGACAGGAACAATGAGAGAATTTAAAAAGTATAATTGACTTGTGGTTAGAGCACTCTACGGATACGACCATGTGCTCATTTTTAATTGCCTGCCAGCTCGTAATACAGCATGGCATGTGTTTATTTTGTCAGATGTTTTGTTCCCCTGCCATTACATTTTCTATATTTTTTACATTACAAATGTTCCTGATTCTTTCTGCTTCAATTGCTACAACTCCTAGTTCCTTCCAAGGCTTCATCCCTACAGGACACATTTGAAGTTCAAGAGTCCAGACTTCTGGTCACTCCTGATGAATCGTCTGGGGTTTGAAAGAAGTTGTTTTATTGTTCCTGTTGGATTTCTTCTGATAATGGTCATTTCTTTCATGGAGAGTCATTTGTCTTCACATCAAGAAAAGAGTCTTCTACTTACTGATGACTGCTATGTAAAGAGTAGCTTTTTGTTGTGAATAACAAAATACAGAGTAGGCTTTTCCGCAAGGCAACGGCGTGTAACTCCATTTTACACGCCAATAGTGCTCACCCTGAACATCAAATTGTCTCTATTCAGTATGGTGAATTGGTAAGAGCACGACGTAACTGTAGTTTGGACCATGAATTTTTGTGTCACGTAGATGATATGGGGAAGAGGTTTGCCAAACGGGGTTACTCTAATCATATGATCAAGAAGGAGCAACAACGGGCCAGACAACTTAAGAGGAGTGACACTTTAAAAGTAAAGGATGTTAACTGTGACGATAAGAATTCTAACAAGGTTAGATTTGTTACAGACTACAACAACTCTTCGTTGATTTTGAGGAAATTCATGTTGAAACACTGGGATATATTACTCCAAGATGAATCTTTGAAAGATGTGGTTCCTATGAAAGTACCTACGTCCTATCGCAGAGGTAGAACTCTGAGGGATATTCTGAGCCCCAGCTTCACAGTCACCACGCCCATTAAAACACGGCTCTCACCAACGGGGAGAGGGTTTCTTTAAATGTGGACATTGTGGTGTTTGCCGCTGGGCCTGCCATAATACTCATGAGTTCTCCACATTTAATCAACAGACTTACAAGATCACTTCTATGATTGACTGCAATACCTCATTCGTTATCTATATGATACGTTGTAGATGTCTTCGTATATATGTAGGAAGTACTATTCGCTCATTGAAGGTCAGAATTGGTGAACATGTCAGAGCTCTTAAAAACTGTGATGTAAGATATCCTGTTGTTGCACACATTATGACTTGTGATTCACAGGATGCTCATAAAAGCTTTGATTTCTTTGGATTTGAGCAGGTTCCCATGAATCCGAGACGAGGTAATAGGGAATTGGCCCTACGTAGAAAAGAAGCTATATGGATTATGAAATTGAGAGCGGTGGAGCTTGGACTCAACTCTGATAGGGAGCTAGAATATTTCTTGGGGGTCTAACAAATGACTCCAGTACTTACCATATTATGTGGTTTGATGTCTTGTTTAATCGTATGTTGGTTTTACACTTGTTCCTCCCATTTTATAACCTAGGTTGACAATTATGATTTACTGCTCCGTACACAGGCAATGTTATGTGTAATGTTATTTTGTAATACACAATGATTGATTTCTTTTTTCTTCAACATTTGAGCTGATAACCTAAATTCTCTTATATTGTCATATATGTAAGACACTCATTTATGTGGACTTATGGATTTGTACTTTACCTTCAATTTAACGGTTAGTCATTCATCTATTTCACCTTATTCGTTCTTGACTTATTATTTCCTTTGTATTTCCTTTCTGTTTGTTTAATATTTTATGCTACGGGGGTGAGGTCCATTCTTCACTTTTGAACTTTGTGATATGGGTACTGATATATGGTATCGATCTGCTGCAGACTTTCCTTTTCTCTCGTTTACTAGTTGCTATGTTATTTTAGAAACTATGGCCATAAGCGAGGTGTTTACTTGTCCTCTTTCTATTTTCATGGTGGTAGTCCTTTGTCTATTGTTACCAAATGCACGGTTCTAATATATCTTCCGCTTGTTAGCGACCGTGGCTAGCGTACTCGCGGCCCCACTTGGGACGCACACCGGGACGCCGGTAACATTGCTTACGATACATGGTAAGTCAATCCCTGGTTACGCGCATTAGACATGCCGCGTTTTCGCTTCACGGTGATTAACATAAGTTAAGGGTATTTTGCTCAACGTGCTATTTGGGATTTTTTCTCTCTTTGCAGTTTTTTGGGGATTAAATTTATGCGGTCTAGTCGACTATATGGAATTTCTAATACGGACACTGGTTTATTCATGAGGGATCTCATTCAGGTATTCGGTATACAAATTATTCTTATGGTTTTCTTTGACGGGTCTGGTGATTGTCTTAGTATTCTACAGGGTGTTGGTTGCTTTTCTCAATACGTGTGTTTATACTTTATTTAGCTGGACCCGGACCGCTGACGTCGTGACTCTATTGATTTTGAGGGAATCTTGTCATATCATGATGTTTCTACTTTTGAGGTAAATGCGAGCGTTACAGTTAGTCATTCTGACGAATCTCACGTTATTTATATATCATTGGACACTATGCATGACCTTTTGGGTGTTCATTATTTTTCTGCATGTTCTACCAGTAAGTTACATCGGGATCTTGCTTGAGATATTCTGTGTGCTCTACTACAGGCTTAACTTTCAGGACCACAATTTGCTGTGCACATTCTCTATTTGTTTTAAGATTTGGTCTCTTGTACGAGGGGTCTTTGGTGATCTATTTGACTCGTTTTGTAGCGCACTTTTGGAATTTTTCGGTTCTTTATTCTGGGGATGTTCGGGTGTTCCTGTTGCTTTCAGTTATTTCTCTTCTCGAGATTTTCTCCTTCTTCTCTGTTTCTGTGCAATAGTGGGTGTTTTCACCCATTTCAAACACCTGGAATTTTTGTTCTCTACTCAAATATTGTGTTTATGCAATTTACAGCCCTGAAGAAGTCGTTTGGGATTATGGTACGGTGACGAAACACGTGTTGGCTTGATTGCATTTCAAGACCTGTTTTGCGTCTCAAATCATTTTGTGAAGCTTCAGTGATCGGATACTTTGGTGATTTCATCTTCAGGAGAACTTTTCTCTATAATAAACTTCGAGAAACTCGATCTGTTATACATGGACTGACTGTATTACCTAATTGGAATTGTGAAATTATTTCACTACATTATCTGTTGTATATATATATATATATATATGCTTTTGCTGTAACTGTTTTTGAGTGCCTCACGCAGGTAATTTCAGTGTTTTGTTTACGTTTGTAAACGGTTTGAGGGATGGGTGTGGTCCCTTGTGAAGGCACCATTTAGTGACTCTGTGGCTGAACCTTTGCCCTTGAGCGCCCCTCTTTTCCCACTAACTGCACCCCCTCTCTTCGTCTTTGCCATGTAAAGAGTACGCTCGTTCGTGATAGGTGGTATCACTCCCCCTCAATCTGAAGTTTCTGAACCATGGTTTGTTGAGAAGTGCTGTCATAAAAGTAGCAGGTTAGGAAAGTATAAATAAATGTATAAAGAATGTGCTGAAATGCAAAGTCCAAAGCCATAGGCCAGTCCTCACAATCCAAGGGCCTAAAGGCACAGACCAGGGCCCCAGACTTAACTCCTGATTGCCAAGTAACCTCCACAGGTAGGGGCATCAAGGGGGCAGGCAGGCACCTCAGGGATGATGTGGGGCAGGTGAGGGAGCTGTGGGAGGAGGGGACCTTCTTGGGTGGGCTGACTTCTTCTTTGCATGGGGTATGGGAGACCTTAGTAAGTAAACTTCGTACTTGTAAAGCACACTCTGACCCTAAGGTATCAAGGCGCTGAACGCATACCGCTGTGGAACCCCTCCTGGCTTTTCCCTGTGAGGTGCCCACTCCTGGGCAACCCCCAAGGTGAAGCCAGGCATCCCAGCGCTGTTGGGGCTGTTGTGAAGATTAAGCAAGCTATTGCCCAGAGTTGCAGAGTGAGACCCATGAATCAGATTAGGCACCCAGACGAGAAATATCCTGTCCAGGGAAATTGAGCTCAAGAACCGCCGAGGCAGGAATTGAACTCTTGTCCCGGGCCAGATTTCTGCATCAGGGTCTGCCTCTCTAACCATTATGCCACACTTCTCCACACCATAGAGGTGAAGGGATGGCTTTGGGAAGGGAAACTGACCTTTTGGGGGTGGTACAGCAGGTTGGGAGAACAGAGGTAAGGTCAAGGGCACAAAAGGAAACTTTTTTTGACACACAGGCCGTTCATCAGAGGAGCGTGAGGATTTGGAGGTTGAGGGAGTGGTTGAATGACATATAGGTGAGGAAGGCTTGGGTGCATGTTTGTGGGAGGTGTGCTTGTGTGTGGTGGGTGTCTCTTGGGAGGGTGAATGAGGGTGTTTATGCGTTTTGGGCTGAGGTGGGATGGCGGTCCGGGGGATGCTGTGGTGTGTGGGTCGGTGTCTGTTGGGGTGGTGACTGAAGGTATGGTGGATGTGCTGCATGTAGGTGTGTCTGTGGTGTCTGCAGGTGTGGTGAATGGGGGGATGTCTGAAGATCTGCTGGGTTGGTGTCTGCAGGTATGATAGGTGTGGTGGCTGGATCAGTGACTGTTGATGCAGTGTCTGTAGGTGTGCCAAATGTTGTGTGTGTGATGCTGGGGGTAGGGTGGTGTCAGGGGAAGTCGTGACTGTTGCCGTGTCTGCAGGTGGATGTTGTTTGTTTGCGTGCCAGTGGTGTGTCTTGTGGTACTTATGTTTGTATGCGCTAGTCTTGTCTGCTGAGGTGGATGTATGCAAGTCTGTCTGTGTGCTTTGAGTGGGTCAGGGAAGGGGGGGATTTGGACTGGGAAGAGGAAGACATGTGGCTCTACTCTAATGATTTCATCCACCATGACTCTTAACTCATCATCTGTGAAACTGGAATGTTTTTGTGGTGACATGTGGTGGGAAAGAAGTGATGCAAATGAATAATTTGTAGGTGCTGTGTGATGTGGGGGTGATGGGGAGTTACTAGTGTGATAGGGTGAAAATCTGTGTGTTGGGGGTGTTGTGAGGATGTGTGATATGTGCTTTGTGAGAGATGGTGAGGTGCCTAATCTGCGGTGTGGTTTGCTCTGTAGTTGGTCTGCCTTCTGTGTTTGGCGTGGGAGATGCAAAGGATTGCATGTGTATAGGCGTGTGTTTTATTGTGTGGTTGGTAGGTGTATTGAGTGTGTGAATGGGTGTCAGCTGTGTTATTTTCAAATGCAGCCAATGTGGTGTAGCGTACTACTGTGGGGACCACCGACCACTGCGGTTCGCAATGTCATTGGAAGACCCCCATGGTAAAACCGTCATGGTGATTTTTGACTTGTTTAGTGGTTGGTTGACAGGTTGGCGGTGCCGGTGGTCAGACCACCTCCTCAGCACTCTTCCGAGTCCTGGCGGTGTTAGGATTTTGGCAGGCCTGACTGTGTAACTGGCAATACGGCGGGCCGTATGCCCGCCAACATCGTGGTCTTTTGCCAGCCGCCACTGCGGCGGTATGCCCGTCAGACCTCCAAACTCATAATGAGGCCCTAAGAAACAGTAGAGAAATTATTGGAATTTGGGGAGGGATGAGGGATATTGACTATCTTCACTTCAACCTAAGCAACGTTAGTGAAAGTATTGTACTTTGGACCGGTCAGATTTACTATCCCTACTTCAACTTAAGCAACAGTAGAGAAAGTACTTGACTTTGGAGGGCTTAGATGTACTATTTCCACTCCAACCTAAGCAACAGTAGGGATAGCGCTGGACTTTGGGGTGGTGAAATCTACTATTCCCACTCCAACCTAAGCTACAGTAGGAAAAGGGTAGGACTTTGGATGGGTCAGATTTAATAGTCCCACTCCAGACTAAGCATAGGTCGGGAACGTATTGGAAAGTATATAATCATTATTTTAAATTCTTTTTTAAAAATCATTACATTAAAATTTAATATGAAACAATCAACTAAAAAGTCATTAAATATTTTTTTAATCGATTTCTATAAAACAACCATATACTTAAAGAAAGTAAAAAAAATGTATTAAAAAATAAATAACAATACTAAAATAGTTATAGCAAAAACATTTCCCAGCCTACTCCTCTACAATCCCAATCCCAAAAACCTGCAAAAAATGTGAAATGATACTAAGACAAAAATAAATACATTACAACAAGTAAAAAAAAATAAAAAACAAAAACATACCACATTAAAATAAAGGAAAATCATTTGTTTGAACAATTAAATAATTTACATAATTAGTAACAATTACCCAATAAAAATAACAAATAAATTAACACTTTATAAAACAAATCATTAAATATTTTATCAAATAAATAATTTAGATAATTTATAATCTAACTAACCAATTGAAAAAATACAAATTTAAAAAAGTTAATAAAACAATGTAACGAATAATGTCCATGATTAATAATCTAATTTGCAAATTTAATTTAACAAATTGAAAATAGAATTTAAAAATGTATTTACTTAAATATCTTCACACCCACCTCCCTTATAAACCCAACAACCTGGCAATGAATAAAAAAAACTTAAAATAACCTCAAAGATACTCTTTACAGATGTTACCAAAACAATACAACTTTTAATATACAGACAACTAACAATAACATTTTAATAATAATATACAAATGATAACCTTTACAAAATAATTCAAAAAAGGTACTAAACACTTGAAATCACAAATGGCCTCATTACAAGCTTGGCGGTCCCAGATTGGGGGAAGGACACCACCAACATGGTGGGGGCACTCCCCCGCATTACAATGTTCCTGCCAGTCTGACAGGCGAAAACATTACAATAGAGAGTTTCCACCGGTCAGACTACGAGATAGCACTTGGCTCCATTAAAGGATCCAAGTGCTCTCTCGTTGCAAAGAGGGGGCTGACCAGCACCGTCAGAATGTGCACTGTCTGCTCACTGTCTGAGGTTGGTGGGTAGGGGGTCCCTGCATTGCACATGCCATGGCCAGTACAGGCCCCCTGTTATACCCTGCACATGTTCCCCACCAGTTTTCTTGGTAGGGAAACCGCCATGAAAAGACTGGTGGAGAACAAGGTTGTAATCAGCCAGACACTGCCCTGGCTGACTACAACCAAAACCGCCGTCAGCCTGTTGGGAACAACGTTCCTGGTGGGGATGGCAGTCCATTGGTGGGTCTGCCCTGCAGGGTCGTAATTGGGCAGTCAGAGTGTGTTTGGGGTTCTTGGACCACCACACTCATAATGAGGCCCAATATTTCTACCTGCAGTATTCTGTCCCACAAAATTCTACTCATCACAATAGTTGTGTCAGGTGAAATTTTTGGCACAATATATAATGCTGTGCAACCTTCCAAACTTGTTCAAGTGAGATTGGCTGAAATGTTAACCAGCTTTCCATGTCACAAGGAGGAATAGGGAAAGAACGTTGTACATTAAGAAAGAGTTCAAAGATCTGATCCCCATAGCGTATGGTGATCTTTGTGATGACAAGAGAGGCAAGAAAACTGCAGAACTGAAGTCCTCTGATTGTTTGGTAGTGCTAACAGGGCTTTGGAAGGAGTTACTCATGTTGGAGAGTTGTTGGGAGGAGTTTCCATGTTCCAAGAGATGAACGTCCAATTTAGTTTTAGCTAGAGCTTTCTAATATAAGTGCAGTGTATACTCATCGGACAACTTGTGCTCAAGGTAGCAGTTGTTTTCTTTTCAGAGGTTCAGTAAGCTGATTGTTTCAGTTTTTTTGTAATTTGATATGGCCAGGACTGTCAAGTTAAAGACTTCATTTGCAGTGTTGTTAAACTCCTCAAGAGAGATTCCCATTTCTGCTATTTTTCTCTTCCTTTTTTTTGTGCCACTATTTATGCTCTTGAGATTGCCTGCCCTCTCCGCCTTCAATGTTTCTCTGCCCCATAAAATTGCCCCTGAGTCTGTTCTTTAAAAATAGAATATTTTTCTGTCTCCTCAGGTTTTAGCCACTCAGAATCCAAGCTTATCCATCCACCTCATGGCTAGTTATTTTATTGTTGCCTGAAATCACCCAAATTAAGCTACGTTAGTGTGTGACATCTCACGTCTTACCCTTGTGGAATTCCTTAGGTAATTCTTGGTCCGAACCCTGTTCACCTATTTCATGCAAGTAACTTAAAAATACAGTTCCTTGAAGTTGATAGCTACGTCTGGGGCTATCACTGCGTCATGAACAACAAATCCAACAGTTCAAGCCGGCTGCGGCGTTGCAGGCCAGCTACGGTGTCAGGGGAGACCTGCAAACAGTACCTTGGGAATGCAGGGCGTCATGATCCTTGCAATGAGATCCGGAGTGCGGTGTCACTGGTGTCGCAGGCGTCGGTTCCGTAGGTCGATGCGGGGGTCATCGGGTCCTTGAAGTCACATGCGTTGGAGATCGAACTCCGGGCTGATGATGAAGTCAAGAGTGCTGGCATGGATGGCGCCTGGGCTGCGGTGCGAAGCTGGATGATGTGACATGTGATGCCCACAGGTCACGGTGTAGGCAGCAGCTCAGTAATGGGGTCCTGCGGTGTCGGTGAGACCAGAGCTGTGGTGTGAAGCTGGGCGGTGCGACGTGCAGTGTCTCCAGATCACAGTACAGTCAGCATCATTGCTGAAGTGCTGTCATTGGTAGGCCCAAGGCGGTGGTGCAGCGTGGGGCAGGCTCGTGCAGCACCCACGGGTGGCAGTGTAGACAGGGGCATCTGTTGACGACACTGGAGTCAATGGTGTTGGTGGACCGGGGCTGAGGTGCGGAACGGGATGGTGGTCATGTGCCTCACAAGCGGTGTCCTCGGGCCATGATGCAGGCAGTGGGTCATTGTCAGCATGTAGTGTTGTCGTCGGGGATGCCAAGGCTGCGGTGTGAGCAAGGTGATGCAGTGTATGGGTCACACAGGTCACGTTACAAGCAGCAGCTTGGTGATGGCGTCAGGTGGTGATGTTGGTGAGACCAGGGTTGCACTGCAACGTGGGGTACGGCTCTGTGTGGCATCATCAGGTCACGGTGCAGTCAGCGGCGGCGTTGATGGTGTCGCAGTGGTTTTTCTTCTGTTGCAGCACAAAACACACAGTTCCCAGTGCTGTAGGCAGATGATGCTGAAGTCTTTGATATACCTGAGACTTCCAATTGGAGACAAGCTCTACTATAAGTTCTTGGAGAAACTTCAAAAGCAGGATACACAGCGCAGTCCAGTCTTTGCCCTGTTTAAGGCAGAAGCAGCAACTGCAGGCCAACCCAGCAAATCACACACAACAAAGGGGCAGTACTCCTCCTCCAGCTCTTCAGCTCTTCTTCTTAGAAGAGGTTCCTCTTGATCCAGAAGTGTTATAAAAGTCTGGGGGTTTGGGCCCACTACTTAAACCCATTTCTGCCTTTGAAGTAGGCAAACTTTAAAGGAAAGTCTCTGTTGTTGACAAGATCCTGCCTTGCCCAGGCCAGGCCCCAGACACACTCCAGGGGGCCGGAGACTGCATTGTGTGAGGACAGACACAGCCCTTTCAGGTGTAAATGGCAGCTCCTCCCTCCCCATTCTAGCCCAGGAGACTCATCAGGATATGCAGGCTTCACCCCTGCTCCCTTTGTGTCACTGTCTAGAAGGAATTCACAACAGCCCAACTGTCAGTCTGACCCGGACATGGAATACAGAAGCATAATATATAAAACAAATCATTAAATATTTTATCAAATAAATAATTTAGATAATTTATAATCTAACTAACCAATTGAAAAAATACAAATTTAAAAAAGTTAATAAAACAATGTAACGAATAATGTCCATGATTAATAATCTAATTTGCAAATTTAATTTAACAAATTGAAAATAGAATTTAAAAATGTATTTACTTAAATATCTTCACACCCACCTCCCTTATAAACCCAACAACCTGGCAATGAATAAAAAAAACTTAAAATAACCTCAAAGATACTCTTTACAGATGTTACCAAAACAATACAACTTTTAATATACAGACAACTAACAATAACATTTTAATAATAATATACAAATGATAACCTTTACAAAATAATTCAAAAAAGGTACTAAACACTTGAAATCACAAATGGCCTCATTACAAGCTAGGCGGTCCCAGATTGGGGGAAGGACACCACCAACATGGTGGGGGCACTCCCCCGCATTACAATGTTCCTGCCAGTCTGACAGGCGAAAACATTACAATAGAGAGTTTCCACCGGTCAGACTACGAGATAGCACTTGGCTCCATTAAAGGATCCAAGTGCTCTCTCGTTGCAAAGAGGGGGCTGACCAGCACCGTCAGAATGTGCACTGTCTGCTCACTGTCTGAGGTTGGTGGGTAGGGGGTCCCTGCATTGCACATGCCATGGCCAGTACAGGCCCCCTGTTATACCCTGCACATGTTCCCCACCAGTTTTCTTGGTAGGGAAACCGCCATGAAAAGACTGGTGGAGAACAAGGTTGTAATCAGCCAGACACTGCCCTGGCTGACTACAACCAAAACCGCCGTCAGCCTGTTGGGAACAACGTTCCTGGTGGGGATGGCAGTCCATTGGTGGGTCTGCCCTGCAGGGTCGTAATTGGGCAGTCAGAGTGTGTTTGGGGTTCTTGGACCACCACCATAATGAGGCCCAATATTTCTACCTGCAGTATTCTGTCCCACAAAATTCTACTCATCACAATAGTTGTGTCAGGTGAAATTTTTGGCACAATATATAATGCTGTGCAACCTTCCAAACTTGTTCAAGTGAGATTGGCTGAAATGTTAACCAGCTTTCCATGTCACAAGGAGGAATAGGGAAAGAACGTTGTACATTAAGAAAGAGTTCAAAGATCTGATCCCCATAGCGTATGGTGATCTTTGTGATGACAAGAGAGGCAAGAAAACTGCAGAACTGAAGTCCTCTGATTGTTTGGTAGTGCTAACAGGGCTTTGGAAGGAGTTACTCATGTTGGAGAGTTGTTGGGAGGAGTTTCCATGTTCCAAGAGATGAACGTCCAATTTAGTTTTAGCTAGAGCTTTCCAATATAAGTGCAGTGTATACTCATCGGACAACTTGTGCTCAAGGTAGCAGTTGTTTTCTTTTCAGAGGTTCAGTAAGCTGATTGTTTCAGTTTTTTTGTAATTTGATATGGCCAGGACTGTCAAGTTAAAGACTTCATTTGCAGTGTTGTTAAACTCCTCAAGAGAGATTCCCATTTCTGCTATTTTTCTCTTCCTTTTTTTTGTGCCACTATTTATGCTCTTGAGATTGCCTGCCCTCTCTGCCTTCAATGTTTCTCTGCCCCATAAAATTGCCCCTGAGTCTGTTCTTTAAAAATAGAATATTTTTCTGTCTCCTCAGGTTTTAGCCACTCAGAATCCAAGCTTATCCATCCACCTCATGGCTAGTTATTTTATTGTTGCCTGAAATCACCCAAATTAAGCTACGTTAGTGTGTGACATCTCACGTCTTACCCTTGTGGAATTCCTTAGGTAATTCTTGGTCCGAACCCTGTTCACCTATTTCATGCAAGTAACTTAAAAATACAGTTCCTTGAAGTTGATAGCTACGTCTGGGGCTATCACTGCGTCATGAACAACAAATCCAACAGTTCAAGCCGGCTGCGGAGTTGCAGGCCAGCTACGGTGTCAGGGGAGACCTGCAAACAGTACCTTGGGAATGCAGGGCGTCATGATCCTTGCAATGAGATCCGGAGTGCGGTGTCACTGGTGTCGCAGGCGTCGGTTCCGTAGGTCGATGCGGGGGTCATCGGGTCCTTGAAGTCACATGCGTTGGAGATCGAACTCCGGGCTGATGATGAAGTCAAGAGTGCTGGCATGGATGGCGCCTGGGCTGCGGTGCGAAGCTGGATGATGTGACATGTGATGCCCACAGGTCACGGTGTAGGCAGCAGCTCAGTAATGGTGTCCTGCGGTGTCGGTGAGACCAGAGCTGTGGTGTGAAGCTGGGCGGTGCGACGTGCAGTGTCTCCAGATCACAGTACAGTCAGCATCATTGCTGAAGTGCTGTCATTGGTAGGCCCAAGGCGGTGGTGCAGCGTGGGGCAGGCTCGTGCAGCACCCACGGGTGGCAGTGTAGACAGGGGCATCTGTTGACGACACTGGAGTCAATGGTGTTGGTGGACCGGGGCTGAGGTGCGGAACGGGATGGTGGTCATGTGCCTCACAAGCGGTGTCCTCGGGCCATGATGCAGGCAGTGGGTCATTGTCAGCATGTAGTGTTGTCGTCGGGGATGCCAAGGCTGCGGTGTGAGCAAGGTGATGCAGTGTATGGGTCACACAGGTCACGTTACAAGCAGCAGCTTGGTGATGGCGTCAGGTGGTGATGTTGGTGAGACCAGGGTTGCACTGCAACGTGGGGTACGGCTCTGTGTGGCATCATCAGGTCACGGTGCAGTCAGCGGCGGCGTTGATGGTGTCGCAGTGGTTTTTCTTCTGTTGCAGCACAAAACACACAGTTCCCAGTGCTGTAGGCAGATGATGCTGAAGTCTTTGATATACCTGAGACTTCCAATTGGAGACAAGCTCTACTATAAGTTCTTGGAGAAACTTCAAAAGCAGGATACACAGCGCAGTCCAGTCTTTGCCCTGTTTAAGGCAGAAGCAGCAACTGCAGGCCAACCCAGCAAATCACACACAACAAAGGGGCAGTACTCCTCCTCCAGCTCTTCAGCTCTTCTTCTTAGAAGAGGTTCCTCTTGATCCAGAAGTGTTATAAAAGTCTGGGGGTTTGGGCCCACTACTTAAACCCATTTCTGCCTTTGAAGTAGGCAAACTTTAAAGGAAAGTCTCTGTTGTTGACAAGATCCTGCCTTGCCCAGGCCAGGCCCCAGACACACTCCAGGGGGCCGGAGACTGCATTGTGTGAGGACAGACACAGCCCTTTCAGGTGTAAATGGCAGCTCCTCCCTCCCCATTCTAGCCCAGGAGACTCATCAGGATATGCAGGCTTCACCCCTGCTCCCTTTGTGTCACTGTCTAGAAGGAATTCACAACAGCCCAACTGTCAGTCTGACCCGGACATGGAATACAGAAGCAGGCAGAGGCACAGAATGGTTAAGCAAAAAAATGCCCACTTTCTGAATGTGGCATTTTCAAACTGAAAATCGAAAAAACAACTTTACCAAAAGGTGTATTTTAAAATTGTGAGTTCAGAGACCCCAAACTCCAAATCTCTATCTGCTCCCAATGGGAAACTATACTTAAAAGATATTAAAGGCAGTCCCCTTGTTAACCTATGAGGGAGCTAGGCCTTGCAGCAGTGAAACCTGAATTTGGCAGTGTTTCACTGTCAGGACATGTAAAACACATCAGTACGTGTCCTACCTTTAACATAGACTGAACCCTGCTACTTAGGGCCTACCTTAGGGGTCCCTTACATGTACAAAAAGTGTGTACATTTGCCAGGTCGAATTGGCAGTTTAAAACTGCACACACAAACACTGCATTAGCAGGTCTGAGACATGTTCATAGGGCTGCTCGTGTGGGTGGCACAATCAGTTCTGCAACTAGTAGCCCACTAGTAGCATTTGATTTACAGGCCCTGGGCACCTCTGGTGCACTTTACTAGGGGCTTACCAGTAAATAAAATATGTCAATCATGGATAAACCAATCACCAATACAATTTACAGTGGGAGGACTTGCACCTTAGCACTGATCTGCAGAGGTAAAGTTCGCAGAGACAATAAACCAGCAAAGACAAATGAGAAAAAATAGGAGGAAGAAGGTAAAAAGTTTTAACCCTGCAAAAAGTGCCATCTCCAACAGTAAGTATAGACATTTGCATTTTCATAGTATATATGTAAGCATTAAAGCACAGATGCAGGTGAATTCTGGGGACATATTACACCCCACTAATTCTAAGATCACCCTCACTAGTGGTGAGTAGAAGTGGCAAAGACAGCATTATGTATACATAGGTGGCAGCAACAGAGATTTATAATTTTGCCTACATTTCACTGTCATGTCCTGCCTGAAAGTCTTTGCATATTATATTTAAAAATGTGACCCGGGCCGCATAAATAAATTTGGGAATCTGGCATGTTTGTCGAGTATGACATTTTTGCGACTCACGGTTCCATAGGCACTCCATAATGATTATACAGGTAGGTAGTTCCATGGCATAAATAGTGCTCTGGTATACACACAGATAGGCCCCTAGGCACCCACAACACAATATGAAGGAAGCAGGAGTCTCCTCACACGATGCAGGCATAGGAGCCCACTTCTATGGAGCGATGGAGCACAGGAACAAACAATATTTGCAGGCTAGTGAGTTCACTTTTGTAGGGTCAAGGTCCGATGACTGCTCCTCTTGAAGAAAGGCCTGTATTAGGATTCCCAACCCCTAAAATATGTGATCAGTGTGTAGGTGTGTGATAACACGGAATGGGTGGTACTGTTGTAGGAGGAGCTGCTATTGCAGGAAAATAAGGCACTGGGAAAGGTGATTGGGAAGAAAATAGGCAGTTTCTGCAGATGGGACAGGAAGCACATGGTACAGTGTATGAGCGGAAGAGGCAGGGAGCAGGTGGGGTGTGTGTCGGCTGTGAAAGCAGGGGCAGTGTGTTACTGAACGAGCAGGTTAGATAGTTTGTAAGCAAAAGGGTCAGTATGTTAGAAGTGATAGGGAACAAAGGTGTCAATGCGTGCGCGGACAGAGGGGCATGGGTCAGAGAGCAGTGCATGAGCAGAAGGGGAGCAGAGGTAGGTAGAGATTGGCCGGAGATGGCAATGTGTGAGTAAAAATGGCAGGGAGCAAAATGGCGGCAGTGTGTGAGCAAGGAGGGTCGAGGTGCATGGATGTTGAGTGAAAGGGGAATTTTGTTACCAGCAGGGGCATGGGGATGAGGGAAAACCACAGGGGGGGTTGTGTGAGCATAGGAGATATTGATTGAGCACAGGCAGATGAAAGGGCACTGCGCGAACTGAAGGAGTCGGGAGCAGAAGGGCAGTGCGTGAAGAAATGTAAGGGAGTAGAGGGGTAGTGTATGAGGAAGGGGACACTATTTGACCAGAAGAGGCGAGGAAAAGAGGGCAGAGAGTCAGCAGCAGTGGCAGGGGGCAAAGGGCATGGGTGAGCAAAAAGGGCAGAGTGTGAATAGAAGGGGCAGGGAGTAGATGGGGCAGTATGTGAGTGGTGGAGCCTATGACGAGAAGTGGCGTGAAGTAGATGGGGGAAGTTCCGAGCAAAGGGGACAGTGTCAGCGGAAGGTTCACTGAGATGGTGGGTAGTGTGTGATAAAAGACGACTGAGTGGGGAGAGTGGACGTCAGATGAGTGGTGTGTGAACAGAATGTGCAGGGAACAGAAGGGGAGTGTGTGAGCAAAGGGAACGTGGAGAGAACAGGGCAAGGGGTAGAGCGTGCCGTGCGTCAGCAGATGGAGGAAGCGTGTTTGCAGAAGGAACATGTAGCATGGAGAGCAGTTTGTGAGAAAAGGGGGGCAGTGTGAAGAGAGTGAGTAAAAGCCAGAGGAGTAGTCAGTGGGGTGGTCCTGTAGAAAGGACAAATTTGCAACAATTAAGAATATGAGGTACAGGGTATTGCCTAGAGGTAGGGTTTGTTCGCTCATGTGCTCCTTGATTGTCCAGGGTGTGGAGGCACTTTTAGAAGTACTTTTTCATTTTGTCAGTGCGTGAGACTTTCTGGAAGTTGAAGTCTCTGAGGAACATGGGGTGGATGTTTTGAATGGAGGCGGAGGTGATGAGGTCTGAGAGCTCTTTGGCAAAGTCCTTAATAATGTCAGGTGAGTCTACAGATCAGGATGAATATTGCAGGCTTTGATGCAGAGACAGACAAATGGAAGGTGTGAAATTTAAATCATTTGAGTGTTCCTGATTCGCTAAGGTTGCAGGACCAGGTGACTTTGAGAATGATGGCAACACTCTTACTTGTATTATATGTGTGATCAGTGCATTAGATGCTATGGCCTGTGTGGATGAGGATGCTTAAGGCATATGTGGATGTGATGTATGTGACACATTTGTGTTATAAGTGTGCATTTAGGCTGTATTACATGATGTCTGTAGTGTTATTTAGTGGCAAATTGCGAATGTGGCTTGATAAGCATGAAAGCTAGTAATTTTGTGCTGGTTAGGTATGTATGCTTGTGAGAGAGATTTGAAAATGTTTCTGGAAATTTGCCAGGAGAGGGGTTTTTGAGAGAATGAATAGTCTTGTCTGAGTGTTGGGATGAGTGCTTGATTTTTTAGGCACATGGTGAAGGTACGTTATCTGGAGGTAGGGGTTCTTGACCTTTCCTGGTTCCAACAGCCCCAGACAAGGGGCACCCTTACCTCAAACACCCCTTGATGAGGGTGTGTGGGGAAGACACACCCTGGGAATGTAAATTTTTCTAAAGATGCAGTGATCTGACTGGTGGGTGGAGCTAACTTTGGTGTAAGACTGGTGCAAGACTGGGAGCGATAGCAACTGGGGTGCGTCTGCTCTTATCAATTGTTGATTTACCCAAAGTGCACTGGGTGGGAAGGCAGGAACAGGAGTGAGAAACCTGATTAGCTGATGGAGACTGGTCATGTTGTCAGTCTGTCTGATGTGGCTTTGGGAGTACTTATGCCTCCTAGGAGTCATTGATTGGTCCTACTTGAACTGTTTTGGAAGGCAGGTGTTGGAAAGTGGGTTATTAGTAAGGATTAGTAGGTACCTTCATGTAGTAAAAAGGCCACAATCACACATAAGGCCCAGTCAGGGTCTCAATAAATTAATCCTTGCTCAACCCTTGGTAGCTTGGCTCTCAAGTAATCAAGCTTAACGTAGGAGACTGGTGTGTAAAGCATTTAATATCAACAAAACAGTAAATAAGTAAAACACAACACACAATAAAAATTCCAGTTTATAAAAAAAGGGAATATTTTTATTTTTAAACTGACACCAAATCAACAAAAAACCAGTGCAAGGAACCAGAGATATGAATTTTTAAAGACTAAGGCCCTCATTACAACTTCGGTGGTCTTTTAAAAAGACCGCTGAAGCTGCGGGCGCCACTATACTGCCAGTGCTGGTGGCATATCTGGTTCCCTATTATGACTTTTCCGCTTGCCCAGCGGAAAAGTCACATCAACATTGCAGCCGGCTCATAATAGAGCCGGCGGCAATGTTGATGTGCAGCGGGTGCAGCAGCACCCATCGTGCATTTCACTGCCCGAACATTGGGCAGTGAAATGCGCGATAGGGCTGTGCCTGGGGGCCCCTGCACTGCCCATGCCAAGTGCAGGGGCACGCAGGGGCACCCGAATCCCCCTTACCGCCAGCCTCTCCATGGTGGTGTTTACCGCCGTTGACAGACTGGCGGTTGGGGACTCATAATCCCCAGGACAGCGGTGCTTGCACCGCTCTCTGGTATGTTGGAGTGGCCGGCGGTATGACCGTGGCTAATGCGCCACAGTCATAATAGCTGACGGAACACCGCCAGCCTGTTGGTGGTGGTACCGCCAGCTTACAGCCGGCTACCAGGGTTGTAATGAGGCCCAAAGTGTAAATATGTGCTTTCTAGTACTTAAAAGCAAAAAGCACCAACTGCTTCTATCTGGACCTGCCTGACTGGGACAGAGTCAAAGTTTGAGGCTGACTGCGATGGAGCCCAAGTTGGTTACAATGAGTGGTAGGCCTCATTAAAAATTTACCTTCAGACTGAGCTTTTTCTCTTGTCATCAAGGGGGTCTCGGGCTGGCTTGCAATGCAACGGCACCAGCTTGGCTCAGCACGATGTCCCGGTCAACTCCTGGAGGTCTCGTAGATGGAAAAAAAGCTCTGGAGCTTCAGCGGGACAAATCTGAAATTGAGGCTGGGTCAAAGTTCGACATCAGCAGCTTGATTCTCATCGATGGGTAGTCACCTTATGGAACTTTTTTCCAAAGTTGCTCCAAACTTCTTGATCTTCTTCCAGAAGGACCTTTTTGGGTCTTTTAGTGTCCACAAACGTGGTCCAAAGTTCCAGAAGGAGTTGGGACTACAATTCCCACAAAGCACCTGGCCAAATCCTTAAAGGTCCACTGGACGCTGGTCAGCTGGGTTCTTCTTGCAGGACTTGATGCCGGGACTCTTGGTAGCTCCTTTGTAGCTGTTGCTTACAAGGAGTCTACTATTGAATCTTTAGAAGCAAGGCGAATACCTTTTTGTGGTGATGCCCAGATTGTGCATCAGGTGCAGTCCTTGTGGGTGCAGATCAGAGGTCCAGCAGGACAGGCCTTCTTCTGATTTCTTTCAGCAGGGATCTGAGCTCCATTGCAGCTCTTCCATATTTATTCACGCTTCTGGGGTGGCAATCAGTGGGGCAACCCTGACCAATGGGGTGCAGGGTGCCACTTTCAACGATGACCACTTCCTGCGAAGTGTGGCACATTTCAATACCAAAAAACACTGGTTCTCAAAAATTCAAGATGGAGATAACCTTTCCTGTAGGGTCCAGTCTGACTAAGGCCACCCACTGGTGTGGCTAACTTTCCCTAACATTCCCATTTCAGCCCCTCTGGTAATTCAATTACAGGGGCTCCTATCTGGCTGGGGGCGCAGGAAATGGGGAGGTCTGGTTTCTGCTCCAACTGCCTTTCCATTGTTGTGAAGACTAGTTGGCCACCCATTCCCCTTTCTGCTCTGTCATCTGCTGTTCCAGTTCTCCACCCACCAAATTCTTCTTTTGTCTCAACTCAGGCCCCTTCACACCTCAATAAGGCAGCTTGGTTCAGCCTGCCAGAGGCTGACCAATCAGGAAAGGTTACTAATGGGCTGCTTTTATGTAACTTTAAGAAAGAGTTCTAAAACTTGTTTCCTTTAGTAGTTATAATAAATCTAACATTGGTGAGTTGTTGGGTTTATTCCAACTATGAATTTGATACATTGAATGACATTTTTATGGTTAAAATATTTTTATTAGAAGTATGATAGAAATGAACCATATTGATCACGTACATCAATATAATTAAAGCATTCCAACCTAAAAAGAGATCTAATAATTGGACTACACTCCCTCCCTCCGTCTCCGACCACCCCAGGGACACGCTTGAATGACATTTTTAGCTCACTACTATCAAAATAAAGACCTTATCATTTTAAAATGTAGCCTTGCCATGTTAGCCTATGGAGCTAAGGCACTCCAATGGGGAAAAAAATACTGTTTTTCCCTCACCAACGCCTATAAAACAGTTTTATCATGTCCCTGCTTATAATTACACTACACCCTACCCTTGGGGCACCTAGGGCAGACCTTAGAGGTGACTTATATGTAAAAATAAGGTAGTTTAGAACTTTTGAAATACTTTTAATTCCAAAGTCGAGTTTGTGCATAATTTTATTTTAAAAACAGCCAGCAAGGATGCCTTTAAAATGACATGAGGCACCACAACAGTGCAGTTAAGTGCCTTAACTCTACTGGGGTCCCTAAACCTACATGCCCTACCATATACTAGGGACTTACAGGTAGGTTGTCAGTACCAATTGTAATTATACCTAATTACCATGTACCTTTGTATTCAGACCACAGGCCCTGGGCCTGGTTAGAATGGTCCAGGGAACAATCAGAGTCAGAAAACACCAGTATCGGTCAACAATGGGGGGAAAAAGTGAGGGGACATCTGCAAAAAAAAAAGTTTTCTCACAGCAGGTAAGGGAGGAAGTGAGTTGAATGGCTGGAGAAGGTTGTTGTCTGAATAGCTGCAGTAAATTCTTTAGTGCCCCTGTGAGTATGAGGACTTATAAGCATGTGACACTAAAACTTCTGCTGACATCCTGGATGTGTGAGTGACATACTTGAACATGTCAGGTGCTTTGGTGATTTTTAGTGGGGGACCCCTTAAGTGTACCTTGCAGGGATACCTGAGTTTCATTCCGCCTCTGACTGCAGCACGTCCCACTTGTAATTCTTTCACATATATAATAAAAAATGGGATCATCTAATCCCGTCCCCACCAACATTTTTGTGAACCTGCCTCCCAGGGGACGCAGGTACTGTGGCCTACTGAAGACAATAGGTCTTGGGCAAGGCAAGCGGCAAACTCTCGAAGGCGGAGTTTATAAGTCTCACACTCAGGATTTCCAACAATCATGAGATATTTCTTTCTTTAGGGGTATTCTAAAGCTCTAAGGCACCAATCTGTCGTCACTATAGGCAATGGCGGCCCATCCTTTAGGGTGGAGGGGCCGCACCACCCCCACCTTTTGCCCCTCATGAAGAGTGTCTGTCAGGCTGAACAAAGGCTAGCCTGACAGACACTTTTCATTTTCACCTCAGACAGCCAGGAGTGAGCCATGCGCGATTTGCTCAGACTCCTGGCTGCCTGAGCTGAAATTTGCTGGGCTGAAGAGGTCACAGTTCCTATGGGCGTGACCTTCTCGGCTGAGCAAAGGTGCTTCGAGGCCCTCCCCTGGGTGACGAGGGAAGCGTCACCCCTTGACTCTGACCTGGGCGCTTCAGGTTTCAGCCCTGAAGCGCCCAGGACGAGTGTCAATCGGTGACACCTCGTCACAGAGTGGGGTGGGGTCAGCAGTCTCACTGACCCTATCCCACTCTGTGACGAGGCCGGGACTGCTGTCTTCCCGCAGCAGTCCCAACCCTCCTGGGACCTGGAGGCTGAAGGTAAGTGTGTGTGTGTGTGTGTGATGTTTTAAATTGAATGTTTGGTGCGCGCGTGCATGTTTGAATGTTATGAGTGTTCTTAATGGGTGTGTGTGCGTGCATGCGTGTGTGTGTGAAAGAATGAGTGTGTGTGATCTTTTAAAATGAATTTTTGGTGCATAAGTGCATGTTTGAATGTTATGAGTGTTAGTGGATGTGCGTGCGTGCGTGTGTGAAAGAATGAGTATGTGTGATGTTTTAAAATGAATGTTTGGTGCGTGCGTGCATGTTTGAATGGTATGAGCGTTGTTAATGGATGTGTGTGCGTGCGTGTGTGTGTGAAAGAATGAGTGTGTGTGATCTTTTAAAATGAATGTTTGGTGCATGAGTGCGTGTTTGAATGTTATGAGTGTTAATGGATGTGCGTGCGTGTGTGAAAGAATGAGTATGTGTGATGTTTTAAAATGAATGTTTGGTGCGTGCGTGCATGTTTGAATGGTATGAGCGTTGTTAATGGATGTGCGTGCGTGCGGCATGTTTGAATGGTATGAGCGTTGTTAATGGATGTGCGTGCGTGCGTGCGTATCTGTGTGTGAAAGAATGAGTGTGTCTGTGTGCTTCCCGCCCGCCCCCTCCCTCCTAAAGCTGGCAGCCGCCACTGACGATAGGCCACTCTGGAAGTGAAAAGATGCAAAATCCAGAAAACAGAAGAGATTCACGGATAGCCCTGCAAGCTGTTCAACCCAATCTACTTATCCTATGCAATACTCATACATCACAATCCAGATCAGAGTCCACAGTCAAGATCACAATCCATACCAACCCAATGTCCATTCCTATTCAAGATTTAACTATCACGGCCCCTGTTGCCATCAGCAATTATTATTGCCACTTGCTTTGAAGGGGTGACGTAAATTCATTAGAACTCCACTCATGCTTGACACAAATGCTTTAGGACTCCACTCGTATTCGGCATGAGCGTGGCCGTGGAAGGCTATTGCCCACTGACAAAGTTGTGTTGCCAAAGCGGCAACCACTCTCATTCCTCCCTTCGTGACTCCCCGCCCCGTTTGCGCAAATTCCAATGCGTGGGAATAGGCGCATTATTCTGTATTCATGTCGAATGTTCTTAATTCTACCTGACCTTTTGTGAGCATGCATTCAGGGCAGTACTTCAGAATCTATTCAGGGCAGCTATCAATTTTATTATCATGTCGCCCGTCGATGTCGGACTTATAAAAACTAAGTGGAAATTCCTGCAGTCAATTTTAATTTTCAGAAAAATTGATATGGTTGCCATTTTAGTACTTCTTGTTGCTCTCTACCCCCGAAGGGTCGGCTGTTTTTATTTGCGCGCCTGTATATGGGTGGGGACCAGACAATATGGTCGTGTTGGCTCTCTTAAATGAGGTATGCATTCTGTATGTGCGGACTCTGCGGAGGACCGTGATCGGTGGACTGCTGTAGTTGATGGAGAATGATGCAAAGCTTCATGGAAATTGTGTCTTGTCGATGTCTTACTAGCGCCACCTGCTGGGCACCACCGGCTTGCTTTATTTTGCTACGACAATTGCTCATATTGATGTATCCGTCAGGCCCTGAGACTGGTCAACTCTGTCGCCACTAAGCAGGCAGGTACTGAGCCGCACAGGCAGGAAGTCTGAACGGGGATGTAAACCCAAACACAGACCAAAAGTCTTCTGAATAACTCTTTGCAAACCGACAGCTTACCGGTAGGGTGACCACCGGGCAAGAAGGCAAAATCTGGACAATAACAGTAAAAATTCAGGACAAAGGGTTAAAATTCACAACAAAAAATCATGACAGAGGTCATTTTTACAGACAATTATTGACACATCTGCACTGATATAAAATAGACAGCTGGCTGAAGTACCAGCTAGGACAGGCTTATGTTCTTTAGTTTATATGACACAGTTGTGTATGGAGCAAACATCCACACATAGTAAGTAGGACGTAATGGAAGATAACAACTAGGAAATATATACACTTCAAGCAGAAGTTGACAGTCAACATAAGGGGCACTTTTCTCAATTCTACCTCGTACCGTGTGTGACAGCATCAGAAGCAATGCTGTGTTGCTGAAGGTAAACTTAGCGTTCACAGGCAGTAGTGTTAGTAGAGAGTGTGAAACACTGAGAAAAATGATGGCGAGAAAGGAGGAAAGAGGGATGTATACAGAGCGAAAGAGACTGAAGTTTGGAAGAGTGAGAGTGAGCAGTGAGAGAAGAGGAAAGCAAGCAAGGATCTACCAGCTGAGAGAGAAAAAGAGCGGCTAGAGAAAAGAGGATCACAGAAGAAAATGGGACAGAGGAGCTGCAAAAACGGACAGAAAGATTCTGAGGGTGATGGAGAAGGCTGAAAAGAGGCAAAAGGTAAGGGGATCATATAAAATGTGAGGTAGAGGGAACCGCAAGAAAGCGGGTGGCGGAGGGAGAGAGGCAGAGGTAAATAGCGAGGTAGAAGAGAGGAGGTAACAAGGAGAGAAAAGGGAACTAAGAGAGGAAGCGATAGTGAACAGAGAGATGATGTGATGGTTCACTTTATAACTTGCATGTCAGAGCTTTCAATCTCAATTCCAATGCACCATATCTTCAAAAACCTGGCACTGTTCTGCTCTTTCCTTTCAGGCAATGCAGCGCAGCTACTCCACTTACAGCGCTTTGATGCATCAAATATTAGTAAATATTTCCCTTGATGATTTGGCACAGATTTCTATACATAGGGCCTGATTTAGAGTTTGGCGGATGGGGTTACTCTGTCACAAACGTGACAGATATCTCGTCTGCTGCATTACAATCCCATTATATCCTATGGGAATTGTAATACAGCAGACAGGATATCAGTCACATTTGTGATAGAGTAATCCGCCCACCATACTCTAAATCAGGCCCAAAGATTGAGGGGCTGACTGCGAGTTTGGTGATTGGAAAAACCAACCGCCAAACTCCAAATAAGGAGACCGCCACGGTGCTGGCGGACTCCCCACCGGCCCCGTTACGAGTTTCCCACAGGGCTGACCAGTGGAAACCAAGGTTTCCGCCACCAGCCCAGTGGAAAATGTGCCATTGGACTCGGCCCCATATGGAGCCGAGTCCAATGCCGTTGCATAGCGGGCCTCCCTAGCACCCTCCGATTGGGCACTGTCTGCACAGAAGCCCTTGGCTCGTCTCTCGATTTGCCCGTCCAGTTAATTTGTTGGCTCACCCACCTTTAGGCGTAGCTATCATTCCTGCAGCCTGTGCAGTGCCCCAGGCCCTGAAGCAAAAGCAGGTAAAAGGCTGATTGCTTGTCAGACTGGTGGGGAGACAGCCTATGAACTGTGAAAGAAGAGTACAATTAGAAACAATTAAAATAAAATTAGCATTACAGCTTTGGTTATGACCCAGCAACTCTCCATCAGAAGACTCAAGCATGGAGGCAATGCTGCTGGGATTTCACAGACTGAGACTCTAGAACATTTTTAGCTACCACTCTGATCTCAATCCAGTTATGTTCAGGCCAGAAAGTTCTTGAATACTGAAATATAAAGATCAGATTTCAACTAGGTATCTACCTCATCAAGGGGCATGATCAATGAATGCCACAACTAGGACCCATTCTGAGAGCCAGGTGGACTTCAATCCCTTAGAACACCTTCCTCTTTTCACCCTGTACCTTTCTCCCCAAACTCATAAATAAATACATAATAAATAGTGTTCTCCTTACAGTTAAGCAATGAGTGCTTTGATAAGATAGGTAAATGTTGAATTGGTTAAAGAGCTCCTGCATTTGGTTGGTGCACTTCATGATGTATGAATATTGTCATGTAGTGGTGGACTTACAACAAGAGCTCACAAAATGAGACTTTTTGGGAGGAAACACCTGAATAAGACACAGTGGCCTAGATTACAAGTGCCTAAGTTGAAATGTATTACTTATTGCACCTTTTACATACAAATACTTTGGGGTTTGGAATTTAACAGGTGCGATAAATAGCACCTATTATAATTTATCTCCACTGTACCCTGCACCAAAATGTGTATACTGTGATATTTACCATTTTTTTCACATGGTAAGTATCAGCAACTATGACAAGATATTTACCTGGAAAAAAGTCAAAGCATTCCCAAAACTCTGACCCCTCAGCTTTTCTTATAATTTCAACTACTGTGCGAAGTTGGGTCTGTATTGGTACTACAACTTTGCATGTCACTCATAACCAATGCCAGAGTTAAAGAATGGTAAATTTAAGTACCAGCTCTCCATAGGAGCATAAAGGCCGTTGTAACATTTAGTAGAAAAGAGTAGGGCCACTGGAATTATGCTATTCTGCGGCTACGGAGTTTTTTCCCCATAATTATGGATTTGCCGGATTTGTCACATAATCCATCATCTTCTGCCTAAATTGTAGATTTTCTTTAATGTGGTTTCTATCCCAAACAGATCAAACGTTACTAAAAATATGGCAAGATATCTGTTGCTGTGGTGCAGAAGGCACTCCACAAAGGTAGGGGTGGGCGGTGAGCTCTACTCTGCTTCGCTTGTGGAGTTTGCAGAGTTTTTCCCACTACGCGCTCTGGATAGAGCACGGAGTTCCGAAAAACTCCGGGTAGTGGGGCAGAGTGAATTTTTTTCCTCGCTTGCACTAGGCAACAGTGATTTGGGGAGTGCGAGCAAGGAAAATCTTACTCAAGACCACCTCCCGGCGAGATTTCTCAATGCGAACGGTCGCAGTATGGTTGCGACCGCTTGCATTGAGAAACCTTCTGTTCGCATTGAGGTAGCTGCTGCTTGAGTAGAAAATCAACTTGAGCGGCAGAAAAGAAGCAGCGCCCCCTTGCGCTGCGCAGGGAGCCGTTCGCGCTGATTTTTCAGTGCGGGACAAACACCTGGCGCTAAAAATCAGCACGAACGTCGACCTAACGCACTCCACCACTTGCGGAATTCGGCGTAGCGCAGTAGAGGTTTTTGGGCACTTCATGAAACTCCGCTTAGCACAACTCCGTGAACTCCACCCAGGCATATACAAAGGTTGACTGTTGACCTTTCAGCTGCATATTGCTTTATTTGGATGTTAAAGTAGTATTGATATGCCGAAACCTTGGTCCAGACAGGGTTAACGTGTAAACATAATGAACTTGTACTATCAAAAAACGTGTTGCATTATGCTGCATAATTTGCATTTTCTTGCTGCACAATTTAGTAAATTAAACCCTGCCACATAACTTGGCCCTTCCTTGCTGCATAATTCCAGTAGTCCTGCCATAGAGTAAGAGCAAAGACACAAAGACAGAGCTTGCAGCCAAGTGCATGGCGGCGGAGAGGCACACCCAGCCGCCCAGATGGTTCACGTGCCTCCAATATTTATGTATCTGATCTAGAGTTCCCACAGGAATAGTCTCTGATGTAGGATGTATTCCCAGCAGGAAATTAATTGACAAAAAACACACACACCTCCAGCCTATTTCTTGCGACCTTTTCAATCTTTTAAATAAACCTTTACAGAACTGCTCAACACATTAGTTGGTTCTCTGCATTGCAAACAGGGCAGGACATAAAATCAATGAGGAGATCAATAGGAAGAACAAAACTAAGGTTTGAAAAATGCTTTCTTAGTATAATCCGTCGCCTGTCAGGAACAGTGAGGAGGGAGCCAAAGGCGTACTTTGCCTGCTGTGTTTTTGAACATAGATTTTTAAACTTGATTTCTTTATGGATGTGTTGGCACCCTGTTGTTGCGAAGAGGTACTCTAATATATTTTTACACAATTGTGTTTCTGGAGCCCTGAGTGCTATAAGTTTAGCAATGCCAGGTTCAGTTTATGTTCTCTTAAGTGCATTTATATAGGGTAGGCCCCGACGCACAAAGTGGTCTGCTACTGTTTTATAATTTATAGGCACATGTTGAACCTTGTCAGTGTGTATCTGTGAAATCACAGTGAAACTGACCTAAAAATGTACTTAAGTATGTGTAATGAATGGGGTAGGGGAAGCAAATGAAATAGTGTGAAATGGTTAAAAAAGTACAAGGGGATCAAAAATGAACTAAAAACAACGAAAAATAAGACCTGAAAAAGAATTGAAAAAATATGTCTATTACTTAAAAGAAAACAGAGTGGAGGCAAACCACTTTCTTTTGTATGTAATATGAAAAAGCTACCTTACGGGCTTGTCCCGCAGCTACATGTAAGTCTAGGAAGGTGGGAAGAGCTTCAGAGCTTCAGGCAGAATAGAATTACGTACGCTAGATCGCTCTTCATAACAAGCATAAGCAATCATTGGCAAAGCTGATAGGTCTGGCTTCCATTTTGAATTATAAGGTAGGTCTATTGCCTTTGGCAAATTGTTTCCTTTAGTTTGACAACTTTGAGATGTGCTTTTCCTTAATTAATAGCTATTGTTATTGCTGTGAGATGTATGTTTTAGTAGCTGTTTTCTCTGCAGGAAAAGAGGGGGATCCCACAGGATCCCAGATCCTACAGCTATTACGGAGCAGGATCCAGGCCTAGGCCGGTGAAATGTGCTGTATCTCAGTGAATTTGCAGGCAGCAGGGCGCAATAAGCAGTGCCCACACTTTGTGTGCTGTGTCTTGAAAGCAGCAACTTGCAAATGCTAGGGAGGACTCTTTTTAGGTTGAGGTGAAAAGCGCTCCGTCCCTGCTGCAATCCCTCTGTGTGCCTTTAACCACACCCATCAGTTTGGTTGGTTCGTGAGCTTGCCTTTTAAAATTCTCTTGATTTAATTAGTGAAAAGCATGCATACGTCATGCCTTTTCCAGTGTTTAGCCCGCATCAAGCGCACCAGCCAACTACTGAAAAAATACGAGGCTCCATGTTTTCGGTATAGTTTCTGGACTACTTTTTCTCTTTATTTCGTAGGCAGCACGATCTCGCTGGGTGGTGGTCGAGCGTTTTGCATGACATCGACCGTGTTACATGGGTAATTGCACTTTTGCCGGTTACATGGATAATTGCACTTTTGCCAATACGTTTCACAGAGCGAACTTATGTTTCCTTTTGTGTGTCTGCTTTGCGCTCATGGCGGCCGTCGGCTCGCTTATGTGAAACTGTTTTACTTTTTTATTTTCAGTTTATGTGGCAAGAAAAGTCCGGTTAGTTATGTGAAACTGTTTTACTTTTCATTTTCAGTTTATGTGGCAAGAAAAGTCCACTTAGGAGTTTACAACGCTAAGAGCTTTAACTCGAGCAAACGCAAGACGCATTGCATTGTAAATGCTTGTTTCAGTTCCAGTTGAGCCCATCACAAATGCCTTATACATTCGAATGCATGTATGGAATGAACATAAAGACAATCATGTGTTTTTACAATGTGGTGACGAGGAGGTACCAAAACATCGCAAGAACCTAGGTGTGGTAATTGAGGATTTTCATTGATTTTTGCGAAGCATTGCACTTCACAGTAACTTTAGCATTTCACAACAGTGCTTTGGACTGGAAATCGGTAACACAAACACATACACCTATGTACACATATACATAGGCATGTACATATAAGAAGAAAGTGTTACAAAAGTATGTAAACGTTTCGAAATGATTTTCATCTGATTTTTCAGCAGAGGCAGGATTACTACGTTCAAAAATTGAAATTGTGCATATTACTTTACATTACAGTGACTCATTTTACTTAAGCGTCATATTTAGGGCTACCTGAAAAAAATCAGTTTAGGATGTGTGCTGTATAAAAACAACACTTACTATGGTTTAGGAGACAATGATGTTGCTCCACTGTTGTGTTCATCTTTAAGTTATAAGCGGCTGCTTCTTATTCCAGAATATTAGAGCTGGAATCAGGACAGTTGCCTCAGGGAGTTGGAGGAGGTTGTATGCTCCTCTGTGTGGATGTTTTAGTATGGAATGAACATAAAGACAACCATGTGTCTTTACAATGTGGCGACAAGGAGGTGCCAAAACATTGCATGAATCTACGTGTGGTAATGGAGGATTTGTATTGATTTTTGCCTAAGAAGGAACATTGCACTTCATATTAATTTGAGCATTTCACAACAGATCTTTGGACTGGAAATCGGTAAGCAATACGTTCAATTTAAATATTGATTGTTCAGTGTACTGCTACTTTGAACCATTTATGCACAGCAATGGCCGACACAGTGGAGCACAACTTTTGAACTCCCTGTGTGCAGTCTCCTACACAGCCAGTGCAGTCGCATGACATCACGCTCCGTGCCCTGCATGCAGCTCTATATGCCTCTGCTGTGACGCATACAATGCCCTTGAGGAGACAGGAAGCTGCGAAGTTTGCAAGACACTACATGACGGCGCCATATTGAATTGGGATCGTCTCAGTATTGTGGTTGGAGATTGTGGTGATCTCTAAACAACCTGCAATGTGTGAAGCAATTGACACCTGGATAGTTAAGGCCTACACACTGGACTCTTATCTACAGTGCTGAAACAGTAATACAGTGAGAACTAACGGTTTCTTTTTTTATTGGTGTTTTAGTACACAATCCTAAGATTATTCAGGATTTTGGGAGGACTCTGACTTTGTCGGCATCAGTGCACAGAATTTCTCCTTATTACCTCCACAAGCATTTTGACCTGCTGGGGGCAATCCATGCATGAAGTGGCCAGAATGGAAAGTGTATTTTTTAATCTAGATTGCCATTATTGATGAAGAGGGGAAGATGTCAGCTGAACAGAAATTCTGTTGGTCCAGAAGCTTTGTGAGTATACAGACACATGGCTATGGATATACATTGGTTTAACAAGACAAACGCTCTTCCAAAGAAATCAGGAACTTAACGAACCTAGTGATGAATATGTGGAAGCTCTTAAAAGGTTATTTTTGGATTGCAAGTTTAGAAATTTACAGGGAAGGCAGAACTGTCAAGTAGGAGTGTGAAAGCTATTACTACAGATGCAAATGATAGACATGAGAAAATTGTTGGTAGGTTGAAGGGCAAAGCAAATTAAAAGAGTACAAATGCTCAGAGAGACAATGTGAAGTTTACTAGTAAGAATAGAAATGAATGGAGATGTTACTGATGTGATAGCATTTTATATTTGGCAAATAGTAAGACGTGTCCTGCATTAAGGCAGAAACGGTCCACATGTGGTATGGTGGGTCATTTTTCCAAAATGTGTAAGAATAAGAAAAAAGCTAAGGTTAAGTGTGTGGATGGTAGCAATTCAAATGAAGAGTCTGCACATCAATCAATAATGTAAATGAGGGCTTAGGGTCTTTTGTGTTAAACATCAGTGACCAAACATTAAGGAAATAAATGATTTGTACAATGCCACTAGGATGTGCAAGTTTACAAATTTGGCTGGCTCAAGTTCTCCAAATGCAACCATTAATGTATATATTTGGAACAAGAAATTTGTGAACAAGTTAGGCCCCAGATTAGACAAATCTGATATTAAACCACAAGGGTTCTCATGCAAAAGAATAGATTTGTTAGGACCGTCTGTGTTGGGATAGTATGACCAAGGAATTCTGCCTATAACCTTAAAAGCTAATAGCCTGGAACCTGTAAAGGTACTTGATGAGGGAGAATGTGTTGGGACGAGTATGTTGGAGAAATTTCCTAAAGTGTTTAGTGACAAAGACGATTACTTACGACAGAGGGAATTTGTGGTGCATCTGCATGCATTGCTTTCATATACTGAATTGTTTATGTTCCAGGCAAGAGCAATGTAACTGCAGATTTTCTCTCCAGAGTGCCATTGTCGATTCCGGAGGATGTGAGTGATGAATGGGAAGGTTTGCATGTAGTAATTCATGATCAGGGGATTCCTGCTATTGAAGAAAGAGCATGGATTGAAGAGTATGAAAAAGACAGTGTCTTACAAAAGGTCATACATTATGTAATGGAGAGCTGTCCTAAGAAAACTGTACTTAATTCCGAATTAAGAAGTTTTTAGAGATCAGAATTGAGTTGTCATTGTATAAAGGGAGAGTTATGAGAGGGGGACAGAATTATTCCTCCTGTTTCCATGAAGCAAATTATTTCCAAACAATGCCATGAAGGCCATGGTGGTATGGTAAAAATGAAATGAATCAGGCAGTAAAGAAATGGCATTGCTGGCCAGGCCTGGATATTTGTGTTGAAAGAATAGTTGGGAATTGTGTAAGCTGTGCCAATGCTGATAAAACATTGAAAACTTTGAGACCCAATATGTGTGAACCTAAAGTTCCTAGGAAATCATGGAAAACAGTTCCTGTTGACATTATAGATTCCATTGGTATTCAACCTAAATTTGTGAATGCTATGATTCGCGATGGTCACTTGTTAAGATGGATAGGATGGAGACAGAAGTTGTGTTGGATTTTTTGGACAAAGTTTTACATAAGTTTAGGGTTCCCTGTGCAAATTATTATACTTAATGGCGTACAATTTGCAAAGTTGTATTTTAATAGGGTAGGTATCAAACACGGTACAACATCCATGTAGAACCCCAGTAGGAATGGTATGATCAAGAGATTTAACAGGATGCTGAAGGCTGCCATTCAATTAACTTTGAAGAACAATGATGATTGGGGAAGTACAGATACTCAGACCAGTATGAATGTATAGAACCACAGTAATTGATATGAATGTTTTTTTCTCCTTTTGAGATAATGAGAGGCAGACACCCAATGACTAAATACAATCCAGAGTGTTGATCGTGTCATCTTTTGGTGGTATTGCAGTTGATGAGTTGAATGCAATAATTGAAAATACCCATAGTAAGTACAAGAAATAGTATGATTCTAAGAGGGGGTAATTGAACGAGCCTGACGTTGAAGTAATATTGTCGGTTATAGTTAGGAAACCATGGAAACTAAGGAAAGTGAGAGTCAATTTTCAGATCCCTTACAGGTCATTGAGGTATTGAAGAATGCAGTTTATTGAGTGATGGGAAAGTCTGGAATTTAAAAAGGATTGTTTTATTGAAAGGTGATAAAAAGGTGAATGAGAATGGTAGAAGTTCTAATGCTAAGTGTCACATGGATTTAGATGTGGATCCTTTGTTCTATGGTAAATGGGTACCTAGATTGGCTGCTGAGGATGATAGTAATGGTAGAAGCGTGGAAGGATTAAAAGGTGAGGATAGGGAGGAAAACTTGGTTGTAGATAATGAAAACGAGGATAATGTGTGAGTGAGTAAGTTGTCGAAGGTTATGCTGGGAATTGTATGACAGATGTGGATGGCAACAAATGTTCTGACAGGAATAGTATATCAGATGCAAATCTAAACATAAGTATAAGGAAAAGAACCGAAATGGATCTCAGATTATGTTTGTGAAAAAGAGGATGGGGCTGGAGATTTGTAAGGCTTGTAATTTAACACTTGCATTGGTTAATGCTTTTAATGTTATTCCTTGTAATAATGCTTTGTAATAATAAGTTTGTAATACTTACACTCCATTGATTCAGTATTGCTCATTATGGTTTTGTTATTTTAAGTCTGTAATAATTCTATTTTATTTATTCAGTATTGCTTGAATTTTATATGAATTTAAATTTTTAGATGTTGTGTTCATGTTATTCTAAGCGGCTGCTTCTGATTCCAGAATGTTACGGCTGGAATCAGGACGGTGACCACAGGGAGTTAGTATGGTCCTCTGTGTCTCTGTTTTGGTATATAAAAACAGCACTTAAAATGGTTTAGCAGACAATGATGTTTCTCCACAGTGGGGAAGATTCCCCTGAATGGTTAAACTTACCTCTTAAACCTACAGGGGTTTCCTCTTCTGTAATGAACGGCCGCCGAGATACATATGAGAAGAGAAAGCAACAAGGAGTAAGAAGGGGCGGGAGATACGTGAAACTGGAGACGTTAAAAACAAATTACTCTATCCCTGGATAAAGGGGCGGGCCATGACTACTAAAGCCCAATCAACGAGTGGAGAAGGCACACAACTGGAAGACTCTGAGAAGAGTCATTGCCGAGGGGTAGATAGTAGTGGAGATCCAAAATAGAGAGAAGGCCCAGATGTAGAAAGGGAACCCAAGGAGAGGGAAACCACAAGGACGTGACTCTCAACTCAATAAACCTGCAGAAGCACGGTCCAAGGAGTGATGGACGCTCCCAGAGGAGGCTGACTTGTCTGCTGGTGAGTGACTCAGGAAAGGGAGACTGAAACACGGTAGTGGTTTGGGTGCACAGGCTAATGATGTGAGGGCGGAGGACTTGCAAATTAAAAGGAAGTTGCTGCATTTAGGTGAAGCTTGATTATGGTTTTCGTTTGGGGTGTTGTAGCAGTTGGGGTATTCACAAAACAATTTTGTTGAAACAATGGGTGCTGGCAGATAAAGTATTGTCCAGGCACAGAGGGTCAGGCATGCTCAACAGTGAGTATGAATATCCTTGCTCTTATCCACAAGAATGCGGGTAAGATTACAATTCTTATAAATCGGGAAGTACCCAGGTACAAAACTCACAATAACATCTCATCCCTCACTCATTTGAATGACCTTCGCTGGTGTTGGTGGCAGAAGCATTATATAGCCCGAACACCATACTTACCGCCATTTCTTTTTTGAGGCCACTGGCAGCGACATCCCGTTGGAAGGACCTAGGAAGAACAAAATCGGGAAGGGAAACCAGTGTTATCATTACCATACTCACCACTACCCAAATCTCCTGTCACCCCTCATTTTTTAATGCCTTATTTCTATGGTTATATTTCCTTTTACCTCTGTGCAACTCAATACATTATCAACATTCAGAAACTTACTCAGCCTCTGCATCAATATATCCGCCTATCCTTCCTACATCCACATACAAAAAAATAATATTATCCATCTATACAGTACGCATGACAAACTGACATCTCTTGGCTCACTCATGGTATTATTGTCAGTGCATAGGAGGAGGGAAATATTAATGTTTAAACATTATTACTTTAAATAATCATTAAAGTAAAACACTGACTATCAAACAATGCAATATCCTAATATTTTTTCCACACAGTGTTTTGCTGTATCATTTTATAACCCAGTGTGAGGCATAAGGGGAAGAAGACAGGAGGGTTGCAGCCGGGGCATCCGAAAATCATACCACCCCTCCTACTTTCACTGTTTGGAAGCAGTTTTGTTTTTTACTTACCATGAACAAAATGTCTGCACTCAAAGAATGCCAGATGTACCTATACAAGCAATTACACTAATAAGCATTTATATTTACCCAAAAGAAGCAACGATGCGTGTCTAGTCCTTCTGACCCAGGCAGAAGGGCAGCAGGTCAGCACAGCAGGGCAGCAGTCTTTCAGAGAATCGGTCCAGCAGAGTGGCAGTCCTTCCAGCAGCACACCAGTCCTTCTTCCTGGCAGACTCCACAGGTCCAGAAGTGCACTGAAGAGTTTGGTCTAAGGGTCTAATATTTAGACCTGGTGCCCGCTTTGATGTGGAGGAACTTCTAGAGGTTTTCACCCTTCTGAGGTGTCTCACATCCCCTTCCACCCTGTCTTGGCCCCAGCGTGTCTGCTGTCACAAAGGACTAGTGACAAACCCTTTGCGAGAGTGCTCAGACAGAGTCTTCGTAATGTGCAAGTTTGATGTATGACAACTCCTCCCTCTCGTTAACTCAGAGTGCCCGATCCTGCCAACACTCATCTTCTTTTTGTCTCACTTTCTGGGAGCAATACTCAAAGACGACCTGCCAGCTACACCTAGTCAGGTGACCCAGGATCATGCTGCAGGCACCATATTGTTAGGACTAGAAAACACCAATTTCCTAAAAGTGGTGTTTTCAGAGTGGTGAATAAAAATATCACTTTACCATTGAAAAGGGGCTTTTAACTACAATTCTTTAGACACCAAGCTCAACCTGTCCACCCACCACAGGAAGTTAAAGCTTAATTAATGTATTAAGGTAAATCCATGTAATCTCAAGGGGTCAGTAGGCCTTTTAGTAATAAAACACATGTAGTTTTTCACTACCAGGGCATGTACAACTTGAAAGTACTTGTCCTACTTCTTACATATCGCAAACAAATAAAGAGAGAGAGAGTGAAAACTTGCCTGTTGTTAGACCTGGCATCCTTGGTGCGGTCTCCCCTGTGTTTTTGCCTCTGCTTCCCATTGGTTTGATTGTGTGCTGGACTCTGTTTTTGCTGTTTTTGTTACTCTGGGCACTTTACCACTGCTGACCAGTGCTAAAGTGCAAGTGCTCCCTTTGTAAAATGTATGTGTAATTGGCTTTTCCATGGTTGTCACATTTGATTTACTAAGTAAGTCCCTAGTAAAGTGCACTAGAAGTGCCCAAGGCCTGTAAATCAAATACTACTAGTGGACCCGCAGCACTGGTGTGCCACCCACATGAGTAGCCCTGTAAACATGGCTCAGACCTGCCACTGCAGTGTCTGTGTGTGCAGTTTTAAACTGCCAATTCGACCTGGCAAGTGTATACACTTGCCAGTACCAAACTGTCCTGTTTTATACATGTAAGGCACCACTAAGGTAGGCCCTAGGTAGCCCCATGGGTAGGGTGCAATGTATGTTAAAGGTGGGACATGTACTGATGTTGCAAGGTCTATCTCTCTCATAGGTTAACATGAGGGCTGCCTTTAAATATCTTTTAAGTGCAGTTTTCCTTTGGGAGCAGATGGAAAAATGGAGTTTGGTGTCTTTGAACTCACAATTTAAAAATACATATTTTGGTAAAGTTGGTTTTTAAATTGTCAGTTTGAAAATGCCACTTTTAGAAAGTGGGCATTTTCTTGCTTAAACCATTCTGTGACTCTGCCTGCTTGTGTATTCGCTGTCTTGGTCAGACTGACAGTTAGGCTGTTTGTGAATCCTCTCTAGACAGTGACACAAAGGGAGCTGAAGTGTAGCCTGCATATCCTGATAGGCCATCTGGGCTAGAGTAGAGGGAGGAGTGGCCACTTATACCTTAATGGGCTGTGCCTGCCCTCATACAATGCAGTCTCCAACCCCCTGGTTTGAATCTGGACATCTTGTGAACAACAGAGACTTTCTCTGAAGCTTGCCTACTTGAAAGGCAGAAAGGAGTATAGGTAGTGGACCCAAAAGCCCAGGTTTTCAGATTACTTCTGGATGCAAGAGGAACCTCTCTGAAGGAGAGGAGCTGAAGAGCTGGAGGAGGAGTACTGCTCTTTTCCTGTGACTGTGTTTTGCTGGGTTGGCCTGAGAGGACAAAGACTGGACTTTGTGGTATATTCCTGCTTGTGAAGAATCTCCAAGGGCTTTCACTGAGCTTGCCTCCTGTTTTGAAGTCTCAGGGCCACCAAATACTTCGGGCATATTTATACTCCGTTTGTGCCGGAATTGCGTCGTTTTTTTTTACGCAATTTCGACGCAAAACTAACTCCATAGACGCGTCTAGCGCCAAAGTCCATGGAGTTAGCGTCCTTTTTTAGCGTGGACACCTACTTTGCGTTAATTATATGCAAGGTAGGCGTTCCCGTCTAAAAAATCGACTCCGAGGCATGTGCGTCGGATTTATACTCCCGGGCAAAATTCACGCCCGGGAGTGGGCGGGTCAAAAAAAATGACGTACGGCCGCTTTTGCGCCGTTTTTTAGCGCCTGCAAAAGGCAGGCGTTAAGGGACCTGTGGGCTCTGAAGGAGCCCAGAGGTGCCCTTCCATGCCCCCAGGGACACCCCCTGTCACCCTTGCCCACCCCAGGAGGACACCCAAGGCTGGAGGGACCCATCCCAGGGACATTAAGGTAAGTTTAGGTAAGTGTTTTTTTTTTTTTTGTGGCATAGGGGGGCCTGATTTGTGCCCCCCTACATGCGACTATGCCCAATGACCATGCCCAGGGGACAGAAGTCCCCTGGGCATGGCCATTGGGCAAGGGGGCATGACTCCTGTCTTTGCTAAGACAGGAGTCATTTCTATGGGGGTTGGGAGTGAAAAAAATGGCGCAAATCGGGTTGAGGTGAAAAAATTGCCTCAACCTGACTTGCCCCATTTCTTGACGCCCAAGCCCCATATCCCCCTACGCCGGCGCTGCCTGGTGTACGTCGTTTTTTTTAACGCACCCCAGACGGCGCCGGCGGCTAACGCCGGCTAACGCCGGCTAACGTCATTCAATAAATACGGCGCCCGCATGGCGCTTCAGAATGACGTTAGCCGGCACAAATGTTTTTGACGCAAAACTGTGTTAGCGCAGTTTTGCGGCAAAAAGTATAAATATGGGCCTTCCTCTGCCAGCACCTGGACACTCTGCTGAGACTCCTGCCCAGCCAAGTGATACCCTATCCAGTCCCTGGGCCTTTGAAAGGTAAAGCTGGTAGAACGAGGACTGAAATCCACACACAGGAAGCCGTGCAGGGAAAGTTTTTACGCACCACCTGCAACACGACTGTAAAAAAGACGTGCCACCTGTTTCGTGGTTGAAATCAACGAACCACCTGCATCGTGGCTGGGAAATCGACGCACCACCTGCATCGCAGCTGGAGAAACAACGCAACGCCCACTTGCGGCTGCTGAAAATGACTCAAATACCACGCAGTGCGGTTTTCCATCACCGTGCCACCGGATTTCTCACGCATCATCGCTAGGTGTCAAAAATCAACGTAAACCTGCGTGGACTCCTGCCCCATCCGGAAAACAACGCACGGCCTCACGTGTGAGTGAGAAAATGACGCGTCACTGACTTTTTCAATGCACGATCGCCTGGGGGGCTTTATTTTTTACTCAAATAAGGTACTGTTTCCATTGTTTCTATGGAGTAAGACTCTTTTTATTTTAAAAATTCATGTCTTGATTTGTGTATGTTGGATTTTTGTCGTTTGGGTCTTGTTTGATTTAGATAAATATTGCCTATTTGTCTAAACTGGTTTGCTGTCCATTTTGTAGTGTTTCACTGTATTATTGTGTGTGTTGGTACAAATGCTCTACACTTTGCCTTGGAGATAAAACTGACTGCTTGTGCCGAGCTACCAAGGGAGTGAGCAGGTATTATCTAAATGTGTATCTCAATTGCACTGACTAGAGTGAGGGTCCTGCTTGGACCGAGTGCAAACTGGCTGCCAACCAGAGACCCTATTTCTAACACCTGTCTTCCCTTGACTCTGTACACCACACAATAAGAGTGAGTATCCTGTTTACCTACCAAGAGTTCCTACAGAGTCTCTAACACTCATTAATAAGGGGGGAGCCTAAGGGTTTCTTTAAAGAACCCTCACTCACCAACCTAGTTGGTGACATGCTTCATCCCTGGGTTCCCACCCTGGAAGCCGAGTGCCTCCAAGGTATGCCTCAACGCAGAGCTAGTTGTTTTGAGTGAGGTGAAAAAAGTGCAAGTGATTTAAAATTTACTCAAACTCACCTACCTAAAAGGTATTTTAATATTGGTGACCTTGTGCAAGTTTTAAAATTAGTGTTTAATATCAGTGGTCTCATGTGCCCCTTATCATGGTCAACTTGTTTCAGCCATTTATGCTAAGTGCCCTGGAGTGTCAATATGGCTTTTGCCAGGACCGAAGAAAAGTACTTATGCACACTAAAACATGAGTAAGAGAGCTCATAATCAAACTCACTGTTTCTGACTCATCTTTTGCTGAAAGTTTTGTTGTATAGAATTACTTCAGAACATGGATCGCTCAGAGGGGGTGCACCATCAGTGCTGCAGACCCACTAGTAGCATTTAGGGGCATATTTATACTCCGTTTGCGCCGAATTTGCGTCGTTTTTTTTTACGCAAATTAGACGCAAAACTAACTCCTTATTTATACTTTGGCGTTAGACGCGTCTAGCGCCAAAGTTCATGGAGTTAGCATCATTTTTTTGCGTGAACACCTTCCTTGCGTTAATGATATGCAAGGTAGGCGTTCCCGTCTTAAAAAATGACTCCGATGCTATTGCGTCGGATTTATACTCCCGGGCAAAAATGACGCCCGGGAGTGGGCGGGTCTAAAAAACCCGCATTAGCGCCGGATTTTAGCGCCTGGGTCAGGGCAGGCGTTAAGGGACCTGTGGGCTCAGAATGAGCCCAGAGGTGCCCTCCCCTGCCCCCAGGGACACCCCCTGCCACCCTTGCCCACCCCAGGAGGACACCCAAGGCTGGAGGGACCCACCCAGGGACATAAAGGTAAGTCCAGGTAGGTATTTTTGTTTAAAAAAATTTGTGGCATAGGGGGGCCTGATTTGTGCCCCCCTACATGCCACTATGCCCAATTACCATGCCCAGGGGACATAAGTCCCCTGGGCATGGCCATTGGGCAAGGGGGCATGACTCCTGTCTTTGCTAAGACAGGAGTAATTTCAATGGGGGATGGGCGTCGTAAAAAAATGGCGCAAATCGGGTTGAGGCGATTTTTTTGCCTCAGCCTGACTTGCACCATTTCTGGACACCCATACGCCATTTTCCCCCTACGCCGGCGCTGCCTGGTGTACGTCGTTTTTTTTAACGCACACCAGACAGCGCCGGTGGCTAACGCCGGCTAACGTCATTCAATAAATACGGCGCCCGCATGGCGCTTCAGAATGGCGTTAGCCGGCGCTAATTTGTTTGACGCAAAACTGCGTTGGCGCAGTTTTGCGTCAAAAAGTATAAATATGGGCCTTAATTTACAGACCCTGGGTATAGACAGTACCACTTTGCTAAGGGACTTACAAGTAAATTAAATGTGCCAATTGGATGTAAGCCAATTCTAACTTGTTTGAAGGAGAGAGCACAAGCACTTATCACTGGTCAGCAGTGGTAAAGTGTGCAGAGTTCTAAGGCTAGCAAAAACAAAGTCAGCAAAACAGGAGGGTTTAAGGCAAACAATTAGGGGAGAACCACATCAAGGATGCCAGGTCTAAGACTGCTGAGCTCTCTCCAGAAAATAAAACACTATGAGGCATATTTAAGAGCCTTTTGCACCATAATATTGCCACATTAGCGCCATTTTTTGTTACTCAAATGTGGTGATACTATGGCAAAATCGCTGCGCCAGATTTACAATGCATGCATTGTGCCAATTTGGAACCTTTTGTGCCACATTATGCCTGTGCCAGGCATAATGTACGCAAGGAGGGCATTCCCCAGTTAAGGCGGGGGGGGGGGGGCAGGTGAAAAAATGGTACAATGAAATCTAAAAGATTTCTTTGAGTCATTATTTTCAACATTTTTAACGTGTGCTCAGAGCAGGCATTATAAGGGGCACACCATTATTTAAAATGGGCCTCTATGTACTGTTCAGGGTTAGCACCAAAATGTTGGCAAAAACCCTGAAAAGTACATCAATAGCGTCAAAAAGTCTGAAGCTATTGCCCCCTGCCCTGCGCCATGGTGCGCCTTATTTTACATGCGACACACACATGGTGGCAGTAGTGGGGCGCTAAGGGACACAAGGAAAGTGGCCCACTTTTCTTAAATCTGCCCCTATGACCTGCATGTTACATGCTGTGCTTTGAAGCAGGCACATTAACCCACTATGCTAGTTCATGACAGTCAAACCTGTGACTAGACTACACACAGATCTCTTGAGCAAGTGTATTATTCACCAGAGTTATTTCACTGCTATTACACACTGGAACTTTTAGGGTGCATAAAGATCTGTGCAGCGGACACCTTAACCTTGTAAAATAAGGATGAAGAAAGAAAGACAGAAAGAAAGAAAGAAAGAAAGAAAGAAAGAAAGAAAGAAAGAAAGAAAGAGAAAGAAAGAAAGAAAGAAAAAAAGAAAAAAGGCAGACAAGAAAGAAAGAAGAAAAATGGAAAGACATAAGAAGAAAGAAGGAAGGAAAGAAAGCAAAAGATAGAAATGAAGAAGAGGGGGAACAAAGAAAGAAAGATGGAAAGAAAGAAAGAAAACAAAAAGAAGGAAGAAAAGAAAAAAGAAAGAAGGAGAGAAAGAAGGACACAAATAAGAAAAAGTGTTACAAGTGCTGCAAATTAAACATGAATAAGGCTAATTTTCTTCCTAGACAAAGTTTCATAACGAGCCATTGGTGAAATTGAGTCCAGAATAAACGTGTTCTGAAGAATTATCTTCTTATGAATTTGCATGTATAATATTGAAGCTTTTGGTTCGTGTAAAAAGAGGATAACTTAGAATGGTTTCAAATGGATGCAATCTGTCATGCTGTTAAACAGCAGTAGTCAGATAAACAAAGCACACTTCAAAAGGAATGTACAACAGCAATGGAAGGAGACAGGAACTGATAAATCTTAGATTGTTGCCTGTGCTCACATCTGGTAGAAAGCACCCTGCTATCATCTTAGGCTCTAAACAAAAAGGTAATTCTAAATCATTATAAAGTTAAAAACACTGGCACTAAAATGATTAACTTGTGTTTGGATGTGCTCCTGATAACGCGTCCAGCCCTTATAAATTACCTGTACCTGGACACGTTGGAGGTCGGTGAATCTTTTAATCGAGTCGGGCTCTCCTCATCCTTAAATAATCGAGTCACTCAGATCAATAATCAATAACTATTGTAATCGGTAATCAATACTCAATTAATAGATCAATATAGCACATCAGAAATCAATAACAGTTGGTATTTCGGCGCACCATGACCTTTCAGTCATGAATAACCACACCAGTTTATTAAAAGTTAGTGAATTTATTTCCCTATATTAACAAAGCTAGCACGATGTATATATGTCTCAAAACCAATTGATATATGTATATGAACATTACTAGCTGTGCATAACGGCGGAAGAAACGCAATCTACGTAAAATCTGAATAATGATACACTCTGTTATCGCAATGCAAATCACCAATATGACTAACTGTATTTGACTAATTGCATACATTGGTCAGCATAACAAGATTTCAATTTAGCATGGTACATTGAATGAATACCTCGACTAACCTCTAATTAGCATCGGCATGTGGGACTTCATGCAAAACGAATTTAGTCAACACAAATTTGGAAAACTTCTAGCTAGGACCCTATCAAAAATAGCAGTTGGTACCTAAAAGGAAAAACACAATGCATAATACATTTATCCTTTCATATTTACCAAATACAATCAGCATTCAAGAAAAGTCTTCATCCTTCAGGTACCGGTTGATCAGCATGGGGCAAATTTCAAAGGGGCAAAGTTAAGGGCAAGCTTCCTTGCAGCGGCAAGGAGAATGGGGCAAAGTTACTGCATGGGCAAGACGGGGCAAATCAAAGTTAAAGTCTCTAGGGTGAGAATTCTTAAAGTCTCTTTCTCTCAGATAGAGAAAAGGGCATCAGGGTGTCGTCCAAAATGGAGTCTGGCATCAGGCTTCAAACTGGCATCGAGGAAAATGGCTGACTTCTCTTTGTCCGGTGGGTTTAAGTAAGAAACATTCCAAATTCTGCAGGGTCTTCCATTGGAGGGTTCATAGGTTGGCTTCAAATTGTCCAATCAAAATTGTCTTTTACTAGCACTCATTTATGCATACACTGTCCTTGGAGCCTTGGAACACAAATTGTAACATGGTTTGCCAATTATTTTACTATCTGTACCTTCATTGTCCGCACCTGCAGAGACTGACCTTGTATCAAAGGGGATGAAACCGGCCTAGTACGAAACCTTGGAGATAAGTGTATCAGTCAGCTCTACGGGAAAAATACAACTTCAAGCAAGAATATATGTTTCATTAGTTCAAGGAAAAACCAAGCAGTTAGAATTTGAAACCAGGCAACTAGGCCAAAGCCTGTACTAAATTTAAGCTAAGCAAAACAGTTTTCAAACAAAAATCATGGCATACATTTGCAATTATGACGGATTACTACATTTTCAATACTTCATGATTAATAAAGCTCGTTTACAATGATGGCGAACTACCCCGAGGGCACAATTTCCCTCGTACATTATTTTCTTTACTAAAATCACACTTCATTATATGTATTGATTACACGGTATGTATGAATATATGTCGGACCTTCTTTTTCTGCGTCATCAATCCCTCCTCTGATGACTAATTATGTCATCACATCAAATCTACCCACAAATTTTATTCCATAAAAATTCTGTATAGTAATTTGGCACTTCAGTCAATTCCCTTTTTCTTTTAGTCCCTTTTGATTTTTCTCTATATATTTCCACCATTTTCTTCTCTATTTTCTCTTCTCTTTTTCTTTTGTTCCTTGCTTTTAACATTTTGAAAGCTTTCCATGTTCCCCAAGAGCCTAATAGACAAATCAATATTATTAATATTCCCTTTACTATTTTTAGTAACAATCCGTTCCAAACGTTGCTGAGCCAATTTCCCACAGAAGCAAATCCTTTTCCAACTTTCTCCCAAACTCCGGGTTCTTTCAATTCCTTTAAATCTACACTTTCTTTAGTTAAATTTGTAAGCATCGTTCTAATTTTCCCACTGCTGTCTGGTATATATGTACAACAGTGACGTGTACCAAGCATTTTGCAAACGCCGCCATCCTTTGCTAAAAGAATGTCTAAGGCAAGCCGATTTTGAAGAGTCATAGCTCTTTCTGGAGCAAGTTCAGCATCCATCAGGATTATAGCTCCTGAAAACTTTGTCAGCATGTTATCCACAATAGTAGACAACTTTCGTATTTTGATTGAATTCAATATGACTCCTACTGAAGGAATCAATGCTCCAAATATATCTCCTACCACACCAGAAGCTGTCTCCCTTTTCTGAACATGATGTGATTCAGACAGCCTTGAAAATTTCTTTAAGTCGTCTAGTTGGTAAACCTTTGGGAACACTATTCCCAAATAACACCTCCCATACCATCCTTTAGGAAGACGATAATAGGCTTTGAGTCCACAAATATAATATACTCCAGGAATAACTGGGTCTTGTCCATTCAGCATGAACGTCCACTTAGGTTTAAATGCATACGTATGTTTGCATTCACTCGTTCCAACAAAAACTGTGTCATAATATGATTCAGCTCTATATATACAAAATCTCCCTACGTGCAATGTATCTAAAGCTATTTTCCCTTGTGTCTTTATTGCAGCAAAAGCATAATTATCTACAGATTTTCTTTTGTGTAATTCCCTCTCTAATTTCTCCTTCATTTCATTCTTCCTATCATCAGTGCGGTCTAAAAATTCTATTTCTACTGGTGAAAGCAAGCATGTAAGGTTCTCTCTATGTGCGTGAGCTGTGTGAAAAGGTGACATCGGTTCGAAGAATTCTCTCATTAATTTGGCATAATAATCTCTAGCTATTTTACTTAGGTGCCCTATTATGGGGACATATGCAAAAGTAACATCGTAATTAGTGTAGAAATAATGAATGTCCTTTTGACCATAAAATCTGGAAGCTATTATACTACATGTAATTCCATACGTAAGAGGCATGCTGTGATACGTTACCCCTTCCACTACTGAGGTAGGTATTTGTGTACACACATAACAATCTTTTGCATCCATGGTCTCAACATACTCACTCAGTAAGCGATAGAAAACGTTAGATGAAAGTTCCTTCTTATCATGCAAGTGTCTCTCGTCTTGCTCGAGTCTCTTCAGAGCTGTTAGTTCAGTAACGATAATAGGTTTAGAAGGAGAAGCATCATTCGTCTCACTCTCATTTTTACCATGCATTCCAAGAACTATTGCTACAATGATTAGTACGCATGCGGTTATTAGACCGATGCACATGTATTTACAACACTTCATATTACGCCCCTGTGTAGTGAAGCTAGTCATGATCTGTATAGAATCAGAAAGTTGTAGACACTTTATCAAAGCGTATTTGCAGGTATTTACAAAGCTGAACGAGTTCAATGTTCACACAGTTTTCTTTAGCAGCTTAGTCTCTTATCGGTTAGCAGCGTTGTCTCAAAATCGGTTTCAAAGTCAATCAAGTTAGCAATGTCTTAGCCGGTTGAAAAGTCAATCAGGTGATCAATGTTTTCAATCAACAGAGTCCATAAAGTTTTTATTTCCAAAATGAAGTTCTGCCTCTTCGTTCTCAAGACTGAGGGATACGAATTCGTCTGACCAATCGTTATTGGCTACGTATGCCCACTCCGGACCGGAATACCTCCTGCTCGGTATCCTTTTTCTTTTCAATTTTGCATCTCTCTTTGATTCTTTCTCACTGGTACTTTCCTCTTTGGCCAAGTCCTTTTCTTCACTTGGTTTTGGTACTACGACAGACACTTCCTTTCTTTTCTCTTTCACTCTTGGCCCTTCACTGTCATTCAACGTTTCTCTAGTTCTTAATTTTACTGGTGATATGCTTGGTCTTCTTTTTGCACTGTGTCCACTTGATGGACCTGCAATCTCTTCTGAAGGAGTTTGAGCAGTTTCGTTCTGTTCTGCCTTGTCCCCTCCTTCTGGGGAGTCAATCAGGTTTTCCTTTTCTTTTTCTGTATCGTCTGCTTCTGGGAAAGCCCTCCTCTGATCAGGCTCTCCTGCTTCTTCACCTGTTTCGAGCCCTTTGTCACCATTACTTTCTTCAGGCTCTTTGTCACTTTCAGCTGCTTCAGGCTCTTTGTTACCTTCAGCTGCTTCGTCGCTTTCTGAGGCTCCTCCTTGGTCTTCCCCAAGTGAATCAGTTGCTTCGTCCTCAGAGAATATTTCTCCCTCCTCTATTTCTGCCTGTTCGCTTCTAGTTCTTTTTCGCTCTGTCTCAGCGCTTGGTACTTTGTTATCAGGTACTGGCAACTTCAGCGCTTCAACTTCCTCGTCTGTGGGACACAATACCCTCTTTGTGTGACTGGCGTGAATCCAGTTGGGAACTCCCGCACACTTCACAGCGGTGGTAGTCGTCAAAATCACTTGAAAAGGTCCTTTCCAACGGGGTTCCAAACACGACTTCCTCACGTGCTTCTTTATCATGACCCAGTCACCTGCTTTCAGGGTGTTTGCTGGACCTTGGATCAGTGGCAAGGTGGTTGCCTCCACCTGGTGAGAGAAAGAGCGAACCACATCAGCTAGACCTTTGCAGTAGTCTAACACCATATCATCTGTAATATTCAAAAGCGCATTTGCAGGAACTGCTGGAAGTCTCATAGCTCTGCCCATGTGGGGACAGTCCAGTCTTTCTGTCAGGGGTGTTTCTCATTGACATTAGTACCAAAGGCAATGCGTCAGGCCATTTCAAGTTTGTTGATGCGCATATTTTCGCCATTCTTGATTTCAATGTGCCATTCATTTGCTCCACTAGACCTGATGCTTCAGGGCGGTAGCTACAATGCAGCTTTTGTTCAATGTTCAGTGCTGCACAAAGCAATTTTATTACTTCGTTATTGAAGTGACTTCCCCTATCTGATTCTAAAGAGATCGGGAATCCAAAACGTGGTATTAACTCTCTCAAGAGTAGTTTTGCAACTGTGAGGCTGTCATTTCTGCGTGTAGGGTATGCTTCAATCCAGTGACTAAAAATGCACACAACCACCAACACATACTTCAAGCCTCCATGCACAGGCATCTCAATGAAGTCCATTTGCATCCTGCTGAATGGACCCCCTGCTCTTCCAATGTGGCTCAAATTAACTACGGTTCCCTTCCTTGCGTTCATCTGTTGGCAAATGACGCAACGGTGGCAAACTGCTTCAGCAACTTGACGGAATTTGGGGTTAAACCAATCAGTTTTAAACAATCTAATCATGGCATCCCTCCCAAGATGAGCTTGTCCATGGTAAAATCTGGCTATCTGTGTCAAAAGGCTGTTTGGAAGAACGAATTTCCCTTCACTTGAAACCCATAATTCATCTAGTCTCTTTACACATTGTGATTTGGTCCACGAGAGTTTCTCATCCTCACTGACATCATTCTGTAAGGATTTCAATTCGTCCATCGTATCTACCACCTTTAGAGCAAATATTTCGCTTGGTTCGAGTTCTGGTTCACTTATCAGATTCCATTCATCCCTAAGCAATATACAGTTCAATGCACAAAACCTTGCGACTTGATACGCATATCCATTTCCCAGAGAGACATAATCTTGTCCCTTCGAGTGTGCACTGCATTTTACCACTGCTACTTCTCCTGGTAGTTGGATGGCATGTAACAATTCTTTTATTCTTTCACCATTTTTCACTGGTGATCCTGAAGAGGTCATGAAGCCTCTCTGTGACCACAATTGTCCGAAATCATGCACTATTCCAAACCCGTACTGGCTGTCAGTGTAAATGGTAACTTTCATTAATGCAGAGAGTTGGCAAGCTCTAGTAAGGGCTACCAATTCTGCTACTTGTGCAGAATAAACTCCTTGAAGCCAAGATGCTTCCAAAACACCTGTTACTGTACATACAGCGTACCCTGCTTTCAATATACCCAGTGCATCTCTTAAACATGAAACATCAACAAAAATAATTTGATCATTTTCTTCCAATCGGGTATCTTTGATATCAGGTCTTGGTTTGGTGCAAAATTCAGTCACCTGAAGACAGTCGTGCTGGATGTCTTCAGTGTTCTCAATCTCAGCATTTTCACTGGGAAACAAGGTTGCTGGATTCAACGTAGTGCACCTTTTCAGCTGCACATTAGGTGATCCCAGAATTATTGTTTCGTACCTTGTGAGTCTAGCACCAGTCATGTGCTGTGTTCGGGAACGTGTCAAAAGTATCTCAACTGAGTGAGGGACCATGACTGTTAAAGGGTGTCCCATCACTATTCCTTCACTCTGAGTGAGGCTGATACCAACTGCGGCTACGGCGCGCAAACACCCTGGCAGTGCTGCTGCGACCGGATCCAAAGTAGCTGAAAAATATGCTACTGGTCTGTTTACGCCACCATGGGCTTGGGTCAAGACAGACAAGGAACATGCATCATGTTCATGACAAAACAATGTGAAAGGCTTTGTGTAGTCAAGCATACCTAAAGCTGGAGCCCTGCACATGCATTCTTTCAATTCAATAAAAGCATCCATCTCATCTCCTTTCAGCTCAATTTCATCCAATGCATCATTCTGGGTCAGTTTCAGTAAAGGTTTTGCTAGTGTTGAGAAGTTGGGAATCCATTGGCGACAGTAGCTCACCATTCCCAAAAACTTCCTCACCTCCCTCCTCGTCTTTGGGGGACTCATTTGAAGTACACTTGTTATTCTTTCCTTCATTATTCTCCGTGACCCTTTCTCTATTTGGTGGCCCAAATATTTCACTTTCTTCTGACAGAACTGTAATTTTGAAGGAGACACCTTGGCCCATATTTATACTTTTTGACGCAAAACTGCGCTAACGCAGTTTTGCGCCAAAAAAATTAGTGCCGGCTAACGCCATTCTGAAGCGCCATACGGGTGCCGTATTTATTGAATGGCGTTAGCCGGCGTTAGCCGGCGTTAGCCGACCGGCGCTGCCTGGTGTGCGTGAAAAAAAACCACGTACACCAGGCAGCGCCGGCGTAGGGAAAAATGGCGTTTGGGCGTCCAAAAATGGGGCAAGTCAGGCTGAGGCAAAAAAATCGTCTTAACCCGATTTGCGCCATTTTTTTTGGGCACCCAGACGCCATTAACATGACTCCTATCTTAGCAAAGACAGGAGTCATGCCCCCTTACCCAATGGCCATGCCCAGGGGACTTCTGTCTCCTGGGCATGGTCATTGGGCATAGTGGCATGCAGGGGGGCACAAATCAGGCCCCCCTATGCCAAAAAAAAATGTTAAAAAATACTTACCACAACTTACCTTTTCTTCCCTGGGATGGGTCCCGCCATCCTTGGGTGTCCTCCTGGGGTGGGCAAGGGTGGCAGGGGGTGTCCCTGGGGGCTTGGGAGGGCACCTCTGGGCTCATTCTGAGCCCACAGGTCCCTTACCGCCTGCCCTGACCCAGGCGCTAAAATCCGGCGCAAATGCGGGTTTTTTAGTCCCGCCCACTCCCGGGCGTCATATTTGCCCGGGAGTATAAATACGATGCATCGCAGTCATTTGTTAAGACGGGAACGCCTACCTTGCATATCATTAACGCAAGGAAGGTGTTCACGCAAATAAATGACGCTAACTCCATGAACTTTGGCGCTAGACGCGTCTAACGCCAAAGTATAAATATGGAGTTAGTTTTGCGTCGAATTTGCATCGAAAAAAACGACGCAAATTCAGCGCAAACGGAGTATAAATATGCCCCCTTGTGTCCATTCCTTCCCAAATGGTTCAATAGGGCAATGGTGTCGGCTGTGTAGTCACTTTCTGTCTTGGATGCAATCAGTAAGTCGTCAATGTACTGTACTAGGGTTGACTCGAATGGCAATTCCAACGCTTCCAAATCTTTCTTTAGAATCTGATTGAAAATTGACGGTGACTCCGAAAACCCTTGAGGAACTCGACACCAACTGTAAACTCTGTCTAAGAATTTGAAACAAAAGAGAAATTGGCTGTCCTCATGAAGAGGCACCGAAAAGAATGCTTGTGACAAGTCGATGACTGAGAACCACTCAGCATCACAAGGGACTTGAAACATTATCACAGCTGGATTTGGTACTACAGGGCAACATTTGATTATTATGTCATTTATTTTCCTCAAATCCTGAACAATTCGGACCTTTCCACTCGGTTTTATTAGTCCCATAATTGGTGAATTACATGGACTGCTTAACACTTCTTTCAGTACTCCCTGTTTTACAAACTCATCAATGAGTTGGGCGACTTTCATGAGGGTGTCTTGTGCCATATGGTATTGTGGGGTCTGGGGAAAGGTTACATTGGGTTTTACGGTCACTTTCACTGGTTCCACTCCTTTCACCAATCCCACCTCTTTTCCTGTCATATCCCACACTTCTTTTCCGACTGTTTCCTGTAACTCAGCAGGAATATCTGCTTCAGTGATCATTGGGTAAAGGGTAATCAGGGGATACTCTTCATCGACAGTCTCCATCTCATCCCCTTCTACACTGTCCTCTTCTTCCCCATCACTGCTCGTCTGAATTCTAATCCCATCATTCGAACACATAATCGAACATCCCAATTTGCACAATAGGTCTCTCCCTAACAGTGATATCGGGCTTGAGTCACATACCACAAAATTATGTGTCCCTTGATAGTTACCAATTCTGACTTGTACTGGATCTGTGATTGGGTTCGTCAGGTACCTGTTTGCTACTCCCACTACTTGAACTGTTCTCCCTGAAAGTGGCAAATTTGGCACTTCAATGCTCCTAACAGTGGAACATGTAGCTCCTGTGTCAACCAAGAATGAAACGCGATGACCCATAACTCTTCCCTCCACATACGGACCCTTTTGATCAACTTCCAAAGATGCTGCAAGCACACAATTTCCCTCCTCATCTGAACTTCCACTTTCCCATACATCGTTTATTCCATTCTCGCTGTGTAGTGGGAATTGGTGTACTGTGTCATTTTGACTCATTCCCTGACCCGTGACCTGTTGAGGAAGCATTGCTTGCTGCTGATTCATTGGTGCTAAGGGTATTTGCATTTGCTGATTAGGTACCATAGGAAACTGCTGTTGCATTGGCTGCAATTGTGTCATTTGCACACGAGGCATTTGCACCTGTTGCGGTTGCATGGGTTGTAAACCCTGCATCTGGTTTATATTGTTTTGAAAATTTGGGTTCGGACGTCTCAATTTTTGTCCTCTCATAGTCTGAAATGCATTGACATCATTGTTTTGCTGACCTACACCTTCCTGCACCATCATTGGGCACTCCCGTTTCCAATGCCCGACGATTCCGCACGTGTGACATGGCATTACCTTCTTCATTGCCTGTATACCATTTGGAATCATAACGGTATTCAAATCAGGACCATTATTCACAAAACCTCCTCGGCCTCTGCCTCTCATCTGCGGCTGAAACATAGCATTTCCCTGCTGCTGCTGCTGCGGCATCTGTTGTTGAAAACCTTGCAAACCTTGTAAACCTGTCTGAGCTGCTCTGAGCTGCATCACCATCACCTTTTCTCTCAATCTTTTCTGTTTGGTCTCAATCTCATCACTGCAGTATTTCGCATAATTCAACACTTCATCGATCGACTTTGACTGCCAACAAATCAAATGCGATTTAATCATCTGGCTAATTTCGGGTCTCAGCCCTTCCACAAACCTGAACACAAAATGGAGCATGTCCTTTGGCTCAATCGTTTCCGTGCCACTGTAATTTTTAAACGCTTTCAACAACCTCTCATAATACGCGTGTATAGATTCTTTAACCTCTTGGGCGGTCCTGTCAATCCTTTGCCAATCCACATTTTTCGACGCAACCTTGGTTTTCAAGTGCTCGATCACCTTGTGGTACAAACTCATTACCGTAGGTGATGGCGCACCTGTGTCCCTATCTCTCTCTGGTTCACTCGTCGGCCAACCTACAGCCCTTTTACAATCTTCCCACAAATCTGCCGGAATCACAATTTCAAATAAAGTATTCAGGTCTTCCCAAAGACACTTCGCGAGTTTCATAAATCTATCTGTTTGTTGATACCACTCAATCGGCTTCTCTCTCAATTTGGGAAAGTCATCCGTAAAGGATTGAATATCGCACCTGTGCCATGGTACATGTACAAGTTTTCCCCCTGCTGTCTCTCTCATTGGTAACATAGTTATCAGATCGTCATTCTGTTGTTTTTTCTCATTCCGCTCTAGAGTATTTTCTTTCTTTTTGTCCTTTTTCTTAACCCATCTATTTTCCCACTTGTCTAAACATCTCCAGACCTGTGCACTCTGCAGTATCTCCTTAAGGTGTGTTTTCATCCCTGCGGATCTCATGTGTTCAAAATCTTTTGTCTCAAAGTCTAACCTGTAACTTCTGCTCAGGTGTTTAGTCTTACCTATATCGATCTCGTTTCTGTCTGCGATTTCTTGTAACTTCTTATGTATGTTGCTCACTTCTCTTGTAATCCTAGGGCACGTGTATCTTAGTTCTTCCTCTGTGTATGATTCTAATCTGTTCAAACCCATTGTTCCCTCTACTAGTTCATCTGCCTCCATACCCAACCTTATTTTATTCAGGTATTCTTCTCCCTTCCCGCTAGATGTACTCTGTGGGGAGTTCAGGCTGTTGAACCATTGTGTTAACTGTTGCGCGTTCAGTCCCATCAGTGTAGCAGTTACATCAACTGCCACTGACGGTTTCTGTAATGTTTCAGTCTGTGAGGTTAATGGTACTAATAGTGGTGGATGTGACCTTACCACGGTTGACGGAGCACAAATTGGAATTGGACTAAATTCCGACAAGGACCGAGATCCATTTGGCAGTGTCGCTATCGGAGTTGTCTCTGGAGTGGTTTCTATGCATCTTCTCCCTGTCCCATTCTGTATCATTAACCCTTGGTCGCTTGTGCTTGAATTTGCCTGTATGTACAGTGGTACTGGTGGACCTACAGTGATAGGTAGAGATATTGCGTCTGGATTCTGTCTGTTCCCCGAATTCTGTGGCATGTTAATCCCCACATTGTGGTTCATCATTGCTGGCATACCTAACTGGCACTTCTTGTGTCTGCTTTTGGGGCATCGAGAACTGTGTTGATTCAGCTTGAATCAATGTCGGTCTCTGATAGTTTTGTCCTCCCTGCGCCATTGAATCAGAAGTCATTCCCATGTTATGCTCATCACAACAGTGCCTTTGAACCTGTGGCTGATAGTTATCAGCAGGTTTCAATGTCGGCACGTCTGGGTATATTCTCTGAATCTGTGGTATTTGTGGTGAGAAAGGCATGTCGGAGCTGCTCGGCCTCTGAGATATTCTCAAATTTGGTGTTACATTACCCTGTATTGGTTCTGGAGGGGCAGTACTAATGCTTGAGCCTTTTTCGCTTTCCACATATGGTGGTGGGCGATCATTCAGCAATTGTATAATGAACTCCTCATCATCTGACTCGTCTCCCCTTTTCGAGTTTCTATTGTTCTCTCTATCTCTGGACTGATTCCTGTTTGTCTTATAGGTGGCTTTCCTTCCTTCCGTCTCCGCTTCATCGGTAATCGCTGGAAACAATTTAATCCCCTGCAACACATCTGATCTCCAAACCTTTTGTGTGCTGTCCCATCTAGCATCCGCTAGTGTCTTTTCTACTTTTCTTATTCTTGTCTCAAATTTCTTTTGTTGTTGGTTTCTAGCTATTAGCTCCCAAATTGCTAGTGCCTCAAACTGTGCTGGTCTTGGAGGTACTTTCATGTCGTATAGCGCAAATCTAAGATTTTCTAAAACTCTTAGATTAAACGACCCGTGGATAGGGAACGCTACACTTCCATGTTTCTCTGTTAATTTGCACCATTGTTTTAACCAAAGACATGGCGCTACACCCTTTTCTTCAATGACAATGTAAGCTGGTGTACCCTCAGGCGGTGTTTCTTCTCCTACATTTGCTTTAATATAAACATCTCCCTTCATGGCACTCTTAAATGCTTTGAAAAATTTCATCTTCCCGTCTTTTGTTTTTCTAAAATATGTAATCAATAAGCGACTTTAATTCCCGGAATACTCTTCGCTTGCCTTTCCCCTTCCAATTGCGCTTCACGGACTGTGTCCAATCCGTGCGCGACCCTTCTCACCAACCGACCTATCCCAGCGCGGCTCCTAGTGACGTCACACTCACACACTGCGGCTGACAAAGTCCCGCGGCTTGTCCTCTTTTCATTCGGCTTCACTCATAAACTAATTTCTGCAATATAACGCGAGCACTTAACCAAAAGAATAAAACAGATCTGTCGGTTTACTACAGGAAAGGTAATACAATCGCTTCAGAAACCTTAGGGATTTTTCACTAGCCTCGGCAGTTATTCCATCTTTCTCGGTTTCCCACTTTCGCAAGCAAAATTTGACCCGCAAATTTTACTCTCAACTGATCAATGAACTATTCTAGTGCACTTTAGAATTCGTCAAATCTCAAAGTCGAAGTTTTCTTTCACTCCGCAACATTCATACCGACTTGTTGACCACGCCCGATCAACCTATTAAACCTGACCAGATCACAACATCAAACAAGTGTCACATACACTTTTCAACATACTCCGGAGTCTCTTGACCTCGCAGGGCCCGTCTCAACATCAACAACCACGTGGACAATTTTTCTGCTCAAAGCGCAACACACACGTGAAGTTCGACGACCTCCCTACTCTCACACCTTTGGAGTAACACTCCTCTAATATCTTTTAACCCCCCTAAAATCCTCACAAACTTCTCAATTAATCTGCGGCGATAAGCTGTGCAAGCGCGAAACCCTAACTTCACTCATACCGTCACTAGAAACGCAGAGACCATTCTCATACCTCCATGTTCCTCATTCGCAAGCTCTGAGATTCCGGGAAAGTCATTGGGAACTTAGGGCATCATCATCTCTCCAACTTGTTTTATCAAAGAAAATTCTAACTTGACTCTGTCTATTGTTCGGATGGGGTCCCAAGGGGCTAAACCATCAATCTCTGCTACCATCTACTGATAACGCGTTCAGCCCTTATAAATTACCTGTACCTGGACATGTTGGAGGTCGGTGAATCTTTTAACCGAGTCGGGCTCTCCTCATCCTTAAATAATCGAGTCACTCAGATCAATAATCAATAACTATTGTAATCGGTAATCAGTACTCAATTAATAGATCAATATAGCACATCAGAAATCAATAACAGTTGGTATTTCGGCGCACCATGACCTTTCAGTCATGAATAACCACACCAGTTTATTAAAAGTTAGTGAATTTATTTCCCTATGTTAACAAAGCTAGCACGATGTATATATGTCTCAAAACCAATTGATATATGTATATGAACATTACTAGCTGTCCATAACGGCGGAAGAAACGCAATCTACGTAAAATCTGAATAATGATACACTCTGTTATCGCAATGCAAATCACTAATATGACTAACTGTATTTGACTAATTGCATACATTGGTCAGCATAACAAGATTTCAATTTAGCATGGTACATTGAATGAATACCTCGACAAACCTCTAATTAGCATCGGCATGTGGGACTTCATGCAAAACGAATTTAGTCAACACAAATTTGGAAAACTTCTAGCTAGGACCCTATCAAAAATAGCAGTTGGTACCTAAAAGGAAAAACACAATGCATAATACATTTATCCTTTCATATTTACCAAATACAATCAGCATTCAAGAAAAGTCTTTGTCCTTCAGGTACCGGTTGATCAGCATGGGGCAAATTTCAAAGGGGCAAAGTTAAGGGCAAGCTTCCTTGCAGCGGCAAGGAGAATGGGGCAAAGTTACTGCATGGGCAAGACGGGGCAAATCAAAGTTAAAGTCTCTAGGGTGAGAATTCTTAAAGTCTCTTTCTCTCAGATAGAGAAAAGGGCATCAGGGTGTCGTCCAAAATGGAGTCTGGCATCAGGCTTCAAACTGGCATCAAGGAAAATGGCTGACTTCTCTTTGTCCGGTGGGTTTAAGTAAGAAACATTCCAAATTCTGCAGGGTCTTCCATTGGAGGGTTCATAGGTTGGCTTCAAATTGTCCAATCAAAATTGTCTTTTACTAGCGCTCATTTATGCATACACTGTCCTTGGAGCCTTGGAACACAAATTGTAACATGGTTTGCCAATTATTTTACTATCTGTACCTTCATTGTCCGCACCTGCAGAGACTGACCTTGTATCAAAGGGGATGAAACCGGCCTAGTACGAAACCTTGGAGATAAGTGTATCAGTCAGCTCTACTGGAAAAATACAACTTCAAGCAAGAATATATGTTTCGTTAGTTCAAGGAAAAACCACGCAGTTAGAATTTGAAACCAGGCAACTAGGCCAAAGCCTGTACTAAATTTAAGCTAAGCAAAACAGTTTTCAAACAAAAATCATGGCATACATTTGCAATTATGACGGATTACTAAATTTTCAATACTTCATGATTAATAAAGCTCATTTACAATGATGGCGAACTACCCCGAGGGCACAATTTCCCTCGTACATTATTTTCTTTACTAAAATCACACTTCATTATATGTATTGATTACACGGTATGTATGAATATATGTTGGACCTTCTTTTTCTGCGTCATCACTCCTTGTGAAAGGGCGACATGCAGTCACTCAAAGTGAAGTTAACCAGTGGTTGAAGTAGGCTGACCCACTGCCCTATGCTTAAGTGGGCGGAAACAACGAGAGATCAGTGGATGATGGGAACTAGCGGAAAGTCGTTGTACTTAAGTATATCATGTATTCAATTTTTGTAAAATGAAATGGTCTTGACTAACACCAGACCTAAAAAATCGAGATTCAATTCTCCTAATGTTAGTGTGAGGTCTGCCACTGACGTGTGTCTCTGAGGCCTGCTAATAGTCTGAGAGTCTCTGAGGCCACTTGCTGACAAAAGGTGCTTTGAGGTATGCTGCTGTACTGAGAGTCTATTAGGCCTGCTGGTGTTGCAAATGTCTCTAAAGCATGATACTAGAGTGAGAGTCTGTGAGACCTGCTGCTGGCTGGTGAGTCCCTGAGACTTGCTGTTAGCATGAGTGCCTCTGAGGTATGATGCTAGAATAAGTGTAAGGCTTGCTGCTGGCATGGGTGTCTCAAAGGCCTGTTGCTAGAGAGGGTAACTCTGAAGCCCACTGCTAGACTCAGGCTTGCTGCTAGCAGGAGAGTCTTTGAGGCCAGCTGTGATCATGGGAGATCCCAATGCGTACTGCTAGTGGGTGTGTCTGAAGGGTCTGTTTCTGGCCTTAGAGTCTGCTGGGCCTAGTGCTAGCTTGAGTATTTTCAAGGACTGTGCTGTACTGAGAGTCTGTGAGGCCAGCTACTAGTGTGCTTCTCTGTGACGCCTGAGACTAGAGTATCTCTGAGGCCTGCAGGTGGTCTGACAGTCTCTTTGGCCTAATGTTAGTATGAATATTTCTGAAGTCTGCTGCGTGTGTCTCTAAGGCCTGCTAATAGCCTGAGAGTCTCTGAGGCCACTTTGCTGGCACAAGATGCTTTTGAGGTATGCTGCTGTACTGAGAGTCTATTAGGCCTGCTGGTGCTGAAAATGCATGATACTAGTGAAGGTCTGTGCTGATGAGTCTCTGAGACCTGCTGCTAGCATGAGAGTTTATGAGGTCTGATACTAGAATAAATGTATCTTCCCTCTGCTGCTAGCATGAGTGTGTCTGAGGCACGTTGCTAGCAGGGGTAACTCAGAAGCCAACTGCGGGGCTAAGAGTCTCAGGCTTGGTGTTAGAAGGAGAGACTTCGCGGCTTTGTATTAGCATGTGAGTTTTGTGGCCTGGTGTTAGTGTGAGTGTCTCTGAGAACTGCTACTGCACAAGACTCTATGAGGTCTGCTGCTACTGTGATGGCTTCTGTGGTCTGATGGTAAAGTGAGTGCCTCTAAAGCCTGCTGCTGGTGTCAGAGCCCTTGAGGCCTGCTTATAGCATGAGGGCATCTGAGGTCTGATGCTACAATAAGGCCCATATTTATACTTTTTGACGCAAACCAGCGCCAGTGCTGGTTTGCGCCAAATTTTTTACTGCCGGCTAACGCCATTCCTATGTGCCATGCGGGCACCTTATTTAAGGAATGACATTAGCCGGCGCTACGGACTGGTCAGAGTAAAATAAAATGACTCAAACCAGGCAGCTCTGGCGTAGGGGAAAATGGGGGTTGTGCGTCAAAACATGGTGCAAGTCAGGTTTGAGGCAAAAATCATGCCTCAAACCGGACTTGTGCCATTTTATGATGCACAAACCCCATTGAAATGACTCCTGTCTTAGCAAAGACAGGAGTCATGCCCCCTTGCCCAATGGCCATGGCCAGGGGATTTCTATCCCCTGGGCATGGTCATTGGGCACAGTGGCATGTAGGAGGGCCCAAATTAGGCCCCCCTATGCCACTTTAAAAAAGAAAGAAAAAATACTTACCTCAACTTACCTGTACTTACCTGGGATGGGTCACCCCATCCATGGGTGTCCTCCAGTGGTGGGCGAGGTTGGCTGGGGGTGTCCCTGGGGGCAGGGAAGGGCACCTCTGGACTCCTTCCATGGTCAGAGACCATGGAAGTGAGCCCACAGGTCCCTTAACGCCTGCCCTGACCCAGGCGTTAAAAAACGGCGCACATCAGGCTGTGCGACGTTTTTTAAGGCCTGCCCTCTCCTGTGCGTCGAAATGACGCAGGAGTATAAATAAGGTGCACAGGCCTTAAAGTCATTTTTTGGGCGGGAACGCCTACCTTGCATGTCATCAACGCAAGGCAGTTTCCCGCATCAAAAAAATGACTCACACAGAGGAATTTTGATGTCCGTGGGCTCGGGTGTCAAAGTTTAAATATGGTGCACGGTTTGCCCCGAATGTGCGTCAAAATGTTTGACGCACATTCGGCGCAAACAGAGTATAAATATGCCCCTAAGTATCTCTTTGGCTTGCATGAGTGTGCCTGAGGCCTCTTGCTAGAGTGGACAACTTGGAGTCCTGATGCTGGCCTGAGAGTCTCAGGTTTGCTGCTAGCAGGAGAGTTTTTGAGGCTAGCTGTGCTCATGGGAAAATCTCAGACTCAGTGCTAATGTCTGTGTGTCTGTGGGGCCTGCTTCTGTCCTTAGGGGCATATTTATACTCCGTTTGCGCCGAATTAGCGTCGTTTTTTTCGACGCAAATTCGGCGCAAAACTAACGCCATATTTATACTTTGGCGCTAGACGCGTCTAGCGCCAAAGTATGAGTAAAGAGCGTCATTTTTTAGCGTGAACGCCTTCCTTGCGTTAATGAGATGCAAGGTAGGCGTTCCGTCCAAAAAAATGACTGCGACGCAAATGCGTCATATTTATACTCCCGGGCAAAAATCACGCCCGGGAGTTGGCGGGGCAGAAAACCCCGCATTTGCGCCACTTTTTAACGCCTGGGTCAGGGCAGGCGTTAAGGGACCTGTGGGCTCAAAATGAGCCCACAGCTGCCCTCCCATGCCCCCAGGGACCCCCCCTGCCACCCTTGCCCACCCCAGGAGGACACCCAAGGATGGAGGGACCCACCCCAGGGACATTCAGGTAAGTTCAGGTAAGTATAAAGTTTTTTTTTTTAAATATTTTTTTTTGGCATAGGGGGGCCTGATTTGTGCCCCCCTACATGCCACAATGCCCAATGACCATGCCCAGGGGACATAAGTCCCCTGGGCATGGCCAGTGGGCAAGGGGGCATGACTCCTGTCTCTACTACTTCTAACTTGATAGTCTCTCAGGCCTGATGCTAGTGTGAGATCTGCTGATAGTTTCTGAAGTTTGTTGCAGGTAATAAGTGGAGCATGATGGAGGCACATGTTTTCGTTAGTTGAGTAAACTATAGTTGGTGTATTTCCGTGTTTTGGGGGGTTTTAAGGTCTTAAGACCTTAGCTGCCTGTTAGACTTTTCATCCTTGGCGTGGTCTCCCTTACCTTTATGCCTCTGTTCCCCAGGTTGTTGATGTGTGCTGGACTCTGATTTTACTGTTTTTGGTACTCTGGGCACTTTACCACTGCTAACCAGTGCTAAAGTGCAAGTGCTCCTGTTTAAAATGTGTACGTAATTGGTTCTCCATGATTGGCATATTTGTTTTACTGTTAAGTCCCTAGTAAAGTGCACTAGAGGTGCCCAGGGCCTGTAAATCAAATGTTACTAGTGGGCCTGCAGCACTGGTTGTGCCACCCACACAAGTAACCCTGTAATCATGTCTCAGACCTGCCACTGCAGTGTCTGTAAGTGTATTTTTACACTGTAAATTCGACTTGGCAAGTGTACCCACTTGCCAGGCCTAAACCTTCCCTTTTCTTACATGTAAGGCACCCCTAAGGTAGGCCCTATGTAGCCCCAAGGGCAGGGTGCAGTGTATGGATAAGGTAGGACATATAGTAATGTGGTTTATATGTCCTGACAGTGAAATACTGCCAATTTCGTTTTTCACTGTTGCAAGGCCTGTCTCTCTCATAGGATAATATGGGGGCTACCTTTAAATATGATTAAAGTGTAGATTCCCCTAGAGAGTAGATGGACATGTGGAGTTTGGGGTCCCTGAACTCACAATTAAAAAATACATCTTTTAGTAAAGTTGATTTTAAGATTGTGCGTTTGAAAATGCCACTTTTAGAAAGTGAGCATTTTCTTGCTTAAACCATTCTGTGACTCTGCCTTGTTTGTGGATTCCCTGTCTGGGTCAGTTTGACAGTTGGGTTGTTTTTCCCCTCGCACTAGACAGTGACACAAATAGGGCTGGGGTGTAACCTGCATTTCCTGATTAGCCATCTCTGCTAGGAGGGAGGGGTGGAGTGGTCACTCTCATCTGAAAGGACTGTGCCTGCCTCTGACAATGCCGGCTCCAACCCCCTAGTGTGTGTCTGAGGCCTTGCCTGGGCAAGGCAGGATTTCACAAGTAGGTGTGAGTCCCCTTTGAAGAAAGGTGACTTCAAAGACTAAAATGGGTATAAGAAGGGCACCCAAATCTACACACTTTAGAAACACTTCTGGAACCATGAGGAACCTCTGCCTGGAGAAAAGCTGATAGCTGAGGAAGAAGTGCTGCCCTGCCTGTGACTGTGCTTTGTGGAGCTTTCCTGCAGTGCTGATTCTGCCAGAGTAAGAGGGCAAAGACTGGACTTTGTGTGCCTTCCATCTTGTGAAGAAATCTCCAAGGGCTTGAGTTAGAGCTTGCCTCCTGTTGTTTGAAGTCTCAGGGACAGCAAAGACTTCTCTCTGCCAGCACCTGGAGTCTCTGGAGAGACTCCTGCCCCGACAAGTGGTGCCCTATCCAGTCCCTGGGCCCTTGAAAGGAAAGCTGGTGGAATCCAAGGAAATCGACTTCGGACGACTTCGGACCGACGCCGCTGCTGAATCCGGTAACGCCGCCTGAACCTGACACCGTGACCTTCGCTGGAACGCGGCGCTCTTCGCAGGCCCGACGCCGCAGCAGCCCCACTGAAGTCCGCGACTCCGTGGAAGTCGCCGCACCACGTCGTGACCGACGCCGCTCGAAGTGTGTGGATTCAACGTTTCGCACAGACACCGCTATCCCCGACTTCGCACATCGGCTTGTTTTCACTCTTCACCAAAGGTACTGTACTTGGGGGTCTACACGACTCCGTGTCCGGCGCCGCTGGTGTCGGCTTGTTGGGAACAACTCCATCATGACGCCGTGTTAACATCTCATCGAAGCATTTTTGTTTCTAAGCGCTATTTTTGAGTTTAATCTTTAAAAATTCATAACTTGACTTGTGTAGGTTGGATGTTTGTCGTTTTGATCTTGTTTTGTTTAGATAAATATTTCCTATTTTTTCTAAACCGGTGTTGTGTCATTTTGTAGTGTTTTCATGAAGTTACTGTGTGTGTTGGTACAAATACTTTACACCTAGCGCTCTGAAGTTAAGCCTACTGCTCTGCCAAGCTACCAAGGGGGTAAGCAGGGGTTAGCTGAGGGTGATTCTCTTTTACCCTGACTAGAGTGAGGGTCCTTGCTTGAACAGGGGGTAACCTGACTGTCAACCAAAGACCCCATTTCTAACATTGGTGATCAGGGGTTGGGATTTGGACTTGTATTTGTACTTGACATACAGTAATTAAGTGTACACTACTGTTTGAGCTCAGACCACTACGTGACCACATACTGCTTGTCTTGAGATTTTTGCTTTTTCTCTTTTTGTGGATTTTTCCCTACGTCCACTTTGTTTTTTTCGCTGATCCTTGATTGACTTTGAACGTCATTTGGGAACTGGTTTCTGCATTTGGAACTTTGCACTCTTTTTACCTTTCATCATGTCTCTACTTGGAGATGCATCAGTTGGAGCTGACTTTGACCTTGAGAAATTGGAGAGTTATACCAAAGCTCAGTTGAAGCAGTTCTGTAAAGGTTTTGACTGTCCCATTAAGAGCTCATCCAGGATGGAGGAGCTGCAAAAGGCGCTGAGGGCCTGGGTGGCAGCCAAGAGCACTGAAGGGCACATAGAGGATGAGGGGGATGATGAAGAGTGTTCAGTACACAATGGTATTGTGGGTGGGCCTGTTATATCCAGGGAGAAGGTCTCCAGGGCAGGTAGCAGTGTCTCATCCAAGGGTCTGACACCTGAGGAGTTGCAGGACAGACAGGCAGAGAGGGCTTACCAATTGGAGCTGCAGAAGCTCAATCTGGAGAAAGAAAGAGATGAGAGAAGAGCAGTCCTTGAGGAAAGGAAGATGCAGCTGGCTCATGAGCTTAACTTAAAGGAGTTAGATCAGAGGAGCCAGTCCAGTAGGGATGATGGATGCAATCCTACAGTGCAGCTTGAGAGATGGGTACACATCCCAAAAGACCTTGTGAGGGATTATAAGAGGGAGGATGATATCTACTTGTGGTTCAAGGGTTATGAGTCAGCTCTCCACATGAACCTGGTCCCTGAAGCTCATTGGGGGGCAGCCCTTTGGAAGCATTTTGAGGCAGAGGGGAGGGACACACTGACGGCCTTAGGGGATGCTCAGAGTCTCACCTACCCTGTCATGAAGGAGGCCTTACTCACCAGGTATGGTCTCACCCCTGAGCAGTACAAGGAGAAGTTTAGATCCTACAAGAGAAAGGAGTCCCAAACATGGTTGGAATGTGTTGATTCCTTTTGCAGGTCACTGGATGGTTGGGTGAAGGGCAGTAAGGTAAACACGTATGAGGGGCTTTACAATCTAATTGCTTGGGAGCACTTGTACAGTTTATGTTTTCCAGAGCTGCGGCAGCACCTCATTGACAGCAAGCTGACTGACCCCAGGAAGCTTGTGCAGGAAGCGGACCGCTGGGAGAGCACCAGGGTCCAAAAGAGGTATGGGGGAGACCAAGCCAAGGGTGGGCTGGGTCCCTCTCAGAAGAAAGGGGGGGTAAGGGCAAACAGGGCGAGTTCTCTAAAGGGCCCCAAACTGATTCCCAGGGTAAGGATTCCCAACCCCCCAGTGAAAAGAAGCTATGGTTGTCCAAAGGGAAGCCAGTGGCAGGTGGTCCCCCACGTAAGTGCTATGCATGTGACCAGGTGGGTCATGTGAGGGGGGACCCCAAATGCCCCAAAAGTACACCGGCACCCACTGGTGCACCGTCCCAGGGTTTGGCCAGTGTAGCGCTTGGGGAGGAGTTTGTTTCAGGTCGGTGGGAACCAGCAGAAATGACCCTTGTCTCACGAGGGGACAGTGAGATGGTCCAGAGAAACCTAGTGCCTGATAACACTAAGAAATACAGGCAATGGGTGACCATCAATGGACAGAGGGTGGAGGCTCTGAGAGACACAGGAGCCAGTGTGACTACAGTGAGGAGTCACCTGGTGTCTGAAGAGCAGATTGATCCCCGGGTACTTCACCAAGTAGTTGCGGTAGACAACTCTGAGCGCCTCTGCAGAGTGGCCAGGTTCCCTTTGAATGGGGGGGGGTCTCAGGTTCCTGGAAAGTAGCTGTGAGTCCAACCATGCCTGTTGATTGTTTGCTAGGTAACGACCTGGAGGATTCCCCTTGGAAGGAGGTGGAACACAGGTCTCACTTGGAGATGTTGGGTCTGCCTGGGTGGGTATGCGTATCCACCCGGTCTATGGCAGCCAATCAGGGTAGTCAAGAGCCCCTGGAGCCTGAAACAATGGCCCAGGGGACCGCCAAGAAGAGGAAGGGCAGGGGGCGCGGGACACCGGCCCCAGAAGTTCCCACGGTCTGGGAGGAGGCAGAGCCTGAGGGTGATGCCCCGGAGCCTACAGGGGAACAGGTGGCTGAACTGGGGGAGGTCCCTGAGCTGTCGCAGTGGCAGCAGGAAGGGGGACTCACCAGGGAAGCATTCTGCACAGCGCAGAAGGAGTGCCCTACTCTTGAGGGGCTACGGCAGCAGGCTGCAGCCCATGCGGCTGGCGACACGCCAGGTACTCACCTGATTTATTGGGAGGATGGCCTCCTGTATAGTGAGCCTAAGGTTCCTGAGCCTGGGTCAGCTCGTATGCTGGTGGTACCCCAGTGCTTCAGGGCCTTCCTACTGGGTTTGGCTCATGATGTGCAGTTGGCAAGACATCTAGGGCAGGACAAGACCTATAAGAGGCTTGTCTCCCACTTTTACTGGCCCTTGATGCACAAGCAGTCAGCTGCTTATTGTGGGTCTTGTCAGACTTGTCAGGCAAGTGGCAAGAGTGGGGGGAAATGCAAAGCTCCCCTCCAACCTTCACCTGTAGTCAGTACTCCCTTTGAAAGGGTAGGAATTGACATTGTGGGGCCTCTGGATCCCAAGACAGCCATGGGCAACAGGTTCATCCTGGTCTTGGTGGACCATGCCACACGGTACCCAGAAGCCATTCCTCTAAGGACGGTCACTGCCCCGTGGTGGGACTTGCCTTGATGGGAGTTTTTACCCGCGTGGGGTTCCCCAAGGAAGTGGTATCCGATAGAAGTACAAACTTCATATCCACTTATATGAAGTCTCTGTGGAAGGTGTGTGGGGTAACGTATAAGTTCACCACACCTTACCACCCCCAAAGTAATGGTCTGGTTGAGAGATTCAACCGCACCTTGAAAGGCATGATTCAGGGCCTGTCAGAGCCCTTGAGGCGTAAGTGGGACGTCCTCTTGCCATGCCTTCTGTTCGCTTACAGGGAGGTGCCTCAAAAGGGACCTGGCTTTAGCCCCTTTTGAGCTCATCTATGGCCACCCTGTGAGGGGACCGCTCAGTCTGGTGAAGAAGGCTTTGGAGAAAGCTCCTAGTAAACCACCACAGGATGTATTTAGCTACATGCTGGCACTAAGAAACCAGACTGCCCACTTCAGGAGTCTCGCTCAGGAGAACCTGGAAGCAAGCCAGGAGGATATGAAACGGTGGTACGACCAGAATGCCACTCTTGTTGAGTTTCAGCCTGGACAAAAAGTGTGGGTCATGGCACCAGTGGAGCCTAGGGCTCTCCAAGATAAGTGGACTGGGCCTTTTGAGGTGGTGGAAAGAAAGAGCGAGGTCACCTATCTGGTAGACTTGCAATACCCCAGGAACCCTTTGAGGGTCCTACATGTCAACCGCCTCAAACCACACTTTGAGCGAACTGAGCTATCCATGCTCCTAGCGACAGATGACGGGGTGGAGGAAGAGAGTGAGCCTCTTCCTGACCTCCTGTCTGCAGGAGAGAAAGATGGGTCTGTGGAGGGAGTGATCCTCTCCCCCTCCCTGACTGAGGAACAGCAGAGGGACTGTCGCCACGTGCTGGGACAGTTCGCCTCGCTGTTTTCCCTGATCCCAGGAGTCACACACCTGTGCACACATGATGTGGACACTGGGGACAGTACACCTGTTAAACATAAGGTTTACAGGGTGACTGACAGGGTCAGGGCTTGCATTAAGGAGGAAGTCTCCAAAATGTTAACCCTAGGGGTTATTGAGCACTTCAGCAGTCCTTGGGCCAGCCCAGTGGTCTTGGTCCCAAAGGCTGCTGCTCCTGGTGCCACTCCAGAACTTAGGTTCTGTGTGGACTACCGGGGTCTCAATGCGGTCAGCAAGACTGACGCACACCCCATCCCCCGAGCTGATGAGCTCATTGATCGGTTAGGAGCTGCCAAGTACCTCACTACGTTTGATTTAACATTTGGGTACTGGCAGATTGCCTTAACTGAGGGGGCAAAGGAGAGGTCAGCATTCTCTACCCCAGATGGGCACTTCCACTTCAACGTGATGCCCTTTGGGATGAAAAATGCCCCTGCCACCTTTCAGAGGTTGGTCAACCAGGTGTTGGCAGGACTGGATGAGTTCAGTGCCGCCTGCCTGGATGACATTGCGGTGTTTAGTTCCACATGGGAGGAACACCTGCAACACCTCTGGAGAGTGTTAGAGGCCCTGCAGAAGGCAGGCCTCACTATTAAGGCGAGCAAGTGCCAAATAGGGCAGGGTTCTGTGGTGTACTTAGGACACCAGGTGGGGCGTGGCCAGGTGGCACCCCTACAGCCTAAGATTGACACGATTCTGGCTTGGGAGCCTCCCAAGACCCAAACTGAAGTGAGAGCCTTTTTAGGTCTCACAGGATATTACCGGAGGTTTGTTAAGCGATATGGTACCATTGTTACCCCCTTAACTGAGTTGACTTCTAAGAATCTACCCAGGAAAGTGATATGGACAGAGGCTTGCCAGAACACTTTTGATGCCCTGAAGGCTGCCATGTGCACAGCACCTGTGCTGCAGGCACCTGACTACTCCAGGGAGTTTGTTGTGCAAACAGACGCCTCAGAGCATGGTATTGGAGCAGTACTCTCACAGCTTAATGGTGAGGGCCTAGATCAACCCGTAGCCTTCATTAGCAGGAGGTTACTACCCAGGGAACGTAGGTGGAGCGCCATAGAACGCGAAGCGTTTGCTGTGGTCTGGGCACTGAAGAAGCTAAGACCGTACTTGTTTGGGACTCACTTCCGAGTTCAGACCGACCACAGGCCCCTCAGATGGTTAATGCAGATGAGGGGTGGGAATCCAAAACTGTTGAGGTGGTCCATTTCCCTACAGGGGATGGACTTTACGGTGGAACATCGTCCTGGTACAGAGCACGCCAATGCTGATGGTCTTTCCAGGTTCTTCCGCCTTAGTGATGAGAACTCCCATGAGGTTGGGTAGTTGCTCCCCACTTTTAGCTGGGGGGGACACGTGTTAGACATTTCATCCTTGGCGTGGTCTCCCTTAACTTTTTGCCTCTGTTCCCCAGGTTGATGATGTGTGCTGGACTCTGATTTTACCGTTTTTGGTACTCTGGGCACTTTACCACTGCTAACCAGTGCTAAAGTGCAAGTGCTCCTGTTTAAAATGTGTACGTAATTGGTACTCCATGATTGGCATATTTGTTTTACTGTTAAGTCCCTAGTAAAGTGCACTAGAGGTGCCCAAGGCCTGTAAATCAAATGTTACTAGTGGGCCTGCAGCACTGGTTGTGTCACCCACACAAGTAACCCTGTAATCATGTCTCAGACCTGCCACTGCAGTGTCTGTAAGTGTATTTTTACACTGTAAATTCGACTTGGCAAGTGTACCCACTTGCCAGGCCTAAACCTTCCCTTTTCTTACATGTAAGGCACCCCTAAGGTAGGCCCTAGGTAGCCCCAAGGGCAGGGTGCAGTGTATGGATAAGGTAGGACATATAGGCCCTCATTACGACCCTGGCGGTTTGTAACCGCCAGGGCCGCTGGAAAGGGAGGCAACGCCGACAGGCCGGCGGTGCCCCGCGGGGCATTCGGACCGCGGCGGCTTAGCCGCGGTCAGAGAAGGGAAACCGGCGGTCTCCTGCCGGTTTCCCGCTGCCCCCAAGGAATCCTCCTTGGGGATTTCGACTCCCCCTCCCGCCATCCAGTTCCTGGCGGTTCTCCCGCCGGGAACCGGATGGCGGGAGGGGGAGTCGCGGGGCCCCTGGGGGCCCCTGCAGTGCCCATGCCAACGGCCAACGGCATGGGCACTGCAGGGGCCCCCGTAAGAGGGCCCCAAAATGTATTTCACTGTCTGCCTTGCAGACAGTGAAATACGCGACGGGTGCAACAGCACCCGTCGCACCTTCCCACTCCGCCGGCTCGATTACGAGCCGGCATCCTCGTGGGAAGGGAGTTTTTCCCTGGGCTGGCGGGCGGTCTTTTGGAGACCGCCCGCCAGACCAGGGAAAAACTCATAATACCCTCTGCGGTCTTTTGACGGCGGAGCGGTATTATGGAGGGCTGAATTCTGGCGGGCGGCCTCCGCCGCCCGCCAGAATCAGAATGAGGGCCATAGTAATGTGGTTTATATGTCCTGACAGTGAAATACTGCCAATTTCGTTTTTCACAGTTGCAAGGCCTGTCTCTCTAATAGGATAATATGGGGGCTACCTTTAAATATGATTAAAGTGTAGATTCCCCTAGAGAGTAGTTGGACATGTGGAGTTTGTGGTCCCTGAACTCACAAATAAAAAATACATCTTTTAGTAAAGTTGATTTTAAGATTGTGCGTTTGAAAATGCCACTTTTAGAAAGTGAGCATTTTCTTGCTTAAACCATTCTGTGACTCTGCCTTGTTTGTGGATTCCCTGTCTGGGTCAGTTTGACAGTTGGGTTGTTTTTCACATCGCACTAGACAGTGACACAAAGGGGGCTGGGGTGTAACCTGCATTTCCTGATTAGCCATCTCTGCTAGGAGGGAGGGGTGGAGTGGTCACTCTCATCTGAAAGGACTGTGCCTGCCTCTGACAATGCCGGCTCCAACCCCTGTTGTGTGTCTGAGGCCTTGCCTGGGCAAGGCAGGATTTCACAAGTAGGTGTGAGTCCCCTTTGAAGAAAGGTGACTTCAAAGACTAAAATGGGTATAAGAAGGGCACCCAAATCTACAGACTTTAGAAACATTTCTGGAACCAAGAGGAACCTCTGCCTGGAGAAGAGCTGATAGCTGAGGAAGAAGTGCTGCCCTGCCTGTGACTGTGCTTTGTGGAGCTTTCCTGCAGTGCTGATTCTGCCAGAGTAAGAGGGCAAAGACTGGACTTTGTGTGCCTTCCATCTTGTGAAGAAATCTCCAAGGGCTTGAGTTAGAGCTTGCCTCCTGTTGTTTGAAGTCTCAGGGACAGCAAAGACTTCTCTCTGCCAGCACCTGGAGTCTCTGGAGAGACTCCTGCCCCGACAAGTGGTGCCCTATCCAGTCCCTGGGCCCTTGAAAGGAAAGCTGGTGGAATCCAAGGAAATTGACTTCGGACGACTTCGGACTGACGCCGCTGCTGAATCCGGTAACGCCGCCTGAACCTGACGCCGTGACCTTCGCTGGAACGCGACGCTCTTCGCAGGCCCGACGCCGCAGCAGCCCCACTGAAGTCCGCGACTCCGTGGAAGTCGCCGCACCACGTCCGACGCCGCTCGAAGTGTGTGGATTCAACGTTTCGCACAGACGCCGCTATCCCCGACTTCGCACATCGGCTTGTTTTCACTCTTCACCAAAGGTACTGTACTTGGGGGTCTACACGACTCCGTATCCGGCACCGCTGGTGTCGGCTTGTTGGGAACAACTCCATCACGACGCCGTGTTAACATCTCATCGAAGCATTTTTGTTTCTAAGCGCTATTTTTGAGTTTAATCTTTAAAAATTCATAACTTGACTTGTGTAGTTTGGATGTTTGTTGTTTTGGTCTTGTTTTGTTTAGATAAATATTTCCTATTTTTCTAAACCAGTGTTGTGTCATTTTGTAGTGTTTTCATGAAGTTACTGTGTGTGTTGGTACAAATACTTTACACCTAGCGCTCTGAAGTTAAGCCTACTGCTCTGCCAAGCTACCAAGGGGGTAAGCAGGGGTTAGCTGAGGGTGATTCTCTTTTACCCTGACTAGAGTGAGGGTCCTTGCTTGAACAGAGGGTAACCTGACTGTCAACCAAAGACCCCATTTCTAACATTGGTGATCAGCGGTCGGGATTTAGACTTGTATTTGTACTTGACATACAGTAATTAAGTGTACACTACTGTTTGAGCTCAGACCACTACGTGACCACATACTGCTTGTCTTGAGATTTTTGCTTTTTCTCTTTTTGTGGATTTTTCCCTACGTCCACTTTGTTTTTTTCGCTGATCCTTGATTGACTTTGAACGTCATTTGGGAACTGGTTTCTGCATTTGGAACTTTGCACTCTTTTTACCTTTCATCATGTCTCTACTTGGAGATGCATCAGTTGGAGCTGACTTTGACCTTGAGAAATTGGAGAGTTATACCAAAGCTCAGTTGAAGCAGTTCTGTAAAGGTTTTGACTGTCCCATTAAGAGCTCATCCAGGAAGGAGGAGCTGCAAAAGGCGCTGAGGGCCTGGGTGACAGCCAAGAGCACTGAAGGGCACACAGAGGATGAGGGGGATGAGGAAGAGTGTTCAGTACACAATGGTATTGTGGGTGGGCCTGTTATGTCCAGGGAGAAGGTCTCCAGGGCAGGTAGCAGTGTGTCATCCAAGGGTCTGACACCTGAGGAGTTGCAGGACAGACAGGCAGAGAGGGCTTACCAATTGGAGCTGCAGAAGCTCAATCTGGAGAAAGAAAGAGATGAGAGAAGAGCAGTCCTTGAGGAAAGGAAGATGCAGCTGGCTCATGAGCTTAACTTAAAGGAGTTAGATCAGAGGAGCCAGTCCAGTAGGGATGGTGGCAGCAATCCTACAGTGCAGCCGTAGAGAAGGGTACACCTCCCAAAAGACCTTGTGAGGGATTATAAGAGGGAGGATGATATCTACTTGTGGTTCAAGGGTTATGAGTCAGCTCTCCACATGAACCTGGTCCCTGAAGCTTATTGGGGGGCAGCCCTGTGGAAGCATTTTGAGGCAGAGGGGAGGGACACACTGACGGCCTTAGGGGATGCTCAGAGTCTCACCTACTCTGTCATGAAGGAGGCCTTACTCACCAGGTATGGTCTCACCCCTGAGCAGTACAAGGAGAAGTTTAGATCCTACAAGAGAAAGGAGTCCCAAACATGGTTGGAATGTGTTGATTCTTTTTGCAGGTCACTGGATGGTTGGGTGAAGGGCAGTAAGGTAAACACGTATGAGGGGCTTTACAATTTAATTGCTTGGGAGCACTTGTACAGTTTATGTTTTCCAGAGCTGCGGCAGCACCTCATTGACAGCAAGCTGACTGACCCCAGGAAGCTTGCACAGGAAGCGGACCGCTGGGAGAGCACCAGGGTCCAAAAGAGGTATGGGGGAGACCAAGCCAAGGGTGGGCAGGGTCCCTCTCAGAAGAAAGGGGGGGGGGGTAAGGGCAAACAGGGCGAGTTCTCTGAAGGGCCCCAAACTGATTCCCAGGGTAAGGATTCCCAACCCCCCAGTGAAAAGAAGCCATGGTTGTCCAAAGGGAAGCCAGTGGCAGGTGGTCCCCCACGTAAGTGCTATGCATGTGACCAGGTGGGTCATGTGAGGGGGGACCCCAAATGCCCCAAAAGTACACCGGCACCCACTGGTGCACCGTCCCAGGGTTTGGCCAGTGTAGCGCTTGGGGAGGAGTTGGTTTCAGGTCGGTGGGAACCAGCAGAAATGACCCTTGTCTCACTAGGGGACAGTGAGATGGTCCAGAGAAACCTAGTGCCTGATAACACTAAGAAATACAGGCAATGGGTGACCATCAATGGACAGAGGGTGGAGGCTCTGAGAGACACAGGAGCCAGTGTGACTACAGTGAGGAGTCACCTGGTGTCTGAAGAGCAGATTGATCCCCGGGTACTTCACCAAGTAGTTGCGGTAGACAACTCTGAGCGCCTCTGCAGAGTGGCCAGGTTCCCTTTGAATGGGGGGGTCTCAGGTTCCTGGAAAGTAGCTGTGAGTCCAACCATGCCTGTTGATTGTTTGCTAGGTAACGACCTGGAGGATTCCCCTTGGAAGGAGGTGGAACACAGGTCTCACTTGGAGATGTTGGGTCTGCCTGGGTGGGTATGCGTATCCACCTGGTCTATGGCAGCCAATCAGGGTAGTCAAGAGCCCCTGGAGCCTGAAACAGTGGCCCAAGGGACCGCCAAGAAGAGGAAGGGCAGGGGGCGCGGGAAACCGGCCCCAGAAGTTCCCACGGTCTGGGAGGAGGCAGAGCCTGAGGGTGATGCCCCGGAGCCTACAGGGGAACAGGTGGCTGAACTGGGGGAGGTCCCTGAGCTGTCGCAGTGGCAGCAGGAAGGGGGACTCACCAGGGAAGCATTCTGCACAGCGCAGAAGGAGTGCCCTACTCTTGAGGGGCTACGGCAGCAGGCTGCAGCCCAGGCGGCTGGCGACGCGCCAGGTACTCACCTGATTTATTGGGAGGATGGCCTCCTGTATAGTGAGCCTAAGGTTCCTGAGCCTGGGTCAGCTTGTATGCTGGTGGTACCCCAGTGCTTCAGGGCCTTCCTTACTGGGTTTGGCTCATGATGTGCAGTTGGCAGGACATCTAGGGCAGGACAAGACCTATAAGAGGCTTGTCTCCCACTTTTACTGGCCCTTGATGCACAAGCAGTCAGCTGCTTATTGTAGGTCTTGTTAGACTTGTCAGGCAAGTGGCAAGAGTGGGGGGAAATGCAAAGCTCCCCTCCAACCTTCACCTGTAGTCAGTACTCCCTTTGAAAGGGTAGGAATTGACATTGTGGGGCCTCTGGATCCCAAGACAGCCATGGGCAACAGGTTCATCCTGGTCTTGGTGGACCATGCCACACGGTACCCAGAAGCCATTCCTCTAAGGACGGTCACTGCCCCGTGGTGGGACTTGCCTTGATGGGAGTTTTTACCCGCGTGGGGTTCCCCAAGGAAGTGGTATCCGATAGAAGTACAAACTTCATATCCACTTATATGAAGTCTCTTTGGAAGGTGTGTGGGGTAACGTATAAGTTCACCACACCTTACCACCCCCAAAGTAATGGTCTGGTTGAGAGATTCAACCGCACCTTGAAAGGCATGATTCAGGTCCTGTCAGAGCCCTTGAGGCGTAAGTGGGACGTCCTCTTGCCATGCCTTCTGTTCGCTTACAGGGAGGTGCCTCAAAAGGGACCTGGCTTTAGCCCCTTTTGAGCTCATCTATGGCCACCCTGTGAGGGGACCGCTCAGTCTGGTGAAGAAGGCTTTGGAGAAAGCTCCTAGTAAACCACCACAGGATGTATTTAGCTACATGCTAGCACTAAGATACCAGACTGCCCACTTCAGGAGTCTCGCTCAGGAGAACCTGGAAGCAAGCCAGGAGGATATGAAACGGTGGTACGACCAGAATACCACTCTTGTTGAGTTTCAGCCTGGACAAAAAGTGTGGGTCATGGCACCAGTGGAGCCTAGGGCTCTCCAAGATAAGTGGACTGGGCCTTTTGAGGTGGTGGAAAGAAAGAGCGAGGTCACCTATCTGGTAGACTTGCAATCCCCCAGGAACCCTTTGAGGGTCCTACATGTCAACCGCCTCAAACCACACTTTGAGCGAACTGAGCTATCCATGCTCCTAGCGACAGATGACGGGGTGGAGGAAGAGAGTGAGCCTCTTCCTGACCTCCTGTCTGCAGGAGAGAAAGATGGGTCTGTGGAGGGAGTGATCCTCTCCCCCTCCCTGACTGAGGAACAGCAGAGGGACTGTCGCCACGTGCTGGGACAGTTCGCCTCGCTGTTTTCCCTGATCCCAGGAGTCACACACCTGTGCACACATGATGTGGACACTGGGGACAGTACACCTGTTAAACATAAGGTTTACAGGGTGACTGACAGGGTCAGGGCTTGCATGAAGGAGGAAGTCTCCAAAATGTTAACCCTAGGGGTTATTGAGCACTTCAGCAGTCCTTGGGCCAGCCCAGTGGTCTTGGTCCCAAAGGCTGCTGCTCCTGGTGCCACTCCAGAACTTAGGTTCTGTGTGGACTACCGGGGTCTCAATGCGGTCAGCAAGACTGACGCACACCCCATCCCACGAGCTGATGAGCTCATTGATCGGTTAGGAGCTGCCAAGTACCTCACTACGTTTGATTTTACATCTGGGTACTGGCAGATTGCCTTAACTGAGGGGGCAAAGGAGAGGTCAGCATTCTCTACCCCAGATGGGCACTTCCACTTCAACGTGATGCCCTTTGGGATGAAAAATGCCCCTGCCACCTTTCAGAGGTTGGTCAACCAGGTGTTGGCAGGACTGGATGAGTTCAGTGCCGCCTGCCTGGATGACATTGCGGTGTTTAGCTCCACATGGGAGGAACACCTGCAACACCTCTGGAGAGTGTTAGAGGCCCTGCAGAAGGCAGGCCTCACTATTAAGGCGAGCAAGTGCCAAATAGGGCAGGGTTCTGTGGTGTACTTAGGACACCAGGTGGGGAGTGGCCAGGTGGCACCCCTACAGCCTAAGATTGACACGATTCTGGCTTGGGAGCCTCCCAAGACCCAAACTGAAGTGAGAGCCTTTTTAGGTCTCACAGGATATTACCGGAGGTTTGTTAAGCGATATGGTACCATTGTTACCCCCTTAACTGAGTTGACTTCTAAGAAGCTACCCAGGAAAGTGATATGGACAGAGGCTTGCCAGAACACTTTTGATGCCCTGAAGGCTGCCATGTGCACAGCACCTGTGCTGCAGGCACCTGACTACTCCAAGGAGTTTGTTGTGCAAACAGACGCCTCAGAGCATGGTATTGGAGCAGTACTCTCACAGCTTAATGGTGAGGGCCTAGATCAACCCGTAGCCTTCATTAGCAGGAGGTTACTACCCAGGGAACGTAGGTGGAGTGCCATAGAACGCGAAGCGTTTGCTGTGGTCTGGGCACTGAAGAAGCTGAGACCGTACTTGTTTGGGACTCACTTCCGAGTTCAGACTGACCACAGGCCCCTCAGATGGTTAATGCAGATGAGGGGTGAGAATCCAAAACTGTTGTGGTGGTCCATTTCCCTACAGGGGATGGACTTTACGGTGGAACATCGTCCTGGTACAGAGCACGCCAACGCTGATGGTCTGTCCAGGTTCTTCCGCCTTAGTGATGAGAACTCCCATGAGGTTGGGTAGTTGCTCCCCACTTTTAGCTGGGGGGGACACATGTTAGACTTTTCATCCTTGGCGTGGTCTCCCTTAACTTTTTGCCTCTGTTCCCCAGGTTGTTGATGTGTGCTGGACTCTGATTGTACTGTTTTTGGTAGTCTGGGCACTTTACCACTGCTAACCAGTGCTAAAGTGCAAGTGCTCCTGTTTAAAATGTGTATGTAATTGGTACTCCATGATTGGCATATTTGTTTTACTGTTAAGTCCCCAGTAAAGTGCACTAGAGGTGCCCAAGGAAGGAAAATCAAATGTTACTAGTGGGCCTGCAGCACTGGTTGTGTCACCCACACAAGTAACCCTGTAATCATGTCTCAGACCTGCCACTGCAGTGTCTGTAAGTGTATTTTTACACTGTAAATTCGACTTGGCAAGTGTACCCACTTGCCAGGCCTAAACCTTCCCTTTTCTTACATGTAAGGCACCCCTAAGGTAGGCCCTAGGTAGCCCCAAGGGCAGGGTGCAGTGTATGGATAAGGTAGGACATATAGTAATGTGGTTTATATGTCCTGACAGTGAAATACTGCCAATTTCGTTTTTCACTGTTGCAAGGCCTGTCTCTCTAATAGGATAATATGGGGGCTACCTTTAAATATGATTAAAGTGTAGATTCCCCTAGAGAGTAGATGGACATGTGGAGTTTGTGGTCCCTGAACTCACAAATAAAAAATACATCTTTTAGTAAAGTTGATTTTAAGATTGTGCGTTTGAAAATGCCACTTTTAGAAAGTGAGCATTTTCTTGCTTAAACCATTCTGTGACTCTGCCTTGTTTGTGGATTCCCTGTCTGGGTCAGTTTGACAGTTGGGTTGTTTTTCACCTCGCACTAGACAGTGACACAAAGGGGGCTGGGGTGTAACCTGCATTTCCTAATTAGCCATCTCTGCTAGGAGGGAGGGGTGGAGTGGTCACTCTCATCTGAAAGGACTGTGCCTGCCTCTGACAATGCCGGCTCCAACCCCCTGGTGTGCGTCTGAGGCCTTGCCTTGGCAAGGCAGGATTTCACAAGTAGGTGTGAGTCCCCTTTGAAGAAAGGTGACTTCAAAGACTAAAATGGGTATAAGAAGGGCACCCAAATCTACAGACTTTAGAAACACTTCTGGAACCAAGAGGAACCTCTGCCTGGAGAACAGCTGATAGCTGAGGAAGAAGTGCTGCCCTGCCTGTGACTGTGCTTTGTGGAGCTTTCCTGCAGTGCTGCTTCTGCCAGAGTAAGAGGGCAAAGGCTGGACTTCGTGTGTCTTCCATCTTGTGAAGAAATCTCCAAGGGCTTGAGTTAGAGCTTGCCTCCTGTTGTTTGAAGTCTCAGGGACAGCAAAGACTTCTCTCTGCCAGCACCTGGAGTCTCTGGAGAGACTCCTGCCCCGACAAGTGGTGCCCTATCCAGTCCCTGGGCCCTTGAAAGGAAAGCTGGTGGAATCCAAAGAAATCGACTTCACACAACTTTGGACCGACGCCGCTGCTGAATCCGGTAACGCCGCCTGCACCTGACGCCGTGACCTTCGCTGGAACGCGACGCTCTTCGCAGGCCCGACGCCGCAGCAGCCCCGCTGAAGTCCGCGACTCCGTGGAAGTCGCCGCACCACGTCGTGACCAACGCCGCTCGCACGTTTCGCACAGACGCCGCTATCCCCGACTTCGCGCATCAGCTTGTTTTCACTCTTCACCAAAGGTACTGTACTTGGGGGTCTACACGACTCCGTGTCCGGCGCCGCTGGTGTCGGCTTGTTGGGAACAACTCCGTCACGATGCCGTGTTAACATCTCATCCAAGCATTTTTGTTTCTAAGCGCTATTTTTGAGTTTAATCTTTAAAAATTCATAACTTGACTTGTGTAGGTTGGATTTTTGTCGTTTTGGTCTTGTTTTGTTTAGATAAATATTTCCTATTTTTCTAAACCGGTTTTGTGTCATTTTGTAGTGTTTTCATGAAGTTACTGTGTGTGTTGGTACGAATACTTTACACCTAGCGCTCTGAAGTTAAGCCTACTGCTCTGCCAAGCTACCAAGGGGGTAAGCAGGGGTTAGCTGAGGGTGATTCTCTTTTACCCTGACTAGAGTGAGGGTCCTTGCTTGAACGGGGGGTAACCTGACTGTCAACCAAAGACCCCATTTCTAACACTGCCCATAACATCAAAGTAACTTTTCTTTCAGAGAATGTCTGTTTTTTCAATATAATCTAAACTGGATCAATGGCCAATGTTTCTAATGAAGCCAACTCCTGCTGAGCACAGCATTTGGATGTGTGCAGCAGTGATTTGGCCGCAGGGCCTGGCTTTTGGCTGTGTGCAATGGGGAGTGGTCACATGATGGGGTTTGGATAAAAAGCTTGGCCTCAGGGAAGGTTGCACAGTACCATGGTGTCTCACAGGAAGGCCATGATGGGTCTTGCAAAAGTACTGTGGTACCCGTGGCTCAAAGTTTTTTTTTTTTTTTTTTTCATTTTAATCTCTAGGTGAGGGTGGCCTCCTGGTTCCTCCAGAGGTACCCGGAGGTCAGTGCCCCTACTCTGCCCTCTTATGACTTTTTTTTTAACTTTCCCTGGACACGTGGAACGAGTCCCATTGTCCTGTAAAGACTGGCAAAATGTTGCTGGGAGCTTGCTACTGTCTAATTAGATTGCGAGATACAGGGGTACTGTCTGAGGTACTGTGGTACCCAACTGGCTGATGGGAGAAATGGATTGCTTATTCAATTGGATGCCGGTGTTTTAAAATTTTCTGTACAGTGGGGGTCCCGCGGTACATACCAATCCAGATATCTAAGAGACTTTTTAGGAGGTTAACCCTTTCTTGACCACGAGCACCTTTTTACTTTTTTAATTTTTTTTATTAAGAAGCAAGAAGACAAAAGAATTCATCCACATCCAGATACAATCAAGTCTGCTTGACCACTATTAGTCCGTATACATTTTTAGATAATGAGTCACTTTGATACCAATTTCAGAAAGAAAAATGCATTACTCATCCTACTGTCATATGAAGCTATCTACTCTGTTTACATTCCATACAGACATGAGGCTAAATTGTCATTTGCAGTAAGCCAATATACTGGAGGCCGACCTTTAAACTTGATCAAAGGAGAAAAAAGATTGGATCCGTCCCCAATACTGTAAGCAGATTGGCCAACAAGTTGAGTGTTATTTCGTGGCTCATTTGACCAGTGTGATTACAGCAGGCATCGACCTCGACTCCCCCCCCCCTCCCCCCACGAGTCTAGCCAGTCCTGTATTCCTAATTCTTCTCGACCCACTTAACAATTGGTGCCCAGATCAAAGCCCCACGTTCCCTTACCCTCTTCCCCTTGCAGTTGTAAAGGGTCTTCTCCACCAAGTTATGCATATTTGCATATATAGCTTATGCCAGGCTGTTTTTCATGTGTGCTTGTTTTAACAAATACATTTAACTAAAACCAGAATAGAAGAGGTTACATTTCCGTGGCAAGGTAAAATCAAACTCAAAAGATATGTGACTATCTGGAGAGTTGTTTCCAAGTGTAAAGTAATTGTTAAATGCATTCTCTGAGGAAGTAAAGTGGGTTTTTTCTCATTTCACTTGCTGTACTGTGGGAGTAAACTTGAATATGAACTTTGCACTGTAGAAATAAATGCGCTTGTGTTTGTTTATTATTACAATTTCTCTAAATAGCATGTTATTGAGCCACATTTATTTTGACTGCCATGTCATAAATAGATAGGTATCTGTCAGTTTCTGCTGCTAAAGTGAGGGTCTGGCTGGTGTATGAGCCTCTGAACCCCTTGAGTGAGAGTCCATAAGGCTGATTCGATTTACTTTACGTTGTCACGTCAAATCACAGCAAATATATTTTACTTTGTATGTCTTTCTGTATCCGAAAAAATAAACAAGTAAAAACCTCTCCAATTAGACAAAAAATGCAAGAATTAGACATCTATATAGGACTCAGCTACAGAAAGCAAAAGAGCCATAAAATCTCAATTAGAGCTACTCACTGACCTGCGGTGTGAGAGTGGAGGAGAAAATGTCCTAAACTAAAAGGCTGGAGGTTATATGCTCCTATGCCTAGCTTAGATAGAAAATTACACACAATTCAGAGTTCCCACCAATTGCCATCTGAGAATGTATTTATTTGAAGGATGTGGAGTTGAAACCACTAGACACCTCACCACACCCCACCAGGGTTACCTCTCTCTGTACAGATGAGGTTTTTCTATTGGAAAGTCTGTAAGTCCACCGTTCCTGCTAGAGTCTTCTACCCAGGGTGTTGGAGTGAGAGTTTCTACTACACTAGTGGAAGGTCCTGAGGACTAGTACTGGCATAAGCCTCTGAGCTCTGAACGAGGAGTCAGAGTCCGAGGTCTGCACATGAAGGCCCAGATTTAGTAAGCCTTTGCAGTGCCCTTGTGCTGCACCAGCTGACGCAAGGACAACACAGACCCCTAAGTAAAATTTACAAAGCCACGTAAGGGGCGATTGGAGCCACCTTCCGTGGCTTTGTAAAGAAATGTAATGCACTGCAGCGGCTTGCACTTCATTACATTACATTTAGAGCTAGCAGGCATTCCATGAATGGGCCTTCCTGTACATCCACCAATAGATTTGACACAATTTCAAATTTGCAAACGTTTGTAAATCCGGTATTTCATCAAATCGGTGTAGCTCCCAGAGGATTGTTGTTTCCTCTTTTCTGTGCGTGATGTATTCTGCATCACACAATGAAAGAGGAAAATGTCTCTAAGGATTGTTATTGTGCAGGAAGGTACCCCTTACTGCCAAAAACAACCACCCGTAATGCAGGCACCTCTGCACTACTGTGCAAGAGTGCCTGACTTGGCGCTAGGCAGGACACAGTTCACCAGCACAAGGAGGAAGAACAAATTCTCCATATCTTTGTAAAATATGGAGAAATTCTGCTCTCTCCATTTCACACAACACAGAGCAGCAACTTTGCTTTCTGCCCTGCGCTCCATGAGAGGTTGGTGAATATGCCCCAAAGAGATTCAAACGTCTGAAGTGAGATTGAGTCTACGAGATCTCTTCTTTCAGTGAAAGACTTTCATTATCATTTGTTTAAGTAAGCAGCTCTAAGGTTGGCTGCTGCATGAAGTATTGCTGACACCTACTTCTACAATGAGCCTAGAAAACCTCTAGCATGTGTAGATTTCTTAAATAAACTGATGGCAAGACCCTCAGAGAATTCTAATTGGTATGAGCTATAAACTTCAGCTGCTGTAGAAGAGTCTCCAATGTTTACTGCTGATATTAGTCTCAGAAGATCTAAGGCTTGCTATTGCTGTGAAGGGATCCGCTGCTTGCATATGTCTCTTAGACGTGCTGTTGGCGTTAGCCTCATATGCCTGTGATGGTGTGAGCCTCAAGGACCGCTAGTTGCATATGCCTTTTAGACTCATTGCAGGTATTGCTCATAAGCCTCCTATTGGTATGGGCCTTAAGAACCGCTGCTTGTATGTGTCTCTTACTTACAGCTTACTGTTGGTGTTTGCTACATATGCCTACTGTTGGCGTGAGCTTCAAAGGCGGTTTGCGTGTGTGTGTCTCTTGGGCTTATTACCTCATGTTTGACTCATACGTCTCCTATTGGTATGTGCCTCAATGGCCTCTGGTTGTATGTGTCTCTTAGGCTTACTGCTGGTGTTTGCTTCGTACACCTGCTTTTGGTGTGAGCCTCAAGGCCTGCTGCTTGTGTGGGTCTCTTAGACTTACAGCTGGTGCTTGCCTCATATAACTGCTGTTGGTGTGAGCTTCAAGTGTCACAGCTTGTATGTGTCTCTTAGGCTTACTGCTGGTGTTTGCCTCATGCACCTACTGTTGGTGTGAGCCTCAAGGCAGTGGCCTAACGAAAAATAATGGAGTCCCCCACCCTGCAGAATGTGTTAAGGGGTCTCTGATTCTTCAATATATCACAAATGTTCATAGGCTTTGGGCTGAATGAGTCCCTCTGAAGGGTTGCCTGCCTTGTGCTGTAGGTGGTGCAGGAGCCTGTGTCACGCCCTTGCCTCAAGGGCCACTGCTTATATGTGTCTTTTAGGCTTACTTCTGGTGTTTGCTTCATATAGCCTGCTGTTGGTGTGAGCCTCTAAGGCCACAGCTTGTAGGAGTCTCCTAGGCTTACTGTTAGTGTCATATGCCTCCTATTAGTATGAGTATCAAGGGTGACAACTTCTATGTGTCTCTTAGGCTTACTGCTGGTATTTGTTTCATTTGCTTGCTATTGGTGTGAGCCTCAAGCGCCTCTGCTTGTAGGTGTTTCAGCCTTATTGTTGGTTATTGCCTCTTACGCCTGCTGTTGATATGGGCCTCTGCTTGTGTGAGTTCAGTCTCCTAGGCCTACTGCTGGTGTTAGCCTTATGAACCTGTTGTTGATGTGAACCTCAAGCAGTGTTTTATTTGAGCTGGTGGTTTCCGGTGCTCAGCACAGCACTTGTTTTACATGGCTGGGTATACAGGTGTTTTCCTCCAGTTGGTGGTGGTCCCGAACTGATAATAAAATGAAAGATGTAACTCGCTTGATGAATCACTTGCTATATTTTCAGGTGGACCAAATGTAATCCAGGAACTATGCAATGCATATGATGATGTAATTACGCCTGACACAGTGACCCGAAGATGTTCTGTTCTTATCTCACTCTTGTTTCCTCATTCATCACTTCACCTGGTGCACTCTACTACTGCCTTGGTCGTAGCCTCCCATTCGATAATTGTAGCTGGGGGCTGGCTCATGGCTGAGTGGGGCAGGGACGTTTGGGAAAGAGTAGGATGAATTTGGCAGTCTAGGCATGTGCAGGAAACAAGCAAAAAGGCAGACTTTGTGCTTGCTGTGTGTGCAGTGCACCCTCGAGGTACTGGAGATTTCTGCAGCCACTATTACATTCACTCTTCTCTGACTGGGACTAAATTACCCTCCCCCTTTGTTCCTGTGTGCTGCTTGCACTGACTGCGCATTGATGTTTTTTATCTGGAGTTTGATGTGTACCCTCTCCCTCTTGAGAGTCCCTCCAGTTAAGTTAGGTCTCTAACTTCTCTTGCTCCCATCACTGCACATGGGCTCCCTCATCTCCACACACAGGCCTTCTCTAGTGTAGATCTCAACACTGATTCTTGCCTTTCAGGCTCTCTTTGCTCTCCATTTTGAGACTCCATCTTCGGCCAGGGTCGGGGCTACCTCCTGTAATGTCTCTCTTATCAGCATTTCTTGATAAGGGCTCTTCCCCCTCCAGTTCTCCCTCTCGCTCTATTCAGTCTGTCTTCACTTGAACCCACTCTTACCTTAGTCGGACTGTTTTACCATCTCCATCCTGCTCGCACCTCCCTGTAGGTGGGTTTGCTCATCATTTTCTCCTTGGTCCATTGAGATTCTTTCCTCTTTTCATTCAGGCCCTGTCATTTCTAAATTCGTCCTCTCTCTCTGTATGCGGCATCCCTTCTTTCTTCAGTTGGGTTCTATAATCTCCCAATTTGAGTATACTTATGTCAATTTAGGCATTCCTTTCTTGATACGTTACCTCTAACCTTTCCTTTCATTTTCGCTTCATTATGCTGTCCAATGTGTTGTAATCAATGATGGATGCTAGTAGGTTATAAAAGAAGTAGGTTTATTAGCTTAGTTGTAATTTACAGATAAAGCCCCACCAGGAGCAGCATCCTGCCGCTCAGCCCTTCTCACTCCAACTGTCCACTCATCCAACCACAAACACTGTCAATATTCCAAACATACAATGACCTCACTCACTGGCTGAGCAGCAGGGAACATTAAGGCAGTGGGGAGAATGCATAAGATAGAAAGAGGCCACAACACATCTCCCCCCTTATGAAAACAATAGAAATATTCAACAGAACAGAAAACTGCAAAACATCCCCCATCAACCGTCCTCCAAAATTGAGTACCACTTCATCGAAATAAACAGAACAGGTTAACAAACACTCTCTGCAATAAACAGAAAAGGTTAACAAACACTCACTCTGCATAACTTCAATTCTCCAATGGGATGTAAGATGGTAAAACACAGTTAATCAATATGTTCCACAAATTTACAATACAAGTGTACAAATAACACAAAACGTCCCTGCTTACCCAACATAGAACACTAACTACCTGTTCCCCTCCCATCATGCACACTATAACAGGACCAGCCTGTTGCCTTCCACAACTCAACACTCAACAGGAGTAGAGTTTCTTCCACCTCTACTGCATTGGGGTGTAACCACCTACCCCATCACCATTCACTTAAAGAGAACCAGGGTCTCACCTACCCTCCACTGCATTGAAGTGTAAACATGTACCCCTATCACGATTCACTTAAAAAGAACTAGGGTTTCACCTACCCTCTACTGCTTTGGGGTGTAAGCACATACTCCCATCACCCTGTACTCGAACAGGACCAGGTATGTAGCCATTTCATATGCTTTCTTGTTGAGCAGCCCTCCATGGACACCTTCTTTTGCCATGATAATAACCAATGCTCTTCCAGCTCTGCCGACAGAAATATTGTATGTTGGTTCACCACCTTGACTCTTCGTCCTGATGTCCATTGTGCAGTCATTGTCTATAAACATATTATCTCTGATCACAGAGAACTTCTTTCCACCAATAGTCAACCCGCCAGTGAAGAATCCCTCACCATCTTTTCCTATCAGCGTTCACTGTGACTAAGTACACTAATCCCATCCTTGTCGCCAGTGTTGTAATCAATGATGGATGCTCGTAGGTTATAAAAGTAGGTTAATTAGCTTAGTTGTAGGTTACAGATAAAGCCCCACCAGGCGCAGCATCCTGTAGCTCAGCCCTTCTCACTCCAACTGTCCACTCATCCAACCACAAACACTGTCAACATTCCAACCATACAATGACCTCACTCACTGGCTGAGCAGCAGGGAACATTAAGGTAGTGGGGAGAATGCATAAGATAGAAAGAGGCCACAGCACAATCCTCTCCATTCTGCTTCTTTCCGTTTTCATTGACCCCCACCCAGCCTCCATGCAGATCCCTCCTCTCTCCATCCAGGTCCTCTCCTCTCTTGAGCCCGCTGCTTGTTCGGGCTTTCTACTCTCTCTATTGTCGCCCCTTCTCTCCACTGAAAGGAGGAGGTGGTTCCGCTCTGGTTCTGTCAGACTAGACTCTCTTCAGTACCGGTACGTATCTGTTCATACATGTTCTTGAATAGTGTTCATTTCTTTGTACGAAACCCTTTCAACATATTTTGACCCTCCACCCCATGTGAACAGTCTGTCAGGTTCACTGCAGGTGCGCGTGGAGATGAGACCTTAATGATGAGGCAGGATATTTCCATAGAATGCTTTCAGGTAAGAATGATTCAGGGGAGTAGCACCGAATTGTGCAGCAGATTCAGTGACAGTGAGGCCCAGGATTCTTTGGGGCCCTCAGCACCCAAATTATGCCAGTACTACCTAAATTGGATGGGGAGGACCACTTCGAGGACTGGATTATTTTCATGTCACCCTTACTACACCACTGGAATGACTGGTATAGAGCATTTCATCTAAAGTGTGTGATAGCTCAGAGAGTTAAGGTTTTGCTGCTACAGTTTGTATGTAGTCTGCATGTCAAAGGCTCGAGTTCTAGCGTTTCAATCAGGGGTGGCTCCTCCATTAGGACAGAGGAGCTTTGCACCCCTGCCAGCAGCGTCCGCTGCAAAACTTTTCTTACAAAAGGATAATAAACTATGCTTATTATCCTTTTCTTTGAAAGGGGCGGGGCTACGGGAGTGACGTGCAGTGATGGGGAGTGTGCACTGAGGGGGACTGCACAGCACTCCCCCTCACTGTGCGTGTATGTTTAGCCAGCCGTCTCAGGCTGGGCAAACACACATGTGCATAGGGCTCTCTCCAGCCCAGCAACTGTGTTGCTGGGCTGGAGAGAGCCTGCACAGGCTCCTAGCCTGCCTGGGAGCGCCTCCCAGCTAATCCTGACACTGCTAATTGAGCAGCATCAGGATTGGCCGCAGGGCAGGCTGAGAGCCTGTGCCTGTGTGCAGAGGAGCCGCGTGGCGGGACAGGAAAGATGAGGTAAGTTTTTTTTTTCCTTAACTTAATTTTGATTTCCCCTTCATGCGCCAACCCGCCCATTCTGCGCCCCATGAACCGCCACTGATGTCAATTTTCCGAAAACATAGATAATAAAAAGTCTCTGGTTACATTATCATCTGACACCGTGTACATAATGCCAAAAAAACCTGGTGAACTGCAAATATACATTGACAGCACAGAAACAACCCAGGCGTTCAGAGGCGGTGGGCCTCTGAAACAAATGTGGCCCGTCGCTTTTTCTTCTACAAATTAAGCACTGGTCTCAAGGCTGCTGCTTGAATGTTCCTCTTAGGCTTATTGCCGGTGATTGCCTCACATGCTTGCTGTTGGTGTGAGGCTCAAGTGTCGCAGCTTGTATGTGTCTCTTAGGCTTACTGTTGGTATTAGCTTAATAGGCCAACTGTTGGTGTGAGCCTTGATGAAGCAGAAAATGAAGGTTTTGATTTATTAACGCATAAACGTAGTGTGAAATAATCATGTGAGACTTTAACCGAACTAATAAAGATTGTACGGGGACAAAATGTGCCCTCAGAGTAGTTTGCCGACATTATACGCGTGCTTTATATAACGTGGTGTATTAGAATTGCACTAATCTGACATAATCATAAACGTGTGCTACGATTTGCTTGTTTGAAATGCTTTAGCTTAGCATTACTTTGGAGGAGGCTTTGGCCTAGTGGCCTGGTCTCACGGTTTAGATGCTCGTATTTTTCCAATGTGCTATTAAACGTGTATTTCTGCTTGAAGCTGTACTTTTCCACAGAAGCTGTTCACATGCTTATCTTAAAGTTTCGTGCCAGCATGGCATATTTTCTCTTTAATTCAAGGTCGACTTGCAGGTGCGGACAATGGAGGCTCTGAAAGTGAGCTAATTGGTAGACAATGTTGCGATTTGCGTACCCATCTCCAAGGATAATGTATGCTTAAGTAAAAGCTTGAGAACTGTAGTTTTTGATTGGGCAATTTGAAGCTAACCTATCAACCCTCCAATGGAGACCCTACTGGATTCGAACTGTTGTCTATAAAACGCAGGTGCACGAGAGGAAAGTAGCTATTATCAGCCATTACAGCTTTTTATCGGCCATTACCCGGACACTCCGCCATTTTGTAGACTTCGTAGCTATTATGGCCCACTTTGCTGCGACGCCATTTTGAGAGACTTTGATGCTTTCTCTAGTCGAGAGAAAGAGACTTTAATGATTCTTGCCCTAGAGACTTTAACTTTGATTTGTCCCTTTGCATGAAGTAGTAGTCTTAACTTGCCGCCGTGAGGCGATTGCCCCGTTCACCCCTGCCCCTTTGTCCCGTCCCATGCTGATCGAGAAACGGTACCTGTGAGACGAAGACTTCCTTGTACGCTGATCGTAATTGGTAAATATGAAAGGAAATTGTAAAATTGCATTGTGTTCCTTTTAGGTAACCAACTGCTGATTTTTTATAAGATCCCTAGCTAGGAGTTTTTTCTACATTAATGTTGCTAAATTGTTTTGCATGACGTCCCACATGCTGATGCTAATTTGAGGTTAGATGAGGATTCCATATGTTGCACGATGCAATTTGAGATCTTGTTATGCTGACTAAATGTACGCAATTAGTTCATTACAGATTATCGTATTAGTGCTTTGCATTGCTATTATCGAATGCCTTGTGATTCAAATGCTACATAGATTGCACTTGTTTCGACGTTATGGACAGCTATTAATGTTCATTTATGTTTATCATTTGGTGTTGAGACACATCTATATTGTGCTAGCTTTGTTAATATAGGGAAATAAATTCACTAACTTTGCAATAAACTGGTGTGGTTATTCCTGACTGAAAGGTCAGGGTTCGCCGAAATGTATTCTGGATTAATCATTAAGTGTTATGTTGATCAAGGTATTGCTTATGTACGTTATTGATTATTGATTTGATGCGACTGATCGATTAAGAGTACAGAGAGTTCCCACTTAGTCAAAAGATCCATCGGCCTAAAGAGCGTCCGAACACAGGTAAATTGTTACCACGGTTCGCTCTATCAGTAGATGGTAGCAGAGGACGGTTACGTCTTTTGAGACCCTGTACTCTTAGAGTACATGGTGTTGAATTAACGGTTACGCATTTTGAGGCCTCAAAGAGAAGTTGAATTAGATTTTTCTTGGATAAAACTGATTGACAGAATGATGATGGGCTAGGTCCACCGCGACTTTCCCGGGATCTCGGAGCTTGCGAATGGAGAGAACGGAGGTGTGGAAACAGCGTTGGCGGTACTAGTGATGGTATGAGTGAAGTTAGGGTTTTGCGCTTGCACAGCTTATTGCCGCAGGGTGTGTGAAAAGGTTGCGAGGATTTTTTTTCTTTTAAGGATAGCGGAGGTGCGACTCCGAGTGTAGAAGTAGAGAAGTCGTCGAACTTCATAGAAATAGCGGAGGTGCGACTCCGAGTGTGAGAGTAGGGAAGTCGTCGAACTTCATGTGCGTGTGGCGCTTTGTGCATAAAAAGGTCCACGTGGTTGTTGTTGTTGAGACGGGCCCTGCGAGGTCAAGAGACTCCGGAGTATGTTGATCCATGTTGTGGTCTGGGCGGTTTAGTAGGTTGATCGGGCGTGGTCAACGAGTCGGTACGTGTGTTAGGGAGTGAAAGAAACTTCGACTTCAGGCTCTGACAAGATTCTAAGTGCACTAGAATCTTGACAAGTTGAGAGTAGGTCTGCAGGTCAGATTTGCTTGCGAATGTGGGGACTGAGAAAGACGGAATAGCGGCCGAGGCTAGTGAAAGGTCCCTAAGGTCCTGAAGCGATTGTGTTACCCTTCCTGTAGTAAACCGACAGATCTGTTTTAGTTTTTGGTAGCTCGCGATACATGCAAGAAGTTGTTACGAGAGGAGCTGAGTGAAGGAGGACTAGCCGCGAGGCTTTGTCAGCCGCAGTGTGTGTGAGTGTGACGTCACTAGGAGCCGCGCTGGGATAGGTTGGTTGGAGAGAAGGGTCGCGCACGGATTGGACGCAGTCCGTGGGGCTCGATAAAGGGAAAGGCAAGTGAAGAGTATTCCGGGAATTAAAGTCACCTATTGATTACAAATTTTGTGGAATAAAAAGTGACCTATTGATTATAAACTTTGTGAAATAAAAGGCGAGAAAATGAAATTCCTTACAGCATTTAGGAGTGCGATGAAGGGGGAGTCTTACATTAAAGCGAGCGTAGGAGAGGAGACGCCGCCCGAGGGCACACCAGCTTACATTGTAATGGAGGAAAAAGGGGTAGCTCCGTGTCTTTGGCTAAAGCAATGGCACAAACTGACAGAGAAACATGGGAGCGTAGCATTCCCGATACATGGGACATTCAATATCAGGATCCTAGAGAATTTGAGATTCACGATGTATGACATGAAGGTACCTCCAAGGCCAGCACAGTTTGAGGCTCTAGCAATCTGGGAATTAATGGCTAGACAGCAACAGAAGAATAAGTTTGAAACAAGGATGAGGAAGGTAGAAAAGACACTAGCGGATGCTAGGTGGGATAATGCGCAGAAGGTGTGGAGGTCAGATGTATTGCAGGGAATAAAATTGTTTCCAGCAATTACTAAGGAGGAAGAGGAGACAGGTAAGAAAGCTACCTGTAAGACAGACAGGAGGTGTTCCAAGGATAGAGAGGACGAGGAAAAGTTGAGAAGAGAAGAGGAGTTAGAGGATGAGGAGTTGATAATGCAATTGCTGAACGACCGTCCACCACCTTATGCGGAAAATGGACAAGGTCCAAGTACCAGTTCTGCCCCTCCGGCACTGGTACAGAACAGTGAAACCCAGAGTTCAGGAGCGTCATCTGGATCTAAGGACCCGAGTTTACTGTTCACCCCGCAGATACCGCAGGTTAGGAGAATATATCCAGATGTGCCCATAATGAAACCAGCAGAAAATTATCAACCGCAGATGCCAGGGTACTACAGCAGTGACAATAGTGGAGGAATGGTTCTAGAACAAACAGTGAGGGGAGTACAGAATGGTCACAATCCAACAATGACACAGGCTGAATCAACTCAGTTTATGATGCCTCAAAAGCAGATGCAGGGAGGAAACGCATATGGTCAGATGACGGGGAGTCAGATGGGCATGCCGACAATGATGACCCATAATATGGGGATGAACATGCCTCAGAACATGGGAAATGGACAGAACCCAGACGCGATATCACTACCCATTACTGTAGGTCCACCGGTACCTCTGTATAGTCAGCCTAACTTAGGTATGAGCGGTCAGGGATCAATACTGCAGAAGGGAACAGAAAGGAGGTGCATAGAGAACACTCCAGGGATAACTCCTATAGCGGCTCAGCCAAGTGGATCTGGATCCTTGATGGAGTTTAGTCCCACATGTGCTCAGTCTACACTGGTGAGGTCGAGCCCCCCACTGATAATACCTTTAACATCGAATACTGAAAAGTTGCCTCAACCATCAATGGCAGTCGATGTGAATGCCACGCTGATGGGGGTGAATGCGCAACAGTTGACACAATGGTTCAACAGTCTAAATTCCACACAAAGTTCAGCCAGTGGGAAAGGAGAAGACTATATGAATAGGGTCAGGTTGAACATGGAAGCACAAGAATTGGTGGAAGGGACCATGGGTGTGAACAGGTTAGAGTCCTACACGGAAGAAGAGCTGAGATACCTATGTCCAAAGATTACGAAAGAAGTGAACAAGGTACATAAAAGTTTGCAGGAAGTAGCGGACAGAAACGGGATTGACATAGGCAAGACGAAACACTTGAGCAGGAGCTACAGGTTAGATTTTGGGACCACAGATTTTGAACACATGAGGTCAGCAGGCATGAAGGCACACCTTAGAGAATTGTTGCAGAGTGCCCAAGTGTGGAGGTGCTTAGACAAGTGGGAAAGCAGGTGGGTAAAGAGGAAGGATAAGAGGAGGGACAGTGCTACAGAGCACAACGAGAAAAGACCGCAGAGCAGCGAGACAGTAACCATGTTACCAATGAGGGAGACAGCAGGGGGAAAATTAATACATGTACCATGGCACAGAAGCGACATTCAGTCATTTACGGATGATTTTCCCAAACTGAGAGAGAAGCCGATTGAATGGTATCAACAGACTGATAGGTTTGTCAAGCTTGCAAAATGTCTCTGGGAAGACCTGAATACTCTATTTGAGATTGTGATTCCGGCAGATTTGTGGGAAGATTGCAAAAGAGCTGTAGGTTGGCCGACAAGTGAACCAGAAAGAGACAGGGAGACGGGTGCACCATCACCTATGGTGATGAGCTTGTACTATAAGGTGATTGAGCATTTGAAGACGAAGGTGGCCGCGAAAAATGTGGATTGGCAGAAGATTGATCGAACTGCCCAAGAGGCTAAAGAATCGATTCATAGTTACTATGAGAGGTTGTTGAAGGCGTTCAAGAATTACAGTGGCACGGAAACAATTGAGGCGAAGGATATGCTTCATTTTGTGTTTAGATTTGTGGAAGGGTTGAGACCAGAGATAAGTCAGATGATAAAGTCGCATTTGATTTGCTGGCAGTCGAAACCGATTGATGAGGTCTTGACTTATGCGAAATACTGTAGCGACGAAATTGAAGTGAAACAGAAAAAGCTGAAAGAGAAGGTGATGATGATGCAACTTAAAGCAGCTCAGACAGGTTTGCAAGGTCTGCAAGGTTTGCAAGGGATGCAAGGGTTCCAACAGCAGGTACCGCAACCGCAGCCGCAGTTGCAGGGAAACATGTCGTTTCAGCCACAGGCCAGAGGCAGAGGCAGAGGAGGTTTTGTGAATAACGGTCCGGATTTAAACACTGTTGTGACGGGTGTGCAGGCAATGAAGAAGGTGATGCCGTGTCACGTGTGCGGGATTGTCGGTCATTGGAAACGCGAGTGCCCGATGGTGGTGCAGGAAGGTGCAGGTGCAGGTGCAGGTATTGGTCAGCAAAACAATGATGTCAATGCATTTCAGACAATGAGGGGACTGAAAATGAGAGGTCCAAACCCAAATTTTCAGACCATAAATCAATTGCAGGGATTACAACCTATGCAGCCGCAGCAGATGCAGATGCCTCGTATGCAGATGACGCAAATGCAGCCGATGCAACGGCAGTTACCCATGGTACCTAATCAGCAAATGCAAATACCTTTGGCACCAATGAGTCAGCAGCAAGTGATGGTTCCTCCACAGGTCTCGAGTCAGGTAATGAGTACAAATGGCACCGTACAACAGTTCCCATTACACAGTGAGAGTGGAATAAACAATGTATGGGAGAGTGAGAGCTCGGAAGAGGAAGGAGATTGTGTGCTTGCAGCATCCTTAGAAGTTGATCAAAAGGGTCCGTACGTAGAGGGAAGAGTAATGGGTCATCGTGTTTCATTCTTGGTGGACACGGGAGCCACACGTTCAACTGTTAAGAGTAGTGAAGTACCAAATTTGCCACTCTCAGGGAGGACAGTTCAAGTGGTGGGAGTAGCAAACAGACATCTGACGAACCCAATTACAGATCCGGTACCAGTCAGCATCAGTAACTATCAAGGGGTACATCAGTTTGTGATATGTGACTCAAGCCCAATAGCACTGTTAGGGAGAGATCTATTATGCAAATTGGGTTGTTCGATCATGTGTTCGAACGAAGGAATAACGATACAGACGAGCAGTGATGGGGAAGAAGAGGATAGTGTAGAGGGAGATGAGATGGAAACGGTAGATGAAGAGTATCCTCTGATTTGTCTTTTCCCGATGATAACTGAAGAAGATATTCCAGCAGAATTACGAGAAACAGTCGGAAAGGAAGTGTGGGACATGACAGGGAAAGAGGTGGGATTGATGAAAGGAGTGGAACCAGTGAAAGTGACTGTAAAGCCCAATGCGATCTTTCCCCAGACCCCACAATACCACATGCCACAAGATACCCTCATGAAAGTTGCCCAACTCATTGACGAATTTGTGAAACAGGGGGTACTGAAAGAAGTGTTAAGCAGTCCCTGTAATTCACCGATAATGGGACTAATAAAGCCAAGTGGATAGGTCCGACTGGTGCAGGACTTGAGGAAAATAAATGACATCATAGTCAAATGCTGCCCTGTTGTACCGAATCCAGCTGTGATAATGTTTCAGATCCCTTGCGATGCTGAGTGGTTCTCAGTCATCGATTTGTCACAAGCATTCTTTTCTGTGCCTCTTCATGAGGACAGCCAATTTCTCTTTTGTTTCAAATTCCTAGACAGAGTGTACAGTTGGTGTCGAATTCCTCAAGGGTTTTCTGAGTCACCGTCGATATTCAATCAGGTTCTAAAGAAAGACTTGGAAGAGTTAGAGTTGCCATTCGAGTCAACCCTAGTACAGTATATTGACGACTTACTGGTTGCATCAAAGACAGAAAGTGGCTGCACAGCCGATACCATTGCCCTGTTGAACCATTTGGGAAGAAACGGACACAAGGTGTCTCCTTCCAAATTGCAGTTCTGTCAGAAGAAAGTGAAATACTTGGGTCACCAGATAGAGAAAGGGTCACGGAGAATATTGAAGGAAAGAATTACAAGTGTACTTCAGATGAGTCCGCCCAAGACGAGAAAGGAGGTGAGGAAGTTCTTGGGAATGGTGGGCTACTGTCGCCAGTGGATTCCCAACTTCTCGACTCTAGCGAAGCCTTTACTGAAACTGACCCAGAAGGATGCTTTGGATCAAATTGAGCTGAAAGGAGATGAGATGGATGCTTTTGTTGAATTGAAAGAATGCATGTGTAGGGCTCCAGCTTTAGGTATGCCTGATTACACAAAGCCTTTCACATTGTTTTGTCATGAACGTGATGCATGTTCTTTGTCTGTCTTGACTCAAGCCCATGGTGGCGTAAACAGACCAGTAGCGTATTTTTCAGCTACTTTGGATCCGGTCGCAGCAGCACTCCCAGGGTGTTTGCGCGCCGTAGCAGCAGTTGGTATCAGCCTCACTCAGAGTGAAGGAATAGTGATGGGACACCCAGTAACAGTCATGGTCCCTCACTCAGTTGAGATACTTTTGACCCGCTCCCGAACACAACACATGACTGGAGCAAGACTCACAAGGTATGAAACGATAATTCTGGGCTCACCGAACGTGCAGCTGAAAAGGTGCACTACGTTGAATCCAGCAACCTTGCTTCCTGGAGAAAATGTCGAAATTGAGAACGCTGAAGACGTCGAGCATGACTGCCTTCAGGTGACTGAATTTTGCACAAAACCTTGACCGGACATCAAGGATACTAAGCTTGATGAAAATGACCAAATTCTTTTTGTTGATGGATCATGTTTAAGAGACGGGATGGGGATTTTGAAAGCAGGATACGCTGTATGCACTGTAACAGGGGTCTTGGAAGCGGGATGGCTTCAAGGAGTCTATTCTGCACAAGTAGCAGAACTTGTAGCCCTTACCAGAGCATGTCAACTGTCTGCATTGATGAAAGTCACCATTTACACTGATAGCCAGTACGGGTTTGGGATTGTGCATGACTTTGGACAACTATGGTCACAGAGAGGTTTCCTGACTTCTTCAGGATCCCCAGTGAAAAACGGGGAGAGGATAAGGGGATTGTTACATGCCATTCAAGTGCCAGCTGAAGTTGCAGTGGTAAAGTGCAGTGCTCACACGAAGGGACAGGACTATGTTTCGCTGGGAAATGCATATGCGGATCAAGTTGCAAGATTTTGTGCCTTGAACTGTATATTACTCAGAGATGAATGGAATTCGATAAGTGAGCCAGAACTAGAACCAGCTGAAGCATTTGCCTTGAAGGTCGTAGATACAATAGAGGAACTAAAAGCATTACAAAATAATGTCAGGGAGGATGAAAGAGATTCCTGGATCAAATCACAATGTATAAAGAGACAAGACGAGTTATGGGTTTCACATGAGGGAAAATTTGTTTTGCCAAATAGTCTCTTATCACAGCTTGCGCGGTTCTATCATGGGCAAGCTCACCTAGGGAGAGATGCCATGATAAGATTGTTCAAAACTGATTGGTTTAACCCCAGATTTCGTCAAGCTGCAGAAGCAGTTTGCCATCGATGTGTCACTTGCCAGCAGATGAACCCAGGGAAGGGAACAGTTGTGAACGCGAGTCACATTGGTAGGGCAAGCGGGCCTTTTAGTCGTATGCAGATGGACTTCATTGAGATGCCTGTGCATGGAGGTCTGAAATATGTGTTGGTGATTGTGTGCATTTTTAGTCACTGGATTGAGGCATACCCAACACGTAGAAATGACAGCCTTACAGTTGCCAAGCTATTGTTGAGGGAGTTAATACCACGTTTTGGATTCCCGATCTCTTTAGAATCAGATAGGGGAAGTCACTTCAATAACGAGGTGATAAAGTTACTTTGCGAAGCGCTGAACATTGAGCAAAAGCTGCATTGTAGCTATCGCCCTGAAGCATCAGGACTGGTGGAGCAGATGAATGGTACACTGAAATCAAGAATGGCGAAAATATGTGCATCAACAAATTTGAAATGGCCTGACGCATTACCCTTAGTGCTAATGTCAATGAGCAACATTCCTGATAGAAAAACTGGATTGTCTCCGCACGAAATTCTCATGGGCAGGGCTATGAGACTTCCTGCAGTTCCCGCAAACGCGCTTTTGAATATTACAGATGATATGGTGCTAGACTACTGCAAAGGACTGGCTGACGTGGTTCGCTCTTTCTCTCACCAGGTGGAAGCGACCACCTTGCCACCGATCCAAGGTCCAGGACACGCACTGAAAGCAGGTGACTGGGTCGTGGTGAAGAAGCACGTGAGGAAGTCGTGCCTGGAACCCCGTTGGAAAGGACCTTTCCAAGTGATCCTGACGACAACTACCGCTGTGAAGTGTGCGGGGGTTCCCAACTGGATTCACGCCAGTCACACAAAGAAGGTGTTGTGTCCCACAGATGAGGAAGTTGAAGCGCTGAAATTGCCAGTGCCTGATAAAACGGCGCCGAGTGCTGAGACAGAACAAAAGCGAACTGAAAGCGAACAGGCAGAAGCAGGAGAGAAAGAGATACTATTGGAGGGCGAAGAGTCTGACTCACTTGGGGAAGGCCAAGGAGAAAGTTCAGACAGCGACGAAGAAGCTGCAGGTGACAAGGAGCCTGAAGCAGCTGAGGGTAGCAAAAAGCCTGAAGCAGCTGAAGGTGACAAAGAACCTGAAGCAGCTGAAAGTGATACAGAGCCTGACGAAAGTAACGGTGACGAAGGGCTCGAAAAAGGTGAAAAAGCAGGAGAGCCTGATCAGAGGAGGGCTTTCCCAGAAACAGACGATACAGAAAAAGAAAAGGAGAACGTGATCGATTCCCCTGAAGGAGGGGACAAGGCAGAGCAGAACGAAAAAGTTCAAACCTCTACAGAAAAGGTCGCAAGTCCATCAAATGGACATGGTGCAAAGAGGAGACTAAGTATATCATCAGTAAAACAAAAGTCTGGAGAAGGTTTGAACGACGGAGAAAGGCCAAAAGTAAAAGAGAAAAGAAAAGAAGTGTCTGTCGTGATACCAACCTCGAGTGAAGAAAAAGACTTGACAAAAGAGGAAAGTACCAGCGAGGCAGAATCGAAAAGAGAAGCAAAATTGAAAAGGAAAAGGATACCGAACAGAAGGTATTCTGGTCCTGAATGGGCATATGCGGTCAATGACGATTGGACTGACGAGTTTGTATCTCTAAGCATCGAGAACGAAGAAGAGGAAGAGATACCAATAGAAAAGAAAAGTTTTATGGACAGTGTTGATTGAAAGGGTGATAAATGACATTGCTTGCTACAATCTAACGTGAAATAAACAACCAGCTGAGACATTGCTAAACCGGATGAGACATTTGCTAAACCGATAAAGACTGAGTTATTGCCGAATTGAGACAAATGCTGCTAACCGATAAGTGACTTGGCCTTTGGAGAAGACGGTGTGAACGTTGCGCTCGCTCAGCTTTGTAACTGAATTGCTAAATAAGTTTCATTTATAAGTGCTTCTAACTCTCTGATTCTATACAGATCATGACGCAAAACAATAGAAAGAAATATTGTAAATATGTGTGTATAGGCTTGGTAGTTACATGTGTACTAATAATAATGGCGATTGTTCTTGGAATACATGGAAAGGGTGAAAATGAGACTATTGCTGCTTCTACTTTTGCTCCTGTTACTGTCACTGAACTAACCGCATTGAAAAGGCTAGCACTGGATGAGAGACTCTTGCATGAAAGGAAAGAGCTTTCGTATAATGTTTTCTATCGCTTACTAACAGAATATGTTGAGACAATGGATGCGAAAGATTGTTATGTGTGTACCCAGATACCGACATCAGTAAAGGAAGGGGTGACATATCACCACATGCCTCTTACATACGGGATTACATGTAGTATAGTAATGTCTAGGTTTTATGGTCAAACTAACATACAGTATTTTTACTCAAATTATGATGTTACCTTTGCTTATGTTCCTATAATAGCGCAGCTAAGCCAGACTGCAAAAGATTGGGATGCTAAAATTATGAGGGAATTTTTCGAGCCAATGCAACCTTTTGAAACGGCTCACGCTCATAGGGAAAATCTTACCTGCTCACTCTCTGCAGTAGAAATAAGCTTTTTAGATCGCACAGATGATAGAAGGGCTCAAATGAAGGCGAAATTAGAAAAGGAGTTACATAAGAGGACTTCAGTAGATAATTATGATTTTGCTGCAATAAAGACACAAGGGAAAATTGCTTTAGATGCTTGGCATGTAGGGAAGTTTTGTATATATCGAGGTGAATCTTATTATGACAACATTTTTGTAGGGGCGAGTGAGTGTAAACATACGTTTATCTTTAAGGCCAAATGGACATTCATGATGGACGGACTTGACCCTGTCATTCCAGGTGTATATTACATTTGTGGGTATAATGCCTATTATCGTCTTCCAAAGGGATGGTGGGGAAGATGTTATTTGGGTATAGTGTTCCCAAAGGTTTATCAACTGGATGACCTATCGATGATTCAAAAGACGTCTGGATCCCATCGTATCCAGAAAAGAGAGACCGCAGCTGCTGTGGTAGGTGATATATTTGGAGCAATGATTCCTTCATTGGGAGTTGTGCTGAATTCCATCAAAATAAGAAAGTTGTCTACTATAGTGGATAACATGTTGACAAAGTTTTCAGGTGCTATAATCCTGATAGATGCTGAACTTGCAGCGGAAAGAGCTATGACTCTTCAAAATAGGCTTGCTTTAGACATTCTTTTAGCAAAGGATGGAGGTGTTTGCAAAATGCTTGGTGCAAGACACTGTTGTACCTATATACCTGACAATAGTGTGAAAATTAAAACTATGCTTGCTAATCTAACAAAAGAAAGTGCAGATTTGAAGGAACTGAAAGAACCAGGAGTGTGGGAGAAGGTTGGAAAAGGACTTGCTTCAGTGGGACATTGGATTGGGGGAATTTGGAATGGAATATTGCTAAAAATAATAGAGGGAATTTTAATAGTGATAATTTGTATATTTGGAATTTGGGGAATAAAAAGGGGAATAATAATGATTATGGAAAGAATTAAAAGAAGAAAGGAGGAGAAAATTATGAAAAGAATGGCAGAAGAATACAAAGCACAGACTAGGGGAACTAAAAGGAAAAGGGAACTGACAGAATTTTAATGGAATAAAATTTGTGGGCTAAATTTGTGTGATGACAAGTAGTCATCAGAGGAGGGATTGATGAAGCAGAAAATGAAGGTTTTGATTTATTAACGCATAAACGTAGTGTGAAATAATCATGTGAGACTTTAACCGAACTAATAAAGATTGTACGGGGATAAAATGTGCCCTCAGAGTAGTTTGCCGACATTATACGCGTGCTTTATATAACGTGGTGTATTAGAATTGCACTAATCTGACATAATCATAAACGTGTGCTACGATTTGCTTGTTTGAAATGCTTTAGCTTAGCATTACTTTAGAGGAGGCTTTGGCCTAGTGGCCTGGTCTCACGGTTTAGATGCTCGTATTTTTCCAATGTGCTATTAAACGTGTATTTCTGCTTGAAGCTGTACTTTTCCACAGAAGCTGTTCACATGCTTATCTTAAAGTTTCGTGCCAGCATGGCATATTTTCTCTTTAATTCAAGGTCGACTTGCAGGTGCGGACAATGGAGGCTCTGAAAGTGAGCTAATTGGTAGACAATGTTGCGATTTGCGTACCCATCTCCAAGGATAATGTATGCTTAAGTAAAAGCTTGAGAACTGTCGTTTTTGATTGGACAATTTGAAGCTAACCTATGAACCCTCCAATGGAGACCCTACTGGATTCGAACTGTTGTCTATAAAACCCAGGTGCACGAGAGGAAAGTAGCTATTATCAGCCATTACAGCTTTTTATCGGCCATTACCCGGACACTCCGCCATTTTGTAGACTTCGTAGCTATTATGGCCCACTTTGCTGCGACGCCATTTTGAGAGACTTTGATGCTTTCTCTAGTCGAGAGAAAGAGACTTTAATGATTCTTGCCCTAGAGACTTTAACTTTGATTTGTCCCTTTGCATGAAGTAGTAGTCTTAACTTGCCGCCGTGAGGCGATTGCCCCGTTCACCCCTGCCCCTTTGTCCCGTCCCATGCTGATCGAGAAACGGTACCTGTGAGACGAAGACTTCCTTGTACGCTGATCGTAATTGGTAAATATGAAAGGAAATTGTAAAATTGCATTGTGTTCCTTTTAGGTAACCAACTGCTGATTTTTGATAAGATCCCTAGCTAGGAGTTTTTTCTAAATTAATGTTGCTAAATTGTTTTGCATGACGTCCCACATGCTGATGCTAATTTGAGGTTAGATGAGGATTCCATATGTTGCACGATGCAATTTGAGATCTTGTTATGCTGACTAAATGTACGCAATTAGTTCATTACAGATTATCGTATTAGTGCTTTGCATTGCTATTATCGAATGCCTTGTGATTCAAATGCTACATAGATTGCACTTGTTTCGACGTTATGGACAGCTATTAATGTTCATTTATGTTTATCATTTGGTGTTGAGACACATCTATATTGTGCTAGCTTTGTTAATATAGGGAAATAAATTCACTAACTTTGCAATAAACTGGTGTGGTTATTCCTGACTGAAAGGTCAGGGTTCGCCAAAATGTATTCTGGATTAATCATTAAGTGTTATGTTGATAAAGGTATTGCTTATGTACGTTATTGATTATTGATTTGATGCGACTGATCGATTAAGAGTACAGAGAGTTCCCACTTAGTCAAAAGATCCATCGGCCTAAAGAGCGTCCGAACACAGGTAAATTGTTACCACGGTTCGCTCTATCAGCCTCAAGGCCTACTGCTTGTATGTGTCTTTTAGGATTACTTCTGGTGTTAGTCTCATACGTCCTGCTGTGTGCATGAGTCTCTTATGTCTACTAATGGTTTTTAGCCCCATAGCCTGCTAATGGCATGAGCCTCAGACATTTGCGGCTGGTCCAGCGGCTTCCTGGCAGCCTATGACTCCTTGACGTCCTCTGCGCAACGTGAAGCAAACAAAACTATCGAATGAAGAACACGGAAAACCTTGCACCTATGCAGCACGCACGTGGCACTTGTGTGTTTAAGCACACAATAATGCCTTCTAGCTCTTCTTTTTCGGGAACAAAACCTTTAATGATTGGATTGGCACCATCATGGCAGACACCGCGACGAGCACAAGGTACAAAAAGGAGCAAGCATCTTCAGGAGGACGCCACCTCTCTCAAATGTTATCAGCAGCAGAACACATGTAATAATAATGCACACAATATCACACATGCCGGACGTATGAAGAAGACGACACTCCGACCTCCGTTCTTCCAACAACAGCAGTGTCTTCTAAAGTGCAACTCTTGGAGCACTAGAATAGCTCGTCATTCCTCGGCCTCCTGGCTAACCTGCGAACACGTACAGGCCACCCCTTGCAGTATCTCCAGCTTTCTTTTCATATCTTTGTACGGTCTGAAAACATAATTATTCCTAAACATTCACTTACTTCGCCTGAGACAGCTGCGCGGGTTTATATATTCTCCCAGAGATGCGATGCATTCTGCTTTGACGCAATTGTCCTCTGAAAAATAACTCGGTAGATGGCGCTGTTCTCTAGGACTATTGCATTTGCACTAGCGGTTTGTGTTTTTCTCTGCAGGATTTTATTTTATTTACATAACAGCTGGTTGAAAGAAAGAGGAAAATGGGAAATTAAATCGATAGACTTTTTGTTACTGAAAAATATCTTTCTAATGGGGTTTATTTAACAAACCAATTAATTTGAATTTCGCTCAGAAGTTAATGATTGTTTTATACTCAAATACAGCAATCTTTTGAATCCACAGACGCCTGCAAGTGTTTATTAATATTATTTTAAACGTTTTTCTAAAGCACTGCATGTGTGGCCCTTACGTCATTCAGGTCAAAACTTCAGTGAACTGAGTGAACAGTCCTGCCTGAAAATGTCTATCAAAATAGTTTAGCTCTCTCTTAGGCACAGATTCAAGCGTGGCAGAGTTTGCATCATTCATGGACTCTCAGGGAGCAGATTTATTTGTTGCCCTACGCAGACAGTAACCAAGCTGCTTCTATGCCTTGCACAAGGGGCAGAAAGCAACGCAGAGCCATATTTATTACCAAGCATTGCCAAAGTCGATAGGTTTCACCTTGGTGACTTATTGGCTTTTTAAATGTTTTTTGCTGGTGCTTTACATCATCGGTATTTCTTTTGCTGATGCTGTGGAGCATCTGAAAGAGGAAAAGAGAAAGATAACAAGCATTTGCAATAAAATAGGACTCGCATATTTCGAACAAGTTTATTGTCATCTTTTGACAATAGCTCCCACGAGCAAAAACATGAGATGAAACTGAGACAAGGCGACTTAGCAAAATAACAGAAAGTTAGCTTTAAAAAATAAAACTTTGTAATTTTGTGCCTGCTGTCCACGTTTTTGCCGGTCACAAGCCTTCTGTTTGTGGGGCACTAGAACTTCAAAAGAACATCTAGTACCTCAATTACGTCGGGAGCATTGGATGTTGCATCAATTAGTGCTTGATCCCTGCTCCAAATGGAGAAACGGAAAAGTTGGCAAGCGCGCCTTCACGAATGACGAGGCTGTAAAGAAGAGTGCCACGCAAACCAACAAATGGTGAGCGACAGGCAGGCTCCATGCCCTTTACGGAACACAACAGAGTCTCTCAAGTGAGACGCAGGCTCTGGCACATGCACTCTCAGGCTAGACCCTAAAAAATGCATGAAGCAGCCATCATTTTGTTTACTGTTCCAAGATGGCGGACCTCTGTTGGAATGGTAAATAGAAAAAAAATGAATTTAAATGTGTGTGAAAGGGCACTTCGGAAAAGTAGCATCCCATCAGTAAATGGCAGAAGCTGGACCCTTCAAAAATTGTAAATTAAAAAAAAAATTGGTATTGCTGGCGGGCGGCCAACAACGGAGGAGCAGGTGAATAAGAAGGGTGGAGGAGAAGTCCTGGTTGGAGCAATGGTAAATGGCAGCAGGTGAAATGGGGGAGCTTGAGCAATGGTTATACCCTTAGGAATAAAATAACAGGACATGAGAAGCAATGGAAGAGGTGGCGGAGTAGGGAGCAATACAGACTTCGCTGGTTAGGGGAGGAATTTGAGATGGGTAGCAGCACATGAGGTCGAGAGCAAGTTAACATATGCACAGTCGTGGAGTGCTGAAAGAAAAATAAATGTCCTCAATGTGAGCAGTGGGAGGATAAAAGACAGCCATTCAAAATGATGGTAGAGGATACACTCCATGGGAGTGACAAACAAAAGAAGAGGAAGACAGGTTTATGAATTAAAAAAAGCTAGCAAATGAGTGCGACAATAAAGCCATCCAGTGGTAAGCAATGAGCTGGCGCTAAGCCCTTTGTATATTTTTGGTACAACCACAATAAGCTTTCGCCTACAGATAGGTTAAAGGTCTCTGGTGTACAGTACCTAACAATGGCCTTCTGCTGCTATTATCCCAAATGCTGGTACATAATCAGGCTGCGTATCGCCACGCACAACATTTGCACCAAGGTGCATGCATGACGGCTATAGCATAGGATTTGTTTTAATCCTAAACTAATTCCGAAACATTCACACATTGGATGTGTGCTGTGTGCTTCTCAACTTAGTATGTGGTATGTTTGGATAAATTTCTCCATGTTAGCTCCTGCTTCAAGAGGCTTTTTTAATACAAAGCCCGATCTTCCAATCTTAGTAGTTATGGGTTTGCATCAACAGCTATAGGCATTTGCGCTAATCCTCTGAAGTTCCACCCATGTATGACCCTTAATTCAAAGTTGTGCTATTTATGCATAGAAAATGACACTTCTGTAGCACAAAATAACTTTTAAGCTGGAAACTAAATATACTTCCAATACTTCCAGTACAATCGCTGATGATGTGGAGTGTTTTACAAGTGAATCTTGACTTAGTTGAGAGCCAATGAAGGGATTATGAGGACTGGTTTAAGAAGACTTTATTTTCACTGGCCATGCTCATCCTGGAAACCTGGTTTTGAAGTTCTTACAACCTGTCTGTGAGCTTTCATGAAAGGCCTGCTATTACTGACAGGGCACTTATCTCTCTAACCCCAGTCCGCTAACTGCCCCTTTGGCCCCCTCCTGCATTTACACTACTTGTTTCAGCAATTAATGGTCCTGAGCTGACTCAGGACTCCCTGCCCTTGTGCACCCTCAATCCTCAGTTCAGCAGAAAGGCAGGTCTCTCCTACTGTGTCACTAAGGGCCTCATTATGAGTTTTGTGGACTGGATAACCCGTCCACCAAACTTCCGACGGGAAGGTTGCTGCCATGCTGGCTACCTCCCCACCGGGCCCATTATGAGGTTTCCCGCTGGGCCAAGGTTTCTGCATGTCAGCCTAGCGGGAAAGTGGCAGCAGCATTGTCGCCTGCTTGTAATCGAGCCGATGGCAATGCTGCCACCGCAGGGGACACTAGCACCCTCGCAATGCTCACTGTCTACATAGCAGACAGGGGGCATTGCGAGGGTGCTGGGCAGGGGGACCCTTGCACTGCTCATGCCAAATGCATGGGCAGTGCAGGGCCCCCTGTGCATGTTCTCTGCCAGCCCTTTCATGACGGTGATACCACCATGAAAAGGCTGGCGGAGAACCAGGTCATAATCATGCAGCGCCGCCCTGGCTGATTCCGAAATCCACCACTGTCAGCCCATCGCAATCACAAATCCTGGCGGAGACTGCAATACCCTGGCGGTCTGACCGCAAGAGTCATATTGTGGTGGTCCAACCACCACAACAGCGGCGGTCCTGACCACCACTGAAAGTCTGGCGGTCTCAAGACTGGCAGCGCCATAATCAGGCCCTAAATGTATGTATGTATTGTCTATATATGTATGTATCTATCTATCTATCTATCTATCTATCTATCTATCTATCTATCTATCTATCTATCTATCTATCTATCTATCTATCTATCTATCTATCTATCTATCTATCTATCTATCTATCTATCTATCTATCTATCTTGTTGAAACATTGGTTACTGATAAGGGCAGGTAATTACCTACACTTAGCAATAGGCCACTAACCTCCACTTAGGTCTCAATAAATTAACCCCTTCGCTGCCAGGCCTTTTCCCCCTCCTGTGCCGAGCCTGTTTTTGGCTATTTGGGGCAGTTCGCGCTTAGGCCCTCATAACTTTTTGTTCACATAAGCTACCCTTGCCAAATTTGCGTCCTTTTTTTCCAACATCCTAGGGATTCTAGAGGTACCCAGACTTTGTGGGTTCCCCTGAAGGAGACCAAGAAATTAGCCAAAATACAGTGAAAATGTTGTTGTTTTAAAAAAAATGGGAAAAAAGGGCTGCAGAAGGCAGCTCGTGATTTTTTTCTTGAAAATGGCATCAACAAAGGGTTTGTGGTGGCAAGATCGCTATCTTCCCAGCTTTCAGGAACAAGCAGACTTGAATTGGAAAACCCAATTTTTCAATACAATTTTTATATTTTACTGGGACATACCCCGTTTTTACTATTTTTTTTAGCTTTCAGCCTCCTTCCTTCAGTGACCAAAATGGGTGAGAAACCAATGCTAGATCCCAGAAAGCTAAACATTTCTAAAAAGTAGACAAAATTCTTAATTCAGCAAGGGGTCATTTGTGTACATCCTACAAGTGTTTCCTACAGAAAATAACAGCTGAAATAAAAAAATATTGAAATTGAGGTGAAAAAACAGCCATTTTTCTCCACGTTTTACTCTGTAACTTTTTCCTGCGATGTCAGATTTTTGAAAGCAATATACCGTTACGTCAGCTGGACTCTTCTGGTTGCGGGGATATATAGGGCTTGTAGGTTCATCAAGAACTCTAGGTACCCAGAGCCAATAAATGAGCTGCACCTTGCAATGGGTTTTTATTCTATACCGGGTATACAGCAATTCATTTGCTGAAATATAAAAAGTGAAAAATAGGTATCAAGAAAACCTTTGTATTTCCAAAATGGCCACAAGATAAGGTGTTGAGAAGCAGTGGTTATTTGCACATCTATGAATTCAGGGGTGACCATACTAGCATGTGAATTACAGGGCATTTCTCAAATAGAAGTCTTTTTTACACGCTGCCTTACATTTGGAAGGAAAAAATGTAGAGAAAGACAAGGGGCAATAACACTTGTTTTGCTATTCTGTGTTCCCCCAAGTCTCCCGATAAAAATGGTACCTCACTTGTGTGGGTAGGCCTAGCGCCCACGAAAGGAAATGGCTCAAAACACAACGTGGACACATCCCATTTTTTCACAGAAAACAGAGGTGTTTTTTGCAAAGTGCCTACCTGTGGATTTTGGCCTCTTGCTCAGCCGGCACCTGGGGAAACCTAGCAAACCGGCGCATTTCTGAAAACTAGACACCTAGGGGAATCCAAGATGGGGTGACTTGTGGGGCTCTCACCAGGTTCTGTTACTCAGAATCCTTTGCAAACCTCAACATTTGACCAATAAACACCTTTTCCTCTCATTTCGGTGACAGAAATTTCTGGAATCTGAAAGGAGCCACAAATTTCCTTGCACCCAGCGTTCCCCCAAGTCTCCCGATAAAAATGGTACCTCACTTGTATGTGTAGGCCTAGCGCCTACAAAAGGAAATGGCCCAAAACACAACATGGACACATCACATTTTTTCACAGAAAACAGAGGTGTTTTTTGCAAAGTGTCTACCTGTGGATTTTGGCCTCTAGCTCAGCCGGCACCTGGGGAAACCTAGCAAACCAGCGCATTTTTTAAAACTAGACACCTAGGTGAATCCAAGATGGGGTGACTTTTAGGGGCTCTGACCAGGTTCTGTTACCCAGAATCCTTTTCAAACCTCAAAATTTGACCAATAAAACACCTTTTCCTCTCATTTCGGTGACAGAAAGTTCTGGAATCTTAGAGGAGCCACATATTTCCTTCCACCCAGCATTCCCCAAAGTCTCCCGATAAAAATGGTACCTCACTGGTGTGGGTAGGCCTAGCGCCCACGAAAGGAAATGGCCCAAAACACATCGTGGACACATCACATTTTTTCACTGAAAACAGAGGTGTTTTTTTACAAAGTGCCTACCTTTGGATTTTGGCCTCTAGCTCAGCCGGCACCTGGGGAAACCTAGCAAACCAGTGCATCTTTGAAAACTAGGCACCTAGGGGAATCCAAGATGGGGTGACTTGTGGGGCTCTGACCAGGTTCTGTTACCCAGAATCCTTTGCAAACCTCAAACTTTGACCAAATAAACACTTTTTCCTCTCATTTCGGTGACAGAAAGTTCTGGAATCTGAGAGGAGCCACAAATTTCCTTCCACCCAGCGTTCCCCCAAGTCTCCCGATAAAAATGGTACCTCACTGGTGTTGGTAGGCCTAGCGCCCACAAAAGAAAATGGCCCAAAACACAACGTGGACACATCACATTTTTTCACAGAAAACAGAGGTGTTTTTTACAAAGTGCCTACCTTTGGATTTTGGCCTCTAGCTCAGCCGGCACCTGGGGAAACCTAGCAAACCAGTGCATTTTTAAAAACTAGACACCTAGGAGAATCCAAGATGGGGTGACTTGTGGGGCTCTGACCAGGTTCTGTTACCCAGAATCCTTTGCAAACCTCAAAATTTGGCCCAAAAAACATTTTTTCCTCTCATTTCGGTGACAGAAAGTTCTGGAATCTGAGAGGAGCCACAAATTTCATTCTACCCAGTGTTCCCCCAAGTCTCCCGATAAAAATGGTACCTCACTTGTGTGGGTAGGCCTAGCGCCCACAAAAGGAAATGGCCCAAAACACAACGTGGACACATCATAATTTTTCACAGAAAACAAAGGTGATTTTTGTAAAGTGCCTACCTGTGGATTTTGGCCTCTAGCTCAGCCGGCCCCAGGGGGGCAGAAATGTCCTAAAATAAATTTGCCCCCCAACCCCCCCGGGGAGTGACCCTTGCCTACCGGGTCGCTCCCCCTGCGTGACATTGGCGCAAAAAAAAAAAAAGATCCCCTTTGTCTAGTTGTTTCTGCCCCCCTTGGGGGCAGATTGACCTAAAATCTGCTGATTTGCCCCCAAGGGGGGCAGAAATGGTCTAAATGCAATTTGCCCCCTAGGGGAGCGACCCTTGCCTAATGGGTCGCTCCCCATCCCTAAAAAAACAAACAAACAAAAAAAAAACACACATTTTTTTTGCCCTGGCGCCTAGAGGTTTCTGGCCCCCCTGGGGGCAGATCGGCCTAATAACAATAGACCGATCTGCCCCACCGGGGGCAGAAATGGCCTAAAATAAATGTTCTCCCCTTCCCCCCCCCCGGGGAGCGACCCTTGCGTGACGTTGGCGCAAAAAAAAAAGATCCCCTGTGCCTAGTGGTTTCTGCCCCCCTTGGGGGAAGATTGACCTAAAATCGGCCGATCTACCCCCAAAGGGGGCAGAAATGCTCTAAATACAATTTGCCCCTCCAGGGGAGCAACCCTTGCCTAAGGGGTCGCTCCCCATCTGTAAAACAACAACAACATAAAAAATCCCCGGTGCCTAGTGGTTTCTGCCCCCCTTGGGGGCAGATCGGCCTAATTAAAATATGCTGATCTGCCCCCCCAGGGGGGCAGAAATGGCCTAAATTAAATTTGCCCCCCAGGGGAACGACCCTTGCCTAAGGGGTCGCTCCCCTTGCGTGAAATTCGCAAAAAAAAAAAAAAAAAACTCCCTGGTGTCTAGTGGTTTCTGTCCCCCATGGGGGCACATTGGCCTCATAAAAATAGGCCAATCTGCCCCCAAGGGGGGCAGAAATGGCCGAAATATAATTTGCCCCCTAGTGGAGCGACCCTTGCCTAAGGGGTCACTCCCCACCTCAAAAATACAAAAAAAAAAAATACAAAAAAAATGCTCCCTGCTGCCTAGAGGTTTCTGCCCCCATTAGGGGCAGAAAAGACCTTTAAAAAAAATGCCCCCGCCTGGGAGCGACCCTTGCCCAAGGGGTCGCTCCCTCATACCAATTTTATTAAAAAAACTAAAATCCCTGGTGTCTAGTGGGCGTTTTAGCAGCCGGATTGCTTGCAATCCGGCTGCTAAAACGCTGAGAGAGACTTCAAAAGGAAGGAAATAACTTTCCTTCCCTTTGAAGTCTCTTGGCCTCCTCCACGTGATCGGAAGAGAAATGCTTTTGCATTTCTCTTCTGATCGCGCTGGAAGCTGAGCTTCCAGCGCAATGGGAGGAGGCCTTGTGACAATCAGCGCGCGATCGCGGGCTGACGTAACAGGGGGGGTTAGGGGGGTCGGGGGTGGGAGGGGAAGGGCTTCCCCTTCAATCCCTGCCTTGGGGGGGTGGGGGGGAACCCCACAGAGGGAGCTCTAGCGCTTCCTCTGGGCTCTGTGCCCACAACGTAATGGTTACGTCCTGGGCACACGAGCACTGTGCCTCAGGACGTAACCATTACGTGGGCACAGAAGGGGTTAAACCCAGCTCAACCCTTGGTAGCTTGGCAACGAGCGACAAGGCTTAACTAGGAGACTAGTGTTTAAAGCATTTAAAAATCACAAAACAGTGAATAAGTAAAACGCAAAACACAATAAAAATCCACACCTATTTATAACCATAGATTATATATTTATCTTTAAAATGACACCAAAACGATTAGTCAGATAAGGGGAACTGGAGATATGATTTTTTAAAGAATTACTGTTTTCTAGCGCAGAGAAATGAAAAGTGCCAGTCTGGTCATCTGGTTGCATCTCGACCGGGGCAAAGTCAAAGTTTAAGGCCGACTGCGATGGAGCCCTGCTCCACTACAGCAAGCGGGAGGCCTCGGTCAAAAGTTTACCTTCGGACTTAGTCGTTTTCTTGAAGATTTTCTTCAGCGGGACTAAGTCGCCAGTCCAGTCCAACCTCCTGGAACTCTTCCTCGGATACGCGTCGCGGGAGCCCTCGGTGAAGATTTTTACGTTCGGACGTAGTCACTTTTTCGAGATGAGAATCCTTCGACTGGGGCAAACCTGAATCTTGACCCGACGTCCCTGGAGCCCTCTTCGGATGCACTGCCTTTCTATGTTCGGACTTAGGCAAAATTTCTGAGATTTTCTTCACCGAGATGAAGCTATAAGTCAGGCCAAGTCGCAGTTGAGGCAAGCCGGCTAGAGTTGCCGCGGTGGGTCAGTACCTTTATGGAGCTTTTTTCCAAAAGTTCTCCAAACTTCAGGATCTTCTCCCAGATGTTCTTTTTAGATTATTTTGAGGTCCACAGCTCACCCCAAGGTTCCAGAAGCTCTGAGATGCTCCTTGAGGGTGCGGACTACAACTCCCAGAATGCTCCGGACACAAACTCCAAATTGGCCACTGGACAGTGATCAGCTGGTCAGTTTCTTCAAGAGTTGGTGCAGGGGACTCTGGTTAGCAATTTTTCACCTGTAGCAAACAGGGAGTCCCTCCTTGAACCAGTTGAAGCCAGGAAAAGTTCTTCTTGTGGTGAAGCCCAAGTGTGCAGCTGGTGCAGTCCTCCAGAGTACAGTGTCCAGGTGCAGGTCAGGGGTACAGCAGGGCAGTCCTTCTTCTCCTGTAGTTCTTCCTTGTTGGGATCTGGTAGGGATCTGAGGTGTGGTTGCAGGTCTGCCAGTTTTAGCCTTGCTCCTGGTTGAAAAACGGGGGGGGGCTTGTTCTCCAATCAGATGCAGGGTCCTTCCCCCTGTGATGACCACTTCCTGGGAAGTGTGGCAAAAATCAATCCCAGGGAGCAACAGTCTTCAAAAATCCATCATGGCTGAAACTGAAGGTTACATCTGGCTGAGTCCACCCACTGGTGTGGCTAAAAATCCTAAACACACCCATCGCCTGCCCTCTCCTAATCTAATCAAGAAGGCACTTAATTGTCTGGGGTTGCAGGATGTGAGGGAGGTGCTAGGCTATTCCAAATGTCCTTTCCTGCCTTTCAGGACCTGTTTGGCAGCCCTCGTCCTTTCCTGCTTCTCCATTTGCTGAGGGAAGTTCTCCTCCCACAGGCACAGTCCCTTTGTTCAGCCCAGGATACTTCACACCTCTATCAAATCAAAAAAGGTACACTGTTCCAAAAAGAGTGACACCAGCAATAAGTGTGGTTCCCTTTAGAAGCAAATGCCCTCAAGGTTCATCATTGGGCTTGCTCCACACCAGACTGGTGCTGCAATGTCTGACGGGACCCACATTGGGGTCACTGAACCAGACTACTGTGCAAACCAACAGCACGGAGAAGTGGAGAGAAAAGTGAGGTTAAAATTGACTCAGCTCCCCTAAGGTGAATTCCTTTAATTTAAATCAAAGGGAGTTGGTCAAGATTAAAAACAAGAATGCAAGTATAGGGGAATAATGACCCTTTTCCTTGCATATAAGTGGTTGAGAAACTCTATTCCCTATGCCACTGTAATAGTCAACATGTTTCGCGCCTATCTCGTCCATACAGATCTCATGACGCTTCTTCAGGACTGAAACAAATCTTCTCCAACAAAAACAGATACAGTGGTCTATAGTAAAGATAATGATGGCGTAGTCTCTACTCACTCAGTTGTCCAGTGAGTAATTTTTCAGATGAATCAACCAATCAATATTGTAGCTTGGTCTTTTATTAAGTCAGGCGAGTAGACAATTAGTCATAATTGCTGCTGGAGCTGGAGATTCTGTTCTCTCGTATCCCGCGTGCTGCCCAACTTTCTTCACACCTCATCAATGCAGCCTTGCCAGGCTGCCAGAGGCTGGCCAATCAGAGCAGAGCACTACAGGGCTGAGGTTGGCAACTTTTTAGGTAAAGTTTAAAACTCTTTACCTGAACAAGTGATATTAAATCCAACAATTTTAAGTTGTGGGATTTATTATAACAATTAATTTGAAACCAAACTTGAGGTATCTGACACTTAAGGGGACTTTGTTAATTAAAATAAAGTCTCCCTATTTTTGCCTATGGAGGCCATTCACTACAATGAGGGAAAAACAAATTTGGCTGTTTTACCTCACCAGGGCTTATAAAACTATTTTTATAAGGTCCCTGCTTATAGTTACATGGCACCCAACCCTAGGGGCACATAGGGCACACCTCAGGGGTGACTTATATGTAAAAATAAGGTTGTTTAAGACTTTGTAAGTACTTTTAATTCAAACGTTGAATTTGCATCTAACTTTAATTTAAAAGCAGCCAGCAAGGCAGGCCTGCCTTTAAAATGACACTGGGCACCTCAGCAATGCACCTATGGGTACACTACCTATGCCGGGGTCCCTAAACCTACATGCCCTACCATATACTAGGGACTTATAGGTAGGTTGACATAGCCAATTATAATTAGCCTAATTTGCATACTTATTTTATTCAGAGCACAGGCCCTGGGAGCGGTTAGCAGTACCCAGGGCACCATCAGAGGCAGGAAAACACCAGCAATAAGTGAAAAATGGTAGCAAAAAGTTAGGGGGCCTATGCAATTAGCTCTGTTTTCTCACACAATACCTCCCCCCCCCATTCCACATGCCCAGGAGACTCAGCCCAATCCAGGGAGAGTCTTCCTGGCTTGTCAGGTGAGGAAGACAGTGATGAAAACTGTCTGTCCCTTTGCAGGGCCTACTCTGCCTTACATCCTCCTGTCATGGTCAATCCCTCTGGGTAGTGAACCCAGCCCAACAGTGAAAGGACCCATCTTAAACTGAAACTTCCCTCTAGGGGGGTCTTCCTCCTCTCTCTCTGCCAACTTGGGTAGGCAGGTGCCCACATCCCCTGTCCCTAACTTTGCTAGGGCAACACCTAGCTTACCCAAAGAGGTCACCCAACACTTGAGCAACCCCACCATGACCAACAGGGTCAGGGGGCCTACTTTACTTTTGGCCCTGGGTTCTGCCTCCCAGGCCAAGTGCAGTGCTGCCATGAAGACAAGCACCCAGCAGAGGCTACTAACAGAACCACACCCTAGGCTCTCCATTGACAGGTTGCTGAGCTGCTTTAGGGGCAACTGTGGGGTCCTGGCACCCCTTTTGCTGTCTAGAGTGGGGGGTTACCACATCCTGGGCCAGACACCCTCCTTCCATTCTCTCTTCTGCCATTTCAGGGGCAACACCCTGCAGCTGGACAGCTGCCTGACTGCTCAGGACTTCCTTGGGGTCAGATGAGGCATCACCAGTGCCAACTCTGGGCTCCCCCCTACTGGGGCAGAAGGCATTTGGCTCCTGGGAACTCTCTTTAAGAGTGGCCTACCCTTCCTTTTCTTCTTTCCTTTTCTTGGGGACCCCTGCCTCCTAACTGTAGGGATTAGCTCCCCAGGAGTTTGGGTTGGTTGCGCTCCCTGGGCGACCGCCCCATCTGGGACCAGACTCATCTCTGGGAGTTCATTGCCCATGATACAATCTAGGGGGAGGTCAGCACTGACTACCACCCTAAACCAGTCAAGGATACCCTTCCTCTCTAAGGGCACTATGACTACAGGTTTGGAGGTGACCCGACCTGTGGGTATCCTGACTTTCCTGGTCTCCCCTGGGACATACATGTCTGGGATCACCAACCGGTCACTCACTATGGCGTGACTGGCACAGGTGTCTCCCAGGCAAGTAGTAGGGATTCCATTTACCCAAATGGGGTGAAAGTACCTACTCCCACCCTCAGGGATCACCAGCTTACCATCTGGTCCTGTCTCCCTACCCAATGCTATGAGGACCTCATCATCTGAGGAGTCCTCCTCCATGGCTACACTGGACAGCCCAGTGTTAACCAACTTCCTTGGACAGGCTGCATCTCCTCTTAAGTGACCTGTTTGCCGACAGTATAAACAAGCCTTACTATCCAAGAGCTTTTTCAGCCCTGGGTCTGCCTGCCTCTGCTTGTCAGAGTGGGAGTGGGATTTACTCCCCTCCTTCTTAGGGTTCTGGGTACAGAGGGAGTCTCTGTGGTGGGCTTACCACCTCCCACCTTAGGTTTATGGGGACCTGACCCCCCTTTCTTGGAGTCTCCCACCTGGGGCTTGACAACCACCTGGTTCTCAACCACTCATCAGCTGCCTCCCCCAGCTCTCTGGGGTTGGCCAGCTTAGAGTCCACTAGATGCTGGCGTAACCTTTCTTGGATACAGTTGGTGAAGATGTGCTCTCTCATGATCAAATTGTATAACCCCTCATAAGTATTTACTTTGTTACCATGAATCCAGCCCTCTAGCGCCTTAACTGAGATGTCCACAAAATCAACCTAAGACTGGGCAATGACCTTCTGGCTGTCCCTGAACTTCATCCTGTACTGCTCTGGGGTCTGACCAAATGTCTTGGTTAAGCACCTCTTCATACTAGGGTATGAATCTGCCTCCTACCACTTAAGGTCAGAAGCCTATCCCTCCCAGAGTTGGGGACCAACTCCCAGAGAAGTGAACCCCAGTATTGAGGCTTAACTCTCCTCATCCGGAGGGCCCTCTCATAGGCCCCCAGCCATTTGTCTATATCATCCCCCTCTATATAAGCAGGAACCAGCTCCTTGGGTTGCCTGGAAAAAAAAAACTCCACCCATGGACATTTCAGCTTCTCTGTCGCTGCCACTGTCTCTCTGTTCAATCCTTGCACTTCTCCTTCTCTATGGCCAACTTCGCTGCCTCCAAAGCTATGAGGGCTACCTGGGCCTCAGGTTCCATTTCCCTGAGGTCCAGTTCTGCTACCTCAGAGTGGATCCTCAAATCCACAGATCAGACAAAAAACAATTGGGCAATTTTTTGCTCACAAGGGGTCCATAAGGGACCCCCTTATGTGTCCCATGGGGCCAGGATACCTGTATCTTTGAACCTTATGCGTTTTTGCACTCTTCTTTTCCCACCCTCCAGCCAATGCGACAAGCAAAATGGTGGCCGCAAATTTTCTGTCAGGTTGTGGCAAGCAAATCAAGGCCTTGCTTTTCCCCCGTATCAGCGGATCTGAGTCCAAATCCGCGGAACTGGATCTGCGAATCCTTCACTTCCCTAGATATCTATATGTTTTAACCTTATATAACTCTAAAACTACTGAACGGAATTACACCACGTCACAAAAAAGCACAATCTGTGCACCAAGAGCTAGCTTCCTGCCAAAGGTGGTGTCATTACGTTCAGCGGTTTGGCCTGCAGGTGTGTCTAAAGACCCTATGGAAAAATGAATGGAGGAAATGTGCTTTGGGACCCCCCTTTTTTCTCGGCCCCCATTTGACGAATCACCCTGAATCAAGACAGCAGCTGAACTGACTGAAGTATAAGTTTTGAAAATTTCATGAAGATTCATCATACGGCGCCAAAGTTATTGGCAAAACATGAAACGCTTTTCAGATGTAAACTAGGTCTTTACTATAACTACCTACTAGTGACCCCCGGGTACATTATCTATCTATCTATCTATCTATCTATCTATCTATCTATCTATCTATCTATCTATCTATCTATCTATCTATCTATCTATCTATCTGTACATATATATGTGCATATATATATATTCACTGAAAAAAACAAAGGTTACAGGGGCGTTATAGTTAGGAAATAGAATTTTAAAAAACATAGAAATTACCTGTAAAAAACAAGTGTTACAGAAAAAACAAGTGTTACAGGGACCTTATTGCTCAGATTTTAAACGTACAATACCATAGAAATTCACCTGATAAAGTTAGAGTTATTTCAAGTAACTATAACTCGTGCCCTAAAGTAACTATAACTCGCACCCTCGCCATGCACTGCTAATTACCTCACAAATTACAGCACTTATGACATCTTTGATAATATCACTGATAATATCAACGTAATATTTGCAGTACATTTTTGTACGAAAAAACTGCATGGCGGGGGCGCGAGTTATACTTACTTGTAAGAACTCTAACTATAACTGCTGAATTTCAATGGTCTTGTATGAGTAAATTCAGAACCTACCTATACCATCCCTGTAACCTTTGCTCTTTTCTGTGAATTTCTGTTTTTTTTATGTTAAGTAATTGTAATTACTATACGTTATTCCATCCTGCAGCCAAGCCTTGTAGCCAAGCCAGTATAACCACCCAACACCAAGCGACACATATCCTTTTGCAACAGAACCTGTCTCTGTCAGTGGATCTGTAAGTGGGTGTGTGAGTGTTTGAGTGGGTCTGAAAGTGGATGTGTGAGTCTGAGTGGTTGCATGAATGTCTGAGTGGGTGTGTGAGTGGGCACATGAGTGTCTGAATGCATGCATGAGTGAATTAATTGGTGTATGAAAGAGTGTGTTTTTTCTTTCAATTTTTTTTAACAGGCGCATATATTTTAGGAATAATTCGTAAAAATTCCAGAATTTTCACAAATTTCCATGAATATTGCGCGAAGTGATGCAAAATTATTTTAACCCATAATTTGCCCCTAAAACCTATCTATATCACACCCCTGGGGTCAGGGTACCTTCATCCTGACCCCTTATGCCACTTTTAATTAGGATTTTAACCCCCAGGGACCGTGTCCCGTGAAATTAAAGGGCAGCCACAACTTTCTAGTTAGGTTGTGGTCAGCCAATTACAGTGCTTCTTTTCACATCCGTATTCATGAAAATTCATGAATTTTCACAAAATATTTGTGAAATAATCGAGAAGAATCCGTGGCCAGAGATATACAAATTTGTTTTCCCTTTATTTTCTCAAAAACTACTGAACGGATTTACACCAAATAAGAGAAAGCACAATCTGCATACCGAAAGCTAGCTTTCTGCCAAATTTGGTATAATTCCGTACAGCAATTCGTGCTGTAGCCGTGTCTTAAAGGCCTATGGGATTTAACATGGGTAACAGAACTTTTTTGACACCCCCTTTTTCTGAGCTTTCGCTTGACAGATCACCCCAAAACTTTCTGTGCACAGCAAGAATCACAGCAACACTTTTTTTGGAACATTTTGTGAAGATTCGTCAAACGGCACCAAAGATATAGGCAAGTCAAAAAAAAAAAATTCTATTGAAACATGGTCCTAACTATAACGAGCTAGTAGAGACTGCTCAATGGAAAAACAAAGGTTAAACCTTTGTTATAGTTAGGAAAACTTTATTTGTGCTTTATATTTAACGCAAACGTACACCTCCATACACAGTGTATTGAACTTGGTAGCCAGACTATATTAACTATAACTCGTCTCTGCTCCATGCACTGCTTTTACCCATTCATATTACATCACTTATGCCATCAAAAATAATAGGGTTTACAACAACACATATGATGTCGCAAATCACATCATTTGTGAGAACCCAGTGCATGGTAAAGTGCAGAGTTATAGTTGATGTAGTCTACACTTTGGTTGTGTTCTGAGTTAGGGATATTAGTAAGTGGTAGGCTTAATGTTGTTCTCTCCCTATTGCCACTTTACTATGTTGTGTAATTTATTTATATTTTTTCATATCTTTTTTAAAGATGGAGTAACATGCTAGTACCCTCAAAGTACCACGTTAGTTACAGAAAAGATAATATAGAACAAAATAAAAAGTACACTGTATTACACTATATTAGTAAAATATAGTGTAGTATAGTGTATTTATAATTTTTTAACAAATTCATTTTTTTTACTTTTTTTTTAAATCACCAAATAATTTGTAGGTATTACTGTGGTACTCCATTGACTTTTTGTAAAGAATTGAAAATAAACTGTATTACACTATGGGGGTCATTCTGACCCTGGCGGTCGCGGGGCCCCTGGGGGCCCCTGCCGTGCCCATGCCAATGGCATGGGCACGGCAGCGGCCCCCGTAAGAGGGCCCCGCAAAGTATTTCAGTGTCTGCCTTGCAGACACTGAAATACGCGACGGGTGCCACTGCACCCGTCGCACCTTCCCACTCCGCCGGCTCGATTACGAGCCGGCATCCTCGTGGGAAGGGAGTTTTTCCCTGGGCTGGCGGGCGGTCTTTTGGAGACCGCCCGCCAGCCCAGGGAAAAACTCATAATACCCTCCGCGGTCTTCTGACCGCGGAGCGGTATAATGGGGGCGGAATTCTGGCGGGCGGCCTCTGCCGCCCGCCAGAATCAGAATCACCCCCTATATTTGTAAAATAAAGTGTAATAGAATGTGTTTTAAAATGTTTTTACATATTTATTTTTGTTTTACTTTTTGTAAGTACTACAGTACTTCTTAGAAAGTGCCACAATACTCTGTCCCTACCTATTAACAATGTAATAAAGTGGTAATAGGTAGATAAAAATATAAAGCCTATTACCTATATCTATGGCCCTAACCCAGAACAAAGCCAAATTGCACTTAAAACAACATAGCTGCCTTTGACTTTTGTAAAATCACATAGGGCCTCATTACGAGTTCGGCGGCAGGTTTCGACCGTCTGCCGAACCTTCGACGGGGAGATTTCCGCCATAGTGGCTACCTCCCCACCGAGTCCATTAAGAATTTCTTGCTAGGTCAGCTGGCGGAAACTTGAGTTTCAACCTGCTGGCATAGCAGGAAACAGCTTACAGCATTGTCTGTGGCTCGTAATCAAGCCGGCGGCAATGCTATAGGATGCAGGGTGCCCCAGCACCCTCGCAATGTTCACTGTTTGCAGACAGTGAACATTGCAAGGGTGCTGGCCAGGTGTCCCCTGCACTGCCCATACCAAGTGCAGAGCCCCCCTGGGGCCCCCTGCACCTGCTCTCAGCCATTTCATAATGGTGCTAATGCAAAATGGCTGGCAGAGAACAAAGTTGGATTAGGACCGCCACCTACCGCCAGGCCGCGGTTCTGTAGGGCTATAGAGCGGGAAGTTAATTAAATAATTGAAAATTATTAATTAGTTATAAATTATTAATTAATTAAATGTTAATTAATTGTGTACATTGTGTAATATTTACATTTTAAGTGCAGGTTGTTGAGTTTATAGGGGTTTAGGGTGGGAAGTTATTTAAATAATAATTGATTAATTATAAATTATTCATAATTAATTTGAATGAATTATGTAAATTGTGTAATTATTATAATTTGTAAAATTAGATATCTGTTTAATGTGCTACTATAGTGTACAAATTTATGGAAATAATTATTATTATTATTTTTTTATATTTATAATAAAAGAAATGATAATTAACTTAATTGTTTAATGTTTTTTAATGTATATATATAATTTTATGGTAATGGTTTTATAATCTTCTGGAATTAATACTTGTATTAAAATACACTGGGTGCCTTAATATGACTTCAGCGGATGGAAAAGCCCATCCGCCAAAGTCCCGAAGGGTAGGTTTGAGCTGTCCTTCCTGTGCAGTGCCACCCCCTCAGCCTCCACCTTCACCATGAACGATAGTTTCCATGCTGCTATTGGGGGAGGTTCTGCAGACTCCCACCTTTTGGTGATGAGGCATTTAGCCGTTAGGAGGCCCAGATCCAAGAACCTCGTGGATGCCCTGTGTTTTTTGGCTCTAGTGAAAAGGCCCAATACACATGCTTCCCACGTGGACAGCTGCGGGTGCACCATATACAGTAGATCGAGAGCTGCTCTGACACCCTCTCCCAGTAAGGACACAATGAGGGGCAAGACCATTGCATATGTGACAAATCCGCTGCCTCTAAGGCACAGCGGGGACATGCCGCCTCCACCCGATGGAAATACTGATTGATGTTTGCCGGCGTGAGCTATGCCCTGTGGAATATGTAGAATTGAATCAATTGAAACCGTGCATTGCATTAATGTGACTACTCATGGGACTTTCCCATTCCTTATCTGTGCAGGGTCTCGCCATGTCGGCCTCCCAAGCAGCTCGCAGCACGGCGCTAGTGTGTGTTGTGTGAGTTCACAGTGCCTCCGAAAGCCAACGTATCAAATGCTTACCCTGACCCATAACGTTCATGTATTGCACCAGGAGATGTGTTGGTGGTTCAACGGAAAAGTCTCCCCAGCACTAGGACAGCGATGTCATGAGTGAGTTATACAATAAGAACTGCTCCAGTTGTAGACCCGTTTCTTCCGCCAGTGTAGCAAATGGGGTTAACCCACCCTCTGTATATAAATCTTCGAGTGTGCATAGCCCTGCGGCGTGCCAAGGTGCCAACTTCATCACTTTTGTGTGCTGCGCAGCACGCAGAGTTCCCAGGAGAGCCAACGCAGGTGCGTGTGGAGTAACTGCCTTTGTGACGCACAAGCTCTTGTGGAAACAGCAATCTGCCACCTTTACTAGGATTGAGTCTGGTGCCCTAGGACATGTGCCGGGGTGGAACAGATGCGATATCGCTGTTAACGACCAAGATGGAACCAGCATTGCCATATCCGGCAGCTGGAGTCCAGAAAGCCACCTAGCCACCCATTTCAACTGGGAGGCCAATTAGTACTGTTCCATGTTAGGTAATGCCAGGCCACCCTTTTCCCGTGGCAAGTACATCTTTTTCAGCGCCACTCTACGCCAGTTTTTGTTCCAAATGAACTCTCTAATCCTGGACTCCAGCTTCCTGAAAAACCTAGTTGGGATCCATAGAGGCAAATTAGAGAAGTAATAAAGCAGCCGGGGCAGGACAACCATCTTTAGGAGTGCAACAGGTCCTATCACAGACAGTGGCAGCATCTGCCAGAAAGTCATTTGGGCACGGATAGATGTCACCGACCTTTTAAGGTTTCCGTCGTGTATATCTTCCATGGTGTGCTAGACATTGACTCCCAGGTAATGAATTGTCCTGGGTTTCCAGAGAATTAGGACCCCTGATAGGATGAGGCCAGGGTCTGGCCAATCAGGGTTGAAAGGAAACAGACAGGACTTAGTCCAGTTGACCAATAGCCCGACAAAGTGGCAAAACACTGCCATGTATCTGCAACCTCCACAGGGATATTAAAGATGCCTTTGAAATACAGAAGGAGATCATCCACATAGAGGAACACAACATGTTTGCCATCTCTCAGCGGAACACCTCAGGCCTCCCCAAGTGGTGCAGCTCCGCCACCAGAGGGGTTCTATCACCAGGGAGAAAAGCAATGGTGAGAGGGGGCATCCCTGCCACGTCCCCCTGCCCACCGCTATTGACTCTGAAATAGCTGCACCCGTCTTGACCCTGAACTGTGGGTTTGTGTATAGCAGTTTCACTAGTCTTAGAAAGTCTGGGCCAAAACTCAGCTGGTGCAGTACCACAAATAAGAAGGGCCATTCCAAGGAGTCGAAGGCTTTCTCCAAATCTAACACATGCATCCTGCTCCGGGCCATGGCTGCACAGAATATTTCATAACCTTGAAAAGACGTCTGATGTTCATGGAAGTGTTGTGCGCCAGCACAAAGCCTTTCTGGTCAGGGTGAATCAGATGAGGCAGGAGAGGATCCTCTCCATATAACCGTAACAGGAGAGGAGCAATGGTAGTGGAGTAGGATTTGTAGAACTCCGATGGGAGGCCATCAGGGCCCGGGGTTTTGCTGGTTTCACGCTCATGCACACTGTCTTGTATTTCTGCTAAGGTTAATGTTTTGTCTAGCTCCTCAAGCTGTTCCCTAGTGAGGCAGGGCAATGGGAGCAAGCAAAGGAACTCCTCAACCATGTCGGGGCACGCCTGTGTTCTTGAGTGGTATAGAGCTGCATAATAGTGTATCAGTTCGTCATTTATTTCCCCCTGAGTGTAAAGTATGTCGCCAGTCTCCGAAAGCAACTCCATGATGGGATTGTGCTTCTGGTCCTGATGAATCAGCCAGGTCAACAATCTGCCTGATTTGTCAGCTGCTACGTGTGTACGTGCCGAATGAGCTGCGTAGTTCAGACAACGCAGTCTCTCTACCAGGGATAATTGCTCAGCCCTTTGGTTAGCCAAGGCACTCACATCCTGGGGGTTTTAGATTGTTTTTTTCCTGCTGCAACAACTCCTTCTCCACTCTGGTTAAGTCACATGTTATGGACATACAAATGTTCTATTGTGTGCTCAGGCAGTGGTCGTGTATGTAAACCTTGAATGCATCCCATTCAATAAGCCCAGATGAAGCAGTGCCTCTGTTTTGATCAAAGTATTCAGCGCTGGCTCCACCAAGAGAGGACCTGAAGTGGGCATTCTCCAGCATCTCTGGGCACTGTTGCCAGGTGGGGATAGCAGGAGCGGATTTATCCCATCCCATCTGTAGGAATTGGGGATTATGATCAGAGTGAGTCCGCCCCAAGTAATCTGTCTGCAGTACCGTGGGGCATGGGTTATGTGAGAAAATAATTCTATCCAGTCACACGTGTAGTTGGTGTGGGTGTGAATAAAATGAGTAGACCCTGTCCCCGGCATTGCGATAGTGCCACGAGTCTACAAACTGCCATTGCAAAATCCAGTCACTCAGTGCGTGCTGCTGCCATCATAGGTCCAGTGGGCAGTGGCGGGTAGGAGCGGTCAAGGTCTGGAACTAACACGCTGTTAAAATCTCCTCCCATTAGCCATGGAAGGCCACTCCAGCGGGAGAGAACCCCAGACAGATCATGGAGGAAGGAGGCCTGTTCTATGTTTGTTGTGTATACCAACCGCAGCAATAACGCGCGACCATCAAAGCGCCCCCTGCACAAACACTTACTGCCCCTCAGCATCCACCTCCCACTCCTCTGTCACAAATGGGGTACCAGATCTAATTCAAATCAGAGCCCCTCTGGTGTATGCAGAGTGTTTAGTCGCAAACTGTTGTCCATGCTAGAGCCACTGCAGCTTCGTGCATTCTGCCTGGGTGATATGCGTTTCTTGCAAAAAATGCAATGTGCACCTTGTGTCTCCTAAGGTATGAGTATATGGAATATATGCGTGCCGACGAGTATATACCCCTCGCATTCCAAGTGAGGACATTCGTTGAAGTCATAGATGGGTGACTATAAGAAAATCTTTAAATTTACCGCCCTTTAAGGTGGCTATTAGTATTGAGTATGTCAGTAGGTCATCAGGGTAAGGGGCGCAGCAGGAGCCCGGGCTCCAGTCATGTACTAAAAAGCGTGGCATCCAACACATAATGTCAATTAAAACATAACAAAAGAATACCATCTGAGCAGAGGGATGACAGGTGTCTGCCCAAACCATTCAACCCGCCTATCAGCGTGATTAACGTAAGGGAGAAAAATACCCTCTAAGTAGTGGGTATGTGGGGGGGTTGATCCTAACCATTCTGTTCCGCAGCAATGCCCCCGTTGTACCGAAGCTGTGGACAGAGACTAGAGACACAGCGCAGACCGCAGCCACCCCATCGTTCATTCCATTCTGCCCAATCAAACCACCACCAACAGTAATGGCAGCACATGCCAGAACAACCAGTACATTACAACAGGATGGGTTCATAACTTGTCATCCGCCGTCAGTCATGGAACCGCTGTCTGATAAATTTCCACCAAAAGAAATGTCTTCAGCACCAGAGTTGTTAAGGTCTTTGTCTGTATCAGAAGGGATCGCTGGTTCCCTGATGGCTACAGCAGACTGCAGCACTCAATGCTGCTCCTGGATGATCTGCTCCAGATCCGGAGCAAGGCACAGTCTCAAAGGTGAGTTTTCACGACGTTGTTGGTTTCGGTGTTTGCGGGGCCCTGAGTTCCATTGTTCCGCTCCTGCTGGTTTACCAAACCAGATGATTCCAGCCATTTCCACATGGCTTCTGGTCTATCATAAAAGTGTGTTTTCCCCTGGGCTACAACTCGCAGCCTTGCAGGGAAGAACAGGGAGTAAACCAAACCAAGTGCTCACAGTTTATGTTTCACAGCCAAGAAGGAGCCCCTTCCTTTTGTATTGCAATAGTGTAGTCTGGGAACATCATCACGTTTGCGTTATCAACCTGAAGAGCCGGGAGCGATCTCAATACTCGCAGAATAGCTCCTCTGTCAGCAAAGTGCAGGACCCAGAACAAGAATGGTCTGGGGTCTGCACCCGGCGATCTGGGCTTCGTCGGAATGTAGTGGGCTCGCTCAATTGAGAAGAATTGTGTGAGTGCCTCTGCCGGGACCAGTTCGCAAACCTATTTCTCCACATAGAAAACAGCATCATCCCCTTCCGCCCCTTCCGGAAGGCCCACCCCACAAACGTTATTCCGCCTAGCACGTCCATCTGCATCTTCCACCCTAAGCTCCAACACTTCAAATCCCATAACGAGGCATCCATCTGGCTGGCTTTAGGAGTGAGGCCACTCAAGGTATCCTCCAGTAAGCGCGTTTTGTCAGCCAGTTTATAATGGTCTGCGTGCAGTAGGGTCAGGTCACTGGTCACTTCGTCAATTTTACTCTTCAGTGAAGCTCGTGTTTGATCAAGTAATGTGCCAATTTGCTCTCCCGCTGCCAGAACTGCATTCAGTTTGTGGCCATTAGGGGTCAAAGCTTCCCACCTCAGGTCCTGAAAGGCATTCCCATACCGGGTCAAAACCATCCCATGTCGGTGAGGGTGGGGACTCGGCCTTCCCCCGCAATGAAACCAGGCACGTGAGCAGGTGGCTCGATAAGGGTGATTTCCTCATGTCTTAGGCACCGCAGCCTCTCAGCGGCCTGTCCCTCATCCAGTGGCCTCTGAATTGGTGCTGCTGAACTCCTATTTTCCTTCTACCCCTGCCACTTGCAGTCGAGAGAGCCTGCCACACTTCACAAGGGCCAGGGAGCACGAGGAGCCCACTTGCATATTGTAGGTGACCCACAAGGTGTGCAGCAGCACGTGCAGCCCCCCCCCCAGCAGTCCCCAGCACTCACCCTGCTTCCCAGCCTGCTTCACCTGCCGCTGGGGTTTTCCAGTGCATCCTCCCTATAGTCTCACTTACTTCACCTCCCACCTCTGGCCTATCCCTGGAGAAACGTTTATTCGGAAGGGGAAGGCCAGGCAGACATCCACCTCCAGTCGGGGAGGCACAGCAGGGAAGGTCAACAGTGTCCTGTCTCCAGGCCTCAGGTGCCCAGCCCATCTGTGCACGTCCTGTAAGGGGGCAGGTGCACAGAAGCTTGGTCAGCTGGTTTCCTTCAGCCGGTCCCACTCCATGCTCCTCCCTGCAGGAGCAAACCAGAGCCCCTGAAGAGTCAGACACCACTTGCCCCCCCAGGGCCCAAAGCGGCTCGGCTGCCGCCCGATCCCCATTATTTGTCTCTGCTGTTTGGGGCCAAGGGGGGGGGGCAGGGCGCATCTCTTCAGCGCCGCGGGTCCTCCATCGGGCCTCAGTGCCCAACAACCCCTCGCACCGCACCCACCGCCCCAGTGTGAAGCTCACCGTCTCCAGGCGGGTGGCCATCAATCACTCCAGCACCGCAGGGCTCAGTCAGGCCTCTGTATTGCTACGGCGTTTCAGTGGTCGGCCCAAACAGCCTCCCGCTGCCACTTGTCGCCACATGGGCCCAGGTGACGAGTCCTCCCTCGTCAGGGCCTAAAGTTGCTCCGGTCGCACCCGGCGGCACAGGGTCTGCTACGGCTCTCGCTAGTCCTGCAGCACCCAGCTCTCCATCGGATTACTGAGGGATTAGCAAGGCTTCGCTCTGGAGCGGTTTCAGAATATGACTGCCATCTTGGCTGATCAAGCCACACTTCCGCCTCCGGCTCAAAGTAGAGCCGGCAGCAATAGTGTAGTGCGTACGGGGCAGCAGCACCTATCCCAATGCTCACTGTCTGCAAAGCAGACAGTAAACATTGCGACGGTGCTTGCCAAGAGGGTCCCTGCACTGCCTATGCCAAGTGCGATAACCCCACCATGAAAAGGCTGGCAGAGATGGGGTCATAATCCCCAGGGCAGCGCTGGTTGCAGTGCTGTCCTGGTGGATTAGGACCGCCAGCACAGCCACTCCGTCGTGTCGATGGAAAAAGTGGCGGTGCTGGCAGTCCGACCGTGGCGCTACCCCTGCAGTCATAATGTGGTGGTTGGACTGCCACATTGGCAGCGGTCCGACCACCATCGCGACCCTCGTAATGAGGGCCTGTCTGTCTGTAGTGAAAAACTTTCCCTACTGTTGCATAGACTGGAGTGGGAATAGTAAATTTACGCCTCCTAAGTCCAACACTTTCGCTACTGTTGCACCCACTGGAGTGGGAACAGTAAACTTTACTCGTCCTAAGTCCAGTGCTTTCCCTACTGTTGCATCAACTGGAGTGGGAACAGTACATTTGACCCCTCCCGAGTCTAACGCTTTCCCTACTCTTGCACAGACTGGAGTGGGAATAGTAAACATTACCCCTCCTGAGTCCAACACCTTCCCTACTGTTGCAGTGATAGAAGTGGGAATAGAACATTTTACTCCTCCTGATTCCAACACTTTCCTTACTGTTGCATGGACTGGAATGGTAATAGTACATTTCACTCCTCCTGAGTCCAACACTTTCCCTACTGTTGCACTGACTGAAGTGGGAATAGTACATTTTACCCTTAAAGAGTCCTGCACTTTCGTTACTGTTACACTGAGTGAAGTGGGAATGGTAAATATTATCCCTCCGGAGTCCAATACTTTCCCTACTGTTGCACAGACTGGAGTGAAATAGTAAAGTTTACTTCTCCTGAGATCAACCCTATTCCTATTGTTGCCCAGACTGTAGTGAGAATAGTAATTTGTATCTGTCCTGAATCCAATGCTTTCCCCACTGTAGCACCAACTAAAGTGGAAATAGTAAATTTTGACCCTCCTCAGTTCTAATCTTTCTCTACTGTTGCACAGACTGTGGTGGGAACATTAGATTTTATCCCTCTTGAGTCCAATGCTTTCCCTACTGTTGCACTTACAGGAGTCGGAATATTAGATTTTACCCCTCCTGAGTCCAATGCTTTCCCTACTGTTGCACTGATTAGAGAAGGCATAGTAACGTTTACCCCTCCAGATTCCAATGTTTTCCCTACTGTTGCACAGACTTTTGTGAGGATAGTAAATTTTACTCCTCCTGAGTCCAGTGCTTTCCCTACTGTTGCACATACTGAAGTGGGAATGTTACATTTTATCCCTACTGAGTCCAATGCTTTCCCTACTGTTGTACCGACTGGAGTGGGAATATTAAATTTGATCCCTCCTGAGTCCAACAGTGAATGGGAATATTATGGGCCTCATAACCAATTTGCCGTTCTTTTGGCAAGACCGCCGTGGTGGCGGCCACCAAAAGACCACCATGTTGGCTGTCATACGACTGCCGTACTACGACTCACACAGCGGAGTCTGACAAAAACCATTCAAATATCTGAAACTGCCAGTACACTGGAGAGCGGGAAAGAGGCAGTCCCACCACCAGCACCGCCAGCCCGCCAAAAAATCTCTGCATCTATTACGACCCTTAAATCACAAAAGCGGCTCTTCTATGGTGGAAGACTAATGGCGATGGGAACCATGGTGGTCGGCGGTCACCACTGTAAGACACCACGGCACATTGGATAATTTGAAAACTCCACACCCGAGATACATCCACACATCCAACACACCTATACACTGCACTATAACACTCCCCTTCACACTCGACAGTCCTTTGCAACCAGAATGCTAAACACAGCTCAAAAAAGGGCATACTCAAAATTCAGAATCTATAGATTAGCACCCCTACACACTTCACATAGCACACAGCTGCACAACACACCCAACACAATTAGTACCCCATACTTTAGACACCACTGGTCATCTACTCACACTACAGCAACCACACTACATCACCAATGTTCTTCCCTTTTTATTTTCATCCTTACCATCTTGTCCACCAATATCATGTCCCCACAAAAACATCCCCGTTTTACAGATGATGAGTTGAGAGTCATGGTGGACGAAATCATCAGAGTAAAGCCACACCTACTTGGAGAACAAGTCCTGAAAATATCTATCACCAGGAAAATGGAGATGTGGAAAAGAATAGTTGACAGGGTGAATTCTGTGGGCTACTATCTACGCACAAGGGAGGACATCAGGAAGAGGTGGAACAACCTCGGGAGAAGGTGCATTCCATGGCCGTCAGTCACCAGCTAGCATTCCTCAAGACTGGCGGTCAGCCCCCACTTCCTCCCCCTACTTTCACATCATGGGAGAAAAAGGTCTTGGGCATCCTGCATCCCGAGGGCTTGAAAGGAATACCCGGGGGAGTGGAATCGGGTAAGTCACTACACCATGATTGTCACCCTAAAGTTCTGTGTTGCATGCTCACTGTTCACCTTTTGACAAATTAACATCCCACCCACTTACCACCCTTGTGTCCATATGTCAAATACCCCTCTCTGTGGCATGAGTAGTGCAGGGACTGATTGCACTACAACTCCCAGCAGGCACTGTTCCCCTATTAAGAAAAGGAGGACAGTGTACTACAATTCAAATTGCCTTGTATGTTGAACTGACAAAGATTTCAACCCAGCTGGATGCTCCACATTTGTACAGTCTATGGCAATGACAGCAATGCTACAGGCATTTGCAAGCATAATACCTTCCAACACACAGACACAGCTGTGTTCCCTGCTAAATTGGCCTTTAAATCTCAATTCAAACAATGTAATGTACTCACTTGGAGGGCACACACACATATAGGAAGCATATAATGATTATTTCTATACTGTCGATCAGCTCTGTTTCCATAGTACATTGTGCAGCTGTTAGTTGACTCAATGATGCCATACTCCTGACTTTGAGATAACTTTTACATGTAAAGAAATTCAGCAAACAAGCTATGACTCAGTGAATAGACAAATAACCACCAAGATACTCCACCATCTTGTAGCAATGTATATGATGTAGAAAATCACTGTTTACCACTTAGCCCTAAACCAGGTTTGGAAGCAGGTGTCAATGTCAAATCAGGGGATCAAGTAATGGCGTTGTGAGCATATCACTTAGAATGTCTACCAGGCAATGATTGATATCACTTGTTGCATTACTTTCAGTAACTGTGTGTTCCACTTCTCATACAGGTAACCAAGCCATTGTGACAATGGAAAGGACACCAGAAACAGGCACTTGCTCTCTGGATGAAGTCCTTAGTGAGGAAATCACCCCTAGATGTTTGGACATTGAGGACGACTCTGGCCCATCTGGGACACCTGGTCATTCAACAACTGTCAGACTCGCCCTGCCTACATCAGCTCCCCCCAGCCCTGTTGCTTCTACATCTCAGGCAACCATTCTCCCCCAATCCTGTGTTCCAAGTACAGTCTCAACCATCCTGTGCCCCCAGTACAGGTACCTGAGTCACCAGTCGTAAACACAGACAATGATGGACCTTGCACCAGTGGGAGTGGGCAAACAGTATCAGGGTTACAGGCCCGTGGGTATAGACTGCATGGAGGGGTGGTGTGAGCCTATGGATGTGGCAAACAGTGGATCGGAGGCTCTGCCAGGGGAAGGACATGCCTCAGACACTCCTGCCTCTGTAGCTGACGAACACCCCCCGCAAACTTGGACATCCATCTAAACATCCAGGAGGAGAAGATGCCAAGACTTCAACCACTGCCAGGAAGTGATTGGTTCCCCTTGTGTGTCACTGATACTCCCTGTTGACTGTCCTATAACCAATATCCATTTTCCAATGGTACAAGAACATTGTACTCCATATGCTGTAGCAGCTATTCTAATGATTTCATCCACCATGACAGAACCCTTCACTGTTTATAGCCATTTGTTTTGATCCAGTTCCCACATATGAATGTGCACTCTAATAAACATTGTTAAAACACAGATCATGTATGAGTTACTTTTTCAGCTATATGTAACTGTCAACTGTAATACCTCTTGCACTTAAAAGATATGCACAAATGTACCAACTAAGTTAAGTCCCATCTCACATGTATTGTATAATCAGGGTACAATTTTCATTTGAGGACTTTGATGGACAAACTTCTATTCATATTCACTGCAGTTTCCTATATATAGGTTGGGAAATGCCAGTGACCACACTGAAGTGTAGTGAAGTACTGCTGCTCACTTCAATGACTCAGCATAGGTGTAAATTACTAGCACCAGACGGACCACTGAAGTTATGGACATATTAGTCTTCCACTATCCTAATAGGCAAACAGATTGGTTCAGTGTATTATCAGCTAAAGCATTATCAAATACCCTTAGCATACCTCCCAGATAACCATACCCTATTACATAAACAGAGGTCCGTACAAATGTCCCCAGTCATGTAACCTTTAATTTACCATGGTCAGGTATCTGTAGCCATGCTACTCACCTATGTCAGTCTTGATACACATGCACAGTGGCCTGAAATGAGAAAACACAGTGACAGCTACATACTAATAAGGCACTCAGGCCATTAAGAAGGTTGAGGTTATGGACTGCACAGGATGACCTGTGTCACAGACACAAGACCAAACCCATGGCACCATTGGCCCCACCTCCCATGGCAAACAGCTCCATAGTGTGGAATGGGTCACTGTCCATACAGTCTGGGCATTGAACTCACACACCACAAATCTCATGCCTGACAGTACCTGGTTCAATGAATGTTCACTTCACATGTCAGCCTGATAATCCCACTTGCCTGTGACACTTTCAGTTATTGACAAATGAGGATGGCCTTATGAAGTAATCTGCAAAATAAAAATGTCATACATAAGGTATAGGCAGGAATTGGTTGTAAAACATCATGCATCTATGTCCTATACACAATGGAAACTCTAATTGTGCATTATGACAAACTTAGACTATGCTGATCAAAAAGCAGCACACTACTCCATGTGGTATTCTGCATGCATATCTGCGTGATGTGCTTTGAAGCTATTTATGACCTGACTGATGGTCATACTAAGACCCTTATGAAGCATCCCAACCCCCCCCCCCCAATATCCCACTGAGTTAGTCAAATTACGGGACATGACATACCTCCAGTCAGGTGAAGTACTGATTGATGAGATCTGCCTGGATGCTCCAGCTTCATCCTCATCACAGTCATCCTTACTTGGCAAATCTGCATTCTCACCCACTGGAACTACTGGCTCCCCCTGATCAGGTATATATGAAATTTGACATCTCATGGCCAGATTGCGTAGCATGCAGCAGGCAACAATAATTTGACATACTTTGGTTGGTGAGTAGAGGAGGGCTCCACCAGATTTATCTATGCTACGGAATCTTGCCTTCAGGAGCCCAAAAGCCCACTCCACTACATGCCTTGTCCTTCCGTGGACCTCACTGAAGCGTACTTCGACTGGTTTGGTTGGGTACCTCACAGGTGTCAACAACCAAGGACAGTTTGGTAGCCAGAGTCCCGTGTAAGGAATAGTTACAGAAATACAAACATACATTTTGGGCAATCTAACATGTGGCAGTAGATAAATATTACAGACACACATGACATATAACACTTACCAACCAGCCAGGCCTTCTCTGTGTACTGTTGTGTCATCACCAGTGGGATATTGCTGTTCCACACGATGAAGGCAACTTGGACTGACCCCGGGGACCTTGCACAAACTTGTGAAATGTAGAGGTCAGCCAAATAGACTATTTGAACATTAATGGAGTGAAGGTTTTTCCTGTTCCTATACACCCATATAGGATCAAGCACCCATGTAGCCCTGGTTTATTGCTTTTTGGGGGAACCAAGCTACATGGGTGTCATCAACGGCTCTCACCACATGGGGGATGTGTGTCAAAGCATATAAATCAGCCTTCACTTGGGCCAAATCTTCATGTTGTTGAAATCCGATGTAGCTCTCCTGATGTTTCAACAATGCAGACAGTACAGCCTTCAAAACCAGACTGAACATGGGCTGAGATATCCCTGCAGTTAGGCCACAGTCTTTGAAAGGAGCCTGTGACCAGGAAGTGCAGCACTAACATGGCTTGTACAATGGGTGGTGTGCTATAGGGATTACGAATGACAGGCATCAGATCTGGCTGTAACTGATGACTGAGATCCATGACTGTATGCCTATCCAGGCGGTACATTTGGATTATATGTCGATTCTCCATGGTCTGCAGGTCTGCTGGAGGTTCTCTCACTCTTCTCACGCTAGGGTAACTATGTGAGATAAAACCAGGATGTATGTGTATCACTCATTCTGTCCATGGTAAGTATTACTTTACATATGTCAAACATATTGCTGGAACATGCCATAGGAAAATGTCGAAAAATTGTAAACAGCACATACCTAGGTTAATAATGGATTATTACTGCAATCACATCCCCCTCCCTCAATCATGATTTAAAATTGATAAGGATGTTACTAACAGTCTCAGTTATTATGAAATGCTTACCATGTTTCACATTTTTAAGACACAAATAACATATTTCTGATCGTCACTGGTGTGCTGACTATGCCGCTAAAGTTACCTTACTTTTAACTCATGAAGTTTACAACCTGTACATTAATCCTGCATATTCCTACATGTTTGACCAAAGCCTGCAGTGAACACAATATTGTAGATATGTTCCCCAGCTTGTGACACACCTCGGATTTTATTTTACCAATCATTTATGAGCCTTAAAATGATAGCTGCTTGACCCACTGTACAGGGCAGTAGAAAATGACCTAACTCCACCGGTGGAAGTCATCATGGTAGTATGTTGATACAACCGCAGTGGACATTGCCATTGGAAATCATTGCTTCCTTTGGTAGGCTTGCGCCAATGTCTATGTCCGCTGGCGGTGACGGTGTCTTACGTGGTGGACGTGATCGCCCTCTCCGACTTCAGCTCTCACTTGGCTCCTGACACTGCTGCCAGCAAGACCTCCATGACCTGAGCTGCTGTGTACTACCTCTAGGAGCAATCATGCCACATCCTACAGGTGATAGGGCCCCTGCCTTCTCCCTGGAGGAGACTGATAAGCGGTGGAGGAGGCCCTACCCCTATATGAACAGCTGTATGGTGCACCAGAGGAACAGGTAAGTGCACCATGTGCACATATGTATATTTGCTCATCTATCCTTTGTTAGGACAAACAGTGGTTGATGGGGTAAATTCATGATGATGTCCAGGAAATGTGGAAGAATAAAGGGTGATAGTTGTATGTGTGGGTATGGGCATGAGCATATGTGTTGTGATAGTTTTTGAGTCTCTAGACATAGTAGAGCGTGTGATGTATGTTTCATGACCCAACTACTGACTGTAAAACATGATCACTGAAGGTGGTTTAACAAACTTTGCCAGGAATACCGTGTAAACAGATATGCTTGTGTTCTGGTCATATGTAACAAGGTGAAACCTGGTGCTGGATATGCATATTGTATGCCTGTTTCAACATCACACATGGCCTGACTGCATATGGTCATCTATCATTGAAAGGGATTTTGAATGCACTCTGTGTATGGCTAGATGCATCAACTTAGTTTTTCACCTTGCTTGTTTTGGTATGGTGCCTGTGGACATGACATTCTCTTCTTGTCTGTGTAATTCATGCAAGTCAATGCCCATCAGAAGAAGGAGATCTGCCATCGCCAAGAAAATGCAGACCCTGGGGGTCTGCAGCTGGTGGAGCACCTACTGTAGGAAGAGGTGTGAAGATCTGAGATGCTGGGCCCGAAAGACTGCAGAGACACTGCTGGGGATGTCCTCCAAAGGAGGACGGGGTTCCCATCAGACCTTGACCCCCCTAATAGCCTGCATATTGGCAGTGGCCTACCATGAGGTGGATGGGCGTTTGAGGGCAGCCCAGCAGCCACAAGGGGATAAGTACAGACCTAACACAATTTGGCCCCTCTACCAGGTTAGTGTCTGATGTTACCGAATGTTAGCTCTGACAATGTGGAAAGAGCAAAGGGTCAAAGATCTCCAGTCTACACATTGATGTATAGTCCTCAACAATGGTACACAGGTGTGCACATTCTAATGTGTATAGGGACATATCACTCACCTATGTTGTCCCCTCAATACAAACGCATATGATGATACACATGTGAAAGTGTCATATGTGTACCACCATACAGCATATCATACTCTAGAGGTTGTTCATTCCCAACTACAGGTCAATACTCCCAATATCATGATGGTAAGTTGTCCAGGTCCTTGCTCTCTGACCATTGCAAAGTCTCTTGATCCACGCCCATGCGCTTTATTGAGTCTGTCAAATTGAATTTATTCCAACTTTGAAAAAGGTTTTTTAATAGTGACAACATCATGTGAGGCTGTGATGTCCATCAGACATTTCACATGACCTACTTGCTTAACTTATTCAGACCTGGTACAAGGTGATCCCCCTTGTTAAGAGAGGGATGTACATAGACCATTGTAATGTGTCATCTGAGTGGACAACCTACATGTTGGAAACCATGGAGGTTTTGCTAGACTCCTATTGGATCACATACATTGGTGTCAGGGCTATGAATGTAAGTATATACCATGTGTATGTTCAGTAGGTGGGAAATGGCTACACAGCATTTTCCTTATCCATACTGTTGTCAGCATGATAAATAACCAAATATATCTTATTCACAGTTACAATCTTATCATTTTTTTGCCAACGTCTTGTGTAAATTGAAATGTTTTGTCATGAATCAATACTGTAATGAGTTATATACATACTTTCTGTTGGTATTTAGGATATGGTTACTGAGTCCTGGCAGTATGGAAACGTTTTATTTGCACTGACACCAGTGTGGTGCAGGTGTGGTAGTTCACATGCACATGTGAGTGGTATGGTATGTATATTCAGGCATTTGGCTTGCATCATGGTGGGTGTACCTGCCATGGTAGTATCAGATGTGGTTTGTCACTCTGATTTTTTTCACAGACAGATGTAAGGCTAGTCATGTCTGATGTGTGGATAGTGATGTTGCCACCCCGTCATAGGGCTATTGATGGAATATTTGCATGTTTAGTTATTTCTGAATGCCACCTTAATGCACATGACAGTGGTCCATTGACTGGAAACAGAAGATATACTACCTATTTTGTGTGAGTAAATGATCTGAGCTTATTAGACCCTTATATGACTGATATGCTTTGTTTTCAGGAGGATAATAACCTAGATGCCTTGGTGCACAATGTATTTACAATCCTTTCATACATCACTATGGGTACATGTGTAGGTGAAATGTGTTCAGATTCTTTCATTTCAAACTTTTAGGTATACCAGCTAGAGGAGTGGCATGGTCGCATATATCTATTGTGCATGTAGTTAACTATGTGGCCTGAACTGGGTACAGCTTGTTTACAACAGGCTGTCTTGAGTTTAGTGTAAAGTATCTTTTGTGGCTGATAAATGACATCAGGCTTAATTGTTAGTAGGTGTTGAGTTTGTGTATTTGAATTGTGGAATTCAATGTCACATTTCATAACTATAGCTTGATTATTGCTTGACTATGTTGCTGTGGATAGTGACCCTGTATCATGTGGCAAAGGCACCTTGTCAGGGAATGGTCAGTGTGATAGGTTTACAGATTTCATGGTATTGTAGGTGTGAGATAGGTGGCTTAGATAGTGTGTAAGAATGTTTTTATTGAGGGATATACAATGTATCATGCTGTGACATGATGTTGGCACTTAACTGGTACTACCTGGGGGTGTTGGTCAATTGGATGTTATGTTACCGATGTGTAAAGTATGATGGAAGTTGTATGTGGAGAATGTGATGACCATACCTCACTTTCTGTTTTTCAGCATCAGCAATGGCAGACGAAGGAGACGGAGCATAGCTGAGTGGGGAAGCTTCTTGCCACGGGACCTCCAGTCACAAGAACAACGACACTGAGGAACCCAGTGGCCCGGAGAGCAAGGGAGCGCCACGGGGGAAAATGGATCCAGTATAAAATCATTGTAATCCTTCTCCAGTGGACACTCCCTGGCGGTGGTAGGCCCATCTGGGCCCACCTCACCACCTTCTCTGCTGCAACCCCCCTTTCTATCACCGCCCTCCCTGTACCACCCCATCCAGTTGGCCGTGCCCGCTCATCCAAGAGGGTGGGCATCTCCTTTGCCGCATGCACTTCTGCCCCAGAACCTGTTAGCCATGTTGCCCTCAATGAGGAGGCTATTGACCTCTTGAGGTTGATCCCTGGGGTCTGTCGACCATCGTGAATGCCATCCAGGGACTCGCATCCACCTCAACATCCAAGGGTAGCGCAGACAAACATAAGCACCACAAGACACACCACTGGCATACACACAAGCAACATCCACTTGCATACACAGCAACAGTCACAACTTGCCCTGACACCCCACTACCCCCAGAATCACAGTCATGACACCTGACACACCTGCAGACACCACATTAACATTCACTGATCATCCACCACACCTATCCTACCCATAGACACCACCCCAGCAGACCCTCAGACATCCACCTCAGTCACCACGCCAGCAGATACCACAACAACAGATACACCTACATGCAGCACATCCACCATACCTGCAGTCACCATCCCAGCAGCCACCCACCCAGCACCCCCAGCACCTTCACCCCCTCAGCCCAAGGCACATAAACACCCTAACTCAACCACCCAGCAGACACCCACCACCCACAAGCATACCTCCTAAAAACACACACCCAAAACATCCACACTAACACCACTTACAACCACTCCCTCTCCCTCCACACCCAACCCCTTTTGTTATGACCATCCCCTTGTGTGAAAAAATGCTTTTCTCTCAGAGTTTGACTTTTCCATATTCTTTCCCCCACCCTGTGACACCCCCAAAAGATCAGCTTCCCTACCAAGGTCATCCCTTCCACCTCCAAAGCTCCCCCTAACCTTCCTGCCAGTACCCATGCACCTCCCCCAACAAGAAATCGACCTCTCGCAAGAAGACCCAACCCTTCCCAAGCCAAAACCAGACCCCACCTTCCCAAGCCTAAGCCCAAACCTCCCCTTCCCAGTCTAGGCAAAAAAGAAACCCACCACTGAGACTTCCTGAGGTGCCTGCCTGACCCTTGATGCCCCTACCTGTGGAGGTTACTTGGCAGTCAGGAGTCAAGTTGGGGCACCATTTTGTACCTGTGGACTGACCAATGGCCTTGGACTTTTATATCTCTCCTTTGAAAATTCAATATATTTTGATCAACCAGTTGTTAGTTTACTGGTTACATCCCAATCAATCAACCAATCAAACAAATTTCTGAAGCGCACTACTCACCCGGTAGGGTCTCAAGGCGCTGGGGGGTGGGTTACTGCTCGAAAAGCCATGTTTTTAGGTGGTTTCTGAAGGTTAGGAGGTCCTGGGTCTTGCGTATGTTGGTGGGGAGGGAGTTCCAGGTTTTGGCAGTGAGGTGGGAGAAGGATCTGCCGCCGGAGGTAGTGCGTTTGATGCGGGAGACTATAATGAGGACGAGGTCGGCGGAGGTGTCGAGTTGATTTGTGGAAGTTGATTCGTTTGTTGAGGTAGGCCGGTCCGGTGTCGTGGAGGGATTTGTGAGCGTGGACAAGGATTTTGAAAATGATCCTTTTGTTGATGGGCAGCAGGTGTAGGAATCTGAGGTGGGCGGAGATGTGTTTGTGGCGAGGGAGGTTGAGGATAAGACATGCGGCTGCGTTCTGGATGCGCTGGAGTTTTCTCAGAAGCTTGGCTGTGGTCCCTGCATAGAGGGCATTGCCGTAATCCAGTCTGCTGCTTATGAGGGCCTGGGTGACCATTCTTCTTGTTTCTAAAGGAATCCATTTGAAAGTCTTGCATAGCATGCGGAGAGTGTTGAAGCAGGAGGATGATATGGTGTTGATTTGCTGAGTCATGGAGAGAGATGAGTCTGGTATGATGCTGAGATTGTGGGCGTGGGTGGTGGGTGTTGGGGGTGGTCCAAGGGTGGTGGGCCACCAAGAGTCGTTCCATGCTGTCTTGTTGGGACTGAAGATGATGATCTTGTTTTTTTCTGAGTTCAATTTGAGGTGGCTTGCTGTCATCCAGTTAGCGATGGCGAGGAGTCGGGCGTGTAGGTTATTCTTGGCGGTAGATGGGTTCCTCGTGAGGGAGATGATGAGCTGGGTGTCGGTAGCGTATGAAATGATGATGAGGTCGTGGGGGCGGATGATGTTGGCGAATGGAGCCATGTAGGTATTGAAAAGGGTGCGGCTGAGGGAGGATCCTTAGGGGACCCCACAGATGGTCTTGGTGGCTGTAGACCGGAAAGGAGGGAGGCGGACTCTTTGGGTTCTTTCGGAGAGGAAGGAGGTGAGTAAGTCCAGGGCTTTGTGGCGAATTCCGGCATCGAAGAGGCCCGTGCGAAGGGTTTGGTGGCATACGGTGTCGAAAGTTGCGGAGAGGTCTAGGAGGATGAGGGCAATGGTTTCGCCCTTGTCCAATCTGGTCCTGATGTCGTCTGTACAGGCGATGAGGGCGGTCTCGGTGCTCTGGTTTTTGTGGAACCCAGACTGGGAGATGTCGAGTATGTTGTTGTCTTCTAGGAAGTGAGACAGTTGTATGTATACTATCTTCTCTATGGCCTTTGCGGGGAAGGGGAGTAGAGAGATAGGTCGGTAGTTTGTGAGGTCTTCAGGGTCTGCTATGGGTTTTTTGAGAAGAACATTGACTTCGGCGTGTTTCCAAATATCTGGGAAGGTTGCAGTCTCGAAGGAGCTGTTGATGACGGCCCGGAGCTGGGGAACGATGATTTGGCTGGCCTTGTTGAAGATGTGGTGGGGGCAGGGGTCTGTTGGGGAGCCTGAGTGGATGGAGCTCATGATTTTGCCGTTTTTGTTGTTTTTGGTGGAGGTCCAGGTGTTCAGTACGTTGGTGCGGAAGGGTGCTGTGGTGTTGGCTGTGTCGGTGGTAGTGATGGTGGGTGATGACAATGTGGAGCTGTCGTGTATGTCCGCGATCTTGCGATGGAAGTTGTTGGTGAGGGAGTTGCAGAGGTCTTGGGAGTGTGGAGGGTCGTTGGCGCAGGATTTGGGTTTGGTGAGTTCTTTGAGGATGGCAAAAAGTTCCTTGCTGTTGTGTGCGTTGTCGTCTATGCGTTCTTTATAGTAGGATCGTTTGGTGGCCCGGATGAGCTGGTGATGTTTTCGCATGGCTGATTTGAGGGCGGAGAAGTTGCTCACTGAGGGTTCTTGGCGTCAGACTTTCTAAATTTTTCGGCATTCTCGTTTGGAAGATTGAAGTTCTGCGGTGAACCGGGGGCTGTCTTATTGGTGCGGGTGTTGTTGGTTATTTTGAGTGGGGCGAGGGAGTCTGCGCATGCTTCTAGCCATCGTGTGAGGTTGAGGGCGGAAGCGTTGGGGTTGTTGGTACTGGGAGGTGGAGCTTGTGCGAGGTTGGAGATCAGTTGTTCTTTAGAGATCTTGTTCCACTTGTGGTAGGGGGTAGGATGTTGTTGGTGGTGGGCTTCAGGAAGGAGAAGTGGATGCAGTGGTGGTCAGTCCAGTGGAGTTCAGTGGTGAGGGTGCAGGCGATGTGGCTGCTGGAGGTGAAGATGGCGTCTAGCGTGTGCCCGGCTGAGTCGGTGGGTGAGGTGACCAGTTGCCTGAGGCCGAGATTTGCAAGGTTGTCTAGCAGGGCCATGGAGTTGCAGTCGTGGGTGCTTTCCAGGTGAAAGTTAAGGTCACCGAGGAGTAGGTAGTCCGTGGAGGCGAGGGCGTGGGAGCTGATAGTGTCGGCGATGGTGTCACAGAAAGGGGGGCGGGTCCTGGTGGTCTGTAGATGAGGGTTCCTGTAAGGGTGGTGTTGGCGTTGATGTGTACCTGAAAGTGTAGATGCTCTGCGGTGTCTTGGGTGTCATTGGTGTTGGTAGAAATCTTGATGGAAATTCTGTGTATTATTGCGATTCCTCCTCCTGGTTTGTTGATCCGGTCTCTACGGGTGATTTTGTATCCTTCTGGGATGGCTATGGTGATGTTGGGTTCGGATGAGGAGTTCATCCAAGTTTCACTGAGGAAGGCGATGTCGGGAGAGTTTGTTGTGAGTAGGTCCCAAAGCTCGATGGCGTGCTTGTGGACGGAGCGGGTGTTAAGGAGGATGCAGTTTTGGTGATTGGGGTGTTTGGTGTTGTTGTGGTGCTTGTTGGTGTTGTTGGTGTGAGTGCAGGAGAAGTGGCATGAGTGGCATGTGAAAGGTCCATGTGTGTGTCTGGGGTTGGCCTGGGCGCAGGCGGTGTGCCGGCCGGGGTTGAGAGCAAGGAGCTCTGTGGAGGAGTATTGGCGCTTGTGGGGGCCGGAGGAGCATGGACCAGGGGGACGGGCGCTGAGCGCTGTTCAGGCACGGACGGGAGCAGACGGGCTTGCCTCTAGTGCGCCTCTGGCGCGCCAGCGGCACGGCCGCTCGGCGGCCGCCATTAAGAAGGGGAGGTGGGAGAGAGGAGCAGCTGGGTGGCGGGAGGGGGTGGCCAATGGGGGCATGAGGGGGGTGGGGCCGCAGAGGACACAGCGGAAGGGTCGGAACAACCGGCAAGAGCCGAAATTGAAAACGGGCACAATCAGAGAGAGTAAAACGAAGTGGAACAGAAAATGGGCACAGGTAAAATTAAAAACAGTGCATAAAACGAAAAACAAATTACAAAAACTAAATACGATTTACAAAAACGAAATACAAGGTACAATGCACACTAGATACACCTATCACTAGGCACCAGGGATGAGGTGTAGGTGGGTGCCTGCGGGTGGTGGAGGGCCTCAAACTTCCTTCTGCAGTAAAGGCGGGGTCACGGGCACAGAGGCAGACTGGTGAAGCTGATTGTACTCCTGGCCCAAAGGCAGGTCAGGGGGTCACACTCAGCACCACGCAGCGGCCGCCATTAAGAAGGTTAGGTGGGAGGGAGGAACAGCTGGGAGGCGGGAGGGAGTGGCCAATGGGGGCACGAGTGGGGTGGGGCCAAAGGGGACGCAGCGGCAGGGTCAGGACAACCGGCAAGAGCCAGAATTGACAACGGGGACAATCAGAGAGAGTAAAACGAAGCGGAGCAGAAAATGGGCGCAGGTAAAGTTAAAAACAGTGCATAAAATGAAATATAAATTACAAAAACGAAATACAATACATCTTTGTCCTCCATTTCATTTCCTAGGTTTGAGTTGTTCCTGGCTGACATTGGTTGTGTGACAGCATGTGTGAGTGTGGTGCCTGTGCTTCCTATATTGTTTGATCAGTATGTGAGGGTGTGTGCTGTGCTTTTGTTCCGCAGGGATAGGGTGTGTGTTGAATGATGGGTATGTGTATGTTGCTGATATGTTGTTGTCATGGTATTATGTCATGTTTGTGTTGACATGTGTTGTTGCAGTGTGTGGTTTTGTGTGCTTTGACTGTGTGAGTCTGAGTGTATTGTGCATGGTATGATGGGTATGATGTGCTGTGTGTGTCATATTCGTGTAGATTGCTAACTTGCATGATGGTGTAATTGTGTGTGTGTTCGTTCCCAGTTGGCTGTAGATTGTGTTGTATATGTGATGGTCCCTGGCCAGTGTTGGTAGTGAGTGCTTGACAATGTGTTTATGATTGCACAGTTGTGGTGTAGTTGTGATGTGTTGGTGTGTTGTATGGGATTATGTGAGACTGGGCCTGTGCTGTGTTGCCGTGGGTAACTGTGTTTTTGCCGTATGGTGTGTGCTGGCTGCAATATGTGTGCTGCGTATGTGTGGGTGTGTTTGTTGCTGTATGTGAGTGTACATGTCACTGTACTGTTACGTCTGACTGTGGCCCTCGCACCCCCTCCATATAGTATTTGTGAGTATACAAAATTTGCCAATATAAAAATGTAACAGGTGAGTATGTGTACTTACGGTTGCTGTCATTGGCAGCGGCGAAGATTCTGTTGTCTTTCTGCGAGCAGGAGCAGCAGGATGATGTCTAGTTGTGGTTCCATGGCAGCTCTAGATGAGTATGGCTTCCTGGAGGTGGACAGTTAATTTCCGCCTTGGGTTTGGTGGTGGTCCAACTGCAGCGGAAATGTTGGTGGTATGCAACCTCGTAATGAGTCTAATGGAAACATGGTCTCCACCGGACTGTTGGTGGCTACATTAGTCCGCAGCGGTCTGACCGCACTGACAATGCCGGTGGTGCTTTGGTTGTGCTCTGTTTGCATCACCACCAATGTCATAATTTGGCAGTCTTCTCCGCCAGTCTGTTGGCGGTCCATGGGCCGCCAAACTCATAATGAGGCCCTAAATGTATTAATGTATTATTCATAACAATTTATAGTTTTGTTTATATTGCTTAAAATTATATAATCATGTTGTACTATTAAATGTAAAAAATATAGGGCCTCATTAGGAGTTTGGCAGTCCCACCACACATCACCCCACCCTATTACAAGGTTTCCACCAGTCTGACAGGAGGAAACCTTGAAATAGAGCATTCCCACCAGTCAGACTGGGGGGAACAGTACTACAAGATAGCACTAGGCTCCCTTAAAGGAGCAGAGTGTTATCTCGTAGCACAAAGGGGACCAACCAGCACTCTTGGAATGTGCTCTGTCTGCAAAGCAAAGCTTTAACAACAGACAGTGCGCAATCCAATGGTGCTGTGCAGGGGGGGGGCCAGCACTTTTTCTCCATCAGCCTTTTTATGGCAGGGTCCTGCCATGAAAAGGTTGGCAGGAAACAAGGTTGTAATCAGCAAGGTGGTGATGAGTTCAGCGTTGGCGTGGCTGACTACAACCAAGACCGCAGTCACCCCATTGGGATCTGTGATCCAGGTGGGAATGGGGGTCTTTAGGCGGGTCCACCCACCTACCTCGTAATGTGGCAGCTGGACAGCCACAGCCACGGTGGTCCGACCGTCACTACGAGGCTGGCGGTCCTAGGACGCCAGCCTCGTAATGAGGTTGATAATCAATTAAAATAGTTTTACATTATATTATATATGTATAGCTAAGCATACACATATAGATATGTGGCTGTTTATTTAAAGAAGTATATATATATATGTATATATATATATATATATTGAAAAACGATTTTTCTCTATATTTTTCAATGTTACCGTAAAACGATAGTTTTTGCCTATATTTTTGTATTTTCAATTATAGTATACGAAACAATATTTTTGTGCTCAATATTTTGACATGATATTTCTGTATCACGATTTTTAGGGTTTCGATATTTTGTCAGTGAAGCAGGGCAGTCTCTAGTCAAAAACTTTAATTAGCTCATTCGTCTTTCAAGGAAAAGTTGGGGGTGTTAAGGAGGTCGTATAAACAAGAAGTGCCTCAGGCAAAGATGGCCTACCAACAGGATTTATGGAATAGGATACTAAGGCTACAAAGGATTTATGGAATAGGCTTCTAAGTGTATGTAAATCAAACAATACCAAGGCTTTTTGTGGAATAATTAATGAGCTTGAAAACAATAGCAATAGGGCTGTAGAGCTAATATCTTGGAAAATGTTTAAGCCGATTTTATCACCAGTTTGTATTGTCCTCATGCTGTTGCTCTCATGGAGCATCGTTTCTCTTCAAAGCATATGAACCAGCGCTTTGATGCCTTTTAGTTTAATGTGCTTTAAAAATGTCATAGATACAAACACAAATGAAGCCTGTAGGAAACTAAGGGATAATGAAGTTGAAGAATATGTACATTCTCAAATGAAATTTATGTAGCCAAATTGCTTTACTAGCATCTCCAAGTTTGGAGCTACTAAATAAAGAACTAGCCACTTTAATTCGCCGGATTAAAACCAACAGGGCCCCTTGCCCAAATGGTCTACTGAACGCTAATTTTAGAGCCAACCCTGATCTATGGGCAAAGGTGTTAACTCCCCTACATAATGAGGCTCTACTAATGCATGCAGTTCCTGAGTCATGGCAAGGAAGCATTCTGCAGCCTATTTACAAAAGTAACCCACTAGAAAATCCAGCTGAATATCGACAGCCTTAACTGATGTTGAGGCGAAAGACTTTGCTTCCTGACTATTGGAGGATCTACAACAATAGTCAATGGCATAGCACTTAATTCCAATCAATCAATGAATTGTGATTTTGAAAGGGCAATCTCCAATTATCAACCTACTGGCCTTTGCCTTGCTGGCAGAGCATGCTGTCCTGAAAAAGCAATATATACATATTTGTTGACGTAAAAGCAACATTTGATTCAATTCCTTGATCTGTACTTTGAAAAAACTAGCCGGATAGGGAATCTCTAGAAAATTATTGGATTCAATTATCCTTTTTTACACAAATACTTGGGTCGAAGTCAAGGTAGGGAATGGTTTTAATTTTACCTGGTGAATCAAAACCTGCAACGGCTTAAAGAAAGGATGTGTGCTTGTGCCTTGTTTATTTAATCTCTTCATGGCAGATCTGTATCAGCAATTGGATAATATCCATGCCCATCCTCCAAAATTTGCAAATTGCCATATAAAGTATCTACAATATGAGGATGACACATTACTAATTATTCATACCATTATAGGCCTACAATGATTAACTGAGTCATTTGATGAATATACTTCATTTAACTGTTTGGAATTGAACATCAAGAAAACCAAGATCATGACGCTTAGCCCAACAAATACCAAACTCTGAGCCTGGCATGCGAGAGGAAGGCCTATCAAAGTTGTATGGAGTTATAAGTATTTGGGAATTTTATTTGATGATAAAGGGCCTCATTATGAGTTTGGCGGTCTGTGGACTGATGTGGTAGTGGTGGCAGTTGGACCGCCTTAACTTTGGTGGTCAGACTGCCAGATTATGAGTTTGGTGGTTGGACTGCCAGAAGACCGCCAGCGGACCACCGACACTGCCATAGTCAGTGTGGCGGGGACCATGGTGGTCCTGACCGCAGCAGCCAATGTTGGAGATTCCGGCATTGGGACTGCCTTGGCCATTATGACCTGCAGGACAGACAAGCTTTCAATGGCTATCCCACGTCCATTAAAAGCTTGGCGGTCAGGCAGGTAAGGGCCACAAAATGGTGGGCTTCAGGAGTTATGGCCCCATGGAGGGTGGGGCCCCCCAAAATATTGGGGGCTCAAGGGCGCACTGTGTCCCATGCATGACGTGGTGTATGGGCAAAGTCTGCCTGTCGTGATGACAGGTAGAGAAACATAACCAGCAATAGCTCTATTATACTGCCTCCCCCTCCAGTCGCGCCAGCCCCATGGGGACCGCGTAATCCGGTGGACTTAGGACCGTTGACCTGGCGCCATTTGAAAGACTGCCAAGATGGCATCCGACCACTAAACTTGTAATGAAGCCAAAAGTCTCTTTGAAAGGTAATTTTAATGTTTTTTAGGTAAGACAGCGTTTTCAATTTTCGCTTTTAATTCCTTATGTGACAAATTAAGGTATCAATCATACAAACATTTGCTTTAAATTATGTGAGCCAAGTTCACCCGTGCTCTTGTTTTTGGCTCAATCATCTTTAAAGGGATGGCTGCCAAATTACTTGACTTGTTGCTAATCAAGGCATGTTAGTCTCTTTTTAGGATTCCAAAAGGCTTTGGCAAAGCAGAAATTCGACTGGAAGTCAGACTTCAAAATCAAGCTCTAGTGAGACAGGTGTCTTTTCTTAAAGCTATGCACTCCCCCTATCTTTAACTGACCCAGATTCACTAGTTAATATGTGCTGGCAGGAAATTAATTATTCTGTGTATGCTGGTTCTTGGAGATCATATTTATCAAAGAGCTATCAGACTTTTGAACTACAGTTGGGGTTTCCAGAAATGAACAGAATTTGTTTTAAACTGTTTTCAAACCAAAAGACAAAGGTACTTTCGTACCTAGTAGCTAAGGATGCAATAGCAGCAAATAAGTATGCTTGGACAGTGATATACTCCTATGATAAACTGGAAATCTAGCCTTACTTGACTACTTATTTTCCGTTACGCATGAGGGATGCATTCTTAAAACTACACTTCTGCAAGTATCCAACCAAAGACAGCACTCCAAAATGAACACAGCAATGGACACCTAGTTGCTGTAGACTGTGCGGGTACACCCAAGAAACTTTAGCGCACACAATATGTGTTTGTCCAAACCTGCTTGATGCTCGTCGTAGTCTCTTAAAACCACTGTTCTTAAAAGCAGGAGTGAGATCATGCGACAAGCCCTCCTGTTATATTAATCAGGCAAATCAGTTCCATTGACTTGCCGGTTTGTGAAGTTCTTGGATGTGGCGAAAAGGAGGTTACATTGTTATTATAAGCACCTTGCACTTTGATATTGCCCTTTGAAATCTGTGATAGTCAAACCCTTAGACATTTAAGCAATTTATTAGGATGGTGGCGTAAATATTGTTTACATCTATATTTGATTCTGCTAGCTACCTGCTTGACACTGCTTTGAAGCACTTTAATAGGATGGCTGTCGAAATAATGTTTACATCTTTATCGGACTCTGCTAGCTCTTTACACTGCCCATATTTGTGTGTCTGATTTGCTGTTTTCTTGAATTACATGGTAGGAATCTAAGTATATGAATTAATAATTATGCACTTGAGTATTACAATATTTGCTTAGATTTTTTTTGAGTGGTCTTGTGAATGATTGTACTTAAAACGTAGATGTTATTGTGTGCTAAATATAATGATTTTTATTAATAAGACAACAATCCTTAAAAAAATAATTTGTGACAGAAATAAATGTGAATGACCTTAACTTGAACTTTGTTGGTAAATTTAGTAAAAAAGAGTTAGAGTTTTTGTATGTGAAGCTTGTGATAGAGGATGCCGACTATACACAAAACTGAATGTGGGTAGCAGTACTCTGCATACAAATAGCTTTCACCCGAGCCTCTAAAAAACACACCATTATGTAGAAATGCTTAGGGGTAACAGGCTATGCAGTTTGAGGTGGAAGTGGTGATTGAACGGAGGTTCAAAGAAAGAGACTCTAGAGAAATATGTTGGGATTGCTAGAAGTAGATATAAAAAATATCAAAGGAAGATGCCCTGTTTAAAGCTCATAGATAAGACAAACAAGGTGAAAGTATTGGTAGATTCATCACTAACTATACCTCCACACACAACGCAGTCAGAGCTATTCTGAATAGAAATTGGCACTTGATCTGGAATGATCCTGTCATAGGGAAGAAGACGCATAGGAGAATATAGATCCCTTGCAGAAGAGCAAAATCAATGAGAGACAAACTATGAAAGAGCACTGTGAATACTAAGAAAGAAGTCTGGCTCAAACAATGCAATGGTTTTATTAAGTGCTCTACATGCAATGCTTGTAGGCAAGATGATAATGCCATTTTCATCAAAAACCCTTTTAATGGTAAACAGCTCAAAATTATGGGTCACCTGAACTGTAAGATGGCACATGCAGCTTGCATCTTAAACTGTCATTGCCCCAAATTGTATGTTGGCAGTACCATCTTGCAAGTGCACATGCATATTTTACAACATATAATGGCAACTAAGAACAATGATTTCACTTATCCTGTTGAAACGTAGTTTCATCTCCTGCATGGGGTGATCCAAACAAAATGAGGTTCAGTGTTATTGATCATGTCAGGAGAAATATGAGGGGAGGCAGTAGAGAAATCTTATTGCATAGTTGGAGTCAAAATATATTTTGTCTCCTAACAGCAAGAGATGTTGGGGGCTAAACGTAGATAAAAAGGTGTTTGTTCATCTGTAAATTAACTTGATAATGAGTTGTGTTGCCTTGTTTTGGTGAGATGCGTTTTTCATGATATAGTTTAGTGATGATTTTATATGTTTTCAATGTGGGTATTTTCTTTGCCCCCATCTAGATAATGTAATATGAATTTGTTGTGAATTTATAGTCATAATGTCATTTTTTATCAATAACTTGATATGGTATCCTGTATTGATTTGATTTGGATGAATAATGCTGCTCTGTAAATAAGATAAAGAAAATCAATCTACTGAGTAGCGAATAACAAGTCTTGAGCACAATGTTCCAAGATGGCCGACAAATTTTTGTGATGATTGCACTTGGTGTGGGAATGTAGTCCTTCTACTATTGTTATGTAGGGATTGGTTAGTAAAGAGGTATTAAAAGGACTACGGTAAAAAGTATAGTTTGTTTCAACTCGTGAACAAGGAGCAGGAGCTCCGAAATGCGTTGAGTTTTTTTCTGCCATTTTTTCACTAATAAAACTATACACTTGCCAAACTAAAGGAGCTTCTGGACGCTGTCTACTTATCCAATCCTCGGGAGGAGTAGGCGTCGTGTTTTTGTTGGTGATATATATATATATATTATAAAAAAACAGGATGCACTCTTTAGCAGAACTATACTGTTTATTGTTTCATAAACAGTCTACGCGTTTCAACCTACACAGTCTTGTTTACAACTGTTTGTCCTTTGTGTTACTAATATATACATTTTGCAATCACAGAAGCATTATGAATGTTGTTGTTGATAAATTTAAGCTTGAGTGTTCAATACAGTACTTAATTGTTTTCAAATTCTTAAATGTTCAACTTTGTCCTGATAAACACATATTTGTTAATCACATCAATTAACTCTAAGAGAGAATGTAAATTGTAAGTGGTATGAGTCTACCCCAGGTGGGCTTTTATTTTTTATATGGTTGTTATTTCCGTTCATGAATATTTTTTCTTTTTTGCAGTAAGCTTTCTAAATTTCAATGCATACTACATTCCCAAATCTCTTTCTATGGTAAAATACCTATATTTGTTATTATACTGGATTGGTACTTTTTCTATTTTAAACATGTACATAAAGTTCCTCATCGAAATTCAGGCCTCGCTTATATTCTGGTTTTAACTTCATTATGTACCTGGACTTGGTACTGTGTCCACCCCAAAATACCGTAAAATTCCTCATGTGGACCTTGTATGTACCTTGTTTATATGTTGCTCTACTGCATATGTGGTGTCATTGTTTTCAATTGTTCTGATGTGTTCTAAAATTCTCTTTTTCAACGGGCAAATGGTGCTTCCAACATACCTCAGTCCACATTCGCACTCAAGTATGTACATCACGTGGGTGGTTTCACAGTTAATTTTCTGATTGATCCACATCCCTACATCATTCACGTCCATGAAGGGCATCACATTTTTTCCAATAATACAAGCCTTGCAACGAGAACACTTCCTGAAGCCCTTGCTTATTTCCTGCAACCAGGATCTGTCTTATTTATCTTCAAAATGGCTATGTACCTTTGATTGACGGGGCTCTTTTATATGCAGTTGATACTGAGGTTTCTAAGCGTTCTCTTATATCTGGGTCTTCCCTGAGAATATGCCAATATTTCTGCAAAATCTGTCTGATTGTACCACTTTTTTTGCTGTATGATAAAACGACTCCTAATTTTTGTGTTGGTGATACACTCTAAGAGATATTTCTGTGCTGGTTTGTTATCAACATGCCACTATGGTCCAGTTTTCTTGCTCTATTCAGACCTCTCTGTACCTGTTCTTTCTGATATCCCCTTTCTCTGAACCTGTTTACCATTATTGCCCCATGCTTCTCAAACTCAGACTCCATAGAGCAATTTCTCCTGATTCTAAGGAATTCCCCATACAGAATGTTTTTTTATCACATGGTGGGGATGAAAATTTGACCCATGTAGAATAGAATTGGTTGAGGTCTCTTTCTGCAACAACGTTATTTGCAACTTATTATTCTCCACCTATATGTTACATCCAAAAAAATTATCTTTTTCTTATCAATCATATGTGTACATTTGAAAACCTGCAGAATTAGAATTCAACATCCCAAAATATATTTTGAAATAATTTTCTGTGCCATTCCAGATAATGAATAAATCATCTATATATCTAGTCCATAGTACAGCCTTGTCCATGTATTCTTGATGGTGTTCCTCCATGCCACCTCTTTCTCCCACCACCCCATCATTAGGTGCGCATAACTGGGAGAAAAAGCTACACCCATGGATGTTCTGCATTGTTGTTTGTATAAAAGTTTGTCAAATATAAAAAATATTTTTTCAATCATAGGTCTATAATGCCCACCATCAACTTCGAGTGCTGGTACTCCCCAACTTTTCTTTCTTTCAAGAAGTACTGAATAGCCTGTAAACCCACCTTGTGTCTGATCGATGTATATAAGGCCACTACATCAATGGTTACCAGAAAATATTCCTTTTGCCACGCAAGGCCATCAATAATTCTGAGTAGATCTCAAGTATATCTTTGATGTACGAACTCAAATTTTGCACCATGGTAGATAAGTAGTATTCTGTGTATTTAGCCAAATGCCAATATTATTGGTCTCCAAGGAGGATGCTTTAGATTTTTGTGAACCTTAGGTAAAAAGTAAATCATTGGTAGTATTGGATGTTCCACCATTAAAAATTTAAATTCATCATCATTGATGAGCAAATCAGAATGCCACTTTTTCAATTTCTTATCAATATCTTGTTTGATTTCTAAGGTTGGATTGTATGGCAGCCTTATGTAAACTCTGCACCATTTAATTTTCCCAAGGCTTCTCTGATATACAATTCCTTATCTAATATGACCACATTGTCTCTTTATCTGCTGGCTTTATGATGATGGTAGAATTGTCTTCTAATGCTTTGATTGCTTGTCTTTTCTCTATCAATAGATTTTCATTTTTTCCATTAATTTCTACTTTTTTTTTAACTTTCTCCAAGTCCTTCGTTACCAATTCAAAAATGTATCTATTTTATTGCCAGGAGGTAATAATGGATACAATTTTGATTTTGGTTTAACATTACTGTTTCTGTGTATATTTGTGTCTATATGACAATTCTCTAACAACTGAGTGTTGGTTAGATCTATTACTCCTTCTTGATCCTGTAACTTCAGAATGTTCCTCAAATCAGGTATTTGGTGAATTCTCATTTGATTAGCTGATCATAAACCAATTATATCTACTGTTTTATTTGTGTTTTGGGCGTGAACCTTAGTTAGTTTCAATTTTCTCACACATTTATAAAGATCAATTTTGGTATCAACTTCATTGAAATGAATTTCTGGCCAGAAAGATAGGCATTTGTTTAACACACTATGGGGGTCATTATGACCCCGGCGGACGGCGTTAATACGGAGACTCCAGCCCGGCGGCTGTCACTTGTCCACCTGCGGGATTATGATGCCGCCTACCACCATGGTTTTCATGGCAACCTTACCACTACGAAAACCATGGCGGTAGGCTCTATCAGTGACAGGGAATCCCTTCCCTGTCACTGATAGGGGTCTTCCCTGCCCCTCTCCCCCTCCCCAGATTCACCCCTTTTCCTCTCGAGACCCCCACTACATACACGCACCTTAATTCACACACGCACACACGCATACACACACTCATTCCCACATTCATCCACGCATGCATACATCCATTCACACACACGTCCACACACACTGACATGCATACAAGCACACACACAACTCAACATACACGCACTCACACATCCATACATGCACACACATACAACATGCATCACACACCTCCACACACACACACTACACCCTCCACCCCCTCCCCTGTCAGAGCACCCGACTTACCTGTTGTCAGGGGGTCCTCTGGCAGGACATGGGATGGGGCGCTGCTGCCAGCAGCAGCGTCCACCAGCAGAACACTGACAGTTGATTGTTGGTTTACAAAAACAATTGCTTTTCCTCTGCTAATGTCGATTTCTTTGATGTCTGTACCTGTGTTTTCTCATAGCCCTCTGTTTTTTAAACCACCAAGTCTTTTTTCTCTAGATTTAGTTCTTTGGATTCTGAAGAGGATATGTTTTTCCCATGGCCTCTTCTAGTTCTTCTTTTTGACCCTGGGATCCCATCCCCTGGGGCCCAGCCATGCAATCCAAAGGGGAGGGGAGACACATGGCCCGTAGTGGACCCCTTGCTGCACACGGGCACAGGATGTTCGTGAGGTTGGGTGCCTGAGGGGGATTAGCCACAGTCCAGACCCTGCGGTTAATCCCCCACTGCGCACGGCCAAAGGCTGGTTGGGTTAATGTAAGGGGTTACTGTAAGGTAATTAAATAATACTTAATGTTCAGAAAACCCTAAAAATTCACTGAAAAAAACAAAGTTTATAGAGAGGTTATAGTTAGGTTCACAATTTACACACACAAATATATATATATATATATATATATATATATATATATATATATATGTTAAAAATATTGCAACAAAGGATAGTGAAAGGCTGTCAATGGAAATCAATAAATACATCAACATGTTGAAAGAGAAATGCTCTAATGAAGAATTTGAAAAGAAAATGGGCAAATTAAATATCCATCTGGAAAAAGCATAGGAGGAGATTAAGGTAAAAAAAAACAGTGAACGTTTTATAGAGATCACGTCGATTATGTTAACTTTTGGACGTAAAGGAATAATGTCCAGGTGAGATTGTAAGGGGAGCAGCCTTCAATTTCCAAAAATCCTTTGCCAGAGTCTCTAAAACAATCCATGAGGTTGACAGTGCGCAATGTGGCGAAACAGAAAGCGATAACGGCAAAAGTGAAATATTGGTTCAATCGTAAACAGCAGAAATAAAGTTAAAACTTTTAAAGGAGTTCAATCTCATGGCACTGGGAATACTGACATTGAAAGGAGGCAAGAGTGCACAGGGGTACAGAGTTCGAGGACGAGGCGGCAAAGGAGGCAACAGAAGAGAGACAAGGAGGCAAGAATATACAGAAAGCCCCATCGGAATTCAGACTAGAGGGCAAATAGCTGCAAAATAATGGACAGAAAGACAGTGGTAAAATTAGCTAATCTTGTCCTTACAGATGCCCACAGTGAAATTTTATCTTTAGACTTTTCTTTTTGTTCAACAGCAGATTTTGTCTGCACTATCTGGTGAATAGACCTATTTTACCTTACTAGAAAACTAAAATTGAAACTTTGGTATGCTACCAAGCCCCCCCGTATGACTGTGAGAAGGGAAAAACCCTCTAATTTAGAAATAGGTGGCATTCATATTCTTAACCCTATAGGGGAATTGGAAGGGAGTGAAAACTGGATAGCTGACCCAGTTTTGAATCTGATTAATGAGGATTTTAATAGTGGTGGTTTGAGTGGTTTTAAATATAAGTCGATCTTTATGCCACAAGTGGCAAATAAGACCACAGATGTATTTGAGCAATGTATGATAAACAAATTTAAAATAATAGAAAAGAAAAGAAAATATATTCAGGACAATTGGATAAGAAACACCTGGATGCAATTAGAGAGTTAAGAGAGAATAAAAGTATTCCTATTAAAACAAATCTGATAAAGGAGATAATGTAGTGGTTTTGCCATTAGATGTATACTCAAGTGAAGGTCATAGACAAGTAAGTGATACTAGTAATTATGACTTATCAACTAGACAATCGTTTGTGGAGGCCAACAAAGGTTACCAAGAGAAAATTATTGTTTGGAAGGATCAAAACCTGATATAATTGGAGGAGTATGAATTCCTTAATTGTGTTTTTCTCAACCTGTCAGCACTTTACCTTCTACCGAAACTTCATAAAGACCCGATCATGCCCCCGTAGACCTTTTGTTTCCTCAAGGGAGAGGTTGCTGGAGAACACTTCAAAGTATGTTTACTTTTTTCTGAGACTGTTTGTACAGTCTCTCCCCTCATATATAAGGATGCAGGCGATTTATTGAGGCTGATTGATAATAATGCATGGTAAAACCACTACCTGCTCATGTGTCTTGAAATACATATCTTATATATGTGCATTCCCTATGATTTGGGAATTAAAGCCAGTAGAAATGTTTTGAGAGCTTGGTCACGGTCCTATCTTTTTCATACTGAAATGCTGTTGGATATGATGTATGCATGTTTGACTAATAATGTTTTCATTTTCAACAAGGATATCTATAGGCAAACCCAGTGGACAGCAATGGGGACCTGCTCCACCCCATCTATGAAGGACTCTTTCTTGGATGGTGGGAGGAGCAGGTCATCAGTACCATCTGATGTTTTGATGAACGTGTTGTCCTCTGGGTACGCTATATAGATGACATCTTTTGTATTTGGAAAGGAAGTATGGAAGAAGCTTATGAGTTTGTAGATATCCTAATTGACAACCCACTTAATTTCATGGTTACCGGCCACATACATTGAACTACAATGGAATTCCTGGACATGCAATTGGAAGTACGTAAAAATAGATTGGAGAGTAGTCTCTTTAGTAAAAAGAGAACTGGCAGCAGCTTGCTATATGTAGAAAGTTGCCATCCCAGGGATCTAATAGAAAGCATTCTGTATGGTGAATTGCTCAGAGGGAAGAGGAACTATAGCTCAGAGGTGGGCTTTCAGGAAGAGATGAATAGAATGAAACAAAGATTGCAAAGAGTGAAGTCTCAAAACTGTAGAACAGGCATGTGAAAAAGTCCTGAAGTTTAAGAGGGAAGGGTTAATAACCCCCAAAGTGAAGAACAGTCAAGATGTTCAACCAATAAGTTTTATTACTTCCTTCCACAATCAGGCATGGTAGGTGAGACGCAGCCTGATGAAATTTTGGGAGGTACTCAAAACAGATGGACACTTGGTTGAGTACTTTCGGAGATAGTCCATAAGTAACTGTCAGAAGATGTACATCTCTTAAGGATACTCTCAGTCACAGCTTAGTCGAATCTAGTGGGAATGTTAACAACACAAACATACAAGGCTTTTTTACATGTGGTACATGTAAAGCATATAAATATAGTACCAATTGTAATTATCAATGGATTCTCAGCCATACAGAATAGTGGAACATCTTACATGTAACTCAGAATTAGGCCTGGGTGTAGAACTCTGCTCCACCTGCGGATCTTGCGGAATTCAGACACTTCACACTACGTGGAGTAGAGCGGATTTACCAAATTCTGTACTTTGACGCGGAGCGGAGTTTGTATGCACATGTGTAATTGGGTTTTGGCGGTCTCTCGCAAGCGTGATGATACTCCCGGGCAGCTAGCAAGGACGCCCAAGAATGTCCATTCTCTTGCATTCCTTCCAGCCCTCCCAGCGGCCAAAACAGGGCTGCTCATGAGCTTGAACTCACTTCTGAGGTACATTTTCTACTCCAGAGCCATTAAAAGTGATTTTGACTAGAGTTTCTTTTCCAATGGGACCCTGCAATTTGTTTTTCAGATTGAGAAGCCCTTTTTTCAAACAGGAAGGAAGTGTGTCAGAGACTCCAACTTCCTGTTCTTGTCCAGCAGGCTCCTCCCACTGCTTTGTCCATCTACTGGTCACTTTTCATTTGAATTTCAAGGTGGGAGGATCCCTCTCCTTGTTTCCTGGATGTACCTTTGGCTGAGGACTTTGTTTTTGTTGAATCACACAAGTTAGTTAAAAAACTATTGTATAAGGGTGTTGTGCTTGTTTGCTTGGGCATGCACCAGTATTTCTTTTTTTACTTTCATTTGATATTTGATTTTAAGATTTTATAGTGTTGGGTGGACTGGAGTTTAAGTATGGGCCAAGTCATTATTTATTTTGCATTTCATTGATTTTTCACCTTTTGTAAATGGAAATTGTTGCACACCTCAGTACCTTTTCTACATGTTTGTAACATTTACAATATTATTTTAGTATGTGGCTTACATTTCCAAAGGGCCACTTAGCCAGTCGGCCCAGTATTAGTAGTTATCAGTGCCTGAAATAAATGTTTCAGTAGTATGTGTTTTTAAAACTTCATTTAGGGCAGTAAAGGCTCTAGATTAAATTTAAAATGTTGCTTATTCTTTGCATTTAATTTTTTTTCCAAAAAGTTAATATAATGTGGAGTAATAATAGTTGATGGCATAGGAGGATGTTTGACCATGTGGCGGGCAGCCATTTTGTGCATGCAGCCAGTGTACCTTTGCCCTAGGCTTATATGTGTTCTTCTTTGTTCTCCTTGCTTCTTGTTGTTGTTTCACCATGTGGCTGGCAACCATTTTGTGCATGCAGCCAGTGTCCCTTTGCCATAAGCTTACATGTGTTTGTTGTTTGCCACGCCTCCTTGCTCCTTGTTGTTGTTGTTTGATAATATGGCTGGCAACCATTTTCTGCATGCATTCAGTGTCCCTCCCTTTGCCATAGGCTTGCATGTGTTGTTTGTCATGCCTCCTTGCTCCTTGTTGTTGTTTGACCATGTGGCTGGCAGCCATTTTGTTCATGCGGCAAGTGTCACTTGCCATAGATGTGCAACCTAGAGCTTAAGATGGCCCCAAAGAAAGTGGCTCCCAAGAAAGTGGCCAGTGAGAAGAAGTAGCTTTCCGCCGGTGGCATGCCAACCACAACCTTTTTCGGGAGACGTGTACCACTGCCTGCCACACTGGCCTCCGGGAGGAACCTGGGCAGAGCACTCCCTCATCATCAGCACCACCCCAACCCAAAACCATGAGGTTGAATTAGATTTGTCCCTTTCGCAAAGTAGTAACCATTCATTTCAGGAAACAGAGCACAGTGGACAGCAGCTGCAGCCAGATCTTCCCGAAGTTGAAGCAGAACGGGAGGGTGAGTTTCCTGCTGAGCAATGACCTCTTCATTTAGAATCAATTGCTCACAGATCTACAGCAAGAAAAAGGAAGGGTACTATTCCATCATCTTCTCCAAGCACCACTTTGTGATGACAATAATAGGGACATGGAGTGGACCCCGGCTGAGTCCAGGAGACACCAGGAGAGGCAAGGGAAAAGAAAGGTTCCAGAAAGCCTTAGAATCATGGAAGAGGATGATGATGACGAGTCAATCATTGTGGAAGATGGCACAGAGGAGTCCCACATTACTATCCAACCTGCTTCGAGGGATGTGGCACAGGCAGCACCACCAGCTCTCATATTTGTAAGGCCCCATCAGAGACCTGCACTAACCTGTACCTCAGTAGAAGTATACACTGCAGAGAGTCAATCAACACACCCACCTACATCCAATTCTTCTTCAGGCATTGGCAGTGGCCCAATTAAAAAGTACTCCTTCCTAGTTTGGAACTTTTTTACAATTAGCAAACAGGAGGAGAACATTGCCATGTGCTCCATTTGCCATTTGAGCGTTCGTCGAGGTAAGCCTGGTTCAAATTATGGTAATGGGGGCCAGGCGACCTATATGAAAAAACAGCATGCAATCCAGTGGGAGGAGCAGCTTAAAAAATGTCTCAATGTGGTTGCAGTGGTAAAGGTGAGGAGAGCCAGGAAACATCAGCTACAACTGGTCAAATCACAGTGGAATGTGAGGAAGAAGAGGGTGACATCCTCATGCAAAGCAGCCCTATCCTCAGCAGTGCGTCGGAATCAATCATCTCAGAGACCTTACAATTGCACAGGAAGACTCAGAGGCAGATGGAGACACCACAGCATACAGTGACTGCATCACCATGATGCACATTGATTCTAGCACCACCTATATTCCAAAAGCTGCCTGTGTCAGTGGAGGCAGGAGGGGCCCTATGACTACAACCACCCAATGGCACGTTTGTACAATAGGAACCTGGCAAAAATGTTAGTGCTGACCTCCCATTTTCTTCAGTGGAAGGAGTGGGATTCTTAGAATTTGTGGCAGCCTTCTGCCCCAAATGGAAGGTTCCAAGCCAGACCTATTTTGCCAGAGTTGTTGTTCCAGCACTGCATCAGGATGTGCTGCAGTTGTTTGGACAAGCTTTGCAGCAAAGTGTTCTCCATGCTATCCACCTGTCAACAGACATGTGGACCAGTTTTCAGGTGACTGATTACATGTGCATCGCTGCATACTAGATCTCTTTTCTGGGGGTAAAGCAAAAGCACAGATCATGGTCTTGAAGAACGTTTTAAGAACGGGACCGGCATGCAACCGTAGCCATGGAGAAATCACACATAGCTGCAAACATCTTGGAGGAATTTAATAGCAAGGTGTCTGAATGGCTGTGACCCAGAAGTTTTCGAGTTGGATTTGTTGTCATGGACAATGGCAGTAACATAGTCAAAGCCATGGCAGACGGTGGCTATTTCAGGGTCCTGTGTTTGGTGCAATGCATCAACCTGTTTGTGCAAGACTTTCTTAAAAAAAGAAGACATAGTCAGCAACATACTGACCACCTGCAGACTCATCTGTACACATTTCAGCCATTCTTTTAAAGCCCTGATACAGGAGGTGCCAACACATTGGAACTCAACCTATTATATGTTGCAATGTCTGTTTGAGCAGTACAAACAGATTAGTGACTGTCATTCAAAGAGGAGCTGATGCAAACGGGAAAGCTATGGCCATGGATGCGGACAAATGGGTCCTAGTCATACGTCTCACATGGATGCTGCTCCATTTTGAGGTTTTCATGCTGGAAGTTAGCAAGGAGGACAGTACACTGGGCCATGCTATCCCGTTCTTGCATCTGCTACAGGAGCAGCTAAAGAAGGTGTCTGAAAGGCTCACATTCAGGGGTGTGAATGAAAACCCAGAAGCGCTTGCCTTGGTTAATAGCCTAAACTGTTGTTTGACTTGTAATGCAAGGCTGCAAAATGACATCATCTTGTCCAAAGAGTACATCTGTGTCAGCCTACTTGATCCATGCTACAAAAAAATTATTTCCACTATCATTCCTTTTTCTGAAGGGGGTGTTTACCAATACAAGAGGTGGATTGCTGAGCAAGCAGGAGAACTGAAATAAGAACAGCTGGAACTTAGAGTCCCACTCTGCAGTTCTGGGGTGCTGCCTTCAACTTCCAGAGAGGGCAGTCTTTTCTCATATCCACCATCCCCACCAACAGGAAAACCGGTGACAACAGCAACAGAAGAATCAGACCCAACCTCTGCAATGGCTTGGTTGCAAGTGGCAGGTCTTAAGTCCAGTGCAGAGGTGAAGGAAAAAGGGGTTGAGTAGGTGGCAGCACCAATGAACATTTGGAGGATGTTACAGGAGTATCTGGATGACCTGAAAGAGGTGTATGTGGATCAAAACCCATTGCTGTATTGGTATGGGAAGATATGCCAATTGCCAGAGTTCAGCAGCCTAGCAATAAAGTTTCTGGCTTGTCCTGTAGCCAGCACGTCGGCTGAACGTGAGTTCAGTGCAGCTGATGCAGTTGTCACAGTGAAGATGGCCAGTCTCTTGGCTTAATATGTGGAGAGATTGACAATGATCAAAATGAACCAGCATTTTATACCACTTAATTACACTGTTACTAAAACACCACGGGAGGAGGAAGAGGATGATTGGTCAGAATCAAGCATGTTAGCTGACCAACTTCTGGGAGAATCACCAGATTTTGAGGACACACTCTACTTCTCAGATTGAGTATGCCAGTGCCACCATATAACTTTTTAATTATTTCTTGTTCAGCTTCTTTTTCTCCTCTTTCTTTCTTTGCAAAAAAAAATATGCTAGTGCAACATTATGTTTGTGTCGGATTTATGCAGCCCCACCATTGATTTTATAGTTGCAGATAAGCCCAGATTAGAGTTGGACTCATATGCAGTGAAGAAGCCCCCACATACCCTTCAGGATGTTGAAGGTGATGCCTGCCTCCCTCACATAGCATTGCCCATCCTATTTTAAATCACCTAGCAGGGCTTCTTTAGAAGATCATTGATTAAAAGACTGCCATTGTCAATGCCTAATTCCAATGTGTGGATACAATCAAAGAGGAGGTATTTTGTTCAACCACCGTGCGTGGATTGGAAGACATAACTAAGTAACTATTGCAATGAGTGATGATATATTGATTGATTATGATTGTGAATTTGTGAGTGATGACTGATAGTGAGGGAGGGAGTTCAACAGATTTGTAAACTTGTTTCCGATGATTTGCAATGTTTGGGGGCTGATGGGTGATAATTTTTTCCTGAAAGTGATTGGCCTTTCAAAAGTAGTGAAATTTGCCTGCAGGGTCTACTCCTTTTTTCTGGTTCCTCATAACAAACCAGCCACTTCAGTTGCCAAACACAAATCTACACAGTTCTGTTCCTCCTTGTTCTTCAACAGCAGTGCACTTCACAAGTCTAACTTACTCGATTTGGGACTGGGACGGAGTTACTCTGAATCTAGAGGAGGAAGATGGGAGGACTCAGGCTTGTGTTACCTCAAAGCTAGAAAGGAGAAAGGCTTCGACTTCAAAGAGAACCCATGATGATGGCAAAGACTCTGAGGCCTAGTACTCACTCAGCTCTGTGAAATGGAGAGAGGTGTGTTGATTTGGAAATGCTGCTGAGTATGTGTTTGCTGCATTGCAAGCTCAAATGTGAACTCCTCTTACGTTCTTGCTTTGCTTTTGAGCCTTCTTGGTACAGTCCTAACTCTTCATGAAGCTTACCTTGCATTCTTTTGTCCTTTTCCTTCACTCTATAATACAGTGTGGTAATGAAGTTGTAGATGAAGGCAGGTCCACACAAGTGAGGTTATCTTCAGTATTTTATTTCCAGTTATCTTCTTAAGTAAAAAGGAACTCCAACCTCATCTTAGGCATCAGCATCCTCAACTGTCCAGCACGGAATGCTGTCACAGCTGAGGAAGAATCTATATGCCACAGGTGGAGATGGAACATACCAAACACTATAAATAAACACTGCATAATGCTACAACCCCTAAGAATGTGAAATACATTCCAACACTAAAATACCACAAAACTATACTACCTACAATATTATTTGAAACTAGATACACTACAATACTACACCATCCCCCTCCCCACAAAACTATATCACAACAATTCTATTCAAAATCCAGACACGCCCATCATCAAGCTTGACAGCCCCTTTAAACACTTTAACAACTTTATGTATTGGACTAAATTGTGAAATGTTAGACTTGCATCTTTCTGGCAATTTGATTCTGACTCTATCCCCAACATGTACAGTACACTCTTTCACCGACTTGCGAACATCATATACTTCTTTCCTTCTTTGTTGGTGATATTTATCTTTCTCTATAGCATTTCTTTTGATAGCATCTTCATCTACAGTAAAAGAGAGATGTTTTTTGAGCCAAGGAGGATTGATCTTGGTATGTGGTACACGCTTCCTAAACAACACAAAAGGGATCTGATCAGTGCTGGAATGTGGTGTGAACCTATACTCCTCAACTTTTCTCTCCACTAACTTTTCCCACTGAACTCCATTTACCTTAGCACATTGTATAGTTTCTTTCAATGTTCTGTTGAACCGTTGTACCATACCATTCGTTTCAGGATGATATAGTGCACATTTTTTGTGCACAATACCCCTGGACAATAGAAAGTCACACATATATTTTGAGGTGAATTGAACACCATTGTCAGACAAAATCATTCTAGGATTTCCCTCCCTACTGAAAACCTTGGAAAGAAAATCTACAACAACCTTTGTAGTTACTTCGGAGACAATCAACACTTCTGGCCAGCGAGAAAGCACATCCATAAGCACGATAACATACTTAGAACATGACCCTCAAGAAATGGGTCCCATAATGTCAATGGCAACTTCTTCCCAAACTTCTTTGGGAATTTCTTTGATTATCAATGGTTGAGTCCTCACTTTGAGCGCTTTGTCCGCTAAGCGACATTCAATACATTCTCTGACTCTCCTTTCCAACGCAATGTCCATACCAGGCCACCAATACGATGCTCTCATTCTTTCTTTAGTTTTACTTATTCCCTGATGACTTGAATGTGAGAGATCAAGAAGATGTTCTCGCAGGGAATATGGAGGGATGAGCTTGTTACCTATCAACAACAAACCGTCATGTAACCACAACTCGTCCCACACCCTCCTGAAAGGAGAAATGGAAACATCTTGATCATTCCTCAAAGTACCTGACTCTAACAAAGTTATCACTTTAGAGAGATCTTGATCCTTACCCAACTCTTCACGCCACTCACGTTCTGAAACACATCCATCTGCAATAGCACAAACTTGTACTTCCTCATCCGTCCACCACGACGTACTGTTAGAATCATCAGACACATCACTAGATGTTAATCGAGACAAACAATCTGCCGTTTTGTTGTCACACCCAGGAACATATTTCACCGTAAATCGATAATCCTGAAGCCCTACCACCCACTTAGAGATGCGGGAGGATACGTTATCTAGACCCTTCTTTCCAAAGATCTCTTGCAGGGGTTTGTGATCAGAACGCACCTCAAAATCAATTCCCCAAAGAAATTGTCTAAATTTCTTAACTGCCCAATAAATTGCTAATGCCTCTTTCTCAATTGTAGAATAATTAAATTCTGCACCACGCAAAGTACGAGATGCAAAGGCAATAGTAATCTCGATTCCGTCCCTCAGTTGTTTCAACACACATCCTAAACCTTTATCAGAAGCACCTGTTATAAGATGACACGGAAGACCAGGTTGAAAACTCCCAAGGGATTGCGCAGAAGCAAGAGCTGTCTTAAGATCTTGGAATTCGAATTCACAATTTGCAGACCAGACAAACTCAATGCCTTTTTTAAGCAAAGATCTAATGGAGCTTGACCTTTTAGCAAAATTGGGAATATACCTGGCATAGAACTCTGCCATACCCAGAAATACCTGAACATCTTTCTTACATGTTGGTGTGGACAAATCTATAATAGTGCGTACTAATTCGTTTTTGGGTTTAACTCCATCACTTGAAATAACATGACCTAAATATGTTATGTCAGACTGAAGAAATTTACACTTTTCCTTTTTCAATGTAATACCCTTAGATCTGAAAAATAAAAGCATTTCTCTCAGCTTCTTAATATGTTCTTCATGTGTGTTTGTGAAAACAAGTACATCATCTTGGAAGAAGCAAACACCTTTCATCCCCCCTAAAATGTCTTGCATAAGTCTTTGAAACACAGCAGCCACTGAACATAAACCAAATGGCATGCGGTTGAATTTAAAGACACCAAAGGGGGTGATAAATGAAGTTAGAAGTTTAGAGTCTTCAGTCAATTGTACTTGATGGTACGCCGAGGTTAAGTCGAGAGTGGAAAAGAACTTTGCATCTCCCAAAGAGCATATTATTTCATTGATATTAGGCAATGGAAATCTATCCTCCACAACTTGTTTATTCAGGTAACGAAGGTCAACACATAGTCTAACGTCACCAGAACGTTTAGTTGCCACAACTATAGGGGCAATCCATTGCGCTGCTTCCACCTCTTGAATAATTCCACTGTCTTTGAGTCTTGCAAGTTCTAGTTTTACTTTTTCCTTTAGACTCAACGGCACGTTCCTCACTTTTGAAGCCATGGGTTGAGCATCCTTTTTCAAAACTATACGATGTTTGTAGTCTTTAATGCAACCCACATTGGAATTAAATACATCTGGAAATTCATTCCATAATTGATGTTCAAAGTCAGAAATTTCTTGAACAAGAACTTGCGGCACAGCATTGGGATTCAAAATAATTCCCAATTCCTTTTGATGAGGCCAACTCAGAATAGTATCTCCAACAACAGGCACATACATTTTTCCACTAATTTTATTTCCTTTAAAATTAATGCTTGCCATAAAGTATGCTCTCAATTCTATAGGTTTGCCACCATATGAATAAGGAAATACATCTGGTAACAGTAGATCTACTTTACCTTCAAAAAATGTCTTAAAATCTTCGATTGACACAAGAGACAGTTTTGCACTGGAGTCCATCGTCATTCTGATTGAAATGCCATTTATCATAACCAGATCTTTTGGGTACTCACAATGCACAGTAGAAATGCAGTTAACATCATTAACTATTTGTAAAATAAACGCTTGTTCTTCACTGTCATCAGTCACCTCGTTGATTTTTATATTACTTTTGTTTGTAGATCTACAGCATTTAGCAAAATGACCCTTCTTGTTGCATTTGTTACACACAATATGAATAGCTGGACAGTCTTTAAAATTTGCTAAATGAGAAAGTGAACCACATCTAAAACAGGTTGTTTTAGTTTTGTTTTTAATGTTGGTAGAGTTCTTAGGTTTTGAATCAATTTTGTTTAACAAAGGAGAAGCTTTAGATCTCTTTAAAGTTTCAATGCAGGATTCAGAATGTTCAATTTGTTTTGCAACGTTCAGTACTTCATTCAGAGAAGGATCACTTTTGGACCATAGAGCTTCTCTAATTTTATCACTTTTGCACTCCAAAATAAATTGGTCACGAATACGTTCTTCCAAGCTAGCTCAAAAATTGCAGAGTGCAGCCAGTTTACGGAGATTCGTTAAATAATCTTCTATCGATTCCTCATCCATTTGTTTACACTTCCCAAAATAGAATCTTTGTAGAAGAATTGATACTTTCGGCAAGAAATGCGTGTCAAGATGAAGAAGAGTTTCCTCAAAGTCGTTCAAAGGAGCATCTCCAACAGCTCCATCTAAATTAGACACAATAGGTAGGGTATCTAATATTTCTTGTCCTTCAGCACCCAAACAATGTTGGAGAAGTGAAGTTTTCCTTTCTACAGACAAATTGCTTCCGCAAACCTTTAAATATGTTATAAAGACTTTTTTCCATTTTGGCCAAGGAATTGTCGGTTCACCAGGAGAAGATAGAAAAAAAGGAGGAGGTGAGATGTTCTGCATTGGATATGAAGAACAGAGCCCAAGAAGTAGAAGTAAAGAAGTGAACAAAAGAAACTGGAATTAATTTACTGATTAGTGAAAGATAAGAGAAGAGGTTTAGACCAAAAACAAAATAAAAGAAAGAGCCAAAGTAGATAAGTAGTAAATAGTATAGTGTTTACCTATTATGAACACAATAAAAAAAACTGTACAACAAAAATATATAGTTTTAATTTATATAATTAAAACTAGTTTCAATGATTAATTTTTTGTTAAAGTAATTGACACACAAAAGCGCGTCTTAGCTAATAGCCCGAGAATAATTAAAACTAGTTTCAATTATAAATTTTTTGTTAAAGTAATTGACACACAAAAGCGCGTCTTAGCTAATAGCCCGAGAAGAGGCCATTATTAGGAACAACTTCATTTTGACTTCTTTAGTTAGCGTGCGCATGAAGAAATACGCACACGCGCGTCGTAGCTAACAGCCTGAAAACAGGTTAATAGCAGGAACGCGCTAATTCTGACCCAAATAAAGCAGCGTGCGCCGACAGTCATGGACGCACGAAGAGAAGTGTTGTTCTCGTTGCCTGGTTACCGCATACGCGGAAGGCAACGAGAATGGTGCGCGCGTCCATGATTTTCTAAAGTAAACACGGCACGGTAACCGTGTAAAAATCATCCAGCACTAATATAAATGCCTGGATGGTTTCATAAATAATGGAAACCACGAAGAGAAAGCCAAATGTTCACAATGTTAGTAAATAAAGCTATGGAATATTTAAAACAATAAAAAGAAAATAAATAACGAAAGAGTATGAGTAACACATAAAAGACTAAAGATAAATAAGAATAAGAAGGATTAAGACAAAACATATAGAATATAAAAGTAGTTGTATGTTAAAACAGTACCTGAGACCAAAGAAAGTAAAGGAAAAGTGAAAACGACAATCCTAAAGCCAGAAGCAGGCTAGAGTTCCTTAGTTATCATGGTTCCTTCACCAGTATCGTCGCCAAAATGTGGTAATGAAGTTGTAGATGAAGGCAGGTCCACACAAGTGAGGTTATCTTCAGTATTTTATTTCCAGTTATCTTCTTAAGTAAAAAGGAACTCCAACCTCATCTTAGGCATCAGCATCCTCAACCGTCCAGCACGGAATGCTGTCACAGCTGAGGAAGAATCTATATGCCACAGGTGGAGATGGAACATACCAAACACTATAAATATACACTGCATAATGCTACAACCCCTAAGAATGTGAAATACATTCCAACACTAAAATACCACAAAACTATACTACCCACAATATTATTTGAAACTAGATACACTACAATACTACATACAGCTACTGCTTTTTTCAATATACAGGCCTTCTTCTAGTCTTGTCCTGCATGAACAAAACTTGGAAAGCTCAATACTCCAGCCTACCTACCGAACAGGTTCAGACAGGCACCAGAGTGACTGACATTCCAAGAAGAATAGAGATACATCACCCAATTTGGCAATACACCATAATTTTCTTTCTAACAGTCATAATTTTAGAACGGGGTGGGTTATATCCAATCTTCCATATTTCAAAACTAGAAGACATAACACTTAGTATATACTATGTTGGGCAGAAGGACTGTTTCCAATGAATTTACTGAACTGCGTCATACTTACTTATCCCTTTGGTTCCTTCCACAACAGATTGATGATGGTGTGCTGCTCAGCGCCCCAACGAATATTGTCATGGTTTCTTTTGTTTAGTGTTTGTCTGTGTTACACCTTTCCCCAAATCCCATATCCCATCCATTCATTGAGCCCCTAGCCCTCTTCCCCTGGACTGTGTGATTTATTGAGGTGTGACCTAATTTTACACCATAAATGAATCACTCACTTGCTGGGGCGGATGTGCTGAAAGCAACACCAACTCACTGCATGACCTTCTATTAGCCGAGCAATTTCCAACACTGGCCCCATCAACATCTTCATTAATGCCTTGTATGTGTGTCCCGTAAATACTTAGCCTGGTCCAAACACACTTGAGTCTGAGCACACTTCTCCTGACTCCTTGATTCCATTTCCTAAGTTTAGTTTTATACTATAGCTCCCCACCATTGCTCAGAAGAAACTGATATTGCTAGATTTTATTATTATATCAGGTCTTCTTTGCTGTGTGACAAATACTCTCATTGTGGTAGTTTGGCTCCTAAAGGCATGATAATATGATGATGACCCACTAACTCTCTGTTTTCTTTCAAACGAGTTGACAGTGATGGATAACCCTTAATCCTATAGTTGGAGTTTGCTTAGGTGAGAGTGGCACCCTCTGTGAAGTTCTGTCTTTCCTGTTAGCTTGCTTGCCTGCTACTACTACTACCTACCTACTACCCCCTTAAGAAGCCATCTTGGGAAAAGCCCTGCAGTAAGAAGACTCCCTCACTTCATCTATTCAGGTAAGAGAAGAACTATGGATTGAAGTGACCTTGTTTATTTAGTATTAAACTCCTCCTGAAGAAGATGTTGTCTGTATGTACTGGGATTTTGTAGGTGAAATAGGCAAGGGCAATCATTCCCTAGTGGTCAATAATAGTCTCATTGAACAAATAACCTAGTCCCGAAAAGGTCCAACTAAAAAATGCCCAAAGTCTAGCCCAAATCCCTCCCCACCCTCTACACCCACAACAAGTCCCTCCCACTGAATTTTTTTTTTTTTTAAAAGGACTTAAAAAAGGTCACTATCAAGATGAGTCTAGAGCTGGTAAAGGCTCTGCTCAATGCTGGCGTGCTGGCTTTTCGTCCGGTCCATCTATTGCAGGATGCATTGGAGTAATGCCCTGGTGGAGGGGCAGGGCGGAGCAGCAGGTGCAGTCAGGGACTCTGACTGCTGTCAGTGGTGTTGGCTGGGACGCTGGGGGCTGGCTTGCTGCTCTGCTCAGTCGTGGGTCTGTGGTAGCTGTTTGGCCTCTTCCTTCTCCAGGATCACCAGGCAGTGATATTCTGCCTGAATTATCCCCAGCCTCTGCTGCCACAGACAGGGTGCTATCTCCTGCCAGGTTGGTGGTGGTCGTCAGGCAGGAGTAGCTATGTCAAGAAAAAGAATAATAACAAAAGGCTAATTGTAAACAATGCTCTGAACAAACACTTATTCAAATGATAAGGTGGTACAGTAGCACTACATTGCTGGTCTCTTAAGACGTTGGAATTTGGTGTGATTATTTATGATTAGGAAAGTAACAGGGCCAATATCTTGTTTACCTACACATGCCTCATATAAGAAGCACTGTAGAAAAGAATTAAGGCAGAATAAGACCAGTTTAAAAAAACTGTGATTTGATTTTTTTTCTTTTAAAGGCTTTTCTAGTAACTAAACAGACACATTTAGTGGAAAAATAACAATGAGTTACCTCTCATTATGATGAGTAAGGCATTATGCGCTATGGAGTACAAGTTGTTGTGCCAAATAATTGGAGGCATGCTAACCAGCACTTCAAGTACGTTGCTACTGTCTGCAGCTAGGGCAGCTGTAGCTGACAGTTATCTATCTTTAATTCCAATGGCCTTGGTCTTCCTTACACGCCTTTCCCTTTGTTTAGTTTCTATCCTGACTCCAAAGAGTCAGATATATAAATTAGATATGTCACACATGTCATGTATAAAATGAGAATATATTTTATACTGTGTGCCGTAAGTAGACAGTGGGGGAACAATGCACTGAACTACAGAGAAAGGAATGGGCTATATCAATTGTATTTGGCACGTTCGTCACAGAGTATCCCCTACGCCAAACTTGAATTCAAATCGGGCACTTACTGGTCCCACCTCACTCAAAGGTCTTGCCCACCATCACAAATTCTTTCCAACAAATTGATTCGCTGGGCAGTAAGAAATGTAAAGAAACTTGACTTACTCTACTGCAGAGTAAGGCAGATGGATTAGGCAGGTAGTTAGAGTTTTTGCTATAGAAGAAGAGAGGGGCGTCACTGATCTCTCTACAGAAGAAGAGCACCCTTCTTAATCTTAATTCACCTAAGCAATTATTCAATAGTCCTTTCATTCTTCCCCTATATACACCCACAGCCACCATGATTTAAGCATTACTTTCTGTCATCTAGTCTTTCACCCAAGTTCACAATCCTTTATCCATCCATTCAGTACCCACACTATCCACCCTTTCTTTCAATTATTCTTTCCCCCATTCATCCATTCACCCAATACCAGTACTCACCCACGCATCCTTTTTCATCCACCCACTCATCCTTTCCATTCACTCCTTTCACCCATCCTTTCTTTTAAGCTTACGTTCTTTCACATTTCCATCAAGCCATCATTTTTAGCATACATTATGTGTGTTTTTGCTGAGTTGCATATAGAAGAGGCCATAAGTAACCCAACCACCGCTGTAGCTGTAATGTGGGGGGTTCATGAATCCGATCACGACAACGTTCTTGTAGCTAGTTAGGTAGAGTAATTGTCAATAAGCAAGTAATGTGACTTACAAACGCCACAGGTCTCCCCCTGCTCCATTTGCTCCTACAATGGTCAAACTTGAGACAGCTCCACTGGTTGGTGGGGTTATAAAAAACAGCATAGAGTTTTTAGATGCCAGGTCACATTCTTAATTTTGTAATTAAACAAATACAACCACAGTTGTTACAGTTGGGTTAGCACTGCAGTATTTTCTTTCAAAAATCTAATTCTGGGCATTTTGTTGGAATGTTAGAAAAGCCAGGTAGTCAAGCCAACCAAAAGCTTTGCGTAATAGAGGGGCAGAGCTATAGCCCATGATTGACAATGACTCAGAATCATTGAAGAGCAATGAAGGGGTGGAATACAAAATGGCCAATGAAGACATAAAAAAAATTAATGCAGGGATAACAGAAATTAAACACAACTTGGATAGAGGAGTTGGGAAAAGGGAGACAGTATAAAAATGTAAACAAGGCAAAATTAAAAGTGGTATAAAAGTGGGGAGAGGTAGAAGTTAGGGAAATAATAATAATAATATTAAATAATAGGACTTACTGGGATGAGCAGAGCCATCAGCATTGGCGCTGGTGGTCGGCACCTCCCTAGCTCCTGCCGGACCCACCGGTGTAGTGCCCCTCTTCTTGCCCTTTGGGGCTGATGTAAGATTATAAAGAAGATTTAAGAAAAAAAACATTAGTGGTACCTTTTTCTCCACAAAATTAATATATAACAGGCAAATGCAATAACATTGTACTTAAATCAGATCGCCTATGGTACTATACTAGTATGATCAACTATCGTTGAGTTGGCTATACTCCTAAAATACCTTTTCCACACTTCCAAAAACTACATGTGGAACCAATGCATTGCATTTGCAATGAATGATCTTTCATTCTATTCTCACTTCTCAAGCCCCTTACTGGGCCAACACAGTGTCCCTTTTTTGCAAAGCATGCATTCTCGCATCACTTTGAAATTGCTTGGGACTGTACGAGCTACATAAAGTCAAAGAGAAGGCTAACTCACTGTTATCACTAATTCGCTATGGCGGCATAAGGACAGAGGAGTCTGCATTGCAATAGCTTCTTAAACAATCAGACAAAGCGAGGGCCTACATACGAGTACGATGATGTAGTGCCGAGTACCTGCCTAGCTCTAACTGGATCACATACCAAATAATATTCTTAACATAAACTAAATGTAACTTATCTTTGAGTGGAAGCCGTATGCTATTCATAAAAAAAGGTAGCATTGTAGAACACAAATACAATACAAAATATATTGTTCACCAAGCCCTGAGATCTCAGCGCCTAGCAGGTCGAGCAGGTCCTGCTCGCAGTCGATGATATCTGCCCAGTGGTGTGTCAGCCGTGGGTGGTGCGCTGGACCTGTGTGGTGGCCCTTACCAACCAGCGCACCCTAGCCCAGTGCTGCCGACGCTCCTGCAGGGGGTAACCTCTTCCAGGCCTGCTGCCAGAATTGAGGGGAGGTGGCACTGCACATAAACAAACAGTGCTGCCACCTCCTCCTTGCTGAAGATCGGCCGAGGGTTCACCCCTTGACAGTGGCGCCACCCACAAGGCCACTGTTGCCCTGCTCTGCCATGGTGCTGGGTGGGGTACTGGGGTAGGACAAAAGAAACAGGAGGAAGGAAAGAAAAGGGAAAAATAAACAAAAGCACAAAAAGTCACAAAAAAACAAAAAAAATTAAACAACGTAAAAATAATGAGACATAAGAAGACACACTAATACAATAGATAAATAAATAAATATGGAGAGATCCAGTGTAAGGTGGAGGATTACAAATATTGGGGTGAGATTTAAGTTGAAGGTCCAGCGCCGTAAAAAACAAGATGGCTACATTCATGCGAACCACATGGTGCCGTTCACGTGCTATTTTGAACGCGAGTACGTTCTTCGTGTTGCATTTGAAGTCAAACGCATCGTGAACGGGCGCACAGGTGAGCTCCGCCTGCTAGCGGAACTCTGCGTATAGCTCAGTGGAGGGTTTTAGCCACTTTGCGGAGTTCTGCATAGCGCAACTCTGCGCACTCTGCCTAGGCATACTCAGATTATTGGATTATTGTCCTGGGCTGTCTATGCAATAAATACCACATTGGAAGTACGATTCACAAAGCCAAAAAAGAATGCTGGAGCATATGAAAGCGATTACGAATAAAGACAAACAATACCCCATCGCATGGCACTTCAAGTTAAAGCATGTTCAAAATATCAGTTTGGTGAGGTTTTGTGAGTGAGATAGAATCCCTATTCGAGTGAGAGAGGGTAATACAATACAAGAATTGAAAAGACGAGTCTAAATTCATCATTAAATATGGGACCCTTCATCTAGGAGGATTGAATATCAATGAAGAATTGGCAGTACATTTTAGCTAATTATTAATACGGAAATACTGTCACTCTGAATCTGTGAGAGTTATAGGGTTGATTGTGTTGAAATGTTTTGGTTTCGCTGCATCCTCCTTTTATGATTTTAAACAGTAGTTGTGTTTGTTTGTTATTTTAGGATGGTAGGACGTGGTTGGCACTTTATCTTTGTTTTTTCTTTTTTCCTACAGGAGCTTCTCAGTCCTAAATTGTGAATCAGGAATGCAGAGAGCCAAATATATCTAGCCCACTTTGGGTCTTATTATTTGTGCATAACAAGATGGGGTATTGTTCAGACATTTCTTCCTTTTTTTTCTAATATATTTAGAGAGACTGTGACACTTGCCAGCTGCAGCATATTTGCCCACATGTACAGAATTGTTCTTTAGAAGGTCTGGTCTAGGAATGTGAATTGGAAGATCCAATGATGAGATGATTGATGACAGGTCCCTGTTGTGTGGATAAATGTCTAATGTAATTTTGCAAAATGTGAGGTTTGTGTCTGTTTGTGAAGTTGAATATTGACAGATGGATATGCTTACTTACTGTGAAAGGAGAGTTGTAATGTTAGAAAATGGCTGAAACTCTACATTTGTAAGAGGCAGTGTATGAGCTCTATTTTTATGTCGTGCACTTTAGCATCACATGGTATATTTATATGAGAAAGATGGAAATCTAACCTGCCCCGTGATCAAGGGGCTTGCGGCTCCGAAATGCACCAGGCAGAATTTTTGTAGCTTGTGTGTTCAGAATGAACAAATATGCTAAATTTGATAGGGCTGTGGCCCGTTTCCCTTTGTTTGCATTGGAAGGAACGTAAGGAGGGATTTGGTTACAGGTGGATATATACATATATATGTATATATATATATATATATATATATATATATATATATATATATTCCATTAAAAAACAAAGGTTGGAGATAAGTTATAGTTAGGAAAACATTATTTATTAATTCCATACAAATCATACTTAAACTACACAAACATTAGAAAGTCTTAAGTTATAGTTAGAACTTAAATTTATAATTTTAATTTACTCACCACCTTCAATTTACTATAAGTTGCGCATCTCTGTACTCAGTGTTCTCACCTCACTGTACATCCATATATACTATGGTGTGTGTGTATAACCTTTTGGCCGTTGTGCCAGTCGGTAGTTATAGTTAGGCCCCAGTGTATGTGTGTGTGTGTGTGCTTGCAAACACGTCCTGGTTGAAATGTTGCTAGCCAATCAGATCTCACCATGAGATCTGTCGGATCCGCGGACCCTCCATGTCTCTAGATATATATATATATATATTTTTTTCTTTAATAACGGAAAAACTACTGAGCGGATTTGCACCAAATTACAAAAAAAACTCTTTCTGGACCAAGACCTAGCATTCTGCTCAATTTGGCGTAATTCCATTCAGCAGTTTGGGCTGTAGTCTTGTCTAAAATCCCTATGGAAAATTGCATTGGGAAAACATGTTTTGGGGCCCCCTTTTCCGCAGCCCACACTTCACGAATTACCCTGAAACTTAATTTAAAGTCAACAGCTGAAGTGAGTGGCAAACTAGTTTTGAAAATTTTGTAACGATACGGAGCCAAAGTTATTGGCAAAACAAAAAATGCTTTGTCTATGGACATTATTTTATAAATATATATATATATATATATATATATATATATATATATATATATATATATATATATATATATATATATATATATATATGCAAAAAAGAACAGAGAACTCAGGGTAGTTCCCAAGTTTAGGTGGAGAGCACCTCTAGTAAGGAGCACTCTGCAACACCAGCGACACTCTAGGTTTTGGGGCTTTTTTTGCGAAAAATGCAGAGATGAAAAAAATGCATAAAAGCCATGTTTCACATGGAGCTGTGATGAAATATGGGAAATATTTAATGGTTGCTTGTAAAATACTCATTTTATCATCCAAATTATGCAGCAACGTTATTTTAACTATGCAGCATAATAATAATAATAATAATAAGAAGAAGAATGTGGTATTATTTTAGGCACTTGGTGAAAACTGCAAATTTTACAATTATGCGGCAAATGTAGCAAATCCACAGTTTTGTTGTTTATGCTACATTCACAAAAGTGGCTAATTCCATTGCCCAATATTTTAATAAGAATGTGTTCCTGTAAGGTACACAAACCCTAAACATACTGATTCCAGTCAATACCCTGTAATAGAAGTATTAGACCATATTACAGTTACTCGTTATCTATTCTATAGGGGTATTTCATAACTTCTATTGGCGAATTTGAAAAGACTTTACCCAAGTGCTACAAAAGTATGCCACATTTTTGTCATTTGATATCTTTTTTGCAACAAATTGTTTGCAAGGATCAATTATTTTACGCTGGTTTGCCACCAATAATGTTTTAACACATCCTACTGAAAGATGGCTTCCACCGATGCTTGAAAATCAAAATTGATGATATGAAGATTGAAGAGTGGAGGCATTTTTCATGACCTTAAATTATTACTTGTGTACTAGTTTATCCAGTGTTGGTCCATGGAGGCTAAATCCTGGTCAAATCAATAAACAATTTATTTCAAACACCACCATTTTATATAGTGTTGCTCCTGAAAATCGTCTACGGATCCCGCCAATGAGTGACCAACTGTCTCTATGTCAACACAGATAACCTCTTCCCATTCTGGAAATTTCACTTTGCAATCCTTACTATAGGGTGTGTATCAGTTAATATGGTAAACCAAGTGTACAACATCCAGATTGCATTTGACTAAAGGCCTGATTACGAGTTTGCCATTCCATAAACCACCATGGTGGCGATCTCACCGCCATCAGCTTGGTTGTTGGACCACGGTATTACGATGCATGCAGTCCCATAGAGGAAAGATCGCCACGGTCCCACCGGCACCACCAGACAGCGCAGACTGCTGAAATGGCGAAGCAAGCCAAACAGATTGATGGTGTCAGAGCCAGTGTTTCCGCCAGACACATTATGATGTTGCTTGCTGTTGGAAAGTGGGTTATTGGTAAGGGCAGGTAAGTACCTACACTTAGCTATAGGCCACTAACCACTGGACAGTCACAAAGTACAGAGTTCAGGCACCCATGATGTAACACTGTTACACTTACTTTCAGAGAAGTGTTTCTTGATACAGGGAAGTGGTTCATCCAAGGGTTCAGAGGTTCTGGGTTGTCTCTTTGGGTCTGGGACTACAACTCCCACAATGCACCTCTTTAACTTATGGAGCTGTTTAAGTTGTTCCAAATGTTTCCATACTTTTCGATCTTATTCCAGAGGTCCTTTTTGGGTCCTTGAAGTGTCCACAACTTGATCCAAGGTTCCAGAAGCTCTGAGTTGCTCCTTGGGAATTGGGACTACAATTCCCAGAATGCACCTGGCCATAAACCTCAAATGGCCACTGGACGCTGGTCAGCTGGGCTCTTCTTGCAGGACTTGATACAGGGGACTCTGGGCAGCTCCTTACAGGGAGTCCACTCTCGGAGTTGCAGAAGCAAGACAAAGTCATTTTCTTGTTGCAGCCCAAAGTGTGCAGCTGGTGCAGTCCTTGTGAGTGCAGTGTCCAGGTGCAGGCCAGGGGTCCAGCAGGGCAGTCCTTCTTCTCCAGTGTCTTCTTCCAGCAGGGATCTGAGGTGTGGGGTGTGGGTGCAGCTCTGCCAAATGTACCCTTGCTCCTGGGTGAAAAGTGGGGGGCAACTGTCCAATCACAGGCAGGTCACCACCCTCTTGGATGACCACTTCCTGGGAAGTGTGGCAAAAATCCATCCCAGGGAGCAACATTCGCTAAAAATCCAAAATGGATTTTGAACGGAATTTTGGAGGTTAGGTCTGGCTCAGTCCGCCGAATGGTATGACTAAAAATCCTTAACACACCCCTCTCCTGCTCTTTCCTAATCTAATCAAGAGGGCACCTGGTTGTCTGGGTTAGCAGGAAATGGGGGAGGTCCTGAGCTGCTCCAAATGTCCTTCCCTCCTTTGAAGACCATTTTGGCTGCTCACCCCAATCCTGTTTCAACATCTGTAGAAGAAGATCTCCTCCCCCAGGCACTTCCATAGTTCTCAGCCCAAACCAGTTCACACCTTATCAAGGCAGCCTTGCCAGGCTACCAGAGGCTGACCAATCAGAGAAGGACACTACAGAGCTGAAGTTGGCTGCTTTCAGGTAGCGTTCTAAAACTCTTTCACCAAACTAGTTATATTAAATTCAACAATGGCAAGTTGTTGCATTTATTATAACAATCAGTTTGATACCAAACTTGAAATATCTAGCTTCTATTGGGACTTTATTAATTAAAATAAGGTCTACCCAGTTTAGCTTATGGAGCCTATTCACTTCAATGGGGGAAAACAAATCTGACTATTTTCCTCATCAGGGGTTATAAAACTAGTTTTATAAGGTCCCTGCTTATAGTTACATAGCACCCAGTCCTAGGGGCACTTAGGGCACACCTTAAGGGTGAGGTATATGTAAAAATAAAGGTAGTTTAAGACTTTGGAAGTACTTTAAATTCCAAAGTCGAATTTGCATATAACTTTAGTTTAAAAGCAGCCAGCAAGGCAGGCCTGCCTTTAAAATGACACTGGGCATCTCAACCTATGCTGGAGTCCCAAAACCTACATGCCCTACCATATACTAGGGACTCATAGGTAGGTTGACATAGCCAATGATAATTAGCCTAATTTGCATACTCATTTTACACAGTGAAAGTGAAAAATGGGGGCAAAAAGTTACGGGGCTTCTGCAATCAGCCCAGTTTTCTCACAGCTACCACCAGCACGACTGCGGCGGTCCAACCACCATGTCCCAGAAGGGCGGAAACGGAGATCATAAAAGAAGCAGCTCATCTGAGACAGCATGACATGTCATGTGCTGCCATGGAGCCCATTACACACGTCCTGCCGCTGCTCAAATATGGGGCCCAGAATCCACGCCACCGTGGACGCAACAAACGGCAACAACACATACCTACCTATGTCCTGAAGCTCAACAACAGATCGTCGCACCGTCATCCACATGATATGGGGCTTACGCTACAGGCACCAACTACACTTGACATTGTGTCCCGGGGTGGAGAATCATTCACAAAGAATGACACATTCACAGCTATTAAACTCCCCCTTTGGGCTTGTCACTGCACTGCCACACTCCACAATTACACATGTTTTCTCAGGGACAGAGACAGTGAAGTGTACAGAACATTGTGTCACAGAACAGCAAAATCTCAGCAACATCACATCTACCAATTCAACTGCCACCCTCACATTGCTCACATGGTATGGGCTGTCATCAGATTGAATACACATATGTATGGATGTGTCACGGACCACAGATATGCCTCCCATGGAACATCCCTCTAATGGACCCACACATCATCCACATTGTAACACAATGGAATGTCAGTGGGATGCACAATATTTTGTGAGACAAATATCCAAAGCTCACAATGCAAACAATATCTGCACAATAGAGATGGGGCATCAGGAGCACTCATAGAAGGATGCTGCCCTGGGACACATTTCACTTTGCACATGCCCTAAAACACCGTTTGCACAGGAACTGGCCCTTCATGTATCTCAGGGACAAACAATAGTAGAGCCAAGTCACATGCCTATCTGCCAAATGTGTAAGCGCAAGTGCAAAAACCAAATACAACAGCAACAGCATGCTCCATACATCTAGATGAAGTAGCTGTAAGGTACACCATCAAAATGGACACATGGTCTGTCAAATGCAAAGTAAGGTAGCACAATGAACTACCTCCATGTGTGGGCAAACACAACTCAAGTTCAACAATGAGATGAATTTACAGTCCATATCAGAGGGATAATTCTAACACCATACATGCTCATATTGTCCAACAAAAAGATGAAATACTTACCATAGCAAACATAACACAATGCAGTGACACCCAAATTAGATTAACACCCATACCCGCACAGAGTACATCTACCCTTGACTTGGATGACACCAGCACTGCTACCGAAGTTGTACATGCCAAATGACATGCAATGACGGGTGAGGGTATGTGTGAGCCAACAAATAATGGTGACACACTCCTGTCTGTGCCACCATATGAAATGTAGCCCCACTACATGTGTCCAATTCCAAACACAGGTTAACATGCACATATATGTGAGGGAATACAAAAATTATCCAATGAACACAGGTAAATCATACATGAAACATCAGTTTACACATTTGGTCAAAAGAGGAAGGGACAACTGCGAACGTGAATGCACAAGGAACATTGGCAACAGTGATGGCACATAAATCATGTCAGTGGACATTGCCTATTTACCAAGGGAATGCATTGCTCTGGAGCTGCACTCAAAGAACAATGTATGCTCTGTCACATGTATGATGGCCACCTTCACATGACAGTAGTGAGGTCATCAGCACTCATCACACACTGAAGACAAGTGGCCTCTGGGTGGCAGATGGCAATTTACTCACTTGACCAGACACATGGCTAAGACCAGTGATCCATCACTTCTTTTTCTTTAAGCTGTAACACTGAGGAGTAGTCGTCTGTTGTGTAGAATTTAGACCCACTACAACAAACATTACTTGGCTTGATCAATGTACACAGCCATGTATTGTCCCTAAAGAGCAATTGTTTTGTGAAGTGTACTCGGTTGTGTACTCGTCCCTGGGCTAATAGGCAAGGCACATCAGTATGCACCAAGTTCCATAACTAGGCAAACAGTTACTCATCTTGTGCATCACACATGGGTATGGAACGTGTCTTCCTTGTGAATGTGTGGACATGAGGCCTACCAAGTGCACTCTCATGCCACTTCAGGGTGAGTTTCTGTGGTATGTACCAGTACCACAGAACACACCTTTGAACATAAGTTTCTAACCTACAGAGATGGCATCCAACATACAAAGGTATGTTTGGTTCAATTTCTGATATGTAGCCAAGCAACTAGGTCACATGTTATGGCCTCCCGTTAATCTACACTCTGTCTGCACTGTGGGTTTTTCATTTGTGCAATACGCCTTTACAGGACAAATATGACTTATGTGAAGGTGACAGCAGAGCTGTCATGAGTCAAAGACACACATTGACACACATTGACAGTGATGCAAAATGCACACATGGACTACTTCTGGGATTTACCTCAGTATCCATTCCTAATCTAGTCATTAGACTGAGGCATTTAGGGCAATTTCTGCCACTAGAGCCTCAAATTTGCCACATGACAGGATGACACATGACAGGATCTGCAGGTCCACAGGGAGTGGGCACAGTATCACAGGTGCATAGCCACAGTGACTCTCCCACAGCCTGGAGTATGTACCATACGGAGAAATACATTTGACAGGCCCTGGTCTTTGCATGCTAAGCATACAGAACCTACATGACACTCACATTTCAATCACTTCCATGCATGGCAGTATATCATGTGGTCTTCAGCAATGTGGCTTATGACTTGTGTGGCAACCTGAAAGGCACAGCGAGTCATGATATGCCTTCCAGACAACAGTTTGGCTAGTTCAGATCTGGGGTGAAAGATCTGTGGCAAAATGCACATTGCTTACAAGATCCTCAAATGACTCAGACAAGATGCATACACAGCTCATGCTGTCATGCACATACATGTTGCCTAGCATTTACAACCATCATAAGCAAAGAAATATCATTGTATGGCAGTAAAAAATCCTTGCCTAGCTATGTGAATCCAACCCAAGGAGTATCTAGAGCCTCACAAAACATCACACAATACAATGTGAGTGAACACATCATATAGTACTGGTCTCCAATACCTGCATCATAAATATCCCATTGATGCCACACAAACGGCAACAACAAGCACACAAGAAGTCTAACTGGCATACAGGGGCACATTGTAGCCTGTGAGGAGGGAAAGGATGGTATTGAACAGTCAACTGTGCCTATGAGGTACTTATCTGCTCCTCTAGTGAGCTGACCATATAAGGGAAGGACCTCGGTCACAAGCCTCTCCAGGTCCTCTGGAGAGAAGGCAGGGCCCCTTTCACCTGCTGGACGTGGCATGATTGCTCCCAGAGATGGCACACAGCAGCTGAAGTGGTGGAGGTGTTGCTGGTAGCAGTGTCAGGAGTCAAGTCACGATTCTGTACAACACAACGTACACGTACGCCACATGCGTGGTCATCACCATTGACAGGCACATCCTTTGGGCCACGACTGCCACAGGCAACAAAGTTAGCCTATGGCTGTGTCCACCACAGTTGGTACCACCTACTGCATGACGGGTTCCGTCGGGGATGCGGGGATTCCTGATGTCCAGTGGAGTAGGTCAGGCATCTGCCATTTTGGTGGTTTGAAATACTATACATGGCCCTGTTAAATGTATCAGAACAACAATATATGTTTACGATCATCACAAACATCCTCAATCTGTCTTGTTGTGTAGGCCCGACTACACAACCACCAGTGTAGTGCGTTGCAGGGTACACGTGGCATATGACAGCGGTGCACGGTCCACCATCGCTGACAGTATTTTTGGTGGTCAGAAAAGACTCACATTTCCAGTCGGAAATGCTTTGTCACATGACATTGTTTGCATGCATTATTTATGTTGCTGTGGACACAGTGACTACAGTTTCAAATCATGTATTTTCACATATAGGTACCTGGGGAGGGAGGATGCAACAGCCTCCTGTCTACCATCCATTGCCAGACCTTCAGACCATGGAGGAGTGCCATGTCATCCAGCTCTACTGTCTCAATAGGCAAACAATGGTGGATTTATGCCCTCAGTTGGATCCAGATCTGATGCCAGCTAACCGTAAACCATACTGCATTCCACCCATTGTTCAAGTCATGTCAGTATTGTACTTCCTAGCCACAGGGTCCTTCCAACATACAGTGGCCCTATCTGGTGTTATGTCGAGCCTATGTTCAGTCTGGTGTTGAGAGATTTCCTCTCAGAAATGTTGAATGACATCTATATCAGGTTCCCCCAACGTGAGGTTTTAGGTAATGTGAAGGTTGACTTCTATGGGTTTGTCTGCATCCCACATGTGGTGGGGTCCATTGATGACACACATGTTGGCTTGGTGCCACCACAGGCCACTGAACAAGTCTATTGCAACAGAAAACTTAACTTCCATCAATGTTCAAGTTGTCTGTTTGGCGGATCTCTACATCTCAAACGTATGTGCCCGTTTTCCAGGATCAGTTCATTATTCCTTTATAATGCAGAACAGCCTCATAGCCCAGCTGATGTTGCAACCAGAGAGGGCCTGGCTGGTTGGTAAGTCATGTCTGTCCTGATTGTGTATGATCAAAGTCAGGTGCTACAAACATGAAGTGAGTGATTCATTTTTGCCCTTATGTCCCATTCCTTAACAGGAGACTCAGCATATCCAAACCGTCCTTGCTTATTGACACCGCTGAGGATTCCAACTACTCCAGGGGAAGTCCGCTTTAATGAGGCCCATGGAAGAACATGACGGGCAGTGGAGTGGGCTTTTGGTGTGCCTAGAGGCCAGCATTCGCTGTCTGGACAGGGATGTTGGAGTCCTCCTCTACTCACCTGGGAAAGTGTGTGAGATCACTGTGGCATGCTGCATGCTCCACAACATCACCCTGTGGAGAAATATCTTGTACATTCCAGAGGAGGGGGAGCCTGCACTACCACCGGGTCAGAATCCTGAAATGCCAACTGAAGATAAGAGTGGTGAAGAGGAAGGAGCTGACTTGCGAGAAGATCTCATCCACAGCTACTTCTCATGAGTGTAAGTATGTCCTTTGTTGTAATGACTATGACTATACAATGAACTATAGTTGTGAGAATGTGTAGAGTTGAGTGTTTTTGAAATAGTTAGGGAGACGTGTTATGTTGCGCTTTGTTTGTGTCAGATTTATTGCAATGTACTTTGTTTTCCAGATGCTTGCTATGACTTGTGTCATATGCATGGTTTCAAGCCTATACTCCCTGTTTTGTTCTTTGTACTGGTACCTTCATCATGACATCTTCATGTGGGCATTTCAGCGTTGTGACATTGGCAGGTATGTGATGCTGTTCTGACATACGAAGTGGACATGGATTGTTCCAGGTAATGTAGGTCACATCGTTTGGGTGTAGGAGACCTGTTCCAAGACAGCTTACGCAGTGTTTGGATGGAAGTTCAGAAGTGCCAATTGGACTTGTTTTGTGTCCTCTGGGGGGCCTGAAGCATCATGTGTGTCATCATGTAGTCATAAAATACGTAGTCCTAGGTCACAACCAAGTCAGTTTCCATTCACATTGGCTAAACTCTTTTTTGTGTGACCTGTATATAGCTGTAGATGTGTTTTATCATTGTACCTGTGCCAAAACACTGACATATGTTTGTGTCATACCACCAGATGCATGAGCATTGGATTATAATGACCCTATGATCAGAAACAGTTGTACTGCCATCTGTTTGAATCTTGTATTATGTGATGTTGGATTATTCTGGTGTGGTATGTGATAAGGCTCAAGCTGGTGGCATCAACCACTTCAATGTTTGCTTATTCTACAGGACAATGTCTGGCAAATCCCTTCCTTCTGTGGTCTGGGCGGATGTATATGTAAATATGTTCATTTACTCAGTATGAGTCAAGCATTTATGATTTCCAATAGTTCAGACATATTTATAGCCTATATGCTGAACACTATAATACAATGTTAAGTTTGACCGGGCACTTGTATGTATGTGTTTGTTTGAGATGATTGTAATCCTTAACCAGAAAATGTGTACTTGTAACATATCCCATCTTGAATAAATACCTTGGCTCATCATCATATGGTTCACATGGTCTGAAATATCTTCATGGCTAAATATAAAATCAAAATCCGCTGAAAATTAGTCAGTGGTGGGTGATTTCATTGTGAAGCTACAACTAAAAGAAAAAATATGTGACATGAATCAAGAAAAAAAAGAAATGTGAAGGGGTCAGTCATGGTGAATACAATCATTGGAGTAGATGCCACACCATTAGAAGTCCAAAGTCCAGAGTATTCCTCCTATTGGAAATAGAAGGTGGTTCAGGATCAGTCCACGGAGTGAATGTGTAACACACAAAGGAGGACCTTAAGGAAAAGAGTTATCGCTGTCAGCGGTGGGTGGAAATGGAAGGTGGTTCAGGATCAGTCCATGGAGTGAATGTGTAACACACAAAGGAGGACCTTAAGGAAGAGGATTATTGCTATCAGTGGTGGGTGTCTTGCCATCCGCACCTCCTGGATTCTTTACTGGACATCCCCACTTACAGGTGGGGGGATCAGCCGCTACAGTGTCAGTTGGCTGGTTGTTCCTCTAGCAGGGCCTCCCTTCCTGTGGCTGGCGCCGATGTCGATGGGCCTGCTGTTGATGAGCCAAAGGGAAGATTGGTTTTGAAAAGCCCTGCTCAAGGTTGTGTGTAGGTCTCTCAGCACCCCTGTTAGGGAGCCCACGCTGGAATTGGGGGCCTCCATCTGCTCACGCAGGTTTTTATGCATATCCCTTTTTAGGTTCTTGATTTCCAGGAGTTCGGTCAACACGCTTTGGGACTCCTGATAGACCCCCAAAGACGTGGCGGATGGTGTCCTGCCCGAGAGCAACCCCAGTGGCCTCACCCCAGTGGCCTCACCCCGCTAGCCCATAGCATTCTTCCCACGCACCCTACCCTACCCTCACAAGCCTGTGCCCTTTGCACATGGTGCCCTCTCCAGCTGGATCCTAGAACCTCAATGTCCGAAGTGTTGAGCAGCAACTCAGAATCCAGGACTTGGGGGAACAAGATGTTGGAAACTGTGCTAGGTACACAGTTTGGGGGAGGGAAGGATGAATGGTTTCCTGTGATGTAGAAGCACCAGGGCTGGGAGGTGATGTTGTGGGCACAGTGAGACTCACTGTTGCCGCCTGACCAGGTTGCCCAGATGGGCCAGAAACTTCCTCCAGGTCCACAAGTCCAGGAGTGTTGTTGTCACTGAGGGCTTCAAGTAGGGGGGGGGTAGAGGTAGTCTGTTCTATGGCCTCCATGTGCCCAGCGGCAGATCCACCTGTTGATGAAAAACGTATATTGTTACTGGTTGAGTTGTGACATCTACCTCCAAAGGTTTTATGTTACAGTAAGCAGAGACCTTGGACAAAGTTAAGTTGTAGGTAATCCAGTTGTGCCAAGACACCGTGGTATTGGGTGACATGAGATGTGTGAAGCATGCCAAACCGATTTGACTCAAGCAATGGATGAGATGTGCAGATCAGTTGCACTTTGGAAGATGGCCTAAGAATGACACCTCACCACCAGTGCAGCCAACATAGTAGGGAGGCAAAATATGGCTTTGACCATTTGGAGGTCTAGTTGAGTGGGATGCAGACAAACCCAGGACTTCGTTGTGCATGTGACTGGAGTCATCATGTGCACAGTACTGTGTCAATGTGTCTGCTGCCAATACCAATCTGGTAATGCAGCTTGAGGCCATGAGAAAACTTGTTGTACACACTGGGTAAGGTGTCATACCTGTCCTCAATAGTTTCTTCGTGGGTTGGCGAGTCAAGATGGAGCTAGGTAGGCAGACACGTCTCTGAATTGAGCACGATCTGTATCTTGGCCACTCCCAGTTGAGTAAACTTCAATTGAGAGTTAGCAAACAAGAGTGTTTGGACAAGTGAACACTTGGCTGGTGTTTTGAGTTACTGAAACAGAGCCTCCTGGGAGTTGCAGTCAGATCACCCCCTCTACTACACACACACTATACAAATGGTATCCTCCCAGGTGAGCACACTTCAATTGAGAGTTAGGACACAGGGGTATTTGGACAATTGAACACTGGGCTGGTTTTTGGAGTTAGAGAAACAGAGAAACAGGGCCTCCTGGGAGTTGCAGTCCAATCACTCCCTCTACTACACACACTATACAAATGGTATCCTTCTAGGTGAGTACACTTCAATTGAGAGTTGAAACACAGGGGTATTTGGATAAGTGAACCCTGGGCTAGTGTTTGGAGTTACTGAAATGGCCTCCTGTGAGCTGCAGTAAGATCACTTCCTCTACTACACACACTATACAAATGGTATGCTCCCAGGTGAGTACATTTCAATTTAGAATTCACAAATAGGGGTATTTGGACAAGTGAACACTGGGCTGGTGTTTGGAGTTAGAGAAACAGGGCCACCTGGGAGTTGCAGTCCGGCCACTCCCTCTACTACACACACTATACAAATGATATCCTCCCATGTGAGTACACCTCATATGGGAGTTCACTAACAGATGTATTGGGCCAAGTGGACACCATGCTGATGTTTGGAGTTAGAGAAACAGTACCTCCTGGGATTTGCAGTCAGGTCACTCTCTCTACTCCCCAACACTTGACAAATGTTTTATGTTACATATCTGTATGCATGCCGCATTTAGGTTTGAGCATACATTTACATTTTGGGACATATAATGACTCCTGGAATGTGTTTTTGGTACTGTGAGATGTACAGGTATTTGGACATATGGCATGCAATGGTGTCTTGGTAGCAGTGATGTTGGATCCAATTAGACACATTGACAGTGTTAAATCTTAGATACTCTAGGTACTGAATGTTGGTGAGGTTGTGAACAAGACAATGGCAAAAGCTGAGCTGTAAGCTTGCATGACATTGCATTTTTGTGACAGTTTGTGTGTTGTAACATACCAGACTCTACTTCCCCATGTATTCCTGTCAAGCCCTCAGGATGCAGGATGGTCAACACCTTCTCCTCCCAAGAAAAGAGTCTTAACTGGGTACTGGGAGGGATACCGCCAGTCTTCTTGGCCTCCAGCTGGTGTCTGGAGACCAGGGAATGGTCCTTGCCCCTGAGGTCGTTACACCTCTTCCTAATGTCCTCCTTTGTGTGCAGAGTGGTGCCTACAGCATTCACTGTACTATATTGTCCCATGTTTCCATTTTCCTATTGAGAGGACTGTGTGCTGGACATGGGCTCCAAATCTCTAATAATTTCATCCACCATGACTCTCAACTCGTCCTCTGAAAATTGTGGGTTTTTGGACTGTTACATGACTGAAGATTAAAGGGGATGGCAGTGACTAAATAAACAAGACAAGTGAATATGGGGAAAAAAATTGGACAATGTGTGTGAAAGGTGTAAAAGTGGATGGGTAAAAAAGGGCTGCCTTACGTAAAAAAAAATGGAAGAAATGATGTGTGGTCTGTTTTGCCGTGCTGCAGTGGAAATGCAAAGGATTGTGGTCTGTGGAGGGGTGTGTTTTATAGTATCCTTTGCAGGTGTGTCCACTTGGCCAATGTGTGTCAGCAGTGTTGTTTTTTTAATTCATCCAGTGTGCACTTTGCAGGACGCAGACCGCGGTGGTCAATTGCCATTGCCTGCCCACTGCAAGGAGATCGCCATGGTGATTGTGTTTGTAATAGTTTCGGTGGTTGGCTAACGCACTGACGCCATTGGAAGTCGGACTGCTTAGATTCAATCCGCCGCGTTGCTGGCAGTCTCCCTTTTTTGCTTGGCGGACAATGGTCCTGGCTGTATAAATCATAATACGGCGGTCTGGGGACTGACGGCGCAGCAGTCTTTTTGGGACCGCCAACATGGCGGTCTGGCAGTCCGACCTCCAAACTCATAATCAGGCCCTAAGGCTTCCAGTTTCCTTTTTTCATGATTTTTACAGATAAATACAGACAGAAAACAATGTTTCCTGTCTGTATTTATTTTTGTAAGCGAAAAAATATGGAAAATTGAGTTTCTTGTGGGTGACTCTCCATGCTGTCTTTTGTGATTTTCAGCACAACAGCTCAGCATATAGACTGCATGGGAAGTTAAAAAACAGGTTGAGATTTCCCTAAATACAGACATATGTTAACATACATTTGTGTTATAATGCTGATCTTTACCTGTGGGTGTAGAGTTTTGCTATATTTGGTAGCTTAATTTGCTAAAACGCGACATGCAGCAAAGTATGGGTGTATGTTTATCAGTTAAATAAATTTGGGAACATACCATTTTATGACTCCATTTATTCTCAAAACATAAACTAAATATGCATCAATAGCAATAAAATGGCTACAAAATAAATATAAATAAATACAAATGGAAACATAAAAAAATATATACCATAAAACCGAGAGCCCTAATTATGTCATTAACGCCCGCCAATTGGAAAGCAATGTGTGTCAAGGCAACTCACCTGAAGAGTAGGACTTCTGCAGGAGCAATGATAATCCGCCAAGCCCCATAGAAAAACCCTCAGCACACTGCCACTAGCAAGGCATCCTGACGATTGCTCCACAGGGGTTTGGAGTGTGGGATTGGAGAGAATAATCTGGCTGTGAGGTCCATTTCACACCTGTGGTGCTGTTAATGTTCGGAAAACTTCTACCAGGGTATCTTGGGGCTCCCTGTTAGGATCTCAATTAGGCCACAAATAATCTTCTTGGTGACCACTTGATGGTTAAAACATAACATCTGTGACTTCCATATACTCACTACTAGGTTATGATAGCCACAAAAAAATTCTTAAGTGCTTTTGAAGTTAACAATTGTGATTCCTCTCACTTTTTCAGTCGTTCAAGAGTTTTTACACTTAGGGGACTTTTGATGCTGCTAACAGGAATCACTTATCCCCAATGTTCTGTTAGCTGCCTCGGAATGGGTATTTGGATTCTTCTCCTGGTTAGCCTTCTCAGGAATTAAGAAAATCAAAGGATGTTGTGGTACAAATAGTTATTTACACCATATGGTTTATTGTGTGAGTTCAAATTAAAAAACAATTACAAGTCTTTGGGTTAATGCATTTACCTGTCTTTTCTGTTTTTCCTTTTCATTTGCATAATATGATTCCCTCCCAACAAAGAGAAAAAGGGTCCAGAGTCAACCACAAACAACTGCTAGAAGAGTGGAAGCCAAGGGGTCGAGGGCCAGAATGAGTGAACCTATGTGCTGCCTTCACGAATCAAGGTAAGTCTTTATGTACAACGCACAACTGGACCAGATGGGGTCCAAGCCTCCCCACTATGTGATGATTTTGAGCACATTAATATTATTGGAAATGGAAAGGCTATGCCCTCAAAAAAGGAAAGGGGATTGCGGGCAGGGTGGATGGTGCCACAGAAAGGGTAGCCAGCTACATGACACAAGCAGAGGTTATGACAGTATCTATGATGGATTGGATAGAGGTAGCCTCCTTAATCCACCCCTCCTGGGCTAACGATTGACACTTATTGTCTACATTTACTGCTCTTCAGTTTAATACCAACTCATGTAACTGCCAATTGGCTTCATGTCACGCAAGTGACACTCAACCAGTCCAGGCAAACCACACTAAACATGCTGTGACTTGTAGGCCCATACTTTGAATTGACAAAGTAAAAGGGCAAGTTACACTGGGGCCAGTGCTGCTGGCTGGCAAGCCATGAAGGGCTGAAAGTCAACCTCAAGGCACGCGGAAGTTATTAGCTGAAGATTCCACTGCCACATACTGCCTTATTTGTGTGTTTCTGTTACATTCACTGACTTTCGTTGAGTTTTACTGGCAGTAGCGAGGCTAACTAAAATCTGAAACTTAGCGTCGTCCAAACACGGGCCTTGCACATGAACTTCCAGCCGCCAGCACTAATTGCAGAGAATATTAGCGGAAGTTATTAATGAGAGTGATTTGGAACAGATGGCTCTGTTTAGAGAGGAAAAATGTTAACTCGGAGGAAAGGAAACAATACTGCCGGAATGTTTAAGTACACAGTCCTAGGAGAACTGGCTGGCGACGCGACGTACCCTTGCAGCGATGTTGTGATAAAAGCCGCGCGCTGAACGGAGGGTTCACGCATGAAAGGCAGCTAGGAAGTGCTCTGTTCTGCTTATCTTAATCGGGGCGCTATAGGGAGCTGTCAGGCGGGCACTGGAACATTCAACAGGAAAGAGGGGTTTTATTCCGACTGCCTGTTTATGGCGCTGCGTGACACTGATAATGGGTTTTAGTGGAATGTTAGGATGTCATTACTTGGAAAATGTCAAATAGATAACTGACCCTGCCCCTTCCCAACCCATAATCATAATAAATCACAATCATGCTGCGCTCCCAAGTGGGGGGTACGCCTAGACCTCAATGAAGTGTGTTTTCCGTGTTTATAGCATTGTGGTAGATTTGAGGTGCGGATGACACATACTGGATGTCCCTTGTAGAATATTCAAGTTTCCTTCTTGCATATCAACTATTTTTTTATTCTTTGAGAGTGGTAAGAGCACGCAAAGGAAAACCGGCAGTTCCTTCCCCAAATAAATTAATATTTGTCCAAAAAGACAGGCCTATATACCACCGTATTTCATTTATTTTATTAAGCATTTTTCACTTCCACTCCCTTTTGTATGTAATAAAAATATAACGATACAATAAGTAAGAATGAAATTGGGGACTGTTAGAACCGCTTTCGGAGGGCAAGGAGGCACGCAGGTGGTTGAGGCCTTTCACTCCTGATCTCCCAGGGCTGGCCTACTATGGATTCTGTGGAACTGGGCCAAGTACCCCTTCTGCGCTTGACTCTCAATGGTAGACATGGTCCAGTAGTCCAAAATTACCTTGGGGTGTGTGTGGAGGGGGGGGGGCTGGATGCAGATTAGTGAGGACGGGCTCTTGACTCAAAATGTGCACAGCAGCAGCAATAAAGCACTGCCCAGCTAAATACTCACTTTTATGAAACAAGAGAAGGATTTTATTTTTACTGCTAAGCATCCAAATGGAGAATATAATTCATAAACAATTACACTGTCCCAACCTAAGGTTGTGGCTGTAGTGTTCCTCCTGCGTTTCCCTGTCCCACTCATCCGTCAGGGTTATTCCATATTCTCTACTGGTAACATCGAGGGTATGCCCCCACAAGCAGTCCGAGTCTCAAGAGTCTACTACAACTCCGATTTAGAGTCAATAGTGTAGTATATGCTTGATTGAGCAAATCACCCCAGGGCCATCAGGCCTGAATCAAGTCTTACCCACTCTGGCAGAAGTGAAGTGTTTGGAGTTCTGGAGTATGCCCCATCAATGGGTGCTCGCAGGGGCCACGCCCCTAGTCAGGTGGCATGGACTCAGTGGCAGCAATCAATAAGTACAGTCTCTCCTTCATGGTTGTGCTCTTGCAGCAATCAGAGGTTTCCTGCAGCTTTTCTGTGGTGTAAGTGTTCAAACTCATCTGTGGGCTAATGGCTATGATGATCCTGGGCCTACTTGGATGGCAGTGCTCCCATGACGTCCTCACTAATCCTAGGAACTCGAACAAATCACAGTACTTGTTGCTTCTGGTGACCAATGGGTAACCACCACTCGACCTACTCTTTATGATTCTCTTATCAGCTCTGTCACTTTCTTGAGATGTGCCCAGGCCCATTCCTTGTGACCTCTCATCTAATAAAATAGCACCCTTTCAAGTGTACAGGGGAGGACTGGTCCTCCCCTCCCCAGTGTGTGTCCCACCCAGCATACAGGAAGGCAGCAATCTACAAATATGTCAGGGAAAAAGGGGGTCCCTCTAAGTCCACTCCATGTTTCATCATGCAGGCCTCGGTGTCTGGTAAAAAAGGGGTCTCCTGTTAGCAGTGGTTTGCACCCTGTCCAAGTAAGGACCCTCACTCTAGTCAGGGTAAGGGAGTCACACAGCTAAAATAACCTCTGCTCACCCTTTTGGTAGCTTGGCACGAGCAGTCCGGGTTATCTCAGAGGTAACGTGTAAAGCATTTGTACACACACACACAGTAACACAGTGAAAACGCTACAAAAGGGTTCCTCATCAATTTAGAAAAATAATCAGTAGTTATCTGAATAAAAAAAAAAAAAATCCAACAAGAATCAAGATATCACTTTTTAGAAGTTTAAACAAGTCTTAATCCATAGGAATCAATGGATGTAGCTCTTTAACACAAAGTACCTGGGATGTGTCAAAAACAAAGACAATGCAGGCCGCAGGGGAGGTGAAGTGCCGGAAAAGCAAAGTGATACATTGGATCCCTACTGCGCAAGGGAGGCTATGTGTCGAGTCTTTCCTCGCTGGTGAGACGATGTGTTGGTTCCTTATTGGCAGGGGAGGTGATGTGTCAATTATTTCCTCACAGGAAAGGCTATGTGTAGATTTCCAGGCACACTGCCTTGGTTCCTTACTGCGGTGCGGGGTCAATGAAAAATTGGTACCCAGGAACGATGCGTGGAAAATCCAGGTACTCTGTGTTGATGGAACTGCAGTGAAACAAGCACAGTGTCAATTCTGCAGCAGTGAGACAGGCGCTGCGTCAGTTCTTCCGGAGTGGCTCGTTGATGTATGGATTTTCTCCTTGAGATCACCAGCTTGCACTTCCAAGGGTCCAGGGACTGGAGTTGGCACCACTTAGCAAGTCAGAACTCTCAGCAGAAGAGCCCAGGAACTAGCGGATGAAGTCTTTGATATTGATGAGATTTCTTAATAGGAGGCAAGCTCAGTCCAAGCCCTTGGAGATCCTTTGGAAGCAGGATGTAGAAAGCCAAGCCCAGTCCTTTCATTCCCAGGACAGAAGCAGCAAGCAGCAGGCCAGCACAACAAAGCAACAGGCAGAGTGGCAGTCCCTTCTACAGCATCCAGATCTTCTTCCTGGCAGAATTTCCTCAGTCCAGAAGGATTCTAACTATGTGGTGTCAGAGGTCCAGTACTTATGCCCATTTCTGTCCTTGAAATAGGCAAACTTCAAAGAGAAGTCTTTGTAGTGCACAAGACCCTGCCTTTCCCTGCCCTGGTCCCAGACACACTCCGGGGGGTTGGAGACTGCTTTGTGTGAGGACAGACACAGCCCTATTTAGGTTCAAGTGTCAGCTCCTCCCACCAATCTAATTCAGGAAGACCCATCAGGATATGCAGGGTACACCTCAGCGCCTTTTATGTGTCTGCCTAGAGTGAATGTACAAACAGCCCAACTGTCATCCTGACACAGATGTGTATTCAGCAGACCGGCAGAGGTAGAGAATGGTTAAGCAAAAAGAGGTCCACTTTCTAAAAGTAGCATTTACAAACTCTTAGTTCAAAAGCCAACTTCACTGAAAGATGTATTTTTTAATTGTGAGGTCAGAGACCCCAAACTCCAAATCTCTATCTGCTCCCAATGGGAAATTACACTTAAAATAAATTTCAAGGCAATCCCCATGTTACCCTATGGGAGAGAAAGGCTTTGCAATAATGAAAACCGAAATTAGCAGAATTTCACTATCAGGACATGTAAAGTGACTTACATGTTTGGGACTGGCAAGTGGGTGCACTTGGCAGACCGAAATGGCAGATTAAACTGCACACACAGACAGGGCAGTGGCAGGTCTTAGAGGGCTACTCAGGTGGGTGGCCCAATCAGTGCTGCAGGCCCACTAGTAGCATTTGATTTACAGGCCCTGGGCACACATAGTGCGCTTTACAAGGGACTTACTAGTAAATCAAATATGCCAATCATGGATGAACCAATCACCATTTCAGTTTAGACAGGGAGCATTGCTCTTTAGCATAGATCAGCAGTGTTAAAGTGCCCAGAGTCCTAAAGCCAACAAAAACTAAATTTAGCACAGGATCAAAAATGGGAGGTCGGAAGCAAAAAGACAGGGGAACCCACGCCAAGAACTGACAGGTCTAACAGTCTCCCAAATGGAACTCAGGGCCCTCCATGTATTGTATCATCCACAGCCACACATGCACCCAGTGCATGTATACAGCATGCACATACTGCACAGTACTGTATCCCCCATGTACTGTACAATTCAGAGGCACATATACGTTCAGCACTTGCATTTGACATGTGCACATTGCCCGGCACTGTATCCTTTATGTACTGTAGCACTCACAGGCACACATACTACATGCACTCATCACTGCACTCCTCATGCATCTTACCACTCCCAGCTACACATACGCTTATCCTGCACGCACTGCACATTTCATGTGTTGTACCATTCATAGGTACACATACACCCAAGACATGCAGTTATCCTACACGCACTGCACAGCAATACAACCTTCAAGTACTGTACCATTCCCAGGCACTTGCACCTTCAGCACATGCATACACCTTGCACACACTGCTCAGTATAGCATTATCTCTGTATGGCACCCTTCCCAGGCACACATACACCCAGCACTTATACACCACTTCGGCATTGCCCAGCACTTCACACTATTCTTATGTAGCCAAGAATGAGTTAAGTACACAACAGCGGAACTTTCTAAAATGATTGAGCCTGCAGGTCTCACTCCAGTGACACAGATTAAACAAGCATTTGCAACGCAACGGGTCTTGCATTTCTCCGAGTTAGAGCTATTAGCAGTTGTAATCTCCCAACCGGACTGTTCTTGCCTCATTAAATGGAAAAAAAACGAGCAGGTTGGTGCTGCAGAAAAAGAGAAAAAGTAGTCCACAAACTGGACGGAAAACAGCGAGCCTCGTTTGTTTTCAGTACTTGGTCGCTGCGCTCGAGGAGGGCTAATCACCGGAAAAGGCATGACGTATGCATGCCTTCCACTAATGAAAGCAAGCAGATTTTAAAAGGCAAGCCCACGAACCAATGAAAGACACTGACGTGACATGGGCGGGGCTCCGAGCCCTTTTCTAACTACTACAGTGTCTCGCAAGCGATACGCATGCGCAAGCGCATGCTACGCAGGCTGGACCCTAATAAGACACCTGTTTACTCTGACACATGGTATGATGCCACCACCATATTTGTGCTGCCTAACTCCTGGTGAAGGCAGTGGCGTTCAACCCCTGTGCGGGTAGCGATTGTACACCCCTCCAGGTCTAACAAGATCGCAAATTGAGAGAGAAGCCTATGTCATGACGCATTCATATGATCTTTGTTTTCCTATGACAACAAAAATCAGCATTAGGCATTCATATATCAGGACACTTGGGCACTCAGGACAGGGGTGCATATCCATTACCATACAGAGGACTTTTCCGTCCCAAAAGAGATTTAAGGTTAAACAGGCTCAGTTTTAATCTTCTCAGAATGTACTTGTATGTCATGTCACCAAAGCAATTTATTGGCAACAGCTGGGCTGCCAATGATGTAGCCAGGTTGTGTACTTCATCTCATAGGTAGACACTTCATTTTAGGTTTGGAAAAACTATCTGGTACTGGGCCTAACATTGCGAGTAGTTGTCCTTCGGAACCATGCTTAAACCTGTGGCGCACTTTTTGTTGTCTTCACCAGCTGGCAGCCAAATATTTATGGTTGCTCTGTCTGAGCAACATCGGATTTACAATGTTGATCCTATGTGTTGTCTGAATTCCCTTTCCACTGGGGTTGAATAACAATCTTCAGAATTGAGTTTGCATTCTTACAGTCATCACTTGATCCTAAAAACAAACAAATCTGGGTGACCTGGATCCTTGTATTATCCTCAGACTCTGCTTTTTACATGTTTCTGGGGACTAACGGTTCTCTTAGCTGACACTGGATCGGGGTTGCTTACATTTCTGTTCGGGGGGAGTAGGCTGCATGCTTCAGGGTGGACTGTTTATTCTGCACCAAATCTGATTTGCATTTTGGTGGTTCTTGTCTGACGTGGCTTAGTGGTTAAAAATGATGGAACAGGAATGCAACCCAAAATCAGTGGACAAGATTAATTGAACAAATCCACTCAATATTTTTTAGTTTTCTTTCGGAGTGATACATTGTAAGTGTGATGAATATGCCTGTATATTGGCCAGTGCTCACTGTGCCATTGAACTCGAGCTGTACCTCACTGATGAGGCCCTGAAAGGACTGGAAATGATCTAGGGTTACATAAGTTTCTATAGGAGACCCAGACTGGTAGTTTGTGCTGGACTGTTTCTATTAGAGTAAGGTGAATCTGATTAATGTATGGCTCACCTCTAGTGGGCAAATCAATATGACGGACTAGAATGTAGCCCTTTGTAATTACCACCAGTGGTTCATCGAAGCAGTCCATCCATTTCTGTTTAAGAGAGCTCTTTCAATAACGATCTCTCTTCTTTAATGGTGGGGAGGTGACTCTGGCATCTCTAGCGAGCACGAAGAATGGGATGAAGGAGGAAAAAGTGTGGGTGAACAAGAGCCCTTGGTACTGGAACCTTGGTGGGGGCAATAGGATTAGGGGTATCGAAATGTGCCATTATATTTCACCACTTTTGCCGCTTTGTCCGTTATGGCGATCTGCCCTTCTTTAGATCATATCTTAAATCACCCTTTAACAGCTCTCCTATGTCAATTTCTGCTTCCACTGAGGGCAGCATTTAAAGCTACAGCACACTTTTAAAGTATTCATCGGCCTAAAGACAACAGCAGATCTACCATCTACTTACTGCATATCAAGTTTGTCAGTTAGATTCTCTTCACAATTGAATGCAAGTGCAAATGCAATCTAAAGGGAAATTTGGCCAATGTAACATTCAATACTGAAATAAGCACTACTCTCCTGAGTGATTTTACAGTGACAAATTTCAGTCAAAAATTGCTGGTCTGCAACTCCCTGATCGAGTTTAAATGTTCCTTTCTCATTCCGTTTCTAAAAGTAAATAACTGGGCGAGCAGCGCAATTTACCTATTTCTGTCCTTTTACAGAGTTCTGTGGAATCTTGTGGAATCTTGTGGAGTTTTTTTTGTAACCCTGTAGATTTCTGCAGAGTTAAACTGCGGGAGTTCTGCCCAGGCCTATTTATCGCCCTTGATCAGCCTGGGCGCTTCATCAAATAGTATTACATCCTGATTCTAGACCTTTGACACCTTTTGTCATGCCCGAGGGTATTTACAGGTGCACATAGATGCTGTTTGGATTAGTCCCTTAGGGCCAGATGTAGCAAAAAAGCAAATTGCGACTTGCAATTTGCGAGTCCTTGTGACTCGCAAATTGCAAGTCGCAATTTGCTATGCAGAAAGGTGTCTCAGACACCTTCTGCGAGTCGCTATGGGGTCACAAAGACCCACCTCATTAATATTAATGAGGTGGGTCGCAATTTGCGCCCCCATAGCGACTCTGGGCACTCACGGGGATGGAGGCCTGCTGAGAACAGCAGACCTCCATGTCCGTGACTGCTTTTAAATAAAGCAGTTTTTTTTTTCCAAGTGTAGCCCGTTTTCCTTAAAGGAAAACGAGCTGCACTTAGAAAAAAAACGAAACCTTTAGTTTCGGATTTTTTCAGGGCAGGTAGTGGTCCCTTGGACCACTGCCTGCTCTGAAAAAATAATTTTGGGTCCAGTCACAAAGGGGAAGGGGTCCCATGGGGACCCCCTCCCGTTTACGAGTGGGTTACCATCCACTTCAAGTGGATGGTAACTGCGACTCCATTTGCGACCGCGTACGCGGTCGCAAATGGAATTGCATACCACTGCGACTCGCAAATAGGAAGGGAACACCCCTTCCTATTTGCGACTCGGGAATGCAATTTGCGAGTCGGTTCCGACTCGCAAAATGCATTTCTGCATAGCAAACACGCATTTGCGAGTCGCAAACGGCGATTTTCGCCGTTTGCGAGTCGCAAACAGTTTGCTACATCTGGCCCCTAGTCTACTGTGTTCCAACGGGCCGTTCATTATTTATTTACGGGAATACTTCGTGTTATGTATTTTCCTGATGACGTTGTGTTTGGTGAGAACATGTAGGAACACAATCGGGATTTAAGGACAGTCCTGGACATTTTGCAAAAGAGTGGTTTAACTATTAGAAGGTAGAAATGCAGGATTAGAGTGAGAGGTGTGGAGTATTTGATTATTTGAATTGAGGAGAGAATGATTTCTCCCAAGATGAAACTAGTTACTGCTGTAGGGAGTGCCCCTCCCCAGTAAACAAGTATCAGCTAAGATATTTCTTCTTTTTTATTCCCATGTTTTCTGACAGGAAAGACTCATGTTAAAAAATGAAAAATTAGTTTGGTGTGGTGAGTGTGGGAAGGAGTTTTGCAAACTCAAAAAGGATATTGTGTGTGTGCCCGCACTTAAACTACTTGACACCAAAGACATAACTATTATTAACGCTAATGCTAGCTGTGTGGGGTTAGAAGCAAATTTGTTACAAAATCATGATGTTACTGTTGCTTGGCCATTGAGGCCAATGGAGGATGCAGCAAAGAATTATTCTACCACTGAGAGAGATACATTGGCATGTTGCTGGGGTGTGAACCATTTCAGAAAAAACCTGTGGGGTACTGAATTCATAACCAGAACTGGCCATCAAATTTGGTGGATGGTTTTTCTACCAAGACAGCAAGAAGGGTGCCTGCTAGAATAGCATGATGGGTCATGACAATCTTGGAATACAACTACAGGATGGACTATGTCCCAGAGGAAAACATTTTTAGACGCTTGTTTGTCTCAGTTGCCTGCAAATGGGGGTACTGAGGTGTAAGAAATACATGATGAGTTATTTGTGGCCCAAGTGAAAAAGGTCACACAAGACAGAATTTCCAATGAAGAGAGGGATTGTGCTGCGAGGAATGATATGGTTCTGCAAGAAGTCAAAAATTATCTTCTGTAAGGGTGTCCTGAAAATGTAAGGCTTCTAACGCTGCAGTGTCTTTTTGTGATGTAAGTGTGGAATTGTCAGTTGTGGGAGATGTAATGATGAGAAGAGAGTTGTTGGTGGTGCCATTGGGGTTGACAGAGTGTTGTGAAGCTAGCTCATGAGGGTCACATTGAAATGAGTGATAGTAAGAGATGTATGAGGGCAGAGCATTGGTGGCCTGGACCTGAGGTGGAGGGCAGTATTAAGGAGGGTGTACTGTGTGCCAATAAGTCTGATGGCCCATGGAAGAAGATTGCTATTGACATCACCAGTCTGTTGTATGTTTTGGGAAAGGGCTCCAAAAATGCCATGGTGGTAATGATCTGCTCGTCTCATTGGCCTGAAGAGAAGTTCACTGAGCATGTTAGAGCAGAGGTATTGATTTATTTTCTACATGAATTATTTGGAAGAGAAGAGGTACCTGGAACCATTGTAACGAACAACAGGTTTCAGTTTTTTTCCAAAATCCTGACAGAATTCTTGGAGAAGTATGGTACTGAGCATGTTTGTTCATCTATTTACTAACCCGAAGGTAATGCTTTAGACTAGAGATGGAATAGAACACTGAAGTAGGATTTGCAATTGCCTTTACGTGGTAGTGCTGAATAGAGAAAAACAGTGAGAATATGAATCCGGTTGTATCTCATCACACCAAATTATATGACTGGAAAGGCTCTTTTTGAATAGATGAAAGGTCGCCAATCCCGGGCATTATTTTCCAAGGGGTTTAAGAAGAAAAGTGTTGTGTTTTGGAGAATGCTACTGATGATTTGGATTATGCAATTAGAGACTGGGTTCCAGTGATAAATGGGTGCAGGCTGAACAAGTGCGAATCCAAGCTTTCTCTACCACTTCGGGTGAGAAGAATGAATAAATAGACACATTTACTCAGTGATGTAAACGTTTGGAATCCCAAGAAGGTGGTGAAGATACCAGGTTAGCTTAAACAAAGTGAACAGAGGAAGCAAGCTAAAGGAGAAAGAGCTTTTGCTAACATTTATGGACAATCCAAGGTACTTTGTGTTTGAAAAGACCTCAAGATAATGCTATATTGCATTAGCTTATTGCCCTGCAAGTTGATATAACCAATTCTGTGTATTGCTGTGTTGTACTTTATTGTTGTGAAACTTAGCATCTTAGCCTATATATATATATATATATATATATATATATATATATATATACATATATATATATATATATATACACATATATATTGTTTGGGGAGGGAGAAGTGTTACTTCCTATACATTCTATATATGTAGAAAAGTGTGGGGATTCCATTCCAGAAGGTTTGGAAGGAAGGCGGAGTGGAAGTTTCAGGAAGACTCCTTCCCGGTCAGTTCTTTTGTATTAAAGACCTTACTTTTTAACCATCAGTTGTGGTTACTTCTTTTCACTGAGCTCACACCATTACATGTCGCAAGTGAGATAACACATCAGCTCCAGGCATATGAATCAGACAGGAACATTTGTGGCTTGCTCATCCTCCAGCTCTGACCACAGCAGCTCACAGGGGCTATTCCCACCTAGACATATCTAGTACTGTTGAGAATGTCTGGGTTGCTTGGAAACCAGGCTGCTTGACCACTAATTGCAAGGTTCCTAGAATTTACTTCAAGCTATGCAGATCTGCATTAATCGGACAGTAAGACAAACTTATTTCCAGGTTAAATCCAGTCCCTGGAAAGAGGAATAGAAGGAGCCCACCATGGAGCCAATGAACTTTAGAAAGCTTAGCTTAAGGTGATTGCGACTATCTAAATGGAAGAAGGGGAAAAGGCAGTTAGAAGCCATAATTTCGGGCTTTAGCAGTCTAGCCAGTGGTATGGCAGGTTCCTTTTCGGGGACCAATGGAACCTATTCAAGTAATATTGAAGCTAGACTCTAGCAGCGTTATGGGTACCAGACCCCATATTTCAGGTTTTCTCCAACGCTTAAGTCAGGAACCCTGTGCCGGCGGCCAGAGGTCACATGGGAGAGTGAGATAACTCAATGAAGTCATAATGAACTTAGTAATGCTGATGATAAAGGTAGGTCATCTGGTCCTTGCTGTGCTGAACTTGGGTTACATAAGGAAATCAGGGTGAAAGTGTGCTGTAAGTCATTATGAACAATGGGGCACTGTGCTTTGGGAGCAATGGATTGAAACTCTGTGATATGTCAGTGTTGAAACAAAACTGTCACCTGTATGGCTATGGACAGGGTGTGCCCCTCTCCTATGTTCATATCCTAGTTTAGTCATCTCTGCAGGTTTCTTTTTTATCTTTGCTTCATGAACACAACAATCACTGTGTTCCCTGTGGGTTTTTGTATAAATGGACTTTGACCGAAAAGCTTGGATCTCTGCTCAGGAGGAGCACATACAGTGTCTCCATAAGGGTAAGAGTGATTACTGTCCTCTTACTGGCTGACAGTGTCTAATAGATGTTCAGTCATTAATTTCTGGTGGATGGGCAGGACCTTTTTACCTGTCACCTTCAGAATAGATATGCCTACAGGCCTGTCTTGCTAAAACGTCTGCTTGTGTCACTCAACCAATTCATTTACGTCATCCCTCTTGCACTTTAAACAGTAGGCTGAGCAAGTGGGGAAGGGGGGTGGTGGGGTTTTAGCGACTGTGCCCAGAAATTAATTGTGGGATTCATTCGCATGGATACTTTCACAAAATGGAATGCTTAGGTGAAGCAGCCCAGGAATGACCTGCAGGACTACAACTTTCCTAAACCTTTGATCCGGAGGCTTTCCTATAGCTAAGTTCTGATAGTTGATGTAAGGGAATGGTGAATTCTTTCCTTCACTCTTAGATCCTCCCAAATCTTTTCTCCCAGGATTTTCACCATTTGGGTAGCCGGTGGTTAGGGTTGTCTTTTTCCTTTCCTTTATGTGGCATCCTGTTTCCTGTCAGCACACTTCCAGTTCCACTCTGTGTTCCACTGTATCTGTGTGACAAAGGTTGTGGCTGGACCAGTCTTTGGTCTAATATGCAAAAGTTCAGGAACTGCCTGAAACCAGTTCAAGAAGATGCTCCTGTATATCACATCCATGTCTGCAAAATCTGACTGAGGAAACCCATTAAAATCTGAATACTGCAGAGAACTGAGTGGTCAAATGGGGAATGCACACTGAGCAGATGCTATGCTCAGGGTGCCAGGGTCTCTTAAGTATAGGAGTTACATGCCAGTATAACTGTGACGGCAACTGGTTGCCAGTCCCCTTGCAATGGGAGCTGCCTGGTGATTAGGAGCTATGTAACAAACTTGTGTCTTGTTCCTGATAAAAGTACTGTAGCTGCCTTGAAGGAATAAGTCAAACTACTGTTGAATGGGTACTGGAAGGGTGGCCTTGCGGGAGGATGCTGTTTAGAAGAAAAGACAACAGCTGTATAGGTAGGACAAATAACTAAGGTCGATGCTGTGTTTGGCCCTAGCTCTACAAGATGCTTTGTGGAGAGCCTCTTCTGTTCCTGATTTCCTGTGTGCTCCTTGTAACTCACAAAAGGACTTTGAGTTGGCTCTAGCCTAGTTTCTACCCTAGAAGTAGTCAGGTGGGTTTGTCCTCCCAAGCTGAGTTGCAGAGATATTTGAATTTAAGCTCCACTTTGTGGGATTCTTTGTGTGCATTGACATGTTCCCTGTGGCTTTGTGAGTATCTCAGCATAGGAAATGTTGACTGCACTTGCCATGCTTTAGAAGCCCCCAGGAGTGTGCCACACTGAAAATCCTCCACGTTTTGGGTGGGCTTGAATAGTGTGGCAGTGATGCAATATTTTGACTACGTTCATTATATTCAAGCTTACGGGCTTTTAAAGGGGTGGTGTTGCCAAATTCCTAACTGAATCTAATAATGTTAGAAGTATAACTGTTTATACACTGTTAACGTGGATGCATTGGTTTGATTGGTAGCATTAGTGCCTGAGTGTTAATTCAGTTTCTGCTGCGTCCTCAGTTTCTAGCCCACAACACCTCGCTGAGTAAGCCGTGGCCAGCCAGCTCCTCCCCACTGTCTCGATGTATAATTCTTTTTTCGTGTTCAGTTCAATAGTTTTGTGGCCCCAGGACACCAGAGGTAAAGGACTGAAATTGGCACAATTTACCAGTAATCATTGTAGGCAGGGATATTTGGCTGTTTGCCTCCCCTTTGGGAAGCAATTGAAACTCATTACCTCTGTTGGGCTCAGCCAGTAATAATCGCTTCTCTACGTTAGTAAACCCCTGCGTCCACAATGATCCATCTACTGGGACAAGTTCTATTTCACATTGAAAAGTAAAAATACAGCTTTATGGGACTGTCACTGGGTGGCAAGGCTGCACATTTTAATGAAATGTTTGTGCTCATTTATTCAGTTCTATACATTTGATTTCAGAATAGGAGTGAGAACTAATTATTTTCATATACATAAAAAGTAGGTAATAAATAGTTTGCTACAAAACATCAGTATATTAAAGCAGTGGGTAATTTAGAAGCATTTTACACATAGAACTCTGTTATGTTTTGATTCCGCGCTGTGTTCGGCGGAATGTTGGCGGTCTAGCGATTCTGGAGGTGACAGTTACTGAAGCTCTCCAGAGTGGCTGGATGCTAGGTCGCTTGTAGAAATAAACCTTCTATTTGAACTTACCTCTGTGACAGATTCGAGCTTATTCACATCAGTTTTGGCGACGAGGATCAAGATTAACGCGACCTAGGTCGGCCCGATTTGGATTTTCTGTGTGCCGTTGCTTATTCCTCTTCACGCTGGTGCACAGGCGAGAGTGGTGCTGATCTCCGTCCGGACCCGGCAGCAGGTGTTTATTTGATGTTTGCGGGCGCGCCCATCTTCTCTCGACTTTCGATCTTGCCTGCCAGCACCTGTTCGGCAATAACGGGCGCCCCCGTTTTAATTGGTGTTCTGACTGGAGTTTCCCCTTCGTGCCGCGTTGACGAGCAGCCGGGGGTTTTATTATTTGACTGCTTGTTTCAGGAAGGACACCACTAGTTCTTCCGGGGGAGCAGGCTGGTTCACGTCAAATCAGCGCATTGATTGGAGGAGGCAGACTTGTGGGTGGCATCTTCGGACTTGGAACGCGTAGGAAAAAAAAAGAAGAGGAAAATAAAAACGGGGCATTGTAGGAGCCTCGCCGTGACACTGTACTGTTATTGGTGCATCGAGGCACGTGACATTAGAAAAGAGCTGGCATCTTTGGAGTAAGGAATAACTGTACTCTAACATTGTACTGTATTGTGTTGTGTACAAATTGTCTGTGCACAGTTATAATGACTACCCAGACCAATATTTCCCCACCACCATTATTTCTATCTCTTCCAGGTATTCCAACTCTTCCCTGGGAAGATTGGATAGAAATGCTTGATAATTATATTGTCGCTTTGGATGGACAAAGTTTTTCGCCACAAAGAAAAAAAGCTATTCTTCTAAGTACTTTGGGGTGCGAAGGTCAAAGGATTTTTAAATATCTTCCCCCTTCCATGGGGCCCAATGGCCAGCCTATGGACGATGTTTTTAAAGAAGCCATTAAAAGATTGGAGAACAGATTCGCTAAACAAACTAATCTAGTGCTAGCTAGATATACATTTTATACTCAACCCCAAGACCATCATGAATCCATTGACGATTTTGTGTCACGGTTGAGAGAGTTGTCTGTCAAGTGCAGGTTTGGAACCATGACTGATGAACTAATAAGGGATCAACTTATTGTTCAGTGCCGCGATAAAAAGATTCAGGAGAGGTTGTGGGCGGCAAAGGATCCCACATTGCAAGAAGCAATTGACCTTGCAAAGGTCATGGAGGAATCGAGACGCTGTATAAAAGAATTAGAAAGGAAAGAGAAAACTGTGGATGTTATGGCTTTGTCAAGCAATTCTACAGGGTTTCAACAGGAAACTGGAATTGTACCAAATAAAGGGGGGTATAACAGGAGCAAGGGAAAAGAGTGCTTTCGGTGTGGCAGTACTTTTCATTTAGGGGACTCCAAGAAATGTTTTGCTGTCAACAAGGAGTGTCGCAAGTGTGGTCGTAGGGGGCATTATGCTCGGGTGTGTAGGGAAGGTAACCTATTTGCTAAAGAATCTAAACCAAGTATAAATATAGTGGAAGAGTGCTGTGAATCTGCTGGTGAGGACAGGATACTTGTAGTTGAGAATGATGTGACCATGAGAGTGAATGGGAGTGACCGCAGATGCTCTAGACCATCGGCTCTTTTCTCTATTGGGGAAGTTCAAATTAACCTCATGGTGGACTCTGGTTCATTGTACACCATAATTCCAGAGAGCCTTTTTAGAAGTCATTGGCGGAAGGAAAAATTGTTACCAAAGGATATATCCCCGGGTGGGTATCAAGGGGTGGAAATCCAATTGCTTGGTTATATGTTGAAGGAAATTCAGTTTGGAAAGAGGAAAGTTCTTAGGAAAATTTATGTGGCTGTTGAAGGTCCACCCATCCTGGGATGGATGCATCAATTTGATCTCAACATTGTCATCAGTCCTAGAGCCGCCTGTCAAATTTTGTCGGTAGATAATGTACAATTGGAAGATATTTTGGAGGGGGCCAGGGATGTTTTTAAGAAAGAGTTAGGATGCTTGAAAGGTTATGTACATAAGATAATGTTGAGAGATGATGCTCACCCTAGTCAACACAAAGTTCGCAAGATACCATTTGTGGTGAGGGATGAAGTCAAAAAAGTAATAAGCAACATGTTAATAGAGGGTACCATTGAACCTATTGAGGTTTCTCCATGGATTTCCCCAGTTGTCATTACACGGAAATCAGATGGAAATGTGAGATTATGTGTGGACTTGAGGTCTGTGAATCAGAATATTGTGGTGGATACTTATCCCTTGCCAAATATAAATGAGTTGTTAACAGCGGTTAAAAATGGTAGGTTTTTCTCGAAATTAGATTTGAGAAATGCCTATCATCAGATTAGACTTCATCCTGAATCCAAACACATTACAGCGTTTGTCACTCCGGAAGGTACATTTCAATTTACCCGTATGCCTTTTGGTCTGGCTTCCGCTGCGAGTGTGTTTCAACGTATGATGGCAAAGATTTTTGGAGATGTTAAAGGAGTGTTATTTTTTCAGGATGATATACTGGTGATGGGTGAAACAGTTGATGAACATAATATCACACTCAGGAAAGTTCTCAAGATCATTGGTGAAGCTGGTTTAAGTTTGAACAAAGAGAAGTGCACTTTTCTGGTGGAGGAAATTAACTACTTAGGGTACTCTATTTCTAAAGGGAGTATTAAACCAAAAAGAAGTCTATTAGAGGCCATTAGGTTGGCACCAGCACCAACTAATAAAGAACAATTAAGGTCCTTTTTAGGACTTGTGGAATACTACTCCAAGTTTGTGGATAAGTTTGCAAGCAAGACTGAGGATTTACGGAAGTTGCTGAGGAATGGGAGTAAGTTTTGTTGGTCTGGTGAGCAGATGAGTTGCTTTGATAAAATCAAAGGGGAAATTTGTGGTGCAGGTATCCTTACAGCTTTTGACATTAATTAGCGTTCTATCTTGACTGTAGATGCCAGCGGTACTGGTTTAGGAGCTGTGTTGTCACAAAAGCATGGGAGTCAAGAGAAGACGGTTGCATTTGCGTCTCGAACTTTGACCCAGACGGAACGGAATTATTCTGTTATTGAACGGGAGGCCTTGCCGGCTGTATGGGGTACAGAATACTTCAGAACGTATGTGTGGGGGTTGGAGTTTACTTTGAGGAGTGATCACAAACCATTGCTAAGGATATTGTCTGCTGGTGGTGCGGGGAAGGGATCAGCGAGGTTGGCCAGACTTTCTGCAAGGTTGCAAGAGTATTTGTATCAAGTTGAGTATGTCCAAGGTTGGAAAAATGTCCAGGCCGATTGTCTGAGCAGGTTGTCTCTTGACTGGGAAAAAGTTGATCCTCAATCGATAAAGTGTTGCGATACGGATGATGCTGTAGCCTCTATATGTGATGTGGTTGAGTGGGGTTTGGGTACATTTACGCTGGAGGAATGGAAGAGTGAGATGGCTGCAGATGATTGTCTTAAGTATGTTTTCAAACTAGTTTCTTTAGGGGCTAGAAGAGAGAGTTCTCTTCCGTTGTCGGTAAGACCATTTCTGGATGTGTTAGATGAATTGTCGTGTTGTGGAGACAGTGTATTGATGCGGGGAGAACGTTTTGTTCCACCAGCTGGGTTAAGGTTTAAATTATTTTCCTTAGCTCATGAAGGTCACTTGGGTCAGGGGATGACAAGCAGGAGGTTGAAAGAGTTTTTTTGGTGGCCTGGTTTAGATGGTCAGGTCAAGTGTTGGGTGGAGCAGTGTAGACTGTGCAAGGAGAGTGAGAAGAGGTTGAAAGTCGGAGTGGGCAGGATGGAAGGGCACATTGAAGATCCTGTGAAACCCTGGCACACGATTTGTTTAGATTTTATTGGTCCACTTTTTGAACTTCCTCTTCAGATGCGTTTTGCAGTAGTGGTGGTGGATGTACATTCAAGATGGTTAGTGGTTAAATTCGTACGTGATGTGACCACAACCACGACCATAAAGGTATTGGAGGACATTTTTATGGAAGAAGGTATTCCTATGGTCATGATTACGGACAATGGCACTCAATTAACTTCGAATGAGATATGTTTGTTTCTGAAGAATTGTGGAGTGCGTCACACTAGAACGTCCCTATATTATCCTCAGGGTAATGGAATTGTAGAAAGAATCAATAGATTAATCAAGGGGACAGTACAGCTAGCTCTTGCTAATCGTTGTTGTGTGCGGAAAATGATTGTTGATGTGGTACGTGCCTATCGTTCCACAATTCACAGTGTTACTGGTAAGTCTCCTTTTCGAGTGATGAGGGGGCGATCGATAGGGTCGAAATTATTTCCCCCCTGGCTTCAAGAGTGGGTTGCTTCAGGAGGAGTCAAGATGTCGAGTGGTGAGAAGGTTGTTATCCCTCATCACAACTATAAGTTGAAGGTTGGGGATTGGGTTAAAGTCAAGTCAGGAAGAGTCAAGGGGGGTGTTTCGAGATTTAGAGGCCCTTTTCGTGTGAAGAAGGTGGGGAAGTTTCAAATTGAGATTGAAGGAGGGGAGAAGTGGAATCTGAGAAATGTGGCTTTGTATCAGAGAAGTGGAGCATGTGCCCGTAGTCAAGAGGTGGAAGAGTGCTCGAGTTCATTTTTCTTGGGAAATGGGAGTAAGATGGATGTTGATTCAGAAGCTTTTGCCTTTGGTGTGAGTGATGGAACCTGTGAAAATGCTGGAGAGGTTGAGATACAAAGCACGAGTACAGCTCAAGGAGGTGGGATACAAAGAACAAGTGCATTTCAAGAGGGTGAAAAACAAGGTGCAAGTACACCTCAAGTGGAGACATCCATTCGTAAACAACCGATGAGGATCCATAAGTGTCCTAGTTATTTGAAGGACTATGTAGTGTCCTAAATTATCTGTTGAACTGTGTTATGAAATAACATTTGTAACTTTTGTTCTAAATTATTGCTTTATTGTTTTCTTTATTAATGTATTACTTATTTGAAGAACTATGTCATTTGTAACATGTATTCTTAAGTACGACTTGTTTTCCATTTCTCTTGTTGTTTTTGTTTATTATTTTTAATTAGTTACTTAGTGTGAAGATAAGAGGATATGTTATGTTTTGATTCCGCGCTGTGTTCGGCGGAATGTTGGCGGTCTAGCGATTCTGGAGGTGACAGTTACTGAAGCTCTTCAGAGTGGCTGGATGCTAGGTCGCTTGTAGAAATAAACCTTCTATTTGAACTTACCTCTGTGACAGATTCGAGCTTATTCACATCAAACTCCCAATGTATAGAACCCACACAATGTATATTGAGATCAGTTCAAGATTCTACTGATGTATCTATAAGCAATAATGATAATATAAATCAGATTCACATTTGAAATAATAGAAAAACTTTAATTATTGAAAAAAATACATTCAATAGTAATTTAATAAAAGTGGTATAACTATGTACTCATCAATTCAAAACTGCGTGTCCTTCATTCATCCATTACTCAGAATCCTACTCTGATATACCAAGCACATATCAAGCAATAATTTGATAAAGACCAACTAGGTCAAAACACGTCATGTCCCTCTCATTTGGAGATATTGAAATGTATGCATTGCAACCATGATTTGATCTGCTTACAATCTTGTTGGACTTTGAACATATTGGTGGATATTTAGCGGGTGGCCAGTAACTTCGTAAGCAGGCACCTTCTCCAGGGCTGTGTGTTCCAGGGGTGTTAAGCACACAGCAAAGTGGTTGGGTACAGGGCCTGGCCAGGGGCTGCCAACACCAAGCCATACACAGAGATGTACATCTTACTTTACTTTAAAGGAGCATAGAAATTCACTACAAAAACAACGTTGGTGTTATGTTTAGGAATTGAAATAATAGCTTATTTTACTCACTAAAACACCAAGTATAAAGGGTCATTATTGTGAGCTGAAAATATCAGTTAAAACATAACGTTCTACACAAAACCCCTGAAATTCACTATTTACACTTATCTCAAGTAACTCTAACTTGTGCCCTAAAGTAACTCTAACTCATACCCTTTTCCATTCATTGCTTCTACCCTTGCATATTAATATCACTTATAACATGCTCAATGACTGCATTGATGTAATTCCTAAAGATACCTAAACAATGAGCATGGCTTGGGATCAGGCCCATCTCTAGGTGCAAACTATTCCATGGCACCCTGCCCTTGAACAAAGAATAGAGAACTCTCCTGGGGCTCCAGCTGGCTTCTCAGCTCTCATTTAAAGGACTGGAACAGGCAATAGCTTCTCTTGTTATACTTTTCCTTCTAAAAAAATAGGACTGTTTATTGGGATGACGGAACTTCAGAATGTGGGAGACTAAAGGCCTCATTATGAGTTTGGCGGTCTGTGAACTGCCATGGTAGAGGTGGCGGCCCGACCACCACAACTTTTGTGGTCAGGCCGCCGGATTACGAGTTTGGTGGTCGGACCAGCATCAGACCGCCGGCACCGCCATTGTCAGTGCAGTGAGGACCACAGTATTCCTGACCACGGTGGCCAACGTTGACGATCTTGGCATTGGGACCACCAAGGCCATTACAACCTGCAGGACCGCCAAAAGCTTTCAATGGTGATCCCACCACCATGGAAAGCTTTGCGGTCAGGCAGGTAAGGGGTTCAGGGCACCCTGTATCCTGTGTACGATGTGGTGCATGGGCACAGTCCACCCGTAGTGCCGAGAGGTAGGGATACGTGACCAGCAGTAGCTTACTGCCCCGGCCAACCGCCAACAGTCACACCAGCCTCGTGGGGAACTCATAATCCTGCGGTCTTGGGACCGTCAACCTGGCACCATTCAAAAGACTGCCACCATGGCAGTCCAACCACCAAACTCGTAATGAGGCCCTAAGTCTACCCACACCATTAGAAACTGCAGGCCCAACTACTGGCTAGCTCTCAGTGCCTCACCTACTTCTCCAACTTTGCCAGGGTGAAAGGTGATAATGCAACCAGAACATCACACTCTAACCTCCCAGGGAAGTAATGGAAACCGGTCTCACCCTTTCATTGAATTACTCATGCATTCCCAGGCAAAATACAAGAGAGATATGAGATACGTTTTCAATACATTTATTGAAAGAATCGTAATCTGGCGTACAGAGAAGGAGCTGTGATCATTTGGTAGATGAAACAGAGCAAAGTTACCTGCTTAATGAACATGGTAAAAGTAATAAACAATTCAATCATGGTGAGTGCTTTCTAGAGATTCTAGAGGTTCCTATCTAACCCTAAGACTATACTGTGGGTGGGAAAAGCGTGTGTACCCTTTTGCCTTGCCCGATCTGAAGTATTAGCCTTAGTCCCATACCTGGAAATGGTGTCAGGAGTCAGCCTGTAGTGCAGATAACAATCCTCCCTGGAAGCTGGCAGATTAGTGCCAGCAGAGCTCCATGTCGAACACATTCATCTGAGGATGGTCGCGACTGGAATGCCCCTCTGCCCCTTCCAGGTCAGTGCATCATTTATATAATAAAGCTGCACTGTGTTAGAAGCACAGTTCTGATGCAATGCTATATCTAGATGTTAGAAGCTGCCTCCTGATACGGCAAATCAAGCACTAGGATTTTGAGTACAATGTTCCTAGCCTTGAACAAAATGTACTAATTCCGTGTCTAGAAAAGGCTAACTAAAACAAGCAACTCGTAAAATATATTCTAAAAGAATATCATGCAAGCAAAGTGAAGTAAAGTGTGTAAAATCTAATTGCTAAAAAAAGATAAAGCTAAAATGTGTAAAATATGAAGTATAAAATGCATCTATGAAAACGGGGGAACTAACTCGGGTCCAAGAGATCCTCACGACAGCCTTGTGGGCTACTGCCAGCCTTATCCTGAGATCCAACTCAACCTTTTTAACTGCATCAACTCTAATTTACACTGTTGGAGCTGGAATTATTGAGACTACTTGCGCCAGACTTGCCCTCCAATGGATACTTGTTAAAGGATTTAAAGTGCGCTCATTCCAATTTGCAGGGAAAGATGATAGGGTCGACATGAGTATGTATTGTCGCTGTAAAAGGGACATGTGATCGGTTCAAAGTCATATAGAGTCACCAAAGCAGCCAGGCAAACCCCAATGTTTTTGAGCTGATGAATGCACATTTCCCGGGAGGTCAGCACTCATCGGCATGTATTAGCTCTAGAATTACCATAGCTATTCAAATAACAAACGAAAATATCCAAGGATTTATAACCAACTTAAGAGGCCATCAGCAGTTTTACTGTACTGGCCATGTGTACTTACAGATGCATGACTTAGGGGGTCATTACAACTGTGGCGGTCTCAGGACCGCCATGTTGACAGTGGCGCTTGTACGCCATATTATGGCCATGGTGGTGTTCCCAACAGAACACAGCCAAACTACCGCCAGAACCACCAGTGCGGTCAGACCGCCACAAATGGCGGTAGGCACCTTCAGACCGGCGGGGACCATGTTTCTGCCGGACACATTACGAGGCTGCACACCACGCGGTCGCACTACCACTAAAACCCTGGCTGAAACCAACTGAATAAAAGGACACACTCACCTTGAGTAAGCCACAATTGTTCGGAGCCACCATGGAACCTGAACTCAAAGTCTGCCCCAATGCTCCTGCTCGCACAACGAATCCGGAACCAGCGACGTTGACGAAGATAACAACTGTAAGCACATCCACATAGCACACACTGGAGGGAAAGGCATTAGTACACATGCACACACAACATACACACCTGGGATGGCCTGCAAAGGCCACACACACATGTAACGACACACCCATACAAACACACACACACCTAAATACACACACTCACGCACATACTACACACATGCACACCCAAACTACACACACTGTGGCCAACACACACGTGCCATTCACACAGCAGCCAACACACACATCGCTACCACCGTCCAACACAATCATAGACAACACCACAGAGTCACACAAAGACATCACAACCGCAATTACAAAAACGCTTCGCCAAGCAATCACACTGCACACCTACACATGACAACACATATTGACAACAACACGTAACAACACCACACAACCAATCAAAACTAACACACGGCCATAGAACGTTCCATATGTCACACCACACACACTCAACAGACAACACACATGACAGAGCAATCACCCCACACACGGATGCATACACAACAATCACACAAGGATACACAGCACCACCATTCCACATGGTAACACAAACAATGCACAATTTAGCTACACACATGCATTTACCAAGCACAAACATACCCTGCACACAATCCACAGCAATGACAGTGGGACTAATGGCAGAGCCACACACACACACATTCAGCCCATGCACAACAGCTAGCACAGCCATCACAGACATGTCACACACACACACAAACCAAAGCCCACAAACACTAAACAGCCATGTAGAAATAAAGGAAAGAAAAGTATGCTTACATCGAATCCAACACCAGGTTGGCACAGATGTATTAGGAAGTTGAAATTTAATACAAATAAATAACTATTTACAATCATAAGGCCATTGGCCAGTTCAATGTTCATCCTGCCAAAGGCACAAATGGCACTTCACTGTGCCCCTACTGGACTCCTGACTGCAAAGTGACCCTCCACAGGGTAGGGGCATCAAGGGGGCCGGCAGGCCTCTCTGGGATGATGAAGGGAGGTGGAGGGGGGCTTGGCCTTGGGAGGGGGTCCTTGGGCTTGGGTCTGGGCTTGGGAGAGGGGTCCTTGCCCTTGGGCATTGGAAGGGCAGACCTCTTGGCAGGGGGAGGGGCATGGGCACTACCAGGAGGGTCAGTGGAGGACTTGAAGGTTGAAGGGCTGGACTTAGGGAGGCACACAGAGCGCTTGGGGGTTTCACGGGGTGGGAGAGGGGTAGGGTTACAGGGAAAACTCAATGAGAAAATGTTTCTTTGGCATACTGGGGCAGCCATGTCAATAGGGTTTGGGAGTAGATGGAGACGGAGTTGTTGTGAGTTGTCTCTTGGTGGATGTCTTGGTTGCAGGTGTGTGTGTGGAATGCTTGTGGTTGCTGGGTGTCTGTTGGGTGGGTCAGTCCGGGCGTTTAGGTGTCTTGGGAGGATCGGAGAGGAGGTGCAGGGAGATGCCGTGGTGGATGGGTGACTGTCTGTTGTGGTGGTGTCTGCAGGTATGGTACATGTGCTGCATGTGGAGGTGTCGGTGGTTGTGGTGGGTACGGATGGGGTGACTGGGGTGGATATCTGCAGGTCTGATATTGTGCTGACTGTGGGTAAGTTAGGACTGGTGGCTGGATCCTTGAATGACAGTGTGGTGTCGCAGGTGTGTCTGGTGTAGTGTCTGTGAGGGGAGGGGTGAGGGAGTCAGTACAGGGAGTGGATGTTGTTGTGTCTGCAGGTGGGTGTTGCTTCTGTGCATGCCAGTGGTGGGTCTTGTGGTGCTTGTGTTTGTCTGAGCTACCCTTGTCTGTTGAGGTGGATACATGCTTGTGTGTATGTGTGGATGGGTATGGGGAGAGGGGTTTGGGATTGGGTAGAGGTAGTTAGCGGGGGACGGAAGACAAAGGGACACTGGCTGCTGTCAGAGTGGAGGCCAGTGCCTGAAAGGGTCTCTGTAGGCCAGCCATGGCACCGTGAATGCCTTCCAGGAATGTATTGCTCTGTTGGACTTGAGCTGCCAGTCCCTGGATGGCATTCAGGATGGTCGACTGACCCACAGAGCTGTACCTCAGGAGGTCAATGGCCTGCAGATAAGGAGATGACCACCCTCCTAGGTGAGCGGGTATGGGCAACTGGGTGGGGAGCAACTGGGAGGGCAGTGATATTAAGGAGGGTGGTGGACAACGATGATGCTGGGGTGGTCCCAGATGGCTCCGCCAAAGCCAGGGAGTGTCTACCGGAGGAGGATTCCGAAGAAGTGGTAGATCCGGTCTCCCCCTTGGGTCCTTACCTTGCTCTCCGTCCCACTGGGTCCCTCGCTCTGCCTGGTGCCAGCTTCCTGGGTCCTGTGGGCTGCTGCTTCCCCACTCGCCCGTGCCCCTTCTCCTTCACCAGACAATGCTGATCACACAAAGAGAGAGAGAGGGAGGGTGGGTTGATAGAGACAGATAGAGGGGAAAAGGGTCAACATATACCCTCCATAGACACGGCAAAACATGTTTATTTGTGACAATACGTATCATAGCTAGGTTATGGCAATTGCCATTACAATTCATAATTTAATGTCTTTATATGTCACTTCTGCCCACACCTGTATGCTATCCCTCACACCTCCATCAATACCTAAGTAGGACAGCACTACTCAAGTCAACCCCATGATGCCACCCAAAGCCCTTGAAGCTGGCACAGCACTATCAATAGTATGCCTGGATACACATCTTAGCTCCCAATACCCCTTTTTACCCAGAGGATGTGCAGCTAACTGAACACAACACATCAGGCCTCTACAGTAACAACACATGAAAAGTCCATGTCCTCTGTGACATGTCAATCACAGTGAAACAACTCCACTCACAGACCACACTGCACCTACCTGTCATATTACATAGCTGGCCACTCAGTACAGTGATGCTATAATGGAGAACAACTCTGAGTTAGCCAATACAAGTTAGACACCCAAACAGTTCACATCTGATGTGTACCATGTGAATCAGTGGTATAGCCATGTGATCAGTCAGACCCTATCACAGAGCCAGTGCAGCTGAGACCCAACACATATAACACTACTCAGCACACTGCTAAGTGCACTAACAATGGACCATGTGCCACATACAACACATCCATACACATCCACTGAGTGCAGTATCACTACAGAAGTACCACTGAAACACACTTGTAACATCATGGACCACTTCCAATGCTACCACACATGCAGGTACACCAGTTGGACTATGCGCCATGACAACTTTAGCCTCACACACACCATTCCACATATGGCAAAACCTGTCACAGAGGCCAGACAACACACATCTCAGAGGGCTAAGTTTAGCATTCAATAGGCACACATGGACAAACACCACTGGCTGTACACCATTTACACATCCCACTATCACATAAGGCAGCCTGAGGAGACTGAATCCAAATTGTGAATCACATCAACACGCCATGTATCATGCAAACCCAAACCACTCATTATCTGTCACTACCTATGGCCCAAGTCAAGCAGTAATAGTCACAGGCCATCAGATGTGCCCCCAAATTTCCATCTTGACATGATGTCAGCAGTAACTCAGCATTACAGCATAGGAATCGCTAGGGCTTTGTCATACATGCTGTGTACACACCATGGCGACAGATTAGGGATCAGCCAGGGCACTTACCACCTCTAGTACCATCCTATAGGTTTGAGCCCCACATCCCCCCAATTATAGCTCTTAGGAATGCATGATGTGTGCAAGCAGGCCACATATATTCCACATATTGCATTATCCCAGTTTGGCTACCTACACATACCCTACAGTCAGCAGATCACTCAGCTACCAGGCCTATATTCATGTCCTATGAGGTCCATTTCTGTGGTGTAACTGTATTGGCAGCCCCACAACCTGTCAATACCAGATACAGTATATGATGTACATAGTCCCAGTGACACAGTAGCATTTGCAGGTTGGCAACACAGCTGTGAGTGGCTTGACACCTCAGAGCCACTAATGCAGATGGATGGAGCTGTTCATACACAATGCTTAGGGTGATCCAAACACTCACATCCATTGCATGACCAGGATTAAGTCAGACATGTGCCTATGTCCTCACTGCATATCCACATTACAGCGATGGAGAGGAATGGAAATGTGAGAGGTACACCCACTGACAGTACAGCATGGCAACACATCTACTAATGAGACTCTGCCAGGTTGCCAAATACCCATTGCCAATTGACGATGAACATGTAGCTTAAACAACAATGTCAAATTGCCTGCAGTGAACCACCCAATCCCACTTAAGGGCAGCCAAGTTCCAGGATACCGTCAGAACTCACCCTCTTGTGGCTGCTGTGCTGCCCTGAAACGCCCATCCACCTCAGGGTAGGCCATCGCCAAAATGCGGCCCTGTAGGTGGGGTCAGGGTCCGACGAGCACCTCTCCCCCATTGGGAGGACATCCCCAGCTGGGCCTCTGCGGTCTTCCAGGCCCAGCGTATCAGTTCCTCCCACCACTTGCGACAATGAGTGCTCTGCCGGGCATGGACCCCCAGGGTTCGCACTTGTTGGCGATGGCACGCCAGATCCCTTTTTTCTGATGGGTGTTTACCTGCATGGGTGACACAGACAGAAGGAGAAAGCCATGTAGACTGCCACCATACCAACAGCTGTGGACTATAAAAAGCAGACTCACTAAATGCCCACACATACCCATCGTCATGGTTTGCACACCTTTACTCCATTCACGCTGTATGCATGTACTCCCAGACAGCCACACTTACGCCATTCACCCTCACACACCCCTATCACACATGACTATGGCATTGGGCTCACCTACTCATCTGGTGCCCCATACAGCTGTCCATACTGGGGTAGGACCCCTTCCACTAGCTTCTCAAGCTCTTCTTGGGTGAAGACGGGGGCTCTATCACTTGCAGGACGTGGCATGATGTCTCCCAGAGACAGTACACAGCAGCTCATGTCTAGGAGGTCTTGCTTGCAATAGTCAAGTGAGCAAGGCTGCAGAAAATGGCGGTCATGGCTGCCGTGTACAGGACCGTCACCTCCTGAGGTGATTGCCATTGGCCCCAGTCTCCCATAGGCAGCAATGTTGACCAATGATAGGTTGCACTGCGGTTGTGAACAGCGACCTCCATGATGACATACGCCGGCTAACTTAGGTCAGCTGCCAACTTATGCATATATCATGCCTTGCTGCACCAATATAAGCACACCATACACGTTTTTTTGATGAGAATGCGGAGCAGGCCTATGTTGTGCCATCACGGTTAGGCTGATACATGTGACAAGCATGACACAGTGACGTCACATGGCCAGTTGTCACAAGACGTGCATGTACAGATGCTCGGAGCCTCATAGGCAGTGTAACCATGTAGGTATATAGTATGAATACATACATGCTCAATATAGGACAGCTCAGTGTACCAGATATGGAACATTACACAAGTGATGTGAGTCATAAACTATTGATCAGGGCCAGCAATGTGCAGCAAGGATGGTGCCCATGCCATATATAGCAGCATGCCCAATATAGTGTGTGTCAGCAGTGCAAGGCATGTCTACAGTGTTAGATGTGTGCGATGAGGACATGTTCAACTGTCCTGTGTGGAGTGCTTCTCACATTGTAAATTTCCTCCTCTCTCTCCTCGATGGCCTTTCAGGAGGAGATTGAGACATGCTGCAGTGTACCATCCGCTAGTTGACCTTGCAACCCTGGAGGAGAGGCATATCATCCAGACCTATCGTCTGAATAATCACACCATCATGGATCTTTGTACCCAGCTGAAGCCACAACTCTTGCCTGCCATACATAGACGGTCATTATGAACATGGTGGTGTGGCCTGCTATGCCGGCGGTGGTGGATAAAACCGCCAGCCGACATGGCGGGCCACACCACCATATAATGTACCCCATGAGGGCCACCATCGGCAGCCCTCACTCACCACCAGGCTGCCTCCGTCAGGCAGCCTGGCAGCAGTCGAAAACATTATCTGACAGGGCAACGGTGCTGCCCCTTGGATAATGTTTCCTCAGCCACCAGCCTTTCCCTGGTGGGTTTCCCTGCCAGGGAAAGGCTGGCAGGAAGGGTGCACCGGGGCATCCCTGGGGGCCCCTACACTGCCCATGCACTTGGCATGGGCAGTGCAGGGGCCCCGGTGCAGTGCCCCATCACGCAGGACCAGTGATCTGCGTGACGGGTGCAGCTGCACCCGCTTCACAGAGGCATTGGCGGTGGCTCCATGCCCAGTACAGGACAGCTCAGTGTACCAGATATGAAACATTACACAAGTGATGTGTGTCATAAACTATTGATCTGGGCCAGCAATGTGCGGCAAGGATGGTGCCCATGCCATATATAGCAGCATGCCCAATATAGTGTGTGTCAGCATTGCGAGGCATGTCTACAGTGTTAAATGTGTGCGATGAGGACATGTTCAACTGTCCTGTGTGGAGTGCTTCTCACAGTGTACATTCTCTCCTCTCGCTCCTAGATGGCCTTTCAGGAGGAGATTGAGACATGCTGCAGTTTTCCATCCGCTAGCTGACCTTGCAACCCTGGAGGAGAGGCATATCATCCAGACCTATCGTCTGAATCATCACACCATCATGGATCTTTGTACCCAGCTCAAGGCACAACTCTTGCCTGCCATACATAGGCGATCATTATGAACATGGCGGTGTGGCCCGCCATGCTGGCGGTGGCGGGTAAATCCGCCAGCCGGCATGGCGGGACACACCGCCATATAATGTACCCGCCATCTGTAGCCCTCACTCACCGCCAGGCTGCCTCCGTCAGGCAGCCTGGCGGCGGTCGGAAACATTATCCGACAGGGCAGCGGTGCTGCCCCTTGGATAATGTTTCATCAGCCACCAGCCTTTCCCTGGTTGGTTTCCCCGCCAGGGAAAGGCTGGCGGAAGGGGTGCACCAGGGCAACCCTGGGGGCTCCTGCATGACCCATGCGCTTGGCATGGGCAGTGCAGGGGCCCGGTGCAGTGCCCCATTGCGCAGGTCACTGCTGATCTGCGTGACGGGTGCAGCTGCGCCCGCCGCCCAGAGGCATTGGCGGCGGCTCCATGTGGAGCCGCCGTCAATGTCCCGGCAAGGCCTTCCTATGGGCCTGCGGGCGGAAACAGCAGGCCCACGGGAATGTTCCTAATACGGCCGGCGGGGATCCGGGGACACTGGCGGTCAGCGCTTTGACCGCCAGCATGAACACAGCGGTTTTTACCGCCGTGTTCATAATGAGGGCCATAATCCTTATGCCATCCCTCCCACAGTCAAAGTCCTGTCAGTGCTACACTTTCTTGCCACAGGCGCCTTTGAGAATACAATGGGCTTGGCAGCAGGGATGTCACATCTCATGTTCAGACTTGTTTTGAAGGATGCACTGTGTGCTTTCTTGAAACGCCTGGACAGCTACATCAGGTTTCCACAACTTGCGGATTTGGCCTATGTGAAGGCGGACTTCTATGAGATGGGACACATCCCTCATGTGATGGGGACATAGAGAGTACCCATATAGGTTTGGTCCCTCCCAATGCCAATGAACAGCCTTATAGAAACAGGAAAAACTACCTCTCCATCAATGATCAGGTGGTGTGTGTGGCAGACCAGTACAACTCCCAAGTGACAGCCAAGTTTCCAGGATCTGTGCATGACTCCTTAATTCTGAGGAACATCAATTTCCCACACATGATGGCACGTGTACAGAGAGAGAAGGCTTGGCTTAGTTGTATGTATGCATTTGGATGTGTGTTTCTGTTTCGGCACCCGTCCTCCCAATCTTCCCAGTATCTGTACATGTATTGTAACAGGTTCCACCTCTGTGCACACAGGTGACTCTGGCTATCCTAACCTTCCTTGACTGTTGACACCAGTGAGCTACCCTACCATGGAAGGGGAACTCCATTTCAATGAGGCCCACTACATGACGAGGCATGTAATTGAAAGGACATTTGGCCCACTGAAGGCAAGATTCAGGTGCCTGGACCTCTCTCCAGATGCCCTCCTATACACTCCCTAAAAGGCATGCCAGATCATAGTTACCTGCTGCATGCTCCACAATCTAGCCCTGAGGCATCAGATACCATTACAAGCTGATGATGAGGAGGCAGATGCACCAGTGGCTGGTGATGCACACATGGAAAGTGATGAGGAGGCAGATGAGGAAGGTGCAGCTGACTACAGAACAGAGCTCATCAAACAGTACTTCCAGTAACATACAGGTATGTTGTGTGTGTACTTGCAAGTGTTGTATTTCCACATTGTTTGGTGTCAGTGGTCCTCCTTAATAGAATCATCAGTGATGGTGTAATGTGTTCCTATCCCTATGTATGTGTTGTGGGATGTGACTGATTGCATGGAAGGGTCGGAGTTAGTGTCTATTCTCTAACATGTGTACTTTATGCAGGTTGCAACTATCACATCTCCTATGGACAAGCCTGTATTGTGCTATGTGTCCAGCATTCTCCTGTTCTCATGTCATTCCAGCAAGTTACAGTGTACTGTGAATCTTTGCCTCGCCTACATATTGCTTGAGGTATTCATGTTCATTAGCCTTTGATAACTGATTACAGAGTAGAGATTAGCCAATGAAAGATGCTAGCTACAGTGTTATCTGATGTATTCCCTGAGACAGGTGATATAGAAGTGACATCTGTTGTGCCCTGTTTAGTTGGCAATCCACACTTGGCACAACAACTATCAGCTTCATATGTGCCTTGTGTGCAACCATGCTTACTATCCTGATGGAAGTCTCTGTCATGTCTTTTTGCATCTTGGATCAGTGGATATGCTCAGGTGTGTGTCTGGACTAGTCACTCCCTTACATCTGCCCTGGGACATGTTTATTGTTCTGTGTCTCCTGCAGAGGATGCATCCCTCTACTGTCCAGTACACTGCCTGTTGGTTTAGGGGGCCATACCCACATAACATATTGGTGACCAAACGTTTGTATATGTACAAATAAGGACACACATTAATTTGCCTTGATCTACAGTTTTTATTGTGCATTAATTGTCACAGAGGGGATGAGTGGGGTCATGGTGGTTGAAATCATCAGAGTAGGTGGCACAGCTGTAGAGCACATGCTCATTATCCAAGGGCCTTGGGAAAATGGAGAAATGTCATTGAACAGTCAACAGGGTGTCTTAGTGACACACAAGGGGGAGAAAAATCAGGAGAGGGTTGCTGCCTAGCAGTGGGTTTTGTCTTGGCATCTGCTGCAGCCGGATGTCTGGATAGACGTCCACGTTTGTGGGGAGGGAGATTCTTTAGCTACAGAGGGAGGGGTGCCTGTGGGCTGTGTTTCCCCTGGCAGGGTCTCCATTCCACTAGCGGCCACATATGTTAATGGCTCAGATATGATTTGTCTGGTGGGAGGGGCCTGCTGGTGGGTGGAGTAGTGTAGTGTTAATGTACTGGAGCACCCCTGCAATGGAGGCCAATGGTGGCATTGTGGGGTTGCCACTGCTGCATGACCTCCTGGTGGTATGCCCTCTGCAGCCTTTGGTTTTCCCCCAACATGTTGATGATCTGGCCCATCCTGTCCTTGGATTGATGGTATGCTCACAGGACTTGGGAGATGGCTTCCCCATCAGGTGACTGCCTTATGTGCCCCATCCTCTGGCCCACAGGTTCCCTCCCACACTCCCTGCCCCCATGTGCCTGTGCCCCTGGCATGGGGTGCCCACTCCCGTTGTCAGCAGACCTTCCTTGTCTTGGGTGTGAAGGGTCGACTCAGGTCCGGAACTGTGGGGCACACTATTGATTTAACAGTCCTTGGGACACAGGTCTGGGGATGAAGGGTTGCCTGTGATGTTGGTGCCAAAGGGTGGGGGGGGGGTTGATGTGGGCAGGGTGAGGCAGGGAGTGGTAGATTGACCAGGGCTTCCAGATGGGCCAGGTAGGTTGTCACTGTCCATTTATATAGTGGCGTTGTCCTCACTAGGGCCTTCATCCTGAGGTGGGGTGGCAGTCTCTGGTATCCTCTCCATGTGGCACTGGCAGGGGCACCTGTGGATGAAGTGAGAGAGGGTTAAATGGTGGAGGTGTGAATGGTTGTGTCTTTGTCTGATGCATACAGTGGCTTGACTTGATTCCCAGCATTGATAATGACAGGTGCAGCACTGCTACCAAAGTTTGTTGATGTTGGATTGTGACATATTTACCATGCGCCATTGGGGTTGTTGTTGGTCAGGCTTGGTAACTGTAGGTCGGTGGGTGGGTTCTGTTCCTGTGTGATGGTTCACATGACAGGTGTGCCCTGTTAACATGTGGCAATTCAGGCTTGCTAGTTGTGAGTGGGCATGGCTGTACATTGCAGCATGATGTTAAAGTGCGAGGGGGGTATGTATGTGTATGCAAGATTACTTGTCCTATCGGTGCATGTTGTGCATGGTGTATCCCTTCTTACCTACAAGTCCATGTTCAGTCCATTTCTGGGCTGTTGATCTGGATTAGTGGCACTTAGGGTTGGTGGCAGTGCTGTGTCTGTGTTTGGCGTTGTTTGCCATTGTGTTGTGCCATTGCATTACATTGCTGTCATTGCCATGTAGTGGTCCTCAGCTGAAGCATCCAGTGGGTGTAGTTAGTGCAATAATCCTACATGCAAGAAATGTGATGTGAGGTGCACATTGTAGATTTTGATGGGGATGGGCAGGTGCATTGTGGAGTCATAGTGATTGTGATAGGCAGTGCTATCCGTGCACTTGGCAGGGACTATGTGGGCATTGGGGCTGAGTGGTGGTGTGGCATGCAGGAGAGGGGTATTAGGTGATTAGGTGGGAGGTGTAGTGGAAAATAGGGTGTATTGGGGAGTGATTGGGTGGTGAGGAGGCATGCTGGACAGTATGATTTAGTGCCAGGGGAGTGTTAGTTACTTACTAGAGTCCAGTCCTCCGGGTATTCCAGTCCGGCCCTCTGGATGCAGGATGTCTAAGACCTTCTCCTACCATGAGGTGAACTCTGGGGGAGTATGTGGGGGGCCCCCGCAGCCTTTAGCTTGGCAATTTGGTGTCTGGATGTCATGGAACACACCTTCCCCTTGAGGTTGTTCCACCTCTTCCTGATGTCCTCCCTTGTGCGTGGATGGTTGCCCACTAAGTTGACCTTGTCGACTATTCTCTGCCATAACTCCATTTTCCTGGCAATGGATGTTTGCTGTACCTGTGCCCCAAACAGTTGTGGCTCTACCCTGACAATTTCATCGACCATGACCCTTAACTCATTGTCTGTGGATTGTGGGTGCTTTCGCTGGGTGTGGGTGTTGTCTGTGTTAGGGTGCAGTGTAGGGTGCTTGGTGGGGTGGGTGTGTGTGGTGGCTGGTTGTGGTGTTAGTGTGCAGTTGTGATGTGTGTATAATCCTGATCGTGCAGTTGTGTGGTGTATGCTGAGTGTGAAGTGTATCTGTGCCTATGATGTATATGTGCTGAGTAATGAGTTTGTGGGTCCTCACTGTCTGTGTATGTGGTTATTATCACAAAGGATTGTGGGGTGTGTGTGGGGGTGTTATATAGTGCTGTGAGAGGGTGTGTCTGGTGTGTGAATATGTGTGCCAGGTGTGAGGTATTGGAACTGTCCAATGTGGTGTTGTGTTCTGTCTGAGGTGAGTTCTTGAGGGCGTCGGTTCAGACCCCTAATGGTTTTCCACCATGGAGGAACCGCTGTGGTGATTTGTGGGTCGTAATCTGGTGTGTGGAAAGCTGTCGGGCTGGCTGTGCTGGTGGTGGAACCGCCTGTTTCACACCCTCCAGTGTCCCGGCGGTGTCAGATTTGTGGCTGTTTTTTGGCGGTCTTCACTGAAAGCTCTTAATACGGATCGGATAACTGCCAACATGGCGGTCTTTTGGCAGCAGCCACTGTAGCGGTCTGGCGAAAAGGCCGCCAAACTCATAATGAGGCCCTTAATCTTTGAGGCTATTATATGCTATTGGCAGGATCACCCAGGTAACCACAGCTACTGGGAGGAATGAGGAACGAGATGCCTATTCTAAGTCAACCTTCACTCTCCTCAGAAGCCTGCTGCAGGAGCTTCTGCTTGCCTGCAGGTGGATGGGGAGACAGGGGAATCACACAGGCACCACAAAGGCCCAGCCTTCTTTACAACAACAGAAAGGAGAGGCAAAATAGAGGGCTGTTGTGTTCCAGCCAAGGCAGCTGTGCCGATTCAACAGTCCTTTCAATCTGCCGTGGAAATGCACTAGGTGTAGAAGGGCAACGAGCAAGTGCACATGGCCTTGACCACCAGATGGCGTTCAAGACTAGCACCACCTGCCCTTACCCACTCTGGTGAAACTACTTCACATGCTGCCAGGCTGCTTGGCCTTAGCTCTGCAGAGTGGCCTCCACAAAAGTCAGACCCTCAAGTCAGGCAGTCCAGGTGCGGTGGAAGCATTTTGCTTAAAACAACAGCCAAAGCTGGCCAAGTGTGCCCAATCGATCAGAGTACACTGCTGGCTAAGCCATCCCCAAGCAGGCAGCCTTGCACATGGATGTCAGCTTTGCATCCCTACCTTCTCTGTAGGAAGCAAGGCTCAGAGGAAAGGCCCATTGGACAGGGCTGGAAGACAGCCTCAGACTAAGGCCCCAGGGCCCAGTCCAGGCCCTGTCATCACCCAGATGAGAAAAACAAGATGACAAGGGATCCCGAATACCCTGTCACTGGTGCTTGAGCAAAATATTGATTTAAAAATATCAGGAGGCGGAATTGTGATACAGAAATATCGTGATGTACAAATATTGTTTTTAACAATATTGTTTTTATCAGTAATTTTTTTAAAAATAATATCAATATTTAATAAGGTGTTCAATAATATAGTGGTTACAAATATTGTTTTTTATTTGAAAATGTTTTAGTTGATATATTAATTTTATGTGTTACTATTGTTTATATATAACATTTATTTAAATATGGCTTAGGATTTTAAGTTATTCACAATTTTTTATTTATTTCTTATGGTAATTTATTGTGTTGTAGTGGGATGTTGGGTTTTTAGGGGGATACGATGGGAAATTAATTAGTTAATAACAATTATGAGTTATTTCATCAATTTTATTTAATTATATGATTGATATTCATTATTATTATATAATACTGATTTATTTTCTTTATATGTTATTTGCAGGCTGTTAGGTTTGTAGGGGTATAGGGTGGAAAGTTAATTAAGTTATAATTAACAAGTAATTTTTCATTTTTTAATTAATTATTTAGTTAATTTATTTAATTAATTTTAGTTATGTAATTTATGGAATATTTATTTTACTTATATTTTAGCTGTGGGCTGCTATATTTGTAGGGGTCTAGGGTGGGAAGTTAAGTAATATGTAATTAATAATTTATTACTATTTTTATTTAATTAATTTGTAATTATTTAAAATATGGACTACTGATTTATTGTACTGATATTTTAATTGTGAGATTCTAGGTTTGTAGGGGTATAGGGTGGAAAGTAATTTGATAAATAATTAAGTTATAGTTATTGCTAATTAATTATTTAATTGAATTTTACATATGGAATATTTAATTCTTTAATTATATTTTACTTGCAGGCTAATAGGTTTGTAGGGGTCTAGGATGGAAAGTTAATTCAGTAATAATTATTTAATTAACAATGAATTGTTAATTAATAATTGATTTTAGATATATAAATATTAGAATGGTTATTTTTTAAGTTTGGAACCCTAATGTACACAACTTGACACAAGAAAAGTGCAAAATATGTCTTCGAATCCTGACGACAAACACCTTGTGAAAATTTATCAAGATGAAAAATACTCAGGGCTTGATTCACAAACTGCATTTTGTAGTACTTAAAGTATTGCTAAAGTACTACTATTTACTTGATACAAAATGCAGTTTACAAACCTGCAAGTGGAAATCTCCAACTCACTTGTCTTTTGTATGGCGAGATCTTTACATAAGCAAATTTACTACTTAGTAGTAAATGTGGGAGGAGCAGGGAAGTAGCTGGAAAATGGGGACTATGTACTACAAACTAGGAGGATGTTGGGGGGTAACGAGATTTAGAGAGAAATATGCCAATACAAACACCCAACCACAAAAGTAAGACGATTACTATTCACAACCTACACTTCTCTAGTTACTACAGCCCAAAAACCCATAAACCAGTTGTAAATGTACTTCAGGTTAGCCTTGAAGTAAGTCTAGTACCACACATGGGCACTCACAGGTACTGCAGTAGACTCCTATACAAAATAATGGAGGGAGGGACTCAAAATATCACTTAGAATAGTGTTGAAGTAATGAAACCATTTTTACTTTTAAAATAAATATATTTATAATTTCTTCTAATGCTGTAAATGTATATTATATTTCAAATTAAATATGGTATTTTTTTTTAAAATCATAATTAAATTATTTAAAAAATAAACATTTGATAAATATGTACAATTATTTTAAATTAGCTTTACTTGAATGTACTAAATATTAATTAAGTGTTACAATGCTAATGACAGTATTTATTTTAATTTGGTTTAAAACTAATATTAATACATTAAATTAATATATTTGAATTATTAATGTATTTAATGAACATTTAATTTGATGAGTTAATGTGCTGTAACATCTTATTTTATTAGTTCTATGTTAATGATTGTTTTATTTGATTCACATTTTATTTACCATTACTAAACTAATAGACAGCTGGACGTTCATATCTAGATCTTGACAAAATGAAGGCAGAATTATACAATCACACAGTGGCTTGGCAAGAGCTGCAACTGCCTTGGTGATCGCATTGGTCCGGTCTGGTTCTGCATCAGTCTCAGCATACTCATTGTCCCAGTTGGCAGCTACATCTGCCTCAATGACCTCATCGGGTGGGATTGGAGCTGCCACCTCCTCAATATATTCGCTGACTAGAAAGGGGCTCTAGCTGCTGAACCAGTGCTTGTAAGGTGGCGTCAAGGCCACTGATCACCATAGGACCGAACCGGATGGTAGCGTACAGATAGATGCGGGCCACGCTCAGCCTCTTTGATGGCCTCTGAGTGACCACAGTCGATCACAGTGGGCCTCCTTAGATGAGATCAAGCCACTAAGTTTCCATTTGTTGAGCCAGAAGGACTGAGGGCCTTATTATGACCACTAAACTCGCAAGGAGGGCGCCACTGCCATGAGCATGGGCAGTGCAGGGGCCCCACTGTTTCCCCGGCACTGGCTTTTTGCCAGCCTTTTAATGGCGGGGACCCTGCTGTGAGAAACCTGGCAGAAAGCTTAGATTTAATCAGCCAGGCGACACTGAACTCAGTACCGCCCTGGCTGAGTACAACTCAGACTGCTGTCAAACCGTCGGGAACCATGTTCCCGGCAGAAACGGCAGTCCCTCAGCAGATCCACCTCCCCAGGGTTGCAATGTGGTAGTCGGACGGCACAGTTGTGGTGATCTGACTGTCTGAGGCTGGCGGTTCTTGGACTGCTAGCCTCGTAATGAGCCCTTAAAAGGGTTAGGGCCATATATATAAACACATTTTCCCATAGACATAGAATGGGCAAAACTGCTTGATACATCTGGCCCTTACTTCCTTAATCATGACCAGGATCACTACTCTGTGCACTGAACTGAAGTGTGTCGTATTGAGTAGAGGTGTGCAAAATTAGCATAATTTGTTTTTTCATAATTACATGAAATTTTGGAGAAATTACATGCCGTGCCATCCATCATTTAGCACTATATTTTAGCATCAAATTAATCTGCGTGCCAGTTTTGATACAAGGACACATTTTGCACACAAAAAAATAGGGTGGGAAACAATAGTTGAAAACAACAGCCACTTCATATTATACCCACGATCCTGTGCTATAATTTTGCTGCAAATGGTGGTGTTATGAAACGTGGTGTAATGGTGTAATATTGAAATGTTTGCATAATAAGCATAATACCAAATTCTTTAAATTACACCAGTGTAATTAAAATTTTACTATTGTGAGAAATAAAAATCACTTTTTGTTTTCTAGAACAATAAGCACTGGACTGGACATTTAATTAATTGTGTCTATTGATTGATTGGTGAATTCTGAGTTTGTGCCCTCTGCACTACCTGCCTGAGCAGCCTCTGGCTGCTCACCATTGGTACCCTGAGAATAAAGTGCAGAAAGAGCTGTACTTTGCCAAGTTTGCATAATGAGTAGGCCTGTTCCAAGAATGCCAATTGCAAATAACCTCAATGACCATTGTTGGGGCCCACTAACCCTAGTCTACCCCATGGCTTCCTGCATGGGATCTGGCACTAATCTAATGCATTGACTTCTTCGGGACTTTGGGGTTGATTACGAGTTTGGTGATCGGACCACCAGACCGCCATAGTGGCGGCCGCCAAAAGACTGCCATAATGGCGGTCATACAGACTGTCGTATTACGAGTTACGTAGGCAGGACTACCAAAAGCCAGCCAAAAAAGCCACACTGCCAGTACCGTGGAGGGCGGGAAATAGGTGGTCCCTCCACTAGCACCGAGGGCCTGTCAACCAACCACCAACGTGTTACAAGTCAAAAGTCACAGTGGCAGACGCCAATGGCGGGCTGAACCACAGTGGTTCGCTGTCAATAAAGTAATACACAACACCACATTGGATTGATTTGAAAACAGCACAGCTGACACACATTGACACACCTGTCACACCTGCAAAGCACACCGTAAACACAGCTCTTCACAAACCACAATCCCTTTGCATTACCAAAGCCAAACACCCAAGCCATAACACATCAAAAAATTACTAAGCTATAGATTAGGCACCCCCACAAATTTCCCCAAGCACCTATCCCACACCCTCAACACATTTCCAATCACATCCATTTGCACTTCCCAACCCCATTAACTCACCGTCACCTGTTCATTTCCCAATGCTTTTATCACTGCCATGTCGCCCCAGAAAAATCCCTGTTTCACTGAAGATGAGTTAAGCTTCATGGTGGATGAAATCATGAGTAGAGCCTCATTTATTTGGAACCCAAGTACAGCACACTACGATTACCAGGAAAATGGAAATGTGACAAAGGATAGTTGACAGAGTGAATTCTGTAGACCCCACCCCGTGCACAAGGGGCATCAGAAAGAGGTGGAATGACCTCAGGGGGAAGGTCTGTTCCATGGCATGCAGGCACCAGCTGCAGGTCCAGAAAATTGGCGGTGGTCCCCCCCACAACTCACATCCTAGGAAAAGAAATTCTTGGCCATCCTGCATCATGAGGGCCTAACAGGAATATCTGGGGAAGTGGAGTCTGGTAAGTCACAACTCAAAAAATATCACAAAAATGTATTTTCATGCATGCTCACTGCTTACCTTTTGCCACATTCACTGTCACTCCACTCACCAGCCTAGTGCTCACCTGTCCATAGACCCCGGTCTGGCATCCCACATGTGAAGTACACTCACACGGGGAAGCAGCATCTCTGTACATTGTGTGTAGTACATGGATTGGCAGCACTACAATTCCCAGCAGGCACTGATCTACAATTACAAAAACCAGAACAATGTATCCTACTGAAAATAAACTTGTTTGTCATCTCCCCATGGAAGTGTACTCACCTGGAAGGATGACATTTGTATAGTGTGTGTGTAGTAAAGGCACTGCAGGACTGCTAAGGCCAGGAGGCACTACTACTGTCACTCCACTCAGTCACTGCAGTGCTCTCTGCTCCAATGACCCTTGTCCCTGAACTCACCATTGAAGTGTATTCACCTGGAAAGATGACATTTGTATAGTGTGTGTGTAGTACAGGCACTGACTGGACTGCTCAGGCCAGGAGACACTGCTATTGTCACTTCACTCAACCAACACAGTGTTCTCTGCTTCAATGACCCTTGTCCCTGAACTCACCATTGAAGTGTACTCACCTGGAAGTACACACATCTGTATAGTGTGTGTGTAATACTGGCACTGGCAGGACTGCTAAGACCAGGAGGCACTGCTATTGTCACTACAAACACCGGAACAGTGGCCTCTTCCCTGAAGACAACAGTATTTCAAATCTCAAATGATGTGTACTCACTGGGTGAGCTGGCATCTGTTAGGTATTGTGAAGCAGTGAGAGTGACAGGACTGCAACTCACAGCAGGAATTGCTCCCCCAACTACAAACACCAAAACTGTGTCCTCCCCAAAATACACCTGTGTACCAAAGCATCATTGAAGTGTACTCACCTGGGAGGAAACCATCAGTATAGTGTGTGTAATACAGGAAGTCACATGGCTGCAACTCACAGGAGGCTCCCTTACTGTCACTCCATACACCAGTGTACACTTGCAAATATACCCTTATGTTGGAAATCACACATGAAGTGTACACACCTGGGGGGATCACATATAACAAGTGCATGAAGTACATCGAGTGACATGACTGCTAAGGCCAGGAAGCTCTGTCTCCCCAAATTCAAACACAAGCACATTGTGCATCTGTCAAAATATCCTTTTTAGTTAACTTGCAATGGAAGTGTACTCACCTGAGAGGAAAACCTGTGTATACTGCGTATAGTACTTAGAGTAACATGACTATAGATCCCAGAAGGGCCAGTCCCTGTAACTCAAATAACTAGGCCAGTGTCCATATGACATTGTGCATCTGTCTGTGAACTCACAAATGAAGTTTACCCACCTGGGAAGGACCAAGATAACTATCATGGTACACTCTGTGATGTGGCTAACCACCTAGATCCATCTTAAGCAGCTAAGACAAGATGAAGCTATTGTAGACAGAAAGTACATCTCTGTATGCAAAAAGGAAATACCATAGGCCTCAAAATGCATCACCTGAATGACATTGGCAACAGACACATTCACAATGCACTAACCAGATGATGACAACAATCACATATACAACAAAGTTCTGGGTTTGCCTGCATAACTGTCAACTAGGCCTTAAAATGATCTAAACCACATTCTGCCCAGTCACTGTTTTGCCTGCATTGTTGGCAAGATATAAGTCTATGTCCATCCTCCCAAGAGCTAACAAACTCATACATTATGCAGCTGGTTGACTGAAATGGAATTGGTATGTTACTCAAATGTCAGGTCAATACACTTGATAGCATGTGCGCCTGTCATATAAGGAAAACCTGCAAATCCAATGTGTACATGGCCTTTGCTAAATGGCACTGTAAACTGTTGGAGGTAGATGTCACAATACAACCTTTAACATTATATCTCTCACATCAACAGGTCAAGTTGCCACTGGGAACACCAAGCCTACTCAGGAGGCTGACACTACCCCCATGGATGAAGCCCTCAGTGAGTACAACACTCCTGGATGTCTGGACGTTGAGGATGGTTCTGGCCCATCAGGGCAACCTGGTTAGAGGACATCAGAGAGCCTCATTGTGACCGTATTGACTCATCCCAGCTCGGTTGCATCTACATCGCAGGCAGCCATTCACCCCCCAACCTGTGTCCTGAGGACAATGACAACCATCTTGTGCCCCCCAGTCCAGGATCCTGAGTCACAGCAACACACCTCCGACAGTGATAGTCTTGGAACCAGTGGTAGAAGGCAAGTTGTGCCAAAGGTGCTGGTACGTGGGGTTAGGGTGCGTGGGGCTGATGTTGTGGGCCAGCGGCATGAGGCAACTGGGCATGGTCCTGGCCAGGACACCATCAGCCAAGTCTTTGGAGCCTATCAAGAATCCCAATGCGTGATGGGCTAGGTACTTGCTGAACTCAGAGAGATCAAGCAGCTGCAGAGGGACTTTTTGTGAGTCTCTGGAAAAGTGGGAGGCCACCAACACCATTCTGGCCTCCCTATCAGGGGTATTCAGGGAGATAAGCAGTACCCTGATCAGGAACTGTGAGCAACACCACAACCCTTCCTTTGGCCAAACAACACCAGCCCCTTGAACATCTGTGACAGCCACTGGAAGGGAGGCCTGTCGGGGGAAGGACCCGCCTCAGACACCCCTGCCTCTGTAGCAGCAGAACCTCCCTGCAAGCAGGGACGTCCAGATGCCGATGCCAAGACACCAACCACTGCCAGCAAGTGACATCTTCCTGAAAGAACTCCTTTGTGTGCCAAATAGTCACTCTGTTGACTGCCCTTCAATCACCTTCCATTTTCTATTGTAGAAGGACACTGAACTTTAGATTTCAAATATTGTGGCATCTACTAATATGATTACATCTGCCATGACTGATTCCTCTACTTTAATTTTCTGTTGCACCTCTCAATTATTTCCTGTACCTATGTCATAAATCACCTATCACAAAAACATTGCCTGCTCCCTACTTTTCCACATGTTGAAATGTTGAAATGTAAGCCCATGTGATGCACATGAGGAAGACACAAGATGGTAATGGAAGGAGGGATATGTCTCGGTTAGAGTCATGCTGAGGATTACTAGCAACATATTTATACAAGTACCTGGTCAGACCAAACATGTTATTTCACTGTACAGCACATAGGCTGTTAAAATGTCTGGAATGTCATAGCCAAGAATGGCTGAACTATATTGGGTCAGGTTACAAATTCCACTGTACCATCCCCTACACCGCAGATGAAAGGGCTTTGTTAGACCTCATCCTATAGAATAGGCTAATAGATTGGTGGATGTTGTCACCTGCTTTAGCCTTATCACATACCAAAACCAGGTCTGCCAAAATAACATACGCCATGTCACAGACAGAGGGCAGTACAACAGTCCCTGATCATAGGTCCATCCTATTACAATGACCAAGTATCTGGTGGTATGATACAAACTTTTGTCAGTGTTGTGGCACAGGCACTGTGGGCTGCAATGATGAAACACATCTACTGCTAAATTCAGGTCATACAGGATCATTGTCAACACAGGAGCATATTTCAAGGCCATATGATCACACATGAGATAATTGGATCAACACATCACATCAAACCCATGTATTGTGCACTTCAGACTTCCACCCATCCACTGTCCAAGCTGCATTGGCACAGGACGCATACACCCTAAATCTGTGACCAGCATTACCTGGATCAATCCATGTCCACTTCATATGTCAGAACAGCACCTGATACCTGCCACTGTCACAACTCTGAAATGCCCACATGAGGATGGCGTGGTGACAGTACCTGGTTAAAAACAATACAAGGAGTTTAGGTTGGAAAATGTATACCTATGACCAAAACCTCATATCAAACATCAGTTGATCCACTTACATTGCAATAAAACTGAAACAAACAAAGCAGATAATCGAGGTAGTAAGATGTTCAAGCCCGACTTAGCAAGCAAAGCTTGGCTGTATACTGCAAAGGTTAAGATCCCCTGTCTTTTAAAAAAAAAAACTACTCAACACACCCTCACAATAGCAGTTTCTAATTCAGTCACGATAATCACATAACATGATATACTTGCACTCAAGTAAAGTAGTGATTGATGAGATCTGCCCCCAAGTCTTCACCTTCTTTCTCATCACTGTCATCCTCACTTGGCATTTCAGGATTCTGACCCAGTGGCACTGCTAGCTTCCCCTCATCTGGAATGTATGGGATATCCCTCCACAGGGCAATGTTGTGGAGCATGCAGCAGGCCACAATGATCTTACACACTTTTTTTGGGTGAATAGAGGAGGGCTCCACCTGTCTTGTACAGACACCTAAATATAACCTTCAGGAGCCCAAAGGCCCGCTCCATGACATGCTGTGTTCTTCCATGGGCATCGCTGAAGCAGACTTCCCCTGGTGTAGTTGGGTTCCTCACCAGCGTCAAAAACCATGGACGGTTTGGGTATGCAGAGTCTCCTGTTATGGAATGGGACATATGTGCAACTATGAGTCCCTCTCATTGGAATTTTTACAGCTGACAGTACGCAAACAAACATGACATATGTGACTTAACAACCAGCCAGGCTCTCTCTGGGTACAGTTGCAACATCAGCTGGGGATTGCACCGTTCTTTATAATGAAGGCATCATTGACTGAGCCGAATAATAGGCACAGAACTGTGAAATGTAGAGATCTGCCAAACATACAACTTGGACATTAATAGAATGGAAGTTCTTTCTGTTGCGGTACAGTTGTTCATTGACATGCGGTGGGACCAAGACAATGTGTGTATCAACGGCTCCTACCACATGTTGTGCCAAACTGTGAGACTTCAAATCTTAAACACTCTTCAGAGGGTGGGGATAAAACAAATTCTTCATCTTCGTCTCAACCCACACACATTAAAAAGCCTTGGTGCTTTGTGTGTAAAAACAGAGGCCATAGGCCAGGGGATAAGTCCTGTCCAGGTAAACCCCCTGAGCCTACCACCACTAGTACATCAAGCTCTAGTGCCCCTAGCAGTAGTGATACTAGTGGTGGGACTGCTGGCAACAGTCAAGTTAAGGGTGTAGTTGGGTTCACTTATGGGTCCATAGTAGAAACTGGGGTAGTCAGTCCCAAGACAGTTTCTGTCACACCTAGTGGCATTGGCCTTGCCACACTGGCTGCTTGTCCCCTTACAATGGATAAGTACAGGCAGACAGTTTCAATAAATGGTGTTGAGGCCTTGGCCTACAGGGACACAGGTGCCAGTATCACTTTGGTGACTGAAAACGTAGTGGCTCCTGAACAACACATCATTGGACAACAGTATAAAATTATTGATGTCCATAACTCCACTAAGTTTCTTCCCTTAGCTATAATTCAGTTTAGTTGGGGTGGAGTTACTGGCCCTAAGCAGGTGGTGGTATCACCTAGCTTACCTGTAGACTGTCTCTTAGGTAATGACCTAGAGGCCTCAGGTTGGGCTGATGTAGAGTTTTATGCCCATGCAGCCATGCTGGGCATCCCTGAGGAATTGTTCCCTCTCATTTCTACTGAAATGAAAAAGCAAAGGAGAGAAGGCCTGAAAACTCAGGATCCCTCTCCATCAACAGGTAAAAAGGGTATCACATTATCCCCTAACCACCCTACCATTCAGGATACCATTCCTGTGGTGGGAGAAACCTCTCCTGGGGTGGCACCTGTTCCAAGGGAATCATCAGCTGGCAAAGCTGGACTCCCTGAGGTAGAAGTACCTCTCTGTGGGCTAACTAACATTGGTGACAAAAAGAGCACCATTTTAGTTAACATGGAGCATCCCTCCAACCCTCCCAGAGAACCTTTAGTGCAGAAACCCTGCACTGCCTCACAACACTTAGGACAGCATCCCTGCCCTAGTGTGGAGCTCCAACCCAAGAGAAACAGCATCCCTGATCTCTCTTCCAGCCATATGGACAAAGTTTTTGCCCAGCTATGGCTTTTCTGAGACAGCATCCCTGTCTGGCATTTCCATCACTACAAATAGGTTCAGTGGATAATTCCCACTGCTCTAAACTAAAACTTACTGACAGAAACTCTGAAAATACATCTTCACATTGTTGCTTAGCTAAAAAACTTCAAACAGGGTGGTTTACATCCCCACAGGGAAGTAACCATATAGTGGATGATAAAGGGAGTAACCAGTCTATTGCAGAGCTACTCTCTACTTATCACCACTTAGACAATAAAGTCTCAACTGGCCAAGGTTAGCCTTATTGTCCTTCGTTTGGGGGGGGGGGGTTGTGTGAGAAAGTAGCCTCTTTCTAGCCTTGTTACCCCCACTTTAGGCCTGTTTGTGAGTGTATGTAAGGGTGTTTTCACTGTCTCACGGGGATCCTGTCAGCCAGGGCCCAGTGCTCATAGTGAAAACCCTATGTTTTCAGTATGTTTGTTATGTGTCACTGGGACCCTGCTAGTCAGGACCCCAGTGCTCATAAGTTTGTGACCTATAGGTATGTGTTCCCTGTGTGGTGCCTAACTGTCTCACTGAGGCTCTGCTAACCAAAACCTCAGTGGTTATGCTCTCTCATTTCTTTCAAATTGTCACTAACAGGCTAGTGACCAATTTTACCAATTTACATTGGCTTACTGGAACACCCTTATAATTCCCTAGTATATGGTACTGAGGTACCCAGGGTATTGGGGTTCCAGGAGATCCCTATGGGCTGCAGCATTTCTTTTGCCACCCATAGGGAGCTCTGACAATTCTTACACAGGTCTGCCACTGCAGCCTGAGTGAAATAACGTCCACGTTATTTCACAGCCATTTTACACTGCACTTAAGTAACTTATAAGTCACCTATATGTCTAACCTTTACCTGGTAAAGGTTAGGTGCAAAGTTACTTAGTGTGAGGGCACCCTGGCACTAGCCAAGGTGCCCCCACATTGTTCAGAGCCAATTCCCCGGACTTTGTGAGTGGGGGACACCATTACACGCGTGCACTACATATAGGTCACTACCTATATGTAGCTTCACAATGGTAACTCCGAATATGGCCATGTAACATGTCTATGATCATGGAATTGCCCCCTCTATACCATCCTGGCATAGTTGGCACAATCCAATGATCCCAGTGGTCTGTAGCACAGACCCTGGTACTGCCAAACTGCCTTTCCTGGGGTTTCACTGCAGCTGCTGCTGCTGCCAACCCCTCAGACAGGCATCTGCCCTCCTGGGGTCCAGCCAGGCCTGGCCCAGGATGCAGAACAAAGAACTTCCTCTGAGAGAGGGTGTTACACCCTCTCCCTTTGGAAAATGGTGTGAAGGCAGGGGAGGAGTAGCCTCCCCCAGCCTCTCGATTTCCATCAGCTTTCCTTTCAAGGGCCCAGGGACTGGATAGGGCACCACTTGTCAGAGCAGGAGTCTCTCCAGAGACTCCAGGTGCTGGCAGAGAGAAGTCTTTGCTGTCCCTGAGACTTCAAACAACAGGAGGCAAGCTCTAATCAAGCCCTTGGAGATTTCTTCACAAGATGGAAGGCACACAAAGTCCAGTCTTTGGCCTCTTACTCTGGCAGAAGCAGCACTGCAGGAAAGCACCACAAAGCACAGTCACAGATGTGCCCAATTCTGCATAAGCCAGTCTACACCGGTTCAGGGGACCCCTTAGCCCTGCTCTGGCGCGAAACTGGACAAAGGAAAGGGGAGTGACCACTCCCCTGACCTGCACCTCCCCTGGGAGGTGTCCAGAGCTCCTCCAGTGTGCTCCAGACCTCTGCCATCTTGGAAACAGAGGTGCTGCTGGCACACTGGACTGCTCTGAGTGGCCAGTGCCACCAGGTGACGTCAGAGACTCCTTCTGATAGGCTCCTTCAGGTGTTGCTAGCCTATCCTCTCTCCTAGGTAGCCAAACCCTCTTTTCTGGCTATTTAGGGTCTCTGTCTCTGGGGAAACTTCAGATAACGAATGCAAGAGCTCATCCGAGTTCCTCTGCATCTCTCTCTTCACCTTCTGCCAAGGAATCGACTGCTGACCGCGCTGGAAGCCTGCAAACCTGCAACATAGTAGCAAAGACGACTACTGCAACTCTGTAACGCTGATCCTGCCGCCTTCTCGACTGTTTTCCTGGTGGTGCATGCTGTGGGGGTAGTCTGCCTCCTCTCTGCACTAGAAGCTCCGAAGAAATCTCCCGTGGGTCGACGGAATCTTCCCCCTGCAACCGCAGGCACCAAAAAGCTGCATTACCGGTCCCTTGGGTCTCCTCTCAGCATGACGAGCGAGGTCCCTCGAATCCAGCAACTCTGTCCAAGTGGCCCCCACAGTCCAGTGAGTCTTCAGTCCAAGTTTGGTGGAGGTAAGTCCTTGCCTCACCTCGCTAGACTGCATTGCTGGGAACCGCAACTTTTGCAGCTACTCCGGCCTCCGTGCACTTCCGGCGGAAATCCTTTGTGCACAGTCCAGCCTGGGTCCACGGCACTCTAACCTGCATTGCACGACCTCCTAAGTTGTTCTCCGGCGACGTGGGACTTCTTTGTGCGACTTCGGGTGAGCACCGTTTCACGCATCCTTGTAGTGCCTGTTTCTGGCACTTCTCCGGGTGCTACCTGCTGTTGAGAGGGCTCCTTGTCTTGCTCGACGTCCCCTCTCTCTCCTGGTCCAATTTATGACCTCCTGGTCCCTCCTGGGCTACAGCAGCGTCCAAAAACGGTAACCGCACGATTTGCAGCTAGCAAGGCTTGTTGGCGTTTTTTCGGCGCGAAAACACTTCTGCACAACTCTACAAGGCGAGTGGGATCCGTCCTCCAAAGAGAAAGTCTCTAGCCCTTTGCGTTCCTGCAAAAACCGCAGCTTCTTCTGTCCAGTAGAAGCTTCTTTGCACCCGCAGCTGGCATTTCCTGGGCATCTGCCCATCTCCGACTTGCTTGTGACTTTTGGACTTGGTCCCCTTGTTCCACAGGTACCCCAGATTGGAAATCCAGCATTGTTGCATTGTTGGTTTGTGTCTTTCCTGCCTTATTCCTCTAACACAACTTCTTTGTCCTTAGGGGAACTTTAGTGCACTTTGCACTCACTTTTCAGGGTCTTGGGGAGGGTTATTTTTCTAACTCTCACTATTTTCTAATAGTCCCAGCGACCCTCTACAAGGTCACATAGGTTTGGGGTCCATTCGTGGTTCGCATTCCACTTTTGGAGTATATGGTTTGTGTTGCCCCTATCCCTATGTTTCCCCATTGCATCCTATTGTAACTATACATTGTTTGCACTGTTTTCTAAGACTATACTGCATATTTTTGCTATTGTGTATATATATCTTGTGTATATTTCCTATCCTCTCACTGAGGGTACACTCTAAGATACTTTGGCATATTGTCATAAAAATAAAGAACCTTTATTTTTAGTATAACTGTGTATTGTGTTTTCTTATGATATTGTGCATATGACACTAGGTGGTACTGTAGTAGCTTCACACGTCTCCTAGTTCAGCCTAAGCTGCTCTGCTAAGCTACCATTATCTATCAGCCTAAGCTGCTAGACACCCTATACACTAATAAGTGTATAGGGCCTGGGCCTGGTGCAAGGTGCAAGTACCCCTTGGTACTCACTACAAGCCAGTCCAGCCTCCTACACAAACCATAAAACTCAGCCTTCACTTGGGCAAAATCCTCACATTGAGGAAAGTGGATGTAGATGTCCATGTGTTTCAACATTGCTGAGAGTACATTCTTCAAAACAATACTGAACAAAGGCTGGGATATCCCAGCAGATAGGTCCACTGAGTTTTGGAGGGGCCCTGTGGCCAGGAAGTGCAACACTGCCATAACTTGTGCAATGGTTGGTATGCTGTTTGGATGATGAATGGCAGGCATCAGATCTGGCTCCAACTGATGACAGAGGTCTACGATTGTTTGCGGATTCAGACCATAGATCTGGATGATGTGGTATTCTTCCATGTTCTGAAGGTCTGGCAGTAGATGATAGACAGGAGCTTGTCTGATGCTCCCCTCCCCGGGTACTTATTAATGACAAGAAATGATTTTGCCATCATTCAATGTGTCCTTTGCAACATACATGATGCATGTCAATGACAAATTGTGACAAGGCATGTCATAGGTTGAGGACATTATATACAGTGCACATGACAACTGTTAATCACACAGAAGTAACATGTTACCCCCTTGCTTTGCAACACATGTGTACACATCATCTATCCGGTCATCAACAATTTGTGCATGAAACTTGCCACTCTGACTGAGACTTGATGTCCCAAGCTTTAAAATGACTTTTATCGGTGGGGAAATGGCTCCAAAGCAAATTGCCATATGTGCCTAACAATGTACACAAATGGTGTCAAAGTAGTAGGACCTTCATGACAGGACAAGACAAGCACTTATCACTAGAAAAAACAACATTTGTGGAATAGTGACAGATTTCTTGGAGCCAATTAACAGATTTAAGGCCTCTAAAATGGCAGGTGCCTGACCTATTCCACTGGACATTAGAAACCGCCTGTGACCGCCGGCGGAAGTCGTCATGTCGGTAGGCAGTTGCAACCGTGGTAGACACGCCCATTGGCTAATGTTGTTGCCAGTGGTGGTTGCAGACCAATGGCTGTGTCCGCCGGTGGTGACTCCCGTGTACGTGGTGGATGTGACAGGTCTGTTCAGCAAAATCCCTCACTAGACTCCTGACACTGCTGCCAGCAAGACCTCCACTGCCTGAGTTGCTGTGCATTGCCTCTGGGGGCAATCATGCATGACAAGCAGGTGATAGGGACCCTGCCTTCTCCCCAGAGGAGCTGGAGAGGCTAGTCACAGAGGTCCTACCCCTGTATGAACAGCTTTATGGTGCACCAGAGGAGCAGGAAAGTGCCTCATGTCTACATTTCTTTCTTTGTACTTCACCATATATTCCCTCCTCACAGGCTAGATAGTGCCCACGTTTGCCAGAATTATAAGTCAAGGACATAGAGGTGCAGTCGTTGTGGCATCACTGTGAGAGTCAATGTGCATGTATCTATGTTCAGTGCCAAATGTTGAGTCCTAATACATACATTGTGTGTGTGTTTTGAGTGTACCCTGATCTACTTTATGTTGGATGCACAAAACTAGGTGGGGTGACATCACAGCCATCCCCATACATCTCTTACCACATGGATGTTGTCAATGTGAGACAAATGTATTTGCATGACAGCATGAGCTGTGTACATACGTTGTGTGTGTGAGGTGTGTGTAAAGTTTGTAAAGTGAGTTATGTGTATGTTACCACTGAGCTTTCAAACCACATCTGGCCTTGCTCAACAGTTGTTTTGAAGGCATATCCTGGCTCACTCTACCCTTCAGGTTGCCACATACAGCCCACAGGCCAATTTGCTGTTGGCTACATGATGTACATTCATGCATGGAAGGGATAGGAATGGAGTTTCATGTAGGTTCTGTCTGCTCAGCCTGCAGAGACCAAGACCTGTCAAATGTATCTCCCAGTATGGGTCCAAGTCCAGAATGGTGTTGAGTCACTTTTGCTACGCAACTGTGGCACTGTGCACACTCCCTGTATCCCAGTTGATCCTGTTGTGTGGCTAAATCTAGGCTCTGTGCTAATATGCAGCTTATTGAGTCTCTTTCCCTGATGAGTGTGTAAATGGTTTTAGGGGCTAGTTAATGATCTGTGACCAATCTGCAGTTGGCATCTTTGTCTATGTGTGTCTCTGTCCCCTGACACGTCTCTTACTCAAACACCCCTATTGTGACCTTCACACAGGTCACATTTGTCCTGTGCAGGGTTATTGCATAAGTGATAGTCCCACAGTGGAGATAGTGTGTTGATTCCTGTGAACCCATGATATGTGACTCAGTAGCTTGGTCACATGTCAGAAAATGGACAATGCATGCCTTTGTTTGTTGGATGCCATCTCTGTAGGATGGACACATATGTCCAAAAGCATATTCTATAGCACAGGTACATGACACAGAACCCCACCCCCTGAGGTGGTATGCATTTGTTAGTCCACATGTCCACACATGGGCAGGGTAGACACTTTCTGTACCCACCATGCCAGTCCTTTCATTGTTACCCATGTGTAATGTTTGAGTTTGTACTGTGGCAGTAGACTGTAGGAACTGTATGCAGGGACTCATTCTCACAGAGTTTGAGTGTTTTAATGCATTCATGCCTAAGGAGTCTACTTTTCAGAAGTCACAGAGGTGTGATGTGTCCCATAGTTCCTCAGATCTCAGTCAGATTGCTAGAGCATGTCCCACAAGATGTCAGTTGACCTACCTAGTCAGTGGAGGGCCCGAGCAGGATGTTGGGTTGGTCTGCAGATTGGGAAGTGTTTGCAGTCATGACCCAATACTCAATTTCTAGTATGTCCCAAACGCGGGCAGTTTGGGCCCAACAGAATGTTCTTAGCTTTGTGTACTGACATGTTTGTGACTCAGCCATTTTGGATAGGAGTTGTGGGCATAATTTCTTGTGGTGTATTTTGCATCCATGCAGGTCAATGCCCATCAGAAGAAAGGGATATGGGGAGCCATCGCCAAGAAGGTGTGGACCCTTGGGGTCCACAGCCCGCAGAGCGCCCACAGCCGCAAGAGGTGGGAGAACATGAGACACTGGGCCCGGAAGATCTCAGAGGCCCAGCTACAGATGTCCTCCCAATGTGGGCAGGGTGTCCGTTGGACCATGACCCTCCCTAATGACCCACATTCTGGTGGTGGCCTACCTGGACCTTGATGGGCGTTTGAGGGCAGCACAGCAGCCACAAGGGGGTGAATACACAGCAAATTCTGCCTGTCCCATTGCCAGCTGATTGAGTGAGGTACTGACTGCTCCCCCAGAAATTAGGTATGAGCCATGTGTCACACAGTAGATGGGAGATTTTCTGTGTTGACATGTCATGTGTCTCAAACTGGTGTGCCTTGCCTCTTGAACCTAGGACCTAGTATAAAACTGGTGGGTATCCTCAAACCACTTGCTCTGCATGGACCACAAATGGCTGTGTACAGTGATCATTCATGTACTGTTTGTTGTTGTAGTGGATGTAATATATAACATACAGATCAGTACCCCTAAATGTTGCAGGCCAATGGTAAGAGGGTTATGGATCACTGTCCTCTGCCTTGTGTCTGGGTACAAGAGTATGTAGACTTCTGCCACCCAGAAGCTAGTTATCTTTAGTATATGATGGCTGCGGGTGCCTTACTTCAGTCTCTGATGTGTAGGTGCCCATCATACATGTGACATGTCTTACATGGATAGTTGTTTGCAGAGGTAGCAAAGTAATTTCCCTTTACAAGTGGGGAATGTCCATTGACATGAATTATGTCCCATAACTGTTGCCAACATTTCTTGTGCCTACATGTCAGCATGTGTCCTTTTCTCTTTAGGAAACATTCTTAACCTGCAATGTCATGCATGTTCTACCCATGTTGATGAGATGTTTTCTGAATTCCCTCACATATATGTGCATGGGAAACTGTTTGTGGAATAGTACAGGTACAATGGTGGTGCATTTCATGTTGTGACACAGACAGGAGTGTGTCACCATTGCTAAATGTCTGACAGATACCTTCATGCGTCATAGTATGTCATTTGGCATATAGAACTGCAGTAGCAATGAGGGACATGACAGTTATGCCCAGATTGTGGAACCACTCTGTGTTCATCTATGCCCTTGATGTGGAATCATGTCGAAAAGTGAACTGCACATGTGTAATGTTTGAGGATTGCGCCCTTACTGTTGACATGCTTCATGGAGTGACTTGCAGTGAGGTTGACAGACACCAGGTTTGGCATATCCAAGATGTGGATGGTGATGTTGCTTCTCATTGGAGAACAGGTTGATGTCCTTATATTAGTCACTGAAAGTTCTGTGTCTCTCTAACATGCAAATGACAGATGATTACTACAGAAACACTCAGATAATGTCATTGTAATGGGCGTCAGACATTAGTGGTGACTATGCTGGGGATTATATTGTATTTTGTATTCTGGAGACATCTCTCCCTGACATATTGAACCTGACGTCAATAGTGTTCCCATCAATGGCACATGTGAGACCTATTTGAGTAACGTGGATACTACATCCTTGACTCTACTGGGACAGGTGTCACTTGTTGAAGTGTACATTGTTGAATTTTTTTCAGTATGACATGGGTATTACCATGTCATCTTCTCCAGGATATTCTACTTCTGTAATCAACATAGCAGGATTTCATGACATCATTTATAATTGTTGGTACATTATGTATGTGCCACATAGATGTGTGCATGACCTTGTGTGTGAAATGTGGGAATGGACTTTACAATGAGATACTATTATTTGCCAAAAGTTAAGTTAGGTCTGTTGCATGTTGTACAGCTTTGCGGATGGAGAGGTCTCCTAGTTGTTGTATGGTTATTATGGCTACAAGACTTCAGCCATGCAATTGTAGTTGTCTCTGATCCTGATTTTCCTGTGGGCAACTACAGTAAATCCAGATGGCATGCATGCATATGTTTTGGTAATTGTATGCGCCACTTAGGTGTACGTTTTTGCTGGGGCCTACTTGACGTGATGGTATTGTATGTCAACCAGAGTTGTGATTGAAGTGTTATCATGGACATGTAATGACCCTATTTCTCTTACTTTTTGCAGCATCAGCACAGGCAAGCGAAGTAGACGGAGCCGAGTCAAGTGGGAAAGCATCTGGCCACGGGACCTCGGGTCAAGACACCACCCACACAGAGGGACCCAGAGGCCCAGAGGGCGAAGGGAGTGCCACCGGGAAGATTGGGACATCATCATCATCATCGGATTCCTCCTCCAGTGTCCACTTCCCAGTGGTGGTTGACCCAAGCGGGAATACCCCAGTACCATCCTTGTCCGCAACCCCCATTCTATCACCCCCTCACTGTTGCTCCCCACCCAGTTGGCTATGCCCGCTCAGCCAAGAGGGTGGGCATCTCCTTTGCCGCAGGCACATCTGTCCCAGCCCCTGTTACCCCAGTTGCCCTCAGTGAGGATGCTATTGACCTCCAGAGAAGTATCTCTGTGGGTCAGACAGCCATTGTGAATGCCATCCAAGGAGTGGCAAGTCAGCTCCAACAGACTAATGCATTGCAGGAAGGCATTCATGGTGCCATGTCTGGCATACAGAAATCTTTTCAGGCTCTGGTCTCCACACTGATGACAGCCAGTCACCCCACACCTTCCTCCCCCCCAGCTCCCTCTTCCCAGTCCAAATCCCCCTTCCCTTACACACCCAAAGCACACAAACAGATCCAAAGACATCCACCTCAACAGACAAACAGAGCACACACAAACCCAAGAACCATAAGACATACCGGCACGCACACAAAGAACATCCACCCACAGACAGAGCATTACTCACAACTTCCCCTGACACCCCCACCACCCTCAGTATCACACACACAACATGAAGTATACCTACAGACACCACCACACAGTCACTGATACAGCCATCACACACATCCTACCAGCAGACACCATCCCAGCAGACCCCTAGACATCTACCACAAGCACCACACCAACAGACACCACAACTACAGACACACATACTGTTGTGTAGCCATTTTAGTTATAGCTCCATCCACGTTATTTTAACACACTAGGCCGCTGTGCACTTTAACCTAGATATGTTTTATTCAGCTTCGCATTATTATTATTACAATAACCATTTTGACGGTCTTGTTTTATTTTCATCTATCTAACTGTTTTTGCCTAGGCCAGCCCTCTGTTCTCAAACAAGACATTCTTGATCACTCTGTGCTTCATTCAAGGCTACAGTTCGGTACATTGCCCGTGAACGTGGTAGACGTTTAGTCTCCAACATTCGTAGAAAATACACATCCTTACATATGGACATTTTCTCAGAACATCAGCTGATCAGCTGATCAGTATATAAACTCTTCCTTGTCCCTTACACGTTGAAGGGAGATTCCAGCCAGGGAACCACGAATGTATGCTGATTGATGAATGCTTCGCTACAGATGCTAACGCAGACCACAGGCCTTTGCTCAGGTATGGGGTTGATGTCTTCCCAGGGAAACCTGAAAGGCAGAATTAGAGCTTAACATGATGTGCTCAAATTATACCTAGATAGGAAATAGTCCATTGATCATAGTGACAATATGATAGCGTTGTTTTTGTGTTTTACTCTTCTCATCACAATTTTAATACTGTCATGTTGTGTCGTCCTGGTTATTGCAGCTCACGCTTTGCTATCCAAGATGCAGTTGTTTTATTAAACTCATTATTGACACATATACTGCTTCTGTTTGTAATTTATATATGAGACTAAGTTGTAAATGAGAGAACCGGATGTGACCTGAGTGACCATGACTTCCCTGAGAAGCCTAGTATGTGATCAGGAACGAGAGCTGCCCAAAATAATCGCTGAAACTTATTCTAGCATTGGCTGAAACAGTTTTGGGGCAAGACCACAAAAACCACAATTTCAGGGTAAATCGAGTAAAGATTCTCCCAAGCAAGCACCTGAGGGCAATAAGAAACGCTGGGATAAAAAGCAACAAACACTTAAAAAAGAGGGGAGAATCTCCACGTATGGAGACCCCGCAGAATAGATATAATCTCAGAAATAAAGATAATATAAAAACGCCTGATAGATATCAATATACTGATACACGCCAATCTCGTTCCTTTCAGGGCTCATCGGAAAAACAAAATGAGAGAGGTGGGCGATCATAGCGAAGGACAGAGTACGTGAAACCGAGACAGGAATCACAACGCTCTTTGGAGGTTTCTGTTAAAAAGGAAGAGAAACCCGCCCAACAAAAACCACAATTCAAAAAGAAAAAGGTGGCAGCAGTCGCAGTCCGACATGCCACTCAGGAAGAAGGTCCTCTTGAAGAACAAGAAATGGGCTCTAGCACTGCTAGACAGCGTGGTAGAAATCACAATGGTTCGCCGGAATCTTCAGGAGCATCTGGAGGTGAAAGTAACTGATGACTTTATACAAGTAGAAACTGCGGACATGTGTGTCTCCACACCTGATAGGGTGTATAAAGTAACGCTACAGTTAGAAGGAGACGTTGAACGCATAATAGACACAATCTTTTGGGATCGCGTGGTGAACATAGACAATGTTTTGTTGGCCGAACAAGATTGGCCACCTGAATTTGTCCATACCGGCCCAAATGGAGAAGATGTCATTAAGCCTTCCTTCTCGCTCCTTGTACCAGAGGAACTCGCCGAATCCTATTCCATTGAATGGGCTTCAGCACAAGCACTCGCATTATACAGAAATTACGTAGGATTGGATAAAGAATCCCCTTACCATGTAATTCCAATTAAAAGTGAACCTCAACCGCAGTATCCTATAAAACATGAAGCAAAAGCACCGGTGAGAGAAATACTCATGCAATTAGAGTACCAGGGCGTAATTGAACCCGGTGTCTCGCCAATGAATAATTCATTATTCCCAGTAACTGATCCAGACCATTCATATAGAATAGCCTTAGACTACAGACATTTAAACAGTCATACACACACTTATGCTATCCAAACCTCGCATAGCACAGCACTAATGAACAACACAGTGCGTAAAAAATACAAAACAACAGTGGACATTTCCAATGGTTTTTTCTGCCAGAATATATCGCCTGAGAGTAGAGACTTATCAAGTTTCAGTGCACTAGGCTCCCAGAAAAAAATCTGTTGTTTACCTCAGGGGTATAAGAACAGCCCAGGACTGTTCGCAGCTCGTGTTACTGCAATTTTGCACGAGATTGACCCTGAAGCATTGTCCTATGTAGATGATATTTATCTTACAGATGATGAATTGCTACAACATTTAAGAAGGGTAACCGGCATTGTTGTCGGATTTGCTGAATTTGACTACAAATTCAACTTAAAAAAAACAAAAATCGCCTTCCTCAACGTTCTGTTCCTGGGATATGAGCTGTCAAGTGAAGGAAAGAGCTTAGCGCCACAATTCTTAGAGAAATGCGCACAGTTACAACCACCAAATATGATTAAAAAACTCCAATCTCTATTGGGTTTCCTAAATTTTGGCAGAACTTACATTCCAGATTATGCTACACGCATAAAACCTTTATATGATCTAATACATCCCGATTTTTCAAGTAAATTCTGGACAATTGAACATACGCGCATTCTTCAAGAGTTGCAGACAGACATGCTTGCAGCACAGCACTTACACACGAGGGACAACAAAACACATTTGGTCATCAGAGTAATAGCTGGGGCCATCGGTTTCACCTATGTGACATTCAATGAAAGTGAGACAGTCCTGATTGCATACAAATCACACTTATATTCAGCAGCAGACCAACGCTTTGCTCACACTGAGAAAATTCTTACTGCTGTACAGATGGTTGTCTTTAAAGAAATACCTCTTGCCCAAGGAAAACACATTATTGACGTTTCTCCAATACCAGCCTTAGAGGCTGTTACAAAAGCCAGCGTTCCAAACGCAAAAGCATTACATCCACGTTGGATACAATGGGCTACGTCTCTGACAGCCACTGATGTAGACTACATTTTTGACCCAAAGTTACAAACTCAAGAATGTTTATAATACAAAAGAATACCCAGTTCCAGCAAATACATTGCCCATTGAACAATGTCATAGAGTCATGCACACCAATGGCTCAGCACAACCTGCAGTTGGTACTAAACAGCAATATTCTGCTGCTTGCGCAGTCATAAGTGGCTACATGGAGGGCGATAAATGTTGTCCTCTACATACCTTTACGCAAACCCTAGGGGATTGCACAGCACAGTTGGCAGAACTAAAAGCTCTGCTGATGGCACTGGAACACACGAAACCTGCACAGCCTACACTGATTGTTTGTGATTCATATTATTGTGTCCAGTCCTTTAATGAATAACTGCATTATTGGTGCCAGAATGGGTTCAGAGATCCCAAAGGCAACACCCTCAAACACAGACTTCTGAGGGGGAAAATAGCAGATCTGAAAGAGATGCTACGGAATGTCCACATTGTACATACACTTGGACACCAGCGCGTTGGGATACACGTTGCTGGAAATACATTGGCTGATGAAGCCGCAAAGTCAGCAGTGGCTGTGGCCGCTGTAGCTGCAGTGACTCTTTGAGTTCAAAACTGGACGCAGACATTTGGGCTGCCGTGACAGCTACGGCTGATGGTACGCCCTATCCTAAAGGATTTCCTAACAAGTATCACTATCGAATGGGAGGTATGCTGAACGCTGAGGTTAAAATACCAGACGTAGGTATACAAGACATTCCAAATAGAGGCATAAGATCACAATTGATTAAAGCAGCACATGAAGGGGTGGCATCTGCCCATGCCGGTGTGGCGGCTACAATTTCGATCTTGCAGGCCCGTTATTGGTGGCCAGCTCTCTACAGAGAGACCAAGCAGTATGACCTTTGTTGTGACATCTGTCAACAAATTAAAGTTTCCACTGCCAAGCGCCCACCGCAGACACCCCTCTTAATTTCCAACAAACCGTTACAATGTGTGTACTAAGACCACTGTGGTCCCCTAACACCAGATAGTGCATACAAGTATATTTTAGTTGCTGTTGATTCATGCTCCAGGTTTGTATGGGTGTGGCCACAATGCTCGGCTGACGCTCGGAATGTTATTAAAGATTTGCAAGTCTTTATAGGTACTATGCGGTTGCGGCTTTCCATTCGGACCAGGGCCCTGCTTTCACCTCAAGGGCATTCAGGGACGCCATGGCTTTATTGGGGGTCTAACTCCAGTACTCGTCTCCATTTCATCCCAAGGGAAATAGTGTAGTGGAGCGATTAAACCGTGATTTAAAGCAATCCTTAACAGCTAGATTCTTAGGTACGGGTCGTAGTTGGCTTAACCACCTACATGGAGTCCAGAGAGCACTAAATAATCTGCCTAGAAGGTCCCTGGGGGGGGAGGGTCGTACTTCATATGAGTGCCTATTCAGAACTCAAATGTATGTTGCAGATCTTGATGGCCCTGGCGTGGAAGCAGCAGAAACACCCTTTGACATAAATTAACGTGTCACTGACAGGAATTGCTACAGTTCCGTGATGACAATTCTTCTAACAGTGCCGGTTCTACAGGAATCAAGGATGTGCCTGTAACATCTACCAGCTGTATCCCCAAAGTTGGGGATCTTGTACGTGAGAAAGACGCTGTGAAAAAGGAATTTGGCCCTTCCTATCGAGCACCAGTCCCAGTACAAGGGATACATGGTACCAGAACTGTAATTCTACCACCGTTGGCAGGTGCCAAAGAAAATCGTTTTGTCTCCATTGACAATGTCAAACTACACCATGTGGCCGATCCTACACAGCCGACCAAGGGGAACATCCAGTAACTCCTGAATCCCTCTCACTGCTGGCAAAGAAGTTCCTCTACAAATTGTTTATACCAACACTGACACCTCTCCGTGCTTGGGGAGGGTGGAAGATGATCTTGCATTGGTTCCACTAACATGAAACAATTTAGAAATATTTGACCAAGTCGACTCAACTCCAACACAGACGGATGGTGTCTATCTATAGTGTGCCACCACAGGAAACACCAACTCCACGACTGACAATGGCTCTGCCATTTGCACAAACTGCCTCTGGATATTTTGCTGACTTCAACGATGACTTTTTAGACTCATTCGCCTCTTCGACAGCTGACTTGTAGAGTGCACGTAAGCTAAAAAACTGGCTTAAAGAAAAGTATTTTATCTTTCCATGGAAATATCTATGGCTCGCTTTGACTGTCTTAGCCATTCTACTTTGGATTGGTTTTGTCATCACCTTTTTCTTATTAATACATGGTTACTTCCTTCCTGAAAGATCAACAGTTGAACTGGTGGAGGAGGTTTTAAAGCCACATTTTTCATCACATAAATTCCGAAGAGACTTATCCTTTGTGAACATTTCCGCAGTACCAATTCCTGATGGGATTGTTTGGGACAGATTAATGTTTGATATATATGGTTCCACTGAAGTTATTCAAATACCGTATGTGTTTAAACTATCAATGAATGATATAGTAATACCAGGCATTGTTTCTGATGATTGGGATGTGAAAACAGTTGATTCTATTATGAATGAATTGCAATATTATACTGTCTTTGAAAACGAAGATGTTTACCAATTTAAAGAAAATTATGGTGATATGTTTTGCTATAATTATTATGGGCACCATTTCATATATAGAGCGACCAGCCCCAAAACTGTTTTTAATTACACACAATGGGAACATTGCCCGTCTCCGCCACAGGGGAGTTCCAAAACATACTCTGAAAAGTTTGCTTATTCTTCTGGGCACAATGTGAAATATGATAGCGTTGTTTTTGTGCTTTACTCTTCTTGTCACAATTTTAATACTGTCATTTTGTGTCGTCCTGGTTATTGCAGCTCACGCTTTGCTATCCAAGATGCAGTTGTTTTATTAAACTCATTATTGAAACATATACTGCTTCTGTTTGTCATTTATATATGAGACTAAGGGGGTCATTCTAACTTCGGCGGGCGGCGGAGGCCGCCCGCCGAAGTTCCCCCACCAAAATACCGCTCCGCGGTCGAAAGACCGCTGAGGGTATTTTGGGGTTTGCCCTGGGCTGGCGGGCGGCCGCCAAAAGGCGGCCCGCCAGCCCAGGGCAAATCAACCTTCCCACGAGGACGCCGGCTCCGAATGGAGCCGGCGTAGTGGGAAGGTGCGACGGGTGCAGTGGCACCCGTCGCGTATTTCAGTGTCTGCATAGCAGACACTGAAATACTTTGTGGGGCCCTCTTACGGGGGCCCCGCGGCACCCCCTACCGCCATCCTGTTCCTGGCGGGAGACCCGCCAGGAACAGGATGGCGGGAGGGGGTGTCAGAATCCCCATGGCGGCGGAGCACGCTCCGCCGCCATGGAGGATTCTGCAGGGCAGCGGGAAACCGGCGGGAGACCGCCGGTTTCCCGCATCTGACCGCGGCTGAACCGCCGCGGTCAGAATGCCCTGCGGGGCAGCGCCGGTCTGTCGGCGGTGCTCCCGCCGACCCTGGTCAGAATGACCCCCCAAGGCCCATATTTATACTTTTTTTGCGCCGCTTTTTAACGCAAAAACGGCGCAAAATTACAAAATAGATTTGTATTTTGTAAGTTTGCGCCGCTTTTGCGTAAAAAAATTACGCAAATGCGGCATAAAAAAGTATAAATGTGGGCCTAAGTTGTAAATGAGAGAACTGGATGCGACATGAGTGACCACGACTTCCCTGAGAAGTCTAGTATGTCATGGCTCGGCTGCCCAATCATCACTATCCTTTGATAGAGATGAGGCACTGCTAGTTAGCTGGAGCAAAACCCGGATTAGAGCGACAGGTGTCACCCGCAGTGGGTTAGACTCAGTCTCCCACACCGCGGATGATTCTGCTGCTCAAAATCCAGTAGTCTCATTAGAATAATGAGAGCCTACGTGACAATACATCCACCATACCTGCAGTCACCACCCCGACACCCACCCACCACGGCATCCCCCAGCACCTCTACCCCCCCAAGTCTAGGACACATAAACACCCTCACTCACCCACCCAACAGACACCCACCACACACAGGCATACCTCCCATAAGCGTGCATCCACTACATCCACACCTACACATCAGGCAACCACTCCCTCAGCCTCCAAATTCTGACCCCTTCTGATGACCGCCCCGTCTGTCCCAAAAACTTTTTTTGTTTGTTCTTTGCCCTGTTACCCCAAAACCCCATCCCAGGCCCGAAAGGACCCCCCCCCCCAGAGCTGCCAGGCCGTCCCTTCCACCTCCAAGGCCTCCCCTGAACCCCCTGCAAGTAGCCATACCTCTTCCCTTGAAGAAGTCCACCTCTCCCAAGAAGAAGCCCATCCCTCCCAACCCCACCCCCTTCCCAAATCCGATCCCTCAAACCCTGACCCTCGAAAAATCCCTGCGGTGCCTGCCTGCCCCTTGATGCTTCTTTCTGTGGAGGCTTCATGTGCTATGGTTTGCAGTATGTGAGTTTGTGTGCAGTACTATTGTCCCCCAAGAAAAGGGTATATGTTGTTTGTATAGGTATGTGTGTGTAAATGCAATGGTGGTGTAATGGCATTGTGTACTGTTTGGTATGATAAGTATTTCTTTTTGTGTTTTCCAATGTGGGAATGTGAATGTATGGTGTTAGACTTGCCCCCCTGACATGGCTTATATATACATGTTATGTGTGCCATCTTGAGTTTACAGACATGGAGTGTGTTAAATTGTGCTAGCTGCGTTTGCATTTGCCTGTGCATGTGTCTATTTCAATGTGTGTCCCTTGCAACTGATTTGTGTAGTTGTATGTGCTTTATTGACTTCCCTTCCCCATTGTGCAGATGTGCATGACATTCAGTTTTAGTATTGTTTGGCCCAGAGACCCATGTAAGAACATTTCCTGTACACATGTTGTTTCAAAGTGTTATATGTCCCAGTTCTTGGTCTGTTGGTTTCAATGTGTTTTGTGCATGCCATTGTGCTTCCATTGTGCTGTGATGTGTGTGTCCATTGCAGAGTTGTTTACTGGTGGTGTTGTTTGTATTGCATGCCACATCGATACATATATGTGTTATATGTAAGGACAGTCCCTGGCCTGTGGTGAATGTGAGTGTGTGAACAGTATTTGTATATGTGTAGTAGGTGTGTTGTTGTTGATGTCTGTGACAATGCTGTATAGTCTTCAGTCTGCCTGAGCTGTGTGGTATTTGTGTAGGGTTGCAGTGCAGTGTGAGTGTGCTGGCCAAAGTGTGCATATTGTGACTGTGTATGTGTCTGTGTTGATGTATGTTTGTGAGTGTGTGTTGTTTGAGACGTGTACCTCCTGCCCTTGGAACGCACCCCTATGATATGTTCGCTGGTGCTACAAGCTGTTTTTAAGGTTGGTGATGCAGGTAGGTATTTATACTTGCAGTTGTTGGTGGCCACAGCGACATTGAGTTAGTTGTCTATCGATGAGCAGCAGCATGACGCTAGTGAATGGCTCCATTGCAGCATCAGAAATGTAAGGCTGCCTGCAGGTTAGTATCTCCCTTTATACTGTCTTTTTCCCCCTTCTGATACGTGGTTGTTGGACCACCACGGTCACATTGGCAGTTTGCAACCTCCTAATGAGTCTGGCGGAAACACAGGCTCCGCCGGCCTGGTTATGCTTCCTCATGACATGACGGTCTGTGCTCCCTGTGGTGCAGGGGGACCGCTGGCAGTCTTCTCTTTGTACGACCACCAAATCTGTAATATGGTGGTCACATCCACCAGATCGATGATGTTCAGACCGCCACCGCCAACATGGCAGTCCTGGGACTGCCAAACCTGTAATGAGACCCTTTGTCTTGATCACTGGTCCCTGTCTAGATTGAGCAATTTAGTATCCATATAGCTTCCTGAAGCCCCTGATTCTATACATTCTGAAACAATACTTTCCTGGCCATTTGGCAAAGTCATTGTATTAGGAATTATTATGTGAGCAATCCAAAATTGCATGCTTTTCACCAACAAGTCTGAACTGACTTTTTTCACCCAATGAGGCAGCTCCCTTAATCAATGAATCCGGTTTTCCAACAGCTGCTTAATTCTTAGGAACCCTCATTTGACTTCAACAGTGTTTCACATACTGTCCAGTTCCATTACAATATATGCATACTTTTCTTTATATCTTATTTACTAACCATCACAAGAGCAGTCTCATGAACTTCAGAATTTCTATTCCCCTTTTGTCTAGGATGTTCTGTTTTTCTCTGAATGATGCTCGGCCATCTAAATGTACTAAAAATCTATGAGCTCTTCTCACTTTGTAGGGCAATTAATGACCTATGCTAGTACATCTTCACCTATTAAAACGTGGTAAAACAAAATAGATATCTTTTTCTTCTGATCAACTGATCTCCAATACAAGATGACTAAAGGTTTTTATGTAACTTACTAAGGGGGTCATTACAACATTGGCAGTAAAAGCCGCTTACCGCCGTGCAGAAGACCGCCAATACACCGCCGCGGCCGCGGTATACCGCCACAGCTATTATGACACACATATCGGAATCCGCCGAAATTCAGACACCCACACAACTCCGCCACACCAAAGGTCAGTGATAAACTGGCGATAACAAATCCTCCACCGTCACGCCAACAGAAACACGCCCATGCTATCACGACCCACAAATTCACGCAGCGGTCTTTCAACCGCGGTATTCCATTGGCGGTACACACAGCCGCGCTCAAAATACACACACATCTCCAAAACACCGCCACATTGGACAATTAAAAAAACACACACCTGATACACATACAAACACCACTCCCACACACCCAACACAATATAAAACACACACCCACATCACCCACAAACCCCTACGACAACAATTACAGAGAGAAGACCAGAGAGACTGCACAGCCAAGACAACACCACCATATAAAGGCACACAACACCATCACCCAACCGACACCCACGCACAAAACACCACACACCACTACACATCACCACACACATCAACACTCACACCGCCCCACACATCACACACACCACCCCATGTCACGCCAAAGACACCCCCGCTTCTCCGAGGAGGAGCTCAGGGTCATGGTGGAGGAAATCCTCCGGGTAGAGCCACAGCTATTTGGCTCACAGGTACAGCCCACATCAATAGCCAGGAAGATGGAGCTATGGCGAAGAATAGTCGACAGGGTCAACGCCGTGGGACAGCAACCAAGAAATAGGGAGGACATCAGGAAGAGGTGGAACGACCTACGGGGGAAGGTGCCTTCAACGGTCTCCAGGCACAACATTGCGGTTCAGCGGACTGGCGGCGGACCCCCACCTCCTCCCCCACAACTAACAACATGGGAGGAGCAAGTCTTGACCATCATGCATCCAGAGGGCCTCGCAGGAGTCGGTGGAGGATGGGACACTGGTAAGTCAAATCTTAACTATCTAATCCACCACCCACCTGCATGCTATCACACCCTCCCACCCTCACACCCTCCCCTATCACTCCAACTCCTCACTAATGTACTAATAACACAAACCACATATCCCAACACCAAGCCCTGCATGACACAACTAAGCATGGACACCCAGCACTAAAGCATGCCCACTGCACATACTTATACAACCCCCTAAACCACCATCACACAAGCTCCCACACAGGAATGCTTGCACTGGGGTACACGCTCACCCACCCATTGCACACCATTACACACACCTGCAATAATCATGCTCTTATGCCCCTGCAGGAACCCGAAGGACCGTCACCACACCAGAGGGTCCAGACAACACCACTCCACCCCCAGAAGAGGCCCACAGTGACGATAGCAGCTCTGCCCTACTGGATCCTGATGACCAGCCCGGACCATCGTGGGCCTCGGGACAGTCGGTTCCCCTTACACAGGCACAGCCCAACACCGACCTTCCACCCTCTGGTAACACCAGCACAGCACCCACCCAGCGGGCCCAAACCTCCCTACCCAGGACAGGTCAATCAGCGGTGTGTCCACCACTACAGGGAACCCAGGATAACCCACCACCCCAACAACAACAGGGACCTGGGGGCAGTGGTAGTGGGCACACGGTCCAGGGTACGGAGGCACAGGAACACAGGGGAACTGGGAGGGCTGCTGTGCGACAGGGGGCGGACAGGCCAAGGGAACCCAATCTCCAGGAGGCCCTATCCTCCATCATGGGAGCATACCACCACTCCCAGGAGACGATGGCGACGGGCCTGGACAAGTTGCAGGAGACCCTGCGCCTGCAGGAGGAACAGTATGTGGGGTTCAGGGAGGAGCTCAGGACCATCAGCTCCGCTTTGGGCACCATCGTAGGGGTGCTGAAGTACATACAGCAGACCTTGAGGGACACCGTGGCACTCCAAGGGGCCCCTGACACTAGCCAGGACGATGAACTGCCCACCACCTCCGCCGGCGCTAGTGGACAGGACGACCACACCAGCACCCCACACCCTGCAGACGGACAACCACCACGCAAGCGGTCCCTGAGATCCAGGAACAGGACAGAGCAAGATGGCAAGACCCCGCCAGGAAATGAGACCACCCTGTTTGTCCTCCCACTGTCCCACCTTGTTACCCTGTCCATACTTAAACTGCCCCAGCTCCACTTCCTATGCCCATATGGGCAGTGCACCTGTGAGACTAATAGACTGGACTCTGCCATGGACATTCCTCCACCATCACCCATCCTCATTTTACAACGCCCTCCCATTTCTGACCACTTCAATAAACACCCTTGAAACACAAAACAATCTGGAGTCAGTCTGTGATTTAGTAAATATGTATTATCAATCACAGTGTCATAATGCGTTTCCTATTGTAAGGCTAACATACCTATGTCACACATCACAAGTCCTTGAAGGATGCAAGCAGATGACACGTTGGTAACGACACCTGTGAAACCGTAATGGAAAGGTACAACTCAGTTACCAAATACTGGTAGAAATCGACAGACAGGATATAGGTAGACGTGTGAAAGTTGATGTAATGTTAACCATGAAAATGTTCTCACCTGTGATTCACTGGAAATATTGCTGTATGACTGACTCCCTGTTGTTGTTGTCTTCTTCCTCAGCTTCCCCCTCATCACTGTCCACAGGCTCCACAGGCTCTACAGCTGCTACAACACCGTCATCTGGATCATCCTCCTGCAGAAAAGGCACTTGGCACCGCAAAGCCAAATTATGAAGCATGGAGCAGGCGATGATGATCTGGCACACCTTCTTCGGTAAGTAGAATAGGGATCCACCTGTCATATGGAGGCACCTGAACCTGGCCTTCAGGAGGCCGAAGGTGCGTTCGATCACCCTCCTAGTCCGCCCATGGGCCTCATTGTAGCGTTCCTCTGCCCTGGTCCTGGGATTCCTCACTGGGGTCAATAGCCACGAAAGGCTGGGGTAACCAGAGTCCCCCAATAGCCATACACAGTGCCTCTGGAGTTGACCCATCATATCAGGGATGCTGCTATTCCGCAGGATGTAGGCGTCATGCACTGAGCCAGGGAACATAGCATTTACCTGGGAGATGTACTGGTCTGCCAAACAGACCATCTGTACATTCATAGAATGATAACTCTTCCTGTTCCTGTACACCTGTTCACTCCTGTGGGGGGGGGGACCAGAGCTACATGGGTCACAACAATGGCACCTATGACGTTGGGGATATGTCCAAGGGCATAGAAGTCACCTTTCACTGTAGGCAAATCTGCCACCTCAGGGAAAATGATGTATCTCCTTACGTGTTTCAGCAGGGCAGACAGCACGTTGGAAAACATAGGCTGGGACATCCCTGATGCCATGGCCACTGTTGTCTGAAAAGACCCACTTGCAAGGAAATGGAGCACTGACAGCACCTGCACGTCAGGGGGGATTACAGTCGGATGGCGGATTGGTGACATCCGGTCTGGCTCCAACTGGGTACATAGTTCCTGGATTGTGGCACGGTCAAACCGGTAGGTGACGATGACACATCGCTCTTCCATTGTCAGCAGGTCCACCAGCGGTCGGTACACCGGAGGATTCCGCCATCTTCTCACATGTCCCAGCTGACGGTGCCTACGAAGGACAACAGCGACGAATCAGTCATTATTCCTCCAGGTATGTACCCACAGTTACACACAAGACTACACCACTCACAAAACCCTTCCTGTATGTGTGTTGAGTGTAGGCCTAGCTATGTGTGACGCACAGGTAAATGAAGCCATGTGGGCCCCTGAAATGGCGGCTGCCTGACATCTAAACTGGGACAATTGGATTGTGGGGTAACTGCGCTGGCGTTGCACACCGTCGCGGTAGGCGGTCGTAGACCGCGGCGCAATGCTGCATTGGTCAACATTGGACCCTATGGGTCCCAGGAGCCAATGAACAGGTGCGCCGGCGGTGATGATGCGCACTGCCACGGACGTCACCGCTGCGGACGTCACCGCCATTTTCTATCTGTTCAATCACTAGATACCTGACCTTCGCCAGGAGAGGACCTACACTGCAAGTGCTGCTGTGACCTCGGTCTGGAAGCGACGATGGCTGCTGCGTCTGGGGAAAGGGCCCCTGCCTTCACTGCACAGGAGTTGGAAAAACTGGTAGACGGGGTCCTCCCCCAGTACACGCTACTCTACGGTCCTCCAGACCAACAGGTTAGTACACAGGGAGCACGTTTCTGGGCTAGGCCTGGGTGGAGAGGGCTGGTTGGAAGAGGGAAGGGGCCAGAGTTCATAGAACATTAATGCATGGGAATGAATGGGCCACATGGCCAGAGTAGGGAGGGGGCCACTCACATCGACGGTGCAATTGGTAATGACTGATCCTCTTTCCTTGTGCATGTCATGTAGGTCAGCGCCCACCAGAAGAGGGACATTTGGCGTGCCATCGCCAAGGAGGTCCGGACCCTGGGGGCCCACCAGAGACGGGGCACCCACTGCCGTAAAAGATGAGAGGACATTCGCCGCTGCAGCAAGAAGACGGCGGAGGCTCAGCTGGGGATGGCCTCCCAACGTGGGAGGGGTGCCCGTCGCACCATGACCCCCCTGATGTTCCGGATCCTGGCGGTGGCCTACCCTGAGTTGGATGGGCGCTTGAGGGCATCACAGCAGACACAAGGGGGTGAGTACACTCACATTCTGCTGACTTTGCGCACAATGGAGGTGTCTGGGTGGGGGAGGTGGGCTGTGGGTGTCCCTAGGCCAGGGCGTGTTCGGTAGGCAAGGCCCCTCCGTAATGCAGGCCATGTGGCACTCTACCCAACCTCAGCAGAGTGTCAAGTACAGGTATAGTTGCCCCTGTGGCATCCATGTGTGCAGATGTCCACCATTGCCATGTAGGCCATATCCCAGAGATTGCATGTGCAGAGGGCAGGAGCACGGCGTAATGCAGGGGGCTGCTGTGTCTGTCTTGTCCGCCAACGGTAGCGCTATGCCATGCACTAAAACTCTTTTTATTCTGTCCCCCCCCTTTTTCTGCTCTCCCTGTCCTTTTGTACATCAGCATCATCAGGCAGAGGTGCAGTGGCACCGGAGCACGAGGGAGCTGCATCCCACATGGCCATGGAGGGCCACACCACGGACTCTGAATGCACCAGTGGGACAGAGGGCGAGGGGAGCTTCACGTCGGCCACCGGATCACCAAGCAGCAACACGGACTCGTTCGCCGATGGGGGCTCCCTTGTGGTGGCAGCACTATCTGTGTGCCCCACTTCTACAGGTACAGCCGCCACCTCCCCTACCAGCACCGCCCTCCCAGCAGCCCCTCAGCGTTCGCCCCGTGCCCGCTCACCCAGGAGGGTGGGCATCACCTTCGCCCCAGGCACCTCAGGCCCTGCCCCAGTCACCCCTGCTGCCCTCAGTGAGGAGTCCATTGACCTCCTCAGGTCACTCACTGTTGGGCAGTCTACCATTGTGAATGCCATCCAGGGTGTAGAACGAGAGTTGCAACACGGTAATGCATTCCTGGAGGGCATTCATTCTGGTCAGGCTGTCCTTCAGCGAACCCTGCAATCTCTGGCCTCAGCACTGATGGCAGCCATTGTCCCTGTGTCCAGCCTCCCCTCTCCAACCTCCTCCACCCAGACCCAATCTCCTGTACCCCAGCCCATCCCAAGCACACCTACAGACCAGCATGCACACAAGTCAGCACACACAAGTAGCTCAAGCAAACATAGGCACCACACAACCCAGAGGCACTCACGCAAGCCTCACCCACGTACAGACACAGCAACATCCACTGCCTCCACTGTGTCCCCCTCCTCCTCTTCTCCCTCCTCCCTCCCAGTCTCGTCTACACACACACCTGCATGCACCACATCTACAGGCACCATGAATCGCACAAGGAGACCCAGCACCACAAGCCGCTCACCTGCTCTCACCACCTCCACTGCCATTTACACGTCCCCTGTGTCCTCTCCCAGTGTGTCTGTGACACCCCCTCCCAAAGTACACAAACGCCGGCAACCAGACACCCAACATCCATCCACCTCACGACAGCCTCCAGTACCTGCACCTGCACCCAAAACACCTAAAGTGACACCTCCGACAACCACCTCCTCTTCCTCCACTCCCAGACCCCCTCCCACTACCCATCCCAGTGTACATCAGAAACTGTCCCTCTGTAAAGTTGACCTTTTTGCTCCCACCCCCCTCCTTCAATTCATCAGTCCCGTCGTAGCGCCTCAGCCAAAAAGCCTCCAATACCAGTGGTGCCTGTTCAAGGTTTGTGGAGTGCACCGGCCACCAGGGCAGGCAGGGTGACCCGGAGCCAAGGCACTGGCAGCCCACCCCCTGTAAAGGCTCTAAAATTGGAGAGTGGACGACGGGACCGTGTGAAGACTCCTGGTGGGAAAACAACTCACATGGGTTCCAAGGGGATTGGAGAGTCAGCTGTGACTCCACCAAAGGTGGGGAAGGGCCAGAGGAAGTCTGCCCAGCCTGTTGTGTGTGTCACGGTGGAGAAGGGTGCCATCATTCCCGGCGGTCGAGACACAACCGCCAGCACCGTCGTCACTGGTCAGGAGGCCACCGCCGGAGTCACAGCCCAGGAGGGCCCAAGTATCGTCACTGGTCAGGAGACCACCGCCACCGCCGGAGTCAGTGCCCAGGAGGGCCCAAGTATCATCACTGGTCAGGAGACCACCGTCAGAGTCACAGCCCAGGAGGGCCCAAGTATTGTCACTGGTCAGGAGACCACCGCCACTGCCGGAGTCAGTGCCCAGGAGGGCCCAAGTATCGTCACTGGTCAGGAGACCACCGCCAGAGTCACAGCCCAGGAGGGCCCAAGTATCGTTACTGGTCAGGAGACCACCGCCACCGCCGGAGTAAGTGCCCAGGAGGGCCCCAGTATCGTCACTGGTCAGGAGACCACTGCCAGAGTCACAGCCCAGGAGGGCCCAAGTATCGTCACTGGTCAGGAGACCACCGCCACCGCCGGAGTCAGTGCCCAGGAGGGCCCAAGTATCGTCACTGGTCAGGAGACCACCGCCAGAGTCACAGCCCAGGAGGGCCCAAGTATCGTCACTGGTCAGGAGACCACCGCCACCGCCGGAGTCAGTGCCCAGGAGGGCCCCGGCTGCCACAGCCCAGGTGGGCTATGATGGAATGTCATGCCACACACCAATGCCCAGTGTAGGAAGCGTCATGCCACACACCAATGTCCGTACCAGGCCCGCCATGGCAAAGCACCGCTGAACAGTCCTGAGATCGCCATGGCAAAGCACCGCTGGACAGGGCAAAGACCGCCATGGTGAAGACCGTTGAACAGTCCTGAGACCGCCATGGCAAAGCACCGCTGAACAGTCCAGAGACCACCATGGCAAAGCACCGCTGAACAGGGCAAAGACTGCCATGGTGAAGACCGCTGAACAGGGCAAGCACCGCCATGGTGAAGACCGCTGAACAGGGCAAAGACTGCCATGGTGAAGACCGCTGAACAGTCCTCAGACCGCCATGGCAAAGCACCGCTGAACAGTCCTGAGACCGCCATGGCAAAGCACCGCTGAACAGTCCAGAGACCACCATGGCAAAGCACCGCTGAACAGGGCAAAGACCGCCATGGTGAAGACCGCTGAACAGGGCAAGCACCGCCATGGTGAAGACCGCTGAACAGGGCAAAGACCGGGTAGGAATGAATAGACCGCCACATCAGGCATCCTTATCCCATGTGCAGCTGGGACAGTGACAGGACAGGAACTTTCACAGGGAGACTCATCCAGTCTGGGCACCAGTCCCCCTCCAGAACCGGTGGAGAGATGCATCCACTACCTCAGTCCTGCACAGGATGAGGCACTCTGGGCACCAGTCCCCCCCAGAACCAGTAGAGAATGTTATCGACTTGAGAGACTGTGGCTTTGCACTCCCCAGGATGGCACGGTGGGCACCACACCCACTGTGGAGACTTGAGAGACTGTGGCTTTGCACTCCCCAGGATGGTACGGTGGGCACCCCACCCACTGTAGAGACTTGAGAGACTGTGGCTTTGCACTCCCCAGGATGGCACGGTGGGCACCCCACCCACTGTAGAGACTTGAGAGACTGTGGCTTTGCACTCCCCAGGATGGCACGGTGGGCACCACACCCACTGTAGAGACTTGAGAGACTGTGGCTTTGCACTCCCCAGGATACATCAATGGGCATGGAGCCCCGTAGTGGATCTGGCTTTGCAGTAATCCGGCTGAGGTGCCCCCCCTTCCCTTCCCCCTGAGGTGCCTGTAGTATTTCTATCTGATGCCCCGGCAGTGTTCTCTCCGATTATGGTCAGGTATCTTTTGTGTGCCTCGCCCATGCATTTTTGGACTGTTGGTGCACGGACATTGTTATGTACATATCTGCACTACTTCTCGTAATGTATATATTTCTGACTGATTTTCGTATATATCTGTATATTTTTGTAAGACATGTATATTGCAACATTACAATGTTTGAACGGATTTCGCTTTGTCTTTTCATTCTTCCGGGGGGATTGTGGGTTGTTACTGTGGTTTTTGTGGATGCATTGGTGTGTATGTTGTAATATGCGAGGGTGGAGGTGGGGGTGTTTGGTGGGTGTCCCCCTAACTTTTGCCTCCCCCCTCCCCCATGTCGTAGGTGCAGTACTCACCGTTGTCTTCAGCGCCTACGTAGATGATGGTCGTAGAGGAGCAGAAAGACAAGGGCAGGGAGTATTTGGAGTTCTGGGTCCATGGAGTCCTCGTTCCTCGTGGGATGTGTTCAGGTGAGCGTTTTCCCATAGCAAAAGCTGTCTCCGCCGTGTTTTTATCCACAGTGAATCCGCACCGGAAAAGGTGGCGGATTGGCGGGTTGTGATACTATGGGCGGTATATTGTGTTCCGCCTGTCTGTTGGCGGTGACCGCCGCGCTGCTTGTCTGTACCGCCGTGGCGAGCGGTGTGTTAAAGTGGCTGTCTTTGTTGGCGGTTTCCACCACGGTCGTAATTCCAAAAAATTTCCCGCCGGCCTGTTGGCGGTCTTACCGCCGCTTTAACACCGACCGCCAGGGTTGTAATGACCACCTAAATCTTGATTGCCTTGCCTTAATTTTAACTACTCATTATCTACTAAAAGGACATGCTTTCCTAGCAAACAACTTCTTCATTCAGCTACAGTTATGTAATATTGGACTGTTATCTTCTACTATCTGAATACTCCAAAAGCCATCATTCACACTCTAATAAGATAGGACAAAGGCTACTTTGGTTTGATATATGTAATGGTCATTGGTTTGCATAGTAAATGCAATGGATGCTGATTAAGGAACAATGTAAATTTCATGGGGTCTCCACTAAATTTCTCAGGAGGCACAAAAGGTAAAAGATGAAAGACTAAAGATGACTTTAGGTACGACTGTGGAGTTGACACTGGCAACAAAATTGTAATATCAGACATTATGTACCTGTTGATATAATATAATTACAACTGATATGTAATGGTGAACAACAGTCTGAACTATTATACATTATTTGCTAAGAAAGTTACCTTCCATAGTGGTCAATGGTCTTCTGTAGTGCTGTGTGTATTATTACATGTAATACAGGTTTGGTTGCATGTAACATATGGCGACTTAACATTGCTTTTGCACTCAGTTGCTGTGTGAGGTGCAACTGAAAGGCCTAGAAGCAGTGAACATGCCAACTTGTTTTTATGACAAGTTTTCTTTCAGGAATCACACATTTCTTGCTACTAGATGTTGTTGCACTCCTGTTTCAGCTTTTCTGGTGAAAATGAACACATCATATCTGACTAAACCTAACTGCTAGCACATTAACGGAAAATGTTTTGGTGCAGATCTACTTAAATAACTCTATAGAAAATCTAAGTTGGCCTTCATTAAGTCGCCACAAGCACCAGGTGGGAGACCTGCTTTCCGAAGCAGTATTTGCAAACGACGGATCATGATGTTTCTTCCTTTAAATGACGAGCGCCATTTTGCCCACACATTACTCTCTGCTTCTATTTGTCATCATTCAACATGAGGGATGTGAGATCTGCACACTGTCTGTCCCCACCTCTGCTGGCACTGAATGTGTGAATCTCAATCTTACACCTGATGTGACAGACACCACATTTGCTTCTTTCGTGCTTGGTAAAAGGAGAAGCATACTTCAGTGATTAATATCTTTAGCGACACAGCTGCTGCTACCTATTCTTCTGTTTCCAGTGTCAACCCTGCAGCTCCTGAAAGCACCACTGAGGATAACACTGCGTTCACCAACATCATTAATCACTGAAGTCCCCAACTTACAATGCAGGACTGATGGGTTCTCCGTCTACAAATGACTTTGGAGTAATTGTTGTTTACAGTTTGCTCAATGGAGAAGAGTATTCGCCTTCTGTCACCGTCCATGCCTGTTGAAGCTTATATGTCTCTGTCAATCCTGGTGCTTTAAATGAAGACAGACATTTTGATTTCGTTGTTCATACATCAAAAATGGATCAAAACTTTATCATTGGTACCTACTCTACTTGCGACTTTTTGTTACTTAGAAAGTTACACCCATCTAATTTTCCTTATTGTTATTTGATGTATTGCCTGTATATTGCATGTTCACATCACGGGGCAAACTGACTTAGAAGCAAATGACTAATTTATACAAGGACTGGTAGACAGGTGAAAATAAAACCCGATAAAAAAGTTGCCAGAGATAGGAGAAAGGTTAGCAGGAAAGAAATGTTTTAAGGCTTTCCTAAAAACCAGATGAGAGTCTATTATTTGAGATGAAGTGGAGGGCTGTTCCAGAGTTGCAGACCAAAAGCTGAGAGCGCAGCCCTACCCCAAAGCTCTTAAACTATGCAGCCAGAAAAAGCTTGGAGTTGGAGTACTGACTTTTAACATCACCATTTTTTCTTATTTTGCCATGAAGCATTGTTCTAATTCTTCATGGAACTGCTGTGATGTTGGTGTGGCAGAAAGAGCAGAAGAAGGATGTAAAAAAGATTTCACAGACTAAAGTATTTCTCGCCAAGAGCTGACAGACTGCATATAAGATTAATGAGGAAATCTGGTTTAGCCTTAGCAACTTTGTTTCCTATAGAATCCTACGTTCAGTGTTCAACCAATGTATATATGATTGTCATGTTGGAGAAAAAAACCAGAGCAGGCAGGTACAATGGTATTTACGCTAATAAAATCCAGAAGGCTCAACACGATTGTGACAGCCCAAATTGGTTAGGCAAAGACCTTCATTTCAGATGGGCAAGGGTGGATGATCTGGACATTGGGTGGGATCAAACTAAGGTTAAAATTTGGCCGAACTTGATGCAATACAAGAGTTCATTCAAGCAGCATTCCTTTCAGTACCACCAACCAGGGAGAGATAAGAAGGGATCCAGTCAGGCTTTCAACAGGAAAGGGTGTTCATGCCTGGTTGGGTCATGCAAGTTCAAACGTTTGTTCCTTTTGTAGACATCACTCTCACCCAGAGGTTAAGTGACATATTTACAAGCCCCTTGCACCACTTTAGCGCTCCCATAGCATAATTTTTGTTTACTAAGATGGCTTGTCCGATGCGCCATATTTACAAAGTGGCACAATGCTTGCATTGCACCACTTTATTAGCCCTTGCACCACATTGTGCCTGCGTCAGGCATGATGTATGCAAGAGGGGCGTTCCTGTGCAGGGAGGCCCGAAAAAATGGCGTGATGAAATTTACAATATTTCACAGCACCATTTTTTTCCATCATTTTTAACGCCTGCTCATAGCAGGCGTTTAAATGACACACCCATTATATTCAAAGGGCCTCCTTGTGCTTTGCTGCACTGGTATCAAAATTGTTGATGCCAGTTTAGCAACGCACCACAATAACGTCCAAAATTTTGATGCTAATGTGCTAATGACCGCCATGGTGCTCCGTATTGTGAATATGGTGCAACCATGGTGTTGTTAGGTGCTGGTACGGATACGCAAGAAAAGTGGCGCATCATCTAAGATGTGCAACTTTCTTGTAAATATGTCCCTAAATGCGTTAAAAGAGCAAATTAGAGTAGGACAGATGGGGCAAAACATGCCAGCTAAATAACCTCTTCCTACTTCGGTAAGATTAGACAGGCCCTTACATTGGCTCAATGTGTACCCCAACAAAAAAGCTGCCCAGACTCTGGGGCACATTTGCTTAGAATTCACGCAACTCAGTCCAGCAAAGCAAGTTGCTGTGCTGCATTGCATGACTGGAAGACAGCTCAAAAATGCTATATCTCCTAAGCCATGGCGCTCTTCAGCTCTCCATTTGCACTAGGATACTTGAGGCTGCCTAGCCTTGCTAATGTTTCTGAACAAATTGCAAGCACAAGGCTAGATAGTGACCTATACAGGGCCCACGTCACAGCCATTTTTTTCTTCGCAAAGTTGTCTGGGGCCCAAGGATATGTCAAGTGGTTTTCTGGTCAAAACAACTCTGATGTGGTGGGCAAGATTGGTGGCAAATGAAAAGGATGCAAGAAGATTCATGGATGCGATTAATTTTAGTGCGATGGTATCACACTTACACATGGTGTGCAACCAGGGACAGCTCCTCCATGAGGGCAGAGGAGCATCGCCCCCCGCCAGCAGTGGCAGCTGCAAAACCTTTCCCAAAAAAGTATAATAAACAATGTTTATTTTCGTTTTTGATGAAAAGGGGCGGGCCACGGGGTGACGAGCAAAGAGGGGGATGCTCAGCACTCCCCCTCACAGTGCATGTATGTTTGGCCGGCCGTCTCAGGCCGGCTAAACAGTCATGCGCAGAAGGGTCTCTCCATCTCCGGCCCAGCAAAACACAGTTGCTGGGCTGGAGAGAGCCTGCGCAGCTGGAGAGAGCTCTGAGCAGCGTCAGGATTGGCCGCCGGGCAGGATGGGAGCCTGTGCAGGAGCGAGACGGAAGGGGAGAGGAACGTGCGGCGCCTCGCAGGAGTGCAGGTAAGTTTTTTTTATGTTGTGTCACTCCCACCCCGATCCCTCGGAGACCCGCTAAGCCGTGACTGTGTGCAACACACCTTAAGAGGTATCGTTGTTCTCTGCCACCTTTGTGTGCCCTTTTATGGGGCCTTCTGAGTTAGCAAGTTAGTGGGACTAACTAAACAATATCAAGTTGTGGGGCTGTAGCTACTCAAAGTGCAGATCTGTGATGGGAAGTTCACTATCCATCTTGCATCGATCAAAACTGATCAGTTAGGCAAATGATCAAACATTGAACTGATGACACCTTCTTTTCAGGGATTTGTTCTTACTCGCATATGCAGGCATATCTGGCTTTACGCCCTGACACAATAGTGGTGCCTGTGCTGTTCATCCATTAGAAAAGTGCGTGTTTGTCACGTTACCAGTTCTCAACTATCATTACTGTGGCACTATGGGCAGCTTTCATTTGCCCCTACAACTTCTTGTCACGTGTTTTTTAGAACTGACATGCCTTCCTTAGAAATGGGAGTTGGCGTCACCCAGAAGGCAATTAGGAATAGAGGGGCTTATTTACAAGTCCCTTGTGCCATTGTGACATCATTTTGTTTACACTGCGGCAGCACAAACAGTTCCCCACACAGCGCAGCATTTACAAAGTGGTGTGGTGGGACCATTGCGCCAGTTTGTAAAGCCTTGCGCCACATTATGCCCGCGCCAGGTATAATACATGCAAGGTAGGTGTTCCCCCATAAAAAGGCCCGTAGAAGTGACGCAGTGAAATCTACAAGATTTCAATGCATCATTCTGTGCCATCACAGCATCATTTTTTCAACATCTGCTCAGGGCAGGCTTTAAAGTGACGCTGTGCTGTTGTCAGTGAGGCCCCCTAGCATTGCTGGACTAGTGTCAACATTTTTGACACTAGTCCAGCAATGCTAAGGTTTAGCGCAAAAACTGCGTTAGAATTTCTGACTCAGCTGTGGACACTTTGTGCCATGGTGCAATGTATTTCAAATACATCATCCCCATGGTGTTATTAGGAGGGCACAGGGTGACGCAAGAAAACTGGTGCATTGATCACGATGCACCAGTTTCTTGTAAATGAGGCCATTCGGGCGATGGTGTTTTCATTGTTATATACATTATGTGCGCCAGCAGCTTTTGTAAGAATATAACCCACACTTGTATCTCATACTGCTAGTATCAATTCCTTTTTCTTAGAAGCAATGTCATCCAAGGTAGTATGGGCTTTCAGTCATTCCTTTGTTCAGTGAGAGACATTCAGGTTGCAACAGCTCCGTGGACCAAGAAAGACTCTTCAGATGGTGTGGCGTTTGAGGCTTAGCTCCGTGATTTGGTGGAGGGTGCAAAAGGTTGCGAGGGGCTGCAGTCTCCAGATGTGATCATATAGGTGGCAAAAGAACGTTGCAAAGAACTGAGGGAATCTATTTTGAGTACGTTTGCCTGGCTGGGATGTGAAGGAAATTGGGTTATTAGTCGTGCAGAATGTGATGTCTGTTAAGTAATAGGTCCACAATTTTCCTTTACTAGGAAAAAAGCACCCTATTGTAGACCTGACTCTCTCAGGGTATAGCGAGGTGGTGTGGGTCAGTAACCACCATTCGCCAACATGGAATAATAACACTCAATAAATGATTGTCCAATCAGTGCCTTTTTTCTTTAGAAAAGAAAAAGTTCATTTTTGCCACAGACACTACTAAGTACTACACATTAATTTACAAATATATACATAAATCAGAATTAAAATACCTGGGGTTACATTATGAAATCACATTTCACCTCAAGGGGTCATGACCCTCAAAATCACAATGCCCCCCTCACCTTTACCGGCCAACACGTGAGTTCCCTATATAAATGGAACAACACACCAAATGCTAGAACACCATATTTTGTGTCTAAATGCAATAATTAATAAAACACAATTAATAAAGCATACCAACGTTCATTAGTAATCACTGTCAGCATTATTATTTCAATAAAACATTTTAAAATGAACATAACATGTTTGTGTGATTTTATATAAATTGAGGCCACAAAAAATGCAATCATAAAAACAGGCCCTAGAGGAGCCATTTTCAAGCCACAAAGAATGCAGGCATAGAACCAACCTCTAGAGCCACCACACTCCCACCTGTCATAAAAAACCTCAAGCCTTGGAAATGTTCCAAAAAGCATATGAAAATCCTAGGGTAGCCCGAAAGTTTACCCCCCCCGCGTAAATCGTAAGAGTTGGGAGGGCTGCTGCTCTCCAGCAGCCCCTCCCCAGCACATTTCTAGGGTGGAAGTGGTGCCCCTGCCCGTCTGGGGCATCAGAGAAGCAAGAAACCTATGTAAATGATTAAACCCTACCAAGGTATTATGAGGCGCTCAGCCTGCAACAGTGAATATTTTATGAGCGGCTCTCCTGCTGTCTTGGGGAGAGCTGCTTTTCTTTTTAGCGTCCAGCCTCACAGTCTCCTTTGATGCTTTCTTATTTATTTTTGGAGGTGCCCTGTGCCACCTGGCCACACCACATGGTGGTTTTGTGGGGGGCACCTAAGGAATCCTATCCACAAAATCTCCTGCTGTCACACTGCTGAGCCAGCATTCTCCTTTACCAGCGCAGAAGACAGAAGCTCTTCGCCCCTGCCAACTCCTGCCAGACATGGGCACAGGGAGCACAATAGTTGCAGGAGTATGACTGTGTTCAACCTTCATTTTGTGTTGGCCCCTGGGAAGGTGGGGACTCTGGGGGCAGGAATGAGCCTGGGGAGCCCCATACACGCTCCCTCCCTAAATAGAATAAATAAATAATCTTTGCACTGACCCCAGGGCCCCGGCCCGCTCTAGGGTAATTCTTCCACTGAGTGGCAGAGACCCATGCGCTTGATCCTCCGGTGGTCAAAGGTCACCCATCTTAAAATGGCCGTAACTCAGACCCCACAATGGCCCGATTTGGACGATCCTGGGTGTGTTTTACTCCTGGTGTCAAGCTCTGGTCACCTCGATTAGTGCCAGCAGGACTGTACTACCCAAATGGTGAAACCTTACAGGGAGCGTGTTCCATTGTTTCCCTGTACCAACTTTCCTCCTGGTCATTGTTTCTGGACACAAAAGTCCAGGTCTTTCCATCAACCGGTGCTCAGGGGCCATAAGGGAGCCAACCTCGTTGGCCCTTGGAGAGATCAAGTGGTTCTGGGGTCAGCTGGGACAGAGTCCTTTCTCCTGTTGGGTATTGGTGGTTCCTCCTTCCAGTTGTCCATGGCTGTCGCAGTCCCAGTGTCCAGCAGCAAAAAGCAACAAAAGCACCAACAGCATCATTAGCCCATCCTACCTTTTGTGCAAGATTGTTTAAAAGTGAGTGGTAGGTTATAGAAACCGGGCACCACTGGCTAATCCTGGGGTACCACTTCACCTTTCCACCTCTGTCCCAACCCTCCTGCAAGGCATGCTGGAAAACCTAAAGATGGCATCATCCAGGAGTCACTGGTATCATCTACTCTTAGGGTCTCGGCTCTGTCCCTCGCTGACATCACTGCCAGGGCCTTTCCCGCCAAAACATCAAAGAGGAGCCTCCTCCTGTGCTGATTTCTCCTTTGTTCAATGGGCCTGGGCTGTCCCCAGCCCTGGTACAGTATTGCTGGTAATTAACAGATGCAGATTTTCATCTCAACCCCTTCCTGCTCAGGAGCTGAGAGAAGCACTGTTTATTACTCTTTGTGCAAGGAGGCCTTTGCCCCTGCTGTTGGAGTAAAATGTAATTAACTTGGCCCAGCAGGGTAGCACAAGGCCTGGGCTCTGATCCTGAGCTGAGCCAAAGAAATATGACATTTCTAGATGATCCATGTATTGTCTTTGGACATTATGAACTGGACACACCTTTTCCACTCCAGTTACACATCTCTCAGGAATGTGTAGGCCTAAGGGAAGAGAGACTGCTACTTTAAGCCAGATTTCCCCCCTATGTATATAATAAAGTATCACTACAGATACAACAGTAAATCACACTGACTTTACCTGTAAGTGCCCCTTAATATTATAAGACCTATTCCAGGTCACGATCTAACCCTGCAGAGTTCTCACGTGCAAGGTTACCTGTACTCATTCACTAGGCTGTGCAGAACAGTAATCTCACATGCACAGCCCGCACATGTGAGCACACGTGTGTGTAAGTGTTCACGTGTTATCAGCCAAGTGCCTGTGTGCTGTGCTGCAACTGGCTTATCTTAAAAGGCAGACACTGATGGTAAACACGCGCAGTCCATTTGCCATGTTATTACTTTGGGTGAGACACATGTAGTAATATGGTAAAAAGTCCATAACTGGGTGATTCAAAAAGCCAAAAATATGGGTGTATTCAATGGGCAGAACCCATTTTACAAGGTGGACATTGCCTGGGGCCTTTATAGCATGGTGGTACATGATCCCAAGGAGAGTATGGGGTCCAGACATTAATGTAAGGTCAATCAACAGTTCTGTAAGGCCCCTTAATTTGGAAATGGACAAGTTATGCAGAGGAGCAGGTTATTTGAGACACATTTCCCATAAGTTGCTGAGAGGTGAAAACATGTTTTGTAAAGATAGAGTACATCTATCATACATGGGGGCAGACTTATTTACAGATACAATTTGGGCTTTTGCAGCATTCCTGTTAGTTGGAATGGGGGCACGAGAAGGACCTCCCAGCTCTAGCCACCCATGTGGTAGGATACTTATTTTTAAGGGTAACACACCACTGCAGCATTACCTTCAAGACAGCAATGAGGTGGTCAGACAAGCTTCAATTTGCAAGGACATTTAACATCTAGTTGGGGGGTAGGCTCACAATTTTAGTCTACATTGGGGAGCGTGGGGCTGTAGCTCCCAGTCACAGGCACGAGGTACCTCATTTGATACCTGGTGGTGAGGAACAGAGGGTTACCAGCAGGTGTCCAGTTCCGCAGAGGTCAGAGAACTGCCACTCATGGATACAGGTGATTTCATGTGTGTGGTCCAGGAGGAATTGGATAAGTAATGGGCCTGAGCATTGTGGAGTCATAACCTGCAATAATAAAATTGTATAAAAAATGTAAATAATTTATATGGATTAGGAGGATGCAACGGTTAGGTAGTAGAATGTCATTTTCTATTATCTATGAAAAATACCATATTGTTTGCTCATAGTAATGCCTAGAATTAACAAAGGTAATATGTGTGTTGTTCAGACCTGTCAACTTAAAAATTAATTTCTCTATGTAGGGGGCATGCGTGGGGCTTTATGCTGAAGTGTGTCTGCTACTGTGCTCTGCCCCCATCGACCTTGCTCCTCATCAAATAATACATAAACGCAAAGGTTGCTGGGACTGCAGCCGATGTCCTTGGGTGTTTTCACACCTTGTACTAGACTTTGTTGCTTACAGCCTCCAAAGCAGAGCTCCTTTAGCCTACCTCCATGTGATTTTGGCCCCTCACCGGGTGACCGTGTGAAGAGAGCCAATATAGTGTGAGACACAGTGGTACCGTGTTAGTTGGCAGGTCTGGTTGTTGGTGTCATATTGTGTTAATAAACATGACCTCTGTGTACCTAAAAATTAAAGAGAACAGTTTCTAATTATTAGGGGTGTGCAGGGTATTCTGCTCTGCTGTTGGAGCTAACAGAGTTTTTGGAACTCCGTGCTCCGCTTGTCCAAAAACTCTGTTAGCCCCGCAAGCGCAGACAGTCTGTGCTTCCGCTGTGCAGCCCATAACTAGACTGCAGCGTGCACCGGAGCAGAGGAGGGAGGCGGCCGTGCTGAGGAGGACTCGTTGGAGAGGAGGACCTCCCGAAAAGACCCAGGTAGGTCCCCTTCTCTTTTTTTGTTGTTGTTTGTGCACACTGGTGCACACACAAGGACTGAAACAGCAGCTTTCGCTGCCTAAGGCCCTGTCCTGAATTCAGGCCAGGGCCATAGGCAGCAAAATCTGCGGTTTCATTCCTCTTGTGCACCAGCCTGTCACACAGGACAGGCCAGTGCACAAGAGGCCTGAAATGGCAGTTTTCTCTGCCAAGGCCCACAGCTGAATGCGTCCGATCTCGAAAGTGCTGACTAGGCCCGTCCCTGCTTAGTGCTTTTGAGATCGGATGCATTCAGGACTCGGCGGGTCACGGAACTCCGCCTCCGCGGAATGCCACCATTTTTTTTTAACTCTGCGGAATTCCGCAGAGTCAGACTCCATGAACTCCGCCCAGGACTACTTATCATGCTTTGTCACTGATTCTTTGAGTTGGATGGGGTTGGGATCCATACTGCTCCAGTAGTCTTGTATTCTGTTTATTATAAAATAGCCATTACGCCTGAGAAACTGTGGAACACCCAAAATAGCCTCCATTTGACAAGACAACCTGTGTGGCTGCAAGCTGATGATGTCTTGTGTGCCTTATCTCATCAGTAGCTCCTTTCCCAGTTTTGTGGCCAACAGTATTGAGCACAGTGTTGGAAGTGTTCACTACAGTAGATGGCATAGGAGACTGGTGGGTTTCACATTGTTCCCCCAGCAAAATTTGGATCTACAGTTTAAATGCAATTTGAATCTGACACAAAGAAGTCATAAAAACCTCAAAAGATTAAGGGCCTGATTTAGGTTTTGGAATATAGCGTAATCTCCGTTGGCGTGGCAGAGCCATGTTTCTAAATAACCACCAAGCTGGCGGTAATTTTTAATGCCTTGGCATGAACCACCGTCACTACGATCCCTAGTGATGCATTTTCCTGCTGTACCAAACAGGTTCCTTTTTTTAATTTTCAAAAAGAAAATCCTGAAAAATACAATACTACCCTCTCCATGGGAGTCCACTTCCATGAGAGGGGAGCATTAGCAGTTTTCATTGCTTCTTACCGCCAGGGTTTTCCTGGCAGTGATGGGCAGTGAAAACTGACCTGTCCTTCCACCCATCTAAATTAGGTGGGCATTTTAACAGGCCACGAGGGCCCTTACTCTGCAGGGCCATTGTAGGGGATTAATTACAGTGAAGATGGAGTAGTGTCTGCCGTGATTAATCCTACAGTCTGCCTGCTTTCAAATTCAGTGGGTGGTGCGCATTCTTGGTGATAAGGATTCTCTGTCACTGTTGCAGTGATGAATCCTTACTGCTAAGCGTTATTTGACCTAATTTTACGACTGTCATTATTTTTACAATTGACATTGATCCCGGTACTTTGACCTTTCCTCAGACGAATATTAAATGGCAACCTTCTATCATCATTGAGTTTTATTAAACAATGGAATTTATTAAACATTAAATATTTATTGCACATTAGGGTGATGCAATTCAATTGATTAATGCACACGAGCAGTTAAAGGTGGTGTAATAAAGTCCTGTATTAACCTTGTGTGTTGTAGAAATGCTTACACTACTGTGCTTTTCTAAGATAATTCCTCATACATTAAACCTGTATTATGTCACCATTGATGACCAGTGACTGTGATTGATGACCTGTAGGGGGCTCATCTAGGGCCCTGCTTCACTGTTTAGGGACTTATGTGGTCTGACCCAAAATCATAGAATCACTGCTATGCTGAGAGTTGTGGCAGGCCCCAAGGGTTTCACACACTGCAACAGACCCTCAGTTATTTGCACTAACGTTCCACATAACAGCTTCCAAGCTTTAGATCATCACACACATTCCTGCTGTCTTTGTTTGTGCCCTGGAGAGGTGCCCCACCTACTGATGTCATAGCTATAGCCTCAGTGCCAGGCTCACATCTGCTACCATAGCCTCAGCCTCTGCCATGGAGAGGCATGGGTAATATGAAGGTGTAAAGGTGGGTGATGTAAATGTAGGCTAAGCTACCAGAGCAGAGGTCAATGGAGGCATAGTATGACTATTCAAGGCTTCTGGTGCCTGTGTCACAGTACGGAAGAGTGGGATTTGGTGCAAAGGGTGTAATAGAAGCTGTTGAGCCTAACCTAGGGTGTGTTGTGGTTCAATAGGATTGGTTTGCTTATAGCTGGGTCCAAACAGAGGTGGCATAGTGTGCAAAATAACGATGGACTGGGATGCGGCCTAATTATTACCATTGGTGAGATTAATTCAAGCATTCCATCCATCACTTTTTTGTATACTGTAATAAAAACTGCTGCAGCATCAATCCTATCACCTGTATTTTGTGGCTGTGATCTTGTCAATGGTGTGGCTGCTGTGATGGCCTCACAGTGTCACACGTGATTCTATAGTCACCACCACCACACTGGGAGAAGTGGGGATTATGAGTAGCCTTGAGGAGTGGGTGGGGAAACACAAGTTAAGAAAAGAGGTCATTTGGCAAAGAGCATGATTGCACAAGGTTCTCAGTGGCTCTGTGATGTTCATACGGGCCAGGTGGCACTCTGAGGCTGCTACGTATGTTTCGGAGGTGCACCTATTGTCTGGGGGCGATAGCAATGTCGTCATCCTCACCACCTACATTTGCTTCTCTATGAATGCCTCTAGCAGTAGCACCATGGAGCCCTCTGCCTTAGGACCTCACTGCAATTTGCACTGTAATGCCAGTGAGGCCAGTAAAGATAGTAGGGTTTTTGACCTTCTACCAGGGTCGCAGAAGCGTGTCTACCATGGAAACATGCGCCACTTACAGGAACCGTTTACAGACTCCTTTGCCCCTTCTACATTCCCCTGCCCCCTCGTCCAAGCAGCAAAAAACAAACCTGCCGAGAGCTAATCATTTATTCTGGACACAAGGCTCTCAACATCTCCTTCAACACTTTGTAAGCTTGTAAAGAAACCAGCCCCCTGCAAGTGGCTGTCAGTGTGATTATAGCTAAGTGCTGACTGGCTTCCCTTTGATGCATTAAGCGGTTATCTTAACATTATCGGAAGCACAATAACATTGCTTTAAGTGTCCACTCACTTATCCGGGACACTTTAATCTCTTATCAGCCAGCTTTAAAGTGAAAGGTGAGGGCTAACTTATTTTGCTCCGTTTTAACGTGCAGCCCTTAACGCCTTTCTTCACTGTAGTAAATCACTTAGATAGGAAGGAGAGAGAAAACAAATCACTGCACTTCCTGATACGGCGAACAATGGCAGGCGCTAACCCCCACGGATTTTTCCATGTTGGTTTATGCACGTGCAGTGCCTCTTCGGGTACGTTCTCGAAGCTGCCTTAGCAGGTGTAATTTCTGATGACATGCAATGGAACCATACAACGTAATGCGGCTAGCAACAATCCAAGCAACATTGGCAAAACCAATAGGTGTCATCAATGCAGGAGCTATTGGCTTTGCTAATGCCTTTTGGTCATGTTGTACACCAGCGTGGCTGCTGTTCAGCATGGCTAAAAGTTAGTTACATAGAGGAGAGTCGTGTAGTGTGTTGTAGAGTGCCGTGGCAGAGAGTGTCGTGTTTTGGAGTGGCATTGTGTGAAATCACGTGGAGTGGCATAGAGTACAGCGGACTGGTGTAGAGTGCATTGGCGCAGTGTGCTTCAGAATTAATGGCATAGAGTGCAGTGGCATTGAATTCAGCGGCATACAATGCAATGTCGTAGAATGTGGTGGCGTAGATTAGAGTGGTGCATAGTAGACTGTAGTGATGCAAGTGCAGAAGTGCACAGTGGAGTGGCGCAGAGCAGAGTGGCACAGAGTGGAGTGGCACAGCTTAGAGTGATACAGAGTAGAGTGGCACAGTGTGCAGTGGCGTAGAGTAGAGTGGCGTAAAATACAGTGTTGTACTGTGGTGCAGAGTGGAGTGGCAGAGAGTCGAGTGATGCAGAGGACAGTGGCACAGAGTAGAGCTTAGTGGCGTAGGGTGCAGTGGTCTAGAATTGTGCTGAGAAGAGTATAAGGCTGTAGAGTGCAGTGGCATTGAATGCAGTGGAGTACAGTGGTGTAGAGTGGAGTAGTGCAGAGTATAGTGGTCTAGAGTTCAGTAGCAGAGAGCACAGTGTTGCAAAGTAGAGTATTCTGGTGAAGAGTAGAGTAGAGTGGCGTAGAGAACAGTAGCAGTGAGTTTGGTGGCATAAGTGCAGTTACATAGAGTGAAGTTGTATAGAGTACATTGGCGTACAATGCAGTGGTTAACAGTAGAGTGGCATAGAATGCAGTGGCAAAGAGTGGAGTGACACAGAGTGGAGTAGAATGGGGCAGAGTGCAGAAGGGTAGACTAGATTGTTTCAGAGTAGAGTCAAGTGCCGTAGAGTGGAGTAGTGCAGGGTAGAGAGCAGTTGCAGAGTGGCATGGAGTGTAATGGCATAGATGAAGTGGTGTAGAGTACGGTGGCATAGAGTACAGAGGTGCAGAGTAGACTAGGGTGGCGTAGAATGGATTGGTGTAGATTGCAGGGGTGGCATAGATTTGAATGTTACAGAGTGAAGTGTATTGCCACAGAGTGCAAAGGAGTAGAGTGGACTGTTGCAGCGTGGTGTACAGTGGAGTTGTGCCGAGTAGATTGGTGTGTCCCAGACTGGAGTGGTGTAAAGTGCAGTAGTGTAGAGTAGAGTGGCGAAGAGTACATTGGCATAGATTAGTGGTACAGGGTGGAGTAGAGAAACGTAGTGTGAAGTGGCATAGAGTTCAGTGGCTTAGAGTAGAGTGATGCAGAGTGCAGTGGCGTGGGATGGTGTAAAGTGGAGTGGTGTAAAGTAGAGTGCAGTGGTGTGGAGTGCAGACATACAGTTTTACTAATAAAACTATACAGTGCATAAACAAAAATGTAGGGCAATTGTATTACCTAGTGTAAAGATTTGTAGTGATGGTATTAAAGTATTTGTTTCAAACAAACTTCAGAAATAACAAAAAAAGGTTTATGATACCTTCTGAAACACTTACACAGTTCATTTAAATTGTGTTCTAAAAAAAAACCTCTTTATTACCTCCAGTATCCAGCAAGATTGTCATATAAATTCTCTCATTTTGAAGTCAGAGAAAGAAAAGTAAACAAGCGCCCTTGGAAGACAGCGATCTTGAATGCACTGTAAACGTAACAAGATTTATAGGCCTCCTTACAGAAAGGGAGTTTGTGGGAGAATACACTAAACATAGTTTAGGCATCAGGAGTAACCAACTAAATCTGGAGAGCCCAAAGCAAATAAAGGCAGCAAATAAAAAGCCAGAAAATGTGAGTTGCAAACCACAAAGACAATGGTAATCAACAGGCGGAATGCATTCCTAGGTCAATTTTCTGAAAGTCCCCAAGATGTCTTTAGCAACCCAGAGAGCTGCACTGTCTGGTAGGCTGCCACCTAAAAAGGGCAAACATCAACACTCCAGCAGATGGTGTACACATTTTAATTTAGTAACCCCCTCATTATCCTTGATTCTTGGATTGGCTCAAATAACCAAATACCCTTAAGATTCTCACTGTGAGGATTTGGCTGTGCTATATGACATGGCTGGGTAGCCTTATCTTGCAATGCATTCATAAATACTATCTTGAGGCCAGTCAGCTACATTTACTTGACCTTAAGCCCAATCCTGGGTAGCTTAGCAAAGGAGCAATGTGTAAAGCATTTAACAGCACCAAACAACAAAATAAGAAAGTCACACGACATGAAAGAAACAAGGCACCAATTTATAAAAATAGAGCTTATTGACCAACAAAAAGATTGGAAACTTTTCAAAGTTTGAAACAGTTAGTTTGACAACTCCTGTTTGAGTTGGATGACCAAGTCCGGCAGGACAGAGGTCTGGGAGGCCAGAATTGACACTTTGGGCAGTTGCTTGGCCACCACGGTATTTTTAAAGCAAGATCCAAACTTTACAGGATGACTGTCGTAGACGACAATAGAGTGGTTCTGATGCTGAAGGATGCAGGCTTAAAGATGCTCAAGGATGCTCCTAATGCTGTGCGGTCCACAGAGGTGAAGTCCAGCCGAGTCCTTGATCCACAGGTGAGTGGGGATGACTCTTTCCAAAGAACTTGGGGTCGCATTTCTCTCCAGGTGGACATAAATCTGTCTGTCAGTGCCTCTGTGAGGCCACTGGACTAGCTGGGGCACAGAGTGGCAAATTCATAAACGTTGCTTACCTTTAAAACTGACATTAATTTCGACTTGGCCATCAAGTCGCATGTAATGTCACAATTAATTTGATACCTTATGTGACCCACCTTGGTATCCCAGTCAAAAGTTAGCCAGGTAAGGATGCACCCTGATAACTCTGTATTAGCCAATGGGGCTACCAATTTTACCCACAGCAGAACAACAATTTGGGAATGTTGCTGCTAAGACATATTGTAAAACACATGTCTTCCTTAACAAAATACAGACCCCTGACCTAGGACTCTATAGACCTTCCTTAGGGGAGACTTAAATATAATTTTAGGGGTTAGGTGGCTTTGTCATAGGTTCAAATGGCAAAGTCGTACTGACAGGGAAAACCAGTGTGCAGTGGCAGCCTTGGGGCCATTTTTCTATCTTGTCACACACAGGGTGGCACTAACAGTGCTGCAGTCCTGAGTGAACACTCTGGCCCTCATTACGACTTTGGTGGTCTTTTGCCAAACCTGCAATGGCAGCGGCCTCCAAAAGACCGCCAGTGTTTGTGGTATCTGCCCGCCGTATTAAGAGTCCACAAAGTATTCCGCCCCAAATTGGTCACAAATCCAACACCGCCAGGACACATAAGGGTGGGAAAGATGTGGTTGCACCACCTGCACCACCACGTTGACAACTTACCACCCACCAGATTATGACCCACAAATCAGAACAGGGGTCCTTCCATAGCAGAAAACCATTGGTGGTCCGAACGGTCGCGCTCAGAACACACTCCTTCCATAACACAACACCACATTTGACAGTTTGAATACCCCACACTGAACACACATCCACACACCAGGCACACCTACTCACAGCACTATATAATACACACCCACACAACACACAACCCTTTGTGCAACTAACAAATCACACAGACCCTGAGAAATCACAACTCAAACACATAGCACATATGCACCAGAGGAACTCATACACTTCACACTCATCACACACAGCACCACCAACACCATATACACATCACAACTAAACACAAACCTACCACCATTCAGTGCCAAAACCCCCACCCTACCAAGCTCCTTACACTGCACCCCACACACAACACCCCCAACACAACCACCATGTCACACCAAAAACACCCACACTTCACCGATGAGGCGTTGTGGGTCATGGTCAATGAAATCCTCAGGGTAGAGCCACAACTCTTTGGAGCACAGGTTCAGCTGACCTCCATAGCCAGTAAAATGGAGTTATGGCAGAGAATAGTTGACAGGGTCAACTCAGTGGGCAGCCATCCATGCACAAGAGAGGACATCAGGAAGACATGGAACGATCTACGGGGGAAGATGCGTTCCAATGCGTCCAGGCACCAGCTGGCGGTAATGAAGACTGGAGGTGGCCGCACCTCCACCCCCAGATGTCACATCGTGGGAGGAGTCTTGGACATCCTGCATCCAGAGGGCATGACTGGAATACCTGGAGGACTGGACTCTGGTGAGTTACTACCACTCCCCTGCCAGTAAGTTGTCCTGTACAGCATGTTTCCTCAGCGCCCAATCACTCCCCAAATCACTCCATCCCCCACTACTCCACCTTTTGTGAAAAACTACAGATAATATTCAAGTAAGCACTAACTGTGAACTTTATTTACCAGGATGCAACGGGGTGAACTGTGCTGGGATGTGAGGCAGTGTGCTCCCAACCCCCCTTAATGTAGCTCTCCAGGTGTTTCAAAAAAGAAAACAGTACATCCTTCAACACAAGACTGAACATGGGCTGTGACATCCCTGCTGCCAAGCCCACTGTCATCTGAAAGGAGCATGTGGCAAGAAAGTGTAGCACTGACAGAACTGGAACTGTGGGAGGGATGGCCTAGGGATTACGTATGGCAGGCATGAGATCTGCCTCCAACTTGGTACATAGTTCCATGATGGTCTGACGATTCTGGCAATGTTCACTAGGGGACAATACACTAATGCACATCTCATTCTCCTCAGGACAGGGTGTCTAGGATGGAGAGGAGAAATAGCACAATGTGAAATGCACACCACACATGTTGGCACAACACATCTAACCTGCACACATCTAACAATGTCCACATGGAGCACACTGCTGGCACATACCATATTGGGCATGCTGCAGCGGCATGGACTCTCCCTTGATGCACATTGCTGCCCCTGATCAATAGTATCTGACATACATCACATGTGTCAAGTTCCAAATGTTGTACACTGACCTGTCCTGCACTGAGCCTGTATGTAGTCATGCCATATACCTATACATTGACACCACCAATCAGCTGTGAGTATCTGGACATGCTGGTCATCAGACACCGAGTCACATAGGGCCACTGTGCCATGCATCTCACATGTATGTGCCAAAACGTGATGGAACCACTTAGGCCTAGCCCGCTATCTGCTGTATAAGGTGCATGATGCCGTGATATATGCCTAAAATGACAGCCGTCTGACCTGCAGCACATGACAGGTGGTAGTGATCTAATTCCACCAGCGTATGTCGTCATGGCGCTAGGTAGTCTTAACCGTTGTGCAACGTCTCATTGGCTAACATTGCTGCCTATGGGAGACTGGAGCTAATGGCGATCACCCCTGTAGGTGACAGTTCTGTACGCAGCAGCCGTGACCACTATTTTCTGCAGCCTAGCCCACTTGACTCCTGACACTATAGCAAGCAAGACCTCCACGAGCTGAACTGCTGTGTACTGTCTCATGGAGCCATCATGCCACGTACTGCAGGTGATAGGGCCCCCGCCTTCACCCCGGAAGAACTAGAGAGGCTGGTGGATCAATTCCTACCCCTGTATGGGCAGCTTTATGGGCACCAGAGGAGCAGGTGAGCCCAATGCTATAGTCGTGTATGATAGGGGTGTGTGTGATGCTGAATGGAGTACGAGTGCTGGTTCCGGGACTACATGCATGCAGGGGGCATGGAGTTTATGTGTGTGAGCAGTGAGGATGGGTATGTGTGGACATTTGTTGGGACTGATGTTTATAGTCCACTGCTGTTGGTATGGTCCCAGTCTACATAAGTTTCTCCTTCTGTCTGTGTCACCTATGCAGGTCCACGCCCATCAAAAGAAGGGGATTTGGCTTGCCATCACCAAGCAAGTGCGGACCCTGGGGTTCCATTGCCAGCAGAGCAACCACTGTCACAAACGGTGGGAGGACCTCAATAAAGGAGGGGTGCCCATCACACCCTGACATCCCTAATGGCCTACATTTTGGTGGTGGCCTACCCTGAGGTGGATGGGCATTTGAGGGCAGACCAGCAGCCGCACGATTGGGTGCCTAAGTGCTGCCAAAGTGGCACTGCAGTTAATGCTAAATGTGCATTAACATTTGAAAATGGGCAATAGGCACCCTTGCTGAGTATCTTTTGTAGTTGTGTCCCCATGTTCTACTGTCAGTGGATTTTCATCTTCTTGTTCCATACCTCTCAAAGCCTGTAATGTGTAGATACACAAATGACATGGGCACTTGTGTGATTCCATCCTGGCCCTACGAAGGATGCGAGTGTCCCTAGTACCCTAAGCGTTGTGTATGACCAGATCCAGCCATCTGCATCAGTCGCTCTGAGGTGTCAGTCCACTCCCATCTGTGTAGCCGAACTGTATATGCAACTGTATGACTCTTCCTCCATCCCTGGGACTATGTAGATCATGCACTGTAACTGGTATAGATAGATTGTGGGGCTGGCATTACAATACCACCACTGCACTGCCCTTCATGGGACAGGAATACTGACCTGAGAGCTGACTAGGCATATATATAGGTGATGTGCTGATTAAAGGGTATGTGTAGGTGGGCAACCTGGGACACTAATACATGTAGATTTGATGAGGTTTGACTGCACAATTCAAACATTCTTGGAGGGTATACTTGTGGGGATGTATCCTTCCAAAATATGGGTTGGTACTGGTGGTGGTAAGTGCTCTGGATGATCCCTGATGAGTCACCATGGTGTGTGTATGGCATGTATGCTAAAGCTCTAGCTTGTCCTCTGCTGCATTGCTGACTGACTGTCTACATCATGTCGACATGGATGGTTGGGGGCACTTCTGTTGGCCTGTGCCTCTTACAGCTTGGCTTGGCTAATAGGTTGTGGCAGATTGGGAGGGGTTTGGGTATTGCATGACACATCTGATGTGAAGTGTCTAGGTGACTGACTGTTATTGGCCAAATCTGAGTTGTCCTCCATGATGGCCTCACTATACTGAGTGGGCAGCCATGTGTAAGGACAGGTAAGTATTGTGTTCTCAGTGTTTGAAGTTGTATTCACTGTGATGGACATTTGACAGTGGACATGGACTATTCAGGTGTTGTCCCAGTAGGTGACTGCAGTGTTTTGTTGTGTCACCTGCACATCCAATGAGTGATAGGGGTATGGTGAGGTAAGATGTGTTATCAGGCATGGTATTGGTAGTGCATCCAGGGCATGCTGTGCCCGCTTCAGCGGGCATAGGTTGGCATCATGGGGATGAGTCTAGTAGTGCTGTCCTACTTAGGTATTGCTGTAGGAGTGAGGGTTGCCAGGCAAGTGTGGGCAGTTGTGCCATGTCATGAGATGATGTAGGTAATGTTTCCTTGCAAATGTGATTGCCTAGTCATGATATTTATAGTGACAGATGTACATGATTAGCTGTGTCAATTGAAGGTGTATGTTAACCATTTTGCCCCATCTCTCTCTCTCCTTCCCTCCCCACCCCAGGACCATCTTTGTCCGCCACCCCCTTACTAGCACGGCCCTCCCAGTTGCTCCTCTCCCATTGCCCATCCCACTCACCCAGGAGGGTGGGTGTCTCCTTTGCCGCAGGCACCTCTGCCCCAGTCAGCCCTCAGTGAGGAGGAGGCTATTGACCTCCTGAGGTCCATCTCTGTGGGTCAGTCAACCATCGTGAATGTCATCCAGGGACTGGCAGCTCAAGTGCAACAGATCAAGCATTCCTGGAAGGCATTCACTGTGGCATGGCTGCTCTCCAAAGATCCCTTCAGGCTCTGTTCTCCTTACAAACGGCAGCCTGTGTCCCTCTGTCAACTGTCCCCCCTCCACCTACTTCTTCCCAATCCCGAACCCTTCTCCCCATGCCCATCCAGAGCTCACATTCACACAGGCATGCATCCACCTCAACAGACATGGTTGCCACTGACAAACACAAGCACCACAAGACTCACCACTGGCATGCACACAGACAATACACACCTACAAACACACCAACATCCACTCCCTGCACAGACTCCCTCACCACCCCCTCCCTCACAGACACTACACCTGACATTCCAGCAGGCAGCACATCATCATTTGCAGATCCAGCCACCAGTCCCATCTTACCCACAGTCACCACAATATCACACCCTCAGACCTCCACCCCGGTCACCACATTCGCACTCACCACAACCACCGACACCCCCACATGCAGCACATGTACCATACCTGCAGACACCACCCCAACAGACAGTCACCCATCCAGCATGGCATCTCCCAGCACCTCCTCCCCACCCCCTCCCAAGACACCTAAACACCTGCACTCACCCACCCAACAGTCACCCAGCACACACAGGCTTTCCACGCACGCACCTGCACCCAAGACAATCACAAAGATACAACTTACGACCCTTCCCTCTCCCTCCACTTCCAAACCCTTTTCCCATGACTGCCCAGGTGTGCCTAAGAAATGTTTCCTGTATCAGTTTTCCCTGTTCCCTGGCCCCCTCCCACCTGGTGAGACCCCAGAGCCCTCTCTGTCCCTCCCCACGTCCAGCCCTTCTACCTCAAAGTCCTCCCCTGTCACGTCTGCTATTGCCCCTCCCCCTGCAAAAAAGTCAACACCCACCAAGGCCAAGGCCCCACCACAAGGCCAGACCTAAGGACCCCCGCCCAAACCCAAGGAGCCCCCTCCCAAGCCCAAGCCCAAACCCAAACCCAAGGACCACCCCTCTTAACCCCCCCCTTACACACACCTGCCTCGCCACTAAGGTGCCTGCCTCAAGTTGGGGCACAGTGATGTGCCTAATGTGCCTTTGGCACATCAGACATTGCACTTGCCTATGGACCAATATGTACATAATTCATTTTTTTTTTTATTATGGTCATTTAATACATCTGGACCAACTAGATGTTGGCATTCATCGAACACTACTTGTTCTACCGTTCTTCCTCCATGTCAGATTTGTGTTTGTGATCCTTAGTTTATGTTTGTGACATGTGTGTGTGTTGACTGTGCGTGCCGTTGTGCATGGCCTGCATGTGTGTGTGTGAGGCCCTGACATCAGTCCCACTGTGATAGGTGTGTAGTGTGTGTGTGATATGATTGTGTAGCCACATGCATGTGTGTAGCGTAGCTATATTGTGTGTTGTTCGTGGTGCGATGTGTTATGTTGGCGTTGTGTGCCATTGTGTGGTTGTTGTGTGTGCGTTCGTATGTGTGGTGTTGTCTATTTACTATGGGGGTCATTCTGACTCCCGCCGGCGGCGGTAACCGCATGCCTGGCGGGAGCCGCCGAATGACCGCACCGCGGTCAAATGACCGCAGCGGTCATTCTGAGTTTCCCGCTGGGCTGGCGGGCGACCGCCAGAAGGCCGCCCGCCCGCCCAGCGGGAAACCCCCTTCCTCGAGGATGCCGGCTCCGAATGGAGCCGGCGGAGTGGAAAGGGTGCGACGGGTGCAGTTGCACCCGTCGCGATTTTCAGTGTCTGCTATGCAGACACTGAAAATCTTTGTGGGGCCCTGTTAGGGGGCCCCTGCAGTGCCCATGCCATTGGCCCAGGGGCCCCACGACACCCGTTCCCGCCAGCAAGGTTCTGGCGGTCAAAACCGCCAGAACCAGGCTGGCGGGAAGGGGGTCGGAATCCCCATGGCGGCGCTGCCTGCAGCGCCGCCATGGAGGATTCCTCAGGCCAGGGGAAAACCGGCGGGAAACCGGCGGTTTCCCTTTTCTGACCGCGGCTTTACCGCCGTGGTTAGAATTGGCCTGGATGCACCGCCAGCCTGTTGGCGGTGCATCCGCGTGCCCCGGCCCTGGCGGTCTATGACCGCCAGGGTCGGAATGACCCCCTATGTGTTGTGTGTGGTGTGAGTGTGGTGTGATAACACATTCATTATATGGTGTGGCTTGGTGTTGATTGGTTGTGTGGTGTTATGTGTTGTTGTGTGTATGTGTTGTGATGTGGATGTGTACAGTGAGAGTGGTTGGCAAAGTGTCTGTGTATTTGTGGTTGTGATGTGGTTGTGCGAGTCCGTGGTGTTGTGTATGAATGTGTTTGACAGTGGCGGTTCCGGTCAGCTCTGTGTTCCTGAAGGTGAGTGTTTCCTTTTATAGATTTGTTTACGCCAGGTTTTTGTTGGTGGTGCAACTGCGGAAGAAACCCTGGCAGTGTGCAGCCTCGTAATATGTCCGGTGGGAACATGCTCCCGGCCTGTCTGAAGGTGCCTACCGCCATCCACAGTGGTCAGACTGCACTGGCAGTACAGGCGGCGTATTGGCTGTATTCAGTTGGGAAAACCGCCATGATCATAATATGGCAGTCTTCCCTGCCAGGCCTTTGGCGGTGCAACCGCCGCCGCCAACATGGCGGTCCCGAGACCGCCAAACTCGTAATGACCACCTCTGTCCACATATCTGGGTACCATATACTCAGGACTTATAAGTTAGTCAGGTCTTGCCAATTGGGTGTATTCAATTCGACAAGCAATTTGTATAGGGTTAAAACGCTGTCACTGAGGTTTGGCTAGCAGGCCTAAGTGCACTCTCGGAGTCAAAAACAGAAGCTAATATTCCAAATTGGGCAAAAAGTGGGGGGGAACCTGCAAAAAAGCCTGATTCTTTACACTCACATTTCAGATATCAGTGCATAAGGAATAACAGGACTATATCAGGCAGAAGCCTAGGCCCTGACAAGGGGGGTCCAATGGAGACAGTTTGCCTTAGGCCCCGCTTTTTGGTGAGCCCTACCTGCCACTGCTAAGTGGCAGTATTGTTGTGAAGAGGCAGGTAATGCAGACCGTCACCAGGGCCCGGATTTACTAACCTCTCACGCCATGCAGCACAATGCAGCAAGTCAATTTGCTACCTTGAGGTGCGTGAAAGGGAGAGAGCAGAAGGGCACCATATGTACTAAGATATGGTGCCCTTCTGCTCTCACACTGTGTTGGTGCACCTCAGCCAGCCTAGTCCAAATGGAGGCACTCTTCTGCCATGGTGCAAGGGTGCCTGAGTTATGGCCAGGGTTGTTTTTCTGCAGGAAGGGACACCTTCCTGCACAAAAACAGTTGGTACAGGCATATTGCGCTTTCTATGTGTGCTGGAAAAAGAAATAACAAGGAGAAATGGATATATTTCTCATCCTTATGCCTCTTTTGGTTAAGTGTACCATTTTGGTGCAACCCCAGGTATACACAGTTTAGTAAATTTGGGTTTGCATCAAAATACATAGGTGGTGCATGTTGCATGGTGTTCCACCAGTATGATGCCTACCTGACACAGTGTAACACAATGAAGTGTAATGTGCTGCACTACATTGCTTTTTTCTTACAAACCCATGCAAGGCACCACAAATCAGCCCTTGGGTGGCTTAGTAAATCACGGTTTGCATTTTGCACTCTGGCTACACCAAAAAAGTAGCACAACCACAAGGTAAAATGTTAGTAAATTTGGGCCTAGATGTCACTGCATTCTGACACTGCATCAAAGTGTTCCCAAGGAAATCATGTTCCTTTTGCCAGAGGTTCCCATGCAACAAGGAAGGGTCGTGCAAGGTCCCAAAATTACATTAGGGATCTGGACCCCTCATAAGCTTCTGTTAGGAGCGTTCTCCCTGAAATACAAGAGTGTTATTCTATTAGTAGTTAATACATAAAGTGCCACTGTCTGGCCACTTCTATTTCTTTTTGTGAGAACTTGTGCAGGTGCATTCTGGACAAATTGCAGTGGTCAATATAAGGTTTTATCTTTGCATTCAAGATAGATGGAGTTTGTGCAGTTCAAATGCAATTAAATGCCATCACTGATAGCTGCAGTGATCGCTGCTACAGACGACATCAGAACCCTCCTCAACCATAGTAAAAAGGTGGTCCTGATCCTCCTCGAACTCTGCCACGTTCGACATTGTCTCCCACCACACCCTCATTGACAGGCTCCACAACATTGCCATACGACAGAGCGCCCTGAAATGGATTGCCTCTTTCCTGTCAGGATGCACTCAGAGGATCCGACAGCCTCCCTTCACCTCCACACCCAAAAACATCATCTGTGGGGTACCCCAAGGATCATCCGTCAGCCCCACCTGTTCAACATCTACATGATCCCCCTAGCAGATGTCGTCAGATCCCACGGACTCAACATTATCTCCTATGCTGATGTCACCCAACTAATCCTCTCTCTCACTGAAGAACCCGCTATCGCCGAAACCAACTTCTGCAACGCCATGAACAATGTGGTGAAACGGACGAGACACAGCTACCTCAAACTCAACTCTGACAAAACAGGAGCACTGATCTTGGGTAGAAACACCTCCATATAGGACCACAGCTGGTGGCCGGCAGAACTCGGACGAACACCCACACCAACAGACCACACAGGCAACCTCTGCATCATCCTCAACAGCCAACTCACAATGAAAAGACAAGTCAACGCAGTCGCTGCCTCCTCCTTCCACACCCTCCCCATTCTCCTCTGAATCTTCAGATGGAACCCCGTCAACACCAGAAAGACTAGCACGCAAGCCCTCGCCACCAGCTGTCTTGACTACAGCAACATTCTCTAAGCTTGACTCTCCACCCACCTACCCAAAAGACTCCAGACCAGACAGGACACCAGAGCCAGACTCATCCTGGACCTCCCCAATTGAGCACACATCATTCCTCCCCTCAGAAACCTCCACTGGCTCTCCGTCCAGAAGAGATACCAGTTCAAAGTCCTCACGCATGCAGACACAGTTCTCAGCAACCAAGGGCCATCATACATCAACCATTGACTAAACTTCCCCCTGCCAACAAAAAATCCACCCTCTGCCTCCCTTGCCCTTGCACCCACCTCTCGCCGTAACCACAACGGTGGCTGCTCCTTCTCCTTCATTGTGGCCAAGACCTAGAACAACCTGCTCTTCCACCTCCGAACTGCACCTTCCCTGGCAGGCTTCAGGAATAGACTCAAGTCCTGGCTCTTTGACGGAGACACAGCATCCTCAGTGCTCAGATACCCTTAGGGGTGACAGCGCTGTGCTATGCAAATATGGTTTGATTGATTGATTGATTTAACCACTGGAATATGCAGAGAGGGACTAATGATATGGACAATCTTTTTATACAGTTTTAGGGCCCTTCCTTTACTTGCTGATGGATATTGTCTGTAATCCTGGTGCTGATCCTGAAATATTGGATTCCTGCAAGCAAATACTCCATAGAAACAGAAAGTCCCAGACACTGCCAAGTCTTCATGCTGGACATGATGGCAATCCTGAATGAGGGCAATACCTTCAGCAACCAAGAAGGCAGAGGTCTTCGATCTGTAGGGTGGGTCCCCTTGGGAGGCTTAAGAACATGTACAATTGCAAAAAAAAAGAAAAAAACAACAAGGCCTTCTCCATCTATGCACTGTAGATCTGGAAAATATCCCTGTATTCACCAGGGCTGCCCCGACCCTGGTTCAATTTATTTAGGAAATAGTTCACGACGCACTTCTTTAAAGAATGCTACCTCATGATCCAAGTACAGTCTTCCTCTGCTCCTGGAACCCAGCTACCTCTCCAATCACTTATTGACTGTGTCTTTGCTTTGACACTGTACATCACTGTGCCTTTTGGGTAGGTTCTCAGTATTTATATCCCACATCACCTTCATACCTACAAATATAGATGTATTGGGGGGGTAGGGCCCTCAGCAATGCCAGTGCTTGAAAAGAATGCCTGGGAGTGAAAACATGTTTATTTGTAACATTTCCAGCTTTTGTTTACCCCAGGTGTTTTGTTAAAGGGCAGTGGGGATAGAGGTTGGAGCAGGAGTCAGATGGGCCAAAGAACCAGACTTGCTTCGACAGTGGGTCAGTATCTGCACTCCTGAGCAATGGCCCACAAGGAAATGGCAATGTGCAGGGGCTCAACTGTACATAAAAAAGGAAGGCCAGCCTTTTGTGGACGATGGAGCAATGGCCTAAGGGAGGGGTAAGATGCTGAGACTCAACTGGTTTTATGTGAGGAAGGGGGACCAGATGTTGGGGCCTCAGAGTCATGGCCCATCAAGTTACATGCAGCCATCTTCCTTGATGACAACACCATCTTTAAGCAGAAAGGGAAGCTTTTACTGTCAAATTCCTTCCTCTGTGCTCTAATCTCTGACCCAATATTCAACTGGCATGTGTCCTCACTTGCTGGTGCCTGTTGTAACATAGGTCCTGATTTAGAGTTTGGCAGAGGGGTTACTCCGTCACAACAGTAACGGATATCCCATCCGCTGACATATAAATCCCATTATATCATCTGGGATATTCGGCAGATGGGATATCTGTCACTCTTGTGACGGAGTAACCCCTCCGGCAAAGTAAATCAGGCCTATAGTCTTGTTCTAAAAATACCACCCTAGTTTCTTAGAGTTGAAATCCACAGACAGATTTTGGCCTTGAAATCTCCTCTACCCAACATAGTGCTCTGACTGGCAGGGTCTTGTATCAATGGTAAATACATGCCAGCCTGTGTGTAATAATCAGTACTGCCATTAGGTTATACTTCAATATTGCTTATCTCTAAAAAAACACCGGCTCTCTTAGTGCTGATAGTGATGTTGCTTCAAAACACTTGTTCGCCCTTACATAATATGATGGCTGAAGATCACCACCGAATAACAGCAGTACAGATTACCTTCAGTTGATGGCCTATTAGAATATAAAACAGCCATGGTTGCTTTGGTGACATGAGTAATTTACAGTCACACTTCTACAAAGTAGAATGTAGGCGTTGATGTGCTATTCATAAGAGTATTTATATCCATAAACTTATGCTTACTGATAAAAAAAAATCGTTTACCCCTTCCAGAGAAAAAGAAAATGCATATACTACTGTGGATTTCCCAACCACAACTGTGGCAAAATCCATTGGTAGTATATTCCACTCAAGGGGCAGAAAGTGGGCGTTCCAAAATGTGGTTTGCCCTGGAAGTTTGGGGATGCCCACAAACATGCACAAACTCCTCTTCTACAACTTTCCACCCTAGAAATGTTGACAGATTTACTCCAGTGAAGGGCTTAAGACGCTCCATTCCAGGAAGCAAAGGCGAACAGAAGAGCTTTCTCCACAGAGAGAAATGTTTTCTCCATGGAGATAACAAAAAGGAAAAAGTTTGGATTCGGTGTGACGAACATAAAGTCAGTGTAGTGAAATCACGTGGAATTACCCAAGAATCTGTGAGATTACGCCGAAGAATAATTCTATGTTTAGCACTTTTTTGTAGAGCAAAAATGGCTCTTCGCATCCAAAATGGTTGCGAGAATGCGTTTTGCATTTAGAAATAGTGCTAAATGTAGAAGAACATGATTAGCCAATGTGAACTGCACTGGCTAAATGTGCTCTTGAGATTGGATTTTCCACCAATTTACTCTCAGCATTTAGCGCTCTTTTCTTAGTACAAAATACCCCCTCAGTTACAAAATGAACCAGCAGAATGCATTTTGTGCTTAGAAATAGCACAAAATGTGCTCTTGGGGTAGGATTTCCCCCAACTTATTCTCAGCACTAAGGGCCAGATGTAGGTACCAAAAAATTAGCGACTCGCAATTTGCGAGCATGTGCGACTCGCAAATTGCGTGTCGCTAATAGGAATGCAGGTACAATGTCCGTGTACAAATTGCGACTCGCACCCGGAGTCGCAACTCAGATAGCGAGTCCGCTGTCTGCGAGGTCGCTGTTTGCGACCGCGCAAAAAACGGACTCGCAATTTGCGAGTGGGTGTCGCAAATTGCGAGTACCATGTAAATTGATTGCAGGTTCTGCAGAACACTCCAGAAACCACTCCAAAACACTCTGGAAACACCTCCTGGCACATGATGATGACATCACAGCCAGGAAGTTTACTAATACACCTGGGAGGAGGGAGGACCACACCCATTTTAAACTGCTGAACAGCCAACAGGAGGAACAGCAGCTACAATGGCAGAAACACTCAGAAAGAGAAAACTGAAATTTTCTGAGAAGGAGCTGGAGGTGCTGACAGAAGAATGCTGTCAGCACTATGATGAACTTTTTGGAAAGGCAGCCCTCAATGTGCCAGACTCAACAAAAAAACAACTCTGGCTGGAAATTCAGGAGAAGGTGAACTCCCTGGGGGTCAGCCACAGGAGTGTGGATGAGATCAAAAAGAGGTGGTATGACCTCCGCTCCCGGACCAAGGAGAGGGTGGCAGAAAGGCTCCGGGAGATGAGAGGCACAGGAGGGGGACCATCATCCGTACCACCACCCACACCCCTGGAGGAAAGGGTGGAGGAGACCCTGGAGCAGGAGGCAGTTACAGGATTTGGAGATCTGGACACCTCTGAGCCCACTACATCAACCGGTGAGTACCATATGATATGCCTGTACCCCCATCAATGCCATACCCCCACCCACCATGTACACATGGGCATGCACAACCAAGATAACTCCATTTCAGGGTAGCAAACACCAGAATGATGCATTATGGGCAATGTAGTCAAGTAGGCAGTCAATAGGCAAATGTTTATTAGGAAGTGTGCAACAGATAGTAGACACTGACAGTCTGTTCCCCATGTCCCACAGGTCTCCCACAAGACACCACCACAAGCCACAGCAGCCAGGTGCCAACAGTCAGCCAGCCCCATGAGGAAAGCACAGGAGCGCCACCACTCCCACCTGCACCACCAACACCATCCCCTTGATGTCTACACCTGCTGCAACAGTGGTTCCGGAGGCTGCGGCAGCAACAGCCAGGAGTGCCACGGTACAGCTCACAGGGCATCCACTGCTGCGCAGGCGACGCAGGTTGAGGAGAGCAGGGTTGCAGGCTGAGTCCGGGCTTCCATCCAGCACCATGACCGAGGCACAACTGCTCCATGGTCAGCGCCTGCAGAACAGAATGTTAGGGAGAATTAGTGGGGTTCTGCACCGCTTTGTGAGGAGCAATGAGACCAGCATGCAGCAGCTCCATGCCCAATTGGACGTCATTGGCACAAACACTGGGGACCTAGCCCTGTCCAAGCGGGAACTGGTGGCTGGACTACTGTCACAGAGCGAGGGTGGGCGGCGCAGGGACCGCCAGCTGCTCCAGAGGCTGGACAGGATGGCCTCATCAATTGGCAGACTGGCAGTCAACACCACTGGCCTGTCAAGAAGGACAGTCGGCCTCCAAGTGGAAATGGACCACTTTGCGCGGGATGTGGCAAGAGGCCTCGGCCGGATCACACATGTGATCGATTTAATGGAGGCACGGCATGTGTCCAGGGGCACAGGGGACACCCCCCAGGACAGCGAAGAGGGCTCCACTGTGAGCAGTGTCTCTGCCAGTGACACTAGTGTGCTCCGGAGTGGGAGTACCAGGCAGAGCACTGCAGAACAACCTGGGACCAGCCAGGCTGGCAGAGGCCGCCGTAGGTCATAGACTAAAACCTGTCCCTGATGTTGGGACACATGACGGCAATGTGCCCCATGCATGGTTGGCTTTTTGAAGTACATGAACAGTTTGTCATTGTAAATAGTTCAATTTCTGCACATATTAAATAGTTTTTTGGTTCCACTTAACAAATGGAGTTTTTGGTCAATAGGTGGATATGTTTGAAGTTGACACGTACATTCCAAAGTATTGTGTTGCGATGTGTTGCCGTCTCAGTCTGCCTTGATTAGCTATGCTCCGATCCCCATGATGGCGATGTGGTTGCTCCTGCTCTTCATCCTCAGAATCAGGGTCTGCAGGGGTGAGAGTTAGCCCACGTTGGGTGGCAATATTGTGCAGGATGGCGCATGCGACAACAATTTTGAATGCTGTAGTGGGGGTATACTGGAGGGCACCTCCACTGCGGTGGAGGCATCTGAACCTTGCTTTCAGCAATCCGAAGGTGTGTTCAATCAGGTTCCTGGTCCTCTTATGTGCACTGTTGCATCGCCTCTCTGAATCATTGCTGGGTGTTAAGAACGGAGTCATTATCCATGGCCGTAGTGCATATGCACTGTCACCTGTTGGGCACAAACATTACACTGTTAGAAAGTCCTGGTTGGTGTGCACATTGATCTGTGTGTATGTCTACGAGGTGTATGTAGCTCTACCTAGGAGGTATCAGTCTCCAAACTCCCCACGTTCCAGGCGTTGGTGTATCCCACTGTGCCTAAAAATGTATGAGTCATGGGTACTGCCTGGAAATTTTGCGACAATGTCAGTGATGACATAATGAGCGTCACAAACAACCTGAATATTCAGTGAGTGGGTACACTTTCTGTTGCGGAACAGATATTCCAGGTTAGCAGGGGGGCATATTTGAATATGTGTCCCATCTACACACCCTATGACATGGGGAAAGTTTGCAATCCGGTAAAAGTCCAGCTTGGTGCTGTTAATTTCTGCCTCATTCCTGGGTAGGTATATGAAGTGAGACGTGTGTGAGTATGGCATCTAGGAATGCCATGAGGAACCTTGATAGTGCACTTTGAGATACCCCACCTGCCACAGCAATGACCCCCTGATAGCTCCCCGAGGCCAAGAGGTGCAGTGAGGATAGCACTTGCATATGCGTAGGGATGGCGCAGCCGCACAGAGTCTGGCGTTCTAGCTGTGGTTTTAGTAATTCAATTAATTCTAGTATGGCTGCGCTGCTAAGTCGGTATTTGTCATATATCTCTTCCTCAGTTTTCTGAAAAAGAGTCTGCCTTGTTCTGTAAATCTTCTCCTGTCTCTGGCTCCTCCTCCTCCTCTGCTGGGCTGCGTGGACTCTCCTCCTCACTGCTATCAGGTATATCTCCGCCATCTTGAGTAACCCAGATGCCTTCTGGGTCTCCTTTTATACTTTGGTAATGATTACCACCTGCTCTGAGTTAGTGGTAAATTGGACATGCAAACTGGGCTTTTTGCGACTAGTCGCAATTTGCGAGTTGCAATTGCATATGGTTTGCGACTCGCAAATTGCGACTTCCTATTTGCGGGTCGCAAAATGGGGTTGTAATTTTTGCGAGTCGGTAATGGCTCGCATTGCTTTTTGCGAGTCGGAAATGGGATTTTTGCATCCCATTTCCGATTTTGCGGGGTCGCAAATAGCGATTCGGGCCATTTGCGACTCGCAAAACTTTGCTACATCTGGCCCTTAGCTCTATTTGCTTAGCGCAAAATGCACCCTTGTGTCCAAAATTGACGCACGGATGCATTTAGCACTAAGAAATAGTGCAAAATCCTGCAGAACACAAAAAGCGAGCGTGAGCAGTTGCTCAATGCTCACTAAATGTGCTCTAACACATTTCACACAAGCAGGAGTGCTCGCGAGCAGGAGTAATCGCGTAATTATCAGTAATTCCACTTCAGCAAGTAACATGGAATTACCTAAATTACTTCAGCGTAATTCAAATAATGTCTGGGCTTACAAAAAATTTGCATTTGCAAACGAGGCTTCATTCACCTGTGCGGAATTCTATGCTATGCATAAGGAGTCTGTGAGAATAGTGACATAACATTCCAAGGAGAACGCCTAAAAAGCTGCATTTTGTGCAGCTTTCCATCATACTGTTCAAAAAGTTTGTGAATAACCAAAAAACGTTCATGTAGAGATCTAAATCCCTGGCCGTACTTTTATATTTTTATTATAAGTTGGGCAGGCCCCTTCATAGGTGCTTTGTTAATACTTCGGAGATACAGCAAAGCTTTTATGAAATTTACTGCTAAATAAAAAAGCAACAACACAGAACCCAGATATTAGGCATGTGAATCTGAAGATGGCAACAGAAGACAAGTACCATACTGTGATATTCACATAATTGCCACAGCAATGATAGCAGAATTCAAACAAGCATTAGCAAAGACAACAGGACTTTGTCTCAGCAAAGGCAAAAAGACTGAAAATGTGTTATTGCAGATACTGAACAGTATCAGCAGAAAACACCACTGCATGAAAATGCGTAGGTGCACATTCGTCACCATGTATGTGCAGTTATGCATCATGACGGTACTGTGATCCCAGCTTGATAACGTATGTGTGCACATATTTTACATAATAGGTTTTCGACAACACACCGCTAAAACTTTCCGTAAACAAGATCTAAAAACATCCAGATTACCCTGATGTTTTTCAAGGAAGCAGACAGTGAAGTCAGCTTGTCAACAATCAGATCAGAAGAAGGATTAATCACCAAGATCGAGTCTAAGGGCCTGATTTAAGGTTTGGTGGATGAAGTACAGTATGTCAGGGTGGGGAGAACAATCCCTCTGCCACCCTGGCGGATTACCGTCCGTCAAATTTAGAGATGATTGCTAGCCCAGTGTTTATCTCTGTAATCTTACAGCAGTTCCTTTCAATGTATACAAAGTTTGGTGGACAGCCACCAGTTTTTTGTTGGTCATTTACCTAACGTTTTCATTTTTTTTAAAATAAACTCCCAAAGTGAGAGTTCGTTTGTTTTTTTCCTCTTCCTCGGTGATTTGTAGGTACAAAGGTCATTACACACTGCACCCTAAATAGAATAGGCAGTGTCCTTCTTTGATAGCCCCCACTTCGTCAGGCCGCTGGAGAAAGCTTTCTGGCAATGGAGCAAATGGGGGATCAACCGATTGAAAATTTAAGGTCTGCCTGTCTCTCAAATAGGCAGGTGGACCTAAGGTTTGACAGACAGGGACCTCTCTCGTATTTGTGATGCAGTACCTTGTATGCCAAACTCTAAGCAGCTCCTAAGATTGTAACCGAGTAAGGCGCCACATAACAGTAAACATACCCAATGTTGTTATCAAATACTCTAAGGCATATCTCTAAGGTCTCAAAAACTGACTGTACTGTTGCAGCAGCATACCACTAGGGCTGTAAAACAGGCCCCTGCAGCCCCTACGGGGCGATGGGGGCCCAACAACCGTTCAAGAAGCTCCAATTCAGCCCAAGGCGGATAGACATCTACGAGATCCTGGAGACTTGGATGCCCCTCATTATGTTCTGCATGGGCTGCATTATTGTGCAGCATGCCGATGCATAGCACATTTGATCAAGCAGTGAAGGCCTTAATGCATTTATTGCTGGAGAAAGGCAACACCTTATTTGGCTTTGCCTATTATACGTTTCTTCGCTAGTAACTAATTTTCGTGGTATCAGTGGTGCTGTGGTGTCCATTTTCTCAAAGAAGAAGGGTATGTATAAGGGGTCTGGGAAAGAGAGTACTGGACATTGGTAACCAGTTGAACACATCTGAATTAATCTAAAATGTGTATTTTCTCTTTTTTGGAAAGAGGTGGCTTTGTTATATTGGAGAACCATGAACAGCCTGAGTAAAAGCTTCAGATATAAAAGTTTAATTCCACACTGCACGCACTGTCGTTTCATACCAGGGACCAGGTGTTCTAATGAAGGGCACACGGTGAAAACATCAAAGTTTCATTGGCACACCTGCTAACAACGCATCTGTGCAGTTTTCCCACAAGCATATACAATCTTCACCTAAGGTAAATATTCCACATCAGCCCCACGATAAACCCATTCTTCTTCACACATCACACAATTGGGATGAAAAGAGAAGCGTGCATCAGCAGCTGTGCCACAGAATGAGAAAATTGGCCAGAAAGCCATACCAGAACGTCATCTGCCTAGGCCCCTTGAGCCTCCTTGTGGCTTTTCCTGGAATGTGAAAGGTTATTGAACAGACTTGACGCTTGGCACAGTGGTAAGTTGGGCTACTGCTTGCAAAGAGATACCACTCATGAAAGAATAGGCTGTAGTGACCAGACAAGGCTGCCACCAGCAGGAAAACCACAAGGGTGGGAGTGCCCGAAAGCCAAAGCCAGTTAGCTTTCTTAAGAGGCACTGATACTCCCCCAGGCAAATATGGTTCCACCCCTTCTCTCCGCCACTATCCTAAATTGGGTCCGTCCATAGACCCAATTTAGATACACTGCACCCTGCCCATGGGGCTGACCAGGGCCTACCTTCAGGGTGTCTTACATGTAATAAAAAGGAAGGTTTGGACCTGGCAAGTGGGTACACTTGCCAGGTTGAAATGGCAGTTTCAACTGCACACACAGGCTCTGCAATGGCATGTCTGAGACATGTTTGAAAGGCTACCATACTGAGTGGCACAACCAATGATGCCAGCTCACTAGTAGCATTTGACTTACAGTCCTGGGGCACATATAGTGCACTTCACTAGAGACAACTAGTAAATCAAATATGTTGGTCATGGAGAAGCTAATATTACCATGTTTTAGACATGGAGCAGATGCACGTTAGCAGTGGAAAGCAGTGGTAAACTGAGCAGAGTCATAAAGCCAGGAAAAACGAAGTTCAGCACACAATCAAAATAGGATGTCAGAAAGCAAAAATCATGGGAAAACCACACCAAAAGATGGCAAGGTCTAACACTGGTGCAGAAGGACTCTGTAAAGAGTGGTGTTGACTCAGGGTAGACTTTGTAACATTAGTGGGCATTCGTAGATAGGTTAGGTGAGTTATACTGGAAAACATGTGTTGCTTTCACTGTACCTACTTACATGCAAAATTTACCCTAAAGTAGAGTTTCGCTCCACTTAGACCTAACCAGTCCAGCAAGGTATCAAACTGAGGTAAAACATCCATGTTGTGTTTGAATTTGCATTTTCCAGCACAATAAATCAACAACGTATGAGGCTTCAAGAACTGTCATATTTCTCTGAGTCAACTCGTAATCAGATTTCAGGCCTTTGCGCTGCACCCCCACCCTTGCTGGACCAAGTAAATTACTCTCCCAGCAGAGGGAACAAATGCCTCCCCACACAAAAAGAGTACTTGTCAGAGATTGACTCAGTTCCTTTGAGAGGAAAGAGGCATGGGGAAATCTGTGTCTGACAACTAGCTTATCACATTGTACTTGTGCTGGGAGATCCCTGGTCCACTGAACAAAGGGGGAGGCCCAGACCGCTGAAGCCAACACAGGAGGGGCTCACCTTTTAAGTTTTGGTAGGAAGGGATGAGGCAGTGATGTTGGCTAGGGGCAGAGATGAGGCCCTCAGAAGAGCTCTTTCCAGACAAAACTTCAAATCGCCATGATGGATTGTCTACAAAATGCTGTGCAGGAGGGTTGGGATAGTGGGTGGGAGGGATGATATGGTGGTCTAGAATTGGCCAGGCATCTAGAACTTTTCACCCCCACGTAAAAATCCCTGCACCAAGAGAGACAGTTGTGGACCCTGAACCTGGGAGACGGTAACAGGGGAAGAATGGCAAACTGGAAAAAGTAGCCATTTGATGCCCTGCCAAGATGACTTTTGAACTTTGTCACCTGCTGACCCCTAAAACTAGTATGGTCTCCCCAAGGCCAGTGGCCCCTTAAGCTCCCTGAGGACCATATGGGGGAAGGCCTGGGACCTGACTCCATTGCCCCCTTCCATGATGCCCAGACGACCACTGGTCCTGTAGAGTGGAGGCAGGAGTGTGTTAAGCTGGCTGGTGATTAGCAATGGGTCTGTGCAAGATGCCACTAGCAGCAGTAGAGGAGCACCAGGAAAAAGGCTAGAGCCTGAGAGTCAGTGCACCTGTATTTTTCTTATTCTTGGGGTGAGGGATATGTGCAGGGTCCCACTCCCTAAGTCAAACATAGACCCCAGGACCCCATTTCCTGAGACAGAGAGCCAAAAAGGAAACCCCTACTGCAGTACATTGCCGACCCCATTGCCTTCCTCAGAGACAGAAGAACACTGAATTTCTCCCACTGCGGGCATGAGCCACAAAGAGAAGCTGCTCCAGCCTTGCAGTAGCCCAAAGCAAGTGTTTCTGGGTCCCACACACCCCTGGGGCTGCCCAGGGACTATGTGAGGTTGTGGAGAGTAACATGACACTTTGCACCATACTGGACCACAGAGGCATGACTACCGTCATCCTCCTCAACCGCTCCACCGTGTTCGACACAGTCTCCCACTCTACAATTTGCACCAGACTCCATGACACCGGCATCTGTGGCAAAGCACTGAAATGGATTTGATCCTTCCTCACCAGAAGACCCCATAGTGTCAGACTCCCACTGTTCACCTCAACACCCAAAGAATCCTGCTGCAGAGTACCCCAGGGATCCTCACTAACCCTGACCCTCTTCAACATCTACATGGCCCGCTCGCTAAAATCGCTAGACAGCATGGCCTAAACATTGTCTCCTATGCCGACAATACCCAACTGATCCTCTCCCTGGCCAACGAACCATCAAAATCCAATAGAAACTTGCAAAATGGAATGAGAGCAGTCACTACCTGGATGAAAACCAGCTGCCTGAAACTCAACTCGGATAAGACTGAGATCCTTGTACTTGGCTCCACCCCCTCCACCTGGGATGACTCCTGGTGGCCAACCACCGTAGGAAACACCCCCACCGACCATCCACGCAACCTGGGCATCATCCTGGACTCCACGCTTTCCATGACCCGTCAAGTCAACAACGTCTCATCTTCCTGCTTCTGCACTCTGCTTCTCCTTCGGAAGATCTTCAAGTGAATCCCCAGTGAGACAAGGAGGACAGTCACCCACGCTCTTGTCAGTAGCAAATTGGACTACAGCAACGCACTCTATACCAGCATCACAAAGAAGCTACAAGCAAGACTACAGAGAATCCAGAACACAGCAGCCAGACTCTTCCTGGACATCCCTCATCACAGCCACATATCCACCCACATCAGAGACTTTCACTGCCTCCCGGTCGACAAACGCATCACTTTCAAGCTACTGACACACACCTACAAGGCACTGCACAACATCGGACTAAACTACCTCGCAGCCCGGACATGGAACACACTCCCACTCAACCTCAGACAGGCCGCCTCACTGAAGCAGGTCAGGAAGGTTCTCAAGGCCTGGCATTTCGAGTGATCAGCACTCCCACGACAGTGCCTTGAGACCCCATGGGTGATAAAACACTCTTCACAAGTGCCTGTTTGATCGATTGGGTTGCAGGGGCCTTGTGGTACCCCCCACAGCTCCCAACGAATGAAGCAGGCTACGGGTGCCCTGGAGCACCCATAAAAAATAACGCAAAAGGTTAAATCATGCAGCGTGAGACTGCAGAATACCACTAATCTTATATGCACAGGTCTGGTGGGGAGCACCGCATAATGCCCTGCAATGGCGTATTTACCTTATGCTTACTGCTTGTGGTGGCCCAAGGAGGGGCAAGGGCACCACCTACGTTTCACAAGAATGTTGTGAGTGCTGCAAGAAGTGCAGTGGCCCCCAGAAAATGTTTAGCTCAAAACGTCAGAATAACTCTCTTTAGGTCCTTACAGGCATGACCCCAGGAGAGGCTCACTTAAATTTCAAACACTCTGAGCCGAAGCATTGTGTTATTCAGCTTAAGAGTGTGAGGATCCCTTGTGTTTGGTGCTATGGCTGCATTATGGGGCCTGTAAATTGTAAAAGAACCACTTAAACATGTTTCTTAATATTGAAATGCTTTATTGATAATGTCAGTATTGACAGTTTATCATTTTAATGAATGCTGTCGTCAATTAATGTTATCCTTATTGAATTAATTGGTGAATCATAACATGTGCTTGTTCTATTAATGTGGTAACCCCCTTAACAAAGCCAGTAGACTTGTCTTATATATATATGAATGTGTCACTCTGGGAAAGCCAGTAAATAGGCCTGCTTATATACAGTGCTTAATTTGTGAAATAATGAGTGCTGGTGCCCAAAGCCTGACCATCACTATTAAATGTCAGCACACAGAATACCAAGGCTGTGTATTCTTGACTCCACCCCAAGCCTCATGAATGAGCTGCCAGACAATCCCTCTCCTACTTTATCTCACTCTTGCTGGTTTCTGCTTTCTCCCTTTGTGGTGGGTTTGCATCTTTCCCATTGCTGTGTTTTCCCTCTCTTGCTCTCGGGAAATATCTGATGAGGAAAAATAAGTGCTGGTCCCCAAAAATGAATGCCGGTGCCTTCCCCTCCCCACCGGCAAACACCGGCTCAAAATAAGCACTGCTTGTATATATAATAATGTGGTGATCCTGTGACAAAACCAATAAGCCTGCCTTATTTAAAATGACACACCATTATGTTGCGATGTTGAGTCTGGTATAGTTGAGGGGGGCTTTGTGATTATGGTGTTCAGGGCCCACTAGGAGTGAAATGTGATATATGAGTGTCATCAATGGTATTATCCAGCTATCTAACATACTTATTTGTTATGTAATGTGTAGCGCTTAGTGGTGCGAGTGAAAAAGCACCCTACTGGATACACATTTATGGAGTGTTGTTGTTGTGTGCCAGCCAACTGGGATTGACAACCCACAACACCTCCCTTGAGTTAGACCTTGAGCAACACTTCTTTGCTACCCTGAGAGAGTCAAGTGCTAGAATGGGGTACTTGGTTCCCAGTATTAGAACAAATGGAGACCTATTACTTGTATAGCACTCACATCCCTACCAACTATATCACCTGATTTCTTTCCAATACTGTCTACACTGGTGGTAATTATGGTAAAATGTGAGACCAGCTGCAACACAGAGTTGAACCCCTAAAACAGGAACACCGGGGATAGTGCAAAAATCCGCTGTATTTACCAGATATATATGGTACTTTGCTTCCTTCAGGTAAATCTCTCTGACGATATGTACAGTTTTCTCATAACCCGGACACGGTACACGGATTGACCATAGAAATGGAATGTACAAAGCTCTGCAAAGTTAAATAAACGCCTAGAAGAGAGTTCTTTTCAATGTTCCCAACAGCGAAGATCAATGAACAACGAGAAAAAAAGTTAATTACTATGTGATTATTCGACTGAAGCTGAATTTCCCAGGAATTTTCCTAGATGATGTCACTCTCTCAGATCAGAGGTGTCTGTCACTTGTGGTCAAGCTGTTTTAAGTCATTCATGGATTATCGTATGTAAATAAAGACAAGCTATGGGTTTCCAAAGTCTAACACCCTCAAGATAAACTCTCAAAGTTCCGCCACTGTTTACAAGCAAACTCTTGACTTGAGCATTTTACACATATACAATATAGTCATGACTAATTATATGGTCACTCACCGAACTGGATTTCTGCTACTAGGTGGACGAGGCTTGTTCTCGGGCCCTGCCGGGTACCTTTGATTACCATTTAGGGGGTCCAACTCTTGGAGATCATTTCTGGGCTTTGAAGCCATTTGTTCAACATTAACTTGGTTTGATCGTTTTTATAACATAACACATACCTAACAGGCTATTGCAAAAAGTAATATTAGGCTGTTCTACGGGAGAGAGTAGCGTGATTTATGTGAAATAGATGCATATTATAATTCCATAAAAGTTCATGTTTATTAATTTCACCTACATCTTTTGCCACATAGGGTATTTATCTGTGTGCTTCATCATAGCAAGTTGTTCTAAATATATAGTTGCTCGTGAAACAATTGACTCAGTGTTGCCAAATAATTACTGTTGCACTCTTTGAAGAGGCAATAAAATGCGCCACCTCAATATTTTTATTTGGCTTCTATTTAATTCTGTGTCCTCACTGGGGCTCAATGAACTGATGTCATCTAATCAGTCTAGCCTTTTTTCTATATTTTATTCAGGAGAGTAATCCCTCATAGAAACTTCCCAATATTGATTAAGTGCGTCAAAAACAGTTTTCATATTTTTTTAATATATTTTTATATCCTGCTGCTAAGGACTACACTGGTTGTTAAATGCCCTGAACCAGAGTTATAGGCCCAAGTTGAAGGTGCGGCCTTATAACGAGAGAGAGGGCCCTTCACAACTGGTATAGCCTGAGGCAGAAGGGCTATAAGGCTATTAGAACATCCCATCCACCAAGGGTAGAATGTTCTAAATTAAAAAAGGAGAAACACAAACACAAACATTGGAATGTTGGAGTTCCGAGCTTATACCAGCCATTATAAGCCCGGACCTACTCATTTGTCTTCAGTGGAGCTCGTAACATTCCAATCTTCTAATATCTTTTAAAGATTAGGTATGTGTCCTTTCTTAACCTTATGAGTTTTGTTCCTTCACATTTTACTTACCATATGAAAACCTGGGGTTGGATTAAATAACTGTGTCAATGGTCTGGGTTCGTACCTATGTGCAGACTACTTTCATGCATGTTGCACAGACAAGGACTGTGTGCCTAATTGGACATAAAGTGCACTCTCTGTAGCACAAGTTATCACACTTTCTGCATGCAGTGGTGGAACAGAGAAGTAGTGAAACATAGAATGCTTTAGCATTCTGTGTTTCTCTGAAGGTGAAAATCTGGTCAGCCGTTGGAGGTATTAAAAAAGGCACCCAAAAACACTACGTAATATCTGTCCTGAATTCGAATGCACACTCACTTACATGAGAAAAGAAATCCTAATTCTTGCTTTAATCTTTGTTTAAGCACTTATTTTATATTTGATTTTTGAATGTTAACATTCCATCTCCATTTCTTTTGCCATTAAACTTTGCATATAATAAATTGTATTATTCTAATGTCCTTGAATATGGCAATGTTTATTGTATGTCATAAATTGTCGTGAGGGCCATTTTAGTACCCAAGTCGGTCACCCCTGTTTTAGCTTAGTTTTACGGTTTATGTCTCATTCGCATTTTATACACATTTTTATTCATGGTTAGCAAGGCTGCATTTTAGCGATGGCTTTACACATTTTATCAGTTGCTTCATTCTAGGAAGGCAAGGACCATGCTGTTCATTTAATCAACCTTTGCACTACATATAATATGTACTCTTTGTCCAAGGCTATACATGATATGCTAACTTGTTTTGTCAGTCTGCGAGCCAGTTTCTATCTCTGAGACACAGCATTATATCAGAACTGTGGTCTCATGTGGCACGGGTTATTATATAAACTACACACTGACCCAAGGCGGGCAGAGGGCATTCTGATCATGAACATCCTGGGAAGCATACTGCACGACAGGCAGTTTGGTGCTGATCTTCCCGCTCTCTCAGAGGACTGACTTCTACACGACAGGCCGATTCCTGATACTCTATTCAGGTATAAGCTGGGGGCTGATCCCTTATATCGAGCCAGGCAGAGGGTTACAACCACTATGCTCTTAGTTGTAGACCTAGGGCTAGGTAGGAATCTCTAGAATGTCTAGAACATCTAGAACCACACCCAACATGATGGGGCTTTACCCTGATCGTAGTGTTGGTTACCTTGCTTTGTTTCATCTGCCTAATTATAGTAGCACATACTTTATTTACCAGATTGCTTTTGCTTCAATAAATGTATTGAAAACTTATCTCGCATCTCTGTGCCTCGCCTTGGCAAGCGTGAGTAACTGAGCAAAAGTGGTATGATCTGTTTCCATGACTTCCTGGTGAAGTTAGTGTGTCATGTTCAGGTTGCCGAAATCACCTTTTACCCTAACATGTTTGTAGTGCTGGGTGAAGCACTGTGAGCTAGCTAGGAGATAGGCTGACAACTACCAACGGTGTGAGGTGCATTCAGTATCCCACACTCTGCAGTGCTGCCATCCCACATATACAGTCTTCTTACCAAAGTAGGAACCGCATATTAAAATCTATGCATTTCAGGGCTCTTAATGAACTGTTCTTCAGGGGTATAAAGCACCGCTTCTCTTAACCTAGATCCAAAATCCAAACAACACCTTTATTTACATCAACTTGCAATTACTGTCTTCTTGCCCAATTGTTGGGCTTGGTCCTTTCTAAACGGTCATCACCAAGCCTTTTATCTTCACACTCCTGTTAATGAACCTGTTTTTGTTGACTTGTTGGACACTTTGCAATTTACCACTGCTAACCAGTGTGAAAGTACTTGCCCTCTCCCCTCTAAACATGGTAAAATTGGCTTGCACCCAATTGGCATATTTAATTTACTTGTACATCCCTAGTAAAGTGATACTTCATGTAGCCAGGGCCTGGAAATTAAATGCTACTAGTAGCCCTGTGGCACTTATTATGCCACATGCTTAGGTAGCCCTTTACACGTGTCTCAGACTTGCCATTGCAGCCTGTGTGTGCAGATTTAAACTGCCATTTCAGCTTGGCAAATTAAACATCTTACCAGGCCTAAACCTTCCTTTTTTAATGCACGCAAGTCACCCATAGGGTAAGCCTTAAACATCCCATTGGGCAGGGTGCAGTATATTTGATAAGTAGGACATTTACTTTTGAGTTTTAGATGTCCTGGTAGTGAAAACCTCCTCAATTTGTTTTTCACTACTGCAAGGCCTACCTTTCCCATAAGATAACACTAGGCTACCTTATTTCATTTAATAAGTGATAATTTCCAATTGGGAGCAAGTAGATATGTTGAGTTTGGTATCGAAATAATTGTAATTAAATGCCCTCTTTAATTGTAAAGTGATATATTTAGTCACAATTCTGGAAATGCCATCTTTAGTAAGTTGGCATTTTCTTGTCCTAGCTGTTTGGTGCCTGCAAACTCTTCCTGGGACACATGACTAGGTGTAGCTGTCTGTTGGTCTCTGTATTAATCCTAGACAGTAAAACAACGGGAATATAAGTGTTGGCAAGTTTGGATACTATGAGTTAATAAGGGGGTAAGAACTGTCATCTACCACACTTGCACATCCCAAAGGCCCTCTCTGAGCAACCTCACAAAGGGTTTGTCACTAGTCTTTGTGTCCCTAGATGAGACAGGACAGGGAGGAAGGGGATGCTTGACACCTCAGGGGGTGGAAACCTCCTGACGTTTCTCCTACTTCAAAGTGCACACCAGGTATAAATATTGGACTCTTAGATCCAACTCTTCAGTATACTTCTGGGCCAGTAAAAGATTCTGCCAGGAAGAAGGAGTGCTATGCTGCTAAAAAGACTACTATGCTGCTGGACTGTTACCTGAAAAACTGCTGGACTGTTGCCTGAAGAACTGCTGCCCTGCTGTCCCTCTGCCTGGGTGAGAAGAACTGAACCTGCAACCTATTCCCAGGTCCACCAGAGTCTCTTGTAACAAGCACAGGCTCTACTGCTGTGAGTCAAGTGGTGTCACACCAGTCCTGGTCCCTTGGAAGTGGACCTGAATATGCTCTGCCAGCCCATCAGTGGACCCAGCAGCACCAACAAATCAAATTTTCTGCACAACGCGACCCTGATCAGAACAGACGCATCGCCTTTGCTGCTTAGACTTTCCCATCGCAATGACTTCACATCTCCTTCGTAGCCCTCAGCCTCTTTGGAACAACCGTGGTGCAAGGCATCCCCTTGCATCGCAAGCCCCTCATTGATGGTAGCCTCAATGACTAAGCAGGACTTCACCTCAGAAGCCCTGCAACTTCTTCAGAACCAGTCTGTGTGTGATGCATCCTAGATGCAGGACTTTGCATTTCAAGTCTCCCTTGTGGGGGTTTCCTCAATGACAACACAGGACCTCACATTGCTACCTCATAGCTCCCCAGAACCGACGCTGCGTGATGCTTCTATGACCAGGACCTCACATCACCTCGGATGCATGACACATCCTCGATGCGGGACCACGCCAGCTCTTCAAGTAGGATTAGCCTGCATAACTTCGTCCCTGTAGCCAGCCCAAGCTCCATCGTAGTAATTCTGAACTTGTGACTCTCTCCCAGTGTGGTGCGACCACATAACTACAGTTGGAGCTTTATGCTTTTAGGCACTATTTTCACTGCAATCTTCAAAATTGAATATCTCAGGTTCTACTGACTGGATTTGGTCAATTTTTAAATTTAAAAATCACTCTATTTTTCTAAATTGGTGTGGGATTTCTCTTGTTGTGGGTTTCATTTTATTACTGTTCAAAGTGCTGTATAAATACTTCACACATTGCCTCAAAGTTAAGACTTACTGTTGTCTGCCATGCCACCAGAGCGTTGAGCACATGTTAAGTTAGGGTTTGCTTGTGACTTCACCCAACAAGAATTGGGGTTTCTGCTTGCATAGGGTTTTACCCCTGACAACCAGCAGCCCAATATCTTACACTGGAGTTAGGTGTTTCACAGATGGGGTCCACAAGTAAGGAGAAGGGTTCCCCATGGGTCAGTGCAGTGGCTCAGGAGAGTATAGATAGAGGGATCCAACTGAGTTTAGGAAGGCATAGAACTGACAAGTGCACCTTCATAACTCGGTCTAGTTCCATCGCCAACGCAGGGAATCCTATCAAGGTATTGATTAGCCTACCCTGGATTTTGGCTGGAGCAGAGCCATGTTGGACTTGGCTCTTTCTGCAGGTCATCCCCAAACGTTTTGCCTTCACCTTCCTGTCTCTGAACCCATTTTTGTTGACCTTTAGGACTCTGCACTTTACCTCTGCTAACGAAGGCTTAAGTGCCTGTGCTCTCTCCTCTAAACATGGTAAAATTGGCTTACAACCAATTGGCATGTTTAATGTAGCCCCTAGTAAAGGGTACTACATGTACCCAGGGCCTGTAAATTAAAGTAGGAACGGGATACCTGACACCTTTGGGGTGGAAAACTCTAAAAGCTTCTCCTACTTCACATTTGGCACCAGGTACAACTATTGGACCCTTAGGCCCAACTCTTCAGTACACTTCCGGACCTGTGGAAGACTGCCAGAATAAAGGACTGCACTATATTAACTGGAATCTTTAAAATTGCATATCTCTGATTCATCTGATTGGATTTTTGTCTTTTTGATCTTGTTTTAATTATTACAAATTCACTCTATATTTCAAAATTGGTGTGGGATTATTCTTGTTTTGTGTTTTCACTTTATTTACCATTTAAAGTACTGCATAAATACTTCACACATTGCCTCTAGGTTAAGCCTGACTGCTCTGTGCCAAGCTACTAGAGGGTTGAGCACAAGTTAATTTGGGGTTTGCTTCTGACTTTACCCAGACAAGAATTGTGGTTTCTGCTTGATTAGGCTTTCACCGCCCTCAAACGGTAGCCCAGTTTCTTACACCAATCATTTTACCTCCCTTCTGTTCTAATTGCAATGCACCACCTACTGCATCTCCCACTACAAAGATTTTATACAAACTGCTTCTAACACAGTCCTATATCATATCATATACTGCATTCCCCATTATTCCTGTCACATTCCTAAACCTCCCTTCTTTCAGTCTTCATTGCAGTCTGAACAACTCATTCTGTCTTTCAATTAAGTCTCCTGGGTATAAAGTATCTCCTCACTTCCAAAAAGTACCATCCCTTAAGATGCACTAACACCTAGGAGGTGCACTGTTAATGCATCTCCAGTGCGCTTGACAAAGCACCTTGACCAGGAATATATATGCAGGTGCATGGAAATGAGTTCCCTCATTTACATGGGACCACTCCCACAGATAAAGGTGTAAGCAAAGACCCCAGTCATGTTTTATGGCACTGCTGTCCATGATGGCAATGCAATAAAGTCACACACGCATCTGCAGTTCCTTCTGCAAAAAGGAAGTGCTTCAGAAGTGTGCAAAGTCAATGCAAATGCCTGCTGCACTTCCAGGGCATTTGTACATCCTAGCCCCAGGCAGACTTTAATTGCTCATAAACGTCCACTAAGAATGAGGCTACACTGTATTATAACTGCATTTACATACCGCTCATTCAGAAATACAGCCATTAAAAAATAACCAATGTACAACATTCTAAGTCGACCTAAGTGCAAACAGGTGAAGCACAGATGTGTTGTTACAAAATACAATCAAACCTACCAGCAGCACATAGAGGTCCACAGAGGTGACTTTCGTGCATTATTACATCACCAAATCAAGCATTCGAAGAGCACAGTAATGATCCAGGGACGCTTCGCTGGCACTAATATATAATTCAATCAAACATTCAAGATGCACAGAAAAGGGAGTATATGCATCCGACATGTTTTGTGAACATATGTGTTTCAATGCATGAAATAAACATTTTTACTGCTCAGGAAACGTCTCAAAAGGAGAACTAAAATTGGCAAATCCAATCGTTTGTCGTTTGTATAGTCAAAACTTTTTTGATCTTTAGTAAGACATTCCAGGCACCACACGGGAAAAATAATGCTAACTTCCCTCACATAACGAACATAGACAACAGCAGCCAAGATTCGCTTAGACAGTGATCAACTGTAGTAAACGTGTCCCACGTACCAAGAGTAGGCACAGCAAGGCCAAGTATAGTGAAAGATTGTCTCACATATAAAGAATACACACGGCATAGGAAATTTCAGTATATGTTCTACGGATGTTTTACAGAACAAGTATAACACAAGCAACAGTGTCCAGGAATACCTTCCTACTACCCCCACACAGAGATCGTTTTGTTTAATTGAGACAGCAGCAGTGTAATATTTTTGAGGGAACTGATTAATTATCTAGAATAGATTTAATGTAAATTTTATTTGCTTAAGCTCCCACATGTTTCCTTGGGAAGTGAGTAACTCTCTACAGATCTTTTAAATTGCATGTGGGTGCTGCTTCCAAATAATTTCCTAGGAACTGAGTAATTCTCTACATGCCTTGTAAATCACATCTTGGTGGACTTCATGAGTATTATCATAGGAATTGAGTAACACTCTATACCCCTCTTTAGACAACCGGTAATCCGTCAAATATTTTTTGGGAACTGAGTAATTCACCAATGTTCTTGTAATTATCATCCAACAATTTTCTACATGTTGAGTATGATGCATTGAATCGGTTTTATCGTCTTAAATGTAAAAAAATACCGTTCAGTATTTTTCTTTTTTTTTTTTTAGTCAAACTGTTCTGAATGGTATCGTTTCACATCCTTAGATATTTTGTTAGTTGGGAAATGAACATTCGGTATCAAAAATAATTTCTTAATACATCCTTGCTGAGCAGCAAAGCAGCCATGGCAATTCAGCTGTCACAGACAGTATATTGGTATTTAAAGTTCTGCTTCTTGAATTATTTTTCTTGTTACCTTTCAATATTTTTTGCAAAATATTGTCGACCAAATGCATTTCCTCTGTTATTTTGAATTCGTGCCAAATTGACTGTTATAAACATTTTTTCCACAAACCAAAGTCTTTCTTCCAGTTTTATCACAAATGCTATGATAATTGGCCTAGAACATTTGCTGGCTTTTTGAATTTCTAAATTTAGAGTCGCCTGTACAAAGAATCAATTCACACTAAGACATACGGGTCCAAGGTACATGGGAAAAATGAAGCTTTCTTTAGTGTCTGTTGTAGTTCTCAATAGGAGATGCAGCTGTGCCTCAATCACCCCCAAAAATAAATCACCCGGAGACCTCTGCCTGGTAAGTCTGTATTTGGGCCAAATCTGCTCCCGGAAACGGTGCACTGCAGTGCATGTAAAGTGCCGGTGGCAGACAGAAGAAATGATGCAAGTCGAAGGAGTGCGTGATCACTTGCATTTCCTACCTTGAAGCAATTGAAGATTGCATAGGTCGCAATTTGACCTACCTCATCACTGTTCATGAGGTAGGTTGTAAAGAGTGACTCACTCCAATGGGATGCTGAGCCCAGCAGACCACCATGTCTGTAATCACATTTAATTAAATTCGTTTTTTTAATGCAGCTCATTTTCCTTAAAGGAAATGTGTTGGCATTCAAGAAAAAAATAGCTTCTTTGTTAAAATTGTTTGTTTATATTTACAGGTTACAGGATGATGGAACGTGGAGGGTTAGGGGTTGGGGATGGCTGGTACTGGAAATCTTGTGCTATACATCAATCACTTTGTTGTCAGTCTGTATTGCATAAATTGGATACTGGGAGTACTCTAAGTGGTATGAACTGGTTGTAATCAATGTGTTTCTAGTTATTTTTAAATTGTATTGGAAAATGTCAATAAACAGATGTGAAACAAAAAAAACAAAAAAAGGGAATGATCACACAGAGACCTCGTCTCCTTTACGAATAGGTTACCACCTCCTTTGAGAAGTCAATACCGGTATGCAGATTGTGTGCTGCGTTGTCGCTACCAGCGGATATTTTGCAGGCTGCACTGCAGTGCCTAATTAAACATTGTTGCAGCAGTAGGTGGGAAAATGGCAGTCAGCAGGTTGTGAAGAGCAACAGGAGGTGGGGAGTAGCACCACCCATTAAAAAATTAGGAAAGCAACAGTCACCGTGGGGCAAATACTGTAGCAAAGAGAGAGTCTAGGTTTGCCAAGTGGTGAAATATCTGCAAATCGTCAGCAACCTAGGAATGGTTTGTTACTAAATTGTGATTGCAAACGATTGATACATAGCCTTTCGAATCATAATTGGAAGAGAAGACCTAAAATGCCCATTTTAAATTGCGATGCATTTCTAAACCCATTTCGCAATTCGCTAATCAATTACCAAATTGCAAAAATGTGTTTAGCACATTTCAAAACCCATTTAGTAGTAAAAACCTCTGAGATTTATCAAATCAGACTTTGGAGCCACTAAATGGCTTTGTACGCAAGGCCCTACATTTTCTTTAAGAAAGATCCCTATGGGACCCTAGGATTATTACCTTCCAATATGCATTGATAAGGTATGTTATAAAACATATTAAAGCTGGACAACATCCTATCAGTATCCAGGCTCAACAAATGTATTTGACTGTATTTATTCTGCAAGATTGCTAACTTAACTTGCATTCCTTCTGACCTGTGACCTGTTTCATTTTAGCCTGGTCACATGTTAACTCTTCTCTCACTATATACTCTAGATATTATTATTCATCTTTACTGTCTTACTGCTGAAAATATCCTCACAATATATCTTCCTCCATGAGGATGTAGACTATATCGAAGGATAATTTTCACTGTACTAATTTCCTCTCACAATGTGCCAGTTCTCCTTGTCCCTTTGACTTCCTGTCAGGTTGAATGCTCCCAATCAGTCTATTCTTTAAGATACAGTTAATGTATAGAAAATTTGGCCTGTTACCCATCTCAGGTAACCTTTGTTTATCAACCATAGGAAATTATATTGGCATATGGTTTCACCCCTCCTTTCCCGAGCTTGAATATTAAATTACCACATTGAAACATGAAGGCTATTTATTCCTTTACTGAGAATGCCAGTAGTAGTGGGTTTCCTTAACACCCAATTTAAGAGAGATGAGATTTTCTTTCTTCCCCCATATAACCCACTTGCTTACAATGCAAAAATAATAAATCGGGACTATGATGCCGTCAGTCCTTTATTTTGTTTTCATAGACAACAAACTATTTTCCTACAATGTAGTGTGTGGGAAAGTGCAAACTAATTTTACATCCAAAGTTATGTTGAAAATATGCAATTAATTGCGAGTCTGTTTCTTAAACAATTAACCTTCAATTATTTTGCATGCATGCATGCACGCTCTCTATTTTTTTTTTAATGTACAGGGATTTGTTGTTAAACTATAGTCATGAAATAGGCAACATGAATCATACATTTGCAAAAAATGCCTTTAGTCTTCTTTTAACAGTGTTACATTTTGTCATATCTTTCCATAACTTCAATTTCACATTATACATATTTAGGTACAAACCTATTTCCACATACTTTTTAAACGAGTGATATGGGGATTTGCAGACATGAAAGATGTTGTTGTGTAATAAGAAGATGAAAGACTGGTTTGTATAAAGTTAGGCAACCGTTTGTTAAGGGCTAACTTTTCATGCAGGAACCCATGAAAGTTCTATTTACCAACCTTAAGTTTCCCTTTCTTCAACACATATATTACTTGGGAGTTTTGCATGCGCACATTCGCTTGTTTGATGAAATGACAGGCAGCTAACACATAAAGCCTGCAAAATTTTCAAGAATATTTCCACAGCTGATAAAAAGCAGGCACAGGGTCACAAGTTTGCACAACATGTGGTGACACTACAATGCCAATTGTGCCATCAGTTGCTGTTTAATTACTCCCTTGCGGTCAGTTCCTTGTGGTTCCCGATAGGGATGAGCACAAAAGCACCTGTTGCAGCATTCAGCATATTATTCTAACATCAATCCATTAGGCAAGAATCACCTGGAAGCTGTTTGTATTAGGAACAAACATGTCTGCAGTAGGCTCCTGGTGGTTGCTTTTACAGCCAACAGCAGCCCACACTATTACTGAAAAAGGATAAAATTTGACTTCTGTGAACGTACGACTATTCCTTAACGTATCTACTGTACATTGTGATTCTTAATTTTCCAAGATAACATTTTAGTCACTGCAGCACTAGTGTTATTCATGACAGCATGTGTGGTGTCAGCATAACCTGTGGGGCTCTTCAATTAAATTTGTGTTGAACTGTAGGAAGATGCATCTTCTTGCATGATCACCCCCATATTTGTTTATGGATACTGCTCTTTATTGACTCGCATTGGGGCTCTGCTAACCAGACCCAGTGCATGAGTTCTGGCCCCTCAAACATGTCAAAATTGGTCCTAGTACTAATTGGTAAATTTAACTTACCTTTATGCTTACTGGACCTGCCCCCTCTTTTGTCCTTCTAGCCATCCAGGCACCAGTCCCAGTGGGAGAGGAGCTGCCCTCAGAACCAGTCTGGAGTGACCACAGAGGAGGGGTTGCTCATTTTCCTGGCCACACCTCTAGGGTGGACATGGAAACTCATCACAAGGGAAGCCATCTTGATTTTAGGCACAGAAGGACACTGTGGATTGTTTGCAATAGAACACACAAGAGCTGCTGGAAAAGTGGGAATGGTTATCCTTGGGAACGTTTTCTGTATTGGTTATGGAGTGGTCACTTGTCACTGCCACCCACAGGATATTGCTAGGCATACATTTTGCAGCCCTGGGCACCCCCTTCAGGACACTGTTGGGCCTATGGAACGCAGAAGAAGGGCTACGCCAGCTGTAGAGACCTGTGAGGAAGGCCCTAAGGACTGGACCTGTTCCCACTTGTACCTATCATCTCAATTAAAAACATGATATTCTATTAATAACGACAAATCAGGGTTCAATAGTGTGGTAACATGCTCTAATTAATAGAGAAAATGGGACCACAATTGCAAAGTTAGAACAATTATATAAAATGTCTCAGGTGTCACTTTTTTAACCCAGGTGGTGTGCGGAAGAAGAGCAGTGGACATAATAATAGAAGATTTAAGGCCAGCAGAGGCCATAGGTCATAGTTAAGGGCAATGCCTTATTTTTCTGTTGAAAACACACTTTGATAATTTTTCAAAGATTTTGGCCATTTTAGAAATTTCATGAAGAGACTGTTTTTTAAAGAACACTCACACAATGTGTCTGAATTTCCCAGCAGGCAAAAGGAAGCAGCACAGTCCGAAAGGAGTTGGGAATGACTGCATCCAAGGAGGAGGAGTGTTTGACCCTGTTTCCTGGGCACCAGGGCACTCAGGGGTTACCATACTTCAATCACATCAACTGGAGTGTTGCCTGCTGGTGTACTGGGGCCTCAGTACTAGTGGACCCAAAACTGGGTGACCAATACTCTACAGCACTTGACTCTCTCAGGGTAGCGAGACAGAGCAGTCCAAGCCTTACTCAAGGAGGTGAGGTGGGTTTAGACATTCAGAATACAGTGCACATTGTACTACCAGCCAATAAGATCAATTTCCAGTCAGTGCTTTACTTTTTAAAAAGAAAAGTACTTTAATACACATAAGAGAAATATACTACACATAAAACTAGGATAAACAGTGAAAACCAGACATCTCGTCCACACTCTGGGCCAGAGTTCTGACTTCAAACATTATTATAGCACCTAAATGCAAGCAGTATAAAAACACAGTTAGCATGTAGACACACAATTAGCATTGCAAATTATAGATCACTCTGGACAGGGTTTCTCTCACTCGCTAGAATCATGAGACCCATTATTGTATTGCAATAGTGCAGTTTCAGCATATGACGTGAAGCCAAATGTTCCAGATCAGCTCCAGAACCCACTACCTAAAGAACAGAAGTGCCCTCCCGTCCTTAGCAAGGACATCACTCTGGTGGTGTCAGGGATCTGATCATAGGTGCCTGATGTCTTGGCAGAGTTTACTGGAGTCCCACTAGCCCAGTAAGCACTGGCTAGCTGTAGGAGGGTCGTTGGCTGGCCAGGGTGCCAGTACACCCTGCTACCCCCTTGTGTCAGAAAGAGAAAGGTAGGAGCCTGTACCACAGGACACTCTTCACCAGCAACAGATGGTAACTGGTAGTATCCAACAGGCTCCCAGAGCACAGGGGAGGGGTCTGGGCAAAGTGATTTCACTTTCAGGGGCTGGAATCAAGCTTCCCCGTCTCCCTCTGTCTCTATTGAAGTGCTGTAAGCTTCCTTATCTTGAGCAGCTGTTTGCTATTTTCTTGTCTTCCAGGCCAATGCTCGACAAGCCTCACAACACAGCTGGTCCTCTGCATTCAGGCTGCTAATTGATGCCTTTGCTCCTTCACAACAGAATCCATCCATCACAGAGAAAACTCTCAAGTGCAGATGCTCTGAGCAAGCCTCTTTGCCTTTACACCACGGGCCCACAACAAGATGCTTGTTAGAACTGAAGACCAGTCTTGAACAACCACTGACCACTCAGGCCAGACTTTTATCACCTCTGATTGATAGGCTGATCTAGTCAGAGGGTCTGCTACTTTTGAATCCTGGGTGCCCCTCCAAACGTGCAGCATATGTGTGCCATGCTCACTGAGTGTGCAAGGCATGCAAGGATGAGTTACAGTCCTTTAGAACAGGCTGTTGGTATCAGTCTAGACTATTTCCCAGAGAGGAATTTTAATTAACTTCTGACCAGGAGGCACAAACCATAATTACTCCTAGCAGGGTTAGGGCAGCTAAACACAGATAAGAGCAAGTGTCTAACCCCAGCCCACCAAGCTTCTCCAAGGAATAGGTTGGGGCATGGGGGAGCTGGAATGCCCAGCAGAACAGCTCACCTCAAGTTACTCAAGTTAAGTTACTCACAATGGCTCACGTCATCATTCTCCCCTAGGGAACCAACTGGCTCTCAAACACAAGTCCCAGGTAGACAAAGGCAGCAGGACCATAGCAAAGAAGTCTGCACAGACTTGATCAGGAGGGTGGCTAGTATCCTCCCCCCCCCCACAATGAAGGGTACAAGGATACAGGTATCCCTGACTATAGATGTATTGCTGCCACTGCTGTCAGTCTACCACTGCCTTGGTAGAGAGGGCAGTAGGCACTCTCTGTGAAATAGGGGTGCACTATGCATGCCCCCCTCAACCTCAGAGCTAAGCTCTAGGGTCTCAGTCCATGTAAATAGGGAGATCCTCAGTGGACATGCTTGTTTGTCATATTCACTGAGCTTGGGATCCAGAAACCATACATTAACTTTTAAGTGACTTGCCTGTAGATCACCATAAGGCAGACGACACCCAACTCATCATCTCCCTCACCCGCAACCCTAATACCGCCAAAACCAACCTCCACGCTGCACTCCTTGACACCGCCACTTGGATGACAGCTAACCACCTCAAGCTCAACTCCAACAAAACCGAAATAATCATTTTTGGCCCCAACAAAACCATATGGGATGACTCCTGGTGGCCCACCGCCCTAGGCCCCGCACCTAACCCCGCAAACCACACACCCAACCTTGGCATCATCCTGGACCCCTCCCTCTCCATGACCCAGCAAATCAACACCGTCACCTCCTCCTGTTTTAACACACTCTGCAAGCTGAAAAAAACCTTCAAATGGATTCCCATAGAGACCAGAAAGACCGTCACCCACACACTCATCAGCAGAAGGCTAGACTACGGAAACGCCCTCTACGCCGGCATCACACTCAAACTCAAACGCAAACTCCAGAGAATCCAGAACACAGCTGCATGCCTCATCCTGGACCTCCCTCGCCATGAACACATCTCATCATACCTCAGATCCCTTCACTGGCTCCCCATCGACAAGAGGATCACCTTCAAAGTCCTCATCCAGGCGCACAAGTCCCTCCACAACGCCGGCCCAACCTACCTCAACGAAAGAGTGAACTTCCACACTCCCAACCGCCACCTCCGATCTGCGGGCCTCGCACTCGCCACAGTCCCCCGCATTCAACGCACCACCACAGGAGGCAGATCCTTCTCCTACCTTGCCCCCAAGGCCTGGAACTCCCTCATCACCAACCTCCGCAAGACCCAAGACCTCTTGCTTTTCAGAAAGAAACTCAAGACATGGCTGTTCGAACAGTGACCCTCCCCCCCGCGCCTTGAGACCCTCATGGGTGAGTAGCGCGCTCTATACATTTCTTTTTATTTGATTTGATTTGATTTTGAGATGTGATATGGGTTGTATAGTTAGGTTTGGTTTCACATTGAAAATACATTCATTTACACGTTTTCTTAATTTAGAATGCTTTTATTTATTTTTTTATCCTATGAAATTGGAAATCAGGTCCTCTTTTCATTTCTTCTGTTACATGTGCTGCCTGTAGGATCTGGTGTAAGGGAGAATGCCATTGGCAATGGGTGAGGAAGTTACACACAGACTTGTTGCACTCATCAGGCAAGGAAGCAAGGTGTCTATTAAAAGACGTTATTAAGATCAGTAGTGTCTGAGAACGTCATGTAGTTATGTTGTAAAGTACCTTCTGAGTTCACAAGACCTGTTTCCAGCTTTCATGTGCCACTTGATGCTTGTTATTTGTCTCTTACTTTTGTATAAACATACTCATGTGGAAGAATTTAAATGCCTTGCCCTGTCTTAGTATAATTCTAAACTGCTGCTCACTGTAATTTGCCACCAGATGTGCCTATCTCTTAGTTTAAGACATATTGCATTCTGGCACTCAAGACCCATGATTTCAGCTAGCCACCTTCTTGCACTCTTGGTAAGGATTTTGTTTAGTGATCGATACTAAGAACTGTGGCCCTCATTCTGACCTTGGCGGGCGGCGGAGGCCGCCCGCCAAAGTCCCGCCGTCAGGTTACCGTTCCGCGGTCGAAAGACCGCGGCGGTAATTCTGACTTTCCCGCTGGGCTGGCGGGCGGTCGCCTTCAGACCGCCAGCCAGCCCAGCGGGAAAGAGGCTTCCACGATGAAGCCGGCTCGGAATCGAGCCGGCGGAGTGGAAGCTGTGCGACGGGTGCAGTTGCACCCGTCGCGTATTTCACTGTCTGCGCAGCAGACAGTGAAATACATGTAGGGGCCCTCTTACGGGGGCCCCTGCAATGCCCATGCCAGTGGCATGGGCACTGCAGGGGCCCCCAGGGGCCCCGCGACCCCCCCTACCGCCATCCGGATCTCGGCGGTCCGACCGCCGGGATCTGGATGGCGGTAGGGGGGGTCGGAATCCCCGCGGTGGTGCAGCAAGCTGCGCCGCCGCGGAGGATTCAATGGGGCCGCGGTACACTGGCGGGACCCCGCCAGTGGTGCCGGTCCGACCGCGGCTTTACCGCCGCGGTCAGAATCCCCATTGGAGCACCGCCGGCCTGTCGGCGGTGCTCCCGCGGTCCTCCGCCCTGGCGGTCAAAGACCGCCAGGGTCAGAATGACCACCTGTGTGTGTAATAGGGCATTTATCAGAGCTTTTCTTTGCTCCATAGCTAATGTACGAGGCACCACCTTGTAAGTATTCTGTGACTCACAGACTACTCATTTTTTAAGCAAACACTTTCAGCATCAACTGAAACATGAGATGTAGTTCTGGTATTCTCCTGAACTTAGCCAGACGTGGTGACTGGAGCTGAACTAGACCTCCACTAAACAAACTTAAGGCATCAAGGAAAGGGAGAGGATTGTCCATAGGGGAAACTTTGATAAAATATGGCCCAATGCTCTGCTTCAGATCATGTCAGACATTCTAACATGATTCTGTTTTGAATTAAGAATTTGTTTCTGCTTATTGATTACATATTAGGGACTTTTTCTATTATTTTAATTATGGATCAGTCATCTGGACAGTTGTCTGGAATGAAATGACTGGGCAGGAATGGGGTAGTCCTAGGAACTAAAATGGAGTTGTGAATGAAATTCACTGCATCGGAGAAGGAGACTTGAGTGGAATTGCAATGGTTACCCATGTCCTTAATGCAGATCCCACTGGATAACAGTGTTGAATAAGATACACTGTTTAAGCCCCAGATCTTCTGTAAGCCTTGTGCTGCCATAACATGAGGGTCTTTGATAATATGATGCCCGTTTGAATGGCCTTCCTCATAGGTAAATGGTGTAGAAAAACTGTTAGATAAGTCCTTTCTTTCTTACCATAGTCCCCCACCTCATGGGGATGAGCTAAGGGTTTAGTAAGGAAAACAAAAGGCGAAGAATCTATACAGAATAAGACCCTACCTAAAGGCCCAACCTGTATTGTAGAAGCACATGCAAGTTTATAGACAACTGGGTTAAGTGCATGAATGGTGATACATACATGCTTTTTCCATAAAAAAGCACTTTTAATAGTGAACATTTGAAGAAAGCTAAAGAATCTTAAAAATAAAACTACTCCCAAATAATGGTTTGCCTTCCTTACTTGGCATGCAACAGCCAAGGAAAAGCCAGCATGAATCTCAGGTGAAGGGTCTAATGGACACTGAAGAGAAACCAAGACTGTGTGAAGACTGTGTGACGACAACTAATATTCTGTATCACACCATGACACCATGACAGTTGGTAGGTCTGCGCTCCTCTTCAACCTTCCCCCTTATATTTCTGCCACAGACTACCTGCTGTTATTCGTGGTGTCTGCCTTGTAAGTGTTGTAATACACATATGTACAATGTATTGTCTTGTAATATGAGCAGTGCCAGTTTAACCCTGTGGAGGCCACTAGGCAGTCGAAGTTTTGGGGGGCCCCCTGCCAAATTCACTCCTAATACGTTTTTTAATTTTACCAACCAACAATTTTAATAAACCAATTTTATTTCACAAAACTAAACATTACACATACGTAGTTTGCACCGATTTTTGTCACAAACTGACAGCTGACAGAAGATGAGTTTTTAAGAGACAAACTGTTATGTGACTCTGATGTCTATGGTTTATGTACTTTAAGTTGTTATTGGGGACATTACATTAATACAGTATTTTCTCTGTGGAGTCTTTAATGTATAGTTTTTGTTTCTTTGAGTTGATTCATTTTTTTCTATCTTTTGTGAACAATTTAAGAAAGCTTGATTGTAATTTCCTTTCGAAATCAAATAAATATAATTTCGATCTGTTGTCGCGGAGCCCCTAGGCTGGTGCCAACTTTGCCTATTTGGTAATCCAGCACTGAATATGAGCATGTACAATGTACCATCTTGCAATATGAGAGTGTATAACTGTGAAGGTGCACACTGTGGAGCAGCTGAAAAAACCTGTGAAATAGGCTCAGCAGAGACTGCTCCAGAGGCCCCATGTAAAGGTCAAGCGGGCCGGAAGCTGTACTTTGAGCATCCCTGGGTTAGATATACAATTCCAATTCATATTAATTCAAATTCATAATATTTAAAAAATAACATTTATGTACCTTGCAACATAAAAATATTAAAACATTCAAAATAAAAAAATATATGCATTATAAAGGAATAAAATTAAATGTAATTGGAAGAAATTAAATAATTCAAATATAATTGAACATGTTTATAACAAAATTAAAAAATGTGAAATAAATACACTTTCCTCCCTACTACTCACAAAACAAAAAAAGTTAAAAAAAATTATACAAGAAAAATAACATTAAAATTGTAATCAAATAAAACAAATATAATGGAAACAAAAAATAAATATAGAATGTATATAAAAGTGTGTCATTAAATACACTCATCAATAATTAAACAATTAATTAAAATACAAGAAATAATTACCATAAGTAATTAATTAAATATAACAATTAATCACCTATTAAATTCTTAATGTACATAAATGAATTAAAAAAAAAAAAAACATAAATTACCATTTCAATAACATCCTACCATAATCCCCTACAAACTCAACCCACCATTAAATAATAAAGTAGTAATTCAATGTATAAAAATGTAAATTGAAACTTACAAACTATACTAAAAAAGCATTATTATAAGATTAATAACACATAAAGTGAATAATATACATTAATGTCAAACATTATTTATCACAACTGCATTGAAGTGAACTATATTATATACAATATTAAAAATGATGCTGTATATATAAAGATACTATTTTTATTACCTTCCATATTCTGTTTCTAAATATTTTTGACACAGTATTCTTGCAACTCGTTCTGCTGCTGATGTAATGCACACAGAATGAATTGAAATGCCTCTAGGGCTAGGCCCTGAAAAGAGACTTTGGAAATCAATGGTTGAAGGTCGAATAGAACTCGGAAAGTGAAAGGATGCGAAATTAGGGACTGGCAACGATGATAATTTCAAACAGCAACAAGGAAAAGAATCCAGGATTCAGTGTGACATAAAATCAGGCACTAAAGGGACAGGAATCAAGACCTGACAGTCAGGGCAAAGTGCCTTTGTGACTTTTAAGAATCACAATTGGAGGCTTCATTTCAACATATACTTTTAAACTCGTTTTCTATCTTTAAACGTTTTGCCGCACAACAGATTAAATCATGTTTCCACGTTTTTACCAAGGTCTGTATTTTAAACCTGTTTATGTTTGAATTAAGGCTCAGTTGACAGCAGGCGCGTAGGATCAGGTGGGTTGTTTACGTATATACAGACAAAACTCACACACTCTTCCTCTTCTGAAAATCTTCACAAATGCTTTTTGCTTTTACAAAATCTTGTTTTCTCTAAATTAATAAGACTACTAGCCTTCCTCTCCCTTTCCACCGACCCCTGCGCCCCTCGCACGCACCCTCCTTGTCGTATAATGTATTATAGCCTTAGAATCCGCCGTAGCGGGCTCTACGGACTATTAAAGGCCCGCTCCCGCGTTAAATGCCCGAGCCGAAGGCGAGGGCATTTAACAAGGGAAAGGGCCTTTAATAGCCGGTAGAGCCCGCTACGGCGGGTTCTAAGGCTATTAGAACATTCTGCCACTCAGGGCAGAATGTTCTATTAAAAAAAACAAATTGCTCACGGAGCCCGAGGGGATTAAAATCCCCTCGGGCTCCGTGAGGCTTTGTTCACAGCTGTTGCTGTGAACAAAGCGAACACTGGAATGTTGGCGCTGCGGGCTTTTACCGGCCAGTATAAGCCCGCAGCACTCCATTGTTTGCAAAGGAGCTTGCAACATTCCAATGTTCTAATTAACATTAAATGCCACCATGATTGTTGAGAGACTCTGAAGCTCACCCGTTTTTCCCCCCAATCTCACCGACCAAGCTACGCCCCTGGTTAATAGATTTATTGAAATGATGTGGTGGCAGTGAGTGTAAGCATAGCCTCCGATTCACTTGGAGTTCAGTTTATTACAGTGAGAGGAAGAGCATGGCAGTGAGTTGGAAACCAGTTGATGAGAGAAAGGGTTATCTTTCCCTGGCCATGAGTTAGATACAGGATGAGACTGAGAGAAGTGAGTGTGGCTTGTAAATCAGGCAGTGATTGGAGTCAGGGTGTGTCAGATAATTAGAAGTCAGGAAACTAAAGTGAGGGGAATTATAGCTTGGCAGTGTGCTAGAGATCAAGGGGTGACGATGAGAAGAATCAGGGCCTGAGCATGCACCAGTGATCATGGGGGCAATGAAGAGAAGTTTAACCTGTGCCTAGTTGCGAGTTAGGTATCAAGTGGACACAGTGAAAGGAAAGAGGGCCTCTAACAGGGTGACTGGCAGAGGAGTCAGGGCCTGACAATGAGTGAGATTATGTGTAAAATGACAAAAGACTTTTAAGTCTGCATTACAAGTACAGAACACGTGTACTTCTGAGACACTCAGCACTTGGACTTGCTGAACTATAGGGACACTGCCAGAGAGCAGATTTTATAGAGAATTCTTGTAATTAAAACAAGAAAACTCTCACTGTAGTGCAGAGAAATCTGATGATCCTCTTGACTGACGCTGTGGTGATGTGGTTTTCATTTAAAACTACACTAGTCAACTCCTCCCCTGACAATCACCCTTAAACAGGAATGACAGAGATGTACATGCTTTTCCATTTCCCCTATCACAATACTCTTTATGTGCCAGCGCTGTCTTCTCATAAACAGGCCTTCTTGAGACAAAATTCACAGCAGCGGTCAACTTAGGCCTGGCCTCGGCATGCTCTGTCGCTGTCCTTACAGATGTTTGGATACTTAAGGAAAAGGGAATGAGTGTAGCTTGTGGCCCTCAGTGCCCCTTCCCTACAATACCCTCCTCAGCTTAGGCCTTCAGAAAACTATTCAGCTCAGGGAAAGCAGCATGACTAGTCCGAAAACAATACTGGAGGAGCAAAATTATATGTATATCGTATGTATATCGTATTTCTACAGTGCAAACATACCCAAAAGGCAGCCAAGTGCTGATCATGGTCAAACTCAAGCTTAAAGTTATTGAGTAAAAGGTAGCTGAACCTGAGTTGTGGGTGTTTAATGCATTGTACTATAGTATTCTGTGAAGAAGTGAGTCTTTAAATCTTTGCTAAACTGGAGCAACTTTGGGGCAGTTCTGGTGGATATAGGAATATTGTTCCAGATCCTGGAGGCTTACATGGAAAAGGCCTTGTCATGTTTTTTCCTTTTTTACTCTTCTTAGTCCTGTGGTGTCCTGGCTGCGGATGTTCAGAGAACCACCGGAGATGGTGAGCTTGTCAGCAAACTAAGCAGGGATATAGGTTTTGAGGGCATTGTAAATGATGCAGATAGATTTGAAGATGGTGAGAGCTGGTGGGGATTTCACCTGGCCCTGGATGAGTTGTGCTGTAGTGTGTAGTATGCCCCAAAGGGATGTCAGTGTAGTGTCTTGAAGGTCATAGAGTAGTGCATTACCACATCCAGATGCAAGAGTAAAATAGCTTGAACAGCAGTTCTGAAGTGGCTATCTGGAAGTAATGTTTTTACTTTCTTTAGAAGAGAAAGCAGGTACCAGGCCTTCTTTGTGTTTTTGGTAATGTGTTCCTCAAGTGAGAAGCTGGTTTCCAAGGTGAATCCAATTGATTTGGCATTTGGTGAGAGTTGGGGTTTAAAACAGTCAAAGTTCATATCATTAAGCCAGGTATGTACTGTTTCTTGTTTGTTGTTCTTGGCACATAATAGAAATTCTGTCTTGGTTAAGAAGAGACTTCAGGTAGGTGCTGGACATACAGGACTGGATAAATTGCAATCAGTGTCTGAGGTGTTGGATGTCTGAAACAGAAGAAACGTTCAAGTAGAGTTATGTATTATCAGCATATTGATGAATTTTATTGTTGCCATCTGTGAGTTATCCCTTACAGGATACAGTATGGAATCCTGAGGGAAACCATATGTGATAAGGATCTTTGTGACGTGGAGGTGGCCGAACGAACAAACCAGTAACAATTGGAAAGATAGGCATGAATCCCAATTGCGACTTAAGAGTGCATATGAAGGTGGAATGGTCAGCTGTTGAAGGTCCAGCAATATCAGGAAGCAGCGGTTGTCTGCATCCGTGGTCAAGAGGACATCATTGAAGATCTGTCAGATGGGGGTCTCTGTGTTGCAGCATGATCTGAAACCAGGCTGGTACTCATCCAGGAGATGGTTAGCACTGATGAGATCTTTTATTGATTCTTTTATTGACTGCTTTAATAATGATCTTGTCGATGAATGGTAGATGAGCGATTGGCTGGTAGTTGCCGAGGTCATCAAGGACTAGTGCAGGCTTCTTTAGGAATGGGAGGATGTGGCCAGGCTTGAGAGCTTCTGGGAAGATGCCCTATGTGAGTAAAGCATTGACAATGGTACGTAAATAGGAGTAAGAGATCATCTCCAGAGAAAGCTTTGATGAAAGGCGATGGTAAGGATTCATTTGAATAAGAAGTGTCTTTGAGAGATTTGAGTATGTTAGCCAGATGTGTGAGAAATAAGGCTTTGAGAGCTGATCATGTTGGGCATCTATGGAATAGGTGAGTGTGAGGCGTAAAGCATGCTTGGTATCATCATTGTGCTGACAGATGTTCTGTGTTTGTTCACTGAAGAGATTGATGCATTAGACTTATCTGTGGAATAGGGGAGTCTGTGCGAGGGTTGATGCAGTACTTGATTGTCTTGAACAGTGTACTGCTTCAGTTGGTGGCTTAATTGATTATGTTGTAGTACTTAGCTTGATTGATATGATGAGCTGTCTGCATGTTGCTCAGAGGGTGTTTTGTGTCAAGAAGTCCTCATGAGTTCTGTTCTTCTATTTTCTTTCCTGTCTGTGAATGGATTGTTTATTGTCAGCAAGATCTCTAGAATACCAGTGTATTGAAGGCTTTGGCTTGCACTTGCAGGTTGCATTTGGGATGTGGATGGTTCTCATAGCTTTCCAAGAAATTGTGGAAGTTGGTTAGAAGGGTATAGACCTCGAAAATGGAGTTGATGGGGTGAGAGATGAATTCCAGCATTTGTGTACCTGTGGAGAGGTCTTTAAGGGGTAAGAAGATTTGGTCTTTCCTTTTTTATTGACCTTGGTTTGTTGGTAGTATGCTGAACTGGGAAATAGGGTCAGCAAAGTGGTCAGTCCAGTCCATGGGTATGGGTGGACTGCATTAGATTGATGGTGATGTTGAGAAAACAAGATCGAGGATGTAGCCCATGGAGTGTGTTGGTTGTGTGACATGCTGAACCACGTTAAGTGTATCAATGAGGCTGAAGAGGGTGTCTCTTGTCTTTTTCTGAGCATGCATTATCTGGGAGGTTAGAGTCACCCATGAGGGTGGTATGGGCATGTCGATGGACGAGGTCGAGAGGATTTCTGAGAACTCATTAAGTCCTCGTTCTGCCTGGGAGTTCCGTAGTTGAGAAGAAATATGATGGTCTGAGCTGCAGAGAGAGGGAAATGGCATATTAGCAATTCTGTGAGTTTGACTGTTACTTACTTATCTCTTGTGCCGGGCCAGGTGCCCTTATGGCTAACAGGAAGGCCTCCTCCCTAATGTGTGCAGTCCACAAAATGGATGCTGTAGCCTGTGGGAGGAAGAATGCCTAGAACGTGACAAGATGTGGGGTGAAGCATGTTTCTGTGATGAAGAGGGTGTCACGTTTGTGATAGGTGATGAGGTTTGCAATGTCTTCTGCGTGGGGTATTACAGAGCGAGCATTAATGGGCATGAGTTGAAATGTGCATGGTAGTAGGATGTGTATGAGGTTGGGTCTATGTATTGTGTGAAAGCTATATGAGTGTCTGTGTTGTTTATGTCTGTGTGTCAAATCAAATCAAATCAAATCATTAACATTTATAAAGCGCGCTAATCACCCGTGCGGGTCTCAAGGCGCTAGGGGAAAAGGGGGGGGTTATCGCTGCTCGAACAGCCAGGTCTTTAGGAGTCTCCGGAAAGCGGAGTGGTCCTGGGTGGTCCTGAGGCTGGTGGGGAGGGAGTTCCAGGTCTTGGCCGCCAGGAAGGAGAAAGATCTCCCACCCGCCGTGGAGTGGCGGATGCGAGGGACAGCAGCGAGTGCGAGGCCAGAGGAGCAGAGGAGGTGGGTGGGGACGTAGAAGCTGAGGCGTCTGTTGAGGTATTCCGGTCCCTTGTCGTGGAGGGCTTTGTGTGCGTGGGTGAGAAGTCGGAAGGTGATCCTTTTGCTGACTGGGAGCCAATGCAGGTGTCTCAGGTGTGCGGAGATGTGGCTGCTGCGGGGTACGTCGAGGATGAGGCGGGCCGAGGCGTTTTGAATGCGTTGCAGGCGATTTTGGAGTTTGGCTGTGGTCCCGGCGTAGAGGGTGTTGCCGTAGTCCAGGCGGCTCGTGACGAGGGCGTGGGTCACGGTTTTTCTGGTGTCGGCGGGGATCCAGCGGAAGATCTTGCGGAGCATGCAGAGGGTGAGGAAGCAGGCGGAGGACACGGCGTTGACTTGCTTGGTCATGGTGAGAAGAGGGTCCAAAATGAAGCCGAGGTCTGTGGGGGTCGGTGCGGTGCCGAGGGCCGTGGGCCACCAGGAGTCGTCCCAGGCGGACGGGGTGTTGCCGAGGATGAGGACTTCCGTTTTTTCAGAGTTCAGCTTTAGGCGGCTGAGCCTCATCCAATCTGCGACGTCCTTCATATCCTCTTGTAGGTTGGTCTTGGCGCTGGCGGGGTCCTTGGTGAGGGAGAGTATAAGTTGGGTGTCGTCGGCGTAGGAGGTGATGATGATGTCGTGCTTGCGTACGATGTTGGCGAGGGGGCTCATGTAGACATTGAAGAGTGTCGGGCTGAGCGATGAGCCTTGAGGTACGCCGCAGATGATCTCGGTGGGTTCTGAGCGAAACGGAGGGAGGTAAACTCTTTGGGAACGGTTTGCGAGGAAGGAGGCGATCCAGTCCAGGGCCTGGCCTTGGATCCCGGTGGAGCGGAGGCGGGTGATTAGGGTGCGGTGACAGATGGTGTCAAAGGCAGCCGAGAGGTCGAGAAGAATGAGGGCGACTGCTTCACCGTTGTCCATCAGGGTTCTGATGTCGTCTGTGACTGAGATGAGGGCGGTTTCAGTGCTGTGGTTGGTTCGGAATCCGGTTTGTGAGGGGTCGAGCAGGTTGTTGTCTTCCAGGAAGGTGGTCCGCTGTTTGTTGACGGTCTTCTCTATTACTTTGGCTGGGAAAGGCAGAAGAGAGATGGGGCGGAAGTTTTTCAGGTCGCTCGGGTCAGCCGTAGGTTTCTTTAGTAGGGCGTTGACTTTGGCGTGTTTCCAGCATTCGGGGAAGGTAGCAGAAGAAAAAGAAGAGTTGATGACGGTCTGGAGGTGCGGGGCGATGATATCGTCGGCTTTGTTAAAGATGAAGTGCGGGCAGGGGTCCGAAGGGGCGCCGGAGTGGATAGAGTTCATGATGGATTTGGTTTCTTCCGTGTTGATGTGGGTCCAGTTGTTGAGGGTGATGGCCGGGGATGCGGGTTCGGTGGTGTTTGGTTGGGTCTGGTGTCCGAAGCTGTCGTGGAGGTCGCTGATCTTGCGATGGAAGAAAGTGGCGAGGGATTCGCACAAATCCTGTGAGGGCGTGACGGCGTTGGCGCTGGGGTTGGAGAACTCCTTGACGATGCTGAAGAGTTCTCTGCTGTTGTGGCTGTTTTTGTCCAGTCTGTCGGTGAAAAAGTTCCTTTTGGCAGCGCGGATCAGGTGGTGGTGTTCGCGGGTAGCGTTCTTGAGGGCGGTCATGTTGTCAGCGGTGTGGTCCTTGCGCCAGGCTTTCTCAAGGGTGCGACAAGTTTTCTTTGATTCTTTGAGGGTGTCAGAGAACCAGAGAGGTTTTTTGGTGTTGGTCTGACAATGCGTGCGTTTGAGGGGAGCAAGGTTGTCTGCGCAGTTGGAGATCCAGTTTGTGAGGTTGAGGGCTGCGTCGTTGGGGTCGGTGGTGAGGGTGGGTTGGTTGGCGGCGAGTGCGGAGAGGAGTTGCTCTTCAGGGATCTTGTTCCACTGTCGACGAGGGATGGGTTGAGTGCGGAGGTGGCGGGTCTCGCGTCGGAATGTGAAGTGGACGCAGCTGTGGTCGGTCCAGTGTAGGGCGGAGGTGTGGCTGAAGAAGACGTGTTTTCTGGCGGAGAAGATAGGGTCGAGCGTGTGTCCGGCGATGTGGGTGGCGGTGTTCACCAGTTGTTTGAGGCCGAGGTTGGCGAGGTTGTCGAGCAGGGTGGTGGTGTTGGGGTCGTTGTTTTGTTCCAGATGGAAGTTGAGGTCGCCTAGGAGGATGTAGTCCGGTGAGGCGAGGGCGTGCGGGGAGATGAAGTCGGTGATGGCGTCGCTGAAAGGGGCGCGTGGTCCGGGAGGACGGTAGACGAGGGATCCTCTGAGGGTGGTCCTCGGGTCGGTGCGAATCTGAAAATGCAGGTGTTCAGCGGCGAGAGGGGTGTCTTCGGTGGAGGTGGTGACGCTGATGGAGTCTTTGAAGACGATGGCGATACCTCCTCCTGCGTGGTTGGTGCGGTCTTTCCTGGAGATCTTGTAGCCTTCGGGGATGGCGGTGGCGATGTCTGGAGCAGAGGAGGCGTTCATCCAGGTCTCCGTGATGAAGGCGACGTCCGGTGCTGTGGAGTCCAGGAGGTCCCAGAGTTCAACGGCGTGTTTGTGGAAGGAGCGAGCGTTGACTAGGATGCACTTGAGGTGGTTGATGGCGCGTGTGCTTGTGGTCGTGGTAGTTGCGTGGTGGAAGATGCGTTTGCAGGAGTTGCAGGCGAAGGGTCCATGGGTGCGTTTGGGGTGAGCTTGGAAGCAGGTGTTGGAGCGTCCTGGGTTGAGGGCGTGGAGGGTGGTGGGGTCGTAGCGGATCAGCGGGGCTTGGGAGAGCTGGGGACCAGGGGTCGTGGCGCTGGGCGCGGGCCAGGTGCGGGCCAGGTGCGGGCCAGGCGCGGATGGGCGCAGACGGGCTTGCCTCTGGCGTGCCAGCGGCGCGGACGCGCAGCGGCCGCCATATGAGGTAGGAGGGGGGGAGGGGTGGATGGGGGAGGGGTCAGCTGGGGGCGAATGGGAGCTGGGGGGCGGGGGCGTGCAGGAGGTCGCGGCGGGAAAGCACGAGGGAGGGGGGACAGGTAGAGTGAGAAGAGCTGGGGGAGGGGGGTTTAATGGTGGGGGGGTGAGTGTTAGGAGGTTTAGGAGATTAGGGAGAAAGATAGGAGTAGGGTTGTGAAGATAGGGGAGGGGGGTTGTAGAGGTGGGTGAGGGTGAGAGGTAGAGTGAGAGGATAGGAAGATAGGTAATAGAGGGGGTGGCGGGAGGGGGGAGAGATAGAGAAATAGATGGAGAAAATAGATAGATAGAGAAATCGATAGATAGAGAAATAGATAGAGAGATAGGAAGATAGGAGGAGGTGGAGAGTGAGGGAGTTAGATAGTGGGATAGAGAGATAGAGAGATAGGTAGATAGGAGGAGTGAGGGAGGTAGATAGTGAACGGGTTAGATAGGGGAGATAGAGAGGGGGATGCGAGTGAGGGAGGGGGATGAGGCAGGAGCAGGAGGGCAGGCGCGGGGAGAAGAAGACGGAGGAGGCAGAAGAGCCGAAGGCAGAAGATAGAAGACAGAAGACCAGAAGACCGGAAGAACAGAAGAACAGAAGAACAGAAGAACACAGAAGAACACAGAAGAACACAGAAGAACACAGAAGAAGATACAGAAAACGAAGAACAGAGGGCAGAAGACCACAGAAGAAGATTAGGAAGAAGAGAGGACTCAGGAGAGGCTGAGAAGCACACAGAAGAAGAGAGAAGACGGGGAAAAGAAGAGTACAGAAGAAGATTACAGACGAGGAGCGAGGAGGAAGAACAGAGAAGAAGAAAAGAAAAGAAGCAGGAGCAGGAGAGAGGGTGAGTAGCGCGGGGCAGAGCGAGGGGCTGGGAGGTGGGGGGTACTTACTGTGAGGTGGGTCTCAGGAACTCAGGAACCTGGAGGAGCTGGAGGAGCTGCAGCGGCAGGGGGAGCGACCTACCCTTGGGTCAAGGGTCGATTGTGTGTGATTGTGGGGACTGTCAGTATGGGGTGCTAAGTGAGGCACATTATTATAATCTTACCTTATAGGTTTCACTGGAGCAGGGGTTCTAGTCCAAGGTCCTTCCAGGCCCCAACAATCCCAGACAAGCAATACAGTTGTCTGTGTCCGCCGTTTGCAATGGATGCCCATGGGGTTGGGATGCCATGAATAATGGATTGAAGTAAGGACAACGCAGGAATAATTGTCACTTCCTGTGAAGATGGATGGTGGGAAATGAAGTGATGTCACTTCCTGTGCTGATGGTTAATGGGAAATTAAGAACTCTTCATTAGTCTCTTCTTTTATCAATGTTTTTGGTGAGAAGCCAGTGATATCACTTCCTGTGCAGATGGATGATGGAAATCCAGTGATGTGACTTCCTCTGCAGATAGATAATAGGAAATGCAGTGATGCTCCTCGTTCAGGTGGATGATAGGAAATGAAATCCTCTTATTTGGCTTCTTCTTCTTTTAAAGACGGTTTTGTGGGAGCCGAGAGATGTCACTTCCGGTGCAGATGGATGATGTGAAATGCAGTGATGTCATGTCCTGTGCAAGTGGATGATTGGAAATGGAACCCTCTTGCTAGGCTTCTTCTTTTAAAGATGGTCTTGGCAGGAAGACAGTGATATCACTTCCTGTGCCAATGGATTATGGGAAATCTACTGATGTCACTTCCTGTGCAGATGTATGATTGGGAAATGCCCCTTTCTCTGCTTTTTGATGATAGCAAAATGATCTTTGTGGCTATCACTCTGATTCATCTTGTTTATCTTCAAGAATTTTGTTTTAATTTCTGCATTCCTAACAGGCCCTGATCACCTCCTTCCATGATTTTTGCCTTCTTCAAACCCGCCCGTCCCCCATATGTTTCTGTGCCCTCTTGCTCTTTTTGCTGCTCCCTGACTGACCTACCAGAAGCCTAAAGTGGACTATCATATACACAATGCACTATTGCGCCATCTGGTGAAACAGAAGTGGTTTGGGGAAGGATACACAAGCCCCCCTGCCTTTCTCTGTACCCCAATTCTATCTTGCAGTCTCCATTCTATCTATCTTACCTCCCTTTAGCACTGTGAAACAGACATATGGTGCATAATGTGCCATATAATAGAGCAAGTTTATTATAAAGTGCGTGTTTTTAAAAGGTCTCTCGGCGCTATGTAACATGTTTATTGATATTCAACTTAGTGGATTTCATTTTACTGACCTTGGAAACATGAACGGTTGGCTAAACGTACTGGAATTCAGACATCTGATCACGAGATCAAACACCTACCCTCTCCAGTGCCTGAATGTGTCTACTGAGTCTTCACACCCGCATTTAAGGTAACAGCAAAGCTAATCAGGTATCAGGAGATGACAGTAAAAGGACTCGTGATAAATCAGTGAATGACTGAGTTAAAAGTCATTTTGTGGTTATGAAACACAAACAAGGATGTGCAGTTTTCAATGGATGTGCCTTAAAAGGGGGAAAGGATAGAATGCACCTTATTGCACAAATACAGTGCATTCCTGCCCTTTCACTTTGGCGTAGGGACGCGCAGCACACTAACATGCTGCGCTGTCCTACGCCAAATCCGCACCTTTCGAGTAGATCATTACATCCCAGGTAACGCAGCTTGTCTACTTGACTGCCGTTTAATTTGAAAGCAGCAGATTCCGCCTAGTGGGCATGTGGGGTCAACGACCCCGTCTCCACATACCACCTTCCCCGCGCGTTAGCCGCCTGCGCCCAGGCACTACAGTGGAATGAGCCCTCACTAGTGAACACTCAGATTAACACCGCCGGGATCTGCTGCCAGTCAAGGCGCCACACTGATTGACATGTGACAAGGCGCCGTAATTACGTGATACAGAGCCGGTAGAGTTCACGGTGATTTTAATTAACTTGTCAGAGCTACTGGGGGCACAGGCACCAGGGCACATTTTCAGAAATGGAACACAATGCTCTTATAAAGGTGACATTTTACGCTTCGCCTACAGGTCTGACTCTGCAGTTCTTTTATCTTATAAATGTTCTGTAGTCGTGTCAATCTAATCAGAAATAGTAGACATGACATACTCCTGTCCATAGAACCTTAATTAAATTGCCTCTTGCCGCTTTAGTAATGGGTCAGTGTTAACGTCCAATCAAAGGAACTCAAGTTACGGAGCTTGGAAGAAACCTGTGCCAAGTAGGTTGCACAGAGATGTAAACATATAGGCCCATATTTATACTTTTTGACGCTAAACTGCGCTAACGCAGTTTAGCGTCAAAAAGTTTTGCGCCGGCTAACGCCATTCTGAAGCGCCATGCGGGCGCCGTATTTATTGAATGGCGTTAGCCGGCGCAAGCAGACCGGCGCTGCCTGGTGTGCGCGAGAAAAACCACGTACACCAGGCAGCGCCGGCGTAGGGGGAAAATGGCGCATGGGCGTCTTAAAATGGGGCAAGTCAGGTTACGTCGAAAAAATCGTCTTAACCCGACTTGCGCCATTTTTTAACGACGCCCATCCCCCATCAACATGACTCCTATCATTGTAAAGATAGGAGTCATGCCCCCTTGCCCAATGGCCATGCCCAGGGGACTTCGGTCCCCTGGGCATGGTCATTGGGCATAGTGGCATGTAGGGGGGTACAAATAAGGCCCCCCTATGCCACAAAAAATAAAAAAAAAAATACTTACCTGAACTTACCTTAAGGTCCATGGGATGGGTCCCTCCGTCCTTGGTTGTCCTCCTGGGGTGGGCAAGGGTGGCAGGGGGGGTCCCTGGGGGCAGGGGAGGGCACTCTGGGCTCATTTTGAGCCCACTTGTCCCTTAACGCCATGCCTGACCCAGGCGTTAAAAAGCGGCGCAAATGCGCCGTTTTTAGCCACGCCCACTCCCGGGCGTCTCTTTTGCCCGGGAGTATAAATACCACGTAAAGGCCTGGGAGTCATTTTTTAGACGGGAACGCCTCCCTTGCATATCATTAACGCAAGGAAGGGGTTCACGCTAAAAAATTACGCACATTCCAGGAACTTTGGCGCTATACGCCTCTAACGCCATAGTATAAATATGGCGTTAGTTGGCGTTAGTTTAGCGTCGAATTTGCGTCGAAAAAAACGACGCAAATTCGGCGCAAACGGAGTATAAATACGGCCCATAACCCGCTAAGGGTACAAAAAAAGGACGGCTACGTGACCTACGGGCTTAGTAAATTATGGAACGCGCACGGTGTGGACCGAATCGTCTCCAGGGGCTCCCAGTTTGAGACACTTAAAGTAGCTGAGGCTCGGGAGATGAAATGATTTATCGAGGTTTACACAATTTGGCAAAGGGAAAACCATGATCCAAATGCGGCAGTCTGTAATCTAATCACTACAACATATGCAGGGCAAATAGTAGTATGCAGCACAAGAGCACCAAACTATGCGCCAAGAAAGGGCAAATTATGCGGCATAATGCTACACATAATTTGTTATTTCTTCTTTATTTTGACATTTGTACACGTTGCCTTACTGTGTGGGCAACGATTTCACCTCATCAGTAACAGTTTAACACCTAAATGCAAAAATAGGCAGCTCAAAGATCACCAGGTAACCATTGCAAATGGCATTCCAATGAAAGTGAACACAGCGCCACGTTTTAGTAACTTTTGATCCATTTGAGTTAGAAACAAACATATTTTTTGTTAAACTCTCCAGATGGTGGATTACGTGGAAATGCGGAAAATCTATAACTATGCGGAAAAACATTAACAACCCTGGAGTCGCCTAATTCTGGGGGTCCTGGCTATATGCCCCCACTTCAGGAGTATGACGTCATGGTTCAATTACCTTGAGAAGTATGGCCTTATAGACAAAGCTATAGTTGTTTAATGACTACGCAATAGAAATGGCATAAAGACTAGAATAAGAGTGCTATATACAAACAGTTCCTTATAGAAGCAGTGAAGAAAACGCAGGAATCTGTGGTGAGTATTTTTTTCAAGATTTATCTAGTACAGCAGGCACAGAGCCACAACCATTCACCAGTATGTGGACCGTTCCTCTTCACCGGTTATTTCTAGAAGCACAGTGACACTCTAGATTCCACAGCCCATAAAATTCTCCATCCCAGCTCATAAAAAATAACACACTTTTCTGCTTAATAACAATATCAACCCAGAAATGATTATATAATATAAAAAAAACACACAAGAACATAAAACATACAGCAACAGTAAATAAAGGCCACGATGACTATTCCTTCTTGCACCGTTTCAAAATCTAATATATTTTCGAATTTTGTCATAATTACCTCTGACTCGACGCCGTCCTACTCCTATATAAGAAGCAGGATTATTTAAAGTCTGCAAACCAGCCACTTCCTCATTGACAGCTTCCTGAGTAAGAGGGCTGCCAAGAGTTCATGCATCATCTCCAGACATTTTGTAGAATGGAACACCAAGGAAAACATTAGCCTCACTCAAACTTTCACCACACACTTGTCTGCCTTCACCAATGCTCACATCCATATGCGCGTCGGTGCTCTTTCCTTTCACTCTGCTCTCCTACACACCAAACCCTATTCAGATTCCAAAGTTTTCCTCTCACTATTCTTACAGACTTGAACACTTCAGTAATTCTAACTGGAACAGACTATCTTGGTAACTCCTGTTATACAGCTAGAGCATTTTGAGGGAAACCCAATCTCCCACACTGAAGTGATAGTTGGTAGGCTTCTGTAATTCACTGCCTTCTTCATTTGCAGTGAATATTGTAGTATCTTGATTATAATGCTCTGAACAGCCCCCAGAGTACACCATAATAAAAGTAGCATTTGTAAGAAACATGGTCATGGAACCATATAGTCAGGCCCTAGAGAACATAACAACATGAAAACAGAATGACCAAAAGTAATGCAGTATAACCATATGTAGCCCTTAGAAAGCATAGTGCCTTACACATTTTCAGGCCTAGCAGGCTTACTGCAATACTATTACAAACAAGGCCCTTAAAACACAAACTACTCCCAGCTGTAAAAACAAAAGCTCCAGCCATAATAAAGCTTAAAAAGACACTGAATGGTAGAAGAGGTCACTATTTTGGGGCACCCTACACCTAGGGTGGGGGCCCAGAGATGACCTAGCTTGTCGTGCTGAATGGTTTGGTGGTGGTCCCATTGTCATAGGAGCACCCCACACTGAGTTATGGGTAAAAATGTTATGAAAAGAAATACCCCGCAAAGCATTATGGGGCGAGTTGCCCAAGTGTAGTGAATATTGTAGTATCGGCTCTCCCGCTTGGCCGGGAGAGCCAATTTGAGGACTTCTGTGTTTAGTTCTGTTCTAAATGCTCCAGTTTGTATATTTTTCAACTGCTAAACAAGTAAAATGGTCCTCATGCAAGGAACTCCTCTGATCGAGGTTGTGCTATATAAAACTTCACGTACGCATGTAAAACGCTTCTCCCATCGAGTTAGCGCTATATGAACCTTTTAAAAAAAAGTATTAAATAAATTAAAAAGAACTCCCCTCCAGTTTGCAGCCTTTGTGTGCAGAAACCACAAAGAAACAGCAGCATGCCTAAAACAAGAAAGAGGAAGAAACAACGTACGTCCGCAAAGCTATGAGGCAAAAGAAAAAAATAGTGCGCCATACTAAGATATCTGGCTGATAGTTCAATAATCCATGTAACAGAGTCCATCTGCAAGGCGAACAAAGCAACCTCAAGGTGGGACGTAAAGCATTTACCTATGAAATCAAGGGAATTTTGAAAGGAAGGCCCAGGAACGAATGAAAGTGATGGGCATGAGATGGGCGAGGTTAAAGTCCAGAGTAGATTACAACAAGTCGAAGAGCAGGGTTTGCGCGCTGCTAAGCTTGACCTAGAATGGGACTCCAGCCAACTCATTCTTCAGTACTGTAAGCGCCACATACCTCACACAAACTACTACTTCTTTAATAAACAACACAATGGTTCAGACTTGTTAGCATTATTATCAACTAACGTCACATAAAACTGTAATGACCAAGAAAGGATGATAATTGTTCCTTTGTTTTAGGAATCACAGCATTCATAATCACTTGCACATAGTTTTTTTTAGCTTAATTTCATGCTTAGTAAACTGATGCCCCACATATTCTACCTCACCATACCTGAATCTACATTTGCACTTGTTTAAAGTCCAAATGTTTAAATCCAGCTGACGTAGGACCTTCCATAAGTTTTTATTGTAGTTATTTACATCTTTACCAAACACTAGATTGTCATCCTGGAAAGCCCCAGTGCCAACCACACATTCCAAGGTTTCATTCCTTAAACATCGGAGGACTGATGCTTTTCCTCCTCTTTTCTGCTTGTTCTCTGCACCTTTTCCTCTTCTTTCCTGCTAATTTTCTGCACCATTTTCTCCTCTTTTCTGCTTACTTTTGCCCTGCTTTCGCCGTTTTCTGCTCTTTCTCCTTTCTTCCACATTTCCCTCCTCCTGCCGTTTCCCTCCTTCCACCATCCAGCCTTCCGGCAGGAGCTACCTTAATGGTGGCCGCAGAGCAACCCGATTGAACAGGTGCTCGTGCCAGCTTTCCTGTGACAGTCTCCTGTCCATCTTGACCTAAGCCACCTTCTGCTGCCCGGTTCTGCTCGATGTCTGCTCCTTTTCTCTTCTGTTCTACTTGTTTTCAGCACCGTTTCATCTTCTTTTCTGCTAATTTTCTGCACCTTTCCCTTCCCCTTTCTGCTAGTTTTTGCCTTGCTTTTGCCTTTTCTGCTCCTTCTCCTCTCTCGCCCTTTTCCCTCCTCTTGTCGTTTCCCACCAACCCTGGCCCTCCAGCCATTCACTGCTACTCCACAGTGGAGATCAAAGCCTTGAATCCTTGATGCCACAAAAAAACAAAACTCCTGCACCACATTCCCTTGTTGTACTAAAGGACCCTTCACCTGCCAAAATTGCCTCTTCTCCTGCAGCACCAAGCCGCCAGCCCACACAGGACCCCTCAACGCACCCACCCAGAAGGCCATGGTCAAAGTGGGACCTCTCTCCAGTATTCCTCTGCAAACATGCCACAGAAATCTGGAACATCATCACCTCCCTTTCTCCAGACATTGCCTTCATCACCTAAGCCTGGATAAAACCTTCTTCTAATGCCGACATCGCCATCCCAACACCCAATGGCTGTAAAATCATACACAAGACCGCTCCAACAAACACAGCGGGAGCATCGATATCATGTTCAAGAACACCATTTGATGCATCGCCACCAATGACGACACCTCACCCTTCATCTGACAGCTCAATTTCCAACTAAAAAGTGATGCCAAAACTACCCTGGGGGCACCCTCATATCCTCCCCCCAGGAACTGACCAGCCTTCTGAAATGCCCTCCCAAACATCACACCACTAGCCATCGACTTTAACCACTATAGTCTACTCGGCGACCTCAATTTCCGCATCGATGACCTCAACGACCGAACTCCACCACCCTCCTTGAGAGCTTGAGCAACATAAGCCTCACCCAACTAGTCAACGTACCCACACACAAGGCCAGACACACTCTCAAATCTCTCTTCACCTCCAGCAACAGAGTCACATTCAGCCACCTCACAGAACTCTCCTGGCCTGACCACAGCATTGTCCACTTCAGCATTGCTGACGTACAACACACCACCACCAGGGACCACAGAGCCGATTACCACAACAGAAGCAGAGTAACTCAATAACAGTGGATGGAGGCCCTCACCTCATCCAAACCTAGGGCCTCTTTCGACCTCGACCAGGCCATATCTTCTCCTGGATCACTGAATGCGCAGGCTCAGTTACCCAGCTTAATCCAACCAGAACCAACAAATCCTCTACAAATGCCAGCTGGTACACTCCGGATCACAGAGCCACCAAGCACAGCTGCTACAAACTTGAGAAACAATGGCGGTCCACCAGGAATCCCTCTGACAGAACAGCCCACAAAGCAGCCCTCAGCAACTACCACCAACAACTCAAGGAGGCCAAGAGAGCAACCTTATGACCCGCATCAACTCAGCATCTAACCACACAAAATAACTTTTCAAGATAGTCAAGGAATACTCCAACCCAGCAGCACAGAGAACATTATCCAACCCTCCTAAGTACTCTGCAACACCCTCTCAAACTAGTTCGACAGCAAGAGCGCCACCATCTACAACAACTTCGACCTCTAACCCATGATCTCCAACCTCAGCTCTCTCGACTCCCCAGAACACACCAACAGTGTGATCTCCACATGGGCACTGCTCACCACCCAATCCACCTCAGCCATTAAGTTATCCATTCATTCCAGGGCACCCAGCGACCTATACCCCCACCACCTGTTCAACTTCGGAGCCAACCTCATCAGTATGGAACTCACCAGCATCCTCAACACTTCGATCACCTTGGCAGTTTTTTCGGATACATGGAAATATGCAGAAATCACACCCCTCCTGAAAAAACCCTCCGCTGACCCCAACAAACTCAAGGATTACCAAGCCATCTCTTTACTCCTCTACCCAGCCGAAGTACACAAGAAGGCCATCAATCAGCAGCTCACCAGCTACCTGGAAGAAAACAACCTACTGGACACCTTCCAATCAGGTTTCCGTTCCAACCACAGCACCAAGACTGCACTCATTGCCACCATTGACATCAGAGGACTCCTCGACTGCAGAGAAGCAGCCTACCTGATCCTCCTTGATCTATCAAATATGTCCAACACTGTCTACCACCACACTTTCATCAACAGACTCCACAGCATCGAAATACAAAACAACGCCCTAAAATGGATCGCCTCCTTCTTCACAGGGGTCACTCAGAGCATCCGACTACCCCCTTTCACCTTCGTACCCAAGAACATAATTTGCAGCGTTGCCCAAGGTTCATCCCTCAGCCCCGTTCTGTTCAATACCTAAATGACCCCTGGCCATCATAATTAGATCCCACAGACTCAAAATCATCTTCTAGACAGATGAAACTCAACTGATCCTCTCACTTACTGAAGACCCCTCCACCACCAGAACCAACTTCTGCAGTGCCTTGACCACCGTAGCCCACTGGATGAAAACAAACTGAAGCTCAACAACGACAAGACCGAAGTCTTGATCTTCCAGAAAAGCACCTCCATTTGGGACCATAGATAGTGGCCAGCCAAACACGGACCCACTCCCATGCCTACAGACTATGCTTGCAACCTTGGCATCATCATCGACAGTGAGCTGACCATGAAGCAGCAGATCAACGCAGTTGCCTCCTCCTGCTTCCACACCCTCTGCATGCTCTGCAGAATCTTGAAATGGATCCCATCCAACACCATGAAACTTGTCACCCAGGCCCTCATCACCAGCTGCCGCGACTATGGCAGTGCTATAAACGCCGGCATGTCCTGCCAGCTCCTAAAGAGACTCCAGACAATACAAAACACCGCTGTCAGACTCATCCTGGACCTTCACAGTGAACCCACATCACTCCTCATCCCAGAAACCTCCACTGGCTTCCCATCCAGAAGATTTCAAGCTCCTCACACACACCTACAAAGCCTACATGATCACAGACTGGACTACATCAACCACCGTCTACACTTTCACCAACCCACCAGACCCCTGTGCTCTTCATCTCTGGCCCTTACACACACCCAGAATCCGGCACAGCCGCAGCAGCTACTCTTTTTCCTACATCGCTGCAAAGGCCTGGAACGACCCCCCCCCCCCCACTCTGAACTGCACCCTCACTGACTCCAAAATGAGACTCCTGGCTGTTCAACAGAGACATCACACCCCAGCGCCTAGATACCCCAGAGGTGACAGCGACACGCTCTACAAATGACTGATTGATTGATTGACCTCATATATGGTCTTTGATCTCCTGAGCTAAGTTTTCTGATTGTTCAATTCATTTAACAATATTCACTGTAGCATTCAATGTCATTTCAGTACCCACCCACAATCTGTCCTGGACTTTCTTACATTTGGTTCTCATCATAACCTGACTTGACAGGACTTGACTGTATGTTATGATTTCAAACTCACATGATATTGCTAAAGTTCTTAGTGCAGAGACATGGTGTTTGTTGGTGTTAACCTCCGTCTGTACTCTTGTACTGTTCATTTATATTTCTCCATAGCCATATTTAGGGGCTTATTTACAATCCCCTTGCGCCGCAGGTGTTTCACTTTTTATATGGGAAAAAGTGATGCACAGGCAGTGCAAGGGGTTTGTAAATAAGCCCCTTAGTTTCTTGTCATCTCTTTTCATTTGTCTCACTGCATATTCAAACACATCAATATTTCAAGGATTTTCAGAAGGTACTTGGTTGTACGTTATAGTTTCAAACTTGCATGATATTGCTAAAGTCTCTATTACAGAGACATAGGGCCACATTACGAGTTTGGCGAAGGGGATTAATCCGTCTCAAAAGTGACAGATATCCCACCCGCCATTTTACAAGTTCCATTATATCCTATGGAACTTGTAACACGGCAGACAGGATATCTGTCACTTTTGGGGCAGAGTAATCCTCCCTGCCAAACTCGTAATGAGGCCCATAATCTTTGATGGTTTCATCCTCTTTCTATAGTCTTGAATAAAACGTATTTCTTCATAATCATATTTAGTTTCATCCTCTTTCTATACTCTTGAATAAAATGCATTCCTCCAAAACCATATTTAGGCCTTCATTACAACCCTGGGGGTAAATCCCGCTTACCACCGTGATGACGGCCGTCAACATACAGTGGCTGCGGCAGAAATCCGTTACAGGTATTACGAGTCACATCTCGTAATCCGCCACAATACAGACACCCACACAAGTCCACCACGCCAAAGGTCAGTGATAAACTGGCGATAGCAAAACCTACACCATCACGCCAACAAGAATACGCCCACACTATCACGACCCACGAATCAATGTAGCGGTCATTCAACCGCAGTAAACCATACCTGCATGCCATCCCAAACTCCTACCCCTACCCTCACACCCATCACCCCAAAACCCCACAGATACCCCACTATCACAACCCACACATCCCAAAACCAAGCCCAGCATGTAACACAAATGCATGGACACCCATCACCAAAGCATGTCCAGTCGAGAGACTCACCCAGGCCACAAAATCACCAATCACACAAGGGCCAAGCCAATAAAGCAAGCACAGGAGTAGAGGGTAACTCACCCATTGCACAAGATGGCACACACAGATACAATAACTATGCATTTACACCCCAACAGGACCCCTACCCAACATCACCGGACAGGAGGTGCCAGCCATATCCAGTCCCCCCACAGAAGAGGCCCACAGTGACGACAGCAGCTCTGCACGCCCGGATCAAGATGACCAGCCCGGCTCATCAGGGACCTCGGGACAGTTGGTTCCCCTGCCACAGTCCCAAACCACCACTGAACCTCCCCCCTCAGGAAACACCACCAGAGCACCAACCCAGCGGGCCCATTCCACTGTCCCCAGGACACGTCAATCAGCAGTGTGTCCACCACTACAGGGACCCCAGGCAATCCTACTAACCCAAGACAATCAGGGACCGGGGGTCAATGCAGTGGCACACGGTTCAGGGGACAGAGGCACAGGATAACAGGGAAGCTGGGAGGACTGCTGTGCGACAGGGGGAGGACAGGCCCAGGGAACCCACTCTCCACGAGGCACTCTCCAACATCATGGGAACATACCATAATTCCCAGGAGACCATGGGCACGGTACTGGCCAAGTTGCAGGAGGCCCAGCGGCTGAACAGTACATGGGGATCAGGGAGGACTTGAAGTCCATTAACACCATCCTGGTCACCATTGCAGGGGTGCTGGCAGACATGGCCAATACCATGAGGGAGACAGTGGCACACCAACGGGCCCCTGACACTAGCCTGAACGATGAACAGCCCTCCACGTCCACTGGCGCTAGTGGACAGGAGGTCCCGCCACAGGACCAACAGGCCATCAGCACCCCACCCCCTGCAGAATGAGAACCACCCGCAAACGATCCCTGAGATCCAGGCACAAGACAGAGAACATTGCCAAGACAGTAAATAAGACTCTCCTGATTGTCACCCTTCTGTCCTACTATGTCACCCTGACAACCTTGAACTGCCATTACTCCACCTCCTATGCCCCCTTGGACAATGCACCTGTGATACCAATGGACTGGACTCCACCATTGGCATTCCTCCACCATCACTTCAGCCCATTGCACATACCCCTCCACTGAATAGCACTTAAATAAACACCCTTGAACCACAAAACGATCTGGAGTCAGTCTGTACTTTCACAAGTGTGTTACTACAACCTCTCTGACAAATAGCAATGTCAATGTTCGTTTTCACATACCAATGTTCGACAGTTGTTGGGCAGCAGTAAACATAGCAGAAGGCAGAAAGTGGTGCCCAGATCTGTGAAATGGAAAGCCAAAGTGTACTGTCAGGGTCCATACACAGAGGTAAAAAGGCAGAATCATGCAATGCCCTACAGTAGTATGATATGAGAGGAGCATTATCAGTCTCTTACCTGTGTCTCACTGGAAGTATTGCATGATGATGTTGTTTCGTTTGTCTATATCTTCTTCTTCTTCTGCCTCTTCTTCCTCACTGTCCACAGGCTCCACAGCTGCCACAAGACCAACATCAGGCCCATCCTCCTGCAGAAAAGGCACCTGGCGTCACAAAGCCAGGTTGTGCAACATATAGCATGCCATGATTATCTGGCACACCTTCTTCGGTGAGTAGTATAGGGAGCCACCTGTCAGATGGATGCAGCGGAACCTGGCCTTCAGGAGGCCGAAAGTACGCTCTATTATCCTCCAGAACCAGTGGAGAACAGCATCCATTTGAGAGACTGTGGCCTTGCACTCCCCAGGACCAATCAGTGGGCAAACCACCCACTTGAGAGACTTGAGAGACTGTGGCTTTGTACTCCCCAGGACCAATGCGTGGGCAAACCACCCACTTGAGAGACTTGAGAGACTGTGGCTTTGCACTCCCCAGGACCAAGCACTGGGCAGTGCACCTACTTGATAGACTTGAGAGACTGTGGCTTTGCACTCCCCAGGACCAAGCAGTGGGTAGTGCACCCACTTGAGAAACTTGAGAGACTGTGGCTTTGCACTCCCCAGGACCAAGCAGTGGGCATGAAGCCCCCTCGTGGAGCAGTGGCATCGTCCCATCATCCTGCAGAGGTGCCCCCCCCTCCCCTTCCCCCTGAGGTGCCTGTTTTTTTCCGACCTGATGCCCCAGCAGTGTTCTCTCCGTTTTGAGGCAGGTGTCATGTGTGGGCTTCGACCATGCTTTTTGGGACCACTGGTCCACGGACATGTAATGGAACAGTATCCCGACTTGTGTACTTGCTGTAAATATTTGTATATACTGATCTTTTAAATTTATGTTGGCCTATCTGGATTTTTGATGATTACACTTGTTACAATCATTTCATTTGGTCCTTGCGTTCTTCCAGGGGGTTACGGGGAGTAAATGTAATGTTGCTGCATGTGTTTATGTGTGTGTTGTTGGGGGTGGGGGTGGGGGTGGGGATGTTGCATGTTGCGTGTGTGTGTCACTCTCTTTTTCCTCCCCCTCTCCCCTGTGTGCTAGGTGCAGTACTCACCGTGGTCGCCGCCGCCGTCTTTGATGTTCCTGGTAGAAGAGTAGGTAAACCAACATTGGTAACACCTGTAACTCATGCTCCATGGCGTCCTGGTTCCTTGTTGGGTGTCGAGAGGTGAGTGGTTTCCGTTCCAAGTACTGTTTCCGCCGTGCTTTTGATGGCGTTGGTACTGCCCCGAAAAAGCTGGTGGATTGGTGCCTTGTAATAGTGTGGGCGCTACATTGTCTTTCGCCTGTCTGTTGGCGGTTACCACTGTGGTGTTTGTTGCTACCGCCGTGGTGGACAGAATGTTAAAGTGGCTGTTTGTGTTGATGGTTTCCGCCATGGTCGTGATTCCATTTTGTTTACCACCGGCCTGCTGGCGGTATTACCGCTGCTTTATCACCGACCTCCAGGGTTGTAATGAGGGCCTTAGTTTCTTGTCATATTATTATTTATTTAGTTGTATCACTGCATATGCAAGCACATAAACATTTCCAGGATTTTTGAAAGGTGGTAAATTCCTGAACTCCTTGAGCCCAACACCACCATGACAGTATTTCAGTAAATAGTATTTTCTTTGTGGAGGACATTGTTCCCCTTCCACAACTTGTAGATAAGCTAGATACACACGGTACCACATTTCCCAGTCCATAGGACGTTCTATAGTCAACTTGAGAAAAACAGTGAAGAGCTATACTGACCATGACTAGAGGATCAAAGTAGGCAGTGGATATAAAACAAACCTGAAGAAAGTAAGAATGTCTATGAAGCATTTATTGAAACATTTGATGAATAGCAATACAACAGACTAAATACAACCAAGCCTTTCACCTTTAAAATTCTACCTCAAAAAGAAAAATACCTGAGGTATTCTATTTCATAACACTGTACTCTGTTGATGACTTTTACCCACATAATACAGCCAAAACATGGATACTGAGTTGTGCGAAAATGAAAGAATCCTTACGGTAAGTTATTGCTGCTGTTTTACTAGGGGTGTAGTGTTCTGCACAATTAAATGAATTCCTGAAGTAGGAAGACATAAAATATGGTCATGGTGTGTAAGGAAACAGTCTTTTTGCCTATTTCCTTCCCACTTTTTGCCCCCACTTGGTTTACTAGGTGCTGTTTTGTTTACTCTGAGTGCACTGATGCCTGATAACCAGACCTCAGTGCCAGTGTTCTACTCCCTTACAAAGTGCATGGTGAACTGGCTAACCCCAATTGGCATAAGCTGTCTTACTTATAAGCCCCTAATATATGTTACCAAAGTTACAGAGGGCACATAAAACAGAGTGTCCCCTACAGCTGCAGCACTGGTTGTGCCACACCATGTGGGACAAAGTAGAAAATGGCTACCAGCCTGCTACTACAGCCTGGAAGAGCAGTTTTAAAGTGCTAGTTTGACTTTGCCATTTAAACCAATGGCGAAATCCCCACTTTCCTAAAAAATATATGTAACTTCCCTCTAATGTAAGTCTATGGAGCCCTTAGGCAGGATGCTATATCTATTATTAATTAGGACATATGTTTTGAATATGTACTGACAGCAACACTTCCAAATTGCCATTTTGCTGTGGAAAGGTTAGTAGCCCCATTGTTTAACATAGAATAACCTGCTAAAACCTCAGCCTGGGTAACTTCTGAATGGACCAATAAAATGGGTAGTTCAAGGTATCAAATTAATTGTGGCATTAAATCCGACTAGCTGCCCAAGTTGAATTTAACTTAAAAAATGTAATTTAAAAATAACTTTTAGAAAGTTGCCACTCTGTAGCCCAGTTTGTCCAGTGGCCTCACATAGTTGCTGGCCACCAGACAACTTTCTGCCATCCTGTGGAGTAGTATGAATGTCTCCCAGGCTTTGGAACAATTGTAGTCTGCTACAGGGAGGTGTTACAGCAGCCTTCCAGGAAGCCACTCAGGGTGTTGGTCCAAAAGGCGAGCTTCAAAGGTGAAACCGCCTTTTGTGGGCAAATGGCAATCACATTCCTGAGGGGTTAGCACGTTGTTCAGGTAGACAGACTAGCAGTGGGAACAGAGGGGGGCAATCAGTGCCCAAACCTATTTTCACTTGGGCATCTTGCCCACAGTTGGCCACACCTCTGTTAGGTCCTAACATCCAAGGAAGTATTCAGACATCTTGGGAGTGGGCAGAATAGTGCATCCTGGGATTGATTGATGCCACACATAGCCAGAAGTCATCACAAGGCGAGAATGATCCTGGTATCCAATTGGCTAGTGACCGCTTTATATCACCAGGGCACTTTCCGGGCATAAATGTGGCACTCCTGGCACCCTGAACCTCAGATCACTATGGAACGGGACAAAGGACCGAAGAAGAATTGCCCTGCTGATCCCTGGAATAAGCAAAGAGAGGCTGCACAGCCTACTGGACTGCACCTGATGCATCTTTGGCTAGCGGAGAGAGGACTGTGTCCATGGCTCCCGGCTTGAGACAAAGAAGCTCCTAAGTCCCAGACCACAGACGTCACTCCAAGGGTCAGTCGGCGGACCTTCTGGAACCAGCACCATGGCCATCAAAGCTGAAGTAGCCCATCTCAGCAACTCAGTAGCTATTTCTGCAGAATTGCCGCTGACCACCACTGGGTACCCCAAGAGACCAATCCTTGATGGCCAAAAGTTGCATCACAGTCTGCCAGACCTGGGAGTGTTGTCTGAGTCCAGATTGGTCACCCAAGAGGGACACTACCCTCCACCAAAGGATAACACTGGAGCCACTGTATATGGAGACCGGTAGCCTAGTAGCAGCTGGCCTTCTACTGGCTCAAAGAGGACTTCGAGGGACCTTGACGTCTGTGGATAAAGTCACCCCCCCACCTCATCCATGGACCAAGGAATACTTGCAAGGACACTCCCGTTGACCACACAGCACCCAGAGCATCCTCCTGCATCCTCAGCATCATGACCACTTCATTGAAGCCCATGGCAGCTGTGCCGTAAAGTTTAGAACTGGACCAGACAACACTTTGGTACGATCTTGCCAGCTGTTACTGCAGACCTCCCACCAGCAAAGAAGAAACAAGCATTGCCAAAGCCAGTAGGTTGTTTCTATGCAAGGGCTATTGTCTTTGCCAATGTGCTTTAGCCATGTTGTACACCAGTGTGGCTGCTGTTCAGCATTGGATAAAGTTAGTGGTGTAGAGGAAAGGGGTGTGGAGTGGAGTGTGATACTAGAGAGTGGCACAGAGTGTCATGTAGTGGTGTAGAGTGGAGTGGAGGGTTGTGAGGTAGCATAGACTGGAAAGTAGTGCTGTGGCCTGTCGTGGAGTGGGGTGTTGTGGAGGACAATGGATTGTCATGCAGTGTTGTGGAGTAGAGTAGTGTAGAGTGCAGTGGAGTGGTGCAGAAAGGAGTGGTGTCAAGTGGAGTGGCATAGAGTAGTGTATTGAATTGTACTGTATTGTATTGTAATCGTATTTATATAACCCTTATTACCCCATACGAGGTGTCGAAGCACTTTTCGGTGAGTAGAGTAGTGTAGAATGGAGGGGCATTGAGTGGAGTGTCGTAGAGTGGGGTTGCATCGAGTCACACAGAGTGGAGTGGTGGAGTAGTGGAGTGGAGTGATGTAGTGTGTCATAGAGTAGAGTGGTTTGGAGTAGAGTAGAGTTCAGTGAAGTGGTATAGAGTGTAGTAAACTGTTGTGGATTGCCATAGAGGGAGTTGCACGGAGTAAAGTAGAGTGTCATAGAGTGCAGTAGCATGGATTGCAGTAGAGACATGTAGTAGAGTGGCATAGACTGGCATGGCATAGAGTGCAGTGTTGTAGAGTAGGGTCATAGAGCATGGTGTTATGAAGTGGAGTGTCGTAGAGTGGAGGGTGCTAGATGGGAGGGTTGTAGAGTGTCATCGAGTAGAGTAGAGAGGCATACAGTAGGGTGGGATAAAGTAGAGTAGGGTGGTATAGAGTTGAGTGGAGTGGCATAGAGTGGAGTAGAGTGGTGCAGCATAGAGTGGTGTGGAGCAGAGTGGAGTGGCATAGAGTGGTGTATAGTGTTTGTAGAGTGGAGTGTCATAGGGTGTGCTATAGTTGTGTTGCAGAGTAGTACCTTGAAGTCTTGTATCATAAAGTGGAGTAGAGTAGAGTGGAGTAGAGTTGAGTAGAGTGGGGTAGATTAGCGTTGAGTGTAGTGCAGTGTAGTAGAGTAGGATGGTTTAGAGTGGAGTACAGTGGCGTATAGTGGAGTAGAATGGCGCAAAGTGAAGTAGAATGGTGTAGAGTGGAGTGTCATTGAGTGGACTGTCGATCGTACAGTAGGGTGTCGTAGAGGGGCATAGAGTGGACTGTCATAAAATGAAGTGGTTTAGAGTGGAGCAAACTCATAAAGTGGAGTGAAGTGTCAAGAGTGGAGTAGAGTAGAGTGGCATGGAGTGCTGTAGAGGGCAGTAGAGTGGAGTGGCACTGAGTGGAGTAGAGGGCAGTAGAGTTGAGTAGCATTGAGTGGCATAGAGCCTGGGGCATCCAGTGAAAAGGTGGAGGGGCATAGAGTAGAGTGGAGTAAAGTGTTGTAGCGCTGAAGGGCGTGGAGTGGCATAGAGTGCTGTAGAGTGGAGTAGAGTGCAATAGAGTGGAGTGGCATAGAGTACAGTTGAGAGGCATAGAGTTTAAAGGCATAGAGTGTCATAGAGTGGAGTGACATAGAGTGGAGTAGAGTGGAGTATCGTAGAGTGGACATGTGTAGAGTGACAGAGTGGAGTGTCATTAAGTGATAGAAAACAGGTTTATTAGGACAATTGTCCATAAAACATTCTAAGAAAATAAAAACATTTTTACAATGTCAAATTGACTTAAAACCCACATGTCCCTCCCATAAACCTTCGGCCCTACTGCAGCCCGTCTTTAAAGCTCTGTTTGACAGTACATATAAAACTAGCAATTCCTACTGCCACATCTAAAAAGCACATTTAGGACAACAACTCTACTTCTTCCACACTTTGTACTGTTCTATGTTTTAAAAACAAAGGTCTTAAAAATGTAATCTGGTTAGATATATAAAAAGCACAATCCAGAAATATGTGTAGCAAGAAACATTTTACATTCGGGGGCAAGGGCAAAGACTGTTGTATCCTGGATCATAGCACATCCGATGTGGGAAGGATAGATAGGGTTACATCCCACTCTCACCCTTAAAATTTCATTCCACAGTCTGGGATGGGGTAATTGCGCCAGGCAGGAGAGGAAGACCATGTCATGGCCAAAGGTGTTTATTGACAAGCTAATAGAAGATTTCTTTCTCAGGTACGCCTAGTCAAGACACCTGGCCACCCCTGCCGCAGATTCTTTCAAGACCTGTTTATTGGGAAAGGGGGACCAGGTTATAATTGTACTACACTCGGAATAGAAATTCTCAAGGTCCCTTATTCTATTCCTTACTTCCCTTGCCCACCTTCTTTCACTACCTTGGATCGCAGACCTTTGCCACATCACAATCCTCCAAAAGCTTATTGAACAATCTTAAAATCCGGGAGAATGCCAACAGATTTCAGGAGGTTTAGTTCAGTACCCTCATACTCTGGACCATGGTGTGGTGGTAGCGACAGGAGCCTTCTAAGAATCACCCCCTCCAACAGGTCGCACTCACAGGAGGGGTCAAGTGCCAAATCCTTGGCGCTATACAGCCCCGGGGTTATAGTTTCCCTTCATAGGCCATCATTAAAGGAGTAAAGGCCAACCCTCCATATTTCCAATTAAATCTAGTCAGACAACTAGCTTGCAGTATGGACCTCTGCTTAATACTATCAATGTGTGTGCCCCTTTTTAAGTTCATCTTAAAGGACAAGCCTAGATATTTATAGGAATTCTCTGTTTTCACCTCCAGAGCATGTAGGTGAAATCTAAATTGTTTTACCTTTTTACCAAAGACCAACACCTTGGTCTTCTATAAAATTAATTTCCAACTGCTTCTTCTTACTGTATGCTTCAAGGGAGTGTAATGTTCCCTGTAAGTCAATTGTGGTGCAAACCAACAGCAGCAGGTTGGCTGCATAAAGCAGGCAAGAAATATGTTGATTCCCAACTTTAGGGGAGATGGACTTTACTTGGGTTATGGATGTTGTGTGGTCACCTAGAAATAAAAGCATGGGGGCGAGGACACATCCTTGCTGCGGGCCAATCTTGATGGAGAGTTTCTGCTATAGTGTGCCTGATTTATCTAGCTCAATCTGAGCCCAGTTGTCTGTGTGTAATGTTTGCAATGCACTAAGGAGGCCCAAAGGAAGCCTACAGGCGACAACTTTTCTCCATGGGATTTCCCTGTCCACTGAATATAACGCTGTCCGGAAATCAATAAAACAACAAGAGAGCCTTCGGCTCACTTTCAGAGCCTTCCGTATAATGGCCCATAGAACAAAGCAATGGTCTATGGTTGGGTGGCCCTCCCAAAACCCTGCTTGCTCAATTGGAATACTCTTATGTTCAGAGATCCAGTCCTCCAGCTTTGATAGAATAGTTTTAGAGAACACCTTAATCGAGATGTCCAGAAGGCTAATCAGCCTGCAATGTGAGAGATCTGAACCACTGCCCTTTTTTAAAATGGATTTCACTATTGAACTTTCCATGATCAGGGATGGAGGCCTGTTGAGGCTATCCAGCAGAACAAAAGAGAGTACACCCTTGCCCACCAGTCGCTATTGGATTTAATTATCACTGCTGGGATGTGTCGGGCCTGTGGCTCTTGCAAGCTTTATCCTATCAATAACTGCTTTTACCTCTTTTACTGATAACCAGGTAAAGGGGAGCTTCTTGTTAGCAGTACACAGGGACCAAACTGAGGTGAAAGGACTACCTTACAGATCTATCAAATACACTGCCCATGTATCCTTGGGAATCATACATACTAGGGTCCCAGCATTAATGCCACTGGACTCATTTGTTTTTGCCCAAAACTCTTCTTGATGCCCTGATTGAATAACTTTCTGCATCTCGTCACACTTACTATGGTAGAAAGAGGCCTTTTTCTCCATAATTAGCTGTTTGTATTGGGACTCAAGCCTGGCCAACTCCTGGAATACACCTCTTTCTGGGTCCACCCAGGTTGTTTGGATGCCCGTCTCACCAAGCATTTCATTTTCTGGCAGACTAGATGAAACCAACCCATCCCTTTAACATGATGGTTTTCTGTGACCCAAGATTCCTAAAATGTATCTATATGCAGCCCAACACATTAGCCAAGATTTAAATAAACCAAACAACTCTATTTGCAAAGCTCACTAAGGAAACCTCAGTGTTGTCTGTTGATTGGTATGCAGCTAAAAGCTGGAGATGGGCAGGGTTTAAACGAGATATGAGCCTCCATGGGAAGGATACTTCCAAAGGTAGTGCCCTCTCCACAGCCTCTGGCTTGTAAAAGCAAAAAACAGCCGAAGTGGCCCAGTGGTCGCCACCCTCGTACTTTGCTACTTTAAAGTCTGTGAAGAGACCAAAGTGCCAGACAGGCACACACATATAATCAATCAAGCCCGACGATAGGCCCTGCCGGAGCGTTGCAACGGCTGGCATAGCATTATTAAATTGGCCGTTCAAGTAGATAAGACCATTGTTCACCAACAACTTGCTCAAATCTTTGGCCCCCCACATGATGGTACCAGCAGCAAATGAGGCTGGAGAAATGTTGTAACAATCCAAAGTCTTCCATCTGTAAATGCGCCTGGGCAGGAAATAGAATAGTATTGGAACCCCCAGCCAAAATTTTGATTGCTGCTGGATGTTTTGCTATAATATTCTGAAAAGGCTGGTCAAAATATTCCAGCCAGTCCTTCATTCTTCAGTACCCTTCTCCATGGATATATACATTTATAAGAAGAAAACACCCTCACACATTGTTACTTAAGCCAAGCTCAACTACGAAGAGCTGTATATCCCTAGACATATTTATTACTTGCAGTGGTTTCTTAATCACCTTGGTAGATATGAAAGTTTTGGCCACTAATTAAGCCCTACCCTTCCTTTGTCTCGATCATTTACTAGTTAGCACAATGAAGCCTTCTATGTTCTTATCCTTTCACAACCAAAACTCCTGAAGGAACACCTCATGGTAGGGCTTTATTTGTTCTTCCAATCCACTACTTTTCATGAGACACTCAAATCCATGGATTCTCAAATTTGGTGAGGATTCTTCCCTCTATGGGCCATTAGGCTAGTCATCCTGCCCCTAGGCATCAGGAAGCTGCAGCAGGGGGGGGTTGTTACCCTGCCTCCAGTCTGAAGATTTCTCTGCTCTGACAGCCTGTCATTTGCTAGTACCACCCTCAGATTCTTAGGAGACTGACTTTCTTGCCACGTTCTACTGACCATCAAATGAGGCCTATGATAGGGATAGAATGTAAGCTGCTCCCACTGATTGGCGGCTAACCCACCAGGCATGGTTAGAAAAGAGAAATGGATAGACTCTAGTTTAGGGGCAAATAGAATGGGATTTCTTCTGGGGGAGGCAGGTGACTTGTATAGCTGCCTTGGTCAAATTATCTTCCACCTTTTACATGGACGGGGTGATGCAAGTGTAGATAAATGAGACTCTTAACACTTCCCTTCATTGGTCCCCGCTCTGAAATCCAACAGAAATTAAGTGATCCATGGATATCCCAGAGAGCGAGGGGATTTTATTGAATATATGAAGGGTTTTTGAGTGTTTCAAGGGGCGTCATTTTCTAGCTTTTTTCTCCCAGCCAGTAATATCCAACACAAGCAAACACAAATGATGGATGGAATGCAGAACCAACCAAACATTAACCCCCAGTCCCAGATCTGGGTTTACTCCATAAATTCTTTTGTTCACCACGCCACCCATGTTTGGACACAGCCATATGCAAAACAGTCTTGATTATGTTCCCCATTGGAACAGTCCATATAGACCAGGTCCTCCCTGTACTGGAAACAAGCATCCTGGGAACGTTTTCAGGGTATCACACTTCATCTACCAGGCTAGCTTAAATCCAGTGGCATAGTGAGCCCGGGATCCACGTCTGGGCATAACCAGTGCATTTAGCGTGACAAATGCAAACAAACACAAATGATGGACAGAATGCAGAACCAATCAAACATTTGCCCCCAGTCACATATCTGGGTTTCATAAATCAATTCTTTTGCCCACCACACTACCCCAGTTTGCCCACCAGATTCAAACTAACCTGGCTGATAGTGGTTCTATGAGGGGAGGGAGGGTCCAACTCTCGTAGAAAAGCTTGCTCGTCACTCTTGGTCCTGGTGCCACTGGCCAGCTGGGGTTGCGATGTCCCCAGACAGCACTGGGATTGGAGCACTTGGCTGTGCTCGGCTGTGAGGTTGGATGCGAGCCACCACTGTAGGAGACAGAAGTGGGCAGATGGGCACAACAAGGCTGGGTAAAGTAGAGCAGAGTGAAGCAGAGGGGAGTAGAGTATGGCGTGGCATAATGTAGAGTGGAGTAAAGTGTCATAGAGTGCAATAGAGTAGAGTGGCAAAGAGTGGAATAGAGTGGAGTAGAGTGGAGTGGAGTGAAAGGGCATAGAGTGGAGGGGCATAGAGTGGAGTTCTTTAGCGTAGAGTGAAGTGTTGTAGAGTGGAATAGAGTGCCGTATAATAGAGTGTGAAGGAGTGTTGTAGAATGGAGAAGCATAGAGAGAATGGATTAGAGTAGAGGGGCATAGAGTGGAGGGGTATAGAGTGGAGGTTCATAGAGTGGCATAGAGCATTGTAAAGTGGTGTGGAGTGTCGTAGAGTGGGTGGTCATAGAATGGAAGGGCGTAGAGTTGACGGGTGTGGAGTAAAGTGTCATAGAGTTGAGTAGAGTGGTGTAGAGTGGAGTATCTTAGAGTGTACTGCTGTAGAGTGGAGTGTCATAGAGTGGAGAGTCGTAGAGTGGAGTGGTGTAGAGTAGTGTAGAGTGGAGTGGTATAGAATGGAGTATAGTGTCATAAAAGGGGGTAGAGTGGGGTTGGGTGCATAGAGTGGAGTAATATATAGTGGAGGGGTGTTGATTGGAGTGTTGCAAAGTGGCATAGCATACAGTGGAGTGAAATGTTGTAGAGTGGAGTAGAATAGAGTGGCATAGAGTGGAGCACCGTGGAGTAAAGTAGAGTGGAGTTGAGTGAAGTGGTGTAGCACAGATTGGAGTAAAGTGTCAAAGTGTGTAGTGGCATAGCGTTCTTTGTCATAGAGTGGAGGAAAGTGGTGTGGAGTGTATTAGAGTGGAGTGGCATAGAGTGCCAAAGAGTGGTGTAGATTTTTGGAGAGTGAAGTGGCAGAGTGGAGCGGAGTAGAGTTAAATAGTGGCATAGGGTGGATTGGAGTAGAGAGGCCTAAAACTAACTGGCAAAGAGTGCCGTAGAGTGGTGTGAAGTGTTGTAGAATGGAGTGGTGTGATGTAGAGTGGCATAGAGTGGAGTACCATGTCGTAGAGTGGAGTGGCATAGAGTGGAGTGACGGAGAGTGGAGTGAGGTAGAGTGGAGTAAAGTGTCATAGAGTAGCTTAGAGTGGAGTGCCATAGGGTTGAGTGGAGTACAGTGGAATAGAGTGGAATGGCGTAGCGCAGAGTGGGGTAAAGTATCACAGAGTGGTGTAGTGTGGAATGTCATAGAATGCAGTTAAGCAGCGTGGAGTGTAGTAGAGTGGAGTGGCATACAGAGGCACAGAGTGTCGTAGAGTGGCATGGAGTGCTGTAGAGCTGAATGGCGTACAGTGACAGAGTTGAGTGTCATAGAGTGGAGTGCCACAGAGTGGATTGGAGTTAGTGGCCTAGAGTTAAACGGCATAGAGTGGTGTAGAGTGTTGTAGAGTGGGGTGGCACAGAGCGGCATAGAGTGGTGTGTTGTAGAGTGAAGTGGCATAGAGCGGAGTGCAGTAGAGTCATAGAGTAGATTTGAGTAGAGCGGCTCAGTGTTAACTGACATAAAGTGATGTAGAGTGGTGTAAAGTGTTGTGTAGTAGAGTGGTGTAGAGTGGCATAGATTGCAATACAGTGTTGTGGAGTGGAGTGTCGCAGAGAGCAGTGACAAAGAGTGGAGTAAAGTAGAGTAGGGTAGAGTGCCATAGTGTGGAGTGATGTAGAGTGGAGTGTTGTAGAGTCGTGGAGAGTTAAATAAAGTGTCATAGACTGGAGTCGGGTGAAATGGTGTAGAGTGGAGTGCCCTAGAGTTGAGTGGAGTACAGTAGAGTAGAGCGGAGTGGGTAGAGTTGAGTGGAGTACAGTGGAGTAGAGCAGAGTGGCATAGCTCAGAGTGGAGTAAAGTGTCATAGAGGAGAGTGGTGTAGCATGGAGTGTTATAGCGTGACGTTCAGTGGCGTAGAGTGTAGTAGAGTGGTATTATAGAGTGGCATGGAGTGTTGTGGAGTGGCATAGAGTGGAGTGTCATAGAGTGGAATGTCATAGAGTAGAACGTCCTAGAGTGGAGTGTCCTAGAGTGGAGTGGCACAGAGAGAAGTAAAGTGGCCTACTGGGAAGTGCCATAGAGTGTCATAGAGTGGAGTGGAGTAGAGTGTTACAGACTGGAGTGTGGTAGAGTGGTGTGGAGTAGAGTGTTGTAGAGTGGAATGGTGTAGAGTGTCATAGGATGGAGTAAAGTGCAGTGGGATTGAGTGGAGTGTTGTAGAGTGGAGTGTCATAGAGTGGAGTGTTGTGGAGTAGAGAAGAGTGGCCTAGAGTGCTGCAGGTTGGATTAGAGTGTTGTAGAATGAAGTTGTGTAGACTGGAATAGAGTGTTGTAAAGTGTCATAGAGTGTCATAGAGTTGAGTATCATAGAGTGGAGCAGAGTAGTATGTCATAGAGTGAAGTAGCATAGAGTGGAGTAGCATAGAGTGGAGTGGCATAGAGTGGAGCAGAGCAGCTTAAAGTGGAGTAGAGTGGTGTAGAGTGGTGTAGCGTACAGTGGCCCAGAGTGTCATAGAGTGGAGTGACGTAGACTTTTATGTAGTAGAGTGGCGTAGAGTGGAAGGGCAGGGAGTGACACAGAGTGGGGTATGCATGGTGTGGTAGTATACTGCCATTACAGGCAACACATTTTCAATTGAAATGACCATTACACTTACACAGACATACAGTTTTACTGGTAAAACTATACAGCACACAAACAATAATGTATGGAAATGGCATCACCTAGTGTATTGATTTGTTTTGGTCATAATAAAATATTTGTTTCCAGCACACTTCAGAATTACCAAAAAATTTGCTTCATTTGAGCTTTCTTAAAATCTATTATATTCTGAAAAATTTGCACAGTTAATTTACAGACATTTAAATGTTGTTGTGGGCCAGAAAAAAGCCTTTCATTACACACCCCGAGAAGTTCAGATAAATCCTCTCACTTTGAAGTCAGAGAAAGAAAAGTAAACACCAAGCTCCCTTGGAAGACAGAGCCTGACATTCACTTCTGTCTTTGAATACAGAGCAAATGTGGCACAATAAGATAAAAATCTAAAGGCCTATTTACAGAAAGCGAGCATTTGTGGAAGAATACAGTAAACAGGCTCCACAGAAGGGACAAAGACATACTGGACAGCCTAAAACAAATAAACCCAGCTAATAGAAAGTAAGTAAATGTGTGATACAAACCACAAAGCTAAAGGCAAGCAATAGTTGGAATGCATTGTTAGGTTAGCATTCAGAATGTAGCCAAGAAGCCTTTTGCGACCAGAGAGCTGTGCTTTCTGGTAGGCTCCAACCTAAAAAAAGGACTCCATCTATCACTTCCCTGATAAAGATAAAGCAGTCCTTCCATGCTCCTGCTTCTTAAATTGTAACCGGTCATGTGGGGTGTAAGGAAATGCCTATTTTAGATTGTTCAACCCCCACATTTTTGGACTGATGCTGCTGATTTTTCGACTCTGAGAGTGCACTGAGGTCTGCTAACCAGACCTCAGTGCCAGTGTTCGGAACCCATGCAAAGTATATGTTGAATTGTTTTCACCCAATTGGCAAGGCCTGGCTTACTTATAAGTCCCTAGTACATGGTACCCAGGGTACTCAGGACATGTATGTCAGAGTGTCCACTCAGGGCTGCAGCACTATTTGTGCCTCACTTCATGTGACAAGACACAAAATGGCTCCCTGCCCGCCACTGCAGACTGGAAGGATGGTGTTTACACTGTCAGTTTGACTTTGCCATTTAAACCAATGGCAAAGCCACCCTTCCTCTTCACATTATAACTAAGTCTCCCCTAATGAAGGCCTATGGAGCCCTATGGCAGGGAGCTTTGTTTTGTTAAGTGAGACATATATACTTCGATATGTCTCGATAGCAGCAATTCTAAATTGTCAATTTGTGGTAGGTAAAGTTGGTAGCTGCATTGGCTAATACAGGGTTACTGAGTGACCTCCCCACCCTGCTAGCTTTTGACTGGGACTACCACACTGGGTCATGTAAGTTATCATATTAATTGTGACATTAAATGTGATCTGATGCTCAGGTTGAAATTAATGTCACTGTTAGTGGTTGGCCACTTTTAGAAAAGTCACCATTCTGTGCTCTGCTTGTCCAATGGCCTCACAAAGGCACACACACAGACAGCTTTCTGACCACCTGAGGAGATATGTGAATGTCTCCCAGGCCCAGAGACAAAGGCAGCAGTAAGGTGTCACCTTCTTTGCCAGAATGGCCACTTGAGGGATTAGCCTGGAGGTGTGCTTCAAAGGGGAAGCCATCTTTGATGGGCCTCCTGGCCCAACACCCCTGGACACAATGCATTTTGTTCCTGTAGACAGCATGGAGACAGGGCCAGAGAGGGGAAACTTGCTCTAAAACCGGTTTTACAATGGGCATCCTCACCTCTTGGGTGGGCTACCTGGCTCCTCATGAACAAGGAAGGGTTGTGCCATCCTGAAGCGGAGAAGAATGTGACATTCTGGGATGGCCGGATGCCTTACATCACAGGACCTTCATCACTAGACCCTGTAGCCCGTTAGCTAGTGACCACGTGGTCCCATCAGGGCATTTTCCTAGGATAAATGTGACACCCATAGCACATTGACCCTCAGTACTCACTGGACCTGGAAAGAGGATGAGAAGGAGACCACTCTGCACCCATTGGAAGTGCACATAGGGCCTGATATACAAAGGTCAAGTTAGACCAAAAGTCTAACTTTAGACCTGAAGTCTAACTTTAGACCTAAAGTCTATGCTTACACCTGCAGTTTAACTTTACACCTGAGGTCTACGTTTTGACCTGAAGTTTAAGTTTAGACCTAAAGCCTAACTTAGACCAAAAGATTAACATTACTATTTTTTGGTATTCAATAAGGTAAGTTACTACTAGTAAGTTTACTACTAGTAGAAAACTTGAAGTCTCTTGACTAATAGACCCTTGGAGTCTCTGCTGCAGACTGGGGCCGGAGATCAGCGTTTTTCCGAGCTAGGCATGCAGAACATGGTCCAAACTCCACTAGCCCAAACTGTAGCAGGTGAAGTAGCTGTGGAATTGCAGCCTCTCCTTGGGCCCATTACTGAAGACTAAGGCCCATATCTACACTTTTTTAGAGGCGCATTTGCACCGCAATTTTGACGCAAAATTGGCGCAAACTTACAAAATACAATTGTATTTTGTAAGTTTGCGCCGATTTTGCGTAAAAAAATACGTAAATGCAGCGTTAAAAAAGTATAAATATGGGTCTAAGTTTAGACCTAAAGTCCAACTTCACACCTGAAGTCCAATTTTAGACCAGGAATTGTTTTATTTCTCTTAACACAGACCTCTAATGAGGGTTAAATGCACTGAGGCACTAAAACACACTTATTTATCAACTCTAAAGATTTAGGTGGTGATCTTCTGCTTTTTTGACAACATAGGTCTCACCCGACAGAAGCATACACCACACTCCAAACCAAAACACATATGTAAAAGACATTGGTGGTCATTACAACCCTGGCGGTCGGTGTAAGACCGCCAACAGGCCGGCTGAAATTTTTTTTGCAAATACGACCGTGGCGGAAACCGCCAACAAAGACAGCCACTTTAACACTCCGACCGCCACTGCGATACAAACAAACAGCTTGGCGGTCACCGCCAACAGACAGGCGGAAGACAAAGTACCGCCCACAGTATCACAACAGGCCAATCCGCCACCTTTTCTGGGGCAGATTCACTGCGGATAAAAACACGGCGGAAACAGGAATTGGAAGGGAAAACGCTCACCTCCACACACCCCTCGAGGAACTAGGACACCATGAAGCTGGAACTCCAAATTCTCCCTGCGATAGTCTTCCTGCTCCTCTACCAGGAGCACAAACGCCGGCGGCGAAGACCACAGTGAGTACTGCACCTACGACACAGGGAGGAGGGAAAAAACAGGGACACATACACGCAACACCCTCACCCCCACCCTCACCCACTACAACACACACACTAATACATATTAATATGTGATAGTCACACCCCCAACCCCCCCGGAAGAATGCAAAGACAAAAGGAAATTAGTGGAACCATTGTAATATATTAAAATCAAGTAGGCAAAAACATATATATACACCACAAACAAAATATACACCAAGCCTAGTAGTCCAGGTAGTGTTCCAATTAAGTCCATGGAACACTGGGCCCACACGGTAATGGCGAGGCCCACACAAGATCCCCGACCATGACGGAGAGAACACTGCAGGGGCATCAGAGAGCAAGAAAACAGGCAACTCAGGGGGAGGGAAAGGGGGGGCACCTCAGCCGGTTGAGTGCACAACGCCAAATCCACGAGAGGGTCACATGCCCACTGTTCAAGCCACAGTCTCACAAGTCTCTACAGTGGGTGGGTTGCCCACTGTGCAATCCTGGGAAGTGCAAAGCCACAGTCTCACAAGTCTATACAGTGGGTGGGTTGCCCACTGTTCAATCCTGGGGAGTGCAAAGCCACAGTCTCTCAAGTGGATAACAGTCTCCACTGGTTCTGGAGGGGGCTTTGTGCCCAGAGTGCTTCATCCTGCTAAAGACAGAGGTAGTGGATGTATCTCTCCACTGGTTCTGGAGGGGGCTTGGTGCCCAGAGTGCTTCATTCTGCTAAGGGCAGAGGATGTATCTCTCCACTGGTTCTGGAGGGGGCTTGGTGCCCAGAGTGCATCATTCTGCCCGTGACGGACTCAGTAGCGTCAGTGCCCTTGGCGCTCATGGGCCAGCGGTGCTTGAGGCAGCGGTGCCATGTTCAGTGGTGCTTGAGGCGGCAATGCCCTGTTCAGCGGTGCTTGAGGCGGCGGTGCCCTGTTCAGCAGTGTTGGGAGCGGCGGTACCCTGCTCAGCGGTGCTTGAGGTGGCGGTGCCCTGTTCAGAGGTGCTTGAGGCGGCGGTGCCCTGTTCAGCGGTGCTTGAGGCGGCGGTTCCCTGTTCAGCAGTGCTTGGAGCGGTGGGCTCCTTTGCAGTGACTCAGCTGCTGGCGGTCCTCTCTGTCCCAGCGGGGCTTGTGCTGGCGGTCATCTCTGGCCCAGCGGGGCTTGTGCTGGCAGTCCTCTCTAGCTCAGCCGGGCTTGTGCTGGCAGTCCTCTCTGTCCCAGCGCGGCTTGTGCTGGCGGTCCTCTCTGGCCCAGCGGGGCTTGTGCTGGCGGTCCTCTCTGGCCCAGCGGGGATGATGGCGGTGGCCTCCTGGGCAGCGGGGATGATGGCTGTGGCCTCCTGGGCAGCCGGGATGATGGCGGTCTCCTCCTCCATGCTGCTCTTCACAGATTTTCCTGGTTTCTTGTGTCCCTTCCCCACCTTGGAAGGGGTCGCAGCTGACTCCACAATCCCACCGGGACCCCTGGGAGCGGCTTTGGTGGCTGGAGTCTTCCCCCTCTCCCGCCGGGCACTGGCCAACCTTTGATGCTTCACAGGTGGGGGACTGTCTGTGCTGTCGCTCCGTGCCACACTGGCTGCCCTGGTGGCCGGTGCACTCCAGATTCCGGTGACTACAGGCACCACTGGCCCCGGAGATGTTGTGGCTGAGGTGCTAGTTCGGGACCTAGGAGACGGATGGGGTGGGGGAGGTGTGGGAAAGAGGTCAAGGTTGGACAGGAAAAAAAATTCGGAGACACTGGGAGGGGTAGCTGGAGGGGGTTTGGGAGTGGAGGAAGAGGTTGTGGTTGTAGGAGGTGTTCGTTTGCTGACTTTGGGTGAAGGTGCATGCGCTGGAGGCTGTCGTGAGGTGGATGGCTGTTGGGTGGGTGTGTGCCTGCGTTTGTGTATCTTGGGAGGGGGCGTCACAGACACACTGGGAGAGGACACAGGGGACGTGTGAATGGTAGTGGGGGTGGTGACTGCACGTGAGCGGGGTGTGGTGGTGTGTGTGCTGGTGATGGCAGTAGTGGCTGTTGATGTAGTGCATGCAGGTGTGAGTGGAGACGAGACTGGAAGGGAGGAGGGAGACGAGGAGGAGGGGGACACAGTGGAGGCAGTGGATGTTGGTGTGTCTGCATGTGTGTGATGCTTGCGTAAGTGCCTGTGGGATGTGTGGTGCTTATGTCTGCCTGAGCTTCCCTTATGTGTTGATGTGTGTGCATGCTGGTCTGAAGCTGTGCTTGGGATAGGCTGGGGTACAGGGTATTGGGTCTGGGTGGAGGAAGTTGGAGGGGGGAGGCTAGAGACAGGGACAATGGCTGCCATCAGTGCTGAGGCCAGAGTCTGAAAAGCTCGCTGAAGGGCCGCCTGACCAGAATGAATGCCCTCCAGGAATGCATTGGTTTGTTGCAACTGCCTTTCTACACCCTGGATGACATTCAAAATGGTAGACTGCCCAACAGTGAGGGACCTGAGGAGGTCAATGGCCTCCTCACTGAGGGTAGTACAACAAACAAGATATCCAGAAGGAAAGAATGAATACACAACTATCCAAGCGAAAACCTCAATTTTTCACTGAAAAGTAATTTATTTTAATATTGTCAAAGTAATTTAATCATAGTGTCAACGAATTACCTGTGCACCTAAGAAAACTAATACACAGAATAAAACCTAAATATATACAAATCCTATACATAAAGAAACACACCCAACAGTTCCATTCGGGCACCGTAATACATAAAGCATAGGCTGCTTTAACCATCCAGTGGCAAGCAGTCACAATAAAAGGTAGTGACCGTAGTCCAAAGAAAGTATCTGCCCTCAGTGAGAGAAACCAATCACTGGAAAGAAGTCCGATACAATCCACAAATTATAAGTCCAACAATTCAGGAATTCCAAAGGTCACTCCTTTGAAATAACAGTCGACGCGTTTCGGCCGTAAAGATCCTCAGGACAATGGAAAAGGTGCCTGTATATACATCAACAGCAAATTACTTACAGCCATTGTGACATACAACCACTAAATACACTACCAGATGCAGATGAAACACTTAGAGAGGGATGGATATGTAAGAAAGAATACGACTTTTTAAATCTAAGTCAATCACGTATTCCCCTTCTCTAGATTCTTCCCAAGATCCATAAAAACGACATTAACCCTCCGGGTAGACTTATTATTGCAGCCTGTGGTTCTTTATTAGAACCTTTGGCTCAATATGTGGATTTTTTTCTTAAACCATTAGTATATAATACTAAAGCGTACGTGCGGGATTCTATGCATATGATCAACAAACTTTAAGGTAACGTTTTCAAAGAGAGAACAGAAATGTTAGTGACCTTAGATATAGAGGCACTTTATACCAACATTCCTCAAAATGAGGCATTACAAATAATGAATATCTATTTAGATCAGAGGCCTGTCCCACATAAGGTTCCTTCTCATTTTTTGCTCTCTCTGGCTATGCTGTGTCTGAAAAACAATGTTTTTACATTTGATAATGAACTGTATTTGCAAGTTAAGGGTGTAGCAATGGGGTACAACTTTGCCCCTGAAATAGCTAATCTCGTAATGGCATTTTTTGAAGATAAATGGATTTTTGATACAAGTAATCCCTTTCATAATCACATTAAATGTTACGATATATTGACGACATTTTCATGATTTGGGAATGCGATTTGGAGATGCTTACTGCTTTCCATCATTGGATCAATCATTTAACTCCTGACCTCAAGTTTACACTGTCTTCTGACTGTAAACGGATCAATTTTTTAGACCTATGGATCCAATCGACTGAAGGGTCTATTCCGGTGAGCCTTTGCAAAAAACCTACCGATAGAAACACCCTCTTACATTTTTCAAGTAACCATCCTCGGTCTCTTAAGGAGAATTTACCCTATGGTCAATTTCTTCGCATTCGTCGAAATTGTACTACTAAAGAAGATTACTTCCAAAATGCAGAATCTTTGACATCCAGACTGATCAATAGGGGGTATCCTAAGAAAATTGTAAAAGGGGCTTGCAAACGAGCATGGTACACTCCACGTGAACATCTGCTAGTCCCTAAACCAAAAAAGAGCTTCTGTCCTCTGACGTGTGTACTGACTTATAATCCCAAAGCTAATCGCATCAGGGCCATTTTCGAAAAAAACTGGAAGTTACTTCTTCCCGTAGGGTTAGACAAACCTTTGTTTGCCTTTAAAAGAGGTCGAAATATCTATGACTCTCTAGTACATGCTCCGTTTACTTCTAATAGTAAACAAAAGGCTGATTTAAGAAGTATGTTATTACTTCCTCCAGTTGTCGGACATTTCCAATGCATGAATTGTCTGGCTTGTCAGTATACAGAGAAGAGTAGACAGGTGGAGTTGAATGGTAAAATCCATCACCAACGTTGTTTTTCTAACTGCAACACCCGTTACGTGATATATTGCATCACGTGCCCTTGCTCTCTGACCTACATTGGTCAGACAACACAACCTGTGAAAACACGGATTTTGCAACACATGTCCAGGATCAGATGTGTTGTGCACGGTGCTCCAATGGTGGATCACTACATTGACCAGGATCACCGTCCAGAAGACATCAGATGGTCTATCCTGTATGTAGTTGATAAAACCAAAACGGGAAGTTTAACATCTTCCATTCTGGACCGAATGGAAGCACGCCTTATAGAAAGATTTGGGACGGCCTGTAGGGGTTTAAACGATGTCTCAGAAATGTGGGCCCTAATTTAATTGTAATTGGCCTAGCTTGATTTGCCCTGTATAGCTTCTTCTTTTTAGTAGAAGATATGGGTGGTTTTCAGCCCCAGAGATGTATTTATTATTGTTTCATCATTTTGGTGGGTTATTGGTGGAGTTTTTTTAAATAAATATATGTGTTATATTTGAGACAGGCACTGTTTATGTAATATGTACAGTAGTGGGTTTATGACATGTGCAGTTGTCTGTCTAGATTAGATATATATTTTTTATAATAGCTGTATATATTGTAAAGATATATATATCACATTTGGACACTGATCAGTGGGTTAGTCTTTTTCTATAGTTTTTCTTAATATTATATGTGCGGTTTGCTTAGATTTTGTACTTGTATTAAGTTTTTTAATGTATTTTTCTTTATGTATTTTTGTAATTTTGTCTGCGTGTATGGATCTTCATGGATTAATATTGTTGTGCTTGTTTTATTCAAAAGTTGGTTCTGGGGGTTCCATAAATGTGATATTGATTTTTGTTATGTCAAACATGGCCCATCTGTCTTTGGTTTACAGTATAGTTTTATACTGTTTCCACATTTCAAAATGGCCGCCTCATTTATGTTGTGCAGGGTGCCATTTTTTGTAGTCGCCTTGTCTATTTCTATGACGGGGACGCGTAGCGAGAGGTTTCTGACACCGGCATGTTGGTTTATTTATACACGCTCACGGTCAGCGCGTTATGCCTAAAAGCAGGTTCGCGGGAATGTAGTTAACCGGGTTGCGACTTATTAAGAGGTATGTGCTTTTGCCAGTTATGCGCTGTTTTAGCTTGGGGTGTTTTGAGGAATCTTTGCAGCTCACAGCTTTGCTTCTTATTTTCTGTGCTTTCATCAGCAGCACACGAGTTTCGATCCATTTTCTACCGCCCCTGCAGTTGATGCATTCATGCATCTACTGTTTTATGGTCAGTCCCTCTCTCTACGCTCTCCTCATATTTTCAGATATATCAAAATATAATGATGAACTCATTTCTTGTAAAGTGCTGTGTGTTAGTATTGCCCTTTATGGGCGTTTTAATTTTAAATTTATTTGTATTATTTTTATTGTTCCATCTCTGGGTCTGTCCTAAGTTCACTTCCACTACATTCCTACTTTTAATTTATAGGGCTCTATATGCCATTCAGTCTTTTGAATTGGGGTATGAATAATTGTTTTCACTTATCTGTCGTGCACTGGGGTTTTTTATGGTGAAAAGATGTGGTGTTCGCTGCATCTGGTAGTGTATTTAGTGGTTGTATGTCACAATGGCTGTAAGTAATTTGCTGTTGATGTATATACAGGCACCTTTTCTATTGTCCTGAGGAGGCCGGATTCTTTACGGCCGAAACGCGTCAACTGTTATTTCAAAGGAGTGACCGTTGGAATTCCTGAATTGTTGGACTTATAATTTGCGGATTGTATCGGACTTCTTTCCAGTGATTGGTTTCTCTCACTGAGGCCAGATACTTTCTTTAGACTACGGTCACTACCTTTTATTGTGACTTCTTGCCACTGGATGGTTAAAGCAGCCTATGCTTTATGTATTACGGTGCCCGAATGGAACTGTTGGGTGTTTTTCTTTATGTATAGGATTTGTATATATTTAGATTTTATTCTGTGTATTAGTTTTCTTAGGTGCACAGGTAATTTGTTGACACTATGATTAAATTACTTTGACAATATTAAAAGAAATTACTTTTCAGTGAAAAATTTAGGTTTTCGCTTGGATAGTTGTGTATTCATTCTTTCCTTCTGGATATCTTGTTTGTTGTACTGTTCTTATCCCTGTTCCAGTGGGGTTATAGGGACGTCCCCTCTTTCTGTCTGTTCTCCTCACTGAGGGCAGCAGTGGTGACTGGGGCAGGGCCTGAGGTGCCTGGGGCGAAGGTGATGCCCACCTACTGTGACGGTGTGCAACGCCAGCGCAGTTACCTCACATCCTGTAGTCCCACTTTACAGGTCAGGCAGCCGCTATTTCAGGGGCCCACATGGCTTCATTTTTAACTGCATCACACATACCTAGGCCTAGACTCAACACACATACAGGCCACTTTTTGGATTATGATTGGTGTTCTGTGTAAGCTGTGGGTACGTACCTCTGAGTTGTTTGACTCTGTGTTCGCTGTTGTCCTTCATAGGCACCGTCCGCTGGGACATGTAAGGAGATGGCGGCATCCTCCGGTGTACCGACCGTTGGTGGACCTGTCGACAATGGAGAAAAGACATGTGATCATCACCTACAGGCTTGACCATGCCACAATCCAGGAGCTGTGTACCCTGCTGGAGCCAGACCTGATGTCAGCTATCTGCCATCCCATAGGAATCCCCCCTCAAGTGCAGGTGCTGTCAGTACTCCATTTCCTTGCAAGTGGGTCATTTCAAACAACAGTGGCCATAGCATCAGGGATCTCCCAGCCTATGTTTTCCAAGGTGTTGTCCAGAGTGTTGTCTGCCCTGCTGAAACACATGCAGAGCTACATCGTTTTCCCTCAGGTGGAGAATTTGCCTACAGTGAAAGGTGATTTCTGTGACCTGGGACATATCCCCAACATCATAGCTGCCATTGATGGGACACATGTGGCTTTAGTCCCCCTCCCCCATCCCCCCCACAGGAGTGAACAGGTGTACAGAAACTGGAAGAGTTATCATTCGATGAATGTACAGATCAGTACATCTCCCATGTGAATGCCAAGTTCCCTGGCTCAGTGCATGACGCCCACATCCTGCGGAATAGCAGCATCCCTTATGTGATGGGTCAACTCCAGAGGCACCGTGTGTGGCTATTAGGTGAGCACCTGGAAGCAAGACAGTGGAAATGGTTGTCTGGGTTGGTGGATATCCCTACAGGTTAGTGTGTGTCTAACAGTTGTCCCTCGATATTTGCAGGTGACTCTGGTTACCCCAACCTGTCATGGCTACTGACCCCAGTGAGGAATCCCAGGACAAGGGCAGAGGAACACTACAATGAGGCCCATGGGCGAACTAGGAGGGTGATCGAACGGACCTTCGGCCTCCTGAAGGCCAGGCTCAGGTGCCTCCATATGACAGGTGGATCCCTATTCTTCTCACCAAAGAAGGTGTGCCAGAACCATCATGGCCTGCTGTATGCTTCAGAACTTGGCTTTGCGATGACAGGTGCCTTTTCAGAAGGAGGATGGTCCAGATGGCGGTGTTGTTGCAGCTGTGGAGCCTGTGGACAGTGAAGACAAGGAAGCAGAAGAAGAAGACATGAACAACAGGGACTCAGTGATCCAGCAATATTTCCAGTGAAACACAGGTAAGAATACAGACCTGCCTACTACATGTACTTTAACACTACTACCTCTCTACTGTCTGTCGTTTTCACCCAGTGTATGGACACTGAGTTGTCACTTTCCCTTACGATTTCACAGATGTGTGTCCCACAGTGTGACTTCTGCTTTGATTCATCATGGACTACAGCTGTGTGACATAGGTATGATGACATTACAAATGAAAGAGCTTTTTGCCACACTAATTGCTAATACTCTATTTCGAAATCACAGACTGACTCCAGATTGTTTTGTGCTTTAAGGGTGTTTATTTTAGTGCTCAGCATTGGAGAGGGTAGCAAAATGGCGAGGGGTGATGGCGGAGGAATGTCCATGGCAGAGTCCAGTCTATTAGTCTCACAGGTGCATTGCCCAAATGGGCATAGGAAGTGGAGCTGGGGCAGTTTAAGGATGGACAGGGTGACAAAGTGGGACAGAAGGAAGACATTGAGGGTGGTCTAATTTCTTGGCGGGGTCTTGGCATCATTCTCTGTCTTTGTCCTGGATCTCAGGGACCGTTTGCGAGGTGATTCTCCCTCTTCAGGGGGTGGGGAGCTGGTGTGGTGGTCCTGCGGCGGTGCCTCCTGTCCACTAGCACCGGCGGAGGTGGTGGGCAGTTCATCGTCCAAGCTAGTGTCAGGGGCCCTTTGTAGTGCCACAATGTCCCTCCTGGTGTTGAGTACTTCCTTCAGCACCCCTACGATGGTCCCCAGGGTGGAATTGATGGCTCTGAGTTCCTCCCTGAAGCCCAAATACTGTTCCTCCTGCAGGCGCTGGGTCTCCTGAAACTTGGCCAGTACCGTTGCCATCGTCTCCTGGGAGTGGTGGTAGGCTCCCATGATGTTGGAGAGGGCCTCGTGCAGAGTGGGTTCCCTGGGCCTGTCCTCCCCCTGTCACACAGCAGCCCTCCCAGTTCCCCTGTGTTCCTGGGCCTCCGTCCCCTGGACCGTGTGCCCACTACCACTGCCCCCAGGTCCCTGTTGTTGTTGGGGTGGTCAGTTTGCCTCGGTTCCCTGTAGTGGTGAACACACTGCTGATTGACGTGTCCTGGAGACAGAGGTATGGGCCCACTGGGTGGGTGCTGTGCTGGTGTTTCCAGAGGGGGGAAGCTCTGTGGTGGCCTGTGCCAGTGTGAGGGGAACCAATTGTCCCGAGGTCCCCCATGGGCCGGGCTGGTCATCTAGATCCAGTTGGACAGAGGTGTTGTCATCACTGTGGGCCTCTTCTGTTGGTGGTGTGAACCTGTGTGGACCCTCCTGTCCGGTGACGTTGGGTAGGGGTCCTGCAGGTGTATAAAAGGATGTTTATTACATCTGTGTGTGGCATGGTGTGCAATGGGTGGGTTACCGTGTACCCCAGTGCTTGCATTCCTGTGTGGGACCTTGTGTGATGATGGTTTAGGGGGGTGTATGGGTATGAGCAGTGGCCATGCTTTAGGGATGGGTGTCCATGCTTTGTTGTTGCATGCAGGGCTTGGTGTTAGGATGTGTGGTTTGTGATGTTGGGACATTTGTGAGGAGTTAGAGTGATGGGGTGAGGTTGAGGGTGGGGGTATGTCCTAGCATGCAGGTAGGGTGGGGGATGTAATAGTTAAGATTTGACTTACCAGAGTCCATTCCTCCACCTACTCCTGCGAGGTCCTCAAGATGCAGAATCGCCAAGACCTGCTCCTCCCATGTTGTTAGTTGTGGGGGAGGAGTTGGGGGTCCGCCACCAGTCCGCTGAACCGCAAGGTGGTGTCTTGAAACCACGGAACGCACCTTCCCCCGTAGGTCGTTCCACCTCTTCCTGATGTCCTCCCAATTTCTTGGGTGCTGTCCCACTGCGTTGACCCTGTCCACTATTCTTTGCCATAACTCCATCTTCCTTGCAATGGAGGTGTGCTGCACCTGTGCTCTACCCGGACGATTTCCTCCACCATGACCCTGAGCTCCTCCTCCGAGAACCTGGGGTGTCTTTGCCGTTCCATTGGGTGGTGTAGGTGATGTGTGGGGTGGTGTGTGGGGTGATAAGTGTGCTGATATGTAGTGGTGTGTAGTGTGAGGTGCGTAGAAGTTATGTGGGTGATGGTGTTGTGTGCCTGTGGATGCTAGTATTGTTGATGGTGGTGTCTCTCTCTGGCCTTCTGTCAGTAATTGTGGTCGTAGGGGGTTGTGGGTGATGTGGGTGTGTGTTTTATATAGTATTAGGTGTGTGGGAGTGGTGTGTGTATGTGTATCAGGTGTGTGTATTTGGAATTGTCCAATGTGGTAGTGTTTTGTAAGAGTGTGTGTATTTTGAGCGCGGCGGTGTGTACCGCCAATGGAATACCGTGGTTGAAAGACCGCTGCGTGGATTCCTCTGTCGTGATAGTGTGGGCGTATTTCTGTTGGAGTGACAGTGGAGGTTTTGTTATTGCCAGTTTATCACTGACCTTTGGTGTAGTGGACTCGTGTGGGTGTCTTAATATTGGCGGATTCCGGGTTGTGGGTCATAATGGCTGTGGCGGATATTTGCGGCCGCGGCGGTGTGTTGGCGGTCTTCTGCACGGCGGTAAGCGGCTTTTAACGCCAATGTTGTAATGACCACCATTGTCATTTACATCACCAATAGCTCTAACTCTCACAAATGCGAGACCTATTGCATTGCAAATGCTTGTTTCGTCTTTTCTTCCTTATTGACTCCACTGCCAAAATTGCAAGTACAATTCGCAATGACCAGCTAGAGACTAGAGCCCAGGATAAACATATTCTAGCCGACCTCCAGTTTGTATTTCGAGCTGGGTTGGGTACAGTGGAGCAGTGTCGCAACTAGTATCTTTTGAATAACAAATATACCAGAGGTACGTCGAGACACCTACATTTAGCTTTTATAGACCATAGCATGGTATTTGTAGGAGGCTGGACTGGCTTGTAGTGAGTACCAAGGGGTACTTGCACCTTGCACCAGGCCCAGTTATCCCTTATTAGTGTATAGGGTGTCTAGCAGCTTTGGCTGATAGATAATGGTAGCTTAGCAGAGCAGCTTAGGCTGAACTAGGAGACGTGTGAAGCTACTACAGTACCACTTAGTGTCATATGCACAATATCATAAGAAAACACAATACACAGTTATACTAAAAATAAAGGTACTTTATTTTTATGACAATATGCCAAAGTATCTTAGAGTGTACCCTCAGTGAGAGGATAGGAAATATACACAAGATATATATACACAATAGCAAAAATATGCAGTATAGTCTTAGAAAACAGTGCAAACAATGTATAGTTACAATAGGATGCAATGGGGAAACATAGGGATAGGGGCAACACAAACCATATACTCCAAAAGTGGAATGCGAACCACGAATGGACCCCAAACCTATGTGACCTTGTAGAGGGTCGCTGGGACTATTAGAAAATAGTGAGAGTTAGAAAAATAACCCTCCCCAAGACCCTGAAAAGTGAGTGCAAAGTGCACTAAAGTTCCCCTAAGGACAAAGTAGTCGTGTTAGAGGAATAATGCAGGAAAGACACAAACCAGCAATGCAACAACTGTGGATTTCCAATCTAGGGTACCTGTGGAACAAGGGGACCAAGTCCAAAAGTCACAAACAAGTCGGAGATGGGCAGATGCCCAGGAAATGCCAGCTGCGGGTGCAAAGAAGCTTCTACTGGACAGAAGAAGCTGAGGTTTCTGCAGGAACGAAAAGGGCTAGAGACTTCCCCTTTGGTGGAAGGATCCCTCTCGCCTTGGAGAGTTGTGCAGAAGTGTTTTCCCGCCGGAAGGACGCCAACAAGCCTTGCTAGTCGCAAATCATGCGTTTGGCGTTTTTGGACGCTGCTGGGGCCCAGGAGGGACCAGGAGGTCGCAAATTGGACCTGAAGAGAGAAGGGATGTCGAGCAAGACAAAGAGCCCTCATTGAAGCAGGTAGCACCCGGAGAAGTGCCAGAAACAGGCACTACAAGGATGTGTGAAACGGTGCTTGCCGAAGTTGCACAAAGGAGCCCCACGTCGCCGGAGACCAACTTAGAAAGTCGTGCAATGCAGGTTAGAGTGCCGTGGACCCAGGCTTGGCTGTGCACAAAGGATTTCCGCCGGAAGTGCACAGGGGCCGGAGTAGCTGCAAAGTCGCGGTTCCCAGCAATGCAGCCCAGCGAGGTGAGGCAAGGACTTACCTCCACCAAACTTGGGCTGAAGAGTCACTGGACTGTGGGAGTTACTTGGACAGAGTCGCTGGATTCGAGGGACCTCGCTCGTCGTGCTGAGAGGAGACCCACAGGACCGGTAATGCAGCTTTTTGGTGCCTGCGGTTGCAGGGGGAAGATTCCGTCGACCCACGGGAGATTTCTTCGGAGCTTCTGGTGCAGAGAGGAGGCAGGCTACCCCCACAGCATGCACAAGCAGGAAAACAGTCGAGAAGGCGGCAGGATCAGCGTTACAGAGTTGCAGTAGTCGTCTTTGCTACTATGTTGCAGGTTTGCAGGCTTCCAGCGCGGTCAGCAGTCGTTTCCTTATCAGAAGGTGAAGAGAGAGATGCAGAGGAACTCGGATGAGCTCTTGCATTCGTTATCTAAAGTTTCCCCAGAGACAGAGACCCTAAATAGCCAGAAAAGAGGGTTTGGCTACCTAGGAGAGAGGATAGGCTACTAACACCTGAAGGAGCCTATCAGCAGGAGTCTCTGACGTCACCTGGTGGCACTGGCCACTCAGAGCAGTCCAGTGTGCCAGCAGCACCTCTGTTTCCAAGATGGCAGAGGTCTGGAGCACACTGGAGGAGCTCTGGACACCTCCCAGGGGAGGTGCAGGTCAGGGGAGTGGTCACTCCCCTTTCCTTTGTCCAGTTTCGCGCCAGAGCAGGGGCTAAGGGGTCCCTGAACCGGTGTAGACTGGCTTATGCAGAATTGGGCACATCTGTGCCCAAGAAAGCATTTCCAGAGGCTGGGGGAGGCTACTCCTCCCCTGCCTTCACACCATTTTCCAAAGGGAGAGGGTGTCACACCCTCTCTCAGAGGAAGTTCTTTCTTCTGCCATCCTGGGCCAGGCCTGGCTGGACCCCAGGAGGGCAGATGCCTGTCTGAGGGGTTGGCAGCAGCAGCAGCTGCAGTGAAACCCCAGGAAGGGCAGTTTGGCAGTACCAGGGTCTGTGCTACAGACCACTGGGATCATGGGATTGTGCCAACTATGCCAGGATGGCATAGAGGGGGCAATTCCATGATCATAGACATGTTACATGGCCATATTCGGAGTTACCATTGTGAAGCTACATATAGGTAGTGACCTATATGTAGTGCACGCGTGTAATGGTGTCCCCGCACTCACAAAGTTCAGGGAATTGGCTCTGAACAATGTGGGGGCGCCTTGGCTAGTGCCAGGGTGCCCTCACACTAAGTAACTTTGCACCTAACCTTTACCAGGTAAAGGTTAGACATATAGGTGACTTATAAGTTACTTAAGTGCAGTGTAAAATGGCTGTGAAATAACGTGGACGTTATTTCACTCAGGCTGCAGTGGCAGGCCTGTGTAAGAATTGTCAGAGCTCCCTATGGGTGGCAAAAGAAATGCTGCAGCCCATAGGGATCTCCTGGAACCCCAATACCCTGGGTACCTCAGTACCATATACTAGGGAATTATAAGGGTGTTCAAGTAAGCCAATGTAAATTGGTAAAATTGGTCACTAGCCTGTTAGTGACAATTTGAAAGTAATGAGAGAGCATAACCACTGAGGTTCTGGTTAGCAGAGCCTCAGTGAGACAGTTAGGCACCACACAGGGAACATATACATGCACACCTATGAGCACTGGGGCCCTGTGTGACAGGGTCCCAGTGACACATACATATAGGCCACAAACCTATGAGCACTGGGGTCCTGACCAGCAGGATCCCAGTGACACATAACAACCATACTGAAAACATAGTGTCCTCACTATGAGCACTGAGGCCTGGCTATCAGGATCCCAGTGGGACAGTGAAAACAGTGACAAACACCCTGACATACACTCACAAACAGGCCAAAAGTGGGGGTAACAAGGCTAGAAAGAGGCTACCTTCTCACACAACCCCCCCCCCAAACGAAGGACAATAAGGCTAACCTTGGCCAGTTGAGACTTTATTGTCTAAGTGGTGATAAGTAGAGAGTAGCTCTGCAATAGACTGGTTACTCCCTTTATCATCCACTATATGGTTACTTCCCTGTGGGGATGTAAACCACCGTTTGAAGTTTTTTAGCTAAGCAACAATGTGAAGATGTATTTTCAGAGTTTCTATCAGTAAGTTTTAGTTTAGAGCAGTGGGAATTGTCCACTGAACCTATTTGTAGTGATGGAAATGCCAGACAGGGATGCTGTCTCAGAAAAGCCATAGCTGGGCAAAAACGTTGTCCATCTGGCTGGAAGAGAGAACAGGGATGCTGTTTCTCTTGGGTTGGAGCAGGGCAGGGATGCTGTCCTATGAGCTCCACACTAGGGCAGGGATGCTGTCCTAAGTGTTGTGAGGTAGTGCAGGGTTTCTGCACTAAAGTTTCTCTGGGAGGGTTGGAGGGATGCTCCATGTTAACTAAAATGGTGCTGTTTTTCTCACCAATGTTAGTTATCCCACAGAGAGGTACTTCCACCTCAGGGAGTCCAGCTTTGCCAGCTGATGATTCCCTTGGAACAGGTGCCACCCCAGGAGAGGTTTCTCCCACCACAGGAATAGTATCCTGAATGGTAGGGTGGTTAGGGGATACTGTGATACCCTTTTTACCTGTTGATGGAGAGGGATCCTGAGTTTTCAGGCCTTCTCTCCTTTGCTTTTTCATTTCACTTGAAATGAGAGGGAACAATTCCTCAGGGATGCCCAGCATGGCTGCATGGGCATAAAACTCTACATCAGCCCAACCTGAGGCCTCTAGGTCATTACCTAAGAGACAGTCTACAGGTAAGCTAGGTGATACCACCACCTGCTTAGGGCCAGTAACTCCACCCCAACTAAACTGAATTATAGCTAAGGGAAGAAACTTAGTGGAGTTATGGACATCAATAATCTTATACTGTTGTCCAATGATGTGTTGTTCAGGAGGCACTAGGTTTTCAGTCACCAAAGTGAAACTGGCACCTGTGTCCCTGTAGGCCAAGGCCTCAACACCATTTATTGAAACTGTCTGCCTGTACTTATCCATTGTAAGGGGACAAGCAGCCAGTGTGGCAAGGCCAGTGCCACTAGGTGTGACAGAAACTGTCTTGGGACTGACTACCCCAGTTTCTACTATGGACCCATAAGTGAACCCAACTACACCCTTTGCTTGACTGTTGCCAGCAGTCCCACCACTAGTACCACTACTGCTAGGGGCACTAGAGCTTGATGTATTAGTGGTGGTAGGCTCAGGGGGTTTACCTGGACAGGACTTATCCCCTGGCCTATGGCCTCTATTTTTACACACAAAGCACCAAGGCTTTTTAATGTGTGCAGGTTGGGAAGAAGAGGAAGAATTTGTTTTATCCCCACCCTCTGAAGAGTGTTTAAGATTTGAAGTGGGATCTTTGGTTTTACCCTTATCCCCATGCTTATCTTGAGATTTTTCACCATCTTTCTTCTTATTGCCATCTTTGTCACCCCCTGTATGAACTTTTCTGTTCACCCTTGTTCTGACCCATTTGTCTGCCTTCTTTCCCAATTCTTGGGGAGAGGTCAGATCAGAGTCTACCAGGTACTGGTGCAACACATCAGACACACAATTATTAAGTATATGCTCTCTCAGGATTGTGTTATACAGGCTTTCATAATCAGTAACTTTACTGCCATGTAACCACCCCTCCAAGGCCTTCACTGAATGGTCAATGAAATCAACCCAGTCTTGTGAAGACTCCTTTTTGGTCTCTCTGAACTTTATCCTGTACTGTTCAGTGGTTAAGCCATAACCATCCAGGAGTGCATTCTTAAGAACTGTAAAATTATTGGCATCATTTTCTTTCACAGTAAGGAGCCTATCCCTACCTTTTCCACTAAATGATAGCCATAGGATAGCAGCCCACTGCCTTTGAGGGACATCCTGTACAACACAGGCCCTCTCAAGTGCAGCAAACCACTTGTTAATGTCATCCCCCTCCTTATAAGGGGGAACTATCTTGTGCAGATTCCTGGAATCATGCTCTTTTGCAGGATGACTATGGGGAATACTGCTGCTGCCACCATGGGTATCTAAGCCCAACTTCTGTCTTTCCTTCTCTAATTCAAAAGACTGTCTATCCAAATCCAGCTGTTGCTTTTTAAGCTTCAGTCTGGTTTGTTCCACCCTCAACTTATTGAGTTCCCTCTCTAACATTCTGTCATCAGGGTTGGTGGGAGGGACATTTCTAGAAACAGAGCTATGATGGGAATGAACAGAAGGAGACCTGTCCCTTACAGAAGCCACCCTAACAGCTTGGTTTACAGAAACATTACTACCAGTATGGTGAGAATAAATGCTTTTGCTATGATGTGAGACAACACTATTTCTTTGGTGTGGCTCATCATCATTACCATCTATGCTAGATTGTCTAGTAATGGGCAGGCTAGGAAGTTTCTTTCCTGAATCTTTTCCTGGGGGAGTCCCTGAATCAGATTGGGAACTATTAGGTACTTTTTCAACAGATGGGGCACCTATGGCCTTATCCTGTTCTCTAAGCATGTTTAGTAACAGTTCCAAGGAAGGATTCTTCCCTACACTCAAACCTCTCTCTATACAGAGACTCCTTGCTCTTTTCCAGCTAAGGTTGTCATATGCAAGTTTGGACAGATCAACACTTTGGCCTGTGCCAGACATTTTTTAGAGAGAGTTAAAGTGATAGAAAAAGAGAAAAAAGTTTTCAGAACTTTTTGGAAAGACAGAAAAAAAACTTTTTAAACTTTTAAGAACTTTTTGAAAGTTTAGAAGTACTTTTCAGCACTTAGAAAAGAGTGAAAAGAGGAAATGCAAAACTTTTTGGCTATGTGTATATACACTGACCTTGTTTTGTATATTTTTCTCTTATGAAAAGTACAATGACAAGAGTGGTAAGTAGTCTCAAGCACTTATCCCACCACTGCACAACCAATGTAGGAGGCTGGACTGGCTTGTAGTGAGTACCAAGGGGTACTTGCACCTTGCACCAGGCCCAGTTATCCCTTATTAGTGTATAGGGTGTCTAGCAGCTTTGGCTGATAGATAATGGTAGCTTAGCAGAGCAGCTTAGGCTGAACTAGGAGACGTGTGAAGCTACTACAGTACCACTTAGTGTCATATGCACAATATCATAAGAAAACACAATACACAGTTATACTGAAAATAAAGGTACTTTATTTTTATGACAATATGCCAAAGTATCTTAGAGTGTACCCTCAGTGAGAGGATAGGAAATATACACAAGATATATATACACAATAGCAAAAATATGCAGTATAGTCTTAGAAAACAGTGCAAACAATGTATAGTTACAATAGGATGCAATGGGGAAACATAGGGATAGGGGCAACACAAACCATATACTCCAAAAGTGGAATGCGAACCACGAATGGACCCCAAACCTATGTGACCTTGTAGAGGGTCGCTGGGACTATTAGAAAATAGTGAGAGTTAGAAAAATAACCCTCCCCAAGACCCTGAAAAGTGAGTGCAAAGTGCACTAAAGTTCCTCTAAGGACAAAGTAGTCGTGTTAGAGGAATAATGCAGGAAAGACACAAACCAGCAATGCAACAACTGTGGATTTCCAATCTAGGGTACCTGTGGAACAAGGGGACCAAGTCCAAAAGTCACAAACAAGTCGGAGATGGGCAGATGCCCAGGAAATGCCAGCTGCGGGTGCAAAGAAGCTTCTACTGGACAGAAGAAGCTGAGGTTTCTGCAGGAACGAAAAGGGCTAGAGACTTCCCCTTTGGTGGACGGATGCTTCTCGCCTTGGAGAGTCGTGCAGAAGTGTTTTCCCGCCGGAAGGACGCCAACAAGCCTTGCTAGTTGCAAATCGTGCGTTTGGCGTTTTTGGACGCTGCTGGGGCCCAGGAGGGACCAGGAGGTCGCAAATTGGATCTGAAGAGAGAGGGGACGTCGAGCAAGACAAAGAGCCCTCACTGAAGCAGGTAGCACCCAGGGAAGTGCCAGAAACAGGCACTACAAGGATGTGTGAAACGGTGCTCGCCGAAGTTGCACAAAGGAGGCCCACGTCGCCGGAGACCAACTTAGAAAGTCGTGCAATGCAGGTTAGAGTGCCGTGGACCCAGGCTTGGCTGTGCACAAAGGATTTCCGCCGGAAGTGCACAGGGGCAGGAGTAGCTGCAAAGTCGCGGTTCCCAGCAATGCAGCCCAGCGAGGTGAGGCAAGGACTTACCTCCACCAAACTTGGGCTGAAGAGTCACTGGACTGTGGGAGTCACTTGGACAGAGTCGCTGGATTCGAGGGACCTCGCTCGTCGTGCTGAGAGGAGACCCAAGGGACCGGTAATGCAGCTTTTTGGTGCCTGCGGTTGCAGGGGGAAGATTCCGTCGACCCACGGGAGATTTCTTCGGAGCTTCTGGTGCAGAGAGGAGGCAGGCTACCCCCACAGCATGCACAAGCAGGAAAACAGTCGAGAAGGCGGCAGGATCAGCGTTACAGAGTTGCAGTAGTCGTCTTTGCTACTATGTTGCAGGTTTGCAGGCTTCCAGCGCGGTCAGCAGTCGTTTCCTTATCAGAAGGTGAAGAGAGAGATGCAGAGGAACTCGGATGAGCTCTTGCATTCGTTATCTAAAGTTTCCCCAGAGACAGAGACCCTAAATAGCCAGAAAAGAGGGTTTGGCTACCTAGGAGAGAGGATAGGCTACTAACACCTGAAGGAGCCTATCAGCAGGAGTCTCTGACGTCACCTGGTGGCACTGGCCACTCAGAGCAGTCCAGTGTGCCAGCAGCACCTCTGTTTCCAAGATGGCAGAGGTCTGGAGCACACTGGAGGAGCTCTGGACACCTCCCAGGGGAGGTGCAGGTCAGGGGAGTGGTCACTCCCCTTTCCTTTGTCCAGTTTCGCGCCAGAGCAGAGGCTAAGGGGTCCCTGAACCGGTGTAGACTGGCTTATGCAGAATTGGGCACATCTGTGCCCAAGAAAGCATTTCCAGAGGCTGGGGGAGGCTACTCCTCCCCTGCCTTCACACCATTTTCCAAAGGGAGAGGGTGTCACACCCTCTCTCAGAGGAAGTTCTTTCTTCTGCCATCCTGGGCCAGGCCTGGCTGGACCCCAGGAGGGCAGATGCCTGTCTGAGGGGTTGGCAGCAGCTGCAGTGAAACCCCAGGAAGGGCAGTTTGGCAGTACCAGGGTCTGTGCTACAGACCACTGGGATCATGGGATTGTGCCAACTATGCCAGGATGGCATAGAGGGGGCAATTCCATGATCATAGACATGTTACATGGCCATATTCGGAGTTACCATTGTGAAGCTACATATAGGTAGTGACCTATATGTAGTGCACGCGTGTAATGGTGTCCCCGCACTCACAAAGTTCAGGGAATTGGCTCTGAACAATGTGGGGGCGCCTTGGCTAGTGCCAGGGTGCCCTCACACTAAGTAACTTTGCACCTAACCTTTACCACGTAAAGGTTAGACATATAGGTGACTTATAAGTTACTTAAGTGCAGTGTAAAATGGCTGTGAAATAACGTGGACGTTATTTCACTCAGGCTGCAGTGGCAGGCCTGTGTAAGAATTGTCAGAGCTCCCTATGGGTGGCAAAAGAAATGCTGCAGCCCATAGGGATCTCCTGGAACCCCAATTCCCTGGGTACCTCAGTACCATATACTAGGGAATTATAAGGGTGTTCAAGTAAGCCAATGTAAATTGGTAAAATTGGTCACTAGCCTGTTAGTGACAATTTGAAAGTAATGAGAGAGCATAACCACTGAGGTTCTGGTTAGCAGAGCCTCAGTGAGACAGTTAGGCACCACACAGGGAACATATACATGCACACCTATGAGCACTGGGGCCCTGTGTGACAGGGTCCCAGTGACACATACATATAGGCCACAAACCTATGAGCACTGGGGTCCTGACCAGCAGGATCCCAGTGACACATAACAACCATACTGAAAACATAGTGTCCTCACTATGAGCACTGAGGCCTGGCTATCAGGATCCCAGTGGGACAGTGAAAACAGTGACAAACACCCTGACATACACTCACAAACAGGCCAAAAGTGGGGGTAACAAGGCTAGAAAGAGGCTACCTTCTCACACAACCCCCCCCCAAACGAAGGACAATAAGGCTAACCTTGGCCAGTTGAGACTTTATTGTCTAAGTGGTGATAAGTAGAGAGTAGCTCTGCAATAGACTGGTTACTCCCTTTATCATCCACTATATGGTTACTTCCCTGTGGGGATGTAAACCACCGTTTGAAGTTTTTTAGCTAAGCAACAATGTGAAGATGTATTTTCAGAGTTTCTATCAGTAAGTTTTAGTTTAGAGCAGTGGGAATTGTCCACTGAACCTATTTGTAGTGATGGAAATGCCAGACAGGGATGCTGTCTCAGAAAAGCCATAGCTGGGCAAAAACGTTGTCCATCTGGCTGGAAGAGAGAACAGGGATGCTGTTTCTCTTGGGTTGGAGCAGGGCAGGGATGCTGTCCTATGAGCTCCACACTAGGGCAGGGATGCTGTCCTAAGTGTTGTGAGGTAGTGCAGGGTTTCTGCACTAAAGTTTCTCTGGGAGGGTTGGAGGGATGCTCCATGTTAACTAAAATGGTGCTGTTTTTCTCACCAATGTTAGTTATCCCACAGAGAGGTACTTCCACCTCAGGGAGTCCAGCTTTGCCAGCTGATGATTCCCTTGGAACAGGTGCCACCCCAGGAGAGGTTTCTCCCACCACAGGAATAGTATCCTGAATGGTAGGGTGGTTAGGGGATACTGTGATACCCTTTTTACCTGTTGATGGAGAGGGATCCTGAGTTTTCAGGCCTTCTCTCCTTTGCTTTTTCATTTCACTTGAAATGAGAGGGAACAATTCCTCAGGGATGCCCAGCATGGCTGCATGGGCATAAAACTCTACATCAGCCCAACCTGAGGCCTCTAGGTCATTACCTAAGAGACAGTCTACAGGTAAGCTAGGTGATACCACCACCTGCTTAGGGCCAGTAACTCCACCCCAACTAAACTGAATTATAGCTAAGGGAAGAAACTTAGTGGAGTTATGGACATCAATAATCTTATACTGTTGTCCAATGATGTGTTGTTCAGGAGGCACTAGGTTTTCAGTCACCAAAGTGAAACTGGCACCTGTGTCCCTGTAGGCCAAGGCCTCAACACCATTTATTGAAACTGTCTGCCTGTACTTATCCATTGTAAGGGGACAAGCAGCCAGTGTGGCAAGGCCAGTGCCACTAGGTGTGACAGAAACAGTCTTGGGACTGACTACCCCAGTTTCTACTATGGACCCATAAGTGAACCCAACTACACCCTTTGCTTGACTGTTGCCAGCAGTCCCACCACTAGTACCACTACTGCTAGGGGCACTAGAGCTTGATGTATTAGTGGTGGTAGGCTCAGGGGGTTTACCTGGACAGGACTTATCCCCTGGCCTATGGCCTCTATTTTTACACACAAAGCACCAAGGCTTTTTAATGTGTGCAGGTTGGGAAGAAGAGGAAGAATTTGTTTTATCCCCACCCTCTGAAGAGTGTTTAAGATTTGAAGTGGGATCTTTGGTTTTACCCTTATCCCCATGCTTATCTTGAGATTTTTCACCATCTTTCTTCTTATTGCCATCTTTGTCACCCCCTGTATGAACTTTTCTGTTCACCCTTGTTCTGACCCATTTGTCTGCCTTCTTTCCCAATTCTTGGGGAGAGGTCAGATCAGAGTCTACCAGGTACTGGTGCAACAAATCAGACACACAATTATTAAGTATATGCTCTCTCAGGATTGTGTTATACAGGCTTTCATAATCAGTAACTTTACTGCCATGTAACCACCCCTCCAAGGCCTTCACTGAATGGTCAATGAAATCAACCCAGTCTTGTGAAGACTCCTTTTTGGTCTCTCTGAACTTTATCCTGTACTGTTCAGTGGTTAAGCCATAACCATCCAGGAGTGCATTCTTAAGAACTGTAAAATTATTGGCATCATTTTCTTTCACAGTAAGGAGCCTATCCCTACCTTTTCCACTAAATGATAGCCATAGGATAGCAGCCCACTGCCTTTGAGGGACATCCTGTACAACACAGGCCCTCTCAAGTGCAGCAAACCACTTGTTAATGTCATCCCCCTCCTTATAAGGGGGAACTATCTTGTGCAGATTCCTGGAATCATGCTCTTTTGCAGGATGACTATGGGGAATACTGCTGCTGCCACCATGGGTATCTAAGCCCAACTTCTGTCTTTCCTTCTCTAATTCAAAAGACTGTCTATCCAAATCCAGCTGTTGCTTTTTAAGCTTCAGTCTGGTTTGTTCCACCCTCAACTTATTGAGTTCCCTCTCTAACATTCTGTCATCAGGGTTGGTGGGAGGGACATTTCTAGAAACAGAGCTATGATGGGAATGAACAGAAGGAGACCTGTCCCTTACAGAAGCCACCCTAACAGCTTGGTTTACAGAAACATTACTACCAGTATGGTGAGAATAAATGCTTTTGCTATGATGTGAGACAACACTATTTCTTTGGTGTGGCTCATCATCATTACCATCTATGCTAGATTGTCTAGTAATGGGCAGGCTAGGAAGTTTCTTTCCTGAATCTTTTCCTGGGGGAGTCCCTGAATCAGATTGGGAACTATTAGGTACTTTTTCAACAGATGGGGCACCTATGGCCTTATCCTGTTCTCTAAGCATGTTTAGTAACAGTTCCAAGGAAGGATTCTTCCCTACACTCAAACCTCTCTCTATACAGAGACTCCTTGCTCTTTTCCAGCTAAGGTTGTCATATGCAAGTTTGGACAGATCAACACTTTGGCCTGTGCCAGACATTTTTTAGAGAGAGTTAAAGTGATAGAAAAAGAGAAAAAAGTTTTCAGAACTTTTTGGAAAGACAGAAAAAAAACTTTTTAAACTTTTAAGAACTTTTTGAAAGTTTAGAAGTACTTTTCAGCACTTAGAAAAGAGTGAAAAGAGGAAATGCAAAACTTTTTGGCTATGTGTATATACACTGACCTTGTTTTGTATATTTTTCTCTTATGAAAAGTACAATGACAAGAGTGGTAAGTAGTCTCAAGCACTTATCCCACCACTGCACAACCAATGTAGGAGGCTGGACTGGCTTGTAGTGAGTACCAAGGGGTACTTGCACCTTGCACCAGGCCCAGTTATCCCTTATTAGTGTATAGGGTGTCTAGCAGCTTTGGCTGATAGATAATGGTAGCTTAGCAGAGCAGCTTAGGCTGAACTAGGAGACGTGTGAAGCTACTACAGTACCACTTAGTGTCATATGCACAATATCATAAGAAAACACAATACACAGTTATACTGAAAATAAAGGTACTTTATTTTTATGACAATATGCCAAAGTATCTTAGAGTGTACCCTCAGTGAGAGGATAGGAAATATACACAAGATATATATACACAATAGCAAAAATATGCAGTATAGTCTTAGAAAACAGTGCAAACAATGTATAGTTACAATAGGATGCAATGGGGAAACATAGGGATAGGGGCAACACAAACCATATACTCCAAAAGTGGAATGCGAACCACGAATGGACCCCAAACCTATGTGACCTTGTAGAGGGTCGCTGGGACTATTAGAAAATAGTGAGAGTTAGAAAAATAACCCTCCCCAAGACCCTGAAAAGTGAGTGCAAAGTGCACTAAAGTTCCTCTAAGGACAAAGTAGTCGTGTTAGAGGAATAATGCAGGAAAGACACAAACCAGCAATGCAACAACTGTGGATTTCCAATCTAGGGTACCTGTGGAACAAGGGGACCAAGTCCAAAAGTCACAAACAAGTCGGAGATGGGCAGATGCCCAGGAAATGCCAGCTGCGGGTGTAAAGACGCTTCTACTGGACAGAAGAAGCTGAGGTTTCTGCAGGAACGAAAAGGGCTAGAGACTTCCCCTTTGGTGGACGGATCCTTCTCGCCTTGGAGAGTTGTGCAGAAGTGTTTTCCCGCCGGAAGGACGCCAACAAGCCTTGCTAGTTGCAAATCGTGCGTTTGGCGTTTTTGGACGCTGCTGGGGCCCAGGAGGGACCAGGAGGTCGCAAATTGGATCTGAAGAGAGAGGGGACGTCGAGCAAGACAAAGAGCCCTCACTGAAGCAGGTAGCACCCGGAGAAGTGCCAGAAACAGGCACTACAAGGATGTGTGAAACAGTGCTCGCCGAAGTTGCACAAAGGAGCCCCACGTCGCCGGAGACCAACTTAGAAAGTCGTGCAATGCAGGTTAGAGTGCCGTGGACCCAGGCTTGGCTGTGCACAAAGGATTTCCGCCGGAAGTGCACAGGGGCAGGAGTAGCTGCAAAGTCGCGGTTCCCAGCAATGCAGCCCAGCGAGGTGAGGCAAGGACTTACCTCCACCAAACTTGGGCTGAAGAGTCACTGGACTGTGGGAGTCACTTGGACAGAGTCGCTGGATTCGAGGGACCTCGCTCGTCGTGCTGAGAGGAGACCCAAGGGACCGGTAATGCAGCTTTTTGGTGCCTGCGGTTGCAGGGGGAAGATTCCGTCGACCCACGGGAGATTTCTTCGGAGCTTCTGGTGCAGAGAGGAGGCAGGCTACCCCCACAGCATGCACAAGCAGGAAAACAGTCGAGAAGGCGGCAGGATCAGCGTTACAGAGTTGCAGTAGTCGTCTTTGCTACTATGTTGCAGGTTTGCAGGCTTCCAGCGCGGTCAGCAGTCGTTTCCTTATCAGAAGGTGAAGAGAGAGATGCAGAGGAACTCGGATGAGCTCTTGCATTCGTTATCTAAAGTTTCCCCAGAGACAGAGACCCTAAATAGCCAGAAAAGAGGGTTTGGCTACCTAGGAGAGAGGATAGGCTACTAACACCTGAAGGAGCCTATCAGCAGGAGTCTCTGACGTCACCTGGTGGCACTGGCCACTCAGAGCAGTCCAGTGTGCCAGCAGCACCTCTGTTTCCAAGATGGCAGAGGTCTGGAGCACACTGGAGGAGCTCTGGACACCTCCCAGGGGAGGTGCAGGTCAGGGGAGTGGTCACTCCCCTTTCCTTTGTCCAGTTTCGCGCCAGAGCAGGGGCTAAGGGGTCCCTGAACCGGTGTAGACTGGCTTATGCAGAATTGGGCACATCTGTGCCCAAGAAAGCATTTCCAGAGGCTGGGGGAGGCTACTCCTCCCCTGCCTTCACACCATTTTCCAAAGGGAGAGGGTGTCACACCCTCTCTCAGAGGAAGTTCTTTCTTCTGCCATCCTGGGCCAGGCCTGGCTGGACCCCAGGGGGGCAGATGCCTGTCTGAGGGGTTGGCAGCAGCAGCAGCTGCAGTGAAACCCCAGGAAGGGCAGTTTGGCAGTACCAGGGTCTGTGCTACAGACCACTGGGATCATGGGATTGTGCCAACTATGCCAGAATGGCATAGAGGGGGCAATTCCATGATCATAGACATGTTACATGGCCATATTCGGAGTTACCATTGTGAAGCTACATATAGGTAGTGACCTATATGTAGTGCACGCGTGTAATGGTGTCCCCGCACTCACAAAGTTCAGGGAATTGGCTCTGAACAATGTGGGGTCGCCTTGGCTAGTGCCAGGGTGCCCTCACACTAAGTAACTTTGCACCTAACCTTTACCAGGTAAAGGTTAGACATATAGGTGACTTATAAGTTACTTAAGTGCAGTGTAAAATGGCTGTGAAATAACGTGGACGTTATTTCACTCAGGCTGCAGTGGCAGGCCTGTGTAAGAATTGTCAGAGCTCCCTATGGGTGGCAAAAGAAATGCTGCAGCCCATAGGGATCTCCTGGAACCCCAATACCCTGGGTACCTCAGTACCATATACTAGGGAATTATAAGGGTGTTCCAGTAAGCCAATGTAAATTGGTAAAATTGGTCACTAGCCTGTTAGTGACAATTTGAAAGTAATGAGAGAGCATAACCACTGAGGTTCTGGTTAGCAGAGCCTCAGTGAGACAGTTAGGCACCACACAGGGAACATATACATGCACACCTATGAGCACTGGGGCCCTGTGTGACAGGGTCCCAGTGACACATACATATAGGCCACAAACCTATGAGCACTGGGGTCCTGACCAGCAGGATCCCAGTGACACATAACAACCATACTGAAAACATAGGGCCTCATTCCGACCCGGACGGGCGGCGGACGCCGCCCGCCTGGCGGAAACCGCCCAAACACCGCCCCGCGGTCAGAAGACCGCGGGGGGCATTTCAACTTTCCCGCTGGGCCGGCGGGCGATCTGCAAAAGATCGCCCGCCGGCCCAGCGGGAAAGCGCCTTCCACGAGGATGCCGGCTCCGAATGGAGCCGGCGGAGTGGAAGGTGTGCGACGGGTGCTGTGGCACCCGTCGCGCTTTTCAGTGTCTGCTAAGCAGACACTGAAAAGCAATGTGGGGCCCTGTTAGGGGGCCCCTGCAGTGCCCATGCCATTGGCATGGGCACTGCAGGGGCCCCCAGGGGCCCCACGACACCCGTTCCCACCAGCCAGGTTCTGGCGGTGTAAACCGCCAGAACCAGGCTGGCGGGAAGGGGGTCGGAATCCCCATGGCGGCGCAGCTTGCTGCGCCGCCATGGAGGATTCCCATGGGCAGCGGGAAACCGGCGGGAGACCGCTGGTTTCCCGTTTCTGACCGCGGCGTTACCGCCGTGGTCAGAATGGCCATGAATGCACCGCCAGCCTGTTGGCGGTGCATTCGCTGCCCTCGGCCCTGGCGGATTCAATCCACCAGGGTCAGAATGAGGGCCATAGTGTCCTCACTATGAGCACTGAGGCCTGGCTATCAGGATCCCAGTGGGACAGTGAAAACAGTGACAAACACCCTGACATACACTCACAAACAGGCCAAAAGTGGGGGTAACAAGGCTAGAAAGAGGCTACCTTCTCACAGTATTCCAATATGTTAATCGGTCCAAGTTAAGGTAAAGCAACACCATGTCCTTTCTGGGGGTTGAAAGAATATTGTGAGTTTTTATTCATGACATCACTGCGGGTGTCAGATATGGCCTGAATGGTGAGACAACCACATTCTGTAGGCTTAAAAGGAGCGTAAGCAGAAGTTGTGTGCTCAGCCCCTGCTTTTTCACACTTACCCGGGGAAAAAACATAAAGGTGTGGGAGTGGGAAATCGTCTGACTTATTAGCCAGAACTGAAAGGCATACAACACACCTGAAAGATGGCAGGCTGCACCTACATGCATACAAGCAACCAAAGTACTCCTGTTGCCTGAATGGCACTAGGAATGGACTTAAGTACTTGAAAGTGACTACACAGATGGGTTAGAGGTATGATTCATGGCCCCCATCTTCCACTGTCCAGTTGTCAATACTTTCCACTGCACCTATGATCACAATTCCTGTTGTGTACATGTGTTTTAGTTTGCCTTGACTCATCATTCGTGCTTTCTGTTTCTCCCTCTAGGAGTTGTGCACTCCCTCCCTAAGATGTCAGTCATGTAATCCTTCAAATTTCTAATAGGAACCTTGGTCGTTCCTTATGGGGCAGTTAAAGCATCAGCATCCACAAAGTCCCCAAGGAGAACCGTTGTTGAATTCCATATTAACTTATTTCACTACTGTGGACCGTTATGGAGCCACCCATAGTGCTGAAACAGCTTTTGATAACTTTGGTACATGTTTTCCCATAAGAGAGAATCATGATCTGTACATTTTGGGAACAGCAAACTAATCACGAACAGCATAGCAATTGCCAAAAGCAAATTTGTGGAATGTAACGACGCTGTCATGTGTTGATTATTTGTGATTTTTCGTTATTGCGTTTTACTTGTGATAGTTTTACTGTGGTATTATTGTATTATTTATCTTTAATATTTGCCTACAGACAGCTTCTAGCTGTCTACTGTCAAACACCTATTGTGGACCATACCAATAGTTACAGTGAGCTTTGGGCCAGCTCATTGCGTGTCAATTTCACTTCTTGACACTTGTTTTTTTCCTTCTTAGTCTTGCCTTTCCTTCTCTTCTTGTCTTTGAAACATAACCACTAGACCACTCTTTTGATTGGATGACATATCCTGCCATTGATCACATGAAAGGAACTACTTTTTTTGTTTTTCTTGCTGCACTCCATGAATTTACACATGCTTTGTTGCTCTCTCTCTCTTGTGTGCTGCTTCCTGATTGAAATCACCAACCCCACACTCAATGATGCTTTCCTTTCCACAATCCTCAACTCATTTGGTGTTTCTCCAGCCTCGCCCCATCTGGTTTTGCCTCTTCATTTTTGAAGTTCTTCTGTCATCCAGCTCCTCCCTTGCTCTCCCCACTGGCTTCTCCTGCTGCTCTTCAGCAATTACTCCATCCTCTCACTCACTGATGCCTCCACCTCATTGTTGATCCCACACACATATCTTCTTCATGTGTTGTGACACTGGTGCCACCATAGCATCATGACCCATACATGCAGATGCATAATAAAATATACGTGTATATAAATTGGTGCACCTTTTGCCAGCACTGGGAATATGTCAAAAATCATTTTTTAGCTGATACTGAACAGCATCTGCAAAAAGCATTGGCAAAGCCAATACACTGAAAAGGTGAAACAGTTTCATAAGCATTAAAATGGTCCAGCTGTTGCAAAGTAACACGGAGAGCAGTAAACGGACTGACAGGGCTTCGCACCCATCACTCCGGTCACAGAAAAGTTTCAGGCTCCAACTCTTCCCTATACAGTGACTACCCAGCCCATCAGTGCTGCCCACTCATAGAGTCTGCCCAGTGCCCCACGCCTGGATTTGGATCTCAGCACCCTGCAGGGTACCTTGTAGCCCTTTCAGTCACATGATGGTTTACACTGGGAGGGCTACCGGTTTCGCTGATCTCTTAATATCGCCTGCTCCAGCATGTCCAGTTCGCTGGACACTTAGTTCGGGTGTTGCCGTGTGCAGAAATTATTTTCCTTTCCTGAAACCATTGCTAACGATCTTCATGCTTCACTTACAAAGCACAAGTATGTTGTCTTCTAATCTGTTATTGCTTACATTTTATTTAAAATAAAATCCTAAAGTATTTGCATAGCCCTTGCTGGAGAAGTTGGTCTTGCTGACTAGGTACATTTTAACATAATTCTCTTAAAATGATGCAAGTCAAAATAACACAAATGATGGACTTCGAAAGAATATAGTTGTTACTCATATAGGCTCTGGCACAATGAACATTTTAAAGGTGCCAACCCGCAAACATTCACATTTTATAGGGTTTTGCAAAACTGCACATAGGTATCCTCTTCTGAACGTTATCAATTAATTACAAAATCGCCGAAAACTCAGCTAAGCTTGAAACCTTTTTTAGAAAACATTCGGCTAGAAATCATCAGATTATAAAAGTTTTCCGGAGAATAAGAGTTTGCGTTGGACGTTTCTCTAGCAGGAAAAGATTGTCTGGTAAAATTAAATGGCCAGTTTTAAATTTAAAATATAAAAAAGAATTCCAATCCCTAACAAACACATCGATTTAAATGGTGTTCGTGTGAACATACACATTACACCATTGTGCGTGGGCAGTTTTGTTATGCGGTAAAATCAGCAAAGAAAGTTTCTCGTGTCTAAACAATACGATGTACCTTGTTTGCACAGCCCCATGTATTCTGACTAGTAAAGAGAAAACATTGCAAATGGCAGTGGAAACAGAAAGTCAAGAGGGAAGTCAAAACCATACCAAACAGCCATATTTTAAACGATTCAAATAATTAGATGGGGGGCAAGCTTAAAGGGAGAAAGGCGAGAAAGACGATAGACAACACATTCAAAACCAATAAAAACTAGTGATTAATATTTCAACCATGGAATTACCGAAGTTGACAAATAAAACATTGCAGAAACGTTTTCCTGTTATACCTAGAAAAAAATAAAATATATTCTCAACCATATTGACTTTTCCTAGTTCATCGGCACATACACAATATTTGCGTTTTACAAGTAAAAAAGACGAAAGTTTACATTTTGGGTTCAAGCACCAATGTACTGTACCAGTGTTGTCTATAAACTATTTTGAATTTATTCAATGAACTACCCTTTTTAGCGCAGGGAATGTATTCACGAAATAGTTAATATGCATATAAAAATTAATATGACGTCTTGGATGATTCAAGTTAAACTGCAAAGTCGACCTTCAGCTTGATTTCAATAATGATAATGAGAAAGGGTATTAAGAAATATCAATAGTAGAACAATTCTAGAATGTAAATTATTATATTGTTAGATAATAAGCAGCAAGGTACCTACAATATTCCATGGTTCAATGTTACAAAATGTTGAATTGAAGAGTTAAATAAATATTAACACAGACATTTGAAAACGCCATGATATGTGATTATTTAATCGATGTATACCTCAAATAAGTTTATAAAGGTGTTAGATACAACCACTTCTTTCCTTCTCTCTTCTACTCCCTTGAAACATACTGCGGCAAAGTAAATTGTTTATTGAAATCACCACAAAAATATGTGGGGTGTGGTACTCAGGATTTGAAATGCAAAGTTCATTCCTTGTTAGAGGGTCCTATATTTTTAATTGCCTGATTTGTTCTTTTTAAAGACATTAGTATGTATAGTGACACACCATGTAAATCAAGAATAGAAATACTTTAGCTGATACTGTCACACTATAGTTGTTAAGTGTATAAGGCAGAACACAAAGCTAGCCCTGCAGTTTTTGATGCCCTAGGCAAAATGCCAGCCTGCGAACACCCTGCTATACATACACAATATACACAGACAGATCCAATGCCACTTTCAGCTATTGTAAATCTCATGTATCTCTTTTTCACTTAAAGGAATAGGTGAACTTAGAACTCGACAAAAGTAAAAACATTTTTAAAAACGCTTAAGAAATTGGAGCATTAGAGGGATGAGAAACCAGTTTGAATAATAATCACAATCCTTATTACGGTGAACTACAAAAAGTCACTAATTAAACCTGTGCTTCACCGTTTAGTAGCTTGACTCAAAGCGGTGAGGCTTAACTTAGAGGCAATGAGTGAAGTATTTATGCAGCACTCAAACAGTAAAAAATGGAAAACACAACACATGAAAAATACCAATTTAGAACAAGCATTTACAATGCAACGGGTCTCGCGTTTGCTCATGTTAGAGCTGATCGCGTTGTAAACTCCTAACCCGACTTTTCACCTATTGGGTAAAATTGCATTTGTGTACACAACCCGAAAAAGTGAAATTAACTATGTAAAGTGCTCGACTTCTGCCAAGCGAGATCGCGCTTTTAAATTAGAGAAAAAGAAGTCCACGAGCCCAATGGAAAACAGCGAGCCTCGCATGTTTTCTGTACTTGGTCGCTGCGCTCGAGGAGGGCTAGCCACCGGAAAAGGCATGACGTATGCTTGCCTTCGACTAATGGAAGCAAGTAGATTTTATTAGGCAAGCACACGAACCAATAAAAAACACTGACGGGAAGTTGACAGGGGTCCGAGCCCTTTTCTAAATACAAAAGCGTCTCGCTGCGATACGCATGCGCGAGCACATGCAACGCAGGCTCGACCCTAAAAATCAAATACATTGTAATAAATAAAAAATGACACCAAAAACAACAGAAATCTAATAAGTAAAATTGGAGATATGAATTGTTAAAGTTTGAATTAAAAATAGCACTAAAAAGCATAAAGTGCCAACCTGGGTTACCAGGTCAAAGTCAAAAGTGAAGGCCGACCATGATGGTCGGACAAGGACAAGATCCGTCACAGAGGAAAGTTTGCATTCTTACTTAGAAACATTTATGGAAAAAAAGTCCTCAGCAATGATTCTTCAGTGGGGAAAGCTGCAAGCTACATCTGAGGTGGGGCTACCCAGTGGTGGGTTGCAGAGGGGCATGGACCCAGTGCATTAGTCAACAAAGGTGTAAAACCTCAGAGTGGGCGAAGTCCAAAGTCTATGTCGAAGAACGCCTCAACCTTGACTGGTAGCTGTTCAGCATCAATCCCAATGAAGACTCTATGTTCAGACTTTGATACTTTTCCGGAAGTCAGATCTCCTTCAACAGTCAAACCAGCAAGCCAAGGCTGACCAGCAATTCAACTTCGGCGGCTGCAGCTTTGACTGTGGTCCTGGTCTCCTACGATTCTCCAGGCAGAAAAGTGCCAAAATGTTTCTAAGCTCCAGATTTTGCAGTTTGGGGACTGGGGAGTGCATTTTATCACCAGCCAAGGGTCCAGGACCTGGGGTGACCACTTGGGTTTAGCACTCTCTCCAGCAGAGCCAACAGAAGGGTCAGAGGTAGATCCAGTTGAAACCAGTCAGCTGGGCAGTTGCAGGGAAAGGCATCTGGAAGCTTGTTGTGTTCTGTTGCTCAAGCGAGGTCAGCCAACTGACCCCTAGAGTCACTTCTGGGGTCTTGTGTTCAAAGCACGCAGGTCCTGGGTTCAAGGCAAGCAGGTACAGTATTCCTTAAGGTTCTTCAGACAGCAGAGCAGTTCTCCATCTGATTCTACACAGGTCCAGCAGAGTTCTGAAGGGAGATCTATGGTGTCCACTTTTATGCCCTGTGCCAGCTCGTGGGTGAAGAGCAAACCTTTGTCCACCCCTAAACCAGTAGTTCATCTACTTTCTACCTTAGAGAGGCAATGGGCTGCTATCCGGGCCTTTTGTGACCCTTCTTCCTGGTCCTCTACCTCTTTTACTTTGGTTTCTTGTTGTTTCAGAGTTGTTTCCTTTCTGCACCTGTGGTGAGGTCATCTGTTCCTCCGTGGGGGCATTTCTGTAGCCTCCATGCACTTCAGTCTGCTCCTTTTCAGCCTCTGTCCTCTGTAGATCTGAAGTTTCTGTCTTGTAAGGTCACCTTTCTGGTGGTTGTTACCTTGAGGCGGTTGGGGGAATTGATTGCTCTGCCCTGTTCCCCTCCTTTTCTTGGATTCCTGGAGGATGATGTGGTCCTCTCCCTGGATCCGGCGTTCTTTCCTAAGGATGCTTCCCACTTCCATTTCTCTCAGGAACTTATTCTTCCTACCATTTGTCCTTTTTATTCTCCAAACCTTGGATATGAAATGTGCCCTTTTCTGTCTATGTGGCACACACTGCTCCTTTGAGGTCCTCCGACAGCCTGTTTGTGCCTTTTGGGGATGCCGTTGGGGTAAGGCAGCCTCCAAATGTACCTTTTGCCACTGGCTTAAGGAGACAGTTTCCCTGGCTTATCAAGGTGTGGGTTTCCTTGTCCCGTGTCCATCCAGGCACGGTCCACTAGGGGTCTCTCGGCCTCCTGGGCTACTTTTCAGGGAGTCTCATTGGCAGAGGTCTGTTGGGTGGGGACTTGGGCTTCGGATTCTACTTTTACCATTATCGGCTGAACTGTGCCCAGGCAGCTGCTGACGATTTTGGTCATGGTGTTCTCTAGGATGTTCCTGGGAACCCTTCACTCTGACTGTTTTGGTGTATTCATTAAACTCACTGAATTCATTTGGCTGTGTGGGGTGTGCTTCTTTCCTACACAAAGGCCTTCTTCCGGTATTTGCTTTGGTATGCCTCATGACGTCAGGACTGGGTCGAAGACGAGGGATGTAGAGGTAATGCCCTGATTACTTACCAGTAATCCCCATTACTCTTAGTCCTACACGTCCTCGACCCAGTCCTGTTTTCCTCCCACCCTCCTGGTGCAGGCCTTTGTGGGCGTGGTATGTCAGGAAGTCCTCCTATTGCTGGTTAGTTATATACCTGACCTGAAAGGTGGGTGAGGTTGGAGAGTGTTTCCTGTTTTGTTTCCTGTCTGGATAGGGATAACCTCATGACGTCAGGACTGGGTCGAAGACAAGTAGGACTAAGAGTAATGGGGATTAATGGTAAGTAATCAGGGCATTTTACGTCATAGCATGTTCAGTTTTTGCGATAATCCGGGTGGTTAAACAGAGTATGCTTCTGCAATCTGTTCACATTTCCAGATACTGCTTGTGTCTGAATCCTGTGGTGAAATCCTTCAATGTAATATTACAGGGCGAATATTTGCTGTGTAGATCACTGGTGGGAAGTATATTTTCTACCATACATCACAGTTGGTGATCTCACACGTATCACCCATCACTCCCAAATCATGTCAAAGTGTATCAACGATTTACAGCCGCAAAACAGTGGAAGTGTGCCTAAGATTGTTGCACCGCAGACCTATCTGTCCTTATCGGAAAACGTCACGTTTAACGAGACATTGTTTCATGAGTGCGAGATGATGAGTTTTACTTAGAGGCGTGGCACTCTTTATTGTTACTGTACACACCAACAGCTTAAGGTTTGTTGAACTCCACGATGAACTGGTTGAAGTGGGCTGCCGCGTTTTTACGTTTTTACAGGATATATCATTTTTGCTACCAGTCGGGACTGAAACATGGTGGTAGGCATGTTTGCTGCTCGGCTCGATGTCCGGGTGTAAATGTCTAGACTAATTGGAGCAGAGGTAGGCCGGCCTGTGGGCAAATATTCCTTCAAGTATGTACCGCCTAGAAGCCAGTGAAGTAGGGGGTATGGTGTGAGTCCATGCCAGGTTAAGCACAGAACGAGCAAAGGCACACTGGCTTTTGGGGAATAAAATCTCCCAACTTGTATCTGCCCTTTTGAAAAGGCAGTGGGAAGGGGGCATGATCAGTCACACGTCAGGCTGTGACAAAGCACATCTAGAGCACAGGAAGATCGGTGTATAGACAAAATCACTCGAAGAAATAAACCTTTAGAAGAGAACTTGGTTTGTGGCAGAGCCTGACCTGTTACTGACTCGACTCCAGCCCTATTAGCCTGCCCTTTAGAAGCACAGACAGATCGGGAAAGTAATAACTTTCACCAAGTATACACCAGTCCGTCTTTAGGTATGGTTTGGGAGATTTATATAGCGCTCACCACAAACCTAATTGCCTCTTGGCGCAGCTGCCAGACTACAGTATGTTCGAAGCTTGTAACCAGAGGGGGGTAAACAGTGTGGTGGAGTCGTGTGGCCTGACACCCACCTCCTCCGGCAGCTGAATGAACTGGGATGAATGAGGCAGGTCCTTCCCGCCCTGCGTAGCCATTGGCTGCTACTGCCGCTAGGGGAATTTTAAAAGGGAGGCTCAGCAGGTCCTGGACCAGTTCTCGATAACTGGTCAGGAGAGCGCAGAGAAGGCTGACATCCCGAGATCCACCGCTACCATGCACGTCTCCCTGGTTGCGCTTTGTACACTGCTCCTCCAGGTCCGCGACCTGCACGGGTGGCCGGCCATCAAGAACGACGCCACGGAGTTCGTCCCGGAGCCGGAAGACAACGCCGCGCCTCCGCTGGACCCCGCGCAGCGCCGCGGCAGTAACCATGACAACAGCACGATGAACCAGGCCAGGTACGGGGGAAGATTTCTGCACCCAGCGCCAGAGCCCAAAGGTAAGTGTCAAAAATTCCAACTTCTATGAAAGGTAGCTCAGTAGGTTCAGTGCGCCTGGTGGAATATAACTCTGCAAGACTCAAGACCCATGTTCATTTTCTAGTGTGAAAGGGGGTTAAACTAGCCACTAGCGCATCTTTTGCAGAAGTAAATGTTCAACATGTAACCCAGGCATTCCAGTCCTAGTAATCTGAGATCTTGGTGGTTTAATACTTCTACTATGTGCATGCAACCTGTAGATCACAGATTGCGATCCAAGAATGATAGTTTCGTGCATTTATGCGTTTCCTACAAAGCAGTTTATAAAGCCTGCAAGTGAAAGGTCGCAGATAGCTCAGGAGGTTGTTGCAACGCCCCCAAAAAAATATCTGCGCAAACTACAAGCCATAGGTGCCAACCACACTAAGACAACACATCATCAAATGCTTTTGATAAATAACGTACTTGCGTCCATCCGTTCATCTTTTTGAAGTCGCTAAACAATGAGCCGAGTGGTAGAAAAACATGCTTATTACAAAGCCAGGTAACCATGTCCTCTGCCACGTTTGTTGACTGAATTTGTAAAGCGCCACCTACCAACTTGTGGCAGTTTCGGAGTGATGTATGGCAATGTATACAATCTGAAAAACAGTAAAGTAGAAAGCTTGAACCCAGATGACAGAAAAGTGATTGAAGTTAGCTATAGGTAAGTACAATTAATTATATTAAGATTTCAATTAAAAAGGACCGTATGACAGTTGCTACTGGCGCTATGTTACAGTGACACAAAGTAAGGAGAACAGGCATTGGGAGAGCCAATATGTCTGGCTTTGGCTTCCAGTCTGTTGGTTTTGCCAGTGCTTGTTTTGTTTTGTCATGGCTTTTGTAAACTGTGTTGTTGGAGCTGGTGGGCCTTCACCAACATAAAAAAGCTAAAAGGAAAAATATGTTTTCGTCGCAAAATGTGCCTATTGCCATATAAAGCAGCCTCTGGCATTAAAGGGACTACTTTGTGTATGAATGTTCTTCTTTTGAAAGAGTGAAATACCATCACTCATACAGAAGTTGCCCAGTGCATGGAGTGGGCTGGCCAATTGCTGTATGCAGAAGTGGACAGAAGGAACATGTGAGTGACACAGTAACAAACTAGTGTTTGAAATGGATAAATAAAAGTGCAGGCTTTCACTGGCCAAAGTACCTGTTTCCTACTCGGAAGTCACATTAAAGGCACTGCCACATTGCTGAGAAGTGCTGGTACTCTCCCTCAAAAATTAAAAAAGTGCAGGTATTCAGTACCGGAGAGTACCTGCCCATTAACAGCACTGTAACAAACTAATGGAAAAAGAGCGTTGACTGAACAGGTTTTGGCTAAGATCAGACCGAAATTATTTGCTTTTACCTTGGTAAAAATATTAACTGATTGCATCTATTCAGCAATGCTACTGTTGTAAACTTTTATTGTAAAACTGCCTTTCGCATTATTACAAATGTTGGTATTTCTAAACTACAGTTTCCAAAATCTAAAAGAAAATGAAACTGTCTACACCTGTGTTTACAATCATGAGGTTTATGTCCATGTTATTACAAGAAAGCTCCTGCTTTTCCCCACATCTAGTTGTCAATTTCTCCTCAATCGAATTTTCCTGTGCAATAAAAGGTGCGCACCTTTTATTTGGTACGAGGTCCAATTTTTATAAAAAATGAAGATTTGGGAAACCCGTGGTGACTTATCAGGAATGCATGATCACTTTGGGAGAACGTCTCTGAATACTTACTTGGGACAATGTTTTATACCTGTGTTCAACCTGCAGGAGATCAGGATTGACTTGTTCTTTTGCCCTCGCGAGCTCCATAAAGTAAGTACCACTGAAGTGGATTGTCACAATGCTTCCTACATACAGATTTATAAAATTGCAGAGAGCAGATTGCAAGCACCATGTTTAGAAAAACATATTACATAAACATACATGCTACTGTTACTACCTGCACGTAAAATACTTTTTATCAGATATATATGTATAGTACCTGGACTATTTCATATTTAAAGTGTTTAAAAGCTGTTTCACTTATTGACAGAACATCACCACACACACACATGTCTTCAAGTTTAACTGGGGCAGCAAGATGTGTGTTGTATATGAACAAAGGCTGACAGACAGGGTGTTAACCTACTTCCCGAGGAGGAAATCCCTTCCGTAAAGAGCTTTGGGCCATGGCATTAAGATAAAAATAGAGGCTAGGCGCCCTGCGGTAAACACCTCTTAGTACACGTTAGCCCTGGTCAAACATGCATTCAGCTTATTCTGTCCCCTCTGAGCAAAGCACCTCTGGTGAAAGACCTGCTGTGCATCACTCAGTGGTGTGGACCCGGAATTTGGGCTCATCGGCTTCATGTGATAGGGCGGTGGAGGGGTAGTTCTTTGACACAATCAAATAACTTGCTAACTAAAGTGTTAATGGGACCGACATATACAGTTAAATGCTGTAAATCACAGCCATGTGTCACCATGAACTCGTGTCTTCCCCGATTAGCATTCTTGAAGATGACACGACCTTGGGGTAAGATGTCTTATGTGAAACCATGAGAGCCAAGTTCTAATCACCTCTGGCTCACCTGACCAAGCTGTGTGACCCTCAGAAAATGACTTCGTATCTACGTGCTTCTGTTGCCTCGTGTGTCGAGCTCTGATCGCTTAGAAACAAGATAGCTGCGTATACAAAACACTATATGAACAAGTATTGGCAATGCCAATATATCTTGCTTATAATGAAAGGGTCTCTCTGGTCATTAAGTTTGAACACTCGATAAGTCATCATACATGCACTCTGTCACTCACCCTCGCACTCATTCATCTGTTTATTCACCCACAAACTCATTTTTGCATTCAGCCACTCACACAACCACCGTGAAACGCACATACACAAACTCAACAACATATACAACTTACATTAAATTAATAGAATAAAAGTATAAAAAAAAGAAAAAAAGCTGTCCTCTAAACATGGCAGGCTTATGCTTGCAATATCAAATGAACTTAAACATACCAGTGGGTGGCCATCTTGCAAATGTATTGTACAGAGTATATTATTTTTAAAAGGTCCAACATGACCTCCACGTTTAGCATCAACATGTTGGCCATCTTGGGATGATAAGCAATGATACACAATGGACATCATGACATGATGGTTACCTGCCTTTGAGGCAGTGGCTGCGCAAGATGCTGTGCACTGTGATCAAATGCTCTAGTATTCTGTAAACATAAAAATAAAAAGAGGAGAATGAAAAAAATGAAAGGAGGACTATGTAAAGAGAAAATGGAACACTAAAGGACTGCCCCAAAAATCCTGGCACTAAAAAGCAGTCATTTTCAGGCCGGTGTTCACAAATGATCAGACAGGGCCATAGAGCCATTGGATGGAGTGGGTTGATAGATGGAGGTGTCTGTGAAGGACAACTCATGGACAAGAAAAGGTCCAAAAACTTTTTTTCGAGCATGCGAGGATCCGCAGATCCACTGCAGCGCTCAGCGCAACACCCTGTGTGATTCGGGGTGCATCTGTGAATCCAGGCCCCAATTAAAAAACACATACACCCACTCACAGATCTACACACCTACTCACACACTAATTCCCACATGTACACACCCAAACAACCACTCCCCCACACACCCAACCACAGACCCACAAAATTACTCACACACCCACTCACAGACCCACACAACCACTCACACACCGACTCATACAATCACTTACACACCCACACAACTGCTCAAACAACCATACAGCCACTCATGCACCCACTCACAGAACAGACCCACAAAACTTCTCACACATCTACTCACAGACTCAGACAGCCACTCACACAGCCACTCACAAACTCGCACAAAGACTTACATACCCACACAGTCACTCTCAAACCCACTGATACACCCATACAGCCACTCACACACTGAATTACAGACCTGCAAAATGTCTCACACACCCATTCATAGACCCACCGACTCACACATACCCTCACAATCCCACTTACACACTCACATACCCACTTATACACCCACACAACCACTCACACACCCATACAGCCACTGCCACACCCACTCACAGACTCACAAAACCACTCACACAACCACTTACAGACCCACACAGCCACTCACACACACATTCACACACCCATACAGCCACTCCCATACCAACTTACACACCCACACAGCCTCTCACAGACCAAGTCACACACACATATAGCCACTCACACACCCACACAGCCACTCACACACCCACACGCTGGTAGTGAAACAGTTATAGAAAATGCAATAGAATAGGTTTGTATTGAGCAAAATGTATTTATAAACTTGTGAAAATGTATATAAGTAAATTAAACTTATGGGTCAAATTGTAGTACAATTTATATTAGAGAAAGAGATTGCATTTCACCAAAAACCAAAGGTTACAGGGATGTTATAATTAGGAAATTTCATTAAAAAATAAATTCTTAGAAATTCACTGAAAAAACAGAAAGGTTACAGGGACGTTATAGCTAGGTCCAGATTTTACACAAACAAAGCCATAGAAATTGGGCAGTTATATTTACCTGAGCTAACTATTACTTACGCCCTTTGTAATGTACTGCTTATGACCTCACATATTACATTACTCATGACATGGTCAGTGACATAACTGATTACATCTAAAATGACATCACTGAAGACAGCATCCAGCAAAGTAAACTTCAGTATACTTCATAAAATGCAGTTAAATTTTTTTTTTTAATAAGAAAAAGAGACAGGAAAGAGACATACAGCAGAGAGTTCAGTGTAACCTTATCAAGTACTACACACACTTATCACGCAGGGGAGAGTTCTCAGTAGATAGTCCTGTCTCTTCAAAACCACTATTCTAAACACTAATGACTGAAGTAAGACGTCAAAGTGTACAGGCTACTCTATCGCAAACCACAACAACACCTTTTGTCAACCAGGAAAAAGGTTTTAGTGCAGACGTCAGTTTACACAAACTACTACAGCACATGTCCAGTAGAGTGGTCTTCGCACACAGGCCACTGTGTCACAAACCACTAGTAAAATTATTCTTCATCCTAAAGAAAGGTATCAGCAGAGAGGTCAGTCAGTTGGAAAACACTACTACACTGAGCCATAATCCTAGAGAGAGAGGTCTTAGTGAACAGATGAATTTATTGAAAACTACTACTACACTAATTCATTATAAACGAGAGAGGAATAAGCAAAGTGGTCAGTATGTCATAAAAAACAACTATACTCAGTCATCACTGTGGAGTGAAGTCTCAATGAACATCTTAGACTGTCGCAAAGCACCACCATACACATACATCAGCAAGGAACATGTGTCATCGTAGAGGCTAGTTCACTCATACATAGTACACCCACTTTGAAAACGTGATTATAGTTCAAATGATATATGTTATAAATACTAACACCCATTAGTAGTACAGAAAGAAAAGTAAGTTAACGTATGTACTAGCTCAGTATATATCTTTCAGTGGCAGAAACTTTTATGAAACACTCACTGGGTGATGTCATCAATGATTTCATGAGTGATGTCATTTTAGATGTCACTGACCATGTCATCAGTGATGTAATATGTGAGGTCATAAAGCAGTGCATTGTGAAGGGCATAAGCTATAGTTAGCTCGGGTAACCATAGCTGCTGAATTTCTATGTTTTTTATGTGTGTATAATCTGAATCTAACTATAATGTCCCTGTAATCTTTGTTTTCCAGTGAATATGAATATATATACGTTTTTAAATACATGTATATATATATATATATATATATATACATGTATTTATATATATGTGCTTTTTGTGTATTTTGGAATAATGTATTTTCTTACACGATCCTGGCAGACAACTGAGCCTTTGTCAAAGGGGGTAATCAAAACCAAAACACCCCTAAGATTTCGTGTCACAAAATACATCTGCAGGCTTTGACACAATGCAACAGCAAACCACTCTTAAAAACCAATTAGCTTCAACATATGCTTTTATTAATACATACATCAGGCTTACTCCTTTTGTCCTAGTGTTTTATAATACACAGATCAGATCTACGAAATCTGGCAGAACCTTTCACAGTTAAACAATCTGGCCTGTAGCCTTTAGTACTGGTTCATCATCATAACCCACTCAGGTCTGCTGTATTGCTTGGAAACGTTCCCACAAGGCAACTGCAAGGCATACAGTAATAACATTATAAATTTGTAGAAAGATGCACCTCAAAGCAATGTAAACCCCCTCATAAGAAAGCCTGATAATGATCATCAACGTCCAAATGTTCTCTCCCCGTTGTTTTTTTGCCTATTATCATAATCTGTGAGATTCTGTGTAGCAGAATACCTGCCTACAGTCTTTAGCATTAGGTCATTCTCCCGTTTAAAAGCTTAATGCCTTTAACACATGCTTTTCACAAGTAAGTCTGGCCCACTGACATTGCCAAATTTCAGAATGAAAAGATCAAAACTATGGAATCTGACATAGCTTTTTCTAATGAATCACCAAAACCACCTTCTACTGGTTTGTACAGAGATCATCAAGCATGCAGTTGTAAAACTACAAGTATGTACGTAATTACAGTTGGCAAAAAAAACTACACCCCCCTAAAATGTAATAACTAGCATTACCATAGCAAACATTTTCTACCCTCAGGGCTTGTCAGAGGAGGTGACCAAAACCAAAACCTTTCTCTACTACGGTAATCTGTGAGATGCCATGTCACAAAATATGTCTTTGCAAGTTTTAATACACAATAATAACAACCCATTCGTAATTGCCTATTGACTTTAACTTAAGCTTTTCACCATAAATATATCAGGCCTACTGCCTTTATCACAATGTTTTTCATAGCAAGCCGATGCGGCCTATAGCCTTGATAATTATCTTGCCACTGCAAATAATACAGTTGTGCTGTATTGAGCATAAGCATTCTCACAAGAACAAAAGTGCATTACAAGCACTCATTTTAGAGAAACACATAACTCTCTGCCCATTCAAACGCTGTACTCAATGGAATCAACATGTAGGCAAAAGTAAAGTGAATCTCCCATTAGTACTTCTAAAAGCCTTCTTTCTGTTGACCACATAAGGTCTAAGACAACCTTACTGTCAAGCCAGATCTAATATCTAAGCACCTGTTTGGTGACCGGTAGACTGTGTAAACCTAGGAGTGTAGAACTGTCTGTCTTTTCTACTATTTCTCATTCCCATTCCATTGCATTTTTAAAAACGTTTTCTTCTGTTCTGCTGTTCTGCATCTATCCACTCTCTTCCACCCTTTCCCCACTTTCAATGTCTCTCTTATCTTTTGTATGTTCCACACTTTTTCCTCGATCTTTGTCTTTGTTTTTTTGTGCCCACCTCATATCATGTTTTTCATCTCTTTCACTCTGCCCCTCGGTCTCGCCCGCTTCCTAGTCCCTTCCCCTTGTTCCCCCCCAAACTCTCCCTTTTTGCCTCTGCCCTTTGCCCTTTTTCTGGGTCTCTTTCGGTTTCCGTCTCCCCTTTCTGTCCTCTTACTCCTCTCATCTCCCCCTATATTACATTCCAACCCCTCTCCTTCTGCAATGTTAGTGCATGCTAAGTCTTAAAATGTGGTTCACGTTCCAGGCCCATTCCATCTCTGGCCTTTTTGCTTAGTCTAACATCGAGTAGTCAATCAGCAATAAGTGCCTAATTTTAGTGTTGGTGTACTCATGCAGTGAACAGGGCATCTCTCTACCAGGACCTGGGCACAGTGGACTGCCTCTTTTCACCAGGACAATATAGCGATCAAATCAGCAGGATCTCTATTGCTAGTTGACCTGGGTAAGACGTGAATTCTGTGGCCAAATTTCTATCAGTTTAGTTACCTTTATGCTTATTTACATTGGCTTAAAGCACCCAGGTACAGTGAGAAGTAGATTGGCCTGCTGTGAAATTGGGAGACTATTAGACATCCCTAGCTCAACAGAGTATTCAGTGGGGATGGCTTATAGTCAACTGTACATCAAGCTAGATCAGTGTCCAGTTGCATTGCAGGCTCTGCCTGACTTGCGAGTGACTGTGTCCCAACCCTAGTGGAATTTCAGGCATTTCAGAGACTTTGGCCAGCGATTATATTTTCCTATTTCTATATATACTTATCTCCCTTGGGAGGAAGCAAAGGGAATCATATTAAGGCTTCAAAATACCTAAATAATAACAATACAATAGTATTAGAATTGAAGCACTTTTCAATGTAGCATTACAGGCTGCTGCTGAAGGCGATGGCAGCCATTAAAGGCCCTGTACTCGAGTAAAAGGCCTGAGCGACAGGCGAGAACCCATAACGTGGTAGAGGGCTTTTAAGGAGTGGCATAGCCTATGGCAGAAGGGCTAAGTACTGTCCGAACATGCTATCTGCTAAGGGTAGGATGTTCTAAATTAAAATGGAGAAACAGAAAGAGACACGTTGGGCCATTATTGGCCCTCTGCCGCGCCATTGTCTTCAGTGGAGCTCCTAGCATTCCACTGTTCTAATCTTGTTTGCAAATGTCGAATCAGCTCACAAATGTGGGCTATCACCCATTTGACCTTTGACCGGAGGGCGCCCTATCGCTTTCTAAGTTTGCTTGGGATAGTTGCCTATTCCTACATGGCCCTGCCTCTTATTTGAAGTAAAGTATTCTAAGCACAACTGTCCAACTTGAGTTTGGCAGGCGGACTTGTGGAGTGATAAGGGTGAATGCAAGGAAGTGTGAGTTAGGCCCACACCTGCCAGATGCGGGCCACTTGCTCTCTAAGCATCCCTCAGCACCGCATGACATCACTATCTTAAATGAATACACAGCCACACAATGTCAGATACACTGCATTCCAGGGGCTGAACACAAACACGATAACTGACTGCCTGCCACAACAAATGCTATCTGCAGCAGGAAAGAAGTCTTTGTGTGTTATCAGATTTCTATTTTGGAATACAGCTTTGAGGAGGAGTCGAACTCTTCAGCAGAGACTTCCAGGTTTGTTTTTCAGCCCTGCTACATTCAAACAACCCACAAGTCCCATAGGAGTGATTTTTTAACCCAGCACCATTGAGGCGCCTAATTCAACAACACCACTGTCAAGGAACAACCGGTCTCTGTTATAACCTCCAGGGTGAATTCACTATCATCTGCACCTATATGTGATGGGGTTTTAGGGTGTGTTTTGTATTGCCAAACCCCATTCTTTCATATAGTCATCACACAGCTCGCCTCTGAAACGTGCAGTGTTCTTCAGATCGAATATCGACAAAGCCAAATCTGCCTTCCCTTTTTCTGTTTCCGGTAAAACGAGTGCCATCGGCTATTATTTCAGCGCTTAGAAACAGACGTGCTATATAAAATATGAGCTACTTGATGGGCCTGAGATACAATGTAATGAACAGGTGACATTCAGCAGACGGTAGAGAATTTTCCACCAGACCTGCTTCTGCACTGCATAACCATTCCTTATTCCAGCGGGTGATGGTTCTGGCCACCCCTCATTTGTCTTGTCTTTTATCGTAACTAAAAAAAAACGTATTCAAGTGTGTTTTAGCTCCTAATTACCAACCGCTTTGCCAAGTGATCAGTCACTTCCATTCTCAGCTGAAACACCCCTGGCTCCTTATTCAAAGTGTTACATAAATTAGTAGTGCAATTATATTTCACTGAACATTCACTCGTACGTACACTACACACACCACATGCTCGCAAACACACATTGACAAGCATGTATGAAAGAATCACGAATGGTCAATCCATTACTACGTTATTGTTTTCAGCTAAAAGCATAACAATAGGCAACGCTGAATAAGAACAATATATAAAACATAAATATTACCAATAAAATCCTCTCTGTATAGGTACAGTCACACAAATAACAACATCGATAATTCGCCATCAACTCTAAAATTATTGCAATAAAATTGGCTGTACTAAAATATCCCTTAAAGCAATTGCCCTTCACCACAATTACATCACACGTTATTTAACGTGCACTGTATCTTGTGCCACTAACTAGAAACATTATTAATAATATATTTTGGTAGGGTCATGCAGACTACATAGCATGTTACACATAACAAACCTCACTGAGTAGGAAATCAACCACCACTATACCCATCAGCCACCCCACCAGCACCTCAGCTAACAAACCATGTACGCAACACTGAGAGAGGAAAAGGCAGCACAGCCACTGGCCACACAGTAAACCAACAAACCAAGTCAATGACACTAGAAGAGAAGACAAGACACCCATTGGTAACTCAATAAACTAACAAACAAAGTCCATGGCACAATAGGAGGAACAAACAGGACGTCCACTGGCGACTCAATAAACCAACAAACCAAGTCCATGACACTAGAGGAGAAGACGGGACAGTCACTGGTAACCCAGTAAACCAACACACCAAGTCCAAGGCACAATAGCAGGAGCAGACAGGACAGCCACTTGCAACTCAGTAAACCAATAAACCAGGTCCATGACACAATAGGAGGAGCAGACAGGACAACCACTAGCTACACAGTAAACCAACAAACTAAGTCCATGACACTAGGGGAGAAGAGAGGACAGCCACTGGCAACTCAGTAAACCAACAAACCAAGTCCATAACACTAGAAGAGAAGACAGAACAGCCCCTGGGAACACAGTAAACCAACAAACCAAGTCCATGACACTAGCGTAGAAGAGAGGACAGCCCCTGGCAACTCAGTAAACCAGCAAACCAAGTCTTTGACACTAGCGTAGAAGACCCAGTAAACCCACAAACCAAGTTAATGGCTCAATAAGAGGAGCAACACAAAAGGATGATGGACAGAGTGCTGAAACTTTTCAAACAATCCTCCCCCCAGACACAGATCTGGTTTAATCCATCGTTCCTCTGCTCACCATGCCGCCCCAGTTTAGGTCCAGCCGTATGCAAATCAGTCTTGACCCTGTTCCCCATGGGAACAATCGAGCACGAACTACAAGACCAAGTCCTTCCTGGACCGGAAACAAGCATCCTGGGACCCCTTTCAGGATATCCCCTTCATCAGCCAGGCTAGCTTGAATCCAGTGGCCCAGTGAGCACCGGACCCACATCTGGGCATACCTTTCCCACTTAGGGCAACTTTAGCATCACAAAAGGATGATGGACAGAGTGCTGAAGCTTTTCAAACACTCACCCCGAGTCACAGATCTGGGTTTAATCCATCATTTTTTTGCTCACCATGGCACCCCAGTTTGGACACAGCCATATTCAAATCAGTCTTGACCCTGTTCCCCATGGGAACAGCCCAGGCCGAACTGCCAGGCCAAGTCCTCCCTGGACCGTAAACAAGCATCCGGGACCAGTTTCACAGTATCACCCTTCATCAACCAGGCTAGCTTGAATCCAATGGGAGGATGAGACAGGACAGCATCTGCATACTCAAAAAACAATTAATCAGGTTCATGAGCTAAAGCAGGAGAAGACAGTACAGTCAACACAGTAAACCAACAAACCGTGTCCATGACACTGGAGTAGTACACAGGACAGCCACTGGCAACTCAATAAACCAATAAACAAAGTCCATGACACTAGAGGAGAAGACAATACAGTCACTGGCAACTCAGTAAACCAACAAACCAAGCCCATGGCACAATAGGAGAAGCAGATAGAGCAGCCACTGGCAACTCAGTAAACCAACAAACAAAGTCGACTGCACAATAGGAGGAGCAGACAGGACAGCCACTGGCAACTCATAAACCAATTAACCAAGTCCATGACACTAAAACAGGAGAAGACATCACAGCCACTGGCAACACAGTAAACCAACAAACCTTATCTATGATTCTAGAGGAGAAGACAGGACAGCTGTCCTGGCAACTCAATAAATCAGCAAACAAAGACCATGATGTCCTAGAAGGAGCAGACAGGCTAGCCACTGGTAGCTCAGTGATCCACAAACCATGTCTATGACGCTAGAGAAGGCAGCACAATCACTGGAAACTCTGTAAACCAACAAACAAACTCCATTACATCATCTGAGGAGCAGAAAGACACTCAACAGGTAGGGGGCAGCCAGCACTGATGCAACATGCTTCACCCATTCAGAGCAAGAAGCAAGGCCATGCAGGATTAACTAAGGTCCTTCCATTTTCTGTTGAGTAACTGAGTCTGATGCACATTGCCTACTGCCCAGCACTCACAGACTGTATTATGTTTAGTGGGCCGGGCCAACAAGGCAGGCTGACTGGCTCGGGAGAAAACATTTCCCTGCCCCTTAAGACAATTGTGTAGGTGTGTCAAGTTAAGGGTGTATAGTGACCTTTATTCAGACTGGATAAATCATGGTTTGGATTAGGCTAACTAAAATAGAGTCGCGCTCCATCTCAGCCTATGGTTTATCCTGACTTTTTGTGTTTTTTGGCTTAAACAATATGCTGCAGTTTGTCTGAACCCATACCTACAGGGTTGAAACTAGGGGTGCCATATTGTGTATTTGTTTTGTGCAAATGTCGTGAAATTCAATGAAAAGTTAATTAAATTACACTTTCAGAGATAAATTTGGTTTCCTGATATCTCCTGTGACATTTTTTGGATGAGTGTGCACCTCTTGTGGGAAAAAAAGTATTGCTAGACATCTGTAGGAGAGTGGTTCAAGCAGGAAATTCCTGTCAGCGATACATTTTCTGCGTGAAGTGGTATCTTGTGAGACTTTTTTTTATGGAAGATGCACACCTGCTTAAAAATAGTTACACTTAATTGCGTAATGAGAAATGTTGGGTAAAGTTAAATTTGAGATTTTCCTGAATTTCAGTTGTATAGTTAAACTGATGCCTATTCCTAGTTGAAGCTAGTCACAGACTGACCAAATAGGGTGCCCTCGACATTAGCCCTAAACCCCAGATGTTTCCCAACTGTTTCAAACAAACTACATCTCAGCATTGATGTTTCCACGAAGATCAGCCTATGAACAGAAAGGCTTTGTAATTTGACTGAAAACATTACCCAATTTCTGCTCTTTTCCTTGCCTTTGGCTACAGAGCTCGATCAAAGCCTAGGCGAGGCGTCAGAGGCCCCGGATGATGTGCTTGGCGCGAGGAGCGGGCCGGGATCATACCGGATTACATGTGGTTGTCTTGCCTTAGGTTGAGGCTTTATAGATTTGTCGAGGCTGACTGCGTGGAGGAGACGGTAGCAATTTCTCTCTGAAGCACAGAACAGTTTCAGAAACCGCTGCTGCTGCCTCCAGAACAGCATTGAAAAAACAAGATCAAAGAACTGGCTTGTGTCACAAGATGTGTTTACTCTGTCAGCTCTGCCCCAAATGACTGTTCACTCACATGAAAAATAAATCAGGATTTCCTAGAAGGTAACAAAAAGCTATGCAGTTACACTTTCACTGACGCCCTCCCAAAGCCTCCCTTAATACACAAGGCCTTTAATTTGAAAGCTGTGTGTGTGGTGTCTCTTGCTGCTAGTGAAGATATGCATTGGGAAGTTGAGGGAATGTTTTGTATGTCTGGTGTTAGCCAAGACCTTTTAAATTTTGGTAAAATTCTATATACAACATCCTTACAGAGGCTTTATGCCAGCCCATTTTACCTATGGGTCTATTGTTGTGCAACGCATATTTTACTCCTGTCCTCTACAGCATGGGACAATGGGACAGCTTACTGCAGCCATTGGTATTGTTCTCTTTCACAAGGGACATATCCACCCATAAAGTAGCCCCCTTCAGTGCCAGAGATACCATGGCAATGTAAGCTCTTGGAGAGCAAAAAAGATGTTTTGTTTTCTTTTAGTAAAAAAAAGTGTTTATATATTGTTATGGGCCCGGAAATTTAAAAAAAAACAACAACAAAACAAGCATTGCTAAAGCCAAAAGGATGGCAGCCACACCAGACCTGTTGACATTGCCACTGCTTGTCTGTATTGTTTTTCAGAGACTTTCATGTCTTGCTGTGTCTTTCTTTCTCACATTGCTTAACAGGGAGATTTTATTCGCCAGGTATGTGGCTCTGTTGTTTACAGATTGTATTATGTATGTGGAGCGCAAGGCCTATATTTGCCACCACCCATTAACCACATCCTGTGCAGTTTTGAAAATATATGTTTGTAAACTGAGAGTAAACGTTTTTACAGACACACACTTCTAAACAGAAGAGGAATCCCAGTCTCAGATGCCACTTTGACATGCACTGCAAAGGCTGAGAACGTCCTCCACCTTGTCCTAAGGGCCCTATAAAAGTGAAGGATAAAGTGTGTGTTCCCAGGGGTGGCGACTCTGAACACGTTTTATGGTCGAAATTAATACTGTGGTTAACAATAGCTATATTAATTGTTTGCAAAGACAGCAGGTCCCACAGATTTGAAGAGAAAATTTGTGTGCCTTTGAAAAATTGCAATCAATGGCTTCCAGTGCAGGCTGCAGTACCTTAGACATCTACTGAGAATCTTTGAGTCAGACACTTTCTTTGACGTAGCAGGCTGCAGTACATCAAGGTGTAACTAGCAGCCCGGGAAGCTAGACACAGATGCTTGCTGTAGCAGACTCAAGTACATTAAGAAGTAAGTAGAGGTCCCTTAAGTCAGACATAAATGCTTGCTGTAGCAAGCTGCAATACCTTAAGCAGCAACCAGAGGGCCCTTGAGTCAGACAGACGTGCTTGCTATAGCAGGCTGCAGTACCTTAAACTGTTAGCTTGCTGTAGCAGGCTCAGTACCTTAAGCTGTGTGCTTACAGTAGTAGGCTGCAGTTAGGCTGCAGTACCTTAAGTTGTAACTAGAGGTCCCTTGACTCAGACACAATTATTTACTGCAGCATGCTGCCGTACCTTAAGCTGCGACTAAAGGTCCTGTCGACCAGACACGTATGTCTGCTGTAGCAGACTGCAGTACCGTAAGCAGTGGCTAGAGGTCCCTTGAGTCAGACACAAATGCTTCAGTACCTTAAGCCGTTAGCTTGCTGTAGCAGGTTTCAGTACCTTAAGCCTTTAGCATGCTGTAGTGGGCTGCAGTACCTTAAGGCATTAGCTTGCTATAGTGGGCTGCAGTACGTTAAGGCGTTAGCTTGCTATAATGGGCTGCAGTATCTTAAGCCTTTAGCTTGCTGCAGCAGGCTGCAGTACCTTAAGTTGTTAGCTTGCTGTAGCGGGCTGCAGTACCTTAAGTTGTTAGTTTCCTGTAGCATGCTGCAGTACCTTTAATTGTAAGTAGCGGCCCCCTGAATCAGACACCAGTCCTTGCTGTAGCAGCAAGCAGTATCTTAAACTGCAACCAAAGTTCCCTTGAGTCTGAAAATGCTTCCTGTAGCACTACCTTCCGCTGTAACTAGGGGTTCCATAGGCTTTCACCACTGTCTCCTCAATCTCAGAATATCTGAGTCTTATCAACTCACCAGACAACATTGAATGTATTCTTTAACTGAAAGTTGAAAGGAGCAGTGGCAAAAAATGTCCACTGCACTTTTATTTTCAGCAAAGCAGATCACAGAGATTCAACACATACATTTCCACATTCCATTATTCAAAGCTAATGATGTTTTTTTCTTTTACACATCCCAAATAAATATTGCATGGCAGGCTTATGATGTTGGTAGCCATTTTTGAGGCTCTGAGTGCATCTTCTGGTAGGTACTTCAAGAAGTCACCCCATCCTTACAGACGGTCCAAATCATTTGTGTTTAGAAAATAGATTTGTGATTTCTATGGGGCATCTATTTACCTATTTTCTTTAGATCTATAGTGATGCTGGGGAATGGGAAGGAGGTAGGTGAGGGGTATGCACACTGATGATTAGGAACACATGGGGAAGAGGTGAGGATGAGTGGAGTTGACAGGTTGACAGGGAATGAGTAGGTAGTAGGTGGGGATGATGATTGCAGTGATAGAACCGGAATGATGGACAAGGCTGGAGAGCAGGCAACATGGGAGTGAGGACCACTTCAACACGGCTATCTCACAAAAACCTAATGAGAAGAACAATGGACACCAATGTAACCTTCCACCAAATGTCATGGCCTTCAAGGACAGTCTATCCAACCAATGGCAACACTTGAAAACTACATGAGAGCCAAAACAAGGAGCTGACTCAAAGTCATCTCTCTCTGTATTCTTCATATGTGTACTGTTACGTAGCCCATTGGTAACATGAAGGCTCCCTGATGGCTAAAGTTGTCTGTAGCGACACCTAAAGAGTGCTAATTTATTTTAGTGCAAGATACATACGACAGTTCCAGGGAATATCCCATGAGACTAGTAGGAGGCATCTATTCACTTAATTTTGGGTTTCAACTTTTCTTGTAGAGGCCATGCAATCAATTGCTAACTACTTCTTGAAAGCAACAGTAATCACTGGCAACAGCTCTGTGAACCATCTTTTTTCCATTTTAAGGTCTACCGTGACGAATACATGAGTGTACGGAGAAAAATCATATGATCTAATACAAGTTTGACTTTAAAAGGAAGGTACTAAGGAGACATAATATTACCTCTTGCAGTTTTGATACATAGTAATTCTATGTTCTGGTTAATAATAGGAACTGTAGTACCATGATGTAGTGGATAATTTTGGAGAAAGACAAACATGTATTGGAACTTTATATTAAAAATAATGTATTATTTTTATTTTCAGATGCATCGGATTTCAGTTGCAGGGAGCTCCGTTCTACTCGTTACATCACAGATGGGCCATGCCGCAGCATTAAGCCTGTGAAGGAACTGGTGTGCTCAGGTCAATGCATGCCATCGCACCTCCTCCCAAACTCCATTGGTAGGGGGAAGTGGTGGCGCCAGAACGCCATGGATTACCGTTGTGTCCCCGCCCACACCCGGGCCCAACGCATCCAGCTAGCATGCCCGGACAACGTGGGACGAACATACAAAATCCGAGCTGTGACATCATGCCGCTGCAAACGCTACACGCGCTACCACAACCAGTCTGAGCTGAAAGACTTTGGGAAGGAGCTGGATAGGTCTTTAAAAATCAAAAAATCCCGCCTTCCCCGAGTCCGGAGCAAAGGCAACCATCACGAGTTAGAGAACGCATACTAGAAATGCAAGCGAAGCGTTCCGGTCCTAATTGCTCGCTTTTTGCAGATTGGCTTTTGAACTCAAAGACTACAATATGCACACTTAGACAAGCCAAAGAGAGAGAGACTCTACAGCAGGGCAAGGCTTCGTCGGATGCACTGGGTGGATGGCTCCATGAACTAAACCCTCTAGATGGTGGCGTATGTGGCCTGAGAAGGGTGGAATGTACTTTGCATAATGCTTCAGAAGGAAGGAATGAAAAACACCAAACTCGGCAACAGCATTGCAATATTTTAGTCCATGACTGTAGTAGGTGTGATGCTGCCCGACTACATTTTATAGAACATCCATGACATAAAATGAATTTAAATTGCAATCCTTAACATCATCGGTGGTTTCCCTCAAATTTGTTTTTCTATATCTGGTCCTCTTGGGCAAACGCTGAAAAACCTCTGTTTTAAGATATAATCCCACCAAAGTAGTATTTTCAAATTTTGGTTGTATTAAAATGTGTTAACAAGAGACATGGATATTGGAAAGCTACTGATGACTTTCTTAGCCACTCTTTGTTCCTATTACTTGTTCCATTTTGATTCATCTACTCACAGAACGGCACTATGCATGAGTACGCCTGTGTTTGAAATTTCATATATGGCAGCACATTTGATTTTTAAAATATGTCAAACATTAATAAGGCAATCCTCAGGTTTACTGTAAAAGAACCGAGGGAGAAAGTGAACTCTGTCCTTACAACCCATGCCATGACTTTGGAGAGGCCATTAAATACAAGTGCTCTGTGCTGGAAGAACACCTAAGTAGAAAATCTACTGAACTATCCCTAACTGTTTATTTCAGGCTAAAGGAATCCGCCACAAACAACTGGCAAGTGAATGGATACATTTTCCTTATGAATTCATTGTAATTCTGTAAATGGGCATGCCATGCCGCAAGACACCCGCAAGTTCCCTCTGGCTGGCGATCCAGGCTTATGAAGCAGCAGGTGTTGCCCTCTTGCAGAAGATAACAATGGCCACTAATTACTGTACAGTATTCTGTCCAGGCCATCAGAAATGAATACGAAGTGAGAGAAAAGAATGTTTGTAGCCAGCACATTGATTTCTGATGACCCTCCTCACCACTTGTTGATAGGGGTCGATTCACAAAGGCATTTTGGTTTCTGTAAACTAGTATTCCTGTAGTATGCTTTTATGTTCTGTTAGAGTTCTATGTGAACTGGCCCCAAACATCTTTAATGGGAATATTCATATATAAGAAGTACAAATAGAAAGGACTGTGCACTCTGCACTTTTACTAGTAGGGAGTTGGACATTTCAGGGCTGAGTCACAAGAGTACTCCTGTAGTACTACTTCTGTTACTCATAAATACTATTGTGAATTGGCCCTACTTTGTAAATTGAAGGAAAAACATGGTTGCCACTTAAATGATGAAAGCAGTGAATGTTAGCAAAGACACAGAATGACTGTGAAAAAAAACCAGTGGACCCTTCCTCGCACCAGTGTTTCTGAAATGACAGGGTGAATGTACTGGGTGATGATGTGCCAGTGTTAGCAATGTGATTACAATTGTGAAAACACCGAATCTGTCAGAATTTAAGAGAATTAATTCTCCCTCTCCAAATGCCCAAAGGAGAAATAGATTGGCTCACTATGAAGAAGGATGGCCGTGATCAAAACATTACTGAACCACAAAAGTAAAGTAGTACATTTTATAGACTATTTTGCAGCAATAAAAATGCCCCAGCTTTTCATACTGTCCAAATTTCTGGAGGCAAATAGGATCACCCACATTTGAAAAAAACACATTCTGCACAATTAGGGCCGTATTTATACTTTTTGGCGCACAACTGCGCCAACGCAGTTGTGCGTCAAAAAATTTAACGCCGGCTAACGCCATTCCAAAGCGCCATGCGGGCACCTTATTTATAGAATGACGTTAGCCGGCGGAGCTGACTGGCGTGCGTAAGAAAAAATGACCCACACCAGGCAGCGCCGGCGTAGGGGAAAATGGAGCTTGGGCGTCAAAGAATGGGGCAAGTCGGTCTGAGGCAAAAAATCTGCCTCAACCCGATTTGCGCCATTTCTTTTGACTCCCACCCTCCATTGACATGACTCCTGTCTTAGCAAAGACAGGAGTCATGCCCCCTTGCCCAATGGCCATGCCCAGGGCCTGGGCATGGTCATTGGGCATAGTGGCATGTAGGGGGGCACAAATCAGCCCCCCCATGCCACAAAAAAAAAAAAAATACTTACCTGAACTTACCTTAAGTTCCCTGGGATGGGTCCCTCCATCCTTGGGCGTCCTCCTGGGGTGGGCAAGGGTGGTAGGGGGTGTCCCTGGGGGCATGGGAGGGCACCTCTGGGCTCCTTCCGAGCCCACAGGTCCCTTAACGCCTGCCATGACCAGGCGCTAAAAAATGACGCAAAAGCGGCTGGACGTAATTTTTTTTGACACGCCCACTCCCGGGCGTCATTTTTGCCCGGGAGTATAAATACGGCGCACATGCCTCGGAGTCATTTTTTAGACGGGAATGCCTACCTTGCATATCATTAATGCAAGGAAGGTGTCCACGCTAAAAAATGACGCAAACTCCAAGATCTTTGGCGCTAGACGGGTCTCACGCCAAAGTATAAATATGGAGTTAGTTTTGCGTCGGATTTGCGTAAAAAAAAACGACGCAAATCCGGCGCAAACAGAGTATAAATATGCCCCATAGTCCCCTAAGAATTCGTGTAGGTTACCACAAAGCAGCACGTTCTCCTGCCAATATATTTGGAATTTATGAACGCACTTTATTTTCTGGCTAAACAAACATGAACACCGACAGGTGCACCTTTACAATCTAACATGTTTATCGCCATTGTGTGCTTCATCGTTGCATTTTATTGATTTTCCATTATACATTTAATCATATACAACAACTAAAACAGTCACGTGGCTGTACTGGCAATGCTCATTTACATATAATGCTGGATGTGTTCCCACACTAAGCCCACTTTCAAATATGTGAAGACAGATTTATAATCGGATCTATCATTAGAACAGAATTGCCACTTTTCAGTTTTCGTTAACAGTAAAGTTAAGTTTTTGGTAACTAATTTTTTCAAATTTCTTTCTTGTTCAAATCCTTTCGTTAACCTTTGTAAACTATGCTTTACAGTAAGGATGTGTACCATGTATGTGTGTTGTATTAAAGTACAGGGTATGAGTCGGCTATATCAGCTTGGCTTTTGATAGCAATCATGTCAGTTTCAGTATGTATACATGCAATACCTTTGCATAAGATGTGACCACGCCTGCTTTTTCCGGAAGAGATTTTATATTGTCCAGTGTACAGAAGTGAAAGTTAGCATTATCAAAGAGTGGACTACCTATTTATTTTCTCAAGTAAATTATTTATGCAAATTTGTTTTCTTGTAGACTATTAGAACTAATATTGCCTTTAAAAAGTATTGGTTAATTATTGCATTTTTTGTAACTGTGTCATGAAATAAGTAGTGAAAAATAAATCTTCATTTAAAAAGAGTTTGTTTATTGTTAATTTATAGATTGTAAAGCTGTGGTTACGATTGCACGGTATAAGTCACAGTCATACATACAGCCATAAATACATAAATACCAACAAATTGTACCCAGGGTAAAATAGAAACCTCACACTTTCACAATTTATTGTTTGGTCAACCTTGGCATTTCCATGAAAGATATACAATAAGCTAGTGTATGAAATGTGTATTTAGGCTTTGACTCAAATTTGGAAATGTTGGCAGCATTTTGACTTCAATTACAATTAAATGTTCTGAAAGTAGAGTGCAGTTGACATACATCGAATGTCCTCTAATTTGGATCCAACCCAAAAGTCTCTGGTACATAGTCCCACTTGCGAGGCCACTCTCCAACTGCCCTCTTTGGATTTAATTTTTGCCAATGGGCCACATTCAGTAAAGAAACTGGTCCTAGTTTTTTTATCTAAATAAAAAAGCAAACAAGATCAAAAGAGGCACTATTATGGAATCTGTGTGTTTTTTTTAGATTCCTTAAAAACATAATTTAGGATGACTAAAAAGAGGGACATTCAAAACTAACTGAACAACGTTCTTCACCTAGTAATGCAAATAGAAACACCAAAAGGACAAAACTATCCCGAGGATTTGTCTAGGCCTTTAACATATTAACCCCGTTTAAAGGAAATAGGGAAAAGTACGATTGTCAATTTAATTGTCAGGACCTTGATTGTACGGGTAGAATTGTGTGGCCAATCAAAAGAAAGTTAGACGACTAGACTAATATTCCAAAGGACAACATATTTTGGAGGGAAGAAAATTCGAGATCTCATTAACCTGTGTAATAATACATGTTCACATATTGTTTTGCCAGAACGACTGACTGTTCCATAAAACATACTCAGTTACAAAACGGACCATTTAGTACTACCACAGCATATACTGGAATTAGCTCGATATTTTTTTCCAGGCACCAACCTGGTAGTCTTGAATTCTATCTGAGGAGGGAAGTAGATTCGGAAAAACTACAGAGGAAAGAGGGTGAACAGAACTCTTCAGGCCATTACTTGGGAAGCCTTCTAGAGGATGAGACTGTATTTCCCATTGTGGGGGCTCAGGAATTATCGAGAGAAGTAAAATTAAAACAACTATTTGTAGTTCCTGAGGAGTCATCATGACACACTTGCATTCTTCAAAAGAGGATGATAATAACTAAAGAAGCTCTTTAATAACAAGCCTGTTATAAGTATCTAGAGATCACGACAGATGGAGAAAAATGGTAAAGATGACACTGCACTTAGTACTGTAAAAACTAGAGTTACTGGATCCGGCCTTCAATTGCAGTAAACGAAAACTCACATATTGTTCTGGAATATACAAACATCTAGTGAACAAAAATAATGGAGGTAACAAATACTATAGTGTAGGAAGTTTCTGGGTTAGTAATCAGTCTCCAGAAATATAATCTGCTTAAAATTAATGTCTGTGGTCTGGCCCAAGGCTTGGATCCTAGTGACTTTGTCAATTCATATCCCACTTTGTGCATTGCATAGTGCTGTATCGAGCTGTAGATCAACCCTAGTACCATAGCCATGACAGAAAGGAGAGAATGCTTACGGAAGAAGTAAAATTTATATCACGAAAGTCTGATAACTACTTACTTCCAGAAAATATGTAATCACACATCTCTCTAAAAACCCTCACAGTTCCATAGAAACCACCCTTGTGTGTCCAGCAGTTTTCTTCATAACACTGTTTCCTTTACTTTGGAATCCTGTGACTGTAGAAGTGCAAATATCGGCTACATAAGGACCCAGAATGCTCAATGTTAAAAGTAAAGAAGTTTAGATTAGTGGCAGTGGAGGCCTAAAGACAACACAGTGCCATTGATGTGGTCTCCTCCTAAGAAGCTGAACAGCATCTCAGTTGCCCTGTTCTGAAACTATGAGTATAAAAAAGTTTTACTCAAATTCCAAACTACAGTCATGCCACTATACAATGTAGACTATAATCCATATTGCCTTAGGCGGATAGAGAACAAGGATTCTGGACAGACCATTAACTAGTTACAAGTCTTCCATACCCGAGAAACATAGTCAATGAAGGAGATAAAAATCTGGTATTGTGCCAACTTGACTAAGGTGGGTATGGGCCAAGCAAACCAGGCAGACGGAATATGTGTAGAGATAGTGGGAACAAATGACAGTCTTCACAGTAGGCTCCATCAAGGCCAGTCAGTTAGAGAGCATAGACAATTGTACATCTTCAAGGCTTCATTTTATCAAGACCTGACTCTACCTCTGTGCACTCATCTCCCCCACTCCACATTGAGGGCCCCATGGAGACTAGTATAATATGAATACTTTCAAGCTTGCGAACGCTCATCCCAAGTTATTTTGAATAAAGTATACTTACCAAACGTTTGTAAAGCCAGTAAAGAATTGGGGACACATAATTAATAATTAATTGCTCTTCTTTGATGCCCTCATCCTGATCAAGCCTGATGTCTGCTTGCTACCGGCAACCCCTTAAGAATGTGCTCCAATTAATTGGCTATCCATTCCCTCTAATTTATATTTGACCAGGTGATCTATGAATTTGAACTTGTAACAGACCATGAAACAAAATAACCATTAAAACTGTTTTTATTGTCTTGAAATAATTATATCCAACACCTAGAGGTCCACCAAATCAGGGTATTTTCTCAGTGCATCAAAGGCCCCCTGTCTTTGATAACAATCAGGGCTTTATTCAAATCCTATATGCGTGAAAGTTTGAATTCTGTCATATCACCTAATGATTCACTTTAGTTATGCTTCTTATTGAATCCTGTTACTCCCAAGATTCACCACAAAATGTTCTGCATGAACGTATTGAGGCTTTCAAAAAATATTATAGGCATTCAGTATTATGACGCCTTCCTCAAAATGTTAACTGGAGTATAATTATGGTACTGAAGACCGAAGGCCTGGACACGGCCAAAAGGAACTTTCACGCAGGAATGGAAGTCGTTGCCGCCTGGATGAGAGAAAGCTCACTCAAGCTCAACTCCGACAAGAAGGAGCTCATCATCTTCAGAAACACCACCTCAGCTTGGGACGACTCGTGGTGGCCCACATCGCTCAGCGCCCTCCCTGCGCTGATCGAGCACACCCGCAACTTAGAAATCATCCTCGACTCCTCCTATCCATGACTCGCCAGGTAAACTCTGTCACCTTCTCCTGCTGGCACACACTCCGCAATCTCAGGAAGATCTTCAGATAGATCCCAGCAAACTGTCGCAGGACAGTCACCCACGCCTTAGGCATGAGCAAGCTCGACTGCGGCAACACCCTCTACACCGGCATCTCAACTAGGAACACCAAAAAACTTCAACTCATCCAAAACGCCACCGCCAGACTCATTCTGGACCTCCCTCGTCGAGAACACATCTCTCAACACCAGAGGACCCTTCACTGGCTACCGGTCTAGAAGCGAATCACCTTCAAGCTTCTCACCCACACCTACAAGGCCATACACAACGCAGGACCAGTCTACCTGACCCACCGCGTATCCTTCCACAGCCCCACCAGATCCCTTAGCTCCGCCCAGATTGCCCTGGCCACCGGACTTTGTATCTGCAAAACCATCGTCAGTGGACGATCTTTTACCTACACTGCAGTGAAGAGCTGGAACAACCTTGCCCTGCATCTTGAGACCCTCACAGGTGAGTAGCCGGGCTTTAAAAATACTGATTGATTGATTGATCAAAGGTTGAAATGGGCAGGACAAGGGGGAATAATTCTCCCAAACTTTGTCAATTTGATCAAAACAGTCCCCATACTGTTCCTTAACAGTTGAATTTCCGGTAACTACAGTAAAGAAGAAACAAGGCCCTGGGTGCCTTTTAACTGAAAGAAACATCAATGTGTGCAGTAGGGTACTTGGCAAATCTGAAGGCTGCCTGGGTGCCGGCACAGGTTTTAATGGATGATTGATAGAATCTGGAATTTGTTCTTTTAAAGGACACCTATACAAATATTTACACTAGATGCAAACAGTGCATTACAAAAACATTACTTTAGAAAGCACTTTAAACATTTAAACAACATACTTTTGCACATTTTCTAACAGTCTGTATGCTACCTAACATACTCTATACGTTTTAAACCAACGACTTAGTTCACTGTGCTTTTTGTCAACAGCTTGTACCTCTTAGCACTATAAATACGTCACTATTTCCCCAGGGCACCAATCAGGATTCAAATCAGTGACTGTACGGATACGCCCACGGATATCGTTCTTTTTTCTTTGAGTTGTGTGCATTACATTTCAGACGCAGTTACCTGTAGGTCAAAGGTTAACAAAGCATTAACAGAATATTTTGTTTGTGTAGCCACGTGACTGACCCCACCACCACACTCGCTAGCCATGCCCCATTGCACTCAGAATCACAGTTCCCATTCTCTCTTTAATGCACATCGAGCCCTGTTAGTGTTGATCAGTGCTTGAAATGGAAAAATAGAAGTGCAAGTACTCTGTATTGGAGTACCAGTTTGTTTCTGAGTAGTGCCGGTACTCTTAAATTAAAAGTATTACATTTTTCTTGAGACATGCAGGTACTCTCCCTCTCAAAATAAAAAAAGTGCCGGTACTCAGTACCGGTCAGTACCGGCCCATTTAAAGCACTGGTGTTGATTAAAAATACCTGAGGTGGTCTTGGCCACCCCTCCATTCGGTAGCACCGCCGCTGCCTTCTGGCAAAACTCTAGGCCCCTAGCACTGATTCTTTTGTAAATCAAGCACTGGTTGTTTTGTGTGTACAGCGCCGCCTTGCATTGCAGTCAAGGCAACTGCTAATGTTCATGCATTTAGGACATGCAGTCTTTGGCATCTTGCGCTATATTAACAGAAGACAACACAATGTGACCACGGTGATTTATAGGGCGACATTATTTAATAACAAAAAAATAAAGTCACCACAAGGCAACAGTGTGTCATAAAACTGACTGGTTAATTACAGTACTAAAGGAGGTTGGCACAGGTATTCAATTGATCAAATGGCGGTGCTGTCAAGAGAAGTATTTCTGTCATGAATGCCTTGGATATCAAGTGTTGAGAGGAAACGGCTTGAATGAATGGCCCATTGGAACCATGAGCATCGGGCACGTACACAAAATCACGTGCCATGCTCTATATTTCCCAGTGCCCAGAGAGCACCTGCCAAGAGGCACCTACGTCTGGCATCTCACAGAAAGCTATGTTGAATCCACTGATATTTGCATAAGCAATATCCCGTGCGTCACAGTCTGCGCGCGCTAAACTGCAGGTGATAAGGGTCTAATTTCCTGGGGCTGACATTGCCATTCCATTTTGACATGGTGCTAAATTTATGTATTTGAATAACAACTGAGTCCGTGTTTCAGAAATACAGAAACTAAAAATTTGGTGTGTGAGAAGGACACGTTTTGTCTGCCACTTTTCTTTAGAATACAACCTAGAGCGGGACCCAGAGTTTCACTTCCTTTCCAGATACTATTTCTACCCTGTCGTTATCTTGTCCTTTTTTAATTAATTTACTATTTTTTTCTCTCTAATACTTCTGGGTCAACTTCCTTTACATTCTCTTTCACATGAACAATGTTTCTTAATGTCACTAATTGATAAGCTCCTTCTCTGCCTCCAGTTTTATTTTTGTTAATTTTATTTATTTATGGACTTTGGCATAGAGACGAATCACATCGATTTATGGCGACTTTGGTGTGTTTAGTGGTTTATAATTCGCATAATCAGATCAGCTCCCGGGCTACAGGGATATGCATTTCTGATAATCCCGTGGGCGATTTAAGGAGCAATATCTACCCTAGGTTATGATTTCTTTTATTAAAGGGCCTTGTGCCTGGAATATAGCAAGTGGTTTTCCAAAGAGGTATTGGTATGTTGATGAGTTTCATAAAGAGGGAGGTTTTCAGCTCCTTGCTGAATCTGAGGTAGTTAGGTGTGAATCGCAAACAAGGGTCGATGTCATTTCAGAATCGGGCCCATGACGTTGAGAGATCTTCATGCTTTAAATGTTTGGGGTTTGCTTAGCGGTGCAGCATGGATTCTTGAACCTTAAATTCCTCGAGGCTTGGTTGAGGGAAACTAGATTTTAGATAGCTCTAGAGTGATCCTATACTGCCCAGGGAGACAGTGAAGGGTTAGCAGAGCGGGCTTCACATGGGCTTGTTTATTTGGATTTAAGCATACTCTGGTGGCCGGGTTCTGGATTCTTCGAAGATTTTGGATATGTAATTTGTGCACAATGGCATACATGGTATTTACTTTACTCCATTGGTCAGAGAGGAACTAGGAGTATCCTAGGCTCCCTACAGGCTAGTGTACCCCACACAGTTAGACCCGTCCTCAAAATAATGCTGACATTGCACTTAATGTCTGTGAGAAGGGCATGAAGAGGTTGGACACCCTTCTTCTTGAAATGCATGGTCAGAAAGGTCTCCAAGGAACCTAAGGTGGAACCCATGGATAGCTACAGGAACATAAAGAAGCTGAAGGGGACAATCCTGTGAAGTTTACTCTCTGGTCAGTGGCAACTGGAACTAGAGTGGACTTAGCTGTTGCCCTCTGCCTGACACCCTGACAATGCCTAAGTGCTCACCCTGAGGTGCTGAGGTCCTTGGAAGTGTACTCCTATGGTCGCTTGGCGTTAAAAGGAGTTTAGGAACTTTTTCAAAACTTTTGCTTCAGGGCTTGAAGGAGACCATCTGTGAAATTATCCACATGACAGTTCCAAGACATTGGACTAAATTTCAGGGTTGTCTAATGCGGACAAGAGCTTTTCTTAAGAAAAATGATAAAGTCCATCTTCAAACTGGGACTTAGAAACATTTTCTAACTTCACTACTTCCATGCCCTAGTGGGATCAGTCTACTTGATCCATCTGACCTGTGCTCAATCACTTTTTTGTACACTTTTTTTCATATACTTCAGTGGGACTCCCAGACATGGATCCCATATGCACACTGAGTCACTGGAATCAAGCTATATTCGACTGATGAGCTCTAATAAGAGTGAAACCAGTCTTGGGTTGCTTGTGTTCTGGTTTCCATAGAAACTGGCCTGACAGTACGGCCAGGACCGTTTCCATTGGAGCATCATCAAGGCTGATTTGCATATGACTGGGTCCAACCTGGGGTGGTATGGTGTGCAAAATAACGATGGACTGGGATTTGGCCTGAGTAATTACCAGTGCCTGGAATTCATTCAAGCATTCCATCCATAACTTGTGTTGTAACTTTGCTGCCCTCCATGGTGGTCAGGCTATAATCACGGCTAGGTTCTGGTCTACCTTGACCATTTTCCATAATTGGCACTTTGTGCAGGAGTCAAGCAAAATTAATTTCTGTGCTTCCCCTTATTGGATTTTTTTTGTTTTGGTGTAATTTTGTTCAATAAATGCTACCCATTTTTAAATGCTGGAGTGGGATTTTTATTGTGTTTTGCTTTCAACATTTTAAATGTTATGGTACTACTAAATGCTTTACATATTTTGTCTGTTAAGCCTCTAAGTGCCACAGCTGCCAGGGGTTGAGCTCAGGTTTAAATTATTGAAACCTTTTACTGGACTTTTCAAGATAGTGACTTTGTTATTTGTGATAGACATCAGTCCACCCCAACTAATAAACCACTTTCTTACAACCAACATTCTACTTTAGCCTCAAGCTCACCATACAATGTATTCCACACGGGGTTATAATGGCTTTCTTATAATCAATTTCTGGCTGAGTCTGTACTCTAAATAAGGCCCCTGGGTATTGATGGATTTTATGTAAATGACTGTGCGGGCTATGTTAGTGTTTACTATTGTTTTTGACCCTGCATATTTGTATATCATCATCATTTAATATTTAGTAATGAAAAGACGTATTGCTCAAATAAACTGTCCATATTTATTGTTGCCTGACACAGATTACACCTTCAGCATTTGCAGATGTTGACCCTCGTGTCTAGGTTCTCAGTGATTATTAAAGTGATTTTCTGGGGGTTGCATTTGGCTGATACCAACCCCTATGCATTTGATTTAATATCTACTTTAAAAGAAGCTCGTCAGGAGCTCCTCTTTATATTTATATGTTCATACCAAATCTCCATGGAAAAAATGGAGTTTCCTTGTTTTGTTTATAGTTTCTTCGTGGTCTCAAGCTGGACTTTTAGTCATGGAGGAGGCTATTATTTTTCAAGTGCATTTGTAGTTTTCTAGTTATTTCATTGGGGGTTCATGATTTTCTGGAAGCTTGTGTGAAAGTTCTACTCAGTTGGTTCTGCAGCTTTCATATATATGTCATTCCACTGAAATAGGTGTGGACAAAAACATGCTATTTGGAGCAGGTGTGGTAATAAACACAAATCGAGTTTGTTAGTTTTATACTGCAATGGTCAAATTCCTTGTTATGATTGCAGTGCACTGTAGATGACAGTCCAGCTGGGAAATAGAGGCAATCAATAATCACTGTTTCCGACTTGTGTTATCCCCAGACCCACAGGAAGTCAGAGAAATTCTGAGTTACATGCATGCACATTAGACACTACAAATCCATCATACAGGCACTCAGCTCTGCGCTGAGCCAACAAACCTGTTCATGACGTGGTACCTGGGCCTCTGCTCCTGCTCTACTTTGTCTTCGCCACTGCCATCTCCTGCGCTTACTCTGTGAACCTGGGCCGTAGCAAGTGTGCAGCCAGGTTTACCATGGATGCTCTGCCAAAGCATGTGCATGTGAAGACAGCTGCACTGGAAACAAAGAAGCAAGCGACATCCATTTAGTTAAATAACGTAAAGGCCATGCGCTCCACTGCATCATTTCACTATTTAGGTGGTAGCGCTGAGCACCTTGGGGGCTGACATTGACCTCCATTGCCAGGCTTGAGATAGATATCTGTGTTGTATTGTGCGTGTGGCCTTGCGCTTATAGCGCGTGCGGTCTTGCGCTTAGGAATGTAAGAATGTTGTGGATACGAATGTTATGAAGAGAGGAATGTAAGCTCGTGGGGATGTGAACGGTTGTTGGACGAGAAGTGGGGAGAGAAGGATGGTCGGAGATGTTGGGGCTGTATTTTCCTGAAATTACCAATAAACATCGTAAAAATCTATTACGGCTGGAAGACCTTTACTACAATTTTGGCGACGAGCGGGAAACCATTTCAATCAGCCCCAACGTCGTTTACGACCTTTAGCAGTTCAACCTGCGATTTACATTTCAGGCCAAGGGATTCACCTTCGACGTGCGACCTTCTTGGTTTCCAGCTGCCTGCAGGAAGCTCACCGAGCGTTTTTTCTTTTCTTCATCTACATCCTCTACGAGGTTAAAACTTCAGTTTTAACCTGTTTCCATGGTTGCCGATGCCATTTAGGAGCGTGTACATACGCAGTTGCCGTTGCTTGGTTACCAGAGCGTCGGAGTCGTGTGGGAGCGCGTACAATTGCAGCTGCTATTGCTTGACTTCTAATGCGCTCATACCACACTGTTTAGCGCTACGGTGCGCGTTCTCCATCGCACTGCTAGAGCGTTAACTTTGAACCTATGTGGCTAATTTGGTGGCCATATTGAGAAGTCAATGCCATATTCAATGGCTCTATAAAGTGATACTGTGTGGTTTTGTGGATTATTCTGAACTACAAATTTTTAGTTTTCCCACCATGGCTTCAAATGGTTCATTAAATCTACCTCCGCCTCAGCCATTTCAACCCCTTTTAGGTGACAATACAAGCAAGTGGCAAGAATGGAAAGAATATTCCTTAAATTACCTTGCTACTTGTGATGAAGAGAATGAGTTCACACCTACTAAGAAAAAGAAAATCCTCTTACATTGTTTGGGTCCACAAGGTTTAAAAATGTATAATCGTATTGAAAAAAAACCTCGTCCAGATGGCCAAGGTGATGTCTTTTCTAACGCTATGGAAGATTTGGACAGATATTATACACCCACATTATGTGCTGGTATTGACAGATACAAATTCTATCATAGAAAACAACTGAAAGAAGAATCCATCGAGGAATATGTATCAGCTTTAAAAAATGTAGCTTTGACCTGTAGATTCGGTACACTGCACGATGAAATGATCAGAGATCAAATTGTCATGCATGCGGCCAATTCTTCTATACAAGACTGTTTATGGGCAAAGGGAGAAGCACCATTATCTGAGGTGGTGGAAATTGTAAGGAAAGCAGAGCTAACTGGAAGGTGTGCTAAAGCAGTACTTTCTGAAAAGGAAGGAGAGAAGGAAGCTATTGAACAAATTAATAAAGTTAAAAGTGGAAGGAAAACATAACATTTTGAGCTGGAAAATCCCAAGTCAAGAGATAACCTGGTCAAGGGACAATTAAAGAAAACTGAGGCTAAAAGTCACACTTCCATGATTAAGTGTTATAATTGTGGATTTATAGGTCACTATGCTAATGACAAGAAATGTCCAGCGCGGAACCAGAAATGTTCAGAATGTGGCTTACTTGGACATTTCGGAAGAGTATGTAGGAAGAAGAAAAAGAAATTCATTAAGTTGTTGGAGAAAGACTCAAATTCAGATTCATCTACGTCTGGGGATGAAAATTTAAATATGTGTGTATTTAATGTGAGAGATCAATGGGGTGAGAAACAAAATCCATTGTCAAGGAAAAAAACAAAATGTAATTTATCCATAGAGGGAATTATAGTTCGTGTGGTTGCTGATTCCGGTTGCCCATACGAAAGTTGGGGAGCAAGCTAGTACCTTCGGATATTTCTCCAAGAAGTTTTACTGGAGAACCTATAGACATAGTAGGGTATAGAACTGTGTGTTGTATGTTTAAAAACAGAGAGGCTGAATGTAAATTGTATGTGTCAAAGTCTGGGCCATCGGTATTGGGATAGTGGGACCAAGGCAAGCTTGGTATTATTCTTAATCCGTCTAGTTCTGAACCAGTGTCTGTTGTGCAAGAGGAATGTTTGGATACAAATACTATCAAAGATAAATATCCCTTGGTGTTTGCTGGAGGTATCGGTAAACTCACGGATTTCCAACACAAGATAGTTTTGAAACATGATGCCGTACCAGTTACACCCAAAGCTAGGAACATACCTTTGAGTATCAGAGATGAGGTGTACAAAGAGTTGGATAAATTAATGCAGGCAGGTGTTATTGAACAAGTGGAATCTTCGGATTGGATTTCGCCTTTGGTTGTAGTAAGGAAAGCCAATGGTAAGTTGAGGTTATGTGTTGATCTGAGAGATTTGAATAAGAACATTATGGTAGATCAATTTCCGCTACCAAGAATTAATGAAATGATTGCACGTACGAAAGAAATGAATTGGTTCACCACAATTGATCTAACCTCAGCTTACCATCAGATTGTGTTACATCCAGAGAGAGAGCCGTAGACTTACTGCATTTGTCACACCTTTTGGTTGCTATCAGTTTACTAGGGTACCATTTGGATTGGCATCTGCAGCGGCCATGTTCCAGAGACTTATGTTCAAATTATTTCAAAGATTACAAGAGGTTATGTTTTTCCAGGAGTACATTTTGGTCATGGGGAAAACGAGGAAGGAACATGATTCTACATTGGAAAAAGTGTTAGATTTAATTGCGGTTAAGGGGCTTACGGCCGATATGGCTAAGTGTAATGTTGCGAAAAATAAGGTTACATATCTAGGACATGAAATAAGTGTGAAGGGGGTAGAACCAAAATCTGAATTGGTAGAAGCAATAAAAAAAGCACCAATTCCTACCAACAAAGATGAAGTGAGAGCATTTTTAGGTTTGGCAGAATTTTACGCCAAGTATGTAAAAAACTTTGCCAGTAAGACGTATCCCATCAGACAATTGTTAAAAAACAAGGTGATGTTTGAATGGTCCAATGAGTGCCAACCTGCGTTTGATATGATCAAGCAGAATATTATAAAGGTACCAGCGTTACAAGGTTTTGATCATAACTTACAGACTATTGTTACGACAGATGCAAGCAATAAGGGGCTTGGAGCTGTGCTTACGCAAGTGGATGTATGTGGAAATGAAAATGTGATTGCATTTGCATCACGCTCATTAACAGAGACTGAAATGAGATGTTCAGTTATTGAGTGGGAAACTTTAGCGTGTGTCTGGTGTTTGGAACACTTCAGGCAGTTTATCTGGGGCATGAAAGTCATTTTGCGTAGTGATCACAAACCGCTAATTAAGGTACTTACAACTAGTGGATTGTTCAAAGCATCTTAACGGATAGCAAGATTGTCTATAAAACGGATAGATTATAAGTATGAGGTGCGATATGTTCCGGGGAAAAGAATGTAACTGCAGATTTTTAAAGCCGTTTTCCTTTGCAAAACTTACAAACACCTTGCAATGAAGAAGATGATGAGATGATGGAGGATTGTGTTGCAGAAATTTTAGAAGGAATTCAGGGTATTTCAAATGAAGAATGGATAACTGCAACAAAGGAGGATAGTGTACTGTCTAGAGTACTTTCAATGATTGTAGAAGGTTGGCCTAATAAAAACATGTTGGATGGTAGTTTACATATATTTTGGGAATTAAGACAGGAATTGTCTGTGAAGGACAATGTGGTATTACGCAATGGTAAACTGGTGCCACCGGAATGTCTTAGAGACAAACTGTTAGACATTTGTCATGAAGGTCATTTAGGTATTTCTAAAATGAAGAGCAGAGTAAAACAGTTATACTGGTGGCCCGGTATAGATGTTGTTGTTGAAAGGAAAGTGAGAGTGTGTGCTTTATGTAATGAATTGGAAAAAAAATTGTTGACCTTTAATCCTCCTTTATGTCCGTTATCTTGTCTGGATATGCCATGGGACAGAATTGGTTTAGATGTTACAGGACCAATTTATGATGATGTTGAAGCAAAATTCATTTTAGTGTTAATGGATCATTTCTCGAAATGGCCAGACATAATGATTTCAACAAAAATGGATGCTTCAGGCATAGTGGAATTTTTGGATAAGGTGTTTATCAGAGAAGGATTGCCAAAGGTTATCTTAACTGATAATGGTCCTCAATTCTTATCTGGGAAATTTAAGGACTATTTGAAAAGGAACGGCATTGTGCACAAAACTACTTCAGTATATCATCCTGCAGGAAATGGTGGAGTGGAACGTTTTAACAGGGTGTTAAAGAATGCTATTCAATTAGCTAACAATGCAAAGTTATCATGGGAAAGAGAGGTATGGAAGACATTGTGGTCTTATAGAATAACGCCTAGTAACATCACAGGTAGTAGTCCATTCGAAAGTATGAGGGGAAGGATTCCTTTAGGTAAGGATAATGTTGTTTGGATGGCAAAATCAAGAAGAAGTGATTGGTCTTTAGAAGTGGTTAAAAGAAATATAAGTGCAAAACAGGAAAATGCTAAAGCTGTGTATGACAGGAAACATAAATGCAAAACAGTAGAGATACACGTAGGTGACTGGGTTAAAGTCAAAATACCTGGGTTTAAGAGAAAGGGAGCAGGAACATTTTATCCACCATTACGTGTAGAAAATGTTTTGTGAAATTCAGTTCTACTTAGTGATGGAAAGGTATGGCATGTTAGCAGAATTGCGCCTTATAAGGGTGGTATTGGCATGGAAAAGAGGGAAAATTTTGATATGGAAAAAAAGCAGAAGTTTTGGTTAAACGATGTAATGCAAGACCAGAGTGCGCAAGATACTCAAGGGTTGAGTGAAAAGGGGATACCGCAAGAGAACAAAAATTTACAAGTGCCCACTGGTCGAGTTCAAGGTGGGGAACCAGATAGAAATGCAAAGTCTGGTAATGATGTTAGTAAATATGGAAGAGTGAGGGTGAGGTCTAAAATGTTGAATAATTATCAATGTGACATTTAGATATTTTCTGGATTACCTAAAATGTTGAATGATTATCAAGGTGACATTCAAACATTTTCTGGATCATTTTAGTTATGTCTGCAAATTTGCATAATTAGTATGTTATATTTTAGTATGTTATATTTTTATCTCTTTTCTTCTCTTCTTTGTTTTCTGTTTGAAAATGGTTGGGGTATAATACAATTGCTTGTTATTTTTTTCGTTTGCATTGTTATAAGGGGGGAGATGTGTTGTATTGTGCGTCTGGCCTCGTGCTTATAGCGCGTGCTGCCTCGCGCTTAGGAATGTAAGAATGTTGTGGATACGAATGTTATGAAGAGAGGAATGTAAGCTTGTGGGGATGTGAACGGTTGTTGGACGAGAAGCGGGGAGAGAAGGATGGTCGGAGATGTTGGGGCTGTATTTTCCTGAATTTACCAATAAACATCGTAAGAATCTATTACGGCTGGAAGACCTTTACTACAATCTGCACCTCTCTAGTTCTGAAAGTGGCATGCAGAGACCCTTGACCTACAAGAAGAGCTCCCACTGTTACAGAAGACTAGTCTAGCCCTGGACAGCAGCATTAATGACCATTAGCGATCAGCTGAATGTAAATGAGTGTCTGGCCCTTTTCCTACTTCAGGCAGAGCAGGGAGAGAAGCAGAGCTGATAGAACTTTACTGGTGAAGTAGGAGGCATGCCCAGAGTTCCACTGGTGAGAACTGTGCCAAGTCAGTGTAAGGAGCTGCTGACATTGGACATCCATGTGGGGAATGAGGGTGGTGAAGACGGGCTGTCAGTGAAGCATGAGCTCTGGAAACTGGGAGCACGGCCCATGAACCTGGAAGTAGTGACATGAGGGTGGCACATCAGGCCTAGAGCCAAATGGCCCAGAAGAGGATTAGGGTCTGCCGGAATGGAGTAAGGCAAGGCACTGGTTCAGCACGATGGTTGCAGAGGTTACTGCAGGAGCTGACACAAATGCCTCAGAGGTCCTGCCAGGATTGGGAGAAGCAGCATGCTTCTGGGTATGGAGCACAAAGAAGTAAGGCTGCACAACAACTTAGCATGCTCAAAAGGTAATTGGAAAACAAGGGGCAGAGAACAAGGGATTCAAAAGACCAGCATGGGCGTAGAACCGAGACGGCCAAGAATAAACAGTGAAGGATCACAAATGCAGATTGACAAACAGACAGACGAAAAGTAAGACGAAAGAACCTGGGAAATGTCAGGCACAGACCCAGTGCCTGCACTGGCATAAATCCTGCATGCATGGGTAAAGGTGTTTTTACTGATATTCCTGACATATGCACCATTTGCCTGTACAAAGCCCTCTATTGAGACTTGCAGATAATGCTGCCATCATGCTGGACAGTCACATTGCATGAATCAACAGTACTTAGGCTTCCGTTGTTGCTGCCCAGTCAGCTATTTGCCTTGTCTTGACTTCCCAAAACTCTAACACAACATATGAATAAATGGTGCTGGATAACAACCGTGGCAATAACAATATTGTTGTGACCTTTTGTAGTTACTTGAAACACGCACAGCGTGAACTGAATCCTCCCCTGGCACTGTCCTCTTGTTGTGACATTGCTAACAGGGTGTTTGGAGTAGGAAAAGTGAGCCTCTCTACTCTTAACTCCTGCATCCATGAAAGATACTTTTCTCTGGCCAGCCTTGAAGTAAACAGAGTTCGAGAAGCTTGTTCAAGCATGTACCCAATCAGGTCTGGGCTTAAATATTGGTTTAAGAACTGACAACTCTCTCTGCCCCTGGCCTTTCCGAGACTTCTCCACATGTAAATTTATTTGAGAAAAAGATGGACAAATGGTACATTTTATAGCACAATTTCCCAGACGAACTGCCTGAAAAGCCAAAGCTTTTGTTGATAGGTCTAAAGGGACGCTTATAAATCATTCTACTACGTCGCCCTAATGCCATGTGAGCACTTTAACCAGGTGAAGAGTGGGAGTTCTCAACCATCTGAATTTAAATCCCATTTGTTTATTTTCGTGTGCCCAGGATGCCATCCATATCATAGCGTAATCATTGCCATCATGTGCCAGCTGTACATATAAATATGTGAGTCAAGGTCATTGTGCGTTCAGGTATCCCAAGTGTAATTTGGGCGTTGCCTTCATGTGCTCAGGTATTGCCGTCAACTGTCAGTCATTGCTATCATGTGTTCAGTCATCTCGACATATGTCATTCATTACCTGTGCTCTACTATCTCAACATGCTAGTTATCATGTGCACCCATGTATCCCAAATATATGCCGGCCATTGCCATTATTTGCTGAAGTATGTCATATCATTTGCCAGTTACCATCATATTGAAGTCAGGCATCTCACTTAAGTGCTTCTTAGTCTCCATCATATGTATCAATGTCGTCATTTACTGCCAGTCAAAGTGGTCTGGTGTCTGGGTTCACCAATCACATGCCATTCATAGCCATCTTGTACCCTAGATATCACCATCACGTATCAGACGCTTTCATCCAATTCCCAGGAACCCTGCCCATAAACACTGGTTATTAGGGGGTAGTTTGTCAGTGCCGTGGGTGATGCTATTCAGTGCCCCAGGGCTGGAAGAGATATATCACTCCTGGTTAACTTTATCTTCTGACATCTATACCCCATGAGGATGAGGGCGACGGCTGAAAGCACCTGTGGTCCACGCGTGGCCAGTGTTCACATAGGTTCTTATCATGGTTGTGTTTGGAAAGAACTGGCACTTCTCAGCAGAGTTGCATTTCTATTAATGTGATTTTACTGGCACTTCTTCTCAAGTGTCATATGTTCGTAATTGACAATACATCACTTATAAGCATGGGCGTAGGAACTTTGGGGGACGCGGGGGATTTATCCCCCCAAGATTTTGGAGGTGAGGGGCCACGGGGGACAAGAGTGTGGGGAACAAATGACCTTGACATTTAGGACAAGACCTTGATGCCCTCCCTGTATACATCTCATTCGTTTGTCAGTGCATTAAAAGCATGAGAACTAAAAACAAATGAAGTTTAAACTGGGCTGCTGATTTCTTTCTGAATCAAACCTCTCAATCCCTGTAGCTGGGACTGCTGCAGCTTTCCTGACACCAAGGATTCTTATCTGATCTGTGAGCTGGACTCCAGTACTTCGCAGGTCATTCAAAGGCCTTTCAAATGTAGAGGAGCCTTTGTTTATTTTTTAATTGCTTCTTGTGGCCCCTGCAGTATCACCCTCTCTTCAGCCCACTTGCAAGGTGTCATTTAAATACTTGGTGCGAACAGATAAACAGGGTTGAATGGTTCCATTATCATATGTCTCCCCACTGACAAATACAAAGCAGTGGTACCTTGTCACACTCTAAAGTACTACAAAGGAGAGATTTTTGCCAGTTTCTTATAAAATATAAATGAGAAACACAGTTACATTGTATTACTATATTGGTATTTCTATAGAGCTTTCCTATATTTTGTGAACCCCAAGGTGCTGTAACAAATATTTGACAGAATATAAATATCAGTATTTTTTTTATTTTCTTACAGCCTTGAAACAATAAATAACGTAAGCCACTATTTAATCGGAATCTTTAATGAAAGAAGTTATATTCTGTCATCAGGCTAAATAACTGATTTTATTTAATGGCCCAGCCCCCATGTCCATCCACTCTTCTCATTCCAGGTAATTGTTGCATTTAGCAAAGTATATTATGAGTGATATTAGCCCTGTTGCACTGTAAAGTGCATGTCGTATTTTCCTTCTATGGAAGATGCTTTGCGAGGGATTAGGTGAATATTTGGGCCTTTTAACTGCATGAAGCACTGGTTTTGCACCTCTGAAGGTTGGTACCCTTTAACTCATACCAAAATAGTCCAAACATAGGCTACAAGGCACTCCCACAATCCCACACTTCCATCCATATATTAGAATCAGTCGATAGCAACTTATTCTTTTCACCTCAAATTCATGAAAGAGCAGAGAAACCACATGGTAGGCCCACAACCCCGATAAAGTATGTGCAACCTTTGGGCATTAAGCATGTAATAATGAGGTGAAACCTTTGCCCATACAGTATTAGGATTGAAAAAAGGCCATATAATGAAGTAGTACAATAACAAAAGTGTCACATTATGCAGAACAATTTGCCTTTTTTTGCTGCATAATTTAGTCTATGTGGTCACATACTTTGGTTCTCCTTCAGCTGTGTGCAATCCATTGTTCTGAGAGTAAACCTCAGTTGTTTAATATGGAGGTGGGCGAGCCAACAAATTCACAGGGAGAGCCAAGCCAAGGTTCTGGCTTGCATCTTAGAGCCTAACCATGAGACAAGCCTGAAAATATTTGCTATGTAAATCATAAAACAAACATCACATAAAATAGGATAATGGCGGTCATTCTGACCGCGGCGGCCATTCTGGCTTTCCCGCTGGGCCGGCGGGCGACCGCCAGAAGACCGCCGGCCGGCCCAGCGGGACAGCCCCTTCAACAATGAAGCCGGCTCGGAATGGAGCCGGCGGAGTTGAAGGGGTGCGACGGGTGCAGTGGCACCCGTCGCCATTTTCACTGTCTGCACAGCAGACAGTGAAAATCTTTGTGGGGCCCTGTTAGGGGGCCCCTGCACTGCCCATGCCTGTGGCATGGGCAGTGCAGGGGCCCCCAGGGGCCCCACGGCACCCGTTCCCGCCATCCTGGTTCTGGCGGGGGACACCGCCAGAAACAGGCTGGCGGGAAGGGGGTCGGAATCCCCATGGTAGTGCTGCAAGCAGCGCCGCCATGGCGGGTTCCCTGGGCCAGCGGGAAACCGGCGGGAAACCGCCGGCTCCCCTTTTCCGACCGCAGCTTTACCGCCGCGGTCAGAATCGCCCAGGAAGCACCGCCAGCCTGTTGGCGGTGCTTCCGCCGCACTCCGCCATGGCGGTCATGGACCGCCAAGGTCAGAATGACCCCCAATGTCTCTTCAAAATTGATTATTTCTTAAAGATGAAGCCTTGACAATAACAGGGAGCAGTTTAGAACTCCACCGGTAAGTACCTGTTAAAAGTGATAGTTTTCTACCACTGGTAATATGAACTCACATATTTGAATGTGCTCTCATTGGCGATAATGAAGGAAAAATAGTTTTGGTGAAATAAAAAATTTGCCTAAGATCACACAATTTAACTGCTGTGATTAATTCAACTTTTCTGGTTTCACTTTGTAAAAATCAGCCACTAAGGAAGTATTTATTTGTTCCACCTTCTGTTAAAGCTTTATTTTGACTTCTTATTGCATTTTTCTGCAGTTTTTGAAACATAGTGCAAATTCAACCCAAAGCTATAGGAGTGCTTTATATGAGAACCAGTTGCATTATAGAAGATCACATGCATTGTTTACTGGTATGGGGAGTTCAAGTGATTGGCCCAGAATCACAGGATGTTGAGCCAATGTGAGACTTGAACCTAGCTCCCCGGTTCCACATTCTGCTGCTCTGACTGTAATGCCACATCCTGGGTGGGAGGTGATGCAGGCAATGCTTAGCTCGTTATGGGCTCGAGGTCCTGAACTGGGCTCAGCCAGAGCCAGGCTTCCAACTTAAGGCTGGCTTGAGCTTTCAGTGGCTTGCCCACCTCTAATTTCCATACAACCATCCATGGTTTTTGATGCAGAGCCTTATTTACTTAAAAAAAGTAGATAGGACTTTGTGCCAAACATTTACACCTCCTCGAGGCAAGCATAAAGAATGAGTAAAGTTTTATTTTCTGTAAACTTTTGAAATTTTATAGAGGTACAGCTATTTACAAAATGCATAGAGTGGTCAAAATAGTAAACTAGGTTAAAGCATGGTATTTGTACAGAAGGGTACCCTTTCACTACAAAAACCTATGCTTGACACAAAAGTGCATGGCTGTGTGCACTGGCGCAAGGCAGGCAAATGTGCGGCAGCGAAGGGAGAGATAAAACTGGTGTCCTATCTTAGTGGATATGGTGCTGTTCTACTCGCTCCTTTTGATGCAGGAAAGCAACTTTGGCTACTGTGCTATGTCGCATCAAAAGTTAAATTTTTTCCTCTCAATGTTTAATTGCTTACAGTGCTTTCAAAAATATTTTTTTTAGCACAACGCATTCAGATTTTACCTAATGCAAACCTTTCATGTACTGGTAATAATCTTAGAGTGCTTTTCGAAAAAGAATAACTCTCTGACGCCATGAAGTTTCAAATGATTCTATGAATTAAAGCCTGTACTGGCTTCAAGGGAGACCTTGGAGTTGCTTATTTACCAAGCATCATCCACACTCATCTCATTTGGCATATTTTACTATACTGAATTTCTGTGAGCATCTCACAAGCGAGTGCCACATTTCTCATTGTTTCAAGCATGTCACGACATATGGTACACTGTGTCTCATACAGGAAGCATTATGTGTTTGTATGACCCGTCTCTCACACACACACTGCATTTCGTTTTTGTGAACATATTACACACACACACACTCTGCATCTGTTTTTTGAAGGCATCTCACATACTAAGCTTTATGTATCTCTTTCATTTGCATCTCATACATAAGGCACATTTCATGTCACTTTTATCTGCATCTTCAGCTTTTTAGTTTGTGACCACTATACACTCTTGGCATCCATCTGCACTAATTTCTTGACAGCAAAAGTTTAACGTTTTTTTGTTGTGTTTTGTTTTTTTGTGCTGCATTGAGTGGATACAGTGCTTCGATCTCCACCTTGTGTCCACAGGAGAGCAAGCAATACACTTTGTCTGTCTGTGGTTGTATCCCCACTCACCCTCCTGTGCAATGATAAAGCAAATGGCAACAGAGTTATATGCTGAAACTATGATTGACCATGAACACATCATTGTTTAGTAGGGAGGCTGGGAATAATAATCAATTTCCTAGTTCCACATTACCCACAGCACTGCAGTTATGGTGAGTTAGGTCCTGAGGAACATTCCCAGAGATTGCCCTTGTGGACAAATGCCGCTGTTGGGAGTCTTATGCAGATTTTAATGCAGTGCTTATTACATAATACTTTTATTAAAAAGGGAGAAGCTGGGATTAGAAATCTTATAGATCTTTGGCTAAAATATACACACACAACCACATTTAATGGAGTGGTGCATGTCTGTTAATGCTAGTGAATTGACAACTGGAGGTCTCTAAAGGATATTTTAATAGCATTGTTTCTAAGTGATTTCATTCTCTGACATGCCTCTTCTAGAGGCCTGGGGTAGAAAGTGGTTATTGAATGATGGATACTGTAAGAAATTGGATTTTTGATTCAGTGGGGTGAACCCCCTTCTTACACAACAACCACAATCTTGTTCAGGGTGAACCACAGAAGTCACTAAATTAACCTGTGTTTAACCCTCTAGTAGCTGTGTTTAGCTCAGAGGCACTGTGCTAAGCATTTATGCAGCACTCAAACTGTAGTAAAGGGAAAACACAACACAAGTCAAACCCCATACCAATGTAGAAAACAAAGAAAAATGCAATAAAGTGAGACAAAAATGACAAAATCCTATCAGTAGAACTGGAGATGCGCAATTATAAATAAAAATAGCACCAAGAAGCAGAAAGCTCAAACTGTGGCTATCTGGTTGGTAGACCAGGAAACATTTATACATTCAGACTGAACAAGATGGAGTGTGGGATGGATACAGGGACATGGTTAGTCCAGCTGAAAAGGTTACCTCCTCAGAGTCATGCGCACAGATTTAAAAGAATAAGGATTTCACAGGAGGATCTCAATTGGTCCAGGACCTGGGATAGGCACCTCTTGGGGATCAGGAACTCAGTCCAGCAGAGGCCAGCAGGGCACCGGCAGGTCTAGGAAGGGCCAGTTGCAGCAGGTCAGTTTGGCAGGCACAGTGAGGCTCCTGGAGCTTGTGTGTCCCTGTAACCCATAAAGGTTGGTCAGCCACCTGACAATTAGAGCGACTCTGGTAGTCCTGGGTTCAAAGAGATGGTTCTCTTTTATTCAAGCAACAAGGCAGGCCTCAAGGACCAGGGCAGTCCTCTCAAGAACAAGGCAGGCCTCAACCAACAGGACAGTCCTCTGGAAAACAAGGCAGGCCTCAAGCAACAGGGCAGTCCTCTGAGAAATAAAGCCAAACCTCAATCAGCAGGGCAGTCATCTGAGAAACGAGGCAGGTCTCAAGCAGGAGGGCAGTCTTCTGAGAAACAAGGCAGGCCTCAAGCAGCAAGGCAGGACCCTGGAGTACAAGACAGTCCGTCTGTAGTTTTCGTCAGTACCAGGAGTGTATTGAAGAGTTAACCTGAGGGTCCAGTATCTATAGCTTGTGCCAGATGTTGAAGTGGGAGAACCTTTTAGGTTTCTCTCACATCTGGTTATGGAATTTCCTTCCTTCCCCTGCCAGACCCCAAGGCATTTGGGGTGACAATAGACTAGTGTCAAGTTATTTGTGAGTGTGCTGAGACAGCCTCTTCGAAATGTAATTGGGCCAGGGAACAGCTCCATCCCTCCCATCCTGCCAACACCTAACCCCCTTTGTCTTACTGTCTGGGAGGAATACACAAAGGTCAACTGCCAACTACATCCAGCCATGTGACCCAGGACACAGGCTGCCTGCACCAAATGGTTAGGACAAAAAAATGCCAACATTCTTAAAGTGGTATGTTCAGAATTGAGGATTAAAATAAATCCAACGTTAACATTAAAAAATGGGGTTAAATTACAATTCTTTAGGCACCAAACTTGACCTTTCTACCTGTTCCCAACTGCAGTTATCACTTAATAATAGTAATAAGGTAACCCAATGTTATCGTATTGGAGAGGCAAGCCTTGCAGTGGTGAAAAATGAATTTATGAGCTTTTTCACTACCAGGACATGTAAACCTTAAACCCACATGGCCAACATTTTAAATACATTCCACCCCACCCTATGGGCTATTTAGGGCCTACCCCTAGGGGCGACATATGAATTAAAAATGAAGGTTTAGGCCTGGCAAAAGGTTTATTTTGCCAGGTTGAAATATCAGCTTAAAACTACACATCTTGGAAAGGACTACGTATGTGGGTGGCACAATAAGTGCTGCAGGCCCACTGGTGGCATTTAATTTACAAACCCTAGGGACATGTAGTACCACTTTACAAGGACTTATAAGTAAATGAAATGTACCAATTGGGTGTAATCCAGTTTTACCATGTGTAAAGAAGAAAGCAAAAGCACTTTACTACTGGTTATCAGTGGTAAAGTGCACAGAGTCCTAATGGCCAACAAAAACATGTTTGAGCGATTACAGCTTTGTCTTTTAAAAGAGACTGAGGTCTTAATGTAGAGAATGACGGCATGGATTTTAAAACCGTAAAAATGGGCACAGAGACACCATTGCTCGCTACGAAGAAATTGACCATTTGCTAACCTCACCTCAGTTAACTGTATTACCAAGTATGTTAAAGTACTCTTCAAGGCCAGAACTTGCAGTCATACTTTGAAAAAATGCTTCCAAGAGAGAGAGCTTTTTAAACATAGGTTGAGGGCTGATGACAGGTCATCTTAGTTATTCCACTATCTTCTTTGAGGCTGAGAGAAACTTCATTTGACTGATGGAAAACTTTGTTAAGGTCAATTATGTCACACAAAAGACTGGATAATGCCATATGCAACATATATAAAGAGATGATGGAATCATTTGACATACAGACAATAGCAAAATAATTTATCCTTCACACTGAATGGCAAGAGAAAATATTTGGTTTTTCAAACATATGTTCAGTATTTTATTAGAACTGCCTGCAGCAGAAATAATGGTTTCTGATTAATCCAGTTGCATTTTGAGGTTTATGAGTGTCGCTAAGAACATTTTGTTTTTCTTCCTCTTTTTCTCTCCCAATCTTGTTGCTTGGTGCATAAAGAAGCATAGATAATTTTGTTTGAGCATATTTTCTAATTGCTTCCTGGAAAGTAAATAACAATAAAGCATACTTACAGACTGTGATGACATGCCCTTCTTTCTTGCTATTGCATTTCAGAACTACATGACTGTATACACTTATCGAAGCCTGCTGCTCTTAGACAAAGGGTACTTTCTATAGGGTCAATCAAAAGTCCCCATGGCTGTCCCTGCCCCCCCCCCCCAGAGAAATTTAGTGTCTCCTATACCCCTGCTTTAAAGGAAGCTAAAATTCTCAGCCTGGCAGGTTACACTTAGTAGCACAGCGTAACCACAGTTAATAGGTCTGTAATACTTGTAATTTGATGAGACTGTCTGCCATGCTTCTAATGGGACAAATTACACCTGTTTGAGGCACAATGTGACATTTCTGTGTAGAGCTGCACTTCCCTGTACTTTTAATGAAACCCCACTGCCATTTCTCAGCAGCACATTTGAAAGGACAGTCCACATCGTCTCAGCTTGTCCGCTAAACCTTTTATGGGACAGTAAAACACTGCTCAGCACAGCTGATGTACATGTAAAGGGACAGTATCAGCCCCTCACCGCAGGCTTTAGTACGTGTAATAAGAATCTATCGCTATTTCTCAGCAGCTCTGCTATGTAATTAGGCAGTAGCAGAACAGCTCAGAAATTAGGGTACGTTAATGGCTGAGCAGTGCCACATGTCAGCGGCCTGAGCAAAGAAGCCAAGTCCTCTAGGACTGGACACTCCTCTACCGGTGTGATCCATACTTGTACTAGGTGCACACAACAACACAACCCCTCCCTTTCACAGGTCTTACATGCGACTGAGATTGTTCCAGCTGATCATGCTGGGCCAGAGTGGTAGCATATGGTTCTGTCTCTGCGACATAACCACAAATAAACCGAACGTAAGGAAAGATTTATGACTCTTCCTGCCACGTGCCTGCTTTAGTGAATTGTTCATTTTGGCATAAACACAGAGGCTGATTCAGGAACACTTTTCCGGGTGTGAAGTGGTCTTAAACCAGAAAACGCAAGGATGTAGTTATGGTAACATGTTCATAATACACAAAATACCGTAAAAGTGCAAATTGTGCATAAATGGTATATGTGTACATTATGCACAAATACATTCTTGAATGGTCATGTACCTGTCGGAAATGACAATTACATAGAAAAAAAATCGTAACGCAAAAAGTAAAGACATTTTGGGTATCCAAGAGGCTTAGGAAGACAATTCTTTCTTTTATATGAACACTTAACTGAAACTCAAATTGTCTGGAAGAAGTGGAAGCCACATTTTATTGTTTCAAGCAAACTAGTTCTTTATAATAATTAGAAACTCAACAACAAACCTCTCTAATGCAAAAGTTTTACACATTGAGAAGAGAACATCAAATTACTTGTGAGAAACCTGTTATTTACACAGACACTAAAGCAGAAGTCTCAAAGAGTTTTGCTCTAAGCCCCCTAAGCAAAATGTTTTGAAGTCGGATCCACCTTTAAAACTTTATGACAAGGTTTTAGGGAGCTGGAGGGTCAGGACTGAGCGCAGGGGCTTATGAGATCATTTCAGGGGTACTTCTTCTGCAGCTCATGATCCATAAATAAATGTGACAGGCATAGTGGAGAAAAATACATCAAACAGAAATGGACTAAAAAACACTGCTCCTCTTAATAGGGATGATGTGAGCCCCTCATACTCCTATGCCCCAATGTCCCTGCACCTGCTGCACTAATGAGAGTTGTGGCTCTGATTCGCAGGCTGTTTCATGTACCCCGTTCAACCTTTCCCCAACTTGCCTGGCCATCATTCTAATTTTGAAGCAGGCTCTCAGTCACTTTCAGAAAAAAATAGTTCCCATGTGTTACCCCCTGTGTGCAGCAAAGATGACTCTGGCCGGAATGCTGACAAGAAGAAGGAGCCTCTATGCCCTTTGTAAGAATTAAAACAAGTGGCCTCTCAAACCCCCAAGCTGCGGTGCCACTGAATCTGCTACACTAATGATAACTACTGCCTTATGAAGTTCCCTGTGTCTGCCTGTTATTAAAAACATGGGCCTCATCTTGCCCCGCCCACTCCCCGCCATCTCTCAGAACCCAAGCTAAGGTCTCTCATCTGCTTCACTTTCCTCCTCCCTTGGGTCACTGCTCTGAAGTCCAATGTAGTAACACAGCCATTGTTGATGTTTAGTTGGCCCCTCAAACCACTTGACCCCAGTGCCACTCCACTGGGAGCACCAGCTTTGTCAACTCTTCCCACTCCACTGAGCAATCACTCTTAGATCTGAGGTTCAAAGCAGCCTGTCTGTCCCCTGTTGCCTGGGCCCTGGTCCCTGCACAGCAAATGTGACATTGGCCCTAATGTTAGTAAGGGAAAAAGGCTCCTATTTCTATTTTAGGTATAAAAACAGTGGGGTGCAGTGATCCCTGCACTCCTCCCCCCAGTGCCACCGTACCTGCTGCACTAATGGGGATGATGTCCCTTCAAGAGGAAAAGCGAGTACTCATATCTCACCCATTCTTCATGGATCTCTGTGAGGAAGCTGTCCCTGCCAATTTTTAAATAAAACAAGCATTGGCAAAGCCAATTTGTCTGCCTAAGAGAGCTAATGGCTTTGGCAATGATGTGAACACATGATATACAACAGCACTTCCGCAGTGCAGCATGACTGATAATAATGAATAAAAAAGTGATACAATGACGTGACTTGTGCTAATGTGCTTTTGTTTTGCATCTGTATTCCCCCTCAACCGCATCCTTCTCTCTCATCCTCCCTCCCTCTGTACTGCCCCGAATCCCAGATCACTACCCTATCCAACAAACCGGGCAGGGGATTGAGAGATGAGCAAACACTGAGGGATGGAAGGCGGTAGAGGAAGACATGGGTGTGGGCAGAAGACAGGTGAAAGCGAGTCTGCGGGACAGAGACAACGTAGGGTGTGCCGAAAGGGCTGAGTCAAGGACCCCGGAAGGTGGCTAGGAGGGGTGGGTAAGCACACGAACCACAGAAGATGGTGGGAGGGGCTGAGTCAAACACAACAACAACAGTGTGTGGACGGGAGGGGCTGGGGTAGCACATAGACAATGTAGATTGAGTGTAGTGTGTAGGGGTTACACATAGACAAGCACACGGACGACAGAGGGTGGGCAGGAGGGGATGGTGGGATTAGATGTATTATGGAAGGTGGGTAGGGGGGCAGTGGCTGCACATGGACAATGGAGGGTTAGTGGGAGGGAAATGGGGAGGAATACAAAGGGAAGAGAAGTACACAAGTGAGAAGGCTAGAAAAGACACACACTCTCTCAGGGTCCTTAAACAAACAGAAAGAGTAGCACCTGAAAAATAGAGCAGAGTAAGGCCACAGTAAAGAAACCTTTGGAAGCTTACAAATAAGAGGCAAGCAAATGAGATGGAGAATGAAGCCAACCAGTGGTAAGCACTGGCGGGCTCTAATCCCATAGTAGGTAATAACATTTCTCACAAGAGACAGCACATACGCTGTCTTAGGCACCTACAAGTTAGCTCCCACATAGGGCCCCTTTCACTGGGTCATCTTTTTGATGGTATCTATGGGCCTTGCCGCTTTTCTCTTACTCCCTGGCAATTACTTTGAGGTCCCATGGCTCTGGACTATCAGGGCTGTGCATCTGAATGAGACCTTCTTGGCCTCCGTCCTACCATGCCCACGACTCACCTGATAGGATATCTGTATTTAAACAGAGGTCGAACTGGGTGGGATCTATGGAAACAGATGAACCCATGCATTTTGAATTTTATAAAAACAGTTTTCAGTAAAGGGGATGCTCAGTTTCAGTGCAGTAACACAAAAATTAGCAGCACTATTTCAGGAAAGGACACATCTTCAGGTGTAATTACATTCCATGCATCAGACAGTTGTGCAATGTCACCAACAATATTGCTCTATTGCATTAGCTTTGACTCGGAGAGCTATGCGTTCTTCAGCCAGACACAACAATTTTTCAGAAATATGCAGGGGTTAAAATTACATCAGCTGGAAAGAAATACGACCTGCCCACACCTCGAAGAAGCTATTCTGGGTGAAACTGACTTATGGTTCCTGGCTGTGTTTGCTCAGGTCTGTCATGAATGGGTGTTGCTCCGTTTTACACATAAAAAGCTGTCCAGCTTAAGGACGGGAGTAGGCCCGTTTTCTCAAGTAGTTAGCGCTGTCTAAGAGAGGAAAAAATGGTTAATGGAAGCCCTATACTTAGCACAGTCTGGCGCTTAACACAGCCGTGACTAACACAGAACACAGAGACGGAAAAGTAGGACCTGCTTTGATTTATTTTAAAATAAAATATACTTCAGAACATCGATAATTAGTAACTGGTACCTGTTAAATGCTTGTAAAGATATACGGTACATTAAGGGTGAGCCTCGTTGTGAAATTATAAAAAATGGAACATGTGGTACATTTAATGGGTCCGTTTGGTGAAAGGTGTCACAATAGGTCTAAAAACCCAAACACACATCATCAAGGAAACATTCTAGAATGCCAATTCTTCATTATTGTTGATTGTCACTGATGCGGGACTGGACAAAGAGAGAGGTTTTTTTCTCTACACTGGATGGTCCCTTTAAGTTGAAGATCTCTATAGTAAAGATTGACAGAGGAATCCAGATATAAGTGGAATGTAGTAGAGCTTAAGGTAGCAATCTCTCGGGAGCTCTCTCCGGTTTGACAATTGTTAATTGTTATTGTTATTTTTTCCTTTTTTTAGGTCTCCTTATTTTAACAATATTACTGCTTATAGAGAGCTCTCACTGTCAGCATACTGCTGCAAGCCACGTTGCCAGGATTATTAATGTGTACTAGATGTCACATATTAATCTCTGAAATACTGCAACATTCTACTAATCTATATTATTCGGTCTAAACATGTGACGTGCATGTTACACAAGACTTTCTGTGGTGGGCACTTTAACCCACTGTGCTTTCCCTGTGAAATCATTGGTTACAGACAGACCTCTGCATACCCACTAAAATTAGAACCTGTAATATGCAGATTGCACGCATGTCCAGCAACTAGGGGGCATACTTATGGGGAATAGGAGTAGGGCAGTGCCACAAGTCTTCTTGCAGCGCTGCTCTACTCCAATGTGAAAAGGCAGGAATGTACCATATTTATGCAACACAGTGCATTCCTGTCCTTTCCCCCTGCACTAGCGCAAAATTGTCTGCCTAGAGCTAACCCAGGCACCCTTGCACCATGGTGCAAGGATGTCTGCATGGCATGCAGGATTGTTTTTGTGCAGGAGGGGCACCTTCAGAATGCAGCACACTTGGAAAGAGGTAAAAACGAGGAGAAATATAAATATTTCTCCTTGTTACGCCTCCCTTTGAGAGGGGTAAGGTGTTGGCCTTTCCCCATGTTTATATGATTAAGTAAATCTGGTGCAGTATCAAAGTCCATGGGTGTTGCATTGGAAAACCCACTGCAACGCCCAGGGAACACCTCCCTGGCGCAGAGTAAGGCAACACAGCGACTTATACTGCTTTGTCTTACTCCATATCTATGAAGCTATTCAAAGCAAAGCAGAGTGGCTTTGCTTGGCCTTATAGATATGGTTGAGAGGTTTGCGCTGCCGACGCATCAGAAAAAGTGAAGCTCGGCAGCACAAGCCTCATATATATATATATATGAATATATATATATATATATATATATATATATATATATATATATATATATATATATATATATATCTTGGTATATTAACTCAGAGATCTAACTCTCTTGGGTTAGAACCAATGTCCTGCAGATTACATATAGGTGTCTAGGACTGCAAATAATATGTAGTCTTGACATGTTTGAAGTAGTCACAATTCTTTCTGTAACAGTCAATAAAACATCTATGTAGTGATCAAATCACCACAACAGCTACTGTAGTACGATGACCAGAGGCCAACAATGGTAAAATTATTAGTATCTAAATGCTGCTATAGCTATAGGATTGCCGGAACAACAAATGATACAAAATAAAATGAATGTATAGAAACAAATAATTGGTACATAAGAAATAAATGTCAGGTTTTGTGACTCACAAATTGCGAGTCTTAGCGACTCGCAAAATCTGAACTACAACAGTGTCTCAGACACTGTTAGCGATTCCCAAATGGGTTGCAAGGGACTTGCCTTATTAATATTCATGAGGCAGGTTGCATATTGCGGCCCATTTGGGAATGCCCGTACTCACAGGGATGGTGGGCTGCTGGGGTCAGCAGACCACCATGTCTGTGACTACTTTATAAATAAAGCATTTTTTTTTTAATGCAGCCCGTTTTCCTTATAGGAAGACGGGATGCATTTCAAAAATAAAAATGAAAAGTTTCAGTTTTATTTTTTTCAGAGTAGGCAGTGGCACATGGGACCACTGCCTGCTCTGAAAAAATGTCTGCGCCCACATTCACAAAGCCCTTCCAGTTTACTAATAGGATAACACCAATTTGAAATTGGTGTTAACTGCAATTGTTTGGTGACTGCATTCACGGTCACAAAACAATCGAACATGCCACTGCGACTCCCAAATAGGAAAGGACAGCCTTGGCATGCCCCTTCCTTATTAAAACTCGCAAACCTATTTTGCAATTCGTTAAATAGATTACCGAATCACAAAATAGCATTTGTACATACTAAAATGCTTTTTTTCTGTGCGCAAACAGCCCAATTCAGCAATATGAAATGTTACAACACTAGGGTAAACATTACGGGTAATCCCCTTTATTTCCCTGTCCTAGAATTACTGCTACAGGGGGTCCCAATTATTCTGGGAAGGGGCGGGATCATAATGTGAACTACAAGCTTTTGTGGCATGGCATGTAGGAATAAGATTTACCATGCCGATTTCTGCAGGTCTTTCCCTGGTATTCCACCTTGACACTTTGCTTGCTGCAGTGGAATCTCTGGATGGGATACCACTAACAGCGATGTTACCACTAAATTCATAATCCCAATGGTCCTGGTAACTTAATTTACCAGGCCTATTGCAATGAACTGGCTACTAAAAACAGGAGGCTACGGATTCGACAGATTCAAATACTTTTGTCTTCCAAGGGATTCTTCAATAGATGTTCTCTTACAATTAGTCTTACACATCCCTACAGTCGCTAATAATCACACTTAGAGTGTTCACAGTCAGCAAACACCTGTACTTGATTCCACACCTTCTTCCTCAAAGTTGTTCATCACAGTTGTTAGCAAATTAACCCTATTATGTGATTCCTAAAGGCATGAGCAATTTTGGAGTTGTGCCACCAACACGTGACCTGCTCTTGTAAACTGGAAATAGGAAAGTACATTTGAGTGTCCTGTATGGGTACAATGGGAATGAGCATAATAATACGGTGTTCACAGTTCCCTCTTGTGCCTGTTGTATCTTATGCTGAAGGGTCATTTGCCTTTCAGAGTTGTGTTGTCACTCTGTTCTTGTAATGCGTTGGAATAAGACCTGGGAGAAAGACTAGACACAGGAGTATGATCTAAGATTAAGCTCTCACTGCAGACTACTCACTGCCCTTGCTTTGCACCTGGGTCACTTGCTCTGATGTCCAACACCCCATTCCTCAATACAGCAAAAAATTGTTTGAAAAGAGGGCTGTGTAAGCACAGGGGCAGATTTGTGATGATATGGCAAATGAGCATTAACAATTCTGAACTCAAGCAACTCACAAGAGTGCGGCAATTTATAGTGACAATTATATTTGTTGTTCCCTTGCAGCTAGATGGCCACGCACCCATGACCTGTAGGGGAAGAAGACAGCCAGCACCTGAAATTGGGAACACTTCCCTGTTGGTGCAGGAACAAAGATACTTATGTGTGCCCTTTTTCCATTATAATCACTCCAAAAAGGTATACAGCTATGCAGTCTGGGATGTGCTTGAAAGTTGTAGGCTGAATATTTCAATTCCGAGAGATTTGTGGGCTAATGTGGGAAAACAATTCTAGCATCGGTATGAATACATCAAGGAACTGAGCATACTTACTGATGCGGATGACCCACTAAAAAAATGCAGTTTTGTAGGCTGGGCTTTGTCATTGCCAAAAGAGACCTAGACAGCCTTTGGCGGGGGAAGGGTAAGGCAGTCATGTGGAGGGAGGGTATGAATCACTCCGTGAAGGCAGAAAGGGTTGTATATGACAGTAAGGGCAGCCAGAGGAAATTCAAGAAAGTCTGGGGGAGATGAAGGTCCTATCACAGCTTCACGGATGACTTCAGTGTCATATCAGGTAATGAGCCTCCAGCATGATAATGTTGGCAATGAGGGGAATCACCCCATGGACCTTGTGCTGAGATACATCCAGGGGTCTCTCTGAGGTACTAATGGCCACGTGAGAGGGGGCAGGAAGAAGGGGTATGGTGATGTGGTGTTCTGGAGCAATCTTAGAGCCTATTCTATGTGTATTGCTGTTTGTTTTGGAAAAACAAGAAAACATTCCAAAAAATAAAATGTACTGGCACGTCTACTGTGGAAAACTATACAGATTACTCCAATTACCATAATACACTGGCATAGCTGCTAGAAGAAAGACTATGCACTGGAGCAAGACTATTTCACTACCTGCCACTCACTCTCATTGCCTTACATCTGGAGCACTTGCTCTAATAGTCAACACCCATTCCTTCCCCAAAAAAAGCTGAATCCAGCGAAAATTGTTGAAGAGGGAGCTGCATTTACTGTGGTAGATTTATTGATGGCATGGAAAACAAGTATTAAAATCTTCTAAACTTCAACAATTGAAAGAAGCTGTAGACATTTTTTAATTCATCTCTTCTCCTTTCTGGAAAGTTTCAGACTGATCTGTCAAGTGGGGGGCCGAGAAAATGGGTGGTCCTACAACACAATTTCTATACTTAGATATAGTAACACCAGCTTAGTTTACATAAAAAAAACCTCAGAAATTCACTAAAAAACAAAGTTAAGTATATGTATATGTATATATTGTGGGCTGATAGTCCACTGCCAGGCCATAAACCCAAGTATGGGCCAGAGCTGAAGGCTATTAGAACATCATTGTTTTTAATGGACCTCCCAACATTGCACTGTTCAATTAGTATATAACTGGACTATGGACTATCAAGGCTACAATAGATATACATATTTATATTACGGGTACCGTCTTGCGATTCGCATAGGAAGAGCCAACACACGAGAAGCAATTCGAAATTGATTTACTCTGCACTCCAAGGTGACCACATCTAAGCATTTCTGTTTCTGAAAGGCTTGCTCATGCACAGTATGTGCACGTAGGTGGATGTATTCAGGTTTACTCAAGAACTATATATATATATATTTGCATGCATTTATTGCACAGTTGAAAAATATAATATTCTCGCAAACGCTACAAAATCGGTCTTCTTCTACTACTAAAACCAGTCTTCAGGCAAACAGTTGAAACTAATTTGTGCAAAATCTAGTTTTAAAAGATTTGAAAATGTACAGAATTCGAACTTCAATAATGTATTGTTACCATAATTGCAATAATGGAATTAGAAAGCAAATTGGTTATTACCGGTGTTAGACAAGTACATCTGCCACACTGCAGGGAAATTTCTAAGGCTCGTATTGTGGCTAAATTGCAATTGTAAAACACAGTTTTACATATTTTTCCAACCTTTTCAAAGTCAATGTTTTCAAACTTAATGTAAAATACAAATTTACTGATTTTGAGCTAATAATTTCAGACTAAATGCCCCACACTAAGTGTGTTTGGAACGCATTGCAAACTATTTATCCAAGTTCCTCAAAACGTGCCCTTTTGGGCACTGATCATGTCTGCTGAAACTGCCCAGTTGTACCTTCAACTAGCAATCACTTAGAAATTAAAGTGCAATTATCCCAGACTGGAAGGTATTTCTGCCGAAAATATAATGTGTGGGAAACACAGACACTTGCTGAAAGTATTAGAACTAAAGCCTGGCACAAGAGAGAGGAAGGAAATCAATGAGAGGGAGGAAAGATTAGACGTTGATGTAAATAGTCTTCGAGGAGCCATTGTGTCCCCTCTGTCCTCCCCCGGGGAGCCGCTCAGCAAAGAAAAATGAATGAAAAATCACAACGCTTATTTATTCAGCCAGGGCGGAATTGGTATGTTTTTTAAGACATAGAAATAGCCCCTCACCGAAAACACTATGGCCCATATTTATACTTTTTTTAGCGCCGCATTTGCGTCGTTTTTTGACGCAAAAACGGCGCAAACTTGCAAAATACCATTGTATTTTGTAGCTTTGCGCCGTTAGCCGTCAAAAAGCGGCGCAAATGCGGCGCTAAAAAAAGTATAAATACGGGCCTATGTTAGCATGACAACATGATAGAGAGTACTCTAATCCGCTCTGTAAACAAACTATGGGGCATATTTATACTCCGTTTGCGCCGAATTAGCGTCGTTTTTTTCGACGCAAATTCGGCGCAAAACTAACGCCATATTTATACTTTGGCGTTAGACGCGTCTAGCGCCAAAGTATGAGGAAAGAGCGTCATTTTTTTGCGAGAACGCCTTCCTTGCGTTAATGAGATGCAAGGTAGGCGTTCCCGTCTAAAAAAATGACTGCGCCGCAAATGCGTCGTATTTATACTCCCGGGCAAAAATGACGCCCGGGAGTGGGCGGGGCAAAAAACCCCGCATTTGCGCATGATTTTAGCGCCTGGGTCAGGGCAGGCGTTAAGGGACCTGTGGGCTCAAAATGAGCCCACAGCTGCCCTCCCATGCCCCCAGGGACCCCCCTGCCACCCTTGCCCACCCCAGGAGGACACCCAAGGATGGAGGGACCCACCCCAGGGACATTCAGGTAAGTTCAGGTAAGTATAATTTTTTTTTTTTTATTGATTTTTTTGGCATAGGGGGGCCTGATTTGTGCCCCCCTACATGCCTCAATGCCCAATGACCATGCCCAGGGGACATAAGTCCCCTGGGCATGGCCATTGGGCAAGGGGGCATGACTCCTGTCTTTACTAAGACAGGAGTCATGTAAATGGCGTCTGGGCGTCGTTAAAAATGGCGCAAATCGGGTGGAGGCGATTTTTTGCGTCAACCTGAGTTGCACCATTTTTAAGACGCCCTAGCGCCATTTTTCCCAACGCCGGCGCTGCCTGGTGTACGTGGTTTTTTTCCATGCACACCAGGCAGCGCCGGTCTGCTTGCGCCGGCTAACGCCATTCAATAAATACGGCGCCCGCATGGTGCTTCAGAATGGCGTTAGCCGGCGCAAAATTTTTTGACGCTAAACTGCGTTAGCGCAGTTTAGCGTCAAAAAGTATAAATACGGGCCTATGTGCACAAACTAGAAAGTGTTTCTGCAACTGGGCTGTGTGTCTTGTAAAGAAAAGAAAACCAACTAGGGGTCTGGTAACAGATTACATTTCAGTGTTTTTCATTTATTGGGCAGAACCGAACGGTGCGTTTGTGAAGCAGTCAATATGTTTCAAGTACAACATAACACTGTTAAGTTGTTTTCTTTCTTTGCCTTGACTTTTAAAATTGCTTGCCAGTGCGTGGAATCAGCCGTGGAAGCCCTTGCGGTCGGCGCTTTTCAAAGCCCATAATGCATCGCTATGGACAGAAGGCTATTGATGACCTAACTGCCTTTTTTCATAAAGTTCACCAAAACTAGGGTGACCAGATTTTGAGGAGCAAAAGCCGGTCCAGGTCAGACATAAAAGAAGGACTAAATACTTTACTCTCACTTTTAAATCTGGCCTGTCCCGTTTTTTTGCTTAGCTTTGTGAATGTGTGCCTATACGTGTGTGTGTATGTGTGTGTATATATATATATATATGCACATATATATATATATATAAGACTACATATATAAAATTGGCTATGGCTTGACCTCCCACCCTGCACCCCCAACCTGCCCCCACCCACCTCCCTCTGCTCCCCACTCGGTCTCTCTGCTGGGAGCAGACAGGGGACTGTGTTGCCTGACAGTAACAGATATATTACTTTAATTATATCATATTTTGTAGATGTCTGTTAAAGGAAAGCATACCTTTAGCTTATGCTTCCCTTAATTATCTGAACTTTGTCCCAAAAACCAGGACATTTATTTAAAATTAAGAGACGCATCGGGACACCGGGACAGTCCTCTAAAAACCGGGACTGTCAGGGGAAATCCGGGACATCTGGTCACCCTACCTAAAACGGAACAGCCACCTCTCCCTCTAACACTGAACCTAACACATTTCTTGGAGCTACGTCCACCAAACCTGATCAGCTGAAGAAATGCAGCTTTGTCCCGTCTTTGTTTTAGTGAAAATCATCTGGCCCTGCAAGGCCCCCGGTGATACCTCCCCATTAGCCTTAGGTCTCTCCCTTTAAAACCTTCAACCCATATTTGAAAACCTTCGTTTTTAGCTCCATACTACAAGCATTAATGTCAGAAGACTTGACAAGTTCACTCATTGCACTATTACACGGACTCTTCCAACTCAGCAGGTTTCCCATCACAGGTTTCTGAGGGCACTCAAAAGTAAATGAAAATACGACCAACAGCTGCTGGAGGGACTCTGGGTTACTTGGAGACTTTCATCACATCTGGGGGGATTGTCCGACTATCCGCACTTACTGGGAGGATATTCTTGTTCAAATAAAAGCCATACTGGGCTACCCTGTCCCTTTGACCGGGAAGCACATTCTCTTAGGACCCCTGGGGCCCATCTCTTATAATTCAGACACGCAGTGACAGTACGATCCTTTGGTTGTGCCTGGGAACTGCCAAGATTACTCTGGCCTCGGATTGGAAGAAACCGGAAGCACCGTCAATGTCTCAGTGGTACGCATGTCTATGGCACGCGCTTCTCATGGAGAGATTGACTGACATGATGACTGACACCCGGAAAGACTTTGAGTGTATATGGGGCCCTTTAGTACAATACCTCTTGAAGGACCTCCCTCTCTTTTTGTGACCCACCCAGACTAGAGCCCTCCATCTATTTCTTATATAAGTATCCTTATGGAGACTTTCCTGCCCTGGTGCCCCTCACACCTCCCCCTGACCTTTCCCTCCCTGTCACCAAGCTAATAGAGTTCTCACCATCCAGGTTTCTTTTTTTGTATGTTTATGTTCACAATACTTCATTGCAGCTCACTATTCAGCAATGCTGTGTGTACCTTTATTTCTCTTTCATTGTTTGATGAACATGCATCTTCTTGGCTTGATTGTATTTATGAAACTGTTCCTGTCTTTAGCTCATTATGAGGATCAGGCCTTTCAAGGGTATACCATAACTGTCTGTGTCATATGTTTGAAAACTAATAAAAACAGTTTGAGAAAAAAAAGTAAATAAAAAACTAGTGACCTCTTAACTACAACATCGATACACAATCATTTCCAGACACGCATAATCAAGTTGTGTCTCCGCAAATCACTTGTCTCAGTGTGAGACAACATCTTTGATCTTGAGGACAGCTTTCTGGTTATGCTCCTACTGCATGTCCTCTCATATACACTCATCTCAGTAGACCCCAAGAGATTGATTCATTAATTTCAAACTGTAATCCCATTGTCCATGCCCTCGTTCCTCTGGTTTCACTTCTTCCTAGAACAGAATCAACAAACAGTAAGACTGGGAATGTCATCTTCCTCAGAATTAATGATCTTTCAAGACTGTTCAACTCCTTCAAGGTCACATTCCGTGAGGGCAGAATAGAGAAGGATATCTCTCTAGTAAAGCTCTTACACTACTACTAAAAGCATTCAATGCTTCACTTATCCAAAGTAACTTCCATAACTCACTGGAAACCAGGAAAGAAAGAAAAGTATGATTGACCTACCCTTGTTTTACACAGACAACGCAGAATGCCAGCTCTGGCAAGCTCCAGAAGGAAATAAAGATCCGTCTCTGAAGCACTCTCTCCTGACTCACATTTTAGTCCCTCTCCTGCACCCTAAGAAGTCCACTCGCACTCTACTAGTTACCCACCCGTTCCTCAGTACTTCCCACAGAAGTATTTCTGTGCCACACCATAGTACAGTGTTCTGTTGCATGGCACCTCAGTGTCCACTTTAGAGATATATACCACAGTTCTAAGAAGGAAATCCTAGTTCTTGGTGCCAAACATCACCTATACAAGAGTGACAAAACTGTGTCAATTTTCCAACATTTTTTAAGACACAGCATGGTATCCTTTGTGATCACAGCTTCAGCCTCAACTACCATGTGCTTCTCTTTCCCCTTCCACTTCAAGAATAATTAATCAACATCCCCATCTTAAAACCACCCCATAAGTCATGAGCACCCTCATTAACTCCAGTTTCAGGTACAGAATGCTTACTATGCAGGCCACCCCAAGACCAGAACCACACAATGCAAAAGGTTTGAAATGAAACATAGTGGTTCATTTGTTGACCAAAAAGACATCCTTTCACATGTCACCTAAAATCACTTCTCTTGTTCCCAGTGTGAACCAGGATGCATTTAAAAGATGCATGCCTTTTTTTAAAAATCCCAAAGAACTCCATGCTTACAGGCATTCAGTAAAAGATCATGCACAACACAAATTTAAAGACCTGAATTCAGCACTCAGGAACCTTCAAAGGATATAGAGACAAGGTGGCTGCCTTCCAATCCTATCAGAGCCCCACCCTCAATATAATCACCTTCAAGCTGAACTGTAACATTTCCTCAAGTAGGATGATATTGTCTTGTGATCCAAGCTGCATACAGAACACTAGGATCCTCTTCCTCTCATTTGGACTAAGAACTTTGTAGACAGACCACATTCTACACTTTCTATAACTCATCAAGAACAAACTATAATTCTCTAAGCTGAAAGAAAAAAACTCTAATGGATATTACCTACTTGTTAAAGGCTTTAGAATGTCTGGGATTTACTCTGCTCACAGCTCTAGTTGTGGTTGAAGTTTTATTTTAAGAAGAATTACTTTCCTGTGTGTGCCTCCCTCTCCTTATGGCACTAAAATCTGAAATGTCCTACCCATCTGCCCACAATTCTCACAGAGATTTAAAAGTTTTAAAGCTACTCATGTAATAAATGGGTCTCAGACTTCCCCATTTGTACTCCCTGTTCACAGTTAAAAGGGGTTGTCACCTTTCAGGTGTTATTTGCAATATACAAAGACTCTATAACATGACATTACAGTAGAATCAAAGCATTGAATATCTGTCTCGATGGATTACACTTTACCCCAGCACCTCTCATACAGTTACAGATGGACAGGTTTTGGTAGGTGGGAATCTTTCCGAAGCACACGCCCAATTCATTCTTTGGCCTAAGAGCTGACTCTGCCAAGATTGGGCCAGAGTTTGTTGGGGTCTTCACTAAGATCTCCACTAATGTAGATAAGTGCCTCGAACTGACCGTGGAGGAGATTCCATGTCAACAGGACAGCATATTTCTAATATTGGGTTTTATATTTTAATATCATTGCTACCAGGTGTGCTAGTTCAATTGAGTGAATGGAAGCAAACTAACATTACAACTACCAGAACACATTCGTTTGTCAAAAACATGGTGTCCCGATAACACGGTGCATGGTGCAACTCATTTGCCAGATGGACATGTCTGCAATGAACATGTTCCTGCTCAATAGAACCACAGATTGGAGAGAAAAGGAGTTTCCTCCTTCTAATTGGGAATCATCTGTAAAGTCATCTAATAGTGATTAGATACTGCAGTGGGATCATGCAACTACTGCAGATTCTGATTGTAACCTGTAGGTCTGATCTTGATATACGCCATGCTGTATCCATTTTGTAGTTGTAATTACCCCGTGATATGAACCATGCACTTCTTTTGACCATTTGGTCTGTGTGAAAGTTAGTGATTAGAAACTAGAACAACAAAACAAGTAGTTACTCCATAGCAGATTGTTACAGTGAATCATTAAAAATTAGCATTATTTTATATATAGCATTAGGCTACTGATGAACCAAGCCAGACTTGATTACATTTTGTAAGCTTCATCTTATTTCTGTATCATGTACACAGAAAAAGAAGTTGCACAAAGACATTGTACGAATAGTCTGTGAACATTTGGGTTCGTATACTAAAAACATACATATTGGCTTTGCTACTGCTTGTTGGCAATGTATTTGACGTTTCTCAGATTCACATTTTCTGGCTTTGATTTTATTTAGCATGATAGCAATTCGGTGTTTCTTCATGCAATTAAGTTTCCGGAAGGGTCCTTACTGTGGGTGGGGAAGGGACACTGTTATGGTAGGATGTTTATGTGAAATAAACGATTTGAAAAGGAAGATGTGGGTATATTTTTCTTTTTCCTAATGGATGTTAAAATCTCCTATGAAAAGTATGTTCAAACAAGAAGGAGAGTTTATCAGTGTGATAATCAAGGAAACCATCAATAAAACACTTTTTGCAAGTGGATTCTATACGATCTTGACCCTCTGTGATTGGGATGCGTAGTTTATACTCTCCACAATGAGGCATTAGAACAGTAAGGGATAAGGTTAGAGGCACTCTTAACCCTCCCACCATTCCTATTTGCTCTGCTGAGGTGAAGGAATAAAGCAGTTGTCTGTAAAAACAGTGTAACTGGGTATCCCCACTGTGTCAAGGTCAGAGTCTCGGTTGATGCCAGCTTTATAAACTGTAATAGAGAGAGAGAGTGTGTGTATGTGTGTGTGCATGTGTGTAAAAGAGAGAGAGAGAGGGAGAGGATTGTATAATCTCATACAGGTGATACCAAGCAATTTGTGATAGGGAGTGGATGAGAGATTTTGGCCCTCATTACAACCCTGGTGGTAAATGCCGCTTACCACAGTGCAGAAGACCGCCAACATACCGCTGCGGCCGCGGAATTGCGCTACAGCTATTACGACCCACAGCTCGAAATCCGCCATAATACAGACACCCACACAAGTCCGCCACGCCAAAGGTCAGTGATAAACTGGCGATACCAAAACCTCCACCGTCACACCAACAGGAATACGCCCACACTATCACGATCCACAAATCCACGTGGGGGTCTTTCAACCGCGGTATTCCATTGGCGGTACACACCGCCACGCTCAAAATACACACACATTTACAAAACACAACCACATTGGACAATTCGAAATACACACACCTGACACACATACACACACCACACCCACACACCCAATCCAACATAAAACACACACCCACATCACCCACAAACCCTTACTATCAGAATTCTGATACCACGCCAGAGAGAGACACCACAATAAACAACACCAGCATCCACAGACACACAACACCATCACTTGCACAACATCCACGCACCTCAAACAACACACAACACATCCCCTCACACATCACAACACACACCAACTCACACATCACTCACACCACATCATGGCACCTCAACAACTCCCCAGGTTCTCTGAGGAGGAGCTCAGGGTCATGGTGGAGGAAATCGTCTGGGTAGAGCCACAGCTATTCGGATCACAGGTGCAGCACACCTCCATTGCAAGGAAGATGGAGCTATGGCGCAGAATCGTCGACAGGGTCAACGCAGTGGGACAGCACCCCAGAACATGGGATGACATCAGGAAGAGGTGGAACGACCTACGGGGGAAGGTGCTTTCCGTGGTCTCCAGACACCAGATTGCTGTACAGAGGACTGGCGGTGGACCCCCACCTCCTACCCCACAACTAACAACATGGGAGGAGCAGGTCTTGGCAATGCTGCATCCTGGCAGGAGTAGCAGGAGGACTGGACTCTGGGAAGTCAAAGCTTTACTATTATATCCCCCACCCCACCCTACCTGCATGTCATCACATACTCCCACCCTCACCCTCACCCCCATCACTCCAACACCTCACATATGCCCCACTATCACAACCCACCCATCCCAACACCAAGCCCTGCATGCAACACCAAAGCATGGACACCCATCACCAAAGCATGTCCACTACAGATACCCACACAGACCCCAAATCAAATATCACACAAGGACCAAGACAAGAATGCAAGCACTGGAGTACAGGGTCACTCACCCATTGCACACGATGGCACACACAGATGCAATAATCATGCCTTTACACCCCTGCAGGACCCCAACGAAATGTCACCGGACAGGAGGTACATATCCAGTCCCCCCACAGAAGAGACCCACAGTGATGACAGCAGCTCTGCACAACTGGATCAAGATGACCAGCCCGGCCCATCAGGGACCTCAGGACAGTCGGTTCCCCTGACAATGGCACAAGCCACAACAGAGCCTCCCCCCTCAGGAAACACCAGCACAGCACCCACCCAGCGGGCCCATCCCTCTGTCCCCAGGACACGTCAATCAGCAGTGTGTCCACCACTACAGGGAACCCAGGCAAACCCACCAACCCAAGAAAATCAGGGACCTCGGGGCAGTGGCAGTGGGCACACGGTTCTGGGGACAGAGGCTCAGGAAAACAGGGAAACTGGGAGGACTGCTGTGCAACAGGGGGAGGACAGGCCAAGGGAACCCACTCTCCACGAGGCACTCTCCAACATCACGGGAGCTTACCAAAATTCCCAGGAGACGATGGCAACAGTACTGGCCAAGTTTCAGGAGACCCAGCGGCTGCAGGAGGAACACTATCTGGGGATCAGGGAGGACCTGAAGTCCATTAACAACACTCTGGTCACCATTGCAGGGGTGCTTCAAGGCCTTGTCAACACCAGGAGGGACACTGTGGCACAACAAGGGGCTCCTGACAATAGCCTGGACGATGAACAGCCCTCCACCTCCGCCGGCGCTAGTGGACAGGAGGCACCGCCACAGGAACACGACACCAGCACCCCACCCTCTGCAGATGGAGAACCATCTGCAAACGGTCCCTGAGATCCAGGAACAAGACAAAGAGCATTGCCAAGACCCCCACCAGGAAATGAGACCCCCCCTGAATGTCACCCTTCTGTCCCACTTTGTCACCCTGTCCATCCTTCAACTGCCATTGCTCCACTTCCTATGCCCCTTTGGACAATGCATCTGTGAAACAAATAGACTGGACTCTGCCATGGACATTCCTCCACCATCACCCCTGCCCATTTTACAATCCCCTCCACTTATTTGCACAGAAATAAACACACTTCAATCACAAAACAATCTTGAGTCAGTCTGTGCGTTCACAAACGTGTAATTGCAAAAACCATGGAATATGGCAATGTCAATTTAATTGTTCACATACCGATGTAACAGAGCTGTAGGGCTGGAGGAAATATAGCAGAGGGCACAAAGTGGGACCCACAACTGTGAAATGGAAAGGCAAAGTGACAAGTCAGGGTCCATACACTGAGTGAAAATGACAGACTTATGCTAGCTCCAACAATAGTATGAGATGTGGGAGGCAGTGACATCTTCTTACCTGTGTCTCACTGGAAGTATTGCATGATTATGTTGTTTCTGTTGTCGATCTCCTCTTCTTCTGCCTCCTCTTCTTCACTGTCCACAGGCTCCACAGCTGTCACAAGACCACCAGCTGGACCATCCTCCTGCAGAAATGGCACCTACCGTTGCAAAGCCAGGTTGTGCAGCATTCAGCAGGCCACGATGATCTGGCACACCTTCTTTGGTGAGTAGTAGAGAGAACCACATGTCATATGGAGGCACTGGAACCTGGCTTTCAGGAGGCCGAAGGTGCATTCAATCACCCTCCTAGTTCGCCCATGTGCCTCATTGTAGCGTTCCTCTGCCCTTGTCCTGGGATGTCTCACTGGGATGAGTAGCCATGACAGGTTGGGGTAACCAGAGTCACCTGCAAATGTCGAGGGACAACTGTTAGACATACACTAACCCATAGGGACAACCCCATACCCAGACAACTATTCACACTGTATAGGGTCCTTGTCCTCACCTATTAGCTACACACGGTGCCTCTGGAGTTGCCCCATCACTCAAGGGATGCTGCTATTCCTCAGAATGTAAGCTTCATGCACTGAGCCAGTAAATTTGGCATTCACATGGGAGATGTACTGGTCAGCCAAACACACCATCTGCACATTCATAGAATGGTAGCTCTTCCGGTTTCTGTACACCTGTTCACTCCTGCGGGGGGTACCAAGGCCACATGTGTCCCATCAATGGCACCTATGATGTTGGGGATATCTCCCAGGGCATAGAAGTCACCTTTCACTGTGGGCAAATCCTCCACCTGAGGGAACACGATGTAGCTGCGCATGTGTTTCAGCAGGGCAGACAACACTCTGGACAACACGTTAGAGAACATTGGCTGGGACATCCCTGATGCAATGGCCACTGTTGTTTGAAAGGAACCACTTGCCAGAAAATGGAATAATGACAGGACCTGCACTAGAGGGGGATTCCTGTGAGATGGCGGATAGCTGACATCAGGTCTGGCTCCAACTGGGCACACAGTTCATGGATTGTTGCACGATCAAGTCTGTAGGTGACTATTACGTGTCTCTCTTCCATTGTCGACGGGTCCACCAGTGGTCTGTACACTGGAGGATGCCGCCATCTCATCACCTGCCCCAGCAGACGTGCCCTATGGACGAGAACAGCGAGCAGAGAGTCAGCCAACACTGAGGTATCACAAAATGTCATTTGCACACATTTATTAATCTGCAGTGTGCCTGTTACTGTGGATATTCAAGGCCTACATTGGTGTGACGCAGTTAAAATTAATGCCATGTGGCCCCCTGAAATGGCGGCTGCCTGACCTGTAAGGTGGGACAAGGGGATATGAGGTAACTGCGCTAGTGTGGTACACCGTTGCGGTAGGCGGTCGAAGACTGCGGCGCAATCCTGCATTGGTTAACATTGGACCCCATAGGATCCAATGACGATGTACGCCGGCGACTGCCATTTTCTGTCTGTTCACTCACTTGATACCTGACCTTCAACAGGCGAGGACCTACACTGAAAGTGCTGCTGTGACCTCAGTCTGGAAGCGACAATGGCTCATATGTCTGGGGAAAGGGCGGAGGAGTTGGAGAAACTAGTGGATGGGGTCCTCCCTCAGTAGACACAACTGTACGGTCCTCCAGACAAACAGGTGAGTACACTGTGAGCATGATGCATGGGCAATGCCTGTTTGGAGTGGTGTGGATGGAAGATAAATGGGGGGGACTGAGGCCTGCATGTGCGGACGGTGAGTGTATGTGCGTCAGGGCAAGGGTGGGAACAGGGGCCAATGAGTATGACGGTCCAGACGGGTAAAGAATTTCCATTTCCCCTGTACTATTCCTCTAGGTCAGCGCCCACCAGAAGAAGGCTATTTGACGTGGCATCGCCAAGGACGTCCGGACCCTGGGGGTCCACCACAGACGGAGCACCCACTGCTGTAAAAGATGGGAGGACCTTCGCCGCTGGAGCAAGAAGATGGCGGAGGCCCAGCTGGGGATGGCCTCCCAACGTGGGAAGGGGGCCCATTGCACCACGACCCCCCTGATGTTCCGGATCCTGGCGGTGGCGTATCCAGAGTTGGATGAGTGCTTGAGGACATCACAGCAGCCACAAGGGGGTGAGTACACTCTCATTCAGCTGACTCTGTGCGCATTATGAGGTATCTGGGCGATCTTGGTAGGCAAGGTCCCTTATGAGGCAGGCTCAGTGGCACCCCAACCCCACTAGTGGTTAGTGCCATCTACACCTAGTCAGGCTCCTATGACTTCCATGTGTGCAGCAATCGGGCTTAGGCCTTGTACCCCATGGCCATGTGATTAATCTAGGAACTATAAGTGCATGGCGTAGTGCAGAGGGCTGCTGTGTCTGTTGTGTCCGCCAACGGTAGTGGTGTTGCATGCACTGAACATGTCTTTCTTCTGTCTTTCCCCCCCTTTTTGTGGTCTCTCTGTTCTTGTGTGCAATAGCATCATCAGGCGGAGGAGCATTGGCACCGGAGCAGGAGGGAGCTGCATCCCACTTGGCCCTGGAGGGCGAAACAATGGAGTCTGAAGCCACCAGTGGGACAGAGGGTGAGGGGAGCTCCACGGCGGGGACAGGAGCAGACAACAGTGACAGCGACTCCTCCTCTGATGGGAGCTCCCTTGCGGTGGTGGGCCCCTCTGTGCCCCCTGCATCAACAGGTACAGCCGCCACCCCCCTACCAGCACCGCCCTCCCAGCAGCCTCTCAGTGTGTGTCTGGTGCCCGCTCACCCAGGGGTGTGGGCATCTCCTTCGCCCCAGGCACCTCAGGCCCTGCCCCAGTCAGCCCTGCTGCCCTCAGTGAGGAGGCTATTGACCTCCTGAGAAGACTGTTGGGCAGTCTACCATTCTGAATGCCATGCAGGGTGTTGTGAGGCATTTGCAACAAACAAATGGATACCTGGAGGGCATTCATTCTGGGCAGGCAGCCCAACAGGGAGCATTTCAGGCTCTGGCCTCAGCACTGATGGCAGCCATTGTCCCTGTGTCCAGCCTCCCCCCTCCAACTTCCTCCACCCAGACTCAATCCCCTGTACCCCAGCCTATCCCAAGCACACCATCAGACCAGCATGCACACACATCAACACACAAGGGTGGCTCAGGCAAACATAAGCACCACACTTCCCACAGGCACTCACACAAGCATCATACCCATGCACACATACCAACATCCACTGCCTCCACTGTTTCCCCCTCCTCCACGTCTCCCTCCTCCCTCCCAGTCTCGTCTCCACTCACACCTGCATGCACTACATCCTCAGCCACTACCTCCATCACCAGCAAGCCCATCTCCACACACCGCTCACGTGCACTCACCACCCCCACTACCATTCACACATCCCCAGTGTCCTCTCCCAGTGTGTTTGTGAGCCCTCCTCCCAAAGTTCACAAACGCAGGCACACACCCACTCAACAGCCATCCACCTCACAACAGCCTCCAGCCCATGCACCTTCACCCAAATTCAGCAGACGTACATCTCCTACAACCACTACCTCTACCTCCACTCCCAAACCCCCTCCATCTACCCGTCCCAGTTTGTCTAAAAAACTTTTCCTGGCTAATATTGACCTCCCCCCCGTCCTTCCCCTAGGGCCAGGCTTTCCAAGTCCCATCCCAGCACCTCAGCCACCACATCCCCAGGCACAGTGGTGCCAGCAACTGCAGGGTCATGGAGTGCGCCAACCATCAGGGATGCCAGTGTGCCACGTAGCGAGGGCAAGGACATTCCGCCACCTGCCAAGGTGAAAAAGGTGCCCACATCCCAGAGGGAGAAGCCGAAAACACCTGCCACCAAGGGGTCAGGGAAAACTAAAGGGGATAGTGGCAAGACAGCTGTGCCACCATCAAAGGTGGGGAAGGGCCAAAAACTGAAGGGCAGGTCAGGAGAGGGCATGGTGGCACCGACTGAGGGACCAGTGTCACACCTTCTGTCCATGTCGATGCCAACCTGTACGGCAGAGAACACCACCACCTGCACCGCCACCTGCACCGCCACAGTCCCTGCTGCCAGCACCGCTGCGACAGACCCCGCAGCCAGCACTGCCGCCTCAGACCCCGCAGCCAGCACTGCCGCCACAGACCCCGCAGCCAGCACCGCCGCGACTGACACTGCCGCCAGCACCGCCGCTACAGACCCCGCAGCCAGCACCGCCACGACTGACACCACCGCAAGCACCGCCGCCAGCACCGCCGCCACAGACCCCACCTCCAGCACCGCCGTGACTGACACCGCCGCAAGCACCACCAGCGGCCCCGTGACATCCTCAGACAGTGGCACCACCGCAGACCTGGCTACCATCCCCAGTGGTCAGTCGTCCAAGGCTGGTGGTGAGTTCCAGGACCCTGGGCGGCTTCCATGAAGCATCACTGTCATCACAGTTGTCACCTGCATATGGAATGCGAAGCCGCAGCAGTGTGGGGTATGTCTCTACCTCCATGGTGTATCATCCTACCTGTACCTCGGCAATCTTGTGACACACACACCCAGGCAAGTGTATTGTTCCGGCCACAATGCACGTGGAGCACTCTGGGCACAAAGCCCCCTCCAGAACCAGTGGAGTATCTCATCCACTACCTCAGTCCTTGGCAGAATGAAGCACTCTGGGCACAAAGCCCCCTCCAGAACCAGTGGAGAGATACATCCACTACCTCATTCCTTGGCAGGATGAAGCACTCTGGGCACAAAGCCCCCTCCAGAACCAGTGGAGTATCTCATCCACTACATCAGTCCTTGGCAGGATGACACACCCTGGACACAAAGCCCCCTCCAGAACCAGTGGAGAAAGGCATCCAGTACCTCAGTCCTTGGTAGGATGAAGCACTCTGGGCACAAAGCCCCCTCCAGAACCAGTGGAGACTGTTATCCACTTGAGAGACTGTGGCTTTGCACTCCCCAGGATAAAGCAGTGGGCAAACCACCCACTGAAAAGACTTGAGAGACTGTGGCTTTGCACTCCCCAGGATAAAGTAGTGGGCAAACCACCCACTGAAAAGACTTGAGGGACTATGGCTTTGCACTCCCCAGGATAAAGCAGTGGGCAAACCACCCACTGAAAGGACTTGAGAGACTGTCGCTTTGCACTCCCCAGGATACATCAATGGGCATGGAGCCCCCTCGTGGAGCAGTGGCGTCATGCGTTCATCAGGCTGAGGTGCCCCCCTCCCCCTCCCTCTGAGGTGCCTGTATATTATCTATGTAATGCCGTTCCAGTGTTCTCTCCGTTTGGAGTCAGGTATAATGTGTGGGCCTCGCCCATGCATTTTGGGCCCAGTGGTCCATGGACAATGATTGGTGCACTGTCCGGACTTGTTTAGTTGGTGTACATAATTGTATATACTGGATTTTGACTTTTGAGTAATGTATTTTTATTGATTACAATTGTTACAATCATTTCCTTTCGCCCTTGCGTTCTCCCGGGGGGGGGGAGGCGTATATGTAATGTTGCAGTATGTATTTGTGTGTATGGTGTTGTGGGTGAGGGTGGGGGTGGGGGTGTTGCGTGTGTGTGTCACTCTCTTTTCCCTACCCCCTTCCCTGTGTTGTAGGTGCAGTACTCACCGTGGTCGTCGCCGCCGTCGTTGGAGCTCCTCATAGAGGAGCGGGAAGACCATCGCCGGCAGTATCTGCAATTCGGCTCCATGGCGTCCTGGTTCCTCATGGGGTGTGGTGAGGTGAGTGTTTTCCCTTCTGTGTACTGTTTTCGCCGTGTTTTCATTCACGTTGGTTCCGCCCCAGAAAATGTGGCGGATAGGCATGTTGTGATAGGGTGGGCGGTACATTGTCTCCCGCCTGTCTGTTGGCGGTGTCCGCCGCGCTGTTTGTTTGTACCGCCATGGCGGTCGGAGTGTTAAAGTGGCTGTCTATGTTGACGGTTTCCGCCATGGTCGTAATCCCATTTTTTTTCCGCCGGCCTGTTGGCGGTATTACCGCCACTTTAACACCGACCGCCAGGGTTGTAATGAGGGCCTTAATCTCTTGGCAGTAGTTATTGGCTGTAATTACATTTTAAGTGAATAATGACTAGTGGCCAGGTCCTTATGTGGAGAGTCAGCATTTGTGCTGGTGTTCAGGTTTTGCTGGAATGGGCCAGCAGGTTGGTTGACAGAGGAGATGTATTGAAAGGTGGTGATAACTACCAGGACTGCTGTTAGTTAGACATTGATAATATTATAGTCTGCCAGAAACTTAGTAGTGTGCAGATGCAAAATTATTATTGGTGAAACATCAGCAAGTGTGTAGTATTACACTTAGGTGCAACATTACTCAGTACTGAGAAGAAATCTCACTAAGACACCTCGTTTGGTTATGAGCACAGGGATGTGGAATACTACCTTTGGTGTAACATCAACACAAGTATGGAACATTAGTATGGAAGTCTTTTAGGAGGACAAATCACATGTATATGCAAAATAACTTTCTTTTTAAGAGCAAAATCCCTTTTAGATCCAATGTCAGCCTTTTTCCTAAGTGAACGGAGATTTACCCTGGAAATCGTGGATAAAATGTATAATTAAATGCACTTTCACAGTATTAAATGATTGTTTATCCAAAGCTACTTGCTGTTTGCCATTCTAAGATGTTCGACAATCATGCTTTAAGAAGTCACCTTCAAATGAAACCCTGATTGTAGAAGCATGCCATGGGTCAGGGAAACCTTATTGGGGAAGTGAAAGCCCACCAAAGGTGTAACATACTGCCTCCAAACAAAAACGAAGTGTTACTTGAAGTATCATATAAATACGTACGTGGGCATAATAATTGCATACATAAAGTACAGGACAGGCTGTGGTAAATACGTTCTTTAAGTCGTTCATGTCCCTGTTCTTTGTTTTTAGAACATATGTGATCCTTTCTTGGAATATTCTTTAAGGTAGACTGCAACCCACCATCTAAACTAGGAGAATAGGCTTCATCATAAAGGTTCTCCATCGCCAGAACCAACAGGCACTAGGTGGGCTCCCCAAACTTCTCAATTAGAAGCTTTAATCTTTAATGGAGATTAGCTGTATTTCATAAAAGATTAAAAACGCAGAAGGAGTGAGGTGTGTGCTATTGATTATGATACAGCTTTCATTTTCTAAATCCAGGTCAACATGCTTCAACTCTTCCTGTAAGTTCCTACCTCAACAGGTTTTCATCAGGACCCACTTAGGTCTTCCCTAATCTTTACCCTATCCTTGAATACACCACTAAACATTGTAAGAACAATTAAAGAATGATCATCTGGCAAGTTATTTCTGTAGTCTGGAGATTGTCCTAAATTAGCTAACACTTAGCTATAGGTGACTGGAAGGTGGAGACAACCACATACCGTCTATTGTTCGGTATGGGCTCTTTTCAGGTGGTGTCTGTTGTCAATGAACCTGCTCACCTCCTTCCAGTCTATGCTATCTAGACACATGTAGCTTGGGGCTACCAAAGTTTAAAATGATCTCAGATTTCCACTTCTAAAGTGGCATTTTTGTAATTTTTATGTGTTACCTTATTGGTATTGAGCTTGAAAGATAACCTTATACTTTTGTAACTTGAAACTTAACTTTCATGTTTAATCTGAAATTTGAAAGTAAATTATTAAATTGTAACTTTATTTCATTTCTTTTTTTTAATCAGAAAAGTTGTGGTATAAGCTTTTAAGAACACTGCTTCAATATATTGATGCAAAGTTTAAATCACAAAAAGGTGTATTAATTGCAAACATGGCTTAGAATACCTGGAAAGATGCCAACAAGTCACCCAGTTATAAGTCCTGTGAAACCACTTCGCTTGTTGAAGGCAATCACCATATGGACAATTTATGTTAAGTGCTTTGTCTCAAAAGTGCCAGGGTGCAGTTCTTGACCACATAGGACCAAATTCACCTTCTAGACCTGTAGTGGGGAGTCGAAACAGCTCGTGAGCACAAGTGATGAGCTTCCATGTTTTCATCATCCTTGCAGCCATACTAGGGCAGATGTCTGTCTCCGACTAGAATATGCATTGAATCCCACAAATCAAGATGGTTCGGAGAGAAGAGTCTGCTGATGGCATCAGCTTCCAGGCCCTTCACCCACGTGACCAAAGATAACCTATTTCCTTGTGCAGGCCTTAAAGTCCATGTAACAGAAATGCAACTATTGCTATTCTCAACTGTGAGTTAAGGGTTGGAATGTAAGTTAGTGAAGTTTATGGGTATTGGAGTATGGGAAACACAATGCTAGGAATGGTCCTCTTATATCCCCTGCCTACATTGTGCCTTCTTCGATGGTCGTTCTGTTTTAACTCAGTGCTACTACCCTGGTGGAGAAGGAGAGGGTGCAAAATTCAGATAGAATTTTTTTTGCGGCATACTTACAACAAAGTGGCACATCGGTCCGATGCGTGACCCTACCGCCAGCTAACACCACCATGGTAGTGCCATATTTACAATACAGTACACTATCGTGATCGTTAGCACAATAGCGTCAACATTTTTGTTGCTATTGTGGTGCTTTGCTACACTAGCGTCAAAAATGTTGGCGCTACTGCAGCAAAGCACATGGAGGCCCATTGATTTTGATGGGAATGTCATTTTAATGCCTGCTTTAAAAATGACAGAAAGAATGGTGCAGGGAAATGTTGTAAATTTCACTGGGCCTCCTAACAGGGAAATGCTACTCTTGAATAAATTATGCCTGGCGCAGGCATAATGTGGCGCAAGGGGTTACAAAGTGGTGTAATGCTTGTAAATATGGCGCAGGGAAAAGGCCACCTTACGCTGCCTTAGTGTAAAAAAAATGACACAAAGGCAGCGCTAAGGTGACGCCAAGGCAGCACTCGGGCTTGTAAATATGCCCCCTTGTGCTGGAGTCAACCTCATGTATGCAATGCTCTTTGGGCACACGCTGTGCATTTTGCGCATGTGAAAATCCATTATCTGAATTAACGTATGCAGTGCACAAACCTCATGCTTTTCCCCACTCTGAACTATCATAGATGACTGACGTTTGTAAAATCTGTCCCTCACTGTTTGCTATGAAGTGCATTTTCCACTAGACTATTTACTTCTCATATCATATGCTTATCTCAGACTGAACCTCGAAACGTTGTGGCCTTAACAAACTTTTCTATAGATTTGCACGACATATGCAATGGTGAAATATGTGGGATGGCATATTTGTTAACAGCTGCAGAGTTGTGTAAATTGTACATTCGGGGGTAAAATTGCAGCCATTAAGTTTTTGAACCTGATGTCTTATTTTACTAAGCTGGGAAGGTTTTAAAACAATATGTAATTTTGAGGTCAGTCAAGTTTTGCAATTTTGCCCAGCCATGGCGAAATCCTGAAGCTTTGCACAGGCTGTTTCTCCGTCCTTGTTCCCAGTGGTGCTGGAACAATTTTCAGGGTAGGGATGGTGCCATCAATACTGCATCAATGAAGTCATAGGGATTGTGAAAAATTCAAGCCTTACAGAAAGAACAAGTGTAGCAAATAAGGTGCACTCATTCAGCAAGAGAGAGATACGGGTGTAGTATGTAGCTGGTGGTGCATTTTGGAGCACGTTTTTGCCAATATATATTACTAAAGCATGATGTTGTAGCACATTGTCATTTGCAAACAGCCATTTTTTCTTTGAAATGCCCACTACATTTTCACATACAGTTTTATTAGTAAAACCATATCGTGTTCAACGATAATATGTGGAAAACGTCTTTCAGTCAATATCTGTGCATTACTAAGTAAAACATCTTGGTCTGTTTTGATTCTATTGAAGTCTTTACGTCCTTCACACTACAGAATTAAAAACATCCTTCATGTGTGCTTTACTAACTACTTGTGTAGATTCGAATATTTGTACAGTTCATTTACAGATATTTGAGTTTTGCTGTGTGTTGGTAAACAATTGACAGCCTAAAGCCTTTTCTTTCACACTTCCTGTACCTCAGCAAGATAGTCTCCTAGTTGACTTAACAAAATCCTCTCACTTTACAGCCACAGAAAAGTAGACCTCAATCTCCATGGTAAAATAATAGGCAGCTTGTCAGAAGACATAGCCTGGGATATGACCACTGTAGGTGAGGGCACAGCTGATGTGATAAGATAAAAACATAATTTACAGCGATCTTCATTGCTCAATCACCTTCCGAACCCCATCATGTTATTTTAGGAGTGCTGCAGCATACCACCACCCCGCCCCGCTACTTCCAGCGCCTATGCTTGTTCCTGCAGGAATGGTGTTTAGTTCACCTCAATGAGGAATGGAGTGGGGACACATTGTACTTCCGTGTCACAGCAAACGCTTTATCATCTGATGCTGGATAGTACAAATGGTTAAATGTAAGCCCTTTCTCACAATTGATGCTTCTTTGCCTAGAAAGTGAATAACAATATTTCCACATCCTTGCCTCAATACGGTCTTTGTGTCATGAATTAAATATCAGAATGTTGTGTACTATGAATAATTACAGCGTTCTGGGCAGTGACCTTTCCTCTAGTCCTTGCTCATTTCTCTTGCCAATTCTCTCCGGTTTCCCAGCATCTTAATGTTCACCCCCCCCCTTCCTTCCTTTTATTTGTAGTTACCGAGGCTATGTTTGGCATGGGGAGAAGACTGACCATTTCAACATGGAATTTAGTTAAGGTCAAATCCATTTATTTTTCTGTTCTTTTGATGATGTTAAATGTATGATGAATATGTTTTCCTTACATAGACCTTTGACTCTTAAATATCTATATTTGTATAATGATATTTTATTCTATCCTCGTTCAGTGGTCAGAGGATACATTGAATACATCTCGGAAACCAGCAACATACCTTTAATTCTGATGTTTACCTCACTAAAGATTCTGAAGTTTATTATTAAAAAAATCCAGGACATGTAACAAGAAGTGTAAGCAGTGCTTAATTTGTAAATAAAGAGGTGCCAATGCTTAAAGCCCTTCTCTTAAACACGAGACCGCTATAATGAAATCTGCCAGCACTGAATACTGAGGCAGCGTAATCCTGAAGCCATCTCGGGCCTCTTCAATCCATTTATGGCCACACCTGCCCCTTCAGCTCATCCTGCAACTTTCTACTTTCTCCCTTGAAGACGCTTTTTAGTTTTTCCTTCTTCCGTCTTTCTCATATGTGTCTTTTGCTCGCAGCAAATGCTTGAGGCATAAGAATAAGCCCCGGCCCTCACAAATAAGTGCGGTGCTCACCACCGGAAACAAGTAGTACAAATTAAGCACTGAGTAAAGAAGCCTTAGTTTTTAACATGGGTCTCCAGTGTTGACACTGAGGAATCGTGGGCGAGCCGTGCCATATTCTCAAGATATCCGCATGAATAAACATGGGAATAACTTGCATTGTCATGCATTATCCTATAATAGCGACTCAACGAGATCAGCGTAGGATATCACTGGTTTACATGCCACAGATGTTATGAAACTGGCCCCATTTGTATACTTAGTCTGATAAGCAAAGCATTTCAACCTTGGTCGATTAGATTAGCTCAGTGGGTCTCTGTTTACCTGAAACTCACAGGTTTTACAGACCAAGAGCACAAATTATTTAATCTTTTCAAGGTTGATAAAATACATACTATTACGTTTAAAGGGGTAGACTTCGTTAGTGACAGCAATTTGTTTGCTACTTAGATACTACTAGGTGGATCTCCTATGGCCACCGGTCGAACTATGTATTAAGGCCCATATTTATGCTTTTTGTTAGCGCAGCATTTGCGTCGTTTTTTGACGCAAGATCGGTGCTAACTTACAAAATACAATTGTATTTTGTAAGGTTGCTCTGCTTTTGCGTAAAAAACTGACGCAAATGCGGCGCAAAAAAAGTATAAATATGGGCCTAAATGTATTATGTTTTATTTGTATTGAATTGCATTAATTTTTAAGTAACCATTTCTATTAGAACTGCTTACATAGTAAAATAAACACCAGAAAAGGCATGACGGATGCCTGCCTTCCACTAATGAAAGCAAGCGGATTTTCAAAAGGCAAGCCCACTAACCAATGTAAAGGACTGACATGACATGGGCGTGGTTAGAATCCCAAAGAGAGATTACAGCAGGGGACAGAGCCCTTTGCTCTCGCCCCTAAAAATGATCTGTTACATCATAGACAATTGAATGTGTACATAGGTTGGTGGTGAGGATAACGTTGCATATAGTTAAGGTACAATTTCTATATACAACATATATAGTTCAAGTCTGTACCAGGGCCTGGGTGAACCCCTCAGTTCATCAAGGTTAGCCTGGTCAGTCCTTAATTTGGCAGGTGGTTGCCGGTGGGGGCCACCAGCACTCATTTTTGGGGACCTCCACTTTCTTTTACATCATCAGATATTTCCTGAACGCAAGAGAGGAAAAAAAGCATAGAAAACAAAGAGGAAGAGAAAGCTGGAAAAACGGACACCAAGAGAGAAAGCATTAACCTGCAAGAGTGAGATAAAGGGGCAGGTAGTGTCTGTCAGTGAATTAAAGAGGCCTGAGGTTGAGGGGCATGGCCAGAGTGGCAAGATGTTGGTCGCATACTTGTACCGCTCCCGGCAGGCACTGACAATCTTCCATAAACCTTTCCTGTTCTGGTGCCTGACCCTCGCTGCACTCGTCCTGGTAGTGCAACTCGTCTTGGGTAGCCGCTGCAGGGGGAGCGGGCTCCGCGGTGCTGAGGTGAGGCGGCCGAGAGGCATAGCACGGTCCATGTGTCGCAGAGAGAGGAAGGCATCTGCGGCCTCGGCGCTGTTGCAGCCGAGCCCCTGGAGGTGGGGCTGCTTTCCCTCTGTCAACCTAAAGCGAAGACGAGGGCACCCGGGGCATTGATGTGGGCCTACCGGGGGCTTGCCAATGAGTGACAGGGTCCTGCAGTAGTGGTGTGGTATTGCAGCCTCCTCCCAGTTCTAGCTGCTGTAGTGTCTTCGGGGGGTAGCCTTTATTGGGACCTGGTGGCTGCGGCCCCCAGGCCAAGCTAGGATCTTTAGGTCAAACTTGCACTGCTCCCCCTCATTGCCTCAGGCTCCCCAATCAAGTGAGGATTTCTTTGGCCTGGCGCAGCAGGATTTGGTGGGCCTGCCCTGGCTCTAGAATATGGACCCCACTGCATCAATGCTACATTTCTGATGTGAGAGGGCTGAGTAGCCCACTCCAGTGCACCTGCCATGTGGAAGAGCCGGTGGCATCCCCTGCTGGGCACCCCTTTCTCGTCTGCCGCCTCCCTCTGATGAACCAGCGCTGCTCATGCCGCCTAAGTCAGATGGTCTGGTGGGCCCGGTCCCATCTTCAATGGGCTGCTGGGAGCTGAGGCCACTCTTCTTTGGGCTTTGCTCTGCTTGTGCCGCTCCTGTGGCAGGGATCTGGTGGGCCGAAGCTCTCAATTATAACTGACACCCCGCCAAGGACAAACTGACACCCCGCCAAAGTAAGCTCGACAAATATGCCAACAAAGGCCACTGCCACGAACCCATGAAGGGTTCACTATGAAGGAGATGGAGGGACTGAGCCCAGTGGTTGACAATCACCGACATCCAGGAATTGAGATCTGCTTGGAGTCGGTATGGACGTTGAGTTCCTTCAACAGGAGCTGCTCAACACCACGGGTTGGGTGACAGAATTTGAGAAACGTATCTCAGACCTGGAGGACACTGTGACAGTACTGCAACAAACGGTCTGCAAACTACAAGTTGCAAACTCCAAGATGGTAGCATGCCTGGGGGATACTGAGGAGCACTCAGGTTGGAACAGTCTGAGCTTAATGGGCTTCCCAGGGGGAGCGGAGGGTGAGGACCCCGAGAAATTCTTTGAGGAGTGGCTCCACGGCTTCCTGCCGGGGATTAGATCTCCCAGTGCTTCAACATAAAACGTGACCATCTGGCGCTTGCCTAGCCCAGTGTCTGCCTTTCAGTGCCCTGCCTAGGGCAGTAGTCACACAATTCCTTAACTACAGAGACTTGGTCATCCATGCAGCTAGAATCAAAGATGAGATCTTCTGGGAGTCCTCAAAAATCCTTCTTTTTCCAGATAACACTAGGACCATCCAAACACAAAGCAAACCCTTTCATTAAGTGAAACAGTAGTTATGGGTCCTGAACTTAAAATACGTGCTCCTTCCACTGTTCTTTGATCATTCACACATAGCTTGGGAATAGCTGGAGAAGTTGCCCCTTGGGCGGTGGTGGGAGCTATGCGTGCCTGGGTTTGTGCACCCCCTCCCCCTTGGAGGGAGTTGAAATGTCATCTACCAAACACAAAACTGCACCCCACTGAAGACCAAGGAGTGCTCAAAGGAGAGGATGGTCTCAGATGTTTAGTGGTCCCCGCTTGACACAAGGGGTACAGCATTGGACAGACTCAGATGACAGCGGGGGGACCTTGATGGCAGGGCTGGCCACAGTGTGGTGACCGAGTCCCACCCTGCATCAGAGCAGGGCACAGATGATTGATCTTCTAGCGCGGCCCAGCACCTACCAGTTCTGTTTTTGTAGTCAGTTTGTTAATGTTTGAAGGGTGACAGATGCTGTCAGGGGGGAAGTGTACAGAGGGAGGTTGTTAGGAGGTTTGGGGGTTTTCTGACCAGATTATATGTCTGGCTTCTATGATGTTGATGTTGTTGTTTTTGATTTTTATTGCATACGACTCTCCATTCACAATCCATGCCCATCCGTCCCCTGCACTCTCTTTAGGCTGCCGTGGTGGGCCTACAGATCAAGATTCTAACATGGAACATGAATAGTTCACTGGATAAAATAGAGAGGTGCAGTCCTCTGATACATTAAACAGAATGTTCCTGCAGTGCTCCTTCTACAGGAGACCCATTGCTATGCTCTAACTGCCCCGGATTTGCCTGTCTTAGTTACACCAGGGTATTTCACGCCGGGTACACAAGAGGCGCTAGAGAAGTCACGATCTTGCTGCATCACACATGCTGGTTACTCATCACTAACACCCATTTGGACCCCCTTGGTAAGTATATACTTGAGGGCATGGTGGAGTTGTGATCATAGATGTGGGAAGTGTTTATGTCCCCTCCCCAACTCTCTTTACTTCTACACTACATGATCTGTCAAAGATCCTGTTGCACACACAATCGGGCACGCTTGTACTCGGGGATGAACTCAACTCCATTATGGAATGCCTCAAAGACAAAATATCACCAACCCCTTCAGTCCATACACTAGCCCTCAGTAAATGGGCACACTCTTTAGGCTTAATAGATACTTGGCATAGCTGGCACCCCTTGTTCTCCAGATTTACACACTGCTCACCTTCCCATAAAACTCATTCCAGGCTCAATTGTTTCTTCATGTTGATTGGTTTACTATGAATAGTACACAATGATCACATTCTTCTGTGAGGGCTCTCGGCCCATGCCCCAGTGGAATTACTCCTGAGGAAGATGCCCCGCAAGGTGGGCTGGTCTGGAGGCCTAAAGCCTGATGGCTCAGGATAATACATTTGTAGATCTTCTTAGGGGCGTCATTGTTCAATGCTTTGATTTGAACCAGGGTTCAGTGACCTTCCCAACATCTCTATGGGAAGCAGTGGCCTAACATTAGCCACTGCAGCTCTCGCAGTGCAGGGGGGGCCTGAGCTTCATGGGTTCCCTGCAGCACAGTACACTAACCAGATTCCAGACTGGGTCACTGGGTCCAGGGGGCCCCCATGTACTTTACAGAAGGGTCCTCCTCAAGTTTTGTTACGCTAGTGATGGAAAGCCTTTAAGATGGTGGTGTGGTGGTGCCAACACCAAAAGGTAACAGGAGCTCACACTCCTGAAATCCCGAATTCTTGCTTTAGAACAATTGACCATCACCTCCCTTACCCCATGACCTCTTACAGCAATTAGAGGACCTCCAGAGGACTCTAAAACAGAAATTCCTCGACTCGCTTGTCAAGTATCATCTCTATGAGCATGGTAACAAAGCTGGTAAACTCATTTACTGGCTTTCCTAGAGCTAAGAGGGCCCTTTCATTGTCACTAGTATATGTACCCCAGACAGCAGACTTATACTCGGATCGAACGAGATAGCGGAGGCATTTGCAGCCTACTACCATATCTTATATGAATAATAAGCCCTTTCACAGCTTGAGCAGCTCCACCCAATAGCATTGGACCTTCCTATTTTTTCATTCTCCCAGAATCAACACACTGCACTTGAAGAACCCTTTATCCTAACGGAGCTGCAGTTGGCCATCATAGCTGGCTCCTTGGTTAAAACTCCTGGCCCACATGGCCTACCAATTGAATTTTTTTTTAAGTTCTCCTCCCTTCTAGCACCTCATTCATTATTCCTCTTCGAATAGGTGAGTCAGAGTAGTCTTCTGCTTCCAGGTCTTATACATGTCACCATCACCACTATTTTAAAAACCCTGAAAGCCCCCTAGTATGTGCTTCTCATGCAGGCCGATTTCCCTCTTAAATATGGGAGCAAAGCTATTGGCCAAAATGATGGTGTTGAGACTCGCCACCAACTTTACAACACTGGTACAGTAGGACCAGAATGGCTTCATGCGCAGTAGGAGCACCTGTCACTACCTCCCCAGGCTCCAAATGGCTCTATCTCACCTGGAGAAGCTACAAGGCCCAACAACGCTGTCATTAGTTGAATACGAAAAAGCCTCTGACACGGAGCACGGGCCCTTGTTATTACAGAAACTCACACGGAGGAACTTTGGCCCTAAATTCCTTACACTGATCAGGGCTCTTTACGACTCTCCAGGTGTGAGAGCCCCTGTTAATGGGACACTTTCCTCACTATTCCCTTTCCAGAGAGGGATGAGGCAGGGCTGTCCCATGATGCCCCTCCTCTTTGCTCTGGTCATGGAGCCTCATGTCCCCTTAGATCCTGTGCATTGGATCTTCTAGTTACACCTAGGTGTGGCGGTCAATCATTTTCATATCTTGCTGAGCTGTGGAACTCTCGTCTGCTCCAGTTGAGAGGCGAAAATAATAGGCTGCATTTCAGGAAACAGATAAAAATGTACCTCTTCCCCTAATGTGTTGTGTCTGTCTCGCACTGTTTCCCGCTAACGATGGGAAGCCCAGTCCTGGGTAGCAATGTGCTTTACAAATCCGGTGTAGTGTATTGTATTAGAACGGATGCCCAGATCCACAGTTTCACCTTGCCTTCCCCTCGTGAGGATAGAGACATCCTTTACATCGACAACATTCTTCCCTATATACAATTCCCTCAGAGGATACTACTGCATCTCATCTGCATGTTAGACATCTACAGAGATGCAGCCAGGATCCAGGTTAATTGGCACAAAACACAGTACAGTTACCTGACAGGTGTACCCCCCTCTCCCGACCTTCCCAGTCACTAGACTGCAGATTACATTCAGCCCATTTAAATACCTTGGGATACAAGTGTAGGATCCAAATAGTGCTTTGATCCTATCACGTACCCAGTCGGATCTTACCTCTAGGTCCTCCCTCCCTCTGAATCTCCTGCGACTCATAGCCCTCTACAAGATGCTAGTCCTCCCCAGATTTTTATATGTTCTACAAAAACACACATTCAAGTATTTGTTCAAATTTTTCCCTGGGGTCCAGTCCATGTGCACCAGATTTTAAAGTGCGGCCAATCCCCCCACGATCTTATATGCGAGTGTACTGAACTGCCATACAAAGAAGGCTTGGGGGGGCACCTGAACTCGGACTCTACTATAGTGTATTGCATCTTATACCTATCAACGATTGGCTCTTTGGGGGATGCCATGATTCCTCCTAGTGCCAGGAACTCCGAATTTTGGTACATTGGGGGGGTATACACAATTTACTATATGGGGGCTGCCCACCTGCCACCTTATCCAAGCTTTCCGAACTCCCATTCTTGTGTGTGGTACTTTTTTAATATCAAATATCCGGGGATACAGACAGACCAGACCCCCCCCATTAGAAGAAACATGACTGCATTAGGTGGCTCAGCTGGAGGCTTTTAGAAGATGGGGCAGCATAGGGATCTTGTTGTTGGGGCTCCTTTGGGACTAGGATCATATAGTCTCCTTTGAGCACCTCAGAGATAGGTTTCATGTTTTACTTACGCAACTCACAATTATTTTAACATCTGCAGGTGCGCCATGTCCTGGAACCATATCGAGAACTAGTCATAGAGTTCTCAGAATTCAATTCCCTGGAAATAAAGCTGACAATGGGCCCACTTGGCCAACAGGGGATCTCCTGTTTGTATAATCCTCTCCTCCTTAACACTCCAGATCCATTGCTTAAACTTAGAGATGATTGGTCGGAGAATTTTGGGGCACTGGAGGACAACAATTGGCGTGAGGTCTGGATGGCCCACATCTATTCGCTCCAATTTGCACTTCATTCAATTTTTCTACTTTCACCGCATATACTACAGCCCGATAGGCTCTGGAGGATGGGATATGCATGAATGCTGTGCTGAACATGGTTTGGTATTCCTGAAGGGTCTTTCTATCACGTAATTTGGACTTTCTCCTCATTGACCCCTATTGGTCCTCTATTCATGTTCAGATTGAACAAGTGCTAAATTTCCTAAAGTGGCACTCCTATGGTTAATGGGTGACTGGGCCGCTAATAAAAATGAGCAGACACTTGCTGGCCAAGGATATTTAATAGCCAAGGTCGGCATTGCCCAGCGCTTGAGGTCCCCGCTTCCCCTCACCCTACCCAGCTGGCGCAGGGGTATGAACTTCTGTTGCACAGTGGAACAAAAAATATATGACTGGCGAGGACGCACCAAAAAACCCTTGAAGATCTGGGGAGCTTGGACCTCTCTTTCTTTGTAAACCATGATATGATGCATTAATTTGTATGTTTGAAATATGCTGTTTTGTCTGGGGCTCAGTGGGTACCAATAGCACGGTGGCCCCTCTGCAGGGTTTGCTGGTGAGTATATGCATTGTTGTTGCAGATGTTCCGGGCCCTGGTGCAGCACGAAAGTCAGCCACAGTCAGATTCAATAACCAATGAGTCTATCATACCAGCAGCAACCAGATGCAGGGCAAGAGTGCTACCCCTCCCTGAGTTTACTCTGGACTCCGAGGAATTGAAGGAATAAGTACCCACACCACCTTCAGAGGGTAGAAGCACCGACAAACAGCAGTCCCCGTTCCAGTGTCAGTCCACTCCCCTCAGGAGGTGTGTGAAGAAGGCAGAGAGTGCACAGAGGAAGGTGAGGGCCCATCACCGTTCGGTGGCCTTGAGGCATCCATGTTGAAAGTGGAGAGCCTGCAATGTAAAACACATGAGATCAATGCACAGGCAGTTGGTGTCTATCGATCACAACATGGGATCAATGCACAGGCAGTTGGTGTCTCTCAATAACAACATGTGCAAGCTGCATGAGAGACAGCAAGCTACAGCAGAACACGTAAGGGAGATGACAAATGCCATTAAGGAACTCTACACTGTAATGCAGCAGGAGCATGTCACCCATGGAGGCGCCATCACCAATTGATGGGTAGATAAGATGGATTCAGCAGATCTGTCAATCGCCTCACTACCACAACTGCTTTGGTGTCAAGATGTGCTGTGGGCAAGCAAGTGGAAATCGTACATTGCAGTCGGGATGTTGCACGAGGATTGGTGTAAGTCACCAATGTATTGGAGACAATGCAGACAGCCCGGAGTGCTTCAAACAACAATATGGGTGGTGGGGATGGTGAGGAGCTCTCTAGCCTCAGCAGTGTCACAGCCCCTGTGATGGATCCTAGGAATCACAGTTCCAGACACAGTACTGTCTCTGAACCTGCAGCAAGAGGTGCCACTGAGCCTACCAAATATTCAAGTGGAGTGCGTGGACATAAAAATTAATGTTGAGCAGTACAGGGGCCTTGCATATTATGTAGCAATGTATTGATATTATGTCAATAGTTTCACACTGTAATTGGGACCTGATTGTTTATTTTGTAAACCTATGTCCTATTCACACATATATTACCTAAAGTCAAGGCAATAAATGTGATACCTACAGAAATAAAAGAAAGCAGACTTGGTGTTGTCATTACTTACATCAGAAACAGTTGAGCGTAATCTCAGCACGTCTCTGCCTGCCCTCTGCTGCTTTGGTTCTGTCTTCTGGTTGAAGGGGTGGCAAGGGGCCGTCATCCTCATCGGAGTCCATCTCTGTGGGTTCGTCTGGTATGCCTCTTGTCACTGCGATGTTGTGCAACATTGCACGTGGCCACGATCTTGCAGGTGGTTTCCAGACTGTATTGCAGTGCGCCCCCACTCTTGTGCAGGCATCAGAAACGACTCTTCAGCAGTCCTAAGGTCCTCTCAATCATGCTACATGTCCTCCTGTGTGCCGCATTGTATCTCCATTCACTTGGCGTGGCAGGATTGAGATAGGGTGTCAAGATGAAGTACTGCATATGCACTGTCTCCTAAGATGACAGGAGAGTAAAATGAGTTATTGTTATCTGTGACATCACATAGAGGTTATGCAACATTGTTCATTGTTACATTATCAAGTAGGTATCCTTCGCCAAACTCCCCAGCAAGACATCTTGTGTGTATTCCACTGTTCCTGAAGATGTATGAATCATGTGTGCTACCAGGGTATCTGGCCACAAGATCAGTTATTATGTTGAGGCATTGCATATGACCTGGATGTTCATAGAATGTGTACTTTTCCTATTCCTATATACATACTCTGTGGCAGATGGTGGACAGATTGCTACATGTGTCCCATCAATGCAGCTAATGACGTGTGGAAATTGGCTTCCTGGTAGAAATCAAATTTAGTTTTTTGCAAATCCTGTGGGGTGTTGGGGAATTTTATGTGCAGATGAATTTTTGTAAACATAGCATTTAGGAATACAATAAAGAAGCGTGAAAGCGCTCTTTGAGATACACCTCAAGCTGCTGCTATGACCCCTTGATAGTTTCCTGAGGTTAAGAGGTGCAGGGAGCATAATACCTGCACATGAGTGGGAACGGCATTGGTTCTGTGTGTGTGTCCCTGCAGTAGGGGTTGTAAATCAGCTATTAAGTCAAGGATTATGGAAGAGTTCAACCTGTACTTGTCAAAAATCTCCTCCTCTGTCTGATCAAATAGGGTAATGCGCACTCTAAAAATGTGCTCCTGTCTCCTCCTCCCTCTCTTCAAACCTGCCAGGATCCTTATCATCCTCGCCATGACATAGAGTGCAGCCATTGTTGAAAAGGGCTGATGCATTCTAGGCCTTTTTTTATAGGTTGGACCTGTTTACCACGTGATCTCAATTCGTGGTAAATTGCACATGCAAAAACCCATTTTGCGACTAATCGCAATTTGCGAATGCTTGATACATTGAATTGCAAGTCATTATTTGCAAATCGGAGTCTACAATTTGCAAAATCTAATTGCAATTTTAAGGAATCGATATTTTAGCGATTCCCTAATATTGCACTGAGAATGCCTTTCTTTCATCGTGAAATGTGATTTTGCATTTGCAAACGGTGGAATTTACCGATTCGCACCATTTGCTAATGAAAAACCCTTTAAAAAATCTGGCCCTAAGCACTTTACCTACTTTTAAAAAAACTGAAATGCTAGCATGTCAATGTGTGCCCTCAGTCCTAGAGACTCTTGCAGGTAATGTGTGCTATACACATGTAGTCACTAGTAGTAGTAATAATAGTACAGATCTGTGCTTTATGTAATTTGATGTTAATCTATGCTTGACATTTGACATTTGAAGTAATGACTGCTAAATTCTGAGCCTTCTGCAACTCTGACCCTTCCTGGTAGGAGTGTGGATGTCCAAGGCCACAGTGGAAACCAGAAAAAACAAGCCCTCACAAAAAATGTTAAAACCAATTCCACACTGCTAGAGGTTGCTACCTCACTGGTGGTAGACAGGTTCATAGTGAGCTCCTGGGCAACCCATCCTGCTCTGAAAGCAGCATCCCATAGCCTGCAGCTCACTATGAGTCACTCAATGGCCAGTCGGCTCTAATATGGGTGCAGACCATTTAAAGACGGGGAAGGGGCTTCTTGGACTAACAGAAACATCTAAATCTTTTCAGTGTTCAGGCAAAGCCAGTTAATTACTATCATATATGAATAAGCATTGGCAACCCTCGTTGTCGTCATTACTCCCAAATAACTCATAACCTTTGATGTAAATTTTGGTATCGCTGGAGTACATGAGTAAGGAAGTATTGAATGTATCTAGTCAAGAGGACAGACAACACTCCTACAACTGTGATTTCAGTGATTATCAAGAGGAGGTTTTCAATTTAAACCACTGGGTGCATTTAGCAACTAAATTAAAAATGGGTATGTATTGTGTCACGGCTGGACACAGGCCTAGAGAGAAATAGAGGAGAATACTAAAATATTGAAATGTAGGTATGTATGGATTTTCTATACCTAGCTCCACATATATACCTTGATGATATGTATATTTTTTAGGTACATAGATATGGAGAAAGAATAGTAAATCTATACTTCTCCTTGTGAACTTACCTTTTGATATTTTGTCCCTCGACATTTTGACCACGATATTAGTGTGCCACGATATTCAAGAGTACAATTGTTGGGGGCAGATCTTTATCTTGTACTCATTCAGGAGGCTGTTGCTTTCCAGGCGTTCAGAGTGTTTATTATAATCTAGCGCCTCAGAATCAGAGATAAATGTGTTTAGTATGGGCATGATGAGAATCTATTTAATTATGGACCATTCATAGTTGTCTGGACAACTTGCAATGGGGCCCGCAATATTATTTATTAAAAACAATATTAAAACTTTCAGTGGAGTGCCAGAAACTGAAAGTATCTTTTCAGACACAGATGGCGTCATGAATCCTCCCCAAACCTTCTTTGTCACTAGAGTTTAAGCGAGTATACCCAAGACACCCTCATTTGTGCCAATAGTCCCGATTCAGGCTAGACTCCTTATTTTTTTAGCCAAAAATGGCTTTATTTTAGGAGTCTCCCGCCTAAAAGCCTCTCCTTATAAGCCAACGCGGAAAATTCCTTCTCCCGAATTTTTTCCAAAATCTCCAGTTCCTCGATTAAAAATGTTGCCATGTATGCACCCTAGACTGTCTCATCTAACATTTGAATCTGAAGCATTGATTAATTTACACTGAAGACTTAAACGATGTATCATTCACCAGGCACTTTATTCTAGTCCCACAAGCAAAATTGTCAGTCTGTAGAGATTAACCGCGTGTTATAGCTGTACCATAGGCATCTTGGCATTGCCTGCGCGGTAAGACCAGGGTGATTCAACTACTATGGGCTGTCAAAATAGGAGCTTGGACTAGACCCTGAATAGCTTTGTTTTAGCCCTGATGGAGGTTTTAAGTGAGCGCTACCCAAGGACCTCCTCAGGAACCTTCACTGGATTCCTGACAGGGGTGAGTAGCCCTGCACCTCCTGCTGGGGTCCTTCTTTAGCTGTGCCTGCATCAAGCAAGCTTCATTAAATATTCTAATGTGGCATCACAAGAACCTCTCTGGAAATGTGTCTATGTTTAACACCTGGAATTAAAATATTTGTGGGATTACAGAAAACCTCATCTCCACCAGGTGCAATGGCTCCCATGTTTAAAAAATATTTAGGCCCATATTTATACTTTTTGACGCTAAACTGCGTTAACGCAGTTTAGCGTAAAAAAATTTAGCGCCGTCTAACGCCATTCTGAAGCGCCATGCGGGCGCCGTATTTATGGAATGGCGTTAGCCGGCACTAGCAGACCGGCGCTGCCTGGTGTGCATGGAAAAAAACCACGTAGACCAGGCAGCGCCGGCGTAGGGGGAAAATGGCGTTAGGGCGTCTTAAAATGGGGCAAGTCAGGTTGAGGCAAAAAAATCACCTCAACCCGATTTGCGCCATTTTTTTCGACGCCCAGACGCCATTTAAATGACTCCTGTCTTAGTAAAGACAGGAGTCATGCCCCCTTGCCCAATGGCCATGCCCAGGGGACTTATGTCCCTTGGGCATGGTCATTGGGCATAGTGGCATGTAGGGGGGCACAAATAAGGCCCCCCTATGCCACCAAAAAAAATTAAAAAAAATAAAAAATTATACTTACCTGAACTTACCTGAATGTCCCTGGGGTGGGTCCCTCCATCCTTGGGGGTCCTCCTGGGGTGGGCAAGGGTGGCAGGGGGGGTCCCTGGGGGCAGGGGAGGGCACCTGTGGGCTCATTTTGAGCCCACAGGCCCCTTAACGCCTACCCTGACCCAGGCGTTAAAAAGTGGCGCAAATGCGGGGTTTTTTGACCCGCCCACTCCCGGGCGTGATTTTTGCCCGGGAGTATAAATACGACGCATTTGCGTCGCCGTCATTTTTTTAGACGGGAACGCCTTCCTTGCATCTCATTAACGCAAGGAAGTCGTTCACGCAAAAAAATGACGCTATTTGCCCATACTTTGGCGCTAGACGCGTCTAACGCCAAAGTATAAATATGGCGTTAGTTTTGCGCCGAATTTGCGTCGAAAAAAACGACGCTAATTCGGCGCAAACAGAGTATAAATATGCCCCTTACTATGTTAATTATTCTTTGATTGCTGTGCGCCGCTAAAGACGTAGGGAAAGTGTAGTGGCAGAACAGTGGTATCACCACAGAACTATAGTTCACAAAACTGACATGTAGGGCGATTGAAGGAAATAAATAACTGAATATTTTAGCAAATCGAACTCCACGTATATCTAAGAACTGCTCAGTAGTGTATTTCACTGCTTGCACAAGCACTACAGCCCTCAATAGAAACCCATATCTGGTAAGAGCCACCGGATCCACTTACTTAGTCCTCCTTATTGCCAAAATTAACAATGCAGACTTTAATTTGTTTCTGATTCGGATCCTATACTCCTACTATCACTACACATTCTCCCCTTTGAGTGTAGAACTTTTTTTAATGTAATTATGAGCCCCCACTCCAACAAGTCTTATCTCACATCCCCCCGAGAGAGGATAGGCACACGCTTTTACAGCTTGCACATTTTTTCAAGTCAGACTGGGTTACCAACCATTTTTCAAACTATCTTCCCTAAGCTACAATATCAAACACACGATCAGTAATTGAAACAAAATTCTCTTGACAATTAGTCATGCAAATTGAATTTGTAGTGTCCAAGACTAAACGTTTTTTAACTGGCAATTGGATGGGTTGATTGTATGGTCACTTACAGACACTTTGAATATGCAAGTTCAGGTTGAGAAGGAATATGGTCATTTACATAGTAGTCACTGCAAAATCCAATAACTCTTATGGGCTTTATAGCACAGGGCAGTGCAGCAAGTCACTTTGCTGTGCTGCCCTGCGTCACAGGGAAAGGGCAGGAATGTGCCCTATTTATCCAATAGTGCTCATTCCTGTCCTTTCCCCCTGCACTGGCGCCCTTTTGGCAGCATAGCGCCAATGCAGGCACCCTTGCACCATGGTGCAAGTGTTCCTGTGTTGAATGTAGAATGTAGAGAGGCTTTTTCCTCTGTATGTGTGCTGCAGAATGCACCATATACAGAAAGAGGAAAGAACAAGGAGAAATAAACATATTTCTCCTTGATACGCCTCTCTTAGAAAGGCATATCTTTTTGGCACATTCCCAGCTTTACAAGTTCTTGAAAATCTGGGAATTAGTCAAAATCCTTGGAGTGTTGTGTGGGAACACCCACGCAACTCCCGTGGAAATGCCTTCCTGGTGCAGAATAAGTAATGCAGCAATTTGCACTGTGTTACATTACTCAAGATTTATGAAGCCATGCAGGGCCATGTAAGGTGGTCTTGCATGGCTTCAGAAATCTCACGTAAGTTTTGTGTCGCTCTTGCACCATATTGCGTGGTGCAAGAGTGTCGCTAACCAAGCCATAAATATGGTCCTTAGTGTTATCTATAGTGCCTCTTTTTAAGGCTGGTCTTCCTCAAAACATCTTGACTGACAACCCTTCTGCCTTGATTGTGACATGTCCTTGGTTTGGATGTCAGAAATTCACCTTTATTTCCAGGATGTTATGGGATGCAATGAGGCAGAGCTATGTCTATAAACGAGGGTCAGGGAGACAAAATGGAGAGTTCGAAGAAATAAAAAAGCCACAGTCTTCAAAAGGGCTTTTGGGGAGGCAGCATGGCTCACATTCTCGCAAATGAATGCCTTGGCGGTACAGGCAACTTTAGCTTCATTTTGTAATTATATAAAATAAAAAATATACAACAAACCAAACAGTAATTGATATACACATATAAACATTAACAATATACACATTTGGGCACTCGAAATTGAGCTTGGCTGAGCAGATCACTTTTTGAAGAAAAAGACTGTTTGACTTTGGCTCTTATCACACAAAAAAGTTGAGTCTATCATTTGGCTTCAGCTTCCATTGGTTATCCATCTTACTCAAAAAATAATAGTGCTAATTTCAAGTAAGCATAATTGCAGTAAAACTTAGGGCCAGTTTAGAGTTTGGTGGGTGGGGTACTTTGTCACCAACACATACTTTATCTGCCAAACCCTCACCCTGCCCGCTCAACTCTAAGTCTGGGAGACCGTCAGTTTTCCAATGGTGGTGACCTCATTGGCAATGCTGTTAAGACAAAGTAGGGGCCACTGGAGTAAAGCCATAGGACCTATCACTCTATTTAGGGCTGATGGCATTATGACTCTTTTTTTCTGTCCATTACTGCCAGGAAAATAAACAAAAAAAAGTTCCCTGGGTGTGTGGGTCATTATTTATTTGTTCTTTCAAAACAAAATCCCATTTTGAAAACAAAAAGTTTGGTTGACGGCCAACAAAACCGCCAGTGGTTACCCACCAAACATTTTGTACTTTCAGAGGAGCAGATATCACTGCTGGAACAGTGGTAAAATCTAAATTTGGCAGGTGGGATTCTGTCAGGGTTGCAGACGTAATGTCCTCTGCCATTCTGACAGAGGAACCACTGCCCTAAAAACTCTAAGGGCCTCATTTACAAGAATCTGACGCATTGGCTCTGATGCGTCAGATTTCCAGTGCTGCCCTCTGACCCCCTAACAATGCCATACATGTTCTGTATTAACAACACAGAGCTCCATGGCACAGGTTTTCACAGATGCTTCAGAAATTCTGAGGCATCTGTGGCGCTAAAGTCACGCACTGCTGGCTAGCGTAAAAAAGAAATGACGCTGCTCCTGCAATGCGAGGAGGTCCCCATAGACAAAAGCCCGGCATCACTTTTAGCAGGCATTAAAATTCTGACACAGAGAAGGCGCAGAATGACGGAATTAAATATTGTAAATTTCACTGCTTCAGTTCTGCGTGGCTTTCCTTGCATATCATTGCTGCCAGCTGGCGTTCAGGAGAGGCCTCTAGCATCACTTTGTAGATTTGGAGTCATTTTAGCGCTGTTGCAGAGTTTAAAAAAAACTGATGCTGCGGTGGCACAAGGGCCTTGTATATGAGGCCCTAAAGCTTGCCCATAGTTTTGTGCCACTTTATTATTTTTACACCCTCAAAGTTCTAAAATCATTGCCACCATATAGCTGAGAGAGGGGTTTTTCTTTACCGTGATGATAAATACAAGGGCATTGCTCAATCACTGTAAAATGCAACATTACACTAGAGCGCACCCTATATAAAAGTTCTGTAGAAAAGATCAGAGAAGTTGAAATGGAATGAAAGTAACTATAATGTTGCGTAATGCAAATGGTAATGCCACTAATATATAAGCAACATTAAGAAATAACGTAGCACGTGTATTTGTAAAGCAAACGTTCACAATTGGGGCATCTTGGTGCATGTTAACAGATGCTTATTTTTACCGAACCTAATTATACTCATTTTATCAACATCAGAATGATGAAACGGTGTATGGATCCACAGGTATTTTAACCTGTAACTGCAATGAATGGATCAGTCCATTAAGACACCAGACTCGACCCACACACGTGGTCACCGGGGCAGCGCATTTAAAAATACGTGGTGGCCTGTGCTTTTTTCAAGTTAAAACATTTTGAAATTGTTGTTCTCTTCTGGGAAAAATCACCCAGTGACATTCCTATCATCAGCCTTTCGAATGAGGCCTTTGGTGCAAAGGTGACTTTTGGATTGGTACATCTTGACCCTGCCCATGAGAGCCCAGCTCCTTCCAGACGCTCGAATGCCTTCCTGGGAAATCAGTTGAATAGCTGTGACTGGCAGTGTGATGGCCACCTACTGAGGTCCTCGCCGCTAGGTTCCTGCTGAGATTCCCAATTTCATTGATGGAGCCAATTTAGCAAACATGGCAGACGGCATTCATGGCCCGCATTCCCGGGTCTGAAGAGAGGAGCCATTGGAGCCATTGGTATGCAGCATAAAAAGAATAACTTTTCTCAAGAGAGGTTTTCGTCGTCAATAAGAGAAAAGAGAACGAGATGGGTTTGTTAAATAACAAAGCTGCCTAAATCGGGGTAATTTATCATCAGGTGTGCTGGTACACCAAGAAGGGTGAAAACTCTTTCACAGACCCCAGGTTTGTTGAACCTCAAAGTCCGACAAAGCCACGCTTTTCTATATTCTGTGTGCTTCGGATCCTGCAGGTTAATTTAGACTGATTCTGCCAAATCTATATATTACCAGGAATGGAAAATGAACCGCCCTTAAGTGTACAACATCAGTTCTATCATGCAGGTGATATGCACCATGGCATCACCGTCTGCGCCTTAAGTGACGTCACAGAAATGATTTTGCGCATGTTGCAGACAAGGGGCTAGGTTTAATGTACATTTGGGAAACAAAGTTGTAGACTCGGGGCCATGTTTACTGAACGTTTGGGAACCAAATGCTAAGCAAGACGCAGTTTCACTGCTTAAAGCCGTGCAAATTGAAGTGCAAATCAACATTTCAGTGCAAAACAAATCTGCGCAAAAACTTGATGCAAAAGTGCAACGCTAAAATGTCTTTGTATTGTGGAGCACCTAACTATCTAAGCAAATGGAGCATGAATGGTTTGAACCAACACAAACACGTATAGTTTTTCATGCAAAAGCACAAGCCTAGGAAAAAGCCAGGTCTTTAGCCTTCTCATAAATTTCAGATGGTCTGACTCTCCTTTGTGGATATCAGGGAACAAATTCCACTTTTGAGTTGAAATTACTGAGAAGGCTCTACCACCAACTGCCTTATGCTTCACTTGTGGGCTTACCAGGTTGACTGAGGAAGCTGATCTCAGCATGCGTGTTCAACTGTATCATTTAAGTCGAGAACTGGGAGGAGAAACACTTGGTTGGTATACCACCGTATGTACTAAGCAGAGGGATTTAAGCAGGACTATCTCCTTTACTGGCATCCAGTCAAGTTTTGATAGCAGTGCGGGACATTGCACTTTAGCAGCAAATCTTGCTGCAGAATTCTGAGTTAATTGTAGTTTTTTTTAGCGACAATAACTGGTAGGCGTAGGTACATAAAATTACCATAATCTAGGCGGGATGACACATAACATGTGACATTTTGACATGCTTGGCCCATTTATTCCAATACTGGTTGCTAAATTGTCAAAAAAGTCTTTGTGTTTGGTGAGATGACGAGATGGTGTGTCCATTGCAGAAGTCAATGCAGAGTTTGATTTGATTAAATGAAGGTTGAATTATTTACTTGCACCACCTGGCTATTACTATGTAGCTGATACCGAGAACTATTCTGCCTTTCTTAGTCCGGTCTGCCCATCTGGTCTCAATCACATTACTACCACCTTAACATCCACTGGTACTGGGAAGTCCAATATTTCTCTAATTGCAGCCAGTGCTTCAGTTCAACAACTCAATAATTTGGGGAAACCTCACAATACACGTAGTAGGGTCCATATACATCCACATTGCTTCCAATATTAATCAATGCCATCATAATATATTTTGTTGAGTCTATCGGAAATCATATCGCAATTCATCATTATTTTAAGAGGGGACTGCCTCTGTAGGACATATTTATTATTTGAGAACATTTTTTTTCCCAGATATCCCCCCTTGTTTCTGCTATACTTGCTTCAATCATTTTTGCACTTCTGGATGTATCCCAATTGTACACTGTCTGGGATAAGATGGCAGAGATGGGAAGGTAGTGAGATGGTGTGATTGAGCCATATCATTCCATATTTCCGGTGTGGAGTTTCGAATATAACTATAATATAGCCACCTTGGCTGAGCCTCCTTAAAAAGCCAATGCCCTATCGATACAGACCCAGGGTTAGCTAGATTCCCACAGGGACTACTCTCCTATTAGACGAAGATGAAAAGCTATGTAGTATGTTCTTATTTCTTGGAGGCCCAATGCCCCCTTTGTTTCTGAAGGGTTCAAGGATTCTGACCAATACCCACTGGAATTTACTATGTCAGAAAAAGTTGAGCAAGTCTTGTTGTATACAACCACATTCTCTCTCTCTGTTTTAATAGTGATTGCCTGAAAGCCATAGAACAACCTCAGAATCACGACTATCTTGAATCATTTATCGCTCCCATCCCGAATCTATACAGGACCTCATTAAGTTTGTCTGTTATCTCAGCTGGGTTTTGGATTAGTTAAAATTCTGATTTCTCAGAATGACCTTGTATGCTGATACTACTCTCAATCATTCCATCAGTGCTAAGGGACAGGGTTGTTTTCAAAGTCAGCTGTTCCTGACTATGCAGCAGGACATCAGCCACAAATGGAGATATTTTATGTGTCTCACCTCTCCAAATTTCATAGCTTTCATTCTTGCCTCTTACTTAATTGCCACAACTAGTGGCTCAATGGCCATTGCAAACGGAAAGGATGACATTAGATACTTCTGTCTGGTGCCTCTCTGTATCACAGTTGTTCCTAAGAATATTCCGTTCAATATGACCCTGGCTCTCAGTGCTACAAATGGTACCATGGCCCTCCTAATCCAGTCTTCTCTCAGCTCTAGCCTTGCCACTACGCTTCTCAAGTATTGCCAGCCATAGCTGACAAACTCTTTGTCAGCATTCAGCACAAACAGTTACAACCCTCTTTTGGTGGATCTCTCCATGAGGAAAGCTGCCTCCTAATATTATCAAATGTTTGTCTATGTTGTATAAATTCAGATTGGCCCTCATGCATACGGGTTAGAAGGATTACAGCTAATCAGGAGGCCCAGATTTTCACATATTGTTTATTACCAATGTTCAGTAAGGCTATAGGGCTAATAAGTGCTGCACAGTTTGTCATCATTTCCTGATTTTTGGAGCACTACCACATCTGCATAGAACATGGAATGTGCAGCCCTTCCCCTATCTGCAATGGCTTGACAGAGTTGCGTAAGCGTTGGAGCCAAGTGGTTCATAAACGTTTTATAAGATTCCTCAGAATATCCATCTTGGCCTGGTACCCGGCGGCTGCGCAGCTCTGTAATGACGGTTTGCAAATCTTCTACCATTATTGGGACTCACAATGTTTCTTTCTGACTCTCTATAATGTTAGGAAACTGTAAAAATGCCTCCTGGCATGCACCTGCCCCCCTCTATGGTACAGTTGGTTACAGAATTCTCTTAAAACTGTCTTGTTCTCCATGCCATTAAACAGACATCTTTTATTTTTGTCCCACAGACCCAACATGCATGTTCATAGGTGTTGCATTAAAGCGCCAAGTGGACCTTCTGTGATCTATTGATTAAAAGCATATTTAGTTTCCCTCTTATTGCTGTTACTTCTTTTAGGGATGCTCTGGTTCCTTTAGTTCTTTGCAGTTCTTCTACCAGTTTAAGTTCTGCTTTTTATTGTTCTTGTATCAGGATCCTATTCCCCTTTTTCGGCAGCTCCCTTTTATCATGGCTTTCAAGGCTTTCTACAATACTTCTCTTGATGTATCAGATATCGGTAGGGGCTTTATACCACACCGATTTCCACTGCTCGTACTAGTTCAACCAATGGGTAAATCTATTATGGAATATGTGCCACGCTTATGTGATAAGAGTGTTAAATCCTTTTCTTAAGGTGTAACAGACACCAAATGTCTACTAGCGCCAGGTCATCCAAGATATCTATTTTCTGCTACGTAAAACCATATCGTTGTCTTGGTTTACCCCTTGGCTGAAGTCTCCCCGTGAACCTCTTCACCTTCCTCAGGACCGAATGCCTACATCTACCTTGTCCTTCATTTGGGGCCTACAATGAGACAATGGTCAGAACTTCCATTTCTATCTGATGTTCAACTAGTACAAACATTCCCATTTTATCAACTGTCTCTAGCACTGCTGCCCTGAGTGTTCCTCAGAAGCACTGCCACTCCACATCTTGGGGGCTGTTGCATGTACCTGAGTGAAATAATCGCATGCCTTAAACATTCTCCTTTCTCCCATTGTAGATAAGTTTCCTGTAGAAGCAGTAGCTCAGCTGAATCCCCCCAGCTTGTAATATATTTGCATTTTTTTGCGAAGAATCTAGCTCCTCACATTAAAAGTGAGGACCTTGAGTATTGCTGTCTGTGTCTGTCTCGCTCAATTCTTTAGCCATCTGTACTGCTTTTCCTTTAGCTTCCCCCACCAGATTCTACCACTTCTATAACCTCCTCCTTCACTTGACTCACAACTATAAACATGGTAAAGTATGAGGTGCTGCTGAGCAGTCAAGAATAAAGTAAACTATAACAAAACAAATATAATTATCCCCCTCTCAGAGCCTGCTTCCCATGGTATATTCCACTGGCTTTGAACACCCTCAGATGTTTACCCTAATTACCCTCCCTTCTAAGACATTAATGAGCTTGATCGAACCTCCTTCTGGATGCAGTTCTGCCTGAGGTCCTTCGGAGGACAACTGGAATTATATGGTTTTGTGGCTGCTGTGTTTTCCACAAATTTATGGATTTGCCTCATCTGCCACATAATCCATTATCTGCTGCATAATCTTCAGATTTTTACAAAAACAAATTGTAGGTCAAAAGGATCAATAGTTATTAAAATTGTGGCCACCCATTTTTCTGCGCAGTGGAAGGCCCTATGCATAGGTTGACAGAGAATCTTTTGGTTGCTTATTACTGTATTTGGATAGAAAACTGGTACTCATGAGGTGAAACATTTGCCCAGACAATGTTAGCATGTGAAAAATGCCCAAATGAGGAAGTAATGCGTCACAAAATGTGCCGAATTGTCACCTAATTTGCCCTTTTTGCCGCATAATTTAATCAACCCGGCAACGTAATTTTGTCCACTACTTCTGCATAATTCCAGTGGCCCTAGCCCCACATGACTCACATATACATAGTTCACTTTCCTTGTGATTTAGTTCCACCAGTTGCCACAGATTTCCCCGTCCATGCTTTCATCTGCAAACATTTCCTTTTTCTCTGGCTCTGCTTCTGTTTTGGGACTTTTTCATTGCTTCTACCATTTTGCAAGTTACAGTCTGTGATTTGCTGCTTGGTATCTAAGTACTGTTGTGAGGATCTTTTGGGTGATTATAATCATTGTCCCCTCTTGCACTGTTGTTCCGTATTAGTTTTCTCACTTCTTTTTAAATTGTACCCCACATGAGACTGGCAACAGAATCCTAGCCCACTTAGCCAGTTCCTTTATTAACGATTGGGCCTGTTTCCTTTTAGGCAGTGTCAGTTGACCTATATCCTACAACAGTAAGACCATAGCACCTTGAAAGTCCAGAGGGCCCTTCCTCATCACCTTCCTAGTTAATAGTAATTTTTGCTGATATGATTTGGCAATTGAATCTCTTGGGTACACGCTTCCATTCTGCTTCGTCTGACCCGTATTATGCACTCTTTCAATATTTACCTCATCTCCATCTTTCGGACCCTGAACCTGACCGATCAGTAATTTTGTCTACTCCCTGAAGTTGGCTCTTTCTGCTTCTTGCACATTTCTAGAACGTACATTGTCTCTTTGAGCCCAGTTTTATAAATCCTCTCTTTGAGCCCAGTTTTATAAATCTTCACGTTTGATATGCAGGGCTCAGAAGCTATGGCACTGATAATGTTTCATTTACTATCTGCAACCTTCTGTACTATGGGACCCATATCATGTCAGAGGTTCCATGTGTACCTGCTGATACTCTTGAGAACTTCACCCACCTCCTTTGGTAAATATTGCGTAATGCAGCAGAGGGCATATATCCTCCTTAGTGGGTTGGGCATCTTACTTTGCAGTTGCTATAGTACCTGTTGTCTGGCTCAGCGAGTATATCATCGTGCTCATCTAAAAATACACTTTTGTCTTGTGAAGTTCCACAGGGCTCAATTTTGAGCCAATACTTTATAATTTGTATATCTCTCGTCCAGTAAGATTGATACAGAGTTTTGACCTTTCCGTTTTGTCATATGTGGATGACACTCAAATTGTAGTCACAATAATCAATAAGGCAGAAGCAGCAAATAACTTAAACATTTTCTGCCTGGCTAGTTCGTTCTTTAGTTCTGGTCCCAAGACCTGTGGCACTAGTTTGTCCTTGGGTACCTTTACCACAGCTCCTTGGCCTAATCTGATTTTGGGCTTAAACCTTTGAGAAACCCAAGTTCATGTTTACATACTTCTGTATTTCATTCTTTCCACTAATTAAATGTCTTTATAGCTGTTTCACCCAACATACTCAGCACCTGGTCAGTAGGATTGGAGTTTAGCATTATTCCAAACTAAAGCAGTTCTGGCCACTACAATAAACATCCACCATCTTTAGCTATATAAAGTTTGGAGCGAGTATTGTGACCTTTGATTTCAATCATGGCCCTATAACACCCCAACACTTTGAATTTCCTCCTTCTGTATACAATTAGTCTGATGTCAGATGAGAACAGTCTGTCATCTTGGTACACATGCACCAGGTCCTCTTTAGTCACAGTGTACCTTGCTCAGCCATCACCCTCACAACTTTTTTGTTGATCGTAATGTTGCAAAAATGAGCATAATGGTCTTCCACCCCACACACTTGAAGGATAAACATCACCTCCCCCACTATTCAGCTTATCTGAGTCATCACCAGTCGCTGCAACAGAATTCACATTCCTAGCATAAGTTTGCCACCTTGCACCACCTTTACACATGTGAGCATAATCCTTGATTTTTCGGTACCTTCTGTAAATTTGATTGACAGCAGGGCAGATCTTGTTGCCTGCCATATGTCCTTTAATGCCACATTGGAAACAAACATCTTCTCTCACCACGGGATCCCTGTTCTTCTACCCTTTGTTTCTGAACTCCAACTATGCACTTCCTGTCTCCCTTGCTCACCTTCCTTTTTACCTCTCGGACATTTCCAACCTCCTTTGATTTCGTTTCCAGTTGTTTAATGACCCGAGACGTACTGAAATCGCTTGGAGATTTCTAGAGCTCTGTCTAAGGTAAAGTATTTAGCCAATACTTTTTCTTGAGTCCTTTTGCTGGCAAATGTCTGCAAAAACCGATCTTGATGTATCTCATCATGGGAAGACCTGTAATTACAGGTTGCTGCCAAACCTCTCAATTCAGCCGCAAAGACATTAGCTGACCCCTAGGGAATTGTCCTTGCCCCAAAACTGTGCCTTTCTACCACTTTCTTTCTTTTTTGGTACTTGGCATTCAGTTTCCTCAGGCAGTCTACCTCTTCTTCATCTACTAAAGGAGGTGTAAGGTGTTTCAATGTGTCCCTTCTCTATACACCCAGACAATGTTTAACAATGGCCAACTTCCATTTGTCTGAGAAAATGTGGCCCTATAGTTTCTAAGCAAGCTTCAAACTTCCTACATTTATTTATACTATTCTAAAACATGCTGACCTGGAGACTGATAGTGGAGCTGCCACCCTATCTGTAATTATAGCATTGGTGCTCACACCCCATCGCTAAAACTGAACTGCAGTGCACCAAACTGACTATTCAACTAAAGTGATATACATGCACTACATAAGTATGTTGTTCTTAGCCCCCTCTTCAAATGTTTGCACTAATAGCTTAATTTTGGAATATGGTCATCAAGGTCTAATCAATTACTTACAAATTCCTGTAAATCTCTAAGTAGAAGGCAAAAGAGTGTGGTGGAAATACAAAATGTGGGTGCAAAAGTGACGCAGGAATTATGTTGCTTCTTATTCCCCCTTCCCCTTCTCCATGTAGTCCATTGGCCATCACAAATCCTGTTTTGGGGTTAAAACAGGAATTTGCAACCAAAACTGGATTATTCTGGGTGTGCAATTTGCAGAAGTTTAGTCCCATGATTTACGACTATCAGATAGCAGGCACGTGCTGTTTGTGCCTGCTGGCCTGGGTGAATATGATGCACTATCAGCATGTTATTTCCCATTCCCATGTAATTGGGTGCAAATTGTATACCCACTGGTTTAAAAACTGCAAATTTGTTGGAGTGAAGTCTGCACCCAGTTTCAGTGGCTCAATTGTGATCTGGTCTTTAGACTTTTGTGTAAATACATTAGGGTTCAAATCACAATGTTGGTACTAAACTCATTTCAGATGCAAAAAAAACAAGTCAGTATTTGTCAAAGCGCTTATTGCATATGTGGGATTTGCCCATGTACAAATTACTTACCCCTCTGTATTTTCCCATAAGTTTTTAGCTGGAAAAAAATGAATTAAATTATCACATCACGCTAAATCTGAGGTAAACACTGGCAAAGCGAATAAGTCTAACCTATGAGACCTTTTAGTAGGACAATGATTTTTAGCCATGTTGTACACCAACATGGCTAAATGGCATGGCGGAAAATATAATGAGATGACTCAGGCGCTTAGCCATTTGATAGGCCAACACAGATGTGCGTGCCTACAAAATGAGGCAAGATTTTTTAGTTTTTTTAGGTCTCAATCCGAGATGGATTAGTAAATATAAAGTTGAGTAAAATTAGCGATAAAGGTCTAATGCATTTGGCTGTTAGAAATGGGGCTACTGGCTGGCTAAGGCATGCACCAAAGCAAGGCAGGACCTACCACTCTAGTCAGGGCAAGCCAAGTACATGACCTAAATTAACCTGTGCTCACCCTCGGGTAGCTTTGCACCATGAAAGCTTAATTTAGAAGGCAATGTGCAAAGTATCTGTGCAACACACACACAGGAATCACTCTGGGCACATCACAGAAAGACTCCACCTAGATGTAGAAAAATAGGTAATATTTATAGGTTTGAAATAAGGCCAAAACAACAGGAATCTGATCAACAGAATGCGAGATATTTAATTAATTCATATATCAAAGCAACACGATTTAATTAGATATAATTTTAGCTGAGAGCTTGTTTTAGAACCTTTATGGTACTGCTGTTCAAATGCAGCATTCATCTTCTGATGTCAGCGAGGACATATGGGGGCTGTTAAGTGACCGGCCCGAGTATGGGAGTCAAGCTTCCCCAGATTAAGTACCTCCTTCACTGGTCCGAGTGCAGTGGGAGCGCTGAGGCTCCTGGGTCTCCCCACGATGTTGGTTGTGTTGCTGTTTGTATGGCATGGTCAGCGCTCCTCCCACGGGTCAGGCGATCCTCGCAGTGTGGCTGCAGCGCTGAAGGGCCGATGCGCTCCTAGGCAAGGGATTATAGTTTTTTTTCTCAGGTCCTGCCCTGTCAAGATGGGAGTCTGCACTGTGAGGCTCTCGGTGGTGCAGAAGGGGTTGGCAGGTGGAGTCTTCATTTCAGGCCCACAAAGTTAGTGTTGTGGTTCTGTGTCACTCCAGTGCACAGCACCATGGGATCAGTTTGGTGATCTCCCCGGTTGTATGATGGAACAACGCATGCGCCAACCACGCATGCCTGAACAACGCAGTTGGAACAATGACCAAGTTGTTACCACGAATGCCTTTACCACGCATGCCTTTGCAATGATTTTTCATTGTGAAGGCATGCCTAGTAAAGGCATGTGTGGAATGGCATGCGTGGTTGTAGCATGCCACCCCCCGCCCTAAAAACACAACTTCCCTGACCCCCCCCCCCGCCCTAAAAACACTACCCGGCCCCCCACCCCCTCCCCTAAAACAAAAGTACCCCCCCACCCACCCTGAGCCCTAAAACCTTCAGCTCTAATAACAACCACCCCACCCACCCGCCCCAAAATCAAAACTACTCTGACCACCCCTAAAGAAAAAACTACCCGACCCCCTGAAAACAAAACTACCTCGAACCCCCACCCCGCCACTGAAAACAAAACTAAACCTCCCCCAACCCTAAAAACAAAACTACCCCGACCCCCACCCCAGAAACAAAACTATTCCAGACACCCCAACTCCTAAAAAGAAAACTGCCTCGATACCCCCATGCACCATGAGCCCTAAAACCTTCCCCGACCCCCACCCACCCTAAAAACAACAGACCCCAAAAAATAAAACTACCCCCACCCCATCCCCTAACAAAACTACACCGCCCCTAAAAACGAAATTACCCCAACCCCCACCCCTAAAAACAAAACTACCCTGACCCTCCACCCCGGCTTAAAAACCAAACTACCCCGATACCCCCACCCCTGCCCTAAAAAAAAAAAACTACCCCGACCCCCACCCACCCTGAGCCCTAAAACCTACCCCAACCCCACCTCCAAAAATAAAACTACCCCTGCCCCACCCTAAAAACCAAACTACCCAACCCCCCACTCCTGCCCCTAAAAATAAATAACCCAACATCCCCTCATCCCTAAAAAGTACCCCCAACCCTGCTCCACTTACCTGAACGCGTCCTCCCCGATGCACTCTCCCTTTTTCTCTGCCTTAAACACTCATGTGCGTTGTTCAGCACATGCGTGGTTAAGGCAGAGAAAAAGGGAGTCGTTGTTAACGCAAGCCTGGTTCCGCTTGCGTTAACAACATATTCGTTGTTCTGAAGTACTTGTTCCGGATGTTTCCCATCTCCCCGACTCACGAGCATACTCGGTGCGATGAGCTGCTCAAACAGGTGGTAGCGGTCCCCGTGCTGCCTTAGTCCCCATTGGTGACACGGCACTCCCAGCCCTGATCATTGACAGAGAGCTGCGCTTAGCCTTGCGACGGTGGGGGGGAAGGCCCAGTTAATACCTTTGCAGGTCTTTGATGTCCCAGAGACTCTTAACAAAATCAGGGGCCAGGCAGCAAGCCCTTGGAGGCACTCTAGACAGGGTTAGGGGTCCTTAAGATGCAGGGTAGAGATCAGTGGGCAGCAGGCCAGCACAGCAGGGCAGAGGAGCAGTTTCCTGGGAACAGTCAGGTCTGGCAGTGTGGCGATCCTGGGGCACAGCAGTCTTTACTCTAGCAAGGTTATCTTTGGTCCAGAAATGTCTGCTTCTGTGGGTCAAGTGAACCAATACTTATACTGACAAGTGCCTTTGATGTGCGGGGTGACTACCCAAAGAGTTCTTGTGATGTGCACAGGTCCCCCTTTCAGGTCAGCCTTGGCTCCAGGCAACAAGTGGGAGGTAATAAGCCTCTTTGTGTGGACTCTAGTCACTGCCCTTTGAAATGTAAGTGTGAGCCCTTCCCAACCTCCTCCCCAGGAAAACCCATCAGTATGCAAATTAATGCAGATGTAGCTGAGTATCCTGTGTTGTGGGTTTCTGAAGTGAATGCACAAGTGTAGCTGTCACCTAGCCCGAGCCAGACGCATATTGGAGATAGGATGTAGGCACACAAGGCAGAGAGGGCAGAGAAATGCCCATTTTCTAAAAGTGTCATTTCTAAATTATTAATAAGTATTAATAATAAATCCGACTTTTCCAGTAAAGAGGATTTATTATTACCATTTCAATTGTACTAAACACAATCTCAGATCAGGAATTACAGCTTAAAGATTTTATAAGGAATTCCCAATGCTGGCCCATTAGAGGGACAGGCCTCACAGTAATGAAAAATGACTTTAGGAGTTTTTCATTACTAGGACATGAACAACGTAAAGGTACATGTCCTACTTTTTGCCTATATGGCACCCTGGCTTATGGGATACCTAGGGCCTACCTTAGAGGTGACATGTGTAAGAAAAAGGGAGTTCTGGGCTTGGAAAGAGGTTTTGGATGCCAAGTCGGGTGGCAGTGAGACTGCACCCACTGGCTCTGCAGTGGCAGGCCTGGGACATGTTTACAGAGCTACTTAAGTGGGTGAACCAGTCAGTGCTGGCCCCCTAGTAGCATTTAGTATACAGGCCCTGGGCATGTGGTATACCACTCTACAAGGTACTTAACGGTAAATTAAATATGTCAATTGTGGATACACCATTGTTAACATTTTGGGGAAGAAGCACATGCCCTTTAGCACTGATTAGCAGTGGTAATGTCCTCAGAGTCTTAAGGCCAACAGAAATACACAGCAACAAAACAGGAGGTAAAGGCAAAATGTCTGGGGTAAAACCACCCTAAGGATGCCAGGTCTAACACATGCCCGCCCCCAGCTGAAAGTGGGGAGAGCTACCCAACCTCTAGGGAGTTCTCATCACTAAGGCGGAAGAACATGGTCTACCCCAGGTCTGGTTTCCACCCTGAAGTCCATACCCTGTAAGGAAATGGACCACGTCAACAGTTTGGGATTTTCACCCCTCTTTTGCATTATCCACCTGAGGGGCCTGTGGTCATTCTGAATCAGGAAGTGAGTGCCAAACAGGTATGGCCTCAATTTCTTCAGGGCCCAAACCACTGTAAAAGCTTTTCTTTCTATAGCACTCCACTGCTGTTCCTGGGGGAGTAATCTCCTAGAGATGAAGGCTACAGGTTTGTCCAGGTCTTCTTCATTGAGCTGCGACAATACTGCCCTTACCACATGCTCTGAGGAGTCAGTTTGTACAATGAATTCTTTGGAGAAGTCAGGGGCTTTGAGAACAAGAGCTGTGCACATGGCTTGCTTCAAGGAGTCAAACGCTTTTGGCATGCCTCTGTCCAAATCACATTCCTGGGCTGCTTCTTAGAAGTCAACTCAGTCAAAGAGGCAAAATGGTGCCATATCCCTTGACAAACCTCCTATAGTACCCCGTGAGGCCCAAGAAGGCTCTGACCTCAGTCTTAGTTTTGAAGGCCTTCCAGGCCGCTATAGTCTCAATTTTGGCCTTGAGGGGCTGCACCTTACCCCCACTTACCAGGTGTCCCAAGTACACCATTGACCCCTGTCCTTTCTGGCACTTACTGGCCTTGACAGTCAGGCCTGCCTGTTGCAGGGCCTGAAGCACTTCCCTGAGGTGGTAGAGGTGGTCCTCCCAGCTGCTATTGTAGACAGCTATGTCATGCAGGTAGGCAACAGAGAATGCCTCCAACCCAGCAAGTACCTGGTTTACCACCCTGTGGAAGGTGGCAGGAGACTTTTTTAGACCAAAGGGCATCACCCTGAATTGGTAGTGCCCCTCTGAGGTGGAGAAGGCTGACCTCTCCTTGGCTCCGTCAGTTAGGGTGATCTGCCAGTACTCGGAGGTGAGATCAAAGGTACTTTAGTACTTAGCAACCCCTAATCTGTCAATCAGCTCATCAGACCAGGGGATGGGATGAGCATCAATTTTGGTCACCAAGTAAAGACCTCTGTAATCCACACAGAATCTTAGCTCAGATGTGGTGCCCGGTGGGGCAGCTTTTGGTACCGGAACCAAAGGGATAGACCAGGGGCTATTGGAGGGTTCTATGACCCCCAAATCCAGCATCTTAGCAACCTCGCTCTTGATGCTGGTCCTCACCTTATCAGACAACCTGTAAGCCTTGTGCTTGACAAGGAGATTGTCTCCTGTGTCTACATCATGGGTGCACAGGTGGGTAATCCCAGGAGTGAAGGAGAAAAGAGAGGAAAACTTCTCCATTACTTGGCAGCAGACCCTCTGCTGTTCAGGAGTCAGGGTGGGGGAAAAGATCACTCCATCCACAGACCCATCCTTCTCATTGGACACTAAGAGGCCAGGTAGAGGTTCACTCTTCTCCTCAGTAGATCCATCAGTCACCAGCAACATGGTGACCTCAGACCTCTCAAAGTGGGATTTGAGGCAATTGATATGCAGCACCCTATGGGGTTGCCTAAGGGTCATAAGGTCCACCACATAGGTGACCTTACCATCTTCTCAACCACCTTGTAGGGCATGGTCCAGTGATCCTGGGAGGCCCTTGACTCAACAAGTTTCCATCACCCACACTTTCTGCCCAGGCTGTAATTTCACAGGGGTAGAGTTTTGGTCATACCACTACCACATTACAGCATGGCTGGCTTCTATGTCAAAAGCTTGCTTCCACAACGTAGCCATTTGGCTATGGAAGGCCAGCATGTAGTTCACTACATCCTGGGGGACTTTCTTGGGTGCTTGCTCCCAACCCCCCTTTACCAAGTCAAGAGGTCTCATGACAGGGTGCCCATACAGAAGCTCAAAGGTGCTCCCTTCTGTGGTACCTCCCTGTAAGCAAAGAACAAGCAGGGCAAGAGGATATCCCATTTTCTCCTAAGGCTCTCAGGCAGACTTCTGATCATGGCTTTGAGAGTCTTGTTGAATCTCTCAACAAGCCTGTGGTGGTAAGGGGTGGAGAACTCGTAGGCTACCCCCACTCCTTCCTAATGGACTGCATTAAAGCAGACATGAAGTTGGTGCCCCTGTCAAACATCACTTCCTTGGGGAAACCCACCCGATGAAAATCCCCATAAGGGTTCCTGCCACTATAGGTGTAGTGGTGGTCCTCAGAGGTATGGCCTCTGGGTGCCGCGTGGCATGGTCCACCAGAACCAGGATGAACCTTTGACCAGATGTGGTCTGTGGATCCATGGGCCCAACAATATTGATGCTGACCCTTTCAAAAGGGGTGCTAATGACTGGCAGTGAGTCCAGAGGAGCATTCGGCTTCTGTCCTGTCTTCCTACTGGCCTGGCAGGTCACACAGGTCCAACGGAGCATGTCTGAGGAGGTCCTAATCTTGGCCCAACAAAAGTGGGGGACAAGCCTTGCAACTGTCTTGTCTTGGCCCAAGTGTCCTGCCAGGGTTATCGCATGAGCCAGCTCCAGTAGGAAGGCCCTGCAGTACTGGGGGACCACCAGGGCCCTTGTTGTCCCTTACACAGGAGCCCGAGGCTCACTATATAGTAGGTCTTCCTCTCAGTAAATGTGATAGTTCCCAGATACATTGCCTGCTGTGTGGGCTTCGGCCTGTTACTTCATGCCCTCAAGGGTTGGACACTCCCTCTGTGTCCTACAGAACTCCTCCTTGGCAGATCCTCCTTTCGCCTGCAGGGGCAGATACATTTCCTAGGGAAGCAGTGCCCTTCTCAGAGGACTTTGGGCTGGATTCAGTGGGCACCTCATCCATCTCACTAGGGGTACACTGAGGAGCTGGCTTACCACGCCCTCTGCCCCTCCCCTTGATAGCAGCTGGCTGGGCCATTCTTGACTCCTCTCCGGGCAGCCATGGATCTTGTGGTAGCACAGATCCAGTCAGTTAACCCAACATCTCCATCTGAGCCTTGAGTTCTACCTCCTTCCAGTCAGAAGACTCTAGGTCATTACCTAACAAACAGTCCACAGGCATGGCAGGGTTCACAGCAACTCTCAGAAGGGCTGAAACTTCTCCCCACACAAATGGAACCAGAGGCACTGGATAATGGCCCTCCCTGTTGTCAGCCACCACAACTTGATGGAATGCATGCGGAATCACCTGCTCTGGGGACACCAGTTGACTCCTGTGTCCCTCAGAGCCTCAATGCTTTGCCCATTGATGGTGACCCATTGACTATATTTAGTAGTATTTGATGGCATATAAATCTTAGGAACCATCTCACGGTCCCACAGGGACACTAGGGTAACCCCACTAAACTCTCCCCATTAATTGGGACAATCTCCTCCCCCAGCACTGTGCTAGCCACTCCTGGGTTCTTACTTCTAGGGAAGGGACTGCACTTTTTGGACACTTGGGGTCCCCCTTTTAGTGCCCATACTCACCACACTCATAGCACTTGGATGTTCGGGGCTGCTGACTTTTGTCAGGGTAGTTTGGTTTCTGATGGCCAGATTGGGAATGTAAATCAGGCCCTTTCCCTTGTGAGTTGTTTTAGGGGCATTTAGAGAAGTCCTTTTTTTATCTCACCCCTCTTTCCTCTGGTGGAAACCCTGGCCACCATTTTGGGAGTCCCCCTCAAATACCTTTGTGGACACTCTTGTGCTGACCCAGGTGTCTGCCTCCTCAGCAAGTTTCCTGGGATCTGTCAGCTTGCTATACGCCAGGTGTTGGTGCAGCTCTGTAAAACAACTGTCAATCATGTGCTCCTTTAAAAACAAGTTGTGTAACCCATCAAAATCATTCACATTGCTGCCCTTCACTGAGCCCTTCAGTGCCTTAACAGCATAATCTACAAAATCCACCCAGGTTTGTGGGTTTGAGTTTGCTACTGGGTCTGAACTTTTCCCTGTATCTCTCAGGTGTCAGATCAAACTTCTTGATTAAGATGGCTTTCATGGCAGGGTAATTGGCCTGGTCCCCACATCCAAAGTAAGTTGGGGCATGTATGTATACAAATTACCTCCCCAGATTTCCCTGGACCCTGTGAGCTCTTAAAGCCACATCGTAGGCTGCTAACCACTTATCTATGTCATCTCCCACATTGGAACTGGGCTCCGCATATTTTGGAATGTGGACCCTGGACTCACTTAAAGGCGATGGTGATATGCTGCCACCATTTCCTGCACAGGGTGTAAGTACCATCAGGTACCCACTATAAGCCAGGCCAGCCTCCTAGATTGGTGGCAGCGGTGGGATAAGTGCTTGTAACTGCTTTACCACTTTGTCATTGGTGCTTTTCATAAGAAAAACATATACCAAATACTTAAAAATATACACAGTTAACCTAAACAGTTTACATTTTTTTCTTTAAGCATTCTAAAATGTTTCAGAAAAGTTTTCAAAAGTTTTCAAAAGTTTGAAAAAGATTTTCTCTGTTCTTTAAAAGTTTCTAAACTTTTTTCTCTCTGTCCTAAACCCTTTCTAACAATCATATCTGCAGTAGAACTTACTCCCACAGTTGTCCATGCAACCTATGGTAGTTTAAACTTTCAAAGTTTGAGTAAGAGGTTTAAGCATTGGTAAGAACCCTACCAAAGATCTTTTCCTTAGCCTTCTACTAGAAAGTGACCAGAACCAGTCTGGCCCATCCCAGGATCAGGAGGTAGAGGAGGGGGGTACCCAGCAAGACTCAGAGGAGTCCCCTGAGGATGCTGGGGAGTGTTCATCCAAAGACCTGCCAGCTAACAGGCCTCCTAGTGATACTGGTAGTGGGAGGGGGTCACACACTAGTAGGGCACCTTTCACTCCAAAAGGCCAGGTTACTAGAGTCCAGACAGTTAGAGACAGGTCTCACTCTACCAATTCCCACATTTCTTCTGTGTCTCAGAATTCCCAAGCCTCCCACCCTGAGAATAACACTATGGAAAGGGAACTCAGAAATCTGAGGTTGGAAGAGGCCAGGCTGAAGTTAAGACAGCAGCAGCTGGCCTTAGACAGGGAATCTCTAGATGTAGAGAGGGAAAGGCAGAGGTTGGAGTTAGTTCCCCATGGTGGCAGCAGCAGTGTTTTTGATAGCAATCCTGTAAGAGAACAAGATTACAAAAACATGCATAAGACAGTCCCCCCTTACAAGGAGGGGGATGACATTAACACGTGGTTTGCTGCACTTGAGAGGGCTTGTATGGTACAGCTGGTCCCTCAAAGGCAGTGGGCTGCTATCTTGTGGCTATCTTTCACTGGTAAGGGTAGGGATAGGCTCCTTACTGTCAGAGAAAGTGATGCTAATAATTACAAAGTGTTGAAGGATGCACTCTTAGATGGATTTGGCTTAACCACTGAACAATACAGGATAAAGTTCAGAAATACCAGAAAAGAGTCCTCTCAAGACTGGACAGACTTTGTAGACTGTTCAGTGAAGGCCTTGGAGGGTTGGTTACATGGCAGTAAGGTGACTGACTATGAAAGCCTGCATAATCTAATCCTGAGAGAGCATATTTTGAACACTTGTGTGTCTGATTTGTTGCATCAGTACTTGGTAGACTCAGATCTGACCTCTCCCCAAGAATTGGGAAAGAAGGCAGACAAATGGATCAGAACAAGAGTGAACAGAAATGTTCATACAGGGGGTGACAAGGATGGCAAGAAGAAGGATGGTAAGTCTTCTGACAAAGATAAAAAACATTCTGAGTCTTTATAGGGCCAACAAAAAACCCTCTGGGGGTGGTGGGTCCAAATCCTCTTTCCACAATCAAAAGAAGCTAGGGTGTTATTTATGTAAAAGTAAAGGCCATTGGGCAAGTGATTCCACTTGTCCAAAGAAAAACACCATGGTTTCCACTACCACAACCCCAACTGCAACCTCTAGTGCCCCTAGTAATAGCAGTGGTGGTAAGAACTCTACTACAAATAGCCAATCAAAGGGTGTAGCTGGGCTCACCATTGGTAGTGAACTTGGGGTTGGTCTTGTTAGGAAGACCACAGAGGCTGTTTTAGTCTCTGATTGTGAAATTGACTTTGCCACCTTGGTTGCTTGTCCCCTTAAAATGGGTAAGTACAAGCAACTTCCCCTAATAAATGGTGTTGAGGTTGAGGCCTATGGGGATACAGGAGCCAGTGTCACTATGCTGATTGAGAAACTGGTTCACCCTGATCAACACATACTTGGTCAGCAGTACCAAGTGACTGATGCTCATAACAACACTCTTAGCCACCCCATGGCTGTTGTGAATCTCAACTGGGGGGGTGTTACTGGTCCAAAGAAAGTTGTGGTAGCCACTGATTTACCTGTAGATTGCTTACTAGGCAATGATTTGGATTTAGGCTGAAGTGGAGTTGGAGGCTCATGCAGCAATGCTGGGCATTCCTGGGCATATCTTTGCTTTGACAAGAGCTCAGGCCAAAAAGCAAAGAGGACAGGGAAACTTGAATCCTGGAACAATGGACCAAGTGCTCCCAAAAGCTAGGGGTAGAAAGGATAAATCCTTGCCCGCTATCCCTCCCTCACCAGAAGATTCCCCTTTTGAGGGAGAGGAATCCTCTCCTTGTGCAGAACCTATACCACATGAGCTGGCAGCAGACACTGCTGAGCTTTTAGGTGCAGGGAGGCCTGCTAGGGAAGAGCTGAGTGTGGCACAGCAGACCTGTCCCACACTAGAGGGTTTGCGACAGCAAGCTGTCAAACAGCAGAATGGGGATATCACTGATAGCCATAAGGTGTATTGGGAAGACAACCTCCTGTATACTGAGTCAAGGGACCCTAAACCTGGAGCTGCCAGGAAATTGGCCATCCCTTTGCAGTATAGGGAGCTTCTTCTAACCTTGGCACATGACATTCCTTTGGCTGGGCATTTGGGCCAGAGTAAAACTTGGGACAGGCTTGTTGCATTGTTTCACTGGCCTCATATGTCAGAGGACACTAAAGAGTTTTGTCGCTCTTGTGTGACCTGCGAAGCCAGTGGCAAGACTGGTGGCACACCTAAGGCCCCCTTAATTCCACTTCCTGTGGTTGGGGTGCCCCTTGAAACGGTAGGGGTTGACATATTTGCCCCCCTTGACCCTCCAACAGCTTCAGGCAATAGGTTCATCCTTGTGGTAGTGGACCATGTCACTAGGTATCCTGAAGCTATCCCCTTAAGGACCACTACAGTTCCTACAGTGGCAAAGGCCCTCCTGGGAATCTTTTCCACAGTGGGCTTCCCTAAGGAAGTGGTATCAGACAGAGGTAGTAACTTCATGTCTGCATACCTCAAAGCTATGTGGAAGGAGTGTGGTGTAACTTATAAGTTCACTACTACTTATCATCCACAGACAAATGGTCTGGTTGATAGGTTCAATAAAACTCTCAAAGGTATGATTAAGGGACTCCCTGAAAAACTCAGAAGGAGATGGGATATCCTGTTCCCATGCCTCCTTTTTGCTTACAGGGAGGTACCCCAAAAGGAGTGGGCTTTAGCCCCTTTGAACTCCTCTTTGGGCACCCTGTGAGAGGTCCCCTTGCACTTTGAAGGAGGGTTGGGAACAACCTTTAAAAGCTCCAAAGCTAGACATTGTGGACTATGTACTTGGCCTAAGATCCAGAATGGCTGAGTACATGAAAAAGGCCAGTAAAAACCTTCAGGCCAGCCAAGAGCTGCAAAAGCAATGGCATGACCAGAAGGCTGTCCTGACCCAGTATCACCCAGGACAGAAGGTGTGGGTATTGGAGCCTGTGGCCCCCAGAGCACTCCAAGACAAATGGAGTGGACCCCATCTCATTGCTGAGAAAAAGGGTGAGGTTACATACTTGGTAGACCTGGGCACTGCCAAGAGTCCCCTTAGGGTGCTCCATGTCAATCGCCTAAAACCCTACTATGACAGGGCTGACTTAACCCTGCTCATGGCAACTGATGAGGGACAGGAAGGAGAGAGTGACCCTCTCCCTGATCTCTTCACCACTGAAGCTAATGGCTTAGTGGAGGGAGTGGTGCTTGCAGATTGCCTTACTGAACAGCAGAAGGACAACTGTGTCAATCCCGTAGGCCAAATTGCTGACCTCTTCTCACTAATACCTGGTACCACTACCTGGCATTCAAGATGGCAGAGGTCTGGGACACACTGGAGGAGCTCTGGGCACCACCCTTGGGGTGGTGATTGACAGGGGAGTGGTCACTCCCCTTTCCTTTGTCCAGTTTCGCACCAGAGCAGGGGCTGGGGAATCCCTGAACCGGTGTAGACTGGTTTATGCAAGGAGAGCACCATCTGTGCCCTTCAAAGCATTCCCAGAGGCCAGGAGAGCTACTCCTCTCAGGCCCTTAACACCTATTTCCAAAGGGAGAGGGTGTAACACCCTCTCTCAGAGGAAATCCTTTGTTCTGCCTTCCTGGGACTGGGGCTGCCCAGACCCCAGGAGGACAGAAGCCTGTCTGTGGGTTGGCAGCAGCGGTAGCTGCAGTGAAACCCCCAGAGAGCTAGTTTGGCAGTACCCCGGGTCCATGCTGGAGCCCTGGGGATGCATGGGATTGGCACCCCAATACCAGATTTGGCATGGGGAGACAATTCCATGATCTTAGACATGTTACATGGCCATATTCGGAGTTACTATTGTGAAGCTACATATAGGTATTGACCTATATGTGGTACACGCGTGTAATGGTGTCCCCGCACTCACAAAGTCCGGGGAAATTGCCCTGAACAATGTGGGGGCACCTTGGCTAGTGCCAGGGTGCCCTCACACTTAGTAACTTTGCACCTAACCATCACTAAGTGAGTGTTAGACATATAGGTGACTTATAAGTTACTTAAGTGCAGTGACGTTATTTCACTCAGGCTGCAGTGGCAGTCCTGTGTAAGAATTGTGTGAGCTCCCTATGGGTGGCAAAAGAAATGCTGCAGCCCATAGGGATCTCCTGGAACCCCAATACGCTGGGTACCTAGGTACCATATACCATGGAATTATAAGGGTGTTCCAGTATGCCAATGTGAATTGGTGAAATTGGTCACTAGCCTGTTAGTGACAATTTGTACAGAGAGAGCATAACCACTGAGGTTCTGGTTAGCAGAGCCTCAGTGAGACAGTTAGGCATCACACAGGGAACACATACATATAGGCCTCAAACTTATGAGCACTGGGGTCCTGGCTAGCCAGGTCCCAGTGACACATAACAAACATACTGGAAACATAGGGTTTTCACTATGAGCACTGGGTGCTGGCTAGCAGGATCCCAGTGAGACAGTGAAAACACCTGACATATACTCACAAACAGGCCAAAAGTGGGGGTAACAAGGCTAGAAAGAGGCTACTTTCTCACACAACCACCCCCCCTAAACCAAGGACAATAAGGCTAACCTTGGCCAGTTGAGACTTTATTGTCTAAGTGGTGATAAGTAGAGAGTAGCTCTGCAATAGACTGGTTACTCCCTTTATCATCCACTATATGGTTACTTCCCTGTGGGGATGTAAACCACCCTGTTTGAAGTTTTTTAGCTAAGCAACAATGTGAAGATATATTTTCAGAGTTTCTATCAGTAAGTTTTAGTTTAGAACAGTGGGAATTGTCCACTGGACCTATTTCTAGTGATGAGAATGCCAGACAGGGATGCTGTCTCAGAAAAGCCATAGCTGGGCAAAAACTTTGTCCATATGGCTGGAAGAGAGAACAGGGATGCTGTTTCTCTTGAGTTCGAGCAGGGCAGGGATGCTGTCCTATGAGCTCCACACTAGGGCAGGGATGCTGTCCTAAGTGTTGTGAGGCAGTGCAGGGTTTCTGCACTAACGTTTCTCTGGGAGGGTTGAAGGGATGCTCCATGTTAACTAAAATGGTGCTCTTTTTCTCACCAATATGAGTTATCCCAGAGAGAGGTACTTCCACCTCAGGGAGTACAGCTATGCCAGCTGATGATTCCCTTGGAACAGGTGCCACCCCAGGAGAGGCTTCTCCCACCACAGGAATGGTATCCTGAATGGCAGGGTGGTTAGGGGATACAGTGATACCCTTTTTACCTGTTGTTGGAGAGGGATCCTGAGTTTTCAGGCCTTCTCTCCTTTGCTTTTTCATTTCAGTAGAAATGAGAGGGAACAATTCCTCAGGGATACCCAGCATGGCTGCATGGGTATAAAACTCTACATCAGCCCAACCTGAGGCCTCTAGGTCATTACCTAAGAGACAGTCTACAGGTAAGCTAGGTGACACTACCACCTGCTTAGGGCCAGTAACTCCACCCCAACTAAGTTGAACTATAGCTAAGGGAAGGAACTTAGTGGAGTTATGGACTTCAATAATTTTATACTGTTGTCCAATGATGTGTTGTTCAGGGGCCACTAGGTTTTCAGTCACCAAAGTGATACTGGCACCTGTGTCCCTGTAGGCCTGGGCCTCAACACCATTTATTGAAACTGTCTGCCTGTACTTATCCATTGTAAGGGGACAAGCAGCCAGTGTGGCAAGGCCAATGCCACTAGGTGTGACAGAAACTGTCTTTGGACTGACTACCCCAGTTTCTATGATGGACCCATGAGTGAACCCAACTACACCCTTAGCTTGACTGTTGCCAGCAGTCCCACCACTAGTACCACTACTGCTAGGGGCACTAGAGCTTGATGTATTAGTGGTGGTAGGCTCAGGGGTTTACCTGGACAGGACTTATCCCCTGGCCTATGGCCTCTGTTTTTACACACAAAGCACCAAGGCTTTTTAATGTGTGCAGGTTGTGAAGAAGAGGAAGAATTTGTTTTATCCCCACCCCCTGAAGAGTGTTTAGGATTTGAAGAAGGATCTTTGGTTTTACCCTTATCCCCATGCTTATCCTGAGATTTCTCACCATCTTTCTTCTTGCCATCCTTGTCACCACCTGTATGAACTTTTCTGTTCACTCTTGTTCTGACCCATTTGTCTGCCTTCTTTCCCAATTCTTGGGGAGAGGTCAGATCTGAGTCCACTAGATATTGGTGTAACAAATCAGACACACAGTTATTCAGAATATGCTCTCTCAGGATCAAGTTATACAGGCTTTCATAGTCAGAAACTTTACTGCCATGTAACCACCCCTCCAAGGCCTTCACTGAATGGTCAACAAAGTCTACCCAGTCTTGTGAAGACTTCTTTTTGGTTTCTCTGAACTTAATCCTGTATTGTTCAGTGGTTAAGCCATAACCATCCAGGAGTGCATTCTTTAAAACTGTAAAATTATTGGCATCACTTTCCTTCACAGTAAGGAGCCTATCCCTACCCTTTCCACTGAAAGATAGCCATAGGATAGCAGCCCACTGCCTTTGAGGGACCCCCTGTACAACACAGGCCCTCTCAAGTGCAGCAAACCACTTGTTAATGTCATCCCCCTCCTTATAAGGGGGAACTATCTTGTGCAGATTCCTAGAATCATGCTCTTTCACAGGATTACTATCTGTAATACTGCTGCTGCCACCATGGGGTCCTAACCCCAACCTCTGTCTTTCTTTTTCTAAGTCTAAAGATTCCCTGTCTAGAGCCAGCTGTTGCTGTTTAAGCTTCAGCCTGGACTCTTCCACTCTCAATCTATTGAGCTCCCTTTCTAACATTCTGTCATCAGGGTGGGTGGGTTGGGCATGCTTAGACACAGAAGAATGGTGTGAATGCACAGATGGAGACCTGTCCCTAATAGTTGGCACTCTAACAACCTGGCCTGCACGAGTGAAACTCCTACTGTGGTGAGAGCTCACATTAGTACCAGCTATGCTAGGTGGCCTGCTAAGGGGCAGGTTGGCAAGAATACTATCTAACATTCTTACTGGGGCAACCCCCAGAATCAGAGTGTAAACCATCTGCCAATTTCTCACCTGATGTGCCACCTAAGGCCTTATCATTTTCAATGAGCATATTAACCAACAATTCTCTAGAGGGATTCTTCCCTACCCCTAAACCTCTATCAATGCAGAGACTCCTTGCACCTTTCCAGCTAAGGTGGTCATAAGCAGTGCTGGCCAGATCAAGAGTTTGACCTGTACCAGACATGATAGAAAAAGGTTTAAGGGCCAGAAAAAGAAGGAAAAAGTTTCAGAACTTTTTAAGGAAACAGAAAAAAACATTTTAAGAACTTTTTGAAAGTTTTAGAGGTACTTTTCAGCACTTAGCAATAGAGTAAGAGAAGAAAAGCAAAACTTTTTGGTAAGGTGTATATACACTGAACTTGTTTTGTATATTTTTCTCTTATGAAAAGTACAAAATGACAAAGTGGTAAGTAGTTGCAAGTACTTATCCCACCGCTGCACAACCAATGTAGGAGGCTGGCCTGGTTTGTAGTGAGTACCAAGGGGTACTTACACTCTTCACCAGGTCCAGGTATCCCTTATTAGTGTTGAAGAGGTGGCTAGCAGCTTAGGCTGATAGAAATGGGTAGCTTAGCAGAGCAGCTTAGGCTGAACTAGGAGACATGTAAAGCTCCCACTATACCACTGGTGTCATATGCACAATATCATAAGAAAACACAATACACAGATATACTAAAAATAAAGGTACTTTATTTTTATGACAATATGCCAAAAGTATCTCAGTGAGTACCCTCAGTATGAGGATAGCAAATATACACAAGATATATGTACACAATACCAAAAATATGCAGTAATAGCAATAGAAAGCAATGCAAGCAATGTACAGTCACAATAGATAGCAATGAAAGCATATAGGTATAGGGGCAACACAAACCATATACTCCAAAAGTGGAATGCGAACCACGAATGGACCCCAAACCTATGTGAGCTTGTAGAGGGTCGATGGGAGTGTAAGAAAACAGTTAGGGTTAGAAAAATAGCCCACCCCAAGACCCTGAAAAGTAGGTGTAAAGTGCACCTATGTTCCCCAAAGAGCACAGAAGTCGTGATAGGGGAATTCTGCAAGGAAGACCAACATCAGCAATGCAACAACAATGGATTTCCGGACGAGAGTACCTGTGGAACAATGGGACCAAGTCCAAGAGTTGCGACAAAGTCGAGATTGGGCAGATGCCCAGGAAATGCCAGCTGAGGGTGCAAAGAAGCTGCCACCGGATGGTAGAAGCTGTGGATTCTGCAAGAACGAAGAGGACTAGGAACTTCCCCTTTGGAGGATGTCCCACGTCGTGAAGAAGCTTGCAGAGGTGTTCCCATGCAGAAAGACCACAAACAAGCCTTGCTAGCTGCAAGGGTCGCGGTTAGGGTTTTTGGATGCTGCTGTGGCCCAGGAGGGACCAGGATGTCGCCAATTGCGTGAGGGGACAGAGGGGGCGCCCTGCAAGACAAGGAGCCCTCTCAGAAGCAGGCAGCACCTGCAGAAGTGCCAGAACAGGCACTACGAAGAAGAGTGAACCGGAGCTCACCCGAAGTCACAAAAGAAGATCCCACGATGCCGGAGGACAACTCAGGAGGTTGTGCACTGCAGGTTAGAGTGTCGGGGACCCAGGCGTGGCTGTGCACAAAGGAAATCCTGGAAGAGTGCACAGGAGCCGGAGCAGCTGCAAATCACGCGGTACCCAGCAATGCAGTCTAGCGTGGTGAGGCAAGGACTTACCTCCACCAAACTTGGACTGAAGAGTCACTGGACTGTGGGAGTCACTTGGACAGAGTTGCTGAGTTCCAGGGACCACGCTCGTCGTGCTGAGAGGGGACCCAGAGGACCGGTGATGCAGTCTTTTGGTGCCTGCGGTTGCAGGGGGAAGATTCCGTCGACCCACGGGAGATTTCTTCGGAGCTTCTAGTGCACAGAGGAGGCAGACTACCCCCACAGCATGCACCACCAGGAAAACAGTCGAGAAGGCGGCCGGATCAGCGATACAAGGTTGCAGTAGTCGTCTTTGCTACTTTGTTGCGGTTTTGCAGGCATCCAGAGCAGTCAGCGGTCGATTCCTTGGCAGAAGGTGAAGAGAGAGATGCAGAGGAACTCTGATGAGCTCTTGCATTCGTTATCTAAAGAATTCCCCAAAGCAGAGACCCTAAATAGCCAGAAAAGGAGGTTTGGCTACCTAGGAAGGAGGATAGGCTAGCAACACAGGTAAGAGCCTATCAGAAGGAGTCTCTGACGTCACCTGCTGGCACTGGCCACTCAGAGCAGTCCAGTGTGCCAGCAGCACCTCTGTTTCCAAGATGGCAGAGGTCTGGAGCACACTGGAGGAGCTCTGGGCACCTCCCCTGGGAGGTGCAGGTCAGGGGAGTGGTCACTCCCCTTTCCTTTGTCCAGTTTCACGCCAGAGCAGGGCTGGGGGATCCCTGAACCGGTGTAGACTGGCTTATGCAGAGATGGGCACCATCTGTGCCCATCAAAGCATTTCCAGAGGCTGGGGGAGGCTACTCCTCCCCAGCCCTGACACCTTTTTCCAAAGGGAGAGGGTGTAACACCCTCTCTCTGAGGAAGTCCTTTGTTCTGCCTTCCTGGGCCAAGCCTGGCTGGACCCCAGGAGGGCAGAAACCTGTCTGAGGGGTTGGCAGCAGCAGCAGCTGCAGTGAAACCCCAGGAAAGGTAGTTTGGCAGTACCCGGGTCTGTGCTAGAGACTCGGGGGTCATGGAATTGTCTCCCCAATGCCAGAATGGCATTGGGGTGACAATTCCATGATCTTAGACATGTTACATGGCCATGTTCGGAGTTACCATTGTGACGCTATACATAGGTAGTGACCTATGTATAGTGCACGCGTGTAATGGTGTCCCCGCACTCACAAAGTCCGGGGAATTTGCCCTGAACGATGTGGGGGCACCTTGGCTAGTGCCAGGGTGCCCACACACTAAGTAACTTAGCACCCAACCTTTACCAGGTAAAGGTTAGACATATAGGTGACTTATAAGTTACTTAAGTGCAGTGGTAAATGGCTGTGAAATAACGTGGACGTTATTTCACTCAGGCTGCAGTGGCAGGCCTGTGTAAGAATTGTCAGAGCTCCCTGTGGGTGGCAAAAGAAATGCTGCAGCCCATAGGGATCTCCTGGAACCCGAATGCCCTGGGTACCTCAGTACCATATACTAGGGAATTATAAGGGTGTTCCAGTATGCCAATGTGAATTGGTGAAATTGGTCACTAGCCTGTTAGTGACAATTTGTACAGAGAGAGCATAACCACTGAGGTTCTGGTTAGTAGAGCCTCAGTGAGACAGTTAGGCATCACACAGGGAACACATACATATAGGCCTCAAACTTATGAGCACTGGGGTCCTGGCTAGCCGGGTCCCAGTGACACATAAGAAACATACTGGAAACATAGGGTTTTCACTATGAGCACTGGGTGCTGGCTAGCAGGATCCCAGTGAGACAGTGAAAACACCTGACATATACTCACAAACAGGCCAAAAGTGGGGGTAACAAGGCTAGAAAGAGGCTACTTTCTCACAGAGGCCTGCTAGGGAAGAGCTGAGTGTGGCACAGCAGACCTGTCCCACACTAGAGGGTTTGCGCCAGCAAGCTGTCAAACAGCAGAATGGGGATATCACTGATAGCCATAAGGTGTATTGGGAAGACAACCTCCTGTATACTGAGTCAAGGGACCCTAAACCTGGAGCTGCCAGGAAATTGGTCATCCCTTTGAAGTATAGGGAGCTTCTTCTAACCTTGGCACATGACATTCCTTTGGCTGGGCATTTGGGCCAGAGTAAAACTTGGGACAGGCTTGTTCCATTGTTTCACTGGCCTCATATGTCAGAGGACACTAAAGAGTTTTGTCGCTCTTGTGTGACTTGCCAAGCCAGTGGCAAGACTGGTGGCACACCTAATGCCCCCTTAATTCTACTTCCTGTGGTTGGGGTGCCCCTTGAAAGGGTAGGGGTTGACATATTTGGCCCCCTTGACCCTCCAACAGCTTCAGGCAATAGGTTCATCCTTGTGGTAGTGGACCATGTCACTAGGTATCCTGAAGCTATCCCCTTAAGGACCACTACAGTTCCTACAGTGGCAAAGGCCCTCCTGGGAATCTTTTCCACAGTGGGCTTCCCTAAGGAAGTGGTATCAGACAGAGGTAGTAACTTCATGTCTGCATACCTCAAAGCTATGTGGAAGGAGTGTGGTGTAACTTATAAGTTCACTACTACTTATCATCCACAGACAAATGGTCTGGTTGAAAGGTTCAATAAAACTCCCAAAGGTATGATTAAAGGACTCCCTGAAAAACTCAGAAGGAGATGGGATATCCTGTTCCCATGCCTCCTTTTTGCTTACAGGGAGGTACCCCAAAAGGAGTGCGCTTTAGCCCCTTTGAACTCCTCTTTGGGCACCCTGTGAGAGGTCCCCTTGCACTTTGAAGGAGGGTTGGGAACAACCTTTAAAAGCTCCAAAGCTAGACATTGTGGACTATGTACTTGGCCTAAGATCCGGAATGGCTGAGTACATGAAAAAGGCCAGTAAAAACCTTCAGGCCAGCCAAGAGCTGCAAAAGCAATGGCATGACCAGAAGGCTGTCCTGACCCAGTACCACCCAGGACAGAAGGTGTGGGTATTGGAGCCTGTGGCCCCAAGAGCACTCCAAGACAAATGGAGTGGACCCCATCTCATTGCTGAGAAAAAGGGTGAGGTTACGTACTTGGTAGACCTGGGCACTGCCAGGAGTCCCCTTAGGGTGCTCCATGTCAATCGCCTAAAACCCTACTAAGACAGGGCTGACTTAACCCTGCTCATGGCAACTGATGAGGGACAGGAAGGAGAGAGTGACCCACTCCCTGATCTCTTCTCCACCACTGAAGCTAATGGCTTAGTGGAGGGAGTGGTGCTTGCAGATTGCCTTACTGAACAGCAGAAGGACAACTGTGTCAATCCCGTAAGCCAAATTGCTGACCTCTTCTCACTAATACCTGGTACCACTACCTGGCATTCAAGATGGCATAGGTCTGGGACACACTGGAGGAGCTCTGGGCACCACCCTTGGGGTGGTGATTGACAGGGGAGTGGTCACTCCCCTTTCCTTTGTCCAGTTTCGCACCAGAGCAGGGGCTGGGGAATCCCTGAACCGGTGTAGACTGGTTTATGCAAGGAGGGCACCATCTGTGCCCTTCAAAGCATTCCCAGAGGCCAGGAGAGCTACTCCTCTCAGGCCCTTGACACCTATTTCCAAAGGGAGAGGGTGTAACACCCTCTCTCAGAGGAAATCCTTTGTTCTGCCTTCCTGGGACTGGGGCTGCCCAGACCCCAGGAGGACAGAAGCCTGTCTGTGGGTTGGCAGCAGCGGTAGCTGCAGTGAAACCCCCAGAGAGCTAGTTTGGCAGTACCCCGGGTCCATGCTGGAGCCCTGGGGATGCATGGGATTGGCACCCCAATACCAGATTTGGCATGGGGGGACAATTCCATGATCTTAGACATGTTACATGGCCATATTCGGAGTTACCATTGTGAAGCTACATATAGGTATTGACCTATATGTGGTGCACGCGTGTAATGGTGTCTCCGCACTCACAAAGTCCGGGGAAATTGCCCTGAACAATGTGGGGGCACCTTGGCTAGTTCCAGGGTGCCCTCACACTTAGTAACTTTGCACCTAACCATCACTAAGTGAGTGTTAGACATATAGGTGACTTATAAGTTACTTAAGTGCAGTGTAAAATGGCTGTGAAATAACGTGGACGTTATTTCACTCAGGCTGGAGTGGCAGTCCTGTGTAAGAATTGTCTGAGCTCCCTATGGGTGGCAAAAGAAATGCTGCAGCCCATAGGGATCTCCTGGAACCCCAATATGCTGGGTAACTAGGTACCATATACCATGGAATTATAAGGGTGTTCCAGTGTGCCAATCAGAATTGGTAAAAATGGTCACTAGCCTGCAGTGACAATTTTAAAGACAGAGAGAGCATAAGCACTGAAGTTCTGGTTAGCAGAGCCTCAGTGATACAGTTAGGCACCACACAGGGAACCCATTCAGGCCACAAACTATGAGCACTGGGGTCCTGGCTAGCAGGATCCCAGTGAGACAGGCAGGTGACGTCAGAGACCCCTCCTGATAAGTGCTTACCTGGATAGGGGGCCAATCCTCCTCTGAGGGCTATTTAGGGTATCTCCTGTGGGTTTCTCTTCAGATAACGAATGCAAGATCTCACCAGAGTTCCTCTGCATCTCTCTCTTCAACTTCTGCCAAGGATCGACCGCTGACTGCTCCAGGACGCCTGCAAAACTACAACAAAGTAGCAAGATGACTACCAGCAACATTGTAGTGCTAATCCTGCCAGCTTTCTCGACTGTTTCCTGGTGGTGCAGGCTCTGAGGGCTGTCTGTCTTCACCCTGCACTGGAAGCCAAGAAGAAATTTCCTGTGGGTCAATGGAATCTTCCCCCTGCTAACGCAGGCACCAAACTTCTGCACCACTGGTCCTCTGGGTCCCCTCTCATCTTGCTGAGTGTGGTCCCTGGAAAATAGGAGCTAGGTCGAAGTGACCCTGACAGTCCAGTGGTCCTTCTGTCCAAATTTGGTGGAGGTAAGTCCTTGCCTCCCCACGCCAGACAGTAATCCTGTGTACTGCATGATCTGCAGCTGCTACGGCTTCTGTGCAGTTTTGCAAGGAATCATTCGTGCACAGCACAGCCCAGGTCCCCAGCACTCAGTCCTGCATTGCTCAACTCACTGAGTTGACACTGGCTTCGTGGGACCCTCCTTTGTAGTGTTGAGATGACCGCCGTGTTCAGAATTCATGAACCCCTGTTCAAGTGCTTCTGTGGGTGCTGCCTGCTTCTACGTGGGCTCTTTGTGCTGCTGAGTGCACCCTCTGTCTCCTCCTCCAAGGGGAGAACTCCTGGTCCTTCCTGGGCCCGGACAGCACCCATTTTCTTCAAACGCGACCTTTGCAGCTAGCAAGGCTTGTTTGCGGTCTTTCTGCGTGGAAAGAACTCTGCATCCTCCAGCACGCCGTGGAACATCTTCTGTACAAAGGAGAAGTTCCTGGCATCTTCCGTTGTTGCAGAATCTTCAGCTATTTTGCACCTTTATCCGGGGTTTAGTGGGCTCCTGCCCTCCTGGACACTTTTGTGACTCTTGGACTTGGTCCCCTTCCTTTACAGGTCCTCAGGTCCAGGAATCTGTCTTCAGTGCTTTGCAGTCAGTTGTTGTCTTTGCAGAATCTCCTATCACGGCTTTAGTGTGTTTCTGGGGAAGTAGGGTAACTTTACTCCTACTTTTCAGTGTCTTGGGGTGGGGTATCTTGGACACCCTTAGTGTTTTCTTACGCTCCCAGCGACCCTCTACACACTACATTAGGCCTGGGGTCCCTAAGTGGTTTGCATTCCACTTTCTTAGTATATGGTGTGTGTTGCCACAGGCCTATTGCATCCTATTGTATTCTACAGTGTTTGTGCTACTTTTCTAACTGTTTACTTACCTGATTTTGGCTTTTGCGTATATTTTGTGTATTTTACTTATCTCCTAGGGGAGTATATCCTCTGAGATATTTCTGACACATTGTCACTAAAATAAAGTACCTTTATTTTTAGTAACTCTGAGAATTGTGATTCTTATGATATAGTGCTATATGATATGAGTGGTATAGTAAGAGCTTTGCATGTCTCCTAGTTCAGCCTAAGCTACTCTGCTATAGCTACCTCTATCAGCCTAAACTGCTAGAACACTACTAATCTACTAATAAGGGATAACTGGACCTGGCACAAGGTGTAAGTACCATCAGGTACCCACTATAACCAGACCAGACTCCTACAGCTGAGAAGCTGAGAGCAAACATATCCCTGTTTTGTATGTTTTGGGATATTAATAAAATGACAAAGAAAAATAACGGTTAAGTGAAATGTGGCGCCATCAGTTGCCACAAGACAGGCCAGCGCCGGGGTGTTTAAGTGCTCTTGAAAGACAAACAGATTCTTGTTTACTCAAGCACTTCCCCTCACTGAGGTGATGTCTGTCTCTAAGGTGTGCAGGAGAAGGTCTCTCTCACACTCACTTTTTCTCTCTCTTTAACTCTCATGCATGCACACACTGTTAATTCACTATCTCTCTATTTCTCTCTCTCTTTCACAAACACACTTCTTTCTGCCTCTCTCTCACACACATGCACACAGGTGCTCTTTCTTTCTCTTTATCACTCATTGGCAGGGCCACTGGAACTCACAGATTGTGCAATGGGGCAATTTTAGCTTAATTATAGACTTCCTGTATTTGCTACATATGCCATCATCTTACTTACAATCTGCAGATTTTAACGCAACAAAATGTTTGTAGCTCAAATGGTTCAAAAGTTACTAAAAATGTGAAGACATGTTCCTGCGCAGTGGAAGGCCCATTGCAAAGTTGGGCTGGTCACTTTTATGTTGCTTATTGTTATATTTGGGTGTTAAATTGGTACTGATGAGGTCCAACCGATGCCCAGAGAGTGTTACCAAGTTTTACAAGCACTTGCAATGCCAATAGTTTTCACCTTTGTTTTTATCTTTTGCGTTCTATGTTACTGTCTAACTGGATTATAAATATTAGAAAAAATGTATAATAGTGTTTGTTTTTAATTTGATGAACCGTTAATAGTTGTTTATGTTGTAATGTATGTTGAATTGATAAACAACAACATGAACACCAATATAACATTTTTCTAATATGTATAATTTAGTTAATAGTAAGATAGAATGCAAAAGAAACAAGCACTTGCAATGCAATGGGTCTCGCGTTTGCTCGAGTTAAAGCTATTAGCGTTGTAAACTCCTAACTGTACTTTTCTTGCCACATAAACTGAAAATGAAAAGTAAAACAGTTTCACAGTAGAGAGCTGACGGCCGTCCTGAGCACAAAGCAGATACACAAAAGGAAACAGAAGTTCTCTTGCAGTGAAACGTACTGGCAAAAGCGCAATTATCCATGTAACTGGCAAAAGTGCAAATATCCATGTAACAGGGTTGATGTCATGCGAAGCACTCGACTACTGCCAGTGAGATCGCTCTGGAAAATATGGAGCCTCGTATGTTTTCAGTAGTTGGCCTGTGTGCTCCAGGCGGGCAAAACACCGGAAAAGGCATGACGTATGAATGCCTTTCACTAATTAAATCAAGCTAATTTTAAAAGGCAAGCCCACAAACGAACCGATCTGATGGTCGTGGTTAAAAGCCCTAAGAGAGAATACACTCGACCCTAAAAACAAATGTGAAACCTTTTGATTTTGCCAATGCTTGCTCTGAGTCGTGTCTAGGGAACTAAAGGCCCATGTAATGTATGAGAATATATGAAATATTCTTCAAACTTATTTTTATAATTTTTCTTCGCTCTTTTTTCGTTTATGTGGCTCCTTTTTGTGGTAACATGGTTGGTTTGGCTTCTGTTGTATTGGTTCTACCCTCTTTGCCATACTGTAGCTGGGGCTTGTTTTCCATTTATCCCTTGTGTCAAGTGCAACTGTTTTGGGCCTAACAATATCGGTTCAGGTCATCCACAACTGGCCAGTGCACAATACCACATCCCAGGTGGATGAGCATACTGCATATCTGACAACCAGTGAGTGAGGAAAACTAGATAAAAGGCCTTCCTCGCAATTGAGTGGAGAACTTATTAGCTCTGTCGATTAGGGTGACCACGGACACTGTTTTCAGACACTGACTTCCGTTTGATAGCCTAATACATTCTAGGTATTGCAGCCAGGCTTTTCTTTCACTGAACTAATTAGACCAACATACCTTAAATAAGTGACATGTAGGTGGAAATTTCAGGACTGGAGTCACCCTACTGCCGATTGATAATATCAGGTAAACTTTGTAGTCACAATAAATTGGTATACAAAAATCAAAAAAAAACATAATATTGCCTTTAATGGAAAGGCTGGCAGAAAATCGGCCTCTTGTGGCAGACAAAGATTTGACTACTGCTTTGCTACCTCATTGCACACATGCACTCTCATGGTAACTTTGTTCACTTCATTTGACGTGTCAGTCACCCTGAGACTGAATCCATGCTGGGATGGCTGCATTCCACGCGTGCTTATCACGGACAACACGTGGTTTCGCCCTCCCCTCCTCCTCGTTCCGAGATGGCTCCATCATATGTAATTTAACGAACCTCTTGCTCTGAGCTACAGGCGGCTGAGGCCACGTTGTCTCTCTCACCGCCCCCGAGTGATAATGTGTCTGTCTGGAGTGTTTCTTAAAATTGCTCCGTCACGTGCCACATCCGAAATTGGGCCCCTTTTGAGTTTTATTTTAGAAAGTATGGCTGCGGCAGGTTTTCTTTTTTTGCTGTAAAGCACGACTCGAGAGTAGTGCCACCCGGTTTAAAATAAATAAATAGCCGCTGATTATCCCTCAGGCTACCTTCATAGCACGCCACAGGAAGTAAACACAGTTTATAGCACTGCCATGGCTCGTGCGGTAGCGAACGGCGGATGTGGGTGTGGGCCACGGCCTGTCTAAGAGTATGCGCTCACAGGTACAAAATAGATTCGTGTATTTTCTCCATTGTCGGTTTGAACTTGCTGCCAAACTTCATTTTATCATTTCCAAGGATTCTATGGTCTTTTACTATTTTACTATTTAGTTGTGGTGCTGTTGAGCTGCCAAAAGTATTTTTTTCACAGGTAAGTTATTATTACAAGTCTTCATTTAGCGTTTACCAGCTCGAATCGAGTATCAAGGCTTCATGCCAAGCTTCATGGCAAAGATCCTAGTTTCTCTTTCTTGCTATTATGTTATTTAAGTTCCTCGGCTGCATTTTTGAGAATCTATGTAGTTTTGCTATAATAACTTTTTTATGTAGCGCTGCCTGCCGTTTTTAAACGCTATAAATTACAGGCGGTTTTATTAATTACCGAATTTATTAATTAGCCATTTATCATACCGGAAGGATGAGAGGCCGAGGAGCTATTCAGACTCAACTGCATAACATCATTGCATTTCACAGAAGCGACAGCTCAATATTATGGGCCTGATTTAAGAAAAGTGGCGCTGCATCCAATGCAGTGCCACTTTTCTTGCACCCCTTGGCACCCCCCTAACACCACCATTTGTGCGCCGTATTTAACATATGGTGCACCATGGTGGTAGTTATTGATCTAGCATCAAAATTTTTGATGCTAGTTTGGCGCTTTGCAGGATTAGCGTTTACAATTTGGATGCTAATCCTGCAAAGCACATTGAGGTGCATTGAAAACAATGTGGCGCAAATAAATTATTTAGATTTAATTGTGCCATTTTTTTCAGCCACCCTAATGGGGGAACGCCCCCCTTGCATACATTATGCCTGGCACAGGCATAATGTGGCACAAGGGATTTCAAAGTGTCGCAATGCATGCATTGCGTCAATTTGTAGCTATGGCGCTGCGATTTTGGCCTCGTTGGGCCACATTAGCATAAACAAATGATGCTAATGTGGCGCAACGAGGCGCTAGGCACTCTTAAATCTGGGCCTTTGTTTTTTTGTTATGAAACACATTGGGAGGCTCAGAAGTCTTTAGATAGAGAAACAAGGGGCAGCAGTTTCGCTTTATATGACTGAAGGAACTCACTTTAGTTATCCCTGGAATGATACAGCCCGTAAAGAGGTGAAGTGAGCGTATGCATTATAGCAGCATCCTCATTTTTGATTCCTGAGAGAAAAGGCTTATGTGTGGATGATTTTAACGCCACTATTGCTAATGTCAAGCAGGCGTCTTCACTGATATTTGAAGTCTCTTCTCGCTTCATCACTGTTGAATATCTACTCTATATCGCAAAGCATACAAAGTCCCCTGTGTTTGTTCACTTTTGGACAATATGACTATCATCATTGATAGCCGGAAGTTGCAACGGATAGCCCGTAAGGTTATCTGGTGCAGGCCAGTAGGTTACTGAGAAGTTGTGTTTTTGTATCCCTTATTCAGTCCTCGTTGCTGGGTAATGCCCTTGAACAGGGGTACAAAGGGCTTGTAGTCTGTAACCATGTGAAGTTCTTGACAATATAAAGAGGTAAAAATGGCAAAACCCTACTAAATGACCAAGGCCTAATTCTCTAACTGGAAATAGTTCTTCTCTGTGTCCATGAATACTCAACTACAAATGCCAACAGGTTCACTGTGTCAGCAGTACTTCTGCATCGAAGCCTGCTGGACTAGCATACGCTGCTAGTTCTGTGTTGGCTGCAGGTCAAAGTATCTCATTGTGACTGACTTGGTGTTCAGGAATATGTTGTGTTCCATGCACCACTGCCAAGCTATCTTAACATTCATGAGGTTGTGAATGGGCTTTGTCAAGTCTGGCTAGATTGAGAGTGAATCTCTTAAAAATAGTTTGGCATTCCCAGGAAGCCACACAACTCACTTACACAGGCGGAGGTGTGACCGCGACTGACAACACCCCAGAACCATGTCTTTTGCATTGCCTTACACCCATGTAGGTAAAAAAGGTTTTTATGTAATGACCTGAGTTGCCTATTAGGAGCTGTCGATAAACAAAATTTAGATTGAGCTTTGAAAGCCACTTGGTGCCACGAATCTCAGCCAAAATTTCATCTGTTGCTGGGGCAAAGTTTGCATTTTTTATGGACGCAAGTGTCAGGAAGTCTAATGTGTATGCATTGTCACACTGTCTTCAGTTGTCCTGGCTTGGTTGCACTAACATAGGTGACATCCATGGTGCAGGCCTTGTGACCTTTTCGATAAATTTTATTTCCTCCAGTCTTTCGAATAATGCTTCTACTTGGACCCTTGAGTGAAATGGAATTCTTCCATGTCTGAGGACAACAGACTTTACACATTAATCATTGTGTAGTGTGACAGACGTGTTTTTTAAACATAAAAGGCTGGAGAAGAGTAAATTGTAATCTTTCTACATTTTTTCACTATCTTACTTATTTGACCATGTGAGCAAAGAAGATTTCTCTTTTCACTTTTCATTGTCCATGCACTCCGATGGTATATGGTTGCAGTTATGTCCAGAGAATCAATTCTCTAGGGATAGGGAGAGCCAGGAAAGTTAGATGGAATTTGCATTTTGAAATGCAGCTTTAAACAGATGTGTGACACCATGCCTGTACAGCTGTTGCGAGCAGTCACATTGGGCACCAGGTGGAGACTGTAGCTCGAGGAGGAGCAAAGCAGTTATAAAGACAGGACAGCTGTCCAGGCTGAGGAATGAGCAGTGCATCGCCCTGCACTGATAATGGTACACTCTAGGTTCTTAGCCTCATCTACGGTGTGGTGATTGAGGGGCTGCTCTACAATGAGCTAACAACATACATCTCTGTGATGACATGACTCTGTCACAGTGCATGCATGCTTGTATCTGTTCTGGGCAGCACACTGTAGGCCTCCAGAGAGAGTATGTGGACTTTTTTCTTAAACCTTTTGTGGGTTTGCCTCAGGCTTACATTAGAGACTCCATGGATTTTATTTAAAATATCTCAGAATGAAGCCTTAGCAGTCATAACAGAGGTGCTTAATTTAAGGACCCAGCCACATCAGGTACCCACAGAGTATTTGAGCGACTTGGAAACAATATGTCTGAATTTTTTTTTTTTTTACTTTTAAAGATAAGTTGTTCCTACAGACGAAAGGTGTTGCCATGGGTTGTAGCTTCACCCCAGAGTTGGCAAACCTCTTCATGCCCTTGTCACAGTTTGCACGCTTCTTCGCTGTAGTCTGCAAGTCTCAGGGCACCACCTGGTTTCTTGCTTGTTCTGGATTGGCCAAGTTAAGGGGCAACCCCTTCCAGTAGCCACGGTGCTGCTGACAATACTATGCCTAGCAGGCTGTACCCTCCAGAAGGAGTTCCAGAGGAAAAACCCAGTATATGGGAAAAAACCTCAGACTACAGGATCTCCTGAGAAGAGGCAAACATAGAAGCAGAGAAGAACTTAGAATCAGGAACAAAAAAACTGCAGGCAAAAAACAGAATAGAGGTCCAGAAACACGGGAAGTAGTTGCGAGGATCACCACCAGGATGAAAGTGTTTTCAACTCATGGGAAAGAAGACCTTCTGTGCTTTTATACTGGCAAACAGGAAGTGACATACAGGAAGAACTAAAGATGCCATCTTGGATTGGGAAAGCCAAATATAGATGAACAGAGAAAATGCCATTGCAGCAAAGGTAGTAGGCAAAGCATGCAGAGAAGGAGCCACAGACACCTAGGAAAAATAAAATATGGCCACAAGAAGAAAAAGGAAAAAGAAGAAATAAAAAATAAAAAAATAAAAAGAATTCCAGCAAGCAGGTAAACAAAAACTACGAGGGTCCGCAAGCGAACACGGCGCACCCCAGAGCCCTAGAGAGGATCCCTGGGCCACGCCGTGTTAGAAAAAACAGGTCATGGTTCAAAGATCGGCCCGCGGCAGGACCGACTGCCCAAAACACGGACTGATGATCCGATTGCGGCCCGCGAGAGGGACACAGCCCTTCTTCAAGGATAATTGGATTTTTGGAGAAGGAAATCCTTTCACCCACGTCATTTCTTGTTGGTGCAGATATATTGACAATGTGTTCATGGTGTGGTACAGTACATTTGAATTACTACAGGATTTCCATGATTGGCTAAACAACCGTGCAGAACACCTGGGGTTTTAGCATTACACAAGACAAAATAATAAATATTTTTTGGATGTAAAAGTTGTGCCCATGAAGACAAATTCTCAGTGAATCTGTATAATAAACTGACAGATCGCAACACTATGCTGCACTTTACAAGTGGTCACCCTAGATCACTTGGACAAAATTTCCCATACAGCTAATTTCTCCGTGTCCGGAGAAACTGCACATTTAAGGAGGATCACTAGGTTGAACGTGCAAGCACTCTGACATGTTGTAATCTCTGTGGGCTTTTAACCACGCCCACCACACAGCCATCACTATCACTCGTTCATGGGCTTGGCTTTCAAAAATCCTTTGATATCATTGGTAAATGCTTTACGTTTGTCCCTCCTTAGGGCAGTTTTGTTACCATCTTGGCCATCGACCCTGTTACATGGATAATTGCACTTTTGGCAATACATTTGACTGCAAGCGAACTTCTTTTTTCTTTTGTATCTCTCCTTCGCGCTCATGCTCATGGCGGCTGTGGCACTTTGAATAGGCTCGCTTATGTCAACTGTTATACTTTTCATTTTAAATTTATGTGGCAAAAAAAGTCCAGGTAGAAATTTACCACGCTAATAGCTAGAACGCGTGGCCCATTGCATTGCAAATGCTTGTTTTTACTAATGCAGAAGCTTTGTGTAAAACATTGATTGAGGTTAACCTACGGCTCTTGTTAAAGCGGCTCTGAAAAGGGCGTGGTTCACTCAACGTGAGACACTTTTAGCACCCAAACAGAAAAAACATGACGTGCCCTTTAATGTGTGTTTAAACATCTAATCCCAAGGCAGATAAGGTGAGGAATATTATTATCTACAGTTTGGAGAATTCTGTCACAATTTGGCCTTCTCAAACCCTTGATCACATTTAAGAGAGGGAAAAATCTGTAGGATTGATTGATGTGATCCAGAACAGAACAACATCCCACTGACCTCTCCCATTTGCTGGTCTGCCTCCGAACACAGGACATTTCAGATGCCAACAGTGCATGGCATGCAAGTTCACTGTTGACTCAAAGAGTGTAACACTGAACGGTATAAATATCCCGCAAAATCGTGTCTATTGCATAGTTTGCCCCTGTAAAAAGATCTACATAAGCCAGACAACTTAACCAGTGAAAACCTGCCGCTTTTGCAACAATGCTCCGGAATTAGATGCCATACTCATGGGGCTCGACTTGTGCAGCATAACATACCGATGAACCACACAGAAAATATTTTGAAATTGTCAGTGATCGTTGTAACAGAACAAGGCAAAAGAGGTGAAAGCATCTCTACAATTCTAAACATGCAAGAAGAAAGACTGATAGAGAAATGTAAAACTCCAGCAACAAGTTTAAATGATGCAGATGAAATGTGGGCACTGATTTTGTCCATTTTCATAGGATCCGCATTGCTTTATTGGTCCCTCCTGCTATCGTTTTTATCTGTAGGCTTTAGAAACATCATTGTCTGGTATTTCCTGGGTAAATTAAGAGTGATTTCATGCTTCCAATAAGTGTTATAAATCCTATGCATTATCCAATCTTCTGGCAGAGATCACAATCAAATGTGATACATGAAACATGTGCCCAGGAACATACTTGTATAGTAATCGATCAGGCTGGAATAAGGAAGGCAAAGCCTTATAAGGACATAAAAATGGAAGACTGCTCTACTATAGGGCCAAATGAATACAAAGTGGCCACAGATCAAACACTCTCTAATGGCAATGAGCATGAAATAGTAAAGGATAACTCTACTCCAACAGGAGAGCAAGCAGTCTCATTGACTGGTGAGATAGAAGTTGTGACGGCCCCAGAACAACTGGCCATGGTGGAGGGAGGCAAGGCTGTCATAGAAGGGGCTGTCAACAAGAGGCAGCCCCTTTCGACCGGTCAGCCGGTCTCAGTCAATAGAAGGAGCATTGCATGGGATAAGGGAGCAGAGATTTCCTCATATATTAACAATGATGTTCCCAAACGGTATGAAACATACAATAGAAACGTCACGAGGAGTCCTGCAACTCGATACCAATACCAGGAACCACTCACACAAAGTCTCAGTAACCAACCAAATGGAATGGAACAGGAAGGGAGACAGGAGGAATACCTCCAGGAATCTAGCCCAAGCAAAAACAGAGTAGACTGGAAGACCATTGAAAAATGTCCTACTTGCCCAGTTGCAATGGAGTCTGCTCAGGGGGGCGCCTGGAGTAGAGATCATAGACAGCAAATATTCGCACACACTATCCAATCAGAACACCTGATCAAACATAAGCTAGAAAAAGAGCGGGTGTACCAGAGGACTTCATATACAAATAGCATAAATTGGAAGGAAACTGGCGAACAGCCAACAATAATATTCTCCCCCTTATACACATCACAGGGTTCCTGGGATATACTAAACTAGTCAAATATCTTGAGATTATTGCACCACATACCATCATTATTGACCCTCAGATCAGGGGACCTCCTAACAGTAAATTTTAACAAATATCCATGGATCTGCCAAGGAGAATCTACACTAACATCTTGGATTAACTAGGCCTGGGTTGATAAAACCTTCGAATATGAGTGACTCCTAGAAGACTGGGGCATAAAAATTAGCAAACCAAGAAAGGAGCGTTATCCGCAAGTGCTGAGTAGGGAAATTCAAGCAACACGCACAACTAAAAAACCATTCAGCACTTTGAGAGGCACTCCGGCGGTAGAACCATTGATAATAGATAAGATGATCTCTGTACAGCTAATAAAGCACACTGAAAAGCCCCAACTGGAGAGAGCAAGAACGGACTTCAGCATCTCGGTTAGGTCGACCTGGGATTGGCTCCCCACAGGCCTGAATATCAATGAGAAAACGTGTCTTTAACTATCTTGGTCCCCCACAAAGTAACATAGATAATATGATTAAGGTCATCAGTTGGAATGTGGCTGGGCTTGCCTCTCTTATTTCTAGCCCCAATATTGAGGACTTCTTAAAAACGCAGACATCCTGTGCTTTAAGGAAACCTGGATGAAGGAACCACAAACCATTGCTGGTTTCACAACCACTTATACCCCTGCAAAAAAAGAAAAACTTGTTTAGAAGACACAAGGGTGGTCTCGCAACCTATATCAATCTAGAACGAGCTGTGAAATTAGTCCCATGGGAGTAATCAACCAGTGAGGTTCATGTAATAACCACATATGGTTTTGTCTTGATTACAAATGCAATACCAATTGCAATCTAAACTTATACATAAATCCCAACCGAGAAATTAAACAGACAAAGCTTAAGTCAATCCTGTCCACATTGAAGGAATATGTATATGAGTACCCGGAACATGAACTTTTAATTGCAGGAGATTTCAGTACTCAACAACTTGGGCAGGTTGCAAGTCTCCCTGAAGATTCCTTAAGATCCGCTCTAGAGACCTTTTTCACAGAACACTAACTAAGATCATGAGGCAGGGCCCATCTATTCCAACATTTAAAAATATCTCTACATTAAATTATATTTTCCTGGGCCCGGCCTTATGGCATAGATGTCTAAACTACGAGGTGACCCAAAGACCTGAGAGTGATCACAACCCTGTTACAATAGAAATAACCCTGGAAGCAACAAGTCTGCTGTTCTACATAGCCAGTGGCCAGCAACTCATAACTAACCTATGTCCATTGACAAAGAGAATCAAATGGAGCGAGAAGGATAAGGTAAAATATGAGCTTTGGAAGAAGACCTTTGGATTACCAACCTTAGAAGGAGAGATTAGTAATATTGGTAAACAGTGGGCACTTATGATAAAGAACTTACATGCCTCATTAAGCTACCCAGCTCAACACGGGCCCACAGACAACAGACAAAAGGCATGGGTGTTCAACACAACAAGGGAATATTTTCAGAGTAAGCGAAAGTACAGACAGCTAGAAAAAAGATACAGAGGGAACAAATCCTCTGCAGTAGAAATTCTCAGGAGACAGGCGAGGAAAGATCTTAAGGGAAAGGTATGGAAATTGAAGAAGAAGGAGATTGAAGAATGCTGGATCCTCCTACAAGCTTTGTTGCCTCCTAACAAAAGTAGAGAGTTTTGGGATCATATAAATACCCCTAGAACACAGGCCAGCAAGTAAGGCTAATGCAATAGCAGCCAGTGTCTGGAAAAAACACATGGGCTCCCTTTATGTGGACCCAGGAGGCATTGAAACTCAGGGCATCATGGGAAGGCAATTCAATCGAGAAGACCTAGAAAATACTACATTAACGGTCACAGCCAAATCGATTAAAATGCTCTTAAGCAGTATTAGATGAGATGGAGCTCCAGGCCCAAACGGCCTACCCGAGAGCATATTAAAGGATGACCAAGATTTCTGGGCTGCCCCCTTGACCACTCTTTTCAGCAACTGCCTATGCCAATCAGGCGTTCCAGGAGCCTGGAAAGGCTGATTTTTGCATCCCATTTTTAAAAAGGGTGAGTCTACTCTCCTGGGAATTTATAGGTTAATAGCTGTATTGGACGTGGACGGCAAGGCCTATGCAAGGGTCCTGCTTCGAGAACTGGAACATTGGATTACAGAAAATAACATTATACCAATGTACCAAACAGGATTTAGGCCATGCTCATCCACTCTAGATAATGTGCTGGCTCTAGCTTTTCTAGGACAGAAAACCTTGACACCAGCTGCTCAACGTCTCTTTGCATGCTTTATTGACTACAGTGCGACTTTTGACGGTGTAGTACGCCACATACACTGGAAGAAGTTAGCCTCCTGGGGGATAGCAAGGAATTTATTGGTGGCAATAATAACACTCTACTCTGACACAAGGGTGAGAGTAAAGATCTCGAACACGCATGTGACCAAAAGAATATATACTAATAAAGGCCTAAAACAAGGTTGTGTCATTGCTCCCACCCTTTTTAATCTCTTTACGGCTGACCTTGGTAAGGACCTACTCAGAGGAAATACATTTCCCCCGAAACTGGGAAAGACAGTGCTTCCTATAATCCAATATGCAGATGATCTAGTCCTACTTGCCCTGACACAATTAGGATTGAAAAGGGGCCTGGCCATCCTGCATGATTATAATGAAAAAAAACGCACTGAAGGTTAATGCTGCAAAAACCAAGGTTTTGGTGTTTGGACGCCAGTCGCAGAAATATCCAAGAGCATGGAAGCTTGGTGCTTTACGATGAGATACGGAAGAAAAATACCAGTACCTTGGAGTGTGGCTATCTAATGCCGGTAAAATAGTACACCAGGCAACAGCACTAAGAACGAAGGCAGAGAGAACCACCTACGCTTTAGCTAAACTCTATTTTGGCTCCAAGCACCTACATCCGAATCAATTAGGAGAGTTACAAAAGCAAAACTTCTACCCACTATCACTTAAGGGCATTTAGCATACCCAGGCAGGATAACAAAACTCTGGAGAAATGTCAAATGAGAGCATACAAAAGGATCTTTCAAATCCCTAAATCTACCAGACATGCAGGGATATGTTTAGAATTTAACATAAAAAGTATGGACATAATTTGCAAAATGGACATAATTAAGTTATTTCATGGTGTCTCCAGGGCCAATATTGACAGTTTGAGGGGCTCGCTGAAAGTAATCTTCTAAGACGATTCTAGCAGCTGAGCCATCTATCTCAGGCATGCTGAGTTTTTTTAATCTAGTTCCCACTTACTCATCGGGTCCCCTGATATCAAAGGCCCTCCTGAAAAAGATATTGAAAGATCATGGCACGCAAATCTCCAGAGAAAAGGATATTGCCATAATCAGGGAAATCAGGGGGGCAGAGGGTTTAGCTGAGTCGTACAGTGTGCTAACCTCCAGTCGTATATGAAAGCAGCCCTGGGAGCTCGAACTTTTCAGTGCATTTTACATATGCGACTCCTAACATTACCGGCTTGGGAACTTAGAGATAGATGGAAATCAATGTTGCTGCACTCCCAGGAATGTATTTTATGCAATTATCACACCAAATCCATTTGTCACTTAATATGCTGCTGCCCGGGTTTGGCCTCAGAGAGACATCGACTTTTAAAACCTATTTTTCTTAAATATGGCCTAAGGACACGTAAAGAAGCTGTTAAATACATATTTACTGCAGAGACTCCCATGGAGCTGGACCGTTTCGGGAAATTCTTTATTATTATGTGGAAAAACTTACTGCTAGCACGTGCCCATCAACTTACAGAAATTAAAAAGGGGGAGGCATCACCCAAAACAACATTGTTAACTAAGTGGTTGACACACCCACCTAAAAGCTGACTATGAGTAGTTTCAAAGAGGGCAATTGCAGGTTGCATCAGCACTTACTTATAATATCTAACATAGACCCTGAACATTAGTACCTTGCTACAGAGGCTAGGAGCAAAATGGTGGTGGTTTTTGCAATCAGGGTACCCGTATCTCCGTTTTAAAGTCTTTTAGCAAACTTTTATACACACTGTTGCAGATTTGTTTTATTTCACATTTTTGGTATTCTTACTACACTCCTTTTGGGTAATAATTCTAATTTGTTCATACTTTTAATGCATTTTCATCTATTGTGCTTTTGCAAAGGTTTTAAATAATCATGCAAAGAAAGATTATTCATTTGTTACTCTCTATGCGTTTTCTCCTCTTGATATGCCTATAAGCCTCTTTTTTCCATTATAACCAGTTAGGGAATAAATAGGTTTTCTGCATTGTAAGCAAGAGTAAATAACCAGTGCATCCTATTAAGAGAGCTCTATGAATAGCAGATAACAGCTTAAAACTTGTCAGAAAGAGACTTCTCTTTAACCTTTTCCCCGTTACCCCCTGGTGGATTATGGACTTTTGAAGTGAATTACTGCCTATTGTTTTCAAAACTGTAGTTGGGGCAGGCAAGAGATGACCACGAAATATGTATATTAATTTGGAATTTATATGTTAATCTATGTGTAAACATTTGTTCTCTCCATTTGTGTTTGACAATGTGTTTTTTATAATTTGTATTACAATATACCCCGAATGCATAATGAAAAACACACACAAGGCTGTGTACAAAGCTATATGGTAATTTGTAATGACACTGATGTACTTAGTCTCACATAACTAATTTTGGTAAGGTACAAACAAATGTGTTTTCTTTTATACATGCAAGTTAGTGGCATAAATTTATACCTGCACTCCCTATCTTGCCATGGTGAAATAGGGCATTGGCATGAACTGGTTTATTAAGAATGGATACCTGGTACTGAGCTGATTCACAGTCACTTTTGTTGTGGAAGATGACCAATTCAGCTGAGTCTAAGCAGGGTTTGATGAACACACCAAAACAGTAAAATGTGTTGTTTTTCTCAATAGATGCAATTGGCATGTACTTGAAAGATTTATATGCAATTGATTTTCAGTGGAGGTTATTCCAATAATGTCAGGTTGTACTAAAAATCTGAACCATTGAAAAAAATGAACAAAAGCCCCCCAAAATTATAAAAATCCAAGGGCTAAAATGACGGGGCACCGCCAACAGGCTGGCGGTGCCCCGCAGGGCATTCTGACCATGGCGGTTCGGCCGCGGTCAGAAGTGGAAAACCGGCGGTCTCCCGCCGGTTTTCCGCTGCCCTTCTGAATCCTCCATGGCGGCGCAGCTCGCTGCGCCGCCATGGGGATTCAGACACCCCATACCGCCATCCTGTTCCTGGCGGTTCTCCCGCCAGGAACAGGATGGCGGTATGGGGTGTCGTGGGGCCCCTGGGGGCCCCTGCAGTGCCCATGGCAGTGGCATGGGCACTGCAGGGGCCCCCGTAAGAGGGCCCCACAATGAATTTCACTGTCTGCATTGCAGACAGTGAAATTCGCGACGGGTGCCACTGCACCCGTCGCACCTTCCCACTCCGCCGGCTCCATTCGGAGCCGGCGTCCTCGTGGGAAGGTTGTTTTACACTGGGCTGGCGGGCGGCCTTTTGGCGGTCGCCCGCCAGCCCAGTGTAAAACCCAGAATACCCGCAGCGGTCTAATGACCGCGGTGCGGTATTCTGGAGGGGGGAACTCTGGCGGGCGGCCTCCGCCGCCCGCCAGGGTGAGAATCACCCCCATTATTTTTAAAGATGTAAGTGAAAACAGTGCCAAAATAAGCAAAGCGGCAATAGTAGTCAGTGGTAGCGGTAGACAGGGACCGAGGCACAATTTGAGGCTAACCCCAATTGAATACACAAACAAGGTTCGTCCCAGTTGGAGGTTTTACCTTAGTACTTAATCTCAAAAATGGAATTGAAAATCCTGAAGCTGGGCAAGGTATCAGTCTGTAACGGAGGAGGGCTACATGACGTCAGAGGTCCCGGTAAAGCTGTTGGTTTTGGCTGGAAAAGTTCAGAGTGGGAAAATTTGAATTTCATCCCAAAGGAAGTCCTCTCGCTGGTCGGATATTTTTGGCGCCTTCACCCAGTCAGGATTTCTACCTTCAGACGTAGGCCCTCATTATGACATTGGCGGTAAGTCCCACTTACCACCATGCCAACTGCCGCCAACATACCGCCGCTTCGGCGGTTTACCGCTACCCATATAATGACACACATAACAATCAGTCACTATATAGACACACACACAAGTCCGCCAGACCAGAGGTCAGTGATAAATTGGCAGTAACAAAACCCACACTGTTATGCAACAGAACTACACCCACAGCATTATGACCCACAAATCACTGCGGCGGACATTCAACTGTGGTAAACCATTGGCGGTACATACTGCTGCGCTCAAAATACACACACACATACAAAACAAAACCACATTGGACAATTCAAACTACACACACCTGACACACATACACACACCACACCAATATAAAACACACACACACATTACCCACAACCTTTTACGACTCAAGAAAATTGACAACTGAGAGCGAGACACACCAAGAGCACACACAGAACCAGAGCCACAGAACACCATCACCCATACATCATCCACGCACCTTACAGTACACACCCCAACACATCACCCCACACACCCTCACACACACCACTCACACTACACCCATGGCACCACAAAGGCACCTCAGATTCTCTGAGGAAGAGCTAAGGGTCATGTGGAGGAAATCATCTGGGTAGAGCCACAGCTATTCGGATCACAGATGCAACAGACATCCATTGCCAGGAAGATGGAGCTATGGAGGAGGATCGTGGACAGGGTCAACACTGTAGGACAGCACCCAAGAACAAGGGATGACATAATGAAGAGGTGGAACGACCTACGAGAGAAGGTGCGTTCCGTGGTAGCAAGACACCAAATAGCAGTACAAAGGACTGGCGGTGGACTCCCACCTCCTCCCCCACAACTAACAAAATGGGAGAAGCAGGTCTTGGCAATACTGCATCCTGAGGGCCTGGCAGGAGTAGCAGGAGGACTGGACTCTGGTAAGTCATTTCCCTATTACTATCATCCCCCTACCTGCATGCCATCACATACCCCCACCCTCAACCTCACCCTCACTCCCATCACTCCACCACCTCCCACACACCCTACCATCACAACCCACCCCTCCCACAACCAAGCCCTGCATGCAACACCAATGCATGGACACCCATCACAGACCTGCATGAACACCCATCACCAAAGATTGCACACTTGAGACAATCACCTAGCCCACCAAATCACCACTCACACAAGCCTAAGCTGCCAGGGCAATAACAACCATACAGGGCAACACACCAATGCACAAGATGTCACACTCAGAAACAATAACACTGCATTTCCATCCCCACAGGTCCCCCAGCCAATGTCACAGAAGAAGAGGTGCCAGCAACATCCAGTCCCCCCCCCCAGAAGAGGCCCACAGTGATGACAGCTGCTCTGCACGCCTGGATCAGGATGGCCAGCCTGGCTCATCAGGGACTTCCGGACAATCGGTTACCCAGGCACAGTCCCATACCACCACATAGCCTCCCCCTTCAGGAAACACCAGCACAGCACCCACCCAGTGGGCCCATTCCACTGTCCCCAGGACATGTCAATTAGCAGTGTGTCCACCACTACAGGCAACCCCACAAACACAGGACGATCAGGGACCTGGGGTTAGTGGCAGTGGGCACACAGTTCAGGGGACAGAGGCACAGGACAACAGGGAAGCTGGGAGGACTGCTGTGCAACAGGGGTAGGACCTGCCCAGGGAACCAACTCTCCACGAGGCACTCACCAACATCCTGGGAGCATACCACCATTCCCAGGAGAACATGGGCCAGATACTGGACAAGTTGCAGGAGAACATGCAGCTGCAGGAGGGACAGTACCTGGGGATCAGGGAGTACCCGAGGGACATCCACACCACCCTGGTCACCATTGCAGGGGTGCTGGCTGGCAGACATGGCCAACACCATGAGGGAGGCAGTGGCACACCAACTGCCCCTGACACTAGCCAAACTGACGAGCAGCCTTCCACCTCCGCTGATGCTAGTGGACAGGAGGCCCCGCCACAGGAACAACAGGCCATCAGCACCCCTACCCCTGCAGAACGAGAACCACCAGGCAAACGGTCCCTGCGATCCAGGCAGAAGCCACAGACTATTGCCAAGACCCCCGCCATGAAATAAGACTCTCCTGATTGTCATCATCCTTGTGTCACACTATGTCACCCTGTTCACGTTGAACTGCTTTGCTCCACTTCCTATGCCCCCTTGGACAGTGCACCTGTGATACAAATAGAATGCTACTTTACCCTGGACTCTTCTCCGCCACCACCCCAGCCCATAGCAATACCCCATCCACTTATTAGCACATAAATAAACACCCTTGTAAAAAATACAAGTATGGAGTCTGTCGATTGAACTATGCATTCGTTTAATAAGCTGTAAACATTGCAATTCAACTGTACAGTAAGGTATGACCTGTAGTTGACTGCAGTCAACACACCAGGAACCAGAGTGGGGCACAGATATCTGTAAAAAGACATGCCAAAGGGTACAGTAAGTGGCCATGGTAGTGGTAATATCAGCCTGCCAGTGACAATATCCAATACAAAACTGTCAATGGAAGGTGAAGTTACAGTGTCTTACCTGTGTGTCACTTGAAGTACTGTCGTATGATTGCTGTTATATTGTCCACATCCTCATCCTCTGCCTCCTCTTCGTCACTTTCTACAGGGTCCACTGCTGCCACATGCCCATCTCCAGCCTCATCCTCCTGCTGAAAAGACATCTGGTGACGTAAGGCAAGGTTGTGCAACATACAACATGCCACGATGATCTGGCACACCTTCTTGGGTGCGTAGCGCAGAGAACCACCTGTTAGATGGAGGCATCGAAACCTTGCCTCCAGGAAGCCGAATGTCCTCTCTATAATGCCCTTGTCCTGGGGTTCCTCACTGGGGTCAGTAGCATTGAGAGGTTGGGGTAAGCAGAATCACCTGCAAATATCAAGGGATACCTGTTAGCCAAACACTAACCCTTGGGGCCAACACCATACCCATACACCAACATATACTGGGTGGGAACCATGGGCTCACCTATTAGCCACACCCGGTGCCTCTGGAGTTGAGCCATCACATATGGGATGCTGCTATTCCTCAGGATAAAGGCATCATGCACAGAGCCAGGATACTTTGCATTGACATGGGAGATGTACTGGTCCGTCAGGCACACTATCTGACCATTCATCGAATAAAAACTCTTTCGATTTCTGAACACCTGTTCATTTCTCTGGGGGGGACAAAGGCAATATGTATATCATCAACAGACCCAATAATGTTGGGGATATGTCCCATTGCATAGAAGTCAGCTTTCACTGTGGCCAAATCCTCCACCTGGGGGAAAACAATGTAGCTGCACATGTGTTTCATCAGGGCAGACAACACTCTGGTCAGCACTATAGAGAACATTAGCTGTGACAGGCCCACTGTCACTTGAAAAGAACCAATTACCAAGAAATGGAGCACAGATAGCACCTGCATAAGAGGGGGGATCCTAGTGGGGTGATGGATAGCAGATATCAGGTCTGGCTTCAATTGGGCACACAGCTCCTGGATTGTGGCCCTGTCAAGTCTGTAAGTGAGGATAATGTGCCTGTCCTCCATTGTTGCCAAGTCCACCAGGGGCCTGTACACGGGGGACGTCTCCATCTCCTATGCATCTGCAGTGGTTGCAATCTAGTGGGCAAAACTATGAGCATCTTGTCAGTATTCCACATTTCCAAATTACAAGTTGTGACCGAAAAAGTATATTGTTGGGTAGGCCCAAATGCTGCCTATGTGTAATGTGATGCAGTTAGGTGCCATGGCCTGCCCCCTCCTGAAATGGCATCCACCTGTCCTGTGTGGATGCTCATGTGGAAATGAGGTAATGCCGCTGACGTTGTGCGCCGTTGCGGAAGGCGGTCGAGTACCGCCGTGCAACTCCTCATTGGTTGTCTATGGGTCCTATGGGTTACAGATGGCCAATGGCGATGTACGCCGGCAGTGATGGTACGCACCGCCGGGGACGTGACCACCATTTTCTATCTGTTCACTCATTTGCTACCTGACCTTCAACAGGAGAGGACCTACACTGCAAGTGCTGCTGTGACCTGTGTCTGGAACCGACCATGGCTCGTGTCACTGGGGAAAGGGCCCCTGACTTCACCGCTGCAGAGTTGGAGAGACTAGTGGATGGGGTCCTAACCCAGAACCGAATGCTGTATGGGCCTCCAGACCAACAGGTGAGTACACTGTGAGCACAATGCATGGAGTACTGTGTGTGAGGGCCTCATGTAAGGGGGGGTGGAAGGGTCCTGGGCAGCGTGCTGCATGTATGGTGGGCAATGTCTGTGCGTAAGGGGATGTGAGGGATATGGTGGGCCGTGAGTGTAAGAGGCCGGATGGTATGGCTGATACCTTTTTTCTATGTTTATTTCTCTGCAGGTTAGCCCCCACCAGAAAAAGGGATTATGGCATGCCATCGCCAAGGACGTGCACACCCTGGGGGTCTATGGCAGGCAGAGCACCCACTGTCGCAAACGGTGGGAGGACCTCAGACACTGGGCACGGAAGACAGTGGAGGCCCAGCTGTGGATGGCCTCCCAACGAGGAAGGGGTGTCCCTCGAACCCTGACCCCCCTGATGTTCTGCATACTAGCGGTGGCATTATCAGAGCTGGATGGGTGCTTGAGGGCATCACAGCAGCCACAAGAGGGTAAGTGAAGTTTTACAAAATCCTACTTGAGCATGGTGGAATGGTCTTCGGGTGGGGGATGTGGGCCTGTGGGTGGCCCTATGCCAGGGCCGACATTGCTGTGTAGGTTCCGTGTTGGGCAGGGGCTGATGAACACCATCTCCAACCAAGCTAGTAGGCACCCACTACTGGGCAGGTCGCTGTGGGTCTCAGGAATGCTGCAATTGGCGGTAGGTATTTCTGTTCATGGCCTGGTGACCAGCATTGTGACTGGTAGTGCATTGCCTAGTGCGTAGGCCTGTTCCCTGTGTGTGTGTGCGGTGTACTCCAATGGTGGTGTTGCCTCTGTCTATTCCCCCCCCCCTTTTTGTTTTGTCACCCTGTCCTTAAGTGCATTAGCATAATCTGGTGGAGGAGCAGAGGCACCAGTGACGGAGGGGGCTGCATCCCACAGGGCCCAGGAGGCCGGATCCACCGACGGTGAGGGCACCTGTGGGATTGAGGGCGAGGGGAGCACCACGGCGGAGACAGGAGGTGACAGTTCTGGCAGTGATACCTCCTCTGATGGAAGCTCCCTGCTGGTGGTGGACACCTCTGTGCCCACCCCAACTACAGGTACAGCTGCCACCCCGGTACCAGCACCGCCCTCCCAGCAGCCCCTCAGCGAGTTTCCCGTGCCTGGTCACCCAGAAGGGTGGGCATCTCCTTCGCCCCAGGCATTTCAGGCCCTGCCCCAGTTAGCCCTGCTGCCCTGAGTGAGGAGGCTATTGACCTCCTGCGATCCATCTCTGTTGGGCAGTCAACCATAGTGAATGCCATCCAGGGGCTGGCAGGCCATTTGCAACAAACAAATGCATTCCTGAAGGGCATTCACTCTGGCATGGTGGCCCAACAGAGATCAATCCAGGCTCTGGCATCCTCCCTGATGGCAGCTATTGTCCCTGTCTCTAGCCTCCCCCTCCAACTTCCTCTACCCAGTCCCATTCCCCTCAACCCCAACCTATCCCAAGCGCACATTCAGACCAGCATGCACCCAAGACAACACACAGGAGTGGCTCAGGTAAACACAAGCACCACACATCATCCCACAGGCACTCACACAAACACCATCTAGATGCAGACATATCAACATCCACTGCCTCCACTGTGTCCCCCTCCTCCTCATCCACCACCCGCCTAGTAGCATCTCCACTCACACCTGCATGCACTACATCCTCATCCATTACCCCCATCACCAGCACACCTATCAGAGCACACACCTCACTGGCAGTCACCACTCCCACATCCATGCACACGTCCCCCGTGTCCTCTCCCACTGTGTCTGTGCCCCCTCGTCCCAAAGTACACAAACTCAAGCACTCAGACAACCAACAGCCATCCACCTCACAACAGCATCCAGCCCATGCACCTGCACCCAAACACAGCAGACAGACACCTCCAACAACCACTCCCTCTTCCTCCACTCCCAAACCTTCACCGTCTTCCCGCCCCAGTGTCCCTAAGAAGCTTTTCCTCTCTGTCGTTGACCTCTTCCCTACCTCTCACCCCCCCCGTCCTTCACTTCAGGCCAGGGTGGTCAGAACCCAGGCTAGCACCTCAGCCACCCAGTCTATGGCCACAGTTGTGTCTGCAGGTGTGAGAGGCTCCATGGAACCACCCACCAGCACTGGCAATGTGCCTGCACCAGCTGCCAAGGGGAAGGGCAAGGATGCACCTCCAGCTGCCAAGGAGAAGGGCAAGGAGGTACCACCAGTTGCCAAGGGAAGGGCATGGAGGCACCACCAGCTGCCACGGGGAAGGGCAAGGAAGCACCACCAGCTACCGAGGTGAAGGGCAAAGGGCCTGCACCTGCAGGCAGGAAGGACACAAGGCCTGGTGCTGTGACCGATTCTGAGCCCGCAGCACCAACCATGGCGGTTCAGACTTCTGAGGCTGCAGGGGAAGGGCTGGAGCCTACCCCCACCACTGGCATCCCCAACACCAGCACCGCCACCAGTACTGCCACCAACAGCAGCAGCCCAAGTGGGCAGCCGTCCGAGGCTGCAGGGGAAGGGCTGGAGCCTACCACTGGCATCCCCGATAAAACCACCGCCACCAGCAACTCCACCAGCACCGCCACCAGCAGCAGCAGCAGCCCCAGTGGGAAGCCGTCCGAGGCTGCAGGGGAAGGGCTGGTGCCTCCCCCCACCACTGGCATCCCCAACACCAGCACCGCCACTGCCACCACTGAGCACCCGTCACCACCGATGGGCAGTGTGTAGTCCTGCCTCCATGGACTGTAATGCATCCTGACCCCTGCAAATCCGGTGGGTCTGACACCCAGGTGAGGGACTGTGACCTTGCACTCTCCAAGATCTGCATCCCAGGGCACAAAGCCCCCTCCAGTACCAGTGGAAGAAGGCATCCACTCACCCCCTCCTTGCCAGGATGAAGCACACAGGGCACACCCCCCCCCCCCTCCAGAACCAGTGGAAGAAGGCATCCACTCTCCCCCTCCTTGCCAGGATGAAGCACACAGGGCACAAGGCCCCTTCCACAACCAGTGGAAGAAGCCATCCACTCACCCCCTCCTTGCCAGGATGAAGCACACTGGGTACAAGGCCCCCTTCAGAACCAGTGGAAGAAGGCATCCACTCTCCTCCTTCTTGCCAGGATGAAGCACACAGGGCACAAGGCCCCCTCCAGAACCAGTGGAAGAAGGCATCCACTCACCCCCTCCTTGCAAGGATGAAGCACACTGGGCACAAGGCCCCCTCCAGAACCAGTGGGCAGTCCACCCACTTGAGAGACTGTGGCCTTGTACTCCCTAGGACCAAGCAGTGGGCAGTCAACCCACTGGAGAGACTGTGGCCTTGCACTCCTCAGGACCAAGCAGTGGCAAACCACCCACTTGAGAGACTGTGGCCTTGCACTCCCCAGGACCAAGCAGTGGGCAAACCACCCACTTGAGAGACTGTGGATGTTATTGCACCTGTTTGTGTGTATGGTGTTGGGGTGGTGGTATTGCGTGTGCGTGTGTCACTCTCTTTTTCCTCCCCCCTCCGTTGTGTGCTAGGTGGCAGCACTCACCGTGGTCATCTTCACCGGCATTGGTATTCATGGTGAAGAAGGAGGTAGACCAGCATGGTGAACACCTGCAACTCAGGCTCTATGACGGTGTGGTTCTTCCCTGAGTGTCCAGAGGTGAGTCGTTTGCCTTCTGTGCAGTGTTTCCGCCGTGGTTTTGATGTCATTGGTACCGCCCCGGATAGGTGTGTCATAATAGTGTGGGCGGTACATTGTCTTCCGCCTGGCTGTTGGCAGTTACCACCGTGGTGCTTGTTGCTACCGCTGTGGCGGTCGGTGTGTTAAAGTGTCTGTCTGTGTGAGCAGTTTCCGCCTTGGTCATTATTCAATTTTCTTTACCGCCGGCCTGTTGGCGGTGTAACCGCCGCTTTATCCCCGACCGCTAGGGTTGTTTTGAGGGCCTTAGTCTCTTTTTCTGAGCTTGGAATCCTCCAGAAGGAAAAGACTCGGGCTGTGTTTGGTGATGGCTGCAAGAGGCTGCCTGCCTTCTCAATGAATTCGTACTGACATGGATTTGCTGCTCTGTAGAAGGTCTGAGCAAGAAAAAACTGCTTCTTCAGCCCTGTGAGCAGGTACCGTCATTCAGGCCTCCTCACAGGTCTCAAACAGTAGGTGCAGTCTTCTATTCTTCCACAGGTCTACAGTGTTCTGAAGAAGGTGGCTTGGGGTGCCAAATTTATGCATGCTACTGGCTTGTGGGTGGGGATGACTTCTAGCCTCTTTCAAACCAATAGGATAAAAGTCACCAGGTTTAACCCTACCCACAGTTGCTGCACTTTCTGTGTCCCCTACTGCAAACTATGCCACATTGCCCCTCACTCACTAAATCCAAGATGGAGAAACCCTTCTCCCATTGTGCACAGTCTGTGTGCCCACCCAGAGGAATGGTCTGAGTAATGAGCAGCCTGTCCTCTATGGTCACTCTAAATCAATTGTTCTGGGAACAGTGTTCCTCCCACTAGGTTTGGTGCCTGTGTGACTGGGAGAACAAAGGAAGGGGCTTGTTCAGGTGTCATCTGCTTGTGACAGAGGGGGGAACTTTTTAGAAAATTAAGTTCCTGGGCACATCACAACTGATCTTCTTGCCAGAAAAACAAAAACACCTCCCCACACCCAGGCCATTGCCTTTGCTGTAGGAACATCAGGGCTATTTAGCAGCTGGGTGACAGTCAGAGGTCTAATGCAAATTAGCCTCCAGGAGCTTCATTGAGGGAAAAGTAACTTTCCAAAAGTCTATGTTCCGTATTATTTATATGAATTCCCCATTCAGTTGGGCTTTCAATTAAAATTAAAGATGGTTGTTTAATCATTGTTCTGGCTAGTCACTAGCCTAAAATGTCAGTATTAATATTTAACATTGCCCCCCAGTGTTTCTCTAGTGCCCAGTCAGCCTTGCTTCATTGGACATAAATTGTGCAGGGCTTCTCACTTTAAGGGCATGTTTACTTTACATTTCTACTTGCTTTACTTTTAAATACCTGAACTATGTCTTTTGGGCTGCAAGTTCTACATAAGGGTAACTTATTAATGTATAAGATGAAAGTTTTCTCCTCTCCTGTCAAAAAGGGTCATTTTGACAGGTCAGTTGCAGTTTTAAATTGCAATTGCTAGGCTGCAGTGGAGTCATGTTTCCAAGTCACAGTAATGTATGGTACAGTAATGCAGGGATCCAAAGGCGACATTTATCTTTCCATGCTATGGGTGCATTTTGGGCACAGCACACTAAGGCCCTCATTCCAACATTGACGGGCGGCGGAGGCCGCCCGTCAATGTTGCGCGTCAGGAATACCGCTCCGCGGTCCAGAGACCGCGGAGGGTATTCCAAGTTTTCCCCTGGGCTGGCGGGCGGCCGCCGAAAGGCCGCCCGCCAGCCCAGGGGAAAACGACCTTCCCACCATGAAGCCGGCTCGTAATCGAGCCAGCGGAGTGGGAAGGTGCGACGGGTGCTACTGCACCCGTCGCGTATTTCACTGTCTGCTATGCAGACAGTGAAATACATTTTGGGGCCCTCTTATGGGGGCCCCTGCAGTGCCCATGCCGTTGGCATGGGCACTGCAGGGGCCCCCAGGGGCCCCGTGACTCCCCCTCCTGCCATCCGGTTCCCGGCGGGAGAACCGCCAGGAACTGGATGGCGGGAGGGGGAGTCGGAATCCCCAAGCCGGCGCAGCAAGCTGCGCCGGCTTGGAGGATTCCTTGGGGGCAGCGGGAAACCGGCGGGAGACCGCCGGGAGACCGCCGGTTTCCCTTCTCTGACCGCGGCTAAGCCGCCGCGGTCAGAATGCCCCGCGGGGCACCGCCGGCCTATCGGCGGTGCCACCGCGTCCCGCGGCCCTGGCGGAAGTAATCCGCCAGGGTCGTAATGACCACCTAAGTCCTTTTAGGAAAGTTAAGAAGACCAGTTAAGAGTTAGCCAATTTCTACATGTTTTAGGGGTCAGAGCACATGCGCTGTGGCCTGGTTAGCATTGTCAAAGTGCACAGTCAAACAAACAGCAACATCAGTCCATAGAAAAAAGGTGGGGGCATGCAAAAAGAGGCACTTTCTCACATATACATTAAAAGAAACATAACATATTGCATGTTCCAAATACACGTACACACAGATACACATATGCACAGGCACAATGACACATAAAACAACTGTAATTGTTGTCTGCGCAAAGTCTTGCAGCATAAGGAGAAGAGGGTAGAGCACAGGGTGTTGGCTCTTTTTAAATACTGTCAGTAGTAATGTTTGTCATGTGCATTTTATTTCGTAGTGCTAAAGAGAGTAGGTGGAGATTCCTGCATATGCAATGAAGAACTATGGGGCAAATGTAAGGAAAGTGGCCCTGCACACAGTGCAGCTTCACTTTCCTTGCACCCCTTAGTGCTCCCCTACTGCCACCGTGTGTGTGCCGTATTTAAAATACGGTGCACCATTGCGCAGGGTAGGGGGCAATAGCATCATTCTTTTGACGGTATTGATGCCAAAATGTTGGCACTGCTCCTGCAGAGTACATAGGGGGCCATTATAAATAACAGAGTGCCCCCTTTTAATGCCTGCTCTGAGCAGGCATTAAAAGTGCCGATAAAAAAGGCGCAAAGAAATCTCTTAGATTTCCCTGCTCCATTTATGCGGCCCACCTAACGGGGCAACACCCCCCATTGCATACATTATGCCTGGCGCAGACATAATGAGGCTCAAGGGTTTTCAAAGTGATGCAATGCATGCACTATGGCAGTGCTAAAGTGGTGCTAGGAGCTCTTAAATGCGTCCCTATATTTGGCCGATTTGCACCTAAAATACACCTGTAAGTTGTTTTAGATGTATGTGTCCCAACCCCTTAAGTAATGGAGTACAGGCATGTACTCGTTCTAATATGCACAACTCTCTACCCAGAGTTGCCAAATTGCATTTAGGTGTAGATTTATGCATGAGCATAAGCATGAATCTATATGTGTGGACGTTTCTGCCCAAATATATGCATTTATGAATTGAACCCAAAGTCATAATTCTTCACCTGTAGATCTGTGATCTTGTATACATTTGCTATACAATGAAGGGGTTTGATCGTGTGAGGCTCAAGGGAGAGGGATCAATATATAACAATATGAACAGAAAAACTCCCAACCACCATGTTGAATGGCACAAGAAGCAGTTTAATCGAGTGGTTGTGGTGATATCTCCAATCTTCCAATCTGAAGGATTATTTTCCTGCTGTTTTCTTGTTTTGTTGAACAGAGTGCTGTAAACATGGACACTGCAGAAACTTTCATGTGATATGTTTAGATATGTTTATTCATGTGATGTGTTTATTTATGAGTATTATTTTTCTACGAGGTAGTGTCTTTCTAACTGTCCGTTTTATGTAATGTAAATAAATGGAAAACAAATCTGTTTTAATCTCAATGACAACTAGAGTGCTTATAAAACTTTAAAACGGAATGAAATGTGTGAAAATAATACATATCTAGGCACTTGATTCAACTATTTCTTATGCTGTTTAAACATTAATATTTTGAATTTACGGCGGTTGTTTTTTTCTGTTCATCTTGTGTAGATTTACGGCTTTGTGGGATTGACAAAATTTTCCAGGATTACGCTTGGGATGCAGGAGAGTTTTTCAGGCGTAACACTAGGAAAGTAATGTAACTTTATTGATGGAGCAGAAATCCCTTTTCCTTCCGGACTACTACAGCCTTTTGGTTCTTACAATTTCGAATTTCATTATATGTAGAATAGCTGAATAGAATCAGTCCCCAAAGTTAAGTGCTTTTTAATCAGAATGTATGCCCTTCATTTGATACTTTGCTTTTATTTACTCTTTTGTCTTACCATAAATAGTTAGAGCTACACAATTTATTTGTATTCAGAAATGATGTAATCTATCCTATGCATATAATAATAGTTTTCCTTAAGGAGTTTTAGCCTTAGAATTACTTTACTGTTTACTCTCCAGAATCTTAAAAATTTAGAAAATAAAAGCAAATATTGTTCATACATTTTATATGTTAACACATTTCACAATGTCAAAAAAATCACCATTGAATCTTGTATTTTGAAAATCATACAATGTTACTCTTTTTGCATTTCAACATGAGCATGCCACCATTTTGGGCAAATTACGTTGTCCTAGAAGGATACATATTGTAATAATAAGAACTTGAGAAGTCCACATTTTTATTGTTTTCATTGTAACATAATAGCACATTGTATATCATGGTTACATAAACATCAAAGTGACATGACCCTACACTCAGCATTTGAAACATATCGTGCCAGAGTTCTGTGATATTATGTTACCAAAGAAGCCATCACAGGCAGCAGAACATTCAGTAGTTATTACAAAACCATAATGTGTCGGGTCTAAAAGCCAAAGAGCTAATAAGTTCCTAAGAATGAGAAACTTAAAGAACTGCATCTTAAATGGGTTCACAGAACCGATGTAGAAAGGAGTCTACGTAGCTATGTTGGTCAGAGGTAAACTGCTCCGGGTCTATTGAAAATATCTGCCCACCTAGAGAGTGGCAAAGCAGGAGCTCTGCCACTTTAAGACCTTCCATTTCAGTGCAGGGCCGGCTTTAGCGCTGGTGGTCCCCCACCCCATCACCACCTCCACCGATTATCACCTGGAAAATGTGCCCCTCATCTCTCCATAGCCCCCCTTTCACTTACATTGATTTGTTTTAAAGCGCTTGTAAAGGCTGGCTTTACTAATCCACTCAGCTATCCACATAAAAGTTATAGTTCTGTTCTTTGCCACAGTCATATTAACCCTCTACGCTACTTTATGGCAAGTCAAAGCTGCTCTAGAGAAAACTCCTATCTCTTTCCCTAGCAGGAACATTAAACACAAGAGGTATCTTGATATTTTAATTGCTTCCTGAAGGCTGGACGCACAAGGAACGTTTCAGCAGGTGCTTTTAAATTGCAGGTTTCTAACATATTGCTAAACACAGCGCCCCCCTGAGGTCACTGCCTCAACAAGCCAGGATTCTGCCTTTACTCTTACCTCGTGATCAAATATCTTTTATACTAATGTCAGTGATGTTGTCCCTCTGTTAACTCAGAAGACAATTACTACTTTTGTCTTTAATTCACTTTATTCCCATTCGCGTTCACTTGCTGTAGATGCTTCGGCCCATATTTAAGAAAAAGTGGTGCATCAACTCTGATGCACCACTTTTCTTGCACCGCCCTATTGGCACCTAATGACACCATGATTGTACCGTATTTAGAATACAGCACATCTTGGCAGTCGTTAGCACAAGAGCTTCAACATTTTTGACACTATTGTGGTGCTTTACTAGTGCATCAAAGTGCAAGGAGGCCGATAGGTTACTATGGGAGGGTAGGTTTTAAGCCTGCTCTGAGCAGGCATTAAAAATGACACAAAAAATGGTGCAGTGAAATCTTTTAAAGTGCACTGTGCCATTTTTGCGGGCCTCCTAGCGCTGAAACGCCCCCACTTGCATATATTATGCCTGGTGCAGGCGTAATGGGTTACAAAGTGGCGGAATGCATGCATTGTGACACTTTGTAAATAAGTAAAACCACTTTAGCTGTTATGGTGGCGCTAAGGTGGCTTTAGGGGCTCTTAAATATGCCCCTTAGTATTTTCCAGTGTTACCTCTCTGTGCCTTTCTGGATATGCAAGGCAAATAAAATATGAATGTGCTGGTAGTTTAGCACGAAATAAATGTACATAATCTGTAATAACGGATGCCCTCCCATTGTGTTTCACTCCATACTTATTCTGCAATACACTTACATCAGTGTATGTGCACTGCACACCAGGGGCAACGTGGTAATCAGATAACTCAATCATTTGCTGCCGGGATGTATCCTATCAACATGTATTTACTTCCTCGGCCTTTACGTACAAATCTAGTTTTATTTGAATCTTGTTCTATTAATTGAGGCCTGACGTCAGAAGCAAGCCCCATCCCTGCTATAAAGCTGCTGATGAATTTGCAGGGGTGGGGATGTGCCTTGCTCACGCATATCCATAGGTGGGACCGCTGCATGTCCCAGTCAGTCCATTCAAAGTACTCCAGTCCTGCCAGTCGACCAGCTAGCTGCATATTTTTTTTAACTTTCCACAAATCTGAGGTACTCAAATTTACACAAGAATAACTGGTAACATTTATACCAAATATTCTGATACTTTATCAGTACTCCAAAACTTTATAATTGTGCACTATTATACTTAAAAGGAAACACGGGTCTATAGAATTGCGGCCAGCGCTGGACAGGGGCATAGCCATCGATGGTGCGTCACCAGGTCCCAGAGAGGCCCATTGAACCCTGACTACTTCACTTTTACTACCCATGCAGCAGGCAGGTGGCCCATTGAGCCTCGCTTGCACTAGGGCCTATGGGACCCTGGATACGTCACGCTCGCTAAAGGAAGTTTACGACTACACCCCTCAGCAGAAAGGCTGAATCTGCTCTATAAATGTTGTGATCATTCTTTAAATTTATATTCTTATTTCTGCATCATAGTACACGATCCCGGAGCAAGAGGTTAGATTTGAGCCTTTGAAGCGCCGCAAGGCGGCCTGGCAATGATTGACAGACATGGCTTCACAAGATTGATTGGGCCTACTTTAATAGCGCTGTACAGCAGACAGACCTTTAGTCGGGGCACCCCCCTCCTCCTGTTATGTTAATGATAAACGACTCCGCGCAGACACGTATTAATTAAACTGCTTGCAGTAGGAGTGCGCCCACTGATAATAACACAGCCAAGACTTCCAGGCCGAGGCATACGTCACATTCTTCAAGTCCCCCTCATGAGAACCTCGGCCGGCGCTGCTCTCTTGCCTGGTACAGATTAAATTAAATTGCGCCTGTTCCTGTAGAAATTAGCTACCTAGTAACTGTCTCAGCGCGCCAGCCCTAAAATGAAATCCTGTCTCTCTCTCTCTAGAGGGGCAGACGGTCATTAATATGCTGCATTCTTTCTGCACAAAATGCTTCCCTGCTTTTCAAAGATTTGTGGAAAAAAGCGCAGTCCGGCCACTTCAGCGACAAAGCACTGCACGATCAAAAGAGAATTCTATGGAACTTCCAAGGTAAAACAACATCTCCTGTATCACTAGCTATCCGTGATTTAGGAGTCGATATTTTAAAGAGTATGTGGTCAATCAAACCTATAAAGCCCCCTAGACTAAAATAATGTATTTCAATAATAGGATACTTACTTCCTGTTCTCGTTTCCTTTTCTGTATTTCCTTATAAATAAATTGAAGCAACATCTTTGGGGTCGGCGGGTCAGGATAAGCACAGACTTTGCTGCTTCTCCACTTGGATAAACTGTGTGAATCTGGCTGTTTTTTTCATTAAATATGGAACTTTTCGTGTGGTTTTCATAAAACAGCAGTGGACGCAGGAAGAAACAAAATAAAGAAAATGAAAAATCGTATTTGAAATTGGATTGATGTTATTGGTCCGACAAAATCAGGGATATCGGTCGCGCTTCAGCTCACTACTTGCTTCTTCCTGTGATCATCTCGTGGAATGTATGAGAAAAAATTTGACGCTGGAGGATAGACTTCATATGATGAGAGCCAGCCGGTTTTCCAAACTGTGCAGAATGAGAGTCATGTTCTATACTTGTAAATAGTGAGAGCTAGGCTCTATACAAATTGTACCTGGTGTAAGCCAGGCTCTATTACAAACTGTAAATAGTGAGAGCCAGGCTCTATACAAATTGTACCTGGTGTAAGCCAGGCTCTATTACAAACTGTAAATAGTGAGAGCCAGGCTCTATACAAATTGTACCGGGTGTAAGCCAGGCTCTATTACAAACTGTAAATAGTGAGAGCCAGGCTCTATACAAATTGTACCTGGTATAAGCCAGGCTCTATTACAAACTGTAAATAGTGAGAGCCAGGCTCTATACAAATTGTACCGGGTGTAAGCCAGGCTCTATTACAAACTGTAAATAGTGAGAGCCAGGCTCTATACAAATTGTACCTGGTATAAGCCAGGCTCTATTACAAACTGTAAATAGTGAGAGCCAGGCTCTATACAAATTGTACCTGGTATAAGCCAGGCTCTATTACAAACTGTAAATAGTGAGAGCCAGGCTCTATACAAATTGTGCCTGGTGTAAGCCAGGCTCTATTACAAACTGTACATGGTCTAAGCCAGGCTCTATACAAATTATACCTCATCCAAGCCAGGCTCCATTGCCAACTGTACATATAACCAGGATCTATACAAATTGTACCTGGCGAAAGCCAGGCTGTATTACAAACTGTAAATAGAGAGAGCTAGGCTCTATACAAATTGTACCTGGTATAAGCCAGGCTCTATTACAAACTGTAAATAGTGAGAGCTAGGCTCTGTACAAATTGTGCCTGGTATAAGCAAGGCTCTATTACAAACTATACATGGTCTAAGCCAGGCTCTATACAAATTATACCTCATCAAAGCCAGGCTCTATTGCCAACTGTACATAGAAGCAGGATCTATACAAATTGTACCTGGTGAAAGCCAGGCTGTATTACAAACTGTAAATAGTGAGAGCTAGGCTCTATACAAATTGTACCTGGTATAAGCCAGGCTCTATTACAAACTGTAAATAGTGAGAGCTAGGCTCTATACAAGTTGTGCCTGGTATAAGCCAGGCTCTATTACAAACTGTAAATAGTGAGAGCTAGGCTCTATACAAATTGTACCTGGTATAAGCCAGGCTCTATTACAAACTATAAATAGTGAGAGCTAGGCTCTATACAAATTGTGCCTGGTGTAAGCCAAGCTCTATTACAAACTGTACATGGTCTAAGCCAGGCTCTATACAAATTATACCTCGTGAAAGCCAGGCTCTATTGGAAACTGTAAATAGTGAGAGCTAGGCTCTATACAAATTGTGCCTGGTGTAAGCCAGGCTCTATTACAAACTGTAAATAGTGGGAGCTAGGCTCTATACAAATTTTGGCTGGTGTAAGCCAGGCTCTATTACAGACTGTAAATAGTGAGAGCCAGGCTCTATACAAATTGTGCCTGGTTTAAGCCAGGCTCTATTACAAACTGTACATGGTCTAAGCCAGGCTCTATACAAATTATACCTCGTGAAAGCCAGGCTCTATTGCAAACTGTAAATAGTGAGAGCTAAACTCTACACAAATTGTGCCTGGTGTAAGCCAGGCTCTATTACAAACTGTAAAGAGTGAGAGCCAGGCTCTATACAAATTGTGCCTGGTGTAAGCCAGGCTCTATTACAAACTATACATGGTCAAAGCCAGACTCTATACAAATTATACCTCATGAAAGCCAGGCTCTGTTACAAACTGTACATAGTGAGTGCCATGCCCTATACAAACTGTATCTGGTGAAATCCAGGAACTATAACAAACTGTACATAGTGGGAGCCATCCTTTATTAATAATCATAAGTGGAGACTGCATATGATGAGAGCCAATCCCATTTGCAGACAGTATATCATGAGATTAGCCCTCGACTGAAGACCCTACATTGAGAGTCCTATCCTCTATTACAGAGTGTAAATGGTAAACCCTGGCATATTTAACAGGCTGCACCTAGTAGGAACTGTATTCTACTGCAGAGAGTGTGTGGTGAGAGCCAGTGCCCTCTGAGTGCCAGTGGTGACAAGTCTCTTGCAGTGTATGTGTTGCAAGATATCACCTGTTATTGAACATACTTGGTGAGAGCCAACTACTATTACAGACCAAACAAGGTGAAATCCAGATTCTATTACGATCTATATATGATGCAAGTCAGCCTCTCTTTAAGACTGTATACTGTGCAAGCTCACCTTTACCATAAACTATAGATGGTGAAGCCTGGTCCCCTTACAGGCTGCACAAGGTAAGAGACAACATTCATTGAATTCAATGGGTAGTGAGAGTTAGGCTCTATCACTTGCCGTAATAGCTAGAGGCTGCCTTTTATAAGGTTGCACATGTTGGGATCCAGGCTGTATCACAGATGGTACTTGGTGATAGCCAGCCTTGAATACTGTCTATACCTTCTGAGAGCTAGTTACTATTATAAACAGAACATGGTGAGAGCCACCCTATTCTGCTGACTGTATATGGTGAGGGATACATCCTATTACAGACATATAAGGGAGTGACCTTTGACCTGCTTGGCCAGTGGTCCACTCCCGCGTGCACAGTGCCCCCCAGCTGTCCTCATGTCTCCCCACCCTGCCCTCGCTGCTCCCAGCTGATCCCTGGGGTCTAGTGGTAAGCGTAGTGACTGTAATACTATTGTTCTTGTGATTACTGTTTTGTAGCACTGTTATTCTTGTGATTACTGTTTTTGTATTTTCTGCTTTACGCACCTGTTTCCGCTGAATTTTGTGCCCCCTTGCCCCCTAGTGCCTCAGCTCCCCTAAGCCGTCTCCTTTTCCCCGCCGCTGCGTTCCTGTGGCCCCACCCCCCTCGAGCCCCCATTCGCTCCTGCCTCCCAGCTGCTCCTCCCTCCCACTTCCCCCTCTTAATGGCGGTCGCTGCGTGCCCGCACAGCGTGCGCACTGCTGGCGCGCCAGAGGCGAGCAAGAGGCAAGCACGTCTGCACCCGTCCGTGCCTGGACCGCACCCGGCGCCACCCCCCCTGGTCCGCAGGACCCCCGCACCTCCAGACGCCACTACACGGCCAGTGACCTCAACGCCCTCAATCCCGGCCGCATCTCAGCATGCTTCCAGTCCTCACCGAGAAACACCAATGGACCCTTCTCCTGCCGCACCTGCGACAGAACGAATAAACCTCCAAAGACTGGAACAAACCACCTCCACTGCGTACTCCTCAACACCCGCTACGCACGCAAGCACGCCATCGAGCTCTGGGATTTGTTCGACACCACCGCCCCAGATGTAGCGTTCCTGACCAAAACCTGGTGGAACGACTCTTCTTCACCCGACATTGCCATAGCCATCCCGGATGGCTACAAGATCACCCTCAGGGATCGCACCAATGGAATCGGAGGAGAAATAGCCATCGCCCACAAATCCACCCTCAAAGTCTACATCCACACGGACGACACCCTCAAGACCGCCGAACACCTGCACTTCCGAATCCACACCGACCCCAACACCACCTTCAGAGGAACACTCATCTACAGACCCCCCGGACCACGGGCACCTTTCAGCAACTCCATCGCCGACCTCACCAGCACCCACGAACTCACGTCCACGGACTACATCCTCCTCGGGGACCTAAATTTCCACCTTGAGAACAAAAATGACGCCAACTCTCTGATCGACAACCTCGCCATCCTCTGCCTCAGACAACTCATCACCACACCCACCCACATCGCCGGCCACACGCTTGATCCCATCTTCTCCTCAAGCACCCCCGTCACCTTCAACCACACCACTGAGCTCCACTGGACCGACCACCACTGTATTCACTTCACCTTCAAGAAACATACTGAGCACCACCGCACCCAACAACCACCCCATCGCTGTTGAAGCAAAGCTACTGAAGACCAGCTAACCAACACCATCGCCCAGAACCCTCCTTCCGACGCCACCGACCCAGACACCGCTGCCCACAACCTCAGACAGTGGATCAACGACTGCGCCAACACCCTCGCGCCACTCAAGAAACCCACCGACAACCAAGCCAGGAAAAAAGCCACCTGATTCACAGACGAGCTCCAACACTCCAAACGCGACTGCTGGAAACTTTTTTAAAAATGGCTCCTCGAACGCACACCTGACAGCCTTGCAGCCCACAAAGACGCCACCCGCAGGCATCACCAACTCATCAAACTAGCCAAAAGATCCCACTTCAAAGACCGCCTGGATAACAACGCACACGACAGCAAAGAGCTCTTCAGCATCGTGAAAGAACTCTCCAACCCCAGCGGGGTTTTCACCGAATTTGATGTAATTCCTTTCAGCAGTTTTTGCAGTAGTGCTTGTTAAAGAAGCCTATGGAAAATGCACAGGGATGTTGCATTTTGGGACCCCACTTCTTTCACAGCCCCTGCTTTATGGATCACTGTGGAACTTTCCATGCACAAATTAGCCAACAAAGAGCACTTTGTGGTACAGTTTTGTAAAGATTCATCAAATGGTGCGAAAGTTATGAGCAACACAAAACAACACAAAACACATTTCCTATGGAAATGCTGACCCAACTGTAACTACCCAGTTGTATATATCTATATATCTATATATATATATATATATATATAAAATAAGAACATTTTTGTTTCACTAACAACTTTCACATTGTTTGACAAAACTTCACAAAACTTTCCAAAAAGTGGGTCATTTACCAGAGCCTCTTCCTTGAAAGTTTTTGTGCCAGTCTATTAGGCGGGGGCAGGGAAAAGGGGCACATACACTGAGAATGGAGGGAAGGGATAATGGGGGCTGGGACAGCAAACTGACCACAGAGAGCTGGCCAGAGGGGTAGTGGCAGCACAATAGACCGGAAAGAACATGAGGGAGGGGGCAGGGAAAAGGGCAAGCACACAGAGAATGAAGGGCAGTTAGAGAACATCAGGGGGAGGGCTAGTGGCAGCACAACTACCATGGAGAGCAAGGGGAAGGGATAGGGACACACAGATGAAGAATGGATATCAAGGGGAAGGGAACAGGGATAGCAAGCTGATCACGAAGGGTAGGCAGGGGGCTGTGGCAGCACAACATACCGCAGATGGCAGGAGGGAGATGGCAGCAGTTCGCCCATGGAGAAAAGCGTAGCGGGTAGAGGCGCATGGACAGAGCCAGCAAGCTGACCACTGCAGGCAGGTGGGAGGGACAGTGGCAGGTCAATGGACCACAGAGGACAAAAGAGAGGGGTTTGGGGCATGTAGATGGTGAACAGATGCACGGGAGTGGGGCAGGGGCAAGAAGCTGACCATGATGTACAGGCTGGGGGGAAGGGGCATGCACACTGAGAACAGAGGGCAGGAGTAGCAGGCTGACAAATGAGAGCAGGAGAGAAGGGCAGTGATAGCACAACAGACCATGGAGGGCAGGAGAGGGAGTAGGAGCATAAACACAGGGAATAAAGGGTAGGGGGACGGAAGAGGAGGCAGAAAGCTGACCACAGTGGGCAGTCAGGAGGGGGCAAGAACACACACATGGAGTAGAGGGAAACATGGCCAGCAATTGTCCACAGAATGCAGGTAGGTGGAGCATTGACAGCACAGTGGACCACAGAGCACAGAAGAAAGGAGGCAGGGGCAGGCACACAGAGGTTGGAGGGCACAATTAATGATGCCTTTTGAGATGTCATCTCTCATTCAGTAGTTTTTCAGAAATTAGCATTTTAAAAAGTTGTTTGAGATGGGCATGTAGGGGTTAACCACCAGAAAACATAAGTGATGACTAGACCACTGGTGCCCAGAAATGTTCTGACTGGCAATTTTAAAGGGACTTGGCCAATCCTGATTAGCTGGCCAACATAAACAATATGTTGTGGCAGCCATTAATGGACTCAGGAACATGGCCCCTGCATCCTGAAGATAAATGAAAAAAATATGAGGCGAGAGAGGGAGTACATCTTGACCCTCCCACCTTGTTATTGGCTGGCCATGACATGAAAAACATATTGTGGCATCCATTACAAGACTCTTGGACCCGATTCCTGTTTTTGAGGGTCACAAAAAAGAAACACATATGAAGGGTGTAAATTGTTTGTTGGTGGGACCATATTAAATTTAGGAATTGTGGTATGTTCCAATATGATTTTAGCCTGGGAAAAATACTAAGCCTGTACTGGGAATTGATGAACCATTTCTGAAAACAGTTTTCTCTCGTGATTTTCTCATATAGGTTAAGGAAGGTGCTCTATCAGCTACAACAAGAACACATTTTTACACTTTCACACTGTCTTCCTCAGCTATTTAAGAACGAAGTCTGATATTTTCAGGAAAACATGCACTTTCAACAATAGCAGTACCTTGTCATTTGATTCTCCAGGGTCGTACTGCATCTTCACCACAATGGTCTAATGAACAACTAGAGCACTAACGTTTTGTATTTATGACAAAAGTATGGCACACCTGACCTCCATCTTGATGGAGTCAAAGCTTCAAACTTAAAAGTATTTTCTTTAGAAATTAACAAAATGAGGAGGTTCGTTTTGTCAAAGACATTATGGTTAGTGCTCTATAAAACTAAAATGAGGGCACATTTCCTATAAATTCTCAAATACCTTCCTCATCAATGTCAGACTAAAATGTGATGTGTTGAGTGAAACATACTTCCAGCACTAGCAGTAGACTGTTAGTTGATTCTCCAATGCTCTATTGCAGCTTTGCTGCAGTATTCTAATAAACAACTAGAGCTGTAACAGTTTGCATTTTTTGACAAAAGTGGGGTACTCCTGAACACCATTGTGATAGAACCAAAGCTGTAAAACTGAAAAGTTTTCTTCCAGAGTATTCTGCAATAAGTGATGAAACTAGGGGTTTCTTTTTGTCATAGAAATTATGGTTAGGGCTTGAGACAGCTAAAATCAGAAAAACCTTTTTATGAGTGTTCTCAAACCATCTGAAAACATTCTGCCATGCAACGTAAAACATGTATTTCTAACACCGACAGCATTCTGTCAGTTAACCGCCTAGTGATCAACTACAGCTTCACTGTAGAGCTAAAATTAACAACCAGAATGCTAACATATGGTATTCAAGACAAAAGCAAGCCACTCCTGAATGCCATTTTGTTGGAATAGAAGCTGCTGAATTTAAAACCTTTCGTGAGGAGCAGGCCGAAGTAAATGAGTATAGCGATATTAATGCATGTATGAAAAGCGTGGTTTAAAAATGTGAGGGAAGATATGGGTTTTTAGTAATTTGAGGCATAATCTATTTTAAAGGGACTAGAAATAATTAAAGAGATAGACATCTGAGTATGTAGAGCATCCTCTTTCAACATCTGTTTACTCACCATGCCTATCATCTCAGTCACATAACAGCACCCTAATTTTAACATATAAAAAAATGTATTAGACATATTTTGTGTGCAACGAGTGTTGGCTTTTTAACTCTTTGGCTGCTAGGCCTTTTTCCCCCTACATGGGGCAATTTGTGCTTAGCGCTACATAATTGTTTTCCAGAGAAGGTATCCATGCAAAGTTTGCATCCTTTTTGTTCAACATCCTGGGGATTCTAAAGATACCCAGGGTTTGTGGATTCCCCTGAAGGATACTGAGAAAATAGGCAAATATAGCAACATTTTGGGCTTTTTGAAAAAAAGAGTGAAAAAGTGCTCTAGATAAAAGTCTCTGTTTTTTATCTGAAAATGTAATTGACAAACAGTCACCTTCTTCTCAGCTTTCAGGAACATGCCAAGTTCAATCTTGTGCCACAGTTTTGGCATTTTAGTAAGAGTTAGCCTATTTTCCCTATTTTTTGTGCTTTCAGCCTACTTCCAGTGTGTGGTAGAAATCAGTGTGAAACCCCCTGGGTGATCCAGAAACGCTATCCATTTCTGGAAAGTAGACACAAGTCCAAATTCAGCAAGGGTTCATATGTGTAGATCTCTCAAGGTTTTCCCAAAGAAAATAACTGTTGAAATAAAGAAATATTGTAAGTAAGTTGGAAAAAACGGGCAATTGTGACATTTTCATCTGTACTTTGGTCACAATGGCGAATTTACTAAAGCAATACACCATTATGTCTGCTAGACCCTACTGGTTGTGGTGATGTATAGGGTTTGTGGGTTCTTCAAGAACCCAAGGTACCCACAGAAAACAACTGAGCTACACTGTACAATGGTTTTTCATTGAGTACCAAGTAAAGACAAATTCTTATCGCAAAATAGGCAGAGTGTGAAATTGGTATTAAGGAAACTTATGTATTTCTGAAATGGGTGCAAGATACAGAGTTTAGGAGCAGTGGTTATTTCTACATCTCTAAATTTGTGGGTACCCATAGTAGCATTTGATTTGGATGGTATTTTTCAAAATGTCAGCTTTCTTATACACTGGCATACTTGAAAGCCACAAATGCAGTGAAACTCAATTGGTAATAACAGATGTTCTAGAATGGTATGCTCTCACAAGTCTCCCGATAAAAATGGTACCTCACTTCAGTGGGTAGACCAAGTACTCCCAACAGGAAATGTCCCAAAACACTACTTGAACGTATCATATTTTTCCACCAAAAACTAACCCTCTTTTTCCAATGCTGGTAGCTCTAGATTTTAGAACCTAGCTGAGCTGGCACCTAGGGAAACCTAAACTTTGGAAAACTAGACACCTCGGGGGATCTAGGGTGAGCCGACTTGCGTTGCTCTCACCACTTTTTTTGTCCCTTGCAACCTGAAACTTTAACTAAAAAAAACATTTTCATCATGTTTCTGTGATGGAAAGTTCTGGAATCTGTGGAGAGCCACAAACTTCCTTCCATCTGGGATTCCCCAAAGTCTCCCGATAAAAATGGTACCTCTCTTGTGCGGGTAGGCCTAGTGCCCGCAACAAGAAATGGCCTAAAATGCAACATGGACACATCAAATGTTTTCCCTCAAAAACGACCCTTTTTGTCCAATGTGGGTAGCTACCTGAAATTCCTTGAAAACCTTAACCTTTGATTAAAAAAACACATTTTCCTCACATTTCTGTGGTGGAGCGTTCTGGAATCTGCAGGGAGCCGCAAACTTCATTCGACCCAGCATTCCCCCAAGTCTTCTGATAAAAATGATAACTTACATGTGTGACTGGGACTAGTGCCTGCGACAGGTCAAATCAATCGAAGGACAATGAGAGTCCCTTTGTGAGGACTCAAATTGATGTTGGTTTGATCCATTACTGTCACTGGCACTAGACCCAGCCACACAAATGGGGCAGCATTTTTATTGTCACAAGTAGGGAAATACTGGGTCATAGGAATTTTGTGGGTTCCTTCTGATTCTGGAAGAATATGGCACAGAAATGCAAGTGGAATGTGTGAGTTTAGTCATATTGTGAGGTTTGCGGGGCAACTTGTTGGGATCCATGAGAGGCCCACCACCCTGTATTCCCCTGTGTGTCTAATTTATAAAAATATCTAGCGTTGGCAGAACATCCCTAGAGACAAAACACAGAAACACAGAAAAGACAAATGTTACTGCACAACCATCTCTTTCTCAAGTACACACACATACTGGATGGATTTGACACAAGGGTGAGTGAAAAGTTCAAAATCTAAATGTTATCAATAAGAGATTTCACAAAAATGGAATACACTGTTATTAATTGAAAGGTAAAAAACTGAACCAGTGTCTCACAGCCTGTGAGCTGTAAAGCTGCGCCAAGGTACCAACAGTTTTACAGACCATTCACACACCTTTCTTGCGTGACACACACAAAACAATTCACACTGCCAGCCACAAGCCTAGCACATTTCAACACTCATATCAACAGACAGCACCATTCAAAGGCCCATTACTTTCATATGCCCACATGACTGACACAGCAATCACACTGGCTGGGCTGGTGTTTGGCTAGCAGTGTGTGTAGTGACCCACAGCAAGTCGCTACTCACACTCCACCAGTGAACTGCCCTTTCTCACGCACCGCCAGCCAAGCACCAGTCCATGCACACCACCTGCCAAGCACCAGTCCATGCACACCGCCAGCCAAGCGCCAATCCACACACACCGCCAGCCAAGCGCCAGTCCACAAACGCCACCAGCCAACTGCCAGTCCACACACACTGCCAGGCAATCACCAGTCCACATACACTGCCAGCCAAGCGCCAGTCTACACGCACTGCCAGACAAATGCCAGTAAATTCACTGCCATCCAAACGCCAGTACACACATACCATCAGCCAAACTTCAGTTCACAGACAGAAACTTTCCCTGGTGTCTAGTAGTTTTCTGCTCCTCCTTAGGTCAGACTCACCTAAATATATGGCTAGTCTGCCACCAGGGGGGACAAAAATATGGCCAAAATATTGCACCCATTATGGGGCGCGACCCTTGCCCACGGGGCCGTTCCCCAACAAATGAAAAAAAAATGCCTGGTGTCTTGTGGCTTTCCGCCCCCCTTGGGGCCAGATGGGCCTAAAAATATGGCCGATCTGCCCCAAGGGGGCTGAAATGGCCAAAATATTGCTTCCATAATGGGGAGCGACCCTTGCCCCAAGGGCCGCTCCCAGACATAAAAAAAATAAAATCCCTTGTGCATAGTGCTTTCTGCCCCTGTTGGGGGCAGATAGGCCTAGAAATCTGGCCAATCTGCCGCCAAAATGGCAAAAAGTATACAAAAATATGGGAGCGACCCTTGCTACAGGGGCCGTTCCTGACATTTACATAAACAAAATCTCTGGTGCTAGCAGCTTTTATGAGCCTAATACTAGGGCCGGCCAAAATAATGTCCCATATATTTGGAGCGGCCCTTGTCCAAGGGGTCGCTACCCTAAACCAAAAAAACATCCCTGGTGCTATTGGGCACATTCCTGCTGTGCGATTGCGGCCCAATCCACGATTCTGCAGCAGAAATGCACTGCAAAGAGACACCGGGGGAAAGGAAAAACTCTTTCCTTTCCAGCCTGTGCCTCTTTGCACACCCAGTGGGAAATCTTACCTCCTTTCTCCTCCAGCCTGCTCTGATGGCGTCGGCGCATGGCGTGCACACTGATGTCATCAGATCGCCAGTGGAGGGGGCAGGAGTGGCAGCGGAAGTGCTTCCACTGCCATTCCTGGGAGCCATATTGTGGGATGGCCCACGGGGGAAGCGTCAGAACTTCCCCCCGTGGGTGGGTGCGAGGACGGCTTGGAGCCATCCTCCACACACACTCACTGTGTGTGCCGACGGCTTCAAGCCATCCAGTGCACACAATGGGTTAAAAGGATTTTCTGAAAATTTGGTCCAATCTATACACAAGAGCAATTAAGATTAAAAGTAAAATGTTTGCGTTATTGAGTTGTAGTCATAGACAAAATTCAATATAAGTGATGGTAGTAGCCAACCAAAATTGCAGAGTAACCTCTCATTCCCTGTATCAGCAACTACTCTACCTACTAAAGACTGGATATAGTTAGTAATATCCCCTAATATGAACTGCACATGGCCTTTATTGTGCACTTTAGTCGGTTTGTCCAACAAATCCTAGAGCTACAGGTTAAATGACCCTAGGACATTTGGCCCATTCAGGCCTTGATGTCGTCACTGCCCTTCAGCCAGCACATGGTTACAGGTACCTAACCTACTGGAAGATGTACAAAGCCTCCTACTTGAAGGCGTCAATTTATGAGAGAATTACGGTGCTTAATATTACACTTCTCTAATTGGCACTATAAACTAGGCACTGTAAACAATATTTGATCCGTAAATCACATTGAGACACTTCCTTTCAGCATCCAATTTCTTTCAGAAGGAATGCTATTTCAGAAGCAAATGTTCTTGTTGCCTATTTTTTATGATTCTATGAATTGCAAGTACATTACCTATGAGCATATCAACCATTGTACACATACACCGATAAACATAATGTGATATATAGCCTCCTAGACCAAAAAGAAAGCCAGTCACCTGAGGGGACCCTACATGATTTCTAGCACCACTCAGTCAACTGTGTGTGTTCCATTTATTCTAATAGTCCGTGATAGAGACGACCTGTGAAAATCTGCAGCCATTTTGTAGAGTATCGATTTCTCTGCTATTCTTGTTTTCTCTACAGTTTCGTTCTTCTTCACCGTGGAAGAAGGACGAACTGATAATGTTCTCAAAGCTGCATTCTTAAGCCCAAAAGACGTTTTAATTAAAAAGGATTAGACTTCTGTTTTAACTGGCGTCTGGTGCCTTGAGATAGCTTTGTAAAAAAAAAGCCTTTGAATAAAACGAAAATAAAACATATTTCAAATTAAAACCATGTCTATCTCCATTGCATTTGATCCGCAGTTCGAGCATCTTAAATCCTCCCCAAGAGTGACTGGAATAGGAAAACTGCAATTCTAAGAGTTTTTGTTATATTTTAGATTTTGTGCCAAACATTTTTGCAGTTTTTAGAGACACCTTTGGAGACAAGTTTGCAAATATCTGAAGATCCACAGCGGGATACCAGTTTCCATCAACTGCGCTAAGAAATGGTTTACAGCGCTCACAGAAAGTTTGGTTGATAATTTCACATAAATGAAGTTCCTGACTCACTGATGTAAATATATACCGAGTTCATGCAGTATTTTGCTGACTCGTGCATTTAGCACACACCAGCCTGCAACGGAGAATAGTTAGGCTTGTCAGGGAATCCATGTTTGTGTGAGCGAGTAGTTGTCAGCAGCAGCCTGCATCCTTTCACTGGTACTGGTCCATTGCGTGCACAGCTTCTGGAGACGTGCTAGAAGCTGGTGGGGCTAATGAGGCTTGGTGGGGGTGGGTGGGGTTGCACCGAGGTTATGCATCATGGTGTGGTCTTCATTGGCATGGTTGGTGGGCCTGTGGCTGGAAACGCTGAGGCTTTACTGCTTATTGCAGCTCTTCCGTGATTCACCTTGATTCTTTGCTCTGGCGTTGTAAGATCAGGTGAGCTTTGGGTGAGGTTGCTCAGCAATAACCATTGCCTGTTTCCTATGTGCCACTCTTTGTTACTGTCACTGACTCTCCCTCTTGATTTAGCTTTAGCCCTCGTAAATTTCTGATTCATCTCCTTGTGGTTTGGAGGTATTTTGGACTTGGTTTCATTTGGTATAACCGAGGCTATCCCAGCTCAGCATGGCAGCTCTTTGCATTTTGTGCTGGAAAATACATTAGAGTTGAGAAGAAGCTTAGTCGTAGTATTACTATTGTATACTACTTGATCTATCTCCTGGTGTGCAAATATAAGGGATGACGGATAGAACCCAGTCAGCTTTATGAGCAGAGGGAAGCAGTATAAAAAAGTCAGCCATATTGCTCTATTTTCTATAATAGGACTAATTCAGCAATGCACCAAATGAGCAAGCCGCTCAGTAATTCGATAAGTTGGCTCTTGCTAGAGCTTGAAAAAGTATCCTCTGCATATCTCAGATGCTCACAATGCAATACCAAATAGAAAAGAATAAATAGTCTGAGACCCCCCTTTATGCTGTCCTCCTTTTAAAGGATCAGACAACTGATTTATAAAGAGAAGAGTTGAAGAAGTATAAGCCTAGAGATCGAACAAAAGGAGTAACATGGAAACTGTTACTGTGTAATTGTCCGAGGGTTATTATTCTGTTATTCCATTTCTTTTGTCACCCTCCAACTGGACTCTGACAGGTACAACTCCATAAGCTGCTCTCATCTTTGCCCAGTGCAAATCTTTTTCACAATTCCAAGGTCATAGACAGCAGGAAGGTGGTGCTGTCCTGAATTCCTCCATCAGCCCAGGTTTGTGCATTTGCCTCTGATGAATCATGATTCTTGAATGGTAAAAAGAGTAGGGGACCTCTAAAAATTTCCAGCCCAGAGTGAGATGTTAATAATCTTGACTTGATTGTGTGCTATGCGGAGTGAAACAGAGTCTAGGTTGGAAGGCAGTTGGAGCCACAGCTGTTGAGCAGGTGTCAGTATTCTGCGATCCAGCCATGGACTGGGCTCAAGTGATCATTTCATGTCAGAACACTCTCCAGCACATTGCACACCTTGCTCCACATCATACTCCAACCCTGGTCTCCACATCACCGTTCTGATGATTATGGTCCATGAACTTTCTTCTGTTGCCAAACTTGCTAAATCTTGTCCTTGAGTTGGAGCTCTGTTCAGCATCATTGTTGTTGGCTGCTATGTCTACACTTACCTTTTCTTATTTGCTTTTTTGGACTTTTCTCGCTCTCACCTCCAGTCCTCATTCTACTGCTGGTTACACTGTTTCCCTTCTTGTGTACATTGACTTTCCTAGTCTTTCCGTCTCCAAGCCCCTGTGCAGATTTCACAGCTGGCTATTTCTTTGCATCTGGGCTCCTCCCCTAGGCTTCCAGCTATTTCTGCCCTCTGGGCTCAGTGATCAAGGTTCTCCAAACCGTTTTTTTCTGCTGAGACTCCACATGAACCAATGCTGTCTTGCTTCTGGGCTTTCTGACTTGCTCCTATTTTCTGCGTGACTTGGTTTTTATTATTACTTGCTTCTCCATTTTCTTGCTTTGCTACTTCATCTTCCCTGTCTCTGATCCCTATTGTAATGGTATCTCTATACCTGTTCTTTGCCAATGTTGCTAGTTTAGTCGGCATGCTACCTGCCCTGTCTTTGGATGCAAAAACCTTGACGTGAATCCCTGTGTTCCTCGTTCTGTGTGCTTAGCTCCAGTCTTGTCCTTGTTTGTGTGCTAGTTCCTTTTTCCTATATTAACATGTTCCTTAATCTGCATGCCTCTGTTCCAATATTGTTCTTGTTTCTTTAAATCCTGTTCTTATTTTCTCGTAGCCCTATTACTGTATTCTGTCCTCCTGCTCAATTCCCTTTAACCTCTCTTGTGTTTCTGTTGAAAACGTATGGTTACTAAGGGTGCCAGTGAGTTCTGAGGCTGGTGCCTCAGGGACGGATACTATCTCAGCGCTCTTCTTCTGTAATAACTACAGATTGTATTTCATGACTCTGTGAGATATACTGATCCTTGTTTTATGGCTAGATCCTTTCCCATTACATAGAGACCACTTTGCATGGAACATAAAGACTATCATTTAATGATAGTTTGTCTATTTTTTGTACTTACTGAGCTCCCTATTGTTTGATGTACAGTATATTCCTTGTTTGTTTTTGCAGGCATTTCTTGGTTCATGGCATGTATCCCAATTCCAGTTTGTTCCGACCTGTTCCGGTCTTCAGCTTGCGTCTTACCCTTTTCCTTCCACTCTTTCAGGCACTCCTTTGTGTAGGCTAAGCCCTTTATACATGATTATAATTTTGCTTGAATAACGCAGGCTGGAAAATGCAGGAAGTAGAGTCTCCCTATGTGCTTCTGATCTATCCTTTTTGACAGTTTGCAGTTGCTGTTTTGTACTCAGAGGTGGGATGTCGCTGAAGGACTAAGAGATCAGGTGCATGCTTCTGTTGGTAGAGCGGAATCGGGCTCTGTTGGACTCAGGTAGCGGTGGAGCAGTTGAATGGCAGGCAGCAGAGAGTCGCCCTTGCTGGAGGAAGATACAGGGCGCACAGAGTGATCAGCTGAGGGGACAATGGGGCCTGCCTGCAGTAGAGGATGCTGAGGCAACACCGAGACTCGTCCTTAGTAGGATGAGCGGAACGAGCAGAATGAGTGGAGTGAGCAAGGCACTCTCTGTGAGGAGCGGAGTTAAAGTGTAAGGAGCCATGAGGAGCGAAGCGGCTGGCCTCTGATGACGGGTAACTGCAGAGTGGGGCAGAGCGGCGCAGTGCAGCGGAGCACCTCAGAGCTCTTTGGCCTTCAATCTAGTGTCCCACCTCCGAAGGTGACCACTACCACCACCGCTGCACGGCCATATTGTGGCCGCTGTGACGCGCTGCTGTACCGCTGCCTCTACTGCTGCTGTTGCTGTCGTTGGTAGGCTGGTTGGTTAATGGGTGGCAGCCGGTGCCCTCTAGCGGGTTGCGGCTCAGAATAAGATCCAGTGCACCTCATCCTCATGTCCTCCACACTTTAGGCCCTGGTACTGGGTTCGGCCAGAAAGAGAGCAGAGAGGCACGAGCAGGGGCAGGAACAACCAGGAAAACAACTTGCAAGGGCACATGCAAAGGCGGTGAGTAAACTTTAAGCCCAAAACAACCCAGCTTGAGGAGGGCTAAAGAGCCCTGAAGTAGAGGGAGGTTGGACTAGCAGGCTTAGAAGCCGCAGATCCTGACGGAGGGACAGAAGCACCTGTCAGTAGGCCTGTGCCACTTGCTCGTCCGTGCAGGCCAGCCCACCATACCCCTAGCTGTTTGTCCTTTTTTTGCCTAATTGTCTACTTTTTTAAGAGTGTACTCATGCCCCCCAAGCTGACGTGAGGGATGTGGTGGCTCTCTAGCGGAAGTCTGGAGATGAGAGGCCCACTAAGTAAACAGCTGCACAAAGGAACAAAAAAAAACAATAACCAATAGAAGTTAATGTAAAAATTATTAAAAAACTAAAAACTTCTGAACAGGATCCAGAGGCAATCAAAAGGAACATCCAGTGGATAAAAGATTCAATGTCTCAGGCTTGCATAGCCCTACTCCTGTAAGGATGAATATGTCCCTATCTGATGAATATGATGATTATAAACCAGAGGAAAATAATACAAGGCTGTGGAGCATGCCATCCCTACCCATTAAACAAAATAATGCTCAATCGAACAAATGAAAGTGGACTTTGAGACTCAGGCAGAGCTCAAATTAGGAAGTAATAATAGATTGGAAAACAAACTAGACTCCTTAAATGACCAAGGCCATTGAAATACATCTTTAAATGAGGTTGGGGGGGTGTGGGACATTCTGTATAAAACATTGCAATTGACATTAGAACCCTTAGCCTATCAATCAAACAAAATGGATGTCCAGGTAGACTTGCTTAGTATGATGGCAAACTCAGTGGCAGGTATTGACCAGAAATTAGCCAATCTAAATGATTTATTAATTAGAGCACGAAAGAACACAGTGGACTCATAGTAATTGTACCTGCGATCCACTGATCAATAAAGTAGCAACAATCCCAGATGTTATAACTACCTTAATGAGATCTAAGAGTAAATTTAGATAACTTGGGATGTGCTAAGAACATCACTCCACCAGCACAAGTAGCTCATAAAACTAGTAATTTGTATAGCTCTGGGGCTATGGCCTGGAATGGAGGTAGGGATAACAATCCAAAAGAGTTGACGGGGAAGGAAGTGAAGTTAGCTGGTCAGAGGTTAGGGGGTAGCCCACATAAGAATGTACAGGAATTAGAAACCCAAACGTCTGCAAAAAGGATGACTAAAAGGCAGAAGAAGAAGCAACATAAGGCAAGAAATAAATTAAAAAATACGAATATGGGTAGCCGAGGTTTAAATAATAATACTGAGGCTATCACCATGAGCAAAGAAGAGCTTTTGCAGGAGGGTTGCGATAAGAAGAAGATGTATCCCTTTTTAAACACCATGTAGGTAAAAAACCCAAATTTTGCCTTGTAATAGAGGGGTATGAAGACGTAGCTAAAGAAAGATCATCTGCCCTTGGGGGCCTGACATCATACGAGGGCCAAAATACCCCTAACAAACATAATATGGATGACAGGGTATTCTCCCATGACCCCATGGTTAGTACAGTGGAATACCAAGAATCTGTTGAGCCGCCCGTAGTATCCCATTCTGTGACAAGACCGGTGGATACAATCCCAGTATCAAAACCAACCAGTAGAGATGGTTTGAAACCTAATTTAGGTAGTACAACCACTCCATTAGATCAATTAAATGAGTGAAGTGAAATAATTCTTACCCCATAATACATATCAAGGGGAAGACATGATATACTTAATCACGGGTATATTTTACAGCTTTTTCAAGCAATCCCATATCTAAGAAGGGTTACTTCAGAGGATATTGATTATATCGAATTTCTACATCCTACAGATAACAAAGTACAAGAGACCACCTTGGTGACCTGGGCCTTTACTGGTTTAGCTAAGAAGGTTCTCCAGGAAAAAGAGTGCTTTAGCAAATGGGGAAATATAATTAGCACACCCTGTCCAGTATTATATCCAGCTCCGTTTGTGCCCCAGGAAGAACCCTCCCTGTTAGGCAGATAAATAGGAAAAAAGCAAGTATACCCAATACTTAAAAAATCCATTAGGTAAAACCTCAACCTAGGTAGCACATTCTCAGGACAGGTCACATTGTGCAACACTAGTTAACATAGGTTGGCTAAACGCAGACGTACACAGGGCGGATGCCCTTGACAAGCACAGACACAGCCCTTACAAGTAATTGACACCAATTGTCAAATGAAAATTTTAAAATGTGTTCATGGGACATAAATGGTGTGCATACTAAAAGGTCAAACAGCTATTTAGAACATTTGTTTAAATACATTCACATCATTCTCCTAGCAAGGAAAACAATGTCCCCCACATTGATCAGAACACTGTTAAGGATAATACAGGATATGTCTCATGCAGATTTTATAGTATCCAGTGATTTGTAATATGAATTTGCTCTGGCCTTTTCCAAGAGAGGATGACCTAGTACAAGAGGATAGTAGTTGGGCAACCCCTAATCCATATGTTTGCCTAGCAGATAATGGCTCAAAAGATGTGAAGGCAATTGCACTAGTAAAAGATTTAGAAGCCTTGGGTCCAAGAGTTGTTAATGGTAGACAACAACAAGAATTTCCTCCAGCATGGACCTTTCAAGCATTAGCCTTGCAGTCAAGCATAGATTATACAGTAGTAACCCTTCTGATATTCCACCAAAAAAGAATGAAAGTGATTATGGATAATGTTAGAAATGGGGTCTTTGGTTGGCAGTCAGGTTACCCTCTGTCCAAGCAAGGACCCTCACTCTAGTCAGCGTAAAGGAGTATCACGCTCTACTAACCCCCGCGCACCTCCTTGGTAACTTAGTACGAGCAGGTAGGCTTAACTTCAGAGACCAGGTGTAAAGTATTTGTACCAACACACACAGCAATATAGTAAAAACACCACAAAATGACTCAACAAAACAAGACCAAAACGACAAAAATCCACCATACACAAGTCAAGTAATGAATTTTTAAAGATTAAACTAAGAAATAGTGCTTAGAAACACAAAATGCTTCGATGAGGTGTTAACACAGCTTCATGACAGAGTCGCTCCCAACAATCCTACGCCAACGGAGCAGGGCACAGAGTCATGCAGACCCCCAGGTACAGTACCTTAGTAAAGTGTGAAAACAAACCGGTGTGCGAAGTCGGGGATCGCAGTGGATCCGAGGCGGCGCCGGTTCCGGTGCTGTGGGGCGAAGGAACTAAGGCGTCAAAAAGAGGCATCAGGTCCTTACTGCTGAGTGGTGGAGGTGAGGCAGCATCGGTGCGAAGCTTTGAATAAGCTCACTTTAGGTGGCGTCGGTCAAGATGGGGTGTGGCGACTTTCACGGAGTCACAGACTTCGGCAGGGCTGCAGCGATGTCAGGCCTGCGAGGGTCGTCGCACTCCAGCGAGGACCATGGAGTTGATTGCAGATAGCGTCATGGGATTTGGCAGCAGCATCGGTCTGGAGTCAGAAGTGGGTTTTCTTCGATTTTCACCAGCTTCTCCTTTCAAGGGCCAGGGACTGGATAGAGAACCACTTGCCAGGGCAGAAGTCTCAGCCGAGAGTCCAGGTGCTGGTAGGGGAAGTCTTTGATGGCCCTGAGACTTCAGAACAGGGGGCAAGCTCAGTCAAAGCCCTTGGAGATTTTTCTCAAGCAGGAATATACCACAAAGTCCAGTCGCCGTCCCCTATCACAGGCAGAAGCAGCAACTGCAGGATAGCTTCACAAAGCACAGTCACTGGCAGGGCAGCACTTCTCCTCAGCTCTTCAGCTCTTCTCCTGGGCAGAGCTTTCTCTTGATTCCAGAAGTGATCTGATTTTCAGGGGTTTTGGGTGCTCCTCTTATACCCCTTTCTGCCTTTGAAGTAGGCCTACTTCAAAGAAAAGTCTCTCTTATTTGTAAGATCCTGCCTTGCCTATGTCAGGCCCCAGACACACACCAGGGGGTCGGAGACTGCATTGTGTGAGGGCAGGCACAGCCCTTTCAGGTGTGAGTGACCACTCATCCCCCCCTCCCAGCACAGATGGCGCATCAGGGTATGCATGCTACCCCCCAGCTCCCTTTGTGTCACTGTCTAGAGAGAGGTGCAAACAGCCCAACTGTCAAACTGACCCAGACAGGGAATCCACAAACAGGCAGAGTCACAGAATGATTTAGGCAAGAAAATGCCAACTTTCTAAAAGTGGCATTTTCAAACACACAATCTAAAAATCAACTTCACTAAAAGATGTAATTTTAAAATGTGAACTCATAAACTCATAAACTCCATATTTCTATCTGCTCCCTAAGGAAATCTGCACTTTAATAATATTAAAAGGCAGCCCCCATGTTAACCTATGAAAGAGATAGGTCTTGCAACAGTGAAAACTGTTAGGACATGTAAAACACATAAGTACATGTCCCACCTTTAATGTACACTGCACCCTGCCCATGGGGCTACCTAGGGACTACCTTAGGGGTGCCTTACATGTATAAAAACGGAAGGTTTAGGCCAGGCAAGGGGGAACAGTTGCCAAGTCGAATTGGCAGTTTAAAACTGCACACACAGACACTGCAGTGGCAGGCCGGAGCCATGTTTACAGGGCTACTTATGTGGGTGCCACAACCAGTGCTGCAGGCCCACTAGTAGCATTTGATTTACGGCCCTGGGCACCTCTAGTGCACTATACTAGGGACTTATTAGTAAATAAAATATGCCAATCAGGGAAAGTCAATTACACATATATTTTACATAGGAGCACTTTCACTTTAGCACTGGATAGCAGTGGTAAAGTGCCCAGAGTAACAAAAACAGCAAAAACAGAGTCCAGCACACATCAGCATCCCGGGAAACAGAGGTAAAAAGTTAGGGGAGACCACGCCCAGGATGCCAAGTCTAACAGACAGCAAATACTGGAGTTAAAAACCAAATGCGACCTACACCAAAGGGTAAACTCTGTGTCAGGTAAGATAGAGACAACAAATTTTAAAAAGTTATGCTGGACTGAAAAAAAAATAGGGTCTATTTAGACATTTGCCTCAAGCCTCATAAAAGGTCACTTTGCATTTAACCCTGAAGATCGATTAGCGCAGTGGCCAATGTTTACAGAGAAGAACATGCTGTCTGGATAAAAACAAGAAGGACACTAAATCGCGACTCAGGTTCCAAGTCTTAAATAAGGTTAAAATGTCAATAGAAAGCTGCACCCTAAAAAAGAACTGGAACAGAATCCTGAGATTAGTAAGGAAGTCTCCAAGCAGCCTGGAAGTCCACCTAAACTGAAAGGCATAAATAAAAAGTATAGGAGGCTGATCTGGGAAGAAAGAATAACAGATAAAGAAAATGTGTGGGCTAAAGCGTTATTCCTTAGTGAACAAAAAAGCAAGGAACTTTTGGAGAATGATTAATAACTTGAACAGGTTGCCAACAGCATGCATGACCTCAGCACTAACTAAAACGTCCAGGGCTGCTTACTCATTAAAACATTGTAATCAACCGCTTGTAATTGTACCACACAGTGCAAAAAATGGGAAGCAAACACTCTTGGGAGGAAACAAATTTAAGTGACCAAATGCTTAACTTTTTTGAGGAACAAATTTTTAAATCTTTCAAGTTAAGTAGAAAAGATGGGGCACCGGGTCCAAACTGAATTCCACAGGCACTCTACAAAGTGAACCCGGATTTCTGGGCAGAATGTTTATCTAAAGTATTCAGTAGTGCACTTCTACTTCAAGCAATCCCCAAATCATGGAAGGGTTCCATAATAACACCTATATTCAAAGGAATAGATTGGCATCAACCGGAAAATTATCGCCTAATTACATTATACGACACTGAAGCAAAAATGTTCACGAGTCTTCTCCTAGGTGATCTCTCAGAATGGGAGGATAGAAAACACATTATCCCTCCAAATCAGATGGTATTTTCTCGAGGATTAGGTACAACGTTAAACATATTGGTGCTCTCAATACTAATTGATAAACATAAATTACATAGGCAACCAATTTACATGTATTTTGTGTATTTAAGTCAGCATTCAACTGTGAGCAACACCAAATCCTCGGGCAAAAATTGGTACACTTGGGTATCCCCCTGGCCTGTTAAAAGCAATCCAAATGCTGTATTTGGATACCTGGGTATGGGTGAAAATAGAGGACGGCACCTTTCTCTCCAAGAAAATTGCGACATCACAGTGCTTAAAGCAAGGCTGCGCTCTAGCACCCTATTTGTTTAACCTGTTCTTGGCCGATTTGACAGGTGCATTGTAGGAAGTAAATGCGCATCCCCTAAAGCTGGGTAATAAAAATATATTGAATCTTCTTTCTGCAGCTGATGTCATTCTGTTAAGCCAAACCAAAGTTGGTTTTCAACACCTTACCAATAAAATGGCTCATTACTGCATGGTTAATGGTATGACAATTAATGAAAAGAAAACCAATATTATGGTGGTAAGTAAAGTAGTTAAGAAAAAATACAAGTGGTCCCTACAAGGACAACAATTGGAACAGGTTAAAAGTTATAGATACCTGGGAGTCCTGTTTGATGAAAGGGGCTCTTTTCCTCAACACGAAGAGGATATTCTAAGAAAAGGAAATATGCTACTACTTGCATTTCAATCATTACAAAGGTTAGTAGAAGGTTTAAGTCACTTGCCTCTACAAAAACTAGTATCTACTAAATTACTACCAAGTATCATCTATGGAAGTGAGGTGCTGCGGACAGGGATGCTCTAAGTTTGAAAAAAATACTTTCTAAAATATATATGTCACTTTTTGACAACCACGCAATGCTTCGGCGGCGCAAATAAGGTTTTGAGTTTGGCTTAGCAAATCAAACGATTGCAAGGAAAGGGGCATATATTAAAATTTTAAAAAGAATTACGTCATATGTCTCAAATCAAGTATGTCAAGCTCTTTGGCAAGACTTACACAAGAATACAAGTTTACCAGCCTGGCAGTACCTAGAAGCAGTAATTAATGATCTGATGCTTCGTCCATTATGGGAAATGTCTATGCCTCCAGAGTCCTTTAAACAAACTAGTAATTACTGCATGAAGAAAAATCTCATTGTTAAAAGACAAAGAGGCTTTTACAAATAGATCCCTTGCTTGGGCAATAATAAAGGAAAACAAAACCCTTCAACCACTCCCCTATTTAAAGGAAGGATGGTTAAGACTTTTAAAAAACGAGTTTGTCAGGTTGACGTTTGGAGTTCTGCCTGGGCTCTCTCATGCTATGCCATGGCTACAGAACATAAAAAGTACTCTCTGTAGACTGTGTTTATTAGGAGAGAAAAATATTATCCATCGGACATGTAGATGCCCAGCATTACTGACAGAAAGGAAGAGGTTGTTAAAACCATTTTTCAATCAGCGGGGTGTAAGAACTAGTCGGCAAGCAGTAATTGCATTTTTCAGAACATCAGACACCCCTCTAAACTGCAGGCATATAAAGTAATTAAAATTAGTAACAAAAAACTGGAAGTGCAAGAAGGGCCCTTGTTTCAAATTACTTGTTTGGAACTAATCTTGCACCATTATTAATGATATTAATGGTGATAGGTTTCAAATGTTCAACGGGAGTGAACGACACATATTGCTGCTTTTTTCACCAGTATTATTGAAGTGCATGTTTTTTTAGCAGGAGTAATTGAATCTCTCTCTAAATGTGTTCTAAAGTTTTATTTGCACAGTATTTTTATTATATGTATTCAGGGAGAAATTAGTTCTATACCGGTGATTTTAAATTTGGACACATTTTATAGGTTTTGTTTTTATTTTATTGTGTTTTACTCTCTTTTTTTATAGTGGTTATTGCTAAGATTTTAATTAATCATGCAAATAAAGAAACCTACTTACTTACAGTGGCGAAATATTGCAGATGGTGATGCACAGGAAGCGGAAACATATCATGTGCAGAACATGCAGAGTACACCACACTGAATATCAGTGATGGAGCTGGCCAATAGAGGCGCTGGAGAAGAATAGCTCAAGAATCCATTATCACCAAATGGAATAACGATCGCTTTGAATGACCTGTGTTGCTGAATTGTGATAACCCAGGAGAACTGAGCTCTTTTTAGCACTTGGAAAAAAAAGCTTTAGGAAACTGTTTATAGATTCAGGGCCATATTTATACTTTTTGACGCAAAACTGCGCTAACGCAGTTTTGCTTCAAAAAAATTAGCGCCGGCTAACGCCATACTGAAGCGCCATGCGGGCGCCGTATTTATTCAATGACGTTAGCCGGCGTTAGCCGCCGGCGCTGCCTGGTGTGCGTGAAAAAAAATGACGTACACCAGGCAGCGCCGGCGTAGGGGAATATGGAACTTGGGCGCCAAAAAATGGGGCAAGTCAGGCTGAGGCAAATTTTTCGCCTCAACCCGATTTGCACCATTTTTTTCGACTCCCAACCCCCATTGAAATGACTCCTGTCTTAGCAAAGACAGGAGTCATGCCCCCTTGCCCAATGGCCATGCCCAGGGGACTTCTGTCCCCTGGGCATGGTCATTGGGCATAGTGGCATGTAGGGGGGCACAAATCAGGCCCCCCTATGCCACAAAAAAAAAATATATATATACTTACCTGAACTTACCTTAATGTCCCTGGGATGGGTCCCTCCATCCTTGGGTGTCCTCCTGGGGTGGGCAAGGGTGGCAGGGGGTGTCCCTGAGGGCATGGGAGGGCACCTCTGGGCTCCTTCCGAGCCCACAGGTCCCTTAACGCCTGCCTTGTCCAGGCGCTAAAAAACAGCGCAAAAGCGGCTGGACGTCATTTTTTTTTACCCGCCCACTCCCGGGCGTGAGTTTTGCCCGGGAGTGTAAATACGGCGCACATGCCTTGGAGTCAATTTTTTAGACGGGAACGCCTACCTTGCATATCATTAACGCAAAGTAGGTGTCCACGCTAAAAAATGACGCAAACTCCATGGACTTTGGCGCTAGACGCGTCTAACGCCAAAGTATAAATATGGAGTTAGTTTTGCGTCGGAATTGCGTAAAAAAAAACGACGCAATTCCGGTGCAAACAGAGTATAAATATGCCCCTCAATCTCACACTCTCCAAAGCGGATGAAAGAAACCCAGAACAAAGTTGTCTAATCAAATTTAACATGTTTGGAAATACCACTAAGGCATTTGTGAGGCATGCACGAGAAAGAAGGGGAAAACAGATCACAAAGTGTTTGAAGGGAGGGGTGAAAAAATAAAGGTGGTATCCTTATCTGGAAGACTGAAGTGCCTGAAATAAGAACTAAGGAACTGAAGGCTTTAAAAGAGGATACAAGACATTTCAGGATCAGTAATGTCCCGATGATTACTTCTAGTGAGCCTAAAGAGTACTGAAGAATGAAGAGTTAGTGTGGCGGACTCAAGAGTTAGACCTAGGTGTGGCTTTGGCAAATTACCTAAAACTGGTCAACAGCAGTGGCCAGAAATGTACTCATAATGCCAAATGTGAAAAAAGAAACAAAGAGGAACAGAGGAAACTGATGTCATGGTGCCAAACATAGTTCAGCAAAAGTCCTGCAAAGAGATGGCAGACGAGTGACATAAAAACCTGACATTAGAAACACATTAGGATTGTCATGGGGGGGGCTAGTGTATAGGGGAGTCATTAGAAACAGTCCATGATCGTTTTGCTTTTAGAGTCTTAACTCTTCAAGAACCCTAAAGAAAAGAACATCCTAAACTAAAGTATTAGACTGACACCCTAAAGAGATACTCTTATCTGGGACTGTGCAGGTGTTTAAATGTTTTCTCTCAAATTCTGCATTTTATTTGAACTTGTATTGTCATTTACTTTTATTTTTTACTTCTCTTTTTCACTAAATTGTTTTTTGACTTTGTATTGACACAAAATTCTAGAGTCAGGAGGAAGTGTTTTAAGTAAACTCGCTCTCATCAAATAATGTGTTAGCATCCTATAATGTGAGAACGTCTGAATGTTTAGAGCTCCACTCAAGATAATGGCGTAGTTGGGCGTCAAACTAGCCAGCATGGACCTGCTGCTTCAGGTTTGTATTCGGCATGGCTCTAAATGTACTCTCACTTGGCCAGAGATCCCAAAGATATGTGTGTGTGAAGGGGTTGGTTGTATAAGAAGAAACAACTCCATACAGACAGTAAAAGCACCACCAGAGGCACCATCACCTACAGACCCCCATGTTCAGCAACGCCATCCCTGACCTCATCTGCCCGATCGCCATTGACTCTGAGCACATCTTCCTAGGAGATCTCAACTTCCACCTCGACAACCCTAGTGATATCAACACAACCGACCTCCTGGAAAGCATGAACATCATGGACCTGAAGCAACCTGTCAGCAAACCTACCCACATCAAAGGAAACATGCTCTACCCCATTTTCACATCCAGTGACAGAGTCAAGTATAACCACATCATGAAGCTCACCTGAACTGACTACTACAGCATTCACTTCTCCTTCACAAGACCCACCAACACTGGGACTCTACCCCCCAATTCCATGCGCAGATACTGGAGAAAGGTTTCACAAGACCAGTGGAACAACTCTCTCAACTCCCCTCGCATAGACATAACATCTGACCCAGTGCAGAACTTCCCTCAGTGGATCATGGAATGCACCATCACAATCGTCCCCGCCAAGCCTGCCATGTCCAAAGGACCCACCAGCTGGTTCATTGTGGAACTGAAATCGTCCGAACGCAACTGCCAGCAACTAGACAGGAAGTGGTGCATCAGTGAAAGAACTGGATATCTCACCACCTTCAAGGCAGCACACAACCGTAATTACCGTAAACTCCAAGAAACAAAGAAGACTGCATAGAAGCGAGTGCAAACCACAGCAAGGAGCTCTTTGCCATTGTGAAGGAGTTCTCTGACCCCGCAGCTGCAAAGAACTACATCACCCCTTCCCACGAATTAGGTAACACCCTGGTGGATTTCTTCCATGACAAGATCTCAGCCATCCACAAAAACTACAAACCCTAACCCTCCGCCACCGACAGCATCAACCTGATTGTACCCACGTAGACAGAACCCGAACACTTGCTCACTCACTGGGCCCCTCTCTCAAACTCTGCCACAGTCCCCATCATGAACTCCGTGCACTCGGGAGCACCCACAGTCCCCTGTCCCCACCACGTCTTCAACCCCAGGAACAAGACAATCTGCGACAAGCTCAAGAAAATCCTAAACACCTCTATGACCTCTGCCTCCTTCCCAGAGAGCTGTAAACACCCTGAAGTGAGGCACCTTCTGAAGAAACCATCTGCTGACCCAGCAGAATCAAAGAACTACCATCCCACCTCCACTTTCCAGTGAAAGTTCTCAACAAGGCAATCAATCAGCAACTCACCGAACACATGGAACACAACAATCTCTGGACCCCTCTCAATCCGGATTCTGAGCCAACCACAGCACCAATGACATCAGGGCCCTGCTGGACTGTGGCAAAACAGCAGCCCTCATCCTCCTTGACCTATCAGCCCCCTTCGTCAGCGTCTCCCATCACATACTGATCAACAGACTCCACCACATTGGAATCCAGGGAGACATCCTTAAAGTGATCACCTCATACCTCACCAGAAGAAACCAGAGAATTTGTCCTCCATCGTTCACCTCGGAACCCAAGAAGATCATCGTCCCCCAAGGATCATCCCTCAGTCCCATTCTCATCAATATGTACATGACCCCCCCCGGCCAGCAGCATCAGATCACATAGACTCAAAAACATCTCTTATGCCGACGACACCCTGCTCACCTTCCCGCTGTCAGAAGATCCCATTACAACCATAGCCAACTTCCACAGTTGATGAATGTTGATGAATGTTGCAGACTGAATGAAGGACAACTGCCTCAAACTGAACACAGACAAGACAGAGGTCCTAATCTTTGGGAACAACACCTCACCATGGAATGATGCATGGTAGCCTACGGAACTAGGCCCACCCCTGAGTTGACAGACCATGCCCGCAACCTCAGCATCATCTTGGACAAAAGCTATCAATGAAGTAACAGGTAAACACAGTCTCATCTGCCTGCTTCCACATGCTTTGCATGCTCCGAAACATCTTCAGGCAGCTCCCAGTCAATACCAGAAGGACCATCAAGCAGGCTCTTGTCACCAGCAGGCTGGACTATGGGAACAAATTCTACATAGGAATCACCACACCCTTCCTGAAGAGACCGCAGATAATTCAAAACTCAGCGGCAAAGCTTACCCTCAACCTCCCCAGACAGACTCACATCATAGCCCACCTCAAGAAGGTACACTGGCTTCCGATCTAGAAGAGATGTTTGCTCAAGATGTTGACCACACTTACAAAGCCCTCCACAACGAAGGACCAGCAGACATCAACAAACACATGAACTTCCACCAACCTACCAGATACCTACGTTCTGCCTCCATCTTCCTCACAGACGCCCCTGGATCCATAGAGCCAACATCATGGGATGCTCTTTCTCACACCTGGTGGCCAAAGCTTGGAACAACCTTCCCCTGCACCCGAGGACTACCTCATCGCCCCAGCAATGCAAGAGAAAACTCAAGACCTGGCTGTTTGAATGATCAGATCACCTCACAGCAGCTTGCATCTGCAGTGCCTTGAAATTTCATGTGATACTGTCAAAACTATTGCTGACTAGTAAGCTCATATAACTGTTTTGTCTCTTATCTGATATTAAATAAAATAATAGATAATAGATAGATGGCAGATAACAAGGTTTTAACATGACGGTGGGTGGCCAACAGTGCACCATCATGTTGCAATAGGAGCATACACAGTTTAGAGGTAGGAGGGATAACAGGAACATGCCTGCCTTTGCACAACGAGACACCTGAATGAGCAATCTGAAAAATGGGTCAGTATTTCCCCAGTGCCAGAGATACCAATAGTGTGAATACCAGTAACTCCAGGGGTGGCCAAACTCCTTTCCATTATGTGTTGGTTCTGGAGGGTCTACTCTACTAAGAAAAGTGGAATTAGTGGAAAGTCATTAATTCTAGGTATCAGTGCCCCAGTAGTTCCTTATTTTTCCTCGGGCTTTCACAGGAACATTTCAACTGTTTTCAGCAGCTGAAATCTCTGTGTGAAACTAAAGAGATATGTACTATTCTGCAGAAGTCGTTATTTTGATGGGGCCGGTAACTGCTGCCGCCTGCCCCATTAGGATTAAGAAGTTATTGTAATAGAGCCCAAGTGCTTAATTTGTAAAAAAAAAAAAGTTTTTCTTAGGATCCTGCTTCCGGTGCTGCTGAATTATATATTCTTCGAATAGTAAGTTGTCCTAGTTTTAATTGTACCTCATGTTTCTTTCTTCCACCACCTTGTACTTCCTGTCTCCTTATTGATATTGATATTGAGTACTTTTTTATAGGGCACAAATGCCCTAGGGCTTCTTGGTGCTGGTGAGTACTAGAGTAGCACTGAGACAGGAGCATATAACAGGACATATCACAAACAGCAAGAAAATAGACAAGTCTTGAGGTGTTTCTTACAGCTTGACAAGTTATCTTGACCTCTAAGGTGTGCCGGTAGCTTGTTTCAAAGTTCGCATGTCGTGTAGATGAAGCTCCTGCCACCCTATGTCATTCTCTTGATTTTAGGAAGATGAACTGTTCTGGAGGTAGCAGAGTGCAACGTCCTTCTGGGAGTATACCAGGAGGATTTTCTCTTTAGGCAATCTGGATCTCTACCATGCAGCACTTTGAGTGCCAAGCAGAGTGCCTTAAAAGCAATTCTGTTCTTACCCAGCAGCCAATGGAGCTCCAGAAGTACCTTTGACACTGACTTCAATTTAGGGATTTGACCAAGTGAGTCGAGCCGCTGCATTTTACAGAGTCTGAAGTTTCTTTAATGCTCGTTGATGAATGTCTGTGTGTAAGGCATTACAATAATCTACCTTGGACAAAACCAGCGCTGTGAACACAGATTTCTGGAGATCATATGGTATGAAGGGGAGGATTTTTCTTAAGGTACACAACAAAATAAGCAGAGTGAAGTGAGTTTGTTCATCTGGGCATTGAAAAAGAGGCAGGGGTCAAATATCACCCACAAAGTTCTGAAGATACAGGAATGTTGGGGGGGGGGGGGCAGGGAACGAGACCACCAAGCTTGAGGCTGTTATTGTTCATCCATTCAACCTCTGCACCCATACAACTACTGAAATCGTACGCATTTAAAGTTACATTGCTAGAGATAGACACAACAATTTGTGTGTTGTCTGCATATGCAACTGATGAAAACCCAAAAGTTCGAATTAGACTAGTCAGGGGGGGCCAAATTGATGTTAAAAAGCGTTGGGCTCAGTGACAACCCCTGTGGGACCAAAGACGGCAAAGTACCCCTCGGAGACTGCTTGTTCCTTTAACCTCCAAAAACTCAAAGTGCGATGTTCATGTGTTTCTCAATAATTTTTGCTGAGAAGAGAAGGTGAGATATAGGATGATAATTCTTCACCTCATTTGGATATAATTAAGGCTTTTTCAGCAAAGGGAGGATGGAGGTCTTTTTCCATCGAGAGGAATGTGACCAGAACTAATGATACACTCCTGCAGTTTTTGATCCCTCTTCTCTCATTTAGGCCCATATTTATACTTTTTTAGCGCCGCATATGCGCCACTTTTTAACGCAAAAACGGCGCAAACTTACAAAATACAATTGGGGCATATTTATACTCCGTTTGCGCCGAATTTGCGTCGTTTTTTTTGGACGCAAATTCGGCGCAAAACTAACTCCATATTTATACTTTGGCGTTAGACGCGTCTAGCGCCAAAGTATGAGGAAAGAGCGTAATTTTTTTGCGTGAACGCCTTCCTTGCGTTAATGAGATGCGTTAATGACTGCGACGCAAATGCGTCGTATTTATACTCCCGGGCAAAAATCACGCCCGGGAGTGGGCGGGTCAAAAAACCCCGCATTTGCGCCGCTTTTTAACGCCTGGGTCAGGGCAGGCGTTAAGGGACCTGTGGGCTCAAAATGAGCCCACAGCTGCCCTCCCATGCCCCCAGGGACCCCCCCTGCCAACCTTGCCCACCCCAGGAGGACACCCAAGGATGGAGGGACCCACCCCAGGGACATTTAGGTAAGTTCAGGTAAGTATAATTTTTTTTGGGCATAGGGGGGCCTGATTTGTGCCCCCCTACATGCCACAATGCCCAATGACCATGCCCAGGGGACAGAAGTCCCCTGGGCATGGCCATTGGGCAGGGGGGCATGACTCCTGTCTTTACTAAGACAGGAGTCATGTAAATGGCGTCTGGGCGTCGTTAAAAATGGCGCAAATCGGGTGGAGGCGATTTTTTTGCGTCAACCTGACTTGCACCATTTTTAAGACGCCCTAACGCCATTTTTCCCTACGCCGGCGCTGCCTGGTGTACGTGGTTTTTTTCCACGCACACCAGGCAGCGCCGGTCTGCTTGCGCCGGCTAACGCCATTCAATAAATACGGCGCCCGCATGGTGCTTCAGAATGGCGTTAGCCGGCGCAAAAAATTTTGACGCTAAACTGCGTTAGCGCAGTTTAGCGTCAAAAAGTATAAATACGGGCCAATTGTATTTTGCAAGTTTGCGCCGCTTTTGCGTCAAAAAATGACGCAAATGTGGAGCTAAAAGGTTATAACTATGGGCCTTAGTCTCTGTTTTCTTATCTTTCTTTTCTTCCTTCCTTCTATCTTTTCTGCCTTTCTCGCCATCTGAGTCAAAGTGTGATGATGAATCATAATTCCCAATACCCAAACTCTTGTGCCTGGCTGCACCACCTCAAGCCACCGGCACAAACTAAGCACTGGGATTGATGGCTGCACCGGGGCTGACAGAGCTGCAGCGCCCTATGTAAGGTAAACCCACCCATCTTCCTGACATGTGTTTATTCTTTTATCAGCAGGACATTGGGCTTTGGTCGGTTTCCAGCCTAAATCAAACAAATATCAAGTGTATAGTTAATCGTTGCATGCTAAGGCATGAATCATGTATAACTTCACAATAGCGGTGCTTGAACTTCTCTTTACAGGCCATGGTTACACACGTGACAGACAGACTAATGAGCACTGAGGCTTGTACAAATATGCAAGAAACGTAAACCACTTTAATGAGTTTACATTTAAGGTGCCAGTTTCCACAGCCGTGTACAACCCTCTGGCTTTGTTTTTGATGTGTGGGCCATACACGGAAATAAGCCCGCTCGCATCCTACTTTCCACTGATTCATGGCATTCACCTATTTATTTTTCTATTTTTTTTATAAATTAAAGACCATACCCGGCGACCAGGTTTCTGAGCACTTTACAGCATGAAATATGAAATGGCAGCCATTGCTTTCTGTTCTAGCATCAGACGGTTGCCATTCTTTCTCAATGTCTATTAACACGGCTTGATGAATGAGCACAGGCGATTTTGCAGAGTACTGACTTTAAGCAATCAAGGACTGTTTTAGCTTGTTTTTAACACTCTACACATTTGATTTAAGTCCAGTCTTTTTGTGTATTTCAGCTGTAGAGTAAATTATGTCACAGGGACTTCCTTTGCAAAAATAAGCAACATAACAAGAAAGTAAAAAAAGTTTTTAAAAAAACCTCAAGCAAACTATACATTTATGGGCTGATTTATGGTTTGGCTTCTGGGCGTTGCAGCAGCCGGCGAGAAAAAAGAAACACCTCTGCTTAGCTGGTGGAAAAAGGCCCACTCCTTTTAAACACTGCTGCCTGCCTGACGGGTGCGTTTTATCTGAGGCAGGGACATATATATGTAGTTCCATCCATGACCTGCATGACTTAAGTGGCCTTCTTGCATGGAATAGGTGGCAGACCAGAAATCCCAAATCGGGGTCCAGATCCATCGCCTTTGTGGATGGAGTCTACAGCTCAGACACTAGTAGCATGTGTGCTGAGAGTGGAATATTTATTGCTGCAGAAGACTGAGGCATTAGCTTTACAGGCCAAAACAGGTCAGCCACACTTGCAAAGGTGATACCCTTACTTAACAGACACAAACTTCTTCACAACCCTGACTGACACCTTCATAATATGAATCAGACACTGTTCTGTGATATAAATCTCAAAAACAGCTGGATAATCATTCCCCCTTATGATTGATTGTATGCTTTAAAGTGATTACAAAACAACACCAGTATGTGGACCAGTCAATGAAGTCTCAAGTGAATCAAATAATTTTGTTTAACTTTACCCTTTAAAAGATTTGAGTGTGGTGTTAACTCTAGCACATTGTTGTCTCAATGTGGTGTTCATCACTATTCCTTTATTTGAAAACTTTTTTATTCATTTGAGAGTTGTGTTTAGCAGAACACGCAGCCATGTATTTGCACCACTGCATCCCAGTGCACTTGTTGTGCTACTCTATGATGATGTTATATGTTTCTCTCCATTATGCAGAGAGGACCTATGATAAGCTGGATTGTATTGACGTGGCTGCTGCTAGATGGCTACTTTAGTTAATGCAGGCTATCCCAAGGGCACTTATTAAGTGTGAAAAGATAAACAATTGATGGCTGGAAATATGTGACACACCCTCAGTGTCAAGTCTTTGACCTAATAACAGCGAAGCAGTTCAAGCTTATAATGGGTGCTCGAAATACAGAAGAGCCACCACTTCTTTAGTCAGAAAAGTCTGCGAAACGTAGCAGGTAAAAAGATCTTTCAAATGAGTTTCAAAGTCTTCAGTTTTAGAACAGGAGAACCATAACAGCATCCAAAGCCTACACTTGTTTCGTCTGCGTAGACAATGTAGCAGCAGACTTCATCAGGGCTATACTGTCAAAATATGTATTTTAAGACTGAGTCAAAGATGTACTAGATTCATAACTTCACCAAGAAAAACACCACGTGCTCATTTGTAATACTCTCCAGCTGGATAAGACTGTCAGTTGAGCTAACTTAATTGCGAGGCAGTGTTGATTACCGTTTTCACATTTAGCTGTTCGATGGTGGTTGCTGCAGAATGTGATTTTCCCTGATCTCTATCGTTTTGAAATTGAAAACAGTGAATCTCATTTGGAGGATCTTTTGAACTATTTTGTCAAGTTTTGTAAGAATAATGAAACCCTTGATGGAAGAACTACCACAGTATTACACTGTGATTTGCTACTGGACCAGCTGTTTCTGCCCGCCGGCCCAGCGGGGAAAATGGCCGTAACATTGACAACGGCTCCAAATGCAGCCACTGCCAATGGTGGTGTGCAGCGGGTACAGCTGCACCCATCACGCAGATCACTGCCTGTAAATCGGATAGTGACCTGAACAATGCGGCACTGCATGGGGGCCCCTGTACTGCCCATGCCAAGTGCAGGGGCTCCCAGGGGGAGCCTGGCAGTGGAGGAGGGCCGCCATAGGCGGCTCTCACTGTGTCCATAATATGGCGGTTCAGACTGCCATGCCGGTAACGATCTTTGCCCCCGCCGCTGGCATGGCGGTCTGAACCACTGGGGTTCATAATGACCCCCTTAGGGTCTGATTTAGATCTTGGTGGAGGGGTTACTCCGTTGCAATGGTGACAGATATCCCATCTGCCAAAATCTAAATACCATAGAAAGCAATGATATTTAGAATTCGGTGGACATGATATCTGTCACCATTGCGACGGAGTAACCCTTCCGCCAAAACCTAAATCAGGCCCTTAAGTACGGAAAAGGCTAATTTTTATGAGAACACAAATTCTAGAGAGCATAAAGGTCGATGAGAAAATTAACCACAATAAATTCTATTTTTTCATAAGGAAAATGTTATTATTGTTAGTTGTATCCACGGGTGCGAACAGCTAAAATCTTTAAAATTATATTGAGATATTTACTAGAGCTATGATAGATATTTTATACATGCCAGTTTTATTTATGCGATTTGGAATCGGGCACATCGGTATACTGAACTATGTTGAGAACTGGGCTGCTAATAGTCAACTTAGCTGCAAAAATAATAAAAAAACAATGGGCCTCATTAACGAGGCCTGTGGCACAGGACGGCGCCACAAGTGCCTTGCTGTGCCGATTTGTGCCACCGGGAAAGGGCAGAAATGTACTGTATCTACAAGATACAGCGTATTTCTGTCCTCTCCCTCCGCACAAATTGCTGCCTAGTGCCAATGCAGGCATCCTTGCACCATGGAGAATGCAGCAGACATAGAAAGAGGAAAAAACAGGGAGAAATAAAGCTGATTCTCCCCGTTGCATCATTCTTACGCCACCCCTGAGGTGGCGTAGGAATCTGACACATTCCCAGACTTGTAACACTGGGTATGCATCAGATTCTTTCAAGTTCCATGGGTGTTGCGTGGGAACACCCTAAACACCACCCATGGAACGCCCCTTTCACGCAGTGTTATGAGTGAAAGGGGTCCATATTTACCTGGCCGAGAAAAGGGACGCAAGGTGGCTTTGGGTGGCCTTGTAAATATGGGATGGCACACTGCGCCACCGGATGGTAAAAAAAATGATGCTCCAGTGGCACTCTGTGCTGCTAGGGCCTCGTAAATGAGGCCCAGTGTTCTGTAAAATATTGAAATTAGTTGCAGTGATTGACAGTATTCTACTCTTTGCTTCGAGAGCTGTATACTAAATGTTTATGTGATATATATTTTTAAGGATGATAGTTTTGATTGTATTTTTGTTGTATTTATGTATACTATGTTTGAGGTTTCATTAAAAAATCTAAAAAAATGAACTGATCTGAACTACGGTGATGGTAATTTCTGCCCAATAGCTTCTTGGTGTATCTTTAGAGACAATGGTGGTCATTACAACCCTGGCGGTCGGTCTTAAAGCGGCGGTAAGACCGCCAACAGGCCTGCGGTAAAAAAAATCAAATCACGACCATGGCGGAAACTGCCAACATAGACAGCCACTTTAACACTCAGACCGCCACGGCGGTACAAACAAACAGCTTGGCGATCACCGCCAACAGACAGGTGGAGGACAATGTACCGCCCACAGAATTACAACACACCAATCCGCCACCTTTTCCGGGGCGGATTCACCGCAAACAAAAACACGGCGGAAACAGGACTTCGAAGGGAAAACGCTCACCTTTACACACCCCACGAGGAACCAGGACGCCATGGAACCAGAGCTCCATATTTTTCTAGCCTTTATCTTCCTGTTCCTCTACCAGGAGCACGAACGCCGGCGGTGAAGACCATGGTGAGTACTGCACCTATGACACAGGGGAGGGGGAGGGGGAGGGAAAAAACAGTGACACACACACGCAACACGCAACACCCCCACCCCCACCCTCACCCACTACAACACACACGCTAATACATCATGACGCATCACAGTTTCACCCACCAACCCCCCCTGGAAGAATGCAAGGACAAAAGGAAATGAGTCGAATTATTGTGATATATTCAAAAACATGATTCAAAAATATTTACAATTATATACATATATACTATATACAATTAAATACACCAATAACACAAGTCCAAGGTATTCAACCATCATAGTCCGTGGATCACTGGGCCCAAAAGGCATGGGCGAGGCCCACACAAGATCCCCGTACAAGACGGAGAGAACACTGCAGGGGCATCAGATAGAAACAAAACAGGCACCTCAGGGGGAAGGGAAGGGGGAGCACCTCAGCCGGTTGAGTGCACAACACCAAATCCACGAGGGGGCCCCATGCCCACTGTCCAATCCTGGGGAGTGCAAAGCCACAGTCTCTCAAGTCTCTACAGTGGGTGGTTTGCCCACTGATATATCCTGGGGAGTGCAAAGCCACAGTCTCTTAAGTCTCTACAGTGGGTGGTGTGCCCACTGCTATATCCTGGGGAGTGCAAAACCACAGTCTCTCAAGTCTCTACAGTGGGTGGTTTGCCCACTCTTCAATCCTGGGGAGTGCAAAGCCACAGTCTCTCAAGTCTCTACAGTGGGTGGTTTGCCCACTGTTCAATCCTGGGGAGTACAAAGCCACAGTCTCTCAAGTGTATAACAGTCTCCACTGGTTCTGGAGGGGGCTTTGAGCCCAGAGTGCTTCATCCTGCCAAGGACTGAGGTTGTGGATGTGATACTCCACTGGTTCTGGAGGGGGCTTTGTGCCCAGAGTGCTTCATCCTGCTCGTGCCGGCCTCAGTAGCTTCAGAGCTTTTGGCCCTCATGGGCCTGCGGCGCTTGTGGCGGCGGTGTCCTTGGCAGCGGTGCTTGTGGCGGCGGTGTCCTTGGCAGCGGTGCTTGTGGCGGCGGTGTCCTTGGCAGTGGTGCTTGTGGCGGCGGTGTCCTTGGCAGCAGTGCTTGTGGCGGCGGTGTCCTTGGCAGCGGTTCAGCTGCTGGCGGTCCTGTCTTTGACAGTGGGGCTGCTGGCGGTCACCTCCTGGGCAGCAGTTCAGCTGCTGCCGGTCCTGCCTGGGGCAGTGGGGCTGCTGGCGGACGCCTCCTGGGCAGCGGGGCTGCTGCTGGCAGTCCTGTCTGTGGCAGTGGGGCTGATGGCGGTCTTCTCCTGGGCAGCGGGGCTGCTGCTGGCGGTCCTGTCTGTGGCAGTGGGGCTGATGGCGGTCTTCTCCTGGGCGGCGGGGCTGCTGCTGGTGGTCCTGTGTGGGGCAGTGGGGCTGCTGGCGGTCGCCTCCTGGGCAGCAGGGCTGCTGCTGGCGGTCCTGTCTGGGGCAGTGGGGATGCTGGCGGTCGCCTCCTGGGCAGCGGGGCTGCTGCTGGCGGTCCTGTCTGTGGCAGTGGGGCTGATGACGGTCACCTCCTGGGCAGCGGGGCTTCTGCTGTCAGTCCTGTCTGGGGCAGTGGGGCAGCTGGCGGTCTTCTCTGCCGTGCCGATCTTCCCAGACTTGCCGGTTTTCTTGTGCCCTTTCCCCACCTTGAAAGGTGTCGCAGCTGACTCCACACTCCCAACTGTACCCCTGGGAGCGGCTTTGGTGGCTGGTGTCTTCCCCCTCTCCCGCCGGGCACTGGCCAACTTCTGATGCTTGACAGGTGGGGGGCTGTCCGTGCTGTGGCTCCTTGCCACACTGGCTGCCCTGCTGCCTGGTGCACTCCAGAATCCGGTGACTACTAGCACCAATGGTCCCACCGATGTTGTGGCTGAGGTGCTAGGTTGGGACCTGGAGAGTCGGGCCCTAGGAGACTTACGGGGTGGGGGAGGTGAGGGAAAGAGGTCAAGGGTGGCCAGGAAAAGTTTCTTAGGAACACTGGCACGGGCAGATGGAGGGGGTTTGGGAGTGAAGGAAGAGGTAGTGGTCGTAGGAGGTGTACGTTTGGTGACTTTGGGTGAAGGTGCATGGGCTGGAGGCTGTTGTGAGGTGTATGGCTGTTGGGTGGGTGGGTGTGTGGCTGCGTTTGTGTACCTTGGGAGGTGGGCTCACAGACACACTGGGAGAGGACACAGGAGATGTGTGAATGGTAGTGGGGGGTGGTGACTGCACGTGAGCGGGGTGTGGTGGTGGGTGTGCTGGTGATGGACGTAGCGGCTGAAGATGTAGTGCATGCAGGTGTGAGTGGAGACGAGACAGGGAGGGAGGAGGGAGACGTGGAGGAGGGGGGCACAGTGGAGGCAGTGGATGTTGGTATGTCTGCATGTGTCTGATGCTTGCGTGAGTGCCTGTGGGATGTGTGGTGCTTATGATTGCCTGAGCTTCCTTTGTGTGTTGAGGTGTGTGCATGCTGGTCTGATGGTGTGCTTGGGATAGGCTGAGGTACAGGGGTGTGGGTGTGGGTGGAGGAAGTTGGAGGGGGGAGGCTAGAGACAGGGACAATGGCTGCCATCAGTGCTAAGGCCAGAGTCTGAAAAGCTTGCTGAAGGGCTGCCTGACCAGAATGAATGCCCTCCAGGAATGTATTGGTTTGTTGCAACTGCCTCTCTACACCCTGGATGGCATTCAAAATGGTAGACTGCCCAACAGTGAGGCCTCCTCACTGAGGGCAGCGGGGGTGACAGGGGCAGGGGCTGAGGTGCCTGGGGCGAAGGTGATGCCCACCCTCATGGATGAGCGGGCACGTGGCAAAGGCTGAGGGGCTGCTGGGAGGGCGGTGCTGGAGGGGGGGTGGCAGCTGTACCTGTAGATACGGGGGGCACAGATGGGCCCGCCACCGCAAGGGAGCTCCCATCAGAGGAGGAGTCCCTCCCCTCCGTCCCACTGGTGAATTGGGAGTCCGTAGTCTCGCCCTCCAGGGCCATGTGGGATGCAGCTCCCTCCTGCTCCGGTGCCACTGCTCCTCTGCCTGATGATGCTAATGCACACAAGTACAGGGAGACCACAAAAAGGGGGTGGGGAAGACATGTTGAGTGCATATAATACCGCTACCGTTGGCCGACACGACAGACACAGAAGCCCCCTGCACTACGCTGCGCACTTGGGGTCCACGATTCAATCCCTGGGACATAGCTTACAAGGCTATGGCCGATTTCTGCACACATGGATGTCACAGGAGCCTGACTAGGTGTAGTTAGCACTGTACCCAGGTGGGGTGGGGTGACACAGGGTCTGCCTGAAAAAGGGGACTTCACTAGCATACTCGCCCTGGCCTAGGGGAACCCACAGCCCACCTCTCACACCCAGACACCTACAATGCGCGCTGAATCAGCTGAATGAGAGGGTACTCACCCCCTTGTTGCTGCTGTGCTGCCCTCAAGCGCCCATCCAACTCCGGGTACGCCACCGCCAGGATCCTGAACATCAGGGGGGTCATGGTGCGACAGGCACCCCTCCCACGTTGGGAGGCCATCCCCAGCTTGGCCTCCGCCGTCTTCTTGCTCCAGCGGCGAATGTCCTCCCATCTTTTCCGGCAGTGGGTGCTCCGTCTGTGGTAGACCCCAAGGGTCCGGACGTCCTTGGCGATGGCACGCCAAATATCCTTCTTCTGGTAGGCGCTGACCTACAGGAATTGTACAGGGGAAAAAGAGAAGTAAATTCCAACTGCACCATCACAGTCATTGGCCCGCATCCCTACCCTTGCCATGTGACACATGCACTCATCGTCGTTTCATGCACGCCTCATTCTCCCCCCCCTATCTTTCATCCACCCCACTCCACACAGGCATTGCCCGTACAGCATGCTCCCAGTGTACTTACCTGCTTGTCTGGAGGACCGTAGAGTAGCATGTACTGGGGGAGGACCCCATCCACGAGTTTCTCCAACTGTTCCGTGCTGAAGGCAGGGGCCTTTTCCCCAGACGCACGAGCCGTTGTCTCTTCCAGACTGAGGTCACAGCAGCACTTGCAGTGGAGGTCCTCTCCTGTCGAAGATCAGGGATCGAGTGATTGCACAGATAGAAAATGGCGGTCACGTCCGCGGCGGTGCGTACTGTCACCGCCGGCGTACATCGTCATTGGCTCCTGGGACCCATTGGGTCCAATGTTAACCAATGGACCGCCACGGTGTACAACGCCAGCGCAGTTACCTCATATCCCATTGTCCGACTTTACAGGTCAGGCAGCCACCATTTCAGGGGCCCACATGACTTTATTTTTTACTGCGTCACACATACCTAGGCCTTGGCTCAACACTCATACAGGCAAATTTCGGTTTATGAAGAGTTTTCTGAGTAAGCTGTGTGTATGTACCTCAGAGTTGCTTGACTCTCTGCTCGCTGTTCTCCTCCATAGGCACCGTCTGCTGGGGCATGTGAGGAGATGGCGGCACCCTCCGGTGTACAGACCGCTGGTGGACCTGTCGACAATGGAGGAAAGACATGTGATCATCACCTAAAAGGCTTGATCGTGCCACAATCCTGGAACTGTGTGCCCAGTTAGAGACATACCTGATGTCAGCCATCCGCCATCCCACAGGAATCCCCCCCTCAAGTGCAGGTGCTGTCAGTACTCCATTTCCTTGCAAGTGGGTCATTTCAAACAACAGTGGCCATAGCATCAGGGATGTCCCAGCCTATGTTTTCCAACGTGTTGTCCAGAGTGTTGTCTGCCCTGCTGAAACACATGCAGAGCTACATAGTTTTCCCTCAGGTGGAGGATTTGCCTACAGTGAAAGGTGACTTCTATGCCCTGGGACATATCCCCAACATCATAGGTGCCATTGATGGGACCCAGGTGGCTTTGGTCCCCCCCGCAGGAGTGAACAGGTGTACAGAAACCGGAAGAGTTATCATTCGATGAATGTGCAGATGGTGTGTTTGGCAGACCAGGACATCTCCCATGTTAATGCCAAATTCCCTGGCTCAGTGCATGATGCTTACATCCTGCGGAATAGCAGCATCCCTTATGTGATGGGGCAACTCCAGAGGCACCGTGTGTGGCTATTAGGTGAGCACCTGGAACCAAATCAGTGGGAATAGTTGTCTGGGTCTGGGGATATTCCTAAGAGTTAGTGTGTGTCTAACAGTTGTCCCTCGCCATTTGCAGGTGACTCTGGTTACCCCAACCTGTCATGGCTACTGACCCCAGTGAGGAATCCAAGGACAAGGGCAGAGGAATGCTACAATGAGGCCCATGGCCGAACTAGGAGGATTATAGAGCGGACCTTCGGTCTCCTGAAGGCCAGGTTCCGGTGCCTACATATGACAGGTGGTTCCCTATTCTACTCACCAAAGAAGGTGTGCCAGATCATCGTGGCCTGCTGTATGCTTCACAACTTGGCTTTGCGATGACAGGTGCGTTTTCTGCAGGAGGATGGACCAGATGGAGGTGTTGTGGCAGCTGTGGAGCCTGTGGACAGTGAAGACGAGGAAGCAGAAGAAGAGGACATCGACAACAGAAACTCGGTGATCCTGCAATACTTCCAGTAAGACACAGGTAAGAAGACAAACCTGCCTGCTACATGTACTTTAACACTACTACCTCTCTACTGTCTGTCCTTTTCACCCAGTGTATGGTCACTGAGTTGTCACTTTCCCTTACCATTTCACAGATGTGGGTCCCACTGTGTGACATCTGCTTTGTTTCCTCATGGACTAGAGCTGTGTGACATAGTTATGTTGACATTACATTTGAAAGTGCATTTTGTCACTGTAATTGCTAATACACTAACTCGAAATCACAGACAGACTCCAGATAGTTTTGTGCTTTAAGGGTGTTTATTTTAGTGCTCAATATTGGAGGGGGTTGTAAAATGGTGAGGGGTGATGGTGGAGGAATGTCCATGGCAGAGTCCAGTCTATTAGTCTCACAGGTGCATTGTCCAAAGGGGCATAGGAAGTGGAGCTGGGGCAGTTTGAGGATGGACAGGGTGACAAGGTGGGACAAAAGGATGACAATCAGGGTGGCCTCATTTCTTGACGGGGGTCTTGGCATCGTTCTCTGTCTTTGTCCTGGATCTCAGGGACCGTTTGCGGGGTGGTTCTCCATCTGAAGGGGGTGGGGTGCTGGTGTGGTGGTCGTGTGGCGGTGCCTCCTGTCCACTAGCGCCGGCGGAAGTGGTGGGCAGTTCATCATCGAGGCTAGTGTCAGTGGTCCCTTGTTGTGCCACAGTGTCCCTTCTGGTGTTGACGAGTTCCTTCAGCACCCCTACAATGGTGCCCAGGGTGGAATTGATGGATTTGAGTTCCCCCCTGAAGCCCAAATACTGTTCCTCCTGCAGCCGCTGGGTCTCCTGAAACTTGGCCATCATCTCCTGGGAATGATTGTAGGCTCCCATGATGTTGGAGAGGGCCTCGTGGAGAGTGGGTTTCCTGGGCCTGTCCTCCCCCTGTCGCACAGCAGCCCTCCCAGTTCCCCTGTTTCCCTGGGCCTCTGTCCCCTGAACCGTGTGCCCACTGCCACTGCCCCCAGGTCCCTGTTGTTGTTGGGGTGGTGGGTTTGCCTGGGTTCCCTGTAGTGGTGGACACACTGCTGATTGACGTGTCCTGGGGACAGAGGTATGGGCCCGCTGAGTGGGTGCTGTGCTGGTGTTTCCAGAGGGGGCAAGCTCTGTGGTGGCCTGTGACTGTGTCAGGGGAACCGGCTGTCCTGAGGTCCCAGATGGGCCGAGCTGGTCGTCTAGATCCAGTTGGACAGAGCTGCTGTCATCACTGTGGGCCTCTTCTGTTGGTGGTATGGACATGTCTGGACCCTCCTGTCCGGTGACGTTGGGTAGGGGTCCTGCAGGGATGTAAAAGCATGATTATTGCATCTGTGTGTGCCATGGTGTGCAATGGGTGTGTGACCGTGTACCCCAGTGCTTGCATTCCTGTGTGGGACCTTGTGTGATGATGGTTTAGGCGGGTGTATGGGTATGTGCAGTGGCCATGCTTTGGTGATGGGTGTCCATGCTGTGTGGTTGCATGCAGGGCTTGGTGTTGGGATGGGTGGTTTGTGATATTGGGACATTTGTGAGGAGGTGGAGTGATGGGGGTGAGGGCAAGGGTGGGGGTATGTGATGGGATGCAGGTAGGGTGGGGGATATAGTAGTAAAGATTTGACTTACCAGAGTCCATTCCTCCAGCTACTCCTGCGAGGCCCTCAGGATGCAGAATAGCCAAGACTTGCTCCTCCCTTGTTGTTAGTTGTGGGGGAGGAGGTAGCGGTCCGCTGCCAGTCCTCTGAACCGCAAGGTGGTGTCTTGAGACCACGGAACGCACCTTCCCCCGTAGGTCGTTCCACCTTTTCCTGATGTCATCCCTATTTCTTGGGTGTTGTCCCACTGCGTTGACCCTGTCCACTATTCTTCACCATAGCTCCATCTTCCTAGCTATGGAGGTGTGCTGCACCTGTGATCCGAATAGCTGTGGCTCCACCCGGATGATTTCCTCCACCATGACCCTGAGCTCCTCCTCAGAGAACCTGAGGTGTCTTTGCCATGCCATGGGGTGGTGTGGGTGATGTGTGGGTTGGTGTGTGTTGTGATGTGTGGGGTGATATTTAGTGGTGTGTTGTGTGAGGTGCGTGGATGTTGTGTGAGTGATGGTGTTGAGTGCCTGTGGATACTCGTTTGTAGATAGTGGTGTCTCTCTGTGGCTTTCAGTCGCAGTTGTTGTCGTAGGTGTTTGTGGGTGATGTGGGTGTGTGTTTTATATTGTATTGGGTGTGTGGGAGTGGTGTGTGTATGTGTATCAGGTGTGTGTATTTGGAATTGTCCAATGTGGATGTGTTTTGTAAGAGTGTGTGTATTTTGAGCGCAGCAGTGTGTACCACCAATGGAATACCGCGGTTGAAAGACCGCCGCGTGGATTCGTGGGTCGTGATAGTGTGGGCGTATTCCTGTTGGCATGACGGTTGAGGTTTTGTTTTCGCCAGTTTATCACTGCCCTTTGGTGTGGCGGACTTGTGTGGGTGTCTAAATTTTGGCGGATTCCGAGCTGTGGGTCATAATGAACGTGGCAGAATTCCGCGGCCGCGGCGGCGTGTTGGCAGTCTTCTGCACGGCGGTAAGCGGCTTTTACCGCCAATGTTGTGATGACCACCAATATGCTTTAAGTCATTTATATGGATGTAGTCAGATGGACATAGCTCACTTCTGTGAGTAACCTTGAGTAACCTTAAGTCAGCAGTGTGTGCCAGGTGTATGCATCAACCTGTTCTTTATATTTTGTAATCATAGAAGCAATTGCATTTACTTGTTTAAATAAGGGATTAATATCGTATTATATGGTTTCCACTTATCCCTCAAACAACCTCAGTAGATGCGCTTTAAAGTAAGGGAACTAAATGCCCATTTTAGGATTTATTAAAGAAGGGACGTCCCATTTCGAAAGTCTAGGAGGACTGGATCGAATTCAGATATTTAGGATAGCCTCTGAGTAGGTAATAAGTACCAATGAGATTATTTGTCTACATATCTGTTTTCCGCGGATAGCCTAATCCTTGACAGCCAAGCAAATCCTAAAACCACTGATCGATGACAAGCAGAGCCACTCACCACGTGCACTTCATTTACACAGGCCCAACATCAGTATCGCGCTTTGCCTGCCGAGGAAGAAATCTAGGCTTCACTGAGACAATATGCTTCCATTTAGTGTTTTTCACATTGTGTGCAACAGCACGGGTCTGCCTCGCTATGGTAGCTGCTTGAATCGCTGACTGGCCTGGTCCTCAGGTGGCATCTTTGCAAAATGCACCCTTGTGACTGCTCAGATCTCTGATCTATTTATTTAGTTATGTATTGATACAGTTTTGAATAGCATGAACTTCCCACTCTGAATGTTGGAAATACTTAAGTGTTTTTGAGATGTGTAAGGACCTTGACCAACGAGACCTTTTTAATTTTGCTTCAGGAGAGAGAGGTGTGTTTTAGAAACACTAGTCAAGAGGTGCGTGCCCTAATGAGCTCTAAACAGCAGAAGAAATTGGGTTTTGGGAAGAAAAAATAAATCTCCCACAGATGTCACAACTGAAAATGCACATTCTTATCCACAGCATTGGTCTGCATGTGTGCACAGTATGTGTCGAGAATGACTGCTAGGAATTTGTCATTATCACTAATATTCAGCCTGAAGTCAAAACTCCACAAGCAGTGATTGTATGGACGAGAAAATGAATTCCGTTTTTTTAAGAAGTGAAGTTTCAATTGGTATAAACTTGTGGGACATCCTGCTTCATCAAACCTGCCTGAAAGGAAGTTTCCAAATAAACTAAGTTACCAATTTTAATCTGCTGTGACCAATTTGAAACCACCTGAGCACTACACCGTCAACCCCATAAGTTCTTTGAGGATCCCAATGAGCATGGAGAGAGCTATTGTATTGAATGCAGCAGGTATTTCCATAAGTACAAGTAGACAAGAATTGCCAGAGACAAGGATGGAAAGTGCATCATCTACAACCTGGAGCAAAACGGCAAAGCAGTTTCTGGGCTGTACCCTAATATCAGTGATGCTCAAAGCACAGGCTGGGGCCGCATGCAGCTCTCTTGACCTTTACATCCAGCCACCTGATCAACAGCAGCACTGGGCAGCTATTCTCTCGACTCAGCACCAGTGCTTAATTTGAACAAGTGGTTTCTGGTGGGGGACACCAGCACTTATTTTTTAGGGCTAGCACTTATTTTTCTGCATCAGGCATTCACTGCGAGCAAAAGACACATATGGGAAAGATGAAGGAAAGGGAAAACAAAAAAGCTTCACAAAGGTAGAAAGCAGAAAGCTGCAAGAGTGAGCTGAAAGGGCAGGGAGTGGCTGAAAATGGATTAAATAGGCCTGACATGGCTTCAAAATTATACTGCCTCAGTATTCTGTGCTGGCACATTTATTTACAGCAACTGCATGTTTCAAAGGAGAGCTTTGGGCACTGGCACTTTTTTATTTACAAATTAAACCCTTTTCAGCACTAAGATTAAACATATTAAATAAACAAATAAGTCTTTATTTAAGGTTAATTGATTTTAAAGAAAAGAACTAACTTCCTTGCCCTGCACCACTTAACTTTAGGAACACCTTCATTCTCAAAGCCATCTTGCAGCAAAAGTGTAAAAATATGATACTTTCTGTTCAAAATTCAAAAAAGGTACTTCATTACTATGCAGAACCATTTCACCTTAGTACATCAGATTATAACAGTGCATGGACGACTATTTTTTTTAAGTGATGGTTTTCAAACATGAATTTAGAAACATCGATTCTTCCCCACACGCTGACATCATTGCCAATAGTGAACTGAGACAAGTCAATTGTTATGTGCACTGTTAGGGTGGCCTGGGTTCTTGTTATACATGAACAACATTGTAGTTTATTAAATCAAACACAGGAGAAGGTTTTGTATTGTGCACATCCTGAAGTCATACACTTATGAGGTCCTCTTATATGTGATAATGAATAAAAAAGAAGGAAAGTGAAATAAAGAGATTGCCTAGGATCACTCAATTTGGTAAAGTGGAGAAAGTTGTATTTGCCTCCCCTATACCCACCTTACCACTGACCCCCACAACCCACTTAAGACAGCCACCCTGCTGGCATCAATGCAGTCCTCAGTCACATCACAGACCAAACTTTGTGGCCCCTGGGACAATGTTTGCTAATACCTATGCCTTATATGAAGCCCAGTTAGCACTCATCAAGAATTTTGTTTTCAAAGATATACTAAGTTGTGCTGGAGCACAACTTTCTATCACCTACCCAAGAAAAGAGAGACCATAGGCAGGATGAAAATTGTTGCGATCCTTTGTATCTTCAGAACAGGAGTCACTTGACTGATTTTGAAGCAGTCTGGGAACATTATGAAGATTCAATAACTCCATGCGTGAGGCAACAGCTATTATGCCAGTTCTTCTGCAGTGTTTCCTGAAACCAGATCAGTGAAGTGATTTGAAGGTGTAAAGTAATTGATGGCTATCGGGAGCTTGCCTTCGGAGACTTGAATAAAGAGGAGCCAGTTCGCCTTGGATTTATTATTCAGAATCATTCTCTTCTGGAAGTTTGGAAGGTGGGATTGTTTAATATATTGAAATCTATGGTAAAAAAATTCAGCAAACTCTTTGGATTTAGCAGTGGGGTGGTCAGATTGAGCGAGAGAGGCAGTTTGTTCGCCATTTTGACTATGTACATAGTTTGGGTGATTATTGCCACAAATGACTATATATTTAATATGGGAGCACTTGGTATTGAAAATGAGAGGGTGACAGACATATTATTTTTTGTGTCTTGAAACCAGGTTCCATCTGTTCTACTTTGTCCAAAGGAAATAGTGTGTGTTATTGCTAGCAAGAAATGGATAAGGCTAGGGATTGGATCCGCAAACGTGAGCTTATCAGCCTTTGATATGAAAACATCCTGAATAGAACCAGTAGTATGGGTGAGCATGAGGCGATGTTGGACAAGGTCATTCAAAGAAAAGATTAAAGAAAACAGATTGACTATATTGTCTTTGCAGTAACTCTGAGGAGATAAAGTTACCTAAAAATATGTCAGTGACTATAAGTTTGGTGGTAATGTGCTTTCCGAAGGCACTGAACGTGTACTCAGAATACAACTGCAGCGATGCACTCTTCAATTTCTATCTTCCTCCACCAATGACAATAGACACAGGAATAGCAGGGCCAGTGCTAGAGGAATGGGATAAAAGAGAAAACAGAGACACTAAACTCCACCACTCTCACTCCTCACGTCTGCTGGTTAGTAATGTCTGCAGGCTATAGTGGATTTCTAAAGACAATAAAGAGATAACTTTAGTAGCTTGCCATGGCAGTTCTACACTCAACTGTAGTACCATATTAATTAGCACCTTAGTACCATCACCTTTGATGTGCAACTGATAACTTCTGAAACTGAACTTAAAAGCAAACAATGACTAATTTCAATATATGGTCACTGACATTTCTTCCTCTGAATAGCATAACTACATCAAACTTCGCCAGAAATCACTCTGTGGAAGATAAGTTGAACTTTCTACTTGGATCGTGTAACAACAATAAATATCATCCTACTCCCTATCTTAGCATTTCATAAAAACTAACAAGAACTCTGATGCTTCATGCATACCTCATACATGATGTGAGACATTGCGTTATTAGTTGAGATGGGTGAGAGCCCAATACAAGGAATAAACATAATTCTTGTCAGGGTGAACCACTAAATAAACATGTGTCTAACCCTCTGGTAGCTTGGCACAAAACAAGCCAGACTTAACGTAGAGTCAATTAGTAACGTAGCCAGGACTCAAAAAGTAATAAACTGAACCGAACACAAAAAAAGTCTCAAACCAATCTAGACAAATAGAGGAAGTGTTAATAAATAAAATGACACCAAAATGACACAAATCTAGTATGTAGAACCGTAGTTATGAGTTTTTAAAAAAGTTTTAGGTAAAATGGCACCAAGAAGCACAAAGCTCTGCTCGTGGTTATCTGATCAAGCTGGACCAGGGCACAGTCAAAAGTTGAGGCTGACCTTGATGGAGTGCTGGTCAGATGCTGGGACTTGGCTTGTCCCATTGTAAAATGTAACTTCTAACTTATTCCAGTTCCAGGCAAGGAGCTTCAGTTGGAGCTGTATGTTGTGGGGAGACCACAAGGAGGTCATTGTTGGTGAGAAGAGCTATTTACTGGTCAGAGATTGTCCACGAGGAGATCATTCTTGGCATGAAGAACTGATTGCCAATTGGAGCTTCGCATTGGCAGGAAACATGGGTGAGTTGTTACATGTGTGACGAGCACCGTGCAGGTGATGTCCAGACTCTGTAGCCAAGGAGGTCACTTTGGCATCTGTATGCAGTTCCTGTGTTGGCCTTGGTGAAGTCTGATTGTGTTTGCAGAGAGACCGGGTATAATTCTTTTTCGATGCAAAGAGTCCAGGACCTATCGAGTTTTACGTGGAGTCCAGTACTTTCAGTTTGTAGGTTGGAGGAGTATGCTCTGACACTAGCCAAGGGTACAGAACCTGGGGGAGCACCATTTCGGGAGTCTTGACTCACTTCAGCAGAGGCCAGCAGCCCTGTCCAGGCACATCCAGTTGGTGCTGGCCCACTGGGCAGTCCCAGGTCAGAGCTCCATTTGCCAGTGAGAGCACAAAAAGCTTCAGAAGTTGGAAAGGGGGTGGGCATAGCCCTCAGGCTACCTTTTGAAGTCCAGGAAGGGCTGAGTACAACTCACCCAGGCCATCCTGCTCAGGAGAAGAACACCCTTCCTCCCACCTCAAGCCGTTTTGTCACCTGTCTGGAAGGAATACATATTACACCACATTAGAGCCGTGGACACTGACATAAAAGCACATTTGGTTTAGACAGAAAAATGGCAACTTTCTAAAGGCAGCGTTTACAGGATAGTGACTTAAAATCCAATGTTATCCTTAAGGAGGATTTTAAATTGCAATTCAAAAGAGTAGAAGTAGCATTTCTCTATCTCCTTCCAAACTGAAGTTTTCACTTATTAGATGTAATAAGGTAACCCATTATTATTTTATGGGAGCTAGTTTTGCCACAGTGAAAAACGATTTGGGTGTTTTTCACTGCCAGGACTTGTAAAAACCTAAGTACACATGTCCTAATTTTTACATACCATGCACCCTGCCTTATGAACTTTTAATACTACCTTGGTGGTGCTTATATATATATATATATATATTAAAAAGGAAGGGTTGGATCTGCCAAAAGGTTTATTCTGTCAGATCAAAACGGCAGTTTAAAACTGCACTAGGGGCTTCAGTGGCAGGCCTGAGACATGGTTTACATGGCTACTTTAGTGGGTGGCTCAATAAGTGCTGCAACCAACCAGTAGCACTTCATTTACAGGCCCTGGGTACATATAGTAGCATATACTTGGGACTTATAAGTATATTAAATGGACCAATCAGCTGTATATAAATTTTAATATGTTGGAAAGCAGAGCACAAACATTTTACCACTGTTTAGCAGGAGTAACGTGTGTAGAGTCCCAGTGGCAAAACATCTGTTCAGCAAGAGTAGAGCAGGAAAGGCAAAAGTCTGAGGGAATTCCTCCATAAAAGATAGTGATTTCCAACAAATGCCATAAGCAACATAGTCTTGGCGGAAGACCCTCCTGTGCTGTCACAAAATAATCCTCAAGTAAATCTCTCCAGGCCAAATAATAATTAAAGAGGAGAGGGGCATGCAGCACCTCTCCTCGAGCCCTGAGAGGGATCTCATCCCTGGGGCAAACAAAAGCATTATTAGGGTGAGGGAGGCACATGGCCCTACACCTTAAGCCCACTGCGGACGTGGTGAACCCATCCACACCGAGGCTAAACACATTAGTTTAAGGAGAGGTGCACTGCTCCCCTTCTCAAGCCCAAATGGGGCCCATCCCTGGGATCAAACAATAATTAGAGGGGAGGAGGTCATGCACTCTCATCCCCAAGTCTTACAAGGCCCCATAGAACCTATTCCCCGTGGGCAGCTCTTATCTGTGTCCCGGGGGGCCCACCCCCAGGACACAGTAATTGTACCTGCCTGCAGGACTGCAGGCAGGGAAAGAAGTGTGCTCCCACCCAGCAGGAGCTTTGTGAATTGCATTTTTTAGTAAGTAGCACTTCTGTAGCAGTTCTTTATGTTTTGCAAAATGCAGTTTGTGAATCAGGCCTATATAATGAATGCCCCACTCAGCAAACTAGTTTAACTTCTCCTTTACAATGAAGTACTGTGCCTGCATTCTGTAAAACCTCTGTCCTTCACCCCTCTAATATCTGCCTATTTTGTGGCTATTTGCCTCCCATGGGCTGTGTGTGTGTGTGTCATGTCCACTGGACTTCTTCGAGTAAGAGCTTACCTTTCCCAGCTCAAGAGACGTCATTGCTCTTCTTCAAGCTGATACTGTGTTTTTTCTCCAAGAGGCTCAAATAGGAGTTCCTGTAACTTAGTCTAGAACACACCACGCAAGTCAATACACCCAAGGCTCAACCACAATGGGCGAGAAAATCAGGTTGGTCCTGCTCAAAGCTTTTTGCTACCTGAAAATCCAATATAATGGACACTAGGCCTACATGACTTTGGTGAAACCTTCCCTGATACAGACTGCCGCCTTGCCCTGCTGAAGTAATTGGAGCTCCAAAAAAGAGACTCAAGTTGAAAGGTTGAAATCTTGATCGAACAAAGTGATCAAAATAATCTGGCCGATGAGAGAACTTCCATGAACACAAAATTTGGCTTTTTCCACTCTGAGTTTTGCTAACCAAAACTAGTGGTTTTAGTGGAAACCTGCTCATTGACTATTTCATTTAGAAGAGACTTCACCAGATACAGCCTCCAGCCTTGCCCCTCTGGAAGATGTTGACTTTCATTTACAGACTAAGTAAGAAGGTAAACCACTTTGACTGGAATGAATCGTCTTGGCATTTCCAACGCACACTCCATTGCAGTCAGACTGAAATCACACCTAGGTCACTTTCACTCATGAACAGTACACTTTACTTTTGCTTGATGTTTTTTTCTCCTAAATCTTAAAACAAATCATGTCTCCAATTGCTGTTATTGGATTTCTGTCAGTTTGGTATCATTTTGTATGTTAAATATTTCTCTATGTGTATAAATTAGAGTCAGATTTTTATTCTCTTGTGTATATGCCTATTTAACTGTTTTGGTACTTCTAAAGACTTTACACATTTTCTTTAAGTTAAGCCTTTCTGGCTTGCGCTGTAGCTACTAGGGGTTGAACTCAAGTTTAAATTATTGGAACCTTGTGTTGAACCAATTAGGCTAAATGGGAAGCTGACCTGACCCAGGTGTTCACTAATAAGGAGGGGGACAGTATACTGGAATTCCCCAAGAAAATCTTTCGTAATTAAAGATTGAATTGTATCAAATTCTCCTTACTATCTAAAGCATATTTAACACCACTTAGAATTAATAAAATGTTCCCCATGTCATCTGCGACATGTCCTCGCTGCCAGGACTAAATGGCTGACTTAATGCACATGTTGTGGACATGCCCTGCATTGTCCGATTACTGGAAGGGGGTCTCGGAGGTAATGGTAGAGTTGACTGGCCTATATCAGTAGGACACTCCTGAGCAATGCATATTGGGGTTGTATCCGTGGCCCAAAAGCCCTAAGGTGTTAGCCCATTTTACAAATTTAGCACTACTATTGGTGAAAAGGTTAATCATTAAGCGTTGGAAATCTCCGCTTGCCCCCAAGTTAGATTTATGGTGCGCAGAGATGTCCCACCAGGGACAGACAGAGAGTGAGGCAATCACACACGAGTGTAGGAGGCTGGCTTGGCTTATAGTGGGTACCTGATGGTACTTACACCTTGTGCCAGGTCCAGTTATCCCTTGTTAGTAGATTAGTAGTGTTCTAGCAGCTTAGGCTGATAGAGGTAGCTATAGCAGAGCAGCTTAGGCTGAACTAGGAGACATGCAAAGCTCCTACTATACCACTTATATCATATGGCACTATACCATAAAAAACACAATACCCAGAGTTACTAAAAATAAAGGTACTTTATTTTAGTGACAATATGCCAAAAGTATCTCAGAGGATATACTCCCTTAGGAGGTAAGTAAAATACACAAAATATACACACAAACCGAGTGTAGAGGGTCGCTGGGAGTGAAGAAAACACTAAGGGTGTCCAAGATACCCCACCCCAAGACTCTGAAAAGTAGGAGTAAAGTTACCCTACTACCCCAAAAAGACAGTAAAGTCGAGATAGGGGATTCTGCAAAGACAACAACTAACTGCAAAGCACTGAAGACGGATTCCTGGACCTGAGGACCTGCAAAGGAAGGGGACCAAGTCCAAGAGTCACGCAAGTGTCCAGGGGAGGCAGGAGCCCACTAAACCCCAGATGAAGGTTCAAAAGGGCTGCTTCTGGGTGGAAGAAGCCAAAGATTCTGCAACAACGGAAGGTGCCAGGAACTTCTCCTTTGGTCAGAAGATGTCCCACGGCGTGCTGGAGGACGCAGGGTTGTTTCCACACAGAAAGACCACAAACAAGCCTTGCTAGCTGCAAGAGTCACAGTTAAAGGATTTGGGTGCTGCCAGGGCCCAGGAAGGACCAGGAGGTTGCACCTTGGAGGAGGAGACAGAGGGGGCACTCAGCAACAGAGAAAGCCCACACAGAAGCAGGCAGCACCCGCAGAAGTACCTGAACAGGCGTTCAAGAAATCTGAGCATGGCAGTCGTCTCAGCACAACAAAAGAGGGTCCCACGAAGTCGGAGGTCAACTCAGCGAGTTGGGCAATGCAGGATGGAGTGATGGGGACCTAGGCTGTGCTGGGCATGAAGGAAGTCTATCAAAAGTGCACAGAAGCCCTAGCAGCTGCAGGTCACGCAGTACACAGGACTACTGTCTGGTGTGGGGAGACAAGGACTTACCTCTACCAAATTTGGACAGAAGGACCACTGGACTGTCGGGGTCACTTGGATCCAGCTCCTGTGTTCCAGGGACCACGCTCGTCAAGATGAGAGGGGACCCAGAGGACCCGTGATGCAGAGGTTTGGTGCCCTTAGCAGGGGGAAGATTCCGTCGACCCACTGGAGAGTTCTTCTTGGCTTCCAGTGCAGGGTGAAGGTAGACAGCCCTCAGAGCATGCACCACCAGGAAACAGTTGAGAAAGCCGGCAGGATTAGGTGCTACAATGTTGCTGGTAGTCGTCTTGCTACTTTGTTGCGGTTTTGCAGGCATCCTGGAGCAGTCAGCATTCGATCCTTGGCAGAAGTCAAAGAGGGAAGTGCAGATGAATTCTGGTGAGCTCTGGCATTCGTTATCTGAAGAGAAACCCACAGGAGACCCCTAAGTAGCCCTCAGATGAGGATTGGCTACCTAAACAGGTAAGAGCCTATCAGGAGGGGTCTCTGACGTCACCTGCTGGCACTGGCCACTCAGAGGTCTCCATTGTACCCTCACACCTCTGCATTCAAGATGGCAGAGGTCTGGGACACACTGGAGGAGCTCTGGGCACCACCCCTGGGGTGGTGATGGACAGGGGAGTGGTCACTTCCCTTTCCTTTGTCCAGTTTCGCACCAGAGCAGGGGCTGTGGGATCCCTGAACCGGTGTAGACTGGTTTATGCAAGGAGGGCACCATCTGTGCCCTTCAAAGCATTTCCAGAGGCCAGGAGAGGCTACTCTTCTCAGTCCCTTAACACCTATTTCCAAAGGGAGAGGGTGTAACACCCTCTCTCAGAGGAAATCCTTTGTTCTGCCTTTCTGGGACTGGGCTGCCCAGACCTCAGGGGGGCAGAAACCTGTCTGAGGGTTGGCAGCAGTGTTAGCTGCAAAGAAAACCCCAGAGAACTAGTTTGGCAGTACCCGGGGTCCATGCTGGAGCCCCGGGGATGCATGGGATTGACACTCCAATACCAGATTTGGCTTGGGGGGTCAATTCCATTATCTTAGACATGTTACATGGCCATGTTCGGAGTTATCATTGTGAAGCTACACATAGGTGTTGACCTATATGTAGTTTACGCGTGTAATGGTGTCCCAGCACTCACAAAGTCTGGGGATATTGCCCTGAACAATGTGGGGGCACCTTGGCTAGTGCCAGGGTGCCCTCAAACTTAGTAACTTTGCACCTAACCATCACTAAGTGAGGGTTAGAAATATAGGTGACTTATAAGTTACTTAAGTGCAGTGTAAAATGGCTGTGAAATAACGTGAACGTTATTTCACTCAGGCTGCAGTGGCAGTCCTGTGTAAGAATTGTCCGAGCTCCCTATGGGTGGCAAAAGAAATGCTGCTGCCCAGAGGGATCTCCTGGAACCCCAATACCCTGGGTACCTAGGTACCATATACTGGGGAATTATAAGGGTGTTCTAGTGTGCCAATCAGAATTGGTGTAAATGGTCACTAGCCTGCAGTGACAATTTAAAAAGCAGAGAGAGCATAAACACTGAAGTTCTGGATAGCAGAGCCTAAGTTAGGCACCACACAGGGAACACATACAGGGCACAAATTATGAGCCCTGGGGTCCTGGCTAGCAGGATCCCAGTGACACAGGCAAAAACAAACGTACACACAAGTAAAATTGGGGGTAACATGCCAGGCAAGATGGTACTTTCCTACAACGAGGAATAGAGGGGCCTACATAAGAAATATATTTCAATGGAATGGGTGATATTATTAGAGAGGTACAAAGCTCAAGCATTAAAAATGGAGGAGAGTACTAACTGAATAGAGCAAGTGCCCACCAATGACGACTCGGTGCCAGGTGACTCCATATCTGTGGAATTCTCACCACTGATAGCCGCTCCTGTGATGTTCGCACCATAGCCTGTCTCTCATTTATATCCTGCAGATACCGACACATATCCCTGGATCGCCAGGTAGTCTCAACTACACATTAGCAGTAATCTCCTATTATTTTTACATAACACACGTCGTTCTCTCGCACACATATCTCCCATAATACTTCCAAAGGTTACTCAATAGGTGACACGTCCTAGTTGATACAGAGGGTGGGTTGCAGTGGGCTGTTGTGAATGGGTTTGGGAAGAATTCATTGCATAATGAAATGGATGCCTCTTATCAGTCATAACCAATGTCTGTATGGCGAATGTCCAACACTGTCAGTCTGTATCCAATGCATTATTTGAATAGTATTGTTTCTATATTGTCATATATCAAAATGCAATGAAGTTTTGTATAAAAAAAAGGTAGACCTATTGGCTATGCCAATACTTGTTTTTCAGGAGCATTAACTAATAGTGGAAAAGTATGGAACTATCTGGACACTGGCGACTTTCCCCAAAAGCTGGTGTCTCTAAAACATCAGTTTATCTGGGGCCGGGTCAGTCAAGAATTAGGGACATGTGATTGAATTTCACTCAGTCCTTCTGGGCTTTCAAGATTAGCCATCCTGTCTGTGAAATGTCAGCATCTTCCGAAGGTTTGTCCATCTCCAGTATGTAGTAAATATTCCCAGCTTGTGTCTGCTTCCGTTTTCTCTGCCACTTTTAGCGTTGAGTGTTTTTTGGTTTTGTGGTGGGTTTGAGTACAGCGCGCCATGGGGAAAAGAGTCGCTTAAGTCAGAGGTTTGTGCAGCCTCGGCATCAATGGCTGCCTTCTTCTGTACCATAATCCTTGCTTGTTTTACTTCACATGCGTCCGAACAGTCAGTGCACCATGAAAAGAAAATGTGTTGCGAGTTTAATGTTATACTTAATGTTATAGGAGCTGAATAAATCGGAGGTTTAAGTGGACAGGATTTGCTAGGGTCTTCTAGTCTGGAGCACTGAGCAAAGTCTTAAGAAAGAGTATATAATTTGCATTTTTTTAGCAAATATTTGGCTCACTGTACGGAACAGTAAGGTTGGCAGTGAAAATTACGGAAAAGATTTGGGGCATAACTTGTTATTTATTGTGAATCTTTATTATGCTGAACTAGTTCACGAAGTCCCAACTATCCCTAGGCCATCCCAAATCTCTTTTGCTGTTTGAACTCTGGTCATTGACTCTTGCTATAGCTTGAGGCTTGTGGAAAGATCTTGGAACACATATGGATGCTTCAAAATTGAGTCTATGGTTCCTGTAAGTAAGCCTCTGATAATATGCTAGTAGCCTGGCCTGGGGGCGGGAGGTGGGGGGGGCACTAATATATCACTATTGAAGTGTGAAGTATTAATTAGTAGAGTGCATGTATGTGGTGTTTATATGTAGTGGAACTATGATCGTAAAATCCGTATAGCGGTGGAAACAGGGGAGCAGTTACGTCTAAGGAGTGGGCAATCAGCACAGGCGTGGTGGAGTTCACCGAGGAAGGAGCAGAGGGGGATAAAGGGGACATGGAAAGGAAGAAGGAGGGTCTGTTTACCCTTTGATCAGATTTTGCTTGAAGAGCAGAGCAGGGTCTTGAGTTTCTTTCTGAACATACTTTCCTCTCCTGGGATAACATTCCACATTCTTGGAAAATAACAGGAGAATTACTTGTGACTTGACTTCAGATTCCCGCATCCCTTTGGTCAACAGTCCATAGACTGACTGCGCATACAGAGTGGTCCGAGGGCATTATGTGAATTTAAAAGACTGTCCGACTCTGGAAATTGTTTGTAAAATGTGCAAGAAAAAGGGGCATTTCAGGAAATGTTGTAAATCAGATAGAAAGGAATCTACATTTTTAGACATTTATGATTATGATTATGTTTCTTCCATTCATCAAGTTTGTATAAAAGGGTGTAAATCATATCCCACGTTCGTTGCCAGGGTGGCCTCCAGGAAATGAAGCACCAAGTGAGTGCAGGTAAGTTCATGTATTCCTTTATGAAACATCTCATCCAACTGTCTAGATTTCAAACTATTACCCTTTCCTCTCAACAGCTCCAGAACCTAAGAACTAGCTCTTGAGGTGGAATGGAATGGAAAGGATCTGGTGTTCCAATTTGGAAGGTGGCCAAGACACCACACACACCTAATTGTGCTTGTGCAATACAGGTTTTTTGAGAGTGTCAACAATATTATCTATGAAGCATCTTCCTTAGACCCGAGGTGAGGTGGGCCAGTGTTTAAGCTGCCAATTTTGTTCTAGTCGTTGCTCCGGTGTAGCTGCTTCATCTTAATTGTATGCAATTTTCCCAACCCCCACCCCCAAATGTATGGGTTTTACCTGGTGGTTGTCGTCTTGGAGTTATTAGTAGCAAATATTATCCTCTAATCATTTTCCTGTTTTTAGAATTTTAGTTAATACATGTTTCTTTGGCAGTTTTCAGTGTGATTTTATATTGTTTTTATTGGTCTTTTTTTAAGTTTTATTTTTCCCACGTTAAATAAAGTATGTTAATAAAATGATTATTTAAAATATATGTAGTGGTTGCATGATTACTGTTTATGTGTTTTGATATATATGTGTTTATATTTACATGCCATCTGTATTAGTAGTTAAATATTTTTATATTGTTGGAGTTTTTTAAATAATATGTTTTATTTTTTACTTCTACTATTATTTTATGACATATATTTGTTGTAAAAATAGGTAACTTTTTTATGACTTAGGAATAACTTTTTTTCAAAAATTATTTTTTACATTTATTTTACATAAAATATTGAATTCTTTTTTTATTTTTTATTTTCTTAAAATTATACATACTGTTTTATTTTGGTTTCTAAATGTACTTTTAAACAGCATATATTTGTAAACAATTACACCTTTTAATTAGTTTAAATTAGTAATCATATATATAGTACGTATTTAAAATTATTTTACAGTAATATTAGAAATCTGTATTGTATTTTTTAATGTGTTTATTGGTTTTAACAACACAAAATACCAACTCACCACCTTGTTTTGTACAGTCAGCGTAAATCACACATAGATGACATAGCATATTTGGGTAGAGGACCACACTACCCCAGTTGACAGCGTAGCATGAGTGCGGATCACACCATCCACTGACCTCCCTCCTGCTTCCCACCTCCCTTAGTTTTTGGGCCATGCTCCTGGTGTCACTGCATGTCCGAAGCCTCAGGCCATAGTGTTCTCACCACTGTTCCCACACTTTGTGAAATTTATTTGGGCAACCTCTTACATCATAAACCACCCTCTCTGCCCCCAGGCGGTGCAACATGCTAGTGACCCAGTGGAATTATAAACCACCCACTCTGCCCCCATGCAGTGGAACATACCAGTGACCCATTGGTTCAGCGTTTAGGGAAGGTGGGGCTTCCCCACCCCTTAGCAGTATCTCACTTCACCAGTGCAAAGCCGAGCAAACAACAGAAAAGCTGCTTCCTGAGAAGATCCAAATCATTGGGGATAGCCAATCTAAGGAACTGGGAAGTGAATGGGATCTCCCAGTTGGATTGTATGTGGGTGCATTCCCAAATCTTGCTGCTGAAGGCCCCCCCCCAACATCGTAAACAGTTGACAGCCTGTGCCTTACTCATATGAAATAGCTGGTTATCTGTGATAGTAGACCCTGTTTAGAATCTACAGCTGTATCAGGCCAAAACTCACTTGTATTGCTATCTTCTTGGGGTGCATCAAGGCAGCCTCCCAGTCCACATCCCCATTAATCTCAGGTCTGCCTCCGATATGCCCCTGAGGTGTCGGAGACTGTTGGGTATATTGTTGATGAGTGTGTGGTATGTGTATGAAATACCCTTAAAGGACATCCCTTCCAAGAGTATTCTGTTCTCTACTGGACTACCATACTCTAATTCTCCATATTCAGATCTCTATATTTCAAGTAGATATTTTGGAAACGTTATTATTTAATCAAACAAATTGTATTTATGTAGTCGATATTTTGGTACTAGGTATTTTTGAGTCGATATTTTGGGGATTTATTTCTTATGTATAGAAACTAAGGGACTTATTTACAAGCCACCCTGTACCACCTGGAAAGGGCAGAAAAGTGCTGCATCTACAAGATACGCCACATTTCTGTTCTCTCCACCTGCTCTGGTGCTAAAATTAGCTGCCTAGCGCCAACGCAGGCACCCTTGCACCATAGTGCAAGGGTGCCTGCGTTGCAGGGAATGATTGTTTATGTGCAGGAAGGTGTCCCTTCCTACATATAAACAACCAATAATGGTGATTTGTTACTTCTATGTGTGTTGCAGAATGCAGCACACATAGAAGTAAAATTCGTTATTATTTAACAATTGTTTTTGTGAGAAAGGGACATCTTCCTGCACATAAACAAGCACACATAGAAAAAGCCAAAAATGAGGAGAAACAAAAGTGTTTATCCTTGTTGTGCCACTCTAACACCACCCCTGGGGTGGTGTTAGTTTTTGGTGCTGCCTCAGATTTATGATTTCTCGTAAATCTGGGGCAGAGTCAAAAGTAATGGGTATTGTGTGGAAACGCCCACAGCAACACCAATTGCACGCTCCTCTGCTGCTGAAAACTGTTGAGAGGCCCATATTTACAAGGAGGCATTAAGCTACTCAACGTCGTTTAGGGCTGCCTTGTAAATGGGCGGAGCTCCACCACAGCGTCACTGAAAGTGATGCTCCGGTGGTGCTAAGGGCTTGTAAATAAACCCCCATACGTTTTGGTCATAGATTATTTTGATCTTGATATCTGTAGAAGTTGATATTTATGTAGTCGACATTTAGAACTACAACCCACGTAGAAGAGGTAGTAGCTGTCCACTCCAAATTCCTTCCTTCAGTTTGGCATAAGTCCTTGCAGGAGGGATTTAAGAAAGGATAGGAGCACATTTCTCCTGGATCTCATTCATGTACATCTTTCTCTTCATCTGTCGACCTCCTGGGCACAGATGAAGTTTACAAGACCATGGCAGCCCCACTCCAGGCTCTCATGTCCACAGACAGACAGACATTATTACTCTATTAGTCATCACAAGGTATGTGACTGGTAGAGCGACAGCAGCACTAGCGAATTTCAGTAGCAAATGATTAACTGCTTGCTTGTTTCTCCAACATTCAGTGGATCTCCTATGTAAGGTCTTTGAACCTCCAGAGCCCTCGTAGGGACAGGTATGGTCAGAAATTAGTGAAGTGATGACTCCTGTTCTCCAGAAAAAAAAGGGCAATACAGCTTGTTACTTGTTATATTGTTTTATTCATTGCTTTTGTGAACTGGGTTCATTTTAAACATATATAATTTACTCATCCATGGGTGCGTAACTTCATTTAGCCCTTTATAAATTGATCCCCATAAGTGTAAAAACCTACAGTTTTGAAAGCACACTGGAAAGGAAGGCTAGGCAGATTACGTGCATGTGAATGTTATTGTTGCTTTAAAATTGAGAGAGGAAACATGCCGAGCACTCTTTGACAGGCACCTTTTTCCATAGGGAGACCAGCAATTCATTATACACTATTTTCAAATTGTTGCTAGTACATTAATTCCAAGCTGATTGAGTATCCACAATGGCCACTTAAGAACTTTGTATAGGTTGGCTTGTACATACAAAATAACCTAATAACTGCCTTTGACGGCTTTATAAAGCAATTAATTTGAAGTCTGCATGCAATTAGGATGCAGTTTGATTCAAATTAATGTGGCCTAATTAAATTGTTACATTTGACTTTGCAGAGTTTGCGTTCACTGTGTTCCCTTTCACTCAGATCCGTACAGCCAGGCTCATCATAAACTCTAGTGGGAGCCTATTACCCGCATTATAAAACACCTATGCTGCCTGCACACCAAGGTTTGTTCTATAATCCTATCTGTCTGTGAAGATTCAGATCTTTGGAGGATTCGTAACTCAAGCTTCTCGCTCATCCTGATTGACGTCTCCTTTGTTAAACAAGCGTTGGCAGTTCCAGCACGTCTGAGTTTAAGGTGCTGATCCATGGAAACGCAATGTTAGCACATTAAAACATAACTCATCTATGAAATGAAAGGTGTCTGTGAATTGAAACCTGGGTGTTACGGAAGGCTTCCTTAAAGTCCTATTGTTTCTATGATATACAGTAAAAGGAAAATGTAGATTTTCCTACTATGTTATGACGGAAAGTCTTAATGTTATTAAAGACACGGAGGCGAGTATTATGCTTCTCTAACTTGCTTTAATTTGAATAGCAGCAGTCAAGAACTACAACTCCCAGCAGGATTGAGACACAAGAAGCCAATGGGAGAAAAGCACGTAATCAACAAAACACCAATCAAAACAGAAGGAGATATGTAACCACTAAGCTTGACTGCGACCAGCCCTCTTTCTTGATGTGAGAAGGCTAGTGAGTATGAGAAAATAACGGAAGAATAGTTAATATTATCGCAACTGCTAAAGTCAATGAACAAATGTCCTGAATCAGGTCCAGGCAGAAACGTAGTGAAGGAGACATCCGGCCGGAAGCAGAGAAACTGCCGCAGGAAGAATCCGTTATTCCAGCGGAGAGATATGAATCCGACAGAACCATCCTCCGATTAGGTGGAAGATTGTGCTGGAGTGGAGGTTGCTGCAAGGGAGAGAAAAAACAAGACAAAATCAGCAATATTACCTTGTTGAGGTGGGATAATACTCGCCTCCGTATCTTTAATAAAATTAAGACTTTCCGTGATAACATACTAGGAAAATCTATATTTTATGTCAAGCATGGAGGCTCCTATTATGCTGTTTTAAAGCATATTAATCACCACCGACGTAGCAGTATGAACCGGCTTACAATAAAATGTCCTAAACACATTGTCATTGGACCAATCAGCCGATCTCAGAATGTCCTCTAACCTGGATCCAACCCAAAAGCCCTTGGAAGCCATGGCCCCTCTAGCTGAAGGAGCTCCAAAAACGGAGGTATCTATACCCGCTAAGGACATCACCCAACGAACCCATCTGGCCAGAGTCGCTGAAGAGACCGGATTATGGGGTTTCTGGAAAGAAATGTATGTAAATTAGTCTTGGTACGTTTGTTAACAGAGAACAAGACCCCGTGGGGGCAAACTGTCGAGAAGTAACATCCAGTGCTCTAACATCCAATAAACGCTTAATGGAAACTAAGCAAAGTAACATGGTAAGTTTTGCTGAAAGCATCTTTAAAGACAACTCGGAATTATCTTGCCAAGACAAAAATAAATTCAAAACTACATTAACATCCCACAACTTTGAATATTTCGGCAAAAGTCGGAATGGAAAATGTTACTCCCTTTAACAGACGACAATTTAGAGGGTGTTCACCCACAGGTTTTTCGTTGACATAGGCGTGGTGCATAGAAATAGCTGACCTATTCAGATTAATCGTCCTATAGGACTTACCTGCACTAGCTTGCGCAGCTAAGAAGTTAACTACATAGTTTATATCTGTTGAAACTGGATCGCGGTCTCTTCACAAACACCAGCTTGACCAAAGAGACCAAGCGGAAGAGTATGCTTTCCTGGTGCCGGGAGCCCAGGCCTTATTGATGAAGTCAACAACTTCCTCCGAAATTGGGATGCTAGATGAGGAAGGCCCGAAACCTTCCAGCCCGAGAGGGTGAGAGTTTTGTTTAGTACTAAGGGATGAGGATTCCCTAAGGGATCCAGCAGAAGGGAAGGAAAAAGAGGAAGAAGGATGGGAAAGTCGATTGCCAATTCTAAAAGAGGGGGAAAACAGATTTGAGATTGCCAAAATGGCACCACCAGGACCACTGTCGCCTTCTGCTGCCTGACTTGGGCCAGAACCCTGGTGATCATTATAAATGGAGGAAAAGCATAATTGACCATCTGTGACCAATCCTGAAGAAAAGCATAGGAGGCCAATGGCGAAGGATCCGGACGCCAACTGAAAAAGAGAGGTAACTGGGCGTTGAGGCGAGAGGCAAAGAGGTCTATACCGAAGGGGCCCCATTTGTGGAGGATGGACTGAAAAACTGAGGGATGAAGTTTCCAATCGCTGTAATCCCTGAGGAAATTAGTGTGCCAATCTGCCGTTTGATTGAGGAATCCCGGGAGATATTGCGCTGAAAGAGCTATCTCGTTGCGCAGACAATATTCCCAGATACTTTTTGCTAGGTCGGCTAATGGATTTGGTCTGGTTCCTCCCAGATGGTTTATGTAACGGACAGTCAAAACATTGTCCATCCGGAGGAGGATGGTACACCGCACCCTGTCTTTTGCCAGGCTCTTGATTGCAAAGGAGCCCACAAGCATCTCTAAATAATTGATGTGCAATTTGGACTCCCTTAATGACCATGTACTGCCAGTCGAGACTAGACCACAACGGGCACCCCAACCCGTCAGACTTGCATCGGACTCTAACACAAGATCTGGGGCTGATGGAAAGATAGCTCTGCCGTTCCAGTCATCTAAATGGTCTATCCACCACTGGAGTTCTAGGCGGGACTCTTGATCTAGAGAGATCAGTTCCGAATAGGCAAGCCCTTTCCTGAGGTGACGAATCTTTAGTCTTTGGAGTGCACAATAATGTAGTGGACCGGGAAAAATTGCCTGAATTGAAGAGGCCAAGAGGCCTACAGACCTGGCCAGAGATCTCAGCGAAATTTGGGATTTGCGAAGAGTCCGCAAGATCTCCGATTTGATGGAATGTACTTTGTTTTGAGGAAGATGGAGAGTGGAAGAAGAAGAATCTATTTTAAATCCTAGGAACTCTATCCTTTGAGAAGGAATAGTGCTCGACTTTTCCTTGTTGACTAGAAAACCCAATTGGGAAAGAAGGGAACAAGTTACTTGTAAGTGGGACTGAAGAGTGTCGCGGTTTTGATGTAAGATCAGGATATCGTCCAGATAAATCAGAAGTCTGATGCCTAAAGACCTGAGATGCGCTGTCACCGGTTTCAACAGCTTCGTGAAGCACCAAGGTGCTGACGATAGGCCGAACGGAAGGGAAGAAAACTGGTAAGTTTGACCAAGCCATTGAAACTGGAGGTATTTGCGATGGCCTGAATGAATGGGAACTGAAAGGTACGCATCCTGAAGATCTAAACGTACCATAAAATCTAAGGGGAGAAGAATATCCCTCAAATGAAGAATTGTCTCTATCTTGAAATGCTGATACACGACAAATTGATTGAAATTTTTCAAATTTATGACTGGTCTGAACTTTTTCTTCTTCTTTTGTACGAGGAAGAGCGAACTGAGAAACCCGGAAGGATCCGGAGACGACATTTGAATGGCCTGCTTTGAAAGGAGAGACCGAAGCTCCTCTGACACAAGAAGAGACATCTCTGTTGAGAACTTCAGAGGTCGAGGAAGATAAAACTGGTGAGGTTCTGAATAAAACTCTATTCAGTAGCCTTGGACAGTATTTAGAACCCAAAGATCGGTAGTACCCTCTGCTTCTTTGGGGGTAAAACTGGGGTTTGTAGGGTTGGTATCCATAGTTGGAATAAGCAGAGCCTCTGGATCCCTGAGGATGCACGGACTGGTCGGTAAAGCGGCCCCCGCCTGTACCGGCCCTGGCGAAAACCCACTGGTTGAACACTTTCTTAATGTTCTGTTGCGCCTTATCGATCAATGAAAAGGTTGAAACAAACTTTCCCAAATCCTTAATGAAAGAGTCTCCGAAGAGACGGCCTTCAGCTTTTACCCCCAGATCCATGGAGGCCAGATTGGATAATTTTGGGTCCAGGTAAAGTAGTAACCCTTTCCTCCTCTCATGGGTAATGGCAGCGTTGGCATTACCCAACAGACAGAAAGCCCTTTGAGTCCACAGAGAAAGCTCGGAAGGGTCAATATCAGCATTTTCCATTTTTGCTGACTCCGCCAGGTCAAGAATCCGGGCCAGAGGACCCACTAAATCAAGAAGTTTATCCTGGCAATTTGACCAGGCTTTGTCCACCCCTTTGCGGGGATCCTTGCCAAATTTCGAGAAAAAGGTTAACAAGAGTTGGTCAATTACTGGGGTTGTAGTAATGCTGCAAAAAAGGGAGGGTCTGGGACACTCCAATTTCAGTTTGGCTCTCGTTTGTTTGTCCAGGGGAAGCCTCAACCTGGAAGCAATATACTGACCCACATGCGCCGCAGGGGTCCATTCCGTGGAATTAGGGTGATGGAGGAACGAAGGATCAAACATGGGGTTACCTTCTGAGTCCAAAACCACCTTTGCTGAAAAAGGATCAGTAACCTCCAACTTAGGCTTTTTCGGGGGGGAAGCTTGAGACAGCGAACCCCAGAAGTCAGAATCGTCATCCAAATCATTAATGTCTCCGACATCATCATCAGTATCTCATATGTATGATATCACAATCTGTTTTGGCGCTGAAATAATATTTTTAGTCTTAGACTTACGTTTCCCATAATTGCTCTTAGAGCTCCCCTCCTGGGAAGGAGGCATGGGAGGAATTTCATCCTCAGTCATGGGTGAAGAAACTTCACTAGTCAGAAAAGCGCCATCTGATGGTTTTTGACTAGACAAATCCTTGTGTTTTCTTTTTCTGCTATCCCCGCAGATTGGGCCATAAAGGATTTGTAAACCATATTTTGCACAGAATTCTCAATGTTTTTAGACATCTTATTCATTGTGGCTGAAACAGCCTTGGTCACAGCCTCATTAATAAAGGCTCCAATTTCTTTATTTTCTGAGAATTTAACAAAAGAATCTTGCCTCTCCATGTTAATTTTCTGCAGGAGACCAATAAAAACAAGTATGAAAAATAGAGAGCCAAACCCCAGCTGAAAGGGTTAATTCCAAAGGCAGAGATTGAACAACCTATAAACACGACCCCAGAGGCGTGGCCGAGTGTCTGAGCAATGTTAGACACAAGGAAAAGAAAATGCCGTTAACCTGAAGCGGTTTCAATTGAAGCGTGATGACAGAGGAGCACACGGAGGTAAGGAAACGCTAATCCAACACGTAGAGCAATGCCGAATGACAGTGGAGGAAAAACGGAAGCAGCTTGAGCCGAGCACGACCGTTAGAATCTCTCTGAGGCAGCAAAAGCTGCATCAGACGTGCGCGAGTGCGGCGCTCAGACTGGGCATTAAATAAGCCCAAAATAAAACCACGGAAGCACTGGGTGTCTAGAGAAAAGCAATAGGAATGGCAAATAATGTTTGAATGAACAAGCGGCACACTAATTTCACAAAATAAAATGAATACACAATTCAATAACATAATAAGGAGAAATGAAATAAAGACGTCACTTATCTTGACTGCGAGCAGCAAGAAAGAGGACTGGTCGTAGTCAAGCTTAGTGGTTACATATCTCCTTCTGTTTTGATTGGTGTTTTGTTGATTACGTGCTTTTCTCCCATTGGCTTCTTGCGTCTCAAGCCTGATCGGAGTTGTAGTTCTTGACTGCTGCTATTCAAATTAAAGCAAGTTAGAGAAGCATAATAGGAGCCTCCGTGCTTGACATAAAATTAGAATAACAATGAAGGATCCCTTGCCACTGGAGCTTAACTTCACCTAGAAACAAAAAGAGGACTGAACTGAAGGTAAGGAGGCTTCAATACTGGCTGCCTTTTGTTCCTGTGAGAAACAACCATTGAAAAATTGAAGCTTCTGCCGCAGATCTGTGCATATCTCACTAGGGCAGGATGCGGGATTACAGGTAATAGAACAGAGGTGGTGGAGAAGTGGCAGTGAGGAGAGAAGGGGCGGGGAGGCAGGGTGCAGAGGAAGCAAGGGCCGGCAAGAGAATGTCGGGAGAGGTGAACGTTGTGACGTCATACGGAGGTTCAGGTGGCAGGTTTTGAGATGCACAGGAAACTGGGGAGGAAGTCATGGGAAGCAACACACAGGTCTGGAGGGGGGGAGGCGTTCTGCGGGAGCAGGAACATGGAGTGACGCAGGTGGGACAATGAGGACCATGGCAGAAAGAAAGATCAATAGGGGATGTTTTTGTTTCAACGTTTTGTACTTATTATATAAACTGGAAATATTTCCTCCTAGTCTTTTAAAATAAGTGATATTTCATAATTGTATTTTGATTTATACTTTGTATTTATCTGATTGCAATCCAGTACGTTTCAGTACTCTTTTTATCCTCCAAATAACATTATTTACAGCAAAACGAAAATACGTAAATAGTGTAGGTTTTTCCCATCACATGTCGAGTGGGATTTTAATTTATAAACATCTACAGGATTCGGGTAAAAACACATGGAGATCATTAAGTCGAGATGATGATTTCTTGATCCGTTAGTCGTTAATAAAGTTGTTATGTCATTACAATGTCAGATTCCATGACTTAAGGAAGTGGTATTGATTACATGTAACCAACCTGCTCAATGAGTTACAAAGGATAGTGCTTTATTGTTGGTACTCCTTACCTATGACATGGCCATCAAACCTGAATAAAACATATCCACCCCTTTAAGACATTAGGCAACTTTTATTCAGGACACATGAGCCAAGAAGAGTTTTAAGTGCGTATTGTAGTCATAAGTGTGAGACTTGATTGTGATGGAGAGAGGCTTTAAGCAGCATTTTGTCTAACCCCTACCAGGTCAGGCAGGAGGAGGCATGGACGAATGAATGGAAGCAGTAAGACGCAGGGCTGGGCCAGGAGCCAAAAGTAGCAACATTTGGCAATGTGGGCAAATTTTGTCAGGTCAGCCATCATACTGCATGTAATGCATGCAGCAAGCGAGCCTGACCAGTGCAAAAGGGGCTGGAGGAGGGTTCTGCTCTTTAGAAAAAAGGCAAATATGGTATGTTTTACAACTCATTTTTCATTACACAACCTTGTTCAACTATTGAATGGGTAGATGGAGGTTGGGGTCAGAACTGCATGGCTCAGTGAATAAATAGTTGAATGGTGAGGAGAGGGTTGATGATTTAATTCAAGAATGGATATCAATGAATAAAGACTTTTAGCTTTAACCAAGGATGGGTGCTCTGGTTTTCAATTTAGCCTCTGCATTAAAACATCACCCTCCCGAAACATTACCACCACCAATCCTTGGGAAAAATGCATTGCATTGATGTAGTTCATGCAGTGCACTAGTTTTGCACCAAAGCGCATCAAGCTTTGATCTAAAATGGAAGAGAGAAAGAGATAACCAGTAGTGGCTGAACTGCACAATGGGAAACCAGGAAGCCTTGCATCAATCCTGGATTCCTCTTGGCTACATTGTGTCATCTATGGCAATTACGTTGTTCACATTACCTCCTTTCCTTCGTCATCAAATGAGAGCACTTTCAGTTCAAGGTGTGCGCTGAACAAAGCATAAAACTTAAATGTTACTTCATCTACAGTAACACCATAGGCCACATGTAAAGACCAAAAGGCAATTACCTTTCCTCTTTGTTCAGTAACAGAATTGTCGGCACGGCAGTGAGGGACGACTGATTCTGCGTTGAATCTGTCATTTTAACTATTGCCACTGAATGCAGTTGGTAGAACGGAATATACTAACTGAAATGCATTTAAACAATCTAATTATAAAGAATGGTGTACTAAGAGTCTTTATCATTAGTACGGGACCTCTCACCACCCTCTTAAATGCTCTGAAAGTCAGTGCTGCTCGCAGTGACCCTGCAGGAGACAGGAACGCCCAAATGCATAAACAAATCATTTTGATGCACGCGTGGTCTTGGTTGGACTCGTATAAAGTTATTCGTTTTGCATTGTTGCGCTGTAGCCATTAAACCCAGTGGGCCCAGACCCCAGCAAGTAAACTGCTCCCCCATCAGCAGAGGTACCAGTCCCAATGGTGTATCCTGGGAATACACCAGGTGCCCAGTAGCACCAATCTGGGTCAGGGTAGACAGATAACAGATGAGGCAACATTATGAAAGTTGTCATGAACCAGTATCAGTTCTCCTTAGCCAACCTTCAGGGTCCAAATTCACAAACAAAATTTGTATATATATATATCTGTACACTGATGTTACTGAGCTTAGCCAATTCACAAACCTTCCGAGCAGCACACCCCGAGAACTGTGCTAGTCGCTGCTTTCCAAGTGAACTACTGAGAATGTCATGTGACATTTGCCATCTCCCCAATGCGGAGGTGTACCACAGTACAGATACACATTTGAGAAATACAGCCCCAGGCACAATTGTACTTTTTTCTTTTAATTTATCTACATTTTCCTGGTGGTGAAACTCCCATGCCCACCCTGCACGGGAAGTTACTTCCGCCTTCTTCTTGACCATTTCCTGCACGGAAAGGGACAAGGAATTTGTGAATGCCAACAGACTCTCAAGTTTGTGCCCTTTTACAAACACTCAAGGCCAACCGTGCTCAGCTGCGGCGGCCGCAAAACTCAAGGCGAGGGGCGGGGGAGAGGGGGCTGTTGGGATGGAGACAAGATAAAAATAAAAAATAAAAAGTACTTACCTTGCCTCCATCCGTGCCGCCTCCTGCTGCTTCATTCTTCTCTTCTTCTAGTGCCCTTGGCCTTGCCATGACCCATTTCCTTCCTACCCTCTCTATTACTAAAACATAATGTTATGCAGTTAGTGTATAAAATTACGCTGAACTAAAACCATTTATGCTTGCCAGGTATATTTTAGGTGTTGTTGCAAACTATGTTTACAGACGTAAATAGCTTACAAAATTGGGTCGAAGAAGTCCCTGTCACATAGACAACTAGTTTAAATACAGGAGTTAGCAGGCTAGAATCGAGTCTCCCTTCTCATCCCACAGGATATGAAATCCCAGGACTTTGTTGCAGAAAATAAACGACCCCAAAAAAGCCCATATCCCCCCCCTGCTCACCAAATGGCAACTACTTATATTCAAACAGTGGCAGCAATGTCATTCCCTGTTAGACTAATCCTACCTAACATTTACCCTGTGCTACCTTTGCAGAGAATACAGAGAATCAACACTGAAATAAGATGGCGACCAAAGACTTGTAGGAGATACTGAGTATGACGAAATAAGGTTGTAGTGTAGTTGAAAAAGTAAAGATTCCTGGAGAGGGGGGTCAGTGTTGTGTGAGTTGAACATTCAACTGCCTTGAGGAGCGGTTCGGCTACTGGTGGGATTAAGGGAAAGTGGCACCACAGAGCGTGGTATTGTCAACTTCTCTAAAGGCTGCTTATGCTAGTTATACTAGATACACATCAAGGTGAACGAAATGGAGTGGAGAGTGCATTCATTTAAGTGCGAGGAGTTTTACATCAGTGATTGGTGTGGCATTGCCTGGAATGATGCTAGTATGTCCGGTCTTCCCCACAACAGAATTTGGGAATCAGGGCAACTAGGCTGAGATCTACACTGATCTCAGCCGGCCCTTTTCCCAAGCCACACTTAACCATGTAGGTGACCTTATTGAGAATGTTTTGCATCTGTCCCAGGTGAAGTCAAACTATGCCCATCTTACAGGTGAATATTCATAGAACAATTCAAATTCTGGTACCTTATTCAAGAAAGTTAATCCATCCCATTACACATAGTATCAATGTGAGCATCCAGGAGTCCCTTAGTTCATTTGAGCTTGACCACCATGGTCTGTGCAAAGAATACACACGTAGTAAGACAGGATGACACCAGGAACCCAGAATACATTTAAGGACGTTGCTTAGGAGAGGTCCCAGGGAATCTCAAAGGGGGTACTTAAATTCATGTTTTTTACATCCTACCAAATTACCCATTGTGACTACCGCAGACTTTCTTTCAGAGGCTTGCAATCCGAAATCAATAATTTCATCTAGGGAGGGACAGTTCTGCCTGTCTCTTTCACGAATTGTAGCCAAGCCATCTGGGACTGTGGGCTGCGAATGGTGGACCTTCGGTGTTATTACTGGGCTTCCTAACTTGGTTGCATTAATGATTGGATATTTGGGGACAGAGGCAACCTGCCAAGCAGACTGGTACTGGCCTTCCTAGACAGGTTCGATCTGTTTCACATTTTCTATAGCAAGACAATCCCACAGATAATCCCGGAGGTGACTAGCATTCCACTGCTGTGCTGGCAAGATGCACTTCGGCATATCCAGTGGTATGCAAAACCCACCACAATGACCCCACAATGGAGAGGCACCTTACTAGCATAGATGGCCCATGTGTCGGGCTTCTGGAAATGGAACACAATAAGCATTTCCTCACTGGGTGATGTAGGGCACACCAACCGTTCCCACATGAATGTACGATGGAACAACGAATGCTGGAACGCCGCATGCCTGAACAACGCGGTCGGAACAACGACCGCGTTGTTACCACTAATGCCTTTACCACGCATGCTTTTACAATGATTTTTCATTGTAAAAGCATGCCTAGTAAAGGCATGTGTGGGAACGGCATGTGTGGTTCTAGCATGCGACCCCCCCCACCTGCCCTAATGCCCAGAAGTACCCCAAACCCTAATACTAAAAATACCCGACCCCCCACTCCAAACACAAAACTATCCCAGATACCTCCCACCCACCCTGAGCCCTAAACCCTTCCTGACCTCCCCCACCTGCCCTAAAAACAACCAGCCCCATCCCTAAAAACCAAACTATCCTGATCCCCACACCCAAAAACCAAACTACCTCGATCCCCCATCCCCACCCCTAAAAACAAAAGTATCCGATCCCTCCACTCCCCCAAAAACCTAACTACCCCAATCCCCAACCCCCAAAAACCAAACTACCCCGATCCCCACCCCCAAAAACCAAACTACCTGACCTCCACCCCTAAAAACAAAACTACCCTGACCCCCCACCCGCCCCTGAAAACCTAACTGCCCCGATCCCCACCACAAAAACCAAACTACCCCAACCCCCCAAACCAAACTACCCCCACCCCCTCAGCCCCCACACCCAAAAACCAAACTACCCTGACCCCCCCAAACCCAAAAACCAAACTACCCCACACCCAAAAACAAAACTACTCCCACCCCCACCCCAAAGCAAAAGTACCCTGACTACCCGCCCCTAAAAACAGAACTAACCCGATCCCCCACCCCTGCACCTAAAAACAGAACCATCCCGATCCTCCACCCCTAAAAACCAGAACTAACCCAATCCCCCACCCGCCCCTAAAAAACCTAACTACCCTGATCCCCCACCCCCAAAAACCAAACTACCCGACCCCCTCAGCCCCCACCCCTAAAAACCTAACTACCCCGATCCCCCACACCCAAAAACCAAACTACCCCTCCCCCAAAAACAAAACTACCTCGACCCCACACCCCCAAAGCAAAAGTACCCTGACACCCCACCCCGCCCCTAAAACCAGAACTAACCCGATCCCCCCACCCCTGCCCCTAAAAACAGAACCGTCCCAATCCCCCACCCTTAAAAACCAGAACTACCCCGATCCCCCACCACTGCCTCTAAAAAACCAAACTACCCAACCTGCCCCAAGCTCTTAATCCACCCCACCCCTACAAACTACCCCTCAACCCTGCTCCAGCCCCACTTACCTGACCGTATCTTCTTCTGATGCACTCTCCTTTTTTCTTTGCCTTAACCCCTTCGCTGCCAGGCCTTTTCCCCCTCAGGTGCCAGGCCTTTTTTTGGCTATTTTGGGGAAGTTCGCGCTAAGGCCCGTATAACCTTTTGTCCACATAAGCTAACCACACCAAATTTGCGTCCTTTTTTTCCAACATCCTCAGGATTCTAGAGGTACCCACAGTTTGTGGGTTCCCCTGGAGGAGACCATGAAATTAGCAAAAATACAGTGAAAATTTCCTTTTAAAAAAGAAAAAAAAAGAAAAAAAAAGAAAAAGGGCTGCAGAAGAAGGTTTGTGGTTTTCAACAAAAGGATTGCAGTGCGAAAATCACCAGCTTCCCAGCTTTCAGGAACAGGCAGACTTAAATCAGAAAACCACATTTTTCAACAGAATTTTGCCATTTTACTGGGACATACTCCATTTTTCCTATTTTTTGTGCTTTTAGCCTCCTCCCAGTTAGTGACAGAAATGGGCGTGAAATCAATGCTGGATCCTGGGCAGCTAAACATTTCTAAAAAGCAGACAAAATTCTCAATTCAATAAGGGGTCATTTGTGTAGACCCTACAAGGTTTTCCTACAGAAAATAACAGCTGGAAAAAAATGAAATTGAGGTGAAAAAACAGCCATTTTTCTCCACATTTTACTGTGTAACTTTTTCATGCAATGTCAGATTTTCAAAAGCCATATACTGTTACGTTTGCTGGAGTCTTCTAGTTGTGGGGATATATAGGGCTTGTAGGTTCATTAAGACCTCTAGATACCCAGAGCCAATAAAGTGCTGCACCTTGCAATGAGTTTTTATTGTGTACCCGGTATACAGCAATTCATTTGCTGAAATATAAACAGTGAAAAATAGGTATCAAGGAAACCTTTGTTTTTCCAAGATGGGCACAAGATAAGGTGTTGAGAAGCAATGGTTATTTACACATCTCTGAATTTCGGGGTCCCCCTATTAGCATGTGAATTACAGGGCATTTCTCAAGTAGACGTCTTTTTTACACACTGTCTTACATTTGGAGGGAAAAAATGTAGAGAAAGACAAGGGGCAATAACACTTGTTCTGCTATTCTGTGTCCCCCCAAGTCTTCCGATAAAAATGGTACCTCATTGTGTGGGTAGGCATAATGCCTGTGACAGGAACTGCAACATGGACACATCACATTTTTGCATTGAAATGTGACGTGTTTTTTGGAAAGTTTCTAGCTGTGAATTTTGCCCTCTAGCTCAGCTGGCACATATGCAAACCTACCAAATCTGTGCATTTTCGAAAACTAGACACCTAGGGGAATCCAAGATGGGGTTCTCGCCAGGTTCTGTTACCCATAATCCTTTAAAAACTTCACAATCTGGCCAAAAAAACACTTTTTTCTCACATTTCGGTGATGGAAAGTTCTGGAAACTAGAGGAGCCACAAATTTCCTTCCACCCAGCATTTCCCCAAGTCTCCCGATAAAAATGACACCTCATTTTTGTGGGTAGGCCTAGTGCCCGCGACAGGAAATGCCCCAAAACACAACGTGGGCACATCAGATTTTCCATAAAGAAAATTGACCTGTTTTTTGCAAAATGCCTCGCTGTGGATTTTGGCCCCTAGCGCAGCCAGCACCTGCGTTTTTGGCCCTGGGCTCAACAGCTATCTAGGGAAACCTAACAAACCCAAACATTTCTGAAAACTAGTCACCCGAGGGAGTCCAGGGAGGTGTGACTTGCGTGGATCCCCCAGTGCTTTCTTACCCAGAATCCTCAGCAAACCTCAAATTTAGCTAACAAATCACATTTTCCCCACATTTCTGTGAGGGATCACCGCACCGTCACAACTTTCCTATCACCCAATGTTCCCTTCAGCCTCCCAGTAAAAATGATACCTCACTGGGATAGGTGGGCAAGTGCCTATGACAGGGAAGAGCCAAAAACATATTGGAAATGAGGGGGTCCCAAAGAGGGTCCAAAAGGGCTGTTTGAGAAAAAATGTTTTTAGGCTGACAAGTGGGACAGAATTTTTATCGGTATAGATGTGAAAATGCTGGGTGGTAGTAATTTTGTGAATTCCTGCCGATTCCGGAAGGTTCCATCACAAAAATGTGGGAAAAATGTGTGATTTACAGCAAAGTTGGAGGTTTACAGGGTATTGTGGGTAAAAAAAATGGTGCAGGGTGCATGTGAAGCACACCACCCTGGACTCACCCAAATGTTTAATTTTCAGATGTGTCTAGGTCTTGTAGATTTTTATACATCTCAACGTCCCGAAGTCCAAAAAGTGCAGCCCTCACCATTCCAAATGGAATGATTGTGAGAGTTAGACAAGCTCTCATGGCCCAAACGTAAAACCAAAACACAAAATAATCAAATGCCCACTTGCTTGCCATGGGATAAGATGTTTTAGTGTGCGGGGGAGAGCTGAAAGACTGTTACTCCATTCAGTTAGGGTGGGGGCATAACCAAGCCCATACTGGTTGGTAGCCATCACACCACAATTTTTTTTTTAATTCCCTGGCATCTAGTAGGCTTTCTGCCCCCCAGGGAGTGGATCGGGGGTAATTGCCCCATCTGCCCACCGGTGGGCAGAACAACTTTGTCCCCATTTATTTGGGGTGGGGGTATGGCCATACCCCAACCCTCTTTTTTTGAAAAAAAAATCATCCCTGGTCTCTGGTTGGCACAAAAAAAAGACCCTTTTGCCTAGTGGTTTCTGCCCCCCTAGGGCTAACAAAACTAGGCTGCTCTGCCCCCAAGAGGGGCAGAAATGACCTAAAATAAATTTGTCCCCTAGTGACCCATGCCAAAGGGGCCGCTCCCTTTGCATGAAATTGTCACAAAAAAATAAAATAAAAATCCCTGGTGCCTAGTGGTTTCTGCCCCCCTTGGGGGCAGATCCACCTAATAAAAATAGGCCGATCTGCCCCCAAGGGTGGCAGAAATTACCTAAAATAAAATTGCCCGCCCAGGGGAGTGAACCTCGCCTTTGGGGTCGCTCCCCATCTGTGTAAAAAAAAAAATCCCTGGTGCCTAGTGGTTTCTGTCCCCCTTGGGGGCAGATCAGCCTAATTAAAATAGGCTGATCATCTGCCGCCAAGGGGGGGCAGAAATAGTCTAAAATAAATTTGCCCCACAGGGGAGCTACCCTTGCCTAAGGGGTCGCTCCCCTTGCGTGGAGAACTGGCCTAAAAAGAAAAATCACTGGTGTCTAGTGGTTTCTGCCCCCCTTGGGGGCAGATTGGCCTAATAAGAAGTGGCCGATCTGCTCCCAAGGGGGGCAGAAATGGCCAAAATATTTTTTTCCCCATCTGTAAACAATAAAAGAAAAGAAAAAAATGATCCCTGGTGTCCAGGGGTTTCCCCCCCCCCCGGGGACAGATCGGCCTAATCACAGTATGCCGATCTGCCCCCGGGGGGGCAGAAAAGGCCTAATTAAAAATTGCCCCCCTGGGGAGCGGCCTCTGCACAAGGAACCGCTCCCCTTATGCATAAATAAACAAACAAACAAAAAAATCCCTGATGTCTAGTGGGCATTTCTGCGGCCCACCCGATCGCTTCACTATCGGGCAGCAGAAATGCTCAGAGAGACATCAAAGGAAAGGAAATGCCTTTCTTTTCTTTTGATGCCTCTCCTGACCCCAGCACGTGATCAGAAGAGAAATGCTTTTGCATTCTCTCCAGCTTCCAGCGCTGTCGTGGTAGCCTCTGATGAGGTCAGCGAGCGATCGTGCGTTGACGTCATCAGACGTCACTGAGGGGGCCTGGGGGACATGAGGGTGGAAGGGGAAGCGATTCCCCTTCCATACCTGCCCTTTGGGGGGTGATAGGCCATCGGGGGAGCAAGGGCCCATAGCAGGACGTAAAGGTTAGGTCCTCGGCACCCGAGCAGTGCAAATGAGGAGGAAACCATTACGTCCTGGGAACCTGAGGGGTTAACAACGCATGTGCGTTGTTCAGCACATGTGTGGTTAAGGCAGAGAAAAAGGGAGTTGTTCACTCAAACATGGTTCCACTTGCATTCACAACGTAATTGTTGTTCCGGAGTCGTTGTTCCGGATGCTTCCCTTCCCAGACCTTTGAAGACCTAGTAAGAGACTTCCAGCTACACAAAACTCTTAAGTATGTTCAACTGAGATATGCACTTGAGAGCTACAGGGATGCATTAACGGCACTTCTGGACTTTTGTCCCCAGTCCAGATTCACTACTGAGACCGTGGGAACAAAGGGTACCTCACAACTATACTGATCCCTTGTAAGTAACTCCCTTGACCCTAATCTTACTCTAAGGGTAATGTGGGAAATCGATCCAGGGAAGTTAGATGACGACAGCTGTATTAAGGAGAAAATGGCAGGTGCTAGGTATTTCAACCTGTTTATGTCTTATCCAGTGCAAATACATATATAGATATTACTATAATCCTCATGCCTTTGGAAAATGGAAACGGCCAAATCCCCAAGCTGCCAAAAGTGTGATTTCTTTCTTTGCACATATTTCCATATAATATGGCAATGCTCTTGAATTGGGGCAGAGTAAGTTCTTTCGTGGGGAGGTCAGCGACTCTGGACCCTACGTTTGTGATCCTAAGAATTATGGATCATTTTGGGAAGTCCAAGGCATACCTGCTCCATAATTGCCATTGGCCTCATGATTGCCAGAAGAGACCTGGCCCACCACTGGTACAGGATGGCACCTCCATTGTTGCAAGTTCTCTGGGGTGATGAATAAACATGCAAAAATATAGTATCCATGGTGGAACTATTGCATGGGAGGCCTTTAATATAGATATTCTTCATCTGATACATAGGACAGAACTGGTTGTCATAAGCACCCCTGTATCCTCAATACACTATTACTCTCTAGTACCCCAGTTGTCTGTAGTGTTTCATATTGTGCCGTTGGGGGATTCCTCACTTTCCAGTGGTATTGGTTTACTGTTGCAAAAATCAATAAAAAGAGAAATAAAAAAGAAACATGGGTAGTTGCATGGGAACGACCATGTACCAAAAATAGAACCCTTCTTGACACAAATGCTAAGCAGTGCAAAGTGATTGTCGTAGTTTGGACTCTTGCTCTAGGCAAGACCGCTGGTTTAAGGGTGACAGTACTTATGTTTGTAGGCGACTATGCCTATCCTACAACAAGTCACAACTGTAATCACAATCCCTCTGGCTCACTAGCAGTACCTCACCAGAAACCCAAACAGTTAAAGGTGATTTGTGGCAGCTGTTACGCATGGACTCAGAAGTATGACATCTCAGGGAGTGTCGTGGTTAAACGGAGATTACCCCTTTCTCACAGATATATCATGTCTCAACCAAACACAGGCAAAAACGAAGATGCAGTAATGTTTCAATAGTTTTTATTTAATACAGTGCGGTAAATCGCATGGGCTGCAATGATTAGGATAATGAACAGTGCAAGGAATAAAATTGTAAAGATGAGAGTCATGATTATGAAGCCCCCACCATCTTGCGTTAGCATGGAAAGACATTAAGGCCCATATTTATACTTTTTTAGCGCCGCATTTGCGTCATTTATTGATGCAAAAATGGCGCAAAATACAATTGTATTTTGCAAGTTTGCGCCGTTTTTGCGTCAAAAAGCGGCGCAAATGCGGCGCTAAAAAGTATAAATATGGGCCTAAGTGTATAATATGTCCTAGTACCCTATCGTAATAGGCCTAACCTTCTACCTAGAGGAGAGCTGGGTATGTTAAACCTAATCTGCCAATGCCATGTTCCTGGAAGGAGCCCCCAACCCTCATTACCTTGGAATGAGGTCTCGAGCTCAGACTTCGGAAGAACACGAAGACTGGGTCAGCATCAAGGCGACGTGCAGCATTGATAGCAGCGATGGTATCTGGTCGGAATCCCTCTGATTATCTGTCTAAAGTGTGATGTATTTATACAGATCTACTTGGACCCCTGACGTAGGTTGTTCCAAAACAATAGATAACACTGCATGCTTGGGACGGTAATTTCTAATGTGAGCACCTACAGTTTGTTTGTCTTTGTCCCATAGCCACCCCCAAGGGATACAAACTCCAACGAAAAGACCGCCTCAACAGGCCAGGCGGGGGCATCGCCATCCTACACAGAGACACCATCAAAGTCACCACCAGCTCCCAAGACACTATCAGCAACACTGAACACTTGGACTTCCTCATCCACATCAACAACTCCACCCTCAGAGGTACACTAATCTACAGACCACCCGGACCACGCCCTGCCTTCTGGGACACCATCGCTGACAGCATCAGCCCGTACGTCCTCACCTCCACAGAGTACATCACCCTCCGTGATTTCAACTTTCACTTAGAAAACCCACACAACCACAACACTACCTCCCTCATAGACAACCTCGGACTCAAACAACTGGTAACCGCACCCACCCACTCAGCAGGACACACGCTGGACGCAATCTTCACCTCAAGCCAACACATAGCCTACACCCACACCACCGAACTCATCTGGACTGACCACCACTGCGTCCACTTCTCCTTCACCAAACCCCCCCCACACTACCATCAACACACCACACCCTACCGCATGTGGGACAAGATCCCCACAGAACGACTAAACTCCCAACTGGCCCACAACTCCCCCCCCCCCCACACCAACGACCCCAACGCAGGAGCACACAACCTCTCCAAATGGATCACAACCTGCGCAGACACACTAGCACCCCTCAGAAAACACATCACCACCCGCAACATCAAGAACGCCCCATGGTTCACCTTGGAACTCCAAGACTCCAAGCACAAATGCTGCCAAGCTGAGAAAATATGGAGACTAGAACCCTCCTCAATCAACTTCTCCACCCTCAAAACCACCTTTCGCTCCCATCACCAACTCATACGCACTACCAAAAGAGATCACTACAAGACACGCCTTGACAACAACTCCCAAAACAGCCCCTATGTGACGCCCTTTCCAACCACTTCCTCCACAAAATCCTGGACATCCACAACAGCTTCACATCACACACACCCACCACACATACCCCTCACTCACCCAACTCAGCCCCCACCCAAGACCCCCCCACCACACTATCCACATGGACCCCTACCACACACAAAGAAACTGAAAAAACCATGAACTCCATCCACTCCGGTTCCCCCTCCAACCCCTGTCTACACCGCATCTACAACAAAGCTAGCCCTACCATCGCCCCCATACTCTACAACATAATCAACTCCTCTTTCGACTCCGCCACCTAACCAGAACCCTGGAAGCACGCGGAAATCACTGCCCTCCTAAAAAAAAAAAAAAGCCGACCCAGAGATCCTCTCCAACTACCGCCCCATCTCCCTCCTCCCTATTCCCGCCAAGGTTGCAGAGAAATTAGTCAACACCCGCCTATCCCACTTCCTCGAAGCAACCAACACCCTTGACCCCTCACAATCTGGGTTCCGCAAGAACCACAGCACAGAAACCGCCCTCATCGCATGCACTGACGACATAAGGACCAAAGTCGACAAAGGCGAGACCGTCGCACTCATCCTCCTAGACCTCTCCACAGCTTTTGACACCGTCTGCCACCACACACTCCACGCACGCCTCCACAACATAGGAATCCGCCACAAAGCCTTAGACTGGCTCACCTCATTCCTCACCCACCGAACCCAGAGAGTCCGCCTTCCACCCTTCCACTCCACCACTACCAAGATCACCTGTGGAGTCCCCCAAGGGTCCTCCCTCAGCCCCACACTCTTCAACATCTACATGATCCCCCTAGCCAACATTCTCCGAGCACACGGAATCACTATCCTCTCCTATGCAGATGACACCCAACTCATCCTCTCCCTCACCCGCAACCCCACCAACACCAAAACCAACCTACACGCCGCCATCCTAGACACCGCCAACTGGATGACCACTAACCACCTCAAGCTCAACTCAAACAAAACCGAAATCATTGTCTTCGACCCCAACAAAACCACATGGGACGACTCCTGGTGGCCCACCGCCCTAGGTCCAGCACCCACCTCCGCAACCCACGCACGCAACCTCAGCATCATCCTCGACCCCTCCCTCTCCATGACACAGCAAATCAATGCTCTAACCTCCTCCTGCTTCCACACACTCTGCACTCTAAAAAAATCCTTCAAGTGGATCCCCCCAGAAAGCAGAAAGACAGTCACCCATGCACTCATCAGCAGCAGACTGGACTACGGCAACGCCCTCTACGCCGGCACCACACTCAAACTCAAATGCAGACTCCAAAGAATCCAGAACACAGCCGCGCGCCTCGTCTTTGGCCTCCCCTGCCACGAACGAATCTCACCACACCTCAAATCCCTTCACTGGCTCCCCATAGACAAGAGAATCACATTCAAGATCCTCATCCACGCACACAAATCCCTCCACAACACCGGCCCAACCTACCTCAATGAAAGGGTAAACTTCCACACTGCCACACGCAACCTCCGATCAGCCGACCTCGCCCTAGCCACAGTCCCCCGCATCCAGCACACCACCACAGGAGGCAGGTCCTTCTCCTACCTCGCCCCCAAAACCTGGAACTCCCTCCCAACCGACCTTCGCAAAACCAAAGACCTGCTGGTCTTCAGAAAGAACCTCAAGATTTGGCTGTTCGACCAGTGACCCTCCCTGGCCCTCCCCTCCCAGTTCCCCCCCTCAACCCACCCCCAGCGCTTTGAGACCCTCACGGGTGAGTAGCACGCTCTACAAATTTCTTTGATTGATTGATTGATTGATGAGTTGACGCCTTAGCACGGTGACACTGATAACATATCTCTAAACGAAAGGGCCTAACTATAAACAAGGCAGCCATCTTAGAAGAATTAATTAAATAAATGGTTTAAGACAGAGCAAGCTAACTAGGTTAAAAGTCACTAGGTGACGGGGGCACGAGTCTACAAGCCAAAGGCTAAGCTAACTCCTGTGATCCCATTAAAACAAACTAGGATTCACTACATGCTTCTTTGTGACACTTACGGCTAACTTTCCAGTGCAAAACACATTTTGCGATCGAAAGTGACTTAAAAAAGACTTTTGCCACCAGTTTGCTTCACTTTTGTGATGCAAACATAGTACAAAATGTTAGAGAATCTGTCACTGACTGTCTTATTCCATGGGCCTCATTACGTGAGCCCTCCTGCAGGTATGCCAGCTAACTAAACCCCCCCCCAGAGTTACCACAACTCTGGGGTGCAGAATGCAGAATTAATGGGTATTAGACATGGAACCCCAATAGTCTCCTGAAGAATTAGGAATTACTGGGGAACTCAATACCAATTCTCCTGGTCATTCCCCATTTCTGTTTTTTTACAGGACTCTCCAGCTGAAAATACTCTTGATCCCTGACATTGACGAAGATCTTGTAATTCTACAGATTCTATAACTTCTGTCACCCACTGAATCAAAATACTGGGAACTTCCTAGTGAGGCCCTACATGTTGCAATATCACAGGCTGCAACAGCAACAAGCTGATGGTTGGAATGCTTCAATTAATCTCAGCCACTGGCAATCGCAAGCAACCTAGAACCGGTTTAATCCTTATTTTGGGTTCTTCAGCCAGGCATAGCTTGATTCCAGTGGTACAGTGACCATAAGACCCACATCTAGGCATAAACTTAGCACTTACGTTGTCAGCAGCAACAACAAGGTGATGGACTAAATGCTTGAATTAATCACAGCCCTGACAATCACTCAGGGCCACGTCCCAATTGATCGTTTTTCTCCCACAGTGCTACCTCAGTTTGGACACAGCCATATGCAAATCAGTTTTAACCCTGCTCCAATGACAACGGTCCAGTCTGAAACCTAGGACTGGTTTTGTCCTTATTATGGGCTCTTCAGCCAGGTATAATTTGATTCCAGTGGCACAGTAAGCACAGGCCCCACATATGGGCATACCTGTGGCACTTTGACATCAACTGCAACAACAGCAAGGTGGTTGATGGAGTACTTAAATTAATCACAGCCAATGGCAATTGCTTGAGGCTGCATCCCAACCCATTATGTTTCTCCCAGCTGAAGACCCCATAAGTAGGGAGAAACCTGTCATGGGTTGCTTGTGTTCTGGTTCAAAGAGAACCTCGCTTGGTAGTCGGGTGGACTGTTTCGAATCGAGCAGGGTCAAAGCTGATTTGCATATAGCTGGGTCCAAACTGAGGTGACATGGTGTGCAAAACAACAATTGAATAGGATGTGGCCTGAATAACTACCAGTGGCTGAGATTAATTCAGCATTGCTTTCATCACTTTTTTGTATACTTTATTGTAGTATCACAAGCTGGCACAGCTTATTTATTTCCCTCTGTAGAAATGTTTGTCTACCTAGCAGATGGAACTCAGGAAGCTCCAGTCAAGAAGGTGTGAAAGAAAAAACAAGTTGTGAACAGTGATGTTTAGCCTCTGTACAGTATGGCACCTGTCTCATAATCTGTCACCTGACAACCCTTGCTTTTCCGTTTTTTTTTGTATTTCATTGTAGTAAAATTAACCAGTTGGTAAAGTGTCACATGGAATGCAGGCATATCATAGGCATTAAAGTTAAGTCCTCACTCGACTCTGCTGGGAAAGGCTCAACAGTGCAATATATATCATGTATATGGGCCATCTCTAATGTAGTCCTCTGGATTACAGCAATGTTAAACAATGGAAGGGGGTTACAATCATGGTGTAGCTTAGTCAATGAGAAACAGGATCAGTACTGATTTGCTTTAGGTGGATCTCTGTCTAGAGTGGCACAGTGAGCAAACAAATGGGAACAGGGTTGACGGCTGAGATAACAGGTTTGGAATGGACTGTTTCCATGAGAAACAGGATCAGTACTGATTTTTGTTAGGTGGAGCTCCATCTAAAGTGGCACAGGAGTGAAAAAAAGATGCGTTGCAGTGCTACTCCGAGCCATTGCCACAGGTTAGACTATTTGCAAGCTCAATTTGGGTGCTTGATTGCCAGTAATATGCCTGGAAAGTTGAGACTGGAACAGCTTTCTAAGCTACTACTGCTACTATTTGTGAATTCCAACTCATAGTAAATTTGCACACATTGAAAGAGTACTTCTATAGGTGAAGGTTTACTACTTTATAGTAAACCAGCCATATATATATATATATATATATATCTATATATATATATATATATATATAAATAAGATACCGATCCAAAAAATAAACAAGGTAAGACATCTTAGTGAAGTGTGAAAGACGAGAAAAATGGACACAGACATAGCAGACCCAACTCAGGGCCACAGACCCAACTACCAAATTAGAAGTGCAGCTGAGGGGAGTCACATCCCAAAAACCCACTTTGAAGCTACAGCCCTTGCTGTCCCATCCTGGCCTGGTGGTTCTGCCAGGGAAATCATGACTACAGTCATGTACAACACAACGACCAAGAGTCTGTGCCCTGTGATCATTTAAATTAAAGGCATTTTCTCAACATGCACTCTTCTTCATCACTGCTACTAGAAGCCTTGATGGTAGATTTGTCAAATCAGTTCATGTGGGTAGAGCTCCGTGCTTCTAGTCCTCACCTTTTACAAATCATTTTATCAAGTTACTGATGGCCCCATGCACTAAGCCCTATTCACAAATAGAGGAGGGCATGCAGGCAAATTGAGAGGATGGGCTGAGCCATTTGTAAGAGTGTAACCTACACTGCCTATAAAAGCACCGATTTGACTTTGTGTGCCAACTTTATTTAAATGTTTTCTTTCCAGGTAAGGGCAAATGAAAATTACAGCCACACCTACATATGTGCAAGTCGCAGCTGGGAAACCATTGTAAGATGATATCCAGTTAGATACCTAAGAAGATTGGGCTTGGAGGGAGCGAGGCTACTCCCTATATAAAAATTATGGCACTATTGCCCTCATTACGAACATGGCGGTTAAGACCGCCATGCTGGCTGTGGCAGAAAATACCCCCCCGGCATGGCGGTCTGAACCGCCATATTCTGAACAAGGGAGGGCCGCCTGTGACGGCCCTCCTCCATCACCAGGCTACCGCCTACAGGCAGCCTGACGATGGCGGAATACTTTATCCGATAGGACAGCGCTGCAGGCATCGCTGCCCTGTGGATAAAGAACCCTTGTTCCTCCAGCCTTTCCCTGGCGGGTTCCCAGGGAATGGCTTGTGGAAGGGGTGCTCCGGGGCCCCCGTGCAGTGCCCCGTCGCGCAGAATCAGGCAGTGATCTGCACGACGGGTGCTGCTGCACCCGCCGCACAGCGGCATTGACGACGGCTCCATGTGGCAATGTCCCGTCCCTGCATTCTGCTGGGCCGGCGGACGTGGTCTTAAGGTGGCTAGCGGTCTGTGAGAATACCGCCAGTATGAACACGGCGGGGTTTCCCGCCGTGTTCATAATGACCCCCTCTATCTCTTCCCAAATCAATAATGAATATTGCCAACTTTACTGGGTCTGAGCTCTGTTTCTCAGCCAATCACACCAACTTTCGAGGGTCTGGGTACCTTCATGTCCCATATAGGTATGAAAGGTGATCCATATCTTGTCATGATGGGGCATGGTGTCTCATAGTTCAGTGGTGAGCTGCTCCATTGCGTGAATGTTCAAGTCTTTAGAATACCACATGCCCGGTTTGAGTTGTATGAGTCCCATAATTTCTGTGCCACCAGTAGTTGGGCCACCAACTGCAAATGAGTAATTTAATTTAGTCGTGAGTAAGAGACAGGGCACAACCCCATCTTGTCGGTCAGACCCAATAGGGTTATTAGAGGTTGCACTGGCAAAGCCACATTTGTAATCGCTTTGCAGTCTTCAATACTTTGGCACAAACTGGTGTGTCTGTGGGTATTCACACCACATTTGTATATAGGTCCCTCTCAGCCTGCACCCTCTCCAACAGGCATCTGAGCGTACGGTTAATCGCATTCAGGTGTACAGGAGTCATATACCATTGCAACATGATTTTAATTGCATTGGCCCTATACTGAAGACATATGGAGGATTGCGACGCACTTCTCTGATTCAAGATCCAATCAGCCTCCATCAGTTCGAGGCTGAGATCTTCCACCCATTTCTTCATACAAGGGAGTTGTGTTTTAGGGATAGGCTTGTCTAATCCCTTAAAGGGACAGAAGCATTTCCGTGGTGTCCCCCTCTGAAAACATATCCTAGACTCCTGTGGTTTCCCTTGGCTCTTGTTCCCGCACTTTAGGCTGACTAGCCCGGTGCAGGAGCCATGTCACTCGATATAAATCCTTGGTCCTAGTGTGAAGTCATTAGCACATTTATCCCTATTTTGGGGGATATCCTGTACATACAAGTGGTTCAGGCACAGCGTTTTGCGCTGCTTCCCGGAATAGGTATATCTTATCTGGTCGTCTGATAAATGGGGGGAAGGGGAGGTTAGGTCATAATCTCCTTTGCATGGACTGCTTTCTTCCAATACTCTAGGGTCACTGTTGTAGTCCTCCTTAGGGTGTTCAGAGAGCACTGGGACCTGGGGGATAGCCAAAGCAGTTGATGGAGAGGGAGCGTACAATATTCTTGTTCTAAGAGGCACCAGGGTTTTTCTGGAAAACACCACACCAATTCCGGTGATCCCTGTGCAGCCAAAATATAACATTTGATGTCAGGAACTCCCATGCCTCCCTTCTCATAAAAAGGGATCTAGCTATATGCAGTGTTTTTTATCCCATATAAAAGCCCATCTTCTGTGTGAGAGACTTAAGGACCTCTAAAGGGATCCTCACAGAGAAAGAACTGAAAAATACAGCAGTGAAACGAGGAGCTTTTATCCCCGCCTTCTCTCTCTTCCTCATACACCTTTCCATTTGAAGGTGGCACAAGGTCTCTCAAGCTCAGTGTATTTTAAAATTCCTGAATGTGAGCCATATTCTAATGATAATCCGTAAACACGATAAGCCTCGCAAACAATCTTCTTGCTCTTTCCCCAACGTGTCCTAATGTCAGGAGACCGACCCCTCCCTGGTAGCCCCCATTTTTGCCCAATTATTTATGTACGCCTTCAGTGAGGAGCCAGCATGTTCCCTTGTAGCCAGTTCACAGCACTAGCATATCTGATGCATGGAGACTGCAGACATATCACCGCTGTCTGAATGCCCATCACAGTACTGCGCAGGCAGGCTCATTTATAGTTTGTGGAAGAATTCAGGGTCGAGACCCTGAGGCGTTGAGGCCATAATTGTGTTCTGGAGTCTTGGCATTACCTCTGGACTACGAGTGCATTGCCAAACAGTGAAAATGATATGATAAAATATGTAGGACAATATGTGGCAACACTGCACCGGCTGCATCACTTGCTTTAATCTATTTTTTATAGTACATGCGTGAGGTGCTCTACTTGGCTCAAATCGTGTGCATGCTACCAAGTGGTTTTATGTCTAACAATAATTATATTCATATCAAGAGTTAATTACATTGGCTTATGCATTACGATTGGAATCTCAATGATTGCAATTGGTTAACAGCAACCTGTTCCTGGTGGTAAAGTTTCATGGTAATTTTTCCAGGCAGTGCCATCATAATCGAATTATTTTAAGGCACATAAAAGCCATTTTCTGCCTGTGGATTTCTACCTGCATAAATACTAAATTTATTAAAAACGGAGTAGAAATATGTGGTAATTTTGTACTGCACATTTTCACCGCTGCTGGAACACTCTGCGCTGTTGACAGTAGGTAGTCTACTGCGGTCTTGTGTGTAGGTGCCGAAGCCCAGTCCCTCCTCAGAGTTGCATGTAGTTATGCTTGTAAAATACAAAGATTTGTGTATTTATAATTTTTATGCAGAGCAGCAAATGTTGGTAAAACAAGCTTTCAGGTGCTGTTGTAATAAGCAGGTTCCTACTACAAAATCAAAAAGTCCCAAGCAGCTGTTCAGGGCGGTATCCTTAAAAATGAGTATGACTTGGGGGTTACTTGGGTGGGGCTGTGGGGTGCTCTTCAGTTGGGGCTGCTGACCATTATAACTTTGCGGCTGGGCCTCAACCATGTAATTAGACAAGGTAGGCATTCCTTGACCTCAGATGTTGGCCTAGAATGTGTAATATGGAGCCTGTCTCCACGAGTGGTGACAACCTTTTCTTCGATGGCCACTGTGTACAGTGCACAGAATTTCGGACTTGACTCTGAGCTCTATTGTGAGTCAGTGGAGGTCAGTCGGGGCTTTGGTGGCATGATCAGATTCCATCTTGTGCAGACAACGTCTTGTCTGGTTTTGTAAGCACTGTGGCTTTGGTATATCTTTTTGGGCACCCATTCCTCTAAAATGGGGCCCCAGGGGCATCTTTCTGCAAGGAGGTTGCACCCCTCCCCCCCACCCCTCAGTTCAAGTGGTGGAAAGAGTGTTAGGCGCAGTTAGTGGTGCATGGCTTGGCTATGGCTGCTAGCAGCGCTGTGGTCCTGTGAGAGGCAGCGTAGGCTAGTTGCCACCACCCCTTTTTACAGGTAGTTGGAGTACAGGCATTATTTATCAGGGTTGCTTCATTGGGAAATCAGTTTGTGGTTCGACTTAATTTGTCTCATAAGGCAGGTGCAGTCAAGCAGAGGGCTCACACACTAGGTCGGAAGGATTGTGGCCTTGCTGTGGCCCTGTGGCAGGAGGAGGCCAGGAGAGTGACGCTGGGGAGAGGTGTGAAAGGTCTGGGAATGGAAGGGGGAACAGGGTGAATGCTAGGGTCAGGGGGGAGAATTTTGATAGGTTGAGGGGTAGGTTTAAGGATGGGAGGGGTTAGGTTGATTTTTTGTATTAGTGCGGGCTGTTTTGTTTATGTATTGTATTGTTATACAGTTAATCTGCAATCTGTCCTAATAAAGAGGGCTTTTGCTCTTGCTGTGTCTCTGGTCCATCCCCCTAAAAAAACAACTTTCGATGTCATGAGAATGTTACGACATGCTACGGGTTGTAATGTCTCCTAGCCAGTTGGGGTTATTAAGTCTTAGAATAAATATCAAAGATACTCTCTGCAGTGCTTTAAGTGAGACCTCGTGGTTGCACGCCGTAGGGTGACTCCAATATGTCTGCCGCATTCTACAGCCCCTTCCACCTGCTTGACTCATGGCAGAAGAATCCTCCAATTGTTCCCTTGGTTCACTTCCTGGCACAGGTACAGGAAGGAGAAGCCCTTTGTCAAGGGATTTCCACATTGTCTTCGGATTGTTTTTCTTTCGCACACAATCCCTGGAACGTACCCTTCTCAAGGCACACCGGAGTTCAGGTGCTTCACCACGGGGCCAGACGTCGCTGCTTATATATATGCTATTTGATCACTGTCTGCGCGCAGGAGATGACACATCTCTTCAAGGAGCCTCTGTTGCATTGGATTTCAGTGCATTGTTTGGACTTGCTGTCTATAGGAAGTTCCTGTAAAAATATATGCCTGGCCCTTTTGTAGCCTTGCACAAAGAAAGACTGTACTTAACCTTCGAGTTATGCACCGGAAAGACCCGCCCAAAAGCAGCCTGAATATTCTCCCAGAAAAGGCCACATCATCATCATTGGAGATGGGAAACAAAAAGGTATGTATCGGGGCAGCTCTCTTATTGTCAGTGTGGGGCTGCTCTATTGTGCAGGTGATGCGCGCACAAAGCACGCCAAACAATGGAGACTTCCTTTCCACAGGGCTAGGGGCGATGAACGTTCCGCAACCAAAACATATTTTGTCCTGCAATCACCAGGTCAACTGTATCTAGATTTACCTCAAGCCTGTGTTTACAGGCGGCGTCCATCTCTATGGTAAATTCCACTGAAAGCAAGCGCTTTCGAAGACCGCTATGTGGAGCCTTCCTGTGGTTTAAGCACCCGGTTTGGGTTGCATCGTTTTTTCCAGCGTTCGTTAAAGTTTATGGATTTTTTTTCACCTCTGCGAATATGTTTACTTTGTCACATCCGTGCGAAAATCACTCTACATGCGCCTTCTACCGTGCAACACTACAGCGCATTGAAACGCTTTTTAGTAGAAAAATCTGCAGAGTAACACTTTCCACGGATTTCCAATTATGCTTAGAAAAACTCTGAAAAAAGATAAACTTGCAGAGAAAATAATGCAAGCCTTTTCTAGCTTCCTGGGTTCAATTAGAATGAAAATGTTTTCTGCTGTTTAAAGAGAAGCGTTCTAAACTCTGAACTTCAACAAATGCCACACCTCTAAATTACCTTACTCTTAACTAAAGGGGACAATTCACTTGTCCGGTAACACAGGTAGATGTATGCCTACACATGGGTGTAAATGTACAACGTTTGGGAATACACAAACATTCGTCGTGGTATGCTTGGACTACTGCGCCAGCCACAGCTTCCCAGGTGGACTACGGTGGGTGTCATGTGACTTCTCCAAACTCCCAAATACGTTTGCATCGGGAAAATGCCGCACATTTTGCAAATACATATTTTTTTTCTTTCTCTTCTACACGGGAAACCCGCTTCACACCACAGCCATAGTCCCTAATTACAATGGTACAGCCAATGCCATAGCATCATTACATTAATGCTATCGTTGTAATAGATTGAGTACCAATATAACAAGAAACATTTTGAATCAGACTGCTTGTGACATCACAGGTATCCTGTTCTCATTTCACATCACCTTCTTATACATCTGGTAGAAAATATTATCGGATTTTCCCAATAGACATTATCAATTGGTTTTGGGACCTTTAATGAAGTAGGAATCTATTTCAGCTTCATTTTTCATATAGTTGTTCTGATCCTTTACAATCTGTGGCTACTAAAACACCTTTATTTTTTTCCCTATGTTTTTATAACTCTCTGCTTGCGATCACATATTTTAAAATCAAAGCAGGCAACCCGCTTTGAAAGCCGCCTTCATAAACCTGCCATAAACGTTATATTGCTCTGTATTTCTATTACTTTAATTTCCTTTTTATGGATATAACTTTTACAGAGTTATTTAGAACCAATCTGTAAAATGGGTTTAAAAAACACTTTAGGGCCAATGTAAATTATGCATTTTTAGGTTAGTGCCAACTCTTAAATGTCGACTTAAATGCTGCTTTACAAGGGACTTTTAGAATACTCACACCTCGAACATTTGGCATCCCACTGAGGTACCTGACGGGACTGAAAGCACAGGTAGGCAGGATTAAGGCCCTGATTTATACTTTTTTTACGCCGCATTTGCGTCATTTTTTGACGCAAAGGCGGCGCAAATTTACAAAATACAATTATATTTTGTAAGTTTGCACCGCTTTTTCGTAAAAAAATGCCGGAAACGCGGCACAAAAGTATAAACCAGGGCCTAAATCTGTTGCTTGTGAAGCCTGGCGGTTTGAAAATTTTACCCCTGCAAGGCGTTGCAACTTTGCACTTTTCAAATTGAAACCTTAGCGGTCTAAGCAAGAGACATCTTCATTCAAGCCCACCGCACCGAACTACCTTACTGCTGTTGGAAACTGTGACCTGGAAAATGCCTAGAGATCTGAAGTTTTCATTCAGTTCAATGCACTTCAGTGCAAATCACAAGGAGGACCATCATTTTAATGTAAAACTAACCTGACAGATTAAACACTATACATTACTTTTCATGACAATATTTGAATCATATCCTTTATTCCAAGAGTCATTTTACTTCTCAATAGCTGCTCAGTGGACCATAATATATGGAATTCTTGCATTCAGTCCTGTCTTCTTAGCACTTTGGATGCTGGGACATGTAGTTTTACCGCCCTAAATAAATCTCAGCACACAAAGTGCCCTAGGCTAAAATGTCAGGACTGGCTGATGCTGTCAAGTGACGGGTGTCTTTATTTACAAAGTATAAATAAGTAATTTCAAACGCTGAAATAAAAGATAACAAGTCACTCCAGTGTAGAAGTCTGCAGACTGTGGGGTAGGCCCAAAAAGGAGGAGGTTGAGGAAGCTGGACATTTCTGAGTGTGTAATTAAATACACTTGGGAGTACTTCCCCGAATCTGTCGCAGCTAGAATGAAGTGCTCCGGAGATTATTTAAGAATTCCTAGAAAGCCAGCAATTTACTCAAAACCTAGTGTACCCTACGTGAATGAATTTATTTTTGTCTTGGGAGTATAGTGAAAAAGGCCTTTACAGATCCATGAACTTGGAAGCTAAGTTAACATTGCTGGCCTCACCCAGGCCGCTGCAAGCATGACATGTCCCAGCAGTTTTGCTAATATAAATCCACCTATGTTGCCTATGTCTCTGATGCATGTGTTTGAAATTAAACTGTTAAATTTAACCATGGCTGACTATCTTCCGCAGGTTTGGGGCATTTTCACACCTAGACTGTATACTCTTAGGGTGAAGCAGGTACTTCTGATGCTACGGTGCTAAATCTGAAACAACTAAATGTAACACTGGTCATAGGAAGCTATACATACATGTAAAAAAATCTCAGTATTAATTGAGGGGGTGAGAACACCTCCCAAAAATAATCACATTTCTTGTCAGGGTGAACCATAAAAGACACTAAATAAACCTGTGCTTAACCCTCTGGTAGCTTGGCACAAATGCAGTCATGCTTAACTTAGAGCTAAAGTGTATTTATGCAGCACTCAAAGAGTAACAAAGAAAAAACACAACACAATAAAAAACCCAAATCCATTTAGAAAAATAGAGTAAAGTTGAATAAATAAAATTACACTAAAAGAACAAAAATCTAATTAGTAGAACTGGAGTTCTGAATTTTAAAATGTTAAGGTACGAAGGAACGCCAAAAAGCATTAAGGCCCTCCTTACAACCCTGGCTGTCGGTGATAAAGTGGCGGTGATACCGCCAACAGTCTGACGGTAACTACCGCCAAATTATGACCATGGCGGTGAGAACTCTCATAGACAGCCACCTCACCACACAGACCGCCAGAGCGAAAACAACAGACACCATGGCGGTAGCCGCCTACAGCCAGGCAGAAGTCAATGTTCCGCCCACCATATTATGACAGCCCAATCCGCCACCTTTTCCGGAACGGTACCAATGACATGAAAAGCCTGGCGGAAACACTGCACAGAAGAGAAAGGACTCACCTTTGGAGACACAGGGAACAACCACGCCGTCATGGAGCCTGAACTTCAGATCTTCCCCATGCTCTTCCACGTCCTGCTCCACCACAAACACCAACAACAGCGAAGACGACCACAGTGAGTACAGCCACCTAGCACACAAGGGGGGGCAGAGAGTGACACACACACACACAACACACACACCCCCAGCACCATACACACAATCAGATGCAATAATAAAACATAATTACCCCGTACCCCTCTGGAATAATGCAAGGACTACAAGAATTGATGAAAAGTGAGGATAGTAATATAAATACAATAGAAATATGAAAAATCAAACCTAATGGTATGTACACATATACAGTTCAAGGGTCACTGCCCAGTCCATATGTCTGTGGGCCACATGGCCACAGGCCAAAGTCCAAGACCCCACTTTTCACCTGCAACAACACGGAGAGAACACTGCAGGGGCATCAGCTGGAAAATAGGCAGGCACCTCAGGGGGATGGGGGTTGGGTGGGGCACCTCAATCGGGAGATAGTACAACACCACTGGAGCTGGAGGGGGCAACATGCCCTGTGCTTGGTCCTGGGGAGTGCAAGGCCACAGTCTCTCAAGTGGGTGACTTCCCCACATGCTCTGGAGGGGCCAACATGCCCATTGCTCTTTGTCCTGGGGAGTGCAAGGCCACAGTCTCTCAATTGGGTGGCTTGCCCACATGCTCTGGAGAAGCCAGCATGCCTATTGCTATTTGTCCTGGGGAGTGCAATGCCACAGTCTCTTAAGTGGGTGTTTTCCCAACTGGTTCTGGAGGGGGCATCGTGCCCTGTGCTTCTGATCCTGGGGAGGATGGGATAAGTGGATGGCTTACCCACTGGTTCTGGAGAGGGCATTGTGCCCTGTGCTTCTGATCCTGGGGAGGATGGGGTGATTGGGTGGCTTACCCACTGGTTCTGGAGGGGGCATTGTGCCTTGCACTTCTGATCATGGGGAATGCAAGGTCACAGTCTCTCAGCTGGGTGCCATTACCACAGGATTTGCAGGGGGCAGGCCACACAGCAGCCCATGGAGGCAGGTCTACAGACCATCCACCAGCTGTGACGGCTGCTAAGTAGTGGTGCTGCTGCAGCCGTTGGGGGGAGGCTCCAGCCCATCCCCTGCAGCCTCGGATGGCTGCTCACTGGTGGCTGTGCTGCTGCTGGTGGTAGTGGGGAGAAGCTCTAGCCCATCCCCTGCAGCCTTGGACGGCTGCCCACTAGTGGTGGTGGTGGTGGGGGGAAGCTCCAACCCATCCCCTGCAGCCTCGGATGGCTGCCCACTAGTGGTGACGGTGCTGCTGCTGGTGGAGGTGGGGGAGGCTCCAGCCCATCTCCTGCAGCCTCAAATGGCTGCCCACTGGTGGTGGCGGTGCTGCTGCTGGTGGTGGTGGGGGATCGAGCACCATCCCCTGCATCCTCGGACTGCTGCACAACCATGGTTGGTGGTGGGGGCTCTAACCAAGTCCCTGCACCAGGCTCTTTGTCCTTCCTGCCTGCTGGTGCAGGACCCTTGCCCTTCCTGGCAGCAGCTGGGGGTGGCTCATTGCCCATCCTGGCAGCACTTGGGGCATGCTTCTTGCCCTTCCGGGCAGCAGCTGAGGATGGATCCTTGCCCCTCCTGGCAGCACTTGGGGCAGGCTCCTTGCCCTTCCGGGCAGCAGCTGGGGATGCTCCTTGCCCTTCCGGGCAGCAGCTGGGGCAGGCACACTTACTTTGAGGCTGGCTGGTGCCCTGGATCCTTTTCCACGAGTGGGTGTGGAGACTGGTGTTCCCATGGACTGGGTGGATGAGGTGCTTGCCTGGGTTTTTGGCACCCTGGCCAGACATGAAGGACGGGGGTAGGGAAGAGGTCAATGGTGGAGAGGAAAAGCTTCCTAGGGACACTGGGGCGGGAAAAGGGAGAAGGTTTGGGAGTGGAGGAAGTGGGAGTGGTAGTAGGAGGTGTCTGTCTGTTGTGTTTGGGTGCAGGTGCATGGGCTGGATGCTGTTGTGCGGTGGATGGCTGTTGGGTGTCTGAGTGCTTGCTTTTGTGTACCTTGGTGGGGGGGCAGACATAGTGGGAGAGGACACAGGGGATGTGTGCATGGCTGTTGTAGTGGTGTCTGCAAGTGAGGTGTGTGTTCTGCTAGGTATGGTGGTGATGCTGGTAGTGGATGATGGTGCAGTGCATGCAGGTGTGAGTGTAGGCGGAACTGGGAGGGAGGTGGATGAGGAGAGGGACACAGTGGAGGCAGTGGATGTTGGTATGTCTGCATCTGGATGGTGTTTGTGTGAGTGCCTGTGTGATGAAGTAAGGGTGCTTGTGTTTGCCTGTGCCACTCCTGTGTGTTGTCTTGTGTGCATGTTTGTCTGCCTGTGTGCTTGGGATAGGTTGGGGTTGAGGGGAATGGGTTTTGGGAAGAGGAATCTGGAGGTGGGACAGTAGAAACAGGGACAATGGCTGCCATCAGAGAGGAGGCCAGAGCCTGGATTGATCTCTGTTGGGCCACCAAGCCAGTGTGAATGCCCTCCGGAAATGCATAATTCTGTTGCATTTGGGCTGCCAGCCCCGGGATGGCATTCACAATGGTTGACTGCCCTACAGAGATGGATCTCAGGAGGTCAATAGCCTCCTCTCTCAGGGCAGCAGGGCTAACTGGGGCAGGGCCTGAGGTGCCTGAGGCGAAGGAGATGCCCACCCTCCTGCGTGAGTGGGCACGGGCAACTTGATGAGGGGCTGCTGGAAGGGCGGTGCTGGTTCGGGGGGGTGGCAGCTGTACCTGTAGCTGGGGTGGGCACAGAAGTGTCGACCACCACCAGGGAGCTTCCATCGGAGGAGGTATCTGTGTCAGAACTGTCCCCTCCTGTCTCCGCCGTGGTGCTCCCCTCACCCTCTGTCCCACTGGTTGCCCTCACCGTCGGTGGACTCTGCCTCCTAGGACCTTTGGGATGCAGCTCCCTCTGTCGCCGGTGCCTCCGCTCCTCCGCCAGATTATGCTAATGCACATAAGGACAGGGTGACAAAACAAAAAGGGGGCGAGAGACAAAGGATACACTAGTTCAATGGTTGCTCCAACACCACTGTTGGTGTACAAACCACCGTCACACACAGGGAACAGCCCTACACACAAACCAATGCACTAACAGTGATAATGCTAGCCGCCATGGCATGGGGAATACCGCCAACTGCAGCAAACCTGGGACCACACAGCCCTGACCAGTAGTGGATGCCTACAAGCTAGGTAGCAGGATTATACCTTCAGGGCCCTAGCCACCAGGGGACCTACGCTGCAATGTGAGGCCTGGCCTAGGGGCACCCACTGACACACATCCCCCACCCGGGTACCCACCAACCATGCATAAGTTGTAATGAAGGGAACTGTACTCACCCCCTTGTGGCTGCTGTGATGCCCCCAGGCGCCCATCCAGCTCTGGATAGGCCATCGCCAGTATGCAGGCCATCGGGGGATCAGGGTTCGATGGGCACCCCTTCCTCGTTGGTAGGCCATCCCCAGCTGGGCATCCGCCGTCTTCCATGCCCAGCGTCTCAGGTCCTCCCACCGTTTCTGACAGTGGGTGCTCCGCCTGCCATAGACCCCCAGGATCCGCACGTCCTTGGCGATGGCACGCCTTATACCCTTCTTTTGATGGGTGCTGACCTGCAGACAAATACACACAGGAAAAGGTATCAGTCAGACCGTCCTGCCTGTTACACTTATGGCCCATCATACCCCTTCACATCACCATTTGCACACACAGGGCCCAGCACACAAGCTGCATGCTGTCCAGGGGACATCCACCCACCCCCCTACGTGAGGCCTTAACACACACCACTCCATGCATTCATGCCCCATTCATCGTGCTCACAGTGGACTCACCTGTTGTTCTGAGGCCCATACAGCAGTCCATACTGGGATAGGAACCCATTCACTAGTCTCTGCAACTCCATTGAGGTGAAGGCAGGGCCCTTTCCCCAGTCACACGAGCCCTGGTAGGTTCTAGATACAGGTCACAGCAGCACATGCAGTGTAGGTCCTCTCCCGTTGAAGGTCAGTTAGCAAGTGAGTGATCAGATAGAAAATGGTGGCCATGTCCGCGGCGGTGCATACCGTCACCGCCGGAGTACATAACCATTGGCCACTGTACCCCATAGGGCCCAATGATAACCAATGACGAATTGCACGGCAGTTCCTGATCGCCTCCCGCAACGGCGCACATCAGCGGAATTGGCTCACTTCCTCCTGTCCCTCCACACAGGACAGGTGGACGCCATTTCGGGGGGGGGGGGGGCAGGCCCTGGATAATAACTGCGACACATTTCAAGATTTGACATACAGGACAAATGCCATTTACACATTGAAATTTAACATCATGCATTGTACTGCTGTGGCTACTATGTTCAGTTTGTGACCGGCTCCTCACTCTTTTGCCCCATAGATTGCTACCGCTGCGGATGAATAGGAGATGGAGACATACCCCCATGTACAGACCCCTGGTTGACTTGGCAACACTGGAGGACAGGCACATTGTCCTCACCTATAGACTTGACAGGGCCACAGTCATGGAGCTGTGTGTCCAACAGGAGCCTGTCCTGATATCTGCTATCCGTCACCCTACTGGGATCCCCCCTCTTGTGCAAGTCTTATCTGTGCTCCATTTCTTGGCAACTGGTTCTTTCCAAGTGACAGTGGGCTTGGCAGCAGGAATGTCTCAGCCAATGTTCTCAATAGTGCTCACCAGAGTATTGTCTGCCCTGATTAAACACATGTGCAGCTACATTGTTTTCCCCCAGGTGGAGGATTTGGCCACAGTGAAAGCTGACTTCTATGCAATGGGACATATCCACAACATCATTGAGGCAATTGATGGTAAACATATTGCATTTGCCCCCGTCAAAATTAACAGGTATTCAGAAATCGAAAGAGTTTTCACTCCATGAATGTCCAGATGGTGTGCTTGGTGGACCAGTATATCTCCCATGTCAATGCTAAGTATCCTGAGTCAGTGCATGATGCCTTTATACTGAGGAATAGCAACATCTCAAATGTGATGGGCCAACTACAGAGGCACAGGGTGTGGCTAATAGGTGAGCCCTGGTTCCCACCCCGTAGTTGTTGGGGTGTGGGTATGGTGTGGGCCATATGGGAGGGTGTGTGGCTAAATGTTGACCCTCAATATTGCAGGTGACTCTGGTTACCCTAACCTATCATGGCCACTGACCCCTGACCCCTGTGAGGAATCCCAGGACAAGGGCAGAAGAACGTTACAATGAGGCACATGGGCGAACAAGAAGGATTATCAAACGTACCTTTGGCATCCAAAAGGCCAGGTTTCGGTGCCTCCATCTAACTGGGGAATAATTGTGCTACTCACCTAAGAAGGTCTGGCAGATAATCGTGGCATGCTGCATGTTGCACAACCTGGCCCTCAGACACCATGTGCCATTCCTGCAGGAGGAGGAGGCTGGAGATGGCCGTGTGGCAGCAGTGAACCCTGTGGACAGTGAGGATGAGGAGGCAGAGGATGAGGATGAGGACAACAGAACTTCAGTGATTCGACAATACTTCCACTGACACACAGGTAAGACAGTGTTCCTTCACATTTCATTGTAATTCATTTTAATTTCTGTGGCACTGGCATCCTGGTATTTCCCACTACTATGCCCGCTTACTGTACCCTTTGGCAACTCATTTTGCAGATACTGGTGCCTCACTATCGCTCCTGGTGTGATCTGGGGGGACTGGATAGTGCTGGCACCTCTTTTCCCCTGACATTGCCTGGGGTACCTGTGGGGATGTAAATGAGTGGTGTCCATGCATTGGTATGGCATGCAGGGCTTGGCAGTGGGATGAGTGAGGTGTGATGTTTGGGGGTGTGGGAAGTGGTGGAGTGATGGGAGTGAGGGTGGGGTATGTGTTTGCATGCAGTTAGGGGGGTGATAGTAGTATAGAGTTGACTTACCAGAGTCCAGTCCTCCAGCTACTCCAGTCAGGCCCTCAAGGTGCATGATTGGCAAGATTTGCTTCTCCCATGTTGTTAGTTGTGGGGGAGGAGGTGGGGGTCCACCGCCAGTCCCCTAGATCGCGAGTTGGTGTCTTGCTGCAATGGAATGCACCTTTCCCTGTAGGTCATTCCACCTCTTCCTGATGTCATTCCTGGTTCTTGGGTGCTGTCCCATGGCATTGACCCTGTCCCTGATTCTCCGCCATAGCTCCATCTTCCTAGCAATGGATATCTGCAGCACCTGTGCTCCAAATAGCTGTGGCTTTATCCTGATGGTTTCTACCACCACAACCCTTAGCTCCTCCTCTGAGAATTGGGGGTGTCTTTGTGGTGCCATGGTTATTGTGTAAGGTGTGTAGGTGAAGGTGTGTAGAGTAATGTGTTGGGGTGTGTGATGTGGGGTGCGTGAGTGGTGTATAGGTGTGAGTGGTATGTGGCTCTGGTTGTGTTTGTGCTCTTGCTGTCTCTCTGTGTTGGCGATGGTTTGTAGTCGGAGAGGGTTGTGGGTAATGTGGGTGTGTGTTTTATAGTGGTGTGGGTGTGTGGGTGTGGTGTGTGTATGGGTGTCAGGTGTGTGTTATTTAAATTGACCAATGTAATTTTGTTTTGTATGTGTGTGTATTTTGAGTGCGGCGGTATGTACCGCCGATGGTTTACCACCATTGAATGTCCGCTGTGGTGATTCATGGGTCATAATGTGGTAGGCATTGTTCTGTTGGCGTAACGGTGTGGGTTTTGATACCGCCAGTTTATCACTGACCTTTGGTGTGGCGGACTTATGTGTGTGGCTGAACAGTGACGGATTGGTGTGTGTGTGTCATAATATAGTGCACGGATATCCGCAGCGGTATGTTGGGGGCAGTCAGCATGGCAGTAAGTGGGAATTTCCACCAATGTCATAATGAGTGCCTAAGTGCCAAATGCAGTCATCTGGTTAGGCTTGGCTGGAATAAAGTCAAAAGTAAGGCTGACTGCAGTGGAATGTGGGTCAGATGCAGGGGCCAGGTTCTTTCCAGTTAAGTTTTACCTTTGGACTTTGTGGGATGGAAGTGAAAAATAGCAGGGAAAGGCAGCAGGCTGTGGCCAAAAGGGCTCCATGCTATTGTATAGCAATGGACGAGGTCTCATGAAGTAATTGACTTTTGGTAGGAAAGCTCAGTGCAGCAGAATTAAAATTTTGCACCCAGAGAAGGTCCTTCGCAGGCTGGATACTTTTCGTGCCTTCACCTAGTAAAGATTTCTACCTTCAGACTTAGGGCCGGATGTAGTAACCGTTTTGCATGGCGCAAACTGTGAAAATCGCAGTTTGCGCCATGCAAAACGGCCATTGTGATGCACATTCCCATTGTGCGAGTCGGTACCGACTCGCAAAATGGGAATGTGACTTGCAAATAGGAAGGGGTGTTCCCATCCTATTTGCGACTCGCACCACGATGCAGAATTGCTTTGTGACCGCGAAAGGGGTCGCAAAGCAATTCGCAGTTAGCACCCACTTGAAGTGGATGCTAACTCATTCTCAAAAGGGATGGGGTCCCCATGGGACCCCTTTCCCTTTGTGAATGTTGCTATAAATGTTTTTTCAGAGCAGGCAGTGGTCCAATGGACCACTGCCTGCTCTGAAAAAACCAAACCAAATGGTTTCATTTATTTTTTTGTATTGCAACTCGTTTTCCTTTAAGGAAAATGGGCTGCAATAAAAAAAATAAAAAAAATGCTTTATTGAAAAAGCAGTCAAAGACATGGAGGTCTGCTGTCTCCAGCAGGCCACCATCCCTGTGAGTGCAGGGAATCTTAAGGGGGTTGCAAATTGCGACCCACCTCATTAATATTAATGAGGTGGGTCTTTGCGACCCCCTTGAGATTCGCAGAAGGTGTCTGAGACACCATTCTGCATACGATTTTCCGAATCGGAAATTGCGAGTCGCACCGACTCGCAATTTCCGATTCGCAAAATCGCATTTTGCTACATCTGGCTCTATGTCACCTTTTTTGTAGCTTAGATTCCTCCAGTGGGGCAAGGCTGCAGGTTGTAACCAACAAGGCCTCCTCAAGGCCCGACATCATTAGGAATAGAGTTCCCAATCATGGAAACACTTCCTTCAAAAGACCGCGTTAGCATGCTTGTATTTTGAAGATCAGCCTATCCAGAAGAAGTGTTTCATCCTTAGAGAGTTCTGGAGACAGACAGCTTTTGTGGTAGACAATTCATCATCAGTGAGTGATGGGCTTTATGCACAATAGACACCAGTTTGAATATACTTCTGGCTTTGATGTGCAGCCGGTTCAGTGTGTTGAGAACAAAATCAAAGCGGGCTGAGATAGTAATTCATGACCAATGCCTAGCAGTAGCATGTTGAATTGTCTTATGTGGTGTAAGAATTACAAAGTCTGTGTTTGGTATCTCAGAAAGTACATATTTGTCATAATCTAGTGTGTGTGTGTGTGTGGATTTAGTTTATTTCAAGTGTGACCATCAAGGATTATGTGCATTCAGTGATCAAAAGCTTACAATCAAATTTGTAAAGGAAGCCCAATCATGAATGACACAGAATGTATCAGTTTCGAGGGGTCAGTTTGAGATTGTGTTTGGACATTTTGTCCTGGATGTCTTTATGATCTATGTAAAGGGGAATATTTAATTTGGAGGGGAGGCATATGTATAGCTGAATATCATCAGTGTATGGATTTAAATATGTGTTGGAGTGACTTAGAAGGGAGATAACTGGTGGGCAGATGAGTGTAGTGCTTGGGGAGTGGGCAGTCCCAGTTTGTGAGAGTAGTGTAGCAGCCACCTGAGTGTCCCTGAATGACAGAGAAATGGTACCCAAGACTTAGATGGCTAGTAATACTAAGAAGTATAGGCAGTGGGTCGCCATCAATTGGCAGAGATTGGAGGCTCTGAAATGCACAGGAAGCAGTATGACTACATTCAGGTATCATCTGGTGTCTTGTAAGCATGCACTTCCCAATCTAGTCCATCAGTTGGTTACTGCTGTCAACCATGAGAATCACTACCTAGTGCTGCTGGTTTCCTTTGAATGGGTGTAAGTGATTCAGGTTCTTTGAAGGTAGCTGTGAGTCGAGCTATGACTCTGGATTGTCTGTTGGGTAATGATGTGGAGCACACCATCTGAAAGGAGGTGGAGCTCCGATTACATTTGGAGATGCTAGAGTTGCCTGAGTGGGTGACTGAGCATTTGCCCAAATTGCTTGAAAAAGACAGCCAGTAGTCTGATTGGGATGTTAGTGAAGAGGTGCAGGAATTTTGGAAGCAGTTCCATCTTGATAATCAAGATTCAGCCCGTTAAGAAGAGCAGAAGGCGCATCTGTCACTTTACTCGCATTTTAAGTGCTTCAAGGCTACACCAAAGTTTTGTCAAAGTTGTTCTGTGGTGGTATCCATCCACTCCTTCGGTGCTCCATTTCAAAGAGATGCTTCAACGGATGTGTAGCCCTGAGTAACCACTGAACCGGATGACCTCTCTGATAACTGGAACAAGTTTTATTCCGGCCCTTGTATATACAATACTACGTCATCTGCATATAGCCATACTACCAACAGCAGGCTGCCTATGCATATCTCACATGGAAATCACGTACGATACATGCGAGGGGCTCAATCGACATGGTAAAGTTAAGAAGGGTTGGAGTCATCCCTGAGGTATGCCTCTGATAGCGGGAATTGTCTGAGTGTTGACCACTTACCCAGAGCCTGGCACAAGGTTTTCCATATAGCCGTCAAATATACTGTAGGAAATGGTTCCATCTCATAGTCTAAGCACCTCACACTTGAAAGACCATTCCAGAGCATCAAATGTCTTCTTCACGTCTACTGGCACTGCCACTGCTGGCAAGGTTGGATGGAGCCTGCGCAAGACTGCCATTAGAGTTTGTAAATTAAACATGGTTAATCTCTGTGGTATGAATCCTGAATTTTCAGGAAGTACCAAAAACTGCATTAATGGAAGATGATGATGGACTAGCAAATTAGCCAATATTTTATTGTCGTAATTCAACTATATGAGACATATTTGGAAGGATGTCTGCTGGGCTTAGGCAGCACCATTAGGACTGCCTTATGCAGTGAAGGGGTGAGGTGCCCTTTAGAAATGGCATCCTCGTACAGTGCCTGCAGTCATAGGGCTAGCATATTAATATACTCCTTGTAAAACTGTATGGATAGGCTGTTGCCGCCCAAAGCTTTACCACCGGTTTGGGTGTTTATAGCAAGCTTAAAATCCTGTGCCGTAATAGGGGCATCCCAAAGTTCCCTCCTTGTGCCCTCAATCTATCCCAGTGCAACGTGATCAAAGTAGCCAGATAGAGCTGAGTTGTCTCCCGGGCCTAGGTCAGCTTAGCAGCACCAAAACGTTTCTAATATGCCACCTGCTGGGGAATTAAGAACCCTCTCCTTGAGCATAACGCTAGTGACACAATTGTGATGGTGCTCCAGTTTCAGTATCCATGCCATTGTTCTGCTCAGCCTATTTACCTCCCCAAAGATGAGAGCTCTGGCATGCTTATACAGGTAAACTACCTCGCAGTCAGTGGTGTTGCTGAACTCTTGTACCATCTGCTGCTGGGTTTTGAGCAGTGGAACATGCGGAGAGCAGGCAGAACAGCGTTTCAGCAACGTGATCTCAAGCTCAAGATGGTTGAGTGTGCCGCGCAGGGATTGAAGGATTCCAAAACTTTTACATATACACACTGCCCTTATATTGACTTAGAAGGCCTCCCATAAGGTCGCTACCTCAATAACTGAGCCATCAATTAAAAAAATCATATTATTACAGGCCAGACTATGGCACAAAACACCTCATCGTGGAGATTGGAGCCTCTGAAATACCCTCTGATGTAGGGCGACATGCCAATACACGAGGAAGTGCTGTGCATGGTAGAATAGTATGTGAAGTCGGCATCCACTGGGTGAAGGGCCCACCACGCATCAATCAGGCTATATGGTGCATTATATGACAGAAGGTATTGAATGTTCACCAAGATCACCTACAGGCATGCGTAGATCTATCAGTCTGTCCAGAGAGAGTGATGTTAAAGTCACCACCCCAAAGGATGAGCTAGTCATAACAAATGCTGCACTTGAACAATATGTTGTCTGATCCCGCACCAGGTGACACCTGTCGGCCTAATTCAGGTTTGTTCCAGCTGACTAGCAGTGCCTCATCTCCAGCCCAGAGCAGGGATGATTGGGGCAACCGGGCGCATGACATACATGACTCCTGAGGGGAATCGTGGTCACTCAGATGTCATCCGTTTCTCTTGGTTACATAAGTCTCACATATGCAACGACAATCAGAGGCAGAGTATAGTTCAATAAGGTTTTATTGAAGTAACTGAATCTTAGATAATAAAGCATGAATTGCAATAAGTAGGGCGATGAAGCACAATAGGATTAACATTTTGACAAGGAGAGTAAAACACAAGAATAATGCTACCATACTGTCACTAAGGTTTGTAGAGATAGTTACTACCTAAGCTATGTTAGAGCACAGCAAGTTAAGCTCTAATTCTGCCTTTTAGGTTCCCCTTGCGGAGACATCATCCCTCATACCTGAGCAAGAGGCCTGTAGTCTGCATAAGCAGCTGTAGTGAAGCAATCGATAATCAGCATACAGTCGTGGTCATCTGGCTGGAATCTCCCTCTAATGTACATGGGTCAAAGTACTGTTTTTTAAATAAAACAACTGATGTTCCAAGAAAGGATCCCCACGTAAGAGTGTGTATGTTTCTGTTAACTTTGGAGATAAAGCGTATCACTTCTGCCGGCAACCTATCTTACTGCAGCTTTGAGAAAATCATGGAGAGTAAGACATGTCTTGTTTTAGAACGTACTTCTGACCTAGGCGAAGAACAGCAAGACAGAAAAAACTAAACAAAACCGCAAATGTGGCTAATGTTAAAATAATAACACAAAGTCAAATAAAATATATCTAGGTTAAAGTGCACAGCGACAGGCCTAGTATGCTAACATAATGTGTATAAAAATATAGCCAAAAATGGCTACACAACAGAACAATATCTATTTTGGGTCAGGACCAGTCTGGTGTTTGCTGGGTTGTTTATTCCACGAACATTCCAGGTAAGTTACCGAACCATATGTATATGACATTGTAGGAAATTGGGTTACTGGTTGAGGGGTGTGAATCCCTACTCAAACGGCAACTACAGTTCCTGTCAGGGTGAAGTCACAAGCAAACCCCAGATTAACCGGTGTTTAACCATCTAGTAGCTTGGGACCAAGGAGTCAAGCTTAACTTAGACGCAACGTGTAAAATATTTATGCAGCAGTTCAAACAGTAATAAAATGAAAACACAGCACAAGGAAAATCTCACAACAATTTAGAAAAATAGAGTAAAGTGTAATACATTATTTGAGACCTAAAATACAAAAATCTAACTGGTAGACTGGCAGAGCACCTTCTGGCCCACTTTCAAGAGTCCAGGATTGAGGTGGCACCACTTGGGGGGCAGGACTCAAAGCAGGTAGAGACCTGGTGCTGGGTTCAAGATGGTTGGAGCCTTTTCCTTCCCCGAGGCTTGATCAGGCCAGCAAACTAGCTCTTGGAGTCACTCTGGTGGTCCTGGGTTCAAGATCCAGGTCCATTCATTTTCACTCAGGCAGTAGGGCTGCAGAGTAGCAGTCCTTCTAGCAGCAGAGCAGCACATTTGTCCTAGTTCTGAAGATGTGGGTCTGAGGGTCCAAGATTTATACCTGGTGGTAGCTTTGAAATAGAAGGTTCCGGAGGTTTCCACCCACAGGGATTTTTGGACTTTCCTGCATCCCTATCCCTACCCCAACCCCAGCTTACCTGTGGGCACAAACAACTAGTGTGAAACCCTTTGTGAGTGTGCTGAGGCATAGCCTTTATGACGTACAAGTGTGGTAGGTGGCAGCTCCCCCCTCTATCAAGTTCTTGACTATCAAGATGGCCCATTCTACCAACACCTGTCTCCCCTTTGTCTCACTGTCTGGGAACAAAACACAAAGACCAACTGGCAGTTACACCTAGTCATGTGACCTAGTATACAGGCACAGGCACAAAATAGTTAGGACTTAAAATCTGACTTTACCATTAAAGAGGGGTTTACAATTCTTTAGATACCAAACTCAACATACCTACCTGATCCTAGTTGAACGTTATCACTTATTAAAAGCAATAAGATATCACAATGTTATCCTATGTGAGAGGTATGCCTTGCAGTAGTGAAAAACGAATTTAAGAGTTTTTCACTACCAGGATATGTAAAACCTATTAGTACATGTCTAACGTTTTAAATACAATGCACCCTGCCCTATGGGCTGCTTAGGGCCTACCCTGTAGTTGACCTATAAGTATTAAAAATGAATGTTTAGGCCTGGCAAAAAGTTTATTTTGCCAAGTTGAAATGGTAGGTTAACTCTGCACACATAGACTGCAATGACAGGCCTGAGACATGTTTAATAGGCTAATTAAGTGGGTGGCACAACAACTGCTGTAGACCAAGTAGTAGCATTTAATTTACAGACTCTGGGTACATGTAGTACCACTTTATGAGGGACTTATACACCCCTGATAAACTAAAATTAAATATGCCAGTTGGGTGTAAGTTAGTCTTACCATGTTTTAGGGAGTGAGCACATGCACTTTAGCACTTGCTAGCAGTGGTTAAGTGCACAAAGTCCTAGGGCCAACAAAAACGAGATCAGCAACAAAATGGAGGAGTAAGGCAAAACATTTTGAGGAAGACCACCCTAAGGTTCACAGATCCAACAGTCATGTTGTACAAGAACTGTTGTGATGTGTGCATGCCACTGATGCCGGATGAGTGTAAGTGCATGTATCCACTGCATTGGGCATTAAACAGAAATGACATAAGCAAAAAAACAATTAAACTCCTGGTCTTTCGCCCACCCCTCCCCCACACCAACCCAAATCGCCGGTGTTGGACCTGGCTTTTTGACAGGGTCATCCCCAAACTTTTTGCCTCCTTCCTCCTATTTTTTCTGACCTGCTGTTGTTGGCTTTTGAACTCTGGGCACTTTACCACCACTGCTAACCAGTGCTAAAGTGCATATCCTCTCTGTGTAAATTGTACTGTTGATTGGTTTATCCATGATTGGCTATTTGATTTACTTGCAAGACCCTAGTGGAGTGCACTATATGTGCCTAGGGCCTGTAGATTAAATGCTACTAGTGGGCCTGCAGCACTGGTTGTGCCACCCACTTAAGTAGCCACTTCACCTTGTCTCAGGCCTGCCATTGCAAGGCCTGTGTGTGAAGTTTCACTGCCACTTCGACTTGGCATTTAAAAGTACTTGCCAAGCCTAAAACTCCCCTTTTTCTACATATGTCACCCCCAATGTGTGCCCTAGGTAACCCCTAGAGCAGGGTGCTGTGTGGGCAAAAGGCAGGACATGTACCTGTGTAGTTTATATGTCCTGGTAGTGTAAAACTCCTAAATTCGTTTTTACACTACTCTGAGGCCTGCTCCCTTCATAGGCTAACATTGGGGCTGCCCTCATACATTGTTGAAGTGGCAGCTGCTGATCTGAAAGGAGCAGGAAGGTCATATTTAGTATGGCCAGAATGGTAATACAAAATCCTGCTGACTGGTGAAATCGGATTTAATATTACTATTCTAGAAATGCCACTTTTAGAAAGTGAGCATTTCTTTGCACTTAAATCTTTCTGTGCCTTACAATCCACGTCTGGCTAGGCTTAGTTGACAGCTCCTTGTGCATTCACTCAGACACACCCCAAACACAGGGTACTTAGCCTCACTTGCATACATCTGCATTTTGAATGGGTCTTCCTGGGCTGGAAGGGTGGAGGGCCCGCCCTCACACAAAGGACTGCCACACCCCCTCCTGGGACCCTGGCAGACAGGATTGAACTGAAAGGGGACCTGGTGCACTTCTTAGCCACTCTTTGAAGTCACCCCCACTTCAAAGGCACAATTTAGTATAAAACAGGGTCTCTGCCCTACCACCTCAGACACTTGCTGGAAAAGAAAACTGAACCAGAACCTGCATCCCGCCAAGAAGAACTGCCTGGCTGTTCAAAGGACTCACCTGTCTGCTTTCTACAAAGGATTGCTGCCTTTCTGTTGGCCTGCTGCCTTGATGAACTCTTGTCTGGCTGCAAAAGTGCTCTCCAAGGGCTTGGATAGAGCTTGCCACCTGTTCCCTGAAGTCTCAGGACCAAAAAGACTTCTCTTTTTCATTTGGACTCCTCGTCCGCCGAAAAATTTGACACACAGCTTGCTCCGCGGTGAAAAATTCACTGCACGCCGATCCAGAAAGACGCCGCTCGACGTGACGCCTGCGGTGCGACCGGAGCTTTTTACGCACAGCCTCGCATGGACAACGCCGCCCGACTTACAGAGAGGAAATCGACACGATGCCTGCTGTGAGAAAGAAAATTCCACGCACAGCCCCCCGGAACGACGCGCAGCCGGATAACAAGCCGAGGAATCCACGCACACACCCTGGGACATCTGGTAATCCTGCGATCCACAGAAGGAGACGGTCCGCGTGCTGGAAAACGACGCACGTCTTCTCAGAGTGAAAAATAACGACGCAAGTCCATGTGTGAAGGGGCAAAACCGACGCACACACCATTTTTCCTCCTGTAGAACGAAGTACGTCTTCCCCTGTGAAAAATAACGACGCAAGTCTGTGTGTGAAGGGGCGTAACCGACGCACACACCATTTTTCCACGCATCTCCTCTTCTGCGGTCCTCTGCGGAGTTTCTCCACTCCAAAGCAGGTACTTTGTGCTTGAAAGAGACTTTATTTACTTTTTAAAGCCTTAAGACACTTCATATCACTTTTCAGTGATATCTTTACAAATTCATGTTGCATCTTTGATCGTTTTGACCTACAAATACCCAGATAAATATTATATATTTTTCTAAACACTGTGTGGTGTATTTTTGTGGTGCTATATTGTGTTATTGTATGATTTATTGCACAAATGCTTTACACATTGCCTTCTAAGTTAAGCCTGACTGCTCGTGCCAAGCTACCAGAGGGTGGGCACAGGATAATTTGGATTGTGTGTGACTTACCCTGACTAGAGTGAGGGTTCTAGCTTGGACAGAGGGTAACCTGACTGCCAACCAAAAACCCCATTTCTAACAGCCGGCCTGTACCCCACCCAGTGCAAACAGGAAAAAAGGTACAGTAACCAAACAAGACACCAATGGACATGCAAAAAGGGATCAAGTGTGCACTCAATGCATGGGGGTGCCGTAGAGCACAACCAGCATGGACTGAAGCCCAGATACAGTCCCAGGCAGCATGAGTGGTTCTGCTGTAACATACCTTATCAGCAGCATCATTATACTTAAGCAAATTAGAGGTAACTCGATGCAGTACTATGGTATAACTCAACCATAGGTTCCATGCAAACTATTACATTAGAACAAGTATATCTAAATACAAGCAGAGGTTAGTGTGGCACAAACAGTAAAAAGCTCTCACCGTTGTCACTAAGGGTAGAGGTGAGTTGTTGCGCATTTCCTTTCACCGAGCTTGGGCTGCTATCTGTTGAACCGAAGCAGTCGCTGTGTCACAGGTAACTTTTGACTAATTTGGTGGCAGCCTCTGGGTGCGTGAAGAAGTGAGCCCTTCCATTGTGCTCCACCCACAGCTTGGCTAGGGACTGCATGGAATACCAGATAGCCTTAGCTCGGGTTTCTTGATGTAAGCATAAGAGTGTCTTGCCTCCTACACTGCTGGGGTGAAGTCAGGGTAAAAAGCCATGGGGGAGCCATCGTAGCATGGGTCTAGCTGTGCCCTATTGAGACGTAGGATCTTGTCATGGTCCATGTAGTTCAGCAGGCGGGCTATGATGGGCCTGGGGTTCTGTCCCAGCAGTGGCCTAGGTGCCAGTAACCAGTATGCATGCTCGACTCTGAAGACTTTTGGAGAATACGTCCTAGCCGAACAAGGCAATCAACATGTCCTCCACAAAGATGTCCATACTCCCAGCACCAGAAAAGTCTGACTTTCCGAACCATGTGGACTTTCTTCTGCCTTGAACAGCCCATCTTTTAAGTTGTGACGCAAGGCTGAAATGTAACATTCGAAGGGAGTGGCCACAGGGGAGCTGTCAGACTGAACCGAAGTTTGTTTTTTTGTCAAATGCAAGTTTTGATTGTCTATTGTTCGTTTTCCCCATGATCACAATTCAGGTGAAGAGATTAATACAGTGCTGCAAGGGCCCTGGGTGCTAGCAAGAAAAAGAGCAGGCAGTGGCGCAGTGGCCACAACCACACCTCAGACCACGTCACAGGGCCAAGAACTCACCCTAGATGAAAGGTATAGGGTAGTGCAGGGCGGCCAGGCTTCAAGCCAAACACAACGATTTCCAAGATTGGGAGATCCCCTTTTGTGGGGGAGGGGGGGGGGGGGAGTTCGCAACGACCAAGTAGCGGAGAGGGTTACATTCCCCATGCTCACCACAGGTAGAGGCATGAAGATGTTCCAGAAAGATGTGGGGCTTCAGCCCGAGCAAGTGGGCGTGAGCGGTAAGCACATTCAACCAACAGACGGCAGTAAAAGAGCTCAACTGGTATTAGAACATTGGAATGCTGGGGGCTCCATTGAAAACAATGGAGTGCTGCGGGCTTTTACTGGCCGGTAAAAGCCCACAGCGCCAACATTCCAATGTTCGCTTTGTTCACATCAGCAGCTGTGAACAAAGCCTCACGGAGCCCGAGGGGATTTTAATCCCCTCGGGCTCCGTGAACATTTTTTTTTTAATAGAACATTCTGCCCTGAGTGGCAGAATGTTCTAATAGCCTTAGAACCCGCCGTAGCGGGCTCTACCGGCTATTAAAGTCCCTCTCCCTTGTTAAATGCCCTAGCGGGCCTTTAATAGCCGGTAGAGCCCGCTACGGCGGGTTCTAAGGTTATATTAAGCATGTTCTCTATATTTTTAGGGATAAGTTGTTGCTAGGACACCTGACAACAGGATTGCACAGATATTCGGCAGCCTTGCGGAGCAGCGTCATCGCACTTCAGATGCTTCTGCACGGCCATTTTTGATTAGGCATTTCAACACAATTTAAAAAACTTGTGCGACGCGGCGGCCGATTTCTAGCACAGGCGGAGGTTGGAAATCTGCCTGCACTCTCTGTGACAGGCTCCCCTGGTTCTCACAAGCAAGTTCTTCTAAGGTACTGTTCATATTTAAGTATTAAAAAAACACTTTGGGGTATTTAACTCAAGTGAGCAGGCTTCTTTAAAATGTTTGATGACTATGGGCAAATACTGTCAAAGTATTTAAAATGGTTTTGCTCCCTAGGAGAACCTCTTTATTGTGAAAACACTTTTTGATAATTCATTGACATTTGAGATTTACGAGGTTGTTGAAGTTTTATCACATCTCTTCTCTCCTTCCACATGGCTTCCAAGTATATATTACACATTCCAGCCTTTTTGCAACAGCCAGGAAAGCCTCCAATGAAATGGAAAAACTGGTTTTGCTGCTTCGCAAATTACTTAGTAGCAGTGGAAGCCACCAGGTTTGAACCTGTCAGGAAAGTGGTTTTACTTTTCCGCTATGTGGGTCAGGTAGGGCAGCAGATGTTTGACAATATGCCAAAATTGGATGTTCAATCTGACCAGTTTGGTCACTGGGATTGATATACGGAAGCTGTTGAGACTTTCAAAGAAGTTCTCAGAGGAACCAAGTGTATTGTTAGAGAGGTTTAATTTATTTAAAAGGAAACACACAGCAGATGAGAGTGTGGAAGAATTTGTATCTGCTCAGAGGTTGTTAACCTTAGTATGCAATTTTGGACATGCTTTGGATAGCTACATAGGAGACCAGTTTGTCTAGAGTTGTTTCTTAGAAAGAATCCTATGACGTCTTTTGAGTTGTAGAGATCCCACTATAATGGAAGTCATGGACATCGCAAAAGGAATTGAGCGATCATTAATTTTAAGCAAGCTCATATCACACAAACAAACCATACTGGATAACTAAGTGTAACTGTTGTGTCTTAAGTTGAAACTGTAGGATTAGTCTCTGTATGGGGAAAACATCAGGTTTATCACAAAAGAAAATTCAACAAGCATGTTTTCGCTCTGGTTCAAAAGCACACTTGGGAAATAATGACAATTGCCCTGCTATTAGGAAATGTAGTATCAAGTGGAAACAGTTTTGGCATTTTCTAAAAGTTTGCAGGTGTGGAAGAAAACAAGTTAGGGTGAACAGTGTGGATCTTGATGTAGAAGATTCACTGCACAAACTTTCAAAAAATGTTCTCACATTAGAGTTGAAACCTGACTAAAGTGAAAGGGCTTTTGTGAGATGTATTGATGGGTGACATTTCTCTCAAGATGATGGTTGACTCTGGAGCGCCTATCACAATCTTGTCTGAGACAGTTTTTTTTAAATCTATGGGGTCCAAATGTTACGTTAAAGGTTCCTGATGTCAACCCTAAAGCATCTGGGGAACAAGACATCGACATGCCGGGGTACTTTGTTGATTCATTAACATGTTTTGGTAGAAAAGCAGTTAACAACATCTATGTGGCAATAAAGGAAGAAACATAGTCGGTTGGCAAGGCTTGGTGAAACTGGTTTTGACATTAGTTCCAGGGCCAGATACACCAGTTGTACAAATGCCTGTACCTATTTCCTTGTTTAAAAATTATTTTTAAAAAGGGTTGAAGTGCTTGTTAAAGAATTCCCAGAGGTCTTTAAAGAGAATATTGGGTACATCAAAAAGTGTCAGACTTAAAGCTGATGCAATACGTAGGTCACTCAAGGTGCAAGCAGTTCCCTGAAGTGTGTGAAATGATCTCAAAGTTTAATTGCAAAATCTGGTCACTGAGGGGGTGATTAATGAGACTAATTCAGCAGGACGGGTTAGTCCTTTTGTCAGAAAAGAAAATGGGTGAGATCGGCGTATCTTCATATTCCTCATGACAATTCAAAGGAATTGACAATTTTCATTACCCCATCTGGTGCCTTTAAATTTCTGAGAATGCTGTTTGGTTTGGCCAGTGTGTTCCAGAAATTATTGGACATTATCTTGGTTGGTGTTCATGGTGTACAAGCCTGCCAAGATGATGTTTTGCCGAAACCATTCATGAACACAATCAAATATTGAGGAATGTTTTGTCTGTGTTTAAGGAGACTGGTATTACACTGAGAGCAGAAAAGTTCAGTTTCTTGACCAGGGAAATGGATTATCTGGAACGCAGAATTACATCTGACTGCATTAAGTTCCAGGTTTCATTGGTTCAAGCAATCAAGGACACCTCTCCACCCAAGGATAAGTATGTACTTCAGTCCTTTCTTGGCTTGGGTACTATTCCCGATTTATTGATGGAAATGCATTTATTGTTCAGTGTATCAGATCTTTTCTCAAAGAGGGAGTTGACATTTGTCTGGAGGACTGAAGTGAATGAGGCCTTTGAGAAAGTTAAATAATTAATTGTGTATTAGCTAGAATTGTCACCATTTGTTTCTGGCAAGAAGTGCTTTCTTACAGTTGACACCAGTCAAATTGTTTTGGGTGCTGTCTTGTCCTGGTGGGTGCATGCCAAGGAACTGACCGTAGCCTTTGCATCACAGTGTTTGAGAGTGCTAGAAATGAATGAGAGTACCATCAAAAGAGAGATGTTAGCCTGTATGTAGGTGATGGTGAAGTTTAACCCCTCTGCTGCCAGGCCTTTCCACCTCAGGTGCCAGGCCTTTTTTTGGCTATTTGGAGCAGTTCGCACTTAGGCCCTCATAACTTTTTGTCCACATAAGCTACCCACGCCAAATTTGCATCCTTTTTTTCCAACATCCTAGGGATTCGGGAGGTACCCAGAGTTTATGGGTTACTCTGGAGGAGACCAAGAAATTAGCAAAAATACAGCAAAAATTTCGTTTAAAAAAAAAAAAGAGAAAATAGGGATGCAGAAGAAAGCTTATGTTTTTTTCTGAAAATAGCATCAACAAATGGTTTGCAGTGCTAAAATCACCAGCTTCCCAGCTTTCAGAAACAGGCAGATGTGAATCAGAAAACTATATTTCTCAACACAATTTTGCCACTTTCCTGGGACATACCCCATTTTTACTATTTTTGTGTTTTTAGACTCCTTCCAGGTAGTGACAGAAATGGGTATGAAACCAATGCTGGATCCCAGAAAGCTAACATTTCTGAAAAGTAGACAAAAGTCTGAATTCAGCCAGGGGTCCTTTGTGTAGATCCTTCAAGGTTTTCCTACAGAAAGTAAGGGCTAAAATAAAAAGAATTGAAATCGAGGTGAAAAAAGAGCCCTTTCTCTCCACTTTTTCTTCTATAACATTGTCCAGCTATGGCAGATTTTTGAAAGCAATGTTATGTCAGCTGGACTCTTCTGGTTGTGGGGATATATAGGGCTTGTAGGTTCACCAAGAACCCTAGGTACCCAGAGCCAATAAATGGGCTGCACCTTGCAACGGTGAAAAATAGGTATCAAGGGAATCTTTGTATTTTCAAAATGGGCACAAGATAAGCTGTTGAAAAGCAGTGGTTATTTGCACATCTCTGAATTCCGGAGTCCCCATACTAGCATGTGAATTACAGGGCATTTCTCAAATGAACGTCTTTTTTACAGACTGTCTTACATTTGGAAGGAACAAATGTAGAGAAAGACAAGGGGCAATAACACTTGTTCAGCTATTCTTTCTTCCCCCAAGTCTCCTGATTAAAATGGCACCTCACTTGTGTAGGCAGGCCTAGTGCCCGTGACAGGAAATGCCCCAAAACTCGACTCCTAAGGAAAACTGTGCTGTTTTTTAGAAAGTGCCTACCTGTGGAATATGGGTTCTAGCTCAGCCGGCACCTTCGGAAACATAGCAAACCTATACATTTTTCAAAACTAGACACCTAGGGGAATTCAGAATGGGATGACTTTTGGGGCTCTCACCAGGTTCTGTTACCCAGAATCCTTTGTAAACCTCAACATTTGGCAAAAAAAAACACTTTTTCCTCACATTTCGGTGATAGAACGTTCTAGAATCTGAGAGGAGCCACAAACTACTTTCTACCCAGCGTTCCCTCATGTCTCTCGATAAAACTGGTACCTCACTTGTGTGGGTAGGCCTACTGCCTGCAACAAGAAATGCCCCAAAACAAAACATGGTCACATCACATTTTCCCAAAGAAAACTTAGCTGTTTTTGTAAAGTACCTAGCTGTGGATTTTGACCTCTAGCTCAGCTGGCACCTAGGGAAACCTAGCAAACCTATACATTTATGTAAAGTAGACACCTAGGGGAATCCAGAATGGGGTGACTTGTGGGCCTCTGACCAGGTTCTATTACCCTGAATCCTTTGCAAACCTCAAAAGTTGGCAAAAAGCACACTTTTTCCTCACATTTTGGTGCTAGAAAGTTCTGGAATCTCAGAGGAGCCACAAACTTCCTTCCACCCAGCATTTTCCCAAGTCTCCCAATAAAAATGGTACCTCACTTGAGTGGGTAGGCCTATTGCCCGGGACAGGAAATGCTCCAAAACACGACGTGGACACATCACATTTTCCTAAGGAAAACTGGGCTGTTTTTTGGAAAGTGCCTACCTGTGGAATTTGGCTTCTAGCTCAGTCGGCACCTCGGGAAACCTAGCAAACCTATACATTTATGGAAAGTAGACACCTAGGGTAATTCAGAATGGGGTGACTTGTGGGACTCTCACCAGGTTCTGTTACCCAGAATCCTTTGCAAACCTCAAATTTGGCAAAAAAAACAACTTTTTCCTCACATTTCGGTGACAGAAAGTTCTGGAATCTGAGAGGAGCCACACATTTCCTTACACCCAGCATTCCCCCAAGTCTCCCAATAAAAATGGTACCTCACTTATGTTGGTAGGCCTCGTGCCGGCGACAGGAAATGCCCCTAAACACAATAGGACACATCACATTTTTCTAAGGAAAACGGGGCTGTCTTTTTGGAAAGTGCCTACCTGTGGAGTTTGGCTTCTAGCTCAGCCGGCACTTAGGGAAACCTAGCAAACCTATATATTTTTTTAAACTAGACACCTAGGGGAATTAAGAATGGGGTGACTTGTGGGACTCTCACCAGGTTCTGTTACCCAGAATCCTTTGCAAACCTCAAAATTTGGCAAAAACACTTTTTCCTCATATTTCGGTGATGGAATGTTCTGGAATCTGAGAGGAGCCACAAACTTCTTTCTACCCAGCTTTCCCCCAGGTCTTCCAATAAAAATGGTACCTCACTTGTGTGGGTAGGCCTAGTGCCCGCGACAGGAAATGCCCCAAAACAAAACATGGTCACATCACATTTTCCCAAAGAAAACTGAGCTGTTTTTTGCAAAGTGCCTAGCTGTGGATTTTGTCCTCTAGCTCAGCTGACACCTAGGGAAACCTAGCAAACCTATATATTTATGTAAAGTAGTCACCTAGGGGAATCCAGAATGGGTTGACTTGTGGGGCTCTCACTAGGTTTTATTACCCAAAATCCTTTGCAAACATCATTTGGCAAAAAAACACTTTTTCCTCACATTTTGTGGATGGAAAGTTCTGGAATCTGAGAGTAGGCACAAATTTCCTTCCACCCAGCATTCTCCCAGGTCTCCTGATAAAAATGGTACCTCACTTGTGTGTGTAGGCCTAGTGCCCGCAACAGGAAATACCCCAAAATACGACGTGGATACATCACATTTTCCTAAGGAAAACTGGGCTGTTTTTTGGAAAGTGCCTACTTGTGGAATTTGGGTTCTAGCTCAGCCGGCACCTAAGGAAACCTAAAAAACGTATACATTTATGGAAAGTAGACACCAAGGGGAATTCAGAATGGGTCACTTGTAGGGCTCTCACCAGGTTCTGTTACCCAGAATCCTTTGTAAACCTCAACATTTGGCAAAAAACCCCACTTTTTCCTCACATTTTGGTGATAGAAAGTTCTGGAATCTGAGAGGAGCCACAAATGTTGTCCTACTCAGCACTCCCCCAAGTCTCCCGATAAAAATGGTACCTCACTTGTGTGGGTAGGCCTAGTGCCCCCAACAGGAAATGCCCCAAAACACGACGTGGACACATCACATTTTCCTAAGGAAAACTGGGCTGTTTTTTGGAAAGTGCCTACCTGTGGAATTTGGCTTCTACCTCAGCCGGCACCTAGGGAATCCTAGCAAACCTATGCATTTTTTAAAACTAGGCACGTAGGGGAATTGAGAATGGGGTGACTTGTGGGGCTCTCACCAGGTTTTGTTACCCAGAATCCTTTGCAAACCTCCGAATGTGGCAAAAAAAAAACTTTTTCCGCACATTTCGGTGATGGAAAATTCTGGAATGTGAGAGGAGCCACAAACGTCCTTCTGTCTCCCAATAAAACAGTTACCTCACTTGTGTGGGTAGGCCCACTGCCCGCAGCAGGAAATGCCCCAAAACAAAACATGGTCACATCACATTTTCCCAAAGAAAACGGAGCTGTTTTTTGCAAAGTGCCTAGCTGTGGATTTTGGTCTCTAGATCAGCTGGCACCTAGGGAAACCTAGCAAACCTATACATTTTTTAAAACTAGACACCTAGGGAAATTCAGAATGGGGTGACTTGTAGGGCTCCCACCAGGTTCTGTTACCCAGAATCCTTTGCAAACCTCAAAATAAGGCAAAAACACCTTTTCCTCACATTTCGGTGATAGAAAGTTTTGGAATCTGAGCCACAAACTTTCCTCGACCCAGCGTTCCTCCAGGTCTCCCGATAAAAATGATACCTCACTTGTGTGGGTAGCCCTGGTGCCTGCAACAGGAAAAGGCCAAAAACGTGTAGAGATTGAGGGGATAGCACAGTGAGTTGATAAGCACTCTGCTTTGTGGATCCACACAAGTGGGGTATCATTTTACTTGGGAGACTGAAGGAAATGCTGGGTGGTAGGAAATTTGTGCCAGTGCCGTGATCCTACAAAGAAAAGTGAGGAAAATATGCTTTTATAAGCAACTTTTAAGGTTTGCAGAAGAGTCTGGGTAAGAAAATGTTGGGGGGTCCACGCAAGCCCCACCATCCTGGACTCCTCTGGGTGTCTAGTTTTAAAAAATGTCTTGGTTTGGTAGGTTTTCCCGCACCAGGGACCAAAAACGCAGATGACCCCCCCCCCTCAGAAAAACAGGTAGTGTTGTAATGGATTATTTTGATATGTCCACGTCCTTCTGTGATATTCCAAACACTAAAATTATAAAAAGAAACGCACTTAGGTTATATTAAGAAGACCCCTCATCCACCAGCACAGTTGGTGTCATGCTTCATAATTGGGGTCCCACCCGAGACATCTAGCATGTCAAGGGTGTGCTCCGATGCCTGATTACACCGGAGCAGGTATTGTCATTTTTACCACACAGTCATTTTTACCACACATACTGGTTGGATTTGGCACAAGTGTGAGTGATGGTTCAGCAGATCAAATTTTATTAACAAGAGATTTCACATAAATGAAATTCACTGTTAATAACTGAAAGGCCAAAAAACTGAACCAATGACTCACAGCTCGTGAGCTGTCAAACTGCATCAAGGCACCAACCGCTTTACAGTCCATTCACACTCCTTTCATACATGACATGCACAAGACCTTTTACACCACCAGCCGCGGGCCCAGCAAATTACAACACTCGCATTAGCCAACAGCGCCATTTAAGGGCCCATCACTTTCCTGTGCCTCACCACTTAACAGGCCATCTTGGAGACAACATTTTGTTAAAAAAATTGTTGTTGTTGATATATATATATATATATTTTTTAAAACCCTTGTTTGCCCAGGGTGTAATGGTAATCTCCTCGGCTGCAGTGCTGCTGTTCAAAGGGCGTAACCATTATGTCCTGGGACTGACCCATGGGGAAAGAGCTGGCACTCCCCCTATGGGCCACCCACCCACAGGCCTTCACCAAGGATGGTAGCGTAAGACCTTCCACTGCCACCCCGAGCCCCCCTTCAGTGATCTGATGATGTAGGCATGCACACGGCACTCCCATGTCATCAGAGCAGGGTATAATATATGGTGTTTTTAGTGTGCATCTCACAAGGTTTACTTACCTAGAAGCACTTAGAAATGGCTGATTAACAATGACATTTGCAGATTTTATTTCGTAAAGTCAGTGGTGAATAAAGGTTTTTTTATTAACCATTTACTTACACTCATGCCAAACCCAGCTGGTATGCCTCTGATTGACTGATGGGTGGGGGTGCCATTATGTTTTGGTGTTTTTTTTTTTTACCATCCATGCATACTCTCTCTTTAGTGAACACCTTCTTGCCGTCATATCTTTTTGGAAACTGGTCACTAAGGGAATAATATGTGGTGTGTTTTGTGTGGATCCCACAAGGGTTACTTATTTAGCACTTGTAAATGGTTGATTATGACGCTGGGGTGGGGTGGGGACCAGAGTGGGGGTTGTTGGTGGACTGGAGTGGGGCTTTTACCCACAGCCATCTTGAGCTCTCACCCAGTGCCTGGTCATACATTCCTCACCCAGCCAGGCCCAGTCATAGCTTTCCAACCCAGCCAGGGACTTCCGCCGTCCTGGGCACTATGCGACACGGAGACCCAAGGACGAGAGCCTGGGGTTCCAGTGGGCGGCTTGCAGACCTGTGCAGACAGGCTTAGTGAGCTTGCAGGCTTGGGCCTGCTGGCTCCCTGTCCCTGTGGTGCCCCGTCCCACGTGCTCTGCGGCTCAGAAGACCTGATTGGGAGGGTTTAGGCTCTGTCTGGTGTTTCCAGACAAGCAGCCCAAAGTCACCAAATAGGCCCAACTATACTCTGATCGACCAGAGTCTGGTCTGGACTTTGCTGAGGGCTTCTCAGAGCTCTCCCAGGCTCCTCTTCCAGCTCAGCGCCCGGCGTGAAGGGGGAAGCTGGGTCTTCATGCTGGGCTGGTCACCGCTTTAGGCCTGAACCCATTGGGGGAGCACAAGAGTCTTCCCTGGTCTGCAGCCACTCTGCCCTAGGTAGTGTCTGCTACCACCATACCCTGGGCTCAGGGTGCTGCCTTTGGGGAATTGCGTTACACCTTCCTGGAGCCCGGACATGGGGAGACAAGGAGGCTTGAGCTCGGCCACCCCACACCCTTTCCCCACAGGCCATGAAGTGGGTGCTTACAAAACCCCGGGGGGAGACAAAAGTCAGAGTTAGCCTGGTGGCCCAGCTCGCCGGCCATCTGGTCGCCCAGCTGATGCGCCATCTGGTCGACCAGCCCAGCAACTAGATGGCTTGGGACAACTCGGCGACCAGAGGGCCTGGGCCCACCAGGCGGCCAGATGGCCTGAGATGACCTGACAGCCAGAGTGACCCAGTCAACACAGCAGCCAGCCAGGTGATGACAAGAATGCCCGTGTACTCTGAGAGGCTCCTTCCTGGTGCCACTTGCCTCCCGGTGACTCATGTGACCCAGGGATTCCTGCTCCGGCCATCTGGTAACCCTGCTGACCTGCAAGGGATTGTGGCCCCTGTCCCTGCACCCGGTGGAGCAGTGCGGGAGGGGGAGACCCCGTGCCAGGAGTGTGAAGGCGGCCTCCCATGGGTCCACAGCCCCCTCCACATTCCCCCCACTAGCCTGGTGGCAGAGGGTGTGGTTGGGGGGACACAGGCACCCATGGACAGAGACAAAAGCTTGGCTCAGAGGATGACTTTCAGTAGATAATTTGCTACACTAATGACCAAGCTTTATTATTTCAATACGCAAGGTTCCTAAAAGAAGATTAGTATGCTGAAATCACTCGTTAAAAGAAATAATGTACAAATGATTCTCCACTGCAATATACACAGCAAATATATGTATCTATATTATAATGCAGAACTAATAATGAATTAAAAAATATGCATCACCATGAGAAAAGGGCATCACTGCTTCATCTCCCTCCTATTCAGCATCAGATTGCCATATCCCAGAATCAATAGGGGAGAGAGAGATCAATTATCCTCACGGGAAGGATGGCACACTCCAGCGTCCTGGATGTGCCTGAGATCTGCAAACACTCTCTGTCCCTGGTCTATCTGGTCTCGGCCTCTTATACTTTGAACAAACAAGAGAGAAAAAGTCTAGAACCTCCCTCTCCCTGCAGAAGTTTATTTATTATTGCTTCAGGCCTGCTTTGAAAATAACACATCAGGACTTGGCCACAATCCCAAGGTGCCAATTCAAAACAAGACCGTCCCTGCCGTCTGAGTACATTCTTACCAACCTAAGCCCTTGGTGGGAAAAAACACGAAGAATAAAAACATGAGCACAGTACAATGTAGAAAACTACTTGCAACTTTTAACGTGGCAGTGGCTAATGCTAAAATAAAGTCAATAGGCAAAATGAAGCTTGTGGTCACTAATGTGACGGTGTAGTGCTAGGCTAAGTGCAACGTGGAGTCAGTGGTCAAAACTAACATATCATTACAGGAGACCGCAGTGAGGTAGCTTGCTGATATGCTACTTAGAAAAACCCTGAGCTAAAATCAGGTCATCTAAGAATGATATAGCAGGAGGTGCCCCACGAACATGCGGTGCACTAATGGGGATGAAGGTGGCCCCCTTCCGTCCATGCTCCGGTCCCCAAGTGAGCAGCTCTACGCACCGGCCCAGGAGGCCGGCTATCCCTGGCCAACCAAGGCTCCACGGCATTGCAATATCATTAAGGTTTAGGGGGGATTCTGACTTATAGGCGTTCACTCATAATCCCACAGATTGTAGCTTTGCCCCATTGGCTCCTCAGCCAAGCACATACACCAAATGTCTGAACCTGCAGTTCCTCTCGCACTGAGCAGGATTACTATTGCAGCAATTCATCATCAATAGGGTAAAACTAATCTGTCTCATGACAGTCTAAATCCAGCTCACGTTCCCTTTTAGTGGGTGAACAATCCAACACTTGGTGAGTTCTGCTTCACAGTGATAGAAAGAGCCTACATCAAAGGATCAAAAGTGACGATGCTATGAACACTTGGCCACCACAAGCCAGTTATCCCTGTGGTAACTTTTCGGACACGTCCTGCTTGAAACCCAAAAAGTCAGAAGGATTGTGAGCCCCCGCTTTCACGTTCCGTAACCATACTGAAAATTAAGATCAAGCAAGGTTTTGCCCTTCTGCTCTGCAGTAGGGTTCTGCCTTCCCAGAGCTTGCTTTAGGACACCAGCGTATCGTTTGGCAGGTGTACATCCCCAGTCAAACTCTCCACCTGAAATTGTCCCCGGAGCGGGTAGTGCCAAGAGGGCACCGGGTACTTGGAGCCAGAAGCAAGAGCTCCAAGGGACTCGCCTGACCAGGTAAGTGAAATAACGATAAGAGTAGTGGTATTTTACCAGCAGCCCGGGGGCCTTCAACTTATCCTACACCTCTTATCTCTTTTCAAAGTGCCACGCTAGAGTGAAGCTCAACAGCGACTTCTTTCCCCGCTGATTCTGCCAAGCCCCTTCCCTTGGCTGTGGTTTTGTTAGATAGTGAAAGGGATAGTGAGAATCTCATTCATCCATTCAAGCACATCACTAATTAGATGACGAGGCATTTAGCTATTCCTGTACCACCACACAATGGCTCATTCTGGGTTATTATTGCTGCCCATCTACTTCAAATCAGTCTTGGTTACAACAACACAATGATTGTTCTGGAGTACAGCCACACTTAAACTGTCCTCATTGGAACATAATTACATTGTGTCAACATCAGCTTTGGGCGTTCATGATGCTTTGTTTTAATTAAACAGTCGGATCCCCCTGGTCCGCACCAGTTTTAAGTCAGCTGCTTGGCACCAGCTGAGGCAGAACCCACTCTGCCAAGGCAGAGTGGCAAGGCGAGGTGCACCGGTGGCATACCTCTGCGTCAGGACCATGGAGTCGGATCCTGCTGCGGGCAATCAGGGGTCTGACCTTGAAAGAGGGGGATGAAGGAAGCAGAGTTACCCTGCTATGGACCCAGCTGAACCCCAAGGAAAGCCCCAGGGCGAGAGATGATCAAGTGACCCTCAGACAGGCATAGCCCCAGGAGGAACCTGGGCCGCTTGGTGCATTCGAAGTGTTGATGATCAATGTGTCCTACCATTTACACTAATTCTCGCAGCTAACTACATTCTTCATTGACACCCAAGCCGAGTGAACCACTGTAAGAGTCACAGACAACGTTTTGCAATGCTCACCCACCCTGCAGGTGCAAGAGAAGTGGGAAGAAAGCTGTGCCGCCCATCAGGCTGACAATGCGGTGAGACGGCCTGGCACCCATCTGGCTAACCCTCTGGGGGTCAGCCTCCATGATTCGAAGAAACTTTCCAGGCGCTCTGCCCGGGAGCGTCCACATGGGCAAAAGGGTTCCTGGAACAGTGGGGGGACTAGGCATCCCGCCACCACCAGTCTGTCCCAGAGGGCCTGGCGGGACCACAGAAGTCTTCAAACCCTTAGCCTGGCTGCACAGGACAGGGACGAGCTGGTTACGCCAGTTGTCTGCCATCGGGTCTCGACCCCTGCGCGTCAAGAATTATCAGCTTCAGGCAGAAGCTCTGAGCCATGCCTGCGGGGTGGGGAGATAGCCCATCCCCTGCCCTGGTCAGTGGCTCCGGAAGGGAAAAGCCCCCTCCAGCAGGCCCCCACCTGTGGGATTCAGGGTTCCCACACAGTCCAGGCTCTTTCTTATCCAGGCCACCCTGCTACCTGAGAAGGGCCACTCCTTTGTTGTCCAAAGCCCAGGTGGGCCAGGATCGGGCACAGGAGAGCCCAGGCAGCAGGGCCCTCGGGGTGGCCCCAGCCCCATGAGGTACTACAATTTGGTTTCCCTCCCATGGTGGTGCTGGGTGAGAGTGTGTTCTGTCTCAGGAGGGCTTCGGTCATGCCGCTTCCAGAGGGGCCCGGCTGGGGGCATGCACCCCATCCCAGGTCCCTCACGGATATGTCGGTGGGGTCCTCCCAGGTGAAGGAGCTCAACCTGCGCCCAGTCCTCACCCAAGCGCCCCCGTGGCTGCGGGACAATCCGTTGGCCAGGGCACCTGGAGGGACGCAAAGGCCATGTTCTGATGGGGTGTTCCATCTGGGAGGCGGACAAGGGTTTCAGGCTGGCGCCGTCGCTCACTCGGGCCGCTCCGCCATTAATGATCCTTCCACAGGTTCACCTACAGAAACCTTGTTCGGACTTGTCTCTAGATAGTCAAGTTCAATCGTCTTCTTGGCGCTCTGCCAGGGCCATTGTCAACCCTAGTAGGACCAATCCAAGGACCTCACTAAACCATCCAATCAGTTGTAGCAATGGGCGGTGTGTACAAAGGGCAGCAACTTAATCAATGCAAGGTTATGACCCGCACTTATTGGGACTTTCTCATTCATCGGAAGTAATTGCAATCCCCAATCCCTATCACAAACAGGGTTCAGCGGGTTACCTGCACCTGTCGGCAAAGGGTAGACACATGCTGATCCATTCAGTGTAGTGCACGTGCAGCCACAGACATCCAAGGGCATCACAGACCTGTTATTGCTCGATCTCGTGTGGCTGAACACCACTTGACCCTCTAAGAAGTTGGGCGCCAACCGCTGGGGATCATGTAACTAGTTAGCATTGAGGAGTCTTGTTCATGATTGGAATTAACTAGACAAATCACCCCACCAACTAAGAAAGGCCATGCACCACTACCCACAGAATCGAGAAAGAGCTATCAATCTATCAATCCTCTCTGTGTCCGGGCTGGATGAGTTTTCCCATGTTGAGTCAAATTAAGCTGCAGGCTCTACTTCTGATGGTGCCTCTCTGTCTATTCCCAGAAGTTTCAGCTTTGCAACCCAAAGACTTTGGTTTCCAGGAAGCTGCTGAGCGGGTCATGGGAATAACACCACTGGATCGCTAGTCGTCATCATTTATGGTCAGAACTACAACGGTATCTGACCGTCTTCGGATCTCCGACTTTCGTTCTTGGTTAATGAAAACATTTTTGGCAAATGCTTTTGCTTTAGTTCATCTTGCACCAGTCAAAGAATTCCACATCTAACGGCATGTCCCTCTTAATCATGGCCCCAGTTCTAAACAACATAGCAGAACCGGAGTCCTATTCCATTATTTCTAGCGGAAGTATTCAGGCGACCGGCCTGCTTTGAACACTCTAGTTTTTTAAAAGTAAACACTTTGGACCCCCACGACACTCAGTCAAGAGCATCAAGAGGGCATCAATAGGCAGGGGCTGGGACAGGTAGTAGTTCACCTTGCGGGGGACCACCAGCTCGATCCCAAGTACAAGTTTTTCAACTACAGCAACTTTCATATACGCTATTGGAGTTGGAATTACTGTGGCTGCTGGCACCAGACTTGCCCTCCAATGGATCCTCGTTAAATAATTTAAAGTATACTCATTCCAAATACAGGGCCTCAAAAGAGTCCTGTGTTGTTATTTTTAATCACTATACAGACTTGCCCTCAAATGGATCCTTGTTAAAGAATGTAAAGTATACTCATTCCAATTACAGGGCCTCAAAAGAGTCCTGTATTGTTATTTTTCATCACTACCTCCCCGAGTCAGGAGTGGGTAATTTGTGCGCCCAGTGCCTTCCTCGGATGTGTTAGCCATTTCTCAGGCTCCATCTCCGGAATGAGACCCTGAGTCTCCATTACCCGTGGCCACCATTGTAGGCACAGAAAGTACCATTGACAGGTGATAGGGCAGACACCCGAATTTATCGTCGGCGTCACGGGGACGAGCAATCGGCCCGAGGTTATGTAGAGTCACCAAAGTGGCGGGCAAGTCCGGATTGGTCTTGGTCTGATAAATGCATGCATCCCAGGAGGTCAGCACTCGTCGGCATGTATTAGCTCTAGAACTACCACAGTTATCCAAATAACAGGTGGAGCCATCAAAGGAACCATAACTGATTTAATGAACCGTTTGCATTTTCACTGTACCTGCCATGTGTACTCACATGTGCATGGCTTAATCTTTGAGTCAAGCGTATGCTATTGGTAGGATCAACTAGGTAGCCACACCTGCTAGACAGGAGAGGGAGCCGGGTGCCTTCCTGGACCAACCTTCGCACCCCTCGGGGTGGGGAAGCACCTGCCCTGGTCTTGCAGGGGAGGACAGGGTGGTAACACAGGTACCAGCAGGCACCAGCCGTCTCCATGGGAGGGAGCTGGCTGGGCAAGGGTGCAGCCTGAGTGAGATGCAGGGGTGCCTGCCAGCCTGGGCCAGTGGGGACACCCAATAGAACAGTCATTCTAAGCTGCTGCAGAAAGGTGCTCAGTGGAGGAGGGCACGGCGCATAGGTGTCTGGACTGCCAGGTGGCATCCAGGACTTGGCACCACCTGACCTCTTCCACTCTAGTCAGACCCCTGAAGGGGTGCAAGCTGCCAGACTGCTTGGCCTTTGCTCTGCTGGGTAGGGGAAGGGTCTCCGTGAACGGCAGGCCCCTGAGTCAGGTGGTCCGTGGCAGGGTGGAAGCTCTTTGCTTGAAACAACACCTGAGGCTGGCCAAGCAGTTCATTCATAAAAGAACAAATGTTCCCAATCAATTGGAGTATGGTGCTGGTCAGACCCCCATCTCTGGTGGGGAGCTGCCCTGTGCCAGGAGAAGATGTCAGTTTTGCTTCCCTGCCTCCTCTCGGGGAAGGCAGGTTCAGAGGCAAGGCCCATCGGACAAGGCCATGCACTAGAGCCCCGGGGGTCTGGGGCATGCTGGCCCGGGCCCTGGGAGCACCCAGTTGAGAATAAAGAGGGTCTGGAGTACCCTGTCCCCAGTAATCCAGAGGAAGGCTACCCCCCCCTTTCTTATACTCTGTGTACACGCAGAGATGGAAGGGACTGTCAGCGAGAATGTACCCAACCTCCTGGAGCCCTGGCTGGGCTCGAGGAGGTAAATGAGCCATCTTCAGGACTTCCGGGGAGGCTCGGTCATCTGGTCGCTCCATAGGAATGCACGCAGTGCAACCAGATGCTCCAGGGGGCTTGGAGCGGCTGGATGGCTGGGCTTGGAGGATGGCCATCTGGCCAAGCCATACCTTAACGGAACGGCCTCTGCTCTCCTTTGCAGGGGACGGGGACTTTGCAGACCGGATTCATGGAGGCCCAGCTGGGCCTCAGGCACTGGGCTGCGAGGATGTCCCTCATGGACCTCCGATTCAGAGGCATGTTTACATGCCAGCGAAGCTGGGGAGACCCTCCTGGGGCCTGCAGGACCCTGTCATGGGTGCTTTGCCACCCTGTGGGCCAAAGGACAAAGCCCAGGACAGGGGCTCCCAGCGGCCCAGGGCCCAGCTGAAGCCCCTAAACCCGACCCAGCAGGGGAAGCCTTCCTGGGTCAGGTGCACTCCCAGCCTCAGGCCCTTCATGGTGCGGCAGGCTGGAGGAAAGGATTGCCTACCCTGGATCCCAGAAGGGGCCCAGTTTGGGCTCCTAAAGAGGGCCAAGCATGGGGAGGCCTCCCTGGGACCCGCGAATTACCGTCACAGGAGTTTTGCCATGCTGCAGGCTGAAGGAGGAAGCCCAGGATGGGGGCTCCTAGGATGTAGTGCCCATCCTGGGGCCCAATGGAGCCCTGGCCTGGAGTCCCTGAACCCGACCAGGCAGGTGAAGCCTCCCAGGGCCCTTTGTGGTACAACAGGCTGGAGGAAAGGGAGTACCTGCCCCAGGGCCCAGCGCAGGCCAGGGGACCGATCAGGGCTCCTGAACATGCCCATGCAGGGGAGACGTCCCCGGACCCCTTCTGGGGTGCCTTCCCACGTGGTGGGCCAGAGGATGAAGCCCAGGATGGGGGCTCCCATCCCGAGGCCCAGCTTGGGCTCCTAATCCCTACACAGCAGCGTAGGAAAGTCCCATCTTTTTAGCATAGTTACACCCACTTTTGCCTGATGTCACTGTGTCTAGAAAGTACTTCACTGGGATCCTGCTAAACAGGACCCCAGTGTATGTGCTCTCTCCTCTAAATTTGGTTGTTGGGAAACTTTTTACACCAACAATTGACATACTGGTGCACCAATGTAAGCCCCTAGAATATGGTACTTAGGTACCCAGGGCATTGGTATACCAGTGGTCCCCCAAGGGCTGCAGCATGTATTATGTCACCCATGAGAGGCCATGCAACATGTGTCTGCAGGCCTCCTTTTGCAGCCTGCATGAAATGATGCATGCACCCTTTCACCACAGATATAAGCCTTGCCTTATATCCTGGCCACTGCACTTGGACACTATGGTGGTCATTCCGACTCTGGCGGGCGGCGGTTGCCGCCCGCCAGGCGGGAACCGCCATTTGGCCGCTATGCAGTCAGAAGACCGCTGCTGGCATTCTGACCTTCCCGCTGGGCCTGCGGGCGCTAACTATGTTAGCGCCCGCGGCCCAGCGGGAAGGAGGGCTGCAACACAGAAGCCGGCTCCGAATGGAGCCAGCGGTGTTGCGGCCGTGCGACGGGTGCAGTTGCACCCGTCGCGCTTTTCACTGTCTGCTAGGCAGACAGTGAAAAGCCGGACGGGGCCCTGTTAGGGGGCCCCTGCACTGCCCATGCCAGAGGCATGGGCAGTGCAGGGGCCCCCAGGGGCCCCAAGACACCCGTTCCCGCCAGCCTCTTCCTGGCAGTGACAACCACCAGAAACAGGCTGGCGGGAAGGGGGTCAGAATCCCCATGGCAGCGCTTCTTGCAGCGCTGCCATGGCGGATTTGCCCAGCCGGGGGAAAACTGACGGGAAACCGCCGGTCCCGGTTTTCTGACTGCGGCTTTACCGCCGCGGTCAGAATGGGCATGGAAGCACCGACAGCCTGTTGGCGGTGCTTCCGTCATTCGCGACCCTGGCGGTCAAAGACCGCCAGGGTCAGATTGACCCCCTATATGTTATCCCCTCTGGTAGGCCCTTCAGCCCAAGAGGATGGTGCATGTCCCTAAGTGTGAGGGTATCCCTGCATGAGCAGGGTACCCCTACAAACCCCAAGCTCCATTCCCTGGGCTTTCTAAGTGTGGGGAAGCCATTTTAAGGTATGTAGTGGACACCGGTCAACTACATAATGGTTTCTCTGAAACTAGGCATGTTTGGTATCAAACATATTAGAATCATGCAACTACACTGATTTCAGTACTAGTTGCATGATATCATGTACTATAGGGGTTATTTGGAGGATCCCCAAGTTCTTCCTGTGCAACCTTACTGGGTCTAGCTGCCTGCCCACACTGCTGCTGACCCCAGACACTGTTCTGCCCTTCTGCTGGTGAGCCAGGCCAGAGGGGCAGAAAAAGTATTTCCTGCAAGAGAGAGGTATGACCACCTCCCCTTGTGTATTAGATGTCTAAGAGCTGGGGTGGCCTCTGAGTGCCACCAGACTGCTTTGAAGGGCACATTTGGTGCCCTCCTTGCATAATCTGGTTTGCACCAGTTCAGGGACCCCTGGTTCCCACTCTGGCACAAAACTACACAAAAGACAAGGGAGTGACCACCCCTCTGTCCAGCTCGGCCTCTAGGGAGATGCACAGAGCTCTGTCAGGTGGCCGCTTGATTCTGCCATCTTGGAAACCAGATGGGCAGAGGCCCCTGGGAGCATCTGACTGGTTAGGCCAGGTAGAGGACATCTCTGACCCCCTCTGATAGGTGAGTCACTTCAGAGAGTGACCAACCCCCTTTCAGGATTACTTAAGGACTCCTCCATGGGGGGGTTCTCAGATTGATCGAGAAAGAGTCTACAAGGAACTCTCTGCAAGACATCATCTGCTCCTGGCCTCTGGAACAGCTGTTGGTCTGCTTTGGAACTAAAACATGTCTGCTACTGGTGGGAAGGCTACCATTGCAATATTGTTTCTCTGGATCCTGCAAGATTTCTGAAACATCCCAGGCTGTGCATCCTCCAGGGTCACAAGGACTCTGTTTGCACCTGGAAGCACAAAGAAATCTCAGTTGGTGTGAAGGAGTCAGTCCCCTGCATCTGCAGGCACCTCAAGACATTGTTGACCGGCTGGTGGGGTCTGCTGTTCCACGGACATCGAAAGGCTCTGCGTCACAGGTAGTGGGTCTGTGGCTTCCTCTGGGTCCTGCTTGTCTTCTGACCAACTTGGGAGACTGTGGGCCCTTGCTTCTGCCACTGGACTGGAACCCCTGTGCACCACGACTGTTGCTCTTGCCAAGGCTTGTTGACCCTTCGTCCAGTAGATTTTCAGGTGCCAAGAAGCCCCCAACCTCCAGCACTCTGCAACTCGGAGATCAGCCCTATCCAGCAACTCCTGAGATGTGGGAATTCTGTTTTTTGTGCTGCTGAGGTCATCTTGTGACTCCCTGTGTCTGTCTCCAGTGGGTCACTTGTGAGGGCTTCAATGACTTCTACTGGCCTTCCTGCATGCTGAGGGCCAGCCCTGACTCCATCTCCAGGGTAGAGTCTCCTGGACCTTGCTGGTCCTCAACACTCTGCAAATACCTCTACAGCTCCTGCTTGCATTTGCCAGTGCTGGTTGGTGATCTTGCTGTTCACTGACCCTCCTGCAATCTGGCGACCATCAAGAGAGCTTGTTAGCAACTCCTTGGATCTTCTACATCTCCTGGACCCCACTGCTGGACTTCTTCCTCTACCAACTTGCAGTATGTTTACCTCTAGCAGGGGTGGCATTGCCACCTGCACCACCTGGGCACTTCCAAGGGTGCTGGACTCTGTCCCCTTCCTTTTTGGGTCCTCTACGTCTGTGATCCATCCCTGGGTTACACCGGCCTGGTCCATGGGCAGTGACAGCTGTTGGACAATCAGAGGCTTCCACTGACTTCAGAGAGAGTCCCTTCTCCCCTCTGCATCTGGGCCCCCGGGTGTAGGTCCTGTCCTGGGTATCCTTGGGTGGGGTCACTCTCCAAACTTCCTCTTTCCTGTTGGATTTCTCAGGGTCCACTGGGAAGGGTCCTGAATCACATGAACTCCAAACACTACTTCCTGTGTTAGTCAGTAGGTAACCAACGTGCACCTGTTCACTGGGAACACTTACCGTACTTACCTTTGGTGTTTACATTTATTGACAGCCCCTAGCTAACTACCTCACTTACCTTGGTTGGGTTCACTTTTTCTTAGTATATGGTTTGCCTCCCCATAGGGCCCTGTGTATTTTATGCTATTTCTGTTGGTTATTTTGTGTATATATTGTCCAAAGGGACATACCAATGCTAGTCAGGTCATTAGTGCTGTAATAAAGAATCCTTTATTTTTGCAACACTTGTGTGGTTCTTTCTTGTGAGTGAGTTATTATCTGACTACTGTGATAGTGCAAGTGCTGTACATTTCTCCTGGATAAGCTTCAGCTGCTCGCCTCAGTGACCCCTAGAGAGCTTTTGCTATCTGGACATCCATTCACTATTACTACAGGTTGCCTGGATTCAGTACAGGGTGCCACACCATGGTATACACAGTCGGTGTACACCATAAACAGAGGCAGCTTCCTACATGCAGGGGAAGTCTCCCTGGGCCCGGTGGACTCCCCACCCTGGACCCTTCGCGATGTGGTAGGCTGGAGGATGGGAGGGCAGGGGCAGCCCAGGACGTGCGCTCACACCAAGGGGACCGCCGGGGACCCCTCAGGACCACGGGAGGTCCTCCTATCCCCCGTCCCAGGCCCTTTGCTGCATGGCAGGCTAAAGGACAAAGCCCAGGACTCGGGCCTACTCTGTGGCCCATCGGGTGCCCCAGGAGCCCAGTTTAGCAGTTCAGAGCCTCTGACCGTCCCATCAGGGGAAGCCCTCCTGGGTAAATGTGACCCTTCCCGGGCGCTTTATTTGACAAAAACATTTCCTCACATTTCTGTGTGGGATCACCGGGCTGGCATCCCAGTAGACAGACAGTATAGAGAGTGGGATGAGCAATATAGGGAAAGAGACCGATGATAGGGCGAGAGACAGGTGACGGAGAGAAAGAGACATAGGTCGGCATTATGACCTTGTCAGTCAGGTGACTGTCACACCCGGCGATGGAGGTAGTACCGTTGCCAGGCTGGCGGTGATGACCGCCAAATAATGACCATGGCAGTGATCTCTTCCATAGACAGCCAATGTACCACACCAACTGCCAGCGCAGTACAAGCACTGAACACGGCGATAGCCACCTAAAGGCAGGCGGAAGACAAGGATCCGCCCACCATATTGTGACATAGCACACCACCAGAATTTCCGGGGCAGTAGCAACAACACCAAAAGCCTGGAGGAAACACAGGACACATACCTCTGTTCCACCCAGTGTTCCCCCAGGTCGTCCGATAAAAATGCTGCCTCACTTGTTTAAGCGGGCCAAGTGCCACACAGCAGGGAAGTGCAAAAATATATGGTGGACACATCAGAATTATCTATCACAAAATGACATGTTTTTGCAAATGGGTTACCTTCGTTTTTGATCCCGGGCTCAGCGGCCATGGAGGGAAACCTACCAAACCCAGACATTTCTGCAAACTAGACACCAGAGGAGTCCAGGGAAGTGTGTGTTGTGTGGATCCCTCAACATTTTCTTACCCAGAATCCACTGCAAACCTTAGATTTAGCCCCCAAAAAAACCACATTTTCCTTACATTTCTGTCTGGGATCACTGAGCTGGCACAAATTCCCTACTACCCAGCATTCCCATCGGTCTCCCGAGTAAAATTATACCTCACTTTTGTGGGTGGGCCAAGTGCATGCAACAGGGAAGGGCCAAAAACGTGTAGAGATTGAGGGGATATCACAGCAATTTGATAAGCGAAATTTTTAAAAATGTGTTTTTAGGCTGACGCTGTTTTGGGCACTCACACAAAGGAGATAGTTATCCGGGGTCCACCATATTTTTCACATCCATATCTATCACTAACTGAAAAAAGGTTGAAAGCACAAAAAATTGGAAAAATTTTGTATATCCCAATAAAATGCCAAAACTGTGTTGAAAAATGTTTTTTTCCTGATTCTAGTCTGCCTGAGCACTGTAAACACTTTGTTGATGCCATTTGCAGGGAAAATACAGGTGCTTTCTTCTGCAGCACTTTTTCCCCATTTTTCCCCAAAAAAAACCAAACCCAAATTTTTGCTGTATTTTGGCTAATTTCTCGGTCCCCTTCAGGGGAACCCAGAAACTCCGGTTACCTTTAGAATCCCCAGGATGTTGGGAAAAAGGACGCACATTTGTCGTGTATAGCTTATGTGGACAAAAAGTTATGGGAGCCTAAGAGCAAAGTACCCCAAATAGCCAAAAAATGGCTTGGCACAGGAGGAAAAGGCCTGGCAGCAAAAGGGTTTATGAATATGTTTGTTGTAAATATTTTTTTTTTCACATTGGGGTGGAGAAAGTCGATTTTTTCTAGTCGATATTTAGGTATTGAACTTGACAAAGACCATCCGGTCGAAACACGTTGTTCTGCTTTCTTTTGTTTGTTTCAAATAAATTCAAGAATTACTTTACCCTGGTGGAGTGCACTGCTAAATTTTTGATGAAGTATTAATATTTTTGTATAACAATATGTGGTGAGTATTGTGACATACGACCATGTCCTCTATTTCATGGTCTGTAAAATCATAGCAACCACAAATTCTTTGCCCACATGCCATCTAATTTTTCTTTCTCCCAAGCACCTAGAAACAACTGAGGTCTAAAGTATGCACTGTACATACAAATATAAATATTGGTTCTTTGAGCACGATTCTATATATTATCTGAGAAAACAGTGCAATACTTTAATCCGTTTTCAAATAATTCTATATTATTTATATTTCTATTTAATCTGTTAAAGTCAATGAGCAAAACATGGCCGGTATATTTGTACCTCCACGTTGACCCCAAAAGGGGGTGTGGGCCTCTCAGTCGTATTTACATAGAACATATTTTCATTGTTATGGACCTCAGTAGCCCATTTATTTGGCCTCGGAAGGAGAAAAGGCTGAGTAAACTTGCAGTGGTTCGAATATTCGGTATTGATATTAATCTATTTAGCACCTTGAGTGTGCATTTGTAGGATAGCTTCATGGATTTCTGTGGGAATACATTCTGATTTATTGATTGACATGTATAAACTAATGTCAACCTTAAGGAATAGTCGTTTATAGTTTGCCTAACTGAGCACATTAAAACGTATAGAACTGCATTCATTAAACTCGTATATCTTAAGTTAGCGTGAGTCAAGCAGAAGCTGTGTAGCTCTCATATTAAAAGCGTATTTTTCCTGTCTCTTCAGGGTGCAGAAACTTGCAAACAACCATGACCTAGCTATTGTTCTCTCTGTATTAGTTCGACACATCGGGATATTTTCCCATCCGCATGCTAGCATCTTTTAGTATAAAATGATTGTGCCTCGAAACATTTGTAGATACTTCCAAGGACAATGAGACGAAGGAACGAGAACTTTTAACCTGAGACGTGTGCCAAGCTGATGAAGTAACCCCGGATATGCCACCTACGGAAGACTGATTATGAAGACCAATCAGAAGACGATATATTATCGAGAGATGAAAAATGCATTACTTAATGTATAATTTGATAGGTTAACAATGATGGGGTGTATTGACTGACCAATAGGATTTTGGCGGAATGAATTACTAGAAAGGAATAAAAACCCATGGCACAGGAAATAACCAGGCTTTAGGTAGAGAATGATACTGATTACATCCCGAAACTCTGTCACACTATTCTGTGATATGAGACTTAGACAAACCATCCTTGCCCATATTACTGCCCCTTACACTTTTCTCCTTATGAGGAGAGTGTCTCTTGCTTCTAACTTAGATAGACTGACGGTGATCTGACTGATGTCCTGAAGACGAAGACTGATCCTGAATGCTGACCTAATCAGAGGAGGGTAATTATATAATTGCTAATGGAAATTCATTTTGCCTTTCTTTCTAGGTACCAACTGCTGTATGTTTTGATAGAGACCTTAGTTAGATGTTTTCCAAATTGGTGTTCAAAATTGTTTTGCATGACGCCCAACATGCTAATGCTAATTAGAGGTTAGACGAGGTATTCACTCTGACTGACAAACTGACGTGACTGACGTGGTGCTATGCTGAACTAGTATCTTAGAAATTCGAAGTGTTATAATCCGCTTATATCTATCTGATTATTCATGTTACAAATTTTTGCATTATCGAAAGCTTATTGCGGTTGCCATCTTATAATCGTGCTTACATGTTTATTGACTTTGAGATTAATGCCTTTGCTACTAGATTGTAATCAATAGGGAATAAAACTTATTAACTCCATTAAGGTGTGGTTATTCATGACTGAAAGGTCATGGTTGCGCCGAATGTTCGTTAATGTCTAAAGTGAGAGATATTTTGATGTTAAACATTGACAATGTTATTGATCTATTGATTGATATTTTGATTAGTTATCTCGTCCTAAGGTGTCTCACCACTGGGCCCAAAGATTCATTGGCCTAAAACGAGTCCTGATGTGTATAAATTGACATAGACGGACGCGTTAACAGTTCTGGTAGCAGAGTACGGTTTGGCCCTTGGGGGCCCTAGGACGGAGTTTTCACTGTTCAATTGTTTTCTTGTGATAATGCAAATTGGAAAGATGATGAGTTGCTAAATCTGCCATGGGCTTTCCCTGGATCTCGGAGCCTGCCTAAATGAGTTGGGAATGATCTCGGCGCCATAGTATGTGTGGTTAGGGTTTCTTGCGCTTTTTAAATCTTATGCACTTTGCAGGTGATTGTGAATATTTGAGTGTGATTAGGCCAAATTAAGTGTTGTTTAGAAGGAGTGGGCGTACTCCACAGCATGAAAGTAGGGAAGTCGGCGTACTTCATGTGAATGCAGCGCTTGTTGCTCAAAATTATCCACGTGGTTGGTTGTTGTATACGGACCTATTGAGGTCTAAGACTCCGGAGTATGATGTTAAAATGGTTTATGTTGTAATTTGTGCGGTTTAGTAGGTCAATCGGGCGTGGTTGACAGATCGAGTTTCGAGTTATGATGCAAGTGTGTAACCTTCGATGGAGATTTGACAAGTTCTAAAGTGCACTAGAAGGAGTCATTGACAAGTCGAGAGTAGGATTTGCAGGACGAATTCTGCTTGCGTATGAGGGAACTGAGAAGGAGAGAGTAGCGGCCGAGGCTTCAAGTGAAATCTCTGTAAAGTTCTGAAGCGAATGTGTTACCCTTCCTGTAGTAAACCGGCAGATTTGTGTTGTCATTAAAGTGCTAGCAATAATTTGCATTAGTTTGTATGAGTTGTAAGGAGTTAGTGAGGTGTGGACAAGCCGCAAGACTTTGTCAGCTGCAGTGTGTGTGAGTGTGACGTCAGTGGTGCCACGCTGGGATAGGTCAGATGTCGAGAGGGGTCGCGCACGGATTGGCTGCCGTCCGTGAGAGGCAATAGGTTGAGCAAAGGGTAGGTGAAGAGTGTCCTGGGAACTAAGCCGTTTTCTGAGTAAATATAAAATAAAATGAATTTTGTTAAGGCATTCAAAAGCGCATTGAAAGGAGATGTGTATATCGTTGCGACTGATGGGGAACCTACACCACCTGAGGGTACGCCAACTTACACGGTTATGGAAGAAAAGGGTGTTGCACCGTGTTTATGGATAAAACAATGGCGTAAACTGACAGAGAAAGAAGGGTGTCTAGCGTTTCCTGAACATGGAACGTTTAATCAAAAGGTGTTAGAAAATCTGAGGTGGATGTTAAGTACGCAGCAACCACCTCCACGACCAGCACAGTATGAGGCTTTGGCAATTTGGGACCTGATGGCTCTTAAACATAGACAAGAAAGATTTCACAGGAGACTGACAAGAGCTGAAAAAAGCTATGCAGATGCTAGGTGGGATAATGAGAACAAAATGTGGAGACGAGGAATAGTGGACGGGTTGAAGCTGTTTCCGGCAATAACCCAAGGAGAGGAAACACAGGGAAAGAAAGCTTCTTGCAAAACTGACAAAGAGCCAGTCAAACATAAAGAGAATAAAAGATCTTGGGAAGAAGAGGACGATTCAGATGATGAGGCGTTTATGGATAGGCTGTTACATGATCGTCCGCCACCTTACGCGGTGAACGACAATGCTCCAAGTACTAGTTTGGATCCTGGGAACCAGACGAAAGAGAAGGGTGTTACTGATACAGTGCAGAATAGCGATACAGCTTTGATACAGAATGGTGTCAGTGTACCCACTGCTCCAGACCCGCCGATACAGTTGCAGTTTCCACCACAGATAAAAAGAATTTATCCTGATGTTCCAGTGCTTGAGACTACTACGAACTTGGTGGTGCAGCCAGACCCGATATATACAAAGCCAAGGTTAGTGCAGATTGAATCAACTCCGCAGTTAGTGTCACAACCGCCGAAACTGATACCTGGGTACAACCCAGTAGCGGGTCCTTTAAAAGAACCTGCACCAGGATTATTGAATCAGACCTATGGTGTTGAAGCTCCAAGAAGCTTGGGAGCAGGCCAGACACCTGCTGCTATATCACTACCCATTACAGTTGGTCCCCCGGTGCCGTTATACGCACAGGAGAAAACAAGGATGTGTGAACAGGGAGTCCTAACTCATGAAACGATAAGAGGAGGGCCTCTTATAACTCCACAAATAATGACACAGGGAGGACAGGCTTGTGAATAATCAAGACCCTTAATGGACCTTAGTCCAATAGGAGCACCTCTTGAGGCAATGTGACAGGCAGGATTGGGAGTCTTGACTCCCCAAACCATGAGTACAAATACCTCATACACTCTAATGATACATGCAGGGAACATTCCACTGCAGTGTTTTACAGTACAACAGCTAAATGAATGGTTAGAGAAAACCTGCACATCACAAAGGGCTACAGCAACTGCAATCGAACCTGAGAAAGAAAAACACAACGAATACCTAAACCTAGTACGACTAGGAGCAGAAGCTGCTGAATTGGTGGATGGAACAATGGGAGTAAATAGGTTGGAGTCTTACACCGAGGCAGAATTAAGGTACCTATGTCCTAAAATCACCAAAGAGGTAGGCAAAGTACACCAGAAATTAACGAATTTGGCAGACAAATACAATATCGACATTGGGAACACAAAACATTTGAAACGGAGTTACAGATTAGATTTTGACACAAAAGATTTTGAGCACATGAGATCTGCAGGCATGAAGACACATTTGAAAGAGCTGCTGCAAAGCGCACAAATTTGGGGAGCACTAGAGAAATGGGAAGGCCGATGGATGAAGAAAAAAGATAAGGGAAAAAGAGATAGTCCAGTGTCTAATGAAACAACAGTCACACCAAACTTAGAGACAGTGAAAATCCTACCTATGAGAGAAACAGCTGGTGGTGTTTTGGTGCATGTGCCTTGGTCCAGGGGAGACATTTTGGGGGTGATTATAACCTTGGCGGACGGCGGAGGCAGTCCGCCAAGGTACCGCCGCCAAATGACCGCACCGCGGTCAAAAGACCGCGGCGGCCATTCAAACATTTCCTCTGGGCCGGCGGGCGCTCTCCAAAAGAGCGCCCGCCGGCCCAGAGGAAATGCCCCTGCAACGAGGACGCCGGCTCAGAATTGAGCCGGCGTAGTTGCAGGGGTGCGACGGGTGCAGTTTGCACCCGTCGCGTATTTCAGTGTCTGCATTGCAGACACTGAAATACACAGTGGGGCCCTCTTACGGGGGCCCCTGCAGTGCCCATGCCATTGGCATGGGCACTGCAGGGGCCCCCAGGGGCCCCGCGGCACCCCCTACCGCCATCCTGTTCCTGGCGGGAGACCCGCCAGGAACAGGATGGCGGTAGGGGGTGTCAGAATCCCCATGGCGGTGGAGCGCGCTCCGCCGCCATGGAGGATTCCCCCGAGCAGCGGGAAGTCGGCGGGAGACCGCCGACTTTCCGCTTCTGACCGCGGCTGAACCGCCGCGGTCAGAATGCTCGTGGGAGCACCGCCAGCCTGTTGGCGGTGCTCCCGTGGTCGGTGGCCCTGGCGTCCACCGGCCGCCAGGGTCAGAATGACCCCCTTTGTCCTTTACGAATGATTATCCCAGGTTAAGAGAAAAACCGATCGAGTGGTATCAACAGACAGATAGATTTGTGAAGCTTGCAAAGTGTCTCTGGGAAGACTTAAATACCTTGTTTGAGATTATTGTTCCGCCAGACTTGTGGCTTGAGTGCAAGAGAGGGGTAGATTGGCCCACAAGGGAACCGGAAAGGGATAAAGTGACTGGAGCACCTTCTGAAGAGGTGATGAAATATTATCATAAAGTAATTGAGTTTTTGAAACAAAAGGTGTCGCCGAAGGTGACTGATTGGCAGAAGATTGACCGCTACTCAGGACTTCTTTCAGAACTCCCTGTCTTATGAAATCTGCAATTATCTGTGTCACTTCAATAAGGACATCATGAGTCATGTGATATTGTGACATTTGTGGAAACACTGCATTCGGCTTTATCTGCACTTTGATTGTTTTTACTCCCTTTATTAATCCAACCTCCTTTCCAGTCAAATCCCACACTTTCTCTATCACCGATCCTTGCAGATCAGTAGGTAGATCGATCAAGGTAAACATTGGAAAAAGGGTAATTAAAGGGTAATCTTCATTCATCTCTCCTCCTTCTTCCATAAGCTGACCCTCATCTGCCTCGTCATCACTGTTTGTCTGAACCTCTATTCCACCATCGGAACAGGTAATTGAACATTTGGTTTTGCACAATAAGTCTCTTCCTAACAAGGACACTGGACTTGAATCGCACACAACAAATCTATGCAGGCCCTGGAAATTTCCAATTTCAACCTGCACTGGGTCAGTGATTGGATTTGTCAGGTACTCCCTTGTTAGGAAGAGACTTATTGTGCAAAACCAAATGTTCAATTACCTGTTCCGATGGTGGAATAGAGGTTCAGACAAACAGTGATGACGAGGCAGATGAGGGTCAGCTTATGGAAGAAGGAGGAGAGATGAATGAAGATTACCCTTTAATTACCCTTTTTCCAATGTTTACCTTGATCGATCTACCTACTGATCTGCAAGGATCGGTGATAGAGAAAGTGTGGGATTTGACTGGAAAGGAGGTTGGATTAATAAAGGGAGTAAAACCAATCAAGGTGCAGATAAAGCCGAATGCAGTGTTTCCACAAATGTCACAATATCACATGACTCATGATGTCCTTATTGAAGTGACACAGATAATTGTAGGGGATATCCCATAACTATGCCCTCGCATTGTGAAAGGCTTTGACCAACTGCTGCGACTGCTCGCAAACAACCCGGTAAGGCTGCTGCGACAGGGTCCAAAGTAGCCGAAAAATATGCTACAGGGCGATTTGCATCTCCATGGACCTGTGTTAAAACAGACAAAGAACAAGCATCACGTTCATGACAGAACAACAAAAATGACTTCTCATAATCAGGCATTCCTAATGCTGGAGCTCTGCACATGCATTCTTTCAGCTCTAGAAATGACTCAAGCTCTTCTTTTGTCAATGTGATTGTGTACGGTTCATCCTTAACTTCCTTCCCTGTCAGTTTTGTCAATGGTTTTGAAATGATCGAGAAGTTGGGTATCCACTGGCGACAGTAGCCCACCATTCCCAAGAACATTCTGACATCTCTCTTTGTTGTTGGGGGATTCATTTGTAAAACAACTGTTATTCTCTCTTTTGATATTCTTCGAGACCCTTTCTCAATCAGATGTCCCAAATATTTTACTTCTTTTTGGCAGTACTGCAGCTTTTTAGGTGACACCTTATGTCCGTTTTTCCCTAAATGATTCAATAAGGCAATTGTATCATATTTGCAGCTGTCTTTGGTTTTGGATGCAATCAACAAATCATCAATGTACTGCACAAGAGTCGAATTGTAAGGTAGCACAAGAGGTTCCAAATCCTTCTTCAATATCTGATTGAAGATGGATGGTGACTCAGAAAACCCCTGAGGAATTCTGCACCAACTGTATACCTTATCCAGGAATTTGAAACTGAACAAAAACTGGCTGTCTTCGTGAAGTGGAATCGAGAAAAACGCTTGTGATAGGTCTACTACGGTAAACCATTCAGCATCACAAGGAACCTGGTACATTATTACTTCTGGGTTGGGAACCACAGGGCAGCATTTTACCACGATTTCGTTTATTTTTCTCAAATCCTGCACAATTCGAACTTTCCCACAGGGCTTTCTCAAACCCATAATTGGAGAGTTACACGGACTACTCAGGACTTCTTTCAGAACTCCCTGTCTGAGGAAATCTGCAATTATCTGTGTCACTTCAATAAGGACATCATGAGTCATGTGATATTGTGACATTTGTGGAAACACTGCATTCGGCTTTATCTGCACCTTGATTGGTTTTACTCCCTTTATTAATCCAACCTCCTTTCCAGTCAAATCCCACACTTTCTCTATCACCGATCCTTGCAGATCAGTAGGTAGATCGATCAAGGTAAACATTGGAAAAAGGGTAATTAAAGGGTAATCTTCATTCATCTCTCCTCCTTCTTCCATAAGCTGACCCTCATCTGCCTCGTCATCACTGTTTGTCTGAACCTCTATTCCACCATCGGAACAGGTAATTGAACATTTGGTTTTGCACAATAAGGGGGTCATTCTGACCCCGGCGGTCTAAGACCGCCGGGGCCAGGGTCGGCGGGAGCACCGCCGACAGGCCGGCGGTGCCCCGCAGGGCATTCTGACCGCGGCGGTTCGGCCGCGGTCAGAAGAGGCAAACCGGCGGTCTCCCGCCGGTTTACCGCTGCCCTTAGAATCCCCCATGGCGGCGCAGCTTGCTGCGCCGCCATGGGGGATTCTGACACCCCCTACCGCCATCCTGTTCCTGGCGGTTCGCCCGCCAGGAACAGGATGGCGGTAGGGGGTGCCGCGGGGCCCCTGGGGGCCCCTGCCGTGCCCATGCCAATGGGATGGGCTCGGCAGGGGCCCCCGTAAGAGGGCCCCGCAAAGTATTTCAGTGTCTGCTAAGCAGACACTGAAATACGCGACGGGTGCAACTGCACCCGTCGCACCCCTGCAACTCCGCCTGCTCAATTCTGAGCCGGTGTCCTCGTTGCAGGGGCATTTCCTCTGGGCCGGCGGGCGCTCTTTTGGAGAGCGCCCGCCGGCCCAGAGGAAATGTCTAAATGGCCGCCGCGGTCTTTTGACCGCGGTGCGGTCATTCAGCGGCGGTACCTTGGCGGACGGCCTCCGCCGTCCGCCAGGGTCATAATCAGGCCCTAAGGTGGTCATTCTGACCCTGGCGGTCTTTGACCGACAGGGCGGAGGACCGCGGGAGCACCGCCGACAGGCCGGCGGTGCTCCAATGGGGATTCCGACCGCGGCGGTAAAGCCGCGGTTGGACCGGCACCACTGGCGGGGTCCCGCCAGTGTACCGCGGCCCCATTGAATCCTCCGCGGCGGCGCAGCTTGCTGCACCGCCGCGGGGATTCCGACCCCCCCTACCGCCATCCAGATCCCGGCGGTCGGACCGCCGAGATCCGGATGGCGGTAGGGGGGGGTCGCGGGGCCCCTGGGGGCCCCTGCAGTGCCCATGCCACTGGCATGGGCATTGCAGGGGCCCCCGTAAGAGGGCCCCTACATGTATTTCACTGTCTGCTGCGCAGACAGTGAAATACGCGACGGGTGCAACTGCACCCGTCGCACAGCTTCCACTCCGCCGGCTCGATTCCGAGCCGGCTTCATCGTGGAAGCCTCTTTCCCGCTGGGCTGGCTGGCGGTCTGAAGGCGACCGCCCGCCAGCCCAGCGGGAAAGTCAGAATTACCGCCGCGGTCTTTCGACCGCGGAACGGTAACCTGACGGCGGGACTTTGGCGGGCGGCCTCCGCCGCCCGCCAAGGTCAGAATGAGGGCCTAAGTCTCTTCCTAACAAGGACACTGGACTTGAATCGCACACAACAAATCTATGCAGGCCCTGGAAATTTCCAATTTCAACCTGCACTGGGTCAGTGATTGGATTTGTCAGGTACTGGTTAGCCACACCAACCACTCGTATGGTGCGCCCTGAGAGAGGTAATCTTGGTACCTCTGCACTGCGAACAGTAGAGCGTGTAGCTCCTGTATCAACTAAAAATGAGACTTTGTAGCCCATTACTTTTCCCTCCACATATGGGCCTCTCTGGTCTACCTCTAAGGATGCGGCGAGTCTGCACTCTTCACTGTCTGAGCTATCATCTGACCAGTCCCCATTCATCTCATTTTCACCTCTTAGTGGGAATTGTTGTACAGTGTTGTTTTGATTTGTTACTTGACCTGTGACCTGTTGAGGAAGCATCACCTGTTGCTGTCCCATCGGAGCTAGGGGTAACTGCATTTGCTGTCTAGGCACCATAGGGATCTGCTGTTGCATTGGTTGTACTGACACTGTTTGGAAACGCGGCATTTGCATTTGCTGCATAGGTTGCACCCCTGACATTTGCACCAAATTATTTTGATAGTTCTGATTCGGGTGTCTCATTCTTGGACCTCGTGAATTTTGCAATGTACCGGCATTGTTACTCTGCTGAACTGTACCATCCTGCATTATATTTGGACAATCCCGTTTCCAATGTCCCACGCCCCCGCACGCATGGCATGGTGACATCTTTTTCACTCCTTGACCATCACCTTGAACAACAACATTATTCATGTCCGCACCACGGTTCACAAACCCTCGACCTCTACCTCTCGGCTGTGCCTGAAACACACCATTCAAATGCGGTTGTTGTTGTGTCATTTGCTGAACACCATTTCCCTGTATTCCAGCCTGTGCAGCTCTTATCTGCATCACCATCACCTTCTCCTTCAACTTTTTCTGTTTTAACTCAATTTCGTCACTACAGTATTTCGCGTACTGTAATACTTCATCAATCGGTTTAGCTTGCCAACAAATCAAATGATTTTTAATCATTTGGCTGACCTCCGGTCTCAGCCCTTCGACAAATCTGAACACAAGATGATTCATGTCCTTCGGCTCAATCGTTTCGGTACCACTGTAATGTTTGAATGCCTTTAACAATCTTTCATAATATGCATGCATTGACTCTTTAACCTCTTGAGAGGTCCGGTCAATCTTCTGCCAATCAGTCACCTTCGGCGACACCTTTTGTTTCAAAAACTCAATTACTTTATGATAATATTTCATCACCTCTTCAGAAGGTGCTCCAGTCACTTTATCCCTTGCCGGTTCCCTTGTGGGCCAATCTACCCCTCTCTTGCACTCAAGCCACAAGTCTGGCGGAACAATAATCTCAAACAAGGTATTTAAGTCTTCCCAGAGACACTTCGCAAGCTTCACAAATCTATCTGTCTGTTGATACCACTCGATCGGTTTTTCTCTTAACCTGGGATAATCATTCGTAAAGGACAAAATGTCTCCCCTGGACCAAGGCACATGCACCAAAACACCACCAGCTGTTTCTCTCATAGGTAGGATTTTCACTGTCTCTAAGTTTGGTCTGACTGTTGTTTCATTAGACACTGGACTATCTCTTTTTCCCTTATCTTTTTTCTTCATCCATCCGCCTTCCCATTTCTCTAGTGCTCCCCAAATTTGTGCGCTTTGCAGCAGCTCTTTCAAATGTGTCTTCATGCCTGCAGATCTCATGTGCTCAAAATCTTTTGTGTCAAAATCTAATCTGTAACTCCGTTTCAAATGTTTTGTGTTCCCAATGTCGATATTGTATTTGTCTGCCAAATTCGTTAATTTCTGGTGTACTTTGCCTACCTCTTTGGTGATTTTAGGACATAGGTACCTTAATTCTGCCTCGGTGTAAGACTCCAACCTATTTACTCCCATTGTTCCATCCACCAATTCAGCAGCTTCTGCTCCTAGTCGTACTAGGTTTAGGTATTTGTCGTGTTTTTCTTTCTCAGGTTCGATTGCAGTTGCTGTAGCCCTTTGTGATGTGCAGGTTTTCTCTAACCATTCATTTAGCTGTTGTACTGTAAAACCCTGCAGTGAAATGTTCCCTGCATGTATCATTGGAGTGTATGAGGTATTTGTACTCATGGTTTGGGGAGTCAAGACTCCCAATCCTGCCTGTCGCATTGCCTCAAGAGGTGCTCCTATTGGACTAAGGTCCATTAAGGGTCTTGATTGTTCTCAAGCCTGTCCTCCCTGTGTCATTATTTGTGGAGTTATAAGAGGCCCTCCTCTTATCGTTTCATGAGTTAGGACTCCCTGTTCACACATCCTTGTTTTCTCCTGTGCGTATAACGGCACCGGGGGACCAACTGTAATGGGTAGTGATATAGCAGCAGGTGTCTGGCCTGCTCCCAAGCTTCTTGGAGCTTCAACACCATAGGTCTGATTCAATAATCCTGGTGCAGGTTCTTTTAAAGGACCCGCTACTGGGTTGTACCCAGGTATCAGTTTCGGCGGTTGTGACACTAACTGCGGAGTTGATTCAATCTGCACTAACCTTGGCTTTGTATATATCGGGTCTGGCTGCACCACCAAGTTCGTAGTAGTCTCAAGCACTGGAACATCAGGATAAATTCTTTTTATCTGTGGTGGAAACTGCAACTGTATCGGCGGGTCTGGAGCAGTGGGTACACTGACACCATTCTGTATCAAAGCTGTATCGCTATTCTGCACTGTATCAGTAACACCCTTCTCTTTCGTCTGGTTCCCTGGATCCAAACTAGTACTTGGAGCATTGTCGTTCACCGCGTAAGGTGGCGGACGATCATGTAACAGCCTATCCATAAACGCCTCATCATCTGAATCGTCCTCTTCTTCCCAAGATCTTTTATTCTCTTTATGTTTGACTGGCTCTTTGTCAGTTTTGCAAGAAGCTTTCTTTCCCTGTGTTTCCTCTCCTTGGGTTATTGCCGGAAACAGCTTCAACCCGTCCACTATTCCTTGTCTCCACATTTTGTTCTCATTATCCCACCTAGCCTCTGCATAGGATTTTTCAGCTCTTGTCAGTCTCCTGTGAAATCTTTCTTGTCTATGTTTAAGAGCCATCAGGTCCCAAATTGCCAAAACCTCATACTGTGCTGGTCGTGGAGGTGGTTGCTGCGTACTTAACATCCACCTCAGATTTTCTAACACCTTTTGATTAAACGTTCCATGTTCAGGAAACGCTAGACACCCTTCTTTCTCTGTCAGTTTACGCCATTGTTTTATCCATAAACACGGTGCAACACCCTTTTCTTCCATAACCGTGTAAGCTGGCGTACCCTCAGGTGGTGTAGGTTCCCCATCAGTCGCAACGATATACACATCTCCTTTCAATGCGCTTTTGAATGCCTTAACAAAATTCATTTTATTTTATATTTACTCAGAAAACGGCTTAGTTCCCAGGACACTCTTCACCTACCCTTTGCTCAACCTATTGCCTCTCACGGACGGCAGCCAATCCGTGCGCGACCCCTCTCGACATATGACCTATCCCAACGCGGCACCACTGACGTCACACTCACACACACTGCAGCTGACAAAGTCTTGCGGCTTGTCCACACCTCACTAACTCCTTACAACTCATAAAAACTAATGCAAATTATTGCTAGCAGTTTAATGACAACACAAATCTGCCGGTTTACTACAGGAAGGGTAACACATTCGCTTCAGAACTTTACAGAGATTTCACTTGAAGCCTCGGCCGCTACTCTCTCCTTCTCAGTTCCCTCATACGCAAGCAGAATTCGTCCTGCAAATCCTACTCTCGACTTGTCAATGACTCCTTCTAGTGCACTTTAGAACTTGTCAAATCTCCATCGAAGGTTACACACTTGCATCATAACTCGAAACTCGATCTGTCAACCACGCCCGATTGACCTACTAAACCGCACAAATTACAACATAAACCATTTTAACATCATACTCCGGAGTCTTAGACCTCAATAGGCCCGTATACAACAACCAACCACGTGGATAATTTTGAGCAACAAGCGCTACATTCACATGAAGTACGCCGACTTCCCTACTTTCATGCTGTGGAGTACGCCCACTCCTTCTAAACAACACTTAATTTGGCCTAATCACACTCAAATATTCACAATCACCTGCAAAGTGCTTAAGATTTAATAAGCGCAAAAATCCCTAACCACACATACTATGGCGCCGAGATCATTCCCAACTCATTTAGGCAGGCTCCGAGATCCCGGGAAAGCCCATGGCAGATCTAGCAACTCATCATCTTTCCAATTTGCATTATCACAAGAAAAAAATTGAACAGTGAAAACTCCGTCCTAGGGCCCCCAAGGGCCAAACCGTACTCTGCTACCAGAACTGTTAACGCATCCGTCTATGTCAATTTATACACATCAGGACTCGTTTTAGGCCAATGAATCTTTGGGCCCAGTGGTGAGACACCGTAGGACGAGATAACTAATCAAAATATCAATCAATAGATCAATAACATTGTCAATGTTTAACATCAAAATATCTCTCACTTTAGACATTAACGAACATTCGGCGCAACCATGACCTTTCAGTCATGAATAACCACACCTTAATGGAGTTAATAAGTTTTATTCCCTATTGATTACAATCTAGTAGCAAAGGCATTAATCTCAAAGTCAATAAACATGTAAGCACGATTATAAGATGGCAACCGCAATAAGCTTTCGATAATGCAAAAATTAGTAACATGAATAATCAGATAGATATAAGCGGATTATAACACTTCGAATTTCTAAGATACTAGTTCAGCATAGCACCACGTCAGTCACGTCAGTTTGTCAGTCAGAGTGAATACCTCGTCTAACCTCTAATTAGCATTAGCATGTTGGGCGTCATGCAAAACAATTTTGAACACCAATTTGGAAAACATCTAACTAAGGTCTCTATCAAAACATACAGCAGTTGGTACCTAGAAAGAAAGGCAAAATGAATTTCCATTAGCAATTATATAATTACCCTCCTCTGATTAGGTCAGCATTCAGGATCAGTCTTCGTCTTCAGGACATCAGTCAGATCACCGTCAGTCTATCTAAGTTAGAAGCAAGAGACACTCTCCTCATAAGGAGAAAAGTGTAAGGGGCAGTAATATGGGCAAGGATGGTTTGTCTAAGTCTCAAATCACAGAATAGTGTGACAGAGTTTCGGGATGTAATCAGTATCATTCCCTACCTAAAGCCTGGTTATTTCCTGTGTCATGGGTTTTTATCCCTTTCTAGTAATTCATTCCCCCAAAATCCTATTGGTCAGTCAATACACCCCATCATTGTTAACCTATCAAATTATACATTAAGTAATGCATTTTTCATCTCTCGATAATATATCGTCTTCTGATTGGTCTTCATAATCAGTCTTCCGTAGGTGGCATATCCGGGGTTACTTCATCAGCTTGGCACACGTCTCAGGTTAAAAGTTCTCGTTCCCTCGTCTCATTGTCCTTGGAAGTATCTACAAATGTTTCGAGGCACAATCATTTTATACTAAAAGATGCTAGCATGCGGATGGGAAAATATCCTGATGTGTCGAACTAATACAGAGAGAACAATAGCTAGGTCATGGTTGTTTGCAAGTTTCTGCACACTGAAGAGACAGGAAAAATACGCTTTTAATATGAGAGCTACACAGCTTCTGCTTGACTCACGCTAACTTAAGATATACGAGTTTAAGGAATGCAGTTCTATACATTTTAATGTGCTCAGTTAGGCAAACTATAAACGACTATTCATTAAGGTTGACATTAGTTTATACATGTAAACGATTCTCCATTTTTATGAATACACTTTTAATGGATGTTTATTAATACAGCGTTGTTAGACATAAGCATTTCACGTCTATAATATGTAATATCAAAATACGCTCTCTCAGTTGTTTGATTGTGAAAATACAAGTTCCCTATGTCATCCCAGTATAAGACATTGAAACCACAACGTTGTCCCGCATGCCTTCTGATTTTCCTCTCTCTGAAGCGCCTAGAAAAAAATTCGTTTCTGACTGTGCGCTATTTAAAATTATAGACACATAAAGGTTAGCATGATCTAGTGTAATACTTCTACTCTCGCGTTTCAAGCACATACACTGTGATGCAATCTATACTGATGCAATAGGACATTTCCAGGTGCTCTTTAATCAGCACAAGGCTAGCAGATGCCCCAACGTTGTCCTGTGACCCCATCGGTTCCACACACTTTATTCAAGAATTGGAAACGTTTCATGAGAGCCCTTTCTAGGCGCATTTTACTGCCAGCTCGGAAACAGCAATCGCAAAAATCCCCCAGCAGGTAAGGCAACTCCACCAGGAGCCCAGTAGTGAATCAGTATGCAACAGCAGGGAAGGGTTGGCTTGAGCGTCTCTTAATTACATCAAATTAACCCTGAAGACAAACAACCACTAAATATTTAACTGCATGGGCTCATAACATGAAATCAAAAAAGCAGAGGCACCCCTTAAACACCGCCCAGGAACAGCACAAGCATAACAAGAGGCCCAATGAAAAAAAATAACTACCAGGCCTTGTTTTTATTAAAACCTTTTTATGCATGCTTAGCACGTGCACTTTGTGAAACGGGGCTATTTACATATTTTTATGAAACAAAGGCATAATGGACAGTAAACTGTTCCAACATAAAATTAATTCCTTGGCATTAATAATTGTTTCCTATGAAGGAGATTCCAGTGTTTAATTACAGGTATGCGCCAAGGTTCAAAGCAAGGCCTTTAATTAATAGGGGCAATGTCCTGTGTAATGTAGAGCAGCCTTGTGCCATAGCTGCTAGAATTTCATTAAACAGCAATAGCTGGGAAACTTTGTTTTGTGTTAGGTTGTTCTGCACAGGGAGATGGCGGTAAATTAGGGTGTTTGTAGACAGTCAGTATAGAGAGTGGGATGAGCAATATAGGGAAAGAGACCGATGATAGGGTGAGAGACAGGTGAGGGAGAGTGTAGGAAAGTACCATCTTGCCTGGCATGTTACCCCCATATTTCACTGTATATATGTTGTTTTAGTTGTATGTGTCACTGGGACCCTGCCAGTCAGGGCCCCAGTGCTCATAAGTGTGCCCTGTATGTGTTACCTGTGTTATGACTAACTGTCTCACTGAGGCTCTGCAAACCAGAACCTCAGTGGTTATGCTCTCTCATTTTTTTCCAAATTGTCACTAACAGGCTAGTGACCAATTTCACCAATTTACATTGGCATACTGGAACACCCTTATAATTCCCTAGTATATGTTACTGAGGTACCCAGGGTATTGGGGTTCCAGGAGATCCCTATGGGCTGCAGCATTTCTTGTGTCACCCATAGGGATATCTGACAATTCTACACAGGCCTGCCAGTGCAGCCTGAGTGAAATAACGTCCACATTATTTCACAGCCATTTACCACTGCACTTAAGTAACTTATAAGTCACCTATATGTCTAACCGTTACCTGGTAAAGGTTGGGTGCTAAGTTACTTAGGGGGTCATTCCGACCCTGGCGGTCCAAGACCGCCAGGGCCGGGGACCACGGAAGCACCGCCAACAGGCTGGCGGTGCTTCCCAGCCCATTCTACCGCCGCGGTCAGAAAAGGGGATCCGGCGGTTTCCCGCCGGATTTCCCCTGCATGGGCTGAATCTCCATGGCGGCGCTGCAAGCAGCGCCGCCATGGAGATTCCGACCCCCTTCCCGCCATCCTGTTCTGGCGGTTTTTACTGCCAGGAATAGGATGGCGGGAACGGGTGTCGTGGGGCCGCTGGGGGCCCCTGCACTGCCCATGCCACTGGCATGGGCAGTGCAGGGGCCCCTTAACAGGGCCCCATAAAGATTTTCACTGTCTGCTTAGCAGACAGTGAAAATCGCGACGGGTGCAACTGCACCCGTCGCACCCCTGCAACTCCGCCGGCTCCATTCGGAGCCGGCTTCCTTGTTGCAGGGCCTTTCCCGCTGGGCCGGCGGGCGCTCTTTTGGCAGTCGCCCGCCGGCCCAGCGGGAAAGCCAGAATGGCAGTCTCCCGCCGCCCGTCAGGGTCAGAATGACCCTCTTAGTGTGTGGGCACCCTGGCACTAGCCAAGGTGCTCCCACATTGTTCAGGGCAAATTCCCCAGACTTTGTGAGTGCGGGGACACCATTACACGCGTTCACTATACATATGTCACGACATATGTATAGCGTCACAATGGTAACTCCGAACATGGCCATGTAACATGTCTAGGATCATGGAATTGTCACCCCAATGCCATTCTGGCATTGGGGAGACAATTCCATGATCCCCCGAGTCTCTAGCTCAGACCCGGGTACTGCCAAACTACCTTTCCCGGGGTTTCACTGCAGCTGCTGCTGCTGCCAACCCCTCAGACAGGTTTCTGCCCCCCTGGGGTCCAGCCAGGCTTGGCCCAGGAAGGCAGAACAAAGGACTTCCTCAGAGAGAGGGTGTTACACCCTCTCCCTTTGGAAAAAGGTGTCAGGGCTGGGGAGGAGTAGCCTCCCCCAGCCTCTGGAAATGCTTTGATGGGCACAGATGGTGCCCATCTCTGCATAAGCCAGTCTGCACCGGTTCAGGGATCCCTCAGCCCTGCTCTGGCGCGAAACTGGACAAAGGAAAGGGGAGTAACCACTGACCCTGACCTGCTCCAGAGTGTGCTCCAGACCTCTGCCATCTTGGAAACAGAGGTGCTGCTGGCACACTGGACTGCTCTGAGTGGCCAGTGCCAGCAGGGGACGTCAGAGACTCCTTCTGATAGGCTCCTTCAGGTGTTGCTAGCCTATCCTCTCTCCTAAGTAGCCAAACCTCCTTTTCTGGCTATTTAGGGTCTCTGCTTTGGGGAATTCCTTAGATAACGAATGCAAGAGCTCATCAGAGTTCCTCTGCATCTCTCTCTTCACCTTCTGCCAAGGAATCGACTGCTGACCGTGCTGGAAGCTTGCAAAACTGCAACAAAGTAGCAAAGACGACTACTGCGACCTTGTAACGCTGATCCTGCCGCCTTCTCGACTGTTTTCCTGGTGGTGCATGCTGTGGGGGTAGTCTGCCTCCTCTCTGCACTAGAAGCTCCGAAGAAATCTCCCGTGGGTTGACGGAATCTTCCCCCTGCAACCGCAGGCACCAAAGAACTGCATCACCGGTCCTCTGGGTCTCCTCTCAGCACGACGAGCGAAGTCCCTTGAACTCAGCAACCCTGTCCAAGTGACTCCCACAGTCCAGTGACTCTTCAGTCCAAGTTTGGTGGAGGTAAGTCCTTGCCTCCCCACGCTAGACTGCATTGCTGTGAACTGCGTGTTTTGCAGCTACTCCGGCTCCTGTGCACTCTTCCAGGATTTCCTTTGTGCACAGCCAAGCCTGGGTCCCGGCACTCTAACCTGCAGTGCACGACCTCCTGAGTTGTCCTCCGGCGTTGTGGGACCCTCTTTTGTGACTTCGGGTGAGCTCGGGTTCACTCTACTTCGTAGTGCCTGTTCTGGCACTTCTGCAGGTGCTGCTTGCTTCTGAGAGGGCTCCTTGTCTTGCTGGGTGCCCCCTCTGTCCCCTCACGCAATTGCTGACATCCTGGTCCCTCCTGGGCCACAGCAGCATCCAAAAACCGTAACCGCAACCCTTGCAGCTAGCAAGGCTTGTTTGCGGTCTTTCTGCACGGAAACACCTCTGCACGACTCTTCACGACGTGTGACATCCATCCTCCAAAGGGGAAGTTTCTAGCCCTTGTTGTTCTTGCAGAATCCACAGCTTCTACCATCCGGTGGCAGCTTCTTTGCACCCACAGCTGGCATTTCCTGGGCATCTGCCCACTCCCGACTTGATCGTGACTTTTGGATTTGGTCCCCTTGTTTCACAGGTACTCTCATCAGGAAATCCATTGTTGTTGCCTTGCTGGTGTTGGTCTTCCTTGCAGAATTCCCCTCTCACGACTTCTGTGCTCTTTGGGGAACTTAGGTGCACTTTGCACCCACTTTTCAGGGTCTTGGGGTGAGCTATTTTTCTAACCCTCACTGTTTCCTTACAGTCCCAGCGACCCTCTACAAGGTCACATAGGTTTGGGGTCCATTCGTGGTTCGCATTCCACTTCTAGAGTATATGGTTTGTGTTGCCCCTATCCCTATGTGCCCCCATTGCATTCTATTGTGACTATACATTGTTTGCACTGTTTTCTATTGCTATTACTGCATATTTTGGTATTGTGTACATATATCTTGTGTATATTTGCTATCCTCATACTGAGGGTACTCACTGAGATACTTTGGCATATTGTCATAAAAATAAAGTACCTTTATGTTTAGTATATATGTGTATTGTGTTTTCTTATGATATTGTGCATATGACACTAGTGGTACTGTAGGAGCTTCACTCGTCTCCTAGTTCAGCCTAAGCTGCTCTGCTAAGCTACCTTTTCTATCAGCCTAAGCTGCTAGACACCCCTCTACACTAATAAGGGATACCTGGGCCTAGTGCAAGGTGTAAGTACCCCTTCGTACCCACTACAAGCCAGTCCAGCCTCCAATAGAGAGAAAGAGACATAGGTGGTCATTATGACCTTGGCGGTCAGGTGACCGCCACGACCGGCGATTGGGGTAGTACCGTCGCCAGGCTGACGGTAATGACCACCAAATAATGAACATGGCAGTGATCCCTCCCATAGGCAGCCAATGTACCACACTGTTAGAAATGGGGTCTTTGGTTGGCAGTCAGGTTACCCCCTGTCCAAGCAAGGACCCTCACTCTAGTCAGGGTAAGCCACACACAATCCAAATTATCCTCTGCCCACCCTCTGGTAGCTTGGCACTGAGCAGTCAGGATTAACCTAGAAGTCAATGCGTAAAGTATTTGTGCAATAAATCATACAATGCCACCATATAGCACCACAAAAATACACCACACAGTGTTTAGAAAAATATATGATATTTATCTGGATAAATGCAGGTCGAAACGATCAAAGATGCAATCAGTAAATGTAGAGATATCACTGAAAATTGATATGAAGTGTTTCAAGTCTTTTAAAAGCAAACAAAGGGCCTGATTCTGACCCCCCCAGGGTCGGCGGGAGCACCGCCAACAGGCTGGCGGTGCTCCTCAGGACATTCTGACCGCGGCGGTTCAGCCGCGGTCAGAACAGGAAAACCGGTGGTCTCCCGCTGGTTTTCCGCTGTCCTGCAGAATCCTCCATGGCGGCGCAGCTTGCTGCGCCGCCATGGGGATTCTGACACCCCATACCGCCATCCTGTTCCTGGCGGGTCGCCCGCCAGGAACAGGATGGCGGTATGGGGTGTTGTGGGGCCCCTGGGGGCCCCTGCAGTGCCCATGCCAATGGCATGGGCACTGCAGGGGCCCCCGTAAGAGGGCCCCACTTTGTATTTCAGTGTCTGCTTTGCAGACACTGAAATACGCGACAGGTGCCACTGCACCCGTCGCACATACCCACTCCGCCGGCTTCATTCGGAGCCGGCTTCCTCGTGGGGAGGGGTTTCCCGTTGGGCTGGCGGGCGGCCTTCTGGCGGTCGCCCGCCAGCCCAGCGGGAAAGCCAGCATGGCCTCCGCGGTCTTTCGACTGCGGAGCGGCCATATGGTGGCTCCCTCCAGGCGGGCGGCTCCCGCCGCCCGCGGGGGTCAGAATGACCCCCAAAGTCTCTTTCAAGCACAAAGTACCTGGTTTGCGTGAAAAATCTCAGCAAAGGGCTGCAGAGGAAGAGAAGCGTGGAAACAAAGTGGTGTTCGTCGATTTCTCAGGCCGCACACAGCGATGCATTATTTAGTTTCCACGCTGGGATGGCTGTGCGTCGATTTCCGGCGCTTGTTCGTGGATCTTCTTTGGGTTGCGGGGTTTTCAGACACCCTGGGGACAGTGCGTGGATTTCCTGCACTGGCAAGACGAAGTCACAGGAGCTGCGTCGATCTGGTGGGCGTTGTGTCGAATTTTCTACCGCACAGCAGGCGCTGTGTCGATTCCTCTCTGGAAGTCAGGCTGCATCGTTCCTGCTTGGCTATGCGTCAATCCAGAGGGCCGTGTGTCGAATATCCGGTCACTACGCTGGCGCTGCATCGATCTTCTTGTTACGAAGTCAGGCTGTATCATTCCGGTTCAGCGTGCAGTGAAATTTTCACCGAGGTGCAGGCTGTGTGTCATTTCTGGCAGGCTCTGCATCAAATTTCGCCACGCAAGGAGTCCTTCTTGAAGAGATGGAGTCTTTTTGGTCCTGAGACTTCAGGGAACAGGAGGCAAGCTCTATCCAAGCCCTTAGAGAGCACTTCTTTACCACAGCCAGAGAGCAGCAAGGCAGCAGGGCAACAGCAAGGCAGCAGTCCTTCACAGAAAGCAGTCAGGTGAGTCCTTTAGGCAGCCAGGCAGTTCTTCTTGGCAGGATGCAGGTTCTGGTTACCAGTTTCTTCTCCAGGAAGTGTCTAAAAAAGTTGAGGGAGGCAGGCAAAAAGTTAGGGGTGACCACCCTAAGGCTGTCAGGTCTAACATGTGTCCCCCCCAGCTGAAAGCGGGGAGAGCTACGCATCCTCCTGGGAACTCTCATCGCTAAGGCAGAAGTATCTGGAGAGACCAACAGCATTGGGGTGGTCAATCCCCGGACGATGATCCACCATAAAGTCCATCCCCTGTAGGGAAATGGACTACCTCAAGAGTTTAGGATTCTCATCTCTCATCTGCATGAGCCATCAGAGGGTCCTGTGGTCTGTCTGAACCCGGAAGTGAGTCCCAAACAGGTATGGTCTCAGCTTCTTCAGTGCCCAGACCACAGCAAATGCTTCTCTCTCAATAGCACTCCACCTCTGTTCCCGTGGTAATAGTCTTCTGCTAATAAAGATTACTGGTTGGTCTGAGCCCTTCTCATTTAGCTGTGCTAGAACAGCCCCTATGCCATGCTCTGAAGCGTCTGTCTGCACAATAAATTCCTGGGGGTAGTCAGGGGCCTTGAGCACGGCTTCCTTTAGAGAATCAAAGGCTTTTTGACAAGCCTCTGTCCAATTCACCAACCTAGGTTGCTTTTTGGAAGTGAGTTCTGTCAAGGCTGACACAATGGTACCATAGCCCTTGACGAATCTGCGTTAGTATCCGGTGAGGCCTAAAAAGGCTCTCAATTCAATCTGTGTTCTTGATAGTCTAAATCGTGGCCTAGAGTGGCTGCACCTTGCCACCACCTACAAGGTGTCCCAAGTACACCACAGAACCCTGGCCAATCTGGCACTTACTCGCCTTGATGGTCAGGCCTGCCTGTTGCAGAGCCTGAAGCACCTCCTTGAGGTGGAGCAGGTGTTCCTCCCAGCTGGAACTATAGACAGCTATGTAATCTAGGTAGGCTGTGCAGTAGGCATCCTTGCCAGCTAGGACTGGTAATGGCCATCAGGTGTGGAAAATACAGATCTCTCTTTAGCCCCCTCAGTCAGGGAGATCTGCCAGTACCCTGATGTAAGATCAAACGTACTCAGGAACTTGGCAGCACCTAGTCTGTCAATGAGCTCATCAGCTCGGGGATATGGTGAGCATCAGGCCGTGTGACTGAGATGAGACCCCGGTATTCCACACAGAACCGGAGTTCTGGCTTCGCACCAGGGGCAGCAGCCTTAGGAACCAGCACCACAGGGCTGGCCTAGGGACTACTGGATTTCTCAATAACCCCCTAAGGTCAACATCTTGGAGACCTACTCCTTGATGCTTGTCTTTACCTTATCCGACAACCTGTACATTTTAATCTTCACAGGGGGACTAACTCCTGTGTCAATATCATGGACACATAGATGAGTAAGTCCAGGAGTAAGGGAAAACAGGAAAGAGAACTGTTCTAACAACTCATAGCAGTCAGGGAGTCAGAGAGAATGACACCCTCCACTGACCCATCACCTTCTTTGGCAGAGAGGAGGTCGGGGAGAGCTTCGCTCTCCTCTTCCATGCCCTCATCTGTGACTAGGAGCATACTGACTTCAGACCTCTCAAAGTGAGGTTTGAGTCTGTTGTGATGAAGAACCCTCATGGGGTGCCTAGGGGTCTTGAGGTCCACTAGGTAAGTGGCCTCTCCCTTACGCTCCTTAATCTCAAATGGGTCAGACCAGTGGTCCTGGAGAGCCTTAGACTCTACTGGCTCCATCACCCAAACCTTGTCTCCAGGTGAGAACTTAACCAGAGTGGTCTTCCTGTCATACCACTCCTTCATCACCTCTTGACTGGCCTCAAGGTTACTCTTGGCCTGCTTCCAGAAGCATTGGGTTTGGTAGCAGAGGGCTAGCATGTAGCTGACCACATCCTGGGGAGGTGTTTTAGGAGCTTTCTCCCAGCTCTCTTTAACTATGCTCAGTGGTCCCCTGACAGGGTGACCATAGAGAAGTTCAAAGGGGCTGAACCCCACCCCTTTCTGTGGCACCTCCCTGTAAGCAAACAATAGGCATGGTAAGAGGACGTCCCACTTACGCCTCATGGCTTCAGTCAGGCCATTAATCATGCCTTTAAGGGTCTTGTTGAATCTCTCAACAAGCCCATTGGATTGAGGATGATAAGGGGTGGTAAACCGGTAGGTCACCCCACACTCATCCCACATGGACTTCATGTACGCAGACATGAAGTTTGTGCCGCTGTCAGACACAACTTCCTTGGGGATTCCCACACATGTAAATATTCCCAGCAGGGCTCTGGTCACCACCGGTGCAGTCACTGTTCTCTGAGGGATTGCCTCTGGAGAGCCGGTGGCATGGTCCACCAAAACCAGGATAAACCTGTTGCCCAAGGCAGTTTTGGAGTCCAAGGGACCAACCAGGTCGATGCCCACCCTTTCAAAGGGGGTGCCAACGACGGGGAGTAGGATCAGGGGAGCCTTAAGCTTTTTCCCTGTCTCCCCACTAGCCTGGCAGGTGGGGCAAGCTCTGTAGAAATTATCTGAGGCTACCTTCATTCTGGGCCAATGGAAGTGGGTGACAAGCCTGTTAAAGGCCTTGTCTTGGCCCAGATGTCCTGCCAGGGGAATGTCGTGAGCCAGACCCAGTAGGAAGGCCCGGTAACTCTGGGGGACCACCAGCACACGTGCTGCCCCAAGACCTGGAACCTTAGGCTCACTGTAAAGGAGATCATTCTCCCTGTAAATGTGGTGGGTGCCAGAGGCGTCACCTGCTGCTAGGGCTGCGGCCTGTTGCCTCAGACCCTTAAGGGGGAGGCATTCCTTCTGTGCCTTGCAGAATTCTACCCTGGTTGGCCCACCCTCTACTTGCCAGCCAGCAAGTTCAGGTACGGTGGCCAGGTCAGCTATGTCCTCCCCAGTTGGCTCAGGGGCTTCCTCCTCCTCAGGGGCCCCGTCCACCACCATGGGAACATCTGAGGTGGGTTTCCAGTGATGCTGATCCTGGATGGTGCAAGGTCACAGTCTCCCACCTGTGTGTCACACCTACAGGTGTTGCAGGGGACAGGACGCACTACAGCCCATGTAGTCATGACTATACACTTCTTGCCGGTGGTGACAGCTGCTCAGTTGATGGCAGTTGCATGGCTGGCAGCGGTGTTGTCAGTGGTGGGGGGAGGCTCCAGCCCTTCCCCAGCAGCCTCAGGTGGCTGCCCACTGGGGCTGCTGGCAGTGGTGCTGCTGGCATGCAGGTGGCGGTGCTGTCAGTGGTAGGGGGAGGCACCATCCCTTCCCCTGCAGCCTCGCACAGCTGCCCACTGGGGCTGCTGCTGCTGGCAGTGGTGCTGCTGGCGGTGCAGGTGGTGGTGCTGGCGGCGGTGCAGGTGGCGATGCTGGCGGCGGTGCAGGTGGCGGTGCTGTCAGTGGTGGGGGGAAGCACCAGCCCTTCCCCTGCAGCCTCAGACAGCTGAAGTGCCATGGCTGGTGTTGTTTGCCCAGATGCTGCTCCAGCCCCAGGCACCAGATCCATCCTGCCTGCGGCGTCTGTTCCTTTTACATTGGCCTTGGCAGCTGTTGTCCCCTTCCTGCCCTTGGCAGATGGTGGTGCCTCCTTGCTTCTGCTAGCTGATGTTCCCTTCCTGCCCTTGCTGGCTGGTGTTCCCTCCTTCCCCTTGCTGGCTGGTGGTGCCTCCTTCCCCTTGCTGGCTGGTGGTGCCTCCTTCCCCTTGCTGGCTGGTGGTGCCTCCTTCCCCTTCCTGGCTGGTGTCCCCTTCCTTCCCTTGCAAGCTGCCGGCCCCTTCTTGCCCTTGGCAGGTGGTGCAGGCACACTGGCTGTGCTGACGGGTTCCTCCTTGGAGCCTCTCATACCTGTAGTAGCTGCAGAAACTACAGTGGCCGTGGACTGGGTGGGTGAGGTGCTGGGCTGGGTTCTGCCCACCCTGTCCCGAAGTGAAGGACGGTGGGAGGGGCAGGGAATAGGCCAAGGGTGGAGAGGAAAAGCTTTTTAGGGACACTATGGCTGGAAGAGGGTGAAGGCTTGGGAGTGGAGGAAAAGGAAGTGGTTGTAGGAGGTGTCTGTCTGCTGTGTTTGTGTGCAGGTGCATGGGCTGGATGCTGTTGTGCAGTGGATGGCTATTGGGTGTCTGCTTGTGTTTGTGTACTTTGGGAGGAGGGGGCACAGACATAGTTGGAGAGGACACAGTGGACATGTGCATGGATGTGCGGGTGGTGACTGCCAGTGAGGGGTGTGTTGTGATAGGTGTGCTGGTGATGGAGGTAGTGGATGAGGATGTAGTTCATGCAGGTGTGAGTGGAGACACTACTGGCAGGGAGGTGGAGGAGGAGGAGGAGGGGGCAGTGGATGTTGGTGTGTCTGCATCTGGATGGTGCTTGTGTGAGTGCCTGTGGGATGAAGTGTGGTGCTTGTGTTTGCCTGAGCCACTTCTGTGTGTTGATTTGGGTGCATGCAGGTCTGAAGGTGTGCTTGGGATAGGCTGGAGTTGAGGGGAATGGGACTGGGTAGAGGAAGTTGGAGGAGGGAGGCTAGAGACAGGGACAATGGCTGCCATCAGTGAGTTGGCCAGAGCCTGGAATGATGTCTGTTGGGCCGCCACGCCAGGGTGAATGCCGTCCAGGAATGCATTTGTTTGTTGCAAATGCCCTGCTACACCCTGGATGGCATTCATTATGGTTGACTGCCCAACAGAGAGGGATCTCAGGAGGTCAATAGCCTCCTCACTGAGGGTAGCAGGGCTGACTGGGGCAGGGCCTGAGGTGCCTGGGGCAAGGGAGATGCCCACCCTCCTGGGTGAGCGGGCACGGGCACGGGAAACTCATTGAGTGGCTGCTGGGAGGGCGGTGCTGGTGCGGGGGTGGTGGCTGTACCTGTAGTTGGGGTAGCCACAGAGGTGTCCGGCACCGCCAGGGAGCTTCCATCGGAGGAGGTGTCGCTGTCAGAACTGTCCCCTCCTGTCTCTGTCATGGTGCTTCCCTCGCCCTCCATCCCACTGGTGCCCTCACAGTCGGTGGATTCGGCCTCCGGGCCCACTGAGATGCAGCTCCCTCCATCGCCAGTGCCTCTGCTCCTCCGCCAGAAGATGCTAATGCACACAAAGACAGGTCGACAAAAGAAAAAGGGGGGGAGAGACAGAGGATACACTTGGTCAGTGCCAGCAACAACACTACCGTTGGCGTACACAACTCACTAGGCCATGCACTACCAGTTACAATGCTAGTCACCAGGCCATGGGGTACAATGCCTAATGCCATCAGCTGCACACCTGAAACCCACAGGACCCTGCCCAGTAGTAGATGCCCACTAGCATTATTGGGGTTGGAGTGCATCTGAGCTTGCCCATCATGGAACCTACCCTGCCATGTTCGCCCTGGCCTAGGGGCACCCACAGAGCCACATCCCCCACCCAGGTAACACCTTAACACGCGCAACTTCATGATTCTGATTCTGTACTCACCCCCTTGCGGCTGCTGTGATGCCTTCAAGCGCCCATCCAACTCCGATAGGCCACCGCCAGGATGCAGAACATGAGGGGGGTCAGGGTACGACGGGCATCCCTTCCTCATTGGGAGGCCAGCCCCAGCTGGGCCTCTGCAGTCTTCCTTGCCCAGCAGCGCAGGTCCTCCTACTGTTTGCGACAGTGGGTGCTCCGCCTGTGAAAGACCCCCAGGGTCCGCACCTCCTTGGCGATGGCACACCAAATACCCTTTTTTCTGATGGGCACTGACCTGCAGAAAAAGATACATAACAAAATGTATTAATCATACCCTCTGGACTGGACTGTTATACTCATGGCCCACCATATCCCTGCCATCTCCTTACACACAGACATTGCCCACCAAACATGCAGCACTCTGCCCAGCACCCCTCAGCCCCTCCTACACAAGGCTTACACACACAGCACTCCATACATTCATGCCCCACGCATCGTGCTCACAGTGTACTCACCTGTTTGTCTGGAGGACCTTAAAGTAAAGGGTACTGGGGTAGGACCCCATCCACTAGTCTCTCCAACTCCTCGGAAGTGAAGGCAGGGGCCCTTTCCTCAGACACTCGAGCCATGGTTGCTTCCAGACACAGGTCACAGCAGCACTTGCAGTGTAAGTCCTCTCCTGTTGAAGGTCAGGTAGCAAGTGAGTGAACAGAGAGAAAACGGCGGTCATGTATGTGGCGGTGAATACCATCACCGCCGGTGTACATCACCATTGGCTCCTAGAACCCTTAGGCCCCAATGATAACCAATGATGTGTTGCAAGGCGGTCGTCGACCGCCTCCTGCAACGGTGTACAACGTCAGCAGAATTACCTCATTTCCACTTGTCCCTCCTCACAGGTCAGACGGCCACCATTTCAGGGGGGCACAGGCCATGGCACCTAACTGCGTCACAGCAGACATAGGCACATCAGCGAACCTACACGTTCACATTAAGTTTCTGTAAAAAAATGCAAGGCATATTAATCTGAGTATATGTTTCAATATGACCTACTGCTCACCGTTTTTCACCCTAGAGTTCAAGCGCTGAGGATGAATAGGAGATGGAGACATACCCCCATGTACAGACCCCTGGTGGACCTGGCGACAATGGAGGACAGGCACATTATCCTAACCTACAAACTTGATAGGGCCACAATCCAAGAGCGGTGTGCCCAATTGGAGCCACACCTGATTTCAGCTATCCGCCACCCCACAGGTATCCTCCCTCTAGTGCAGGTCCTGTCAGTGCTCCATTTCTTGGCAAGTGGTTCCTTCCAAGCGACAGTGGCCATAGCATCAGGGATGTCACAGCCTATGTTCTCAAACGTGCTGACCAGAGTGTTGTCTGCCCTGATGAAACACATGCGCAGCTACATCGTATTCCCCCAGGTGGAGGATTTGGCCACAGTGAAGGCAGACTTCTATGCAATGGGACATATCCACAACATAATTGGTGCTATTGATGGTACACATATTGCCTTTGTCCCCCCCTGAAGACATGAACAGGTGTTTAGAAATCGAAAGAGCTTTCACTCTCTGAATGTGCCGATAGTGTGCCTGGTGGACCAGTACATCTCCCATGTCAATGCAAAGTATCCTGGCTCTGTGAATGATGCTGTTATCTTGAGGAATAGCAGCATCCCACATGTGATGTCTCAACTCCAGAGGCACAGGGTGTGGCTAATAGGTGAGCCAATGGTCCCCACCCAGTGTCTGTTGGTATATGGGTGTGGGGGTGGCCCTAAGGGTGAGTGTCTGGCTAACAGGTATCCCTTGATATTTACAGGTGACTCTGGTTAGCCCAACCTCTCATGGCTACTGACCCCAGTGAGGAATGCCAGGACAAGGGCAGCGGAATGTTACAATGAGGCACATGGGCGAACAAGGAGGATCATTGGGCGCACCTTTGGCCTCCTGAAGGCCAGATTCCAGTGCCTCCATCTGACAGGTGGATCCCTGTGCTACTCACCCAAGAAGGTCTGCCAGATCACTGTTGCATGTTGAACAACCTTTCCTTGAGACACCAGGTGCCCTTTCTGCAGGAGGATGAGGCTGGAGATGGTCGTGTGACAGCGGTGGAGCCTGTGGACAGTGCCGAAGAGGAGGTAGAGGAAGAGGATGTGGACAACAGAACTACTATAATTCAACAGTACTTCCAGTGACACACAGGTAAGACACTGTAGCTTCACCTTCCATTCCAGTTTTGTATTTGACACTGTACATGGCAGCCTGATTTTCCAAAATCTATGGCCACTTACTGTAACCTTTGGCATCTCTATTTCCAGATATCTGTGCCCCACTCTGGCTCCTTGTGTGTTTACTGCTACCCACTACAGGTCATACCTATGTATATATATAACTGTACATTTGAATTGCAATATTTACAGCTTGTTAAACTAATATATTTTTCAATCAATTGACAGACTCCATACTTGTATTAGTTCCAAGGGTGTTCATTTCTGTGATAATAAGTGTAGGGGGTATTTCAATGGGCTGGGGTGATGATGAAGGAATGTCCAGTATAGAGTCCAGTCTATTGGTATCACAGATGCATTGTCCAAGGGGGCATAGGGAGTGGGGCAATGGCAGTTCAAGGTGGACAGGGTGACATAGTGGGACACAAGGGTGACATTCAGGGGAGTCTTATTTCCTTTCGGGGGTCTTGGCAATGTTCTCTGTCTTCTGCCTGGATCGCAGGGACCTTTTGCGTGGTGGTTCTCCTTCTGCAGGGGGAGGGGTGCTGGTGGCCTGTTGTTCCTGTGGCGGGGCCTCCTGTCCACTGGTGTCGGCGGAGGTAGAGGGCTGTTCATTGGTGTGGCTAGTGTCAGGGGCCCGTTGGTGTACCACTGCCTCCCTCATGGTGTTGGCCATGTCTGCCAGCACCCCTGCAATGGTGACCAGGGTGGTGTGGATGTCCCTCAGGTCCTCCCTGATCCCCAGGTACTGTCCCTCCTGCAGCCGCTGGGTCTCCTGCAACTTGGCCAGTATCTGGCCCATGGTCTCCTGGGAATGGTGGTATGCTCCCAGGATGTTGGTGAGTGCCTCGTGGAGAGTCGATTCCCTTGGCCTGTCCTCCCCCTGTCGCACAGCAGTCCTCACAGCTTCCGTGTTGTGCTGTGCCTCTGGTGGCATGCCGGTATGGGGGTGATAGGTAGTAAATGTTGACTCACCAGTGTCCAGTCCTCCAGCTACTCCAGTGAGTCCCTCAGGATGCAGGATTGCCAAGACTTGCTCCTCCCATGCTGTCAGCTTTGGGGGAGGAGATGGGGGTCCACCGCCAGTCGTCTGTATGGCGAGCTGGTGCCTGGCTGCAATGGAACGCACCTTCTCCCATAGGTCGTTTCACCTCTTCCTTATGTCGTCCCTTCTGCGTGGATATAGTCCCACTGCGTTCACCCTGCCCATGATCTTCCGCCATAGCTCCATCTTCCTGGCAATGGATATCTGCTGGACCTGTGCTCCAAACAGCTGTGGCTCTACCCTCACTATTTCCTCAACCATGACCCGCAACTCCTCATCGGTGAAACAGGGGTGCCTTTGTGGGGACATGAATGTTGTGTGTACATTGTGCAGAGGATGATGTGTGAAGTGTTTGGGTATGTGGTGTGTAGTGTGTGATGGATGACTAGGTAGCTGTGATACTTGTGTGCAGTTCTCTTTTGGATTAGCGTCGCAAAGTGTAGCTGTTGTGTCAGCAAAGGACTGTGGGTGATGTGGGTGTGTGTTTTATAGTGCTGTTGGTGGGTGTATGGGGTGTGTGTATTTGTGTCAGGTGTGGGTTTTTTGTCCTGGCCAATATTGTCTTGTTTTGAATTTGGGTGGCCATATCTGCCACAGTGGTGTTCACTACCAATGGTTTACCGCTGTAGAATGTCCGCTGTGGTGATTCGTGGGTCATTATTTGGAGGGCATAGTATTGGTGGTGTAATGGTATGAGTGGCAGTTCTGACAGTTTACCACATACAGTGGGTCTGGCGGATTTATGGTTGTGGCTGTTTTCTGTCGGTTTTTTGTGTATGTGTCATAATCTGGCAAATGGATGTTCGCCTCCGCGGAGGTATGTTGGCGGCAGTCACGGCGGTGGTATTCAGAACTTACCGCCAATGTCATAATGAGGGCCATAATTTCAAAAGTTGATAGTTAAATTTTTCATAGGAGTCAATAGAGTCCTGCAGGGGAAAAGTATTTGCACAGTTAACAGGTAAGCACACGACTTACGATTCCAGTCTTTGGGGGTTAGGATGTCCACTGGTCAAAGTTTAGCCTGACCCCAAAAGTGCACCACCAGCAACACGTGGCCGGCTGGGTGCAGAGGTCAAAGTTAACGTCGGGTTTACAATGGAATCCTATGAGGACTAGGGGTGCTCGGTAGAAAGGAGATTTCAGGTAAGTACCCGAGGTTCCACAACACAGGCCTGGGGAGTTCAGGTCAGCACCGGGGGGAGGGCACAGATTCATACCAAACATACACCCATAGTGGCACAGGGGTGGCCGGGTGCAAACACAGAGCTGTGCGCCCAATGCTTTTTAATGGGGGGAACCCAGGGGTCACAAAAGATGCTGCAGGCTGGGTCCTGGGGGTCGGTTCCGGGAAACCAAAGTCTGGACAGGCAGGAGAGGCATCTGCTGGAAACGTTGCTGGACCGTCGGTAGGATTCTCCAAGGCCAGGGGGCTGCGGGTTCAGGGGTCACCTTGGGCATCGGGAATCTTTGTCGGATGTGGTCAGGAGAGGTCCTCTGGATTCAGCTTGCAGGCATCGTTGTGTTGGCCAGCGGCGGTCAACCCAGGGTGGACTTGATCTCAAAATCATCTGAAGACCTTCTCTGGACTGGTGGGCCACCTGGACTCGGGCCATGAGCGTCAGGTGCAGAGTGGGCAGGGCTCACGGATCCGGGGCTGTTCTGGAGTTCTTTTGGAGGGTTTCTTCTGGACAGGGCCGCTGTCCTCAGTAGTTCTTGGTCCTCTGCTGGGCAGACAGTAATCTGGGGGTTTGTAGAGTTTGCTGATCCTGCAGGATGCATCTCCTTTTTGGAGCAGGAGTCTTGAAGCTGCTGACAGGAAGGTAGGGCTGAGGCCAAGTCAGTTGTTGTCTGGAGTCTTCATTGCTGGGGTCAGCTTTGCAGTCCTTCTTCTTTCTTCTTATTTCTTTAGGTCACCAGGAATCTGATGAGTAAGGTTCAGTGGTGCCCCTACATACTAGATTTAGGGCTGTTACAGGGGGCAGAGGGCAGTAGCCAATGGCTACTGTCCCTGAGGGTGGCTACACCCTTCCTGTACCCACTACCTTTGCAGAGGGGGGCACATTCCTATCCCTAATACTCCCTCTCCTACAAACCAAGACAGAGGATTTTGCAAGGATTGGGTCACTTCAGCTCTGGACACCTCTGGGGTGGTCCTATTTGGAGTGGTCACTCCTCCATGCTTTACCTAATTTTCCTGCCGGACTGGCCGCCAAAAGTGGGGCCTGATCCAGGGGTCAGATATTTCCACTAACTGGCATGCCCTGGGGCACTGTAACAGGATGCCTGAGCCTTTGAGGCTCACCACCAAGTGTTACAGTTCCTGCAGGGGGAGGTTGAAGCACCTCCACCCAGAGCAGGCTTTGTTTCTGACCCCAGAGAGTACAAAAGCTCTCACCCTATGGAGCCCGAAACTTGTCTGTTAGTGGCAGACTGGCACAGGCTGGTCTGCCCTGCACTAAAGGGTTGGGTAAAATACAGGGGGCATCTCTAAGATACCCTCTGTGTGTTTGCCAACACTGGCATCAGTGTGGGTTTATTGTGCTGAGAAGTTTGATACCAAACTTCCCAATCTTCAGTGAAGCCATCATGGAGCTGTTGAGTTCATAATGACAAGCTCCCAGCCAACGTACTCAATATGGCCACACTGCACTTACAATGTCTAAGAATGGTCTTAGACACTGTAGGGGCATATTGCTAATGCAGCTGTGCCCTCACCTGTGGTATAGTGCACCCTGCCTTAGGGCTGTAAGGCCTGCTAGAGGGGTGACTTACCTATGCCACAGGCAGTGGTTTGTGGGCATGGCACCCTAAGAGGGGTGTCATGTCAACTTTACCTTTTTATCTCAACCAACACATACAATCTACAATGGCAGTGTGCATGTGTTTGGTGAGGGGGTCCCTTAGGGTGGCACAATACATGCAGCAGCCCTTAGGGACCTTCCCTGGTCACAGAGCCTTTGGTCACACTGGTACCTTTTTCAAGGGACTTAGCTGTGTGCCAGGTGTGTGGCAATGTGTAATCAATGGTAAAGTTTAGGGAAAGGACACTGTTTTTTTCGCCTGGTTAGCAGGATCCCAGCACACACTCAGCCAAGTTAGCATCAGCTATCAGGCAAAAAGTGTGGGGGTTACTGCAAACAAGGGGCCATTATCCTACACTACAAACAAGATATTTTTGCACTTTTTAGGTTCACCAAACAATGGTAAACAGATATCTATGGGAAATGTGTAAATTATCTGAAGACAGAAGAGATACTGCTATAAAGATTTTAATAACAACGCGTTTGGAGATGATTTCTTAATTTGTAGAGGAAGAAAAGTGCCCAGGAACCAGGTGGACTAACCGAGACATCTCTTCTCATATCTTAAAAGGTCATATCAGTGCCCATGTCCATTGCCCTATGACAGGTCCACATACATGCATTTAGGAGAATTTATGGACATGAACGCTGCACCAGATATCAATATGAAGTGGATGTCCATCACAGTGTTTCAATATTTGTTAGCTACACCAATACAAAAAGCTCCTACCGCTGTTAGAGTATTTTCCATTGGTGGTTGGTAGTTGTGTATTGTAATTATCGTCTGTCCTGTGATTCTATATTAATGTGAATCCTGGCCTTTAAAATAGGTAACATTAGTACCAGTTTAGCATTTTCTACTTCCCATACCTGGTTGTGACTGATTTTATCAATGAGAATAATCAATAGCTTATTAATATCACACTTGATAAGGGTCTTATGGTGTCACTTCTTGTAGTTAAAAAGAGCACGTGATAGTATATCTACTGCAACAATGTGCTGTGGACCCCAAGGGCCACGCAGTAGACCTTCTTTTCTAGTGGACAGCAGAGCAGATTGACTAATCTAATTGGTTGATCTAGAACATACCAGACGAGCCATAATGGCTGGCCGTTGTTGTCTACCAAATTGACCACATGTCTTCCAACCAGATTGCTTGGAATGCCCAGCACCCCTCAGGGATGGTTAGGGCATAGACGTATTTTGATGGTGAGTTGGTATTCTGCCTGCAGGGGAAATTCAGGCAGGTGCAAGTACCTCACTGCAAAGTGGAACAGCAGCAGTCTGCCCACCTCGAATGTTCTGGTACTTCACCTCAATTATAAATGATTATTGCAGATTCACCCGTGTGACTTTTGTACACCTTGTTTTTGGAGCTCTTCAATTACAGTGATCTGCTTCATATACCTTGTGTCTCAGTATAAAGCAGTGAACTCAAAGACCTTAGCAGGAGAACAAGAAGCTACAATAGCCGCCCCGGGGGACTCTGTACACAGGATTTTGTTTATGCTCTTCTGTGGCTCTGTGAGCCTTCTCCTGAGGATAAATGAACATTTATTTCAAGGTATTTGGAGGTGGAGGTACATTTTGTGGTAAACCACACATATTGGCGTATTCTCAGCCAGTGTCTCGAAAGCAGTTTACAGCAGTGTGAAAGCACAAATTAGTCTAATTAAAGCATCTTCTTCGAAAAACAGGGGGAGGGGCTCTGCTGATACGTGCAGATCATATCATTTAAAATAACGTGCAGATATAAATACAGTACCATATACTTAAGACAATGCCTGCATTTCCTGAATGGATTGTTTTCAGTTGATGGGTTCATAACATGTTTTTGCATATTTCTACTTCATGAAGTCTGCCCACACAGTTAAGTACTGTCAGGGGGACTGTCACTACCACATATTGCATAATGTAATGTGAAACCATTCGTTAGAGAATATAGGGTGGGCAGAAAATAAAACAATAATGATACAGACAGGACAACAAGGACACTGAAGTAAAAGATTTAAATAGAGGCAAAGCAAGATAAACACGTTTTAGAGATGACTACAATGAGAAATTAAGACACAGAATATAGAAAAACGAGAGTCTATATTTGTTAGGTAAGTTAATGGTTGGTTGTGGGGTGTGAAGGAAATAGATTCTGGCGGCCATCTTGAGAGGGGCTGGAGACACAAATGAGCTCTTCCTGCCCTGTAGCATTCAAAGGAAATGAAACAGGCACTGTAGAGCAGCTCAGACATTATGACCCTCATTACAACCCTGGCGGTCGATGTTAAAGTGGTGTTAATACCGCCAACAGGCCGGTGATAAAAAAAATTGGATTATGTCCCTGGTGGTAACCGCCGTCTGAGCCCCCCACTCTAACACACCGACCGCCAGGGTGGTAATGGCCGCTGTGCTGGAGACTTCAGACTCCAGCCCGGCGGCCGCCACAATCCCACCCTCAGGATTATGTCCCGGCCTACCGCCATGGTTTTCGTGCCAAACTTACCGCAATGAAAACCATGGCAGTAGGTAGTATCAGTGCCAGGGAATCACTTCCCTGGCACTGATAGGGGTCTCCCCCTCACCCTCCCCAGAGTCTTCCCCCACCCTCACCTGCCCCCACGCACATATATACACCCACACACGCACCCATGTACACACATGCACACCCCATACCCACCACCACCCACGCATGCACACATACATACCCACACACTGCAACACACACCAACATACCTTGTCACACACATGCATTCACAACACTCACAGTCACTCATTCATGCATGCATCCAACGCGACTCACACCCGCATGCACGCACTCCAAAAAATACATCCCCCCCATACACACAACACCCCCACCCTCCTCTTTGGTCAGAAAACCCAACTTACCTGCTTGCAGGGGGTCCTCTGGCTGGAGATGGTCAGCGGAGCTGCTGCAAGCAGCAGCGTCTGCCAGCAAAACACACGCTGCCCTACCGCTGTCCCCCACCATGACCCTCAGCGGTGTCCCGCCAGCATTCTGTCGGTATACCATCGGCGGTCATGATATCCACGGCAGCGCTATGTTTGCGGCTGTCGCCGTGGCAGTAGGCGGTAGTTACCACCAATGTTGTAATGAGGGCCTATATGTTGCACGCATGCAGCATGTGAAGCATACGAATTATAAATTCATGTATCTCACTTTATCTGATTTCAGGCCAGTGTCTTTTCACTGAAATGAACCAATTTAATGTATAACTGCTAAACTTTGAGCGAAATATGGCTTTTTGATTTGTGATGCCTTGGTATGAACAGTATCCATTTGCTCTGTGACTTTCATTCTCTGAGTGACCTGTGCCCATTTTTTTAAGAGACTGATTTCCTGTCAGGACTTACTGAAGAATGGGCGGTGCTGTCTCAAGTCTAATACCACAAGTATGGCCTGATTAAGAATGGGGCCTCTATATGTTACTCAGGGTTAACAGTTGTTCGATACATTGTAAAGCAAGTGGACTGACTCCTTTGTGCGTGATTCAACACAGATTGTGCAATTTTTCTATTGTCATCTTATTTCAGGCCTGTATGTTGGGGGTCGTCCAGGGTTTTGTTCTTTTGCCTTTGCATTTATAATGTATACCATTATTGTTTGGCTGCTCTCTTATTACACTTTCATCCGATATTCTGCTTCATATATACTGATGACACACAGATCCTTCTGAACCTGAAGGGCGCTGGTCTTCGTACAGCAGATATCTTACCTCCACCGCTTGAAGATTTCGAATATTGAATGGAAACAACTTTTCTTTACACTTAATGCATCTAAGATAGAACTTATTCTTATCTACAAGGAACCTAATTGAAGGGATCTAAAGTTACGACTTTGTTCACTTCCCCCACTCCACTGCAAGCTAAATCTGTTATAAATCTTGGACCTTACATTGATTCTGACTTTACTTTGAATCTGCAAGTAGCACCAACTATAAATACCTTCTTTTATTATCCTAGGATAGATAGATAGATAGATAGATAGATAGATAGATAGATAGATAGATAGATAGATAGATAGATAGATAGATAGATAGATAGATAGATAGATAGATAGACTGTTAGAAATGGGGTCTCTAATTAGCACTTATACACACAAAATGGGATAAGGAGGAGAGGCACATACTGTAGGAGGCTGGCCTTGCTTGTAGTGGGTACCAGAGGCACTTACACCTAGTGCCAGGTCCAGTTATCCCTTATTGGTGTAGAAGAGGTGTTTCTAGCAGCTTAGACTGATAGAAGGTAGCTATGGCAAAGCAGCTTAGGCTGAAGTAGGAGACATGTAAAGCTCCTACTATACCACTGGTGTCATATGCACAATATCATAAGAAAACACAATACACAGAGTTACTAAAAATAAAGGTACTTTATTTTTATGACAATATGCCAAAAGTATCTCAGTGAGTACCCTCAGTATGAGGATAAGTTATATACACAAGATATATGTACACAAACCAAAATTAGGTAAGTACTAGCAAGAAAAGTAATGCAAACAGTGTATAATTACAATAGATTGCAATAGGAGCACATAGGTATAGGGGCAACACAAACCATATACTCGAAAAGTGGAATGCAAACCACAAATGGACCCCAAACCCACGTGAGCTTGTAGAGGGTTGCTGGGACTGTAAGAAAACAGTGAGGGTTAGAAAAATAGCCCACCCCAAGACCCTGAAAGGTAGGTGTAAAGTGCACCTACTACCCCCAGAGAGCACAGAAGACGTGATAGGGGGATTCTGTACGAAGAACAAACACCAGTAATGCAACGACAGTGGATTTCCGGACCTGAGTACCTGTAAGACAAGGGGACCAAGTCCAATAGTTGCAACAGTGTCGAGAGTGGGCAGGAGCCCAGGAAATGCCAGCTGAGGGTGCAAGGAAGCTGCCACCAGTTGGAAGAAGCTTGGAGTTCTGCAAGAAAGAAGAGGACTTGGAACTTCTCCTTTGGAGGATGGATGTCCCACGTTGCGTTGAAGCTTGCAAAGGTATTACCATGCAGAAAGACCGCAAACAAGCCTTGCTAGCTTCAAGGGTTGCGGTAGAGGTTTTTGGGTCCTGCTGTGGCCCAGGAGGGACCAAGATGTTACCACTTGGAGGAGGAGACAGAGGAGGCGCCCAGCAAGTCAGGGAGCCCTCACAGAAGCAGGCAGCACCCGCAAAAGTACCTGAACAGGCACTTGGAAGGAAAGTGAACCGGAGTCCACGCGAAGTCACAAAAGGGAGTCCCACGACGCCGGAGGACAACTCAGGAGGTTGTGCACTACAGGAAAGAGTGCCGGGGACCCAGGCTTGGCTGTTCACGAAGGAAATCCTGGAAGAGTGCACAGGAGCTGGAGCAGCTGCAAATCACGCAGTACCCAGCAATGCAGTCTAGCGTGGGGAGGCAAGGACTTACCTCCACCAAACTTGGACTGAAGAGTCACTGGACTGTGGGAGTCACTTGGACAGAGTTGCTGAGTTCCAGGGACCACGCTCGTCAGGATGAGAGGGGACCCAGGTGACTAGTGATGCAGTCTTTTGGTGCCTGCGTTAGCAGGGCGAAGATTCCGTCGACCCACGGGAGATTTCTTCGGAGCTTCTGGTGCAGGGTGAAGGCAGGCTACCCCCAGAACATGCACCACCTAGAAACAGTCGAGAAAGCCGGCAGGATGAGGCGCTACAATGTTGCTGGTAGTCGTTTGGCTACTTTGTTGCTGTTTTGCAGGCGTCCTGAGCAGTCAGTGGTCGATTCTTTGGTAGAAGGTGAAGAGGGAGATGCAGAGGAACTCTGGTGAGCTCTTGCATTCGTTATCTGAAGAATTCCCCAAACCCTAAATAGCCAGAAAAGGAGGTTTGGCTACCAAGAAAGGAGGATTGGCTACCAAGAGAGGTAAGAGCCTATCTGAAGGAGCCTCTGACATCACCTGCTGGCACTGGCCACTCAGAGCAGTTCAGTGTGCCCCCAATACCTCTGTTTCCAAGATGGCAGAGGTCTGGGACACACTGGAGGAGCTCTGGGCACCTCCCCTGGGAGGTCCAGGCCAGGGGAGTGGTCACTCCCCTTTCCTTTGTCCAGTTTCGCGCCAGAGCAGGGCTGGGGGATCCCTGAACTGGTGTAGACTGGCTTATGCAGAGATGGGCACCATCTGTGCCCATCAAAGCATTTTGAGAGGCTGGGGGAGGCTACTCCTCCCCAGCCTTCACACCTATTTCCAAAGGGAGAGGGTGTAACACCCTCTCTCAGAGGAAATCCTTTGTTCTGCCTTTCTGAGCCAGGGCTGCCTGGACACCAGGAGGGCAGAAACCTGTCTGAGGGGTTGGCAGGAGCAGCAGCTGCAGTGGAGACCCCGGAAAGGCAGTTTGGCAGTACCCGGGTACTGTGCTAGAGACCCGGTAGATCATGGAATTGTCCCCCCAATACCAGAATGGCATTGGGGGGACAATTCCATAATCTTAGACATGTTACATGGCCATGTTCGGAGTTACCATTGTGACGCTATACATAGGTAGTGACCTATGTATAGTGCACGCGTGTAATGGTGTCCCCGCACTCACAAAGTCCAGGGAATTTGCCCTGAACGATGTGGGGGCACCTTGGCTAGTGCCAGGGTGCCCACACACTAAGTAACTTTGCACCCAACCTTCACCAGGTGAAGGTTAGACATATAGGTGACTTATAAGTTACTTAAGAGCAGTGGTAAATGGCTGTGAAATAACGTGGACGTTATTTCACTCAGGCTGCACTGGCAGGCCTGTGTAAGAATTGTCAGAGCTCCCTATGGGTGGCAAAAGAAATGCTGCAGCCCATAGGGATCTCCTGGAACCCCAATACCCTGGGTACCTCAGTAACATATACTAGGGAATTATATGGGTGTACCAGTATGCCAATGTGAATTGGTAAATTTAGTCACTAGCCTGTTAGTGACAAATTGGGAAAGCAGAGACAGCATAACCACTGAGGTTCTGGTTAGCAGAGCCTCAGTGAGACAGTTAGGCATCACACAGGGAACACATACAGGGCACATACTTATGAGCACTGGGGCCCTGCCTGGCAGGGTCCCAGTGACACATAGACTAAAACAACATATATACAGTGAAATATGGGGGTAATATGACAGGCAAGATCCTACAGATACTCTATACAAATCGTCACAAACCTGCCTGACTGAGAAACAGCGCTGCCCTCACCCACTAATATGACTTGCTTCATCATCGGGCTATTGCTTCAACATTCCCGCGATAACCAACATCAGGGATGGAGCAAAAGGGAGGGAGTATATACAATACACAACATAAACCTAGGGATCTATTCAGCAGATCATATATGTGTGGTTCTATTGCGGAGTAATCACCCAAGCACCCCTGCCATCTGCTAGTATGTCAACATGTTTTGGTCATTTCACTCTGCCCTTATAGATCTGATGGCCTTTATCAGGACAGTGGATCCCTCTATCTTCACCCCGTATCTGTAGTTTTGGTATGTTTGGTTTCTCGGACTCAGTGGTCCTTTGTCAGTACACACACATTGGAAAATACCTAAATGACAAACAGACAAACCAACAAATAAATATGGACAGACGCAAAGAATCAGCATGTTTCCAACCATATGTGCAAAATATATACATAAGGTAACCAATTCAATGTAACCAGACAGTCCCTCATCCAGACTCTCCATTACTTCTTCACCTCCATTGTGACTGTCAATCCGTCACCCCAGCACTCACCCAGATACACCAACTCTTAAAAAACGTGTATTCTGGATGGTCTCTTACCCAGTTTCATAACCCGTCTGTAAAACTGTAAACCTAGTGGGAGCGCCTCCTTGTAGTCACGCGCAGTTGCAAAAATCAAAACACATTTCATTCCATAGCATTATCGTGATAGTGCTTGTTCAACCACTATCATGAGGCTTTCTAATTTGCAGTCAGTTTACACCCTGTCCAAGTAGGGACCCTCACTCTAGTCCGAGTAAGGGAGTCACACTACTAAGATAACCCATGCTTACCCCCTTGGAAGCTTGGCGTGAGCAGTCAGGCTTATCTCTGAGGCAATGTGTAAAGTATTTGCACACACATACACACAGTAACACAGTGAAAACACCACAAAAGTAGTCAACACCAGTTTAGAAGAATAGCCATATTTATCTGAGTAAAACAAGACCAAAATGATAAACAAAATTAAAGTTATCATTCTTTTAAAGTAAAAGAGCCTTAATCCTGAAAAATCAGTGGTTGTATCCTTATAACACACAGGGGGTCATTCTGACCCTGGCGGTAAAATCCGCCAGGGCCAACGACCGCGGGAGCACCGCCAACAGGCTGGCGGTGCTCCCATGGGCATTCTGACCGCGGCGGTACAGCCGTGGTCAGAAACGGAAAACCGGCGGTGTACCGCCGGTTTCCCGCTGCCCTGGGGAATCCTCCAAGCTGCGCCGCCATGGGGATTCCGACCCCCATACCGCCATCCTGTTCCTGGCGGTTTTGGCCGCCAAGAACAGAATGGCGGTATGGGGTGTCGTGGGGCCCCTGGGGGCCCCTGCAGTGCCCATGCCAATGGCATGGGCACTGCAGGGGCCCCCATAACAGGGCCCCACAAAGATTTTCAGTGTCTGCCATGCAGACACTGAAAATCGCGACGGGTGCAACTGCACCCGTCGCACCCCTTCCACTCCGCTGGCTCCATTCGGAGCCGGCATCCTCATGGAAGGGTGTTTCCCACTGGGCTGGCGGGCGGCCTTCTGGCGGTCGCCCGCCAGCCCAGCGGGAAACCCAGAATACCCGCAGCGGTCTTTTGACCGCGCAGCGGTATTCTGGCGGTTCCAGCCAGGCCGGCGGCTTCCGCCGCCGGCCGGGGTCAGAATGACCCCCACAGTACCTTGGATGCATCAAAAACAAATGTGATGCAGGCCACAAAGGAGGTGATGCATCAGAAAAGCAAGCAATGGGTTGATTATTTCCCCGCTGGACGGGCAATGCGTTGATTCTTTTTTTTCTGGATTTGTGATGCGCTGTTTCTTTTTCCGTCGGACGGGTAATGCGTAGATTTTTTCCCCGCTGGGCTGGCGATGCATCAATTCCTTACTGCGGTGAAGGGTCAATTAAGAAAATGATGCCCATGACAACGATGGATCTGCGCTGTAGCAGGCGATGTGTCAATTTTGCAGCCATGAGACGTGGGATTTTATAGCCATGGTGCAGGCAATGAATCAATTTTTCTGCTGCAACAGTCATGGTGCGTGGAGTTTACTTCAGGTCCCCAGCTTCCACTCCCAATGGACCAGAGTTGGCACCACTTGGCAAGTCAGGACTCTCAGCAGAAGTCTTTGATGTCCCTGAGACTTCATAACAGGAGGCAAGTTCAGTTCCACCTACGGGGTTCAAGTTTGGGTCCAAGGTAGCCCACCGTTGGGGGTTCAGAGCAACCCCAAAGTTACTACACCAGCAGCTCAGGGCCGGTCAGGTGCAGAGGTCAAAGTGGTGCCCAAAACGCATAGGCTTCAATGGAGAAGGGGGTGCCCCGGTTCCAGTCTGCCAGCAGGTAAGTACCCGCGTCTTCGGAGGGCAGACCAGGGGTGTTTTGTAGGGCACCGGGGGGGGACACAAGTCATCACAGAAAGTACACCCTCAGCAGCACGGGGGCGGCCGGGTGCAGTGTGCAAACACATGTCGGGTTTCCAATAGGTTTCAATGAGAGACCAAGGGGTCTCTTCAGCGATGCAGGCAGGCAAGGAGGGGGCTCCTCGGGGTAGCCACCACCTGGGCAAGGGAGAGGGTCTCCTGGGGGTCACTCCTGCACTGGAGTTCCGATCTTTCAGGTCCTGGGGGCTGCGGGTGCAGAGTCTTTACCAGGTGTCGGGATCTGGGAGTCAGGCAGTCGCGGTCAGGGGGAGCCTCGGGATTCCCTCTGAGGGCGTCGCTGTGGGGGCTCAGGGGGGACAACTCTGGCTACTCATGGTCCCGCAGTCGCCGGGGAGTCCTCCCTGAAGTGTTGTTTCTCCACAAGTCGAGCCGGGGGCGTCGAGTGCAGAGTAGCAAGTCTCACGCTTCCGGCGGGAAACGCAGTTGTTTTAAAGTTGCTCCTTTGAAACAAAGTTGCAGTCTTGGGTGAACAGAGCCGCTGTCCTCTGGAGTTTCTTGGTCCTTCTAGAGCAGGGCAGTCCTCTGAGGATTCAGAGGTCACTGGTCCCTGGGGAGAGCATCGCTGGAGCAGTGTCTTTAGAAGGGGGGAGACAGGCCGGTAGAGCGGGGGCCTAAGCAGTTGGTGTCTCCGTCTTCTCTGCCGGGTTTTTCAGCTTCGCAGTCCTCTTCTTCTTAGGTTGCAGGAATCTGAGTTCCTCGGTTCAGGGGAGCCCCTAAATACAGAATTTAGGGGTGTGTTTAGATCTGGGAGGGCAGTAGCCAATGGCTACTAGCCCTGAGGGTGGCTACACCCTCTTTGTGCCTCCTCCCAAGGGGAGGGGGTCACATTCCTATCCCTATTGGGGGAATCCTCCATCTGCAAGATGGAGGATTTCTAAAAGTCAGAGTCACCTCAGCTCAGGTTGCCTTAGGGGCTGTCCTGACTGGCCAGTGACTCCTCCTTGTTTTTCTCATTATCTCCTCTGGCCTTGCCGCCAAAAGTGGGGCCATGGCCGGAGGGAGCGGGCAGCTCCACTAGCTGGAATGCCCTGGGGTGCTGTAACAAAGGGGGTGAGCCTTTGAGGCTCACCACCAGGTGTTACAGTTCCGGCAAGGGGGAGGTGATAAGCATCTCCACCTAGTACAGGCTTTGTTACTAGCCACAGAGTGACAAAGGCACTCTCCCCATGTGGCCAGCAACATGTCTCGAGTGTGGCAGGCTGCTAAAACCAGTCAGCCTACACGGGTAGTTGGTTAAGGTTTCAGGGGGCACCTCTAAGGTGCCCTCTGGGGTGTATGTTACAATAAAATGTACACTGGCATCAGCGTGCATTTATTGTGCTGAGAAGTTTGATACCAAACTTCCCAGTTTTCAGTGTAGCCATTATGGTGCTGTGGAGTTCGTGTATGACAGACTCCCAGACCATATAGTCTTATGGCTACCCTGCACTTACAATGTCTAAGGTTTTGCTTAGACACTGTAGGGGCACAGTGCTCATGCACTGGTGCCCTCACCTATGGTATAGTGCACCCTGCCTTAGGGCTGTAAGGCCTGCTAGAGGGGTGACTTATCTATACTGCATAGGCAGTGTGAGGTTGGCATGGCACCCTGAGGGGAGTGCCATGTCGACTTACTCGTTTTGTCCTCACCAGCACACACAAGCTGACAAGCAGTGTGTCTGTGCTGAGTGAGGGGTCCCCAGGGTGGCATAAGATATGCTGCAGCCCTTAGAGACCTTCCCTGGCATCAGGGCCCTTGGTACCAGGGGTACCAGTTACAAGGGACTTACCTGGATGCCAGGGTGTGCCAATTGTGGAAACAAAAGTACAGGTTAGGGAAAGAACACTGGTGCTGGGGCCTGGTTAGCAGGCCTCAGCACACTTTCAAATCAAAACTTAGCATCAGCAAAGGCAAAAAGTCAGGGGGTAACCATGCCAAGGAGGCATTTCCTTACACCTACCTTAAGAGGGACGTACATGTACTAAAATGGAAGGTTTGGGCCTGGCAAGTGGGTGCACTTGCCAGTTGGACATGGCAGTTTAAAACTGCACACATATATACTCCAATGGCACGTCTGAGATATGTTTACAGGGCTCCTCATGTGGGTGGCACAGTCAGTGCTGCAGGCCTACTAGTAGCATTTGGTTTACAGGCCCTGGGCACACATAGTGCACTTTACTAGGGACTTACTGGTAAATCAGATATGCCAATCGTGGATAAGCCAATCACCAATATAATTTAGACAGAGAGCATATGCACTTTAGCAATGGTTAGCAGTGGTAAAGTGCCCAGAGTCTTAAAGCCGACGAAAACAGGACAGAAAAAATAGGAAAAAGGAGGCATAAAGTTTGGGTATGACACTGAAAAAAAAGGCCAGGTCCAACACAGACAGACATAGATAGATAGATAGATAGATAGATAGATAGATAGATAGATAGATAGATAGATAGATAGATAGATAGATAGATAGATAGATAGATAGATAGAGTACTATACATGGTATTCCTTTAATTTTCTTTTGCACTACGAGTCATGAATAGCAGTACTTTTGTGAAGTTACAGACAGACTTTGTAATCTCATTCTATGTAGTATTGCACAAAAAGAGATATAAAATATTCAGAGTGCAGTTGTCCTATCTTTATTGAGACTCAAATGATTGGATCACATATTAGAGGCTCTTCATTAGTTCCATATGTTGATAACGCTTGATTACCTTGAAATATTCCCCTACTATAACATTCAGAAGCTTGCAATATGCCTCTAGCTAGTCCAGAAATTAATGTCAAATATTTACCTACACCATAAACCAAAAATAAGACCAAATTCCTCCTTTTCACCAACAACTACTGTCATCGAAGCCTGGCTCTCTTACATGTACTAAGATGGCTTCAACCCCAGCTGATAATGCAAAATCACTTGGATTCACCCTAAATTCAGATGCCACATTCAAAGGACACATCATCATGACAACCAACATAACATGGTACCTGCTCTCCCTTCTAAAACTGTTGTAGACCAAATATATGTAATTTACAGTAGGGTACACCACAAACAGTGCTGTGGGTGGCAGTAACACACTAAGGCCAGAATCACACAAATAGATACTACCTGTAACTCACAAAAAAGGTGTTAAGCTGGTTCCAGGTCCCTACCCATTGCCTTCAGTGTATGCCAGCCGGATGTCCCTGTGGATCATAGACATTGACAGTCATCAACAATGCTGTCTGAGATGAGCAATGATCCAGCTTCTCCTGGGTTTGAGGAGCGTCAGCGGTAGTTAGGTTATTGCAGTCTTGGTCATTTTCATGCTGCCTAGGGCTTCTGCGCACTGCTTGTTCTTCTATTTCATACCAACCTGTTTCGCCATGTGAAGTCATTTGCCTTAGATGCTATTGTTCCAGTTTCCATTTGTGTTTTATTCATTTATATGCTTAATGTTCTGTGAAGCACCTTCTCCTACTCCTCAACACCTTCTCCCTCACCAAACAAGCAGTAGAAGTCTGGGACCTCCTCAAATTGACTGCCCCTGATGACGTCTTCCTCACAGAGCCCTGGATCCCCCCAACTTCAGCCTCGGACACTGCCACCACCATTTCAGATAGCTACAAAAGCTTCCACAAAGACAGAATCAACCGACCAGGAAGAGGTGTCGCCATAGTCTACAAGAACACCCTTCACCTCTCAACCACCATTGAGATGCTGAATCAGCTTAACTCCACCGAACACCTACACTTCCAAATTCTGACAAACCCAAACACCTGCCTTCATGCCATGCTCATCTACAGACCACCCACACCACGGCCCCAGTTCACCCACCACGCACTTGCCTCCACTGACTACGTCCTACTCGGAAACATCAACTTCCACCTTGAAAACTGCAACAACTCTAACACCTCATTTCTCCTGGACAACCTTGCCACCCTTAGTCTCAAGCAACTAGTCAACCTCCTCACCTACTCAGCAGGTCACACTCTTGACCCCCTTTTTTTGGTTGGAAACAACATCACCATCTTGCACACCTCCGAACACAATTGGACCGGCCACTGAAGCGTCCACTTCACATTCACATAGATCGCCACCCCCCAGGCAGAAACTGGAGAAAAGTCACCGAAACCCAGCTCACCGATGCCCTCAGCCACTCCCCCCACTGAATGCCGCAAACTTGATTGACTCAGCTTGCAACCTGAACTACTGGATTACAGAATGTGCCAACACCGTAGCCCCCTCAGAAAACCCACCGGAAATCAGCACCGGAGGAAACCAAACTGGTTCATAACAGAACCAACTGCAGATGACTTGAATTAAAATGGAGTAACAGCAAAGCAACCGCAGATCACACAGCCTACAAAGATGCAGTCACCACGCACCACAAGCCCATCAGAGCCTCCAAGAAAGCTGCCATTCAAGAACATATCAGCACCAACGCACACAACAGCAAGGAGCTACTCACCATAGTAAAGGAATTCACAAACCCCGGATCAGACACCTCAGACATCCCCTCCTCTCAAGACCTCTGAAACAACCTTGCCACCTTTTTCCACTAGAAAATCCAGGACATATACAAAGGATTCAAGAACCAAAACCCGCCCCACCACCCACAAGCAGCACCAAGGACCCCACGCAGCAGACCCTGAACCACTGGATCCAAAGAAGACACCCGGAAACTCATGAACTCCATCCTTTCAGGGGCACCCTCGGACCCGTGCCCACATCACATCTTCAACCTGGTCAGCGCCACCATCCAACCAGAGCTCATCCAGACTATCAACCGCTCCATTGAAACACTCCTGAAGAAACCCTCCACCGACCCCAGGGAGATGAAGAACTACAGACACAGCTTGCCACTCCTTTTCCCAGCCAAGGTGACAGAAAAGGCCATCAGCATGCAACTGACGGAGTTTCTCAAATCAAACCACATTCTGGACCCCTCACAGTCCAGATTCAGGCGCAACCACAGCACTGAGACAGCCCTCCTTGCAGCCACAGATAATCTCAGTGCCATACTGGTCCACGAAGACACAGCGCCCTCATCTTCCTCGTCCTATCTGCTGCGTTTGACACAGTCTTCCACTCCACCCTCTGTGCCAGACTCCACGATGCTGGCATCCCCGGCAAAGCACTGGAATGGATTAATTCCCTTCTGACCGGAAGAACCTAAAATGTCAGAAACATGCTGCGGAGTTCCCAAGGGATCCCTATTAAGCCTGACCCTCTTCAACATCTCCATGGCCCCACTCACCAAGATAGTCAGACAGCACGACTAAACATTGTCTCCTATGCTGATGACACCCAAATGATCCTCTCCTTGACCAACGACCCATCAACAGCCAAGAGAATTTCCACAATGGTATGAGCGCAATCTTCGCCTATATGGAAGCCAGTTGCCCCAGGCTCAACTCGAACAAAACAGAGATCCTTGTCCTCAGCTCCACCCATTACTACAGGTGGCCAGCCACCCTAAGATATGCCCACCCCTGACCACACACGCAACCTGAGTGTCTACGCTTTCCATGACCCGTCAAGTCAACGCTGTCTCTTCAGCCTACTTCCACACCTTACGGCTCCTTCAAAAGATCTTCAAGTAGATCACCACTGAGACAAGAAGGTCGGTCACCCACACCCTGGTCACCAGCAAATAGGACTACGGCAATACACAAAGAAGCTACAAGCAAGACTACAGAGAATCCAGAATGCTGCAGCCAAATTCATCCTAGATATCCATGCCACAACCACATCTTTGCCCACCTCAGAGACCTCCACGAGCTCCCGATCGACATACGCATGACCTTCAAGCTACTGACTCACACCTCTAAGGCACTTCACAACATCGGATCAGACTACCTCAACCACCACCTAACCTTCTACACCCCCTCCAGGCAACTCCGATCCTCCATCTCGCCCTTATCCCCAAAATCAAGAAAAGAACAGCTGAAGGCAGATCCTTCTCATACCTCGCAACCCGGACATTGAACACACTCCTTCTCACCCTCAGACAGGCTGCATCACTGAAGCAATTCAGAAAGGTTCTCTAGATCTGGTCTTTGAATGATCAGCATGCCCACCACAGCACAATCAGACTCTACGGGTGATAGGTCGCTCTTTTCAAGTACTGATTGATTGATTGGTACTCATGATTTGCTGTCTCCAGCCACCAGCTGCACAAGCAGGCTTGTGGTTCTGAATTTAGGTGACATTATGAGGCATCCCCCAGCTCCAGTAGTTTGTCAGGTAGAAAAAAACAACTCTTATTCCCAGATAGGACAGAATGTTAGCAGGCGATTCAAATGTATGCCATAATCTGAGTTGAAGAGGTAGAAAATGGTTGGTTAGTGTAGGGAAGTGCCCTTGTTGGGGTGGTTGCCCCCCACTTTTTTGCCTGATATTGATGCTAACAGGGAACAGGGGCAGGGAGTGGTGGAGGTGGGGACTTACGAATGGGAGGGGGCGCTTGGCTTTATGTTTTGGAGGTGGAGGGTCTTGGGTCTGGACCTTGAAGCTGGTGGTGCAGACTTGGCCTGGGGTGCAGCAGATGTTCCAGGGCCAGCACGGGGTGGCTGTGGCGTGTGAGGAGTGCACAGGGCAAGGAGGTGGGCAAGTTTAGGGACAATATGGGGTGGGCCAGTGGGTTCGAATAGGTCAACACAGGATAGGAAAAGTTTTTTAGGGGCAGTCCGGGTGGACCTGGAGGAAGGCGTGGGAGTGGAGGTAGAGGGAGTGGTCGTGAGAGGTGTAGGTGTGCGTGACGTGGGTGCAGGTGACTGGACAGTATGCTGAGGTGTGGTGGATGTGTGTTGGGTGGGTGTTTTGGTGTGTTTGAGTGTTTTGGGAGGAGAGGGGTGGACACAGTGGGACAAGACAGGCTGCCAGTGTAAATGTATGTTGTCTGTGTGTCTGCAAGTTTAGTGAGTTTGCTGCACGTGTCAACTAAAGTCGTTGAGGTGAGTCCAGGTGTGGTGTCTGGGGTGCATGAATGGATGTCTGATTTTGTGATGACTGCAAGAATAGGGTCAGTTACATTGAATGAGGGTGCAGTGCCTGTGAGTGTACATGTATAGGGGACAGACAGGGAGGTGAAAGATGCAGACACACTGGGGGAAGTGGATGTTGGAGTGTGTGTGCCTGTGTATGTTGGCTGTGTGTATGCCTGTGGGGGGAAGTGTGGTGCTTGTGTTTTGAAGTGTGCTTCTTGTGTGTTGAGGTGTGTGCCTGCATGTCAGAATGTGTGCTTTGGACAGGTGAAGGGAGTGGGGTTCTGGAAGGGGTAGAGGTGGTTGGAGGGGGGACAGAATGACCAGGGACACTTGCTGCTGTCAAAGAGGAGGCCAGAGCCTGAAAAAATCTCTGTAGGCCAGACACAGCACCGTGAATGCCATCCAGGTAGGCATTGGTCTGCTGCACCTCTGATGCTAGCCCCTGGATGGCAATGACAATGGTTGTCTGCCCTACAGAGATGGTTCTCAGGAGGTCAATAGCCTCCTCCGTGAGGGCAGCAGGGCTGACTGGGGCAGGGGAGGAGGTGCCTGGGACGAAGGAGATGCCCACCCTTCTGGGTGAGCAGGCACGGGCAACGCGGTGGGGAGCAAATGGGAGGGCGGCGATGGTATGGGGGGTGGCGGAAGATGTCACAGAATGGGTGGGCCCACTAGGGTCTGCCACCGCCAGGGAGCTCCTATCGGAGGAGGTATCAGAGTCACTAACTCCAGTGGTAGTTGCCTCCCCGTGGTACTCCCCTCGCCTTCCAATCCACTGGTCCCCTTGGCGTCGGACGACTCTGCCTCCATGAAACCGTGGGCGACTGCATCCCCACTCGCCGGTTCCTCAACTCCCTTGCCAGATGATGCTGATGTACACAGACAACACAGGAGAACAGGGATGGGGAGACAAAACATGAGAGACAATTGTAAGTAGCTGAATGGAGGTACATAAGTGGTTCAAACATACACCCACCCTGCAAATATTCCACCAGGCAGCACCTGCCACTATACACATGGCTATGCCCCTGACTAGTGGCCACATACCTGCTCTACAGCCATTCCCCACAGCACTGAAGGACCTGAAGTACTGCAGACCTGACCCTTACAACCCTACTCCCCATGGGAGCCATTATGTAGAAGGACATCAGTCAGAGTCCCTGCCACTAGACAACATACACACCACAGCACACTCACACAACCATCAAGGAGCCATACAATGGTTTCTGTACGCCACCGCCAGAGTCCGTCACATAAGGGGGGGTCAGTGCCCGACGGGCACCCCTTCCTCATTGGGAGGACTTCCCCAGCTGGGCCTCGCAGATCTTCCTCCCCCAGCGCCGCAGGTCCTCCCACCGCTACCTGCAATGGGTGCTCCGCCGTTGTAGACCTCCAGGGTCGCACCTCCCTGCGATGGCCTGCCACAGTCCCCTCTTTTGATGGGCACTGACCTATATGGGACACACAGAAAAAGGAACACAGAGGTCAGACAATGCCCATTACATACAGCTGGCTACACGTCCACTTTGGGACTTACATTTACAACAGCATAACAGCACACACAGACACAACATGTCAGGAACCCAGGACTGTACAGTGTCAAACGTGCCCACATGTTTACAGCCATCTACCACCATTACACACATCCATGCCCCCTAACCCACCTACTTACCTGTACCTCTGGTCGACCCTTTGAGCTTGACGAACAGGGGCAGGACCCCGTCTACAAGCTTCTCCAGTTCCTCGCTGGTGAAGGCCAGGGCCCTTTCCCCTGCCACACATGCCATTTCCATGACCAGAAGTAGGACACAGCAGCACACTCAGTGGAGTGCCTGCATGCACGAAATCCGGGAGTCAAGTGAAGTTGGGGTGATGAGTTAGCGTGCGCACGTTGACAACCATGTTAACCATTGAATAGTCGCACGGCGGTAAACACCGCCATACGCTATTACGTCAACCGCTAGCGGTATGAGGTCACTTCCACTACAACATTTCTGGATAACAGGGGGCAGATATTTTGGCTTTTACTATGCAGTTATTAAATCCTCATATTCCCTATGCAGGCCCTATTGTCCCCAACCCCCATAGGCATTAACAAATAACATTTACTCACCACAACAGTCCTGATGTATCATTGAGGACATGTTGCTCCAGTTTCACACCTACTATGCAGATGTGTTGTCGACTTGTATGCCAGCTGTGCTGAATAGGAAACATTGTGGGCAGATGTATGTGTGTTCCTCACATGTGGTCTCAACTCCTCCTAGGTACAGACCCTTGTGGCGAGGGAGGGCCTCATCGGTGTACAGACCACTTGTTGATTTGAGGACCATGTTGGAGCGTCACATCATTATCAATAACAAACTCAACCGTGCTACTATTCATGAACTTTGTGCATTACTGGATCCAACACTGAGACCGGCTAATCGGAATCAGCATGTCATCCCTACTGAAGTGCAGGTGCTCTCTGCACTCCATTTTCTGGCCATGGGCTCATTTCAAGTGACAGTGGGCAAGGGTGGAGGTTTTTCACAGCACATGTTTAGCATTATACTGTCCAGATTCCTGAATGCATTTGTACGACACCTGCAGTCCTATGTGAGGTTTCCCAAAAGTGCTGACCTCCCTGCCATCAAGTCGGAATTCTGTACCTGTGCCAACATTCCCCATGTGATAGTTGCCATTGATGGCACCCACATTGCTCTCACCCCCCAAGAGTCAGTGAACAGGTGTACAGAAACAGGAAGAACTTTCACTCCATGAACATTCAATTGGTGTGTACTGCAGACCAGTACATCTCACATGTGAATACCATGTCCCCTGGATCTGTCCATGATTCCTTTGTGCTGAGGAACTGTAGTGTGCCACACAAAATGGAACAACTAAAAGGGGACAGAGGATGGATCATAGATAAGTGTCTAACACTTTTTGGCACATAGCAGACAGCCAGGCTGTCTGCCAATGAGGGTTGTCAGTGACAGTACTGTTTTGGACCCTTTTTGAGGTGATTCTGGCTACCCCAACATGCGTTGGCTCCTGACACCAGTGAGGAATACTAGGACAGATGCAGAGAGGAATTACAATGAGGCCCATCGAAGTAATAGAGGGTAATAGAGCGCACAATAGGTCTCCTGAAGGTCTCCTGAAGGCTAGATTCCGTTGCCTCCATATCTCTGGCGGATCCCTGGCCTATGAACCTGAAAAGGTGTGTAGTATCGTGGTGGCCAGCTGCATGCTGCACCACATGGCTGTGAGGAAATCTATCCCCCTCTTGGAGGAGGTGGGTGCTGTATATCCAGACCAGCTTCCTCAGGGAGGGGATGGGAGTGATGGTGATGATGAGGAGGGGGAAGATGTACATTCCAGGAACCAAGTGATAAAACTTTACTTCCAGTAACTATGTGGGACTATTCAATGATTTTGCTGTCTGTGCAGCATACTGTCAGTGTGACTTCTCCTCGATGGAGGTGTTGGGTCTATGGACATTGCCACTGTGACCAGGTTTGCATGGGACATGTAACATTATGGACAAATTGTTTGACAATTCTGTGGCACAACCACATGTTATGCGTGGGGTGCAATTCCTACAACTCAGATAAGAATCAGTGATTTCTAAGACTATTGCATCCACACTTTCATCTGTTTTAACATAATGACAGGGGACATTGACATTGGTGAACAGGTGTTTTATTTGGTGCAGGGATGACATTGTGCAGTTTACAGTGATAGGAGTGGGCTACTGGTGGATGTCCAATATGGCAACATGGTCACAGCGTATGTTAGCAGAGGTGGTATGTCCATCTATCATTTACAGTTTTTGGGGTTGTTTTTACACAGTGTGGACGTTGGTTCAGTGGCATACTTGGAGGACAGTTCTTGCCAGAGTCACTTTTTTGAGGGGGTCTTGGTCTTGGCAGGTGTTCCTGTGCCATACCTGGGCCTAAGGGACCGTTTGGGGTGCATAGTGTTGGACTGTACGGGTTGAGATGCAGGTCTCCTGTGTGTCCTGAGATGGTGGCACAAGTCCAGTTGCTGCTGCTGCTGGCCGGACTATATCTTGGCCTGTAGTAGGGGCTTCCTGGTCTGTGGGGGCCCCAGGCTGGGTTGGGACAAGGTGCAGCAGCGCATCTGCTATGGTGGCCATGGTGGCATTGTGCAGTTTCCACTGCTCAATGGCTTCTTGGTGTTGTGCTACCTGCATCATTTGACTCTGCTCCAGGGTGGAAACAATCTGGGCCAATTTGTCCTGGGTATGGTGGTATGCTCCCAGGACCTCAGATATCACACCTTGGGCTGCAGCATCCATCCTGTGGCCTCCCCCCTCCCACTGGGCCTATCCCCCTGTGCCTGTGTCCCCTGCACAGGTCTGGCTGTACCACTTGTACTGGGGCCATCGTCTTCCTGCCTGTTGGTAGGGGGTGACTGTGGCCTTTGTCCATGTGTTCCACCAGTCTGTGGCCTGGATACACAGTTGTGGGGACGGTTTCCCTGGGCTGATGTTGCTGGCTGGGTGGTAGGGGTGTGAGTGGTGTCCTGGGTGGGGCTGCTGTTTGGTGACAAATCAGGACTGTGTGAGGGGCCAGGGTGTTCGTCACTGTGCAGGGTTCCCTCTCCAGTGTCCTGGGTGGTGCCTCTGTCTCCATATGGGGCACTGCCACTCCTTGTCCTGTCTGTCAGGGTGGCATGGCTGGTCGTGCCTGTTGGGGGGAATGGACATGTCTGTTACAGATGCATGATCGGATGGGGTGCACAGGGCTGGGCTGTTTTGTGCAGGTTTTACACTTTGGGGCAATGCAGGGTGCCTTTTTGAGGTTTGCATTTCATTTTGCTTAGGATGTGGGGGTGCATTGTGGGTGGTGTAGTGCCTTTGTGATTCCTTGCTGGGGGTAGGTTGCTGTGCACAGGGGGAGGGATGTGGGCCTGTTAGTGGGTTTGTGGGCATGCAGGATGACTGGATGTAGTGATTGGGGCCTAGGTGGGGTAGTGGTCCTGGTGGCTGTTGGAGGGGTGGGGTGGTGCATGCATTACAGGTGTGATGGATAAGGGGTAATTGTAGATGACTTACCCGAGTCCATTCCTCCATTGAGTCCAGTGAGGCTCTCAGGGTGCCGCATGGCCAGTACCTTTTCCTCCCAGTCAGTGTAATCGGGTGGTATTAGTGGAGGTCCTCCCCCAGTCTTCTGGACTGCAATGTTGTGCCGGGATGCCATGGACCTCACCTTACCACGCAGGTCATTCCATCTCTTGCGGATGTCGTCCCTCGTGCGTGGATGGTATCCCACTGCATTGACCTTGTTCACTATTGTCTGCCGTAGCTCCATCTTCCTGGCGATGGGTGTGTGCTGGACCAGTGCCCCGAATAATTGTGGCTCGACCTTCAGTATCTCATCCACCATGGTCCTTAACTCCCTTTCTGTGACGTGTGGTTGTTTGGGGGTGCCATGGTGTGAGTTGTGAGTGGTGTGTTGTGTGGATGTAGGTGAGGGTGCTGTTGTGTGGTTGGGTGTATGTATCGTGTGTTGTGTCGTTCAGTGTCTGCTTCTGGAGTTGTCTGTATCAGTTGTCTGAATGTTGTTGCAAAGGATTGTGGGGTGTGTCTGTGAGTGTTTTATAGTGTTGTGGATATGTGTCAGGGGTGTGAGTTTCAGACTTGCCAATGTGTGCAGTTCTTACTGTTGGGTCCCACTGCTGTCTGTGGCGGTCTGTACCGCCAATGGTCGTTCGGCTTCCACTGACCGCCGCAGATTATTTGTGCAACATTATTTGGAGGGCGAGGAGTTTGTATGCTCGGCGGTGGCGGGGTTGGAGGTCCTGCATTTCTGCCGACAAGGTCCTGGCGGTGACTGGTGGCTGGTACTTTTTTGTCAGAATCAGATTTTTGCATCTTTATATGGCGGGTTTCTGTTCACCGCCATTGCCGGTCTTCTGTTCACCGTCGCCACGGTGGCTGACGGTGTTTACCGCCGTATTCATAATGAGGGCCGTAGTCTTCTTTAAAGAGGTGTACCTTTAGTCATTTTGTCTGGTTGAGCTTCAAATATGTGCTGGGTGATTTACAGGAAATGTTCTAGGTGTTGGATGATTGGTGCGGAGGAGACTTTCAAGTACAGATATGTGTCTTACCAATATTGGTGAATTTTGATGCTGTTATTGGTGAGTAGAGAACCCAACAGCTCTATGTGGAGATAAAAGAGGATGTGGGATAAATTGTAACTCTGATTACTCTGTTGATGATAGGGACCATATGGGATGTCTGCACATGTCATGTGTATTCTTTGGAAAGATAGGAATGTGAGCAATGAATCGACTGGAAGCATGCTTCCATTGTTAGTACTTCTGCATTTTGCCTCAGACCTATGAGGAAGACATTATCAGTTGATCTGTGTTGTAAATCATCAACTGTAGAAATGAGGCTCTGGACCTCTTTGATGACAGAGCAAGCTTTTCTGCATCACCATAGTATTAACATATTCAAAGTTGCTTAATTGCTTTTTTTTCTCTCATCCTGTTGCATTATCGTTGTAATGACCTCAATATCTGTCACGTTGTCCCTCATCACCCTTTTTGTATCCATCACATTTTCGTCCAGGTCTTCTGTTCATTGAGATCGTGCCAAGTTGATTGTGGAATTGGGCCCTACCTGCTTGTAGTGAGTATGTTCATGCTGTAGCTTGTCTCATGGCACTATTCCAGAGTTTGATTAACTGCCAGTCAAAGCCAACCAACCAGAGAGTGTCGGCTCATCAACTGGAGATGACTCAATGGGTATCACAACATGGCATGAGTTGACGACAGGTAGCACTTTGTTTCCCGTATCAAATGATTAGTTCAGAACACAAACATAACAGATGGCACACCTATCAAGAAGCAGTTAATGGAAACAGCAGAATGCAGTTATTCAGTAAACGACACCAGCATGTGACATGAGGATGAAAGATTAAAAATATGGTACCTGCTTGCAACTAGTAAATAGAAAGCTCTGTGAGCAGCTATGGAAAGTAAGGGGGTCATTCTGACCCTGGCGGTCCGAGACCGCCAGGGCTATAATAACTGAAAGCACCGCCAACAGGCTGGCGGTGCTTTCTTCCCTATTCTGACCGCGGCACCTAACAGGGCCCCGGCCAGCTTTTCACTGTCGCACGGCCGCAACACCATTCGGAGCCGGCTCCTGTGTTTCGGCCTCATTCCCGCTGGGCCGGCTGGCGCAAACTTGGTTAGCTCCCACCGGCCCAGCGGGAATGTCGGAATGGGGGCCGCGTGAGTGCGGCCGATACCGCCGCCCGCCCAGGTCGGAAAGACCCCCTAAATGTCTTAGCAGAAGCTGACATTACTCACAGTTTATATTATTTTTTCTGTCACTACAATGAAAAGCCAGATAAAAGTTCACCCCAAGAAAAGAATTTACTGACAGCACCGCCCATGTCTTGACAGGCATCTGCAACATGAAGATTCAATGAAGCAGCCTGCCAGGCTCCTCCGGGTTCAGGCAAAAGCAAGAAAGTCCTTCTTCTGTCAGACCTCAGGTAGACGGGTATGACAACTCTTTGGGCCACAGCAGCAAAGGGTAAACTTAAAAGCCAAAGGGCCATATGGTGAGACACAAGGTAGTCACCACCATCTTCCTTGGTGGCTGGCCACACCTCACAAAGCATATTACTTTTTAGATATTTAATATGCCATTTAAATATGGTGCTTAAAAAAATGCATCCAGTCTACTTTCTGTAGCTACTGATCTGTGCAATGTGGGCTCAAGAACAACATGAAGCAATGGTCTTCGAACTTTTTAATGCCATGCCCCTCAGTGGAAAAAAAAAATCATTGGGGCACCCCTCCGAATTTTTCACAATTGTTGTTTTGAATGGGCAATGTTTAAATATGTCTACACTTATTTAAAAATTGCAGTTAAGTTCTGTTACTGTTTTGAAAATGCAATCAAATACATGATGCCAAACACACTATTCTGGTCAGGTAGGCCTTACTAACATGTAAAAATATCCACTGTGTGATTGTTAGCAGTGAAGGTGGGGGTGGGGGAAGAGTATTTAGAATCTTTTCCCTTTTGACACATACTCCCAGCTTGGATATAAATGACAAAACATGTTAGTGATGACCTATTACAAAGTACTGATGCTCATTTTTTTCAGCTTAAAACGAAGCCTTGTTTTTATCATAATGCGTCTTCTGGCCAGAGCCTGGCGTCCCCCATCCACTTCTCTGGGAATACTTGAGGCCCCGGCCCGCTTTCCCGTTTTAAGACCCTTGGCATGAAGGAAGGGAGTGGCAGGGCGCACACTAGCAAAAAGAACAGATGATGGATGGAATGCTGAACAATTGACCCCCAGTGACAAAGATCTGGGTTTAATCTTTTGTTGCTTTGCCCACCACACCACCCCAGTTTGGACCCAGCCATATGCAAATCAGTATTGACTCTGTTCCGTCCAGCCCAAACTTCCAATCCAGGTGCTCCCTGGAGCGGAGCAAGGAAACAAGCATTCTGGGACCAGTTTCAGGGTATCACCTTTCATTAGCCAGGCTAGCTTGAATCCAGTGGCACAGTGAGCAAGGGACTCATGTCTGGGTATGCCCTTTCCACTTAGGATGACAAAAGCAAAAAGAACAGATGATGGATGGAATGCTGAACATAGCAAACATTCACCTCAGTCACAAAGTTCTGGGTTTCATCCATCGTTTTTTTTTGCCCACCACGCCACCCCAGCACACTAGGCCACAACAAGCTAAGGCAGTGAAATGTGTGGAGAGGGATGGTGATATAGAAGAGGAGGAGGCCTAGGTGAGGTAGGGGCGTAGCCCTGGGAAGAATAAAACACCCCCAAACAGCATGGATTGATTAGTGTGGTTGGACAGAGGAAGGTGAAGTGTTTACCCGCTGTGATAAAAAAATAATTTATTTGAAAAAAAGTCACAAAAGGCAATACAAATCACCAACAATGACGATATTAATATGTGAAACATTGAATTGAATCTTAAATTTGGCATTGATGTTTTAACATAAATGCCCCGAGACTATAATAAACAGGATATGGGAGTTAGGAATTGTAAAAATCTACTGATTTTGATGATGTTGTCGTAGGTGATGTAGTGGATGCAAATTGTTGCAAAAGTCAATATTGTCAACCTCGACATAGTGACATGCAGCCAAAGCAGGTCCTGTTTGCAGCTCTTCTTGTACTTTATCAGCACCTTCCTACTCAAAGGTGTTAAAACATTAATAAAAAATGTGAAGTTGCAAAACATTTAGCTTCACAATTTTGTACAGCCCTAGAGCCTACATCCAAGGGCATAAGAAATATATAATTATTTCTAGAAATTTCAAATAGTCCACATAATAACACTCTCAAGTGTCCCAATAATAAAAAGAAAAAATTATTTCTGCAACAGCCTCTTGGTTGGTAGACCTGCCATATGCATTTGCAACTACAGAGTCCACAGTAATTCTGTCACATCACCAAACCGACACCCACCTCTCACGACCAACACCATAACAGATATTTATTCAAACTGCTGCTCTTTATCTTTAATGCTTCACTTCCTCTACAATCTGGTCCTTTGAGAAAACTTTGGTCTTAACTGGAACTCACTCCAAGACGACACAAAGATGATCATCTACCTTCCAGTGTGGAAGACCATACATGTCCCCTCCTCCAGCTCAGAATCCACAAGGGTAACTGACTGCTCCTCCACCACCCACACATACATTGATTCCCCAGTACCCCATGTTCTGCTGTTGTGTACTTACCTCTTAGTAGGAACCATATCTATATTTATAATATTCTGGATATTTTGTTTTTATTGGTTACATTTTTGAGATACCATACTGCTGCTTTGGTACCAAAAATGTGTTAATAAATATTAGGAGATGTGCTGCCTAAGTAACTTTGCAACAACACATTTGGGAAACATTCTTGAGATTTTCTTTCTGCTTCAAAAATAAACAATTAAAAAACATTCCATGATCCTTCATACAAACATTACAATTGTTCCAGTATTTAGGTAGAGTGGTAATATGAATGGCAAGTAAGCTATCAAGTTACCTCAGTAGGTTAGTGCATCAGATGCAGAGATTTCACTCTGCAGGACCAGGTTTGAATACTTGCATGGCTTCCTTTAATTCATTAGATGAACATGAAAGTGAGGCAGAGTTATAGTAACGGCTATTGTTTATAGTGCTAGGAGTCCACAAGACTGTGGTGCAAAGATCTATGTAGGAAAGAGTTAACATTAATATAGTAATTAATATATGAAAGCACAAAGTCGAGATGGAAAGTAAAAGAAAAATCATAGTCCCTTAAACAAAACAATTATGAAACATACATTGGGTTCAACCTCACCAAGTTGAAACAGATAAATAAAATCTAACAAGCATTTGCAATGCAATCGGTCTCACGTTTGCTTGAGTTAGAGCTATTGGCATTGTAAATTCATAACTGGACTTTTCTTGCCACATAAACTGGTCAACCCTGCCTCATAATTTCGACTTTTACTACCAAAAATATTCCAGTGACCCTGCATATAATTAAAGCACTTTCATTGACCTTTTTCCTCTATCTGCAGCAAAAAATGAAAAATGTTCCATTTAGCATCCTAATTTAAGTATTTAATCTATATTTAAGCTATAGATGCACACAAAAATCAGTGTGAAAAAAAGTAAATCACGGTCAAGAAGCTACAAAACAGACCTAGACACAGCAGTACTGTACAAAGAAGTAGGTGGTTTCTATAAATATACGCACACAAATGCGCGTTTATAAAATATATACACTCAAATCATATTAATTTATATACACACACACAGGTGAATATGTGGTCACAGAAAGTATAGCAACAATGATGTTTCAAACAGATGTACAGCCACACTTCCTGTAAATGCATTAGTTGCTCATATAAAAATATACTTAATCCATTTACGCAGAAGATACATTGGGTCAGATTTACAAGGTCCATGGGCCCCTCAGCGCCACATTTGCTGCAAATGTTTTGCCGTAAATGTGACGTTATCGGGCCACTACCATTGCACCATATTTACAAGGTGGTGCAAACCAGGTTTGCACCACCTTGTAAACCCTATGTGCCACATCATGCATAATATATGCATGATGTATGCAAAGGAGGCGTTCCCTCGTTAGAGGGTCGCTAAAAATAGTGCAATAGAATCTACAAGATTCCATTGCACCATTTCTAGCATCATTTTTAACACCTACTTAAAGCAGGCATTAAAATGAGGCTCCCATTGACTTCAATGGGCCTCTTAACACTATACTGGATTAGCGTCATTTTTTTCCACGCTAATCCAGTATATTGTTACAATACCGTCAGCAAAATGACGCTATTGCCCCTAACATGGGCTACCATGGTGGCACAAGGGGATGCAAGGGGGCCGCAAGACAAGTGGCGCATCACTAGTGATGCGACACTTTGTTGTAAATATGTCCCAGTAAGTGTTACAATGCCAACTGGAATTACTCCCTGAAAATGGTACAAAGGACTTCCACAGCAATAAGACAGAAAGCATTAGCTGACATGCGAAACTGTGAAAAGCGGGGTAACACAAGGCGATCTGAGATGAATTACTGAAAATAAACAAACACAACTTAGCTTGCAGGCAAGCCTCTGCCCTTGCTATTGGGCTATAAAGATCCTTTTGGAGTCTCCAAAAAAAACAAGCCCTTGAGGAGAGATGAGAGGATGAATGCACTACCTCGAGTTGTGTAAAAATCTGAACAGAAATTGGAAAATAAAGCTGGAAAAGTATTTTCTTTATATATTAACAGAATGAAAAGTCTTGCAAGCCTTCTTGCCTTACAGTTCAACAAAGCTCTAATGAGGTTAACTATAACAGAGCAGCGTGAGAAGATTTATGGCCCCAATAAGGGAGATAAGCAATGCCCTCTGTGCGGATGTCGGGAGGGGCCCTGGAGAAACTCCAGATGCCAGGCTCTGCAAGTTTCACATCATTGCTTCTAGGTTTAGCTACATTCTATTAGAAAGCGCGCTGGGCAGTGGTAAAATAACATTTAAAAAATGAAGCCTAGGAGCTAAGAGCTACCTTTTATTAAAGAGTGTAATGATGGAGCAAATGTTGCAGGAGCCAGAAGAGGACAGCACTGGAATAAAGCCAAAACAAATGTCAGCGACATGGGAGGAGGTGGGAGGAATGGATTGCTGCAATAAAACACAGGCAGCTATCAGCCTAAAACACCCAATGTGAAAAGGCAGCAAGAAAGGAATGGTAAAATAGTCCATCACAGCAACAGATAAAAAAAACAAAGTGGAATAATACAGTAGTTGGTTACTGCTCTGAAACAGAAAAAGGAGGGAGAAAAAGGCAGAACTGACCACTGGCAAGCAAAACTTTTTAAAGGACACTCTACCAACAAATGAAATTGCTTTAAGCCATAAGAAGTTTACTAAAAGTATACTTGAGGTCGAGTCTTACACTCAACCTAAAAAGGGGTTACATATGAACTATTTAAAAAAAATATGAGGATATTGCAGATGGAACACCACAGGTTAGCTACTGTGGCTTATTTTGTATTGGCTCTCAAACGTCTTGAGTATGTTAACTTTAAGCCTTTCATTCTGAGTCCCACAGAACATATTCACTGAGGGCCAAATTTAGGAAGATGCCAGGCCTGGCAATGCAGCACCAATAGTTGCTGCATTGCATGACAAGGAGAGAGCAGGAGAGCGCCATATCCAGAGCACAATCAAGCAGCCGTGTGCCAAGCACGCACCTTTGCAGCATAGTCGAAGGGTGTCTACGTCAGTGGTCGCAGTGGATGGGATCTGAGAGGCATGAAATGCCCATACGTTTTTTAATCTAAGACAAACAGTTCCCTTACTTTTTGAGAAATGGCAATCATCCCAGGACAGTTTATTCCGACGGCTGAAATGCTTCAACTGAAGTATAGGGCAAGGAGTTTCATGTGCTCTGAAACCAAGGGAGAGGCAGATAGCTAAACATGATTCTTGCTAGGCTGTCTGCTTGCCTGAAAGAAATGTAAATGTGTGTAACTGGAGAATCTGCAAATGTAAAAGGTGCTTGGAAGCCGGTATTGCCTTTAACTGATGGAATCACTTGAAGCTCCCTGATGATACAGATGCATTCTTTTTGAGTAGTAGTGCAATTGAGTTACCAATTGAGTTGTCAGTTGTGTGCTCTTAAAGCACAATTCTAAAAAAATGCAATATTTACAGGTCGGGTATTACTAAAATAGATATTTTGGAAGCACTTTTTTATCTTAAACCTTTTTGCGCATTTTGTAGCGGCCTATCTTGTACTGTGTCAAATGCAAGTTTGGCATACATATTCACAGTTCTTTCTGTCACAGACTGGTACCCTGTAGCACTAAAAATACACAAGTCACTATTCTCCACTTCAACAACCAGGATTCATTTCTCTGGTTACACACACAGACCTCTTCATCGCATTAACTTACAGAGGTTTCACATAGTACAATAGTGCATTCCCCACTGATTAACATAACTTGCAGTTTTTTTTCATTTAAGCTGTGCATTATTATATATGTAGTTACCTAAAGGCGAAAGACCGAAAATAGTTACAGAATATTATTAGCCACGATTTCGACCCCCCCGCCCCCCATGCTCACTCACCCCACCCCCATTGTACATAGCATCACAGTTGCATACTTTTGTAATGCACTTCGGCCACTGGTCTGCATGAGACTAGCATAGGTTTTGTACTGGAAGGGTACTGTTCCAATTCATAATGCAATGCTTAAGCTAACTTTAAAACTTTTCTTACTTTACACAAGTGTTGTATAGTGCAGCACAAATGCAAAGTCTGAAAAGAAAGGTGAAATAAAAGTCTTTCTCTTTTTAACAAAGCTATGAATTGGCATTATTTTCGATGCAAAACCCTATAAAAGCATAGGTGGTCTCATGGAAAAGCCCATGTACCACCCATGTAACACCACTCTAGCGCAAAGTAACGCAAGCTACTTTGCGTTACTTTTGGTCAACTTTCCAGCACAAAACTTGTTTTGCGTAAATCTAACAAAAAATGTTTTCCCCTCTGTGTCACTTTTATGATGCAGATCCAGCGTAAAAGGTTTCTAAATCTGGCCTTAGGAATCTGCATCAGAAATATGTACACCACATAGTAAAAATGCAATTAATACATGTGAATATGTGTGATAACCATATTGTGCTTTAGTTGTATTTACACATGCAATAATTCCATTAGGTTTTATGACATTCAGAGATAGATCATGCTCCCACTTTGCTAAATTTTGCTTTAAAATATGCATGCTAACTGGACACCTTGGGACACTGTTACTCCCTCATTTGTTCTGTTTCATTCCATACAGCCAAAGAGATGACCATGTCACCCAGACACCAAACAGCACCCAGGACCATACTTGGCCTCCAAGAACCAACATGCATTGCACACAGCAACACTACCAGCCACCCACTATAACAACCAGGTCTTCCAGCAGAAACTGGAGTTCTCAGATTAGCATTAATCTTGAAGATCTCTGCCAAAGCGTAATTGGTGGTGTGCTGAAGAATCACCGATAAGGTAAACACTGTGTCAGCCTCCCACTGGAAGGGCGACGACATGAGGAAGGTGTGGACTGACCTGAAGACCAGGATCAGGGGCGTCATCTCAAAACAGCACCACAAATACTTCTCACCAATGGTGGCACATGACCCAACTGACTACAGACTGTGGGAGGAGAGAGGCTTAATAAACCTTCACATGTCATGCATGGAAGGGGTCCGCAGGGGTATAGAGTCTAGAGAAACCTTAAAACATCCAGGGGGGGATCCAATCTATTACCAGTGTTGCTTCACCATGTATATGTGACATCATAATGCACTTACAGTGGTTAAGGCACATATAGGTAAATTTAACACAAGCAGTGTTTGGATATGTTTAAACAGTCAATGTTCTGGTCACTAGTATTTGTCCCTTGGGGTGTGCTCACACACAAAGCTCAATGAATTTCACATTCTGTCTGTATTAGTTGTTGGCAAAAGCATGTATGGCCATGAGGGGAGTAAACAGCATATTCCGTTAATGGTGATAGCACAAAATGGTAGGTGAGATGCCATTAGCATCTTTTTAACATCCACTCACCACTGCTCACACCAGCAGAGTTGTTGCGACCACTACCACAGGTGCTACTAGTTGTAGTACTAGTTGAGACAGCTTTGCTTTGCTGCCACCAGCAAAGCTGCCACCACCAATGTTACCACTATCATGCCTTTGACCACCGTGCCTGCCCCACCACCAAAGCAGCCACACCATCTGTTGTCACCATAACTGGCACCACCACAATAATTGCAGTGGCCATCACAATTTCTGAGGCAATGATGGGCTACCTGCACCTGGGGCATCCTTCACATTTCCTAAGAGAGTGTTAACATTGAAAAAAATTACTCATCTGGCAGCATCAAGCAAAGGAAGGCCTCAGGGACCCTCCATATTAGTTGACCAATAAAAATCGTCAGCTGTAATTGTCAATGTGCACCGCGCAGTAGATCAGGAGCTCCATGTTGGTGGTAGCAGATTGAGGCAGAACAGGTGCCTCTCAAAAAACGTCCCCGAAGACTAGAAGTTACCTCTCCAATCTACACAGAATCTGGGGGATTACGCAATCTGCCAGTGTTAATACTAAAATTAAGACCAGCAGATGGCAGAGCACCGTGGTGATATAGGATCGGCCTTCACCAGCCAGTTCATGCTACTGGAAAGCCAGGAGTGAGCGGGCCCTGAATAGGTGAGGCAGCAACATGATACCCTTGGCAACTGTGTGACTACAGGGACATACCACGTCACCCCCTTAGAAGCATTTATAGTGACCCTAGTGGGCACTTATTACTCTGCCTGTAAGTATTGTCAGGCAAGTCCCCATATGCTATGCAAAATCACTGCATGTGATTCACACGTAAATGAGTTATTGTTGCAATAAATCTGGGGCAAACATATATCCTGCAAGTCCTAATGAAAGCCTAGGACTTTGTGTAGGCCAGCATTATAGCTGAAATATGTTGACAATATAAGCGAGGGTTGTAGGACCATAATAAACCAAGATATCCATCCTTTTTGCATTTTTGACTAAACCATTGAGTGTTGTTAATAAAGCAATAGCCTTGATTCTCCATAGGCATTTTTAACTTTAGACTCCCCAGTAGGTTCTCTTAAGTACTCCTTGAAATATTGTTGAGCCCACCTCAGCTTTTAGGGGCAAGGCAGACCTGATGATGAAGCATGCCATCAGTAGAGTGGGTGTGGGTCATATATAAAAAATAATTTATTTTTCTCATACTTGCTAAGCAGGACATTTCCACAATAAAGATGGTTATTTTATTTCAGATAGGCTAGGAATACTCATATTGTGCAGATGATGTGCGTGGGGGAGTGTATTCTCTAAACCTCCTAATATTGGAAACCTTCTTCTGAGTCCCCTTTTTGACAGGACCTCTAGGTATCCTGTTTTCACTTTTTGTTATTGTCGAGACAGGAGATAAACCAGATGGAAGGGTGCACTGACTGAACAGTGTGAGAAATTGGGCTGTTGGCTGACTGGGGTGTGAGCCCTGGTCAAGCAACAGTCACAATCCTTTGCAGGGTTTACCACAAAAAAAAGTCACTAATTTAACCTGTGCTTAACCCTGGATAGCTTGGCACAAAAAGCATTCAGGCTAAACTTAGAGACAGTGTGTTAAGTATTCATGCAGTACACAAACAGCAACACAGTGAAAACATAACACTCCCAACCGAATTTAGAAAAATATAGTTACATTTAATAAATGATTTGGTACCCAAACCATCCAATTCCAATCAGTAGAACTAGAGTTATGATTTTTTAAATTTTAAGTTCAAAATAGCAAGTCCTCTGTTTTAGAAAATGGCAACTTGGGCACCTTTAGCACCATAACCAAGAGTCCAGGAAGGGATGGACACCTCTTGGGGATTCAAGACTCACGCAGGCTGGTTTCAGGTGCAGGATTAAGATGGTGGGAGCCTGTTATGTCCCTGTGTCACAGAACAGGAGACCAGCTAAACTAGCCCTGGAGTCCTTTCTGAAGTCCTGGGTGCAGGTGGTGGTGCAGGGCTCCACAGCATGGCTGGTCTCAGAAAGTTCCCAGCAGGCTCCGGCCAACAAAGCAGTCCTTCCAGATACAGCAACAGTCTAACAGAGTGCACAGCAGGTCACTGGACCAGGAAGTCCTCTGAAAGTCCTTCCACAGATCCAGTAGTGAACTAAGGAGCAGGTCAGGGAGCCCTATTTTTATATACTGGTGCCCTTCTCCTAGAAGATGGGAGAAGTCTCCAGAAGAGTCCTCTGAAGTTCGAGGAATTCCCTTCCTCCCCTGCCCTGGCTCCTAGCTGGCTGCACTGACAATGCGGGGCCATTAAGCCTATTGTGTGGCAGCAGAGCTCAGCCCACTCAGTTGCAAGTGGGGCTATTCTTAACTCAGCCCCACCATCAAGTTAGTTAATGGCCCATTTAAGCTCTGCTAATCCCTCTACTGTGTGACTGTCTGGGGTGAATTCTCAAAGTCTCAACTGCCAGTTGCACCCAGTCATGTGACCTAAGGCAGGCTACAAGCACAGAGGACTAAGGGCAGGAAAATGCAATTTTTCTTTTCAACTTTTAATGATAAATCCGACTTTACCATTAAAGAGGGTTTATCATTAAAAGTTCATGGATACGAAATGTGACATATCTACCACCTCTTGTTCAGAAATTACAACTCTTTCATTTTGATAAGGAATCCCCAATGTTGCCCTATGGGAGGGGTAGGCCTCTCAGTAGTGAGAAATTGAATTTGGGAGTTTTTCAAGTTTTAAGGTGCTTGTTAAGTAGGTGGCACAATAGTGCTGCAGGCCCACTGGGCACATTTAATTGACAGGCCCTGGGTATATGCTATACTGCTCTACTAGGGACTTGTAAATGGAAATGGAATATTCAAATCAGGTATATGACAATCAAACCATGGTTTAGGGAAAGAGCACATGCACTGTAGCACTGGTTAGCAGTGGTAAAGTGCACAGAGTCCTAAAGCTAACAAGCAAAAATTAGGAGAAGGAAGGCACAAATTGTGGGGGGTGACTCTGTAGCGAGGGTTATTTCCAACAAACAGTACACAATGTCTCAGTCCCATCCACCTGGTCCCTTTGCCAATTCTCCTAGGTTTGCATATCCTCCGAGGTTTGCATATCCAAGCAAGGGAGATCAAGAGCCCATGTTACACAGTGTGGAATGACCCATGAAAAAAAGAGAGCAGAGGAATCACAAGACTTTTAGGGCACCATGGGTATTGGCTAAAGTTGGGTAGTAACTAACATTACAATTTGTAATATTCCAAGCCTGTTCCCCTCCAGTAAACGAAAGGTATTACATAATCACATCTCAATAGGTTCCACAGATATTAGTCTTCTAGATATATTTGCAATGTTGGACATTCAGCATAAGTATTGCAAATTAATTCACCACCTGGAGGCTAAAAGACCGTTTCAATAACAGGATGAATCTTAAGGGCTTTGGAATGAATGGACATTCAGCAGTTTACAATTCCCGCCTCAGAGAAACTATCCTTGGGAATTGATGAAAACAAGAAAAATGAAATGGAGGGGAAGCTAGATGCAAAATATAATGAACAGCAAAGCAGCCCACCTTACTCAGTTGCCAGGCCAAGCCCATGTGGAAGTACAGTCTCTTATACAGTTCTACCTACCATGACCTGGAAGAGAAACCTAGATTCCGTCTTGGACAGATCTCATCCATGTTGCCTACACAGTGAACTCCCACACACAGGGTGTGGTTAAGATTCCAATACTTGCATTCATAGTTCACTAACCTCCATCTGCCACATTGCCATGGATGCCAAAGTGCCTTTACATTCTATGTGTGTCTGTGTCCTACGCACCCATAAGCTGGTATAAAACAATATATCACAACTATTATTAGACAGTAAATGATTGTATAATTGCGCCCGAGGCCTCCGCAACCACGTAAAGCGCGCTGACATCCTACCGAGAAACTCAAGAGCATTCAAAACCACGAACAACTAACTAAATAAATCATGCATAGTTAGCAAGTATGTACCCTTGAGATGTTACATAGTTGTACTTATATGTACGAGAGACACATGTCTATGTCACATGTCTAGCTCGCCTAAAATTGAAAGGGCTGATGTAAACAAAGCTTTCTGATGAACGGTTGACGAGAAATTACCATATATCAATTAGTTCCATCTAATTAGTTCACTCAGTTGGAATTCCTTCCTATAAATCAATTAATCCTATATTCTCCTTCAGCATGATGACCTTTAGAATAATCAAAACACACAATTCAATCCAATCAGCCGGAGTTTGTACACTCAGCGTTCCACTCTATATTAACAAAGCAAAATCAGCGTTCTAGTTAACCAACCCTCTTGGATCCAAATAGAAGCGAAAGGAACACACTGCTGTAAACAGCTACTTACACCTACTTAAAAAGTGAAGTAAATTCTTTTATAACCCAAATTACCTAAGTCATCTATAAATTCGCTTTACTACAGCGCACCAATCATTATACACCATTACAGTAAATCAAAACAAGTACCGTTTTTATAGTGGTGAACACTTCTGAAATGTGATTCAGGGTGTTTTACTCCGTGTAATTGTATTGTATTTTGTTTGCTCAATAGTTACATGGCATAGGAACTAAGTTGCTGCTTTTGGATCCTGACAGCTTTAGTACTATTTCCACCTTTATTTCTTCACCTAAAATAGGGCGATTCTGGGAAAACAACATTATCTATCTATCTATCTATCTATCTATCTATCTATCTATCTATCTATCTATCTATCTATCTATCTTTATCTGGAATTGTATATAAGTGACACATAATGTAAATATGTGTACATATATTCAACATAAAAGGTTAAAGCATACAGCGCATTGGCCTTAGTGCCTTAATTATATTTTCCTTTACAAAATCTATGTCAACATGCCCCTGCTGCAATAAAAGGTATTGTTTGCAGTAAGGTTGTTTGTTGCTTCTTGGAGCTGAGATGTTATATTAAAATGTTATTGTTAGAAATTAGGTCTTTGGTTGGCAGTCAGGTTACCCACTGTCCAAGCAAGGACCCTCACTCTAGTCAGGGTAAGTCACAAACAATCCAAATTATCCTGTGCCCACCCTCGGGTAGCTTGGCACTGAGCAGTCTGGCTTAGTGTAGAAGGCAAAGTGTAAAGTATTTGTGCGCTAAATCATACAATACCACAATATAACACCACCAAATTACACCACACAGTGTTTAGAAAAATATATAATATTTATCTGGATAAATGCAGGTCAAAACGATTAAAGATGAAATAAGCAAATGCAGAGATATCACTGAAAGTGGTATCAAGTATCTTAGAGTTGAAATATTACTGTCAATGCAATAAAAAGTGTCTTAAGTTCTCCTAGAAACAACAAGTGTCTCTTGCAGGGCAAAGTACCTGGTTTGCTTTGAAAAATCCTCACAAAGGACCGCAGAGGAGGAGGTGGGTGGAAAACAGGTGAGTGTGCATCAGTTTCGCCCCTTCGCACACGGACTTGCGTCTTTATTTTCCACGCAGGGAAGACGTTGCAGCGATTTCCTGCACGTGGACTTGGATCCTCTTAGGGTTGCAGGGTTTTCAGATGCCCCAGGGAGGATGCGTGGAATCCTGGGCTTGCGGAGCGAAGTCACAGGGGCTGAGTCGATTCCGGTAGGCGATACAGGGAATTTTCTTCCGCACAGCAGGTGTTGCGTCGATTCCTCTCAGGAATTCGGGCGGCTTCATTCTGAGTCAGCTTGCGGGGATCGTCGGGCCATTGAAGTCACATGCATTGCAGATCTAACTCCGGGCTGATGAAGTCAGGAGAGCTGGTGTGGATGGCATCGGGGCAGTGGTGTGAAGCAGGACGATGCGACGTGCAGTGCCCACAGGTCACTGTGCAGGCAGCGGCTCCGTGATGGCGTTCAGGGGCGTTGGTGAGACGATGGCTGCGGTGTGAAGTGGGGCAGTGCAACGTGCGGTGTCACCAGGTCACCAGTGCAGGCAGCGGCGTCATCGTTGCTGAAGCGCTGTCATCGGTAGGCCCAAGCCGGCGGTGCGGGACAGGACGGTGCTTCGTGACCCTCATGAGCAGTGTTCACAGGCCACGGTACAGCCAGGAATGCCTGGTGGCGACACTGGAGTCGATGATGCTGGCGTTGGAGGAACGGGACTGTGGTGCGGGACGGTGCTTCGTGTACCTCACAAGCAGTGTCTACAGGCCACGGTGCAGGCAGTGGCGCCAGTGTCAGCAGGAGCGTTGTCATCGGGGATGTCCAGGCTGCAGTGTCAGCAGGCGATGCCGGAGTGCAGGGCCCACAGGTCGCGGTGCGAGCAGCAAAGTGGTGAAGTTGTCCGATGACGACTTCAGTGAGACCAAGGTCAGGATGCGAGCGGGGCAGTGCGGCTCCATGCGGCGTCGGCAGGTCACAGTGGAGGCCAGCGGCTTCACTGGCGGCGGCGCAGTGAATTCTCCTCTTGAACAGCACAAAACACACAGTTCTCAGTGCTGAAGGTCAAGGAAACTGAAGTCCTTGGTGACCTTGAGACTTCCAACAGGAGGCAAGTTCTGCTCCAATCCCTTGGTGAACATTCTCAAGCAGAGCACACAGCAAAGTTCACCCTTTGCACTCCTTTCAGGCAGAAGCAGCAACTGCAGCCCAGTCCAGTAAAGCAACACAGCAAAGGGAAGGGACAGTACTCCTCCTCCAGCTCCTCATCTGTTCTCCTTGGCAGAGGTTCCTCTTGATTCCAGAAAGATTCTAAAAGTCTGGGGTTTTGGTTCGTCTTCTTATACCCCTTTCTGCCTTTGAGGTTGGCAAACTTCAAAGCAAAGTTTCAAGTGTATGCAAGATCCTTCCTTGTCCAGACAAGGCCCCAGACACACACCAGGGGGTCGGAGACTACATTGTATGAAGGCAGGCACAGTCCTTTCAGGTGTGAGTGCCCACTCCTCCTCTCCCTTCCAGCACAGATGGCTCATCAGGATATGCAGGCTACACCCCAGCCACCTTTGTGTCATTGTCAAGAGGAGAAGTGTGAACAGCCCAACTGTCAAACTGACCCAAAAGGGGAATCCACAAACAGGCAGAGTCACAGAATGGATTAAGCAAGAGAACGCCTACTTTCTAAAAGTGGCATTTTCAAACTAACAATCTAAAAAACAACTTAATTAAAATATGTACTTTTAAATTGTGAGTTCAGGGACCCTAAACTCCATATTTTCATCTGCTCCCAAAGGGAATCTGCACTTTAAAGTTATTTAAAGGCAGCCCCCATGTTAACCTATGAGAGAGATAAGCATTGCAACAGTGAAAACCGAATTTGGCTGTATTTCACTGTTAGGACATGTAAAACACACCAGTACATGTCCTACCTTAAACATACACTGCACCCTGCCCATTAAGCTACTTAGGGCCTACCTTAGGGGTGCCTTACATGTATAAAAAGGGAAGGTTTAGGCCTGGCAAGTGGGTACACTTGCCAAGTCGAATTGACAGTTTAAAACTGCAGACACTGCAGCAGGAGGTCTGAGCAATGGTTACTGGGCTAGTAATGTGGGTGGCACAACCAGTGCTGCAGGCCCTCTAGTAGCACTTGATTTACAGGCCCTGGGCACCTCTAGTGCACTTTACTAGGGACTTACAAGTAAATCAAATATGCCATTCATGGATAAACCAATCAACAGTACAATTTCTATAGGGAGCACTTGATTAGCAGTGGTAAAGTGCACAGAGACAATAAACCAGCAAAAACAGACCTGAAATAATAGGAGGAAGAAGGCAAAAAGTTTGGGTATAACCCTGCAAAAAGGGCCATTTCCAACAACTAGTAAAGATGTTATCTTGGGAAGGCATATGTCTAGAGAAGAGACAGATTTGGCTGAGACAAGGGCCAGCTGGATTTGTCCTTAAGGGAAAAGAGAGAATTGTTCAAGGGGAGATGTACATACTAGCGTATCCTTATTTATCTCAGATGGCTTAATCACCCTGTATATAATACAAAAAAATAAATTTGTTATTCTTACCATAATATACTACTGACTGTAGTTATTCTTGACATTACTTTGGTAGTAGCTACGGGCCAGATGTAGCACGCCGTTTGCATGGTGCAAACTGTGAAAAACACAGTTTGCGCCATGCAAACGGCCTAACGCGATGCTCATTCCCAAATTGCGAGTCGGTACCGACTCGCAATTTGGGAATGCGACTCGCAAATAGGAAGGGGTGTTCCCTTCCTATTTGCGACTCGCATCGCAATTCAGAGTTGCTTTGTGACCGCGAATGCGGTCGCAAACCAACTCTCAGTTACCACCAGTGTCACACTGGTGGTAACACATTCGCAAAAGGGAAGGGGTCCCCATGGGACCCCTTCCCCTTTGTGAATGTCGACATAAATATTTTTTCAGAGCAGGCAGTGGTCCTATGGACCACTGCCTACTCTGAAAAAAACGAAACCAAATGGTTTCGGATTTTCTTTCATTTTGCAACTCGTTTTCCTTTAAGGAAAACGGGCTGCAAAATGAAAAAAAAAACTGCTTTATTTAAAAAGCAGTCACAGACATGGAGGTCTGCTGACTACAGCAGGCCACCATCCCTGTGAGTGCAGGGACTCGCTATGGGGTCGCAAAATGCGACCCACCTCATGACTATTGATGAGGTGGGTCTTTGCGACCCCATAGCGAGTTGCAGAAGGTGTCTGAGACACCATTCTGCATCCGATATTGCGACTTGCAAATTGCGAGTCGCTCAGACTCGCAATTTGCAAGTCGCAAAATCGGATTTTGCTACATCTGGCCCTACGTTCTTAAGGTGTTGTGAAAAGGACAGTAGGCACTAAACTACCTCTATTGGAAATCAGAATGAGAGAAAACCTAAAGTCCACTTGTTTCTAACCTCGAGGACCTCTTCAACTGTACTCACTTTGCCCTTCCAGCCTGTAACAGAATTCACACTAACCATTGCCTGGACTAAACTTCAACCATCTCTAGGTTTGGAAACTGTTAGACAAAAGTTTGTGAATAACCACAGCCTGCAACTTAGAAGATATTCAAAAACTTTCAAGACTAAACTTTCTGTGCAATGGCTGCTCCCCACGTATGCATCAGATTTACTCTTGTGTAGTATCATGCTGGTGCAAGGTAATATTATGGAGGGGTAAAAGGATTCATGGGTGGTGGGTGACCCTTTGTCATAATTACTGCCATTATAACTCATACAACTAAGTAACATGCGGAAATTGCGCTGGGAACTGGCATAATCTTTTTAGATATTGAATACTAGTTGATAGCAGGAACGTTTAAAAAGGCGCTATTAGTTTTAGCTTTGGGCTGATATCTATAGGCTTTGTCAGGCATTATGAAATAGCAGTGCTCAATTACTGGTCAAAGCAATGTTTTCAAATGCACTGATATAGTGTCACTAAATTCAGCCAGCGAACATGTAGGTTTAGAAAGCAAGGCAACCCTTTTTAAAAACTGGTATGGAAGGTCAACTCTATGCCAAAATAATTTGGGAGCAGCTGATCCAAACTCTGTGATTTCAAAGCACCTTTTTCTCTGCTTCAGCGTCATCCATGATAATAAATTCTTGTTGATGCAATTTGGAGTAAGACCCTTGTCCCTTTTTTCCATCCCCAGTGCAACACACAGGAAGAAGATTAGGGAAGTAGGTTAGGGTACAGAGAGGAACATGACTCAGCGATCTGGTTCTGCTCTGATTCGTCACAGTGGAAAGCCTACCATTATTTACTTCTTGGCCATGCAACGAGTACCTTACATTAAAACAGATTTCTATGAAGTTAGCTACTTTACTTAATTCGATTGTGTTCAGAAGGGTTTCTGATGTCAATGCTTTAGAAATGTTGAGTAGGTTTTATTCACCAGAAGGGGTACATTTTGACATTTGGAGGAGGACAAAAATGATGCCTGAATCAATTTTGTATCAATTTTTTCATGAATGCGAGAATTATGATCATAAAATTTTAGAGTTTGTAGCGCATGGAGAAAATCGATTGCTTTTGTCATATGTTAAACCTTGTAAGGCAGTGTCTACAGCTACTTTAGCCAGATGGGTGAGTTCTGTTATGAATGAGGCAGGTGTGGATCTTTTAAGGTTTGGTGCTTATTCTTCCAGAAGAGCGATGCCTAGCAAGGTGTACTGGGCAGGTGATTTGTTATCTAAATTTTTTAAAGCAGCTGTCTGGTTGAATGCAAATACTTTTGCTAGGTTCTACTTAAGTTAAGACCTGTGAAGCATGTAAGTTGTGTGGCACTTGATAACTTTAAACATTCATAATGGTAACCCCCGGTCTTGTAATGAAATGGTGATTCTTCATTTAACATGCAGAGAGAATCTTGATTTCATTAAAGACAATGGAGGCTAACATTATCCCCATACATAGGTATCTATAGGTTTTACATAGGGAATATAAGTGCAAACCCTATCGTCTGTAAATTAAGTCATTGTCCTCACTGGCCTTCACCATACCTTGAGTCACTGGTTGTCTTCTTTTCCTTGCTTTTACATTCTAAGCCAAATTCTCTCTTTCATCAGTTTTGTGCTCTGCTCATTTTTCCTATTCTTTACCACACTTTTGGCACTTATGCTTCTACAATCGCTGTATTTTCTCCTGTCTGCACCTGTCTCACTTTGGAAGTCTCCTTACTCCTATTAGGCTCCTGCCTGCTCCATGCTCTCTATCTAATTATCCATGAGTTTGTGCATCGCTCTGTACACCCAGAACTATCCAGAGCAAATAATTTTCTCTGTGGTTGCCTCCTTTCTGTACCACTATCCTACCAAGTAACACTTCTTTCATTTTTCAACCCTGTTCCTTTTGGAAGCTCCTGCTGTCTATCCACTCACTATCTTTGGCACAATGCATTTTGTAATTTCCATGTTTGTACATCTGATCTAATGAACATTTGATTTTCTCGCCCTTGCCCTGTCACTACTGTTTAAGGGCAGCTTTGAGAGGGAGCAAGGAAACTGCCCAATGGGCAGCAATTTTCATGCAGCTTGACGTCCTGCTTTTCTTATCTGGGACATCCGGCTGCATGGAATCAGCTAAACTTCAACTGAGGCGAAGTCAGGCAATTTCAGCTCTGAAACGCACTGCTTTTAAGGCTTGGGCAAAGTGGGCAGCTGCCCAAAGCCCTCAGCTTCCTAGGGTCTTTTTGGGAAAGTAATCCTTCTCGCACCTCTATTTCTTTACTTCAACCACTCTCGTGCTCAGTGCCTATCACTTCCTCACACTCTTTCTCTTTCTACCCTGTGTCATTCTAAGGAATTTTGGGGCACCAGACAAGACATATTTCAGCTGTTTTTGTGTGACCGCATTTCTGAAATGTTAAGTATGATTCAATATTGTTTGGCATCATGATCCCATGAATTAGCAGAAAATGCGTTATCATCTTCAGAGTTGACCAAATAGGTGACCCCAAAACATGTATTGCCAAGGGCCCCAAAAATCCTGAAAATGGCACAGATGCCACGAAGGACACCATATTTTCCCTTTATCTGTCTGCCTTTCTCAGCATATATAAAGTCATTTAGGGGTGCGCCCAAATCACTCTAATACGACTAGGCTCTAGTACATGCTTAAAAAAATAAATAAGAAAGGACATATTAGGGAAAATCATATATCATAATTCGTCAAAGTGAAAACCTGAATTAACCACAGACTGGACCAATAAATGTCAAAATTATTTTTATTTCTTAGTAGTTGTAACGTGGAAAGTGATATTTGTTTGCTCACAGTTCCTGGGCTTGTTAATATTTACACAGTTTCAAAACAAGGACATCAAACAAATAACAAGATAATATACATACACATATGTTCCTCCCCCCTCCCAGAACCTTAACTCTATGCTCTCGACCCAGCCGCTGCTTGCTGCACTGCTGCCACACTGCACCACACAACACAGAAGGATCGTGCACATGTGTCTCCTGCAAGTTCTCATGCACTCTCCCACACCCTACACCCACACTCCCGCACCAACAGCATCCAACACCATACTTGCTCACACTCACACAAACTAGCCGCCCACTCACACAGACCAAACGCCGACCACACATAACGCCACAATCGCATGTATGCTCCTCTGCACCTTCTCGCTCATGAAATACACCACAGGGATATGGAACATGCTGTACAACCATGCTCCAGACATGCTCGTCATAACAGAATCATAGATAAACCAAACCTATGCACTGGAATTAAAACAACCATATGTGCCAGCTTCAAGCTCACCAGGCAAGACCTTCAGAGGAAGCCCAGAGTTGGGTCACCATCATATTCAAGGGTACGTTAGCTGTAACTCCTACACGTACACCTCCCCAGCTATATGGAGCACCTAAAATTTAAGACTTCTCCCTGGACAGAAACCTTATATAGACTACCAGGACCCTGTACCAGTTTCACCAGTCACATCACAGATTTCACCTCACCCTTCATTATCAACACCAGCACCGTCACTCTCATCGGAGACCTTAACTATCACCTAGTAAAGAGCACTGACCCAAACGTTTCTGCCCTTTTAGAGAACCTTGAAACTTTGGTCTCACCGTGCACAATAATGATCCATCCACACACTGGACACCTATTGGGCCCAATTTTCTCCTCAATCAGCAACATCAAGTCAACAAGCTAGCAATTATGACCTGTACAGACCACACCCTTGTCAGTTCCAGCATGCCCATTCCGCACCACCATAGACCTGCCACCATCTGAACCACCTGCTGTAGTTGGAAAAGCATCACAGAAGAGGATTGAGTTTCTGTCCTTTCCGTGCACCCACCCGAGCACTCCAGCCAATTGTCTAAAGCCATCAAGAACCTCAACAGCTGTATCACAGTATACACCAACAGCCTGGCTCCCCTCAAGTGCAACCCAACAGTATGAGCCCCAAATGCAGTTTAGCTGAGGCACAGATGAACTCTGACAAAACGCTACTGTATGCAACTCGAAGGCAAAAGGAGGATAAAACACCACAGATAAGACATCTTTAGATCAGCCCTAAGATACTACACCTGCAGACAGAACACTAAATGCACAGATCTTGCAGATCCCATCAACACTAGCACCATCAGCAGCAAGGAAATCTTTGCCATCATCAAAGTTTTCACTGCACCTCCTGCCACCTCCAGCAATATCATCCCCTCACAAGACCTTTGCAACAAGCTCCTGGAATTTCTCTGTAACAAATGCATATCCATATATAGCAACTTTGACCCTTTACCAGACTCCATCACCGTTGCAACTCAGCTTCCGATCATGGGTGAAGAACAACACCTGACCTCGTGGTCCGCCAGCACCACCAACAAAATTACTGCTATCATGAAGACCATCTGCCCCATCTGACCCTTGACCCCATACACCTTCACCAAAGTACTCCTACCCATGAGCAAAGCACTAACACCCCACTTTAATGCCTCCTTCAGCTCAACCACATTCCAAGATACCTGGAAACATGCCACCAGGATGCCCTTGCTCAAGAAACCATCTGCTTACCCACTCCTCGGAAGCCCACAAACTCATCAGCAGAGTGCCTCAAGGTTCATCACTCAGCCCCATCCTCTTCAACGCATACATGATCCCTCTGGACAAACAATCTGAACACACTTCCTCTCCTAAGCCGATGACACACAATTCATGCTCTCCCTCATACTCTCCCTCTCAGACAAAACCCAAACACAAGAAACAAGTTCACCGCCTGCATGACAAAAGTTGTTAATTGGATGAAAGCCATCCTTGCACTCCTACGCTTAAACAGAACCAGATCAGGAGGAGAGTTGTTCTCTTACATTGCTCCCAAACCCTGGAACAGCCTCCCGTTCAACATCAGAGCCTCCTTCTCTGTTCTTGAATTCCGCAAGAAGCTGAAGATGTGGCTTTCAATTAACCAACCTACCATAGGCAGGTACACCTGCTCAGCACCAGGATACCCCTGGCACACAAAAAGTTGGATTTAATTTATTTAAATGAAGGGGCACAGAATGTTTGTGTCCTCTTTCTTTGTATCCCTCTGGGACTGATCCTATTGCTAAAAGTAATTTCAGGCTAAGAATAGGATGCATGTCTGTCACTCCAACCATGTCACTCCCTATACCCCTTTTGTGGAGATCTTGGAATGCGCCTGTCTACAGAAGGAGCGTCATGGTTCAATACATGTTCTTCTAAGTTCAATGCTTGATTGTGCTGGTGCTTACAGGTCTTGGGCACCAGCATAATCTTTGATGTCCAGGGTGAATTGTGCATTGTGAGCCTTTGACCCAAAGCAAGAGAGGGAAAGGCAGTAAAGGGAGAAAGAAAAGGGAGAACAAGAAAGTAAAAAAAACAGTGCCAAAGGGAAGAGTGAAAAAGAGAATGCAAGCATGAGCCAAAGAGACTGGAACTGTAGGTGGTGGAAGAAAGAGACATAAAGTGGACTTAAAGCAATGCATCTTCAGTACTCACAAACTCAGCGTTCGGCAACGCCGGCATGGGCTCTTAGAAAATTGACTTCCCCCACTTACCATTTCTTTAGTTATTGGTTTACAATGTCAGTACTGTGGAAGTCCCAGCACACAGATCGTACATACCTATGTCAACACTGCCTCTGCCAGACACATCTCAGAAAGGCACAGATTCTTCTGTTCTCCACACCAGGAAAGTAGGACACAGGGAAAGCAAAAGAACCTGCCACCCCAAGGTAGTGTCATAGCAATGGTGCCATTGACCCTGGTGCAAGTAAGGCAGATTGCCTCCCTCCAAGGATCAACAGTAAAATTATAGGCATAATCAGGGTGCATTGGGCCTTTAATTGCCTTAGACCCTAGTAGTACTGCAGATAGTGACCCTCCTGTACCGGGGTCCATAGTGAGAGAGGCATACAGCAGGTACCCAGAGAGGGAGGCCTTTGCCAAGCAGAAAGCTGCACTGGAGTCGTATTCTTTGCAGGTTTATTAAGCTGAGTGCACTGTGACTGGGCAAACTCATGCAATGTGTATGTGAATAAGACTGGAATGCAGTGCATTTTCAGTCAGTGCTGCAGATTTAAACCAGCACCATGCACTATCACTGCTCGTGAGCTACATGGATTGCTAAAAAAAGGGTTTGTGTTTGGGTTAATCATAGTGAAGTCTTCACTCCCGGATCTTTGAACCACCTGACTCATCATCTTCTCCTGATCCTTTTCTTTTCCTGTCTCTCTTAGTTTACCTCCAGGTGGCGTGCAGTAAGACGAAACAAGCATTGGCATAGCCAATAGGTCTCACCTTTGGGACCTTCTATGTCAATTTATATGTGTTTCACCCTAACCTAGGAGAACCCGTGGAACAGCATAGATACTTTTTCTTTCAGTGTATGGCACTGTTCCTTTGAGTGCTTCCACTTTTAAAGAGCACTTCTTGGGGAATGTGAGTGGAGTAGTTTTATAAGTATGGGTGAACATAAAATTCACAATTCAAAAAAGTGCATTTCTTTAACATGGTGAGCCTTTGAATTGACTAACAGGTGCTACTACAGAAAAAGAAGGTTACAAAGAACAGGCGGGCTAATTTCTAGTTAGCCAAACCCTGGGTACGTCAGGTGGAACGTAGAGCAGGGGTTGTTCTTTTATGCAAATAGTATACGTGTGGAAATTGGCTTACAAATCGATTTTATATTTACCCAGGCTTGACATCATCCCCTGATACTCAATGATGAGCAGGCCTGAAAAACATAAGGAAAAGATTGGATGACCTTTACTGAATTAACCATGACAGATACCGTGCAATGCAAGGCTTGCTTAAAAGAGACACCTCACACGACATGCATTGCTTCATTCTCCCAGCAACAGACAGACATCTGGATGTCAACTTAGGTCTGAGGAGAGGTTATAAAGAACCTAGGTTGGTGACGCCTTGCAAAGTCCCAACCGTCTGAGTAATGTGAAGGTCCTACTTGGGGTCATTTTGTATCATGCTGCCATCATGAAATGTTGTTTTACTGTGATTGGTTAGATGCCTAATATATGTGTAACACCATGCATCCCCCGATCAACATCACACCATGTACTTAATGAAGGAATTACCTTTCTGTTGTTCTGAGTGGATGATGTATTTTCATGCCTTTGTGGTTTTCATACCTAAAAGGTTGTTTTGGAGTTCCGTGATTTGGGGCCAGATGTAGGAAGTTCAGATTTTGCGAATCGGAAATTGCGAGTCGGTGCGACTCGCAATTTCCGATTCGCAAAATCAGATGCAGAACGGTGTCTCAGACACCGTCTGCGATTCGCTATGGGGTCGCAAAGACCCACCTCATTAATATTAATGAGGTGGGTCGCATTTTTCGACCCCATAGCGAGTCCCTGCACTCACAGGGATGGTGGCCTGCTGAAGACAGCAGACCTCCATGTCTGTGACTGCTTTTTAAGTAAAGCAGTTTTTTATTTATTTTGCAGCCCGTTTTCCTTAAAGGAAAACGAGTTGCAAAATAAAAAAAATAGCGAAACCATTTGGTTTCGTTTTTTCAGAGCAGGCAGTGGTCCATTGGACACTGCGTGCTCTGAAAAAACATTTTGGGCAACATTCACAAAGGGTTTGCGAATGGGATACCACCAGTGTGACACTGGTGGTAACTGCGAATTGCTTTGCGACCGCATTCGCGGTCACAAAGCAATTTAGCATCGCGATGCGAGTCGCAAATAGGAAGGGGACACCCCTTCCTATTTGCGAGCCACATTCACAATTTGCGTGTCGGTACCGACTCGTAAATTGTGAATGAGCATCGCGATGAGCATTTTGCATGGCGCAAACTGCGATTTTCGCAGTTTGCACCAAGCAAAATGCTTCCTACATCTGGCCCCTTAGACTCTTGAACTTGGCTGTGCAAGTCATAGTCTCTGTATCATGACAAAATACATATTTCTTTTATTTTTCCTGATGAGTTCATGCCTCTGATTTTCTGAAGCTTCTACATACAAATGTTGATCCTTTTGTGTGATGGTAGAGCTGCAATTCGCATGGCGTATTTCTGTTAACTAATTCATTCATGGTTCTATGTAACTACCTAACCATGTCTAGGGAATCCAGCTTTTGACTTTGCTAAATGTTGAAAAAATATGCATCAATAAACTTCCCCTGACCTTTCCTCAGTACCCCCAACAACGGACAAAAAATGAATGCTGAAACAAAATGATGTCAATAAAGTAATACAACCTCAAACTTCAGTGTCTCAGAGCACATGATGCTGTCACAACCGGAGCAATATCAGACAATGTTAAACAGCTGTAAAGAAAACAAGCACAAGATCCTCCAAAGTATTTGGAAAAAAAAAAAATTGCTTGAGCCTATGCAGTTTGTCCATGACCAGTATCAGACTCAGAAATGCACTAACGTCCTGTTCTGAACAGCCATGCTACCTACAAGTGCATGCGCAACACATAGGGCAAATCCTCATACTCCTTACACTCCTCAGATACGATACTTCTTGTGGGCTTTGGTAATTATGGATTCATGTTGGGCGTAAGCCATGTAAGTTGAGGAATGAGAACCACCTCACTTGCTCCTCCACAAGGTTACAGCCAGACCCAACATGGTCTCTGTGGGCATTGATTCTACACACCTTCTCAGGGCCATAGCACAGGGATCCCCCAGAGAGATGGAGGCAACAACATCTAGCCTTCAGGAGACCTATAGTGCGCTCAATCACCCTCCTAGTACGTCCTTGGGCCTCATTATAATTCCACTCTGCATCTGTCCTGGGATTTCTCACAGGTGTCAGGAGCCATTGCAAGTTGGGGTCGCCAGAATAACCTGCAAAAGTGGGTGAAACAGGATTGTAACAAACTGCCATTACTTTCATACAGCCTGGCTGTCAGCTATGTACTGATCCACCTATGAGCCATCCTCTGTCCCTTTGTAGTTGTTCCATCATGTGTGGCACACTGCTGTTCCTCAGGACAAATGAATCATGAACTGATCCTGGAAACATGGCATTTACATGTGAAATGTACTGGTCAGCGGTACACACCAATTGTATGTGCATTGAGTGGAAGTTCTTTCTGTTCCTGTACACCTGTTCATTCACTCTTGGGGGGGATGAAAGCTATGTGGGTGCCATCAATGGCACCTATCACATGGGGAATGTTAGCAAAGGCATAGAATTCAGACTTGATGGCAGAGAGTTCAGCCCTTTGAGGAAACTTGACATATGTGTTGTACAAATGCAACCAAGAATTTGGACAGGACGAGCCTAAACATTGGCTGTGAGAACCCTGCACCCATGCAACTGTCACCTGCAATGAGCCCTTAGCCAAGAAATGGAGTACACAGAGCACTTGCACTTTAGTGGGGATGGCATGCTGATTCCGATTACCTGGTCTCAGTACAAGATCCAGTAAAGCACATAGGTCTTGGATTGTTGCACTATTGAGTCTGTAGGTGACAATGATGTGACGTTTCACCATGGTTTCCAAATCAACAAGAGGTCTGTACACAGATGGGGCCCTCTCTCGCCACATGGGTCTGTACCTCTGGGGAGGAGATAACACATATGAGGGACACACATCCACATGCACATGCAAAACATGATGTGTGTGAATAGCTGCTGTACAATACGTTGGTTACACACACAAACGATATATGATGTACAACTTTTGGAACATGTATGCAGTGATACCTTTGGACTGATGTGAGGAACAGACACTCATGTGTGCAGGCAACAAAGGGCTGTGACCTAAGGCCCTGATTCGGGCCCCTGACCAGGAAATATGTATGTGGTGCTAGCAAAATGGGAGCCTCCTGCCATCCAGATATGAGGGAGTGGAAGTGACCTCATACAGCTGGCAGTGGTTGTCATGGCGGAAGGCGGTGTTCCCTGCAGTGCACCCATTCATTGGTTTACATGGTTGTCAATGGGGAACCTGGGCCTATCATGATCGCCACTGGTTGTGCACACCACCGCGGAGCATACGCCATGTCGTCACCCCATTTTCACTTGACTCCCGGATCCCGTGCAGGAAAGTACTCCACTGAGTGTGCTGCAGTGTCCTGACTCTGAGTACTCCAATGGCACGAGTCACAGGGGAACTGTATGCCAAGTTATATTTGCGACCAGAGGAGCAGGTGAATTGGTGGTTGCCTTGCATGGATGTGTGTGATGGTGGTGGATGCCTGTATGCATGTGTGGTCGATATGTAACTGCACAGGCGTAGATTGTGTGTCAAGTACTGTGAGTGAGGTGGTAAAATGACCTGTGAAGTGTCCGACCCATAGGGGGTTATATGTCAGCTGTATCAAATGGGCATATCCTGACGTCTGTTGTTCTTCTCTGTGTGTCCCATACAGGTCAGCACCCATCAGAAGAGGGGAATCTGGCTGGCCATCGCCAGGGAGGTGCAGACCCTGGGGGTCTACAACCGGCAGAGCACCCACTGCAGGAAGCGGTGGGAGGACCTGCGGCGCTCAGCCAGGAAGACCTGCAAGGCCCAGCTGGGGAAGACCTCCCAACGAGGAAGGGGTGCCCATCAGACCCTGGCACCCCTAATGTTCCGCATTCTGGCTGTGGCATATCTGGATTTGGATGGGCGCTTGAAGGCAGCACAGCAGCCACAAGTGGGTGAGTACCCACACCGTTTCATACCACTTTGATGTATGTGTTTAGGTGCTGTAGTATGTATGCTGTCTAGTGCCAGGCACTCTGACAGGTGTCTTCCTGCAGTCCTGCCCCCCATGGGCATGGAAATGATTAGGGACAGGTCTAACAGTTCATCAGGTCCGTGTGTCATGTGTGAAATGTGTTATATTCTGGAGTAGTGGCCACTAGTCAGGGGCATAGTTATGACTAATGTTGTAGGTGCTACGTGTAGGTGTGCAGTCTGGATGGGAATGTGTGTGTGCACCAAGTCTGTACATCCATTCAGGTATTTACAGATTTCTCTCATGTTTTGTCTCCCCATACCTGTGCTTTTGTGTCCCTGTGTACAGTAGCATCATCTGGCGAGAGAGCTGAGGCACCGGTGAGTGAAGATGCAGCAACCCACGGTTCCAAGGAGGCAGAGTAGACCAACGCCAAGGGAACCAGTGGGTTGGAGGACAAGGAGAGTACCACGGGGGAGGCAACTACCACTGCAGGTAGTGACTCTGATACCACCTCGAATGGCAGCTCCTCTGTGGTGGCGTACCCTACTGGGCCCACCCATTCTTTGCCATCTTCCACCATCCCCCATACCATCACTGCCCTCCCAGTTGCTCCCCACCCAGTTGCCCGTGCCCGCTCACCCAGAAGGGTGGGCGTCTGCTTCGCCCAAGGCACATCATCCCCTGCCCCAGTCAGCCCTGCTGCCCTCACGGAGGAAGCTATTGACCTCATGAGGGCCACCTCTGTAGGGCAGACAACCATTGTGAATGCCATCCAGGGGCTAGCATCCATGATGCAGCAATGCAGTGCATACCTGGAAGGCATTCACGGTGCCATGTCTGGCCTACAGGGATCTTTTCAGGCTCTGGCCTCCTCTTTGACGGCAACCAGTGTCACTGGTCTTTCCGTTCCCCTTCCAACCACCTCTACCACTTCCAGCACCTTACTCCCTTCACCCATCCCAAGCACACGTTCCAACAGCCATGCACATACCTCAACACACAAAAAGCACACAGAGAAACACAAGCACCACACTTCCCACCACAGACATACACACAGCCAACATACAAAGGCACACACAACAACATCCACTTCCCCCAGTGTGTCCACTTCTCCCGCCTCCCTGTCTGTCACCTAAACATGCACACCCACTAGCACTTCACCCTCAGTCACTGCTGCAGGCCCCATTCCTGCAGTCACCACAACATCAGACATCCAGCCATCCACCCCAGACACCACACCTGCACTCACCACAACGACATTGACTGACACATGCCGCACACTCACTAGACCTGCAGACACCCAGACAACATCCATTTGCACTGGTAGCCTGTCTTGTCCCACTGTATCTACAGATAGCAACTCACCTGCTCCTCTGGTTGCGCATACAACTTCGCATACAGGGGTAGGACCCCGTCCACCAACTGGATGCCAGGGGCCCATTCCCTTGCACACATGCCATCTTAGGGACCAGAGTCAGGACACAGCAGCACAACCATTGGAGTTCTGTCAAAAAGGCGGTAGATACCGCGGCGTTGTGCACCATCACCGCAGGCGGCCATCATGATTGGCCCAGATTCCCCATTGACAACCATGTAATCCAATGCTCAGGTGCACGGCGGTGAACACCGCCTACCGCCATGAATGCTAACTCCAGCGGAATTAAGTCACTTCCACACTAAAGTACCTGGATGGCAGGAGGCTGCCATTTTGCTTTCACCACGTCTCCATAGCCTGGCCGGGGGCCTCATCCATGGCCCCATTCTCTCTCCCCTTCATCGATTACTGACATGATTCTTTGATCCCCACATGTACTCATGGTTGGAAGTGTGTCTACACTGTGATGCCATTATGACTGAGAAACCTCAGCACACATTAGCCTGACATTTCTCATTCTTTCTGTTTGTGGGCGTTACCTATGTGTCGCATTGTAGAAAAGTATAGTGACACCATGTGATGCAAGTGTATGTCGAAACTCAAAATGTGTTCCTTCATCACCCATAGGTACAGACCCATGTGGCGAGGGAGGGCCCATCTGTTTACAGACCCCTGGTAGATCTGGCCACTATGGAGGAACGCCACATCATCATTACCTACCGACTTACTCGAGATACAATCCTTGTCCTCTGTGCAGTAATGGAAACAGGCTCATTTCAGGTAACAGAGTGCATGGCTGCAGGGGTATGTCAGCCAATGTTCAGCCACATCCTGTCCAATTTCCTGGATGCATTCGTTCAACACTTGCAAACTTATGTCCAGTTTCCCTAAAGGGCTGAACTCACACCCATCAAATCTGGATTCTATGCTTTTGCTAATATCCCCCATGTGATAGGTGCCATTGATGGAACCCACATAACCCTCATACCCCCAAGAGTGAATGAACAGGTGTATAGGAATCGTGAGAACTGTCACTCCATGAATGTCCAATTGGTGTGTACTGCTGATCAATACATTTCACATGTCAATGCAAGGTTCCCAGAATCAGTCCATGATTAATTTGTCCTGAGAAACAGCAGTGTGCCACACATGATGGGACAACTACAGGGGGGCAGAGCTTGGCTCATAGGTGACTGTGTATGACACTGGATCAGTTACATAGCTGACAGGCAAGTAAAATGTGTGTGTTCAAGTCCTCTTTTGCCCACTTTTGCAGGTGATTCTGGCTACCCCAACATGCAATGGCTCCTGACACCTGTGAGGAATCCCAGGACAGATGCAGAGAGGAATTATAATGAGCCCCATGGTAGTAGTAGGAGGGTGATAGAGTGCACTATAGGAGTCCTGAAAGCAAGATTTAGTTGCCTCCATCTCTCTGGAGGATCCCTGTGCTATGGCCCTGACAAGGTGTGTAAGATAGCGGTGGCCTGCTGCATACTGCACAACTTGGCTGTGAGGAAAGCTATCCCACTTCTGGAACAGGAGTGTGCTGTCCAACCAGCACTGCAACCTCAGAGGAGGGATTAGAGTGATGCTGAGGAAGAAGAGGGGGAATATATCAACTCCAGGACCCAGCTAATCCGGCTATACTGCCAGTGACTCTCAGATACTGTTCTATGATGCTGATGTCTTCACTGCATTGTTTCAGTCTGACTCATGTAAAATGTACTGTGGTGTCCTTTGTCAGTGACAATGCAAAATCATGACTGAAGTGGCAGATGCCAGTGGACGCAATGGAATGTACAGTGTGACATACTTCAGATACTGAAGTTGGATCCCCTCCTGCAATAAAAGTGGCATTATAATGGTAACTGGCTAATGCCTTCACATTCACAATTAATTTCTCATAATGATTAAGGACATATTTTGAGTGCACAGGTATATTTATTCAATGTCAAAAAATACATGATTGTTGGGACAGTGAAAGGGAGTGGGCACATTATGAACATCATACTCAGGTACATATGATCAGCTGTTGGTTGCACAGGGGTATCGTCCATGAGGCCATTGGAAGACGGTGAGATGGCAGTGGCATGTCAACGAGGTAACTCAGTGGCACACAAGAGAGACAGTTCAGGGCAGAGTCACTTCCTGGTGCTGGGCTTGTTCTTGGCTGGTGTTTCAGTGGGATATCTGGGTCTGAGGGCACGTTTGCGAAAGTGCAGCTGGGATGCATGGGTAGGGGTGCTGATGTCCTATGAGTCCTCTGGCAGTGCCACCAGTCCAGTGGATGCTGCAGATGTAGATGGCAGGGCAGTATCCTGGTGTGATGCTATTAATTGTGCACTAAGCAAGAGACACCGAGTTTCATGAGCTTGTTTGATTTTTGGAAACAGTATAGCCCTCATCTGAGTGAAATCTTAACACTTTGGTACAAAGTAACTAGGAAAAAACACGAGCAGCTGCGTGCTTTTGATTTGGAAAATGAAATAATTCAGACTTTAGGTTTCTGCCCAGTGCAAGAGGGACAAACTGATTTACATGTAAATCAGGAACAGGGGAAGACAAAAGTACCCCTGGAACTTTGGACATTAAATGATAATGTAATTCTGAAACCTGAAATATCAAGCATGCAGTGGGTGATGAGTTCACCTAACTCTCACAGTTTAGGACAGGCACAGGAGGCTAGTATCATACACTGGATCTGGTACATGCAAGACAGGGCTAGAGTCACTGCAGCCCTACATGAACAGGTGTCACAAGCCACTTTTCAGGATGAGGAGAGGGTGCAGGGAGTACCACAGGTAAAAGAGTCACCAATGAAATTGAGTGCACCATTTTAATTCGTGTCCCCTGAGGATAAAAAGCATGTTTGTTTGACTAATGATTCATTGACTGAAAAGTTGTCTACCACAGGAGAAGGAACAGCGTTGTACAATGTGTGTCAGACTTTAAAGCAAGAGCTGCTTGAGATGTGTCATTTTTACACTGATTCTTGGTTCACTGCCAATGGTTTAGCCGTTTGGTTTTCCACATGGCTTGTACATAACTGGTTCAATTCCCTTGAAGATGTTAAAGAGCTAAATTCAGAGAGAGAAGTGTCCACCTAGAATTCTGACTTAGTGGGGATGGCTAAGTGGGTGCACCAGAAATGTGGACAGCTGGGAGAAAAAGCCACTTACAGGTGGGCAGAGATTAGATAGATGCACATTCCCCTAGATTTGATAAAAACTGTGATTTTACAATGTCCTATTTGTCAGCACGCACAACAGCAATCTGTCCCACAGACAGTCAAAGAACAGTTGGAGAGAGGAAAGTTACCAGGACAGATATGGCAAATTGATCAGGTTTTAGGGGGAGTGATTGCTGCAGATTACCAAGGAGAAATCAAAATTATGCTGATAACTAGAAGAGAATCTGATTCATTCATACAGATTGGAGACAGAATTGCCCAACTTGTCAAAAGTGCAGTGTATGGAGGTTTGGTAAAGAAGGAGTCTGCCCTAGTCATTCTGACAGTGCAAGGAAAGGGAAGCTGTGGTGCAGCAGATAAAAACCTCAGTGTTAAGGTGTGGGTTGAATCCCCAAATGACCATCCAGAACCTGCAGAAATTATAACAAAGGGCCCCAAGATTATAAAACAAGGAAAGGAAGAGGAAGGGCACATTTCAGATGACAAATGTTATTTGCAAGAAAAGCCATACTTTTTTCTTTTGCAGATCCTACCACGTCTCGCCACTGATCATGAGTGTGCTGTGTGGTCTCCCTTCGGGTGTGTGCGTGTGGGGAAGGGGAAGGGACCGAACCACCAACCTGAACCTGATTGATTAAAGTACCAACCCCATGGATCCATTTTGCACAACTGGCGCCTTCAGTTCAAGTTTAACTTGTTTGATTACATTCTTCCACTGGAACTAACCAACCTTACCAGTTAACTGTGTGTTTTTTCGTGTGGAACTCTGACTTTTGCTTACATTCCAACAAACCTTTCAGGTGGACCGTATACCTTTGCATGAGTAGAACTCATGCTACAGCCACTTGCTGTTTTAGAGACACTGTTCTTCATTTTTTTAATTGTAGATGTATTGATGTTTTTGTTTGAAATAAGAGGTATGTAAACAAAAATTCATTGGTCATAGGGTGGAATGTGATGCTATTAATTGTGTTTGACCAATGACTTTGTTTTTCACCACTGCGCATATTAGTTGCTCAATGTTTACCAGTAGCACATTACATGTTGTATTCAGTTTAGCTGCCTATTAGCTTTGACATTGCATTAGACATTACGGGGGTTATTACAACTTTGGAGGAGGTGTTAATCCGTCCCAAATGTGACGGATATACCACCAGCCATATTACGAGTTCCATAGGATATAATAGACTCGTAATACGGCTGGTGGTATATCCGTCACTTTACTGTCACTTTTGGGACGGATTAACACCTCCCCCAAAGTTGTAATAACCCCCTACATTTGGTATTTAGGTTAGCTGCCTATTGGCTTTAACGTGGAGTTAGACATTGCAGTTGAGGCATTGCAGATGAGCTGTGTTTTTCCAAGCTGTGTTTTTCCACATGATAGACCAAGCTGTGTTTTTCACACCAGACCCTAGCTGATAAGAGAGAGTACATTTGGTGTTTTCCTTTCTGCTCAGCCTTGGGAAGAGGAGGGGTCTAGGAGATCTGGCCAGTCTCCAAAGGCTTGCCCTCCTTTCCCGAGTCTGGGACAAGGGGGCACGTTTTTGGAAGGACGGCTCTGGACAACTGCAGAGTTAGTTAGATTGAAACTATCTTGACTTCAGACAGGAACGGAGACGTCAGTTGCCTGTCCCCTTTTGGGTAGAAAATCTCTTTCTCGCAGTTGAACCGGAGTCATCAACTTGAAGCCCTAGAAAGATGGAGCAGTAATAGGCCCTACGGTGATGCAATTTTGACTTTTATGCTTTGCTTTGAAGTTATGCTGTAATATAATCATATGTATTTGCTGTGTACATTGCAACTGAGAAGTACTTTGATATATTTTGCTTTCATTGCTGCGACTACTTTTGAACGTGTGCTTCCAATCTCCTAATTTTGTCTTTCAGGAACCTCGTGGTGAAGTAATAATAACAATAAATGTCTTCTTTAAACTCAGAAGTGCCTTCCAAAGAGTTTCTGTAAGCTTGGTCATGAGATAAGAGAAGGAAAGCAGAACACCTGGCTAGTGATAGGGGCCTGCAGGTGGGTGGAGGACTCAGGATGGCTGTAGTACTGGCACAGCAGCACCCCTGCAATGGAGACCATGGTGGCAGTGGGCTGTTTCCATTGCTCCATGGCCTCCTGGTGCTGTGCTATCTGCAGCCTCTGATTCTGCTCCAATGTTGCCAGGATCTGGCCCATCCTGTCCTGGGAATGGTGGTATGCTCCCAGGCTGCTGCATCCACCTTTTGGCCACCCACCTGGCCCACTGATGCCCTCCCACGGGTCCTAGCCCCTGTGGGTTTGGCAGTTCCAGTTGCATTTGGCCCTTCATCATCCTGCCTGTTGGTGGGTGGAGACTCTGGCCTCTGTACATGTGGGCAGGCAGTCTGTGGCCTAGTGACACTGGTGTGGGGTTGTTTGACCAGAGCTGATGTTGGTGGCTGAGTGATAGGGGTGTCAGTGGTGTCCTGGGTGGGGCTTCTGGAAGGTGACTGTCCAGGGGTGTGGGATGGGCCAGGGTTTCATCTATGTCCAGACATCCCTCTGCCCTTTCCTGAGCGGGGCCTCTGTCTTAAGGTGGAGGACTGGCACTCCTTGACGTCTCCATCCGGGTGGAATGGGTGGTGGTGCCTTTGGTAAGAGATGTGGGTGTCCTATACTTTTTTGTCAATTGCAGCACTGGTCAGCACTAATTGATGGTTAAATTCCCATGTAGTGGCATGCAAGGTCCCTTTGTGTACATTTAGGTGCATTTTATGAGGGGGTGGAGGTGCATTGTGGGTGCTGTAGTGCCACTGGGATTCCATGCAGGAGTAGGTGACTGTGCACAGGGGCTGGATGGTGATTTGTTTGGGCGATTGTGGGCAAGCAGGGGACTTGGATGTGGGTGTATGGGTGTTGTGGACTGGGTAGGAGATGGGATCCTGGTGGTAGTGAGGGGATGGGGTGATACATGCATTACAGGTGTGGTGACTGTTAAGGTATTGTAGTTGACTTACCCAAGTCAAGTCCTCTAGTAAGTCCAGTGAGGCCCTCCGGGTGCAGGATAGCCAGGACCTTCTCCTTCAAGTCGGTGTATTCGGGGGGGAGGAGGTGGGGAACCATCACCAGTCTTCTGTACGTCGATGTTGTGCCTTCCCGCGCAGTCGTTCCATCTCTTCCTGATGTCCTACCTTGTGCGTTGATGGTTTCCCAATGCGTTGACTTTGTTGACAATCGTCTGCCATAACTCCATCTTCCTGGCCACGGGTGTCTGCTGCACCTGTGCCCCGAATATTTGGTCCAACATGGTCCTTAGCTCCCTGTCTGTGAAGCAAGGGTGCTTAGGGGGTGCCATTGTGTGTGTTGTGGGTGGTGTGTTGTAGGTGTATTGGTGAGGGTGCTGTTGTATGGTTGGGTGTGTGGCTTGTGATGGTGGTTGAGCAATGTATGTGTTTTGGTGGTATATTTGTGTGTGAGACTTGTGTGATGGTGTGTTCAGTGTACGCATGTTGTGTTGTCAATATCTGTTGTGCTATTGGCGTTGCAAAGGATTGTTGGGGGTGTGTGTTTTATAGTATTGTGGATGTGTGTCAGGTGTGTGGTTTTCAAACTTGCCAATGTGTGCATTTGTTGTTGGCAGGTCTCATTGCTGGCCGTGGCGGTCCGTACCGCCAGTGGTCGTTCGACATTCACTATCCGCCAAGCAGATTTGTGCATCATTATTTGGTGGGCAGGGGATTTGCATTTCCGCTGTCGTTGGCCCTGGCAGTGGGTGGAGGTTGCAGGATTTTTGGAGGTCTGTCTCTTTGGCATCATTATACGGCCGTGTGCAGTTCACTGCCACTGGCGGTCTTTTGTTCACCGGCAGAACGCCGGTCGACGGTGATTGCTACCAAATACATAATGAGGGCCTAAGTCTACACAAGCAGCAAGAATGCACAGCTCACAACGAAGGATGAGCACAGGCGAAAAGCACGGTGTACAACAGCAGGGCAATATTATGCCTCAGTCTAGGGATAGAAGTCATGGAGTTCGAGCAGATCAGGATGTCAATGTGGCTGATATTCAGAACATGAAGAAAATGCTTCCTTCTTTTTAGACCTGACAGCCTTAGAGTGGTCACCTCTAACTTTTTGCCTGCCTCCCTCCACTTTTTGGACACTGTTTTTGCTGGTTTTTAGACTCTGCGCACTTTACCACTGCTAACCAGTGTTAACGTGCATATGCTCTCTCCCTTTAAACATGGTAACATTGGATCTTACCCAATTGGACTATTTAATTTACTATGCGTCCCTAGTAGAGTGCACTACGTGTGCCCAGGGCCTGTAGATTAAATGCTACTTGTGGGCCTGCAGCACTGATTGTGCCACCCACTTAAATAGCCCCTTAACCTTGTCTCAGGCTTGCCACTGCAAGGCCTGTGTGTGCAGTTTCACTGCCAATTCGACTTGGCATTTAAAAGTACTTGCCAAGCCTAAAACTCCCTTTTTCTACATATAAGACAGGTAATGCCCTAGGTAACCCATAGGGCAGGGTGCTGTGTAGGCAAAAATCAGGACATGGACCTATGTAGTTTACAGTCCTGGTAGTGTAAAACTCCCAAATTCGTTTTTACACTGCTGCGAGGCCTGCTCCCTTCATAGGCTAACATTGGGGCTGCCCTCATACATTGTTTGAGTGGTAGCTGCTGATCTGAAAGGAGTAGGAAGGTCATATTTAATGTGGCCAGAATGGTGATATAAAATCCTGCTGACTGGTGAAGTTGGATTTTATATTACTATTTTAGAAATGCCACTTTTAGAAAGTGAGCATTTCTCTGCACTTAAATCTTTCAGTGCCTTCCAACCACGTCTGGCTGGGTTTAGTTGACAGCTCCTTGTGCATTCACTCAGACACACCCGAAACACAGGATACTCAGCCTCACTTGCATACATCTGCATTTTGAATGGGTCTTCCTGGGCTGGGAGGGTGGAGGGCCTGCTCTTACACAAAGGACTGCCACACCCCCTACTGGGACCCTGGCAGATAGGATTGAACTGGAAGGGGACCTGGTGCACTTCTAAGCCACTCTTTGAAGTCTCCCCCACTTCAAAGGCACATATAGGTATATAAAAAGGTCCTCTGCCCCTTCCAACTCAGACACTTCCTGGAAAAGAAAACTGGAACCAAAACCTGCATCCTGCCAAGAAGAACTGTCTGGCTGCCCAAAGGACTCACCTGACTGCTTTCTGTGAAGGACTGCTGCCTTGCTGTTGGCCTGCTGCCTTGCTGCTCTCTGGCTGTGGTGAAGAAGTGGTCTCCAAGGGATTGGATAGAGCTTGCCTCCTGTTCCCTGAAGTCTCAGGACCAAAAAGACTTCTCTCTTGCAACTGGACTCCTTGTGCGACGAGAATTCGACTCACAGCTTGCTAAAACCGACGCACAGCCTGCCCCGAAGTGAGAAATTCACTGCACGCTGAACCGGAACGACGCAACGTGACTTCGCAAGGAGCAGATCGACGCAGCACCTGCGTTGCGACAGAAACTTCGACACACGGCCCACCGGATCGACGCACAGCCGACCCGGGATGACGCAGCCTGACTTCCAGAGGGGAAATCGACGCAGCGCCTGCCGTGCGAGAGAAAATTCCACCCAACGCCCACCGGATCGACGCAGCGGTTGTGGCTTCGCTCCGCAAGCCCAGGATTCCACGCACAGACCCCGGGGCGTCTGAAAACCCTGCAACCCCAAGAGGATCCACAACCGAGCGCCAGAAATCGACGCACAGCCGTTCCTGCATGGAAACTAAGCGACGCATCGCTGTGTGCGGCCTGAGAAATCGACGCACACCCCTTTGTTTCCACGCTTCTCCTCCTGTGCGGCCCTTTGAGGAGATTTTTCACGCAAACCAGCTACTTTGTGCTTGAAAGAGACTTTGTTTGCTTTAAAAAGAATTAAGACACTTTATAGCACTTTTTAGTGATATCTCTACATTTACTTATTGCATCTTTGATCGTTTTGACCTGCAAATATCCAGATAAATATTATGTATTTTTCTAAACACTGTGTGGTGTATTTTTGAGGTGCTATATTGTGTTATTGTATGATTTATTGCACAAATACTTTACACATTGCCTTCTAAGTTAAGCCTGACTGCTCAGTGCCAAGCTACTGGAGGGTGGGCACAGGATAATTTGGATTGTGTGTGACTTACCCTGACTAGACTGAGGGTCCTTGCTTGGACAGGGGGTAACCTGACTGCCAACCAAAGACCCCATTTCTAACACTTGTCATGTGTGCAGCAATGATGGACACTGGAAATGGGAGTGACCATACAGTAGTGTAAATAATTTGGTGCAAGGTTTTGGTGTTGTGCAGATGGTTGACAACAGTCAACTCAGAGTTCAATGGCCCGAAATCAAAATGTAAATGTTCCAACTGGAGCAGTACAAATACAAGTTTCTCAACAACAAGTACGATTTCCCCAACTGCTGAATCAGGTTCTACAGCAAATGCAGGTTCCACAAGCTCCAATGGCACTCAACAGGGAATGGTCCCTCAGCAGAACATAAATCAGAGAACAAATGCAAATGTAAATCCCAGTCAAAATAGTTAATCACACAATACCTACTGATGGGTTTCAGTGATGATGAAGTGAGTGAAGAATACCTGAGTGAGAGTTCAGAAGAGGAAGAATGTGTGCTGGCTGCCTCACTGGAGGTAGATCAGCATGGTCCCTATGTGAATGTAAATGTAATGGGTCATGATGTTTTGTTTCTGGTTGACACTGGAGCAACATGTTCCACTGTCAGATCTGCAAATGTCCCTATAGTGTCCTTTTCTGGTAGGACAGTTCAGGTAGTAGGAGTAGCAACTCAGCATCTGGTAAACCCTATTACAGAGTACATCCCAGTCAAGATAAGAACCTTTGAAGATTTACACCAATTTGTGGTCTGTGATTCGAGTCCTATGAGTCTGTTAGGAAGAGACTTACTATGCAAATAAAAATTCTCTATTACTTGCATTCATGAAGGGATAGCGACCTAAACAGTGATGATGATAAAACTTCCAGCCACATTGATCAGATGTATACTCTCATTTCATTGCTTCCTGCCATGACAGTCAGAGACTTGCGTGATGAATTACAAGACATGGTAACAATGAGACCTTGGGATCTCTCCGGAAAGAATATTGGACTCATTTGAGGTGTTGACCCAGTCAAAGTGACTGCAAAGTGAAATGCAGTCTTCCCCAGATCACCACAGTATAATATGATCCCAGAGGTAATTGAAGGAACTACTCCAATAATTGCAGACTTTGTTGAGCAGGGAGTTCTAAAAGAAGTGATGGGCAGCCCATATAATTCTCCTATTATGGGACTGTGAAAGCCCAGTGGAAAATACTACATAGTTCAGGATTTGAGAAAGGTGAACAAAATTGTAGTATCATATTGTCCTGTGGTGCCAGCGGTAATATTATTCCAGATTCCACATGAAGCCGAATGGTTCTCTGTTATTGATTTGTCCCAAGAATTCTTTTCAGTTCCTTTGCATGAGGAAAGCCAGTTTCTATTTTCATTCAAATTCAGCAACCATGTGTATTTGTGATGCCATACTCCACAAGGATTCTCAGAATCACCGTCCATTTTTATTCAGAGCCTGAAAAAGAACTTACAGTCCTTAAATATGCCATTTCAGTTTGCTTTGGTATAATACATTGATGAGTTGATGGTTGTTTCCAATACACGTGAAGCTTGCAGACAGGATACCACAGCATTGTTGAATCAGTTCGGCAAAAACTAACGTACAGTATTACCAGAAGGAAGTAAAGTTTTTGGGTCACCTGACTGAGAAAGGTGGAAGAAAAGTGTGCTGGGAGAGAGTAGCGACTATTATGTAGATGAATCCCCCAGTTATACAGAGAAATATCAGAATGCTTTTAGGCATGTTTAGCTACTGTAGCCAGTGGATCCCAAATTTGTCAGTAATCTCTAAACCTTTGCAGAGATTAACGTGCAAAAACATTACCATTTGATCAAGAATGCATGAAAGCTTTCACTGAGTTGAGAGAGAGTTTGTGCAGAGCCCCGTCTTTGGGAATGCCTGATTACATTAAGGGGCGTATTTATAAGCCCCTTGTGCCCCATTAGCATCATTTTTTTTATGCTAATGTGACCCAACAAGACCAAACTCCTAGCTCCATATTTACAAAGTGGCACAATGCATACATTGAGCCACTTTGTAATCCTTTGCGCTACATTATGCCTGCGCCAGGCACAATGTATGCAAAAGAGGTGTTCCCCTGTTTGGGGGGCCAAAAAAATGGTGCAAGGAGAAATCTATGAGATTTCCTTGCCTCATTGTTTACTGCACTTTTAACGCTTGCTCAGAGCAGGCATTAAAAAGGGCTTCCATTATTTATAACGGGCCCCTATGTACTCTGGAGGAGTAGTGCCAATAATTTGGCGCCACTCCTGCAGAGTACATCAATAGCATCATGAAAAATGCCGCTATTGTCCCCTACCCTGTGCCATGGTGCACCGTATTTTAAATATGGCACACACATGATGGCAATAGGGGGCGCTAAGGGGCACAGGGAAAGTGGCGCTGGACTCGATGCAGCACCACTTTCCATAAATCTGCCCCTAAGTTTTTCATTCTTTTGTCAGGAACGTGATGGTTGTGCTCTTTTTGTTTTGACATGGTTGAATGGAAGAACGAACAGAACTGTCGTATATTTTTCTGCCACACTGGATCCTGAAGCTGCTGCTTTGCCCAGCTGCTTGAAAAAATGTGGCTACCACTGGTGTGAGTATCAGTGAATGAGAAGGCATTGTGATGGGACATCCTTTAATTGTCTATGTTACACATTTAGTTGAGGTCCTTTTGGCTCAAACAAAAACCCAGTACCTGGCAAGTGCCCGTCTTACCAGTTATGAGTTATTAATTCTTGGATTCCCCAATGTGACCATCAGAAGATGCTTAAGTCTGAATCCTGCTTTGTTGTTGCCTGTGAATGTTGATGATTGAAATGATGTTAATGAAATGGAACATGACTGCCTTAATGTCACTGAATTAATCACCAAATCCAGACTTAATATTCAGGATACTCCTTTAGAGGAGAACGATCAAGTTGTATTTGTTGATGGCTCCTGTTTAAGAGACAATGAGGGAACCCTGAAAGCAGGTTATGCAGTGTGCCCCATCTCAGGAGTAGCCAAAGTTCATGGCTTCAAGAAGTCATTTTTGCCCTAGTAGCTGAATTGGCTGCCCTTACGAGAACATGCTGTGCATCTGAGCAGCTTAAAGTGACAATATTCAAAGATAGTCACGAATTTAGTGTGCATGGCATCAACAAGGTTTTATTACCTTTTCAGGATCACCTATTCGAAATGGTAAAAATGTATAATCTGTTGAGTGCATTGCAGTTACCTGAGAAGACTGCAGTAGTAAATATGCAGCACATCAGAAATCAAATGATTATATCTCATTAGGCAATGCTATGCTGACCAAATTGCCACATATTGTGCACTCCATTGTATCACCTTCAATGAAGAGTGGGTTAGTGGAAGTGCCACCAGTGAGACAAGTCAGTTTCCTAATGTCAGTAGTTAATACCTGGGATGAGATTAAAAGATTGCAGGAAGAAGCGATAGAAGAGGAATGCAGAAGTAGGGGTAGAGCAGGTTGTGTGCAAAGAGAGGAAGATGATGTCTGGATTTCAAATGAAGGGAAAGCAGTGTTGCCAAATTGTTTGTTGACCTCTATGGCTAGATATTATCATAGTCAAGTTCATCTTGGCAGAGATGCAATGATTCACACTTTTAAACAGGCATGATACAACCCCAGATTTAGGTTAATCGCAGAAGCAATATGTCACAGATGTGTCACATGCCAACAAATTAATGTGTGGAAAATGTAATGTGGTTAATTTGAGCCACATGGGCAGATCGGGAGGTCCATTTAACAGACTGCAACTTGACTTTATTGAAATGCCTGCCTGTAATGTTCTGAAGTATGTGCTGTTGATCGTGTACATATTTTTGAGGTGAATGGAAGCTTATCCAACAAGTAGGAATGATAGTCTTACTGTAGCTAAGCTGCTGCTCAGGGAACTGATATCCAGGTTTGGCTTCCTGGCTTCTTTGAAATCAGATCAAGGAACTCATTTTAATAATGAGATCATAAAATTGTTGTATGTAGCTCTGAAAATTGTGCAAAAATTACACTGCATTTACAAACCAGAGGCATCTGGAATAGTGGAGCAAATGACTTGGACACTGAAAGCTTGATTGGCCAAGGTTTGTGCCTGCCTCAATGCTGAAATGACCTGATGCATTATCACTTGTCCTGATGCACATGCTTAGCACCCCTGACAGAAAGACAGGATTGTCACCACATGAAATCCTTATGGGGCGTGAAATGAGGTTACCAGCAGTACCTGCAACTGCACTTGTGAGCATAACAGATAACTTAGTGCTGGATTATTGCAAAGGTCTGGCTGATGTGGTTCGCTCTTTATCTCATCAGGATAAAGCAGCAATGGTTCAAATAGCTCCATAGCAATGTCACAGCTTGAACGCTGGCAAGTGGGTGCTTGACACAAAGCACATAAGACTTGCCTAGAACCAAGGTGGAAAGGACCGTATCAAGTTATTTTAGTGACAACAACAGCTGTGAAATGTGCTGGTCTTCCAAACTGGATTCATGCAAGCCACAGATGCAAAATTACATGTCCTCTTGAAAACACAGAGTCTGATCCCCTAGTGGTGTATGCCAAAAGAAAAGGGGTTCAGATCAACCAAGCTGTGAGGACTGAACAAGTGGCTGAACAGACCTGTGCAAAATGGTGAAAATGCAAGTATTCCAAATTCAGATAAAGATGTAAGAGAGCAAAGTCAAAGGCAACTGACTCCTGTCAACACAGCAAACGTTGAGAATCCAGTTGCACCTGAAAAGAGAACTGTAAAAGGAGATCAATGGCCTGTATCCACACCTGATCCAGTTGCTGATAAGCTCCTAACTATAACAGAGGCCATTGGTGAATCAAATCAAAGTGAAGGCGGTGCTGTGAGAAGAATGAAAAGGAAAAGAGTGCCAAGTCGCAAATACTTTTCACCTGAATAGATCTATGTTGTTTCATACAAATGGGAGAATGAGTTTATGGCCTTCTGCTTTGACCGTGAGAATTCAGTTGAACATTCTGGATGTTGAAACCGCATTTCAACTGAGTTTCAGAATAATCTTGCCAATTGATCGACAAAGACATTACATACTAGAAGTGATGATAAGTGATCATCAGATTGTGATTCATTAAAGACAAACACTTTTGAAGTCTTTTTGAGAATCTTTTAGTTAAAACTTGATAAATTTTCTGGAAGATCAAGAACTGTTGTAAATAAGTGTAAAAACTGTTTTAAAGCTGCTTTTTTTTTTTTTTTTTTTTTTGCTTGCCTTTGCTTTTGATTTTTTTCTTTTTCTTTTTTCCTGTCTGATTCTATGGAAGTCATGAACCCAGAACAGGGTAAACGTAGCAAATTTAAATGTGTGTGCATTGGTTTAGTTATAGTATGTATGATTGTGTGTGTTTTATTGATAACAGGATTGAGTGTTTCAGTGAAAGAGAGTGTGCAAAGCACAGCAACACCAGTGCAGGGAATCATATTATCTAAACTGGATAAGTTTTATAAGGATGAGAGATTGCTACAGTTAGATGTTGTGAAAGGGAGATTTGCCTTCCAATGTGTATTATAGTCTGCTGTATGAGTATGTGAATACGATGGATGTGTGTGATTGTTAAGTGTGCACGCAGATTCCTTCGTCAGTACAAGAAGGGATCGCATAACACAGCTTACCATTAAATTATAGTATTAGTTGTAGTCTACTGTTAACATGTTTGTATAATCAAGTGTATATTCAGTATTTTTATTGAAATTATGATCTTGTTTTCTCTTTTGTTCCCATTAATCAGCATTTGAGCAGCATTGCAAAGGCTATGGGCATAGATATAATAGGAGGATTCTTTGAACCTACACTAACTTTAAGGCACAGCATACATGCACAGAAATAACTTGACATGTATTCTTACACAAGTAGAGAAGGAGTTTAATAACCAAGTTGATGGGAGACGAAAAACAGTGAAAGAAAATATAGAAAGGGTATAGTTTCACACAATTACAAAAAATAAGTCAGTTCACAACATGTAGGGAAGCTTTGTATATATAGGCTGCAATAGAAAAATTAACAATAAGTATGTAGGCACTATTGATTGCAGAGGCATTTCTGTTTAAGAGTGTGTGGGATTTTATGTTAAATGGATAAGACCCCACTGTGCCTGGTGTATATTACATTTGTTGGAAGAAGGCTTATTACAGATTACCAAAGGGTTGGTATGGCACATGCTATTTAGGGGTGGTTTTTCAGAAACTTTATGGATGATTTCGACAATCTAGCAGGAAATGAAAAACTTAAGATGAGGACGAGAAGAGGAGCAAGTAGTTCAGAAATTACTGGATATATTTTTGGAGCTATTATTCCATCAGTAGGTGTGATCCTGAATGACATTAAGATAAGGAAGTTATCAACCATAGTAGATAAAATTTCAACTGATTATGCAGGTGCAGTGCTCCTAATGGACACGGGTGGTTGCAGTAAGATTAATGGTTTTGCAAAATCATCTTGTGTTAGCCATTCTTTTAGCAAAAGAAGGCTTAGTCTGCCAAAATTTGCAAGACGAAACATTGCATCAGTCACATACTATTAACAGTAAGGAGATAAGACAATACATTTTTAACCTGACAAGACTGAAAAGTGACTTAAAAGACTTAAAACAGACATATGTTTGGAAGACAATAGGTGAAGGATTCTCTAGAGTAGGATCATAATTTGGAGACCTGGGAAATGGGTTTTTGAGAATGATCCTGAAACCTTTATTGATTGTGACAGTGTGAATAATTTGTGCAGTTGGATTTTACAAAGCCTTACAAATACTGGAAGATACGAAGAATAAAGAATAAACAGAGGAGAGAGAAATTGAAATGGAAAATATGAGAAATAGATATTAAAGGAACATGAAGAAAATTGAAAATTACTGGAGACCTATGTCTTACCATACTACAAGGCTAGAAGTTGTCTCACTGTAAACAAGAATGTCCTTATGTGACAGCATATATTGCCATCAGAGGAGGGACTTTTACAAATCAAATTTTACTAATGCATTAGTGACATAGAAGTAAACATATAGCGACTTACATGTTTCATTTAAAAGCCTAATTGAGAAATGAACATGAGATGTAAAATTGTGCACGTTTGAATTATGGTGGACATTGTGATCTCCACTTGATTTGAAGATTACATTTTACAATGAAAGATGTTGCACATTTATATTTTAGTGAATTACTGACATGAATTAATATTAAAATAATTAAGTTCAGAAGAAAAAGTAGAGATGAGAAGTATATTATAAGTATTAAATGAACATGAACTAATCGTACTTATACCGTGCAGGAAAGTACTCCACTGAGTGTGCTGCAGTGTCCTGACTCTGAGTACTCCAATGGCACGAGTCACAGGGGAACTGTATGCCAAGTTATATTTGCGACCAGAGGAGCAGGTGAATTGGCGGTTGCCTTGCATGGATGTGTGTGATGGTGGTGGATGCCTGTATGCATGTGTGGTCGATATGTAACTGCACAGGCGTAGATTGTGTGGCAAGTACTGTGAGTGAGGTGGTAAAATGACCTGTGAAGTGTCCGACCCATAGGGGATTATATGTCAGCTGTATCAAATGGGCATATCCTGACGTCTGTTGTTCTTCTCTGTGTGTCCCATACAGGTCAGCACCCATCAGAAGAGGGGAATCTGTCTGGCCATCGCCAGGGAGGTGCAGACCCTGGGGGTCTACAACCGGCAGAGCACCCACTGCAGGAAGCGGTGGGAGGACCTGCGGCGCTCAGCCAGGAAGACCTGCAAGGCCCAGCTGGGGAAGACCTCCCAACGAGGAAGGGGTGCCCATCAGACCCTGGCACCCCTAATGTTCCGCATTCTGGCTGTGGCATTGTAACAGTCCGAACAGTATAAAGGCAACGGAGAGGTATGGAGTTGATTATATAAGTGGTTTATTCTAAATGATTAATAGCAATAAAGGAGGTGGTGTTTGTTCTTCCCGCACTTGTGAGCTTGTTCGTCTGCTTTTCCCCCCTTCCCGGATTGGTGTGGTCTTCTAATTGTTTTCTTCTCTTTCAGGTTGCGTGGTGGCTTGTCCTCTCAGTGAAATCCAGGATGGTACTGGAAATAGAAGGACAAAACGCCGGGTAAGTATAGGGTCTTAGAATAGGGTTTGTACTTCTTTCCTAGCATGGACTGGGGAAGAAAGGGAAAAAACACAAGGAGGGGTTTGGTGGTCGTGAGGAAGTGGGGGAGTAAATGGGTCCACACAAAACAAAAGTCTAATAGGGGTGTTGTAAAGGTGTCACAAAGGTGCTGGTTATTGTGCCCCTTCTTAATTTTCCCTTTCTCCTTCCCCCTTCTTTATATCCCCTCCCCAGTCCCTTTCTTAGTTATGCCCCTCTTTGGTGTCCACAAGGACCGTACCTTGGTTAGCCACGATCCTCCAGGGTCGTGGCTGGCGTTGTAGCAGTCCTCCGTCTGCACTCTCCTCTCAGGGTTTCTTTGTTCGGTCTCTTCGGGGTTCCCAGGATTTCCTCGTTCTTCCTGCCAAATCGGTAATACTCTCGGGTGCTCCTGCTCTCTGGTGAGTTCCTCGGTTCTCCTGCTCTCCTCCTCCCCGACGGGCTCTCTCCCTCAGTGCGGCGTCTCTTTTCTTTTACCTTCTTCGTGCCGGGAAACCATAATGGCAATCCCCGGCAACGCGAAGCTCCCAGCCTCGCTCTCGTCGCGTTTCCCCGGCAACGGGGAGACGCGGAAATGACGTATCGGCACTGTCCGATACGTCATTGGGAGCGTGTTGTGACGGGGACACCCCGTCACACCCCCCCCCCTCACGAAAGGTCCTGTTCGAGGACCTCAGTAGAGTCCGGGAATCTAGACAAATAATCAGCCGGGGCTTGTAGGGGACCTGGTATGTGACGGACCTGAAAGGAAAATGGTTGGAGTTCAAGGAACCATCTCAAAATCCGTGAATTCGTATCTTTGTGACCAGCTAACCAAGTGAGGGGGTATAAAAGGCCGACCTAAAAGGTAATACTGTAACGCCTCCACGGCCCACTTGATGGGCAGACATTTTTTTCGATGGTAGGATAGTGACGTTCTCGGGGAAAAAGCTTCCTACTGATATACACCACTGGATGATCCCTACCGTCCCCATCTGGTTGGGTCAGGACTCCCCCCAACCCCACATCAGAGGCATCCGTATATAGATGGAACGGTTTTGAGAAATCCGGGCACCGCAGAATTGGATCCCTAGTCAGACAGGACTTTAGGTGCTCAAAGCTAGCCGTCTGTTGCTCCGAAAAAGGGACTAACCGATTAGGATGTGACTTAGACAGAAGTTCGGTGAGGGGTGCGGCTAGAGTGGAATAGTCAGGTATGAACCGTCGATAGTAGCCCACCAACCCGAGGAATGAACGCAATTCTTTTTTTGTTGTTGGGTTAGGTGCATTCAGAATGGCGTCTACTTTCTTAGTTTGAGGTTGCAGGTTCCCCTGACTGATTTTGTATCCTAAGTATGATATGTCTGATTGTCCTAGGACGCACTTTTTGGGGTTAGCGGTTAAGCCAGCATTTGCAAGAGTGTGGAATATCTGTTGTAAATGTCGTAGATGATCATCCCAAGTTTCACTAAAAATGACAACGTCATCTAGGTAAGCTGCTGTAAATGTTTGAAATGGATTTAGAAGCCTATCCATTAACCGTTGGAACGTGGCTGGGGCTCCATGCAGTCCGAACCGTAACACGGTGAACTGATAAAGACCGGTCTGCGTGGCAAAAGCCGTTTTCTCCTTATCTTCTGAGGCTAATGGAATCTGCCAATATCCTTTAGTCAAATCTAGTGTGGATATATACCGTGCTTTTCCCAGTTTTTCTAGTACGTCATCCACTCTAGGTATGGGATATGTGTCAAACATGGAATGTTCGTTCAGCTTACGGAAATCAATACAGAATCGAATAGTACCGTCAGGCTTCGGTACTAGAACAACTGGTGAGCACCAAGGACTAGTGGAAGGTTCTATCACACCTAGTTCTAACATTTTCTGGATTTCGTTCTCCTAGCCTCAGGAATACGGTATGGCCTGAGCCTGACAATTTTACCCGGTGTAGTCCTTATCTTATGGGTTATCATGGTGGTTTTACCTGGTATTTCTGAAAAAAACTTTTTGAAGGGTTTTAGGAGGCTATATACCTGTTCCTTTTCTGATTTGGTTAAGGTTTCGTTTATTACTGGTAGCCCCTCCCCCTCATGGTGTTCGGTTGGGTAAAACTCGATATGACAGTTTTTGCTAGGACATACGAATCGGCCCATTGCTACGACAGTGTTGGAATTGTTTGGTTCTTCCCATTTTTTTAAGAGATTTATGTGATAAATTTGGGTTTTCTGAGGAGTGGTCGAGATTTCAACTAGGTAAGTGACTGGAGAAACGGACCGTACCACCTTATAGGGACCCTGCCATTTGGCCACCAGTTTTTGTTCGGACGTGGGACGCATAATTAATACTTGATCTCCAGGTTGTAAAACCCGTAACTTACTTCCTCGGTCATAATACTGTTTTTGGTTTTGTTGAGCGCGTTCCATATTGGCTCTGACTGTTTCCCATAAATCGTGTAGTTGAGAACGTAAATTATGGGTATACTCTAATAAAGGTTTTCCCCCTTCCTCTGCCTCTTCCTCCCAAGTTTCAATGGCCATGTCCAAAAGGGACCGTGGCTGTCTCCCGAACACGAGCTCAAAAGGGCTATGGCCTGTTGAGGCCTGTTCATGGGTTCGTATGGCGTATAATACTAATGGTAACTTCTGATCCCAGTCTCTCCCCGTGTCCTCCACTACTTTCCTTAGTAGAGTTTTTATGGTTCGGTTATACCTTTCCACCAGCCCGTCCGTCTGTGGATGGTACACCGAAGTTCGAATTTGGGAAATACCTAATGTCTTACACACCTGCTTCATAAGTGTAGACATAAAAGGGGTTCCCTGGTCGGTGAGTATTTCACGTGGGAATCCAATTCTAGAAAAGACAGTTATCATAGCCTGGGCAACGGTCTTGGTTGTCATACTTTTTAGAGGTACGGCCTCGGGGTATCGAGTGGCATAATCAACCAGAACTAAGATGTACGTGTGACCTTTAGTCGAGGGTACCACAGGACCGATCAAGTCCATTCCTATCCTACTAAAAGGTATATCTATGATGGGTAGGGGCATTAAGGGTGCTTTTTTAGGTCTACCTGGTTCGGTGAGTTGGCACCTGGGACATTGGGAGCAATATTTGCGTATATGGGCGAAAACCCCCGGCCAATAAAACCATCGAAGAAGGTACTCTTCGGTTTTTTCCCTCCCATAATGACCCCCCCCTGGTTGACAATGGGCCAAAGTGAGGACTTGTTCTCTATAATATTCGGGCACTAACAATTGGGGTTTATGGTCCCCCATACGAGTAGTGGTTACCCTGTATAAAAGACTTTTCTTAATTAAGAAGTAGGGACCCACCTCCTCGGTTTCTTCTGATTTCGCAGCCTTCCAGGCTTGGGCCAGAGAAGGGTCCTCTCTCTGTCGTCGGGGAAAACTGATAGGTACCTCATGTGTTTCGGCAACCAACCCTAGATTATGTCCCGATCCCTCTCTTTCCTGATGATTCGCTTTGCCTGCCCGCTTCTCTCTACGTGACAATTTCCTACGGGTTATGGGACATTCAATATCACTGTTAGAAAAAGGAGCTTCCCCCCACCAGTCTTGTGTCCATTTGGGTTTTCTGACGTGATCCAGAAGTTCTGGGAAATGTTCATAATCTGTCCCAATGATACACTCCTCGATCAGATCGGTCATTATCCCCATGGGGAGGACATCCCGATAATTTCTCCACTCTACTATAAGATCATGTAATGGATATTGCTCTTTATCCCCATGAATGCAGCAAATATTCACCCAGCGCTCTCCTTCCTTGCCTGCCATGTTTACTATATCGTTCCTTACTACGGATTGGCTGCACCCGGAATCGATAAGGGCGTATACCGCTCGTCCATTAATGTTCAGGGTATGTTTATACCTCAGGTTACCTCGGCCTGTACACAGTACCCGTCGCCGAGTTACTCCGATTTCCATTGGCTCACTACTATCTGGTTTTCTTGGACACATGCGGGCGATGTGTCCCCATTCCCCACAGTTGTAACATTGGGGTCCCGTCACTGGTGGTTGGTCTATGGCCCTGCGAGTAACGGGTTCGTCTGCAAGGGTCCTGGAAGGGATTCTAAGGTTGGGTATCCCTGGTTTTAGACTGGGTCGGGTTGGTACATTCTTTACATCCACCGAACGATGATAGGCACATGCCAGATCGATTGCCATTTCCGTATTTACTTTAGGATGTTGACGAATCCAATGTTTTGTCGCTGTAGGCAAAGCATCCAGATATTGTTCGAGTACGATTGTTTGGATCACTTCTTCTCTACTATTACCGGAGGGACCCAACCACTTCAAAGCCAAATCCTTTACACAATAGTAAAAAGTTCGGGGGTCTTCATTCGGTCCCCATTTGATTTTCCGGAATTTGACCCTATAATATTCAGTGTCGTGTCCCACCCGTTCTAGGATACTCGTCTTTATTTCTTGGTATGGCGTGGTTCCCCCCGGGTTGGCTGCTTGGTAGGCTGCTTGTAATATCCCTGTAAGTAAGGGCGCTACATACTGTCCCCATCTATCCTCAGGCCATTGGGCAGATGAAGCTACCCTCTCGAAATTAGTGAAAAAAGCTTCGGGGTCTTCACCCTCTTGATACTTCTGTAACACAGAACTTGGGACATTGGGGTGAACCTTACTAGCAGCAATAGTTTCAGTTAATTTCTTCATGGCCGTCTCGTGGACTAATTGATTATTTGCAAGGATGGTGGCCTGGCTCTTCAGGGCTGACTGCAAGGCTTCCCTGTCCTCTTTTGCTTCTCGCTGGTGCGCCTCCCACACCAGTTGCAGGTGTCGCTGTCCTTCGGCCAATTGTTTAATCATATCCTCCAACGAGGGGGTGTCGCTCATGATTGCTACTGTTCGGTTGTCTGGGAAGGCGTCCTAAACGATGATCCCACTTCTGACACCACTGTAACAGTCCGAACAGTATAAAGGCAACGGAGAGGTATGGAGTTGATTATATAAGTGGTTTATTCTAAATGATTAATAGCAATAAAGGTGGTGGTGTTTGTTCTTCCCGCACTTGTGAGCTTGTTCGTCTGCTTTTACCCCCTTCCCGGATTGGTGTGGTCTTCTAAATGTTTTCTTCTCTTTCAGGTTGCGTGGTGGCTTGTCCTCTCAGTGAAATCCAGGATGGTACCGGAAATAGAAGGACAAAACGCCGGGTAAGTATAGGGTCTTAGAATAGGGTTTGTACTTCTTTCCTAGCATGGACTGGGGAAGAAAGGGAAAAAACACAAGGAGGGGTTTGGTGGTCGTGAGGAAGTGGGGGAGTAAATGGGTCCACACAAAACAAAAGTCTAATAGGGGTGTTGTAAAGGTGTCACAAAGGTGCTGGTTATTGTGCCCCTTCTTAAATTTTCCCTTTCTCCTTCCCCCTCCTTTATATCCCCTCCCCAGTCCCTTTCTTAGTTATGCCCCTCTTTGGTGTCCACAAGGACCGTACCTTGGTTAGCCACGACCCTCCAGGGTCGTGGCTGGCGTTGTAGCAGTCCTCCGTCTGCACTCTCCTCTCAGGGTTTCTTTGTTCGGTCTCTTCGGGGTTCCCAGGATTTCCTCGTTCTTCCTGCCAAATCGGTAATACTCTCGGGTGCTCCTGCTCTCTGGTGAGTTCCTCGGTTCTCCTGCTCTCCTCCTCCCCGACGGGCTCTCTCCCTCGGTGCGGCGTCCCTTTTCTTTTACCTTCTTCGTGCCGGGAAACCATAATGGTTTCCCCGGCAACGCGAGGCTCCCAGCCTCGCTCTCGTCGCGTTTCCCCGGCAACGGGGAGACGCGGAAATGACGTATCGGCACTGTCCGATACGTCATTGGGAGCGTGTTGTGACGGGGACACCCCGTCACAGGCATATACGGATTTGGAAGGGCGCTTGAAGGCAGCACAGCAGCCACAAGTGGGTGAGTACCCACACTGTTTCATACCACTTTGATGGATGTGTTTGGGTGCTGTAGTATGTATGCTGTCTAGTGCCAGGCACTCTGACAGGTGTCTTCCTGCAGTCCTGCCCCCCATGGGCATGGAAATGATTAGGGGCAGGTCTAACAGTTCATCAGGTCCGTGTGTCATGTGTGAAATGTGTTATATTCTGGAGTAGTGGCCACTAGTCAGGGGCATAGTTATGACTAATGTTATAGGTGCTACGTGTAGGTGTTTAATCTGGATGGGAATGTGTGTGTGCACCAAGTCTGTACATCCATTCAGGTATTTACAGATTTCTCTCATGTTTTGTCTCCCCATACCTGTGCTTTTGGGTCCCTGTGTACAGTAGCATAATCTGGCGAGAGAGCTGAGGCACCGGTGAGTGGAGATGCAGCAACCCACGGTTCCAAGGAGGCAGAGTAGACCAACCCCAAGGGAACCAGTGGGTTGGAGGACAAGGAGAGTACCACGGGGGAGGCAACTACCACTGCAGGTAGTGACTCTGATACCACCTCGAATGGCAGCTCCTCTGTGATGGCGTACCCTACTGGGCCCACCCATTCTTTGCCATCTTCCACCATCCCCCATACCATCACTGCCTCCCAGTTGCTCCCCACCCAGTTGCCCGTGCCCGCTCACCCAGAAGGGTGGGCGTCTGCTTCGCCCCAGGCACCTCATCCCCTGCCCCAGTCAGCCCTGCTGCCCTCACGGAGGAAGCTATTGACCTCATGAGGGCCACCTCTGTAGGGCAGACAACCATTGTGAATGCCATCCAGGGGCTAGCATCCAAGATGCAGCAATGCAGTGCATACCTGGAAGGCATTCACGGTGCCATGTCTGGCCTACAGGGATCTTTTCAGGCTCTGGCCTCCTCTTTGACGGCAGCCAGTGTCCCTGGTCTTTCCGTTCCCCTTCCAACCACCTCTACCACTTCCAGCACCTCACTCCCTCCACCCATCCCAAGCACACGTTCCAACAGCCATGCACATACCTCAACACACAAAAAGCACACAGAGAAACACAAGCACCACACTTCCCACCACAGACATGCACACAGCCAACATACAAAGGCACACACAACAACATCCACTTCCCCCAGTGTGTCCACTTCTCCCGCCTCCCTGTCTGTCACCTAAACATGCACACCCACTAGCACTTCACCCTCAGTCACTGCTGCAGGCCCCATTCCTGCAGTCACCACAACATCAGACATCCAGCCATCCACCCCAGACACCACACCTGCACTCACCACAACGACATTGACTGACACATGCCGCACACTCACTAGACCTGCAGACACCCAGACAACATCCATTTGCACTGGTAGCCTGTCTTGTCCCACTGTATCTACAGATAGCAACTCACCTGCTCCTCTGGTTGCGAATGCAACTTCGCATACAGGGGTAGGACCCCGTCCACCAGCTGGATGCCAGGGGCCCATTCCCTTGCACACATGCCATCTTAGGGACCAGAGTCAAGACACAGCAGCACAACCATTGGAGTTCTGTCAAAAAGGCGGTAGATACCCCGGCGTTGTGCACCATCACCGCAGGCGGCCATCATGATTGGCCCAGATTCCCCATTGACAACCATGTAATCCAATGATCAGGTGCACGGCGGTGAACACCGCCTACCGCCATGATGACTAACTCCAGCGGAATGAGGTCACTTCCACACTAAAGTACCTGGATGGCAGGAGGCTGCCATTTTGCTTTCACCACATCGCCATAGCCTGGCCGGGGGCCTCATCCATGGCCCCATTCTCTCTCCCCTTCATCGATTACTGACACGATTCTTTGATCCCCACATGTACTCATGGTTGGAAGTGTGTCTACACTGTGATTCCATTATGACTGAGAAACCTCAGCACACATTAGCCTGACATTTCTCATTCTTTCTGTTTGTGGGCGTTACCTATGTGTCGCATTGTAGAAAAATATAGTGACACCATGTGATGCAAATGTATGTCGAAATTCAAAATGTGTTCCTTCATCACCCATAGTGGCGAGGGAGGGCCCATCTGTTTACAGACCCCTGGTAGATCTGGCCACTATGGAGGAACGCCACATCATCATTACCTACCGACTTACTCAAGATACAATCCTTGTCCTCTGTGCAGTAATGGAAACAGGCTCATTTCAGGTAACAGAGTGCATGGCTGCAGGGGTATGTCAGCCAATGTTCAGCCACATCCTGTCCAATTTCCTGGATGCATTCGTTCAACACGTGCAAACTTATGTCCAGTTTCCCTAAAGGGCTGAACTCACACCCATCAAATCTGGATTCTATGCTTTTGCTAATATCCCCCATGTGATAGGTGCCATTGATGGAACCCACATAACCCTCATACCCCCAAGAGTGAATGAACAGGTGTATAGGAATCGTGAGAACTGTCACTCCATGAATGTCCAATTGGTGTGTACTGCTGATCAATACATTTCACATGTCAATGCAAGGTTCCCAGGATCAGTCCATGATTAATTTGTCCTGAGAAACAGCAGTGTGCCACACATGTAAGATAGCGGTGGCCTGCTGCATACTGCACAACTTGGCTGTGAGGAAAGCTATCCCACTTCTGGAACAGGAGTGTGCTGTCCAACCAGCACTGCATCCTCAGAGGAGGGATGAGAGTGATGCTGAGGAAGAAGAGGGGGAATATATCAACTCCAGGACCCAGCTAATCCGGCTATACTGCCAGTGACTCTCAGATACTGTTCTATAATGCTGATGTCTTCACTGCATTGTTTCAGTCTGACTCATGTAATATGTACTGTGGTGTCCTTTGTCAGTGACAATGCAAAATCATGACTGAGGTGGCAGATGCCAGTGGACGCAATGGAATGTACAGTGTGACATACTTCAGATACTACAGTGTGTTGGATCCCCTCCTGCAATAAAAGTGGCATTATAATGGTAACTGGCTAATGCCTTCACATTCACAATTAATTTCTCATAATGATTAAGGACATATATTTTGAGTGCACAGGTATATTCATTCAATGTAAAAAAATACATGATTGTTGGGACAGTGAAAGGGAGTGGGCACATTATGAACATCATACTCAGGTACATATGATCAGCTGTTGGTTGCACAGGGGTATCGTCCATGGGGTCATTGGAAGATGGTGAGATGGCAGTGGCATGTCAACGAGGTAACTCAGTGGCACACAAGAGAGACAGTTCAGGGCAGAGTCACTTCCTGGTGCTGGGCTTGTTCTTGGCTGGTGTTTCAGTGGGATATCTGGGTCTGAGGGCACGTTTGCAAAGGTGCAGCTGGGATGCATGGGTAGGGGTGCTGATGTCCTGTGAGTCCTCTGGCAGTGCCACCAGTCCAGTGGATGCTGCAGATGTAGATGGCAGGGCAGTATCCTGGTGTGATGCTATTAATTGTGCACTAAGCAAGAGACACCGAGTTTCATGAGCTTGTTTGATTTTTGGAAATAGTATAGCCCTCATCTGAGTGAAATCTTAACACTTTGGTAGAAAGTAACTAGGAAAAAACACGAGCAGCTGCGTTCTTTTGGTTTCGCAAATGAAATAATTCAGACTTTAGGTTACTGCCAAGTGCAAGAGGGACACACTGATTTACATGTAAATCAGGAACAGGGAAAGACAAAAGTACCCCTGGAACTTTGGACATTAAGGGGCATATTTATACTCTGTTTGCGCCGGATTTGCGTCGTTTTTTTTTATGCAAATCCGACGCAAAACTAACTCCATATTTATACTTTGGCGTTAGACCCGTCTAGCGCCAAAGATCTTGGAGTTTGCGTCATTTTTTAGCGTGGACACCTTCCTTGCGTTAATGATATGCAAGGTAGGCGTTCCCATCTAAAAAATTACTCCGAGGCATGTGCGCCGTATTTACACTCCCGGGCAAAAATGACGCCCTGGAGTGGGCGGGTGAAAAAAAATGACATCCAGCCGCTTTAGCGTCATTTTTTAATGCCTGGTCAGGGCAGGCGTTAAGGGACCTGTGGGCTCGGAAGGAGCCCAGAGGTGCCCTCCCATGCCCCGAGGGACACCCCCTGCCACCCTTGCCCACCCCAGGAGGACCCCCAAGGATGGAGGGACCCATCCCAGGGAACTTAAGGTAAGTTCAGGTAAGTATTTTATTTTTATTTTTGGGTGGCATAGGGGGGCCTGATTTGTGCCCCCCTACATGTCACTATGCCCAATGACCATGCCCAGGGGACATAAGTCCCCTGGGCATGGCCATTGGGCAAGGGGGCATGACTCCTGTCTTTGCTAAGACAGGAGTCATTTAAATGGGGGTTGGGAGTAAAAAAAAATGGCGCTAATCGGGTTGAGGCGAAAATTTTGCCTCAGCCTGACTTGCCCCATTTTTTGGCGCCCAAGCTCCATTTTCCCCTACGCCGGCGCTGCCTGGTGTAAGTAATTTTTTTTTACGCACACCAGGCAGCTCCGCCGGCTAACGTCATTCCATAAATAAGGCGCCCGCATGGCGCTTTGGAATGGCGTTAGCCGGCGTTACATTTTTTGACGCACAACTGCGTTGGCGCAGTTGTGCACCAAAAAGTACAAATACGGCCCTAAATGATAATGTAATTCTGAAACCTGAAATATCAAGCATGCAGTAGGTGATGAGTTCACCTAACTCTCACAGTTTAGGACAGGCACAGGAGGCTAGTATCATACACTGGATCTGGTACATGCAAGACAGGGCTAGAGTCACTGCAGCCCTACATGAACAGGTGTCACAAGCCCCTTTTCAGGATGAGGAGAGGGTGCAGGAAGTACCACAGGTAAAAGAGTCACCAATGAAATTGAGTGCACCATTTGAATTTGTGTCCCCTGAGGATAAAAAGCATGTGTGTTTGACTAATGATTCATTGACTGAAAAGTTGTCTACCACAGGAGAAGGAACAGCGTTGTACAATGTGTGTCAGACTTTAAAGCAAGAGCTGCTTGAGATGTGTAATTTTTACACTGATTCTTGGTTCACTGCCAATGGTTTAGCCATTTGGTTTTCCACATGGCTTGTACATAACTGGTTCAATTCCCTTGAAGATGTTAAAGAGCAAAATTCAGAGAGAGAAGTGTTCACCCAGAATTCTGACTTAGTGGGGATGGCTAAGTGGGTGCACCAGAAATGTGGACAGCTGGGAGAAAAAGCCACTTATAGGTGGGCAGAGATTAGAGAGATGCACATTCCCCTAGATTTGATTAAAACTGTGATTTTACAATGTCCTATTTGTCAGCACGCACAACAGCAATCTGTCCCACAGACAGTTAAAGAACAGTTGGAGAGAGGAAAGTTACCAGGACAGATATGGCAAATTGATCAGGTTTTAGGGGGAGTGATTGCTGCAGATTACCAAGGAGAAATCAAAATTATGCTGATAACTAGAAGAGAATCTGATTCATTCATACAGATTGGAGACAGAATTGCCCAACTTGTCAAAAGTGCAGTGAATGGAGGTTTGGTAAAGAAGGAGTCTGCCCCAGCCCTTCTGACAGTGCAAGGAAAGGGAAGCTGTGGTGCAGCAGATAAAAACCTCAGTGCTAAGGTGTGGGTTGAATCCCCAAATGACCCTCCAGAACCTGCAGAAATTATAACAAAGGGCCCCAAGATTATAAAACAAGGAAAGGAAGAGGAAGGGCACATTTCAGATGACAAATGTTATTTGCAAGAAAAGCCATACTTTTTTCTTTTGCAGATCCTACCACGTCCAGCCACTGATCATGAGTGTGCTGTGTGGTCTCCCTTCGGGTGTGTGCGGTTGGGGTCGGAGGAGGGACCGAGCCACCAACCTGAACCTGATTGATTAAAGTACCAACCCCATGGATCCATTTTGCGCAACTGGCGCCTTCAGTTCAAGTTCAACTTGTTTGATTACATTCTTCCACTGGAACTAAGCAACCTTACCAGTTAACTGTGTGTTTTTTCGTGTGGAACTCTGACTTTTGCTTACATTCCAACAAACCTTTCAGGTGGACTGTGTACCTTTACATGAGTAGAACTCATGCTACAGCCACTTGCTGTTTTAGAGACACTGTTCTTCAGTCTTTTCATTGTAGATGTATTGATGTTTTTGTTTTTGTTTGAAATAAGAGGTATGTAAACAAAAATTCATTGGTCATAGGGTGGAATGTGATGCTATTAATTGTGTTTGACCAATGACTTTGGGGGTGATTCTAACCCTGGAGGTCGGTGTTAAAGCGGCGGCCAATCCGCCAACAGGCTGGTGGTCAAAAAAATTGAATTCTGACCCTGGCGGGAACCGCCAACACAGACAGCCACTTTAACACTCCGACCGCCACGGCGGTACAAACAAACAGCGCGGCGGTCACCGCCAACAGCCAGGCGGCAGACAATGTACCGCCCACACTATCACAACTCACCAATCCGCCACCTTTTCCGGGGCGGGAGCACTGCCGATAAAAACACGGCGGAAACAGACTACGAACGGGAAAACGCACACCACTACGCACTCCAGGAGGAAGGAGGACAGCATGGAACCTGAATTAAACATCCTACCTGCTCTCGTCTACCTTCTCATCTACCACGAGTACGAAGTCCGGCGCAGACGACAACGGTGAGTACTGCACCTACAACACACGGGAGGGGGAGGACGAAAGGTTACGGCCACACACATATGCGACCCCCCCACCCCCAACTATGTACACACCAATGCAGAGCAACAAGTCACAGTGACACCACCCAAACACCCCTGAAAAATGCTATGACATAATCAAATTTGGAATAAATATTTATGTACCAAAAAGCTCCTGAAAATTATCGTACAACCATGAAAGATATTTACAAGAAAACAAATGATATACACATCAGTGTATAACTGAAGTAACAAGTCCTGCACATCCTACGAATTCATCATGTCCGTGGGCCAAAGTTTTGAGAAACAAGGGCAAAGCCCACACAGGAGACCTGAGTCCTTTGGAGAGAACACTGGAGGGGCATCAGATGTAAAAACTACAGGCACCTCAGGGGGAAGGGAAGGGGGGGGCACCACAGCCACATGAGTCCACGACGCCAGATCCACGAGGAGCCACCATGCCCACTGTACCATCCTGGGGAGTGCCAAGCCACAGTCTGACAATGTCTCTACAGTGGGTGGGCTGCCCACTGTACCATCCTGGGGAGTGCAAAGCCACAGTCTCTCAATGTCTCTACAGTGGGTGGAATGCCCACTGTACCATCCTGGGGAGTGCAAAGCCACAGTCTCTCAATGTCTCTACAGTGGGTGGGCTGCCCACTGTACCATCCTGGGGAGTGCAAAGCCACAGTCTCTCAATGTCTCTACAGTGGGTGGGCTGCCCACTGTACCATCCTGGGGAGTGCAAAGCCACAGTCCATCAGGTGGATGACAGTCTCCACTGGTCAAGGAGGAGGCATGGTGGGCACAGTGAACCATAAACAGTGCTTGAGACGGCGGTGCCCAGCGGAGCGGTGCTTGAGACGGCGGTGCCCAGCGGAGCGGTGCTTGAGAAGAAGGGCCCAGCGGAGCGGTGCTTGAGACGGCGGTGCCCAGCGGAGCGGTGCTTGAGATGAAGGGCCCAGCGGAGCGGTGCTTGAGATGAAGGGCCCAGCGGAGCGGTGCTTGACACGGCGGTGCCCAGCGGAGCGGTGCTTGAGATGAAGGGCCCAGCGGAGCGGTGCTTGAGGCGGCGGTGCCCAGCGGAGCGGTGCTTGAGACGGCGGTGCCCAGCGGAGCGGTGCTTGAGACGGCGGTGCCCAGCGGAGCGGTGCTTGAGATGAAGGGCCCAGCGGAGCGGTGCTTGAGACGGCGGTGCCCAGCGGAGCGGTGCTTGAGATGAAGGGCCCAGCGGAGCGGTGCTTGAGAAGAAGGGCCCAGCGGAGCGGTGCTTGAGATGAAGGGCCCAGCGGAGCGGTGCTTGAGATGAAGGGCCCAGCAGAGCGGTGCTTGAGATGAAGGGCCCAGCAGAGCGGTGCTTGAGATGAAGGGCCCAGCGGAGCGGTGCTTGAGACGGCGGTGCCCAGCGGAGCGGTGCTTGAGACGGCGGTGCCCAGCGGAGCGGTGCTTGAGATGAAGGGCCCAGCGGAGCGGTGCTTGAGACGGCGGTGCCCAGCGGAGCGGTGCTTGAGACGGCGGTGCCCAGCAGAGCGGTGCTTGAGACGGCGGTGCCCAGCGGAGTGGTGCTTGAGACGGCGGTGCCCAGCGGAGTGGTGCTTGAGACGGCGGTGCCCAGCGGAGCGGTGCTTGAGACGGCGGTGCCCAGCGGAGCGGTGCTTGAGATGAAGGGCCCAGCGGAGCGGTGCTTGAGACGGCGGTACCCAGCGGAGCGGTGCTTGAGATGAAGGGCCCAGCGGAGCGGTGCTTGAGAAGAAGGGCCCAGCGGAGCGGTGCTTGAGATGAAGGGCCCAGCGGAGCGGTGCTTGAGAAGAAGGGCCCAGCGGAGCGGTCCTTGAGATGGCGGGGCCCTCTTCAGCGGTGCCTATCTTCACGGCGGGGCCCTGTTCAGCGGTGCTCTTCTGCACCGCGGGCCCTGTTCAGCGGTGCTCTTCTGCACCGCGGGCCCTCTTCAGCGGTGCCTATCTTCACAGCGGGCCCTCTTCAGCGGTGCTCTTCCGCACGGCGGGCCCTCTTCAGCGGTGCCTATCTTCACGGCGGGGCCCTCTTCAGCGGTGCTCTTCTGCACCGCGGGCCCTGTTCAGCGGTGCCTATCTTCACGGCGGGGCCCTCTTCAGCGGTGCTCTTCTGCACCGCGGGCCCTGTTCAGCGGTGCCTATCTTCATGGCGGGGCCCTCTTCAGCGGTGCTCTTCTGCACCGCGGGCCCTGTTCAGCGGTGCTCATCCAGCAGGTCAAGGGAGCCAGACCTGGCCTGGACTCCCTGCTCAGTCGCCCTCGGACCGTGACGTTTCTGGACCCTTCGGGGACGGACTCCTGTCCTCTTTAGTGTCCTCCTTCCCAGCTGGGATGTGACATGTGGGGTCCACCTTCTCCGCGCTCCTGCTGCCCTTCCGCTCCTTTGATGGGGCTCTCGGGCCCTTGCCTCCCCTAGATGGTGTGGCTGGTGAAGTGGCCGCACATTGCTCCTTGGGGGCAGCCCTGTCAGTCCTCGCACGGCGGCCCTTGTTTTTGCGGGTCCTCTTGCCGGGGGGGGGGGGCTGGACGTGTCCTTGCTGCTGATCGATGTGTCACTGCTGGCAAAGGGTGGACTCCAGAACCCATGCACAACAGTGACACTCGAAGCTGGGCTGGTGGTGGCTGCGGTGCTCTTGGGACTCTTTGCAGATGGAGGGGGGAGCTCATCGGAGGGAAAGAGGTCAAGATTAGCCAGGAAAAGCTTTTTAGGTCCAAGGTAAAGGGTAGGAGAAGTGGTGATGGGAGTGGAGGAAGAGGATGTGGTTGTAGGAGAGTCAGGTGTGCTGTCATTGGGTGAAGGTGCTGGTGCTGTAGGCTGTCGTGAGGTGGATGTCTGTTGGGTGGGTGGCTGCCTGCGTTTGTGTGTCTTGGAAGAGGGGGTGACAGACACAGTGGGAGAGGACACAGGGGACGTGTAAATGGCAGTGGGGGTGGTGACTGCACGAGTGTGGACTGTACTGGAGGGTGAGGTGGTGATGGAAGCACTGGCTGATGTTGGGGTTCATGCAGGTGTGAGTGTAGACGTCACAGGGAGGGAGGAGGGAGACGAGGAGGAGGGGGACACAGAGGTGGTTGTGACTGCTGGAATGTCTGCATCTGTGTGTTGCTTGGGTGAGTGTTTGTGGGATCTGTGGTGCTTGTGTCTGGATGAGCTGCTCTTGGGTGTTGAGGTGTGTGCAGGCTGGTCTGATGGTGTGGATGGGATAGGCTGAGGAACAGGAGACAGAGACAGGCTGGAGGCAGTAAGAAGAGGGAGGCTGGAAACAGGGACAATGGCTGCCGTCAGTGCTGAGGCCAGAGCAGTGAACGCTCGTTGATGGGCAGCCTGACCCGAATGAATGCCCTCCAGGTACGCATTGCTCTGTTGCACCTCCCTTTGCACACCCTGGATGGCATTCAAAAGGGTCGTCTGCCCAACAATGAGCGTCCTCACCAGGTCAATGAGCTCCGCACTGAGGGCAGCAGGGGCAACAGGGGTAGGGGCTGAGGTGCCTGGGGCGAAGGAGACGCGCGCCTTCCTGGGCGAGCGGGCACGGAGCGTAGGCTGAGGGGCTGCTGGGAGGGCGGTGCTGGTGCGCTGGGTGGCGGCTGTACCTGTAGAGGCGGGGGGCCCGGATGTTGCCGCCACCGCTAGGGAGCTCCCATCCAAGGACGTGTCTGAGTCGCTGGTGTCACCACCGGTCCCCGTTGTGGTGCTCCCCTCACCCTCCGGATCACTGGTGCCCTCGGTGTCTGTTCCTGGGCCCACCGGGGCCTTGTGTCCTGCAGCTCCCTCGTGCTCCGATGCCAAATCTCCTCCGCCTGATGATGCTAATGCACACATGCACAAGAAGATGAAGAGAAAGGGTGGGGGGAGAAAAAAGAAGACCAGGTTGAGTGCATGCAATGTCAACACCGTTGGCGGAGAGGACAGACACAGGAGCCTCATGCACTAAGCCGCTCATTCGGGGTACACTACTCAGTACTACTGACTAGGACAACAGGCCAAGAGACGTCAAACGCGCACATGGGAGATGCTGGACCTTCAATGGCTGTACTTGTCACCCTACCGAGGTGGGGGCCGGGGGCACAGGGCCATGCCTAAGGGAGAGGACTACACTACAGAAAGCGCCCTGGCCTAATGTCACCCACAGCCCTCCTCCCCCACCCAGACGCCTCCACTGCGCAGAAAGATAGGAGAATGTGCTGATACTCACCCCCTTGTGTCTGCTGTGATGTCTTAAAGCGCCCATCCAATTCAGGGTAGGCCACCGCCAGGATCCGGGACATCAGGGGGGTCATGGTGCGACTGGCACCCCTCCTAGGTTGGGAGGCCATCCCCAGCAGTGTTTCTGCGGTCTTCCTTGTTCCGCGGCGGATGTCCTCCCACCTCTTGCGGCAGTGGGTGCCCCGTCTGTTGTGGACCCCCAAGTTCCGGACTTCCTTGGCGATGGCACGCCAAATCTCGATCTTCTGATGGGCGCTGACCTATCTGACATGTACAGGGTGGAAAGGAGGAAATCATCAATGACCTGCATGTTAGATGTGATTGGCCCCCCCCCCACCAACTTTGCCATATGGCACACGCTCTCATCTGTCGTGCGTTGCACTCCTCATTCGCCCCCCACCCCACCAACTTACATCCACCCCAATCCACACAGGCATAGCCCATTCCATGTGCACCCGGTGTACTCACTTGTTGGTCTGAAGGACCGTAGAGTAGCGCATACTGGGGGAGCACCCCATCCACGAGCTTCTCCAACTCTTCAGACGTGAAGGCAGGGGCCCTTTCCCCAGTCGCAGCAGCCATTGTCACTTCCAGACCGAGGTCACAGCAGCACTTGCAGTATAGGTCCTCTCCTGTGGATGATCAGGTCTCGAGTGATCAATCAGCTAGGAAATGGCGGTCACGCCCGCGGCGGTGCGTACCGCGGCGGTGCGTACCGCGACCGCCGGCGCACATCGTCATTGGCTCCTGAAACCCATAGGGTTCAATGTTAACCAATGCGGCTTTGCGCCGCGGTCTTTGACCGCCTACCGCCACGGTGTGCCCCGCCAGCGCATTGACCTCACATCCCATTGTCCCACTTCACAGGTCAGGCAGCCGCCATTTCAAGGGCCTACATGGCTTAATTTTGACTGCGACACACAGGCCTAGGCCTTGCATTGCCACACATACACGCCTTTCAACCCATTGCCATTCTTTAACTGTGCAAGCTGTCTGTACGTACCTGTGGTTTGCCTGACTCTGTGCTCCATGTTGTCCTTCCTAGGCACCGTCCGCTGGGACTTGCGAGGAGAAGGACGAATCCTCGCGTGTACCGACCGCTGGTGGACCTGTCGACAATGGAAGAACGCCATATAATACTTCGATACAGACTTGACCGTGCCACTATCCATGAACTGTGTGCCCAGCTGGAGCCAGCCCTGATGTCCCCCATCCGCCAACCCACAGGGATTCCCCCTCTGGTGCAGGTTTTGTCAGTCCTCCATTTTTTGGCAAGTGGGTCATTCCAGACAACAGTGGCCATGTCATCTGGAATGTCTCAGCCTATGTTTTCAAAAATTTTGAGCAGAGTGTTGTCTGCCCTGATGAAACTCATGCGGAGCTACATCATTTTCCCAGAGGAGGGTGACTTGCCTACAGTGAAGGGTGATTTCTATGCCCTTGGACATATCCCCAACATCATTGGTGCCATTGATGGGACCCATGTGGCTTTGGTACCCCCAAAAGACGATGAGCAGGTGTACAGAAACAGAAAAAGTTATCATTCGATGAATGTCCAGGTGGTCTGTTTGGCTGACCAGTACATCTCCCATGTAAATGCCAAGTTCCCAGGGTCAGTGCATGACGCGTATGTTATGCGAAATAGCAGCATCCCCTATGTGATGGAGCAGCTACAGAGACAACGTGTGTGGCTAATAGGTGACTCTGGTTACCCCAACCTGCCTTGGCTACTGACCCCAGTGAGGAATCCCCGGACCAGGGCAGAGGAACGGTACAATGAGGCCCATGGGCGAACTAGGAGAATCATCGAAAGGACCTTTGGCCTCCTGAAGGCCAGGTTTAGGTGCCTGCATATGACAGGGGGATCCCTGATGTACTCACCAAAGAAGGTGTGCCATATCATCGTGGCCTGCTGTATGCTTCACAATCTGGCATTGCGACGTCAGGTTCCTTTCCTGCAGGAGGATGGTGCAGATGGTGGTGTTGAAGCAGCTGTGGAGCCTGCGGAGAGTGAAGAGGAGGAAGACTCAGAGGACGACACAGACAACAGGGACAGAGTAATAGAACAGTATTTCCAGTAGCACACAGGTAATAATCACCCATGCCATTTTACATTTCCTGAAAGCCTCCTGCATCTCAACTTTGTCGATTTCCCCCCAGAACTATAAACATGATGTTTGATTTTCCCTTCCCTTTTCTGTGCTGTATGAGCCACTGCGTGACCTCGGCTTGGTTGGCCCATGGACTAATGCTAAGTTACCTCGGTATGTGTAATTAACAATGTTAAAAATACGTAACTGATATGTTATGTGTCATACATTTGTAAATAAGACAGGCTGAGTCCTGATTGATTTCAGTGCAATGTGTGATTTATTATTAGTGCATAGATATTGGTACATGATAGTGAAACAGTGATGGGTGGGGGTGGAGTAATGTCCATGGCAGAGTCCAGTTCTCAGTCTCACAGGTGCATTGTCCATATGCCTGTGGCAGGATGGAGCAGGGGCAGTTCAAGGTTTGACAGGGTGGCAATGTTGAACAGTGGGAGGACTTCAGGGGGTATGTGATGCTGGCAGGGGTCTTGACATCCTACTCTGTCGTTTTATTTTATCTCAGGCTCCTTTTGCGGGGTGGTTGTTGTTCAGCAGGAGGTGGGGTTCTGGTGGGCTGTCGTTGTGGTGGGGCCTCCTGTCCACTAGCGCCGGCGGAGGTGGTAGGCTGTTCCTGTTCCTGGCTAGTGACAGGGGCCCTGTGTGATACCACATGGTCCCGAAACGTGTCCTCTATACGGTTCAGGGCCTGGACTATGCTCCCCATAGCGGTTGAGATGTTGGTGAGTTGGTCGCTGAACCCCATGTAGCGTTGCTCCTGCTGTGCCTGGATCTCCTGGAACCTGGCCAGTACCGTCGCCATCGTCTCTTGTGAGTGGTGGTAGGCTGCCATGATGGTGGTGAGGGCCTCTTGGAGAGTGGGTTCCCTGGGCCTCTCCTCCCCCCCCTGTCGCACAGCAGCCCTCCGAGTTGCCCTGTTTCCCTGGGCCTCTGTCCCCTGGACGGTGTGCCCACTCCCACTGCCCCCAGGTCCCTGTTGTTGTTGGGTTGGTGGGTTACCCTGGGGGCCCTTAGTGGTAGACACACCGCTGCTTGACCTGTCCTAGAGACAGAGGCATGGGCCCGCTGGGTGGGAGCTGTGCTGTTGTTCCCAGAGGGGGTTGGGTCTGCAGTGGCCTGTGTCTGGGTGAGGGGAACCGACTGCCCAGAGGTCCCCGATGGTCCGGGCTGGTCATCAGGGTCCAGGTCGACAGAGCTGCTGTCATCACTAAGGGACTGTTCCGGGGGTGGGATGGACATTTCTGGTCCCTCCTGACCGGTGTGTTGTCGTTCGGGTCCTGCATGGGGTAAGAGGGTATGGTTATTGTTTCTGTGTGTGCATTAGCTTGCGTTTTATGGGTGCCCTTGTCCCCCAGTGCTGGCATTCCCTTGGGGGAGGTGTTGTGAGGGTGTTTTGTGGGGGGGGGGGATGGGTATGTGCAGTGGTAATGCTTAGGTGATGGGTGTCCATAGTTTGGGGATGGCATGCAGGGGTTGGTGTTGGGTGGGTTGTGCTGGAGAGACATTCTCAGGGAGGATGTGTGCTGGGGGGTTGGGGGTGAGGGTGGGGGTTAGCATGCTGGGGGGGGGTGAAGTGGTTGGCCTTGTACTTACCAGAGTCCATTCCTCCGTGTACTCCAGCGAGGCCATCAGGATGCAGGATGTTGAGTACCTCTTGCTCCCATGCTGTGAATTCGGGTGGAGTGGGTGGGGGTCCCCCGCCAGTCTTCTGCACTGCGATGTTGTGTCGCGAGACCATCGATCGCACCTTCCCCCGTAGGTCGTTCCATCGTTTGTGGATGTCGTCCCTATTTCTGGGATGCTGTCCCACCGCGTTGACCCTGTCCACGATCCGCTGCCAGAGCTCCGCCTTCCTTGCCACGGTGGTGTGCTGAACCTGTGAGCCGAAGAGCTGGGGTTCCACTCTTATGATTTCCTCCACCATGACCCGGAGTTCTTGGTCTGAAAAGCGTGGGTGCCTTTGTGGTGCCATGGGGTGGTGTGTATGAGGTGTGGGGTGGTGTATGTGATGATGTGTGTGTTGGTGTGTGGTGCTTTGTGCTTCTATGTGGTGTGTGTGATGTTGTGGTGTGCCTCTGTGTGTCTGGCTATCTATTCTCTGATGTGTCTCTCTCTCCTTCGTCTCTGGTTTTTGTTGGTAGGGGTTTGTGGGTGATGTGGGTGTGTGTTTTATATGGTATTGGATGTGTGGGAGTGGTGTGTGTATGTGTTTCAGGTGTGTGCCTTTCAAATTGTCCAATGTGGTAGGGGTTTGTAAAGGTGTGTGTATTTTGACCGCGGCGGTGTGTACCGCCAATGGAATACCGCGGTTGAATGACCGCCGCGTGGATTTGCGGGTCATAATGGGATGGGCGTATTTCTGTTGGCGTGGCGGTGGAGGTTTGGTCTTCTCCAGTTTACCGCTGGCCGCTGATGTGGCGGACTGCAGTGGAGGGCGGATTTTTGGAGGTTTTGCAGTTGTGGGTCAGAATGTCCGTGGCGGCTGACCACGGCCGCGGCGGTATTGTGGCGGCCTTCTGACCGGCGGTAAGCGGCTTTTACCGCCGAGGTCAGAATGACCCCCTTTGTGTTTCACCACTGCGCATATTAGTTGCTCAATGTTTACCAGTAGCACATTACATGTTGTATTCAGTTTAGCTGCCTATTGGCTTTGACATGGCATTAGACATTACAGGGGTTATTACAACTTTGGAGGAGGTGTTAAGCCGTCCCAAATGTGACGGATATACCACCAGCCATATTACGAGTTCCATAGGATATAATGGACTCGTAATACGGCTGGTGGTATATCCGTCACTTTACCGTCACTTTTGGGACGGATTAACACCTCCTCCAAAGTTGTAATAACCCCCTACATTTGGTATTTAGGTTAGCTGCCTATTGGCTTTAACATGGAGTTAGACATTACAGTTGAGACATTGCAGATGAGCTGTGTTTTTCCAAGCTGTGTTTTTCCACATGATAGACCAAGCTGTGTTTTTCACACCAGACCCTAGCTGATAAGAGAGAGTACATTTGGTGTTTTCCTTTCTGCTCAGCCTTGGGAAGAGGAGGGGTCTAGGAGATCTGGCCAGTCTCCAAAGGCTTGCCTTCCTTTCCCGAGTCTGAGACAAGGGGGCACGTTTTTGGAAGGATGGCTCTGGACAACTGCAGAGTTAGTTAGATTGAAACTATCTTGACTTCAGACAGGAACGGAGACGTCAGTTGCCTGTCCCCTTTTGGGTAGAAAATCTCTTTCTCGCAGTTGAACCGGAGTCATCAACTTGAAGCCCTAGAAAGATGAAGCAGTAATAGGCCCTACGGTGATGCAATTTTGACTTTTATGCTTTGCTTTGAAGTTATGCTATAATATAATCACATGTATTTGCTGTATACATTGCAACTGAGAAGTACTTTGATATATTTTGCTTTCATTGCTGCGACTACTTTTGAACGTGTGCTTCCAATCTCCTAATTTTGTCTTTCAGGAACCTCGTGGTGAAGTAATAATAACAATAAATGTCTTCTTTAAACTCAGAAGTGCCTTCCAAAGAGGTTCTGTAAGCTTGGTCATGAGATAAGAGAAGGAAAGCAGAACACCTGGCTAGTGATAGGGGCGTGCAGGCTGGCTGTGGTACTGGCACTGCAGCACCCCTGCAATGGAGACCATGGTGGCAGTGAGCTGTTTCCATTGCTCCATGGCCTCCTGGTGCTGTGCTATCTGCAGCCTCTGATTCTGCTCCAATGTTGCCAGGATCTGGCCCATCCTGTCCTGGGAATGGTGGTATGCTCCCAGGCTGCTGCATCCACCTTTTGGCCACCCACCTGGCACACTGATGCCCTCCCACTGGTCCTAGCCCCTGTGGGTCTGGCAGTTCCAGTTGCATTTGGCCCTTCATCCTCCTGCCTGTTGGTGGGTGGAGACTCTGGCCTCTGTACATGTGGGCAGGCAGTCTGTGGCCTAGTGACACTGGTGTGGGGTTGTTTGACCAGAGCTGATGTTGGTGGCTGAGTGGTAGGGGTGTCAGTGGTGTCCTGGGTGGGGCTTCTGGAAGGTGACTGTCCAGGGGTGTGGGATGGGGCAGGGTTTCATCTATGTCCAGACATCCCTCTGCCCTTTCCTGAGCGGGGCCTCTGTCTTAAGGTGGAGGACTGGCACTCCTTGACGTCTCCATCCGGGTGGAATGGGTGGTGGTGCCTTTGGTGAGAGATGTGGGTGTCCTGTACTTTTTTGTCAATTGCAGCACTGGTCAGCACTAATTGATGGTTAAATTCCCATGTAGTGGCTTGCAAGGTCCCTTTGTGTACATTTAGGTGCATTTTATGAGGGGGTGGAGGTGCATTGTGGGTGCTGTAGTGCCACTGGGATTCCATGCAGGAGTAGGTGACTGTGCACAGGAGGCTGGATGGTGATTTGTTTGGGGGATTGTGGGCAAGCAGGGGACTTGGATGTGGGTGTATGGGTGTTGTGGACCTGGTAGGAGATGGGATCCTGGTGGTAGTGAGGGGACGGGGTGATACATGCATTACAGGTGTGGTGACTGTTAAGGTATTGTAGTTGACTTACCCAAGTCAAGTCCTCCAGTGAGTCCAGTGAGGCCCTCCGGGTGCAGGATAGCCAGGACCTTCTCCTCCCAGTCGGTGTATTCGGGGGGAGGAGGTGGGGAACCATCACTAGTCTTCTGTACGTCTATGTTGTGCCTTCCCGCGCAGTCTTTCCATCTCTTCCTGATGTCCTACCTTGTGCGTGGATGGTTTCCCAATGCGTTGACTTTGTTGACAATCGTCTGCCATAACTCCATCTTCCTGGTCACGGGTGTCTGCTGCACCTGTGCCCCGAATATTTGGTCCAACATGGTCCTTAGCTCCCTGTCTGTGAAGCGAGGGTGCTTAGGGGGTGCCATTGTGTGTGTTGTGGGTGGTGTGTTGTAGGTGTATTTGTGAGGGTGCTGTTGTATGGTTGGGTGTGTGCCTTGTGATGGTGGTTGAGCAATGTATGTGTTTTGGTGGTATCTTTGTGTGTGTGACTTGTGTGATGGTGTGTTCAGTGTACGCATGTTGTGTTGTCAATATCTGTTGTGCTATTGGCATTGCAAAGGATTGTTGGGGGTATGTGTTTTATAGTATTGTGGATGTGTGTCAGGTGTGTGGTTTTCAAACTTGCCAATGTGTGCATTTGTTGTTGACAGGTCCCATTGCTGGCCGTGGCGGTCCGTACCGCCAATGGTCGTTCGACATTCACTGTCCGCCAAGCAGATTTGTGCATCATTATTTAGTGGGCAGGGGATTTGCATTTCCACTGTCGTTGGCCCTGGCGGTGGGTGGAGGTTGCAGGATTTTTGGAGGTCTGTCTCTTTGGCATCATTATACGGCTGTGTGCAGTTCACTGTCACTGGCGGTCTTTTGTTCACCGGCAGAACGCCGGTCGACGGTGATTGCCACCAAATACATAATGATTGCCTAAGTCTACACAAGCAGCAAGAATGCAGAGCTCACAACGAAGGATGAGCACAGGCGAAAAGCAGGGTGTAAAACAGCAGGGCAATATTATGCCTCAGTCTAGGGATATAAGTCATGGAGTTCGAGCAGATCAGGATGTCAATGTGGCTGATATTCAGAACATGAAGAAAATGCTTCCTTCTTTTTAGACCTGACAGCCTTATAGTGGTCACCTCTAACTTTTTGCCTGCCTCCCTCCACTTTTTGGACACTGTTGTTGCTGGTTTTTAGACTCTGCGCACTTTACCACTGCTAACCAGTGTTAACGTGCATATGCTCTCTCCCTTTAAACATGGTAACATTGGATCTTACCCAATTGGACTATTTAATTTACTATACGTCCCTAGTAGAGTGCACTATGTGTGCCCAGGGCCTGTAGATTAAATGCTACTTGTGGGCCTGCAGCACTGATTGAGCCACCCACTTAAATAGCCCCTCAACCTTGTCTCAGGCTTGCCACTGCAAGGCCTGTGTGTGCAGTTTCACTGCCAATTCGACTTGGCATTTAAAAGTACTTGCCAAGCCTAAAACTCCCCTTTTCTACATATAAGACAGGTAATGCCCTAGGTAACCCATAGGGCAGGGTGCTGTGTAGGCAAAAAGCAGGACATGGACCTATGTAGTTTACAGTCCTGGTAGTGTAAAACTCCCAAATTCGTCTTTACACTGCTGCGAGGCCTGCTCCCTTCATAGGCTAACATTGGGGCTGCCCTCATACATTGTTTGAGTGGTAGCTGCTGATGTGAAAGGAGTAGGAAGGTCATATTTAATGTGGCCAGAATGGTGATATGAAATCCTGCTGACTGGTGAAGTTGGATTTTATATTACTATTTTAGAAATGCCACTTTTAGAAAGTGAGCATTTCTCTGCACTTAAATCTTTCAGTGCCTTCCAACCACGTCTGGCTGGGTTTAGTTGACAGCTCCTTGTGCATTCACTCAGACACACCCCAAACACAGGATACTCAGCCTCACTTGCATACATCTGCATTTTGAATGGGTCTTCCTGGGCTGGGAGGGTGGAGGGCCTGCTCTTACACAAAGGACTGCCACACCCCCTACTGGGAACCCTACTGGGACCCTGGCAGACAGGATTGAACTGGAAGGGGACCTGGTGCACTTCTAAGCCACTCTTTGAAGTCTCCCCCACTTCAAAGGCACATATAGGTGTATAAAAAGGTCCTCTGCCCCTTCCAACTCAGACACTTCCTGGAAAAGAAAACTGGAACCAAAACCTGCATCCTGCCAAGAAGAACTGTCTGGCTGCCCAAAGGACTCACCTGACTGCTTTCTGTGAAGGACTGCTGCCTTGCTGTTGGCCTGCTGCCTTGCTGCTCTCTGGCTGTGGTGAAGAAGTGGTCTCCAAGGGATTGGATAGAGCTTACCTCCTGTTCCCTGAAGTCTCAGGACCAAAAAGACTTCTCTCTTGCAACTGGACTCCTTGTGCGGCGAGAATTTGACTCACAGCTTGCTAAAACCGACGCAAAGCCTGCCCCGAAGTGAGAAATTCACCGCACGCTGAACCGGAACGACGCAACGTGACTTCGCAAGGAGAAGATCGACGCAGCACCTGCGTTGCGACAGAAACTTCGACACACGGCCCACCGGATCGACGCACAGCCGACCCGGGATGACGCAGCCTGACTTCCAGAGGGGAAATCGACGCAGCGCCTTCCGTGCGAGAGAAAATTCCACCCAACGCCCACCGGATCGACGCAGCGGTTGTGGCTTCGCTCCGCAAGCCCAGGATTCCACGCACAGACCCCGGGGCGTCTGAAAACCCTGCAACCCCAAGAGGATCCACAACCGAGCGCCAGAAATCGCCGCACAGCCGTTCCTGCATGGAAACTAAGCGACGCATCGCTGTGTGCGCCCTGAGAAATCGACGCACACCCCTTTGTTTCCACGCTTTTCCTCCTGTGCGTCCCTTTGAGGAGATTTTTCACGCAAACCAGCTATTTTGTGCTTGAAAGAGACTTTGGGGGTCATTCTGACCCTGGCGGTAAATACCGCCATGGCAGAGGTTGGCGGTAGCACCGCCAACAGGCTGGCGGTGCTCCGCCGGGCATTCTGACCGCGGCGGTACAGCCACGGCCAGAAGCGGAAAGCCGGCGGTGTACCGCCAACTTTCCGCTGCCCATGGGAATCCGCCATGGGGATTCTGACAGCCCATACCGCCATCCTGTTCCTGGCGGTTCACCCGCCAGGAACAGGATGGCGGTATGGGGTGTCGTGGAGCCCCTGGGGGCCCCTGCAGTGCCCATCCCAATGGCATGGGCACTGCAGGGGCCCCCGTAAGAGGGCCCCACAAAGAATTTCAGTGTCTGCTTTGCAGACACTGAAATTCGCGACGGGTGCAACTGCACCCGTCACACCTTCCCACTCCGCCGGCTCCATTCTGAGCCGGCTTCCTCGTGGGAAGGGTGTTTCCCGCTGGGCTGGCGGGCGGACTTTCGGCGGTCGCCCGCCAGCCCAGTGGGAAAGCCAGAATGACCGCCGCGGTCTTTTGACCGCGGAGCGGTCTTTCGGCGGGAAACGCTTGGCGGGCGGCGACCGCCGTCCGCCGCGGTCAGAATCACCCCCTTTGTTTGCTTTAAAAAGAATTAAGACACTTTATAGCACTTTTGAGTGATATCTCTACATTTACTCATTGCATCTTTGATCGTTTTGACCTGCAAATATCCAGATAAATATTATGTATTTTTCTAAACACTGTGTGGTGTATTTTTGAGGTACTATATTGTGTTATTGTATGATTTATTGCACAAATACTTTACACATTGCCTTCTAAGTTAAACCTGACTGCTCAGTGCCAAGCTACTGGAGGGTGGGCATAGGATAATTTGGATTGTGTGTGACTTACCCTGACTAGACTGAGGGTCCTTGCTTGGACAGGGGGTAACCTGACTGCCAACCAAAGATCCCATTTCTAACACTTGTCATGTGTGCAGCAATGATGGACACTGGAAATGGGAGTGACCATACAGTAGTGTAAATAATTTGGTGCAAGGTTTTGGTGTTGTGCAGATGGTTGACAACAGTCAACTCATAGAGTTCAATGGCCCGAAATCAAAATGTAAATGTTCCAACTGGAGCAGTACAAATGCAAGTTTCTCAACAACAAGTACGATTTCCCCAACTGCAGAATCAGGTTCTACAGCAAATGCAGGTTCCACAAGCTCCAATGGCACACAACAGGGAATGCTCCCTCAGCAGAACACAAATCAGAGAACAAATGCAAATTTAAATCCCAGTCAAAATAGTTAATCACACAATACCCACTGATGTGTTTCAGTGATGATGAAGTGAGTGAAGAATACCTGAGTGAGAGTTCAGAAGAGGAAGAATGTGTGCTGGCTGCCTCACTGGAGGTAGATCAGCATGGTCCCTATGTGAATGTAAATGTAATGGGTCATGATGTTTCGTTTCTGGTTGACACTGGAGCAACATGTTCCACTGTCAGATCTGCAAATGTCCCTATAGTGTCCTTTTCTGGTAGGACAGTTCAGGTAGTAGGAGTAGCAACTCAGCATCTGGTAAACCCTATTACAGAGTACATCCCAGTCAAGAGAAGAACCTTTGAAGATTTACACCATTTTGTGGTCTGTGATTCAAGTCCTATGAGTCTGTTAGGAAGAGACTTACTATGCAAATTAAAATTCTCTATTACTTGCATTCATGAAGGGATAGCGACCTAAACAGTGATGATGATAAAACTTCCAGCCACATTGATCAGATGTATACTCTCATTTCATTGCTTCCTGCCATGACAGTCAGAGACTTGCGTGATGAATTACAAGACATGGTAACAATGAGACCTTGGGATCTCTCCGGAAAGAATATTGGACTCATTTGAGGTGTTGACCCAGTCAAAGTGACTACAAAGTGAAATGCAGTCTTCCCCAGATCACCACAGTATAATATGATCCCAGAGGTAATTGAAGGAATTACTCCAATAATTGCAGACTTTGTTGAGCAGGGAGTTCTAAAAGAAGTGATGGGCAGCCCATGTAATTCTCCTATTATGGGACTGTGAAAGCCCAGTGGAAAATACTACATAGTTCAGGATTTGAGAAAGGTGAACAAAATTGTAGTATCATATTGTCCTGTGGTGCCAGCGGTAATATTATTCCAGATTCCACATGAAGCAGAATGGTTCTCTGTTATTGATTTGTCCCAAGAATTCTTCTCAGTTCCATTGCATGAGGAAAGCCAGTTTCTGTTTTCATTCAAATTCGGCAACCATGTGTATTTGTGATGCCATACTCCACAAGGATTCTCAGAATCACCGTCCATTTTTATTCAGAGCCTGAAAAAGAACTTACAGTCCTTAAATATGCCATTTCAGTTTGCTTTTGTATAATAAATTGATGAGTTGATGGTTGTGTCCAATACACGTGAAGCTTGCAGACAGGATACCACAGCATTGTTGAATCAGTTCGGCGAAAACTAACGTACAGTATTACCAGAAGGAAGTAAAGTTTTTGGGTCACCTGACTGAGAAAGGTGCAAGAAAAGTGTGCTGGGAGAGAGTAGCGACTATTATGCAGATGAATCCCCCAGTTATACAGAGAGATGTCAGAATGCTTTTAGGCATGTTTAGCTACTGTCGCCAGTGGATCCCAAATTTGTCAGTAATCTCTAAACCTTTGCAGAGATTAACGTGCAGAAACATTACCATTTGATCAAGAATGCATGAAAGCTTTCACTGAGTTGAGAGAGAGTTTGTGCAGAGCCCCGTCTTTGGGAATGCCTGATTACACTAAGGGGCGTATTTATAAGCCCCTTGTGCCCCATTAGCATCATTTTTTTTATGCTAATGTGACCCAACAAGACCAAACTCCTAGCTCCATATTTACAAAGTGGCACAATGCATACATTGAGCCACTTTGTAATCCTTTGCGCTACATTATGCCTGCGCCAGGCACAATGTATGCAAAAGAGGTGTTCCCCTGTTTGGGGGGCCAAACAATGGTGCAAGGAGAAATCTATGAGATTTCCTTGCCTCATTGTTTACTGCACTTTTAACGCTTGCTCAGAGCAGGCATTAAAAAGGGCTTCCATTATTTATAACGGGCCCCTATGTACTCTGGAGGAGTAGTGCCAATAATTTGGCACCACTCCTGCAGAGTACATCAACAGCATCATGAAAAATGCCGCTATTGTCCCCTACCCTGTGCCATGGTGCACCGTATTTTAAATATGGCACACACATGATGGCAATAGGGAGCGCTAAGGGGCACAGGGAAAGTGGCGCTGGACTCGATGCAGCACAACTTTCCATAAATCTGCCCCTAAGTTTTTCATTCTTTTGTCATGAACGTGATGGTTGTGCTCTTTTTGTTTTGACATGGTTGAATGGAAGAACGAACAGAACTGTCGTATATTTTTCTGCCACACTGGATCCTGAAGCTGCTGCTTTGTCCAGCTGCTTGAAAAAATGTGGCTACCACTGGTGTGAGTATCAGTCATTGTGATGGGACATCCTTTAATTGTCTATATTCCACATTTAGTTGAGGTCCTTTTGGCTCAAACAAAAACCCAGTACCTGGCAAATGCCCTTCTTACCAGTTATGAGTTATTAATTCTTGGATCCCCCAATATGACCATCAGAAGATGCTTAAGTCTGAATCCTGCTTTGTTGTTGCCTGTGAATGTTGATGATTGAAATGATTTTAATGAAATGGAACATGACTGCCTTACTGTCACTGAATTATGCACCAAATCCAGACTTAGGGGGTTATTCTAACTTTGGAGGAGTGTTAATCCGTCCCAAAAGTGACGGTAAAGTGACGGATATACCACCAGCCGTATTACGAGTTCCATAGGATATAATGGACTCGTAATACGGCTGGTGGTAAATCCGTCACTTTTCCGTCACTTTTGGGACGGATTAACACCTCCTCCAAAGTTAAAATAACCCCCTTAATATTCAGGATACTCCTTTAGAGGAGAACAATCAAGTTGTATTTGTTGGTGGCTCCTGTTTAAGAGACAATGAGGGAACCCTGAAAGCAGGTTATGCAGTGTGCCCCATCTCAGGAGTAGCCAAAGTTCATGGCTTCAAGAAGTCATTTTTGCCCTAGTAGCTGAATTGGCTGCCCTTACGAGAACATGCTGTGCATCTGAGCAGCTTAAAGTGACAATATTCAAAGATAGTCACAAATTTAGTGTGCATGGCATCAACAAGGTTTTATGACCTTTTCAGGATCACCTATTCGAAATGGTAAAAATGTATAATCTGTTGAGTGCATTGCAGTTACCTGAGAAGACTGCAGTGGTAAATATGCAGCACATCAGAAATCAAATGATTATATCTCATTAGGCACTGCTATGCTGACCAAATTGCCAGATATTATGCACTCCATTGTATCACCTTCAATGAAGAGTGGGTTAGTGGAAGTGCCACCAGTGAGACAAGTCAGTTTCCTAATGTCAGTAGTTAATACCTGGGATGAGATTAAAAGATTGCAGGAAGAAGCGATAGAAGAGGAATGCAGAAGTAGGGGTAGAGCAGGTTGTGTGCAAAGAGAGGAAGATGATGTCTGGATTTCAAATGAAGGGAAAGCAGTGTTGCCAAATTGTTTGTTGACCTCTATGGCTAGATATTATCATAGTCAAGTTCATCTTGGCAGAGATGCAATGATTCACACTTTTAAACAGGCATGATACAACCCCAGATTTAGGTTAATCGCAGAAGCAATATGTCACAGATGTGTCACATGCCAACAAATTAATGTGTGGAAAACGTAATGTGGTTAATTTGAGCCACATGGGCAGATCGGGAGGTCCATTTAACAGACTGCAACTTGACTTTATTGAAATGCCTGCCTGTAATGTTCTGAAGTATGTGCTGTTGATCGTGTGCATATTTTTGAGGTGTATGGCAGCTTATCCAACAAGTAGGAATGATAGTCTTACTGTAGCTAAGCTGCTGCTCAGGAAACTGATATCCAGGTTTGGCTTCCTGGCTTCTTTGAAATCAGATCAAGGAACTCATTTTAATAATGAGATCATAAAATTGTTGTATGTAGCTCTGAAAATTGTGCAAAAATTACACTGCATTTACAAACCAGAGGCATCTGGAATAGTGGAGCAAATGACTTGGACACTGAAAGCTTGATTGGCCAAGGTTTGTGCCTGCCTCAATGCTGAAATGGCCTGATGCATTTTCACTTGTCCTGATGCACATGCTTAGCACCACTGACAGAAAGACAGGATTGTCACCACATGAAATCCTTATGGGGCGTGAAATGAGGTTACCAGCAGTACCTGCAACTGCACTTGTGAGCATAACAGATAACTTAGTGCTGGATTATTGCAAAGGTCTGGCTGATGTGGTTCGCTCTTTATCTCATCAGGATAAAGCAGCAATGGTTCAAAAAGCTCAATAGCAATGTCACAGCTTGAACGCTGGCAAGTGGGTGCTTGACACAAAGCACATAAGACTTGCCTAGAACCAAGGTGGAAAGGACCGTATCAAGTTATCTTAGTGACAACAACAGCTGTGAAATGTGCTGGTCTTCCAAACTGGATTCATGCAACCCACAGATGCAAAATTACATGTCCTCTTGAAAACACAGAGTCTGATCCCCTAGTGGTGTATGCCAAAAGAAAAGGGGTTCAGATCAACCAAGCTGTGAGGACTGAACAAGTGGCTGAACAGACCTGTGCAATATGGTGAAAATGCAAGTATTCCAAATTCAGATAAAGATGCAAGAGAGCAAAGTCAAAGCCAACTGACTCCTGTCAACACAGCAAACGTTGAGAATCCAGTTGCACCTGAAATGAGAACTGTAAAAGGAGATCAATGGCCTGTATCCACGCCTGATCCAGTTGCTGATAAGCTCCTAACTATAACAGAAGCCATTGATGAATCAAATCAAATCAAAGTGAAGGCGGTGCTGTGAGAAGAATGAAAAGGAAAAGAGTGCCAAGTCGCAAATACTTTTCACCTGAATAGATCTATGTTGTTTCATACAAATGGGAGAATGAGTTTATGGCCTTCTGCTTTGACCGTGAGAATTCAGTTGAACATTCTGGATGTTGAAACCGCATTTCAACTGAGTTTCGGAATAATCTTGCCAATTGATCGACAAAGACATTACATACTAGAAGTGATGATAAGTGATCATCAGATTGTGATTCATTAAAGACAAACACTTTTGAAGTCTTTTTGAGAATCTTTTAGTTGAAACTTGATAAATTTTCTGGAAGATCAAGAACTGTTGTAAATAAGTGTAAAAACAGTTTTAAAGCTGCTTTTTATTTATTTTTATTTTTTTTATTTTTGCTTGCCTTTGCTTTTGAATTTTTTCTTTTTCTTTTTTCCTGTCTGATTCTATGGAAGTCATGAACCCAGAACAGGGTAAACGTAGCAAATTTAAATGTGTGTGCATTGGTTTAGTTATAGTATGTATGATTGTGTGTGTTTTATTGATAACAGGATTGAGTGTTTCAGTGAAAGAGAGTGTGCAAAGCACAGCAACACCAGTGCAGGGAATCACATTATCTAAGCTGGATAAGTTTTATAAGGATGAGAGATTGCCACAGTTAGATGACGTGAAAGGGAGATTTGCCTTCCAATGTGTATTATAGTCTGCTGTATGAGTGTGTGAATACGATGGATGTGTGTGATTGTTAAGTGTGCACGCAGATTCCTTCGTCAGTACAAGAAGGGATCACATAACACAGCTTACCATTAAATTATAGTATTAGTTGTAGTCTACTGTTAACATGTTTGTATAATCAAGAGTATATTCAGTATTTTTATTGAAATTATGATCTTGTTTTTTCTTTTGTTCCCATTAATCATCATTTGAGCAGCATTGCAAAGGCTATGGGCATAGATATAATAGGAGGATTCTTTAAACCTACACTAACTTTAAGGCACAGCATACATGCACAGAAATAACTTGACATGTATTCTTACACAAGTAGAGAAGGAGTTTAATAACCAAGTTGATGGGAGACGAAAAACAGTGAAAGAAAATATAGAAAGGGTATAGTTTCACACAATTACAAAAAATAAGTCAGTTCACAACACACCTGTAGATTGGCAACATGTAGGGAAGCTTTGTATATATAGGCTGCAATAGAAAAATTAACAATAAGTATGTAGGCACTATTGATTGCAGAGCCATTTCTGTTTAAGAGTGTGTGGGATTTTATGTTAAATGGACAAGACCCCACTGTGCCTGGTGTATATTACATTTGTTGGAAGAAGGCTTATTACAGATTAACAACGGGTTGGTATGGCACATGCTATTTAGGGGTGGTTTTTCTGAAACTTTATGGATGATTTCGACAATCTAGCAGGAAATGAAAAACTTAAGATGAGGACGAGAAGAGGAGCAAGTATTTCAGAAATTACTGGATATATTTTTGGAGCTATTATTCCATCAGTAGGTGTGATCCTGAATGACATTAAGATAAGGAAGTTATCAACCATAGTAGATAAAATGTCAACTGATTATGCAGGTGCAGTGCTCCTAATGGACACGGGTGGTTGCAGTAAGATTAATGGTTTTGCAAAAACATCTCGCGTTAGCCATTCTTTTAGCAAAAGAAGGCTTAGTCTGCCAAATTTGCAAGACGCAACATTGCAGCAGTCACATACTATTAACAGTAAGGAGATAAGACAATACATTTCTAACCTGACAAGACTGAAAAGTGACTTAAAAGAGTTAAAACAGACATATGTTTGGAAGACAATAGGTGAAGGATTCTCTAGAGTAGGATCATGATTTGGAGACCGGGGAAATGGGTTTTTGAGAATGATCCTGAAACCTTTATTGATGGTGACAGTGTGAATAATTTGTGCAGTTGGATTTTACAAAGCTTACAAATACTGGAAGATACGAAGAATAAAAAATAAACAGAGGAGAGAGAAATTGAAATGGAAAATATGAGAAATAGATATTAAAGGAACATGAAGAAAATTTAAAATTACTGGAGACCTCTGTGTTACCATACTACAAGGCTAGAAGTTGTCTCACTGTAAACAACAATGTCCTCATGTGACAGCATACATTGCCATCAGAGGAGGGACTTTTACAAATCAAATTTTACTAATGCATTAGTGACATAGAAGTAAACATATAGCGACTTACATGTTTCATTTAAAAGCCTAATTGAGAAATGAACATGAGATGTAAAATTGTGCACGTTTGAATTATGGTGGACATTGTGATCTCCACTTGATTTGAACATCACATTTTACAATGAAAGATGTTGCACATTTATATTTTAGTGAATTACTGACATGAATTAATATTAAAATAATTAAGTTCAGAAGAAAAAGTAGAGATGAGAAGTATATTATAAGTATTAAATGAACATGAACTAATCGTACTTATACTGACGTAAAAATGAATTTATTAATGTGAGTTACATGTGTGCAGAAAAATAAATGCATGTTTAAACTGCTTGAACTGAAAAGCATAACAATGATTGCATTTAAATATTTTGCTTTGTATATTTGATTTAAATTGTAAGGTGCGCAATAGGTTTATGTGTATTCATTCCATTAATATCTATTTAGGTTTTCATAGCCAGACTAGGCTTGGAACTTCATCATGCTGTACTAATTGAAAATACCAATTCATTCTGTTTCCTTTGACCTGAATATTTGTCCTAGGCTGCTGATGTGTTAGTGAATGTTCTATCCTATTGAACAAAGGAGAAGCTTTTAGTTTAAACAAATGTAACAGTATTTGTGATGCAGAAAGCATTATTATAGTAACATACAAATGTTAGAATCATCCTGTAAAAGCTTGAGAAAATTGTTCTATGTTTCAAATGTTATAGCTTTTATATATTTGGCGGAACTGTATGAGCTCATCAAGAGGACATCACACCATCTCTGAGAAAATCCGGAATAGTTGCAAACCCTAGGGGCGCCCACAATTTGAATTGGATATCGGTCCATCTGCGCAAGATGAGTCCACCCTGCTTAAGACGAGTCCAATCAGGATTCTTCCTACATTTCTAGTTAATAATGAGAGACTTTTGGAATTTTTAATTAGTTAATGCTGGGTAGTCAGTATACAACTTCATCAGGGCTGCAAACAAAGCAAAATATAAATTAACAAGGCTAAACACAAACACATTGTAGAGTGTTAACCCATGTGGTAAAACAGGCCCAAATAATGGGCTGAAAAATATGAGATTGTGTTAACCCAATCTATATTAGCAAAACCCTTATTTAAAAGAAATAAAACACAAGGTATATTAAAAGTCAGCATCACACATTATGCATATGCTGAGCCCGTACCATATGCTAGTTGCCTCAGCACCAAGAAGAGTGTCTTTAAGCAAGCAAAAAGTGTAAATACCCAGAGAGTGCATTAATGCGCCCAAAACCAAACAAACCTAATGCTCAGTAAGGCCAACAGTGACTGGTATCTTTAAATGATCCAGGCTCTCATCTATAAAAAATAGCAAAATTCATTAATCCCAGCTAGTGCCTGAGTCAAAGTAATTAGACAGCTACTAATAACCCAAAACATGCAAAGTATATCTCTGTCGGATTCAGAAGACCTGAAATACCACAGTAAGCCAAGATCAAACCCACCAACGCCACTGAATAAGTCATTATAACAATTTAAACAGAGGTTCATACCTCAAACCGGGACAGTGTCTCGCACCCGGCGGCCAGTCTTTGTTTAATAAGGATGTCCTATTTATATTACAGTTGGCCCTGATGGGACGGGTAGTTTGGTGTTTGTTACAATGTAATTATGAGAGATGGTAGGTCCTTCTTTAGTTACCAGTATAGTTTGGTACAACAACAAGATGGCGGCCAGATTTATGAGGTGAGTAGTCCGTCTTCTATTATAGTTGCTCGTTGTGAGACGAAGATTCTGTCCTTTGCTGTAATTACAATCTTAAGAGCAAGTTCAGCAATATAAATAAAAGGGGTCACAAAATGGTGTACAATACAGAGGGTGAACTTTAGGTATCAGTATAGTTTGGTACAACAATAAGATGGCAGCCAGAATTATGAGATGGGGAGTTCGTCTTCTATTTTAGTTGCTCCTTGTGAGACAGTGAGTCTGTCCTTTGCTCTGGTTAATCTTTGGCACGAGCTTGTTAATATAAAAATGGTCACAAAATGGAGCACAAGTTGCACGCCGATGTAGAGAGTCAACTCGCCCGTGCTGTTGATACACATCAGATTACATTCTAATGGGGTGAGCATTACTAGGGGGCATGCTATAGCGTTTTTTTTGTTGCGCTGCTTACAGAGTAGATATCATAATATAACTTGGTTGATACATGGAGCGATGGACGGGTTGTGGTTGGATATTGGCTCCGTATGGTCTTTCTAAACGGGATAATTATTATGGGAGTAATGTCATCATTAATACATATGGATCACATTTTTTAGGAGTATTGTTCTAACCAAGGTTGATGGGGTGGTTACAGACAGTTGTACAAGCAAAATGTCATTGTGCCTCCTTTTTGGCTGACTTACAAACTTACATTTTGGGGAAGACTAATGCAGTTGAGAAGTGACAAGCTCTTTAGTTGTGTGTGGGATAGTGTACCTTTTTGGAATTTTTATGTTTTTATGTTTCAGTTAAAGGACTTTTGTAGCGGATGCCCTGTGCTCTTACTTTTGGGGAATCTATTCACATGCGTGACGTACTCAAGAATTTTGGTTTGCAGCCGGGTGTGAGACACTGTCACAGCAAAATATAACTAACAAGCGTAAACACATTGTAGAGTATTAACCAATGTGGTAAACCAGAGACGAAGCATGTGTTGGCTGGCTGCGGGCAGGTTTAATAAAGAATGCACCTGAATTAAGAAAAATCAGAAGAACGTTTGGATCCTTGAGTCGAATTGCACAACTGGTGCTAAAATAATCAGCGTGTGCTTTTGGGCTTGCAATGTTGTTAGCCTTTTAGTTGGGGACGCGGAGTTGACATCTCTCCCCTTAAAGCACCTCTAGTGAATTGTATTTGTGCTGTCCTTTTTGTGTACTGTGTATGAGCGCCAATTTCCTTAATTAACCCACCTTAGGTTACCCTTAACAATTCTATTACACGTTAACAGTCAGGTTTATAAACCATGCCTAAGAACTTGCTGTAAAGATACAAGATTACAACAGGATAACCAAATCTTCTGAAGGAGTTTAGGAGCATCAGCATAAGGCATACAAGAAGTTCCTTTATAGCAGTACAGAAAATTAACAATAAGATTTGGTGCTTAGAGAACAATCTCTGAATCTCTCCCCTAAACATGAATAATGTCTGAAGTCATCTAACTTGGAACCTATATTAGTCAAAATTCTAAATCTAAGGGGAAAAGTCTCAAAAGATCAGAAAAATGCTAGGAAAAAGAAAAATATATTTGAGCATTTAGGGGAGCTGTCAGGATTTCAGAATCTCGGTCAATAGTCTTCTTATAATAAGGAAATAAGTATTATCATAAGGCTCACTTAGCAAAAGGACAGAATGAAGAGAAATGCTAGAGGTCTGTACGAACTCATTCCCCCAGTTCACCTTCTGTGCAGTATTTCCGCCTTCCGGCCCAGCAAGAAACAGGCCCTTTACAATGACGCCGGCTCCTAATGGAGCCAAAGCCAATGAGGCAGTGCAACAGGTGCAGAAGCACCCTTTGCACATTTCACTGCCCGTAAATCAGGCAGTGAAATGCATGACAGAGCTGTGCATGGGGGCCCGAGTCACCCATTCCGCCAGCCTTATCCTGGCGGTGTAAAATGCCAAGAAAAGGCTGCCGGAATGGGACTCATTATTTCCAGGGCAGCGCTGCCCTGTCGGATTTGAAACGCCGATATCGCCAGGCTGCCTGGTGGTGGCAGCCTGGTGGCATTTCCACCATGGCGTCTCCACCAGGATTATAATATGGCTGGCAGACCGCCACTGCCGTGGCAGTCCGCCCGCCATCCGTGAGTCTGGGGGTCCATGGACCGCCAGACTTATAATGAGGGCTATAATCTCTTCTCTAACTACTTATGTGAGCACTAATTAATATTACACAAATCCTTCTAAGCATTGTGCTTTTCTAGACTGACTTACAAGTTGCAACATCAACACCTTCTCCCAGAGCAGTCCTGAGAATGATGCCATCCTTGGACACTTGTAAGAAACTCTGAACAGGGACTGTCAGCTCACGCTCTGTTTCTCCATGTTCTTAAAACAAGGCCTCTTACTCAAGCTCTCTATGTCTAAGACAGTGTAACATATATTTCCAAGCTAACATTTCATGTGAATGTTCCTGCAAAGAAAAATACATGCAAGCAGAAATGGAAAACAGCATTTCATGTTGAAAGAAATTCCGGCCTAGTCAGGACAACTTAAATATATAGTACAATTGTGCACAATTAAAATGTGTGTCACTGCGCACATATAACTTGAAATAAATGAAAAGTCAGTACATAAGTTCAAGTTAATTCCATGTTCCAGTTTAAGTGACAGCAATGCAAATCAAAATATAGAGTTTAAATGCAAACCAAGAACTACATTTAAATTCCACTGTGTAAAGATTAGTGCACACATAAGTTAATTTCTTCTCATTTTTTGTGTTGACACATATCAATAACATGAGGATGGTTTTTATCATCTTTCTTCATACTAAATCTAATTTAATAAGGTTAAGACACACCATGTATATAAATGCAGTTAATATAGAGTTCAAGTGCAACACTTTACATTAATAACATTAGAACACGAAGAGTAAATGATGCTAAGTGTACATACATATTGCATCTTGTGACGTGTAGGGGTGGAGTCAAATTTACACGTTTCCATTTCCATATTACAAACCTTATACTATGGTTCTCTGTGGAAAACATGGAACAAAGTAACAGGTGATGTAAAGTGTTGTGTCGCATTGACATACCTTTACACGTTGTCATATAAAAATCCTGTTATAATACTTGCAAAAAATATTATTGTGGAATCAAACAAGGGGACAAACTCAACTTTTACGTCTATTATAGAATGCTGTTAAATGCATGAAAAACTTATCTCTCACGGCAATCTAATCACAAGGAGAGTCTAAAGGGAGTGTTTTGGATGACCAATTGTCCACCACCCCGAAAACTTACCACAAAAAGCAAGCAATAATCTTCAGTGAAACTGATGAAAATATTCTTCATATAAAGTCATTATAGAGGTCCTAAAAGTCTAGCAATATTCAACTGTTTGACGGGTTGACTGGACCCGCCCTACTTTAACCTATGAAAGTTACTAAAGTAGGCTGAGAAACAGCCTGCATTTCTACACCATGTGTTCATGAATTAGATCCTAATGCCTCCTCAGCATTGTAAATCTGGAATTCAGCACTGTATGAGATTAGAGTAATAGCTGAGGGGGAGTGAGAACCCACCTCAAATAATAATCACAATACTTGTCAAGGTGAACCACTAAAGTCACTAAATAAATTTGTGCTTCACTCTCTGGTAGCTTGACACAAAGCATTTAGGGATATCTTAGAGGGGCAATCTGTAAAGTATATTATGCAGCTCTCAAACTATAACAGAGTGAAAACCCAACACAAGAGAAATCCCGAACCAATTTACAAAAAATAGAGACTATTTAAATAAATTAAATGACACAAAACAACAAAAAACAATAAATTGAACTGGGGATGTGGATTTTTAATGTTTAAATTAAACAATTGCAATAAAAGTCACAAAGTGCGAACCCTGGCTATGTTGTCACGCTAGAATGGGTCAAAGTAAAAAGTTAAGGCTGACTGCAATGGGGTGCAGGTCCAATACGGTTACCTGGCTCGTCCTGGTGGAAAGATTACCTTCTGACTGAGAAACTTTATGGAAGAAGAATGGACGTTGACAAGTCATTGGCGGGATAAGCTGCAAGTTAGAACCAAAGTGTGACTCAATGATAGCGGGTTGCTGAAGAGTGGGTCCTGGTGCGGTCATTGACTAATGTGGGAAAGCTCTGAGGAATGTGGAGTCCGTGCCATGGAAGGCTGGAGTCCGTGCCATGGCAGGCTCAATATATATTGACTTCAGCTTGGTGTTGGTCTCAGTGAATCCCTCTACATTTAGATTTACAAACTTTTCTAGAAGTTGGATCTCTGTCAGCTGGGCAAACCAGCAAGCTGAGGATGGCCGGTGTTTCAACGTGGACGGCCGTGGCATTAATGAAGATCCTGGGCTCTATCTGTCGATTCTGCAGGCATAAAGTTGGCAAAAAGTTTCTAAGTCCACTTCTTGCAGTTTTAGGGACATGAGGAGTACACTCTAACACCTGCCCTGGTTCCAGCTCCTGGGAGCACTACTTGGAGGTTGGGATTTATTTAAGCAGAGGTCAGGAGCAGGATCAAGCACAGGTCCAGTTGGAACTGGTCAGCTGGGCAGTTGCAAGGAGAGAGGCCTCTGGGATCCTGTTTTGTCCCTGTAACTCAGGCAGGTCAGACCCTTGGAGTGACTTCTGGTGTCCTCGGTTCAAGGGAAGCAGGCACAGTCTTCCTTCTTGTTCTTTAGACAGCAGGGACATCCTTCTTCTGATTTTTCTCAGATCCAGAAATGTTCTGAAGAGGTGTCTGTGGGGTCGCCATTTATGGCCAATATCAGCCTGTGGATGTAGGGAAAGCCTTTGTACATCCCCTAAACCTATTCATTTCAGTTATTTCCATCCCACTAGTCTTGGTGCCAGCCTGACTAGAGAGACAAAAGGAAAGCAGGCCTAGGTGTGAGCTTCATCTGCCAGTGACAAGGTAGGCATCCTTTGAAGCCCAGGAAGGTGCTGGGCACAGCTCCAGGCCATCCTACCAAGGGAGTAGTCCCCCTCCACACAGCCAGAGCTATTTGCCCACTGTCTGGAAGCAATACACATGTCACTTGAGCCATTAGGAGTCAAGTGACAGCTGGACCCTGGCATGAAAGCCTTCTGGTATTAGGCAGGAAAATTACAACTTTCTAAATGTGTCAGTTGCAAAAATAGTAATAAAAAATCTGACTTCACCTTAAAGTTGGATTTTAAATTACTATTAAAATGAGTCCTTAAATCATCTTTCTAGCTGCTCCCAAACTGAAAGTAAGCACTATAAGTTGTTAATGTTTATTCCAGAGAGAGATAGCTTTTCCACTGTGAAAAACGACTTTAGAGGCCAAGACATCCAAAGCATTAAATAGACATGTCCTACTTTTTAAATACCATGCACCATACCTTATGGGAATAAGGGGCCTACCTCAGGGGTGACATAAATATTAAAAAGAAAGGTGTAAGCTTGGTAAATGCTGTGTTTTGCCAAGTCGAAATGGGGGTTTAAAACTGCACACCTAGGCTGCAGAGGCAGGCCTAGAGTCATGGCTTAGAGTACTTCTTTAGTCAGTAGAACATTGAGTGCTGCAGCCCACTAGTAGCATTTAGTTTACAGGCCCTGGGTGCAAAAGGCACCATACACTAGGGACATACAAGTAACTTAAATGTGCCAATTGGGGGAGTGCCAATTCTGACAAGTTTAGATAGGAAAGCGCAAGTACTCTACTACTGGTTACCATGAGTCCAATTTGCTAGCAAAAACAGGTTCAGAAAAAGAGGCAAAAATCTGGGAGAATACCACAAACCTGTTAGAAATGGGGTCTTTGGTTGACAGTCAGGTTACCCCCTGTTCAAGCAAGGACCCTCACTCTAGTCAGGGTAAAAGAGAATCACCCTTAGGTAACCCCTGCTTACCCCCTTGGTAGCTTGGCAGAGCAGTAGGCTTAACTTCAGAGTGCTAGGTGTAAAGTATTTGTACCAACACACACAGTAAGTTAATGAAAACACTACAAAATGACACAACACCAGTTTAGAACAATAGGAAGTATTTATCTAAACAAAACAAGACCAAAACGACAAAAATCCGACATACACAAGTCAAGTTATGAATTTTTAAAGATTAAACTCAAAAATAGCGCTTAGAAACACAAAATGCTTCGATGAGGTGTTAGCACGGCGTAGTGACGGAGTCGTTCCCAGCATGCCGACACCAGCGGCGCCGGACACGGAGTCGTGTAGACCCCCAAGTACAGTACCTTTGGTGAAGAGTGAAAACAAGCCGATGCGCGAAATCTGGGATCGTGGCATCTGTGCGAAACGTTGAATCTGCGCACTTCAAGCGGCGTCGGTCACGACGTGGTGCGGCAACTTCCACGGAGTCGCAGACTTGAGCAGGGCTCCAGAGGCGTCAGGTCTGCGAAGGTCGTCGCGTTCCAGCGAAGATCAAGGAGTCTGTTGCAGGCGGCGTCACCCGATTCAGCAGCTCCTTTTGTGTCACTGTCTAGTGTGAGTTGCAACCAGCCCAACTGTCAAACTGACCCAGACAGGGAATCCACAAACAGGCAGAGTCACAGAAATGGTATAAGCAAGAAAATGCTCACTTTCTAAAAGTGGCATTTTCAAACGCACAATCTTAAAATCCACTTTACTAAAAGATGTATTTTTAAATTGTGAGCTCAGAGACCCCAAACTCCACATGTCCATCCGCTCCCAAAGGGAATCTACACTTTAATCAGATTTAAAGGTAGCCCCCATGTTAACCTATGAGAGGGACAGGCCTTGCAACAGTGAAAAACGAATTTAGCAATATTTCACTGTCAGGACATGTAAAACACATTACTATGGGGGTTATTCTAACTTTGGAGGAGTGTTAATCCGTCCCAAAAGTGACGGTAAAGTGACGGATATACCACCAGCCGTATTACGAGTTCCATAGGATATAATGGACTCGTAATACGGCTGGTGGTAAATCCGTCACTTTTCCGTCACTTTTGGGACGGATTAACACCTCCTCCAAAGTTAGAATAACCCCCTATATGTCCTACCTTAACCATACACTGCACCCTTCCCTTGGGGCTACCTAGGGCCTACCTTAGGGGTGCCTTACATGTAAGAAAGGGGAAGGTTTAGGCCTGGCAAGTGGGTACACTTGCCAAGTCGAATTTACAGTTAAAACTGCACACACAGACACTGCAATGGCAGGTCTGAGACATGATTACCTACTTATGTGGGTGGCACAACCAGTGCTGCAGGCCCACTAGATTTTGATTTACAGACCCTGGCACCTCTAGTGCACTTTACTAGGGACTTACTAGTAATTCAAATATGCCAATCATGGATAAACCAATTACATACAATTTACACGGAGGGCATATGCACTTTAGCACTGGTTAGCAGTGGTAAAGTGCTCAGAGTTCAAAAGCCAACAGCAACAGGTGAGAAAAAATAGGAGGCAGGAGGCAAAAGGATTGGGGATGACCCTGCATAAGCAAAAAAGTCCAACAAAACCTAATTCCCTATCATTCTCCATGTCATCTGAGTTTCGCTCTTACATTTTAACTGGTTTCAGCAGCTAATGTGCCAGGGTGAAACACACTTGGATCTGTGAATTTACAGTGGTTCTCAGAATTCTAATGGGGTTGATAACTAAAGTTACAATTTCCCTCAGAATTTACGTGCACTCGCAATGAGGCACTAAGTTTTAAGCAGATCAAGTATCTTCATGCGTTCCCAGGCACCACTATGACATTTTTCACATTGTGAATTTCTGTCTGAAAATCAAAATTCATTTTGGGTTTATAAGTTTTGGGTGTAAATTGTGAACCACCCTGGAAAGGCTGGCAGAAAGTGAAGTTGTGATCAGCATGGCGGTACTGCCATGGGGTCAACCGGGACTGACCATGACTTCGACTGCCACTACCCCATCGGGATCCATGATCCCTGTGGTGGCGGCGGGCTCTTGGTGGTCAGACTGCCAGGAGTACGGCGGTCCGATGGCCACACTGAGTTTGACAGTCTGAAGACGGGCAAACTTGTAATGAGATCCCTAGTCTCTCTGGATGACGGCAGCGAGGGACTGTGAACTGTGCTTGTATCATCATCATCACATGTGCACTTTTTAAGCTTTTTGGCTGGCTGGAGGACTCAGTGCTTAAAGGTACAGCTGTTGTTGGCACTGTGGACCTCGCCCTCAACTCTACTGGTACACTGTGTATCATAGCCATTAGCCATCATCCATTAGGTCTGCTTTCAAAACCTGTTTTCCTCTACGCATATGATGATTAGAAGCACTAGACTAAACCCAAAGCCCCAGGTGACATACCAGAAGTGGCAAGGTGTTTTGTGTTGCTATATACTGCAAGTCCACAATGCCAGTGACACTGCCATTTGCTGGTGGGGCATTTGTTGCTGTGATGGACGAGGAGATGCTATAGTTGCCAAACCAATCCTGCTGTTAAGGGCTGCTAAAGAGGAGGCAGCATTACCTGACCAGGTAGGTTGATTGCTTAGAGAGACGGAGGCCAAGGAAGCAAGTAATATGCACTTCAGCGTTTCTTTGTTCCAATGTGCCTTTGTCTATGAAAGTCAATGTATGTATAAATGTGTGCATGTCTGTGCAAGAATGTGTATCTATGAAGACTGCCTCCCACTAGCATATTGTGTCTGCTGCCCCTTGGTCCCTTTGGGATCATCTGTTGCCACCCTACCCCTGCAGGCATTATAATGGTCGTGGTATGAGTTGGCCTTCAGTGGCATATTGTTGGAAATCTAAACATGATGGTGACCCTGGAGTGAAGTGGCCATGCTGTGCATTTTTGGGGGCACTGGAAACATTGTGGTGGACATGCCTTAAAGTGGTACATAATGAGCATTTTTTACCATCTTGTCATCTCCAAGTGGATTCTGGGAGATAAAATCTACTTGGAAGAAGCAGCAGGTGGGTGAGCGAATTAACGGAGGTGGAAGGCATTAGGCATTAGAGAAGAAAAATATTAATTATGTAAAACTTACAAAAATGATGGAACGCCATGCCATATTGTACAACAATATTGTTTGATCTGCATTTAAAACCTTTTGCTTTTTTAGCAAAATTGTTTTAAAATTATACTGTAAGATGCACAGTTAGAGCTCACTATGTACATGTTTTATTGATGGAGAACCTTCAACATTCCCATTTGAGCAATGTCTGACTTGCTCGATTAGTCCATTCCTGCCCGATTATTCATGTCCCTGAAAATAAAATGATATAGAGAAGACATCTCAAATTTTTGTCTCGTGCTCTTGCTTTTGTTTCTTTCTCCATGGGGCTCCGACTAGGGGGGGAATCCAAAGACAGCTCGTGTTATGCTATTTAAAAAATGTCAGTTTGTGCAGTCTGGGGTCTTGGAAAACCCAGACCATATGTTTCTAATGTTGACTGGCAAAAAATATTAGACAAACGAGACCTTCCTGCGGCTTGATGGTCCACTGACTAGTGGGGCTAGCTGGGTTTGTCCAGCAGACAGTGATTATAAGCTACATTAGAAAGAGAGCGGCGCCCTCCATTAATGTGCCGGTGTAAGTATACAGTGGAGCCGGTGATTGGGGTTAAAGGTGTATTAGCAGTTTCCTTCTTGATTGGAAAGTTGGCAACGCTCAGGCAGAACGTTCTTTTCACATCCTTCCACGTAATATCTCCTATTGCCTGCACTATGCCTTCTCCCTGATGTCATCCTATTTCAGAACCATAGCTTAGGAGCAACATCAGTAACGTTCATTTTTTGGTATAATTCAGTGACACCGGGGTTTGGCCTCAGAATGTACTGTGGGGCTCACGAGAACATGGCCACCCCATGTACAGATAACACCACCTCGTCTGACCAATGAGCATGGGCATCTGGTGCAGCAAAGGTCCCTGCTCGATAATAGACAACTACGTTTCACAACTTTGCTGAACCATGATTATCTTTCAGGGCTGGCGTGGAGATAGCTTTAGCTATTTCACCAGACTATTGTTTTTTTTCCAAACAAATCATACACTATATCAGGGGCAGCTCCTCCATAGGGGCGGAGGAGCGCCCCCTACCCCCTACCCCCCCCCCCCCCCACCAGCAGCAGTGACAAACCTTTTCCCAAAAAACGATCATAAACTCTGTTTAGGATCGTTTTTTGGGAAAAGGGGAGGGCCACGGGGGTGAAGAGCAGTGAGGGAGAGTGCTCAGCTGCTCATGCATGTTTGGCTGGCCATCTTGAGCCGGCCAAACACACATGCGCACAGGGCTCTTTCCAGCCCAGAACACAGTTGCTGGGCTGGAGAGAGCCTGCACAGGCTCCCCGTCTGCCTGGGAGTGCCCTGGCTGGGAGCTCCCAGCCAATCCCAACACTGCTCTAAGCAGCATCAGGATTGGCGTAGGGCAGACTGGGAGCCTGTTCCTGCCTGCAGCGAGATGGCAGGAGGCAGACGAGTGGCGCAGGAGTGGAGGTAAGTGGGTTTTTCTTTTTTTAAATGATTGTTTGATTGATTTTAATTTTGCTCCCCTGCCCCCGCGCGCCACCCCTTTTAATTAGCACAAGCCGCGACAGCATTATAGACATAGTTACAGGAGTTTTTAGTAAGCAGGCTTCATCCATTGGTATATTAAAAAGTAATTAACATTTTACATTTCGCCCATCACTGTATAGGGTATGAGGCAATGGGCCAGCCCACTTTTGCCCGTTAGCTCCCTTCACTTTGAGTGACTGCACGAAGACAGAGCACTTTTTTCACACCCAGCCGGATCCTGCGTTTCTTTTCATTAAAACGCTGCTTTACAGTGCACTTTGTATAGTATTTATTTTGTTAGATGTTGATGTTTTCCTTCTCCTTTTCAACGCTATAAACGTTTAAGTATCATTATAGCTGCCTTTTGTTTGATTGCTTGGGTGGGTAGGGCTTTATTTGTCTCTTCTACACAAATTATAATAATAATAACATGCATTGCTCAGTTGAAAGATGTGTTAGTTAAAAAAATCACTTGTGAAACACCCACATTAGTGGATGATTTTGAAATGTAAAATTTGTAATGCATGCATATGACAGCTAGGTTTAGGTGAGTTTTTTCTTTTTTTGGCATATACCTGCTATAAACTCTAAAATAAGAATTAAACATTCTACAACTTGCATCGGCCAGACTTATTGACTATGCCAATGCTTTTTTATATAAGGTATATCATAGAGCACAGAGGTGGCCTCACGGATCAACACATCCCTTTACAGTGAACATATTTACTGTAATATAAGTCTCTTGAACACAAAATGTTATACTGAGAACACTATGGTCCTTGGGGCCTGGCGGAGATGAGGGTCCAAACATACTAAAGAAGTTTGTATTCACAAAGGCTCTCACGTTCTAAATTGCGAGAGATCTCAGTCACAGTGTGCTAAAGAGGACTAACCTACAATGGGTGCCCTTGCAAACTGTGAGGAAAAAGGGTCAGCCAAGGGGATGCCAAGCTATTCCTTGGACTTACAACGATATATACCAGTACTTTCTGACCCCTTCCCAATTAAAAGGGGTGATATTCATTTGAAAACAGGACGCTGTCAGTGAGAAATAGCTGCCACTATGCGAATGTCAGCTATGACTATTCGTTGAAGTCGACAGTGGACCCATGCATGCTCTTGTCCTATGTCCCTTTGCTTAGTGCCACGACTATTTTCATTACAGTCCCTGTTCTTTAAGACCAGGGGCTCCAATGACACAATTGTTCCAAATGCAAATACAAGGATGAAGGTCTTCTGTTCCTTGCACCTCTCTATCAATTCATCCACAAGTATTTTTCAAGTATTTGCCAAGGAAATCCCACCTCAGTAATCATAATGAGACAAGCGTTCCATGACTCCTCGCAAATGTCTTTTTATGGTGTGCTGGGTTAGTCATGTAATTTGGGCTGTACAGATTATGTTACACTTTATATATAGTTGCAATTTCATTAATGGGTGAATAAAATAAGTTGCCCTAATTCATATTGACATTTTTGTTGAGTACTAAAGACAGTGCTTAATTTCTAAAAGATAGTGTGCTGGTGCCCAAAGCTCTGCGGATAAGCCAGCTGGCAGTGCAATTAAATGTCATGGCAACAAATACAGAGGCTGCATATGGACTTGACTTCATCTTAAATCTCTTTAATCCGCTAACAACACTTGTCTCACTACAGGAGGTTCCTGGCTTCTCACTTTGTGTTGTTTTTCCGTCTTTCTCTTCCTGCTTCTGTAAACGCGTCTAACCTTATCTGGTTTCTTATCTTTAATTTATAAGGAGACGCGTTAGAGGTTAGATGGACCTTTTGACTGTGCTTAGAGTAAATCCCACCATAAATTCCAACACAACTCAATATCATTAATAAACAACTGTAAATACCTTTGGAGTCAGTAATCTTCACGCACCATTACCCATTTGGCCATGAATAACCACACCTTTTAGTGAAAGTTAGAAAGTTTATTTCCCTAGATTACCAATGCTAATGTCACGTAAATTAGTCTCAAAACCATCTGATACACATATAAAAACAACACTGGTTGACCAAACCTTCTAAAGAATCTCAATTTAGTTAATGCATTGATCACTAAACATTCTAGAGTCACGGTACAAATTAGCAATAGAAGTAGCTGCGGAATGAAAATAGCATACATCTAGGTTCAGCAACATCAAGTAATTAGTTATCAGCTACCTGATAACTTGTCAGGGTTTCCCTCACTAACCTTCGGATTAGAATAGCATGTTTGGGCTTCATGCAAAACAATTTAGTCAACATAAATTTGGAAAAAACATCTAACTATGGCTCTGTCAAAACAGCAGGCAGTTGGTACCTAGAAACAAAAGACAAAATTACAACAAGAACATTAGCATTTGTTATACCTCTTCTCATATGGATCAGCAAGCTGCGATTATCTTCATCAGTTGGACATCTGTTCGGTCAGCATCAGCAACGGGTCATGGAAGGGAACTGGGGACTCTAAGCTATCCGAACATCAGAAAACAATGTCTAAGGTGTCAGCATTCAGGATCAGAAATGTAAGCAATAAAGTTAAGTAGAATCCTCTCAGGGGCAATCGAAATAGGAATGAGCATATCTCTAAGGAGGTACAATAAGAGTGAGTTTTCTCCTCTCTGTGCAGTCGGGTTAAGTTCCCACGTATACAATTTCAGATCTCAGATATAACTAAACTTTCTTTCATATGTCAATGACTGGCTCCTCTCCTCCTGTTCCCACCGTCAGGCTCGTCAGGTAACATTCTTGTATCCATCCGTACTCCAGTTAGTGTATTCATTGTTAGCTCCTGGGAACATCACTGTCTCACGCATCAACTATACATTGTAACGGTAACTCGAACATGATTTTCTAGTAAGCAGTTCTCATGAGAAAGTTAAAGACATCTGCTAACGTTTGGTCAACACAGTTAAAAAAACAACATATTAATTTATTTCTCAAGTCATACATTTCCCATGATTTTATTAGGACAGGGCAGCTTAACATGGGCTGTGCAACTAGGCCCGAAACCTAGTTAACCTAAGGCCTACAATTAATACAGCAAATACATAATGTAAGTTCATTAATACATCATACTACTACATTTTCTTAGTGTAAATGCTTCAATGAATATTAATAAACCCTTAATAAGGAGATTTTGTGATTAATGACCGCCACTCAAGCGGGCACAATTTCCAAGTCGCACATTATTTTCTATGTTTTAGTCAACTTCTATGCAGATTCATAGTTCAAACTACATGAATATTTATTAGTAAAGATTCTGCGTTCACAATCCATCCTCTGCTGACTAAATATGTCAACACACTTACATCTTCCCACACAAAAGTTTGCTCTGCTAAAATTTGTCCTCCTTATAATTTTTATTTCTTCTTTCCCTTTTCGAATTTTCCCTGAACAATTTCTCCATTTTAATTTCTTCCCTCATCTTATCATTTTTCAATTTCTTCATCTTAATCTCCTGATACAATTCACATATTCCCCATACTCCAATTATGCAAATCACAATAATCAATATTACTAGTATTATCTTCACTATTATCCCTTTCCCTAGGTTGCCAAGCCAATTTACCACAGAAGCAAATCCTTTGCCAACATTTTCCCAAACTCCTGGTTCTTTCAGCTCTTTCAAATCAGCAGTATCATTAGTCAGGTTGTTAATAAGGCTCCTAATTTCTTTACTATTGTTAGGTATATATGAGCAACAATGTTGCGGATTCAGCATTTTACAAACTCCACCCGCCTTTGCTAAAAGGATGTCTAATGCAAGAGTCATAGATCTTACTGCAGCCATTTCTGTACCCATTAGGATCATGGCTCTTGAAAAATTTGTCAGCATGGTATCCACAATAGTAGACAACTTTCGAATTTTCAAAGAATTCAAAATAGCTCCTACTGAAGGGATTATTGCTCCAAATATTTCTCCAACTATGCCAGAATATGATTCTCGCTTTTGTCTAGTATGATGTAATTCTGTCAATTTAGGTATCTTATTCAAGTTCTCTAACTGAAATATCTTTGGCAAAACTATCCCCAGTTATCATGTGCCATACCATCCTATAGGAAGATGGTAATACACATTTGGTCCACAGATGTTATAAACTCCTGGAACTGCTGGGTATTGTCCATTCAACATGAACGTCCATTTACTCTGAAACAAAAACACATGCCTGCATTCATTGGTTCCCACAAACAAAGTATCAGTTCTAGATTTAGGCCTATATACACAAAGCTTTCCTATGTGTTGCGCATCTAAAGCTAACCTCCCTTGCGTTTTTATGTCACTAAATGCATGATCGTTTCTAAATGTCCCTTTCTCCAAGCCTTTCTCTAATCTCTCCTTTAAAGCCGCCTTTCTCCTATCATCTGTTTGATCTAAGAAGCTGTTTTCCATGGGTGTAAGCAAGCATGTCAAATTATTGCGGTGCATATAAGCAGTGCCAAAAGTCAATGTAGGTTCAAAGAATCCTCTCACTAATTCTATAGTGTTCTCCTTTGCTACTCTACTCAGGTACTTAATTATAGGGACAAACGAAAACACCACATTGTGGTTCGAGTAGAAGTAATGAATGTATTCCTGGTTATAGAATCTGGTTAGTAAGAGACTACAACTTATCCGATAAGTAAGGGGCAAACTATGGTAAGTAACTCTCTCCTCTACTGATGAAGGAATCTGCGTGCAGACATAACAATCTCTTGCATCCATCGTATCAACATACTCACGCAATAAGCGATAGAAAACATTAGAAGAAAGTTCTTCTTGTGCATTATCTACATGCAAATATTTCTCATCTATCCTAAATCTATCTACTTCTGTGAGTGTAGTAGTTGTCACCAGAGCTGAGGTATGGTTGGCCATACTCTTGTCAAGAAAAATCATGCTCACTATCAACACCAGACACAATATCATGCACACAATCGCCAAACCAATACCCATATATTTACAGCACCTATTCTTCCTACCCTGTTGGCTAGGGTTACTCATGATTTGTGAAGAATCAGAAAGTAGAAGTGGAAAAATTATAACTATGCAGCCAAAATCAAAAACAGAAATCTTCAATCTTCTTTAGCAGTTATTTGCAGCTTTCAGTCTTTCTTCCAGGACCCTTGTCAAAAATAGGTAACTTGTCAAAATCGGTTTAGCAGCTTGTCAAATCAGGTTATCAAAGTTTTTCTCTCAATAGTCTCTTTTTTTTCTTCTCAGTTTACAGTTTTCAAGAGTTCAGTTCATTTATCTTCTTCACATCCCAAAATATTGACCTGGAATGTCTCAATCAAAACAAAAAGATAAGAATTCTCGCTGCCATTCACTTGTTGTTGCATTTGCCCATTCAGGACCTGTGTACCTTCGACTTGTAATTCTTGTAATTCTTTTTCTTTACAATCTTTGATCTCCATTTAACTCTCCGTCATTCAAATCTTCTTTCCTTGTTGTGTCTACTTCCTCCTCAATTATTGTCACTGTGATTGCTTCCTTTCTCTTTGCTTTTGACTTCGGTCACTTATTTCCTTTCAGCGGACCTTTTGCCAATGCTCTTTTCAGTGCTGGATGTGCAACTTCTCACTGTTCTGCAGGATTTTCTCTTGATGTACCTGCGACTGGTTCAGAAGGACTCAGACCACTTTGGCTTTGATCTGCCTCAACTCCTTCCCCCTCGGGATTTGTTGTTTGCTCTATCTGATTTTCACAACCATCTGCTTCTGGTAGAGCCCTCCTCTGACTAGACTCTCCTGCTACCTCAGTTGAAGTTGGTTCACTGTCACTCTGCTGTGGGTCTTCTCCTTCATTTCTCACAGGAGTGTTTGTACTGGCTTCAGTTTGTTCACATTCAGTCTCTGATTCTCCTTCTCCCCTCTCCAATTCTGGAGTTGGCTTGGAAGTTGCTGGTACTCTCAACAACTCCTTTTCATTGTCCAATGGACACAGTAATCTCCGAGTATGGCTGGCATGGATCCAGTTCAGAACTCCAGCACACTTCACAGTTGTAATAGTAATCAATACTACTTGGTAAGAGCCTTTCCACTGAGGTTCCAGACATGTCTTTCTCACGTGCTTTCTGAACACAAACCAATCACCCGCTCTCATGTTGTGGCTTTGATCTTGCGATGGTGGCAGTGTGGTAGCTTCCACCTGATGAGAGAAAGAGCGAACCACATCAGCTAGACCTTTGCAGTAGTCCAACACCTTGTCATCTGTTATGTTCACAAGAGCATTGGCAGGAACTGCTGGCAAACTCATTGCTCTGCCCATAAGGATTTTATGCGGTGACAGTCCTGTTTTCCTGTCGGGTGTGTTTCTCATAGTCATCAGAACTAACTGCAGTGTGTTGGGCCAGTTCATATTCATGGACACACACATTTTCGCCATTCTTGACTTCAAGCTACCATTCATCTGTTCCACAAGTCATGAAGTTTCAGGTTGGTAACTAAAATGCAATTTCTGCTCAATGTTGAAAGCTAAACATAGTAATTTGATCACTTCATTGTTGCTTCCTCTATCTGATTCTAAAGAGACTGGAAACCCAAAACGTGGTATCAGTTCCCTAAGCAGTAACTTTGCTACTTTGAGGCTGTCATTTCTTCATGTAGGGTAAGCTTCAATCCAGTGACTAAAAATGCAAACAATCACCAACTCATATCTAAAACCTCAATACATAGGCATCTCAACAAAATCCATCTGCCTTCTGCTAAATGGACCTCCCGCTCTTCGAATGTGGCTCATGTTGACTACTGTCCCTTTACCCTTGTTCATCTGCTGACAGACGACGGAACTATGTCAAATGTCTTCGGCAACTTGTCTAAATTTCAGATTGAACTAAGCTTGTTTGAAGGTACGGACCATGGCATCCCTCCCAACATGTGCTTGACCATGGTAATATCTAGTCATTTGAGTCAGCAGTCTGTTAGGCAGAACTACTTGTCCCTCCCCAGATACCCAGACGTCATCCTCAGGTTGAACTCATTTTAACTTTACCCAATTCCTCTTCTCATCTTTGTCAACATTATCCTGCAATGCTTTCAACTCTTCCAAGGTATCTATAACATGCAATGCATAATTTGGGCACATTTCATCTTCTGGTACCAATTCCCATTTATTTTTTAATGATATACAGTTCAATGCGCAAAACCTTGCGACTTGATACGAATATCCATTTCCCATTTAAACAAAATCTTGTGATTTCAGGTATGCACTGCATTTCACCACAGCAATCTTTTCAGGTAATTGAATGGCTTGAAACAACTCATGGATTCTTTCACCGTTTCTCACTGGTGAAGCAGGAGAGGTCAGGAAACCTCTCTGTGACCACAGTTGACCAAAATCGTGGACTATTCCAAATCCCCACTGACTCTCAGTATAAATGGTAACTTTAAGCTGTGCAGAAACATGGCATGCTCTAGTAAGGGCTACCAATTGCGCCACTTGTGCAGAATATACTCCTCGGAACCAGGAAGCTTCAAGTATACCAGAAATTGTGCACGCAGCATATCCTGCTCTCAATGTTCCTGTGTTGTCTCTTAAACAGGAACGATCAAATCAACAAAAATAATTTGGTCATTTTCTTCCGATCAATATCTCTAATATCAGGTCTCGGTTTTGTGCATAATTCAGTTACCTCCAGACAGTCATGTTCAACTTCATCCAATCTGTCAATTTCAGCATTCTCCTTTGGAAGCAAATTGCCAGGGTAAGCACTGTACACCTTTTGATGGATACATTAGGGGATCCCAGGATGACCATCATACTTGCATACCTCTTTTATCTTTGATGCAATTAACAGATCATCAGTGTACTGGACCAATGTCAATTGGAAAGGCATTTCCAATGACTCCAGGTTGTTTTTCAAGATCTGGTTGAAAATAGATGGTGACTCTGAAAAGCCTTGAGGAATTCTACACCAACAGTAAACTCGATCCAAAAATTTGAAACAGAAAAGAAATTGACAATCTTCATGAAGAAGTACAGAAAAGAATGCTTGTGACAGGTCTGCTACAGTGAACCATTCAGCATTGCATGGGATCTGAAACCGAATCACTGATGTTTTGGCACCACGGGACACCATTTAATCACAATGTAATTTACGTTCCTCAAATCCTTAACAATTCGGAGTTTCCTGCATGGCTTTCGCAAACCCATTATCGGTAAATTACATGGGCTGCTCAACACCTCTTTCCAAACACTTTGGTTTACAAATTCTGCAACTATGGGTGCAATCCCTTCCATTGTCTCTTGTGTCATGTGGTATTGGGAAAAATCACATTTGACTTGACTGGGACCTTAACTGGCTCAACTTCTTTTATTAGACCAATGTCTTTTCCTGTAAAATCCCACACTTTCATTTTGACTGTTCCCTCTAAGTGAGAAGGAAGATCTCTCACTATGAAAACTGGAAAGAAGCTGATCAAAGGGCACTCCTCATTCACTGTGTCACAATGGTTTTCTGTGGGCAAGTCATCTTCATCATCACTATTTGTCTGGATAGCAATTCCATTCCATTTGAGCAAGTGATTGAACATCTTGTTTTGCAAAACAAGCCCCTTCCCAGTAAGGATACAGGACTCGAGTCACAAACCACGTATTTTTGTAATCCTTTAAAGTTGCCAATTTTAAAGAACTGGCTCTGTAATGGGATTTGTCAAATACTGATTTGCAACTCCTACAATCTGGACTGTTTTACCTGGAAGGGACAGGTTTGGAACTTCTGCAGTTCTCACTGTAGAGCGTGTAGCTCCTGTGTCAACTAGAAATTTGAATTTGTGACCCATTACTTTTCCTTTCATGTGCGGACCTTTCTGATCTACTTCTAATGAAGCTGCTACACGCATTCTTTCTCATCCAAACTATCACTCACCCAGTCATCGTTCATGCCATCCTCACTATGTAATGGAAATTGGTCTACTGTGTTATTACTCTGATTAAATATTTGACCTGTGACCTACTGAGGAAACATCACCTGCTGCTGCTCCATTGGGGCTCGAGGGATTTGAATTTGCTTTCTAGGTACCATTTGAACTTGAGGTTGCATTTGCTGCAACTGGGGCATCTGCAAACGTGGTAATTGCACCTGTTGCATGGGCCAAATACCTTGCATCTGATTCACGTTGCTTTGAAAATTTGACTTGTGACCTCTCATTCTAGGTCATCTCATATTTGGAAAAGAATTGATATTGCTTGTTTGTTGAACAACACCTTTCTAATTTACCATCGGACACTTCAGTTTCTAATGTCTGAGGCCTCCGCAAGCGTGACATGGCAACAATCTCTCAGTCTGAACAACCACAGTAGGCAAATAAGGACTTCTTTCGAATCACACTTCCCATTGTGTTTCTGCAGGTAGGTGTCTCTTCCTGCACAAAAACAATCCTGCCTGCAATGTAGACACCCTTGCACCATGGTGCAAGGCTGCCTGCATTGGTACTTGGCATCCACTAGCGCGTCAGTGCTGAGAGAGAGAGAGCAGGAATGTGGCATTTGTTGGTACATATGGTGCATTCCTGCTCTCTCCATTTACCACAACGTAGTAAGTTGTCTTGCTGCATTGCGCAGTGTAAAATGTTTGCAAAACTACCCCAATGACTCTTGTGCTCTTCTTCCATTAGTTGTACTGATTTTCAGGCGCAGTATCGACTTTCCTTGTTTCTTAATAGTCGGTGCAGATCTCTTAGTTCCCGTTTGGTTGGGGATCTCCTTTATTATAAATCAGAGAAGTCATGTTTCTCAATTTACCAAAATGGTAGTAGTTGTGGATGTGATATCATGCACCTCTAAACCCTGATGACATCATACGTCTGCCCTCTTATAACACTCCTAGCCTCTCCGTTCTCCTTATTTGATATTAAGAAGCTAATGGTAGATAACTGTTTACTTTCAGTACCTCTCATCACCTTCATGACATCTAATACTACGCTTAGCAAGAGCATAACCTGGGGTAGCAGTGACTTCATCTGGTTACCCCTAATTTAAGTCTCTGAGAGAAATGCAGGGTTTGTAGGAGGCTCCTCAAGTGTTGCAGTACTGATCTCCAAGAATACCATAAAGATGACTGCAGCAATCACAGAATTCAACACCAGGCTCATCCATCATCTGCCTGAAGAACTACTAGGCCTAGCTGGGCCAGTTCTAATAACACAACTCCAGTTACCATTATTAAAGCTAGGCTCTACTGATGGTCAGCTCTACCCTCGTTTCATCCCAGAACTCTTTATTCTGCCTTCCAGCATGTGCCCCTGTCTGTCTTGTGTAACATGCGAGTACATTTCCTCAAGCCTATTTCCGAGCCTAACGTGGAAATGTCACATATGGACATTAGTGAATTCATCCGCCGGATAAGACAGAACGGGGGTTTGTAGTGAACTAGGAGCCTGCATCTTGCCTACAGAAAAGGGGATGTGTTTAACCTGGGGGGACTGGGTCTTAGCTGTTAATAGTGCAGCAGGTGCACTGGTGCTGGGGCCCAAAGGTCAAAGGAGCCCACTGTATCCCCATTGTAGCTGGTTTTTTTTACTACCAAACGAGGGAAAAGGGTGACATATTTCTTACCTACATTAGGGCCCACTGACCCCTTACAACCTCACTGGAGGGGTAAGGTCCCTCCATCTTTCTCTGTTCCTGCAGGCAGTGATGTCATTATTGTGGTCCTGAGTGGAGAGGTGAGTAATTAGTAAGGGGGTAAAACGGGCTATATTCAAAAGATGGTCTGAAAACACACAAGGCCATGACTTTTGCGGGAGTATTTGCTTTATTAACATGTAAACTTTAAGACTGCAAAGAGAAAATGAACTCCAGCTGCTTGCTAAAGGTTAAGACGCTCATGAGTGCAATAGTTCTGCCTTTTAATTCACAAATTACAAAATAAAACATTCAAGTGAATATGAAAACTTTGCGAGCTCATCAGGGCCCACTAGGGACCCATCGACCAGAAAAAATTATCTTTGCCCATTCTTTTCTTTCTTTCCGTCAAGTGTCCCGTGGTGAACTTCATCAAAAGACCACTTCCGTGACGTCAGCAAGAAAGGTTTGCACACTGGTCACGTTTAATGTCATCTGACCTGTGGGGACCCAATTACACATGTCTGCAAACACATGAGTCTATCGTTGATTTAAAGGTGAAAACACAACAAAGAGATTTAAAGCATTAGAAAGGTGATCTGAATATGGGAGATTTAATTCCTCCGAAGCAGGTTGTAGTGAGACGCCATTTTGCTGGCATAAACTGTCTTTAGCGGTATGCAATAATTGCAGGACTGTAGAAACAGAAAGGCTGACAGATTCACGGCTGTGTAACTTCGAAAGTGTGTTATGCACACATTACTCCATTTATAACCTTGGAGAGCTGTTTGCTCACTCTCCAACAAATGAAAGGAAATGGTTTTTGGCCTAAGATGGAAGGCCCTAAAATAGTACCCTCTATGCGGCGTGGTATTTGTAGCGGGCAAACCAGTCAGCTTTATACTGTATCCCTTCTTGCCAGACATCCTGTACATTTTCGTGTCATTCAGCTAAGTGAATTTGCGTACAGACACTCGAAATGTTATGTTTTAAATTATTGTTCCATAGAGTTTTCAGAAAAATGTAATTTGGGTCTCGTGAAAAATAACGGATTTTTCAGTAATTCTTTGGCCAACCCAAAAAGGCAGATTGTACTTGGAACGATCTGAAAATAGTGCGCTTTTAATGAATGGTTAGAGAGGCATATTACTCAAAAACTTCTACGGACAAAAAACAATATCCAAGCTAGGTAGAAACTTCTTCATAAAATGTATGCACTAAATTCAAATGTAGTTTTATTTTGACTTTGATATTATTCACAGAAAATCAACAGTAACAATTCTAAATTCTCTCTTTCTTCTTCATTCTCTTATTCTCTATCTCTTTATATATGTTGTGTGTGTGCATATATATATGTGTATATATATATATGTATATATATATATATATTTATATATAAATCAAACAATATGGTCCTACCTTGTGGCGCGCTATTTCGTACTGGTGCAGTTCGGAGGAATGGCCCTTTCCTCTTAAAATTCCAAAACAAAACAGTTGAAACAGTTGAAAACAACTGCAAAACTGCACTCCAGGAGAATAATTTGCTCTTTTCTTTATTTGCAGTCAAGAGGTCATCAACCACCACCACCGATGCGTTTCAATCCACTGGTCTTGTTCACAGTATCTCAGTATTTCTTTAATGTCTATTATTTATAGCCTCTTCACTACTACCCATTCTAATGCATTATGGGAGATGTAGTGTGATTAAAACAAAGATTACAAATAAGCGACCCCATCCACCAAAATTGCTATAAAAATAATACAAAAATCAATGAATTCCTCCATGTGCAAAAAACAAAAACAAATCCACATTGGGAAGTGTAAGGGAAGTCTTTGGAACGACTGACTCATTATTATAAACCATACATTTTTTTCAGTATGTATTACTACATCTGAATGCAATTCTTGTTATCATTTTCCAAAGTTAACATTGATGTATTCCATAAATGTCACCTACAAAGTAAACAATCACTTTACCAACCTCTAGCTCAACTTTTATTTAATATGTATATTAGAACAAAAATATATCAAATCTCTAAAGTGGTGCAGCGATGAAATGGCTACCTTTAACGTCACAATTTTGATTTGTATGTGACCATAATGAAAATATAACATGAATTAATGATGAACTAATGTGAAAGTGGTGCACTTGAAGTCAGTCTGCATGTATTAACAGTTTTATTTCAGTTTGAGTGAACTGTAACATGAAGTTTAAATGAGAATGTAATTGACATTTTATAATGCAAAGTTCACATGCTTTGAGTAAAATGAATTAAACATGCAATTCTAATTGTGTATTAGCCTGACTGTGTAAGGCCCAAATCTCCATTACATGAGAAACAGTTTTCCATTTCTGCAAATGTGTCATTTCACTGAAGGTGGCTTTCACATGAAACGCCATATTTATACTTTGGCGTTAGACGCGTCTAGCGCCAAAGTAGGAGTAAAGAGCGTCATTTTTTTGCGTGAACGCCTTCCTTGCGTTAATGAGATGCAAGGTAGGCGTTCCCGTCCCAAAAAATGACTGCGACGCAAATGCGTCGTATTTATACTCCCGGGCAAAAATCACGCCCGGGAGTGGGCGGGTCAAAAAAAACCGCATTTGCGCCGCTTTTTAACACCTGGGTCAGGGCAGGCGTTAAGGGACCTGTGGGCTCAAAATGAGCCCACAGCTGCCCTCTCATGCCCCCAGGGACCCCCCCTGCCACCCTTGCCCACCCCAGGAGGACACCCAAGGATGGAGCGACCCACCCCAGGGACATTCAGGTAAGTTCAGGTATGTATAAATATTTTTATTTTTATATTTTTTTTGTGGCATAGGGGGGCCTGATTTGTGCCCCCCTACATGCCACAATGCCCAATGACCATGCCCAGGGGACAGAAGTCCCCTGGGCATGGCCATTGGGCAAGGGGGCATGACTCCTGTCTTTACTAAGACAGGAGTCATGTAAATGGCGTCTGGGCGTCGTTAAAAATGGCGCAAATCGGGTGGAGGCAATTTTTTAGCGTCAACCTGACTTGCACCATTTTTAAGACGCCCTAACGCCATTTTTCCCTACGCCGGCGCTGCCTGGTGTACGTGGTTTTTTTCCACGCACACCAGGCAGCGCCGGTCTGCTTGCGCCGGCTAACACCATTCAATAAATACGGCGCCCGCATGGCGCTTCAGAATGGCGTTAGCCGGCGCAAAAATTTTGGACGCTAAACTGCGTTAGCGCAGTTTAGCGTCAAAAAGTATAAATACGGGCCTAGGGATTTAAAAGTAAATTAAGGGGCATATTTATACTCCGTTTGCGCCAAATTTGCGTTGTTTTTTTCGACGCAAATTCGGCGCAAAATTAACGCCATATTTATACTTTTTACAAAGTTGTACAGGAGACCAAGGACCTTCCTAGGATAGTCTTGGGAGTGCCGAGGAGTGTTACAAAGTTTGTTGTGCAATGCGAAGAGACTGAACCACATGATTGCGTGATTTTGGGGCATTGCCAATGGACTAATCGTCATTTTAACTAGGATTTTCTCTGATTTATTATAGGCAGACCTCTTTCCCCTTTCCACGCAGTTTCCCCAATGCTTGCTGAGAGTGGCTTAGACTTTTACCTGACCCATTGAAAAGACTCTTGGCAGAGCTTCTGAAATGCCGACACCTTCCTTTTTTACCTAATTTCTACCTTCCTTAGTTAGCTTTTTGCCCCAGATGTCCTTTTTCCAGGTTCTGCTTTTCCTGTTTTTGCTTTTTAACTTTTTCCCTCATGTCCTTTTACTGGGGAAAATTCATGTGGAATCTTGCTATTTTAGTTAGATTACTTTTATTTGCACTAATGTGTAAAATATTAGGACAATGCTTATTGTCAGAACACCAAGTTCTGTTGTTGTTATTTTGCATTGAATCCATTGAGTATTTAGTTTACTTTATGCTAATCTATCTTAATTTATTTCTCTGGTTTGTTCACTACACAGTGCTTTTGTATCTTTAAAGCTTGTTTTGAGAATTGTTTGCATTAACCTTAGTATAAATGTGTAATCAAACCATTTAACTTCATTTCTGACTTGGGTTTTCATTGTGTAGCCAAATTCGTCATACTGTAAATTAAATGCTGATTGATGTCATGTTTGCTTTGTCCTTAAACCCTGCCAGGATGCAAAGATTTGTCGACCTCGAATTAGAGCATGCAGATAATGCTCCATCAGAAGTGCTAAGGATTCTTCCTGTTCCTCATGTAAGTGTACCAGATGTGCCTGAAAATTTGAATTTATAATCTTTAATTGACATTTCTGAAACTGTAAATAGAGTAATCTCTACAAATATGAATGGATTACCAAGAATAGTCCTTTGTATTCAGTTCAGAGTTCCATCATTTCCAAAGATGATCACAAACAGTTTCCAAGGTTTTCTTAAATCTTGTACTCGGGGTTCAGGCCGCAGCAACAATATATCTTGATTGCCCAGCAAGGAAAACCGTGGACCACAAACAAAATCATACTTGGTAATTTCAAAATGGCCACCACCACTCACAAGCTTTGTGAGAGCCCTGAAGCTTTATTCATCATGTAGTTGACTGCACTCAGGCGTCTCCCTTAGTGCATCCAGCATTGATGTGAAGATGCAAACCCTCTCACCAAGTGGGGCAAACACTCATTAAGCACTGCCAGACATAACTTTCTCTAAATACGTGCATTACCTGACACTTTGAGTATGATTTTCACATTCTTATCATCCCCAATCAAGTTGACTGTGTCCTTGTCATCCTGGTTCTGACCCCTCTAGCATTGGTCTTTCGAACCATTGTCCTTCTGGTTCTGTTTCTCCTGGCCCTGGTGCACCTAGTCCTTCTAGTCCCCCTTGTGGTCCTCCTGGTGCTAGTTCAAATTGTCCAGCCTCCTCTTGGCCCTAGTCCTAATGATTCTTGTCTTCCTGATCTGTATGATCATGGACTCTCATAACTCTAATGCCTGTTGTTCACATCCTGGTTCTGTCACACTGGTCTTGGTTTAGGTCAACTGGGCCATTGTCCGTCTGATCTCAAAGATGCTGTTTTTCCTGGTCTTCTTAGTCCTGTTCCCTTGGTGCTGGTCCTCCAAGACTTCCTGCATGCTTCCACCAGGTACACTTGGGCCTGTTTCTCTTGATCTTAGCCTTGTTGGTTCTGGCCCTCCTTAATCTGGTCCTTCTCACTCTGGTCCTCTTGACACTAGGGCCCATATTTATACTTTTTTAGCGCCGCATTTGCACCGCTTTCTGATGCAAAAATGGCGCGAACTTGCAAAATACAATTGTATTTTGCAAGTTTGCGCTGTTTTTGCGTAAAAAAATGACGCAAATGCGGCGCAAAACAATTATAAATATGGGCCTAAATCTCTGGGATCCCTTGGTCCTAGCTCTCCGCTCCATACTGCTGATGGTCATCCTCAAGCTCCTCCTGGTTCAGATTCTCTGGGCCCCAGTCTTTGTGGTCCTGTAAGCCTCTTTGTACTGGTCCTCCTGTAGTCCTGATTGTCATGGTGCTACCCTCCTAGTCCTTTTTCGTTTCCTCTTAGTCTTCCTCTCTCTCCTCTTCCCCTACCATCTTATGCTCCATTTTTAGGGTTGAACCTGCGAATGCATGCACTAGTTCATGTATCTGGCTTGCAAGACACTCTTCTATACAAAAGAATACTAAAAACCCATCCATTACTACCATTCGTTGCTTTCACACCACTCTTCTTTACCAGCTCCATATCTCGCCTGTGCATACAAAAACTAATTTGGGGTTATTTTTGTGAAGCAGGGATCAAGCACATTTTGATTAAAGTTCATATGTGCCCGTCTACTGCTCCCGAGATGATTGAGGTACTATTTCTCCCTCCCTTCCACTCCCCTAGCTATGTTAAAAAATGCAGTAGTTGCAGTGCTTGAGGCACATTGTGATGGCACAATTAGCTAGCGCCAGCTTTTGTTTTCATTACCAGCCGAACTGATATTTTGGGCTACATAACAAAGTCCCCTTTTCTAGTGCACATCAAATTGTTTGTCTTGTGATATAGACATTAACTATTTAACTTCTTAGACGGCTGTATTTGTATGATTCAGCAAGGAAGGTTTGCATTTTCGGTTTGCTTCTGGGAATGGTTTAGCAGTATTTTACTCAGTGGGTTATTCAGCATATGGCTGCTTTCTGGAGCTCAGGAAGACCTTGGGCATTTATGTTTGACATATTCTGTTCAGGTTCATCCCTAAATTGTATTTTCCATGGTTGTACATGGCATAATTGCACAGTTCACTCAGCTTCAGTCTTCCAAGTCTCATTGACTCCAGTCAGATGTACAGTTTCACAGGATGCATCAGACCATAGCTTTTGGGCACATTAGCCTAATCAATGCCTAACATGCGCCTCGTAGTCTAGATCATGGGAACATGTGTGCAGGAAGTAGATAAGGTAATATGTTTATATTTGCCTCCAACTTAAGCCAGTTTTCATTCAGATCACTAGACACATTGTTATTTTGAGCTGTTTTGCACAGGCACGCCAGCAGCTGGGAACATCTAATGAATATATTCCAAGATATGTCAATTAAATTAAATACATAATTTACTTACATTGAAGGAGGGGTGTTTCAAGAGGACCCACAATAATGTCGGTTGTGTTAAAGTATGAAACTGGGACTATTAGTTTTCCACATTAATGTCATCAAACCACTTGCTATATACAAAAATAATTGGTTCCTGTCCAACAATATATGTAAGTTCAATAAAGTAAAAATCGATACCTGATAATAATAACCTCTAGGATGACAGAAGAGAGCTTCATTGTATTTAAAAAAGACAATCATCACAATTTAGACAATGATTTGTATTTATATTAAATTATATAAAATAAAACACCTAAAAGTAATAATCTTCTAACATTCAGTATGGTGTCCAAACCAAGAAACCCAAGACAAAAACCATATTTTAAAACAATACATTTTGTTAACCAAAATCACATTAAAAGGTTTCCAATATCCTCAACATAAATGCCTTAAAAAACATCAATTGCCAATTTTTTATGCATATTTAGATCCCAATTCCTATCAAAAGGTTATTTTGTTAGGTTCACCAGTAACAGTCGACGATGTTTCAACCCTCTCACAGATAAGGGGTCTCACCAGTACCAAATGATAATAGGACCGCTAATAAGATGGAAACTAGCACCCACGTGAAAATAAAGCGTGCATGATACTCACATGGGTCTTAACATCCCACTTGAGTTCCTCAGAATGTAAAAGGTTTTATTGTTGAAAGTATGCAGATGGAGCCCATCGATGGCTCACAATTTCGCCGTCAATAGAGGGCTTATTGCTATGGGTAGACCCGAAACATTCCTGGAGAATGGTTACTGGTATTGCAATCCACAGAAAACACACATAACATCTACCCACCATATCACCTTTCTCCTCAGCTGGTTTCCATCCTTTATCTAAATATGTTTTTTCTCAGAATCCTTGTGCTCCCTGTTCTCCATCACCAACTGTACCTGTGTACAAGGTTTAGTAACAGTTTCCCACTAAAATCATGTTTACAAGAAGAACCCACACAAGAGTACTACTTTCCCATCTTCCACCTGCACAGAAAGTGACATTAATAGTATCCCACCAAAATCATCTTTAAAAGAAGAAGACACGCAGGAGGACCTAATTTCCCATCATTCATCACAGGAAGTGACAGATCTGGATTTCACATATTCCATGTGCACAGGAAGTGATATCACTTCCTGCCTTCTCCCTGCTTCAATTAACTCTTCAGAACTTCCTATCGCCTAGGCATCCACATCAGAGAGTGGACAAAGTCACGTGTACTGCCTGTTTGGGCCTAAAACTTACAAGGTATGATAAAATCGTATGCCTCTTCCACCAAACCATACTTCCCACAATCATACTCTGATATAGATGACTCAAACACTCACATAGCATTTGCACAACACATAAACCCAAGTTCTTACACATCCCACTTGCTCTGCTGTACTCCATCCAACAGACATTGCAGACCTAATCACCTATCACAAGCTCAATACCCTCTTCATCACAAAAACATGGTTCACACTCACATGATTGCACATTCTAGGCGTTTTACTTCCCACAGGCTATTACATCCATATTCTGGACTGCTCATATAAGAAGGGAGCAGACCTCGCTGTCATCCATAAGTCTTTGTTCTTCCTGTAGTCAAGCAAGTAACACTCAATTTCTTGGACAGATGGTGTGTCTTTTACTGCTCTCTGCAATTCAGACCAGCACCGTCCATCTCGTCTACAGACAATTTTATTAGTGAATTCTCAGGTCTCCTCATAACCCCGTCCATCTCACATGACCACATCACCCTCTTTGGTGACTTCAATCTTCCAGACTACACAAGCTCTGAAAACTCAAGAGACACCCTCTTCATCTCATCGACATGCTCAATGTGGACCAGCATGTCACACAGTCAACACACCCCAAAAGCCACATCCTCAACCTTGTCTTCTCAGCATCATCAACAATCCAATCAAACTATCCATACCCCAGGTCTGGACAGACCACTTTTGCCTCTCTATCTACCTGCTCAGAATCTTAGCACAAACCAAGGTCAACACAAAAGACAAAGTCAGACTGCCAGGTCCTTCAAAGACTTCTCTTTATACAACCTAATGTTTGAACTCATCTCTCACTCTACCAACTCCACGTCCAATGCCAACACCCTTCTAAACAACTTTTTCGGAACCTATGTGAACATACACAGCCAAATTAAAACACACAGTACAACCAAAGCCTTCTGTGACCCAAAAACTCTAAAGACATTGGTGACATTAAATGACCCATTTGTAGACAGAAAAAACAATGGAAGAAAAACAGAACTCCTGATACTTCATGATACTGAAGTCCCGCCTTGCAACACACAGTTTATCACATTAGCCAAATCAAAGTACTTTACCAACACCATCACTGAAGTCACCAAGAGAAGCAGAACTCATTTCAAGACAATCAAGCACTGCATTAACTCCTTTCCAGACCCACAGATTCCTCACTCCACAGAAAAGTGCAATGCCATAAACCTTCTATTCAGTGAAAAAGTTCAGATGATCTTGACAGGACCTTGACAATCCTACTTTCTATCTTATGCTCACTGCTTCCTGTACAATACTGCAATGGTCAGCCTTAAAAAAAGCCTATTGTTTGAAAATTTCAATGACATACGCAACTCCCTCAAAGCCACTTCTAATGAAAATGATATCTGATCCTTCATCAAAGCTCTCCCTGGGGATTCTCTCACAACACTACCCATCATTGTCAATGCCTTCCTCATTCAAGGCAAGCTTTTCCCACTACTGTTAAAACCTACACTGGACCCTGATGACCTAGCCAACTACCAGCCTATCAGTCACCTACCATTCAGCAGCAAGGCCAATGAAAAAGCTGTACATGTTCAACTCCTAGATCACATCAATGCAATCCAGCTCCTTCACACCAGCTCAGACAATGCACACTTCAGTAGAGCTGAAGATGACCCCTGCCTCCTAATGTTTATGGATCGTGCTGCCTGATGTTTCTGGATCTCATAGCTGCCTTTGAAATAGTCAACCATCCCACCCTCCTTTGCACCCTCAAGCCTTGAATTGGATTCATTAGCAATGCCCTTCACTGGTTCTCCTCCTACCTTTGCAACCAACACCAGTTTGTTCACATGGACACCTTCAGGTCACACAGTGGTGGTCATTATGACCCTGGTGGTCTTCTGACCGCCAGGGTTAACATGGCGGTGTCACTGCCAACAGGCTTGTGGTAATGACCGTCAAATTATGATCATGGCGGTGATCCCTCCCATAGACAGCCAATGTACCACACCAACCACTAGCGAGATACGAACACCGAACACGGCGGTAGCCACCTACAGGCAGGCGGAAGACAAGGATCCGCCCACCATATTATGACATAGCACACTGCCACGATTTCAGGGGCGGTAACAACTACACCAAAATCCTGGCAGAAACGCATCATTTAAAAGGAGACACTCACCTCCAGGGCCACACAGGAGAGCGGCCACCATGGAACCTGAACTGCAAGTATTTCTGATGCTGTACCATGCCATGGCCGTCCTGGAGCACCAATGCCGGCGAAGACGACGACGGTGAGTACAGCCGCCTAGCACACAAGGGTGGGAGGGGGGGATTGACACACACACACAAAACTCACCATACACACACCCAAAGCACATGCACAGGAAAATAACAGTAACAGAACCCCGGAGTAAATAAAGCCATGACACATACACAGTTCCAACCACTGTATTCCTTTTGTATGAATATGTAAAATGCAAAAACATGCACAACTGCAGAAATAAATAAATGCTGGCCCAAAGGCCAGTCCAAAGTCACTAATGCCCACAGGGCATAGTCCAAGCCCCAACTTGACTCCTGACAACGTCGGCACTCCACTGTTCAGGGGCATCATGTTGGAAATGGGAAGGCACCTCGGGGCATTAGGGGTTGCATCTCATTGTGAGGGAGCTCCTAGCCCACTGGTTCTGGAGGGGGCTGCCTGCCCACTGGTTCTGGAGGGGGCTGCCTGCCCACAGGTTGAGGAGGGGGCTTCCTGCCCACTGGTTCTGGAGGGGGCTGCCTGCCCACTGGTTCAGGAGGGGGCTGCCTGCCCACTGGTTCAGGAGGGGGCTGCCTGCCCACTGGTTCAGGAGGGGGCTGCCTGCCCACTGGTTCTGGAGGGGGCTGCCTGCCCTATGGTTATTGATGGTGCCCCTTGGCCTCTGGTTCCGGATGCTGGTTCTTGGCCACAATTCTGAGTGGGGGCTCCTTGGCAATGGTTTCGAGTGGGGCCTCCTTGTCAAAGGATTTCGTTGGGGTCTCCTTGTCCAGGGATTTTGTTGCAGCCTCCTTGTCCAGGGATTTCTGTGGAGCCTCCTTGGCCTTGGATGTCTGGGGGCCTTCTTGGCCTTGGATTTCTGGGGGGCCTCCTTGGCCGTGGATTTCTGGGGGCCTCCTTGGCCGTGGATTTCTGGGGGGCCTCCTTGGCCTTAGATTTCTGGGGGGCCTCTTTGGGCAGGGATCTCTGGGGGGCCTTTTTGGCCTTGGATATTTTTGGGGCCTCCTTGGGCAGGGATTTTGTTGGGGCCTTCTTGGCCCTAGGTTTTGGACGTGGCCCCATGGTCTTGCCAGTCTGTTTGGGAATGGGTGGCACTTGAGCCCTCCATTTTGGGGGGAGAGTGTCCTTGGTGCGGGGGCCGGCTTCTCACTCATGTGCCCTTAGTGACAGGAGACTTTGGGGGTTGAGCTGTGTCGGACTAGGTGCTTGAGGTACTGGGCTGGGGTGGTGTGACCTTCCTCTTACCAGCAGGATGGGGAGGAGAGAGGGAAGAGGTCAAGACAGGCTAGGAAAAGCTTCTTAGGGACAATGGGGTGGGATGTGGGAGGAGAGAGGGGTGTGGAGGTAGAGGGAGTGGTTGTAGGAGGAGTAGGTGTCCTGGATTTAGGTGCAGGTGCATGGACAGTGTGCGTGTGGGAGGTGGATGGCTGTTGGGGTTCTGAATGTGAGCGTGTGTGTGTGTGTCACTGAAGCGGGGCAGACAGGGTGGGGGAGGACAAACATGATGTGTGGATGGATGTTGTGGTGGTGTCTGCAAGTGAGGTGGGTGTACAGCATGCAGTGGTGGTGGAGACTGCGCATGTGGTGTGTGAGGTGCATGTCTGCAGGTCTGCTGTTGTCATGACTGTGGACAAGGCTGTGCAGGTGGCAGGTTCAGGGACTGTTCATGCAGTGTATGCAGGTGTGAGTGCGGATGTGACTGTAAGGGAGGCGGAGGAGGGGGAGACAGTGGAGGCAGTGGATGATGTTGTGTGTGCATCTGGGAGTTGGCTGTGTGAGTGCTTGTGGACTGAAGTGTGCTGCTTGTGTTTGTCTGTGTGAGTCTTGTGTGTTGTTTTGGGTGCATGTTTGTCAGAATGTGTGCGTGGGATGGGTTGGAGGTGAGGAGACTGGGACTGGGTAGTGGTACTTGGAGGGGGGACGGATGAAACAGGGACACTGGCTGCCATCAGTGAAAAGGCTAGAACCTGAAACGATCTCTGTAGGACCACCAACCCACTGTGGATGCCCTCAAGGAAGGCATTGCATTGCTGCATCTGGGATGCCAGCCCCTGGATGGCATTCACAATGGTAGACTGCCCTACAGAGATGGATCTCAGGAGGTCAATAGCCTCCTCTCTGAGGGCAGCAGGGCTGACTGGGGCAGGGCCTGAGGTGCCTGGGGTGAAGGAGATGCCCACCCTCCTGGGTGAGCGGGCACAGACAACTCGGTGGGGGGCTACTGGGAAGGCGGTGCTGGTACGAGGGGTGGCAGTAGAACCTGTAGCTGGGGTAGTCCCAGAGGAGTCCTCCACCACCAGGGAGCTCCCATCGGAGGCCGAATCAGAGTCAGTGGTGTCACTTCGTGTTCCCGCCATGGGGCTCCCCTTGTCCTCCGTCCCACTGGTCCTCTCGGTGTTGGTGTACTCTGCTTCCTGAGTCCCGTGGGCTGCAGCTCCCTCACTTGCCGGTGCCCCTGCTCCTTTGCCAGATGATTCTAATGCACACATTGACAAGATGACAAAAGGAGAGAGAGGGGGAGAGAGAGAAAGGGAGCACAGGGTTAATCTCAGCACAAACAGCTCAGATGGCAGACACATTACTGTCACACACTGAGGCTGTGAATGGGCAGTATGAACCACACTGGCATACCATTGGCTAAGTACCACAGCAGGTAGGAGCCAAACACTGCCAGCTACACACCAACTGAGACTAGCTAAGCCTTGTCTGACATGGGAAGCCACCTACCTAGCTATCTAATACATGCTTTCCACCCTATTAACCTGAGCTGGACCATGTAGCGATATCTGAACTGGCATATTGCGGCATTCACTGACTAGTACCCTGCACCCAAATCCCATGGCAGGCAACAGAGATGGTTGACCAACTCACTGTACTCACCCCCTTGTGGCTGCTGTGATGTCCTCTAGGTAGGCCACAGCCAGCATGCAGGCCATCAGGGGGTCAGGTTCCGACGGGCACCCTTCCCTCGTTGGGAGGCCATCCCCGGCTAGGCCTCCGCGGTCTTACGGGCCCAGCGTCTCAGGTTCTCCCTCCTTTTCCTACAGTGGGTGCTCTGCCTGCTATAGACCCCCCGGGTCTGCACGTCCTTGGTGATGGCATGCCACAACCCCTTCTTCTGATGGGCGCTGACCTGCAGAGGAAACACAGAAGGCGGGACACCTTGAACCTGACAATCCAACCTGTTACACATATGGCCCACAAAAAGCACTTCCCCTCATCAGGCACACACATGACCTGTATCCCTGCATTGACACTGCCACCAGCCATACCCCCCCAACCTGACACACTGCTAGCACACACACACACATCTCCATGCAGTCATGTCGCATGCAACATACTCATGGTGTACTCACCTGTTGGTCTGGAGGCCCAAACAACTGGCCATACTGGGGTATGACCCCATCCACGAGGCACTCCAACTCCTCCAACGTGAAGGCTGGGACCCTTTCCCCTGTTGCACGAGCCATGGCAGGTCCCAGACACAGGTCACAGCAGCACATGCAGTGGAAATGTTGTGTCGTCCTGTGGATAGTCAGGAATCAAGTGAAGTAGTAGAAAGGAAATGGCGGTCACGTCCACGGCAATGAACACTGTCACTGCCGGCGTTGATCATCATTGGTTCCCATTATCCATAGAGGGCCATGGTGTGCCTGGCTGACCAGTACATCTCTCACGTCACTGCCAACTATCCAGGGTCAGTGCATGATGCCTTTGTCCTGAAGAATAGCAGTGTCCCACAGCTGATAGCACAATTACAGAGGCACAGAGAGTGGCTAATAGGTGAGCCTGTGTCCTACCCAAAGTTTGTGAGTGTATGCCTTCAGGAGTCATAGCCCACGTCATTGTGCAGGGCTAATGTGTGTCCCTTCCTTCCTGCAGGTGATTCCGGCTACCCAAACCTGTCATGGCTCATGATCCCTGTTGGGAATCCGAGAACAGGGGCTGAAAATAGGTACAATGATGCTCATGGTCGTACCAGGAGGATTGTAGAAAGGACCTTCGGGCTCCTGAAGGGTAGGTTCAGGTGCCTCCATCTGACAGGTGGATCCCTATGTTACTTCCCTGAGAAGGTCTGCAGAATTGCTGCATGTTGCACAATTTGGCCCTTAGACTGCTTGTACCCTATCTGCAGGAGGAGAGGGTAACAATGGAGCAGTGGCAGCAGTGGACAGTGAGGAGGAGTAAAAGGAGGAGGATGTGGACAACAGGTCACATTTGATCCAGCAGTACTTCCAATGACACTCAGGTAAGACTGTTGAACTAAACATTTATATATTTTAGTGTTGTACTGTGTGACTGGAGGATAATGCCAGTCATTACCTTTGCATCCTACCTGATTGTCGCCTATGCCTTCCCTTATTGCAGATGTTGGTGTTGTTCCAACAGTATACTGCTGTGATGTGTACAGACTGCTGAGACACATTTGTTGGATGGATCAACATTTCACTGGACATTTACATGGGATCATGCAGTTCATTACATTGTACATTACCTGCAGATAAAGCACTATTACCCAAGTTGTGTCCAAGGGTGTTTATTGAAAATTGTTCTACAATGGGAAGTGCAATAGAGTGGGGTGATGGTTGGGAATAGTCAATCAATCAATCATAGCATTTGTAAAGCACACTACTCACTCGTGAGGGTCTCAAGGCGCTGGGGGGTGCTGCTACTACTCGAATAGCCAGGTCTTGAGGTGTTTCCTGAAGGTTAGCAGGCCCTGTGTCTGTTGCAGGTAGATAGGAAGGGTGTTCCACGTCTTGGCGGCGAGGTGGGAGACCAATCTATGGATGTGTGGAATGGTGGCGAGGGCAAGGTCAGCGGAGTGAAGGTGGCGGGTTGGGGTGTAGAAAATTAGTTGTCTGTTGAGGTATTCTGGTCCGGTGTTGTGCAGTGCTTTGTGAGCGTGGGTGAGGAGCTTGAACGTGATTCTTTTGTTGATGGGGAGCCAGTGCAGGTCTCTCAGGTGGGCTGTGATGTGGCTGTGGCGGGGGATGACCATGATGAGGGGTGCAGAGGTGTTCTATATGGGTTGCAGTCTTTTCTGAAGCTTGCCCATGGTTCCTGCATAGATGGCATTGCCGTAGTCGAGTCTGCTGCTTACGAGGGCTTGGGTGACCGTCCTTCTGGTTCTGGTGGTGATCCATCTGTAGATCTTCTGAAGCATGCAGAGGGTGTTGAAGCAGGAGGAAGAGACGGCGTTGACTTGCTGGGTCATTGATAGCGATCAGTCCAGGATGAACCCCAGGTTGTGTGCATGGTCAGTGGGTGTCGGTACGGTACCCAGTGTGGCAGGCCACCAGGAGTCGTTCCAGGCAGAGGGAGTTGAGCCGAGGATGAGGACCTCAGTCTTGTCAGAGTTCAGTTTCAGGCAGCTGTTCTTCATCCATTCGGCAATGGCCTTCATTCCTTCGCGGAGGTTGGTTTTGGGGGTGGAGGGGTCCTTGGTGAGGGAGAGGATCAGCTCAGTGTCATCGGCATATGAGATGATGTTGAGGTCGTGTGATCGGATGATGTTTGCGAGCGGTATCATGTAAATGTTCAAGAGGGTCGGGCTGAGGGATGACCCTTGGGGTGCGCCGCAGATGATCTTGGTGGCTTCAGAGCGGAATGGAGGGAGGCGGACTCTCTGGGTTCTGTTGCGGATCCCTGCGTCATTGAGGCGTGTGCGTAGGGTGTGGTGGCAGACCGTGTCAAAGACGTCCGAGAGGTCCAGGAGGATGAGGGCCGTGGTTTTGCCATCATCAAGTAGGGTCCTGATGTCATTGGTGGCGGCGATGAGGGCGGTTTCGGTGCTGTGGTTGCTGTGGGATCCGGATTCCAGAGTCCAGAGTCTTGTTCTGGGTCAGTTGTCTGTTGACAATCTTCTCAATTACTTTTTTCGCGAACAGGAGCAGGAGATGAACCGGAAGTTCTTGAGGTCCTTTGGGTCTGCCTTGGGTTTCTTGAGGAGGGCGTTGATCTCGGCGTGTTTCCAGCTCTCCAGTTGATGATCTTCTGGAGTTGGGGTGCGATGACGGAGTTCGCTTTGTTGAAGATATGGTGAGGGCAGGGGTCGGATAGTGAGCCAGAGTGGATGGTGTTCATGATTTTGATGGTGTCGTTGACGTGGGTCCAGGAGAGCAGGAGGTTGTTGTGGCTGAGGGGCAGTGAGTCTGTGGTGTCGGTGGTTGACGGGGGGGTCTGGGTATTGAAGCTGTCATGGATGTCCGTGATCTTGCGGTAGAAGAAGGTGGGTAGGGAGTCGCAGAGGTCTTACGATGGCAAGATGTTATTGGTGTTGGAACTGGGGTTGGAGAGTTCCTTCACAATGCTGAAGAGCTCCTTGTAGCTGTGTGCGTTGTTGTCAATGCATTCTTTGAAGGAGGTTCTTTTGGCTGTTCGGATGAGTTGGTGGTGTCTACAAATGGCGTTCTTGAGGGCTGTGTTGTTGTCCGGTGTCTGTTCTTGGCGCCACTTCTTCTCGAGTCTTTGGCTTGTTTGCTTGGATTCTTCGAGGTCGGCGGTTAACCAGATGGCTTTTCTGTTGGTGCGTCTGTTTGAAGGTTTCTTAATCGGGGTGAGAGTGTTGGCACAGTCATTGATCCATTGCCTGAGGTTGAGGGCGACTGTGTCAGTGTCGGTGGTGTCGATTAGTGGGTTCCCGGAGAAGGTGGTGATCAGCTGGTCTCCGGTGACCTTGTTCCAGCTGTGGCGGGGAATCCGCTGTGGGTGGTGAGGCGGTGTGGGTTTCTCAAAGGTGAAGTGGATGCAGGGGTGGTCGGTCCAGTGGAGTTTGGTGGTGTGGCTAACGGAGACGTGTTTGGTGGCAGAGAAGATGGGGTTGAGAGTGTGTCCTGTGGAGTGGGTGGATGTCATGACGAGCTGCTTGAGTCCGAGGTTGGCGAGGTTGTCGAGCAGCGTGGTGGAGTTGTTGTCATTGGTGTTCTCGAGGTGGAAGTTCAGGTCCCCAAGGAGTATGTAGTCTGTGGATGTGAGGGTGTGCGTGCTGATGACGTTGGTGATGGAGTCGCTGAACTGCTGTCACGGCCGGGGGGTCTGTAGACGATGGTCCCTCTGAGGGTGGTGTTTGGATTGGTGTGGATCTGGAAGTGTAGGTTTTCGGCAGTGCTGAGAGTGTCTTTGGTGCTGGTCGTGATTCTCAGGGTATTCCTGTGGACGATGGCGATGCCTCCTCCTGGTCTGTTGGTGCGGTCCCTACAGTCGATCTTGTAGCCGTCCGGGATGGCTATGGTGATGTAGGCGGTGAGGAGGGGTTCATCCAGGTCTCGGTCAGGAATGCGACCTCTGGGGAGGCTGAGTCGAGTAGGCTCCAGAATTTGATTGTGTGTTTGTGGACGGAGCAGGTGTTGAGCAGGATGCATCTGAGATGGTTGCATCCTGCCGTGGCGGGCGGGTCGCTGGCATAGAAGCTGGTGAAGGTGCAGCTCCGGCAGGAGAAGGGTCCGCGGGTGAGCCTTGGGGTGGCATGGTGGCAGGTGGATGAGCAGCCAGCGTTGAGTGCGTGGAGGGTGATGGTGTCATAGCGGCATCGTGTGTCACGGCGGTGTGGGGAGCGAGAACCAGGGGTTCCGGCTCTGGGTGCGGACAGACGCAGACGGGCTTCCCTTAGGCACGCCTTCGGCATGGCAGTGCATCAGCCGCTATTAAGTAGGGAGGGGGGAAGGAGAGGGCAGCTGGGAGGCAGGAGCGGGGGGCAAACGGCGTGAAAAAAGAGGGCGGGCCGTGGGGCAGCAGCGGTGGGGATACAGCGCAAGAGAGAGGAGGGTTGCGGGGTCGCAGGGGCTGCAGCGGCGGTGGAGAGAGAGCGGGGGAGAGCGAGAGTGAGAGAGAGAGAGCGGAGTGAGAGGAGAAAGAAACGGGGAGGAGAGAGTGATATGCAGAAAGAGAAAGACAAAAGGAACACAAAAGGGACAGAACACGGAAGGAAAAGCACACAAACAGTGAAACAGAGGCAAAAGAGGAAAAAAGGAGACAAGAGGCAGAGGGCAGCCTAGTAGAAGAACAGAGCTCTCCCACTAGACGCCAGGGATGAGGCGCAGACAGAAGCTTGCGAGTGGAGGGGGGCCTCAAACTCCTGACAGAGATCAGAGTTCAGAGAAACGAAGGGCCCCACTTGCCGGTGGAGCTACAAGGAGGCACAGCAGTTCACTAATTAGTCCAGGGCAGTGGTCCAGTCTGTTTGTAGCACAGGTCCAGTGCCCAAGGGGCCATAGAAAAGGGAGCAATGGCAGTTCAAAGTGGACAAGGTGACACAGTGGAACACAAGGGGGGCATTCAGGAGGGGCTCATTTCTTCTGTTGTCTGTCTGGGTCTCAGGGAACGTATGCGTCGGTGGTTCACATTCTGCAGGGGGAGGGGTGCTGGTGGCCTGTGGGTCCTGTGGCTGGGCCTCTTGTCCACTAGCTGCAGCAGATGTGGAGGGCTGGTCAGTTGACTGGCTAGTGGAAGGGGCCTGCTGGTGTGATGTGTAGTCCCTCATGTTGTTGGCCATATCACCCAGCACTCCTGCAATGGAGACCATGGTGGTATTCAGGGCCTGCAATTCTTTCTTGACCTCCTGGTGGTGTTCCTCCTGCAGCCGCTGGTTCTCCTGCATGATGTCTATCACCTGACCCATCTTGTCCTGGGATTGTTGGTAAGCCCCCAGGACATTAGTGAGTGCCTCCTGGGCCTGTCCTTTCCCTGGCGCTCAGCTGTCCTCTGAGCGTCCCTGGCCCCATGTGCCTATGTCCCCTGAACGGTGTGCCCACTGCCACTGTCCCCAGGAACCTCATTTTCTTGCCTGTGAGGTGTGGACTGGGGTCCCTGTACAGGTGGGCACACTGCTGATTTATGTGTCCTGGGGACAGAGGTCTGGGGATGTTGGCTGGCTGCTGTTGGATACTGAGGGGGGAGGCTAAGTGGTGGACAGGATGTGGGTTGGGGTAGCCGACTGACCAGTGCCCTGATGGGCCAGGGAGTTCATCCAGATCCAGAACTCCATAGTTGCTGTCATCACTGGGTGCATCTTCTGGTGGGGGACTGGGTAGCCGTGGCACTTTCTCTCTGCTGCGATTGGCTGGGGACCTATGGGGATGTGAGTGGTGTATTATGCTACATGTCTGTTACATATTCTGCATTCCTAGCTTCCCCTATATTGTTGCTGTTGCCCTGCCGCCTTTGTTTGTGTATGGTGATGTATTGCGGGATTGTTAGTTCTCCATGCTGTGCATGCATTGGTGGTGGGTGTACATGCAGGGCTGAAAGAGATGTGCATACATTGGGTATGGCATGCAGAGCTTGGCATTTAGGTTTGTTAATTGTGGTGGTGCACTGTGTGGGATGGAGTGGCGTGATGGGTGTCAGGGTGAGGGGTAGTAGTGGCATGTAGGTATGGGGGGGTGATAGGTAGTAAATGTTGACTCACCAGTGTCCAATCCTCCGGCATCTCCAGTGAGTCCCTCATGATGCAGTATTGCCAAGACTTGCTCCTCCCATGCAGTCAACAGTGGGGGAAGAGGTGGGGGTCCACCGCCAGCCCTCTGGATGGCGAGCTTGTGCCTTGCTGCTATGGAACACACCTTCCCCCGTAGGTCGTTCCACTGCTTCCTGATGTTGTCCCTTGTCCGTGGATGCTGCCCCTCGGCGTTCACCCTGTCACGATCCTCCGCCATAGCTCCATCTTCCTGGCAATGGATATCTGCTGGATCTGTGCTCCAAACAGCTGTGGCTCTACCCTGACTATTTTCTCAACCATGACCCGCAACTCCTCATCAGTGAAATAGGGGTGCCTTTGTGGGGACATGGGTGTTGTGTGGTGTGTGTGTTGTGCAGAGGATGTTGAGTAATGTGGTGGGGTGTGGGATGTGTGGTGCATGACGGATGAATGGGTGGTTGTGGTGTGTGTGTGAAGTTGTGTCTGTGGTTTGCGTGGCTAGCTATTGTGGTCTTTTCGTGTTAGCAAAGGATTATAGGTGATGTGGGTGTGTGTTTTATAGTGCTGTTGGTGGGTATGTCGTGTGTGTGTAATTGTGTCATGTGTGGGTTTTTTGTTCTGGCCAGTGTTGTCTTGTTTTATCTTTGGGTGGCCTTATCCTTTGGTGATTGGTGGGTCATTATTTCGAGGGCGTAGTATTGGTGGCGTAACAGTGTGGATGGTAGTACCAACACTTTATCACGTTCAGTGGGTCTGGTGCTTTTGTGGTTGTGGCTGTTTTCTGTCGATTTTGTATGTATGTGTCATAATGTGACGGACAGATGTCCGCCTCCGCGGCGGTATGATGGCGGCAGCCAGCACGGCAGTATTCGGTATTTACCACCAAGGTCATAATGAGGGCCTATATCCCTATTACCTGCATTATCTCTCAGGATTCCATACTCCTTACTTCAACCTCTACATGGAGCCCCTTAGAGGTCTACTCACAGATAGCAGTATCATGCCAATGATAAACAACTCTTCTTGAAGATCTCCTCTGGTTCAAATATCCAGTGCCTCCAACACTGCTTGCACATCATCCAGAGCTGGAAGTCCAGCACCCATCTGAAGCTCAACCCAACGAAGACAAACTCCCTGTTATTTGACAAGAATAACAGTACAAACCTGGCTCAATTACATGAATCTTGACGGCTTTGAATCCCAACCTAACCAAGTGCAAAGTCATTTGGATTCACCCTGCACCCCAACCTCACACGTAAGGAACCAGTTGGTACCAGTTCACTCTTTTAAAGAAAATGAAACCACTTCTTCCTGAAAGTGAATTTGGAATTGCTGTCCTAGCACTCATACACTTGCATCTGGATGGTGGTAACACATTGTTACATGGCTTCCCAGTCTCTACAGTATTTTCCAATAAGGACATCCTACATGCCACAGCCTGTTGCAACTCCATTGGCTCCTGCAAGCAGGGGCCTAGGAGACAATACATTTCTGGGGGGACAGCGACAGCCTTGGGGATTTCTCAGTTGACCCTATACAAATCGCCCATTGTTTGCGAAATGCAGGCTCCGATAAATGTACACAATCATTTTGTTTGGATGTGAAATAGGGAGAAAAGAAGGCATGTTGTCAGTTTGAAAGTATGTTTTATTTTTATTCACATTCACAAAGTATCTAGACCAAATGTGAAAAAAACGTGTAGATTAACCTTGCATCTTCATGTACCAAGCAAATAAAGGTAGGAGGGAGAAAAGGAAGAACATACCTTTTGTGCCCCGCATCGATCATGCCTCTCACCTCATGCAAATTGAAACCGCACTAGAGATATCAAAAGCGATCAGGTACAATAATTGTAAACTGTGCTCTGAAACCGTAGTTCTAATAACACTTCTGCTCCTCTGTGCGATCTTGGGCAGGTCAGCTCCACATTAGTCAAAACTGGGAGTATTTACACTGAAGAAGCTCTTGGTGTTACATACTATTTAATATATATATGAGATTCTGTGATTCCTGTATGAACAACATTCATTACTTTCTATATGATTGCCTACGTCTGATGCATCAAGTCACGATTATAAAGAAAAGATGTCAGAACTTTACTATTATATGTTATTACAGTCCAGTTTTAACCTGCCTTCTGCCAGATCCAGCAGCCAAGGTGAAAGGCAGGTCAGGACATCGAGCATAATTAAAGCGCTGTTTAAAGCAACAAACTGAACATTGCTTTTCTTTCTTCTGCTCTATTTCAGTGGCTTAAAATTACGGAAACTACGCACTAAGGCAGTGATTCCCAACCTTTTGACTCCTGACGACCTCCACCGAATCACTGCTGGAAGCCGGGGACCCCAAAGCAATTTGTATAATTTAAATTTCAAACATTAAAACAGTTATTCACAAAAAATACACAAGCAAGTTCACACCAAACAAATACTCGAATTACTAAAGATCTAATTATTTTATATTGAAAAAATATCCAAGAATCGAAAAGTTTTAATGAGAAGGTTGGTGCTGCATCTCAGATGACTAACCTTTCCATGTCTGGTCTTATTTAGGAAAGCTGAATCCTCAGGTCTGATTCTACATTTCCCAAACGATTTCTGTTTTTAGTTTTTAGGTACATCAGATCTGAAAAGGCTTTTTCACATAAATATGTGGTGGGGAAAGGAAGTAAACCATAAAGGCCTTGCATCTCTCTATTGCCTCTCTGTTACGTATAATTCATTTGTTTATTAGCACCTCTCATACCAGTGTAAGGTGTTGGAGCACATAAAATACTGTTCTTTTCATGATGCACATTCTTTGCAGCAGGCATATTGACCATCTGCGCTACCTTAGATGAGTCAAAACTGCCACTAGAAAAAACCCCTACCTCTCTCCCACAGGTATTTTGATGCTTTTATTTTTGCCCGAAAGCCTCTGGTGACTGTTAAGAAAAGGGGGTGGAGAGGCAGGGGGATGAAAAATAAAAACAAGCATTTGCAATGCAACGGGTCTCGCATTTGCTCATGTTAGAGCTGATCGCGTTGTAAACTCCCAACCCGACTTTTCACCTATCGGGCAAAAGTGCATTTATGTACATAACCCGAAAAAGTGAACTTAACTATGTAAAGCGCTCGACTTCTGCCAAGCGAGATCGCGCTCGTAAATTAGAGAAAAAGAAGTCCACGAGCCCAATGGAAAACAGCGAGCCTCGCATGTTTTCTGTACTTAGTCGATGCGCTCGAGGAGGGCTAGCCACCGGAAAAGGCATGACGTATGCGTGCCTTTGACTAATGAAAGCAAGCAGATTTTATTAGTCAAGCCCACAAACCAGTAAAAAACACTGACGTGAAGTTGACAGGGCTCCGAGCCCTTTTCTAAATACTAAAGCGTCTCGCTGCGATACGCATGCGCGAGCGCATGCAACGCAGGCTCGACCCTAAAAAAGAACACTTAGGTGGTCATGTAATGTGGCGTCCATACCGCCAACAGGCTGGCTGTACGGAGGCCCTTATTACGACCGCTGCGGTAGAGCCGCGGTCGCACCGCCGGGGCCGGTGACTTCCTGCCGTTTTAGCCCCGGTGGTGATAATCCGCCAGGGCGGGGATTATGACCTCCCTACCGCCAGCCTGTTTCTGGTGGTTTGCACCGCCAGGAAGAGGCTGGCGGTAAGGGGTGTCCTGGGGCCCCTGGGGGCCCCTGCACTGCCCATGCCAGTGGCATGGGCAGTGCAGGGGCCCCCTAACAGGGCCCCGGCCAGCTTTTCACTGTCTGCTTAGCAGACAGTGAAAAGCGCGACGGGTGCAACTGCACCCGTCGCACGGCCGCAACACCGCCGGCTCCATTAGGAGCTGGCTCCTATGTTGCGGCCTCATTCCCGCTGGGCCGGCGTGCGCAAACTTGGTTTGCGCCCGCCGGCCCTGCGGGAATGTCATAATCGGGGCCGCGTGAGTGCGGCCGCACGGCGGTTACCGCCTGGCGGGCGGCGGTAGCCGCCCGCCAAGGTCGTAATGACCCCCTTAATCTGTGTATGGCTGCCATCTCTCGTCCGTCCTCTTCTCTTCCTGTGTCCCAGCAGCACGTAAGCACACAGGCTCCCAGACTCCCCTAAGCCAATCAAAACGCTGCTGCCACCAGCATGACAGCAACATAGTGATTGGCCTGAGCAACCTGGTTCAGCACTCAGAAAGGGAGTGGGAGCCTGTTCATGTTCTCCACCTGGCTGTGCAATACAGCCAGTGGGGAAATACTAGGTGCGCATGTATGTTTGGCCAGCCCAAGACAGCCGGCTAAACCATCATGCGCACATATGGTGCACATTCCACTCCTTCTCCATGTGACACAGCCCAGCCTACCCTACCCTAACTTGGCTCTGCACTGAAAAATAAAATGGTAATAATATTTTGTTATTATCATTTTATTATTCCTTTTATGCCCTGCTCAGAGCAGTAGGGGAATGCTCCTCCTCCTCAGCGGAGAAGCCGCTGCTGCTGGATGTACAAGGAACTTTGCAGTGCTTTTAAAACTGCTACACAAAGGAAGTAATAAATATAAAAAACACATGTGTTTCTAGATGCCCATAGCTGGAGAAGTGCCTTTCTGCTGGCCCAGGTCTGCGGATTCCCTGGGAATGTGTCACAGACCCTTGGGGGAGCCTAAGACCACAGGTTGGGAACTGATGCACTAAGATTTTAAGTGGCTTGTGGGTAAGTTGATGGTGTGGTATTATAGGGGCGATTATACCCCTTGGCGTAGATGATAAGGATACTGCAAGTCATCTTGGAGTTCCATACTTTATAAACAAGCATTGGCAAAGCCAATAGGTTTCACCTATGCAGAGCTATTTGCTTTGCTAGCTTGTTTTAGCCATTTTATAAATTAGCTAATGGCATAAAGGCGAATGACATGTTATAAAGTGTTGTCGATTGGTGTGGCATAGAGTGTCGAGGAGTGAGTAGAGTGGAGTAGTGTCAGAGTGGAGTAGAGTGGAGAGGAATAAAGAATAGTGCAGTGGCATAGAGTGGAGTAAAGTAATGTGGAGTGCCATAGAGAGAGTTGAATAGGGTGTCGTTGAGCATAGTACACTGTGGTATAGTGCAGTAGCATGGAGTGTCATAGGGTGGAGTGGGGTAGAGTATCATAGATTGAAGTGGAATAGAATGTCATGGAGTGGCATAGAGTGGAGTAGCATTTCATAGAATGTAGTGGAGTAAAGTGGCATGGAGTGGTGTAGAGGCAATTGTGTATAGAGTCACAGAGTGGAGTAAAGTGTTGTATAGTGGCATAGAGTGGAGTAAAGTTTAATGGAGTGGAGTGAACTGAGTATTATGGAGTGGAATGTCATAAGGTGAAGTGTCTTAGAGTGATCTAGATTGAAGTGGTGCAGAGTTCAGTGATGCAGAGATTTGCATAAAGTTCATTGTTTTTTAGTGGTGTAGAGTGCATTGGTGTAGAGTGCACCGGTTTAGAGTAGAGTGTACTACTCTAGTGGTGAAGAGAAGAGCTGCATATTGGAGTGGTACAGCATAGATTACAGTGGCACAGAGTGCAGTGGTGCAGAGTGCTGTGTGGCAGAGTGATGTGGTGCATGGTTGAGTGGAGTGCTGCAAGATAGAGTGGCATAGAGTGCAGTGATGCAGCATATAGGGGCATGGAGTGCATTGGTGAAGAGTGCAGTAGAGTGGCACAGAGTAGAGCAGTGGTGAGTAGAGTGCTGTGGTGCAGAGTACAGTGGTGTGAAGTTCAGTGGCAAAGTGTGCACTGTTGCAGAGTAGAGTGTCACGAAGGGCAGTGGTATAGAGTAGAGTGGCATAGAGTGCATTGGCGTAGAATGTAGTCGCATAGAGTACAGTGGTGCAGAGTAGAATAGAGTGGTGTAATGTGCAGTGTTGCAGTGCAAAGGGGGTCATAGAGTGCAGTGGTGTGGAGTGATGTAGAGAGCAGTGGTATTGCGTGCAGCAGTGCAGAATGGAATAGAGTGGCGTAGAGTAGAGTGCTGCAGTAAAGTACAGTGGTGTATAGTAGAGTGGTGTAGAGTGCATTGCCGTAGTCTTAAGTGGTGCAGAGTAGAGTGGACTGGCCTAGACTAGAGTGGGGTAGAGTGCATTGGCATAGAGTAGAGTGGTACAGAGTGGAGTAGAGAGGTGCAGAATGGAGTGGTACAGACTACTGTAAATTGCAGTGGCATGGAGTGATCCAGAGTAGAGTGGAGTGACATAAAGTGGAGTATGCATAGTGTGGTAGCACACTGCATTACAGGCAACACATCTTCAACTGAAATGACCATTACATTTGCAAAGACATACAGTTTTACTAATAAAAAGATACAGCACACAAATGTTAATGTGTGGAAATGTCATTACCTAGTGTATTGATTTGTTTCGATCATCTTAAAATCTTTGTTTCCACTACACTTATATTCTTAAGTATCTGTAAACTTCACTCACAAACATTTGAAGTTTATTGTGTGGTAGATAGATAAAAATAGCATCCTAAAACCTTCCTCCACCACACCCCCCGTAGCTAGCATGATTGTCATATACGTTCTCTCACTATGAAGTCAGAGAAAGAAAGATAAACACCAAGCTCCATGGGAATACAGAGCCTGTAAGTTGACCTTTGTCTTTGAATGCACAGCAAGTGAGACAAGATAAGAACAATATTTAAAGGCCTGTTTACAGACATTGAACAATGGTGGAAGGATACAGTATACAAGAGATGCTCTACCGGAGGGACAAACTGAAGCAGGACAGCCTAGCAAATAGAAACCAAACAAATGTAGGTTGCAAAGCCAAAGGCAAGCAATGGGTGGAATACATTCCCAGTGAAGCTTTCCAAGTGTCCTCTATATGTCTTTAGCAAACCAGACAGCTTCGATCTAATGAACTCAGCCTTCAGCCTAGTTCCTATATATTTTTATGGAACTCCTCTGTGACTGTGACAGTCAAACTGTATCTTGCTATTTAGGGCCTTTTACACGCGCTGTTATGGGCCAGGACTACTGTATTGTCCTGTAACATTATGAAATGTGTGGAGATTTATGCAAATGCATTGATACAAACACTGTATTTCTGATGCTTGGGTTGCTATCACCAGGGCCACTAGAATTATGCGATTGTGATCTGCAGTGTTTTTCTCATAGTTATGGATTTGCAGCATTTGCCACGAAATCTAACATCTGCTGTATAATCTGCAGATTTAGACAAAAATGGTTCAAAAGTTACTAAAAGTGCAGCAACACATGTTGGTGCACAGTGCAGGGCCCCTTTCAAAAGTTGACTGCTAACCTTTCTTTTGCTTGTTGCTATATTTAGGTTTTTGAGCTGGTACAACCTCAGCCCAGAGAGTGTTAACAAGTGTAACAATGACAAAATAATGAAACACTATCACAAGATGTGTCATATTATGTTGCATAATTTGCCTCTTCTGCCTGCATAACTTAGTCAGCCCTGCCACATAATTTGGCCCTCCCCTGCTGCATAATTTTAGTGGCCCAATCACCAATGTATCCTCATGTAACTATTATTCTTTATTTGCGATTTTTTCTGTCTCTACTCATAAAAATTTGTCCTGGGCCAGATGAAATTTACAATCGGAAAGCCCTCTTTCATGCGGCCCACAAGGAATGAAAGTCTTCTGAAAGTGTGTGCAGGCGCTTCTGTAAGTGTCAAAATACCTGCAAGATAGAAGTGAGAGGGGGAAATCTTTTTGTCCCCTTGTCCCCCCAACCCTTGTCCCCCGTGTCCCCCACACTCCAAAATCTTGGGGGGATACATCCCCGTGTCCCCCACACTTCCTACGCCCATGCTTCCAAAACCAATTGCATTGTACACACATCCATCAAAACCAGCTACCCCACTATCTTGAAGACAAGCACATCAACTCTGGTGTTTCTCGGCACACCCTCAACCAAGATACTATCAGACTGCAGGATACTCTGTTTGTGGGCTTCTTTGAGGAGGGGTGCCATCTCCATCCTGGTGTGCCCTCTTTTTCTGCCGCAGTTGTCACTTGTCACCCTTGTGGGACTACATGTCCCAGGGTGCTCTGCTCTGCTGGAATTCTGATTGCCCTAATTATCACCAGTCATGCTGAGGGGGGCGGCACCTACATCGCGATTATAGCGGTGCCTCTTTTTCCCGCGGCGCGGGACGTACTTTCTGTTTGTGGGCTACTTTGTGGAGGGATGCCATCTCCATCCTGGTGGGACTGTCTACCCACGGTGTACTGTGCCCTCTTTTTCTGCCTCAGTTGTCTCTTGTTGCCCTGGTGGGACTACCTGCTCTACTGGAACTGCGTTTGCCTTAATTATTACCAGTCGTACTGAGGGGGGAGGCGCCTACATCGCGCTTATAGCAATGCCTCTTCCCCCGTCGTGTGGGCCGTGCCTGGTTAAAGACCGGGCCTAGGGAGTGCCCGTCCACGCTCATCGGAGCCTAGAGGACTCTGGGCCCCCTCTTTTTCATTTAATTTTTGCAGCGGGCTTCATTACCATAAGTGAGGTACCCATTGTCTATAAACCTGACTGGTGCTAAGGCGCTCCTGTGTTATGAAGTGATTGTAATTTAGCCATTTAGTGCAATAATTGCGTAACTATATTAAGGATGCCTTGCCAGGTGTTGCTGAATATCTTTTATCTAGGAAGATAAACAAGGCTATTTTAGTAAGTGGGGTGCAGGATCCCTATTTGCAAAGATACCAACAACAGGAGTGGAGACAGTTCAAATAAAATCAATTAATTTAGTTGATTATGGGTAAACATAAAGCGGTTGAGCTCCCCCCAGGTAAGTGGAAAATCCCTAAGAAAATAAGAAGCGCAGGGGATAACTGTATCGTAGCAAAGATAGATGACCTAATAGAAGAGATCGTATCCTTGCTGTGTGACAAAACTAAATTACAGAAAGCGCCTACCACAAAGATTACATCCTTTTACACAAAAAAGTTAGGGCTACAATGGGCAAATAAGATCGCCTATCGGATGGGAGAAGATGCTAGCCAAATTGCCCAGCAAGGCTCTGACATTACAACAAAGATAGTTAAAGGCAAAACTGCATAGTCTTTATGTTTGCCCTCAAGCCGAAGTCAAAGTACTGAGGAAAAGGGTGCAGGGCAGGGGTGTGATATTGTCTGTTCTAACAGATAAACGGACCTGGCAGAGAACAAGACAATTAATCCACCGGACAAAAATCACCTAGATATCTCCTCCCAAGGTGACCCAGTGATTCAAGTGACTTAGGAGGGAAGGGCATCAATGCAATTAGAGCAAAATATTTGCCTGAGTTTAAAGGCTTGGGAGAAAGCAGATATAAAGGAGATAATCGGTACCCTGACGAAAGAGATTCAGGTGTTAAGGAGCTTGGTTGAAATACTGATGGTACATGTTAAAGATATAGAGGGGACAAGAATAAACAGACGGGTACACATAAGAGATGCATCCCATAGATCTTTGCACTCACCAGGTAGATGCCCAACTCCCTCATGAGCAGCAGCACACTGTTTAACCAAAATCATGAGCAACGTAATTCCACCTATATATCATCATGGAGTAGGGAGTGGGATAATGAGTGCAGTAATAGGTCCTATGGTTACAATGAGCCCTATGTAAGAGCATTTAAAAAGGAAACTTGTAAAACAATGTCTACTCCCCAAGAGCGCCATCAAAAATGTCAGCCGCTACCAAGAGAGGTAGGGCGTGCAATAAAATCATGTACTATGCCCCATGAAAAGAGGACTACTACTTTTTGAAGCATATGATACCTTGAGGGAAGCACAAGGTATTAAAAGGAGCACTCAGTTTACTTAACCAATGTGCTGAAATTACATCAATCATGCAGGGAAGATGGGGATTCGCTTAAAAATAAAATCATCCATTGGATTAGACATAAACGCCAATGTTTTTCACTTATCCATTTGGATATTGTGAGAGCAGAAAGATTATCTGGAGGGAAGCGGGGTTATGATGCTATTGCATTAACAGTAAAGGAAAAGAGGCTAGTAGATGGTCTTGCTGCTAAGGAGTTGAGATCTAATTCACCTCTTAAATTCACCATGAGATTCAGATTGCATGCACCCTTTTCTGTTGAGCCTCCAGCATCCAGGAATATCCAAAGAGGGACGGGTCAGTAAACAACTAGAAGAGATATTGATCTTAAGGCAGTAGATTGACTGACCTGAATAGGCCCAGCAGTCCAGGATAAAAACACTGGGGCAGTTCTAGATGGAATCCCAGGTGAGAATATGCAGCAGAAATTGTGGGCGGGAAGAAGTGATGGGCCTACAATTAGCAATACTGGTCTTGTAACTGAAATAAGTCCTGCAATACCAATAGTTGGGGACACTGTTTCCTTGATTTCATGGAATGTGGTAGGCGCAAGGAGTAAACAAATTGACCCTGATGGGCATGAGTATGTTGACCAATTCCATCTCTGCCTTCTTCAGGAAACGTGGCTAATATATTCACCACACAAGTTGAGCTATAAAACATATTTTGTAAGTGCTCCCTGGTGACAAGTGGAAGGCCTTTGGGGGGACTGGTCTTATGGGTGAAATCTCTTTAAATATTGAGATAAATATGTATGATATAGTCATTTCAATATTCTGGGGGTGTCTTTGAGTGTTACAAATAAGATCGTATTCCAGCTTTACAACATCTATATAAGACCAAGGAGTTTAAACTTGGAGTCACATGTAGTAGAAACCTTGGATGACATATTAAAGAAAATCCTTCCAATGTAACAATAACAATGTAACAATAACAACAGGGGGAGATCTTAATTGTAACTGCGAACCCATAAATCGCCTAGAGTAATTGGTGGAGGATGAAGACAGGTTAAGAGGTATCCCCCATTTGTCTATTGAATTGACAGTCCTTTGAACGGTTGCGACTTTGCAACTTGTGCATTTTATATTGAAATATAGACTAAAGGCATGCAGTGGTAGAACCGGTCATGGTAGTACCAATCTGGATACATTGCAAAGAGACAGAGTCTATTCGAGGCTTGAATATATCATGCACAGAATAATAACATGGGATGAGAGAGTAACGTTTAGAATAGATAATAGAAGTGGAAGTGATCACTTCCCCTTATGCTTAGAGCTGAGTGGGTGTTTTCCAGAATTAAGTTGCTTGAGGAGGAGTAGGGCAGGATTTCAGCCTACTGTTAGTAATAACCACAGGTCAGTAAAATGGACTTCAGTACTGACTAATTTGGGGGTTATGGCGAAAATATATAGGCCCTCATTCTGACCCTGGCGGTCGGCGGAGAGACGGCGGTCGGACCGCGAACAGACCGGCGGTATTAAAAATGGCATTCTGACCGCGGCGGTCCCCGCCGCGACCGACCGCTACTTCTCCACTCCGACCGCCGCGGCGGTCATGACCGCGGGGCTGGAGTTTGCGCACTCCGGCCCGGCGGTCGTCCCAAGACCGCCAAGGGTATTATGACCCTGCCTACCGCCGCGGTTTCTTGCGGGCGGGAACCGCCGTGCGAACCATGGCGGTAAGCACTATCGGGGCCAGGGAATTCCTTCCCTGGCACTGATAGGGGTCTCCCCCACCCCCCACTACCCACCCGAGTCCTCCCCCCACACCCTCCACCCCCCTGCCACCCCCCAGAGGTGGTACGAACCCCCTCCCCACCCCCACCCCGACATGCACATACATGTACCCCGACATGCACACACCCCCAACATGCACATATACACACCCCCTACACACACATACACAACGGGGACACATACCCGCACACATACATGCCGACATGCGCACCTGCCGAACAGCACACATTACCCATAGACACAGCAGCACCCCCCGCCCGCATACACGCACTCACACACCCCCTCTACACACTCACACGCACACCCCCATGCACGCCCACATCACACAACACCCCCCCACCCCCTCCCCTCACGGACGATCAACTTACCTTGTGCGTTGGTCCTCCGGGAGGCGACGGGAGCCATAGGGACGTGACCGCCAACAGAAGACCGCCAACAGAAGACCGCCACACAGAAATGTGGGTCGTAATTCTGTGGGCGGTGTTCTGCTGGCGTGGCGGTGGAGGTTGACCAGTCTCCACTTTCCCGCCGACCGCCAGTGTGGCTGCTGGCGGTTTTCCGGCGGAACGCTCCCAGCGGTCAGAATGCGCACAGCGGCACACCGCCGCGGTCGGCGGTCTTCACCGCGGCGGTAACTCAGCGGTCTTGCGAAAAGACCGCCAAGGTCAGAATGAGGGCCATAATATGTTTGCAGACCTGTTGAACCCATATGGAAATAAAAGGTCCATTGATATACCAATCTTAGCTATCCATCAATCCTTAGTTTTAGCATTAAGATCCCACTTAACTAAACCAGTACGACAAAGGTCGAACCAGGGCGATAATAGCCTTAAAAGGCTTAATCCCTGGTATACGAGAGAATGCAAAGAGGGCAAAAAAACATTACTTGAAGCCCTGAAGTCCAAAAATCCAATGGTAGTACAGGAGGCAAGGGCTAGTTACAAAAAAGATCTGGTCAACGCATAGAAAAACTGGGAAAAACAGAATTGGGACGATCTTCTCTGTGTGGGCAAGCATAAAGACACAGTAACTTTCTGGAGGATAGTTGCTCAAGGAAGCAAAGAGGGTGTATCTAACACTGTGCGCTATTTAGATCCTGTTACATTGATTTGCCATTTTACTGATCTCTATTCTGAACCACTGGGGCATCTTCAACACTCCCATTGCCCCAGGGAACAGCTAACCAAGGCCATAGCAATGGAAACCTGCTTCAGCCTGGAAGAGGCGGTGGTGACCATTGAGGCTATAAAACCAGGCAAAGCCTTGGGTTTGAAAAAGATCCCGGGGAACCTATTTAGAAATAGCACTGACGTATGCGCTCCATACATAAATCTAATTAGTACCGCAGTGGCATTAGGGGTCCCCTGTCCTCGAAACGGGTTGAAATTATCCCCATTTACAAAAAAGGTTCCAGACAGGAGCCTGGAAATTCTAGGCCAATTAACTTGATAGATATGCTGCAAACAATCTATGCCATGCAGCTATTAAATGGAATAGCTGAATGGATGGAGGAAGGTAGCATCCTAACACCCTACCAAGCAGGCTTTAGGCCGTGAACCAGCACAATCAACCAGGTTTTCAGGCTCCTATGTATAATGTGGAAATATACTAAACTGAAGGAAAGTCATCATTACATTGCGTTCATAGATATACATGCTGCCTTTAATTTGGGACCCAGGGCTACTTTATGGGGCTCATTAAGGAAACAGGATATTCCGGAACATCTCTTATTTCACGTAATTAGGTTGCATGAGGGAAACTATGCAAAGGTTCGGTGGGGCTCGAATGGTGAATTAACAGATGCTATCCCTATTAACAGGGGAATGAGACAGGGGTGCATGCTTGCACCAACCCTACTCACTCCACTCAACATTAATATGTAGTCAGCCAACTCAAGCAGTGTGCCCATGACTCCCCAAAATTATGAGGGGACCTTTTCCCCACACTTCTGTTTGCAGATGATACCATCTTGATGTCCCAGACCCCAAAGGCTTGCACACCTTATTAGAAAAAATTAAATGAATACTGCATTCTAAAGGGTTAGAACTTAATATAAAAAGACTAAGGCCCTCATTATGACATTGGGGGTAAATCCCACTTACCGCCACGCTGACTGCCGCCAACTCACCGCTGCTGCAGTGGATATCCACCCACCATATTATGAAACACACACACACACATCAATTCGTCTCTATTCAGCCACATACACAATTCCACCAGCCCAAAGGTCAGTGATAAAGTGGCGGTATCAAAACCTATACCGTTACAGAAAAACACCCACCACATTATGACCCACGAATCACCACGGCGGACATTCAATGGCGGTAAACCATTGGCGGTACATACCGCCATGTTCAAAATACACACACTCAAACAAAACAACACCACATTGGACAATTCAAACAACACACACCTGACACCCATTCACACACCATTCCCGCACACCCACACCACTATAAAACACACACCTACTTTACCCACAACCCTTTACAAATACAATTCGTTTGCACGAGACAGACACCACGACCACAGACAAAACCAGAGCCACACACTACCTACACCTATACACCACCCACGCACCCCACATCACACACCCCAACACACCACTCTACACACCCTCACCTACACACCTCAAACAACACCCATGGCACCACAAAGACACCCCCGATTCTCAGAGGAGGAGCTAAGGGTCATGGTGGAGGAAATCATCAGGGTAGAGCCGCAGCTATTTGGAGCACAGGTGCAGCAGATATCTATAGCTGGGAAGATGGAGCTATGGCGGAGAATCATGGACCAGGTCAATGCCGTGGGACAGCACCCAAGAACCAGGGATGACATCAGGAAGAGGTGGAACGACCTACGGGGGAAGGTACGTTCCATTGCAGCAAGACACCAATTCGCTGTACAGAGCACTGGTCGTGGACCCCCACCTCCTCCCCCACAACTAACAACATGGGAGGAGCAAGTCTTGGCAATCATGCATCCTGAGGGCCGGGCTGGACTAGGAGGAGGACTGGAGTCTGATAAGTCAACTCTCTACTATTATCACCCCCCTAGGTGCATGCCATCACATACCATCATCCTCACCCTCACTCCCATCACATCACCACGTCCCACACCCCCCACCATCACATCTCACTCATCCCAGTGCCAAGCCCTGCATGCCATACCAATGCATGGACACCACTCACAGCCCTGCATGGACACCTATCACTAAAGCATGCACACTAGAGAGAATCAGCTATCCCACCACATACTAATGTACACAAGTGAAAGTTGCCAGGGCAAATACAACCAAAGCGGGCAAGCCACGGATGCACAATATGTCAGACACAGAAACTACAACACAGCATTTACATCCCCACAGGTACCCCAGCGAATGTCAGAGGAGAGGTGGTGCCAGCAATGTCCAGTCCCCCCACAGAAGAGGCCCACAGTGATGACAGCAACTCTGGACTTCAGGATCTGGATGACCAAGATGGCCCAGCAGGGACCTCTGGACAGCCGGTTACCCAGGCCCAGTCACACACCACCACAGAACCTCCCCCATCAGGAAACACCAACACAGCACCCACCCAACGTACCCAAACCTCTGTCCCCAGCACATGTCAATCAGCAGTGTGTCCACCTCTACAGGGACCCCAGGCCACACCTCATACCCAAGACAATCAGGGACCTAGGGTCAGTGGCAGTGGGCACACCGTTTAGGGGACTGAGGCACAGGACAACAGGGACACTGGGAGGAGTGCTGTGCGTCAGGGAGAGGACAGGCTCAGGGAACTGACTCTCCAGGAGGCACTTGCAGAGATCCTGGGAGCATATCAACATTCGCAGGACATGATGGGCCAGATCCTGGACAATGTGCAGGAGAACAGGCGGCTGCAGGAGGGACAGTTCCAGGGGACCAGGGAAGACTTGCAGGCTATCAACACCACCCTGGTCTCCATAGCAGGGGTGCTGGCAGACATGGCCAACATTATGAGGGAGGAAGTCTCACAACAGCGGACCCCTGCCACTAGCCAGACATCTGAACTGCCTTCCACCTCCACTGCCGCTAGTGGACAGGAGGCCCGCCACAGGACCAGCAGGCCACCAGCACCCCTCCCCTGCAGATGGAGACCCACCACGTAAATGTTCCCTACGATCCAGACTGAAGCCAGAGACACTTGCCAAGACCTCTGCCAGGAAATGAGACTCTCCTGATTGTCACCCTTGTGTCCCACACAGTCACCCTGTCCACCTTGACCTGCCATTGCTCCCCTTCCTATGTCCCCTTGAAACAATGCATCTGTGCTACAAATAGACTGGAACAATACACTGGACTTTCCTCCATCATCACCCCATCCAATTGCACTTGCCCCTCTTTTTCTTGGCACTTCAATAAACACTCTTGGTAAAAATAGACGTATGGAGTATGTCAACTTTTTCAAATATGTATTCATTTAACCAGGTTCAAACAATGCAATTCAACTGTACAGTAAATGAGCATATGTTAATGACCTGTAGCTGGCTGCAGTGATCACACCAGGAACTATTGTGAGGCACCAACATTTGTAAAATGAATTGCCAAAGGGTACAGTAAGTGGGCATAGAACTGGGAAATAACAGCATGCCAGTGCCACAGAAATTAAATATAAGTATAATGAAATGTGAAGTAACAATGTCTTACCTGTGTGTCATTGGAAGTACTGTCTGATGACTGCTGTTCTGTTGTCCTTATCCTCATCCTCTGCCCCCTCTTCCTCATGGTCCACAGGGTCCACTGCTGCCACACGGGCATCTCCAGCCTCCTCCTCCTGCAGAAAAGGCTCATGGTGTCTCATGGCAAAGTTGTGCAACATACAGCATACCACTATTATCTGGTAGACCTTCTTGGGAGAGTAGCACAGGGATCCACCTGTCAGATGCAGGCATCTGAACCTGGCCTTCAGGAAGCCAAAGGACCGTTCTATAATCCTGGTTTGCCCATGTCCCTCATTGTAACGTTCTTCTGGCCTTATCCTTGCATTCCTCACAGGGGTCAGCAGCCAAGATAGGTTGGGGTAACCAGAGTCACCTGCAAATATTGAGGGGCAACATTTAGCCATACACTGTCCCATATGGCCCACAACATACCCATACACCAACATAAACTGGGTGGGGACCAGGGCTCACCTATCAGCCACACCCTGTGCCTCTGTCGTTGGCCCATCACATTTGGAATGCTGCTATTCCTCAGGACAAAGGCATCATGCACCGACCCAGGATACTTAGCATTGACGCTGTAGATGTACTGGTCCGCCAAGCACACCATCTGTACATTCATAGTGTCAAAACTCCTACGATTTCTATACACCTGTTCATTATGACGGGGGGAGTAATGCAATATGTTTTCCATCAATCGCCCCTATTATGTTGGGGATATGTCCCACTGCATAGAACTCTGCCTTAACTGTGGCCAAATCTTCCACCTGGGGAAATACAATGTAGCTCCACATGTGTTTAATCAGGGCAGACAACACTCTTGTCAGCACTATTGAGAACACTGGCTGTGACATCCATGCTGCCAAGCACACTGTCACTTGGAAAGAACCAGTTGCCAGGAAATGGAGCACAAATAGAACTTGCACAAGAGGGGGGTCCCAGTGGGGTGATGGATAGCAGATATCAGGGCAGGCTCCAATTGGGCACACAGCTCTGTGATTGTGGCCCTGTCCAGTCTATAGGTGAGGATAATGTGCCTGTCCTCCAGTGTTGCCAAGTCCACCAGGAGTCTGTACACAGGGGTATGTCTCCATCTCCTATTCATCCGCAGCGGTAGCAATCTATGGGGCAAAAGAGTGAGGAGCCGGTCACAAACTGAACAATCGGGCTGCAACAGAGCATTGCATGCTGTTAATTTGTAATGGGTCAGTGTGAATTGTCCAATATGTTCAAATTTAAACAGTGACGCACCAATTATCCAGGGTTTGCCCCCAACCCTGAAATGGCGTCTGCCTGTCCTCTGTGGAGGGACAGGTGGAAGTGGGGTAGTTCTGCTGACGTTGTGCACCGTTGCGGGAGGCGGTCGGGAACCGCCTTGCAACTCCTCATTGGATAACATTGGGCCCGATGGGTTACAGTGGCCAATGGTGATCTACGCTGGCGGTGACGGGATGCACCGCAGCGGATGTGACTGCCATTTTCTATCATATTCCTCACTTGCTACCTGATCTTCAACAGGAGAGGACCTACACTGCATGTGCTGCTATGACCTGTGTCTGGAACCTACCATGGCCCGTGTGACTGGTGAAAGGGCCCCTGCCTTCACTTTGGTGGAGTTGGAGAGACTGGTGGATGGGGTACTACCCAATACAGACTGCTGGATGGACCTCCAGACCAACAGGTGAGTACACAGTGGGCACAAAGCATGTAGCATGAATGCATGGAGTGGTGTGTGTGAAGGTCTCGTATGGGGGGGTGGGTGGATGCCCTGTGGGCGGCGTATTGGTTGTGTGCTGGGCCATGTGTGTGCAAATGGTGATGTGAAGGGGTATGGTGGGCCATAAGCGTAACAGGCAGGACTGTCTGACTAATACTATTTTCCTGTCTGTATTGCCTCTGCAGGTTAGCGCCCATCAAAAGAAGGGTTTATGGCGTGCCATCGCCAAGGAAGTGCGGACCCTGGGGGTCTATGGCAGGCGGAGCACCCACTTTCAGAAACGGTGGGAGGACCTGGAACACTGGGAACGGAAGACAGCGGAGGCCCAGCTGGGGATGGTCTCCCAATGGGGAAGGGGTGCCCATCGAACCCTGACCCCCCCTGATGGCCGCATACTGGCGGTGGCCTATCCAGAGCTGGATGGGCGCTTGAGGGCATCACAGAAGCCACAAGGGGGTGAGTACAGTGCCCATCATTAATACTAACACCTGGTGGGGTGGTATCCGGGTGGTGGATGTGTGTCAGTGGGTGCCCCTAGGCCAGGCCTGACATTGCAGCTTAGGTCCCCTGGTGGCTAGGGTTTTAAAGGGATAGTCCTGTTACCTAGCTCGTAGGCATCCACTACTGGTCAGGGCTGTGTGGGTCCCAGGTGTGCTCCATTTGGCAGTGCTTGCCCCTCCCCATACCTTGGTGGCTAGCAATATAACTGGTATTGTAATGCATAGTGCCTAGGCCTGTTCCCTGAGTGTGAGGGTGCTGTGTATGCCAATGGTGGTGTTGGTGCAGCCATTGACCAAGTGTATCCTTTGTCCCTCCCCCCCTTCTTGTTTTGTCACCCTGCCCTTATGTGCATTAGCATCATCTGGCAGAGGAGCAGAGACACCAGCAACAGAGAGAGCTGCATCTCACAGGACCCAGGAGGGAGAGTCCACTGACTCTGATGGCACCAGTGGGACGCAGGGTGAGGGGAGCACCACGGCGGAGACTGGAGGGGACAGTTCTGACACAGATACCTCCTCCGATGGAAGCTCCCTGGTGGTGGCGGACACCTCTGTGACCACCCCAGCTACATGTACAGCCACCACCCCCGTACCAACCCCGCCCTCCTAGCAGCCCCTCATTGAGTTGCCCGTGCCCGCTCACCCAGGAGGGTGGGCATCTCCTTCGCCCCAGGCACCTCAGGCCCTGCCCCAGTGAGCCCTGCTATTCTCAGTGAGGAGGCTATTGACCTCCTGAGATCCAACTCTGTAGGGCAGTCAACCATTGTGAATGCCATCCAGGGGCTGGCAGCTCAGATGCAACAGACTAATGCATTCCTGGAGGGCATTCACACTGGCTTGGCGGCCCAACAGAGATCAATCCAGGCTCTGGCCTCCTCTCTGGTGTCCCTGTTTCCACCCTCCCCCTCTAATTTCCTCTTCCCAATCCCAATCTCCTCAACCCTAACCTATCTCAAGCACACAGGTAGACGAGCATGCACACAAGATAACACACAAGAGTGGTTCTAGCAAACAAAAGCACCACTCTTCATCCCACAGGCACAGGCACTCACACAAACACCCTCCAGATGCAGACACACCAACATCCACTATTTCCACTGTCTCTCCCTCCTCCTCCTCCTCCTCCTCTTCCTCCACCTCCGTCCCAGTTCCGTCTACACTCACACCTGCATGCACTACACCATCATCCACTACCAGCATCACCACAATACCTATCAGAACACACACCTCACTGGCAGACACCTCCAAAACAGCCACGCACACGTCCCCTGTGTCCTCTCCAACTGTGTCTGTCCACCCCCAAGGTACACAAATAGAAGCACTCAGACACCCAACAGCCATCCACCTCACAACAGAATTCAGCCCATGCACCTGCACCCAAAATCAGCAGATACCTCCTACAATCACTACCTCTTCCTCCACTCCCAAACGTCTTCCCGCACCAGTGTCCCTTAAAAACCTTTCCTATCCACCATTGACCTCTTCCCTACCCCTCCTCCCCATCCTGCAAAAACCTAGCTAAGCACCTCAGCCACCCAGTCCATGGGCCCAGTCGTCACCATACCCACCAGTGGTGGGAAAGGAGCTAGGGCACATGTCCTGAGGGTGAAAGAGCCTGCACCAGGCAGCCTCAAGGGAAAGGAGCCTGCCCCAGCTGCTGCCAGGAAGACTAAGGAGCCTGCCCCAGCTGCTGCCAGGAAGACTAAGGAGCCTGCCCCAGCTGCTGCCAGGAAGAGCAAGGAGCCTGCCCCAGCTGCTGCCAGGAAGAGGAAGGAGCCTGCACCAGCTGCTGCCAGGAAGAGCAAGGAGCCTGCACCAGCACCAGCAGGAATAGCAAGGGGCCTGGGGCTGGAACTGTGATGGAGCCCCCACCACCAACCACCACTGAGCAGCCATCAGAGGCTGCAGGGGATGGGCAGGAGCTTCCCCCCACCAGCAGCAGCAACAGCAGCACCTCCACCACCACTGAGCAGCCATCCGAGGCTGCAGGGGATGGGCAGGAGCTTCCACCCATTAGCAGCAGCACCACCACCGCCACCGCCACCACTGAGCAGCCATCCGAGGCTGCAGGAGATGGGCAGGAGCCTCCCCCAACCAGCAGCAGCAGCAGCACCACCACCACCACTGAGGAGCCGTCCGAGGCTGCAGGGGATGGGCAGGAGCTTCCCCCCACCAGTGGCTGCAGCAGCACCCGCACCACCACTGAGCAGCCATCTTCGCCGGCGGACAGTATGTAGTCCTGCCTTCATGGGCTGCTCTGCAAATCCAGGGGGTATGACACCCACCTGAGAGACTGTGACCTTGCACTCCCTAGGATCAAGAGCACAGAGCACAATGCCCCCTCCAGAACCAGTGGGTAAGACACCCACCTACCCCAGCCTCCCCAGGATCAAGAGCACAGGGCACAATGCCCCCTCCAGAACCAGTGGGTAAGGCACCCACCTTCCCCAGCCTCCCCAGGATCAAGAGCACAGGGAGCGATGCCCCCCTCCAGAACCAGTGGGCAAGTCACCCACTTGAGAGACTGTGGCCTTGCACTCCCCAGGACCAAGCACAGGGCACGTGCCCCCTCCAGAGCATGTGGACAAGCCACCCACTTGAGAGACTGTTGCCTTGCACTCCCCAGGACCAAGCACAGGGCATGGTGCCCCCTCCAGGACCAGTGGTGTTGTTCTATCTGCCGGATGAGGTGCCCCCGTCTCTCTGAGGTGCCTGCCTACTTCCAAACTGATGTCCCTGCAGCGTTCTCTCCGTGTTGAGGCCTTGGATTTTGGCCTGTGGCCATGTGGACACCAGACATTGTGGATTGGTCTGTGTCCCTTCATATGTACATATGTATATATCTATTATGTTGCCTCACTTATTCATCTTGATGTGTTGCTCTCATTACATTCACTTTTTCTAAAACGTTTTGTCCTTGCATTATTCATCCAAGGTACGGGGATAACATGTTTTTATAAATGCAGCTGATTGTGTGTATGGTGTTGGGGGGGTGTTGTGCATGCGTGTGTCACTCTCTTTTTCCTCCCTCCCTCCTTCCCTCCCTTGTGTGCCAGGCAGCTGTACTCACCGTCATCGTCTTCGCCGTTGTTGGTGTTCGTGGTGGAGCAGCACGTAGAAGACCATGGGGAAGACATGCATCTTGGGCTCCATGGCGGCGTGGTTGTTCCCGTTGTCTCCAATGGTGAGTCATTTCCCTTCTGAGCTCTGTTTACGCCAGGCTTTTGATGTCATTGGTACCGCCCCGGAAAAGGTGGCGGTTTCCAGGGTCTTAACATGGTGGGCGGAACTTTGACTTCTGCCTGGCTATAGGCGGCTACCGCCGTGGTGGCTGTTATTTCCACCCTGGCGGTCAGTGTGGTACATTGGCTGTCTATCGGAGATAACACCCCCACGGCCATAATTTGGTGGTAATTACCGCTGGCCTGTTGGCAGTATTACTGCTACTTTTACTCCAACCGCCAGGGTCGTAATGAGGACCTAAATATCTGATTGTAAGGCCCCACAGATCGTTCAAGAGAAACCTCATAATCCAATGGCAAAATCTAGAATGTGTGAAAACATTTAACTATCTAGGTGTGATGTTGGATTCCAAGTTATCCTGGGCCCCCCAAGTGGATAAAGCAAAAATGTTACTCCTTCATAACTCTTTAGCGATTAACAATGAACATCGGAACATGAGAGTAAAAGTAGTATCTCCAGTGCTTGAGGTTTACAAACATAAGGCTCAGGCTACTGCTTCATATGGGGCAGAGCTGTGGGGAATAATTAATATGAAACAACTATGCGCTGCAAGAAAATAAGTTTATGAGCGCTATATGAGGATTACCTGTTTCAACACCTTTGATTCTAACGTTCTATGATTTAAATCTAAACAAATTGATAATCTAGCAGCTTTGGGGCCAATGCTTTATTGGTGCAGATTGTGGACAACACAAGATCTGACCCACTATAGGAAAGCATTAATTGAGTTGTGGGATCTTGATAAATATGTAACTTTTCCCTGGCTTCGCCATGTTAGGCATGCTTCTCTAAACTTGGTCTTAACTCCTTTTGGGATGAACCTCATACTCTCACAGTGCATTCAGGATAATTTCCTTAGTAATCTCCATCAAAATTCTGGAGTGGGAAGGTTGACTTCGCAGTTTTTAAATATTAAACCAAACACCAGCTTTAAAGAGTGGCTACATATAATCCAACAAAGTCATGCAAAACAGTCTAAATGAAGTTTCGGTACAATACCCTTCAAGTTAGGGCATTCATTACTAAATGGAATCAACAGAATAATAATCGAGATGATCTGATTTGTAGTTTATGCAATATGGGTAGAACCAAAACGTCTGAGCATGTGCTACTTTTTTGCAAAGCTTATGAGAAGCCCAGAAGGAAATGGATTTGTCCTATTTGCAATAACTTAGGAATCAGGAAATATCAGGAAGCCTTAAGAATGTTAAAGGTCAACACTATTCCTTACATAGGCCCTCATTACGAGTCTGGTGGTCACATGACCACCAGAATCGCGGTGGTGTTCCCTCCACCAACAGGCTTGCGGTGGGACTGCCACATTATGACCGTGGCGGAGCTGCCACAGTCGGACAACGACACCGGCAGCCTGGCGGTCCTGGTGGTTTTCATCCTCCAGGGCAGCGCCATGGTAAGGCTGGCAGAATGGGTGCATCGGGGGGCCCCCATGCACAGCCCTGTTGTACATTCCAGTGCCCGAATTAGGAGCCGGCGTTGATGTTAAGGCCCTGCGGTGAACTCCTAATAGAGCCAGCGGGGTTCAGGCCGTACAGGCGGCCTGAAGGCAGAAAGAGTTTGGCGGGCAGCCTCCGCTGCCCACCAAACTCGTAATGAGGGCCATAGTGTTTGTAATAAGTAGATTTTTATTAACAGTTGCAAATGTCCGAGACAAGATGGCTTTTAGAGCATTACAGGTTCCGATTTACACTAACTTGGGCTCCTGGATCCTCCTCAATTGATTTTGGTGGAGGTTTTAATAAGGTCCTGTAATGTATGTTTAACTATTAAATCTTTCTTTAGGAGGAGGCCATGATATTTCAAATTTTAGGGTAATATGATTTCAATTAACTAATGAACTAATTGGAATGTTATCACGAGGTACATCCAAAAACGGTCTTCATTTGATTTGATTACTAGTTTGTCTGCTTTGACTTTTATATTTTAATCTTTAAGACACATGTTTGCAAAGTGTATGTATAAGAGGCTTCTCTATGGGTGCTAGTTTTATTATTTTAGCAATTTTATGTCACATAGCATGATTAGTGCGCCAAATTGATTTGTTTAAAGTACTCACTATGTAATCATGGAAGCAGAATTGTATGTCGTATGTAATATTACTGTATTTAATACTGATAATGTGATGTCATTAATGTCAGTGTGTTTTATGGTTCTTTGTTTCCGAAATAAACAGTTTTTGATTTTGACTGCAGAATATGAACTGTAAAAAAGAAAAAGTAAAACAAGGCCGCAAGCCGTTTCCATCTGCTTGAAGCGAGAAGCATTTTGAAGGAAGTAGTGTGCTTGCAATTGCAGAAAGATTGTGATTCTATTGGGATTGTTCTTCAAGCTGCTATGATAATTTCAGACATCTGCCGAGAAACTTCAAAAGGTTGTTTGTTTCATTGAAGAGTAGAAAGATGGTTCACTGGTTATGTAATATTAGAAAGACAATTCTTTAGATGTAACATAGGAAATGGTGGAGTTTTTTTTATCCTCTCTGCATGATACCATGGCCTCACATATGCAACGAGCAATGATTTATGACATAGTAGCTCTGGAATTAATCAAATTAAAACCTGCTGAGAAACCCTCACTTTGCATGGATAATTGTCGAAAATGGATCCAGAAGTTTTTCCGTAGATATCATTACCTCACCAATGAAAATCTTCACACTGAGCGAGCTCCTGAACCCTTTATCAAGTGAACAAATTGTCTGTGATTCTTTTTTTTAAATATATTTATTCTTTTATTTTTCAAACAGTTAAAGAGAACATATTACAAATTGCTCCAGCATCGTCAGATACAGCAGTCATTGCATAATATAGGGTGTGTCAGGACCACCAGGACATATTTCTGCATAATCAAAACACTTAGTAGTAAACGGTATAATTTCAAGGACACAATACATTTGGCTCTGGTCTAGATTATGGTGTGGTGGGGACAACAAGGGTCGTGAAGTATCTCCTAGGTGTCTATCGCGGTGCCTAACCCATAGTATGTTCTCCACCAACCCTAGATTTTAGGAAACTTGCGAGCACAACCTCTGCTATGGTAGACCATCTTTTCCGCTGCCATGTACAAATCCATGCCTTTCTGTTATTTATGTGTATTGGACACTTCTTGTGCCCCTTAGTGTTTGGACACATCTGTTCGTCACCACCAATCCTAGTGCACTGAATAGGAATTGATGTTGAGGGATTTCTACGCCATTTGGGATCTCCAGCAGCACAAACTTTGGGTCAAGCGGAAGGATCACCTCTAGTATAGCTGTGAGTCCTGGATAATAAGCTTCCAGTTGTCCTGTATTTTGGGTCACTCGCATAATGTGTGGGGGCCCTCCCTATATTATGTAACTGGTGGCGGTCTTATTATGCCTGGTGAGAATTCTAAATTGGATCAGACGCAGACGTGATTTAATAGCTACTTCACGAGGGTACATCAGCGCCACCTCCCAGTCTATGTCCTCACGCTCCCATCCCTTTGTCCACATCTACCACTAATCCTTCCCAGCATGTCAGGCATATTGAATTGTCTGTGATTCTTAAACATATTTGCAACAATTAATGACACATCAGCACAAAATGAATAGAAAATGCACATTTATTGAGAAAGAATATATGCAAATTTAGCAGATACTGTTCCAAATGTCATTCATAAACAAGTAATGCCTGTGTCTTGCTTGGAACCATATGAACATGCTTTTTTCAACACTGTCCTTTCTGAAAGAATAGTATAGTTTGTATAAAACGTGTGTCACATTCATAAGAAAACAAGTCTACAGGGTATTAAAAGTCATGTTTAAGTTATGTATACTAGCTATGTATTAAGCCTGCTCTTTTGTTTCGGGTTTAGAATGTGTATACATACACTAGAGTGTCTTGAAGTGCTAGTCTGCAATAAAAAGCAGCCATGATAAGTGCTTCATTAGGATACATTGTAGAGTTAAAGGCATCAGGAGTCATATCACATAAAGACAGGATTGAAAGTCCTAATTCCATACCGGCCATGAGTACTGTCTTGAGCTGATTGGTGTCTTAAATAAGGGTGTGCAAAATTTGTGCCATTTCTGTTAGTGCAATTATGTGAAACTTTTTTACAGAATCATGCATAATTACACAAATACATCTCACACTCAAAAATGACACTGTTGGACTTTTTGCTTATGCAGGGTCATCCCCAGTCTTTTTGCCTCCTGCCTCCTATTTTTCCTGACCTGTTGCTGTTGGCTTTTCAACTCTGAGCACTTTACCACTGCTAACCAGTGCTAAAGTGCATATGCTCTCCGTGTAAATTGCATATAACTGGTTTATCCATGATTGGCATATTTGATTTACTAGTAAGTCCCTAGTAAGGTGCACTAGAGGTGCCAGGGCCTGTAAATCAAATGTTACTAGTGGGCCTGCAGCACTGGTTGTGCCACCCACACAAGTAACCCTGTAATCATGTCTCAGACCTGCCGCTGCAGTGTCTGTAAGTGTATTTTTACACTGTAAATTCGACTTGGCAAGTGTACCCACTTGCCAGGCCTAAACCTTCCCTTTTCTTACATGTAAGGCACCCCTAAGGTAGGCCCTAGGTAGCCCCAATGGCAGGGTGCAGTGTATGGATAAGGTAGGACATATAGTAATGTGGTTTATATGTCCTGACAGTGAAATACTGCCAATTTCGTTTTTCACTGTTGCAAGGCCTGTCTCTCTCACAGGATAATATGGGGGCTACCTTTAAATATGATTAAAGTGTAGATTCCCCTAGAGAGTAGATGGACATGTGGAGTTTGGGGTCCCTGAACTCACAATTAAAAAATACATCTTTTAGTAAAGTTGATTTTAAGATTGTGCTTTTGAAAATGCCACTTTTAGAAAGTGAGCATTTTCTTGCTTAAACCATTCGGTGACTCTGCTTTTTTTGTGGATTCCCTGTCTGGGTCAGTTTGACAGTTAGGTTGTTTTTCACCTCGCACTAGACAGTGACACAAAGGGGGTTGGGGTGTAACCTGCATTTCCTGATTAGCCATCTCTGCTAGGAGGGAGGGGTGGAGTGGTCACTCTCATCTGAAAGGACTGTGCCTGCCTCTGACAATGCCGGCTCCAACCCCCTGCTGTGTGTCTGATGCCTTGCCTGGGCAAGGCAGGATTTCACGAGTAGGTGTGAGTCCCCTTTGAAGAAAGGTGACTTCAAAGACTAAAATGGGTATAAGAAGGGCACCCAAATCTACAGACTTTAGAAACACTTCTGGAACCAAGAGGAACCTCTGCCTGGAGAAGAGCTGATAGCTGAGGAAGAAGTGCTGCCCTGCCTGTGACTGTGCTTTGTGGAGCTTTCCTGCAGTGCTGCTTCTGCCAGAGTAAGAGGGCAAAGACTGGACTTTGTGTGCCTTCCATCTTGTGAAGAAATCTCCAAGGGCTTGAGTTAGAGCTTGCCTCCTGTTGTTTGAAGTCTCAGGGACAGCAAAGACTTCTCTCTGCCAGCACCTGGAGTCTCTGGAGAGACTCCTGCCCCGACAAGTGGTGCCCTATCCAGTCCCTGAGCCCCTGAAAGGAAAGCTGGTGGAACCCAAGAAAATCGACTTCGGACGACTTTGGACTGACACCGCTGCTGAATCCGGTAACGCCTCCTGCACCCAACGCCATGACCTTCGCTGGAACGCGACGCTCTTCGCAGGCCCGACGCCGCAGCAGCCCCGCTGAAGTCCACGACTCCGTGGAAGTCGCCGCACCACGTCGTGACCGACACCGCTCGAAGTGCACGGATTCAACGTTTCGCACAGACGCCACGATCCCCGACTTCGCGCATCGGCTTGTTTTCACTCTTCACCAAAGGTACTGTACTTGGGGGTCTACACGACTCCGTGTCCGGCGCCACTGGTGTCGGCTTGTTGGGAACGACTCCGTCACGACGACTTGTTAACATCTCATCGAAGCATTTTTGTTTCTAAGCGCTATTTTTGAGTTTAATCTTTAAAAATTCATAACTTGACTTGTGTATGTCGTATTTTTGTCGTTTTGGTCTTGTTTTGTTTAGATAAATATTTCCTATTTTTCTAAACCGGTGTTGTGTCATTTTGTAGTGTTTTCATTAAGTTACTGTGGGGGTCATTCTGACCCTGGCGGTAATTACCGCCATGGCGGAGGTCGGAGGTAGCACCGCCAACAGGCTGGCGGTGCACCGCTGGGCATTCTGACCGCGGCGGTTCAGCCGCGGCCAGAAACGGAAAGTCGGCGGTGTACCGCCGACTTCCCGCTGCCCTTGAGAATCCTCCATGGCGGCGGAGCGCGCTCCGCCGCCATGGGGATTCTGACACCCCCTACCGCCATCCTGTTCCTGGCGGGTCTCCCGCCAGGAACAGGATGGCGGTAGGGGGTGCGGTGGGGCCCCTGGGGGCCCCTGCAGTGCCCATGCCAATGGCATGGGCACTGCAGGGGCCCCCGTAAGAGGGCCCCACGAAGAATTTCAGTGTCTGCTTTGCAGACACTGAAATTCGCGACGGGTGCAACTGCACCCGTCGCACCTTCCCACTCCGCCGGCTCCATTCTGAGCCGGCGTCCTCGTGGGAAGGGTGTTTCCCGCTGGGCTGGCGGGCGGACTTTCGGCGGTCACCCGCCAGCCCAGTGGGAAAGCCAGAATGACCGCCGCGGTCTTTCGGCGGGAACCGCTTGGCGGGCGGCGACCGCCGTCCGCCGCGGTCAGAATCACCCCCTGTGTGTGTTGGTACAAATACTTTACACCTAGCACTCTGAGGTTAAGCCTACTGCTCTGCCAAGCTACCAAGGGGGTAAGCAGGGGTTAGCTGAGGGTGATTCTCTTTTACTCTGACTAGAGTGAGGGTCCTTGCTTGAACAGGGGGTAACCTGACTGTCAACCAAAGACCCCATTTCTAACAGACACATAGTACATTTTGCATAAAAAATTGCACGAACCGGCATGCCGCATACATGTGACCATTTTGATTATTTGTGTGACTCCAGCCTCATGTTGCACTAACTGCTTTAACTAAACCTACTACATCCATCCCATTCCTATTCAACTCTACCATTTTTCCAACTTTCTTTCTTCTCAACGATGACATCTCAAAAGGCATCACTGATGACACCTCTGATGAGCTCACAGTCACCATGTCCTGTAATGGCAGGTGTGACCTTTTATTTCATGTTGCAGCCACTCAGAATCCTTGGTACCCTGGTAGCCCTCAGTCCTACGGTACCAAGATGGTGACAGGAAACAAGCCCTTGCAACCAATCAGATCACTCTGCTTTTTGAACTTGCAGTCCTGTGGGACTCCCCACCAACCATCCAGACAATTTATTTTAACCTTGATTTCTCAAAAATAGCTGAAAAGACTTACGTCTAATCATAAGAGAACACTTTCTGGGTAAATATCTATCTTTCTGCCAATGTTGCTGTAATTCTATTTAGATGTTTTTCCTGTATTGGTTTTGACAATTCCCTATGGTTTGGTACACCACCTTTTTCACAGCTCCCCTTGACGGATCACCTCGAAAGTCTCTAGGAAGAAGCTGAAGTGTTACGTTTTGTGAAGATTAGTCAAATTGCACAAGTTCCTAATAAAACAAAAACTACTCTTCCTATGGAAAATCTGACCTACCTACACAGTGGTGGTCACCATGAATCAGAGTTTCGATAGGAAGAATAGATTTTTAAAATGTCAAAATAAACATTTCCAACTAATACTTTGGCTAGCAATAATTTTACATTTGGTACATATTGTTTTTAACTTATTGACTGATTATTATTGACTTATTGATTATTTAACTGATTGGGATATTAATGCTACGTCAGTGCCATCTGTTTTTGTCTACAGATTCCTATCTAGGCTCACTCCAACACTGTGGATGAGAATAACCTGTTGAGTGGGAAAAAGGGGTGTAACGGCTACTGGGAAGAATGATAGTAAATCAGTTTCCTTTCTCACTGTCAACTGCTGTAAGGTATTCCTTCCTTACTTCTAAATCCGGTCCACATTGCATTAAAAATGATCCACCTTCTCATGTTTCTGTCTATGCTGTGATGCCATTCAAATTAATGGGTAGAAGAGATGTGTTGCCAATTGCCCATTGTGCACGGCCTACTTATCCCTACCACCACCTCTCATACTGTTGATTTCCATCCCATCTCATGCCATCCCATCCCATTGCATCCCAGCCCATCTTAAATTTCTCCCACAACTTCATTCTAAGTTTCTTTTTTTTTAATTAGCCCATCCTGTTACACTTGTCCATCCTCTAACTTCCATTAACCACATGGTGCAAGTCACAGACCCAACCTTTCCATAGCCAAACCTAAATCAAGGCCAAGCCCTGTCTATTTGGGCTTTATTGCAGGATTAATAATATATTTTCGGGATGGGGAATGAGGCTTGATGCTGACTTTAAAAGTAGGGAAAGACAGGGCCACTGGAAATATTGCTATTTATTAAGTGCGTGTAGTAAAAAAAATCATACTTCCCCACCAGGTAAGTTCAATTAATGTTGCATGATATATAGTCCAATACATTTTGCAGCATAAATTGAATGTGCCATATTTTTCTATAGCATGATGTGTAACTTTTTAGTTTGTGTTTTTTAAACTTGTTTTAAGAGTCTGGTGAAAATGATACCCCATAAATTCATGTATTTACACTTCTCATCCATTGTAGCAAAAACACAATTCCTTTAACTATGCAGGTGGTTAACTCATGGACTAATTAATACAATGTAATGCAAATAGTAGTACTTGGATTATGCACTAAAAAAGTTCCAGGTACACTGAGGGCCTCAGTACGAGTCTGACGGTCCTGAGACTGCCAGACTCACAATGACGGTTGGACCGCCGCCAAAGCAGCGGTGTGGCCTCCATATTATGACCGTGCGGAGCCACCACGGTCCGACCGCCAGCACCACAGGTTGCCACTGGTCGACAGCCTGGCGGTCTCGGTGGTCGTAATCCGCCAGGGCACAGCTGCAAGCAGAGCTGCCCTACGGATTCCAAGTCCCCTTTCCACCAGCCTTTGCATGGCGGTCGGACTGCCATGCAAAGGCGGGGAGACAGGGGAGATCCGGGGACCCATGGGGGCCTCTGCACTGCCCATGCACTTGGCATGGGCAGTGCAAGGGCCCCCATGGACAGCCCCATCCCGCTTTTAATTCGGGCAGTGAAAATCGCGACGGGTGCGACACACTGCAACATTGCCACTGGCTCGATTACGAGCCGGCATCAATGTTGTGGTGAGTTTCCGCTGGGTCGGCGGGCGGAAATGCTGTTTCCACCCACCGGCTCAGCAAGAAACTCTTGATAGGGCCCAAAGATGGACAGCCACATAGATGGTCATCCCGATGCAAGATTTTAGCAAGTGGTCTCTAGCCGCCCGCCAAAGTCGTAATGAGCTCCTCAGTCTCTGTGTGGTCCTCTGACTATACAAACATGTGCTTGGAGTTGGTTCTACCATTTCTGTTCTCTTCTCATTTCCTCAGACGCGTCCAACTGTCACTCCCAGAGGCTCGGTCTTTGAGTCCTAGGATAAGCCCTCAGACCATCATTGGAGAAATACATGGTTTGGCTGCCCCTATAGAAGATGGAGACCATAGCAATGGCCTTCTGCTGGCCAGCAATCCTAAAGGAAGAGCAAAAGGATGCTCCAGAATTCAGCTGGCAGAACCTAGGCAGTGCCAATGACACAGCCACCAAAGGCAGCTGAGTCTGCTGTCCCTTAAAGCAGGCTGTGTCTTTGCCCCCTCAACCACAGTCCTCCTCCAGGAAATTGTGAAGGGCTTGGAGGAAGTTAAGAGGAACCAGAGGAAGATATTAAAAAGACTTGATTATGTAGAGGGGCAGTTTCAACAGGGAGAGATTGTGCCTGCTGTGTGTGGTGAAGGTGGGGCAGTTGAGGAAGGGGTAGGTTCATTAGAATAGTTTTTGGAGGGGAGGGGAGGGACTACTGTGGATGGAGTGGGGGGTTATTTTCTGTTAATATAAATACTTAACGTTTCCTATTTATGAGTGCTTATTTATTATGGTTATTATTATTAGTATGGTTAGTTGGTCTGTTTGTTGTACTTTTTACAATAACATCTATAATACATACTATCAGAGCAGATGCTGATACCCACACTTAGCCCATCACAAATAAATTATCCGATTTTCCACTCTCTTTATCCTTTCCCTACTCTACTTTCCCCTTGCATTAAACTCCCTTAGCACCAGGCAAACTCCAATGCACGCCTCCAGTCGAGTCTCCTTCAATCAGTGTGGTAAAACTAAAACTGATGATGCATTAGCTTTCCATGTCCCCTTCATAATGTTACCTGAGAACACCCACACTCCCAACAGTCAGTAGTAGTAATATCAATGTACTACCCTCTCTTCCCCACCTAGTCACAACCATTAAGGAGGCATACTATTTAGAACAAGCAATTGAAAACAGGGGATGTGCTTATATTATTGTTAGAGGATGGTTCTGACCATCAGGTCTGCCATGATTTTTCGCTTTTTGACCACCTGGTTTTTGACTTTTTACTGTTAAAAATGGACTGCGCATGTTTACCGCCGGTGCCCCCATGCTAAGGAAAGGCTGCTGTGGCGCAGCAAGGGCAGGAGGCCCCGGGCGGGTTACATGTGATCATGTCTGCACATGGATGTGCACCCATGTGAGGGCTGTGGGAGGAGGATTCCTGGTGTGCACAGCCCAAGAACTGAACTCAGGTAAGCCTCGTGCAGGAGGAACTATGCAGAGTGGGTGGTGACCTGGAGTAGGTCTCAAGAGAGGGGTGTACACATGTGAGGGAGAGTCAGTGTGCTTACTGTCTTTTCACTGTAGGGACACTCAGTTTAATGTCAAAGTGCTTAAGGTATTTGCATTGTGGGGATACTCCATTAAACGTTAATGGGAAAGGAGGGCCTAGGGTGCAACTCCAATTCTCTGGGGGCCACCGAGACCAGAGTCACACCAAAGTACACTGTAACCTGTAAGAAAAGAATGATTCAGTAGGTTACAAGAGCATAGTTGTACAACTTATGGATCATCCATGGATGTCATCTTTCTCTGACTCAGCTCAGGATAAGGGCTAATTACTGCTCTGTCCAGTTGCTTGAGCAGGGCCTTGCATCAATCAGCCAGCTGTCATTCCATGCCAGGAGCAGGCTGGAGAGGCCCTGCGAGGAATGTCAGTGAGGAGGGGCTGAGACTTTCAGAGCACATGTGGCAACTAACTCCTGGAGGATGCCATTTTGAGCTATCCCAGAAGACTATGCAAGAAGGAGGGGACGGGGACAAGGAAGTGATGTGGCACATCTGAATAGGCCAGAGGTGCAGACCTGCTGGACACTTCCACCCCCACTTAAAAGGTCCTGCATAGGGGAGAGCTCTCTCTCTTGGCTGTGCTTCACTGCTGGACACTGGGACTGCAGACGGGCGTCATGGACAGCTGGAAGGAAGAACCCCCTGACTGCCCCTGGGGCAGGGACTCTGCCCCTGAAGGACTCCAGGCCAGCGAGGGGGATGCCAGGGCCAGGCAAGCTGGCTCCCTTACCCCCACAGAGGACTAGTTGGGGGAAGGACTGGGCTAGCGCAAGGAGAGCACGCTGCCCAGAAGGAAAAGATGGAACCCAGAGGAAAGGCTGGCGCAGAGGGTCAATGGGACTGGCTCCCTATGATCTGGGACCCTTCGAGGCCAGGAGGCCTAAGGAGAGTGCTCTTGGTGGCAAGGGCTTGTCACCAGGAGCGAAACAACACCGGAATGATGAACATTGGCCCTTGGGGGCCTGAGATATCTACGGAAGAAGGATGGCGACCTTTGACCTCTGGAGAAGCAGCTACAAAGCTTGTGGGGCTCCGCAGCTGCTCCAGACTGTGCCCCCGGGGTGGACAGGGCCCTGGGGCTTCCCCAGTAGAAAGAGGAGCGAGGGGAGTGCTGTCGCACTCTCCCTCTGGAAGAGGAAGGGGCCCCGGACCCCATCCTGGGGCCCCGTGAAGCCTGGCCTATTTTGATTTGATGGGGGGGCACCCTGCTACGGTGGCTAGGGACCCCGGACCCCATCCTGGGGCTCCCTGCGGCTGAAGTAAAGTAGGGGAGTGCCATTGCGCGCCCCATGAAGATTGAACATGAGGGGCCCCGGACCCCATCCCGGGGTCCCATGAAGAAGGAGGAGTGGGGGGGCGCCGTCGTGCACCCCCGCAAATTGGCCGGCGGCAAAGAAGCGTGAAGATTGGCCACGGGGCCCCAGGCCCCATCCTGGGGCCTCAGCAGAAGTCAAGTTGGTGGCGCCGTCGCGCCCCCGTGAAAATCCCCAGAAGGGCCCCAGACCCCATCCCGGGCCCCAAGAAGAAGGTGGCATCGGGAGCACCGTCGCGCTCCCTGTGGAGATGAAGAGAGGCCCCGAACCCAATTCCGGGACCCCATGAAGACGATGGTGTCGGGGAGCGCCGTTGCGCTCCCCGTGGAGACGAAGAGGGGCCTCGGACCCCATCCCGGGGCCCCAAAGCTGCAGGGAGGAAGGGGGGAGTGCCGTTGCACTCCCCAGGTGGCCCGTCCGGCCGCAAGCCTGCACGCGTCTACCCGCTGGAGCGGGCAGACAGCACAGAGTAGCCCGGCTCCCGCAGCAGCACACGGAGGTGCTGGCCATGCGGGGAGCCGGCCGGGGCAGCCAGGGGTGGGATCCCTGTGCCGCCCTCCAATGAGGGAGCACTTAAATCGTGTGGGGGTGTCCGGGTGGGACCGAGCACCCACCAGGAAGACGCATCTGTTTTTGCCAGCAGAGCATCTCTCCCCGGCGCAGCGGGAGAGCCACTTATTCCATATGTGGCCGCCCCAGCATGCATTGCGGGGCAGGAGCAGGGGGTTAGTCCCCTAAACCAGCTTGTGGTGGTCCCATGGAGATGGGGCCACCACCAAATCCATGCCCATGGACAGGGGGAGCTGCAGGAGTAGCGCAGCCTCCCCCCAAAGCAATTTGTGTCCCCACTCCAGGTAGGGTGGGACAAAGGAATGATAACCCCCCAAAGGGTTCTACATGTTATTAGTACACAAGCTTATGTGAACTTTTGTTCTGGCTTGTGGGACTATGCCTACTAGAGATGCAGGCTGGTATTACCAAATGTATTCAACTGTTATTTGATGGTCAACTAAGAGTAATTTGAAAGTAATCCAAAAGTAATTCTAATAGTTAAATTGCTTAAATATGGTTCTATATGTTCTTTGTTGATGCTAATGAGACTGGCAGCCATCTCTTGGCAAGATAGATATACTTAATTGCAGATGTAGGTGTGTTCATTCCACATTATTGTCAAATGTTTAAATGTTGCAGGGGGACACCGGGGATTGTTTTGCCATGTGGGTTATTGGATTATATCCTCCCTTGGAGGAGACATGAGAGATTACACAATGTCTTCCTAGAGTGATTCCATCACTTTGTGTATATTTGTAGATTATTGCATAGTATTGAGTAGTGTGTGTGTGAGTAATAAATGTACTTTTACTTTGTCAAAAGAAAAGCACAGACTGGACAATCATATATTGAGAGTCATGCTTGTGTGCTTGTGAATGGGGATTACTAGCGCACACCACCTCCCTTGAGTAAGCCTTGGACTACTCTGCAACACTACCCTATGAGAGTCAAGCGCTACAATGGGGTGTTTGGTCCCCAGTGGTGGTCGCATGCAGACCCATTACTTGTGCAGGCCACACAACTAGTGACCCACCTTCCAACAATTGTGCATACTGAAAGGTCCTGTAGGACCAATCACTCGCTCCCTCTAGTTCTTACCTTAGCAGAAATGTATTGTCTGCAACCTCCCCCAAGATATGCTGCAGATGCAGATAACTACTGGTGGCCATAATCAGTGAGAGAGACACACACACAAACATGTACTACCTCTATGAGCACATCATACCAGTCATGGCAGGGAGATGACAGTTAAATTAACTTTATATATCATTAGCAGACTCAAATGTTATTTAATGGTTACCTTGTATTTCAATAAATACTTATGATAAATGATGTAGTGAATCCTAGTTTATTTTAATGGGATAACAGGAGTTAGCTTAGTCTCTGGCTTGCAGACTCGTGCCCCCGTCACCTAGTGACTTTTAACCTACTTAGCGTGCTCTGTCTTAGCCCATTTAATTATTTATTTCTTCTAAGATGGCTGCCTTGTTTATAGTTAGGCCACTTGTTATGGGTAACATTATCAGTGTCACCGCGCCAAGGCGTCAAGATCAAGCACCAAAGACAAACAGTAGGTGTTCACACTTAGGGATTTTCCCTCTCTATACTTTCGAGGGATTGTTGATATTAATTGCCATCCCAAGTATGTCTGTTATCTATCGTTTAGGAACACATCTACGTCAGGGGACCTTGTAGATCTGTATAAATACATCACACTTTAGACAGATATTCAGAGGGATTCCGACCAGAGGGCAACGCCACCATCGCTGATACCGATGCTGCAGTCGTCTTGACGCTGACCCAGTCTTCGTGTCCCTGCGGAGCCTGGGATAGAGACCTCATTCCAAGGTAACAAGGGTTGGGGGCTCCTCTCATGGACATGGCATTGGCAGATTAGGTTTAACAAACCCAGCTCTCCTTTAGGTAGGAGGTTAGGCCTTTCACATTAGGGTATTAGGGCATATTACATCTCGTATGTCTTTTCTACGTATTGCAAGATGGTGGGGGTCTTTGTAATAATGACTCTCGTTTTCACAATTCTGTTTCTTGCATTATTCATTATCCTAATCATTGCAGCCCATGCAACTTATTGCAAATTGCAGTTATGTTAAATGAAAACTATTTAAACTCTACTGCATCTTTGTCATTGCCTGTGTTTGTATGAGACATGATATATCTGTGAGAAAGGGGTAATCTCCGTTTAACCACGACACTCCCTGAGATGTCTACTTCTCGAGTCCATGCGTAAAGGCTGCCTTAAATCACCTTTTACTATTGTGTTTCTGGTGAGGTGCTGCTAGTGTGCCGGTAAGGTTAGGACAACAGTTGCAACTTGTTGTAGGAAAGGCGTAGTCGCCTACAAACAAAAGTACTGTCATCATTAAACCAGCAGTCTTGCTCAGAGCAAGAGTCCAAACTACAACATGGCGCTACCAAGGATGGCGTTTAGGCACTAATTTACGGATACCCCGACTATCACTGTCTCACAGACAACAGGTACACTAAGTACCATTTTACAGAGACGTCCGTGGTCTTTGGGAGAATCCTCCTCAGCTGAAAGGGTAATATCTAATTAAGCTGTAGGTTGTTCGAGCTCAAACTCATAAAAGGACTTTACTCCCCATTTTTTGGTGTTCCGTTTTTCTAAACAAATATGGCTAATGCCGTAGACATTCCTGAAAATGCTAGACAAGCACTAACACAACATTTATTAACGTATGGCCTTACAGAAGAGGGTGGGGATGTTACTTTTATAATAGAAGCTACTGAAGCATACCAACAGAAACCAGAAACATTTTACTGTTGGGTCACCTTTCCTGAGGTTGACGAAAGAACGCACACATTCCACACATATGAAGTTGCAAACGTACCTTTACGGTACCAAGCATACCAGTATCATGAAATATCACTCACATACCAGGAGCATCAGAACTGGTTCGAAGGCGCCCTACCACATGTACTACAAAGAGTGAGGTTAGGTCCCTTAAGTAATGATTGGCTACATGGCCTATGTTTGCCACATACACACCTCACCCAGGCATACAGAAAATGCGAATAGTAGATATACGAGTTTTATACAATGAATTAGTGACATTATATAACGATTAGTCCAGTTTGTAATGCGAACATTGAACACAACACCAGCACGTCCAGCACCGCCAGTAGCTGGTGGTTATCAATTGGCTACTGGGATTAATCCAAAAACAGTGCATACTATTATGGGTAAAGTGCCAACGGAACGGGAAAAAATACCGTTCTGGATTGCCTAGAAAACGAATCAGCTGGAAGCTGTGTTTCCCCATACGGGACCACAGGAAAAACATAGATTGCTCACTATGTGCTTGCCTTTTGGGATGGTTCCCTCGGTGGATGACTGTGCAACATGGGGTACAGTCTTCGCTGCCATATATACTACCACACATGGTACCCCAACACTTGCCAATTTACTGGAAGTGTTAAAACAAATACAAAATGAGCATGGGGCTGCACCAGCCCTGGATTTGGGGATGAAATTAATGCGTAACTTTGACGCCGTATCCTCAAAAATACTCAGTAATATTAATGGGGAAGTGGTAGCACTGGCAATTTGCCAGCGTCTCCGGGAAACTCCAAACCAGGAACAAGAGAGACAGCTACCGAAAATAATTTCCGATACCTATACTAGTATAGGACGAGAACGGTTGGGAGCCAAACCTAAGAAATTGGAGTTACAAGGTACCGCCCACAAGGAGGGTACAAAGCAGGCACAAGAGGGCTCTGATAAGCGCTGGGACAAACAAAAGGATTTCAAAGAAAGAAGAAATAAGAGAGCTGATTCTCCACATCCGGAGAACTCTGAAAGGAGATATAGGGCCTGATTCTAACTTTGGAGGACGGTGTTAAACCGTCCCAAAAGTGGCGGATATACCACCTACCGTATTACGAGTTCCATAGGATATAATGGACTCGTAATACGGTAGGTGGTATATCCGCCACTTTTGGGACGGTTTAACACCGTCCTCCAAAGTTAGAATCAGGCCCATAATCTCAGAAATAGGGAGAATATTAAAACTCCAGACAGATATACTGATTCACGTCCCTCTCGTTCCTTTTCAGGACGCACCGGATAGACGTAGCGAGAGAGGGGGCCGTCAAGATTGAGGTCCGGAATATATGAAAGAGAAGAAAGACTCACAACAGTCTACCATTAAAAAAGAAGAAAAGACTCCTCAGCAAAAGCCACAGTTTAAAAAGAAGAAGGTGGCGGCACTGACAGTTAAAAATGCCAGTAAAATTGAGAACACTGTTGAGGAACAAGAAGTGGGCAATGACTCTGTTAGACAGCGCGGCAGAAGTCACGATATGTCGCCAGAGTCTGAAAGATCATCTGGATGCGACAGCAACTAGCGATTACATCGCGGTTGAAAGAGCGGATGGCCGCGTTCTCCCCCCCGATAGGGTTTATGATTTAAAAATTCAGATAGAGGGAGACGTGGAGCGCACTATTAGTGTGATATTTTGGGATGAACTTACTAGTGATATCCTATTGGCCGAAAGAGACTGGCCACCTGAACACGTCCGCAAGCTCCCACATGGGGAAGATGTAATTTTGCCTTCTTTCTCCTATCTTGTTCCGGAAGCAGCAAAAGAAGCCTATGCTGCTGAATTGCGCTATATCGCAATCATGTAGGTTGGGACAAGGAGTCTTCTTGTCATATTATTCCTGTTAGGTCTACACCCCAACCGCAGCCACAATATTCAGTCAAACATGAACCAAAAGCTCCGGTGAAGGACATCCTCACCCAACTTGAGTACCAGGGAGTAATTGAGCCCTGTACATCTGCAATGAATAATCCGTTATTCCCCGTTGCAAAGCCAGACCATTCATATAGAATAGTCATTGATTATAGACACTTAAATAGTCATACACGCACATATGCTATACAAAATTCACACAGCAGAGCACTGATAAACAATATAGTGCGTAAGAAATATAAAACAACATTAGACATCTCTAATGGATTCTTCTGCCAGAATTTAGCACATGAAAGTCGGGACCTCAGTGCATTTTCATTTGTCTCTCAGAAACTCTTTTGTCGTTTACCTCAAGGCAATAAAAATAGCCCAGGACTATTTTCAGCCCGTATAACATCAATATTACGTGATATTGATTCCGAAGCGTTGTCCTATGTGGATGACATATATCTCACAGACGATGTCCTCGACATTCATCTTGCGAGGGTCGATGATCGGATCATTTTGGGATTTGCAGACCTCGGTTACAAATTAAATTTTAAGAAGAGTAAGATAGCCTTTCTTAGCGTATTATTCCTGTGATATGAGCTATCAAACGAGGGGACGAGTCTGGCCCCGCACTTTCTAGAGAAATGTGCTCAACTACAGCCTCCAAACACACTTAAGAAATTACAGTCATTACTGGGTTTCTTCAATTTTGGCAGAACATACATTCCAGATTATGCACAACGCATCAAGCCACTTTATGACTTAGTTCAGCCCAATTTTTCTAGCAGACACTGGACAATTGAACACACACACATCCTTAGGGACATGCAGCAGGACATGCTTGAGGCTAAACACTTACACACACGTGACAATAAAACAAACTTGGTCATCAGAATAATTGCTGGTGCCATTGGATTTACTTATGTCGCCTTTAATGAGGATGACACGTTACCCATTGCATATAAATCACATTTATACTCAAGTGCTGAACAGCGTTTTGCACCCACAGAAAAGATTCTGATGGCAGTTCAGATGGCCGTCATAAAAGAGAGGCCACTTGCCCAGGGGAAACGTATTATTGTTGTCTCCCGGTGCCGGCCTTAGAGGCTGTCACTAAAGCAAGCGTTCCTAACGCTAAAGCATTACTTCCACGTTGGATTCAATGGGCAACGTCTCTGACCGCCACTGATGTCGATTATATATTCGATCCAAAACTTCAGACACAAGAATTTCTCCAGTATGAACAAGAGTACCCCGCTCCTCTAAGTATCTTGCCACTGCATTCAGGGACACCATGGGGACGATGGGTGTTGAACTCCATTACTCCTCACCATACCATCCCAAGGGAAATTCGATCGTGGAGAGGCGGAATCGTGATCTAAAGCAGTCCTTAACAGCTCGAGTATTAGGTTCAGGCCGCAGTTGGTTACACCACCTATATGGGGTCCAGAGAGCACTGAATAATCTGCCAAGACGGTCCTTGGGGGGACGCTCTCCATATGAGGTTCTCTTTGGGATACCTATGTATGTCCCAGATCTTGATGCCCCTGGTATGGTGGCAGCAGAAACACCATTTGGCATAAAAGAACGTCTCACTGTTTTACAGGAGCTTCAACAATTTTGTGATGATAAATCATATGCAAGTGCTGCCACCTTAGGAATAAGGGATTTGGCGAAAACTTCCACTGTCTGGATTCCTAAAGTTGCGGATCTGGTTTGTGAGAAGATCGCTGTGAAAAAGGAGTTTGGTCCATCATACAGAGCACCTGTACCAGTCTTGGGAATACAAGGCACCAGGACTGTCATCTTACCACCACTGTCTGGTTCTAAGACAAACAGATTCATATCCATTGATGACATCAAACTTCACCATGTGGCCGATCCTTCACAGTAGACCAGGAGGTCCCTTGGGTGGTTCCTGATCCCCTCTCACTACCCAACAGGACATCCATCTACATAGTAGGATGAACATCACTACTACAGACTATGCAACAATGTCAACTGCTGTTCCAGACACCTCCTCGACCATGGGGAGGGCGGAAAATGAACTCTTGTTGGTTCTGTCATATCCTCAGTGACTACCCCGCTTCAAGATTTAGCTGTATTTTACACAAACACATCACCGACTGATGACGTTGTCTACCAAGAGCCTCAACGTGAAGTGAACCAGAGTACACCAGCTCCTGTGTTTGCAGAGACTACCTCTGGCTATTTCATTGACATTGATGATTTTTCTTCTGATTCATCCACTACTGTGATTGACAATGTTTCAAAAAGTAGTAAGCTGTATCGATGGCTTAAAAAGAACTATTTGAAATACCCATGGAACTACTTGTGGTTCTGTTTGACATTTTTTGCATTATTTTTATGGATTGGTTTTGTGACTGTTTTCTTTTTGCTTATAAATGGTCACTATATTCCTGATCGCTCCTCAGTGGAGCCTGTTGATGAAGTTTTAACACCACATCATTCTTCACATAAGGTCCGAAGAGATTTGTCCCCTGTAAATATTACAGCAATACCGATTACTGATGGGATTGTGTGGGACAAAGTTCCATTCGATATATATGGGACTACAGAACTTATTCAAATACCATACGTGTTCAAAATTTCAGTGACTGATGTAATTACACCTGATGTTGTCTCTGATGATTGGGATGTCCAAACAGTTGATTCCATGCGAACTGAAATGAAGAACTATTCCACTTTTGAAAGTGATGATGTATATGATTATACAATGAATTATGGGGAAATGTTCTGCTACAACAATTGGGGACATTACTACCTACACCGTGCCACTAGATACAGGCCAGTATTGAACTATACACAGTGGGAACACTGTTCTACACCACTGGTGGGGAGTCCAAAGTATTATAGCGATAAATGTACATACTTTTCTGGGCATGATACAAGAAAGGCAGAGTTGTATTATTTTAAAATACCTCCAGCACAAATTAGAAAATTTTGCTAACTGATACAAAACTGATTTATTCAGATCCCTTTGTTTCCCGGCTCGCAATTGAGGGTTACGAATACTGGAAGAGCACTATTGACTTGAAAAGTGTATGGGGAACACAAGATTGGCAAATACAGGGTAGGGAGGCTTTATTTCGAGCATGCCTGATTCCTGTGCAAATGATTTTCTTAAATGACACTATTCAGCAGACATCGTGTCTGTGGTTAGCGAAAATTAAGGATCTGAACACGCACAGTATCCCCACTCCGGCAAGGTTTAAAGATTGGCAACACTTCCTTAGTATCACAGAGGAAAGGCTAGATGCAATGGTTAAGGCTGGTACCTATAATTCTTCACTTTCCAGTCCCGACGGGTGGTTAATATGGCCCACTGACACTAATGAGTGTCAAGCACGTTTTTTTTAACTCTTCACTGGGTTTTTCAATTAACAGGCCAGACCCTTGCTTTATATCGGGTCAACATACAGGTATAGTTACAACATACAGTGTGTGTAAGCTGTGCCAGCAATGGGTACAAACAAACAAATTAGCCGCAGTTAAGAAACACCTGAACACTCTTTCTGAAAATATAGACTTGCAGGATTTTCTGCTGGGTCCTAGGAAACAGCGCTCGAAAAGGTTTTTATATGCTATGTACAATGAAATTTGGAAACTTTCCCAGATTGAGGCTGCCACGCGTTTAAGGTAATTGGATAAAGAAAATTTAGAGAAAACATTAGCTGTTGTCGACAACGGCATGAATACACTGTCCAACAGGATTTATTCACTATCAAATATTGGGCCTCATTACAACCTCGGCGGTCTTACCAAAAGACCGCCGAGGCTGCGGGAGCCAGAATACCGCCATTGCCGGCGGTATTCCTGGCTCCCTATTATGACTTTTCCGCTGGGCCAGCGGACGGTAACAGTGTTACTATCCGCTGGCCCAGCGGAAAAGTCACATCAACATTGCTGCCGGCTCGTAATAGAGCCGGCGGCAATGCTGATGTGCAGCGGGTGCAGTAGCATCCGTCGCGCATTTCACTGCCCGAAATTCGGGCAGTGAAATGCGCGACAGGGCTATGCCTGGGGGCCCCTGCACTGCCCATGCCAAGTGCATGGGCAGTGCAGGGGCCCCCAGGGGCACCCCAATTCCCCATACCGCCAGCCTTTCCATGGCGGTGTTTACCGCCACGGACAGGCTGGCAGTCGGGGACTCCTAATCCCCAGGGCAGCGGTGCTTGCACCGCTGCCCTGGGGATTATGACCGCCAGGCGGAAGCCTGGCAGTATGTTGGAGGGGCCGGCAGTATGGCCGTGGCTATTGCGCCACGGTCATAATAGCTGGCGGAACACCGCCAGCCTGTTGGCGGTGTTACCGCCTGCTTACAGCCGGCCGCCAGGGTCGTAATGACCCCCTTAGTGTCGTCTGCTATTGATATCACTCAGACTGACTTGTCCTGGTTATATCATGGGCAAACACAGCTACGTTCCATCATGCAGCTAGGTTGGACATTACAGACACTGAAAAGTGGCCACATTCCATGGAAGTATATTAATGGGAGTGAATTCTTCACTGCTTTTAATTTTTCCAAGGAATAAGCGACAGTGGCTAAAAGGGAGGCTAGTTTCACCCTGCATCAAGTAGAGAAGTTAGATAAGTTGCCCTTCATGGTAGCAGAGAGTCCTTCAACTATTTGGCTCTTACATGGCATCATTAATTTACCGATCTCGACCTTTCGTTTCTCGAGCTGCCTGAAACATCTTGCAGTGGGAAGGTACGAGCAGCTAGGAGATAGCTATATTAAGGAAGAGTGGGAGTTGCCCTTTGACTATAGATGTCTGAACGGTGAAAAGGAGGTCTTTCTTAGCGGAAGCGAATGTGAGACTGCTGTTTGTCATTCTATGATATGCAAGAAGGTGTCTCTTCACGGTCTTTGCAATGCGGGGGTCGCAAATTTGGCCTGTTTTCTGAAGGGTACTCCCGTCCCCTTGATTCGCCCGGTATTTCATGTACTTTCCAATGGACGTTATGTGGTACTGAACGAGCAAAGTTGTTGCGGCATGCTACCAGGCATTGCCTACGCAATCTCGGTCTCGAAGGTTGTTACGTGTTGTGGACATGTTTTGTTTCCCCCCACACGAGAGATAAAAGTATCAGACATGTGGCCCCACATAGATACTATTAATGTGAACTATGACGAGCTGAGTAGGCTAAAGGCTGCAAAGGAGATGTATGCTCTCCAGATTGTCAGATCATCACCCGAGATAAAATCCCTTCTAAATACCAACTTCCCCAACCACTTTGGAGAACTGGTATCAAGAATATTTAATGCTTCAAGCACCACTGGGATTGTTCATTTCTTTAAGGCTGTCGGGTCTGGTTTCGTGTCCATCTTCCAGACTGTCTTCGGAGTCATCCCATCAGCCATCCATTCTCTCTTTTCAAGTGTGTTTGGTGGCTTTCCGATTATTTTGGCTTTGATTGGCGGACTACTACTGCTATTTCTTCTGATTCGCAGTGGTTGTTTCTTTCCAGCAACGCAGAGCAATGGAGCCGCTCCCACCAACTCCACTGTGCCATGAGCGCATGGTTCGGATCTTCGGTGCACCTTTGCTGGTGGAACTGGAGCATGACTGGTCGTTGTCATTTCGGCCCCTTCTCTGATGCGTACAACCAGTCTTCCGCTGCATATGGTGTCTCTTTGAACATCTGCCTATGGTCTGTCTTGCTGTTGCACCGACATCTCCTGTGGACCACGAACTGCTGATGTCCCCGATGAGGGTTCATACACGGTCATGCCCCTTGAGACTGAGGTTGCTCCGCCAGGCCACCTTTTTGAGATCTACCATGGATGAGGACACTGCAACGGATAACAATATACCAGAAAATACGGCTCACTTCTGCTCTGTGGATCCGTTTGTCCGCCCAGCACTCGACTTAACATCAGATGATGTTGACTCATTTTTGAAGTCCTTGGTTGGTGACTTCGATGATATTCTTCAAGATCATGCGTACAGTAAATAAATAATTTGATGAATTGACTTGCCATTCCCGATTCCAAATTATACATTTAGATTGGCATTTGCTTTTGAACGCTGTGCTTGTCGTGGTTGACATTAGCATCTCTGTATGTGTTTTAGCAGATTTGGTTTAATATGTTTTTAACACATTCTAAAGATTTCTTTTTTTGCTTTTAGCTTTTTAGTTCAGAACACGTTTTAGCATTCGGGTTCCTGTACCTTCGTCATACCTGTTACGGCAATGGGGAGGGTGTAGTGAATCCTAGTTCGTTTTAATGGGTTAACAGGAGTTAGCTTAGCCTCTGGCTTGCAGACTCGTGCCCTCATCACCTAGTGACTTTTAACCTACTTAGCTTGCTCTGTCTTAGCCCATTTAATTATTTATTTCTTCTAAGATGGCTGCCTTGTTTATAGTTAGGCCACTTGTTATGGGTAACATTATCAGTGTCACCGCGCCAAGGCTTCAAGACCAAGCACCAAAGACAAACAAACGGTAGGTGTTCACACTTAGGGATTTTCCCTTTCTATACTTTCGAGGGATTGTTGATATTAATTGCCATCCCAAGTATGTCTGTTATCTATTGTTTAGGAACACACCTACGTCGGGGGACCTTGTAGATCGGTATAAATACATGACACTTTAGACAGATATTCAGAGGGATTCCGACCAGAGGGCATCGCTACCATCGCTGATACCGATGCTGCAGTCGTCTTGACGCTGACCCAGTCTTCGTGTCCCTGCAGAGTCTGAGATAGAGACCTCATTCCAAGGTAACGAGGGTTGGGGGCTCCTCTCATGGACATGGCATTGGCAGATTAGGTTTAACAAACCCAGCTCTCCTTTAGGTAGGAGGTTAGGCCTTTCACATTAGGGTATTAGGGCATATTACATCTCGTATGTCTTTTCTACGCATTGCAAGATGGTGGGGGTCTTTGTAATAATGACTCTTGTTTTCACAATTCTGTTTCTTGCATTATTCATTATCCTAATCATTGCAACCCATGCAACTTATCGCAAATTGCAGTTATGTTAAATAAAAACTATTTAAACTCTTCTGCATCTTTGTCATTGCCTGTGTTTGTATGAGACATGATATATCTGTGAGAAAGGGGTAATCTCTGTTTAACCACGACACTCCCTGAGATATCTTATTCTCGAGTCCATGCGTAAAGGCTGCCCTAAATCACCTTTTACTATTGTGTTTCTGGTGAAGTGCTGCTAGTGAGCTGGTAAGGTTGGGACAACAGTTGCAACTTATTGTAGGAAAGGCGTAGTCGCCTACAAACAAAAGTACTGTCATCCTTAAACCAGCAGTCTTGCTCAGAGCAAGAGTCCAAACTACGACAATGAAATGAAAAATGATACTGTATAAAAATAGTGCAACTGTATTCTGGCATTGTCCATCTTGAGAGTAGGGTGAAATGTAGAGCAGGAGTAACATGGAGGTTCCTTGTAGAAGAGAATGCCCATGGAATGAAAAAAGAAAATGAAAGTACCGGAGAGTTAAGGTAAGCATGAGGAGTCACAGTGAAAGGCATAGGCTGGCATATCATTAACTAAGAGTCAATTTCTTACCAGTCCCAGATAACCAGAAAACTAGCTTCATGTACCCTGATCACCCAAACAATACCAAAATTCAGCTGTGTCTAGCAGGTCCACAACCACTTAATTAGGATTTGTTACTAGTCTGAATTAGACTATTCATCTCACCTCTTTCCAGTCGACCTGGGTAGACAGAAGGCATTGATTCTTTTTCCAGAGGTTATTGGTGGTACTTGCAGTTTTAATTTCTTCCAAAAAGAGATATACGTGTTGAACAGGAAAATAGAAACTGAGTGGTTGCATAAGAATCAAGAGATGATGGATTTCAGTTAACAAAACCAAGTAACACTTCCGTGACATATGGAAGTATTGAACCATTCAATTTTAAGAGGCTGATTTAAGAGCCCCTAGCACCTCTTTGCACCACATTAGTGTCATTTTTAATGATGCTAACATGGCCCAACAAAGCCAAAATTGCTGGGCCAAATTTTCAAAGTGGCGCAACGCATGCATTGCGCCACTTTGTAACCCTTTGCGCTACATCATGCCTGCACCAAGCATAATGTATGCAATGGAGGTGTTCCCCCATTAGGGGGCCGAAAAAAAGTCTCAAAGAAACATAAGAGATTTCTTTGTGTCATTTTTTTCGGCACTTTTAACGCCTGCTCAGAGCAGTTATTAAAAGGAGGCACATCATTATTTATAATGGGCCTCAACTGGCATTGCAGGATTAGCGTCAAAAAAATTTATGCTAATCCTGCAAAGCTCAGAACTAGCGTCAAAGATTTTGACACTAGTGCTCCTAACTACCGCCATGGTGCAAAGTAGATACGGCACACACATGGTGGCGTTAGGGAGCCACTAAGTGGTGCATGAAAAGTGGAGCTGCACTATGTGCAGCTCCACTTTTCTGAAATCCGGCTCTATATTCACTCAAGATCCTCTGAACCACCACATAATCCTCAATCATCACTTGACATTCACTATTGCAAGTTACTTGTTCCACTTGTGGTGCTCATTTACCAGTGTGTCTCTGATTCCCATAGAAGCAATATAAATATAACTAAGCAGTCCAGTTCTTTGAATCTTCAGTGACAGCCAGGCATGGGAATGAAAGGTTAGACATGAAAGGGATCATGCAATTTTTTAGGAAAATGAGACTGCCATTGCAGACCTACATATTATTGCTCATTTCAAAATCCATGGCTAACTAAAGTAAAAATGTGTTTTCTTTTTCACCTCTCACCACTCAGTCACCAGGCTAAAATGGCTATCTGTGTTCCGTACATTGGTACCTCGAGGTGTATTTACAATAGCAACACACCAACTATAAACATAAATCTTTTTTACATAGCAGAAATTTCTTGTGTGCTATTGTTTCTTTTTTTGAATCCGAAAGCAGAGTTTAATAGTTCAGGAAGGACGTCTGGAGGTTGATCATTCGCCACACACATCAGAGGAATTTTACTCATCCATGGTTGTCTTATGAAGACATCATTTTTGGACATAAAATGTTTATTCATTTTAATCTGCTGCAGTTGTGACATGATTGTGCATTCTGAGCCAACACCATGCTTTACAGAGGTTGAAGACAGCACTTCATCTTTATGCTATGGCCTTGAATTTGCCATTGTTCATCTTCTAGATCAATGAATCATAAATGGTTTACTTAGATGGAAACCCCTCCTATCACTATTGGAAGGGGTGGTGGGCAACCTAAGCAATTTCTACAGTTTGAACCTCAAAATAATACACAAAACTACAGAAACACATATACATCAAACAAGTACACAAATTATGACTTTTTTAACTTACAAGCAAAATAATATTAGCAACATTTAAATTGAAATTTAATGGAAAGGCTGGAGCTTTTCAAAATGTGGTTTTATTTCTAAAAGACAAATCAATATGTAAGACTCTAGCATATGAATTTCTTTCTTGCTCCTTAATGCATGTTCTCTTTTTGTCTGCAGGTACTAGCACTTCCATTGAGGCCACCAATCAACACCAATCAACTATAATGCTGTTTGTTTTTCTTGAGCTTCTCCCACAAATGCTAAGGATAAAAACTTAAGTCTAAGCCTCCAGTTTCAAATTCCTTCTCATTTACAGACCTTTTCCTTTCGTGTGTATTTATAGTTTCTTATCCTGTAATACTATTTGATTTCCTGAGTACAGGTCGCAGACCTTGTGTTTACAACTACTGTTCTATGTCACCAGCATCCCAGACAATTCAGATTCTTGTAAATTGGGACATCCGTTGTTGAAAAAATAACGAAACTGGCAGGTGTTTTTTTGAACAGTGACTCCAGTATCATGGCTTAGATGAGCTCTTCAGAGGACAAAATCTATTTTTGCAGTTTTTCACATTAAGGATTACGGTGTATTCTGAAGCATCTGATTCTTCATTGTTATTGGTAAAGGTGTGTTCCAGTTTCTACAGCATGTGCAACAAGTGGGTCGCTAGGGCCATGTTACTGTCCTCCTTGCTGACTTTCTGTGTTAAAACCTCACAAAACACTACCATTTGCATCAGGTGCTTTACTAGTCTCCATTTGTCAAGCTCCATATTCAAAGCTTTGCCAGTTGCATCCCATTTCCTTTGTAGTTCGTACCTATTGACAGACTTGTACTGCTGAAACAGGCATTGAAGCATTTAGAAAGTAGCATTCCAATGGGTAGGAACCTCCTGCATGAAGGCTTTTACAGGGATTCTGTTAGCACGATGAATGATCTTCAACTGCTTTTGAGCTTTGAAATGAGTGCAAGTGACTACTATGTTGTTGACTACTTCTTCTTTTTTGAGGAAGCCCAGCAAAATTAGGTTGATTCATTACGTTAAACATAGGACTCTAAAGCAGTGATTTAAATGGAAAAATAGAAGTGCAGGTACTCTGTAATAGAGTACCTGCTTGTTTCTGAGAAGTGCCGGTACTCTCCAATTAAAAGTATTACGTTTTTCTAGAGATAAGCCGGTACTCTCCCTCACAAAATAAAAAAGTGCCGGTACTCAGTACCGGAGAGTACCGGCCCATTTAAAGCACTGCTCTAAAGTATAATCAGTGAGCCATGGCTTTGACAATGTTATTGCCATTGTCAGTACAACAAATCCAGTGGTGAGACCTCTGGGTTGAAGCTATTCATGGACTTTGGTATTAAGTTCCCGAACGATGTTGACAGCTGTATGTGATTTCACCATAGCCATAGAGAGCTATGCAACTGTTGCATGCCACTTAATTCTCTGAAAAGCATCCTCAACAGTGAGGCCAGGGACTAGGTTTTGCTTACCCTACTTGTAGGAGACCCTGTGTGCACTGAAGTACATATAAAGGCATATTTAAGAGCCCCTAGCACCACCTTAGTGTAACCATAGTGTCATTTTTTTGATGCTAAGGCGGCGCTTAAGTGGCTTTTTCCATGCACCATTTACAAAGTGGTGCACTGCATGCATTGGGCCACTTTGTAGACCCTTGTGCCACATTATGCCTGCACCAGGCATAATGCATGCAAGGGGGGCGTTCCCCCATAAGGGTGTCCGAAAAAATGGGGCAAAGAAATCTAAAATATTTCTTTGCGCTATTTTTTTCCTCATTTTTAATGCCTGCACCTAGCAGGCGTTAAAATGGGGCTCCCATTGTTTTCCTTTGGCCTCTAGGTGCTTTGCAGGATTAGCATAACATTTTTTGACTGTAATCCTGCAAAGCGCCAAACTAACATAAAAAATGTTGATGCTAGTTCCCTAACTACCACCATGGTACGCTGTATGTTAAATATGAGGTACACATGGTGGCGTTAGGCGGGGCACTAAGGGGCGCAGGAAAAGTGGCACTGCATATAATGCAGCGCCACTTTTATTAAATTTGACCCGTAGTCTGTTGCTTGACAACTGGTCCACATGTCATTCGTGAGGTCGATGAATGCAACAGTACTATCCTTAATTGCTTTGCCAACCAGTTCCAGCATTTGATGGTGCACCGCTGGCACAACAACAGTGGAAAAATAGGTCAGGCTTGGAACCTTCCATTTTGTACAAAACTAGCCATCACCAACTCCAGCTCCCTCTGCCTCAACCAGCCAACTGAATTGCACACACACACACACAGACGTGATGACTCACATACACAACCGGAAGCACAACTTCTCAGGTACAGGCCCCCTTGCAATATGCACACATGGACATAGTTGACAGGTAAGAATATAACATCACTGTGGTACCAGCATTCATTTGGCAATAAATAGTGACACCAAAATGACAGTTGTGTATGTGTGCGATATGGGTCATGTGGCAGTGTGTCCCCATCCGTGTCCCACACAAATGTTCTTCCGTCATATGCACGACACAGTAATTCAAAGAAATCACTGTGACGTGTACATGACTGCAGTTGTCCCAAGCTTAAATGCAGTGACCCGACATTGTACACAGCCAATGTGGATTCCCTACCTTTAGGTCCGGCAATGGGGAAGAGGTTGTGTGCTCTCCGAGGTCCAATGCCAGCAGCGACGGAAGGTCTTGTCCAGTCGTGTCCAGTTGAAAACTGAAGTTGAATGTGGAAAAAAGGTAAGTTTGTACCTCATTTCCCCTCCAATCCGCCAACTCAGCTGTGGAGGTCAGACTGGCAAAGTTGGCTTGGCTGTAAGGTACATCCAAAACTGCTCGGCGGTAAAGATGAATGGAATACAGCTGTCAGCTCCTATTCCCAATGCCGCCGCCGAGGTAGCTGGAGATTCGTGGCAGAGTCCACGGCACTCAGGCATTCTTTTGCCTATGGTCCCGCCAACATCTAAATTGGGCGGACAGATCACTAAGGAGGCGGACGGGTTTTCCGATGGAAAAGCGGCGGCGGGACAGTAACCCACAAGATCTAAAATCAGGGCCCCAGTCTCAGTAAAGCTCCATGACTTTAGCATTGTAAAACAAGAAACTCCTCTATCAATCGGTTCTGTCTGTCTGCCTGATCTATCTACCTATCTAAAAAAACATTTTCATATAGCACATTACACTTCAATGTATTCTGTTTCAATATACAGCAATTAACAAGTGTCACTATTGTAAAATGTAATGCACTCTATATATGGTCAGAAGAGTGAAATGGTGAGTTGAGCTTTGCAGGGATTGAATTGCAACCTGTGGGTTACAACAGATATCAATAGCACATGCTTAAATTGCAGGGATACCTAAAAAAGTTCTAGGCCAAAAGAAAATGTATGTAGTGGTCGCAGATGAGAAGGGCCTTGCAAGAATAGATTAGGAGCACAGCTAAAAGTGAAACAATGAATTGTTTTGCTATAAGAATATGCATACATACATATACACTGGAAAAAAACTAAGATTTAGATAATGTTGACAGGAGGTGAGTAGGGAACACAACATACAATCTCAACAGACAACAAAATAGAAGAGTTACAATGTGTATTTGGGTGAACAGTCATGTTTTTGCACACGGTACCCGTTTGGCGCTATTGGTGGAAACCTTACACTTATATATTACAAAACATGGCGGTGCACAACCTGGGAGAAAACTCCCAGGGAATAAGGGTAATTAAGTTTCTTGTTGTAAAAAAGCAAACTCTTTTGTGGAATTTGTTTTTATGAAATAAAAGATGTTGCTGAGTGGGTGCATGAAACATGGCAGCCGCTCAACAAACTCCTGTGGAACTGTTGTGGCAGTGGCTCCTCTGAAGGCACAGAGATCTCTACCGGGCAGGGGTGGACAACTCCAAAGATAGTGGGCTTTATGTCTGCCAAGGAAGCAATGTACAACCCTCTGCTGCCCTGGCAGAACAGAATAGAACCTGTCAGGGTCTAAGTATTCTCCAGTGTTTGTTGCTTAGTGTGAGACTTGAACAATACAGTCAGTAGTTTGGTGGAGCGATAATGCAATTGCATTTTACGGAAGTGTACTGTTACCAGTTGAATGTCTGTGCTTTTGACAGCTGAAGATGTAGGTTTCTTCATACGTTGATGACACATTATCCTGCTTTTTAAAGTACTCCTCACATGACATGGTATGACTGTAGTTTGTGTATTGTTGCTGCTGTATCTATTTGTAAATGTAATGTTATCAATTAGCACGGATTACTGATATGCTTTTACTGATATTATAAATGATGTAAAGTTGTATTGTATCTGTCAATGTATGTGGCTAGATTGATCGAGTGGGAAGATACGAGTTAATGTAATAATTTAACTTGTAGTATTTCGGTTAGGTTCGCCGCTATACATACATACATACATGCCTACAAACATACTCACAGGTCTATTTACAGTTACGTGTTGAATGTACTATTCAAGTCACTTCAACCTTAACTGCTTACTAACTAAATATTTTTCAAATGAATTACGTTACTTCCATGGTTCCAGATCCAATCCTGTAACATAAAAGGACCTTGGATTTACTGACAACCAATGCCAATACACCTTGGCCAAGGGTAGTCTTCAAAGGTGGGGATGATTTTGTGTCCTCTGTCCCCCACCACGATCTTGGTTAAGTGTAAGTTTGTGGATAGTGTGTCCCCCTCCCAACCTTTTGACCAAGGGCAGGGGTTTATTGTCTTGCACAAGGGTGGAGGGTACTTTTTGTCCCACCCCTCAGCTTACCCCAGGGCTGAGTGGCTTCCTTGTCTCTTTACACCTACATTACCAAAGTCAGGAGGGTTGTTCATGCCTTTCACTTTTCCCCAAAATGAGGGATAAATGTGTTACTACTTTCTCAGGGACTAGATAATGTATTGCCTCTTGCTCGCCCACCTTGTGCACCTTTCCACCATATTGCCCAAGAGTGAGCTGAATATGTTGCCACTCATCATGTCCCCTTGCTATGGAGTGGTGATTTGTTGCCCCTTGCTGCCAATCCCATGGGGAATTTTGGGGGAAATTTGTGGACCCTACTCCATCCTTACCCAATGGAAGGTGGTTTATGCCCTTTGCCATGCTAAAGGGCAGGTAGAATTTTTATGGCATCTTTCTTTCCCTGTTTTTCCCAGTGGTGGGAAGATATTTGTTGCCCACCATCTGCCCCACCCAACCTTGGGCAAGGATGGAAGTATTTCTGTAACTGTGATTAGGCCTCAACTGGTACATACAAATGGCCCTCTTGCCTTGGGAAAGTCAGAGATGTGACTCACTTTTACCTCTCAGAGGTGGTAACCCCTTTGAATCTGGGCCATCTGTGGCCACTGCCCCTGGGTCATTTTGGCAGTAGGATATCTTGCCTCCTCCTTCCAGCAGACTCTTTGTTTCCCTTCCTTGGAGTGCTTTGCACCTCTTAGCAGGAGCACAGTAGGCTGTCTCACGTGACAAAAATGCTGCAGTTAATCAGAAGTGGCTATTAGAAGTCTGGGGCAAGGAAGTGGTGACTTTCTAAATTCACCTTGTATTAAAAGGTACTTTAACTTCAACATTAAGTTGGATTTGATGTAACAACTAATTTGATACCTTGGAGTACTATGTTTAGAGGTTCCAAATGGAAGTCAGACTTAGCAGGTGGGCTAGTGAAACTCCATGTTAGTTAACCCCTTTCACAACCCCTTTCAGAGGGCCGCAGGACAAGCAGGCAGTACTGTGCCCAGTCGTGGGGGGTTAAGGCCTTTTACTCCTGATATTCTGGGGCCTGACCTACTATGGATCTTTAATATCTGGGCCAAGAACTACCCCATCCAGCACTTGACTGCCAGTGGTAGCATGGATCGAGCTGTCAAAGGTTCTTTAGGGGAGGTAGGTGGGAGGCATACAAAGGCTCATAAGTCAACACGTGCACGGTAGCAGCAATAAGATGACTGCCCAGTTAAATACTGCCTTTTATGAAAAAAGAGTATTTAATGTAAGCTCTCGAAGCATGTTAAACACACTAAATAATACACACAGCCCTCCTAAGATCAGCATGTTAGCATTATCTGAGGTGGGAACCACGAGTCCCTCTATTCCATCTAGTAGGGATGGTTATTCCCTATTCAAATAGTGGAGGCAACTCCCAGCTGCTGCCCAGGCTAGTCTCATACACCCCAAAGCTTATGCTTTGCCTTAAGAGTTTACCAACACCTCAGTACTATGTTTGGGCACGTCCTGTGCAGCCCCTAGGGCTTGGAACAGTCTTGAAATTATCAAGTCCTAACTAGATCTAGTAAGTAATAGTGCCATTAATACTTGAGGAGGACTACTATATACTTCAGTGAATAATCCACAATAATGCACCCGCAAGTGTCATCAAGGTTGTAGCTTAATGTGGGTTGGCGGTGTAAGATGATGTCCACAGGCTAGACCTTCTCCTGACCTGAATATACTCAACGTCAATGATCTTACACCATCCTGCCCAGCAACACTAGCCACAACACCCCTTCACCTCTGCACTGACTACCCATGGCAGGAGGGGCCAATTGACTGCTGGGGGACCTGACTATAGGTTGTGTTGTGATGGCTGCCGAGATGGGCCAGAGGATTGCTCTGGCCTACACCAGGAGCTGTGGGGCCTGATGGCCTGAATGGAGAGAAGCAGAGGCCCCAATCCAAGGCAGTGCCCGAGTTGTGATGCTTGGTGGGGGCCCGGTGAGAAGGGGGAGTATTGGCACCCTGGCAAAGACTAAAGGGAAGCCGTGGTGCATTCTGAGGCTCTGCGCCAATCTACGCTCCCGACAAGCAGTACTCAGCGCCGTGCAATGGAGACACTGTCTCTTGCACAGAAAGTCCGATAAGAAGAGCCCGCGCCAGAGAGACAAGTGTGCACCACCAGTAGACTCTGGCTGCGGCTGCCCTGCATGCTGGAGCTGAGGAGCTGTGTGGGGGACCATAGCAGAGCAGAGCTGAGGCAGCTAAGGCCCACAGTAAGGGGCTGATAGAGGAGAGGATGGTCTGAAGGGACAAATTTTCTCCTGACTGTCTCTCTTCCCACCTGGACGATACGGACCCCCGCCTAGTGCAGAACTTTGGAGTAGACACATCCTGTGGGGACTTCAGCTGAGCCACCATTTGTACTGGGTCGGGAGAGGGAGGCCCTCTCTGGAACTGCAATCAGGCAGCATGGGCGAGGATAAAGCCCAAGGCCGGGGACACTAGGACAAAATAGGCAATTATTCAAACCCACCTCTGGCCAAAAGATGACCATCAGGACCTTGCCCTACCCACAATGATCCACCTGCAGGATCAGGCCTCCCCAGAAATGCTCCTACAGGCCATCCAAACCTCCCGAAAAATGCTGGAGTAGAAAACTGGGGGTCGAGTCATCTGCCATGGTGTGAGAAATCTGGCAGAGCATACAAAAGAAGCAGAAACACGTATCTCTGCGGTTGAAGATGTACAGAGACACCTGCACAACTGGAGAAAAAGTTTGGGATGCCCAGGGAAGAGCCGGCTGAAATAACCTGTGCCCAATGTGCTTTCCAGGGGAGGTATAGGGAACAAACCTGGCTCTATTCCTACAGACATGGTTCAAATCCTGGGTGCCAGAGGGAGAGTTGTCATCCTGCTAATTCCTGTGAATGATGCATAGATCACTGGCCCCCAGGCCCTCTCTTGGGGCCTCTGCTAGACTATTGACCCGTAGAATACTGAAATATGCCAATCAGGACCTGATTCTTCACACAGCAAGGGAAAAGGGAAAACTGTAGTTTGAATACTTCAAAGTGTCAGTTTTACCGGATTACACCACAAAAGTCCAGCTGTTCCAAAAAGCATTCCAGGGTGTTAAATAAAAACTGAAAGCCATGCAGATATGACATAAGTTGCTTTATACCGCTAGGCTCAAGGTCCTGCACCAAGATAAATCGTTCCTTTTTTACTTCCTAGAACAAGCGTGGGAATGGGTTGAGACGTTTGACTCCATGACTCCTCACAGAAATGACCTTGTGAGGTGGATGTCATGTCCTTCACACTGCAAGAAGCATGCTCCAAGCACAAAAAGAACAAACTCGGCGGATCCTACTTTGACAAGGGGTGGGGAACAGTCAACAGATGCCTGGTCCCCCAGTGGGTCCAGCGATGACAAGGTCCATGTCCTAACCTGGTGACTGGACTGTCTCTGGCTTTGAACGCAGGTGACCCCTTTAGAAAAGTGCCTGATATGTTCACAAGCTGGAGTTATAAGACATGCCTAATGATACTCAAACCCTAGGTGTTACTGTTGTGTAGCCATTTTAGTTATAGCTCCATACACGTATTTTAGCAAACTAGGCCTGCCGATGTGCACTTTTACATAGACATATTTTATTCGGCTTTGTTTTATTATTTTAACAATAGCCACGTTTGCGGTCTTGTTTTATTTTCTGTATCTGTTTGTCCTTTGCCTAGACCAGGACTGCGTTCTTAAACAAGACATTTCTTTCACTCTGTGCTTTTCTCAAGGCTGCAGTAAGATAGGTTGCTGGCAAACATGGTAATGCTTTGTCTCTAGTGTTCATAGAAACATACACACTCTTACATAGAGATTCTTTCTTGGAACATCAGCTGTTTTATTATAAAAACACTACTTTGACCCATGTAAGTTAGAGGGAGATTCCAGCCAGATGACCACAACTGTATGTTGATTGCTGAATGCTTCGCTACAGCTGCTTATGTAGACTACAGGCCTCTTGCTCGAGGTCTGAGGGATGATGTCTTCCCAGGGGATTCTGAAGGGAAGAACTAGAGCTTAACATGCTGTACTCTAACGTGGCCTATGTAGGAATTATTTTAACAATTTTAGTGACAATACGGTAGCGTTATTTTTATGCTTCACTCTCCTTGTCACAATTTTAATCCTGTCATGCTTTATTGTCCTGGTTATTGCAGTACATGCTTTATTATCTAAGATGCAGTTGCTTCATTAAAACCTTATTGAAACATATACTGCCTCTGATTGTCCTTGTATATGTGAGATTAATGTAAATGAGAGAAACGGATGCAATGTGAGTGACACAATGTGTCATGCGCTCGGCTACCCAATCATCCCTGCTCTTGGGTGGAGATGAGGCACTGCTAGTTAGCCAGAGCATAACCTGGATTAAGCCGACAGGTGTCAACTGTAGTGGGTTAGACTCAGTCCCCCACAGTGCAGGTGATTCTGCTACCCAAATCCAGTAGTCTCATTAAAATAATAAGAGCCTACGCGACATTACAAATGACAATTGTTCTGATAGTATATATCTGTAGTTGGAGGGGCTGCTGATCAAGTCAGAATTCTAAGGGGCATATTTATAAGCCCCTAGTCCAACCTTGCGCCACATTAGCGTGATTTCTTTTTACACTAATGTAGCCCAACGAGGCCAAAATCCTAACGCCATATTTACAAAGTGGCACAATGCATTAATTGCGCTATTTGCAATCTTTTGCGCTACATTTTGCCTACAACAGGCATAATGTATTCAAAGGGGGCGTTCCCCTGTTAGGGGGGCCGAAAAAATGGTGCATCATTTTGTACGGCACTTTTAACGCCGGCTCAGAGCAGGCGTTAAAATGGGGCTTCCATTATTGATAATGGGCCCCTATGTACTCTGCAGGAGTAGCACAAATATTTTGGGGCACTCCTGCCGAGTACATCAATAGCATCATGAAAAACGACTCTATTGCCCCCTACCCTAATGGTTGCAGGGGAAGTGGTGCTGCACTTGGTGCAGCCCCACTTTCCATAAATCTGCCCCTAAATGTTCAAAGTTCAGGGAGACAGATGCTTCATGTTGGGAAGTATGGGGTCGGCGACAGTTGGGGAGTGGGTAGTTACTGTTGTTTGTTGTTTGACCTGCACATGTGTATCAGCTAATTATTGAGCGCCCCAAAACACTCACCTCAGTAAGGAGCAGTTTGAGGTTTGGTAAGGACTGGAATGTAAATGGCTTCAATGACAAGGAAAAAGAGGGTGCCATCCTACTGTATGCTAACAAACAGGCTTCCATGTATTTCTCCTGCAGGAGGCTCCTTCGGTATGTAATGTAATTTCCTTTGCCACTACAGGTATATTTGGGTTTACCACTCAGGCTTTACAAGGGGATTCAGGAGAGTGGCGTTACTCCTTCACAAATCTCTTTTTAGGGCAGTAAGTGAGGTTTGGTGTCACCCCCCAGGTGGGAATGTTGGAGGGGAATTCTAGTCCCTGATGAGTGTTATTATCCCCCCAACTCTGGTAAGTAACCCCCCTGGGGCCCTTTCCGACTTGTACCTCAGACGCAATGTGTAAAGTAACACAGTGAAAAGACTACAAATGGACTCCACACTAGTTTAGAAAAATAGCCAATATTTATCTGAATAAAACAAGACCAAAATGACAAACATTCAACATACACTAGCAAACATATGAATTTTTAAAGGTTACATTTCAAAAGGCGCTTAAAAACACAACAGCTCCGACTGGGGCTATCACGACGTCGTTGACAGAGTCATTCTCAACAGTCTGGTGCTCCTCGCAATGATGTGTGGGCCGATCATGGAGTCACACGGACCCAAGGCACAGTACCTTTGGTAAACGATGACACAAAGACGTTGCAAGGAGTCGGGGAGGTGAGGCGCCGCTGGAGCCGGTGTGGCATCGCTTCCTTACTGCTACCGGGGAATGAGGCATTGGTTCCTTACTGCGAGGCAGGAGAGGTGAAGCATTGGTACCTTACGGTCACAGGGGAGGTGATGCAGCGTCGGTGGCGATCGTCGGTTCCTTACGATCTGGCAAGGTTGATAAATCCAGCAGGTCAAGGTGCGAGGCGTTGGCTTTGCGGTGTCACATTCACAACACAGGGCCACAGGTGCTGTGGCAGAGGTGGAGTCAGGTGTCCTGGGTGTCAAGGACACAGTACTCAGGACTCACACTGTGGTGGGACTTCGGTGACGCTGCAGCGGCTTCAGGCCTGTAGCGTCGGTCATGATCATTGCATTCAGAGTGGACCACAACTCCTGGTGCAGGCAGCAGTGCGGAGTCAGACAACGGTGTTGGTTCTGAAGTCGCTCTGGAGTCGATGCACTTGGTTTCTTCTTGATTACACCAGACTCACTCCTAAGGGCACAGGAACAGGATTTGGCACCACTAGGCAAGTCAGGACTCTCAGCTAGAGAGCCAAGGTGCAGGCAGATAAGGTCTTTGATGTCCCTGAGACTTCCTAACAGGAGGCAGGCTCAGTTCAAGGCCTTGGAGAACCATAGAATGCAGGATATAGAAAGCACGAAGTCCCTCTTACGGCATCTAGCTCTTCATCCTGGCAGAATCTCTTCAGTCCAGAAGTGTTCTGAAGCTGTGGTCTCAAAGGCCCAATACTTATTTCTGCCTTTGAAGTAGGCAAACTTCAAAGGAAAGTCTTTGTAGTGGACAAGACCCTGCCATTCCTACCCTGGCCCTAGACATACTCCAGGGGCTTGGAAACTGCTTTGTATAAGGACAGGCACAACCCTATTCAGGTGCAAGTGTCAGCTCCTTCCTCCACTCTAGCTCAGCAAGACTCATCAGGATATGCACGGCACACCTCAGCTCCCTTTGTGTGACTGTCTAGAGTGAATTCACAAACAGCCCAACTGTCATCCTGACCCAGACATGTATTCCACAGATAGAAGCACAGAATGGTTACAGAGGAAAATAACCACTTTCTAAAAGTGGCATTTTCAAACTAACAATTTAAAAACCAACGTCATCAAAAGATGTATTGTTAAACTTTGAGTTCTTAGACCCCAAACTCCACATCTCTATCTGCTCCCAATGGGAAAATACATGTAAAAGATTAGCAGTAGTTCACTATCAGGACATGTAAAACACACCAGTACATGTCCTACTTACACTGCACCAAGCCCATGGGGCTGCCGTGGGCCTACCTCAGGGGTGACTTACATGTAGTAAAAGGGAGGGTCTGAGCCTGGTGAGTGGGTGCACTTGCCAGGTCAACATGGCAGTTTAAAATTGCATGCACATACACTTCAGGGGCAGGTCTGAGACATGTTTATAAGGCTACTCATGTGGATGGCAAAATCAGTGCTGCTGGCCCACTAGTAGCATTTGATTTCCAGGCCCTGGACACCTCTGGTGCACTTTAATAGGGACTTACTAGTTAATCAAATATGCCAATCATGGAGATTCCAGTCATTAATCCAATTTAGACAGAGAGCACTTGCACTTTAGCATTGGTCAGCAGTGGCAAAGTGCCCAGAGTCCCAAAGCCAACAAAAACAGGTCAGAAAAATAGGAGGAGGAGGGCAAAACGTCTGGGGGTAACCCCGCAAAAAGGGACAGGTCCATAAAAGGGCAGCCGTACAGACTGGCACAAGGAATTCAAGGCGTCATTGGAGGAACCTAGCAACTGCTTGGTCATAAATGTGGAAGGTGACACACTCAGGAAAATAGAGGTGTTAAGGACGACCCCCAGGAAGAAATTGCTAGATGCTGCTAGATGCAGGCTGACCACAATTCAACACAGAATATATGAGGATTGGGATAAAACAGGGAAACTAATGTACTGGTTAGTGAACCTGGAAATTGAACTCAAGGTGGTGGCCAAAATCGCCAACCTGAAAATAGGCCTGCTCTCTCACTATTAAGACATTGCAGATACCCTAACTACTTATTTTGAATGCCCTTTGATTACCCAGAAGAAAAGTGTGAGCATCCAATAGTGAAACATTTGCCCATGACCTTGGTTCTGGATAAGGACAGAGCCAAACTGGACACCTCGATTGAAGACACTGAGATATTGGCTAAAGGCTTCCTCACTGATTTTTTTAAAAAGAAGTGCCAGTAAGCTAATGAGTCCATTGTATGAGATTTTCAGGGAGGCCCACTAGGCAAAAATACGGCCAGCGAATTTATGTGAGACCACAACTGTGGTTATCCCAAAGTCAAGGAAGCCCATTACCTCCTGTGCTTCTTATAGGCCCGCAGCACTGATTAATACAGAAGCTAAACTATTAGCCGAGATAACCTCCAGGATGTCCAGGGTAGGTCGAGCACTGAGTGGGGCAGATTAAAATGTATCCTTCTGCATAGAAGAACCAGACACTGTATCAGGTGGCTCAATAATGCTGTGGCCAACATTGACAAATTATCAGAACCATCAGATTTAGTCCTATTAGATTTTGGTAAAGCTTCTGATTCATTGCCCTAATCCTTCCTCTGGCATATCACGTATGAACTTCAGACCCATCTACATCTATTATACTCCAGAGCCCTGGCCAGAGTCAGAGTTTATAGAGTGCTGTCTCGCCCATTCTCCATTGCCAGGGCCACTCATCAGGGCTGCCCCCTCTCCTCTTTGTTTTTCACCCTAGCTGTGGAACCTCTGGCTTACTGGATAAGAATAGAATTGCAGGTATGTACTCTACAAGTAAAATCCAGGGCGCTCAAATACTTGGGAATCCACATCTCTCTCAGTCCGGTAGAAAGCTGTAATTTTAACACTACCTCTGTTGAATAACGTAAAATGCAGATGAAAGATTGGGGCCAACTACCCCTCTCCATAATGGGCAGATGGGCCCTATATAAAATTATTTCCCTTGCCGAAATCCTGTATATGAGCCAGCGCTACCCATATACATTCCCACCACAATTGTCCAAAACCCTAAAATCCACCCTCACTTTCTACATATGGTGTGGGGGCCCTCCACGAGTTCTCCACAGTCACAGCTCGCTGCAAGCAGAATAGATGCGGCGACGCTCGGGGTGGATAAATAAAAATTAAATAAAAAATAATTTTAGAAACCCACTTACCTCCTATGTTGCCGCTGCGCCGCTCCTCTGTCCCTCATAACTCCAGGCTGCAGACAATGCTCACAGCCTGCCCTGCAGCCAATCCTGACGCTGCTCAAAGCAGCATCAGGATTGGCTGCGAGCGCCCAACCAGGACAATCCCAGGCAGACTGGGAGCCTGTGCAGGCTCTCTCCAGCCCGGCAACTGTGTTGCTGGGCTGGACAAAGCCTACTGGGCATTTGTGTTTGGCCGGCCTGACTGCTCATCACCTCCATGGCCCCGCCCTTTTTACCAAAAAATGATAATAAACACAGGCCAATATTTATACTTTTTTTGCGCTGCATTTGCGTCATTTTTTTTTTTTTACGCAAATGCGGCTCAAACTTAACTCCATATTTATATTTTAACGTTAGGCACATTTAACGTCAAAATATTTGAGTTGGCACAATTTTTTAGATGAGTAAACCTACCTTGTGTCAATGAGATGCAAGGTGGGCGTTTCCATCTAAAAAATTGTGCTATCCCCTTATTCATCACCTTCTGCTAAAAGTACGCACTGGTGGGAGGAGGGGCCAAATAATGGTGCAAAGCCTCCTTTGCACCATTATTTAACGTCTGGGTCAGACCAGACATTAGGGGACCTGTGGACCCATTTCCATGGTCAGACACAATGGAGTGGGTCCACAAGTGCCCTCCCCAAGCCCCAGAAACACCCTCACCCCACCAGAGGGACACTGAAGGATGGGGACCCCAGTAGGGTAAGTAGAGGTAAGTATTTTGAAAACTTTTTTAAAGGCCATTGGGGGCCCTGAAATGCCACCCTCCCCCCTATATGGCACAGGGTGCAATGGCCATGCCCAGGGCACCCTTGTCCCCTGTGCTGGCCATTGGGGTGGTGGGAATGATTCCTGTCTTTTTTCTTAGTCAGGAGTCAAGAGGTATGGATGGATTTGCATCAGAAAATGACACTATGCTGGTTAAACACATGTTTTGCCTCTAAACTGCCTAATGTCATTTTTTGGTGCAAAACCCCCTTCTCCCATACTGCCACCCCCCCCAGCTAGTGCCATTTTTTATGACACTAGCCCACCTTTTGTGCTGGCTTGAGGGATTCCATAAATTTGGCAACCGGCTGGCGCTCTGGAGTGACGCAAGTCGGCGCTATACTTTTTGACGCTAAACTTTGCCACAGTTCATTATTGTTTTTGGTAAAAGGTTTGCAGCTGCCACTGCTGGCGGACGGGGGCGACGCTCCTCTGCCCTAATGGAGGAGCCGCCCCTGGTTCTCTACAATAAGTGCATGCAGAAACCATATGATGGGGGAGGTTGGGCATTCTAGCCCAGAAGACTCCAATTCATAATGATCTATTTTGGGACTAGGATTATCTAATCTTCTGGCTATAATTGAGGGACTTGCAGACCCAGGGACTCCAACCTCAACTGTATAAGGGGGAGCCAGTGGACACTCTTGAACTCCCCCAAAAATTATACTTCACTGCTGGTACAGCTCTCTGTGGTCAACAGCATGGTATCAAATGTTGACTAAAGAAACTCTTTGGGATGGTATCTGGATCCTGGAGGTAAACGGACTGACCGTTTTATGACAGTGGGAGGCTATTGGACTATCGAAACTTGAGATGTTTGGGCCATGAACCATATTAAATATTATGCAGACATGATATTCATGAAACTACGGCATGCTCTGGACAGTTACAAACACAGGCTGTCCCTTCTCCCAGAATTTAACCCCTCAGAGGCGAAAATGGCTGTGACAAAAACTGAGAATAAGGGTATTTCTGGACTGTACTATATAATGATGGAAAACACTCCAGACCCTCTGACAGAGCTTCATACATTGTCAGAGTGGATTAGAGGTGTGGATTACTGCATTGTTGGAGAGGAATCATTGAAAAAGACCTGAGGCTGTGCGAAGAAACATATCAAGATCTGTGGAAAATGGTGGGATCATTTTCAAATGAGTTGAACACCCTTATGTTACTATGACTCCCCTTCTCTTTCATTTTGCTGTGAACCTGGCCTTGTAACTTTCTTGCCCCCTTAGGACTGGGACTTATCATGTATCTCCTTATACAGACGTTGTAATGCTGATGATGACAACTGTTTTTCTGCACACAGTGCAGTGTATTGTTAATTTGCTTCATTTTAGAAATACCATTAAGACAGAGGTTTTAAAAAAGTTGTACCTTACTTTTGTAGATTGTATCGACGTTTTTCCTCTTATTGAGCCTTTGGTTCTAGCAGCTAATGATTGTTTGAATCAGCTAAAGAATTTGTTTTTAAAGCTTATGCCATTCTACAGTTAAATGAAGGACTAAGCTGATATCAAGATCAAATTCTGTTTCTTTTGTTCCTGGCTATCTCCTTGTTTTCATCCTGTCTAGACATTGCTAGTTACATTGCGAACCCTCTTTGGATCCATTTGTGATACATCAGATCAATCTGGTGGCCTTTCAGTTGAGGTAGCCTTGCACTTGGAATACTAATTCTGATTTTCATTGATGCTAACTGAAACATGTGGTCGAAATCATTAGCCGCTTTCATCTATACCTCTACCAGTTATTGTACAATGGCAACCAAAATATGAGATTTGAGAAATTTGTGACTCTCTGAAGTTTGAAGTTGACTTCAAATCCTGATCCACTGGAAACATTATTCTTCTACAAAGGGTTTTTTGGAAAGATGCTTCTTCAGTTCAGTCTCCTTTGGTAGTTTGTCATTTCTTTCAGCGGCATCCTGATAAACCCAAAGTTTCAGGAGCAGGACATAATGTTATATGTGTGTTGAGTGCAGTAAAAAGAGCTTTCCAGAATGGGCATGCTTTCAAAGGAAGCTTGAGAACTCCATGTGCTCCCCATCAGTGTGTTCTTAGGAGCTGTGCTCAGCATATAGCTGGCTGTCCTTGCCATCTGATTGTTTTGGAATCCCCAAGGATGTGGTCACCCAGAAGGATGTTTCATAAGTCTCCTGGCAAGGAGTGTGGACAATAATAAACAGCCTTTTCCAAGATAAATATCTGTCCAGAGACTGCTGTATAAGGTTCTTAATTCAACAAGAAGTAGAATCTTTTCCTGTGATGCCAGTTCCTATTTGATTCATAATTATATGCAGGATATCACTTGCATTTGCAAGTGATTGATCCACACAACTATTAATTCTCTGATTTTTCACTGTGTTCTTCAGGATGCATCACAACCATTAATTCTCAGATTTTTCATTGTGTTTTTCACCCATTTCTTATGGTTTTTGTCCCTGATTTTTAATTCTAGCAGTTGGAACTTCTACCTGTTACTATTTCTTGATGTTATGCCTGGCTATTTCAGCTTCCCTGGTGCAGCAAAAGATTGGTACCCTGTTAATCACTTAGGTATACATCTCCTTTATAGACCTACAAGATTGCCAAAGAGGTATTTTACTCTTTTTGCCTTTTAGTTCCTCACTGGGATCCTCTTCAAAAGAAACTTAACACATTTAGGCGGTCATTCTGACCGCGGCCCGCCATGCGGTCACCGCCAAATGGCCGCTCCGCGGTCAGGAGACCGTGGATGCCATTCTGGCTTCCCCGCTGGGCCGGTGGGCGACCGCCAAAAGGCCGCCCGCTGGCCCAGCGGGAAAGCCCCTGCAACATAGAAGCCGGCTCCGAATGGTGTTGCAGGGGTGCGACGGGTGCAGTAGCACCCGTCGCGATTTTCACTGTCTGCAAAGCAGACAGTGAAAATCTTCATGGGGCCCTGTTAGGGGGCCCCTGCACTGCCCATGCCAGTGGCATGGGCAGTGCAGGGGCCCCACGACACCCGTTCCTGCCATCCTGGTTCTGGTGGTGTAAACCGCCAGAAACAGGCTGGCGAGAAGGGGGTCGGAATCCCCATGGCGCAGGATTCCCTGGGCCAGGGGAAAACCGGCGGGAAACCGCCGGTTCCCCTTTTCTGACCACGGCTTTACCGCCGCGGTCAGAATGGCCCTGGAAGCACCGCCAGCCTGTTGGCGGTGCTTCCGTGGTTCCCGGCCCTGGCGGTCATGGACCGCCAGGGTCGGAATGACCCCCTTAATGTACTTATCTGTGCAGTGTGTCATATTAAATACTGGAAAGGTCACCCTTTCCTCAGACATTTAAGATAGAATCTCAACAGGGCTTCTCAGCCTCTAGTCCTTGACACAACCCCCACTTTGTCATTTACAGTGTACCGGTAGGCCACTCTGCCGAACCTGGAAGACACTACACTTTGTCCTCACTGTCTTGATGAAAGTAGAAACCTTATTCATCCAGTTACTTTTGTAAAACATTCAATCAACTCATATTCCAAGGCTGCCTTATACTTGTGATACTTGAAATCAGCTTCATTATCCTTCTCAGTACATTTCTTCTCACACACCATCAAGTGTGAATCATCAGAAACACTGCTCCGCCGCCAGATCATGCTATTGCACGCAGGAACAGGGAGACAAAACAAAAAGGGGGGGGAGACAGAAGAAACACATGTTCAGTGCATAAAAGACCACTACCGTTGGCGGACACAACACACAGGGAGCAGCCCTCTGCACTAAGCCATGCACTAACGGTTCCTAGCAAATTCACCTCCCCATGGGGGACGAGGCCTATGCCCAATTGCTGCACACCTGGAAGTCACAGGAGCCTGATTAGGTGTAGATGGCTATTACCAGTAGTGGGGTTGGGGTGCCACAGAGCCTGCCTAACAAGGGACCTAGCCTGCCAAGTTTGCCCTGGCCTAGGGGAACCCACAGCCCACTTCGACCACCCAGACATCTCATAAAGCGCACAGAGTCAACTGAATTAGAGTGTACTTACCCCCTTGTGGCTGCTGTGATGCCCTCCAGTGCCCATCCAACTCTGGATAGGCCACCGCCAGGATCCGGTACATCAGGGGGGTCATGGTGCGACGGGCACCTCTTCCACGTTGGGAGGCCATCCCCAGCTGGGCCTCCGCAGTCGTCTTGCTCCAGCGGCGCAGGTCCTCCCATCTTTTACGGCAGTGGGTGCTCCGTCTATGGTAGACCCCCAGGGTCCGGACGTCCTTGGTGATGGCACGCCAAATACCCTTCTTCTAGTGGGCGCTGACCTAGAGGAAAAGTGAAGTAAAAATGGATGTTTCTAGCCCGTACATTTCATCTCACGCATTGCCAAACAACTCCCACCCTGGCCCAGGCATACATACACACACAATCCTGACATGCTGGCCTGTCCCCCTCCCCACCCTCTTCCATCCACGACATCCATACACTCAGGTACCATCCACAATGCTCACAGTGTACTCACCTGTTTGTCTGGAGGACCGTACAGTTGCGTGTACTGGGGGAGGACCCCATCCACCAGTTTCTCCAACTCCTTCGAAGGGAAGGCAGGGGCCCTTTCCCCAGACACTGTAGCCATCGTCCCTTCCAGACACAGGTCACAGCAGCACTTGCAGTGTAGGTCCTCTCCTGTTGAAGGTCAGGTATCAAGTGAGTGAACAGTAAGAAAATGGTGGCCACGTCCGCAGCTGTGCATACTGTCACCGCCGGCGTACATCGCCATTGGCTCCTGGGACCCATAGGGCCCAATGTTAACCAATGCTGAATTGCGCTGCGGTCTTCGACCGCCCAATGCGACGGTGTACAACGCTAGCGCAGTTACCTCATTTCCCCTTGTCCCACCTTACAGGTCAGGCAGCCGCCATTTCAGGGGGCCACATGGGATGGAAAAAAATGGTGTCACACCTATCGAGGCCTGAAATACAGACAGATACCAGAACATTGCGATTTTCCAACATTTTAGCAAATAACACATTGTGATACCTAAGTGTTGGATGTCCCTCTGCTCGCTGTTCTCCTCCATAGGGCACGTCTGCTGGGGCAGGTTGATGAGATGGCGGCATCCTCCGGCGTACAGACCCCTGGTGGACCTGTCGACAATGGAAGAGAGACACATCATTATCATATACAGATTTATCATGCAACAATCCTGGAACTGTGTGCCCAGTTGGAGCCAGACCTGATTTCAGCTATCCGCCATCCTACAGGAATCCCCCTTCCAGTGCAGGTCCTGTCTGTACTCCATTTCCTGGCCAGTGGGTATTTTCAAACAACAGTGGCCATGGCATCAGGGATGTTCCAGGCAAAGGTCTCTAATGTGTTATCCAGAGTGTTAACTGCCCTGCTGAAACACATGCACAGCTACATCGTTTTCCCACAGGTGGAGGATTTGCCCACAGTGAAAGGTGACTTCTATGCCCTGGGACATATCCCCAATATCATTTGTGCCATTGATGGTACACATGTGTGCATTTGTCCCCCTGTTATTTTCACTCAGTGTATGGATCCTGACTTGTTACTTTGCCTTTCCATTTCACAGATCTGGGTCCCACTTAGTGCCCTCTGCTATGTTTACTGCTGGCCTACAGCTGTGTTACATTGGTATGTGAACAAGTACATTGACATTGCTATATTCCAGAGGTTTTGCAATTACACATTTGTGAAAGCACAGACAGACTCCAGATTGTTTTGTGATTCAAGTGTGTTTATGACTGTGCAAAGAAGTGGAGGGGGTGTGAAATGGGCTGGGGTGATGGTGGAGGAATGTCCATGGCAGAGTCCAGTCTATTTATTTCACAGGTGCATTGTCCAATGGGGCATAGGAAGTGGAGCAATGGCAGATTAAGGTGGACAGGGTGACAAAGTGGGGCAGAAGGGTGACATTCAGGTGGGTCTTATTTGCAGTCGCGGTCTTGTCAATGTTCTCTGTCTTGTTCTTGGATCTCAGGGACCGTTTGCGGGGTGGTTCTCCTTCTGCAGGGGGTGGGGTGCTGGTGGCCTGTTGGTCCTGTGGCAGGGCCTCCTGTCCACTAGCGCCGGCGGAGGTGGAGGGCTGTTCATCGTCCAGGCTAGTGTCAAGGGCCCGTTGGTGTGCCACTGTGTCCCTCCTGCTGTTGACAAGCCCTGCCAGCCCCCCTGCAATGGTGACCAGGGTGGTTTTGATGGACTTCAAGTTCTCCCTGATCTCCAGGTAGTGTTCCTCCTGCAGCCGCTGGGTCTCCTGAAACTTGGCCAGTACCGTGCCCATGGTCTCGTGGGAATGGTGGTAAGCTCCCATGATGTTGGAGAGTGCCTCGTGGAGAGTGGGTTCCCTGGGACTGTCCTCCCCCTGTTGCACAGCAGTCCTCCCAGCTTCCCTGTTATCCTGTGCCTCTGTCCCCTGAACTGTGTGCCCACTGCCCCCAGGTCCCTGATTGTCCTGTGTTAGTGGGTTTGCCTGTGTTCCCTGTAGTGGTGGACACACTGCTGATTGACGTGTCCTGGAGACAGAGGGATGGGCCCGCTGGGTGGTTGCTGTGGTGGTGTTTCCTAAGGGGGGAGGTTCAGTGGCGGTTTGTGACTGAGTCAGGGGAACCGACTGTCCCAAGGTCTGGGCCGGGCTGGTCATCTTGATCCAGGCATGCAGAGCTGCTGTCAACACTGTGGACCTCTTCTGTGGGGGGACTGGATATGTCTGGCACCTCCTGTCCGGAGACATTGGGTATGGGTCCTGTTGGGGTGTAAATGCATAGTTATTGTATCTGTGTGTGCCATCTTGTGCAATGGGTGAGTTACCCTCTACTCCTGTGCTTGCATTATTGCCGTGACCCTTGTGTGATTGTTGATTTTGGGGCATGATTGAGTCTCTCTACTGGACATGCTTTGGTTATGGGTGTCCATGCATTGGTGTTATATGCAGGGCTTGATTTTGGGATGTGTGGGTTGTGTTAGTGGGGTATCTGTGGGTTGTTGGGGTGATGGGTATGAGGGTGAGGGTGGGAGTATGTGATGGCATGCAGGTGGGGTGGGGGGGATAAAGTAGTAAAGATTTGCCTTACCAGAGTCCAGTCCTCCTGCTACTCCTGCGAGGCCCTCAGGATGCATGATTGCCAAGACTTGCTCCTCCCATGTTGTTAGTTGTCGGGGAGGAGGGGGGTCCACCCCCTGTCCTCTGTACAGCAATCTGATGTCTGGATACCACGTAACGTATCTTTCCCTGTAGGTCGTTCCACCTCTTCCTGATGTCATCCCGTGTTCTTGGATGCTGCCCCACTGTGTTGACCCTGTCGACAATTCTCCGCCATAGCTCCATCTTCCTTGCAATGGACGTCTGCTGCACCTGTGATCCGAATAGCTGTGGCTCTACCCGGATGATTTCCTCCACCATGACCCTGAGCTCCTCCTCAGAGATCCTGGGGTGCCTTTGAGGTGCCATGATGTGGTGTGGGTGATGTGTGAGGTGCTGTCTGTTGTGATGTGTGAGGGGATGTGTTGGTGTGTGTTGTTTGAGGTGCGTGGATGTTGGTTAAGTGATGGTGTTGTGTGTCTGTGTATGCTGGTGTTTTGTTAGGTAGTCTCTCTCTCTGGCCTTTCAGAATTTTGGTTGTAAGGGTTTGTGGGTGATGTGGGTCTGTGCTTTATATTGGGATTGGGTGTGTGGGTGCGGTGTGTGTATGTGTGTCAGATGTGTGTATTTTGAATTGTCCAATGTGGTTGTGTTTTGTAAATGTGTGTGTATTTTGAGCGCGGCGGTGTGTACCGCCAATGGATTACTGCAGTTGAAAGACCGCTGCGTTGATTCGTGGGTCGTGATACTGTGGGTGTATTCCTGTTGGCGTGACAGTGTAGGTTTTAGGATCGTCAGTTTATCACTGACCTTTGGTGTGGCGGACTTGTGTGGGTGTCTGTATTGTGGCAGATTCCGAGCTGTGAGTCGTAATACCTGTAGCGGAATTCCACTGCTGCAACGGTATGTTGGCGGTCTTCTGCACAGCGGAAAGCAGGATTTACCGCGAGGATTGTAATGAGGGCCTAAGAGCCTTATTATGACTTTGATGGTCCGTTATATCCTCTGGAACTTGTAAAATGGTGAGAGGGATATCCATCACGTTTCTGACGGAGTATCCCATCTGCCAAGGTTGTAATCAGGCCCTAAAGGTTTTTTAGCACATAGAAACTGTAATCGCCAACCTGGACCTCTGGTCGCACTTAACAGGGCAAAGGCAACATTTGAGGTCGACCGCGATGGAGCCTGCTCGGCTACAGTGAGTGGGAGACCTCGGTCAAAATGTTACCTTCAGACTCAGTTTTTTTCTTAAAGATTTTCTTAACCGGGACGAATTCGCAAGTCGGATACGACCTCCCTGGAGCCCTCTTCAGATACGCGTTGCAGGAGACCTACGTGAAGGATTCTATGGTCGGACTTAGAAGATTTTTTGCGATGGAAATCTTTGTCCAGGTTGAACTTGAAATTGAAGCCGACCTCCCTGGAGCCCTCCTCGGATACGCTGCGTGGGAACCCTTGGTCAACTTTTTACATTTTGATTTAGAAACTTTCTGGGAGTTTTTTCCCTCCGGTTTCGGACGACCCTCCACAGCAAGCCGATTTCGCATTGACATCGTCGGATTGCCTTTACACGAGCTCCCGGAAGTCTGGAGCTATGGAGCTTTTCAGTGGGACGAACCTGCAAGTCAAGCTGGGTTGCGGTCGACGTAAGCCTCACAACGTCAGGTCGATCCACTTATGGAGCTTTTCTCCAAAGTTGTTCCAAACTTCACCAAACATCTGGATCTTCTCCCAGAGGGTCTTTGAAGAATCTTTAGGAGTCCACAACTCCCCCCAAGGCTCCAGAATCTCTGAGTTGCTCATTGAGGGTTAGGACTCCAACTCCCAGTATGCACCTGGCTCAAATCCAAAAATGACCACTGGTCGGTTTCTTCAGGGCTTGATGCAGGGGACTCTTGTCAGATATTTTCTACCTGTAGCAAACAGGGAGTCCCTTCTTGAAGCAGTAGAAGACAGGCAACATCCTTTTACTGGTGAAGCCCAAGTGTGCATCTGGTGCAGTCCATCAGAGTACAAGTGTCCAGGTGCAGGTCAGGAGTCCAGAAGGGCAGTCCTTCTTCTTCTTTGTTTTGTTCCTTGCGGGGATCTGAAGTGGGGTGCAGCTCTGCCAGTTTTATCCGTGCTCCTGTTGGTGGAAAGCAGGGGGATCTCTGTCCATTCACGTGCAGGCCACCACCCTCTTGAGTAACCACTTTCTTGGAAGTGTGGCAAAAATCAATCACTGGGAGCAACATTCTCCAAAAATCCAAGATGGCAAAAATTCATTCTCAGAGGTTAGGTCTGGCTAACCCACCCACTGGTGTGGCTAAGTTTCCCTTAACACACCCCTTTTCACCCCTCTCTTAATCTAATCAGGGGGCCCCTGGCTATTTGGTTTTGCAGGAAATGGGGGAGGTCTGCTGCTGGCCCAAATGTCCTTTCCTCCTTTGAAGTACAGTTTGACTGCTCTCCCCCGTACTGTTTCACCACCTGGTGAGGCAGTTCTCCTCCCCCAGGCACTTCCTTTGTATTCAGCCCAGGCCACTTCACACCTCATCAAGGCAGCCTTGCCAGGCTGCCAGAGGCTGGCCAATCAGAGAATGGCACTACAGAGCTGAAACAGGTAACTTTTAGGAGGAGTTCTAAAACACTTTCTAGGTACAAGTTATATTAAATTCAACATTGGCAAGTTGTTGGATTTATTATAACTTTTATTTTGATTCTAACATGCCATATCTAGCTCCTTTCTACAGAAAATAAAATGTTATTACTTTAAAATAAAGTCTCCCCTTGTTAGCCTCTGGAGCCCATTCACTACAATGAGGAAAAACAAATGTAGCTAGTTTTCCCTCACCAGGGCTTATAAAGCATATTTTATAAAGTCCCTGCTTAAAGATACACTGCACCCAACCCTGGGGGCACCTAGGGCACACCTTAGGGGTGATATATGTAAAATTAAGGTAGCTTAGAACTTTGGAAGTACTTTTAATTCCAAAGTCGAATTTTGGATTAACTTTAATTTAAAAGCAGCCAGCAAGGCATGTCTGCCTTTAAAATGAAACTGGGCACCACAGCCAGCAGTGCACCTATTGGTGTACCTCCTATGCTGGGGTCCCTAAACCTACATGCCTTACCATATACTAGGGACTTATAGGTAGGTTGGCACATCCAATTATAATTAGCCAAATTTGCATATTCATTTTAATTAGAGCACATGCCCTGGGACTGGGACTGTTTACAAGTGTCCAGGGCACCATCAGAGTCAGAAAAACACACCAGTATAAGTGAAGAATGGGACAAAAAGTGAGGGGGCTCCTTCAATCAGACCAGTTTTCCCACACACAGTATATAATCCAACTTAATAATAATTACACATGAGTGAAATCTCACTTTTACATTTGAAAGTTATGGATGGCGATCATTCAATAGCCATCATATTAGTACATACTGATATAAAAAGAACATCTAATAACTTTGGAGAGCACCTAATGCCCATAACAAAAAACTTACGAATCATGTCTCCAATTTCAGATGCTTTCACCAATATATAGTGACACAAAGATGCAATAGCACAATTGCAAGTCTTAGTGAGGGAATCTTAAAAACTCAGACCCACCAACATATTCACAAGCATTCTGTCTCATTCACCTCACATTTTCATCTTTCACGCATGATGGGACTGTGGAGTTAAAGGTTAACGTAGTATTTTAATTTGTGAATTTCACATCCATCCGTTTTAAAGTGCCTTCAACTTTAGTTATTTCAGGGCCAGCTAATGACCATAATGGGGTGTGTATTTTCTATTCTAACTCCACATATGCCTTGATACAATACATTTAACGTTACACCAAAGTAAATATTACAGAACTTTCAGTTTTTTGATACACTCAATCAAATCAAAACACAAGATGGAGACGGGGGTCCCTGTAGAGACATGGTCCTCACAGAGACGGTGCTGCCTGAACAATACACAGGGACATACAAACACACACAACACAGTTGGCCAGCAGTTTTCTGATCCAAATAATGATGTAACAGCCTAAAACCAGTAAGTCTCCCCATGGGGCAGGTGTGCCATCGAATCTAAACAACCCAAACACATGTCCCATTCAAACCCAGGAAAGATGGCAATCAATTTTGGCTACTATGAATTGGTTTTATTATTTAGTACATTATACAAGATAATTAAAAGCAGCTTGGTCCAGATTCTCAAAGGTTTAGTGTTGCTTTTTTAACGCTAAACCGATGTTAAACTTTTTTTGGCATTCACAAATCAAAGCAAATAGGTATTTGCGTTGGTTTGTGTGGCAAAGTAACTCAAAGTAACTCTACATTACTTTGCGTCAAGGGGGCGTTACATGGTGGTACATAGGTATACCTGTGCTACCACCCATGTATTTTGACTCTGAACCCGATTCTAAAACATCAGAAGAAAGGGTGTAGTGCTAAAAATTAACGCCTTTGATAAGCAGGTGCAAAATGGAGAAATGTTTTTATTTCTCCCTGCTTTTCTGACTTTGCATGTGTGCTGCACTGTACAGCACACATGCAAAGTGGGGAAAGCAATTGCTCTTGTCTAAGCATAGTATTTTGTACAGGAATGATACACTTCCTGCACAAAAACTATGCGAAACTCACACACACCCTAGCACTATGGTGCTAAAGTCTGTGCATGGCGCACGGCATCTGAAAACAGCGCTGGCACTAGGGCAAGGGGAGGAGAGTGCCATTTCTAAGAGAATATGGCACCAGCAGCGGCTGCCGCAAATCTCAAGGGGAGGGGTGGGAGGGAGGGAGGGACAGGGAGGAATAAAATATACAAAAAAGAAAACTTATCTCTTTCCTTCATCCCCGTCGCTGCCACTTGCCGCCTCGATTCTCTTCTGATGTCCCAGCATTCACTGGGAGACCAGAACATACTCCCCAGCAATCCTGGTGCTGCTTTCATGCTAAAGCTAGCATAAAAGCAGCATAAGGATTGGTCTGAGTGGCTTGGCCTGCTGCTCAGACACAACCCTGGAGTCCGTGCAGTTCCTCCAACCCGGCTGTAAAACACAGCCGGGCTGGAGAAACCTAAGTGCGAATGTGTGTTTGGCTGGCCTAGGACAGCCGGCCAAACACACATGCACTCTTTGGTGCACTCTCTCCTCCTCCTGTGGCCCAGCCCTGTCACACCCTGAACATGCTGCTGGCTGAGCCAGCAGCAGAAAGATAAAACAATAATTAAATATTGTTTTATCTTTCAGCTCTTGGCTTAGCCAGGGGGGCGACGCTCCTTCATCACTGCGAAGGAGCCACCCCTGTATGGCACTCTCCTGCTCTCTCCTTGTCATTCAATGCAGCGCAGCAACTTTGGGTGATGCGCTGCGTTGCGTCACCTACCAGAATCTGGGCCTTTGTGTTAAGCGTTGATTTATCCCTGGGCCTGATTCCGATTATGAAGGCTATTATTCGCACCTCATGCCTGAGAATACCCTGGTGTACGTTGTAAATCGGGTGTGATAACCAGCACCTATTCCGAATTTGGTGGAAGCACGTGGATTTACTTGTCCTTTGTTATATCTAAGCAGGTGTGACCTACCGAAATTGAACTCGTAGGTGTTTAGGCACCCACTAATTAACTGTTCGTTAAATACCATCCAGCTCGGAATACCAATCCCTACCCACTCAGGGGTTCACATAGTGATAAAAAACACACAGACCCGTTCATAATCAAGCCATGTGTGTCTTGCTGCAATTTGTGGTACGGCAGTGGTTTCTTCCCACCTGTTTTAATTAACTTTTCCATTTTAATTGATGATTTTATGTAATTTTATTGATGTCATTTGTTTTGCTTTTCTTGTAAGTGTTATCCTGTGCTCTAAGAGTCAAATTTTCCAAAGTTTATACAGTTGGTATATTTTTTGTGCCCTTGGCCCTTCATATCTAACAATCCCACCCAAGCCAACGCAATTTTTGCAGAACTCCCAGCAATTCTGCTTCTTCCTGACGCCCTACAGATTGTTTACAGGCCAAGCTTCCTGATATTATAAGGTGGCTCTGGGGCCATGGGAAATCAGCAAGGGGCGGAGGGAATGTGGCAGAGTCATCATTGCAACCCGCAGAACCTCATTTGGCCAATCAATCAGAGGCGGCATGGGGCCTTTTTTGAAGTCACATGCTTCCTAAACCATTATTAATGACCCAGTTCAACGGCATGGTTGAAACAAGAAAAATGCTTTGAAAATTCAGATGATATTACTAAACCAACGGGCCATCAGCGTGGAGGTTGGAAGAAAAAATGGCAGTCTAGATGGGCCTAGTGACCTTAACCTAGTGTTTATGGCGCACAAGCTTGTGTGTGCAAACAAAGATGCAGTGTTATGCAAAAAGGCTCCCACTGAATTAAAATGCATGGCTGCAGTTTTCCTAAATTCGAATTGTTCTGACATTTGATGTCCTTGAATGTTTATCTTGTAAACCTGAGATTCTTTCTCCACCCCCACTTCATTTTTTCAAAAGTTGGTCAGCTCCTGAACTTCCTAAGTTAAACTTATGTTTTTTCTTTAATAACCTACAAGTAAAGAAAATATGCTTAAGTAGTTATTTCCATTGTTTCCACGAGAGTACCCTAACAAATCCTGTACTGTTTACTTTTAGCAGGAGTACAGTCTAGCAAAAACCCCAAAACCTCCTTTAGCTGGAAAACGAGGGATCATTTGCATGTATGGAAAGGTCAAACATTGGGCCCTATTCACAATGGTATTTTCAGATGAAAATAGTTGTTTAGGCCTGCCCAGTATTCACACGGTGCTTTCTGGTGGGCGTAATGCATTTACTATAGATGAATTCTCTCTCACAAGGTAACGTAAATCCACAGTAGGAAATCCCACTCAAGGCATGGAAAATGGGTGATCCAAGGTATGGTTACCTTGGAAGATTGGATACCAACACAATCTTGTACATTTGTGTGCATTCCTAAACTCTTCTCCGATCTCCTTTCCATTATGGACATTTTCACTGGAATCCATTGCAGGGCATAGCTTCCCAGGCGTTCTTCTGGGATTGAACTGCCTCTTCTTCTTTCTAAATCTCAACACTACTCCCTACCCCTCACCCACCATCAACATTCTACGCACCATCTTAGCTCTTATTTTCCGTGGACCTATTCCTATCCCAACAGAGAGACAAACACACACACGCGCACATACACTACGCTTCACTACCCCATTCCACACATCTGCCACATTTCTAACTACAAACCTATTTCACTCTTTTCACATACTAACAGAGGGAAAACCTATCTAACATCTACCTAACACTCGAAACAGGAAGCAAACTACAGAATTATACCATAGGTTCGCCAACACCAACTCTACCTCATTGTGTCACTGGAATGGCAGCTCGATATCTATTAAAACCTCTTTCAGTACTTATTACCTTAATTTACACAAGTCACCACTGTGTTTCAGGCTGTCATTGAAACGTGAATTCCATTCAGCAATGCTTTCACCCCTGCTGCCACCTTCTCACCAGCCTCCTACCCCCTGGCAAGAGCAATGAATTCGGCACCTTGTGAATAAATGCCCCCCCACTGTTCCCTCTCCCAAACTTCTATATCTTCAGTATACTTCAAATATCTTCCTTCGTTAGTGCCCCTCAGGCCCACTTAAACTCTTCTTTTCAGGTCTTAGTTACACTCTTGATGCCCTCTCCCTCCACCCCTTAATAATTCCCTGGGTCTTCAGTTTAAAACTCAGCAACCAGCTCCATCTCATCACTCTCTATTCACTCAATTTCTATCTGCTCACTCATTTACTAACACCCACCTGAACCCACCCAACATCAATGAAATCCACTTGTGCAAGTAAACTTGATCTCCTGCTGTATACCAATCATGACTCCATCTACATCAGATCACTCTTCATATGCAATTTACTTTCCATCCACTACTCCTTCCATTAGCACATCACCTTGCTCGAGAAGGAAATACTCCCCTGATGTTCTCCCTGCAGAGTTACACCATATTTACTCTACTCCTTCACGCCACCTCTTTTGACGCCTTCAATGACACTGTTAGACTTTTCACCCTTGGCGTGGTCTCACTTAACTTTTTGTCTCTGTTTCCCAGGTTGTTGATGTGTGCTGGACTCTGTTTTTGCTGTTTTTGTTACTCTGGGCACTTTACCACTGCTAACCAGTGCTAAAGTGCAAGTGCTCCTAAACCAAATGTGTATGTAATTGGTTTATCCATGATTGGCATATTTGATTTATTAGCAAGTCCCTAGTACAATGCACTAGAGGTACCCAGGGCCTGTAAATCAAATGCTACTAGTGGGCCTGCAGCACTGGCTGTGCCACCCACACAAGTAGCTCTGTAATCATGTCTCAGACCTGCCACTGCAGTGTCTGTGTGTGCAGTTTTAACTGTAAATTCGACTTGGCAAGTGTACCCACTTGCCAGGCCTAAACCTTCCCTTTTCTTACATGTCAGACACCCCTAAGGTAGGCCCTAGGTAGCCCCAAGGGCAGGGTGCAGGGTATGGTTAAGGTAGGACATATAGGCCCTCATTCCTACTCTGGCGGGCGGCGGTCGCCGCCCGCCAGGCGGGAACCGCCATATGGCCGTTCCGCGGTCGAAAGACCGATGGGGCCATTCCGACCTTCCCGCTGGGCCGGCGGGCGCTAACATTGTTAGCGCCCGCCGGCCCAGCGGGAAGGCGGCCTGCAACACTGAAGCCGGCTCCGAATGGAGCCGGCGGTGTTGCAGGTGTGCGACGAGTGCAGTTGCACCCGTCGTGCTTTTCACTGTCTGCTAAGCAGACAGTGAAAAGCATGCTGGGGCCCTGTTAGGGGGCCCCTGCACTGCCCATGCCAGTGGCATGGGCAGTGCAGGGGCCCCCAGGGGCCCCAGGACACTCGTTCCCGCCATCCTCTTCCTGGCGGTGAAAACCGGCAGGAACAGGCTGGCGGGAAGGGGGTCGGAATCCCCATTGCGGCGCTGCTTACAGCGCCGCCATGGAGAATTAGCCCAGCCGGGGGAAATCCGGCGGGAAACCGCCGGACCCGGTTTTCCGACCGCGGCTTTACCGCCGCTGTCGGAATGGGCTTTGAAGCACCGCCAGCCTGTTGCCGGTGCTTCAGTCATCCGCGACCCCTGGCGATCTGAATGACCCCCATAGTAATGTGTTTTATATGTCCTGACAGTGAAATATTGCTAAATTCGTTTTTCACCGTTGCAAGGCCTGTCCCTCTCATAGATTAACATGGGGGCTACCTTTAAATCTGTTTAAAGTGTAGATTCCCTTTGGGAGCGGATGGACATGTGGAGTTTGGGGTCTCTGAGCTCACAATTGAAAAATATATGTTTTAGTGAAGTTGATTTTGAGACTGTGTGTTTGAAAATGCCACTTTTAGAAAATAAGCATTTTCTTCCTTATACCATTTCTGTGACTCTGCCTGGTTGTGGATTCCCTGTCTGGGTCAGTTTGACAGTTGGGCTGGTTGCACCTCACACTAGACAGTGACACAAAGGGAGCTGGGGTGTAGCCTGCATATCCTGATGAGCCATCTGTGCTAGGAGGGAAGGGAGGAGTGGTCACTCATTGCAGTCTCCAACCCCCTGGTGAGTGTCTGGGGCACGGCCTGGGCAAAGCAGGATTTCACATTCAAGAGAGACTTTGCTTTGAAGTAGGTCTACTTCAAAGGGGAAAATGTGTATAAGAGGGACACCCAAAACCACAGACTTTAGAATACTTCTGGAAACCATGAGGAACCTCTGTCTGGAGAAGAGCCGAAGAGCTGAGGAAGAAAAGCTGCCCTGCCTGTGACTGTGCTTTGTGCAGCTATCCTGCAGTTGCTGCTTCTGCCAGAGTAAGAGGGCAAAGACTGGACTTAGTGCGCCTTCCATCTTGTGAAGATCTCCAAGGGCTTGATTTAGAGCTTGCCTCTTGTTGTTTGAAGACAGCAAAGACTTCTCTCTGCCAGCACCTGGAGTCTCTGGAGAGACTCCTACTCTGCCCTGTGGTGCCCATCCAGTTCCTGGGATCCTGAAAGGAGAAGCTGGCAGCCTAAGAGGAAGACATCCATGCACAGAATGGCGTGCAGGGAAAAGATCGACACAATTCCGATCTGCAGCTGGGAAATCGACATGCCGCCGGATTCGCGGGTGAAAGTCGGCGCTCGCCTGTAACACAACCGAAGAATCAATGAACGTAGCTGGAGAAACGACGTGCAGCATCGCTAATGGAGGCTGGTGAGATCGCAACCTGCGCTGCGTGGTTTTCGGATCACCGTGCGGTTTGATTTCTGACGCAAATACCACTGGGCGTGTAAAAACAATGCAAGGCCTGCCTGGACCCGAGAGTGTTGACCGGATCGACGCATCACTCTCCTGCGGAGAGAAGAAACAGCGCGCCCGACCCGACAAAAGGAGAAACAACGCAAGGTCTCGCTTGTGCGTGAAATCGACGCAGCACAAGCCCTTTTTTACGCACACTCGCCTGTTCAGGGTTCATTTTGACGCACCCAAGGTACATTTTCATGCTAACAGTGTTAGTGTGTGTTTAAAACTACATGAAGACTCTTTTTGCCTTTTAATTGATAACTTGACTTGTGTTTTGTGGATTTTTGTTGTTTTGGTCTTGTTTTGTTTAGATAAATATTTCCTATTTTTCTAAACCTGTGTTGTGCCATTTTGTAGTGATTTCATTGAGTTACTGTGTGTGTTGGTACAAATACTTTACACCTAGCACTCTGAAGTTAAGCCTACTGCTTGTGCCAAGCTACCAAGGGGGTAAGCAGGGGTTAGCTGAGGGTGATTCTCTTTTACCCTGACTAGACTGAGGGTTCTTGCTTGGACAGGGGGTAACGTGTCTGCCAACCAAAGACCCCATTTCTAACAGGCACTATCAATGAAATTATCTTTCCTCTTACACTATCCCCTCAATACTTTTACTCCTATAAAATCCAGCCCCAAACAACAAGGCCTACAAGCATCCTCTTGATATACTGTGTAGTGCCAAAACTTTTTTTTTCCAGAACCTTATCCGCCCCAACATCTCACAAGGTCTCAGCTCCTTACTCTACCCATCATTGGCATAAAGCAATACGCTCTTTCCCTTCTCACTGACATTATTCTCTTTCCCCAGACTCATTATCCACTGCTCCATCAGTCAGAAACGTGGGTGCTCTGTTCAGCACATACATGAAGTTGGAGACATTTATCTCAAACACTGCTTCAGTAGCACAACTGCAGCTGCTCAAAATGCACAGGATTTGATCACTGTTACCTTTTAACATTAACAAAACACTCATTCCCTTCCTGGTGTTTGGTTGGCCGGCCTCTCGAACTACTCTTATGCTCTTATTTGGCAAAACCATCAACTTTGCTTCTCACACTCTCTTCAGTCTTCTTCAGGACAATCCCATCTCCACGTGCCATCAGCAGATTAGATGATGCTAATAATACAGCCATCTGTAAGTTACTCATAATGGTGTTCAAATCAGCCAACAACCTACTCATGACTACTCCTCTGACACACTGTATCACCTCAACCAGTAACCACAGATACGCAAACCACAAAGTACTATCTTTACCTAGACCACTCTGTGCTTGATTCAGGTTTAAGGCTTTCTGCTTCTTGAGGCCCTTTCACTGGAATTCCTTACCACCTGCTTATCCCTATTGGACTTCAAAGTTGCACTGAAATTTCATCTGCTGAGCAATGAATAATACTAAATCAAAATGACTTGTCTACATGTACTCTTTATATACTGTGCATGCAGTAACTCTGATATGATGATTACCTGTGGTGTGAGCAGCTAGCCGCAGTAGCAGATATCACAGAGCCTGGAGCTGAGCTATAGCAGGCATCAGACGGAATGATGCCACAATGCGGCAGAAAAGAAGCAGGTCAGTAAATTTACTAGTCCACTAGTGCTAACGTATATAACGTACTGTGGAACAATTCATTGCTGATTTCTCTCATAGAGGCTTTATTCATAACGATTTAACTACATGTAGGGGGAAAGGGAGCTGCTGATGCATTACTGAAGGTCTCCCACCTAACCCTATAGAATAGTTTGCTCCAAACTCATATTCCATATTTTTGTTCTTATTCATCTGGAAAACGTATTTGAGCATAAAAGCAGGAGACACCTTATTATGCCAGACTATATCAACCTAAAAATTGACTAAATGAAATAGAAAAAGAACTACATGATTTTCAGGCATGCATGGAGAGAAGGATTACAGAGAAAACCTTCCTGCACAAAGCCCACATTATAATTAGAACTAGACCTAGTCAAACTGTAAGTTATTCTGTAAGGTTGTATTGCGCTTGTTGTATGAAATGCCCAAATGATTCCATTATGTCACTTCACATATTTATTGTGAGTGGCACATAATCAAAAAAGCTGCACAATGGTGTAATTTCAGGAAAATTTACCGCAAACACATGGGAACAACAGAACACAAGCCGCTTTGCTTTCTGGTGCTTTTTTGTTTTTTGCTCTATTTTAGTGAAATGCATTCTTGTGTCAAAAATTGGCACAAGAGCACATTTCACTCTAAAGAATAGTGTAACATAATAGATTTGAATTTATCATACTTCTCTGCAATTATGTGTGATTTTGCTCAAATGTTACATAGATTTGGGAAAATACTGTGTAATTACACAAACATAATTTACTCGAATTTCACATTCTACTATTAGAATATAGAGAAGGCTACAGTTAAGAAAATGTATAATTTGTGAAATAGAAATACACCTGAATAAAAGTTTATGATCTTAGTTGCTGTTTATTGATTAACTGAGTGTTCGGACAGTATTTAACCAGAATTAATATTTCACCATTCACTTTCCGTAATCTATGCACTGCACAGAAACCAGCCCGTGTCTGAAAACATGTCTACTGCATATACCCTAAATGTAGGAAAGTGCCCCTTTTGGACATGGTCACCCACCTGCCCCCCTTTTTGTTCACTGGTACTGAGGGTTTTCGTCTGAGGTGCACTGGGTCCCTCCCAAATAAGTCCCCAGTGCCAGGACTCTTCCTCTAAAACAAGGTAAACTGTGTACAATTGGTACACACTCCTATACCTCCATAAGTCCCTAGTAAGTGGTACCCCAGGTACCTAGGGCCTGGGTACTGCACAGGGTCCCTAAGGGCTGCAGTATTGTACCACCCTCAGGGACTCCCTAAACAAACAAGCTGCACACAACGGCCATTGCAGACTGCGTGTCCTAGTGCAAGCCAGGTGAAAACGCGATATGGCACATCCCTTGTGTGCCATGCCCCACTCACTGCATCAAAATATATGTATGTCATCCTTATAGCAGACCTTAGAGCCCTATATTATATTTGATGTTAGTACATTTCTGCATGAGCAGATATCCCTCTGTGATGTCTACTTCGATTACTGGATATTGCAAGTGAACTGGGAAGTCATTTTAAGGTATGTACTGGACACTCGTTATTACAAGTTCCCCAGATTCATAATGGCTTCACTGAAACCTATGGTGTTTTGCATCAAACACCTCATTCTAATAAATCCAGGCTGATGCCTGCGTTGGATTTATGATGTGCACCCAGAGAGCACCTTAGAGGTGCCCCCTGAAATCTACTAGTCCCTTAGTGTTCTGGCTGACTGGTACCGACCAGCCTGCCACCACAGACATGATGCTGACTCCCTGAAGGTGAGAGCCTGCACTTTCAGAGGGCAGAAACAATACCTGCACTGTAAGAATCTGCAAGAGTGAGTAGGTTTGCCCTCCAGACCAGGACACGTAAATACTTCATTAGTTGGCTCGAGGTATAAATGGCACATTTGACATATCAACTAATTACAAAAACAAAATATATAATCCAAATTCGTCTTCAGTTATTGATTTTTAGGGAAGACTACAGAAATGCTTTAATTTGAACCGCTCTCATATCTTTGGTTTTTATATGTAAGCTGATGACACAAAATGTATCATCTTTTGAAGTAGATGGGCACCCTTTGGCTCAAGGTAATTAAGAACAAAATGAAGATTCATGAGCTAGGCATGATGTTTGATCCTAATTTGAATAACGTCTGCCCGAACAAAAATGGTACATGACCTTTTCCTGTTCATTCGGGGTGCGTAACTTCAATGTCAAATATGGTGCTCACCTTTGCTTTTCCTCTGAGATCTCTCTGCTGGTTTCTAACTGCACATTCCTGCTCAAGAAAGTTTTTTCATTACTGAATCAGGACAAGAGGTTAGCTCTCTTTGCCATTAAAGTTTGTATAAAACCATGGCGCATGGCTGTTTATGACACCCCTCGATTCTCTCACGCAACCTTAATCATTGTAATTTACATTGACTTCCCATTCTGACTTTGAGTCTGATCTACCATCTAGGCTCTGCACCAGTCTTTTTACAAAGTGGACTCATGCTACATAATCAAGGTCACAGGCGTAGATGATATTCAGCATCACTAGATTAAGTTCATAGATGCAGAAATACTAAAATAGCTGGATCCATTTTTCAATTCTTGCCCTGATGTGTTGAACACACTCTCCCTGTTTCTTGAGCTTATTTTGTACCAATTGACTTTCTGTGCACATTTAATAGCTGCTGATCACCTACCTTACTGTCAGACGGGTTAGTTGGTGACACAAAACAATTCAGTAGGCCAATCCTATACCAAGATGAGCAAAGTGATATAAGCTGTAAAATGGGTGCTAGTTTTTACCAAATGTTGGCCAACTGAAAATCGGGATTAACAAACATGCCTTATGGTAAGCAACACATTTCTTTGCAGTATTTGAATTTTTAGTCATATCCTGCTAGTGCCTATTCAGAAAATGTATTCATTACATTTGTTGTCATTATGTCAGCTTGAAGAATATGAAACGTAATCCACGTTGTTAAACTATGGACATTCATAACAAGGTTTTACCTCATTAATTCGAAGTTCAGTTCATTTTTAACACTGTTAATTGTGTCCTTCGAAACCCAAGAGTGTTTCATTGAAATTAATTAAGTGCATTTTTACTGAGAAAATGCAACACCAATTTTTAGGTTTCTGTTTGACAGTGCGGCTAACATGACCTATTGCGTACAATAAATATATAAGGGCCTGATAAGGCCTTGGTGGGGGGGGGGCGGATTTCTCCATCACAAACAGGAAGGATATCCCACCATCCGTATTCTAAGATCCATAATGGAACTTGTAATACGGCAGGTGGGATATCAGGCCCAAAGTGGGCCTTCAATCGTCCCCTTTCGTCATTAGACCAGTCTCTTTCAGCCACTGACTTGAGACTTTGTCAATCACATCTTGGCTCATCCCAGAGGAGTATTTTTACCTTACCTCATGCTAATGGCTGTTTGTATGTATCCTTCAACCTCCAATGGACAGCTTGCATTGTAATGCATAAGGGTCTATTTGACATCTACAAAGAACATTCAAGCATCACACTTTTGTTGCATTTAGCCATTTTCCTTCTTTCTTACTGAGCAGACACCACCAACACCAATACCACAGCATCACCAATACCACATTTCATCCCATACCACTGACACCAATACCCCTACAAATACCACACAACACCAATACCACCACAAGCTATACCACATCTTAACCACAATACCACCAGCACCACCAATACCATCATCAAAATGACCACAAACGAATACCACAATCACCATCATCAATGTTGCCACCAATCCCGTCATCACCACTGCTATGAATACAACCACCTCCAACTCCACTAGCACCAATATTAGCACCAACACCAGTATGACACCACAAACACTACTAACAAGCATTGAGCCACCCAATAGATCGTACTTTGGAGTTCTGTCACATGGAAACATAATTATTGTCTGTGTTGGCATTCTATGCTACATTAAAGCCTGACCTATTGGCCTTGCCATTGCTTGTTTTTAAATGTTAGTGTAATACCATCAACACACCATAACCCTTAAGACCTATACATAAAATTTTGAAAAGTATACTCCACAAGCACGAAGACTGTTATGCCAGGGACAGCTTTATACCTCAGTGGGCAGCATCATGCCATTCATCCTGAATGTGACCACCATCAGGCCTGGTGACTGAAATGCAAGGACATTTAAGGAGAGTGATGGATAATATCAAGTTTGTTGAACAGCTCCAAAACCAGTTGTGGTATTAGAACTTGAACTTGCCAGGATTGTTACCTCTTCGCTCACTTTTCTTTCTTCCAAAAAACAGGTACTGATCTGCTCGTTATGAGTCCTTGAATGGCCCATGTTCTGGGAGCTCTTCCAGTCCACTATCAGCAGTTATATACAGTGGTCTGTGATACTGGTTTGCTGTCCTGCTCTCAACATTCCAATGTCAATGGGTTAAGAGAGTAACTTAGAAATAATTTAGACTGGCAACTGAGGCAAAAGGGCATGTTAGAACAGAACATCTCTAACAGGGCGATGCAGACGCAGGCAGCAGCGCAAGATGGGCTAAAATAATATCAGCAACTCTTTTAATACTCACATCTAGTAGGAGCTCAACTCAAGTAGTCCACACTCTCATTTTTTGGCCAGGCACTTACTAGTGAGCACCCATGCAAAACGTAAAACAAACTATAATTGATGACATGTAAAATAGGTGAAAGAAATATTTGCATATTAAGACACACGTTCACCAATTTGTTAATTGGTCACATACCCAATGCCTAGTGCAAATGTTACTTACTTGCTCTTGTGCTTTCTATATTCACAATCAACACACAGATCCAATTCAGCTTTTATCATCCTAATTCCTTCAAGGACCTGATCCAGTTGGGAGACTCCCGATTTTTAAAACCAAAAATTGCATTATTTTAGCTGTCTCCTGCCTAAAACTGTATGTTTTAATGTAAGTCAAAGGGGAACCTAAATTCACCCGATTTTTTCACTATCTCTTCTTTCCTCTTTCGAAATGTTGGCATGCATGGCATACCTTCTCTTGACTCAACTGCTCGCCCAGTCAAACCTCTGGCCTTTCTACTCCATTCATTGCAACAGATTTTCTTCCCCTGGCAGATTTAAAACCGGAAATCGTGGATTAGAGACACAGACTGAAAATTACGTCTGGTGCCTCCTTGGCTGCATGTGCAAAGGAAGCTGCTTGTTGTAACAATCCTGCGAGAGCACTCATGCCTCACTGTCATAGCTCTGACATTAAAAGCACGCAATAAAACCGGAGAGCGCTTCCGGGTTCCAGCGGGCCTTGGTACATTCAGACATATGCTCGGAATTTACAGGAAATGTTGACACGCGCTGATGGGCCTATTAACCATTTTTTTCTATCTGTAATGAGGTGCTTGGCTCCCCGTCTCCTATACATCACTCTGTCCAGGGTCCGGTCCCTAACACATTTGCAAGTACTTATCCTTCCTTAAATTTGCAAGAGCAGAAAATAGCTGCTGTAGGTAAGATTTACTGTGCGGTAGCGTCTTAAAATACCCGAACCGCTTCGTTTGCTTTTTCAGCGAATATTTTTTAAGCTTTACGTCTTGGTGCCGTAAGGATTAATTGAAAACATCAGTGGTGACCTTTAGGAAAAGACCTCGTCATCCAGAACAAGTACTCCATTAGCAACAAGAATGGATTAGCAGAGAATTAGCTGTTGATTGATTGATTCAGGTTTACTTGCTTCTTCTTCACCTTGGTGCCCTTCAGTTGGGCCAGGGCGCCCACAATGAATGCATTTGAATCAGGAGTTTCTGCAGTTTGTCCTCATTATTATGGTTTAAGGAAATAAGTAGTAAAAGTTAGGACTTCTGTATGAAACGATTTCATAGACGATTTAGTCTTCCGACTTCTTCCTCTAGACACCATTTGGAGGAGTACTTATTACGTGCCAAATTTATCGACATTTTGCGCTACGTTTGCATCACAAAAATGACGCAAACTGGTGCAGTATTGGTTTTGGGATTTACTTTCCAGCACAAAATATGTTTAGAGCTGGAAAGTAGTCCTAAAGCGATGCAAAAAGAGATCGCTTTACTATTTTGCATTACTTTGCTCTAGGGCAGTGGTTCCCATCCCTTTGACTTCTGTGGACCCCCACTTTATCCTTACTGGAACTTGGGGACCCCCACTGAATCTTTATGGAAATCCGGGGACCCCCCCAATGAGTCATAACTCCTGGATGGCCTGGACAGCAGTTCGAGGCTCTCCTCCACCCACAGGCACCCGCCTGCGCCTCATCCCTGGTGCATAGGCATGGTAGGCAGCTCCGGTTACTGTGCATGTAACCCTTTGTGTTTTCTATTTGTATATTTTAGTGGTTGCCGTGTACGTATTTGTGCCATGTTATTCCATTTCTGCACTCTTTAATTGCAGTGTACGTATTTGTGCTGTGTTTTTCCATTTCTGCACTCTCTAGTTGCCGTGTACGTATTTGTGCTGTGCTATTCCATTTCTGCACTCCTTAATTGCTGTGTACATATTTGTGCCGTGCTATTCCATTTCTGCACTTCTTAATTGCCGTGTACGTATTTGTGCTGTGTTTTTCCATTTCTGCTCTATCTAGTTGCCGTGTATGTATTTGTGCCATGTTTTTTCAATTTCTGCACTTTTTAGTTGCTGTGTACATAGTTTTTCTGTAGTTCGCTGCCTTTTGCACTCTGCATTCTGCCACCCCGCCCCCCTGCTCTCAGCGCTCTCTCCCTCTCTCTCTCCCCGCCCGTTTTCTACTTTCTCTAGCTCCGGTCGGTCTACGCTTCCCTGCCGCTGCCTCCCTCTCTCCTCCCTCCTCCCAGCTGCGCCACCCTCCCACCCCACCCTCTAATGGCGACCGCTGCGCGGACGCACCGCTGGCGCACCAGAGGCAAGCCCGTCTGCGCCCGTGCGCGCCCAGCGCCAGTCCCCCTGGCTCCCCCTGCTAAGATCCCCCCTGACAACACTATTCCACAAACAAACTCCACTCCCTCAACCCAGGAACACGCCTGCATGCACCCAAACCAACTCCACACACACACAAGAACCCTTCACCTGTTATGCCTGCCGCTTTTCCTGCTCCACCTCCCACACCTCCAACACTCACATGCCACACACCACCCCAGGCACCCCCCACACCAAACATCACAACCACAACACAACAGACTCACGCACAACCCCCACACACCCCAACAGGCCCCACCTCAAGAAACCCCAACACACTCCACTACAACACCTCCAAAACCCAGAACAACACCACAGGCACCCGCACCAACACCATCACACAACACAATAACAATACCCCCCACAACCATCTCAACTGCCTACTCCTCAACACCCGATCCCTACACAAACACGCCATAGAACTCTGGGACCTCATCACATCACACTCACCTGACATCGTCTTCCTCGCAGAAACTTGGACAAACCACTCATCTGAGCCCGACATAGCCACAGCCACCCCTGATGGATACAAACTCCAACGCAAAGACTGCCTAAACAAACCAGGAGGAGGCATCGCCATCCTGCACAAAGACACCATTAAGGTCACCACCAACACACACAACACCCTCGACAGCGCAGAACACATGCACTTCCTAGTCCACATAAACAATAATACCACCCTCAGAGGAACACTCATATACAGACGCCCAGGACCACACCCCCCCCCCTTCTGCGACACCATCGCCGACACCATCAGTCCTCGCGCACTCATCTCCACAGATTACATGGTGATTTCAACTTTCACCTGGAGAACACCCAAGACCACAACACCTCCTCCCTCCTAGACAACCTCACCAACCTCAGACTCAAACAACTGGTCACAGCACCTACCCACTCAGCAGGACACACACTAGACGCAATTGTTACTTCAAGCCAGCACATCACCTACACCCATACCACCGAACTCTACTGGACCGACCACCACTGTGTCCACTTCTCCTACGCCAAACCCCCCTCACACCACCAACACACCATGCCCTACCGCTTGTGGGACAAGATCCCCTCAGAACACCTGAACTGCCAACTGGCACAGAACCCCCCACCCACACCAACGACCCCAACACTGCTGCCCACGACCTCACAAATTGGATCACCACCTGCGCAGACACACTTGCCCCCCTCAGAAAAACATCACCACCAGCAACATCAAGAAAGCCCCATGGTTCACCACTGAACTCCACGACTCCAAACGCAAATGCCGCAAAGCTGAGAAAGCCTGGCGACAGGATCACTCAATCACTAACTTCTTCACCCTCAAAACCACCATTCGCACTCACCACCAACTCATACGCACCACTAAAAGAGCATACTACAAGGAACGCATAGACAGCAACTCCCACAACAGCAAAGAACTCTTTACCATCATCAAAGAGCTCTCCAAACCCAAAGCCAGCAACATAGACCCCACACACACACAACTCCTCTGCGACTCCCTCTCAAACCACTTCCACCGCAAAATCCTAGACATACACAATAGCTTCACAACACACACACCCACCGCACATACCCCCCAAACACCCAACACAGACCCCCCTTATGCCCCTCCCAACCTACTTACCACCTCGGCCCCTACCACCGTCGAAGAAACTGAAACAACGATGAACTCCATCCACTCCGGATCCCCCACCGACCCCTGCCCCCACCGCATCTACAACAAAGCCAGCCCCACCATCGCCCCCAAGCTTCACGACATAATCAACACCTCATTTGACACCGCCACCTTCTCAGACCCCTGGAAACACGCAGAAATCACTGCACTCCTAAAAAAAAACAAAGCTGACCCGGGCGACCTCGCCAACTACCGCCCCATCTCCCTCCTCCCCTGCCCCGCCAAAGTCGCCGAAAAACTAGTAAACACACGCCTATCCCACTTCCTGGAGGATAACAACACACTCGACCCCTCCCAGTCCGGTTTCCGCAAAAACCACAGCACAGAAACCGCCCTCATCGCATGCACTGACGACATCAGAACCAGAGTCGACAAGGGTGAGACCGTCGCACTCATCCTCCTAGACCTCTCCGTAACCTTTGACACCGTCCTCCATCACACACTCCGCACACGTCACCACAATGCAGGGATTCGACACAAAGCCCTAGACTGGCTCACCTCCTTCCTCACCGATAGAACCCAAAAAGTTAGCCTCCCTCCCTTCCTCTCCACCGCCACCAAAATCATCTGCGGCGTCCCCCAGGGATCCTCCCTCAGCTCCACCCTCTTCAACATTTACATGACCCCGCTCGCCAACATCCTCCGACCGCACGGAATCACCATCCTCTCCTACGCAGACGACACACAACTTACCATCTCCCTCATCTGCAACCCTACCACCGCCAAAACCAACCACCACGCTGCACTCCTCGACACCGCAAACAAAACCGAAATAATAATCATTTGGACCCAACAAAACCATATGGGACGACTCCTGGTGGCCCACCGCCCTAGGCCCGCTTCTACCCCTGCTAACCACGCACAGAACCTCAGCATCATCCTAGACCCCTCCCTCTCCATGACCCAGCAGATCAACGCCGTCACTTCCTCCTGTTTCAACACTCTCCGCACAATGAAAAAAACCTTCAAATGGATTCCATTAGAGACTAGAAAGACCGTCACCCACGCACTCATCAGCAGCAGGCTAGACTACGGTAACGCCCTCTACGACGGCATCACACTCAAACTCAAACGCAAACTCCAGAGAATCCAGAACACAGCTGCACGCCTCATCCTGGATCTACCTCGCCATGAACACATCTCACCACACCTCAGATACCTTCACTGGCTCCCCATTGACAAGAGGATCTCCTTCAAAATCCTCATGCACGCGCACAAATCCCTCCACAACAACGGCCCAACCTACCTCAACCATAGAGTTAACTTCCACACTCCCATCCGCCACCTCCGATCTGCCGACCTCGCACTCGCCACAGTCCCCCGCATCAAACGCACCACCACAGGAGGCAGATCCTTCTCCTACCTCGCCCCCAAGGCCTGGAACTCCCTCCCCCCCGACCTCCGCAAGACCCAAGATCTCCTGCTCTTCAGAAAAAAACTGAAGACATGGCTGTTCGAACAGTAACCTCCCCCCCTTCCACCCTCCCCCACCTAACTACCTTAAGACCCTAGCGGGTGAGTAGCGCGCTCTATAAATTCTTTTTGATTGATTGATAACTGAAAGCTGGGGACCTAATCTGTTATTATCTAATTTTCTAAGTAGTAGCGGACCCCCTGAGGAGGCTTTGCGGACCCCTTGGTGTCCCGGACCATAGGTTGGGAACCACTGCTCCAGGGGGTATACCATCAGTGATACATAGGCATTCCCATGCAATTTACCATGTGTTTTGATGCAAATCCTTATATACTAACATTGGTAGACAGGGAATTGTGCCAAAAGTTTAAGCCTCCTTCATGCACATTGAAAGTTAGAGAAGAATTAAGCTACATCACAAGACTCTTGACATCAAGCAAACACTCCTGCACTATGATGAAAGACATAAAATGGACTTATATTGGAATCCTTGAATTTTGCTGAGGGTGGTGCACTGTCAACAATTGATTTGTACATGTGTGCGTATGTGTAAGGCAGATTAAATACAGTGTGCCAGCTCAGGCAGGGAGAAAAACAGCAGCAATATGCTCTCCATTTTACGCAATGTAGCACAGCAACTTTAGTGGATGCAGTGCACTTCGTGAATTCTTTCAAAACTTACCACTAAGTTTACATAACAATGAGACCATCAACAATAATCCGTGCCATGGTGAGGGGGCCAACAAACACTGTGTTTCCACCAGCCTTTCCATGGCATGCTCCCTGCCTGGAAAGGCTGGAGGAAACAGGAGTTGTGATCAGCATGGCAGCCCTAAGTTCAGTGCCGCAGTGGCTGACCACGAGTCTTACTGCCGTCAGCCTGTCGGAACCTTGTTCCCGATGGTGACGGCAGTCCGACCTCCAGAGTTGTAATGTGGTGGTTGGACTGCCTGGAGTGCGTTGGCCTGACCGTCACCGTGAGTCTGGCGGTCCTTGGAACGCCAGTCTCGTAACGAGGCCCCTAGTGATTTGTGTTGGCCGTGATATGGAAGGACTTCAGTTAATGGCCAGAGTGTGATGCACCCAGATGACTCTCATTGGATTGACGCAGAGTGCTTTGAGGATCTGGGTGTTAACATGGCCACAGTATGGCTAGCCATAGGTAAATAAATACAACTGGTAAGAAAGGAGGCCTACATTTATTTTGGTAAAAAATGTGTCAACCATTGTAATTTGTATGAGTCTGTGTGGTCAGAATGGACTATGGATTGATTAACTCTTGAATGCAAGGAGCAAATAAATGAAGAGAGAAGTCTTTGTCTCACTCCCTGCTGCGTTGAACTACCTCTGGGTTGATTGTAAACTAAATAAGGTAACAAATACCAGTACCCTTCAAAACATGAATTGAGGGAGAAGGACAAACTATATTCGTGTAGTAATTTGTCAATGTAATTATTTTTTCTATGTATAGTGTACATATGTTTGAACATGTATATATGGAAATAATATGTGTGAAGTATTTAGAAAATGTAGAATGTGCATTTATAGGATGGGCAGTAAAATAAATGATGTTTTACCTACTGGCTATCCTGATGCATTCGGATGGGCAATGATAAATGCTAATTCCATTGTTAAGGAATACCAGAGGTTCTAATCTATGCCATAATTTCCATTTCTTCTCTTGAAGACTAACAGACTAGCAGAACGGCTGGACATTTTCTCTCTGTTGCTATGGCATGCTATGGCTGTTGTCTGGACTAAAATCACTCATACCAATGCCAGCTTCAAAAGATCGTCATTTGTAGAGGTCGCTAGGTCCTCGAGGAAGAAGAATAAAACTCAGCATCCTAGCAGCATATGCACTAAGATGTCCATCAATGGTATAGAGTGCAATCGTAACAGAGAACTGCAGGACAAACATGACCTCTTGAATTTATTTTGGTACACCACTAGAAATCCGTGGTTTTAATAGCATGTGTGTGGAACATGCGTGTGCCATTTTCACACTTATTTCAGATGTCTCTTTTTACTGATGTCTGTAATACTAGCAATTGTGTAGTAATTATATTCACCCCATATACAACATTCTCACATTATAAAAATAGTATGTATATATGTAAGCATGTTTATACGTAAAACACAAACTTAATGGGGAGGCTACAGGGCACTGTACAAGAGGTGGTACTGTGGTGCAGAATGGGAAGGAAGGATTCAAGGTGGTATACATAGATAAATTCAATGCCATTGGCATTGACAGAGAATCACAGTTCAGGTGGTGTGGTGCCATGGGGAAACACCATTTAGCAAGTACTCGGTTGAGGAAGGGTTGATGAGGTGATATGTATTATGGGCACTCTTGCATTGTCTCCAGTGATAGGTTTGCATTCATGGTAGAGACGAGCAGGGCTTTGCAAAGTATCTGCATGTACATTATGAATATCAGCCTCATGTGCCAAGCCATTTTGTGATCGCAGACCGTCGCAGACCATGGGATTCACAAAATCGATTTTTCTTATGCATTAAGCCCGGTTTGTGAGTTGGAAAAGCATTTTCAACTTTCAAAATAAGTTTACTGACCGATACTGAATGGTAATTAGAAGGGGCCTTAAAGGGTGCCCCTTTCTCTGTGTAATTTGGCATGGTATATATCAGTGCTTTGCAACTGCGTCTGTGATCTTTACACAACTTAACAGTTACCGATCCATCAAACAAGGTGTTTATGCTGGATTGTTTCTCCATTGAAAATCATGTCGGATGACCTGGGAGGAAGCAGGCAGGGGTCTAGGATGCCACTGTCTGCCTCCTGCAACCCCCCTCCATTTTCTGCCCAACTAGATTTTTTTAAGGTGACTCGGTTAACTTTAAGGAACGGGGATGGCTTTAAAAAAATCCCATTTGGGGATGCAAGCAAAGGGATGGTGGGCTGGTGTTCCTCGCAGGCCACTACTTAGCAACCTGACTAATTAATAGTCATTGGGCAGGTTGTTCTCCGACCCCCTGTGACAGGAGATTTTTCACTGCGACCTAATAGTACGCAGGCCACATCGTAATATTAAAGACTGATCGCAAAAAGTCTGTCTTTTAGTACCTCAGGCCCTGTGTTATTTCCCTCATATTCGAAAAACATATACAGTTCAGCCATTAAATGAACATTGATGATGTGCAGCAATTTGTAAGTGATTCGTTGTGGCTTCTGCTGGAGGTGCTCTATTGCAGTCATTGGCAGTTCACAAGTCTGTAAATGCTGTGTTGACCTACATACAACTTTCAGTGAACTCAGTCCAAATTTCTTCAATGGATCCGCGATAAACAGCCTACCTGATCAGTGTTTTACAATGAAGAGATTCCATGTTCGGTTTAAGTTTATTTTATTTTTTTGGCCTTCCTATGATTGTTTTTTTTTATGGGTGAATTTTGTTGTCTTCCAGAGCCTTTATTGCCAAAAGCAGTGACATTAATTAATGTAGGTAGCGAGCATTCATTCCTGGGGAGTCTTTTGGTGCTATCGACAGAAGTAGTAAATATTTTAAAAAACAAACTTGAATAGAAATATTGAAAAGAAATAAAGTAATTGAAATATTTGAAGAGTTATTTAATAATAATTAAATACTCAAAATATTTTAAATTAAATATGTTCAAAATCTCTTGGAAGGTTCCCATAATAAAGTAGTGTATAATAACCTAACTGCAATCCAAAATTGTTAAAAAGTAAACTATGAAAACAACTGAAATACACTATTCTAATTACAATACTACAAAACATTGGAAAAAATGCATACAATATAGGGACAGGGCAATTTTCCTAATCTGACTCCAGTCTACCACACATTCGGACAAGTGCATAAATTGGTTTATGGTAGATTTACTAGTCTAATTGAAATTTTACAATCATTAGGAAAAACGCACACACTGGCAAGCGTCAGATTTCATGTGCTAACTCCAGTCCAGCAAACATTGTGAAACGTGCATACATTTCTCTTGGACGATGGCAGATTTACTATTCTAACTCTAGTCTAACAAACACTGGAATAAATGTACATTGAGGCGGGTGAAGGTATTTACTCTTCTAACTCCACCCGACAAATATTGGTGAAAATACATATATGCGGGATTAGTGTTACTATTCTAATGTAACTCTAACAAGTGTTGAGGAAATTGCATACATTGAGTCTATTCTCTAGTCTAGCAAGCATTGGCTAAAATGAATACATGGGGGCAGGCAGGGCGGGGGTTAGATTTAATCTAACTCCTTCCTAACAACCCTCAGGGAACATGCATACATTGGTCAGGGTCACGTTTTCATTTTTTAACTTGAGTTCAACAAATGTTTGGGAAAGTGCATGCATGGCGGTATAGGGTAGTTGTACTAGTTTAACTTCAGTTGAATAAACATTAGGGTAAATGCATATATAAGGAAAGTTTACTATTCTATCTATTTTAACTCCAGTGTGACAAATATTAGACAACGTGCATGCATTGAAGTGACATTTTCTATTCGATCTCAAGTCTAGTGAACATTGGAGAACGTGTATACATCGGAAAGGGCATATTTACTATTCTAAATCCAACCTAACAAACATTCAGCTAAGTGCACGCATGGGGTGATGAGGCAAAATTTAATAAAGGGATTCCAGTCCAAAATATATTGAGCTATGTGCATACATTGGGGCTGGCAACTTTACTGTTCTTACTCCATTCTAACAAACATTGCGGAAAGAGCAGACATTGGGGTTTAGATTACCTTCGATTTTTAGGAAAGTTTTATTTTGGCATCATATGAGCTCCTGTGTGAAAGTTCCTTTTTCAGCAAGTCATGAACAGTGGTTTGAGGACTGCAGTTGTGGGTAGAAGGATACATTTTCGAATTGATGGGGGCATGGGCTCACTGGTGATCTTAACTTGCTTGGAAACTCTACAACTTCCAGAACTGTATTGCCATCAGTTTAGAGAAGGTGCAGAAAAAGAAGTGTTGGTCAAGAAATCTTATGAAAGTTCAATAGCATGCATTAGTTCCTGAAAAGCAATCAGTTTTATTGATTTGTTTAGTACTTTTCTAAAGAATCACCGTGCTGTTTTGAGTGGATAACATCCACCAATGTCATTGAATGTCTCCAGACTTCATTCATGATGTTGAAGAGTTCCTAGTTTCAGATACATCTGAATAATGGTAACTTTTTAGATTTCATAACGGAAGCTTTACACAACTTGCCTGCCTGGTTGGTTTCCTTCCTCCAGTACATTTCCAAGGCACTACTTGTATGTCTTTGCATGGGACTAGCGAGTTGAAAGACTTTAAATCATGAGATAGCAGTTGCTGAACTGGCAGTGTACTCTAGGGACAGAAAGAGACAATTAGTTGAGTAGTCAGGAATTTCTATGTAGGACTGGTGGAATCCATGGTTCCATATATTGTGCAGGGTTTAATCTTAAAACGTAATAGAAGAGTAAATGGGAGTGAATGGTGCTTGCTGTAGAGCAGGCAACACTATTTGGAGATATGTATGGTCCCATCATTTGGAAAGGTGGCATCTAGAGCCTTTCTGGCACATGGAATGGTCAACGATGAGCTGATCGGTGGTGAGCTTGTAAGTCTGTGATGAGTGATTTAATGAAGGCCAAGTGTGACCTACTAAACCAGGTCTTGAAGTGTCCAAAAGTGTATAGATTGTGGTGCTTGAGTATGTTTGCAGTAATAAAGCTTGTAAACGTTTGTAGTAAAGAAACCAGTAGCTTACATTGAGGATCATGCTACAACTGACGTGATAATATTTCAATTCCAAAGTAGAAAAGGAAGGAAGCAGCTAAAAGCAACGCAATCTTTATAAACTATGACAATCCCCTTCACCAACTAGGTGCAGTTTGTAAGAAAGGTCTTGTATCTTGGTCAGTAGTTTTGTTCAGTAAAAGGATAGCATCCTCACATGGTAATGAATAAATGATGCTGCTCATTGAGGAGGACTGGAGGACATGTGTTCCCCATAAGGGATTTTTTTTATAATAGTGCATCTTAGCAGATGTGTATGGTGGAGTGGAAGAGCACTGCAGCTTGGGAGTTGTGCAGCTGGCAGTGGGTGTGGCAAGGGAGGAGTCACATAATATGGGGGTGAATTTTGGGATCTATGATATGAGGAAGATGAAAGGGTGAGAAATGCCAAGGAGGAATGTTAGAATGGGTAGGATGAGGAGGTTGAAGGGCATAGGTGGCTTACTTGGTTTGAACTGGCTTTGAGCAAGTGAATGGGTTGGAAAGAGGGCTAGAGTCATCTGTGTCATTAATGTGATGAACACGGTAGTCCAAAATAAAAATAAATAATTGTGTTTTGAGAATGAGGATTAATAGAAAATGATACCATAAGTATGATGGAATAATGATTGTTGTGGCGAGCAGTGTAGAGCACTAGAGCCACAGATATTGACGTAGACAGAAGAGCTGGTAGTAAGGGCCTGGTTAGGACATGCACTGTGGTTGTGATTAAAACAGGAGGATGGTTAAAGAGTTAGAATACAGAAGCTTTAAAAGGGGGATAGAAAAGAGGGCTACAAGAAAAGAGGATATTATGGAAAAGTATTGTCAACTGATGCACATGGCGAAAGGGGATGGACAGACAAGGACAGACAGTGAAATCTGGGAGCCCCTCTAGGAATTAGGTGTATATGCAGGCAAGTCATGCCCTTGCCCTGGAAAGTCAGGCCTTTTATTCTATCAAGCATTTCCCCAGTGGGCAGCACCCTTTGGAGGCTGATTTTAAAAGCCAAGGGCTGGTCCTGGTGTCTGTTACTTTCCACAGCTCCCGAGGTTAATTGCAGCAGGCACTGGGAGGCTTCAAGAGAAAGAGAGGGAGGGAGACTGTAGAAAGTGATTATAGAGGGTTTCGGAAGCGAGAGGAGAGAATGGATGGATGTAAAGAGAAAGATTGCATGAGAAGATAAGAGACTGTAGTGTACCACTTGGCTGTGCCAAGCAATTGCAATGACATCACACACAACCTGCGGCCAGGCACAGCCAAGATATAAACGGGTGTCAGACTGTGCATGGTCTGAGTCCTTAATGCAAAACCAGCGTCCTGGTTTTTCTGCCTAGGCCCTGTGTTCAGGCCTACTGAGATGCCCAGGGAGCCAGGCTTGTTTGAGCATTTTTACCAGGGCTACTTTTGGTTCCCCCGTCCAGCCCCGCCCTTGCCATTATAAAATGCCCCACTGCCACTGCATCTGCTGCACTATTGATATCTATGCCCCCGTGAGTGTAGTAGAGACAATTAGTAGTGGGGAAGGTGGTTCACTAACATTTGAGAGGTCTATTTTCATTGTTCCAAACTTAATATGATATTAATTCATATTTTGGGATTCTATTAAGAAGCTGTCTTTATCACTCTTTGTTTTGGGCCAGCACATGGTAAGAAGTGAGGTTTCTATAGCCTATATTGTCCTGGCATCAACAGTCTCTCTTATCAGTTGGTTTTAGGACTATTAAAAGTTTTAAGGAAGCTCATCCCGGAGCCCTTGGAATGTACCATAATGTTAGGGCACGGCCGAGGGATAAAGTGATAAGATTGTATGGTGCAGATTTACAAGAATCTGGTGCATCAGTACTGATTTGTCAGATTTCTTGTGCCCCCCATCGCCACCTAACAACACTGTGGGTGCACTGTATTATAAATGTTGATGCTAGTGGAGCAAAATGCAAGGGGGCCCATTGATTTCAATGGGTGCGTCCTTTTAACGCCTACTATGAGCAGGCATTAAAAATGACACCAAAAATGGGCAATTAAATAGTGTAGATTTCATTGTACCATTTTTGCGGGCCTCCTAACGCTAGAACTCTCCCCTTGCATACATTATGCCTGGTGCAGGCCTAATGTGGAGCAAGGGGTCACGAAGTGGCGCACTGCATGCATTGCACCACTTTTTCATGCTCAAGCCAAGCATTAAAATGACGCACCCATAATCACCTATGGACATCCATGTGCTTTGCTAGACTTGTGTTAAAATATTTGACACTAGTGCAGCAAAGCGCGACAATAGTGCCAAGAATGTAGAAACTATTGTGGTATTGTGCGCCATGGTGCCGTTGGGGTAGCGCTGGGGGGCACAAGAAAAGTGGTGCATCAGGGCTGATGCTCCACATTCTTGTAAATATGCCCCAATGTGTTTAAGCCATGATTAGGCTGACGTCATAGAGCGCGGGGAACAAGGAGCCGAGACCTGAGAGGAACGTCACGGGGCCAGACTCAACCTACACCACTTTTCTGTCTCTCCGACCCACTTTAATTGCCTTTTCATCCGCATCTACTGCTAGATATACATTGTGAAATTGGAACTTTCTACCTGTAAGGTGCCCAAGCTCTTAAGAGCTGGACCTCCACTTGGCGGCGGCAGTAACTCACACCACACACATATAATTTATATGGGAGTGGCTTGGAGTGGTCGACGGTCCTTATATTTATACTTTTTGGTCTCCGGGGTGTGTACGGCGTGAACTCTCTCCGAGTAGAGACCAGTGGCACTCTACAACTACCAACCAAAACCTGTGACCTTAAGCATTCAGCTCGCGTAACTGTTTCTGCGATATACAAAGTACACCTACTAACCACTGCATATAAGGATGTCACAGTGCTCCCGTTCTAACACTAGTTGGCTTTTTGGAGCTATATAAACCTTCAAAATGAATAACTATATATCATGAAAATAAGTCAAACGGTCGTTGGCTTTTTAATTTTAGGCTCTTCTTCTTCTAGTTACTGTAAAACTACTCATATAGCTCATCCGAAATCGTTAAGTTACATCAGCTGAAAACATTTTGTTTTAGTACTTAGATGCGGGCGGAGTTTAATTAAGAGTGGTCTTTGAGGCTTTGTGTTTTTAAGAGTGCTCTTATTAAAGGCTTAGACTTCCCCTGCTGGCTGTCGTAATGTAATGCAGTTCCTAATTCCAAAGATTAAACATTCGAGCAGGTAGATGAAATATTGATTAGGTTTTGTTAAAAGGAGAAACATGTACAAAGTAGAACGCCCCTTTGCTAGCAGTTTGCACTTCACCCCTAGTTATTTTCCTGTCCCTAACAAAAGTAGGAAGTGGGCACACTGAAATGCAAACCTATGTGACTTTTTATGGCGTGACTGGAAGAACCAAGCAGTCACTGTTGCAGTGGAAGAGAAATATATAGGCAAGGTTGCCAGTGTAAGTATACTGAAATAGACCTGAAGAAATTGGCATGGAAGAACATTAAAGGCAAGAGCGCAAAATACACAATATTTTAAACCTCCATGACACCTTTCTGTAATAGCCTCGCATTCAGACTGCTAAAAATAGCAACGTATCAAAATGGCACTGTGATCAGAGGCCCATGGGGCATGGAAGTCATTTAGGGGGTCGCAAAGGCAGTATTAGGGGTCGCAAGGGTCAAGTCAGGGGTCGCAGCTGAGACCCCTGGCTTGCCCCTTGCGACCCCAAACATTGCCTTTGCGACCCCTGCCTCAGAGGTGGCAAAGTGTCAGAGGTGGCAAAGTCAGTGGCTGGAACACAGTGGCAGCTCATATTTTAAAAATGCTTTTAAATGTATGTTGAGTGCTTGCTTGCGGATGGGCGCGTGAGAGTGTGTGTGCAGATGTGAGTGTGTCTATAAGCACTCGTGAAATTTAGGGACAAAGTGCGCATGGTGGGTACGCGATGTCCCTTCCGCTACCCCTGGCATTTTGGTGAATTCACGCTAATGCTATGGGGGTACGTTGAACTCTCATTATGCTGCTGTTCACCCAATGCTCCACCTTTCCTCTTGCACCTGACATGTATCCCACACCCACCCTAGTTCCCATTAGGTTGGGGAATGAAAAGGTTTAGCTGCATTGTGTACATTTCCAACATTCCCGCCCCTTCATGGCCAGGCCATATATTCCATACATCTACCTTTCGTTCACTCTCCACAACTTCCCACCTTACAACAACTGGAATGGTTTCAATGTCTGTACTCATGGAGCGAACTGTTAATCATAAGAGTAGTAGTTAAAATTGGTCAACGGTATAACGAAAACTATAAATGATCAATTGGAATCAGTAGTGTTTTAAAACAAAGGCAAAACAGTGAAAAACACATACATAGGCGAAAATGGAGGCACAAGCGCACACCATCAGAACAATACCAACAACTCATGGCCAAATGTTCTAGTGCCCCACATGGATAGTAAGCGCTCCATAAAGCTGCAATACACTGCAATACAATACACAAGAGGGCACGCACAGACTGTAGCACTTTGTTTAAATGGATTGTGCCTTCCATGTGATAATCACATTTTGGAAACTGCCCGAAAGCTTTTTGGAACGCAGCACACAATAGAGACAGAAAAACTGAATATATGGTGTGCTTAGACTAATGAACACACATCTAACAGAACGCCCATAAAAAGCTAGGATATGCAATTTGAAGAAAAATAGATTTTAAGAATCGTTAATTTCACAAGATGATCAATACACTTGACTAATGACTGGATAATATATAGTTATATTTTATTTATTTTAATTTAAGATACGTGGAAAATACCTCGGAATGAACGACTAGATCGGACATCACATGTTGAGACATATGCCGAGTGTTTATAGTTCACTCAGCAATATTGTCAAAATCCTTTCATAAAAAAAAAAGTTACTGAATAGACGGTTACACCATAAAAATAAGTGTGTATTTTCTGATTGATGGCACGCAGTTGCAAATGTACATACGTACATAGTCGCCGTACCACGTGACTGGAATTGATTGACCTGGACAGTTCCGGTCTAGGCTGTGTTTTTGCTGAAAAAACACGAGCCTCACGGGGACCATGTTGTGTCGGGGTTGGATGGGCTTTTATTTGGGTTCCAGAGAACGTATACCTTATTGGTGATTACAGTGTGTTCATCCCTGAAGAAAACCTCTACAGGAATTTTCGAGTTCATCTTGAAAATGATGAGCAGTTTAAAAAGCAAAACAAGCATTGGCAGAGCCAATAGGTCTTACCTTTATAATGTGAGAACGAAGCTATTGTTTCTGCCAACATCTGTTTGTAAAAGATTGTTTAAAAAAGTAAAATACAAAATAAAAATACTGGAGACACAGCGAACAAACATCTTAAGGTATCTCTAACCTGTTCATTGAATTAAATATTTTCAATCTTTGCAAATAACATGGTTTATGTTGGAAATACTTTTCCTTCAGGAAACTCAGAAGAGAGTTTAAAATGAATTTGGAAGTGTGAGAACTAAAAGGAAAACACACGTTCAACTGAGCCATTTGGTCCTCATCAGTATACCAGGGTGTAGATTTAAGGGCCTGTAGGAGAAGAAATACACACATGCCAACATTTTAAAAGAGGAAAGTGGGAGATTTTGAAAAATAAATTGTGAGACTGAATTCTCCCCGTTTACTTCTGTTGAAGCAGAAGCAATTCCAGGCGTAGACAGCCAAAACAAAACAGTTATTTGCTTCAAAAACTCATTAGTCATGCCTGAATCAGGTCTATCGGCATGTATGGAGATGCCTCCTTTTTAGGTTGAGCATAGCAGCGCACAAACGCTGCTTTTCAAAAGTAATCTGCTGTGTGGGCTTTAACCATGCCCATCTCACACCTATCACTTTCATTCATACCTGTGCCTGCCTTTCAAAAATCCCTTGATGTTGTTGGTAAAAGCTTTATATTTTGCCCACCTTGAGACTCATTTCTTACCGCCTTGCAGACTGACCTTGTTACATGGATTATTGCGCAATCACTCCTATACTTCAGTGTGGGTGCACTACTTTTTCTTTGGTCTCTCCCCTTCGCGGCGGCCATGGCACTTTGAAGTTTCATGCAGCGCAAACTCGATCAGAGGTATTGGAGAGCTTTGCAGGAGTACCAGATACGCCACATTGTTACCGCTTTCGTTTTCACCACTGCATGTTGTTTCCTGCTTGTGGCAGCCTGCTCTGCCTGTGCCGTCTTTCCCATCTCTTCACCCCACTCCCACACCCACCCAAAATCACTACTTGTATTTTCAGTAATTTCCCAACATCACAGGATGTTGAGCTGAACGGCGAGATTCAAACTTCCGAGTTGGCAGCTCTGACCCCATGCTGTTCGAGCCACATTGCTGTATGCTAAGATCTCGTTTGTGTTTCCAAAGCATTCAGCCAATTTGATAGTGGGAAACTGCGTTCAGATCAGCTGGTAGCAAGGTGAGTGTGTTACCTTACGTTCACTGTACAGAGCTCCGAGGAGTTGTGGTGCCATGTGTGATGTGCATGTTTACATATGATTTGATCACAGCTCAGAGAAAGCTGAGTTGGGGCAGTTGTGGAATTAATGTGCAGCTGCTACGGGCGATCCTTGTGACGTAGGAGGACACATGGTCTACACTAAGTACTTTGCTAGCTGTGGGACGGGTCTTTAAATAGGGTGTGGCTTACCAGCTCTTCCAGAGGGCCCTGTGTAAGGGGTGACACCAGTGTTACTAAGGCAACGGCCTAATGCATCTGACCTAGAATTTATTTCATTTTATATTAAAAAGAACAACTAAGCATTACCTACGTGTGCCCAGCATTCCTTTGCGCATGTGCTTCTAGACCACTCATACTTCCACTTCCCACCGCATATGTGTTGAAGTTGTAAGATAACTTAGTAGACAGCCAAGGATGTTCTTTGCTTTTTATATGTATTGAGTGGTTTTTTTGTTTTTATTTAAAGGTGCTAGAGATATTTGCCGGAATGTTATAGTAAAATGCTACATTTCGCACCTTACAGGATGCTTTAGGTAGATTACTCAAAAGGATTTATGTATTGCCTTACAGCGTTTTAATTTTTTGTTTCCCTTGTTGGTTTCTTTGCTTTTACACCGCTACAAGCGAAAAGTGCACATAATGGCAGAGATGGCCTTCTGGACAAGGACCTATGTGACACGTAACTGAAGTTGTCCATATGTGTGTTGACTGTGGATGGAGCGCTTTCATATAGCGTACTGGAATAGTGTGGGGACTAGGGTGACCACCTGGCATGGAGGTAAATTCTGGACAGGACTGTAAAAGAAATCAGGACAAAACATTCACCACGATGTGCTCTTTCTATCTAGGTCATCTCTGGGTCCCCACACTAGGTTGTGGTGCCATGTGTGATGTGCATGTTTACATATGATTTGATCACAGCTCAGAGAAAGCTGAGTTGGGGCAGTTGTGGAATTAATGTGCAGCTGCTACGGGCGATCCTTGTGACGTAGGAGGACACATGGTCTACACTAAGTACTTTGCTAGCTGTGGGACGGGTCTTTAAATAGGGTGTGGCTTACCAGCTCTTCCAGAGGGCCCTGTGTAAGGGGTGACACCAGTGTTACTAAGGCAACGGCCTAATGCATCTGACCTAGAATTTATTTCATTTTATATTAAAAAGAACAACTAAGCATTACCTACGTGTGCCCAGCATTCCTTTGCGCATGTGCTTCTAGACCACTCATACTTCCACTTCCCACCGCATATGTGTTGAAGTTGTAAGATAACTTAGTAGACAGCCAAGGATGTTCTTTGCTTTTTATATGTATTGAGTGGTTTTTTTGTTTTTATTTAAAGGTGCTAGAGATATTTGCCGGAATGTTATAGTAAAATGCTACATTTCGCACCTTACAGGATGCTTTAGGTAGATTACTCAAAAGGATTTATGTATTGCCTTACAGCGTTTTAATTTTTTGTTTCCCTTGTTGGTTTCTTTGCTTTTACACCGCTACAAGCGAAAAGTGCACATAATGGCAGAGATGGCCTTCTGGACAAGGACCTATGTGACACGTAACTGAAGTTGTCCATATGTGTGTTGACTGTGGATGGAGCGCTTTCATATAGCGTACTGGAATAGTGTGGGGACTAGGGTGACCACCTGGCATGGAGGTAAATTCTGGACAGGACTGTAAAAGAAATCAGGACAAAACATTCACCACGATGTGCTCTTTCTATCTAGGTCATCTCTGGGTCCCCACACTAGGTTATTGGGGAGCCCAGAATATTAACCTCTCCCACCATTCAGTGTCTTTTCAAGCTCTCTCATAGCTGGAACTTCTGTTTCACAACTGGGAGTACTTTGTGTTTTAAAGGTCTTGTTTGTAATAATGTTCCAGTAAGCCTGCTACTCCTGAAAATGTGTAATGCACTACGCCCTCTAAGATATAAATATATTGTTACATTGCATTACTTTCTGCCATTCTGTTTTCACGTGGTAATGTCCTCTAGGGACTGGCTGTATGGTTACCTGACCATGTTTTTTCTAAGTGCTTTTTATCTTATGGTGCTCTCTAGGGGCTATTTTCAGCATTGCAGTCTGAAGCGAAAAATGTATTTCTACTAAGAATATTTGGGCTTACATTGGGTTTACATGATGATTGTATATGTTTTATTAATCTCCCTCTGTCGAATAGTGGGGTGGTGAAAGTGGTATTCTATAGTAATAAGCATGGCAGATTCAAATTATGATTGCAACATTTTCATTTTTTGCTGCAGATAGAGGAAGAAGGTAAATGGAAGTGCTTTAGTTATATGCAGGGCCACTCGAATTATGTGGCAGAAAAGGACCAATTTATAGGGCAGGGTTCACCAATTTATGTGGTAAGACATGTCCAATTAAGTATTTACAACACCAATAGCTCTCACTCTCGCAAATGCGAGACCTATTGCATGTAAAATGCTTGTTAGTCATGCTAAGAAAAACCTCAAATACCAACCGATAGAGTGCTGCAGCCAGCCCCACCCCTAGAACCATGAAAGCCTTTGTATGCATTTGTATGAAAAGGTCTATATGCAGTATGTAACATGCAGGAAAATAAAAAACAAGTAAACCTGAAGCCTACTCTCTTGTCCTAACACAGCAAACAAATATGTATTGGTGTGCATTTACAGACAAGCTGGGAGTGTCGGGGAGCAGCACACTAAGAGAGCTGGGGCCAAGTATTTGGGGTAAGGGGTGAACCAGCACATGAAGGCGAGTGCAAGAAAAAGCACACATTGCCACAGAGTGCAGAATGAAAACAAGTGTTTTCCTGAATGGCACTAGTAGAAGGATTCAAATCATACAACTAAAAGTATGTTAAATTAGCTACGCTCCAGAAGAAGGGCCAATAGAAGAAGAGGAAGGAAAGCAATTGAATAGGAAGCAAGCAAATGAGAATGACAAGGAAGCCAACCAATGGTAAGCAGTAGATTGGTACAAAGCCCACTGTAGGTTTTTCGTATGGTTCTAAAAGGCCTTTCAACCTCTTGTAGGCAAGAGCTAAAAACATCAAACAATGGAAATAAAGTAGCACTGCAATTTGGCCGTGACAGATTAAAATCACAGCATTCAGCAACATAGAAAAGGGAATATACTAAGCTATGCCAAGGTCTGCATTCTTATGTAACAGCGTTGGGAAAATTAACCACGTGCCATTCTCAAAATATTGTCTGTAGACCACAGAGCACCTGAGTTTTTGAGAGCCTTCTATCAAGGAATTTCAGCGTGAGGATGAAGTAGGAATGCAGCTATGCTCCTTAGACATCCAAGGCCTATGCTGGTTATAAGAGAGAGGTGCCACTATGAAAACCTTTTAATATGCATTCTTGTCCCTCTTCAAAAAAAAACCAGGACCATTTATTTTCCTTTTGGATCAATTCATATTCATAACTTGTGCCACAGATTTACCCTGGTGATCTTTCTGAACATTCACCGATCACATATATGAAATGGTTGGTGCACAATGCTACATCACACAATGTCTACTGCACGTTACAGTAGTGTTATCGTTTGTTATTTGTAGTTAATGCAAATTCTCTGGCTTTGAAGCACATTCTTTTCTTATTTGTGCTTTGCAAACCAATTGACTTTGAAGCAATTTTATTCCAGGTTGGTGGTTTGTCTTCTGGGTGCTGACAGTGTGTTTGCCTGGTGATTGCTTTCAGGGTGGGGTTTTCTGTTACACGAAAATGATCACTTTTTTCTTTGTATTTTTCTTTTTGGCTTTGTCCAGATGATGGGGGTATAAATGCACTGTTCTCTGGAAACTGTCAGTGAAAGTTATCAACCTGCCATGCTCCTTATAGTGGCAAAGTATATTGGGAATTTCAAACTTTTGACACGTGTCAGGCTTGAAATTGCATTATGGGTGTTATCTGAGGCACAGCTCAAATTGGTGCATCAGATACAGTAACATCAAAGACCAATTTTATGCCACCGCATCAACTTGTTCAGCCACAACACTCAATGATCCCCAATTACGTCTGTCTTTTTTTTAGCAAACCAAGATAATGAGAACTTACATTTCTTGTTTGTACTTGGAATTTACTGTCCCTTAAATTGTTTGGTGTGTGACTGTGCATGACTTTGTATGTGATAGGTACCAAGATTCATATTGCTAAACCTACTTACAGAGTAACAGAGCAATGGGATTTGTATTTGAAATTTATTTGAATCAATATTCAATTTTTTGTTTGTGACGCTGTTTTAGGCCAGCTGGGTGAGATTGGGCAATTTATGGGTTTCCACAGCTGCTCTGGCTATTACCTTGTCTATTTTTTCAGTCTGTGACAAGTTCTTTTGGCAAATTTGAAGAAACTAAGGGCCTGATTTAAAGTTTGGCAGATGGGATACTCTTTCGCAAACAAAACAGATATCCATCTGCTGTATTACAAATGCCATAGGATATAATGTAATTGTAGTACGGTGGACAGGCTAACCATCACTTTTGTGACAGAATATCCAATCCGTCAAAGTATAAATCAGGCCCTATGTCATGTTATGTAGGATTGTATAGCATTTTTCTATTCTGTGAATGGCTACTTTCAACCGGATTAATTGCTGATAGAACTCGTATGGGCAATGGGCAGCCAATGCTTAGCCCTGAGGCTTCTGTCCACTCAGGGCAGCCTGGGAGCTCCTCCCTTCAAAGTATGCTGTGTGGTGGCCCAGCTGCAATTGCTTTCCAGGTGGCTCACGTGAATGGGTCTGGACACCGGGATCCATGAACCACCACTCACCCAGGCTGCAGTAATCAATTTCACCTCCCCAGGAATGTGTGTCCCAGCGGTCTGCCTCGACCAATCAATGTGGCCTTTCAATCCCTGATGCTGCTTCGCACCCTTACAAAATCCAAATCCCCATATGCTCCTAATATTCCGCTCATGGGCCTTCCACACCAACAGACACACCTAGACTCCTGACTCCTGGAGCCCTGGACTGACGTAGAGATAACCACCATAGGAGACCTATTTGAAAACAACCAAATTCAACCCTTTCAATATTTTACCCAAAATGATTTCCTTCATGCATACCAATTTTAAAGTACACCCATCTCCAATATATGCTCCGAACTGTCTGGAAGATTGACACAGAGGAGCCTACCACTCACCAATCGACCCACACCCTGTAGATGGGCTTTACTAGACACTGCGTGTCCTAATTGTATAAAGCACAATACTTTGACCAACTACCCCCTCTGCGGTGCCTTCAAGATACGTGGGAAAACAAATTTCAATGGGTGCTAAATGATAAGGAGTGGGCAGCAGCCTTAGAATACCCATGCACCATCTTGCGCAATGCACGCTTCCAGTGAACTTAATTCTTTGCTCCATCGAGTGTCACCAGTCCCCAGAGGATCTCCATCACTTGCTTTGACACTGCCCAAACTTGATGACATTTTGGACACCAGTCTTCCAAACACTAACACACTGCACTGGCACCCTCACCCCACACTACTGAGAACATTGTGCACTGGCTTCTTCCATCCCCATAAAGTCAAAGCTTCCTCATGATTTCTAGACCTAGCATTATTATTGACAAAAAAAAATGATCACGTCTTGTTGGAAATCTGCAGCAGCGGTGGCGCACAGAGTTGCTGAGAGGGTTGTGGGCTAGAATAAGGCCTTATATGGGGAGGAGAGCAAACGACCGCAAAAACATCAAATAGCAGAGCAATAGGACGGCTCTTCGCAGTCCGTGTTTGAGACTTACAGTGATGACACCCAACCCCCTTGAGAGGTACACTCAATGAGAAATCCCACTCTCCAGTGCTCAATTCATATGAACCAAAGCTCCCACACGCCTGATCTGGGAGAGCATATAGCAAGTGACTGGCTCCTTGGGCCACCTTTGTTTCCCCCTCCAGCTCCTCCCCACTTCATTCCCCCAGCCCGGTACCCACCGCCAGCATGCCCTCTCAATGAACATTATCCTACTGCCTCTCTCCTTGCCCTCAGCACCTGACAAGCATCTGCAAATTAAAATCTTAACCCCTACACAATGTTCAGAATATCCAACTATAACACCAAATGGTTGACAAACATGCACGTGGTTTGGATAATTCTAATGAAGTTAATCATCCATATGTTCTGTGTCCATTTTGTGTTTCCTATGTTCTAGTAACAAAAATGTAAAAACATATTGAAAAAACATGCTTGGATACTTACTGCATTTGGAATCTTTTCTTCCCTTTAAGGTTCTGGTATTCTCATTACCTGGAGTCAAAGTAATTGAGTTTGGTTATGTTTAATGTTAGGCAGATATCCTATTACATAGTGGGTGACTAATGTAAAAGAGGATGTTGGAAATGGGGTTTCTGGTTGTCAGAGTATGCACCTTGTACAAGTATGGAACACAGTCCTAGTCAGGGTAAGTCAGATACACACTAAATGATAACCTGTGCTCCCACACAGCTTAGCACAGAAAAGGCAGGTTTATCTAAAGAAACAATGTGTAAAGTATTTATGCAACACAACACACAGTAACACAATGAAAACACCACAAAAAGACTCAACACCAGGTTAGACGAGTTCCGATTTTTTAACAAATAAAAAGAGTTCTAGTGCTTTGAAGCAATAAGCGCCAATAGGAGTCACGCTGGACCAGGGCAAAGTCAACAGATGAGTCTGTGGACAAGCGCCATGCAGGCCCAGTGAAGAGAGTACCGTGATCCTGGTCGCAGCAGCGAGATGCAGGGTGCAGACACGTGATGCATCAACCCTTGCGTCGATGTCAGGCCCGCAGTCGACGTGATGCATTGATTTTCTTCAGTTCTGAAGATGAAGGGCTGAGATGCATTGTGTCAGAGAGGGAGAAGCACTGGGTTTCTCCGCGTGGCTGAGGGGATGCGTTGATATCTCCAAGCTGCTGTAACAGCGATGTGAGGTTCCGAGCACGGGCTGTCAAGGGGATGCTTTGGTTGACACCGATTTGCCAGTTCTACTCCCGCAACAGGGTCAATGCACCAGTTCTGCTCCAAGCAGTCTGGAGATGGATGAATTTCTCTGATGCAAGGATCTGGGTCCCATTCCAGTGAACCAGACACAGCAGAAAAGCAGTCCTTCCAAGTCAGCAGTGCAGCAAAGTAACATTCTTTGATGCAGCACAGCAGTTCTTTTGACAGAGTTGTAGGTCAATAAGTGTCTTATTTGGTAGGGTCAGAGACCCAGTGCTTATATCCAGTAGTACCTTTGAAGTGGGATGACTTCAAAGAATGGTCTTTGAAGTGCACAGAGGCCCATTATTCCCAGTCCTGGCTCTATTCTATTAGCAGGGGGTAACCAGCCCTTTGTGCTGGAACAATCACTGTCAGCCCCTCCTCCTCCTCCTGCCCAGAAAGATCCAGCAGAATGCAGATGAGTGCTTGGACACACCTCACCTTCTTGTTTTTGTGGCTGCCTAGGGGGAATGCACAAAATATAGCTGTCACCCACCCCAGATGTGTATTGGAGACAGGCTGCAAGCTCACAGAGCTATAAGAGCAGAGAAATGTTCACTTTCTAAAAGTAGCATTTCTAAAATAGTAATGTTAAATCCGCCTTTACCAGTAAAGAGGATTCGTCATTACCATTCCACTGATATGAAACATTTCATAGCTACTCCTTCTGAATCAGGAATTACATCTTAAAAGTGTAATCAGGAATTTCCATTTTTAACCTATGGGGTGAGTAGGCCTCACAGTAGTGAAAAATAAGTTGAGGTGTTTCTCACTACTAGTACATGCAAAACTTAAAAGCACATGCCCTAACTTTTAGTTAGATAGCACCCTGCCCTGTGGGCTACCTAGGGCCTACCTTAGGGGTGGCTTATGTGTAATAAAAGGGGAGTTTAAGGCTTGGCAAAGGGTTTTTAAAACCATGTCGAAGTGCCATGAAAACTGCACACACAGACTGTGCAGTGGCATGCATGAGACATGTTTAAGGGCAACTTGTGTGGGTGGCACAAGCAGTGCTGCAGGCCAGCCAGTAGCATTTAATTTACAAGCCCTGGGCACAGATAGTGCACTTTACTAGGGACTTATAATAAGGTAAGTATGTCAATTGGGGATAAGCCAATGTTACAATGTTTTACGGGAGAAGCAAGTGAACTTTCACACTGGTCAGCAGAGGTAAAGTCCTCAGAGCCCTAAGGCTTATAAAATATAAAAACAGATTCAGCAAGAAGTGGAGGGTAAAGGCAAAAGGTTTGGGGTGGCCATGCGGAAAGGGCCACTTCCAACAGAGGGTATTGCATTGTTTAGAAATTGATCATATTGGTATGTGCCCACTTAGATCATGTTATGTATTTGTTTAGAAGATTATGGGGGTCATTCTGACCTTGGCGGTCCATGACCGCCATGGCGGAGTGCGGCTGAAGCACCGCCAAAAGGCTGGCGGTGCTTCCTGGGCGATTCTGACCGCGGCGGTAAAGCCACGGTCGGAAAAGGGGAGCCGGCGGTTTCCCGGCGGTTTCCCGCTGGCCCAGGGAACCCGCCATGGTGGCGCTGCTTGCAGCACCACCATGGGGATTCCGACCCCCTTACCGCCAGCCTGTTTCTGGCGGTGGCCACCGCCGGAACCAGGATGGCGGGAACTGGTGCTGTGGGGCCCCTGGGGGCCCCTGCACTGCCCATGCCACTGGCATGGGCAGTGCAGGGGCCCCCTAACAGGGCCCCACAAAGATTTTCACTGTCTGCTTAGCAGACAGTGAAATTTGCGACGGGTGCCACTGCACCCGTCGCACCCCTTCAACTCCGCCGGCTCCATTCCGAGCCGGCTTCATCGTTGAAGGGGCTGTCCCGCTGGGCCAGCCGGCGGTCTTCTGGCGGTCGCCCGCCGGCCCAGCGGGAAAGCCGGAATGACCGCCGCGGTCTTTTGACCGCGGTGCGGTCTTTCGGCGGGAACCGCTTGGCGGGCGGCGACCGCCGCGGTCAGAATGACCGCCTATGTGTACTGGTGCGAGTGTGCCATAATACTCAATAATTGTCCTTTCTATTAAAGTGCACGATTGTTCATTCCTCAAATGCAAGTGACTGTTTGCCAGAATGCTTGCCTTTGCTGCAGTGTTGTGTGCCTAACTACTTCTGTGTGGCTGATTTGTGGTTTGGTTAGAAGAAGTGTAGGCAGTGGCTTAGAGTCACAACTCAGTGGCTTAGAGTCACATGCACTTCATAATGTCAGGGTGCTGTGTTTGTGGTATAATTGGTGTAGTACAGAGCAAAGGTTATGCTGCCGCCCACCCCTAAGTTAGGTACACAAATGCCTCAGAGCAGAGAGTGGCCTCTATCCATAATAAATGAACCCACACAAAATGGACAGCCACCCAGCCAGAGGTTTAGGATTTACCTAGTCCTGTCAGAGGCAAGTACTTTGAGAATTCCACTTTTCAATTGTTAGAACCCAGCTCTTAGCCCATAACCCCATCATCCTACTTATACCAAGAGGTGGTCCCGAAAGTATGCATTCAATCAATCAAATCAATCAGTATTTGTAAAGCACGCTAATCACCACAGGGGAATACAGGCATTGCCTCCATATCTCCATGTACACCTCAGTAGCAAAGGACAAAGGCTCCACTCTCTTCTTTTGACATCATTGGGTTTCTAGCTTTCCACTCGGTCGGTAGTGTCTGCTTGATTTGGGTCAGGCTGGTAGGTTGTCACACATGGTCCACTACATCCAGGTGGTCCAGTCAACCAAATCCCTACAGCCCTCGAATGGGGTTTTTGGTTGGCTGCACCACATATTCCTTTAGTGTGTCACCCACGTTCAAACAATTTTCATCTCTTAACTAAGAGTGCGCAAAATAGTTTACTTGAACTTCGCAAGTTTAGGTTTGAAGATTTTTTTTCAGTAGCATTCATGATTAAGTGCCACACATAAAACAAACACTTCCTCTATGGAGGTTCATAGCAAAGGCTAAACTCTTCCAACAACGCACCATACAGTGTAGCTTGCTATCCATGCAGGTAAACATTTTAATGCCCCAAGGAGGAGTAGTAAGCACTATTCAACTGTCACAATACAACGGCTTTCAAACATCATGGTAAGCACACTCTGAATGTGTAAATATTGAGCAGAGGGGCTGCATGAAAAAAGTGTATCCCTGCAGGCCTAGTTTCCCATAGCGCTTCCTAAACACCCTCACTGGCATAATTGTCACCGTTCCTCTCAAAATGGCCGGCTATTTACTGTCAGTACGTCAAGCGTCTTTTCCCGCCCTCATCAGCTGAAAAACAGGGGGTGATATCTCCCCGACTGACCAGCACACGAGTCACCATTGTCATTGTCATTCTGTTATCTTTCTTCAGATAAAGGACAACCACTCTAGTAATGGAGGCAGCCATTTGACACTCCCCCTTTTTCTTATACTGTTATGGAGATGCTCATTGCGAGCTTCCTAGAGCACTAGATCACGTGCAGCTGGGCAGCGCCTGTGTCCCGGAGCAGTGAGTGGGTGTTTTCCAGTTTAGAAGTAACAACCATTCGCATGTTTATTTAGAAATACAGAAAGACTGACCTGTCTAGAACAGCCCCTTACATTGCATTCAAATTATTTTCACGAGTTGAAGAGAAGTTGGCAGCAAAGCAGAGGCAAAAGGAATTCTACAGTATTCTGTAGTTATGGGTGGTGAATCCCACATTTGGGAGCTACCAACAGATTCCGGATGCTTGGGCTGCAGACAGATGTTCACAACGTTGCCTAGAGAGGAACAAACAAGGCAGTTTTGTAGAGCTCCGCATGCACTGAGTAAAAGGGAGCATGCAAGGGCTTTTAAACCAAGAAGGAAAAAAACAGCCCTAGGTGCTCTGAGAAAATGAAAAAAGCAGCTCTCCTAAGGAGGACTTGTACACAAAGAAAAAATAAGTCTCTAAAATGGTAATAAAATGAGCTATAGTGCCTGCTCTTGGGCAGGAGTAAACAGAGGAAGAGGCATGCCAAATGCATGCCATGCACAAATGGTAAGAAACAATGGGAGAGATAGGGCCAGCCAATGGCAAGTCTATGGGCAGGCTGAAGCCCATGATGTAGATACAGCATGAGACACTGCATGTGTGCCGTCTAAAGCCGAGACCTAAAAAGGGAGTGTTGTGGACTAATGTCCTGTGCTACACCTTTTGTCTGTCCATTGTATCTTTATAGCCAACTGTGAGTTCCATTCTGGGGCATTTATCCTGTAGCTAAGACAGGTGGAACATATTTTTTCTTTTTTGAAGTATGCAGGTGTGGCAGTAAGTCAGAATTCCAAATAAAGGAATAACCAGTCCTGATTGATTGAAGGGCAGTCAATAACAATGTAGTAGCTCTTCCTGCAATTCTGATTGGATGCCCTTCAACCAATCTTACAAGTTCCCTGTGTTACAACTTATTTTATAATAGCTGTGTGTAGCTCACACTCGCTGTTGGAGGCTGATTATTAGTAGAGGTAAGTATACACCTACCACTAGCAATGAGGCCCCCAATCAAATGTTAGGTCCAGTCAAGGTCTCAAAACATTAGGCCATGGCTCAACCCTTGTAGCTTTGCAAGGAGCAGCAGGTGTGTCAAACAATTAAATACACCAATATAGTAAATAAGTAAGATACAACACAATATAAAAATCCCTCACCAATTAATAAGAAATAGTAAATATTTGTATCTTTAAAATGACACCAAAACGACAAAAATCCAATATAGGGAACCAGAGTTATGAATTTTTCAAGATTACATGAAAAAATGTGTTTTCTAGTGCTTAGAAGTCAATAGCACCAACTGGGGACTTCTGGTCGCAATTTACCGTGGCTAAGTCAAAGTTTGAGGTGGACTGCGATGGAGCCCTGCTTGGAGACCTCGGTCAAATCTTGACCTTCGCACTTAAAAAGTTTTCTGGAGCTTTTCTCCCTTGAAATTGCTAAATCCTCCTCAGCAAGCCGATTTTGATGAAATGTCGTTGGACTGCTTTTCCACGAGACACCGATCAAATACTGTAAGTCTGGAGCTCCAGAGCTTTCAGCTGAATGAACCTGAAATCCTGGCCGGGTCGCGGTTGAAAGTAGTTGGCTTGACTCACAACGGCGTGTCGGTCCACTTATGGAGCTTTTTCCAAAAGTTGCTCCAAACTGCTGCAAACATCTGGAACTTCTTCATGAAGTTCCACTTGAGGGCTTCAGGGTGTCCGGAACACACATCCAAGGGTCTAGAAGCTCTGAGATGGTCCTTGGAAGGTTAGGACCACAGTTCCCACAATTCACCTGGCCAAATCCTTAACAATCCACTGGATGCACTCCAGGCTTGGGGCGTTTGTGATAGTGTAGGCAAGCTTTGTTAATCTGTTGCTTTCAGGGAGTCCACTCCTGACTCCTTTTGTAGTAAGGCAAAGTCCTTAGGGCTGTTGTTTTAGTGTGCAACAGGAGCAGTACTTCAGTGTGCAGTCCTTGGGGTTGCAGACCAGGGTTCTATCAGGGCAGCCAGCCCTTCTTCTTCTTTTGGCTTTAGGAAGAAGATCTGAGTTGCAATGCAATGTAACCACTTTTAGTCAATCACCTTGGTGGACAAGCAAAGGGGCACCCTTGTCCATTGAGCTGTAGGGTGCCACCGAAAATCATGACAGCTTCCGTCAAACTGTGACAATTTCTTGTCTCATAAAGCAATGCACTTTAAAATTCCAAGATGGTCGATTTTCCTCCAGAGGAGCAAGACCTGGTTAAACCAACCTACTGGTGTGGCTCATTTCCATTGACACTCTTCCTCTGGGCATCTGCAAATTCCATTCATGGGCCTACTATCTATCTGTGGGATACAGTGTGAGAAGGCATGCCTGGGTGGCATTCCTTTCTGTTCTGCTTCCTTTTGAGCCCAGTTTGATTTACCCAGCCCCCTTTCTGGCCCAGCCTCAGCCTCTGCCAACCTTGTCCATCAGATAACCTCTGCTCAATGCAGGCCACTGATCAAAGCAGCCTGGTTAATTCTGTTAGGGCTGACCAACCAGGAGAGGCCACTAGCAGGATGGAATTTGGCTTACAGAAAAGAAAGTCTTCATGACACATTAGCTCCCTCCTAGCAAACCTTATGCTTATGGAAAATATTTCCATTTTAGCCTATGGAGCTAAGGCCCATATTTATACTTTTTTAGCGCCGCATTTGCGTCATTTTTTGATGCAAAAACGGTGCAAACGTGCAAACTACAATTGTATTTTGTACTTTTGCGCCGTTTTTGCGTCAAAAAACGGCGCAAATGCGGCGCTAACAAAGTATAAATATGGGCCTAAGTATCTACAATGATGAAAAACGAAAGGTGCAGTTTTTCCCTCAACAGGGCAAATAAAACATCTTTTATAATGCCCCTGCTTATAATTACATATATAGTCACATATTAAACCTCAGAGTTCAAATGAAAGTTTCAAAGGGCTTTATTACAGACTCAAAGCCAAAGTTACCTAGGTGATTCTCAAAACCATAGTATAGATATACAGAATCACCAATGGAGAATTAAGGCGCCACACAATCTTAAATTGAAGCAGCATATAACAGACCAAGACTTCAATATCAACAATGTAGAAAATCAGGAAAAGTACGTAGTGTCTGGATTCTAAAATTAAGTTATCTTGCCTAACCATTAAATCTATCTCCCAAAATATTTTAATACTAAAAGAATGTCTGAGAGAGGTTAGCAAACATAACTTCAGTAGAAGATTCAGTTTAAGAGAGGTGCCCTGGCATAAAATATGAGGTCTGTACCTCAAAAGGTCTGCTCTGAACAAAGGGCAGAGAGAGTCTGAATCTCTCACCAGCTAAACCACTCTTAAATCTTAGGGCCATATTTATACTTTTTGACGCAAAACTGCGCTAACGCAGTTTTGCGTCAAGAAAATTAGCGCCGGCTAACGCCATTCTGAAGCGCCATGCGGGCGCCGTATTTAATCAATGACGTTAGCCGGCGTTAGCCGCCGGCGCTGCCTGGTGTGCGTGGAAAAAAACAACGTACACCAGGCAGCGCCGGCGTAGGGGGATATGGGGCTTGGGCATCAAGAAATGGGGCAAGTCAGGTAGAGGCAATTTTTTCACCTCAACCTGATTTGCGCCATTTTTTTCGACTCCCAACCCCCATAGAAATGACTCCTGTCTTAGCAAAGACAGGAGTCATGCCCCCTTGCCCAATGGCCATGCCCAGGGGACTTATGTCCCCTGGGCATGGTCATTGGGCATAGTGGCATGTAGGGGGGCACAAATCAGGCCTCCCTATGCCACAAAAAAAAATGAAAAAAAAACACTTACCTGAACTTACCTTAATGTCCCTGGGATGGGTCCCTCCAGCCTTGCGTGTCCTCCTGGGGTGGGCAAGGGTGACAGGGGGTGTCCCTGGGGGCATGGGAGGGCACCTCTGGGCTCCTTCAGAGCCCACAGGTCCCTTAACGCCTGCCTTTTGCAGGCGCAAAAAAACGGCGCAAAAGCGGCCGTACGTCATTTTTTTTGACCCGCCCACTCCCGGGCGTGAATTTTGCCCGGGAGTATAAATCCGACGCACATGCCTCGGAGTCGATTTTTTAGACGGGAACGCCTACCTTGCATATAATTAACGCAAAGTAGGTGTCCACGCTAAAAAATGACGCTAACTCCATGGACTTTGGCGCTAGACGCGTCTAACGCCAAAGTATAAATATGGAGTTAGTTTTGCGTCGAAATTGCGTTAAAAAAACGACGCAATTCCGGCGCAAACGGAGTATAAATATGCCCCTTAGTTTTTCCAGGTGTGATGACATCATGACAAAAGCTTTCATTTGAAAAACAAACCTGCAAGTCTATTATAACTAACATTTCAGTCTTCTGAAGTCTTCAACACCCAACCTTGATACACCCTCACTTTCAGGAATCTCAAAATCTATAGTTGCCAGTGACAGGATATTCCTTTTGTCTGGTAGCATACTCTCAGAGCCTCTTATATCTTGTGCACAACTAGCTCCTCGTTAACTTCAGCACCTGAAGCTTTGAAAAATCAAGCATTCACTTTAAAGATTAGAACATACAAAAAGAATGCAGCCTTCACTCCGACCAACTAAAATGAACACAAATATACTTTTTGTTCAAATATGTTTTAAATGTCTAACTTGTTGAATATGAAATGATTATAAAGAATAATATTTTTAAAATATTGTAGCATTGACATTTTTGCAAATGATTATTAATGTAGCTTGCATAAACATAGAATGTCATTGTGCACTTTTACTAATTTATTTCAGAGCACTCTGTTTAACAATTTGTTTTACACCTTACAAAAAGAAAATAACCACCCCTTCTCACATTTTAGGAAGCATAATGGTGCAGCCAGGTTATGCTTCTTCAGTATAGTGAATCCCCCTTGCCCTATTATCTACTAGGGGTCTGTCATTGCCAATTGCAATTATTCTATTGTACCATATACCTTTTATTCAGAGCACTGTCCCTGGGCCTTTTTTGCAGAGCCCAGGACACAGTCAGGGTCAGTTACCATCAGTATCAGTCAGAAAACATTGTGGTGAGCATGCTAGAAGGATGACTTTCTCACACTTGCCTTGACCTTTTGTGGTCCAGTGAAATGTGGGTGTTTTTTTAGGGCTTTCCTAATCAAAATCCTTACTAAAATTGGATTTGATTCTTTTGGATTTCAGGGAAATTATTTTACCAATTGAGTTAAAGTAGTGGAAGCAGGCATTAAACTTTATGAAAACTGTTTGACCCTGGATAAATTGATTTATCGATTACCATGGCTGCCTCTCCATACCCAGCTTCCATTTATTTTGCGCGCACCCACCACCACAGCAGGAAAAAAAGTAGGTTAGCAGAATGCAATCTGAAACCTGACATCAAGTGTGAAAATGTAACAGTTCAATTGGCAATGCTGTCGCATGAATTTTTCAAGAATCATGTTCTGTTTCGTTGGGCGCTGATCATTGAAATTCTCTGCAGGCTTCTCAGAGAAATCTTGACTCGGGCAAGTGTTAATAAGCCATCTGTCGCGGAACACTGTTAAGCAAAATTGACACAAGAATGTTCTGTATGTGTCCCGAGGAGATGGGATTTTGAAACATGCCGATACAGCTGCATTTAATCATTTCAGCCGTTCTATTTCCATTGTAAGGGAAGAGAAAGATGGCGGATTTTTTGCCGGCTAAGCGTCCTAGCGGTATGGCTAGCTGTACAAATTGCACCGCGTGCCTAACAAACCTGAGACTGGAAGGCCCCTGGGGAGAAATTATCCTCGAATGAAGGGATGTGGGAAATTAAGGCATTAGTGAATGGCCGCAGGTGTAAAACCCACTAAAGCCTTCAACTCGTCTATGCTGTGCTGAAACGAACCAGAATATAACACTAGGGGTGGCTAAAGCTGGTTTCAGCGGGGTTTCAATAGTTTACTAAAGAGCTTGCCAAATTTTGTTCGCCATCATCTGCTTGAAAGTCTGTAGAAAGGATATGGTATTAAATTGTATTTGCAGTTATGTAGGACTTCAGACCTCTGACGATTAGCGGCGTAGCCAAGGTGCCACGGGACCTAATGCAAACACGGAAACTGGGCCCACTATCCACTGGTTTGATGGTAACAAACAGCCATCCATTGGTGTGTTCTGGGCTCATCACACCCCTGGGTTCCGGTGCCACTGCACCTACTGCACTAGTGATAGCTACACCCCTGCTGATGAGACACAGAAACACCTTAGTGCAGGGGTCTTCAAACTGGGGGGTGGGCCCCCATAGGGGGACCTCAAGTGATCCTAGGGGGGGCCTGGCCTTGGCCAAAAGAAGCACTGTGCAGATAACAGTGCTTTTTCTATAAAGCAGAAAAAATGTATTGCATTTTTAAAAAGGAAACAGAACTTAACTGCAATGTTTAAATAAGTCTAGACATATTTAAAATTGCAAACTTAATAGAATAATTGTGAAACATTCTGGGGGTGGCATTAAAAAGTTTGCCTCAGAGGAAGAGTAGCATCCTACACCATAGGTTATGCTTAGTTGCAATAATGTTGGATTGTAGAGTGGCCTACGTGGAAAGTGTTTGTTGTTCATTATGACCACAGGTAAACGCTTATCCAGTTAACTTTTGCTGCACATAAACGTATAGTTCAGCGAAAAACAGTGAGTCATGCAACGCTTGAGCTTTATATTATTATTGTGTCTGGTTGTAAGAGTAGGGGTTGTGAATATAAACTAGATGGAAGTTTTTGGATGTTGTTGGGTCGAGGGTTACACTTCTTTTGCCACTGTGATTATGTAGCTGTGCTTATGCCTGGAGTGGAATGAAAAAGAGTGAGAGATAGTAGCACGTGGCCACGTCCATAGTCCTTGTAGGGGACCAGGTTCCAATTGTTGGGTGGGTCTGGTCCAAAGTCATCTGATGCTCATACTGTTCTTGCGTAGGCAATTGGATCTTTTTATTGGTCTGTGCCATCCTCCATCAGCTTCCTGGGAATAGCCGGATTTTTAACCACTTCTTGTATAGCGAGCGATCCTGGATATATCCAGTGCTCAATTTGTGCTTGTTGTTTCTAGTGCAGAGCACCGGCACTTATTTTTGAGGGCCTGCACTTATTCTTCTGTCTCAAGCATTTGCTGCGAGCAAAAGACACATATGGGAAAGACGGAGGAAGAGAAAAATAAAAAACTGTCACAATGGGGGAAAGCAAAAAGCTGCAGCGGGGAGCTGAAGGGGCAGGGAGTGGCTTTAAAGGACTGGTGAGGCCCGAGGTAGCTTCAGCATTACGCTGCCTCAGTATTCCCTGTTCCCATTGCAGCATCCGTATGTTTCAGAGGAGGATTTTGGGCACCGGAACGATTTTATTTACAAATTAAGTACTGGATGTACCCTGTTTTTGCCTGAGATACTTACATAATTTTGATGCTTGTACGGAAAGCGTTTCTTGTTAGGTATGCATAGAGACTTAATATGCGTAGAGACAGCACATATCATGCACTACAAATATATCCCTAATGTAGCAATTGTACTGGCCATACTTTGAAAAGCATTGTTAAATACGATCTGATTGCAACAAGTGACGTTCACAATAGTAAATTAGAAAGTTTCTGAGTCAAAGTTTTGATGCACATGTGAAGAGGCAAAAAAGGTGTTTCCAAATCCAAAGCTACACTATACAATATTATGTTGGTTTGTATAGCGCAGCTTGTTCAAAATCCTGGACTATTTTTTTTTTTTTTTTTGCTTTAATGTCCGTTGTGTACTTTTGAGTTGTGGATTTCTTTGGAAAAATAGGATTACCCCTGACCTGCGTGACTTTGTTCAGTGTTGTCTTTAGAGAATAGGGTCTTGCAACCTTTCGCCTGACCCTGTGAATGTGAACATGTGATTGCTGGTTGTGGGATTCTCCATAGTGGGTTTCTTTAGAGAAGGGACTCCTGCCTTATTGAATCCGTCAGGAGGCACAATGTGTGCTTCACAAAAAGGTGGCTCATTGTCAAGGATGTTGTCTAAAAGGAGGAAAAAGGGATCCCATGGACTTCCTAGACATCCTCCTGTAAATAGGTGCAGTCACTCGCTGCACCTGCCCGCAAAGGGATGTCTATCTCCCTTTTGAAGGGAAGGCAGAATGCCAACCATACTGTGTAATACAGAACGGCTGCTTCAAATAGCCAGTCCTCACTTTACTAATGTGCTGCCTTGAGGGAAGCTGCAACTTCTGAGAACATTGCACTATGTGTAATAGGGTGGACTGACTCTGGATGCACCCGGCTAACCTCGTTACGGACAGTGGGCCCTAAATGTAATAGGCGTAGTTGAAAATTTCAGGAATGGAGAAAGTCTGTAAAGACCTGTAGCGAGGTAGCCATGCTAGCCCTGGACGCACTCCAGGCATGCATCCTTCATCTTGCAATTCCTTGCTCCAAGATGTCCCTGTCTGGGACATACTAGCCAAGAAAATAGACAAGACAGCCACCTCTTTCATAGGCAAATTAAATGGAAAAATCTGGCTAGTACTCTTAGCTAAATCGTTCCCATTTTGTCAACTGTGCAATATAGCATTTGCCCAACCCTTGCACCATGTTCAGTGTACTAACATTGTCCCTGTCCTAATTTGTGTGGCCTCTGGTCTTAATGTATTTGTTTTCCTGCAGAGTACTGATCAAAGAGATGGGGTGGAGGAGTCTGGGTATTGTCGATTGTACACTGTTTCAGTTTTCTATTTTCATGGGGCTTCTAGACTGATGTGGCTCGAGGGAATAACCCTCACAAAGATGACGATGCGTATCTCATGGCACTCGGTGATCCCAGGCCAGCCTGGCCTAGGCTGTCAATGTTTATGCCCAAACTCAGTTTCATGGGTTGTGATCCCTAGAGAAGCCTTGTTGTGATTGTCGATTGTTGTTATGCATTGGAGGACACATGGGGTAGAATTCTACTGGATTCACTACAGGAGTACTGCAAACACAAGCTCGCAAGCACGTACATGTATGTCTGGTAATGTTATCCATGTTCAACCTGCACATTTAGTAGAAGGTTTTGTGCGCCAGTCAGTGTCCCTGAGGTTCTGCTGCAGGAAGTGGTAGAAAGAAAGAGACATCACCTGATAGTGTAGCTAATGAATTGTTTTTAAGTAAACATTCTCAGGGGAGTGGGCTAGGCCAGATAATTTTCCAGCTAGTCATTTCTTTTGGTTATCATTTCCACAACTAATCGGTCTGCTTGCAACCGCAGTGGTTCCAACTTGACTGTTGAAAGTATTGGTTTACTCTTCTTGGCTTACATGGTTACAAACCACGGCGTGACGTTATCTGGAGATTTGCAACATGTGTGAAATAACATGCAATGGGGGTCAGGCTGTCCCTGGCAATTTCCTGGTGCGTTAGAGACGCTGGCAACGCTACGTGAAGCGCGCATGCAATCACCGGCGTCCGCTGCAGAGCGGTCTCGCGCCGCAGGATGTGGAGAAGAGATTGACAGCTCTGGGGAGGTGCAGAGGCAAGAGCCGGGCCAAGTTTTTTTTTTATAGAAATACCCTTGACACTTTGTTTTCGAATCCCTTTCTGGCTCCCACTTTAGGAGGAAATGTGACCATAATCTACAAAATAAATAAGAAAATATAGAATGGTATTTCGTTTCGCGACTACATTTAAAACGTATTACAGTTGGAACGGCAGCTAATGAGGGTGCGCGCACTCTTCAAAGACTTTTGCGGAGGGTTAGGGGCTTTTGGATTTCGGATACCACACACGGATAATCCGCAGAAAGTGAAGAATTACAAAATAATTTACTGTGCTCTGCACTATCACTTTAATGCAATTGCAATGCATTGCGTGTCTGAAGTTCTTGCTACAGCACAACCACTTCATAAATCACATATTACATTATACATCTAGTTTAGTGGGATACCACCTACTTGAGAACTGTGCTGAATTTCTAGGTCGTAGGTTGCATACCATCAAGAATGATTTGTACATTAATCCTTCTAAGATCGATAAGTACGTTTCATTAAGCAATAAACAACAGATTGGGCTACCTTAAAGGAAAAAAGAAACATTGACAGTCACATAATCAACAGGTATACATTGTTATAAAAACACATACACCCACGCGCGCGCACAGACACCCCACACACACATACATACATGAGCAGTGCATGCTTTATACTCTCACAAACCGTTACTAATAGGCATCAACAGTGCAAGCTTCCCTCAATGAGAGAACATGTAGAGCATGGGCAACAAACTGCAAGCTTCGAACCTTCACCAAATGATTGGTGGGAGGCAGTGCTACTCCCACCAGTAATTCCTCAGTGTCAGAGATCCGCATCTCAACTTTTTCGCATCCCACGCCAAAAGTCTAACAAAGGATCTCCTTTTTGAGCAATGTATAAATGAAAAGTACTGAGCCGAGGTAGGCCGGGCCAGAATGGGGGTTGCAGAAGTGAATTGTATTGAGGTGAGGCCTGGCATAGCGGGGCAGTACACGGCAGGGAACCATCCCTTGCAGATGGTAAAGCACCAAACACGCTAGCAGAAAAGCAATCCAAAGTTGGGACCTCAGTCTTCATGTTTCGCCATCCCTCCACGAGCAGGCATGGAGATTTTAGTGAAGCAGAACAGGTGGTATGAGCAACCAATAAGCAAAAAGAGTGAGCACAGAGGACATAGAAGTAACGCAAGTAGTATCCCCTTAATCAGCCCTCCATTCCACCTTTCACACTCTGCCCATTACCTTGTCTCCTGTATCAGTAGGCACACGAATCAACAGCGCCTCCCCAGTTGCGCAGAGGTCATGAATGAACCTTGATCGCCTGTGAAGGTCATTGCAGCGGCTTCCCGTAACTTCCTTTTTGCACTCGCTGTTTCACCACTGTGCTGTGCATCAGGAAGCTGAGGTTTGATTGGATCCTAGCACAGGGACGCAGCACACACACATTTATTCAAGCTCACCAGCATAGAACTTAACACAAGTCAAGATGTTTGACTCAAATAAATGTCGGGTTCATTTCTCCCTGGTTATTCTCCATTGAAAATCCTGCTCTGATCAGTTGTTTGGTTTCCTCTGACTAGTTAGTTCTGGCTTGACACCACAGCTGTTCCCAGATCTTATGTGATGAACAAAATAGCACGTTTAAAGTACTACTAAGGGAGAGGTGTAGGCTCCGCACAGTTGTTGGTGATTATAGCTATAGGCCTGATCTGTTAACTGCAAAATTTTATGATAAAGGCAGTAGGGATGACATATTTATCATGTAAACCTGGAAGACTAAATGCATGAGTTCAAAAATGAGCATGTATGATGAATTATTGAGAGCCTAAACCCTTAAATAACAAAAAGGCAATTTCATTTACAAACACGACCCATTGGGATTGCCAATGCTTGTATTTATTATGTAAACGCTTCTCTGGCTCGACAGTTCTATATTTTAGCCTTTCATTTTCTTTGGTAAGGTAAGAAGTTACCAAACAAAGGTGTTTTGCATGTTCTTAGCTTATTAATGCAGATGTCCAAGCATATTTTCAAGTTAAATTCATCAGTATACTGAAAGCAGACTAATTATTATGGGTTGCAAATATGGGAAATTAAATCAGTGAGGTAATTTTACTGTAAACATTGTACATTCTCTTCATGGATAAATTAAACTAAGTTCACTGAATGTAAATATGAAAAATGTCTATGGCCAATGTTTTCTAGTCCAAAAACCGCCTTCAAAGACCGAATCAACAACAACGCCACAGCCACAAGGAGCTCTTCAGCGTCGTGAAGGAACTCTCCAACCCCAGCTCCAACGCCAACGACATCCCGCCATCCCAAGACCTCTGCGACTCCCTAGCCTCCTACTTCCACCGCAAGATTGCAAACATTCACGACAGCTTCAGCACCCAGACCCCCCTGGCAACCACAGATTCACCTCCGACCAACCTCCTGCTCTCCTGGTCCCCCATCAACGACAACAACACCATCAAAATCATGAACACCATCCACTCTGGCTCTCCATTTGACCCCTGCCCTCACCACATCCTCAACAAAGCAAGCTCCGTCATCGCACCCCAACTACGGAAGATCATCATCAGCTCCTTCGAGTCCGCCACCTTCCCGGAGAGCTGGAAACACGCTGAGATCAACGCCCTCCTCAAAAAAACCAAAGCGGACCCCAAGGATCTTAAGAATGTCCGGCCTATATCCCTGCTCCCCTTCCCAGCAAAAGTCATCAAGAAGGCTGTCAACAGACAACTAACCTGCTTCCTAGAGGAGAGCTACACCATGGACCCTTCCCAATCGGATTCTGCAGCAACCACAGTACCAAAACCGCCCTCATCGCTGCCACCGACGACTTCAGAACCATACTGGACAATGGCAAAACCGTGGCCCTCATCCTCCTGGACCTCTTGGCTGCGTTCAACACCGTCTGCCACCACATCCTAAGCTCACGCCTCAGCAATACAGGAATCCATGACAGAGCCCTGGACTGGGTCACCTCCTATCTCACCGGCAGAACCCAGAGAGTCCGCCTCCCCCCATCCCGCTCAGAGGCCACCAAAATCATCTGCAGCGTACCCCAGGGTTCGTCCCTCAGACCAACCCTCTTCAATGTCTACATGGTCTGCTCGCTAACATCTCCCGATCTCACAACCTCAACATCATCTCATACGCCGACGACACCCAGCTGATCCTCTCCCTCACCAAGGACTCCGCCAAGACCTACCTCCACGAAGGAATGAAGGCCATTGCCGAATGGATGAAGAGCAGCTGCCTCAAACTCAATTCCGACAAGATGGAAGTCCTCATCTTTGGCCCCACCGCCTCTGCATGGGATGACTCCTGGTGGCCTGCCATTCTCGGAGCCGCTCCGACTCCCACCGACCACGCACGCAACCTAGGATTCATCTTGGACTCCTCATTAGATATGACCCAGCAAGTCAACGCCATATTCTCCTCCTGCTTCAACACCTTCTGCATGCTCCGAAAGATCTACAAATGGATACCCACCGAAACCAGAAGAACAGTCACCCAAGCCCTCATAAGCAGCAAACTGGACTACGGCAATGCCCTCTACATAGGAACCACAGCCAAACTCCAGAAGAGGCTGTAACGCATCCAGAACACCTCTGCATGCCTCATCCTGGACATCCCCCGCCACTGCCACATCACAGAGCACCTGAGAGACCTGTACTGGCTCCCAGTCAACAAGAGAATCACCTTCAAACTCCTCACCCACGCTCACATAGCACTGCACAACATCGGACCAGAATACCTCAACAGATGGCTCTCCTTCTACACCCCGACCCGGCATCTCCACTCCGCCGACCTCACCCTTGCAACCGTCCCACACGTCTGCAGAACTACAACCGGCGGCAGATCATTCTTGCACCTCACCACCAAAACGTGGAACACTCTTCCCACCCACCTGTGCCAGACCAAAGCCCTCCTTACCATCAGGAAACTTCTCAAGACCTCGCTGTTCGAGCAGTAGCAGCACCCCTCTCTTTTCTACCCCCCCCCCCCCCCAGGGTCTTGAGACCCTCACAAGTGAGTAGTGCGCTTTAGAAATTCTTGATTGATTGATTGATTAGGCATGTCAGAAGGTTTGGTGGAGCTGGAAATAAAATATCATGCTATGCCCACATGTCACTATCTTACGCCATCTAAGATATGCTAGGTGTCATGAATAGCAGGGCGGGCTTGTTCCATATTGTATTGTATTGCACCATTTCTATAGCTTTTTATACCTCTATGTGGGCCCCTTAAGCACTTGCGTACATGGTTAGCATGCTACACCTTGTTATTCTATATATGGATTATGCAACAGGAGCAGGGGGCCCTGAAAACGTGCAGGCCTGGGGAATAATACCTCTCCACTCCCGCTCCCTCTCACTGCCCCGAAAATCCCACATAATTTCATAAACATCTTGATTTTCTGTATGCCCAGATGCAAAATTATACAGTGGATAGTACAGCCGCGGAGTCTTGCAGACCAGCATATTTGCGTGCCAAATCCATTCCTTCCGCTTCCAACTGTCCCCAAAGGCAAAAAAACCCAAAACACTGCAGCATGCTCTCAAATTTTCCAGGAGGAAAATCCTAAGAGATGCCTCTCTTCCCTTTTTCGTAAACCAACAATTTAGCAGGCTTTGTACAGATAACATAGCTACACAAATTAGCTGCACAAGGCACATCCATGTCACTCCTTTCCTTGCTTGGTCTTGACATGTTGGAAAACAAAAGAAGTACTGGCAAAGCCGATAGGTCTCGCCTATGCGTGAACAAGAGTGTGGCTGTGCAGCATGGCTAAAAGTAAAGTTAGCAAGAAAGCACTATGACGTGGCGAGCTCTGGCCAAGCCATAGCACTTTGTTTTCTTCTTGCGTTTCTGGGTAGGCAAGACAGCCAGCCAGAGGGACAATGATACGGGAGGGAACGAGCAAGACAGATATAATGGGAGGGAATGGAACTGTAATAAAAAATTCGCTATGCGCTGGCCTTATCATAACATTTATTTTTGCTACGGCCGGTTTGGAGTAAGGCAGTACAGACAATGGGAAGGTGTGGGTGGAAGGGATAAAGCAGCACAGTCAAGGGTGGGGGTTGGGAGAGAAAAAAGGCAGCCCAACGGCTGGATGTGGGAGGAGATGCAACAAGGGGGTGGGAGAGGAAGGAGCTATTGGAGAAGAATACATAAAATAGTACCTCAAGCCTAACGAGCAGCGGATGGACAGCAGAAGGACAGTAATAAAAGTAAAACACCAGAAGTTGGTCGCTCTTCCAAATTATTGAACAGGAAGTGACATTGGCAAGTGCTGGCCAATTAGGAGGCAGCAAATAAGAGTGAGAACGAAGTCAACAACTAGTAGGCAATGGGTAGGCTTCAAGCCCCATTACAGTAAACAATGCCACTCGCAGCAACCGGCGCATGTGCTGTCGGCACACAAGACTTAACAAGCATTTGCAATGCAATGGGTCTCGTGTTTGCTATTAGCGTTGTAAATTTATAACTGGACTTTTCTTGCCACATAAAATGAAAATGAAATGTGGACAAACATAAACCATTTACCAATGAGAACAAAGGATTTTTGAACAGCAAGCCCACCAACGAGTGAAAGTGATGGGCGTGGGGTTGGCGTGGTTAAAAGCCCACAGTTCTTACAACAGGTCAAAGAGCTTGTGTGCTTGACCTAAAAAGGAAGCAAAGTCAGTTCAACAATCTCTGAATCATGACACAAAGGCAATCTAAACCTGAAAGGAAACAGCCAAAGGAGGCAACAAATGGAATGTACATGCATTATTTACAAGCAGTCCTATGATATGTACTTTAAGGGTCAACCGGATGTGTTCAAACAATTCATGCACGCAAAGTTGGATAAAACATACATTTCACTAACTCACCATATGAAAAACACGAGCCGATACATGTTCACCCAAACTTAAGGATTTTCACACATGCCTTGTGGTCATTATATTCTCTCTTTTCACGAGAGGAGTGGCTCCTACCCGCAACATGCACCTTCTACCAGGAAAAAGGACAACAGGTCCAATCAGGAAACTAAATGATATGCCACGATGGCCCTCACGTGCGCAGCAACACCAATACATCTCAGTAGTCAACAAGAACACACCAAGAAATGACACTGCAACCAACAAATATAGAATAGAATACAAAATACAACAAGCATTTGTAATACAATCGGTCTCGCATTTGCTCCAGTTAGAGCTATTGGCGTTGTAAATTCCTAAATGGACTTTTCTTGCTAAATAATTGAAAATGAAAAGTAAAACAGTTGACAAAAGCGAGCCGATTCAAAGCGTCATGGCCACCATGAACATGAGCGTGAAGGAGGGACACCAAAGGAAAAAGATTTTCGCACATAGTCAAACATATTGTCAGTCGTACAGGGTCAGTCTACAAGGCGGTAACAAAACCTCCCCAAGGAGGGACAAATGCAAAGCATTTACCAATAATAACAAAGGATTTTTGAAAGACAAGCCCACGAACAAGTGAAAGGGATGGGCATGAGGTGAGCGTGGTTAAAGGCCCACGATACTTAAGAAAGGTCAAAGCGCTTGTGCACTCAACCTAAAAATTCTCAGCAGAAGGGTCATGATGTAATTTCAGTGCACATTCTCTAGAGCGAGCATCATGTATTACCAGTGCTTGAAATGGAAAAATGGAAGTAGCAGAGTACCTGCTTATTTCTCAGAAGTGCTGGTACTCTCCAATGAAAATAATTGTTTTTCTTGAGAAGTGCAAGTATTCACCCTCTCAAAATAAAAAAGTGCCAGTACTCCATACCGGACATTACCGTCCCATTTAAAGCACTGTGTATTACCCCTTTGGGCAGACCTAAAAGTCTCCCTGCGGTGGTTTAAAATGCACACTTTGGGGGTGATTTTAACCTTGGCGGACGGCGGAGGCCGTCCGCCAAGGTACCGCCGCCAAATGACCGCACCGCGGTCAAAAGACCGCGGCGGCCATTCAAACATTTCCTCTGGGCCGGCGGGCGCTCTCCAAAAGAGCGCCCGCCGGCCCAGAGGAAATGCCCCTGCAACGAGGACGCCGGCTCAGAATTGAGCCGGCGTAGTTGCAGGGGTGCGACGGGTGCAGTTTGCACCCGTCGCGTATTTCAGTGTCTGCATTGCAGACACTGAAATACACAGTGGGACCCTCTTACGGGGGCCCCTGCAGTGCCCATGCCATTGGCATGGGCACTGCATGGGCACTGCAGGGGCCCCCAGGGGCCCCGCGGCACCCCCTACCGCCATCCTGTTCCTGGCGGGAGACCCGCCAGGAACAGGATGGCGGTAGGGGGTGTCAGAATCCCCATGGCGGCGGAGCGCGCTCCGCCGCCATGGAGGATTCCCCCGAGCAGCGGGAAGTCGGCGGGAGACCGCCGACTTTCCGCTTCTGACCGCGGCTGAACCGCCACGGTCAGAATGCTCGTGGGAGCACCGCCAGCCTGTTGGCGGTGCTTCCGTGGTCGGGCCCCTTTATGTGTAATGAAAACCTGAAAGAGGGCAGATATTTCACAGCATTTTCTCTCCTCTCCTACTTCCATCAGCGAGCAACCCCGGTCCCAACTCCTTCCCTAATTCCTTTTTCACGCTCTGGCCCGCACTCCCAGAACAGCACGTGCATCAATGGTGAAGAGCAGTAGAGAGCGTGAAACATACACGCATTCCAATGCCAATGTGCACTGGATACCTCTTTGTACGGTAGTGCAGAGGGTTGAGCGCCTGCATGCAGGAGAAACGCGCTGCTTATATTGATTTTACCAACAATAATTTCTGCATTCCAAGAAAATGATTTCAAAATGGAGCTGAAGAATGTCTGAATGACACCAAAAGAACGTTACCTCAAACCACTATACAGCAGAAGAAGGATGCCATGCAGACACAGGTCAAATATATTTTTTGTAACATTCATTTGCCTAGGTAATGTCACTCCTCAGTTCCTTGGTGTGGGACTTCCGTGGGCTCAGGACACCCTCTAACAAGAAAGCACTACGGGAAGACGGAGCCCTAAGAAGGATGCGGGTCATGACCTCTGAGCACAACTGTCTGGACTGGAAATGTACATAAGGCATCATGGCAAGCTTGAAACTATGCAGGAAGGTGTCACTTCGGACGAGCGGTGTGTACTGTGGGTCCACAGTGATGCTTCTCAACTGAGCATGGGGAATATGAGACATCTTGCTGTGCAAGGCATGTCCCAAGGGGAGCCATTCCAGGCTGCCAGAAACAAACCAATGAGAAGCCAGGTAAGGCGAGGTTTAGGAAGGCTAGCCCACCTTCACCATTCATCACGGAAGTATCAGTGAGCCACACTGCGTGGGTGGGGCGGTGATGTAAACAGTGTGTCATTAATGCATGGCTTAAGCCGGCCACAAGCCTGGAGGGGCAAGCAGCCGGTCTGGCCAAGGTCATTTTCAAACAATGCACCCGCCATTCCCCATCTTCGGGCTGCGACTTGAATGGCGACAGTAAACATAAGAGAAATAAACTCCCAACCGGATTTTTCCTGCATTAAAATAAAAAAAAACGCGCGATCGCGCTGTGCACTTCACACAAAGTGCAATTATGAACGTAACCGGCAAAAGTGCAATTAACGAAGCGCTCGACTTCTGCCCAGCGAGATCGCACTCCGAAAACAGAGAAAAAGTAGTTCACAACCCCTGCGAGCCTCGCATGTTTTCCGTACTTGGTCGCTGCGCTGGAGGAGGGCTAACGACGGAAAAGGCATGACGTATGCCTGCCTTCAACTAATCAAAAGAAGCGGATTCTAACAGGCAAGCCAACTTGCCAATGAAAGACACTGACGTGACGTCGACGGGTCTCCGAGCCCTTTTCTAATACCTAAAAATCAAGAGGGTAGTGACGTGAGGTCAATGGAGGCAGCATCCCATGACCTTTGAACTTGAAGATGGACTCTCTGAATGTTTTGTAATCAATCTTCTTTGAAACCCGAGGCTTCATCATCTTAATTATTACTGATTAAAAGCAGACTCAGAAATGGGTGCTGGCACTATTAAAACTAAAATCATATTTATTTTATAACATGGGATTGCAAGCAGCAACATGGAGGGTAGAACTTAACTTTCGTGGCTTCCCCTCGATGATAGTCTGGAGAGGATTGTGAGAATTGTATTGGAATCAAATAAATTACCAGTGGAGTGCTTCAGGAGATGTCCCAGAACATTTTTCAAAGCCAAAGCCCAACAGCGCAATTAAAATACACTTGTGGGACACTTGTCTTACTACGTGCATTGTTGCTCAAAGATCTTGAATCGAGTTGGGATTGTTGTCCAGCACCAGCAGCTACAGATTATGAAAGAAGGGAATAGGGTGGGCTGACTATGGTGCATTTTAACTGTTTTTTGATTTTTTTGTAGATTGATACGGGTGAAAACAGAAGGCAATTCTAGGTATGTGCACAAGATTCCAGAAAGGTCATAACTTCCCAGGATGTTTTCCAGAAATGAATGGTTTCCGACACTAGTTGAGTTTAAAATTGGAGCGATCTTTTCTGCATCATTCCTGCATATTACCCTTTGACAGATATCCCCAGTAATGCCATAGATATCAGAGGCAGTAACGTAACTACTGTACACAGAATATCGTAATAATAATTTTGACAATCAAAATATCGACACAGTAAGTGCAAGTAGGTAGGTATAAATCATAGCCTTTTTGGCGGCCATAGCGAGCCATACCGGCCATACAAGGGCCGTTCCCAGTGCTTAATTTGTAAATAAAAACCTGACGGTGCCCCAAAGCCCTCCTCTTAAACACGCGACTACTGAAATTGAATGTGCTAACACAGAATACTGAGGCAGCGTAATCCTGAAACCAACTCGGGCCTCTTCAATCCTTTTAAAGCCATTCCGTGCCCCTTCAGCTCACTCTTGCAGCTTACTGCTTTCCTCTATTGTGACGCTTTTTTGTTTTTCTCTTCTCCGTCTTTCCCATATGTGTCTTTTGCTCGCAGTAAATGCTTGAGGCAGAAAAATAAGTGCCGGCCCTAAAAAATAAGTGCCAGTGTTCCGCATCGGAAACAACAAGCACAAATTAAGCACTGCCTGCTCCAACGTTTCGGCGCCTTTAGCAAGGGTGCATGACTTTGATGACGCTGAAATGAAGGTTTTACATTTATTAGCGCATAAACGTAGTGCTGCAATAATCAAGTGTGACTTTAATCGAACTAAATAAGATTGTACGGGGACAAATGTGCCCTCAGAGTAGTTTGCCAACATTTATAAGCGTGCTTCATATAACGTGATGTATTAGAATTGTACTAGCCTGACATAATCGTAAACGTGTGCCATGATTTGCTTGTTAGAAATGCTTTAGCTTAGCATAACTTTAGTGGAGGCTTTGGCCTAGCTGCCTTGTCTCACGGTTTAGATGCTCGTATTTTTTCAATGTGCTAATAAACGTGTATTCTTGCTTGAAGCTGTACTTTTCCAGTGAGATCGGTTCACATGCTTATCTTTAAGGTTTCGTGCCAGCCTGGCATCTTTTTCTTCACTCCAAGGTCAATCTGCAGGTGCAGACAATGGACACTCTGAAAGTGAGTTAATTGGTAAAATATGTTGCAACTTACGTTCCTGACTCCAAGGATAATGTATGCCTAGGTAGAAGCTTGAGAACTGTTGTTTTTGATTGGATAATTTGAAGCCAACCTATGAACCCTCCAATGGAAGACCCTACTGGATTTAGACTGTTGTCTATTTAAACCAGGTGCACGAGAGGAAATCGGACATTACAGCCCATATACCCTCCATTTTGCAGGACATTGCAGATATTATGGCCCACCTTGCTGCGACGCCATTTTGAGAGACTTTGATGCTTTCTCTAATCGAGAGAAAGAGACTTTAAGTAATTCTCGCCCTAGAGACTTTAACTTTGATTTGCCCCTTTGCATGAAGTAATAGTTGTTCTTTTATCTTGCCGCCGTGAGGCAATTGCCCCGTCCACCCTGCCCCTTTGCCCCGTCCCATGCTGATCGGAACCGGTACCCATGCTGATCGAAACCGGTACCTGTGAGACGAAGACTTCCTTGAATGCTGATTGAATTTGGTAAATATGAAAGGAAAATTGTACAATTGCATTGTGTTTCTTTTTAGGTAACCAACTGCTGAATTTTGTTAGAGCCCTAGTTAGGAGTTTTCTAAATTAATGTTGCTAAATTGTTTTTGCATGAAGTCCCACATGCCGATGCTAATTTGAGGTTAGATGAGGATTCATTTGATGCACGATGCAATTTGAGACCTTGTTATGCTGACTAAATGTATGCAATTAGCCCATTATAGATTGTAGTTTTAGTGGTTTGTTTTGCCATTATAGAAGGCATTGTTATTCAAATGCTGCATAGATTGCATCTTTTCCGCCGTTATGGACAGCTATTAATGTTCATTTACATATATCATTTGGTGTTGAGACACATCTACATTGTGCTAGCTTTGTTAATATAGGGAAATAAATTCATTAACTTTGCATAAATTGGTGTGGTTATTCATGACCGAAAGGTCATGGTTTCGCCTAAATGTATTCTGGATTAATTGTGAAGTGTTATGTTTATCAGGGCATTGCTTATGTTCGTTATTGATTATTGATTGTTGATTTTGATTGATTACTTCCGGGTAAGGAGAGTCCCACTTGGTCAAAAGATTCATCGACCCAAGAGCGTCCAACCACAGGTAAATTATTAGGCTGGAAACGCTCTATCAACTTTAATGCTGGTATTGCTCAGCTACGGTGGGCTATAAGGCTATTAGACCAATCTGCCTCTAGAGGTCAAGATGTTCTAATAAATAAAACAAAGGCCTCACAGAGCCCAAGGGAATTTGAATCCCCTCGGGCTCCATGAGGGCTCTGTTCACAGCAACAGCTTTAAACGAAAACATTGGAATGTTCAAGCTCCGGGCTTGTACCAGTCATTAGAAGCCTGGAGCACTCTATTGTTTTCAATGGAGCTCCCAACATTCCAAAGTTCTAATTAATATTCTTAACTCCACATCTACATACCTTGAAAATATGTATATATTGTCAAGGTACATATAGGTGCCTTTAAGTATAGTAAAACTTTGCATACCTAGTGAAACTTACCTTCACAATATTCTTGTCCGCAATATTCTTGACGCAATATTTTATCCACATGATATTTTGGTCTCAACATTTTGTCTAAAAACCATATATTGACCAGTATCTTAAGCACAGGTACTTGAGAACGAATGAATCCCACCATGAATATTCTTAATATGAGCAAATGGCACATTTTAAAGCAGATTAGATATGACAGACAGCTACTGGTTTAAGGTGAGCTTATATGACTAAACCTGCCCCAGCCTTTAAGGCCTTTGAGAGGACCTTCGCCTCCTGTGGAAATCTTATTTCATTGTAGTTATGTCAGCTTCTGATTTTAGTGTGAAAATGTGTATATTATTCTACATAGGATTTAATTTGCTTTAGCTGACTACTTCTGTGTGAACCTGTTTAAATATTTCATTTCCACTCCTGATTATATTTGGCCTTCGTTATGCAACGTCATGAAGGTTAAAAGTTATGTGGATTTTTCCCTCTGAAACATCTAGTGGCAAGCTTATCAGCTGCTGTGCACCATTGCCATGGAAAAGTACTATTTCCCACATGGGTAGTGGAAAAACAACTTCCGCCTGCAATGCAAGGTTGAAAAACAAATCCTACTGACGGCACTACAAGGCATGAAAAAAATATCATTCCACCAGAGTGTCACAAGGGGAAGGTTTCTGACACTCATTGGAGCCCAGCTGTGGAAGTGCCCATATTCCCACCAAACTGCCCACAGTGGGCTCTCACCAAAACATTCATTAGTTATCTCTCTGAAGTACTCACCAGCACTCACACCAGTCAACCCAAAAGTGCCTTTACCACATGCACTGATATGCTCAGCCACTGCAACTGGCACCAGAGAGCACCAATCTGACACAGGTGAGGTTCAGCACCTTTCCTATTCTACACTCCACGTAGAAGTACAGTGCCATTGACCAATTCTTCAATGACCATACACAAAAGATCTGACAGCACACCGGCAACACCCACACCTGCATCTTTGCTGACATCCACGCTTCCACACTGCATTCCACAATGGTCATTGTCAAACCAATGTTTCTCACTGACCTTGCCAACTATGAATATGATGCTTATCCTTACTTACTTGTGATCCTTACTTTCATCCTTCATTAAAGCCCTTTCTGGAGTGGCTGTCCCATTCCTACTCACCATTGTCAATGCCTCCCTCACTTAAGGCATCTTTCCTAAAGCTCTCAAGTCAGGCAAAGTATTCTCATTCCAGAAGAAATCCACACTAGAACATGACAAGACAACAACGACATCTACTGGAACATCACTCCTGTACTTTTAATTGGCAGGTTAGTTGAAAAAAAGGTCTCAGCACCACTTCAAGATCACATCAACACCCACCATTGCCTGCACAACTATCCATCTGGCTTCCAATCATGCTGTCACACAGAGACATCTACCTTACAAATCGTAGGCAACACTCTTCAGACCACAGAAAATGAAAAGCCTTATTTCCTGATATTACTCAGCCTCTCACCTGCTTTCAGTTCTATTATGCTCCCCACACGCATGCTCACCCTGACCTCTCAAATGGAAAAATCATTCACTGGTTCTCCACCTGGCCACCCAGCCAACACCAGTTCATTCTCTGGGCACCTGCAGATCCTCGAAGATTCCTATCACCTGCAAAGTTCCTCGGGGTTCTAACTTATGCACATTAGGTTAAACATCGTCTGGAGCCCTTTAGGACTCTTCTCACTGATAACATCATAAATATTCTCAATATTCTGACAGCAAACAACTCTATTTGATAAGCTCAAGACACCCAACAACAATGCTTTTTCTTCTGCATGTCCAGAACCTATTTCAAGCTTAAGTCCACTAAACTAGACTTCGGAAGGACAAGCAACAACTAATCAGTGAGCCTCAACAACAGGAACTTGGAGCGATTTAAAAACCAAGCTTCATCCAATCCTTTGTCACTTGGATTCGCTCAGGATATCAATCTTACCCTCAAAAAATGCACTGCCAAGAAAACCAAGATGGCTGGTATCAGCTCTGTCTAATAAAGAAGGGAAGCAATTTCTCCCAGAAAGCAATTTCAGAACTGCTGTTCCAGTACATGTACTCTTGCTTCAGGTTGGTGATAAAGTTCTGCTTCACAACCTCCCAGGGGTGGTTCCTCTGTTAGGGTGGAGGAGCATCACCCCCCATCGCCAGCAGCAGGTGCTTCAAATCACCTTAAACCAGCAAAACCTTCACTCCCCTCACTGCGCATGTATGTTTGGCTGGCCGACTCCGGTTGGTCAAATATACATGCACAGTAGGCTGTCTCCAGCCCAGCAACACACTTTCCGGGCTGGAGAGAGCTTGCACAGGCTCCCAGTCTGCCTGGGAGTGCCTTGGCTGGGTGCTCCCAGCCATTCCTAATGCTGCTTTAGCAGCGCCAGGATTGGTCGCAGGGCAGGCTGGGAGCATGTGCCTGCCTGCAGAGACGGATGCAAGAGGAGCGGTGCGGCACGACGGAGGAGGTAAGTTTTTATTTTTTTATTTTATTTTTTATTAAATGACCCCCCCTGCGTGCGGCACCCGCCACTTCAAAAGGCAGCGAGCTGCGAATGCAACCTCCCAAATTCCACACTTGCCCACGTTAATGGCATCCTACATGCTGCAGCACATCTCAGTAAATTCCTCAAGTATTATGACCACATCATCCTCACCCTGAGAAAACTCCAGTGTCTCTCCCTGCCTGCTCATACCATTTTCAAAACTAGCTGCATCTACAGATTTATCACGACCAACACCACTGCATATCTGGTTCACAAGTTCACCAACAACACCATAAGACTGTAGACAAAGATGCGCCAAAAAGAAAAAAAACTGGCTTTCTCTGTCTAAACACCTAAGATCTGAAATGAGATCCCCCTATCGATCAGGAACACCACAGCCCTGCTTTAATTTAGGAAAGAGCTGAAGACACGCACCTTTAAAGAATACTATATTGTGAGGCCCTGACTGTCTTTGGATTTGACCCTTAGATTAGGCTTGTGCTATATAAATATGACATACATACATGCATGCATTTATAAATACATCCTTTGGGGAGGTCCATCCTGACCCTGAGGTAGGACCACACCCAGGAGCACCCTGGTTACCTGATGCCCAGTCGTTCCTCTCTGACTCCGCAGTCATCTGCTTGAATGCTCACTGACCTAGGTTGGGGCTTCAAGAGAGTGTCCACCAGTGATTCATTTTTACTGAACACCCTACACCGAGGTCTGCAAGTGCCATCAGAGGTTTAAAAAAGCAAACAAGAACATTTGCCTCAAAATGTCTCTGACTATGTCAGAGAGCTACGGTATGGGCGTCGCTGGGTAGAGAGTACAATGTTTTAAAGGTGTAACCATTTGAATCCTGAACCATCAGCTGTGTCTTCTTTGCTTTTATTTTGATAGTGAGTCTGTCACAGGGACCACTGCTGCTCAGAGACTTTGGTCTGTCATTTACATTTTTTCCTTTTCATTTACATTTTAAAAAGCTCTACATGTTGTGTGCTGTCTTGGTTTAATTATGGTTTGTGATGAGGTATTTGTATTGACAGCATCCATAATAAGGCGAACTCTTTGAGGTGAATGCCTCCCTTCACCTCTGCTTAGTTGTAGTATATGTGATCCTCACAGTTCAATATAATGGCTGTTCCTTTGCTCCACCTGCTCCTGGAGTTGTCCTTTGTTTGGAATTTAAATCTCTGTTCAAATCTGTACATCTGGTGCAAACAGGTGGTCCACTCTTAGACTGTTTTAACTAACTCCTTCAGCTCTTTTGAGTTATATGTTTTGACAGAACCCCTCAACGTTTTAATAGATTAGTAATTGTCTAACTGGAGGGATTTTTAGTTCTGAAACACATGCATGTGAATTTGTCAATTTTTGCAGATTGTGTGGTTTTATTCCTCGCACGACCAGTGACGTTGAGTGTTCGGGTAAACCCTGAGTCATCTTAAGTACTTTGGGGGCCTTAGACAAAACATATTTGGGGGCCTCTGTACGTAACACATTTTGCATTTTAATGCCCAGCTGCTGCCAAACAATACTACATGATATATTAAACTTTAACAGATTCACACAAAAACAGTTGACATATGACTTGATCGGCGACTCAAAGAATCCTTACAATGGCATAGGACAGAGATACAGAATCAGAGGTAGAGATAGGCAGAGAGTGAGAGAGGTTTGGATAGAGAAATAGGGTAGAATAAGCTCAAATAGAGAGCAAATTGTCTTTTTAAGGGGGCCCCTTGGAAGGTGGGGACTCTGGACAATTGCCCACTTTGCCCATGCCTTAAAAGATCTGTTACTGTTAACCTGTGTGCTATGAGCAAGGCACAACCCTGTGTCTGCAGTGGTAAGCACGGCACAGCGTCATGTATATCAAAGTTTAATTAACTGTTTAGCAACCATAACATTTCAATGAGAAATGCTGTACATAGCAACAGTAGTGCAACCTAGGCAGCAAATGTATGAAATAAAAGTTAGATTTGGCTAAGAATGTTCCAATGTATGCTTTAATTCATGGACACAACCTATATCCGCTACCTAACTGAAGGTAGAGGCATGACATGCACATGTTTACATCAGTGGTGTTCATACATACATAAGAGTGGTTCAGTTATCCTTCATGTTTCCAAGAATCAACAGACATCTTTTTAGTAAAATGTTAAACTCTTGATGACAGAGAATGGCCAAAATGCGGGGTGGTAGGAAGTTCATTCTGAGTGCTTAGAAAAGAAAAGTCCCAGAATTTGAAGGCAGAGCAGGGTGGATTTGCTGTAGTTCAAAGGTTCAGGCTGGCAGATCTCAGGTTCAGAATTAGCATGTCCCCTGGTTCGGCGCTGAAGAGGTAGTTAGCAGCTAAGCCATTTATTGATCTGAACACTAGTGTTAGTAGTTTGCATATGACCCTGCTCTCAACGATGTGCCTGTCGGTAAAGTGGTGGCTGTTGAATTGGGGGTTTACCAATATAAGTTATATAGGCTGTGGGTAGCAAAATGATGAACCTTAACCGGTTCTGCATGAGAATACCTGAGGAGGTCTACCTGAAGACTCTAGCAGTAGTCCAGGCTACTGAAGACTACTGAGTTGATAGGTATTTTGGCAGCATAGAATGATTATGCATATGTTCAGTAGATGAAAAGGTAATTCACCCTTACAAAGTATGGCACATATAGCAAGATTTTTACAGCACATTTACCACTAAAATGAGGTAAGTTAAAACACATTACGTTTACGACGCATTTTTAAAGAGAGCATTAAGTGTAGGGTTTTTCAGGTCTCCGGGATGGGTAGAGTTTAGGTGTAGTAAGCATTTGTTTAGTGTTTGGATCGGTGGAGTTTAGGGGTCGTAAGGATTTGTTAGGGCTCAGGGATGGCTGGCCTTTAGGGGTGGTAAAGGGTTTTTAGGGCTAACGGTAGCAGGTGTTCTGGGACAGCAAAATAATTTTAGGATTCGGGAATGGGTGGTGTGAAGGGTAGTAAGGAGTTTTTAGGGCTCATGGATAGGTGGTGTTTAAGGGTAGCAAGAGGTTTTTAGGACTCATCAATGAGTGGTGTTTAGTGGTAGTAAGGGTTTTTTAGGATTAAGGGAATGGTACGGTTAAGGGGTAATACAAATATTTTTTCTAGATAAAATAAATTATTGTAATCGTAAATGTCTAAGTTTGGAAGTGAATGTATTGTAAGGGTACTCGTTCTGTGCATGCTTGTCAGGTGTGGCGTTGGTGAGCATGGCAGTGACCTATATTCGTTTAAGTGTGCTATGCTAGCTGTATTAGTCATAAAGGCTTCCATCTTGATGGATAGGATGAATAGTACCAGTCGACATGTCAACTTGCAGACATTACGGAGGAAAAGGGATGGAATGAGTGGAGGCTAAGTAAGAGATCACAGTTTGAGAGGCGCTAAAAATGAATGACCCTAGTGTCATCCTCTATCGGGTAACTGTGAGACTGCTGACATGAGTTACTAGAGATGAGGTTACTAAAATTGGAAAGGAAAAGAAGATTTGCATTTCAATGGTGTTGAGGTGATATGAAAAGCCCAATCAGGAGACGATACATAGATGATGTAACTTAGATAGATGGTACATAGATGGCTAAGCCTTGAGGGGCACCCAGTGAAAGTGTTGTAGGTGCAGATGTCTTTCAGTCCCATACCACTTTATTAGAGTGGCCGGAGGGTTAGGGCCTGATTACTTGTATGCTAGTACAGTACAGTCTATGTAGCACAGCAGAGTAGTGCGATCAACAGTTAGAAGTCAGTGGATACATTTAAAACTAAGATGGTTGTAGTGTGCAGATGTGATGAGGTTAGGTATGTGGGAGTGCTGTTTCCATAGAGTGGAGTGTGTATGAATCTGATTGGAGGGCGGTTAGCAAGCTGTTTGAGAAGACTGTGAATTAATTGATGACCAATCGCTATAGCATCTTAGGTGAAAAGAGGGATTAAGAGAATTGCCAATTGTTTAGGAGAGGTAGAACCACTCCAGATTTAAAACCGGTAAAATGTATCCCAGAAGTGAGGGAATAGATAAAGAGAGTGGTCAGAGCAGAGCATTGGTTGTGGGGACTAGTGGGTTCATAGTCTAGGGGCGAACAGAGTCATATGGTGCACTAGAAGGCTTAGCCGTCTGATTAAGGCAATGAGTTTAGTTGTGAAGGTTGCCAAAAAGAAAGAGCATAGACAGATATGACTGGAGTGTGGTAGGCGGGTAGGGGCGACGTAGAGTCAGACAGACAATCAGTAGTGCAATTTTAGATAAGGAAATAGAGAATTATTTTACTTGCTGGTAGATGAGTCTTCTGTGTTATCCTCATGGCTCCTCACTACCATATGATGTATTGGTGTTAACCCCTTGTGTCTCATTGTATATTCCCTCTGAAGTCGACTGAGGTGCCAGAAAAGACACTGATGGAGTGCTCGAAGTGGACTGGTGGAGATGACCTTCGTTCCTGCACAATGTGAATATAAGAGTCTTGAGAGTGGCTAGCATTTGCTTAAATCCCAATACAGGAGGAAGGAGTAGCAGCTTTTGAAGCACATTTACTTTAGGGATGCCAATAACGAGGAAAGCCTTAGATGAAGCCATAATCATAACTCTGATTGGCTGTTCCTAACCAATCAGTGTGAAGGTGTGATTCACAAAACTGAAAATGTGTTGGTATGACTGAGGGATGAGGAATGAGGAGTAGGGATGATGGATGAGGAGTAGGGATGATGGCTGAGGCATGAGAAGTAGGAATGATGGATGAGAAGTAGGGATGAGAAGCAGGGATGAGGGATGAGTAGTAGGGATGATGGAAGAGAAGTAGGGATGAGAAGCAGGGATGAGGAGTAGGGATGATGGATGAGAAGTAGGGATGATGGATGAGAAGTAGGGATGATGTATGATGGATGAGAAGCAGGGATGATGGATGAGACGTAGGGATGATGGATGAGAAGTAGGGATGAGGTATGATGGATGAGAAGTAGGGATGATGGATGAGAAGTGAGAAGTAGGGATGAGGTATGATGGATGAGAAGCAGGGATGAGGGACGAGGAGTAGGGATGATGGAAGAGAAGCAGGGATGATGGATGAGAAGTAGGGGTGATGGATGAGAAGTAGGGATGATGTATGATGGATGAGAAGTAGGGATGATGGATGAGAAGTAGGGATGATATATGACGGATGAGAAGTAGGGATGATCGATGAGAAGTAGAGATGATGGAAGATAAATAGGGATGATGGAAGAGAAGCAGGGATGATGGATGAGAAGTAGGGATGATGGATAAGAAGCATGGATGAGACACAGGGATGAGAAGTAGGGATGACGGAAGAGAAGTAGGGATGATGGACAAGAAGTAGGGATAATATATGATGGATGAGAAGTAGGGATGATGGAAGAGAAGTTGGGATGATGGATGAGAAGCAGGGATGAGAAGTAGGGATGAGGAGTGAGGAATGAGGATGTCCTAAAATGGATGCTGTAATACATTTCTGAAAAGTAGACAAAATTCTGTGGTCATTTGTGTGGATCCTTCAAGGTTTTCATATAAAAAGTAACAGTTAAAATATAAAAGTATTGAACATGAGTTGAAAAAGACAGCCATTTGTGTCTGTAACTTTTTCTAACTATGGCAGATTTTTAAAAGCAATAAATATACTGTTACATTCTACTTCCGGGGATAGGGCTTGTGGGCTTACCATGAACCCAAGGTACCCATAGCCAATAACTGAGCTGCACCTTGCAATGGTTTTTCATTGTGTACTGGGTATACAACAATTAATTTGGTAAAATATAAAGAGTGAAAAATAGTTATCAAGGAAACCTATGTATTTCTGAAATGGGCACAAGATGTGGAGTTTAGAAGCAGTGGGTATTTGCACATCTCTGACTTCTTTTTTACACACTGTGTTACATTTGGAAGGCACAAGTGCAGAGAAAGACATTTAGGGGGTCATTCTGACCCCGGCGGGCGGCGGTCGCCGCTGGGCTGGCGGGCGACCGCCAGAAGGCCGCCCGCCAGCCCAGCGGGAAACCCCTCCCCACGAGGAAGCCGGCTCCGAATGGAGCCGGCGGAGTGGGTATGTGCGACGGGTGCAGTGGCACCCGTCGCGTATTTCAGTGTCTGCAAAGCAGACACTGAAATACAAAGTGGGGCCCTCTTACGGGGGCCCCTGCAGTGCCCATGCCATTGGCATGGGCACTGCAGGGGCCCCCAGGGGCCCCACGACACCCCTCACCGCCATCCTGTTCCTGGCGGTCGGAGCCGCCAGGAACAGGATGGCGGTGAGGGGGTCGGAATCCCCCATGGCAGCGCAGCTTGGGGATTCCCAGGGCAGCGGAAAACCGGCGGGAGACCGCCGGTTTTCCTCTTCTGACCACGGCCAAACCGCCACGGTCAGAATGCCCTGCGGGGCACCGCCGCCGGGGTCGGAATGACCCCCTTAGTAATAACACTTGTTCTACTATTCTGTGTTCCCCCAAGTCTTCCAATAAAAGTAATTCCTCACTTGTGTTTGTAGACCTAGTGCCCTTGATCGGAAACTACACAAAACACAACTTGAACACATCACCTTTGTCCATTGAAAACTGATTTTTTTGCAATGTGCTTAGTTGTGGATTTTGGGCCCAAGCTCAGCCGGCATGTAGGGAGACCTAGCAAACCTGTACATTTTTTAAAACCAGACACCCTGGGGAATGTAGGCTGGAGTGACAGGTGTATCTCTCACCAGGTTCTGCCACCCAGAATCCCTTGCAAACCTCAAATGTTCACTAAATAACACACACTTTCCTCACATTTCTGTGATGGAAAGTTTTGGAATCTGAGGGGAGCCACAAACTTCCCACCAAGCATTCCTCCAATCTCCTGATAAAAATCATACCTGCCTTGTGTGAGTAGGACTAGTTCCTGTGACAGGAAACGGCCCAAAAACGCAACGTGGACACATCACATTTCTTCACTCAAAACTGGCCCTTTTTTGCAATGTGCCTAGCTGTGGATTTTTGGCCCTAGCTCAGCCGGCACCTAGGGAACCTAGCATACCTGTAGATTTTTTAAAACTAGACACCTAGAGGAATCCAGAATGGTGTGACTTGTGTGGCTCTCACCAGGTTCTGTCACCCAGAACCCCTTGCAAACCTCAAATGTTCTCTAAAAACACATTTTCCTCACATTTGTGTGGTGGAAATTTCTGGAATTTAAGGATAGCCACAAACTTCCTTACACCTAGCATTTCGCCAAGTCTCCCAATAAAAATAGTACTCCACTTGTGTGGGTAGGCCTAGTGTCTGCGACATGAAACGGCCAAAAACGCAACATGGACACATCACGTTTGCCCCGGGAAATTGACCTTATTTTGCAATGTGCCTAGATCAGAATTTTGGGCCCTAGTTAAGCCAGCATCTGGGGAAACCTAGCACGTATACATTTTTGAAAACTAGACACCAGGGGGAATCCAGGATGGGATGACTTTTGTGGCTCTCCCTGGGTTCTGTTTCCCAGAATCCCTTACAATGCTCAAAATGTGTCCAAAAAGTACATTTTCCTCTCTTTTCTGTTATGGAAAGTATTGGAATCTGAGTGAAGCCACAAAGAGAAGAAGTGCAATAAAATTGTCTTGTGGTTACCCACCAATATGTTGTGGATTTAGTCATGATAACCTTGGACAAATGTCAAAAATACAGATTTTCATAATTTGAGTGTTTGGGACATCACTGAAGTAATAGACTTGGTAGCATGCTCACTTGTTGTGGTTGTTGATAGTAATTTTGGAAGATGAGCAATTTCTCTCTTTTCACTATCTGTTGGTACACACACATCATGGTTGGATTTGGCACAAGGGTGAGTGACAGTTCAGAACGTACAATTGTATTAACAAGAGATTTCACAAAAATGAAATGCACTGTTAATATTTGCAAAACTGAACCAATGACTCACAGCTCGTGAGCTGTAAAGCAGCTACAAGGCACCAACGGATTCACAGGCCATTCACACACCTTTCATAGGTGACATACACATGGCCATTCACACCACCAGCTGTGGGCCCAGCACATTACAACACTCAAACAAACAAGGGAAGCGATCCTTACCCAAGGGGGTCGCTTCACGCAATCATCACAAATATAAATTGCCTGGTTTCTAGTGTGTTTCAACCCCCTAGGGATCTGATTGGCTTATAAAACTGCTGAATCAACCCCTGGGGGGTGTTGAAACATGGATATAATATGCCCCAGGGGAGCGACCCTTGCCTAACGGGTCACTCCCCCGACAATGCAGAAGGATTATCCCTGGTGGCTCAGTGGTGTGGAATCCTGCTCCAAGATCGCAGCCTCACCCGTTATTGTGGAGCAGGAATTCACTCTTTACAGGCCCCTGTGAGTCTGCAAACCTGCACCTCCCCCCCTTGGAGAAGAACTCACCTGATGTGTTTCTTTTCTCTGTACGCACTGGAAGCAAATTGCTTCCAGCATGGCCCTGGCTGCATTTGATGACATTGGCTTGTCGCAAGTGCGCCAACGTCATCAGATGACCGACGGGAGGGTTGGGGGTGGCAGCCAAAGTGCTTCTGCTGCCATCCCTTGTGGAGGATAAAAATGAGCTGCCCACAGGGGGAGTGCCAGTGCTTCCTCTGTGGGCGGGTGTGAGGACTGAATGGTTCTGTGCTCAGCACACACCTGCTGAATGCAGAACCGTTTAGTCCTCAGCATGCGAGGGGTTAAAACCTTCAAAACAGACGAGAGAGCATGTGTGTGTCTGTTTTTGTTTGTATGTAAATGTTACTGGTGAAATATAGCTGACATCTCACAATACCTGACTGAAAGCATTTGTACCCAACTATTTAATACAAAATTATTTTTTATGGAGGTATAACACCTCAAAAAAACCCTGAAGCTACGCCCCTGATAAAACATGGAGGGTATCCCACCCATCATATTACAAGTGCCATAGGATCACCCACCACTTTTGTGACTAAGTATCCCAGCCACCAAACTTTGAATAAGGGCCACAGACAACTGATTAAAGACATTTTGGGCCTGATTCTAACTTTGGAGGACGGTGTTAAACCGTCCCAAAAGTGGCGGATATACCACCTACCGTATTACGAGTTCCATAGGATATAATGGACTCGTAATACGGTAGGTGGTATATCCGCCACTTTTGGGACGGTTTAACACCGTCCTCCAAAGTTAGAATCAGGCCCTTTGTGTTTAAGTTGGTGGAAGGCTAGTATGTAGCTGATGATTGCATAAAAATAGTATATCCAGTTTGTTTCAATATTGAAAGGGGTACCATGAATGCCCTGAATTGTTATGAATAATTTAACATCCAAGATGTCGATAACTATTATTCATGCCTTTTTTTATTAACAGCTTATAAAATATGCTGGTCTTCTGATGAGTTGTACGTGTAAAATGTGTTGAGGCCAACAAATCTAAAAGATACTCCTTGAATGTAGTAAATGCACATTATCAACCATGTTAGTTGGAATTAAAATAAAACATTGTGGAAAAAGAAGCAATGTTTGAACTTCTCATTACTTTCTTATATTTATTATTGTTTTAGTACATAGCAAGTTAAACATGAACCACATTACAGTTGACAATGGCAGCAAAAGGTCAGCAGTATGACTCCACGATTCTGTTAGCATTGTTGCAAGTGAGAGGGCAAGTGAATAGAAAAAGAGAAAAACAAACTATAACAATAGAGTCTGCAAGGGGAAAGGATAACCTATGTCCTCAGAGAGTGTGGCAGTGCAATGGTTAGGTAGAGGTCCAGATAGTGCATTCAGTGTATGGTACAACTACAGAGGACTTATGGGGACGCATGTGTGTATGTGTGAGCCTTGGTTCCAATTGCCTGGTTCAGGAGAAGACTGGAGGTGGTGTGAGTGTGAAGCAGTTGTGCATCCCAGGTCTGGTCAATGTCCCCAGGGCCCACAGAGTGCTCCCCGTAGACCCTTCTCGCCTTCTACCAGTTTGAGGGAAGGCCAGGGAGGAGCCCATAGATTCCAAAGATTACTTAGGATGTGAGTTGTGGAAGGGCTTAGCCGGACCATATCCTTGAGCATCCTGTAGGGTATCTCACAAAGACACAAGAGATGCTATGGAAACCGAGGTGTCATTCAGTATGGGTGGATGTTGTTTTTTGCCTCTATGTTCCTGACATGAATCTTGCAACTTCCACTTCCTGTCACCCCGTCCTCTCTGGTTTGCAGCAATTTAAGAGCATCTGCCTCTGCGTGTGATTACGTCAGGAAAGTGCCCAGCTAGCATTGAGTATCGAGGGTGCCGCCCATGATGTTGCAGTCTGCCGCTTAAATATGACAAAAGCGAGGTTGATAAATCTGGGCAAGTGTTTGTCCCCCGTAGCCATCGGGTGAAGTCCAAGTATGCATGACTCAGGTGATAATATAAGAGCATGCTCTGCAAGCTCGATGGTGAAACTTGTTATTTCCCCACAGGCCCTAAGGAGCACCAGGCATTCCCAAACCGTATGAAAGAATCCAGCCTTGAGCGCCCTGCATCAGGGGCACTCTGAAGATGCTGCAGAGAACTTGTGTTTGATGCGCTCTGGCATCAAGTATGCATGATGTAAATAACAGAACTGTGCATTTATCAGTGGTTGTGGGAGAACAGAATGCCATCTATTGTGCGCCCCCTCAGCTATTGCAGATGTGTCGGAGGACAATGTTGTATGCAGGATCAAGATTGCATGCTGTATGCCGTCACCCAAAAAGAGCGTGTGCAGAGTGAATGATTGGGGTGGTTCCGTCACACCGGGGCCCCATGTAGTATTGATCGCATGTTGTATGGCAAAGTGTATCATAAAATGGCCCGCCCTGAATCCATACCTGTCCATTATGTCAGGGAAGGAATGAACTTACTGTCAACATAGAAGTCCCCCAGATAGTTAATGTCCGCCTCCTGCTTTGGTGCTGTCGAATCTCTTGGCCACCTCTCGAAGGCCTGGTAACTGCCACATCAATATTTGTGGGTAGTATGGCAGAAGGAGCCTCCCACCGTATACAAATCTTCACCAGCAGTAACGGGCTAGTACAGTTCATAACTAGGAGCATCGAGTCCACCCTCCAGCAAAGGTGCTGGAGCACAGATAATGCCACTCAGTGTCTGCCCATGCCCCATATCAACTCGAGCAAGAAGTTGTGGAGTTCCCTAAAGAATCGTCTGGGGAGCAAGATCGGGAGTACAGCAAAATTGTATAGGAGGCAGTGTAATATCAGCATTTTAGAGATTGCCAAACAACCTTACAGAGATAGAGGCAAGGACAGCCAGAAGGGGATAGATTTGTGAATCAAGCCAAGTGTGATATCCGCATTGTATTCCTTGAGGACCGTATCAGTATAATATACCCCGGTCCCTTGGTGTTTAAATGTGTCCTACCACCATTGAAGGTGGAAGGCTGGGATGGGTACCGATGTCCAGTTCCGGGACTGGGGATAAATAGAACAAGAATGACTGGGGCCAATTCACCCTGAGGCCCAACACAGCCTCAAAGTCCTCAAGTGATAACATCAGAACCAGAAGGGAGCCAGCCACATTCCGCAAAAAGGCAAGAGCATCGTCTATATATAGAAAGACTATTTGGTGTATACCCTGTGCTTGGATCCTCCACTGATGGGCGTGAAGGCATAGTTTACAAGCAAGGGGTTCCATGCTTATGCCAAATATCTTCAGATATAGAAAGCAGGTTTGCCTGGTACATCTCTGTATTATATAACTTTCTGAAATCAACTGGTCTGTCCGGACTCTCACCCTGGGACAATTATACAGGGTACAAATCTATTCTATGTATCCTGAGTGGAAGCGCATGCTCTCCAAAGTCGCCAGTCTCACCCCAAGTCTATGTCGAGTGACACCACAGACTGCCCATAAGACCCAGTTGGGGCTGCAACTGCTCATTACTTGATCTATAACTATTTACAGAAATATGGAAAATATATTCTTCATAGATGTCCAGCGATGTCCTGCACTTTAGTCTACTTAGCCAAGGTTTACTACCTTTCCACAGCCTCAAACAATGGTCATCAGAAGTACATAGCAGAAGGGACACAACAACCCCAAGATACCTTGAAACTGACAGCTACCACAAATTTAAAGGTTGTGGTACAGCCATGACCCATTTTTTCAGTATTCCTTTTCAAATTTAATAGCATGATCCTTCTGTGTTTTTTTGTGCTGACATAGCGATAAAATTCCACAAGAATATGCAGTGTCTCTCTAATAACTATCCTATGTTATTTGCCTTGTATGTTAGACTATTGTGCACAGAAATATTGTCTGACAAATATTGGATCCTAAATACTATTTACAAAAATATCTCATTGGGTGTAAATTTTCCATTGTTAACTCTAAAGTTTTTGTAGACAATATTTACCACATAATGTATTTGTCAGACAATATTCTGACATCAGTGTCCTGGAACAACTCCTTTAATTGATATTATGCCATTTGCAAAGTTTACTCCATCCCCTCATTTAGTTCACTCAATGTTTGAAGTAAATATTTCTTTTCAGAAGATTCTTATACTTTAGGTGTCATATTATGCCATGCTTTTTAAGTTAGGAATACTTTCTAGTTGGTTTATATGAAACCCTTTTGAGGGTTTGGTACCTGTTGGACCTAGCCCTTTCTTCAGGGTCATCTCCAAACATTTTGCCTTCACTCTCCTGTTTTCTGAATCTGTTTTTGGTGGCTTTTAGAACTCTGTGCAATTTACCACTGCTAATCAGTGCAAAACGCTCTTATGCTCTCCCTTTTAAACATGGTAAAATTGGCTCATACCCAATTGGCAATTTACTTTACTTGTAAGTCCATAGTAAAGTGGTAGTACATGTACCCAGGTCCTTGAAAACAAATAATATTAGTGGGGCTCAATTTATATAAATTGATGTGGGAGTTTTCTTGTGTTATGTTTTCACTTTAGTACTGTTTGAAGTGCTGCATAAATACTTTACACATTGCCTCTAAGATAAGTCTGACTGCTGTTGTACCAAACTACCAGAGGGTTAAGCACATGATAATTAGTGGTTTGCTTGTGTTCCACCCTGACAGAAACTGAGGTTTCTGTTTGAGTAGGGTTCCACCCTTCTCAGCCAACAACCTAATTTCCTACAGTACCTGAATATCAAGTTTTAAATATTGTGCTGAAAATATATTGACAATCAAACTATTGTAAAAGTATGTATATGTAGGCAAATAAAGGTCTTCTATGCTTGAATCAACATAAATGTACCTTGATGATATATACATCTAAACGGTACATAGATGTGGATTCAAGAACAGTAAATCAATAATTACCTGTACATACTTATCGCCAAAACATTCTGGTTGTCGATATTTTGTCCACACTTTAACTGTAGCCATTTCTGAATTTGGTATTTTGACATGCAACTGCTTGAGGCCACTGTTACTTAAAGCTAAGTCGCCTGGTGTATGTTATGTCATTTTCAAAGTTTTAGGGGAAACTGGCTGAGAAAGCAAGCAGAAATGTTTAACTTTTCTCTACTTTAACATAATTTATTATTCTTTGTGGGATTTTATGTGATCAGAGTAACTTTTCATTTTCCAAACATATCTGCCTCAAATAGACCCCCAGCCATCATTTATGTACATGGGAATGTCAGATTGGAAAAAGGAAAAGTATTTGCCTCAATAAGTGTGAATATACAGCAGGATAACTGGAAATCTGTACCTTGTGTTAATTACCTGGCTGATCTCTTTGGGGTGAACTAACTCCCCACAGGTTGCGAAATTCTATATAAAATGTGAGAAAGCCTACACATTCTACTTAGATCGTAAGCAAACACCTACTATCCATAGATTTCCTCCTTTGTGCATGGGGCCTGTAGGGAGTTGTGATCTAGTGATGAGGATGATCAATTTCAAGCGAAACGTGCCACAAAATAATACTGATGTGCCCATGAAATACATTGGCATACGCCAATAATTACAGGTTGAAGAAGCACACAGACTGCTTGAATATAGCCTACAGTGTAAACTCAGACGTGGCTCCATGTTGCACAGGGCATGCAACATTCATATGCAAACATTCCAGCTTACATGCATAATGTTTCTGAACTACAAATGAGCTTCTGGCAAGAAGAAGCCAATTAGATGTGCATCTAAATATATTTATTCACAGTTTGAGAATGTTTATCTTTATGAAATTACTAATTTGCATGCAGTAGCGGTAAATCAAAGGAATATCAAAGGAGCAATATGTGTTTCATATTATGTATCTGCTTCATCTGCCTCTGCGAAAGGAGAAAAAGCTAACATAGCAATAGAAAGTTGGCTTCAATCTTATAACGGTATATCTCATCGTTGAGTCGTGATTTCTTTATTCAGATATATTCGGTGCATCGACATCGAGTCTCACAAAAGTCTGAAAATCGCAAATACCAAACAAAAACAAATTCATAGAATACCAACATTGACCTAAAGTGTTTGATAAAAAAAACCTGTATGGAATTTGTTATGTGATGGAAACCAATTGATAGAGTGTTTTACTTTTTGGAAACTGCCTCTTATACGTTGTTGTTGTTGAGGAGCAATTGCCAGTAATCTTGAAAATTGGTTTTTCTCAGGTATTTCTTCTACTTGGATCGCATAGATTTGATCAATCCACTTTCTACGTTCTGTCACTGGATGACGTTTCACTTTTTAGTGTCGAGCCTGTGAGTGCATGCGCTAGCGCATGCGTCTCAGATGTGAGACACTGCTGTATTCAGTAAAGGGCTTAGAGCCTGCCTGTCGCTCACCACTTCTTGGTTTGCGTGGCACTCTTCTTTACAGCCTTGTAATTTGTCAAGGCCTGTTTGGCATCATTTCCGTTTCTCTGTGTGGAGCAGGGAACAACCACTAATTGATTTAAACTTAATTAGTGCCTGCACCCTGCTCCCGGCGTGATTGATGTACCTTTTTGTTCATTTTAACTTCCAGTGCCCTGCAAACAGAAGGCTTGTGACTGGCAAAAACATGCCCAGCAGGACAAACAAAATTGCAAAGTTTTATGGTTTAAAGCTAACTTTATTTAATTTTGTTAAGTCGTCTTTTCTCATTATCTACTCCTGTTTTTTTTATTTTTGCTCTTGGGTGGTTTTGTTGAAAGATGACAATTAACTTCGAAATATGTGAGACCCATTGCATGAAAATGCTTGTTTTAAATTGCTATTCACGGAGCACACCCCAGACCCTCTTTGCATCTTTTTAATACTTCTTCCACTGCTTTTTGTCTCCTTTTCTCCCTTCAGTTACCCCCCATCCCCACCCCCACAATTATAAAAACTGCACCCATTTCCCTTCATGGCTACAGATGGTTTTAGCTGCTCATAGGAGACCTATTTTTTTTCCAAACATAGCATAGATTTAGGGTTGGCTTTGGCACCCAGACTTTTGCTCATGATTAAACAGCTTTCCCTGTTCATATGTTTGTCCCACCCAAAACCAGTTCAGATTCATATTTTTTTAGCTTTCTTCCACTGGTGATATCTGACCTTACATTGCGGAAAAGGGATTATTTTTCACCTGTCTCATTCCTTGCTCCACTTTCAGCCCTATGCCCTTTTCTTTCTATCCCAACCACTGTTCAAACCCACACCCAGCAAACTACTACCCCGGTAACCCACTGTTTCTTTTTTACTTGTCAGCTGTGTTATTGGCTTGTGGCCATTTTGAAACGTTTTAACATAACTGGTGAGGTGTCTGGATGCATGGTGAACATCTTTTAGGTATTTGTTGTATTTTAACAAATCACGATCAAAGATAGCCACTGTGAATGCACGTGCATCTGCAGCGACTATCTTTGACCTGAATTTGTTAAAATATTAGAAAATACATTAACGGATGGCCACCATGAATGCATTCAAAATCATATTAATGATCATATGGTTCTTTTGTTTATGTTGCTAGACAAAAATCAACAACAATTTTTTTTTTTCTGCAAAAATTATTTCTGCAGATTTTGTCTTGTTATTGTTGAATAAAGCGCATATTGTTTTTCTAACAATTGCATGAAATGTGCACAAGTGGAGTTCTACAATTTTGTATCGTTCTACTAGTAACAAGCATGAATGTATGGGTAGTTGAAAATTAACTTATTTTGTGATTATTTCGTAGAATCAGAGAAATATTTACCAAGAATTAGATTGCAAGGAGGCCTGTTGCTATCATTTGTTGATAGGTGCACATTAAACTCTGATAATTGCCTTTATATGCCCTCGTGGGCCTGTGTTTAAATACTATCATCACCCACTCATACTCCTTTGCTTGGTGAATAAATGTAAGTTGTTTCCCACCTTATCCCTGTGTTTCTCTGGCATGTCATTTGGTAGTAGATTAGCTTCCCAGGGTTACCAATTTTTATCCCGGACTGATAACAAAGCCTGTATTGTTTCTAATTTTAGCTGCCCATCAACGGGATAAAAGATTGTGTGATATCAGACAAACAATGGAGAGAGTGAAAAAGGCTATTAAATGTATGTTGTTTTGGTTGCAAAATGGATGTTTGTAGGATGAGAGAATAACTGTAATTATAACGATATTTTTTAATTGGTTTATTGATTATAGGCAAATGAATTTAAAAAGCAGTGACTGTTAAACATTAAATATTGTTTCAGTTGTCTATTTCAAAGCAGTACATTAAGCACAATCCAGTTCTTGTTGATTCATCAAAGCTGTTATCCATCATTTTTGCTGCCTGTGCAATGAATAATTGCGCAAACTGCTTAAGGCCCAAACTTAATCTTGCTGTACAAAGTGGAGCTAAACGACTTTGAGCCAATCATTATCACATTAGCAGAAATAAATGTACAATAAATGTGCTCCATTTTAATAATGTAAAGACTAAGCATCGATTAAAAATTGTGATCGCCTTCCAGGGCTGTTTTTTTCATAACATTTTGCCCTGTGATGAGCTACTGTGAACTCTGTGGACTGACTAGAGAAAGTGATTGCTTTGAGTCACTTTAGTTCTATCATGTTTTCCTGGATATTTCACTTGGTTCCCTTTCTCTCCCACATGTACAGCCACATGTAAAGGATCACACTTCGGTGTGCTGGCAGGTGAGCCTGGTGTGCTTGGACCGTTGAAACACTCCTTTATTTTGAAATATTATTATATCGTTACCATTTCTTGCGTATTGCACTTGAGCAAAAGCATTTAAAGCAAATGGTTTTTGCACCTGTTTTGTACCACTTAAGAGCTAAAAGGCCAAACGTAGAAAGCATTTTTTCCGGTTACAAAGGACCCAATTCACAGAACTGGAAAAATGTCTTTTCAAATGTACAAAATACAAAAAACGATTCAGTAACTTGTTACTAAATTGCAGTGTGCATTTGCGATTCAGAGTTTGGAAGGGGTGTTTTTTGGGTGTCTGTTCTAAAATTGGTAAAGTATGCATTACTGTTTTGTGACCAAATTCCGGTCACACCATTTTAAAAGTGGTCCCAAAGACCACTGTCTACTCTTGCAAAAGAAAAATGGGCTGCATTAAAAAAAACGGATTGCTTAAGTAAGGCCACTATCCATGTGATGGCTGCAATTCCTAATGTGTTGCAAATTGCGACCTACCTCATGAATATGTATGAGATCAATCGATCAATCAAAAAGATTTATAGAGCGAGCTACTCACCCGTGATGGTCTCAAGGCGCTTGGGTGGGGGGTCAAGGGGGGGCAAGGAGGGTCACTGTTCGAACAACCATGTCTTGAGGTTCTTTCCGAAGAGCAGGAGGTCTTTGGTTTTACGAAGGTTGGTGGGGAGGGAGTTCCAGGTTTTGTGGGCAAGGTAGTAGAAGGACCTGCCTCCTGTGGTGGTGCATTGGATGCGGGGTACTGTGGCTAGGGCGAGGTCGGCTGATCGGAGGTTGTGTGTGGGAGTGTGGAAGTTCACTCTTTCGTTGAGGTAGGTTGGGCCGGTGTTGTGGAGGGATTTGTGTGTGAGGATGAGGATCTTGAATGTGATTCTCTTGTCTATGGGGAGCCAGTGAAGGGATTTGAGGTGTGGTGAGATTCGTTCGTGGTGGGGGAGACCAAGGACGAGGCGTGCGGCTGTGTTCTGGATTCTCTAGAGTTTGCCTTTGAGTTTGAGTGTCATGCTGGCGTAGAGGGCGTTACTGTAGTCTAGTCTGATAATGAGTGCATAAGTGACTGTCTTCCTGGTCTCTGGGGCAATCCATTTGAAGGATTTCTTTAGAGTGCGGAGTGTGTGGAAGCAGTAGGAGGTTAGAGTATTGATTTGATGTGTCATGGAGAGGGAGGGGTCCAGGATGATCCCGAGGTTGCGTGCATGGTTTGCAGGGGTGGGTGTAGGGCCTAGGGCGGTGGGCCACCAGGAGTCATCTCATGTGGTTTTGTTGGGGCCAAAGATAGGTCTATTATAACCGACTAGGTATCGCTAATGAAACTCAAAATACTTTCATACATAAGAATAGAGACTTACTAATTGCGATTCACTGTAAATTGCAGCAAGGAAATCACCATTCCTTTTTAGTACATCAGCTCTAAGTGTCAATTGTACTCACAGGTGTTTTGTAGCAGCTTTTTTGCTCATGGACTGTAATGCAGGATGGAATAACATGGGTACAAGCCTATTTTAAAGTTAAGTCACAATGAATGTGAAAATTATTGGTACCATACATCTAGGCTAGAACTGATAAAACTCCACTGAAAGGGAACAGCCATCACCAGAGTAAACATATAAACACTGAACCTGCACAACCACATATTAAAATGTCATTTGAAGAAAAGAAAGTGAGAGAGAATGAGCCATTTTAAATTATTTCTGAAGGGGCCAACACAATGCAACTTTGTTATACAAGGCAGCAGCAGGAAAGACTGGCCTAAGATTATTCTGCTTGAGTTTTGTTGTTTAGGGATGTCACTAAAATATTGTTTTGTCTTACTTTTGTCTCCTTGTGCTTGGATTAAATGTGCAGGGGTTAGAAGCATATTTAAGTTCTGACCTAATTGTTTTATGCAGCGTAGACAATCAGGGTGTATTAAAGTCATATTTGATCATTTGGCATTGTTTAATTCATTCACTGACTAGTGAAATGGCAGGCGCATAAGAATCTTGACCAATATTTAATATCACATTTACCAACAGACACAGAAAGGATAAAATCCTTTGACACATCAGACCCCTTTTCTACCTGATCAATATTGATAGCAGGTCACCTGCCTAACGCCCCAGGATTTAAACATTCAAAGTGACAGGTGCCTGTGAAAAGAGTGCAGTCACCATGTACATGGTATTTTGACAAAAACATGACACAAGACTTCCACATACAAACAAACTTCTTAGCTGCGAGGTGTCCCATTGTTTTGTGTGAAACCTTCAGCTAATCCTGGCTTTTTACCCAATTGCAGAATAAAAAATGCTATGGATGGAGACCTCAACCTCTCCTTTTTTTCTGCAAAGAGATACCCACACAGCTAGGTATACATTTTTGTATTAAATGTGGAAGTAACAAGGGCTAGTAACTGAACAATGGGGCATAATTACTACTAAATGGGAAGGATTTAGGGAAATTTAAAGAGTGTTTAGGAAGGTACATGCTAATATGAACACTTGCACACAAAAGAGTAAGACCATTACAATTCACAAACTACAGATCTAAAATTACTACAGGCTTAAAAGTTGAAGAAGAGGTGTAAATGCACACAAGCCCAGCCTTGAAGAAATCCATGGATTTAAACTATTTAAACACATACATTTTACCAAAATGGAGTAAAAAATAAGTACAAATATTTTTATGTGTGGGATTCATTTAATTATTGTTAAAATATTGACTAAGTGATATAAAAGGATTAAATACCTTTTTTTTTTAAAACTGTTTTTATTGAGTTTACAATTTTATTTTTAACCAACAATAACATCCAATGCAGTGCAGGTTATAGCAAGACAGTACGTCATCATTATATCACAGTACCGAGGGGTATTATCTAACAAAGTGCAAGCCATGAAATAGTCACATCCACTGATCTAATATTGCCCTCCATCCCGCCATCCCAGCCCAAGTCCTCATGAGACCAGACACTATATAGCCTATGGAAAACAGGAACGTATCAAAACCATAGTTGGCTGTCACCTGCTCAGAGGGTGCAACGTGTATCCTCACCCCCCTCGTCCTCCGCACTACCAACGGAGCTTATGTCCTCCACACTAGTAAACCATTCCAGTAAGGTTCCCCAGGCCGCTACATCAGCAAGTGCCCTCTCATTCCTCAGCTGCACCCCATTCCATTAAAATCCTGTATCCAATTGGAGATCAGCGGATTCCGGGAGCTCATCCAACCAATTGCTACTCTGCGCCTAGCCAGCACCAGCGCTAGCTGTGCCAATTTATATGGAATTCTCTGACCACGTGGCTTCTGCACCACTCCAAAGAGACAGGTCATCGGCGTTGCCTCCAATCCCAGTCCGTAACCTCCTCAATTGTTGCGGCCACTTCCTGCCAGAAGTCATATACTGCCCTGCAAGTCCAGGCCAGATGTAGGAAGGAAGCACCAAATGTACCACACCAAGGGCATCCCACTCTACGGCTCCGGTCAATCTTGTTTAGTCGACTGGGTGTGAGATACGTTCTGTCTTCAAAGTTAAAATGTAACAACTTGAACCTATTATTACATGACACCGTACACACCAGAGACAAAGCCAAATCCCAATCAGCCTCCGTATGGGTTCCCCCAGGTCACACTCCCACGCCCTGCGCCCCACATTGATCACACCTGGTTGATCCTCCCGAAGAGCTTTATAAAACCGGGTAATCAAGTGCGTCCCCTCCCCCCAGTTAATCAAGCCGTTCAACACTGCAGAGTCCTCAAGGGCTACCGGAAAACCACTCCAAATCTCATGTGCCACACTTTCCATTTTTTCATATTGTAGGTATTGACCGGGGCATAGATCAAACAAATCCTTAGCTTGAGTGAAAGAAATAAACTCTCCATTGGGGTAAAAATCCCCAGCCACCTCACATCCTCCAAGTCTCCAAGCCTCCACAGACATCAACTTCTCCATGTCCCGAAACAGGGGCAAGTCCCATATCTTTAGCTTTCTATCAAAAGGGGCTCGTCGAAGTACATGTTTAACTGCCTGCTCCCAAATCCCAGCAGTGATCTTGATCAAATAGGGGTCAGAGGGGCCAGATCTACCTTGAAATCAACAGATGCACCAGTGTCCGCCCATCACGCATTCCTGAAAACAATCTCTTCTCCCAGTTGTCAGTATCCGTCATTCACTTGGCAGCTGGGTAATAGTAATGTCTAATATTCGGAATCACCAGCCCTCCCCCTCAAGATCCCTCTGCAACATTGGCAGAGCCACACTGCTTCGTCACCCAGCCCACACCAAAGAAATTAACAGACTATCCAAACGACAGAAGAGCCGGTCAGCCAACGGATATAGAAAGTTCTGGACCAAGTATAGACACCGCGGCAAGACACCATCTTTGCCACAACGGTCCTGCCCATCACAGAAAGAGGTAATCTGTTCCAGAATAATACCGAACGTTCCAGGCCAGCAACTACTCGCTCGACATTATGCTTATCATGAGCAGCCATAGAATAAGTAACCCATATACCGAGATAACGGAAACTCTCAACTTCCCATCTGAGTCCTGCCCTGGGTAAATCAGCCTACGGAACCCGCTAAGGGACCCCAAGGGGAACAGGAGCATTTTTTTCCTATTTACATTGAGACCAGAGACGACCATAAAAACATCCAACCTCTGCAGCAGCACCAATGCGTCACCTGCATGCAGAGAAACTACATGGTTAGTCCGCCCCACCTGGATACCCCATGGTCCCAGCTCCTCTCGAAGCCAGATCGCTAGTAGCTCCACCGCCAGAGCAAAAAGGAGAGGCAAAAGTGGGCATCCCTGCCTCGTGCCCGAACGAATCTCCCAGGTGTCCGATTGCTCTCCCCCCACCCGTACTTGTGCCATGCGGGCAGTATACAATAACCGCACCCAGTCGCAGAAGCCAGGGCCAAACCCCATCCCCTGCAGAACCTCTAAGAGATAGCCCCATTCGACTGTGTCAAAGGCTTTCTCCAGATCCAAGGACACTAGCGCCAATTCAGATTCCTTCCCTTCAGTCTCGTGCAGGACATGTGCCAAACGGCACAAGTTATAGGACGTTCTACGACCAGGAATAAACCCACATTGATCCTCGTGCACTAAGCCCTGGATCACCCCGCGGAGCCGAGTGGCCAAAATCTTACAAACTATCTTTACATCGCTATTTAACATGGTAAGCGGGAGACACAATGAGGGGTCACCGAGAGCCCCTCCCGGCTTGAGCATTAAGCACACAATACTCTGACGCATGGTTTCTGGCAACATACCACGCACTCGAGCTTCCTTGAACACCTCCAGGAGCTCAACAGGAAATCCATCACCGCCGGGGACTTGGACTTGGCCATTGCAGCAACTGCCTAACTCACCTCCTCTACAGTAATCACAGTCTCCAAAGCATCCCTAATCTCTAATTTCAAGCGCGGATTCCGTATCCGCTTCAGAAATCCCCCCACACCATCCTCAGGAGGTGCTGCAACAGCCCTCAACACCCCTTGCAGATGCTCAGCCAAAACCCGCAAAATGTCAGTGTGCTTCGTGAGCATTTCGCTGTTAGTATTCCTAATTTACAAAATAGGAGGAGTCTCCACCTCCCGTTTCAGAATCCATGCCAAAAGTTTGCCAGACTTATTCCCCTCCCAATGCAGTCCCTGCCTGTATCCTCTAAGTGTGACCCGGCTCAGAGTATCCTAACAACTATTGACCTCCTTGTATAACCCGAGTTACTCCCTTTCAGCTGTTCTCGTGTCCGGTAACCTCTGTTGCAAGTCCCCCAATTTCTCCTCCAGATCTGAAAGTTCCCGCTCCATTTGTCTGCGTATCCCTCACACCATACCTATACACCCCCTGTACTACTGCTTTCATAGCCTCCCACTGCAGGCCAATCAACATTGTCATGTTCCAATTCATATCCATGTACCCTTTGATGGCCTCACCCACCCTTTCCCGACACCCCACATCAGTGAGGAAGTCCGCAGGCAAACGCCAACTACATGCTAAACTGATGGCAGCTGCCCCCCACTGTAATTGCATCAGCACTGGTGCATGATCGGATAAGAACCTACCCATATGTGTAACGTCCAGCACCTGCAAGCTATTAAGACTGCCCAACAGAAACCTATCCAATCGGGTATATGTATTATGTGTTCTGGAATGACAAGTGTATTCCCTGCCCTTGGGGTGCAGTTTCCTCCAACTGTCCCATAACCCTAAATGTGCCATCACTTCCGCTAGGGACGTCACCATCAAAGGCTTAGTCCCCAACTTCAGAGGGAGGTGATCCAGTTCACAGTTCATTATACATTTGTAATCTCCCACCCAAACAAGAGGCCTATCCACACTGTCCCCCAGAATCTCTGGTATTTTGCTATAAAAGGAGTGATCATCAGTATGAGGCGCATAAATGTTGAGGATAACGATAGGTGAGCCATCCAACGTACCTTCAACCAGAACATATCGACCCTCGACATCTACTTCACTGCATATGTGGGTAGATGGAACTCCCAGAGCTACCCATATAGACACACCCCGCACATAAAAGGAGAAAGAGGTTGAAAACATTTGACCCCGCCACTTCTTAGACAGTTTTTGTGCTTCCTAATCCTCAGTCATGTGCGTTTCCTGAAGACAGGCAAAATGAACCTTATGCCTCTTGAAAAAGGAGTGTACCCTATAGCGCTTGGTGTAGCTCTTCAACCAACTGACATTCCACGTCAACATATTCATCTGACAACCCATATTGGTACTGAACTGCCATCCCTCCCATTTGAGCGCCACCCCCTGTGTCCCGCCCTATCAGGGGAAGACAGGGAAAGTACATATTGCACATCTCGCCCTTATACCTGCACTGTTGAAAGAACTTCAAATATTGACAAACTTTGCCAATCAAACCCCTCAACCCCCCAACCTCCACCCTAGATATACAGTAAAACAACCGTAACAAACCATACTGTTAATCCATACCATAGATGCTGCCAGGACAACAGCCTAAACCACAACTATCCATGTCAAAAGTCCTACCACAACTGTAGAGTGACCACCTCCCACCCCGGCATCGATCCACAAATTGCCTGAATACCACCCCAATCGTAGCTCACTAATTATCAGGACCCCCCAATGATCAATATATTCCAGTTCTTAAGTGAGGCCCCATACGGACTTGAACCATATTCTAGCCACATCATTCCACCAGAGAGGCACTCTCACTTTAACACAAGCCTGGCAAGCAAGGGTGCAACAGGCACCCTGAATCATTAAGGTCATATTCAGACTTGTGCTGAGACCCCCCCCTAGCACTCCGCTCCAGCTCCACATCCAGACTCCCTTACAGACCAGCAGACACCACCGCCATTGTTCCATCCTGCTGTATCTCCACTCTACGAGCAGAGTCTACAGCCGACCCGCAAGTCCCAGCATCCAGCTGACCAGCGTCACTGGACCTCCAGTCTGAACACTCAGCTCCGGAGGCCCGAGGAGAGACCCCTCCAGTCCTTTCCTGCCTTCCCGGGGTCACCTTATCCCACATTTCCAATCATCTCTTTACCTCGTCCAGGCGTTCGAAGAAATGTGATCTCCCACCTCAAAGCACCTTTAAGCGCGCAGGATACAGGAGCATATATCTGATGTTCATGGCGCAAAGCTTCGCCTTGACCTCCATGAATCCCTTTCGAGAACTCTGCACCTTGTTTGTGTAATCAGGATAGACGGATATTTTGGAGTTCTCATATATTGCCCTGTCAGACTCACGGGCGGCCTGCAACACACAATCTCGGTCCTTATAGTTCAGCAGATGGGCAATGATAGCCCTTGGCGGCACGCCAGGGAGGCGCAATAAGGGCCCTATGAGCACGTTCCACTACAAATACCCTGGAAATCCCAGGTGGCTACAGCACATCTCTAATCCAGTTCTCCACAAAGGCTTCTGCTGTGGACCCCTCCGCGCACTCTGGGTAACCCAGCAGTCTGACATTATTCCACTGGGACCTCTCCTCTGCGTCCTCCAGCCTGGCCTCCAGATGTCCGACTGTGGAACTGGCCTGCACCATTTGTTCCCGTAGGACCCCTACCTCCGTTTGCAGCTTCACAATAGAGCCCTCCGCCAGCTTGACCTTATCCGACACCTTCCTAAGGTCCACCTGGAGTAGTGTAACTTCCACTGCCACTGTTTCTATCTTACCCTCCAGAGCTACCCTAGAGCCCTGGATGGCCGCATGCGAAGGCACCTCAGAATTTGCCAGTGTCCTTGCCACAGCGTCCAGCCAGATCGGAGGGGAGCGGAGACGGTTTGAGGGCACTGGCAAATTCTGAGGTGCCTTCGCATGCGGCCATCCAGGGCTCTAGTAGTATATTGCTCCATGGTGTTACCCTGTGATGCATCTGTCCGCCTATGCCGCCCCATCTCACTGCGTACCCGGACCAGGGCTATGACCCAGACGCAGCTGTGGCAGGGAAACGGCAATAGGGTCCGGAGTAAAAGGTACCACAAAAATAGGATCCGCAGCTCCTCACTTCGCAGGGCACCACTGTGCACCGCTATTTTGCAGTGTGTGTAGAGCAGGGGTCGTAGATACCCCCAATAAGAGAGGACCCATCTCAGTGCGTCCAGAGGTAAGAGCCAAAGGAGTCAAAGAGGTGGAAAATCTGGACCTAGGGGCGCCACGCGCAAACCAGCTCCAGTGTGTGCCGACCAGCAGCTCCAGCCCATCCAGCCCCAGAATGGCTCTCCAGAGCCCAGCTGATCCCTCCGAGTCCCTCACAGGATGCCGACGCCCATTTACAGGCCCAGGAGACCTCCACCAGAGGCTGGGACTGCGCAACCAGCAGGCCCATTGAAGTCGACAGCGCAGCCCGCGCTGCCTGCTCGCCGTCACTAGTCCACGGGGCCCAGCAGCCGCCTCACACGCGATCCAGGAGAGGCCCTCAGAGATGACCTCAAAACACTTCAGGCCTCCAGTGAGCCCAGCCAATCCTGTCTGCTCCTTCTCAGACGCCGCCATTCACTGCACAGCCCCAGAGGCCTTCTATATAGAATGGGGGCCACGTCGCCGCAGGCCCACCAAACCGGCAGCGCAGCCAAGGCGCCTGCCCGCTTCCTCCATGTGAGCCCTCGGGACACACCAGCCGCCCTCTGCGCGGCCCAGCAAAGGCCAACAAACACGGCCTCGGCGCCCACCTCCACAAGCCCCAAGGAGGGATTCTGCTGCACCGGACCTCCCAGCACTCCGTCCCACGGCAGGAGGGGGGCCCCGTTTTCCTCAGGCGCCCCAGGATTACAGCAGGATTCCGCTGGGAAGTGGGAGCTTACTAGGAGCGCGTCCCGCCGGCCATGTTGCTAGGCTACGCCCCCACCTATTTTTTTATTTTTAAATTTAATAATAATCTTAACTAAAACATACATTAAACATTTGAAGCTTTAGGCCCTCATTTCGACCTCGGCGGTCTTTTTCAAAGACCGTCGAGGTACCACCACGCTGAAGACCACCAGTGCAGGCGGTTTTCCGCGCGGCGTATTATGACTGCTGGCAGCCCTCCGTCCTTTTTCGGATGGAGAGCCGCCAGCAGCCATACTGACGGTCGGCGTGGAAGTGGAGGCTGCTCCACCTCCACCGCCCGTCATCAGAACACCTCCCACTGAATCACATTCCATGATTCAGTGTGGCGGTGTTCTGGTGACGGGGAGCTGGCGACGGAGCAGCCCCATTGAGTCCCGTCCCCTCCCGGAGGATCAACGGACAAGGTGAGATGATCGTCCATTAGGGGAGCGGGGTGTTGTGTGTTGTGTGCGTGCATGGGGGTGTGCATGTAAGTATGTAGAGGAGGTGTGTGAGTGCGTGTATGCATGCGGGGGTGTTGTGTGTATGGGAAATGTGTGCGGGTCAGTCTGTGTGCATGTCTGTATGTATGCAGGGTATGTGTTGTTGTAGGGTATGTGTGCGTGTAGGGGTGTGTGTCTGTGCATGGTGGGGATGGGGGTGGGGAGAGGGATGTGTATCTGTGCATGTTGGGGGTGGGGGTCCTGCCACCTTTGGGGGGTGGCAGGGGGGTGGGGGGTGAGGGGGGACTCGGGGTGGGGAGACCCCTATCAGTGCCAGGGAAGGAATTCCCTGGCACTGATAGTGCCTACCGCCATGGATTTCGTGGCGGTTCCAAACCACCCGAAATCCATGGCGGTATGCAGGGTCCTGATACCGCTGGCGGTCTGGTGACAGCCGCTGGGCTGGAGACCGAAGTCTCCAGCCCACCGGTCGTCACCGCCCTGGAGGTCGGAGTAGAGAAGTGGCGGATGACCGCCATGTTCATAATTCAATTTTTTTTCCGACGGCCTGTTGGTGGTTTTACCGCCACTTCTTCCCCGTCTGCCAGGGTCATAATGAGGGCCTTAATCTTTTAAAATTTTAGAAACAAACTAAAAGTATTTTAAATTATGTAAACACATAACATTTACCAAAATATAATAAATAATAAATACAAATGTTATTGAGGGTGGGCGCATTTTCACTTTGTTTAAAAAATAAAATGTATACATGAAATCAATATATTAAAATTAATTCATTGTTTAATACACATTTAAATTAAAGAGTTATTGCGTTGTGGCATTTACATTTAGTAGTTCTAGATTAAAATAAATATTCACATTAAATTAAATGTACTTATTAAAATATTGTGAATCTGTATAAAGAATAATTAATTTTAATATTATTCCCATACTTTCCAATAGGGAGATGCCTACCATAGTGATGGAGGACTCCACCTACGTGTGCAAAATTACAAGTAGGAACTTTACACTCATACATTATGTTGCAGGATCTCCACTCCCTGATTTGAGAGGGTGAAGCCATTTAAGTCTACATCTAAGGCTGAAATGTTCAATGGGGAAAAAGTGTAGAGTTACTCCTTGAAGTGGTAGTGAATATGAAAGAGCATATTTACCTTTGTGAATAAGTCCCTTAGCTTGAGACAGGCTAGCCTGTTATCTGCCACACTGCCCATCACAGATACTCCAGGAGACGGTTAAACGTTCCTGAACAACATGCCTGCTTTGCGATACTTTTTTTGGAGATAAGAATCTAGAACCGAGGCAATTAAAAACGCAGATGGGAGAGTGGGGAGAATTTAGGCGGGAGGAGGACTGAGGGATGAAATATAGGAATTAGCTTAAATAGAAAAGCAGGCACAGATGACCTACAGCTGGCAGAGAAGACCTGGTGAGTGGCACAAACTGAAATTACCTGTTCCGAAGAGGGTGTTCCTCTACAGGGTAAATAATGTCTGAGACAAACTTACAAATCGTTCTGTGGCATTCGTCATCCCTTCAGCCGGAGGGCTGGTGCTTGCATTTGTTTGTTAACATCTTAAAGGCAAAATTCCAAGTCTGAGAATGCAACAGACACTTTCTAAAACATGAGATTAGTTGAAAAGGCCACACATCATACAGAGCAACTTTGCAGCCGCTGAGTGAGATGGAAGAATGAACCAATGTAGGATATAGCTCGAGAGCTTTGAGTCTGGGAAAACATGGGACTGTTTGACTGATTGAGGACACCATGAAAGGGAAGGGAATTGGAAGGTGTGCTCTAGGAATGGGACATGCTGCAGGGAAAAGGCGATTTTATGTTCCATGCAATTAAATGATGAGCAGAACAGAAGAGGCCTTTTCTGCAGAATGCTGAAGACTGGTGTGCTACAAGCAAGAACGGAAGGAAGAGGGCATTCACATAATACTACAAGGAGAATGTGGGTCTTGCGAATCTGACACTCAGTTGTGGGTCATTCACATAATCTGTGCACTGAGTTTTACAGCTTATATATTGTTGCTTGTTTTATTTAAAATGGATAATCACAAGTTAAATGAACATGCTGTGCTCATGGACGTCGGTTCACCAAAATGCCGGCCTTAGCTCAATTTACACACGATTTGACCTTAATGATATCATCTAATCTTTGACACTGAGGGCCTGATATAAGGAAAGTGGCGCTGCACACTTTTCTTGCGCCCCTTAGTGCCACCCTAATGCCACCATGTTTGCGCCATAGCTAAGATATGGCGCACAATGGCAGTAGTTAGGGAACTAGTGTCAACATTTTTGATGCAAATTCGGAGCAAAGCAGGATTAGCATCAACATTTTTTATGCTAATCCTACAAAGCCCATTGCGGCCCATTGAAAACAATCGTGTGCCTCCTTTTAACGGCTGCTCTGAGTAGGCGTTTATAGTGCTGAAAAAAATGACGCAAAGAAGTCTCATAGATTTCTTTGGGTCATTTTTTTGGCCCTCCTAGTGTGGGAATGCCCCCTTTTGCCTACATTATGCCTGGCGCAGGCAAAATGTAGTGCAATGTGTTACAAAGTGGCTCAATGCAAGCATTGAACCACTTTGTAAGTTTGGCACATCGATTTTGGTCTCGATGGGCCACATTAGCATAAAAAAATGATGCTACTGTGGTGCAAGGAGGTGCTAGGGGCTCTTTAATCTGCCCCTTAGTGTTTTGCAGACGTCATTGTGGCAGCTCCTCCGCTAAGGCAGAGGAACATCGCCCCACTGGTTTTTCCAAAAAGCAAAGATAAAATGATAACATATGTTATCATTTTATTTTTCCTTGTAGGGCGGGGTAGGGCTGGGCTGCCGGCAGTGGGCCCGTGGAGGGCTATGTGCACACAAAGTCCCTTATGAAGTGGGCCTCGTCTGGAAGTTTGAGTTGTGTTAGTCCCATGAGGCACAGGTCAGTAATGGTTTGCATACAAAAAACCATTATCTAGAGTGGCGGGGGTGAAAAATGATGAGCCATTGCAGTGGCTGAGATTAATTGAAGCATTCCATCCCTTGCCTTGTTTGTTGAAGTTGACACCATAAGTGCAACTGGTACTTCAATACATGGCCCCATACTCCCTTTCATAGGATTGAAGCTGCATCCTTCTGATCAGCCAAAACGGTGGCAACATCATTCTAGGGTTTCTTGTGTTCCCTTTTGGAGGGGTGGATGGCTCATCTGGCAGTTCCGGATAGATTGTTCCCATAAGGAGCAGGGTTAGAACTGATTAGCATAAGGTAGGCTTTTGTCTAGGGTGGCATAGTGAGTAAAAATGATGCACTGGTGTACGTCCCTGAGCGATTGCCTGTGATCAGTTTATTTTCTTTATCACAATAATTATCGTCACTGAAGTTGCATAATAACTGCAAGAGTAATACAACACAACACAGACAAGTATCTATGGTGCACACCACCTATATCATGGTGCTGACATAATCTTTGAAAGTGTTGTGGCATAACACATGCCCAGAACTGTAGTTAACATGTGAAGTGACTGAGCCATATATCTTCTAGAGGGGTCCAGGTGGGTTCTACACCCATCTGGAGAAAATTCCTAAAACGATGAGGGATTTTAAAGCACAATTTACACATTCATTTGCTAACCTCAGTAGACACTGAAAAATGCTTGGCTCCTCCCCATATGTCAAAATTACCTCCATTGTTCCTGGGCCAGCATTTTGTCAAGAACGCCTCCGTATGTGAACAATTACATACAATATGCCAGTGTCAGGATTTTGCCAATAATGGTGTCTATATACCATGGGTAATACTTATCAACAAAACCTCAAGGCAAGCATTTTTCCTTTGCTGCCGTCTTCCCATATGCCATGGTTAATCATACTAACTCCAAGAATTGCCTCCAACGTGATAGCGGCAGCATTTTTCCACTGGCACCTCTACAAGACTAGAATGACCTTCAGTATGACAGAACCAATGGCAAATTCGCAAGCGTAACACCACATTCTGACTCTCGCTATCTTACATTCACTCACACTCAATCTCACACTGGCTCATACTCATTCATTTTCACTTACACTCATTCATTCTCACTCATTCTCTTGAACTTAATCTCACTCTTACTCACTCATGTGCACTCACTCACTCATACTTAATCACACACTCACCCTCACTTGTGCTCACTCTTGCTCTCACTTCCTCATTCTCTTTTACTCTAACGTATTCTTACTTACTCATTCTCATTCACAATCATTTTTGCTCTCACGCACTTGTTCTTAGTCACAGTGTATTGCGCTCAATCTTACTCTCACTGATTCTCATTTATTCTCACTGACTCCTGTTCATTCTCACTGACTCACTGTCAATCACTCACACTTGTTTTCACTCTTACTCTCTGATACTCTCTCACACTCATACTTACTCATTCTCTCTCACTCACTTGCAGTCACTCTTCTATTAACTCACTCATGCTCACTCTTACTCACTTATTGACACATTGGGCCTGATTATGAGATGAGAAAACCCGTCCGCCAAACTTCCAACAGGGACGTTACCAGTGCTTAATTTGTGCTTGTTGATTCTGGTGCTGAGCACCAGCACTTGTTTTTGAGGGCTTGGGCTTATTCTTCTGCCTCAAGCATTTGCTGCGAGCAAAAGCCTCATATGGGAAAGACGGAGGAAGAGAAAAATGAAAAAACGTCACAAAGGGAGAAAGTAGAAAGCTGCAAGAGTGAGCTGAAGGGGCAGGAAGTGGCTTTATATGGATTGAAGAGGCCCAAGATGGCTTCAGGATTAAGCCGCCTCAGTATTCTGTGTTCTCACATTTAATTGAAGCAGCCGCCTATTGGAAAGAAGGGCTTTGGGCATCAGCACGTTTTTATTTACAAATTAAGCACTGGAGGTTACCATCTCACTGGCGACCTCCACGTGGACTTATTATGATTTTTCCACTTGGCTGACCGGAGGAAAAGTGGTGGCAGCATTATGGGTGGCAATGCTGCCACCCACAGGGGTCACCAGCACCCTCATAATGCACACTGCCCCCCTGCACCTGTTCTCCGCCAGCCTTTTCATGGTGGTGAAACCGCCATGAAAAGGCTGGCGGAGAACCAGGTCATAATCAGCGGGGTGGTGCTGCGTGCAAACTTTACCACTGCTAACCAGTGGTAAAATGTATGTGCTCACTTCTTAAAACATGGTAGCATTCGCTCATAGCCTATTGGCATATTTAATTTACTTATAAGTTCCTATTAAAGTGGCACTACATTTGTCCAGGGTCTACACATTAAATGCTACTAGTGGGCCTGCAGCACTGATTGTGCTACCCACCTAAGTAGCCTGTGTGTGGAGTTTTAAACTGCCATTTCGACCTGGCAAAACAAACCTTTTGCCAGGCCCAAACCTTCTTTTTAATACATATAGGTTACCTCTAGCGTAAACCCTGGACAGTCCTGAAGGAAGGGTGCAGTGTATCTAAAAGGTGGGGCATGTACTTTTAAGTTTTACATCTACTGGTAGTGAAAAACTCTTAAATTCATTTTTTCATTATTGGAAGGCCTACCTCTCCCATAGGATAACATTGGAGTTACCTTATTACATTTAAGCTGTAATTTCCAAATGGGAACATGTAAGCAGTTAATGTTTGGTATCTTTCTATTTGTAATGAAGAATCCTAACTTATGGTAAATTTGGATTACAATAATAATTTTGAAAATGCCGCTTTTAAAAAGTTGGCATTTTCCTTCCTCAGTCGCCTAGTGCCTGTATCCTGTCCTGGGTCACATGACTGGGTGTAGCTGACAGCTGCTGGGCTTTGTTTATTCCTCCTTGGCAGTCACACACAATAGAGAGCTAAGGTGTGCATGGATGAGCCATCACTGGCAGGATGGGAGGGCGGAGCTGGACCCAGCCCTACTTACACTAGAACAGACTGTGCCCACCCTCCACAACAAAGGACTGCATACCACCTGTGGATGGACTGGAGCCAGGACTGCAAAGGCAGGATGCCTGAGGACGTCAAAGGGAATCCTCTAGTAGTGTCACCCCCACATCAAAGGGACAACTGGGTATAAATACTGGACCTCAGACTCCAGCTTTTCAGTACAATTCTGGAATGTTGATGCCCTGCTAGGAAGAAGGACTGCTGTGCTGCTGAAAGGACTGCCACTCTGATGGACTGCTGCTCTGAAGGACGACTGCTGCCTGCTTCTGTGCTGACCTGCTGCCTGCTTCCCTCTTGCCTGGTTGAGAAGGACTGGACCTGCAACTCTTGAGCCCAGAACCCAGAGTGACTCCAAGGGCTAGTTGGCTGGCCTCCTGAACTGAAGCCTCGGGGACACAACAGGCTTCCAATAACCGTGCACCTGCACTGTGGTGCCACCCAAAGTCATGGACCTTTGGAAGTAGGCCTAAGGTGCTCTGCCAGCTTTTGTGGATCCAGCAGAATCGACACATCTGATCTTCTTCGTGGATTGGAACCATTGCAAAGAACTCTATCACAGCCTGTCTCTAAATTGGAACCACTGCTGCGCGATGCATCCTCAGTGCAGGCCCTCTCATCTCTCGTTGACATCAGCTTTGACTACAACCGCAGACTCCACAGCACAGCCTTGCAGCTTTGTGGAACCAATGCATAAACTCAACTGAGTGACACACCCTCGATGCCAGAGCTTGCATCGCAAACCCTCGTTGACGGGAACCTTGACGATAACACAGGACCTCGCACCCCAGCCTCACCTCATCTCGGAACCGATGCATCGCTTCTACTGTGCTGCAAATTTTCGCAGCAAATTCATGCAACAGGCTCCAAACCAGGATTTAAGGTACTCTGTTCAGCGGACTTAACTGGGTCCCTTTAGCGGGACTGCGCTCCATCACATTCGGCCTAAATTTATGACTTTGTCGTGGCCCGGCAGGACCAGATATCCACAATTGCTGTTTTTTACCTTTTAGCACTATTTTTACTAAAATCTTTAAAACTGAATATCGCTGGTTCTCCTGATTGGATGGATATTTGTAATTTTGGTCTTGTTCATGTATTAACATTTACTCGCATATCTCTAATTTTCTAACTTTGTTGTGGGATTCAGTGTTTTTACTGTGTCACTGTTTGAAGTGATGCACAAATACTTTACACATTGCCTCTAAGTTGAGCCACACTGCTCTGTGCCAAACTACCCACGGTTTGCTTGTGACTTAACCCTGAGAAGAAATGTGGTTGGTGCTTCAGAACGGTTTCACCCTCCTCACCCAGTAACCCAGTTTCTAAAAGTGGCCTAATGGATAGGTTTACTAGAAGACTCCAGAGTAAATTAATTTCAATCCTGTCCTCTTATTTACCAAATCATTGGCTTCTGATAGTTGTAATCTTGTTTCTGTTCATTTGAACTAATTGGGCTGATGTGGTCATAATTTTATGCAGTGGAGACATAAACCCCGCAAGCTGTTTTACAGGTTGCCTTTTACAGCTATTTCATGCAATTTAATCTGGGTTATATGATGCCAATTCCTGTGATGTCATTGTAGGTATTATTATATCATTTCCTGAGATATCTTCATTATGTCAATTGCCATTTTTGAAACCTGAAAAATCCCACCTCATTTTGGTCACAAAACGTTAGCAAGTATTTGAGTGAAAACCCCACTTCACACCAGTCACAGCCAACAGAGTTCTGCAAACGCAACTTACTTTGGAGGTTTGAATGTTCCCGACCCACCTTAGTGTTAACAATCATGAACTTTATCAAATAACTAAAATTGATCGTTTTCTATACGGCTTCAAAAACATTGTCACTGTGTATAATAAGGGATAGAAACCCTGAACACTACTTAAAGCCAGGGCACTTCCAGGCAGACTGGGTTGCCGGGCTTGAGAGAGCCTACAGCGCATGTGTTTTTGGCCAGACCGAGACAGCCGGCCAAACATACATGCGCAATGAGGAGGAGTGGTAAGCACCTCCCCTTCACTGATCTTCACCCCCGTGGCCCCGCCCCTTTAAAAGAAAAGGATAATAAGCAAAGTTTAAAGGTTTTGCAGCTGCTGCTGCTGGTGGGGGAATGACGCTTCTCTGCCCTAATGGAGGAGCCATCCCTGGCTGTGACTTTAAAATTGTTTCTCGGTATTCGCTAAACCCATTTTGTGATTCAGTAATGACTTACCAAATAAAAAAATGAATTAGAAATGAACATTTAATCACAATTTGGAAGGGGTGTGTTTAGGGCATCCCAAACAAACTGTGATTCTATCTCAGATCTATCAGTGGTTTGCAACCAAACTTCCAGTCACAAGCCATTACAATGATGCCAAGACTTCAAAGGAGGTGGTAGCACATTCACCTTGCATACCTTCCCATTTGTGAATGTTAAAAATGTTTGTTGGAGAGTAGACATAGCTCGTAGGAACCCCTGCCAACACTCATACTTTTTTTTTTTTAAGTAAACGTTTTAAAAGCAACCCTTTTCCTTTTGAGTAAATGGTCTGCTTAAAAAATAAGTGACTTTATTTAAAGGCAATCACAGTCATGGTGGTCTGATAACCCTAGAAGGCCACCATCCTGAGATTGCCTCTAATTGAAGTGAGTCACAATTTGCAAACCTCCCTCATATTTATGAGGTGGATCAGATTGGAACCAACTCTGATTGGGAATTTTGAGAACTCACCTATTAGTGCAACAATGAGTTCTCAAAAGCAGAAGTGATTTGCGAACAGTGTGCAATTTGTGACTGCTTTTTGCAAATCAGGTCTTTGTAACTTCGGTCTTTTGTTTTTGCATAATAAGCACCAAAAGTGCACTGATTTGTGTGGTTGGGTATTAAAGCCTCACCTGTTTTTCCTGCTAATTGGCCATATTTGCATCTTCAAAATGCAAGGCTACCTGGGAGGTGTGCTCTTGAATATTATTACAGAATTCAATAAAAACAATATTAACGTGCATGTGAAGCATTCCCATAGCTGACAGTGCACATTACCAATCCAGAACTTTTTATGAGTCTTGTTTTCAAGTTACATAGCTAATTTTTTCCATATCATTTTCTCTATCAAAATGTCTTTCCAAATAATAGCTAAGATCTGTCGTTTTAAAAATAAATCACTGCATAATCTAAATTATGTAGAAACAGGCCATCTGGATATTTTTACACAATTGCAATCCTTCCCATTCCAAGCTGTTCTTTCCATATCAACCCAAATGTCTAACAGTTTGCTTCTTGAAGTCAGTGTGCTTCCTAAACCAGCATTAAGAGATGACCTCAGTTCTGAGGTGACTCTGGGATGTGCTGCCTGCGATTGCAGCATTGATCGGTAACACAAATGTCAGTCCCCGAAAGGCAAGTTACAATCTAACACTTATTTATGCTGCTTTTTTCAGTGCATATTTGCATTAAAGGAGGGGCCATAATGTTCCTTCTGAAGGACCAAATGCATCAGTTCAGTTGATAGGCCAGCCGCATTTGTGCATGACATTGACCTCGTTGACATGGGACAGAGGCATAACTCAAGCCCCTTCAGCCACTGAAATGCAGGGAGGCCTAACTCTTCAGGGGGCTGCCGGCCCTGCAGAGGACCACCATTCATCCCAAAGCCATATCTGTGAGATGTGGGAGACTCAGGGGCTCCTCGTCACATTCTGCAGGAGACACATCAATTTGCATTACACCACTGGCATGGGTGAACCCCTGTGAGAATGTAGGTCTCTGGCACATTTCACATAACTTTTTGCATTAACAGTCACATCCTACACCGATGAGAACAACTTGACCAGAGTGACCTAAAAACAGCAGCCCCCACAAGGGGACTTTAACAGGGGTACGAAGAATCCTTGCTGTTCTCATCCCAAAGGAGTATAACATTTAATTTGTGATTAATTCGCATGGAGTTTAGTCTCAAATTGTGTTTTTGTTGTGTCACCAGACAATTGTGTGACCTTCACTAGAGAGGAAATTTGGCTCCTTCCCCATGTTGGGAGCTGGGAGTACGTTTTGATTGGGCAAAACCTGTGTACTTCTACAGAAAAGTGCTTGCCCTCCATCTGCTGTGATTAGTTTGTTTATTTATCCAGCTGCCTAAGTTGAACTTTCAGGGGTACACACATGACACTGTAATGCTATTAAAGGTTCTCTAGGTAACTAAATTATTTTATTCGTTTATTTTTCTTTGGTAGCAGTACAGATGAAAGGAGGGTAGTCAGTAACCTACATGGATTTTTAGGTCTAGCTTAACAGTGCAACTGTCACCTGACCTTTTAACCTGCACCGATATTATTCTACAGTTCTTTGCTTCCACACAAATACATTTCTACTTCCATGCTATTTACTTGCAGTGGTTCACATTACCATACACCATTCCTTTAAAGTCAGACCTATTAGTATTGCTAATGCTTGTTAACAAGATGTCATGTTGTATCTCAGAGTTCTGTTAGCAAAAATATCTCATGACAGAAATAATGTGTACTAAAACTCATTTACAAAACTATTGCCCCTTTAGATCTAGATTCTCTATCATTAATTCCAAGAGGGCAACATAGTTGTCAACTATATTTGGAACACTATGGCCCATATTTATACTTTTTTAGTGCCACATTTGCGTCATTTATTGACGCAAAAGCGGCGCAAAGTTACAAAATATAAATGGATTTTGTAAGTTTGCACCGCATTTGCGTCAAAAAGTGGGGCAAATGCGGCACTAAAAAGTATAAATATGGGTCTATATTTCAGTCAGGCAATATATTTGTTTTGATATTCTGGTACCATACCGTAGGAGTTTGTGGCATTGTGGGACTTCACTTCTGCAAAGTTAAAGAAATTGAGAAAAAAATGATAAATTTAGTAAAACAACATTGTTGATGAGTTGAATGGAAACAATTCAGAAAATGTAGTTTTCAGGAGAAAATCAGAAAGTTCTGCCAGATAATGTACACCCAATTTTCCTTTTCAGCAAAATATATACAAAATCTAGATGCAATTTTAAATCATATTTCTGAAAAAAAAGAGATATTTTCCGAGAGGAATCACTAGAAAAGAACTTCAGCATTAAGCAAATTTATAAAATAGTGTTACAGTAACAATTAACATCCACTATCAGACGTCAGGTACCCAGTCAATCTCTTGTTGACTCTCAATAAGGCCATTAGCCTGCATAATTCTACCACAGAAGGATGACAGCAGAATGTGTGTTGACTTAATGAACAATATTGACCAAACAAATCCAGTGACAACCCTGTGTCCCTCCTCACAGATGATCGTTTGTGCTCTGCATAGTGCCTTATTCAGATGTGCTTGCTAATACCAATTCAGCTAGTTACTGGAATTACTACCAGCTGATCTGTTGTGTTTCACCTAGAGATTTCAGCTGCTGAAAAATAAAGTGAAAACCAAGAGAAAATAAAGAATTATCGGGCTCCCTGAAAATTCCTTATTTCTAATTGACTGTAAGGGTTTCACTTGAAATCTCCATCCCTCTGTAGGGTTGCTGGTGCTCCCAGTATCGGTAACTCTAGAGCAGTGGTTCCCAACCTGTGGTCCGGGAACCCCTGGGGGTCCACAAAGCCTCCTCAGGGGGTCCGTGACTGCTTAGAAAATTAAATAATATTAGCAGATTAGGTCCCCAACTTTCAGTAATGACTCAGCGGGGGTCCCCAGATTCCAATAAAGATTCAGTGGGGGTCCCCGGGCTCCAGTAATGATAAAGTGGTGGTCCACAGAAGTCAAAAGGTTGGGAACCACTGCTCTAGAGAGTGGAGTTACCGGGCATACTAACAGATACCTTAGAATGAGGCACTATGCTTATTGCCTCCGGCTCATGGGGTGCAATCCCAGCAAACCAAGTCACTTTGTACATGTCCCTTCAATTTAAAGTAAGAACTTTTGTAGGATTTTCTGTCAATCTCCTCACTGGATTAAGTGAAATTACTTTATGTTCTTTTTTACAATGCAATATATGTACAGCATCTGGAGCTGTTTTATGGCTGAAATCTATAAATGTTTTAATGAGAATTCACTTTTGTGAAAAGAAACGAGCTGGCTGCAGAGGATTACATGGATTTGGCTGGTACACTGACAAATTCATTTCTGTCCTGCAGAGCTTCATTAAGAGGCTTTGTATTTGTTTTAATTGACCTCCAAAAGTAAATTTGCATGATTACAAGGCCTTCTGCTTCTAATCACATAGTTCTTTCATTTCGACAGCACCTTGGCCATGTCACTGAGCCAAAGGTATCCCAACGATTGCCAACACCGCCATCTGCGCAGAACACTCCCTGGTGCCAAACTGAATTGCTGGCAGATTGTTATCAAAATATGGCACAGGGAATCACGGATGGCTTTGAGGGTTGTCGCAGGCAGAGCTTGGATGTGCTGAAAAGGAAAATGGACTTTAAAGTTTTTTGCTAACACAATGAATTTGGAGCAACTGTTCTTTTGTCAGTACTCGAGTTTTCTAAAGCATAGACAACACGTAGTATGAAGACAATGGTAGGATGAGGTATGTAGAGAGGGTAAAGTAGGAGTATTTTCAGTTTAAAAAACGAAGGCCCAGATTTAAGAGGCCCTAGCACCTCCGTGCAGGATATTAGAGTTTTTTTTGTCACGCAAATGTGGCCCAAAGAGGCCAAAATCGCCATGCCATATTTACAAAGTAGCGTAATGCATGCATTGAGCCACTTTGTAACCCCTTGAACCACATTATGCCTGCGCCAGGCATAATGTATGCAAGGGGGGTGTTACCCCATTAGAGGGACTGCAAAAATGGCTCAGTGGAATCTAAGAGATTCCACTGTCAATTTTTGCAGCTACTTTTAACGCCTGCACAGAGCAGGCGTTAGAAGGGGGCACACCATTGCTTTCAATGGGCCCCTTTGTACTGTGCAGGATTGGCGTCAACATTTTGGCACTAATCCTACACAGTACATCAATAGCATAAAATATTTCGATGTTATTGCCCCTACCCTGCACCATGGTCCACCGTATATTAAATACAGGACACATACTGTGGCGGTAGGGGGCGCTTAGGGGCGCAAGAAAACTGGTGCTACGACTGGTCACAGCCCATCTAATTTTGTGAATCACAGCAAATGACAAAATGGCTTATTATTTCAAACCCATAGTTACACAATGTCAGCTAGGTAGTACTTAGTTAACATAAAACTTGTAAATCTCTGAGAGCGCTATAGAGTGCTTTACAAGATGTCCTCACATTAGAACGGCTCCTAAGACTGGAGCTAAAATCCGAATAGTCATCCTTCTAAGTGCACCATTGGACTGTGAAAGCTAGATGCCTAGGTGAACTACTATGCTGGGAGTTACTGAACTGCGATGATGCCCAGGACTGCAAGGAAGCCTGCGAATTGTGCTGGAGAAAGGGAATGGGTGGAGCTCATTTTCCGATGCGGCCTGCCAACTGACGACTCAGGATTCCTCCTGGGAGGTGAACAGGGCAGTGCTGACTGAGATAAAGTTCACTGAGCTCCTGCAGCCGCAATGGGAGTTGGAGGTGGGGGTCCTCCTTCCTCTACTCTTGAGCTCCTCCTGTGAATCAGTGGCTCACTTGATAGCTCATGACTGAGAGGGTATTCTGGAAGCAGCCACCAGGCACAGCTGCTTTCTAGCAATTTGCACCATGTGGCCAGTGGCAAGAGAATTCACCTAGCCCGTCAGAGGTATTAGAGCAAAGAGTTTACACAGTGACATGAGGCACTGACAGAATGAATGTAGCTTTAATTGCGGAATGAGTGGAAGAGAGTTGCGGGTGGAACCTGCTGAACTGCAAGGCTGATCTGCAATTACACTTATCAGGAGGCCCCCTAGCATAAGTTATGGGACATACAAAGCAAGCCAGGTAGTGGCAGCAAGTAAGATGCACTTCCCAAATGTGATGACAGTATGAATGTGGCGTTTTAGATAGAAAACTGTAGGTGCAATGCGGTTGAGTACATTCCCCTACCCTACAGTGTATTTTGGTGTTCAGAACAAACACTTCCGCAAAGTTAATACCAGACACCGACGTACTCAGAAAGTCCGTATATAAATCAGTCTTTCAGTTGAAAACAGTTGCAAAATGATCCTTTATTAGAAGGCATCAGCATAGGTCAATCAAGTGATCAACGTTCTTTAACCACAGCCATCGTAATTCTTTTGGATGTTCATCTTTGCATAAGGAAGCCAACACGTGTTTCATCACAACAAGTTACTTTTTCAAGGCTCAAAGCAAAGGCGCGTTCCGGAAATTACCAAATGTATCTAGAAAGAAGATAGAATGTGCTTCAGAAATATGGTTATGATTAACTCTTTCTACTCCGTGGAGACGGCACTTTCCTCGGCATGTAATCTGAGATTTGAGACTTATCATGGTCTCACATAACTGCCACTTTTCTTCCTTTTGACTACCATGAGAGAGCTACTCATAACCACATTTCTGAAGCGTATTCTATCTTCTTTCTACATACATTTGGTACTTTCCTGACCGCGGCATTGGTTTGAGTCTTGAAAAAGTCACTTGTTGTGACGAAACACGTGTTGGCTTCCTTATGCAAAGATGTTCATCAAATTGAGTACGATGGCTGTGGTTAAGGAACGTTGATCACTCGATGGACCTATGCTGATGCCTTCTAGTAAAGGATCTTTTCACAACTGTTTTGAACTGAAAGACTGATTTATTAATGGACTTTCTGAGTGTGGCGGTGTCTGTTATTAAATAAGTTATGGCACATCTACCTTAAAAAAGGAACCCTGTCTCTGCTGTGGATCTCACAGGGCACGCTGTCCAGTGTAAAAGAGCAAATCAATATGATTGCCATATATAGCCACAGTGTGGTGCTTTGAGGCTGCTTTCAGGCTGCTGCTCAAAACCGCTGGGTGATACAGTGACAGAGATGTTAAAACGCAAACAGTGCTGATAACAGTTAGAACGCCAATGCCCCACATGTTTAATCCTGCAGTACAAGCCCTGTGCTCTGCTTCCATCTTGCATTCCAATCTGAAAAGAGTGAGTCATAAAATCTCGAGCCTCACATCTCAAAAACTCAAGGGCCCACCTCAACACTCCCAAAGCCTGTGAAGTTGAAAAACTTGTGCCATACTGATGATGAAAAACATCCCTGAGCCCTCCTCTGTGCTTGGCCAAAGATAGCCACCATGCCTGAGGACACACCCGTGCCTCTGGATATGCAGTCATGGTCACACAGCTACCCCTGCCGGACTGGTACTTTTTTGACTTAGGAATCCATGCCTGCCCAGCCCCAGCCAGGGTGCGGACGTCCTGCCAATGAACCCCCATCTGCACTTTGCTCCCGACAACCTCCGTGACCTCAACTGCATCAAAAAAACAACCATGCCATTATAACCAAAAAAACGCAGAGACTCCCATTCGTTCCGGAAAAACATGATTGGGGGACGCACCCGTGCCCCACTACCCCGTTCCCTGGCCCAACCCTTCAAAATACGTTCCCAACTTTCTTGCGGTCGGTTCATAACCCCACCAAAGCTTCCTGTAAAATTCACCCTGGACAACTTACCAACTATTGGAACAGCAGACAGACCTTTGTCAATGAGACACATAGGGGGTCATTATGACACCGGTGGTGATTGTTGATGTGGCGGTAGTACCGGCCACAGGCTGGCGGTACATACCACCAGATTATGAGAATGGCGGGTTGGCTGCAGCCAACACGCCACTTCTCCACTCATACTGCCCTGGCGGTATCAGCCACTGGGCTGGAGAAGTCAATCTCCAGCCCGGCAGCCGGCACAGTACCGACGGCATCATTATGAGCCTGCCTACCACCATGGTTTTCGTGGCCTTAGCAATGCCACGAAAACCATGGCAGTAGGCCCTACTGGTGACAGGGAATTCCTTCCCTGTCACTGGTAGGCGGCTCCTCCACCCCCCCAACACTCACCATATGCCCCCCACCCCTCTCCATCCAAACTCCCCCCAAACCCCCTCCATACAAACTCCCCCAACCCCCTCCATCCAAAGTTCCCCCACCGCTCCATACACGCACACAACTGCAGACACGCACTACGCATACACCCAATCACTCACACTGGCATACACACATTCATACACGCATACATCCAGACATGCTCAAACACATTCTTACACACAATCACACTGACAGGCAGACACGCACTTACTTCACCATACTTAAACTTACTCATGCATACAACCACACACACAACACACACAGACGCATTTATGCATACACTCAGACACACACACACAACACCCCCCACCTTCCCACTCCCCTCCCCTGTAGGAAGTCTGACTTACCTTGCGCAAGGAGGTCTTCTGGCAGGGAACGTGAAGGGGCACTGCTACCGCCAGCAGCGCCCACCAGCAGAACACCGCCAGGCCGTATTTCTTATCATAATATGTCTGGCGGCGTTCAACTGGTGTGAGGGTGCTGGTGGTAGCAGTGCCAGCTTACCACCGTCCGCTAGTATAATCACTGCCGGATTTCCACCCTTCTTGTGTCGGAAGTCCGGCAATGATCATTATCTGGTGGATGAATAGGGATGGTAGCCGGTGTGGCGGTATTTTGGCAGCCGTTACTGCGGCGGAAGGCGGTGTTAACCACCAAAGTCAAAATTACCACCATAATGAAGTACATCACATCGTTGCAACGGGTATGACCTCTGACTGTACCGCTACGCCGCAACGCCCCCGACTGCATAAACTCATCCCATGCCAAAACAGATGCCTTACAAGTTGAGTCCGACATAGACCCCAGGAAAAGTTGCATCACGCGCACTCTCCCACGGCTATAAGTGGTCTGGAATCTCTGACTTCTGGGCCAAAGTACAAGCCCACAAAATCTCTTTCACTGTAAACAAGAAAGAGCATCAGCAACCTTATTTTGGACTCCAGCAATATGTTGTGCCTTGTAATTGACATTCACTTGTAAGCATTCCAGAATAAAATTGTGCAGCTAATGCCAAACCTGGTGTCCCATGCCGATTGACGATTGTCTATGTTTTAAAAAGCACTGTCTTGTTCGCAAAATGCTGGCCCCTCAAGCAGACTGCCACCTCCAACTGGAAGAATTCCAAGAAGGTAATACTGCACCCCCCTCTCTTCCATTCCTCCGGCCATTCCTCCACACACCACGGCCTTACCAAAATATGCCAAAACTGTGTCCGCCTGCTGCATCGAGAAACAGCTTGACGGACCATTCCATCTGTTCTCCCAGGCCTGGAATACAGAGATGGCTGCCGCAGATCTCAAGGGGGAATACGGGGAAAATAATAATTTACAAAAATGTACCTGTCCTGCCGCTGACCGCCTCTCTCCTCTTCTTTCCAGCTCTTGATGTTGCCCCAGCAGTCCCTGGGACACCTGCACAGGCTCCCCCACGCAATCCTGGCACTGCTCCTATGCTATACCTAGCATGAGGGCAGCACCAGGATTGGTCTGAGTGGCTTGCTCTGCCACTCAGACAGTGCATGGGAATCTGTGCTGTTTCCCCAAACCTGCTGTGCAACACAGCTGGGTTGGAGAAACCTAAGTGCACATGTCAGTTTGGCCAGCCTAAGATGGCCAGCCAAACTGACATGCTCACTTTTAAGTGCTTTCCACTACTCCTCCCCCTCCCGTGGCCCAGCCCCACCCCTCCCTGCACACACTGGCTCAGCCAGCAACTGAAAAATAAAACAAGAATAAAATATTGTTTCAATTTTTAGCTGCTGGCTCTTAGCCGTTGGGGTGATACACCTCGGCCATTGCAGAGGAGCCGCTGCTGCTGTGATAGGGATACCATTGCATTCACATGGTACCTTGTCCACAGCCACAAGTCCTCTTGTACCCCCGCTTTAAGGTGCACCCGATGGTGAGGGAGGGATGTACTTGCAAGCACCCAACCTAGTCTCCTGAGAAAGGTCCTATCAGCTCTGACTGCCATACACGCAAAATTCAAGTGGCCCAGAAGAATCTGTATGTCTTTTACATGTGCCTTGTCTTAGACCAACATCCTGTCCACAATTCAATACAGCACCTCCTCTTCTCTTCAGGCAAGAAAATCTCCATCTTGAGTGAATCCTATTCAATGCTCAAAAACGTAATCACCTGCACCGGGTCTACTGTATTCTCTGGTGCCGAAGGAAAACACCAAACTCTGCCATTACTTCCTGAAATACCAATAGACTTCTGGGACAGTCAGCTGACTGTACTGCACCCACCATGAAGAAATCATCAAGATAGTGTGTCATGAACTCTTTTCCTGCCCTATGCGTAAACACCTTTTGCAAAAAAGTGCTGAATGTCTCAAACAAGGTACACGAAACGCAGCAATCCATGGAAAGAGCCTTATCTATGAAAAATGTGGCCCCAAACTGGATGTCCAAAAGCTCATAATCCTCCAGGTGCACTGGCAGTGAACGAAAAGCTGATTTCACATCACAGTTCACCATCAAAGCCCCCGGTCCCATGGCGTTCACCAGCTGCACTGCTGTGTCAACCAACTCATAATGCACTCTGAAGTTCTCAGGGTTGAAGTCATTCACAGACCTACCAAAGGAGGTGATGAATCAAACAAAACTCCCCAGGCTCCTTCTTGGTCACCACACCGATCAGAGACACCCTGAAATTGGCCATTTCATGATTCAATAGTTTGTTCCACACCAAAACTTTTGGGCAGGTTTATGGAAAGTGGTGCTGCACCAAGTGCAGAGCTGCTTTTCCTGCGCCCCTTAGCACCCGCCACCATATGTGCGTCATATTTGAAATACTGTGCACAATGGCGCAGGATAGGGGGCATTAGTGTGATTTCTCATGACGCTATTGATGTACTTTGCAAAATATTGGCACTACTCCTGCAGAGTACATAGAGCCCCATTCTAAACAATGGACGCTCCTTTTTAATGCCTGCTCTTGACCAGGTGTTAAAAGTGCCATAAAAAAATGGCATTAGGAAATCTCATAGATTTCCTTACACCATTTTTCCAGCTCCCCTAAAAGGGGAATGCCCGCTTTGCATCCATTATGCCTGGCACAGCCATAACGTTGTGCAAAGTGTTGCAGAGTGGCACAGGGATTTCAGCCTCGCTGGGCCACATTAACGTAAAAAATAATTACATTAATGTGGTGCAAGGCGGTGCTAGGAAATTATGCCTGATGCAGGCATAATGTAGCGCAAGCATTGCGCCACTCTGTAAATACGACGCAGGGATTTTGGCTTCATTGGGCCACATTAACCTAAAAAATAGTTACGTTAATGTGGTACTAGGTGGCCGTACGGCATTATAAATATGCCCCTGTTATGCCCTTTTACTGACTGCAAGTTGTCTGCCCATTGCCAAACCCTGGGACCCTATAGCATGAACAAAAACAGAACTGAAAACCAGATAGCAACAGTTCATTCTCTTGTGTTGATCTCTAAGGGCCAGATGTAGTAAGCCTTTTGCGCCTCGCAAACAGCAAAAAACGCTGTTTGCGAGGCGCAAAAGGCCTTACGCAATGCAGAATCACATTTTGCGAGTCGGTACCGACTCACAAAATGTGATTCCGACTCGCAAATAGGAAGGGGTGTTCCCTTCCTATTTGTGACCGCATCGCGATGCAGAGTTGCTTTGAGACCGCGAAAGCGGTCGCAAACCAACTCGCAGTTACCATCCACTTGAAGTGGATGGTAACTTATTCGCAAAAGGGAAGGGGTCCCTATGGGACCCCTTCCCTTTTTGTGAATGCCAAAAAATATATTTTTTCAGAGCAGGCAGTGGTCCTATGGACCACTGCCTACTCTGAAAAAACCGAAACTAAATGGTTTCGGTATTTTTTCTTTTTGCAACTCGTTTTCCTTTAAGGAAAATGGGCTGCAAAAAGAAAAAAAAACTGCTTTATTAAAAAAAGCAGTCACGGACACATCCCTGTGAGTGCCTAGACTCGCTATGGGGTCGCAAACTGCGACCCACCTCATTAATATTCATGAGGTGGGTCTTTGCGAACCCACAGCAAGTCGCAGAAGGTGTCTGAGACACCTTTCTGCATCTCGGATTGCGAATTGCAATTTGCCAGTCGCTATGACTCGCAAATTGCAAGTCGCAATTTTCAACTTACCTACATCTGGCCCTAAACATCCAACCAAAAATGCAACCTCTCCACATTAACAAGCGTATGTGCTTCTCCCCATAGGATGCTGACCCCTTCTGCCCTTCCCCAGTTCCCCGGGGTTCGCTGGTCGTGCTTGTTGGGCATGTACTTGCTGTTTGAAACCACTACCTTGTGTGCAGCACTGAGTAAGCATATGCTTCCCCTGCATTTGGAACAATTATGGTGATGCTTGCAGTAGTCCCACTCAGAGCAGGCGTTAAAAGGGGGCACACCATTGGTTACACTGGGCCCCTATGTACTGTTCAGGGTTAGCGCCAAAATTTTGGTGCTAACCCTGAACAGTACATCAAGAGTGCCAAAAATGTTGACACTATTGCCCCCTACCCTTGAATACGGCACACACATGGTGGCAGTAGGGGGAGCTGAGGTGCGCAAGGAAAGTGAGACACTGAGTGCAGCGCCACTTTTCTGTAGTTTTCCCCTAAGTATTTAAACAATGCTACGCAATGTTCTGGGTATTTTTCGCAATATATCCTTGCATAAATTAAGAAGGTTGCCATCGAGTTCTCCATGTTAACTGTTACTTTATGCCTGCAAGACAGCTCATATTCTTCTTCCTTCTTCCCCTTTGTAGTAACTTGAAAAGCTCAACATACTCCCCTTTCCAAATGTGCTCCTTGGTAGCCAACATCAAATGGAACACCCAAGAGCCTCGTGATGCCCAGGTACAGCAGTTTCTTTTGCTTCACCTCTTTGCTTTCTTTTTCCTTCCTCACTTCTTTTTCAGACTCCCCGACAGCGCAACCCCAGATTCCTGCTCTTTTCTAAAGCCTCTGCATATGTCCCATGATCTTGAACCTACTTGCCATTGACCAAACAAAGGCCCCCTCTCACAATGTTTGTGTCATAGTCCCCCCGCTTGTACCCCCAGCTCCACCTCATCCGTCTCACATGCCACGATGTGCGCCTTACCTTTTCTCAATGTCAGGGCTCCATAGAAGCTGTCCGTCCCAACATCGCTCATATTCTTTGCTCTTTGTACACCACTGGTGTTGACATTGTCACCACAAGCTGAAAACAGAAACTCCTAACCTCCTGTTAGCATCCTCCACTCCCCGCTGCACCGTCTGCAATGCTGTCCGCCAGTGATTCTCTTCCCCATCAAGCTCTACTATCTCCCTTTCTTCCAAATCATTCTCCTCATAGTAAGTCTCCCATTCAGTCTCAGCATACAAACCCTCACACTCAGCACTTGGCCTGGCACTTCCCTGTCCCCCACACCCTCATCACCAAACTGAGTAGCAAACAATTCTTGTGAAGGGTCGAACTCCTGCAAGGTCGGCTCACCACCCAATCCTTTCCTTTCCCATGGTTGGTCCATCGTCGTCCCAGAGCCAGCCGCACAGACAAGTGCTCAGCCTTCAGATCAGGGTTGCCAGGCTGTACAAGACATTCCCGGCTGCCCATTCACTGATGGCTTCCCTGCCTGTAGCCCCTGACTGGCACTAAACTGTCCCTGTCCCACCTGTACCGTGCTACATGGAGGCCCCTCGTAGAACCATACCCGCCTGCCAGATCCCCCATCCTGAAAAGCCTATGGGCCTGACCACACCACAGATCTAGCTGCAGACTCATGGGGCACCCATCCTATGCCCTCTCCCTGGAAAGGTCCTCCCCTTTCCAGCCTGTTTCCACCTGACAGGCCAGCAAACCCTTTGGTGAATCTGGCGGCCCCCTGTACCTCCAGATGCCCCAAAACCTTGACTGTCCAACACACCAGATACCAATACTGAGGTGGCCACCCCAGGGAGCTCTCCATCCCTCCTCACTGTCCTAGATGCGGTACTATCCCTGTGGTCCAAGGAAACTTGTCCTGAAAATCTCCCATCCCAAAGAACCAAAGCAGTGCCCCCTCCCAAAACTGCTTCTTCACTGTGCTGGGTCTGTGTGCGTGGACTAGGAAGTCCATTGGCAGGCCCAGGGACTCCCTGTCCCCTCCCCCTCCTCCCCAAGCATACACACCACCCCCTAGCCACGAGGAATCACCGTGCTCTTGGGCCTGCTCCGCGTGCAGCGAACCTTTGTAGCTGCCTCCTCAAGCACACCCGATACCCTCTTCTTGGCCTGTCAGGCCCTCCCTCCCCCCAGCATATTGACCCCCACCCACACGTTTGCCCCTCCATTGCGACTGTTGTTGTACCCCTAGCTGCGTTGATATGTTGCTACACTGCCATACTGCTATGTTGCTATGGCACTATATCACTATGCTGCTATATTGCCATGCTGCTCTATTGCTGTGTTGCTTTAGTGCTATATTGTTTTGCTATTCTTCCCGAGCCAGTGTCTGGCTGCATGCCTGTTCTCTCCTCTCTCTTGCTTCCTGATCCTCTTGGGTTTGGCAGCTACCCAGGCTCGGGCCCGCTGACCACAGCATATAAGTGCCACTTGTTGTGTCTTGACAGGTATTATTGTTTTGTTGCCTAGTACCTACTGATGCTTTGAATATTTCTCATCCAAGCCCCTCTCACCCTTCTATTTTTTTGCCCTCCTGTTTTACCCCATCTCCCCCTCTCTCTCAGCCTGTGTCTGTTTCCCCACCCACCCTCTCCCTCCTACCCATTACCCCCACCTCCCTGGAAGTGTAGATGGTCTATCCCCCGGGACGGGTGTGCCACAGCATCACCCCAACACCCTCTATCAGCATCTGCTCTTCTCAGGACGTTGACATGTGCAATGACACAGCAGACAGCATTGACCGTCATCTCCTGGAACATGCATGGGCTCAGGTATTATATCTAACGCAAAAACGTATTGACATATCTGAACTCCAAACACACCGATATAGCCCTACTTCAAGAGACACATCTCACAGAGGCAGAGAAGCCACGTGGGACTGGGTGAGTAAGGAGTTCCACTACTGCTACGCTGACAGACATGAAGTGTCCTGGAAATGTGGTGTGGCCATCGTGATCCACAAGACCCTCTCTCATATGGTGCTTGGGACTTGATTAGACCCAAAGGGCCGTTACGAGTTCACCAAACTTGAAATTAGTACCATGGTACTCTGTGTGGGCTCTTTCTATGCCCCAACGGGACCAAAACACTCCCTTCTTATCCAGCTCAACTGTATCCTAATGGAGATGTGCACCATAAACCTTTTTCTGGGGATTGACTGAAGCCTAGCCTGGGTTGTTATCCTGGACCACACAGGCCTGGTTGGTGTGGTGAATAAGGCAGAATGAACCCTCCTGGGGGATATTAGGACTTATCACGGCCTCATAGATATGTGGTGCCTCCTACACCTCACGGATAGAGAGTATACCTACTTGTCCAGGCTGAACTCCTTTCTGGGGTCCAGCCCGTGCTCCCCCTAGTGGGAGATGCCTCCATTTTGGATGCGCTTACCAACCACTCACCGGTTCTACTACTGACTGACATTGATCTCACCTGATCGCACCGCAAGGGCTGATGTTTCAACATGGCAGACTATAAACACCCTAAATGTAAGGATAAGGGTAAGGAACAACTCAATTCCCACCTTCGCACATATGTGGGCCAAAATAAGGGATTGGTGGCCTCTGACATGATACTCTGGGCGGCAGCTAAGATGACCATCAGGTATACATTGTGCTCTATAAATTCATTTTACATAACATAACATAACCATCGGGACAACTGATGAAGAATGCTGCCATCTCCAGTAGACAGACGGAGGAGCGGCAGAGGTCCCTGGAGGAACCCTCATGCATGCATACACAGCCCGCCCCTTTGCTGCTGCTCGGCACACTCTCGAGAAAGCATGCATGGAGCTGAGCTCTCTTTTTACCTCCAAGGCTGAATACGTGCACCAGAAACTGCAATATAGGCACTTCGAGCATGGAGAGAAGGCGGACAGGCTTCTACCAGTGCAGCTCCGGCTGAGGGAATCAGGTACTACTATTCCTGCCTCCCGGGCCCTCACCACCTATCTGCAATAAATTGCAGACACTTTTGTCTCCTATTACCGAACTGTCCACAACCCTGAAACTATCCCTGTTGAAACCCAGATCACCTCCTTTCTTGACTCTGTCCACCTGCTTTGCCTCATGAATAAGGGTAGGGAACTACTACAGGGTGCAATCATGAAGGAAGAGATTGTGCAAGCCATATCTCGGCCCCTACCACAAGGCACCTGGGAAACATGGCCATCCGGACGAGTTTTACAGGTGGACCAAGATGGTGCACCTCCTATTCTAAGCCTTTGGGGAAGGTGACCAATCAGGATTTCTGGGCCTTTTTTCCGACAAGACCCTTTTCATGGTGCTTCCAAACTAGGCAAGGACCTTCTCCTTTGTGGTAGCTATCAACCCATCTCCCTCCTCAATGGTGATGTTAAGGTCTTGGTCAGCACACTGGTGGCGGCCCTCAAGTTTGATCTCCCCTCTCTGATACATCATACTCAGGTGGGGTTTGTGCCGGATGCTATGCGCACACTGGCCCATATGTTGTGTCTGGTGGCAGATCTGCCGGAGGAGGCTCTGGCCTTGTCGTTGGACGCCAATAAAGCCTTTTACCTGATTGAATGGGTTTACCTGTTTGCCACACTTTGGAAATTCGGTCTTGGTGAAGATTTATCTCTAACCTAAGATGGCTCTATCTCTCCTCACCAGTCAAGGTCAATTGCAGCAGCTTCCTGTCGACCCCTTTCTGGTACAATGGGACACAGAATGGGATGCACACTCTCTCCTTTGCTCTTTCTCCTTGCTATGGAGCTTCTAGTGGCGGGATACACCAGCCAGAAAGGATCAAGGTAATGCCCACATCCAGTGGACCTCAACACTCTATTTGTATGCTGATGACATCCTCCTCACATTGTTGGAACTGTCCTCCTCCCTCTTGCCAGTGCTATAGACCATTACCACTTTCGCTGACCTCTCCGGTTACAAGGTTATCTGGGGGAAGATAGAGGTTGACCACCTGCGCGGCCATCGAGGGGTACCCGTTCCAGTGGAGACTGTCCTGTCTGTGGTCTGGGCATCTACATGAACAGGAGTCTGTAGCACATGGTAGTGGCCAACTTAGACTCACTTTGAGACCAGGTGCAACTCGATTTTGAGAAATGGTCCCACCTGAACCTGTCAGTGTGGGGCAGAACCCAAGCAATGAAGATGGTGACTCCTCCCTCGGTTGACATATGTGCTAGATATGATCCCCTTGTTGACGCCCCTTCGGATGCTAAGGCAATTGAACAAGGGCATTAAGGTGGTCATCATGAACATGGCAGGAAAGACCGCACCGCCAGCAGTGGCGGTAACTACCGCTAACAGGCTGGCAGTCCGGACAGCCAAATAATGGAGCACATGAAAAACAGCCAGCATGAAAACCACTCACCACCAGCAGAGGAGTGCCGACATCGATGGAAGAGGCCGCCCATAAGCCGACGGAAAAGCCCCAACCACCCAAGAAATAATGAAGCACAAGACCGCCGTCAGTTCCGTAGTGGGAACCACTTTCACGCAAAGCCTGGAGGGAACAAACCAAGTAAAAGGAAACACTCACTGAAGTCACAAACAACACGCTGAAGCAGACAAAGAGAGAGAATTGGAAATCATGCCAGTGCTGCTCCTTGCCATATACCTCCACGACCATGACAGCCGATGAAGACGACAACGGTAAGTACCGAAATCTACTAAACAAGGGAAGAAGGGACACAGTTACATACCCACCCACCCTGCAACGTACCCCCAACCCCTCACTCCATCACAAGCCATACTCACCAGAACAAGAGGTACTTACCCGACACAAGGCCAATGCAACTTGCCCAAAGTACACACATGTGCACACCACACCCCCACAATGAAACAATGAACCACGTCTCCAGAGTGTGCCAACAGCAACACTGGGCACTCAAACTTTAATAATCATAGAAAATTCAATGTCCAAATAAGGCCACTGGCCAGTCCAACAGAAAAAGGCTGAAGGGCCCAATCGGCCCGAACTTGACTCCCACATGTGCACATGGTACTCCACCATAAAGAGACATCAGTGGGGCAGCCAGGCACCTCAGGGAACAGGGGCAGGTGGTGGAGGGGGTGGGGACATATGTCTGGGGGGGGGGGCTTGGGCTTACGTATGGGAGGTGAAGGGAGCTTGGGTTTGCAGGTGAGTGCAGTTGTAGCTCTTGGGTGCATGACTGGATGTCTGATGTTGTGGTGACTGCAAGAATGGGGCCAGCAACATTGAATGAGGGTGCAGTACTTGTGAGTGTGCATGTTGAGGTGACAGACAGGGAAGCAGGAGAGGTGGACACACTAGGGGAAGTGGATGTTGTTGTGTGTGCCTTTGTATGTTGACTGTGTGTATGCCTGTAATGGGAAGTGTGGTGCTTGTGTTTCTGTGTATGCTTTTTGTGTGTTGAGGTGTGTGCATGGCTGTCTGAACGTGTACTTGGGATGGGTGTAGGGAGTAGGGTGCTGGAAGGAGCAGAGGTGGTTGTATGGGGGACGGAACGACCAGCGACACTGGCTGCTGTCAAAGAGGAGGCCAGAGCCTGTAAAGATCTCTTTAGGCAAGACAAGGCACTGTGAATGCCTTTCTGGTATGCATTGCATCTGGGATGCTAGCCCCTGGATGGCATTTACTATGGTTGTCTGCCTACAGAGATGGTCCTCAGGAGGTCAATAGCCTCCTCCGTGAGGGCAGCAGGGCTGACTGGGTAAGAGGAAGAGGTGCCTGGGGCGAAGGGGAAGCCCACCCTTCCGGGTGAGCGGGCACAGGCAACTGGGTTGGGAGCAACTGGGACGGAGGTGATGGTATGGCGGTGGCGGAAGATGACAAAGAATGGGTGGGCCCACTAGGGTCTGCCACCACCAGGAAGCTCCCATCGGAGGAGGTATCAGAGTCACTACCTCCAGTGGTAGTAGCCTCCCCAGTGGTACTCCCCTCGCCCTCCAACCCACTGGTCTCCTTGGCGTTGGTAGACTCTGTCTCCTTGGAACCATGGGACGCTGCATCCCCACTCGCCAGTGCCACTGCTCCCTCTCCAGATGATGCTGATGTACACAGACAACATAAGAGTACAGGGTTGGGGAGACAAAACATGAGAGATATCTGTAAATACCTGACTGAATGTACAAATTTGGTGCACTCACACTCCCACCCAGCTAATACACCAACACGCAGCACCTACAACTATAGTCATGCCTATGCCCCTGACTAGTGCCCACAACCCTAGCATACAACTCTTCTCCCACATGACACAAGGACCTGATGAACTGCAGACCTGCCCCTAATCATCTCAGTGCCCATGGGGGTCGGATTGCTGTTAGACACCTGTCAGAGTACCTGGCACTAGACAGCATACATCCTACAGCGCCCTCATACATCCATCAAAGATACATGATATGGTGTTGGTACTCACCCCCTTGCGGCTGCTGTGCATCCTTCAAGCGCCCATCCAAGTATGGATATGCCACTGCCAGAATGTTGTGCATTAGGGGGGTCAGGGCCCGACGGGCACCCCTTCCTCGTTGGGAGGACTTCCCTAGCTGGGCCTCGCAGGTCTTCCTGGCCCACCACCACAGGTCCTCCCACCGCTTCCTGCAGTGGGTGCTCCGCCGGTTGTAGACCCCCAGGATCCACACCTCTCTGGTGATGGCCTGCCAGAGTGCTCTCTTCTGATGGGTAAAAACCGCCAGGGCGAATGACCGCGGTAGCACCGCCAACAGGCTGGCGGTGCACCGCTGGGCATTCTGACCGCGGCGGTTCAGCCGCGGCCAGAAACGGAAAGTCGGCGGTGTACCGCGACTTCCCGCTGCCCTTGAGAATCCTCCATGGCGGCGGAGCGCGATCCGCCGCCATGGGGATTATGACACCCCCTAGACCCGCCAGGAACAGGATGGCGGTAGGGGGTGCCGTGGGGCCCCTGGGGGCCCCTGCAATGCCCATGCCAATGGCATGGGCACTGTAGGGGCCCCCGTAAGAGGGCCCCAAAAAGAATTTCAGTGTCTGCCTAGCAGACACTGAAATTCGCGACGGGTGCTACTGCACCCGTCGCACTCCAGCAACTCCGCCGGCTCCATTCGGAGCCGGCTTCATCGTTGCTGGGTCTTTCCCACTGTGCTGGCGGGCGGCCTTTTGGCGGTCGCCCGCCAGCACAGCAGGAAAGCCAGAAAGGCCGCCGCGGTCTTGTGACCGCGGTGCGGTCATTTGGCGGTAACCGCATGGCGGGCGGCGACCGCCGCCCGCTGCGGTTAGAATCACCGCCTATATGTCCCCTATGGGACCGACACTTCACAACATCATTTCACCACCTCACTCATGGTACTTGCCACACAATCTATGCTTGTGCAGGTACATACCAATCACACATGCATACAGGCATTCACCACCATCACACACATCCATGCACGTTATCCGCCTACACACCTGCTCCCCTGGTCGCCCATATAACTTGGCATACAGGGGTAGGACCCCGTCCACCAACTTCTCCAGCACCTCCATGGTGAAGGCCGGGGCCCTTTCCCCTGTGACTCATGCCATTTGAGCAACCAGAGAGGACACAGCAGCACACTCAGTGGAGTACTTCCATGCACGTGATCCTGTGGTCAAGTGAACCTGGGGTGACAACATGGCACACGCTCCGCGGCAGTGTGCACCATCACCACCGATAGCGATCATGATAGGCCCTCGATCCCCACTGACAACCATGTTAACCAATGAATGGGTGCACAGCTTTGAACACCACCTTACGCCATAACAACAACCGCTAGCTGAATGATGTCACTTCCACTGCTACATATCTGGATGGCATGAGGATGCAATTTTGCTAGCACAATGCAGAAATGTCCTGGTCATGGGCCTCATGCAGGGCCTATGGACCCCACCCCTTAGTCGCATGCCCACATGACTCTTTTCTCCCCACAACAGTCCAGACGTATCACTTCATACATGCCCCTATAGTCGTACATCATACATTGCTTGTGTGTAACCTAGATATTGTACAGCAGTTATTCAGACACAAAATGTTGTGCATATGTATGTGTGTCCCTCATATGTGTTCTCCACTCCCACTAGGTACAGACCCATCTGGCGAGGGAGGGCCCCATCTGTGTACAGACCTCTTATTGATGTGGAGACCATGGTGGAACATCAGATCATTATCAATTACAGACTCAATTGTGCTACAATCCATGTGGTATGTGCATTACTGGATCCAGTACTGAGACCGGCTAATCGGAATCAGCATGCCATCCCTACTGAAGTGCAAGTGCTCTCTGTACTCCATTTCCTGGCCACAGGCTCATTTCAGGTGACAGTGAGCATGGGTGCAGGGTTCTCACGGCCAATGTTTAGCCTCATCCTGTCCAGATACCTGGATGCATTTGTACTGCACCGGCAGACATATGTAAAGTTTCCCCAAAGGGCTGAACTCCCTGCCATCAAGTCTGAATTGTATGCCTTTGCTAACATTCCCAATGTGATTGGTGCCATCGATGGCACACACATAACTCTCATCCCCCCAAGAGTGAATGAACAGGTGTACAGGAACAGGAAGAACTTCCACTCAATGAACATACAATTGGTGTGTACTGCAGACCAGTACATATCACAGGTGAATGCCATGTTTCTAGGATCAGTCCATGATTAATTTGTCCTGAGGAACAGCAGTGTACCACACATGATGGATTAACTACAAAGGGACAGAGGATGGCTCATAGGTGAGTGTGTATGACTCTGGTTCTGTATATAGCTGATAGCCAGGCTGTCTGCAAGTAATGGCAGTTTGTTACAGTCCTGTTTCAAACACTTTTGCAGGTGATTCTGGCTATCCCTACGTGCAATGGCTCCTGACACCTGTGAGAAATCCTAGGACTGATGCAGAGAGGAATTACAATGAGGCCCATGGATGTTCTAGGAGGGTGATAGAGTGCTCTATAGGTCTCCTGAAGGCTAGATTCCGTTGCCTCCATCTCTCTGGGGGTTCCCTCTGCTATGGCCCTGAGAAGGTGTGTAGAATAGTGGTGGCTTGCTGCATGCTGCACAACCTAGCTGTGAGGAAAGCTGAACCCCTACTGGAGGAGGAGGGTGCTGTATCTCCAGACCTGCATCCTCTGAGAGGGGATGAGAGTGATGGTGAGGATGTAGAGGGGAGAGATGTCCACTCCAGGAACCAGCTGATCCAACTATACTTCCAGTGATTATGAGGTAGTGTTCACTGATGATGTTGTCTGCAATGCATAATATCTGCCTGACTTATTAACTATGGGGATGTGGGGTCTGCAGTCATTGACACTGTTTCCTGAATATTGAGGTGGCATGTGCCATGGAGACAAACATGGTGTACATTTCTGTTTACTCCACACAATGTTGTGTGTGGGGTGCCATTCCTGCAATAAAGGTCTGACTATGGAATTGACTGGCAAATGCATTCACATTTACAGTTGATTCATCATTATGACAGGGGACATAGGATTTGGTGTTCATGTGTTTTATGTGGTGTCCTTAATGCATTGGTGTGCTTTACAGAGATAGGGAGTAGGCTAATGGTGGATGTCCATAGTAGGTACATGGGCTGGGCAATTGGTGGCAGTGGGTATAGGTCCATCTGTCCCTTGCAAGTTGTTATGTTGCTATTGGCGGGTGGGGATGGTGGCACAGTGGCACACTTGGGAGACAGACCATGTCAGAGTCACTTCTTAGTGGGGGCCTTGGTCTTGGCAGGTGTTCCTGTGCCATATCCGGGTCTGAGGAACCATTTGAGGGTCTGGTGCTGGGCTGCATGGGTAGGGGTGCTCGTCTCCTGTGTGTCCTTTGCCAGTGCCACCAGTCCAGTTGCTGCTGCTGATGTAGATGGCTGGTCTGTGTCCTGGTCAGTGGTAGGGGCTTCCTGGTTTGTGGGGATCTCAGGCTGAGTTAGGTGGTGGTGCTGCAGCACCCCTGCTATGGTGGCCATGGTGGCATTCCGTTGTTTCCACTGCTCCATGGTCTCTTGATGTTGGGCTATCTGCAACCTTTGACTCTGTTTCAGGGTGGTCAGGATCTGGCCCATACAGTCCTGCGTATGGTGGTATGCTCCCAGGACCTCAGAGATCACCTCCTGGGCTGCAGCATCCATCCTTTAGCCTCCCCCTGGGAGGCCTAGCTCCCTGTGCCTGTGTCCCCTGCACTGGTCTGACAGTACCACTTGTACTGGGGCCATCGTCATCCTGCCTGTTAGTAGGTGGAGACTCTGGCCTCTGTACTTGTGTTCTACCACTCTGTGGCCTGGAGACACTGGTGTGGGATCATTTGGCCAGAACTGATGTTGGTGGCTGGGTGGTAGGGGTGTCTGTGGTATCCTGGGTGGGGCTGCTGGAGGATGACAGTCCAGGACTGTGTGATGAGCTAGGGTATACCTCACTGTCCACAGTTCCCTCCGGTGTCCTCAGTGGGGTCTCTATCTCCATGTGGGGCCCTGGTATTCCTTGGCCTTTCTGTCAGAGTGGCATGGGTGGTATTGCCTGTGGGGGGGAATGGACATGTATGTCACATGTACTAAATCGGATGGGGATGCACAGCTCTGCCTATTTTGCACAGTTTATTCTCCTGTTGGGCCATGCAGGGGCCTATTGTGGGGTTGCCGTTGCATTTTGCATGGGACGTGGAGGTGCATTGTGGGTGGTGTAGTGCCATTGTGATTCCTTGCAGGGGTAGGTGGCTGTGCACAGGGGGAGAGATGTGGTCCTGTTAGTGGTTTGTGGGCATGGCGGGTGAATGGATGAAGTGATTGTGGCATGGGTGGGGTAGTGGTCCTGGTGATAGTTAGAGGGGTGGGGTGGTGCATGCATTACAGGTGTGGTGGATATGGGGTAATTGTAGATGACTTACCCAAGTCCATTCCTACAGTGAGTCCAGTGAGGCCCTCAGGGTTTGGGATGGCCACTACCTTTTCCTCCCAGTCGGTGCAGTCGTGGGTGTAGATGGGGGTCCTCCAACGGTCTTCTGGACTGCAAAATTGTGCCTCGATGCCATCGACCTAACCTTCCTGCGCAGGTCGTTCCATCTCTTGCGGATGGCGGCCCTTGTGCGTGGATGGTTTCCCACTGCATTTACCTTGTTCACTATTGTCTGCCATAACTCCATCTTCCTGGCAATGGGTGTGTGCTGGACCTGTGCCCCGAAGATTTGTGGCTTGACCTTGACTATTTCATCCACCATTGTTCTTAGCTCCCTATCTGTGAAGCGTGGGTGCTTAGGGGGTGCCATGGTGTGTGTTGTGGGTGGTGTGTTGTGTGGATATTGGTGAGGGTGCTGTTGTGTGGTTGGGTGTGTGACTTGTGTGATGTTGCGTTCCGTGTACGCATGTTGTGTTGTCAGTCTCAGTTGTCCTATTGGCGATGTAAAGGATTCTGGGATGTGTATGTGAGTGTTTTATAGTGTTGTGGATGTGTGTCTGGTGTGTGGGTTTCAAATTTGCCAATGTGTGCATTTCTTGCTGTTGGGTCCCATTGCTGGCCGTGGCGGTCCGTACTGCCAATGGTCGTTTAACATCCACTATCCGCCGCAGTGATTTGTGCATCATTATTTGGAGGGCAGGGGATTTGTCTACTTGGAGGTGGCGGGGTGGGGTGGGCAGCCTTTCCACCGACAAGGACCCTGGCAGTAGTTTTGGCGGTTTCTGTTTTTGGCATAATTATATGGTGGGTGTCTTTTCTCCGTCTATGGCAGTCTTGTTTACTGCCATGTTCATAATGAAGGCCTAAGTCTTTTATTTGGGGACCGACGCAGCAACGCCTGTCCATTGGGAAACTTCTTACCCATCGGTCCGCTGGAGGCCCGACCTCATTTTTGTGGAACACTACAGCTTAGCTCTGCACCTAGGACAGTTGACTTATATGGATTCTCAGGTCTAGCACCCTCCACCTTGGGTCACAATAGAGAGCTAGTTTCTGGACAGCCATGGGGGCTTGTGGTCCCTCTATATATCAGCAACCCCCGGGCGAGTCAGGTGAATTCTGTGTTGCATGAGATGGATTGGTCGTTGGCGTGGCCTCACAAGCTCCTCTCTGTAGATGCCCATCTCCATGATAAGGTGCCCATCTGGGGACATTTTGGAATCTACATTGGGGTCATGCTCATCTGGGGCTCCTGGCGCAGTGGAGGAATCCACACTCTGACTCATCTGGTTACGCAGGGTGTTTTCAAACCCTTTACCGCACTGTAGGAGGAATGCAGCCTCCCAGTCATGCAACTGTGGTGCTATACCCAATTGCACCATTGCCTCACGCATAGGTTGGGTCCCCCCCCTCTGGACCCTTCCCCCATTGCCAGTACTCTCCTACCACAATATATAGAGGCAGTTCAAAGGCATGATGTCCGGGAAGTACAACCTCCTGATCCGCCATTGGATTAATGTCAGCCTACAGTAGCATAGAACTCATTCTGATGTTTGGATGTATCATACAAGATGGGATGATGTGGTCTCTAGCAAGTAATGTAGATTTCTGTTTGTCTTGTTAATGGTAACTCTCCTGTAATGCAACCAATGCGCATATTTCTGTTTCTCAGACACTATGACATACAACTGCACCTCTGGCCTCCCACAGATTATAAGTAAAAAAAATTACAAATGTAACAAATGTTTGTGTTAGAAATGTTCTCAATGTTAGTAAATTGTTTCTACATCTAGTCCTTTGTTATGAGTCATCATGAAGTTAGTGCTCGATGTGGGTGGGAGCGGGTTATAGTGATTGCTGAGGTGCACTATAAAATGAAATTGATAAACAGCAACCACAACATACTAATTGAATCATATTCCAGTGACTAATTGAATCATACTCCAGTGACTAGCACAGAACAGGAGAGGAGCAGTTTCCCTCTGCATCCCAAATTTCAGGTTGCTTGAAACAAACAAGTTAAAAGGAAATGTACAAGGGATCAACAACCCCGGCAAGTCATCCTTAAAATCTGCATTTTTTATATGCATGATGTGGACATAGTTTTAATACAAGAGACACACATAGTATACTCCAATATGAACAGTTTCGCAGCTAATGGAGTGCATATTGCTGCTTCCCCTCATACTCCACTTATTCCAAAGTAGTGGCCTTATTAATTAAAGAGGGAGTGCCATTCAGACCCACTATCGCATCAGTGGATGAGCAGGGTCCCTACTTACTGGTGTAGGGTACACTAGGCGATGCACACATTACTCAAATAAAGCCATCTGGCCTGATTCACAAAGTTAAACTTTTGTGTAAGTGTACTCCTTTTCAGTATATACAAACAAACAATTTAATAGTAACTTACTGATAGAAATTGGGTCTCTAGTTGGCAGTGGTTTGCACCCTGTCCAAGTAGAGACCTTCACTCTTGTCAGGGTAAGAGAGCCACACAGCTAAGATAACCCCTGGTCACCCCCTTTGTAACTTGGCCAGAGCAGTCAGGCTTATCCCAGAGGCACTGTGTAAAATATTTGTACATTATACACACAATAACACAGTGCAAACTCTACAAAAGGACTCCATACAACTTTAGAAAAATAACCAATTTTTATCTGAATAAAACAAGATGAAAACAACAAAAATCCAAAACCCATAAGCAAAGATATCACTTTGAAAAGATTAAGGTGGTCATTCCGACCTAGGCGGGCGGCGGTTGCCGCCCGCCCGTCGGAAGCCGCCTGAATACCGCCCCGCGGTCAATAGACCGCGAGGGGTATTCTGACTTTCCCGCTGGGCCGGCGGGCGATCTGATTCAGATCGCCCGCCGGCCCAGCGGGAAAGCGCCTTCCACAAGGAAGCCGGCTCGGAATCGAGCCGGCGGAGTGGAAGGCGTGCGACGGGTGCAGCAGCACCCGTCGCGCTTTTCAGTGTCTGCATCGCAGACACTGAAAAGCCTAGTTGGGCCCTGTTAGGGGGCCCCTGCCGTGCCCATGCCATGGGCATGGGCACGGCAGGGGCCCCCAGGGGCCCCGCGACCCCCCCCTACCGCCATCCTGTTCATGGCGGCTTTCCCGCCATGAACAGGATGTCGGTAGGGGGGGTCAGAATCCCCTCGGCGGTGCAGCGAGCTGCGCCGCCTTGGAGGATTCTAAGGGTCAGTGGAAAACCGGCGGGAGACCGCCGGTTTTCCCGTTCTGACCGCGGCCAAAGCGCCGCGGTCAGAATGACCAAGGGAGCACCGCCGGCCTGTCGGCGGTGCTCCCGCCCCCGTTGGCCCTGGCGGTAGAGAACCGCCAGGGTCAGAATGAGGGCCTAAATGTAATTGTAGTTCCTTGAAATAAATGAAGCGCTTGACTGAGGCAAGGTACTTTAGATGTGTCAAAAACAAAGACAATGCGAGCCGCAGTGGAGGTGATGCATCAAAAGAGCCATAGATGAGATGGTTCCTTACTGTTACAGGAGAGGTGATCCATCTGTCCCTTGTTCCTTACTGCCACAGGGGAGATGATGCATCATTTGCAGCACTAAGCATCAGTTCCTTACTGCAGTGTGGTGTCAATGAAGAAAATGGCACCTAGGGACGATGTGTCAGTGGTGAATCAATAGTCAAGCCACAATGCGTCAATCTCACAGCGATGAGGCAGGCACTGCGTCGGAGTCCAGATAGTGCATCACAGACTTCGTAATGTGGTGCTCATAGTTCACTTGGCAGTGGTTCTTCTGGCACACTGTGATGAAAAAAAGGGGCCCAGGTTGAAAACTGTGGTTGATGCGTCAAACACGGACCACACTCCAGTGCGGGCAGCAACGATGCGTCAAATTCTTGAGGCAATATGTCGGTTTGGAATGACACTGTGAGACGATGAGTGAATTTTCTTCTTGTAGCACCAAAAACCTCCTTCAAGAGCCCAGAACTGGATTTGGCACCAATTGACAGGACAGGGCTCTTAGCAGAGGAGCCCAGGTGCTGGCAGATTAAGGCCCTCATTATGAACATGGCGGTGTGGGCCGCCATGTCGGCGGTGGTGGGAAATCCCGCCAGCCGGCATGGCGGCCCACACCGCCACATAATGAAGCCAGGGAGGGCAGCCTGGCAGTGGACGTCATCATTATCCGACAGGGCAGCGGTGCTGCCCCTCGGATAATGATCCCTTAGCCTCCAGCCTTTCCCTGGTGGGTTTCCCCGCCAGGGAAAGGCTTTCGGAAGGGGTGCACAGGGGCACCCCTGGGGGCCCCTGCACTGCCCATGCACTTGGCATTGGCAGTGCAGTGGCCCTGTGCAGTGCCCCATCACGCAGGTCACTGCCTTATTTCCGGGCAGTAATCTGTGCGACGGGTGCAGCTGCACCCACCGCACAGAGGCATTGGCGGCAGCTCCATGTGGAGCCGCCGTCAATGTCCCGGCCAGGCATTCCTCTGGGCCAGCAGGTGGAAACAATGTTTCCGCCCGCCGGCCCAGGGGAATGTAAATTATACAGCTGGAGTGGTTCTGGGGGTGCTGGCGGTCACTGGGAAGACCGCCAGCATGAACACGGCGGTTTTGACTGCCGTATTCATAATGAGGACCTAAGTCTTTGATGTCCCTGAGACTTCTTAACAGGAGGCAAGCTCAACTCAAGCCTTTGGAGAACATTGGAAAGCAAGATGTAGAAAGCTAAGTCCAGTCCTTTCACTCCCAGGACAGAAGCAGCAAACAGCAGGCCAGCACAACAAAGCAACAGGCAGAGTAGTAGTCCCTCCTACAACATCCAGCTCTTCTTCCTGGCAGAATGTCCTCAGTCCAGAGGTACTCCATTTCTGTCTTTGAAGTAGGCAAACTTCAAAGAGGTCTTTGTAGTGCACAAGACCCTGTCTTTCCCTGCCCTGACCCCAGACACACTCCAGGGAGTTGGAGACTGCTTTGTGTAAGAACAGGCACAGCCCTATTCAGGTGCAAGTGTCAGCTCCTCCCACCACTCTGGCTGAGGGAGACCCATCAGGAAATGCTGGGCACACCTCAGCTTCCTGACTATCTAGAGTGAACACCCCAACTGTCACCCTGACCCAGAAGTGTATTCCACAGACAGGCAGAGGCACAGAATGGTTAAGGAAGAAAATGCCCACTTTCTAAAAGTGCAATTTTCAAACTCACAGTTCAATAACCAACTTCGCCAAAAGATGTATTTTTAAATTGTGAGTTCAGAGACCCCAAACTCCACATCTCTGTCTGTTCCCAAATGGAAATTACACTTAAAAGATATTTCAAGGCAATCCCCATGTTACCCTATGGTAAAGATAGTCATTGCAATAGTGAATAACGAATTTAGCAGTATTTCACTATCAGGACAAGTAAAACACACCAGTACACGTCCTACCTTTTAAAAACACTGCACACTGCCCACGAGGCTGCCTTGGGCCTATTTTAGGGGTGACTTACATGTAGTAAAATGGAAGGTTTGGGCCTAGCAAGTAAGAGCACTTGCCAGGTTGAAATAGCAGTTTAAGACAGCACACACAGACACTACAGCTGCATGCCTGAGACATATTTTTAGGGCTACTCTTGTGGGTGGCACAATTAGTACTACAGGCCCACTAGTAGCATTTGATTTACAGGCCCTGGGCACACACCGTGTATGGTACTAGGGACTAGTAAGTCAGATATGCCAATCATTGAGAAAACAATCACCAATACATTTTAGACAGAGAGCATATGCACTTTACCACTGGTTAGCAGTGGTAAAGTGCCTAGAGCCCTAAAGCCAACAAAAACAGGCCAGGAAAAATAGGTAGAAGAAGACAAAACGTTTGGAGATAACCCTACAAAAAGGGCCAGGTCCAACACTTACTGACTGCAGACACACCGCAGGCAGGGCAGATAACTGTGCACCTAAAAAGATAGGTCTAGTGTGGAGCAAATTGTCTATCAATGAGTTTGATAGGGTGAAAAAGGTAATTGACAGGGCCATTCCCTCAAAAAACCCTTTGATACTCATGATGAAAGTATCATTATGACAGATGCTAGTCAGAGGGGGTTAGGATCTGCTTTGGCTCAGGAGAAGAAGGATAAAGATGAAGGTATAGTATTTGCCTCTAGGAGTTTGAGAAGTGCTGTACCATCATATGTGTTGTGGAAAAGGAGGCTTTACCTTGCCGGTGGGGCATAACACACTTCATGTTTGTGAGTCTCTTGTTTTATGGTACAAGTGGACCACAAACCCCTGGTGGATTTTTCCAGGGGGGAGGGTAAGGGGGAGAGGGACTAGAGCTACTCCAAGTATAGCAAGATAGCAACACAGGTTACAGGAGTATAATTATGGAGTAGAGGAAGTTCTTTTTAGCTGTCTAAACCTGTTGAACAACAGGTTGTGGAAGATGCTTCTGATGTCACTGACATGCAAGTACCTGAAAAAATGTTCCCAAGGGAACGCATGGCACACAGCTTGGGTGACATGATTGTCCTGTAGAAAAACATGTTGCCACTAAAAATAAGTGACCTCTACTAAGGGAAGTAACTTCTTTATTAAGATCGGCATAAACAGGATGACCAGAAAGACTGACTCCACCAACCAGTAGAGTTGTCTCCAGGCATCTCCCCCAATATTCTTACTTACATCTCAAATCCCAAGAACATTCCATCCCCTCTCCCCACCACTACAAATGAAATAAAATGGAAAGTGCAAAAAGTTGAGATTAAAAGGATTATTGCTCAATCCAGGTATGTGGGGAAAAGGGGTAGAAATTCTAAAGTAACAGTTTGTGATTATGTGAGAGTACAATTCTCAAGAGTGATGCCTAAATTTGAATCAAAATGTTCTTCTCCCAAACGAGTTGTTGAAGTGAGAGAGAATGGAGTGAAACTGGATGATGGGAAATAGTAGAAAAAGGTTAACAGTTCCATTGTTCAGGTAATTCCTGATTCTGGTGAAAGGGTAAGCAAGGATGAGAAGAATGTGAAAACAATGAGTTATGAGAGCCTAGGAGTCTGGAGAGATGTTTAAAGGGATTGAAAGGGATCACAGTCAGTCCAAGTGAATCAAAACTTTCTACTAAGTTACATGATTTTGTGTTGAATTCTTACATTTCTATTTTTGGCTTTAATGGTTATTTTGTACATATTTTAGAATGTTTGCATCAATGTGCATAAGTGAGAAGGTGTTTTGGGTCTTCCTTATTGTTTTACATTTGTAGTAGTGGAGACGGATGGAATGTTCTTAAGCGTGCTGATGTAAGAATATTGGAGGAGACTGAACTTCATTGGTTGCTGGAATTGGTCGGTCTTCGTGGTCATCCTGTTTATGTGGATCCTAACCCCTTCCCCGCCAAAGACGTAACTGTTACTTCTTTGGCTGAGGCACTGAGGCGCCAAGGATGTAACCATTACGTCCTGAGACTGGCTCATGGGGGAGCGCTAGCGCTCCCACCATGGGCCTCCCACTCCCCTCACATGTGCAGGGATGGAAGTGGAATCACTTCCCCTTCCATCCCCGCCTTCAATGACGCTCGGCTTCCAGCGCAACCAGAAGAGAAATGCAAAGCATTTCTCTTCCGATCCTGCGGCTGGGGGCGACAGAGAGACATAAAAGGAAAGGAAAGGCCTTTCCTTTAATGTCTCTTTGAGCATTTCTGCAGCCCGATTGCGAAGCTGCAGCGATCGGGCTGCAGACATGCCCACTAGACACCAGGGAATTTTATTTATGTTTGGAAATGGACATTAGGGGAGCAACCCCTTGAGCAAGGGTTGCTCCCCAGGGGGAGGCACTGGGTGGCAGTTTTAATTGGGCCGAGAACACACTAGACACCAGGGATTTTAATTTTTACATATACAAAAAAGGGGAGCGACCCCTTGAGCAAGGGTCGATCCCCTGGGGGGCAATTTTTTATTAGGCTATTTCTGCCCCCTTGGGGGCAGATCGGCCTATTTTAATTAGGCCGATTTGCCCCCAGGGGGCAGTAGCCACTAGACACCAGGGATACATATATTTTTTTTCCATAAACAATGAAGAAGAGCGACCCCTGGGGGTCGCTCCCCTGTGGGGCAATTATTTATGAGGCCTTTTCTGCCCCCCCCGGGGGCAGTTCAGCCTATTTTTATTAGGACAATCTGCCCCCAAGGGGGCCAGAAACCAGTAGACACCAGGGATTTTTTTTACGTCAGTTTCAAGCAAGGGGAGTGATCCCTTAGGCAAGAGTCGCTCCTCTGGGGGACAAATTTATTTTAGGCCACTTCTTCCCCCCTTGGGGGCAGAGGGGCCCATTTTAATTAGGCCGATCTACCCCCAAGGGGGCAGAAACCTCTAGGCGCCAGGGATTTTTTTATTTTTATTTTTTACAGATGGGGAGTGACCCCCTTCGACAAGGGCCGCTTCCCTGGGGTGCAAATTTATTGTAGGCCAAGGGGGGGCAGATACCACCTAGTCACCATGGATTGGTGTGTGTGTTTTGTTTGGGGGGGCAGCCCCTTGGGCAAGGGTCACTCCCCTTATTGGCACAATACTGTTGGCCATTTCTGCCCCACTTGGGGGCAGATCGTCCTATTTTTGTAAGGCCCATCTGTCCCCAAGGGGGGCAGAAAGCCCACCAGAGACGAGGGAAGATTTTTTTTTTCAAAAAAGAGGGTGGGGTTATGGGCATAGCCCCCACCCCAAATAAATGGGGACAATGTTGTTCTGCCCACCGGTGGACAGATGGGGCAATGACCCCTGATCTACTACCCAGGGGGCAGAAAGCCTACTAGATGCCAGGGAATTAAAAAAAAGAAAAATAGTGGGGTGGTGGCTACCAACTAGTGTGGGAATGGTTATGCCCCCACCCCAACTGAAGGGGGTACCAGTCTTTCAGCTCTCCCCCCGCACACTAAAACATCTTATCCCATGGCAAGCAAGAGAACATTTGATTATTTTGGGTTTTGGTTTTACTTTTGGGCCATGAGAGCTTGTCTAACTCTGAAAATCGTCCAATTTGGAATGGTGAGGGCTGCACTTTTCGGACTTTGGGATGCTGCCTTGTAGAAAAATCTACGAGACCTGGACACATCTTAAAAACTTTACATCTGGGCTAGTACAGGGTGGTGTGCATCACATGCACCCCACACCATTTTCTTACCCACAATGCCCTGCAAACCTTTAAATTTGCTGGAAATTACACATTGTTCCCACATTTTTGTGATGGAATCTGCAGGAATCCACAAAATTCCTACCACCCAGCATTGTTGCATCTACACAGATATAAATTCTGCCCCACTTGTCAGCCTAAACACTTTATTTTTCAAACTGCCCTTTTGGACCCGCTTTGGTTCCCCCTCATTTTCGAATTGTTTTTGGCTCTTCCCTGTCACAGGCCCTTGGCCCACCTACACAAGTGAGGTATAATTTTTACTGGAAGCTAGAGGGAAACACTAGGTGGTAGGTAATTTGTACCGGCGCGGTGATCCCACACAGAAATGTGGGGAAAATGTGATCTTTTAGCTAAATTTGAGGTTTGCTGAGGATTCTGGGTATGAAAACACTTGGGAATCCACACAAGTCACACCTCCCTGGACTCCCACGGATGTCTAGTTTTCAGAAATGTTTGGGTTTGGTAGGTTTCCCCAGATGGTTGCTGAGCCCAGGACACAGGTGCCCCCCGCAAAAACAGGTAGTTTTGTATTTGAAAATTTTGATATGTCCACATAGTGTTTCAGGGCATTTCTGTCGGGGCACTAGGCCTGCCCACACGAATGACCTGGGACACCGCTGGGTAGACAGAAGTTTGTGGCTCCCCTCAGATTAAAGAACTTTGCAGCAGCGAAATGTGAGGAAAAAGTGTTTTGTTTTTGCCAAATTTTGAGGTTTGCTAAGGATTTTAGGTAACAGAACCTGGTGAGAGCACCACAAGTTACCCCATCCGGTATTCCCCTAGATGTCTAGTTTTAAAAAAATGCACAGGTTTGGTAGGTTTCCCTAGGTGCCGGCTGAGCTACAGGCCAAAATCCACAGCCAGGCACTTTGCAAAAAACAGGTCTGTTTTCTTAGGGGAAATTTGATGTGTCCATGTTGTGTTTTGGGGCATTTCCTGTCGCGGGCACTAAGCCTACCCATACAAGTGAGGTATAATTTTTATCGGGAGACTTGTGAAAATGCTGGGTGGAAGGAAATTTGTGGCTCCTCTGAGATTCCAGAACTTTATGTCACCAAAATGTGAGGAAAAAGTGTTTTTTTGCCAAATGTTGAGGTTTGCTAGGGATTCTGGGTAACAGAACCTGGTGAGAGCCCAACAAGTCACCCCATCCTGGATTTCCCTAGGTGTCTAGTTTTGAGAAATACACAGGTTTGGTAGGTTTCCCTAGGTACCAGCTGATCTAGGGCCAAAATCCACAGCTAGGCACTTTCCAAAATCCCTCAGATTTCAAAGTAAAAATGTAATATGTCCATGTTGCATTTCCGGTCACGGCCATTAGGCCTACCCACACAAGTGAGGTACCATTTCTATCAGGAGACTTGGGGTAACACAGAATAGCAAAACAAGTGTTATTTCCCCTTGTCTTTCTCTACATTTTTTCCTTCCAAATGTAAGACAGTGTGTAAAAAAGACGACTGTTTGAGAAATGACCTGTAATTCACATGCTAGTATGGGGGCCCCGGAATTCAGAGATGTGCAAATAACCACTGCTTCTCAACACCTTAGCTTGTGCCCATTTTGTAAATACATAGTTTTCCTTGATACCTATTTTTCACTCTTTATATTTCAGCAAATTAATTGCTGTATACCCTGTATGCAATGAAAACCCATTGCAAGGTGCAGCTCCTTTATTGGCTCTGGGTACCTTGAGTTCTTGATGAACCTACAAGCCCTATATATTCCCGCAATCAGAAGAGTCCAGCAGAAGTAACAGTATATTGTTTTTGAAAATGTGACATTGCAGGAAAAAGTTAAAGAGTAAAACATGGAGATAATGGCTGTTTTTTTCACCTGAATTTCAATATTTTTTATTTCAGCTGTTATTTTCTGTAGGAAAACCTTGTAGGATCTACACAAGTGACCCCTTGCTCAATTCAGAATTTTGTCTACATTTTGGGAAATGTTTAGCTGTTCAGGATCCAGCATTAGTTTCATGCCCATTCCTGCCACTAACTAGAAGGAGGCTAAAAGCACAAAAATAGTAAAAATGCCTTATGTCCCAGTAAAAATGCCAAACTTTTGTTGAAAAATGTGGTTTTCTGATTCAAGTCTGCCTGTTCCTGAAAGCTAGGAAGATGGTGATTTTAGCACAGCAAACCTTTTGCTGATTCCTTTTCCAGGGAAAAAAAACACAAGCCTTCTTTTGCAGCCCTTTTTTCCCATTTGTTTAAAAAAACGAAATTTTGGCTGTATTTTGGCTAATTTCTTGGTCTCCTCCAGGGGAACCCACAAACTCTGGATACCTCTAGAATCCCTAGGATGTTGGAATAAAAGGACGCAGATTTGGTGTGGGTAGATTATGTGGACAGAAAGTAATGAGGGCCAAACTGCCCCAAATAGCCAACAAAAAGGCCTGGCACCTGAGGGGGGAAAGGCCTGGCAGCGAAAGGGTTAATAAAGAAATTACTTACCTTAGCAGAGTAAAAGCTCAGGAGAACTACAACTGATGATTACCTTCAATTTGGCTATCTCGCACCTTATAGCATTATTGGGATATGTTAAAAGGATTGCAAAACTCTACAGCACATTTTGTTGCACACGAGCCCTTCTGTTAGATGAAAGAAGAGCTGCCATGCACTGGAGAAGGGAGATACTCTCAGGTATACACAGTGGCTTGGGAGACCTTGCTACTTGCTCTGAACATGTTGAACATGTTGATACTTACAGTATACTGCTACCTCAACAATTCCATCCCCGAGACATATAGGGGCTACTCCTTGAGTATCTTGGCAACCTCAATCACCATAACCAGCTGTTGGCACTTTATTCCGGAAATAACAGAAAAAGAAAATAGAAATTAAAAATAGGAGTTATGAGAAATAGATATGTAAGTAAAAGGCCTAGATTGTATGGTAGAAAAGTAATTGTTATGGTTTTAAAAATGCCAAAATTCTATTATGCTCTACTCAGACACTACTGGCCCGACCGTGGACAAATGTATACCAAGAGTTATACTTTTCAGAGTTATTGCTTTTCCATAAGGCGAAGGGTAGTCGAAGGTCACATATCCAGTTTCCCATAAGTTGCTTCTGTACTCTACTTATCATTCTATTGCACTTGACATGTTATCGTAGTCATCCAGGCTGGAGAGAAATAAAGGCAAAAAAGAACAAAAAAATGATGTCTGTAATAGTTTGTAGTCGTTTGCAGGTTTTTCCACTTTATACAAATAGGAAAGAAATGTTCAGAAATATTCATCTTCTCTGTGTACACCAAATTCTACCTCCCACTTAGTATGCATTGTCACCCTCAAGCAGAATAGCATACACAGATAATGGCGATCTTGAGTGCTAAGTAGTTGCTTATCCAGCAGAGAACCTTTTCTATTCTGCTCCATCTTATCCAACTCTCTTTCGACTTTTTCTTTTTTAGCCAGTTCAGAAACAAACGTCACCTCCTATGTAACTGAAACAGCTTATCTTGGACAAGCAGTCTTTGCTCTGGATATATATAGGTTCTGAATCACCTTCACAACTACTTGTAACAATAGAATATTACATTATTCTTTCCACTTGTCTATGCACTCGTGTGTCCCACAAAGAATATAGGCCCTCATTATGACATCGGCAGTGAATCCAACTTACTGCCGTGGCAGAAAGATATCCGTTCACCATATTATCACACACACACACATCAATCCGACAGAATACAGCCACAGACACAAATCTGCCAGACCAAAGGTCAGTGATAAACTGGCTATATCAAAACCCACACCGTTATGCCAACAGAACAACGGCCATCACATTATGACCCAAGAATCACCACAGCGGACATTCAATGGCGGTAAACCATTGGCGGTGCATACCGCCGCACTCAGAATGGACACCCACATTCAAAACACCACCACATTGGGCAATACCAAAAACACAAACCTGACACCTATACACACACCACACCCACACACCCACACCACTATAAAACACCCACCCTCATTACCCACAACCCTTTACAAATACAATTCACTGGCACGAGACTGACACCAAAACCACTGCTACAACTACATACACACACCACATACACCCATATATCCCTCACACACCCCACTTCACACACCCCAACACATTACCAAACACACCCTCCCCAACACACATCCATGGCACCACAAAAGCACCCCCTTTTCACTGAGGAGGAGTTATGGGTCAAAGTGGAGGAAATAGAGCCACAGCTATTTGTAGCACAGGTGCAGTAGATATCAACAGCCAGGAAGATGGAGCTATGGCGGAGAATTGTGGACAGGGTCAACGCTGTGGGACAGCACCCCAAGACTGTGGCCTTGCCCTCCCCCAGACAAAGAGTAATTGGCATGTTGCCCCTCCAGAACCAGTGGACAGGACACCCACACGAGAGACTGTAGCCTTGCAACCCCAGGACAAAGCACAGGGCATGTTGCCCCCTCCAGAACCAGTGGGCAAGACACCCACTTGTGAGACTGTGGCCTTGTACTCCCCAGGGCAAAGCACTAGACATGTTGTCCTCCAGAACCAGTGGTCTTGTTTCCACATCCGGCTGAGGTGGCCCCCAACGCCCCCTGAAGTGCCTGCCTGTTTGCCAACTGATGCCCCTAAAGTGTTCTCTCCGTATTGGTGCAGGGATCGAGTGGGGCCTTGCACTTTGCTCTGTGGCCATGTGGCCCCTGTGAACTGTGGACTGGGCAGTGTCCCTTTTTTGTACATTTGTACATATCTGTTGCATTGCCACATAGACTTATGATTTTTGATGTTGATCTTATTACAATCACTTTTGTCAATTCCTGTTGTCCTTGCATTATTCAGCCAATTATCGGGGACAAATTGATTATCTTGTGCAGCTGTTTGTGTGTATGGCGTGTGTGTGTGGGGTGTGTGTTGTGCGTGGGTTTGTCACTGTCGTTTTCCTCCTCCCCTCTCTTGTGTGCTAGGCGGCTGTACTCACCGTCGTCGTCTTCACAGGCGTTGGTGTTTGTGTTGGAGCATGACGTAGAAATTCATCGGAAAGACTTGCAGTTCTGGTTCCATGGCGGCGTGGTTCTTCCCTGTGTCTCCTATGGTGAGTCCTTTGAGTTTTGTGCTCTGTTTCCGCCAGGTTTTTGATGGCGGTGGCAGTTGGTAGGTTATATTATGGTGGGCGGAACTTTGCATTCCGCCTGGCTGTAGGCGGCTAAAGCCGTGGTGACTGTTGTTTCCGCCCTGGCGGTCGGTGTGGTACATTGGCTGTCTTTCAGAGATATCACCGCCATGGTCATAATTTGGCGGTAGTTACCGCCAGCGTGTTGGCGGTATTACCACCACTTTATCACCAACCACCAGGGTCGTAATGAGGGCCATAGTTTGGGAAACGAAGGGAACTGAGAGATCTCTCACCAAGCAGTAGTCCACGCATTCATTGTTATAAAATTGATTAGCCAAAAGGTTTGACTGTTTGAGAACCAATATGTAATCACACTAATTGATGAGGAGCTGTAATGACACTAAAAGTGAGAATATTTAGGGGCCCACACGAACCTAGAGATTTCAGACAGTAAAAATGTGCGTTTAATGTATATTGAGCCTCGAAAGAAAAGTAAGCTTTGGAAGGATGACCAGTATATCTGCATTAATTATCTCAATTATTTTGAGATGTAGAGAATCCTACACTTTAGACACATTTTTAATCTCAGACTGGACTAGTTCCAGATTTACAACTTTCACATTCCACTAAGATCTGAAGACTTAAATCCCAGTTATCTTACAATTGGCTCCTCTGCTGAATTAAGGTCAAAGCAGTTCCTCTGCAATATCTAACATTTTATGGTATGTAAGGCTATATGAAACCAGAAGTGCTAGTGAATTAAATTATTAGGGCAAATAATTAATTCCAGAGAGTAAAGGGCATGGTCAGAAAAACGCCAGAGACAAGAAATGTCTAGAATGCTGTTTATTTTTATAAGAACATGAACTATGGGCCATACTTGCAGAGGGTTTTAGAGTTCGCAAACCCTCTGATTCATTAAATTAGAGGGTTTGCGAACACTAAAACCTTTTGTCAAATGTACTAGGTCCAATAATGATCTGCAAAAGGTTTATTGAATTGTCAAATTTATTAATGAAATCATACCAAATCTGCATTTGAAGAGGCGTGTTTATGGCGTCCCGTCTAAATACCTTGTGGTATTAAGTAATACCTTGAGTATGCATTACTATATAGTATGAATTAATATGTATCAATGTTTATTAGTATTATCTAGTTGAATTAATATGTAACAATATGTATTCATCATAATATGTATTAATACATATTATTATGCCGTGCATATTCGCAGGAAAGTGCCACTATTGGCATAGTTACCCCACCCCCGCACACTCTTTGCCCAGTGTTGATGCCAGCTTTGATTGAAAGTGTGCTGGGTCCCTGATAACCAGGCCCCAGCACCAGTGTTCTTTCTCAAAAACTATGGGGGTCATTCCTACCCTGGCGGTCATGGACCGCCAGGGCAGGGGACGGAGGAAGCACCGCCAACAGGCTGGCGGTGCTTCAGGGGCAATTCTGACCGCAGCGGTAAAGCCGCGGTCAGAAAAGGGAAACCGGCGGTTTCCTGCCGGTTTTCCCCTGCCCCAGGGAATCCTCCACGGCGGCGCTGCAAGCAGCGCCACCATGGGGATTCCGACCCCCTTCCCGCCATCCTGTTTCTGGCGGTTTTCACCGCCAGAAACAGGATGGCGGGAACGGGTGTTGTGGGGCCCCTGGGGGCCCCTGCAGTGCCCATGCCACTGGCATGGGCACTGCAGGGGCCCCCTAACAGGGCCCCATTAAGATTTTCAGTGTCTGCAAAGTAGACACTGAAAATCGCGACGGGTGCAACTGCACCCGTCGCACACCAGCAACTCCGCCGGCTCCATCGTTGCTGGGGCTTTCCCGCTGGGCGGGCGGGCGGCCTCCCGCCGGGGTAGGAATGACCCCCTATATCTTTCTTTCCACAATTGGCACAACCTTGTCACACAGTTAAGTCCCTTTTAAAAGGTACCCATTGTACCAAGGGCCCTGTGGCCATGGAAGATCTCTAAGGGCTTCAGTATGTATTATGCCACCAGAGGGGACCCCCTCACCAAGCCCATACACACTGCCTTGCAGCTTGTGAGTGCTGATGAGGAGAAAAAGACCAAGTCGACATGACACCCATCTCAGGGTGCCATGCCTGCAAACCACTGCCTGTTGCATAGGTAAGTCACCCTCCAGCAGGCCTTACAGCCCTAAGGCAAGGTGCACTATACCACAGGTGATGGCATAGTTGCATGGGCAATATGCCCCTATAGTGTCTAAGTCCATTCTTACACATTGTCAGTGCAGTGTAGCCATACTGATTATATGGTCTGGGAGTTTGTCATTACGAACTCTACAGCTCCATAATGGCTTCACTGAATACTGGGAAGTTTGGGATCAGACTTCTCAACACAATAAACCCACACTAACGCCAGTGTGGAATTTATTGAAAAAAGAACACAGAGGGCATCTTATAGATGCCCCCTGTATGTTAGCCAAACTGCTAGTGTAGGACTGACTGGTCTGTGCTAGCTTGCCACTTTCAGACAACGTTCTGACTACATGGGGTGAGTGCCTTTGTGCACTCTGTGGTCAGAAACAAAGCCTGTCCTGGGTGAAGGTGCTTCCCACCTCCCCCCACAGCAACTGTAACACCTGGCGGTGAGCCTCAAAGGCTGAAGCCTCGGATTGCAGTGCCCCAGGGCACTCCAGCTAGTGGAGATGCCCGCCCCCTGGAAAAGCCCCACTTTTGGTGGCACGTCCGGTGGGAAAATTAGGGATAACAGGGAGGAGTGACCACCCCAGCCAGGACCACTCCCAAGGTGTCCAGAGCTGAGGTGACCCCCTCTCTGCAGAATACTCCATCTTGGTTTGGAGGACAGGGACCAATAGAAATTGGTTGTGTCCCCCTTCCCAAAGGGAGTGGGTAAAAGGAGGGTGTGTAGCCACCCTCAGGGACAGTAGCCATTGGCTACTGCCCTCTGACCCCTAAAAGGCCCCTAAATCTAGAATTTAAGGGCCTCCATGAACCCAGCTCACCAGATTCCTGGCGACCTGACAAGAAGAAGAAGGACTGCTTAGCTGAAACCCCCAGCAGAGAAGATGGAAGACAACAATTGCTTTGGCCCGAGCCCTACTAGACTGTCTCCTGCATCAAAGAACCTGCAAAAGACCAGCGATGCTTCCAGCGGGACCAACAATCTCTGCCCGACTCCAGAGGACTGCCCTGCACCCAAAAGGACCAAGAACTCCAGAGAACAGCGAATCTGTCTAAGAAAAACCAACAACCAAGGACTCCCACTTCACTCATGATGTGTGAGTCCTGACCCCTGTGCACCCGACACCCACGGCTCGTGTCTAGGTGGTCCACCAAGCAAGAGAGAGTCCCCAGGTGATTGTGAGCAAGTGCCCACCCTGGGTTTACCTCTCCACCTCTCCATGACGACGCCTGCAGAGGGAGTCCCGAGGACCCCACTGACTGTGAAGCTCCGGACAAAGATATCTGACGCCTAAAGACACACTGCACGTGCAGCCCCAGGCCTGGGAAAAAAACGACACAGAGTGCAGCTACATTCAGCAGGCGGCCCTCCTCCCTGTCCGACTGGTGGTGTGCCGGAGACACCCCCCTGGACCTCGCCTGTAGCCTCTGAGTGACCCCCGGAGTCTCCTCAAAGACCAGCATTGGAAACCCAATGTCCTGTTTGCACTGTGCACCCGGCCGCCCCTGTGCCCCTGAGGGTATGTGCTTGGTGCCTACTTGTGGCCCCTCCAGTGCTCCTTAAATCCCCATGGTCTGCCCTCCGAGCTGTAGGTACTTTACCTGCAGGCAGGCCTGATTCCGAGTACCCCCTGTCTCCATAAGAGCTCACGTGAAAATTGCTCATCTTTGATCTCTGCACCCGGCCAGACCCGTATTGCTGGTGGTGGGTGTTTGCTGTTTACTTGAACCCCAACCGGTAGACTTCCTAAAACCCGGAGACTGAAACTGTAAGGGTTGTACTTACCTGTAAGCCTACATAACTTTTCTTCCCCCCAGGATCTGTTTCTGAAAATTGCAGTGTGTCCTTTGTTAAAACAGATTTTTGCCAATACTCTAAGAACTGTATTACTTACCGATTTCAAACAAAGTACTGTTGATAACTGTGTGAAATAAGAATCTTTTAAGGTATTTACCTGCAACTTGAATCTTGTGGTTCTAAAAATAAATTAAGAAAATATATTTTTGCTATATAAAAACCATGGGTCTGGTGTTCAGTCATTGAGTGTGTGCTTCTTCGATTACCTGTGTGTGTACAACAAATGCTTTGCACTACCCTCTGATAAGCCTAACTGCTTGACCACACTACCACAAAAGAAGGCATAAGTATTATCTACTTTAGCCTCTGTTAAGCCTCTGTGGAACCCCTGGACTCTATGCAAACTATATCTCATTTGGATATAGTATATACAGAGCCAGCTTCCTATAATATTGTTTTGCAATCATAATTAAATTACAAAACATTAATATTATACTGACTACACAAAGGTAGTGGCAACGTATTCGCAAACAGGAAGGGGACCCATTTGAATACAGAAAAAAACATTTGTTCACCCACTCCTAAAAAAGTTTGTGGGACTTTTTCATCTTTTAAACACTTTCCATTTTCCTTTAAAAGCAATCATAGACATAGCAGCCTACTGATCTCAGCAGGCCGCCATCCCTGTGTTGGCAGTGAATCGTAGTGAGTTGAAATGTGCACCCAACCTCATTAAATATGCATGAAGTAGTTTGGACTCCAACCCATTACAATCTGGATTTTAAAAGCCGACTTATTAGTACATAGGTCACTTTTTGACAATCTTCATTGGTCGCACAAATACTGGTTCCGAATTCCGACCAGCATTTTGCAATCATATATAAGTGCATGTGGCTTTACAAGCCTTAAACACAATGGGGCATATTTATGAGCCCCTTGTGCCACCTTGCGTGACATTAGCGGCACTTTTTTATGTCAATGTGGCGTTAGGTCGGCAAAAACACCATGTCATATTTACAAAGTGGCACAGTGCACGCATTGGACCACTTTGTAAACCCTTATACCACATTATGCCTAGGCCAAGCATATTGTATGTAAGGGGGGCGTTCCAGCGTTAGGAGGCCCAGAAAAATACAAAAGGCAGGGGCTAAAATGATGCTCCCTTTGTATTCAATGGACCTTGTTTCACTTTTCAGGATTAGCGTCAACATTTTTGCCACTAATCCTGCAAAGCCTCAAACTAGCATCAACATGTTTGACCTTTGTTACCCAACATACGCCATGGTACGCCAAATCATAAATAAAGCGTTGGAGGGCACATGGGGCACAAGAAAAGTGGCGCATCATGATGGGCCACTTTTCATAAATGTGGACCTATATATCAATGAGTTGGTATTCACTCATGAACTTACTAACCACTCTTATCATTGGTTTCTAATATTAGGTTGAAATCACTTGTAAAAATGCAAAAAACAGAGAAAGCCACAAATTCTTGGACCATACACCACTGCTAAATTAATCTCAAAATAATGGTTTGGACTACCACAAATCTGCCCTGAATACAGACCTATATCCAAGTTATGGTGTCAAACTCTTTCTGTATTACAATAAAGACCCCTTGTTTACTCAAATTGTGAGTAGTTCATAAACATTCTCCCACCCAGATCTAATATTAAAATTCATGTTTTTCTTTAAAATTAAGAAGAGGCACTTATAGGGATAAAATATAATCCTTTCCTGTGTCTTAAAAATATAGGATATTTCTCTTTTCCCCTTGTTCCATAGGCCATTTACGCTAAAAAAAATTGTTATCTTTGCTCTTATGTCAAACACTAACCTAATGTTCTCCTCGGTGCCCATTTCACAACTTAAATGTGTTGTGTTATCTAATGGAAAAAAACGTTGTTAAATTTCCTATCATTGATTGATGATTCAAGTCTTTTTTACTTCCTACTCAACCTGTTCCTGCTTCTCTGACACAAACACAAGACTAAACAACCAACCACCAGTTCCAGTCAGCACCAAAAAGGCCAGAACTACGGTCCTTCACCAGCTCCTGTATATTTCATCCAACACACTTTTCAACTAAAACGCACTTCAAAAAGGCCTTTAATCTGAGGATCAATAAATTTAGCAATGGTGCACTTAAAATATTTGCTGGATTTCTCTTGTGGCTTCCAATATCATAGAGAATGGCAGCTTGGGTAATGAGTTTGAATGGGCCCTAGCGAACACTTTCTCTATTGATTGAAAATCCTGAAAGAAAACAAAGAATCTCCTAGGTTGTTGTTTACCTTGAAGTATACAGGAAGGTATTGAGTGAGCCCTTTGGCTATCCATCTTCCAGTCAATGGAGCTATCAGGTTTCTTTGCCTCAGGTCTGCCATATCTAGCCATATCCTTGCCCCTCTCTTTCTACTCTAGAATACCCAAAAATCTTAAGTTGTTTTTCCATGCTTCCTTTTCTGAATCTCCCTTACTATTCTTCATGGTTCTCAGTTACGTTTTGTTCCTCTTTAATTCTCTCTTGCCTCTCCATTTACATCTTTTTGTAGCCAATGTTTAATGTGTTCAATTAGCTACTAAAATCGCGCCCTCTTCTTATCTAAACTCATCAAAGATTTCTGAATCATACTGAAGTTTGAAGCCATAGATTTAAAAAACATGTCTAGTTTTCTTTTACCATTTTAATCAGTAGCTGTGGGGTGGCCTCTGCAATTATCATAGATGATTCTGTTGTCCGTGACAGGCAATGATGTCGCCTTCTTGCTCAGTTTGCAGTGCTTCCCTTAGTCTTGTATCATTCCAGCGTTCCACAGCAGTGTTAATAATTTCAACAATATTTTCAATGTTCTCTTTCAGGTCTTGTAAACACTTATTAAAGCCATAGAAGACATCATCACTCATTCGGCCACCTCTTAGCTGGCTATCAGTTATTTAAAGGACTTTATAAATAGTTTTTAAAGCTGCTAAATGTACAATCAAAGTTTTTGAATAATTGCACATTAAGATGCATTTTAAACTTGGTGCCATCCTGTATTACAGTGTTGTACACTACAAATTTTGCCTGGATGATTGAGCATGCTCAACCTAATTTTGAAGTTGGCATCACCAGGCGAGAACTAGAGGTTCAGTGAAGTCAGATTTTACCATATCCGACTGTGTCAAGTCTTCTCACATTCCTGTCACAGGAAGAGTTGCCACCTGCTTCATAGCTGTTGTCTAGAGTTTTCAGTAACATCCTTTGCTTGCTACATTGTTATAGAAAATGAGTAGAACAAATGTGTAATTTAAGTGAATCTTTCATTATGTACCCAAATCAACAGTGAATGATGGTCCATTTTTTTGCAAATTCCTATCTTTTTTTATATATATTTTTGAGAAGTACATGTCAATATATAAACAATGTATTAAAAAGAGAAACAATAAATCAAATTATAGTCACATAGTAAACATATTATCAAATATTAACTTCTCAGATTTCTAAACATAACATAATACAGATATCAATAAAGCAATATATGAGATTATTCATAAGGCATCCATCTGTGAATTAACTCTTAGAAGTAGACCTATAAAAGAAAATCTGGAAAGAAAGAATTATGCAATATGTATTAAACCATATATTATAGGTAGTTAGAAGATAGTTGAGATAGTAATATCATACAATTCCACATATATAGCATTTCAAATGGAGATATCGCTGCCAATTCAACAGTGTTGAATAGGTGAGCAGTAAGTCCTCCTTAAAATAACAGTGTTAATGGGTGAAGTGTCAATTGTCTTAATAATAACAACATGACTCAAAACAATAATAAAAATGTCTTAATTAGGATAGGCGACAAAGAAGGAGAAAACATGTAAGTATGAATATTAATAGAATATGTATTAGCTAGAAAGGGTTTCCAAATTTGGATGAAAATCCCAACAGTATCTTGCAATCTGTAAATCAGCTTTTCATATGATACCATTTTATACATTTCAATAAGCCATTCATCATGTGTTGGACTTTGTGGTGTTCTCCAATGTCGTAATATACACATTTTTGCTACAGTGAGTGAGATAGCCATCAATCATCTTTTATGGTTTGTTTGATTTGGGAGATCAGTAACATCATGTAATATAACTATTTTTTCTGTTAAAGGAATAGGCACATGTATAGCTCTGTGTAGTATTCCGTCAAAACTGGACATCGAAATAAAATGTGTAGTATATCACAATCCTCATGAGGACACCTCCAGCAGGTAGAATGGTGTAGTAAACCTGCTGTCTTGAGTTTTTGTGGTGACCAGTACCAGTTATGAAGAATTTTGAAACCAGTAGATTTTATTCTTGCCTCTCTGATTCCTTTATCCATGTTCATAACAACATCCGTACAGTCCTTATTGGAATACGCTACATTAAGTAACCCTTGCCATTTGAAGTGGAGTTGTGCTAGAAATGTTGATGAGTGTAGTTTATGCACTATGAGATTATAAAATCCAGAGACCGCTACTTTCAATTTCCCCCAAATTTTTAAGTATTGTAAGACTGGGAAATCCTCAGGTATCCACAGAAATGGTCCTAGTCTACTAAGTAGAGCTTGTTTCAATTGTAAGTATTTCCCCTTTTGAGAGCTAGGGAGTTGAATTCTATTTGAAGCATTGTAAAGGTTTTCAGCTCTCGTTCTAAAGTGAATAAATGATCCAACATTAGAATACCTGCTCTCTCCCATATATCCAGGAAATGGTCTATTTCCCTATTCTAATATCAGCGTTATGCCATATGGGAGCCTTATTATGTAGCCTCGGATTACTCTTAAGGAGTTTGTCGGCGTGTATCCAAATCTTAAGCATAAACTGAATAATAGGGTTAGAAGTTTGTAAAGCAGGCAATTTATGAGTATAAAACATTTGCAAACCTGAAGATGCCTGTAAAGATTGCCTTTCAGTAAGAACCCATCGTGGGGGGGTCATCCTGTCTGGGCCAAAGATAAACCAATTGAGATAAATTGAGAGCTGTATAATAATGTTCAATGCATGGTAAACTAAGACCACCATATCGCCTGTGAGCAATCAATTTGGAGATTTTAAGTCTAGGTTTCAGAGTTCCCCAAAAAAAGGTTTTAATACCTTTTTCAACGTCTCTCAATATTGATATTTTAACTGTCAAAGGTAATCAATCAATCAATCAGAGTATTTGTAAAGTGCACTACTCACCAGTGAGGGTCTCAAGGTGCTGAGTGGAAGGAGGGCTGCTACTGCTCGAACAGCCATGTCTTGAGATGTCTCCTGAAGGTAAGTAGGTCCTGTGTCTGATGCAGGTGGGTGGGAAGAGTGTTCCACGTCTTGGTAGTGAGGTGGGAGAACGATTTGCCTGCGGTGGTCGTTCTGTGGATGTGTAGGACGGTGGCGAGGGCAAGTTCAGCGGAGCAAAGCTGTCAGGTCAGGGTGTAGAAGGAGAGCCGTCTGTTGAGGTATTCTGGTCCGGTGTTGTGCAGTGTCTTGTGAGCGTGGGTGAGGAGTTTGAACGTGATTTTCATGTTGATGGGGAGCCAGTGTGGGTCTCTCAGGTGGGCTGTGATGTGGTAGTGGCGGGGATGTCCAGGATGAGGCGTGCAGAGGCGTTCTGCATGCTTTGCAGTCTTTTCTGGAGCTTGGCCGTGGTTCCTGCGTAGAGGGCATTGCCGTAGTCCAATTTGCTGCTTACGATGGCTTGGGTGACCGTCCTTCTGGTTTCAGTGGGGATCGATTTGTAGATCTTACGAAGCAGGAGGAGGAGATGGCGTTGACTTGTTGGGTCATTGATAGTGATGAGTCCAGGATGAAACCCAGGTTGCGTGCGTGGTTGGTGGGTGTCGTGGGGTTCCCAGTGTGGCAGGCCACCAGGAGTCGCCCCATGCAGAGGGGGTGGAGCCAAAGATGAGGATCTCAGTCTTGTTGGATTTCAGTGTCAGGCAGCTGTTCTTCATCCATTTGGCGATGGCCTTCATTCCTTCGTGGAGGTTGGTCTTGGCGATGGCAAGGTCCTTGGTGAGAGCTGGGTGTCATCGGCGTCTGAGATGATGTTGAGGTGGTGCGATCGGGCGATGTTTGTGAGCGGAGCCATGTAGACGTTAAAGAGGGTTGGGCTGAGAAACGATCCCTGGGGTAAGCTGCAGATGATTCTGGTGGCTTCAGAGTGGAATGGAGGGAGGCGGACTCTCTGAGTTCTGCCAGTGAGGAAGGAGGTGATGCAGTCCATGGCTCTGCCGCAGATTCCTGCGTCATTGAGGCGTGTGCGTAGGGTGTGGTGGCAGACGGTGTTGAGCACGGCTGAGAGGTCCAGGAGGATGAGGGCCGCGGCTTCGCTGTTGTCAAATATGGTCCTGATGTCATCGGAGGCAGCGATGAGGGCAGTTTCGGTACTGTGGTTGCTGCAGAATCTGGATTGGGACGGGTCCAGAGTGTTGTTCTCCTTGAGGAAACGGGTCAGTTGTTTGTTGACAATTTTCTCTATGACTTTTGCTGGGAAGAGGAGCAGGGAGATGGGCCAGAATTTCTTGAGGTCCTTTGGGTCCGTTTTGGGTTTCATGAGGAGGGCATTGATCTCGGTGTGTTTCCAGCTCTCCGGGAAGGTGGGGGGCTCGAAGGAACTGTTGATGATCTTCCAGAGTTGTGGTGCGATGACAGAGCTTGCATTGTTGAGGATGTGGTGAGGACAGGGGTCGGATGGTGAATCAGATTAGATGGTGTTCATGATTTCGATGGTGTCGTTGACGTGGGTCCAGGAGAGTAGAAAGCTGGTGGGTGGTGAGTCTGTGGTGTCGGTGTTTGGCGGGGGGGGGGGTCTGACTACTGAAGCTGTCATGGATGTGTGCGATCTTGCGGTAGAAGAAGGTGGCTAGGGAGTCACAGAGGTCTTGAGATGGCGGGATGTCGTTGACATTGGAGCCAGGGTTGGAGATCTCTTTCAAAATGTTGAAGAGCTCCTTGTAACTGTGTGCGTTGTTGTCAATGCATTCTTTGAAGGCGGTTCGCTTGGCAGTTCTGATGAGTTGGTGGGTCTGCGGATGGCGTTCTTGAAGGCTGTGTGGTTGTCCGGTGTCTGATCTTGGTGCCACTTCTTTTAAAGTCTTTGGCATGTCTGCTTGGATTCTTGGAGGTTAGTGGTGAACCAGAAGGCCTTTCTGTCGGTGCGTCTGTTGGAAGGTTTCTTGATCGGGGCGAGAGTGTTGGCACAGTCGTCGATCCATTGCCTCAGGTTGTGGGCTGCTGTGTCAGTGGTGTCGATAGGTAGGTTCCGGGAGATGGTGGTGATCAGTTGGTCTTCGGTGACCTTGTTCCATCTGCGGTGGTGAATCCGTTGCGGGTGATGATGTGTTGTGGGTGGGTGTTGTGACAAGCTGCATGAGGCCGAGGTTGATGAGTTTGTCGAGCAGGGTGGTAGAGTTGTTGTCGTTGGTGTTCTGGAGGTGGAAGTTCAAGTCCCCAAAGAGTATGTGGATGTGAGAGCGTGCACGCTGATGACATTGGTGATAGAGTCACGGAACTGCTGTCGAGGGCCAGGGGGGCTGTAAACAAGGGTACTTCTGAGGGTGGTGTTTGGGTCGGTGTGGATCTGGAAGTGCAGGTGTTCGGTGGTGCAGAGGGTGTCATCAGTGATGGTCATGATTCTGAGGGTATTCTTGTGGACGATGGCGATGCCTCCTCCTGGTAACATCCCTAAAACATAAGTGAAATGAAGCACTATAACCATTTTTACTACCTGGACTCTACCCCAAAAGGACACATTAAGATGGGACAATTTTTCATATTTTGACTTAGTTTCAGCAATAAGTGGATCTAAGTTATTTTTTATCCTACGTTCTAAACCTATGTTGATATAAATACCTAGATACTTCAGACAATCCACTTTCCATTGAAAGTTGTAGCCTAAGATAGCTGCTTTTGTTGTACCCGGGGATAATGGGAGAGCTTCACGATAAAGGGCAACCCTGGTGGGTACCTCTTTGCACTAAAAAGGTTTTTGAAAGGACACCGCCACAATTCACTTGTGCAGATGGTGTCTCGTATAACCATTTAACCTTAGAGATATAGGCCCTCATTACGAACATGGCGGTCTGTTCCGCTACGCCGACAGTGGCGGTAGAAACCGCCAACAGAGGAGTGATCTGGACCGCCAAATAATGATTCAAACGAAACACACGCATCCCGCCGCCAGGCCGACGACGGCAGAGTCCGCCCACAGGCCGACAGAAAGGCCCAACACACCCATCAAATAATGAACCACCATTCCGCCGCCAGTTCCAGGGTGGGAACCACCACCACACAAAGCCAGGCGCAAATGAACCAAATATAAGGAACCACGTACCGGAGTCCCACAGAACGTGCAGCGGCAGCTATGGATAGAGAGCTGCAGTTCGTGCCAGCCCTGTCCTTGCCATATACCTACACGACCAAGACTGCTGACGAAGACGACGACGGTAAGTACCACAACCTATGACACAAGGGAGGAAAGGGCACAGTTACATACCCACCCACTCCACCCATCAGGCAACGCCCCCCCAACCCTTCCCAGCAGCACAAGTTATACACCCCACACCAAGAGGCACGTACCCGACCGAAGGCTAATGCGACTTGACCATAGTATATACCAAAGCCCCACGCCCATAAAAAAGTAAAACAAACACCAAAGTGTAACGGCGTGCAGCCCAAACACAGGCCACACAGATACTTTAATAAGAAGCTCACTGAGCCAAACAGTGCAAACAGGGCAAATGGCCAGTCCTTAAAATCCCAACTGTCATGGGCCACAACGGGCCCCACCTGACTCTCACAAGTGCTGGGTACTCCACACAACAGGGCACCATATGGGGATTCAGGCACCTCACGGAAGGGGGTCAGGGGGAGGTGGGGGTGGGGATTTCCGACGGGGTGGGCCTTTGACTTTCTTGTGGAGGGTGGGGGGGGCTTCTCCTTTGAAGGGGATGGGGGCTGTTAGGCTCGGGTGGAGCTGGATGACCTATGCTCTGACCGGGCCTTCTTCTTCTCTGGGGAAGGGGGACGGGAATGTGAAGGGTGGACCAGGGTGGGCTGTGATGTGGAAGGAGCGGAAAGGGCAAGGAAGTGGGCACGTTTGGTGACAAAATGGGGTGGGCCAGTGGGTTGGAAGAGGTCAGCACGGGAGAGGAAACGTTTCTTGGGAGAAATTGGGGTGGGCATGGATGAGGGCATGGGAGTGGAGGCAGAGAGAGTGGATGTATGGGGTGTAGGGGTGCATGTAGTGAGTGCAGGTGACTGCTCAGTATGCTGTTGTGTTGTGGATATCTGATGGGTGGGTGTCTTGGTGCGTTTGTGTGTCTTGTGAGGTGGGGGGGTGGACACAGTGGGAGAAGACAGACAGCTAGTGTGGATGTATGTTGTGTGGGTGTCTGCAAGTCTGGTGAGTGTACTGCATCTGTCAACTACAGTAGAGGTGGTGAGTGCAGGTGTGGTGTATGGGGTGCATGTACGGCTGTCTGCGATTGTGGTGAGTGCAGGAAGAGGAGCAGTAACAGTGAGTGAAGGTGCAGTGCATGAGGGTGTGGATGTAGAGGGGACAGACAGGGAGGCAGAAGAGGTGGGCACATTGGGGGAAGTGGACGTTGTTGTGTGTGCAGGTGTCTACTGGCTGTGTGAATGTTTGTGGTGGGAGGTGTGGTGCTTGTGTTTTGAAGTGTGCCTCTTGTGTGTTGATGTGCCTGTCAGCTGGTCTGTTTGTGTGCTTTGGACGGGTGAAGGGAGTGGGGTGCTGGAAGGGGTAGAGGAGGTTGGAGGGGGCCAGAGCCTGAAAAGATCTCTGTAGGGCAGACACAGCACCGTGAATGCCATCCCATGTGTCTGCTGCACCTCTGATGCTAGCCCCTGGATGGCATTGATGATGGTTGTCTGCCCTACAGAGATGGTTCTCAGGAGGTCAATAGCCTCCTCTGTGAGGGTAGCAGGGCTGACTGGGGCAGGGGAGGAGGTGCCTGGGGCGAAGGAGATGCCCACCTTTCTGGGTGGGTGGGCACGGGCAACTCGGTGGGGAGCAGATGGGAGGGCGGTGATGGTATGGGGATGGCGGAAGATCTCACAGTAGTGGGGTGTGCACTAGGGTTCACCACCGCCGGGGGACCCCATCAGAGGAGGTCTCAGAGTCACTACCTCCTGTGGTAGTAGCCTCCCACGTGGAAGTCCCCTCACCCTCCCACCCACTGGCCCCCTGGGCTTCCGTTGTCTCTGCCTCGGAGGGTCCGTGGGCGGCTGCCTCCCCACTTGCCGGTGCCTCAGCTCCCTCACCTGATATTGATCCTGTACCAAACCAACACAAGAGAAGAGGGATGGGGAGACAAAACAGGAGAGACACTTGTAAATAGCTGAATACAGATAAAGAATGGCCAGACATACACCCACCCAGCAAACACACCCAACAGGCAGCACTGTACACTATGCCCATGCCCATGCCCCTGACTACTGACCAGAATACTGCTCTACACCCATCCCCTGAAATACTTTTGGAGCTGAGGTAGGTGAAACCTGACAGGGACACCCCTACACCCTTTGGGGAACATACAGTAGATGGACACCAGTCAAATTCCCTGCCTCGAAGCAGCCTGAGCCCTATTGCACACCCAGACATCCTTCCAGACTGAAGTATGGTCAATGAGTACTCACCCCCTTGTGACTGCTGTGCAGCCTTCAAGCGCCCATCCAGATCTGGGTACACCACCACCAGGATCCGTCGCATGAGGGGGGTCAGTGCCCGACGGGCACCCCTTCCACGTTGGGAGGACTTCCCCAGCTGGGCCTCATTGATCTTTCATGCCCAGCGCCGCAGGTCCTCCCACCTCTTTCGACAGTGGGTGCTCCGCCGGTTGTAGACCCCCAGGGTCCGCACTTCTTTGGCGATGGCATGCCAATGTGCCCTCTTCTGGTAGGAGCTGACCTAGAAGGGCGACACAGAAATGGAACACAGAGGTCAAGCAATCGCACGATAGGAACAGCTGGCAAATTGGCCAACATGGGATGGACAGTACTCTCAGACCTACAGGACAGTCGCACTCAGCATTCCATGCACCATGGCCCATGCAGGCTCAGAGGAGCACACATATGTCCAATCCACACCATCCATTACACACACAGTGCCCTCCAAACCCAGACTCACCTGTACCTCTGGCTGTCCGTAGAGTTTGCCGTACTGGGGCAGGACCCCGTCCACTAGCTTCTCCAGTTCTTCCTGGGTGAAGGCCGGGCCCTTTCACCTGCACCACGTGGCACATCGATAGCCAGAGGCAGGCCACAGCAGTACACAGAGTGGAGTACCTGGACGCACAAGATCAGGGATTCAAGTGATCAAACGATGACGAACCCGCATACACTCCGCGGCGGTATGCACCGTCACCGCCGGCGGCGATCATGATACACCAGGATTCACCATTGGCATCCATGTTAGCCAATTAGGGTGCGAACAGCGGTCAACATCGTCTTACGCTGTGACGTCAACCGCTAGTGGTATGAGGTCACTTCCACAACGAAGGGGCAGATCTACAGTGGGCAGACATTTTGCCATCACCTAAGCATCTAGAATTTCCTACTACTCACAATGCAGGGCCTACTAGCCACATGAAGCACCTAAGCCTCTATCCATTCCGTATAGTAGCACACATGAATTACTCTGTTCCCTCCTAGTGATATACATGTACATCTGTCGGGTAACAGTTACTGTCGAGACACTACAATGAACAATGCAGTGCAGAAATGATGAGAAGTGTGCCTATGTATGTGTCTTCATCACTCCTTTTTGTAACCCCTCGTAGGTACCGACCCTTGTGGCAAGGAAGGGCACCATCGGTGTACAGACCACTAGTGGATATGGGGACCATGGTGGAGTGTCAGATCATAATCTGCACTAACTCCAAGAAATCGTAATCAGCATGCCATTCCAACTGAGGTGCAGGTGCTCTCCGCACTCCATTTCCTGGCCACAGGCTCATTTCAAGTGACAGTGGGCATGGGTGCTGGTTTCTCCCAGCCAATGTTCAGCCAGGTACTGACAAGATTTCTGAATGCATTTGTACAACATCTGCAATCCTATGTGCTGGTTTCCCCAAAGTACTGACCTCCCTGCCATCAAGTCTGACTTCTATGCCTTTGCAAACATTCCCCATGTCCTAGGTGCCATTGATTGGCACACATACCCATCACCCCCCCAAGAGTGAGAGAACAGGTGTACAGAAACAGGATGAACTGTCACTCCATGAACATCCAATTGGTGTGTACTGCAGACCAGTACATTTCACATGTGAATGCCATGTTTCCAGGTTCAGTCCATGATTCATTTGTGTTGAGGAACACTAGTGTGCCACAGAAGATGGTACAACTACAAGAGGACAGAGGGTGGATCATAGGTAAGTTTGTCTGTCAATAACTGACACATTGCAGAAAACCAGCCTGTCTGACTAAGGGACATAACAATGACATGTCTGTATTGAACCATTTTGTAGGTGATTCTGGCTATCCAAACTTGTGTTGGCTCCTGACACCAGTGAGGAAACCCAGGACGGATGCAGAGAGGAAATACAATGAGCCCATGGATGTAGTAGGAGGGTAATAGAGCATACTATAGGTCTCCTGAAGGCTAGGTTCCGGTATCTACATATATCTGGGGGTTCCATGGCCTATGGGCCTGATAAGGTGTGTAGAACAGTGGTGGCCTGCTGCATGCCGCACAACGTGGCAGTGAGACATTCTATCCCCCTCTTGGAGGTGGAGGGTGCTATAGGTCCTGATCAGCTACCTCAGAGAGGGAAGGAGAGTGATGGTGAGGATGAGGAAGGGGAAGATGTCCATTCCAGGAACCAACTGATACAACTCTACTTCCAATAACTGTGTTGGACTTAAGCCTGTCATTGGGGTTAGTGACTAATACTGTCAGTGTGCTCTGTCATATGGGGGGGTTGGTCATGATAGGCAATACATGGACCACTTCTGCATGGTACTGACAGAAAATATGTGCATTCCCTCCTTGCCACCATTTGGGCACACAGTACCACCATCAAGCACAAATTGACAATACAGTTCTTCTCTGCCAGTTGCATCCATACTCCAGTTTGACAGGGGACTGTGTTATAGGTGTGAAATGTGTTTTATTGATAGAATTGAGTGAATTGTGCTATATACAGTGATGGGAGTCGTAAGAGTTGGGTGTCCTCAAAACCAGCTTGGTGGCAGCCTTGTTGGATGGTTTAGATGGGTCCATTTTGTCGAACAGTACTTCATATTGCCCTCAGCTAAGTGTTGTTGGTGAATGGGTGGGATGGTTGCTTTGCATTAGTAGCAGAGTCAAGTTGTTGGAGGGGGCCTTGTTCTTAGCTGGGTTTCCAGTGCCATATCTTGGCCTAAGAGTACGTTTGGGCGCCTGCTGTGGAGCTTCTTGGGGTGGCATGGTTGGCCCTTGGGTTTCCTGGGAGGGTATTTCCTGGGATGTTTTTGCTGCTTGGATCATCAGATGCTGGTTGTCCAGGGCTGTTGTGGGGGCCTCTTGTCCAGTGTGGGTGTCAGACTGTTTTTTTTACCAACTGCAGCAGTGCTCCAGCAATGGTGGCCATTGTGGCATTGTGCTCTTTCCACTGCTCCATGGCCTGTTGGTGTTGTTGCTGCTGCATCCTCAGACTTTGCTCCAAGGTGGACACAATCTGTGCCAACCTGTCTTGGGTATGTTGGTAGGCCCCCAATACCTCTGAAATAACGTCCTGGGCTGCTGCATCCATCCTGTGGCCTCCCCCCTGGCCCACTGGGACACTTGAACTTGCCCTAACCCCCTGTGCCTGTGTCCCCTGCACAGGTCTGGCAGTGCCACTTGTACTGGGGCCCTTGCCTTCCTGCATGTTGGGAGTGGGAGACTGTGGCCTCTGTAGCTGTGTTCCACCAGTCTGTGCCCTGGGCACACTGGTGTGGGTACGCCTCCTCTGGCCTGCTGGTCTTGACTGGGTGTTTGGGGTGACAGTGGTTTCCTGGGTGGGGCTGCTGCATGGTGAGAATCCAGGACTTTGTGAGGGGCCTGCCTGCTCATCAGTGTCCAGGGATCTGTCGCCAAGGTCTTGTGAGGTGGCTCTGTCCCTGGAGGGCAGTGACACTCCTTGTCCTGTCCGTTAGGGTTGCGTGGGTGGTGGTGCCTGTTGGGGACATACACATGTCTGTTACATATGCATGTAGGTTTGAGGTGTACAGAACTGTGCTATTTTGTGCTGGTCTTAATTTCAGTGGCCTTCCAGGGTGCCTCTGTGAGGTTGACATAGCAATTAGCACAAGTGGTGGGGTTCCATTGTTGTGGGGGATATTATTCCATTGTGGGTACGTGCAGGGGTGGGTGGCTGTGCACAGCAGGAGTGATGTGGGCCTGTTAGTGGGTTGTAGGTAATGCAGGGTGGTGGATGTGGTGAGTAATGGCTGGGTGGGGTGTAGGTCCAGGTGGGTGTGGGTGGGGTGGGGTGGGGTGGGGTGGTGCATGCATTGCAGCTGTGGTGTATATGGGGTAGTTGTAGATGACTTACCCGAGTCCATTCCTACAGTGAGTCCAGTGAGTCCCTCTGGGTGCAGGATGGTGAGGACCTTCTCCTCCCAGTCGGTGTAGTCAGGTGGTGTTGGTGGCGGCCATCCCCCAGTCTTCTGCACTGCGTTGTGGTGCCTAGATGCCATGGCCCTGACCTTCCCCCGCAGGTCGTTCCATCTCTTCCGGATGTTTTCCCTGTGCGTGGATGGTGTCCCACTGCATTCACCCTGTTGACAATGGTCTGCCACAGCTCCAATTTCCGGGCGATGGGTGTGTGCTGCACCCCGGGCCCGCATATTTATGGCTCCACCTTCAGGATCTCGTCCACCATGGTCCTTAGCTCCCTTTCGGTGAAGCGTGGATTTTTGGGAGGGACATGGTGAGTGTGGTGGATGGCGTCGGGACTAGGGACGGGGTAAGGGTGCTCTTCTGTGGGTCGCTGTGCGTCTCCTGTATGCTGGCGTTCGCTCTCTGGCTCTGGTGCTCTCCGTCTTCTTGTCCTGGTTTTGTTGCAAGGGATTGTGGGGTGTGTCTGGGGGTGTTTTATGGGGTCTGGATGTGTGTCAGGTGTGTGGGTGATACGCCTATCCAATGTGTGCACTTGTTGCTGTTGAGTCCACTTGCCGCCCGTGGCGGTCGCAGCCGCCAATGGTTGTCCGGCCTCCACTGTCCGCCGAGGTGATTTGTGCATCATTATTTGGAGGGCGGGATGTGGGTGTGCTTGGCGGTGGTGGAGGGGGGCGGTGTTCTGGGATTCACGCCAACAGAGTCATGGCAGGGAGTGGTGGTTTGGGAATTTGTGGCCGGGTTGGGTTTTTGGTTCATTATATGGCGGATTTCCATTCACCGCCAACGGCGGGATTCTGTTCACCGCCGACACGGCGGTCGGCGGTCTTTCCCGCCATGTTCATAATGACCACCAGAATCATTACCTAATCCCAACCTATGCAATGTACGGAACATATAGCTCCATTCAATGCGGTCAAAATCCTTCTCGGCATCTAAGGATAACACTACTCTGTCTTGCCCAGCATCCCTGGAAAACCAAAGTATGTGAGCCAAAGTGCGGGGATGACTACGAGAGTTTCTGCCTGGCATGAATCCAACTTGAGAATTATGTATGAGTTTAGAGATAACTTGTTTGAGTCTTTTGGCAAGAATGATGGCTAATAGCTTTGAATCTGTATTCAGAAGGGAAATCGGATGATAGCTACTGCAGTATAATGGATCTTTCTCAGATTTGGGAAGGACAGTTATGATAGCTTTATTTGACAGTGAGGAGAGACTACCAGTTTCATCTGCTTCTTTATAAACCTCATAAAGGGCATCTATTGCTTCTAGTTTTACCCAATGGTAAAGGAAAACCATCTTCTCCCGGTGCTTTATTGTATGGGAGACTGAAGATTGCTTCTGCAATTTGAACCTTTGCTGTCTCGCCCGCCAGTATGAGCCGGTCCTGTTCATTGAGACAGGGGAGTGTTATTTTTATAAAAGAATTCTGTTCTTTGAGGAGGCCATCATCAACTTCTGAAGTATATAACTTGGTATAATAATATGAAAACGTATTAGCTATTGTTTGAGTCTCAGTTAGTAGCTTACCCTCAGGGTTATATATAGCTGGAATAGCTGTCATAGCTTCTCGCTGTTTTAATCGTGCCGCAAGTAAGCGGCCTGCTTTTTAGCCTTGTTCGTAATTGCGAACCTTAAGTCTATATAGCATATTTTCCTCTTTGGAAGTATATAGGCCCTCATTATGACATTGGCAGTAAATACCACTTACCGTAAAGCTGACTGACTCCAACATACCGCTGCCGCAGCGGATTACCGCTACCCATATTATGACACACACATACCAATCCGTCACTATATAGCTACCCACACAAGTCCGCCAGACCAAAGATCGGTGATAAACTGGCGGTAGCAAAACCCACACCGTTACACCAACAGAACTACTCCCACAACATTTTGACCCACGAATCCCCGCAGTGGAATTCAATGGCGGTAAACGATTGGCACTACATACCGCCACGCTCAAAATACACACAAATACAAAACAACACCACATTGGACAATTCAAATAACACACTCCTGACACCCATACACACACCACACCCACACACCTACACCCCTATAAAACACACACCCATATTACCCACAACCCTTTATGACTACAAACAAGTGCCACAAGAGAGATAGCAAGACCACAGACAAGACCACAGCCACACACCACCATCACCTATACACCATCCATGCACCTTACATCACACACCCCAACACATCACCCCACACACCCTCACCCACACTGCTCACACTACACCCATGGCACCACAACCGCACCCCAGGTTCTCAGAGGAGGAGCTAAGGGTCATGGTGGAGGAAATCATCTGGGTGGAGCCACAGCTATTCGGCTCACAGGTGTAGCAGACATCCATTGCTAGGAAGATGGAGCTGTGGCGGAGAATCCTGGACAGGGTCAACGCAGTGGGACAGCACCCCAGAACAAGAGATGACATCAGGAAGAGGTGGAACGACCTACGGGGGAAGGTGCATTCCGTGGCAGTAAGACACCAAATAGCTGCACAGAGGACTGGCAGTGGATCCCCACCTCCTCCCCCACAACTAACAATATGGGAGGAGCAAGTCTTGGAAATCCTGCATCCTGAGGGCCTGGCAGGAGTAGGAGGAGGACTGGACTCTGGTAAGTCAAACCTACATTACTATCACCCCCTACCTGCATTCCATCACATACCCCCACCCTTACCTTTACTCCCATCACTCCACCACCTCCCACACACCCCACCATCACAACCCACCCCTCCCAATACCAAGCCCTGCATGCTCTACCAATGCATGGACCCCCATCACAGACCTGCATGGACACCCATCACTAAAGCATGCACACTAGAGGGAAACAGCAAGCCCATCAACTAACTACTCACACAAGGCAAAGCTGCCAGGGCAATAACAGCCATAGAGAGCAACACACCCATGCACAAGATGTCACACACAGAAACAATAACACTGTATATTACATGACAGCAGTGCTGGACACCTGGATCTGGATGACCAACCTGGCCCATCATGGATCTCGTTGGTTACCCAGGCACAACCCCATACCACCACAGAGCCTCCCCCCTCAGGAAACAGCAGCACAGTACCCACCAACCTAGCGGGCCCATACCTCTGTCCCCAGGACACGTCAATCCGCAGTGTGTCCTCCACTACTGGGACCCCAGACCACCCCACAAACACAGGACAATCGGGGACCTGGGGTCAGTGGCAGTGGGCACACGGTTCAGGGGACAGAGGCACGGGACAACAGGGAAGCTGGGAGGACTGCTGTGTGACAGGGGGAGGACCGGCGCAGGGAACCAACTCTCCAGGAGGCACTCACCAAGATCCTGGAAGCATACCACCATTCCCAGTAGACAATGGGCCGGGTACTGGACAAGATGCAGGAGAACCAGGGGCTGCAGGAGGGACAGTACCTGGGGATCGGGGAGGATTTGAAGTCCATTAACACCACCCTGGTCTCCATTGCAGGGGTGTTGGCAGACATGGCCAACAGTGGGAGGGAGGCAGTGGCACACTACCGGGCCCCTACCACCAGCCAAACCGAGGAACAGCCCTCCAACTCTGCTGCTGCTAGTGTACAGGAGGCCCCTCCACACGACCAACAGGCCACCAGCACCCCTCCCCCTGCAGAGGGAGAACCACCCCGCAAACGTTCCCTGTGATCCAGGCAGAGGCCAGAGACTATTGCCAAGACCTCCACCAGGAAATAAGACTCTCCTGTTTGTCACCCTTGTGTCCCACTCTGTCAACCTGTCCACCTTGAACTGCCATTGCTCCACTTCCTATGCCCCCTTGGACAATGCACCTGTGATCCACATAGACTGGACTCTAACCTGGACTTTCCTCCACCATCACCCCAGCCCATTGCACTTCCCCCGCTACGTATTAGCACTTAAATAAACACAATTTTTTAAAATACAAGTATGGTGTCAGTAATGTATACATATGAATGACCTGTAGTTGGCTGCAGTCAACACACCAGGAACGATAGTGGGGCACAGATATCTGCAAAGAGAGATGCCAAAGGATACAGTAAGTGGTCATAGAAGTGGGAAAATCAGCCTGCCAGTGACAATGTCAAACACAAAACTTTCAATTAAAAGTGAAGTTACACTGTCTTACCTGTGTGTCATTGGAAGTGTTGATGAATTATTGCACTTCTGTTGTCCTCATCCTCTGCCTCCTCATCTTCACTGTCCACAGGGTCCACTGCTGCCACACGCCCATCTTCAGCCTCATCCTCCTGCAGAAATGGCACCTGGTAATGTAAGGCAAGGTTGTGCAACATACAGCATGCCACGATGATCTGGCAGACCTTCTTGGGTAAGTAGCACAGGGGACCACCTATCGGATGGAGGCAACAAAACCTCGCCTTCAGGAGGCTGAATGTCTTCTCTATGATTCTTCTTGTTTGCCCATGTGCCTCATTGTAACATTCCTCTGCCCTTGTCCTGGGATTCCACACAGGGGTCAGTAGCCATGAGAGGTTGGGATAACCAGAGTCACCTGCAAATATCGAGGGACAACTGTTAGACACACACTAACCCTTAGGGCTCACACCATACCCATACACCAACACCCACCGGATGGGAACCAAGGCTCACCTATTAGCCACACCCGGTGCCTCTGGAGTTGAGCCATCACATATGGTAAGTTGCTATTCCTCAGGATAAAGGCATCATGCACGGACCCAGCATACTTCGCATTGACATGGGAGATGTACTGGTCCGCCAGGCACACTATCTGCACATTCATTGTCTGAATGCTCTTTCGATTTCTGAACACCTGTTCATTTTTCTGAGGTGGGGGGGGGCAAATGCAATATGTGTACCATCAATAGCCCCAATAATGTTGAGGATATGCCCCATTGCATGGAAATCAGCTTTCACTGTGGCCAAATCCTCCAACTGGAGGAAAACGATGTAGCTGTGCATGTGTTTAATCAGGGCAGACAACACTCTGGTCAGCACTATTGAGAACATTGGCTGTGACATTCCTGCTGCCAAGCCCACTGTCACTTGGAAGGAGCCAGTTGCTAGGAAATGGAGCACAGATAGGACGTGCTGAAGAGGGGGATTCCGGTGGGGTGATGGATAGCAGCTATCAGGTCAGGCTCCAATTGGGCACAAAGCTCTGTGATTGTGGCCCTGTCCAGTCTATAGGTGAAGATAATGTGCCTGTCCTCCACTGTTGCTAAGTCCACAAGAGGCCTGTACATGGGGGTATGTCTCCATCTCCTATTCATCCACAGCAGTTGCAATCTAGGCGGCAAAATGGTGAGCAGCTGGTCAGTATCCCATATTTCCAAACACAACACTTCATTGCATGTTGTGACTGTAACAGTATATTGTTGGTTAGGCCCAAATGATGCTTATGTGTACTGTGATGCAGTTAGGTGCCATGGCCTGACCCCCCCCCCCCCCCGGAAATGGCGTCCACCTGTCCTGTTTAGAGGGACATGTAGAAATGAGGTAATTCCGCAGACGCTGTGCACCGTTGTGGGAGGCGGTCGAGAACCGCCGTGCAACTCCTCATTGGTTACCATTGGCCCCTCTGGGTTACAGTGGCCAATGGTGATGTACGCTGTACACACCATGCAGACGTGACCCCCATTTTCTATCTGTTCACTCACTTGCTACCTGACCTTCAACAGGAGAGGACCTACACTGCATGTGCTGCTGTGACCTGTGTCTGGAACTGACCATGGCTCGTGTCACTGGGGAAAGGTCCCCTGCCTTCACTGCGACGGAGTTGGAGAGACTGGTGGATGGGGTCCTGCCCCAGTACCGAAAGCTGCATGGGCCTCCAGACCAACAGATGAGTACACTGTGTGCACGATATATGGGGCATGAATGCATGGAGTGGTGTGTGTGAAGGCCTCGTGTAGGGGGGGCTTGGTGGAAGGGCCCTGGGCAGTGTGCTGCATGTATGGTGGGCCATGTCTGTGCGTAAGGGGATGCGAGGGCTATGGTGGGCCATGAGTGTAACAGGCAGGACGGTCTGACTGATACCTTTTCCTATGTGTATTTCTCTGCAGGTGAGCACCCATCAGAAAAAGGGTATATGGCGTGCCATCGCCAAGGATGTGCGGACCCTAGGGGTCTACGGCAGGCTGAGCACCCACTGTCGGAAACGGTAAGAGGACCTGAGATGCTGTGCACGGAAGACCGCGGAGGCCCAGCTGGGGATGGCCTCCAAACAAGGAAGGGGTGCCCGTCGAACCCTGACCCCCCTGATGACCCGCATACTGGCCAATCCGGAGCTGGATGGGCACTTCGAGGCATCACAGCAGCCACAAGGGAGTGAGTACAGTGCCCCAATATTCTACTTTCGCCTGGTGGGGTGGCATCCGGGTGGGGGATGTGGGCCTGTGGGTGCCCCTAGGCCAGATATTGCATGGTAGGTCCCATGTTGGGCAGGGTCTGATGTAAACGTCTTCCAACCAAGCTAGTAGGCATCCACTACTGAGCAGGGGTCTGTAGGTCTCAGGTGTGCTGCAATTGGCATTAAGTGTCCCTGTCCATGGGCTAGTGACTACCATTTTGACTGTTAGTGCATTGCCTAGTGCGTACGGCTGTTCCCTGTGTGTGTGTGTGTGTGTGTGTGTGTGTGTGTGTGTCAGAGAAGCATAGGCACCGGCGACGGGGAGAGCTGCATCCCACAGGGCCCAGGAGGCCGAATCTACCAACAGTGAGGGCACCAGTGGGACAGAGGGTGAGGGGAGCACCAATGCGGAGACTGGAGAAGACAGTTCGGACAGTGATACCTCCTCCGAAAGCTCCCTGGTGGTGGCAGACACCTCTGTGACCACCCCAACTACAGGCACAGCCGCCACCCCGTACCAGCACCACCCTCCCAGCAGCCCCTCAGTGTGTTTCCCGTGCCCGCTCACCCAGGAGGGTGGACATCTCCTTCACCCAATGAATCTCAGGCCCTGCCCCAGTTAGCCCTGCTACCCTGAGTGAGGAGGCTATTGACCTCCTGAGATCCATCTCTGTTGGGCAGTCAACCATTGTAAATGCCATCCAGGGGCTGACAGCCCATTTGCAACAGACAAATGCATTCCTGGAGGGCATTCACTCTGGCATGGCGGCCCAACAGAGATCAATCCAGGCTCTGGCCTCCTCCCTGATGGCAGCCATTGTCCCTGTTTCTAGCCTCCCCCCTCCAAATTCCTCTACCCCATCCCATTCCCCTCAACCCCAACCTATCCCAAGCACACAGGCAGACCAGCATGCACACAGGACAACACACAGGAGTGGGTCAGGCAAACACAAGCACCACACATCATCCCACAGGCAATACACAAACACCATCCAGATGCAGACATACCAACATCCACTGTCTCCACTGTGTCCCCGTCCTCCTCATCATCCACCTCCCTGCCAGTAGTGTCTACACTCACACCTGCTTGCACTACATCCTCATTCACTACCACCATCACTCCTAGTACTGCATGCCCCTCACTGGCAGTCACCACCCCCACATCCATGCAAACGTCCACTGTGTCCTCTCCGAAGGTGCCTGTGCCCCCTCCTCCTAAAGTACACAAACGCAAGCACTCAGACACCCAACAGCCATCCACCTCACAACAGCATCCAGCCCATGCAACTGCACCCAAAATCAGCAGACCCCTCCTACAACCACTTCCTCTTCCTCAACTCCCAAACCTTCACCCTCTTCCCGGCCCAATGTCCCTAAGAAGCTTTTCCTCTCCACCGTTGACCTCTTCCCTACCACTACCCCCCCCCCCCTTCCTTCACATCAGGCCAGGGTGGTCAGAACCCAGGCGAGCACCTCAGCCACCCAGTTCACGGCCACAGTAGTTTTGACAGCTACTGCAGGTGGGAGAGGATCCCAGGCACGAGGCAGCTACACTGAAAGGATGCCTGCACCAGGTGCTTCAAGGAAGGGCAAGGAGGCACCACCAGCTGTGTCTAGAAAGGGCAAGGAGGCACCACCAGCTGCGTCGAGGAAGGGCTAGGAGGCATCCACAGCTGCTACAGGGAAGGGCAAGGGACAATCCCTGGCTGCTGACAGGAAGGGCAAGGGGCCTGCACCAGCAGGCAGGAAGGACGGGAGGCATGGTGCTGGGACTCATTCGGAGCCCCCACCACCAACCATGATGGTGGTTCAGCTGTCCAGCACCGATGCCACCACCGCCACCAGCAGCAGCCCAAGTAGGCAGCCGTCTGAGGCTGCAACGGGAAGGGCTGGAGCCTCCCCCCACCACTGCGAGCGCCGCCACTAGCAGCAGCAGCCCCAGTGGGAAGCCGTCCGAGGCTGCAGGTGAAGGGATGGAGCCTCCCCCCACCACTGCCAGCACCGACACCTGCACAGACACTGCCACCACTGCGCAGCCGTCACCGCCGGTGGGCAGTGTGTAGTCCTGCATCCATGGGCTGTTGTGCGGCCTGGGCCAATCAAATCCTGTGGGTCTGATCCCCAGGTGAGAGACTGTGACCTTGCACTCCCAAGATCTGCATCACAGGACACAATGCTCCCTCCAGAACCAGTGGAAAAAGCCATCCACTCACCCCATCCTTCCCAGGGTGAAGCACACTGGGCACAATGCCCCCTCTAGAACCAGTGGAAGAAGCCATCCACTCACCCCATCCTTCCCAGGATGAAGCACACTGGGCACAATGCCCCCTCCAGAACCAGTGGAAGTAGCCACCCACTAGAGAGACTGTGGCCTTGCACTCCCCAGGGCCAAGCAGTGGGCAAACCACCCCCTAGAGAGACTGTGGCCTTGCACTCCCCAGGACCAAGCAGTGGGCAAACCACCCATTAGAGAGACTGTGGCCTTGCACTCCCCAGAACCAAGCAGTGGGCAAACCACCCACTTGAGAGACTGTGGCCTTGCACTCCCCAGGACCAAGCAGTGGGCATGCAGCCCCATCCAGGGCCAGTGACGGTGTACCATCTTCCGGCAGAGGTGCCACCCCATTTCACATCCCCCTGAGGTGCCTGTCTATTTTCGACCTGATGCCCCTGCAGTGTTCTCTCTGTGTTGTTGCAGGAGTGAGGTGGGGCCTTGGCCTATGTGATGTGGCCCTGTGGCCCACGGACATTGAGGACTGGGCAGTGTCCCTACATTTGTAAATATGTATATACATTTGGATTTTGATGCACTTATTCATAGTATTTTGTCGTATTATACTCACTTTCTTCTAATCATTTTGTCCTTGCATTATTTCTGAGTGGTACGGGGTGAATATGCAATGTTACTGCATCTGGTTGTGTGTATGGTGTTGGGGGTGGGGGTGTTGCGTGTGTGTGTCACTCTCTTTTTCCTCCCCCCTCCCTTGTGTGCTAGACGGCAGTACTCACCATGGTCGTCTTCGCTGGCATTGATGTTCATAATGCAGCAGAAGGTAGTCGAGCATGGGGAATATGTGCAGCTCGAGCTCCATGGCGTCATGGTTGTTCCCTGAGTCTCCACAGGTGAGTCCTTTGACTTCTGAGATCTGTTTTCGCCAGGCTTTTGATGTCGGTGGTACCGCCCCAGAAAAGGTGGCGGATAGGCCGGTCATAATAGTGTGGGCGGTACATTGTCTTTTGCCTAGCTGGTGGCACTTACCACCGTGGTGCTTGTTGATTCCGCTGTGGCGGTCGGTGTGTTAAAGTGGGTGTCTGTCTGAGCGGTTTCCGCTGTGGTTATAATTCCATTTTTGTTGCCGCCGGCCTGTTGGCGGTATTACCGCCGCTTTATCACCGACCGCCAGGGTTGTAATGAGGGCCATAGTGTATTAAGTTCCATCTTAGATTTTTCCAATCTGCATCTGGAAGTTTCAGTTAGATTACTAAAATAAGTTATGTGTCAGTGTTTTTATATCATTTTCCAAAATGGTCTGTTGTTCTTTTCTGCGATTATTTGTTATGGCAGAATCCCTCATAATTTGCCCCCTAATAGTGGCTTTTGTGGCTGCCCATAAGATTTGTGGAGAAGAAACTGAGCCTTTGTTATCTTTCATACAGGTAGTCAAATGAATGTGATTGTAATTGTGACTTTGTGCTGGTAGTTTGTGGCAGATATGTTTAATCGCCATGGTTTCCTACAAGGGCCCCCAAACAAGCTGGAGACTGATAGGAGCGTGATCTGACAGTGCAATTTCTAAAATATCACAATCTAGTACTTGTGGTGCAATAGAATGTGAAATAAGGAAGTAATCTATTCTAGAATGGGAATCATGTACTGCCGAGTCATATGTAAACTCCTTATCTGATGGATGTAGTAAACACCAGATATCGATCAAACCATGATCTTCTCGAATGTCTTCCAGTATAGCTCTATCTCTACCATGAGTTGTGTTCAGGGGACCCGTTCTGTCTAAGATCTCATCTAGGGCAAGATTCCAATCGCCTCCCAGAACTATTCTGGAAATTCCAATTTCTGTTAGAATTATATTTAGGTGAAGGAAAAGGGGGGCTTTAGACCCAACAGGGGTATAAATGGAACCCACTCCTAATATATTATTACCAACTTTAAACTTGGCTAAAACAAACCTACCATCCTCATCTGACCATGACTGTGGTATTTGGCATTGCTGTGTTTTCCGTATTAGAGTGGCTACACCACTTTTCCTAGTAGTAGTGTGGGATGTAGGATCTCCTGACACGTCAGAAGGGGATTTGCTGCTGTAAAGAATCTGGCCCACCCAATCTCATTTTAATTTTTCTGATTCTATATCAGATGGATGTGTCTCTTGGATGAAAGTGACATCAGTATGTTTGGAGGCTAAATAGGAAAGAACTTTCTTCCTTTTAATGTAATTAGTAAAGCCATTGACATTGATAGAGACGATTTGCATAGGACTTGTTGTCATGATACTGACTGGAAATGTCAGAGTATATTTGTACTGTGTGAAACTGGATCAAAATGCTAAAAAGGGAAAAGGAAGTAGATAAATTATATAGTAATGTGATAATGGAAAATTACTGGAGGGAAAAAAACTATCTGGAGTACAGTAAACCTGAAACTATTATTTGAAATTATAATCATAAAATATTGTTAACACTAAACTCTAAATGGTGTAAGCACACTGTTCTAAATGCTAGAATATAAAGGAATACTACAGATCAAAGAATATGTATCTTTCGTCGGTGGATCTAAATCTCAACTTGAGACCCAGACTCTGCAGAGGAGGAAAGAAAACCACTCATGGTAAATAGATTATAAGAAAAACCACTCCATGGAGTTATAAAGTGTATCCAAGAGAAAATCTGCATATACGAATACAATATGAAATGTACATGGTTATTGAACAACAGTATATGAGGAAAGGAAATGACTCATATCCATCAGAATGAATAACTGCAGTAAAACGGTAATAACATTATATTAATACATAGCATGTATAAATATACTCATCTAGCTGGATGAAGTGATAGTGGAAGGTTGAGCATCAGTTATTTTATTAAAAGATGTGGATGGGTTTAGAGGTGATCTTGATTTCTCTCTGGAATTTTCCTGTGTGAGTACCTCTACGCAGTGGACTGCTTTATCTCTGTCAAGCTGTTTCTTAAAGGTACGGACATGTAATCTAACGGTACGATGGCTTTGTGGATCATTCTGTAATTGAAGTGGATTATTCATAGATTTTTTTGTTCAGGGGTGGTGGTGTTGGTGTTGAGCCCATATGTTGGTCATCCAAATGGTGCAGGAAGTGTACCAGATCCTCAGGCGAATTGTTATGTATAATATTTTTGCTGCTTGGTTAATTTTGCCATTAAACATGTATTTTGAATTCAGAGATCCTCTTGGAGTCTTATTTTTTTCAATAGTCTTCTATCTGTTAGCTCAGGCTGTTGGTCCTGTTCTTAAAGAAGTACTAGGGTTAGCAAGGAATGTTTCATCTTTTAGAGTGTCATATATACTTTGTCACACTGCCTCCTGGTACCTTAAATTTGATCAGATCTTTGACGGTATTGTTAAACATAATCCTGGCCTTATTCTAGATGTGCTCTCTCTACAAGGATCTGGAAAACATACTTTTAATTCTTTGATTTCATCTATTTGTCCTGACTTTTTTTCAATTTAGCTCTGTAGTTGTAATTCATGTTTAAAGTACAGTAGAAAGGCCTAAGGTATCTAAATAAATGTTATTTGATATTTGAGAAGAGGTATGCTGAACTATTTTTAAATTATTGGCATTGATAGAGCAGCCTTTAATCATATATGTGCTGGCCCCTTTCGTAGGACTAGAAAGCAGAGGGCATGGTGCATTGTTTTCTTTCTTTGACTGAGATGTTGGCCTCCAGTTAAGTCCCTCCGGCCATGCCTGTGATTTTTCTGTGGCTGCCTCGCTGTTATTATTAGCAGCCTGCATAACCTGTACCATTTCTCCTATCTGTGCCTTAGATGTTAATGATGTGTCTACTAGACAAAGAAGGGAATTAGAGAAGGAACTATTTTATTTCCTTTCAGAAGGGCCCACTTGCTTTACAGTCTCACTAATTATTAGGAAGAGGATTGCTCCATTGATATGCCCAGCAACACACTTGGAGGTAGTTGAGCAACTAGTTTTGGCCTTTCTTCTCCTTCCCCTTGTAAAAGAGAGCTTTGTCTGTTCACTCAAATTTCCATAAGGGAGCGTTCTGTGTAGCATGATTATAGTCACTTTTTTCATGGACATACCGGTCACAGTTTAGGGATTTCCTGGTTTCCCTGAACCTGCACCTTTGGGCGTCAAAGTGTTATGTATTTTTCTAGTTCTCTCTATACAGGGGGAGCTAGCATTTGCCGTTTTTTCATCTACTAAACAACGGACTTTCATCAAAAACAATGATTTGTTGTGAACGAGACTTATTAAAATGATGAATTCACTTTTCCAAAGCAACAGGGTAGGTCTATATGAAACATATGTTGTATTAGTAGATATCGTCATATATTCACACACACTGTTACGTACTTTATAACCTTCTAGCTGCATTCTCAATGACAAAACAATTGAAAAGTGAAATCTCTTCTAGTTTTACACTTCTCCTGTCCATTATGGTCTGTCCTAACACATGGCCAGGAAGGCCCACAGTTTAAGTAAAAATCAGGGCTTCCTACCGAATCCAGATGTGGAGAGGGAGCTCACGCAAAGGCCACATAAACTTCAAAAGGCGAAAGAATTGTCTCGCAATTGTCTTGGAAGAGTTAAAATTAAACAATATGAAACGAAGTAGCCAAAGCAGGGAGAGAGTGAAAGCAAATCTTCTCCTGCACCTGCATCTGCTTCACTCAGAAATCTGTCAAAGCTGTGACTTGAAGAGATGCAGACGAGTACCTTCAAGGGTGAAGTCCTCTCGGCTGGCCCAAGAAACAAGGATCACGGCCGCCCCAGTCAAAAGAAACTGACGAGAGACTGACACTGGCAAATGCACTCCGACAGATCCAGCCCTTGATGATTAAGGAATTCACTCGAAGCATGCCAAGGAATGGGTTTTTTGGGCGGGTTGAAGGAGAGGAGCACCAGCCCTCCATACACCGCTACTATCCCACATCCTACACACACACACACAATTCGCCATATCATTTTGAAGGAAAATCAGAAACCATGTACTCACTAAGGCCCAGATTTAAGAGGGCCTAGCGCCATTCCAACGCCACATTAGCATATTTTTTTTACGCTAATGTGCCGTTGGAAGGCCAAAAACGCTGTTCCATATTTACAAAGTGGCACAATGCAAGCATTGAGCCACTTTTTAACCCCTTGCACCACATTCTACCTGCACCAGGCATGATGTATGCAAGGGGGGGTGTTCCCCCATTAGGGGGTGCCGAAAACATGGTGCAAAAAAAACTAAAAGATTTCTTTGTGTCAATTATTCAGGGATTTTTAACGCCTGCTCAGAGCAAGCGTTAAAAGGAGGCTCCCATTGGTTTCAATGGGCGTCTGGGTGTTCTGCAGGATTAGCGACTAGTCCTGCAAGGCGCCGAACTAGCGTAAAAAATGATGACGCTAGTTCCCTAACTACCGCCATGGTGTGCTGCATTTTAAATACGGCATACACATGGTAGCGTTAGGAGTGTGCTAATGGGTGCAAGTAAAGTGGCACTGCCCCCTAAATGTCACTTCAAAAAAGACACCTATTGTACACAGTAATTCTCATTTCATTATCCTCTGTTCCTCTCTCTGAAAATCCATGACTTTTATATCCTATTTTATTTCTCTGCAGTAATTGCTGTAATTGATGTTTGGTACTTTCTTTGTAACCTATTTTACCTTCATATTCGAATAATTAAGATTTCACACTAATATATGTCGTGCATGAAATTCGCTACAATACTCAGTGCTGAATGTCTATACAAATCGCTTTTCTCCACTGTATCCTCAGCAGGTATCTTATCTAACGTTCATTAAATATTTATGTATAGAAGAAATCTGAAAATTGTAAATAGCCGAATTCCTTTGACTTCATGTTGTCCAATAGTTTATATATTTCCGCTTTGGTCGGGCAATGGGACTCTCTTATTCACTAAATAGTAACTGTTTTCATGCGGCTTGGAATGCATATGGGTGTTAGACTTGTATTCTATATGTCCACGTTTTTATCTGTTTACACTGCTCTATGAAAAGTTCAGGCTTAATTAAACTTCAAAATAAATACACAACTAGGAACGACATAATAATGTCTTCCTTACTTAATACCTCAGTACCTCCAATAGGAGGGTACAATGTGTGAGAGTGGTTAGAATATTTGACATTATAAGACGTTGTCGCTAGAGACATATATTATTTGCCTCTCTTTCTCGAGGCTTTACTCCTTTCATAAACAGTTTTCCTTATTATAGCCCACGGTCTTCGAACCAGTCATGACTGTAATGCTAAACACGAATTTACTTACCTCGCAATCAATATTTCATGTTGCCTTTGGCGTTGTTATTTTCTTAGTGGTGTTTGCTACCGTATTGATTCTAGAAAGAATTGGATTTGTTCAATAAATACAAGGAAGACTGCGATAAAATTATGAAAAGCTACCTTTAATGAAGCTATCTTTAATGTACTCCTTGCTGTCAAGTTGTGACATCATTAGTTACCTGTAATAAAATTATGAGGCTGTTTTCCTGCAATAACTTTGTTCAGTTGTGTTCACTCGTTGCAGTGCCTGCTACCTGAGACAGCAGACAGTGTGAATGCCATGTCATGAATCTGAATTACTACTGCTTTTTGAACAATGAAACGGCGACCTAGCTGTTTAGCCAAGCTGAACTCTTGCCCCCGAAAAGGAACAACCTTTAGCAGATGCAAAGAGATTCACAAAATCGTAGTTATTCATTTTTAGGTTAAGCCTACCTTTTTTGCACTGTCTGGTTGTGAAAGACCTATTGTGGACTTACCATGAACGCTCAGGACCTTAAAACCCACCCATTGCATATGACTTATTGGCTTCATTCTCAATCTAATTTGCTTTCTTCTTAATTGACAGCTTTCCTTGTTCCAGCTTGCCCATCTTGTTTTTTACCACACCTGGAACAGGTCCACTTTACCATTTCTCTGATTGACTGTCTTCTGTTTTTCCACTGATCACTTTTAGAGAACTTTCTTTCTTTTTGGTTACACCTTCTTTAGAATACATGAGATTTCCAGGTCTCTCCCAAACCAGTATCATTACACCACCTAATGTTAAAATTACTCCCATTAGTAGTTTGAGATTTTGATGTTCCTGATACAGTTTGAAGATAAATGTGCATCATTTTGCTGATGTGGGGAAGATGCTAAGACCTATTTCTGGAAGTATTATATTATCAATAGTGCTGATATGACACCAAAATCTTAGTGCATAACTTGTATAAGGTAATATATGCATACAGGGCCTCATTATGAGTACCATAGAATCCTACACGGTCATGCCCTGGAGTTAACAATACTGTGGGTACCTCCAACTCTGGCAGTGCAGTGTTAGTGGGGATTGCCGGGCAGAAAGCTGATGGATGAGGTGCTGTAAGTGTAGATTGGTGGTTTATCCATGTTGAACCTTTGAATTCATCAGCGGCCTTGATTTCCTGTTTTTAATCATAACGAGGGAGCCTCCTTCATTAAAATTTGGTTCCTGGCATCACTTAGTTATCTTTAGTCACTTAACCACAAATCTACACTTAGAACAAATGGTCTATCAGCTTTATTCTCAGCATTCAAAAGACCTCCGGTACAGTGCCGCCTTTTATGCATTGGAGCCCCAGCCTAATGAGGAGCTAGCCCGAGGATGAAGCACGAGACCCAATTGGGTGTGTGAGGTCTCTTTCTTCTGCACAAAAGGATCCTATTGGTTCTTCGAGCTCAGCTTATTACAGACTGCGCATCCCTGCAGGAGTTTCTCTCTTTTTCTTTCACTTTCTGCTTAATACTATAGGAATCACACATTTTTTGAGTATAGTTAATAAACTGCACACACGGGCCCATCAGTGGCAGGCATGAGACATGTTTAAAGGGCTACTCAAGTGAGTGGCACTCAGTGCTGCAGGCCGACTAGTAGCATTTAATTTACAGGCACTGGGCACTGGTAGTGCACTTTACTGGGGACTTATAAGTAAATTAAATATGCCAGTTGTGGATATGCCAATGTTCACATGTTTTAGGGAAAACAAACATACACTTTAGTTGGAAAGCTGGAAAGTGCCCAGTGTCCTAAAGCCAACTAAAACGAATTCAGGAAAAAAGAGGAGGAGGAAGGCAAAAAGTTCAGGGGTGACCCTGCAGAAAGGGTCAGGTCCAACAGCCTGGAATCTGGGACATGGGGGGAAGCAATAAACTGCATAAATGCTAAATGGGTCTCCAAACCCAAACAGACATCATCAAGGAAGGGGCATTCTGGAATGCTTATTATTAATGGCTGTCATGAAGAATTTACCTGAGCAGGTTTTTCTTCTTTGAACTGTTCATTCAGGTTAAATACTTTCCAAACAGTAAGGATGGTGATACTGTGCGAGTCAGTGGCATAATGAAACTTGATGGGGGGCCTTGCAAAATACAGGGAGGGGCCCGCTCGAAACTCACACAGAAGATCTCAGGCCAGGCTACCGTGCTGAGGGAGGCCCCTGGAGCTCGCCCCAACGCACCAGGGGACTACGGGGGCCTTTGTTAAGCCACTGGTGCGAGTGGGGTTTAAGGGTTGACATTTGTGGTAACCTTCCTGTCCTATCTTGACATTCATTCCCGTGTTTGTTTTGCTGGTCGCTGTTCTGGTTCAGAAACTGAAACTTTTTAAGTACAGGAACCCGCCAGGGATTTCTCTATTGGGCGCTACTACCATAGCAGGGCATTAGAAACAGGTCAAAGATGAAATTCATGTAGCAGACCAGCTCCCCTACAACACATCGCCACGCCCGCCCCCGACCTTCCGTGTAAGTAAACAGTGAGGCAACTCAGGAAGTTATTATGGCTGTACAAATTATCATAATTGCAGTAATATTTTTTTGTCTGAAATTACCCCATTCCTCCTTCCTTTTTGCAATAATTGAAGCTCATGTTTAAATAGGAAACGTGTTCCAGCATCTGGGTTTATTTTCACTTGGCAGTTGCATAACCCGTGGGGGGAGCGGGCGCTCTGTGGAGACGTGGCTGGATCGAAATAATAGCAGGAGTTAAGACGCTTGTGTTTGTGTGGTTTCCGCAGGCACTCGGAGTTCTGTTGTTCGCCTTGTCAGTACTTATATAGCAGGCTGCGCTGTCTATAATGGGATGAAGTATGTCGGAAGCTTCCTAGGATGCGACTTGTGATCGTCGGCGTCACGTCGACCTCAACGAATCCTCCTCAAAATCTGGCCACCCTACACACAGTAGGGGGACCAGATTGTGAGGAGCAAAAACCGGGACAGGTCAGACATAAAAGAAGGACTATAGACTTTAATCTCACTTTTATATCTGGCCTGTCCCGTTTTTTGCGTAGCTTTGTGAATGTGTGCCTATATGTGTGTGTGTGTGTGTGTGTGTGTATATAAATATATATATAAATATATATATATATACATAAATATATATATATATATACACACACACACATATACAGACACACATTTACAAGACTACATATATCAATTAGCTATGGCTTGACCTCCCACCCTGCACCCCCAACCGGCCCCCACCCACCTCTCCCTGATCCCCACTCCCTCTCTCTGCTGGGAGCAGACAGGGGGACTGTGTTGCTTGACAGTAATAGATAAAATACTTTAATTATTTCATACTTTGTAGGCCTCTTTAACTTATGCTTCCCTAGATGATCTGACCTTTGTCCCAAAAACCGAGACATTTAATCTGACCTTTGTCCCAAAAACCGGGACATTTATTTAAAATTAAGAGAAGCATCAGGACACCGAGACAGTCCTCTAAAATCTTGACTTTCCGGGGAAATCTGGGACCTCTGGTCATCCTACCTGTGTGACCCCTTTCTTCATTCTTAGCTATATACTCTTTAGATGTTCTGTCAAATCTCAGCGAAGAACATCAGGGTCAGTGCAAGGATTTTCCAAAGCGCAGGTGAATATTTATTTTGGAGCGCCCTTGTACCTAGCAAGAATGCAATACGATCTGGCACCCTCTTGTGGCTTTTTGTGAGGATGTCATAAAGCAGCTGCTGCAGTGGCGTTAATGTAGTGAAAAACGGGTGCAAATTATTTATTAACAGGTATATTTGGCACAGACAAGAGCCAGTAGACAACAGAGTACTTCACTCAAGAAGTTTTATACAAGTTGTAAAAGACTGGTAGCGATAAAATATAAAACAATGATAACATAGAAAAACGTAATATGATAATATAATATATAATAATATGTGATTGTTATATGTTCGTTGCAAATTCACACAACACACACAAATTGTGTATGGCCTGCTTTAAATAAGTGTGCATCTCAATCTCCTTTAGTTACAATCATGCCTGCGTAAAATTTAAAGACAAAAAATGTAAACCTGACTGCTTCAAATTCAACCCTTTGCTTTTCAGACTTGGTCTTACGGTGCTGTGCAGGCATCTTCAAGGTATGGGGCAGATGCGTAAAATAAGTACTAGTTCTAAACTGTAATAGCTTGATTTAGACTTTGGCCGATGGGTGTTCATTCACAAATGTGACGGGTATCTTGTAAACAAATGCACTTGTAATAAGGCGGCTGGGATACCCATCACTTTTGTGATGGAGTAACTATGTGCCAAACTCTAAATCAGGTGCTAAGATTCATATCTACGCTCAAGTGTAGGTTTAATACTTTGTGAAATTCATTTAAAAAAAAACAGGAATCCGCAAGGAAAGCTGCACTAGATAAAAGTTTTCAGATGGGCTCATTGAAAATCGCTATTTTCCAATGCACACTGTACGGTTTTCTCGATGATGAAGAATTTAACACAGAGAGAATTGGATTCCCTTTGAAAATTCATATTTTATTTATTTACGCCAGCACTGTGCTGGTGTAAAAATTCAACCCTTTCCAGGCTGTAAAGGGGATTAATGCCCAAAAATGAACAAGTTGAAAGTTGTTCACAAATGTCCAAGACTCACCAGGCCTAGGAAGGCCAAGAGTCCCACACATTAAGTGGGATGTACAGATGCGAACGACTCAGTCTTCACTTATGGAACAGATCTTATATTTACGACCAAATGTACCTGTGTGAATACTAAATAGACCCTGAAGTGCCTTGTTGCTTTCCTTGCAAAGGACCAATGGCACATCAAACAACATTAATGTGCAGGTCAACAACGTACCATTGTCATGCAGGGAAGGGGGGGAGGGAATTCTTTTCAAACGCAAGTAAAAAACATGAATCCCCTCAGGCACTTATAGCACTGGGAGAGGAAGAAAAGGAAAAAGTCCTCAGGATGTTAGATCGCCTACTGTTCTTGGTCACCAGTGCAGCACCAATCTATAGTTTACATGTGCTTATTTCACTTTTTGAAGTCACTTAGAAGGACTGCACACATTTAGCACTGCAAGTCTCATCTTCATTTGGAAAGATGCCACACAATGACTTGTTACAATACCCAGAGCACCTTTTCTGCAGCGCAGTTTAGTGTTAGTATGGGCGCATGGCTTGCTTGCACCCGCACTCTGTTGCAGCATGCAGCCCGTGTTATCCTGTAGCTCCAGGGAAGCCGCGGAGCAAAAGTAACAAAATGTACAGCAAACGACTAGCACTGACTCCTTGTGACCAGGGGGAGGTTCTCTGGCTCCTGGTACCTCATTGGAGATGCGGGCTCTGAAGTAGGCACTGTAGCGACCATTTTTGGGGGGAGATGGGCTCTGTGTGAACCAGCCTCTACACCTACCGTGTTAACGTGCCTTTGATTCGTCTGTACCTGTCTCCACTTTCGTGCTGCATAAGCACCATACCTGACCGAAAGCATCTGTACCCAACTATTTATCACAAAATAGATTTTATAAGCGGGGTGTAGCACCACAAACACCCCACTAAATCTACGTCCCTGTGTGCAAGTATGCATTTTGCATTTACCTCTCTCTTGTTGTGAATCTCATGTGTTACCCTACTTTTACACCTGTTATGCCTCGAATGTATGGGCTCTCATATGTTGTCCTGTTTGTGTTTCTCATGAGCCTTCCTGCTCGTACCTCTCTGTGTCTCAATGCTCATGCCTCTCTTGTGCCAACGTGCATGTCACTTTGCCTCCTTTCTGGTGCCTAGACAGCTTTCGTCCACCTTATGCCTGTCCACTTCTAGCCCCCATGTGCTTTTCTGCTTGTACTGACTTATGTCTTCCCTTCTCAGCCTCTCCTGTTCATCGCTGCATGTGATCTCCTGTGATTCCCAGCCTTTGACCCTTTGTCTCCATCAATGTTTGTTGCCTGTGCAGCTGTTGTTCCAGACTCACCTCTGACATGTGTCCCTACACACCTTTGCCCCTGCTGATCAAATGTGCACTTTCTTATCCTTTTTGCCTGCTTATCCAATCCCCTCATCCCTCTTCCTCCCATACTCTGCCACAGGCCTTTTTGTCCCCAGTGTCTCTGTGCTTTGTCCCTTGCCTGATCCCCAGGTTCCTCTTTGATACGTGTGTTTACTTGCCTGTGCTTACACACTGCCTCACTGATGCTCCTTTATGCTTCCTTTCTGTGTGCCCCTAATGAGACCCATGGTTCAGAAAGGTTGAAGTGGAAGCGGTTCCCTCAAGTGTGCTGCACACTGCTTTCCTGACGGCTCCTGGCTGTTACCATGAGTATTGTTGTGAGAATTCTCCTTTATCTGGAGACAGGGCCTTCTTGTTTCCTCCCTGGCCCAGGATGCCTAGTGCTTCTCCTCCTGGAGCTCTCTGCACCACTTTTGTATTGTGTGGGTGAGTGGGTCACTCTCCTTCCTACCTTATCCTTCTGATAATGGGCTCCGTTTTGCAGCCAGAGCTCTCTTGCCGGCCACTATCCTGGACTTGTTGCTCCCCTTGAGATGCTTGTGTGCTGCTAACCTCTTTACCATGTGCAGCAAGCTTTGGGGGTTTGGGAGCCAGCTCCTCTGAGGAGATGCTTGAACTTGCATTGTACCCATGTGCAACCTTGCCTCTAATGCTCCACTCTAACTGCCTCCCTTATCCTCCCAGAAACTTTATGCAAATAACAAGAGTATGGCAGCAAATGCAATTAACCAGTCAACTGTCTGAAACCTATGATTGATGAGTTTTGCCAGTGCCTTGGATTTGGAGAGAGGGTCTGCAAGCTCAAAGTTAATGTAATTGTAAATGATTGCATTAATCATAGACTCTTCAGTTTATTTTTTGTGGATTTCAGTGGTGTTTTCTCAGTGTTTTCCAAAACTTTTGAAATCACTGCTTATCTATGTTTATTCAGCTGCCCAACCCCCAAAATAGACAGTATTTACAAAAGATTGTGTTTTTGCATTTCATATTGTAAGTACATATTTATTTTAAGGGAGAAGAAATTTAGGGTATGTAGTGTCTTCCCATTGACAATGTGTCCGAATGACTTATTTTAGACTGTGTTAAGCATAGAAAGTCTGTGTATTGCATGCTTACTCTCATCTCATTACCCTCTCTCGCATCTCATTATCTCTCACACTCTGCCAGCACTCTTTCTGGTTTACATGACTTATGATATACAAAAAAAGAAAGAGTGCTACATTCAAATGTTTTAATAAACAATTCCTGAACATAGTTGGGGGGCATTTATCTACTCCTTACTGAATATTATGAAATTGTAGGGTTTGGGAACCCTGTCAAATACATGGTACCTTCTGGGACCTTTACCATTTTGAATTAGGCACCTGAAAATTGATGCTGCAAGCATGCTCACCATTGCTTTTCAGCTCTCTTTGCTGACTTACTTTAAGGCAGTGGTATCCAAACATTTTAATGCTCCCCCCAGTTGAAAAATAAAAATCCTTGGGCCCCTCTCAGAATTTTTCACAATTGTTTTATAAAAATGGCAATGGTTAAATATGTCTAGACCTATTTAAACATTGCAGTTAAGTACTGTTACCTTTTTAAAAATGCAGTAACATGCTTCTGCCTAAAGCAAAGGCATGTTATCTGTATAATGCTTCTTTTGGCCAGTGTCTGGTGCCCCCCCCCTGGGATCACTTGAGGCCCCCCTAAGGGGGCCCGACCACCAGTTTGAAGACCCCTGCTTAAAGGTATTACTGCTGTTCGTAGCTGGATATTCGTAGCTGCAGAGTGTCCCCATGGCAAATGTCTCAATTCAAGTCAGTCCTAACAATTTAAGAGACATCACATTTATTCTGGGACTTGGAATGTTGCTGTTAACATTGTAACATAGGTCAAAAACCCCAGCAGTAAAGTACAGTTGGGTAAGGAACCTGGATTAGATGAAAGTATCTCACATAACAGTGGAACATCATGCAGCTATACATTTTGTTGGTATGTGGAAATTCTTGTCTAATGTTTTCTCCACTATCCCATGAGCATGGTGACAGCACTATTTTCACAGGTACCCGCTACTACACTTTGCATTAAATGTTTAAAGCCTGGGGTGTTTGGCAGGTGAAATCTATCAATATTGATTTAATAGAAAAGGGAGCTAAAGTATCAAAGGGTTTTACCCATTTGTTTCTGTGGGTAAATGTGATAGTATATATTTGCCAAGATTTTTCTGAGCCAGCCATTTTACCAGCCAGTGAAAGAATTAAACTGCCAAACTATCAAAAATGAGTTAATGTTCCCAGATTCGCCACAATGTATCAAAATATCAGATTAAACCTAAACATGCTTCCAAACTCTGCACCTTTAATCCAAGCACATAAAACTGGGGTGAACAAAACAAAGAAGTACAAATATTTCAGTGACATCCCTAAATCGCAAAACTCATGCAGAGTAATCTTAGGTCAGTCTTTCTTGCTGCTACCTGTATAACAATGCTACATTGTTTTTACCTCAACACAACTAAATAAACAAGGCATTCTTTCTCACTTTCCTTTCTTTGGATGGCATTTTAGTTTGTGGTTGTTCAAGTGTTTATCAGTTTTTATATGTTTCCACTTTGTGAGGGCTGCTTCCCTTTTGGTGGGGTTTTATCAGTTATTATAGGTTGAAACGTAAAATAGGATAGCCTACTTAGGTTCTATCACCAGTATTCAGTAGGACTGCAAGCCTGCCTACCTTTCAAAATATCATGGTTTATATTCCACATGTTGCTCTCAACTCCACCGACTGGCATTTTAAATGCAGAAGCCATACCAGTGCCTTTTGCTGAGAAGTGTCACTCATGAGTCATTCAACAGATATGTAACCACAATGGTAAAAAAAAAGAAGCAGTGTCTTATGGTGATCTAAGGTTGTGGCAAATTTCAAATATGCATATGTAGTTAAGGAAAATTGAAAACAGTCCAGTGTTATGTCCTGTTTTACCTATAACTGCGAGATGCGTTGTTAGTTTGCCCGTCTCTGCACCTGTCTGTGTTTCATGAGGAGATGTAGGAGGTGCCAGGGAGAGCAGCACTGGCAGTCTAGGTCCGGATAGCCAGACTAGGACAGGGGCTGATGCTGTGGCTGCAGGTGGGTGCTCCCGGCCTGGAAAATAGGGGAACAGGTGGCATCACTTTGGGCTGGTTTGAGAGGCTGGACTCTTTTTGGTGGGTTGGCCAATGGAAACCATGAGAGGGAGAGGCAGATCAGAAGAGGGAATGAGGGGGCAATTTCCAAGCAATGTCAGTCCCTTGTTGCCCTCAGCTGAACCCCACCCCTCCAAATGTGTTTACCAATGAACAGCTAAGCACTTTGTGTAGCTCCCTGCAGTGTTAAAACACATAACATAGAGTTGTGAGGTGTATTCTCTTATCACAACTCCATTTGCAACTATTTTGAACCAAATGTACTCCTCACATATTTAATGAAATAGGATAAAAGTTAAAGTTAGGACCTATTTTATTGTATATTTAATTCATGGCTGAAATGCAGTTTTGTAGTATTTAACAAAACCAAAGGTGTGCCTATTTGTGGCATCTCAGCACTTAGCATAGTAGGTTATAAATACACTTAGGCCACAAGTGTATCGAGATTGCAAGGTGTAAATTTTATGAGGAGGATATGTATTTTAGGAAGAGTAGCTTTTTAAAATTGCAAATCCAAGGCATAAATGAGATGACAAAGATAGTAAATCGTTGGAGGAATTACATGTGTAGGGTAATACAGATTAAGGGACAACGTGTAACATAAGTCTGTGCACTAGTAGAGCAGATAACAAAGTGCTGAGAGCTTGTTTAGGAGGGATGGTTATGAAGTATTGCTTCAGTAACTTCTTCATGGAAAGGCCATCCTAACGTTGAGAGACTCTGAGCACAGATATTTTGGCCCCCTTTTTGATCTAGGTATATGCAATTAGTGTTAGAAATTACATATCACCATGACCTTCCTTTCATCTACGTGTCGTTCTGGCTATGTAGATTCGGAAAATAAGAAAGAAAGGATGAAAAATCAAGGGAAGGAAGCAAAGAAGAAAGGAAGAAAGAAATATGAATGGAAGGAAGATAGAAAGAATGACAAACAATGAAAGTGATACAGGATGAATGAGAAAGGTAAAGGTGAAAGTAAATATTAAGATGAGAGTGAGAAGTAAAAATATGAAAACTAAGATGAAATAATGAAAGAAAAGGAAGAAAATATCAGTTTTAAAGAAGAATGATAACATGCAACATGAATGAGCTAAATAGAATTAAAGATAAAAAAGTGAGACAAAAAGAAAGAAGAAAAGAAAAAGAAACTGAAGGACAAAATAGAAGAAATGACAAGACTGTAAAATGCAGATCAAATTATTGAGAAGGGGAAAAAGAAAAAAGAAAGAAAAGAAAAAAGGGGAAAGAAAGAAAGAGAACATGAAGGAAAGAAGAGAAACCGGAAAGAAAAAGCATTGGGGCGGGGGGGAAGACATAAAAAGAAACTAAGTCGGAGGGAGAATATAATAGAAGGAAGTGAGTGGAACAGTAAAAGAAATCAAGGTAAATAAGGGAAAAGAAGTATAACTTCAGTCAAGATCAGATAAGCAAAGATGTGAGATGAGAGAAGAAGGAAATTGATAAAATTGAGGATAAGGAAAATGATAATAGGAAAAAAGGAACATGAGAAATCCTGAGGTTGGAATCAAATGAGAAACATACAAAGGAGGGTAAATGTGGCATACAGTGGCCTTTAATGTCCTATGGTGAGAATCTTAAGCATCATGATGGACACCCCTGGCATAATGGTCGCAGAAACCTTCAGTTTACTGTCAGCATCCTTGGCAATATTGCAACAGCCCAAGGATACTGGTGGACATCACTGGCAAACATGGGCACCCATGACGTCGGTTGTTCATCCCGGTAAAAGGTGGACCTTTAAAATACGTAGTAGCTACCACTTACACATGATGCTCATCTGATTGTGATACATGGGCGTGTGCAGCACATTCTGCCCTTGTAGCCTGTATCACATTCAGGTATCAATGAGAAAAGCCTTTGCTCCAGCAGTGACCTCATGCTGGTGGTGGTAAGGGATAAACTTTTAAAAATTGGGCAGCGAGTCTCTTAAGATTGCTGCAGTTAAGCTGTGGAACTCTCTGCCAAAAAGAGAAACTCTCACTCTCCATCTTTTAAGACCTGACTAAAGTCTCATCTCCTGAAGTACAGTAGTGGAGTCTAATACCCCCAGCTAGCCACGCTTGAGGGTGGGATTATTTGTTTTTATCTAGCCACTGATGTGTATGTTTGTCGACTGTACATTTACTGTGTTTTGGATTAGATGCATTGTATTTGTATTGTAGTTGGTATATATCACTTGAATCTCTGACCAATTGGCATCGTTTTGCTTTAGAAACATTAAACAAACATAAACTAAAGTGAGCGGTGAAAGTGATAAACTGGTGTTTACTAAATTAAAAGCTGGCAAAAATGTGCATGCTTTTCTTATGGAGAATGTATTGTATTTATTCAAAAAGTGAGACATAGGGGGTGATTCTGACCGCGGCGGTCGGCGGTCGCCGCCCGCCAAGCGGTTCCCGCCGAAAGACCGCTCCGCGGTCAAAAGACCGCAGCGGTCATTCTGGCTTTCCCACTGGGCTGGCGGGCGACCGCCGAAAGTCCACCCGCCAGCCCAGCGGGAAACACCCTTCCCACGAGGAAGCCGGCTCAGAATGGAGCCGGCGGAGAGGGAAGGTGCGACGGGTGCAGTTGCACCCGTCGCGAATTTCAGTGTCTGCAAAGCAGACACTGAAATTCTTTGTGGGCCCTCTTACGGGGGCCCCTGCAGTGCCCATGCCATTGGCATGGGAACTGCAGGGGCCCCCAGGGGCCCCACGACACCCCATACCGCCATCCTGTTCCTGGCGGGAGAACCGCCAGGAACAGGATGGCGGTATGGGGTGTCAGAATCCCCATGGCGGCGCAGCAAGCTGCGCCGCCATGGCGGATTCCCATGGGCAGCGGAAAGTCGGCGGTACACCGCCGGCTTTCCGCTTCTGGCCGCGGCTGTACCGCCGCGGTCAGAATGCCCGGCGGAGCACCGCCAGCCTGTTGGCGGTGCTACCGCCAACCTCCGCCATGAAGGTAATTACCGCCAGGGTCAGAATGACCCCCATAATAATTCTATTACTGCATTTTCATAAACTGGTGTTTCAGTGATAATTCATGCTGAGTTTGAGATACACACTGTTCATGCTGTTCCCCTGGTGCCAGAGAACACTTCTATAATTGGCTGGTATGTCATGGTTTATGTGTGGGCACGTTACACCCACATTGGTAAACTTTGTATGGCATTACTGTCAGTGCTGCTGTGTGAGGCCAGAACCTGCAAGAATATTCCAAGGTTGAAGATATGTCTGCTGTCTGGACCGGTAGCAGTTCTGTAGTCTGAATAGTAGAGTGGATTTCTGTGATTGGGGGATCTGGCTGAGCCTTTCTATCTACTGATGCAGGTTAAATATGCAAGTAGATTCCTAATGCTATTATATGACTGCAATTCTGCTTGGAAGACGCTGGACAGGAAAATGAAAGGAGATGGGAAATAGAAATGAAGGAAAATCAAGAATGATATTTATGCCACCTTGAAAATGGTTGGAGACTGTGTCAAACTGTACACCAGATCATTTGAACTGCCTGTGAAACCTCCAGCATTTTAGACTATTTTCTTTAATGAAAATGCGCCATTTTGCTACCATTTGTTAAGATATTTTCTTGGGGCGCGAGCAAGTTCAAGAACATCTCTCAGAAAGTTCAGCTTCATTAGGCAGGCAGCCAGCTCTTGGAGTTTTACATTATTTCATGAGTGTCAAAAGAAAAACTTCCTGAAATCCAGTAGCTTTATGGCCATTGCAAATTAAGCTGTGAAATGCATCATTTAGCCCCATTAGTTTAAAAATCTTCTCAAGAGACGGCGAACAACAAATCTTACTTTGGTGTTCTAAGCAATCTCTCTATGCTTGCTCGTGCAGTGCTAGTCAAAGATAAGGTTCAAAGTGGGTTTATATTTTTTATCTGTCTACTACTTTGTGCAGGGAACAACTTCTGAACTTCCCATCACACACAGACCAGGCAAAGTACAGACATTAGGAGGATAAGCATAGAACTAGGACAGCATAAGGAACATAGAACCGGTACAGCATCAAAAACAAGGCACCGGTATAGGATCAGGAACATAGAACTGGGACAGCATCAGGAAGAGAGAACCTGTACAGCATCAGAAACAGAGAACTTACATAGCATCAGGAACATAGAACCGGTACAGCATCAGAAACCTAGAACTGGTACAGTGTGAGGAGCACAGAACCGGTACAGGAACAGGAACATAGAACCGGTACAGTATCAGGAACAGAGAGCCTGTACAGCATCAGGAACAAAGAACTGGTATAGCATCAGGAGCAGATAACCGGTACAGCATCAGGAACATTAAACCGGTTCAGGATCAGGAACATAGAACCGGTACAGCATCAGGCACAGAGACCCTGTACAGCATCAAAAACATAGAACCGGTATAGCGTCAAAAACATAGAACCGGTACAGGATCAGGAACATAGAACCTTTACAGCATCAGGAATTTTTGTACAGCATCAGGAACAAAGAACCGGTATAGCATCAGGAGCAGATAACTAGTACAGTATCAGGAGCAGCTGTCACCGCTTCCTTCCGGAATAATACAGTGGTTTAAGAAGAAAAAAAGCGTGTGTGCAGCATTTGCATTCATACTCCTCAACGGATCACACATGGTTATTCTTTGCAGGAAGATCATTTAGTGCAAGAACACATGTATGACATGATGAGTATAGGACAAGTAAAAAAATAACACTACTACTACCATAACAACTCTAGTTCAAAGTTCTTATGATGTGAAAGACTGCCAGTTTTATAATATTACCACTCAAAAACAAAAAGTCTTTTAAGCTGGGGTAAACAAACACTGCATACTTATTTACATATTTCACTAGTTTGTGTCTATATGTTGACATGTGCCAGAAAAGAAACACATGGTTTCACTATTCAGCGATAAAGAAGTACAAGTGCCAGAATAGTAACACATGGTTTCACTATTCAGTGAAAAGACGGTATAAGTGGCTAGATCAGTAACACATGATTGCACTATTCAGTGATAAGAAGTTACATGTGGCTAGAATATTAACACATGGTTTCACTATTCAGTGATAAGACGGTACAAGTGGCTAGATCAGTAACACATGATTGCACTATTCAGTGATAAGAAGTTACATGTGGCTAGAATATTAACACCTGGTTTCACTATTCAGTGATAAGCAGGTACAAGTTCCAGAATAGTAACACATGGGTTTACTAATCACAGATACGAAGGTACATGTGGCTATAATACTGCACTAACACACCTAAAGATAATTACTGGTAAATTGAATGGCTAGGACTGAAAAACTTGTGTCTGGGTGTCAAGGAGTCATTTGGTCACGGTACATGTGTATCGATTTCCATCACTCTTTGGGGCAGTTGTAAGGAAAGTGGCACTGCATCCAGTGCAGCGCCACTTTCCTTGCACCCCTTAGCGCCCCCTACCGCCACCATGTGTGCGCCGTATCTCTGAAATGGCGCACCATGGAGCAGGGTAGAGGGCTGTAGCGTTTGACGCTATTGATGTACTACTCAGGGTTAGCGCCAAAAGTTTGGAGTTAACCATGAACAGTACATAGGGGTCCATTGTAAACAATGGTGTGCCTCCTTTTAACACCTGCTCTGGGCAGGCGTTAAAAGTGCCAACAAAAATGACGCAAAGAAATCTATTAGATTTCTTTGTGTCATTTTTTCGGCCCCCCTAATGGGGGAATGCCGCCTTTACATACATTATGCCTGGTGCAGGCATAATGTAGCGCAAAGGATTACAAAGTGGCAGGGGGACAGGCCCACCTCAGCACCGCCTTTACATCAGTAAAATTATCCTAAGGTGGTGCTAAATTGGTGCTAGGCTCACCTAAGTATGGGATTTGGGGGCAGATTTATGAAAAGTGGCACTGCAGCACCACTTTTCTTGCGACCCTTAGCGCCCCCCCAATGCCACCATGTGTGCGCCGTATTTAAAATGCGGTGCACCATGACGGTACTCAGGGGGACTGCCTTCATAATTTATTACGCTAGACCAGTGCTTTGCAGGATTAGCATAAAAAATGATGACACTAATCTTGCAAAGCACCCAGAGGCCCATTGAACACAATGGGAGCCTCTTTTTATTTTTTAGGACGTTTTTTATTGAGTCAAATACAAGAACATTAACTTAACATTGCCAGACCAGAGATATGCAGTTATGAATATATATGAATAAAGAATATTGTACGTATGAATGCATAATAAACATGTAAATGAATTAGGCATATACAGCAATATAGTATCAAAGATTCCAAGTTTGTATAAAGAAAGAAGAAAGAGAAAGGGAGAGGGAGAAGAGCTATAGGGATAGAAAAGGGAATCGAGTGCTAGCCATGTGTAGAGAGAGAGAGGTAATACACAGTAGTTACAGCGAATGTAAGATGAAATAATTATGTATAAGAAGAAAAACAGGAAATATATTGACATTTTTAAAAAGAAAGAGAAAAATCAATTTCCTTTGCAGTGCATGAGAGATAGTTACTTAAAGGCAACCATAGCTGATGACGTTTGAAGAAAGTTCCTATTGAATCAAGCTTGTAGCTGTCAAGTCTATGATGATAACATGCAGAATTCCACCACTGTCTGAGAGTAATGTTCTCCAAAGATTTCCAGTTAGAAGTAATAATAGAGATTGCAACAGAAAGCAAGAGGTCCACCAATTTTCCAAGAGGCTTGAATGAACTCCAAATGTTGTGTATGCCACCCCAAAACAGAAATTCATATGACATTGGTAAGGAGATCTGAGCTATTGATGAAATGCAAGACCATATTGAGGACCAAAAAGTAGACAGGGATGGACAAGAAAAAAACATGTGAAAGTCAGTACCCTGCTGAGTGTGGCAGGGCCAACAATTGTCATTTTGTTTAAGTTTGAGTTTGTAAAGGCGTACAGCAGTGTAGAAAAGTCTATTATAAAAAAATATATAGGGTCTGCGTGAGGCTTGCAGTGCGTGCAGTGCAATGTATCTTATACCATATTCTATCCCATAAAAAGTTGGCCAAACTACACCAAGATCTGATTCCCACAATGTCTCAATAGGTGATTTGAGCCTAAGTGGAACAGGCATTCTTAAAAGTGTATAAATTCCAGCTGCCCTAGGATAATTAGAAGTTACGATCGGGTGTGGAGATGATGCAAGAGAAGAATGATTGTGATGTACACGTTTATTGAGGGCCTCTTGGACCAGAGTAGAAAGAGTGATATATTGGGATTTCATGGGAATAGGGAGATTATAAATTGCTGAGAGAGTTGTAGAAGGAATGAGAGAGTCTTTATGATATAATTGGGAAACAAGAAGAATACCTTTAGTCATCCAAGCCTTCCAACAGAAGGTTTTACCCTGTTTCCAACACAAGGTTTTACCCTGTTTCCTAAGAGAACTATTGTGCCAAATAGGACTGTTAAAGAATTGATTAATGGGGGTAAGATGCAAAATAACAAAGGTTTCAGTAAGTTTACTGAATGGGAGATAGTGCTGGGCAACCATAACTTTGGGGGGTTAGACATAAATATCATGTGTTTATGGGAAAAGTGGGACCCTCTTTTTAACGGCTGCTCAAAATGGCCATTAAGAAATGCCGATGAAAAGGACGCAAAGAAATCTCATAGATTTCTTTGTGTCATTTCCCCCCCCCCCCCTGCCAAATCCCACCCCTCCTTCTCCCCCAGTGCCGGAACGCCACCCTTGCATACATTATGCCTGGTGCATGCATAATGTGGAGCAAGGGGTTACAAAGTGGCACAGTGCAAGCATTGCAGCACTTTGTAAATATGGTTCCGCGTTTTTGGCCTTCCAACGTCGCATTAGCGTAAAAAAATTACACTAAAGTGGCGTTGGGATGGCTTTAGGCCCACATATATCTGGGCCTTTGTGTGTTAGCAGACAGTGTGCTGACTCCTGGGACTTGTAGTTTTGATTTTTCCCGATCAGCTCTCTCTTACATTTTTCAGTATGCGAAATTATGTCGGGTGGAAGAAGGGACGTTTTAAAACCATATTCCCGACACTGGAGCCAGAAGAAAACGATTAGGAGGTGAATCATTTATAGATTTACAATTCATATAACATTTAAGAAAGGTATTTAATTCCATTTTGAGAAATCCGTGATAGTAAATAATGGATTTGAATAGTCCCAAGAAGTCAAATAAAATGAAATATGTTTTTACCGAACATACCCCAAATTCGCAGATAAACGAGCAAATAATACAGCTCTTTTCTGGGCAGATTTTAATTACAATACGATAAGCTTTAAGAGTGAACATCTCACGCTAAAGACGAATGTTGTAGTCAGTGTCACAGTGCCATCTAGTGGATATTGGAATTAAAACTCGTATTTTTGGACTCAATGATTATCTAGGTGTAGGTGATAGGATGATGCTGTATATACACGCTTTCACTTCTCTGGGTCAAGATCGCTCAAAAACATATTGCATATTGCTCATACCTGATCTCTTGCCGATTGTCGGATTTTTCATTACTTTGCAAGGTAATTTAGTTGCTTTTGGCATCTAAAAATAAATTAATTGTGCCAACGAGATATTTGACCTTATGGTCCCTGAAGCCAATACTAATTGTAATTTGAGTAAAATCTGCTTTAGACAAAGCAGTAAAATAGCTAAGAAGGTTAGTGCACCTACTGGATATAACTTTGGAAGAATGATTTCAGTTTGGAGTTCATTGCTTGGCTTTTCTTCCTTCGAGGTTCCATAAAAACAACACTGTGGAAGCAATAGCAATAGTAATATGTAATGTACACTTTAAGCCAGCAACCATGATTACGTATTATAATTCTCACTCTTGTTTGGATCTTCATGGTGTATTGAGAAGGACCGCCTTGCAGAAGGGTTTTCAGTGCTGCGGGTTCATGTCCGAATTTGTTTGCTCAATGGTTGGGCCCACAAGCCAACCTCAGTAAAAACCCAGTCAGTATTTTAGGATATCCACAACGAACTTATGCGAGGTATATTGTATCCCACTGTTTCAGTAAAGTTTACTGGTAAACCTTTTTTAACCAATTTTATTAGTTTCCATTATGATGCATTATATGAGTTATCTTTATGGATGACAATATGCACGTTCAGAAAGAGATTATTGATAGATGACACATAGTGTAGGAGCTGCTGGTTCAAATTATAAACGGTTAAACAGCAACATTAGAACTTCACAGATCACAACCATGGCCATGCCCTTCCGGGTCAGGTCGTCCACCCAGTCCGCGGCACCATTCATGACCGCCTCGTCCATTACCTGCTGGTTAATGTGTTTTAACACAGAACCTTCTAGGCAGCTTATCACCCTTGCACTCAGGACCACATAAAGATTCAGATTCTCCAGTGTGTGTGGTTCTGGTCTATGGAGGGGAGAGTCAAGAACTGCCAGTTGAGGGGGTCTATAGTGTCAAGCCAGCTGAGGGAAAGGCAGCGGTAGAGACCTCTATTAACCCATTCTACAAGTGTTTCCTGAAATGTCTGAAGTTCACTAAGTAGGTCGTCCCAGCAGGCGGCAGTTGGGATCCTGTGTAGTCCCCTAACCTCTTCGCTCCACAGTGCAATCACCTCAACCCTACCCCAATTAAGCATGGCTGCTCACCAATGGCGCTAGAGCGGGAGGGTGCTGCCTTCCAGTGCATAGCTATGGAGCAGTGCCCATACAAGCCAGGTCATTAGCCCTTGCCCATTTCCTATGATGTCAAGGGTGTGTATCAGGCTCCCCAATACAGCCAGCAGCATGGCATGAGCTAAGAAATGTCTAACTGTCAAATCGTACTCCTTCTGCAGTGGGGCAAAGGGAAGTAGCTCCCCATCTTGGAACAAGTTCCTCAGTGTCCCCACTCCGGCCTCCGTCCATGTCGCTACTCCCTCTCGTCCAAATGCTGTGCAAAAGAGTGCTATGGCATTCAGTCTAATACCTGGGGAGTAAGGTTGATTGTTGGCATGATTCATAGTCCCCTGCAGTAGACTTCTCAGGCTATATGCAGCAAATTGATAACTCCTCAGAGACGCCGCGCCTGTGGGAGCAGTGCACCGCCAACCAAAGCTTGTGCTTCGGACACATCTGTCAAGCTCAGATCCTCTGTCTGGTGACCTGCCAACCATATTGCAAGCCACTGCAGCTGCACCGCTAGATAATAATGCTCGAAATTGGGTGCTCCCAGCCCTCCCTTATCTGTAGACAACTGCAACTTTCACAATGCAACTCGTCTCCTTCCCTTGTCCCATACAAAGGAACCCTAGGGCAATATGTAGTGACTAGAAGGTGCACTGTGGGATGTGCACTGGAAGATTTTGGAAGTAGTACAGTAGGCGTGGGAGCATCACCATCTTCAACAGTGATATTCTCTCGTGAACTGTTAGAGGGAGGGTGCTCCAGAATTTCATCTGGGGGTGCACGGAAGCTATGGCTCTAGTAAAATTCCTGTCAATATTATCTTGTGTGTTATGGTACATTCGGATCCCTAGGTATTGGAACGTACTAGGTTGCCACCTTAAAAGTTGGGTGATCATCCTTAGTTGGTGTGGGGGGCAACCTGCTCACAGTGGAAAGGCGCATGACTTGGACCTATTCACTCCTAGTCGTTGCGAAAGTCCTTAAGAGTCTCGGGTGATCCATTCTCGGATGTCATGGATGTAAATGAGTAGGTCATCTGCATAAAGTGAGACTGTGTGTATACTTCCAGCCTGGGGGATCTCCCACTCATTCCTGCATTGACAGATCTAGTGGCTCCATCGCCAGAGCGAATAGGAGTGGTGAGAGGGGGCAGCCCTGTCGGGTTTCTCTGCTCACTGCAAACAAGGGTGAGATGAGTTGCCCAATTCTTACTCGGGCTTTGGGCTTAGTATAGATAAGGCAGATGAGATGCTGTAGATGGCCAGTAATGCCCACCGAGTCTAGGATAGCAAAAAGGTATCCCCAGTCCACCTTTTCCAAATCTAGTATTAAGCAAGCCGCATATGGGCACTAGGCTGGCGCTTGCCCCATGACCCTATAAAGTCATCAGATGTTGAGAGTGGTGGACATCCCGGCGATGAAACCATTTTGGTCAGGGTGGCCTATGCATGGCATGTGCTCCAGCAGGTGGACCACTATAATCTTTCTGAGGTTTTTATAATCCATTCCTATCATGGATAACAAAGAGGTGACTTCCAGTGGGTCCCTGTCTGGTTCAGGCAATGACACTAATCATGATAACCAGAGTGATTGTGGGAAGTAGTCTTCTGTGCGGGCCATCTGGTACCTCTCTAGTAGTTTGGGAATAGCTGGGGCTCATATGCTTTATAGAACTCGACAGGCAATCAGTCAAGATCTCGTGGCTTCTGCGTGGCTACGCCTCTGATTGCTCACTGGATTTCATGGAGTGTGATGGGGCCATTCAGGGTCTCCCAATCTAGGGGGGCTAAAATGGGTTATCTTCAGTGCTTAATTTGTAAATAAAAACGTGCTGGTGCCCAAAGCCCTCTTCTTAAACATGTGGCTGCTGCAATTAAATGTGCGAGCAGCGTATTCCTGAAGCCATCTCGGGCCTCTTCCATCTATTTACAGCCACTCCCTGCTCCTTCAGCTCACTCTAGTAGCTTTCTACTTTCTCCCTTTGTGACGCCTTTTTGTTTTTCCCTTCCTCAGTCTTTCCCATGTGTGTCTTTTGCTCTCATCAAATGCTTGAGGCAGAAGAATAAGCCCCAGCCCTCAAAAATAAGTGCCAGTGCTCAGCACCAGAAACTACAAGCACAAATTAAGCACTGGTTATCTTATGTTGTGGAGAAGCTCATGCATTATAAAGTGCTATAAATGCTGAGTGGATGTCCGCCTGAGTCGTGATTGTGTGAGCTTGCGATTCTTTGAGCAGCGTGATGGGGACACAGGTGTGGCACAGCGTAAGAGCCACACCAACAATCTGCCCAATTTATTACCCTCTGCATGCATTTTAGCCTGGTAGGTCTGAAACTCCAGGCATTGCAGCTGTTCAATCAGGCACACATGGCGTTCCAAGGCCTCTGTTAGGGCACGTCCCTCAGTAGGGTCTGATCTGGCCATTCCAGCAGTCTCAGGCCCCCCTAATTTGCATCTGGTCCCTGTACAGGACCGCCCTAGCCCCGACCACTGTCCGGATGCAGTGACCTCTGATGACCTCCTTGAGCACCCCCCACTCGAGTAGTCTGGAGGTAGTTGATCCCCATAATGTGTGATAGCCTGTCTCATCTCCTCACTGAAGGCCTTGTCTTCTACTATGTATAAATTAGAATTATGGAAAAGTCCCTCTAAGACTAATGGTGAACAAAAGTAAAGTCTTTGTTGATCCACTGGATTCCTTATTTATAGTGAGCAAAATAATTCCAATGTTAATAACATTAATAATGAGTCCGTAACAATGCCATAGAAGTATCGGCCAAGCGTCAGTAATGAAGTCCGTAGCAACGACACAGAGGCGTCAGCCTGATCCTCAAAATTTCTTATTTATTGTGAGCAAGATAATTCCAAAGTTGGTAACATCTTTGATAAATCCAAGATGATGACATAGAAGTATCAGCCAAACATCAAAGATAAGTCTGCAACAATAACACAGAAGCGTCAGCCAACACGTGTTTCGCCCCTGGAACTTTTCACCCCTTGGTGTAAGGTGTAGTTTAAGATCTGTATTATTATGCATATCATTCTTAGTTGGATCTTGTTTTATTTTTACTTTTCTTTTAGCCTTGAGAAAGCCCCGGCTCACGTGCCTCTAGGGGCGAAACACGTGTTGGCTGACGCTTCTGTGTTATTGTTGCAGACTTATCTTTGATGTTTGGCTGATACTTCTATGTCATCATCTTGGATGTTACCAACTTTGGAATTATCTTGCTCACAATAAATAAGAAATTTTGAGCATCAGGCTGACGCCTCTGTGTCGTTGCTACGGACTTCATTACTGACGCTTGGCCGATACTTCTATGGCATTGTTACGGACTCATTATTAATGTTATTAACATTGGAATTATTTTGCTTACTATAAATAAGGAATCCAGTGGATCAACAAAGACTTTACTTTTGTTCACCATTAGTCTTAAAGGGACTTTTCCATAATTCTAATTTATACACTTGTCATTTAGGAGGATCAGGGTCCAATGTCCTCCGGTTAAGTCCCCACTCACTATTTAGTCATATTATTTAGGCAATCCATACAGGGAGCTAGTGCTCTGGACCCTCTGGTCTTCTACTATGGCCTGCTGAAGGCACCACGTGGGTACAGGGGGTCGAGGCCTTTCCAACTAAATGCATCTGCAGTGGGTTGTTGCCTGAAAAAGTTTTCCCTAGGTATTCAGTTGAGTGATAAGTGGTTGGAAGGTGGAATTACAGATGATGCGGTCTAACCACACATGCAGCTCGTGGGAGACGGAGTAATAAGAGGACTCCCGGGTCCGAGGATGTAGGTCCCTCCAACTGTCATGAAGGAACCAATAATAAACCCATTGCAAAAGGCAAGTAGAAGCTGTCCTGCTGGTGGGGTTGGCAGCGGGGATGTGATTGGTCTGTAGGTGGATCGAGGACACATTTAAAGTCTCCCCCTAGGATCCAGGGGATGTAAGACCAGCAGGTAAGAACCAGGGACAAGCACACCAGGAACGAGGACTGTGGCATGTTTGGGGCGTAGATGCTCCCCAGCAACAACCTCCCGTCTAGTTGGCCCTCCACAAGCACATGACGGCCCTCTGGGTCTATCTGGGCCTAAATGGAACTCCAGGATAGACCCAGATGAGTGGTCCCCACGCAAAGGCAGAGAAAGTGGTGCTAAAAATTGTCCCCACCAACACTTTTATTGGCAGTCCTTTAGCTATGTGAGTTTCCTGAAGGAAGGCTACTTGTGCCCCCTTTCACCGAATATATTGTTGTGCTGTGTGTCTTTTCCTAGATGTTCCCATCCTCCTCACGTTCCTATGTCAGTATGCCCACTTTATCAAGTTATCTATCTGCGTGTGGGGAGTAGTAAAGTAGGGGAGCGTGGTGGATCCTAGCAGGGGGCGGAAGATGTGCAGCAACGTGTAGAGTGCATCTTGTGTGTTGTGTTGTGTTGTGTCGGGAGGAGTGACCCAGTGTGATAGGCTTCTTCTCACCATGTGATCTGTACTGTGTCAACTAATAGTAAGTAGCACGCCTCCCGTTTCATGGCCACTCACAAACGTGTGTGCGCTCAAGCAGTCAAATAAAGCACCCATTGTTAAGGGACTCTACGTCACTCCCACATACACGTTATGGACTCCTGGCCCTTAAGTTAGCAGGGTGTTGTGTAATAATGTTGTGAAGAACCCTGCCTCTCTAAGTGAGAGTGTTAAGAGTGAATCAAGGTAAAGACACAAGAATAGAAAAAGAGTGGGGGGTACAGTAGGTGAGGCATGTCCGACCCATGTCTACACTGAAACATGCCTCAAAACATTCATTGAAAGAAATCTTGGGGACTCTGGTTGACTGAAAGTAGGTTGGCCACTCTCTGTGGCTCTACAGGGTGACTGAGCCAATAGTGACTTGAAGTTTGCCAAGGGGAGGGGAGTTGTTACCATAGTGCCCACTCACAGCTATTGATTTTGACAACCGGTGTCCAGCAGTCACCTCTGGCTGCAATGGTATGTAGCATTCTCATGTTTAGATTAGTGTATCACCCATTTGTGGCGTAACATCGGGGGTGCCTGGGAGTCAACACTGTTTGTTAAGGTGAGAGAAGCACAGGAGTCTGGGTCAGAGAGATCATTCTCTGTTCGTGTAGAGGTAAGGGAACGCCCTGCAGTCCACCAGGAAGTTGCCGTAGATATGGCCTGAGACTGTTCTTTCCTTGCCTGTGCCGGTGTGGGGATTCCAGCAATGTGTGCTGCTCTGCGCCCTCCACTCCTATGCTTGGTTCTTCTTTTGGGTCCTTCTGTAGGAGAACCCACAGTCAGCGAGGTTGGAATGTCCGTATTGTAGCGGCGCTGTTCCACCCAGTCCCAAGCATCTGTAAAAAAGTAGCTGGTGTTGTGTGCTATGACATTAAGCTTGGCTGGGAACAAAAGGGAGTATCTTAGTCCAATTTGTTGGAGCTTACGCTTCACTCCCACGAAGGGGGCTCTGCACATTGTACTGCGGCTGTGTAATCTGGAACAGGGTAAATGCATGCATTTCCCTAGAGAACTGGACCAGTGGATCGAGTTGCCTTAGGACGGTTTCCTTATCTCTATAATTCATTACCCTAGCAACCACAGGCCTGGGTCCCATGGGAGGTGTTTGGGCTGGGACTTGACGGGCTCTCTCAAGCAGGAAGTGAGGGGACAGCTTCTCTGGTGTCATCATCTTTAGTAGCCAGCCCTTGAAAAATTGTACAGGGTCACCCCCCCCTACAGGAAGCCCACCATGTGGGGGTTGTTGCGGCATGACCGCCCTTTGAAATCTTCCACCCTGCTTTCCAGTTCCTGGACTTTTGCAGTAAGTGAGCAGACTTTGCAGTCCAAATCTCTGAGACCAGGCTTCAGTTCCATTATGGTGTTATCTGCATCATCAGTTGTGGTCTTGAGCTTCTTCTGGTCTTCCCTGAGCAGTCCTACGTCAATAGCTACTGCATCGACCCGGTCGCATAGCTCTTGCCATGAGTCTGGAAACACTTCCAGGATTTTCTCCAGTTTCTTCTCCATGGGGGACTTCTGGAAGCCTCCTTGAGTAGGAGTTGCGCGCGGGCTGTCTGAGGATCCTGCGTTCAGCCGACCTTTGATTTCTGGGCCTGTGCTCTTCCCCCTCCTCACAAGGCCTGTAGTCTTCCACTTCTTCTTCTCTGTGTCTCTTGGTGGGGAATAGGAAGTGATGTAAGTATGCTGGAACAATCGTGGTTGTACATCTAGCAGGTGAGGTCACGCAGGTGGGGTATTCCTCTTATTTCATGGTGGGGAGACAGTGTGCCCGAACAGCCAACATAATAGTCTCTACATGGATCAAGGTATTCAGCCCCAGGGGAGGAGTGGTAAGGTGGCAGAGGTCCTCTTAAGGAAGTGGCTCTGGGCTCTGCCTCGCTTCAGCGCCCTCACATTTGCAGCAGTGGGGAGGGAATGAAAACCTCTTCCGGTTGCCTCCTTTTGCACAAGCCCCTTTGGGCAGTAATTCTATGAGGCAGGGTATTCGAGAGAAATTTACTGGTATTCTTATTGGTTTATTCTGAAGAGTCATCTAGATTTTACTGTTGGATTTGTAGGTGAGCACAGTTATCTATTTCAACTTCAATTGTGAATTGTCTAGCTGACTATTTACAGTTTTAATTTTTATAATAATACATTTTATAAATAGAACCTGCTACACCTTTTGCAGTGGCGGGATGTAGGGACAGGTGTAATGCTAGGTCTCAGATTGAATCCTCTTCATCCTCCAAACCTTGCCCTGTTTTTACGCCTTCCTTATTAGTTCGTATCAGTATCCTAATTTTGCCAATAGACAGCTCCCCACACTTCATATCTCGACATTTCACTCATTTTGCATTCACCCGCCCATCCGTCCCTCCTCCTGTTGTCATTTTTTGTTGGCTTCTTTCCATCTAGCTACAAACACGCCAATTACATTTGATACGAAGCCACCTCTTGACCCCTTTCTATCTCTGCCCTCTTTAATAAATATGGCTCTGCACCAGTGCTTTAAATGGGCCGGTACTCTCCGGTACTGAGTACCGGCACTTTTTTATTTTGAGAGGGAGAGTACCGGCATATCTCAAGAAAAACGTAATACTTTTACTCGCATACATTTGAGAAGGTCTGGTGGACCCTGTAAAAGTTTTAAGGTCCATACCTGGGTTACCATCGCTCATGAGTAATTACTTACATCCTGAAGTGACACACCATGTACCCGGAACTTGACTGCCCTGGTTGTATAAAGTCATTGTTCCCTGTAAAACTGATATAATATGATATGCATCATATGAACTGATATAAATCATTTGAAATGAAAGATAACTATTCATATGAACCCTTGCCTGCACACTGACATACATTATTGCCCTTTATTATGTAATGTTACCTTGAAAACTGTCAATAAATAGGGCTAGATGTATCAAAGGGTTTTACTCATTCTATGTCTATGGAAAAATGTGCTGGTACATATGGCCCATAGTTTCTAAAGAAATAAAGTTGTCAATGGTTGTTGAGGAACCCTTACCTGCAGTTCAGGACTCCGTCCATCATCCTTTTGTGTTGCTGAAGGATAAATCACTGACAGTCTGGTTAATATGGAATCCATTGTATTTGCCAAATACATGTATCATCTGCATTATTCTGTATATGAAAAGGTCTTGATAAGATACATACAACTGGATATCATAAGCACATAATGAAATCTGCTGCTCCCAGGCCATATCCCATCTCAAGACCCGCACCAAAGGTTCCTCCTTTACCCAACATACAAATGGCTCCATTCCCAGAGTGAAGAGCAACAGGGAGAGGGAACAGCCGAGCCAAGTACCTCATTATAGCACTAGCATTTTTATAATACTGCAAAGTCCAAAGGCTCCCATTTAATCCTTCATTTCATATTCCAACCTCTTCACAGTCGTCCTTGTAACAATCTATATTCGCTTTCCAAGTTACTATTACTTTTTGCTTCACCCTACACCCTATTTACCTTATCAATTGCAAGAGGGAATTGTATCAATTTTACCAATATAATTAATTGAGAACCAAAGTTCATCCTTTCCAACACCTGAAAGAGATAGGACGATTGAAGAGCTAAAGGCATTTGATACATCCAACAACACCACCACCGCTGGTTCAGCGTAATGAATCTAGACGGATCCAGGTGTACTAGATTAGTAATTACCTTTGTCACCCTGGTTGCCAGGACTTTGGCCAGTATTTTGGTCTCAGCATATATATAGAAGAGATATTGGCCTATTTGAGGCATGGGATACGGAAGGCTTGCTGGGCTGATGGATAACAGTAATTGCTGAGTTATGCTATTTTGCCATGGAGCCCTCTTATCTTACAGCATTATACATATTTAGGAGATGAGGTGCTAGCCTACTGGCAAGGCTTTTATAAATGTCTATTGGTAGGACATTGATCCCAGGGTCCTTCCTTATTGGAACATTTTAATTACTTCTTCTATTTCCCCTGACATTATCGTGAGACTAGGACAGCCGCATCTATGTCATTAATACCTGGCAATGATATATTTGTGAGGAAACTCCCTAATCTCCTCATCTGAGCATCCAAAGACAGAGGCATATAAACTCCAATAATGGTCTGCAAACACCTTAGCAATACCAATATTTCCAGTCACCCCCAACCCTGAACTTGTCTGAATCTCATTCACCCATCTTGCCTCGTCCTCTCTTGTGCGCACTCATGCCAGCAACTGTCTGGCTTTATTTCCCACCTCATGGAGTCTCTTTTAGGTTACCAGATATTGGCTACTGGCTGCATTAGAGGTCAGCTCCTGGCATTCACTGTGACTAATACCTACTCAGTGGGGCCCATGGCTGCTGAGTGTATTGCTGTTCTAAAGTTATTGTGTTCCGCTACCTTATTTACCGCCTCTCATTTCTGTTTCCATTTAGCAGAGACCATAGAAACTGCCTGCTGTTGCAATGCCACATCATATGCCTCCCACTGGATTACTTTTGACTCCTCCGTATGTTAATTTTCACTGAAGTATGTGCTGATACGTTGGTATAACTCACCTACTATCTCCCTGTGTTTTAGTATCCTGGGGCCATATGATACATTGTGCCCTGGGGGTGCAACAGGCATGTGCATCCGTTTTGTGCGCCACTGGGGCACAGTGGTATTGCAGAAAGGACTGCAGACGCTTGTGCCTCCCCTTCTGTAATACTGGTAGCACTGGCGCACATTTTGCATGATCATGACATGCCATTTGCTGATTTGCGTGGGGGTGTGGACATGCAATGAGGAAATCACTTTGCCGCTGCGCCCACACCGTTTTACTGACGTGAGCGTAGAGCAAACGTGCCTTTAGGAGGTGCACTTAAAGTGCTCCACAAAAAGGTGGTACAACTTCAGTGTGCCTCCTAAAGGTAATCCTCTGGGGAGTGAAAAGAGGGTCCCATGGACATCCAGACATCCCCCGCAGGCGGGGGCAGCCCCTCACTGCACCTGCCTCCACGGGTATCCCTAATCCCCCACAAAAGTGCAGACGGATTCCCGTCTGCACTGTGAAACAATGAGCAGGTTTTAAATAGCTGCTCCATATTTCACCTTAATGCGCTGCCCTAAGAGTAGCGCAGGTTCGCAGCTGTCCTGGGGACAGCACTAACATGGTGCGCTTTCCTTGTTTGTTCATGCCGCACCTTTTGAAAAGTGCCCCATGGCACAAACAACCACATTCACAATATGGCTCCTGGTATCTAATCCCCAGTCCCAAAAATCCGCCTTCCATCAATTTTAGATCTCCATCAAAAGAGGTGAATGGCCTGTGATTCCACGGCCTGGAAATCTAGCATTCAAGTAATGATTTGCATATGAACGCTGTTTAAAAAGATAATCTAGCCTAGACTAAGAGCTGTGGGTCCTAAATTGAAAAGAGATTGCGACGCAGCTGGATTATGTCTTCTCTATATATCCACTAGGTCATAGATCTCTGTGAATCTCTTCAAGTGCTGCCCATGTCCTGACAATGTCCGTCCCTATAAAAGCAGAAGTCAATATGGAAGCTGCATTAGAAGTGCACCAATCTCTTCAAGCCCCCTCACCTGTTGTCGAGGTAGCAGATAAATTTAGCCTGTCACAAGCATAATACCATTCCACATCCCAACCATGACTGCATAGAGGTTCAGAGGTTCACCCATCAACCTTGTTTCAATCAAGGGGAGAGTTTTCTTAAATAATATTGCTACCCTGTAGCGCCTGAGGAGCATGAGTGTATGTAACACCAATCAATACCCACCCCTAGACAAAACATGGTATCTCTCCCCTATCAGGTGGGTTTCCTGAACCAGTACCAGCTCTGGTGCATGGCATCTGAGATATTGGAACACAATTCCCCTCTTTACCTTGTTGCCCAATCCATTCATATTCCCAGTAAGTACCTTCAGTGGTTCTCTACCCCAGGACCTATTGTCGTGGATCAGCATTACTAATATTTCTCAGTCCTCCTTTATCATATTGCCAACTACATATTCTTTTTGTTTCACCCACACATTGCCCATTTTAAAGTAGCAATCAACCACTTGAATGAAATAACTAAACAAAACATCCCTCAACATCCCTCCCCACCTCACAGTCCTGCAAGAACACAACTACTTGCACCCCAATTCAATGGGAGTCTATCACCCTAAACGAATTAGACCCCATCCTCATCTGGGCCCATAAATCACATCCAAAAAATACAAGGCTTCATGGGAGCTGCATCCTACCTGATTTAGCACATATCATATTCATTAGACATCACATCCTCCTCAATACAGACAGTTCTGTTACTTCCCTACTGCAGAGGGTAGCTGCTAATCTATGTCAAAGTGTCCTTGTTCTGCCATAGGAAGAGCCAGTCCAATATACAAAACCCATACTCAATCCCGGGTCGGAGGCCGATCAACCTTGGGTCAGGGGCTGACACAACTTGAGTTTCTAAGGCCATCAACTTTCATTTCTTGGTCCTCCAATGGCAGCCACCTCAGGACCAGCAGAGAGATCAGAGTCCTCACGTTCTGATAATTGCTGACGTTATTGTGACAAGGCAGACCCCATATCAGGAAGGTCACTGTCTGCTGCAGATACAGTCCGATCAGCTTCCTGAAGTCCCAGCGGATGCCTGTCATTCTTCAGACATCAAGCCCTCTAACCAGCCCCAGGCAAGTTCTGATTCAAGGAAAGGGGAAGCTTTACTCTTCACAATAGTTTGAACTTTTGCTAGAAGAACATCATATATTTAAGATCTCTCTCAGGAAGGCATCATTTTATTTTGTCAGAGGAGTATCTCTGTTTTTGCAGAGTTTATGTAAAATCTCGACACCTTTGAATGGATGCATTTTCATGTTGAATATCTCCCTGTTTCCTGGCTGCTTGTAGGATAACATCCCGAAGTTCAATATCCTGGTAATAATAGATCTTGGAGGCTGTTCAGTTCGTGGCAGAGGCATCGAGGCTCTGTGAGCCCACTCTACAGAAAAGAACCTGTATAGTCCCTTTGGTTTAAGATGGTTAAGAATGCTTTCCTCAACAAATAAGTCAGCGCTCAAGAACTTAGCTCTTTCCACACCCCCACTAGGCAGATAAGATATTGTTGCAGTAGAATCACCCCTCCATATCTTCCATTTTCACCTTAGTTGTAGTGTTCTCTTTTGTAAATGTCACTAACATTGAGCATAGGGCTTCCCTCGCGGCGTCATGAGCATGGACTCCTCCATCCTCACTCTTGTTGCTGATCTTCCTGAGATCAGTGCAAAGGAGATCCACTTCCACTGTGACAGTATCAATTGTGGTCTCCAGGGTTGTCTTAGCATCTTTAAGAGTCAGCGTCACATCTATCAAAAAGGCTGCACTAGTTCAGTCTGTCTCTCCTTAGTAGTATCAGGAAGGGTATCCCAGCTCCCCTGGCTGTTTTTCTGACTGACTTCACAGGAAGGTGTAGTTCCCCATTCTGTTGAGTTGCATCTTTTTTGCCACCCTGTCTTTCCTCATGGTGAAAGTTTCAGTAGCTTACTCTCTCAACCCAACTTGTGTTACCTAGGTGACCAGGAGGTGGTAGCCAGTGTCATTAGTCACTGATAGATTCACACATCCCTCTCTCTCACAAGACATAGGGGTTAGTCGTCGCCACCTGCCACAGTGTTAACCCCCCAGCACATTGCCGAGTATTACCTCAAACTCACAACGATCCTTATGGAGAAATGCAGACATAAATCTGAAAGGGGGATGGGGAGCAGGAGAGGGAAAGGCATCACCACCCTCACTTAGGTGTCTACCCTCAGCATTGCGTTATTGCACCAAAGCCACTCTCATAAAAGTGGGGGCCACATCAGTGTACCAATTAATGTTTTAATAGTCCCAGCACAGAGCAAATACTGTTACAGTCATTGGGTGCTGAGCAATGCATCACTGAACCAAGCAGGCCCAATCTGCTATGCAAGAGTCAATTAAGTCTGCACTCTCTGTCTAAATTGTCCACCTGTTGCTGCCAAGCTCAGCCGTCTCAGTAGTGGAGTGTAGCTGACATAGACTAGCCCCACTGCAACACTTCGGGCAGGTTATGCTGCAAGGGTTCCAAGTCACTGATAGCCTTTACATTTATGTGTTGCTGCTCCTTTACAGGTTATCACCCTGCTAGGGGGCTTGCCCTCTCAGCAACACCTTCACTATCCTATGGGTCCCCCACTGCCACCTTCACTCCTGGTAGGGAGTATTAGAATGAAGGGCCCCGGGAGAAGATAGAGGCAGTCTATTATTCCCGCGGGGGATTCACAAGTGAGGACGGATGGAGGACATGATTGGGGGGAAGTAGGTGGAGGGAGTGAGAGGGATTTGGGACGGTATTTAAGGATTCGGAAAGGGAAGTGGTGCCCTTTCTGATTTCTTCATGGAGCTCTGTTGAGGAGGCTCTGCAGTTTTGAGCGACGGTGAGGTTTATTGTCAGGAACACTTTTGAGATAAGAGTGCGAGGTGCTCAGAGCACTGTCGGGACCTCAGAGGTGCTTGACATGTGAAGGTTTATTGGTTCTCCCTAGAGCGCACGAGGCACTCAGATAATTTAAAGGGCCTTGGCTGGACTGGGTGCCCCCTAAGTGGTAGGGGGGTGGCACAGGGGGACATAGTGGAGGCAGTGACCTTCTTGTTTTGGGGGAAGCAGGGTGCGCTTAACTCCTCAGGCCTGGGGTTTTGGAGCAGGTCTGGGTGGGGATGGAGCACCAGCCTAGGACAGCCTCCAGGGGCAAGGGAGCAGTAGTGGCTGCATCTGTCACCCCCCAAAGGCAAGGGGTGAGGGAAGGGTAGTTCAGGAAGGGGCAGGAGCTCTTCGCCCCATCAGGTGTCAGGTAAGCCGATGGGGAGGAGGAGCCTCCCTGCCAATGCAGTAGGGGCACAGAGTGAAAGTAGGGAGGGCTCTTCAACCCAGCTGGTGGCTGACCCCCAGAGGGCACAGGTGGTAGGAAGGCCCTGTTCCCCAGCAGTTGGGGGGGCTTCTGAGGTGAGCACGGGCATGGAGGGCCCCCTTGACTTGTCATTTAGGGTGGCCAGGGGATCCAGACAGAGGGTGGAGGCACCAGGTCACAGTGTAGGGGACAAGAGGAAACAGTAATGTGAGGGAGACAGGGAGGTGCAGGGTTAACAGATGGTGCACAGGAAGGATCATGCCCCCGCCAAGGAGGCAGGATACACTGGGTAGGCTCAGTGCTGGTAGTTTATGGGCCAGACGATACAGGTGAGGTGGGGAGGAAGGGGGAGCCTCTATGTCTCCAAGTGTCAGGAAGCAGAGCGAGAGGTGAGAGTCAAGGAACAGCACAGGGTAGTGGAGGAAACTGAAACCCTGTAGGAGCGTCTGTGTCAAGGCAGGGACAAAGGGATGATCAGTCACGGCCAGAGAAGAAGGTCAAAGCAGGCCCTGCCAGCGATGGGCCCAGAGATGGGGCGGAAGGTCCTAGGACACAAGTACAATGGATATGGGTCCCAAGCACGGGCTCAGAGAAGGGAGGCTGGTAAGACAATGGAGTCCCCTGGCTGGAGCGGCAGGTGAAGCTGGCAGGAACAGGGATTTAGAGGTCAAGTCTCTGACGGCTCTGGGGCACTCATCTGAAGAACTAGGGGCATCGTTAGTAGCCTTCCCTACATCGAAGGACCGTCCACACAGTCCCTGGGTGCATCCACATCCCGCCCCAAATGGGGCGCTGTTTGAATCAAACGCAAGGAGGAAGTCTAAAGGCTGTCTGACTAGGGTGGATCGGGGCCTCGATGTGTTGGAACTGGATTATGATGAAGTTGAGGATGAATGGGAGGATGGTGAAGTACGGAAGGAGATCTGGGTTACCCCGAAAGCGGCTGGATGCCACGGGGTGGAGCAATAATGGAAGAAAGAGTTGGTGTTGTGCAGGAGTCAGGTGCGGACAATGGCTACACCACTGGACAGACCTGAGAGACCTGAGCGGGCAGACAACGGGCAACAGAAGAAGGTTTCTGGCACGCCAGCAGTTAAGTAAGATTGATGGGCAGTTTGGGACGCACAGTCTGGGGGTGCTGTGACCAAGCCATGTAAATCAGTGCGAGTGGGGGATGATGTGGTGGACACGGCAGGAGTGCTGCTCAAGGCGAGTAAGGACTCGATTGTGAGTGGTGAAGCAGGGAACCAGATGGATTCTCCTAAGGTGAATGGGGTGGACACTGAGGAATTGAAAGAGGGAAGTGGACACAAACAGAAGTTGCCGTATATGGGACTGGTGATGCTGTTAGGCTCTCATCTATTGGGGAAAACCAAGTGCAGAATATGGAAACATGAATAGGTGGACGTGTTTAAATTGTTACATAGAGACATTCAGGCTAAGGAGGAGCCCAAGGAAGAAGAGTGGGAATTGGCACTGAGGCCGCGGGTTCCCATTAGGATGGAGAACTGTACGTTGGCATTTTTAATTTATGTTAGCCTTTATTAAAGTAAAGATAGCACTGTTTAAGTATATGGACATTATTAGAAAGCCCAAATGCATTTTGGGGCCTTTGCTTGGCTTAGCTATGATGGATTCAGAGCCAGGGTTAGCCTGAACCCGGAGAACCCTGGGGGATGTTGATGCAGAATTATGGATGCAGTGGATGTCCTCTACCACATCCATGGCTTCTACCCACAAGACCAGTGGCCTGCCCATTACATATAAGCCCTATCAGCCCCGTACCGCTCAACAGGGGGCAGGTACTGAGGTCAGGAACCTTCCAACAGCAAACAACACAGGGGCATGCTGGAATTTCAACAAGGGTTTCTGAAACAGGAAAGTAAGTTTAAACATGAATGTTCCAAATATGGGGGATGGCATGCTGTCACACAGTGCTTCACAATGGCCAGCCCATCAGAACAGTGGAGGAAAACAGGCCCTGTTGGACCAAAAGGCGCATACTCCAGTTATACTTGACGCGTTGTTACCATGGTTGTGGCACTACCCAGACAAGGAAATGGCTTTGAAGATGGAATGGGGTTTTCGGAAGGGCTTTAGGGTAGGCTATCAAAGTCAGAGGGGGCGAAGGAGGGCTGATAATTTGTGGTCTGCCAAGGATGGAAACGAAGCTGCAGAAGGAGGTTGGGAAAGGCAGGATTGCGGGTCCATTCTATGAGTGGCCCTTACCGGACATGATGCTATCTCCGTTAGGAGTGGGCCCCAAAGAACAGGAAGGGGGGTCCAGGCTGGTCTCCCATTTATCCTGGCCCAAAGGGGCATCTGTCAACTACTTCATAGCCATGGAAGATGCCAAGGTTGCATACGCATCAGTGGATGATGGAGTCAGACTGGCGAGGTTGTGTGGGGAGGGGGGCGAAGCTGGCAAAGTGCGACATCAAGTCAGCTTTCCGCTTGTTGCCAATCCACCCAGATGATTTCCTCTTCCTGGGAATGCAGTTTGGGGGTGCCATTTACATTGACAGGGTCTTACAGATGGATTGTGTGATCTCATGCACTATCTTTGAAGCATTCAGCTCCTTTCTACAATGGGCTTTCACTAGGGGCAGTGGGCACACGGAGGTTACACACTCTTTGGATGACTTCTTGTTCATAGGGAGAGTGGGTTCTGGGACTGTCAATGGGCCTTAGATCAATTTAAAGACATGGCAGTGGGGTTCGGAGTGCCTTTGGCACCCATAAAGATGGAGGGCCCTAGTGAAGTTTTGATATTTTTGGGGATTGAACTGAATAGGGTCAACATGATGGCAAGGTTACCAGAGAAGAAGTCAAAGGAGCTGCAGCTGTTTTTGCATGAAGTGGTGGGGGAGAGACATTTGGAGCTGCGGAAAGTGCAGAAGCTGTCGGGTCTGTTGACTTTTGCTTACTGAGTGGTGTAGGGGGTGAACTTTTTGTAGAAGTCTGGGCCTGGCCATGTCTCAAGCTACTCTGCATGATCACAGGATCCAGGTGAACATGGTCTTCGGAGCAGATTTGGAGGTGTGGCACTCTTTTCTTGATCAGTTCAATGGTGTGTCAATGTGGTTTGAGGAAGGTAGAATGGTGTGGCAGGTGCAAATGTTTTTCAGATGCTGCCGGTGCATGTTCTTTTGGGATATTTTGGGGTGGGAGGTTGTGTGCGGAGTGGTGGTCCAGTATAGCATGCAGGTAAGTGTCAGTAAATAAGGATCATCGGACCCACAGTTGTGTCAAAGCGGACAGCCAGGGCCACCAGCAAGGGGAAAAGCTGCAAAAAGGCTATGCTCCACCCCTGTTGAAGCCACTGGGGTGGCTACCACTCCGCACACAACCTCCCACCCCAGTAGCTTCAACAGGGGTGGAGCATAGCCTTTTTGGAGCTTTTCCACTCGCTGGTGGCCCTGGCTGTCCGCTTTGATACAGCTGTGGGTCCGATGATCCCTCTCAGAATGTGAAACCTTATTTACTGACACTTACCTGCATGCTATACTGCACAACATTCCTTGTGAATCAAATTATTTTTTTGTCTAGTTGTATCATTCGTTTTGATTGATTGTCCCAAACTGAGAAGTCCGTTGCCACGCTCATTAATTTTTCTGTGTGCACTAAGGTTTCTTGTGGCATTTTAACGTGCATGGATACCTTGTCAACTAGTGCACTGCAAGAAGAGTCTTCTTATCATGGCAGCAGGAGAGCTGTAAATGCATTGAATAAACCCAACCATGTTCCTCTATTAGCCTCACACAAATCTGAATCCTTCCTTCAGCTAAGCAAGTACGGGGAACATGGTGAAATAACCATAGGCCACTCCATAATTGAGCATAAAAGGCCACTTTATTAGGACATGTTTTGCAGTATTATGGTAACTTCAATATAACTTTATTTAAGCATCAACTTCTTCAAAGCATCAAAAACCTCCCTCATTCTTTCATTTGTCATTCCATCTTCCTTACATTCCCCCAGTCTCTTTCCCTCACTTATTCTACCACATATCTTCCAACCCAGCCTTCTTTTTGTCCTGTTGTAAAGCCCCACTTACAGTCCTCCCCTACCCTGTGCTCCCATTCTTCCCCTCCCGATGGGTGGCTCCGCCTGAATCTGACTCACCTCCCCTAATCTACATCCAACCAGGAAGAATCCCAGAGGGTGTTTTCCTGCCTCCCATACCCTCTCCTGGCACCTATTGCCTCCCTGCTCATAGACTCCTTTGCACCAAAGCTTCTCATTCCAAAGCCGCCCCACCATCTCCTGCATTTCCATCAATGTAGACAAATGAACTGCAAATGTCTGTTGCCACACAAAAGACCCTCAATACTCTGTAGACCTTCCTCTTGGCCTTGTCAATGGCATGATGTTTCAAAGCCCCCCTCCATTGTCTCCTAGGTACAAACTCTTTCCACAGCAGGCATGTCCCTCCAAATTGCCTCTTAATCATTTGGAGATCCTCCATTATGTACTGTAGCAGTTTCAAACCGGACAACTTAACCAAATCATTTTCTCCAAAGTGTATCAGCAGCATGTCAAGGCTTGTCTCTTTGGGGAACCAGGCTTGCTAATAAAGACAAAAGGTTGCCCCATCGCATCCCACTCCTTTCCAATCATATCACCTCATACCTGTCACAGGTAGTCCAAAGCTCTGTCCATAAAGCTGCTGTTCCGTGTACTTAGCTGCCAATCGCACAAAAGAATCTGCTACAATCCATGTCACCAGCATACTCGTCCGTGGACTGCTCACACATCCTATGGCAAAAAGCTGAATATTAGTAGTGCTCCTTCTCCCAACCACCCCCCTCCCATAGCCGTGTTTCACCCTTATTTCCGCATGTAGCGCTCAAAGCACCTATATCTCAAATGACCCATCCTACTGTGCCCCCAATCCTACCTCAACTGTGCCGCAGCTGTGGCACCCCTATCCTGAATGAATGCATCCCAAACCAAGCCAGGTCCATACCCACCGGCTGCAGTGCCCTTTGCAACCCTGACAAAAGATGGAAAGCCGTAACCCTCTGCCCTTGTCATGACAGAAAATGTTGTCCTGCCTGCACCCAGGCCATAACAAAAACTGTTGCCATTCCCTCACTGGACAAGCATCTTGTCTGCCCCCTTCTCAGAGCCACACCCATCCAGTCCTACCCACTTGATCAGTCATAGAACTTCACAACTAGATCCTCAACTTCATTTGCTCTGGCTAAATCTCCTCATGCAACACCTCCACCTTCTGTCCTGATCCGAGTAACTCAGAAACCCTAAATACTCCCTCCATACCAGCTAATAACTCATCCTTGTCTAAACCACTAAGGCGTGTTCCACCAGACAAATCACTCTCATTCCCCCCACGCCCAAATGTTGTGTGAAAGTTGGGCCTTCCTGTCCCCTGCTCCTGATGCCAGCTGACAAAATCTGTGTAGAGTCTGCTACTGCATTGTTCACCCCAAGCACATGCTCAACTCTGAAAACAATGTTCAACTGTAAGCTTTTCAACATAAACTGTTGCAATAAGCACAGCACCCTAAGGTTGCAAGCCTCATGCCTGTTTTCAAGTCCATCACAGTCATGTTGTCCACATAGAGTAGCACTGCTCTGTTAGCCAACTCCCAGCCCCCACATCACCAATGCCATCACCAAAGGGAAACATTCCAGAAAGGCAATCCTTCTGTTCTGCCTCCGCCAATGTTCAGCCATGTACCTGCATACCATCTCCCCTTCCAGAAAAGGCTGAAACCAAGGCCCATATTTATACTTTTTTAGCACTGCATTTGCGTCGTTTTTTGGCACAAAATCGGCGCAAACCTACAAAATACAATTGTATTTTGTAAGTTTGTGCTGATTTTGCATCAAACAACGACGCAAATGCGGCACTAAAAAAGTATAAATATGGGCCCAAGTGCCCCAGCCACATCTGAAAAGATTTTGACCTGCCAAGCCATAACGTCCTCCAAGAACAACGTAAACACTCTGTTAAAATCTTCTAGAAAAGTCCTCCAAATGCATTAGTCCTCTCTCACCGCCAATGACATTCGTACCCTGTGATGAGGCAAAATCGCCCCAGACCTAGCCATGCCCAACCTATAACAAAAAATTCTACCACCCCTCACTACTCTACATGCAATGTTCAAGAAACTGAGCAGTTTCTGTATCCTTCTTCCTCAACTCCAGACTCTTCACACTAATCACCTGACCCAAGAATTGTTGAATCTTCCTGACTTTACCAGGCAGCAGTTGCGCCACCAATTCTTGCATATCCAACTCAATGCCCAAAAAAGTCAACACAATGCTCGGGTTCTCAGTCATCTCTGGCACCAAAGAGACTCTGACTTGCTCAGTCAATTCCTTGAAATGCTGCAAAGCCCTCAAACACTCTCCTGAATTCTACCTGCCAACAAACAAAAAGTCATCCAAATAATGAGACACCTCTTTGTGACCATTCCTCCTGGAAAAAGCCCACTGCAAGAAAGTGCTCAATGCCTCAAACAGTGCACAGGAAAACGCGCAGCCCAAGAGTAAAACTCTGTTACGTAGATAGCCCCTTCAAATCAGTTGGATGAATGGGCAGGAGCCAAAAAGTTGATTTGATGTCACACTTGGTGAATTCTGCCCCACTCCCGGACTGGCGGACTGACCACACTGTGTCATCCACTGATGCGTACATGACCCTTGTGTCCTCGATGGCAACTAAATCACTCACTGACCCCTCTTACAGCCAAGCTAAGTGATGTCTCATCCTGAAACCCCTGTCCCCTGTCTTTGACGCCACCCCCAGTGGGGATACAATCAGATCTGGCATGGGCCAGTCATATAAGGGGCCCACTATCCTGCCTTCCACAATTTCCTTCTCCAACTTCACAGACACGAGCTGTGGCAAGGTTTTTACTGAAGTAGGTTATCTGCCCATTAGCTTCCTTGGTATCCCAAATTAAAACCCTCTGTGAAACCCCATTCCAATCTCAACGTAGTCTCCCTGTCCTGGTAAGCCAGCAGCCAGAGGGCCAATTTCTCTACTCTATCTGACTAAGGAGCCCTTGTGGCCAGCATGGGCCTGATACGCCCTCCCTCTTGGCAGAGGCCACTGCTCTGCAGGAGTTGCTAACACAAACCATTGTATGATGGAGTGTCTCCCCCCACATTCTGAGCACTCATGCTTGAATTTACAAAGCTGTCTTGTGTAGAAACCTTTATTAAAGTTTCAGCACACCCCCACATTGGTTTCTGCACTTTTTGAACCAAAACACACTCCTTATTGAGTGGGACGCTGCTGAAAAGGCCGATATGTGACCAGGAGGCTGCTCTCTGTGTGCGTCACTGCTGTCGGTTGAGTGGAAGACATCCACTGTAATCACAATTCCAAGTCCACGTACCCACCTTAGCTTGTCTGAAATAATTCTGACTCGGGCCCTAAACTCCTAATCATAGTTCATCCATGCATACCCCCCAAAATGCATCTCTACCTTCCTTATAATATCCATGTATTTGAAAAGGGCTATTGCCCTGTCCAAATGCTTCTCACAGTATAGACCGGTGTATATTAGGAAGGCTGACATCCAATTCTCCATGGTAATGGGCACCCTGGTAGGTTGCGCCAGTTCCCATTTTTCCTCCTTAAAGCCTTCCTTAACTTGTATGTCTCTATGCAACAAATTATTTGAGATTCCATATCCTTTTGTTGTCTTCTTGGATATGTGAGAGCCCAAAGGCATCGCTAACCTGAGGTAAGGGGGTTTCTTCTTGTCTTGCTCCCCTTCTTTACTGTCGTCCCCCTCCTTTTCATTCACTGTTTTGTCCTCAACTATCTCTGCATCCTCTCCTCCTTTCTCCCCAGCCTTTGTGGCTCTCGCATAGACAGCTGCTCAGACCGCATCACCTTCATTGTGTCTTCCGCTATGTAGATCACCCCACACCCACTGATTTGCAGCTTTTCCTTCCTGCTGCCCTGTTGTCCCCATCCAATATGTCCCCAGAATCCTTCATACCTGTAGGCAATCTGCCACTGTCCCCAGCTCTTTGCGGTATCCTCCACCCATACTGAGCTGCTTTCCACCGTCGCCTCTCCTGTCCACACTTGACTCCTGCAAAACACCAAGAGCGCCTGGCTTGGCCTTGACAACCACACCGGCTGACTTCTCCTAGTGATCCCACTGCTCCCCTCAGACATCGTCTCTCTCCTCACCTTCCACCCATTCATCACTCCCCCCATTATAGTCAAGCATCAAGTCATCTTCACCCTCAGTTTCATTGTTCGTGCATTCATACAATCACCCAGCAAGGGTGCATCGAGGACATGCCCACGGTGCGTGGTGCTTGCCAGCTGCGAACAAGCCCACGGTGTAGGAAGGGCTGCTGGAGACCTTGCCACCCCTTCAGGCCGACGTCCCAGGGCTGCATCCGGCCCCATTAGCAGGTCAACCTTCAACCAACCTCACCTGTTGGCATTGGATCCTCTCCGCCCTCCATGCTGCGCCAACCTGCAGAGGCTCCTTCATCTTTGGCCCCATGAGCCATCTCAGCGCTGACTGTGCTCACATGTCTGTCTCCTACCTCTGACAACGATAAACACTGTCCTCTGCCTGCTCTGGTCCCCATTGGCACCAGTTAATCTTCCCCTCTGCCTCCCTGGTGTGCACGCCCTTGACCATCTTATCCATATGGCACTGCTCCAGCACAGCTTCTCTCTCCCTACACAACCTGTCCCATCTCTTTTCTGTACCTCTCAGCAGCTGACACTCCTCACAAATCTTCACCCCTAAATCTACTGCTGCCTCCGTGATGGCTGGCCGTGCCCCAGCCCTGCCGACCCGTGTGTGCCCCCAGCTTTAGACACCCCAGGGACTACAGTTCCCAGAATGCCACTCTCCTCCTTCACAGTAGAGTCCCCCCTCATTTTCTTTTTATTCCCCTGACTGCCATGGAAGCCTGGAGGCTCCACGATCTCCTTTTTGAGGCCTGCAGAGCTCACTCGGCCAGCCCCGCTCTTTTGTCCCTCCCACAAATTACATGCAGTCTCGTCTTCATCATTAACATCAGCTGAGGTATCTCCTAAAAGTTCAGGACCCCCACTTGCTCGCACACGGTAACTGCAGCTTCCTGCTTGATGCTTTGTTCTTTGTTGCCCCATCTCCTAGAGGCCATCTGACCCCTAAACTGACCTCTCCCCTGTCCTGGTCTGTTCTAGTCATGAAGCAGCCCGGGAGGAGGCCACTTTGCATGTCACTCCCCCTGCACCCTCTTCATTCGCTCTCTAGTAAAGTCAACACTCACACAGAATTTTTGCCAATGTTCTCTTTGCCATGCGCAAATCTTGCCTTGGTGCAACTCCTATACGATCTGTGGGTGACTATGTTGTCATCAACTTCATGAAACCCATAACTCTCCTACAGCCGTGGGAGAATTCGTTTTTAAACATAACCATTTAATCAAATTAATAATTTTCTTGGGGTTGCTCCTTTAGTTTACTTTTACAAACTGCTTACTTTACATATCTACCTGCCATCTCCCTTAAACAATGTGTATAATCCATAATCCTGTGACCATTTATTACCAAGCACCTCCAGCACCAACTTATAATCGTTTTCCCATAATTGGTGACCTGGAACATTGTTATTGACTTGCTGCTCATTCACCTCAGCTTTGAGAGGTGCAAGATGATTCCCCAGGTGTTAACACCTGTTTTTCCCTCTAACATAGCTTTGTGCAATACCTCATTGGTAATTGTTTATGATATTTTTGAATGTACTTTATTTTTTTTGTTTTAGAACATTGCAGATCTGGCTCCCAAGTTAATTGTTGTTAGTAAACCCTGGACAATTAACAATAGTCTCAGTGATAGGATGGCTTTTCGTATTATGCTTTTCTTGCCACCCATCACCATCGGGAAGACAAAGGGGATGGTGGAGTTTAATAGTTTGGTCATTTGTCTCATTAAGGTGCACCGTGAGGATCATCCACTCTTTTAGCACAAATTTTTCAATTAATATGTTTAAAATGGGTAAGAAGACCTAAGATAATACTGATGAACTTTTATAATGACAGTTTTTTTCCTAAGAGACCATACAAATCTCACCAGCCTACTTTTACTAGCAGGGGCTGTTCAGCAATCAATGACTAAGTATTTGTTTCTAGGCAATTGTGTGATAATACTGTTGACCATTCTGTTCTGGTCTGGATATAGTGGCTATAACCCCATAGCGACCACCTTTCAATTTAAGACCAGCAACATAGGTCCTTATGTTTCCTTGCCGCACCTTTGAACAGTTAAAGTTGGTGGTCTGAGGTTGAAATGTTACCTGCTTGATCCTAGTAAGGTACTAAGCACATTGGTGTTGATTTTAATATTTCATTTATTTTTCTTCAGATTCCATTTTAACTCTTAGGTACTTCTGCTCAGTCTGTGAATTAACAAATAAACTTCTAATTAAACTCTTCAAAAATAACTCTCATAATTTACAATGTGAGTTGATTTAGGTTGTTAATGTGACAAAAGACAACTACATGAGTCTTTAAAATGGACACCTGGAGATAAGGATCATGTAAGCCAAAATAGAGCTATATATAAAAAAGCCCTGCTTCACTGGAAATTGGAAATCCGAGTGAATGCCTGGGAGCAGCTGCAGCAGGCTGGTAGAGTCAGGAGCGATTTGGTTTCCGAAGGTTGTTGTAAAAGTTTGTGTTACTGGATGACAAGAACTAAATTAACTTGTGCTTTAACCTTTGGTAGCTTGTCAAAAAGCAGTCAGGCCAGGCTTAACTTACAGGTAATGTGTAAAGTATTTATGCAGCAGACAAACAGTGATAAAAAGAGAAGACACAACCCAATAAAAAGTCAAAAGCAATTGAGAAAATGGGAGTACTTTTTAATGAATAAAATGAGGCCAGAATGGCATATATCCAATCAGTAGAACTGGACCTATGTAATTTCAACCTTTTATTTAGGTATGGGGCACAACGCACCACTCACGGTCATCTGATCATGCTAGGCCAGGGGTAAATCATGAGTTCAGGACAGCTGCAATGGAGTACAGGTCAGATACAGGGACTGTATTAGCCCAGCTGAAGAAGTTTCCTTCTCTAAGTCTGGCACAAAGAGTTCCATTCGCGGTGGAAGAGACCGAGAGGAGCAGGGAAACTGTCGCAAGTGGTCGTTGCTGTAGTGGGAAAAGCAGATAGAATGCGCCCTGCATTATGGGCTGTTTAGAGCCTATTTTAAGGGTGATGTATATGTATTAAAAAAAGGATTAGGCCTGGCAAAAGGTGTATTTTGGCAGATTGGACCTAGCAAAAGGTTTATTTTGCCAAACCTTTTGCCAGGTCGAATTGGCAGTTTGGGACTGCACACAAAGGCTCTGCAATTGCAGGCCTCAGATGTTTTACAGGGCTACTTTAGTGGGTGGCACCAATTAGTGCAGCAGCCTCACTAGTAGCATTTAATTTACAGTCCCTTGGTAAATGTAGTTCTATATACTGGGGACCCATAAGTAAAGTAAATGTGCCAGTTATGTGCAAGCCAATTTTACTAGGTTTTAGGGAGAAAATACAAGAACCTTTGGTGCTGGTTAGCGGTGGTAAAGAGTTCAACAAAAATAAATTTCAGTAAACAGGAGGGGTAAAAGCAATCATTTTAGGTTGACCCTGCAGAAAGGACAGTTGTCAATTGTCTAATTTTTTATCATTCTTCTGGTCCACATTCCATCTGATTTGTAGATTTTATTTTAAAAATATCTGTTGTTTTTCCCAAAATGATGCCTGTACAGCTACTACTGTAGCTCTTAAGTAGAGTTGTTGTTACACTTTCAAGTAAGAGGAGTTGCTCTCAACAATAAAGAATAGCCCTTCAGGCAAAGTACATGGTTCTGACAAACATCCATAGTGTCGCTTGTAGCTCCAATATGCCTGCCTCCTGGTCTCCCTCTGTTATCGTACCAGTGTGTAAAAAAGGCAGCAGAAATGACTGGCCGAGTTCACTTATTGACTCCATAGATAAAGCAGCTGGAAGGGCCATTGCTGGACTGGATTTTAACCTAGGCCACTGAAAACAGTGGCTTTTTCCAATATCAAAAATGTGTTTAGGGTAAGCAATGTCTCAGTGATCATTTGTTTATTAGTAAATATTCAGTGGCTGGACAAGGCGCAATGCATGTGTCCTTAATGGACCACTTGAGTAAATCTAAATTATTGGTCAAGCTTTAATCAACATTTGCAACATTTACAAGCTGATCTTCTTGTTAGGGTTTAAATTTGGGAACAACAGTGGATGTTCAGAATTTTTCACGTGGGATAGAGTAGTTCACAAAGCCTGTGTTTTATTCCCCATTCCTTTAATTTTTAAATGTCAATAGCTTGAAATCCAATTTGGGATTGGCCATAGTTGTATTCTTGATTTGCTATATACGGACAAAACTGGGCTGTTGTCCCGCAGTAACAATAGCCTTAATAAACCCATCAAGCCATTTGTCTGTCTCATGGATGACCTTGAGTTGGAAACTAACTATTCAAAACAAATGTAATGATTTCCAATCCTAAATCAAGTAAATCAAGAACAATGTTTTTCAAGAATAGATTAACAAGATGGTCTCTTTCTCATATTCAGGGGTAACTTTTGAATCCACTAACTCAAGGTCCCCCCTTTATGTAGTAGGAATAAATTATTTATACATTCCCTACATGTTATTTTTAATTTTGCATTCAAATTCGATATGAAATCTATTAAACACATGATTGAAATATATAGAAGGAAGTGCCTTCCAATCTTGGAACTATTTAACAACCAACTCACTTCTGGGAAAGGAAACCCGATTCTCTAGCAGTTCCCGTGGCACAAGAAGTTGGATCTAAACTACCTAGAGGATAAAAAAAAAAGTTGGTCCCCATTTTGTTGTGGCTCTCTGTTTGGATCAGTCCCCATGCATCGCTTAATAGAGCTGTAATTAAGGATTGCTTGAAAAAGGAAGGCTGTTTAAAAGTTCCTTGGTTTAGCTGTGTTATTACAGTATTCAATTAACTAGGGAGGCCCCATATGTATTAGACCCTGGAAGCATTACCCGCCATGAAAGGACCCAGATCACTGCGATATTTGTAGAAATTAAGGGCCTCATTTACGAGATTTTAGGGCATGGCAGTGCTTCAAGGATTCTTGCTGCCCTGCGTCAAAAGAAAGGGGCACAAATGCACCTTACCTATAAGATATGGCACATTCCTGTCCTTCTCCTCTGTGCTGGCGCACCATGGGCTACCATGCACCAAAGCAGGCACCCTTGCACTATGGTTGAAGGGTGTCTGCATACAGGAATTATTGTTTTGTGCAGGAAGGTACACCTTCCTGCACAAAAACAGTCACAAGAGGTGTTTCCTCTGTCTATTTGTGCTTCAAAATGCAGCACACTTGGACAAAGGAAAACCAAGGAGAAATAAAGGTATTTCTCCTTGCTGAGCCTCCCTAACACCTCCCCTTGGGAGGTGGAGGCTTTTCATGCATTCCCAGTTTTACGAAATCTCATAAATCTGGGCATATGTGAAATGCCATGGGTCTTACGTGGGTAGACCCACAGTAAAACACCCATGGCACACCTCCCTGTCGCAGGGTGAGTCAACGCAATGACTTGCGCTGCGTTGCCTCAGCCCATATCTACAAGGCCATGAAAAGCCACACAGGGTGGCTCTATGTGGCCTTGTAGATATGGCCCTACAGTGTACGCTACAGGAGCATCACAAAAGTGGCACTTCTGTGGTGCACAGGGGGTTTGTAAATAAGCCCCTAAGGCCCATATTTACAAGTGGGCTGCACCACAAATGCGTCACTTTTTTTTAACACATCAGCAGCCCATGCTGCTGACCCATATCTACAAGGCCACTTTGCGTGGCTTTACATGGCCTTGTAGATATGGAGTAAGGCAACACAGCGCAAGTCACTGCATTGCCTTACTTTGCATTGGGGAAGCATTTCCATGGTTGTTGCGTGGGTGTTCCCATGCAAAACGCATGGATTCTTGACACATTCCCAGATTTACAAGGTTTTGTAAACCTGGGAATGCGTTAAAACCGTAGAAGTGATCCAGCGGGGAGAAATATCTTTATTTCTCCCTGTTTTTTTCTCTTTCTATGTATGCTGCATTTTGCCGCACAGATAGAAAAAGAAAACTCCTCTTGGGATTGTTTTTGTGCAGGAAGGATCCCCTTCCTACACAAAAACAATCATCCCCGCAAAGCAGGTGCCTGTGTTGGAGCATGGCAGTAATTTGTGTGCCAGGGCAGGGGAAAAGGACAAGAAGGCGCCATGTCCAACCTTTTGTCCCTCATGAAGAGTGGCTGTCAGGCTGCCTGACAGACACTCTTCATGTTTAGGTCAGGCAGCCAGGAGCAGACATGCACGATTTGCGCTGACTCCTGGCTGCCTAAGCTGAACTTTGCTGGGCTGAAGAGGTCACAGCTCCTTCGGGCGTGACCTCCTCGGCTCAGCAAAGGTGTATCAAGGCCCTCCCCTGGGTGACAAGGGAAGCGTCACCCATTGACTTCGACCTGGGCGAGTGTCAATCAGTGACACCTCGTCACAGAGTGGGGTGGGGTCAGCAGTCTTGCTGACCCCATCCCACTCTGTGACGAAGTTGGGACTAAGGTCAGCCAGTGAGGGAAGGCAGCAGTCCCAACCCTCCTGGGATCTCCAATGCTGAAGGTAAGTGTGTGTGTGTGATCTTTTTAAATGAATGCTTGGTGCGTGCGTGCATGTTTGAATGTTGATGAGTGTTGTTAATGGATGTGCGTGCGTGTGTGTGTGAAAGTGTGAATGTACTTCCTGACCGCCCCCTCCCTCCTAAAATTTCCAGCCGCCACTGATGTCTTGTAAATACGTCGCGTTCCTGCCCTTTTGTTTTAACGCAGGGCAGCGCTGCAAGAAGGTTTGCGTGCCCTGCGCCAAAACATTGTAAATATGCCCCTAAGTGTTTTCAAAGGGAGGGAATCAGTTGAGATGCAAAAACAACAGTCAGATATTATTCTACAATGAAATTGACTTGTTTCCATCTATTGTAATTAATTCTTGGGAGAGATTTTTATTATAACGTTTTAGACTGGGTATTACTGAAAATTAGCTATCGTCCCCAAAGGGTTGGATCAGCCGACATTTAAAGCGTTTAGCTATCTATGGGATGATTTTTTTTCTGCAAACGGTGCTGAATTTTACTTCTTTTTGTAAAATTTACAAATATATGTATCAGCGATTCCTCATGCCTGTACTTAGAATGTAAATTTACTAAATGTAAATCAGCTTTAATGTTCTCTGCTTGTATCGTCAGTGGTGGATCTGTTTTTTTTTTAAACAGCGGTTAGTCATAGTACAGATTGGTATTTTAATTTAAACCTTTCATGTCCTTGATGATTAACACCTTTCTTTGAGTGTAATTATTTATCTATTTTTTAAACTGTGTGTGCTTGCTTGACGATTGCATTTCTTTTGATTTCCCACATCCTCGCTCATTCATGTTAAACCTATTTTGTACCTGAGCGACCACATAGTTTTCCATAATCGTGTATTACCAAATCCAGTTCCATAGAGTTTCAACCTGTGGTGCCTTCTGTCTGTCTCATTCTTTTCAAATGATCTATTCTGATGCCTAAGAATATAAATGCAAAATGTTACTGTATTATATCCTTTCCTCTTAACCGTCTACATACTTCTAAACATATTTGCTTTATTAGTCCTTTGTCTGCATTCTCCTAATCCAATAATGATTTCTTCTTTGTACCATCAGGTGTCGCTATGTTTGTGCTTGTATGAAACATCAAGATGCAAAAACAAGAAAGAGAGAAAACGGCCGACTTTGTATGTAATGGGGAGCTGAAATGGGAAGAGAAGGAAAGGAAATGAACACCTTAGTTTTCCTGGGGTTTCGTTAATTAAATGATCCTTACATAGATCTTTTGTAAACTACAGGAGCAATGGGACAACCAACATTCTGGCTGCGTATATAAAGAGGGAGAAGGGTTGTTTCCACTTGTTTTCTTTATTGCTGATCTTCTTCTTCAACCTAGTGATGCCCTCGCTTCTTGTGGATAAGTGACTGCTTACAGGTGTTATTCAGAGCAGAGAAAAAAGTAGTTTCCTTTACCTAGTCATGCATCTCTGACAATCAACTGTAAACATTCCAGAATGTTACTTTGTTTTTATGACACCAGTTTGAGTTTTAAGACCTACTGTAAAATCCATGGATGGTCCCTTAAAGATATCCATTCAGTTTGACAGGTAGAGAGAGGTAAGACCCAAACTTTAACTAAGATCTCTGCATTTTCTGTGTCTTGTACCTCCTTTTTCAGGTCTCACCTCTGAAATGCTTTTAACTGTCTGTTTTCGTAGATCTATTCTTACTATTGGTGGGCATTCTTGTCAGTCTCATTCGGTTGCTTCTTATTTAAAAGCTTTATTTCCACTACTTGTGTTTGTGCCTGCCCTGAACAGTAGCTTATTTACCAACCTTTTGACTGGATGACATGCATTCAGCCTTTGATTACATTCAGAGAACTATTTTTTTTGTTTAGCGCTCCATGGGAATGTATATGTTTTCTTGCTTTCTTCCTTATGTTCTGCATCCCCATTCAAATCTCTCTGTACTCAGCATGGCTTACCCTACCCTCATCTCATTTGTTGCTTGCACCACCCCTCCCCATCTCACTTACTTTTTTTGTCTCACTTTTTTGTGCAAGCACCGCGCTGACCCCCACTGCTACTCGTAGATGCTTTCTTCACTCCCCACATCCAGGCCTTCCATTACTCCCTCACTTTGAATTACATCCTTTTTTTCTTTTTGGCAGGGCCAGCAGCTACAATACACTGCCAGACAGCTCCTTTCTTAAACAAATGCATTATGGAGTTGTTACATTTATTTATCAACCATTTTTGGATTTAAAATTTTAAAGAAATACATTAAATTAGGCATTGCAGAGGAGTGGCTTGGAGTCGAATGGCGTTGGCTGCTTGAGGACAGAGCTTCTGAGCCAAGGCCCGCAAGGACAGAAATCTTCAGCCCCCCCTTTTCCCTGGGGTACTGCTGGAGTCTGGCAGTGGCAGTGCTGGGGCTAGCCTGCCAGCCGGTGGATGTTGGACATGCTAAAAGTATATTGAAGTGCTAGGGAGAGTGGCCGCTGGATGGGTTCCGAGTCAGCAACCATCTTTGTCGGCCACACAAGCCTTGACTTGCTGCCCTTGCAAGGGAGTGCAATCAGAAGCGTGGAGAAAGGGACACCTCTGGAGACTGTGGACGCCCAGGAGTGAGTTGACCACACCAACTAAGGAACAAGCACAAATGGACAGGGCAAGAGTAGTGGTGGATCTCCAACACCAAACTTCTCTAGAAACTCTAAAGACAAGTGGGAAGCCCTGGAGACTGATTGGGAGATCATCAGTGGAGAACCTGGTCAATGATGAATATGATGAACTTGGACCCCCCTGAGGGTCACTCCGATGATGCAGAGGCGACAGTTTGACTGATTCGGCTGTGGTTAGAGGGGCAGAGGGAGCAGTGTGGCTCTGGGAGGGGGGCATGGCACTAATCCCTGATGCCTCCCGGGCAGCAGTGCAATTGCAAGGATGTGTGACTCGTGAGCCAGCGAAGGGCCACTTTGCTATCTACACTGGAGTGGTGGGATAATTATTGCTGATGATGTCACTTTGAATTTTTGATTGTGTTCAGAGACAGACATACCATGCATTGGGGGGATGGACAGTTTTCAGAGCACAGCATGGTAAGGTAGGGAGGAAGGGGAGAAAGGATACTGTTGTGATTCACGTTATTGTGTTGGCAGCCATATCTGTGAACAAGGGGATGGGGCTGGTTACTCCCCACCTGGGTAGTCATCTCCCCCCTTGTGTGGGAGACCATTATGCCAAATAATGAAGACACACATCCTTAAGTTGCTCACATGGGACATCGGTGAGTTGGGCAGCATGATAGAGAGGTTATTGGTGGCCAAAGCTATAACATGATACGATGCAGTGGTGGTGTTCTTACAGAAAACGCACCAAAAGGGGTCCAACTGCGCAACCCTGGGCAGGGGATGATACACAGTGGCTGGTCACTCAAGTTATACAGCGGGATCCAGAGTGGTTACAATACTAATTTAAAAATCCATACTGTTCCATGTGACGAAGATAAGCTCAGATCTCTCGGTTGCTACAAGAAGGTCTTTGGAGGGGGAATCCATGGCACTGATCAAAATGTACATTTCTTTGGGACTACAGACAGAAGCTCTGCAACTCCTGTGCCAATTTATTTGGGACCTCCCACAGATGTTGACTATCACTGGGAGTGGAATTTAATATGACACCTCACCCACAACTGGATAGGTTCACCCACTCACAGTCCTGTAACCCCCATTCAGAGAAACTGGGCAAACTTGTAAAAGCCCTGGGGCTGGGGACATTTGGCAGTCACTGAATAGTGTAGATAGAGGATATTCCTATTACTCTAGGACACATAATACCCACTTGCGCCTATATTACTATCTAACAACAATGCCAACCCCTCATAGGTTCACTGAGGCATAGTTTCAGGCATGGGGGATATCAGACCATTTTCCACTGAGCATTGTCTTGGCGACGACAAAACCGAGAGGCGGAACTGAATGGAGAATGGTGTCCTGGCCCTCGGGGGGTCGTCATTGCAGATGAGGTGGAGGCAAAAGGGAGCGGTCCCACTCCCATGTAGAACAGGACATGCAGACCTGTAGGCAGAATATCATTTAGTGTCATCAGGCTCTAAAAAGCTGAGCATTTTGACCAAAACAGAAGAATTCCACTCCATGGTCACAGAAGAGGTCAAATGAGTGCATAACGTCAAGCAGAAATTCATATGTGAAATGCAGGATAAGGCAAGCAAACTTCTGACATAGTTGAGTGTGGGCAACCGAGAAGGGAGTCATGTTGGAGGTATTATTGCACCAAATGGTTTGACAGTCATGGGTAGTGAGGCCATAGCGGACACAATGGCTGACTATATGCAAAATTTCTATGACAGTCAGTTGTGGCCCCAGAGTGAGAAGTGGGGAAATTCGCACTGGAGTACACCTGAAAGAGTTCGAAGCAAATCTCATGTGAGATGAAATAACCCTGGCACTCATGCAGCTTCAAGCTAGGGGGACCCTGGGCCTGAAAGGACTTCTGGAGGTATTCTGTAAAAAGATGGCAAGTAGAATTGTAGGTCCCTTACATGAGATGTCTATGATAGCGTATAGGAGAGGGGAGCTGCAGACAGATCTCTGCATGGCTACGATTGTTCTCATCCCCAATGAAGGTAAGCCTCACGACTGGAGGGACTCATATAGACTGGTCTCTCTCCTAAACATGGATACAAAAGTTCTGGCCAAGGCCATGGTGAACAGAATGCAGGGAATTATATCAGATTTGATCCATCCGGACCAGAAAGGGTTTAGCCCATACAGGCCGACCAAACTGAACCGATGCTTACACAATGGCATAGCAGCGGATGTGCTGAGTATCCTCCTGGCAATCGCATCCCTAGATGAGTATGAGGCTTTTGACTCCATACACTGACCCTTTTTTTTTGCCATTATGGAGAAAATTGGTTTTGGGCCCCTATATTTGAGGTAGATCTGCCTTCTGTATACTCAGCTGCTGCAACAGTCATATCCATCTGGTGCATACTGAGGAGGGAAATGGGGTGGGAAAGCAATTAACACCTTAAACCCCATTGTGGGTGGACACAAGGCTTCATCCCATGCCAGATTTACCATGGTTTAAAAAATGGGACTTGATTGGCCTATCATTCCGGGAGGATGTGTGGGATGCTAATGGGATGGTTCAGTTTACACACTGACAGGTTGAATATGATATGGCCACCACCCAAATATTTAAATACTTGCAATTAAGACACGACCTGCAGGCCAGGATCCCTAGGGTTGAGAAAATAGAGGAAGACTCCCCACTGGAACTACTGCTGTTAGATGGCCTCTTGGATACCAAAGCCATCTCCCTCACGGATGCTACATTGATGAGAAACACACAGGGGGAGCTAACACGCTTAAGGGAATGATGTCAGCACTATATAGAGGAGGAGGTGGAGGATGAAGACTGGGGAGTACCTTCTTCCACACTATGTGGGGCTGCCCAAAACTTTGGTTCTTCTGGGAGGGGTGACTAGATCCCTGGCAGAGGCTACGGGAGCACCCTTACCATTGTCTGCATCAAGGGTGTTGCTAGGGGTGTGGACGGACTCTGAGGTTACCTCTTACACTAAGCTATTGCTCAACCTGGGCTATATGATAGCAAAGAGAGATACTGTCAGACACTGGGGCAGTCCTCACAGCCCGAGGCTAGCGGAGCGGCGGGAAGGAATGGACCTGCGCATGGTCAGGGAACCAATGGTTTTTGGGAGTTGGGTATGCATGAGTAAATAGGAGAAAATAAGGGGGACCTGTGAGGAGGGGGGCTAGGCACATGTTCAGGGGAAGGATAGTTTGTGGATGAGTCGGGTAGAGGGGAGCAGGGGGGACTGCCTTCTTCTTTAATGTAGAATCATAGGTTGTACCATCGAGGCTTTGAGGGGGGATAAAGTTATATTGCGGTGTCAGTAATCTATGTTTGAGAACGAAGGGAAGAGGCCGGGGTCTGGTTGCTCTACAATGGCTGCTGTGTTCGCTTTGATTTTGCATGTACTTTGTCTTTGGCCTTTTAAAGCAACAAAATGTTATTCAAAAAGAAATTGGGCATTACATCATGATGTATGCACTAACAAACATGGTGACACATGTGCCATCACCCTGGGGCTTTGGTAGCTCCATGATGCACAAGTGTGCATGCGTGATTACACCAGCTAGTATAGAAATGATTACGCCTTTTCTAAACCGGGGCTGTTCAGCATCAACAATGAGCTTTTTTTTTTTTTTTGCTGAGCATTTTTTTTGCTGATGCTGAATAGCATTAACAAATGTTATTGACAAAGTCAATAGGTCTGCATTGGCAAAGTCAAAAGCGAGACCTGGTGGCTTTTTCAAAGCTTGTTTGTGTCTGCATTGTGTGCATATATAACTGTGGCACCTCTAGTTGTTGCAACATATTGGGATACTGTTGTTTTAGATTTTACACACAGTTTTGTAGAAAACAGCTGACAATACAAGGAGTAATTGACATTTACAAAAGTGGGCAAGCTCTCATAATTTAAAACTGATTTACGATGTGTGCTAGTCTTATTTCTCAGTTATAGACACGAACTGCTACACAAACTCTACTTTTGTGCAGAGATATTGGTCCTGCAAGGCCAGGATCAATGTAAAACTGTAAACCTCTTTCATCAACCCATCCTTTACTGAGCATGATTTGAGAACTTTAGTGTAACAATTTTTTTAATTTCCAGCACCTCTGCAGTGGAAGTAAACAAATCCCATTAAGATTGTCATTAAGGAGCAGATTTATGAACTCTTTGCGCCAGTGCCTAGTGGTTTACCCAGCGCTAAGCCTAGGTAAAGTATTTATTTTCCAGAGCAAAACTCTTTTTGTACTGGAAAGTTGTCCTAAGAAACACAAATAGCACTTTGGGCTGCTATAGTATTGCTTTGCATTAAGGGTGGTACATGGGTGTTCCCACACTCTAAACAGTAATTTGTGATGCAAAGACCTTTCTACTAAAATTGGTAAAGGCTTTGCCCCCTCCAAAAAAACAAAGGGGCAGATTATGAGAACTGACGCATCGCTGTGTTGCTGCAGTGATGTGTCAGAAAAAGTTGCACTGCCCTAAGACAGAATACAGCAACATGGATGCGCCATATCCATGGTATGGTGCACCATAATGCAAGCTTCCAAGGTGCACCAGAAATTCTGATGCATCTGTGGGAAGAGGTGCACAAAATGGCACAATGCATCTGCCCCCAAAGTGACGCATGGCTGAAATTGGGCTTACGACAAGAACACCTTCAGCAATGCGCCACGTAACAGAGGCGATACATGGGTTCGGACTGACGTAGCTTGACTAATGTATGGGGGCTAATGTACAAGACTAGGAAATTGAGGAATTCACACCTTGGACATACTTCCATTGGTTCTGGATGAATAGCAGACAAGTCAAAGAATGTGTATGTCTGACATTACAGTGGCCATAGTCTGCTTATACCAATATACCTAAAAGGCTGTGATGTATTGAGTGAAACGTTATTGTGAGATTTCCTATGTTACCTACCTTATGTGTGTACCTACATTTGTGGTTTGTGTAAGGCGTGGCTGTATTTGGGGAGCCATACCTATTTGGATATGTAGCAAGCCTTGCTTGTCCTTTACAGTCCGTAAACTGCCTCACATTACATTGCTGCAGTGGTTGAATATATATAGGAGCGATGGCCCCATGTTGCTCAAGGGATCCGACAACAAAGCTGATACATGTGTAGGCCTGCAATTAGTTGAGGAGATGTGATTTAATTGCTGATTACATTGTTTTAAGTGACTTCAGCTGGTCAGATTCCTATACCACAGCCACTGTGTCATTTCCTACGCCTGGGTTACCGATGTACAGGGTTTTTGGCACATTCCAGGGTTAGCTAGATGCATCCAAATGATGTGTCATACTTTGCCAAACTCATAGATACCACTGAGTTACTATTACATTGTTTTTAATGGGGGAATGCCTACCTTGCTTTTTTTAAGATTTGCGGTGCAGGTTTAGGCGCAGCTTTTCCCCAACGCAAACCAAGAAAAATGACACATCTGGGGAAATGTGTTGTCTCATAGATAAGGAATAGTGATTGTGCTGCTGTTGTGTCAAAACATTTGGTGCAACGGCTGTGCAAGCCTCTCATAAATATGCCCCAAATTCTGCTTGAGGCAGGCATTAACCATGTGTTCTTATTTCTCAGAACTTTTCACACACAAATTGCATGTGTGCTGCACTGTACAGCACCCATATAAAGTGGGAAAGTTTTAGTATAAGCATAATATTTTGTACTTGAAAGCTACCCTCCCAGTACAAAACCTATGTTAGACATCATGCATACAACTTTGCAGCAGACACAGACTGCTCCACTTTACTCTGCTGATTATATACCAGTTGGCATTACATTGTTCAGTTCAAACATTGACGTGATGCAAGGACCATGAGGTGGACTTTTTGCACTTCGAATGGTGGTGCTTCACTGTGCATTCATTCTGGTTCTAGGTATTCAAAGTGCTAGGAGCGACAGCCTGCAGTCTCACTTGCCATTACTAGCACTGTTGAGATATGTTGGCATGTAGCAGTACTGAAACATAGATTTGTGAGTATAGTGCTGGTATTCGCAACGAGAATGACAGCCATGTCACGGGGTAGAAGTCCTTCCCAACTGTGATGCAATGGATAGAGGATCTGGTTTATTGAAACAACGTGGTAGACACTTTTGCAACCTCATGCCCAGGGAGTTATGGGGGCACCTGCATCATATCTGGTGAAAAATATTGTCAGGTGACAAATTGAAATGTACAAACATAGTTATTGATTAAGTCACGGTTGACATGGCTAATGAAAATATTCTCTGGGAGTTTTGGGGGTGCAGTGTCACCTTCTGGGGCACTGGAGGAGCAATGAAACCTGGGGAAGGGCGAGCAGTACTTCCTTTGATACTGCAGACACAATTATCTGATGTGTCTGTTGATGTGCATAGTAATATATGATTCCATTGCTGTATCATAAGTGCAAATGTATATAATGCTAAGTATATACAACACAGCTATAAATCAAATACTGCATTACTTTTGTGAGGAGTGTGTTGGCATTTTTCTGTATCTGAAAACAAATTTAAAAAGAAAGTATTTCCTGCTGGGCCTTTTTGTGAGCTACAGGTACCAGTCAAATTGTCCTGGTTTTTCTTCGTCTTTGTTTTACCACTGGGCTCTTTTGACTGATACACTATGGTCCTTGTATCTAACCAGGTAATCGCTCAACCAATAAAATAACCAACCACTCACAATGCCAAAGGATCACACATCTAATGAACCAAAGGAGTCTATGAACAATGTCAAGCAGCCAGTCAACCAGTCACCAACCAATCAACCGAACAATTAATCATTCAAATTCATAGTCAAAGTTAAATGACGTAAAAGAATCAGAACTGCCTAAAGCTCAGAAATTGGGGGGAAACAAAAATGTTCTCTGTTTTTACAATGACCTCTGCTTGTGTGAATTTTCATCACTGCATAGAGTGATGTTCACTCCTGCAGATTCTACAACACAAAATCATGAGGAAAAAAGGCAGGGTGGATTCTAATGCTACTCGTTTCTCCAGACAATTAGTTCGAGTTTAATTAAAGTCCTACATGAATAATTTCTGTTCTGTTAATTTTCCCAATTATCCTATATTGATAGATTAGAAAAGAACAGCTTGCATCCTATATTGATGGATTACAAAAGAACAGCTTCCATTCTATGAAGGATTACAAAAGAACAGCATCCTATATTGGTGGTGTTGATAATGATAATAATGAAAATAATAGTAATAATAATAATACGAATAATACAGATAATATGAATAATAATAATAGAGTTTGGAAAGCACATAGCTACTTTGGAACAAAGTGTCCGAAGCGGTGAAGGTCAAAAATACTGTCTACCACGAGCTCACCAGCACTCAGAGAGTCAGTTCAATCTTAACAACTAGGTTTTTTATTTTTTCCGGAAAGAGGAAATCCGAGGGGGCCTGATGGACAAAAAAGGAGCAGCGAGTACCAAACTTTGGATGCTAGGAAATTAAATGAACTGCCACCATGATGCACTCTATTGATGTTTGGCATGCGGACCAACCTAGCCCCCGAAGATCTGAGGTTCCTCTGAGGGACATAGGGTTAAATGAGAGGCTGCAAGTGCCATGGGCCACTATTTGCCAACGTTTTGTAGCAGTAGCATAAGGCTTTGAATGAGAGTACAATATTTTACAGTAGTGCAGCCTGGACATGAGTAAGTCCTGCACCACTGTTTTTTTAAAGAGTCTGGAAGCAAGCAGAGGACTTCTGTGAGGGTCTTAAGGATTCCAAAACATTTCCCAGTCAAAGCTGTGATTTGGCTGTTGAAAGACAGCTTCTGGTTGAATCAGATTCTCAGGTTTTGAATCCTGAGCTTCGGGTTGAGTAGAGGGCCAAGAGTTTCAGGACATCAGGAGGTCGACCAGATGTTGGTTTGTTTGCTCAGGATCAAAACCTCTGTCTTCCCTGCATTCAACTTCAGACAGTTTAGCTTCATCCACCTTATGACCTCCAGCAGACACAAACTTAGCAAGGCAGCAGTGTTGACAGAATTTCGGGTGAGGGAAATGAACTGAATATCATCAGCATATGTAATAACTATGAAACTGTGACGTTCAATGATTTCACCAAGGGAGTGCATATTAAATAAAGTTGGGCTCAGGGAGGAGCCCTGAGGTACTCTTTGCTGCAAAGTAAACATTTTGGAATAGTAAGGCTTTTGAATCAACTGGGCCCCTGTAAAAAAGAGGCAACCCACAGCAAGGCTTTGTGGCCGACACAGCATCTCCACAGACACTCAATCTTTAAGTTGTGGGACACAGTGTTAAGTGCCACAGTAAGATCCAGCATCAAAGGAGCCAGTGTCTTTGATGTCCAAGATTTGACGTGTGGATTCCATGGCTAAAAGTAAGGCTGAATCCGTGCTATAGGATGGATGGAACCCCGACTGTGTCCTGTGAATAAGGTCATTGGCCTCAATAAACATAGAGAGTTGGCAATTAACATGCTTATCAATTAATTTAGCAATGAGTGGTAGCAACAACATAGGTTGATATTAACAGGTTTGGTAGGGTCCAACAACTGCTTTTCAACTCCAGCCCGCCATCAAGGAGCTGTTCAGTAGCTCATGGACAATGGCCAAGACAGCTTCCAGTCCCCGTTCCAAAATGGAGGGTGATACTGGGTCAAGTAAGAATCCCGACTTGACAACCCTGAGCAATGAGGACATCTCCTCATGTTCGATGGGTCTAAAATGCCACATCCCAAAGCTATCATCTGATGAGTCAAACCAGGAGTCTTGGCAGGCAGTTTCTTTAGACTCTGCTGGAAAGGAGGCATAAATATTTGCCATCTTATCCATAAAGAACTGGGCTAGGGCATTATAGCCCTCCTCTGATGGTACGGTGAATTCCGAAACTCGGGACAGAGATGAGGGTGACTTGACAATGGCAAAAACTTCTTGTAAGGAGTTATAAGCTGAAAGAATTTTATTGGAATAGTCATTTCAGCAAGCATGCTTGATGCAACTGTGATACCGTTTAAGCACAGCCAAAAAGTTAGCTTTACTATCAAGATCATATGCCCTACCCCAAAGGCTCTCAAGGGGCTTGCAGTAATTTTGAGCCCTGTGAGTTCATCATTGAACCACTCCGCAGATGGTTTCTGTCTTTGAAAAGATTGATTAGTCAGAAGGGCTAATTTGTCCCAGGCACCAATGATCCAGTTTTCCAATTGGAGGTTGTCACTGTCAGCACAGCCAAACAGTGTGGGCCGACTGGAATTCAGTGCTTGGGTAAAACTATAGGGAGTCATGGGGTCACTTTGGCCCACTGACACACCCATGCTGCCTCGGCTGGAGGGTGAGTCAGGATCAGATTGGAAAAAGAAACTGAGAAAGGGATAGCCAGGTGATCCGATCAGATGAGTGGAATAGGGGAGCTAGGCACTAACTGGAACAGATTGGAGAAGATTCGATCCAGAGTGTGACCCTGTCTGTGAGTAGGGGCAGAAACAGATTGAATTAGCTGTAAACCCTCCAAGTCTGCAATCAAAGCCGATGTCACAGGGAAGGCTGTATTGTCAAAGTGTACGTTAAATCCCCTGCAACCAAGAAGTTGGCATAATTAAGAAACACGGGTGCAGAGCATTTGCTAAGGAAATGCAAACGTTGGCCGATGGGCCAGTGGGAAGTAAAACAAAATAGCTAAAACTGCAAAATTATTTGTGAGGACTAAGAAATAAAAAAAGCTGCTTCACTCTCCTCAATGGAGAGTACTGAGAAGAGAAGCACAAGGATTGCTTAAAAATGATGCCAATTCCTCACACTCTATGAGATAGTCTACCCTGTTTCAATATAGCTAAAACTTGCAGAATAGCTTCCAAAATATCCAGCAAGAAATTTTCGGTCAGCCAAATCTTTGTCAAAAAGACCACATCTGGCAAGTGTTCCTCCAAGAATTTGTTAATCTCCGGTTTGTGCTTGACTAGAGACCTACAATTCAACAAAACAAAACTCAGCAGAGAGCAGACACTGAGGTGTAGGGCTTACCTCCACGCTCGGGCAGGAGTAGTCAAGATATGAAAACCACACTTGTCATAGCTTACCTTCGCCTTTGAGAAGTCCAGAGCATGGTGACAGGCTTTGGGTAGGGAGGCCTACAAGTCCAACAGTTCAGCTTTGGAGTACTTACGTGGAGCTGGAACGGCTGAGGGTCCTGGCCGCAGGTGCCGTCCGGGCATGGACGGGCACGGACTGGTTTGCCTCAGGTGCACCAGTGGCGTAGACGTGCACCATGCATGATTAAATATCCCACTACTACAGAGGGGGTGTGGCTATCGGCGCAGTGAAAGCCGCAACCAGGGGGGGATGATGGGGGGGTGGAGGGTACAAAATAAAACTAACTGGAGCTCAGCAGCTCCGCTCCCTCCTGGCAGGTTTCTCCACCAGGAGAAAAATACTGGCAAATGAAAGTGAAGACAATCAAAAGGTCAAAAATTAAAATAAAAACACAGCCTTTGCTAAGATGACTCCCAATACGTAACGAGCCAGACATCTCCTATGGAAATACAGCTACAAGGAAACAAAATCAGACACTGTCAGCAAAGTGAAAGGCTGATGCTCTAACGCACCTCACAGGAGCTTAGACCTGCGCAGAGGCACATACACCATGCGTGATTAAATAGCCTGCCTCTGGAGAGGGGACGTGACTATCGGCATAGCGAAGGCCGAAACCAAGGGGGGGTAGTCAGAAAAGAACAACTTTCATTACAGTTCAACTACGACCACACTTGTATTGTAATTGTATTGTAATAGTATTTATATAGCGCTTACTACCCCTGATGAAGCGTTGAAGCTCTTTTTGGCGAGTAGCACGCTACTCCGGAACCCAAAAGGAATTAGTGGTGGATTAGTATAGGGAAATATGAGTACAGTTTTAGTATTATTATGAGTTAATTTGAGCCACGCATATGTGAGTTTGTTAGTTGGATTGACTGGAGTAATGGAGGGGTGGAGAAGGGAAGAATCCAGAAGTGTTAATTGGGAGTTTATGGTAATAGGATTTAGGCTTGGGATGAGTAAAGGGGGGAATGAAAGAGGAAGGAGTCTGTGGAAAGGGTTAGGGAGATCATAGTAGCAGGAGGGGTTTTGGATGACTTTGAGCTGAGATAAATGAGGGAGAATTTAGTAGGGTTGTTTGGGAGATCATGGTAGTAAAGTGATGTTTTGGTGAGTTTGATGTGGAAGAGGAGGGAAGAACTTAGGCAGGGTTATTTAGGAGATGAACGTAGTAGAATGGATTTGGGATGAGTCAGAGTGGGAATGGAGGATAGTTTGAGAGAGACATGACATATGGTGATGGGTAGACAAAGTGTGATATAAAATGAGAGCAGGGATTCATAAGTATCTAATATAACAACTTATCTAGGAGCTATGCAATGACCTATGAACATGTTAAGCATAGAATAACATACACACACATATAAATGGTTGCTCCTTAATGTGAAAAGTGATTGTGCAACGTGACAAGAGGTGAATATGTACAAATAAAACAATGGAACAATGGATCACAATACACACAGGCAACTGCACACAGCCTGTCTGTATCAATCAGAATCCTATTCACAAGCTTTTTAATTGGAGGATTGGTTATTCAGCCATCAATCCCCTCCTAGGGAGTAATAGTTCAGTCCAGGTCTCAGTTAGAAAATTGTCAATGTTTTGACCCCAAATTAACATGTAAATTAAATGCCTTAATGATGGGTCTTCATCAGGACAATAAAATTGAAGGTCAACCTATACAAAGACATATTGACACTTAAATTTGCGTCTGGTGTGTCCATTCCAAAGTAAAGTTAAATGCTTTCCTGAGCCCATTTTAACTCACCTTAGAAAACAAGGTAAATAATCCCTTGGTTCGGTGTTCAAACATATAGTAGACAAAAGCACATGGGCATCTCGTCCAGGGCGAAAAACATTCCCAAATACTCTATAATGGCAAATAGCACTTTCCTTCATATTAATGCCTTAAAAATGCAAGTGCTGTAAAAGAGGCACTCGCCCACAAAATCTCAAAATGCCATGGGTGCAGCATAACTAACGTAAATCCTATTCCCTTTTAGTTTGGATAGAGCTGTAAAACAAAGAACAAACAACAAACTCCTATAGAAAGGTAAGCCTTGAAAAAGCTTGTGCTTTTTAACAAAATAAAGCCGTTGGCAACAGCGTACCCACCATTGCTTTTGATTTAACCAGTACGTATTGCAAAAGCAATAAGCTCTTCACTATGAATATAGAATCAGCTGTGAGCATAAGAAAACACTGTCAAACTAAGCCATCATCTCAGTCTGTTCAAAGCTTGCAAGGAGAAAACGTTCAGCATTCCGTCCATCACTTGTTGTTTTTGCATTTGTCGCCCTAAGTGGGAAGGGTATGCCCAGACGTGGGTCCCGTGCTTCCCATGCCACTGGATTCAAGCTAGCCTGGCTGATGAGGGGTGAAACCCCGAAACCGGTCCCAGGATGCTTGATTCCAGTCCAGGGAAGACGTGGCCTAGCAGTTCGGGCTGGACTGTTGCCATGGGGAACAGGGTCAAGACTGATTTGCATATGGCTGGGTCCAAACTGGAATGGCATGGGCAGCAAAAAAACGATGGATTAAACCCAGATCTGTGACTGGGGGTGAATGTTTGACAATGTTCAGCATTCCGTCCATCACTTGTTGTTTTTGAAAACGTCTACATCGACAGAGTGCATAGTTTACCTCACCTGGATACAATGCATCCCTAGCAGAATGTTCGCAGCATCAAACCAGCATGGGCTCCAGGATCAGGAAATGAATGGGGTGTCTCAGCATGTATGCGTGCACGCTTGCTGACGTTGCCTCTACTTTCAATATGGAGCTAACAGGTTGCAGCATGGTTGAAAGTATTAAAAAAGAGCACTATAACATGGCCAGTGTTTATTGTGTCATAGAATTTTTTTACATTACACTTTTAGCCATGATGCACAGCAGGTTGGCTGCTGTAAAGCATGGCTAAAAAGCAAATAGCTCTTGCAAAGGCGAGACCCATTGGCTTTGCCAATGCTTGTTGTAAATTTTCAATGGTGCGGTGCATGCAGGGGCTGACTTCAGACACACGTAGTCAATGTGGGGGAGAGCCATGTTTATTACCTATGCAAGCAATTCTGAGAATGTCACCTGGCCGCCATGTTCCCAAGACTCCACAGGTCCCACAGTGAGCAGTAAACAAGCCCCTCCGGAGAAACCCTGTATCAGGGGCAACGATTGAAAGAAGTTGGCTTGTTTCTAGGCAGTCCAGCAAGCAAGGGAGGCAGCTTTCCCTGGGCTGAGTGTCCCCGGGTGCCTGTTCTGAGATGTCCCCTGCTCCATCCCCGCTTTGTCTCATCCAGAGTAAAATAGGAGGTGAAGCAAAACACCAGCCAAGTAACTCACTGACGCCGGGTGTGTGGGCACCGTGCTGTGAAGAACAGCAGTCATCTGGCCAGGAAAATAGTGGTGTGGCGCTATGCCTATAGGTGCTGACTTCGGAAGTGGGGAACCAGCTTCTGATCTTGTGATCCTGGACAAATCACTTAATCCCCTCAGGCCTGAAAGACTGTAAGACACTCCAATACTTTCAGGCTGGGTTGAGTTCGCGCTATGTAAAAATATATTTAAAAAAAAAAGGAATCGCACCTTACTCAAGGCGCGAGCAATGGGCGCAGCACAATAATTAATATAAATCAATCTGTAATTGGTCCATGAGTCATAGAAAGTAAAGGAAGTGACACCCCGCACGCACTGCCGAATTGGAAGGCAGCTAAAAGGAGTAATTATGATGCCAGTAAATGGGAAATAACGTTCTCCTCGTGGCGCCACACCCTTAATGGCATAACTGTTGATGGTTTACAGTTCCAGCCAATTTTGCGCAGTGCAGCCGGATTACCCAGATAGCTGGTTCCATACATTTCACAAAGTATACTGGAATGTTTTTGCATGTGCGACCCGGTCATCTTGAAAAGGAAACATATATTGTTAGTTCAAAGCGCATTATATCACTCATCTCTTCAGCTGTACGTGTAACTATATGCAATCGTCAGAAAAAACGGGAGGCAGATCAAAACTATACAATTCCCCTTTAGTTCGGAGAACGAGACGACACAAACTCAGCCATAAATACCCACTGGCATCATTGTTCGACATCAGGAGCTTCGAGAAAGAATGTAAAAAAAAAATCCCCTCAGAATTGGCCAGCTCCAACCAATTCCTGAGCCAATTGTGTGTGATGGATCTTTCTCTGGCATCGATGTAAAGAAGCGTTTTGTTTCCCAGCAATGTTATTCGCAGCAGGAAGGTTCAACTGTGTAAAATATATTTAAAACAAAATGTAAGGGGCACTTTCCGCGCTCTAGGGACGCCTTCGAGTGGCTTTCCTCTGACGCGAGCCGCGGAGTGGACTATCAATGACGGGTGTCGGCGCGAGGCAAACCACAGACCCACTTTTCACTTTTGCTGGTGGCAATTTCCGAACCAGGAGCATAACTGCAGCAGGCGGTGACTGTCAGCACACGCTGCAAAAACAATCATTTATTCACAGAGCATAAACTTGGCAGCAGACATTCAGGACCCGAACGTAAATATTTCATTACATTCACGTGTAGACTGAGGAACTGCATGAGTCATAGTTTGAAAATACGTGACAATATTTGCATGCGTCTGAGAGCGCGGGTGGTAATCAGGAAACGTTGAACCAGGGCTGTTCTACGAACCTGTGACCGTAGATATATTCATTTTTTAAAATTGTAGACAATTTATGACTGTGATCGCTATTATTTTCAAGATGTATTGGCTACTGTACTGCACAGCATGCAGTATTTAGAAGATCCATGAAATGATAGAATCAAAGGTCTCCTGTCAAATATCCTTTCTTTTATTGCTTGTATGTTTCTAAAGCCTGTAAATAAACAGTTTGAGAATGTTAGTGTTGTACAATAATAAAGTAATTGATATTTTCCCTACTAACATGGACGTTACAAATGGAGTTAAAACAGTAGTTTTTGAGGGTGGAAATATAGCAATGCAAACAATTAAAAATCGTAGCGCTATCAGAAAACTCCCTAGAGACAAAATTATATTTATTCCTTTATTTCTTTTACATCAGAATTGTGCAGAGGTGTGTAAACCTCTGGGTTTCCGACGGAGCCTCAGCTAGATGCTCTACCTGAAACCCTTGACCGGGAGCCACAGAGTCACAAACCCAGTCCTGTTGGGGTGAGGCAACCATCACTGATTTTGCCTACACTGAATGCCATGTGAGTCATGGCAGAACTGGGCAGGGGAAACAAACAACGGCCCCTACATGTAGGGAGAAAAGTCATTTTTTTAAACAATTACCCACTCAACCAAAACTCAAAAATACATTGTTGTCTACTTGATATTCGGTCCTGCCTACATTTGGGATGTGCTGTGCGCACTGCGATCCCCGCCAGGTAAGGGGACGAGGAGTTGGGCTTTTTTTATGATTTCATTTTTGATAATTCATGCAGTTTTAATGCTTTATTAGCTCCTGCAGCCATTTTGTAAACCAATGTTATACCTAGTTATTGAGGCCTCTTCACTTTTGACATGCACAGCCTCTCTTTCGTTCGTTGCACTCTAACACCAGAATTCAGAATCTAGCAGCTGGGCAGATGATGCGACCTTCATGTAAATTTGTCTCACAGTGTTTTGCACACTTCTCATGCGAAAACCCATCATTTGTTAACTTCCACTGTTTAAATTTCGCTTTCTGTCACATGAACTTCCCTTCTGTTGCCTATCTGAAGAAAATGTATAAAAGTGGTGAGACTGAGGGAGGAGTCAGCATTAGCTTTGGGCAGGTGAAGCTCTGAGTCTCTGTGCAGCAATATCTCTAGTTTGCACATTTTTGCACAATAAACACGTTTTAGAATTCAGGTAGGCTCGTTGCCACTTTTTTGGTCCACAGTCCCAAAGCATGGCAGATGGACCTCCATTGCAAGAGTGGACGCAAAGGCCCAACTTACCTGACGGGCTGACAGGCAACCCTTCAGAGACTAAGTGATCCCCTCAGTATTTATGTGGGATTCATCTAGTCTACCAAACCCAAATATTCTTAGAGTGCTGTACTGGAGTTAGCAAAGTTTCTAGCCTAGCTCCATTTGCCACAACTTTACTTTTTTACACATTTATCAACCTCTAAACATTGCAACGCTGCACATCTGCCAGCACAGAGTCTACCGCAGAACAACACTGCCCAATAATTTTGAAAAGTTAGAAAGCGTCACTCTGTTGATTTCAAGCAACTTGGAAACAGATCCTGTTCTTGCTGTTTATTGAGAACAGCTCACTAACAAACATTTTTTTTTTTTATGTGTAATAATGACCACTTAGATTACCGAGTGAAATTTAGAACAGGCTTGCCTATTGCAATAACACTCACAACGTGATGAACTAAAACTTTATCTGTTTATGATTAACAAAAAAGTAGTTGGGTGATCCCTGTCATGTGAGAGATGGATGATTATTTTCACAGGAAAGCCTCTCCCATCAGGCATATTAACTATAACCAGCTGAAAAAGCAAGGGAGGGAGCAGGTGACTGATTCTGTTAGCCCTCGAACAAAGTTGTCACACATCTCTTTGCTCTCTGCAGAGGAAGCAACAATGTTTCCAGCATCCCCTGCAGTTATCCATGTTTCCTTGAGAGGAAATGAGATGAGAGATTTTCAATAAAGTAAAGAAAACCTTGCGGGATTTACCACTTCTTCCTCAGTCAAGGAGGTAGGAAGCCATTTCAGTTTTAGGTTGGCTCCTACTGATTACTTTAGAGGCTGATCATTTCAAGAATTAGGTTTAGAGCTGTGCCTGTATCATACCAAGCAGAGGCCCACTTCAAAGAACATTGGTTGTGGCCAGGCTTATTGTCTGTTTAAGAGGGTTTCTTTGACAATAGGCTATGCAGGATTTAGGATTGCTTCCTGGAGATTGCTTATCCCCATGACCACTGGCATATTATTGCATTATTGTTATAATTACGGAACTTTCTTGCCTGCTTTAAGAGAAGGTGCTTGAAAACCATGATGACCAAGGAAGAAAGACCACAGACATATTTGCAGCAGATTAGAAAAGCACTTCAGGAATCCCCAATTTATTGGCAGTAGGCATTTAGCATGAAACAGAAAGATCTGGAAGTTAGGCCCAACTACCTTGATACCAGGACAAGTTCTATGCAGGCTTTTGCCATTTTCTGCATTGCCATACCAAATTCATAATCTAAAAAATAAGTAAAGAACGATGAATGCAGTTAGGAGAAAATCATCAAGCCCAGCAAAAGACAGCACCACTTTGTCTCCCTGGAGACAATACTCTATGAAAGAATCATCATTGATAGACTGTCACATTTATGTAAAAGACTTTGTATTCTGCTTGAACCATGGGCAGCACTGCCCTCGGCTTGGGACAATGCTGTTATACCTAAAACCTTTCAGTGTGAGCACAGTCTAATCGATATCAGGGGCGTTGCACTCTGTTCAGACACTGTTCATATTCTGGTACCATAGGAAAGTGCATTTCTCCAGAAAATAGTCTGTGAGAGAACTGAGTTCTATAAACATCCCATATTGATCCAAAAGCTTCATATCCTTCGAAATGGATCATATGCTCCTCTCCTTTGATTACTGTCTTTGGGTGCTTTGGTGAAGCTCAAGGATTTACCCTGCAAGAGGAGCAGGAAATTTCAGCAATCAATCAACATGATGGAGTTAGGGATGGGTCAAAGTCTCGAAGTTTCACTCCATGGAGTTCTGCAGAGTTACGTAAAAACTCTGCAACATTCTGCAGAGTTTCACCAAGGGGTGGAAAATATGCAACTCGTGCTATAATTTAGTGGCGGTAGCGTGACCAGCTCTGAAAAATCAGCACAAACAGCACGGTGTGTTGCGGAATAGCTCCGGCCATTCAAGTTGATTTTGCTGCCGCTTGAGTAGAAATCTACTTGAGCAACATCAAATCTACTTGAGTGGCAGCCCTCTGACCATAACCGCTCGCAACCACCCACATTAGAAAATCACACTGGGGCCGCCAAATCTCACTTGAGCTCACCTGCTTGCAGTTTCTAGAGCCTCAGAGAAGAAAAATTCCACCATGCAGCAATTGGTTGAATTTGGCCGGAACTCCACATTGAAGAATACTACGGAGTGACCAAAATTCTGCCAATTCCGCAAGTGGAATCAAAAATTCCCACCACCCCTAGATGCACTACAGTGCAGAGACAACACACCTACGCTCCAGACTAATCTATGAAATTAGCCACTCATCTCTAAAACTATGAAGGAAATGCCATATATTTCTGTATATCATTACTTCTGTTTTGACGTGGTTTAGTAGTAAGGAGGTTGTATAAATGAAGGGACTCCTGTAACTTGTGTAGATTGTACATGCATGAATTATTGCTATAACTGCAATGTTTGATATTAGTCTGGAGTTGTTTGGGCTGTGGTGTTAATTGCGAAGGCTTTTAGTTGGGGGTCTCCCCAATCCAAGAAAAGTAGTAGATGGTAGGGAGAAAATATGAGATTGCTGCTTTCTAGAGATTTGCTATGGAAACAACTGGGGAAGTTGGTTAGGGGTCACTACCTGATCCTGTGTTTTTGCTTGAATAGGATAGTTCCTGAAATTAAGAGCGTGATATGTGATATTGGTGAATTAGTAGGTTTTGAAAGTTCATTTGGATCTGATGGGTTGGCTTTTCAGTAAATTTCTTAGTGTAATTGAATGTAACAAATACATAATGATTAAGGGCCAGGTTTAGAATGTGGCAGACAGGGTACTCCGCCACAAATGTAGCAGAGTGCCCTGTCCCCCACACTGTTGCTCACCTGTTTTATCTAAAGTCTGATTGACCTTCTGATGGCAATACCTTCACTGAGCCGTTGCATGAAGCATGATAGAGGGTGCTGTGCCTGTGTGAAGACACACTCAAGGGATTCCCAGCATGATCTCTTATATTCTATAGGTATCACTGTGTGCACAACGTTAAGTAGATTATTGTTTTTGTCTTTTCAGTGTTTCACATTAATTTCGGAAGTTCATTAAGAAATTTAATTTACATGTAAATACACCGCTACATCAACACTGGGTAAGTGTGGTTTGGAGATGCTTATTCAATTTGGTACGGAAGATTCGATTACTTGCCTACCAGAGGAACCATATTTTATTTAGCATGGAGTTTACAATTGATTTAGGGCAGATTAGGACAGATGTTCATGATGCCATTGGGTGGCCTCCTTTGTAATTTTCATTATATGTTTCGAGCCACTCTTTTCATATTTATGTCAATGGAATGACTGTTCTGTAGTCCTGCTGAGACCAGCTAAATACAGGTCAGGTCAAAACAGCAACAGACACCCTGGCTGTCAAGTGATTAAAAACAATGTGCTTTGATGTGAGAAATACATCTTTGCAAAAAGAGCGATTCACCCAAGGTGTATGACTTGTTGAATTACCTTTGCAGTAGCTCCCCCTACTTTCTTCTATACAGCAGCAAATCCTGCTCAGCAACTCTTCTCTGAAGGAGTACTCGGCCTCATGGAGCACTTCTACATCCTGTATCTTCATACCACTGGATTTTTTGAATTCCAAAAGAGAGACTAAGGGCCTGATTTAGAGTTTGGGGGATGGGTTACTCCATCACAAGGTGACGGATATCTCGTCCGCCATATTACTATTCCCATTGGATACAATAAGATTGTAATATGATGGACGGGATATCCGTCATGTTTGTGATGGAGAATCCCCATTCACCAAACTCTAAATCAGGCCCTAAGTCTGAATGTAGAAATCTTCACAGCCACTTTGTCAAGCGGCTTCCTGATGATGAATCCTCTTCCTGAAGACAATGCTGGCTGCCTTGCCCCACTGAACTTTATCTTCTCAGACATTATTCTACAAAATTTCTTCTAAATCTGAAGGTAAGCAGATACAGGTCTTAACCTACTTTGTGTATTCGAACCACGCTCCATTGCGGTCGGCCACAACTTGCGTCATTGTACGAGTCTTGCGCGACTAGATGTCTGTGATTGGCGCTTTGATCTTTTAGGTGTCAAATAATTTAATAAAATGAACTCTACTTTTCTAAATTGGTATGGGATTTTTCTTGTGTTGTGTTTTCACTTTATTACTCTTTAAGTACTGCATTAATACTTTACACATTGTCTCTAAGTTAACCACAGGCTAATTAAGTGATTTTTTGTGGTTCACCCTGACAAGGATTGTGGCTGTTGCTTGAGAAGAGCTTGCACCCACCTCAGCCAACAACCCAATTACTCACAGTGATACTTGATCAAGGTGCATGGATGCAATTGAGTCACAGATATTCTTCAACATATTTGGTGTACGTTTTGGAGGTCTATAGTCTAGAATGTAGGATAAGGTTCAGGAAGGATAGATATTGCAATGAAGAAGAACCATGTTTATATTTTTGTACCTGGATATCTCAGATTTGTTATCCTTTGTTACTATCTCAAAACCTCCAGCCCTTTTGTGGTTTTTGAGGCTTAGTGTAAAACCAGGAGATACATTGTTGTGAATTATAGATTTAAAATAATCAGAGCCATAATTAACATAAGATTAACTGATTTTCTTTGAGATCAAGGGTGTTGTGGATTAGGTTTCTGTGTTTAGATGCAGGGTGGACACTGACAAGCATGCTTTTAAAATTGTTTGTCAGTTGTTTAGATATATTTTTAGTATTTGCGTTAAAGAACAAGGGCTCGTGGAATCAACCGGGTATATGGACCTTCTTCCCAGAAAGGTGTAGGGGAAGGGGTGCTTGATACTCCAGTCCTTGTTAGTTTGACACATGGTGTTAAGAGGGTTGTGGGAGAATGGTGTGCTTACAGGTATTTTCTAAATAAAATCTATTTGAATTACTTTTTGTAAAAAAAAATAACAGTATTGATAGTCTTATTTTTCATATCCCACCAGTCAGCTCTAGACAACATCATAAATAAAAGTAATTAATCCAACATAGTGTCAACAAACTATGTGCGAACAGCAAAACATATTGAATTAACTGACTCCTTAGGTGCAGCTAGTTGCAAAAGTCAAGGCTACGTTTTATGAAGTCTAAATCATGAAAGCTACTCTTTAGCACCAAATTGCAACACTCTTGAGACAGCCCTGAAGGAGAGAAATCATTTTTTCCCACAAACCTACACCAGTCCGTATTGTCTCCACAAACCCAAAATGCAGGGTTAGTCTACTGCCCCATAATCTAGCAGTGTAATTCCTGGTACCATTTGACTAGTTTATTAAGGAAAATTCTAATGGGGCATTTTCATTCCAGGTATCATTTTAGATATCACAGACAGTAGAGTAACAAATATGATAGATAAATAATATGCCATCTTATTAAAAAATGGTTTAAGTAGGTGGCAGCACCAGACTGTTTGAAAGAATGTGGTAATTTGTTCACACCCTCTAAGATGAGTCTCATCAAGGAACTTTACAAATATTTTCAGTTTTGTGTCTGAGTGTGCAATAAATACAATTTGGTATTTTAAGTTGCACTAATCTGAATTGAGAATGGATAGTCATTTCTCTTGCATAGTATTGTCCCCTTCACATTCTGTGTCCTCCAAAGGATATAGTCCTGCCTTATATTTATTCTTGATCTCACTTGAAAGGCTACAACTATTATTGATTAACAATTTGTAAATCCTTGAGATGGCTTTCCAAGAAGACCCAATTTTCTATAAGAGAACGTTTTTGGACGGCCTCTAGTGTGGACCTGTAATTTCCCAGGGCATGACTTAGTTGTACAAATCAAAACCCCCTGGTGTCTACCAAGGCAAATGTAACACTCAGGGTCTCAAAACATTGTTCACCATTCTTAACCACTTGTCTTCTAATTTCAATATCCCTATAAGATCCCATTTATGAAATTCATTAAATTCTTGTAGATCTCTGAGTAGGTCACCATGTCATACTGTAGCCTCCAGTATAATTATATTATGCCTGTCCAGCTTCCTAATACTAGTCTTCCTTGCTTGCCCTAATAACTGTCTTGGTCACTTGTTACCCATACCCTTTGGTAACACTGAGTCTCATAGCATGTCTGTCTAACATTATGGATGGTCTTGCAATGAGGAAGGACACCCATTCATATAATACCACCACGTGAGATGACAAATAGTATTTTCTTAGATCCAGTGCTACTCCTCCTTCTTATAGAATCCTATACAGAGTTGCCAATTGAGGAATACCCTCTTCCTGAAACAATTGCCACACTGTCATGTCTAATTTAATAAATATTTCTTCAGGCTCCCAAAAGTGGTGTGTTGAGCAATTGGTATACAACAACCTAAGGAGGGTGCTCTGCTTGTGTTGGGGTGCACAATCCATCAACAATGAGCTAGTTTTTGCCATTGTCTTGTCTTCTCTAGTTGCTTAAAACTGAATCCCTACCTCTGGAGATGTGTATTCTCAGAGATTTAAAGCCTTATTGAGAAACGTAAATCAACCAATAGTTCTCAGAAGAAGGGACACACGAGGAATGAGGAAACAGAGTTAATTTAGCCCAATTAATTCTAAATCCCAAGAATTATCCACAGGTCTGAACATAATTAATAGCTCTATCAATTCTAGTGTGTCAACTAAATATAAAAACAATACCACCTTCATATAAAGTTTGCTCTGTCACATTCATGGTCACTTGTATGTTGTGTAAAAGGGAATCACACCCAATCAAGCATGCACAGGTTTCACGATTACAGCAAAAAATAGTATGGACATAGTACACCCTTGTGTTGTGCCTCTCAGCACCCCATTAACCTTTCACTGGCTGTTGGTTTTTCAAATCCTAGCCTAACCCAAGAGTGAAACTTCAGAACTAACCACATTTGTTCTAATACAGGATGTCTATAAATAGATATTCAACATCGACAAGCACGTCTACAAATAGCTACCATTGGTTCCTTCTTACTTAGCATGCATTTGCATCCTTATCTTTGCTCGTCTGGTTAGCTTAAATCTTGGCAAGAACTTTAGTTTCAATATTCAAGAATGAGACTGACCTATTGGGGCTGCATTCCAGCTCCAGCTTCCCTAGTTGTTGAATGGAGGCTATTGAGGCAGATCAAGGAGCAACTGGAAGACTATCTTTAATTTTTCCCTCAATAAATACCTGAAGTTGGTGTTTTACTATTCCCACAAACAGTTTTTTGTAAAGTATAGTCAGCAGGCTAATGTGCTATGTGGATTTCCCAGTTTATAGCTCTTAGCCTACCGACAGCACAGGTGTCTTGTTAGCTGACGATATCTTGGGAACATTCAGAAACCTTCCCTGAGAATGCATTCTGCCTGTTACTTACCATTAGCTTTGTGATTTGTAACTCCCATTTCTGGCTTTCTATATGCTGCCTTTATTTTTTTAGGCAGTTCCTCCCTCCCAAGGGTCAAAGCCTTTTCACACTAAGGGGGGCTCATTATGAGTTTGGTGGAAGGAAAAGGCCGTCCGCCACAGTCAGGTTACCGCCAGTGCTGTCCCCTTTCCACAGGCCCCATTACGAGTTTTCCGCTGGGTCAGCGGGTGGAAACAGAGTTTCCGCATGCTGGCCTAGCGGGAAACAGCTCACAACATTGATGCCGGCTCAGAATTGAGCCAGAGGTAATGCTGCCATTTGTAGGATGCAGCAGCACTCGTTGTGCTTTTCACTGTCTGCAAGGCAGACAGTGAAAAGCACAACGGGCGGGCCATAGGGGCCCCTGCACAGCCCATGCAAAGTGCAAGGGCAGTTCACGGGCCCCTTTGGGGCCCCTGAACCCTGTCTCCACAAGCCTTTACAAGGCGGGGCTACCACCACATAATCACTGGCGTAGAAGGGACTCGTAATCCTCAGGGCAGTGCTGCTTGCAGCTCTGCCGTGGTGGATAAGGACCGCCAGCACCACCAGTCCCTCCAGTGGAGGAGAAGTGGCGCTGCTGGCAGTCTGACCATGATACAACCAGTCGTAACGTGACTGTCGGACCGCCACATTGGCGGCAGTCCGACCGCCACTGCGGCCCTGGCAGTCTTAAGTTCTCCAAGGTCGTAATGAGGCTATAAGTCTTATTTTACTCCTTTCTGCAAATAGGCCTGTAAATCTTGTCCTTATTTTGTCACATTTTCTGTGCATTCAAAGGCAGAGGTAAAATGCCAGGGTTTGTCTTCCGTGGGAGCATGATGTTTACTTTTCTTTCTTGGACTTAAAAGTGAGAGGGTTTATGCGACAATCTAAGTGGATACTGCGGGTAGAGGAAAGGGTTTTCTTTCCAGCACACAACATTTAAATGAACTGTGAAAGTATTTCAGAATATATCAGAATTTTCAAAGCACAAATGAAGTGCATTTTTTAATAATTCTGAAGTGTGTTGGAAACAAATACTTCAATATGATCAAAACAAACCAATGCCCTAGGTCATGGGTACTCACAAACTTTTTCTCGGGGGCCAAAATTGCAGTATGGTTTGCGGCCGAGGGCCGCACTGAAGTGACAGCGGGGGGGGGCGGGGCTTAGAGGGGGAACAACCACCCCACCCCCTTTTTCAAAACAATGCCCCTACCCCAGTAACACACACAGCGCGCACACATACAGCGCCATCTGCTCTCACCCCTACCCCAGTAACACACACAGCGTGCACACATACAGCGCCATCTGCTCTCACCCCTACCCCAGTAACACACACAGCACGCACACACACAGCGCCATCTGCTCTCACCCCTACCCCAGTAACACACACAGCGCCATCTGCTCTCACCCCTACCCCAGTAACACACACTGCGCCATCTGCACACAGCGCCATCTGCTCCCACCCCTACCCCAGTAACACACACAGCGCCATCTGCTCTCACCCCTACCCCAGTAACACACACTGCACTATCTGCACACAGCGCCATCTGCTCCCACCCCTACCCCAGTAACACACACAGCGCCATCTGCACACAGCGCCATCTGCTCTCACCCCTACCCCAGTAACACACACTGCGCCATCTGCACACAGCGCCATCTGCTCCCACCCCTACCCCAGTAACACACACAGCGCCATCTGCTCTCACCACTACCCCAGTAACACACACTGCGCCATCTGCACACAGCGCCATCTGCTCCCACCCCTACCCCAGTAACACACACAGCGCCATCTGCACACAGCGCCATCTGCTCCCACCCCTACCCCAGTAACACACACAGCGCCATCTGCACACAGCGCCATCTGCTCTCACCCCTACCCCAGTAACACACACAGCGCCATCTGCTCTCACCCCTACCCCAGTAACACACACTGCGCCATCTGCACACAGCGCCATCTGCTCCCACCCCTACCCCAGTAACACACACAGCGCCATCTGCACACAGCGCCATCTGCTCTCACCCCTACCCCAGTAACACACACAGCGCCATCTGCTCTCACCCCTACCCCAGTAACACACACTGCACCATCTGCACACAGCGCCATCTCCTCTCACCCCTACCCCAGTAACACACACTGCGCCATCTGCACACAGCGCCATCTGCTCTCACCCCTACCCCAGTAACACACACTGCGCCATCTGCACACAGCGCCATCTGCTCCCACCCCTACCCCAGTAACACACACAGCGCCATCTGCTCTCACCCCTACCCCAGTAACACACACAGCGCCATCTGCTCTCACCCCTACCCCAGTAACACACACAGCGCGCACACACACAGCGCCATCTGCTCTCACCCCTACCCCAGTAACACACACAGCGCGCACACACACAGCGCCATCTGCTCTCACCCCTACCCCAGTAACACACATACACAGCGCACACACACAGCGCAATCTGCTCTCACGCCTACCCCAGTAACACACACTACATTAAAAACAAATAAATAAATAACCAAAGAGCCTTACCTGACTCAAAGCACTGTAAAGATGCCACAAATGTGGAACAGCAGCCAGGCAGGCGGGCAGCAGACGTGGAGCTGGTGACAGGAAGCAGACGACCAAAGCCCCATAAAAGTTAGCTGCAAGCGCTGACTTTTATGGGGCTTTGGCTTCCAGGATCGTCAGGGCAACGCCATAAACAATGGCCGCCGTATGTAAACATAGAGGAGGGCCGCGGGAGCATGCTCCCGCGGCCCTCTTCTATGTTTACATACTGCTGCCATTATGATGTGGCGTTTGGTGTGCGTCTCGCGGGCCGCCAAGCTAGGTCCGTGGGGCCGCTGGCGGCCCGCGGGCCTTACTTTGAGTACCGTTGCCCTAGGTGATACCATTCCCACACATTATCGTCTGTGCTCTGTATAGAAGTTAAAACTGTATGTTCATTTTAATTGAAAATGTGTTGTCTGTAATGGCAGTATGCTACTACACCATGCATACTCCACTCTACACCACTTCACTCTGCCCTGCTCTACTCTACTCCATGCTACTGCACTTAGTACCACTCCACTTTACACCATGCCACTGTACTCTGCGCTACCACACTCTACTTCGCTCTACGCCATTGTATTCTATGCCTCTCTACTCTATTCTGCACCACTCTGCTCTATGCCTATGCATTCCACCCCACTCTACTCTACACCATTCCAGTCTAGATCACTCCACTCTACTCTACAGAACTCCACTCTATGCCACTCCACTCTGCCACTTTGCAATACTGCACTCTAGGCCTCGGCCCTCTGTACCAATACACTCTACGACAATGCACTCTAGTCTGTACCACTCCACTGTATGCCCCTGCCCTTTATGCCAATCCACTGTACCAGTGGCATAACGAAACAGAAGCCCCCCCTGTATGCAAAGAACATGGAGGAGTCCCCCTCTGGACTCACTCAGGAGCTCTCAAGCCAGAGTGCTGTCCTGAGGGGGCCCCTGGAGCGCGGGGGATCCACAACATCACTGGGATGCGGGGACCTTTGTTCCACCACTGCACTGTACGCCACTCTAATCTACTCTCCACAACTGCAGTCTATGCCACTGCACTTTACACAACAATATGCCATTTCTCTACACCACTCTACCCTGAGCCACTGCACTCTTCTCTGAAGCAATCTACCCAATGCCACTGCACTCTACACCAGTGCACTCTATGCCACTGCACTCTACTCTGCATTACTGCAGTTGGTGCCACTGCACTCTACGCCACCCTAGTCTACGCCAATACACTCTACGCCACTCTACACCATTGCACTCTATGGCACCCTACTCTGTAACACTGCACTCTGCAGCACGCCACTCTGTGCCACTCCACTCTATGCCACTGTACTCTACTCTGCACCACTCTACCTTACGGCACTCTACGTCACTATGCTCTGCACCACTATATTTCCTATTACTGTTGCACTTACCAATCTTGCATTGATTTCAAAATATTGATCAGTTATAATTGTTAACAGTTCCCTATAAAGCAGTTTCCACACGTCTATCATCTAGTGCATGGTTTGCAACGAGGCATTAGAATCAGTACCAAGGAGGGGATCTCTGATGTCCCTCCAGTTAAATACTACTGATAATACTAAAATATCCAATTCCAAAAAAGACTTGGGTACATTTGAGAAAGAAAATCAGTAGTATTTCAAATCATTATGGGTCTCTTACCAAAGATCAACCAACCCCAGTGCCAATGTAAAGCAACTTTGCATTGATCTGTTATTTCTCTTTGCATGTTTGTGAAGACCTGTCTGGTCTAATTCAAGACTAAGCTGCAATCAGCACCTAGTATTAAAAGTGCTTCTAGGATTGAAAACGCTCATGCCCCTACTTTCTCCAGGTCACCTGCCTGAATTCTAAGAGGCAGGTATAGTGAGAGCTGACCAGTAAGATCTCTGTCCCAAGTCCCTCGAACTGCCGCATAGCATCCTTGAGGGATCTATCCATGTCATAGGGGGTGAACGTCTGGACTAAAATTGCTACTCCTTAGCGTTCCTAAATAAAATCTGCATAGGCAAGTAGTATGACTTTAACTCTGTCTATGTACCTATGAAGTGGCACTTCTTAGCAACCATAAGGGGTTCCTGTAGTAACACAATGTCTGACGCATGGCTATTAAGCAATCAGCTTACAACACCACTGCTGATTTTGCTGCCCAAGTTGTTAAGATTCCAATTAAGGAATCTGGGACCAGGTTTCTTTTCTGTCATCCTAGGCTGGAGAAACAGGAAGCTGTGTGTTTTTTTCTAACCCGTTTTGACAACCTTTAGCCCTACGTTCGAAAATTGTGACCTGACAAAACCAAAAACACCACCAACTGTCATCCCACTACCTCATGCGTAAGACTCAAAAACTACCAACCTCCTCAAACTAAAAAGTCCTATTAGGGTGGAAGACGATTCACCTAACCCCATCTTCTACCACCCAATCCACAATATCACTGCTTCGTTACCAAAGAAAAGTTCAAATAATCAAGTGAGTACAACACAAATTGCGTCTGTTGAGTCATGTAAAAAGTCTCAATATCCTAAATATTGGGCACACCATCAATTTTCCTAAGCCTCCAGTAATGCATGTGTTTTCTGTCATCCCTCGTTGGAAATCTTTATCTTTTTCATCCTGGTCCATGTCCGTTTTACATCATGGGGACCTTCATTCACCCACTCTCAGAGGCAGAAGGATTGCGTCTGGGACACACCTGGATCCTACAATTCCATATCTTGATTCCATAGTTTGAGACTTCAGAGACTGATGTCTCAAGGCCATCAGCCCATTGCTTATCACTTTCTCGTAGGCCTGATACTGTGAATATTGTGGACGCCTATGATCCAAGCCAACATCATCACTTAAACCGGTCACAAGTGACAAGCAGAATCAGGTGATAGAAAACTTTTTGTCTTTACAGGCTGGGGAGAGCATCTTCCATCATTATTGTACCACCGTGGTGAAGTCTGGGAATAGGAACACCCAGCCATTGTGGATCAGGCGAGGTCCTTGTGCCCGGGCAGCCTGAGAAATTGCATCTCTGACACAGTAGATGAATACCACTGCGATTATTGTCCTAGACGAGGTGACTGTATTAGGAAGTGGCACTGGGCCTCTGTGCACCCTGTCCACTGAAAAAGAGAATGCCGTTTCAGCCATTTTAGTATTAGCTCCTCAACCAAGATTTTGATACTGGGACTATTGGCTCTCTTAGAGAAACCCAGAAGTTCGTACATTATTTAGAAAGTAGCGCCGTTTGGAATCTTCCACTTTCGACATGAGTAGTGGGTGGTTAGATTGGAGGCTTTTGACAGTCTCTCCTCCTGACGTGGCTCTGGTAGGACTTTTTTTCACCATTCCTACTGTTTCTGACATTTGGAGGACATGCGTGCTTAGTAGATTCAGTTCTATGAATTAATGAAAGAATTATCTTTATTTGCATGATTAAAATCTTAGCAAAACGTATCTAATACACAAAACATAAAAACACCTCTAAGACTAATACAGATATAAGATCACAGTTTGCGCTAAAATACATATTATGAAATGCTGTGAAAATCAATACCATTAAAACTGACATATGCATAAATTATTAATATAAAAATGATTTAAGGCAACTGTTCATTATAAATAACTCAGAGCTTTTCAATAAACTTAGATAAAAGCCTTATCAGTTTAATGTTCAACTGGGTGTTCACAGTAGCAATAGTACCTTTTTATTGTTATATTGATAAATCTTACGATATCCTACCAAAAGAAAAATTCAGTTCTATGGCTACTGTGTATATTTACTCGAGGATTTTCCTAAAATATCTGACTGCTGTCAATATATTACACAGCACAGGTTCAGAGGTAGCTTCACAATCTTGTTTTTCAGTTGCACACTTGGAGCGTTCATGAAGGCATATTTTTTATATTGTTTTGTTGTTGTGCCTGCGCATTTCAATCTCGACCCATCTTTTATCCTATGCATACGAGTCTCTTGCTTAGTTTGTACCTCTACTCAGAGCCTGGTCTGCCTGTGAGGTTATCTCAGTATCATAAGATCCAAAGGGCCTGATTCCCAAAGGAACTCCACACTCGTGGCGGAGGCCCCGCAGTTGTGGAGGAGTCTCAAGACTTGGGCCCTCATTCCTACTTTGGCGGACGGCGGTCGCCGCCCGCCAAGCGGGAACCGCCAGAAGACCGTACCGCGGTCAAAAGACCGCGGCGGTCATTCTGACTTTCCCGCTGGGCTGGCGGGCGACCGCCAAAAGGCCGCCCGCCCGCCCAGCGGGAAAGCACCAGCAACGAGGAAGCTGGCTCCGAATGGAGCCGGCGGAGTTGCTGGTGTGCGACGGGTGCAGTTGCACCCGTCGCGATTTTCAGTGTCTGCCAAGCAGACACTGAAAATCAATGTGGGGCCCTGTTAGGGGGCCCCTGCAGTGCCCATGCCAGTGGCATGGGCACTGCAGGGGCCCCCAGGGGCCCCACGACACCCGTTCCCGCCAGCCTGGTTCTGGCGGTGAAAACCGCCAGAACCAGGCTGGCGGGAAGGGGGTCGGAATCCCCATGGCGGCGCTGCTTGCAGCGCCGCCGTGGAGGATTCACAGGGGCAGCGGGAAACCGGCGGGAAACCGCCGGCTTCCCATTTCTGACCGCGGCTTTACCGCCGCGGTCAGAATAGCCCCAGAAGCACCGCCAGCCTGTTGGCGGTGCTTCCTCCGTCCCCTACCCTAGCGGTCTCGGACCGCCAGGGTAGGAATGACCCCCTTGGTGCAAAATCTCTGCAATGAGAATTCTCATTACAGAGATTTTTCCCCGAGTGCGGAGACTCCCCCACAAATGCAGGAGCTCTGCCACAAGTGCAGAGCGCATTTGTGAATCAAGCCCAATGGGTGTTCATTTCTGATCCCTTTTGCCTCAGGCCATAGTTCTGGCCCTGTATTCATATGAGGATGGGTGTGTGATAGATGAGTAGGATGACGATATTGTCGCCTACCAGGACACCCACACTTCTTTTCAGATACTTAACCAATCCTGTGGTCTTTCACTACTTACCACTCTACCTCGGGTGAATCTCAAAGATTTAAGAACCAGACTGTCTAGCATTGTTGGACTGGGACAGAAAATAGTACTGGGCACCAGATTAAAATTGGCCCATGTTAGTGAATCAGATAGCTAAAAAGAAGTGACCCAGATTTGCAAACCAGGGCAGCTTTTAACCCGTATATACAGGCTGTGTATGTGTTTTGCAAGGTTTGTGGGACTGCATACATTTGTGCTTCCTGTAGGCAATTGTTTGGTAATATCTAAGAAATCAACAGAAAAAAGCAGCCTACCAGACTTTAAAGCAGACTCACAAACAGCAAAACAAACTAATATAAACACACAGCTCATACACTGATGTGTGAGACATGTCTTCAGGCACTACGAGATTGCCCTACTGGCCAGTGCAACCCTGTCCTTCTGTCTTTTTACTGAGATGTTAATCATTGGGTTTTTCCTTTTATTAGGCAGATCTAAGCACAGCATTTTTGCCACCTGCTGTGTCCTGCATGTTTCTCTCCTCAACAGCACCTCATACTTCAAGATGACCACCACAAGTCTTATCAGCCCAGTTTGGCTTCTTCTCAGTGGACCTTCAGTACTTTCATGGCTCCTACCAGGTCACAGTATATTTCAGTCTTCCTCAAGCCTTGGTCTAAGCTCCTTCACCTGCAGACTTCATGTCTCCTCTGCGGACCGTGTCCTGTGCCACAAAAGGACCATAAGCAGCTCACCACCAGAGTCACTACTCCCTTGTCCTCTGGCACCATGCCTGTCAGAGCATTGCTCTTTGTTATGTGTCACGGGCAAGGACCATCTTAATTTTCTTCTCATGCTCATGTCTCCCCTTAATGTGAGGGCTAGGAATCCTGACTGCACTGCCATATCTCTTCTAGGGCGACCACTGGTCCTTTTGCAGTTGAAACCTTTTAAAAAAATATTTCTGCCTTCCTTGGGCCTAGGTCTTGATCACCTTTGTGACAGGTGCCCTGGCCCTCTCCATCTACCATGTTCTTCTTCATACAAGGCACAGCTTTAGAACCAAAGCCTTTTGGCCTTCAGACATCACACTAGCGAGAGGACATCTTGATGCCACCACAGTGGGCTGTTCACACGTCCACTGGTGCCAAGACACAACCCTAGTCTCTGCTGGTTCCAGTCACAATTTCCAGCTTGGATCAAAACACCTCCCAAAATAATAGGCCACCATGCAGCCAAGCAACTGAATTCTGGCATGTCTGCTCATGGGCCCCACATGGCTACCATGTGGACAAGAAAGTGACTTACGGCTTGTCTGCTCATGGGCCCAATCTCAAACATCATTGAGATCTAAGCTGCCATATTAGTTTTGGATAAGTATTTAGGCATCGGTGAAGCAGAAATGTGACAGATGTATGAAAGATCTTTCAATGTGTGTCGTGGAACTCCCTTAACATGCAGTGTCTTGGCTTCGAGTTGTCAAGTGGACCTGAGATCTGCAGGAGCGAAGACAGTGCTCCCAATACCTCCTAGGGATAATCCCCAGCAACAAAAATAGAAATACTTATCCATGGATCATGCCCAAGGACAACAAGGGGTAGGAAACAGACCGGGAAGGGAGGAAGAGAAGGTCAAACTCCTGTATTTGATACCTCAATGACCCAGCATCATGATCTAAAGACCCAGTCTCCCTCTCCCTGTCTCTGTGAGTCCTATGAAATTACAGAAAACACAATCAGAATCTCAATAGACATGCACACATCAGAATGTATGATCTTGTACTTCCCCACCCCCCTTCAGCAATCACTCAGTTATTAAATTAAGGTGTATTTAACAAGAAGTCAGTTTACCCTTGCAAGGGAACACACAGGTGAACTGTTATGATAATCCAGGAAATTCTGACATGAATTTCTGTATAGAATTAAAGGACTGAATCACCAGTTTGTTGTGTCCATTATTAATAGCCTTTCATAGTTAAGCAGTTTGTGTTACATAGTTAGTTGAAGCTGCAAGATCAATGCACTGAACTGATTCATAATGATATTATTGTTTCCTTTTGGAGTAAATGCTGCTGAATCCAAAAAATGTACGCTGGCGACAAGGGGACCCCACAACAAATGCAGAGAGAGAAGTGGAGCCAACCAGGGACTGTAAAAAAGTAATGAACTTCAAATGTATGCTGTTTCTTTTCCGAAGTTGCACTAAATGGATCCAGCCAAGAGCTGCAAGAGGTTAGTGACTCCAGGTGGCTGCAGACCGGAGAGATCCCCGACATGAAGAATAGGGAAGTAAGGTAAGTACCTCCAGCTAGGTGAGGCAGATTTATCTTAACAGGGAAGCAGGGCCAATAGAGAATGGAAGGGACTCAGGAAGATGGTAGGTAATTGGGGAAAACTGGATGCAGGAAGCGGGGCCAACCAGAAACTCAAAACAATCAGTGTAGAGGCCCTCTAAAAAGCTAGCTGTGAAGCCAAGTGCAGATTCAGTCTTGGATGTGGCTTTTGAAAACACTGCATCCGAGATGGCTGCCAGTTCACATGTGAGAATTCTATCTTGCGATACTCACACATGAACTCGGCCGTGCATGATGCACTCGCTATTATGCGGTTCTTACTTGGTAATAGAACTGCATGTTTAGGACAACAACACTGCAGAGTGCGGGAGACTGAGTGGAGCCCACACCATTAGTAGCTGTCAGCCTAACTCCTGGCTAGCTCACAGTGCCTCACCGAAACCTCCAGACCCACAGGGGCAAGTGGTGATTGTGGCAACCTGAACATGACACTCCAACTCCACATAGAAGTCGTGGAAACAGATTGTACCCCTTTTGCTCAGTTACTCATACATACCAAGACGAGACACAAAGATGCAAGAGAAGTTTTCAATACAATTTTTTAAACAATCAAAGCCTTGTATAAAACGTGTGTGCTGCAATAATTAGGCAAATGAAACAAAGTAAATAATCAACATTACGATCAGAGTAAAGAAGATAAACAACCCCACCATGTGTGTGTGGTTCTAGAAGATCTAGGGGTTGTAGAGATTCCTACCTAACCCTATGTCTACATGTGAGAGTGTAGTGGTTGTAACCCTCTCTTTGGCCTGATCTAAGGGATCAGGCCCACCCCCATACCTGGATATAACATCTGGAATCGGGCTGTCATATAGATGACAATCCTCTCAGGAAGCTGGAAGCTCAGTATGAGCAAAACTGACTGTCATGCAGTGCGCATCTTAGGATTGTCATGACCGGAATGCCCTGTACCCCCCTTGGGTCAGTGTGTAGTTCATATAATAACCCATGCCACATTGGGAACGCAGTTCTGATGTAATGCTGAGTCTTGAAGATAGAAGCTGGCTCTTGGACTGACAATACAAGTTAGTATATTGTGTACTGCACTTCACAGCCTTGGACAAAAAATATTGATTATATGTAGTGCAATGGCTGATTAAATGAGCAGCTTGTTCTTTGCTTTCCTAGAATAAAGCAAATGATAAATGTGTAAAAGCTGTCTCAAAAAGCAGTCTTGCTTACAATAAATAATAACGTGAATAAAATATTAATCGGACATAAACTTTAAAATACTAAGCTAAAACAGGAGTGACCAACCCGGGTAGTGAATGGTTCCTCACAAAAGCACAGGTGGGGGGAATCCCGACAAGAGTAGACTGCGTAGAGGTGAGATTACTTTATCCATCCTGGTATGAACAGTAGTTTATTTGATCAAACTAGTCTCACCTCAAACGATTCCTTTCAGAAAAATACTATGTAGGAAAAGAACACTGTTTGCTGCTAAGTATTTCTAGCACTAAATGAGGAAAAGTGCAACAAACTGGCCCAGATTTAAGAGGGCCTAGCACCATTTCAATGCCACATTAGCGTCATTTTTTTACGCTAATGTGGCGTTGGAAGGCCTAACAAAATGCTTTTATTGTGCCACTTTGTAACACCTTGCTCCACTTCATGCCTGTGCCAGGCATAATGTATGCAAGGGGGGCTTTCCGGCATTAGGGGGGAACCGAAGAAATGGCGCAAAGAAGTCTAAGAGATAACTTTGCATCTTTTTTAGTGCCATTTTTGCTCCTATTGTTTTCAATGGGCCTCTGGGTGCTTTGCAGGATTAGCGTCAACATTTTTGACGCTAATCCTGCAAAGCGCCGGCCAAGCGTAAAAAATTATGACGCTAGTAACCCTGACTACCGCCATGGTGCGCCATATTTTAAATATGGCGCACACATGGTGGCGTTAGGGGGGCGCTAAGGGGCGCTAGAAAAGCGGCGCTGCACTAGGTGCAGGAGCACTTTTTATAAATCTGGCCCATTGTTTGCAAAGGTGGCACGGAAGCGGCAAAACGAAAACTGAGGCAACATTTCCAAAGTTGTAACATTTTCTACAGAGCTCTGCAAAGGTAGAGAAAAATGTGTAACTTCGCACCTCATTTATATCAAAGATACTTCTCCTTTGGCCACGGGAACAATCAAACGGACAGGGGACGTGCACGATTGGGCACCTTACAGGGGTACTGCTGAAATAAATGCACGAGACCTATCCTATTTGCATGAGTTTTCATTAGCACAATAATTGCATAAAATGTTCGTCTTTATGTTTTTAAGCTTTTTTTCTGCCGCCCACAGTCATTTCCAGCCCATTCTACTTGCTCTTCCGTTTTCATGCACATCCTTCAGGGAAGACGCGGGGAGCTATTTAATTTTTGTCGGCACGAAATTAAGCTGCAAGAGGCTTTCGGCATTTCATCTAGGAAAAAAGCATAGTTACCATTAAAAGCTTTGTTGAAATGGCCTTAGTGATAACAGCTACACCGGATACAACTGTGCTTTTCTAATAATCTCACCTTGCTTTTAGGAATATTTTTTTCATTTCTGGCACAATTTATTATAGCTACAATAAAAGCTACAGACTGCAGATTGAAATTGAAACAGCTATGTGGTGAAAGGTTTTGAATCTGATTTATGTCACTGCTTGTCTTTCATTTATTCATGTCCTTTCTAAGTGGTGTTTTCTCTGACATCCTTGCAGTCCCTGTTGTGTGTTCCTTACACAATAAATGACAAATGATGCATTGTGGATTAAAGTTATACATTTAAAAATCTGAAAGGTGGTGGATTAGATTGGATGAAAGGAAAAATTAAATACTTCACACTTTCGGAACTATAAGAGATACATCTATTTAACAATTTTCTATTACATTTGCTACAGGAATAATTCTTTGGAATCTGTGTGAAGTGTTTCTGTATGGGCATGTCAGACTTCTTTGCGGTCCGCGTCTACAAACTCAAGCGGGGCACCCCATAGGAGGAGGACCTGCTGTATAGATTTAAAAGAATGTTGTTCATTCAAAGGGAGAACACAGAAGAAGCTGCAACGTAGATGCCTCGTAATTACTATATGGTTCAGGCTTGCTTTAAAACCGTCAGGGTTTAAAACTTGCTTTAAAACCGTGCAGGGTCTGAGCAGTACTTAATTTGTGCTTGTTGTTTCCGGTGCTGAGCACCAGAACATATTTTTGAGGGCCGGGGCTTATTCTTCTGCCTTAAGCATTTGCTGCGAGCAAAAGACACATATGAAAGACGGATGAAGGGAAAAACGAAAAAGCGTCACAAAGGGAGAAAGTAAAAAGCTGCTAGAGTGAGCTGAAGGGGCAGCGAGTGCCCTTATATAGATTGAAGGGGCTCGAGATTGTAGTGTCCTAGTGTCCTGCTGGACACGTTCTAGTGTTTGGCCAGCCTCTCTGCTAAGGGCTGGCCTCCCACACCCACCCAACACAGGCGTCACCGGTCAGGTGACCCTGGCAATAAGAAGGGCCGGGCGCACTTGCCCAGGGCCAGTTCCACCTACTAAGCAACTGTGTCCGTGTCGTCCATTCCAGTGGCATGGGGGCCTAGGGCCCCAACACTACATTGGCGACGAGAGGGTCCGATCCCACGTGGCAAGGAGCATCTTCTGCGATGTGCTGGGGGAGAAGAAGGCCGTCGCAGCCCCAGCCCCACCGGTGTCAATGAGGGGGTGAGTGCTGCCAATCGGCGCGTCCGCAGCACTGCCAGAACGGCTGCAGCGCCGAAAACAATTAAAGCGCTGCGAGGTGTGCAGTGCTGCTGTTCCCCGTGCCCCCGAGGAAAATGCCCAGGGCCCCCCTCCCCCAGAGTCGGATAGAGCGCGACGGTCCGCGCAGCACATGGGCAGAAGGCGCTGTTGCGCGCCGTGATGAAATGAAAGTGCCAAAAGAATGGTTGGGGCCGTCTCCCGTTTACTCGTAAATAATGGTGCTCCAACGCACCAAAGAAAACAAAGAGAAATGCCCAGGTCCGCCCCACCACACAAGCGCTCGGCGCTGACCTGCACCGGAATGGAGAAAAGTCGAGGGCCGCCCCCCCCCCCTCGAATAAAGTGGCAAAATGTGGCCGGGCCGGTAGCCCCAGGAAAAGAGGGCGGCCCGCAGCGTGTGCCAGGCTGCGGCCGCGTACAAGAAAGGAATTGGTGCTGGCATGCACCAAAGCCAAAAAGAAAAGAAATTAAAATGCCCAGAGCCGACCCCCAGCTGCTGCGTGGTCTGAGAGCACATCGACAGCACTGGAAACAATTCGAAATACGAGGTGCAGACACGCACCTTAACAAAGTGAAGTACTGGTGCAGACACGCACCAAAGTAGAGAAATGGTGGTGCACAGCCCCCCAAACTTCAAAAGGCGTGGAAGGGGAGAGGTGCTGACACGCACCAGTGAAGAATTAAAGTGCCGGAACCCCACCCCTCCCACTGAACCTCATGCTGTCTGCCTGCTGCCTGCCTCTGCAAACGAGGCTGAGCACGAAAAGGGACATTTAAAAAAAAAAAAAAGAAAAGAAAGAAAAGTGTAGAAGTGGGAAAATGACACTTACCTGCAGCTCTGGACACCAGCCAAAGCCCCCACCAGCCTGAAGAACTCCACAGCATGGCTCCTCAGCATGGCTTCAAGGCGTCTGCTGCAAAACAAAGGAGGCAGGTAGGAGGAAAGACTGGCTTTCAAACTGGAAAAGAAGTACACTAGTGGCATCCAGTAGCCAAAGTCGGTACTGCACCCTCTTCTATTTTAAAGTGGAAAAACCAGCTTTGTTGAAAGAAAGTCTACAGCAACACCCCAGAGGGTGACTGCACAAGACCAACAGCACGCCCGCGGAGAGAAATGGCGCAGAGAACGGAAACGGCGCAGAAGAAGGAAGCGACGCGGACGACGCTGAAAAGGGAAGGAGAAGACTGCAGCTGTCCCAGCCAAGCTGCAACAGCGAGAAATGGACACAAGTGCCACGTGAGGCACGAGGAGATCGCGCATGGACTGCGCAGCCCCTGGCGGACGTCCGCTGCCACCGCTGAAGGAACGCCACATGCCCCAGAAGAGATGGACATCACCGCATGACAAGATAGGGACATGCCAGGCGTTACCATAGGACGCCCAGAAAAGAGACTAAGGGCCATATGTAGCAAAGGTTTGCGAGTCGCAAATGGCCCGAATCGCTATTTGCGAAAGCGCAAAATCGGAAATGGGATGCAAAAATCCCATTTCTGACTCGCAAAAAGCGATGCGAGCCGTTACCGACTCGCAAAATGTGCGACCCCATTTTGCGACCCGCAAATAGGAAGTCGCAATTTGCGAGTCGCAAACCATATGCAATTGCAACTCGCAAATTGCGACTAGTCGCAAAAAGCCCAGTTTGCCACTAACTCAGAGCAGGTGGTAATCATTACCAAAGTATAAAAGGAGACCCAGAAGGCATCTGGGTTACTCAAGATGGCGGAGATATACCTGATAGCAGTGAGGAGGAGAGTCCACGCAGCCCAGCAGAGGAGGAGGAGGAGCCAGAGACAGGAGAAGATTTACAGAACAAGGCAGACTCTTTTTCAGCAAACTGAGGAAGAAATCTACGACAAATACCGACTTAGCAGCGCAGCTATACTTGAATTAATTGAATTACTCAAACCACAGCTAGAACGCCAGACTCTGCGCGGCTGCCCCATCCCTACGCATGTGCAAGTGCTATGCTCACTGCACCTCTTGGCCGCGGGTAGCTATCAGGGGGTCATTGCTGTGGCAGGTGGGGTATCTCAAAGTGCACTATCAAGGTTCCTCAGGGCATTCCTAGATGCCATACTCACACACGTCTCACTTCATATACCTAGCCAGGAATGAGGCAGAAATTAACAGCACCAAGTTGGACTTTTACCGGATTGCCAACTTTCCCCATGTCATAGGGTGTGTAGATGGGACACATATTCAAATATGACCCCCTGCAAACCTGGAATATCTGTTCCGCAACAGAAAGTGTACCCACTCACTCAATATTCAGGTTGTTTGTGATGCCCATTATGTCATCACTGACATAGTCGCAAAATTTCCAGGCAGTACTCATGACTCCTACATTTTTAGGCACAGTGGGATACACCAACGCCTGGAACGTGGGGAGTTTGGAGACGGATACCTCCTAGGTAGAGCTGAATACACCTTGTAGACATACACACAGATTAATGTGCACACCAACCAGGACTTTCTAACAGTGTACTGTTTGTGCCCAACAGGTGACAGTGCATATGCACTACGGCCATGGATTATGACTCCGTACTTAACACCCAGCAATGAATGTGAGAGACGATACAACAGTGCACATAAGAGGACCAGGAACCTGATTGAACGCACCTTCGGATTGCTGAAAGCACGGTACAGAAGCCTCCACCGAAGTGGAGGTGCCCTCCAGTATACCCCCATTACAGCATTCAAAATTGTTGTCGCATGCGCTATCCTGCACAATATTGCCACCTGACGTGGGCTACCTCTCACCCCTGCAGACCCAGATTCTGAGGATGAAGAGCAGGAGCAACCACATCGCCATCATGGGGATCGGAGCATCGCAAATCAAGGCAGACTGAGACGGCAACACATCGCAACCCAATACTTTGGAAGGTACGTGTCAACTTCAACCATACTCACCTATTGACCAAAAACTCCATTTGTTAAGTGGAACAACAAAACTATTTAATATGTGCAGAAATTGAACTATTTACAATGAGAAACTGTTCAGGGAGTTCTGAAAGCCAACCATGCAAGGGGCACATTGTCGTCATGTACCCCAACATCAGGGACAGGGTTTAGTTTATGACCTACGGCGGCCTCTGCCAGCCTGGCTGGTCCCAGGTTGTTCTGCAGTGCTCTGCCTGGTACTCCCACTCCGGAGCACCCTGGTGTCACCAGCAGAGACACTGCTCACAGTGGAGCCCTCTTCGCTGTCCTGTGGGGTGTCCCCTGTACCCCTGGACACATGCCGTGCCTCCATTAGACCGATCACATGGGTGATCCGGCCCAGGCCTCTTGCCACATCACCAGCAAAGTGGCCCATTTCCACTTGGAGGCCGACTGTCCTTCTTGACAGCCCAGTGGTGTTGACTGCCAGTCTGCAAATTGATGAGGCCATCCTGTCCAGCCTCTGGAGCAGCTGGCGGTCCCTGCGCCGCCAACCCTCGCTCTGTGACAGCAGTCCAGCCACCAGTTCCCGCATGGACAGGGCTAGGTCCCCAGTGTTGTTTCCTATGACGTCCAATTGTGCATGGAGCTGCTGCATGCTGGTCTCATTGCTCCTTACAAAGCGGTGCAGAACCCCACTAATCCTCCCTAACATTTGGTTCTGCAGGCGCTGACCACGTAGCAGTTGTGCCTCGGTCATGGTGGTGGATGGACGCCCGGACTCAGCCTGCAGCCCTGCTCTCCTCAACCTGCGTCGCCTGCGCAGCGGTGGATGCCCTGTGGGATGTACTGTGGCACTCCTGGCTGTTGCTGGTGCAGCCTCCGGAACCACTGTTGCAGCAGGTGTAGTCATCAAGGGGATGGTGTTGGTGGTGCAGGTGGGAGTGTTGGCAGCTCCTGTGCTTTCCTCATGGGGCTGGCTGACTGTTGGCACCTGGCTGCTGCGGCTGGTGGTGGTGTCTTGTGAGGGACCTGTGGGACATGGGGAACAGACTGTCAGTGTCTACTATCTGTTGCACACTTCCTAATAAACATTTGCCTATTGACTGCCTACTTGACTATATTGCCCATAATGCATCATTCTGGTGTTTGCTACCCTGAAATGGAGCTATCTTGGTTGTGCATGCCCCTGTGTACATGGTGGGTGGGGGTATGGCATTGCTGGGGGTACAGGCATATCACATGGTACTCACCGGTTGATGTTGTGGGCTCAGAGGTGTCCAGATCTCCGAATCCTGTAACTGCCTCCTGCTCCAGGGTCTCCTCCACCCTTTCCTCCAGGGGTGTGAGTGGTGGTACGGATGATGGTCTCCCTCCTGTGCCTCTCATCTCCCGGAGCCTTTCTGCCACCCTCTCCTTGGTCCGGGAGCGTAGGTCATACCACCTCTTCTTGATCTCATCCACACTCCTGTGGCTGACCCCCAGGGAGTTCACCTTTTCCTGAATATCCAGCCAGATTTGTTTTTTAGTTGAGTCTGGCACATTGAGGGCTAACTTCCCAAAAAGATCATCATAGTGCTGACAGCATTCCTCTGTCAGCACCTCCAGCTCCTTCTCAGAAAATATATGTTTCCTCTTTCTGGGAGTGTCTGCCATTGTTGCTGTAGCTCTGTTTGCAGTTCTGCTGTTAAAAAGGGTGTGGTCCTCCCTCCTCCCAGGTGTATTAGTAAACTTCCTGGCTGTGATGTCATCATCATGTGCCAGGAAGTGTTTCCAGAGAGTTCTGGAGTGGTTTCTGGAGTGTTCTGCAGCACCTGCAATCAATTTACATGATACTCGCAATTTGCGACACCCACTCGCAAATTGCGTGTCCGTTTTTTGTGCCGTCGCAAAAAGCGACCTCGCAGACAGCGGAATCGCTATCTGCGTTGCGACTCCGGGTGCGAGTCGCAATTTGTCCCCGGAAATTGTACCTGCATTCCTATTAGCGGCACGCAATTTGCGAGTCGCACATGATCGCAAATTGCGAGTCGCTAATTTTTTGGTACCTACATCTGGCCCTATGTCACATGCGCAGAGAGCTGCGCCAGAGAACGTGACGACTAAGACAACGCCCGCGAAATTGGACAGAGCACCCGAGAGCGTGACGTAACACATGGGACAAGAGGCCGTGCCAGCCGGCCTTAGAGCAACACAAGATGGCCACCGTTGGCCCATCACACAGGAGGTCATCAGAAGCGACCAACCCTGCAAAGCACACCCAGGTTCAAGCAAGACCCAGTTCCAAGAAAGCACTGCCTTGAGGCGAAAGCACTGCACCCTCAAGTGAAGAGGAAGCGGAAAAGAAAGTCACCCTATGTCACTGCCCTGCAACAGGCCGGAGACTCAGCAAGGAGTGTCCTCCCCCACACTGCCTCAAGACGGAGTTGGCAGTGACTCGCAAGAGGAGAGTCGCACACCCTGAGTGGCACGATGCCACCACTGCAACACGTGGAAGAGCCCCTAGTCCTTCGGCAGGACAGGACCTTCGGAAGGTCCACACAAAAGGGAGACAAGTGGCCAGACGCCACAACAAAGGAGAAGAAAGCGTGGTGTAGCACCACGCTATGAAGAAGGAAGAAAGGAGACTGTGTGACATCACCTGTCACACTGCAACAAAGAAAGGAGACTGTGTGACATCACCTGTCACACTGCAGCACCTGACGACCACAAAAGAACAAGAACGGAAGATCAACAGGGTGGAGAGATGGAGGACTCACACAACAAAGGAAGAGTGCACCCACAGACAAGACAGCCACCGAGGTGCGGTGATGTCACTGGAGACAGCTCGGCGGGAGGGCCAAAATGTAAGACGCCATGCGCGAACTGCGTACTTACCCCACACGTCAAAGGTGACCATCCAAGCCACCTGTCATCGGCTGCCTGAAGCAGATGGCACCACTGCTAGCATCTGCACATGAGCAAAAGAAAGACTGCACTCGCTATGACGAAGTTACTCCAATCACCCTTACTCCAGCAACATCACTTGTCATCCAGGTCTCCAAATGGCAAACATCATCATTGCCATGTGCATCACGGTATCCATCAAAGGAGCAGTTAAACAACCAGACTGGAGTCCTACACCTCTGCTTTAATGCTCTGAAGAACCAGTCAACCAATGACCAACTGCTCGCCCTAACTGTATCCTGCTCTCGGTGACAAGAGCAAGTCGTGACCTAGACCCATCTACCCCTGCAATTGCACGAGCGACTAGGCAGTGGCTCCTAGGAGGTCTTGCAGCAGCCCTATGTGGCACACAAGCAGCCCCAGCGCAGACCACAAGCAGTCCCGTGACAACCCAGACAAGGGGCCTCTTAAGCTTGAGAAAGGACTGGACATTGCCCCACCGATGAAGTCAAAGAGACAAACAGGGCTGTGCATTTGAGACTCCAACAGGTCACACCACACCAAGACTGTCTTCAGTGAATTAACATGACACCAACTAGACACCCTCCTGGCAACGTGATAGAAAATTGCCCTGAGATCGTCTGAGAGCCCACATGCACCTGATCCATGTCGGCAAGCGCCCTGACCACGGAACATCCACCCTTGTGGTTGCACAAATAATTTGACCATGGCTCCTGTCGGAGAGCCTGCAGCAGCCGGCAGATGGCCCACACGCAGCCCAGCACAGTCCATGCCTATCCCGTGGCAAACCCATCGAAAAGGCCTCGAGGAAGTTCCATAGTGAAGAATCCAAAACCGAGAGGTGGTCTAGAAGCAGCTCTGCCATCAGAGGGTCAGAACGTACAAAGGTTTCAGAGGAGGACCTCTCGCCATCACAGATGTCATCCGTCTTCAAGGGATTGGCCTTCGTGAATCCAGGATGTCTCGGCAAGCAGATTCACAGCAGACTCCACCAACGCTCGTGATGCATCCAATTCGGGTGATTCACCCAAATCGAATGACACACCCAATTCGAATGACACACCCTATTCGAACAAATTGAACTGTAAACACCACCAGCCTCGCCACGAGTGCCCACAGGACTGAACCACGGCGCATCAGTGGACACTTAACCAACCATCTGACTGTCAGAGTCCAGACTTCTTCCACACAGTGTTCGTGCCCGGCTGTGACTGGTTAAATCATGAACTCGTGCAGAAGGATCCGTGTGCTCCCAGCTGCACCTACCCACTGCAATCCTGCGGCCTACCTTCTCGAGGCCGAGAGACTGATGGTGGTGTTTTTTTGTTACTTTGTTTTTCTCTTGCAGGTTGGACTTTGTTTTTGTTCCTCAAAGTTTTGGAGGAATGTAGTGTCCTGCTGGACACGTTCTAGTGTTTGGCCAGCCTCTCTTCTGAGGGCTGGCCTCCCACATGCACCCCACATCCACCCAACACAGGCGTCACCGGTCAGGTGACCCTGGCAATAAAAAGGGCCGGGCGCACGTGCCCAGGGCCAGTTCCACCTACTAAGCAACTGTGTCCGTGTCGTCCATTCCAGTAGCATGGGGGCCTAGGGCCCCAACACTACAGAGATGGCACCAGGATTACGCCGCCTCAGTATTCCATGTTCACACGTTTAATTACAGCAGCTGCATGTTTAAGAGGAGGGCTTTGGGCACCAGCACCTTTGTATTTACAAATTAAGCACTGGGTGTGAGGAATAATTACTCTCTGCCACCCCTTCTAACATGCCTGTTTCTCTTGAGAATGCAGCGTTCCTCGAATAGAAATACAAATACAAGGTGCACTATGTGAAGAATTCGTGTGTCAGGAGTCACAGCTTTCACAGCAGAGGAACTTTCCATAAGTTTGCCTACTCCCCCTTTCCTACACTGTACCATTTAGTATTCTCGAGGCACCCCATCGAGAACAGAGGAATAGAAGGGGCAGGTGTTTTATCCTATACAGTTCTGAAAAACCTACCTGACAGGCTGAGGGCAAAAAATTCCGCAGGAATCCCATGACAAAATTCAACAATTATGTTTCCCGGCTCACCTCACAGAGGTAAGCCAAAGAACACCATTAAGCATCCTTGTGTCATCTCATGCGAGTGTGAAAGAGCCGCTGAGTAATACAATGCGTAAGAATTCGGAAGGCAACATAATTAACAGATTCAGGGGTACAACGCAGCCCCCTGCAGCCTCTGCGGGGCACAGGAGGCCCCAATCCTCTAGAGCTCCCCCACCGCTTCATAGAGCCCCCGTTCAACCCAAGCCCAATGAATATATTTGACAAATGGAAGGCTCGGTGTTCCTCATCACATTTTGCAGGGGAGCCCTATCATTTATGGGACGCCACTGCACATGTTTAGAAAAGGTCCGAAGTTCCGAACAAAGGCACTGATGTACAAAAGCATTAAGAGTCGGTAAATGGGTGCAAACGGCTTTGCAATCACTAAAAAATGCCATTTGAGATGTACAGAAGTGGTTTAAGGATTGATTTCCCAATTTTGCACAAAGAACAGACAAAATAAGAACTGTTTTTTTAAGGATTCTTAAAAAACAGAATCTGTATACTAGAATCTCTATTCTTATGTACAAAGCACTTGCAATTAGGCAATATGTGCAACATTGTGGTTTTGCACGTGCAAAATACCACAGATAAGAAGCAGGTGTAAAATATAAAAAGGGATGGAAACACACATTTAGGGTAATGTAGCGTCCGTACCGCCAACAGGCTGGCGGTACGGAGGCCCTTATTACGACCGCCGCGGTCGCACCGCCGGGGCCGGCGGTTTCCCGCCGTTTTAGCCCTGGCGGTGATAATCCGCCAGGGCAGCGCTGCAAGCAGCGCTGCCCTGGGGATTATGACATCCCTACCGCCAGCCTGTTCCTGGCGGTTTGCACCGCCAGGAAGAGGCTAGCGGTAAGGGGTGTCCTGGGGGCCCCTGCACTGCCCATGCAACTGGCATGGGCAGTGCAGGGGCCCCCTAACAGGGCCCCAGCCAGCTTTTCACTGTCTGCATAGCAGACAGTGAAAAGCGCGACGGGTGCCGGCCGCAACACCGCCGGCTCCATTAGGAGCCGGCTCCTATGTTGCGGCCTCATCCCCGCTGGGCCGGCAGGCGCAAACTTGGTTTGCGCCCGCCGGCCCAGCGGGAATGTCGTAATGGGGGGCGCGGGAGTGCGGCCGCATTGGCGGCCGCATGTCGTAATGACCCCCTTAATCTTTCAAAATGGCTGCACTCTAGGTTGTGGTGAGACTCATGTGTATCTTAGCTGCAGAACAGGACAAAGGAGGAGAAAGGAACAAGTTTTTCCAATGACTGTCATTCTGTTTGAGCCGACAGGAGGAGGTGTACACAAAGTACAGATTGAAAAGGAAATTCATTATGGATATAATAGAAGTACTCAACCCAATTATTGTGCGTCCAACAAACTGTAACCATGCCATACCCACCACACATACAGGTACTTTGTTGCCTCCATCTTCTAGCATCAGGTAGCTACTAGGGGATATTAGCAGTTGCTGGGAAGCTCAAAGTGCTCTTTCTCCTATTTTGAATAACTTCTCAGATGACATGTTATTAAAAATACATTACATATTTATTTTCCAAGTCCCCACCAGGACTCAATGCAATGAAGGTTGGTTTTTATGCCATAACTCAGATCCCACATGAAATAGGATGTGTTGATGGCACTCACTTCAAATATGCCCACCATCAGCATCAGAATATTTGTTTCGGAACAAAAAATCTCAACAGTCTCTAAATATTCAAGTAATTTGCAATTTTTCAAATATAATAACTGATGTAGTGGCCAAATACTAAGGGAGTTCACAACTTTTTCAACTTTCACCATTCAGGCCTTAGCAACCCCCTGGAAAGGGGAGATTTTGGTAATGGATATTTTCTTGGTAAGTGTTGTTATACTAAACTGTTTATTTGTAGGACACATTATGCATGTACAAACCTAAATTTAATATTTTTCTAAATGTATGTAATAGTGCTTTTTCCCTTCAGCCCTGGATTATGACCCCTTTCCTAAATGCCAGAACTGCAAGGGTGAACAGATTCCACAATGCATTGCAGTTCACACCTGAAAAACATGTAAAATCATGGCTACGTGTGCTGTTCTTCACAATGTAGCAATGAGAAAGGGAATACCAGTTGAGCATGATGATGACAGATCAGATGAAGATGAAGAACCAAATTCACAACCAGCCCAACCAGGACAAGAGGCAACTATGGCAGCTGAGGGCAGAGCACCATAAAGTGAAATTACAAATAATTATTTCTAAGGTAAAGACTAAATAATTAAATCAACAAATAATTTGAATGCTCATAATTGTACTTTGTTGTACTTCTAGCATATATTTTTTAGTTTGCAGCTAACCAACATGTAGAAACTATATGAAGTATCCATTCTCATTATTTTGTCATGCTTATTTTTTGATAACACAAATGCAACTAAATAACAAATGAAAGTAGTATGATGTCACATTAAAACAACTTCTTCTTTCCTTTCATAGTGGTTTTTATGTGTTTTTGTCTAACACAACATCACTAATTCTGTCTCTTTGAGGCTTTTTAACAGTAGGCCTGGACACTGGTGAGATATATGCATATTAGATATTTCCCTCCTTTCGTCTGGTGTTATTGGACTTTTAATGGTGACATCAGTAGTTTTTAAATACATAACAACATTATGAATATGTGTTAAACTATCTTTCAGAAAGTTGTTTTCATTTTCAAAATGATCCTGCAACTTTGTTTTACATCTGCATAAAATGTGTTGAATTAGCGAGCCTGTCCTACAGCGACACTTAGATTATTGTTGCTACCTTGAATGGCACAACTCTTGTGTCACTGAGCAAAGCCCCGTTTAATTGTATTCAACATAATGCCTTATGGTCTTTGACATGCTATTAATGCTTTCTGGCATTGTAGTAAATCCATCATTCATAGTGTTTTTTACTCCACCAAGTTTGCAAGTTATTAGACATAGGGTCTTAAGTTGTTTATCCTGAACCTGAAGGATCGTGTTTTCCTCTCTTTGGAAGTCAGATGGAGAAGGTGTGCCAACTACCAGTAACTTGAGTGGTTCTTGTGCTAAGCAGACTTCTTTGGAAACTAGTTCTTCAACTCCTGTGACAGATTTTGAAATAGATGCTGCGGCTGATGTCACTGTAGCTGGTGTCAAAGTATTAGATGGACTAGTGGCAGGAATTGTAAATTGAACATTTAGCCATTGTGTTTTGGCTGGTTCATTCTTGTAATACAACTCCACTTGCACACCTTGTTTCATGTGAGCAGCTTGTCTTAGAAGCAGAACCATTTCATTCCCTTGATAGTGGTTGACTGGTTTCCAGTGGTGCATCAGGAATAGAATGACCTGTAATGATTGACAGGGAAGACGTCATTGAAATATGTAAGGACATACATTTAAAGTCCACATGTTTGAAATATATAGTTTGAAAAAGGCGGCCTTACTATGCTTTTTGATTTATAAAAATGGAAACTACATGGGTCAGAATGCATTGTAAGTGTGACAATGAAATTTAAACATGGAGTCAAAACTTTAAAAAAAAGTATCACCAAACAAAATTGAAAAATTGCACGATTTAGATGTATTTAAAGTGTTTCTAACAAACATGGACCTTTGGCTAAAGTCACACAAACGACACATAGACATTAAAAGTTACCTTCTGCACTCGTAGTGTGGTCAGATGTGTCAATGTTAATGATACCTATCTCAGTCTCAGACTGCAGAATTGTTTTAATTAGCTGTTCAAGCTGGGGTTCTGTAGCTGGTCCACATCCAGTACGTGCGGCAGCTTGTGTTCTTGTCGCAGCTCTTTTCTTAGGTCGTAGCATTGTTTTCTTAATTCTTCCACACTTTTGTTTGTCACACCAGTCACATTTATCTTCTGCTTGATGCATAACATATTTGCCTTTTGGGTGATTCTGGAATAGTAGCAGATGATTTCCCAAATAATTTTCATTTTCCTGAACATATTGGGCCAGATGTACAAAAATGTAATTTTGCATTTCTTAAGTAGCGACTTCATAAACATCGCTATTTAGGAAATTCAAAATGCAATGTACAAAGATACCGATTTCCTAATAGCGAGTATTAAGAAATCCCACTGCATTTGAGTCAATGGGCCAGTTTTGTATTTTCTAAATAGCGATTTCTTATTAGGAAATGACCATTTAGGAAACGCAAAACTAAGAATGGCAATTGGCAAAAGCCCCCCCTTGGGGCACCCCAAAAATAGGGGTGCACCTGTAGAGCACAAATATGCCCAAGGGGCATGTGTGTGCTCTATTGAAAAAAGCCCTTTGGGGTGATTTTTTTAAATTGTCCCGGGTTACCATCAACTTCAAGTCAATGGTAATTGCATCTCCTAAATGCCCAAGTCGCATTTTCGAAATGCATAGTACACCAGAATAGGAATCGCAAATAGGAAATCCCTATTTGCAATTTCCTATTCTGGGAATTGCAAAGTGTGATTTCTACAGGGTAGAAATCGCAATTTGTGACTCCTTAAAGGGCTTTGTACATAATAAAAGCCCATTTTGCATTTCTTAACAGCCCGAAATACCAGTTTGGACTTGTTAAGAAATGCAAAAGGGCTTTCTACATCTGTCCCATTGTCCTGTTAACATTTCCAATTCCTGGTCACTAAATTCCCTTTTTCGCTTACTATTGCTTTTTTCCTGTAACGTTTGGTTAGCCATGATGCAGGATGAGGGTAGATGATGATGGATTCAGTATCCAAACTCCAGCAAACATTCAACCATGTGGCACTCCTCCAGTCTATAATATAGATTCTGTGATGTCATTACTGTGAGCAGTGTGCCATTTGCAATTAGAGAATGATAAGGAATCCTCATTTGGGAATCACAGTACTTAGCTAAACCATAAGGTGTAGGTATTTAAGGAAAAGGTCAAACTGTACATACCATTTTGTTATCTCCTAATACCAATTTGGTACTAATATAAAGAAAAAAATGTTTATATTAGTGATGCCCTCCAATGGGCTGCCTCAGTGCAGCAATTTTGCGAATGTTTGAAAACAGGGAGGAGAACTGCCACATATCACTCGTGAGAAGGATCAATGATGACCGAAGCGAATAAGTGCATGAAATTGCCGTTTTGTAACAAAGTGAACTCAGCCTGACTTGGGAGTGCAACATACATTCCTTTGGGGAAGTGTTGGGAGAGAATTGTAGCAGCTTGGTCCTGCCGCTTTGTTCACACCACCTCATTAATGGAGCGCCTGCTGCCCAAACAAGGACCAACATGTTTGATGTGTTATCAAGGGGCATGGCTGCTGCTGCAGATTAACTGTGGAGAGGGTCTGTGAGCTGTTGAAAATGCAGCTATCACAGAACGAAGAAGGCTGGCAGAGAATAATCAAGATATTGGCATATGGTGATTCCGCCCACTGGAGGGCCAAAAGTGACTGTTCAATCTACTCGTACCATAATGCTTAGGAAGAAGGAGCCACTGAGGCAGCTCACTGGAGGGCGTCACTAATATAAAGTCATTTTGCGAGCGTTTGAAAACAGGGAGGAGAACTGCCAAATATCACCTGTGAGAAAGGTCAGTGGTGACCAAAACGTGTAAGGTGCACGAAAATGCAGTTCACATAGAGTGAACTCAGCCTGACTTGGGAGTGCAACTTGCTTTCCTTTGGGGAAGTTTTGGGAGAGAAAGGTTTCAGGGACGTTATAGTTAGGATCAGAATTTACAAGCACAAACCCATAGAAATTCAGCTGTTATAGTTGGAGTTTTTTCAAGTAACTATAACTCGTGCCCTAAGATAACTATAACTCGCACCCCTGCAATGTACAGTTTTCAGATCAATAATTTTAATGCAAATGTTGCAATGATATTATCAATGATGTCTTAATAGAAGACGCAACTACTGATGTAATATGTGGGGTAATTAGCAGTACATGGCGAGGGCACGAGTTATAGATTTTTTAACATGTCCTTATTGGTATTTAGTTGACAAAACAACAACAAGCCAACAATGGGGGGTGGAGGGGAGCATGGTGTGGAAGCAGATTTGACTACATGAATAGTCATCACATTGACCCACCAGTGGAGAAATACATTTACAGCAGGGCCAACATAACGTTACTCACATTATATTCAGTCTGTGCGCTGACCAGAGAGTGAAATGGGTGGGGAACCATTATTTCTCCAGACTCCAGATATTAATACTAGGCCTGGACGTAGAACTCCACTCCGCTGGCGGAGTTTGTGGAATTGAGGCATTTCGCGCTATGCTGAGTAGTGTGGAGTTCCTGAGTTCCGCACTCCAGTGCGGAGCGGAGTTTATTCACGATCGCGAGATTGGGTTTTGAAGGTCTCTTGTGAGCAAGATGATACTCCTGGGCTGCTAGTGACCACGTGCAAGACTTCAAATTCGCTCACGTTGCTTCCAGCCATGCCGGCGGACAAAACAGAGCCGCTCTCAGAGCCACTAAATCTAGTCAAAAAGAGATGTTGACTAGAATTTCTTCTCCATTGGACCCTGCAATTTGTTTTCAGATTGAGAAGCCTTTTTTTTTAAACAGGAAGGAAATGTGTCAGAGACTCCAACTTCCTGTTCCTGTCCAGCAGGCTCCTCCCAGTGCTTTGCCCATCTCCTGGTCACTTTTCACTTGGATTTCAAGGTGGAAGGATCACTCTCTTTGTCTCCTGGATATACATTTGGATATGGACTTTGTTTTTGTTGAATCACACAAGTAAGTTAAAAAAAACTATTGTATAAAGGTGTTGTGTTTGTTTGCTTGAGCATGCACCAGTATTTATTTTCACTTTAATATGATATTTGATTTTAAAATTTTATAGTGTTGGGTAGGCTGGAGTTCAAGTATGGGCCTAGTTTGTATTTAGTTTGAATTTCATTGATCTTTCACCTTTTGTAAAGGAAATATGTTGCACAGCTCAGTACCCTTTTTTTTACCTGTTTGTAACATTTGCAATATTATTTTACTATGTGACCTAGACTTCCAAAGGGCCATTTAGGCAGTCGGCCCAATACTAGTAGTAATCAGTGCATGACATTTATATTTCAGTGGCATGTTTTTAAAACTTTATTTAGGGCAGGGGTGGCATTGGATTAAATTTAAAATGTTGGCTATTGTTTTAGTTTCATTTTTTTGTAAGAAGTGTATATATTGTGGGGTAATAATATTTGATGGCATAGGAGGATGTTGTTTGACTATGTGGCTGGCAGCCATTTTGAAAATGCAGCACGGTCCCTTTTCCATAGGCTTGCACGTGTTCTTTGTTTGCTATGCATCCCTGCTCCTTGTTTTTGTTGTTTGGCCATGTAGCTGGCAGACATTTTGTGATGCAGCCAGTGTTTCTCCCTTTGCCATAGGCTTGCATGTGTTCTTCGTTTGCCATGCCTTCCTGCTCCTTGTTGTTACTTGACCATGTGGCTGGCTGCTAGGCATTTTGTCCATCCAGCCAGTGTCTCTTGCTATAGGCTTGCATGTGTTCTTTGTTCTCCATGCCTCCCCGTTGCTCCTTGTTGTTTGATTATGTGGTTGGCCGCCATTTTGTGCATGCAGCCAGTGCTCCTCCCTTTGCCATAGACTTGCATGTGGTCTTTGTTTGCTATGCCTTCTTGCTGCTTGTTGTTGTTTGACCATGTGACTGCCTGGCAGCCATTTTGTCCATGCAGCTAGTGTCCCTTGCCATAGGCTTGTCTGTGGACTTTGTTTGCCATGCCTTCTTCTTCTTTGTTGTTGTTATTTGACAATGTGGCTGGCGGACAGCCATTTCAATCCATCTAGCCAGTGTCTCTCGCCATAGGCTTGTATGGGGTCTTTGTTTGCCATGCCCCCTTGCACCTTGTTGTTGTTGTTTGACCATGTGACTGGCTGGCAGTTATTTTGTCCATCCAGCCAGCATCTCTTGCCATAGGCTTGCATGTGTTCTTTGTTTGCCATGCTCCCTCGTTGCTCCTTGTTGTTGTTGTTGTTTGATCATGCGGCTGGCAGCCATTTTGTGCATGCAGCCAGCATCCCTCCTGTTGCCATAGGCTTGCATGTGGGCTTTGTTTGCCATGTCTCCTTGCTCCTTATTGTTTTACCAGGTGGCTGGCTGGCAGCCATTTTGTCCATCCAGGTAGTGTCCCTTGCCATAGGCTTGCATGTGGACGTTGTTTGCTATGCCTCCTTGCTCCTTGTTTTTGTTGTTTGACCATGTGGCCGGCTGGCAGCTATTTGGTCCATGCAGGCATTGTCACTTGCCATAAGCTTGCATGTTTTCTTTGTTCTCTATGCCTCCTCCTTGCTACTTGTTGTTTGATCATCTGGCTGGCAGCCATTTTTATTTAAAAATTTTATTTCATTTTTTTATTTCATTCTTCATTTTGAAATTTTATATTTTAATTTTTATATTTTAGTTGTTTTAATATTTTTTATTTTCAATTTTTTAATTTCTTCTTTATTTTAATATTAATATTTTATTGTTTATATTGTTTTATTTGTATTTTTATTTAATTCTGCATTTTGCCTTGCTCCATCCATCCACATCCATCCAATCCATTCCATTCTTCCATCCATTCATCCACCAAAAACGCACAACTGTACTACAGCATTCAGTTTCTTAGGTATTATTCCATTTCCTCCAGGACTCCCTGGCTGTGGACCACGGCAGACAAATCAATAGCTTGATTCATTTTGTTAATGATTGTTCCCACTTCTCCTGGACCACCTTGCCGCCATAGGTTATTTAAAGGATTATTCCATTTACCCATGCACCTCTCTATGACTACCTCATGTGTCTCCTTTCAAACAGATAGAGATAAAGCAAAGAGCTTGATCTGCCTTTTGTGTTGTCTAATTTGAAATGTAATTTTTTATGGTGTGGTAGTGTGGTTAGCCTTTGCAATCGTTGATTAAATAGGTATATTACATAAGTAACCAACCATACTAAGATTGAATTTCTCTGTACTATTTTCAACCTGCAACAATACCACGTTTCACTAACCACCTGTTTTTCTTGCTTGGTTGTTTTTAAGTGTACAAGAGAAGAGACTCCACATCACAAGCAGTGCTGCCAAAGAGAAGGCCTTACAGTTACTTCGGTCCACAGGCACCACATTTTTTCACTTGTGCATCTTAGTGCCACTGCCAACCTAGAGCTTAAGATGGCCCCATAGAAAGTTGCTCCCAAGAAAGTGGCCATTGAGAAGAAGCAGACTTCCGCCAGTGGTGTGACAATCGCAACCTTTTTCGGTAGACATGTCCCTGCCACGCCAGCCTCCGGGTTGGAACCAGGGAGCAGAACTCCAGCATCAACCAGCTAAACCTAAGCCCAAGACCAGGTCTGTCTGTGAGCCTCTGCAACCATGGTGATGCTGACAAGCAGTGATGTTGAAATGGATTTGTCCCTTTCGCAAAGTAGTACCCAATCATTTAAAAAAACAGAGGAAAGTGGACAGCAGCCGCTGCCAGATCTTCCCGAAGTTGGAGCAAAACAGGAGGTTGAGCTTCCTGCTGTGCAAGAACTTCTTGTTTTAGAATCAAGGGCTCCCAGATCTCCAGCAAGAAAAAGGAAGGGTACTACTTTGCCATCTTCTCCAAGCACCACTTCTGATGACAATGATAGGGACATGGAGTAGACCCCAGCAGAGTCCAGGAGATGCTAGGAGAGGCAAAGGGAAAAGAAAAGTTCCAGAAAGCCTTAGAATCATGGAAGGAGATGATGAGGAGGAGGATGATGATGACGAAACAGTCATTGTGCAAGCTGGCACACAGGAGTCTGACATTACTATCCAATCTGCTCCGAGGGATGTGGCACAGGCAGCACCGCCAGCTCCCATATTTGTAAGGCCCCAGCAGAGATCTGCATCAACCCGTACCTCAGTAGCTGTATACTCTGCAGAGAGGCAATCAACACACCCACGACCACCTTTATCCAGTTATTCAGGCATTGGAAGTGGCCCCATAAGAAAGTTCACCTCCCCAGTTTGGGACTTTTTTACGATTAGCAAACAGGAGGAGAACATTGCCATATGCTCCATTTGCATGCAAGTGTTGGTCCAGGTAAGCCTGGTTCACATTATGGTACTGGATGCCAGAAAACCCATATAAGAAAACATCTTGCAATCTGGTGGGAGGAGCAACTTAAAAGAATGGCTCAATGTGGTCGCGGTGGTGAAGGTGAGGAGAGCCAGGAAACATCAGCTACAACTGGCCAAATTACGGTGGAAGGTGAGGAAGAAGAGGGTAACATCCACATACAAAATAGCTCTACCCCCTGCACTGTGCAAGAATTACCCCCTTCAGCGACCTCACAATGGCACACAAAGCCCCAGCATCAGATGGAGACACCACAGTATACCATGACTGCACCACCATGATGCGCATTGAGTCTACCACCACTTGCATCTCAGAAGTCATCTGTGTCAGTGGCTACAATTATGGACATGTTTAGGCAGGAGGGGCCATACAACCGCAACCAACCAATGGCACATTTGTACAATGGGAAACTGTCAAAAATGTTAGTGCTGGACCGCCTCTCTTTTTTTTTGTGGCAGAAATGGGATTCTTAGAGTTTGTGGCAGCCCTCTGTCTGAAATGGAAGGTTCCAAGCCAGACCTATTTTGGCAGAGTTGCTGTTCCAGCGCTGCATCATGATGTGCTGTAATTGGTTGGACAAGCTTTGCAGCAAAGTGTTGTCCACACTATCCACCTGACGACAGACATATAGGGCCTGATTCTAACTTTGGAGGACGGTGTTAAACCGTCCCAAAAGTGGCGGATATACCACCTACTGTATTACGAGTCCATTATATCCTATGGAACTCGTAATACGGTAGGTGGTATATCCGCCACTTTTGGGACGGTTTAACACCATCCTCCAAAGTTAGAATCAGGCCCATAGACCAGTTGTCAGGTGGCTGATTACATGTGCATCACTGCACACTGGATCTCTTTTGTGGGGGTAAAGCAAAAGCTATCTAAAGGTCTTGGCCCCAAAGAAAGTTTTAGGAGTGTTTGGCAGCATGCAGGAGAAGCCATGTTCACCATGGAGAAATTACACACAGCTGCAAAAATGTAGGAGGAATTTAATAGCAAGGTGTCTGAATGGCTATGATCCAGAGGTCTTCGAGTTGGATTTGTTGCCACAGACAATGGCAGTAACATAGTCAAGGCCATGGCAGATGGTGGCTATTTCAGGGTCCTGTGTTTGCCACACTGCATCAGCCTGGTTGTGCAAAACTTTCTTAGGAAAGAAGAATAATCAGCAACATAGTGACCACCTGCGGATGCATTTGCACTCCTTTCAGCCATTCTTTTAAAGCCTGGAAACAGTTGGGGATTTTCAGCGTGATAACAGAGTACCAGTTAAAGCCTTAATGCAGGAGGTGTCAACACAATGGAACTCAACATATTATATGTTGCAATGTCTGTTTGAGCACTACAAACAGATCAATCACTATGTCTTTCAAAGAGGAGTTGATGCAATTGGGAAAGTTATGACCATAGATGTAGACAAATGGGGCGTAGTCAAATGTCGCACCCAGATGCTCCTCCCTTTTACGGTTTTCAGACAGGAAGTTAGCAAGAAAGACAGTACAATGGGCCAAGCTATCCTGTTATTGCATCTGCTACAGGAGGTGTTTGAAAAGTTCACATTCGGGGGTGCGAACGCAAACCCAGAAGCACATGCCTTGGTTAGTATCCTAAGCTATCGCTTGACTTGCAATGCAAGGCTGCAAAATTACATCATCTTGACCAAAGAGTACATCTGTGCCAGCCTACTTGATTCCGCTATCATTCCTTTTTCTGAAGGAGATGTTTCATAATACAAGAAGAGGATTGTTGAGCAAACAGGGGAACTGGAACTTAGAGTCCCAATCTGCAGTTCTTGGGTGCTGCCTTCAACTTCCAGAGAGGGTAGTCTTGTCTCACATCCGCCAACCCCACCAGCAAGAAAACTGGTGACAACAGCAACAGAAGTATCAAACCCAACATCTGCATTGGCTTGGTTTCAAGTGGCGGGTCTTGAGTGTAGTGCAGAGGTGAAGAAAAAAGTAGTCGAGCAGGTGGCAGCACCAGTGACCATTCGGAGGTCCGAAAGAGGTGCATGTGGATCAAAACTCATTGGTGTATTGGTATGGGAAGATGTCCCAATGGCCAGAGCTTAGCACGCTGGCAATAACGTTTCTGGCTTGTCCTGTAGCCAGTGTGTCTGCTCAACGTGTGTTCAGTGCAGCTGGTGCAGTTGTTACAGTGAGAAGGACCAGTCTCTCACCTCAAAACGTGGAGAGATTGACCATGATCAAAATGAACCAGCATTTTATACCACCTGATTACACCATTCCCAAAACACCACAGGAGGAGGAAGAGGACGATTGGTCCAAATCAAGCTGTTAGCTGGCCAACTTCTGGGAGAACCACAGGAGTTTGAGAAGGGACTCTACTTCCCGTATTGAGTATGAACAGTGCCATCATAGAACTTTTTAATTATTTCTCGTTCAACTTCTTTTTCTCTTTCCTTCTTTGCAAAAAAAAAGAAAAATATGCTAGTGCAACAATATGTTTGTGTCGGATTTATGCTGCCGCACCATTGATTTTATAGTCACATTAAGCCTTGATTGGAGCTGGACCTGTATGCAGTGAAGAAGCCAACACATACCCTTCAGGATATTGGAGCTGATGCCTGCCTCCCTCACATACCATTGCCTCTCCTCTTTTTTACATCACCTAGCAGATCTTCCCTAGAAAATAATTGATTAAAAGACTGCCACTGCTAATTCCAAAGTGTGGATACCATCAAAGAGGAGGTATTTTTTCCAACCACAATGCTTGTATTGGAAGAGGTAACTAAGGGCCAGATGTAGCAAAGTTTTGCGAGTCGCAAATGGCCCGATTCGCAATTTGCGACTTCGCAAAATCCGAAATGGGATGCAAAAATCCCATTTCCGAAGTGCAAATTGCGATGCGAGCCATTACTGACTCGCAAAAATTTCGACCTCATTGTGCGACCCGCAATCAGGAAGTCGCAATTTGCGAGTCGCAAACCATATGAAAAAGCCACTCGCAAATTGCCACTAGTCGCAAAAAGCCCATTTTGCACACCCAAATTACCATTAAGTCAGAGCAGGTGGTAACCAGAACCAAAGTATAAAAGGAGACCCAGAAGGCATCTGGGCTACTCAAAATGTCTGAACTGTATGTGATAGCAAGGAGGAGGAGAGTCCACGCCACCCAGCAGAGGAGGAGGAGGAGCCAGAGACAGGAGAGAATATACAGAACCAGGCAGACACTTTTCCAACAAACTGAGGAGGAGATTTCTGACAAATATAGACTCAGCAGTGCAGCAATATTAGAATTAATTGAACTACTCAATCCGCAGCTTCAACGACAGACAATACGCGGCAGCGCCATCCCCACACATGTGCAAGTTTTATGCTCACTGCACCTCTTGGCCCCAGGTAGCTATCAGGGGGTTATTGCTGTGGCAGGTGGGGTATCCCAAAGTGCACTCTCACGATTCTTCAGATGTTTGCTAGATGCCATACTCACACACATGTCCAGATACATATACCTACCCAGGAATGAGGCAGAAATTAACAGCACCAAGTTGGAATTCTACAGAATTGCCAACTTCCCTCATGTAATAGGGTGTGTGGATGGGACACATATACAAATCTGCCCTCCTGCAAATCTGGAATATGTGTTCCACAATAGGAAATGTACCCACTCACTGAACATCCAGGTGGTATGTGACGCCCATAATGTTATCACTGACATTGTAGCCAAATTTCCAGGGAGTACACATGACTCATACATATTCAGGCCCAGTGGGATACACCAACGCCTAGAACGTGGGGAGTTTGGAGACAGATATCTATTAGGTATTGCTGACTACACCCTGAAGCCATACATACAGGTCACTGTAGAAACCATCCATGCCTTGCTAACATTGCTTATTTTTGCCAAGCAGGTGACAGTGCATATGCTCTAAGACCATGGATACTTACCCCGTACCTCACACCTGGCAGTGAGAATGAGAGGCGATATAACAGTGCACATCGGCGTACCAGAACTGTCATTGAGAGGACCTTTGGACTGTTAAAGGCAAGATTCCGATGCCTCCACAGAAGTGGAGGTGAGCTCCAGTATGCCCCAGTAACAGCATTCAAGATCGTTGGTGCATGCGTAGTCCTACACAACATTGCCACCAGACGTGGGCTACATCTCACCCCTGAAGACACAGATTCGGAGGATGAGGAGCAAGAGCTACCACATCGCCAGCCTGGGCATAGAAGCATTGCAAATCAAGGCAGACAGAGACGGTACCACATTGCAACCCAATACTTTGGCAGGTACGTGGCAACCGTCACCACACTCACTGATGTCACACAAACAGAGCCTAGTTGTGTAGTGGAACAAACAAAACCTTTTTATTTGTGAACTAAATGTTGAAAGAAAACTGCTGTCTGTAAGGGGCTGTACATGTCCAAACGTTATGAGGACACATTGACATCATGTGCTTCATGAGTCATGCTGTCTTATGGCCTACACCCTCCTCCTTGTTCGCCCAGCATGGCTCATCCCAGGTGGGTCTGCTGACCCCTGCGTGCACTTGCACTCCTCAGCACACGTGAGTCACTTGCAGATACACTGCTTATTGTGGACCCCTCCTCACTGTCCTGAGGGGTCTCACCTGTGCCCCTTGCCACCTGCCTGGCTTCCAACAAGTCCACTGCATGGCTGATGCAGCCTAGTCCCTGTGCCACATCCCCAGCAAAGTGGCCAAGTTCGACCTGTAGACTCACGGTCCATCTTGACAGGCCAGTAGTGTTCGTAGCAAGACACCCAGTGGACGCTGCCATGCGGTCAAAGCGTGCGACTAGGTGGCGCTCCCTGTGCCTTGTGCTGCGTCTATCAGCCACCAGTTCCGTCACTAGCTGGCGGATGGCCTGGGTGAGATCGCCCACATTATCATTGAGTCTAGTGAACTGCGAGTTCACATCAGCCAGGCCATGGGTCATGTTGTTCTCCAGTCTGTGCAAAGCACTTGATATTGAGCGCAATTGTCTTGTTTGCAGGCGCTGACCATTAAGGAGGGATGCCTCTACTCCAGACTGCTGCCTCCCCTATCTCCTCCTGGGGCACCACCAGAACTCGGCGTCTGTGTCTGCGCCGTGGTCATGCTCCTGGCTCTGGACGACTTACTGTTGGGCTGGGGCCAGGGGTCGTGTGAGCTTCCACCATTTCCTGCTCTTGTTCCAGAGGGGACTGTGGTGGTGTCGTGCTGGGCCCAGGGATATCTGCTGCAGCCTCCTGCACTGCCTCTGGCCTGTTGTCTCCTCCCTGGATGTTGTCGCTGCTGGGGGTGTCGTGTGGGAGACCTGTGGGACATAGGGAATACACTTTCAGTCTCTCACATCTGTTGTATGCCTCATAATAAACATTTGCCTATATGCTGACTACGGTACTACATTGCCCATAATGCACCATTCTAGTGGTTGCTAGACTGGAATGGAGCTAGTCTGGTTGTGCCTGCTGCTGTGTACTGGGAGAGTGTGGATACTGCATTTGTAGGTGTGAATGCATATTTCATGGTACTCACTTTTGGATGTCCCTGGTGCAGAACTGTCCAATTCTCCCATTCCAGAAAAGGCCTCAGGCTCCAGGGTCTGCTCCACCATTTCTTCCATGGCTGTGGGTGGTGGGATGGTGGATGGGCCTCCTCCTGTGCCCCTCATTTCCCTGAGCCGCTCTGCCACCCTCTCCTTTGTCCTAGAGTGCAGGTCATACCACCTTTTTTTTATTTCATCCAGGGTGCGGTGGCTCACCCCTATGGCATTGATCCAGTCCTGTATTTGCAGCCAGATCTTCTTTTTCTCAGTGTCTGGGACACTCAGGGCTGCCTTGCCAAACAGTTTGTCATGGTGCTGGCAGCATTCCTCAGTTAGCACCTCAAGTTCTTTCTCAGAAAACTCAAGTTTTTCTTTTTCTCCCTGCACTGCCTGTGTCCTCCATAGTAGTAGCAGCTCCTCTCTCCTGGGTGTTGCACTGCCGTTTGGAAAGGGTGTGGTCCTCCCTCCTCCCAGGTGTATTTGATGACTTCCTGGTTCTGATGTCATCAGCAAGAGCCAGGAAGTGTATTTTCCAACTGTTATGCTGCACCTGCAGGCAATTTGCGGGCCAGTCGCAAATTGCAACAGCCGACTTGCAAATTGCGAGCTCGCTTTTAGCGAGGTCGCTTTAAGCAAACTGCAGTGCGACATCATTTGCGAGTCGCAAATTGGTGTCGCTTTTTTTTCTTGGATCCCATTTTGCGAGTCGGAAATTGCGATTCGCATTGAATCGCAATTTCCGATTCGCTATATTTTTCCTACCTACATCTGGCCCTAACTAACTATTCCACCAGTGAGTTTTGATATATTGATTGTGTATGTGAATTTGTGAGTGATCGCTGATATATGTGGTAGCAGACAGTGAGAGAGGGAGTTCAACAAATTTGTAAACTTGTTTCCGATGATGTGCAATGTTTGGGGGCTGATGGGTGATAATTTTTTCCTGAAAGTGATTGGCCTTTCAAAAGTAGTGAAATTTACCTGCAGGGTCTACTCCTTGTTTCTGGTTCCTCATAACAAACCAGCCACTTTAATTACCAAACACAAATCTATGTAAAAAATGACTCCAGTTCTGTTTCTCTATTTGTTCTTCACAGGTTTACCTTGCTCAGTTTGGGACTGGGACGGAGTTACTCTGAATCTGTAGGAGGAAGATAGAAGGACTCAAGGCGGAGCTATCTCAACAGCTAGAAAGGAGAAAGTTTTCAACTTCAAAGCGAACTCATAATGATGGTGAAGAATCTGAGGCCTAGTACTCTGTGATCTGGGAAGAGATGCATTGATTTGGAAATTATGCTGAATATGTGTTTGCTGCATTGCTAGCTCAAGCGTGAAACTCCTCTTATGTTCTTGCTCTGCCTCTGAGTCTTCTTGCTACAATCCTGACTCTTCATGAAGCTTACTTTGCTTTATTGTGTCCCTTTTCCTTTACTCCATAATACAGTTACTGTTTTTTATAATACACAGGCCTTCTCCTAGTCCTCTCTTGCACAAACAAAACATAGAAACCTCAAGACTCCAGCTTACCTGAGTGGCACCAGTGTGACGGACATTCCTTGAAGAATGGAGATAACATCACCCAATTTGGCAATACAGTATTATTTTCCTTTTAAAAATCATTATTTTTAGAATTGGGTGGGTTACATTCAATCTTCCATATTTCATAACTAGAAGACCTTACACTTAGGACATACTATCAGGGATCTCTCTCTGGAATAGAAGGACTATTTCCAATTAATTTTTTGAACTGTGTCATACTTACTTATCCCTTTTCACCTTCCGCAACAGATTGATGGTTGTGTGCTGTTCAGTGCCCCAACAAATATTGTTGTGGTTTCTTTTGTGTAGTGTTTGTCTTTGTCACATCTTTCCCCAAATCCCCTTTTCCATCCATTCATCGAGCCCCTAATTCTATTCCCCTGGGCTGTGTGATTTATTGAGGTGTGACCTGATTTTATACCATAAATGAATCACACACTTGCTGGGGCAGATGTGGTGAAAGCAACACCAACTCTGCATGACCTTCTACCTTCTATCACCTGAGCAATATTTCACACCAGCCCCATCAACATCTTCATTCATGCCTTGTGTGTGTGTTCCATAAACGCTTAACCTGGTCCAAACACTATTGAGTCTGAGCCCACTTCTCCTGATTCCATGATTTAATTCCCTAAGTTTTGTTTTATACTATAGCTCCTCACCATCTCCCAGAAGAAATTGATATTGCTAGATTTTATTATCATATCAGGTCTTCTTTGCTGTGCGTCAAATACTGTCATTGTGGTAGTCTGGTCTTCCAAAAGGTATGCTACCATGGTGATGACCCACTAACTCTCTGTTTTCTTTCAATCGAGTTGACAGTGATGGATAACCCTCTGATTAGCCCTGTAGTTGGAGTTCATATAGGTGGGAGTGACACCTAACTGTGAAGTTTTGTCTTCTCTATTAGCATTCTAGCCTGCTACTACTACTACCTACCTACCACCTCCTTAAAATGCCATCTTGATAAAATCCCTGCAGTAAGAAGTCTCCCTCGCTTCATCTATTCAGGTAAGAAAAGAACTATGGATTGAAGTAAACTTAAGATGTTATCTGTGTGTACTGGGTTTTTGTAGGCAAAATAGGCAAGGGCAATCACCCCCTAGTGGTCAATAATAGTTGCAAAGGGAAATAGAGCAACGGTCTAAGTAAATCACAAACACTTTTTTAGCAGATTAAAAATGACAGGCTACACTGAAAGACAGCAGTGCAAGTCTAAAACACCAAATGCAGATTTGAGATGGAGATGAAGCAAAAAAAATAAAATCCCCGGTATTATTTACAAATAGAAAATCCTCAGTCTCCGCTCACAACAGTCCCACCCCTGACCCCAAACAAATAACCCTGTCCCCAAAAAATCCAATGAAAAGTTCAAAGTCCAGCCCAACTCCCTCCCCACCCTCTCCACCCACAACATGTTCCTCCCACCAAAACAAACATTTTTTTAAAAGAGCTTAAAAAAGGGCACTTTTAATACGGGTCCTGAGCTGGTCAGAGCTCTGCTCAGTGCTGGTGAGCTGGCTCTCCATCTGGTCCATCCACAGTAGGATGCATGAGAGCAATGCCCTGGTAGAGCGGGAGGATGCAGCAGCAGGTGCAGTCAGGGACCCTGACTGCTGGCGGTGGCACTGGCAATGTACTGGCTGGGAGGCTGGGGGCTGGCATGCTGCTCTGCTGGGTCCTGGGTCCTTGGTAGCTGTTTCAACCTCTTCCTTTTCCAGGATCACCAGACACTGATATTCTGTCTGAATGTTCCCCAGCATACGGGCTGCGATTTCCTGCCTGGTCGGTTGTGGTCATCGAGCAGGAGTAGGTATATTGAGAAGAAGAAGAAGAATAACAAAAGACAAATTCTAAACAATGCTCTGAACATACACTTCTTCAAATGATAGATAGTGGGTGGCACAGTAGCACTACATTACTGATCCCCTAGCGACGTTAGATTTTGATGTGATTATTTATGATTAGGAGAGTTACAGGGCCAATATTTTATTTGTTTACCTATGCATGGCTCACATAAGAAGCACTAACTCTCTGGTTGAAAAGAATTAAGGCAGAATAAGACCAGATGAAAAAACAGTGATTTCATTTTTATCTTTTAAAGGCTTTCTAGGAACTAAACAGACACATTTAGTGGAAAAATAAAAATAAACGACCTCTCATTATGATGAGTAAGGCATTATTCACTATGGAGTACAAGTTGTTGTGCCAAATAATTAAGGCATGCTAGCCAGCACTTCAAGTACGTTGCTACTGTCTGTAGCTCAGGCATGAGGGGGATTGGCATGTTTATGCAGAGGTACAGAAACGTAGGCAATACAACTATTTTCACGACAGCTATCCTACCTGTTTAGGTAGTGGCAGATGAGTCCACATAAGGATCCTCTCTTCCAGCCACACAATAGCACGGCCATAGTTGGCCTTTCAGAGGTAGCGGACTGGATCAGAGGCCCATTGTATTGGGTACTCAGAGTCGAACACTCTGTGAGAGGGAACAGTGTGGACTGGGCCCATTTGACATGAATATCCAAGTGTCCATCAAAACGTATGACCTCATGAATAACTGGGACTAGGTTCTCTTGGGGTTTATGGATGTATAGCGTCATGTCATCATTGTACATGGATCCCACCAGGCTCCTGGCCATGAAGTGAAGGCCCCTGCAGGCAATGTGCTGCTGCAGATGGGCTACAAATGGTTCCATCACCAAGGCGAATAGGATTGGATACAGCAGGCACCCCTTGTGAGTCCCGTGGGCAATCTGGCATGGCTCCGAAAGCATGCCGTAGATGCGAAGGTGTGCCATCAGGAATGTATACAGAAGACAAATCTGATGGATAAAATGCAGGCCGAACCCGAATCGCAAATGTAACTAAAATAGATACGGCCACTGCAAGGAATCAAATGTTTTTGTAGTGTCCAGTAGTACGGTGACGGTGGCAAGCTGAGGGTCAATGGACTACATAAGAGCAAACGTTGTGCGGAAGTTTATGAAGTGAACCATCCCAAACTGGTCAGGATGTACAATGTCAGGCAGTAGACAGAGGAAGGGGTTTGCAAGGAGTTTTGTGAAAATTTTGTTGTTGACATTTATCATGGAAAGCGACAGATACGAATCGCAGTGGTCCGCCAACTTGTCAGGTTTCAGAATAGTGACTATAACTGCTTTGCAGTGCCCCGGATGTTTAAGAATCTTCATACATCGTCAATAAGTGAGGAGCCAGCAGGGCTGCATATTCTTTGTAGAAGGAGGTAGTGAGTCCATCCTGTCCCTGCACCTTTTAGCTAAGAAGACCCTGTATGACCTGTATGACTTCCTCAGCCATGAAGGGAGACTCCACGTATAGGCAGTGAGCTTGGTCTAGCCACAGCAGCTGAATCGTGTCCAGGTATGCTATTACCTCCTCCGCACTGGGCACCGTTGTTATGCTGTAAAGTTTAGAGTAGAAGGAGCTCATGGTTTGAAGGAGACCAGCAGGGATGGACTGCCACTACTGAATCTCGCCCAGGAGAACTACAGCATAAGTGGAGGCCCCAGGTTAATGTAGCATGCCAACAAGCATCCTGCCACCTTCCACATATCGGAGTGCGGTTGCCTCTTGGCTTAGGTATTCAGCCCCCTGCAGGGCCTCTTCTCTGTATTCAGAGAGTTTTGCATGGATAGCTGCCATGTTAGTGGCATTCTTTGAAGTGTAAAACTCCTTCTCCAGAGATCAGAGGTCCCGTTCCAGCATAGCTAGTTGACCTCATGTTGCTTTGAGGATGCCAGATTGTTTCCCAATATAGGTGCCATGAATGACTACCATAAAGGCCTCATCAGGCATCAACAGGGTTACCACAGAGCCTTCATTATTGGTGAAGTAGTTTATGATCGTAGCGTAGATCTCATCCCATAACACCTCGTCCCGGAGTGCCCAAGGTCGTAATCGCCGTGTGGAAACCTGCAGGACTGACAGTGGCATCTAGAGTTCCAGCAGTCCAGCAGGACAGGGCATGATCAGGCAGGGTGCAGGGCATGTGTGTCACAGGGGTGACCCAAGTAGGGGCATCTTGGGAGAGTAGCCAGTAGTCTATGTGTAACCACACATTGTGTGAAATAGTGATACAAGTGCTCTCCACACTAGTCACCCGAGTTAGCCACTAGACATTGTTCAACTAATTGTTGTGCATGTGTATGGAGCTGAGCTGCTGCATTGGGCCTGGGGTGCCTGAAAACGCCCGAATGGTCCTCCCCACCACCAAGGACCACATTGAAGTCCCCCCCATATGACGGCTTATGCTAGTAATCAGTCCCAAGACCACGAAGAAAAGATCTGGGCCATCGGTGTTGGGGCCATATATTGAAGCTTGTATGATGGGGTGTCTGTGTAGTGTACCGACAAAGAGGACATATCCTCTATTGGCATCACATAGGGAGTCACAGCTGCCAAGAAAGGCCTTTGTGCAGGAGTATGGCCACTACCCTAACGTAGTTAGAGTATAGTGCTGTGTATCCATTTTAGTTATAGCTTCATGCACATTATTGTAGCACACTAGGCCTGCCGCTGTGCACATTAACCTAGATATATTTTATTCAGCTTCATTTTATTATTCTTACAATAGCCATTTCTGCGGTCTTGTTTTATTTCTCTCTATCTAGCTGTTTTTGACTAGGCCAGCACTACGTTCTCAAACAAGACATTCTTGCTCACTCTGTGCTTCTTTCAAGGCTACAGTAAGATAGGTTGCCAGTGAACGTGGTACAAGTTTTGTCTCTGACAATCATAGAAAAACACACATCCTTATGTAGGGACATTTTCTCAGAACATCAGCTGTTTTTTATAAAAACACTTCTCTGTCCCTTACACGTTAGATGGAGATTCCAGCCAGAGAACCACGACTGATTGGTGAACGCTTTGCTACAGCTGCTTATGCAGACTACAGGCCTTTGCTCAGGTATGGGGGATGATGTCTTCCCAGGGGAACCTGAAGGGCAGAATTAGAGCTGAACATGCTGTGCTCTATTATAGCCTAGGTAGGAATTAGTCTATTGACTCTTATGACAATATGGTAGCGTTATTTCTATGCTTTACTCATTTTGTCACTATTCTAATCTTGTCATGCTGTATCGTCCTGGTTATTGCAGCACATGCTTTCCTATCTAAGATGCCGTCGCATCATTCAAATCTTATTGAAACATATACTGCCTCTGTTTGTCATTGTGTATGTGAGCGTAACGTAACTGAGAGAAATGGATGAGACCTTAGTGACCACGGTTTCCCTGAGAAATCAATTATGTCATGCGCTCGGCTACCCAATCATCCCTGCCCTTGGGTAGAGATGAGGCACCGCTATGTAGCCGGAGCAAAAAACGGATAGGGGTGACAGGTGTCACCTGTAGTGGTATAGACTCAGTCTCCCACACCGCAGGCGATTCTGCTGCTCAAAATCCAGTAGTCTCATTAGAATAATGAGAGCCTATGCGATAACAGGGATGTATGAGTTTCAGTGCATCATCCCACATGCAGGTGGGGTGCAGTGGACAGGGTTATGTGGAATTCTTGGAGAAAGCAGATATCTATATGATGCCTGTTGATGTAGGTGTGCCAGTTTGGCCTTCCTATGATCATTTAGCCAATGAAGGCTCTAGTTCAGGCATCTGGTGGTGGTCACCGCACTGTAGAGACAGGGTAGCAGGGCAGGAGTAGGCAGGGTAAGGTGCAGTTTGCATCTGGAGAAGGTGGGGACATAGTGTAAGGCCATGCAGAGGACGGTGAGTCAGCCAATGAGAACCCTTAAACAAAACCCAACCTCCAAACATTGTTGACAGTTTCAGTCTCTCCCCACCCCGATGACCATCCCATTAGCAATCAAACAGCTTGGGAATCATCCCGAAGGTGGCAGAGAGCCAGGCGAACAATCCAGTCAAGGTTGAACTGGGTGGCTGATGAAGTAAGGTGGCACCAGACATGGAGTCAGCGGGCCCTGAGTGCGAGCTGTCAGCATTAGAGTATATGGCATCCATATGCATGTGGTGGGCACCCGTTCCTGCAGGTGGGCCACTTGGGAGAACAAGTACAGTACTATTATGTTGAGGAAGATGATGTGCTATTGTTGAGGTCAGATCACAGTCGCAGCTGTGTGGGGAATTCAGTTGTTGTCATTAAGGTGGTTTGCATTGTAATGCTGTTGGGACACCCGAGACGGCACCTCCTGGGTGGTGGTGTGTTTTGTAAATTTTAGGGCAGCCTTAGTGCCTGTACAGTAGTGAGGTTCTCCTCATGGTGGATGTACAGCTTGGCAGCATAGTGAAGTGCGTACAGAATGTCTGCTTTCCGGAGTAGTCACTTGGCCAGTAGGAATTCTCAACGGGCATATAAAATCAAGGTAAAATAAAACTGCCTTAACCTGGTATTGGACAGAGCAGCACTCATGAGCAAGCCAGAGGACTGCATCTCAGTCCCTCTAGTTGAGGAGTCTAGGAACTATGGTTTGAGCCAGGGATCCTGGGGGGGCACGGTCTGAGTGATCATGGGACACACTCTACAATGAAGACCTCATAACGATGTGTGGAGCACTATCTCTACATAGCCTTCCATTTTATCGATGGCCGTGATCTCCGGGTTTCCTGTTATGTGAAGATTGTTGGGCCAGGACAGCGCTTTCAGGTCTACGTTTTTTAGTTTAATAAGTTTGAGAATGTTATCTATGCATAGGAGGTGTTCGCCGTTGGCAGCCTGGACATCCTCCTCATCTGGCACATGCGTTTCAAGATGATCCAGCCAGTCTTCATGCTTGTCAACTCTTTATTGTATGCAGTTGATGCAGCTGATTAGGAGGTAATTGTTTGTGTCTATGGTGTGTGGGCTGTTTTAACATCCACTATTGTCCTGTAAGTAGGTCTGATGAGGGCCAGTCCGGAGGTTCCTCGGCAGTCTTATCCTGTTCAGAATTGTGACTTTGTCACTTGCCCTCAAAAGTCAGTTTAGATTGTCATGTGCCCTGTTTCCCCATGGCTTCTCAAGTTGTAAGGTGGGCAGGGGGCCAACAATGGAGGTGGACGGCTGCTACATAGATCCACAAGGTAAAATAATGAGGTGGATATGGGATAGAGCCTCCACCAGTAGTAGCATAAGGTTCTTCAGGGATGCATCTGGGATCTCAGCTTTGGACCAGACGCAAGAGATCAATCTGTTTGGGGTGGTAACAAGAAGTGTAAGGAAGCCCTCTGAGACTCCGCCTCTCCCAAACAGTGACAGTGTCTAGTGGGAGGCAGGAGCAGGCCCAGGATGTGAAGGGGATCCATGTGGAGCAAGCAGTCTGCTGGCATGAAGGACCCGGCAACATAGTCAGGAGGCTCGAAGTGTCAGCCAGTATGGAGGTAGCAGGCCCGGTTAGGCAGGAGGATGCATCATGCTATTGGGTAGTGCAAGGATTCAGTGCTGGACACAAGCGGAGCATGCTCCAACTGGGGAGATGTGAAGAGTGGCCCTCAGCAGTGCGACATAAAAAACAATGTCACTGGGTCCAGAAGTAAGGTCATGTGCAGAAGGAGGCCCCATCTGTGAGCTGTGATGTCTCGGGGGCATCACAAGTGGCGCTGTTCACTCACCACTACTTATTATGGCCGCAATGTCCTCAGTGTCACTGCCGGTCTTGGAGTCTGCCGTGTTTCCCCCGGGCGCCATCAGGCCTCCGCATTTTGCCTCAGTGCCTCATGCTAGTGGCCCCCATGGTGAGCGAGCAGCTGATGTTCAGCATGGAACGGTGATCACTTGGGGACTCCTGTTTCGCCACCTCCCGCATTTTGCCTCAGTGCCTCATGCTAGTGGCCCCCATGGTGAGCGAGCAGCTGATGTTCAGCATGGGACGGTGATCACTTGGGGACTCCTGTTTCGCCGCCTCCCCCGATTGCCTGATGTCACACAGCCCGGGGGAAGAAAGGGCCCTCTTGGTGCTCTTGGTGAATGTCAGCTCCCACACAGGCAGGAAGGCACGGCACGGCCACACAGGACCACACATGGTCGGGCCATGCAGGGGGCACTTCGATCTTCCTGGATCTTGGCATGTCACTCAGGGGCAGTAGGGCTGAGTCAACCCACATTGGCCCACCTCACAAGTTACCAAGAGGATCTAGGTTAGTGTGGCCCATGTAGGAGAGCTGCTGAGGCTGTTCCAGAGCGTGGGCAGTGACAAAGGCCCGGCGTGGGCCAAAATGGGGGCTGGTGCTGAAAGGGTGCCACTGGTGTCCTGGTGGCTCACTGACTGCAGGGGCACCATCTCCTAGTTTTTTGCGGGCTGACATCGTAGTTTGGGGTGTGTACAAGCCCACTGGTCTCAGATTTTTCTCCAGATTCTGGAATCAGCTGGCAGGGCCCTTTCAAGAGCTGCCATCTTGTGCTGGGCTTTATAGCGGCCCCACAGCTAATGAAGGCATGAGTTATAGTTACCTTAGGGCACGAGTTATAGTTACTTGAATAACTCTAACAGTTTAATTTCTATAGTTTTGTGCTTGGAAATTCTGATCCTAACTATAACCTTTGTTTTTCTAGTGAATTTCAAAGGTTTTTTTAAATGCCAATTCCTAAAAACAAGGAGAAACCAGTGAAAAATAGGGAAAAACAGGAAGCATACATGCAAAAAACAGGAGAAATATCAAGTAAAAAGCAGTGAAAACTACGAGAGGGCACAAAAATATGGGGGAAAAAGCAAGGAGAAAACAGTAAAAATGAGGGAAAAACAAGGAACGGGAATACAAAAAATTGGGGGGAAAGGCAAAGAGAAACCAGTGAAAACGAGGGAAAAGCAAGGAGAGGACACACACAAAATGGTGTAAAAAGCAAGGAGAAAGCAGTGAGAACGAGGGAAAAGCAAGGAGAAAGAAGTAAAAAAAAAAGAGGGAAGAGGGAAGAGCAAGGAGCGAGAACACAAAAAATAGGTGAAAAGGAAGGAGAGGACACACAAAAAAACAGGTGAAAAGACTAGGTAAAAGCTCTGAGAATTAGGGAAAAGTAAAAAGAAGGCACTCAAAAAATGGGTGAAAAAGCAAGGAGAAAGTAGTCAGAATGAGGAAAAAGCAAGGAGAAGGCACACAAAAAATGGAAAAAAGCAAAGTGAAAGCAGTGAGAATGAGGGAAAACCAAGGATAAGGCACACAAAATATGAGGGAAAAAGCAAGGAGAAAGCAGTGAAAATGAGGGGAAAGCAAGGAGAGGACACACAAAAACAGGTGAAAGAGCAAGGTGAAAGCAGTGAGGATGAGGAAAAAGCAAGGAGAAGGCACTCAAAAAACAGGTGAAAAAGCAAGGAGAAAGCAAGAAAGAGGGAAAAGCAAGGAATAGGCACACAAAAAAGAGGGAAAAGGCAAGGAGAAAGCAGTGACAATGAGGGAAAAACAAGGAGAAGACACACAAAAAACAGGTGAAAGAGCAAGGTGAAAGCAATGAGAACAAGGGAAAAGGCACTCAAAAAGGAGGTGAAAAAGCAAGGAGAAAGCAGTAAGAATGAGGGGAACTCAAGAGGTAGGGACAAAAAAAGAGGGAAAAGGCAAGGTGAGAGCAGTAAAAATGAGGGTAAAGCAAGGAGAAGGCACACAAAAAACGGGGAAAAGCAGGGAGAAAGCCATGAAAATGAGAGAAAAGCAAGGAGAGGACACACAAAAAAGGTGTATAATCAAGGTGAAAGCAGTGAAAATGAGGGAAAAGCAAAAAGCAGGCACACAAAATATGGGGGAAAAGCAAGGAGAAAGCAGTGACTGCGAGGGAAAAGCAAGGAGCAGGCACACACAATACGGGGGAAAGCAAGGAGAAAGCAGTGAAAATGAGAGAAAAGCATGGAGATGGAAGATAAAAAAACAGATGAAAAAGCAAGTGAGAACAAGGGAAAAGCAAGGAAAAGGCACTCAAAAAAGGGGGGAAAGCAAGGAGAAGACCGGGGAAGAGAGATGCAGCAGCATAGGGAAATCCAGGCCTTTTTTGCATATTTGTGCCACAGATTCGATGATCCACTGAGATTTTGCTGCACATTTTTTTGAAAAAATGTTTTTGGGTCACTGTCGGACCCCACCACCGGCCTAGGGGGTAAGGTATTCCTACCCTGCCCCCTTCTTTTTGTTTTTTCCTTTTTTGGGGGACTCGGCTGAGTTTGAGACCCAAGATGGCTGCCTGGTGGAAGTGTTGGCAGCCAGTCAGATCTCGGCAGCAGATCTGTCAGATTTGCTGAGGTTCTGCATCCCTAGACATCTATAGTTCTTTTTCCTTTATTATCTCTAAAACTACTGAACACATTTACACCAAATCACAGAAAGAGATCTTTCTGAACCAAGATCTAGCTTTTTGCCAAATTTATATGCATATATTACCCAGTAGTGGTCGCCACTGGGTACTTATGGTTAGGTCAGCATTTCCATAGCAAACACATTTTTTGGGACCAATTGGCAAAGCTCCATGAAACTTTCCAAAAAAGCTGCTACTTTTTGACTAATTTGTGCATGCAATGTTTCGGGGTGATCCGCCAAGTGGGGGTTCAGAAGAAGGGGGGCCGAAAACGCAAAATCCCCATGCAATTTCCATAGACTTCTTTAAGAAGGACTGCTGCAAAACTGCTGACTGGAATTACACCAGATTTGTCAGGAAGCTAGATCTGAGACCACAGATTTTACTTTTTTGTGATTTGGTGGAAATCCGTCTGCAGTTTTTGAGGAATTGAGGTGCAAAAATATTTGTAAATCTAGACAGTTGGGTTGTAGGGAGCAGTCGAGGCTCGCTGCCATCACGCGGGGCGAGTGCGGCACGCGGGGGTGGGAGTGGGGTTGAGAGGGGGTTAAATTTATTATTTTTTTTTTTTTTTTTAAAGAAACTAACCTGTGCTCTGCACCATGCAGCTCCTATGTCTCCTCACAGTCTCCCAGCCTGCCCTGTGGCCAATTCTGACACTGCTCAGAGCAGCAACAGGATTGGTTGGGAGCGCCCAGGCAGACCAGGAGCCTGTGCCTGCTCTCTCCAGCCCGGCAACTGTGTTGCTGGGTGGAGAGAGCCTACTGCACATGTGTGTTTGGCCAGCTCGAGACGGCCGGCCAAACATACATGCACACTTAGGAGAGTGCACAGTGCACTCCCCTCACATCCTCGTCATCTCCAATGCCCCGCCCCTTTAACAAACCAAATGATGATAAACAGGGTATATTATCATTTCATTTGTTAAAGGATTTGCAGCGGCTGGTGGTGGTGAGGAGCCGCCACTGGTAGGGGGTCTTGCGAGAGTCCCTGGAATCCTATTTAAAAAATAAAGCATTCTGATTGGCCTAGGGAGCTTTTTTTGTCCTTGGGCCATCTCACTCCTGTGGGAGTCAGACTCCTGCGAATGCAAGCACTCTGATTGGCTACCAGCACATGAGAAACATTTTGCTGGCAGCCATTACAGTACTTAGTCCTCTGTCCTGAACTTGCAAAAAAATGATATAAAAGGGCAGGGTAGGAATAGCGTGCCCCCCAGGGCACCCAGAAGCCAAAATTGAAAAAAACTGCAATTTGATGCTGCAATCCTAAGAGGACTCTTGCAGGATCGAGAAACCTGCCAAAATAGTGGCCCTGGAATTCTGTAATTGAGGGGATGGGGCAGGGGCTGCTCCTCTGTTAGGGCAGAGGATTGTTGCTCCCCACCCCCGCCAGCAGCAGCTGCTGCAAAAAGTCTACAATACAACGATAATAAACTATGTTTATTATCGTTGTATTGTAGAAGGGGGGACCATGGGCTCTGAGAAACACAGAAGGGGAGTGCTAAGCACTTCCCCTCAGTGTACATGTATGTTTGGCCGGACGTCTCAGGCTGGCCAAACATGCATGCTCACTAAGCTCTGTCCAACCCGGTAATGCGTTGCCGGGTTGGAGAGAGCAGGCAGACTCTCCCATTCTGTCTGGGAGTGTCCTGGCTGGATGCTCCGACCAATCCGAACGCTGCTGTCATGATGCCAGCAGCATGACAGCAGTGTTCAGATTGGCTACAGGGCAGCCTGTGGTGAAGAAAAAGAGGAGCGGCGTGGTGGTGGCGGCGGATCAAGGTAAGTTTTTTTTTTTATTATTAATTTTTCACCGACCCCGACCCCCTGCCGCCATGCGAGCCGCTCCTGGAATGGGGGTGCATGCCCCTCCACTCTGAGCTGTTTTTGGCCCCGGGGATCCCATCCCCTGCGGCCCAGTTTACTTGTGTAGGGAAGGGGGGGCACGTGCCCCCCTCCCCGAGCTGTTTTCAGCCTCAGGAACTTCATCCCTTGTGGCCCAATTCAAGTATAATGGGGAGGGAGGTGGCCCTACTCCCGGAGTCATATTTGGCCCCAGGGACCATCCCCTGGGTTTCAAAGTATTTGTTAAGGGGAAGGGCCCACATGACCCCCTTCTGAGCCTTTAAAGGGCCCTGGGGATCCTATTCCCTCAGTTGTAACTTTATAAAGAAAGGGAGGGGTGCTTTGCACCCCCCCCAGAGAATGTTACAGCTCAGGAACACCATCCCGGGCCAGGCTCACATACTGTGTCCCTGGAAGCCCACCCTTGGGATATAGTAGTTTCCCTGCCGCAACAGTGGGGCAGGGAAATTTGTGCATGCTTACGTCTGGCTAGAGCATTTTTAAATATGCTGCCAAATGGTAGCAAACACAAAGTCTGCTCCCAGCAGGCGTTAGTTTAAAAATGCTTCCGCCAGCTGGAAACAGACTTGAGATCTGTTTTTCTGCCCGCACTGATGCCGGCAGGGAAATAGATCAACAGATTGCTCCTGCCTGGAAGGAGCAGCCTAAATAGTTCCATCCTCCAGGGCTGAGAATTGTTGGGTCCTGCAGCAGCATGGAGCTGACTGGAGCTGTGGGTGCCTCGGAACTGCCCTGGTGGCCCCCAACATCTGCATGGTGTGTGCCTTGGGTGGGAACCAGGACCCACCTATTTAAAATAGATGCCCTGGGGGATGGGGCTCCTGAGGCAAAAATAGGCTTGAGGAGGGGGGCACGCGGCCCAGCTCCCTTAAAACGTAACAGTGCCACAACAGGCCATTGCAGCGGCCAATATACACCCTAATACGATTTCAGATCATGCTCCCATGGAGGTGTTATTGGAATGGGACGGTCCGAAACCATCTTTTAGATGGTGGTTTTTCCCTACAGCCCTCACTCACAATCATCTATTTAGAGATGAAATACCTAAATCCATCAGAGAATACTTCCAACTGAATAAACACAGGACTACGTGGGATGTGTTTAAAGCAGTAATAAGAGGGAAATGTATCTCTCTGATATCTATGCTTAACCAACAAAAGTATCAGGAATGCCTGGGGCTGACCTCCTCCTCGACGAGCATGCCCATAAAGTCTCTGCAAGTTTAACTCTCCAAAGGAAACTTACAGCACTCAGGGGGAAACTTAAAGCCATTTATGCTAATAGGGTGGAACTTCAGCTACTACACCTCTGGAAAATTACGTATGAGCAGGGGAACAAAGTAGGCGCTGCACTTGCAAGACAATTGCGGGTCAAACAAGAAAAGGAATACATCTTGCAAATGAAAGGGGTCAAGGGGGAGATCCAGAAAAAGGAGGAGGGAAAGGCAATGGTATTTTGAGAATTCTATGAACTTCTCTACTCCTCAGATCCAACCCTTGACAGTGAGCAACTAGCTTATTTCGATGAGGCCTTGCTTCCATGAGTCCTCTTATTGGTTTCTTGAAATCACCCATATTGACAGATGAGATACAAGCTGCCATATACTTTCTTAAGCTCCATAAATAACCAGGTCCTGATGGACTCACTGCACAATTTTACAAGACCTTTAGTGCAAACTTGATGCCTCATCTGACTACTCTCTTTAATCACATCAGGGAAACCCTAGCAGTGACCCCATCTATGGGTGAAGATCTGAGTACTGTACTACCAAAACCGGGGAAAAACCCCTTGCTATGTGCCTCCTATCAGCCAATACCATTGCTTAACTTAGATGGCAAACTATACACTAAGATCCTGGCCAATAGGCTGGAGGACATTATGTCGGACTCGGGCTTCAGTAACGGTGGACAGACCCACAATAACTTAGGACTAGTCAAACACCTGGTTGAAAAGTCAACTCAAAGAACATTTTGCGGTCTTGTTGGTATTGGATGCCAAGGCCTTTGACTGAGCGGATTGGCCTTTCCTATTTCACACCCTCCATAGATGTGGCTTTGGGGATCGATTTATATCAATGATACAAGCGAGCTACCATTGCCCTGTCTCTAGGGTGATAGGTAATAGAACGGTGTCAGACTATTTTTCCCTGGCGTGTGGTACACAACAGGGATGTCCCTTTTACCCATTGCTATTTTCCTTGGGCATTGAGCCTTTGACCACCAAGGTACGGGTGACACCAACTATTCAAGGCCTACTCTTCAGCTCAGAGGAACATAAGCTTTCTTTTTTTGCAGATGACATCCTGTTCTCTCTGATCTCCCCACAGACATCGCTACTGGCCCTTCAACTGGAACTTAAGTGCTTTGAGACAGTTCCGGGGCTCTGGATCAACCTACACAAATTAATCATTCTTAACCTGACTGTTTCCTCCCCCGTCATAGCACCGGCCTCCCCTTTTCAATGGGTGAAGAAAGAAATCATGTACTTGGGGATCAAAATTACTCCTAGAGTGGCAGACCTTTACAAAGCTAACTTCCCCCCTTTATTTAGGTAAATGCAGGCGGATTTCAAGAAATGGGCTTGCTGTATCTTTCCTGGTTGGCCCATATAAATGCTGTGAAAATCCTCTAACGCAATTTATATCTCTTTCGGGGACTGCCAATAGCCGTAGTTAGGAAGTTAGGGAGTTTATAGAGTTTTTCTCTTTGGCCACTTCTGCCAATACAAAATTTGTCAGGCAGAACAGAAGGGCACACCTATCACACAAACTATTAACATTACCTAGAGGGGCTGGTGGGCTCGCCCTTCCTAACCTTGTCCTTTACTATCAAGCCACATAACTACGGGTGCTTCCAGACTGGTCTCTTAGAGAGATGGATAAACATTGGATCCACATGGATAGAGTGGTAGTTGGCAGCACTCTATGGGATGTCCTGTATTAACCGAAACACGACCAGCCCCGTAACGCTTACTTAATCACTTCGACCTGCACCACCTTAAAATTCTGGGATGCAGTTAAAAAATCACACAATTTGGTGACATACCCCTCTCCTTATACTCCCATAGACCACAGCACAACTTTTCCTCCAGCCCTTGTACCAGGTCCCTTTGACCGATGGTGAAAAGGGGGTTGCCTTATGATATCAGAATTATTCCACGGGAGGGACATACTTACTTTTGAGCCCCGCTGGCGCGCCTTTCACCCTCGCTTGGAAATATTTCATTATAACCAACTCAAACATTAGGTATTACAACCAAATATGAAATCAGCTGCCACTAGGGACTTGCTTCCTGTTGAGACTTTTGTGCGGAGACCTGGGACTACCCGGGGTTGTATCTCAGTTTTATACTCCCCCTTGACCTCCACTACTGAAATACACACCTTACCCTAAATGTCAATGGGAACAGCTAGTGGATCTCCCATCACTAGCAAACAATTGCATACATTATGGTTCGATATACCCAGATACAATAGATTTACCGGTTTACGGGAGGCCCATTACAAAATACTTTATGACTGGTATCTACATCCATCAAAGCTCGGAACAATCTTTCCAACCACTTCTGATCATTGCTGGTGAGGATGTGGGTTATTAGGTGACTTTAAACATATTTGGTGGGATTGCCAACCGATACAGCCTTATTGGGCCGAGATTTTAGCACAAATAAAGTACATCTTGGGATATCCCATTCCTGCCACCCATGAATTTGTCATCTTGGGCCTCCGAGATGAATCCCTCAAATACCAGACCTATGGGGACAGATCTCATGGAAGAAGCCCACGGCTCCCTCACTGTCCCAGTGGTGCGTACATCTTTGGCAAGCCCTCACTATGGAAAGCATGTCTGATATACTTAATAACACTAGGAAGAACTTTGATTATATGCAGGTACCTGTGGTCCAGTTCCTTTCACAGAGATTACTGCTTTTCTCCTGCCCTACCTGTGTTAAAGCTTTTCACCTCTTCCTGACTTAACCTTTACACCCCTCAGGGGGACATTGAACTGCATGCCATCACTAAACACACCCTCCCTCAGGGCTAGACAACATGGCTCTCTGACATCTTTACATCTGGGTACACCATTCATGTCCCTGTTTGAGTATTTATCCTTGTAGTAAATGTGTTTACTACATGTTTGCAAACAATGTATCAATATGAAAGTATAATGGCACATTCAGTGCTGTTCTTTAGCCTCTTCACAACACTGTATAGACACCATATTTATATGACACTGATTGTGTTACTGTCTTATGTGACTGATCGATTGGCCTCTACAAATGGTACACTGTCAGCATGGTTTGTTACAATTTTCTTTTGTTAGAAAACTTTAATAAAGAAAATTTGAGAAAACATAACAGTGGCCCTGAGGGATGGGGTTCCCAGGGCCTTTTTATGGCTTGGGGAAGGGAGATCTCCTCCTCTTAGTTAACACATTGGGCCCGTGGATTTGAGATGGCATCAGTGATGTCATAAATGATGTCATGGAACATGCTATGAGTGACGTAATATATGAGGTCATAAGCAGAGAATGGTGGGGGCACAAGGTATAGTGAGCTCTGCTAATTATACCTGGTGAATTTCTGTGTTTTTTTTTATCAGAACATAAATGTTGTCACTTACAAATTCACCTAACTATATATACACACAACTGTAAGTTTTTTTTGTACTCAAAAACAGATCTTGTTATCATACTTAACTATAATGTTACTTTATCGTTTGGTTTTTATAGTCTCAGGCTTAAGCTGAGTTTTAAGGACAAGGTAGAAAAAAGGCAAAACATTGCATAGCTTACAAGAAGCAAATGGGATCCTTAAAGTAGGCCAGTTTAACATGTGGGTATTTAAAAGTTAAACTGGAGAAGCCTATAGTAAAATGGTTCTTAATAATTAACTATATATGCAGGTATTGAAAGATAAGAGGTAAGGCATTCCTCAGCAACAGTTCATTAGCACTAATATTTCAGGCTCCAGAGCTGATCAAATAGCAATTGTGGTTAATGCTCCTATTTGCAGAGATCTGAGTGGTGCTTCAATGATTGGGCCTTAGCATAGACACATGCCAGTTAGGACACTTAGGAATTAGGAAATGACCATCAGTCACATACAGAGAGAGCAAGTGAAAGGTGCACACATTCAAGAACCAGAATAAAACAAGACACTTGCTAATACGTAACTAAGGAAAACTGTCAGAAAGTCACTCAAGAACTGGTGGCTTTGGAAAACAGGCCAAAGTTATGTGGAGAAAAGAGTAGCACATTACAGCAACTAGTAGATCGAGTCATCTGACTCTTTAAGTAACTTTGGTCACAAAGTAGTTTCAGATCATGCTAGGCAATATAAATAGCCTGGAAACTTTCACCATGGTGCCTGGCAACATGGTGTTTAGGTTGTTGTGGCTCACGCTGCCTTACACTAGTTTTTGCACCAGCCTTTTCGTCCCTGCATTTATCTTGTTTTTCCCTCAAAATTCAATTTCCCATATCCCTTCCTGTTTATATGTACCTATTTGTTGGTGGTTGTGTTTGTCCTGTATTTGTGGTGCTACCCAGCTGGGTTTGGATTCCAGATGGTGTCCTCGTTCATAATGGGGTTTCATCACAGCCTAATCCTTAGAACATGCTAGCAAGTGCACTTGTCTCCTTAATGTAAACAGTACTTTATTGACATTTTGTGTAATATACTGTAGTCTGTTTATGCATCAAATACCAAAAGAAAGAGTGAAGGCTCTCCTGGAACTGAGAAACTACAGCATTCTGTACCAGCCATTGATGAATTGTGTATTTCCTCTCTTTCCTTGTTTTGTTCCCTTTTTACCCCGGGGATCTACACTGGTGAGCCTTCAGGTGGTCCAGGGGTAGCCTTTACTTGGCAGGTGTGGTTTCCACCACACCTGGCTGCCAGTTCACTCACATATTTTTATAGTTCTTGACAACATAATATTTTAATTCTTTTTGTATAATAGCAACATCTGTTGTCTTCAGAAGGTTGTGTTAACAAAAGACAACATAAAACCTCTTATTTGAGGAAGCAATCCTGATGACCCTCTGGTGAACGTGTCACCCAGTAGAATGCAAAGATTACAAATAATGAAAGGAAATCAGGCCATACGAGTGTAAAGACTTTGTTCGGAGTACAATCACAAAATCAACCAACTACTTCCTGATGCATTAAATGGAATAGTAGTAGATACTAAAACATGCGTATTTGATATTTAAACAATTAGATCTTTTTGAAATAAAAAGAATTAGAAAGGTTGTGGAAGTCTATTAGACTTGGCGCTTTCCGCAGGGTCATCCCCAAACATTTTGCTTTCACCCTCCTGTATTCTGAACACATTCTTGTTGGCTTTTAAGACTCTGTGCACTTTACCACTGACAACCAGTGCTAAAGTGCTTGTGCTCTCTCCTATAAACATGGTAACAGTGGTCTGTATCCAATTGACATATTTAATTTACTTGAAAGTCCCTAGTAAAGTGGTACTACCTGTGCCCAGACCTGTAAATTCAATGCTACACTGGGCCTGTAGTACTGATTGTGCCACCCACCTAATTAGCCCTTTAAACATGTCTGAGGTCTGCCATTGCAGCCTGTGTGTGTGCAGTTTTAAACTGTATGTTGACCTGGCAAAATAACCATTTTCGTAGGCCCAAACTATTCTTTTCAACATTTAGGTGTCACCTCTAGGGTAGGCCCTGGAGAGCTCAGAGGGCAGGGTACAATGTATTTAAAAGGTTGGACATATGTTTTTTAAATGTTTGATATTGCCTGGTTGTGAAAACAACTCTTACTTTCTTTTTTTTACTACTGCAAGGCCTACCTCTCCTATTGGATAACATTAGAGTTACCTTATTACATTTAATACACTGTAACTTAAAAAATAGGAACAGGTAACCAGTTCATGTTTAGAGTCTGTGCCTGGGTCACATGACTAGGTGTAGCTGGCAGTTGGCCTTTGTGTATTTCACCAGATAGTGAGGCAAAGGGAAGCTAGGTGTTGGCAGGATGAGCCACTCTTAGTTAACGAGGAAGGAGGAGCTGTCACCTACCGTACTTGCACATCACAAAGGTTCTGCATGAGCACTCTCACAAAGGGTTTGTCACTAGTCTCTTGTAACCCCAGACATGCTGGGGCCAGGACGGGGAGGAAGGTGATGCCTGGCACCTCAGGAGGGGTGGAAACCTCTAGAAGCTTCTCCCACTTCTAAGGCAGGCCCAGGAATAAATATTGGACCCCAGACAGCAACTCTTCAGTACACATCTGGACCTGTGGATATGCAGGAAGGACTGTTATGCTGCTGTAAGGACTGTCACTCTGCTGGACAACAGCTCTGAAGGACTGCTTCCCTACTCTGTTCTGACCTGCTCCTCTCTTGCCTGGATGAGAAGGACTGGACCTGCATCTGTTGAACCCAGGACCCCAGAGTGTCTCCAAAAGCTAGGTGACTGGCCTCCTTACCAAAGCCTCAGGGACCGAGGTTGAGCCCAGCACCTGGACTCTGCCATCTGTGAGTCCTGTTTCCAAGTGGTGCCACCGCAGTCCTGGACCCTTGGAAGTGGGTCAGAAGATGCTCTGCCAGCCCATTTGTGGTTTCAACAGCATCACCTCTGCTATGTGGTGCAATCCCAAGCAGAACTGATGCATCACCTCTGCTGCTGGGTTTCTCTCAGCACAATGACTCTGCATCAACCTTGCGACCCGCAATGGAACCGCCACTGTGCAAAGCTTACCCAACACAGGCCCTCGCATTCCAAATCTCTCACTGCTGGCATAATTGACAACAATGCAGGTTCTCGCATCGCAGCCTTGGAGCTAATCAGAACTGGTGCATCCCCTGGACTGTGTGATGCATTGTCAACGCCGTACTTCGCATTATGAGCCCTCATCATCTGGATCCTCAGCAATGATGCAGGACCTTCCATCGCAGCTTCACAGCTTCTCAGAACTGATGCATCCCTTCAGCTGCATGACGTATCCTCAGCGCGTGACCTTGCAATGCTCAGCAACCAGGAATTAAGGTACTCTTGTTTAGTGGATTTAACTTGGTCCACATTTCATTGCGGTTGGCCTAAACTTGTACGTTTGTCCTGGCCTGGTGTGACCAGTGGTAAACCAGTTACTTATAGTTAGTTATAGCCTTGTCCTCCTACCCTATGTTACTGTATTGACCATTGAGGGATATGCTGCCATTGCCTATATTGCCTACAACAACCTAGATAAAAATTACTTATCTGCAGTAGAAGTTAGTTACTTCTTCACTGCACACTGGTCCAACTCCATTCTGGCCATACCTGTGCCTAAATGGTGGGGCAGCATAAATCAGACACAAACAAAATATATAGTGTTCCTCTACTTATATCCACTAAAGCACTAAGCAGTTCAACAATAAATAGTTAACAAGTTCTATGGTGACCTACTCAGTCAGGGAAGTAGAGTTCATCCTCATACTCAGGGGATTTGCCCAGAAGATGGCCAGCTAATGCACTTGAGTCAGATTCCCATCTTTCTCCTCCTCCTGTGGAGTTTCAGGAACAATGTAATTGTGTGGTATGAAGTCTGATTAATTTTGATCGTAGTCAATCTCCCCACGTTTTGAGGTAAGAGAGTGGTCCTTCTGCCAGTGACAATTGCCCCAGTTGCACTGAACACACTCTCAGCTGACACACTGGCTATTGGACAAGCCAGATACTTTATTGCCAGCCTCCTATGACCCGTCCATTGGGGCATCTTCCCATACCAGTAGACCAATGGGTTTTGATGCATATAGACCTCGTTTGGATCATCTAGATAGTAATGGAACATCCTCTGAATGGTCATTGGTGCTGCCATTTGCTCACCCTCTTTTGCCTTCAGCTCTGCACTTGACTTAAGTCCTGCCACTTGCAACCAAGCCATTACAGAGGTTGAGTCAATTTATCTGTTGCTGTTGTTGCCTATGTTGTTGTTGCTGGTGTTGGCGGCTCTGAGACAACAGCACTGCCCTCTCTGTAGGTTAAAGGCTGCATGCTAGATCTTCTGCCCTGGCCTCTAACTTCCTGTGGTTCCCCTTCCGAGTCTCTCGCTTGTTCAACAATCCACGTCTTGCATAGTGAAACATCACCTTCTGAAAAAGATATGAAAGTGGACAGTATTGTTTTGTACCGTGGATCAAGGATTGTGGTACAGATATACTCTCTGGAGGACACAATGGCTTTTTGCAATGATGGATTATCAGCCAAGCAACGGATTAAGCTTTTCACCAACTCATGCGCCTCTCTGTTGCCGTTCACACTGGAGAATCTTTTGTGACACTTTTTTTAACTGGTTCTGTAGAAGATGCAACACCGAGATTGCTTGGCTCAGTGTACTGTCCTCCTTGCTGACTTCCCATGTGAAAACCTCAAAAGGAATCAGCAGCTGTGTCAGCCATTCGACTAGGCCCCATTTGTCAGCATATATGATCATGCTTTTCCCTATTGCATCCCCTCCTCTTTGAATGACATAGTCATTGATTGGTCTGTACTTCCCAAATAGACATTACAACATGTAATAGGTTGAGTTCCAATGTGCTGGCACCTCCTGTATGAAGGCATTAACTGGTACTCTATCAGCACACTTAATGATCCTCAACTGCTTCTGAGCTTCAAAAGAATGGCTGAAATGAGTGTGCAGAGTCTTCTGCAGATCGTCAGTATATTGCTCACTATGTCTTCTTTTTTTAGAAAGCCCTGCACAACCAGGTTGATGCAATGCGCCAAATACAGGACCCTGAAATAGCATCATATACCATGGCCTTGACTACATAACTGCTTTTGACTGTGGCACAAATCCAATTGTAAGGCCCCTGGGTCGCAGCCATTCAAACATCCTGCTGATAAAGTCCTCCAAGATGTTTGCAGCTGTGTGGGATTTGTCCATGGTGAATATCGCTGCTACTGTTGCATGCCGCTAAATGCGCTTAGAACTTTCTTCAGCGTAGACACCCGTAGATAGCTGCTGCCTAACCACCGCAAAAGAGATCCAGTGTGCAGTAATACACATGTAATCAGTTGCTTGACAAATGGTCCAAATGTCTGTTATCAGGTGTATAATGTGAACAGTACTCTGCTGCAATGCTTGTCCAACCAATTGCAGCACATCATGATGGAGAGCTGTAACAGCAACTCTTGCAAAATAGATCCAACTGAGTACCTTCCATTTCAGGCAGATGGCTGCCAGAAATTCTAAAAATCTCACTCCTTTCACAAATGAAAAAGGGAGGAGGTCCAGCTTCCAATTGTACAAACATGCCATTGGGTGGTTGCATTCGTAGGGCCCATCCTACCTAAACATGCCTGTAATAGTAGCCTGGATTTCTTTTTATTTTCTGGTGCCACTGATGCAGATGACTTCCGGAGAGAACAAGGAGGTGGTAGACTCAATGTGCATCTTGGGGTAGTCACTATATACTGTGGTGTCTCCGTCTGTCTTTTGTGCCATTTTGAGGTTGTTGAGATGGGAGATACTGGCCCACTGCTAGGGACAGGGCTGCTTTGCATAGTGCTGTCACCATTATCTCTCACCGCAATCAGAGCGGAGTCTCCTCTTTCATCACCACCACCACCACCACCACCAATTTTTTAAGGTGCTCCTCCCACCCTATTGCGTGTAATTTTTCATCTTGGTCGTTTGGCCTTCAGTACCATACTGTCAACCAGACTTACCTTGACAAGCACTCTTGTGGCAGATGGAGCATACTACAATGTTATCCTCCTGCTTGGTATTCCTAAAGAAGTCCCAAACTGTGGAGGAACACTTTTTGAGTGGGCCACTGGTGCCACTGCCAATGCCTGAAGAACTGGGGGAAGGTGGGTGTGTTGACGATTGTGTCTCTGCAGAGCATACTTTGACTTAAGGTAGTGCTATATACAGGTCTCAGCAGGGCCCTTACAAATATGGAGGCTGGCGGTGATGGCGGTACCAGTGCCACATCCCTCAGGGCAAGTTGAATAGGGAGGGTAATGTCTATATCCTCTGAGCCAACTTCCATGATTTGAAGGTTTTCAGGAATTTTATACCTTCTCCTTGTCTCTCGGGGTGGGTCTTGCCATGCCCAGATCATCAGAAGGGGGGCTTGGAGAAGATGGTGGAGTATCCTCCCATGTTCTTGCTGGAGATCAGGAAGCCAATGGTTTGAGAACAGATACATCTTGCTCAGCAGGAAGGCCAACCTCCTGTTCTGCTCTTACATCAGGAAGATCTACTATTGCTGCCTGCAGCTTCTGTTGTCCATTTTTCTCAGTTCCCTGCAATAACCGGGTACTAGTTTGCGGCTGAGACAACTCCGTACAGACTCACTTCTCGTCACCATTATTGCAGTGGCTTCCTCATTGAGACACATGGCTTTGGGCTTAGGTTGAGGTAGTGCCATTGATGTAGGAGAGCTGCTCCCAGCTTGCTGTCTGGAGGACGGTGCGGCAGGCACAAGTTTCCTGAAAAAGATTTGGGGAGGCACACCAATAGTGGAAATCTGCTTTCCTCCACACTGGACACTTTCTTGGCAGCACCTTTTGCTGGGGCCATCTTCAAGTTCTGTCAGTTGGCAATGGCACTTAACTGCACAAGCAGAAGAGACTGGAGGGCTCACATGTTGTGGTCATGTCACTTTGTGCCAAGTTTCTGTCCAGCAGTATTCTGTGGGTGATGTCTCTTGTGCATCTAAAATCAAGCAAGTAAAACATTTAGTGAAACATGGCATTTTAGCAGCTCTATTTATTCATAGTACAGGCAATATAGGTTAGTGCAGTTGGCGTATCCATCCCAAAGTCCAACCACATCACCAAAACACAGTATATTTCAATCAGGATAACATACAGGTGTAACCTTTTGCATTAGGTGCATCTAAAGCGAGACACCTGTGGAAGGCAGGGAGACCCAGGGGAAAATTGAATAATCTTTTTTAAAAAATGAATGCTGGTGTGTGTGCGATTGTGCATGTATGGGAGATTGGGGGTCAAGGGGAAAATGAGTAATGACAGTCTTTAAATAGTCAGTGGTGGTGTGCAGCTGGCACCTATGGCAGGCAGAAGGTAGATGGAGGGAACATGTAAAAAAATAATGAAAATAAAATTAAAAATGAAAAGATTAAAAAAGATAAAACAAATAAAAAAAATAATTGTTGGTGTACTAGGGGATATGTATGATTCCATTGGTATTTGGGAGGCAAGGAGGTGCAGGTGAAAAATCGAAAAAAATGCATAGAATATTAAACACATATACTAAAACAATGAGCCTCAAGCATTTTTAACTGATATCAGAGAAAAGTTAAAAAAAAAATGAACACAATCAAACAAGGAACAGCCCTCTCCTATCAAGCTCCCTAGAAAATGGCTTTAAAAACTGGAAAAATAGGATTTAAACACTGGCCAGCTGATCAAAATGGCCACTAACCACATGGTCACACAACAAGCAGTGAGGCATGGACAACAGAGAACACATACAGGCCTATGGAAAAACCATACTTGCTGGCTACACAAAATGTCCACTGTCCACATGGTCAAACAACAAACAAGAAGGCATTGACAACAAAAGAACACATGCAGGCCTATGGAAAAAATGGACGCCGGCCACATGGCATGTGGAACAAACAAAAATAATTGGTGGCCTATGGCAAACATGCACACACACTGGCCAGACAAAGGAGGCACTGTAACAATGAAGAAAACACTATCATTAATTCAGCAATGCCAAAAAAGAAAATTAAGTGGGCTATACAAATTTACATCAACACACGCCCTCACAAGACATCAGATACTACCCCACTAACATGCTCTTTTTGCAAAAAGAAAAATAGGAAATACAAATATAAACCCCACATTTATAATTCAATTCAGTGCCATCCATGGCCAAAATGATGTTTTAAAACAACACATACCTAAGAAACAGTTGCCCAATGCTTATTGATCAAACAATAAGCAAGGAGGCATCGACAACAAAGAACAGATGCAGGCCCATTACAAAAGCACACTTACTGCCTACGCAAAATGGCCACAGTTCACATGGCCAAGCAACTAGCAACGAGGCACAGACAACAAAGAACACATGCAGGCATATGGAAAAAGCATATTGGCTGGCTGCACAAAATGGCCGCTGGACAACATGGTCAAACAACAATAGAAAGCAAGGAGTCTTTGGAAAACAAAGAACACATGCATACCTATGACAAAAGAACACTGACTGCCTACACAAAATGATCACCATCCAAATGGTCAAACAACAAGAATGGAGGCATGGACAACAAAAGAACACATGCAGGCCTATGGAAAAAGCACACTGGCTGCCTACACAAAATGGCCACCAACCACATGGTCGAACAACAGCAAGCAAAGTGCATGGACAACGAACACGTGCAGGCCTATGGCAAAAATACACTGACTGCCTACGCAAAATGACCACCAGCCACATGGTCAAACAACAAGTCAGGAGACGTGGACAACAAAAGAACACATGCAGGGCTATGCAAAAACCACTCCTACTGCCAACACAAAATGACCACTGACCACATGGTCAACCAACAAACAGGGGGCATGGACAACAAAGAAGACATGCTGGCCTACTTTAAAAGGGCACTGACTGCCTCCACAAAATGGCTACTGACCGCATGGTTAAACAACAAGCAAAGAGGCATGGACAACAAAAAAACACATGCAGGCCTATGGAAAAAGCACACTGTCTACACAAAATGGCCACTGACCATATGCTCTAACAACAGGCAAGGAGGCATGGACAATAAAGAACATATGCAGGCCTCTGGAAAAGCACACTGGATGGCCGCACAAAAGGGCCTGTATGTATGCATGTAGAACAAACAAAGACAAATGGTAGCCTTTGGCAAGCACACACACATTGGCCAGACAAAAGAGGCATGGTAACAATGAAGAAAACACTACCATGAATTCACCAGTGCCAAAAGCAAAGATTATGTGAGCTATAGAGATTTTAAAATGCACATCCTTCCAAGGCATCAGATATTACGCCACTAACAAACACTTTTTGCAAAAAGAAAAACGTGAAATACAAAAGAAAACCCCACATTTTTAATTCAATCTGATGCCATCTGTGGCCTAAATTATGATTTACAACAACATGCACATAAGAGACAGTTGTTTCTTGTATCAATGACTAGTACTGGCCGGATGGCCCTTGCGCAGGCTAGTACACATAGTGAAATAAATGAATAGTGCAGATTTAACATACATGTAGAAAATGCACTGAACTGTGCAACTCTTTTCCCTTACAAAAGATAAAAAGTAAATGCTAAATAATAACTAGGCCCTGCTGAAAATCTAGGCCACCCACCACGACCACAATCAAATTTAAAAATCAAACAAAATTAAAAATAAATATGGTACATGCCCTCTATCAAACAAACAACACCTTTATACAAAAGACTTTTCAATTTACTTGTGATATCACAAAAAACAGTCATTAAAATCCAAGGGTATGTATGCAGCAGAAATTGCAGACAGCGAGAGTGACCCTTTCTCCTCAAAATCCAAGTGAAAAGTGACCAAGAGATGGACAAAGCACTGGGAAGAGCCTGTTGGACAGGAAGAGCAAGTTGGTGTCTCTGGGGCACTTTCTTCCTGTTGAAAAACAATTTAAATAAAAAAAAAGTTTTTTGCCGTGAAAAATAACCTGAATGGTCTGTTGGAGTAGAATATTCACTCAAAAACAATTTTTTTTGTAGATTTAGCTACTTCTCGAGTAGAGAATCTTAAGATGGAAGCTTAAGGACAGCCATAAGCTGCCCCAGCAGTCCTGGGTGGATTGTGTGGATTCCTTTTGCAAGTTACTGGATGGTTAAGTGAAGGGCAGTGAAGTAAAGGATTACCTGGAGTTGTACAATCTGATTGGAAGAAAGCATATATTCAGTCTTTGTTTTGCAGATCTGCACCAACACCTCATTTATAGAAAGCTCACTGGTCAGAGGGTTTGCTAAGGAGACACACCACTGGCTTAGCACCAGGGTCCCTAAGAAGGTAGCTGGGATTGACCCTAAGAAGGGTGATTCAGGTTCCCCAGCAGATTGAGGGGGTGGTTAAAAGTTACTCTGATAAGTCCCAGCATAAAGGGGAAGGAAAGGATTCCCATTTCCCTTCTGAGAAACAGGAAGGAGGTTCTGTAGGGGGTGGCCACGGGCACCCCATTTTCAACCTGACTGTGATTATTGTTCTCAGCTAGGACACAAGCAGGGGGCCTCTGTCTGTCCTAAGAAATTACCTATTGGTGGGTCCTCTACAGGTGTGATCAATATCGCCTTAGGGGTAAGTAGCCCCCAGTGGCAGGAAGTAGATCATGATCTAATCTCCTTTAGTTGTGAGTTGACCGCAAAAAGTAGACCAATAGTCTCTGAAGATGAAAGTCATCACTTCTACCAGGTCAAGGTGAATGTGGTCTCTGTCACAGCTCTAAAGGACACCGGGGTCAGCCAGACCAATTCAGTGGAAAGGCTGTTTTCACCTGAGCAGAGCATCAACCAGGTGTGCAGGATAACCCAGTCCCAGAGGCATGTCCTTGTCTGTCCCATGCCCCAGCTGTCCCTGGAATGGGTTGGGGAGATGTCCCAGAGTCAGATGATTTTGGAGGGGCAGCTGCCTGGAGTGCCCTGACAGTTCAGGTTTCTGGGGGTACCACTCCCAAGCAAAGTATACAGGAGCCCAGATTGGGAGACAGGGTGAGGGAGGACTCACCTATGAGCCCTGTTCAGCCCAGGGTACAGAACTTGACCTGAGCAGCCATTATCAGGATACCACCCCTATACTGGTGGGAGGGAGAGTGGAAGGTAGGTGCCTAACACACAGGGCTGTTTTCCCCACTCCAAGAAACCACAGAGGTCAGAGAACCCTGGATGGTCTGGGGCTTGGCTCCTGACACTGGCTGCTGTCAGTGGCCTCTGTTGCTTGCTCTCCTTATGGACAGAGCTTTCCTTGGCTTGGTGACAGAAATCTTATCCAATGGGTAAAATGGGCACATCACTTTGTTGCCATGTTTGCACTGTCTTTCTACTGGGACGCATCTGTGAGCAAGTTACGTTTAGGTGCTTCACAGATGTGGCCACAAGTGAGGAAAAGGATTGCCCATGAGTCAATTCAGTGGCTCATGAGAGTGTAGGCAGATGGATCCAACTGCGTCTAGAGAGACATAGAACTGAAAAGTGCCCCCCATTAACAGAGGCTTTGTCCATGTTCTACCACCTAAGCAGGGAAGACCATCAAGGTACTGATTAGTCTACCCTGGCTTTTACCTGTAGGAGGGTCATGTTGGGCTTAGGCCTTTCGGTAGGGTCATCCTGAAATGTTTTGCCTTTACCCTCCTGCTTTCAGTACTCATTTTTGTCATTTTTTACAGCTCTGATCACTTTACCACTGCTAACCAGTGCTAAAATACTTATGCTCTCTCCTTCAAACATGATTCAATTTCCCCATACTCAATTGGCATATTTAATTTACTTGTAAGTCTCTAGTTTGGTGGCACTACCTGTGCCCAGGACCTGTAAGTTAAATGCTTTTAGTAGGCCTGCAGCACTGATTGTGTCACTCACTTAAGTAGCCCTTTAAAAAATGTCTCAGGCCTGCCATTGCTGAATATTTGTGCAGTTTCAAACTGCCATGTCAACCTGGCAAACTAAACCCTTTTCCAGACCCAAGCCTTCCTTTTTGAGACATATAAATGATATCAGGCTAGGCCCTGGACAGACCAGAGGGCAGGATGCAGTGTATTTAAAAAGTTGGACATTAACTTTTAAGTTGTACATGTCCTCGTAGTAAAAAACTCCTAAATTCATTTTTCACTACTGCAAGGCCTACCTCTCCAATAGGATAAAATTGGAGTTACGTTATTACATGTAATAAGGTGCAGCTTCCAAATGGGAACAGGTGACCCATTCATGTTTGGTGTCATCAGAATTATAATGAAAAATCCTCTCTTATGGTAAAGTAGGATTTAGAATTACTGTTCTGAAAATACCAATTTTAGAAAGTTGGCATTTTTATGTCTTAACGATTCAGTGCCTGCAGCCTGTTTCTGGGTCACACAACTAGGTGTAGCAGGCCGTTGGGTTCTGTGTATTGCTCTCAGACAGTGAGACAAAGGAAATTTAGGTGTTGGTGGATATGTCACTCTGAGTTAAAGAGAGGAAGAAGCTGTCACCTACTACACTTCCACATCACAATGGCTCTGCCTAAGTGCTCTCACAAAGGGCTTGTCACTGCTTTATTGTGACCCGAGACAAGCTGGGGCCAGGACAAGGAGGAAGGGGATGCCTAACCCCTCAGGGGTGTGGAAACCTGTAGAAGCTTCTCCTATTTCAAAGGAAGCCCCAAGTCTACATTTTGGACACTAACTGTTCACTACACCTCTGGACCTGTGAATACCCTGCCAGGGAGAAAGACTGCTGTGCTGCTGAAAGGACTGCCATTATGACCTGCTGCCCTTTTGCCTGGGTGAGAAGGACTAGACCTGCATCTTTTGAACCCAGGACTCCAGAGTGATTCCAAGGGCTAGTTTGCCGGCCTGATTAGAGTCTTGGGGACAGAAGGCTCCACCAACCTTGAAGCAAGCACCTGGTTCTGCCATCTGTGAGTACTGCTCTGACAAGTGTTGTCACCCTAGTCCTGCACTGTTGGAAGTGGGCTTCAAGTTGCTCTGCCAGACAATCTGTGGACTGAGCAGAACCGACGCATCACCTCTGTTGCGCAACGCAATCCCAAGCAGATCTGGCACATCACCTCTGTTGCAAGGTTTCTCTTAGCGCAAGGACTCCGCATCGACCTCACAGTCTGCATTGAAACTTCCACTGTGTGAAGCTTCCCCAATTCAGGCTCTTACATCAGAAATTTCTTGTTGACGGCAGCCCCGACAACAACTCTGGTTTTCACATTGCAGCCTCGCAGCTCCTCGTAACTGACACATCGCCTCAACTGCGCAATGCATCATCAATGCTAAACATTACATCGCAAGCCCTCATCTGTGGTTTCCTCTGCAAGGACCCAGGACCTTGCTTCACAGCTCTTCGGGACAAATGCATCACCTCGGCTATGCAACGCATCGTCGGCGTGGAACCTTGCAATGCTCTGCAACCAGAACTTAAGGTACGCTTCTTCAGCTGCTGAACTGGGTCCCTATAGCTGGCCCTTGCTTCATCGTAGTTGGCCTGAACTTTGTGGCTTTGTCCCTCCCCGGTGTGACCAGATATCCACAGTTGGCACTTTGTGCTTTTTGGTGCCATTTTCACTGAAATCTTTAAAATGGCATATCTCCGGTTCTACTGATTCAATTTTTGTTGTTTTAGTCTTGATTTATGTAGTAAAAATTACTATTGTTTTCTAAAGTGGAAATTTTCTTGTGTTTTGTTTTAAATTTATTAATGTTTGAAGTGCTGTATAAATAAGTTACACCATGCCTCTAAGGTAATCCTGACTGCTCTGTGCCAAGCTACCAGAGGGTTGAGCACAGGTTGGTTTGGCGTTTGCTTGTGCCTAACCCTGACAAGGATTAGGGTTACTGCTTGAGTATGTCTTCAACCCCCTGAACCAGTAACCACATTTTTCACAAAGTCCGTTTCCATTTCTATCATGAATAGAACAACACAAAGGAACAGGAGACTTTAACAAAAGTTGGCCCTATACAGAATGTTATTGGAATAATAATTTGCCTTCACCCAGCCCTGAACATGTCTGCATTAAGAAAGGAGTTGCAACAAGCATCCGTCAGGCAACCTTGTAATTGCACAATTTTTTTTTTTTTTAAATCAAGCTATTGATAGGTCCTGGTTTTGACAGAACAACAGTCAACTAGACCTTTTGCTGAGAATATATATACGGAGTGGGCTTTGGGTCTGCCCCTTTCAAGCACTGGCTTTCTTTGATCAGCCTATTTCAGCCACTGGCTTGAGACTGTTAATCATGCCTTGGCTCAGTCCAATGGATTAGACACCCCTAACCTAATGCAATTTGCTGCCTGTGTGTATATTTTATGCTCCTCACAAGTGCTTGCTTTGAACTGCATGACAGACTATTTTACAACTGTCCCCTCCTTGGACTCCCTTCTGTGTGTCTCATTCTAATGCAACAACTGTATTGAATCCTTTTTGGCTTCTTTGCCACATGGCATTTATTTTTAAGTGCTTTCCACCATCCAAGTAACAATGGCCAATAAGTGGCCAAGGCAGGAAAACTGCACTGGCTGTAATTTGACCAAGATCATTAAGTGTGGTTCAAATGCCAGGTCTTGCGGCCAATCCACCCCAGGCAGCCAACCCCATTATATGCACAGCCTTTGGCCATGCACAGCAGGGGGTTGGCAATCTCCCCCCCCCCCCCGGAGACAGCCAACCCCAACCATCGCACAGGAATTGGTCATGCGTGGCATGAGGTTGGCCGCAGGGCTTGACTTGCAGCCAGGACCTGAGTCTAAATCCCAATCCCATCCAGGGCAGAGCCTTTGGTGTACACAGTGTAGGGTTGCCCTTCCCCAGGGACCCCATTCCCGGGTCCAAAACATATGTTAGAAATGGGATCTTACTCTAGTCAGGGTAAGGGAGCCACACAGCTAAGATAGCTCCTCCTCACCCCACTTGGTAACTTGGCACGAGCAGTCAGGCTCATCTCAGAGGCAATGTGTAAAGTATTTGTACACATGCACACACAGTAACACAATTTAAAAAATAGCCACTATTTGGTAAAACAAGACCAAAACGACAAACATACACAAGCAAAGAAATACATTTTTAAAGATTATGACCCTCATTATGTATTCGGCAGTCTACAACGTAGACCGCTGAAGTCCCGCCAGCCGCAAGACCGCCAGTGATGGTGGTCATTAGACCGCCATATTATGACTGCTGGCGGTTCTCCGCCATAAATTGGGCGGAGACCCGCCAGCAGCCATACTGGAGGTTGGCGGTGCAGTGGAGGTTGCTCTGCTGGCACCGCCACGTCAACACAACACAGGTACGCCTGTTACAACTTAGTAATAGGCATGGCGGTGTTGTGTTGGCGGGGCGCTGGTGGCAGAGCAAGCGCCATGGACTCCGTTACCTCCCGGACGACCACTGCAACCACCCGGTAAGGTGATCCAACGACAGGGGACGGGGGTGTTGAGTGTTGTGTGTGTGAAGGGGGGTGTGTGTTTGTGTAAATAGAGGGGTGTGGGGGTTTTGTGTGTGTTTTTGTGCATGTGTATACAAGTGTTTGTGTGTATGTGTGATTGGTGTTTTCAGGGTGGGAGGGTTGTAGCCGTTTGTGCATGTGTGTGAATGAGTGTGCGTGTATGTGTGCATGTATGTATGTATGTGTGATGTGTGCCTGCGTGGATGTACAGGGGATTGGGGGGTGGGGGGATGGTCCTACATGGAGGGAGGGTGGGGTTGGGGATTCCTGCAGTGGCGACAGGAATGAGCATTCCTGTCGCCAGTATCGTTACCGCCAGTATTGTTACCACCAGGGTCCCGGCGGTAAGGATGCTCAAAATACTGCAGGCAGTGTTAGGTGGACTGCAGGGTCGAAGGTGATCAAACTTCTGCCAAGGGGTCCTACCCCCATGGCGGTACAGGTGGTGAACTTCCTGCAATACAGCCAGTTCACTTCCATTGTCATAATTTGTAGGTGCTGCATCGCCACACTGTGGCGAAGCAGGACCGCCAGGTTTATAATGACCCCCTAAATGTAGTTTAGTGCTTAGAAACACAATAACTCCAACTGGGGCTATCCCGAAATCTTGACGGAGTTGTTTCCAACAGTCTGATGCCACTCACGAGGGAGTGCGAGCTTGTCACGGACTTTCATGGACCGCAGGTACATTATCTTGGGAAACAATGAGCAAAAAACAAAGACGTTACACAGAGTCGAGGAAGTGAGGCATTGGTTTCTTACTGCTAGGCAGGGGAGGTGTGACATTAGATCCTTACAGTTGCAGGGGAGGTGATGCAGCGTTGGTGCCGAGAAGTCCATTCCTTACGACAATGCAGGATCGATTAATCCAGCAGGTCAAGTCGTGAAATGTTAACTTTACAGTGTTGCGATCACATCTTGGGGCCACAAGTGCTGCACGGAGTCGGAGCTGGGTGCCATGGATATCAGTGACATAGTGCTCAGGACTCATGCTTTGGTGGGACTTCAGAGGTGCTATGGTGACATCTGGCTTGCAGCGTCATTCGCAGTTTTTGCACTCAGTGGGGACCACAGCTAAGGGGCAGGCAGTGGCGTGCAGTTGGAGAGTGGCACCAGTTCAGAAGTTTCTCCGGAGGCTATATGCTTCTTTCTTCCTTGGTACACCAGAACTCACACCCAAGGGCCAAGAAACTGGATTTGGCACCCCTGGTAACTCAGGACTCTCGGCAACAGAGCCCAGGCGCTGGCAGGTGAAGTCTTTGATGTCCCTGAGGTTTTTTGACAGGAGGCAAGCTCAGGCCAAGCCCTTGGAGAACCTTTGGAAGCAGTATGTAGAAAGCAAAGTCCAATCCTTTCACTCCCAGGAAAGAAACAGCAAGCAGCAGGCCAGCACAGCAAAGCAACAGGCAAAGTGGCAGTCACTCCTACAGCATCCAGCTCTTCTTCCTGACAGAATGTCCTCAGTCTAAAATGATTCTAAGTATGTAGGGTCAGAGGTCCAGTACTTATACCCATTTCTGTCTTCGGAGTAGGCAAACTTAAAAGAGATGTCTTTGTAGTGCACAAGACCCAGCCTTTCCCTACCCTCGCCCCAGACACATTCCAAGGGGTTGGAGACTGCTTTGTGTGAGGACAGACACAGCCCTAATCGAGTGCAAGTGTTAGCTCCCCCCAGCCTAGTGATGGGTCATCAGGATATGCAGGGCACACCTCAGCTCCCTTTGTGTGACTGTCTAGAGTGAATGCCTAAACAGCCCTACTGTAATCCTGACCTAGACTCATATTCAGCAGATAGGCAGAGCCACAGAATGGTTAAGCAAGAAAATGCTCACTTTCTAAAAGTGGCATTTTCGAACTTGCAATTCAAAAACCAACTTCACAAAAAGATGTATTTTTAAATTGTGAGTCCAGAGACCCCAAGCTCCATATCTCTATCTGCTCCCAAGGGAAAGTTACACTTAAAAGATATTTCAAGGCAATCCCCAGACTACTCTATGGGAGAGATAGGTCTTGCAATAGTGAACAATGAAATTAGCAATATTTCATTATCAGGATATGCAAAACACACCAGTACATGTCCAACCTTTTAACTACACGGCACCCTGCCCAGGGGGTTACCTTGTGCCTATGTTAGGGGTGTCCTTCAGGTAATAAAAGGGAAGGTTTAATCCTGGCAAGTGGGGGCACTTGCCAGGTCGACATGGCAATGTAAAACTGCACACACAGGCACTGCAATGACCGGCCTGAGACGTGTTTGCAGGGCCACGCATGTGGGTTGCACAATCAGTGTTGTAGACCTAGTAGCATTTGTTTTACATGCCATGGGCACACCTACTGCACTATACTAGGGACTTACTAGTAAATCAAATATGCCAATCATGGATAAGCCAATCACCAATACATTTTAGACAGAGATCATATGCACTTTACCACTGGTTAGCAGCGTTAAAGTGCCCAGAGTCATACAGCCAACCAAAACAAGTCAGGAAAATTGGGCGGAGGAAGGTAAAATGTTTAGGGATAACCCTGAAAAAAGGCCCAGGTGCAACAGTATATATTAAGGGGAGAGGTGTGTGCAGCCCCCTCTCCCTGGCTCATAATTGACCCTGGAGAACCCATCCTCAGGGCCACATGCCCCCCCTCCAAAAGCTTTTAAATACACCAGAGACCTCTGGGGCCAAATACAATTAACAGGGGAGTGGCATGCAGCCCCCTTCTCGAAGCATTCTTGGGCCACATCCCCAGGGCCATAATCTAACGGAAGGGGGTATGCAGCTGTAGGAAGTTGGCTCTGTATGTGCTATTTCAAAGTAAGGAATAGCATGCACAGAGTCCAAGGGTTCCCCTTAGAGGTAAAATAGTGGTAAAAATAGATAATACTAATGCTCTATTTTGTGGTAGTGTGGTCGAGCAGTAGGCTTATCCAAGGAGTAGTGTTAAGCATTTGTTGTACATACACATAGACAATAAATGAGGTACACACACTCAGAGACAAATCCAGCCAATAGGTTTTTGTATAGAAAAATATCTTTTCTTAGTTTATTTTAAGAACCACAGGTTCAAATTCTACATGTAATATCTCATTCGAAAGGTATTGCAGGTAAGTACTTTAGGAACTTCAAATCATAAAAATTGCATGTATACTTTTCAAGTTATTCACAAATAGCTGTTTTAAAAGTGGACACAGTGCAATTTTCACAGTTCCTAGGGGAGGTAAGTATTTGTTAGGTTAACCAGGTAAGTAAGACACTTACAGGGCTCAGTTCTTGGTCCAAGGTAGCCCACCGTTGGGGGTTCAGAGCAACCCCAAAGTCACCACACCAGCAGCTCAGGGCCGGTCAGGTGCAGAGTTCAAAGTGGTGCCCAAAACACATAGGCTAGAATGGAGAGAAGGGGGTGCCCCGGTTCCGGTCTGCTTGCAGGTAAGTACCCGCGTCTTCGGAGGGCAGACCAGGGGGGTTTTGTAGGGCACCGGGGGGGACACAAGTCCACACAGAAATTTCACCCTCAGCGGCGCGGGGGCGGCCGGGTGCAGTGTAGAAACAAGCGTCGGGTTCGCAATGTTAGTCTATGAGAGATCTCGGGATCTCTCCAGCGCTGCAGGCAGGCAAGGGGGGGGGTTCCTCGGGGAAACCTCCACTTGGGCAAGGGAGAGGGACTCCTGGGGGTCACTTCTCCAGTGAAAGTCCGGTCTTTCAGGTCCTGGGGGCTGCGGGTGCAGGGTCTCTCCCAGGTGTCGGGACTTTGGATTCAAAGAGTCGCGGTCAGGGGAAGCCTCGGGATTCCCTCTGCAGGCGGCGCTGTGGGGGCTCAGGGGGGACAGGTCTTGGTACTCACAGTCTTAGAGTAGTCCTGGGGTCCCTCCTGAGGTGTTGGATCGCCCCCAGCCGAGTCGGGGTCGCCGGGTGCAGTGTTGCAAGTCTCACGCTTCTTGCGGGGAGCTTGCAGGGTTCTTTAAAGCTGCTGGAAACAAAGTTGCAGCTTTTCTTGGAGCAGGTCCGCTGTCCTCGGGAGTTTCTTGTCTTTTCGAAGCAGGGGCAGTCCTCAGAGGATGTCGAGGTCGCTGGTCCCTTTGGAAGGCGTCGCTGGAGCAGGATCTTTGGAAGGCAGGAGACAGGCCGGTGAGTTTCTGGAGCCAAGGCAGTTGTCGTCTTCTGGTCTTCCTCTGCAGGGGTTTTTCAGCTAGGCAGTCCTTCTTCTTGTAGTTGCAGGAATCTAATTTTCTAGGGTTCAGGGTAGCCCTTAAATACTAAATTTAAGGGCGTGTTTAGGTCTGGGGGGTTAGTAGCCAATGGCTACTAGCCCTGAGGGTGGGTACACCCTCTTTGTGCCTCCTCCCAAGGGGAGGGGGTCACAATCCTAACCCTATTGGGGGAATCCTCCATCTGCAAGATGGAGGATTTCTAAAAGTTAGAGTCACTTCAGCTCAGGACACCTTAGGGGCTGTCCTGACTGGCCAGTGACTCCTCCTTGTTTTTCTCATTATTTTCTCCGGCCTTGCCGCCAAAAGTGGGGCCTGGCCGGAGGGGGCGGGCAACTCCACTAGCTGGAGTGTCCTGCTGGGTTGGCACAAAGGAGGTGAGCCTTTGAGGCTCACCGCCAGGTGTGACAATTCCTGCCTGGGGGAGGTGTTAGCATCTCCACCCAGTGCAGGCTTTGTTACTGGCCTCAGAGTGACAAAGGCACTCTCCCCATGGGGCCAGCAACATGTCTCGGTTTGTGGCAGGCTGCTAAAACTAGTCAGCCTACACAGATAGTCGGTTAAGTTTCAGGGGGCACCTCTAAGGTGCCCTCTGTGGTGTATTTTACAATAAAATGTACACTGGCATCAGTGTGCATTTATTGTGCTGAGAAGTTTGATACCAAACTTCCCAGTTTTCAGTGTAGCCATTATGGTGCTGTGGAGTCCGTGTTTGACAGACTCCCAGACCATATACTCTTATGGCTACCCTGCACTTACAATGTCTAAGGTTTTGTTTAGACACTGTAGGGGTACCATGCTCATGCACTGGTACCCTCACCTATGGTATAGTGCACCCTGCCTTAGGGCTGTAAGGCCTGCTCGAGGGGTGTCTTACCTATACTGCATAGGCAGTGAGAGGCTGGCATGGCACCCTGAGGGGAGTGCCATGTCGACTTACTCGTTTTGTCCTCACTAGCACACACAAGCTGGTAAGCAGTGTGTCTGTGCTGAGTGAGAGGTCTCCAGGGTGGCATAAGACATGCTGCAGCCCTTAGAGACCTTCCTTGGCATCAGGGCCCTTGGTACTAGAAGTACCAGTTACAAGGGACTTATCTGGATGCCAGGGTCTGCCAATTGTGGATACAAAAGTACAGGTTAGGGAAAGAACACTGGTGCTGGGGCCTGGTTAGCAGGCCTCAGCACACTTTCAATTGTAAACATAGCATCAGCAAAGGCAAAAGGTCAGGGGGCAACCATGCCAAGGAGGCATTTCCTTACACAACCCCCCCCCAAACGAAAGAGGATGAGACTAACCTTTCCCAAGAGAGTCTTCATTTTCTAAGTGGAAGAACCTGGAAAGGCCATCTGCATTGGCATGGGCAGTCCCAGGTCTGTGTTCCACTATAAAGTCCATTCCCTGTAGGGAGATGGACCACCTCAACAGTTTAGGATTTTCACCTTTCATTTGCATCAGCCATTTGAGAGGTCTGTGGTCAGTTTGAACTAGGAAGTGAGTCCCAAAGAGGTATGGTCTCAGCTTCTTCAGGGACCAAACCACAGCAAAGGCCTCCCTCTCGATGGCACTCCAACGCTGCTCCCTGGGGAGTAACCTCCTGCTAATGAAAGCAACAGGCTGGTCAAGGCCATCATCATTTGTTTGGGACAAAACTGCCCCTATCCCATGTTCAGAGGCATCAGTCTGCACAATGAACTGCTTAGAATAATCTGGAGCTTTGAGAACTGGTGCTGAGCACATTGCCTGCTTCAGGGTGTCAAAGGCCTGTTGGCATTCCACAGTCCAGTTTACTTTCTTGGGCATTTTCTTGGAGGTGAGTTCAGTGAGGGCTGTCACAATGGATCCATATCCCTTCACAAACCTCCTGTAGTACCCAGTCAAGCCAAGGAATGCCCTGACTTGAGTCTGGGTTTTTGGAGCTACCCAGTCCAGAATAGTCTGGATCTTGGGTTGGAGTGGCTGAACTTGGCCTCCACCTACAAGGTGTCCCAAGTAAACCACAGTTCCCTGCCCTATCTGGCATTTGGATGCCTTGATAGAGAGGCCTGCAGATTGCAGAGCCTTCAAAACCTTCCTCAGGTGGACCAGGTGATCCTGCCAGGTGGAGCTAAAGACAGCAATATCATCAAGATAAGCTGTGCTAAAGGACTCCAAGCCAGCAAGGACTTGATTCACCAACCTTTGGAAGGTGGCAGGGGCATTCTTTAAACCAAAGGGCATAACAGTAAACTGATAATGCCCATCAGGTGTGGAGAATGCTGTCTTTTCTTTTGCTCCAGGTGCCATTTTTATTTGCCAGTACCCTGCTGTCAGGTCAAAGGTACTTAGAAATTTGGCAGCACCTAATTTATCAATGAGTTCATCAGCTCTTGGAATTGGATGGGCATCTGTCTTGGTTACAGAATTGAGCCCTCTGTAGTCCACACAAAACCTCATCTCTTTCTTTCCATCTTTGGTGTGAGGTTTGGGGACTAAGACCACTGGGCTAGCCCAGGGGCTGTCAGAGCGCTCAATTACTCCCAATTCCAGCATCTTGTGGACTTCCACCTTGATGCTTTCTTTGACATGGTCAGATTGTCTAAAGATTTTGTTCTTGACAGGCATGCTGTCTCCTGTGTCCACATCATGGGTACACAGGTGTGTCTGACCAGGGGTCAAGGAGAAGAGTTCAGGAAACTGTTGTAGGACTCTCCTACAATCAGCTTGCTGTTGGCCAGAGAGGGTGTCTGAGTAGATCACTCCATCTACTGTGCCATCTTTTGGGTCTGATGACAGAAGATCAGGGAGAGGTTCACTCTCTGCCTCTTGATCCTCATCTGTTACCATCAACAGATTCACATCAGCCCTGTCATGGAAGAGCTTAAGGCGGTTCACATGGATCACCCTCTTGGGGCTCCTGCTTGTGCCCAGGTCCACCAGGTAGGTGACCTGACTCTTCCTTTCTAGTACTGGGTAAGGGCCACTCCATTTGTCCTGGAGTGCCCTGGGAGCCACAGGCTCCAGAACCCAGACTTTCTGCCCTGGTTGGAACTCAACCAGTGCAGCCTTTTGGTCATACCAAAACTTCTGGAGCTGTTGGCTGGCCTCAAGGTTTTTGGTTGCCTTTTCCATGTACTCTGCCATTCTAGAGCGAAGGCCAAGTACATAGTCCACTATGTCCTGTTTAGGCTCATGGAGAGGTCTCTCCCAGCCTTCTTTAACAAGGGCAAGTGGTCCCCTTACAGGATGACCAAACAGAAGTTCAAAGGGGGAGAATCCTACTCCCTTCTGTGGCACCTCTCTGTAAGCGAAAAGCAGACATGGCAGGAGGACATCCCATCTCCTTTTGAGTTTTTCTGGGAGCCCCATGATCATGCCTTTTAATGTCTTGTTGAATCTCTCAACCAAGCCATTAGTTTGTGGATGGTATGGTGTAGTGAATTTATAAGTCACTCCACACTCATTCCACATGTGCTTTAGGTATGCTGACATGAAGTTGGTACCTCTGTCAGACACCACCTCCTTAGGGAAACCCACTCTGGTAAAGATACCAATGAGGGCCTTGGCTACTGCAGGGGCAGTAGTCGACCTAAGGGGAATAGCTTCAGGATACCTGGTAGCATGATCCACCACTACCAGGATATACATATTTCCTGAGGCTGTGGGAGGTTCTAGTGGACCAACTATGTCCACACCCACTCTTTCAAAGGGAACCCCCACCACTGGAAGTGGAATGAGGGGGGCCTTTGGATGCCCACCTGTCTTACCACTGGCTTGACAGGTGGGGCAGGAGAGGCAAAACTCCTTAACCATGTTGGACATATTGGGCCAGTAGAAGTGGTTGACTAACCTCTCCCACGTCTTGGTTTGTCCCAAATGTCCAGCAAGGGGAATGTCATGGGCCAATGATAGGATGAACTCTCTGAACAGCTGAGGCACTACCACTCTCCTAGTGGCACCAGGTTTGGGGTCTCTGGCCTCAGTGTACAGGAGTCCATCTTCCCAATAGACCCTATGCGTTCAATTTTTCTTGCCTTTGGACTCTTCAGCAGCTTGCTGCCTAAGGCCTTCAAGAGAGGGACAGGTTTCTTGTCCCTTACACAGCTCCTCCCTTGAGGGTCCCCCTGGGCCTAAGAGCTCAACCTGGTAAGGTTCAAGCTCCAAAGGCTCAGTTCCCTCAGAGGGCAGAACTTCTTCCTGAGAAGAGAGGTTCCCTTTCTTTTGCTGTGTTGCAGTTGGTTTCCCAACTGACTTTCCTGTTCTCTTGGTAGGCTGGGCCATTCTTCCAGACTCCAGCTCTACTTGTTCACCCTGTGCCTTGCATTGTGCTCTGGTTTTCACACACACCAGTTCAGGGATACCCAGCATTGCTGCATGGGTTTTTAGTTCTACCTCAGCCCATGCTGAGGACTCCAGGTCATTTCCAAGCAGACAGTCCACTGGGATATTTGAGGAGACCACCACCTGTTTCAGGCCATTGACCCCTCCCCATTCTAAAGTAACCATTGCCATGGGATGTACTTTTCTCTGATTGTCAGCGTTGGTGACTGTGTAAGTTTTTCCAGTCAGGTATTGGCCAGGGGAAACCAGTTTCTCTGTCACCATGGTGACACTGGCACCTGTATCCCTCAGGCCCTCTATTCTAGTCCCATTAATTAAGAGTTGCTGCCTGTATTTTTGCATGTTAGGCGGCCAGACAGCTAGTGTGGCTAAATCCACCCCACCCTCAGAAACTAGAGTAGCTTCAGTGTGGACCCTGATTTGCTCTGGGCACACTGTTGATCCCACTTGGAGACTAGCCATACCAGTGTTACCTGGATGGGAGTTTGGAGTGGAACCTTTCTTGGGACAGGCCTTGTCTCCAGTTTGGTGTCCATGCTGTTTACAGCTATGACACCAGGCCTTTTTGGGATCAAAGTTTTTACCCTTGTACCCATTGTTTTGTGAAGAGGCTCTGGGCCCACCCTCCTGTGCAGGTTTTTGGGGGCCTGTAGAAGACTCTTTACTATTTTTAGTTTTGGTTGTCTCATCACCCTTCCCCTGGGGAGTCTTTGTGACCCCTTTCTTTTGGTCACCCCCTGTGGAAGTCTTGGACACCCTTGTCTTGACCCAATGGTCCGCCTTCTTTCCCAATTCTTGGGGAGAAATTGGTCCTAGGTCTACCAGATGCTGATGCAGTTTATCATTGAAACAATTACTTAATAGGTGTTCTTTCACAAATAAATTGTACAGCCCATCATAATTACTTACACCACTGCCTTGAATCCAACCATCTAGTGTTTTCACTGAGTAGTCTACAAAGTCAACCCAGGTCTGGCTCGAGGATTTTTGAGCCCCCCTGAATCTAATCCTATACTCCTCAGTGGAGAATCCAAAGCCCTCAATCAGGGTACCCTTCATGAGGTCATAAGATTCTGCATCTTGTCCAGAGAGTGTGAGGAGTCTATCCCTACACTTTCCTGTGAACATTTCCCAAAGGAGAGCACCCCAGTGAGATCTGTTCACTTTTCTGGTTACACAAGCCCTCTCAAAAGCTGTGAACCATTTGGTGATGTCATCACCATCTTCATATTTAGTTACAATCCCTTTAGGGATTTTCAACATGTCAGGAGAATCTCTGACCCTATTTATGTTGCTGCCACCATTGATGGGTCCTAGGCCCATCTCTTGTCTTTCCCTCTCTATGGCTAGGATCTGTCTTTCCAAAGCCAATCTTTTGGCCATCCTGGCTAACTGGATGTCCTCTTCACTGGGGTTATCCTCAGTGATTTCAGAGGTGTTGGTCTCTCCTGTGAGGGAACCAGCATCTCTGACTATTATTTTTGGAGTCAGGGTTTGAGGGACCCTGTTCTCCCTAGATAGGACTGGTAGGGGGGAATTTTCCTCCAAGTCACTATCCTCTTCCTCTGAGTTGCCACCCTCAGAGGGGTTGGCCTTTTCAAACTCTGCCAAAAGCTCCTGGAGCTGTATTTTGGTAGGTTTGGGGCCCATTGTTATTTTCTTTATTTTACAGAGTGACCTTAGCTCCCTCATCTTAAGATGGAGGTAAGGTGTGGTGTCGAGTTCCACCACAGTCACATCTGTGCTAGACATTTTGCTTCTAAAAGTTGGAATACTTTTTAAGAATCTACAACTGGTTCTAGAATCTAATTCAAACTTTTACAAACTTTTAAACTCTAAAAGAAATGCTAAACAGGATCTAACACAAGGCCCTAGCAGGTCTTTTAAGAATTTAGAAAACTTTTCAAATTGCAAAAATCAATTTCTAATGACAATTTTGGAATTTGTCGTGTGATCAGGTATTGGCTGAGTAGTCCAGCAAATGCAAAGTCTTGTACCCCACCGCTGATCCACCAATGTAGGAAGTTGGCTCTGTATGTGCTATTTCAAAGTAAGGAATAGCATGCACAGAGTCCAAGGGTTCCCCTTAGAGGTAAAATAGTGGTAAAAATAGATAATACTAATGCTCTATTTTGTGGTAGTGTGGTCGAGCAGTAGGCTTATCCAAGGAGTAGTGTTAAGCATTTGTTGTACATACACATAGACAATAAATGAGGTACACACACTCAGAGACAAATCCAGCCAATAGGTTTTTGTATAGAAAAATATATTTTCTTAGTTTATTTTAAGAACCACAGGTTCAAATTCTACATGTAATATCTCATTCGAAAGGTATTGCAGGTAAGTACTTTAGGAACTTCAAATCATAAAAATTGCATGTATACTTTTCAAGTTATTCACAAATAGCTGTTTTAAAAGTGGACACAGTGCAATTTTCACAGTTCCTAGGGGAGGTAAGTATTTGTTAGGTTAACCAGGTAAGTAAGACACTTACAGGGCTCAGTTCTTGGTCCAAGGTAGCCCACCGTTGGGGGTTCAGAGCAACCCCAAAGTCACCACACCAGCAGCTCAGGGCCGGTCAGGTGCAGAGTTCAAAGTGGTGCCCAAAACACATAGGCTAGAATGGAGAGAAGGGGGTGCCCCGGTTCCGGTCTGCTTGCAGGTAAGTACCCGCGTCTTCGGAGGGCAGACCAGGGGGGTTTTGTAGGGCACCGGGGGGGACACAAGTCCACACAGAAATTTCACCCTCAGCGGCGCGGGGGCGGCCGGGTGCAGTGTAGAAACAAGCGTCGGGTTCGCAATGTTAGTCTATGAGAGATCTCGGGATCTCTCCAGCGCTGCAGGCAGGCAAGGGGGGGGTTCCTCGGGGAAACCTCCACTTGGGCAAGGGAGAGGGACTCCTGGGGGTCACTTCTCCAGTGAAAGTCCGGTCCTTCAGGTCCTGGGGGCTGCGGGTGCAGGGTCTCTCCCAGGTGTCGGGACTTTGGATTCAAAGAGTCGCGGTCAGGGGAAGCCTCGGGATTCCCTCTGCAGGCGGCGCTGTGGGGGCTCAGGGGGGACAGGTCTTGGTACTCACAGTCTTAGAGTAGTCCTGGGGTCCCTCCTGAGGTGTTGGATCGCCCCCAGCCGAGTCGGGGTCGCCGGGTGCAGTGTTGCAAGTCTCACGCTTCTTGCGGGGAGCTTGCAGGGTTCTTTAAAGCTGCTGGAAACAAAGTTGCAGCTTTTCTTGGAGCAGGTCCGCTGTCCTCGGGAGTTTCTTGTCTTTTCGAAGCAGGGGCAGTCCTCAGAGGATGTCGAGGTCGCTGGTCCCTTTGGAAGGCGTCGCTGGAGCAGGATCTTTGGAAGGCAGGAGACAGGCCGGTGAGTTTCTGGAGCCAAGGCAGTTGTCGTCTTCTGGTCTTCCTCTGCAGGGTTTTTTCAGCTAGGCAGTCCTTCTTCTTGTAGTTGCAGGAATCTAATTTTCTAGGGTTCAGGGTAGCCCTTAAATACTAAATTTAAGGGCGTGTTTAGGTCTGGGGGGTTAGTAGCCAATGGCTACTAGCCCTGAGGGTGGGTACACCCTCTTTGTGCCTCCTCCCAAGGGGAGGGGGTCACAATCCTAACCCTATTGGGGGAATCCTCCATCTGCAAGATGGAGGATTTCTAAAAGTTAGAGTCACTTCAGCTCAGGACACCTTAGGGGCTGTCCTGACTGGCCAGTGACTCCTCCTTGTTTTTCTCATTATTTTCTCCGGCCTTGCCGCCAAAAGTGGGGCCTGGCCGGAGGGGGCGGGCAACTCCACTAGCTGGAGTGTCCTGCTGGGTTGGCACAAAGGAGGTGAGCCTTTGAGGCTCACCGCCAGGTGTGACAATTCCTGCCTGGGGGAGGTGTTAGCATCTCCACCCAGTGCAGGCTTTGTTACTGGCCTCAGAGTGACAAAGGCACTCTCCCCATGGGGCCAGCAACATGTCTCGGTTTGTGGCAGGCTGCTAAAACTAGTCAGCCTACACAGATAGTCGGTTAAGTTTCAGGGGGCACCTCTAAGGTGCCCTCTGTGGTGTATTTTACAATAAAATGTACACTGGCATCAGTGTGCATTTATTGTGCTGAGAAGTTTGATACCAAACTTCCCAGTTTTCAGTGTAGCCATTATGGTGCTGTGGAGTCCGTGTTTGACAGACTCCCAGACCATATACTCTTATGGCTACCCTGCACTTACAATGTCTAAGGTTTTGTTTAGACACTGTAGGGGTACCATGCTCATGCACTGGTACCCTCACCTATGGTATAGTGCACCCTGCCTTAGGGCTGTAAGGCCTGCTCGAGGGGTGTCTTACCTATACTGCATAGGCAGTGAGAGGCTGGCATGGCACCCTGAGGGGAGTGCCATGTCGACTTACTCGTTTTGTCCTCACTAGCACACACAAGCTGGTAAGCAGTGTGTCTGTGCTGAGTGAGAGGTCTCCAGGGTGGCATAAGACATGCTGCAGCCCTTAGAGACCTTCCTTGGCATCAGGGCCCTTGGTACTAGAAGTACCAGTTACAAGGGACTTATCTGGATGCCAGGGTCTGCCAATTGTGGATACAAAAGTACAGGTTAGGGAAAGAACACTGGTGCTGGGGCCTGGTTAGCAGGCCTCAGCACACTTTCAATTGTAAACATAGCATCAGCAAAGGCAAAAAGTCAGGGGGCAACCATGCCAAGGAGGCATTTCCTTACAGCAGCTCTGATCCCCGAGCCTTAATAGGCCTCAGGCACCTTATCCCCCAGCGCCAAATGCATTTAACAAGTGTAGGGGAGCTGTGCAGCACCCCCCAAGCCATCTCAGGCCCCAGGGACCTAATTGCCTGTTCCCAGTGCAATTAAAAAGGGGAGGGGGTTGCTCAACCCCCTTCTGTCAGCCTCATTAGGCCCTGGGGACCCCCCTTCCATCTGCCTCATTAGGCCCTGGAGACTAGATCCTCCGGGATGTATTTAATTTTAAAGGGGAGGGCCTTCTCAGGCCACAGTCCCCCAGGGCCAGAGGTGGGTGCCCTGGTTCCCCCTTGGGACACCCATATATGATATATTAGGGGCTACGTGGTTAGTCCCAGCCCCCCCCCCCCAACCTTACCAGGCTCCCTGCACAGTGTGAAAGCCAGCATTGCTCATGCAATGAGGTAGCAACTACTTATGCTTGCTCCCTTCAGGCAGGAGCAATATGTCTCGGTGTGGGCTCCCCCAGGACAGAGTCACTGAGCTGTTCCCAGGGGGTGGGGTCCCCGGTTTCATTAAAGGCTCAGTGAGTGGGGCTTCATGGCCCACCTTCCTTTTCATGACAGCCTTGGGGAATTGGGTACCCAGGGCCTTCATAAGGCCCCCTTCCCTTTTATTTTGATTTAGGCTCTGGAGAATGGGGTCCCCTGGGCCTCCTTAGGCTCAGGGATGGTGGCCATGTGCCATCTTCCCCTTATTTAATACACGGGGTCCCGGGGAATGAGCTCCCCAGTGCCAAAAAAGGCTCAGGGAGGGGGAGCCACCTTCCTCCATCCCATTGAAAATATACCCGGTTCCAGGGGGTGGAATCTCAGGGCCCTAAAATGGGCTTGGCGACAGAGGCCCATTCATGGCTCACTCCCCATGAATTTGAAAAAATGGCGGCTGGTATTTTATTTTTTTATTTTTGCCGCAATTGGTCCTGTGGGATCTTAGCAAAGACCACCAATCTATTTTTTTAGTCCCAGGGTGGGTCCCTCTGGGTCCTCCACCCTGGACCTAGAGGGATAGAGTATCCCTACCCTGCCCCCTTATATTATTATATTTTTTACATTCAGGACAGGGAACACTTTTCCCATGTTGCTGGCATCCAATCAGACTGCTCGAGTCTGACTCCACAGGAACAAATTTGTTCAAGGGAAACAAAGCTCTCTGTGCCAACCAGAAGGGTCTACTTTTTAAAATTGGGTTTGAGGAACTCTCCTGACAGTCCCTCCAATCCAACCGTCCAGATATACAAATATTTTTTAACATTAATTTCACAAAAACTACTGAACGGATTTGCATCAAGTCAAAAAGGACAATCGAACTAAGATCTAGTTTCCTGCCAAATTTGGTGTAATTCCGCTCAGCAAATTTTGCGGTAGCATTGCCTAAAGAAGTGTATGAAAATGCATGGGGAATTTGCTTTATTGACTCCCTTTTTTTTCTCAGCCACTTGATGGACCACCCTGAAACTTTTCAGGAAGGAGCTGCGGTGAAATCGATTTTTTTGTGGAACATTTTGTGAAGATTCGTGATACAGAGCCAAAGTTATTAGCAATCCAAAAAACGCCATGTTTATGGAAAAACAAACCTAACTATAGCTACTTAGTGGCAATCGCCACTGGGTTTGATATATATTAATATAATTAAGAACTTCTGGCCTATCTCCCTGCTCCCCTTCCCAGCAAAAGTCATCGAGAAGGCCATCAACAGACAGCTAACCCGCTTCCTAGAGGAGAACCGCATCCTGGACCCTTCCCAATCCGGATTCCGCAGCAACCACATCACCGAAACTGCCCTCATTGCCACCACCGACATCACCAGAACCATACTGGACAGTGGGGAAACCGTGACCCTTAGCCTCCTGGACCTCTTGGCCGTGTTCGACATTGTCTCCCACCACACCCTACGCTAATGCCTAAGCAATGCTGGAATCCGCGACAGAGCCCTGGACTGGGTCACTTCCTTTCTCACCGGCAGAACCCAGAGAGTCCGCCTCCCCCCTATTTCGCTCCGAGACCACGGACCACGGAAATCATCTGCGGCGTACCCCAGGGTTCATCCCTCAGCCCGACCCTTTTCAATGTCTACATGGCCCCACTCACTAACATCGCCCGATCCCACAACCTCAACATCATCTCACACGCCTACAACACCCAGCTGATCTGCTCCCTCACCAAGGACTCCACCAAGACCTACCTCCACAAAGGAATGAAGGCCATCGCCGAATGGATGAAGAACAGCTGCCTCAAACTCAATTCGGACAAGACGGAAGTCCTTATCTTCGGCTCCAGCCCCTCCACATGGGATGACTCCCGGTGGCCTGCCACTCTCAGAACCGCTCCGACTCCCATCGACCACACAAGCAACCTAGGATTCATCTTGGACCCCTCACTATCCATGACCCAGCAAGTCAACGCATCTCCTCCTCCTGCTTCAACACCCTCCGCATTTTACGAAAGATCTACAAATGGATACCCACCGAAACCAGAAGAACAGTCACCCAAGCCCTCATAAGCAGCAAACTGGACTACGGCAATGCCCTCTACGCAGGGACCACGGCCAAACTCCAGAAGAGGCTGCAACGCATCCAGAACGCCTCCACACGCCTCATCCTGGACATCCCCAGCCACTGCCACTGCCACATCTCAGACCACCTGAAAAACCTGCACTGGCTCCCAGCCAACAAGAGAATCATCTTCAAACTCCTCACCCATGCTCACAAAGCACTGCACAACACCGGACCAGAATATCTCAACAGACGATTATCTTTCTACACCCCGATCCAGTATCTCCGCTCCGCTGACCTCGCTCTCGCAACAGTCCCATGGGTCCGCAGAACTACAACCTGTGGTAGATCATTTTCACACCTCGCCGCCAAAGCGTGGAATACTCTTCCCACCCACCTGCACCAGACCAAAGACCTCCTTAACTTCACGAAACATCTCAAGACCTGGCTGTTCGAGCAGTAGCAGCACCCCCCCCACCCACCTTCTCCCCCTCCCTTCCTCAGCGCCTTGAGACCCTCACGGGTGAGTAGTGCGCTTTACAAATCCCTGATTGATTGATTGATTGATATATATATATATATATATATATATATATATATATATATATATATATATATATATATATATTACACAGTGGTGGTCCACCCGGGTAGTAATAGTTAGGGTTGTGTTTCTATAGGAAATAATATTTTGTGTCAATAATAACTTTGGCACTGTTTGATGAATCTCCACAAAATTTACCAAAAAAGAGCTGTGTTTGACTAGTTTGCGTATGGAAAGTTTTGGGGTGATCTGTCATACGGGGAGCAAGAAAAAGGGTGATTCCTAAAGCACATTTTCCCACACGGCTATAGACCAAACTGCTGAATGGATCTACACCAAATATGTCAGAAAGCTAGATTTTGTTTCTATGAAAGAGTGCTTTTTGTTATTTCATGTAAATCCATTCTGTAGTTTTTGAGCAATTAATGATCAAATACATTTTATATCTATGGCCTTCTGCGGATCCAGTAGATCTCCTGAGATCTAATTAGCTGTCTGCATATCAACCAGGAAATGTTGGCAGCCGTCTTAGGACTGTAGACTGAGTCCAGCTGACATTGCTGGATTTTCAAAAAGCATCACGAGTGAAGATTCCAATTGAAATGTGGAATCAATGCAGTCCTGAGAACTCTTATGCAGAAATCAAGTGTTATTGTCAGTAATGTTCAATCCATCTGGATGCAGTGATTTTAAATGGTACATGCAGAAGTTTTCTCTGATGTCCAGTAGTTCTTCCTTTAAGACATGGTCCACAGGGAAAATCTTTGAAACCTGATAATAAATGGTCCACAAGGTTAAAATGATTGGCTACAGGCTGGTCAAGTTTCTTGTTAATTATTGCTGATTTGTGGTTCCTGAATCGTGTATAGAGGTCATTCACTGTTTGGCCTACATATTGTTTTTTACGGCTTTGGCGTTGGCACTGAATCACATAAATAATGCATGTTGAGAAACATGTAAGATGCTGTCTTATTTCATAGGTCCTTTGTGTAAAAGACCTAGTTACTGATGAAGCTTGTAAAAGGTATTGACATGTGATGCACGTTTTAGAATCACAGCAATGAACTCCTGCACATGTTACAGCTTGCTTTAGTTCAGCTCTCACAATAAGCGATTGTAAATTGGGAGCTCAGTGGTAAGTAATTCCCTGACTTTGCGATCCTTCATCTTCTAGTATTTATATATATATATATATATATATATATATATATATTACGTAGTGGCGGTCACCATTGACGAATCTTCAGGAAATTTTCCCAAAAAAGTGTTGCAATGATTCTTGATGTGGTTAGAAAGTTTTGGGGTGATCTGTCAAGTGGGTGAAAAAAAAAAGTTGCATTTCCCCTATTAATTCCCATAGGATTCTTTAGACACGACCACAGGCCGAACCACTGGACGGAATAACACCAAATTTGGCAGAACGCTAGCTGTTGGTACGCAGATTATGCTTTTGCTTATTTGGTGTGAATCTGTTCAGTAGTTGTTGAGATATTAAAGGGAAAACACATTTGTATTTCTCTGTCCACGAATATTTAGCGAATAATTCGTGAAATTAATGATTTTTTTGCAAATACGTGTGCGAAAATAAGCGCTGCAATTGACTGACCCAAACCTGACTACAAAGTTGCAGCTGCCATTTCATTTCATGGGACACAGTCCCCAGGGGTGAAAATCGAAATTGAAAGTGGCATAAGGGGTCAGGCTTAAGGTACCATGAACCCAGGGGTGTGATATAGGTGTGTTTTAGATGCAAATTATGGGTTTAAAATAATTTTGCATCAACATGCGTGATATTCATAAAAAATCGCAACTTTTCGAATGAAAAACCACATTCATTCATGCACCAATTCATTTACTCATACATGCACTCAGAGACTCATGTGTCCACTCACACACCCGCTCAGACACTTATGCACCCCCTCACACTCACTCAGACTCACACTCCCACTCCCACTTTCAGACCCACTCAAACGATCACGCATTCACTCAGAGATCCACTGACAGAGACAGGCCCTGTGGCCACCCTGCACTGCCCACAGCCAAAGCACATATCTGGCATGGGGTTGGGTGGTTAAAAGGCTTGGCTGCAAGGCCTGGATGCAGACCAGGCCTTGCGATCAACCCCCGCTGCCCACGCCCAAAGGCTGTGTGGTGGCAGGGGTTGGAATAACGTATAGTAATTAAAATTGCTTTACGTTAAAAAAACATTAAAAATCACTGAAAAAAAACAAAGGTTACAGGGACGCTATAGTCAGGTTCTAAATTTACTTGTAAAAAAACATAGAAATTCAGCAGTTATAGTTAGAGTTCTTTTAAGTGACTATAAGTCGTGCCTTAAGGTAACTATAAGTGGCGCCTTCGCCATGCACAGCTAACTACTCCACATATTATATCAATGATGAGATCTTGTGTGGCATCTTTGATATTATCACTGCAACATTTGCACTAAAATTATTGATAAGAAAACTGTGCGTGGTAAGGACGCAGATTATAATTACTTTAGGGCTCGAGTTATTCAGAACCTAACTATAACGTCCCTGTAACCTTTAGTTTTTTCTGTGAATCTATATGTCTGAAATAGGGAGCCCTTGATAATTCCAAATTATAAGTGACAAGCAACTTCTTTAAATGGAGCTCTAAAACACAACCGACGCATTATGGCCCAGATTTACGAAATACTTACACAGAGCAATGCACTGTCAAAAAATGCTATGCTGTACTGCGTGACATTGAGGGAGCAGGAGAGCACCATATCTATAGAGATTTGGCTCTCTTATCCCCTCTTCCTAGTGCAGGCGCTACACACACACACCTTTACGCCATAGTGCAAGGGTACGTGCTTCAGTCTAGCATAGGTTTTGTACTGGAAGGGTAAATACTATGCTTAGACGCACTTTAAAACTTTTCCTACATTGTATGTGTGCTGTACAGTGCAGGGCCAGCTTTAGAGCGGTGCGAGCAATGCAGCTGCACCGGGTGCTTGCCTGGATTGGGCGGCGCTGACCTCAGAGGGGCACTGTGTTTAGCAATAGCTTACAAAACTTGTGATTTAAAAGCACCTGCTGAAAAGTGCTTGGTGCATCCAACCTTCAAGAAGCAATTCAGATGTCAAGATAACTCTTGTGATTCATGTTCCTGCTAGAGAGAGAGATTGGAGTTTTTTCTACCAGCAGTTTTGACTTGCGATAAAGTAGCACAGAGGGTTAAAGTGCCTTCTGCAAAGAACAGAACTATGGGCCAGATGTATCATGAATTTTTGCTGTTGCAAACTGCAAAAATGCATTTTGGTGTGTATGAAACTTGTTACCGAATCGCAATTTGGAATTGCACATACATACTGATTTGGTATTTGGAACGGGGGCGTCAAGGGCATCCCTTCCTAATACCGAATCACAGTGGTATGTAGGAATGTTTTGTGACCGAAATGCGGTAAAAAAACATTTGAATTTTACCACCTACTTCAAGTAAGTGGTAACCCATTCGTAAACGGGAAGGGGTCCCCAAGCGACCTCTTCTCCTTTGTGAATGCAAAAACATTTTTTAAGAACAGGCAGTGGTCCCACGGACCACTGCCTACTCCTAAACAAAATCAAAAGAAAACTTTTCATTTTTCTTTCTTACATGCATTCCTTTGAGGAAAACGGGCTGCATTAACAAAAAAAAAACATTGCTTTATTTAAAAGCAATCACAGACATGGTGGTCTGCTGAGCCCAGCAGGCCACCATCCCTGTGATTGTAGCCATTCACAAAGGGTTGCAAATTGCAACCTACCCCAAGATCATTAATAAGGTAGGTCGATTTGTGAGGCATTGGGAATCGCTAAATGATACTCCTGGAGTTTCATATATTCAAATAGTGATTATCTAATTGTGATGTACAAAAAGTCACAATTAGATAATCGCTAACCAGATAAATGATACATCTGGCCCTATATGTTATGTGGATAGCTGAGTGGATTAGTAAAGCCTATCTTTACAAGCGCTTTAAAACAAGTGAATGTATGTCAAAGAGGGAAAGATGAAGGGCACACATTTGCTGGATGGTAGTGAGGGAATTGGAGGAGGTGGTCATGGGTGGAGAGTGCCAAAAAAGGCTGTCGCACAGGGCGCCACCAGCGCTAAAGCTAGCCCTGGTACAGTGAAGCACACATGCAAAGTCATAAAAGAAAAGAGAAATGAAAACATTTCTCCATTTAACACCTGCTTTCAAAAGCTGTTAACTTTTTACACACAACCCTGTCTACTATTGTTTGTAGATAGGGTTTTGCATCAAAAGTTATGGGTGGTTGCATGGGAATGCCCATGTACCACCCATGTGACTCCCTTTTAGCACTAAGTAACACAAAGCAGCGCTTCGTGCTGCTTTTCATTACTTTTAGTTCCACCGTACAACGAGTTTTGCACTAGAAAGTAAATTGTTAAAAAAACACATTTTGTGCTGGTTAGCGTCGCATTTGTGATGCTAACCCAGCGCAAAATGTTTGTAAATCTGACACCAAATCTGTTCACCTCAAATGTCCCTTTTCCTAGCACAATATTTAAGCCTAGGAGATGCGTGAGAACTTTTGTAGAACAGAGTTAAGCAGGAAGATTGTGGAATTGGGGAATCATTTAATTGAATTCAGTTGTTGACATAATTTTGATTTTAAGGTCTGAATTTAAGAATTCACAATTAAAACAATCATACTTCAGAACGCACTTACATTTTTTCATCATAACTGCTTTGCAAGGAACACAGGCAAATTAAATATTGCCTGATGTTGAATATTGTGGGTCCATTGAGCCGTCTTGATCAAACGTCAGATTAATATATAGAGCATGAGCTGCGCTTAATGATCTTGGTCAAAGTACAACCAGTGCAGTTTTCCTGCCTTGGCCACTTATTGGCCATTGTTATTCGGACGGTGCAGAGCACTTAAAAAATAAATGGAATGCGATGGTGGCAAAGACACCAAAAAGGATTCAATACTAAATAAAATAAAATAAGAGCCGTAAAACCCATAAAACATGTCCGTTACTATAAAGCCAGCCGATAAATCCTATATTTCTCAATAAGTTCACCACCATAAAGCAGCTTTTTCCATTATTTCTATCATCAGTTTGAGAGAAAATGCGAAGAAATTAAAAAAGGTGACTTACTAATTGCCAGTAAAAATAAAAAGCAGCGGATACTTTTATTGCGGTTGAAGGAAGTCAGTCATATTAAGGTAAGATGTCAATTAGCAATTGATTTTTTTCTGACATAAAGGTGTGATTTATATCTTCCCATTAGTTACTGCACGGCAGTCCTTTTTGGAAGTTCTGAAAAGTATAAGGTTAGAGAGAAGATAAAACTGGATGAAATCATAGGTTTGTTTCCACTTCATACATACTAATCAAAGTTGTTGGCACATGCTAAGGCGGCGTTAGCACTTCCCAGCTCAGGCTCTGAAAGCCCAACAGAAAATGTGATTAAATTATGGAAGTAATTCACACACCCAGGTGTAAAGTTCGGCATTTTCCAGTACTTGTCCAACGTCGCCATTAGGGATGTTTGTAAGCGATTTGTTGCAAAGCACCCCTGATGAAGTGATGGAGAGCAGTCCCACGAAATGCATTGAGGCCATTTTTCTAAATATATCGAGTTAATCGAATGCATCAACTGATATTTAAAGCAATAAAGAATTCATAATGGTGAAAATACTCAGAACAAGTACATGTTTACTAACTTAGATAAGTGCTTTGAATGCATGGGTACCTGGCGAAATCCCTCTGATACCATAAAAGACACATCCTCCAGTGATAGTGCCCACAAAAACTTCATTATTGAGTTTCAAGGCTGAAGGGAATTAAACGTGTCTGCACACAAGCGTGGAATACATTATGATAAAGCAATATTTAAACTGTGAAGTGTTCATATCAAAAACCTCTATTAAAGAACTTTGACTTCTCAAATTAGCTACATTTATACGATTCACAAAACCTTCTGCATCACGCATGCACATCTAAAGCATGGTTTATTTGCCAGGCGTAATATAGACGCATAGACCACTGTTAAAGGTCTTGGACCTTGGTTGTAGACCTGAGCTGCAGGTGAGGGCCTATAACAAGAGAGATGGCCTTGAAAGCCCAAGACAGATGGGCTGAAAGGCAAATAGAACATTTCACCCAGATGGGCCCAAGCCCAAGACAGATGGGCTGAAAGGCAAATAGAACATTTCACCCAGATGGGCTGAAAGGCAAATAGAACATTTCACCCACTGAGGGTCGAATTTTCTAAATTAAAAATAGATAAACAGAAAAACAAACATTGGAATGTTGGAGCTCTGGGCTTATACAAACCATTATAAGACTGGAGCCACTCAAATGACTTCAGTGGAGCTCTCAACAAGCCAATGATACTCAAATGTCTTGTTATTTTGAAGGGCATTTTCATGGCACCGCATATGGAGAAACCATGCTACAGACTGCCTAAATCCCTGTTCCTGCTGCATTAGGTACAGAGCAAATAAAATTATTGGTACATTGGGCCAGATGTACAAAAATGCAATTTTGTATTTCTGAAATAGCGACTTCATAGAAATTGCTTTACAAGAAATGCAAAATGCTATGTACTGAGATATCGATTTCCTAATAGCGATTCCTAAAAAGTAGGAATCGCTATAAGGAGATCAATATAAAGAAGTTCCATTGCATTTTAGTCTCTAGGCTGGTTTTGGATTTCCTAAATAATTATTATTAAGAAATCGCTATTTAGGAAATGCAAAACAAGGGATGGCAAAGGGCAAAAGGTCCCCCTTGGTGCACCCCAAAAATAAGGGTGCACCAGTGGAGCTCACATATGCCTAAGTGGCATGTGTGTGCTCTATTTCAATTACAAACAAGTATTTGAACTGCAATGGATCTTGCATTCACTCGAGTAAGAGCTATTAGCGTTTTCTTGCCACACAAACTGAAAATAAAAAGTAAAACAGTTGACATAAGCGGCCGGTTCAAAGCACCGCCGCGAGCTCGCAGAGACAGAAAAAAGGAACAAGCATTTGCAATGCAAGAACAGAAAATGCACGAGGGAGAGTAAGGAATGGAATAAACAAAGTCACACATGACTGCAGATGAAAATAAGTAATAGACTAGAGGCCTGTTAACAGAAACAGACTGGAGCCACTGAAACATCCAGCACTCTGGTCAAATGCTATTAGCCTAAGAAAAAAGTAATCCCTAAGCACATGCTAAGCAGGCACAAGTGGAAGGATACAAGTACTAGGGCCATGCTCCAGGGGAGTGTACAACTGTGAAAAAGATGGGACAAAGAGCAATGATTGACCACTAGCAAGCAAGAATTTTTTAAGGACACTGAAACAAACCAGTGAAAAAGGAGAGACCCCACAAAGAAGTATATACTAAAGTATATACAAGAGGTCTTGAATGCTCGACCTAAAAAGCACCTTGGGATGTTTTTTTGTAAATTGCACCTGGTTATCACCGACTTCAAGTCGATGGTAATGTCATCTCCTAAATGCCCAAGTTGGATTCAGGAAATGCTTTGTACATCAGAAAAGGAACCACAAATAAAAAATCCCTATTTGCGATTTCTTATTTTGGGAATTGCAAATTGCAGTTTCTTTAGGGAAGAAATCACAATATGCGATTTCTTAAAGGCCTTTGTACATAAGTAAAGGTTTTTTTTCGATTTCTTAATGGCCCCAAATACCTATTCAGACCATTGAGAAATGCAAAAGGGCTTTTTACATCTGGTCCAAAGTGTTGACAGGTAACATGCACAATTATAATTCATCTCATTTTTTTCCTTATAATTGTGTTTTGTCTGGCAAAAAAACAATCTTACTTTATAACAAATGTTCCCTCTTAGACTTTATTACTTTTCTGGTGTGATCCATGTGAGGAAAAGGAAAGGAAGAGGACTAGTGTTACCACCTTCTTTTTTGAGGCAGTCTGGTTTTCTGGAGTTAGAGGGTACTTAAAGGAGATGTGTGAGGTCAAGCCTTGGCCAAAACCATGGCAAGTATGTATTATCTCCCAAAGTCTCTAGCTTCAGCCTCCTATGTGCAAATCATCTTTTATCCTCGTATGTATGTGCAGGATGCAAACTCAGCGCTGACGTGGTGTAAGAGCGCTGTACGAGGTGTCATGGAAAATAGGTTATTGGCATATGTGACGCATGGGTAAGGCGTAGGTTGAACACTCCTCTTCAAAACCGGCCTCAACTCCAAGAAGGGAGTGTTGGTGTGAAAATAATGTATATATAATTGCAGTTAGCAAGAAAGAAAGTCTTGGTAAAGCATATGAATCTGCAACGTCAAAAAGAGTTCATTTGCAGACAAGGTAAATCCTGAGAACTGTGTTTGTGCTACAGGTAGGGAAAATGGCAGCTAAAATTATCACGGTGGCCTCTTCCTGCCACATGTTTGTATCCATGTATGCACGCTAAAAACACTGGCAGACAGGCTTCTCTCCGTTTTAATATGGTCTCAGTGCCTGGCCTCTCCTCTCGGCTCCCCTGTTATAATGGCAACAGCACCGGGCCTCTTTCCACATTTCTCTCTTACATTGACTGTACAGCTTGGCCTCTATAGATTTATCCTTTCTCACTGATGCTGTGCCTACCTATTTTGGCCTTCTCCCCAATACACAGCATTTTAATTGTTTTTGAGAAGAGTTCTCTAAATGTCCATATGGGTAACAGAAAGTGTCTTATGGAGCTGGAGTGTTGCGGTGCTGTTGATGTCATAGAACAGAGGAGCATATGAGAGTATGACATCCTTGACATGCTATTGCTCGAGGGGGAGCCTACGTACCTGTCAGGTTGCCCCATTTGAACTATATTCTGGGAGCTGGAGTATAATTTTTAATCTTTTAAGGATGCCCTAAAAACGACAGTACGCTAGGTGTTCTTGGCAAGTACTTCAAAAGTAGCTGAACGTGTCATGTCATGTGACCACTTGGCAGTTACTAATAATGTTTTAGGACACCAGAGATTGTGGACAAGAGAGGTTTTTAAAGAAAGCCATGTGGTATCCAAGTTGGACAGAGACTAGCTCAGTCAATGTATTTCCTGCTCAGGCTTCTGGAAGCAGAGAATAGTTACCAAGCAACCTTGACATGGGCTGAATGTCACTTACAGTTCATCTGTGAGAGTGCCTGCATATTTAAAAGTATTTGAGGCTGCGGCTAAGACACAGTCTTCAGAACCCCAGGCTAAGAAAATCTATTCTGTACGTTTGCAAAGTGCTTCATTGGTGAGCTGCAAAATAAATAGATTTTTAAAAGTCTCCCACTCAATATGAGATTTGAGGGGGACAGGATAAATCTGGAGAGGAATGGTCATTTGGTGGGTCAATTCTAGAACCACTTTTAATGGAAATATCTTCTACAGGAAACGTTTTTCTTTGAAAATTGTCCCACTGCAAGGTTGTTTGAGGCCTACAAAATGGCAACTTTGTGATAGTTTGAACTTTGAAAAGATACAGCATGTATATGTAAATCTTTTGCAGCCCTATTTACATATATTGTGGATGGTCTGGCAGACCTCCTGAATATTAAAATTCAGTTGATTTTTAGAACGCCTAGATAATATGCAAGTAATTTCTAGAAACATTATTTGCATGTAAATTCATACCATGAATATTCATTATTCACATCCTGTAAACCTGACTATGGGCCTGATTAGGAGTTTGGTGGACGGGAAGACCCGTCCGCCAAATGTCTGATGGGAAGGTTGCCCCCATGCAGGCTACCTCCCCGCCTGACCCATTATGACTTTCCCTCTGGGTTGACGGGCATAAACCAAGGTTTCCGTCCGTCAGCCCAGCTGGAAAGTGGCAGCAGCATTGTCGCCGCCTCGCCGGCAGCCACAGGGGGCACCAGCAACCTTGTAATGAGCATTGCGAGGGTGCTGGGGAGGGGGATCCCTGCTGTGAAGGAGCGCCCCTGTGGCAGCTGCACCTGTTCTCCTATGATACCGCCATGAAAAGGCTGGCAGAGAACCAGGTCGTAATCAGCAGGGTGGTGATGCATGCAGCGCCGCCCTGGCGGATTGCGACCTCCGCCACCGCGAGCCCATCGGGATCATGTATCCCGGCTGAGACGGTGGTACCCTGGTGTTCTGACTGCCAGGGTCATAAAGTGGTGGTCAGACCGCCTCGGCAGCGGGAGTCCTGATCTCCACCGCGAGGCTGGCAGTCGTAATGAGGCCTTATATATATGCTATTTGGAGGGCTAATAATCCAAGCGATAGCTTGTAGGCCTTGAATGTGTGTTTAGTTGCCTATTTCTCTAGCTCAAAATTGAACATGTAAAGGAGAGATTTTTTATTTTTTATTTTTTTTTATATGAGTTGAATCTATGCCTGGAGCTTCATTGCTTTTCGGAAGGGGTGTATAAGAGCATCGGATCTTTTAGAGCACAGCAGGGTGTAGGTTCCTTTTGTGAGCCGGTTGTTTGAGTTAAATTCTCTCGGCAGAGTATATTTCACCAGGCATTGCTCACATTCCTCCATGATAGCTGACAGTACCCATTCCAGGAAAGGTTTGCTGTTCGCTTTGCCGGGATGTTCCAAGGCATTGTGATCATTTATTTCTATCACAGTGAGCGTCTCCTCGATGACATTTCGCTCGAACTTTCTCGTTCCATTCTCCTTACATCTATTTTTTGCCTGCTTCACAGGTTGAAACAAAACCCATAGGTTTTAAAGGTTTCCTCATTTTTCTCCTTTTTGTATTAATCAGATCATTCCTAGATGTCATTCACCCCTGCACATTTTTGTAACCACGTCTTATCTTTCTGAAGTCACGTGTGCCGCCCACCCGGGGTTTCCATTCCTACCACATTTGGAATTATGTGTTTCATATGGCAGCTGAAGCATGTAACGGGACGGAACAGATGAATAATATGGATGTCTACTTTACGCCTGATCACCTAAAAGCGCAGGAATTAATATATGACCTTGAAAGGTCAGGTAGCCAAGGGACACCGGTGGCATATCCTCTACAACAGTAAACGTGCCCATCAACAGTTTTGATTATATGTATTTGGAAATGTGCAGAAATTCCGCTAACTTACAACAAAGCTTTCTTCTTCGCTTTCAAATAAGTATAAATAATAGTGTTGGCTCCATGGCAGTGGACCTAGAAAAAGCCTGAAGATGGGTGCGATGCCTCAATATGTGCACTGGAAAATGGAAGGATAAAAGGAACTGCTTTACCCAGTGGAGTCAACAAAGTAAAATCAAAGGTGTTGTGCAAGTGACATCACACACACTTTGCCCCCCCCCCTCCGCTGGGCATAAAACCTGAAGCCAAATCACATTTTGTATCCCCACACTAACCTCCCTGAGTAATCTTGTGACTGCCCACCATCGCTCTAACACTGAAAATCAAGTGCTGAAGGTGTTGTATTTTTGTATTTTGCAGATCCGGAGTAGGACGGATCCCGAGATATGAGAGGCAAACTGTCCAAGCCACCATGATTTGGGTTCAGTAGCCCGTGTTTGCCCAATGACACCTCCCCCTCAACGGGATCTGACACAGTGTGCTTTAAACATCACCATCTAGACAGCGTTTGAAAAGCTACTAGAGCCAAATTGCCCCACCTATACACCAAAAACATTTCTTTGTCATTCCTGGAAGCCGTACCCTCAAAACATATACTCCTGGCCTCGGTCCCAATTAATGCTGATTCTGATGATTAGGTTTTGCATGTCTTTTGCAGAGTTCCTTAATGGGGACTTTAGAAACCAGTTACAGATAAAAGACACACACATTCAACTCCTAACGTTAACATGAGATAAAGTAAATCCTTAACAAAATCCTGGCCAATAGCTTGTACCCTAACCTGCACGCCCCAATTAATATGAATCAAAATGGGTTTATACCCTCCCGTAATACATCCATTTACCTTAGACAGCTCTACAGGGTTCTGAAAGACACCAACATCAGAGTGTACCCAGGAGTGATGGTGGTCTCTTTCGATCTTGAAAATGTGTTTTCTATACACTATAGTGGTGCTGCTTACATGCAGTTATGATTGGGATTGGACCAGGGAGGGGTTGTATTCTATTCACAAGGCCTGTAAAGTGCACGGGTACCAGAAATGGGCTTCGCAGGACTGGCAGTCCTTGATATAGAGAAGAATAAACAGAGTTTAGGGATAATGGATAGATTGTCGTTTAATCTCAGACTAGGTGGCAATGAGTTCCAGAGTTTGGGGGCAAGATAAGTGAAAGAACGACTTCCTCTGGCTTTTTGCCCTTGGAGATAATCAGGAGACCTGAAGTATTTGATCTGAGATCTCTGTTTGGCTAATACGGGGTGCCCGGCTGATAGAGGATACTAGGGCCCTTCTTAAATTTAGCTCGGTGTGTCATGCACTGTGCCTTGAACTGTATTCTGGAGCTGATTAGTAAGCAATGCAAGGTCTTAAGTGCCACAAAAGCGGGCTGTGTTCCTGGAATACCCATCATGTATGGGCTGTGGCATTTTGGATAATTTAAAGTTTATTAATGACAGCTTTTGGGCTGCCCAGATAAAGCAAATTGCTTTAATCCAGACAGGATGGGGGAGCCCTTGAATCACATACCTACGGGCCTCCAATGTAAGCCTTCTTAATACCTTTCTTAGAGCCCTAAGGAAGCCAAAACAGCATGCCACTACCTTCTTTGCCAGCGATAGCATAGAAAGCTGCAGGTCCAATATAAAATCTAGGCTTTTCACTTTTAGGGTTGGATGGGGGATGCTCCCCAAGGGACGGAGGCCAGTTAATTTGCTCCCAGGGGGTTACCAACTACCAAAACCTCAATTTTATCCCTGTTTACTTTTAGGCAGCTAGCTGCCATCCAAAAGACCAAGGCATCTACTCAGTCTTAGAGAAGTAGAATTTGCATCTGGGGATAGCGAAATGATGATCTGTGTATCATCTGCATAAGAAACCATAGAAAAAACGAATGAGCAGATGATATGTGAAAGAGGATGAACATTAAAGTTGAAAAGTGTGGGAGTCACAGAAGAGCACTGCGGAACTCCACATTCCGGCAGGTGTCATGCAGAGGAAAGTGGACCCTCACTGACCTGAAAGCTCGAGTTCTCCAGGAACGACCAAAGCCAATTTAGGGCGCTATCCATTATACCTGCTTTCTCCGAATGGTGGAGAAGAATGGGATAAGATACTGTGTCAAAAGCAGCACTTAAATTGAGCAGAATCAGTGCTACTGATGCACCCTGGTCCAAAACATTTTAAAGATTTTCAGAAACTAACACAAGCTCGGCTTCACTACTGCATCCGCATGAAAACCTGTTTGTGTAGGGTGCAGGATGTTGTTAGCAGTATTCTGCCGGGTGCCTGCTTATAATCTTCTCTGAGATTTTACTCACCCCAGGAAGCAGCAATATAGGTCTATATTTCCTGCTACCTCGGGGTGCAGGTTATATTTATTCAGCAGAGGGCACACAATGGCATGCTTCCATGTTTCTGGAACACTGCTGTTGCTGAAGGATGTGTTATAGAGCTGAGTCAGGGCGGGAAGCATCACTTCCACCCCTTTCATTAGAAAGTCTGAGGTTTGGCTCAATCGATTAAATAACCATATTCTAATCCAAGGGCTAGAGTGAAGACAGGTAGTTATATATCATAGTATTATGGCTTATTTAAGGGAATAAGACAGGGTTGCCATCTCTCCCGCTCCTTTTCATTTTTACAATAGATCTATTTTCTGTGGCTGCTAGGATAGAGGCTAACAGAGCTATATCCTACTTTGGAATGGTATACATACATATATATGATTTGTTGCTGTATGTTCGAAAGGAGATGGTGGATCTCTCACCAACTATGGAGCTCCTGTTGCTGTTTGGAGGCTTTTCAGGCTTCTCACCAATAGGTACAAGACCTATGTTTTCCAAACTGTGCTGGGCAATGGGACACCTCATCTGGGGGACTGACTTAGGGATAACATGGGTACCCCACGCTTTTAAATATCTGGCTGTGAATTTATACCAAGCACTGCATCTGTGGGATGACAACTTGATCTCAGCTCTGACATCATTCACAAGGAAAGTGGCATTATGGTGCTCCCTCTGGTTGACCATTATTGCCAGATTGGCTATTTTGCGCAGGTTATTTAATTTCTATACTAATTTACCTGTATGCGTCCAGATGAAGTGGTTTAAACAAATTGACTCATTCATTAGGGAGTTAATGTGGGACAGTTCCCGCCAGAGTGTTTTGCTGGAGTCACTCAAAAGACCCATTTTGGAGGGTGGCTTAAGTGCATCTAAGTGTGAATTGTATTACCTGGCAGCATCATAGCAATGAATCGGGAGATGGCTGGACGGGGAGAATGGAGTGGAGATGGGACAGCGGGGAAGAAAATCGAATCAGAGAGCCCTAATATACTTATTAATGAACATTAGGCCACAGAAATACACACTACATCTGTCTATCACTTGACAGTTCATGAAAAGGACTTCTGTATGGTCCTTGTATGCCCCTGCATTGCCTTTGGTTGGGCTTCCATATAGAGACCACTCTGCTTTTTTCACTGCACACCACGGCCCAGATTTATGAAAAAGTGGTGCATCAGCTCTGATGAGGCACTTTTCTTGAGCACCCCCCCGGCATTCTTAAATCTGGCCTCAGTTATCATACAGGACTTAAGCTAGAATACTCACAGTTGGGGACTGTTATTAAGAAAGGCAGACTATTTGCTGGAGACTCATAGAAGACTGTTGATTGGCTCTCAGGCAATTCCTGAACTAGGGATCCCTGATGCGATCCTTTGAATATGTATGGAGTGCGAGTCCAGTTGAACCCCCGCAGCATGATGGTGGGAGCAGGCTGTAAACTGGTGACTTGGTTCTATAGGGCATTCAACAATAGGGTGCAAAACAACCCGGGTGCAGTTAGGGTCAGATGGGAATGGTATATTGCAGCTTATATAGACAATAATGAATGGGAGTGAGAATCAGCCTGTCATTAGTAGCAGACTTCTGGTCTGTAGCTCTCCCCGAATTTGGGTGCATTGGGAGCAGATCACTCACTGTTTGAGTGAAACTGTAGGCAGGGAGATTGTATGTACACATGAAGTATATATGCTGGGGGTTGGTAACCTAACACTAGAAAGGTGGGCAAAAGTTAATTGATGTGGGATTGGTGCAAGCCAAATGACTGATAACAGTCACATTGTAAGCTGGAAGTGGACCAAATGCACCACTGGGCCTCGTTTTAACAGAAAATGGATATGAGGCCTGACCACATACTCTGCTGTAGAAGTGTTCTTTCATGTTTACTAAAATCACTGGTACCAAGATTTTTCAGAAGCCCTGTGCTTTTAGTGAACAAATGCCACAGACTAACGCCCCACTCTGAAAAGTGTTGTAGTTCCTGCACAGTTAACCATCTGCCAACTTTTATGGTCAGAGCAATAACTTGGTCACAGTCAAATAAAGACATATTGAAGGATGTGGTGAAGATCATGACACTTACAAATGATATGGGACTTATTATGACTTCTGTGGATGGAAAAGCCCTTCTGCCAAAGTCCATATGGGTAGGTTGCCGCCAGTATGGCAGCCTCCCCGCTGGGCCCATTACAAGTTTCCCGCTGGGAAACACAGTTTCCGCCCACTCACCCAGCAGGAAATGGCCTACAGCATTGTCTCCGGCTCATAATAGAGCCGGCCGCAAAGCTGTAGTGTGTTGGGTGCATCTGCACCCGTCTCAAAGTTCACTGTCTGCAGAAAGTGAACATTTCTCTGGGGCTGGCCTGGGGACCCCTGCACTGCCCATGGGCAGTGCAGGCCCCCCCCTGGGGCATCCTGCACCCCGTCTATGCCAGCCTTTTCATGGCGAGGTTACAACCATGATATTGCTGAAGGAGAAGGGGGTTGTAATCTACAGGGCAGTGCTGCTCTGGTGAATTAGAACCGGCAACACCGCCAGACCGTCGTGTAGATGAAATGTGGCTGTGCTGGCGGTCTGACCACAGCGCTACCACCGCGGTTATAATATGGCGCTCTGACCACTGCATTGGCAGCGGTCTTACCGCAACTGTGACCCTGGCAGTCATTAGACTGCCAGGGTTGTAATGAGGACCTTAGTGTTAGAGAGGATTAAAAACATTGTAAACAGCATGTTAATTTGGTAATTCATAGCATTTTGAAAGCATGTCTATTAGTACATAAAAATCCATTCCCCCCTCCTGTTGTTAAAGCTAGGTGGGTTGTAAAAGTTTGTTGTCCTAAGAATTGGGTCGTGGTTCTAAAAAGTTTGTAAAGCTCTGTGGAATAGTATTACATTTGTGACCTAAACCTAGTAGTTGCCTGTTGTTCTTGTAAGGATGTGAAATGCTGCTCTCCTCCCCCTCCAGAGTGCCCTAGACAAGACCCAATTTAAAGATTCTACTGTACACCACCCAGGGGATTCACAATTTGGGATCATTGTTACTACTGATGATACACAGAAGGACTGCTTTAATGTATATTGTTAAAAGCTGGTACGAACCTAACCTCTCACTGGTACAGAAGTATTAATGTACTTTTGTTTAATGAAAGATGCTATGCTTATTATATCTGAATTTCACTTCTGTACAATGTTTGAAATATGATAGAAACAATAAAAAGAGAGTTTAAAAAACAATAAGCTAAAGTATCACATACATTCAAAAGATCAGGTTCCAAGTTCTTTATAACGCATGCGTTGTAAAGCTGTTCGAAGAGACTACATGAAGCAAAGTGGTGGCAGGAAATAGTACTGCTAAATATCGATAAGTGATTTGTGTGGTTGTACTGCACTTGTAGTGCAAACACTATCCTATCATTTCCTGGCTCTGGATTGAGGTATATCTGTATAAGCAGTTCATAAAACATAATCGAATAAGCAATTAGCACTGTAAAAACATTACTTTGTGCAACATCCAATGTTATAAATCTCTTCAAATCAATACCTTTGTAAGTATGTGCATTTGAAGAAATCCTAAATGTGGAGCAATAGAGCACTCTACATTATTGGTGTGCAATAAGTGAGGATTTAAAACAATTAGTTAGAATAAACTTCAGAAATATATTGCCATATTTAGGTCCCGGATAGATTAAGCAATTTGTCCTGAAACACACAACTTTCAGTCAAGTGCCAAATCCATGCTGAGAACCGTAGTCATCAGGTTCGAAAATCAGCTGTTAACAGGTTTCCTCTTGAGAGCAATCTGTTTATTTAGAACCAGAGAAAAGCTGCTATTAGATATTACATGGGAGAGCCTTCTTATTGAAATTTTGCCAGTGGTTTCAAAGCCCGTATTTCACAGAAAATAGGTATTACTGTGAGTTATTTCCCTTAATCTGTAATTCACAATGCTGAATTAATGTGCAGGATATTTATCTTCCCATAACAAATAAAAACATTAAATACAACATTATGAGCCTGATTTAGATGTTGGCAATAACGGTCCTGTAGTCGACTTTTTGACTGAAAATCGGTCCACCGCCGTGACGGTCCCACCGCCATATTTAGAAGTTGGTGGTCCCATAGACGAAAGCCTGCATTCGAACTGCCTTCTCCACCAAGAAACCCGTCTGCATTGACGGCGGGAGAGTGGAAAGTGGATGACATCAGGACCCCAGCCACTCTTACTGATGTATAGATTTGGATGTGCCTTACCACCAAGAAAAAAGTGGCGGTCTGACCGCCCCTTCTTAGTTGGTGGGTTGGGGAGGAAAAGGGGCAAAAACTCAACTTTTTTCCCCATTTCACCTCCATCTTTGACTGGACATGACTGCACAACGCTTGCCGTCACTGCTGCACCGACTCACAGTGAAAAATACAACCCCCTCATTGCTGGACTCAAAGGTAGGGACACCGTGTCGCCAGGGTACATTGGGTGGGTTCTGCAGGAGGGGTCGTGACCACTGCAGGCATATACATATCACAGTATTTTTTTTAAATGACTTTACCATGCATATGTCGGGGAGACAATCGTGTCACACATGGCTGGGGACACAATGGCACAGCACGCATATCACACACATACACAACTGTCATTTTGGTGTCATCATTCATTGCTAAATAAATGCTGGCAACACAATGACAGTGTACTCACAGTGGACAACAGTATCTATGTGTGCGCATTGCAAGGGGACCTGTGCGGGTAGTGTTGTGCTATCTGTTCTGTATGTGAGTCAGTACATTTATGGGTGTGTGTGGATTGGCTGTTTGACGTGGAGGGAGCTGGAGTGGGTGGTGTGGTTGTGTCTGCATGTGTGTCACTTGCATGTGGGATCAGTGTTGTTGTTTATACTGTGTTGCCATGTGACACATTCAGGTGAGTATTGTTGTGTGGCGGACATTGCTGTGATGTGTGTAGTTGCATCTCATGTGAGTACGTTTGTGTAGACGAGTATGTAGTTGTGTTTGTTGTTGTGGTTGTGTTGTGTGTTAGTGCAGTGTCAATGGTGTATGTTGTGCAATGGATGCATATCAATGTGTGTTTCAGGCATATATGAGTTGTGTTGTATTAGAATGGCAATGGGTTATTGTGTGAATGTGGTGTGTTGTGTAGTGTGTAGTATAGGGGGACACATATGGCTAAGGGACAGTGTGTGTGTGTGTGTGTCACTTACCTCTATTCCATAGGCCCTGCCTGTAGGAAAGTACCATCTTGCCTGGCATGTTACCCCCATTTTTCACTGTATATATGTTGTTTTAGTTGTATGTGTCACTGGGACCCTGGTAACCCAGGGCCCCAGGGCTCATAAGTGTGCCTGAATGTGTTACCTGTGTAGTGACTAACTGTCTCACTGAGGCTCTGCTAATCAGAACCTCAGTGGTTATGCTCTCTCATTTCTTTCCAAATTGTCACTAACAGGCTAGTGACCAATTTTACCAATTTACATTGGCTTACTGGAACACCCTTATAATTCCCTAGTATATGGTACTGAGGTACCCAGGGTATTGGGGTTCCAGGAGATCCCTATGGGCTGCAGCATTTCTTTTGCCACCCATAGGGAGCTCTGACAATTCTTACACAGGCCTGCCACTGCAGCCTGAGTGAAATAACGTCCACGTTATTTCACAGCCATTTTACACTGCACTTAAGTAACTTATAAGTCACCTATATGTCTAACCTTTACCTGGTAAAGGTTAGGTGCAAAGTTACTTAGTGTGAGGGCACCCTGGCACTAGCCAAGGTGCCCCCACATTGTTCAGGGCCAATTCCCCGAACTTTGTGAGTGCGGGGACACCATTACACACGTGCACTACATATAGGTCACTACCTATATGTGGCTTCACAATGGTAACTCCGAATATGGCCATGTAACATGTCTATGATCATGTAATTGCCCCCTCTATACCATCCTGGCATAGTTGGCACAATCCCATGATCCCAGTGGTCTGTAGCACAGACCCTGGTACTGCCAAACTGCCCTTCCTGGGGTTTCACTGCAGCTGCTGCTGCTGCCAACCCCTCAGACAGGCAGCTGCCCTCCTGGGGTCCAGCCAGGCCTGGCCCAGGATGGCAGAACAAAGGACTTCCTCTGAGAGAGGGTGTTACACCCTCTCCCTTTGGAAAATGGTGTGAAGGCAGGGGAGGAGTAGCCTCCCCCAGCCTCTGGAAATGCTTTCTTGGGCACAGATGTGCCCAATTCTGCATAAGCCAGTCTACACTGGTTCAGGGGACCCCTTAGCCCTGCTCTGGTGCGAAACTGGACAAAGGAAAGGGGAGTGACCACTCCCCTGACCTGCACCTCCCCTGGGAGGTGTCCAGAGCTCCTCCAGTGTGCTCCAGACCTCTGCCATCTTGGAAACAGAGGTGCTGCTGGCACACTGGACTGCTCTGAGTGGCCAGTGCCACCAGGTGACGTCAGAGACTCCTTCTGATAGGCTCCTTCAGGTGTTGCTAGCCTATCCTCTCTCCTAGGTAGCCAAACCCTCTTTTCTGGCTATTTAGGGTCTCTGTCTCTGGGGAAACTTTAGATAACGAATGCAAGAGCTCATCCGAGTTCCTCTGCATCTCTCTCTTCACCTTCTGCCAAGGAATCGACTGCTGACCGCGCTGGAAGCCTGCAAAACTGCAACATAGTAGCTAAGACGACTACTGCAACTCTGTAACGCTGATCCTGCCGCCTTCTCGACTGTTTTCCTGGTGGTGCATGCTGTGGGGGTAGTCTGCCTCCTCTCTGCACTAGAAGCTCCGAAGAAATCTCCCGTGGGTCGACGGAATCTTCCCCCTGCAACCGCAGGCACCAAAAAGCTGCATTACCGGTCCCTTGGGTCTCCTCTCAGCACGACGAGCGAGGTCCCTCGAATCCAGCAACTCTGTCCAAGTGACCCCCACAGTCCAGTGACTCTTCAGTCCAAGTTTGGTGGAGGTAAGTCCTTGCCTCACCTCGCTAGACTGCATTGCTGGGAACAGCGACTTTTGCAGCTACTCCGGCCCCTGTGCACTTCCGGTAGAAATCCTTTGTGCACAGCCAAGCCTGGGTCCACGGCACTCTAACCTGCATTGCACGATTTTCTAAGTTGGTCTCCGGCGACGTGGGACTCCTTTGTGTAACTTCGGGTGAGCACCATTTCACGCATCCTCGTAGTGCCTGTTTCTGGCACTTCTCTGGGTGCTACCTGCTGCTAAGAGGGCTCCTTGTCTTGCTCGACGTCCCTCCTACCTTCTGGTCCAATTTGCGACCTCCTGGTCCTTCCTGGGCCACAGCAGCGTCCAAAAACGCTAACCACATGATTTGCAGCTAGCAAGGCTTGTTGGCATTCTTTCGGCGGGAAAACACTTTTGCACAACTCTCCACGGCGAGAGGAATCCGTCCACCAAAGGGGAAGTCTCTAGCCCTTTTCGTTCCTGCAGAAACCTCAGCTTCTTCTGTCCAGTAGAAGCTTCTTTGCATCCACAGCTGGCATTTCCTGGGCATATGCCCATCTCCGACTTGCTTGTGACTTTTGGACTTGGTCCCCTTGTTCCACAGGTACCCTAGATTGGAAATCCATCGTTGTTGCATTGTTGGTTTGTGCCTTTCCTGCATTATTCCTCTAACACGACTTCTTTGTCCTTAGGGGAACTTTAGTGCACTTTGCACTCACTTTTCAGGGTCTTGGGGAGGGTTATTTTTCTAACTCTCACTATTTTCTAATAGTCCCAGCGACCCTCTACAAGGTCACATAGGTTTGGGGTCCATTCGTGGTTCGCATTCCACTTTTGGAGTATATGGTTTGTGTTGCCCCTATCCCTATGTGTCCCCATTGCATCCTATTGTAACTATACATTGTTTGCACTGTTTTCTAAGACTATACTGCATATTTTTGGTATTGTGTATATATATCTTGTGTATATTTCCTATCCTCTCACTGAGGGTACACTCTAAGATACTTTGGCATATTGTCATAAAAATAAAGTACCTTTATTTTTAGTATAACTGTGTATTGTGTTTTCTTATGATATTGTGCATATGACACTAAGTGGTACTGTAGTAGCTTTACACGTCTCCTAGTTCAGCCTAAGCTGCTCTGCTAAGCTACCATTATCTATCAGCCTATGCTGCTAGACACCCTATACACTAATAAGGGATAACTGGGCCTGGTGCAAGGTGCAAGTACCCCTTGGTACTCACTACAAGCCAGTCCAGCCTCCTACATTGGTTGTGCAGCGGTGGGATAAGTGCTTTGAGACTACTTACCACTCTTGTCATGGTACTTTTCATAAGAGAAAAATATACAAAACAAGTTCAGTGTATATACACATAGCCAAAAAGTTTTGCATTTCCTCTTTTCACTCTTTTCTAAGTGCTGAAAAGTACTTCTAACTTTCTAAAAAGTTCTAAAAAGTTTTAAAAGTTCTTTTTTCTCTGTCTTTCTAAAAGCTCTGACAAACTTTTTTCTCTTTTTCTATCACTTTAACTCTCTCTAAAAATGTCTGGCACAGGCCAAAATGTTGATCTGTCCAAACTTGCATATGATCACCTTAGCTGGAAAGGAGCAAGGAGTCTCTGCATAGAGAGAGGTTTGAGTGTAGGGAAGAATCCTTCCTTGGAATTGTTACTTAACATGCTTAGAGAACAAGATAAGGCAAGAAGTGCCCCATCTGTTGAAAACGTAGCTAATGGTTCCCAATCTGATCCAGGGACACCCCCAGGAAAAGATTCAGGAAAGAAACTTCCTAGCCTGCCCATTACTAGACAGTCTAGCATAGTTGGTAATGATGAAGAGCCACACAATACAAATAGTGTTGTCTCACATCATAGCAAAAGCATTTATTCACACCACAGTGGTACTGATGTTTCTGTTAGCCAAGCTGTTAGGGTGCCCTCTGTAAGGGACAGGTCTCCTTCTGTCCATTCTCACCATACTTCTGTTTCAAGGCATGTCCCTCCCACCCACCCTGATGACAGATTGTTAGAAAGGGAGCTCAATAGATTGAGAGTGGAACAAACCAGACTGAAGCTCAAGAAGCAACAGCTGGATTTGGATAGACAGACTTTAGAAGTAGAGAAGGAGAGGCAGAAACTGGGTTTAGAAACCCATGGTGGCAGCAGCAGTATTCCCCATAGTCATCCTGCAAAAGAGCATGATTCCAGGAATATGCACAAGATAGTTCCCCCTTATAAGGAGGGGGATGACATTAACAAGTGGTTTGCTGCACTTGAGAGGGCCTGTGTTGTACAGGATGTCCCTCAAAGGCAGTGGGCTGCTATCCTATGGCTATCATTTAGTGGAAAAGGTAGGGATAGGCTCCTTACTGTGAAAGAAAGTGATGCCAATGATTTTACAGTTCTTAAGAATGCACTCCTGGATGGTTATGGCTTAACCACTGAACAGTACAGGATAAAGTTCAGAGAGACCAAAAAGGAGTCTTCACAAGACTGGGTTGATTTCATTGACCATTCAGTGAAGGCCTTGGAGGGGTGGTTACATGGCAGTAAAGTTACTGATTATGACAGCCTGTATAACTTGATCCTGAGAGAGCATATTCTTAATAATTGTGTGTCTGATTTGTTGCACCAGTACTTGGTGGACTCTGATCTGACCTCTCCCCAAGAATTGGGAAAGAAGGCAGACAAATGGGTCAGAACAAGGGTGAACAGAAAAGTTCATACAGGGGGTGACAAAGATGGCAACAAAAAGAAGGATGGTAAGTCTTCTGACAAGGGTGGGGACAAATCTAAAAATGAGTCTTCATCAGGCCCACAAAAACACTCTGCTGGGGGTGGTGGGTCCAAATCCTCCTTTAATCAAAACAAAGAAAATAAACCATGGTGCTATTTATGTAAAGTAAAAGGCCATTGGACAACAGATCCCAGTTGTCCAAAGAATAGCACCAAGCCTCCTACCACTACAACCCCTACTGCTACCCCTAGTGTCCCTACTAATAGCAGTGGTGGTGGGAGCAAACCTACTAATAGCCAATCCAAGGGAGTAGCTGGGCTCACTATTGGTAACTTAGTTGGGGTTGGCCTTGTTAGGGAGGCCACAGAGGCTGTGTTAGTCTCTGAGGGGGCTATTGATTTAGCCACCTTAGTTGCTTGTCCCCTTAATATGGATAAGTACAAGCAGCTACCCCTAATAAATGGTGTTGAGGTTCAGGCCTACAGGGACACTGGAGCCAGTGTGACTATGGTCATAGAGAAACTGGTCCACCCTGAACAACACCTACTTGGTCACCAGTACCAAGTAACCGATGCTCACAACAACACACTTAGCCACCCCATGGCTGTTGTTAATCTCAACTGGGGGGGGGGTTACTGGTCCAAAGAAAGTGGTGGTAGCCACAGATTTACCTGTAGACTGTCTACTAGCAAATGATTTGGAGACATCAGCTTGGTCAGATGTGGAGTTGGAAGCCCATGCAGCAATGCTGGGCATCCCAGGGCATATTTTTGCTTTGACAAGGGCTCAGGCCAAAAAGCAAAAAGGACAGGGAAGCTTGGATCCTGGAACAATGGACCAAGTGCTCCCTAAAGCTAGGGCTAGTAGAAGCAAACCACTTCCTACTATCCCTCCCTCTACAGTGGATTCAACTTCTGAGGAAGAAGAATTCCCTCCCTGTGCAGAACCTACACCAGAGGAGCTTGAAGCAGACACTGCTGAGCTTTTGGGTGAAGGGGGGCCTGCCAGGGAGGAGCTGAGTGTGGCACAGCAAACCTGTCCCACATTAGAGGGTCTAAGACAGCAAGCTGTCAAACAGGCTAATGGGGATGTCAGTGACTCTCACAGAGTTTACTGGGAGGACAACCTCTTGTACACTGAGCATAGGGATCCTAAACCTGGAGCTGCCAGGAGATTAGTGATTCCTCAGGAGTACAGAAAGTTCCTTCTAACTCTAGCCCACGACATTCATCTAGCTGGGCATCTGGGACAAATGAAAACTTGGGACAGACTTGTTCACTTGTTTCATTGGCCTAGGATGTCTGAGGACACAAAATATTTTTGTAAGTCCTGTGAAACCTGTCAAGCCAGTGGCAAGACAGGTGGCACCCCAAAGGCACCCCTTATTCCACTGCCTGTGGTTGGGGTTCCCTTTGAAAGGGTAGGGGTTGACATAGTTGGCCCCCTTGACCCTCCTACTGCTTCAGGCAATAGGTTTATCTTGGTGGTAGTGGACCATGCCACAAGATACCCTGAAGCAATTCCTTTAAGGACCACTACAGCACCTGCAGTGGCAAAGGCCCTCCTGGGAATATTTTCTAGGGTGGGCTTGCCAAAGGAAGTAGTATCAGACAGGGGAAGCAATTTCATGTCTGCATACTTAAAGGCCATGTGGAAGGAGTGTGGTGTAACTTACAAGTTCACAACACCCTATCATCCACAAACAAATGGACTGGTGGAGAGATTTAATAAAACTCTCAAAGGCATGATTATGGGTCTCCCTGAAAAACTCCGCAGGAGATGGGATATCCTTCTACCATGCCTCCTTTTTGCCTACAGGGAGGTACCCCAGAAAGGAGTGGGCTTCAGCCCCTTTGAACTTCTTTTTGGACACCCTGTTAGGGGTCCACTCACACTTGTAAAGGAGGGTTGGGAACAACCTTTAAAAGCTCCTAAGCAGGATATTGTGGATTATGTACTTGGCCTCAGATCAAGGATGGCTGAGTACATGAAAAAGGCCAGCAAAAACCTTCAGGCCAGCCAAGAGCTCCAGAAGCAATGGCATGATCAGAAGGCTGTTTTGGTTCAGTACCAACCAGGGCAGAAAGTGTGGGTCTTGGAGCCTGTGGCCCCAAGAGCACTCCAAGATAAATGGAGTGGACCCCACAAAATTGTTGAAAAGAAGGGAGAAGTCACCTATTTAGTTGACTTAGGCACTGCCAGGAGTCCCCTTAGGGTGCTCCATGTCAACCGCCTGAAACCCTACTATGACAGGGCTGATCTCACCCTGCTCATGGCAACTGATGAGGGACAGGAAGAAGACAGTGATCCTCTACCTGATCTCTTCTCTTCCACAGAACAAGATGCTCTTGTGGAAGGTGTAGTTTTGGCTGATTGTCTTACTGCTGAGCAGAAAGACCATTGCATAAATCTCCTAGATCAATTCTCTGAACTCTTCTCTACTGTGCCAGGTACCACTTCTTGGTGTGAGCACACTATAGATACTGGAGACAGTTTACCTGTCAAAAGTAAGATCTATAGGCAGCCTGACCATGTCAGGGACTGCATAAAGCAAGAGGTGCAGAAAATGTTAGAACTAGGAGTGGTTGAGCACTCTGAAAGTCCATGGGCTTCTCCTGTGGTACTTGTACCAAAACCCCATTCCAAAGATGGAAAGAAGGAAATGCGGTTTTGTGTAGACTATAGAGGTCTCAACCTGGTAACCAAAACTGATGCTCACCCTATACCCAGGGCAGATGAGCTCATAGATACACTGGCATCTGCCAAGTATCTAAGCACTTTTGATTTGACTGCAGGGTATTGGCAGATCAAATTGTCAGAAGATGCTAAACCTAAAACTGCATTTTCAACCATTGGAGGCCATTACCAGTTTACTGTAATGCCTTTTGGATTGAAAAATGCACCTGCCACTTTTCAGAGGTTGGTGAACACAGTCCTGCAAGGGCTGGAATTTTTCAGTGCAGCATATTTGGACGATATAGCTGTCTTTAGCTCCAGCTGGGATGATCACCTGGTCCACCTATGGAAAGTTTTGGAGGCCCTGCAAAAGGCAGGCCTCACTATCAAGGCTTCAAAGTGCCAGATAGGGCAGGGTAACGTGGTTTATCTGGGACACCTTGTTGGTGGGGAACAGATAGCACCACTTCAGGGGAAAATCCAAACAATTATTGATTGGATTCCCCCTACCACTCAGACTCAGGTGAGAGCCTTCCTAGGCCTCACTGGGTATTACAAGAGGTTCATTAAAAACTATGGCTCCATTGCAGCCCCTCTTAATGACCTCACATCCAAGAAAATGCCTAAAAAGGTATTATGGACAGCAAGCTGTCAGAAAGCTTTTGAGGAGCTGAAGCAGGCCATGTGCTCTGCACCTGTCCTGAAAAGCCCTTGTTACTCTAAAAAATTCTATGTCCAAACTGATGCATCTGAATTAGGAGTAGGGGCAGTCCTATCACAACTTAATTCTGAGGGACAGGATCAACCTGTTGCTTTTATTAGTAGGAGGTTGACCCCTAGAGAAAAGCGTTGGTCTGCCATAGAGAGGGAGGCCTTTGCTGTGGTCTGGGCTCTGAAGAAGTTGAGGCCATACCTGTTTGGCACTCACTTCATTGTTCAGACAGACCACAAACCTCTACTTTGGCTAAAACAAATGAAAGGTGAAAATCCTAAATTATTGAGGTGGTCCATATCCCTACAGGGAATGGACTATACAGTGGAACATAGACCTGGGAGTAGCCACTCCAATGCAGATGGACTCTCCAGATATTTCCACTTAGACAATGAAGACTCATCAGGTCATGGCTAGTCTTATTGTCCTTCGTTTGGGGGGGGGTTGTGTAGGAAAGTACCATCTTGCCTGGCATGTTACCCCCATTTTTCACTGTATATATGTTGTTTTAGTTGTATGTGTCACTGGGACCCTGGTAACCCAGGGCCCCAGGGCTCATAAGTGTGCCTGAATGTGTCACCTGTGTAGTGACTAACTGTCTCACTGAGGCTCTGCTAATCAGAACCTCAGTGGTTATGCTCTCTCATTTCTTTCCAAATTGTCACTAACAGGCTAGTGACCAATTTTACCAATTTACATTGGCTTACTGGAACACCCTTATAATTCCCTAGTATATGGTACTGAGGTACCCAGGGTATTGGTGTTCCAGGAGATCCCTATGGGCTGCAGCATTTCTTTTGCCACCCATAGGGAGCTCTGACAATTCTTACACAGGCCTGCCACTGCAGCCTGAGTGAAATAACGTCCACGTTATTTCACAGCCATTTTACACTGCACTTAAGTAACTTATAAGTCACCTATATGTCTAACCTTTACCTGGTAAAGGTTAGGTGCAAAGTTACTTAGTGTGAGGGCACCCTGGCACTAGCCAAGGTGCCCCCACATTGTTCAGGGCCAATTCCCCGGACTTTGTGAGTGCGGGGACACCATTACACGCGTGCACTACATCTAGGTCACTACCTATATGTGGCTTCACAATGGTAACTCCGAATATGGCCATGTAACATGTCTATGATCATGGAATTGCCCCCTCTATACCATCCTGGCATAGTTGGCACAATCCCATGATCCCAGTGGTCTGTAGCACAGACCCTGGTACTGCCAAACTGCCCTTCCTGGGGTTTCACTGCAGCTGCTGCTGCTGCCAACCCCTCAGACAGGCAGCTGCCCTCCTGGGGTCCAGCCAGGCCTGGCCCAGGATGGCAGAACAAAGGACTTCCTCTGAGAGAGGGTGTTACACCCTCTCCCTTTGGAAAATGGTGTGAATGCAGGGGAGGAGTAGCCTCCCCCAGCCTCTGGAAATGCTTTCTTGGGCACAGATGTGCCCAATTCTGCATAAGCCAGTCTACACCGGTTCAGGGGACCCCTTAGCCCTGCTCTGGCGCGAAACTGGACAAAGGAAATGGGAGTGACCGCTCCCCTGACCTGCACCTCCCCTGGGAGGTGTCCAGAGCTCCTCCAGTGTGCTCCAGACCTCTGCCATCTTGGAAACAGAGGTGCTGCTGGCACACTGGACTGCTCTGAGTGGCCAGTGCCACCAGGTGACGTCAGAGACTCCTTCTGATAGGCTCCTTCAGGTGTTGCTAGCCTATCCTCTCTCCTAGGTAGCCAAACTCTCTTTTCTGGCTATTTAGGGTCTCTGTCTCTGGGGAAACTTTAGATAACGAATGCAAGAGCTCATCCGAGTTCCTCTGCATCTCTCTCTTCACCTTCTGCCAAGGAATCGACTGCTGACCGCGCTGGAAGCCTGCAAAACTGCAACATAGTAGCTAAGACGACTACTGCAACTCTGTAACGCTGATCCTGCCGCCTTCTCGACTGTTTTCCTGGTGGTGCATGCTGTGGGGGTAGTCTGCCTCCTCTCTGCACTAGAAGCTCCGAAGAAATCTCCCGTGGGTCGACGGAATCTTCCCCCTGCAACCGCAGGCACCAAAAAGCTGCATTACCGGTCCCTTGGGTCTCCTCTCAGCACGACGAGCGAGGTCCCTTGAATCCAGCAACTCTGTCCAAGTGACCCCCACAGTCCAGTCACTCTTCAGTCCAAGTTTGGTGGAGGTAAGTCCTTGCCTCACCTCGCTACACTGCATTGCTGGGAACCGCGACTTTTGCAGCTACTCCGGCCCCTGTGCACTTCCGGTGGAAATCCTTTGTGCACAGCCAAGCCTGGGTCCACGGCACTCTAACCTGCATTGCACGACTTTCTAAGTTGGTCTCCGGCGACGTGGGACTCCTTTGTGTAACTTTGGGTGAGCACTGTTTCACGCATCCTTGTAGTGCCTGTTTCTGGCACTTCTCCGGGTGCTACCTGCTGCTAAGAGGGCTCCTTGTCTTGCTCGACGTCCCTTCTACCTCCTGGTTTAATTTGCGACCTCCTGGTCCCTCCTGGGCCACAGCAGCGTCCAAAAACGCTAACCGTACAATTTGCAGCTAGCAAGGCTTGTTGGCGTTCTTTCGGCGGGAAAACACTTCTGTACGATTTTTCACGGCAAGAGGGATCCGTCCACCAAAGGGGAAGTCTCTAGCCCTTTTCGTTCCTGCAGAAACCTCAGCTTCTTCTGTCCAGTAGAAGCTTCTTTGCATCCACAGCTGGCATTTCCTGGGCATATGCCCATCTCCGACTTGCTTGTGATTTTTGGACTTGGTCCCCTTGTTCCACAGGTACCCTAGATTGGAAATCCATCGTTGTTGCATTGTTGGTTTGTGTCTTTCCTGCATTATTCCTCTAACACGACTTCTTTGTCCTTAGGGGAACTTTAGTGCACTTTGCACTCACTTTTCAGGGTCTTGGGGAGGGTTATTTTTCTAACTCTCACTATTTTCTAATAGTCCCAGCGACCCTCTACAAGGTCACATAGGTTTGGGGTCCATTTGTGGTTCGCATTCCACTTTTGGAGTATATGGTTTGTGTTGCCCCTATCCCTATGTGTCCCTATTGCATCCTATTGTAACTATACATTGTTTGCACTGTTTTCTAAGACTATACTGCATATTTTTGGTATTGTGTATATATATCTTGTGTATATTTCCTATCCTCTCACTGAGGGTACACTCTAAGATACTTTGGCATATTGTCATAAAAATAAAGTACCTTTATTTTTAGTATAACTGTGTATTGTGTTTTCTTATGATATTGTGCATATGACACTAAGTGGTACTGTAGTAGCTTCAAACGTCTCCTAGTTCAGCCTAAGCTGCTCTGCTAAGCTACCATTATCTATCAGCCTATGCTGCTAGACACCCTATACACTAATAAGGGATAACTGGGCCTGGTGCAAGGTGCAAGTACCCCTTGGTACTCACTACAAGCCAGTCCAGCCTCCTACACTGCCATTGTACGAAGTCCATGGGATACTGCTCCATTCACCCTCTGTCAGCAATGCGTCACCAGTCCACCGCTTGCAGAGCTGTAACATCTAAATACTGTGGGCGGAATGCAGTTGACTTGAAGGTCTTTTCAGGTCCACCGTTGACGTGGCTTGGAGATAACACTGCCAAGATCTAAATCAGGCCCTATGTCTTTCTTTCAGTGTTGGTAAAAAAAAAAAAGCATGTACATTGCCAATAGGTCTAGCTTATTACTGAAAATGTCTTTTGGATAATTAATGGATTTAGGCACTCAATAAATCATCATACATGCACTATGTCACTCATCCTTGCACACAAAGGCTTACTCCCACCTACAGACTGGCATTGAGGTTATTAGTGAACACCACAATCCTCTCCTTAGAGTGCTCCTGCACCTGTGAGGAATCAGAAGAAGGGCTACCCTACTGTCCACAGTTGGAAGATCGGATTTGCTTGTCTTGAACTCAAGAACCCCTGAAACGGCTCCCAGAGTCAGTCAGCTGATTTCCTTTATGACCTACAGGGACACCACACGTTCCCAGAGGCCTTTCTCTGCAACTGGCCAGCTCACCACTTTGGAGTGAACCTGCCATGGACCATGCTGCCGCTAGCCTCTGCTGGACTGAGTCCTAACCTCCCCAAGTGGTGCCCCACCCAGGTCCTGGATCTTTGGTTGGTGTTAGCGTATACTCCCCCAGTCCCCAAACTGCAAGCTCTGGGACTTAGAAACTGTTTGCCAACTTTCTAACTGGAGAACCATCTGAGACAGATACTGCAGTCAAAGCTGCAGCTGTCTACATCACATTGCCAGCCGGCATCTGCTTGCTGGTTTACCCCACTGAAGATCTGACTGCCAGAAATGTTTTAAGTCTGAACATAGAAGGTTTCATCTGGACTGACAGGGAGCAGCAACCCATCGATGTTGAGGACTTCCTCGGCACAGACTTCATACTACGCTCGCTCTGAGCTTCCTCATCTTCTGTCATGACCGCATCAGCACTCATCTCTCCAGCAACCCACTGTAGTCGAGCCCCACTTCAGATCCAACTTGCATCTTGCTCTGCCGAAGACTCAACAATAACCACTTTTTCCCCATAAAGGTTTCTAGGTCAGAAGGTAACCTTTCTACTTGGAGGAACCTGGTCTCTGTATCTGACCAGCACTGCTTGACAGTGGTCCTTAACTTTTGACTTTTACTCGGGCTAGCATGACCAGACATCCATGGTGGGTACTTTGTGCTTTTTGGTTCTATTTTCAATTGGAATTTGTCTTGTGTTTTCACTTTATTACTTTTTAATTACTGTACAATACCTTACAGATTGCCTCTAAGTTAAGCATGACTGCTTTCTGACAAGCTACCAGAGTTGAAGCTCAGCTTTATTAAGTAACTTTAGTGGTGCACCCTGGAAAGACTTGTGATTATTATTTACTTCCAATTTCTCACAATATCTTTGATGATATCACCAATAACATCATAGTCATAGACATCAAAGAGTTACTGTGTGGGTCCGTAGCATGGAATAATGTAAGCCCTGGGGGCAAGAATGATTTTACATGTTGAAAATTTAGTGGTGCTATGTTTAGAAGCCACTAAGGTTTGGGGTGTAAGTATTACTCCCCATTAAACAAGCTAAAGGCTGAGTTCACCTAATGTGGGTTTGCAGGGGTATGTCTGAAAGTAGGTTGAGACTTAAAGCCTCCAAGAAAGGCCAAACCTCCTGGACAAAACGTTATCCACCAATGAATATCTGGGCACATGCCCATATTAAATAGCTGTAATCCAGTATTATAGACAAATTCTATGTAGCAAGTATGAGTATGAGGTATAGATGTTTATTTCCAGAACTAACCTGAGGATTTTAAGGAATTGTAGATTGTTGACTAATGTAGAATGTTGGGATCTCCACCTTATAGGTGGTTAATCTCTCAATTGTGGTGTAAGCATGGCTTTAAGTGTGGAATTGTATAGTGTTTTCCCAAAAGAAGAAGCAGCAGGGTGTTTCCAGTTAAATAAGGTTTATTCTACACAACACTCCATCCAATGAAGGTTTGTCACCAGCTAGCATCTCCTCTCGTGTTTTTCCTCCTCATCATCTGAAACCTCTAGGCATTCTACAGTCTAACTCACATCAGGGGAGAATACTACTCTTCTAAAAATTATCTTTCATACAATACCACACGTCTTTGTTTATACAACACAAATATTAAAAACATTCCCCTTATATGAGAATTAACATTACAGCCCTGTTAGAAATGGGATCTGTAGTTGGCAGGGTTATGCACCGAGTCCAAGTAGGGACTACCACTCTAGTCAAGGTAAGTCAGATACACACTGAGAGATAACCTGTGCTCACCCTCTGGTAGCACAGAGCAATAAGGTTTATATAAAGAGGCAATGTCTAAAGTATTTGTGGAACACACACACAGTAACACGCTGAAAACACAACAAAAAGACTCCACACAGGTTTAGAAAAATAGACAATAATCTAATAAATAAATCAAGACAAAAATGACAAAAATCCAATAAGTAGAAGTCGAGTTATGAATTTTTAAAGAATAAAAGAGTTATAGTGCTTAGAAGTAAATAGCACTTTAAGGGTACTTGAGGTTGTGCTGGACCGGGGCAAAGTCAAGAGTTCAAGCCAACTGCAATGGAGCATAGGCTGGGTACAGGAGTCATGCAGGCCTGGTGAACAGAGTACCTTGATCTTGGTTGCAACAGAGAGAGGTAGGACACTCGCGAGAGATGCAGCAGTGGATGCGTCGATGCCAGGGCCACAGTGGCACTGATGCATTGATTTTTCACACACAGTGGTGACAATGCGTCAGTTCTGATGATAGGGCACCAAGCTTTCTCTGTGCAGTTGAGGAGAGGCTGTGGCAGTGAATAAATTAAAAAAAGAACATGTAAGGGCTCCCCAGCGGTCGCAGATAGCCTATAAAGGGCTAAAAAAACAGCCCAGTGTGAAGGTCACAGACCTTCACATTGAGGGTTTGAGTCCAGCTAGTCTCGCTCCCCTCTTTTTTTTTAACTACAACTGTTTAAGGCTCATAAAAAAAGGTGATCTTGCTCTTTTTAAATGACAAATACATTTTTCTTTTCAATTTGACCGAAATATCTCAGTCTAAGGCCCTCATTACGACTTTGGAGGTTTTACTAGAAGACCGCCAAAGCCGTGGGCGCCACTATACCGCCAGTGCTGGCGGGATATGTGGCTCCCTATTATGACTTTTCAGCTGGGCCAGAGGACAGAAACAGTGTTTCCGTCCGCTACCCCAGCGGAAAAGTCACATCAACATTGTAGCTGCCTCATAATAGAGCCGGCTGCAAAGTTGATGTGCAGCGGGTGCAGCAGCACCCGTCGCGCATTTCACAACCCGTAATCCTGGCAGTGAAATGCGCGATGGGGCTGTGCCTGGGGACCCCTGCACTGCCCATGTCAAGTGCATGGGCAGTACATGGGCCCCCAGGGGCACCCGAGTCCCCCTTACCACCAGCCTTTCCATGGCAGTGTTGACCGCCATGGACAGGCTGGCAGTTGGGGATTATGACCGCCTGGCGGAAGCTTGGTGGTCAGTTGGAGGGGCCGGCGGTATGGCCGTGGCTAATGCGCCACGGTCATAATACACTGCCGGTACACCGCCAGCCTGTTAGCAGTGATACTGCCGGTGTACCACCAGCCACCAGGGCCATAATGAGGCACTAAGTGTATCATATATCAAAGCCTAAAAATTCTCCATCTCTATCGCTCTTCCTCTCACTCTCTTTCTCTCTCTTTCAATCTTTCTCCGACTCACAGACCCACTCAGACACTCACGCACCCACTCAAAGACCCATTCAGACCCTCGTGTACCCACTCACACCCCCATTCAAAGCTTCACTCACCCACTCACAGACCCACTCAGATAGTTTTGCAGCCACTCACAAACCCACTCAGACACTCAGACTCTCACTCACAGACCCAGTGACACCCTCATGCACCCAATCACTGACCTGCGCACACACTGATGCACCCACTAAAACACTGATGTATGTACTCTCACACCCAGACAGACACTCTCACAGCCACTTTCACCACCAGATACACGCTCTCACACCTATTATCACACCCAGTGAGGCTATGACCAACTTTCACCATGCATGGCTAAAGCATGGGGATGGGTGGTTAGGGTGGGTGGCCGCAGGGTCTGGCTGCAGGCCAGGTCTTGCCGGCAACCCCCACTGTGAATGGGTGAAGGACATGCACCGTGCTAGGCTGGGTGCTTATAGGGGGTTGGCCATGTGGCCAACTACCATTGTGGCGGTGGTTGGATTAATGTATAGTAATGAAAATCATTATACGTTGAACAAAGGTTACAGAGACATTATAGTTAGGAAATGGAATTTAAAAAAACATGGGAATTCACTTAAAAAAACAAAGGTTTCAGGGACATAGTTAGAATCTGATTTTTAACATCCAAACCATAGAATTTCACCTGTTATAGTTAGAGTTACCTCAAGTAACCATAACTCGTGCCTTAAGGTAACTATAACTCACGCCTTTGCTATAACTGGTGAATTTCCATAGTTTTGTACGTTTAAAATGGGAGCCTAACTATAAAGTCCCTGTAGCCGTCAGTTCTTTCATTGAATTTATATATACATATATATATATGTATATATAAAATATATAAATATATACATTATATATATATAAAATACATAAATATACACATTATATATATATATATATGTATATATATGTATGTATATATATATATTTGTATATATATATATATATATATATATATATTTGTATATATATATATATATATATATATATATATATATATATATATATATATATATATATATATATATATATATACATACATATACGTTTGTGTGTGCTACTATATCTCTCCAATCAATCTTCTACTCTTCTTGGCGGTTTAATCATGCAACCCGATCTGGTTACTGGAAGCTGTGAACTGTCAACTTCAGTGTCAGAGATTGCTGAGGATGGTGAAGAAATAACAGCAGTAACTGAGTTTTCAGGGTCGGTCTTACACCATTTTCAATCGAAGACCAGTTAATCACAGGCCTGAAGTTAGAAGAGTCTCTAGTAATAGACTTCCCAGGTCGCTGGGCAGCCACCATGTGTCCTTTGGCAGACACCACTTGGAGTGGTTAAGCATCATATGGAGCATCCCATTGTCTTTTGCGTGTCTGGCAGGCGATTATCTAGTCAACCTTTTTTAAATGCAATGTCTTTTGCATGTTGCCTCTTGTCAGCATACGTTTTCATTTTCTGCATGTTAACCAAGTCCCTTGTATGGATCATGTTCTCACTCTGGTCTCTTTAGGTTGTCCATTGAGGTAACTTGGTTGTCTTTGGTCTCCCAAACATCAAAGTTGCAGAACTTTCGCCAGTGGTCAAGGTAGGTGTTGAACGATGAGCTTGTAGAATTTAATACTGTCTTCACACTGAGCTTCTCAATAGTTGCATGCTGTACTGCTTTCCTTAGCGTACTCATAAAACGCTCAACAAGTCCATTGGCCTGCGGCCACAAAGATGTACTCTTTTGATGTTTTATGTTCAGATGCTCCAGGAATTCTTTGAATTCTTTACTGTTGAAGGAAGGGCCATTATCAGACTTCACAATGACTGGAATGCCCCAAATCGCAAAGATGCCATCAAGTTTTTCAAAGATTTGTTCATGAGTTATAGATGAGAGATCTTCATCTAAAGAGAACCATGAGTATTCATCAACAATCATCATTAGGTGATATCTGTTGTCCAGCTGATAGCTATTCTGTCCCATGAATGCTTAGGGAGCGCTGACATGTTCAGAGTATGTTGAGTAACATTGGTAGAAAGGCAGTTGCATATATGACAAGCCTTGAGTCCCATTTCAACTCTTTCATCTAAGTACAGAAACCAAACTTGCTCTTAGAGCGCTCTTTTTGTGGCAAGGATGCCACAATGTCCTTTGTGAGCCACTTCAATCCCTTTGTGTCATAGGCTCTCCAGAGTCAGTATTCTAAAGCCTCTTAGTATGACTACTTCTTCAATTATGGACAACTCATCCTTGACATTTTTGTATTTTTGATATTCACCATCATGGATGAGAGATCAAGTGTGTTGATTCCACGGCTGATGTATGATTATGTCTATCAACTACAGCATATCACTATTATGGCTCATGACAGTGATAATACCACCATCAGAAAAGATATTGCCAAAGAATTTCAGTTTTGTCTTGTTGAACTCACACTTGTCTGCATTCAAAGTAAATCCTGCATCACTGAGTAAATGACATACTTGTGTGAGAGCTCTATTGTGTTCCTTCTGTGAATCTCCGAAAACTAATATATCATTGATATAATTTAACTGATTCACACCAGGCTGTCTGATACGTCGAATGACATCTTGGAAAAGTTCTGCACCCGATGAAACACCAAAACTAAGGGCCTCATTACGAGTTTGGCGGTTGATCGCCAACCCGCCATGTTGGCAGTCCTGAAAAGACCGTGATGCCGGTGATCTTCCTGAAAAGACCGCCATGCCGGTGATCTTCCAGACCTCCCTATTACAAGTCATACAGGCAGGACCGCCAATCACCAAGCAAAAAACTCCGACTCCCAGCGGCGCGGCAGCCTGGGTATAGGCAGTCCGACCTCCAGTGTCCTCAGCGCCACAGCCAACCACCGAGCACATTACAATCACACAGTCGCTGTGATGGTCCCTTCACGGTGGTCAGCCAATGGTGGTCAGGACTACAGAGATTTGCGGTCAGCAAAGTAACAGACAACTGCACATTGGATGAATTAAAAAACAAAACAGCTGATACACATTGGCCAAGTGGACACCCTGCAAAGCGCATTATAAAACACCCCTTCACAGATCACAGTCCTTTGAATTTACACAGCAAGACAAAACAGCCCAAGCAACTGAAATCCCTAGAGCATATATATTAGGCACCTCTTTTTTTCACCATCCCATTGAACACCCTGCACCCTATTGCACTTCCCCTGTTAAGTAAGTCCCTGTAACCCTCAATAGATTGTTTTCCACCATGCCACATTCCAAAAATCCCTGATTTTCTGAAGATGAGTTAAGAGTAATGGCGGATGAAATTGTAAGAGTAGAGCTACAATTGTTTGAAGCACAAGTCCGGCACACTCCTCTCAGTAGTAAAATGGAAATATGGGATAGGATTGACGACTGAGTGAATGCTGTAGGCACCACCCTGTGCACAAAGTAGGACATTAGGAAGAGGTGGAATGACCTCAGGGGCAAGGCCCTTTCCCTGCTCTCCAGGCACCAGCTGCAGGCCAAGAAGACTGGCAGTGCCCCAGTAATATGCTTTCCCTGGGAGGAAAAGGTCTTCACCATCCTGCATCCTTAGGGCTTGGCAGGAATACCTGGGGGAGTGCAGTCTGATAAGTCAAAACCCCAAAAAGTCACAAAAATGCAATGTTGTGCATGCTCACAGCTCACCTTTACCCACTGTTTTGTTCATGTACCACACCAACATTCAATACACAGGGTAGGTGAGTTTAAACACTCTCAATGTGTATCGTTGGACCCAACATCACAGTTACCAAGGCCCATCACATGTCAAGTGTCCAAATGGGGCCTGAAAATCCCTCAATATCAGAAACACATTCCAGGATCCATGGCATGTCCCAAAATGACAATGTATGTTCAAACATAAATGCAGGCTGCATATAGATATGTAAGACACAACAGTTGTCAAGTATTGGGGAAGAGTGAGAGTGACCTGACTGCAACTCCCAGGAGGCACTGTTTCAGCAACTCCAACCACCACCCCAGTGTTCCCTTGTCCAAAGATCCCTGTTTGTTAACTCACAAATGAAGTTTACCCACCCCGGGGGATATCATTTGTCTAGTGTGTGTAGTGCAGGGAATGACCGGACTGCAACTCCTAGGAGGCACTGTTTCAGCAACTCCAACTATCAGCCCAGTGTTCTCTTGTCAGATGACCCTTGTTTGTCAACTCTCAAATTAAGTTTAATCACCTGGGGGGATAACAGTGGTCAAGTGTGTGTAGTAGAGAGAGCAACCTGACTGAAACTCCAAGAAGTCCTTGTTTCTGTTACTCCAAACACCAGCACAGTGGTCACATGTCCCAATACATCTGTTTGTCAACTCTCAAATGAAGTGTACCCACTGGGGTGGGGGGGATAAGATTGGTTAAGTGTGTGCAGTAGAGAGAGTGACCTGACTACAAAGAACAAAAGGCTCAGCTCCGGTAACTCCAACCACCAGTACAGTGGTCACATGCCCCAGTACATCTGTTTGTCAACTCTCAAATGAAGTTTACTCACCTGGGGGGATAACAGAGGTCAAGTGTGTGCAGTAGTGAGAGTGACCTGACTGCAACTCCCAGCAGGTTCTGATTCTTTTATTCCAACCACCAGCACAATGGTCACATGCCCAAATGCATCTGTTTGTCAACTCTCAAATGTCGTTTACTCACCTCGGGGGCTAACATTTGCCAAATGTGTGTAGTAGAGTGAGAAACCTGACTGCAAAGCACAATAGGCCCTGTTCCAGTAACTCCAACCACCAGCATGGTGGTCACATGCCCCACTACATCTGTTTGTCAACTCTTAAATGAAGTTTATTCACCTTGGTGAATAACATTGGTCAAGTGTGTGTAATAGAGAGAGGGACCTGACTGCAACTCCAAGCAGGCCCTGCTTCTGTTCTCCAACCACCGGCTTAGTGGTGACATGCCACAATACATAAGTTTGTCAACTCTCAAATGAAGTTTACTAACCTGGGGGGATAACATTCGTCAAGTGTGTAGTAGAAAGAGTGACCTGACTGCAACTCTCAGGAGGCACTATTTTGGCAGCTCTACCCACCAGCTCAGTGTTCTCTAGTTCAAAGATCCCTGTTTGAAAACTCTCCTGGGAGTGATCAAGCACAGATTATGCTCAAATCAGAGACGTGTCTGTCTACCTAGCTCAATCTTGAATTGCTAATCCAAGATGAAACTATTGAGGAGAGGAAGGGCAGCTTACCCAGTATGTGCAACAAGTATTCCTAAGGTCTCGAGATACATCACTAGATTGGCAGCAGCAGCACGTACATTGACCCAGCACTGAGCACATGATGACTCCAGTCACATATGCAACCAAGTCCTCGGTCTGCCTGCATCCCACTCAACTAGGCCTCCATATCATCAAAGCCATATCTTGTCCATCCACTATGTTGGCTGCACTGGTGGCAAGATGCCATTTTTAGGCCATCCTCCCAAGTGCAACTGATCTGCATATCTCAGCAGCTGCTTGAGTCTAAATGAGTTGGTATGCTTCACGTATGTCATGTCAATTCACCCAATACCATTGTTACTTACAACAAATGGATTAACTACAACTTAACTTTGTACAAGGTCTCTGTTTACTGTAAATCTAAACTGCTGGAGGGAGGTGTCACAAAACAACCAGTAACAATGTGCGTTTTACATCAACAGGTGGATCTGTTGCTGGGCACACAGAGGCCACGGAACAGACTGCCACTACTACTTTGGATGTAGCCCTCAGTGACGATGACACTCTTAGAGGTCTGGACGTGGAGGACGTTTCTGGCCCATTTGGGCAACCTGGTTACACAGCAACAGTATGTCTCACTGTGCCCACAATGTCCCCTCCCAGCCCTGCACTGGCAGCCACTCACACCACAACCTGTTTCCCAAGCTCAGTGTCTACCATCTCATGCTCCCCAATCCTGGATCCTGAGGTGCAGCACAACACTTCAGACAAAGGGGGTGCAGGAAGAAGTTGGAGGGGGCTCCCTGTGGCATGGGAACAGGCCGGTGGTGGTCGGGTGCGTGCGAGGGATGCTGTGTTCCAGCGGGGTGAGGCCACTGGGGCTGTTCTTGGCCAGGACACCATCAGCCACGTCTTGGGGGGTCTATCAGGATTCCCAGGCCGTGATGGGCCAGGTGTTAACCAAACTGTGGGAAATCAAGCAGCTACAGAGGGACATGTGGTAATAGATGGAGGCCCGCAATACCAGCATGGCCTCCCTAACAGGGGTGTTGAGGAACATACATACCACCCTGATCAGGGCTTTTCAACACCAGTTACTCCTTCCTTTGGCCAATCAAAGAGTACTCTGGACTTTGGAGTACCAATGATGTGGCATCTACTCCAATGATTTTATTCACCATGACTGACCCCTTCACATTTAATTTTTTGTTGAGTCATGTCACATACATTTTGTGTTAGTCATATCTGCACATTAAAATCACCCTTCACTGACTCTTTGTCTGCTGATTTTGATTTCATACTTTGTATTAAAGTGTTTAGCACATAGGCTGTCAATCTGTCAGGGCTATTGGAAATCAAAAATGATTGACTCACACTGAGTAAATGATCCTTTTGACAGGTACAGACCATGGAAGGAAGGGATTTGTCAGACACTGTCCGGTAGAATAGGCAAACATTGATGTGGTTGATTTCAGCAGCTTGAGATTTATCACATACCACACCAAAGTAACTCAACATCACATAGTCCAAGAAACTGACAGATGGCAGTACAATAATCCCAGATCATAATGCCATCATAATCCAATGTCCATGCATCTGTTGGTATGACACAAATGGCCTACAATGATGAAACACATCTACAGCTACATACAGGTCATACAAAAAGAGTGTTTAGCCAATGTGAAGGAAAAATGGCGTGGTCATAAGCTAGCACTACACATTTCATGCCCACATGATGACACACATGATGCATCAGGCCCACCAAAGCACACAAAACAAGTTCAATGGGTACTTCTGACCTTCCACACAAACACTGTGCAAGCTGTCTTGGCAGATTACCCGGAACAATCCATGTTCACTTCGTATGTCAGAACAGCATCATATACATACCTGCCAATGCCACAACTCTGAAATTCCCACATGAAGATCTCATGGTGAAGGTATCTGTACAACGAAAAAAACAAGTTAGTATAGGCTTGAAACCATACATATGACATGTCACATAGCAAGTTTCTGAAAAATAAAGTACATTGCAAGGAAATTGACACAAGCAAAGCAACATCATCAAGGTGTGGATATTTCAAAATCTATCTCATCAAACAGCCTTTGGCTGATTATTGCAGAATATTAGCTCCCTAGCTGTATCCAAAACACTCAACTCAAAACATTCTCACAACTGCAGTTCATTGTACAGTGACAGTCATGGCATCACAAGACATACTTACACTCATGAGAAGTAGCTATGGATGAGATCTTCTCGCAAGCCAGGTCCTTCCTCTTCACCACTGTCATGCTCAGTTGTCAGTTCAAGATTCCCACCCGGTGGCACTGCAGGCTTCCCCTCCTCAGGGTGTATGGGATATTCATCTGCAGGGCTATGTTGTGGAGCATGCGTCATGCAACAGTGATCTGACACACTTTCCTGGGTGAGTAGAGGAGGGCCTGCCCATCCTGTCCAGACACCTAAATCTGGCCTTCAGGAGCCCAAAAGCCCACTCCACTCCCCGCCTTGTTCTTCCATGGGCCTCATTGACGTGAATTTCCCCTGGGGTAGTTGGATTCCTCAGTGCTGTCAACAACCATAGACAGTTTGGATATGCTGAGTTTCCTCACTTCATGATTGTAGCACCTGACATTGCTCACACACAATCAGGACAGATGTGACTTACCGAGCCAGGTCCTCTCTGGGTACAGTTGTGACATCAGCTGGGGTATGGTACTGTTCCACATTATGAAGGAATCATGTGCGGATCCAGGATAACTGGTACACGCATGTGAGATGTAGAGATCCGCCAAAGAGACAACTTGCACATTGATGGAATGAAAGTTCTATCTTTTGCATGTTCAGTGGCATACTGTGGTACCAAACCGACATGTGTGCCATCAATGGCCCCCATCACATGTGGGAGGCGGGCAAAACCATAAAAGTCAGCCTTCACATTGGCTAAATCCTCACATTGGGGGAACCTGATATAGCTGTCAATGTGTTTCAACATGGCTGAGAGGAAATCCTTCAACACCTGGCTGAACATAGATAGGGCCACAGTATGTTTGAAGGACTCTGTGGCTAGGGAGTGCAATACTGACATGACTTGTACAATGGGTAGAATGCAGGTTGGATTACTATTAGCTGGCATCAGATCTGGCTCCAACTGACGAAATAAGTCCACTATTGTTTGCCAATCCAGGCGGTATTACTAAGTTACATGCCATTGGTCCATGGTCTGAAGGACTGGCAGTGGACGGTAGGGAGGAGGTTGTCGTATTCTCCCTCTTCTAGGGTATCTATGTGTGACAAGGCATGATTTGTAACATGGGTCAGTGTGTCCACAGCAACATACATAATGCAAGACAATAATAGCATGTGACAAAGCATTTCTGACTGGATAGACATGGCAGACAATAACATCCCAGCTAGCAACTACACAAGGGTCACGTGTGACATCCATGGTTGTCAACACGTGTCCATAACATGGATTTGGACGAAATTCAACTATGTGCTACACAATTACCCCTCAAAATGTGACTGTATTTTCTGACTGCCAAAAAGACCGTCAGTGTTGGTAGACAGTGCACTGCCGTCAAATGCCATCTGTGTCCTGCAACACACTAAACTAGTGGCTGTGTAGTAGGACCTACATGAAAAGACAGAATAAGGATGTTTGTGATGTTACAACACATATATTGTAGGTGTGATGCCATATAGTATTTCAGTATTTCAGACTGTCAAAATGGCAGATACCTGACCTACTCCACTGGTCATTAGGCACCACCCGTGACTGCCAGCAGAAGTCATCTGGGCACTAGGCAGTTCCAACCGTGGCAGACACTGCCATAGGCTAACTTTGTTGCCTTAGCGGTTGTGGCCCAATGTCTGTGTCCGTCGGCATTAATGACCATGTTCGTGGTGAACGTGACCACCATGTTCTGCAAATACAATCACTTGATTCCTGACACTGCTGCCAGCAACGTCTCCACTACACGAGCTGCTGTGTGCCACCTCTGAGAGCAATCATGACATGTCCAGCAGGTGATCGGGCCCCAGACTTCTCTTCAGAGTAGCTGGAGAGGTTTGTTAATGAGGTCCTTCCCTTGTATGGACAGTTCTGTGGTTCACCAGAGGAGCAGGTCAGTACCTCATGTGCACAACTAACTCTGTTCAACACCATACACTCTCCCTCCCCACAGGCTACAATGTGCCCCTGTGTGCCAGTTAGACTTCTTGTGTGCCTGTTGTTGCAGTCTTTGTGGCATCAATGGGATGTACATTGTGCAGATATTGGTGGCCAGTACTATATGATGTGTTTATGAACATTGTTGTGTGATGTTTTTTGTGGTCCTAGATCCTCTTTGTGTTGGATGCACATAACTAGGCAAGGAGAATTTACTGCCATCCAATGACATATCTTTCTTCATGATGGTTGTAAATGTTGGACAACATGTATGCGCATGACAGCATGAGCTGTGTATGCATCTTGTCTAAGTCATTTGAGGATCTTGTAAGCAATGTGTATAGTACCACAGATCTTTCACCTCACATCTGGCCTTGCAAAACTGTTGTCTGGAAGGTATATCATGACTCACTCTGCCCTTCAGGTTGCCACACAAACTACATGCCACATTGCTGATGGCCATGTGATGTACTGTCATGCATGGAAGGGATGGAAATGTGAGTGTCAGGAAGGTTCTATGAGCTCAGCCTGCAGAGACCAGGGCCTGGCACATGTATCTCCTAGTATGGGACCTAGTCCAGGCTGTGGGAGAGTCACTATGGCTATGCAACTGTGGCACTGTGCCCATTCCCTGTACACCAACAGATCCTATCATGTAGACAATATGATTCTCTAGTGTCAAAACGTGCCCTGAATGCCTCCATCCATTGACTAGAATAGGAATGGGTACAGAGGTACATCGCTCATTTTGCATCATTGTCAATGTGCTTCTTTGGCTCAATACAGGTCAATACCTTCACATAAGTCATAATTGTCCTGTGCAGGCTTATTGCATGAATGACAGTCCCACAAAGCAGACAGTGTGTTGATTCCTGGAAGGCCATGACGTTAGTCAGTAGCTTGGTCACATAGCAGAAATTGTACAATGCATACATTTGTATGTTGGATGCTATATCCGTAGGGTAGACACATATGTCCAAAGGACTGTTCTGTGGTACAGATACATACCACAGACCCCCATCCCCTGAAGTGTTATGAGTCTGCATTGGTAAGCCACATGTCCACACATGCACAGGGAAGACACTTTGGGGGTCATTACAACATTGACGGTAAAAGGCGCTTACCGCCGTGCAGAAGACCGCCAATATACACCTCCGCGGCGGCGGCATTCCGCCACAGCTATTATGACACACATCTTGTAATCCGCCCAAAATCAGACACCCACACAACACCGCCACACCAAAGGTCAGTGATAAACTGGCGGAAAACAATCCTCCACCTCCACGCCAACAGAAACACGCCCATGCTATTATGACCCACGAATCCACGCGGCGGTCATTCATCCGCGGTATTCCATTGGCGGTACACACCGCCGCGCTCAAAATACACACACATCTCCAAAACACCGCCACATTGGACAATTACAAATACACACACCTGATACACATACACACACCACACCCACACACCCAATACAATATAAAACACACACCCACATCACCCACAAACCCCTACTACCAAAAATTAGAGACGAAGGCGACAGAGAGAGAGCACAGAATAGACAACCCCACTACACAGAGGCACACAACACCATCACCCACACAACATCCACGCACAAAACAGCACACACCACTACACTCACCACAACCATCACCACATACACCACCCCACACACCACCCACACCAACCCATGGCACGCCAAAGACACCCCCGCTTCTCCAAGGAGGAGCTCAGGGTCATGGTGGAGGAAATCGTCCGGGTAGAGCCACAGCTATTTGGCTCACAGGTACAGCACACATCAATAGCCAGGAAGATGGAGTTATGGCGCAGAATAGTGGACAGGGTGAACGCCGTGGGACAGCACCCAAGAAATAGGGAGGACATCAGGAAGAGGTGGAATGACCTACAGGGGAAGGTGCGTTCAACGGTCTCCAGGCACAACATTGCGGTAAAAGCGGACTGGCGGCAGACCCCCACCTCCTCCCCCACAACTAACAACATGGGAGGAGTAAGTCCTGACCATCTTGCATCCTGAGGGCCTCGCAGGAGTCGGTGGAGGATGGGACACTGGTAAGTAAATTCTTAACTATCATATCCCCCACCCTACCTGCATGCTACCACACACCCCCTCCCTCACCCCCTCCCCTATCACTACAACTCCTCACTAATGTACCCATGACACCGACCACCCATCCCAACACCAAGCCCTGCATGACACAACTAAGCATGGACACCCAGCACTAAAGCATGCCCACTGCACATACCCAGCACACCCCCACAACCATCACCACACAAACCCACACACAGGAATGCTTGCACTGGGGTACACAAACACCCACCCATTGCACACCATTACACACACACATGTAATAATCATGCTCTTATGCCCATGCAGAAACACGAAGGACCGTCACCACACCAGAGGGTCCAGACAACACCACTCCACCCCCAGAAGAGGCCCACAGTGACGATAGCAGCTCTGCCCTACTGGATCCTGATGACCAGCCCGGACCATCGTGGGCCTCGGGACAGTCCGTTCCCCCTGCACAGGCACAGCCCAACACCGACCTTCCACCCTCTGGTAACACCAGCACAGCACCCACCCAGCGGGCCCAAACCTCCCTACCCAGGACAGGTCAATCAGCGGTGTGTCCACCACTACAGGGAACCCAGGATAACCACCCACCCCAACAACAACAGGGACCTGGGGGCAGTGGTAGTGGGCACACGGTCCAGGGGACGGAGGCACAGGAACACAGGGGAACTGGGAGGGCTGCTGTGCGACAGGGGGCGGACAGGCCAAGGAAACCCACTCTCCACGAGGCCCTCTCTTCCATCATGGGAGCCTACCACCACTCCCAGGAGACGATGGCCACGGTCCTGGACAAGTTACAGGAGACCCTGCGCCTGCAGGACGAACTGTATTTGGGGTTCAGGGAGGAGCTCAGGACCATCAGCTCCGCCCTGGGCACCATTGTAGGGTTGCTGAAGGACATACAGCAGACCTTGAGGGACACCGTGGCACTCCAAGGGGCCCCTGACACTAGCATGGACGATGAACTGCCCACCACCTCCGCCGGCGCTAGTGGACAGGACGCCCCGCCACAGGATCAACACACCAGCACCCCACCCACTGCAGACGGACAACCACCACGCAAGCGGTCCCTGAGATCCAGGAACAGGACAGAGCAAGATGGCAAGACCCCCGCCAGGAAATGAGACCACCCTGATTGTCACCCCACTGTCCCACATTGTTACCCTGCCCATACTTAAACTGCCCCAGCTCCACTTCCAATGCCCAGATGGGCAGTGCACCTGTGAGACTAATAGACTGGACTCTGCCATGGACATTCCTCCGCCATCACCCATCACCATTTTACAACCCCTCCCATTTCTGAGCACTTCAATAAACACCCTTGAAACACAAAACAATCTGGAGTCAGTCTGTGATTTAGTAAAAATGTATTATCAATCACAGTGTCATAATGGGTGTACCATTGTAAAGCTAACATACCTATGTCACACATCACAAGCCCTTGAAGGATGGAAGCAGTTGACACCAGGGTAACCACACCTGTGAAACCGTTATGGGAGGGTACAACTCAGTTACCAAATAGTGATTGAATTTGAAAAACAGGATAGAGGTAGACGTGTGAAAGTTAATGTAATGCAAAAAATGAAAATGTTCTCACCTGTGTCTCACTGGAAATATTGCTGTATGACTGACTCCCTGTTGTCGTTGTCTTCTTCATCAGCTTCATCCTCATCACTGTACACAGGCTCCACAGCTGCTACAACACCGTCATCGGGATCATCCTCCTGCAGAAAAGGCACCTGGCGTCGCAAAGCCAAATTATGTAGAATGGAGCAGGCGATGATGATGTTGCACACCTTCTTCGGTGAGTAGAATAGGGATCCACCTGTCATATGGAGGCACCTGAACCTGGCCTTCAGGAGGCCGAAGGTGCGTTCGATCACCCTCCTAGTCCGCCCATGGGCCTCATTGTAGCGTTCCTCTGCCCTGGTCCTGGGATTCCTCACTGGGGTCAATAGCCAGGATAGGTTGGGGTAACCAGAGTCCCCCAATAGCCATACACGGTGCCTCTGGAGTTGACCCATCATATCAGGGATGCTGCTATTGCGCAGGATGTAGGTGTCATGCACTGAGCCAGGGAACATAGCATTTACCTGCGATATGTACTGGTCTACCAAACATACCATCTGCACATTCATGGAATGATAACTCTTCCTGTTCCTGTACACCTGTTCACTCCTGTGGGGGGGGACCAGAGCTACATGGGTCCCATCAATAGCACCTATGACGTTGGGGATATGTCCAAGGGCATAGAAGTCACCTTTAACTGTAGGCAAATCCGCCACCTCAGGGAAAATGATGTATCTCCTTACGTGTTTCAGCAGGGCAGACAACACTCTGGACAACACGTTGGAAAACATAGGCTGGGACATCCCTGATGCCATGGCCACAGTTGTCTGAAAAGACCCACTTGCAAGGAAATGGAGCACTGACAGCACCTGCACGTCAGGGGGGATTCCAGTCGGATGGTGGATTGGTGACATCAGGTCTGGCTCCAGCTGGGTACATAGTTCCTGGATTGTGGCACGGTCAAACCGGTAGGTTACGATGACATGTCGCTCTTCCATTGTCAACAGGTCCACCAGCGGTCGGTACACCGGAGGATTCCGCCATCTTCTCATATGTCCCAGCAGACGGTGCCTACGAACGACAACAGTGAAGAACCAGTCATTATTCCTCCAGGTATGTACCCACAGTCACACACAAGACTACACCACTCACAAAACCCTTCCTGGATGTGTGTTGAGTGTAGGCCTAGCTATGTGTGACGCAGTAGTAAATGAAGCCATGTGGGCCCCTGAAATGGCGGATGCCTGACCTCTAAAGTGGGACAATGGGATTGTGGGGTAACTGCACTGGCGTTGCACACCGTCACGGTAGGCAGTCGTAGACCGCAGCGCAATGCTGCATTGGTTAACATTGGACCCTATGGGTCCCAGGAGCCAATGAACAGGTGCGCTGGCGGTGATGATGCGCCCCGCCGCGGACGTCACCGCCGCGGACGTCACCGCCATTTTCTATCTGTACAATCACTATATACCTGGCCTTCGACAGGAGCCTTCACTGCACAGGAGTTGGAGAAACTGGTAGACGGGGTCCTCCCCCAGTACACGCTACTCTACGGTCCTCCAGACCAACAGGTTAGTACATAGGGAGCACGTTGTATGGGCTAGGCCTGGGTGGAGAGGGCTGGTTGGAAGAGGGAAGGGGGCAGAGTTCATAGAACATCAATGCATGTGAATGAATGGGCCACATGGCCAGAGTAGGGAGGGGGCCACTCACAACGACGGTGCAGTTGGTAATGACTGTTCCTTTTTCCTTGTGCATGTCATGTAGGTCAGCGCCCACCAGAAGAGGGACATTTGGCGTGCCATCGCCAAGGAGGTCCGGACCCTGGGGGCCCACCAGAGACGGGGCACCCACTGCCGGAAGAGATGGGAGGACATTCGCCGCTGCAGCAAGAAGATGGCGGAGGCTCAGCTGGGGATGGCCTCCCAACGTGGGAAGGGTGCCCGTCGCTCCATGACCCCCCTGATGTTCCGGATCCTGGCGGTGGCCTACCCGGAGTTGGATGGGCTCTTGAGGGCATCACAGCAGACACAAGGGGGTGAGTACAACCTCATTCTGCGGACTTTGCGTGCAGTGGAGATGTCTGGGTGGGGGAGGAGGGCTGTGGGTGTACCTAGGCCAGGGCGAGTTCCGTAGGCAAGGCCCCTCTGTAATGTAGGCCATGCACTCTACCCCACCTCAGCAGAGTGCCAAGTCGAGGTATAGTTGCCCCTGTGGCAACCATGTGCGCAGATGTCCACCATTGCCATATAGGCCAGATCCCAGAAATTGCATGTGCAGAGGGCAGGAGCACGGCGTAATGCAGGGGGCAGCTGCATTTGTCTTGTCCGCCAACGGTAGCGGTATGCCATGCACTAAAACCCTCTTTCTTCTGTCTCCCCCCCTTTTTCTGCTCTCCCTGTCCTTTTGTACATCAGCATCAACAGGCGGAGGTACAGTGGCACCGGAGCACGAGGGAGCTGCATCCCACATGGCCATGGAGGGCCACACCACGGACTCTGAATGCACCAGTGGGACGGAGGGCGAGGGGAGCTTCACCTCGGCAACCGGATCACCAAGCAGCGACACAGACTCGTTCGACGATGTGGGCTCCCTTGTGGTGGCGGCACCATCTGTGCCCCCCCACCTCTACAGGTATAGCCACCACCTCCCCTACCAGCACCGCCCTCCCAGCAGCCCCTCAGCGTTCGCCCCGTGCCCGCTCACCCAGGAGGGTGGGCATCACCTTCGCCCCAGGCACCTCAGGCCCTGCCCCAGTCACCCCTGCTGCCCTCAGTGAGGAGTCCATTGACCTCCTCAGGTCACTCACTGTTGGGCAGTCTACCATTGTGAATGCCATCCATGGTGTAGAACAAGAGTTGCAACACGGTAATGCATTCCTGGAGGGCATTCATTCTGGTCAGGCTGTCCTTCAGTGAACCCTGCAATCTTTGGCCTCAGCACTGATGGCAGCCATTGTCCCTGTGTCTAGCCTCCCCCCTCCAACTTCCTCCACCCAGACCCAATCTCCTGTACCCCAGCCCATCCCAAGCACACCTACAGACCAGCATGCACACAAGTCAACACACCCAAGTAGCTCAAGCAAACATAGGCACCACACACACTACAGGCACTCACACAAGCCTCAGCCACATACAGACACAACAACATCCACTGCCTCCACTGTGTCCCCCTCCTCCTCTTCTCCCTCCTCCCTCCCAGTCTCGTCTACACACACACCTGCATGCACCACATCTACAGGCACCATGAATCGCACCAGGACACCCAGCACCACAAGCCGCTCACCTGCACTCACCACCTCCACTGCCATTTACACGTCCCCTGTGTCCTCTCCCAGTGTGTCTGTGACGCCCCCTCCCAAAGTACCCAAACACCGGCAATCACTCACCCAACATCCATCCACCTCACGACAGCCTCCAGTACCTGCACCCAAAACAGCTAAAGTGACACCTCCTACAACCACCTCCTCTTCCTCCACTCCCAGACCCCCTCCAGCTTCCCATCCCAGTGTTCGTCAGAAACTGTTCCTCTGTAAAGTTGCCTTTTTGCCCCCCCCCTCCAATTCATCAGTCTCATCGTAGCGCCTCAGCCAAAAAGCCTCCAATACCAGTGGTGCCTGTTCAAGGTTTTTGGAGTGCACCGTCCACTAGGGCAGGCAGTAGGACCCGGAGCCAAGGCACTGGCAGCCCACCCCCTGTAAAGGCTCTAAAATTGGAGAGTGGACGACGGGACCGTGTTAAGACTCCTGGTAGGAAAACAACTGACATGGGTTCCAAGGGGATTGGAGAGTCAGCTGTGACTCCACCAAAGGTGGGGAAGGGCCAGAGGAAGTCTCCCCAGCCTGTTGTGAGTGTCACGGCGGAGAAGTGCGCCATCATTTCCGGCGGTCGTGACACAACCGCCAGCACCGTCGTTACTGGTCAGGAGACCACCGCCAGAGTCACAGCCCAGGAGGGCCCAAGTATCGTCACTGGTCAGGAGACCACCGCCTGAGTCACAGCCCAGGAGGGCCCAAGTATCGTCACTGGTCAGGAGACCACCGCCAGAGTCACAGCCCAGGAGGGCCCAAGTATCGTCACTGGTCAGGAGACCACCGCCGGAGTCAGTGCCCTGGAGGGCCCCGGCTGCCACAGCCCCGCTGGGCAATGATGAAACGTCATGGCACACACAAATGTCCTTATCAGAACCGCCATGTCAAAGCACCGCTGAACAGGGCAAAGACCGCCATGGCAAAGCACCGCTGAACAGGGCAAAGACCGCCATGGCAAAGCACCGCTGAACAGTCCTGAACCGCCATGGCACAGCACCGCTGAACAGGGCAAAGACCGCCATGGCAAAGCACTGCTGAACAGGGCAAAGACCGCCATGGCAAAGCACCGCTGAACATGGCAAAGACCGCCATGTCAAAGCACCGCTGAACAGGGCAAAGACCGCCATGGCAAAGCACCGCTGAACAGGGCAATTCACCGGGTAGGAATGAATGGACGCCACATCAGGCATCCTTATCCCATGTGCAGCTGGGACAGTGACAGGACACGACCTTTCACGGGGAGACTCATCCAGTCTGGGCACCAGTCCCCCCCAAGACCAGTTGAGACCTGCATCAACTTGAGAGACTGTGGCTTTGCACTCCCCAGGATGGCACAGTGGGCAAACCACCCACTGCAAAGACTTGGGAGACTGTGGCTTTGAACTCCCCAGGATGGCACAGTGGGCAAACCACCCACTGCAAAGACTTGTGAGACTGTGGCTTTGCACTCCCCAGGATGGCACAGTGGGCAACCCACCCACTGCAAAGACTTGTGAGACTGTGGCTTTGCACTCCCCAGGATGGCATAAATGGACATGGAGCCCCGTCGTGGATCTGGCTTGGCAGTCATCCGGCTGAGGTGCCCCCCCTTCACTTCCCCCTGAGGTGCCTGTAGTATTTCTATCTGATGCCCCGGCAGTGTTCTCTCCGATTGTGGTCAGGTATCGTTTGTGGGCCTCGCCCATGCATTTTTGGACTGTTGGTGCACGGACATTGTTATGCACATATCTGCACTACTTCTCGTCTTGTATATAATTATGACAGATTTTCAAATATATATCTGTATAATTTTGTATGACATGTATATTGGCACATTACATTGTTTGACTGATTTTCGCTTTGTGAATTCATTCTTCCGGGGGGATTGTGGGTTGTTACTGTGAGTTTTTGTGAATGCATTGGTGTGTATGTTTTAATATGCGAGGGTGGGGGTGGGGGTGTTTGGTGTGTGTCCCCCTAACTTTTGCCTCCCCCCTCCCCCATGTCGTAGGTGCAGTACTCACAGTTGTCTGAGGTGCCTACGTAGCTGTTGGTCGTAGAGGAGCAGAAAGACAAGGGCGGGGAGTATTTGGAGTTCCGGCTCCATGGATTCCTCGTGGGATATGTTAAGGTGAGCGTTTTCCCATAGCAAAAGCTGTTTCCGCCGTGTTTTTATCCACGGTGAATCCGCCCCGGAAAAGGTGGCGGATTGGCGGGCTGTAATACTGTAGGCGGTACATTGTCTTCCGCCTGTCTGTTGGCGGTGACCGCCGCGCTGCTTGTCTGAACCGCCGTGGCGGGCGAAGTGTTAAAGTGGCTGTCTTTGTTGGCGGTTTCCGACAGCGTCATAATTCCCTTTTTTTGTCCGCCGGCCTGTTTGCGGTGTTTCCGCTGCTTTAACACCGTCCACCAGGGTCGTAATGACCCCCTTTGTGTACCCACCATGCCAGCCCCTTCATTGTCACTCAAGTGTAAGGGTGAAGTCAGTACTATGGAAGTTGCCTGTAGGGACTCTATGCAGTGAGTCAGCTTTTGCAGAGTGTAAATGTGTTAGCCCATTTAGGCCTAAGGAGTAGCCTTCAGAAGCCACAAATATGTTTAGTGTTTCATTGTGGTCACATCACAGTACATGTTGCTGGAGCATAGGCTACCTGATGCAAGTAGCCTTGCTTAGTCGTAGGCCCTGAGCAGGGTAGTGGGTCAGTCTGCAGATGGAGACAAACTTCTGTAGTCATGTCCGTGTACTTATTGGCTTTTGTGCTTTACACTTGTGATGTGTTGACAAATTGAACATTTTTAACTTGGTGTTTCTGACATGTGTGTGACACAACCATTTGTGCCAAACTTGTGATGGCACTCACTTGATCTGTCTCTTGTATCCATACAGGAAAAAGCCCATCAGAAGAAAGAGCTATGGAGAGCCATCACCTGGAAGGTGCAGACCCTGGGGGTCCACAGCCAGCCCAGCGCCAACTGTCACAAGAGGTGGGAGGATCTGAGACATTGGGCCTGGAAGATCGCAGAGGTGCAGCTGGGGTTGTCCTCCAAACGTGGGCGGGGCACATGTCGTACCATGACCCCCCTGAAGGCCCACATTCTGGAAGTGGCTTACCCCGACCTTGATGGGCATTTGAAGGGAGCACAGCGGCCACAAGGGGGTGAGTACAGGACATATTCCTGCCTGTCACATTGCAAAGTTAATATGTTAGGTTCTAACATCTCCCCCTGATGATTAGGGATTAGCCATATGTGACACAGTAGATGAGTAGCTGTTTGTATAGATACGCCATGTGGTGCATACTCATGTGCCCTGCATATTGGCCCAGGGACCTAGGACACAACTGGGTACAATCTACAAATAATTTGCTCTCCAGGGACAAGACTTGGCTGTGTACATTGATCAATCAAGTATTATTTGTTGTTGTGGGTGTAAATTCTACACTACAGAACTCTATTCCTCAGTGTTACAGGCCAAAGGAAAGAAAGTGATGGATCACTGTCCTCAGCCAAGTATCTGGTCAAATGACTACACTTGCATCTGCCCCCCAAAGGCTACTTGTCCTTAGCGTGTGGCGAGTGCTGATGTCTCACTACTGTCGGTAAAGTGAAGATAGCCATCATACATGTGACAGAGCATACATTGATATTTGGGTCAGCTACAGATCAAAACTTTCCCTTGATAAGTAGGGAATGTCCATTGACATGATCTATGTGCCATGACTGTTGCCAACATTCCTTGTGCCTACATGTTACCACGTGTCCCTTTTTCTTTTGACAAAATGTGTACACTGCTGTTTCATGCATGACCTACCTGTGTTCATGGGATGATTTCTGTGTTCCCTCGCATATATGTGCATGCCAACCTGTGTTTGGAATAGGACATTTGCAATGGGGATACATTCCATGTGATGCCACAGACAGGAGTATGTTACCATTGATTGTTGGCTGACATATACCCTTGGCCATCATTACATGTCATTTGGCATATACAACTGCAGTAGCAATGAGGGACATGAAATGTATGACTAGATTTTTTAGCCGTAATGTACATTTCTATTTTATTGATGTGGCATTGTGTGAAAAAGTGCACTGCACATGTTTAATGGGGAAGGTTTGTAACCTGACTGTTGGCATGCATCATGGGTATCTCTGGGGCTTGCTGTATTGTGAATTTTAGGGACATATCTCCCTGACAGCACACTTTCTCTACAGCGTAATGCTCCACGAGGCAAAGCATTGAAGGTGATGTGGTCTCCCACTTGTTCAATGGTTACTGTGATTGCACAACTTCAGTCATGCAATTGTAGCTGTCTGAGATCCATATTTTCCTGTGGGCAACTGTTAACTGTTCAGATGGCATGCATGTGCTACTGTATTTGTCGGAGCCGCTTAGGTGTAGTTTGTTGCTGGGGCCTACTTTATATCATGGTAATGTTGGCTATTTACAGCTGTTGTTCAAGTGTGTTCAGAAACATATGGTGACCCTCCTCCTCCTTGTATTTGCAGCATCATCCCAGGCAAGCAAAGGAGACAGGGCACAACCAAGTGGGTGAAGCATCTGACCATGGTACCTCCGGTCACAACACTACAGACACAGAGGAACCCAGTGGCCCAGAGGGTGAGGGGAGTGCCACAGAGGAGACAGGATCAACGTCTTCATCATTGGATTCTAACTCCAGTGGCCAATCCCTAGTGGTGGCAGACCCATCGGGGCCTACTCCTGTTCCATCTTTGTCTACCACCCCCAGTTCTATTGCCACCATCCCTGTTGATCCCCACTCAATTGGCCGTGCCTGCTCACCCAAGAGGGTGGGCATCTCCTTTGCTGTAGGCACCTCTGCCCCAGCCCCTGTTACCCCTGCTACCCAGAGTGAGGAGACTATATTGACCTCCTGAGGAGCATCTCTGTGGGGCAGATTGCCATTGTAAATGCTATCCAACGGTTGGCCAGCCAACTTCAGAAGACCAATGCTTTCCTGGAAGGCATTATAGTTCCATGTCTGGCCTTCAGAGATCTTTTCAGGCTCTGTCCTCCTCACTGACAGCAGCCAGTCAACCCCCCACACAATCCTCCCCCTCTCCACCTCCCTCTTCCCAATTCAAATTCCCTATTCCCCTACCTATCCCAAACACACAGACACATACACATGCATCCACCTCAACACACACAAGCAGCACACATCGACACTAACACCACACGACACACTGGCACATAGGCACCCACAACACAACATCAGCCACCACTTTACCAGACACCCCCACTGACCCACATATCACATCCAGCATACCCACAGGCACCACCACAACAGCAAGTGACCTTTTCACCACACCCACCATACCCGCAGACACCAGCACAACATACACAGACACATCCACCACATCCAGCATACTCACAGACACCACCACAACAGACACACAGATACACCACATCCAGCATACCTACAGACAGCACCCCAACAGACACACACACGCATCCACCACTCCATCTCCCAGCACCCACCTCCCAGCCTCCCAAGACATGCAAATACGCACACTCACACATGCAACAGACACCACCCAAACAGAAGCATACCTCACACATGCACATACCCAAGATATAAACACATAAACAGACGCACGCACACACACACACCAGACAACCACTCCCTCAACTTCCAAATCCCCAACCCCTTTTTATGACCATCCCCATGTTCCCAAGGAGAGTTTCCTTTTTGACCTTACCCTTTCCCCTGTTCCAAACACCCTCCCAAACCCATGAGGCCCCCACCCACATCCCAACCCATCCCTTCCATATCCAAGTCTTCCCCTGTCGCACCTGACCCCCACAAGCACTGATACCCCACCAAGAAGAAGCCCACCCCTCCAAAGAAACAGTCCATCGCTCCCAAACCCAAACCCACCTATCCCAAATCCGACATCATCCCACCCAAGGATGATCCCTGAGTTCCCTGCCTTCCCTCTTCATTGCCCTTTACGTGGAGGTTCCATGGCAGTGATAGGGGTCAAGGGTGGGAACAGTACTGTGTAGAGACTTTCAAATGGACCTGCTAAATGGCCTTTGCTATTATGTATTTTGAGTTAATAAACCCATTTTTTTGTTTTTTGGGCACACATTTGTCCTTCCTTTTCCACCTTTATGTTATTCTTGAGTAACTTTTGTTGCATTCCTACTGCTGTGTGTGTGTGTGTTTCACCCTAATTGTGGATCCATTCACTGTTGTTTGCACTATTTGACATTGTGGGCAGTGCTGCTGTCACCCAAGACAAAGGTAGATGTTGACTGTATGGATATGTGGTTGTTAATCCAAATAGGGTGTCATTGCATTGTGTTATGTTTGGTATGGTAAGTATTTTATCTTGTGTGGTCCAATGTCAGCATGTATGGTGTTAGACTTGTCCCCTCAATATGGATTGTAGATTTGTTTCATGTGTGGCAGCTTCAGTTTTGTTTGTCCAGACATGAAGGGTGTTCAGTTTTACTAGCTTCCTTTGCATTTGACTGTGCATGTCTCCATTTTCCTGTGCGTACCTTTCAGCTACTTCATATAGATGTATGGCCCAGGCTGTTGCAGATGTTGTGCTCACTTGACTTGCACTTCCACATTGTGCAGATGGGCATGTCACTTGTCTCTAGTATTGTTTGTCCCTGAGATACCTGAAGTACCAGTTCCTGTGCAAATGTTGAACAAAGGGCATGTGCAAAGTGTAATGTGTCCCAGGGCAGCATCATTCTATCAGTGCTCCTGATGCCCCCATCTCTACTGTGCAGGTATTGTTTGCATTGTGAGCTTTGGATATTTGTCTCTCTGCCTATTGTACATCACATTGTCCTTCCATTGTGTTGCAAATGTGGGTGATGTGTGGGTCCATTGCAGGGCTGTTTTGTGGGATGGGTGTTTGTATTCCATGACACATCCATACATATGCTTGTTCAATCTGATGACAGTCCATGGCATGTGTGCAATGTGAGGGTGTCAGTTGTATTGGTAGATGTGATGTTGCTGTGTTGTTGCTGTTGTGTGACACAATGTTCTGTACACTTTATTGTCCTGTGCCTAAGATGTGCAGACATTTGCTTCTGTGTAGTGTGGCGGTTTAGTATGAGTAACCTGCCCAAAGGGGGCATTTCCTGGCTCTGAATGTGTCCTTCTTTGTGAATGACTGACTGTGGACACAATGACGTGTTCTTGGTAACCATAGCATGGGCCCCATATCAGGTGGACGACGGTGCGAGGATCTGTTCTTAAAGTTAGTGGTACAGGTAGGCATGTGTACTTACATTCGGTTGCGTCCGCAGCAGCATGGACTTTGCACCTTTGATCAGCAGGACGTGTGTGATGGGCTCCGTGGTAGCGTAGGACATGTAACGCTGCCTGCAGGTGAGTTCCTTCCTTTATATTCTCCATTTCTACCAACTTGGATGTGGTGGTTGGACCGCCACCGTCACGTTGGCGGTGTGCAAGATCATAATGAGTCCAGTGGAAATGCGATGAAAGGTATTGAACAGCCATTTATGTTCAATATTATCTTTGGACAGTGTTTGTATGACTTTGCTGCTTTGGCATGTCGACTTCTTTTTGACTGACATTTTTCTTCACATGCGATCAGTTTATTGGTGCCCCACTGTCGATAATGAAAGGTTTTGAACAACCATTAATTTTCAAAGCAATCTTTGGACAGTGTTTGCATGGCTTAGCTGCTTTTACATGTTGGCTTCTCATTCACTGAGATTTTTCGTCATATGAGACCAGTCAAACACGCTCACGATTCTCTGAGGTAAACATCGACATGGCAGTCACTTTCTTCACTTTCACTTGATATTTAAATGGAAGAACTGTTTGACAATAATTTAGGTTGCAATCAACTTTGTTTACTGTCAATTTGCCTCAACTGATGTCTCCGCTTGCATTGTGGGTGTGCATCGACGGTAGTTTCTGGAACGTTCTGATGGCCATTTTGTCTTTGCACTGGGACACACCTACACTTTCCTTCGCTCTACACATCATCACAAAATGGTTCTCTTTCCCACAGCCTTTACATTTCTGTCCAATGGCGGGACAAATTCCTTTGTGTCGAAATGAAAACCCACATCTAAAACGTAACTTCTTTCAACGTGTGGGCATCATATGTGTCCATCAGCTTTTTGCTTCAGCTTACTTTTCACACTCCACACTGATTCAGTCCAGTCACCTTTGTCCTCCATGTCAGCAGATTGCCTTTTAGCATGCTCCTCAGCTCTGGCAGTCATCAACACTCTCTCCAGACTAAGGGCCAGAATACAAGTTTTGTGGTCGGACCACCACACTACAAAGGCAGTGGTCTCAAAAATACTGCTCCACTAGTGGTCTCCAGACTGCTGTTTTATGATGTGTGTAGGATAAACCGCAACTGCCAAAGAAATGTCTGCCTGCCAGCTACGCAGCACTCTGAAATCTTGGTGGTGTGCACTCAGTCGTCGTCATGGCCGTGTGGAACCGCCAAGGCCATTATAAAATACACCCCTTCCCAGACCATGATCCTTTGCCTCTCTGCTGCAAGAAAGAGAGCAGAGCCCACCGTTTTTTTTACATCATTGACAGATAAGGCACCCCTTTTTTCACAATCCCATTCAACACCTTTCACACACTTTTGTCCATTCACTCCCTATATTGTTTTTTTTTAGTAAATCCCTGCCACCCACTTCATTTTACACGTATGTCATGTTCCAAAAATTCCCATTTTTCTGAAAAAGAGTTGAGTCATGGTGGATGAAATCATAGGAGTAGAGCCACAATTGCTTGGCGCCCAAGTCCAGCATACACCTCTCAATAGGAAAATGGAAATGTGGCAAAGGCTAGTCAACAGAGTGAATGCTGTAGGCACCACCCTGCGCACAAAGGAGGACATTAGGTAGAGGTGGAATGACTTGACTCTTTCCCTGGAAGAGAAAATCTAGGCATCCTGTATCCTGAGGGCTTGACAGGAATAGTTGGGGAGTGGAGTCTGGTAAGTTAAAACACAAAAACTGTCACAAGTCTTCAGTGTCCTGCATGCTCACATCTCACCTTCTGCTACTGTGTTGCTCATCTACTTTCCCAACATGCAATACCCAGAGTTGCAGAGATGTAAGCTTGTCAATGTGCATTGTTGTACATAACATCACATGTATCAATCCCCATTACATGCCATATGTTGGAATGGGGTCTGTAAGTTTTTCAACATCAAAAGATCGTCCCAGGACCCATGGTATGTGTCAGCATGTAAATTTATGGGCCAACCTAACTGCAGTGTGGCAACAGATATGTAAAACAAAATATTTGTCAAGTGTTGGGAAGTACAGAGAGTGACATGACTACACCTACCAGGAAGTCCTATTTCAGTACCTTTAACCACCAGGACTTACTGCACTTGTCCAAATACACCTATGTGCCATCTCTCAAATGATGTACCCTCCCTTGTGAGTTTAGCATTTGTGTAGTGTGGGGAGTCAGCAAGTGACATGACTACAATTAATAGGAGGCCCTGTTTCTGTACCTCTAACCACCACACCTCTTTGCACTTGTCCAAATACAGCTTTGTGCCATCTCTCAAATGATGTACCCTCCCCTGTGAGTTTAGCATTTGTGTAGTGTGGGGAGGCATCAAGTAACCTGACTACAACTACCAGGAGGCCCTGTTTCTGTACCTCTAACCAACAGGCCTTCGTGTATTTGTCCAAATACACCTGTGTGGCATCTCTCAAATGATGTACCATCCCCTTGGAGTTAGCAATCTACATGTCATAATCAACTCACATTTGTGTCTGTCTACCTAGCTTGTTCTTATCCTGGTATCCCAAAATGAAACTATTGAGGACAGGAGTGACACCTTACCAAGTGTGTTCCTCAAGTATTCCTGAGGCATTAAGCAGCTTCATCAGATTGATAGTGACAGTTAACACATTGTCTCAGCACTACTCATATGATGGCTACAGCTACATATACCACAAAGTTGTGTGTTCACCTGTATCTCACACAACTAGACCTTGGAATGGTCAAATACACATCTCTCCTCCCCATTGTGTTGGCTTGACCGTTTCTAAGATGTCATGTTCTTTCCCTCTTTAAAGTGCAGCTGATCACCACATCTAATGAGCTGCTTGAGTCTAATAGTTTCTGCAAGTTTCACACATCATGTCAATAACATCAATACCATGGTAACATAGCACAATCAGCAAACCTACCACTTAAGAGTGTCCACGATCTCTACATACAGTCACACAAAACCTTTAGATGTAGATTCCACACTTTAACCAATAACATTGTACTATTTCTCAACAGGTCGAGCTGGAACAGCACCTGGACAGACTTAGGGGGTCATTCTGGGTTTCCCACTGGGCTGGCGGGCGACTGCCAAAAGGCCGCCCGCCAGCCCAGTGGGAAACACCCTTCCACGATGAAGCTGGCTCCGAATGGAGCCGGCGGAGTGGAAGGTGTGCGACGGGTTCAGTAGCACCCGTCGCGAATTTCAGTGTCTGCTGAGCAGACACTGAAATTCAAAGTGGGGGCCTCTTATGGGGGCCCCTGCAGTGCCCATGCCATTGGCCCCCAGGGGCCCCACGACACCCCTCACCGCCATCCTGTTCCTGGCGGTCAAAACCGCAAGGAACAGGATGGCGGTGAGGGGGTCGGAATCCCCATGGCAGCGCAGCAAGCTGCGCCGCCATGGAGGATTCCCATGGGCAGCGGAAAGTCGGCGGTACACCGCCGACTTTCCGTTTCTGGCCGCGGCTGTACCGCCGCGGTCAGAATGCCCTGCAGAGCACCGCCAGCCTGTTGGCGGTGCTCCCGCCGACCGCCGGGGTCGGAATGACCCCCTTAGTCCTCCAACCTGACTCCCAACCCACCTCTGGATGAAGCCCTCAGTGATGACAACACTCCTGGACATGTGGATGATGGTCCTGGCCCATCTAGGCAGCCTGGTCAGATGGCAACAGTGAGTCTCACTGTGCCCACAACAACACCTCCCACCCAAATTGCTTCAACATCACAGACAACGTGCCCCCCAACCTGAGTACCTAGCACAGTTGCTACCATCTTGTGCACGCCAGTCCTGGATCCTAAGTTGCAAAACAACAATCCTGACACTGAGGTTCCAGGACCCATTTGGAGAGGGCACCCTGGTCCAAGAGCACAGCCTCATGAGGGTAGGGTCTGTCGGATGGATGCTGTGGGCCACCAGAGTGAGGCCACTGGCTCCACTCATGACCAGTATACCATCAGCCAAGTCTTGGGGTCTATTATGAGTCCCAAGGCATGATGGGCCAGGTGCTAACTGAACTCCAGGAAATCAAGCTGCAGAAGCACATGAAACAACATATGGAGGCCCATAACTCCAACCTGGACACCCTAATAGGGGTGCTGCGGTACATCCATACAACCTTGAGCAGGGCTTTTCCCGCTACATCCACCCCTTTCTGTAGGCCAACTACATCAACCCCAAGTACATCTGCGACAGACACAGGAAGGGAGGCCCTGCCAGAGGGCCATCCAGCCTCAGTCACCCCTGCCTCTGCAGCAGCTGAACCCTTTGCCCTCGCAAGCGAGGAAATCCATGTAAGAATCCAGGAGTTGCGGATGGCAAGAAACCCACAGCTGCCAGCAAGAAACCTCATCCTTAATGTCCTCCTTTGTATGTCACACCTTCACTCTGTGGGCTGATCCTGAACCCCCCTTCCATTTCTGATGAGAAAAGTACTATGGACTTCAGATGGTGTAGCATCTACTCCTATGATTTCATTCACCATGACTGACCCCTTCACTTTTCATTTATGTTATTTTTTCCACAAGTCTGTTTTCACCCTTAACAGACTTGTGATAAATTCACAAGTCACCATCTCATTCTCTCCTGTCTTAAATTTCACATTTAGCAATTTAGATATGTAAGAATGTGTGAACCATGCAATGACAAAAACAAGCTACTTGTGGAAGCAGGGATATGTTGCGTGTACACAGCGTCCAGCTGTCATTTCAGCATCACCACAGGCAAGAGGGGGAGACAGGGCTGAAATACGTGGGAAGCAGCTGGTGATGGTATCTTCGGTCATGAGACATCTGATACGGAGGGACCCAGTGACCCAAAGGATGAGGGGAGTTCAACAGAAGAGACTGGATCAACATCATCATCTTCAGAGTCAACTTCCAGTGGACACTCACTAGTGGTGGTAAAACACTCAGGACCTGCACCTGCTCCATCCTTGTCCACCACCCCAGTTCCATCTCCATCCTCCCTGTTGCTCCCCACCCAGTTGACCTGGCCTGCTCCCCCAAGAGGGTAGCCATCTCTTTCATGCCAGGCACCTCGCCCCCTCCTCCTATTGTCCCTGCTGCGCGGAATGAGGAGGCTATTGACCTCCTGAGGAGCATCTCTGTGGGACAGACTGCCATTCTGAATGCCATCCAGGTGCAGGGCTGCCAGTTCCAACAGATAATTGGGTACCTTGAGGCATTCACAGTTCTGTGCCTGGGCTACAGAGATCTTTTCAGGCTCTGGCCTCCTTTCTCAAGGCAGCCTTCCACCTCCCATAATCCCCCCACCACCTTCCTCTTCCCCATCCAACATCCCTATTTCCATTCCTGTCCACAGCACACTCACACATATACATGCAAACTTCTCAACAACCACAAGCAGCACACATAAACACAAACACCTAAAGACACACAAGCATGCAAGCACTCAACAGTCACTCACAACACTACCACATCCACCATACCCCCAAACACCACCCAACACCCACAGACACATCCACCACATTCACCATACCCCAGACACCACCTCAACACCCACAGACAAAGACATAACATCCACCATACCTCCAGACACCACCCCATCCACACAGACACATCCACCACTCCCACCATACCCATCACATCCACATCACAGATTGCCAAGAGGCACAAACGCCCACAATCACATGCGCAACAGTCACCAACTAAGCACAAACATATTTCAGACACACACACACAGTACCAACAACACCCAAAGCCACCCCAGACGCATGCACCTCCTCAATCTCCCAATCCCGAATCCCTCCTGTACACCCTCTCCATTTTCCCAAAGAATGTTTTATGTGTCCAAGCCCTTATCCCTGCAGAACCCTCTCCCCAAACCAAAAGGACCCCGACCACACCTCAACCCATCCCTTCCATGTTCAAGTCCTCCCCTGTGGTACCTGCCCCTCCTCACCCTCTAGACCCCACCATACCATACCCAAACCCAAGAAGAAACCGACCCCTCCCAAAGTGAAGCCCACCTCTCCAAAGACCAAACCCACCCATCCTAAACCAAACCTCCCCTCACCCAAGGGTGATCATTGAGGTGCCTGGAATGCCCAATAAATATCCCTTCCTGTGGAGGTTTCTGTGGTAGTGGTCTGTGAGGCAAGTTGTGGGGCACAGCAGTGTGCTCAGCACACCTTTAAAAAGGACTGGCTATTGGCCTATTCTCCATTATCGAAGTCTTGTAAATAAAGTTGTTGTTTGCTTTGATATACATTGGTCCTGCCATTACTTTTCAACCTTTTTGATGTTCATGATTAATATGTGAGGCATGACTACAGTTGTGTTTGTTTCACCCTGATTGATGATCCGTTTGCTGATGTTGGTAACATCTGACTTTGTAACCAGTGCTAGAGTCACCCAGCACAATGGAAAATGTTCGAATGATGGATGTTTGGAATGTGATCCAAATGGATTGACACTGCAGTGGATGTTGTTTCATATGGTGAGTATTTCTTTTTGCCTTGGTCACTGTCAAAATCTATTAGATTACATTTCTCCCCCTGATGTAGATTGGACATTTGTTTAATGTGTGCAAGCTAGAGGTTTGTTTGTCCGCACATGTGCTATTTTCCTATACGATTGAATGGACGTGTCCATTATAATGTGTGTACTTTACACCTACTTTATCAAAATATGTTGCCCATGCTGTTACTGGTGTATTTGCTTTCTAGACTTGATCTTCCACATTTTCAACATGGGCATGGCACTTGGTTATGCTATTGGTTGTCCCTGATATTCATCAGGTCACAGTTCCTATACAAATAGTGTTTTGTGAGGCATGTGCAAAGTGAAATGTGTCCCAGGGCTGCAGCCTTTCTGCCATACCTATTCTGCTTTGGATGTTTGTCATTCAAATTAATCTGCATCCCACTTACCTTACATTCTCATCTCTCTGGCGTCCGGGTCATTCAAGACAGTCTTTTGGGTTTTGACTTTCTCCTTGGTCTCTATTGGGGGCCCGTCACTTGTGGAGACTTCTGCGACCAGGCCCTGCGGCCAACCCCCTATAACCACACAACCCAGCATTGTGCATGGCCCTCGACCATTTGCTGTGGGGCTTCAGTTTCAGAAGCAGTTGACAAGAAAGGACCCACTTGTCACAGTCACCACATGAGATATAGCGCAAAAAAAAACAAGGATGCAGACACCTCCATCAGGGTTTACAGATAACTTGTTCTAAGGTCAAAATGCAAAGAAAAAACATTTGTTTTGTCTTCATCATGTCCAAGAAATTTGGATGATTATTACTTTACAGAAGTGGAGCTTCAACTTGAGTACCTGCTTTGTTTATATCTGTAAGTGCTTCCAGTTGAAGTTAAATTTTTGTAAAATGAGCATCGTGCCAGAATGAATCCTGCTATGTGTATTTATCCAAGAAGATCCTCCATCTTGTGCAAAGTGTCTACCCAACTGGAATACTTTTTACTGGCTAATTTGTAAGTGCTACCTCGTTGGGTAAATGTTTAGTGCATCTCCTACACTATAGCTGCGTAAAGGACGCTGAGGAAATGCTTTCAGTGACCTTGTGTGTCTGTAACTTTACCAATGCCTACTTATTAAGAGACTATAGGGCATATTTAAAAGAAAAATCAGCGCATCGGTCCTGATGTGCCACTTTTCTTGCGTGACCCCACCCAATTAATGACAAAAAAAATGGCTCATTGAAATGCTGTAAATTTCACTGCACCATTTTCTTGGGCCTCCTAATGGGGAACACCCCCTCTTGCATACATTATGCCTGGCACAGGCATGATGTGGCACAAAGGAGTTACAAAGTGTTCAATGCTTGCATTGCACCACTTTGTAAATATGGCGTGGGGGAAAAATCCACCTTAGCGCTATCTTAGCGTCAAAAATATGACACTAAGGCAGCGCAAGGGGTTTGTAAATATACCCCTATATGAGATAGTGCTCCACTTCACTACTCTTCAATGGTTTGAACCCTTTTTAAGAAATAGACCCCAATATGTCCAGTTGGACACATTTAGATCATGCCCTGATGGTTCACACTGTGCCATACTCCAGGGCTCTTCTCTGAGCCTTACACTTTTCAGTGTATATGTCACAGCCCTTACCACATTGGTGAAAAACAGGGGCTTTGACATTTGCTCTTACGGTGATGACACCCAGCTAATCATTTCTATTGGTGAAAAGCAGTCAGAGACAAAGAAAAACGTAGGCGGCTGTATTTAGGGAGTGGTCAGTTGGCTGACGGCTCACTGTTTAAAACTCAACACAGAAATAACTGAGATCCTGATGTTTGGTGGAGCTGAACATATGATTCTTGTGGCCCTCCATGCAAGGTACTGCACCAGAACCCCCAAACAGTGCAAACAATCAAGGAATTATTATTGACCGTCCCTATCTATGCAAAACCATGTAATGTCCTTATGCTTTAAATGCTTCAGTTTACTAAAAATACTTTAAAAACTGTTCAGATGGATCCCAATTGACTGGTGTTGCACTGTAGTCCAGGCTTTGATTGTTAGTCATCTAAACTACGGAAATGCTTTATATATAGGAATGGCGAATTATCTGTTTATGCGCCTTCAGATGATTCAAAATGTTGCTGCAAACCGTATCTGCAATAAGGACAGGCACAGTTATGACCCCACCTGCCTAAAAAATCTGCACTGGCTGTGCATACACAAAAGAGCTAAGTTTAAGCTTCTCTGTCATACTCATAGGGCTTTGCACAATTCTGACCGTTTGCTTCTAAGGCAGAAGGTTACATTTTACAAACCTCCAAGACATTTAGGCCCGTATTTATACTTTTTTACGCTAAACTGCGCTAACGCAGTTTAGCGTCAAAATTTTTTGCGCCGGCTAACGCCATTCTGAAGCGCCATACGGGCGCCGTATTTATTGAATGGCGTTAGCCGGCGCAAGCAGACCGGCGCTGCCTGGTGTGCGTGGAAAAAAACCACGTACACCAGGCAGCGCCGGCGTAGGGAAAAATGGCGTTAGGGCTTCTTAAAAATGGTGCAAGTCAGGTTGACGCTAAAAAATCACCTCCACCCGATTTGCGCCATTTTTAACGACGCCCAGACGCCATTTACATGACTCCTGTCTTAGTAAAGACAGGAGTCATGCCCCCTTGCCCAATGGCCATGCCCAGGGGACTTATGTCCGGCCGCCAGGGTCAGAATGACCCCCATAGTCTTCAGGGCACAAATCAGGCCCCCCTATGCCACAAAAAAAATATAAAAATAAAAATATTTATACTTACCTGAACTTACCTGAATGTCCCTGGGGTGGGTCCCTCCATCCTTGGGTGTCCTCCTGGGGTGGGCAAGGGTGGCAGGGGGGGTCCCTGGGGGCATGGGAGGGCAGCTGTGGGCTCATTTTGAGCCCACAGGTCCCTTAACGCCTGCCCTGACCCAGGCGTTAAAAAGCGGCGCAAATGCGGGTTTTTTTGACCCGCCCACTCCCGGGCGTGATTTTTGCCCGGGAGTATAAATACGACGCATTTGCGTCGCAGTCATTTTTTTGGACGGGAACGCCTACCTTGCATCTCATTAACGCAAGGAAGGCGTTCACGCAAAAAAATTACGCTCTTTACTCCTACTTTGGCGCTAGACGCGTCTAACGCCAAAGTATAAATATGGCGTTAATTTTGCGCCGAAGTTGCGTCAAAAAAAACGACGCAAATTTGGCACAAACGGAGTATAAATATGCCCCTTAAGATCAACAAACCTAGCCCTGGCCAGAACTAAAAGGATTTAGAGGGCTAAAGCACGTGATCACGTGTTTACCCACTTGGCTGCGACTTATGAGGATTAGCTTGTATTTAGGGAAAAAATGAAAACATGGTTCTTCCCTGCCTTATACACCTACACCTTTTGCTCCTCGATGCTTTCCTGCTGACTATACATACTGCAGTCTCAGCACTGTGAGATCTCTCTGGGGATAATTGTTATCTCTCCACAAATACTTTAAATAAAATTAATAAAAATAAAATGTGATTGTTCCTCAGTCTTATTCATCAGATAACATCATAAGGTGGAACTGCAGAGAAAACACACTTATATGAGATAAGTGCTCTGGGACTGCAGGAGAAGCCTGAAGGCCCCCATTGTCCCAGCCAGCTTCCGTCTCCTGCAAGAGCCAGCATTGCTCCTGCTTGTCAACATCAGGACAGTGCGCGCTCTACGGGTGACGTAATGCAAAAAAACAATCCTTATGTAATGTAATAATTCATGCATTATGTGTTAATGCAGTATGTTAATATTTTGCATTGCAGAGACTCATCTTGAAACGTCATTAATGTTGGTTGCAATGTATTGCTCATTTTCAAGACTTTGCTGAAGGATTACAGAGTGTGGTTAGGGTGTGGTCCCTAGTCTGAGCCCTTCTAGAATCCTCTCCTGCAGTCTAGCTGGGTGTGGCAAGTGGGCAGGGTCTGGGTCTATTTAAGGGACCCAGCCCAGCTCCACGTGCTCACTATTCAGAGGTCCCAGGGCAGAGCAGCAGCATTTTCCTGAACTCCTGTTCCGGAGGCCTACCTAGGATTTCCAGGCCCTGTCTTCATTTCGTGGATGATCCTCAAGCAGGGCGGTAAGGCGGAGGTCGGGTTGGGCCCCCGACTCCGTTTTCAGGAGCATTCGAGTTTTGGCCCCTTTTGTTAATCGCGTGTGCGATTCATTCTTGGCATGTAACTCTTGCAGTTCAGATCGGCAGAGTGCGCGATCATTTCATGACATTTGAATCTTGATGTACGAATCGGCAAAAGTGTGCGTGATTCAATCTTGGCATTTAACTCTTGCATTTCAGATCGGCAGAGTGCGCGATCATTTCATGGCATTAGAATCTTGATGTACGAATCGGCAGCAGTGTGCGCGATTCATTCTTGGCATTTAACTCTTGCATTTTAGATCGGCAGAGTGCGCGATCATTTCATGGCATTAGAATCTTGATGTACGAATCAGCAACAGTGTTTGCGATTCATCCTCGTCATTTAACTCTTGCATTTCAGATCGGCAGAGTGCACAATCATTTCATAGCATAGGAATCTTGATGTACGAATCGGCAGCAGTGTGCGCAATTCATTCTTGGCATTTAACTCTTGCGTTTCAGATCGGCAGAGTGCGCAATCATTTCATGGCATTTAAACCTTGATGTACGAATCGGCAACAGTGTAAGCGATTCATTCTTGGTAATTAACCCTTGTAGCTCAGATCGGCAAAGTGCACGATCATACCTTGGCATTTAAACCTTGAGTGTGCGATCGTTTCTAGACATTTAAATCCTGATGGTTGAATCAGCAAGAGAACGCGTGATTCAATCTTGTCACTTAACCCTTGTGTTTCAGATCAGCAGAGTGAGCGATCATTTCTAGGCATTGAAATCTTGATGCACAGTTTGATATTAAAGTGTATAATCATTTCTAAGCAATTGAATCTTGAAAGTCAAGACAGAGTGTGACCTTGCAGTATCATTCATGAGTCTATCACAGTTTATTCCTGAAAACAAATGTGTTCATTGATTACTGTTATAATGTAGTTGCTATTCCAAGCAATAACTTGAGACAGTTCAAGGTTTAGAGCATAAGATTTTATTCTAAAAAACGCTCATATGAAAGTTTGCATAATCCTTCTTTATTTTCTAGGTACCTAGAGCTAATAAGGTCATGCTATAGGAAAACTCTTGATCATTCATGTTATCAGTATATAAATATTAGAAACAAAGTTTATGAAAGTCAATGTGAAATAATCTTGCTATTGTGTTCTTAACTTTTGCTTCCAAACGTCTCCTTCCCCGCTGTTCCCAACCTAAAACCCCTTCAACCACTTGGCCATTCTTTAACTCTGTGCTATAATAGCTATTGGAGTTTGGAGCTGCCAAGAGGTGGACATATTGGGAACAGGCACAAACCCCGAGGATCCAAACTCCCTGACACTGCTGCTTTAAATAGCAGCTTCCTCCTTGCAGAAGCAAGGTTTTCTCATGCGGGCAGGAAAAGAGATGAAATCCCGGCTTTCAGCAAGCAGTAGATGTTTGACAGCTCTCACTTGCTGAAAGCAGAGTTATGTTTGCTTTTGCTTGCCTGGAGCTGTCATCTCTCACCAAGCAAAAGCAAACAGCTACCTCCTGAGGGTGGACACCTAGGGAGGTAGCAGGAGCTGGTCCTGGAGGGGGTGGTGGCCACCATGGATGACTCCAAGAGGGAGCCATCCGGTCCCCTTCCATCTTTTGATTTGACACCGAGGAGGTAGCGGTCCCCTGGACTCTGAGGGGGTCTGAGTGCCCGCCAAATTAACTTGGTACGTTTGCTCCTGGGGAGGTGGTGGTCCCCAGAGCCTGAGGGGTCCATGCGGTTCCCCCACATTAAATAATTCTAGCCCTGTGGAGGTGGTGGTCCGCGGGGCCCCCCATTCATTTTGTATTGATTGCCCCAGGGAGGTGGTGGTCACTGAGGCACAGTGGGGTCTGTACAGCCCCCCACACATTTAATAATTTAGCCATGGGGAGGTGGGAGGATCCACGCAGCCCCCTGCATATTATAATACTGTAGCCCTGGTGATGTGGTGCTCCCCGTGGCTTTGATAAGCCCTAGGAGGGGGGTCGATATTTTGTGAAAAAAAGCCCCGGACCTGACCCATCTAGGAGCAAAATGAAAAGCAAGTGCTTTTTTTTTTATCTGTGGTGAAATTCATGAATATTCACAATTTGTGCTGTGAATTAAAAAAAATGCTTTTTAGCGCTGGGAGGGTCCGAGGGGGACCCCTGGTCCAAGGCTAGTGGTTTAGGGTAAAGGTACCCTGCACCTTTTTTTTTTTATATGTGGCTGAAGCTCAGTGTCAAAATGGCTGCCAACACTTCCTGGTTGAAGTGTTTACAGCTAATCAGATCTCTGCACAAGATCGGGAGTATTTGCAAAGTCGTTGCAACCTTATATAGACAAATTTGGATTTCCTTTAATTTCTCTTAAACTACTCAACAGATTTACATAAAAAAAGAAAAGGGTCATCTGTGGACTAAAAGCTACCTTTTTGCCAAATTTCATCCAGCGATTTGGGCTGCTGGCATGTCTACAATGTCTATGGGAATTAACATGGGAAATGCACTTTTTTTGATCCCCTCCTTTTTCTCGGCCTCCACTTGATGGATCACCCTGACGCTTTCCATACACAACAAGATCTTTGGGCACACTTTTTTTTTAAACGTTTGTGAAGACAGTGCCAAACATATAGGCAAGTCAAAAAATGCTTTTTCAATGGAAACTAGGTCCTAACTATAACTGCCTACTGACAACCACCAGTAGGTAAAATATGTATATATGCATATATATATATATATATAAATATATATATATATATATTACCTAGTGGCGGTCATCATTAGGAAGTTATAGTTAGGACTTAGTTTCTATAGAAAAAGCAGTTTTTTGCTTTCCTATATCATTGGTGCCACTTGACGAATCTTTACGAAAATTCCCATAAACATTTGACAGTCACGTGAGCTGCTGTCTGGAAAGATTCAGGGTCATCCGTGAAGCGGGCCAAGATAAAGGGGGTGCTGCAAGTTAGAACGTTTCCAATGCAATGTTAATTCCCACAGGACAAATTGAATAGTGATAGCGTCAAAACCAATGGACGGAATTTCACCACATTTGACAGCCCCACACGCCCCAGGGACCACCAATCACGGGGCATTATAAAAATTGGGTGGAGGCCACTCAGGCCACTTCACAGCCCTGGTGACCACAACCTTCCTGGGGCAATTAAAGAAGAAGGTGCGGGGGCCAAGGGACCCCCCATTAGCCCAGGGATCAACACCTCCCTGGGGCACTTTCACCCCCAACTTCAACCTCTCACATCTATTCTCACACCCAGAGAGGCCGTGGCCAACTCTTGCTGCGCACAGCCAAAGGGTTATGCACAGCTTGGGGTTGGGGGGAGTAGGTGGTTGGCCTCAGGGTTTTGCTGCAGGCAAGGTCTTGCAGTCAACTTCCGCTGCACATGGATGAGGGACGTGCACTGTGCAATGTTGGGTGGGATAAGGGGTTGGCCAGGCCCTGTGGCCAACCACCGCAGTGATGGTTGGATTAACAAATAGTAATGAAAATAACTAGATGTTAAAAACACATAGAAATTCACTGAAAAAAACAGAGGTTACAAGTACGTTATAGTTAGGAAATAGAATAGAATAAAAAAAAAATATAGAAATTCACTTAAAAATCCAAAGATTACAGAGACATTATAGTTAAGCTCACATTTTAAATATACAAAAACATTGAAATTCACCAAGTATAGTTATAGTTAACTCAAGTGACTATAACTCATGCCCAAAGGTAACTATAACTTGGACCCTGGCCATGCACTGCTAATTTACCCACAAATTATAGCACTCATGATATCTTTGATAACATCATTGATAATATTGATGTAATAGTTGCAGTAAAATTGTTGATAAAAAAACTGTGCATGGCGTGGGCGCGAGTTATAGTCACCATAGGGCATGAGTTACAGTTATACTTATGTCAAGAAACTATGGCCCATCTGTATGAAAGAAATCGCTATTTAGGAAATGCAAAATGGAAAGTAAGAAAACTGTGATTTCCTGAAAGCGATTCCTATGTAGTTGCAATCGCTTTCAGGAAATTGAAGTTTTGGAAATGCTAAACCATTTGTAAGTATGGGCCTTAGGCATAGGAAATCACAATTTTGGAAATGCAAATCCCTTCATACATTTGGGTCTAAGCGTCTCCTTAAACATACTTACCTAGAAAGTGATGCTCATGTACAGCACTGCTATGCCCTCGGGCGAGTAAGCGCTCTACATGGCACTGTAAAAACTGCATTTGTGTGCATTTTTAAAAATCGCACCTGTTTGCCATTGGATTAAATTCAAAAGTAATAGCATTTCCTAAATGCCGCTATGGCATTTAGGAATGTTATGAACATGAGATTAGGAGATTGCAAATAGAACATCCCTATTTGCAATTTCATATTTTTGCAACCGCAAGATGTGATATCTACTGCATAGACATTGCATTTTGAAACCACACTCCAAGCATTTGTACATAAGGAAATGCTATTTAGTATTTCTTAATGGCCCAGAATAGCAATTGGGTCCATTAAGAAATGCTATATAGCTTCATACATATGGGTCTATAACTCCTGCCCTATCTCACTGTAACTCATGCCCCCTCGATTCAGTTTTCTCATCAATAATTTTATTCCAAATGTTGTAGTGATGATGTCAAAGACATCATAGACGATATTATGATTATGACTGATGTACTGGAAGAGCTTATGAACATTAGTAACAGCTCCTCAATTCCCTGTCTCCAGTACATAAACGACAAATGGAGATATTAGGCTTGGGCTTATATTGGTCAGACACACCCCAAATAAATACAAGCACCAAGTCATTGGTAGTAGAGAAATATTGGGATTGGGTAGTTAACTCGCACAATCTAAATTCCAAGGCGGGAGGACTAGTAGAAGAGTTCCTGTCTTTTAAACCCACCCCTCAATATGAGCTTTACAGGGCCGGCTATGGAGGAGACAGGTAGAAAATGTTACTTATAATGGAGTCCAAAAATATAATGAAATTCGACACTCTGGCCCCTTCAGGGTTAAATTCTAGTGAAGAAATGAATGTCCACCATGGATAGTTGGTGGAGCAGTGCAATTGTGAAAGTCAAGAATCTACATGGATAAGGTGCATATAGGTGCATAATTGGGGTATTTTTTGGGTTGTATTCACATAGTGTTGATATATTCACTGAAAGCAGGAATATAACTAAAACTTTTAAACAGATGAATTGGACCTGGAGTAAGCGATCAGGTGGCAATATACTACCATATTTTAGGCCCACTAGGGCATGATGGGTGGTATAGATATATAACTCTATTTTAATGCCCACAGGGACAGGATTGATCATGTTTGGGAAATTCATAGAGTTACTATACTGGAGTAGATGAGAGCCACACGCAAATCCTATCTGTATTGATTAAAGATGTGAGATAATTTGGAGAGAGGATAATAATTTTCCCTATAGGAATTCTGGATAGAATTGTATGAAGTACAGTAATCCGCAGATTTGCAAACAATCGTTTTGTATAGGTTACATGTTGTGTAATAATGATGTCTTCTGCATGTATGATGAATTAATTTAAACACTGAGATTTATTAATATATTTATGAGGGATTGGTGTTTTCTACCGTTGTTGATGAACAGATTGTAAATAGAATAATGTAGTTGTTAATACTGACATGTAGACATGGCCACCGGTTCTCAGTTTGGTGTACTTGCACTAAGGGTGTTAGTCCTCTTTTGATGTTTGTTATTATATAGAATGCAAATTTCATTGCCATCACATACGTGATCAAGGCTACGGCTGAAATGCGTTGGGAGGGAAAATTTGGTGTCAGTAAAGATATTTTTGCAATTTACCGAAGGTGTCTGGGCTTTCCTTTTAGGTATAAGGATAAAGCATTGTATCTACATATGGATATTTACATAATGTAATGCACACACACATATATATGGAGCTGAATATCTATCTAGCAAATCTAGAGTGTCGCTGGTGTTGCAGAGTGCTCCTCACTGGAGTTGCTCTCCACCTAAACTTGGGAACTACCCAGAGTTCTCAATTCTTTTTTGTATAATTTGTGCGTCACTCTGGCCCTGAAAGGGATTTGTTTTGACTTGTACTGGGTGCTCCCTTGTGTCTGGACAAGGCTAAACCTCTCTGATGAGCTCTAGTGGGAGAGAAACACGTGTCAGGGGTTGCTTTTGCTTATTCCAAGTTGGCTTGGACGGTATTTTGCCAGTCCAAGGCTGTGGTACTGTGTCTGGAGCGGTGGATGGCTTTTGTCATTTTACAGCTCGGCAAGGCTGACACTGTGTCAAACCTATGCTTAAAGACTTTGCTGTATAAATGGCAAAATACTTTGTTACTATCTAGCTCAGCGTGGAGAGCACTGTGCTGATCCAATGCTTAAAAACTTTGCTAGATAAACAGACATTTGAGGTGAGCAAATCTAGAGTGTCGCTGGTGTTGCAGAGTGCTCCTTACTAGAGCTGCTCTCCACCTAAACTTGGGAACTACCCAGAGTTCTCTATTCTTTTTTGCATAATTTGTGTGTCACTCTGGCCCTGAAAGGGATTTGTTTTGACTAGTACTGGGTGCTCCCTTGTGTTTGGACAAGGCTAAACCTCTCTGATGAGCTCTAGTGGGAGCGAAACACGTGTCAGAGGTTGCTTTTGCTTATTCCAGGTTGGCTTGGATGGTATTTTGCCAGTCCAAGGCTGTGGTACTGTGCCTGGAGTGGTGGATGGCTTTTGTCATTTTACAGCTCGGCAAGATTGACACTGTGTCAAACCTATGCTTAAAGACTTTGCTGTATAAATGGCAAAAGACTTTGTCACTATCTAGCTCGGCGTGGATAGCACTGTGCTGATCCAATGCTTAAAAAACTTTGCTAGATAAACAGACATTTGAGGTGAGCAAATCTAGAGTGTCGCTGGTGTTGCAGAGAGCTCCTTACTAGAGCTGCTCTCCACCTAAACTTGGGAACTACCCAGAGTTCTCTATTCTTTTTTGTGTGTATATATATATATATATATATATATATATATATATATAGTTATATATGGATATAGCTAAATATGGATATATAGATGTAGATATATATATAATAACACACACACATATCACAGATATATATATATATATATATATATATATATATATATATATATATATATATATATATATATATATACACACACACACACAAATATATACACTATATACGTGTGAAATAAAGATTTGAAAGATTGGAGCCCCTGAATGTGGAAGACTGTGTAGGAGATTCAGGTTTTGTGGCGTTAAATATTTACGGAACGGCTGGCACTGAGTTACCAACATGCTCCTCAATTCGGAGCATCTCAGCCTGCCAGCATTGAAGGATGGACTGTTTGCAGCTACACACCATAGAGACTCCTGAGTCACACTACCTGCCGGGTTAAAAAAATTACTGATCTTTATTTTGGCAAGAGGAGTAGAGTTTGAGGCTGGCAAGTTGAGTGCCAGAGGGCACCCAATTTCTCAGGTAAGCGTTTCTACGTTGCTAAATTGTGAATTGCGGCATTTGGGAGAGGAGCTTGTAGCATTGATGCAATGGGCAGGTGGACCACTTGTATATAGCTTTTGATAGCATTATGGCAAGTGACTGGCTTAGGGAGAGGGAAGAGGTGGCACAGGCCATGTTCAATGAAACCCTTAATGCACCTGATGGAGCTAATGGAAGAAATACACCAACGGGCCCAGAAACTGCACTGGAGAGACACACAAAATTTAAAAAGCTAGAGAGACTACACAAAAATTAAGTAACGAAATGTTGGGAGAGCAGATCATTGCAGAAGTATCTAGAAGTTGGGTGCATACCAAGGAGCCTCTGTGTCATGGTAGCCCCAATGAATGAGAACCCAAATCAGGATATTTTGAAGGAGCGGGCTGAAAACAAAGCTGAATCTTGCATTAGAATGATGTCCTTTTCTAATTAAATTTGCTGAAATTAATTGTAGTAACATCTTGAAGGAGATAGGGACATTTAGACAAGAACTCAAGGATTATCATGATCAAGAACTAATTTCCAGCACTGAGAAAGATATAAAGGAGTCCTTAAAGATATATAAGCAATCCATCAAAGGTAGGAAAACCATTAAGTTTAAGTGCGACAAACGACTACCAGCTGGGGCTGATTTATACCTTTTCAAGACGTTTTGAAACCATACTCAAGCAGAACCTGCCAGACATTACTCAGACCAAGAAACAGACATTGTAATAGGAGAGCAGTTCTGAATTCAGTTCTTGGATCAGGAGAGTGGCAATACAGGATGTCTTGGCTCTATAAAGGACATACCCACAGTAGTGGAAGAATTGCATTTTTTACGCTTGGACAGGACTTTCAATCTTAGGCCGCAACTGCACAGGGCGAATGTGTCAAAAGGTGAAGTAAGAGGAAGAATAGACACAGAAAGCACAAGCAGAAGACAGAACAGAAGGGCGAAACAGAGCAAAAAAACAAAGAAATTAATACAATGGATTCACTAACTATAATTAATGTATCTGATACTGAACTCTCCTCACAAGAAAAACAGATTTTGATGTATGGTCTCATGTAACTGCAACTCTGCTCAGTTCAATTATGCACAAACCAGAAATGATCCATACATATTCATCAGGAAATTGAAACTGCTGAAACATTTTATAGATAAGGCTTTACCTGGAATGGACAGAGGTAGCAGTATGTGTTCAGCTACTAGTAATATTAGAGTATCAGATATCAAACTATTGACAGAACTGGAACAGTTGGAGAAAGAAATCGAAGGAGACAGGACAATTCTAGCGAACAAGAATTGATTGCAGAGCAGGGTTTGGATGTGTATTGGAGTGCCACTACCCCGTTTGGACCCAAGTCTTCTTAGTGCCCTGTAATGTCCAAAGATTCAATAGATATCTTTTCAGAACTGGTAATTTAAGTTCTGAAGGATTTACAATGAAAAGTGCAGGCCAACAGGAGCCTTATCAAGGATAGACACAAAGGGCAAGGTTACGAGTTGGGTGGTCCGAGGACCCCCAAACTTGCTGTGGCACTTGCAACGCCGCACTCCTGGCGGTCTGACCACCAGATTATGATTCTGGCGGTGACCGCCGCTTTCCCTGGGATCAGGGATCCTGACGGGTTGGCGACGGTGGGGAACGTGGTCAGCTGACCATGACTTCACTTTCTGCCAGTCTTTCCATGGCAGTTGCACTGAAAGAGTGACCATGTCGTGGGCAGTGGAGGGGGCCCCACAGCCAGCACTCTTGCAATGCGCACTGTCTGCTTTGCAGTGCGCATTCCAAGGCTGCTGGTGTGCAATGACATTGGCCAATACCACCAAACTGTTCCCAGTGGGATGACCGACAGAAACAAAGGTTTTACAACGTTTCCTTTGGTCAGCCCGGTAGAAACATTGCGATATGGCAGCCTCAAACCTGCAGCTTTGGTGGTCCAACGGTCGGACTGCCAAAGTCGTAATCAGACCCAAAGTGACATATGATGTAATTATTGATAAACTTAGATCTAGGCCAGATGTTGTAGTCTGGAAAGCAGACAAGGGGGGGTAATCTGGCCCTTTGGCCACTGCCAATGTATAAGGAGAAGGCAATGCGACAATTGAGTGATGTGAATTGCTACAGCAGATCGAGCAAAATGGAGGTGCTAAAGGTTCAGTCAGCATACAATGCCAAACGTGGTGAATGACGAGGGTTGAGGCTGTTAAATCAAGAAGAATATGTATTTTGAAGGTTGATTTTCCGGTTATACCAATTTTGTATCTCATTCCTAAAGTGAATCAAGATGCAAATGTTCCCCATGACTGACCAGTAATTTCAGCTATTGGCAGTATATTTAAAAAAACTTCAAGGTACATTGATTTCTTCTTACAGGAGCACGTTCAGAATCTGCCTTCATATATCCAAGACACTGTGGTTTTTTAAGGAGCATCTATGATGTAGGTGGTAAATTCTTTTTGGGAATGTGACTGCTTAATATACTAACATTTCTCATGAGGATGGTCTGCAATCAGTGGAATATTTTTTGGGGAGTGGACCAATCACAATGTATAAGCATACTCAGATCCATTCGTATCTGCACAACACTTTTTTCTTGTTTGACAAAGGAGAGGCACAGTGATGGGCACCTGCTTCACCCCCAACTATACTGATTTGCATATAGGCTGGTGGGAGGAGAATGTGCTAGCATCAGAGTTTGTTGTAGAATGGACAATGTAGTGTTATTGGCCCACTTCATTGATAACTTGTTCATCATTTGGAGAGGCACGAAAGCTGAAGAGAAAATGTTCGCTGACAGGTTAAATAATAATGATCTCAATTTGCAGTTTACTACTACCATTAGGAGAATTGATACAAAAGTATATAGGAAACCAACCGCTGGCAACTCAATACTACACACATGCAGCTTTCACCTCACCAAACGTAAGCACAGTATATCTTATGCAGAGAATTTGAGAATGAAACATAACTGTTGTGAGGAAATCAATAAAAGGAAGCAAGGAGGAATTGAGAGCATGATTTCTGCAAGGAGGATATAGGCCCTTATTACGACCCTGGCGGTCAGTGATAAAGTGGTGGTAATACTGCCAACAGGCTGGCGGTAACTACCGCCAAATTATGACCATGGCGGATAGATCTCAGAAAGACAGCCAATGTACCACACTGACTGCCAGGATGGACACAACAGTTACCACGGCGGTAGCCACCTACAGCCAGGCAGAAGACAAAGTTCCACCCACCATATCATGACATGCAAAACCGCCACCTTTTCCGGGGCGGTACCAACGCCATCAAAAGCCTGGCAGAAACACTGCACAGAAGTCAAAGGACTCACCATTGGAGACACAGGGAAGAAACACGCCTCCATGGAACCCGAACTGCAGGAATTTCTGATGATCTTCTATGATTGCTCCACCACGAACACCAACGCCGGCGAAGACGACGGCGGTCAGTAGAGCCACCTAGCACACAAGGGAGGGGGTAGGAAAACAAGAGTGACACACACACACGCACAACACATACCCCACCCACACACGCCATACACACAAGCAGCTGCAAAAGAAAACAATTTATCCCCGTAAATCGGCTGAATAATGCAAGGACAACAGGAATTGACTAAAGTGATTGTAATAAGAGCAACATAAAATCAATAATACATTTTGCCAATGCAACAGGTATGTACATATGTACAAAAAAGGAACACAGCCCAGTCCTCAGTTCACAGGGGCCACATGGCCACAGGGCAAAGTCCAAAGCACCACGCGTTACCTGCACCAATACGAAGAGAACTCTGCAGGGGCATCAGTTTTCAACTAGGCAGGCACCTCAGGGGGAGGGGACACCTAGGCCAGATGCGGAAACAAGACCACTGGTTCTGGGGGGGCAACATGCCCTGTGCTTGGTCCTAGGGAGTGCAAGGCCACAGTCTCTCGAGTGGGTGTCTCCCACACTGGTTCTGGAGGGGGCAACAAGCCCTGTGCTTGGTCCTCGGGAGTGCAAGGCCACAGTCTCTCGAGTGGGTGTCTCCCACACTGATTTTGGAGGGGGCAACAAGCCCTGTGCTTGGTCGTGGGGAGTGCAAGGCCACAGTCTCTCAGGTGGGTGTCTCCCACACTGGTTCTGGAGGGGGCAACAAGCCCTGTGCTTTATCTTGGGGAGTGCAAGGCCACAGTCTCTCGAGTGGGTATCTCCCACACTGGTTCTGGATGGGGCAACTAGCCCTGTGCTTGGTCCTGGGAATGCAAGGCCACAGTCTCTCAGGTGGGTGACTTGGCCACTGCTTCTGGAGGGGACAGGCCGCACAGCAGCCCATGGAGGCTGGCTCACATGGCGTCTGCCTGAGGTGATGGCTGCACTGTGGTAGTGGTAGTTGTGTGAGGCTATTGCTCAGCCCCTGCACCCTGTGATGGCTGCACTGTGGTGGTAGGGGGGGGTAGTGGGAGGCACCAGCTCAGCCCCTGAGCCCTGCGATGGCTGCACCCTGGTGGTGGTAGTATTAGTGGGAGGATCCTGCGCTCTGCGATGGCTGCACTCTGGTGGTGGTAGTATTAGTGGGAGGATCCTGCTCAGCCCCTGCGCCCTGTGATGGCTGCACTGTGGTTGTGGTAGTAGTAGTGGGAGGCTCCTGCTCAGCCCCTGCGCCCTGAGATGGCTGCACTGTGGTGGTGGTGGTAGTAGTGGAAGGCTCCTGCTCAGCCCCTTGCTCCCTGGGATGGCTGCACTGTGGTGGTGGTGGTAGTAGTGGGAGGCTCATGCTCAGCCCCTGCTCAGCCCCTGCACTCACTGTTGGCTGCATAACCACGGCTGGCGGTGGGGACTCCGTGACACACACACACCACCCGGATACCACCCCACCAGGTGTAAATTGTAATGATTGCCACTGTACTCACCCTCTTGTGGCTGCTGTGTTGCCCTCAAGCGCCCCTCCAGCTCTGGATAGGGCACCGCCAAGATGCGGGTCATTAGTGGGGTCAGGGTTTGATGGGCACCCCTGCCTCGTTGGGAGGCCATCCCCAGTTGGGCCTCCGTGGTCTTTCGTGCCCAGCGCCTCAGGTCCTCCACCGTTTGCGACAGTGGGTGCTCCGCCTTCCATAGACCCCCAAGGTCCGCACCTCCTTGGCAATGGAATGCCATATACCCTTCTTTTAATGGGCGCTGACTTGCAGAGGCAATACAGACAGGAGAACACCATTAGACAAACAGTCCAGCCAGTTACACAGATGGCTCACCATACCTGTTTCCAGCACTATTGTCACACAAATAGCCCAGCACTCAATGTGTACCCAGTCAGGAGGACATCCCTGCCCCCCTGTGGAGGCCCATACAGCAGTCCATACTGGGGTAGGAACCCATCCACCAGTCTCTCCAACTCCTCCGAAGTGAAGGCTGGGGCCCTTTCCCTGGTCACACGGGCCATGGTAGGTTCCCGACACACGTCTCAGCAGCACATGCAGTGTAGGTCCTCTCCTAAGGAAGGTCAGGAAACAAGTGAGGAGTATGATAGAATATGTTGTAGATCCCCATTGGCCACTGTACCCCATAGTGCCTAATTATAACCAATGAGGAATTACACGGCGGTTCCCGACCGCCTACCGCCAAGGTGCACAACGTCAGTGGGATTACCTCACTACCACCTGTATCTCCACACAGGACAGGCCAACACCATTTCAGGGGTGGGAACATGCCTATGGAATAATGCTGTGTCACAGGAGAAATAGGCACATTCTCTACAGATCACACTGACCTATTTCATGTATACAGATTGCAAACTCCTGTTGTGGCTCCATTATTCCATTTGTGACAGGCGCCTCACTCTTTTGTCCCTTAGATACCTACTGCTGCGGATGAATAGGAGATGGAGACATACCCCTGTGTACAGACCCCTGGTGGACTTGGCTACACTGGAGGACAGGCACATAATACTCACCTATAGACTGGACAGGGCCACAATCACAGAGCTGTGTGCACAATTGGAGCCAGACCTGATATCTGCTATACATCACCCTACTGGGATCCCCCCTCATGTGCAAGTTCTATCAGTGCTCCATTTCCTTGCAACTGGTTCTTTCCAAGTGACAGTGGGCTTGGCAGCTGGAATGCCACAGCCAATGTTCTCAATAGTGCTGACAAGAGTGTTGTCTGCCCTGATAAAACACATGTGCAGCTACATTGCATTCCCCCAGGTTGAGGATTTGGCCACTGTGAAGGCTGAGTTTTATGCAATGGGACATATCCCCAATATAATTGGGGCGATTGACGGAACACATATTGCATTTGTCCTCCCCCGCCAGAATGAACAGGTGTTCAGGAATCGCAAGAGTTTCCACTCTGTGAATGTGCAGATGGTATACTTGGCGGACCAGTACATCTCCCACGTCAATGCTAAGCATCCTGGGTCGGTGCATGATGCCTTTGTCCTGAGGAATAGCAGCATCCCAAATGTGATGGCCCAACTACAGAGGCACAGGGTGTGGCTAACAGGTGAGCATTGGTTCCCACCCAGTATATGTTGGTGTATGGGTATGGTGTTGGCCATATAGGTTAGTGTGTGGCTAAATGTTGTCCCTCAATATTTGCAGGTGACCCTGGTTACCCAAACCTATTGTGCTGCTAACCCCTGTGAGGAATGCCAGGACAAGGGCAGAAGAACGTAATAATGAGGCACATGGGCAAACCAGAAGGATAATTGAGAGAACCTTTGGCCTCCTGAAGGCCAGGTTCCGGTGCCTCCATCTAACAGGTGGATCCCTGTGCTACTCACCCATGAAGGTCTGCCAGATAGTAGTGGCATGCTGCATGTTGCACAACCTTGCCCTCAGACGACATGTCCCTTTTCTGCAGGAGGAGGAGACTGGAAATGCCCTTATGGCAGCAGTTGACCCTGTGGACAGTGAGGATGAGGAGCAGAAGATGAAGATGTGGACAACAGAACAACTGTAATCCATCAGTACTTCCTATGACACACAGGTGAGACAGTGTAACTTTACATTTCAATGACTTAGGTTGTATTCTGTGTGGCATTGGCATGCTGGTATTTCCCACTTCTATACCCACTTACTGTTCCCTCTGGCTATTCATTTTGCAGATGTTGGTGATATGACAAATACACCTGGTGTAATCACAACAGCCAGCTACAAGTCATTAATTCTATGCTCATTTTATGTACAGTTCATTTGTACTGGTTGTACCTGTTTCAATCAATACATATTTGAAATACATAACATGCTCGAATTACATTTTTATTCAAGGGTGTTTATTTAAATGCAAACTTATAGGGGGAAAGTGCAATGGGATGGGGTGATGATGGAGGAAAGTCCAGGGTATTGTTGCAATCTATTTGTAGCACAGGTGCATTGTCCATAGAGACATAAGAAGGGGAGCAATGGCAGTTCATGGTGGACAGGGTGAGTGTGTGGGACACAAGGGTGACAATCAGGAGAGTCTCATTTCCTGGTGGGGGTCTTGGCAAGTGTCTCTGGCTTCTGTCTGGATCGCAGGGAACGTTTGTGGGGTGGTTCACCTTCTGCAGGGGGGCGGGTGCTGGTGGCCTGTCGGTCCTGTGGTGGGGCCACCTGGCCACCAGGTGCAGCGGAAGTGGAAGGCTGTTGAGATGACTGGCTAGTGGCAGGGGCCCGCTGGTGTGACACTGCCTCCCTTATAATGTTGGCCATGTCTGCCAGCACCCCTGTTATGAAGATCAAGGTGTTGTTAATGGCCTGCAAGTCCTCCCTGATCCCCTGGTACTGTCCCTCCTGCAGCCGCCTGTTCTCCTGCACGTTGTCCAGGATCTGGCACTGTCATCTCCTGGGAATGTTGGTAGTCTCCCAGGATCTCGGAGAGTGCCTCCTGGAGGGTCGGTTCCCTGGGCCATCCTCCCTCTGGTGCACAACAGTCCTCCCAGTGTCCCTGTTGGCCTGTGCCTCTGCCCTTGAACTATGTGCCCACTGCCCCTGCCCCCAGGTCCCTGATTGTCTTGGGTGCGAGGTGTGGCCTGGGGTCCCTGTACAGGTGGGCACACTGCTGATTGATGTGTCCTGGGGACAGAGGTTTGGGGACGCTGGGTGGGTGCTGTGGTGTTGTTTCCTGATGGGGGAGGCTCTGTGGTGGTCTGTGACTGGGCTTGGGTAACCACCTGTCCAGTGGTCCCTAATTGGCCAGGTAGATCATCCAGATCCTGAAGAGTAGAGTTACTGTCATCACTGTGAGCCTCTTCAGTTGGGGGACTGGATAGTGCTGGCACCTCCTCCCTGGTGACATTGGCTGGGGTACCTGTGGGGATGTAAATGATGTGTTATGGTTAATGTGTATGACATATTGTACATCCCTGGCTTCCCCTTTATGGTTGGTGTTGCCCTGACAGCTTTTACTTGTGTATGTTGGAGTATAGTGGTTATGTTAGCTTCCCTATGCTGTGCATGCTTTGGTGATGAGTGTCCATGCAGGGCTATGAGGGGTGCCCATGCATTGGTACAACATGCAGGGCTTGGCATTGGGATTGAAGAGATGTGATAGTGGAGTGTGTGGGATGGAGTGGAGTGATGGGAGTGAGGGTGAGGGTATGTGATGGCATGCAGGTATAGGGGGTGATAGTTGTTGAAAGTTGACTTACCAGAGTCCAGTCCTCCTCCAACTCCGGGCAGGCTATCAGGATGCAGTGTTGCCAAGATATTCTTCTGCCATTCTGTGAGTTGTGGGGAAGGAGGTGGAGGTCCACCGCCAGTCCTCTGGATAGCGAGCTGGTGTCTTGCTGCTATGGAACATACCTTCCTCCGTAGATCGTTCCACCTCTTCCTGATGTCATCCCTTGTTCTTGGGTACTGTCCCACGGCATTGACCCTGCCTACGATTCTCCGCCATAGCTCCATCTTCCTTGCTATTGATATCTGCTGCACCTGTGCTACACATAGCTGTGGCTCTACCCTGACAATTTCCTCCACCATGACCCTTAACTCTTCCGGGGGTGTCTTTGTGGTGCCATGGGTGTTATGTAAGGTGTGTTGGTAAGGGTGTGTTGGGTAATATTTTGGGGTGTGTGATGGGTAGTGCGTGAGTGGTGTATGGGTGTGAGTGGTGTGTGGCTCTAGTTGGCTAGGTGGTCTTCGTGTCAGTCTCGTGTCAATGAATTGTAATCGTAAAGGGTTGTGGGTAATGTGGGTGTGTGTTTTATAGTGGTGTGGGTGGGTGTCAGATGTATGTTGTTTGAATTGGCCAATGTGGTGTTGATTTGTATATGGGTGTCCATTCTGAGCGCGGAGGTATGTACCGCCAATGGTTTACCGCCGTTCAATGTCCGCCATGGTGATTCGTGGGTCATAATGTGGTGGGCGTTGTTCTGTTGGCGTAACGGTGTGGGTTTTGATACCACCAGTTTATCACTGACCTTTGGTCTGGTGGATTTGTTTCTGTGGCTGAATTCTGTCGGATTGGTGTGTGTGTGTCATAATATGGTGAACGGATATCTGCTGCCGCGGCGGTAAATTGGCGGCTGTCAGGGTGGCGGTAAGCGGGATTTACAGCCAATGTCATAATGAGGGCCATAGTCAGTAAGTGATCAGTGAGGCAGCATAGAAGGTGAGCGTGGTGAAAAGATGGACACTCTATTTAAAAGAAGAGGAAAGCAAAAGAATTCTGATCAGAAATTGAGATTAATTACAGAGTTCTGTAAGGAACACCATGAACTCAGGAATATTCTGACACGGCATTGGCATTTAATCAGAAGTGATCCCGGGATAGGACAAACAATACATAACAGGCCACCTGTGACATTTTGTAAAGCAAGATCAATGCGATGAGACCTATTGGTGAACAGATGGATGCTACCCATAATTGGTTGAGTGGTAAGTGAGGTTTCAGAAAATGCCATAAATGGAAGGCACTTCATTGTGGAGTGAATACCAAAGAGGTAATTGTATTATCTTCTGGAGCCACATACAGGATTTGAGGAACAATTCTTTGTAAGAGTGAAATTGTGGTATATGTCTTACCGTGCATATGTCCCAAAATGTATGTTGGGGGCACCATAATGCAGGTGCACAAAAGGATCTTCCAACACATCTCAGCGATTAGAAATAGGAGTCAGAGCTACCCTGTGGCCCGTCATTTAGAGGAGGTACACAACAGTGATGAGACTACTCTTAATTATTTTGTTATTGATTCAGTGCCCAGTGACATCAGAGGTGGGAATAGAAAGAAGCAATTGAGACAACTTGAATCAAGATATATTTTGAATTTTAACAGCAAGATCCTGATAGGGGTGAACGTGGAGGAAGAACTGGATGTGCATTTATAATGGTACAAATTGAGATAAGCCTAGTCCGTTTTCTTAAATAGCCAGTCACGAGACAAATCAATGATTGTGGGTGTTTGTAATGATGTGGGAGCAGTTATGAAATCACAGATGAGAGGTGTAGTTCTACAGAGTGGGCATGTATTATGGGATTAGAGAAAAATGTAATAAAGCTTGATGAATAGGGCATTTACTATGTGGGGTATTTCTTGAATTTGCATTTGACTGCCCACTTGGGGGTTGTTTGCGACATTTGAGATGAATGTAAGTGGTTTCAATTTGATTGTATCTTTAATTTTACTTTTTCCCAATTAAGTATACATTTGTTACATGACTATTTCATATGTTGGTGTATTTCACGTAGGAAGTGTACCTTAATCGTATTCTTTAATAAGTGAAAAAGAATCAGCCCATTACGAAGAATGAATATGTAGTATCTCTTCTGTAGCTAGTAAATTATTTGTGCATGTGGTGTTTGCGTAAGCTTTTAAACATTGTGATGAAGATGGTGTCTTTGTATTTGAGAAAGGTTGAGTGTGCGGCTCAAACGCATTACACTTGCAGCCTCATGTGAAATAAAGATTTGAAAGACTAGAACCTGTTTTTGGAATGTTCAGGTTTTGTGTCATTGAACATTTACACACATATATATATATATATATATATATATATACATATATATATATATATATATATATACACACACTAGTATATTCATTCATGTATTTTAAGTTAATTAGTTTTAATTAAATTTCGTGTTAATTGTTTTTTTTTCTAATTAATTTTCTTTATTTTATATAATGCAATGGAATTTTACTTTACCAGTCTCTGAACCTTAAAAAACCCTTTTTCCCCCACAAACACTCAATATCCCTAAACCCTAAAAGTCCTTCTTACTCCTAAACATTAAATAATTTACAGTTGGTGATCAGGGCCAAAAAAGTTAATATTGTTCATATCAACGTTATACCATAATGATTTTTTTCAAAGGTTCACAATCAAAAGGGAATCAACCACCACACTACTACTCGAGAGCAGCTGAAAAACAGCTGTCTTCATTAGGTCAACTATAACAACACTATGCTCAGAAAACTCAAAACTTTTCAAAAGCGACTTAAGGTTCCATAAATGCAGTTCACTTAATGGCAATGCACATAAATCCAGATATATTGTTATAAATTAGCTTTTATTCATTACATATATAATTGCTTGTATCCATACAATTGCTTGAAGCCAACACATTTCGTTCAACATGAACATGTTCGCAGAGCACAAAAGTGGTAAATGTTAACCCCTTCCCTGCCGTGGACATAATGGTTACATCCGTGGCTGCGGTGCTGAGGCACAACTGACTTAACCATTACCTCCTGGTCCTGGCCCTCGGGGGAAGCGCTAGCGCTCCCCCCTAGGGCCAACCCCAACTCCTCCAGGTCGGGGTTGGGAGAGGAATCGCTTCCCCTTCCTTCCCCGACCCCTCCAATGACGCCAGCATGCAATCACGTGCTGACATCATCAAAGGGTGCAAGATGCGCTGGAAGCCATTTGCTTCCAGCGTGTCGAACAGCAAGGAGGTACGTTTTTCCTCCAGGTGGGGGGGGATTGCACAAAAAGAGGCATCGGGGGAAAAGAAAGGTTTTCCTTTCCCTCAATGTCTCTTTGAGCATTCCTCTTGCCCGATCGCAATGTGATCAGGCAGCAGGAATGCCCACTAGACACCAGGGAATTTGTGTGTGTGTGTGTGTATGTGTGCTTTTACAGTGTGGAGGAGCGACCCCTGGGGAAAGGGTCGCTCCCCTTGGGGGGCCTTCATATTTATTGCAGTTTCTACCCCTCTTGTTTTTTTTTAGGCCCATCTGCCCCCAAGGGGGGGCAGAATCCACTTAGTGCCAGGGATCATGTGTGTGTGTGTGTGCTTTGTTTAGGGGGTGGCCCCTTGGGCAAGGGTCGCCTGTAGGAGGCTGGCCTGGCTTGTAGTGGGTATCAAGGGGTACTTACACTGTACCAGGTCCAGTTATCCCTTATTAGTGTAGAAGAGGTGTTTCTAGCAGCTTAGGCTGATAGAAGGTAGCTATAGCAGAGCAGCTTAGGCTGAACTAAGAGACATGCAAAGCTCCTACTATACCACTGGTATCATATGCACAATATCATAAGAAAACATAATACACAGATATACTAAAAATAAAGGTACTTTATTTTTATGACAATATGCCAAAAGTATCTCAGTGAGTACCCTCAGTATGAGGATGCCAATTATACACAAGATATATGTATACAATACCAAAAATATGCAGTAATAGCAAAAATAAGTAATGCAAGCAGTGTATAGTTACAATAGAATGCAATAGGAGCACATAGGTATAGGGGCAACACAAACCATATGCTCCAAAAGTGGAATGCGAATAACGTATGGACCCCAAACCTATGTGAGCTCGTAGAGGGTCGCTGGGACTGTAAGAAAACAGTGAGGGTTAGAAAAATAGCCCACCCCAAGACCCTGAAAAGTAGGTGTAAAGTGCACCTATATTCCCCAGAAAGCACAGAAGTCGTGATAGGGGAATTCTGCAAGGAAGACCAACACCAGCAATGCAACCAAAGCGGATTTCCGGGCGAGAGTACCTGTGGAACAAGGAGACCAAGTCCAAGAGTCGCGACAAAGTCGAGAGTGGGCACGAAATGCCAGCTGAGGGTGCAAAGAAGTTGCCACCGGATGGTAGAAGCCGTGGATTCTGCAAGAACGAAGAGGACTAGGAACTTCCCCTTTGGAGGATGGATGTCCCACGTCGTGAAGAAGCTTGCAGAGGTGTTCCCACGCAGAAAAACCGCCAACAAGCCTTGCTAGCTGCAAGGGTCGCAGTTAGGGTTTTTGGATGCTGCTGTGACCCAGGAGGGACCAGGATGTCGCCACTTGGATGAGGAGACAGAGGGGGCGCCCAGCAAGTCAGGGAGCACCCACAGAAGTGCCGGAACAGGCACTACAAAGAAGAGTGAACCAGAGCTCACCCGAAGACACAAAAGGGAGTCCCACGACGCCGGAGGACAACTCAGGAGGTTGTGCACTGCAGGTTAGAGTGTCGGGGACCCAGGCTTGGCTGTGCACGAAGGAATTCCTGGAAGAGTGCACAGGAGCCGGAGCAGCTGCAAATCATGCGGTACCCAGCAATGCAGTCTAGTGTGTGGAGGCAAGGACTTACCTCCATCAAACTTGGACTGAAGAGTCACTGGACTGTGGGAGTCACTTGGACAGAGTTGCTGAGTTCCAGGGACCACGCTCGTTGTGCTGAGAGGGGACCCAGAGGACCCGTGATGCAGCCTTTTGTTGCCTGCGGTTGCAGGGGAAGGTTCCGTCGGCCCACGGGAGATGTCTTCAGAGCTCCTAGTGTAGAGAGGAGGCAGGCTACCCCCAGAGCATGAACCACCAGGAAACAGTCGAGAAGGCGGCAGGATCAGCGATACAAGGTTGCAGTAGTCGTCTTTGCTACTTTGTTGTGGTTTTGCAGGCGTCCTGAGCAGTCAGCAGTCGATCCTTTGGCAGAAGGTGAAGAGAGAGATGCAGAGGAACTCTGATGATCTCTTGCATTCGTTATCTAAAGAACTCCCCGAAGCAGAAAAGGAGTATCTGACGTCACCTGCTGGCACTGGCCACTCAGAGCAGTCCAGTGTGGCAGCAGCACCGCTGTTTCCAAGATAGCAGAGGTCTGGAGCACACTGGAGGAGCTCTGGGCACCTCCCCTGGGAGGTGCCGGTCAGGGGAGTGGTCACTCCCCTTTCCTTTGTCCAGTTTTGCGCCAGAGCAGGGCTGGGGGATCCCTGAACCGGTGTAGACTGGCTTATGCAGAGATGGGCACCATCTGTGCCCATCAAAGCATTTCCAGAGGCTGGGGGAGGCTACTCCTCCCCAGCCCTGACACCTATTTCCAAAGGGAGAGGGTGTAACACCCTCTCTCTGAGGAAGTCCTTTGTTCTGCCTTCCTGGGCCAGGGCTGCCTGGACCCCAGGAGGGCAGAAACCTGTCTGAGGGGTTGGCAGCAGCAGCAGCTGCAGTGGAGACCCCGGAAAGGCAGTTTGGCAGTACCCGGGTACTGTGCTAGAGACCCGGGAGATCATGGAATTGTCCCCCCAATACCAGAATGGTATTGGGGGGACAATTCCATGATCCTAGACATGTTACATGGCCATGTTCGGAGTTACCATTGTGATGCTGTACATAGGTGGAGACCTATGTACAGGGCACGCGTGTAATGGTGTCCCCGCACTCACAAAGTCCGGGGAATTTGCCCTGAGCGATGTGGGGGCACCTTTGCACCCAACCTTCACCAGGTGAAGGTTAGACATATAGGTGACTTATAAGTTACTTAAGTGCAGTGGTAAATGGCTGTGAAATAACGTGGACGTTATTTCACTCAGGCTGCACTGGCAGGCCTGTGTAAGAATTGTCGGATCTCCCTATGGGTGGCAAAAGAATTGCTACAGCCCATAGGGATCTCCTGGAACCCCAATACCATGGGTACCTCAGTACCATATACTAGGGAATTATAAGGGTGTTCCAGTATGCCAATGTGAATTGGTGAAATTGGTCACTAGCCTGTTAGTGACAATTTGGAAAGCAGAGAGAGCATAACCACTGAGGTTCTGGTTAGCAGAGCCTCAGTGAGACAGTTAGGCATCACACAGGGAACACATACATATAGGCCACAAACTTATGAGCACTGGGGTCCTGGCTAGCAGGGTCCCAGTGACACATAACAATCATACTGAAAACATAGGGTTTTCACTATGAGCACTGGGCCCTGTCTAGCAGGATCCCAGTGAGACAGTGAAAACACCCTGACATATACTCACAAACAGGCCAAAAGTGGGGGTAACAAGGCTAGAAAGAGGCTACTTTCTCACATCGCCCCCCAAAGGGGGGAATATATTCTATGCTATGTCTGCCCCCCTTGGGGACAGATTGGCCTATTTTATTTAGGCCCATCTGCCCCCAAGCAGAGAACACTAGACACCAGGGAAATTGTGTAAATGGTTGGTGGCAGGGTGTTTGTCAACTGGCCAAGTATTTGCATTTGTGATTATAACACTTTTTTCTCCTTTTTGTTCTACTTCAAAGCTTTTGCTTCCTTTGCTGTGGCTTGTTGCAGTTTTGGCAGGTGTAGTCCTGCGGGTTGTGTAGTTGCATTTTTTAGGTAAGTAAATACATTTACTCCAAAGGAGTGTTGTTGCCATGCATGAATGACTTGTTTGTAGGTGGTGTACTGAATGCAGGATTGTGTGTGAAATTGTCCTTGGATTTATGCACATATTTGTGTTGTATTATGTCTTATTTTATTTTCTTTTTTCTTTTTAGTGAGATATCATTAGTGATTGCTGTGGCTGTGCAGAGTAGTTGCTGGTGAGTCAAGCTTTTCAGGCAAGTGAACGGTATAGTTTTTGAGTTTATAACTCTTAGTGGTAAAGCTACACTTTGTTTATTACTTATCTTACACAGTGCTGGTTGTTGGTGGTGCATTTGTCCAGTTACTTTTTGTAGGAAGGATCATAGCTAGCCGTAGGATGACCGCTCAGCAGGTTGTTGGTGTGCTTTTTAAGTCGTCTTCTGACCATGATTATGAGACTGACTTTGCATCTGAGGCAGAGGAGGAAGTGCAAGATTCTGGAAGTGAATTTTCTTTCAGAGAGGAATCATCCGATGATGAATCCACTCTCAGTGCTGATGAAGGGCCTGTTTTAGAGAAGGACACTGATGTGCCAATGGTGCAGCAGACAGCTGGTGAAAGGCTTCCCACTGGAAGACCTGACACGTGGGTTGCACCAAACATGGAGCAGCCACAGTTGCCTGCATTTACTAGTTTCCCAGGATGTCGATTTAATACGGAAAACTTTTTGCCTGTCAACTTCTTTGAGTTGTTTATGGACGATATATTTTTGGAAGAGATTGTTGAGCAGACTAATTTGTATGCAGAGCAGTATTTGAGGGACAACGCTGCCAGACTTAGGCCACACCCTAGAGCTATCTGGTGGATTCCCACAAATCTGGAAGAGTTGAAAAAGTTTTTGGGTTTAACTTTTTTGAAGAGGCTGATAAGGAAGCAATCACTGTCTTCATATTGGTCCTCCAATCCCTTGATGGCAACTGCTATATTTCCTGCAATCATGAGTCGTAACCGGTATGAGCTTTTTCTTCGGATGTTTCATTTTGTAGATAATGCCTTAGCCTTGCCATGAGATCACCCTGATTTTGACGGTCTTTTTAAGATTAGGCCTGTCCTTGATCATTTGGTAGATCAGTTTTCAGAGATCTATGTTCCAGGCAAAGAAATATCTGTAGATGAGTATTTGGTTCTGTTCATGGGTCGTTTGGTTTTTAGGCAGTACATTCCTACCAAGAGGGCACGGTATGGAATTAAATTGTATATGGTGTCTGAAAGTAGTACAGGATATGTTAATAATTTCCGGGTCTACACTGGTAGGGATTCCAGTATTGAACCCCCTGGTTGTCCACCCACTTTTGGAGTTAGTGAGAAGATTGTGTGGGAACTTGGTAGATGACTGTTTAACAAAGGTCACTATTTATATGCAGATAACTTCTACACTGGGGTTCAGGTGTTCAAGAAGTTGTTCAGAGTGGACACTGTTGTTTGTGGCACAATCCACTCAAATTGGAAAGGCTATCCAAGAGAGCTTGTCTGTAAAAAACTTGAGAAGGGACAGTGCAGTGCCTTGCGGAATGATGAGCTGTTAGCTCTGAAATTTGTAGACAGAAGGGATGTGTACATGCTAACTACTATCCATGATGAGAGTACTTCACCTGTGGCTGTTTGGGGTCAAGTTGCTGAAGTGTGCAAACCTGTGTGCATTTTAGACTACAATAAGCACATAGGTGGTGTTGATAGAGTAGATCAGAGGTTGGAACCTTACACTGCTGCTCGTAAGGCTTATGTTTGGTATAAGAAATTAGTGGTTCACCTGTTCCACTTGGCAACTATTAATGCTTTTGTTGTGTTCAAGGATAGTTCTCCAGAGTCAAGAATGACATTTGTAAAAAAAAATATGTGCTTATTAACTCGCTGTGCCATACCCTCAATCGCTACAGGTTTTTGCCATTTTTCTGTTGCAGGCACCTGGGCCACGCACACAAGTGAGGTATCATTTTTATCGGGAGACTTGGGGGAACATTGGGTGGAAGGAAATTTATGGCTCCTCTCAGACTCTAGCCCTTTCTCTCACCAAAATGTGAGGAAAAAGTGTTTTTTTAGCCATATTTTGAGGTTTGCAAAGGATTCTGGGTAACAGAACCTGGTGAGAGCCCCACAAGTCACTCCATCTTGGATTCCCCTAGGTGTCTAGTTTTCAAACATGCACAGGTTTGGTAGGTTTCCCTAGGTGCCGGCTGAGCTAGAGGCTAAAATCCAAAGCTAGGCACTTTGCAAAAAACAGCTCTATTTTCTTTGGGAAAATGTGATGTGTCAACGTTGTGTTTTGGGGCATTTCCTGTTGCAGGCACTAGTCCTACCCACGCAAGTGAGGTACCGTTTTTATCGGAAGACTTGGGGAAACGCTGGGTGGAAGGAAATTTGTGGCTCCTCTCAGATTCCAGAACTTTCTGTCACCAAAATGAGAGGAAAAAGTGTTTTTTGGGCCAAAGTTTGAGGTTTGCAAAGGATTCTGGGTAACAGAACCTGGTGAGAGCCCCACAAGTCACCCCATCTTGGATTCCCCTAGGTTTCTAGTTTTCAAACCTGTGCAGGTTTGGTAGGTTTCCCTAGGTGCCGGCTGAGCTAAAGGCCAGAATCCACAGCTAGGCACTTTTAAAAAAACAGCTCTGTTTTCTTTGGGAAAATGTGATGTGTCCACGCTATGTTTTGGGGCATTTCCTGTCGCTGGCACTAGGCCTGCCCCCACAAGTGAAGTACCACTTTTATCTGGAGACTTAGGGGAACGCTGGGTGGAATGAAATTCGTGGCTGCTCTCAGATTCCAGAACTTTCTGTCACCAAAATGAGAGGAAAAAGTGTTTTTTGGGCCAAAGTTTGAGGTTTGCAAAGGATTCTGGGTAACAGAACCTGGTGAGAGCCCCACAAGTCACCCCATCTTGGATTCCCCTAGGTTTCTAGTTTTCAAACCTGTGCAGGTTTGGTAGGTTTCCCTAGGTGCCGGCTGAGCTAAAGGCCAGAATCCACAGCTAGGCACTTTTAAAAAAACAGCTCTGTTTTCTTTGGGAAAATGTGATGTGTCCACGCTATGTTTTGGGGCATTTCCTGTCGCTGGCACTAGGCCTGCCCCCACAAGTGAATTACCACTTTTATCGGGAGACTTAGGGGAACGCTGGGTGGAATGAAATTCGTGGCTGCGCTCAGATTCCAGAACTTTCTGTCACCAAAATGAGAGGAAAAAGTGTTTTTTGGGCCAAAGTTTGAGGTTTGCAAAGGATTCTGGGTAACAGAACCTGGTGAGAGCCCCACAAGTCATCCCATCTTGGATTCCCCTAGGTTTCTAGTTTTCAAACCTGTGCAGGTTTGGTAGGTTTCCCTAGGTGCCAGCTGAGCTAGAGGCTAAAATCCACAGCTAGGTACTTTGCAAAAAAACACATCAGATTTCAATGTAAAAATGTGATGTGTCCATGTTGCATTTCCTGTCGTGAGCAATAGGCCTACCCATGCAAGTAAGGTTCCATTTTTATCGGGAGACTTGGGGGAACACAGAATAGCAAAACTAGTGTTATTGCCCCTTGTCTTTCTCTACATTTTTCTCCTTCCAAATGTAAGACAGTGTGTAAAAAAGACGTCTATTTGAGAAATGCCCTGTAATTCACATGCTAGTATGGCCCCCTCGGAATTCAGAGATGTGCAAAAAAAACACTGCTTCTCAACACCTTATCTTGTACCCATTTCGGAAATACAAAGATTTTCTTGATATCTATTTTCACTCTTTATATTTCAGCAAATGAATTGCTGTATACCCGGTATAGAACGAAAACCCATTGCAAGGTGCAGCTTGGGTACCTAGGGTTCTTGATGAACAAGCCCTATATATCCCCACAACCAGAAGAGTTCAGCAAACGTAACGGTATATTGCCTTAAAAAATCTGACATCGCAGGAAAAAGTTACAGAGTAAAATGGGGAGAAAAACTGATTTTTTTACCTCAATTTCAATATTTAATAATTTCAGCTGTTATTTTCTGTAGGAAACCCTAATAGGATCTACACAAATTACCCCTTGCTGAATTCAAAGTTTTTTCTACTTTTCAGAAATGTTTAGCTTTCTGGGATCCAGCATTGGTTTCACACCCATTTCTGTCACTAACTGGAAGGAGGCTGAAAGCACAAACAATAGTAAAAATGGGTTATGTCCCAGTAAAATGCCAAAATTGTGCTGAGAAATTGGGTTTTCTGATTCAAGTCTGCCTGGTCCTGAAAGCTGGGAAGATGGTGATTTTAGCACTGCAAACCCTTTGTTGATGCCATTTTCAGGGGAAAAAACAGAAGCCTTCTTCTGCAGTCCTTTTTCCCCATTTGTTTTTTAAAAACTGAAATTTTGCTGCATTTTGGCTAATTTCTTGGTCTCCTTTAGGGGAACCCACAAAGTCTGGGTACCTCTAGAATCCCTAGGACATTGGAAAAAAAGGACATAAATTTGGTGTGGGTAGCTTATGTGGATAAAATATTATGAGGGCCTCAGTGCGAACTGCCCCAAACAGCCAAAAAAAAGGCTTGCCACCTGAAGGGGAAAAGGCCTGGCAGCGAAGGGGTTAGTACAGCCAAAATCCAATTATTTTCTGGTCTCATCTCTGGTTGCCCTTAAATTTAACTCCCTCACCCGTATCCTCAGACATGTCTCACATTCACCAATAGTGTGGTATCTCCTAGTCCTGTAGTCTTGTTGGTTGTTGATTTTTTATGTATTAAGTCCACCTCATGCCTCTTTCTTGTCTCTTTATCTCCCTCCTTAAGGTTCTTTTACATCCATCTCTTTCTCTTTGTCTTGATCTAGATTAAGTTTAAGTCTAATAAAGAAAATATTTCCAGGTCTCCATAAAGGTGTGATGGTGGGTTCAATTTAAGCACCGACTAGACTTATGAAAATCCGTGTTTCATTTGTGTCACAGGCTATCCATCTGACATTGCCGAACTCTCTTGATTTTTTTGCACGAAAGACCCGCTAGAGCTAAGGCACAGATCTTTTTAAGGAACCTAGATGAGAAAATTACCACCATAACCACTGCATAAAGAGGACAAACAGTAAGTGGTGGCTTAGCTATTGAAGATGACATCACCACAAAGTAGTAGAAAGATGTTGGGCCAGATTTACAAGGCCCTTGCGCCCCTTAGTACCACATTTACACTGCAAATGTGACTCTAACGGGCCACTACCATAGCGCCATATTTACAAGGTAGTTTGTGCCACCTTGTAAACACTTTGCACCACATCATGCATAATATATGTATGATGTATGCAAAGGGGGCGTTCCCTCATTAAAGGGACGTTAAAAATGGCACAATGGAATCTACAAGATTCCATTGCGCCATTTCTAGCATCCTTTTTAACGCCTGCTTAAAGCAGGCATTAAAATGAGGCTCCCATTGATTTTAATGGGCCTCTTAACACTATACTGGACTCGAGTAACTTTTCTTTTACGCTAACCCAGTATAGCATTACAGTAGCGTAAAAAAATGACATTATTATCCCTAACATGTGCCATGGTGCGAAGTATTGTAAACATGTTGCTACCATGGTGGCGTCAGGGAACAAAAAGGGGCTGGAAGAAAAGTGGCGCATCACTAGTGATGTGCCACTTTCTTGTAAATATGGCCCTTTGTTTGGCGGGTCAGAAACAATGCCCTTCGTACATTTTGTTCTCCTTAGCGAACGTATTTGTTTGTCATTTGGGTATGCAGACACCTTTATTTACCTGTGTAAATCTATGTGACTGATTCACAAAACATGAATTTGCTCTTGTGAATGGAAAAACTCACACTTAAATTCCCTCCAGTATAGCTGAGTTTTAAGTGCATTTTTATGTGTGGAAGCCTGCAGAAGGTGGAGAACAGCTACATTTCTGCGAGTACACACAAATTCTTTGCAGGTAGTTGGGGGTGAGTAAGTATGCATCTAGGGTGTAAATGGGGAGGCAACATACCAAAAATAAGTATGCATGTAAGGGACCAGGGTTTCGCTACAGAAAAAAAATATTCATTAATTTTTAACAAGGATCAGTGTATTTTTCTGCCCCAGAACCGAAATGCTGCAATGCTAGGATGTTGTAGAATCTGCGCAAAAGAGTAGCCTATTTGTCCTTCACTCGTTCCTTACTTCACTCCTTTCCTTTCCTCCATGTCTTTCTTTATTTCTTCTTTGTTCTTTCCCTGACAGTCTTCCTTGCTTTTTGTACTTACTCCTTCATCCGCTTAACGAATGCCTTTCTGCTCGGATCCCACCGAGATCATCTGCGGCGTCCCACAGGGCTCCTCGTTCAGCCCTACTCTCTTCAATGTCTACATGAGCCCCCTCGCCGACATCGCACGCAAACACAACATCAACATCATCTCCTACGCCGATGACACCCAGCTGATACTCTCCCTCACCAAAGACCCAGCCACCGCCAAAACCAACCTGCAGGATGGAATGAAAGACATCGCAGAATGGATGAAACTCAGCCGCCTGAAGCTGAACTCAGACAAGACGGAAGTCCTCATCCTCGGAAACTCCCCGTCCGCCTGGGACGATTGCTGGTGGCCCACGGCACTGGGCACCGCACCGACCCCCTCAGACCACGCACGCAACCTCTGATTCATCCTGGACCCCCTTCTCACCATGACCAAGCAAGTCAAAGCCGTCTCATCCTCTTGCTTCCTCACACTCCGCATGCTCCGAAAGATCTTCCGCTGGATCCCCGCCGACACCAGAAAAACTGTGACCCACGCCCTTGTCACAAGCCGCCTGGACTACGGAAACACCCTATACGCAGGAATCACCGCAAAACTTCAGAAACGTCTTCAGCAAATACAAAACACCTCTGCACGCCTCATCCTCGACGTACCCCGCCACAGCCACATCTCCGCCCACCTGAGACACCTACACTGGCTACCCGTCAACAAAAGGATCACCTTCAGGCTCCTCACCCACGCACACAAAGCCCTCCACAACAAGGTCCCCGAATACCTCAACCGTCGCCTCACCTTCTACACGCCCACCCGTCAACTTCGTTCCACCAGCCTCGCTCTTGCCGCCGTCCCTCGCATCCGCCGAACCACTGCAGGTGGGAAATCCTTATCCTACCTGGCAGCCAAGACGTGGAATTCCCTCCCTGCCCACCTCAGGTCCACCCAGGACCACCTCGCCTTCCGGAGGCAGCTCAAGACCTGGCTCTTCGAGCAGCAGTGACCCCCCCCAGCGCCTTGAGACCCTCACGGGTGAGTAGCGCTCTGTATAAATATGATTGATTGATTGATTGATTGATCCTATAACTTCTTTCCCGCCCTTAATTCCTTTCTTTTCCTCCTTTTTATCTGCCCTTCCAGCCTATCTTTCTCCGTTGCCTCCCTTCCTTCTTTCCTTGTTCTTTTTTCCACCTTTCTTTTTCTCCTTCCTCCTCTCATGGCTTCTTTGATTCCTACTCTTTTTTCCACTTCTTCAGTCCCGTTTTTGCCTCCTTTGCTGCTTTCCTTTTTGTCATTATCCATCTTCACTTAGTCATTCTTCCTTTCAGTACAGCTGTCTTTTCCTTCATTCTTCTCGTGGCTTCAATGTCTCTCTTATATTTTTTCTTCTACGCGTGCCTGCGTCCAGATGGGGCCCTCAGTCCACTCTGCAGCCAACTAATTACATTATTTAGAAATAAAAGGCAGCAACTGAACTACATTTACAATAGCCAAGTATTATCTGTCAAAAAGTATGCTTGTAGCAGCAATTAAATCTAAAAAGTTGTCTCCTGCGATCCCGTTTGTGGACGAACAAGAAATATACAAACATGAACAGATATTTAAAATATAGAGTAATGTTTCTGTAAATTGTATCATGCAGGCGTTTTAGTAAAAGACGTGTAGCCACCATCTTCAGAGGTTAGGTGGGAGAGACGTGACTTCAGAGGAGGAGGGAGCTATAAACATAAATCTTACAGCCAGAGCACAAATGAGTTACTCACAATGAACGAGCATCCTGATGTTGACAAGAAGGGATAGATGTAGGCAAATGGGAACTTAAAACATGGAGGACGAGAGCGTAGCTTTGGGTGCATTATGTTCACTGCAAAATAGCCTAGAGATAAACGGGAGATAAATTAGGACGGCATGTCAGATGAGTAAGGAGCCGCCGTAGTGCCTGCCAGTTATCATCCCGATAAGAATGATGATGTTTGACATGCTGTCAGACCGTGCCCCTTTCAAACAACATTATGATTAATACTGTGACCTTCTTATTCAGCCCCCCTTTTTAGATCCTACTAGTTACAAATTGAGGACCTGTGGCCAGTTAAAAATTAATGGGTGGGGCGTGCGCCCCCCTCCCTGAACCTCTAAAGGCCCCAACTGTACAGTAGTGTCCCGGGTAGCGAGAGCAGGAAAACTTGTCTGCTCCCACCTTGTGGGAGCTTTGAAAATGCTCCTGCTGGGTGAGAGCCACACTTTTGTTTCTCTGCCTTCACTCTTGTTGGCAGGAAACTCAGATTGCTCCGGCCCGGCAGCAGCAAGAAAAAACAGCTGCTCCTACTGGGGGAGAGCAATGCCAGCTCCCACAGCCCCAAGGATGGATGCATGCGGGGAGCTGGTGGGGCCAGTGGGGCCCTGAGGTTCCACCTGCAGCGCTTAGCAAAGTGTGCTGTGGATGCTGCAGGTGTCAGGCCCCGAGGACTGCAAATATTTAGGGATGGGAGCTGTGTGCCACTCCCCAATAAATATAAAAAAAGTATCCTGAGTGGGCACTGGGACACCAAAAGGAATAAAAAATGAGCGGCCATAGCCACTCATTTAATTCACTGCTCCTTTGAATGAGAGTCCCATAATGCCCTGCACTGGCTTTTTTTGTTGTTTTTTTCAACTTGGTGGTGCCCCTGGAATAGGGAGGGGCACCCTGAAGCCTTTTCTTTTAATGTAGTTGGGGCTGCAGGGAGTCCATTTATAATAATCAATATTAATAAACATTCCATTGTATGAATTGCTGAAGTATACATTAGATTAAAAATATTGGTGATTTTTGGAGAAAGATGATAGATCTGATTTATATATATTGATATGCTCAACCCGTTATAAAGCCAATGAGTTCAATTTTAATATTTTGGTGTTGTAGCTCCTGGACAAAGTCAGTAACTCTGCCTGAGGACATGCAAGACCAATCGTGGTGTATGGTTGGTTGTCCTGAAGTAAATATGCTAATTAGAAAATTATTAATGATGCTTATGTGTTTTGACTAATAAAAAGTTTGTAGAGAAATTAATCGTGGAGAAAATAACGTGCACGTTTGAAATTGTGACCACGGGGAGTGGCAGCCCTTTATACGAAGTTATGCTAAAACAAACTAAAGATGTGTGAATTAATGAAAATATGAAGAATAATGTAGTAATATGTCATATTGAAATGCATAACCTATGTTTTATATTGATTTGTAGAGTTAACTTAGCGGTGCATAAGGCCTATCCTTTTTCCAGGCCTCACAAGAAAGGCTGAATCACTAACGCGCTGCAGAGAAGCAATTGTAAGACTCAACCCTGAACTGCCCGATGTTAAAGTTGCTTAGCTAGAATTTTCTGCAATGTACCAGCGGACAGGAGATGATGAAGACAATTTGATAAAATTATGTGTGGAGTAGGCTAAATGTACAGGACTTGAACAATGGAAGCACTGACTGAAGAGGAACATGCAACAATTTCGATACCTGAAGAGCCAGATGATGAGGACATCGTATAGTGGACCAATCCACGTCTTGTGAAAGGACTAATATTAAAATTGATAGAAATGGTAAACAAATACTGATGCAAATGCTGACTGACTGACTGACCAATGGGGAATTAAGAGGATGGACTGGAAGACCCTAATAAAAAGTCATGACAAGGGGCTAAAACTTCAGATTCGAGGGGAGACAATGACGTCAGGAGACGCTGTTCGATATTCTGTGGTTGGGCTCATACTCTTGAGAGCCTGATGTGTAGCTGATCGATCGATGACATGAAGACGAAGACTGACTTTGTTGCTAATCCATTCTGTGGATAGGTAGCTATGCAAATGTGACTGACTAACTTGTGCCTTTTCTTCTAGGTACTAACTGCGCTGTTTATAGATTCTTGCTAAGAAAGATATTTTCCAAATTCATGTTTTTCCTAAATTGTTTTGCATGAAGCCCCACATGCTAATGCTAATCTTGGTTAGGTAGGCTACTTTGGGGTGACGTTGACAGTGACAAATGACTGACGAGCTACCTGCTGAACTCTGCTATTGATGCTGGAAATCTTTTTTTTGGCTTATGTAGGAGCATCCAAGCGCATGTTTTCTTCAAGTTTGATTTGATTATGTTATTGATGTTTCATTAATAAACTAATAAGTGAGCTGATTGAATAAAGTTTGACCTAACAGATGATTTAGTATTGTAATCAATAGGGAAATAAAATTGTTTAACTCTTCACCGAGTTGTGGTTATTCATGATTAGATTGTTTTAGATGTTGTCAGTTAAATATTGATGGTTGGTTATGCTTATTATTGATGTCAGTAATCACTACATCATTAGGATAATCCATAAGGTTCATCGACCTATACGTGTCCCTTTGTAAGTTTACTTACTAAGGACCAGGCACACTAGCAGTTTTTGGTAGCAGCTTGATGGTTAGTTTCCTTGGAAAACTAGTTATGTGTTGATTGCTCGTTATGGTGATAGTTTAAGTTAGGGTTAGTTGTTCGTATTTTATGAGGTTTGAATTTTGTTTTTCTGAAATGGCAATTGTAGCAAAGATGATGCCCCCTTAAGCCCAGAAAGGACTTTCCCAGATCCTGGATCCCGCTAGTAAAGATGGGTATGTTCTTGGCGTTCTTGTGATAATATCAAAGTGGTAGGTTGCACTTGCACAGGCTTAAGCAAATCGCAGGTGAATTGTGATGTATGCGCGGTAAAGTAGGGAGGTTGCATACTCCAGTTGAGGTTAGTAGGAGTGTGCGTTCTCCATAGTATGAGAGTAGGGAAGTCGTCGAACTTCATATGTGTGTGGCGCTTTGTGCTCAAAATTTTTTCCACGTGGTTGTTGGTGATGTACGGACCCTGCGTGGTCTATGACTCCGGAGTATATTGACAAGTGTAGGAGACACTTGGTTTTATGTTGTAATCTGCCTGGTTTAGTAGGTTGATAGGGCGTGGTCAACAAGTCGGTGTGTGAGTTAATTGAGTAAAAGGAATTTCGACTGAGATTTGGCGAGTCCTATGTGCACCAGGACAGACCCATTGATCAGTTGAGAATGAAATTCGCGGGTCGAATTTTGCTTGCAAATGTGGGAGACTGGGAAAGAGAATAGCTATATGAGCGAAAGGGCCATTAGTGAAAATCCGTAAGGACTCTGAAGCAATTGTGTACTTTCCTGTAGTAAACCAGCTGATTTGTTTTGTTTTTTGTTTTTTGGTTAAGTGCTCACAATATTTTGCATTAGTTTTGTGAGAATTGAAGTCTAGGAGCACAAGCAGCAAGACTTTTGTCAGCCGCAGTGTGTGAGTGTGACGTCAGAGTATGCAGCGCAGGGATAGGTTGGTGAATAAGAAGAGTCGCAAGTGGATTGGCAGCCGTCCGTAAGAGGCAATTGGTTGAGTAAGCGGTGAAAGGAATCTTGGGAGTAAAAGTCATTTCATTATTGAATCGAAATAAATACAATAGAGAAAATGAAATTTTTCAAAGCGTTTAGAAGTGGCATGAAGGGTGATTCTTACATTAAGGTGTCAGTGGGGGAGCCAACCCCACTGGAAACTTCTCCGGTGTATATTGTAATGGAGGAGCGAGGTGTCGCACCATGTCTTTGGTTGAAACAGTGGTGCAAGATGATAAAGAAATTGGGAGCCCTAGCGTTTCCAGAGCATCGAACATTTAATTTGAGAATTTGGGATGAATTGTGAATGACATTATATGAGACAAAGCCATTACCGAGACCAGCACAGTTTGAGGCATTAGCGGTTTGGGAGCTGGTAGCCAGACAGCAACAAGAGTTGAAATTTAAGAGGAGAATAAAGAAGGTGGAAAAGTTATTGGCAGAATCCAGGTGGGATTGGGAGCAGAAAAGGTGGAGAACAAAGACACTACAGGGAATTAGATTATTTCCTGCAATCGCAGAAAAAGATGAGTCAGAGAAAGAAGATACTGCTAAGAGTGACAAAGAAAAAGAAAAAGCCCTATGTAGAAGATGAAGATTCAGATATTGAGGATCCTATTACACAGTTGTTGAGAGATGGACCTCCGCCATTTGCGCCCCATGCAGGGGGTCCAAGTACTAGTCCTGCCCCAACTGCACAAGCATCGGGGACAGTGGGACCAAAGCATACAGATAATGGGCAGGTACAAGGGGTAGTACAGAGTACTCCTAATGCAGGGATTACTTCTGTGATAAAAGCACAGATGCATCCACCATTGATACAGAGAATTTATCCAGAGGTACCAGTTCTTAAGACAACTTCGAACTTAGCGGTGCCATTGGAGCAAGTGCTTCCGAGGCCAATGCTAGTTCAGACTGAGCCGACTCCAATGTTATTACCTCCGGCACAGCCACAGGGTTTGCCGAAGTTTACACTGATAACAGGGACACAGTCAGATGTCACACCAGTGATGAATCAGGCTATGGGGGTAGCTTTTCCACAAGGTGCGAGTGTCAGGGCAGCCCCAGATGCAATATCGCTACCGACTACTGTTGGCCCAGCGGTGCCTCTATTTGCACAAAAGAAAGCAGGACATCAGAGTGAAATCTAACAGAGCCTCGTGAGGAGGGGAGTGAGTAATCATGTGAAGATGGTGTCATCTATGGGTCAGACTTTTAATGGATCTAGACCGTTAATGGATCTTAGTCCACTTGTAGCGCTTCCAGATGCAGTAAATGGCCCCTAAATGAGAAGAGTTATTCCTAATGTTCAGAATCGAGTGCAGAGTTTCCAACCCATGCAGCATGTGCAAGTGCCACTTGCACAACTGACACAGTTATCACCAATACAGCAACAGGTTCCCATGGTACCTAGAGAGCAAATGCAGATACCTCAAGCCCTGATGGAACAGCAACAGATGATGCTTACTCAGCTGATCACAGGTCAGAGACAAGACAGAAGTAATGACACAGTATACCAATTCCCTTTTCATAGTTAGGATGAAATAAACGAAGAATGGATGAGTGACAGTTCGGATGAAGGACCGTGCATGCTTGCAGCATCCCTAGAAGTAGATCAGAGAGGACCTTTTGTGAAAGGAAAGGTGATGGGTTACAAGGTCTCACTTTTAGTGGACACAGGAGCTACATGCTCTACTGTGAGAAGTGCAGAAGTTCCAAATTTACCTCTTTCAGGCAGAACAGTTCAAGTTGTGGGAGTGGAGAACAGGCAGTTGACAAATCCAATCACAGATCCAGTGGAGGTTGAGATTGGTAACTTCCAGGGACTGCACAGGTTTGTAGTCTGTGACTCAAGTCCAGTATCCTTACTCGGAAGGGACTTACTGTGCAAGACAAAAAGCTTCATTAGTTGTTCAAACACTAGGATAGAGGTACAAACTAATAGTGATGACGAAGAAGAGGTGTCTGAGATCCCTTTAGAATCAGATAGGGGAACTCAATAACGAGGTGATTAAACTCTAATGTGCAGCACTAAACATTGAGCAGAAGTTGCATTGTAGCTATCGCCCTGAAGCATCAGGACTAGTGGAACAAATGAATGGTACCTTGAAATCAAGAATTGCCAAGATGTGTGCCGCTACAAATCTGAAATGGCCAGACGCATTACCTTTGGTGTTGATGTCAATGAGAAACACACCTGACGGGAAGACAGGGCTGTCGCCCCATGAAATTCTCATGGGCAGAGCAATGAGATTGCCAGCAGTCCCAGCCAATGCACTTGTCAATATTACAGACGTTGGACTAATGCAAGGGTCTGGCTGATGTGGTTCGCTCTTTTCTCAGCAGGTGCACGCTACCACTCTGCAACCCATCCATGACCCAGGTCACAATCTGAGAGCCGGAGACTGGGTCATCATCAAAAAGCACATCCGCAAGACCTGTTTGGAACCCCGTTGGAATGGTCCCTACCAGGTGGTGCTAACGACTACGACAGCTGCGAGGTGTGCAGGACTCCAGAACTGGATACATGCAAGTCATACAAAGAGAGTGGTGTGTCCACAAGAGCATGAAGAAATATTGTTGAGAGCACCAACAACAGTGAAACAGGTAGCCACACTTGAACCAGAAAAAGAGCCAACTGAACCTGAAGTTGAACCTGAGCTTGTGGAAGATGGGTCTATCACCCCTGTAAGAGACGAAAGTGAAGAATTGCAGGAGGGTGTGCAAGAACCTATTTCAAAGGATACAGCAGGAGAACCTAGTGCAGCAGAGGTTCACCCAGAAGCAGACGGTGCTGAAAAGCAGACGGAGCAAGTGCCAGATCAAGATGGTGAAAGAGTTGAGACGGATCAAAGTCAAGGTGATTCAACTCCTCCTGAGCCCGTTGCAGGTCCATCAAGAGAAAACACCATAGAGAAAGAAAAGGAAAAGAGTCCAATCTTGAGAAGAATATTGACAGAAGGAACAAGAAAAGGAGATAATTGGCCTGAATCACAGATTGGGAAGAAGAAGGAACTGGTCATAAATGAAACAATAGAAGAAGAAGTGGATACTATGAGAAAGGAAGAACTGAGTGAAGGAGAATTAGGTGGTGAATGAAGGTTGAAAAGAAAGAGAATAGCAAGTCGATGATACGCAGGTCCTGAGTGGGCATAAGCAGCTACCAATGAATGGAAACACAAGTTTATGTCCTTTTGTTTTGATAGAGAAGTTCTGAGTCAGTACTTTGATATAACCTGCAGGTTCTGAATTGTTGAGCTGATCTAAGAAACCTAAGAAAGAGACTATTGAAAATAAAACCGAAAGAGACATTTATAACCTGATGTGGCAATTGAAAACTGGATGTGACAAGCTGTTAATCAATTTTGACAAAAGTAAAAAGGGTTCCTGGATGTGAAACTGAACTGTGAGAAAGTATTTTCTTTCATTTTTGATTTTTGTGCTGTATTTATCTAAGAGTCAGATGATGGCTGAACTAAATAACCAAGTTAGAAATATTAGGTATTGTAGATATTTGAGTGTCTGTGTGGCAGTTATGTGTGGAATAATGTTTATAGTAATGAATATGGGAATGTCTATTCATGATAGGAAAAAGGCTACTATTACTTCTGTTCCTGGAACTACTGCACTAACAGCTTTACAAAGGTTTAAGTTAGATGAGAAATACTAGCATGATTATACTAATGCTCAAGGAGAGCTTTCTTATAATGTTTTCTATTGTTTGTTAGGTGAATATGTTGAGATGATGGATGCGAGGAATTGTCTTGTGTGTACGCAAATTCCTTCCTCAGTAGAAGAAGGAGTTATGTGCCGCAGTCTGCCCTTAACATATGGCATAAGCTGTAGTTTGCTACTAACAAGACTCTATAACCAAGAGTATATACAATACTTTTATTTGAACTATGACTTCGTTTTTTCATTTGTTCCTATTATTAGATATCTGAGTGAGGTAGCTAAAGAGCATGATATAGTACTAGTTAGAGGCTTCTTTGAACCGGCATTACCGTTTGGAACTGCATACATGCACAAGAAAAAATCTAACATGGTTGCTTACACCTTTAGAAAAGAGCTTTATAGGACATCCTGATGACAGGAGAAAGGCATTGAAGGAAAAGTTAGTGAAATGGTTAGAGAAAAGGCCTTATAAGAATGATTATGCTTACACTGCTATTAAAACGCAAGCAAAGATAGCTCTAGATGCATTACATGTCGGGAAGCTTTGTATAAATAGGCCAAAATCACGCACTGATACTTTATTTGTGGGAACGAGTGAATGTAGGCATGTTTATTTCAGAGTAAATGGGCTTTCATGCTGAATAGTCAGGACCCTGCGATTCCTGGGATCTATTATATTTGTGGACTTAATGCTTATTACCGTCTTCTGAGAGGATGGCATGGGACATGCTCTTTGGGGATAGTTTTCCCTAAAATTTATCAGATAGATGATTTAAAGAAGTTTCCGAAAGTGACTGAATTACATCATAAGCGACAGAGGAGGGAAACCTCTTCTGCAATTGTGGAGAGATATTTTTGGTGCAGTAATTCCTTCTGTAGGAGTTATTTTGAATGTGATCAAGATACGAAAGTTGTCTACTATTGTGGATAACATGCTGACAAATTTTACAGGGCAATAATCCTGTTAGATACTGAATTAGCTGCGCATAGAGCTATTACGCTTCAAAATAGGCCTGCTTTAGACATACTTTTAGCGAAAGACGGCAGAGTCTGTAGGATGATTAATGCTAGGCATTGTTGTTCATTCATAACTAATAATGATAAGGGACTTGCTCACTAATTTAACTAATTCAAGTAAGGTTTTGAAGGAGTTGAAGGAACCAGGGGTTTGGGAGAAAGTTGGAAAAGGATTTGCTTCAGTGGGCAACTGGTTTAGTCAAATTTGGAATGGGGTACTATTAACAAATTTACAGGGAATATTAGTTGTGATTGCTAGTATAGTAGGATTATGGGGTATATGCAAATTATGGCAAAATATAAAATTAAGGAGGTCTAAAAATAATCAGAGTAGGGAAGAACAACCCAGGGAAAGAATCTCTAGGGGAAATTTGAAAAGAATACAAAATACAGCTGAGACAGAATACTGGTGAACACTGCTATTGATGCTGGAAATCTTTTTTGGCTCATGTAGGAGCATCCAAGCATAAGCTTTCTTCAAGTTTGATTTGATTATGTTATTGACGTTTCATTAATAAACTAATAATTGAGCTGATTGAATAAAGTTTGACCTAACAGATGATTTAGTATTGTAATCAATAGGGAAATAAAATTGTTTAACTCTTCACCGAGTTGTGGTTATTCATGATTAGATTGTTTTAGATGTTGTCAGTTAAATATTGATGGTTGGTTATGCTGATTATTTATGTCAGTAATCACTGCATGATTAGGATATTCCATGTGATCCAAAAGGTTAATCGACCTATACGCATCCCCTGGTAAGTTTACTTACTAAGGACCAGGCACGCTAGCAGTTGCTGGAAGGCCAGGTCTTGCGCCAAACCCCACAATGTGCACAGCTGTGCCCCCCAGAGGGGGTGTTGGCTGCTTATGGGGGGAGGTGGATGCAGGGCCTGGCCACATGTCAGGCTTTGCGGCAAAAACACACGCCATGCACGGCCGAAGGCTTTGCATGCTGGGGTGGATTAGCTTTATGTATATTTTAATAAAATATTGCTCTGCATTAAAAAAATCTAGAAAGTCTAGAAATTTGCTGAAACAAAGGTTACTAAAGATAACTATAACTAATGAATTTCAATGCTTTTTTTGTTTAAAATATTATGTTGTCAATTAAATTTTCACCCAACTATAATGCTATTTTAACATTCGTTTTTTTGCAGTGAATATATAGACATATATATTTATTCAAAAAACTAAGGTTAAAGCTTAGTTATAGTTAGGGAAACTTTATTCATTCTTTCGAAACAAACCAAACTGAAACTAAGCAAATGTTAGAAATTCTAAAGTTATAGTTATAACTTAAATTTCTAATTTGCACGTCACCAGTTATAACATATTTATAATTTATGCACCACCTTCAATTTACTATACGTTGCACACCTCCGTACACAGTCTTGTTGCATCACTTGCCACACTACATTAACTATAATTTGCCACTCTACCATACACTGTGCTCACAGAAATTATGTCATTTGAGATGCAATGTGTTATTATGACTGCTATGATTTCACATGCTATACATCATATAATGTGCACAGGTATTACCAGTGCATGGAGAAGGGGTGAGTTACAGTTCTTGTAGTGTGGCGAGTAATGTGACAAGGCTGTGTACGGAGGTGCCAAATGTGCACGACCTTTCTGGGAATTGCCAAACCCAAAGGCTGGACTAGTACTGCTTCTAGCCATGAGGTGATAGCCAGGTAGCAAAGAGGTAAAACATACCCATTCGGTATGTTTTACCTGGACACCAGTTAAGAGCAACATCTTCACAGTTACTTTCTGCTATGGAGCACTAGCTCTCTGGTAGTAGAAAATTATTTTGGTGAATCGTGCCTGCTTTGACTTGGTCACTTACATCTTGCACGTTTGAGCAGTTGATTAAATTCTGTGGTTTCCATACTAAACAGAACAATAAGCTAGCATGCTCTGTCTTGGAGCAAGCAGTAGCGTAACAAAATTTGAGGGGACCCTCCTGCATAGTACATGGAGGGGCCCCCCTCTTCTGATTCACCCAGGAGGTCTCAGACCAGTGTAATGTGCTGAGGGGCCCCCTGGAGGTTGGGCCTCACCCCCGCACCACAGGGGCTAAGGGGGCCTTTGTTACGCCACTGGGAGTGAGTGTCTTCCAGTCACTGGGGTATGTGCAATACTAAATGCAACTTGGAGATCTTAAATGTGAGAAAGAATTTTCTTTCTCATAACATCAGAATAGCTTTGGGCAACTTTTCCTACTACGGAACTCTATAGCAATCATTTGTCATATCCAGGTGACTTATTTATTTACATCTTTAATTATATAATCATCTTTTTTGGATGATATGTAACCTTAGAAACTGGTTTCATTAAATAAAAAATACTTTATAATAAAACAATACTCTCAATATAAAAATCACCAATTGAACTACAGTACAAATACAAATTATATAAGAAATAACATATGTTGGGGATTCTAAATCACACAAATATAGGATTTTCCCAATTATCCCTCAGCACTCGTTTATATAAGACAATCCTTATATAAACAAAAGCTGTGCTCTTTCTTTAGGTGATTCTAATTTCATTCAGCAGCTCAATTTAATAGCCAAACTATCCAGATGGTTTATACCACTTAAAGTTGCAAAAACGCTCTCGTCTCCGAGAACAATGGGTGGTTCAGTTATCTACCCTTTTCCTAAATCTCCTCATTTGGACACATAGAATGATATTGGTATTATTAAATACTTTTGGTAAGGTAAAATGTATAGTCAGAAACCATTGGTAGGGGCGTTCAGCCTTATTTCAACATCCAATGATTCTGTGAAACGCGTTTAACGCAGCTGGAACCTTTAGGCTCATCTTTATAGTGGAAGTGGTAAACTGTTTGCTTTGTCAGTGCTTTGTCTGTATTGTTTAGCAAAAGTAATAAGAAAATACAATTCAAAATACTGGAGGAAAAGTAAACACATACCTTATGCTTTGTCAGTGCTTTGTCTGTATTGTTTAGCAAAAGTAATAAGAAAATACAATTCAAAATACTGGAGGAAAAGTAAACACATACCTTATGGTATTTTAAAATTGTACCTTCAATGCAGTGTTTTCAATCTTAATAAATGACATGGGTTATTTTTCACATACCTTTCACTCCTGAAGTTCTGAATAGAAATGAAAGGAATTAGGAAGAACAATGAAGTGTAAGAAAGTAAAGGGGAATGTTTACCAAGGCTTAATTTACTTTCCACAGGATTCAGCCATTTGCTCCACTGTAGTATCCCAGGTAACAGATTTATGGGCCTCCATGATAAGCGTCATGCTAAGTACACTTTCTGCTTTAATTGCCAGCTGAGTGAGTGCAGAAGATAGCACTTCCCCAGAACCATAAAAATAAAGACCTTTGTGTGCCAAAGCCTATGCTTGCATGCAATATGTGGAATGTAGGAGATAAAACAAAAACAAGCACTGGCAAACCAATAGATCTACCTTTGAGAGTGCTATAGTTTTGTCAGTGTCTTTTAGCCATATTGTACAGAAGTGCAATTGCTGTGCAGCATGGTACATTTGTTAGGGAAAAAGTGATTTGACATGGCCAGTGCTTTTTTTTGATGGGAGGGGCCAAGCAACAGCACAGTAGGTGGTGGGAAGAGTCCAGCAGCAGGAACGCAACAGCGGGTCAGGAGGAGAAGAGCAAGATGCAAGAACATTGAAGAGTAGGAGAGGAAGGGTGCAAGCAGCCAAAATGTGGGAAGGGCAATAGAGATAAGGCAAGCAACAAGAACATGCTGGGGCAGGAGGGATGGAGCAAGCAGCAACCACAAGGGAGCAACGGAGCATTGCATACTGTGCACATGTATGCAATGTACACAGTACAAATTCTTATGTCATGTCGTGCCTTTACCAAGCCCTATGTGTACTGCACATGTGTATGTACTGTGCATGGTGCATAGCCGCACATCATGTGGCACCTGCAATAAACAACTGTACCCTGAGCACTGTGCAAAACCTTCTATGTGCCATACTCGCACCCCGCCATGCACAGTTTTTTATGAATCATTTTACAACAAATACTACAGTGATATTATCAATGATGTTATAAAAGGTGTCATAAGATCTGTAATATCTGGAGTAATTAGCAGTGCATGGCAAGGGCGCGAATTATAGTTACCTTATGACATGAGTTATAGTTACTTGAAATAACAGGTGAATTTTGATGTTTTTGTACATTTAAAATGTAAGCCTAGCTATAACGTCCATGTAACCTTTGTTTTTTTGAGCAAGTTTTTTTATTTTTTATTCTATTTTCTAACTATACCGTCCCTGTAACCTTTGTTTTTTCGGTGAATTTAAATGGCTTTTTTAATGTAGAGTAATTTTAATTACGATACGTTAATCTAACCATCGCTGCGCACAGCCCTCGGCCATGACCTGCTGCCAATCCCCTATAACCACCCAACCCCGCACCTTGCACTGCTTTTGGCCGTGCATGGTGGGGGTTGGCCACAGGGCCTGGCCTGTGGCATGTGGCCTGACCCTGCTGGCAACCCCCCTATAATTACCCAATCCCACGCCACGCACAGCCTTCAGCCGTGCATGACGGGGGTTAGACGCAGAGCCTGGCCTGTGGCCAGGCCCTCCATCCAACCCCTCTATAACCACCCAACCCAACAGCGTGAACAGCTTTTGGCCATGCGCAGTGTGGGTTGGACAACAGATCTTGGCTGCCCCCCTTTAAGCTCCAAAGAGAGTGCCACACACAGCCGAAGGCGATTGGAGCTTAAAGGCGGCAACATTAAATATATATATTTAGGCCGGGTGCCACCACCTCCCTTTGGTTACCCAATAACAATTTTTGGGGGCCGCAAAAAAACCTTTTGGGCTCAAAGGACCATCACCCCCCATTAAAAAATATATGGGGGGGCCACACGGATCCCCCAACCTCGGGACCACAACCTCTCTGGGCCTACATTATAAAAAAAATGAGGGGTGGCCGTGCAGACCCCCCAGGCCTCAGAGGCATCCACTTCACCAGGGCTACATAGTAAAAAATCTTAGGTGGGCCAAACAGACCACCTGGGTCCCGGGGACCACCACCTCCCTGGGACAACATAAAAATATGTGGGGGGGCTGCACAGACACCCAATGCCCCTGGGTTACATTTAAAAAACTATGGGAGGAGGCCATGCTTACACTCTGAGTCCTGGGTACCATTACCTCCCCAACGCAGCATAAAAAATATATGGGGGAGCCACACAGACTGCCCCCCTACCCTGGCAACCACCACCTCCCCAGGACTGCATTTTAAATGATATAGGGTGGCCGTGTGGATTCTGCAATGCCCAGGGGACCACCACCTCCCCAGGGCTATTCTAAAATTATTTAAAGGAGGGCCAAAAGGATGCCTCCAGGTCCCTGGGACCACCCTCTCCCTGTGGCCAACTACTTTCTTTATGAAAGGAAGGGGGTCCACGTGGCCCCCCTTCCTAAGCTGATTTTGGCCCCGGAGACTCCATCCTCCGGGACCCAGCCACATTTTACTGGGTTCCCAGGGCACCCAATGTAATATTATGGGGACCACAGGGGAATCTCAAGGTCCACATGGCCCCCCACACTATTAAGTTTGACCCCCGGGATGTGATGGTTCCTTAGGTCTGGGGGGGCGCGCGCCCCTGCATTCTTCATTTAAAATATTGCCCCAGGGAGGTGGTGGTCCCTGGGGTGTAGGGGGGGGTGTGCATGGTTCCCCCCCATGCTATGAAAACTTAGCCCCAGGCAGAAGGTTTCCCCGCCACTGTTGTAATATTATCTTGCTTCGGGAATGTGGTGATCCTTCGGGCGCGGGGGCTGGGTGGACCCCGCATATTTTTTAGTCATAGTCCTGAGGAGGGGGTTGTCCCTGGGACTACTAAAAGCCCGAGGAGGAGGGCCCGTGCACCTCCTCCTTTTATGAACCCGCAATGCCCCCAGGACTTGGCCCACCTGGAAATCAAAGCATTCAGTAATGCAGGAAAGGGTGTTTTTTTAAATTTCATGCAGAAATCTGTGGATCCAGACATTTATTTCTCTGTTATGTAAATAAAATGATTTTTAGCCTTGGGGCGTACCCAGGGGGACCCCTGGACCAAGGATAGGAGGGTAGGGTAAACATATCCTTCCCCCTCTTCTTTTTTATATTTTTTGGGGGACTTGGCTGAGGCCAAGTCCCAAAATGACTGCCAACACTTATGGTTGAAGTGTCGGCAGCCAACCAGAACTCAGCAGGCGCTCTTCCTGGATCCGCGGCCCTAGACATACAAATTTATTTTACCTTTAATATCTTGAAAACTACTGAACGGATTTATACCAAATAAAAAAAAGGGTGATCTGCAGACTAAAAGCTACATTTTAGCCAAATTTAGTGTAATTCCGTCCAGCGGTCCAGGCTGCAGGCATGTGTAAAGAGTATATGGGAATTAAGATGGGAAATACATTTTTTTTACCCCCCCCCCTTTTTCTCACCCCAGCTCAACGGATCATCCTAAAACATTCCATTTACAACAAAATCTTTGGGCATATTGTCTTTAGAAAATTCCATGAAGATTAGTTCGTCCAATGGAGCCAAAGATACAGTATAGGCAAGTCAAAAAATGCTTTTTTAATGGCAACTAGGTCCTAACTATAACTACCTACTGGCCACTGCCAGTAGGTAATGTATATATATATATACATACATCTATATTTAGAACAGGTCTCTTTTATAGAATGCGTCTTACAAAGCAAATGCGTTTCGGCGAGCGCCTTTGTCAGTGTCTGCATCTCGCAGTGAGTTGCACATTTAAGTACACATGACTGGTCAAAAACCCACATTGGCAGTAAAGAGGGACATGAAATCACATCACATTGGAAATAAGCTTAAAGGTGGCCGCCATCTTTAAGGAATATCTCATCATCTTAATCAATCCAACTCATTTATTACACTTTACATTGTGTATTTCTATAAAGGTTTCATCAGAAATAAAATTGAAATGACCAAAACAATTAGTCATTAGATATCTGAATAATTCATCCACATTTCCAAATGCTCATTTGTATTCAATAAAGCCCTATATGGGCTTATCTTTCAAAATGCCACCCTCTTCTATAAATCACACTTATCAGGTCAGTGCTAAAGCCCTATTTGTGCATATAGTAGTTGTTTCTCATATCCCTTTACATGTTACCTAGATTTGGCATGCACCTACCCTAAATGTGTTGCCAATTCTTTCTCACTGTTACGGTGAAAATGTACTCATGTTTGGAGATCAATTATATAACTAGACTCTAGTGCCGTAATTTCAGCACCCTGTCACCTCCTCTTTCTCCCTGGGGTACAATATCAATGCAGTAAAATGTAAGTAAATTCCTTTCACTATTATGAAATAATTCAAAATGTCTGCTACTGGATATGAGGGATCGCGATTATCAGTTGCTCTCATATGTTCCAAGATACGTCTCTTTGTAGGATGTATGTGTGAGAAACTAGGGCTGATTGCAGAGGCCCCATAACTTTTTGCCCCCATTTTCCACTTTATGCTAGTGTTTTTCTGACTCTGATGGTGCCCTGGGTACTGCTAACCAGTCCCAGGGCCTGTGCTCTGTGTAAAATGGATATGCAAATTAGGCTAATTATAATTGGCTAAGTTAACCTACCTATAAGTCCCTAGTATATGGTAGGGCATGTAGGTTTAGGGACCACAGCATAGGTGGTGCACACCTAGGTGCATTGCTGAGGTGCCCAGTGTCATTTTAAAAGCAAGCCTGCCTTGCTGGCTGCTTTTAAATTAAAGTTATATGCAAATTCGACTTTGGAATTAAAGGTACTTCCAAAGTCTTAAACTACCTTATTTTTCCATATAAGTCACCCCTAAGGTGTGCCCTATGTGCCCCTAGGGCTGGGTGCCATGTAACTATAAGCAGGGACTTTATAAAAATAGATTTATAAGCCCTGGTGAGGTAAAAACAGCCAAATTCGTTTTTCCCTCATTGAAGTAAATGGCCTTCATAGGCTAGAATGGGCAGACTTTATTTAAAATTTTAAAGTCTCCTTAAATGTTGCATACCAAGAATTTGGTATCAAATTAATTGTTGTAATAAATCCTACAACTTCCAGTTGTTGGATTTAATATAACTTGTCCAGGTAAAAAGTTTAGACTTTACCTAAAAAGTTGCCAATTTCAGCTCTGCATTGTTTTTGCTGCTGTGCTCTGATTGGCCAGCCTGCAGCAGCTTCTGCCAGGCTACCTTGATGAGGTGTGAAGTGGCCTGACTTCACACAAAGGAATGTGCTTGGGGGAGAGAATCTCCCCTCAGCAAATGGTGAGGCAGGAAGGGGGAGGGCTGCCAAACTGGTCTTCAAAGGCAGAGAAGGACATTTGCAGCACCCAGCAACACCCCCACATCCTGCAACCCCAGACAGCTAGGTGCCCCCTTGATTAGATTAGGAGAGGGCAGGAGAGGGGTGTGTTTATGATTTTTAGCCACACCAGTGGGTGGGCTCAGCCAGATGTAACCTCCAAAAATCAGATTCATCCATGTTGGATTTTTAGAGACTGTTGCCTTCTGGGATGGATTTTTGCCACACTTCCCAGGAAGTGGTCATCACAGGGGGACGACCCTGTCCCTGATTGGAGAACCAGGGCCCCCCTGCTTTTCACCCAGGAGCAAGGATAAAACTGGCAGACCTACACCCACACCTCAGATCCCCACCAAATTTCAAGAAGAAGGAACTACAAGGAGAAGAAGGACTGCCCTGCTGGACCCCTGGCCTGCACCTGGACCCTGCACTCAGAAAGACTGCACCAGCTGCACACTTGGGCTTCACCACAAGAAGGACTTTGCCTGGCTTTCACTGGTTCAAGGAGGGACTCCCTGTTTGCTACAGGTGAAAAATTGCTATCCAGAGTCCCCTGCACCAACTCCTGAAAAAGTGACCAGCTGACCACTGTCCAGTGGCCAAAAAGGAGTTTGCGCCAGGTGTATTCTGGGAGTTGAAGTCCGCACTTCCCAAGGACCATCACAGAACTTCTGGACCCTTGGGGTGAGCTGTGGACCCCAAAAGAACCTTAAAAGAACATCTGGGTGAAGCCCCAGAAGTTTGGAAAAGATTGGAGAATTTTTGAAAAAAAGCTCCATAAAGTGACCGACCCGACGCGGAAATTCTAGCCGGCTTGCCTCAACCGCGACCCGGCCTGACTTCGTGGTTCGTCCCGGTAAAGAAAAACATCCAAAAAAGAGACTAAGTCCGAACGTAAAAAGTTGACCGGGACCTTCCAGCCATCGTATCCGAGAAGGGCTCCACGGACGTCGGATCAAGATCCAGGTTTACCCCGGTCGAAGGATTTTCATCTCGAAAAAACGACTAAGTCCGAAGGTAAAAATCACCACCGAGGAAACCGACTTCGCGTATCCGGACAAGGGCTCCAGGAGGTCGGATCCAACTGGCAGGTTCGTCCCGGGGAAGAAAAACATCAAAAAAGAGACTAAGTCAGAAGGTAACTTTTTAACCGAGGCCTCCCGCGACTTGTAGCCGAGCAGGGCTCCATCGCGGTCGGCCTGAAAGTTTGACTTTGCCCCGGTCCTGGTGCAACCAGATGACCCGATTGGCGCTTTTTGTTTCTAAGCGCTAGAAAATAATAATACTTTAAAAATTCATATCTCCGGTTCCCCTGAACCGATTTTAATCGTTTTTGTGTCATTTTAAAGATAAAAATATAAGCTATTTTTATAAATTGGTTTTGGATTTTTAAACTGTTTCCTGTGTTTTATTTAATTACTGTTTTGTGATATTTGAATGCTTTACACTTTGTCTCCTAAGTTAAGCCTTGACGCTCGATGCCAAGCTACCAAGGGTAGAGCTGGGATTAATTTACTGAGACCTAACTGTACTTATGTGGAGGTTTGTGGCTTGTTGCTAGGTGTAGGTACCTACCTGCCCTACCAATAACCCATTTTCCAACAGTATGGGACTGCCAATTTATTTCTTTTGGCATAGATTGGCATAGCCACACTAAACAATAAATAGTATATGGGGTGTTGCAATTGATAAACTTAGGGCCTCATTATAACTGATCCAACCACCAAAGCTGCGGGGAAGAGGCTGCCATCATACTGGCAGCCTCCGCAGTCACATTATAATGTTTCCACCAGGCCGACTGGCAGAAACATCATATTACAAAGTTTCTGCTGGTCAGCACAGTGGAAACAGTGCCACGGCATTGGAGCCAAGGCCAATGCCATGGCACAACAGCACCCTCAGAAAGCACACTGCAACGCAGACAGTGCGCATTCTGAGGGTGCTGGCAAGTGGGCCCCTGCACTACCCATGCCATGGCATGGGCAATGCAAGGGCCCCCCTGTGGTCCCAAGCACTAGCTTTCTGCCAGCCTTTTCAGGGCCGGACCACGCCATGAAAAACCTGGTGAAAAGAGGACTTGTGATTAGCACAGTGGCATTGAACTCAGCGCCGCAATGGCTGACCACGACTCTGACTGCCGCCACCCCATTGAGATCCAGGCGGTAGTGGCGGTTCCCTGGCGTTCCGACTGCCAGGGTCGTAATATGGCGCTCTGACCAGCAGGAGTGCAGCGGTCTGACCTCAACAGCAGGTTTGAAGGTCCTCGGGCCGCTAAACTCATAATTAAACCCTTAGCAATTATTTTCGGCGTGTTGCATCCTGGAATGTCATATGTCAATACTTTATTGCTATTCCTACAAGCCTTGCATTTAGTGCAAGGAAAGAAGCCGACAATATTGTTCAAAATACCCATATTACTCTCCCAAGGAAGATGACTGTGTACCACAAAGTCTCTGATGGATTTATTCTTGATATAAGTAATCTGTTGATGGTTAGGTAAATCAGGTCCTATAATAGGATCTGATTTGAGAATGTGCCAAATCTCCTGCATAATGTTGCTTATAACATATTCGTCACTGGAAAAGCTCATATTCAATGGGAATTTAGCAGTAATCCCTTCTCTATTTACTTTATCTTGTAAGAGATCTTGTCTAGATTGTAATTGTGCCCTTTTCATAGCTCCATCAAGTACTTTCTTCAGATACCTCTTTGATTGAAAATGCTGAATGGCTTAATTGGCTGAACTTTTAAAGTCCTCATCTCTAGTGCAGTTTATTTTTATGTGGATTAGTTCTCCATGGGGGAGACTTCACTATAAATTCGTAGGAGGCCAGCTTTTTGCATGGAGAAGAGAATTCCCCGCTGTGGACTTCCTATAGAGGGCAGTACATAATTTTGTGTTGACTACAAATACTTTCAAATCTAAAAAAGTGACTGAATCAGTGCTCATTTCTCCTGAGAAATGTAAATTAACTCGATTCTCATTCAAAATAGATATATACTCCCTGGCTGATTCCTTAGACCCTTTCCATATTAGAAAAAGGTCATCTATGTACCTGTACCAAATTATAATCTTTTCCATCCAAGATTCTGTTAGAAATGGGGTCTTTACTTGGCAGTGGTTTGCACCTGTCCAAGTAGGAACCCTCACTCTAGTCAGAGCAAGGGAGTCACACACCCAAGATTGCCCCTGCTCACTCCTTTGATAGCTTGGCACGAGCAGTCAGGTTTATCTCAGAGGCAATGTGTTAAGTATTCGTACACACACACACACACACAGTAACACAGTGAAAACACCACAAAAGTACTCCACACCAATTTAGCAAAATAGCCAATATTAAATCTCAGTAAAGCGCTTTGAAACACAACAGATCCAACTGAGGCTATCACGACGTCATTGACGGAGTTGTTCCCAACAGTCCCACGCCACTCGCAACGGAGTGCGGTGCCGGTCAGAGAATCACACAGACCCCCAGGTACAGTATCTTTGAAAATGATGAAACAAAGATGTTGCACAGAGTCAGGAAGGTGAGGCATCTCTGGAACCAGTGCGGCATTGATTCCTTACTGCAAGGCAGGGGAGGTGAGGCGCCAGTTCCTTATGGTTGCAGTGGAGGCGACGCGGCATCGGTGGTGAGGCATCAGTTCCTTACGATCCGGCGGGGTTGATGAATCCAGCGGTTCATGATGCGATGGGGCGGCCTCTGGGGGTCACGGTCACACCATGGGGAGTCAGGAACGTCGATGACACGGCACTCGGGACTCACAATCTCACAGGACTTCAAAGGTGCTGTGGTGGCATTGGGCCAGAGGCACCAGGCTTACGGCACCTGTTGTGGGCATTGCACGTCACCGGGGACCATGGCTTCGGATCCAGGTCGCTGCGTGGAGTTAATCAGCGGCACTGGCTCTAGAGTCGTCCGGAGTCAATGTGCCTGGTTCTATTTCTTTTCACCAGAACTCACTTCCAAGGACCCTAGAACTGGATTTGGAACCACCTGGCAAGGCAGGACTCTCAGCAAGAAAGCCCAGGTGCTTGCAGATGAAGTCTTTGATGTCCCTGACACTTCTAACGGATGTAGACAACAAAGTAGATTTCTTTCACTCCAAGGGCAGAAGTAGTAGCAGCAGGCCAGCACAGCAAGGCAACATTCAGAGTGGCAGGTCCTTCTCAAGCATCCAGCTCTTCTCACTGGCAGAATGTCCTCAGTCCAGAAGTGAATTTGTGGGGTCAGCAGTCCAATACTTATACTCATTTCTGCCTTTGAAGTAGGAAAACTTCAAAGGAAAGTCTTTGTAGTTCACAAGACCCTGCCTCTCCCTGTCCTGGCCCCAGACACACTCCATGGAGTTGGAGACTGCTTTGTGTAAGGAGTGGCACAGCCCTATTCAGGTGCAAGTGTCAGCCTCTCCCTCCACTCTAGCCCAGGAAGACCCATAAGGATCTGCGGGACACACCTCAGCTCCCTTTGTGTGACTGTCTAGAGTGAATTCACCAACAGCCCAACTGGCAGTCTGACCCAGACGTGTATTCAGCAGCCAGGCAGAGGCACAGAATCGTTAAGCAAGAAAATGCCCACTTTCTAAAAGTGGCATTTTCAGACTTACAATTTAAAAATCGACTTCACCAAAAGATGTATTTTTAAACTGTGAGAGACCCCCAAACTCCATACCTCTATCTGCTCCCAATGGGAAATTACACTTAAAGGATGTTTAACACAATCCCCATGATATCATATGGGAGAGATAGGCCTTGCAGTAGTAAAAAAGGAATTTTTTAGTATTTCACCATCAGGACATGTAAAACACACTAGTCATATCCTATCCCTTAAGTACACTGCACCCTGTCCATAAGGGTACCTTGGGCCTACCTGAGGGGCACCCCACATGTACCAAAAGGGAAGGTTTGGGCCTGGGAATTGGATGCACTTTCCAGGTCAACATGCCAGTTCAAAATCGAACACACAGACACTGCAATGGCAGGTCTGAAACATGTTCACAGGGCTACTCATGTGGGTGGCACAATCAATGTTGCAGGCCCACGAGTAGCAATTGATCCACAGGCCCTGGGCACACATGGTGCACCATACTAGGGACTTACTAGTAAACCAAACATGCCAATCAGAGACGAGCAATCAGAATCACAATTTACACAAAGAGCATATGCACGTTAGCACTGGTCAGCAGAGCTAAAGTGCCCAGAATCAACAAAAAGAGAGTCAGAAAAATAGGAGGCCAAAGGCAAAAAGTCTGGGGATAAACCTGCAAAAAGGGCCAAGTTCTACAGAATCATTTGCTTCTGACCAGGCTAGCTGCTTCTCCCACCAGCCTATGAAAAGATTTGCATTGCTGGGGGCAAAGCAGGTACCCATGGCCGTCCCATGTTCTTGACGACAGTGTTGTCCTTGAAAAATAAAGATATTATTATACAGACTAAACACAATAAATTCAATCAACACCTAATTGTGCTCCACATATTTCAATGATTGTTTTGAAAGAAAACATTCCATCACCTGCAATCCATCCTCATGTGCAAAATGCATATACAAGCTAGTTATATCAAGCACAATAATTAAAAAGTCAGTCTCCCACACAATGTCCTCTATTTTACTTTAAAAATCTTTGGTGTCTCTAATATACGAAGCAAGATTCCTCACTAACCCTGAAAAAAAATAAACAACAAATAGAGACATATGTTCCATGAGACTTCCTTATGAGGAAATAATAGGACATCCTGGTGGATTTATACTGATCTTATATATCGTAGGTAAATTATAAAATGTGGGAGTCTGAGGATGTGGGCATTTAAGATATTGATCTTCATCTGGGTACAATGTCCCTTTGTTGTACCATTCCAAAATCAAATCATGGTATTGTTGAATGGCACTCACGTATTCATCCTTTGTTATGGGTAAATAACATTTAGAGTCAGATAATTGTCTTAGCGCCTCTTTACAATAATACTCTCTTGTTAGAAGAACAATATTGCCTCCCTTATCCAATTGTTTACATATTATCTGTCTGTCTTCCATTAAGTTTTTTAAGGCCATTCTTTGTTCTTTAGTAATATTAGGTGATATTTTTTTATAACCCTTTGCTCGCAGATGCATAAGATCTTTAGACATTAAGGGGGTCATTCTAACTTTGGCGGGCGGCGGAGGCCGCCCGCCAAAGTTCCCCCGCCAGAACACCGCAGCACGGTCAAATGACCGCCGCGGTGATTCTGACTTTCCCGCTGGGCGGGCGGGTGACCGCCAAAAGGCCGCCCGCCCACCCAGCGGAAAAGCACCAGCAACGAGGATGCCGGCTCCGAATGGAGCCGGCGGAGTTGCTGGTGTGCGACGGGTGCAGTTGCACCTGTCGCGATTTTCAGTGTCTGCCACGCAGACACTGAAAATCAATGTGGGGCCCTGTTAGGGGGCCCCTGCAGGGGCCCCACGACACCCGTTCCCGCCAGCCAGGTTCTGGCGGTGAAATCCACCAGAACCAGGCTGGCGGGAAGGGGGTCAGAATCCCCATGGCGGTGCTGCTTGCAGCGCCACCGTGGAGGATTCCCTGGGGCAGCGGGAAGCCGGCGGGAAACCGCCGGCTTCCCTTTTCTGACCGCGGCTTTACCGCCGCGGTCAGAATGCCCCCGGAAGCACCGCCAGCCTGTTGGCGGTGCTTCCTCCGTCACCTACCCTGGCGGTCTATGACCGCCAGGGTAGGAATGACCCCCAGAGTCTTCTGCTTTTGTCAGTTGTATAGGGGTCAAGTTGACAATCGTCAGGCTGTCCGATTCTATTTGCGCTTGATGCCCTGTCTGCTTCATGTTGATCTCTGGGGGCCTCATTTGCCTCCCCATCTTGTTTGTCTACTCCTCTGGGATCTGAGGGTTTGTTTTTTCCACCTTGTTGCCATGTTTGTCTGATAAAAAGGTACTCCTCATGAAAAGGGGTCTGCCCTTGTTTCGGTCCATTTTCTCCTGATTGTTCGGTAGCCGTGCCCGCGTCAGACTCCAAAGTTACTCGAGGTTTCGATGTAGTCAGATTTTTTCTATTACGAAGTTCCCTTCTCTGGGCATCGACATCAAATTTTTTGAAAATGTAAGTCCTCTTCCCTGTTTATAATCTCGAGCATCTCAATTAAATTTGCTCTGTTTCCTTTGTTTAATCTTGTCTTCAAACTGGGTTTCTTTGTGAGATCTTTAAGTTCATCCTGCCTTTTCTTATTATTCTCCTTAGATATTTCATCTTCCAATTCAGTAATCTCTTTTAGCACTTTCTCCCTGATAAGCAGATAAGCGTGATTTAAAGAAGAGGCCAGTAATTTTGAAATGTATGTATGTATGTATGTATGTATGTATATATATATATATATATATATATATATATATATATATATATATATATATATATATATAAATATATATATATATCCTAATGGTGTAACTTTAGTTTGCCACTCACGTCAGCTGCTGTTTTAACAGTTTCGGTGTGATCCGTCAAGTTAGGACCGAGAAAAAAAGGGGTCCCTAAATGCATTTTCCCTCTGCATTTTCCTATAGAGATTTTAGACATGACTGCAGCCCAAACCGCTGAATGGAATTATACTACATTTGGCAGAAAGCTAGATCTTGGTCCAGAAAGAGTGCTTTTTTGTCATTTACTGGAAATCTGTTCAGTAGTTTTTGAGTTATTAAAGAAAAAATATTTATGTATATCTGGGGACATGGAGGGTCCGCTGATCTCAGGTATCTCAAAATGAGTTCCGATTGGTTGTCACCACTTCAACCAGGAAGTGGCCGCACCCATCTTGGGACTCGAACTTGTCTAGATCGAAAGAAAAAAGGCCAAAAAAAAAAGAAGGGGGCAGGGTAGTAATACCCTGACTCCCTAGGCCTGGTGGTGGGGTCCCCACCGGGGACCCAAAACATTTTTTTCTATTGTTTTCAATTTTGTTGGGAAAGCATGGAGGATCCACAGATCCCAGCAAAACTGGAAAAGAAAAATGAAATTGCAGTTGCCTGCGGTTGCTTTACTTTACTTCCTGGGTGGGCCACATCCCAGGGGGCAAATAGCTTCTATATTAAGGGAAAGGAGAGCACACATGGTCCATCCCCATGCTGATTTTGGCCCTCGGGACCAGGCGATTACAAAGGTGATTATGTTGACCCTCGGAACCCCATCCCTGAGGGAGCGTCCAAATTATAATGAGGGGAGTGGTGCCATGCAGCCCCCTTCTCAGGCTATTTCAGCCCCAGAAATCCCATCCACTAGGGCCTGGCTGATTTCCAAAAACGGGAAGGGGCTCATGTGGCCCCCCCTCCCAGGCCAATTTTGGCCCAAGGACTCTATCCGCCGGGGCCTGGCCTTTGAAGAACTGAGGAAAATGAGACATGCAGTCCCCCTTCCAGGCTGTATTCGGCTCTGGGGAGCCCATCCCCTAGGGTCGGGCTCCTGCGTGTCCCAGGGTGCCTACCCCAGGACATAGCATGTTTGCTCTTGCTTGGCAGAAGCAATTTTAAAGCTCCTGCTAAGTGACAGCAAACACTAAGGGGCAGATTTATGGAAAGTGGCCCTGCACCCCTTAGCACTCCCTTAACGCCACCATGTGTGTGCCGTATTTAAAATACGGCGCACCATGGAGCAGGTTAGGGGGTAATACCATCATTTCTCATGACGCTATTGAGGTACTCTGCAGGAGTAGCACCAAAATATTGGCGCTACTCCTGCAGAGTACATAGGGCCCCTTTCAAAGAATGGAAGCCCCCTTTTAACGCCTGCTCTTGAGCAGGTGTTAAAAGTGCTGGAAAATATGGTGCAAGGAAATCTCATAGATTTCCTTACACCATTTTTCCGGCTATCCTAACAGGGAAACACCCCCTTTGCATACATTATGCCTAGCGCAGGCATAATAATGTAGTGCAAAGGGTTACAGAGTGGCGCAATGCATGCATTGCGCCACCCAGTAAATACGGTGCAGGGATTTGGGCCTCGTTGAGCCACATTAACATAAACAATAATTACATTATTGTGGCACAAGGTGGCGCTAGGGCATTATAAATATGTCTCTAAGTCTGCTCCCAGTGGCTGGCAGCATGTAAAATACTCCTATCTGCTACAAGGGGACTTTTCATCTGTTTACCTGCTCACTGTGAATGAGATAGGGGTCCCCAGGGCCAAAGTTGGCCCGGGGAGGGTGGCTGCGTGCCCCCTCCTGGGTTGGCTGCCTTTGTGGGGTTGGATTGTGGGCAAATCCCCGCTCCGCATGGCAGAATGCCGTGCGCAGAGTGGGGTTGGCTGCTTGCGTGGGGGTTGGCCGTTTGCGTGGGGGGTGGCCAGGTTTAGACAGCACTTACCAGGATCTACACCTCATGGTGTAGGGTGCTGTCTGTCCGGTAAAGTTTTCTGATGCCTCATACTGGGAATGAAGAGGTATACAAATGCAATTCAAATGTTATAATACAATGCAACCAACCATCATGCTACACCTTGAGCCAACTGCTGTGTCTTTATCAAGTGAGATGGGACCAGAATAGGCAATGTAATTGCGAGTGCTACAGTAGGTGTATAAACCTGGGGAGCTGTTACAGCAGAAATCTAACTAATTTATCTTGCAGGCTACAATTTAGGTTTGTATTACACTACACCACATTCAACGATCATATCAGCACAGTGATATATGTGAATCTAAAATAGACAGTTGTGCTGTGATGTCACAAAGTTCTTACGTGACTTCAGCAGTGTCAACTATTATGATGTTATTCAGGCTACGGTCAAGTGCCATCAGTTCCTGTGAGGTTCAGGGTCAATGGTCATATGATGTCACTATCTTTGATGTCATTAAGGTGATAGGGTGTGTACTGTCACTTCTGCTACCCCTGGGATTGTATACGATTCGACATTCATGTCCCGTGTACTAACTCAGAGATCATTTGAGTTAATAGACACCTCTTCTGCGCAGGCGTAGAAAAAGAGGTGATGCTAAAGCCCAAATCATTCTTCAAATTTATCTTCACACATTTTATACTTAGGACATGCTAAATATGCATATTGCCATTTGCATGCTAAAATAACTGAAGATGCACCAGAAGAATATACAAAAACATTACATAAAAATAAAGGACAACATTTTGGATATTTACTTTTAACATTCTGCTGTTGCCTTGACTTCTGACCGCACAGAACGCTTTGTCGAGCGGTAGTGCTGCAGGGTGTAACATAGTCCACTCTCTACATGGGTAGCGCTCTCTCTCTCTGGATCCCTTAGATTCAGTAGCACAAGCCAGGCCCAGAAGGAAAATCATGCCCAAATTGCATGCTGCTGCAACAAATTGCAACATATTACCACCGACACGTCCCAGGACCAGGTCTGGAAAATGTTGCAATTTGCATCTCTGGCTGGCCTGTGTTGTTGAAAGCAAAACAGTCAATATTTAGAGAACACGTAATTAAGGAGAAAAACTGTACATTGCATGCCTCAGGCCAGTTCAGACATGTTGTTGTGATGCTCTCCAGCACGTGGCAACAGCCAGTACTAGACATAGCTTCGGATAGTCGTATTCCAAAATAGTGCTCAGCTGTATTTGATGGATTAATTGTAAACACGGTTGAACTACTAGGTAGGTCTTAACAACATTTCAAATTTAAATTTAAATCACTCTGACATCAAGGCAAATTATTTTGTCAACCCTTTTTGCGTCGTCAGGCTTTCAACAAATCTGTGGGCGTCACAATGCGATTGCTTCTGCGATATGAACATTTTGATTCCATTCCCAATTTTATCAATGTGGTTTTGGAAACCGGCCTGCTGCCAGGATATTCTTATAGGGAATGTTCTACTTTCCAGAACTAGCCGTGGGCCCCTCCATAACCTCTGGTCTGTGATCACGATCAGTGGTGAGGATTGTTAAAAATAGATGAAAAATAACATCTTTGCACATGGATTGTGGTCATTCCTGGATGGCAGGCCTATCCGCAAACCTTATTCTGAAGCCCACGAATGGCAAAAAAAATTCAAAAATGAACACCGTCACTTCCAAAGTTAGTCCTGATGACATGAGAACTGGATGCATGTTCTACACACGAGCCATAACCTGTTCCCTGATGCCTCTGTCTATGGGGAAGGCCATTCACAGTGGTTTCAGGTATCATGCACTTTGTGCACAGCCAATGATCACACAATGCAGCCGAAGGCCATACCGTGTGATCACAGGGACATGCACAGCCTGTTCTGAGGGCCTTGGCAGTTGGTGTAGGGTGTGGCTAGAGTATGTGATCTACACACTTGTTCAATGTGCATGACTAAAGACCACAACCATTAGATTTTTTGGACCAAGAACCCAGCAAAGTGAATGTCTGAAGATTGTTCATTAAGTGGCGAAAGTTCATTCCCTGAGCCTAAATCCCCTGTTCCTGACCATAAACAGCATGTTCTACCATCAGCAACAACAGATACAGTGATGGCTTATGGCTATGGCCTCAGCTTGAACACCAGTCCACTGAACCCCCCTATGCACATGGCTAGTCCATGCACAGATGGCACTCCACTTGGTGCACGCTTCCAAATGCCAAACTTAGCAGTTTGAGTTTGCTGGGTAAAGCAAACGTATGAGTCTATTGGGCCCTTGATAAAAGAATGATGAGTGCACAGCCAAACCTGGACAGCACCTCACACTTCTTAATGTCATTTCCAGTGGATTCTGGGACAGGTGTGCTTATCGCAGGACTAGACTCTAGGCTGCTAGAAGAATGGGCAATGGTGCCACCCTGCACAGGTCATATACTTGAAAGATATGAAGTGCCTACTTAAGAGGGTATAAAATAGGAAGATAAACCCACAAAGTGGAAAAATCTCTGTGGAAAGGTTATGATTCCTGGTTGAAGATGAAAATTAGGAATGAAAACAATAGCAAAGCACCAAACTCTTCCTGAAGGAACACAAAGGAACAAAGAGGTCAATTTCCAGAAGTAGAATCCAGTAGAAAGTTCCAGCTGCAAGGAGAAAAAAATCAGGGACAAAAATGGAAGGAATAACTGAGTCCCAACTGAATCTCTAATAGGACCTGTCACCACAGGAAAAAGACCATATTTCATGTTAGATTGTGATTCTCAAACACCATCCTATAGAGAGACCAAAATTTTGAAAAGAGCATGTTATAAGGCTTGAGAACAGCCTCATTCTGGAAATCTTTACATTAGCTTGAGAGCAGAGAAGAGCCCAAAGTTTGACATCTTTCAGCCAGCACTGCATTCCACGAACCTATTGCTACCATTCTTGCCCTGTGCTCAGACAGCTCAAAAAACATCCCTCCGGCACCTAAAAGCATGGAGACACTATGGCGGATGTTGTTCCAGACACAGGGCACTTAGGTTAGAATGTGAACCTGACAACTCAATCAATGCTTCTTCATCTTCAGCCTACACAGAACATTGAGTAAGCTCTCAGTTCCATTATTTATGAGACATTTTCTATAAACTCTCCAGAATATGGACTGAGATTTGGATGTTCTACTCCTTGTGTCAGTGGCGGCTTCATCAACATACTATCACGAGACAGGGAACCAAGGGCCACATGTACAAATATCAGGTTTTGCGACTCGCAAACTGCGAGTCTTAGGGACTCACAATTTGCAAGTTGCAAAACTGGATGTAGAGCAGTGTCAATGACACTGTCTGCAATTCGCAATGGGGTCACAAATGACCTACCTTATGAATATTCATGAAATAGATCGCAATTTGCAACCCCATTGGGAATGGCGGCACTCACAATCACGGTGGCCTGCTGGAGACAGCAGACCACCATATCTGTGACTGCTTTTAAATAAAGCAGTATTTTTTTTTTAATGCAGCCCGTTTTCCTTAAAGGAAAATGGAATGCATTTCGAAAACAAAAATGAAAAGTTTCCTTTTCATTTTTTCAGAGTAGGCAGTGGTCCCTGGGACCACTGCCTACTCTGAAAAAAATGTTGTGCATGCATTCACAAAGGGGAAGGTGTCCCATGGGGATCCCTTCCCTTTTGCAAATGGGTTAGCACTAGTTTGAAATTGGTGCTAACTGCGATTGTTTTGCGACTGCATTCGTGGTCACAAAACAATCATACATACCATTTAGATTCGGTATTAGGAAGGGACGCCCTTGACACGCTCCTTCCTAATACCGAATTGCAAAACCCAAACTGTGATTCGGTAACAAGTCAAGTTACCAAATCGCAGACTGGGCTTTGTACATCCCAAAAAGCATTTTTCTAGTCGCAAACGGGCCGATTCGCAGAATCGCCCCCCTTTGCAACTAGAAAAATGCTTAGTACATCTGATCCCAAGTGGACTATAAATCCATGCAACCCACTGAGCATTACATGAGGAAGATGCACATTAGGCAACGGCCATTCCTGTGAGACACACAGTAGTATCTGTGGAATCCAACCTGCTTTTCACTATGAATGGACATGCTCAAGAATTCACACTAAAAGTGTACTTAATGATTTTAATAAAATTAATCATCTATTGTAGTGCACACAATACGAACTGTGGTTGTGAGAAATTGGGTTACTGGTTGAGGGGGGCGAACCCCTGCGCAAGCTTCAACCACAAGACTTGTCAGTGTGAGACACAAGGAACCCCCAAATTAACCTGTGCTTAACCCTCTGGTAGTCTGGGCAAAGAGCTGTCAGGCTTGACAAAATGTAAAATATTAACCCATCACTTCAAACAGTAATAAAATGAAAACACCACAGAAGAAAGTTACGTTCTCATTCCATCACAAATAATTCCGTTCGCCGTAAAGGGGGATGCGAGGAGCAAGGATGCATCAAAGGTGGTCATTAGTGTAATGTAAAGAGCTGGCTCGGCATCGTTGTTGAGTGTTACTATACTGCAAAGATACTGCTCCCATCATGAATGTTTAGGCCAGAGCTTTGCAGTAACGCAGAGCTATCGATTCAGTAGCATGACGGGTCAGCCAATGGAGCTTGACGTTGGTGAGCTGTGCGAGTGACAAGATTTTAGGGTCAACAGGATCATTCACAGTCAGGAAGAGCCCAAAAACTTCAAATCAGCCTCTTTAAGGCCACGCCACAGGTCCAAGTCCTGAGGGGCAGTACTTGGGGGTCAAGAGCTTGCTCTAGCTGGATCTGGGTGCTGGTTCAGGTGGTTGTGAGCCTGTTATGTCCCTGTGGCTCTGAACAGGAGGCCAGCAGGTTAGCCCTTGAAGTCACTCTTGGGGTCCTGGGTTCAGGTGGAGGTCTAGTCCTTCTGACTCAGGGTGGAGGGCAGAGGGGGGGCAATCCAAGAAGGCAGTGGTAAATCAAGGCAGTAGTCAAGCAGGGCAGCAGCCCAGCAGAGTGTCAGCCCTTTCAGCAACACAGCAGCCCTTTTTCCTTGCAGAGTCTGCACAGGTCCAGAAGTGTACTGAAGAGTTGATGTCTGAGGTCAAATGTTTATACCCGTGCTTCCTTTGAAGTGGGAGAAGCTTCTAGAGGTTTCCTTTTTGAAGTGCACAGGCTTCCTGCCTCCCCTGCTCTGGCTCCAGACTAACTACAATGAGTATGCAGATCTTTGTGTGAATGCAGGAAACAGTCTACTCAATTGTAAGTCCATTCTACCAGTGATCACCCATCCAGGCACACCTAGCCCTCTCTTGTGTGTGGTTGTCTAGGAAGAAAACACAAAGCCCAACTGCCTGCTACAACCAGTCATGTGACCCGGAGTCAGGCTGCAGGCACTAAGGGCCAGATGTAGCAAAGGTTTTTACCCATTCTGTGTCTATGGGAAAAAGTCTTCGTACATATGGCCCTTAATGGCTAAGGCAGGAAAATGCCAACTTTCTAAAAGTCCAAAAACAATAGGGGTTGGGCCAATTTAGTGCCATCAGGTCACTATACAATTTAAAACAAACAAAAGCCAGTACTGACGTTACTTCACCAAAATACTAGTCAACATCAGAGAACACACAACATATTCAGAGGGTTCCGCAGGTCAGCCCGGTTGAAACAGTGCAGCAGCATTGATTTTCGCTCCTCATGAGGCCGAGGCCAATGCTGTTGCACAGAGGGTCCCCCCAGCACCCTTGGAATGTGCACTGTCTGCTTAGGCAGGGGTCGCTCCCCAGGGGGCAATTTTATTATTAGTCCCTTAGAGGGGGCAGAAACCACTAGATACCAGGGATTGTTTTCTGTTTACATTGATAAGGGGAGTGACCCCTTAGGCAAAGGTTGCATCAAGGGGGCAATTTTTTTATTAGGCCTTTTCTAACACCCCCCCCCCCCCGGAACAGATTGGCCTATATTAATTAGGCATATCTGCCCCCAGTGGGGGCAGAAATCACCAGGGTTTTTTTTTGTGTTTTTTTACAAATGGGGAGCAAACCCTTAGGCAAGGGTCGCTCCCCTGGAGGGCAATTTTATTTTAGGCCAATTCTGCCCCCAGAGAAACAGATCGCCCTTTTGGACGCGGTTTGGTTCCCCCTCATTTTTGTCCTGTTTTTGGCTCTTCCCTGCCACAGGCACTTGCCCCACCTACACAAGTGAGGTATAATTTTTATCAGGAGACTGAGGGGAACATTGGGTGCTAGGAAATTTTTGCTAGTGCAATGATCCCACACAGAAATGTGGGGAAAATTTGCTTTTTTTTAGCTAAATTTGTGGTTTGCGGAGGATTCTGGGTAAGAAAACAACAGGGGATCCATGCAAGTCACACCTCCCTGAACTCCCTCAGTGTCTAGTTTTCAGAAATGTCTGGGTTTGGTAGGTTTCCCTAGATGGCTGCTGAGCGTAGGACCAAAGACGCAGGTGCCCCCGCAAAAACAGGTAGTTTTGTATTTGATCATTTTGATGGGTCCACATAGTGTTTTGGGGTATTTCCTGTCACGGGCACTAAGCCTACCCACACAAGTGATGTACCATTTTTATCCGGACACCTGGGGGATGCTATGTGGAAGGGAATTTGTGGCTCCTCTCAGATTCCAGAACTTTCTGTCACCGAAATGTGAGGAAAAAGTTTTTTTTGCCAAATTTTGAGGTTTGGAAAGTATTCTGAGTAACAGAACCTGATGAGAGCACCACAATATACCCCATCCTGGGTTCCCCTAGGTGTCTCGTTTTCAGAAATTTATAGGTTTGGTAGGTTTCCCTAGGTGCCGGCTGAGCTAGAGGCCAAAATCCATAGCTAGGCACTTTGCAAAACACAGGTCCGTTTTCTTTGGGAAAATGTGATGTGTCCACGTTGTGTTTTGGGGTATTTCCTGTCGTGGGCACTAGGCCTACCCACACAAGTGAGGCACCATTTTTATTAGGAGACTTGGGGGATTGCTGGATGGAAGGAAATGTGTGGCTCCTCACAGATTCCAGAACTTTCTGTCACCGAAACGTGAGGAAAAAAGTTTTTTTTGCCAAATTTTGAGGTTTGCAAAGTATTCTGGGTAACAGAACCTGGTGAGAGCCCCACAAGTCACCCAATCTTGGATTCCTCTAGTTCTCTAGTTTTAAGAAATGCACAAGTTTGATAGGTTTCCTGTTGTATTCCTAGGTAGAACTAGAATCTGGGGAGGTTCGGGGAGGCAGAGCGAGGGAGAGAACGCAGTGGGAGTCGGAGACGGTTGAAATGTGAGAGGAGGCTGGGACGTTTCTTACTGAGATTTCTACTTGCCTAAAATAAATATAAAGAAGTTCTTCACCTCTTCTCTGGAGTCATCTTCATTATAACACTGGCGACAAAGGTGATCAACTCTGCGTGTTTTGAAGTCCCAACTCCGTCACGTTGAGGTTCGGTACTTCGGAACGACTCTTCGTGATTGCTTCATTTTTCGTCGATCATTCTCCTGGCTTCATTCTTGCAGAAGCACTTTCTACACAGAGGCTCGTTATTATCTTGGAGTTATTTCGGCACTTTCGTAACTATCAGACGCCATTTCACGACGTCGTACCGGATTTGTTGCTTCCTTAGCAACCGAAGAGACGCCATCTTCCGCACATGACGTCAACTCAGTGTTGTTGTTTCCCTAGCAACCAATCAGACGCCATTTTGCTGTACACGACGCTGACTCTGTTTTTAATCTCCTAGCAACCAGGAGACGCAATCCTATTTCAGAACGGAAACTTCTTTCAAAGTGTATCCGTTCTGCTATTGTTAATTTAACATTGCAAATCTTCAGAAATGTTTATTTTAATGTATTTTGGACTATTTAAAGTAGATGGAGCATATCTATTGAATCTCAATGGTCACACAGTTTATTGAATCGCATACTTTATAAATGAGAGTTTGTACGTTATTAATATTACATGTTAATTTTTCTTTTTTTTCTTTCTCTTTTAAAATATTCACAGACGTTTCTTTCAAGAAATAATCCTTCATGAGTACAAATGCATTTCAAATAATGTATCTCTTCTCTTAGTTTATAGTTTGTTATTTCAATGTTATTGAGAGCAATTCTTTCTGTTTTGCAATATTTAGTTTTTTTTTCTGCAAAACAGTCAGTATTTTTTACTCTTTATATTTCACCAAATGATTTGTTGTATCACGGTATACAATGAAAACCCATCGAAAGGTGCAGCTCCTTTATTGGCTCTGGGTACCTAGAGTTCTTGATAAACCTACAAACCCTATATATCCCCGCAACCAGAGGTGTCCAGCAGATGTAACGGTATATTGCTTTCAAAAATCTGACATTGCAGGAAAAAGTTACAGAGTAAAACGTGGAGAAAAATGGCTGTTTTTTTCACCTCAATTTCAATATCTTATTATTTCAGCTGCTATTTTCTGTAGGAAACCTATATAGGATGTACACAAATGACTCCTTCCTGAATTCAGAACTGTATCTACTTTTTAGAAATATTTAGCTGTCCAGGATCCAGCCTTGGTTTCACATGCATTTCTGTCACTAACTGGAAGGAGGCTGTGAGCACAAAAATAGTAAAAATGGGGTATGCCCCAGTAAAATGCCAAGATTGTTTTGAAAAATTGGGTTTTTCGGATTCAAGTCTGCCTGTTCCTGAAAGCTGGGAAGATGGTGATTTTAGCACCATAAACCCTTTGTTGATGTCATGTTGTTGCCTTCTTCTGCAGCCCTTTTTTCCCATTAAAAAAAAATATATATTCACTGTATTTTTACTAATTTTTTGGTCTCCTACAGGGGAACCCACAAACTCTGGGTACCTCTAGAATCCCTAAGATGCTGAAAAAAAGGATGCACATTTGGCTGGTAAGCTTATGTGGACAAAAAGTTATGAGGGCCTAAGCGCAAAGTGCCCCAAATAGCCATAAAAAAGGCTTGGCACCTGAGATGGAAAGGCCTGGCAGCGAAGGGGCTAAGTGGGCCGAGTACCTCCGGTCTCACAGGTCTCACACCTGGTATTAATTAGAAATGTATATTGAAATGGGTTCCTTGCGTGCCCTGTGTTCTTATCTTTAACATCACAGGCAAGCCACTGATCTATTTCTGAAGAAGGTGTGTAAAAAATGTTATGAAAATCCATGGTTTTTTTTTTGTGGATATTTCACATTCCTCACTTAATTTTGCATTCCCTAAGATTATTAGTGTTTCTGTTTTTTTTTTCGTGTTGCTCTTGCTCTTGTATAGCGCATACTTTGAACTAAGTGGCAGCCAGTTTTGTTTATAATGTTCCACAATTGAGTTGTGGTTGAGGGCAGTGCTATTCTTTGCAAATGTGTGGGTATGGGGATTTTAGTTTACATGTTTAAGACACATTTTTAATCATATAGGCCTGTCCCTTTTGGCCCCTCCACTTTTTTTTTATCCCTCTTAAAGATCTAGCCGTAGGCGTGAGGGAAAATGCATTTTCTCATTTGCATGGAGCCACACTGCAAATGAGGGATCCGGCATGAGGGACTCCACATGATCCATATTACAGAAGGGGCTGCGGACACTTGGGCTGTTCAAGTGGAAAAAGTGAGTGCAAACACCTGTTGCGCTCTGGGGCACTTCCACAATTTGGCCCCAGCAGAGCATCTCAAGCAATACAAAGGAGCATATGTACAGATTGTTGTTATATTTTTCCCCAATCGTTTTGAAAACTAATTGTACTTTTTGTTTCTCTAAAGTGAGCACAATTTATCCCCTAAAGCCCTGTTTTCTGTTGTTATCAATTTTCGTACATAAAAAGAAACCGTTTTTTGGAATGTGTTTATTTGAAAAAAGGAAAAATACAGTTTACAAGCAAAGGAATGCCATTTTCAGTGAAGCTTAAATTATATATAAACATGGATAAATTAAAATGTCAACAAATACCGGTACTTCAAAACTGGAAGCCCCGAGGTTTGAAATCTTGGAGTTAATTTTCCCTAGTTCTGTGTGACACCACAGGATGTCGCTGTAGCAGTTCATATTAGTAGTACTGCACACGTATATTTTCATTTGAGACCAAAAGCCCGTGTTTACTGAAGACCTGAAGTTTCGCTTATTGCTTTACAGCATTTTAACAGACAATTAAAGCCCAATTCCCAGCTGCCTTCACACCCTGCACTGCATAGATTATAACCTTTCTTTGCTAAAAGGTCTGTACTGATCCGTCCGTTGCACATTGCGCGAACTCACTGTTAAATTACCGCCCTAGTTGTCATTGAAAGTAAGAATGAAAAGCAAAATCACCCTACTTAAAATGTATCAGGCCATGAAATATTCTACAGTACACCGAAAGTGTGTCATCTCGTGAAAAAGCAGTGTGCAGAATGGACTATTGTGCGCTGGTGTCATTTCACATGTGTGTCACTATATAGCCAGTACACGAAAACCCTACCGAGTGACATCTCAGCATGAAAGTTAATTCACCAAAATGGTAGCGGAAGTGATATCACACGCCCTTTAATCTTTCACTTCACACACTCACGCATTCTTACACAAACACACATTTACACTTACATACATACTCGCTCTAACATAAACACTCTCACCCTCAAACATGCACAGCATACATTTAAAAACACTTTTTTTTACTTATCTCAGCTGCCAGGCAAGGTTATGTTCCAGCTAATTGTATTTCATTTTTTTGTTACACTGACAGAGAGTAATGGAACATTATTCACTATTAGTATAATAAAAACGTTGAAAGAAACCAGCGTGGAGGCCCAAAAGAAGTCCATAACAGTGAGCTGTCACTGTATTTATTCATGGCACTGATTTTGCCACCTCTGAGGCCGGGGGTCGCTCAAACCAGTGCCAGGGGACGCACACGGCAATGCAGGGGTCGCAGCTAGGACCTCTGGCGACCCCTAAATGACATCCATGCATCTCAGCCGAGAGCGAAATCTCGAGTGATCTATTCTGTTTCACTAAAGCAATTTCTTTCACCATCTCTGTGGAATTTCATGGAAAACTTTGTGATTTCCCAGATTTGTAAAGTTGTACTCTTTACCCAGATGTGAGATAAAATTGAAATTGTTGTGAACTTGCAGACAAAAAGTCTCCATGCATTTTCTTATTACAGCAGAACCTATCTAAAAATGAAGTAAAAAGAATCAAACAACACACAGGAATATAGGTGAGAGCAAACTTGAAGTGCAACGCAATCCTCATTTCACTCTGCTGCGAAAAGCAATGCGCGCGCCGCTGATTCTGATATCATTTGCAGCTGACAGCCAAACGCGTAGAAGGATCTTTCGTTAAATCCCAGCAGTGAGCATTAGCTGTCAGAAATGTATCTTTGTTTAATGACTTCCTGTGGAGGCCACATGCAGCAACACTTCATTGCTGCCGCGCGCTCTAATATGAGGTACACCACAGCCATTTCCTCAAATATCCCTCGTCCACGTGGCCCCTTTGCCTGCTACACTGGGCCTTTTTTTTGGGCCAAAAAAGAAGTGAAGAGCAAGCTAAAAGGGACTAAAGTGTTTGTAGTGTAGGTGGTGGATGCATAATGAAAGTGGGAAGGGTTGTGGTGGGACACCTGGGGCCATTTCATAGTACATGCCACAGGTTGCAGTGGGCCACTTGGGTCTTGTAGAAGAGCGTGCAAATGATTGTGCAGCCCCTTCTGCAACACCGATCATGCTAATGCACATTTTCTGCCGGTGCGATTACAATGGGACATTCCCTCATTTGTGTGGGGGTTTGGCCCCATAAAGATGTGGAAACACTGCGTCTATGCCCACACGATTTTAGAGACTTGTGCTCTGCGCAAAGGAGCTGCCAGGAGATTCACTTGATGTGCGGGGGGTACACAGTCAGTGCGCTCTCGAGGGTGCCTCTCACAAGGGGCGTAAGGAGATCCAAGGCACCTCACACTTTTCCGCCTACAAGCTGGTACAGTCCCTCACTGCACCCACCTGTAGGGGGTCTCTGCCCCTCCCCCTCCTTGAAATGCAGGCCAGCTTGAGAAAGACAAACCAGCCACTTTAAACAGCGGGTCCTTCTATCACTGTTGCCAGTGCCTGGGAACAGCTCATTTGACGTGAAACAGCACAGTGCATTGTCTGTGACCAGAGCACACGCTTAAGAGACTATAGTGGGGCAGATTGGGACAGTGCTCTGTACCTATAATATGGCACTTAGGCCCATATTTATACTTGGTTTGCTCTGAATTAGCGTCATTTTTTACGCTAATTCAGCACAAACCTAACTCCATATGGAGTTGACGTCGTTTTCTAGACGTGAACACCTACCTTGCGTCAATAAGATGCAAGGTAGGCCTTCCTGTCCAGAAAAGGACGATATGGCCTTTGTGCCATGTTTATTCCCTATACTAAAATCCAGCACGGGGAAATGGGGGCCTTAAATAAAGGCGCTAAGTTTGCTTAGCGCCATTATTTAACGCCTGGGTATGGGCAGGCGTAAGGGGACCTGTAGGCATATTCCCATGGTCAGAGACCATGGAAAGTGCCCACAGGTGCCCTTCCCTGGCCCCAGGGACACCCCACCCACCCCCACCAGAGGGACACCACAGCATGGGGGACCCATCCCAGGTAAGTCCCAGTAAGTATATTTTTAATTTCTATTTTACGCCACACGGGGGCCTTGACTTGGGTCCCCCTGCACAGCACTGGCTGTGGCACTGATGGGCATGGCTATTGTCTTTACTAAGACAGGAGCCATGTCCATGGGGTTTGCGCACTTGAAAATGGCGCTACACTGCTTAGAGGCAATTTTTCTGCCTCTAAACAGTGTATCGCCATAATATGGCGCAAAGGCCCCGGTTTTCCCTATGCCTCCCCCTCCCTTTTAGCATCCTTTCCAAGGACGGTAACAGGGCATTAGTGCCAGCTAGCGCCATCGCATAAATATGGCACCCGGCCGGCGTTTTGGAATGGTGCTAGCCGGCGCTATACTTTTTCATGCAAAACTGCACTAACGCAGTTTTGTGTGAGAAAGGATACATCTGGCCCCTAGTATTCTTTGCGTTTGATGAAACCATATGGGATGTTATGGATGTTGGTAGGACATCATCTGTTGAGATTCTTTATGGCTCAAGAGCAGTGGAGTAGAGCCCTGGGGTGGACAGATTTAGAGGAGTGAGCTTTTTTTGGAGATGACAGGAAAGCCATGGAGGGTTTTCACAGTGTGGATACCTCATGGATGGATAGTAATATCCTCCAAGCCTAGGTGCCTTGGTAATGGTTGATGAGTTGTAATTATTATGGGTGATGGGATAATACATGGTAGGCAGTCCCATAATTATGTTACTACAATTATGGCGAGTTTTAGGTTCTTCATGCTCCTGTGGTGGTTGGTAGCCTGTATTCTTGATGCTAATGGTATAGTCCTAGGATGTTCAACAGCATTGATGCTAGAGTGGTGGTTGATAGCTGTAGTAATTAGCAGCTGGGTGTTCTACAGTCTTGGTGCTGTACACTGGGCCATAGTCACAGTTCAGCGGAGATGTTTGAAGGGTAGTCCACAAACCATCAGCTCTGCCACCATTTTGGAGATCTGGTTATGATTTGTGATACTTTTTTGCCTCACTGGAAGTTGAGAGTTTGCAATGTGGTAATACAATAATAATGTGAGCTGACCCGGAGCCTGTGTGCTGTGCTGATGAGATGTTAAACTTTACCACAGACATGACACTGCAGGGATGACTTCGGTTTGTCCTAAAGCCTGTATGTCGTCTTCAATAGTGTACTCTACAGTGTGGGTCCTGTAGTGTTGATTGATAGGCTGCCTTACAGTCTAATTGCTGAATTAATGGTTAGTTCCAAAGTCTCTGTATTACAGTGAATTTGATTATTTGGTTCCAGGTAACTGCTTCAAAGTCTTTATTATGCAGTGGTGGCATCTAGGATGTCCTTGAGCCTTGGCTGGCGGTTAGTAGGTTGTTGCAGTTTAGACCCTGTTATCATAGTTAATAGGCTGTCTCATAGACAATGTGATTCTGTCAGGGTTAGTGTATTGTTTTATAATATGTGCACTGTGGTGATTGTTGAAGACAAGAAGAAGAGATGTAGATACTTATTAAGCACAGTCACGACATTGGTTTCATGGCACTACGACCTTGAAAATTAAAACTAGTGGTGTGCAAATTTACAACGTTTTTCTCTTGCAAACGTAACCGTAATTCGTCTGGTTCTGGTACTGGTTGTTTCCATTTTGGTTGAGAAATTCCTTTAAAACATAATCGGAAAATGTAAACAAAATAATTCCCAGAATTCCTGAAAATGAAAGAATAGCATGGGAAATATTTCCTTAAAAAAGATTAGGAGTAATAAAAAGGAAACATTTTCTTATTAAAAATTAGGTACAATGGTCTGTTTTCCAGGTCTACTGTGACCTGAGCTCAGCACGAGTCACGAATGGGGGGGGTGGGAGGAGTAAGAGGAGGGTGCCTGAATAGTCCATGAACAGACAGCAAATGCAAACTAGGAAAAGCCTGTTGAGTGTGAGAAAGGGTCAGTTTGGGTGATGCGTTGATGGAGAGATTGAATGGGGAGGCTACATACGTTGACTTCAGTCATGACTGGCAACTGGGCAAAGTGGCAGGGTGAACAAAACAAAGATAAAAAAGTAAAAAAGTTACCTTAAGCGCGCCGCCGCTCTCCTCTGCACCGCAGGCACAGGCTCCCAGCCTGCTCTGCGGCCAATCATGACACTGCTCAGAGAAGAGTTATGATTGGCAGGAGCGCCCTGGCTGAGCACTCCAAGGCATACTGCAAGCTTTGGCCTGCTTTCTCCAACCCAGCAACTCAGTTCCGGGCTGGAGAGAGCCCTGTGTGCATGCATGTTTGGCCGGCCGGAGACGGCTGGCCAAATATACATGCACACTGAGGGGAGTGCTCTGTGGACTCCCCTCCACGGCTGTCATCCCCCCAGGGCCCCAAAATAAAACAATAACAAACGTTGTTAATTATTGTTATATTTTTAAAGGTTTCCAGCTGCTGCTGGGGGGAGGGAGGGTCAAGGCTCCTCCGGCACAGTGGAGGAGCCGCCCCGGGCTGACTTCCTCACTCCCAGGTCATTACTGATATAGGGCCTGATTCTAACTTTGGAGGACGGTGTTAAACGGTCCCAAAAGTGGCGGATATACCACCTACCGTATTACGAGTCCATTATATCCTATGGAACTCGTAATACGGTAGGTGGTATATCTGCCACTTTTGGGACGGTTTAACACCGTCCTCCAAAGTTAGAATCAGGCCCATAGTCTCCAGTCCTGAATTTTTCACCTAAAAATCATTGATTTCAGACACATTAGTCTAATTAGTTCAATGAGAGCAAAACACGACTACAATATCCAGAATGCATTAGGCTATCACACTAAAGTCCAGGATGGAAACACTGGTGGTAAAGACCTGAATGGAGGTCACCTTAGGATGGAATGACAGAACTCCTGGATGCTCAGAGACAGGAGCTACAAAACCAAAGAAGAGGTACGAGAATGACATCGTCCATTAAATAAAATGGGTGGAGTGAGCTAGGCCCAAGCTGTAGGGAGTGAAGGTAATAATAAAGCCACATCCCATCACCAACAGAAAAAAGTGCAAGAGGAAACTAGAAACACTGTAGAATTAATGTCAAACAGTTGCAAATAAAAGACTGTGAGTTCCAGTGAGAGGAGAGAAACAAATGTGGACTTTTGGGGGTTTGCACCAACCCGTGAATAAAATGCACTCACAGGGAAAACAATGTGATGAAAATCGGAAAAAAAACTTAAATAAACAAACAAATTCACCAACAAGGGCATTCGCAAGTTTGGATTTGATAACCTTGTGGATTCCATTTACGGTGAAAATTATGAGGACATTAGATTGTCAGAAAGTGGTCATTGGATCTAGTTACCCCAAGGTTTGTGTTTTCGCTAATTTACATACTAATTCCCATCCAAGCAACTCTCGTGAATAGAAATACCTATACTTTGAAAAAGTCTACTGCAAGTGTGTGCCTGCATGTGTGTTTTCACACTAAACCTGGACTTTCAGGCTCCTTCAAAGTTGCTGCGAGAAACCAAAATTGCCAGTAATCATTCATTTTCGAAGTTGTGATGAAAACATGATGCTTACTTTATCCGCACTAGCAATCAAATATTGCCACTTACCAGAGGAAAACTATGCCAAGTTGTGAACATAAAAAATTAAGAAACTCTGCCAGGCTTGACTAGACTACCAATGGAGACATTCTGTGAGACTTAGGGACATATTTACAAGAAAATGGCACATCATAGATGATGCACCACTTACCTTACGATCCCCTACCTTCACCTAATGACCCCACAATACGGTGCACCATGGCGGTCGTTAGCACAACAGCGTCAACATTTTTTAGGCTATTGTGGCGCTTTACTACAATAGTGTCAAAATGTTGACGCTAGTGCAGCAAAGCACAGGGAAGCTCGTTGAATATAATGGGTGTTTCAATTTAACACATGCTCTGAGCAGGTGTAAAAAATGACGGAAAAAATGGCGCAGTGAAATGTAAATTTCACTGCGCCATTTTTTTGGGCCTTCCTATGCCAGAATGCCGCCTTGCATACATTATATCTGATGCAGGCATAATCTGGCACAAGGGGTTACAAAGTGGCCATTGCATGCATTGCACCGCATTATAAATATGGCACAGGGAAATTGCCTCCTTAACGCCACACTAGCATAAAAATGTTTTGCTAGTGTGGCGCAAGAAGGCGCAAGGGGCTCGTAAATATGCCCCCTAATTTGAGTAATGCATATTTTATGGGCTGTATTCTATGCATCTTGGGAGATATACATTGGGGTCCGGGAGAACAACTTCCATTTATTTATTTGCTTGCCAAGCCCAGCATAGTTTCCTCAGATACCTCCAGATCTGCAGCACTAAGAAGTCCAGATGTAAATGAATAAAAGGAAAGATTCTGCAAGTTGTTTTCAGACACACGAATTGGAGACCAGAGGAACATGTGTGGCTAGTTTTAACTCAGTCTCGACCATGATTCCAAGACACTCGGCTGCCTCTGCTAGTGCCATGATGTCCCGCCAAAGGCTGCGTCCAATGAGTGTGGTGGATTTTGTTATCAAAATCTCCCTTTCTGATGGATTACGTGTAATATTGTTTATTCCCATCAATCAATGAACCAGTTCTAAAGGGGGATACATTGCTGGCTTGAGAGTTCTCTGAAAGATTCAGTGGGTTTCCTACATAAATGAAGAAGGTAAAAGCCACATGCATCACATGCATGGCATCCACCTTTTTACTTGCTCTCTAGATTTAGTATGTTTTCTTTTTTCCTTTTCTTTTCTTTTCTTTTGTTTACTTTTCTCTTCTTTTCTTTTCCTCTACTGTGGTTATTTTTTGTAAATTTTCTCTAAACCGTATAGTAGCTTTGGAGCCCTTTTGGTATAAGGAGATATACAAGGGAGACCAGTTGCCAAGCGGCACAGATGGAGAGTACTAGAATGTTCCTATCAAATATTTACACATGGACCTATATTGCTGGTAATATGGGACTATCTGCAGTGAGAGTCAGCCAACCACCATCTCACTACTAGTGCTTTTTCCCTCAACATTGCAAATAATTGGAGGACTCTTCTTTGGCTTCCACAAAGTCACACCAAGTCACCAGTGCTTAATTTGTAAATAAAAACATGCTGGCGCCCAAAGCCCCCATCTTAAACATGCGGCTGCTGCAATTAAATGTGGGAACACAGAATACTGAGGCGGTGTAATCCTGAAGCCATCTCGGGCCTCTTCAATCCATATCGAACCTCTCCCTGCCCCTTCAGCTCACTTTAGCAGATTTCTGCTTTCTCCCTTTGTGATGCTTTTTTATTTTTCCCTTCCTCTGTCTCAGCAAATGCTTTAGGCAGAAGAATAAGCCCCGGCCCTCAAAAATAGGTGCCGGTGCTCAGCACCGGAAACAACAAGCACAAATTAAGCACTGCAAGTCACACAGGCCAACACAAAGCGGTGTAAAGTGTTGATAAAGTAATTACTTTCAAGTGCAAAACTTTTTGGGAGCTGGAAAGTAGTTGTAAACTAATGCAAATAGGTCTTTGTGTTGCTTTGTGCTATTTTTTTTAATAAACCTGCCTCTTAATTTGTAAGTCCGTGTCATAGAAAATAAATACCAAATGTGGGATGCATCAAAACTTTCTGTCACTAAATGGGGATTAAAGGCAGAGAAAAAGTGGACATAGGCAACCATGTAATATTGCAGACATGACCTCAGTTTTACAGTGTCAACGCCAACTAGTTTTTAGGTTGAGCGTTACCTCTTGTATACTTTTAAGTATACTTCTTCTGTGGGCTTCCATCTATTTCATTTGTTAGTTTCAGTGTCCCTCCATATTCTATGTGGGAGCAGAGACCAACTACTGTATCATTACACTTTGACCTGTTTATTTGGTTTGTTTCCTGCTCCTCTCCAGGGAAGCTTCTCTTTTAATTTGCAGAGCATTCTTGCTCTGAGCTTAGCTGTAAACAAGGCTATAAATCAGACTGTTATCTAGTCACAGTTGGTCTCTGTGGGCTCTCTGCTCCCTCTCTCAGCTTCCTAGCTCCCCCCCTGCTGTCTGCAAGAGCACCTCAGTCCTTGCAGTCAGTGCACTCTGCTGCTCCAGTACTGGCACCTCGGGCGCAGCTCCACCAGCGCACCTCAGTTCACAACTCCAAGCCCTCAGCCGTGCCAGTGCCAGGAACCCCACACACGCTGTCTGCCAGAATACCTCAGTTCTTCCAGTCTGGTACACTCTGCTGCTCCAGTACTAGGACCTCGGGTGCAGCTCCATTAGTGCACCTCAGTTTACATACACCAAGCCCTCAGCCATGCCAGTGCCAGTGCTATGAACCCCACACACACCAAGCCCTCAGCCATGCCAGTGCTATGAACTCCACACACGCTGTCTGTCAGAGCACCTCAGTTCTTGCAGTCAGTACACTCTGCTGTTCCAGTACTGGGACATAGGGCGCAGCTCCATCAGTGTACCTCAGTTCACATACTCCAACCCCTCAACCGTGCCCATGCCAGAAGACAACACATGTGCAGTAGCACGGGGCCTAGAGGCCTAGGGACCTCACTAAACTCTAATTACTGCTGTATTTTACTACCGAAATTACAGTCAGCCAATTTCCTTTCTTACTCCAGGGCCCATAACACCGTTACTACGCCACCTGTCCTCTCCATCTTTACTCCCGTCTACCTCTTTCCTTTCATACTCCAATCCGTCCCAAATGATATTTTTGTTATGGTTTTGAACAATACACTCTAATGTCAAAAGTTTATTTCTGATAAAGGTTTATACTGTATGATAATTGTATATGTTTCAAGATAGAAGAAGAAGGTAAATGGAAGTGCTTTAGTTAAATGCGGCACCACTGGAATTATATGGCAGGAAAAGACGAAGTTTTGAAGCAGGGTCGACCAATTTATGTGGCTAAAAAAGTCGAGTTATGAATGCCAATAGCTCTAACTCAAGAAATTGCAAGACCTATTGCATTGGAAATGCTTGTTGACATTGATGGCACACATCCAAAAATAGGCAAGTCCACTGCAAGTGTGCCATGAAACGTCGAAGCCCAGTCAGGTAATGGTCAAATTTAAAACTTCAAAGTTGAACCGACTTGCATGTGTCAAAACTGACAACAACATAACAGATGAGTACTACATAAGATCTGGGATTGTTCACATTGCCACAGTTTGCACAGTATTGCAAAACACACATTTATAGCTTTCACAAGGAACCATCTCAAAATTTAAATATGTTTAATATTTTAAAAGAGAACATTTGTAGCTCAGGCAAGAAACCATCTGCAAATTTGATTCTTCCCACATTGTATTAATGAGGCAAAATCAAATTAATTGACAAACTTGGACTTTTAGGGCAAATCTCACATTAATGATTTTTTGAAATTTTAAACTTTGTTTTCTGAAAAAAACAGTTTGGTCAGAGAAGCTGGGCTGGATGGATGCTAGGAAAGTTCAAGGACCAATGGTGCAACGTTCAGATTTTAAACAGGGAGCTGCATCAAGTTGCACGTGTCAATACTAAGAAGGATATTAAAGTTCTCTACAGCAATAGGGTCTGTTAGAGTTTATATTGGTACAGTTTGTCTAGTATGAAAAAAAAAAAATTTGCAGTTTCAGGTAATGAACCATCTACAAATTTAAGCTTGTCCAATATTTGAAAAGCACGCATTTGCAGCTGAGGCATGGTACCATGTGGAAATTGCATTATTGCTATATTTTACTAACTAGAAAAAATCTAATTATTTGACAAACTTGGATTTTTTGTGCAGATATCCCAATAAAGTTTTTTAATGTTAAGTTTTGCCTTCCTTTTCACTAGTATTTCAAACCACTCGATGTTGCCCAGCTGGCCTGGAATTAGGTTCCTCTCCAACTCCACAGTATTAGATTATTCACCAACGTTCTGCATAAATGGTGCTGTGCTAGAGATAAAAATGGCCTTCTGATTCACTGGCCCCTACTGGGTGCAGGCTATCAGAAAGACAGGGGGCCTTTGTTTAAAATATTAACACTGTAGTGAATCCTAGTTTGTTTTAACGGGATAACAGGAGTTAGCTTAGCCGTAGGCTTGTAAACTCGTGCCCCCGTCACCTAGTGACTTTTAACCTACTTAGCTTGCTCTGTCTTAGTCCATTTAATTATTTATTTCCTTTAAAATGGCGGCCTTGTTTATAGTTAGGCCACTTGTTATGAGTTTTATTATCAGTGTCACTGCGCCAAGGTATCAGGATCAAGCACGAAAGACAAACAAACAGTATGTGTTCACACTTAGGGATTTTCCCTCTCTATATTTTCGAGGGATTGTTGATATTAATTACCGTCCCAAGCATGCCTGCTATCTATTGTTTTGGAATACACCTACGTCAGGGGACCTTGTAGATCTGTATAAAAACATCACACTTCAGACAGATAACCAGAGGGATTCCGACCAGAGGGCATCGCCACCAACGCTGATACCGATGCTACAGTCGTCTGGATGCTGACCCAGTCTTCGTGTCCCTACGGAGTCTGAGATAGAGACCTCATTCCAAGGTAACGAGGGTTGGGGGCTCCTCTCATGGACATGGCTTTGGCAGATTAGGTTTAGCAAACCCAGCTCTCCTTTAGGTAGGAGGTTAGGCCTATTCTCATTAGAGTATTAGGGCATATTCCATCTCGTACATATATAGATATATATATTTCTTTCATATATTGCAAAAATGGTGGGGGTCTTTATAACCATGACTCTCTTCTTCACAATACTGTTGCTTGGTATATTCATTATCCTAATCAATGCAGTTCATGCAACTTATCGCAAATGGCAGTTATGTTAAATAAAAACTATCATAACTTCACGGCATCTGTGTTTTTGCCTTTGTTTGTATGAGACATAATACATCTGTGAGAAAAGGGTAATTTCCGTTTAACCACGACAACCCTGAGATATCTTACTTTGAGTCCATGTGTAAGCGATTGCTACAAATCACCTTTTACTATTGTGTTTCTGGTGAGGTACTGCTAGTGAGCCGGTAAGGTTTGGACAACAGTTACAACTAGTTGTAGGAAGAGACTTAGGTCCTCATTCCGACCCTGGCGGTCTTTGGGACGACGGAAGCACCGCCAACAGGCTGGCAGTGCTTCCTGGGCCATTCTGACCGCGGCGGTAAAGCCGCGGTCAGAAAACCGGGTCCGGCGGTTTCCCGCCGGATTAACCCCGGTTGGCCCAATCTGCCATGGCGGCGCTGGATTCTGACCCCCTTCCCGCCAGCCTGTTTCTGGTGGCTTTTACCGCCAGGAACAGGATGGCGGGAAAGGGTGTCCTGGGGCCCCTGGGGGGCCCTGCACTGCCCATGCCACTGGCATGGGCAGTGCAGGGGCCCCCTAACAGGGCCCCATTAAGCTTTTCACTGTCTGCTTAGCAGACAGTGAAAAGCACGACGGGTGCAACTGCACCCGTCGCACACCTGCAACACCGCCGGCTCCATTCGGAGCCGGCTTCTGTGTTGCAGGCAGCCTTCCCGCTGGGCCGGCGGGCGCTAACAATGTTAGCGCCCGCCGGCCCAGTGGGAAGGTCGGAATGGCCCCAGCGGTCTTCCGACCACGGAGCGGCCATATGGCGGTTCCCGCCAGGCGGGCGGCGACCGCCACCCGCCGCGGTTAGAATGAGGGCCACAGTCACCTACAAACGAAAGTACTGTGATCCTGAGACCAGCAGTCTTGCTCAGAGCAAGAGTCCAAACTACGACAACACTGTCCGGTCAGTCCAAGCGTTTTAGCTGACGAATGGGTAAGGACGACAGATAATTTTGACAGGTCAACCAACACAAAGAAATGACAACTAGAATCCACATTTTGGCTTGGGAAACTGCATTCAAATTGTTACTGATCAAAGATCATCATGAACGTAGGACTGACTGATGTCAAATACTTTGGTTTGACAGAGGGGAAGTTTGGCACTTCACGAATGGAGGCTACATTCCTTGTCTGTTAATGTGGCACCATGGTGATGTGATAGCAGACCAGCCTCAAAGGCATCTCTTTGAAGCTGGGAATTTAGATAAACAAACTGCAGAATATGCCCACATCGGAAGAGATAGCTAGGCGCTGGGAAAGAGAGTGATGTGGTTAGCTAGCAAGGTGAATATATGGTTGGTATCCGGGTGGGGCTAGAGACAGGGAGATGGACTTTTGGGGAACATTTTAAACATGAGTTCCTGTGACCAACTACTGCCATTGTCATTTTTGTTGCTGCTCTACAGAGATGGTTTCACTGCTAAGAAAGAGAGTTAGGGTAATAATTTGCCAGATGCATCAGATTGAGTGAAATATTATTATTATTTTTTTTGCCGGGAGATTGATTATTGAATTTTTAATTCAATAGACTCTAGTCCTAAACAAAGTGAGTTGATAATAAAAGAGAGGAGCTCAATCACGTCCTTAGCGAGAAGCAGGGTTTTACAAAGTCATGGATCCAACAGAGAACTGTTAGTTTGCATCATGTTCACCTGGGATCTTCTTGGTTGTCTGTTGCCTTTATTTCGATATGTTTTCATTCACAATACTAACCCTGATATCATTGAACTTATTAAAAATGAAACTTCGGAAAAACTCCTAAATCAGATTTGGGCACTGCCTCATTCTTAGCAATGGCTAGATTTATGAGAGACCAAGGCTTTAAACAGCTTCTAAAAAACGTGTGCAGAGTTGGGCTCCAAAGATGACTTGCCTGCTTGGTGACAGCACATTTTCTTTGTGGCACAGAGCGATAGAGGTTGGGAAATGCAGAGGTGAGCCAAGGAGGAAGTGCTCTTTGCTGTGATTGCTGGTAGCAGGGGCTCCTAAGGTTGCCAAAAAGCAGCGCATGGTCATACTTTTCCTTTTTCATTTAGTTCAGCTTATCCTTCATGACTTCAGCATCTGTGATAACAATGTACTGATATACCCTGTTAAGAAGATGGGGCTAGGTAAAAAAGCAAGAAAATAACTTTTTATTCCAAATTACAGTCAGATGAGGGAGAAATGGTGAGATTTAATCAAGAGACTTTTTAGTAGCGATGGTCAATTTTAGGAAAGCATTTTGCTTTTGGTTGCCCTATGAGACAAACCACCTCCAACATGAAGCCCTTCATGACAAATCTTTCATAGTAAGGAAGATCGCAACAAGAATTCAAAACCTGTCTAGTATCTGTCCTAATAAAGATGGAGTACATAACATAATAATAACTGGATGGAGTAGCAGATAGAATACTTACAGGGTACCCAACGGCCCACAAGTGTATTCCTTTTGGAAGTGAGTAAACCTCCTTTGGTAGGAGAACTACACAATGCAGTAGTAACCCTAAGGTTTATGGACATGGAGATTCTCCAGACTACTTCTTCTTCTAGAATAGATGAGCATACCATCTTTAGATCGGAAGTGTGAAAAGGAATAAACAAGCCAGAGGTGCAGTCATCGCTGAACCAAGATGTATCTAGGTCTGAGAGAGAGACCTGAGGAGAGAGGGCAATGGCCACCTGTGCCGTTCATGAATGGTAAATGGCTACAGAAGAGCACGAAAAGGGGACAGAAAAGTTGCTGTGCATTAGAAAGAATGTTATTACATTGAGGTGGGAGGTTTCACAAAGACATTCATGGAAGCTCAATCTGAACTCTTTGAGAGTCAACACTTGATTTGATGAGCTCGAGGTGACTAAACCCTTTCTAGAGGCTACGCGGAGTTAAAGACGTAGAGCCAATTGTCCATACTAGGGTAAAACATGATGTTGTCGCTCATTAATTGAGAGGCCTTAGAGGATCTTTGGGCTTGGTCCATTTAGCAGTGAAAACCATTAGAAAAAGTAGGTGGTCTGTGTACTCCTACTGTCCCATCTTCCCTTCTTCCTCTCTTTGCCTGATGTTGTGGGTGATAGGAAATGACACTCTATGGGAGTTAGAACAGAGAAGTCCTCTGCATGGTAAGAGATGTGCCTAGAGTGCCCAAATGTACTGTTATCTGGATCCCTAATGCTGATTCTTTTGTCATAGGTGAACACGGATCATGCATGTGCTCAATGACATAGGTCCGTCTCATGGATTGTGGTCTTTCTGAACAGGACAGGCAGGGTTACCCAATGCACTACCCTCATAGTGGTGGAAGTCTACTCCCTTCACCAGGAGTTAAACATCACAAGAATGATGGTGGCAACATACCGTGTAGTGATCAGTGGTAGTGAACAGGTCCTTTTTACCCTGTGTCGCTGGACTGAGGCCTACATCAGGTTGATGTGGAAGTGTGTGAGCGATGAAAATGTGCTGAGTGCATGTGTGTCCACAAGAAATACACTACACAAAGAGTGAAGTGTGATATGGTGTGTACAAGGTAAATGTGTGTTTGCTGGCAGGGTGTGCTTTTAATAACACACTCTGGTGCAGTACAGAGAGACTATAGTACTGAACAGTGTGCACAGACCGAGTGCGTGTGCTGCATGTGGGAATGCTGGTGGTAGCATAACACATGAGCACAACAGTACTAGACAGTGGTGTGTACTGTGAATGTACACTGAGTGCAGAAGTGCCTGCACTGGTACATGACAGGGAGGACCTTGGGACCCATTCTGGAAAGCCCAGGCCTGTCTGATGCAATCATGAGTAGCAGAGGAATCACCCTAAACAGATAAGTGTATTGCTGCATTCCTGTAAGCTGGGTGGGAGAAGCACTGGATGAGGGAGAGCCAGGCTCTCCCCGTGCATTTCACACGGCTCTTTGATTCAGAGGCAGATCACAAGGAAGGTGCCTGGACACATCTCAGGAAGAGGGAGATGGGGCAGATAATTGAATCATAAAGAGTAGGGCTGAGAGCCCAGGGTGTTTTGTTTTTCATAAACATGTTTATTGATTTAATACAAAGGAAATCATAAACAGAAAACAGCCAAGCATGACCACCAAGAAAAGCATAGCACCATAAGCTTATCATCATAGCCAAATATCATCTTAACCCTACTGTGCGCCGCACACAAGGGTATTGTTAAAGCAAATCTCCAAGCTCAAACTAATCCCACCACTTGCCCCATATCTTTTTGTGATTCTTTGGGCAGCCCCCGGTGTGCCTACTCTCCTGTTTAGTGTACCAATCCACCCGTCACGTTGAAACATGAGGGCGATATGGGCACTTTCCAGCATTGGGCAATATCTCGCTTCACAGCCATTGTAGGTACTGCAACCAATGTTTGATCATCTCTTGTCTCTGCAGCCCCTCAAACATTCCCAGAAGGGTGACCTTTGGTGTCAGAGAAACTTCCCAACCCAGCACCTACAACAGCGTCCGTCCCACCTCTCCCCAGAAACCGTTGATCAACAGACACAGCCATACAATATGATAGAAATCTCTAGGTTTGTGAGAACATCTAAAGTAGGTGGAGCTGGAAAGGAAGCACGCCCAATGGAGGTGGAGAGGAGTGAGAAAGGCATGATGAAGGTAGTATAGCTGCACTAATCTTAACCAGCAAGAGATTGCAATGGTGCAAGGGGCCATCTTGGGCAGTGGCGCAGCAAATCTAGAGGGGGCCCCCTGCAAAGTACATTGGGGGCAGCCTGACCTAGTCAGGAGCTCTCAGGCAGTGGCCCATCACCTGTACACAGTTTACTATGCTGAGGGACTCCTGCAACGTGGGGACAGCGGGGACTATTTTTATGCCAGTGATCTTGGGATCCCACTGGTTCTCCTTCTCCAGGGGGCTGACTCACTCCTCCCACTGAGCCCATAGCGGTGCAAACATGTCTGGAGCATTAATAACCAGGGAGCTGTAGATTTGGGAGAACCCAACCCCCCTTGAATAAAGTACCCATCAGAAGCTTGGCCTCTACTGGATTGTGCTCAGGAAGCTCTGTGTTTGGAGCAATATGTGCCCGTATTAGTGCATGTCTCAGTTGAAGATACTTGTGGAACTGTTTAGGCAGCAACCCGAAAGCCATTTGAAGCCTCTGAAACAAATGTATGTGATCACTAGACTAGACATTTCCCAACAGGGACATACGGATCAGGTCTCATTTGGCAAAACCTTGCAGGCTAGAGGCCTCTCTAAACCAAGCCCATCTCCACAGGGGGGGTTCTCTCTTGTGAGTTTAGTATCCCAGCCCCTGTATCTGAGGCCCACACAGCAACTGAGTAGGGCTACCTGGGTGACTTCAGGGAGTGTCTGAGGAATGAGGGTACCGTAGAGCATCCCTAACACGTCATCAAAGCCCATTGAGGCTAGCTCAACCCTCCATGCCGGCTCTGCCCAGACCCTGCTAAACCAATCATTGACGACTAGTGTCTGGGACACCAGATACTACAAATAGAGGTTAGCCATGCCCATGCCCCTATCGTACATAGCCTGCTGGCATTTGGAAAATGCCACTCTGGGCCTCGATTTACCTCACAGAAATATTTTTTCAAGAGTGGCCATAACCCGGAACTTTGATGGGGAAGTTCTGGAACAAATACAGGAACCATAGCAAAACCATTATTTTGTATAATGCAACCCTGCCCAGCACTTTGAGTGGGTTGGAGTTCCACCTCTTTAAGACAGCGATGTGGATGACTAAGTATCAAAAGTTCAGGTGTTGTATGGGGATTGATGTGTGCCACTCAAATCACTCCAGAGTGGGGTGGAGGGGAACGTGGTTAACACACAGACCCGAGGCCTCCCTGTGTAGATGAAGTATTTGCATACAACGCATGCCAGTCACTTGTGAGTTGGTCAGGAATATTAGAAAGTCATCTGCATATAGAGTAATGCTGTCCTCATGGCCCACCTCCCACAGCCAACCCTGTATTTGTGCATCACAGTGTATAAGTATCGCCAGGGGCTCAATAGCAAGGGCAAATAGTAGGAGAGAGTGGGGACATCCCTGCCTCGCTCCCCATCGAATAGAGAATAGATCAGAGACCACTCTGTTAATTTGTACCTGCGCAGATGTATTCGAATTTAGCAGTTTGACATACCTGCAAATGCGGGGTCCCAAACCTGCCCTATGAAGGACCCGGAGCAGAAAGGCTCATTCTACAGTATGAAATGCCTTTTTGAAATCAATAATTAGCAGGGCACTTGAAGGTGGCAGTGGCTGTCGATGTGCCAAAGCCACATGGAACCTTAGGCAGTACTTTGTACTTCTGGATGACATAAAGCCACACTGATCTGGATGGATAAGGGTGTTCAGAGTGCGCTTCAGCTGGTTAGCCAGGATCTTGACAAATAGTTTTATTTCTGAATTAATCAAAGCAATGGGATAATAGGCAGCCCGTGTGTTGGGCACAGAAGAGGATTTGGGGATAACCACAAAGGTGGCCTTGTTGAGCTCCACTAGAAAGCGGCCCACCTTGACTACCTCCTCCTAAAGCTCTAATAAGATTTTCCTGTATGCACTGTAGAATTCCGCAGGGTAGCCGTCCAGGCCGGGTGTTTTCCTAGAGGGCAGGTCAGAGATGGCCGCTGTGACTTCTTTAACAGAGATTGGTTGGTCAAGCACCCGCTGTATAGCCCGAGACAGTGTGGGTAGGGGGATACTATCCAACAACAGTGAGGTCCTTTTAGCCTCCGCCTTCGGGACACAGCAGTTAGAGCAATGGTGAAAGTTGGCAAAAGTCTGCACTATGTCAGATGTGGAGTGAAGTGAAATTTCTGTGGAATCTAAGATTTCAGGGATCACCCAAGATCCCATATGTCTGGTGGCCAGCCACTAGAGTAGTTTGCCCTTTGTGTCACTCTGCTTATAAACCCTCGCCATGAAGGCCGTCAATACTTGGTGCACCTCCTCCATTGATATCTGCCATAGCTCCACACTGGCAATGGCAAATTGATGGGAGCCCACACGTTGGGGGTCCCCTGAAAGCTACACCAGGTGCTGTATCTGAGCCTCCAACAGGGTCATGCATTGGAGTTTGTCTCTTTCTTTACTGTAAAACATTTAGGGGGTCATTCTGACTCCCGCCGGCCGCGGTAACCGCAGGGCCGGCGGGAGCCGCCGAATGACCGCGGCGGCCATTCCGAGTTTCCCGCTGGGCTGGCGGGCGACCACCAGAAGGCCGCCCGCCAGCCCAGCGGGAAACCCCCTTCCATGAGGATGCCAGCTCCGAATGGAGCCGGCGGAGTGGAAGGGGTGCGACGGGTGCAGTTGCACCCGTCGGTGGGGCCCTGTTAGGGGGCCCCTGCAGTGCCCATGCCTGTGGCATGGGCACTGCAGGGGTCCCCAGGGGCCCCACGACACCCGTTACCGCCAGCCAGGTTCTGGCAGTCAAAACTGACAGAACCAGGCTGGCGGTAAGGGGGTTGGAATCCCCATGGCAGCGCTGCTTGCAGCGCCGCCATGGAGGATTCCCTTGGGCAGTGGGAAACCGGCGGGACACCGCCGGTTTCCCGTTTCTGACCGTGGCTGTACCGCCGCGGTCAGAATGCCCATGGGAACACCGCCAGCCTGTTGGCGGTGCTCTCGCGGTCATTGGCCCTGGCGGTCCATGACCGCCAGGGCCAGAATGACCCCCTTAGTGTACCCTCTAAAGGTGGCCTTTCCTGCCACCCGCAAAATGTCTGCCAACTCGACCATGCCCTCGTTGACTCGAAAGTATGCCATCAGTACCATACACTGGAGCAATTTTTGTCTTTAAAGTGGCAGGCACTAAAGTGCAGATGGGCCACTGATGGGGAGCCGTGGCTCTGAGGTGGAGTAGTATAGGGGAGTTTTCTGAGAATCCCCTGGGCAGGATCTGCACATTGGCGTTGTGTAGATGGTTATTGGTGGGTAGAAGTAGAGGACCAATACAAGTATGGGTCTGATGGACCGCTGATGTATTCATGTATTGCCGACACCGCGGACAGCACAGTCTCCACGCGCTGCAGAGGAAGAGAGTGCCTCCCCAGTTGGATAATTGATGGGCCCTGGCGCATCTACTTCCTTAAGGGGCACCACTGGATTTCATGTGGTGATCGAGGACGACATTAAAGTCCCCTCCCACAACCATGGCACTGTGTGGCATCGCTAAGATAAGATGCGTTAGGACATGGAAAAAAGACTCACCAACCTGAGGAGGGGCTTTGACGCAGAGCAGGTTAAGGTCCTGCCATTCCACCCTACACTCAAGGGCTGCGTATCTGCCGTGAACCTCTGGGAGGATTCAGAAGACCAACATAGGGAGGTGAGATGGAGAAGGTTTGCCACCTCCCCAGAGCTGCGCATAAAACCTGCATGGAAAACCCTGTTATACCCATAGTTGAGCAGGAAGGGACAGTGGATGCCCAGTATGTGTGTTTCCTGGAGCATCAGGATGGCGGGAAGGAAGCGTTATACATACCGCAAAACTGTGGTCCACTTCATGCGGTCTAGGAGCCCATTATAATTCCAGGACAGAATATAGGGTTCTTTCATGATGGACATGCATGAAAAGGGGAAAAGCCAGCAACTGCAGCCCAGGCACACACCAAGGTTGCCAGTAACACTCGCTACCTCACCAGAGGGCACAGAGAGTACTTGCAGATACTGATATAGTCTGATGGTTCTGTCACAACAACAAATGACAACTGCTTCATTAAAACAAGACAGACCACCCCAATAATCCTCCCACCCCATACTTCCACTCCTGAAGCATGTATCACCCATTTAACAGGAACATAACCCCTAAACATTCTCACTGACTAGATGTGGATTGGTGCAAACCCTCCTAAAAATGATCACTGAGTAGCCATCAAAGCATGGTCAAGTTGAGGTTTAGTGCAGGCTCAATGCCACCTGGCCCTCAGCCACAGGTAAATGAATAGACAAGTAAACAAAGCCTCGGACTGCTACCAATCATCAGTTCATGGTTCCCAGGAGAGTGGAGGGGCAAATACCCTAGAGCCTCTATATGTGGTGCAGGATCAGAGGACACCACCTCCTTCAACACCACTGGCTGCCAAGTTCCTAGCTCCAATGTGGGTGCATCGGACCCCGATGACGGCGAAGGGGGCACACTCCGTCTGTGGCCCTTGAGAGAGAGGGTCGAAACCCTCCGTCATGGAAGGGCTTGCACCGTCCCCCCTTCAGAAAGTGCATCCCCTGAGGGTGGGTGGGTGTCTATCCTCAGTCAGCCAGTCCCTTGCAGCCTCTGGTGTGTCAAAGAAGAATGCTTTACTGTCAAATATCACCTTCTGTTCTGATGTACGGGAAACAACATATATTGCAGCTCACTAGCTTTGAGTTTCTGCTTGACCTCCATCTATGACCTCAGATATTAAACATATCAAACCTTGTAGAGGGTAGTATCCCTGTGCTGAAGTTTGGGATATGTGCGATCATAGGTCTGTGTTGGCCCTCTGGAGGCAGTTTAGGGGGGTTATTCTAACTTTGGAGGAGGTGTTAATCCGTCCCAAAAGTGACGGAAAAGTGACGGATTTACCACCAGCCGTATTACGAGTCCATTATATCCTATGGAACTCGTAATACGGCTGGTGGTATATCCGTCACTTTCCCGTCACTTTTGGGACGGATTAACACTCCTCCAAAGTTAGAATAACCCCCTAGGTGTCAGAGCCCTATGAGTTTACTCCACCACAAACCAAGGAGACAATCTAGCTGGTGGCCTCCAGGATTTTAATCACTGCTCTAGGAACACTGTTAGGTCTGGCACTTCAGAGCCTTCAGGAAAGCCAACAAACTGGTTGTTGTGTTCAGACCATTTTTTGGCAACCTTAGCCCACTCCTGGAGCTCCTCAGCCTGAGACATTAGTTTGGAAACCTTCTTCTTTAAGCCTACAATGTCATCCCCGTCCACCATTATGCATCTTTCATCCTCTGTCAGGTCAGCGAGCCACATTGCACAAATCTTGGTGCAGAAGCGTTGCATTGACATGAACCTCAACAATTTTGTTCTCCACTACTGCTTGTGATGTGTAGATGTCCTGTAGGATATTGGACAGGTCACCAGAGTCTGGGCTCGACCGGGTCTACAAAGGCTCTCCAGATGGCACAGGACTGCCCACGGTCCCCATGGTGAATTGAGTGATGTGGGTTTTGGCTAAGTGAACCAGGTGGGCCTCATCTTTCCTCATACAATACACAGTTGTGAACACAGGTAGGAATTGTCAGTATGTCATCGCCAGACCCACTTACTCCACAGAGGCAGGGCATATCAAGCAGTTGGGGGGAGAGAGAGGGCACCAGGGTCCAAGAGCCAATCAGTTCGAAGGAGCAGGAGCCAGCGGCCCCAAGGTGGCCAGGCCCAACCGACGCATTAACTCCAGTCTCCCTTCAATTCATCCTCTGGCTGCCGCTCAAGAGTTGGAAGAATCCACGTCTAGGTCCCAAGGTTCTCTCCTCTCAGTGGTAAGGGGCAATGTGAACATCTAACATGAACCAGCAGGGCCAGAGCAGTATGGCAGATGTGCAATGCAGGAGCAAGCAGTCCCTGAACAGGTGAACAAAGATGGCACCAGGGGAGGCCACAGGCCATGTCCACCCAACAGCAGAGCAGCAAGAGGGAAGAACTGGTGATTCCCACCAGCAGCATTAAACACATAAGGAGGTCTTAGGCTGGATTCCCTCAGGTGGGCCAGCAGGGAGTACTAATTGTGACCCAGGCCAGGATAATGGGGGCGATGGGCAGCCGCAGGGAGAAGTTAGTAGTTGTGGCTATCATTGTTTGGGGGACCCCTTCAGGGCACTGGCAAAGGTCAAGTCTATCCTTAGTGGCCCCCACAGCACCAAGGCAAGACAGGGGGAGCGCCCCTCCACACTCCTTTTCCCATCTTTCAATGGGGCTCGCAGTTCGTTAAGTCAAGAAGACCGGGGAAACCTCAAGAACAGGTGGCTTAATGCTGCAGATGATGGAGTTGGTCGGAGCACTTTCAGATTGTGACCGACATCTTGACACCCTAAGCCACACACCAAGGACAAAGGATTAACCTTTGATGTATATATCAGTATTGCTGACATCCAGGTGTGAACTCTCTTCACTCCCATGAATCTTGTTAATAAGCTCTGGAGTGTTGCCTGCTGTGGCAGACATCCTTCAGGAGGAAGAAGAAAGGGGCAAAATGTCAATTTCTAAGGAGCAAAATTCCAACATAAAAATTCAAAGACCAGACATTGAATCACATTATGGCCCTCATTACAACCCTGGCGGATGGCGGTATAATGGAGAAAAGTACTGCCAACAGGCTGGTGGTACTTTTCCCCATAATATGACATTTGCAGTTTAGCACAAGCCAAAACCCCAATGTACCACTCCGTCTGCCACAGCAATAACAGCTGCCGGGATGGAGACTTCAGTCTCTAGCCAGGCGGCCGTCACTAGCTCACCCGCAGGATTATGACCCTGCCTACCACCATGGTTTTCGTGACTTCCTTACTGCCACGAAAACCATGGTGGTAAGCACTATCAGTGACAGGGAATTATTTCCCTGTCACTGATAGGGGTCTTCCCCGCCCCTCTCCCACTCCCCCTACCCAGGTTTACCCCCGCCCCCTCCCACTCCAGACCCACCCCCAACACGCACCTTCACGCATCATCATACACACTCATACACACACTCATACCCACTTGCATCCACGCATGCATACATCCATTTTCAAACACACTGACATACATACACGCATTCACACAACACAACATACATGCACTCACACATCCACACATCCACAAACATACAACACGCAATACACACCCGCATTCATGCATGCACATACACACACACACACCTCCAAACACACACACAACACCCCCCACCCCTCTCCCTTGTCGGAGCACCCAACTTACCTGATTTCAGAGGGTCCTCTGGCCTGAGACGGGGCAGGGCACTGCTGCCAGCAGCAGCCTCCTCCAGCAGAACACCGCCAGGCTGTATCATGTGTCATGATAGGGTCTGCGGCGGTCTACTGGTGTGGCGCTGCTGCTGGCAGCAGCGCTACCTTACCGCTACGGCTACGGCTACGGTCATAATATGGCGGATGGCTGGTAGCCGCGGCAATGGTATTTTACCACCAATGTTATAATGAGGGCTTATGCGTCTGGAAAGGACCTATAAATAGGGGAGTCTGAGTCCACAAACTTTGTCATCTGCCGAGCAGCCAGCTAGTGCTGTGTAAAGAGGGGAAGCTCTGCAAGACTTCTGTCTGTGACTGAGACTAGGGGCCTATCCTGCTAGTCTCCCTACTGGTTTAAGGGACATCATGAAGGGAAGCCAAGATCACCTGTTGGAACCCAGAGCACCAATACCTGCCTGCTGATCACCAAGACCGGTGTGCTTGTAATGAAGAGGGGAGATTTGGAGAAAATGAGGTCCAGAAGGGAGCCCTGGCATGCGGTCACTCTGTACGAGGTGTGAAGAATTCAGCCTGCACCACTTAGGTCTTAGGCTATGTTCTGGACTTCATTGGTGATCCTGTATGCCAGGAGCGGCCTCTGTGAACTCAGTTATAGGAGCGCAGTCAGAGAAACCCGCTCCCTGCACTGATTAAGTCATTTTCCATGCGCATAATGAACTAGGTGACCCCGAATGCCAGGAGGGGCCGCTGCTGATTTCCGAAAGCCTGTGGTGGGAGATACCTGTCTTGCACCAATCGGGCCATTGCCTATGTGTAACATTGACTTGGGAACTCCATATGCCAGAAGAGGCTGCCGTTGCATGGATTAAAGCCTGTTGCGAGAGGGACCCATTCCTGTTTCCATGTGGCCGTTGCTCGTGTACTGAATTGACTTGACGGCCTCGATTCCAGGAGGGGCCGCTGTGACCATCTACAGGAGGCTAGTATGACCGGAGTGTGATGGCCGGAGTGGTGACCCCGTATGCCAGGAGGGGCCACTGGAAATGCTGAAGCTGAGCAGTCCCAGTCATCGCCCGGGAACGGAAGCTGTTGTGACCAAGATGGAACTCAACCACATCTTGTGGATTGCACACATTGAAACCCATCAGAGCAAGGAAAACAACCCCCACACTTCGCCGAGGGAGAAAAGACTTATTGCATAACTGCCGGAGAACCTCGTCCATCTGAAATCTCCGAGTAGCCTGGCTCAGGGAAGACAGCCAGGGAAGACAGCTTCCGCGTGTGACCGCAAGAAGCCTCACTCAGGTGGTCCAGAACACGACCGCTCTGCACTGCTGAAGATTACTTGGCAGCCGGAGAATGTAAGCTGAGAACTGGTCCTTTGGAGACCCAGGGGACAAACCACCTTTAGGCTGCTAATTCCTAAATTCTAAAAACTTAACTTACTTCCAGAGTCCAAGGGTGGAACTCTTGAGTACGGCCTATTAGTTTACATTCCGTGGATGTGGCCGTGAGTGAATGGGGAATAACATCGAACCCATTGCTAGATGGGAGGACAGGGAGTGGCCAGACAACTCCTAGAGCCTCACCCTGAAGAAGATTGTGTTATCATGTTTTGAATGTTGTTTACCTTAACATGTGCAGGTTTAGAATTAAAATACTTAAAACAAGTACTGGACATTGATTTCCATGCATGTTGAGTTATGAGTTGTGTTTATTGATCTGTAGCTGAGCTTTCCCTGAAGGAGCTTTCAATGTATTAGCTAGTCTACCCAACTGAGAGTCAGATGCAAAAGGGGGTGCTTGACCCAGTTGAGAAGGATCTATAGTAGAGTGAGCCGTGGGACATCAGAGGTAAAAGCAGGGGTGTAACTGAAGCCCCAGCAGCTCCCAGAGTTCCTTGTTTTGGATGAGGCCCCCTCAACATCTAAGCCATGCCAATGCATGCCTTGCAAAATGCATGCACGGGCATGGAGTAGGAGATAGTTAAATGCGTTGCAAAGCCCCTATGCTTTTTCGAGCAGGTCCCTACAGCTTAAGGGGGGCCCAACCATTTAGGAGGCCCCCATTGAGCCCAAGACTAATAAATATCTGTACAATCTTGTGGACGCCAGGGTCCCTCATCACATTCTGCAGAGAGGCCCCATCATTTTGTGTTACGCCACTGAATAAAAAGCCTCAACTACCTCGGTTGGGCCCAGTAACACTTGCATGCCTGTGACCCTCTGAATGGGGTTCTGGACTATGTGGAGTTAGGTGTTATTTTACGAACAGGGTTGATTCTCATTCATAGGAGCATCATGCTGATGTGTCATTTTTATAGTCTGACCTGACAGTGCAGCTGTTGCCAGACAAATTATGGAAGCATTTGTAGGGAGGGGCTTTGACTCTGCCCATACATTGGGAGGACATCAGACACACTGGGCATTTGTTTATGATTGTTGTATTCTGTTCCTTCTTTACCACCTCTTGCTGCATGCCCATTACCACTCACGAGAGTAAGCCAATCAATGGAGGAAAAATAATATATGTATATAAATGGATGATAAATCTCATGCCTTTGCATGTAAATGTTGTTTTTGTGAAACATAATGAAGTGTAAAAATGTGCTATCTAAGAAACTGTAGGCATAATGTGTCAAAAGTCGTCTATGGCAAAAGTGTTGCTATTTGACTACCCTCAACATGTTTCATGTCTTCTTTGGCAAACACTGTTGATTAACCGTACTTAGGGCATATTTACCAGACCCTTGTGCCCTTGATGCATCACTTTTTGTGACACAACAGCAACACAAACCTGGAAATCATATCTATGAGGCCACTCAAATCCACTTTGCATGGCTTTGAATGGCCTCATAAATATGGAGTAAGGCAATGCAGCCCAAATCGCGGAATTGTAGTGGTTTAACAAAGGCCCCAGCAGCCCCTGCTGTGGGGGAAAAGGGGTCAGGAGCTCAGGGCCCTCTCAGCACACCACCCTGCCCTGGAGCTCTTGAGAGTGAGTCTGGGAAGGGCTAACCCATTGTACTTTGCAGAGGTTCCCTCTGAAGTTTCATTACACCACTGCTGTGTTGCCTTACTCTGTTAGAGAGGTGTTCCATGGGCATTGCAGAGGGTGTTCCCATGCAACACCCATGGATTTTTGACGCATCTCCAGATTTACAAGACCTTGTAAGCCAGGGGATGCGCCAAAACCTTACGCCTCCTGTAGGAAGTTGGCTCTGTATATACTATCTCAAAGTGAGAGATAGTGTGCACAGAGTCCAAGGGTTTCCCTTAGATGTTGATAGTGGCAATAATAGATAATACTAATGCTCTATTTGTGGTAGTGTGGTCAAGCAGTAGGCTTATCAGAGGGTAGTGTTAAGCATTTGTTGTACACACACAGGCAAAAAATTAGAACACACACTCAAGTACTTAACTCCAGGCCAATAGGTTTTTATATAGAAAAATATTATTTTCTTAATTTATTTTAGAACCACAAGTTTAGAATTCAAGTAAGTATATAAATTGTAAGGTACTTGGCATAGGTAAATATAGAACTTTGAATGAAAACAGTAATGTACACAGTATGGCATAAAATGGCAATAAGGTATTTTAAAAGTGGGGACAGTGCAAAATTCAACAGTTCCTGGGGGAGGTTAGTAAAGGTTAGTTTGTCAGGTAAGTAAAGCACTTACAGGTCCAGTCTCCGGGGCTTAGGCAGCCCACCATTGGGGGTGCAACTCAACCCCAAACACACAGCACCAGCAACACGGGGCCGGTCAGGTGCAGAGGTCAAAGAGCGGCCCAAATAACATAGGCGCCTATGGAGACTAGGGGGGCTCTTGTTCCAGTCTGCTAGCAGGTAAGTACCTGCATCCTCGGGGAGCAGACCAGGGGGTTTTTGTAGAGCACTGGGGGGGGTCCCAAACAGGCACACACAATACACCCTCAGTGGCACAGGGGCAGCCGGGTGCAGTGTGCAAAGACGGTATCGGGTTTTGCGTTGAAATCAATGGAGGGACCTGGGGGTCACTCTGGCGATGCAGACAGGGCGCAGGGGGTCTTCTCGGGCCAGCCACTGACTGGGCAAAGGCGAGGGCCACTTGCTGGTCACTCCTGCACCGGTAGTTGGTTCCTCTCTGGCCTGGGGGCTGCGGGTGCCGTGCTTCTTCCAGGCATCTGGTTTCTTTGTTACCGGGCAGTCGTGATCAGGGGAATCCTCTGGATTCTCTCTGCAGGCGTCACTGTGGAGGTGCAGGGAGGTCGTCTCAGGGTGGACACGCTGTGGGAGTCACCTGGGGGTCCTCGCTGCAGTGTTGGTTTCTCTGGACACAGGCCGGGGCGTCGGGTGCAGAGTGTTGGGGACTCACGCTTCAGGAGTGAGGTGGGAGTCCCTTTAAAGATGGTTTCTTCTTGTTGCTTTGGACAGAGCTGATGTCCACGGGAGTTTCTTGGTCCTTTTGGTTTGCAGGGCAGTCCGCTGAGTCGGCAGAGGTCGCTGGTCCTGCTAGATGCACTGCTGTTGCAGGTTCTTTGAATCTGGGGACAGGCCATAGGGCTGGAGCCAAAGCAGTTGTCATCTCCTTCTTCTCTGTGGGGTTTTAAGGTCAGCAGTCCTTATTCTTGTTCAGGTTGTCAGGAATCTGTTTTCCTGAGTTCAGCGTCGCCCCAAATACCGAATTTAGGGGTGTGATAGGATCACAGGGCAGTAGCCAATGGCTACTGTCCTTGAGGGTGGCTAGCCCCCCCCTGTGCTCTGTCCCTTTGGGGCGGGGAGCACATCCCTATCCCTATTGGGATAAATCCTCCAAAACAAGATGGAGGATTTTCCAAGGAGGGGTTCACTTCATCTCTGGTCACCTTAGGGGTGGACCTGGCTGAGGGGGTGACTCCTCCTTGTTTTTTCATTATCTACCTGTGGGGGCTGCGTCCAGCACGGCGGGGACCTCCACTAGCTGGAGTGCCCTGGGGCATTGTAACATGAAGCCTGAGCCTTTAAGGCTCACTGCTAGTTGTTACAGTTCCTGCAGGGGAAGTGTAAAGCACCTCCACCCAGTGCAGGCTGTGTTTCTGGCCTCAGAGAGCACAAAGGCTCTCACCCTGGGGGGTCAGAAACTCATCTCTCAGTGGCAGGCTGGCACAGACCATGTAGTCCCGCACTGAAGGATTGGGTAAAATACAGGTGGCATCTCTAAGATGCCCTCTGTGTGCATTTTTTAATACATCCAACACTGGCATCAGTGTGGGTTTATTATTCTGAGACTTCCCAGTGTTCAGTGTAGCCATTATGGAACTGTGGAGTTTGTTTTAACAAACTCCCAGACCATATACTTAATATGGCCACACTGTACTTACAATGTCTAAGAATGGACTTAGACACTGTAGGGGCATATTGCTCTTGCAGCTATGCCCTCACCTGTGGTATAGTGCACCCTGCTTTAGGGCTTTAAGGCTAGAGGGGTGACTTACCTATGCCACAGGCAGTATTTTGTGTGCATGTCATCCTGAGGGGGATGCCATGTCGACTTTGCCTTTTTCTCCCCACCAACACACACAATCGACAATTTCAGTGTGCATGTGTTAGGTGAGGGGTCCCTTAGGGTGGTACAACACATGCTGCAGCCCTTAGGTACCTTACCTGGTCACAGTGCCCTTGGTACCACTGGTACCTTTTACAAGGAACATATCTGTGTGCCAGGGGTGTGCCAATAGTGGAAACAATGGTACATTTTTAGTGAAAGAACACTGGTGCTAGGGCCTGGTTAGCAGGGTCCCAGCACACTCTCAGTCAAGTCAGCATCAATATCAGGCAAAAAGTGGGGGGCTAGCTGCAAGAAGGGGCCATTTTCCTACACCTCCCTAGTGGGGGCGCAACAAGGAGAAATATCTTTATTTCTCCTTGTTTTTCGCTGTTTCTATGCATGCTACATTAGAAGGAGGAAAAAGCCTTCTTGTATTGTTTTTGTGCCAGAAACGGTGGCTCTAGTTGGCAGTGGTTTGCATCCTGTCCAACCAGGGACCCTCACACTAGTCTGGGTAAGAGAGCCACACTGTTAAGATAACTCATGCTCACCTCGTTGTTTGCTTGGCTCAAGCAGTTAGGCTTATCTCAGAGGCAATGTGTAAAGTATTTGTATGCACATTTGGACTCCCTGGGGCCCAGCTACCTGCACTACAACTCCCTGCAGTCTCTGCCTCTGAGAGGAGAGCTACTGACTGGTTCCTTCAGTTTTTTCCTGCCCCACCGGCCTTAAAACTGCACGCCAACACTCTGCTTCCTCCCTGCTGCCTGCCACCCTGCAGTGCTCCCACCGGCCAACCCTGACCCGCATCAATGCCCCTCTGGCTCCCTGGCCTACTCCTGGGCCAGCCTCAGCTGCTGCCCCCTGCCCTGTCCCTGCCCCCTGGGCCCACTGCTCCCCGCGTCCCTCTCTTCGGGCCCCCAAGCCAGTAGTCACTGCTCTCCTGCCTCTTGCTCCTTTCTGCCATGCCAGCTGCCTCTCCCAGCAGAGGTCCTGCGCCTCTCCCCCTTGCATCTCCCTCCACCATTGGGATTGTAGCATGAGCACATGGTGGATGCACGCAGAGGGCACACTGCACACGCACAGGGACCACATCCAGTGCCAGGACCACCACTGCTACACCTTGGATAAACTTCAAGCCCCGAACCCCAGTCGCCAGGACAACAACAACTGCTCCCATATCTCCCCCAGGACCACCAAAGACCCTTTTTTGTGCTGAAAATGCTGCTTCACCGATAAAATCACCCATGCCATGCCCACCAGCCAGACAGCCTCCCACGCAACCACTAACAAGGCTGTGGCCAACACCTCTGGGAAAATCCATCACCTGCTGATCAATGCAGAAAACAGGCGATGGAAATCTGGGACACCATCATCACAGAGACCTGGCTGAACCCCTCATCTGCTTCAGATATCGCTGCAGCCACACCTGACGGATACAAGATCATGCAGAGATGGCAGCAGCATCACCATAATCTGCAAGGAGAACCTCAAATGCATCCAACACCGTCGAACACCTTAACTTCCAACTCCGAGCCAACAGCAAAACCACCATCAGAGGCACCCTGGTTTACAGACCTCCAGGACTCAGCCCCACCTTCTGCAACGCCATCCCTGACTTTACTGCCCCCTTTGTCATCGACTTGAATCGTCATCTTCCTAGGAGGCCTCAACTTCCACCTTGAGAACACCGAGGTCACCAACAAGACCAGCCTCCTAGAAAGTATGGCCAACCTTGGACTCAAACTGCTGGTCACGACCCCACCCAACCAGCAAGACACAAACTCGACCCTATCTCCTCCACCAGCAACAGAGTGAAATACACCCATGCCCAGGAGCTCACCTGGATCAACGACCACTGTGTCTACTTCATCATCTCTGAACCTCCCATCACCTCTGCTTCCTCTGCTTCCGATTGGGAGTATAGAAAGATTTGGAGTTTGGGGTCACTGAACTCACAATTTAAAAATGCAGCTTTTGGTGAAGTTGGTTATTAAATTGTAGGTTTGAAAATGCCACTTTTGGAACGTGGGCATTGTCTTGCTTAATCATTCTGCGCCTCTGCCTGTCTATAGAATACATGTCTGGGTCAGGATGACATTTGGGCTTTTTGTGAATTCACTCTAGACAGTCATACAAAGGAAGCTGAGGTGTGCCCTGCATATCCGGATGTGTCTTCCTGGGCTAGAGTGGTGGGAGGATTTGATAGGCTATGTATGTCCTTACACAAAGCTGTCTCCAATCTCCTGGTGTGTGTCTGGGACAGGCCAGGAAAGGCAGAGTCTGGTGTACTATAAATACTTTCATTGAAGTTTGCCTACTTAGAAGACAGAAATGGGGTAAGTACTGGAACTCTGAACCCGCAAAGTTAGAACACTTCGGGACTGGGGACATTCTGCCAGGAAGAAGAGCTGGATCCTGTAGGAGGGACTGCCACTCTGCCTGTTGCTGTCCGTGCTGCCTTGCTGCTTGCTGCTTCTGCTTGGCAGTGGAAGGACTGGACTTTGCTTTCTACACCCTGCTTCCCAAGGTTCTCCAAGGGCTTGAGTCGAACTTGCCTCCTGTTAAGAAGTCTCAAGGACATCAAAGACACCAGCTGCCAGCACCTGGGCTCCACTGTTGAGAGCCCTGCCCTGCCAAGTGATGCCAGATCCAGTCTGGGCCCTGGAAGGAGATTTTTGGTGCTACAAGAAGAAAATCCATGCATTGACTCACTGCGTCATTCTGAACCAACACATCGCTGCAAGGATTCAACACATCGTCACTGCCCACACTGGAGCATGCCCCCCGCTTGATGCAACTACTACAGTTTTCAACGCAAGCCCAACCTTCTGTCACAGCATGTCAGACGAACCACAGCTGTGTGAGTTTCAAAAACCAGATCAATAAAGTCTGCGATGCACCTCCTTGACTCCGACGCAGTGTCTGCTTCATCACTGTAAGATCGATGACTCGCAACATGACTTCTGATGCATCACCGACGCAACGTCCCTGGGTGCCATTTTCTTCATTGACACCGCACCGCATTAAGGAACCAACTCTTCGTGCCGCAAACAATGCATCACCTCTGCTGTGGCAGTGAGGAACTGAAGCATCACCTCCTCTGCCTAGCAGTCAGGAACCAACACATCACCTCCCCGGCAACAGTAAGAAACCAATGCATCTCTGGCTCTTTTGCGCATCACCTCCACTGCGGCCTGCATCGTCTTTGTTTTTTAGGCATCTCAGGTACTTTGCCTCAGTCAAGCGCTTCAATGACTTCAATGAATTGCAATTAAATTTAATATTTCAAAAGTGATATCTTTGCTTGTGTATGGTGGATTTGTGTTGTTTCGGTCTTGTTTTAATCAGATAAATATTGGCTGTTTTTCTAAACTGGTGTGGAGTAATTTTGTGGTGTTTTCTCTGTGTTATTGTGTGTGTCAGTTAATCAATCAATTGGATTTGAAGATCATGGCTGCATCATCCATGAGGAACTCGAGGCCCTGAGAGGACGAACTGCCAGTTCTCCTATTGGTTGAACATCCAAGTCTTAAGGTCATTTCTGAATTGCTGGAGTAATGGTGAGGCTCTAAGGTGCAGGGGGAGGTTGTTCTAGGTCTTAGCCATCAGGTGGGAGGAGTGGCCTCCGCTGTTCATCTGGTGGATGGGACATGTGGCTGCTAGGGAGAGGGATACAGAGTGGAGTTTCCTGGTAGGTTGATTGAAGATCATTTGAGTGTTGAGGTACGCCGGTCCTTCATTGTGTAGTGCCTTGTAAGCGTGGGTGAGCAGATTGAACTGGCATCTCTTCGTGACTGGTAGACCGTGGAGTTTCTTGAGGGGAGGGGTGATATGAGTCCATCTGGAGAGGTCAACGATGAGTCTGAATACAGTGTTCTGGATGGTCTGGAGTGTCAGCATGAGTTGGACATTAGTTCCAACCTAGAGGGAGTTGCCATTGTCTAGTCTGCTGGTGATGAGAGCTTGTGTGACTGTTCACCTGGTGTTGGGTTGGAGCCATCTTAGACCTTCTTGAACATTTGGAGGGTGAGGAAGCAAGTGAGGGAGACGGCACTGACCTGCTTCTTTATGGAGCGCTGGCTTTCAAGGATGATGCCAAGGTTGCAGAATTTTTGGTGGGTTTGGGGTTAGGGCCCAGCTCAGGTGACCACCCTTTATTGTTCCAGAAGGAGTCCTTGCCTTTCCCAAAGATGAGTACTTCTGTCTTGTCGGTATTGGGTTTGAGACAGTTGTTGTTCATCCAGGTAGCCACATCTTTCATGCATCTTTGAAACTTGTCCTTGGTGGTCGTTAGGTCATTAGTGAGGGAGAGGATGAGTTAGGTGTTGTCTGTGTAGGAGATGACATGTATATGTTGAAGAGGGTTGGGCTGAGGAATGAGCCTTTAGGTACATTACAGGTGATGTTTTTAGGGAGTGGGAAGTAGGGCAGGAGGATGACCTTCTGAGTTCTTCCTGTGTGGTAGGATGTGATCCACTTGAGGGCTGCTCCTTGGATTCTGATCTGGTGGAGTCTGTTTAGCAGTGTGTGGTGGGATACGGTGGCGGCGAAGGCTACTGAGTGGTTGAGGGGGGTGAGGACTGCTGGTTCTCCATGATCCAACATCATTCTGATGTCATCCTTGGCTGCGATTAGGACTGTCTCTGTGCTGTGGTTTGCTCTGAAGCCTTATTGGGAGGGGCCCAGAATCGTGGTTCTCCAGGTGTCTGGTGAGATGGATGTTGTTGGCTTTCTTGGCTGGGAAAGGGAGCAGGGAGATAGGTCCGTAGTTCTTGGGTTTCCCTGGGTCTCCAGGTGGATTCACTTCGGCATGCTTCACTTTCTGGGGCAAGTGGGCGGTGGTGATTGAGGAGTTGAGGACCTTTTAGAGTTCTTTGCTGATGGGTTGATTGCCGTGGTTGAAAGTATGGTGAGGGCATGGGCCTTCTGGGGCTCTGGAGTGGATGAATCTCATGATGGGTGCTGTTTCCTTCTCGGAGAGAATGTTCCACAAGGTGAGCTGGTGTGGGTGTATGTCAGTCAGCATGATTTAGTTAATGCTGTCCTTTCTGGGAAGTTGGGGTGTGAAGTCTTGGTAGATGGTGTAGATTTTGTCTGCGAGTGTGTCACAGACAGCTTGCGGGGGTGTGATGTTGTTTTCTGTTGCCGAGGGGTTGGTGAACTCCTTGACTGTGTTGAAGAGTTCCTTGCTGTTGTTGGAGCTGTCCATGATGTAAGTGGCTAAGTCGGTCTTCTTGGTGTTCTTCAGGAGGTGGTGTTATCTGTTGCGGGTGTCTTTGACGTGTTTTTGTTCGTCAGGGGTTTTACTGGTGCACCATCTTCTTTCCTTCTGTCTGCATTCCTATTCTGGGTTTTGAGTTCCTCTGTGCCACAGTTATGGTGTTGAGTTTGTTCTTGGGTATGATGGGTTTCTGTGGTGCAACTTCATCAGCGCTTGCCATGAGCCAGTTCTCAAAGTTGTCTGCTTGTTCTATTTCTCTGGTGGTGGTGGGTAGTCGGGGGTTGGTCCAATGTTCTGATACCTTTGCTCTGCTGCTCTATGTCTAGCTGGTGGTGGAAGCTGAAATAGTGGGCACACTTGCCAGGTCGTAATGGCAGTTTGAAACTGCAGACACAGACACTGTAGTGGTAGGTCTGAGACATGGCTACTCTTGTGGGTGGCACAATCAGTGTTGCAGGACCACTAGTAGCATTTGATTTACCAGGCCTGGGCACCCATGGTGCATAATACTAAGACTTACCAGTAAATCAAGTATGGCAACCGTGGATAACTCAATAACCAATACAATTTGACAGAGGGCACTTGCACTTTAGCACTAGTCAGCAGTGGTAAAGTGCCTATAGTCCTAAAGCTAGTCAAAACAAAATTCAGCACAGGATCAAAACCAGGACGTCAGAAGCAAAAAGACAGGGGAAACCATGTCAAGAGCTGACAGGTCTGACACATGTCCCCTCCAGCTGAAAGTGAGGAGAACTACCCAACATTTTGAGAGTTCTCATCACTAAGGCAAAACAACCTGGACAGGCCATCAGCATTGGTGTGTTCTGTGCCAGGGCAGTGTTCCACCGTAAAGTCCATTCCCTGTATGGAGATGGACGACCTCAACAGTTTAGGATCCTCACCCCTCATCTGCATTGACCATCTGAAGGGTCTGTGGTCTGTCTGAACTCAGAGGTGAGCCCCAAACAAGTAGGGTCTTAGCTTCTTCAGCGCCCAGACCACAGCAAAAGCTTTTCTTTCTATTGCGCTCCATCTCTGTTTCCTGGGAAGTAACCACCTACTAATGAAGGCTACAGGTTGATCTTGGCCCTCTTCATTTAGCTGTGAAAGCATGGCTCCCACACCATACTCTGAGGCATCTGCCTGCACCACCAATTCCTTGGAAAAATCTGGAGCCTTGAGCACAGGTGCTGTGCACATAGCCCCGTTCAGGGTGTCAAAAGTGGTCTGACATGCCTCTGTCCCGATCACCTGACAGAGATGCTACCTGGAAGGAGTTCTGTCAAGGGGGCAACAGTGGTGCCGTAACCCTTGACAGATCTGTAGTACCCATTGAGACCTAAAAAGGCTTCCCTCTCTGTATGGGTCTTGGGGGTACCCAAGTCAGAATGGTGGCAATCATGGCTTGTAGGGGTGCCACCTGGATGCTCCCTATCTGCAGCTCCAAGTACAACAAAGACTCCTGCCCTATCTGACACTTACTGGCCTCGATAGTGGGGCCTGCACTCTGCATGGCTCTCAACAAATCCTGGAGGTGGTGTATGTGGTCCTACCAGCTAGAGCTGAAGACAGCAATGTCATCTAGATAGGTGGCACTGAAGTTCTCCAAAACAGCCAGGAGCTGATTGACCAGCCTCTGGAATGTGGCAGGGGCATTCTTCAACCAAAGGGTTTAACACAAAACTGATAATGTCCCTCTGGCATTGAGAACGCCGACCTCTGCTTAGCTCCCTCAGTTAAGGCAATTTACCCATGCCCAAATGTTAGATCAAACGTGCTGAGGAAATTGGCAGCTCCTAGCCTGTTAATGAGCTCATCAGCTAGGGGGATAGGGCGCGTGTCAGTCCTGGTGATGGCATTGAACCCCCGGTAGTCACCACAGAACTCAGTTCAGGTGTGACACCGGGTGGGGCAGTCTTGGGCAGTAGATAGGGCTGGGTGGAGCTCATGGAGTTCTACTCCATGGAATTCTGCTGATTTGGTTTACAACTGTGTGGAATTCCACGGAGTTCTGCGGGCAGTGGAGTGCCCCCTGCCCTGGCCTGAATGCACCCAATCTCGGAAGCGCTAAGCAGGGTGGGCCCTGCTTAGTGCTTCCGAGATCGAGCTCATTCCGACCAGGGCAGACCAGGGCAGGTGGCAGCGAAAGCTGCCATTTTCAGGCCTCTCGTGCACCGGCCTGCCCAGTGCTGGTGCACAAGAGGCCTGGGCAGGCTGGTGCACTAGAAGCCTGAAATGGCAGCTTTTGCAGCCTACGGCCCTGGCCTGGATTCAGGCCAGGGCCGTAGGCAGCAAAAGCTGCTGTTTCAGGCCTCTTGTGCACCAGTATGCACAGAAAAAAACTAGGACTTACCTGGGACCTCCCAGGGAGTCCTCGTTGCAAGTGGCCTGGCTCCCTGCCTCCCTCTTCCCCATGCTCCAGGGCTGCTGTCGGAGGGAGGCCTGGATCCGGAGCTGGCAATGGCGAGGAGCTCCATTGCTGACATCGGGGCGAGTGCGCATTACAGACCAATTATGTGCCACACAGTGCAAGCGCAGAGTGCGCTAGTGCTGTGTGGCCCATAACTGGGCTGCAGTGCACACGTGGTGAGCTCTGCTCCGCTGGTGGCACTAGCAGAGTTTTTTGTCAACCTTTGCACTGCAAGCGGAGCTCAGAGTCCAAAAAACTCTGTTAACTCTGCCAGCGGAGTGGAGCTCACAACCCACTGCCAGTCTTGGAGAGCATGGGCCTCTACCAAGGCAATCACCCACACCTTCTGTCCAGGCTGAAACTCAACCAGGGTGGTATTCTGGTTGTACCCGCATTTCATGTCCTCCTGGCTAGCTTCCAAATTCTACTGGGTGAGTTTCTGGAAGCACGTTGTCTGGTTCCTGAAGGCCAGCATGTAACTGAATACATCCTCGGTTGTCTTCTTAGGGAATTGCACCCAGTCCTCTTTCACCAAACTTAGAGGCACTCTCATACTGTGCCCATATAGAAGTTCTAAACCAACCCATTGCCGTGGGGGTGGTAAGGCGTGGTATACTTGTAGGTAACTCCACACGCCTTCCACATGGCTTTCATGTGTAACAACATGAAATTGGTACCTCGGTCAGACAGCACCTCTTTGGGGAACCCCACTCGGGTAAAGATCCCCATACGGTGCCCTGTACATGGTAGGCATAGTCACTGTCCTCAGAGGAATACCTTCCATATACCAGGTGTCATGGTCCAACAAGACAAGTATAAACCTGTTGTCTATGGCTGCTTAGGATCCAGAGGCCCTACAATGTTAATGCCCACTCACTCAAAAGGGATGCTCACCAAAGGAAAGGGTTGAAGAGGAGTCTTGGCCCTCTTCCCAGATTTGCCACTTGCCTGGCAAGTTCGACAGGACCTGCAGAATGCATCTTAGTTTTTCCTCATTTGGGGCCAATAAAAGTGGGTGACAAGCCTGTCAAAGGACTTGTCCTGCACCAAATGACCTGACAGTGGCACATCATGAGCCAGACCCAGTAGGAAGGCTCTGAAACGCTGGGGAACTTCCAGCACATGGGCTGCCCCGCACTCAGCAATCTTAAGCTTGCTATATAGGAGATCATTCTCCCAGTAAATCAAGTGAGATCCAGAGATATCACCAGCTGCCTTGGCCTCCAACTGCTTTCAAAGTCCCTCAAGAGTTGGACATGCTTTCTGCACTGCACAGAACTACTCCCTGGTGGGGCCTCCTTCCTGCTGCCAATGGGTCAGCTCATATAGGTCTCCCAGTTCGGCTACTTCTTCCCCTGTAGGTTCCTGGGGGCCCCCTCAGGTTCATCCTCCTTCTGGACCATGGGAATCTCAGGAGGAGCTTTCCCGCACCCCTTGTCCTTCCTCCTCTTGGCAGGCACCTGGGCCACTGTTTCAGGCTCCCGGTCCTTCTGATCACCCTCTTTGGCAGCCATGGATCGTATGGTCATGCACACCCAATCTGGCTATCTTAACATCTCCAAGTGCAACCTGGGCTCCACCTCCTTCCAGGTGGTATGCTCCAGGTCATTCCCTAGCAGGCAGTCAACAGGCATGGATGAACTCACAGCTACTTTCAAGGAACCTGAGACCCCACCCATTCAAAGGGAACCTAAGCTATCAAACATTGGCACTCATGGTTGTCTACTGCTACAACCTGGTGGACCATTAGGGATTACCTGCTCCTCAGACACCAGATGACAGCGAAGAGTTGTCATTTCAGTCATATCGGCTCCTGTGTCTCTCAGAGCCTCCACCAGCCTCCCATTGATGGTCACCCATTGCCTGTACTTTTTAGTGATGTCTCCCCCTCAACCAAGGAGACTAGGGTCAACTCAGCCTGCTCCCCACCACTAACTGGGGCCAACAAGTCCTCGAGCGCTACACTCGCCACCTCAAGAGTCTGCCTACTGGTGGGGAGCTGTGACTGCTTAGGACACTTGGAATTCCCCCTGAAATGCCCTTCCTGATTACAGGCAAAGCACTTCAGGGGCCCCTTCAGTGTAGGCTTTCCTGAAGGGCATCAATTCTTCTTCTTAACAGGGGGAGTTGGGAATCCTTGCACTGGGGACTAGTTTGGGGCCCTTTTGAGAACTCCTTACTTTTATCTTTGTCCCCCTCTCCTTCTTCTGCTGGGGACTCTGCTCACCCTTGGCTGAGTCTCCACATACAACTTCTTGTGGACCCTGGTATTTATCCAGTGGCCCGCCTCCTGAGCAAGCTTCCTAGGCTCATTAAACCTGCTGTAAATTAAGTGCTGTCACAGCTCTGGGAATCACAGACTTAACAAGTGCTCCAATACAAACACATTTCACATCCCCCGATATGTGGTTACCTTGCTGCCCTTCACCCAACCATCCAGTGCTCTGCAAAAGGAATTGAACACTCGAGCCAGGTCTGGAAATCAAGTTTCCTAGAATCCCTAAACTTATTTCTGTACATCTCTGGTGTAGGCCATACCAAGTGATAAGGGCATCCTTCATGGTAGTGTAGGTGAGCTTCCTTGCTGCCCCTAGTACCAACAGTCCCTCTTCCTGCACAAAAACAAGCCTGCATGAAATGTAGGCACCCTTGCACCATGCTGCGAGGATGTCTGAATTGGCACTACACTGCTGAAACGGCACCAGTGCAGACGGGGAAGGATAGGAATGTGACCTATGCCATAGATATGGTGCATTCCTGCCCTGTCCCTTAGGCAGAGGGCAGTGCAACAAGGTGACTTGCTGCACTGCCCTGCGCCAAAAGCTCATAAATATGGGCCTTACTGTCTAAGCGATCCTGAACTTGCCCAATCTCTCAGAGCTTTATTACAGTTCAGGAATGATCGCGGAATGCCTTTAGAGGTGACTCACAGTTGTAACCACGAGAGAAATACCTTTGAAATATATTAGTCACAAGCAGCTTTACCTCAGCAGAGCTCTAATGCACATTGCTGACACCACTGTTGCACAGCACTCAAGATGTTCCACAATGATTTAATTAATCCAGCCTGCAGAACTAAAACATCCTATTGGTCCTCCTGGGAACCTGACCATCTCTATCCGGGTACCCACAATGCAGTAGAGAGGTTCATTGCAGTGTGTGTTCACGCCACCATGCAGGGTGTAACAGAGGCACTTGTAGCCCCTTCAGTACTGGGGGGCGGGGGGAGGGCAGTCTTCGGAGGGCCCTAAGTCCTTCACAGGGCCCCTATTCACATTCAGTCCAATGCCAATGAATATTAGTGAGATGTGGGAGATTCAAGGGCCTGTCCTCCCATTTTGAAGGGAAGGTGGGGGGGGATATCATTTTGCGTTAGCGACTCCACTGAGGGTACTTGGCGTTTCAGTTTTATCTCACACCCCTTTTCAGCAGCATGTTTAACATAGCAAAAATGAGGTTGTGTAGAATAGCATTTCAATTTCTCACTTGACACCAAAGTATTACCACTCGTCTTGAGTTTCTATGACTGAACAGCATGGGAGTCACATATTAAATTGCTAGTATTGCAGTTTATGACCTACATTTTAAAGTTCTGAAAACGATAAGGCTAACCATGCTCAACATAATATTTAACAGTAACAATTTATGAACCCCACAAGGCTGAGAAAATGAATGGAGCATCTGAGGTTTGAATCTGTGAGTAGTAGGAAGGGATACCTTTAATCATCATATTAAAAGTGACAGTTATCCCGCCCCCCGGAAATGACGTCATTTCCGGTGGCTGGGACTTCCGGTGTCCCTGAAAGCCCTCCCCGGAAGTGACGTGGGTGCATGGGGGTGTCAAGTGGGATGTGCCCTCATGGTGTCACGTGTTAGCCCCCCTTTTTTTGAAATGTTGCATATAAGGAGCTGGTTAGAACCGGCTGTCAAACCGTGAACCAGGGCTGAAACAGTTTGGCAAGGTGCCATGAAGAGATACAATCCGATCGCAAGAAAAGCCGCCTCCTCAGGGGCCCTGAACACTATTGGTAGATATTACCGGACCCTAGCCCCTCTTACGATGGATGAGAATGCACAACAGAGTGTCCCTGCCACCCAGGATACCGATGTTACCGGTTTTGAAGAGGAACTTTGCTATCGGCTTGAAAAGCTCAACCTCAAGGATGTGTCGACCCTGATATCCCCTATTAAGGGGGCCGACAGCGACAGCAATGCCTCGAAAGATGAATTAAGTGTTGCATCTAACTTCATAGACATTGAAGATGTTGAAGAATGTGTAGCACCACCGAATTCGCCCATCTATGAAGACATGGGCGTCCAGGAGGACCCCGAGTCAGAGGTCGTTATTGTACAGCCATCAGGTGTAAACTCCGGCGATGTTTCTACCCCAATGGACCTCTGCGACTCCCAAGATTTCAGAGGAGCCTCTGAGTGTGACGCGAATATGGAGGTTGGTAATGACAGTTTTTTTTTTATTTTTTTTTGTGCCTGTATACTCTAATGTCATACTTTTAACTAATAATGTGTCTTGTGCTTTCTGTTTGAACCCTAGAACGTAGCTGAAGAAAGAGAGCCTCTAGAAGGGTCAACTCCAAAGGTTAACGCCGTAAATTTTTACTGCTTATGCTGTTCCAGACAGTCTGAAAGTATTACAAGCCAGAACAAAGAGCCTCGTAAGAAATGTGTCTGCACCTACACTAGCCGCGATTTTGAAAAGGAAGCTCCGGGCGTACCCTGGGCCACCATATGGCCAGTTAAAGGTTTTGCAGCGGCCGCTGTGAACGCTTGTGTTAAACGGGATTATTATGATCTTTGTTATGGGCATAAAATTAATGACCCTCAACAGGAGGCTCATGAATGTTTATACGATGCATACACAGCAAGAATAATTCGCCACATTTGTAGTCGGATAGACCCTTACCGGGTATATAAGTTGTTAAGGGTTGTGTATGGGCTGTCTGCTGTGAAGAAAGGTGTCCACAGTGATATGATTAAGGTCTTGGCTGCGGCTGTCAATGAGATCCGATACGCTGCTGAACCCTGCTCAAAACTCGACCGCATGCACGGGATGTGTCCCCACTTTGACATAAGTATGTTAGAACGGGTTATAGAAAGACGAATGTGTGACATTTATTAAAAAAACAGAAGAATGATGTCTTTAGCCCCACGAAAGCTGTTTTAAAAAAATAAAATAAATAAATAAAAAAATAAATAAAAAAAAAGTAGACCATAAATGTGTTACTTAACGCTCCATACTTACTCACTTTTAGGCGGGGAATCCGGGTATCGAGATGCAAGATGTCTATGAGTTACACCCGGGCTACATCTGTATCGGGAGATTGATTTTTGTGCTGGTTAAAGAAAGAATAGCTGAAATACATCCTGTGACTCTGCGGTATCTGAACATTTCGGAACCTTCGGCCTTGTTGCAATGTAGCAGTCATGTGTGTATCGCCAAGTGGTGTATCAATGGACGGCTAAACGCATCTGTTAAATGCCGGACATCGGACAAAGATCACAATCGAGAGTTAAGACTTTCACCTGAGGCGGGGATACACGAGGCTTTGGAGAACATGACTGAAGATTATCTCACAAATAAAGGTTCTGAATGGTCCTGGCTAGAACTGTATGAACTGTTGAATTCTGTCAGTATCCTGAGTGTTCAGAGTTATAGGCGTGGGGAGCGGGAAGTCATGTCTAGAGCTATTGAGAGTATAGCTATAAAAATATCAAAGTTTGTGGCGCTTAGGGTTTGTAAAAGGACATGCTCTGAGTAACATGTGTAGTGGGTGTTGTACTATGTATACGATTGTAAAAAGACCACAGCGGTCCAGCGTTATGACATCTATAAGCTATGTAGCACAAAATGTCAAATACACGTTGGTTGTGTAGCCCAGCCGCACTTTTATGTTTTTCATGTTTAATAAAATGACCTTACACAAAACAGGCGTCTTTCATTTCGTGGTGTTGGTGGGAGACAGCATGACGGATGCGGATTTAAGGAAGCTTTATTACGATAAACATGGGGTTGGAAGTTTCGGAGGCTCCGAAGCTCTATTTAGAAGGGCTCGAGCTGAAAATGAATCTGTAAAACGTGCCAGTGTGAAGACTTGGTTAGCTGGGGAAGAGGCTTATTCGCTGCACAAACCTGCCAGGAGACGCTTTAAGAGGAGGGCCACCGTTGTTAACGCACAGCTCGATTATCAGTGGCAGGCCGACATAATCAGTCTTCAAGATCTAGCAAAACATAACGATGGCGCCATGTATATATTAACAGTCATAGATGTCTTGTCCAAGTACGCCTATGCAGAGGCATTAAACGATAAAAGTGGTACCAGCGTTACATCTGCTTTTAAAGACATCTTCGCTAGCGGGCGTGTGCCCCAGAAACTACAAACAGACGCCGGAAAGGAATTTTTAAACAAACATTTCCAAAAATTATTAGACCAGCACGCTGTTCAACATTTTGTAACGCACACAGAGGTAAAGGCTGCTGTTGTAGAGCGTTTTAACCGTACTTTAAAGTCGAAGATGTGGCGATATTTCACCGCCAACAACACCTACAGATACGTGGATGTTCTAAAGGCTTTTATAGATGTTTATAACGCCACCTACCACAGGACAATCAAAATGGCCCCTGTTAAGGTAACAAGGGATAATTCGTTAACGGTGTGGAGAACGGTGTACGGTGGGCGTCTCACGCCGAAGGTCAAGAAACCGAATTTAAAAGAAGGGGATCATGTCAGGGTTTCAAAGTTGAAGGGGGTCTTCACCAAAGGCTACCAGCAAACATTCAGCGATGAGATATTCATAGTGGAAAGTGTGCAGCTTAAAGAAGGGATATATATTTACAGGTTAAAAGACTACGCTGGGGAAGAGGTATCGGGTGTCTTTTACACCGAAGAGTTGCAAAAGGTGCCCTACGATCCGAACAGGGTGTACAGGGTTGAAAAGGTTCTGAAAAGGAAAGGGAGCGGTGCCCGGAGACAGGCGTTGGTCAAATGGCGTGGGTGGCCTGAGAAATTTAACAGTTGGGTCCTGTCCAGCTCATTGCACGGTGTGTGAGGTCAAGCTGTAAGCGCCATGATGGAGAACTCCCCTTTTTATATCACGCTGCCATCCAATGCTTCGAAGGACATGTTCCCAGACAATCAGATTTCGAGTTATACGGTGAAACTTGCAAAACCAGTGGATTTGAAAGGCCCGTGGGAGGTGGCACTAACGGAAATACAGTACCCTAGAACTTGGAATACCTTTACAAAGGCCGATGTTAAATTTCATATAAAGCGCCCTCAGGATGCCCTGACCTATCACCTGTCTTTCCCACACGGCTATTACCCTACCGTAGCGACGGTAGTCGAGGCCATCAACAAATCTATAGGCAGCATCGAGACGTATGCGAATATATATCTGGTATTGGATTACGTTAGAAGAAAAGTGTTTCTTAAAGCCCCAGAGCTCAGTACTGTGTTTAAATGTAGTGGTAAATTACAACGGGTTTTAGGGACCGTACAACATCAGCAAAGGCAGGTGGATCCAGACCCTACATGTCCCGATATTAACGGAGGATTTTATACACTCTACGTTTATAGCGATATTGTAGAGCCGCAGAGGGTCGGGGACAGTTATTCACCTTTGTTGAGGTGGGTCCCTGTGCAGGGCGAAAATAACACGATGGTTAATATACAACATCACAAACTCGACTATGTTGCAATTTCTAAAAAACATTTTGACACTATAACCATCATGGTGTACAACGATCAGTCGGAGCCGGTTGCCTTTAAATACGGGAAAGTTATTGTCAAGCTTCATTTAAGGCCACGGCGCGAAGGTGACTATTAGACAGCTGCAATGGTCATCATGAAAACCTACGTGGATCCCTCTATGTACAGGGACTATTATAGAGTTCAGGCAGGGTATGGAGGCCCCCAGCCCTACTTTCAAGGGGCTCCGGTTATGTATGGGGCGGGATTGGGTGGTTTCTTCCGGAGCATGTTTAGGAGAGCCATGCCCTTTTTGAGAAGAGGGTTCGAAATTGCAAAACCTCATGTTAAAGCGGCTGCTACAAACATCGCCCAGGATGTCGTGGGTAGTGTAACGTCTGCGGTAGCCGAACGCATGAATAGACAGCCCCAAGAAGGAGCGGGGTTGCTGTATAAAGCGCATGGTGGTGTTAAAAGGAAGCGCAGGGCTTCGAGGCGTAGGGGTCCACCAAGGCCCTCCAAGAAGCGCCGGACTACTTCAAAAGGCCCTCACAAAAGAAGAGCCGTAAGACGGAAGAGATCGACCAGGAAGAAGAGAACTCGTTCTAGTGCGAATATTTTTTAAAACATCGATCATGGCCTTCGTACACTGTGCATCGGGTGAATGCGCCAAATCTGAGTTAGATCTGTTTTCTCTCAAACCCACACAGACCAGCATTGAAAACAGTTTTTTCATGGAAGTGTCGCCGATGGCCGCTCTGACACCCCTTGCACCGATAGAGTTTTATGTGTCGGGGTCCACGGATATGTACCTTGATCTCAACAACACTCTCCTGCACCTCGTCTGTAAAATAACCAAAGCGAACGGTGACAACATCGAGGATGATGCTAGAGTGGCCCCGATAGCATACCCCATCGCAACAATGTTTAATCAAGTGGACATTAACCTAGGCGATCGCCTCGTCACACAGAGTGATAACATGTATGCCTACAGGGCCTACATAGAGAGTATTCTAAATTATAGTCGCGATGCGCTGGACACACATCTTTCAGCGGGGCTCTTCTACCGAGATACCGAAGCGCATTTGGAGAACACGGCTTTGGACGGGGACAATGAGGGATTTAAAAAAAGAGCCCGCTTCGTCGCCGGCAGTAGGCATTTTGACCTCCTGGGGCGCGTACATTCAGACCTTTTCTTCCAAGACAAACTGTTAGTCAACGGTATCGATCTTAAGATCAAACTCAATCGTAACAAAGACGCTTTCTGTCTCATCAGCGGTGATGCAGAGCAGTATAAACTGGTTATATTGTCAGCGAGCCTGTTTGTAAAGAGAGTGAAAGTGTCCCCAAGTGTCAGACTGGCCCATGCTGAAGCTTTACAATTATCGAACGCCAAGTATGCCATTGAAAGAGTTGCTCTGAAGATATTCAGCATCCCCGCCGGAACCCGATTAACGCAGCAGCAGAATCTATTTCTGGGGCAATTACCGAAACTCATCATCATAGGGTTTGTGGACAATACCGCTTTTAGTGGCGTCTACAACTCAAACCATTTAAACTTCAAACACTATGATATCAACTATGCTGCTCTGGTTCACGAGGGCGCCGTGATCCCCGCAAAACCTTTCACGCCGAATTTTGGAACATCAAATTTTGTCCGGGAATATCTAGGACTGGTCTCGATAACGGGGAAACAGCTGAGGGACTCTGGAGTAGTTGTTTCAAGAGAAGGGTATGCTGCCGGCTACACTCTGTTTGCGTTCGACCTGACGCCTGACATGGAAGACGGCGACCATTACAACCTGATCAAAAACGGAAATCTAAAAGCGGAAATACGTTTTACACAGGCGCCGGCGGCCAATGTGAACATGGTTGTGTTCTTGGTATTCGACAGCGTTATCCAGGTCAACCACGCCCGTCAGCTTATGTTTGACTATCATTGAAAGAGTGTAAAATACAAAAATAACAATTTTAATTTTTTTAAAAATATATAAAATGGACACTACGGAGATACGGGACTTCTTAAGTAGACATAAACATGCTAAGAAATACTTTCTAGGGGTATACCCTAGCGATGGACTACCTGAAAAGATAGGTCCAGAAAGGCCACGCACCCTCGTCTTTAACACCGATCCCCATTACAGGGGTGGTGCACATTGGGCGGCTCTGTTTCTGGATGTGGACAAGGTTATAGTGTTTGATAGTTTAGCCGAATTCCCTGAGCATAGTATTTATACAAAGCCGATATTCAAATATGTAAAAAAAGCATCACCCACGGTTATGTATAATAAACTTCGGGTACAGGATCCTTTGGCCGTCACATGTGGGGAACATTGTATATACTTTATTAGTAAAATGTCTGAAGGTATAACGTTTAGAATTTTTTTTAATCTGTACTCAGATGATCTAGTAAACAACGACGGTGTTGTTATGAAATATGTGAATGAAAACTCCAGGACAATGTCGCACGTTGTTAAAGCAGAATATGGTTTTTGTCAAAAGTGTAAGGTACTGTAAAGCTGCTATTTGTACTTATGTGTGCCTAAAATAAAAAAATATCTTAAACATGCTTTCATCCTTGGCATTTTTTTTTTTTTTTTTTTAATTCACACTGCGCACATTTTCAAACCATTTATAAGCAAAAAGATGGCAGACTACTGATGAAAATGTAAAAGTGTTTATTACAAGCATGTTTCAACACTAACATTTACCAGGTTAAACATATAAAATGAAGCACAATTTTTCAAACCGTAAAAACTTTTAACAAAAACTGTACAGGTGTGCAAAATTAGAGCGGTAGCCAGGTGTTCATTTTGAATAGTCTCTTTTTAGGCTCCATAGGAAGAGCAGCACTGTTCCGAACGGGTGTTAGTTGTGGAAAGAAAGGTGATGTCGATATAGCGGGGCTCCTTGTAAAAACAGCGGGGTCGGATCTTTTAATCTTTCAAGCTTACGGCGATTCTCTGCATTTCCGATAATCGTGGAGGGAATGTTGAGTTCTGCAGCTGCACTTAGGAACTGCTCCCAGCCTCTAGGAGCGTCTTGTGTCGATAGGGTTTTACCGTGTGTGAGACCCCGGACCAGATCATACATATGGGAACCAGCAACCGGCTGCCCTTTGTAAACGAATTCACCCCGGTCGTTCCAGGTGGTCAAATCTTTAGTAGTAGTCATTTTACTGAGCAACATTTGAGCAGCCCCTCTATATTTCTGACTGATATTTTTTAAAAGGTCTAAGACAAAGGCATCAGTTGTGGGTGTGGGGCCTATGTCTTGAGACGCCGTAGAGGGTCCTGGCTGCTGTTCAGCATCTGGGGTATACAGCGTCAGTTTGTTTTTTTCAGAGGTTAGCTGCTTGTAGTATTGTAGAAAGTTTTGAAGGGCTCCTGAGTAAAGCCCTGCTTTGTCGTGGGGTTTTAAATCAGTTCGGTTCAAAATGGCTTTGATTTCAGCATCGAGACGCTGCGTTTCGTTTTTGCGTATGTCCCAGACATCCGTGTTAAAAGGGCCAAGATGTTCCAGCTGTTGCCGTGGTACGAGGTACATTTTGTGGGCGTGCTCCATCAGGACCTCGACAGTAACCCTGTGATTAGGGGTATAGCTATACCTAACAGCGACCCTATAAAGCCTCCTGACTGTTTGAACAGTTTTCTTTTGGAAAGGAACGATGCCCTCTTATTGCTGAGCTTCTTAATAATGTGGCGCTTCTTCTTCAGAACGCGGAACTGGCTCGTTGATATCGGGACATTACCTTTTAGGGTGTTTAGGGCTATTTCTGAAATGGCGGCCACTAAGTCGTCTGAGGCAGCGCAAAGGATTGCTTTTCTTTTAGAGGGGCTGGCTGTGATCAACATTTTTAGAAGGCCTAAATTACGCCGCAGCCTCGCAGACATTGTGGGGTCCTTATATTACAAGGTTTAGAGTGTAAATGTTCTAAACATCTTTTTACTTGTTCTTTTTATAGGTTTTGGGCATTGTTTTAGGCGTGTAGGCGACAGGGAAGTCAGGTGGTAGTATGCCGGCTCGTAGTCTGTAGTCTTCAAGAGTGTTGGGTTTCAAATCCACCAGTAAGTAACCATGGGGTTTTGCTGTAGCATCGTTAAAGGCCTCCATGAAAAACGGGGTGTTTCCGGGGTACATTTGTTTAGCTATAATTGAGATCTGAAGTTTGTCTCTGGGGTTTTTAAATAAGACCAGGTATGAGGCGTTGAGAGTTATGGACCGGCTGCTCTTGCCCTTGTAAAACAGGTTCTGTACTATATAGCATATGCTCAGATTACGGTGGTGTGAATATTGCGTAAAAGCCCGCTCAATCTCTGGGTGGTCCCCGCCTTCACGCATGAGGTCATCCACCACGACCATGTTTACAAGTTGTTTTGGTAGCAAATCATCGTCATTGAGATTATCGGGGATACCCTCTATAAACCGAATGTGGGGGAACTTTAGGGTGAGCTCCGTGTAAAGATCCTGCCAGCATGAATAAAGCCACACAATGTTGTTAGGGGTCTGAGATAAAACACCGGGAGCGTTTTCTAGCAGTTTCTTTATAAAAAAACTTTTACCGCTATTGGAGGGACCTGCTAAAACGCAGGAGAATGGGTGTTGTAGTCTAGTGTCCATATCTGGGTGGAGTTCGAGCCTCTAATGTCTTTTAGTAACCGTAAGGCAGTGTTTTGTAGTCCGATGTGAGGACCCGTTTGTCAAACACTACTCTTAGGGTTTTATACATAGGCTGGGTTGTAATTTCCCATTTTTTCTTGGACCTGACAATGCTCGGGTGGTTTACAACAATGGCTTTGCTATTTTTGTGATCGCTCGAGGCGGAGTATTCGTGCAGCAGACCCTTCAGACTGTCAAAGTTTATTTTAATCGTATTGTTGACGTTTAAAGTGATACCTTTGACTTTCATGCAAACCTTGTTGTTTGAGGTCTTATAACTGTACGTCTTAGGGCCTGATGAGGTAAATTCCTGTATATACTCCCCCTTTTCGAGCTCGCTGGTCAAATCCCCTAGATAATCACCCAGCGGAGGATCTTCATCACCCTCTTTACTCACAAAGATAACCGAGTCAGTGTCATGGTACAAACACCGTTCCTGAAGCTTGTCCAGCAACCTGTAAAGCTCTAGCCTGGCGTGAGCGGTTGTGAAGCAGGCTATAAAGATGTTTATATTGTTACACGTTGTGGGGTACTCTTTGGCGTATTTCCAGCATAGAACGGCCGTCTCGTCGTCAATAAATTCACAACTGGATATGTCATAAACCGGTGTGAATATATACTTAAAAAGCTCATCTGGATCTGTGACGATAGATGTGTTTGACAAATTGGTACGCTGTGCGAACTTTCCCCACAAGGAATTGAGACAGAGCTTAGCTAGCTGACGGCGGGCGGGGTTAACCTTAATGAACGCCGGTCTCAGTTTAATACCCTCGCGAGCTTTGTAATCAGCGATATACTTTTTCTTTGAGGGCTCATCGGCACACCATTCTGGATACCCCGAGGCCTCCTGCTTGTCTCTGAGAAACAAGTTGATGTACTCAGAAAAGAGCTGGGTTGTTGTGTTTGGAAAGTGCCAGACTTCCAGGATTTTACCTAGGCGATACCCTTTCTCTAGGGCCGTCTGCACCTCGATGGTACACCATGTCCCTTCCAGCACCCTCTGCTCATCACAATGCAGACATTCGCTAAGCTGTTTACTTTCAGCGCAGGTACGGCATAGGGGGTACATTAGCTTACCCTCGACTCTATAAGGGAGCACCGGAAAGTAAAGTTACCGCGGTGGGTGAATCTGACACTTAATGATTCCAAAGTACTCTTTGAGAGGTTTAAAGTTCCGGTATATGATTGTAGGATGGCCCATAGGGTACAACTTCACCTTGTTCACAAACGGATACAGACTTGTGAAGTCGTAGTAATGTATTTTCTCACCAGGGCCAGCTACACGGTACAATTGAATGGCGTTTGTACGACCACCGAATAAGGCGTCACAGGGTTCCAGCGGTGAAGGTAACTGCTGGCTCTTAATGAAAGTGCTCAGTTCACCATCTTTCGATAGCTCAGTTACCCAATCATGTTCCCAGAGAGTTCTCAAAACAAACCCACAACTCTCAATATACTGCGCCTTCGCCATAGTCCTGCGGTGTAGATGTTCAAACGTGGTTCCCTGCAGTCTATTAAACTCATGGGGCTTGTAACACTGAGGGCATCCATGGTAAAAACACCCGTTGAACTCAAAGGCCGTTGGTACACCGTTAATTAATGCATACCCGTCTAGATAGTAACGACCCAACCGGTATTCGCCGCCCTGCAAAGCGTGCTGAATGAAGATGTTCTCATTCGCAGAGACGTACATGAGCCACTGAATAGAGGGGGTGGAGTAACGTTTCTGCTTACCGTTATAGAGGTCAGGTGGTACTAAGGCGATAGTTCCATACAATAAAAACATGTGTTTATAAATAGACATGCACATTGAAGCCAGAGTAATGTTTTGAAAAGGGTCCAGGTATACAGTTATTTTTTCTTTACTCTTGCGTGATTCGGTTTCAACAAACATGACCCGCTTTGTCATCGCCACCACAATATCTCTGAAAAGGTTGCATGCTTTTCGCAATATCATAACATCCGCCTGACAGTATGCTTTCAATTCAGTTTGAAAATGAAACCATTTTTCACGGTTTTCATCGTACCACTGTAGAAAACTCTCTTTTTCAGAGGGCATCATGTACTCGCAACCATAACTGTCGGACGGAGGCATAGGTCCGCTGTAATTCTGATTAGCCCAGGTGTTAAAAAAGTGAGGGAAATAACCTTTACAGCCTTCAAACCCAAAGGCTTTTGGCAGTTTGCTCAACTTCATGGGCAGAAAATTCAAGGTGTCTATGAACCTAATGTCAAAAGGTACAACCTTAAGCAGCATTAGTTTGGAACCTTGGGTTATGAGACTAATGGGCAGCTTTTCATGTATCAGGTCACGGATAATGAAGAATGAGTCATATGCTTTGGAGTTGTGAGCCAGAAATGTATAATCCTGGTACCGAGGTTGCATGAACGTGATGAGGAAATCATTCACGCATGACCGTCCTTCAAACTCCCAGCTCTCATCACCTGTTAGATGGTGGGCGTAAATATAGTTTGGCTGGTGCACACCCGTCTCTTGCGTACACTCTATATCAAATACGATATAGTCTTCTGTTTTTTTCTGGTAGTGACTTCTGAGCATATAACACTCATGTGTTGTTCCGGCTATAAAAGCCTCGGTACACCTAGGGCATTGCATGCCTTTACATTTGTGGTCGACAGGTTTATAGCGACCGCATGTCCCACAGTCGGCTTTAAGAACACATTGGGCTAGGCCGATGTGCGTGATTAAGCAGTCTTGCGACCGACAAAACAGCTTACACTTTGTGCAGTTCACTTTCTGAGCATTGTCATTGACACAACCGTCCCTCTGACACATTTTACAGTGAAATTCACACTGGTGTTTGGTCCGATTGTTGTATATATGTTCGCAATGCTCGCACACATACTTGGCCCCTAGAAAACCCTTCAGGTTCAAGACACCGTAAAAGTGGTTTTCATGATGCAGCACATACACGGTCTTGTTTTTCACACCTTCATTGGTAGTGAAGTACTTCCAAGAACCGGCATGGTATAGAACTTTAACCGTCACAGCAAAGTGATTCTCAAAAAGTCCCAGATGCCCAAAACCTACCATTTTGTCAGACGGTATCTGAAGCGTCTCATGTGCCGCTACAGCCATCGACATAATGACGGCGTCTGGGGTAGAGCGGTCCATCAATAAGCCCGCAATGCTTGCGGCCAGACACATGTTGGTAGCTCCGGTATTAAAATCGAGCAACCACCGAGATTTCTTGCCAATGATTTTACTGTACATAACGCTCTTTAAGGCTCTGGAAGCACCACCCTTGCGACCCCTAACAACGAGGGCGATGATTCTAAAGGACCCGTACGCCAATAATTCAGCCTTGCTCTGTAAAAGTTTAGATAGGTTTTCTAAAAACGTTACAGCGTCAAACACATCCCGAGATGACCGCCTGGTGAACAGGGGACTATTGAGACCCTGTCCCTGAAAACGCATCTGAAAGAAATCATTAGGACCCACATCGTGTAACAATCGTTCGATTAGCGCTTGCACAGCCTGATGTATAGCTATAATGCCATGATCTGAGGAGTGTAGGCGATCTAGGTTAACAAACCTAAACTCCTCATAGTGCTCTGTAGCGTTAAACCGCTCTACAACTCGACTATACCGTCTCACACTTTCCATAAATACTGGTTCTGAAGCCTCAGTTTGAGAATTACTGGTTGTTGGAGAGCTCACAGGGGTATGGTTAGATGTAGGTGTGTTTTTAGACCTTCTGGTAACGCAGAGTCTGGCTTTCTTTAACTTTTTTATTACAAGCTTGCGTTTTCTAGAGCTACCAAGCCACTTTGGCTTCTTATGGGCCCATCTGGTTTTTGGTAACTGTCCCCCGCCGATCTGAACAATATTTGTGTTGTTTACAAATGGTGACACTGACCCTACATCTACTTCGGATGGGTCTCCTTCAGACTGCTTAAGGCTGAGACTGCTCGGACCGTCACCCCCAGAGGGCCTGTAAAGACCATCAGCACCTCCTAACTCTATATTTTGAGGTCTTATGGGTGTTGGTTTTGGGGGTTGACATGACCTCTGACTATTGAACGCTCGTAAAACTCTTAGAGCTGTACTAAGCAGGTGCTGTGGCTTCTTTTCATATTTAGACCTACGGCCCATTGTACTGGTAAATGTAGCTCTAACATTCCCCGTGTATGTACGCGCGCCTAGTCATGATGGTATGTTACCCATGGCTATAACTGTTGAAGCGCAAGTTTGGGCCATTGTGTTTCTACACCGAGCCATCAGCTGTTTTAAAACCTTTATGCTAGCTCTGGATGCCGCTATATTACCGTCGTTCTTACACAGTTTTAAAGTTTTTAGACGGAGTTGGCATTTTAATTGTCTGAACGACTGATGGATTTCTTTAATGTAGCTGTCTAGAACTCTAGTACGGTTTGAAAGGTTGGTTTCAAGGCCAGTACTTATGACTTTAGAGGTATGATTGCCAACTCCCTGAGCCACCCCGGTTATAGGACAGTGGCTGGCGTTATCACCCCCACTCACTGTTGATGGACCAGAGCGGGACGTAAAAACAGGGTTCCAGTGTGAACACCCAGGAGTTTGAGAGCCCTGATCATCGCTCGAGGGTGTTCAGAAAACTCTGATTTTGCGTTCCGCTACACCCTATACTGCTGTCGGGGTATATTGATGAGGATGGTGAAGACCACTGCGCACAGGCACTTGGCGTAGGACTGGTGGGGTCGTATGCCCCCAGGGGTGTATCGGGGGACATCAGACATGGGGAGGTTAAATGTTTATCGCAATAACGGATGGCCGCTGATGTAGAGGCCGTGCTGTGGCTGGGTGTTACTGATTGAGACCCTACTGATTGTAACCCTGAGGGGATCATCTTACAAGTATCACAAGGGGATGCCGGGGCTTCAGAACTTTGGGTAGTACCAGCTAGAGCCTTAAGAAGTCCTATACAGTGGGAGTAAGGATCCTCTGCAGGGTAATCATTTTCCAATGACGAGCCATATAACACAGAGGGGATAGTTGTACACCCTGTAGGGGCTAGGGCGAGGCCTGACACCCCGGTATTAGAACTCGGGGACCTAGGTGGAACCGGTTGTACCTTAACAACATTTTTAAAAGACAGGTCTAAAGGTCCAGATTGTAGCTCAGGGGTCTGGAACTTCTTCCTACGACTCTTTAAGGACAGCCGATTTATTTTAGGACTGCTGCACTGTTTTGGGGACCCTCCAGAGACCTCACACGGTACAAACAGTTGGGCTTTTGGTGATGTACGAACGATAATGTCCGTTTGTCCATGCCCCATCCCCGGGATAGTTGTTGAAGAAGTGTTCGCTGTACTAGGTATTCCCTTTATGACGGATGGTGTGGTGCCGTTAAGAGTTGTACCTGGACCATGATCGGTGGCTGTAGAGGGGTTGCAGGGTGGGTCTTGGTGTTCGGAGTGGTTCACGAGTACCGATGATGCTGCAGGGTTTTGAACAGTCCCAGTGCAGACCTTTAAAGACGACATCCGCTGCATAGGCTGAGGGCCAGCGTCTCCGGAGCTCTGGGGTGATGATTCTAGGATGTAAAGATAGCAAAATACATATTAGGGCTAGTTATAACTGCTATACTGATGGGTGTGAAAGACGTTTAGACACACTAAGGACTGTATACACCAGACTCTACATTTTTCTAAAACTCACCTTGGGTTTTTCGGCTTGAGGAGCCCTTCTTAATAGGCGGGCCGTCCTTAGACCCAGGGGCCTTCCTTTTGCGGACCCCTCGGGATAAAAAAACATAAAAAAATAATGTTACACTTACAATATAATACATAGACTATACAAACTCACTGAGATGGCCAAATATAGGTCTGATTGTTGGGCCTGGTAGGTTTTCAGAGGGGTTACAAAAAGAACCCTAATATATACCTGCAGAAACGTTATCCTGTGACAAGGTGTTTGACCCATCTTGAACATGAAGGATTTGTTGGAGAGAGGCAATCGCACACCTGAGTTCGGCATCATAACCTATGCAAACACAAGGGTTCCCATTAGCAGTAAAATAAAAAAATAAAATTCCTGACAACGTCGTTCAGAACGACCTATGGCCTGTAACTCACCTTGCTGCACGGTCTCCATTTCCACATGGGATTCCCCAGACTCTTGACAGTCCTGTGTACAAGAGAGAAAGATTTGCCTTTAAGCACCCCACAATTCATCTTCTAGGTCAGAACCCTTCATAAAAGCACACCGAGTGTTGAATTTATTTTTTTTATTTTTTTTTGTTAAAAATTTTGAAAAAAAAAAAAAAAATGTAAAAAAAAAAATATATACATATATATATATCAAGATTCAAATTGTTGAATCCCTATGTTCTGTAAGTATAAATACATATTGACAACTGTAAAACTTTTCTCAAAAACTATACACGGTTTAATAAACAAATTCCACATGGTGGCGCTCTTGCATAATACGAGCTCTAAGATTGTCTCTATAAGACCTAGCCAGGAAACCGGATCCTAGGAGCCATGCCTGGTTTTCACCTTAGCTGAACAAGGCTGTGAACCATGTGTGGGGGGCGGAGCTCAGTCTAAACTCCAAGCTGAGCCAGTTCCAACACCACACAGTCTTTGTTTTAAAAAAAAAAAGAAAATGGCCGGATGTGGATGCAACATGTGTGAGGTCCTGGGTTTTTCAGGGCAACAACATCAGATCCAATGCCATCCTGAACTACGGTGAGTGGTGTGGGGTACTTGAGGGGTCTGAGGCTCCTTACCAGGGATAGTTATTTTTTAATCATTATTATTTTTTATTTATTTCAACAGCTTTTTCTTTTTTTTAAATTTATGTGATTTTCTATTTTTAAAATGTTCTAGACTTCAGGGTCTCCTAAACCCCATGGTCACACTTGCCATATATATATATATATATATATATATATATATATATATATATATATATATATTTTAAAGGCATGCCTATGGAGTCCTGGGGGTCTCTGAGCCTCGTGCTCAGGGCCCTCATGACCAAACAGGCCTTATTTGTATTTTTTTTTTTTTTTTTTTTTAAATGCAGCCCTATGGGGCCTTGGGGGCCCCAATCCCAAGGCCCCCCCTCGAGGCTCCGTGTATTGCAGCTTTTAAAAAAAAAAAATTTGTATTTATATTTGTATGGGCCCTAGGGCCGAAGCGCGCGTGGTCAGGGCCCCACAGGCGCTGGCCATGCGCCATTACTCCCTTTTATTTATTTATTTTTTTTAAAAAACAAACGCCGCACTATGGCGTCTAGCACCGACTCACCTAGGCCTCGGGGACTCCCCGAGGCCTCCGTGAGCCGGTCGGAAGAAGGTTTAATTACAGAGAATGCCGCTGAAACACACGCGGCATTCTCTGTAATTAAACCTCACGGGGCGGCTCTCAGAAGCCGCTGGGGGATTCCCCAGCGGCTTCTGAGAGCCGCCTTGTTGAAACCCTGAGGCGCGGGTCTCCGTGGCCGCAGAAGCCCGGAGACCCGCGTTATCATGATAGCGGATCTCTCTGCTCAGAGGCAGAGAGATCCGTTATCTTGATAACGCGGGTCTCCGGGCTTCTACGGCCTCGGAGCCCCGCGTTATAGCTAAGGCTAAAGCGGCTCTCAGACCCTCGGGGGTCTGCGTGTAAGGCTGCAAAAGTTAATAACGCTCCTCCCTAGAGTGTCGGCCAGCTCTGGGGAGACGCGTTATTAACGTTTTCAGCCTTACTCTCAAACCCTCGAGGGTCTGAGAGCAGCGTTGAAAACCTTAATAACGCGCCTCCCCAAAGCCGTCCGACACTCTAGGGAGGCGCGTTATTAAGGTTTCAAAGCTGCTCTCAGACCCCCGTGGGTCTGAGAGCAGGCGGAAAACCTTAATAACGGGCCTCCCCAGAGTGCAGGATGGCTCTGGGGAGGCGCGTTGTTAAAGTTTTCCGAGCTGCTCTCAGACCCCCTGGGGGTCTGAGAGTAGCTCGGGAAACCTTAATAACGGGCCTTCCCTGAGTGCAGGGCGGTTCTGGGGAGGCCCGTTGTTAACTTTTACCGATTTGTTCTCAGAACCCCTAGGGGCAGGACCCCTAGGGGTTCTGAGAACAACTCGGTAAAAGTTAACAGCGGGCATCCCCAGAGTGCAGGACTGCTCTGGGGGGACCCCATTATTAACGTTTCCCGAGCTGCTCTCTGAGTCGGGGGCTCTGAGAGCAGCTTGGAAAAAGTTAATAATGGGCCTCCCCAGAGTACAGGACAGCTCTGGAGAGCTTTGGGGGTGCAAGGTTATTCATTTTAGAGCTCTGCATCCAGCAACGTTGATAGCAGAGTTCTAAAATGAATAACCTTGCACCCCCAAAGCTCTCCGTCTAAACACCCTACAGCGGCCATTACATGTAAGAGCCCAGAATTCTGTGGCCCTACAATAAATACACATAAAAAAAAAAATACATACAGATCCCCACAACAACCCTGTAAAAATTAAACCCCTGCTCCACCACAAATACAGTCAGATACACAGCCCCTGAACCATGATGTACACAATAAGCCCACCATACAGCCATCAAAATAAGTGCAACCCCACAAAAATACCGGCCCAGACATAGCACAAGACCCCACAAGTACCAATTAAGCATGGCCCGCAGCCCCCAAAATAAGTGCAGACCCCCAAAAATACACGCCCATACACAACCCCTGAAACATCAAGTACAATTTAAACCATGGCACCACTCCACAAAACAAGTGCAGCCCATCAAAACTACATACAAATGCATAACCCCAGAACCCATAAGTACAAATTAAGCATGGCCATCAGCCCCCAAAATAAGTGCATACCCTCAAAAATACATGTCCATACATAGCCCCAGAACCACCATGTACATATTAAGCAGTCCCAATACACCCCACATCGCAAGTGCGCTCGCGCTGAAATACATGCCTATACATAGCACATTACCCCACAAGTACCAATTAAACAACCCCGACCCACAAAACAAGTGCAGACTTTAAAAAATACCTACAGATACACAGCCCCAGAACCACCATGTACAAATTAAGCACTACCAATACACCCCACAGAGTCCGAGCGCTCACGCTAATAAAATACAGACAAATACAGAGCACATGACTCCACTAGAGCCAATTAAACAATACCAACCCACAAAATAAGTGCAGACCTTCAAAAATACAGGTCCCATACATAGGCCCAGAAGCTACAGGAACAATTTAAGCAGTACCAATACAATCCCCAAAATAATTGCGCCCCTGTAAAAATACCTACAAATACATAGCACAAGACCCTACAAGTACCAATTAAACAAAAGCATCCCATAAAGTAATTACAGTATCTCAAAAATACACTAATAGCTTTTAAATTTGTATTTTGTTTTTAAAAGCAGGCATTATACATATCTATGTATAGTTAAACAGGTTGGGGCTAATGTCATTGTTAAACTTTAGTAAAACACATATACACACCACACTGTTACAGACCTTAAGTAGAAGATGTTCAGCATCACCAGTCTGAGCTCTACCCTTCATGTTTCCAGCCATGATGTCCTGATGCAGCCCTGCTTGCCACAAATGTCAGTATGTAGTTCAGAAAAAAGAGGTCTGTGAAGGTGGGGGGTTCTTATACCATGCTCACAGTGGTAATTATGCCTGTGCTCTATGATTGGTGGGACCTGGAAATAGACATCTGTTATAGGTTAGCAATACTTGGCCTTTGTTGTGTTTCAACTTTTAATTACTGGGCCAGTTTTCTAATTTAATCCCCACTGTGTCCCTGGGAAAGGCTGTAGGCACACATCTGTTTTAGATTTGCTATGCCCCTCATCCTCTGTTGTGTTTCAAACTTTTAATTACTGGGCCAGTTTCTAATTTAGACCCCACTGTGTCCCTGGGAAAGGCTGTAGGCACACATCTGTTTTAGATTTGCTATGCCCCTCATCCTCTGTTGTGTTTCAAACTTTTAATTACTGGGCCAGTTTCTAATTTAGCCTCCACTGTGTCCCAGGGAAACCCTATAGGCACACAGCTGTTTTAGATTTACCTCTCTAAATTGATAGGCTGGCTCTAACAAAAGCAGCATTTGACCATTCCCACTTTTTTTGGATTAGCCAACAGTGTGGGGTTTGACCAGACCGCCCACTTTGCAGCCCTATGCAGAGGCACCCTAACAGCCACTTGGGCATGAATGTCTGACATGTCCAGACCTGTCCCTCTCAAGCTCTGAAACCACTTGCACATCACTAAGTCATACTTTTTACACATCTCATAGGCCAAAACCCAGGGGCTAGGACCCAGACACAGGGCTAACACGTGACACCATGAGGGCACATCCCACTTGACACCCCCATGCACCCACGTCACTTCCGTGGAGGGCTTTCAGGGACACCGGAAGTCCCAGCCACCGGAAATGACGTCATTTCCGGGGGCGGGATAACTGTCACTTTTAATATGATGATTAAAGGTATCCCTTCCTACTACTTCTGTGATCTGGCTACAACCGACTCTCTGTGTTGGACGCATTAGCCCACTGAGTCACACTCATTGCATAGACGAATCACCACCTACATGGTACAAGGCACCCCTGGTAGTTGAACATATTTCAGAAATGGATGTCTTTATCTGAGAAAGTAACGTGTAATGTGGTGCTGCACTCACGTTATGACTTTATTTTAAGATTGTGCTTAGAATTTTAGAAGTTAAAACTTGAAGTCCCTATGATAAATACTTAAGCACACATATGTTTGTGGATACAGACACGTGGCGTTCTGAATGTAAATTCATCTCATGTTTTCATAACAAGATAATTCACACGTATACATTATTTTAATCACACGTAAACTGCACTTAGGGGCGATAGGTGGGCCTTTCATTAGGTGAACATCCACAAACCTGTATATCTGTCGGTATTCACACACTTTCGCAAAGCATCCACAGCCAAGATGGTCTACTTCCGTCAAGGGCAGGAGTACATTTTTATCCAGTATATACACAGAGCTGGACTAACACAAATTAGTGGGGGCCTATGGAAAGGTGTGATAAAAAGTTTAAAAATAATGTTTGATTTCACTTTTGTATATATGGAAATTTATAAATGTTTTTGTATGAAAGTAACATGCAACCCATAAATGAATTCCAGCGATTGTACTTTTTTTGTAGCTATTTATTTAGAAAGTGCTACAATTACCAGAAGATAATCTAATTCCAGGGAGCCTAAACAAAGAGAAAAGCAAACTACAATGATACATTAAAGCCAGTATTGCATCGTGAACAGTGAAGGGGACATGATAGAAAATGAAAGGAAAACACTTCATTAAAGTGTTACAAAGTTAAAATGGAGATGCTTCTTCATAGACAAAATGTTTTAGAAAAAATCTATAGCTGGGAGATGTCTATAATTGCCATAGGTTCCTGGGAGGGACTGCACACTCATTGGTGACCTCCATAGTAGTCGGAAAGGTATACTAAATATAGGGGAAAAATTACAGGAGTAAATATATGACTACCTTTTTGTGAATCGGGTCTGACTGTTGCCCAATTGAAATGTTCACGTTCCCATTTTACTTATGCATGTATCAAATATCGTTATTGTTTATGGTTATTTAAAACTTGCACAATTTAAAAACAAACTCAATAAAACAAATTACAATCATTCATGTTAAAACTAAGTAATCAACAATTTCCTACAAGTTAAAATTGTGGTCAGTCTACTTAATGGGACTGTAAATGTTGGATATGGCCTATTTGACTAGTAGACTCTAACAACTGAGTGACCATCAATAAGAGCAGCACGAAAATTAACAAGGGATCTGGCACCATAACAGTACCCGCTTAGGGAAACCTAGGCCAAAATAGCAGCATGTTAGTCCTCATTACCAAGTAGACAATAAACTGATAAAATGCTATTGCAATAGAAACAATCATCTATGGTAGCAGCATAAAAATTAAGTATGACATCAAGTGCTATAACTATACCCCACCTAAATGACATAGACAAAAGTAGCAGCATGTTAGCCCTCGTTACCACTCAACAATCAACCGTTAAAGTGCTAGTGCAATAGAGGCAACAATTACTAACAGAGGGGTGGTCACCCAACCCACTGGACAGTAGACTGATAAAGTGCTAGCAAGGGAAACAACTATGCATAATAGAGGAGTGGTCACCCAAGAAGCACCACAGAGTTGTCCACTGATGTAGCAGTTTAGCTTGAGTACGACTCAAGGTGGCTGGACATTTTCACCAGGTAAATCTGAATGAATAGATGCATCAGTGGGGTGTGCAAGACCAGAGAAGCCGAACCCTAGCCGGCTGAACAAGTTGGATGCAGTGGAAACAAACCTTGTCAATTCAATGTTCAGGGCAGTATTATCGGGGTTTATGGAGGCAATGAAGGTCTGCCAGCATGTGCGAACTCCCAGTATGCTCCACTCCCTCTATAATCTGGACCTACGTTCATTTAGCAATGCTGGGCAAAGGCATATAACATGTTCAAATGATTCTTCACTGCCACCACAGCCCCTGCAGGTTCTGGCCTCACGTGGGTGGCCCCAGCCAGCTAGATGCTTCAATAAAGGCCACTCACTTAGCCTAAGGCCCATGAATCTTACTTTCAAATGGACGGCATACATGCAGGAGAGATATGGTGCTGGGGTAGCTAGCTGATACTAATTTATTATTGCCCAAGTATGACTACGTTTGTCGAGTAATGCCCTATCAGAATGTAAAGACGATAGATGAACGTGCAGTCTTATACTCTTTTTAAAATATTGTTGATTGGGGTTGCTAACCCAGAGATCCTTTACATCAAGAAGTTGCTGGCAATCTTCTAAATGCCGTCTCTGAGCCCGGTTGGGCCGGCTGCAGCTGATTTCAGACCAAAGCAATGCCTCTAGCCTACCAGGCCTGACCCTTCGTAACTTGTGGCCCAGATTGAGGACGGCGCTGGCACCAGCAGCCCACTGGTCAGAGAGTCCGAATTCGAGCCTAACCTGGGCTGCTGGTAAAGTTTTTGGTATTTGAAAGACTCACTTGTAGATCTTAAAAACAAGGTTGTTCAGCAGAGTATTTTTATTGCCTGATATAATTTCTCAACCATAAGCTAACAAGGGAAGAACTTTGGCTCTCATAATTTCTTGTAAGGGGGAAAAGCTTGGGCCCAATAACGATTTTGCTAATTTCAATAGCATCACCTGGAGGGTCAAAGCTTTTCCTTCAACTTCTTGTTTCAGAAATCAGCATCTAACATCGAGGTAGACCTTTAGGTACTTATAGAATTGCAGTGGCAGCTACTTCTCAACGGGGATAGCGGGGGTACAGAAAAAAATAAAATTACATTTTAAAAAAAGCACCTACCTTTTGATGATTCTGTCTCTCCCTTGTCCTCTTCTCTTCCCCGACTCCCAGAAGCACACAGGCTTCCAGACTTCCCTTCAATCCTGACGTTGCTGTTACCAACATGACAGCAGCATTGTGATTGATCTGAGCGGCCTGCTTTGGCACTCAGACAGGGAGTGGGACCCTGTGTAATTTCTCCTCCCAACTGTGCAATACAGCATGGTAGAGAAATGCTAAGCGTGCATGAGTATTTGGCCGGCCGTTTACCGCTCCTCCTCCAGTCCAGCCCAACCACGCCCCACCCCAATCTAGCTCCCTGAGGAAAAGTTAAATGATAATAACATTGCGTTATTATCATTTTATTTTTACTTTTTCTTCACTGAACAAAGCAGTGGGGTAACACTCCTCTGCCTTAGTAGAGGAGCCGCCGCTGTAGAATTGCTTCGAGACGACCTCGTTGCTGTCATAGAACCATCTTCCTCCATTATGTTTTTTTTGGCCCAAATGAGACAACCTTAGTTTTTTTTTGTTTCACCTCTAATTTATTAACTGTTGTATAAATGTGTAGCTGATTAAGTTGTTGGAGGCCTACCCATGTATGACTAAATGAGGCAAGGTAGTCTGTGTATCTATGCTTTGAATCTGTAAAACAGAGAGTGGTAAAGTATGTAGATTTTATTACAGAAAGTATTTTTTCCTCCACACATTAAAAAACTAAACTAACCCCAACCCCTACAATTGTCACAGGCACTCACTGAATGGGGTGGGGGAATGCTAACAATAGAAGAGGGACCTATAGGCACCATGAATGCCTGGGAATTCAAAATGCAGTCCTTGTGGAGGAAAACGCCTTCAATCATATTTACCGACCAACGAGGTGAGACCTCTCGGGTTGGCTCACTAACTGAAGGCTGCTGCAGGTGTGACCTGGCCACCTTTATTAGGTGGAGTCTTAGACTTTACAGAGGGGTTGGCTCATGGTTGGCTGTGACTCTTTTCATCTCCATCACATCTTCCACGGAATAACGCACATAATTGGCTACTCCACTTAACCTCAAAGAGGGACATTTGAAGCCTTAGAATTGCAAAGGGGTTTGAGAGTGCTTACTGCCATGGTTGTTTCTGACCTTCCCATTTCCCTGATTGAATCATTTGTGTGGCTTTTTGGTGTGGTGTGGGATGCGTTATGGTCCTGTTGTCCAGCCCATCTCCTCTGGATGCACAAGGGAAGCCTCTGATATGGATATTTAGGTTTGTATCAGGGCCAGTGACATAACAAAGGCTCCATGGTGTGGTGGCAACGTGCTTTCAGTTCTCCCTGTTTTGAGGAATCAAGAAAAATTTTGTTGCAGCTTTCAGACTACCAGGTGGGTCCTGGCTGTTTCTGAGATATGTAGAGAACCTGGAGACGAGTAGGGTAACTGTGCAAAGAAAGGTATGAATGATTAAGATTTTTTTTTGTCTATCATACTCCGCATGATACTCCAATTTACCTATACCTGTGTACCAATTTTAAACTTGCCATTTTTTTTATTGATTGAAATTGGTATTGTTTTTAGTCTTGTTGGAAAGTGTTTTGATAATACATATGGTATGAGATGTAACCAAAACTCACTGCACTCTGTGGCTGGTTATGGTCTGGCTTGAAAGTGCAGTTGTTGCCATACAATTATGTGAGAGGGGTTTTGGTTCCGTCGCATGAAGGGAGCCAGGAGTACATGTTTTCTTTGGGCGGATGTTGTGTGATGCCACAAAAAGTGCCTGCTTTCCACAAAGCTGTGATCATTGTGTTTATGTATTCAGCTGCCTGAGTTTGAACTTTCAGGGGCACAGACATGACTTTGTAATGCTCTAAAGTATTTTAGATAGCTAGATAATTTGTGGAGTGTAGGAAATTGGATACTGGTTGGGGGGGTGAACACTTTCTCAAGCAGCCATCACATTCCTATCAGGGTGACCTTAAAAGCAACCCCCCATGTTAACCTATGCTTGACTCTCTTGTTGCTTGGCACTATAAAAGTCAGTGCAATGTGCAAAGTGTTTATGCAGTCAGGCAATATTTAAAGTATTTATGCAGCACTTCAAACAGTAATAAAGTAAAAACACAACACAAGAAAATTCCCACACCAATTTAGAAAAATTGAGTCAATTTGAATAAATTATTTGAGACCGAAGGACAAAAATCTAATCAGTAGAACTGGAGATATGTAATTTTTACAGATTCAGGTGAAAATAGTGATAAAAGGCACAGAGCATGAATTGTGGTAATCTGTTCCCACTGGTCTGTTACAAAGTCACAAGTTCAGGTCGATTGTGATGGAGTGCAGGCCGGCTACAAGTGTCCAGTTTGGACCGCTGAACAAAGAACCTTAAATCCAGGTTGCGGAGTGTTGCGAGATCCTGCATGAGGGATGTGTTGCACATCAGCAGTTCCTATGGGCTGCGGGCTGCGATGCATGGTCCTGCTTTGATGATGCATAGCAGAGTGGTGATTCTGAGGAGCTATGGGGCTGTGATGAGAGGTCCTGCATCAAAAATGCATCACACAATGGCCATTCCTGAGGGGCTGCAATGCGAGGTCCTGAGTCGAGGAGGCTTTGTGTGCGGTGGTTCTGAAGGGCTGCATAGTCATCCATCAGGGGTGCGTCACACAGCAGTGGTTCAGAAGTGGAGCTGCTAGGCGAGGCATCTTGCTGCATGAGTTCTGCTCAGACCTCAGGTAAGCTGGTAGAGCATGCTCAGGCCCACTTTCAGGAGGTCAGGACTGGGGTGGCACCACATGGGGGGCAAGGCTCACAGCAGGCAGAGTCCAGGTCCTGAGTTCAAGGAGGTTGGAGCTTCTCTGTCCTTGAGGCTCTGATCAGGAGGCCAACTAACTAACCTTTGGAGTCACTCTGATGGTGCTGGTTCAACATGCAGGTCCAGTCCTTTTCACTCAGTCAACAGGGCAGCAGGGTAACATGGCAACAGAATAGCAGTCCTTCTTGCAGAGCAGCACAGCAGTCCTTCTGAGTCTTCCACAGGTCCAGAGGTGTACAGAAGAATTTGGTCTGAGAGTCCATTCTTTATACCTGGTGCCCACTTTGCAGTGGTATAAGTTTCCATAGGCTTCCACTTCAGGGGGTAATGGAATTTCCTGCCTCCCTGCCCTGGCCCAGTGTGTCTGTGGTCACAAAAGACTAGTATCAAACCCTTGGTGGGTGTGTGCAGACAGAGCCTTTGTGATGTGCAACTATGTAGGTGACAGCTCCTCCCCCCTATCAAGTCATAGATGGTCCATTTTGCCAGCACCTATTTTCCCCTTGTCTCAATGTCAGAGACCAATACACAATGACCAACTGCCAGCTATACCTAGTCATGTGACCCAGGAAATAAGCTGCAGGCACCAAATGGTTGGGACAGGAAATGGTATTTTCAGAATTCTGACTTAAAAACCAACTTTACTATTAAAGAGCGGTTTAAAATACAATTGTTTAGGCATCAAACTCTCCATTCCTACTTGCTCCAAATTGAACATTGGCACTTAGCAAATGTAATAAGGTAACCCAATGTTATTCCATGGAAGACGTCAGCCTTGCGTTAGTGAAAAACAAAGTTAAGAGTTTTTCATTGCTAGGACAGGTAAAGCTTAAATGTACTTGTCCAACTTTTTAAATAAACTGCACCCTGCCCTGGGGCTGTTTAGGACATACCCGAATGATGACTTACATCTATTAAAAAGGAAGATTTGCACGTGGCAAAAGGATTATTCTGGTAGGCCTAAATGTAATTTTAATCCTACACACACAAGCTGCAATGGTGGGTCTGAGACTTGTTAAGAAGGACATTTAAGTGGGTGGCACAACAAGTGCTACAGGCCCACTAGTAGCATTTTAGGCCCTTGGTATTGGTGGTACCAGTTTTCTAGGGACTTACAAGTAAGTAAAATAAACCAATTGGTGTAAGCTTATTACACCTTGTTTAAAGTAGAGAGCACAAGAACTTTGGCACTGGTTAACAGTGGTAAAGAGTGCAGAGTCCAAAAGCCAGCAAAAACAGAAGGCTGGAAGGCAAACTGTTGGGGGTAAAACATGCCAGAATTGTCAGGTCCAACATGGACTTTTTCTGTGGCAGCACAAACAGGAGGAGGGCAATCATTAACTTACATGGATTTTTAGGTCTTGCTTGCCAGTGTAAGTGTCATCTGACCATTTAGCCTACATAGATGTTATTCTACAGTTCTTTGCTTCCTCACAAATCTATATCCATTTCCAAGCCATCTACTTGTAATACTTCACATTATTATATGACATTTTTTTAAAGCCAGAACTATTGGCTTTGCCGATACTTATTTTATTGATGTGTTCTTAATTGATGTGCTGGTGGTGTTGGATGGGTGCCCTCCATAATACAATTCATGTTTCAAAGCAACAGGAACAGAATAAATTAAACAATCCTGTAATATTTGGAAAGGACACTGAACCACCTGGCTTTCCATTTCAATTTTCATGGTTTGATGTGCTCGCCCAGGTGGCCTGTTTTTAAAAGTCTTGGAATAAGGAAGGCGTGACGACCTTCTTTGAAATGAAAGCAACCCTGCAGCCTTGCTGTAGGGCCATTCCTGCAGATGCTTGGAGCCTATAAAAAGATGCAATGTTACAAGCAATCAAACCTACACGGGACCAGCCCCGTAAAAATCCACACGCTACCAGGCTAAAATTAGAAATTCCTTCTTCGCTTCCTTGCGCCTCGAACACCCAGCGTTGAGCCTTTACAAAACAGACCTTTCCTCAGATATGCTTTGGTTTCTGGGCCACTGGAGAATAGAAGTACTTGAATTGACCCAATCATAGCAAATTCCTAACTTTATAAAAGCGGCTGACTGACTTAAAAATACGTATTTGGATATTTAATCAATCCGGTGTGCTTTCTTATTAAATGTTATTGAATCGTTCAAAGGAGATTGAGAATCAGTCCCTCGCAACAACCAAAACGTTCTATTCTTAGCATTAAATTTAATAGGATTATTTTGCCCTGAGCACTGACTAATCTATTTTACAATTAGCACTGTGGACTACCAGAGGCAACAGTGTCCTCAAATTGCACCGTTTGTTCTTTCATACTGGCTGTGGTACCAGAATATCACAGTCAGAATGTTGTCTGACACAAATACTGTATCTTGGATATTGTTTACAAAACTGCCACCCGACTGGAATTAATATTAGAAAATCTACAACCAAAACAACAATGTTTTTGTAAACAATATTTATGGCACAATCATTTCTGATGTTGATATTCTGAGGTACAACCGGTGCATCACCTCACATTATTGCCTTTATTGAACATCGTAGCCATTAATTTGCACTTTGAACGCTGGCATAGTTTTTTTTTCATGTACTGCCCTACACTTCTCTCTATCTTTGTTTGTTTCTTTCCTGTCCTTAAGACGCTTGCTTGTGGCGAGAAGGGATTTGGTCAGCCTAATGAAAATTACCTGCACTCATCAAGATCGCGCAAGGCAATTGAGAAAGTGAACAAAATTGGGGTTCTTCCATGCAGAAAAAGCATTTGGTATCTAAAACATCACCGGGACTGTTAAATCTCATGAGGTTCATAATAATAAATAAATAATCCCTAGTCTGGTACCTTTCTGAGCAAATATTCTATGATTTGGTGAATCATGGGTTCAGGATTACTCGTGTAAAGCAACTTGGTCGACAGAATAACAGAAGGTTTTTAAAAACTGGTGCTTCATCTGAAAAAACGTACCTAGTAGTTTAATGAATCTTGTGGTAGAAGAAATTTCGATTGACATGAGATATATTAACACTGGAATTCACTTTATTAATGTAAAGTTTAATCAGTGCATCCCAATAATCCAGAAGAGTGACAGGGACCCCGAGTAGGAAGAACTTTGCATCAACAAACTGAGAACTCCTGAAGATCTGTTAGTCCATGAAAAACACTCTCTCGTTATTGCCACACAACATTTTATTGCTGATTTTGTCTCTCGTGGTCTCTGTGGCCGAATTACTCTCAATTACTGTATCTTGCAATTGATTCGCAGTATCAGTAATCCATTTTACCCTTCTTGTCCCAGATCTCAGAGAAGTATACTGACAGAGTAGGATTGTGTCTCATTAAACTAGCACAGTGTTGGTGTGGCATGTAAGGAACACTCACGCATGACAGTTGTCAGATGATCAATCAACAAACCTCCCTTGTTACACCCCAACAATCATTTGAGGGAAGTTCTCAGATGAAAGAGCGGGTACAACAGTCTCAAGAAAAAGTGTCTTTGTTGTTTTTTTTGGGAGAGGTGCTTTATCCCCAAGTAGATGAGGGGCCAGATTGAGTAAGGACTTACGTTGTCCTTGCGTGATGCAAAGCAACAATGTTGCTATCTGGGATTTACAAAGCCATGCAAGGGGAGAATTGCACTACCTTGTGACTTTGTAAAGCAATGCAACTCAACATAGTAGCTTGCACTGTGTTGCATTTCATTTTGTTCCGGTAGATGTTCCATTTGTGGAAAACGGGTGTTCCCATGCATCCACCCATGGAATTTGAATCCTTTCCAAATTTATTAAAGACAGTAAGCCTGGGATTGCGCCAGAATGGTGCACCTACCACAGAGATGTGTAACAAGGAGAAATATTTGTTTTTCTCCTTGTTATTTCCTTTTTCCATGTGTGCTGCATTCTGCAGCAGACATAGAATGAAGACTACGCCTCTAAGGATTGTTTTGTGCAGGAACGTCTCCCTTCCTGCATAAAAACAATCCAAACTGGAATGCAGGCACCCTTGTGCCATGTTGCAAGGGTGCTTGGTTTGATGCTAGGCAGCCACGAGTGTGCCAGCGCTAGGTGAGAGCTGAACAACACCGTATCAATGATAATATGATGTAGTTCGACTCCCTTCCTTTCACACAATGAAGCGCAGGAACTTCCCTTGCTGCTCTGTGCTGCGTTGCATGAAACCTTAGTAAAATGCCCAAGGTCCTTTGACTGTGATGTATCTGCTTACCTGAACTATATAGCTCGTTTTCTAGAGTTATTTTATAAAGATTACAGAAGTGACATCATACGTATTTTGTGCTCCAGATGACATCATGGAACATGGTACATTTGACCGCCTGAGGTAATGTCAACGTTTCTAGAAGATATATTAAAATAGAACAAATACAAGTACATAGTTAATAACAACAATTGCGTGTCCAGCATTGTACAGAAAATAACAGGGATGTGAAAGAGGTTCTTGACCTTTTCTGTCCTAACAAACATTCACCAGTTACATAATGGCCACATTTGCAGCCACTGCTCTCCTACAAATGTAAGTCAAATATATCCTTGTTTCACATACCTACTATAGAATGTTTAGCTGCAGCTGGGGGTGGCGCACTTTGGGAAAGTTGCATCCCTACACTGAAGTGGACTCGTCTACAGGTTTTCTACAAGATCTTCCAACAGGTCAGCCACTTTGCAAGGCTGGATGCTCTTGGGAAAGCCTGCTGCATGTTGAGCAGTATTCCCTATTTATATAGAGACAGATTCCTTCACAAAATTAATTATACGTTCAGGCAAATATGGTATTTGTTTGGAGTATCTTCCATAGACTTAGCTGGATGTGTCAGCTAACCAATTTACATGGCGCAGCAAAGAGGGACCAAATCACCCCAGAAAAATTCTCCCTCACCTCAAAAGGAGTTGATCAAAGCACTGTAAGAGCCCTACCCTGAAAGAACAGTCCCTGTCCCATCGTCATATATCTAATGTGTGTTGGCTTGAGTCTATGTCCCAAAAGGATCTCAGCAGAATGGACAAGATTGCTCTTCAAATCTTCAAGCATAGGGACTTAGCCCTTTCTAAAAGATGGGAATGGATCAACCTAGCCTGCTCCTTCAACATCTCACCTTGTCCTGTTAGGGTTATATGGCAATACCATCTGACAAACCATTTTAATGTAGGAAATTACACACATAATACCATAAAGAAGCTAAGTCTGCGGGCTTCATAAATGGTCTTCGCTCACAAACTTGCCCTCTATAACTATTTTCTTCTGTAGACCACTCAAAGTGCTCTCTTTTTAATGTGGGTGGAAGAGGGGCGATATCATCACCAGGATTTAACCTCACCCATTATCCAAATAGAATATGTTTGCATACCGACTTCTCCTACTAATCTCCCTCTCACATCTACCCCCCCCGCATCATTCAGGGGACCAGATTTATTCTGGGCGTGTGCAAATATTCACTAAGTGGCTCAAAATTGTGCTATCTCTTGAAAGGGTATTTACTTTTAGAACAAAAGTTGTACTGTGCTGCATTGGTTCCCTTGTCTTAGTGCAAATAGTGTTGTGTGCTGATTTGCTCCACAGTGCATCAATGGAATGTTGTGTTGTCCCTGACCAGCAGCATTAACTAATTACTTGTGTTCCACCACTGCTCAGTTTTTAGGCACTACTTTCTTCTTTTTGTTTAAGCAGCCTATGAGAGTAAGTGTGTTTTCCAGTTGTCTCCCTTGTGCACTCCTCCCACCTCCTTGTACTTCTTTCCCACCTTCCCTCAGTTGCTGTTATGACTTCCTCCCTGCCCCGCCCACCTTCTCTTGCTGTTTTTTCCTACCCCCTTGTCGGCTTGCTTGCCCAGCACCAGCCACTGTTCCCCAACCACACCCACACACCCTCCATTTCCGTTTCCTTTCCCAGCCCCTCCCAGCATCCTTCCATTGTCCGTGTTTCACCATCCCCTCCCACCCACACTAGTCAGCTTGCTTCCCCATCCCCTTGCACCCATCCTCAATAGTCAGCTTACACCACAAACCCCCATCCACATGCTTCTCCAGCCCCGTCTGCCCAACCTTCATTGTCCATTTGCTCCCCATCCCCTCTCACCCACTCTCCATTGTCAGCTTGCTTCCAAGCCCGCCTTCTGTTATCAGCTTGCTTTCCGAGCCGCTCCCGCCCACTGTCTGAGTACTCCCTCAGACCCATCTGCTCACCCCCGGTTGCCTGTGTGCTTCCCCATTGTCTCTCGAGTCCTCTCCCAAACCCCTGACCTTCCATCCCTCCATGTTGCCTTGTCCCCCAACCCACTACTCTGTTTGTCGGTTTTCTCCCCATCCTCTTCTGCCCTCCGTTGTCCATGTGCTCTCCCAGCCCGTCCCATCTGCCCTCCATTGGCAAGTTGTTCTCCAAGCCCCTACTTCTCAATCTCCATTGTCAGCTTGCTCCCCCAACCTATACCGGCCACCCTCCGTTATCAGCATGCTTTCACAGCCCTCCCGCCTACCCTCTGCTGTCAGCTTACTTCCCCACTTCCTCCAGCTCACCCTCCATTGTCCATGTGCTTCCTAGGGTCTCTGACGTGTACGCCCCCCTTCAGCAGCCTTCTCTCCCGCCCTCCTTCCTTCTGTGTTGCATCATCTCCCATCCCACTCTCACGTTTTTTTTTCATATTAAAAAAGTGCTAAAATATTTTTAGCCATGCTCCACAGCAGACACGCTGCTGCACTGCATGACTACAAATAACTGCCAAAGCCGTATCTCACATAGGGCGAGACCTATTGGGTCTGCCAATGCTTCTTAATAAATATGGCTCTGCACTGCTTTCTCCCCTGGCTAACGCAGCTGCTCTCCGCTGCGCTAAAAAATAATTAATCTGCCCCAGGATTGCTTCCCGCACTGCCACCACCTTTGTTCAAGGTAACTGGATTTATTAATATGTGTTTGTGTGTGTGTGTGTGTGTGCGCGCGCACATACGTGGGAGCACACACACGTATCAGCATGCTAGTGTGTGTGTGAAATCATGGGTTGTGAGGGTCCAGGGGAGCTTCATAAATAAGCCAAGTTGCAAAAACATTCAAATATTAAGAATACTAAATTAATGTCACAAAATTCACAGCATGCAAAATGATTGATTGATTGACTGTTGATACATTGCCAACTGCAAAGTGAAGCTCCTAGATGTATTTTTGCTTAAGAAGGCTGCCTTTGTGGTAGGCTCAGTTTAATCCCTGGAGAGCAGGAGTGTGTTTTACTTCCTCTCTAAAGATCTATGCTCTTCTTGACATATTTACCACTGTTTTTATTAAGTACCTGCAGGTACATATACCCCAAGGGACATTAGCTGGAGTATCCACAAAGGGCAGGGGTCAGAGTACATTTGTTTAAATTTGTCACAGTATTTTACAGTGGGTTTGCTATGGCTTTTTTCTCACGCTGGGGAGTTGAGTGTGTCTTTTCAAGTCAGAAAAGAGGGCAGAGAATTGGTAATGAGAATAGGGGGGCACAAGCATGAGCATGTCTGATCAAAGGGTCTGCAGGATCTTTGGGCATTCCAAGGCAAGGCCATTGATAAATAAAGACAATAAACCAGTAACAGTGCTTAGTTTATAAAATAAGCGAAGGGCCCAACGTTTTTTTCAGAGCACAGAAAATTGTTTGGGTTGTCCAATATCAAGGTTGAGTGATGTGGATTCCACCTGCAGCCTTTTTCTTTCACCACCTTACACTCCCTGTCTCTTTATTTCACTCTTGCATGTTCTATTCGTCCCTGCTGTCTCCCTTTATCACTAGTTTTTTTCAGTCTTTCTCTTACTTTACCTTTCTTCCCTTTGTGTTTTTCTCTTTCTTGCTCTGTTTCGAAGTCTATTGAGGAGCGCTGGTCCCCAAAAATGAGAGCTAGTGGGTCCCACCTGCAACCACCTGCTGAAATTAAGCACTGTATAAATATAACCGTTGTCTGGACAGGAGTGAATAATTTATGCTGTGGAGGGAGCTGTCATGGCCAGTCTTGGGACACTAGATGGCAGTGTTCAAGTGTTTTTACTCATTTACACTCACACTGATGTGATAAATGGATTCCATTACGTGGGCTGTCGATAGTTGTTTCTAAAGACATGGTACACCGCGTCACTCGCTATTACTGACGCATTCTCTGGGCGATGTGATATAAGAGCGACCAGAGATGTCCATGCCTATCTCCTAGAACATCCGCTGGAATTTTGTGAATTTACACAATATGCCAAACAAATTCCATGAAGAGTAACAGAAGCAAATCATTGCCCTCAGAGCCTGGATTGGGCCGCCATACCTCCATTCACGCATCTCACGCATCCCCTTCCATCACGACTAACCAAACTACCACTCACCCCTCCAACCATGTGTGCTGTCGAAGCCTACTCTCACCCATAGCCAGAATGTCCATCCCATGAGAGACAGCATCTCAGTCCTTGACACAGTGCAGATCTTCCAGCTCTGCAGACATAACTAACTCCACCAGCAATCCCACTGACATCCTAACGTGTTATTGTTCTTCTCTTGCAGCAAAACGAGGAACGTGGAGCCACCTTCTATTAGTCCTGTCTGCCACAGCTCCTCTTTTACCCAGGCTGTCTTGGCCCATGAGTGTCATTTTAGAGAAATATGTTTTTTCCTTCCTGTGATAATCATAAGAATTTGTTATTTAAGATAAGTGATAAAAAGCTGCTCTTGAAATATGGAACTGTATATTCTAACATTCACTTAGACAAAAGAATGTGAGGGAAGCTAAGGAAATCACTTTCTGTATTTGTGCCTCAAATTGCAATTATACTTAATGCCTAAAAAGACTATATAGTGTGCTCTACTGCTCTCTCCCTGAAGCATGTTCATACTCCCTTCCCAGTCATATTGTGATTTCTGCAATCTATTCTTAACCTGAGCTCACAACTCATATCACACCTCATATATAGCTCTATGTAGACCACGCCGTGCCCAAAATGTTCCTCCTAGAAAGAAAGCGTTTTTTGCAAAGATGACCACGTTCTTCATACCAGGCTTGTTCCATCTTAAACACCTCAAAAGAAATTACTTTGGGGGTCCAGCAGCATCATAAAATGGCTGTTTTGACTTACTCTAAACATTGTCTACCACTGAGCACTCCCTGTTCTTCATCTGCAATGTGAACAGTGGACATATGACTGGGGGAAAGTAGTCCTCTGGGTACCCACGTGTGTACTATGTTATTAGCAAATGAGTACTTATCACAAACAAATCTGCCTATGGGAATCGTTTGATGCATTATCCTAAATGTGTGCCTGTCGCCAGAAGGTGCCAGGATATGCACACACTGCTGTACAATTGTGCTGCGTGTAGTATACTAATAGCAATGTTGTTGCAGGTGTAGCCCCCTGCGTACGTGCAAGTGGTCTGCTCCAACGCGAGTTAGCACACCAGTAAATAGGCGTGGCGGGGGTGATGAAGTCAGTCCACGAGGGCCCATGGAAAGCACTTGGCATCTGTGTTATTACTGGGGCCTCACAAATGGTTTATGAAGCCCCAGAGCTGCTGTGTGACACATGCATAACACTAGTAAATTGGCAACGAGGCAGGTATGCGGCACCATTTGTCCCATGCACACACAACGGAGCGCGAGTGCAGTGTGACAAGCGCCCACAACGTGACAAGCTAGGAAGGTCTTAGTGAGAAGCTAGGAAGGCCTTAGATCACGTCGGCCCGACCTCACCACATGCGCCAGCACGGCCTGTCAGTTGCCCATATAGCTCACCAAGAGTGAACCACAGGTCAGTACACGCTTCCTGGCTAGCACAATTAGGGTGACCACCTGACATTGAGGCAAATTCTGGACAGGATTGTAAAAAATTCAGGCCAAAGGGTCAAAATTCAGGACCAAAATTCAAGAACAAACATCAGTTTTACAGGCACACGCAAGAGAGACCATGCCTCAAAATGTTGTCAGTGCATTTATTTACTCTTTTTTAACATAGCACTATTTATTCACTGTGGTGTTTTTGTGATTGCCTCCTCGTATGCTACATTCAGGTGTCACGTTATGTCCTTGTTCAGTAGTAAATAAATGCCCTTCAGTACTGCAGCAAGGCCATCACCTCTACCCAAATCTACCCAATATTTCTTGAAGAGAAAGTAACAGCAACATTTTTATTATGTTTCTGAAAATTTTAACGCCCCTGGCAAACAGTTTGAGAAACATTAAGGTAATTAACCTTATGCTAGTGTAAACAAATTGAAGAAAAACATCTGGCTTACCCCAATCGCCCATGGACTTTCACCCTAAAAATTAAAGTGGCAGGGCACATGGTGTGGGCGACAGTCTCACACCTAATGTCAGGATGTGAGGTACCCACAACTTGTCTGTAGTCTCACAGCACTAGAGTGTATGTCTGGACTCTACGTTTAGCTCAGAAATGGGAAACCGGGCTACCAATCAAAGATAATAAAAGAGGAGGATGAAAGCGAGATCAAAAGGGAGATGCACTGCAAGTGATTCAAAGGGCTGTTGCTAAGAACTGGATAAATAAGGAAGAGAAGAACAAGGTGGGACAATTCCTAAAATCAGACAAGATGGGTCCACCAAGACTATCAGAAGGTATTAGGTACCTGGGGAGTTGTCTCTGCACATAGGAGAGAAACAGAAAAGGCACTGTCAAGTGGTTGAGCAAGCAACACCCATCCACCTTGGCAAACTCTTCTGGTGCAATGGTCCGCTGTTCGTGCTTGTGAAGGGTGAGCAGGGGCCAGACCCTTTGCAGGGTTGTGTAAGGCAGTTGCCCGCTTTGTCCATGTCTTTAAATGGTTTTGAAATTGAGCAAAAGCCAAACTAGTGATCTGGGTTATCCCCAAGTGTCAAGTACACATAGAATCTTCAAAATATTTGGGATGTAAATCGCACATGCAAAATGTAAGAATTTTAAAATGTAATTAGTGTTTCTTTAACATATGGCAACTTTTTCCCCTTTACATACAATTAGATCTCAGATTGAACTGGGAACCAGTTACCTTTTGATACCTAATGATTAATATCTACCATTCTCCCACTGATTTGCAGGATGGAAATCTCGGCTGAGCGTCACGGTCCCTCCAAGCCCAGTTTGCATTCTGGTCTTCTCTTCTGCTTTCTGTAGTGGGCCACGTGATACTAGTAAAAATGGTGTGCTACCCCAATGATAGAATTATTTTGCAAACCGTCCCCTGCTGGTCCTTCATTCCTTCTGCAGACATGCCACACATCTGATTTTATCACTGCGGCGCCATCAGGTATCTCTTTCCACTCTAAAGCTACCAGTGACTGCGGGTGGATTAGGTCTTCTGGACTTAGAATGCTATTATTCAGCTGCACAGGTCCAATGAATGGGTGGCTCACTGGCTTTCTGCCCACCTCTCTGCATGAGATGGAGTGTACCAGTAAGGACTTTTAAGGAAGGCTTATTGCACTTCTCATTGTTTCCTACTGACCATTCTATGGATCACCATCCGGGGTTATCATGCACAGCTTTCTCTTGCCTTGATAGAACCTGTAAACTCACTGACATGAAGAAACCCTATGCTCCTGCACTACCTTTGCTAAGCCTTCCCACTCACACAGGACGGCTGTTCTCAGAGCAACTCCATCAGTGGCATGCTGCAGGAATCTTAAAATTGGAGAATTTGTTTCTGGACAGCGAGCTACTAAATCTCCATAGCCTTGTGGCAGACTACCATCTTTACCCTGGTTAACTCCTTACTTACAACCACCTTAAATAATCATTAAGTGCCTTATTTCATGTCTGCCACCTAGCACGAACCCTACAAGAGGTGTGCCAGAAGCTCTGCACCATAGGAACTGGTGGCAAACTGATAGAATGGGTGTACAGACCTTTTCTGCAACATGGAAACCACTCCAGGTCTTCTCGTCATATTACCTGGGTGATTGATGTGGCCAAACCTCTGCAGGATATGGACTGGACTAAAATACTGGATTTTCCTCACAAAGTATCCCACGGCTGTCACTTTAAGTACATTCAAGGTGCTTCCTTGTGAATGCATTCCGCCCGTTGCTTGCCTTTGGCCTTGTGGTTTGTAACTCACATTTTGTTGCTTTCATTTTGATGGCTTTATTTGTTTTAGGCTATGCAGCTTGGGTTCGTCTCTTCCCTTGCCAAAACCTTATTTACAGTATCCTTCCGAGTGCTCCCTTTCTGTAAATAGGCCTGTAAATCTTGTTCTTATCTCATCACATTTGCTGTGCTTTCAAAGAACAAAGTCAAATGTCAGGCTCTGTCTTCGGTGGGAACTTAGGCCCTCATTTCAACTTTGCCACCCGCCAAGTTGAAACCGCCGGGCAGCCGCCAATGCATCCTCACTCCCGCGGGGTCTATTTCGAGATCCCCGCTGGGCTGGAGGGCGGAAACCTGGTTTCCACCCGTCGGCCCAGCGGGGATCTCGGCCGCAACACGGGAGCTGGCTCCAAATGGAGCTGGCGGTGTTGCCGCTGTGCGATGGGCGCAGTTGTACCCGTCGCGCTTTTCACTGTCTGTTATGCAGACAGTGAAAAGCTCCATGGGGCCGTGGCAGGGGGCCCCTGCACTGCCCCAGGGGCCCCGCAACTCCCCTTTCCGCCAGCCTTTTCATGGCGGTTCATACCGCCATGAAAAGGCTGGCGGGAGGGGGACTCGTAATCCCCTGGGCAGTGCTGCAAGCAGCGCTGCCCTGGGGGATTACAACGGACGGGACAAAAGTGGTGGGAAACCGCCGGTCCCGGTGGTGCGACCGCAGCGCTTCCGCAGCGGTCATAATGCCCAAGTTTGTACCGCCAGCCTGTTGGCGGTACAAACTCCAAAACAGACCTGGCGGTCTTTGACCGACAGGGTTGTAATGAGGGCCTTAGTGTTTACTTTTCTTTACCTGACTTCAAAGTAAGAGAATTTATGCGATAATCTTGTTGGATACTGGGGTTAGGAAATAGTTTGTTCTATCACATGACAATATTTAAATAAACTTCAGAATAAATCAGAATTAGGAGTACAAATGAAGCACATTTTCGTTAATTCAAAACTGTGCTGGAAACAAATACCTTTATATGTTTAAAACAAATCATTGCATTAGGTGATGTAATTTCCACACATCATCGTCTGTTTATAGTATAGTTTGATTTGAGAAACTGTAAATCTGTGCAAATGTAATGCTCATTTCAATAAAAAATGTGTTGTCTGTAATGGTAGTGTGCTACCACACCATGCATACTCCACTCCACTCTGCTCTGCACCACTCCACACCACTGCGCCCTACTCTGTATCACTCCACTTTACGCCACTCCACTGCACTCTTCTCCATTCTGAACCACTCCACATTATGCCACTGCACTCCAGGCTACTTCACGCTATGCTGCTCTACTCTACTCTGTACCACTCTACTGGCGCTCTGTTCCTCTGCACGCTATACCACTCCAGTCTAGGCAACACCAATCTAGTCCGCACAACTCCACTCTATGCCTCTCTGCAACACTGCACTGTACGTCACTGCCCTCTAAGCTTATACACTCTATGCCACTGCATTTTACTCTGTAACACTCAGCTCTATGCATCTGCACTCTACATCAATACACTGTACCTCACTCTAATCTACTCTGCACCTCTGCACCTCTGCACTCTATGCCATGGCACTCTACACCACTTTACTCTATGCCACTCTACGCAACTCCACTCTACCCTGCACCTCTCCAAGTCACTTCACTCTACTGTAAAACAATCTACATTATGCCACTGCACTCTGTGCCACTGCATTCTATGCCACTGCACTCTACCCTGCACCTCTCCACTCTGTGCAACTGCACTCTACTCCGAAACAATCTATTCTATGCCACTACAGTCCATGCCACTCTGACCACTGCACTCTAGTTCAATGCACTCTACACCACTGCACGTTGACACTCTTTTCTGAAACACTGCACTGGCCGCCACTATACTCTACACCACTCTACTCTGTACTACTACATTCTGCACCAATACACTCTATTCTACTGCACTCCATGCCACTCTACTCTGCCCATGCCACTCTATGCCACTGCACACTACACCAGGGCACTCTAAATCACTGCACTGTATGCACTGCCCTTTACGCTGCACCACTGTACTCTATGCCACTGTTCTCTGTATCACTCTACACCACTGCACTGGCACTCTACTCTGCAACACTGCACTCTACACCACTCTGCTCTGTACTACTGCATTCTATGCCACTGCACTCTACTCCACTGCACTGTGCATCACTGCACTCTATGCCACTGCACTCTAGGCACTCTACTCTACTCTGCACTGCACCACTCTACAATACTCCACTCTGCACCACTCTATACCACTGCACTCTATGCCACATAAGTCTACTCTGCACTCTATGACACTGCGCCACTCTGCATTACTGCACTCTCTGCCACTCTATTGTATGGCACTCTACTCAACTGCACTCTATGCTACTCTACCCCAGGCCACTCTATGCCACTGCACTCTGCACCAATGCACTCTAAACAACTGCACTGTACGCCAGTGCCCTCTACTCTGTGCCACTCTACTCCACTCCACATCACTGCACTGATACTTTACTCTACAACATTGCATTCTCCGCCACTGTACTGTACACCAATCTACTCTGTACTACTGCATTCTACACTACTGCACTCTATGCCACTGCACTCTATGCCGTTCTACTCTGTATCACTCCACTCTACGCGACTGCACTCTACAGCACTATACGCTACTCTGCATTGCACCACTCTACACTACGCCACTGCACTCTCTGCCACACGAGTCTACTCTGCACTCTATGCCACTGCACCACTCTACACTACTGCACTCTCTGGCTCTCTATTGTATGCCACTCTACTCCACTGCACTCTATGCCACTCTACTCTGTCCCGCGCCACTTCACTCTAAACCACTGCACTCTACACCAATGCACGCTAAACAACTGAACTGTACCCCACTGCACTGTACTCTGCACCACTGGGCTCTACACCACTGCTTCTATGCCACTTTACTCTACTCCACACCTCTATGCCACTTACCTTTGGCCATGCTGAACAGCAGCCACTCTGGTGTATAACATGGCTAAAACACATTGGCAAAGCCAATAACTCGTGCGTAGATTAGACCTATTGGCTTTGTCAATGTTTGTTTGTACTATGAGGTACTGAGGTCCCTGAAAGAACTGTGAATATGTAAGTCCTTATTTTAAACATGCATTCAACACCTCGTCAGGGGTAGTAAGCACTATATAAATACAATTACATCATAACATAGGCTGCTACAAAATGCGTAAATACATTTAGGTTAAATAAAAAAAGTGTTTCTCAAATACAGATTTGAAAAATATACAGTTTATACCTAGTACCAACATTTTTTATAACACCCCATTAAAACCACACACTCCACAGCTCACCTTGAACCTAAAAGAAAATATCTTTGCCATCAGAAAGCTTCAAGTGACTCCTTTGGTTAAAGTCAAATCAGGTTTTCAAGCCCCTTTGCATTTGCAGATTTACCATTTTCCCACATTTGCATTTCTTCAGGGAAGAGACAACCTGGCAAGAAGTTCTGTTTCTTATCTGCCTGCCCCTCCCTCGCTCAGAGCACAGGAGACTCCCTGCCTTTCAGTCCAGCTGGGGAAACTGATCTGCCCCTAATTTCGCCCTGCCCTCTGTTGCCTTTTTGGTGAAAGGCTAAAATTACAGACAAATGCCGTGCGTTAAGCCTTTCATCACGGGCAACGGACGGCAGGGCGAAATTACAGGCAGTCCATGAAATTTACAGACGGGTGCTCACCCTAAGCACAATAAAAAAAATCTCTGTACCAGGAAGGGGCATCCCAGCCATAAGAACCCAAGAACAATTATCCATATGAGTGAAAAGAGTGATCAGAAGTATACAAGGACATTTCCACTCAGCAAGACATAAGGAGTAAGCATTACTTTCATTGCACCCAGTACAAGCCCAGTGCAGAACAACATAATAAGCCCAGTCTGGCGACTGTTACTGAGCCCAACCGTCAGTGCCTATGCCACGAGCGAACAACCAATGGAAAAACATTGTAAGCCAAGCCTCGACCATAACAAAATCTCCACCACACAAACATAGCATCCATTCCAGCCATTGAACTGTTAGTTGTTGATGGCGCACCCTCCGCATTGCCCACCACAATGGAAAGATTGGGTGGAGTATCTTCAGTTTTTCTTCGAGGGGGCACACATTTCTTTTAACACATATTTTATTGTTTTTCAACAGCGCAGAAGGCTTGCTTGAGTTCATTACTACAGCATTTGTTCCACTTACAAAATGAGTCAACAATGCCATGCACTTAGGTTTCTTGTACATAATCAAGTCAATGCGACTTCCACTGGTGATGCCGGCTTCTAGCCTTCAGCAACCAACAGCAACAATAAACCCCCAGCGACCCCATTCCTCCCCCCTCGATTGCAATGATTGTAGGAAAACAGTGCTCATCTTATGGGTTTTGGGCCACATCATGCGTACTATATTTAAGCCACCTTCCTGATAGCTCCACTAGCAGGCACTCAGGAATAGGGGCGCAAACTCATTTCTCTCTGTGGCCACCCAGTGGCCGTATGGGGCCTTGTAATCACATCACATTTTCAGGCTGAAGCAGACCCTCACACAAGTGCTGCCCAAAAGTCATCTACTATGGCCTTCCATGCTCTGGCCTTCTCCAGGCACCCGACCCACCTATTTGCCTACCTAAATAATTTTGCACCCTCTGTGGATGCCCATTTTTATAGTTTAATACGCCAACATGGCAGCCTGGGCGCCCCTGCTGTTTTCCAATTACGTGTTATTTCACACTTTGCTAGTAGGAAAGCTAAATCCTGAAACCTACTGGTCACTCTGTTTTTCGAAGTATGAGGGTACCACCTTAGCAGGCAGTGCCCTGGTATGCAGGGGATAGTCCTACCTAGCAACGCAGATAATTGCTCCATGACCCCCATCCAGTATTGGTGCAGTTGTGGGTAGCTCCACAACATGTGAAACAGCCCTGCCTCGTTCTCCCCACATCTAGGGCAGCCTGTCTACTCCACGCTAAAGTAGCCTTGTATACGCCCTGGGGACAAGTATGCTCTCTGTAGAACATATAAATTAATCAACTTAAATTGGGCATTTCATGATACTTTGGGCATTCTGTCAAGGATGGCGCCCCAGGCTGCCTCTGATATTGGGGTACCCAGATCTTCCTCCAACTTAGCCTTCAACTGTTCAAGTGGCTGGTGGCTATCCTCAGTTATAGCCTTATACAAATTGGAAATCATTTTAGCAGTGCCTGAAAAGCAAGCCAAATAATTACAGCTACCCATCACCTGTGGCTCAACCGTACCATTCCTCCAATGGTGGTGTATCGCCACAGTAGCTGCTTCATATAAGAAAAAGGGCCCCCTTTTGGATATCATAGTCCCCTCTAAGGTCGTCAAAGGACAGCAACTCCCTGTCTCTATAGAGGTTCCCCATAGTGAAAACCCCAGCTTCTCACCACACTGCCAGGCCTCTCCAATCTCCCCAGGGAGGAAGTGCCAACAGCATTGTGATCGGTAGGGTAGGCAAGTAGGGCACTCTGACCTGGGCTCGCTGTAGGCAACTCCCCAGTACCTTATGATCACCTTGAACTCCTCAGTGTTGATCGCAGTAGTGCGTTTGAAACCCAGTAATGTTTGTATCAGATCTGGGAACTCCGGCATAAATGGGTTCCCCCTCTCTCTGGCTTTTGCCTCCATGCCAACCATTGGGCAAACCACTGCAATTGGGCCATTAAATAATAGCCCCTAAAATCTGGCACCGCTAGCCCTCCCTCTGCTACAGGGCATTGCAGTGTAGTTAATGCGATTCATCTGCGGGAAGATCCCCATATGAATGATATCACTGTGGAGTCTAGGTCTTTGAAAGTCACCTTGGGTATCCACAGGGGTAGGGCTCCAAAGTAATACAAGAGGCGAGGAAGGGCAACCATCTTCAGTAGTGCTATTCTACCTATGACTGAAAGTGGGAGGGTTGACCAAAATGCTATACTAGTTTTCAGGGCCCGCAGGGCACTGCCCACATTACCATCCAATAAGTCAGCTTGCTTATGGTAGATCCTGACACCCAAGTAAGACACACATCTAGGGGCCCACTGCAGTGAGACTAGACTAGTGTCAATCCTGCAACCACTGGGTACACCCAAGACTTCTGCCAGTTTACCTTAAGTCCAGACAATAGCCCAAATACTTCCAGCATGCTCTTGGCCCCAGCCAGTTCCTCCTTGGCATCTTGTAAAAACAGCAACATGTAATCAGCATATAACGCTATTCCCTGCCATTGCCCCCTTACTTTCAGTCCTCAATAGCATGTTCCCTGCCTCACTCTAGCTTCCTTTTCTTCCTTTAAATTACTCTCAACTACATCAGTGGGCCTAATCACGTTATTATCCGTAATTCTGCACCAAAGAGAAACGCGGAATTACTGAAATTACTCCAATTACTCTGGTGCAATTTAAATTGTGCCTAGGCCAACCAAATGACAGCTGGATGGCCCCTGTCCTCTGATGAGGATTGAACACTAACAAAACAGAGACATGCGCACTTCCTACATGTTGTTTGATTGCTTGATGGAGCAACTGTGTATGGAGGTGCAACCACACCTTTGTGTTGGTTAATGTTTTGCTTGAAATCACCTTGCTTATGTTGGAGTGTAACTTTTATAATCAATATTAACATGAAAAGCTTGCAATGTAATGTGTAATGAAGCTGCATAGAAAATGTGTTAGAATAAAAATAATATACGTGTTTGAAATGTGCCCACAGGGAGTGGCCACCAATTTATACGATGATTAACGAAACTGACTAATAATGAAATAACTGTGCACTAATGTATGATTTTGTATTAGCATTAAGAGTTATGTATTAGGGATTATGTTACATTACTCACTAGGCCTTAGTTAGCAAGGGTCTGGGCCTAGCTGCCTGGTCTCATATTAACTGTGTTTTTCTAACGTGCAATGTGCTGCTTTCCTGAAAGACACGAAGCTGTACTTTTCCAGAAGCTAGAGATATGTGTGTAGCCAAGTAAATTCTTTCTCATGGGACCCGACTTGCTCAAGGAGACATTCTTGCCAAATGCAACAGTGTAATTCGCAACAGGTGCAAGGACTAGGGGAAGACAATGGAACTACTGACTGTAGCGATAAGTGTAACTTTTCTTACCTGACATTCTACCCATTGAAGACGTCAATCACAGGAGCCAATCAACTGCATGAGAACTGTCTTAGATGAAAATTCTAGTAAGGTGTGTGACGGATTATTGGACAGAGATAACGATGCACCAAATATTGCCCAATGGGAAATTAGAGACTTGTTCGACAACTTTGATATAACGGTGTGACCTGAAGAGAAAAAATAGAAATCAGCCATTCCTAGCCATTGCTTTGCCACTACGGAGCCATTCTTCATCACCCTTTGCCATTCTGAGATACTATGGGGGTCATTACAACCTCGGCGGTCTTGCAAAAAGACAGCCGAGGCTGCAGGAGGCCATTGCCGGCAGTATTCCTGGCTCCCTATTATGACATTTCCACTGGCCCAGCGGAAATGTCAAATCAACATTGCTGCCGGCTCGTAATAGAGCTGGCGGCAATGCTGATGTGCAGCGGCTGCAGTAGCACCCGTCGCACATTTCACTGCCCGAAATTCAGGCAGTGAAATGCGCGACGGGGCTATGCCTGGGGGCCCCAAGTCCCCTTACAGCCAGCCGTTCCATGGCGGTGTTTACCGCCACGGACAAGCTGGCGGTCGGGGACTCATAATCCCCAGGGCAGCAGTGCTTGGACCGCTGCCCTGGGGATTATGACCGCCAGGCGGAAGCCTGGCGGTATGTTGGAGGGGCCGGCGGTATGGCCGTGGCTATTGCGCCACGGTCATAATTGCTGGCAGAACACCGCCAGCCTGTTGGCGGTGTTACCGCCACCTTACCGCCGGACGCCAGGGTCGTAATGACCCCCTTTGTCTTTAGCTGTCTTATACTTTAAACCATCCTCATCCCACCCCTTGTCTGATATGCACTTCTCCTCCTTATGCGGGAAGAGTTTTCTTGCTATGCCCTACTGAGACTTACCTGCCTGCCCTGGCTGATGGCGAATCGACCGATGTCCTGAGGATGAAGGCTGATCCTGCATGCTGAATCATTCGGAGGGGTAACTATCTGATGATAAATTGTAATTGTCTGTTTGCCTTTTCTTTCTAGGTACCAACTGCTCTTTTGTTAGAGGCCATAGTTAGATGTTTTCCAAATTCATGTTGCTAAATTGTTTTTGCATGAAGGCCGACATGCTGATACTAATTAGAGGTTAGTTAAGGGGTTTACTAATATCGGGTGTAAATAGACAAATGACTGAATCCTGAATAATGTACTAATGATACTCTGCTAAGGTTGATTCATGTTAACGTCGTGCTTTGTTCTAATGTTCATGACCTATGCTTTGATAAAGTCTTACTCGAGTTGCCAAGATATAGTAGTATTGATGTGCTTATTGATATTGAGACTAATGAATATGATACTAGAGTGTAACATATTAGGGAATAAATATCCTAAAGCTTACTAGATTTGTGTGATTATTCATGGCTGAAAGGTCATGGTGTGTTTGATTCTTATTAAATATTACTGATTAGCTTGGCTGATCAGTTATTGTGAATATTGATGAGGTTATTGATCTATTGATTGAAATGCTAAACAGATATCTCGTTCTGGGAAGTCCCCAAACGTGGTCAAAAGATTCATTGGCCTAAAACGAGTCCCCTTGTAAGTTAAATTACCAAGGTTTGGATGCGTTATCAGTTCTGGTAGCAGAGGACGGTTTCGGTCCTTTGGGGTCCTAGGACGAGGGACCATTGTTTGGAAATTGTTTTTGAGATGATGCAAATTGGAGGGATGATGTGTCCCAAATTACTTTCCAGGAATCTCGGAGCTTGCCGAAGTGAGTTGGGTATGTTCTCGGCGTTCTAGTGATAGTGTGAGTGACGCAGGGTTTGCGCTTGCACAGCTTATGCATACCGCAGGTGAATTGTGAGGTTTGTGAGAATTTGAGGCCAGGTGATGTTTTAGTAGGAGTGTGCGAACTCCGCAGTATGAGAGTAGGGAAGTCGGCGAACATTATATGAGTGTGGCGCTTTGTGCTAAAAAATTGTCCATGTTGTTGTTGGTGATGTACGGACCCTGCGTGGTCTAAGACTCCGGAGTATATTGATGGTTTATGTTGTAATTTGCACGGTTTAATAGATCAATCGGGCGTGGTTGACGAGTCGAGTTTGAGTCAAGGTTTAGTGAATGAAAACTTTGATGGAGATTTGGTGAGTTCTAAGGTGCACTAGGACAACTCATTGACAAGTCGAGAGTAAAATTTGTGGGTTAAATTTTGCTTGTAAGTGCGGGATCTGAGAAGGAGAGAGTAGCGGCCGAGGCTAAGAAAAATCTCTGTAAAGTTCGGAAGCGACTGTGTTACCCTTCCCTGTAGTAAACTGGCAAATTAGAGTTTTTGTTAGTGCTCGCAATATATTGCATTCGTTTTTGTGTGAATCGAGAGTGAGGAAGACAAGCCGCAAGACTTTGTCAGCCGCAGTGTGCGTGAGTGTGACGTCATTGGAGCAGCGCTGGGATAGGTCAGTTAGTAAGAAAGGTCGCACATGGATTGGCAGCCGTCCGTGAGAGGCAATTGGTTGAGAAGGTGAGCAAAGAGAGTTCTGGGAATTAAAGTCACTTCCTGATTCAATTGTTAACAAAATAAAAGACGCAAAAATGAAGTTTTTCAAGGCTCTAAGAAGCGCTTTCAGGGGAGATGTGTACATTACCGCGAGTGTGGGGGAGCCTACACCGCCAGAGGATACTCCGGGTTATGCCGTAATGGAGGAGAGGGGAGTCACGCCATGTCTTTGGCTAAAGCAATGGTGCAAAATGACAGAGAAAGAAGGGTCTTTGGCATTTCCGGAGCATGGAACGTTCAATATAATGATTTTGGAAAATTTGCGGAGGGTGTTAAATGAGCAAAAGCCACCCGAGGCCTGCACAGTTTGAGGCATTAGCAATTTGGGAACTGATGGCCATACAACAACGGCAACAGAAATTTGAGAGGACATTGAGGAAAGCTGAAAAGACACTAGCGGAGGCTAGGTGGGATAGTGAGCAGAGGATTTGGAGAAGAGAGATAATAGACGGAGTTAGGATGTTTCCAGCAATAACTCAAGAAGCCGGAACTCAAGGAGGGAAAGCCACTTGTAAAACAGATAAGGGGTCTAGCAAAGAAAAGGAGACTAAAAAGTCCTGGGCAGAGGCAGATGACTCAGATGATGATGAGTTCCTTAATCAGTTGCTACATGATTGACCACCGTCTTATGACCTAGATGATAACAGACCAAGTACTAGTGCTGGTCCCATAAATTCGACTCAGAACCAGGGGACAACAAACGCGGTACAGGTTAATATAGTCACAACACCAGTTCTGATACAGAACAGTGTCAGTGTGTCTACTGCTCCAGAAATGCAGACACAGTTACAGCCACCACCGGTTCAGAGGCTCTAACCTGAGGTCCCAATATTAGAGACTACTTCGAATTTGATGGTGCCGTCAGATCCAGCATATACGAGACCAAAGCTAATACAGATTGAGCCAACTCCACTTTTACTGCCTCAGGCACAGCAACAGATGGTTCCGAATTACACCTCAGTCACGGGACCACAGTTAGCCACAGCACCGACAATGAATCAGAACATGGGAGCTAATGCTCCACAGGTCTTGGGAAACAGGCAGTCGCCAGCCGCCATATCCTTACCTATCACAGTTGGTCCGCCAGTACCATTGTATGCACAGGCGAAGTCTGGTGTATGTGATCAGGGAGTAATGACCCAAGAGATGACAAGAGGAGGGTTCGTAGGGAACTCTCAAGGGGTGACTCCAGTGGAACAGACAATAGAAAAATCTAGATCCTTGTTAGACTTTAGTCCGATTGGGGTTCCTCCAGATACCATGAGACAGTCAGGTTTGGGACTGCTAACTCCGCAGATCTCAAGTGCGAATGTACTGCAAACACCGATAATGCAGGCTGGAAATATCTCATTGCAAGGTTTTACTGCGCAACAACTGAATGAATGGTTAGACAAGTTAAATTCACCACAGACTACCCCTGCGACAGCAGAGCGGTCGGAGAGAGAGGAGTACCTGAATTGTGTGAGGTTGGGCATGGAGGCAGCTGAGCTAGTAGAAGGGAGCATGGGAGTGAACAGCCTAGAGTCATATACTGAAGCAGAATTGAGGTATATGTGCCCAAACATAACTAAAGAAGTGAGCAAGGTGCACCAGAAGTTGGCAAATATGGCAGATAAATACGGCATAGACTTAGACAATACTAAACATCTGAAGAGGAGTTACAGGTTAGACTTTGAGCCTAAGGATTTTGATCACATGAGGTCTACTGGGATGAAGGCACACCTTAAAGAAATACTGCAGAGTGCACACGTTTGGGGAGCCTTAGAGAAGTGGGAAGGCAGATAGGCAAAGAAAAGAGATAAAAGGAAAAGTGACTGCTCGGAGCAGCAGCAGGCGAAACCAGCACCGGATACCGGTACAATAAAGATGTTACCAATGAGAGAGATGGCAGGAGGTGTTCTTGTCCATGTCCCATGGTCGAGAGGTGACATTCTGTCATTCACAAATGACTTTCCCAGGCTGAGGGAGAAACCAATAGAGTGGTACCAGCAGACAGATAGGTTTGTGAAGCTTACGAAGTGCCTTTGGGAAGACCTGTTTGAGATTATAATTCCAGCTGACTTGTGGCTTGAGTGCAAGAGGAGTGTGGATTGGCCGACAGCGGAACCGGCAAGGGACAGAGCCACAGGAGCACCGTCTCCTGAGGTAATGAAGTACTACTATAAGGTGATTGAGTTCTTGAAGCAGAAGGTGTCGCTGCAAAATATTGATTGGCAAAAGATTGATCGAACGGCGCAAGAGACCAAAGAGTCAATACACGCCTACTATGAGAGGTTGTTGAAAGCGTTCAAGCACTACAGTGGTACAGAGGTTATAGAGGCGAAGGACATGAATCACCTTGTGTTCCGGTTTGTTGAGGGATTGAGACCTGAGATTAGTCAGATGATTAAGAATCATTTGATCTGTTGGCAAGCGAAGCCAATTGATGAGGTGTTGCAGTATGCGAAATACTGTAGTGACGAAATTGAGTTGAAGCAGAGAAAGTTTAGTTTAGTTTAGTTTAAATATTTGTAGAGCGCATAGCTACCCTAAGGCTTCCCAGCGCTGAGGTATAAGAGAGGTCACGAGAGAATGTGAGGCAGAAGGATTAAAACAGAGTTGCCAGCAAATAGAATAGATTTTAGTTTCTTCCTAAATAAAAGTTCAGAAGTCTCGTATCGAAGCTGAAGAGGGAGGGAGTTCCATAGCCGAGCGGCTTTCACAGTGAAGGAATTCCCACCCCAGGATTTCTTAGTTCGCGCTATAGATACTTGACGGGATGCAGAAGAACGCAAACATCTGGCCGGAGTGTAAATTGAAAAGAAATGCTGGAGAAAAACAGGGCCTCTATCATGCAAGGCTTTGTGGACTAGACATAGGCCCTCATTACAACATTGGCGGTAAAAGCCGCTTACCGCCATGCAGAAGACCGCCAACATACCGCCGCAGCCGCGAAATTCCGCCACAGCTATTATGACCCACATCTCGGAACCCGCCAAAATTCAGACACCCACACAAGTCCGCCACACCAAAGGTCAGTGATAAACTGGCGAAAACAAAACCTCCACCGTCACGCCAACAGAAATACGCCCACACTATCATGACACACGAATCCATGCGGCGGTCTTTCAACCGCGGTATTCCATTGGCAGTACATACCCCGCGCTCAAAATACACACACTTCTACAAAACATCCCCACATTGGATGATTCAAAATACACACACCTGAGACACATACACACACAACTCCCACACACCCATTACAATATAAAACACACACCCACATCACCCACAAACCCCCACGACAAAAAATTCAGAAAGAAGGCCAGAGAGAGACACCACCAGCAAGTACAACAGCATCCACAGGCACATAACACCATCACCCACACAACTTCCACGCACCTCACACAACACACCACTACATATCACCACACTTATCACCACACACTCCACCCCACACATCACCTACACCACCCCATGGCACGGCAAAGACACCCCAGGTTCTCGGAGGAGGAGCTCAGGGTCATGGTGGAGGAAATCATATGTAGAGCCACAGCTATTCGGAGCACATGTGCAGCACACCTCAATTGCAAGGAAGATGGAGCTATGGCGAAGAATAGTGGACAGGGTCAACGCAGTGGGACAACACCCAAGAAATCGGGAGGACATCAGGAAAAGGTGGAACGACCTACGGGGGAAGGTGCGTTCCGTGGTCTCAAGACACCACCTGGCGGTTCAGCGGATTGGCGGCGGACCCCCACCTCCTACCCCACAACTAACAACATGGGAGGAGCAGGTCTTGGCGATTCTGCATCCTGAGGGCCTTGCAGGAGTAGGTAGAGGAATGGACTCTGGTAAGTCAAAGCTTTACTATTACATCCTCCACCCTACCTGCATGCTATCACATACCCCCACCCTAGCCCTCACCCCCATCACTCCAACTCCTCCCAAATGTCCCAGTATCACAAACCACCCATCCCAACACCAAGCCCTGCATGCAACAACAAAGCATGGACACCCATCACTAAAGCATGCCCACTGCACATACCCATACACCCACCTAAACCATCATCACAGAAGGTCCCACACTAGAATGGAAGCACTGGGGTACAGGGTGACCCACCCATTGCACACCATGGCACACACAGATGCAATAATCATGCCTTTCCACCCCTGCAGGACCCCTACCCAACGTCACCAGACAGGAGGGTCCAGACATGTCCACTCCACCCACAGAAGAGGCCCACAGTGATGACAGCAGCTCTGTCCAACTGGATCTAGATGACCAGCCCGGACCATCGGGGACCTCTGGACAGTCGGTTCCCCTCACACAGGCACAGGCCACCACAGACCTCCCCCCCTCTGGAAACACCAGCACAGCACCCACCCAGCGGGCCCATACCTCCGTCCCCAGGATACGTCAAGCAGCTGTGTGTCCACCACTACAGGGAACCCAGGATAACCCACCACCCCAACAACAACAGGGACCTGGGGGCAGTGGCAGTGGGCACACGGTCCAGGGGACGGAGGCCCAGGAACACAGGGGAACTGGGAGGGCTGCCGTGCGACAGGGGGCGGACAGGCCAAGGGAACCCATTCTCCACGAGGCCCTCTCCTCCATCATGGGAGCATACCACCACTCCCAGGAGACGATGGCAACGGTACTGGCCAAGTTTCAGGAGACCCAGCGCATACAGGAGGAACAGTATATGGGCTTCAGGGAGGAACTCAGAACCATCAGCTCCACCCTGGGCATCATCGTAGGGGTGCTGAAGGAAGTACTTAACACCAGGAGGGACACTGTGGCACTAAAAGGGGCCCCTGACACTAGCATGGACGATGAACTGCCCACCACCTCCACCGGCGCTAGTGGACAGGACACCCCGCCACAGGACCATCACACCAGCACCCCACCCCCTGCAGACGGAGAACCACCCCGCAAACAGTCCCTGAGATCCAGGAACAAGACAGAGAACGATGCCAAGACCACCGCCAAGAAATGAGACCACCCTGGGACACTTTGTCACCCTGTCCATAATTAAACTGCCCCAGCTTCACTTCCTATGCCCATATGGGCAATGCACCTGTGAGACTAATAGACTGGACTCTGCCATGGACACTCCTCCGCCATTCACCCCTCACCATTTAACTTCCCCCTCCAATATTTTGCATTTAAATAAACACACCTAATGCACAAAATGATCTGGAGTCTGTCTGTGATTTCGAAATAGTGTATTTGCAATTACAGTGACAAAATGTTTTTGAAATAGTAATGTCAGCATACCTATGTCACACAGCTCTAGTCCATGAGGAATTTAAGCAGATGTCACACAGTGGGACCCACATCTGTGAAACCGTAAGGGAAAGTGACAACTCAGTGACCATACACTGGATGAAAACGACAGACAGGAGAGAGGTAGTAGTGTAAAAGTATATGTAGTAGGCAGGATTGTATTCTTACCTGTGTTTCACTGGAAATATTGCTGGATCACTGAGTCCCTGTTCTGCATGTCTTCTTCCTCTGCTTCATCCTCATCACTGTCCACAGGCTCCACAGCTGCCACAACACCGCCATCTGGACCATCCTCCTGCAGAAAAGGCACCTGTTGTCGCAAAGCCAAGTTGTGAAGCATACAGCAGGCCACAATGATCTGGCACACCTTCTTTGGTGAGTAGAATAGGGATTCACCTGTCATGTGGATTACCTGAACCTGGCCTTCAGGAGGCCGAAGGTCTGCTCGATCACCCTCCTAGTTCGCCCATGGGCCTCATTGTAGCGTTCCTCTGCCCTGGTCCTGGGATTCCTCACTGGGGTCAGTAGCCATGACAGGTCGGGGTACCCAGAGTCACCTACAAATGGCGAGGGACAACTGTTAGACACACACTAACCTGGAGGGATAACCCCAGACAACCATTCCCACTGTCTTGCTTCCAGGGGCTCACCTAATAGCCACACACGGTGCCTCTGGAGTTGACCCATCACATAAGGGATGCTGCTATTCCGCAGGATGTAGGCATCATGCACTGAGCCAGGGAACATGGCATTCACATGGGAGATGTACTGGTCTGCCAAACATACCATCTGTACATTCATGGAATGATAACTCTTCCGGTTTCTGTACACCTGTTCACTCCTGTGGCGGGGGGGGGGGGAACAAAGCCACATGGGTCCCATCAATAGCACCTATGATGTTGGGGATGTGTCCAAGGGCATAGAAGTCACCTTTCACTGTAGGCAAGTCCTCCACCTGAGGGAAAATGATGTAGCTCCGCATGTGTTTCAGAAGGGCAGACAACACTCTGGACAATACATTGGAAAACATAGGCTGGGACATCCCTGATGCCATGGCCTCAGTTGTTTGAAAAGACCCACTTGCAAGGAAATGGAGCACTGACAGCACCTGCACCTGTAGGATGGCGGATTGCTGACATCAGGTCTGGCTCCAACTGGGTACACAGTTCCTGGATTGTGGCATGGTCAAACCTGTAGGTGATTATCAAATGTCGCTCCTCCATTGTCGACAGGTCCACCAACGGTCGGTGCCTATGAAGGACAACAGCGAGCACAGAGTCAAACAACTCAGAGGTACTTACCCACAGTTTACACAGAACACCAAACATACACAAAAGGTGGCATGTATGTGTGTTGAGACTAGGCCTATGTATGTGTGACGCAGTTGAAAATGAGGCCATGTGGGCCCCTGAAATGGCGACTGTCTGACCTCTAAAGTGGGACAATGGGATGTGAGGTAACTGCACTGGCGTACACCGTTGCGGTCGGAGACCGCGGCGCAATGCTGCATTGGCTAACATTGGACCCCATGGGTCCCAGGAGCCAATGACGATGTGCGCCGGTGGTGATGGTACGCACCACCACGGACGTGACCGCCGCCATCTCCTCACATGTCCCAGCGGACGGTGCCTATGAAGGACAACAGCGAGCACAGAGTCAAACAACTCAGAGGTACTTACCCACAGTTTACACAGAACACCAAACATACACAAAAGGTGGCATGTATGTGTGTTGAGACTAGGCCTATGTATGTGTGACGCAGTTGAAAATGAGGCCATGTGGGCCCCTGAAATGGCGGCTGTCTGACCTCTAAAGTGGGACAATGGGATGTGAGGTAACTGCACTGGCGTACACCGTTGCGGTAGGCGATCGGAGACAGCGGCGCAATGCTGCATTGGCTAACATTGGACCCCATGGGTCCCAGGAGCCAATGACGATGTGCGCCGGTGGTGATGGTACGCACCACCACGGATGTGACCGCAGCGGACGTGACCGCCATTTTCTATCTGTTTAATCACTTGATACCTGATCTTCGACAGGAGAGGACCTACACTGCAAGTGCTGCTGTGACCTCGGTCTGGAAGAGACAATGGCTTGTGCGTCTGGGGAAAGGGCCCTTCCCTTCACATCGGAGGAGTTGGAGAAGCTAGTGGATGGGTTCCTCCCCCAGTACACGCTACTCTACGGTCCTCCAGACAAACAGGTAAGTACACAGGGAGCATGTTGTATGGGCTATGCCTGTGTGGAGAGGGCTGGATGTAAGAAGGAAGGGGGCAGAGTGCTGCGTGCATGAATGACGGTGAATGCATGTGCCACATAGCAAGGGTAGGGATGGGGGCCAATCACTTTGACGGTGCAGTTGGTAATGACTTCTCTTTTTCCCCTGTACATTTCATGTAGGTCAGGGCCCACCAGAAGAAAGATATATGGCGTGCCATCGCCAAGGACGTCTAGACCCTGGGGGTCTACCACAGACGGAGCACCCACTGCCGGAAAAGATGGGAGGACATTCGCCGCTGGAGCAAGAAGACGGCGGAGGCTCAGCTGGGGATGGCCTCCCAACGTGGGAGGGGTGCCCGTCGCACCATGACCCCCCTGATCTTCAGGATCCTGGCGGTGGCCTACCCGGAGTTGGATGGGCACTTGAGGTCATCACAGCAGACACAAGGGGGTGAGTACACTCTCATTCTGCTGACTTTGCGTGCAGTGGAGTTGTCTGGGTGGGGGAGGAGGGCTGTGGGTTTCCCTAGGCCAGGGCGAGTTCCGTAGGCAAGGCCCCTCCGTAAGGCAGGCCATGTGGCACCCCAGCCCACCTCTATAGAGTGCCAAGTACAGCTATTCATATGTCATCTATGTGTGCAGATGTCGTCCATAGGCTTGTAGGCCATTTCCCAGTAATTGAACAGTGGAGCCCAAGAGCGCGGCGTAGTGCAGGTGGCTTCTGTGTCTTGTCTTGTCCGCCAACGGTAGCGGTAATCCATGCACTCAACATGTCTTTCTTCTGTCGTTCCCCCCCACCCTTTTTGTGTTCTCCCTTTTCTTGTGTGCATTAGCATCATCAGGTGTAGGAGCAGTGGCACCGGAGCACGAGGAAGCTGCATCCCACATGGCCCTGGAGTTCACTCGGAATTCACCAGTGGGACGGAGGACGAGGGGAGCTTCACGGCGGGGACAGGAGCTGACACCAGCGACACGGACACGTCCTCTGATGGGAGCTCCTTTGTGGTGGCGGCAACATCTGTGCCCCCCGCATCTACAGGGACAGACACCACCCCCCCTACCAGCACCGCCCTCCCAGCAGCCCCTCTGCCTTCGCCCCGTGCCCGCTCACCCAGGAGGGTGGGCATCACCTTCGCCCCAGGCACCTCAGCCCCTGCCCCTGTCACCCCTGCTGCCCTCAGTGAGGAGGCCTCACTGTTGGGCAGTCTACCATTTTGAATGCCATCCAGGGTGTAGAAAGGCAGTTGCAACAAACTAATGCATTCCTGGAGGGCATTCATTCTGGTCAGGTGGCCCTTCACCAAGCTTTTCAAACTCTGGCCTCAGCACTGATGGCAGCCATTGTCCCCATCTCTAGCCTCCCCCCTCCAACTTCCTCCACCCAGACGCAATCCCCTGTACCTCTGCCTATCCCAAGCACACCATCAGACCAGCCTGCACACACCTCACCACATAAGGGAACCTCAGGCAAACATAAGCACCACACATCCCACAGGCACTCACGCAAGCAACACACACATGCAGACACACCAACATCCACTGCCTCCACTGTGTCCCCCTCCTCGTCGTCTCCCTCCTCCCTCCCAGTCTCGTCTACACTCACACCTGCATGCACTACCTCTACAGCCACTACGTCACTCACCAGCACACCCACCAGCACACCCCGCTCACGTGCAGTCACCACCCCCACTACCATTCACACGTCCCCTGTGTCCTCTCCCAGTGAGTCTGTGACACCCCCTCCCAAGGTACACAAACGCAGCCACACACCCACCCAACAGCCATCCACCTCACGACAGCCTCCAGTGCATGGACCTGCACCCAAAGTCACCAAACGTACACCTCCTACTACCACCACCTCTTCCTCCACTCCCAAACCCCCTCCAGCTATCCGTCCCACTGTGTCCAAGAAACTTTTCCTGTCCACCTTTGACCTCTTTCCCACACCTCCCCCACCCCGTCCATCTCAGAGGTCCCGAAGTAGCACCTCAGCCACAACATCTCCGGGACCAGTGGTGCCTGTAGTCACAGGTATGTGGAGTCCACCGGCCACCATGACAGCCAGTGTGGCACGGAGCCACAGCACAGTCAGTCCCCCACCTGTGAAGCATCAGAAGTTGGCCAGTGCCCGGCGGGAGAGGGGGAAGACTCCAGCCACCAAAGCCACTCCCAGGGGTCCCGGTGGGAGTGTCGAGTCAGCTGTGACACCTCCCAAGGTGGGGAAGGGCCACAAGAAACCCGGCAAGTCTGGGAAGAGCTGCACGGTGGAGAAGACCGCCATCATCCCCGCTGTCCAGGAGGCCACCGCCAGCTCCAGCCCAGCTGCCCAGGAGGCCACTGCCAGCCCCAGCCCAGCTGCTCAGGAGGCCACTGCCAGCCCCAGCCCAGCTGCCCAGGAGGCCACCGCCAGCCCCAGCCCAGCTGCCCAAGAGGGCACCACCAGCCCCAGCCCAGCTGCCCAGGAGGCCACCGCCAGCCCGAGCCCAGCTGCCCAGGAGGCCACTGCCAGCCCCAGCCCAGCTGCCCAGGAGGGAACCGCCAGCCCCAGCCCAGCTGCCCAGGAGGCCTCCGCCAGCCCCAGCCCAGCTGATCCGTGAAGGACCGCCAGCACAAGCCCCGCTGGGCCATGAAGGACCGCCAACTCAAGCACCGCTGGGCCATGAAGGACTGCCAGCACATGCACCGCGGAGCCATGAAGGACCGCCAACTCAAGCACCGCTGAACAGGGCACCGGCAGCACAAGCACCGCTGAACAGGGCACCGCCAGCACAAGCACAGCTGAACAAGCACCGCTGGGCCATGAAGGACCGCCAACTCAAGCACCGCTGGGCCATAAAGGACCGCCAGCACATGCACCGCGGAGCCATGAAGGACCGCCAACCGAAGCACCGCTGAACAGGGCACCGGCAGCACAAGCACCGCTGAACAGGGAACCGCCAGCACAAGCACCGCTAAACAGGGCACCGCCAGCACAAGCCCCGCTGGGCCATGAAGGACCGCCAACTCAAGCACCGCTGGGCCGTGAAGGACCGCCAGCACATACACCGCTGGGCCATGAAGGACCGCCAGCACAAGCACCGCTGGGCCATGAAGGACCGCCAGCACAAGCACTGCTGGGCCATGAAGGACCGCCAACTCAAGCACCGCTGGGCCAGGAAGGACCACCAGCCTATGTACCGCTGGGCCATGAAGGACCGCCAGCACAAGCACCGCTGGGCCATGAAGGACCGCCAACTCAAGCACCGCTGGGCCATGAAGGACCGCCAGCACATGCACCGCTGGGCCATGAAGGACAGCCAACTCAAGCACCGCTGAACAGGCCACCGCCAGCACAAGCCCCGCTGGGCCATGAAGGACCGCCAACTCAAGCACCGCTGAACAGGGCACAGCCAGCACAAGCACCGCTGGGCCATGAAGGACCGCCAACTCAAGCACCGCAAGCCCATGACTGGCAGGGGCACTGACGCAACTGGGTCCGTCACGAGGTGAGTGATGCACTCTGGGCACCAGTCCCCCTCCAGAACCAGTGGAGAGATCCATCCACTACCTCTGTCCTTCACAGGATGAAGCACTCTGGGCACCAGTCCCCCTCCAGAACCAGTGGAGACATCCATCCACTACCTCTGTCCTTCACAGGATGAAGCACTCTGGGCACCAGTCCCCCTCCAGAACCAGTGGAGACTGTTATCCACTTGAGAGACTGTGGCTTTGCACTCCCCAGGATATGGCAGTGGGCAACCCACCCACTGTAGAGACTTTAGAGACTGTGGCTTTGCACTCCCCAGGATTGAACAGTGGGCAACCCACCCACTGTAGGGACTTGAGAGACTGTGGCTTTGCACTTTCCAGGATTGAACAGTGGGCAAACCACCCACTGTAGAGACTTGAGAGACTGTGGCTTTGCACTCCCCAGGATTGAACAGTGGGCATTGAGCCCCCTCGTGGATCTGGCGTCGTACACTCATCCGGCTGAGGTGCCCCCTTTCCCTTCCCCCTGAGGTGCCTGTTATATTTCTATCTGATGCCCCTGCAGTGTTCTCTCTGTTTTGATCGGGTATCGAGTGTGGGCCTCGCCCATGCATTTTGGGCCCAGTGGTCCACTGACTATAAATGGTGCAATACCTGGACTTGTATTATTGGTGTATATATTTGTTTACGGTGTACATATATTTTGGAGTACTGGATTTTAATAGATTACAATCGTTACAATCATTTCCTTTTGTCTTTGCATTTTTCCGGGGGGCTTGGGGAGTGTAACTGTAATGTATCAACATGTATTAGTGCGTGTGTTGTAGTGGGTGGGGGTGGGGGTGTTGCGTGTGTGTGTCCCTGTTTTTTGCCTCCCCCCTCCCCTGTGTCGTAGGTGCAGTACTCACTGTGGTCTTCGCCCCAGGCGTTCGTGCTCCTGGTAGAGGAGCAGGAAGACTAACGCAGGTAGAATTTGGAGTTCCGGTTCCATGGTGTCCTCGTTCCTCGTGGGGTATGTAGAGGTGAGTGTTTTTCCTTCGGGATTCCTGTTTCCGCCGTGTTTTTATCCGCGGTGAATCCGCCCCGGAAAAGGTGGCGGATTGGCCTGTCATCATAGTGTGGGCGGTACATTGTCTCCCGCCTGTCTGTTGGCGGTGACCGATGCGCTGTTTGTTTGTACCGCCGTGGCGGTCTGAGTGTTAAAGTGGCTGTCTTTGTTGGTGGTTTCCACCACAGTCGTAATTGCAATTTTTTTTACCGCCAGCCTGTTGGCGGTCTTAGCGCCGCTTTAACACCGTCCGCCAGGGTTGTAATGACCACCATAATGCCTTAAATTGGATGCGTTGTTTTATGGGTAGCCAATGAAGCTTTACAAGCGCCGGCTTAGCAGAGAGCTTCCTGTGTAGATTAGTAAGCAATCTAGCTGCGGTATTCTGCACCACTTGAAGTTTCTTTATAACATAGGGGGTCATTCTGACCTCGGCGGGCGGCAGGCGCCGCCCGCAGGGCGGAGACCGCCAAAAGACCGTACCCCGGTCAAATGACCGCGGCGGTCATTCTGACTTTCCTGCTGGGCGGGCGGGCGACCGCCAAAAGGCCGCCTGCCCGCCCAGCGGGAAAGCCCCAGCAACGATGAAGCCGGCTCCGAATAAAGCCGGCGGAGTTGCTGGTGCGCGACGGGTGCAGTGGCACCCGTGGCGATTTTCAGTGTCTGCTTTGCAGACACTGAAAATCTTAATGGGGCCCTGTTAGGGGGCCCCTGCAGTGCCCATGCCAGTGGCATGGGCACTGCAGGGGCCCCCAGGGGCCCCACGACACCCGTTCCCGCCAGCCTCTTACTGGCGGTGTAAACCGCCAGGAACAGGCTGGCGGGAAGGGGGTCAGAATCCCCATGGCGGCGCTGCTTGCAGCGCCTCCGTGGAGGATTCCCTGGGGCAGGGGAAAACCGGCGGGAAACCGCCAGTTTCCCTTTTCTGACCACGGCTTTACCGCCGCGGTCAGAATTGCCCCAGAAGCACCGCCAGCCTGTTGGCGGTGCTTCCTCCGTCCCCGGCCCTGGCGGTCCATGACCGCCAGGGTCGGAATGAGGCCCATAGTCTGGAGAGCTGAGGAACAGGGAGTTGCCATAGTCCAGGCGGGACAAAATCAACACCTGAACAAGGATCCTTTTTGCCTTAGATGGAAGAAGAATCAGAATCTTCCTGAGAGATCTAAAAAAAACAAAGCACGTAGATGATAGGTTTTTGGACTGAGTTTCCATGGTAAGACGGGACTCGAGACAGAAGCGAAGGCTCTTAATATGGGTCTTTGGAGACGTAAGGTTGTTAAAAGCATCTGAATAAGATGATAAAGGAAGTGCAGATGGGACGTTGCCTAGAATCATAACTTCGGACTTCCCATCATTGAATTTAAGTTTAGATGAGTTCATCCAACTAGCAATATCCGCAAGACAGCCCATGAGACTGGAAGAAGGAGACTGCTTCATGCTGGAGAGGGATACAACTAACTGGGTATCATCAGCATTGGTAACCACAGACAAGCTCTATGGAGAAATTACCTTAGCCAGGGAGGATAAATAAACATTAAAAAGCGTAGGACTCAGGGAAGAGCCCTGTGGCACACCACAGGTCAGAGGATAAGTGCCCGACAGGAAAGAACGATCTGAGACTTGAAAGGATCTTTCTGTAAGAAAAGAGAAAAGCCACAACAAGGCAGTGCCTCCTATCACCATTTTAGAGAGTCTGTGGGTAAGAAGATTATAATCAACTGTATCGAATGCTGCACTAAGATCAAGTAATATGATCGCCGCATGACCACCTTGGTCTAAAAGATGCCTCGCAGATTCAGTAACTGGTAAAAGAGCAGACTCCGTACTATGCTGAGCTCTAAAACCCATCTGAGATGGATCCAAAAGTTTCTGGTTTTCCAGATAGTTTGTCAGCTGAAGGTTAACATGTTTTTCCAGGACTTTAGATAAAATGGGAAGAAGAGAGATAGGCCTATAATTGTCTAACAAAGCGGGGTCCAGATTAGGTTTCTTAAGTAGGGGTTTGATAATAGCCCGTTTAAGTGATCGAGGCAAGGAACCTGAAGATAGAGAGCGGTTTAATATTTTTGTCAAAGGGGGGACAATAATATCCGGAGCTAGTAGCAGAATAGGGGGAGGAGCCGGATCAAGGGGAGAACCGGATTTAATATCCTGAAGAAAATTAATAACCAAGGTGTCGGTAAGAGGTTGGAAATCATTTAGAGTCAAGCCTGAGGGAACTGTCTCGGATGATTGAAGATCCATGGGTATTGGAAGGGCGGGTGAGGAAAATGAGGAGTAGATTTTGGTAATTTTATCCTGAAAGTGAGCGTCCAATAAATTGCTCTGTTTAATAGAGGCTTCTATAGGGGGGTCACTTTGGGGGGCCATCGTTAAATCCTTAAAAATCTGGAAGATCGCTTTATGTGAAATGGAGGATTCTTCAATCTTCCTGCTATAAAATGTCATCTGGGCAGTTTTAATGTTCTGGTGGTAAAGTCTAATAGCTTGCCTATAGGCTGCCTTAGAGGGTAGACTATAGTCCTTTCTCCAGATTCTTTCAAGCCTTTTGCAACCTTTTGCAATCTTGAAGTTGAAGGAGAAAGTGATGGTAATGCAAATTAAGGCAGCACAAGCAGGGATGCAGGGAAATGGTTTACTACAGATGGTGCAACAGCCGCAAGGAAACGGGATGTTTCAGGCGCAAGTGAGAGGCAGAGGTCGAGGAGGTTTTGTGAACCGTGGTCCAGATTTGAATACCGTAGTGGTTCGAAATGATGTGCAGGGGATGAAGAAGGTGTTACCTTGTCATGCTTGCTGGGGCGTTGGACACTGGAAGCGGGAGTGCCCAATGATGGTGCAGGAGGGTGTTGTTCAACAAAGCAATGATGTCAATGCATTTCAAAATGTTAAAGGACCAAGAATGAGGGGTCCAAATCCGAACTTTCAGAATAACATGGTTCAGATGCAGGGTCTTCAACCCATGCAACAAGTGCAGATGCCATGTGTACAACCAGTGCAGATGCAGCAAGTACAACAGCAGATTCCCGTGGTACCTAGACAGCAATTGCAGTTGCCCTTAGCACCAATGGGACAGCAGCAGCTGATGCTTCCTCAACAGGTCACAGGTCAAGGAATGAGTCAAAATAACGCAGTAAAACAGTTCCCATTGCTTGGTGAGAATGGAATAAACAATGAATGGTCGGATGAGAGCTCAGATGCTGAGGAGTGTAGGCTCGCAGCGTCCTTAGAAGTAGATTAGAGAGGACCTTACGTGCAAGGGAAAGTGATGGGTCACAAAGTCTCATTCTTGGTTGACACAGGAGCTACACGCTCTACAGTCAGAAGTGCAGAGGTTCCGAAGTTGCCTCTTTCGGGACGTACAGTCAAGGTAGTAGGAGTGGCTAATCAACTTTTGACTAACCCAATCACAGATCCGGTTCAGGTTGAGATTGGTACTTTTCAGGGGTTGCACAGGTTCGTAGTTTGTGATTCGAGTCCCGTGTCCCTACTGGGAAGAGACTTAGGCCCTCATTACAACCCTGGCGGTCGGTGTTAAAGCGGCGGTAAAACCGCCAACAGGCCGGCGGTAAAAAAACTGGAATCACGACCATGGCGGAAACCGCCAACATAGACAGACACTTTAACACTCCGACCGCCACGGCAGTACAAACAAACAGAATGGCGGCCACCGCCAACAGACAGGTGGAAGACAATGTACCGCCCACAGTATCATGAGAGGCCAATCCGCCACCTTTTCCGGGGCGGATTCACCGTGACCAAAAACACAGCAGAAACAGGACTTGGAAGGGGAAACGCTCACCTCTACACACCCCACGAGGAACCAGGACGCCATGGAGCCGGAACTCCATATTCTACCTGCCATTGTCTTCCTGCTCCTCTACCAGGAGCACGAACGCTGGCGGCGAAGACCACAGTGAGTACTGCACCTACGACACAGGGGAGGGGGGAGGGAAAAGAGAGTGACACACACACGCAACACGCAACACCCCCAGCCCCACCCTCACCCATTACAACACACACACAAGTACATGTTGATACATAACATTTACACCCCCAACCCCTGTTGGAAGAATGCAAGGACAAAAGGAAATGAGTTGAACGATTGTAATCAATAAAAATCCATTACTCAAAAATATATACTATTAACAAATATATACACCAAGAATTCATGTTCATGTACTGCACATACATAGTCCGTGGACCACTGGGCCCAAAATGCATGGGCGAGTCCCACACTCAATACCCCATCAAAACGGAGAGAGCACTGCAGGGGCATCAGATCAAAATAAAACAGGCACCTCAGGGGGAAGGGAAAGGGGGGGGCACCTCAGCCGGATGAGTGCACGAAGCCAGATCCACGAGGGGCTCCATGCCCATTGATATATCCTGGGGAGTGCAAAGCCACAGTCTCACAAGTCTTTCCAGTGGGTTGTTTGCCCACTGCTGCATCCTGGGGAGTGCAAAGCCACAGTCTCACAAGTCCTTCCAGTGGGTGGTTTGCCCACTGCTGCATCCTGGGGAGTGCAAAGCCACAGTCTCACAAGTCTTTCCAGTGGGTGGTTTGCCCACTGCTGCATCCTGGGGAGTGCAAAGCCACAGTCTCACAAGTGGATCTCAGTCTCCACTGGTTCTGGAGGGGGCTTTGTGCCCAGAGTGCTTCATCCTGCCAGGGACTGAGATAGTGGATGCCTTTCTCCACTGGTTCTGGGGGGGGGGCTTTGTGCCCAGAGTGCTTCATCCTGCCAAGGACTGAGATAGTGGATGGGATACTCCACTGGTTCTAGAGGGGGCTTTGTGCCCAGAGTGCTTCATCCTGCCAAGGACTGAGGTAGTGGATGCCTTTCTCCACTGGTTCTGGAGGGGGCTTGTTTCCCAGAGTGCTTCATCCTGCCAAGGACTGAGGTAGTGGATGCCTTTCTCCACTGGTTCTGGAGGGGGCTTTGTGCCCAGAGTGCTTCATCCTGCCAAGGACTGAGGTAGTGGATGGGATACTCCACTGGTTCTGGAGGGGGCTTGGTGCCCAGAGTGCTTCATCCTGCCAAGGACTGAGGTAGTGGATGGGATACTCCACTGTTCTGGAGGGGGCTTTGTGCCCAGAGTGCTTCATCCTGCCAAGGACTGAGGTAGTGGATGTCTTTCTCCACTGACGGTGGGCCTACATGGAAGCTGTCCAGGCCCCTGAAACTGACCACCAGCTTCGTACGACTGACCACTGGGGATGGCAGCCATGTCTGCGGTGGTGCCACTGGCAAATGATGTGGTGTGGCCGCTGGCGGTGCTTGCGGCGGCCTCAGTAGCGGCGGTGCTTGCAGCGCTCATTGGCCTGCGGTGCTGGTGGGTGGCTCAGTGAGCGTGCTGGTGGCGGCGGTGTCCTGGGAAGCGGTGCTGGTGGCGGCGGTGTCCTGGGAAGCAGTGCTGGTGGCGGCAGTGTCCTTGGCAGCGGTGCTGGTGGCGGCGATGTCCTTGGCAGCGGTGCTGGTGGCGACGGTGTCCTTGGCAGTGGTGCTGGTGGCGGCGGTGTCCTTGACAGCGGTGCTGGTGGCGGTCTTGTCTGCCGTGCAGGTTGGCGGCAACTTCCCTTTCTTTATCTGCCCCTTCCCCACCTTGGATGGTGGCACAGCTGTCTTGCCACTCCCAACTGTAGTCCTGGGAGAGCCCTTGGTGGCAGGTGTTTTGCCCTTCTCCCTCCGGGCTGTGGCCAACTTCTTATGTTTCTGAAGTGGGGGACTGTCCGTGGTCTGGTTCCTTGGCACACTGGCTGACCTGCTGCTTGGTGCACTCCAGAAGCCGGTTACTGCTGGCACTACTGTTCCTGGTGATGTGGTGGCTGAGGTGCTGGGTTGGGACCTTGAAAGGCGTGCCCTAGGAGACGGAAGGGGTGGTGGAGGTGTAGGGAAGAGGTCAACATTTAAGAGGAAAAGTTTTTTAGACACACTGGGACGGGTAGATCGAGGGGGTTTGGGAGTAGAGGAAGAGGTTGTGGTTGTAGGAGGTGTACGTTTGCTGACTTTGGGCGAAGGTCCATGGGCTGGAGGCTGTCGTGAGGTGGATGGCTGTTGGATGGGTGTGTAACTGCATTTGTGTACTTTGGGAGGTGGGCTCACAGACACACTGGGAGAGGACACGGGATGTGTGAATGGTAGTGGGGGTGGTGAGTGCGTGTGAGCGGTGTGTGGTGATGGGCGTGCTGGTGATGGACGTAGTGGCTGAAGATGTAGTGCATGCAGGTGTGAGTGGAGACGTGACAGGGAGGGAGGAGGGAGACGAGGAGGAGGGGGACACAGTGGAGGCAGTGGATGTTGATATGTGTGCATGGGTATGATGCTTGTGTGAGTGCCTGTGGGATGTGTGGTGCTTATGTTTGCCAGAGCTACCCCTGTGTGTTGAGGTGTGTGCATGCTGGCCTAATGGTGTGCGTGGGATAGGCTGAGGTACAGGGGATTGGGGCTGGGTGGAGGAAGTTGGAGGGGGGAGGCTGGACACAGGGACAATGGCTGCCATCAGTGCTGAGGCCAGAGTCTGAAAAGCTCACTGTTGGACTGCCTGAACAGAATGAATGCCCTCCAGGTATGCATTTGTCTGTTGCAACTGCCTCTCTACACCCTGGATGGCATTCAGAATGGTAGACTGCCCAACAGTGAGGGATCTGAGGAGGTCAATGGCCTCCTCACTGAGGGCAGCAGGGCTGACAGGGGCAGGGGCTGAGGTGCCTGGGGCAAAGGAGATGCCCACCCTCCTGGGTGAGCGGCCACGGGGCTCCCCTCGCCCTCAGTCCCACTGGTGAATTCGGAGTCCGTAGTCTTGCCCTCCTGGGCCATGTGGGATGCAGCTCCCTCCTGCTCCGGTGCCACTGCTCCTCCGCCTGATGATGCTATTGCACACAAGAACAGGGAGACCACATAAAGGGGGGGGAGACATAAGAAAAACATGTTCAGTGCATGCAATACCGCTACCGTTGGCGGACACTACAGACACAGCAGCCCTCGCACTACGCCATGCACTCAGAGTTCCCAAATTAATCACTGGGCCATGGGGTACAAGGCCTATGCCTGATTGCTTCACACATGGAAATCACAGGAGCCTGACTAGGTGTAGTTGGCTCTTAACACTGGTGGGGTGGGGTGCCACATGGCCTGCCTTACGAAGGGACCTTGCCTACAAAACTCGCCCTGGCCTAGGGATACCCACAGCCCACCTCCCCCACCCAGACACCTCCAATGCGCGCTGATTCAGCTGAATGAGAGTGTACTCACCCCCTTGTGGCTGCTGTGATGCTCTCAAGCGCCCATCCAACTCCGGGTACGCCACCACCAGGATCAGGAACATCAGGGGGGTCATGGTGCGACGGGCATCCCTCCCACGTTGAAAGGCCATCCAGAGTGGACCCCAGGGTCCGGACTTCCTTGCCGATGGCATTCCAAATATCCTTCTTCTGGTGGGGGCTGACCTACAGGAATAGTACAGGGGACAAGGAGAAGATATAACCGTCCGGACTGTCACAGTCATTGGCCCGCGTTCCTACCCTTGCCATGACGCACATACACTCACCGTCGTTTCATGCACGCCTCATTCTCCCCCCCCAGTATCTTACATCCACACCACTCCACACAGGCATTGCCCATACAGCATGCTCACAGTGTACTTACCTGTTTGTCTGGGGGACCGTAGAGTAGCTTGTACTGAGGGAGGACCCCATCCACTAGTTTCTCCAACTCCTCCATGGTGAAGGCAGGGGCCCTTTCCCCAGACACATGAGCCGTTGATGCTTCCAGACTGAGGTCACAGCAGAACTTGCAGTGTAGGTCCTCTCCTGTCGAAGATCAGGTATCAAGTGAGTGAGCAGATAGAAAATGGCGGTCATGTCCGTGGCGGTGCGTACAGTCACCGCCGGCGTACATCGTCATTGGCTCCTGGGACCCATAGGGCCAAATGTTAACCAATGCAGGATTGCGCCGCGGTCTTCGACCGCCTACCGCAATGGTGTCCAACACCAGCGCAGTTACCTCATATCCCATTGTCCCACCTTACAGGTCAGGCAACTGCCATTTCAGGGGGCCACATAGCATTATTTTTAAATGCGTCACACATATCTAGGCCTTTCATACACACTAAGACAGGCCAATAGCGGATTGAAAAATGTTTGCAATAAAGTTGTGTTTTCGTACCTCAGTGTTGGCTGACCCTCTGCTCACTGTTCTCCTCCATAGAGCACGTCCGCTGGGGCAGGTGATGAGATGGCGGCATCCTCCGGTGTACGGACCGCTGGTGGACCTGGCGACAATGGAAGAGCGACATGTAATTGTCACCTACAGACTGGACCGTGCTACAATCCATGAACTGTGTGCCCAGTTGGAGCCGGACCTGATGTCAGCTATCCGCCATCCCACAGGGATACCCCCTCTAGTGCAGGTCTTGTCAGTACTCCATTTCCTGGCAAGTGGGTCTTTTCAGAGGACAGTGGCCATAGCATCAGGGATGTCCCAGCCTATTTTCTCCAACGTGTTGTCCAGAGTGTTGTCTGCCCTGCTGAAACACATGCGCAGCTACATCGTGTTCCCTCAGATTTGCCTACAGTGAAAGATGACTTCTATACTTTGGCACATATCCCCAACATAATAAGTGCCATTGATGGGACACATGTGGCCTTGGTCCCCCCTGCAGGAGTGAACAGGTGTATAGAAACCGGAAGAATTACCATTCTATGATTGTGCAGATGGTGTGTTTGGCCGACCAGTACATCTCCCATGTGAATGCCAAATTTCCTGGCTCAGTGCATGACGCTTACATTCTGAGCAATACCAGCATCCCTTATGTGATGGGGCAACCCCAGAGGCACCATGTGTGGCTATTAGGTGAGGCCATGGACCCTATACAGTGTGAATAGTTGTCTGGGTCTGGGGTCGTCCCTAAGGGTTAGTGTGTGTCTAACAGTTGTCCCTCGACATTTGCAGGTGACTCTGGCTACCCCAACCTGTCATGGCTAATGACCCCAGTGAGGAATCCCAGGACAAGGGCAGAGGAACGCTACAACGAGGCACATGGGCGAACTAGGAGGGTTATAGAGAGGACCTTCAGCCTCCTGAAGGCCAGGTTCCAGTGCCTTTATATGACGGGTGGTTCCCTATTCTACTCACCAAAGAAGGTGTGCCAGATCATCGTGGCCTGCTGTATGCTGCACAACTTTGCTTTGCGACGACAGGTGCCTTTTCTGCAGGAGGATGGTCATGAAGGAGGTGTTGGGGCAGCTGTGGAGCCTGTGGGCAGTGAAGAAGAGGAAGCAGAAGAAGAGGAAATCGACAACAGAAACACTGTGATTCATCAATACTTCCAGTGAGACACAGGTAAGAAGACATCACTGCCTGCTACATCTGATACACTTGTTCTACCTCTCATCTGTCTGCCACTTTCACCCAGTGTATGGACCCTGATTTGTCACTTTCCCTTTTGATTTCACAGATGTGGGTCCCACTGTGTGACCTCTGCTATGTTTCCTCATGGACTAGAGCTGTGTGACATAGGTATGTTGACAATACAATGGACATTGCTATTTTCCTCAGTTATTGAAAATACACATTTGTGAAAGCACAGACTGACTCTAGATAGTTTTGTGATTTTAGAGTGTTTATTTAAGTGCTAAATAGTAGAGGGGGTTGTAAAATGGGCAGGGGTGACGGTGGAGGAATGTCCATGGCAGAGTCCAGTCTATTTGTTTCACAGATGCATTGTCCAAAGGGGCATAGGAAGTGGAGCTGGGGCAGTTGATGGATGGACAGGGTGACAAAGTTGGACAGAAGGATGACAATCAGGGTGGTCTCATTTCTTGGCGGGGGTCTTGGCATTGTTCTCTGTCTTTGTCCTGGATATCAGGGACAATTTGCAGGGTGGTTCTCCATCTGCAGGGGGTGTGGTGCTGGTGTTGTGGTCCTGTGGTGGTGCCTCCTGTCCACCAGCGCCGGCGGAGGTGGTGGGCAGTTCATCATGCAGGCTAGTGTCAGGTGCCCCTTGTTGTGCCACAGTGTCCCTCCTGGTGTTCACGAGTTCCTTCAGCACCCCTACAATGGTGCCCAGGGTGGTATTGATGGATTTGAGTTCCTCCCTGAACCCCAAATACTGTTCCTCCTGCAGCCGCTGGGTCTCCTGAAACTTGGCCAGTACCGTTGCCATCGTCTCCTGGGAATGGTGGTAGGCTCCCATGATGTTGGAGAGGGCCTTGTGGAGAGTGGGTTCCCTGGGCCTGTCCTCCCCCTGTCGCACAGCAGCCCTCCCAGTTCCCCTGTGTTCCTGGGCCTCTGTCCCCTGAACTGTGTGCCCACTGCCACTGCCCCCAGGTCCCTGCTGTTCTTGGGGTGGTGGGTTAGCCTGGGATCCCTGTAGTGGTGGACACACTGCTGCATGGCGTGTCCTGTGGTCAGAGGTATGGGCCCGCTGGGTGGGTGCTGTGCTGGTGTTTCCAGAGGGGGGAGGCTCTGTTGTGGCTTGTGCCACTGTGAGGGGAACCGACTGTCCCGAAGTCCCAGATGGGCTGGGCTGGGCTGGTCATCTAGATCCAGTTGGACAGAGCTGCTTTCATCACTGTGGGCCTCTTCTGTGAGGGAGTGGACATGTCTGGAACCTTCTGTCCGGTGACGTTGGGTAGGGGTCCTGCAGGGGTGTAAAGGCATAGTTTTAGTATCTGTGTGTGCCATGGTGTGCAATGGGTGGGTGACCCTGTACTCCAGTGCTTGCATTCATGTGTAGGACCTTGTGTGCTAATTGGTTAGGGGTCTGTGTGGGTATGTGCAGTGGACATGCATTGGTGATGGGTGTCCATGCTTTGTTGTTGCATGCAGGGCTTGGTGTTAGGATGTGTGGTTTGTGATACTGGGACATATGTGAGGAGTTGGAGTGATGGGGGTGAGGGTGAGGGTGGGGGTATGTGTTAGCATGCAGGTATGGTGGGGGATGTAATAGTTAAGATTTGACTTACCAGAGTCCATTCCTCCAGCTACTCCTGCGAAGCCCTCAGGATGCAGTATAGCCAAGACCTGCACCTCCCATGCTGTTAGTTGTGGGGGAGGAAGTGGGGGTCCGCCGCCAGTCCTCTGAACCGCGATGTTGTGTCTTGAGACCACGGAAAGCACCTTCCCCTGTAGGTCGTTCCACTTCTTCCTGATTTCATCCCGTGTTCTTGGGTGCTGTCCCACTGCATTGACCCTGTCCACGATTCTGCGTCATTGCTCCATCTTCCTAGCTATGGTGGTGTGCTGCACCTGAGATCCGAAAAGCTGTGGCTCTACCCGGATGATTTTCTCCACCATGACCCTGAGCTCCTCCTCAGAAAACCTGGGGTGTCTTTGCGGTGCCATGGGGTGGTGTGAGTGATGTGTGAGGTGGTGTGTGTTGTGATGTGTGGGGTGATGTTTAGGGGTGTTTGTGCATGGATGTGTATGTGTGATGGTGTTGTGTGCCTCTGTATGGTGGTGTTGTCTTTGCTGTGCTGTCTCTCTGGCCTTCGTCAATATTTTAGTTAGTAAGGGTTTGTGGGTGATGTGGGTGGGTGTTTTATAGTGGTGTGGGTGTGTGGGAGTGGTGTGTGTATGTGTATCAGGTGTGTGTATTTGGAATTGTCCAATGTGGTTGTGTTTTGTAAGATTGTGTGTATTTTGAGCGCGGCAGTGTGTACCGCCAATGGTTTACCGCGGTTGAAAGACCGCTGCGTGGATTCGTGCGTCGTGATAGTGTGGGCGTATTCCTGTTGGCGTGATGGTGGAGGTTTAGTTCTCGCCACTTTATCACTGACCTTTGGTGTGGCAGACTTGTGTGGGTGTCTAAATTTTGGCGGATTCCGAGCTGTGGGTCGTAATAGCTGTGGCAGAATTCCACGGCCACTGCAGTGTGTTGGCGGTCTTCTGTCCGGTGGCAAGCAGGATTTACTGCCAATGTTGTAATGAGAGCCTTACTGTGCAAGACAAGATGTTCTATCACCTGTTCCAATGAGGGAATTGAAGTGCAGACAAACAGTGATGATGAAGGGGATGATGGTCAAATATCAGATCCTGAAACGGAGACGACAGATGAGGAGTATCCTCTGATTAACTTCTTCCCAATGTTCACAGTGACTGACTTGCCAGCAGATATGCAGGGGACAGTCAGAAAGAAAGTGTGAGACTTGACAGGAAAGGAAGTGGGACTGATAAAAGGAGTAGAACCAGTTAAAGTCAGTGTGAAGCCGAATGCTGTGTCCCCTCAGGTACCGCAGTACCACATGGTGCAAGATGTCCTTATACAGGTAACGCAAATAATTGCAGACTTTGTGAAGCAAGGGGTCCTGAAAGAAGTGATGAGCAGTCCATGTAATTCACCTATGATGGGACTGAGAAAGCCTGGTGGGAAAGTTCGAATTGTCCAAGACTTGAGAAAGATCAATGACATAGTGGTGAAATGTTGCCCAGTGGTGCCAAATCCAGCTGTGATCATGTTCCAGGTTTCATGTGATGCAGAATCAGTCGTTGATTTGTCCCAAGCATTCTTTTCTGTGCCTCTTCATGAGGACAGCCAATTTCTTTTCAGTTTCAAATTCTTGGACAAGGTCTACAGTTGGTGTTGAATTCCCCAAGGGTTTTCGGAATCACCATCCATCTTCAATCAGATACTGAAGAGAGATTTGGAGTCATTGGAATTGCCTTTTCAATCGACTCTAGTGCAGTACATTGACGATTTGTTGATTGCATCCAAAATAAGAGATGATTGCAAGTACGATACCATTGCCTTACTAAACCACTTGGGAAATAACGGGCATAAGGTGTCCCCAAAGAAGCTGCAATATTGTCAGAAAGAAGTGAAATACTTAGGTCATCTAATTGAGAAAGGGTCGAGGAAAATATCCAAGGAAAGAGTAACTGCCCTATTGCAGATGAATCCCCCAACGACACGGAGAGAAGTTAGGATGTTTCTGAGAATGGTGGGCTATTGTCGTCAGTGGATCCCGAATTTTTCAGACATCTCCAAGCCATTGGTGAGACTGACGGTTAAGGATGGGCCAGATGTCTTAACACTGACAGAGAAAGAGATGAAGGCGTTTACCGAGCTGAGGGAGTGTATGTGCAGGGCTCCAGCTTTAGGTATGCCTGATTACACGAAGTCTTTCATCCTGTTTTGTCATGAACGTGATGCATGTTCTTTGTCTGTCCTAACACAGGTCCATGGAGGTGCAAACCGACCAGTAGCATATTTTTCAGCTACTTTGGACCCAGTTGCAGCAGCCTTACCAGGTTGTCTGCATGCCGTAGCAGCAGTTGGTCAAAGCCTCGCACAATATGAAGGCATAGTGATGGGACATCCTTTAACAGTTCTGGTCCCACACTCAGTTGAGATCTTGTTAACCCGTACCAAAATGCAGCACATGACAAATGCAAGACTGACGAAGTATGAAACGATTATATTTGGGTCACCTAATGTAACGTTGAAAAGATGTACAGTGCTGAACCTGGCAACTTTGCTTCCAAATGAAAATACAGAAGTTGAGGATGCTGATGAGGTAGAACATGATTGTCTTGAGGTAACAGAAATGTGCACCAAACCGAGACCTGATATTAAAGACACCCAATTGGAAGAAAATGACAAAATTATCTTTGTTAATGGCTCATGCTTAAGAGACTCAGTAGGAGTGCTAAGAGCCAATATGCTGTGTGTACAATCACTGGTATCCTGGAAGCGTCTTGGCTTGAGAGAGTATATTCTGCTCAAGTGGCAGAATTGGTTGCTCTTACTAGAGCTTGCCACGCTGCTGCCAAATTGAGAGTAACTATCTATACTGATAGCAGATACAGATTTGGAATTGTTCCGGATTTTGGCCAGCTATGGTCACAGAGGGGTTTCCTGACCTCTTCTGGCTCTCCAGTGAAAAATGGTGAAAGAATTAAGGAGTTGTTGCACGTGGTTCAGTTTCCTCATGAAATTGCCGTGGTAAAATGCAGTGCTCACATGAAATCACAAGACTTTGTTGCAATGGGAAATGGATATGCGGATCAAGTTGAACTGTATATTGTTCAAGGATCAGTGGGAATTGTTACCTGAAACAGAAAATGAGACATGCACAAGTTACTCATTAAGGGTGGTTGACTCGTTGGAGGAATCGAAATTGTTGCAGGGACGTGCCAGCAGAGATGAGAAACGTTCTTGGGTTAGGATGCAATGTATACAAAGATCAGATGATTTGTGGGTTTCAGACGAGGGGAAAGTGGTTTTGCCGAACAGTCTTCTGCCACAGTTTGCAAGGTTTTACAATGGGCAAGCACATATTGGGAGAGATGCCATGATCAGGTTGTTCAAAATTGACTGGTTAAACCCAAAGTTTAGACAAGCCGCAGAAGTGATTTGTCACAGGTGCATCATCTGTCAGCAGATGAATATGGGAAAAGGGACAGTGGTGAATTTGAGCCACATTGGGAGAGCAGGAGGTCCATTTATCAGAATGCAATTGGATTTTATTGAGATGCCAATGTGTGGAGGATTGAGGTATGTGTTGGTGAGTGTGTGTATTTTTAGTCACTGGATTGAAGCTTACCCTACACGCAGAAATGACAGTCTCACAGTAGCGAAGCTGCTGCTTAGGGAATTGGATTCCACGTTTTGGGTTTCCGATCTCTTTAGAATCAGATAGGAGAAGTCACTTCAACAACGAGGTGGTTAAGCTATTGTGTGCAGCAGAAGTTGCATTGCAGTTACCGCCCTGAAGCATCAGGACTAGTGGAGCAGATGAATGGTACCCTGAAGTCAAGAATGGCACAAATGTGTGCAGCTACAAATTTGAAGTGGCCTGATGCCTTGCCTTTGGTGTTAATGTCAATGAGAAACACGCCCAACAAGAAAACAGGACTGTCTCCTCATGAAATTCTCATGGGCCGAGCTATGAGACTGCCTGCAGTGCCTGCAAATGCTCTTGTGAATATCACGGATGATATGGTGTTGGACTACTGCAAGGGTCTGGCTGACGTGGTCCGCTCTTTCTCTCACCAGGTGGAAGCTACCACACTGCCATCTATAAATGATCCAGGTCACAACCTGAAAGCTGGTGACTGGGTTGTCATCAAGAAACACGTGAGGAAGTCGTGTTTGGAGCCACGTTGGAAGGGGCCATATCAAGTAATACTAACGACTACTACTGCTGTGAAGGTGCGGGAATTCCAAACTGGATCCATGCCAGTCACACGAAAAAGGTGACGTGTCCAACTGATGAGGAAATTGAGTTGTCGAAAGTAACAGCACTAGAAAAGAAAGTCTCAGGGCCGGAGAGTAATCAAAGGGGAACTGAGACAGAAGGAGAGCCCATTGAGGACGGCCTAGTCACTCCAATAAGAGGCGAAGGAGAAGAGACCAAGAGGGGTGACGGTGAGCCTATCTCAACTGAGGCGCCAGGAGGACCGAGTCAGAAGGAGGTTCTCCCAGAAGTAGGCAGCTACAGACAAGAATTCGAGCCCCTGACAGACCCGGAAGGCGAAGGAGTTGAGGCGGAAGAGACTCAGAGTGTCCAGACTCCTCCTGAGCAAATTGCAGGTCCATCAAGAGAAAACACCATAGAGTCAGAGGAGGGCGATGAGCTGCCACAAGGAAGATCAAAGACCAGAGAGACACTGAAAGGAGATAAGTGGCCAGAATTGCAAGTGACAAAAGGAACAGTGGTTGTTGATGATGCGATAGAGGAAGAAGTTGATACAAGGAAAGAAGATCTGAGTGAAGGAGAGTTGCAAGGTGATCGCAAGTTGAAAAGAAAGAGAGTAGCAAACAGAAGGTACACAGGTCCTGAATGGACATATGCCACGTCAGCTGAGTGGCAACAAGAGTTCTTGGCGTTCTGTTTTGATCAAGAAGTTCCAGGTCAGTACTTTGGCACCTGTGTCTCACCAGAGACAGAGACTGTGTTGATGTGGAAATTGAGCTAAAGAAAACTGAGAAAAGAGACTGATAAGTTACCGGATGTGACACTGTTAACCTGAATTGACTTTTGAAAACTGATTTTGACAAGCTGCTAACCGGAATTGACAAGGATCCTGGGAGTGAATGTGAATACTGTACCTGAATTGACTTTTGAAAACTGATTTTGACAAGCTGCTAACCGGAATTGACAAGGATCCTGGGAGTGAATGTGAATACTGTAAATATTTGCTGCAGAGAGACTTTTGTTTGCCTTAACCTGCTGAAAAAAAGAAAAAAAAGAGGCTTTAACCATTCTCTTTTGGTTGTTGTTTGAACTTATAGCACTTTGCTTTCTGATTCTTTGCAGATCATGGCTAACACTAGAAATGATAATAAGGGAAGTAGGCGCTGTAAATGTTTGGGTGTTGGTTTGGGTGTCGTGTGTGTGATATTCATTATAGTTCTGATTGTGGGAATGCCATTGGTGGATAAGGGTGAAACTAACAATGCTACAATTCCTGAGACCGCTGCTACACTAACAGCTTGGGAGAGGTTTGAGCAGGACACAAGATATTTGCATGAGGGAACTAACGCGAAAGGGGAACTATCAACTAATGTTTTCTACCGCTTGCTGAGTGAGTATGTTGACACTATGGATGCGAAAGATTGTTATGTGTGTACACAAATTCCTGTTTCAGTGCAAGAGAGAGTTACCTACCATAGTTTGCCTTTAATGTATGGGATAAGCTGTAGTTTGTTACTGACACGATTCTAGAACCAGGAAGAGATTCAGTACTTTTATTCGAATCATGATTGTGTGTTTTTTTATGTGCCTATCATAGAGGATTTAAATAGTGTAGCTAAATACTATAGCATAAAATTAGTTAAATGGTTCTTTGAAGCGACATTAACAATTAGTACATCTTATGCACATCGCAATAGTCTGACATGTTTGCTTACATCTGTAGAGAAAAGCTTTCTAGATCACACGGAAGATAGAAGGAGGGCATTGAAGGGGAAATTGGAGAAAGGATTGCAGCAGCGAGCTTTTGTAAATAGTGAGAGCTATAGTGCAATTAGGGAACAAGGGAAATTAGCTTTAGGTGCACTACAAGTAGGCAAACTTTACATAACACGACCAAAGTCATATTATGACAATGTGTTTGTGGAAACGAGTGAATGTAAGCATGTGTTTTTGTTTCAGAGTAAATGGACGTTCATGTTAAATGGACAGGATCCACCGATCCCTGGGATCTATTATATATGTGGACTAAATGCTTATTACCGTCTTCCAAAGGGATGGTATGGGACATGTTATTTGGGGATAGTTTTCCCAAAGATATATCAATTAGAGGACTTGAAAAGGTTTCCGAAATTGTCTGAATTACATCGTACTAGACAAAGGAGAGAGACTGCTGCGGGTGTAGTAGGAGACATATTTGGGGCAATAATTGCTTCAGTGGCAGTTATTTTGAACTCCATAAAGATTCGAAAGTTGTCTACTATTGTGGATAACATGCTGACAAATTTCACAGGGGCTATACTCCTGATGGATACTGAACTTGCTGTGGAGAGGGCTATGACTCTTCAAAACAGGCTTTCTTTAGACATTCTTTTAGCGAAAAATGGCTGAGTTTGTAAAATGCTTAATGAGCGACATTGTTGTGCTTACATACCTGATAATAGTAATGAGATTAGAAGTATGCTTACTAACCTGACAAGAGATAGTACAGATTTGAAGGAGCTGAAAGAACCTGGAGTTTGGGAAAAGGTTGGAAAGGGACTTGCTAAAGTGGGAAGTTGGTTTAGTAATATTTGGCATGGGATATTAGGAAAAATAATACAGGGAATATTGATTGTTTTAGCTTGCTTATTTGGATTATGGCTGTCATGCAAAATTAGTAAAATAATTAAACTAAAAATGGCGAAAAATAATAAGAGGCGGGAAGACAAGAAAAGGGAGAAAATGTTCAGAGCAAAATTAGAAGGGGCAAAGCTGAGGGAAGAAATTGAGATGAGAGAATTTTAAAGATGCAAAATTGCAAAAGAAAAGGTTTGTGTGATGACAAGAGTCATCAGAGGAGGGATTGTTGAAGTGTAACTTTTATAATCAATATTAACATGAAAAGCTTGCAATATAATGTATAATGAAGCCGCATAGAAAATGTGTTAGAAGAAAAATAATGTACGTGTTTGAAATGTGCCCATGGGGAGTGGCCATCAATGTATACGATGATTAACGAAACTGACTAATAATGAATTAACAGTGTACTAATGCATGATTTTGTATTAGCATTAAGAGTTATGTATTAGGGATTATGTTAAATTACTCACTAGGCCTTAGTTAGCAAGTGTCTAGGCCTAACTTCCTGGTCTCATATTAACTGTGTTTTTCTAACGTGCAATGTGCTGCTTTCCTGAAGGACACGAAGCTGTACTTTTCCAGAAGCTAGAGATATGTGTGTAGCCGTAGTAAATTCTTTCTCATGGGACCCGACTTGCTCAAGGAGACATTCTTGCCAAATGCAACAGTGTAATTCGCAACGGGTGCAAGGTCGCCTGGACTAGGGGAAGACAATGGAACTACAGTGACAAGTGTAACTTTTCTTACCTGACATTCCACACGTTGAAGACGTCAATCAAAGGAGCCAATCAACTGCATGAAAACTGTCCTAGGTGAAAATTCTAATAAGGTGTGTGACAGATTATTGGACAGAGATAACAATGCACCAAATATTGCCCAATGGGAAATTAGAGACTTGTTTGACAACTCTGATATAACGGCGTGACGTGAAGAGAAATCAGCCATTCCTAGCCATTACGGAGCCATTCTTCATCACCCTTTGCCATTCTGAGATACTTTGGGCCTGATTACAACTTTGGAGGAGGTGTTAATCCGTCCCAAAAGTGACAGTAAAGTGACGGATATACCGCCAGCCGTATTACGAGTCCATTATATCCTATGGAACTCGTAATACGGCTGGTGGTATATCCGTCACATTTGGGACGGATTAACACCTCCTCCAAAGTTGTAATCAGGCCATTTGTCTTTAGTTGTCTTATACTTTAAAACATCCTCATCCCACCCCTTGTCTGATATGCACTTCTCCTCCTTATGAGGGAAGAGTTTTCTTGCTATGGCCTACTGAGACTTACCTGCCTGCCCTGGCTGATGGCGAATCGACCGATGTCCTGAGGACGAAAATTGATCCTGCATGCTGACTCATTCGGAGGGATAACTATCTGATGATAAACTGTAATTGTCTGTTTGCCTTTTCTTTCTAGGTACCAACTGCTCTTTTGATAGAGGCCATAGTTAGATATTTTCCAAATTCATGTTGCTAAATTGTTTTTGCATGAAGCCCAACATGCTGATGCTAATTAGAGGTTAGTTAAGGAGTTTACTAATATCTGGTGCAAATAGACAAATGACAAATGACATCCTTGCTTTGTTGAATAATGTACTAATGATACTCTGCTAAGGTTGATTCATGTTCACGTCGTGCTTTGTTCTAATGTTCATGACCTATGCTTTGATAAAGTCTTACTCGAGTTGCCAAGTTATAGTAGTATTGATGTGCTTATTGATATTGCGACTAATTAATATGATACTAGAGTGTTACTAATAGGGAATAAATATCCTAAATCTTACTAGATTTGTGTGATTATTCATGGCTGAAAGGTCATGGTGTGTTTGATTCTTATTAAATATTACTTATTAGCTTGGTTGATCAGTTATCGTGAATATCGATGAGGTTATTGATCTATTGATTGAAATGCTAAACAGATATCTTGTTCTGGGAAGTCCCCAAACGTGGTCAAAAGATCCATTGGCCTAAAACGAGTCCCCTTGTAAGTGAAATTACCAAGGTTTAGACGCGTTATCACTTATCTGCCAGGGTGCTTTTAAATGCAGGTAATGTGGATCGTGTTTGAAACATCTGTAAAAAACGCTGCAATTGGTCGAAAGTTTGTAAACAAGCATTGCACTAAAGTGCATATTACAACTTTTCCTGGTTCTGACTTTGTTGCAGAAGTATGCAAACTTTTCAGTTTCAAAAAAATTGTGTTACCATCTTTGAAACCGTTGAAAGGAATGTTGAAGCAGAACCACTGCTTCCATTTCTACTCTTTTTAAGATGCTTACATATTTTGCATTGCTTCGACACTACCTTTAAGGCCCTGATTCCAAGTGTGTGGTAAACTCCAATCACTGCACATATCCTTATTTATACAGGGATTTGAATGCAGAGATTTGCAGTAATCACGGCACGCCTGCAATTAAACCAGTGAAAAACATTCCGTTCATTCTGATAAATGGAAAATCTAGGGCAACAAACAACAAAAAAAGTAAAACTTTGATTAGGGATATTGTATTTACTTGGTAAATACAACACCCTGTGGTGTTGGTATTTACCACATGCAGTAAGTACCCCACCCTTTACCCATCCACCAGGAATCACAATCTAAATGTATTTTTTTTAGGTTGAATCCTACCAGACGGCAGAGCTGTCTGGTTTGCTAATGACTTCTTGGGGACATTCAGAAAGCTTCCTTGGGAATGTATTATACCCATTGCTTACCATTGACTTTATGACTGTAACTACATTTGCTCGCTTTTTATTTGCTGGATTTGTTTTAGGCTGTCCAGCTTGAGGTCATCCCTGATACGGAGTATAGCCTATTTACTGTATTCTTCCATGAGTGAGCCCTCTCTGTAAACAGGCCTTGAAATATTCTTCTGGTGTTGTCACATTTGCTGTGCATTCAAAGACAGAGGTGAATTGTCAAGCTGTGTCTTCCGAGGGAGTTTGATGTTGATTTTTTAGGGGCGAGCGCAAAGCGCTCCGTCCCTCTTCTAATCTCTCTTTAGGGGGATTCTAACCACGCCCATGTTACGTCAGTCACTTTCATTGGTTCGAGGCCTTGCCTTTTAAAATCTGCTTGTTTTAATTCATGAAATGCATGCAGACGTGTTTAGCCCACCTCAAGAGCACCGTTAAACTACTGGAAACATACGAGGATCCATGTTTTCCGTATGGTTTTTGGACTACTTTTTCTCTTTATTTCACATCGTGATCGTGTTCTGTTGTACACAGCGCAATCGCACTTGTTTTTTTTTCTTCATTTAATGTGGCAAGAAAAGTCCCGTTAGGAGTTTACAACGCTAATAGCTCTAACTCGACATAATGCGTGACCCGTTGCATTGCAAATGCTTGTCTTACTCTGGCTTCAAAGTGAGAGGATTTATATGACAACAATGCTGTAAAGGAAAAGGCTTTTTTCTAGCACACAAAATTAAAATGTCTCTAAATGAAGTGTGCATATTTCAGGATATATCAGAATTAGGAAAGCACAAATGAAGCACTTTTTTATAATTTTCTCTGAAGTGTGGTGGAAGTAAATATTTTAATACGATTGAAACAAATCTATACACTAGGTGAGGACATTTCCATACATTATCATTTGTGCGCCGTATGCTTTTATCAGTAAAATTGTATGCCTGTGCAGATGTAATGTCCATTTCAATTGAACACGTGTTGCCTCTAATAGCAGTGTTCTACCACACCATGCACACTCCACACTATGCCATTCCACTGCACTCCACTCTACAATGCTCTACTCCTCTGTATGCCCCTCCACTCCATGCCCCTCTGCACCACCCTAAAACACTCTGCGGCACAACACTCCATTCTACGCCACTCTATTCCAATCTACAACATGCCACTCCACTATACAACACTCAACTCCACACCAATCCACTCTACGCCACTCTATGACACACCACACCACTCCCCTCTACGCCACGCCACTCTATGCTACTCTACGGCATGCCTCTCCCCTCCATCCCCCTCCATTCTGACAGTCTCCAACATGCCACTCTATTATATGCCAGTCCACTCTACAGCCACAGTTGGTTGGTGAGGAAAGAGTAGATTTCCAGCTCCAAGCGATCCTGTGTTTAGCAAGAACCAATGCTAAATCAAATAAATGTATTGACATGCTTATGTGCTGCAGAACAGGAAGTAATGCCCAGTAAACAATGCAATTGCTCCCTCAGGAGTGGGGAGCCCAAGGCCTCCGACAGAAACCTTAGTATCTTATCCCAATGGGAATTCAGATGAGTACAGATCCAAACTATGTGCAAAAAAACTGCCTCTGTGGGTTGCAGCGAGGACATGTATCTGTGACCCCCAGTTAGATTTGCGCCAATCACTCAGGGGTAAGGTAGGTCTGGTGAAGGTTATTAAATTGTGTATATTTTAGTCTGGCATTTGTGGAAATGATTTTCATGACTCCTATACCCTGTGTCTATTGCTTGTCTGTGAGTGTGGTATCAGGTGCAGTGTCCCAGTAAGCCTGAAGGGACTAGCGTGTCACATCTATCAGTGCGCAAGGGGCTAAAAGGGTGTTTAACAGTCCGACAACTGCCTCCATGTGTTAGTAATACCTGAAGAAATAATTAGGTCTCTGGTTCATCATGCGTTCTATGTCACTCCCTATGGAGTTGTTGTGTGAGTGTAGCATAAATGAGGAAGGAGCCTGGTGGTATACCATAATCATTCACCAAGCTGTCAAACATACTTAAGATCTTGTCATTAAATAGGTCACCCCCAAATAGTGAGGTCAGCCTCTGAGCATGAAATCACGTCCAGAATCAAGCCTAACTCTGAGCAACCCAGCATCACCCAGAGGGGTAGGTCAGGTACATTTGGAGGAAAATGGAGGTGCTTAGCTGTGCATGTAATCCAGCATGCCTTAGCCACTTGCATAAGGATATTCCCTCCTCTTCTAGGAACCTCCCTGTCAGAACCCAGCAGGCATTCCAACACCAGAATTCAGCATTGCCCTACCGAACCAATGTCCCAGCACAGACATATTCAGCCCCACCAGTAAGCGAGTGGGCCATTGCATCTGAGCAGTGGCATAAAAATATGTTCCTAGCCACCCCCCTCCAAAGGGGCATACAGTGTGGTTAGCACCACTCGCCTCCTGCCCTTGCCCCAGATCAATGCGGTCAATAGGGAGTGCAATTCCACTAATAGCTTTTTCGGTAGCGGGACAGGGATTGCAGAAACAAAGTACGAAATCCGGAGCAGTATCAACATTTTAGAGATGGCAATGAGTCCCAAAGGGGAAAGCGGTAGGGACGTGTAGAACGGAAGGAAGGACCTCTCTCCAGTTAGAGATCTTCCTAATTTGCCATCCTCTAAGTCTTTATCGGTGTAATAAACACAACTCCCAAGTCACAAGACCAGGGGAGCGGAGTGTTTGGAGCCCTCTCCGCTGATCATCAGAAAGAGCTGTCAAGGGGAAGAGATGGGAACTGTCCCAATCTACCCTCACCAAAATGAGGCAGTAGCTCTGTAAATCAAGGGATTATGTTACAGTCATCCCACAGGTACACCAGTGCATCTTCAGCATATAAAATAATTATATGCCAGCTGTCTTCAGGTTGGATCCCCAGGTCCGAGGGCCGCATCTGGAGTCCATAACCAGCACAAGGGGCTCCATAACCAGCACAAAAATGATTGAAGACAGGGGGCAGTCTTGGTAGGTGCCACGTTTGATGCAGAACGGGTTGGAGATAGTGTTTCCACTTTTCACCTGAGCGAATTGTGCATGTTAGAAAAAGGAGATGCATTTTAGGAATCTGGTGTCCATCCCAAATCTCATAAGGACTTTTGTTAAGTACTCCCATCCCATGGTGTCAAACACCTTCTCTATGTCCAGCGATGGGACTCAGGATTCTGTACTCAACAACTGTGCCCAATCCAGCAACATGAAAAGGTGGCGTAAGTTTAAGAACACATTCCTGCCAGGTACAAAAGGAGTATTCCCTAGTCGTGGGGTGCAAGCTGCACCAGGCTTCCAGCACTTGAGTTTGGGAACCCCAGCATCTTAGTTGTTGGGTGAGAGCAGTGGGCGGTGCCCCAGGACCGGTGGACGAGAATGGATCTAGTCTGTGTCCGTAATATAATTAGAATCACCTCCCTAATAGCTGGGGACCAGCGCATCTCATAACAACACTGGGTTAGGGAATGTAAGAAAAGTTTTGGTTGGTATTGGGTGCATATGGAGAGACTAGTGGCACAGGGATGCCACCCAGTAGCCCTTCCAGAACCACATATTTCCCCTCCGGATCAATTTTAGTATGTGACACCACTATCGGCATCCCAGGTGCCACCCATGTTAGGGCGCCCCTGCCATGTTGGGAGTACATGGTCCCCACCAACGTGCCCCGCCATCATCTGTGTATACCCTCCAGAGCTGGGATGGTAAGATGGGTCTCTTGAAGGAGCGTAATATGAATCTTGTGTCTGTGCAAATATTGGTGTATACAGTATCTTTGCACGTAACTAGCCATTCCTCTCACATTCCAGGTCATAATCAAATAATGCATTCCCGCCATATCACCATTAGCAACCATTGAACCTTTGACAAGGAGCAGACATCTGCATTGCATCCCCAGGATATCCCACCCCACCTCATCCCATCAACTCCCCTGACCGCATAGACCTGCATACCTTTTTAGCACTTACATGAATCTGAAGTATCGGCTCCAATGCATCAGATTTCTTGCACTGCCCTGCGCCCCCTTAATGCTGCATTGAATGCACTGTATTTACAATACAGAGCTCCATGGTGCACGTTTTCACAGATGTGTCAGTAATTCTGATGCATTTGTGGCACTAAACTGATGCATTGCTCAACTAGTATCAAAAAAATGATGCTACTCCAGCAATGCAAGGAAGGCCTCATGACAAAAGCCCTGCATTAGTTTAACACCTGCTCTGAGCAGGCGTTCAATTTTTTATGAAGTGAAGGCACAGAGCAGTGCAGTGAAATCTTGTAAATTTCACTGCGCCAGTTCTGTGTGGCTCTTAATGGGGGAACGCCTACCTCTCATACATTATACTGGGTGCAGGTATAATGTGGCACAAGGCTTTACAAACTGGCGCAATGGTCCCATTGTGACAGTTTGTAAATATGGCACATTGTAGGAGACTGCTTTGCGCCACTGCTGCGTCACAAGGAATGACACAACAGTGGCGCAAGGGGCTTGTAAATAAGCCCCTTTATAAGGAAGAACTCAGTAAACTAAACAACCAAACAATAATCATCAAATACCCCCTCCCGGGCCAGCACGCCAGGGGTGCCTGGCCATTGGCACTGTAATGCAATGAAAGAGCTATATACCTGTCAGTTACTGTATCATTGTTCAATTGTGGGGTATTGGTAGTAAATCAACATCAGCAACCATGGAAGGAGTTGCTTACGACCTCCAGCCACCGCATTAGTATGATGCCCCCTCGCCCTTTACAGACAGTATGGTACTCACAGGGTCTTAGGTAAGGCATGCTTCTAATCTGGAACAAGCAACCTTCGGTAGATCATTAGTTGATTGACTAAACCCCCCCAGCAGTGTGTCGACCAATGTTAGGGTCATGTCTGTTGTCCCGTTGTAGAGTCTCCCTGCCTCTGAACCAGAGGGAGAAGTAGTTGCTACACACTGTTTCACTTCTGTGACCACCTGAACCCTTTCCTTGACAACCTATTCCATCAATGGCCCTATCCTGCAGTGCCTGTTGTGGGGCCCTTCATGTCTCTGCACCTTCCATTCAGTTGAGGTGTCAACCTTTCCAGTGGAGGAAGTAGTGGTGCTCCTGCGTTCTAACGATATCCAGGCCTCTTCAAGTGTTGCACAGAAAATAGTGCTGTCCTCATGCATTATCCTGAGCATGGCAAGGAACTACGTATTTAATGTAGTGGTCCCGGAAGCATCTCTTCACAGCCAGAAAGGACGATCTTCGCCACTGCAACTTCATGGTGTAGTCTGAGAAAATGTTGACTTGGGAGTTTGCAATCGTCTACGAGCCATTAGTTCGAGCCACTTGTAAGATGTGATCTCTGTCTCTATAATGAAAGAGGTGGGTGACCACCAGCTGTAGAGACCCGGGAGAGGGCAGCCTGCCTGGCACCCTGTCCCTCAGGGCTCCTCACTGAGCCCTACTCTTTTTAATATCTATCTTTCTTCTCTAGCCAAAGTCGTGGAACCCCACAGCCTTTCTGTGGTCACATATGCTGATGACACACAGTTAGTAGTCTCACCCTCCAATGTCAAGGGCCCCTCTCATACGAATATTTCCCTCTATTTGGCTGATGTAGCCAAATGGATGACTGTGTCCAGAACTCAAACTTAATGATGGAAAGTCAGAAGTAATGATTGTGGGCAATTGTGCTCCATCTAACTTCCCTGTTACTACTTCCAGAGGTTCTTAATAATCTTCCGCCCCATAAGGATCATATAAAGAGTCTAGGCTTCTGGCTAGACCGTCGCCGTACGATGGAGCAGCAATCTACGAAGATTGCCTCATCTTGCTTTTGCCTCTTAAGAACCTTAAGGAAACTTCTTAACCTCTTACCTCCTTTTTCCGGAAGAGTTCTTATCCAGGCCCTGATACTGTCAAGACTGGACTATGGTAATTCCCTTTTAATCAGCTCCCCCGGCTATGTGATAAGGAGACTGCAGGTTGGACAAAATGCGGCTGCAAGATTACTTATGAATATACCTAGACATCTATCAGCTAAACCCGCCTTAGCCTCCCTTCACTGGCTACACATAAGACATTGGATCAGTTTTAAGGCCCTATGCATGACACACAAAGCCCTTCATAATAAAGGCCCTACATTTCTTAGGCACTTTACGCTCCTACAAGGACTTTGAGACCTTCCACTGCCCAGTTAGTTCATATATCTTGCTTCAAGAGATCTTCATGGGGCTGTAACTCTTTTTTAGTCAAGGCTGCTCACCTTTGGAATTCCCTACCCCTAGAGCTCCGACAAGAACCTTCGGAACTACCTTTCCGTAAGAAATTGAAGACCTTTTTATTTTCATCATAGTTTTTCTCTTGGGTTTCCTGTTTTTGAGCTGTCACTTACCTCTTAGCGCTGGGAGGCCTTCGGGTAGCCATGCGCTTTACAAATTATCTAAACTAAACTGAATTGTGGGCACATTCCACAGAAAAGAAGGTTGAGTTTTTACCTTGTAGCACCGTGGTTACAAACCACTCCTTGAGATAAAGTTCTATACTGGGGCCCTCAACTTGCTCCGGGAGGCCCACAATCCTCTTTTTATTGTGCCAGGACCTGTCCTCCTGATCGTTAGCACACTTCCTGAGGTAATCAGTCTCATCCTGTAGGGCCTTGATGTGCACACTAGTATCTGTGAGCATTGGTCGGAGGGCGGCCAGAGTGGATTCTGTGTTCTCGACCCACTCCTTTTTTTTTAAATCCTCCCTCATCAGGCCCATATCCATTCTCAAGGCATCAATTTTTGGTTCTAGGAAGGTTTTTGATCGAACCTACGGAAGCGGTCATATAGCGTTCTCTCCAGAGATGCATCCATAGGGTGCAGTACCTCCCCATACATTCTCCCCCCCCAGCACTGGACATGGCTGCCATGGCCTTATCTTTCTTTGTGGGGACCATGAGGGTGAGTCGCACGACAGGAAGCTTCACAGTCAAGAGAGTCTTGAGGGCTCCATTCTCCATCCCTCTCCAGCCCTCTGTCGGTGCAGCATGTGGGGCATGATGAATTGGAGAGTGTCTAATCCCACCCAGACACCTGCGGGTTCAGCTCCTGGAGACAGAAGCCTCAAGGTTGTAGGAGCTGGAAATAAACAGCAGGTTAAAAAAGAGACTGCCTTTCGGGGGGTATATAGTTCCCTCCTGATACCAAAGTGCCCTACTAAGGTTCCCTGATTGCCAATCCTTAACTGGCATCCTAGATATCCAGGCAAGCAAACATGTTATTTGAAGAGGGGTGGTGACAGTCCCGGCTTGCGGCACGCAGAAGGGGCGGCGTGAGGGGGGAATAAAAATTAAATTAATTCAAATAAAAAACAACTCCATCACCACTGCTGCACTGCTCCATCTGCTTGTCAGCTGCAGGCACAGGCTCCCAGCCTGCCCTGTGGCCAGTCCTGATGCTGCTCAGAGCAGGCAGACTGGGATCCTGTGAATGCTCTCTTCAGCCCGGCAACTGTGTTGCTGGGCTGGAGAGAGCCTACTGCGCATGTGTGTTTGGCCGGCCTGAAACATACATGCGCCTTGTGCTAGTCACAGCCTGTGGCCCCACCCGTTTTACCAAAAAATTATAATAAACACAGTTTAGAATCATTTTTTGCTGAAAGATTTCCAGCTGCCGCAGCTTGCAGGAGAGCAATGCTCGTCCGCCGTAACGGAGGAGCCACCCCTGGGCAGTTATGGGACTAAATAGTCATTTGCCTCAACTCCTCACCTCTTGAGGCTGCCCTCAAAAGTCATAAAGTAATGATTATAAGGTCCACAATACCTTTCCACAGGAGTGCAAGGCCTTGCCACAGGAGACAGGTCTCACAGGCTCTAATAGCGGAAGGCAATATCAGCGTGGGGGGACCTGGAGTAGACTACGAGTAGCCTATCACCTTATGACCCACCTGGAGGAAAAAGGATCGTGAGGCAGAGTTATGCTCCAAGTGCTTTCCTAGTCCCCTCTGGGGGAAGATAGGCAGTGTGCCGATGGGCCCCTCGTTGGAGTTTCGGCAGGTTTTCCTTACCCCGGGTGTGCAAGGATGCACTCAGTGTAGCAGCAGACTCAGCATCTCGTCGAGGTCTCTTGCTGGGAAGTAGCCTGCAGCTGTGTTTGATCCTACCAGCGGCCTCACCTCATTATTTCATCTGAAGGATAGGAGCAGGTATGGTAAAATCACACTGCCAGTGCTCTCTCAATCCCTCTCGGGACAGGTAGGCTGTGCATTGATGGTCCCCTCATCGGCATCCCATAAAGGTTGCCGTATTACGGTTGAGTTACAAGCCACTCTGTAAGAGCCTCGGGCTCAGCCGCAAGCTGCGACCTCTTCTGGGGCAGTAGACTTCAACTGTGTGTGCTCGATCTAGCTGCACTCTGATGTCCAGGTGAGGGAGCTCCTGTGCCGCACCGTCAGACTCTGTGAATGGTGGACAATGCCTTATGCCGCGAGGAGGCATCTGGAGTAGTTCAGGATGCTGGGCTGAGGGTTGTGGAGCTCAGCGCTGTGCGACTCACCCGGACGCCATCTTTGCCATGCCCGCTACTTTATAAGACTCTACTCCACCCTGTGCCACTCAACTCTATGCCACTCAACTCTATGCAATTCTATGCATCTCCACAACACTCTAGACCACCCTACACCAATCCACTCTACAACATTCTACTCCCTCCATGGCACTCCATGGCACTCCACAACACCCTTTCCTACTACAATTTATGAGAGCCTAAATCACTCTATGCTCTACTCCACTATACGCAACTCCTTCTGTGCCACTTTATGCCACTTTACTCCACTCTATCTCGCTGTATGCCACTCCACTCTAGGACATTCCACGACATGCCATTCCACTGTACAACACTCCACTCTTGCCCTTCTAAGCTACTCCACTCTACTCTACTCCCACCACAACACGCTATTCCACTCCACTCTATTCCACTTCTTGATACTCCACTCCATATCTCCACAAAACTCTACATCACTTCACTCTACACAACTCTACTACACTCTACTCTACTCCTATCTACCCCAATCAAAGGCACCCTAAACCAGTCCACGATGATTTATGCCACTCCATTCTATACTACTCAACACCCTCCACTCTATGCCCCTCGCCACTACATCACTCAACTCTATGCCACTCTACACCACTCCATTCTATGCCACTCCTCTCTATGACTTAACATTCTGCTTCACCTTATGACACTCCACTCTACAACCTTCTACTACACTCTACACCACTTTACTCCACTCTATGATACACCACTCCATCAACTGCACCCCACTCTACGACACTCTATTATACCCTACTCCATTCTATGCCACCCCTTTATACAACACTCTACTCGACTCTACCCACCCTACAACACTCTACTCCACTCTACTCCACTCTATGCAACATCCTCTATGCCACTCCACACCACTTTACTCCATTCTTCTCTATGACACACTACTCCACTCTATTTAGAGATGTATTAACATGTGGGCAAAGTGGGCTCTGGCCTAGGGCCTCAGCCTTATGGGGGAAGGGCTGATAGGGCCAGTTCTGTTATGCAGGGAGTCTTGCCCTGATGACCTTGAATAATTCTTAAACAGATTGTTTTAAGTACCATGTTCCTTTCTTTTTTTAATGTGGGCGATGTGTAAGTCTTTACAGACATTTTGCAGAGAAAGGTTGTGTTTATACTTCATGCAGCATTCATACAAATATTTTTTTCAGATCAAAACAGAAACTCATATATGAGAAATGGGAGACTGTCACAGAGTTTATTTGTAGTAATATTAGTGAGCAGGTGCGGTTTTACAATATTGGAAACATACGTCACTAACCCTGAATTTTAGATGCAAGTACATTTAGAATTTAGACTAGTGTGCCTGTGCACTGTCAGTGACCTGGCCAAAGGGGGCATGAAAGAGATGAAATTGGATCATAAATTCAAAGCTGTTCCAAGCAGGGGCCCCCAAAATATGTTTGACCCCATGCCCCCAAAATCCTTAAGATGTTCTGACTGTACCCCTCTATGCCACACCACTCTATGCACTCTATGCCACTCCACTCTACAACACTCTACTCCACTCTATGACATTTCACTCTATGACACTCCACTCTATGACACTCCAGTGTCAATGACACTCCACTCTACGCCACTCCCTCTATGCATCTTTAATCCACTCTATGCCACTCCACTCTACTCCACTCCATTCTACACTATGACACTCTATTCCACTCTAAGCTACTCAACTCTACTGCACTCAATGCCACTCCACAACACTCTATGCCACTCCACGCCCCTCCGCTTTACTCCATTCTCTGACATTCTACTCCCTCCATGACACATCACAACACTCAATACTATTCCATTCCATGATAATCTACACCATTCTATGCCAGGACTCTCTACTCCTCTGTAAGCAACTCCCTCTGTACCACTCTGCCACTTTATTCTTGTTAGACTTGGCATCCTTGGTGTGGTCTCCCCTAATTTTTTGCTGTTTTTGTTACTTTATCCAGTGCTAAAGTGCAAGTGCTCCTATGTAAAATGTATGTGTCATTGGCATTCCATGATTGGCATATTTTAGTAAGTCCCTAGTACAGTGCAGTACAGGTGCCCAGGCCCTGTAAATCAAATGCTACTAGTAGGCCTGCAGCACGGGTTGTGCCACCCACATTAGTAGCTATGTGAACAAGGTACAGACCTGCCACTGCAGTGTCTGTGAGTGCAGTTTTAACTGCCAATTCGGCTTGGCAAGTGTACCCACTTGCCAAGCCTAAACCTTCCCTTTTCGTACATGTAAGACAACCCGAAGGTAAGCCATAGGTAGCCCCATTGGCAGGGTGCAGTGTATGTTTAAGGTAGGACGTATACTAATGTGTTTTATATGTTCTGGCAGTGAAATACTGCCACATTCGTTTTCACTGTTGCAAGGCCTATCTCTCTCACAGGTTAACATGGGGGCTGCCTTTAAATATGATTAAGGTTTAGACTCCATTTGGGAGCAGATAGGCATGTGGAGTTTGGGGTCTCTGAACTCACAATTTAAAAATAATTTTTTTTATGAAGTTGGTTTTGAGGTTGTGTGTTTGAAAATGCCACTTTTAGAAAGTAGGCATTTTCTTGCTTAAACCATTATGTGACTCTGCTTGTTTGTGGATTCCCTGTCTGGGTTAGTTTGACAGTTGGGCTGTTTGCACCTCTCTCTAGACAGTGACCCAAAGAGAGCTGTGGTGTAGGCTGCATATCCTGATGAGCCATCTGTGCTAGGAAGGATGGGAGGAGTGGTTGCTCACACCTGAAAGGGCTGTGCCTGCCCTCACAAAATGCAGTCTCCAAGCCAACCCCCTGCTGTGTGTCTGGGGCCTGGCCTAGGCAAGGCAGGATCTCACAAACAAGAGAGACTTTCCTTTGAAGTAGGCCTACTTCAAAGGCAGAAAGGGGTCTAAGTAGAGAACCCAAACCCCCTGAAAATTAGATCACTTCTGGAAGCAAGAGGAACCTCTGCCAAGGATAAGAGCTAAAGAGCTGAGGAGAAGTGCTGCCCTGCCTGTGACTGTGCTTTGTGAAGCTATCCTGCAGTTGCTGCTTCTGCCTGTGAAAGGGGACAAAGACTGGACTTTGTTGTACATTCCTGCTTGTGAAGAATCTCCAAGGGCTTGAACTGAGCTTGCCTCCTGTTCTTGAAGTCTCAGGGCCATCAAAGACTTTCCCTGCCAGCACCTGGACTCTCTGTTGAGACTCCTGCCCTGCCAATTGGTGCCCGATCCAGTTCCTGGGCCCTTGAAATGTGAAGTTGGCAGACAAAGACTGAAAATCCACGCACATATCGGCGTGCAAGGAATTTGACGACGCATCTTCCGTGACGCAGCTGATAAACGACACGCCGCCGGCTTCGTGGCTGAAATCAACGCTCCACCTGCATGGCAGCTAGAAGATCGACGCAACCCAGCTGGAGAAACGACGCGCAACATCCGATACAGGAGACTGCTAATGACGCAAACTCCACACAGCGCGGTTTTGTGATACCGTGCTACCGGATTTTCAATGCAACATCACTGGGCGCGTAAAAACAACGCAAGCCTGCTTGGACCTGAGATGTCCGTCTGGAACGACGCATCGCTCTCTTGCGGGTGAGAAGAACCGACGCACACCGACCCAACCTGTCATAGTTTGGACTCTTGCTCTGGGCAAGACTGCTGGTTAAAGGATGACAGTACTTTTTTCTGTAGGCACTATGCCTATCCTACAACAAATCGCAACTGTTGTCCCAACCTTACCGGCTCACTAGCAGCACCTCACCAGAAACACAATAGTAAAAGGTGAGTTGCGGCAGCCTTTACGCATGGATTCGAGAATAAAACATCTCAGGGAATGTCGTGGTTAAGTGGAGATTACCCCTTTCTCACAGATATATCATGTCTCGTACAAACAAAGGCAATGACAAAGATGCAGTAAAGTTTCTATAGTTTTTATTTAACATAACTGCAATTTGCGATAAGTTGCATGGGCTGCAATGATTAGGATAATGAATAATGCAAGAAACAGAATTGTGAAGACAAGAGTTATTATTACAAAGACCCCCACCATCTTGCAATGCATAAGCAAGACATACGAGATGTAATATGCCCTAATACCCTAATGTGAGAGGCCTAACCTCCTACCTAAAGGAGAGCTGGGTTTGCTAAACCTAATCTGCCAATGCCATGTCGATGAGAGGAGCCCCCAACCCTCGTTACCTTGGAATGTGGTCTCTATCTCAGACTCCGCAGGGACACAAAGACTGGGTGAGCGTCAAGACGAAGTGCAGCATTGATATCAGCGATGGTGGCGATACCCTCTGGTCGGAATCCCTCTGATTATCTGTCTAAAGTACGATGTATTTATACAGATCTACAAGGACCCCTGACGTAGGTGTGTTCCCAAACAATAGATAACAGACATGCTTGGGACGGCAATTAATATAAACAATCCCTTGAAAATATAGAGAGGGAAAATCCCTAAGTGTGAACACCTACTGTTGTTTTGTCTTTGTCGCCTGATCTTGATGCCTTAGCGCGGTGACACTGATAACGTAAATCATAACAGGTGGCCTAACTATAAACAAGGCAGCCATCTTAGAAGAATTAAATAATTAAATGGGCTAAGACGGAGCAAGCTTAGTAGGTTAAAAGTCACTAGGTGATGGGGGCACGAGCCTGCAAGCCAGAGGCGAAGCTAACTCCTGTTATCCCATTAAAACGAACTAGGATTCACTACAAACCGGAGGAGGAACGATGCACGTTCTTGCTTGCGAGGGAGAAATCGACGCATGACTGGCCTTTTCCTATGCACCCTCGCCCGTGCGGTGTTATTTTGATGCTTCCCAGGTACTTTTACACGCTAACAATGTTCTCACTGTTTTCTAAAGGATTTAAGACTCTTATTCTTTGAAAATTCATTACTTGACTTGTGTATGTTGGACTCTTGTCATTTTGGTCTTGTTTTGTTTAGATAAATATTACCTATTTTTTTAAACCTGTGTTGTGTCATTTTGTAGTGTTTTCACTGGGTTACTGTGTGTGTTGGTACAAATACTTTGCACATTGATTCTGAAGTTAAGCCTGCCTGCTCGTCCCAAGCTACCAAGGGGGTGAGCAGGGGTTAACAGAGGGTGATTCTCCTTTACCCTGACTAGAGTGAGGGTCCTTCCTTGGACATGGGGTAACCTGACTGCCAACCAAAGACCCCATTTCTAACAATTCTACTGTATGACACTCTATTCAACTCTACTGTACGACACTCTACTCCACGCTATGCAACTCTCTTCGATGCCACTCCACTCTAGGACACTCTTCTCCACTTCACAACACTCTACTACACTCTATGACACTCCATTGTACGACAGTCTTCTCTACTTTATGCCCTTCCACTCTACTCCCCCACAACACTCCAAGCCACTCCACTCTATGCCACAACACACCACTCCACTCTGTGCCACTCTATGCCACCCTATGCAACTCACCAACACTCTACACCACTCTACACCGCTTCACTCTACTCCAATCTACTTTACTCTTCTCTACTCTACCCAAATCCATGGCACTCTATGCCACACCAGAACATCCTATGCCACTCCATTCTATGACACTCTACTCCACTCTACGCCTCACCATGCTATGATAATCTACTCCATTCTACTCCATGACACCCTACTCAACTGTATGCAACTCCCTCTGCACCATTCAGTGACACTTTACTGCACTGTATGCCACTCCACTCTACTCTACAACACTCTTCTTCATTTTACGCCACTCCACTCTATGACTTTATGCCACTTCACTCTACAACACTCTAATCCCCTCAGCGACACTCTACTCCACTCTATGCCACTCCACTGTACGATACATTATTCCACTCTACGTCCCTCCACTCTATGTCCTTCCATTCTACTCCCTCCCCAACAGTCCACAATATTTCACAAAGTTCCACAACACTCCAAAACACTGCTACACTTCTTGACACTCCATTCTATGCCATTCCACTCTACAACACTTCACTTCATTATCCTCTATGCCATTAACTGTTAGCCATGCTGAACAGAAGCCACGCTGGTGTACAACATGGCTAAAACACGTTGGCAAAGCCACAAGCTCCTTCATAATGGAAACCTATTGCTTGCTTTCTTTTGGATTCCACCCAGACACAATATAAAATCTGAGGACAGGATTTCATTTTGCATCCAAATGCTTAGCTTATATCAATCAATCAATCAATATTTGTGAAGCGTGGCTACTCAGCGTGAGGTTCTCAAGGTGCTGGGGGAGAGGGAAGGGGCCTCATCCGAAGAGCCACATCATGAGGTTCTTCCTGAAGATGGTGAGTGATGGGCTTTGTATGAGGTGCAGAGGGAGGTTCTTCCAGCTCTTTGCGGCAGTGTAGGTGAAAGATTGTCCTCCGGTGGTGGTTTTTCGGATGCGAGTGACGGTGGCCAGGGCCATCTGGGTGGAGTGGAGAGATCTGGCGGGGGTTTGGAAGAAGACGCGGTGGTTCAGGTAGGCTGATCCTGCATTGTGTATGGCCTTGTACGTGTGGGTGAGAAGCTTGAAGGTAATTTGCTTCTCGACCAGTAGCCAGTGGAGGGTCCTCAGGAATTGGGAGATGTGTTCTCAGCGAGGGAGGTCCAGAATGAGTCTGGTGGCGGCGTTCTGGATGAGTTGAAGTTTTTTGATGTTCCTAGTTGAGGTGCCAGCATAGAGGGCATTGCCGTAGTTAAGCTTGCTCGTGACTAAGGCGTGGGTGACGGTCCTGCGACAGTCTGCTGTGATCCATCTGAAGATCTTCCGAAGTTTGTGGAGTGTGTGCCAGCATGAGGAGGCTACAAAGTTTACCTGGTGGGTCATGGATAGGGAGGATTCGAGGATGATTCCTAAGTTGTGGATGTGCTCGGTCGGTGCGGGGGTGCTGAGGGATGTGGCCCACCAGGAGTCATCCCAAGCTGAGGTGGCATTTCCAAAGATGATGAGCCTGTCGGAGTTGAGCTTGAGGCAGCTTTCCCTCATCCAGGTGGCGATGGCTTCCATTCCTGCGTGAAAGTCCCTTTTGGCCGTGCCCGGGTCTTCGGTGAGGGAAATGATGAGTTGCGTGTCATCGGCATATGACCCAATGTTCATACCGTGGCTTCTGACGATGGCAGCAAGAGGGGCTATGTATATGTCGAACAGTGTGGGACTCAGTGAGGATCCTTGGGGTACTCCACAGTTGACTCCTGTCAGTCTGGAAGTGTAGGACAGGAGTCTGGCCCTCTGCGTCCTTCCAAAGAGGAAGGAGTGGATCCATTCCAGGGCTCTTCCATGGATTCCTATGTCGTGGAGTCTGGTGCGCAGAGTGCTGAAGGAGACCATGTCAAAAGCTGCTGAGAGGTCGAGGAGTATGAGTGCTGTGGTGTGGCCGTGGTCATGGAGTAGTCGGATGTCATTGGTGGCTGCCAGGAGGAGGAGTACTGTCTCCGTGCTGTGATTGCTGCGGAAGCCGGACTGGGAGCTGTCCATGGAGTTGTTGGTATCAATGCAATTCCATAGTTGTGCGTTGATTGCTTTCTCTAATACTTTGGTGGGGTAGGGTACATTCCACTTGATTTCAGTAACATTGACAATCCTCTAGTTTTTGTTGCTATTTTTATCTGTAGATTTTCCTTTGATTTCCCTGGATCACACTACAATCCATCAGAGAAGCCCCTGAATCGGAATTATGTTTACTGAGCTAATTTTATTTTATCTTGTTGGTTGCTCCTTTTATGTTGTCTTTACGTCCTGTACCTAATAGCTGCACTTTGGGTATTTGTTTTGCACATTATAAGTAAGTAAAGTAGGTGGAGAAGTACTTACATACCCTGTGGCCCTATTATCCACAACATTTGCCTTAAACAAATCACGTGGTAAATAGTGCGCACTGCAAATTAAGTAGTAAATAGTGCGTACTCCAAGTTTGTACACTTCGGAAAACACTTGCTGTTTGCGTGTTGTTCACCATCTCGAGGTCCAAAACTAAGAAACGTGCTGCATGCCCGATAAATACCATGACCGGTGCTACTGATATTTACTGGGTGCGCTACGTAATTGCCACCTGCCTTTGGGCAATAATTAAAGTGAGGCCCAAAGAATACATAGCACACACTGCTGCATTAACCACATCTGGGCAACCATCGCCTCACATCTGCTACCGCATTTAGGGCCATATGTACGAACACCGTTTCCCATAGACACAGAATGGGTAAAATCTTTTCGTGCAACTGGCCCTTAGTCACTTTGTGCTCAAAACTTTTTAAGTAAGACTACTGCGTGTACTTTGTTATATAATGTTTTGTTAATCAATGCCCTGCATGGAAGGTGCATATTATAATATACCCCCAACCTGCAAGATTTAATGTCATGTACGTTTCCCTTTTTCTTATAAACGTGTCATACATAAAGCGAAACATTCAAAAGCCAAACCTAAAACCATTTCCTACAGGTCAGGTTAAACTTTACTTAATTAACTCTAATTCGGGTAAAAGGTTAGTTGGCTGTTTTTTCAGGGAAGATAGGATAGTATGACTCTTAGTGTGCGAGGCCTGTACAATCGTTTGGAAAAGTTAAATGAAGGACGCGAGAGAACAACTCTGTGTGCGGTGCAAGGACCCCTGCACACGTGGTCTGTGACTCACACGTTTGGCGTGGGTGTTACGCCAGCAATTCGTGAAGAGAAGCCTCTCTGGTTTATGAGCCACCACAGGAGAGTTGTCACTGCCCCTGTAGGTCCCAGTTTAAGAGGGTTCCCTGGGCAGCGAGGCGAGATCCGTTGGTCACGCATAACTGAGAGAAGACGGATTTTCTCTTGGGACCACTATAAGCCTTGTCCTTTTGGTTTTGCTCTTGTGATCAGAAGCTTGTAGGGAATGTTGTGTTTGTTTGTTTTACAGCTTGTTTCCATTCCTGGAAACCAAAAGCGCGTCATGAATGAGCTACCTTACTCAGCCTCGGCACTTGGGTTAGACCCGTTTATCTATGACTAAGCGCATATTTCTATTGCCTACCACCCCCCATCCGCATAAAGAAGAAATAGAGGGTGGCCGTTGAACAGAGAATAATGTAAGTTTTAATTCCTGTCACTTATCTTCTTAAACTGATAAAGTGACTTCCAAACTATCTAGTTAAAAATGTTAATTTACGCAATTTGCAGTTTCAGTTTGCGGCACCTTTGCACTAAATTATTATGATTTTTTTGTTTTTTTAGTACGTATTTATCGTCCTGAATTCTCATTGTAAACGTACTTGCATGTCTCCCCAGCCTCCTCACATCTTGGCTACTAATACTGTTGCTATGTACGATGCCCCCTGCTCTTAGGAACCAGGTTCTTGAGAAATAATACAAGGAAATAAATTAAAAACAAATATTAATATTATTAGTATTATTAAAAGGCGATATTTTGATCAAGAAAATTACCATGGCAGAATTTATGAAACTGTGCTTCAAATCTCCAATCCATGTTTGTGAGCATTAAACTGCGATTGGAAGCAGTTCACATGTAATTTACTTTTTTGTATGTTACTTTTCACAGGACTCAGGTGTTGACAGATATGTAGTCCATCTTTCGAATACACTTTCTGTGAAGTAGTAAAGATAGAGTGACATTCTAAGTGAGGGCATTGTTGTCCCCTAATGTGCTTCTGTGGGAAATGGACTGCATTTTGCTGGGGGCTATCCCTGGTGACCCCAATTCAGTACCATCTCTTACCTAAAGAAGAAACATGATGCTTCTCTGCATCTATTATAAGCTAAAAATTGGTATCTGTTACAACTGCTGACTTTTGATGTGCTGACAAAAGGTCTGTTTTGAACCACTCACCAAGAATTTTCACTGATTTGACTGAAGTTGAAGTACTGCCTAGTTACTGTAGGCACTTGAATGGTGCACTGCTAGTTGCAGAGTCCCCTGTAATCAGAATTTTAGTCTTCAAGTCACTGAGGCATAGGTAACTCTCTTTCTTCCAAAGGTATACCATTCTCAAGCAACTTGTGGTATTATCTTGCTGATGTGGTAGTTACTTACCTGGCTGTAGTTAGGATGGAAATGTCCCCCCTGTGGCTTTGGAGAGTACTCAGGACCTGATTTAGATCTTGACAGCAGACCAGAGAACACCCTCAAGTCAACAGTGTTCCACCCCCGTATTTAAATGTTACAGCTCTGTATGCGTTGTACTGGTGACGGATTGCTGATGGAGGGAGATGGCCGCAGGACTCAATAGACATCGTACAATGGTCGTGGCTACAGAGTAGAGGTAAGCGACACACACACACTGACCATAGCCATATGTGCCTGCCTGCACTACACAACACATCAAATGCACACCTTCATCCATTACAATTACAATACACACAATCCGTACATGCCGGAAAAAAACATTGACATACATCCATAACACAACATACACACACCATTGACACTGCACCCACACACGACACAACCACAACAACCAACACAACTACACATTCATCTACACAAACGCACTCCCATGAGGCACAACTACACACATCACAACAAAGTCCACCACACAACAACACTCATATGAATATTACACACAGCAACACAACACACAATACACAACAACATCATACCCATATGCATGTGACACACATACTGATGCAACCACATCACCCACTCAGCTCTCTCCGCGACAAACAGCCAATCGCATCACACACATACATACATGTACAGACTCACATGCTATACAGGAAGTACAACATCACAGGTACAGGTCCCCCTGCAATATGCACACATGGACATAGTTGACAACTTGGAATGTACCATCATTGTGGTGCCAGCATTCATTTGGCAATAAATACTGACATCAAAATGACAGTTGTGAATGGGTGTGACGCGCCATGTACCAGTGTATACCCATCCACGTCTGACAAACTCCAGTTCCCCACATTTATATGTCACAGTAATTTGAAAAAAAATTACTGTGACATGTATATGCCTACAGTGGTCCCGACCTCATGTGCAGTGCCCACCCAATGCACCATGGTAATGCCAGCTCCCTACCTTTGAGTCTATTGCTGGGTGTGGGTTTGTGTTTTCTCCATGGGTCAGTGACAGCAGCGAATGCAGGTCTTGTACAGTCGTGTCCGGTCAAAAACAGAAGTAGATGCGTGGGAAAAGGTAGGTTTGTACCTCATTTCCCCCCAATCTGCCAAATCAAGTGTGGAGGGTGGACCGCCACTTTTGTCGGTACGGCACATCCAGTTCTGCATGGCGGCACCGGTGGCTGGGGTCCTACCAGCAGCCACTTTTTCCAATGCCACTGTCGATGCAGGTGATGTTACTTGGCAGAGACAGCGGGATGAATGTAGGCTTTTGCCTATGGAACCACCAACATCTAAATCTAGTGGGTGGGCTGCCAAGGTAGGGTACGGGATTTCAATCTGAAAACCGATGGCGGGACCATTACCCCCTAGATCTAAATCAGACCCTCTGTCTTCAGCTCCTAGTAAAGTCACAGTATAGTGTTTCATTTGATTTCAATAACAGTAACAGTCACAGGTGTTTATTGAGGGCCTCCTGTGTAACGGATTGAAACCCCAGAACATAAGCCTAAGGCCTTGAGGTACACCCAGTCTGCACTGCTTCTTTGGAGAGTGATCACTTTCTTCTCAGAGGACTGATACAGACTGGAAGTGATGGTGGCTCCCATGTTGCGGCCCACATCACCGCTGGGCCGGCGGGCGGCCCAGCGGGGATGTAAAAATGGGAACCGCGGGAGTGCGGCTGCATTGGCGGCCGCACGGCGGTTACAATGTTGTAATGAGGCCCTAAATAATCATAAAGAGGGACAGGGAGATTAATGATCCAGTGTACGGCCTCCCTAATAATAATTCAATACATAAGAGTACACTGTTCCACAGAAGATAATAGATTCCACTCAGCACTCCTATATCTAGAAGCAAATACCCTTGCACATCCAATTGATGTTATGCTTCATCATAGGGATTGCTCCTCATCAGACTGGCACTGCAATGTCTGACGGGCCCACCGCAAGGGGGCGCTTTGCCAGAGATCTTCACTGAAAGTCCAAGCCGTGGTTTAAAGAATATAGGGATGAGTTCAAACCCACATGCAAGGAAAGAGAAGGAGAGAGAAAAAGGATAAAATTGGCTCAAGCACCCTCCAAACAACCTACAATTTATTGATCAGCGAAGGTTCTTGGTCAAGGTTAAAAGAATGCTAGGGAATGAAAAAGAGATAATGCTCAGCCACTCTACCAACAGAGCAGAAGTGAGAGAGGAAAAATGTCTTCAACCATCGTAAAAGGTCAACATGTTTCACGCCGAAAGAGTCCGTATGGATCAAGTGGCGCTTCATCAGGACCAAATAACAAAGAAACACTTCTCCTAAACTACTTGGAAAGACCTCAGTGTGTCTGAAAATGTGTATGCAAAGAAGTGAGTCACTTACTCACAACTAAATTGCAAATGAAATGGATGGTGTAAAAGGAAGCCTGCGGAAAGAAAAGAGAACATAATAAAAAGGTCAACCGATATTCAGGATCCAAAACACTTATAGTAAAGCTTAATCTTTAAGGTGACATGGCACGCAGTGATCAAAATATGGCCATACTCAGTGTGAATGAAAACAAAAAATAGCCAGAGCAGAAATACTTACCATCCTCAGATAAGTTGTAAGTGACTCACTTCTTTGCATACGCATGCACTTAAAACTCTGACATCTGACCAAACTATTGTTATAAAACCAGCCGTCAAAGGTAGGGCTATTGTTGTTATGGACTCATGGAAATATAGGCAGGAGTGTTTGCGTCCCTTGAGTGATTCCACATACTATTCCTCTATTTTGAGAGATCCCACAGAGAGATTACAAACTCAGATACGGACTATGATTCATGAAGCATTAACCAATACCTGGATATCTTCCATGGAGACCAAGTTCTTGGACACTTCCCAACCACACACCCCTTACTTCTATTGTCTCCCCAAAATCCATAAGGGAGGACTACCTCCCCAGGGACGCCCAACAGTCTCAGGTATAGGATCTGTTTTGGAACCTCTCTCCATCTTTTGTGATTACTTTCTGCAACCCATTGTGAGAGAGTCTTCCACATACTTGAAAGACACTAAGGATGTCCTTAATTTGATTGAATCTATCAATGCCACTGAGGAGGTTCGTGCACTTATATCCCTTGATGTGGAAGCCTGGTATACCAGCATACCCCAGGAGGCCACATTATAGGTGTTCAAAAATGCCATCATGAACAGGACATGGACTTCATCCACTCCAGTTCATTTTGTGATGCAATGTGCGACTATAGCCTTTACTGATTTTTTTTTTCAATTTGAGGACCAGCTGTATCATTAGATCCGCGGCACATCCCTAGGTAGTACCTCTGCTCTGAGTTTGGCCTGTCTGTATATGTATGATTTTAAACAACGCTTCATACTTCAGAGTACCAACCCATTCTCTAGTAATATCTGACTACTGCGTTGATACATCAACAACATTTTGATTGTTTGGCAGGGTCAGACCCATAATGTTGACTCCTTCACTACGTGAATCAATGAACGCAACCCCTTTTTGAAATTCACTTCTACTGTCTCCTTAAATAAAATTCCCTTTCTGGACCTAATGATCACTATCAATCAGGGCAAGCTGGAGACCAGCACCTACCAAAAAACTACAGATCATAATAGTTTATTGCTATATGAGAGTCACCACCCAAAGACACTACGTGACAATTTATGCAGTGGGCAGTTTTTGCGACTTTGTCACAATTGCAGTAATGTCTCGACATTTGATGTGCAAGCCAATGATCTCTCAACTAAGCTGCACAAAAAAGATTATCCATGTCATGTGATTAAGACAGCACAGAAGCGAGCTTGGAACAACCATAGAGAGGCATTGCTGCCGACTGAACCTAAGACGACTGACATTCGTCTCACGTGCGTCACTGCATACACCCCACTATCTAATACTCAGAAAAACTAGTTACCAACAGATGGTCGATTCTTAGTAGTGGTAGGGTATCCATTCCAAAACCCCTGTTTGCCTTTAAGAGGACAACCAATATAAAAGATTTGGTTGTCCACACTCATCCAACCACGACCTTCACAGCACCTAAACAGACCACACTTTGGAACTTCACTCCTATATCAGGGCATTATCCGTGCAGTAATTGTCATGTGGGTTCACTCACTAAACGAGTGGACGTTCTTGTTCTTGAGCCTATTGGTACATGGCGCCTTTTGAAACACACCAATTGCAATACCATAATTGTATTTATATGATCACTTGCCCTTGTGACCTAAAATATATAGGAATGACCACAAGATCAGTCAAGGTTAGGATCAACAAGCACCGCATCAACATCCGTTGCGGTCGCTCTACTCCCAAACTGAGCGTGCACTATCTTAATGCTAAACACACCACAGGGGATATGTGGTGGGTAGCCCTGGACTCCCCCAAACACTTACCAAAAGGATCCAGGTCCTTTCTTGAAAGAGAGCAACATTGGGTGTTTAAATTGGGTATGCACATCCGTGGGCTGAATTATGAGATTCCATGGATGAGCTTTCATACCTGAGGGGGCTGACGTCATGAATACCCTCAGTATCAACCAGTTCATACTCATTAACACCATAAACGCTAGCAGCATCTGTCACTATTGGTCAATACCTTTGGTTGATTGCCACTTGATTGCAGTATTACACCCTCTAGATATGACCACCCGATTCCCCTCTCAATGAGTTTAAGTATATGAGACCCTGTGGATCCGCCATTCAATTGCATTCCCAGCAGTGTCTTTCCTTTCTGTCACTGTTGGTTAATACCTTCGATTAATTACCATTTGATTGCAGTATTACACCCTCTTAATGAGTTTAAGTATAAGAGATCCTCTGGATCAGCCAAGAATTTTTTTTTTTAAACGTTTTTGAAGGTGGGACTCTTTGGTTTCACAACTCAATCACATTTCCAGCAGTGTGTCCCTGTATTCGTATCACTTTTCCTGAGGCTTTATTTTATTGTGTTCCTTCCCTCGTTTTTATGAGAAGTACCTCTTCTGTCTCTGGCGGTTCTGGTATTGTCTGCCTGTTACACGTTTAGCATGCAATGTGCTTCTACTATGTGCGGATTCCCTCAGGATCCCGAGACAGTCCTGTCTAGATTTCTAATTTGATAGGTGTCCTTCACTATTTCTTCTTCCTATTCTAGGGAAGGGTGAAGTGCCCTTCCCCCGCTGCCCATTCAACAATCAGCAATACTGATTGGTGCACCGTTTGCAGTCTGCTCTATTTGACCCGAGAGACACTTTCTCTTCGTGCTATTCGGGAACGTGTCCTCGGGGTAGGTCTCCGAGCTGGACTTGGCATGTGATAATGTGAGTACGACCGCTTGTCTTGAGCATTTTATTTGGACTTGTTGTATAGTATTTACAGTTTTGAGCATACTACACTCTGGCCAGAGTCCGACTTCGCTGCTAGGGCACGGACTGTTTTTCAATTAAAGGGGCCATCCCGGCACTCATTGGTTCGCCTGTACGGGGATTGACGGGATACTTTGTATAGACGACTGCCAGTTCTGAGTGCTCATTGCCTACTCGTTCTCGGCACATTTTTAAATCAACAATTGGTGTGTATGACACTACGCGTTCCTGCTTGAGTTTAGCTACACAAGCAAGACATTACACGCACTGGCTTGAGATTGAATACACAGGCAGGGCAATAACTATTTTGATATGAATGAGTCTGGCTAGCAGTCCAAGCATCACTCACCCTCCCAACTACTTTTCAAGACTCTTGAAAGACATTTTATAGACACACAGACCAGTGGGTGGTGAGTGATGTATTCTATTGCACGTCACCTCATCACTGGAGAGTACATTGAAAAAATATACATTACTCCTAGTTACACACCATTATCAGACATCACCATTTTGATTCTTTATTTATCAAGGTGCATTTTTTTATGTAACCAGTTTTAATGATAAACAGATGTTTTTCCTGTACCTATATAGATACCACACCAGTGCCATGACACGCTTGTTCCCATGAAGCCTTGTCCTTATCTGAGGATGGGAAGCATTGCTGCTCTGGCTATTTTTTGTTTTCATTCACACCTAGCATGGCCACATTTTGATCACTGACTGCTGGATTGCATCCCTCAGAGGAGAATCTGATTTGTGGCACCAGGAGCTCAGCAGCCCAGTGATTAAGTGCTACCTCAGGCTGTTGGCTCATAGCTCTGCTGGAAGTGCTGCACCTGTCTAGATGGAAGGCCAACTCAATGTCAAAACGTGTGCTGGAAGTGTGCCCCTGCAGACATATGTGATGTAGAAGAGGAGACGAAAGCTGTGTGAGAATGACATGCAACTCAGGTCCCTTTGTAGTAGGCTCTCTCTGACCCTGTCCTTGAGTGCACCCTTGGTCATCCCCAAACTTACTCCTTCCTGATCTAGAAGCAGTCAATGTGATTGGTAAGGCAAAACTAAGCAGTACTAATCCTGAAAAAAAGTTTGAAAATGTTCACACCACTTGTAGAGATATTCGAGGTTAAATACCTCTTAGGTAGAGCCTTTCTGAGTCCTGCCATGCTTTGCACTATGTAATGGGTAGCCAGGAAACATTGAGTGTGTACAGTGGGATAAGAAATAAGGCCCCAGAAAATGTCTTATGTTGAAAAATGCAACTGCAGTCCATAATTTCATAGATATGGACTTGTGAAGTGCTGCAACATTTGAACATCTTAACTACTACATTGAGCCAGTCTAGAAATATCACCTTTCCTATAAATCAGATCCTTTGAAGTGTGGGGCATTCAGATATCTCAACCACATGGTGGGATTACTAAAGTATGTCTGTTTACCTGCCTTCACGGCTGTGATGAGGGATTCTGGTTCCCGGGCATCAGGGTACAACACTTGCCCCCCTCCCCACATTGCCTCTGCCTAGAGAATCCATTGTATGTGCTAGGGAAAGGTCTCCTGTGTTTGGATGGTAGCAATGGTCTTGAGGAAGACTAGAGAGCAGTGCAATGCCTGGGTCAGACAGGAGAGACTGTGGTGTGCAGGTAATCTGACCACAACCATCTTCTTCCCCCTCTACCAGCTGTTTATGTGCACATGTAGGAGTTGCTTGGAGATCGTGGACTAATTCTTGGGGTTTAGTTTGCTTATGAGCATCTCAGAATCAAAATTGAAACATTGTAACAGTAAAAAAGCAACCCTAAAGCGGGTCTTGCTTCTTTTTAGAATGAGAACATCGCCAGAGAAACTTTACTTGCACAATCGAAACATTTTGCCAAAGTAAATAGGCAGTAGTTTCTTAATTGTGAAAAACCTTTATCAAAGCCAAAAGGTAGAGGTTTATTAACTGAATAGACCATATATCAAAGTCAATAGACTGCTTTAGGGTATTGTGAAAAGCCTGTATTTTAGTACTCATTATATCTTCATGTACATTTATAGCTTTAAGTGTAATATTTACTTGTGTGTAGAATAAAGTAATTTCTCTTTTTGCAGTAAAAGCACTACCTGGATTGGTAGAGTTATCAAATGTTATGGATGTGGCTGCTGAGTTCTAAGTTTCTAGAATACACCACCTCACTGAAAAATCACTGGACTGCTATTTCTCACATTTTGAAAAAAGTAGTAAGATTGCAAGATTGAGTAATTTTTTGTAGTAAGACAGTAAAGAAAGAATGGCAGCATGCGTGTGAAAGAAAGCCGCTGTTCAATCAATCAATCAATCAGTATTTGTAAAGCACGGCTACTCACCCGTGAGCGTCTCAAGGCACGAGTCCTCCTCCCCTCCCTCAGGCAGTGCAGGTGGTACAGCCGGAGAGTTCAGGGTACACCAGGCGCTCCATCTGTACCATAAAGAGATCCCTTCAGACGTGGCATGCTTCGCTCACAAGGAGCGGGTGGGTGCGACGCACTGGGGCAGGGGGGTGTTGGTGGGTAAAATGTAATTTAAAAAATAAATAAAAACTTACCTCCTCCGTTGCTGCCGCGCTGCTCCTCTTTTTCCCTCGTCATCGCTCCAGGCTGCAGGCACAGGCTCCCAGCCTGCACTGTGACCAATCCTGATGCTGCTCAGAGAAGAATTAGGATTTGCTGGGAGTGCCCAACCAGGGCGCTCCCAGGCAGACTAGGAGCCTGTGCAGGCTCTCTCCTGCCCCGCAACTGTGTTGCTGGGCCGGAGAGACCCTACTCTGCATGTGTGTTTGGCCGGACCAAGGTGGCCGGCCAAATAAACATACGCACTGAGGTGAGTGCACAGTGTACTCTCCTCACTGCTTGTCAACCTCGTGGCCCCGCCCCTTTAACAAATGAAACAATAATAAACATGGTTTGTTATCATTTTGTTTGTTAAAGGTTTTGCAGCTTCTGCTGCTGGTGGGGGGCGACGCTCCTCTGCCCTAATGGAGGAGCTGCTGCTGGATCCCTTTAAACATACCTAAGCTTTGACGGGATGCCATCCCTCGGAAATGCGTCTGACGCAGGCTTAAAACTGCAGTGCAAGGCCCTCACCCTGCTTATGACCTACCCAGCATACTGATGTGCAAAAGGGTGGCTTTAACTGTCAACTCTTATTGGAAGATGAAGACGTCTTAAATGGGTGGCCAGTCTGTTTAAAAGATTCCATTTCAGAAATGTAATATGGAAAAAAAAATTAAATGAATCAACGATGCATGGGCATTTGGGGAACACTTAAAGCAAACTGTTGCAGCAGAAAATAGTTAGACTGGTAGGTATATTAAGTGGAAATAGCAACAAAATAAACTAGAGGGACCCGAGCACTCATGTTGAGTGTTTAAACACAAAGAAAACAATATAACAACAAGATTTACAGGCCTGTTTAATAGAGGACAGAAAGATTGAAAACCTGAGCTGCATGTGTTAAAATCTCTGTTAGAAATGGGGTTTCTGGTTGGCAGTCAGTTTGCACTCTGTCCAAGCAGGGACCCTCACTCTAGTCAGGGTAAGGAAGTTAGGCCCATATTTATACTTTTTTAGTGCCGCATTTGTGTCTTTTTTTGACATAAGCGCGGCGCAAACTTACAAAATAAAATTGGATTTTGTAAGTTTGCGCTGCTTTTGCATCAAAAAATTTTAGACTCCTCAGACAACCACTGCTCATCCCTTTGGTAGCTTGGCACAAGCAGTCAGGCTTATCTCAGCGGCAATGTGTAAAGTATTTGAACGATCACACAGAGTAACACAGTGAAAACACCACAAAAGGACACAACACCAGGTTAGAAAAATAGCCCATATTTATGTGAGTAAAACAAGAGCAAAATACAACATACACAAGCAAAGTTATGAATCTTTAAAGATTAAACTTCAATGTAGCGCTTAGAAACACAAATGCTTTGATTTGGCGATATCACAGCGTTGTGACAGTCATTCCCAACAATCCGATGCCCCTGGCGCCAGTCCTAGAGTTGCATGTACCCCAGGTACAGTACCTTGTGAAAATGAGGGAAACAAGCCGGTGCACAGAGTTGGGGATCGAGGCGTCGCTGGATCCAGTACGGTGACAGTTCCAGGCCTGCGGAGCAGAGGAGGGGAGATGTCGGTGCGAGACATCGTGTCCTTGCTGGAGAGCTGTGGAGATGAGGCAGCGTCGGTGCGAAGCATCTGTTCCTTACACTTCCGGCGGCGTTGGGTGTCACTGACATCGGTGACACAGCACGTTGGGACTCAAGGAGTTGTGGACTTCAGCAAGGCTGCGGTGGCGGCATGCCTGCGAGGTCGGTCGGCGTCGTTGCACCTTAGCGGGGGCCACAGCTTCAGTTGCAGGCTGAATCGCAGGACCCAGCAGCGGCGTCAGTCCAGGCATCATCTGAAGTCAGTGCACTTGGTATTTCTTGTTTTTTCACCAGCTTTCACTCCCAAGGACCCAGAGACTGGAATGGACACCACCTGGCAAGTTAGAGTCCACAGCAAGGGAACCCAGAGGCTGCTAGGTGAAGTATTTGCTGTCTCTGAGACTTCTTAACAAGCTCAGTCCAAGCCCTAGGGAAAACTTCACAAGAAGAATAGACATCAAAGTCCAGTCTTTGCCCTCTCTAAGGCAGAATCAGCAACTGCAGGCCAATCCAGCAAAGCACACACAGCAAAGGAGATGTACTCCTCCTCTAGCTCTTCAGCTCTTCTCATTGGCAGAGGTTCCTCTTGATCCAGAAATGCTCTAAAAGTCTGGTGTTTTGGGTCCACTACTTATACCCCTTTCTACCTTTGAAGTATGCAAAATTCAAAGGAAAGTATCTGTTGTTGATAGGATCCTGCGGTGCGCAGGCCTTGCTCCAGATACACAGTAGGGGGTTGGAGACTGCATTGTGTGTGGACAGGCACAGCCCATTCAGGTGTAAGTGTCAGCTCCTCACTCCCCACTGTAGCCCAGGAGACTCATCAGTATATGCAGGCTACATCCCAGCTCCTTTTGTGTCATTGTCTAGAGGGAATTCACATCAGCCCAACTGTCAGTCTAATACAGATGTTGAATACACAAGCAGGCAGAGGCACGCAATGGTTTAAGCAAGAAAATGCCCACTTTCTAAAAGTGGCATTTTCAAACTGACAATCTAAAAAATAACTTTACCAAAAGATGTATTTTTAAATTGTGAGTTCAGAGACTCCAAACTCCAATTCTCTATCTGCTCCCAATGGGAAACTGCAGTTAAAAGATACTTAAAGGAAGTCCCCATGTTAACCTACGAGAGAGATAGACCTTGCAACAGTGAAAACCGAATTTGGCAGTATGTCACTGTCAGGACATGTAAAACACATCATTACATGCCCTACCTTTGACATACACTGCACCTTGCCCACAGGGGCTACCTAGGGCCTATCTTAGGGTGCCTTACATGTACAAAAAAGGAAGGTTTGGGCCTGATAAGTGGGTACACTTGCCAGGTCGAAATGGCAGTTTAAAACTGCACACACAGAAACTGCAGTGACAGGTCTAAGCCATGCTTACAGGGCTACTCATGTGGGTGGCACAACCAGTGCTGCAGGCCCACTGGTAGCATTTCATTTACAGGCCCTGGGCACCTCTAGTGCACTTCACTAGGGACTTACTAGTAAATCAAATAAGCCAATCATGGAAAAGCCAATTACACATACAGTTCACACAGAGAGCACTTGCACTTTAGCAGTGATAAGGTGTACAGTGTACCACAACCAGCAAAAACAGAGTCCAGCATATGGTCAAAAAGACAGGCAACAGAGGCAAAAAGACAGAGGAGACTACGCCAAGGATGCCAGGTCTAACAATCTCTTAAAGAAAGAAAAAAAGAGTTCCTGAGACAGTTGCTATAATGGGACAAGCATAAGGATACACATATTAGGGTGGTGCTCTGTGGGAGGGAACAATCCATGAAAAGGAGGGACAATTAGAAAAAGATTACCCACTTGGAAGCAAGGCTTTTTAGAGGGCTCTCGAAGAAACAAACGAAAAGCAGTTGGAAGACTGTGAGCTCAAAAAGTATATACCACATGCCTTGAGGAAATAGCAGAAGCGCTGTCTAAGTGAGACCTAAAAATGTCGTATCAAAGACTTGATTATACCAGCATTACTGCACTGATGCACAAATGCACACTGATGCATGCATGTGTCACCGGAATAATACAATTGCAATTTGCTTAATTTTTATTTACTGATACAAGTGTTAACATAAAAATACTGCACGTGTCAGGGGTGGGGTGAGGGTAATGGATGAGCGAGTGGGGACAGGAAGGGGAAACGCAGCAAACAGAGAATTACATGGGGTTGTGGAGTTGTTAAACAAAAAGAAAAATGTAGTTCTCAAAAATTGAGGTGTGGATGGATACAGGTAAAGAAGGATTGCACACAAAATGGAGAAGACAAGCTATTGAATAAGAAGCAATGAAATGATTGAGACAATAATGCCAGTCAATGGTAAGCAGTGAGCGGACTTTAAACCCACTGTATGATCTGGTAAGCAGACATTAAGGCGGTCATTCTGACCGCGGCGGGCGGCGGTAGCCGGCCGCCATGCGGTCACCGCCATTTGGCCGCTCCGCGGTCGAAAGACCGCGGAGGCCATTCTGGCTTTCCCGATGGGCCGGCGGGCGCCCGCCAAAGGAGCGCCCGCCGGCCCAGCGGGAAAGGCCCTGCAACATAGAAGCCGGCTCCGAATGGAGCCGGCGGTGTTGCAGGGGTGCGACTGGTGCAGTTGCACCCGTCACGATTTTCACTGTCTGCTAAGCAGACAGTGAAAATCATGCTGGGGCCCTGTTAGGGGGCCCCAGCACTGCCCATGCCAGTGGCATGGGCAGTGCAGGGGCCCCCAGGGGCCCCACGACACCCGTTCAAGCCATCCTGTTCCTGGCGGTAAAAACCGCCAGAAACAGGGTGGCGGGAAGGGGGTCGGAATCTCCATGGCGGCACTGCTTGCAGCGCCGCCATGGAGATTCAGCCCAGACAGGGGAAATCCGGCGGGAAACCGCCAGATCCCCTTTTCTGACCGCGGTGGCAGAATGGGCAGGGAAGCACCGCCAGCCTGTTGGCAGTGCTTCCGTGGTCCTCCACCCTGGCGGTCGATGACCGCCAGGGTTGGAATGACCCCCTAAGGGCCATATGTACAAATATCCGTTATTGCAATTCACAAACTGCGAGTCTTAGTGCCTCGCAATTTGCGAGTCACAATACCGGATGTACAACAGTGTACTTTACACTGTTTGCGATTCTCAATGGGGTTGCAAATGACCTACCTCATGAATATTCATGAGGTAGGTCGCACTTTGCAACCACATTGGGAATGGCCGTCCTCACAGGGATGGTGGTCCGCCGGGCCACTGCCTGCTCTGAAAGAATATTTTCGCTGCCATTCGCAAAGGGGAAGGGATCCCATGGTGACCCCTTCCCCTTTGCGAATGGGTTAGCACCATGGTGCTCACTGTGATTGTTTTGTGACCCCATTTGCGGTCACAAAACAATCATACATACCATTTGGATTCGGTATCAGGAAGGAATGACCTTGACACGCCCCTTCCTAATACCGAATCGCAAAACCCAAACTGCGATTCAGTAACAGGTTACCAAATCGCAGTTTGGGCTTTGTACATCCCAAAAAGCATTTTTCAAGTCGCAAACGGGACGATTATGCGTATCGGCCCTTTTGCAACTCGAAAAATGCTTCATAAATCTGGCCCTTGGTACTTTCAAACCACACAGCTTGTTGTCTGATAGACTTGACTTAAAAATAAAGAATATAGGGCCAGATGTAGCAACTTCCGCATTTGCGATTCAGAAATTGCGAGTCTGTGCGACTCGCAATTTCCGAATCGCAAATGCGGATGCAGAACGGTGTCTCAGACACCGTCTGCGACTCGCTATGGGGTCGCAAAGACCCACCTCATAAATATTAATGAGGTGGGTCGCATTTTGCGACTCCATAGCGAGTCCCTGCACTCACAGGGATGGTGGCCTGCTGAAGTCAGCAGACCTCCATGTCTGTGACTGCTTTTTAAATAAAGCATTTTTTTTTATTTATTTTGCAGCCCGTTTTCCTTAAAGGAAAACGAGTTGTAAAATAAAAAAAATAACGAAACCATTTGGTTTCGTTTTTTCAGAGTAGGCAGTGGTCCATTGGACCGCTGCCTGCTCTGAAAAAACCTTTTGGGCAACATTCACAAAGGGGAAGGGGTCCCATGGGACCCCTTCCCTTTTGCGAATGAGTTATCACCAGTGTGACACTGGTGGTAACTGCGAATTGCTTTGTGACCGCATTCGCGGTCACAAAGCAATTCTGCATTGCGATGCGAGTCGCAAATAGGAAGGGAACACCCCTTCCTATTTGCGAGTCGCATTCACAATTTGCGAGTCGGTATCGACTCGCAAATTGTGAATGTGCATCGCAGAAGGCTGTTTGCATGGCACAAACTGCGATTTTTGCAGTTTGCACAATGCAAACGGCTTACTACATCTGGCCCCTGGTTCCGGGATCATTCAGTAGGTGTGTGCATACCTCATAATACATGCGTGTTCCTACTGAATGAAGTGGCTGCCAGAAACGTAATAGCATGTAAGTGCTGTGTGTGCTCTGCTTAATTTGTGCACACCGGCACATGCACATGACACTACTTGGTTGAGCTGTCCATCTATTTTTAAAAAGAGTTCCTAAACAGCATGTTCGGCAATTTTATATATTGGACAGGTAATACTAGCAACCTATCGAGGCCCTCCTTTCAGGTTTGGGTGCTAAGGAATAGTCAATATTTTCATATTTGTAGGATTATGAATGTTGGTAGACAGAGTAGGTACTGGAATTTGGCAGCACTGGCATACAGTGGACGGTGCAAGCTACAGTGGGCTTCTGAGAAATATCTTGAACTCTGGGGTACTTATTGTGTTGTTTACAAATTGAGCACTGTATGCAGTTGTAGTGTCATTATGCATTTTCTCTTTTTTTTCTTGGCTAATGCTGCACAGCATTTGAAAAAACGTTTTGCTTTTTACCTATCCTCCACATCATTGACACAAAGCATTGGCAAAGACAATAGATCCCAAAGGTGAGACCTATTTGATTTGACAGTGTAATGTGTTCTATCTGCACTCCATTAGTTTTTGCCTTGCATTACTATGCATAGCTCTAATCAAAGGCATCTCTCCTTCGCTGACAGAGTCGTCGAGAACCTGCTTTCACCAGGACATGCATAAAATAGAATATTCAAGAGAGATGAACCCTGTTTATAAGAGGTTCTAAGGAGAGGTTTGTTAATTTAAAAAATATAAACTGTATGTACTAGGGCGAGTGTGGTGCTGCACCTCAACTACGTAATTATGTAAATTCTGTAACAAGGCCGAAGGAAGAGGTGGTATAAGCAGGTCGTGAGATTGTAATACAAAACCATACATTATCAATAGGTTTTCTATTTTTATAACTAACTTAGGGTAGCTGCCCTACCATTTTGAAGACTTTCGTAACGAAATGTATTTTGTTCTGATCTCTCCTGTAATGTCACTTATGCATGCACTGGAAAGACCTGGCCCTGGACGGATCCTTTTGGGACTACATTCTTGTCATGCACATACATAGCTTGGCCTTCAAAGCTGCATTCTTTATATGAATGAATTCTCCCATCTGCAATAGAGATAGGTGTCCCGCATAACCTAATGTTGCATTCTGAATTTCCAATCTCAAGTATGAATAGGTGCCAGTAAAATAGCTAATTAAATTAATGGGCTTACTACAGCCCTTACAACTCCCATGTCACCACTTTATCTTATTCTCTGTGATAGGTCATTTTTTCGAAACTGCCATAAGTTTGACAGGTCACTTCTGCTCTATGTCACTGGACCCTAATGTAACACCGAACTTACTAGCGTGTTCCTGCAGCACGTGTTCCCTCTGAACCCTTGCGTAAAGTACATTTTTGAAAACAACTGTGTTATGAGTTAAGAACTCTGAATAGATTTGAGGACAAAGCAGGACTTTCACGTCGAAGAGCAGTCTGCTCTCTATGTCTACTGCAGGCAGGAGGTTAGAGGTTAGGGTGAAGGAGCACCAGTAGTGATGTACAAGAAAGAAGAACATAAGCTTTGAGACATGGATCACTTTGCCCTAAAGAATTCTTTTATGAAGCCCGGGTCTTCTGGGAAAGTATCTCTGTTTTGCCATTAGTTGGGCGGTATAAATCTTTTGCAACAAATTGAATTGCTGTTTTGTCAATATTGTTTGCAAAGATGCTGCAGATTATGCGTGCTGTCTATTGTTTTCTTGAAACAATAAAAAGAGGAAAGAAAGAACAACATATAAAGGAGTGGGGTCATGAAAATGAAAATGACAGTGAGCATGAAAAGGTCAAAGGAGTTGGTAAATTTAGTGCTAAAAGCTGGGTAATAGTAACCTTTATTTTATTTTTTTGCTTTGAAACGGCGGTTTGAACTTCTATGTATAAACAAGTGAATATGATTATTATTATTATTATTTAGATAATCTGAAAAGTGCGGAGGGGTCGAAATAAAAAGGGGGAATTAGTAGTGAGATCCACTACAGAGTTCACAGTAGTAGTATCAGTTGATCATTGAAGTGCCTTATTAGAGTCTTGCAAATTGAATACTACATTACAAAAGTGGTGTATGTTCCGTTCTCCCAGTCACTGAATTACAAGTGCAGCACTTTTAGACGGAGTATCCCATCTGCCAAACTCTAAATAGGGCCCTATGTCTGTTGCAGAGCTCTGTTTGATGCTTGAACGTCACATTTTAAAACCCTGTTGCGCTAACTTAGGCCCATATTTATGCTTTTTGTCGCAAAACTGCGCTAACAAGTTTTGCGTCTAAAATATAAACGCCGGATAACGCCATTCCTTAGAGCCATCTTAACGTCATATTTATGGTATGACGCAAGATGGCGCTAAGGAATGGCTAGCGTCTAGAAAAAAGACCCTAGCCAGTCAAGGATGGCATTAGGGATTATGGCACTAGTAGGTCTGAAATTATGTTGGGCTTGTTAGTGGGAAAATATATGCCGCTAACCAACCTAGCGTCATCTTCTGACGCACAAGCAGCCACATACATGACTCCTGTCTAAGTGTAGACAGGATTCAAGCCCACCACCACATTGGCCAGCACAGGGGACCAGTGTCCCCTGGGCAAGGCCATTGGACCCAGTGCCAGGCAGGGGGCCCGTGCCAAGGGCCCCCAATGGCACACCTAAAAATAAAAAACAATACTTACCTCCACTTACCTGGGATGGGGTCCACCATCCAGTGGTGTCCCTCTAGTGTTGGTGGGAGTGTTCCCGGGGATTGGGGTAGGCATCTGTGGGTCCATTCCATTGTGTTTGGCTATGGAAATGGGTCCGCAGATACCCTAACGCCTTGTCTGACCCAGGCTTCAAATAATGGTTCTAAGCAGGCATATCGCCATTATTTGGGTCCGCCTACTCCGTGCACGCCATTCCTGTGCCGGAGTGTAGATATGGCACTAGGGGGTTAGAGTCATTTTTAGGACGGGAATGCCTACCTTGCATCTCATTGACGCAAGGTGGGTTGGCGCATCCTAGAAATGGTGCAAAGCCCAATATTTTGACGCTAGACTGGTCTAGCGTCAAAGTATAAATATGGCGTTAGGTTTGCGCCAAATAAAATGACGCTAAAACAGCGCAAACCAACTATAAATATGAGCCTTAGTCTTCTATCATTTTAATGTCAATGGTTTGAGTGCCTAGTCTGTTGGGCAATCACACATATATTAAAAATGAAGTGCATTTAATACAGAGGTTTTCCACTGATATCATAAAGGAAACACGCGCAGTGTATAGTAAAATAGCTTAAACACGGCGGAACAAAGGTAAGTGTGCATGTATGCCAGCTAAATACATCTTTGCTTTTTCTTAAACACCATAGTCAGAACTGCCCCTTTCCCTTTACAAAATTTGCATCTTTATAGTAGATAAACTTTACAATATGTTGTACAAGGTAGTGGATGGGCCCATGCAGAGTACCTGTAGGGGAGCATTCTCCACTTACACCCACTCACGGGTCTACCGCCTGTGCACAGTGAACTGTGCTAAGGGGGCCCCCTGGAGCTCAAAGGCCCCCCGCACCATAGAGGTTGCAGGGGCCTTTGTTACACTACTGGTCCCAGGGCTAGTCAAATTCCCTAAATTTACATCACCTTTCAAAACAAAACATAGATTTCTTGGACTCAATTTTTTCAATATGTTTGTGTAGTATGTGTAGTATATAATATGACTTCCTTTTGCCACCTGTCATTAATTTAAGTGAAGCATGCCTCTCTTAATAAAGATAAAGGGCCTGATTTAGATCTCAGCGGTTGAAATACTCTGTCACAAACATGACGGATATCCCGTTCACCATATTACGACCCCCTTAGGATATAGTGGGAACGTAATACGAAGAACAGGATATTTGTCACATTTGTGACGGAGTATTCCTCTCCTCCAAGATCTAAATCTGGCCAAAATGTTTTTCCAAACCGAATATGTCAACATCTTGTCAGGAAAAAGAACTCTTGAATTTCTCTACCCTTTTATCCATCAAATATAGGGCCTCATTCTGAGGCTGGCGGGAACCGCCAAATGGCCGCTCCGCGGTCGAAAGACCGCGGAGGCCATTCTGGTTTTCCCGCTGGGCTGGCGGGCGACCGCCAGGAGGCCGCCCGCCAGCCCAGCTGGAAACCCCTTCCCACGAGGAAGCCGGCTCCGAATGGAGCCGTCGGAGTGGGAAGGTGGGACGGGTGCAGTTTCACCCGTCGCGAATTTCAGTGTCTGCACAGCAGACACTGAAATTCTTTGTGGGGCCCTCTTACGGGGGCCCCTGCAGTGCCCATGCCACTGGCATGGGCACTGCGGTGGCCCCCAGGGGCCCCACGACACCCCATACCGCCATCCTGTTCCTGGCGGGCGAACCGCCAGGAACAGGATGGCGGTATGGGGTGTCGGAATCCCCATGGCGGCACAGCAAGCTGCGCCGCCATGGGGGATTCCCCAGGGCAGCGGGAAACCGGCGGGAGACCGCCGGTTTTCCTCTTCTGACCGCGGCCAAACCGCCGCGGTCAGAATACCCTGCGGGGCACCGCCAGCCTGTTGGCGGTGCTCCCGCATCCCCGGCCCCGGCGGTCCTTGACCGCCGGGGTCGGAATGACCCCCATAGTCCTTTGAAATCGCAACAGTGGCTGCATCAAGTTCAAATCAGCCTACATCCACACTTGCAGCTTACCACTGCTCAATTTTATGCTATTTCTAACCTTTTTGAACTGCAACTCAGCTTACCTCAGCTGCAGCCCTGCCAATCAGCACTGCATTTGAGCCTGCCAATGCACAAAGCCAGTCTCCCGCAACTGCCATCCTACTGACACTGTAATGGTGCAAAACCTCAACTGTGAAGCAACATTCTGACCACACTGCAATTTAATGGCCTGATTTAGAGTCAGGTTCTTCAGTCACAAACATGATTGATAATCCACCCACCTTGTTACTAGAGTATTATATCCTATGGCTCTTGTAGGACCACACTGGGAAACCACACTGAGCTCTGAAAACATGCTTGGAAGGGCCCCAGTCACTTCCTCTCCTCATTCTTTTTCTCTTGTTCATTTCACTCATTCTATCTTTTATTTTCTGATCTCTCATTCTCTCCCTATACCTGTGACTTCTCTCTTTCTCTAGCCATCTACCCTATGTCTGCTGCAATTAATCTTGGGGAGCAGGAGAAGTGACAGGGGCACCAGCAGTATCCCTGGGCTTTCAAATTTGTCCTGCAAGGGCCGCAGCCTATCAGGAAAATTCCACGGCCCTGGGCACTTGTAATAAGGCAGGTGGGATCTCAGTCACATTTGTGATGGAATAACCCATTCAAAAAACTCTGTATCAGGTCCTAAATGGCTTCTGGCATATCTTAATTAAATAAGAGCATGCCTCAATGGCAAGCCACCCTATAACTCAACTACAACCCTGCATAACTCAACTACAATGTGGCAATGCTTACTTTGTGCTGGTGTTTGCTTCTTCTCCACAACAGCACTTATTCTGACAGGCCATCACGTTAGCTTTGTCCATATACTGTTCAGAAAACCACATCAGCAGAGGGTTTAACAATTCTATATATTCTTATATATAAAATAACAACACATCGTTCAGGTCATTTTCACTGCTTAGGTGACATGGAAGGATCCATTTTGTCACATTTGTTGCAGTGTGATGGTTAGTAGGCTGCAATGACACTTGCATTTTTTAGCACTGGGAGGGTATGCAAGGTTCAGTGGGCACATGTGAAATACCTTGGGCCTTGGCACTTACCTATAAACTACAATTTAGGCACTGCAAAGCTGTCTGACTAGAACTTAATGACGGTCTTGCTCAAGCTCAACCCTCTCTGATGCATATTTTAGGATAAACAGTGACTCATGGATGACCTTTCACGAATTCGGGCCTGAACATTTCTTGATTTATGAACAGTGATATAGCAAGGGTACAAGGACTGCACCTGTAGCACTATTGATAGTTACAACTCCGTTTGGGAGAACCCTTCTAGCCAACTAGCTTTTTCATGCCCCTTGAATGGATCCGAGAAGGACAGAAACATCACTTTTGGACAGTACTTTGGATGGCTACAAAGAATGCACAAAGGCTTATATGAACTAGAATATTTAAAGTTAGCTTTCTTGGGGCACTATGAATTAAACAATTTTTGGGGATTTGGTGACGACCAGTGATAGGCAGGGTCGGACTGAGAAAGAAAATAGGCCAGGGCACCAAAATAAAAGCACCCGCTGTGATCTAGATAGGTAACAAATAGCCCACATTCACAAAATAGGGCAGTTTGAACTTGTAAAGATGCTGTGTAGGAAGTTGGCTCTGTATGTACTATTTCAAAGTAAGAAATAGCATGCACAGAGTCCAAGGGTTCCACTTAGAGGTAAGATAGTGGCAAAAAGAGATAATTCTAATGCTCTATTTTGTGGTAGTGTGGTCGAGCAGCAGGCTTATCAGAGGGTAGTGTTAAGCATTTGTTGTACACAACAGGCAATAAATGAGGAACATACACTCAAAGACAATTCCAGACCAATAGGTTTCTTATAAAGAAAAATATATTTTCTTAGTTTATTTAAAGAACCACAGGTTCAAGATTTACAAACAATACTTTAAATGAAAGGTATTTCACTCAGGTATCTTAGGAGCTTTGAATCATCACAATAGCATGTACAGTTTTGGCAAAAATGGCAATAAGCTATTTTAACATTGGACACTGCAAAATTCAACAGTTCCTGGGGGAGGTAAGTATTTGTTAGTTTCACAGGTAAGTAAAGCACTTACAGGGTTCAAAGTTGGGTCCAAGGTAGCCCACCGTTGGGGGTTCAGGGCAACCCCAAAGTTACCACACCAGCAGCTCAGAGCCGGTCTGGCTACTCACAGGCTTGCAGTCGCCGGGTAGTCCTCACTGTAGTGTTGGTTTTCCGCAGGTCGAGCCGGGGGCGTCGGGTGCAGAGTGGAAATTCTCACGCTTCCGGCGGGAAATGTGTGGTCTTTAAAAGTTGCTTCTTTGTTGCAAAGTTGCAGTCTTTGTGGAACAGGGCCGCTGTCCTCTGGAGTTCTTGGTCCTTTTAGATGTAGGGTAGTCCTCTGAGGCTTCAGAGGTCGCTGGACCCTGCGGGACGCGTTGCTGTTGCAGTTTTTCTTGAAGTGGGGAGACAGGCCGGTAGGGCTGGGGCCAAAGCAGTTGGTGTCTCTGTCTTCTCTGCAGGGCTTCAGGTCAGCAGTCCTTCTTCGTCTTCAGGTTGCAGGAATCTAGTTTCCTAGGTTCTGGGGAGCCTCTAAATACTGAATTTAGGGGTGTGTTTAGGTCTGGGAGGACAGTAGCCAATGGCTACTGTCCTTGAGGGTGGCTACACCCTCTTTGTGCCTCCTCCCTGAGGGCAGGGGGGCACATCCCTATTCCTATTGAGGGAATCCTCCAAAATCAAGATGGAGGATTTCTAAAGGCAGGGGTCACCTCGGCTCAGGAAACCTTAGGGCTGTTCTGACTGGTGGGTTACTCCTCCTTGTTTTTCTCATTATCTCCCCTGGGCTTGCTGCCAAAAGTGGGGACTGTGTCCAGGGGCGGGCACCTCCACTAGCTGGAGTGCCCTGGGGCATTGTAACACGAAGCCTGAGCCTTTGAGGCTCACTGCTAGGTGTTACAGTTCCTGCAGGGGGGAGGTGTGAAGCACCTCCACCCAGAGCAGGCTTTTGTTTCTGTCCTCAGAGAGCACAAAGGCCCTCACCACATGGGGTCAGAAATTGTCTCTCAGCAGCAGGCTGGCACAGACCAGTCAGTCCTGCACTGAACAATTGGGTAAAATACAGGGGGCATCTCTAAGATGCCCTCTGTGTGCATTTTTTAATAAATCCAACACTGACATCAGTGCGGGTTTATTATTCTGAGAAGTTTGATACCAAACTTCCCAGTATTCAGTGTAGCCATTATGGAGCTGTGGAGTTGGGTTTTGACAAACTCCCAGACCATATACTTAATATGGCCACAACTGTACTTACAATGTCTAAGAATAGACTTAGACACTGTAGGGGCATATTGCTCATGCAGCTATGCCCTCACCTGTGGTATAGTGCACCCTGCCTTAGGGCTGTAAGGCCTGCTAGAGGGGTGACTTACCTATGCCACAGGCAGTATTGTGTGTGCATGGCATCCTGAGGGGGATGCCATGTTGACTTTGCCTTTTTCTCCCCACCAACACACACAATCTGCAATGGCAGTGTGCATGTGTTAGGTGAGGGGTCCCTTAGGGTGGCACAACATATGATGAAGCCCTTAGGGACCTTCCCTGGTCACAGGGCCCTTGGTACCACTGGTACCTTTTACAAGGGACTTATCTGTGTTCCAGGGGTGTGCCAATTGTGGAAACAATGGTACATTTTAGGTGAAAGAACACTGGTGCTGGGGCCTGGTTAGCAGGGTCCCAGCACACTTCTCAGTCAAGTCAAAAAGTGGGGGGTAACTGCAACAGGGAGCCATTTCCTTACACAAGCCCCCCCAGCCCACAGGCCAGGAGACTCAGCCAAAGCTGGGAGAGTCTTCCTAGTCTGTCAGGCGAGGAAGAGTAGAGGAAATAGGCTGGTTTGTTGCAGGGCCTACTCTGCCTTACATCCTCCTGTTCAGGTCATTCCCTCTGGGGAACTTACCCACTTCCACAGTGATAGGACCTAGTCTGAATTGCCTCTTGTCTGTGTCTTTAATGTCTCCACCCATTCTCTCTATTTTGGGGTTAGAGGTATCCACCTCTGCTAATCTTATCTTAACCAGGGTCACCCCTAGCTTACCCAAAGAGGTTACCCAGAGCTGGAGTAGCCCCACCATGACCAACAGAGTCAGGGGGCCTAACTTGCTATGTGGCATGGGGTCAGACCACCATGCCAAGGATAGTGCAGCCATAAAGGCTAACACCCAGCAGAGGCCACTGACAGCTGTCAGTGCCCAGAACCACACCTTTAGCTCTTAACCTACAAGGAAAGAGGCTAAGTTACAGGCTTCTTTGGGTTCAGGGTGCCTGTCTGCTGTATTAGAGTGGGGGGTTACTACATCTTGTAGTAAACACCCTTCTTCCACTCTTTCTTCTGTTAACTGAGGAGCCACCCACTCAGGTTTAACAGTTGCCTGACTAGCCAGGACTTCTTGTGGATAAGGTTGGACTTTACCAGTGCCATTTTTGGAGTTCTTCCCTACTGGAGCAGAATCTCCTTGGCTTGCTGGAACCTTGGCTAAAGGTTGTCCACCTTTCCTACTCTGTTTTCTTTTCTTTTTCTTCTGGGGCCTACTTGCAGTTACTGCAGGGGTAGCACCTCCAGAATCATTGGGAGAGGACTGGCACAGGACCAGTTCCTCTCTTGGGCTCTGACTAACCTCTGGATAGTCATTTCCAAGGAGACAATCAAGGGGGAGGTCTGTACTGACTACCACCCTTCTCCAGCTAAAAGTCCCACCCACGTCTATGGACACAAAAGCCACAGGCCTGTCGGTGACCTTGTCTGGGCTAACTCTTACTCTGGCAGTCTCACCTGGGATGTACTGGTTGGAGAACACCAGCCTGTCATGCACAATAGTGTGACTGGCACAAGTGTCTCTCAGGGTAGTGGATGGGATTCCATTCACCAGTAGGTGGTGGAAGTGTCTACTTCCCTCTGGAATCTCCAACTCACCTGCTGGGCCCTTTTTCCAGTTGAAGGCTATGCAGACCTCCTCATCTGAGGAGTCATCCCCAATGGCTAACACTGGTCACCCCTGGGATTTTGCTAGGGGGTTTGTTTTTGGGACAAGAAGTGTCCTTGGTGTGGTGCCCTGTCTGTCTACAGTTTTGGCACCATGCATTAGTGGCATCCCAGTTCTTACCCTGGTACCCACCTTTGTTTTGGGTTGTGTCTTGGAGCCCACCCACCTGGTCTGGTTTTTGGGTCCTACAGAGGAATCTTTTTCTTTATTTCTAGTGTCACCCACTTTCTCCTGGGGAGGCTTTGTAACCCCGTTCTTTTGGTCACCCCCAGTGGAAGTTTTGGTTACCCTAGTCTTGACCCAGTGGTCTGCCTTCTTTCCCAATTCTTGTGGAGCAATTGGACCTAGGTCTACCAGATACTGATGCAACTTTTCATTGAAGCAGTTACTTAAAATGTGTTCTTTCATAAACAAATTATAAAGCCCAACATAGTCATGCACTTCATTTCCAGTTACCCAACCATCCAGTGTTTTCACTGAGTAGTCTATAAAATCAACCCAGGTCTGGCTCGAGAATTTTTGAGCCCCCCTGAACCTAATCCTGTACTCCTCAGTGGAGAATCCAAAGCCCTCAATCAGGGTAGCATTCATGAGGTTATAGGATTCTGCATCTTTTCCAGAGAGTGTGAGGAGTCTATCCCTACACTTTCCAGTGAACATTTCCCAAAGGAGAGCACCCCAGTGAGATCTGTTTACATTTCTGGTTGCACAAGCCCTCTCAAAAGCTGTGAACCACTTTGTGATGTCATCACCATCTTCATATTTTGTTACAATCCCTTTGGGGATTTTTAGCATTTTTAAGTTGCTGCCACCATTTATGGGAGCTAAGCCCATCTCTTGTCTTTCCCTTTCTATGGCTAGGAGCTGTTTCTCCAAAGCTAATATTTTGGCCATCCTGGCTAACAGGAGGTCATCTTCATTGAGGCTGCCCTCAATGCCTCCAGAGTTGTTGGACTCACCTGTGAGAGAAGCAACATCTCTGAATATCACTTCTGGAGTCAGGGTTGGAGAAACCCTGGTCTCCCTAACTAGGACTTGAGGTGGGAAATTTTCCTCCCCATCACTAGCTTCCCCCTCTTTGAGGACATCATCAGAGGGGTTGTTTCTAGCAAACTCTGCCAAGAGCTCCTGGAGCTGTACTTTGGTAGGGTTTGAACCAGTTTTTATCTTTTTGATTTTGCAGAGAGTCCTTAACTCTGACATCCTAAGATGCAGGTAAGGGGGAGGTTGAGCTCCACCACCATCTCTTCTGCAGCAGACATTATTTCTCTAAAAGTTGGAATACTTTTTAAAAATCTAAAACTATCTCTAGAACTTAATCCAAACTTTTACAAAACTTTTAAACTCTAAAAGAAATGCTAACAGGGACTAACACAAGGCCCTAGCAGGACTTTTAAAAATTTAGAAAAATAGCTAAAATTTCAAAAATCAGTTTCTAATGAAAATTTTTGGAATTTAGGGCCAGATGTAGCAAAGGTTTGCGACTCGCAAACGGGCAGAATCGCAATTTGCGACAGTGCAAAATCGGAAATGGGATGCAAAAAGCCCATTTCCGACTCGCAAAAAGCGATGGGACCCGTTTGCGAGTCGCATCCGTTGCGACCCCATTTTGCGACCCGCAAATACCAAGTCCCAATTTGCGAGTCGCAAACCTTATGCAATTGCAACTCGCAAATTGCGACTAGTCGCAAAAAGGCCATTTTCCATGTCCCATTTACCACTAACTCAGAGCAGGTGGTAACCATTACCAAAGTATAAAAGGAGACCCAGAAGGCATCTGGGTTACACAAGATGGCGGAGATATACCTGATAGCAGTGAGAAGGAGAGTCCACGCAGCCCAGCAGGGGAGGAGGAGGGGCCACAGACAGGAGAAGATATATAGAACAAGGCAGACTCTTTTTCAGCAAACTGAGGATGAGATCTATGACAAATACCGCCTTAGCAGCGCAGCCATCCTAGAATTAATAGATTTACTCAAACCACAGCTACAGCACCAAACTCTGCGTGGCTGCGCCATCCCTACGCATGTGCAAGTGCTATGCTCACTGCACCTCTTGGCCTCAGGGAGCTATCAGGGGGTCATTGCTGTGGCAGGTGGGGTATCCCAAAGTGCAGTGTCAAGGTTCCTCAGGGCCTTCTTAGATGCCTTAGTCACGCACATGTCCCACTTCAGATACTTACCAAGGAATGAGGCAGAAATGAACAGCACCAAGCTGGACTTTTACCTCATTGCCCACTTTCCCCATGTCATAGGGTGTGTAGATGGGACACACATTCAAATATGCCCCCCTGCTAATCTAGAACACATTTTCCGCAACAGAAAGTGTACCCACTCACTCAATATTCAGGTTGTTTGTGACGCCCATTATGTCATCACTGACATTGTAGCTAAGTTTCCAGGCAGTACCCATGACTCATACATTTTTAGGCATAGTGGGATACATCAACGCCTGCAACGTGGGGAATTCGGAGACGGTTACCTCCTAGGTAGAGCCACAGACACTTGCAGACATACACACAGGTCACTGTGCACGACAATCTGGACTTCCTAACAGTGTACTTTTGTGCCCAACAGGTGACAGTGCATATGCTCTCAGGCCTTGGATCATGACTCCGTTTTTAACACCCAGCAATGATTCAGAGAGGCAATACAACAGTGCACATAAGAGGACCAGGAACCTCATTGAGCGCACCTTCGGACTCCTGAAGGCAAGATTCAGATGCCTCCACCGCAGTGGAGGTGCCCTCCAATACACCCCCATTACCGCATTTAAAATTGTGGTCGCATGCGCCATCCTCCACAACATAGCCACCCGACGTGGGCTACCTCTCACCCCTGCAGACCCAGATCCTGATGATGAAGAGCAAGAACAACCACATCGCCATCATGGGGATAGGAGTTTGGCAAATCAAGGCAGACTGAGACAGGAACACATTGCAACACAATATTTTGGACGGTACGTGTCAACTCCAACCATACTCACCTATTAACCAAAAACTCCATTTGTTAAGTGTAAAAAAAAAAACTGTTTTATTAGTGTATTAAATAAACTATTCACAAGTGAAGATTGTCCATGGGCAGTAAAATGCCAACCAGGCATGTGGCACATTAACGTCATGTGCCACATTTAATGGTCCAGGGTGATCTCTAAGACTTTCTGCCCCTCCTGCCAGCCTGGCTGGTCCCTGCTGCTTCCGTGGTGCTCTGCCTGCCACTCCTGAGCACCCTGCTGTCAGTGACAGAGACACTGCTCACTGTTGAGCCCTCCTCACTGTCCTGGGGTGTTTCCCCTGTGGCCCTCGACATTTCCTGTGTCTCCATCAGTTCGATAATGTGGGTGAGACGTCCCAGGCCCCTTGCCACATCCCCAGCGAAATGGCCCATCTCCACTTGCAGCCCAACTGTCCTCCTCGACAGGCCTGTGGTATTCATGGCGAGCCTGCCGATGGATGTGGCCATCCTGTCCAGTCTGTGCATGATCTGCCGATCCCTGCGCCACCCACCCTCTGCCTGGGCCAGTAGTCCTCCCGCATGGCAAGGGCAAGGTCCCCAGTGTTACTGCAGATCATGCCCATCCGTGTGTTGAGGTGCTGCATGCTGGCATGGTTGTTGCGCACAAAGCGGTGCAGCACACCACTAATTCTGCCCAAAATTCTGTTCTGCAGGCGCTGACCACGCAGCAGATGTGCCTCACTGGTGGTTGGAGGAAGTAGCCCGGATGCAGACTGCAGCCCAGATGGTATTGACCTGCGACGCCTGCGCAGCGGTGGCTGCCCTGTGCTTCCACCTGTCTCCTCCCTGCCTGTTGCTGGGGCAGCCTCTTGCGGAATTGTTGCAGCAGGTGTGGCTACTGCAGGGATGCTGCTGACCGTGCAGGTGGGGGTGCTGGGGGGTCCCGGGGTGTCCTCATGGGCCTGGGTGCTTGGAGTGTTGGTGGTGTCTTGCTGGAGACCTGTGGGACATGGGGAACAGACTGTCAGTGTCTACTATCTATTGCACACTTCCTAATAAACATTTGCCTATGAACTGCCTACTTGACTACATTTCCCATAATGCATCATTCTGGCATTTGCTACCCTGAAATGGAGCTATTTTGGTTGTGCATGCCCCTGAGTACATGGTGGGTGGGGGTATGGCATTGATAGGGGTACAGGCATATCACATGGTACTCACCGGTTGATGTACTGGGCTCTGAGGTGTCCAGGTCCCCAAATCCAGACACTGCCTCCTGCTCCAAGGTTTCTTCCACCCTTTCTTCCAGGGGTGTGGGTGGTGGCACAGACGATGGTCCCCCTCCTGTGCCTCTCATCTCCCGGAGCCTTTCAGCCATCCTCTCCTTGGTCCGGGAGCGGAGGTCATACCACCTCTTCTTGACGTCGTCGATGGTCCTATGGCTCACCCCCAGGGACTTGATCTTGTCCTGGATGTCCTGCCACAGTTGTTTTTTTGTGGCCTCAGGAACATTGTGGGCTGCTCTCCCAAACAAGTCATCATAGTGCTGACAGCATTCCTCTGTCAGCACCTCCAGCTCCCTCTCAGAAAATTTGAGCTTCCTCTTTCTTGGGGTTCCCTCCATGGCAGCTGCTGTTTGTCCTGTGTGAAATTCAGCAGTTATAAAAGGGTGTGGTCCTCCCTCCTCCCAGGTGTATTTGTAAACTTCCTGGCTGTGATGTCATCATCATGTGCCAGGAAGTGTTTCCAGAGTGTTCTGGTGTGGTTTCTGGAGTGTTCTGCTGCACCTGTAAGCAATTTTCAAGGTAATCGCAATTTGCAACACCTACTCGCTAATTGCGAGTTCGTTTTTTGCACACTCGCAAAAAGCGACCTCGCAATCAGCGGACTCGCACACTGCGTTGCGAGTCCGGGTGCGAGTCGCTATTTCGGAACGTTTTTTTTCCTTGCATTACAAATTGCGAGTCGCATAAACTCGCAAAATGCGAGTCGCAATTTTTTGTTTTGCTACATCTGGCCCCTAGTCGTGTGATCAGGTATTGGCTGAGTAGTCCAGCAAATGTAAAGTCTTGAACCCCACCGCTGATCTACCAATGTAGGAAGTTGGCTCTGTATGTACTATTTCAAAGTAAGAAATAGCATGCACAGAGTCGAAGGGATCCCTTAGAGGTAAGATAGTGGCAAAAAGAGGTAATTCTAATGCTCTATTTTGTGGTAGTGTGGTTGAGCAGTAGGCTTATCAGAGGGTAGTGTTAAGCATTTGTTGTACACAACAGGCAATAAATGAGGAACACACACTCAAAGACAATTCCAGGCCAATAGGTTTTTTATATAGAAAAATATATTTTCTTAGTTTATTTTAAGAACCACAAGTTCAAGATTTACAAACAATACTTTAAATGAAAGGTATTTCACTCCTCAGCTATCTTAGGAGCTTTGAATCATCACAATAGCATGTACAGTTTTGGCACAAATGGCAATAAGCTATTTTAAAATTGGACACAGTGCAAAATTCAACAGTTCCTTGGGGAGGTAAGTATTTGTTAGTTTCACAGGTAAGTAAAGCACTTACAGGGTTCAAAGTTGGGTCCAAGGTAGCCCACCGTTGGGGGTTCAGGGCAACCCCAAAGTTACCACACCAGCAGCTCAGAGCCGGTCAGGTGCAGAGGTCAAAGTGGTGCCCAAAAAGCATAGGCTCCAATGGAGATGGGGGTGCCCCGGTTCCAGTCTGCCAGCAGGTAAGTACCCGTGACTTCAGAGGGCAGACCAGGGGGGTTTTGTAGGGCACCGGGGGGGGGACACAAGTCAGCACAGAAAGTACACCCTCAGCGGCACAGGGGCAGCCGGGTGCAGAGTGCAAACAGGCGTCAGGTTTGCAATAGGTTTCAATAGGAGACCTAGGGGTCTCTTCTGGGCAAGGGAGAGGGCCACCTGGGGGTCACTCCTGCACTGGAGGTCGGATCCTTCAGGTCCTGGGGGCTGCGGGTGCAGTGTGTTTCCCAGGCGTCGGGTTCTTTGAAGCTGGCAGTCGCGGTCAGGGGGAGCCTCTGGATTCTCTCTGTAGGCGTCGCTGTGGGGGTTCAGGGGGGTCAACTCTGGCTACTCACGGGCTTGCAGTCGCCGGGAAGTCCTCCCTGTAGTGTTGGTTTTCCGCAGGTCGAGCCGGGAGCGTCGGATGCAGAGTGGAAAGTCTCACGCTTCCGGCGGGAAACGTGTGGTCTTTAAAAGTTGCTTCTTTGTTGCAAAGTTGCAGTCTTTGTGGAACAGGGCCGCTGTCCTCGGGAGTTCTTGGTCCTTTTAGATGCAGGGTAGTCCTCTGAGGGTTCAGAGGTCGCTGGACCCTGGGGGACGCGTCGCTGTTGCAGTTCTTCTAGAAGTGGGGAGACAGGCCGGTAGGGCTGGGGCCAAAGCAGTCGGTGTCTCCGTCTTCTCTGCATGGCTTCAGGTCAGCAGTCCTTCTTTGTCTTCAGGTTGCAGGAATCTAGTTTCCTAGGTTCTGGGGAGCCCCTAAATACTGAATTTAGGGGGGTGTTTAGGTCTGGGAGGGCAGTAGCCAATGGCTACTGTCCTTGAGGGTGGCTACACCCTCTTTGTGCCCCCTCCCTGAGGGGAGGGGGGCACATCCCTATTCCTATTGGGGGAATCCTCCAAAATCAATATGGAGGATTTCTAAAGGCAGGGGTCACCTCAGCTCAGGACACCCTAGGGGATGTCCTGACTGGTCGGTGACTCCTCCTTGTTTTTCTCATTATCGCCCCTGGACTTGCCGCCAAAGTGGGGGCTGTGTCCAGGGGGCGGGCATCTCCACTAGCTGGAGTGCCCTGGGGCATTGTAACACGAAGCCTGAGCCTTTGAGGCTCACTGCTAGGTGTTACAGTTCCTGCAGGGGGAGGTGTAAAGCACCTCCACTCAGAGCAGACTTTTGTTTCTGTCCTCAGAGAGCACAAAGGCCCTCACCACATGGGGTCAGAAATTGTCTCTCAGCAGCAGGCTGGCACAGACCAGTCAGTCCTGCACTGAACAATTGGGTAAAATACAGGGGGCATCTCTAAGATGCCCTCTGTGTGCATTTTTTAATAAATCCAACACTGACATCAGTGTGGGTTTATTATTCTGAGAAGTTTGATACCAAACTTCCCAGCATTCAGTGTAGCCATTATGGAGCTGTGGAGTTGTTTTTTGACAAACTCCCAGACCATATACTTAATATGGCCACAACTGTACTTACAATGTCTCAGAATAGAATTAGACACTGTAGGGGCATATTGCTCACGCAGCTATGCCCTCACCTGTGGTATAGTGCACCCTGCCTTAGGGCTGTAAGGCCTGCTAGAGGGGTGACTTACCTATGCCACAGGCAGTATTTTGTGTGCATGGCATCCTGAGGGGGATGCCATGTCGACTTTGCCTTTTTCTCCCCACCAACGCTCACAATCTGCAATGGCAGTGTGCATGTTTTAGGTGAGGGGTCCTTAGGGTGGCACAACATATGCTGCAGCCCTTAGGGACCTTCCCTGGTCACAGGGGACTTATCTGTGTGCCGGGGTGTGCCAATTGTGGAAACAATGGTACATTTTAGGTAAAAGAACACTGGTGCTGGGGCCTGGTTAGCAGGGTCCCAGCACACTTCTCGGTCAAGTCAGAATCAGTATCAGGCAAAAATTGGGGGGTAACTGCAACAGGGAGCCATTTCCTTACATGCTGTGTAAGTGTTTTGCAAGGTTTGGAATGCTGCATGTATCTGAGCATGCTGCAGTCAATGTTTCCTTAATATTAGAGAAATCAACTGTAAATACCGTCCCAGCAGACCATAAAACAGGCCGAAGAGAGCCAAAAAAACGGCCCACACACTGACCTGGCACATTTGTCCGACTCTGGTACTAGGCATGTTTCTTAACAATAAGCAAAGTATTAATTCCACCAGTAAAGTTGTGTGAAGTACACAACTTTTGCTATGCACTAGGCCAGGAAAAGAAGCAATTTTTTTTATTTTTTATGAGGAACACTTTTATTGATTTAAAGGCATTGAGAACAGCCACCTTTAACTGACAGACCAGACAGATTCTGCACAAACACAACCCATGACATGACACTGGTTTTGGGCAGATATATCCCAAAATAACACATTGGTACAGAAATGATCTTTGCGATGGCCCTTCACTGAATCATTTACAATATTTTGCCCAGCCATTTCCCCCAAATCTTAATGTATATACGAGGGCAACCCCTTACTTTGTAGACTGGTTTTTCTAGTCAGGCGCACCAGTCCACTACTCTCCTCCAACTCGAGAGAGTCGACAGAATAGCAGCCTTCCAAACCGCTGCAATGTTTCTTTTGGCAACCATGAGGGCAGTGCCTAGGTTGAGCCGATACATTCTGGTACCTCCTATACCTTGCATGACTCATAGTATCACAGGCAATGGGGACAGTGGGCCCTCTCAACCTAGGAGCCCTGAAAGCTCCTCCAGCAGCTTAGTCCAATAATGCTTTATAGGAGGGCATGACCATACTATATGATAAAAGTCTGCTGGTGTTGCACCACATTTGGGACAAGCAGGGTCTGCCAGAAGTCCTGCTCTATGTAGTATCATGGGAGAGAGATACACTCCATATAGGTAATATGTTTGTATGAGTTACAGGTGGGAGGATATGGAGATAAGTTGTGGTTCCTTCAGGGCGACTCGACAATCTTCCTCCTCCAGCGATCCCAGCCATCCCTCCCACCTCACTCTTATATGGGATAGGTCCCCTGGGGCATTGTTGACCAGCATTTTATATATCTGGGACTACCCACCTCTCCCCATCGTTCCCATGAGCAATTTGGCCTCCAGTGGGCTGTTAGGGGGTAGCATCTGTGAGGTGTGCCTGGAGCGTGTGGCGAAGTTACAAGTATTTGTAGAATTGTGAATGTGCGAGCTGGTAGGTTGTCTGCAGTTCTCGGAAGGAACATAGATGCGTCCCCCATCTCACATTCAGGGCCCTGGCTAAATCAGAGAGTAGTGCCACCCAAATACCCAGATATCTAAAACTTACTCTCCTGATAGGCACTGTGTCCTGCCAGGCAAAATAGTCATGTGACGGTGACAGGGGCACTATTTCACAGATTTCAAAGAATTCACCCAGAGGCCCAAGGCTTCCATAAAGCGTTTCAAGAGATGCAGCCTGCGTGGGTCTCTGGTAACCGGGGCTGCCAGATATACAAAAACGTCATACGCATAAAGTGCTATGGGGTCATCGTGGTCACCGCTCCACCTCCATCCCCGGAATAGTGGGTCTGTCCTAACTTAATGTACGAATGACTCCATCATCAAGGCAAATAGGAGGGGGTAGAGCGGGCAACCCTTCCGCGTGCCACGGCATATAGGGAAGACCTGTGACAGGGCTCCATTAATCAGCTCCCGGCCCTCAGGGTTGACATACAGTGCCAGCACCAGCCTGCAAACCCGCAGACCCAGCCCGATTTGCTTCAACACCAGATGCAGGTAGCCCCAACCTACCAAGTCAAATGCCTTCTCAAAGTCCACCAAACACAAGGCAAGATTCCAAGGCAGTCGATGGTGGTGTACCAGGGCCACCTGGAGTCGACAGATACAAAGGGCGTGTGCCGTATTTTGCCATAAACCCACGCTGGTCGGAAAGCACCAGAAGAGGCAAGACTCTCTTGAGACGGGCAGCCAAGACAGTGGCAAAGATTTTAACATCACTATTTATAAATGAAATGGGATGATAATCCTCAAACACATGGGATGGGTGGCTGGGTCTTAGGGAACACCACTATAGTGTCCATCCCTGGGGGAAACGCACCCATACTATCCACCTCTCCATATAGGGCAAGAAGTCTAGGTGTCAAAAGCTCACGGAATCTGGCATAGTAATCGGCTGGAAGGCCGTCGGGTCCCAGGGTTTTCCCAGGGGCCAAAGCTGCGATAGACGTCTGAATTTCTCTATCTGAAATGGGTTCATCTAGATTTTGTTTTCAGCAAGAGGCAGCTTGGGAAGGGAGATGTAATTGAGAAACTGAGCCGAGTATTTAGAGCCAACTGTTGGTGAGGCAGTATAGAGGGATCGATAATATTCAGCAAATACTCCTGATATTTCAGGGAGAGTGTTGGAAATGGCAATTTTTGCAGGGTCATTCCCAGTCTTTTTGCCTCCTTCCTCCTATTTTTTCTGACCTGTTTATGTTGGCTTTAGGACTCTGGGCACTTTACCACTGCTAACCAGTGCTAAAGTGCATATGCTCTCTGTGTAAAGTGTACTGTTGATTGGTTTATCCATGATTGGCATATTTGATTTAGTGGTAAGTCCCTAGTAAAGTGCACTAGAGGTGCCCAGGACCTGTAAATCAAATGCTACTAGTGGGCCTGCAGCACTGGTTGTGCCACCCACATTAGTAGCCCTGTAAACATGGGTTAGACCTGCCACTGCAGTGTCTGTGTGTGCAGTTTTAAACTGACAATTCGACTTGGCAAGTGTACCCACTTGCCAGGCCTAAATCTCCCCTTCTACTACATGTCAGGCACCTCTAAGGGAAGCCCTAGGTAGCCCCAGGGTGCAGTGTATGTTTAAGGTAGGGCATGTACTAGTGTGTTTTATATGTCCTGACAGTGAAATACTGCCAAATTCGGTTTTCACTGTGTAAGGCCTATCTCTTTCATAGGTTAACATGGGGGCTGCCTTTAAATATCCTTAAAGCGCAGGTCCCCTTTGAGAGCAGATAAAAATGTGGAGTTTAGGGTCTCTGAACTCACAATGTAAAAATACATATTTTAGTGAAGTTGGTTTAACTTGTCTGTTTGAAAATGCCACTTTTAGAAAGAAGGCATTTTCTTGCTTATACCATTCTGTGACTTTGCCTGTTTGTGAATTGTCTGGCTGGGTCAGATTGACAGTTGGGCTGTTTTGCACCTCTCTAGACAGTGACACAAAAGGGGGTGGGGTGTAGCCTGCATATCCTGATGAGCCATCTAAACTAGAGAGAAGGGAGGGGTTGTTTGTGCACACACATATGAAAGGTTTGTGCCTGCCCTCACACAATGGAGTCTCCAACCCCCTGGTGTGCATCTGGGGCCTGGCCTGGGCAAGGAAAGATCTTGCAAACACTTGAGACTTCACTTTGAAGTTTGCTAACTTCAAAGGCAGAACTGGGTATAAGAAGAAGGCCCAAAACCCCAGCTTTTAGAATCTTTCTGGAATCAAGAGGAACCTCTGCCCAGGAGAAGAGCTGAAGGAGGAGTTCTGTCCCTTTGCTGTGTTGCTTTGCTGGACTGGCCTGCAGTTGCTGCTTCTGCCTGAAAAGAGTGCAAAGGGTGAACTTTTCTGTGTGTCCTGCTTGAGAAAGTTCTCCAAGGGCTTGGAGTAGAGCTTGCCTCCTGTTGGAAGTGCCAGGGACACCAAAGACTTTGGGTTCCTCGACCTGCAGCACTGGGAACTGTGTGTTTTGTGTTGCTCAAGAGGAGAAACCACTGCGACACTGCCAACGACGCTGCTGGCCTGCACCGTGACCTGCCGATGCCACACGGAGTTGCACTGCCCCGCTTTGCACCGTGACCCTTGTCTCCCCGATGCTGTCATCGAATGACTTCACTGAGCCGCTGTTTGCACCGCGACCTGTAGGCCCCGCACTCCGGCCTTGCTTGCTCACACCGTAGCCTGGGCATCCTTGACGCTGCCGCTCCTGCTGACACTGGCGCCAGCACCATCGACTCCTGTGTCGTCACCAGGCATCCTGCCTGCATCGTGGCCTGTGGACAACGCTCTTGAGGGTCACGAAGCACTGTCCCGTCCCACACCGCTGGCTTGGACCTACTAACGACAGCGCTTCAGCAACGACGACAACGCTGCCTGCACCGTGATCTGTGGACACCGTACGTTGCACCGTCCCGCTTCACACCGCAGCCCTGGTCTCACCGATGCAGCTGGATGCCGTCACCGAGCCACTGCCTACACTGTGACCTGTAGGCACCGCACGTTGGATCGTCCCACTTAGCATCGCAGCCCCAACACCATCCACGCGGGCGCACCTGACTTCATCAGTCTGGAGTTCGATCTGCAACGCGTGTGACCTCAATGGCCCGACGACTCCTGCACCGACTCCGGAACCGACACCGCAACGTCAGCAACGCCGCTTTCTGGAGCTCACTGCGAGGATCACAAAGCCCTTCAAATCCAAGGTACTGTTTGTGAGCTGGCCCTCAATGCCGCGGTTGGCCTGAACTGTTGGTTTTGTTGATCACGACGCAGTGATAGCCCCAGGTGGAGCTATCGACTTCAAGGAACTGTATTTTTGAGTGAATCTTGCAGAATTCATATTTTTATTACTGTATGTTGGATTTTTATCATATTTGGTCTTGTTTTATACAGATAAATATTGGCTATTTTTCTAAAACTGGTGTGGTGTCCGTTTGCAGTGTATTAACTTATTACTTTGTGTTATGTGCAAATGTTTTACACATTGCTTCTGAGATAAACCGGACTGCTTGTGCCAAGCTACCAAGGGGGTGAGCAGGGGTGATCTGAGCGGCTAGCTCCCTTATCCTGACTAGAGTGAGGGTCCCTACTTGGACAGGGTGCAAACCGACTGCCAACTAGAGACCCCATTTCTAACAGAGAGTATGCACCATGGTGCCCCATGAGTCTTCAATTTCAGGGATGACCCTGAATGGCTGGTGATGAGTAGGCCTGGGCGTAGTTTGCAAAGTTGCGCTACGCAGAGTTCTGCAAGCGGCAGAGTGCGTTAGGTCGCACCGTTTGTGCTGATTTTTAGCACCAGGTGTTTGTCCCGTGCTGAAAAATCTGCACGAAACGCTCCCTGCGCAGCTCAAGGGGGCGCTTCTTCTTTTCTGCCGCTCGAGTTGATTTTCTTCTTGAGCGACAGCTCCCTCAACATGAAGGGAAGGTTTCTCAATCCGAGCGGTCGCAACCATACTGCGACCACTCGTGTTGAGAAATCTTGCCCGGAAGTGGTCTTAAGTATTATTTTCCTTTCTCGCGCTTGCCAGCACACCATTGACAAGCGTGAGCGAGGAAAAATCTCAGTCCTGCTCCACTATAAAACTCCATGCTTTATGCGGAGCACGGAATGGGAAAAACTCTGCAAACTCCACGAGCGGAGCAGAATTCACTGCCCACCCCTGGTGATCAGACTTCAGCCAGTAGAGTAATTTCCTGTTCTTGTCCTCCCCCAGCCATAGACCCTGGAAGTGTACGCCCACCACAGGTGTGTAGCAGCCTCCATGGACTGGTTGCGTATTTTGGCCCGGATCAGAGCCAGGTGGCAGGAGTCTGCCTCCCTAAATTGTCTCATCAACCCCTCCTTGAGCTGGAGGGCCTGGGCTTCAGTTGTGCAATGTTTGACACACTTGATCGCTCTTACGAGCATACAAACCCTTTAGCAAAACCTTGGATCACTGCCTTACTGGCCGCCCAGAGGGTTCCGGGCGATGAGATGGAGCAATCATTAATATTAAAGTACACCTGCCATTCAGTTTGTAGATAGCGGATACAGGCTTCGTTTTGCAGGTGCCAAGAGTTAAAACGCCACAGGGGATGGGTCCCTGTACCAGCAGACTCTATGCGCGCCAAGAGGGGGGCATGATCGGAGATGCCTCTTGGAAGGACCTGAATATCATCAATAGCACTAAATTCTCCAGTTGGAGCAAGGATAAGATCTATTCTAGACTGTATGTGATGGGCCGCTGAGGTGTGAGTGAATTGCTGGGTCCGTGGGTGGCACTTTTCTCATACATCACTCAGTTCCAGGAATATAAGCCAGCCTGCTTGATGCTTTGCTGCAGGCCCGATGTATCTTTTTCAGGATCGAGGACTGCATTGAAGTAGCCCCCTATCAGTGTCTGCCCATAAGGAAGTTCTAATAATGTCTTTGCCAGATACCGTAAGCAGCTTTGCACTGTCACTGTAGGGGCATATACGATCACCAAATTTATAGAGCGACCCACTATCATGCCTACGAGGTGGATGTACCGCCCTTTGTTGTCTCTGATAACCTTGTCAACCACCATCGGAAAGGAGTGTTGCAGCAAGACAGCCACACCCCGGAACCTCTATGGAAGCCAGAATGATAAATTTGGTCATACTTGCGTTGGGTCAGGAAAGGGCAACACTCCCCCACTAGGTGTGTTTCATGCATCATCAGTACATCCAGACTATGCCGGTGAGCAAACGTGAAGACAGCAGCGCACTTTATCTTGTTTAGGAGACCATTCATGTTTCAGGACAGAATTTTAAATGGTTGTGTCATTACAGGTAAGGAGTTAAAGGACCCACCGCTAGACGGGAGCCTGCTAACAAGGTCATGGCACCACCTAGTGCTAGGTCTGCAGGGCCCTTTATTGTCACCTGTATCCTTGTGGTCGTGTCTGCCTGTTGAAGGTGCGTGTAGATATTTACATACCAGCCAAAGTAAAGGTGTTGAACATATACTAACACAATAAATAGTAACAACTTCCTTAACAACTTATATTCCCACCCCTCCCCATAAGCATCTGTTGCCCATATAAGCACAACTCTCTATGAACTCAAAAGGAAAAAGGAAAAAGGAAAAAGAGGAAGAAAAGAAAAGAAAAGAAAAGAAGCTATCAGGTCGTCGGCAACCCCTTTATAACACAGGATCACCATCATCAGCCCAGATCACCAAACATGGCATAATTGTTCATGGTCAGTTAGTGAAATGTAGTCCCTGTATGCCGGCCCTGCGTCTAACATCAAATGCTGGGGCTTTGGGACAGGTTAGTGTCACAGCTCAAGTTGGCATCCTCGAGGTTGAGTTCCTCAGAAGGCGTCCTGGTCTGCAAGGTCTGCGCCACCGCCTCAGCAGTCCCATCAGCCCCGTCCATAGGCAATGACAGTCCCTGGTGCTCCAGCCCTGGAGATGTGGATCCAGCCCTCCAGGACACCCCTCGCCATCGGGAACGCTGACGCTTCCACTGCTTCTTAGGCCTGTCCTCTGCACGTTAGGAGGTGGCACAGACTGAGTCTGATTGGGGATTATGTCCAGAGTGGGCAAACAGCTGTTCCTTGGTCAGCCAGGTCCAAGCTGAGGTCAGCAACTCAAAGAACCACGTCTTCCCACTATGGGTCACTCTGAGCCGGGCAGGGAAGAGGAGACTGTATGGTACCCCCATTGACCTGAGTTTCTGTTTAACTTCAAGATAGGACCTATGCCTCTGTTGGACCTCCTTTGTATAATCGGGAAAAAGTAGGACCTTGGCCTCCCTACACCGCAGATCTGTGTGAGTTTGAGATTCCTGAAGAACCGCATCCCTATCCCTAAAGTTAAGGAGCTGAGCTATCACTGGCCTGGGGGGGGGCACCTGGGGAAGGCCTCGCCGACAGCGCACAATGGGCCCTCTTGACTGCGAACCACTGCGATAGGTGGGCCTCTGGCATCCAGGATAGGAACCAACATTCAAGGAATTCCACCATCTGGTGGTCTTCTCCATTTTCAGGTATGCCAATGATGCAGATATTGTTACATGGTGAGCAGTTTTCCGCATCTTCGGCTCGGTAGTGTAACTCCGAGGTACGTGTCAGGAGAGTCGTTATTTGAGTCTTAAGGGTTTTCACATCATCTTTGACCTCGGAAAGCCCTGTTTCAGCTTCTGCGATTCGAACCGTGGTTTGCGGAGATCCTGGCACAGCAGCATGATGTCCACCCTGACTTCCTCTATTTTGTTCTCAACCGCCTCTCATGATGACTGAATCTCCTGCATGATTGTGGCCAAGTCACCCGACGGCTGAGGACCAGTTCCTGATTCCACTGGCAGGGTGGCCGTGTATTGGTCAATCTTTGTTTGAGCTATGGAGGAACGGGCCACCTTATCCTTACCCATGTCTACTATGTTCATGACTATATTTATCTCAACACCTCAGTATCCGCCCCTGACCTATGTCCACACAAGGTGAACAGGGAGGCACAGCGAGCAACGGCCCTGACGGCGGCCCCTAAAGACTGTGGAGCCGAGGGGAGGTGGGGCCACCACCATACTTATGTTGGATCCCAGAGTTTCCGGAACAGGCAATTGATCTTCAGTCCTTCTCACTCCCGATCAGCCTCGAAGTGCCACCCGCCCCTCCTCCCCAGGAGGGAGCCACGAAAGCAGACCAGGACCAACAACCCACAGCAATGTTCGCTTGTGAGGAGTTGACTCGTCTGCCCCTCCCTACAAATGAGTGTCAAGAAATGTTAATCTCTCAGGCTGGAGGCACTTAGGACCCCAGAGATCCAGGTGACATACCTTGCTTGATCTTGTAACTCCTTTATTGTCTCATACACTCCAAGGTGACAGCAGGTGTCCACGGGCCACCCCAGCAGCTTTTCTCCAGTGCCCCTTTGTAGATGTCAATGACCCAGACCCAGTCCTCAATAAAAGGGGGAGGGGGCCAAGACCATCTCCTTCCATATGCCCCAAATGGCGCTACACCCCGAGACCAGATCAAGCGGGTACTGGTCCACACGCCCCAGCACCCTTACGCCCCTGGGGGCGCCAGCCCATAGTGGGGCTCTCTGAGCAGGTTGGTCGCTCTCCCCCACCCACTCCATCGGGGGCCCACCACCAAGGCCCAAGCTCACTATCTCGGGCCCGCACTCCTTGGGCCACAAAGTCATTTGTGTTCCTCCCCCATGTTGCCTAGCACTTCCGGCCACTTGGGTCCGCTGGGCTCACCCCCGATCGTCACCAATCAGCGGCCCACGACTGCCGCCGCCGAAAGGGGGAACCTTGGCGTGGGCTGCATCAGAGCAGTCCGCTCACCTGCGCCACAGGCTTTACAGGAATTTTGGTCATCTGCAGGGTGGCGCTGCCCGTCAGTTTGCTGCGGGCCAAGCACAGGCACCGATGGATGCAGCACGGGGACAGGGGAAAGCACGCCTCTTGGGCCCCCAATCGTCCAGAGTGGGGCCCTCGGCTGCAGGCCCACCCGCGCCCGTGTACCCACACCGGATCAGGGCTGCCGATCAGCAGGTTTCATCCAGAGAGGTGGAGGGTGCACCCCCTGGGTCGCGGGCCACCCAAATCAGCACCTCCAGCTACAGGCCTGCACCATGCTGCATGGGCAGGCCCTATTAGAGACAGAGGCGGTCATTCTGACCCTGGCGGTTCCGTGGTCCACGGGAGCACCGCCATCAGGCTGGCGGTGCTCCTTTGGGCATTCTGACCAGAAACGGAAAGTCGGCGGTGTACCACCAGCTTTCTGCTGCCCAGGGGAATCCTCCATGGCGGCGCAGCTTGCTGCGCCGCCATGGGGATTCCGACCCCCATACCGCCATCCTGAACCGCCAGGAACAGGATGGCGGTATGGGGTGTCGTGGGGCCCCTGGGGGCCCCTGCAGTGTCCATGCCAATGGCATGGGCACTGCAGGGGCCCCCGTAAGAGGGCCCCACTTAGAATTTCAGTGTCTGCTTGGCAGACACTGAAATTCGCAACGGGTGCTACTGCATCCGTCGCACCCCTTCCACTCCGCCGGCTCCATTCGGAGCCGGCTTCCTCGTGGAAGGGTGTTTCCCGCTGGGCTGGCGGGCGGCCTTTTGGCGGTCGCCCGCCAGCCCAGTGGGAAACCCAGAATGACCGCTGCGGTCTTTTGACCGCGGTACGGTCTTCTGGCGGTTCCCGCTTGGCGGGCGGCTCCCGTCGCCCGCCAAGCTTGGAATCACCCCCAGAGTCTCAAGTAGCCGCTGCCATTTCTTTCGGCTGCTGCAGCTACGGGCCCAGCCGTGCTCCAGCTCCAGAGGTGGGTATTTCTGTCACTGGTGGTATCACTGGGGTCCCGGGAGCTTCAGTCAGCCAGCGGGGCCGTCTGATGTAGGCTGTAAAGAAGTGCTTCCTTGGCATGGTTACCCCCTGACTTTTTGCCTTTGCTGAAGTTATGATTGAAAGTGTGGTGGGACCCTGCTAACCAGGCCCCAGCACCAGTGTTCTTTCCCTAAACTGCACCTTTGTTTGCACAATTGGCACAACCCTGGCACTCAGGTAAGTCCCTTGTAAATGGTACCCCTGGTACCAAGGGCCCTGGTGCCAGGGAAGGTCTCTAAGGGCTGCAGCATGTCTTATGCCACCCTGGGGACCCCTCACTCAGCACATGCACACTGCCTCACAGCTTGTGTGTGCTGGTGGGGAAAAAAAAGACTAAGTCGACATGGCACTCCCCTCAGAGTGCCATGTCAACCTCACACTGCCAGTGGCATAGGTAAGTCACCCCTCTAGCAGGGCTCACAGCCCTAAGGCAGGGTGCACTATACCACAGGTGAGGGCATATCTGCATGAGCACTATGCCCCTACAGTGTCTAAGCAAAACCTTAGACATTGTAAGTGCAGGGTAGCCATAAGAGTATCTGGTTTGGGAGTTTGTCAAACACAAACTCCACAGTTCCATAATGGCTACACTGAAATCTGGGAAGTTTGGTATCAAACTTCTCAGCACAATAAATGCACACTGATGCCAGTGTGGAATTTATTGTAAAATACACCCAGAGGGCATCTTAGAGATGCCCCCTGAATACCAATCCGACTTCTAGTGTTAGGCTGACCAGTTTCTGCCAGCCTGCCACAACCAGACGAGTTGCTGGCCACATGGGGAGAGTGCCTTTGTCACTCTGTGGCCAGGAACAAAGCCTGTACTGGGTGGAGGTCCTTCTCACCTTCCCCTGCAGGAACTGTAACACCTGGCGGTGAGCCTTAAAGGCTCACCCCTTTTGTTACAGCACCACATGCATCCCAGCTAGTGGAGATGCCCCCCCTCCAACCACTGCCCCCACTTTTGGCGGCAAGGCTGGAGGAGATAATGAGAAAAACAAGGAGGAGTCACCCACCAGTCAGCACAGCCCCTAAGGTGTCCTGAGCTGAGGTGACCCCTGCCTTTAGAAATCCTCCATCTTAAGTTTGGAGGATTCCCCCAATAGGATTAGGGATGCCCCTCCCTCCCCTCAGGGAGGAGGTAGAAAGAGGGTGTAGCCACCCTCCAGGACAGTAGCCATTGGCTATTGCCCTCCCAGACCTAAACGCACCCCTAAATTTAATATTTAGGGGCAACCAAGAACCCAGGAAACCAGATTCCTACAACCTGAAGAAAGAAGAAGGACTGCTGACCTACAAGCCCTGCAGAGAAGACGGAAGACAAGAACTGCTTTGGCCCCAGCCCTACCGGCCCCCCACAGCGACGCATGCAGAGAGAATCCAGAGGCTCCCCCTGACCGCGACTTCCTGTAACAAGGGACCCGATGCCTGGACTAAGCACTGCACCCACAGCCCCCAGGACCAGAAGGAACTGAACCTCAGTGCAGGAGTGACCACCAGACGAGCCTCTGCCTAGTCCAGTTGGTGGCTGGCCCGAGAAGCCATCCTGTGCTTTGCCTGCACCGCCAGACTGCCCCCGGGTCCCTCCATTGTTTCCTATTCAAAACCGATGCCTGCTTTGCACATCGCACCCGGCCGCCCCTGTGCCGCTGAGGGTGTGTTTTGTGTGCCTACTTGTGTCCCCCCCAGTGCTCTACAAAACCCTCCTCGTCTGCCCCCGAGGACGCAGGTACTTACCTGCTGGCAGACTGGAACCGGAGCTCCCCTGTTCTCAGAGGCGCCTATGTGTTTTGGGCACCACTTTGATCTCTGCACCTGACCTGCCCTGAGCTGCTGGCGTGGTAACTTTGGAGTTGCCCTGAACCCCCAACGGTGGGCAGCCTATGCCCAGGAACTGAGACTTGTAAGTGTCTTACTTACCTCACAATCTAACCAATACTTACCTCCCCCAGGAACTATTCATTTTTGCACTGTCTACTTTTAAAATAGCTTATTGCCATTTTAACAAAAACTATATATGATATTGCTCTAATGTAAAGTTCGTAACTTACCTGTGTGAAGTACCTTGCATTTTATGTATTTACTTCAAATCTTGAACTTGTGGTTCTAAAAATAAATTAAGAAAATATATTTTTCTATATAAAAACTATTGGCCTGGAGTTAAGTTGTTGAGTGTGTGTTCCTCATTTATTGCCTGTGTGTGTACAACAAATGCTTAACACTACCCTTTGATAAGCCTACTGCTCGAACGCACTACCACAAAATAGAGCATTAGAATTATCTAATTTTGCCACTATCTTACCTCTAAGGGGAACCCTTGGACTCTGTGCACACTATCTCTTACTTTGAGATAGTATATACAGAGCCAACTTCCTACATATGCGATTTGGCTTTAAAGAGAGACGGATGACAGAAGGGTCAGGAGCACTTCTAAAGTGCGACCGCCATCTCAACGTCTCAGCCACACCCCCACAAGATTAATTTTAACTGTACTTTCTTTTGCTTATATGAAATGGAACAAATTTATGTTTTGGCTAATTTTAAGGTGTGAAAGTTGAAATTAGGTTTCAGGCAAATGTAGTTTTCTCCATTTGTTATTATGAAGACAGAACAAATAATTCAACATAAGTGCTTAATTTTTTTTTACAAAGGTTTTTTTTGCTAAAAACTGTATTAACACATAAAATGACTTATGAATGAGAGGTGAGTCTGATTGTCTGAAACAGTTTCACAATCTGTTTTTTTTTCTCCATTTTTGCACTGGTGAAAATATTCGTATACAATATTTATGCAATATGGACTGGTTCACAACCAGTTACTCATTTTCCAATTAAACAGTCAGCCAAAATAACGCTAAAGAACATTTTTAATTTTGCAGCATTGTATAGTTTACTTAATATGGCGTACTGTTTTTAAGACTGACCAAATGGAGGTCAAAATCACGAAATACCCTGGGGTCTACGAAGGGCAGGCAGAGAACAATTGAGTTTCAAAACACAATTTGAAACATTCTGCAATATCCTGTTGCAGCCTTGGGGTCAAGTAATTCTTGCAGACAACGTGACGTCACTCGGCGGCCATTACTAATGCTCTTAACCCTCGGGGAGCCTTGACCGGTGCAGATGTAGGAAAGACGGTGTCGGAGTCATCCTAGTCTGTCAACGCCCCGCTGGTTATCATCTTCTGCAAACAGCAGCAGCAGGAGCTCCCGTAAACTCCTTCCTTCCTTCCTGCTCCTCTCAGCTGGTCGCTTTCAACAACCCATTGTCAGCATCTTGAGGCACCAGGGGAAAATATCTTTGTTTGCTGCATTGATATGTTTGTCTTTCAAGGATGGGACCACACAGTTTCAACGCAGCTTCTCTATCGCCACAAAATGAGTAGAAATGCGCGTCCTTTTCGCGTACAGGTCCTGTTAAGAACTAGAAGGCGCTACCCACACCATGCGTAGGTCTAGTACATCCTTGCTGGTATTTTAAAGTACAAATTAAGTCCTTATGTTTCTGTTGGGGCCTATATTGTGCATTTACACCGCCTCCGCCTTGCTACATAAAGTATGACATTATTCCTAATACATAAAAATCCACAGAATGCTGCAGCATTCATTGCAACACGGCAGCGTCACGTTCCCGTTCATTGAACACATCAGTTTGTCTAGCTGATGCAGTTTCTCACTTTGCAAAACCTGCTTCATTAATATTCACGAGGTGGGCCTCCTGCAGGTCAACAGTGATTACCTCACCAGATATTAAAGAGGCATTGTAATCGTAGTGTATAAAGCTCCAGCATCGTATCCTAGTCATGTTCTCTAGGTGTAGGCTACTTCCATCAATTCATTAATCCGTGAATCCCCCGTTGCCTATGCCCTTCCAATGCCCACAGTAGGTTTTTCATACATTTGTGGAGAGTACCTGGGACCAAGTTGATATGTTGTGTCGTAAAAAAGCCCTCAAATGTTCAAATGTTATGCATTCGTACACATGTATAACCAACCAAAGAGCATAACAATGGTCATATGACTCCCTTTAGAACAGCCAAGTGCTGGAAAATGTTTCATTTAAACATTCAACATAGGGTTGACTGCATGTTTATTTACCAAAAAATATAAATGTTTTGAGGTCAACGAATTATGTTAATCTTACAAAAGGAGATATTCCGATTCACTAAGAGCAATGCTGAACCATTTCACACACATTCTTATCACTGCTGTCTAACTCCTTCCAGTTTAGCAGTGCATAGTTATTTATGATACCATTCTTTATATTAAAAATATATTTGCACTGTCCTGCTTTTGTTTCTGGTATATCACACCCAACAAATCCAACTCGACATGTAGGCCTTTTACTATAGCACGTGGTGGAAGAGAGCAGCAGAGTACCACTGCCAGGATAATCCCTCTGAGGGGATGAATCACGGTCCTGGCCATTGCATCCACATTGGTTATTCACACAATGCTACAGATTCAATATTATTCTTGGGTATTATTCAAAGGGCAATGGACAATTCAAAGGGCAATGGACAAGCCATCACATCTACGATTAAAAGACTTAGGGGGTCATTCTAACTCTGGTGGGCGGCGGATGCCGCCCGCCAGAGTTCCCCCGACAGAACACCGCTCCGCGGTCTGAAGACCGCTGCGGTGATTCTGTGTTTCCCGCTGGGCTGGCGGGCGACCGCCAGAAGGCCGCCCGCCAGCCCAGCGGGAAACCCCTTCCCACGAGGAAGCCGGCTCCGAATGGAGCCGGCGGAGTGGGAAGGTGCGACGGGTGCAGTTGCACCCGTCGCGAATTTCAGTGTCTGCTGAGCAGACACTGAAATTCTTTGTGGGGCCCTCTTACGGGGGCCCCTGCAGTGCCCACTGCAGGGGCCCCCAGGGGCCCCACGACACCCCTCACCGCCATTCTGTTCCTGGCGGTCGAAACCGCCAGGAACAGGATGGCGGTGAGGGGGTCGGAATCCCCATGGCGGCGCAGCTGGATTCCCATGGACAGCGGAAAGTCGGCGGTACACCGCCGACTTTCCGTTTCTGCCCGCGGCTGTACCGCCGCGGTCAGAATGCCCGGCGGTGCACCGCCAGCCTGTTGGCGGTGCTACCGCCGACCCTGGCCCCGGCGGTCCTTGACCGCCGGGGTCGGAATGACCCCCTTAAACTTTACCAGCACTAATCAGCTTTTAACTTTAACGGCTTGGAAGGAAATGGCTCCAAACAGCAGTTCAGCGCAGCAACTTCTAGTCCATCACCATCGAACTTCCAAGTACCTTGAGCATTTTTGCACCCAAGAATTAAAACCAATGCAGTTAAGTATAATTTAACAATACTTAAGGTGGTGTCTAAGCACCGATTCTTTACAATTTCATTTGGCTAATATTGCACATGCAACGTTGTTCGAGAGTGTTTGCCTAAGCAGGTCAGTTGCGCCTTATCTAAAAATCCTACAAGAATTGCACACCAGAGAAAATGGACAGATATGCTACCTATATTTACAATCACATCCAACGATGGGGCAGATAGATCTAAACTAAATAGGAATCGGCAAGTGCACAGTCCTGTCTAAGGTCATTTGGGGTAAACATCATGGCTGCATACTGTCCTTCACCCAGACTGCCCACAGCCACCCTGGACCAAGGATCTTGGTGCAGTAACGTTTGCATTGAGTAAACCCCTGTTTCTAGGTTTTGCCAATATACTCCACAATCAACCCAGTCAAAATCAGCCTTAAAACTTACAAGCTAGCAAAAGAAGTACCCATCGTTAATGTCTGTAGACCACAGGGCTAGATGTGTTACTTTTGTCCTAGTATTTGGATAAAATGCCAGAGTTCCTTATTTGACGTTTTTGCTTTGTCGGAGTGTAGCTGTAAGCCAGAATCTGCATAAGTTGCTTCAGAGTTTTTTTTTTTTTTAATGTTTGGATTACACAAGGGTCCAAAATGCACGCCTGGATCATGTCGGTGAAGATAAACATGAGGATGTCTCAGAGATGTATACTAGATTGTGGCTGGCTGGCAAAATTTCACACCAATCCTTGGTGAGGTCTCCGTGAGGCCACAATTGAGACTAACGGCTCCTGTGAAGTGAATGTTGTGTTAAGGCTTGGGTGGCTGAGTGCTGGAGCAGGCAAGAAGCCAAAAGAAAAAGGCACACATGTAATGCCGGAATTTCAAGGGCACCTGTGGGGGACACAGTGCCTTAGGTGCTAGAGAATAGGAGAAACGTTATCTTAGAGGTGCATTGTTTTATGGCTTTAAACTGGTACATGATTAGCTTGTTGATAACATACCTGTATCACAGTTTAAATCTCATGGTGGTTTTTGGTCCATCCTTGACTATGAAAGCTAAGGTTCGTACAAGGGTTACAATTAAACATTACTTAAAGTGGTTTCAAATGATTAGTGTTGTTTAATTTCACTTGTCTAATAATGCAAGGTCCATTCTTGTTGTCATATGTACTAGTGCAAAGTGTTGCAAGCGGGTACTGCCCAAGCTGCTCATAATCTTGAATTAGATCACATCACATCACTCCCATTTAAAGATATCTGCTCGGGTACACTTGGGGGTATCCAGGCGCTGAGTAGGGCTGAGGGGGGGAGGAGGAAATCATGCCTGTTTCTTATAGAAGAGCCATGTCTTGATGTTCTTCCATAAGTCCATGAGGGAGAGGTAGGTTCTGAAGTGTTAAGGGAAGTCATTCCAGGTCTTGGCTGCAAGGCATGAGAAGGAGCATCCTCCACTTCTGGCCTTCTTGTGAAGGAGGTGTGCTCTTGCCTGGGACGTAGAAAAAGTCTGGTGGGTTAGTAGAAGAAGAGGTAGTCGTTGAGGTACGCTGGACCAGTGTTGTAGAGAGCTTTGTAGGTATGGGTGAGTAGTTTACTTACACCTTTCCTGGACTGGGAGCTAGTGGAGACTGTTGTGGTGTGGAGAGATGTGAATATTTCATTGGATGTTCAGGATGAGTCTGGCAGCAGCATTTGGAACGTTTGGAGTCGGCGTGGAACATGGGCTAGGATTCCAAAAGAGAAGGCATTTCCATAGTCAATTCTACCAATGTTACCTCATGCATGACTCTACACCCGCTTTTTTAAATGCCAAATTGAAGTTTTCAGTTTACACTCGTTCATGAACGTCTGCAGACAAGGCCTTACTCACTGCACCAACAGTCATTAAAGACAAAACACAAGGTTGTCCTTTCCTTCTCCAAGCTGCTCAGTTGTGGGATGGATTGTCTGATCCATTCAGGAAAAGTTAGGATTTTCTGACGTTCTGCAGACATAACAAAAATATTATTTTGGGGGGTTCAGTATGTCTTTATGGTCTCCTTGTTCAGCGATTTGATGCTTGGTGTAATTTCTAATTTAGTGTGAATTGCATCAGACTTAATTGCAACTTCTGTTGAATGAATATTGGTTGATTCCCCGAAGTTCTTGGAGGAGCAATGCAGATAGTCTGAAAATGCTCGCCGAGCACCTTGCACCTAGTGGGAGGGCCACCAGGCTGAAGAGCTATATTCCAATGGGTGGAGATGCACAGTGAGTCTTACTGAAGCATTCTGAACCTCTAGAGTTTGAAGTAGTCTGTTGTGGCGAGGTTGAGCCAGTTAGGGTACTAACTGTTATAGAGGACACTTGGTACAGTAATCACCATACCACAAAAACTACTGTAGGTGTGTGGTGTGGATGAAGACTGGATGACTACGTTCACTTGATGTACCAAACTGAGGTCTGTGTCCACACTGACTCCCAAGTTCCTCAGGGAATTTGGTCGGATAAGTGAGAAGCCGAGAACAGTTAACAAAGTGGAGATTGTTCAAACATGATCTGTTGTTATATGTCAGGATTTTACTGGTTCTGGCATTCCGTTTTATAGTGTGCTTGGTTATCCAGTGGCTGACACTGAATTGGCAAGGTCAAATGCAAAAATCATAGTTGTGCAAGTTTTGTTATTTGATGCTGATCTAGTTGCATGTATGGTTTTAACACAAAGGCCCTCATTATGACAATGGTGGTAAATCCCACTTACCGCCAACATACCACCACGGCGGCGGCTACCATTCACCATATTATGACATACAAACACACCAATACGTCTCTATTCAGCCACATACACAATTCTGCCACACTAAAGGTCAGTGATAAACTGGCGGTATCCAAACCCACACCATTACGCAAACAGAACAACGCCCACCACATTATGACCCACGAATGACCACGGCAGACATTCAATGGCGGTAAACCATTGGCGGTACATACCGCCGCGCTCAAAATACACACACACATACAAAACAACATTACATTGGTCAATTTAAATAACACACACCTGACACCAACACACACACCAAACCCACCCACTCACACCACTATAAAACACACACCCACATTACCCACAACCCTTTACCATTACAAACATTTGCCACCAGAGAGACAGCAAGACCACTGACAGAACCAGAGCCACACACTAATCACACCTATACACCACTCACGTACCCCAAATCACACACCCCAACACATTACCCAACACACCCACACCTACACACCTACACACCTACACACCTCACACAACACCCATGGCACCAAAAAGACACCCCCGATTCTCAGAGGAGGAGCTAAGGGTCATGGTGGAGGAAATCATCAGGGTAGAGCCACAGCTATTTGGAGCACAGGTGCAGCAGATATCGATAGCTTGGAAGATGGAGCTATGGCAGAGGATCGTGGACAGGGTCAACGCCGTGGGACAGCACCAAAGAACAAGGGATGACATCAGGATGAGGTGGAACAACCAACGGAGGAAGGTACGTTCCATTGCAGCAAGACACCAACTCGTTGGACAGAGGACTGGCGGTGGACCCCCACCTACTCCCTCAGAACTAACAGCATGGGAGGAGCAAGTCTTGGCAATCATGCATCCTGAGGGCCTGGCCGGAGTAGGAGAAGGACTGGACTCTGGTCAACTCTCTACTATTATCACCCCCATACCTGCATGCCATCACATACCCCCACCTTCACCCTCACTCCCATCACACCACCACGTCCCACACCCCTCACCATCACAGCCCACTCATTCCAACGCCAGGCCCTGCATGCTCTACCAATGTATGGACATCACTCACAGCCCTGCATGGACACCTATCACCAAAGCATGCACACTAGAGACAATCGAAAGCTGCCAGGGCACATACAACCAAAGAGGGCAACCCACTGATGCACAATATGTCACACACAGAAACAATAACACATCATTTACATCCCCACAGGTATCCCAGCCAATGTCACCGGAGAGGAGGTGCCAGCAATATCCAGTCCCCCAACTGAAGAGGCCCACAGTGATGACAGCAACTCTGGTCGCCTGGATCTGGATGACCAACCTGGCCCATTAGGGACCTCTGGACAGTCGGTTACCCAAGTCCAGTCACACACCACCACAGGGCCTCCCCCATCTGGAAACACCACCACAGCACTCACCCAGCATACCCATACCTCTGTCCCCAGGACACGTCAATCAGCAGTGTGTCCACCTCTACAGGGACCCCAGGGCACACCTCATACCCAAGACAATCAGGGACCTGGGGTCAGTGGGCACACAGTTCAGGGAGCAGAGGCACAAGACAACAGGGAAACTGGCAGGAGTGATGTGTGCCAGGGGAAGGACAGGCCCAGGGAACCGACTTTCCAGGAGGCACTCACCAAGATCCTGGGAGCCTATCAACATTCCCAGGACACGATGGGCCAGATCCTGGACAATGTGCAGGAGAACAGGTGGCTGCAGGAGGGACAGTACCAGGGGATCAGGGAGGACTTGTAGGTCATCAACACCACCCTGGTCTCCATAGCAGGAGTGCTGGCAGACATGGCCAACATCATGAGGGAGGCAGTCTCACAACAGTGGGCCCCTGCCACTAGCCAGACATCTGAACTGCCTTCCACCTACGCTGCCGCTAGTGGACAGAAGGTCCCAGCACAGGACTCACAGACCACCAGCACCCCTCCCCCTGCAGAAGGAGAACCACCCTGCAAATGTTCCCTGCGATCTAGTCAGAAGCCAGAAACTATTGCCAAGACCCACGCCAGGAAGTGAGACTCTCCTGATTGTCACCCTTGTGTCCCACTCTGTCACCCTGTCCACCTTGAACTGCCATTGCTCCCCTTCCTATGTCCCCATTGACAATGCACCTGTGCTACAGACTGGAACTATACCCTAGAATTTCCTCCATCAACACCCCCATCCCATTGCACATGCCCCTCTTTTTCGTAGCACTTCAATAAACACCCTTTGAAAAAATGGAGTATGTAACATTTTTCAAGTATGTGTATATATAAGTATGTATACGTTTAACCAGGTACAAACATTGCAATTCAACTGTACAGTAAATGAGCACATAAAAAAGGCCTGTAGTTGGCTGCAGTGATCACACAAGGAGCTATAGTGAGACACCAACATCTGTAAAATGAATTGCCAAAGGGTACAGTAAGTGGGCATAGAAGTGGGAAATAACAGCATGCCAGTGCCAAAGAATTTCAAAATAATGACAACGAAATGTGAAGTAACACTTTCTTACCTGTGTGTCATTGGAAATATTGTCTGATCACTGCTGTTCTGTTGTCCTCATCCTCATCCTCTGCCTCCTCATCCTCACTGTCCACAGGGTCCACTACTGCCACACGGGCATCTCCAGCCTCCTCCTCCTGCAGAAAAGGTATATGGCGTCTCATGGCAAGGTTGTGCAACATGCAGCATGCCACTATTCTCTGGCAGACATTATTGGGTGAGTAGCACAGGGATCCACCTGTTAGATGGAGGCACCGAAACCTGGCCTTCAGGAGGCCAAAGGTCCTTTCTATGATCCTTCTGGTTGCCCATGTGCCTCATTGTAACGGTCTTCTGCCCTTGTCCTGGCATTCCTCACAGGGGACAGTAGCCATGATAGGTTGGGGTAACCAGAGTCACCTGCAAATATTGAGGGACAACATTTAGCCACACACTATCCCATATGGCCCACACCATACCCATACACCAACATATACTGGGTGGGGACCAGGACTCACCTATTAGTCACACCCTGTGCCTCTGTAGTTGGCCCATCACATTTGGGATACTGCTATTCCTCAGGATAAAGGCATCATGCACCATCCCAGGACACTTAGCACTGACATGGGAGATGTACTGGTCTGCCAAGCACACCATCTGTACATTCATTGAGTGGAAACTCTTACAATTTCTGAACACCTGTTCATTTTGACGGGGGACAAATTCAATATGTGTTCCAACAATCGCCCCAATCATGTTGGGTATATGTCCCAGTGCATAGAAGTCGGCCTTCACTGTGGCCAAATCCTCCACCTGGGGAAATACAAAGTAGCTGCACATGTGTTTAATCAGGGCAGACAACACTGTGGTCAGCACAATTGAGAACATTGGCTGTGACATTACTGCTGCCAAGCCCACTGTCACTTGTCACTGTCACTTGGAAGGAACCAGTTGCCAGGAAATGGAGCATTGATAGAACTTGCACAAGAGGGGGCATCCCAGTGGGGTGACGGATAGCAGATATCAGGTCAGGCTCCAATTAGACACACATTTCTGTGATTGTGGCCCTGTCAAATCTATAGGTGAGGATGATGTGCTGTCCTCCATTGTTGCCAAGTCCACCAGGGGTCTGTACACGGGGTTATGTCTCCATCTCCTATTCATCCACAGCAGTAGCAATCTACGGGACAAAAGAGTGTTGAGCCGGTCACAAACTGAACAATGGGGCTACAGCAGTACAATGCATGCTGTCAAAATGTAATGGGTCAGTGAGAATCGTCCTGTATGTCCAAATTTAAACAGTGATGCAATAATTATCCAGGGCCTACCACCCCATAAGTGGCGTCCGCCTGTCCTGTGTGGAGGGACATGTGGAAGTGAGGTAATTCCGTTGTCATTGTGTGCCGTTGTGGGAGGCAGTCGGGAACAGCAGTGCAACTCCTCATTAGTTAACATTGGGCCCTATGGGGTACAGTGGCCAATGGTGATGTACGCCGCGGGGACGGTTTGCACTGCCGCGGACATGACCGCCATTTTCTATCTGATTCCTCACTTGCTACCTGACCTTCAACAGGAGAGGACCTACACGGCATGTGCTGCTATGACCTGTGTCTGAGAACTACCATGGCCCGTGTGACTGGGGAAAGGACCCCTGCCTTCACCTCGGCGGAGTTGGAGAGACTGGTGGATGGAGTCCTACCCCAGTACGGACTGCTGTATGGGCCTCCAGACCAACAGGTGAGTACACAGTGGGCACGATGCATGTGGCATGAATGCATGGAGTGGTGTGTGAAGGCCTCATGTAAGGGGGGTGGGTGGATGTCCCCTGGGCAGCATACAGGTTGTGTGCTGGGTTATGTGTGTGTAAATAGTGATGTGAAGGGGTATGGTGGGCCAAAAGTGTAACAGGCAGGACTGTCTGACTGATACTATTTTCCTGTGTGTATTTCCTCTGCAGGTCAGCACCCATCAAAAGAAGGGTATATGGTGTGCCATCGCCAAGGACGTGCGGACCCTGGGGGATCTTCGGCAGGTGGAGCACCCACTGTCGGAAACGGTGGGAGGACCTGAGACGCTGGGCACGGAAGATGGTGGAGACCCAGCTGGGGATGGCCTCCCAACGAGGAAGGGGTGCCCGTCGAACCCTGACCCCCCCCCCTGATGGCCCGCATACTGGCAGTGGCCTATCCTGAGCTGGATGGGCGCTTGAGGACATCACATCAGCCACAAGGGGGTGAGTACAGTGCCCATCATTACAACTCATGCATAGAAGGGTGGTATCTCGGTGGGGCTGGGTGTCAGTGGGTGCCCCTAGGCCAGGCCTGCCATTGCAGAGTAGGTCTCCTGGTGGCAAGTGTCCTGAAGGGATAATCCTGCTACTTAGCTTATAGGCATCCACTACTGGTCAGGGCTGCGTGGGTCCCAGGTGTGCTGCATTTGGCGGTGTGTGCCCCTCCCCATGCCTTGGTGGCTAGCAATATCACTGGTAGTGCAATGCATAGTGCGTAGGCCTGTTCCCTGTGTGGGAGGGTGCTGTGTACGCCAACAGTGGTGTTGGTGCAGCCATTGATCAAGTGTATCCTTTGTCTCTTCCCCACCTTTTTGTTTTGTCACCCTGTCCTTATGTGCATTAACATCACCTGGCGGAGGAGCAGAGGCACTGGTGACGGAGGGAGCTGCATCCCACAGGACCCAGGAGGCGGAGTCCACCGACGGTCAGGGCACCAGTGGGACGGAGGGCGAGGGGAGCACCATGGCAGAGACTGGAGGGGACAGTACTGACACAGATACCTCCTCCGATGGAAGCTCCCTGGTGGTGGCGGACACCTCTGTGACCATCCGAGCTACAGGTACAGCTGCCACCCCCCTAACCAGCAACGCCCTCCCAGCAGCCCCTCAGGAAGTTGCCTGTGCCCGCTCATCCAGGAGGATGGGCATCTCCTTCGCCCCAGGCACCTCAGGCCCTTCCCAGTGAGCCCTGCTGCCCTGAGTGAAGAGGCTATTGACCTCCTGATATCCATCTCTGTAGGGTAGTCAACCATTGTGAATGCCATCCAGATGCTGGCAGCCCAGATGCAACAGATTAATGCATTTCTAGAGGGCATTCACCCTGGCTTGGCAGCCCAATAGAGATCGATCCAGGCTCTGGCCTCCTCTCTGATGACAGCCATTGTTCCTGTTTCCACCCTACCCCCTCCAACCTCCTCTTCCCAATCCCATTCCCCTCAACCCTAACCTATCCCAAGCACACAGGCAGATGAGCATGCACACAAGACAACACACAAGAGTGGCACAGGCAAACACAAGCACCACACATCATTCCACAGGCACTCACACAAACACTATCCAGATGCACACATACCAACATCCACAATTTCCACTGTCTCCCCCTCCTCCTCCTCCTCCACTTCCCTCCCAGTTCCGTCTGCACTCACACCTGCATGCACTACATCCTCATCCACTACCAGCATCACCACCACACCTAGCAGAACACACACCTCACTGGCAGACACCTCCACAACAGCCATGCACACATCCCCTGTGTCCTCTCCCACTGTGTCTGTCCCACCCCCTCCTAGAGTACACAAATGCAAGCACTCAGACACCCAACAGCCATCCACCTCACAACAGCATCCAGCCCATGCACCTACACCCAAAATCAGCAGGCAGACACCTCCTACAACCACTCCATCTTCCTCTACTTCCAAACCTTCGCCCTCTTCCTGCCCCAATGTCCCTAAAACGTTTTCCTATCCACCATTGACCTCTTCCCTCCCCCTCCCCTGTCCTTCACGTCTGGCCAGGGTGGCAAAAACCAATTCAAGCACCTCAGCCACCCAGTCTACGCACCCAGTAGTCACCATACCCACCCCTGGTGGGAAAGGATCGAGGGCACATGTCCTGAGAGTCACATGTCCTGAGGGTGAAGGAGCCTGCACCAGGCAGCCTCAAGGGTAAGGAGCCTGCCCCAGCTGCTGCCAGGAAGACCAACGTTCCTGTCCCAGCTGCTGCCAGGAACACCAACGTTCCTGCCCCAGCTGCTGCCAGGAAGACCAAGGAGCCTGCCCCAGCTGCTGCTAGGAAGACCAAGGAGCCTGCCCCAGCTGCTGCCAGGAAGACCAAGGAGCCAGCACCACTGAGTAGCCGTCACTGCCGGCGGACGGTATGTAATCCTGCGTACCTGGGCTGCTGTGCGGCCTGCCCCCTGCAAATCCAGTGGGTATGACACGCACCTGAGAGACTGTGACCTTGCACTCCCCAGGATCAAGAGCACAGGGCACGATGCTCCCTCCAAAACCAGTGGGTAAGACACCCACCAACCCCAGCCTCCCCAGGATCAAGAGTACAGGGCACGATGCTCCCTCCAGAACCAGTGGTTAAGACACCAACCATCCCCAGGATCAAGCACAGGGCATGTTGCCCCTTCCAGGGCATGTGGGCAAGTCACCCACTTGAGAGACTGTGGCCTTGCACTCCCCAGGATGAAGCACAGGGCATGTTACCCCTTCCAGAGCATGTGGGCAAGTCATCCACTTGGGAGACTGTGGCCTTGCACTCCCCAGGACCAAGCATAGGGCATGTTGCCCCCCCAGAGCATGGGGCAAGTCACCCACTTGAGAGACTGTGGCCTTGCACTCCCCAGGACCAAGCACAGGGCATGTTGCTCCCTCCACAACCAGTTGTCTTGTTTCATCTACCGGCTGAGGTGCCCCCGCCCCCCTAAGGTGCCTGCCTATTTGCCAACTGATGCTCCTGCAGTGTTCTCTTCATGTTGATGCAGGTGACAAGTGGGGCCTTGGACTTTGGCCTGTGGCCCTGTGGCCCACGCACACTGAGGACTGGGCAGTGTCCCTTGAACTGTACAATTGTATATATCTTTTACATTGCATATTTATTATTTATACTGTGTTGATCTTATTACACTCACTTTAGTAAATTCATGTTGTCCTTGCATTATTCATCCGAGGTACTGGATAAATATGTCTTAGTACTGCAGCTGATTGTGTGTATGGTGTTGGGGTGGTGGTGGTGCGTGTGTGTGTGTCACTCTCTTTTTCCTCCCTCCCTCCCTTGTTTGATAGGTGGCTGTACTCACTGTCGTCGTCTTCGCTTTCGTTGGTGTTTGTGGTGGAGCAGCACGTAGAAGAGCATGGGGAAGACATGCAGCTCAGGTTCCATGGCGGCGTGGTTGTTCCCTATATCTCCAATGATGAGTCCTTTCCCTTCTATGCAGTGTTTCCGCCAGGCTCTTGATGTCATTGGTACCGCCCCGGAAAAGGTGGCGGATTGGCATGTCTTAATTCGGTGAGCGGAACATTGACTTTTGCCTGGCTGTAGCCGGCTACCGCCGTGGTGCCTGTTGTTTCCACCCTGGCGGTCGGTGTGGTAAAGTGGCTGTCTATCTGAATTCTCACCGCCATGGTCATAATTTGGCGGTAATTACCGCCAGCCTGTTGGCGGTATTACAGCCACTTTTACATCAACCGCCAGGGTTGTAATGAGGGCCAAAGTGTGGTAAAACAAGAGTAGGAGGGAAAAGATTGGGAAAATGTTGAAACGGAGAAGGGTGATGGTGCAGCCTCAATGTACCCTACAAGTCATCGATTGAAAAGGAAATTTAATTAATGAGAGAGATGATTAGAGGTTTGCAACTGTTCTACTATGTGTGCGTAGCCTTGCATATTTCCTAAACTATGCGATTTGTGGTAGTTCGTGGATTGTAAAAATTGAAAATTTCGCACTTGTATAGCACACTACTCACCCGTTAGGGTCTCAAGGCGCTGTACGCATGACTCCGTGGAACCCCTCCTGGCTTTTCACTGTGAGGCACCCACTCATGGGCAACCACCAGGATGAAGCCAGGCATCCAAGCGCTGTCAGGGCCATCGTGGAGATTAAGCAAGCTATTGCCCAGAGTTACAGAGTGGAACCCATTAATTAGATTAGGCACCAAGGCGAGAATAATCTGGTCCAAGGGAGTTGAGCCCAAGACCTGCTGAGGCCGGAATTGAACCCCGGTCCCAGGCCAGATCTCTGCATCAGGGTCTGCTGCGCTAACCATTGTGCCACACTTCTCCAGTGTCCTGCTTTACCCTCCACTACACCCACACAAAGTTATTTGCCACACAATCGAAATCACAAAATCAATAAAATGTGTCCCATATTAAAAAAAAATCTATTTACTCTCTCTCTCTGATCACCTATTCAAAATAAGTTGATAAGTGCTTGAAGATCAGTGTGTTAAATAGTATAGTTTGAACGTTGTCATGGTGCCTTTTTGGAGGGTTGAGCGATGATGTTTTGTAAAGCAGCAGTTCCTGTCGGTTAGAGAGAACTTGCAGGCCCATTCTTGTTTGCTGAATAACTCTTCTCAATGCATCTGCCTATACGGGTATCAATTATAATGGTGACAAAATGTCATTCTGATATTTAGTGTGAGCAGTTAGTTAGAGCTATTTTATGTTGAATGCGTTGCGTGAGAAAGGTATGAACCTCAAACTGAGATTAAAATAATTCAAGTGACAATGATCACTGAAGATCATTCTTGGGCCTCGCCCAATGTTTTTCTTGCTTTGGTTCACACTTTGCAGAAAAAGATGAACCTCTGAAGTATTTGTAGAAGAAATCTGAAAAGTTTTATAGGGTAGTGAGTGTGATTTGGAATTCAAATTGGTGAACTATAATATTGTAAGAGCCAAGCCCATAGCACTGCATTGTTGAAGAAACACGATGACTAGCTGATCATAGAAAACATGTGCCCTGAGTAACAAGACTCAGGTCAACATTTCAAGTCTGGTAAACCTTGATGTTCCAGAGCGACTTTGGATGAATTTGGACCCAGGGGATGGCTAGCCATTTAATGTTCTGGACGGCAACCAGGAATATGCTTTGGTTAGCTTAGATTGCTTTTCTAAGTGGCCAGAGGTGAAGTTCGCTGACTGCATGAATTTAAGATTTTAAGTTTAAGATTTTAAGATGAATTTGGGAAGGTTGCTTCAAGGAGCTAGTCATGGACAATGGGATAGAAGTGGTGTAATAGGAAATGGAGGGTGTCCTAAAATAGGTAGGTATAAAATATCTTATGCAGGGGTGTAGCTTGGTCAGTAATACTGGGGGGTGACCTTCAGATTTCCCAACAATCAGGTTGGAATATCTTCTTAACATACATTATCTGAGAAGCAGGACATGAGGGGTGCTTAAGGGGCAGTGGAAAGCGAGAGCAGTGCGGATTGTTAGTGGTACTTAAATCAAAATATTTTGTAAAATAACCCAAAAAAATTCAGAACTTCACAACAGAGAGGATTGAGAGTGTGTGTGGATGTGTCTTAATCTGTGTGTGCATGTAAAAACTCTAGGTTAATTCCGACCACCTCACCATACCTGACTGAAAGCACTTGTACCCAACTATGTATTACATATTACATTTATTGGGGGGTAACACGCCGAACACCCCTCCCCCCAGAAGCTACACCTCTGATCTTACGACACCTTTGTACCATCTGAGAAACAATGAGCTGGTTGTGCGGTTCAGTAGGGAAATAAAGGACAGAATACCCCTTTGTGTTTTTGAGCAGAGCAGAGAGCATATGTTACGCAAGGTGCTAAGTACATAGGTAATTAGAGCAGTGAAAGTGCATGTGAGAAGGGCAGTGCAAGAGAATTATAAAGAAATCAGAGAGACTGAATAAAGTGAAGGTGGTTGATATACTGGAAGTGAGAATGAATGACAACACATTATTTACTGAAAGAAAGTAGTGAGAAAGAAGGATAAGGGTGTATTGTTGGAGGAAGAAAATACATGGAGGAAGAATAAACATTCAGTTATACCATCTTATATTCATAGAGGTGTTTGTCAGAAGGTGAATGTGAGTCTGCATGAGGAGCAGGACGGAAAGGATAGCTTATGTAAGTTTGTATTTATGAATCTATATATGTAGTATAGTGTGAACCTAGCCAAAAGACAGCAGATCAATGTGCAGGATCAAAGCCAAATATATAGTCAATGAGTGATAGGAAGGTCGACTGTTCAGATAGGAGTACCCTGGGAATTCGTCCTGGGGACGCATTTGGAAAACAAATGACTTGATGTAAACACAGGCAAACTATTTGGAGACATTAATAGTTCCCTCGATTTTTGGGTATGACTCTAGTTGTTTGTGGCAGGAAAAAGTGATAAACAAAATCATAGTGTTACCCAAATGCTTGCATTTGTTCCAGTGTGGTATATTCCCGATTTCATGGGCATGTTTCAAACAATTGAGGTCTACTATGTCCATACTGATCTGGGGATAGAAATGAAGCAGAGTCAAAATGTAAACACTGCACTGTACATATGAGGAAGATGGGTTATGCATGCCATATTATCAGGCAGCACAGCTCCATTTCACAGCAAGCTGGTTTGGGGATGAGCTTAGATAAAGACTTATTGTTGGGACTATTGCCAAATGACAAGTTTGTAAGAAAACTGTTTCATGTGATAGGGTTCTTAATGATGTGCCTAAATTTGTAAACCTGATGAAACAGTTTTGGAAAATGTTCCAGTCCAGATGGGGCAAAATACAATACACATGGGACCTGCCTCTTTGGTGACCCCCTGAATTAAATCAGAATTATTAAAGCTTGGGTATAGCCAAATGATTATGGGGTGGGGGGTGGATAACAGTAGGAGACCAGTATGAAAACAGAGCATTATCTTCATTGGAAAGGGCTATGGACACCTTTCACCTTGACACAAGGCAGTTCATACAATATCACACTGTACACAAGCTAGTAACGTAAGTATGGAGGAACTATAGAACCCCAATGCACATGAAATAGATTTAAATCGATTTGGGTCGCTAGTCAGAGTACATCAATGTAGAAGACTCTACACTGCCATTAGAGTATACACCCCCAAAAAGCAATTAAAATCATGGCGGAAATGGGAAACGGGAAACCAACTATGCCACACAGTTTACAGTTAAAATGTGGCTAGAAGCCCTCTCACCCATTCACCATGAATCTAGTTACACTAAATCTAAACATATACATTTCAGCTTTGTAGAACGAACATGTATTAGCCCATCAATGTTACATGAATTCAGCTCTACAAAGAAGGTTAACTGTCCTAAATGCAGACAGCCTGAAACTATCTTTTTCACCTGGTGTGGGATTGCCGGCATTAGCTAGATACTGACAGAACATGATACATAGAAACTGTATGAAAAAGAATTACTGGTTGAGGGGGTGACACCCTTCTTAAGCAGCTACCACAATTTTTTTCAGGGTGAAGTCACAAGCAACCTTAAATTAACTTGTGCTCAACCCTTGGGCAGCTTGGCACACATCAGTTAGGCTTAACTCACAGGAAAGGTGTAAGGTATTTGTGCAATACTTTAAACAGTAAAACAGTGGAAACACGCCACAACAGGAGCCCACAACAGAGTTAGAAAATGGAGTAATGTGTAATAAATCAAACAAGACCAAAATGTCAAAAATCCAATCAATGGAACTGGAGATATTCAGTTCTAAAGATTTTAGTGACAATAGCACCAATGGCATAAAAGCACAAACTGTGGACATCTGGTCTTGCCAGACTGAGACAAAGCCACAATTTCAGGCTGATTGTGATGGAACGCGGGCCAGCTACAGGGACCCAGTGAAACCCGCTGAGTACCATACAGAATGTTTTATTGCCCAACCTGGTTTGCGGAGCATTCCATGGATCCGTGTTCAAAATGCATTGTGCAGCCAAATCGATGCTTCAGTTCTTAGGTGTGGTGAGGTTGTGATGTGAGGTGCTGCATAGTCATCAAGGGTCAGATTGTTTAGGGCTTGTGATGAGAAGTCCTAATTTGAGAATGCGCCACTCAGTCAGGGTGATCCATGGGTTCTGAGGAGCTGCGAAGCTATATTGCAGAGTCTGTCGTAATAAGGCTGCCTTCGATGAGGGATGAGAGGGCTTGTGCTAGGGATGCGTTGTGACAGGGTGAGATGCATGTTTTTGCTGCAGTTGTAATCCAGACAGTAGTGGCAGTGTGCCAGTTCTGTCCAGGGGTGTGCCATGCAGCAGAGGAGATGCTCCGGTTCCGCTGGATCCACAGAGGCTGGCAGAGTACCTTAGGCCCACTTCCAGGGGCTCAGGACTGGGATAGACCCACTTGGCATGGTAGACTCACAGATGGCAGAGTCCAGGTGCAGGTGCAAGGTTGTTGGAAGCCTGTTATATCCTGGAGGCTTCAGATCAAATGGCTAGCCAACTAGCCATTGGAGTCACTCTGGGGTTCAAGAGATATAGGTCCAGTCCTTCTCACCCAGACAAGAGGTCAGCAGGTCAGCAAGGCAGTACTCCAGCAGGACAGCAATCTGGCAGAGTGGACGTCCTCTAGAAGCTTAGCAGTCAGGTTACCAGAGACAGGCTGCAGGCACTAAATGACTAAGGCAGGCAAATGCCAACTTTGTAAACGTGGGATTTTCAAAACTGTAATTTAAAATCCAACTTCACCATAAGGTAGGATTTTAAATTAAGATTCCTGAAACACTAAACATGAACTGATTACCTATTCCCATTTACACTTATAAAATGTAATAAGGTAACTCCAATGTTATCCTTTGGAAGAGGTAGGGCCTGCACTAGTGAAAACGAATTTAAGAGCTTTTTAAGACCAGGTCATGTAAAACCTGAAAGTACACCCCCCACCTTTTAAATACAGTGCACACTGCCATCTGTGTTACTTTGTCAGATCAAAATGGCGGTTTAAAACTGCACACACAGGTTCTACAATAGCAGGCCTGAGACACGTAGCAAGTGCGAGGCACAATCAAGGTGCTGCAGGCCAACTAGTAACATTTAATCTACAGGCCCTGCATTCATGCACTGCCACTTTATTACAGACTTACAGGTAAATTAAATATGACAACCAGGGGTTAGCTAATGTTGCCATGTTTAAGGTAGTGGACACATGCACTTTAGCATTGGTTAGCACTGGTAAAGTGCCCAGAGTTTTTGCTGAGATCAACAAAAATGAAGGTGGAAGGCAAAACATTTAGGTGAAGACCACTCTAAGGCTGACAGGTGTAAAAACAAGCATTTGCAATACAACAGGTCTTGCATTTGCGAGAGTTAGAGCTATTGGCATTGTAAATAGATAAGTGGACTTTTTTTCTGCTACATAAATTGGTCACCCCTGCCTCATAATTTGGTCCTTTCCTGACACATAATACTACTGAGCAAACAGCTCTACAGGGTAATGCGTGACAAAAGCAAACTTTTAATTTGAAACAGTGAAACAAGAATTATGAAGTATAGGGTATCACAGCTCTATAGAATGATGAACAAAATTGAAGTTCTTACACTATAGTTGAAGAAGCTTTGCGCTGATGTTTTGTAAGCTGTGCAGGAACAGGATGCACTGTCCTCTCCGTAACTGTGACTTGTGGTAGCTAAGAAGCAATGTGAAGTAAGTGGTAGTTATGCAAAACCCTCCAGTACTGCCCATTATGCTGTGTAAACTTGAAAGTGCCAGGAGGGCGAAGGAAAAACAAAACAAACAATGACAAGCAAGTGGTAGCTCTGCAAATCGCTCCATTACTGCCCATTGCACTGTGTAAAGCTTGAAAGTGCCATGTGCACCATGAGCGCAAAGGAAAAACAAAACAAACAATTAGAAGTAACTGGTAGTCATGTAAAGCGCTCCAGTGCTGCCCATTGCGCAGTGTAAACTTGAAAGCACTACGGCAGCCATGAGCATGTAGGAAAAAACAAAAGAAACAATGTGAAGTAACTGGTAGTCATGCAAAGTGCTCCAATAGTGGCCACTGCAGTGTAAAACTTGAAAGCACCATGGGCTCCATGAGCAAAAATGAGAAGCAAAATAAACAATGACAAGTAACTGGCAGTCATGCAAGGCACTCCAATACTGCCTATTGTGCTGTGCTAAACGTGAATGCACTATGGGCGCCATGAGCGCATAGGAAAAACAAAATAAACAATGAGAAGTAACTGGTAGTCATACAAAGTTCTCCGATAATGCCCATTGCGCTGTATAAAACTTGAACTGCCATGTCCGACATGAGCATGAATGAAAAACAAAAGAAACAATGTGAAGTAACTTTTAGTCATGCAAAGCACCCCAATACTGCCCATTGCGCTGTGTAAAACATGAATGCGCCATAAACGCCATAGGCGTGACTGAAAAACAAAAGAAACAAAAGTAACTACCAGTTACTTGGTATTGTTTCTTTTGTTTTTGAGTTGGGCTCATGATGCTTTCAATTTTTATACAGCGGGAACTTGATCAGCTGTATCGGAGCGATTTGCATAAAGCGGTCAAATACTGCAGATCGAGTTCCCGCTGTATACAAAATAAAAGCGCCATGAGCGTGGCTAAAAAATAAAAGAAACAATGACAAGTAACTTGTAGCTATGCAGATCGCTCCAATACTGCCAATCGAGTTCTGCGGGAACTGGGTGCAGCACCACTTTTCCTAAATCAGGCCCTATAATTCTTATTGAGGCAAAGAAAATGTTTGGCTTTCAATTAATAGATTGGCCAAATAAACTACTGTCCCAAGTGTACATGTTTTCTTTACAAGTGCACATATGATCAGGAAAAATGCTGTCACCAGCAGTGCAAGAGAGCCAGTGGCTGCAATGGGTTCACCTATTGCCCTTTACCATATGAAATGGTGGGCAGGTGAATAGACAAATCCATGAAGATGGCTGATTCAAAGAACTTCTATGAATGTATATATGTATGTATTTTTATTTATGATTTATTTTAATTACACGAGGCTAATGAAAAAGCCTAAAAGTGCCACTAAAAGCTTGTGTGCTTTCTATTATTGCCACAACATTCTTTGTCCCATTTACCTCGTTATTGCTCTCCGACAAGGTTAGTTGCCTCTTACTAATGAAATACGTCCACTGAGTCACTGGTTCTTTGAGTAGCCAGCTGCCTACCCTCTGTTGATTACATCTTGCAATATAAAAGCGTAATAAACAAATTTAGTATATATTTTCTTAAGGAACAGGTAGCCCAACTATCACATGGATGACTTCCCTGAAATAAGTTCAGCCTCAATGCTTGCCTAAGTTTTATTTCTGCTGTAAACTTCCCAGAAGTGCGAGCGTGCAATATGTGTGGACTCAGCATTACTCACTAGGGAGCGAGAATCTTTCATCATTTAATGGGCTTGGCACAGAGGAGCACACACTTTATCAAACTCTGACATGGAACTGGACTCTGTTGTCTGCCAAGATCTAGGAAATCATCTTTCACGTGGCCAGGGAGGTATTTGGGATACCCGATGAGCAATGCATGTCCCATCTGGAGACGAGCTGGTTTATTATCCAAGAGAAGCAACATTTACCATTCGTGTTCCTTCTCACCGTCAGTTGAAAGGTTACATATGCGGTAGAGATTTACCTGCTTGTGTGTCAGCACATGTGTGCTTTTGATAATCCGATGACCTTTTAAAATGTAACATCGAGGCAAGTCTGTCGGCTGGGCGCCAGAGCAGAGGTCCTTGGGTAAAGAGTAGAATTGCTGGTGGGAAGACTTCGCAATGGACATCAATTAGATGTAGCCAAGGGGTAGCAGCGGCTGGTGCCCAAGGCTTGTTCTTTGGTTCCCCTGCCTCTGCCCTTGCTACCCATTATCTCAGGGGTTTCTAAAGAACAAACAGAAAATAAAGTGGATGTGCAGCGCCATGTTTATTTTTTGTAAGTTTTAGCTACATGTCCTTCCCATAGTCCCTGTGCAGCAAATAAGAGGCTGTTAAGATGATAAGAATGGGACACGAGGACAATGATGTAAAGGCGTAGGGCTGTGAAGGGCTCAAAGGGAGTATCACGTTTGCTGTTCCTGCCATTTTGGTGACTCGACATCCATGGTAGTCTTTAGTAGTAATAGCACCTTTTGTTTTGCAGCATAGAAAGTACAAAAGCTCCTTCGTTGAATTGATCCGAGTTTGACTTGGTTGCTTTTGGCACAAAGGCAGTTTTATTATGTTCTCGCTTCAAATGTGTATTATGCTATAGAGCATATTGGTGTAAGCATGGAACATTGATCCTTTTATTGGGCATGACACACGGATCCTTTTATTTGGTGTGACACACTGATCCTTTTATTACGAATGCCAAGATTCATCTCATGTGATTTGCTGACATCCTTAAGAAGGCTATGCACTACTCCTGCACACACCACCATCTATACCATATACATCTCTTTCACACAGCCGGCTACACTATGTAGCACAGACAACATACCATCAATACGGCACCATTACTTTCAAGTTGCGTCTCAAATCTAAATCAACACTTTTATCCTACGATTCTATCACAGCTTAGACTTACATCATACCAGCCTCATACAGTTAACTTCTCTCTACCAAGCAGCAGCCCATAGATACATACCAAGACCTGTAACTTATACTTACACCCCAACAACCCACCGCACTAATATCTGATAGCTACACAGGTCTATGGAGTACTCAGGCACTCCCAACACTTGACACTCTTCATCACCAGCTGCACTTACCACCATATTCTACAACTAGAAACCCTAACTCCCTACACTGACATCACCTGCATCCTTCAACCAAAAACTACACTACCTGCACCTTAACTTCCAAACTATATCGTATACAAACAACTATTTTTTAATTCACTAAGGAACAGAGTACTTTAAAGAGCATTTCAAACATGCACAGATCATTTTGCCAGGTAGTGTTTGGCTGTGATTGCAATAGACAAAGCGTGATGGAGTAAGTGACAGAAATTTTAATTTGTCATTATGACGTTATATTTTTATGGGTACTTTTTGGGAGCCACGGGGCCATCAGGGTTTGCTGGGCTCAAATTGTGGCCAAGAAAGTCATTTTCCTCTGGTGCCCTGGCTAACCTTATTGTTGAAACCAAAGCTCATCTAGTACCCCTCTTTAGCTCTCAACACTCAGGTTAGAGAGGCAAAGTGGTCCAATTATTATTCAGTAGAGTGAAGTTAAGTAGAAGCTCAGAGCTCAGTCAGCAAATAATACAAAATAATACATTTTTATCCAAACAGTAATTTCACTTCAAATGAAAAAAGTACTTTGTATTCATACCATTCAGTTGAACACTTTAAATGTAATGCTTAGGGTAAAAATGCACATACGTTTCTGGAAAAACGTAGAACGTAATCCGGTAGGCTATTCCTGAGTATATTTACAGTGAGTGCAGTAAACTCAGTGCAAGTTAATTAAAACGGTGAGTGGGAAGATTCACTTCATCTTTCTACTATGAGTGGTGGTGGTCACGACGAGAATAATTATCACCACAGTATTGTTGTCTCTATGATATGGAGATAGTTTCTCCGGTTTCTCAGAAGATTATTATTATTGTATCTGCACTCTTAAGCCCTGATTTATACTTTTTGGTGCAAAACTGCACTAACGCAGTTTTGCATCAAAATGTTTAGCATCGGCTTTCACCATTTCTGTGCACCAGCCGGGCACCATATTTATGGACTGGTGCAAACCGGTGCAAAGGTTAGGCTAGTGTAAAAAAAAAAATGACGTTAGTCGGGTGGGGCTGGCGGTATGGGAGAAGGGGGTTTTGCACCAAAAAATTAGACTAGGCAGGTTAGAGTAAAAAACAATGACTGTAACCTGCCTAGAGTCATTTTCTGACACAAACCTATCCATACCACATGACTCCTGTCTTAAAAAAGACAGGAGTCATGCTCACCACCCCAATGGCAAGCACAGGTGACCAGGGTCCCCTGGGCATGGCCATTGCACCCTGTGGCATGTATGGGTACCCATTTCAGGGCCCCCTATGGCACTTAAAAAAATCAAATAAAATACTTACCTGTACCTACCTGTCCATACCTGGGTTGGGGTCCCCCATCCTCCGCTGTCCCTCTGGTGTGGGTGGGGGTGTCCCTGGCGTTCCACCATGGATATAGGCCCACAGGTCCCCTAATGCCTGCCCTGACCCACGTGTTAAAAAATGAGGCAAAGCAAGCTTTGCACTATTTTTTGACCCTTCCTCCCTCCCGTGCACCATTTTTGCATGGGAGTATAAATAAGGGGTTAAGGCCATAGAGTCATTTTTTGCACGGGAACTTCTACCTTGCATCTCATGAAGGCAAGGTAGGTTTCCACGTCCCAAAAATGACTTTAACTCCATAAATTTGGTGCTAGACGGGTCTAGCGCCAAAGTATAAATATGGAGTTAGTTTTGCACCGAATTAGAGTAAATAAAATGACGCTAATTTGGTGCAAACAAGAGTATAAATATGCCCCCTAGTGTACAATCTACCTTATTGGGTCTTGTGGTGCAGGCTTCCTCAAATTTATGTTGCTGCTTGAGGTTGGAACCATTTCCAACTTTGTGTGTTCTCACACAACGCTCATATAGACTTTGCAGTGATTCTATCCTAGCTCGCAGCAGAAATTACATTCTTAATATGAGTGATTGCACTACCACAGGTACTCACAGTGAAAGGCCACACCTGCTCCCACTTGGTGGAGGAATGGAAATATTCTCTTAGCTTCTTTGCCAGGCCCAAAGCCTAAAACTAAAGATAAGGAATAAAGAGGGAAGGACCAACGACTGTCTTATCCTCCACACACTATAGCATCACACATAGGTAATCCAAAATGGATTCCTGGGCTGCAACTGTCAATTGCAGCCAATACTCACTATGCTTATCCCACTACACATCCACAGTGTAATCATAGATGCTATGGTTTTAAGCAGTAGAAGCCAAAAGGCAATTCACACTGCGCAGGCAACAGTAAAAAAAGCCTGCCTGCAGGTTTAATCAGTCGATGTCAACACTGTCAGTCCTGCCCAACCTGATGACCTGATGGTAGCAACACACTCAAAAAAGCAAGAGTGCATATGTTGTGCCCCTCAAACCACAGAGCCTTTCCCTGGTTCTCAGTCCATTTCTACACAGTCCCTCAGTGTACACACATGATTGTCAGGTGCACAGAGGTTAAAAATAAAACATAACCAGCGACTTCAAACATGGAGAACTCACGGCAGGTGTGCACACTCTCCATAACCATTCATGGATCATTTCTCTCTCAACAAAAGGCTTACATTACATGTTTACTTTACATTGTACTTATTTACAAAAGCAGACACGAGGAGGTGTGTAATTTGCCCAGAATCACATCCAAACCATACACCACTTCCTATGACTCACCCAACACATACAGCCTAAACACTACACTGCAACCCTTCACCCTCACTCGATATCACTGTCTTAACTCTTTTGGTATAGTGGAACACCATATACACTTTCTACAGATGTCAAAAGTGCTTCCTGAACGTTTTAGAACCACAACCTTCTTTTTGCAATGGGCAAACTTTCACAACCATCTAACTTTAATGTACATGAGACGCACAATTTGTTAATGTAACAAAAGCATTTTGTGGTAGCGCACTGTCAGTTACAGACAGACCATTTTCCATTGAAGTGGGCACAAAATTGTCACAGACATACATTTCTCCTGATAAACTATGTTGCACACAAATAATGATATATGAAGATTGGGTTTAATGAATATTTATAATTTGCACATCACCAGGTGAAGTGTCTTGATTTGGTTTGATCCTATTAAAATCTTTTTTTTCTGTCACACTTCAGAATTACAAAAAAGTGCTTCGTTTTTGCTTTCCTAACTGCTCAATGTGTGCAGTTCATTTACAAGTACTTACATGTTATTATGTGTTACAAAAAGTGACATCCAGCCTTTCCTTTCACTGTCTCTGTATGCCAGCAAGATTGACACATAATTGACCTTACTTTTCTTTTTCTGACTATAAAGTGAGAGGAGTTTGTAAACACTAATTGCCATATTAGGAAACATTATCAGCAATTTGTCAGAAGACGTAGCCTGACATTTGACTTCTGTCTTTGAAGCGCAGCAAATGTGACAAAACAAATACAGAATTTAAAGGTATCTTCATTTATTACTTGGACTTTCAGGAACCACCAGAAATAGGCAGTGACCCATCGGTAGGTTGTGACCCAGATTTTGGGAAACACTGGTCTATACACTTCACTACAGACCAGCTGGCCATGTACCCCCTTAATCCTATATGTTCGGCAGTCTATTGCACCTACCCGCTATTGCCACACAGGTTGCCTCCTTCATTTCATGTCCCTACACCCTGCGGCAGCAACAACAGGTAGTAATATTTTTCTGCAATCTGTCTGACTGCTTTTCCTACTGCCTATATCCTTGCCCTTCCAGCATCCTATATTGTGCCTCTCACATCCCCAGGGCATCATCCAAACCCTACACACCAAATGAACCTTTTGCCATCACTTATATCCTACATCTCCACATTTATCCTACACTACCATATATAACCCAAAACTAGACAGCAAATAAGTGAAATAAGTGAATTATACTACTGGCCATTACTCTGAGTGCATTCCATTCTATACTTTTAAGACAACTCAGTCATTAGAGACAATGAACAGCTACTAGCAAATCGTAGTTGACCAGTCCTCCAAACGCGCAGCCCAGTTCAAACGTCCAGGCCACATTTACTCTTAAACAACAGTACCATGATAAGTTTTAGTTTTATTTTATCTCTTTTCTGAGTGGCTACATATACCTTTAAATCAAGATGAATTATTATCCACATATCTACACACTTATAATGTCTCACATAGATAGCAAATCACATGTTTCATGAAAATTATTCATAATAATTACTCATAGTACATTCCATTAATTTGGTTGTAAGCAAAGCTGTCTAGACTCCACCTAAAATGAATATGTGATGGAACAACTAGGTCCTAAACCACGACTGCTAAACAACTAAAAAGTCTCTACAACGAAGTACTGAACAACTACTGTCTAAACAACGATTTTTCCATTCATTCCATTTATGTTATGCATCTGCTGTGATGGCTAGCTTAGGAATATTTATTTATTTATTGTAAACATTTATAGAGTTCATCTGTCACCTGAAAGGTAACCTGGTGCTGAGACCAATAAACAGACATCCTAAAGCTACCCAACAACATGACGGGATCACTTGGGGAAGGCCCTTCTGAAGCAAAGAAGATTCGATTGGTGTCTAATGAAAGTAGGGAGCTGATTCCAAAGCTGGGCTGCCTTTACAAAGAAGGCACGCCCACCCTGTCTGGTCTTTTTAAACTTGGCGATACAAACAAGATTGGCTGAGGGTGAGCGATGACAAAAAGAAACTCACTGAAGGTTACCTCGTGCACACTGTGGCAAATCAACACAATGCAAAGAGGCATGTGAATGGGAAGTAACCCAGAAGGACAGCACATAAATAAAGCCCAAGCATGACCACAACAACACAGAAACAAATCTGTGTGGTTTATCGCGTCAATGAAAGCAGCGAGCACATTGATGATCAGAGCATAGAATGTGGCACCCTTTAGCAATAAACATGAGTGACTACAATATTAAGGAAGGGAATTTCTTTCCTGTGCTCTCCTCCAGCCCTGCTCATGGCGTGGATCCCAAGAGAAGCAATAGCGACCACATGACATATATGCAGCTTCGTGCATAAATTCAGATAGGTCGTGAAAAGGCAGTGAATCTGCTATATAAGGAACAGATGCCAAGACAGGTTAAGACAATAAAACTAATAGGTGATCAAGAGGAGCACAAACACAACAAATTACAAGAATCAGAAGAAAACTAGGCAAAGTGTCAGAATCATATCTCCAACCTCCAGACCATTTACCCCTCTTGTTAGGAAACTTGATGAGACCAAAATGGCCATAGTGGCTAGATTCAAAGAAGCCTCTGGAGAAAATAATTTAAAGCAAATTCAACCCACACTGAAGAATCTCACTGGGAGCATCATTAGGGAGGAGGTCTGCAAAATTATTAGGAAACTATTACCACCCCATTGGTGACATACATGTTGGTATTTGAGGCACTAGATGCAAAATTTCCGCAAGAAAAGAACATCAACTACAAGCAATACATATTCAATCTGGTATCCCAAGAAAAGGGACAATCAATAGGTGATCTCATCAGAAGGCTGCCTTGGTTGGTCAATGACTGTGAATTCAGCAAACTCATGGATGAAGACGCTATTTGACTACACCTCACTGAGGGATGCTGTCGAAGGACTCTTACCATTGGGGTAAGACTGTTTGGTTTCAGGCGGCAGTACCACCGCGTGTGGGTGACTGAGTCAGTCCCACACTGACTAGAAGCTGTTGGCCTGGCCTTCTCAGCTAGCTAGCAGCACCTCACCCAAACCTAGGAAGTAAAGGTGATTTGTGGCAGCCTAAAAACATGACACTCAGACTCCTCAGGGAAATCGAGACAGAACAGATCATACCCCTTTCTATCATTTTCACAAGTCTCATACATGCAAAGGCAAAGGAATACAAGAAAAGTTTCAATGCACTTTTTGAAAGAACTTAATTTTATGATAAAAGGCATGAGCTGTGATTATTAGGAAGATGAAACATAAAACAGTGATGATTGTGACTATTAGAGTAAAATACAGTAACAGTCCCAACATCCTGACATAATCATTAGTCTAAGAATTCCTATACACATCTAGCATCTAACATGAGAGCATAGCAGGGTTAGCCCTTCTGCCTATATTAGTCTATGGAAGGAGCACCTGACCCCAAACCTGGAGTGACATGTGTCTGCTTTTTGTTATTTTGGGAGTCCTTTTGGTTGGCTGGAGTGACAAGACCAAGATCAGTGCAGCTGTCAAAAAGTTGCACAATACCAAGTAAACTATTGTGTGCAGTGACAGCCTTGAGCAGGGTACAGAGCAAACTGTCCTGCAAAGAAGCTAATAACATTTCTTTCACAGAAAGGCAGCTGATGAGAATATTAAAAAAAAACCTGCTTAAAAGCTAGCTGTACTAAAATATAATACAATGAATAATACAAATAAAATGTGTACATAGGTAAAAGGGCACAGGCCGCAGGCCTGAAGCTAAAATAAAGATGCCTAATCTACGCACTAAAAGGAACCCACGACAATGCCAGCCAGAATCGCTCCAGCATATACTACGGCCGAAGAACTATCAATGAATCAATCAGGTGTTATTTGTATAGCGCAGTGTATCACCCAAGTGGGTGTACAGGCGCTTTCTGCAGGTTTTTATTTGAAAAGCCGGGTATTCAGCTCCTTTCTGAAGTCGGTCAGTGAGGGTTCAGTGTGGGGAGGGTGTTCCAGGCTTTGGTGGGGAAGTGGGAGAAGGTGTGTCCTCCAGAGGGCAGCAGCATATGTGTGGTATATTTGCTAGGGCGATGTGTGCCGAGCGGAGGTTCCTTGTCAATTGGTGGAGGTGAAGGCAGTGGTTCAGGTAGGCGGGTCCTTGGTTATGGAGGGCTTTGTAGGCATGGGTCAAGAGCTTGAAGTGGCATCTTTTCTAGATCGGAATTCAATTGAGGTCCTTTAAGTGCTGGGTGATGTGGGTTTCCTTGGGCAGGTTGAGGATCAGTCTAGCAACTGCCTTCTGGATCATCTGGAGTCTTTGCATGACTTTGGTGGCAGGTGTCTGCGTAGAGTGTGTTGCCGTAGTCTAGTTGGTTGGTGATGAGGGCCTGCATTACTGTCTTCCTTGTGCCATTGGGAGCCACTTTAAGATCTTGCTGAGCATACGGATCGTGTGGAAACAGGTGTTGACCTGGCGTTTCATGAAAAGTTCACTGTTGAGAATGATGCTGAGGTTGCGGGTCTGATCTTTCGGTGTGGAGGTAGGTCTGAGCTCTGCTGGCCACCAGGAGTCATTCTAGAGGGTTGAGTGTCTGCCGACGATCAGAACCTCCGTTTTGTCCATGCTGAGCTTCGGGCAGTTGTTCATTAATCCAGGTGGATACATTCCTCATACAGTTGTGGAAGTTGGTGTTCGTCTTAGTGGGGGTCTGTTAACAGCGAGAGGACGAGCTGTATGACACCAGCATAGAAGATGATGTTAGATGTTGTGCGATCTCACCATGTCTTTGAGTGGTGTCCTGTAGATGTTGAAGAGTGTTGTGCTTAGGGAGGAGGCTTGCGGGATGCCGCAGATGGTGTGCTTGACCTGTGAGGTGAAGTGGTGAAGGCGGACTCTCTGGGTACATCCCGTGAGTAAGGATGCCATCCATCTGAGCACATTATCTGTGATCCTAATCTGGTGTAGTCAGTTGATCAGTGTGTGAGGGTAGCGGAGAGGTTGAGCAGGATCAGAACGGCTGCTTCCCCTCTGTCGAGCAGGGCATGGATGTTATCTGTTGCGGTGATCAGAGCTGTCTGAGTGCTGTGAGTGGTCCTGAAGCCTGATTGTGAGGGGTCTAGCAGGTTGTTGGTCTCCAGGTGTTCAGTGAGTTGGAGGTTGATGGCCTTCTCCAGGACTTTGGCGGGGAGCTGGAGCAGACAGATCGGGCAGTAGTTCTGGGGCGTGCTGGTGTCTGCAGAGTGCTTCTTGAGGAGGGGTCTGATCTCTGCGTGTTTCCAGGCTTCTGGAAAAGTGGCCGTTGTTATTGACGTGTTGAGGATGGTGGTGAGCTGGCAGCTGATCTGGTTTCTTCCAAGGTTGAAGATCCTGTGGGGGCAGGGAGCAGTTGATGGAGCTCATGAATGTGTTTGCTGTGCTTAGTTGTCCCCATGCACTGAGCGGGTGGTCGGCAGGGGAGGTTGATTGGGTGCTGGGGAGGTCATAGGGTTGGGGATCGAAGTTACTGTAGATGGTTTCTATCTTGTTCTGGATGTGGTCGGCGAGGGCATCACATAGTTCATGCGAGGGGGATGGAGTTTTTCATTGCTGATGGGCAGGCAAACTCTATGATGATGGTGAAGAGTTCCTTGGTTTGGTTGGCGCTGTTCTCAATCAGCGGGTCAGGGCATCTTTTTATGGCTTTGTTCTGGCAGTGATAGTCGATGAGGGCCATTTTGAAGGTGGGTCTGTTGGTGTGGTTCTTGATGGTGCGCCATCTTTTCTCCAGTTGTTTGTGCCTGTGTTTTGATTTGCTGAGTTCCGAGGTGCACCGTCTGGCTTTTTTTGGTGGTTCTGTGGGTCGCGACAGGTTTGGTTGGGTGAACAGATCAGCAGCACTGAGGATCCAGTCATTAAAGGTCTGTACTGCCTGATCCAAGCTCATGGTGACGTTATGCTGTGAGGTGCTGAGGGTGTCCGTCCATTGCATTTTAAGACATCAAATGCATTTTAAGACATCAAAGAAATGAATTTTAACTTGCATTGAATTTGAAGACAACAAAGAATAGACCGACTGAATAACAAGGCTGAAGCTCAAGCACAGATGATTTATGAACAAAAAATGGAGAAGAGAGAACAAGCTATATTGCTACAGAACCACGCCCAGAAATGAACACCACTTTCAAAGCACAAGACTGTCATCGAAGAAAAGACAGGCAACACAGCAAGAAAAAGAAAATAGAAAGATACCGCTGTGGCAAATCACAGCCGCATGGCAGCACATGTCCAGCAATAGGACAAGTGTCATTAAATGGTGGAAAGGACGATCTTTCTGAAAGAATGTGCAAGGAGTCACTCACGTCAAGGAAAACCCTAAAGTTCAAAAGACCATGAAGCACAACACTATGAACGTGCAGTGAGTGTCACAATTTCCCCCGCGCTCTCGCGCCCATCACCAGGGGGCCAAATTGTGAGACTTTCTAATGTTCTTATAAGCTTCCAGACCTTCCCCTGATGCATATCCTCACTTCCAGCCATTTGGACACTATTTGCAAATTACCATCCATTCCCAGTCCATGCTGGGTTTTGTGGAAGCCAGTCTGCTCATACTTGGAACTCCATTACCTAGAATCCTCTGCTCACTGCTTCGTCTCCACCCCTTCAGGCCAAGGATGGGTAGAAGAGTTCAGCACACCTGTGGCTGGCTTCTGCTAGCCTGCTCACACTTGATGCATGTTATTGCTGTGAGCCCATTTAAGTCTCATCTCCATTCAGCCCAGTGTTGGTCATTGTAGCTGTTTTCCGGTGAGACCAACGCTTGTTTCCTGAAGTTTCTGAGCCATAATTATTCCTTGTTCCTGTTCCAGAGCCCCAGTTATTCCTCCTTTGTTTCCTGAGCTTTTATTAGTCTTATTTCCTGAGTTCCTGAGCCAAAGTTATTCCTTGTTCCTGTTTCTGAGCAGTGGAGCTATCTTTGTTCCTGAGCTATAAAAAATCCTTGTTTCTGAACTAGCACTTCCCCTAGCGCTACTTTGTCTTCTGACCCTTAGCAAGTTCCTTGTTCCTGAACTAGCAGTCCCTGAGGTACTACTTGACTTCTGAGCCTTAGCTATTCCTTGTATGTTTGCTTGTTTCCTTGATTCCTGCACCACCACTCCTTGTGCTCCCTTGAAGCCTGTCTTTGTACATTTTCCTTTACCCAGTCCTTACCTTTCTTTCCATTTCTTTGTTCTTGTTCCTAGTTTCCTGTTTTTCTGCTGTCTTGCTTCTAGTTTCCTTGCATGTTTGTTATTTGCTTCTTGCCATGTGTGCCCTTTGTTTTCCCTTCTTTCCTGTTATTCACTCCTCCTTGCTAGTTCCTTGTCTATCATGGTTGTATTTAGTTCTACACCCTTGCTATTACTGTCTTGCATGTGACTGTTTGATTGCCAGGATCCATGGACTCTGCTGACAACATAGGTGATGTTTCTTGTCCACTGTGGGTAGTCTTTCAGTCACTTTTATATCATAGAGGTCAGCTCCACAGACCCTGCCTTTGCATGCATTTCCAATATATGGGTATTAGCAGTCAGACTCTTTATCAGCAATTGTGGGTGAGGAGCTTACTGAGCTTCAGTCTTACCGTGTGGAGCTCCTGAGTCATTTACCCCACATTCCCTTAATTATTTATGCTGTTATATACATTCGCCCTGGGGTGTGTTCTGCTGTACTGCAGACTGAGAGGAAAGCCACATAAAAGGAATGCAAAGAATGGTGCACCCCTAGTCTGAGTAATTAATTTATTAACACACTTCCCAAGTACCATGGAGAGAAAATAATGTGAGCTTGTATTTCAAATACGGTAACACAAGCGATTCTAGAAATAATCCCAGCAGTAGAAAAATAATGATTACTGAAGCAAAGAGAATGCAAAACTTCAACAATTTATATATATATATATATATATATATATATATATATATATATGTGTATATATATATATATATATATATATATTGTGACTCCGTATTCATGCATGCACACCGCAAATCTGAAAATAAGAATAAAAAATGCATTACCATGGGGCTTGACACCGACATCATCCCTTCATCGGCCAGCTTCAGGTTGGGGAACCCTCACAACCGAGACAGAGGGAGTATACCAAACACATGGGATTCTGAGGAAGGTGCCCCCCTCAGAATGAGTTCCTTCTAGTCCCGGTTGTGAAGCTTCCTCCCTTTATATACTTTCAACAAACTGGATAGGAGAATTCCAGAAACGCCCTCCCATCGGGTAAGTTGTTGTTCAAGCGCTGGCTATAGCAGGTCAGTGTTGAACAGAACACGCTAGAGACTGGCCAACTCTCACTGTGTTTTTCCAAGACCGAGCTGTTCACTGCTTTACCTTAAACATTCTCAGCCTGGTACATCTTATCATCCTTACTCCTTACTCCCCCATGTTATGTGCCCATCCTTCAGTGAGAAAGGACGAAAACACGTTGCACAAGCTGTGCGTGGAAAAATACCTGTGCTACCAATGTGATGGTGTGTGAAGCTAAGATAAGCACAAAATGGAGCAGTGGTCAAGTTGGAGCTGGTGGTTAAATACACATAGCATTACAGGGTGTTAGTTAGTCTGAGTGCCACATTGCCTCTTGAATGCCTGTTCTTTTTTAGCCTTATCTCTCTTATTCCCTGGAATAGAGCTCCCCTTTTGGATCCCCTCTCTCCTCTGACTCTGTGTGTGTGATCCTGGGCACCCCTATACCAGTATTCTGCCTCCTTTGTCTTCATTGCCACCAGTCTACCCAGCACCCCAACAATTCCCAAATGTTAGCAATGGGGTCTCTATTTGGCAGTGGTTTGCACCCTATCCAAGTAGGGACACTCACTCCAGTCAGGGTAAGGGAGCCACACAGCTTAAATAACCCCTGCTCACCCCCTTGGTAGCTTGGCAAAATCAGTGTAGGAAAGTACCATCTTGCCTGGCATGTTACCCCCATATTTCACTGTATATATGTTGCTTTAGTCTATGTGTCACTGGGACCCTGCCAGGCAGGGCCCCATTGCTCATAAGTGTGCCCTGTATGTGTTCCCTGTGTGATGACTAACTGTCTCACTGAGGCTCTGCTAACCAGAACCTCAGTGGTTATGCTCTCTCTGCTTTCTAAATTGTCACTAACAGGCTAGTGACCAATTTCACCAATTCACATTGGCATACTGGAACACACTTATAATTCCCTAGTATATGGTACTGAGGTACCCAGGGTATTGGGGATCCAGGAGATCCCTATGGGCTGCAGCATTTCTTTTGCCACCCATAGGGAGATCTGACAATTCTTACACAGGCCTGCCAGTGCAGCCTGAGTGAAATTACGTCCACGTTATTTCACAGCCATTTACCACTGCACTTAAGTAACTTATAAGTCATCTATATGTCTAACCTTCACCTGGTGAAGGTTGGGTGTGAAGTTACTTAGTGTGAGGGCACCCTGGCACTAGCCAAGGTGCCCCCACATCGTTCAGGGCAAATTCCCCGGACTTTGTGAGTGTGGGGATACCATTTCACGCGTGCACTGTACATAGGTCTCTACCTATGTACAGCGTCACAATGGTAACTCCGAACATGGCCATGTAATATGTCTAAGATCATGGAATTGTCACCCCAATGCCATCCTGGCATTGGGGGGACAATTCCATGATCCCCCGGGTCTCTAGCACAGAACCCGGGTACTGCCAAACTGCCTTTCCCGGGGTTTCACTGCTGCTGCTGCCAACCCCTCAGACAGGTTTCTGCCCTCCTGGGGTCCAGCCAGGCCTGGCCCAGGAAGGCAGAACCAAGGACTTCCTCAGAGAGAGGGTGTTACACCCTCTCCCTTTGGAAAGAGGTGTCAGGGCTGGGGAGGAGTAGCCTCCCCCAGCCTCTGGAAATGCTTTAATGGGCACAGATGGTGCCCATCTCTGCATAAGCCAGTCTACACTGGTTCAGGGATCCCCCAGCCCTGCTCTGGCACAAAACTGGACAAAGGAAAGGGGAGTGACCACTCCCCTGACCTGCACCTCCCAGGGGAGGTGCCCAGAGCTCCTCCAGCGTGCCCCAGACCTCTGCTATCTTGGATTCAGAAGTGTGCTGGCACACTGGACTGCTCTGAGTGGCCAGGGCCAGCAGGTGACGTCAGAGACTCCTTCTGATAGGTTCTTACCTTTCTTACTAGCCTATCCTCCTTCCTAGGTAGCCAAACCTCCTTTTCTGGCTATTTAGGGTCTCTGCTTTGGGGAATTCTTCAGATACCGAATGCAAGAGCTCACCAGAGTTCCTCTGCATCTCCCTCTTCACCTTCTGCCAAAGGATCGACCGCTGACTGCTTAGGACTCCTGCAAAACTGCAACAAAGTAGCAAAGACGACTACTGCAACCTTGTATCGCTTCATCCTGCCGGCTTTCTCGCCTGTTTCCTGGTGGTGCATGCTCTGGGGGTAGCCTGCCTCCTTCTTGCACCAGGAGCTCTGAAGAAATCTCCCGTGGGTCGACGGAATCTTCCCCCTGCAACCGCAGGCAACAAAAGACTGCATCACCGGTCCTCTGGGTCCCCTCTCAGCACGACGAGCGTGGTCACTGGAACTCAGCAACTCTGTCCAAGTGACTCCCACAGTTCAGAGACTCTTCAGTCCAAGTTTGGTGGAGGTAAGTCCTTGCCTCCCCCCACTAGACTGCATTGCTGGGTACCGCATGATTTGCAGCTGCTCCGGCTCCTGTGCACTCTTCCAGGATTTCCTTCATGCACAGCCAAGCCTGGGTCCCCGACACTCTAACCTGCAGTGCACAACCTTCTGAGTTGTCCTCCGGCATCGTGGGACTCCCTTTTCTGACTTCGGGTGGACTCCAGTTCACTCCTCTTCTAAGTGCCTGTTCTGGTACTTCTGTGGGTGCTGCCTGCTTCTGTGAGGGCTCCCTGACTTGCTGGGCGCCCCTTCTGTCTCCTCATCCAAGTGGCGACATCCTGGTCCCTCCTGGGCCACAGCAGCATCCAAAAACCCTAACCGCGACCCTTGGAGCTAGCAAAGCTTGTTTGCGGTCTTTCTGCATGGGAACACCTCTGCAAGCTTCTTCCCGACGTGGGACATCCATCCTCCAGAGAGGAAGTTCCTAGTCCTCTTCGTTCTTGCAGAACACCAAGCTTCTTCCATCCGGTGGCAGCTTCTTTGCATCCTCAGCTGGCATTTCCTGGGCATCTGCCCACTCTCGACACTGTCGTGACTCTTGGACTTGGTCCCCTTGTCTTACAGGTACTCAGGTCCGGAAATCCACTGTTTTTGCATTGCTGGTGTTGGTCTTCCTTGCAGAATCCCCCTATCACGACTTCTGTGCTCTCTGGGGGTTGTAGGTGCACTTTACACCTACCTTACGGGGTCTTGGGGTGGGCTATTTTTTTAACCCTCACTGTTTTCTTACAGTCCCAGCGACCCTCTACAAGCTCACATAGGTTTGGGGTCCATTCGTGGTTCGCATTCCACTTTTGGAGTATATGGTTTGTGTTGCCCCTATACCTGTGCTCCTATTGCAATCTATTGTAACTTTACACTGCTTACATTACTTCCTTTTGCTATTACTGCATATTTTTGGTATTGTGTATATATATCTTGTGTATATTTGGCATCCTCGTTCTGAGGGTTCTCACTGAGATACTTTTGGCATATTGTCATAAAAATAAAGTACCTTTATTTTTAGTATATCTGTGTATTGTGTTTTCTTATGATATTGTGCATATGACACCAGTGGTAAAGTAGCAGCTTTGCATGTCTCCTACTTCAGCCTAAGCTGCTCTGCTATAGCTACCTTCTATCAGCCTAAGCTGCTAGAAACACCTCTTCTACACTAATAAGGGATAACTGGGCCTGGCACAGAGTGTAAGTACCCCTTGGTACCCACTACAAGCCAGGCCAGCCTCCTACAATCAGTCAGGCTTATTTTAGAGGCAATGTGTAAAGTATTTGTGAACTCACAGTAACACGGTGAAAACACTACAAAAGGACTCCGCACCAGTTTAGAAAAATAGCCAATATTTATCTGAAAAAAACAAGACCAAAACAACAAAAATCCAACATAAACAAGCAAATATATCACTTTTAAAAAGCTGCAAAGAGTCTTAACACACAGTACCTGGGATGTGTCAAAAGCAAAGACCATGCAGGCTGCAGAGGAGGTGAGGCGCCGGAAAATAAAGCGATGCGTCGGTTCCTTACTGCGCAGGGAAGATAGATAATATGTTGGCTCCTTTCTGACAGGGAGGTAATGTGTTGATTGTCGCCTTACAGGAGAGCTGATACGTTGGTTCCTTACTGGCAGGGAGGTGAGGCGTCAGTTCCTTACTGACAGGGTAGGTGATGTGTCAGTTCTTTCCCTGCAGGAGAGGAGATGCGTCAGGTTCTGGTCAGGTAGCCTTGTGTTCCTTGCTGCGGTGTAGGGGTGATGTGAAAATGACACCAGGAGACAATGGTTTGGAAAATCCAGATGCACAGTGATGATAGACCCGCAGTGGAACAGGCGCTGCATCAGTCCTCTAGATGCTGAAATGATCCTCCCACTGCATGGCAGGCACTGCGTCTATTCCTCAGCTGCAAGGCAGGCAGTGCATCGATTTTCAGCTACATTGAACCAATGTGTGGATTTTCTTCCTCAAGGCCCAAGGGCCCAGGGACTGGATTTGGCACCACTTGGCAAGTCAGGACTCTCAGCAGAAGAGTCCAGGCACTGGCAAATTAAGTCTTTGATGTCCCTAAGACTTCTAACAGAAGGCAAGTTCAGTTCAAGCCCTTGGAGAACCTTGGAAAACAGGATGTAGAAAGCAAAGTCCAGTCCTTTCTCTCCGAGGACAAAAGCAGCAAGCAGCAGGCCAGCACAGAAAAGCAACAGGCAGAGTGGCAGTCCCTCCTACAGCATCCAGCTCTTCCTGGCAGAATGTTCTATGTACAGATGTGTTCTGAAGTAGTGGCCTCAGCGCCCAATACTTATACTCATTTCTGCCTTTGCAGTAGGCAAACTTAAAAGGAAAACGTTTGGAGTGCAGAAGACCCATTCCTGGCCCCAGACACACCCCAGGGGGTTGGAGACCACTTTGTGTAAGGACTGGCACGGCCCTATTCAGGTGCTAGTGTCAGCTCCTCCCACCACTCCAGCCCAGGAAGACCCATCAGAATATGCAGGGCACACCTTAGCACCCTTTGTGTGACTGTCTAGAGTGAATTCACAAACAGCCTAACTGTCATCCTGGCCCAGAGGTGTATTCCACAGCCAGGCACAGACACAGAAATGGTTTAGCAAGAAAATACCCACTTTCTAAAAGAGGCATTTTCAAACTTACAATACAAACACCAACTTCACCAAAAGATGTATTTTTAAATTGTGAGACCACACACTCCATGTCTCTTTCTGCTCCCAATGCAAAATTATACTTGAAATATATTTCAAGGCAATCCCCATGATAACCTCTGGGAGAGATAGGCCTTTCAAGAGTGAAAAACGAATTTAGCAGCATCAGGACATGTACATGTCCTACCTTTTAAATATACTGCACCCTGCCCATGGGGCTGCCTAGGGCCTACCTTAGGGGTGAAATATGTAGTAAAAAGGAAGGTTTGGGCCTGGCAAGTGGGGACACTTACCAGGTCGAACTGGCAGTTCCAAGCTGCCCACACAGATACTGCAGTGTCAGGTCTGAGACATGTTACTCTTGTGGGTGGCACAATCAGTGCTGCAGGCCCGCAAGTAGCATTTCATTTACAGGCCCTGGGCAACTCTAGTGCACTTTACTAGAGATTTACAAGTAAATCAGATTTGCCACTTATTGATAAATCAATTACCAATTCAATTTAGACAGAGAACACTTTCACTTTAGCACTGGTCAGTAGTGATAAAGTGACCAGAGTCCTAAGGCCAGCAAACATGAAGGTCAGCACAGGATCAAAACAGGAGGTTAGAAGCCAAAAAGACAGGGGAAACCATGCCAAGAGCTGATGGGTCTAATGCATGTCCCCCATAGCTGAAAGTGGGGAGAACTACCCAACCTCATGGGAGTTTGTATCGCTAAGGTGGAGGAACCTGGACAGACCATCAGCTGTGGCATTTTCTGTGCCAGGGCGGTGTTCCACCGTAAAGCCCATTCCCTGTAGGGAGATGGACCACCTCAACAGCTTAGTATTCATACCCCTCATCTGCATTAACCGTCTGAGGGGCATGTGGCCTGTCTGAACCCAAACAAGTATTGTCTTCACTTCTTCAGCACCCAGACCAAAACAAAAGCCTCCCTTTCACTTGTGTTCCACCTCTGCTCCCGGGAAAGTAACCTTCTACTGATGAAGGCTACAGGTTGATCTAGGCCCTCTTCGTTAAGCTGTAAGAGCACGGCTCCCACACCATGGTCTGAAGCATCTTTCTACACCATAAATTCTTTGAAAAAGTCAATAGCCTTGAGCACGGATGTAGTGCACATGGCCTCCTTCAGGGTGTCAAATTCAGTCTGGCACTCCTCTGTCCAGTTCACCTGATGGGGCTGCTTCTTGGAAGTCAGCTCTTTCTTAGGGCAACAATGGTGCCACCCCCCTTGACAAATCTCCTGTAGCACCCGGTGAGACCTAAAAAGGCTCTCAACTCTGTCTGGGTCTTGGGGCTGCCCAAGCCAGAATAATGTCAATCTTGGCTTTTAGGGGGCGCCACCTGGCCACTTCCTACCTGTTGTCCCAAGTACACCACAGACCCCTGGCCTACCTGGCACTTACTGGCCTTGATAGTAAGGCCTTCACTCTGTAGAGCCCTCAACACCTCCTGGACTTCGTACAAGTGGTCCTCCCAGCTACAGCTGAAGACAGCAATGTCATCCAGGTAGGCATCACTGAAGCTCTCCAACCCAGCCAGGACCTGGTTGAGCAGCTTCTGAAAGGGGCTAGGGGCGCTCTTCAAACCAAAGGGCATAACACAGAAATGGTAATGCCCCTCTGGTGTTGAGAATGCCGACCTCTCTTTGGCCCCCTCAGTTAAGGCAATCTGCCAGTAACCAGACGTTAGATCAAACACGCTGAGGAACTTGGCAGCTCCCAACCGGTCAATTAGCTCATCAGCTTGGAGCATGGGGTGAGCGTAAGCCTTAGTGACTGCATTGAGCCCCTGGTAGTCAACACAGAACTTAAGTTCAGATGTGACACCAAGTGGAGCATTCTTGGGGACCAGAACCATTGGGCTAGACCAATGACTGTTGCAGTGCTCTATCACCCCTAACTCCAGCATCTTAGAGACTTTCTCCTTGATGATGTTTCTCACTCTAGCAGGCCCCCTGTAAGACTTGTGCTTAAGAGGTGGGCTGTTCCCAGTGTCAATGTCATGAGGACACTATTGGGTGACTCCAGGGGTGATTGAGAACTTAGAGGTGAACTGTTTCAGCAACTGGAGACAGTCCTTCTGCTATTCTAGAGTCAGAGTAGGGGAGAGGTTCATTTCCTCTAGTGATCCATCCTGCTCTTTGGCAGACAGGAGGTCCGGGAGAGGCTCACTCTCCTCTTCCACTCCATCATCCGTGATCAAGAGCATGGTCAACTCAGACCTCTCAAAATGTGGCTTGAGGCAGTACACGTGAAGGACCCCCACTGATCATGGTGAGTACGGGGCTCTACCGGGCTATCACCCACCCCAATCAGAGTGGTATTCTGGTCATACCAACATTTCATGTCCTCCTGGCTAGCCTCCAGATTCTTTTGGGAGCATTTCTGGAAGCAGGGTGTCTGGCTTCTGAAGGCCAGCATGTAACTTAATACATCCTAGGGTGGCTTCTTGGGAGCTTGGCAGCCTTCCTTCACCAAACTGAGAGGCCCTCTCACAGGGTGCCCATACAGAAGTTCAAAAGGGCTGAAGCCAACCCCCTTCTGTGGTACCTCCCTGTAGGCAGGGTAACAGGACATCCCTCTGTTGCCTAATGGGTTCTGAGAGACCCATAATCATGTCTTTCAGGGTATAGTTGAATCTCTCAACCAACCTATTGCTTCGGGGGTACTAAGGTTTGGTGAATTTTTAGGTAACACCACACACCTTTCACATGGCTTTTAAGTACAGAGACATGAAATTGGTACCACGGTCATATGCCACCTTCTGAGGGAAACCCACACAGGAAAAGATCCCCATCAGTGCCCTGGCCACAGTGGGTGCAGTCACCATCCTCAGAGGGATAGCTTCCGTGTACTGGGTGGCATGGTCTGCCAAGACCAGGATAAACCTGTTTCCCATGGCTGTCTTGGGACCCAGAGGCCCCACAATGTCAATGCCCAACCACTCAAAATGGGTGCTCATGACAGGAAACAGTTAAAGAGGAGCCTTGCACCTCTTCCCAGCTTTGCCACTTGCCTGGCAGGTCTGAGAGGTCCTGAAAAATGCATCTGAGGCCTTCCTTATTTGGGGCTCATAGAAGTAGGTGACAAGTCTGCAAAGGTCTTGTCCTGCCCCCAAATAACCTGCCAGTAGCAAATCATGAGCCAGACCCAGTAGGAAGGCTCTGAAACAAAGGTGTACCACCAGCACATGGGCTGCCCCAGGCTTAGCAACATTAAGCTCACTATATAGGAGATCATTCTCCCAGTACATTAGGTGGGATCCAGAGGTGTCACCAGCTGCATGGGCCTCTACCTGTTTCTGAAGGCCCTCAAGGGTGGGGCATGCTTTCTGCACTGCGCAGAATTCCTCCCTGGTGGGGTCTCCTTCCCACTGTTAATGGGTCAACTCAGGCAGGTCCCCGAGTTTGGCGACTTCTTCCCCTGTAGGTTCCAGGGCATCCCCCTCAAGTTCAGCCTCCTCCCGGACCGTGGGTTTCTCAGGAGCAGGTTTTCCATGCCCCTTGCTCCTCCTGACAGTCACCTGGGCAACCATTTCAGGCTCCAGGTCCTTCTGATTACCCTTCCTGGTGGCAATGGACCATGTGGTCATGCATGCCCACTCTGGCAATCCCAACATTTCCAGGTGGGACCTGAGCTCTACCTTCTTCCAGGCGATATGCTCCATTTCATTCCCTAGCAGACAGTCAACAGGCATGGATGGACTCACAGCTACCCTCAAGAAACTTGAGACCCCCCCGCCCCCATTCAAAGCAAAGGGAACCTTTGGGAGCATTGGCGCTCACTGTTTCTACTGTTACAGTTTGGTGGCCCACATTAGGGATTACCTGCTCATGAGACAGACGATGACAGCGGACTGTTGTTATCTAGCTCCTGTGTCTCTCAGAGCCTCCACCAACCTCCAACAACAAACAATAAATCAGGGTTTATAGATTGCAACTACCCACCCATAAGGTTCTCAAGGTGCTAAGGGGGTTTGTCCTCTGAGCTTCAGTTGAAGAGCCAGGTTTTAAGGTCTTCCTGAATTGAGGTAGTGATGGTGAGTGCCTGAGGTGCAGGGGCAGGATGTTCCAGATGTTTGCTTTGATCTTCCACTGGCCAAGGTTGTCTGTATGCAGGGTACGGTGGCTAGTGCTTGTTGGGCAGAACAGAGAGGTCTGGTGGGGGAGTAGAATGTGATGCAGTGGTTGAGGTAGGCAGGTCCTAGGTCATGGAGGGCCTTGTATGATTGGACAAGGAGTTTAAAGTTAATTATTTTCTCGATAGGAAACCAGTGGAGGTCTCTTAGTTGATTGGAGATGTGTTCAGGGCGGGGAAAGTCCAGGATGAGTCTGGCAGTGGTACTTTAGATGTGCTGTAGTTTTTTCAGGTTCTTCTGGGTGGTACCGGCATAGAGGGTGTTGCCATAGTCGAGTCGGTTGATAACCACTGCATATGTTATGGTTTTGCAGCAGTCCTTTGGGATGCATTTGTAGATCTTCCAGAGAAGTCAGAGTGTGAAAGCAGGAGGATGCAAATGAGTTGACTTGGCGGGTCATGGTGCACGATGAGTCCAGGATGAAGCCGAAGTTGCATGCGTGGTTAGTAGGGGTGGGAGGCTGCTGAGGGTAGATGGCCACCCGGAGTCGCCCCAGGCTGATGTGGGCGGTCTTGTCAGAGTTGAGCTTGAGGGAGCTGTCCTTCATCCAGGCAGCAACTGCTTTCATCCATTGATGATCACTCATTCCTATACTTCTTAGTGTTGTCAGGCATGAAGGTTCTCTTGATCACCTCACCCCGGGAGACTAGGGTCAACTCAGCTGGCTCCCCACCACTAACTGAGGCCAACTCCTCACAAGCGCTAAACTGGCCATCCCTAGGGTCTGCCCACCAGTGGGAGGCTGTGTCTGCTTGGAACACATGGGATGCACCCTGAAATGCCCTTCCTGGCCACAGGTGAAAACACTTTAGGGGCCCCTTCCCTGCAGGCTTACCTGAAGGGAACCAACTTTTCTTCTCAACAGAGTGTTGGGAATGCTTTCCCTGGGAACTAGTTTGGGGCCCTTTGGCGAACTCCTTTAATCTTTGTCCCCCGTTCCGTCTTCTGTTGGTGTCCCTGCCCACCCTTGGCTGAGCCCCCTACATACAACTTCTTTTAGACCTTGGTGCTGAGCCAGCGATCCGCCTCCTTGGCAAGATTCCTAGGGTCAGTAAGCTTGCTGTCAATCAAGATCTGGCACAGCTCTGGAAAACAGACAAAACTGCTGAACTCATACCTCATTTGTCACCCTGGGGCGAACACTGAGTTCAACATCCAACAGAAAAAGGGAAAGATTGCTTCAATGCTATCAGTGGATGTACATCCCTTTCTGTTTGTCACAATGTGCACCAAATTAATTTCATCTCCATTGTGGAAACATGAGGGAACAGAAAAATGTGTATGAATTGACAAATGTTAAGATTGATCACTGTGAATGTTTCCTGAGACTAATAGCTCAATTGGTATTTTTTTCCATTTGACAAATGAGGAAAAGATGGTGTACTAAAATGTTTTACCTTTGCAACCAGCCCGGATTGTCACTTTCAATCACAGAATTTGTTTTTTACTGTTTACCCATTATAGAAGTCAAACTTTTTCTACCAATAATACAGGATAGTCACTCAATCCCATTTCTGTATTTGGAAGAGGCGTGTTGCAGGCATCTTTTACAAATATTGAATTCTTATGTTATGTATCAATGTCCTGTGACAGAAATTCGGTCATAAAACTTAAAATAATTAGCGACTCCCAGGATACAATAGTAAGCAATTCACAAAAAAGAAGACAAGCACACACATATACTGAAATGAAAGACATGGAAGAGAATTTGGCTCACTTGAGGACCAGCAGAGGATGAAACTGGTGCAGCGACTTCTCATCATGAGTTGTAGACATGGGCATTTCCTCTTGAACCCATCCTCATGGGCTACTATGTAGATGTATTTGTCACTTTTTAAGGAGGTTGGGGGTGTTAAGCTGTCAGTTGATGACCTGGGTGTTTAGGCCTTTGTTTGAGTCATGATCTTTGTTGTCATGTGCGATCTTGATGTGTTGCTGCTGGTCTCTCTCACTGTCAGAGTTAAACCAGCCAGCTCTTGGTGTGGTTTCCCCTATCTTTGGCTTCTGGCCTCCTGTTTTGATCCTGTGCTGAGCTTAATTTTTGCTGGCTTTAGGACCCTGGGCACTTTACCACTGCTGACCAGTGCTAAAGTGCAAGTGCTCTCTGTCTAACTTGGATTGGTAATTGTTTTATCCATAATTGGCATATTTGATTTACCAGTAAGTCCCTAGTAAAGTGCACTAGAAGTGTGCAGGGCCTGTAAATGAAATGCGACTAGTGGACCTGCAGCACTGATTGAGCCACCCACATGAGTAGCCCTGTAAACATGTCTCAGACCTGCCACTGCAGTGTCTATGTGTGCAGTCTGGCACTGCCAGTTCGACCTGGCAAGTGTACTCACTTGCCAAGTCCAAACCTTCACTTTTAGTACATGTAAGGCACCCCTAAGGTAGGCCTTGATAGCCCCCTGGGCGGGGTACAATGAATTTAAAGGGTAGGACATGTACTGGTGTGATTTACAGGTCCTGATAGTGGAATACTGCCTAATTCATTTTTCAGTATTGTAAGGCCTATCCCTCACAGAGGTTAACATAGGCACTGCCTTTAAATAACTTTTAAGTACAGTTTCCCATTGGGAGCAGATAGAGAGCTTGAGTGTGGGGTCTCCGAACTCACAATTTAAAAATTCATCTATTGTTAGAGTTGGTTTTTAGATCGTCTGTTTGAAAATGTTTGAAAATGCCACTTTTAGAAAGTGGGCATTTTCTTGCTTAGCCATGCTGTGCCTCTGCCTGCCTGTGGAATCCATGTCTGGGTCAGACTGACAGCTGGGCTGTTTGTGAATTCTCTCTAGACAGGGACACAAAGGCAGCTGGGGTGTCTTATCGTTATTATTGTTTGTTGGATTTTTCTAGTTTTAGTCCTATTTTACACATAAATATGCATAACCTGATGAGTCTCCTGGGCTAGAGTGGGGAGGGAGGAGCTGACACCTGCACCTGAAAGGGCTGTGCCTGTCCTCACACAATGCAGTCTCTGACCCCCTGGAGTGTGTCTGGGACCAGGCCTCGGCAAGGCAGGATCTTGTAAACAAAAGAGACTTTCCTTTGATGCTTGCCTACTTCAAAGGCCAGAACTGGTATAAGTAGTGGATCCAAACCCCCCAGACTTTTAAAACACTTCTGGATCAAGAGGAACCTCTGCCAAGGAGAACAGCTAAAGAGCTGGAGGAGGAGTACTTAGCCTTTGCTGTGTGTGCTTTGCTGGGTTGGCATGCATTTGCTGCTTCTGCCTTAAAGAGGGCAAAGGCTGGACTTTGCTGTGCATCCTGCTTGTGAAGTTTCTCCAAGGGCATGGAGTAGAGCTTGCCTCCTGTTGGAAGTCTCAGGGATATTAAAGACTTAATCTTCATCTGCCTACAGCACTGGGAACTGTGTATTTTGGGCTGCAACAGAAGACAAACCACCACCACGCCGCCAACAACGCCGCTGACTGCACTGTGACCTGACAACGATGCACGGAGCCGTGCCCAGCTTCGCACCGCAACCCTGGTCTCACCACTGCCGCCACCGGACACCGTCACCAAGTCGCTGCTTGCACCGTGACCCATGGACCCCGCACTCCACATCACTTTGCTTACACCGCAATTCTTGGCATCCCTAACAACGATCCCACACTGACCCTGATGCACTGCCTGCACCTTGGCCTTCGGATGCTGCTCGTGAGGTACACTATGCACCATCCTGTCTCACACCTCAGCCCCGGTCCACTGGCGCCAACACAGTTGACTCCAGTGTCATCAACAGACACTGTCTGCACTACGATCCATGGGTGCCGCACAGAGCACGCCCCACACCGCACTACCTCCTTGGGCCTACCAACGCCAGTTATTCATCAACAACAATGACTCTGCCTGCACCATGACCTGGAGATACCGCATGTCGCACCACTCTGCTTCACATCACAGCCCTGGTCTCACCTATGCCACAGGATGCCATCACCGAGCTGCCGCCTGCAGCGTGACCTGTGGGTACCGCATGTCGCATTGTCCCGCTTCGCACTGCAGCCCTGATGCCATCAACGCCAGCGCTCCTGACTTCGTCCTCAGCCTGGAGTTCGATTGACAATGCTAGTGACTTTAAGGGCCCAACGACCCCCGCACTGACCTCCGGAACCGACTCCTGCAACACCAGCGACACCGCACTCCAAATTGCATCGCGAGGATCACGACGCCCTGCATTTTCAAGGCACTCTTTGCTGGTCTTCCCAAAACTGTAGCTGGCCTCCGAAGCCTCGACCGACCTGAACTGCTGGATTTGTTGTTCACTTCAAAGAACTGTATTTTTAAGTTAATTCTTGCAAAATATATCTTTATTATTGTATGTTGGATTTTTCTCGTTTCGGTCTTGTTTTGCACAGATAAATATTAGCTATTTTTCTAAGACCGGTGTGGTGTCCTTTTGTAGTGTTTTCGCTGTATTACTGTGTGTTACGTGCAAATGCTTTACACATTGCTTCTTAGATAAGCCTGGCTGCTCGTGCCAAGCTGCCAAGGGGGTGAGCAGGGGTTATCTGAGCTGGGTATCTCTGTTACTCTGACTAGAGAGAGGGTCCATCCTTGAACAGGGTGTAAACTGGCTGCCAACTAGAGACCCCATTTCTAACACATATCCTTCAATACGCTGGTCTTTAAATGACCAATAAGTGGCTGTTTCCATCTGAGCATTTCTATGTCACAGATGGCCCTTTTTTTCCCACAATGGAAAAAAGCAATCTCTTTCTTTGTCTACTCCAGGAGCCAGAGCTCAATATGAAACGCTTATCTGTCACCCATGAACAATTTCTTACATTCTTTTAAAGTGAATCTGGTGTATTACAATGTACTTTTAAACAGAAGAGGGACTTGTTTAGCCACTTAGACCCTCACTGCCTGGTGCCGTTTTCTTCCTCTTCAAATTCAAATATGCTATTACTTACTACGGGAGACCTGCAGTAGAAATGGCACTGTACTATCTCACAGCACTTGAAGCAAAATAGTGCACAGTGTTTTCAAAGCCTCACTCACCTACAGGCGCAAGAAATGAAATTTTATCGCAAAGCATGCAAATTTATGATTTCATTAGCCTAATTAATATATCTGTTGTTATGTTCATGAGTAACTTATTGATATCCTGATTAGCTAACATTACACAAAGCTGAACTCTACCACCTTTAGGTAAGATATATTTATTGCGGCCCGCTAAATGGATGATCTTAGTGGTTCCAGTGCCAGGGTAAATACTTTTCTGGGACAATATTTATTAGAGTTTCTCTCAGTTCTCAGACCTGGTAGTAGGCAAAGCAAATAGCCGGGCATGCATTCTGAACTGGGATCATTAGTAACATACTGGGCGGGAGAATGTCAGAATCACATATTTTGAAAATACAGGCCACCTCCTCCGTCAGGATTTATTTCTAAAAAAAAGGATTGGTCCTTAAGTTTACTCCTGCATTTTGAGAAAGCTTCTAACTTTCCTGACATTCACAAGAATTCCACGAGTGAGCCTGGGAACCTGCAATTATGGATGCACATTAACACACATAGGAATTAATCACGCATTTCGTTATTTATGTTTATGTTTATGTTTCAGCACCCCTCCCCCTACAGAAGGAGAACCACCACGCAAAAGGTCCCTGCGATCTAGGCAGAAGCCAGAGAACATTGCCAAGACCCCTGCAAGGAAATAAGACTCTCCTGATTGTCACCCTTGTGTCCCACTCTGTCACCCTGTCCACCTTGAACTGCCATTGCTCCACTTGCAATGCACCATTGAAAATGCGCCTGTGATACCAATAGACTGGACTCTATCCTGGACTTTCCTTCATCAGCAACACAACCCATTGCAATACCCCCTCCACTTATTAGCACCTAAATAAACACCCTTGGAACAAATACAACTATGGAGTCTGTCAATTGATTGAAATATGTATTCGTTTAACAAGCTGTAAACATTGCAATTCAACTGTACAGTTATATATAACTGGGTATGACCTGTAGTGGGCAACAGTAAACACACCAGGAGCCAGAGTGGGGCACAGATATCTGAGAATAGAGATGCCAATGGTACAGTAAGTGGCCATTAGAATTGGGAAAATCAGCCTGCCATGTACAATGTCCAACACAAAACTGCAATGGAAGGTGAAGTTACAGTGTCTTACCTGTGTGTCACTGGAAGTACTGTTGAATTATAGTTGTTCTGTTTTCTACATCCTCTTCCTCTGCCTCCTCTTCGTCAATGTCCACAGGCTCCACCACTGCAACACGACTATCTCCAGCCCCATCCTCCTGCAGAAAAGGAACCTAGCATCTCAAGGCCAGGTTGTGCAACATGCAACGATGATCTGGCAGACCTTCTTGGGTGAGTAGCACAGGGATCCACCTGTCAGATGGAGGCACCGGAATCTGGCCTTCAGGAGGCCAAAGGTGCGCTCAATGATCCTCCTTGTTCACCCATGTGCCTCATTGTAACGTTCCTCTGCCCTTGTCCTGGCATTCCTCACTGGGGTCAATCGCCATGAGAGGTTGGGGTAACCAGCGTCACCTGTAAATATCGAGGGATACCTGTTAGCCAGACACTCACCCTTAGGGCCAACCCCACACCCATATACCAACAGACACTGGGTGGGGACCATGGCCTCTGGAGTTGAGCCATCACATATGGAATGCTGCTATTCCTCAAGATAAAGGCATCATGCACAAACCCAGGATACTTTGCATTCACATGGGAGATGTACTGGTTCGCCAGGCACACTATCTGCACATTCAGAGAATGAGAGCTCTTTCAATTTCCAAACACCTGTTCATTTCTCCGGGGGGGGGGAGGCAATATGTGTACCATCAATAGCACCAATGATGTTGGGGATATGTCCCAGTGCATAGTCATCAGTCTTCACTGTGGCCAAATCCTCCACCTGGGGGAATACGATGTAGCTGCGCATGTGTTTCATCAGGGCTGACAACACTCTGGTCAGCACGTTTGAGAACATAGGCTGTGACATCCCTGCTGCCATGGCCACTGTCGCTTGGACGGAGCCATTTGCCAAGAAATGGAGCACTGATAGGACTTGCACAAGAGGGGGGATCCCAGTGGGGTGACAGATAGCTGAGATCAGGGCTGGCTCCAATTGGGCACACAGCTCTTGGATTGTGGCCTAACTAGTCTGTAGGTTAGGATAATGAACCTGTCCTCCATTGTTGCCAGGTCCACCAGGGGTCTGTACACGGGGGTATGTCTCCATCTCCTATTCATCCTCAGCGGTTGAACTCTAGGTTGAAAAACGGTGAGCAGATGGTCATATTCAAAGATATCCTCAGAGTAAAATGCCTTGCATTTTGTGACAGAAACAGTATGTGAACGTGTAGGTCCGTTAATGTGCCTATGTCTGCTGTGAAGCAGCTAGGTGCCATGGCCTGTTCCCCCTGAAATGGTAGCCGCCTGACCTGTGAGGAGGGACAAGTGGAAATGAGGTAATTCCACTGATGTTTTGCGCCATTGCAGGAGGGGGTCGACAACCGCCATGCAACACCTCATTGGTTATCATTGGGGCCTATGGGTTCCATGAGCCAATGATGATGTACAAAGGCGGTGACGGTATAAACCGCAGCGGACGTGACCGCCATTTTCTACCTGTTCACTCATTTGCTACCTGACCTTCAGCAGGAGAGGACCTACACTGCAAGTGCTGCTGTGACCTGTGTCTGGAAGTGACCATGCTCAAGTGTCTGGGGAAAGGGCCACTGCCTTCACTTCGGAGGAGTTGGAGAGACTAGGGGATGGGGTCCTACCCCAGTACTATTTACTTTATGGTCCTCCAGACCAACAGGTGAGTACACTGTGAGCACGATGCATGGGGCATGAATGCATGGAGTGCTGTGTGTGAGCCTCATGTGGGGTGGCTGAGGGGTCCTGGGCAGAGTGCTGCATGTATGGTACGCAATGTCTGTGCATAAGGGGATGGGAGGGATATGGTGGGCCATGAGTGTAACAGGCCGTACGGTATAACTAATACCTTTTCCTATGTATCTTTTTCTGCAGATAGGCACCCATCAGAAAAAGGATATTTGGCGTGCCATTGCCAAGGACATGCGGACCCTGGGGGCCTTTGACAGGCGGGGCACCCATTGTCGCAAATGGTGGGAGGACCTGCGCGGCTGCGCAAAGAAGACAGCGGCGGCCCAGCTGGGGATGGCCTCCTAACGACGAAGGATTGCCCGTCGTACGCTGACCCCCCTGACTACTGGGCAGGGTCCCGTGGGTTTCAGATGTACTGCTATTGGCGTTAGACATTGTACCCCATGGCCTGGAGACTAGCATTGTAACTGGTAGTGCATGGCCTAGTGCATAGGGCTGTTCCCTGTGTGTTGCGTACGCCAACGGAGGTGTTGTTGCTGGCATTGACCAAGTGTATCCTCTGTCTCTCCCCCCCTTTTTGTTTTGTCACCCTGTCCTTGGGTGCATTAGCATCATCTGGCGGAGGAGCAGAGGCACCGGCGACAGAAGGAGCTGCATCCCATATGGCCCATGAGGCCGAATCCACCAACGGTGAGGGCACCAGTGGGATGGAGGGCGAGGGGAACACCACGGCGGAGACTGGAGGGGACAGTTCGGACAGCGACACTGTAAAGAGTTAATAAAGAGCCATGCGGGCTCTCCATGTGCGCCTGACGTGCTCTGCGTGTCCGGGAGGGGCACGGAGCACGCGGGTATAAATAAAGAGCGAACTGCGGGTGACGCAGTTCCATGCGTGTGCTCTCAGCAAACACTGTCTGTGAGTGTTTCTTTCAGCGACAATGAAGGCCCAGTACATTGGCGACGAGCGGGATCGAAATGCGGGACAGTAGAAGAAAGTGCAGTTAAATATCGAGGCCAGGCTGAGAAAACGTACCGGGAGGAGAGCGGAGCAGTGTCGGCTGCCGCGATCGTGGTGCCGGGCCGGTCACCGGAAAAAAAAAGGCCGGGTTCACGAAGGGAACCTCAGGCGCGCGACTGGCGGAGCGGACGACGAAGAAACTGACCGGTTTCCCGATCGGGGAAACCCAAAGATGGTGAGCCGCGCCCTGCGCCCTCCCCCGCAAGGAGCACACCACGTGGGGCTCTGACACCCCGCCCAGGGCGTCCCTCGCTGCCCGAGAGCAGCACCACGCGACGCTACAAGGCCCCGCCCAGGGCGTCCCTCGCTGCCCGGGAGCAGCCGAAGGAGACGCGTGCTTCCCTGGCCAGGCGCGCCGTGCGTCTCCTGCGAGGCCGGAGAGGGGGAAGCCCGAAATAAAAGAAAAGACGCGTGGTGCACGTCAGATGTGTGCCGACCCCGGGAGGGGCTAAAAAAAAAAAAAAAAAAAAAAAGGAAAAGAAAAGAAGAGAAAAGAGAAAAAAAAAACAGCAGTAAGCAAAAGGAGATGGTCACTGAAAAATAAAAGGCAAGAAAAGGGAGGCAGAAGTAAAAAACAAAAGAAGTAAGGAAGGCGGAGTCAAAAAAAAACCCAAAAAAAAATAAAAAATAAAAAACCAAAGGACAGCTTCACCGTGTGTACAGCGCAAGGGTGAGAAGGGGTAAAGATGAGTGCCCCACCACAGGATGATGCCAATCCTCCACCGCCACCAGGGAACCCCCAGCTCCCAGCACAGTTGACCAACAGGGTTCACTCCTCGATCGTTTCGCTACCACCGTTTAGCCAACTAATTGACCCGGCTACCGCTGCACCCAGATGGCGTTTGTGGATAAACAGGCTAGAAAACTACTTTCGTGCAACCAGGGAAACGGACGGGGAAGTGCGGAGGTCAGTAATGCTGTTGATGGGTGGAGATGAACTACAGGAGCTCTTTGACTCGCTTCCTGACACAGGGGATAAGGCTGATTTTGATACAGCAGTAACTGCTCTGAACAGGCACTTCGACCCGCAACTCAACTCGGATTACGAACGTTTTAAACTACGACAGGCCCAGCAGACCGAAATCGAGTCGATGGATATGTTTTATGCCAGGTTGAGAAAGCTAGCGAGCTCGTGCACAGGTCTCAACCAGCAAGAGGAGATCCGTGCGCAAATCATTCAAGGGTGCCGGTCGAATGCTTTGAGGAAGTTGATTTTGAGACAGCAGGGCATGTCCCTCGATGACATTCTAATTCTTGCAAGATCACATGAACTGTCGGCAGTACGAGCGGATGCGATGGCGGCAGTAAGAGGTCAGTCATTAGCGGCTGCGTCATCGTCTCGTGTAGTCCAGGTGAAGGAGGAACAAGTGGATGCGATCCGAACACGCCCAGCAGCGCAGCGGAAAACAAGCGCTGCCAGGCCCGGCGACAGGGCCTGTGGAAGCTGCGGGTATGACCACCGGCCGAACATGGGATGCCCGGCTAAAGGACAGTCCTGCAACTGTTGTGGCAAGCCAAATCATTTTGCCAAAGTGTGTAGGTCCAGGAGGAATAAGCCAGGAGAGCAGAAGGGAAGAGATACAAGTGTTAGAGCTGTATCCAAGGACACAGAGGAGGTGAGAGACCAGGCGATGGCGAGTGGCCCGGTCTTCGAGGAAGATGAAGAAGAGGACATATTTGTAATATCGTTCACGGGGGGCAAGGCACGGAAAAGGAGACCGCCGCCCATGAGTGACGTTCATGTCAACGGCATGCTTGTTTCCGTACTCATTGACACAGGGGCGTCGGTCAATGTCATGGATGAAACGCTTTTCCACCAACTAATACCTGCCCCGCCACTGACCCAGACAACTACTAAGATATACAATTATGGAGGGCGAGACCCTCTTCCCCTCAAGGGAACAGTGGAGGTGGCTGTAAGCAGTGGAGATAAATCAACAAAAACCAAATTCTATGTGGTGGCTGGGGATCGTGGCACTCTGCTAGGATGTCGCACGGCAGAAGAGTTGGGACTGGTGTTTTTTGCACGACAGGTGTATGAGACTCAAGTGGAACGCCTTCTCAACGAGTTTCCACAACTATTTGAGGGGTTGGGTCGGTTAAGAGGAAAACGCATCAAATTGCACATAGATCCCAACGTGGCTCCGGTGGCGCTAAGGCATCGGCGTGTACCCTTTCATCTGAGACCTGTCGTTGAGAAAGAGCTGCAGTTGCTGGAGGACCAAGGGGTCATAGAGAAGGTGGATGGGCCTACGCCGTGGGTGTCGCCGCTGGTGATTGCGCCAAAACCCAAGCAGCCAGGAGCGATTCGCCTCTGTGTTGATATGCGACTGCCAAACAAGGCTATTCGAAGGGAAAGACACATAACGCCCACCATGGACGACATCATTGCAGATCTGAATGGGGCACAGTGGTTCTCCAAGTTGGATCTCAATGCGGGGTATCATCAGCTAGAGCTAGACCCGGAAAGCAGGAACATTACCACTTTCTCGACGCATGTGGGGCTGAGAAGATACAAGAGACTGAGCTTTGGAGTGTCCTCCGCGGCGGAGGTGTTTCAAAATGCGATTAGGGAAACCCTGTCGGGGTTACCAGTAGTAATCAACTTGAGTGATGACATTCTAATACACTCCAAGACGAGAGAGGATCATCATTGTCATCTACGTGCGACGTTGAAACGGCTATCTGAAGCGGGACTAACGCTTCATAAAAAGAAGTGTGCCTTTTACCAAAACTCGGTAGAGTTCTTTGGATATGTATTTTCGAAAGAAGGCCTGCAAGTGGACCCACGGAAGGCTGAGGCTATCCGTCAGGCCGCGGTTCCGCAAAGTGCCACGGAGGTTCGTAGCTTCCTAGGGATGGCCACGTACTGCGGGAGGTTTATACCACATCTAGCCACCATGTCTGAACCTCTCCGGCAGCTAACAAAAGGGCAACATCGTTGGGACTGGACTCCAGAAGCACAACAGGCCTTCATGGATATTAAGGAGGCGTTGCTAGACAAGGCAACTATGGCCTATTTCAACCCCAGCAGAAAGACCGAAGTAGTGGTAGATGCGAGCCCCGTCGGGCTTGGAGCTGTCCTCTTGCAAGAACAGAGGTATCAGGAATGGGTCCCGGTCGCATATGCCAGCCGGGCGTTGTCGGCCGTTGAAACCAGGTATGCGCAGATTGAGCGTGAGGCTCTAGCCATCCGGTGGGCGTGCCGCCATTTTCACTTGTATTTGTACGGGCACGAATTTCAAGTGGTGACTGACCACAAACCTTTAGTTCCGTTGTTCGCTGGTTGCCCGCGTCTTGCACCTCCGCGGATTGAGCGATGGACCGTTCTCCTTCAACCTTATAGGTTCACTGTCGTTTACCGGCCAGGGGCAAACAATCCGGCAGATTATCTGTCTCGCCACCCTTGTTCGCAGGTGTCGGATGCGCAACAAGAACAAGATGAAGAGAGTACGGAAGTCTTTGTAAGCATGGTCGTGCAGTCGGCGTGTCCTAACGCCCTTCTCGTACCAGAGATTGTAAGTGCCACGCAGGAAGACATCATATTGAGCCACGTCAAAGATGCGTTGAGCCATAAAAAGTGGAAATATTTTCTAGAAAAAACACATGCGTCTCGCCCTGAACAGAGAGTGGCCATGCAAAGTATCTGGAAAGTGCGAGATGAACTGTCTACTGATAATGAAGGATTGGTTCTACGGGGAAGAAGGATTGTACTTCCACAAAAGTCTCTGGTCTAGAGTGATTGAGCTGGCACATCAAGGACATCAAGGGGCTGCTAAAACCAAAGCTAGATTACGTGCCAAGGTATGGTTCCCAGGTATGGACAGCCAGGTTGACGAGATGGTAGGACGGTGTCACTCCTGTATCATCACGTCCGTGGAACCTCCGAGTTGTCCAGTGATAACGGAGCCGGCTACTCTGAAACCATGGGCTAAAGTAAGCATGGACTTCGGAAGTTTTCCAGATGGGAGATTAACTGCTGTTCTGATTGACTCTTATACTAAATTCCCGGTGGTTGAGGTGGTACCGTCGACGGCGTTTGAGAACGTGCGACCAGTTCTACAAAAGACATTTGCTTTGTTTGGTTTGCCTGATGAGATTCGAACGGATAATGGTCCCCCATTCCAAGGCCAAGAGTTTTGGTCATACCTTGAGGGTCTGGCAATTCATCATCGGAAGATAACGCCTTACTGGCCTCAGGCAAATGGGGACGTGGAAAGGTTCATGCAAACTTTGAACAGGGCTCTTCGAATTGGAGTAGAGAAAAGGGAAGACAGCGAACAGTGTCTACACCAATTCCTGAGTGCCTATCGTCAAACGCCTCATAGTACTACTGGTTGTGCTCCCTCCTCTTTGATGTTCAAAGTATCTCCACGTGACTGTATTCCATCAGGTCCTAAATGGAGACCTCCGGTGTTGGATGTTAAGGCCACTCAAAAACGACGGCGAGCTACTAATCAGAGGGCGAGTACCCAACGACGAGCAAGGTACCGAGGGTTCCAAGAAGGAGACCAAGTGGTGGTGAAATGTCGGAGAGGGGGAGGAAAGTTTATAACTCCGTTTGAACCCGAGGTATGGGAGGTTATTGGCGTGAAGGGGTCCATGATCACTGCGGCCAGAGGAAGACAAAGAGTGACACGGAATGTGTCACATTTTAAGAAAGCTGGACGGAGGGAACCAATTGATGATGAAGGAGAGTTTGAGGACATTACCGGCGGGTCACCTGTGGTGACCAATGAGGTAGAGAGTGTCAGGAGGCCGGTGCTGACTGAACAAACCTTACCTGTTTATGCCCCTGGGAATGCAAGTTTGCCCACAAGAAGCCGAAGATATGATCTACGTCCCAATCCTGCACCGAGTAGTCAGTTGAAGGACTTTGTCTGTCATGTAGGCTGCTCATAGTTGGAGTTCCGTTGCCAGGTGGCTATAACAGGATGAAGACGGAAGGTCTGTTGGTTCGTAAGGACCGTGTTTTCATTGAGGTGGACTGTTTACGTGTGTTTTGTAGTACAAACTATTCCTAAGTGATTTTATACCGTTGTGTGTTAAGTTTGGTGTTGGATTTGTTAAGTCCAACCTCCATGTGGAGTAAAACATGGGGGGGATGTAAAGAGTTACTGAAGAGCCATGCGGGCTCTCCATGTGCGCCTGACGTGCTCTGCGTGTCCGGGAGGGGCACGGAGCACGCGGGTATAAATAAAGAGCGAACTGCGGGTGACGCAGTTCCATGCGTGTGCTCTCAGCAAACACTGTCTGTGAGTGTTTCTTTCAGCGACAATGAAGGCCCAGTACAGACACCACCTCCGATGAAAGCTCCCTGGTGGTGGCGGACACCTCTGTGGCCACCCCAACTACAGGTACAGCCGCCATCCCCATACCAGCACCACTCTCATAGCAGCCCCTCAGCGTGTTTCCCGTGCCCACTCTCCCAGGAGGGTGGGCATCTCCTTCGTCCCAGGCACCTCAGGCCCTGCCCCAGTCAGCCCTGCTGCCCTCAGTGAGGAGTCTATTGACCTCTTGCGATCCATCTCTGTTGGTCAGTCAACCATTGTGAATGCCATCCAGGGTCTGGCAGGGCATTTGCAACAAACAAATGCATACCTGGAGGGCATTCACTCTGGCATGGCGGCCCAACAGAGATCGTTCCAGGCTCTAGCCAACTCCCTGATGGTGTCACGTTGTAGGTACTCCTCAGACTCGGTGTGATGCAAATAAGGTCCACCTCCCGACACCACCAAGTCACCGATAAAAACCACGGTGTATTGGAGTCATCAGGTGAGGGAAGGAAGGGGAAAGGAACAGCAGGGACGGGATAACTGTAAAGAAAAAATACACAGTGTTAAATATCACATTGCCTATCTACTCTCATAAAGTCTCACTAAAATACCCACGACCGTCCCTGCCCATAACTCATGCGGGCAGAACTAGTCCAACGCCTGTCTATTCTCCACCTAAATCATCGATGGATGCCCAGGCCGACTACGAACACCCCTAGTCACTTAAGGGTTTTTCAAAACCCGATGTTTATGCAAATTAATCCTGTAGCTAGGTTGCAACAAAAAAAGAAAAAAAAATATAATAAGGAAAAGAACTTGTCCCGCACTTCTTCTTTTGATTCAATTAAAACATTGAACCTCTGAGTAATGTCACGAACTTGAAGAAGTCACCCCTTCCTAATTCATAGAATAAGATAAACGGACAAATGTTCCCGGCTGTTTGACTTCTGCAAACAGTACGTCTTGATCCTGAATTGCCACGAAGAAAACAAAAGGTTCTGTCCTGAACTACCACCATTCATGTTTCACGAGGATCTCTAATTTTTGTGCACCATCTCTGAAGTACACCAAATGTCTGATCACTAGATCCAAAACCATACCGGAAGGCGAAAGCCTCCGCCAAGAAACCGGCTCGCCTCTTACCACCGGTTCCAAATCTCGAAGGGAGGCAGCTCGTATCTCCTGCTGCCTTAAAATGCTGATCTCCGTGAGGGTTCCGGATGCCTTCAGTTCGTCGTTGTGGACGTGGTGACTTCCCCCATGGGAACGCCGTCCACCCTGCCCTCGTTGTGCCTCCGACGGGGAATGAGGAAAGAATAACGCGCAACCGCTTCCGGGAGGTGCCGGAGTTATGCGGTCTTCCCGCTCGAAGCGTCATGGGATATGTAGTCCCTAAGGACTACAAAATCCCGATCGGCCAGGTAGGCGCCTGTTACCCCCTGACAGTACGCCCCCCTCCAACGCGCCTCCTAGGGCCAGGTTTAGTGGGATGGCGAGCATGAAACTGTTGCACCGCCCTAGGGGCATGGATATTGCCCTCCGGCTCCCATGAATCCTCCTCGGCAGTGTACCCTTTCCATGAAACCAAGTACCATAACTTACCCCCTCTCCGCTTGGAATCTAACACACTGCGCACCTCATACTCCAGCTGCCCATCTCTAACCACCGGAGGTACCGCCCGTTGGGCCGTTGAAAGAGCTGGTTTCAAAAGGCTGCAGTGAAACACCGGATGGATCCTTAAGGAAGCAGGTAAGTTAAGACGGTAAGCCACAGGGTTTACCTGGCGTGATACCACATAGGGACCAATGTAACGAGGATGAAAGACGCTACGTATCTTGAAGCGTATATACTTGGTGGAAAGCCACACTCGATCCCCTGGTTGATACACCGGCGCCTCACGCCGGTGCTCATCACCCCATTTCTTATACTGTTCCTTGGCCTTCTCCAGATTGAATCGTATCTTTTTGTGCATGGATTGGAGGTTCTTAATCATAGCATGGACCGTAGGTTGATCCGTGACATTCCGAGGTATGATTAAAGGTAACATCTCCGCGTGGAATCCCGTGTTAGCACGGAAAGGAGACTCCTTTATCGAGCTATGCCAAGCATTGTTGTATGATAGTTCGGCCAGCCACAGCAACGCTACCCAAGATTCCTGGGCGTCCTTTGCATAACATCTCAGATATTTCTTCAGGGTTTGGTTGAGGCGCTCCGTCTGGCCATCGGTTTGTGGGTGGAAACTGGTGGATAGGGCGGATTCAATGCGCAGAACCTTGCACCACATGCGCCAAAACCTAGCGACGAACTGGGGGCCTCTGTCCGAAATAATGGTTCTTGGTAGGCCATGTAACCGCACCACTTGCGACAGAATTAGATGGGCGGTTTGGCTTGCTGTAGGTAGGTTTCTGCAAGGGAGAAAGTGACCCATCTTGGTAAGACTATCGATTACCACCATGATAGCGTTGTACCCCTGATCCATTGGTAATCCCACCACAAAATCCACGCTGATGGTTTGCCATGGTTTCTCCGGAGTGGGCAAAGGCATCAACTTGCCCTGGCTCTTTGCGTTTTCTCCCTTGGCTCGAGCACATATCTCACACCGAGCCACCCATGTCGCAACGTCTTTAGCCCAACCTTCCCACCGGAAATGTCGTTGAACTATTTGCGCGGTTTTGGTGTATCCTGGATGACCAGCCGTTACTGCATCATGACACCACTTGAGGGCTTGTACTCGGAGTTCATGTGTTGGTAAATATAAACGATTACCTTGCAACGGTATTCCATGCTTAAGGGTACGGTCCTGACTTACTTCGGCCCATTTCTTCCATTGAGCAGCAGACTTATGCTTCGAAACCTTTTCTAGGAAATGGGAGATATGAAGGGCACAAATCACTCTTTCAGGTTGGATGATTGCTTCATCAGGTCTTGAAGCTATTTCTTTCACGTCCTCTTGTCGAGACAGTGAATCTGCCTTGCGATTATCAACCCCAGGACGGAAGGTGACTACAAACTCATATTCTGAAAAAAACAGCATCCACCTCATTTGTCGCTGGGTAAGCTGCCTAGCCTCCTTCATATACTGAAGGTTTCGGTGATCAGTATATACCGTGACCGGGTGTTGGGCCCCCCACAGATAGTGTCGCCATTCCTGAAAAGCCTTTTTTATGGCTAGCAGTTCCTTCTCTGCTACCGTATAGTTGAGTTCCGCAGCGGATAGCTTCCTAGATAGAAATGCAACAGGATGAAGCTGTCCGGTGGTTTTGTTTCTTTGGGATAACACAGCCCCAATCGCTATGTCCGAGGCATCTGCTTCGACTATAAAAGGTACGTCTGGCTGTGGATGTTGAAGTATAGGTGCTGAGCAAAAGGCCTGTTTTAAAAAGCAAAAGGCCTTCTCTGCCTCCTCTGACCAAACAAAAGACACACCCTTTCTTAGCAACCTTGTTATAGGTGACACAATGTGGGAAAAACGACAAATGAATCTCCTGTAATAATTGGAGAACCCAAGGAAGCATTGCACGTCTCTCACACTAGTGGGTACTGGCCACCCTTGAACGGCCTGTATTTTTCTTGTCGACATGCCGAACCCTTCAGGGCTTAAATCCACTCCCAAGAACTCAACCTTCTGGACATGGAACTCGCATTTGCTCAATTTGCAATAAAGACTGTGATGTCGCAATGCTTGAAGTACTAAGGAAACATGTTCAAGGTGGCGCTCCAAGGATGTAGAATACACCAGAATGTCATCTATATAAACGATCACGAAATGGTCTATGTATTCTTTGAGAACATCGTTCAGAAAATACTGGAAAGCCGCCGGGGCGTTACACAACCCGAACGGCATTACCAAGTACTCAAACAGGCCATAGCGAGTTTTGAACGCTGTCTTCCACTCATCCCCTTCGCGGATTCTGACCAGATGGTAAGCTCCCTTCAGGTCCAACCTTGTATATATTACTGCCTCTTTCACCTGTTCCAATAGCACAGGAATGAGGGGAAGAGGGTATCTATTCCTTATCGTGTTCTTGTTCAACATTCGATAATCGATGCAGGTTCTCAACTCTTTATTAGCCTTAGCTATGAAAAAGAGTGGGGAGGCTGCCGGAGAACAAGAGGGTCTAATGAACCCGATTTCCAGGAAGTGGTCCAAATAATTTCTCAAATGCTTGGTTTCTGGGTTGGATAGAGCATATACCCTACAAGAAGGAAGGAGTGCTCCTGGAATCAGATCTATCTTGCAGTCATATATACGATGGGGTGGCAACGTCTCAGCCTGACCTTCGTCAAACAAATCCTTGAACTCGGCATACACAGAGGGTAATATCACTGCTTTCTCCACCACTGTGGCCAACTGTAGCCCTTGAGCCAATGCTAACGTGGGGGGATTGTCGCCCAAGAAACAGACGCTCTCACACCTCAAGGACTGAAAACTAACCGTCTTGGTTTGCCAATTGATAACAGGATTGTGTATTCTTAACCAAGGCATCCCCAAAATTATTTCATACTGAGGAGCCTCTATTATATCTAGCCTGATCCTTTCTTTATGGGCAGGAGATACCCCTTTAAAAACCAATTCAACGTCCTCAGTTTGTTCTGTAAGGGGTCCAGATTTCAGTGGTGTACCATCAACTGCCAGTACTATTTCAGGTTCCTTCCTGGGAATGCTAGGAAGTCCCAGTCCCTTAACCAAACCTGCATCTATGAAATTTCCCGTGGCTCCGGAGTCTATCATTGCCCTTACTGGGTAGTTTCGATCTCGGGACCCCAGCTCTACTGCTAACAAGAGATGTGACGCCTTTTCCTCTTGTGGAGCAAGGGTTAAAGAAGTTAACCGTAACCCCGGTTGGAAATCTATAAGAGACAAATCCTCTTTCTCTGAAGTCTTCCCTGAAGTAACCGCTGCCTTTTGAGTGGGGAAGTAGGATAACCTTTTTTTTGGTTTTTGGGGACACTCTCTCACATAATGACCCTTCCTGCCACAGTACATGCACAACCCCTGTACCCTCCTGGTCTCCTTCTCGGTCTTTGACAGGGGTGCCCTAACGGCTCCCACTTCCATAGGTTCCCCACTCAAATCATTGGGATTAGAAACTGGTTGCCCCTCCTTTTCTGGAATGACAGGTCGCCGATCACCTGCTCTACGCTCAACTCTTCGTTCTGCTATTCTGTGATTCAATCTTAGAGTAAGATTCACAAGATCAGTACAAGTGGAAGGCTGCGGATCTATTTGAGCTAGTATGTCTTTCATGTCGTCTCGTAAGCCTTGATAATAGAGAGACATTCGCTTCTCCTCTGGCCACCCTGATTCCGCCACCAGTCTATTGAAGGTCGTAAGATAAGTGACCAGGTCAGATCTCCCCTGTCTCAGCTCCAATAATTCCCTATCAGCGCTAAAGGTGGTTGTTCTATGATCAAACACCCTCTCGAAGGCCGCCCGAAAGGCATTCCAATCCGCTAATAAGGGGTCATCGTTTCTGACTAACGGCACTGCCCAGTTAGCTGCGTCTCCCGAGAGATAAGAAATAGCGAACATTACCCGGGAAAGGTTAGAGGGAAAAGACGCAGGCTTACAAGAGAATTGAAGAGACAACTGGGTTAAAAAGGCCTGAACTCTCCTGGGGTCCCCTGAAAACCGTTCCGGACTGGCCAAAGGGATTGGAGGGGAGACGTTCACGGTTACCTGCGGTGTAGATGTTGAGGCATCGAAGGGATTCCTAGTAAGCCTTTCTACTTTTTCCCTTAGGGTCGCCGTCTCGGCCCTAGAATTAGCTAACTCTTGTTGCACCACCACCAACGCCTGTAATACGTCATCCATAGATGCCATTTTGCATTACACCGAGCGGGAGGAGTATTATTCGAGGGCGCGTTATTCTGTCACGTTGTAGGTACTCCTCAGACTCGGTGTGATGCAAATAAGGTCCACCTCCCGACACCACCAAGTCACCGATAAAAACCACGGTGTATTGGAGTCATCAGGTGAGGGAAGGAAGGGGAAAGGAACAGCAGGGACGGGATAACTGTAAAGAAAAAATACACAGTGTTAAATATCACATTGCCTATCTACTCTCATAAAGTCTCACTAAAATACCCACGACCGTCCCTGCCCATAACTCATGCGGGCAGAACTAGTCCAACGCCTGTCTATTCTCCACCTAAATCATCGATGGATGCCCAGGCCGACTACGAACACCCCTAGTCACTTAAGGGTTTTTCAAAACCCGATGTTTATGCAAATTAATCCTGTAGCTAGGTTGCAACAAAAAAAGAAAAAAAAATATAATAAGGAAAAGAACTTGTCCCGCACTTCTTCTTTTGATTCAATTAAAACATTGAACCTCTGAGTAATGTCACGAACTTGAAGAAGTCACCCCTTCCTAATTCATAGAATAAGATAAACTGACAAATGTTCCCGGCTGTTTGACTTCTGCAAACAGTACGTCTTGATCCTGAATTGCCACGAAGAAAACAAAAGGTTCTGTCCTGAACTACCACCATTCATGTTTCACGAGGATCTCTAATTTTTATGCACCATCTCTGAAGTACACCAAATGTCTGATCACTAGATCCAAAACCATACCGGAAGGCGAAAGCCTCCGCCAAGAAACCGGCTCGCCTCTTACCACCGGTTCCAAATCTCGAAGGGAGGCAGCTCGTATCTCCTGCTGCCTTAAAATGCTGATCTCCGTGAGGGTTCCGGATGCCTTCAGTTCGTCGTTGTGGACGTGGTGACTTCCCCCATGGGAACGCCGTCCACCCTGCCCTCGTTGTGCCTCCGACGGGGAATGAGGAAAGAATAACGCGCAACCGCTTCCGGGAGGTGCCGGAGTTATGCGGTCTTCCCGCGCGAAGCGTCATGGGATATGTAGTCCCTAAGGACTACAAAATCCCGATCGGCCAGGTAGGCGCCTGTTACCCCCTGACAGTTGGCAGCCATTGTCACTGTCTCTAGCCTCCCCACTCCAACTTCCTCTACCCAGTCCCATTCCCCTCAACCCCAGCCTTTCCCAAGCACACCTTCAGACCAGCATGCACCCAAATCAACACACAGAAGGGCCTCAGGCAAACACAAGCACCACACTTCATCCCACGGGCACTCTCACAAGCACCATCCAGATGCAGACACACCAACATCCACTGCCTCCACTGTGTCCCCCTCCTCCTCCTCGTCCACCTCCCTCCCAGTAGCATCTCCACTCACACCTGCATGCATTACATCCTCATCCACTACCTCCATCACGTCTATCACTACACGCCCCTCACTGGCAGTCACCACCTCCACATCCATGCATACGTCCCCTGTGTCCTCTCCCACTGTGTCCGTTCCCCCTCCTCCCAAAGTACACAAATGCAAGCACTCAGACACCCAACAGCCATCAACCTCACGACAGCCTCCAGCCCATGCACCCAAACATATCAGACAGACACCTCCTCCCACCACTCCCTCTTCCTCCACTCACCCCCTCCTTGCCAGGATGAAGCACACTGAGCACAAAGCCCACTCCAGAACCAGTGGAAGAAGGCATCAACTCACCCCCTCCTTGCCAGGATGAAGCACACTGGGCACAAAGCCCCCTCCAGAACCAGTGGAGAAGCCATCCAGTTGAGAAACTGTGGCTTTGCACTCCCCAGGACCAAGCAGTGGGCAAACCACCCACTTGAGAGACTGTGGCTTTGCACTCCGCAGGACCAAGCAGTGGGCAAACCACCCACTAGAGAGACTGGCCTTGCATTCCCCAGGACCAAGCAGTGGGCAAACCACCCACTTGAGAAACTGTGGCTTTGCACTCCCCAGGACCAAGCAGTGGGCAAACCACCCACTTGAGAGACTGTGGCTTTGTACTCCCCAGGACCAAGCAGTGGGCAAACCACCCACTTGAGAGACTGTGGCTTTGCACTCCCCAGGACATCGCAGTGGGCATGTAGCTCCCTCCAGGAGCAGTGGCGTTGTACCATCTTCCGGCTGAGGTGACCCCCTCCCCCTGAGGTGCCTGTGCAGTTTCAACCTGATGCCACAGCAGTGTTCTCTCCGTATTGAGGTAGGAGTTAAGTGTGGCCTTTGCCTATTTGATATGGCCCTGTGGGCCACAGACATTTTGGACTGGACATTGTCCCTCCATTTGTATATATTGTTGATACTGTTTTGTGCTTTGAATTTGTATTTCTTGAAATGTATATTATTACACTTACTTTACTCACTTCCTTTTGTCCTTGCGTTATTCCTGAGGGGTACGGGGTGGATATGTAAGGTTGTTGCATCTGTTTGTGTATGTTGTTGGGGGTGGGGGTGGGGGTGGGGATGTTGCGTGTGTGTGTGTCACTCTCTTTTCCTCCCCCACCCTTGTGTGCTAGGTGAGGTATTCACCGTGGTCGTCTTTGCTGCCGTTCGTGTTCCTGGTGTAGGAGGAGGTATGCCAGCATGGGGAACACCTACAGTTCGGGCTCCATGGTGTCGTGGTTCTTCCTTGAGTGTCGAGAGGTGAGTCGTTTCCCTTCTGTGTTCTGTTTCCACAGTGCTTTTGATGGGGTTGGTACCGCCCCAGAAAAGCTGGCGGATTGGCTTGTTGTAATAGGGTGGGCGGTACCTTGTCTTCCGCCTGGCTGTTGGCGGTTACCGCCACGGTGCTTGTTGCTACCGCCGTGGCACTCGGTGTGTTAAAGTGGCTGTCTGTGTTGGCGGCTTCCGCTGTGGTCAAAATTAAAAAAAAATTACCGACGGCCTTTTGGCGGTATTACCGCCGCTTTATCACCGACCGCCAGGGTTGTAATGAGGGCCATAGTGTCTCATGTCGAGGCTTGCTGACTCCTAAAATATAAAACAAAAAATACAACACAAAATGCATTTCAAAGGTTAACAAGACTCGACATTTCAGGCCTACATTCCACTACCTAAGTTATCATATTTAACATTAATAATTATTGAAAAAAATGAAAAACTTTAGCGTGATGTACAACATAACGTGAGCCAACCTATAGTGTAGCCAAATTTTAAATGAAAACACATAATTATGATAAATGCATGACTACACACGATTTCGGTTAATATGGATTAGTGATTAATAAACTGCTTTTTGCAAAACACATTTTAATAGAATCCACTCTGTCGACTGCACTCGGATTTCTACACTTGCAGTCACCTGCAAATGTATTCCACGAGCTGTGTAGATGAGAAGAACGCCAAACCAAAGCCATAATTTTCAGCAAAGGGGCCTTGAGAAGTCTTAAAAACTAACATTTCCAAGACTGTGGTCTGTCCAGAGTATTGTATCAGAGGCTCAAAATACAAGATGAAGTAGATCCTTTTCCTGTGGTGTCAATTCCTGATTGAATCATATATAGGAGGGCATTTACAATAGAAGGATCCCTCACAACACATGTATTCCATTATTATTTTTGTCACATTCATCGTTCTCTTGCTAATATTTTGTTCTCTGATGTTTGCTTGTTGCAGTTGGAACTCATCCACTGGATCTACATCTGGATATATTTGCTTGACTCTTTTCTCTTCCCTAATGTCAGTTGGAGTTTGATGCTTTGGTACCCACTTCTGTATTGATATTAATCTCCAATGAAGAGCTACAAGATTGGAAAGAAGGTTTTTTTAATCCTTTGTGTTTTCCCCTAACTGGGACCCTCTTAAGCAGTCTCTTAACAACTTTTACAGGAACTATTAGGAGCAGAGTAGCACCGTGGCTACTGGGTAGAGTCGTCTTTTCTGTGTGCAATCAAAAAGACCTTGTCAGCATCCAGTCCTTGAACTTTTATCAAAATATTAAACAGAAAACTTTAGTTTATGGCAGCTAAACATCTGTATTCACACATTTTACCCAGAGGTTAAATGCCCCTTCGCACTGAGCCAAACTTGTTCAGCCATTTTGCACAATCCCCTTATCCTAACTCTGATTAATCAGAAGGTTTCACGAACTGATGTCATCTGATGGTCAGTCCTGGAACAACTCACTGATATTTCCAAAGGTGCAGCTCAGTGAAAAACACATGAATTATGGGATCTGGTATTTCGATACTTACTGCAGACTAAGGACTAATCCAGTCAGATACCTCTTTATGATGTGCTTGGTAGGAAGGGCATGACACTTGTTCTCCCAAAAGGCTTACTAAACTTGACAAAGATGATTTATAATGTCATTTATATCTTTGTGTACCATTGTCAGGCATAATTGCCCCCACAGATGTGGTTTTCTTCTCGTGATACACTGTATTGTGTTTGCTTGTAACATGTATGCCCTGTTAAAGTAATAAATTCACCGATCTATTCTTGATTATACAGAATTTACCGTTTTCAATTGTTACTGATTTTACAGCTAAATATGGACAAAAATAAATATTAAATATATTAAATACATAAAAAATATTTTCCTCTTTGTATTTATTTTTAAATATGGATGTAAATAGAAATCACACTAGATTTTGGCTTATTTTAAATCTTTTTAGTCATGCTCCTGGTCATCCTGAGTGATAGGCCAAAAGCAATGCAGATTGACAGGTAAGGGAATTGAAAAAGGTGGTTTCACAATGGAGCTTAAACAGCTGTAAATGGCTTATTCTTAAATGTGCAAACTTTCATATGCGTTTAATGATTTATCATCTGTGGGAATTCATAGCACTGAAACCTATCAAGCATTCAAATACAAGGATACATTTACTAGTTAAGTAAATGCGGAAATATGCTAGTTTCAACAAAACCCGCATTAAATATGGATAAACACAGGAAAAATTGCAATATGTAAAATACAGACTAAAATCTAAAAATAATACCATAAAACTGGTAGCCCAATTATAAACAGAGATGGGAATAAAACGCTTATATATAGAGAGGTCTAGGTGGCCCTAATTACAAATAGAGATGGGAATACAATGCTTAGTTATGGCCAGGTCTAGTGAATAACACATATACTCAGTATTCCATCCGAAAAATTACATATTAGTTTATTTCAGCTGAGAGAACCCATTGTATAGTGGAGTTGATACAATTGCTGACACAACATTGCCAATACGTCAGGAAGGGTAATAGACAGCCAACCATTCAAACTCACGCTTTGAATCAAACACCATAGTCCTAATGTAAGGCAGCACCCATGAACATGCTTCATCATGTCAAACAATGCATCGCACAAATCAGTCTTCTCCTCACTGACATGCACAACGACTTCAGACCGCCACGACTCCTGCTTGTGAGAAACTCCAAAACCATTAGGATTGGCTGCCACTTTCCAAAAGTGCTACAAAACCATACATGGATGGAAGGTGTGAAACAAATGATGTTAACATACCGCAACGTAACGTAATGCAACATGATGCAACTCGGTGCAGCACACAACAAAACACAACACAAAACATGACGCCAGAAAACAAGCCAGAACATCACATAACATCACAAAATACACAACACATGTGATATACATCACACACATATAATCTACCATGTTGTCTAATGTGTAGAGCAATAGCGAGAAAGAGAAATAATGTGTGGGAGAAGGAAATAATGAAAAAGAAACCGAGAGACAGGCACTGAGGGAAATATAAGATAAATTGGGCGGGAAAGAAACAGGTATAGAGGAAACTGAATAATGTTAAAAGGGGAAGAATGGAAATGACAAATTAAAAATACTAAAGATAATCTGGAAAGTGCTTAAACATGGAGAAATATTGGAGAAACTGCATTGGAATATCTGGGCCTGGGGGGTGGAGGTATCAGAGAGTGCCTGGAGAATATAGTCATAAATCCTGACTGGTGTCCGTGCGCTGGACAGATGTGGACAGCTGCCAGGGTGCAGCAGAAGACTGTGTTACATTGTCACCAAAACTCTGCTGCACTTTCTCCCTCACATGTGCACAGACATGTTTTTGTATTTTATTTTTTTTATAATTTCTGTCCCATGTGGTTAAGAGGCCCCTATTGGCCACATCTCTGCCAATAATCTTGCAGTTTTTATGTGCATATACTCTATCTCTAAATAAATGTCGCATGTGTGCAACTGTTAAGAAGTCAACATACGTTATTCCTGATTACATTTTAATGACTGATGATATGTATATCGTAGTCAGTAACTGTAATAACTGTACATATGTTTAATAATTGACAGTAAACTATTTTTGTGTAATAGGTGAAGTGTATTCTGTTACCCTTCGGTCGTGCATTCTAGAAGTTTATAGCCAACTGCTTTCAATAATTCACAAAGTCGACGCGTTTTTCTTGCCAGTCTGCACCTCCATACTGGGTATAGCCAGTCCCTTCTTTCGACGAAACTTCCATATGTAGTTTGGTGACTGGTGATGTACTATGAAGACGGTGGAGTCTGACTCTCAGAGATGCTTGGGGAACATGAGATGGAATCAACGAATTAACATGCCAGCCTAGCCAGATCTGAGCGAAGGGGCTGCTATAGCTCTAAGAGCCAGTGCACGAGCCGACCCATGAACATTCCTGGCATATAACTAGTGTAAAAACACCATATGAAATATGATAAAGACTCTTCAAAATCCAAAAAAGTTTATTTATTTAACATGCAGAAACGATTCACCTTAGTACATCAGTATCACTGCCCTGAGAGGCACTTATTGTAAGTGACAATTCTTAAACATGAATTAAAAAATATGCACCTCCCCACCATGGCAATAATGTCATTAGTGAATTAGGAAGCAAGTCAGTTGCCATGCGCACCCTCCATGTGGCCTTGACTCTTACATGGGAAAACATTGCCGTCTTTTTAAAACACACAAAGGAAAGGTGCTTCTATAGCACACACCATAAACTTGTCTATATCAAATTACTTTCAGAAGCGATAAGGAAAAATGAAGCACATAGAAATAAAATATGTACCGAAAACCATACAGTTTGCAGTCGTGGCTCGCGGGGCGCAGAAGGGCTGGGGCGGCACGTGGAGGAGGGCGAAGGGTGGGAATAAACATTAATTTAATTTTTAAAAAACACTTACCTTCACTTGCCACCGCTCCGCTCCTCTGTCGCAGGCTGCAGGCACAGGCTCCCAGCCTGCCCTGCGGCCAAAACTGACGCTGCTCAGAGCAGCATCAAGATTGTCTGGGAGTGTCCAGCTAGGCGCTCCCTGGCAGACTGGGAGCATGTACAATCTCTCTCCAGCCCGGCAACTGTGTTGCTGGGCTGGAGAGAGCCTACTGCGCATGTGTGTTTGGCAGGCCCGAGATGGCTGCCCAAACACACTCACCCCGTGGCCCCACCTCTTTAGAAGAAAAAGATAATAAATCAGTTTATATTGTTTTCTTGTAAAGGTTTTGCAGCTGCCGCTGTTGGCGGGGGGGGCAACACTCCTCCGCCCTAACGGAGGAGCTGCCCCTGACAGTTTGGTCAAACACGGAAGCCGGGAACATCCCAGTTTTCTGATTCAAGTAGTGTCATTCAGCCACTGGGTATATATCTCTTTTTCTCTCCTCCTGTATGCCAAAGTTGTTTTTTCATTAATTCTTGGAGCACTATTTTAGAACGTCGATGGCAGGCAGAAGCCACCTCCAAGCTCGGTTAGTTTCGGGCTTGAGGGGCGAAGAAGACCACGAGCTGAACGTCTATCTTGAGTCTTGTTCGAACTTTCTGTGTCTTGCCCACCTGTAGTACATGGATATAACATTGACTTTAGACCTTCTCGGGTATCAGGTCTGGGCCTGGCTTTTCTCTCTGGGAATCAGGGAATTTACATGGTGGAGCCTGTGACAAGAGAGCTTGAAGGACCCTGTTGCCAGCATCCACCTTTCTGGTCCTAGTAACCTGAAGTATCCACAGGTGCAGAGCCATCAAGTGTATTGTATTTTGTAATAAAGTGTGATTGCTAAATGCAACAAAGATAGGATCAGCACAGCTTTATGCTAGAAAGTGAAGGTTCTATATTATAGCATCCTTGTCTGCTCCTGAGGGATATAATGGTTGTAAAAAGCCCTTTACCTGAGTTCTATAAGAAGGCTGAAGGCCTTTGTCAACTGGTATAGCCCTTGGCAGTGGGCTATAATGATATTTGTGATAGAAGATTTACAGGCATTTCACTGCGGGCATATGGAGGCCTGCTCTGCTCTCTAAGTCAGGGTGTGCCCGTGGTGATATATTCGTGTTTTTTTAATCTTTCTCCATACTGTGGTACTCTTTTCCTTTTCTTTTTGTGTGGCACTCATCTGTGTTCATGTTGAAGAGCGGCATCATGTTTCTTGTTGCATGCCATGAGACATTTTTAAGTCGAGCATGCAAGCGCTTTGATCTGTTGCAAGTATTGTGGGCTTTTAACCACGCCCACCCCATCACTTTCACTCGTTTGTGGCTTGCCTTTCAGAAATCCTTTGTTATCATTGGTAAATGCTTTATGTTTGTCCCTCCTTGGGGCGGTTTTGTTACCGCCTTGCCCTCTGCCCCTGTTTCATGGATGATTGCACGATTGCTGATACGGTTGACTACAAGCAAACTTTTTTTTCTTTTTGTGTCTCATGCTCATGGTGGCTGGGCATGGCACTTTGAATCGGCTCGTTTTCAATTATGTCGATAACATGGCAAACGTTTCCCCTTATGCTTTTTCGTCGTGTCTCGCCCGGTAACACTTTTCACCGTACCCACAGTAAATACACAGTCCCATTGAAGACTGAACAAGTAGACAGTTGTGGTATCTTTGGATTGCTGACCCCTAAACTGAGGTCAGTTGACACAGTTCCCATGTGTACACAGTTTGAGGCGGACATAAGTGATGAATTCTCCTGGTTTTTGTACACACGTAGCAGTGTTTTTCTACATAAAATACGAATCAAAGATAGGGTGGGATGGTATGCTCATTATGTGCAAGTCTCCCCTGTCACCCATCTGATGAGGATGTCTTCAAACACAATACGGCTCTGCTGTACCCTTCACTCTAAATGTGATTTTTAGCAACCTTCAGAATCCTCAAAGATCCCTTTCACGAGCCTCCAAAAATTTAGTCCTTGCAGTTTTGTGCAGTTTTGTGCAGTCTGGACAGGACCTAGGTGAATTCAGATCTCCTTAGTTTAACATCGATAATTCTGTGTGAGTGAGAATGCACACTGAGCAATGGTCTTCGGAAGGGAACAGACATTCTAGTCAACAAAAAAGCAAAATACGGAAGTATTAATTGAATGGACAGATCCACGTGTATTTGCCTGTGCAGTTAATACAGAAATGTCTTTCTGTGGAGGTCGTTGTAATATTTGATTCATTCCATAGTGGTATTCGTAGCATTTTTTCGTCAGCTACGACTGCCAGAATTATGCTGGGATGCTAAATGACAATGCTTCAGCCTTGATGTGTAGTATTTGGGAAATATTTACAATTTGTCAAAATGTTGCAGAATTAACCGTAGTCAGACGTTAGGAAATTAGCCTCCTGCCCTGGTTTGGGGAAAGCTGCGTTTTTCCCGAATAGTTTAATAATGTTTTTAAAATAATAAATTAGCCTTCTTGAACATGGTAAATATCTGCTTTCCTGAGTGCAAACCAGAAGGCAAGAAATTCAAGGCAGTGGCTATTCTTGCTGAACAGACTAGTGAATTGTATAACCCTTTTCAGTGCCAGAGCATGGGAACTTGGGCTAGGATTGGAATTATTAGGTGCTTGTAAAGATTTTGTTAATTTTTTCCAAAGAGGTAAAAATAGTTTACATCTGTTTGGGATTTTTTCCCATAATATATAAGGCTAGGCCGATAATCCACATGATCATTGAGGCCCTCATTAGGACACTGGCGGTATAAACCGCCTACCGTCACGGCAATGGTCGTCAAAAGACTGTCGCCACAGCTACCAGCCGTCTGCCATATTATGACCACAGCTGGATTTCTGCCAGAAGGATGGTGTAAATCCGGATGTGGCCATGCCAGCAGATGGTGGTAAGGTGGCGCTGCTACCAGCAGCAGCGCCACGCTAGTAGACCGCCGCCAGCCATATTATGACCAATAATATGGCCTGGCAGTGTTCTGCTGGCGGATGCTGCTGCTGGCAGAAGGGACCCATTCCGTTTCCTGCCGCAGGACCCCCTGAACACACATAAGTGGGTGCTCCAACAGGGGAGGGGAGTGAGGGGTGTTGTGTGTGTGTGTGGGGGTGTGTGTGAATGTTTGTGCGTGCGTGCATGCAGGCGTGTGTTCTGTGTCGAATGTGTGTGCATGTATGGATGTGTGAGTGCATGTATGTGTGTCCTGTGAATGCGTGTCTGCGTGTGTGTGTATGAAAGTGTGTGCGGATGTGTGTGTGAATGGATGTATGCATTCATGGATGAATGTGGGTATGGGTGTGTGTGTATGTGTGTCTGCGTGTGTGAAGGGAGGGGCGTGAATGAAGGGGTTTGGAGAGGAAGGGGAAATCGGGGGAGGGGAGTGGGGGTGGCGAAGACCTCTATCAGTGACAGGGATGGGATTCCCTGTCACTGATAGTGCCTACCGCCATGGTTTTCGTGGCAGCAAGGAAGATATGAAAACCATGGCATTAGGCAGGGTCATTATCCCGCAGGTGGTACAGTGACGGCCCCTGGGCTGGAGATTGATATCTCGAGCCCAGCGGCCATTACCACCGTGGCAGTCGGTGTGGTACATTGGCGGTTTGGTTCCTGATGTCAGGTTTGGATCTGTACTGGCACGTGTGTCAAGTGATCCGTGGAAAGCTAGATTTGGTTAAACTTGATGTACACAGTAAGCACGTGGCTTGCATGGATGGTGTCTTCAGGCAGGTTGTGCGCGCTAGTATCGTTGGCCGGATCTTTTAAGACAGGCTGAGTTTTTATTCGGGGTTGAATAAATTGTCCATATCAATTGCATTTGCCTGCATGTTTAGCAATGTCTTGGTGGAAAGGGAATAGTATTCAGTGGGTGTAGTAGGGTGGCTGTAAACAGTTCATATAACACAGTTTTATGCAAAAAGAAAAAATATTCCCATGATTGTCTGTTGCCGCATTACCTCATCTTTTATTATATTTTTGCCAGTCCCCGTCTGTGCAACTGGCATATAACAAACATTCACAGTCTTTAGTGTTTGTTCTGTATTTGTATTTGGGCTAAATCAGTGATGACCAGAGGGCTGATCTTAATATGTGTCCTCTACATGTAACCAGGTAGATTACTTTGGTTTCTTGTTTCTATTGCTAAGCAGAAACAAATGGTTTATGAGCAAGTGTAGCTGTGATTGAAAGTGTTTTTATCCACTGGCAAGTTAACTTGACACTGAACCTATACGTTTTGTGCTGTACCATAGGCATTCAGGCGTTTTATCATTCTGGGACTCATGATTAGGAGAGCTCATTTTGGTGTCCTCTAGGGGCTGTTCTAAGTATTACAGTCATATCAACATACTAACATATTCATGGCATGGAAACTTGCCCCATAATGCTTTGCAGGGCATTACTTTTACAAAACATTTTTGCTCATAACTCAGCCTGTGGTGGTCCTAGGACAATGGGACCACCTTCAAAAGGCTCTTTCTATCTACATCATCTCTAAGTCCGCACACTTGGTTAGTGGGGACCCCAAAACATTAACCCCTCCCACCATTCAGAGCTTTCTCATGGCTAGAACTTTTGTTTTGTAGCTGGGAGAATTTTTGTTTTAAATGCCTTGTTTGTAATATCATTGCAGTAGGCCTGCTAGCCCTAAAAACGCTCACTAGGGGCTAAGTATATGGTTATACTGCATTATTTTCTCCTGTTTTAATGGGGTTATGTTCTCTAGACGTTTCTCACAAATTATGTTTTTGTTATGGTGCTCTTCAGGGGCTGTTTTGAGCATTACAGTCTAATGCCAATAGTTTATTTCTGATACAGGTTTACATAATAATTGTATATGTTTTAATAATCTCTCCTTATTACAATTATGACCCTGACTAAGGCCAACTTAACATCTTTATTACACTATAATTGTTTGAACACTCTTGATATGTTTGGGTGACCCTTCTAGCTTATTTCTCAGCTTTGGCTGCCTTATGGTTTTTTGGGGGGGGAACTGTGCTAGCCAGCCAGCAACTCAGATAGTCGGGTGGTGAAGTGGTATTCTATTGGAATTAGCATGGCAGATTTAAATTAGGATGATAAATGGCAACACTTTCATTTTTGCTGCAGATAGGGGTGGAAGGTAAATCGAAGTTCTTTAGTTATATGCAGGGCCACTGGAATTATTTGGCAGGAAAAGACGGAATTATGAGGCAGGGTTGACCAATTTATGTGGCAAGAAAAGTCCAGTTATGAATTTACAATGCCAATAGCGCTAACTCAAGCAAATGTGAGACCGATTGCATTTCAAATGCCTGTTTAATGTGGGCTTTCTTGGTCCACTTTAAAAAAAAAAAAAATATGGGGCTTGCCTAGTGCCGTAACGAAACTTGAGGGGGCCCTCCTGCAAAGTACATGTGAAGGACCTCCTCCCCCAGCCCACCACCTAACACACCCCAGATGCAGTCGGTGTACTTTGCTGAGGGGGTCCCTTGGAGCTCAGCAAGAGAGCCCAGGTGCTGGCAGAAATAAATGTAGATACCCTGAAAAGAAATGAGGAACTTTGACAAATGAGTCCCATGGGACAATTGTGATACTATAATATGTTTACCCTAATTCTCGTGGGCACATGGGATTACCCTTGTTTTGTTTACATGTTGTATATCTAAGCAGTGCATTGCAGGTGCCAAAATGCCTGATGGTGTAGAAAACACAGCACAAAAGCCGCTTAATCTGCTAGGACAGGTTGCTAGGCATGGTCTGGTGGTCTGGGCCTTTGTGTTTACTCCTTCACCAGGACCGAAAGCAATAATCACATGCAGACAGCACACCCTCACTAACTAGCGCCTCGAAGCAATAAGGAAAGGACTTAGTAGCATTTTTTTCTACAAATCAAGCATTGACCCCATGTAAATGAAATCTACAGATATTTAGCATCACATCTGTACAAAGGATCTGAAACGCCACCCGAGGCATGTTACTCAACGCCAAACTTGTAAACACTTCAAAAGGCGTTTGTTTGAGGGTTGATCCTGGTTATGCTTCACTGGAGGACGTTTAAAGCCCTTCTTTTAACCTTCCGCATATCTTTGTGGGTTTTACATGTATACAGTTCCCAGTACTCTGAGAAACCTTCAGCGGTCTCTCTTCTTCACAGGTGTTTTTCAAGTTATGTTTTTAAAAGAAGAAGCTGTCAGTTTTTCTATGTCCCTGTTGCCTGGTAATCCACAGGTCTGTTCTGGCCTTTCGCTGACGGATTGCTTGCCTTTTGAGACTCTTTTCCGATCTTGTCGTAAATTTTGAAAGAACACGAATAACCTCAATGCATAAACCATGCTGTCATCCGAGTTGTACAGTGCATCTTCATTTACTCTGGATTAAGAGGGAATTCTGAGAAATCATTTTTTGATACAGGTGCATTTCCAGACATATATAATGTATTCAGGTTTTGTTTTCCCACTTCAGGAATGAAAGCCCAGCCTGTGTCCAGTGCTTCAAAAATCCAGTGTACAATGTTCAGTGCTCCCTACATGGTCGATGCTTGTGAGAGGTCTTCCAATAAATTCATGGAAAGCTCGATTTATTCAGGTACTGCTTGCTTAGAGCATGTCATAGTCACTGATGGGCGAGATTGTACTGTTAAAGATGACCCCACCACAGTTATCATTATCAAGTTGGGCGAAGTTCAGAAGTGCCTTTCTCACAACCATCATTTGTGATAGTTTACTTCTTTTGTATGGAAATTGTGTGGTGGCGACAATTTATGTTAGTGAGAAAAATGCTACCTACTTTTTCCACATTGGCTGGGTTTCATTTGAGTGAAACTAATCTCACTATCTACAGAAACATTTTACAAGGCTAAAGGCAATCCTAAAATGGAATGTTTTTCAATTTGTGCAAATGATCAAATGTTTAACTTTGTAAAATGATGCCATTTGAACATCACTTTGTAATCTCTTTAAGAGTAGTTCATATGACTCTCTAGGAAGAAGTGGATTAAGAAGTGGGGAAATCGGATGGAGTACAATCTTGGCCCCAATTCAAGTGAAAAGTCAGTCCCCAATTGCTAGGCTACAGATGTACAAAGGAACAACACATGCCTTTACCACGCATGCCTTTACAATGCCTATATAGTAATCATGCATGTATTTATCACAAACATACATAGGATAGCATTAAAAATAACCATTGCCACATATGCCTTTACCACACAAACTTTTACCACACTTTATTTAAACAGAAATAAATACCAATTAAATATAGAAAAATACATATTATATATAACCAAATATATTTACGTTTGTTGCATAGACCATTAGTGGGGAACAGAAAACAACACAATGCAAAACATAACAACACATTGCAACAGTATGCAAATGTTCTTAAACTTAAAAAAGACAACACAGAAATGAAAGTAACATGTTTTCCATTTCTATAGAATGTTTTCATCTTTCCCCAACAAAGATGGCGGACAAATCTCTGAGGAAGGTCAAATTCATGAAAAAAAATCACTTACAAAATAGTTATACTTTTACTCAAATATTAATCATAACACCACAGATTACTGCAGTTATTTTACTGAATATTGCAGTAAAGTCTTACTACACATATAAAAACAGTTGTCTACCATTTTGTGATCAGTGGCACACTGCTTTGTGAAATGACCACACACACCGGAAGAGCAAAACTACTACAGAGACACTATTTGAAACACTGCCATCTATCTGTCACAGTACGTTAGCACTTATTAAGGAAGAATATCATATTACAGCTGATAAACTTTAATAACAGTTTTTAACAATTTCAGAATTTATTTTCTAAGAAGTAGACCACTTTTAAGAACATTTTTGATTTGCCAACGAGTACAAATGTGTGAAAAATATAAGTGAAAATCAATGTAAAATGTATTTTCAAATAGCAAAACTAAAACTTGCAGTATAATAAATAAAGAGTAATTATCTATGATTTTTTCATAAACAAGACAAACGCAAGAAAGATACCATGCAATTACTGTGTGAACAATATTACTATTCCAAATCCAACAAGTGTTACCTCATGAAAGGTGCTAGACAATGGGTGGAGGGCAAATTTACTATTCCTAATCCCCCAAGTGTTACCTCAGGGACGGTGCTGGACAGTGCCTGGAAGGGTGAATTTAATAATCCTATTTTGCCAAATGTTACTCAAGGAAGTTGCTAGACAGTGGCAGGGTTAGGTGCTCGGAAATGGCAGGGGGGTGGAATTTACATTTCCTACACAGCCAATTCTGCCTCATGGAAGGTGCTGGACAGTGGCTGGAGGGGGACAAATGTACTATTCCTACTCCACCAAGTCTTACCTCAGGGAACGTGCTGAACATTGACTCGGGAGACAGATTTACTATTCCTACTTTACCAGGGGTTACCCAAGGGAAGGTGCTGGACAGTGGCGAGGGGAACATGTTTACTATTCCTACTCCACCAAGTGTTACTGCAGGGAAGGTGCCTGACAGTGGCTGTGGGCGGGGGCAAATTTACTATTGCTACTCTGCCAAGTGCTACCTTCAGGGAAGGTGCTAGACTGTGGTGGGTGGAGCAAATTTACTTTTCCTACTCCGGCAAGTGTTACCACAAGGAAGGTGCTGGAAAGTGGCTGGGGGAAAATTTACTATTCCTACCCTTCCAAGTGTTGCTTCAGGGAAGGTGCTGGACAGTGGCTAGGGGGCTGATTTTTGTTTTTAACAACAGGCATTTAACACAAAACAAATACTTTGAAAAACAAAGATGAAAAATTCATTTTATCTCATTTTAACATACATTAAATATATCTTTTTCCCACATTTACTTCAAAATTATCTTCATGCCAAAGAAAAACCAGGGAAAAAAACCCGTCTTACAACAGCTTTAAGGGAATACTCTCCCAGGTAAAAACAATTCCATAATTAAACAACTGTTATTTTAACTTACATTTTCAATCCATCAAGAACAGATAAACCAAGCCAGTTTCTTGCAGCACAATAAAAAACGTAATTTTTCCATCTTTAATTTATAACAGAGTCTCAGGAAAACATCTGGTTAAGAAAACATTAAACCACAAACCAAAGTAAATAAAATAAGTGACAAAACCTTCATAACAGCAGAGGTAATTACTATTCTTAAGAAACAGACTTAAAACAGACCTAGATACTTCTCTACATTTCAGGAAACTAACTTTCTTGTCCAGCAAATAATCGACATTTAATCCAAGCAGATTACTGAAACAATTTTGTTTTAAACCACAGGTTCAGCAAAGGTTCCAGAAAACTATTGAAAAACCTTAACAAAGCATTTTCCTTAAACATTTTTTCTTTATTGCAGAAAATATAAAATCAACAAGCTGCATATGTGCTGTCACGCCGAGGAAACAGACTTCTCAAATACAATGGTTACCCTTATTGTAATGAGAGATTAACTGAACGTAGGAGTCATTGCACATGTGTTGAATATTTTTCATCCTGTTGCAAAGGCAGAGTGGTTAGCCTGCTAATGCAGTTGAAAGAAGCACTGAATATAACCATTCTGCCTCTGCAATGGAGATTGAGGTTAGAGAAAATGTACAACATATTAAAACTCTTACTGCCACTTCCAGTGAACCCTGTGGCTCAATTTTGAAGAAGGTATCCCAGAACATCCACACGCATGTTGCGAATAGTATACCCACAATGCTTGTTAGATATGGGGTCTCTGGTTGGCAGTGGTTTGCACCCTGTCCAAATAAGGACCCTCACTATAGTCTGGATAAGGAAGTCACACAGCTAAGATAACCCCTCCTCACCTCCTCTGTAGCTTTTTATGAGCACTCAGGCTTATCTCAGAGGGAATGTGTAAAGTATTTGTGCAAACACAGTAACACAGTGAAAGCAGCACAAAAGTACTTTACACTGGTTTAGACAAATAGCCAATATTTATCTGAGTAAAATATGACCAAAACAACAAAAATAGATCATACACAAGTAAAGATACACATTTTCAAAGATTATATTTTAGTATAGCATTTAGAAACACAATAGCTCCAACTGGGGCTATCACGGCATCTTGAGGAAGTCATTCCCAACAGTCCGATGCCACTGGCGAGGGAGTGCGGGCCAGTCATGGAGTCGCACAGATGCCAGGTACAGTACGTTGTACGTTAGAAAAGTACAGTACGTTGGAAAACGATGTGGAAACAGAGATGTTGCACAGAGTCGGACAGGTGAGGCATCGCTGGAGCTGGTGAAGCATTGGTTCCTTCCTGCTACCGGGAAGGTAAGGCATCAGTTCCTTACTACTAGGTAGGGGAGGTGAGGCATCAGTTCCTTATTGTAGCAGGGGCGGTGATGCGGCATCAGTGGTGAGGCATCAGTTTCTTACAACCCGGTGGGGTCAATGAATCCAACAGGCCAAGATGTGAGGAGTGGACTTTGTGGTGTTGTAATCACACCATTGGTACACGGGTGCTGTGGTGGAGTCAGTTGTCACATCACTCAGGACTCAAGCTGTGGCGAGACTTCAGAGGTACTGTGGCGGCATCGGGCCTGTGTTGCAGGCCTCAGTTGTTACAATCAGCGGTGTCCATGGCTCCAGTGCAGACAGCGGTGGCGAGTCAATTAGCGGCACCAGTTCTATAGTCGCTCTGGAATCAATGTGCTTGGTTTCTTCTTGGTTGCATCAGTACTCACTCTCAAGGTCCCAGGAACTGGATTTGGAACCACTTGGTAAGTCAGGACTCTCAGCAAGAGAGCCCAGGTGCTGGCAGAAAGCCTTTGATGTCACTGAAACTTCTTACCAGGAGGCAAGCTTAGTCCAAACCCTTGGAGCACCTTTGGAAGCACAATGTAGAAAGCAAAGCCCAGTCTTTTCACTCCCAAGACAGAAGCAGCAAACAGCAGGCCAGCACAGCAAAGCAACAGGCAGATTGGCAGCCCCTCTTGCAGCATTCAGCTCTTCTTCCTGGCAGAATGTCCTCAGTCCAAAAGGATTCTAAGTATGTGATGTCAGAAGTCCAGTACTTATACCCATTTCTGTCTTTGAAGTAGGCAAACTTCAAAGAGAATTCAGTGTAGTGAACTATAACCTGCCTTTCCCTGTCCTGGCCCCAGACACACTCCCAGGGGTTGGAGACTGCTTTTTGTGAGGACAGGCACAGCCCTATTCAGGTGCAAGTGTCAGCTCCTCCCACCACTCTAGCTCAGGAAGACCAATCAGCCTGGTAATGGGCCATCAGGATATGCAGGGCACACCTCAGCTCCCTTTGAGTGACCGTATAGAGTGAATGCACAAACAGCCCAATTGTCCTCCTGACCCAGACATGTATGCAACAAACAGGCAGAGGCACAGAACGGTTAGGTAAGGAAATGCCCACTTACTAAAAGTAGCATTTTTCAAACTTACAATTTAAAAACCAACTTCACCAAAAGATGTATTTTCAAATTGTGAGTTCAGAGACCCCCAAACTCCATATCTCTATCCACTCCCCATGGGAAATTACACTTAAAAGATATTTCAAGGCAATTCTCATGCTACCTTATGGGAGAGATAGGCCTTACCAATAGTGAAAATTCAATTAGCAGTATTTCACTATCAGGACATGTAAAACAAATCAGTTCATGTCCTACCTTTTAAACACACTGCACCTTGCCCATGGGGCTGTCTTGGGCCTACCTTACAGGCAATGACAGGGAAGGTTTGGGCCTGGCTGGTGGATGTGCTTGCCAGGTTGAAATGGCAGTTAAAAACTGCACACACAGGCACTGCAATGGCAGGCCTGAAGCATGTTTGCAGGGCTACTCATGTGGGTGACACAATCGGTGGTGCAGGCCCACTACTAGCATTTGATTTACAGGCCCTGAATGCACCTAGTGCATTATACTAGTGACCTACTAGTAAATCAAAGTGCCATTCATGGATAAACCAATCACTAATACGTTTTTGACAGAAAGCATATGCACTGTAGCACTGGTTAAGAGTGGTAAAGTGGCCAGAGTCATAATGACAAAAAAAAAAGATCAGGTAAAATAGGAGGAAGAAAGCACAAAGTTTGTGGATAGCCCTGCAAAAAGGGTCAGGTCCAACAATGTCTAATTTGAGAAGCATGATACACTGAAAAAACAGGTGAGTAATCTTATGATAGTAATAGCCCAAGTCTACTCAGACATTAACATTCCTCCAGAAATTAATAAAACCTACAACCATGAACCTTTCCTACTATATGATAACAAGATCTCTCTCCAAAGCATACCTTATTCAGTACCATACATAATGCATTTATGCTTGAGAGTGGTGAAATTTGGATGACGGATGGAGCTTTTAAATCAGCACCCATCCATTTGTCTAAGATTATGCCATTTGTGCAAATATAAATAACACCACCATCCCTTTGGTTTATAGCTTACTGCTTGACAATAATTCCTCAATATATACTGAATTTTTAACCATTATAAAAAGTAAAATAATTAACAAAAGTCCTAGGAAAATAATTGACTCCTAATTACAAATGATAATTTCTTACTATAACATACCCAAATTCAAGTTTTTTTTCACTTTTCCCAGGCTTATTGGAGAAAAAATGTAAAAATAGCCTCAGTTGAGGAATACATGACAAGTACACTACAATATGAACTTAATAAACTAACAATCTTGTATTTTGTACCTCCTGAATGTGTGGATGAATTCTACACCTGAATGATATAATCAGGTTTTTTTTACCCAAAAATTAGGACAAATTGGCACCACTTCTAAATTACTTTAAAGATACACAGATTGGCCAACTAAGCAGGTAGGGTCACAGAAGGGAACTACTTTTCCAATTGAGTGGTGGAACTGTTATACAACCTGTTTAGAGGGAGTTTCAAAAAACAAAAATTCTATAGAAGGATGGCATCATTCTCTTGACAGTAGTATTGGTAAAACTCACCATAACCTATACCATTTCTTGGACATTTTGAAAAAAGAGCAAAGTTTCAAAGAAATCGAAATGGCACAATCATTGACAGGTACTCTCAATCCAGAATTCCTGAAAAAATGTAAAGAAATATTAGGCAGACTACTGTTGAAAATTCAACATTTTCATTGATGGGTGCTTCAGAGAACCTAGATAATCGTTGGTACATTCTGCACTATTAAAATTAAAAACAGTCTCTGGTGATTACTCTCCTGTTTTTACACTATAAATGTATTGGACTGGAATTTTTCTAAATTAATTTTTTATTAAATTTTGAACTATAAAACCTACCTACAAAAGTCTTCTTTCTTTAGAACAATACAAACATGTTTCTTTTCGCAGAAAAACAAAAACAAATTCTATCTCCTACTTCCCCTTCTTCGTCATCCATAAAGAATACTAGAATCCAAAAAACAGGCCTGATATTAGTTACTAAAATGTGGTTAAAATAATTGTACATCTTTTTTAAACATTTGAAAAATCAAACTCCAAATATGAGTCTTTTCTTATTTTATTCTTTTGGCTTGGAATTACTTATTATTTCCTGGAGTTAAGAAAATATTATAAGATCACAAAAAAAATATTTGAAATTGTTTTTTAAAAATAAACATCAACTTTCATTTTCTTTTTCAAACCTGTATTCTAAAATAAAACTACTGTCCCTATGTGTGCATACAAAACCAACCTGTATGGGGATGTAAAACGATTTCAGAAAACACATAGTATTAACTTTCTTTTACAGTCAAACTATTTCCTACCTCCTCTGTCTCGACTTACAATAGAGTTACTTGCATATAACTCTAAAAAAGTAAATTAGATTCAGCTTATCTGAAGGCAATTATTCTGTCCATCTGATCTTGACCGAGACACTCCACCAACTGTAGAAACAAATGCAAAACCACAGACATCAAATCCTACCCCCCTGTCTCGCCTTACAATAGAGTTACTTGCATATAACTCTAAAAAAGTAAATTAGATTCAGCTTACCTGAAGGCAATTCCTCAGTCCATCTGATCTTGACCGAGACACTCCATCAACTGTAGAAACAAATGCAAAACCACAGACATCAACCTGAAAACAGAGAAATAAAAAAACACAATAGTTTCTTCCATTGAAATGAATGGAAAAGTGTGAGAAAATGCTTTTACTATATTATAATATTTTAAAATTAATGTGCAATAATTATTTTAAAAATATTCAAACCATTATTAAACGGATTACAAATTTAATTCTCCAGTATGACAGTTCCCTACTCATTACCCCTATATGCCTTGCATCACACTCCTACACCTATATTATGATATTTTTAGATTAATTTACATTATTATATATATATATATATATATATATATATATATATATATATATATATATATATATAAATAATACGTGTTTGTGTGTGTATATATGTGTGTGTGTAGACATTAAATTAAAATTAAAAAACACTTACTGATAATTACCAATATATTTACCAAAAGTACATAGTAAAAGTATGTGTGGCACAGGCATGTGTGGTAAAGGAATTTGTGGTAAAGAAATAGGCATGGTAAATGCATGCATTGTAATGGCATATAAGTGGTAAAGACTGTGTCATAGTTGCACTGCATTGTAAAGTTTGTTTCCTCTAGGGTGCATAATTCATGAACAAGTTTCTCATGCCAACTAAGTGCCTGATTTTAGGGTTTGGTGGTTTTACCTCTGTCTGTCATGGTTATGGAGGACATTGCGTCCACTACCCCCATTGACAGAGGGCTGCCATATTTAGAGATCATCAATGGCCCAACAATGATATCTGTAACTTCACAGGAACTGCCATCATGGCATTTCTTCTGAAGGTACTAAAGTTTGGTGAACAGCCACTGTGGGTTTTGATGATCATCTACCAAACTAATGTCCCCCACAAGCACAGAGGTTTTTCTCTGGGTGTGAGAGTCAATACTCTTTTTTGTTTCTCAGGGTTTTTCTTGGCAGTGGTGGATGGAAACTAATGACATCAGACCATCTCACCTGAATAGGGCAAGCAGTGTGATGCCCTTACCATAATGACCAGAACTCCTTCAGGCCATCCATCGACAGTGCCAGTGAGGTCACAGTTAATGGAAAGCTGACTGTCTGCATGATTTACAATAGGGCAGGCACACCAGCAGCTTGGCAGATATGGTACTCTGTCAGAATTGTGATGGAGTACCTTGTTCACCAAGCTCTAAATCAGGCCTTAAGTTCCTAGCAGGCAACTGCTAAATTTATGAGGGTGTATTTTCCATGCATCGTTAACCATTGTGGACATCTACAGAGACAGTAGAAAGGGCATGAAAAGCCCTTGAGAGAAAACCCTATCCAAATGGTATACCCAAGTGGCAGCTGGGTGAGATCCTACTGTACACTGTACAAGTGTTTATTGTACTATTCTCCTTAACTCGTTAAGTGCTGTGCATGAACACAGTTGGATTAATGTACTCGCAGAAAATGTAAGGGTTAATCTCACCTAAAAGGATCTTAGAGTTGTGCGCTGTGAGCATACTTTCAGTATTTTTGAGCTAGGATGTGAATGAATGAAGTGGACAGATCAATGACAGAATATTAGAATCACAAATATCATGTGGAAAGAATAATTGTGTCAAAAATATTGATGACCAAAATATTGAGCCGGTAAGTGCAAATAGGTAAGTATACATTTACTATTCTTAACTCCACATCTACGTACCTTGAAGTTATAATATCGTCACTGTACATATATGTGGAGTTATATATGGTAAAACTTTGCTTACCAATAGAAACCTACCTTCACAATTGATTTGTCCTTGATATTCTTGACACAACATTTTGTTCACATGATATTTTTTCTCCAATATTTAGTCTGCACACCAAGTGGACACCCGTTTAGAAGCCTGAGAAAATAGACCTCTGATAGTGATTCAGATTGTTCTGATTATTTCACCATCTTTTTAGATAGCGAGATAGCAATTAATATCATCATTGGACATTAAACTATATGAATCTGCCGGGACTGTACTGAGGGAGAGGTTGTGAAACAATACAAGGTTTTACTGCTTTCCATTTACTCTTAGAAATATAAGAAAGTTTTTAAGTTGCTACATCTGGCCCCCAGATCCATGAACCCCATGTATGGCACCTGGGAGTTTGGGATTGCAATTCAGTGCTGAAGACTCTGAACCCTGGCTGGAGTTCATCTAGTAGATAATTTTCCTTTATGAAGTTTTAGAGCTGCAATTCGAAAAACCTTCTAGTATCTTCTAGCCAGGACAGAAAGGATAGTCATTGTGGTAGTTGTATGGGTCTTCAGGATTCGTTTGTTGTTTTCTAGGGTGTCAGGGATGATTCCTTGTGCCAGCAATGAATTTATGATGCTCAACCAGATGGGGGCTAGAGAGTCTTTAATAGTTTTTAGAAATTATGCTGTCAGTAGCAAATTGATAGACCTGTTTTGAAATTAATATTCATTAGGCTCTATAGGCCAATTTCTAAGATGGTGAGCAAGTGTGCCCTTCGTTGCTTTTGTAGGAAGCTTTTCTAAGAAACAATATTAATAGGGTTCCTTAAAAAGCTGAAATGATGATTGTCCTTACTGCTCGAGAGAATATCCCTTTGGTGAGATCTTAAACCGTGTGGTAATCATGGAATTGCCTGTGATTGAATGTCTGGAAGAAGATACATCACCTCACAGGTAAGCATGATCCTTCATGATTTAACATATAGAAATAAAGAAACCTCTGTTATTATCTTTTTCTACTTTGCATTTAGATACAACGAAAAGATCCCTTCAGGGTCAGATCCCATAGACCCAGATCGTAAACCTGTGTTCCGTTATAGGTGAACATTGAGAACATTGTAGATGCTTTTTGTGTCTGATTATAAGTGTATAATATGATTAGAGAGATGACACACTTAACTGAAATATGTAGATAATGTATATATTGAATAAATACCCATGGCAAAGTGTAACTCCTCCAATTGAAAAGCATAAAGGAGGCCATAAAGCAATTTGTTTGATATGACCCAAGGTGAGCTGACATAGGGAGCTTATTGTCTAAAGAAATCATCCAACCTGAAACTAGAGTAAACATTCTCCCTCTGCATTCTTCCAAACGTTTCCATCCTAAGGAGCCAGTATGTAGTGTTATATTATGAAATGCTGTACAGTTGTGGGCAATTTCCCATATCTTCTTTAAGTTTTGCTGAAGTTTGTTCTTCAGAACAAACCTGTGAACAAGGACCTTAACATTTATTTTTATAAAGAATCCCTTCACTCTATTTGAATTATAAATAATTTCTCTATTTTACTATCTTGATGCATCCCAAGCCATATTATCATGATGTGATTACAAATGTATTCCCAGCTGAGACTTGCTTCACAAATTCTTAACTTTCTCAAGGCTGAATGAGATTACAAGAAGTAACAATCTCTATTATATTGATGCAGATTACTAAAAAGGTTATATTAGATTAAATATCATAAAAACAAGTCATATATATCAATTTGTAGTTACTTAGTAAAAGTATAAGTTAATTAGTGTTTATAAAACAATATATTACAAACAGTTACTTACACATTCCATTACAACCCTTAGTACATGAAAATCACTTGCTTATAGTAATCATAATGGAACATACATATATCACTGAGGTACCTAATATTTAAATATGCCCATCACTATTGCATTTTCATATTGATGTAAACCTAAAGCTCTTAAATTACAATAATTTCTCCAGTCATTATAAGTTAAATGACACTACCACATATGGCACATCTGAATAACATTTCCTGATAAAATGGCGTATTTGGTTTAAGAAAGTGGCTTGTTGGCGCACCAGGTCAGCAGGGGATGTCCTGGCGCTGGCGCTTTCCAACACAACACTCTGAGGCTAAAAGACATATAGAATTACATTTGTCAGCAGATGGTGAGATAAGAGGGTCTAAAAGTGAACCAGTATGATATTTGACAGCCTTGAAGAGTGTTTTGTTTCTGTTAGTTTGTTGATTGTTGTCTTCTAGAAGTTGCTTTTGTGTGTGGTGCTGAGGGATCTATGTGCATTGCTTTCACTTGGGTCACACCACCTCAGAATTCGCTTCTTCTTCATTTCTTGTTTGCATATGGTGTGCTTGATCTCAGATAGTTCTTGAGTGCCCCCTAACACTACGGATTTTGCCTTGGAAGGTCATTTTTTTAGTTGAGCTTCAAGATCTATATGGTTCTTCAATTGTAGGCATCTTATAGGGTATTGAAATCTACTGTGTGCTCGAGATAGTTAGACATATCATTGCTTCTTACAAGGCATCATTAGAGAGCTCTTCATTGCAGTGGAATGTTAGTTCTTCCTCAGTTGAGCTGGCCAGGATTCAAGGCTTTGGTTTCTGGGGGAATGAAGAAGTGGTCCTTTCTGACCTGGGGTATCCAGACATTGTAGTGGGTTTGGGGCAGAGGCTGGTAGGGTGAATGCGTTGCCCTTGGAATGTATTCCCTACTTCCCAGAAAAGTCTCTCTCTAAGTGTCAATAAACTGCCATTTTTTAGACTAAGTTACTATGAAAACGTAATATAGTAGGCTCCCTGTTGGAGTGGGATCTATCTATACATTGCTACATCCATCACAGTGTTATCCTCTCTGCCCAGATACCTAGTGTTTTGTAATTGTTCAATATGGCCAGGAACAGTGTATTGTAATAGGGACTTTAATTAGCATTGGAAGAATATATACTGGTAAGTATCAACCTATCATAGGGAGAAACAGAACCAGGCAATCCCTACTCCAATAATAATCTCACTGTTCTTGAACTACCACCTACACACCCTCAGTTAGACTCTCACTCCACTGCAAGCTGACCAAGGGCAAAGGTACACTATCATATGCTCTGTCGAGCTTGAGTTTGGCTGAGCAGGAGCACTCAGACACACAAAAGGTGATGGGAAGATGCTTGCAATAAGTCTCCTCCATGCCACCTCAGATCAGACCCTGCCATATCCAAATCAGTCTAGACACCACTCCATGTCAGGTCCTGACTGTTGCCTAAGTTACAACTCTGGTGTAACTCTCCAAGCTGTGTTTTCCCACCCATGGGTGAATTTGATTCACTGCACCAGCAATGAAAGTGGAAAACAAGTTATTGAAGCCCCTCAAGATACTATTCAATATGTAATTGGTAGAGAAGTATTGCTTTTGGGTTACTAATAATCCCATAAAGGGATCAGGAGTACCATGGGAACAGCATCAACCTTATTTTGTTATTCACAGTATCACGCACTGTACTAAAAGGAATGAACCCTTTTATGTTAAAAGTATTTATTACTACAGGAAGAATCTGTTTCTCAGTACATCTAAAACAACTACACAGAATATCATCATATAGCAACAAGATACATTATAAATAAAAAGAACAAAATTAACATTTCCAGCATTGCTAAAATGTAAATTAAAATGTTATCTAGAACCTAACACCCTTTAATGCCTACTTCTATGCACTATACTGTGAGGCGTGAAAGGCAAAACAACTTGTAATTTGGAGTTTCATAGGAAGAAGAGATGCACTGCATTCCTTATTGACAGCAAAGGCTTCTTTATCAGCAGAGGCAAGAAGACAGTGTTTCTCATGAAGGATAAACACCCACTGTGGTAGCAGTCAGCCGGTCTTCCTCTGGACTTGGCATTATCACCTGCAATCTTCAGGTGAGTTCCATCATCTGTGATGTATGAGGTGCGCTGGCAGCAGATAAGACCATCTCTGGCGGTAATCAAGACAAAGGACCGTTCCTAATAAGTGGTCAAGTGGCAGTCCTTATATTCTAAATCTTATCAGAAATTGGATTTTGGAAATAGGAAATTGCAATTCTGACATAGGTTTAGGAATATCTGAAATTGATTATATGCAACTAGGTATGCATCCCAGATGGTTCCTTATGAACACATAAGGCAAAAGAACGTCAAATCAGACTACATTATTTTCTTTATGTCTTTATGTATTCTTATTTATCCTCGACATGGTGAGGAGGAGACGTCTGACCCAGACAAATATTGCATTAGATATTGTATCTCTGTCACTAATTGAAGAACTTGATAATATCACAGTTCCTAGAAAGATAAGGTCTGGCGACATCTGTCTTAAAAGGCAGACATGACTATGATTCTACATAAATCAAGGATTATGGTGCTTCCATTGTCTAAGTTAAGGAAGATGGCAGTCTCTGTGAACAAAAATGCAGTCGGGCCTACATAACATGGACTCTAAGGACTTTATGTCATGACTGGAGCTTTTCATTTAGGTGTAGCATGGTTCCAGTGACAGAGTGAGCAAAGTACCCATGTCTGGGCATCTCTTGGCCACTTAGGGCATTACATCGAACACAGAAAACGTGATGTGCGGATGCTTGCAATAAGTCTAACCTCTGGCAATCGCTCAAGGTACCATTCCAATCCATTGCTCGTTTGCAATAAATCATTGTTGCACCTTCCTCACTAAACTCCCAGTCACCAGCTCTATTTAGAGATGGGGAAGTGACACATCTACATCAACACAGCCTTTACTAGCTCAAATAGTGTAAACCTTAAACTTGGTGGCCTGTCCGCCAAAGGGCTACAACAGAGACAGCCTCTTGCCCTATTGAGGATGGGGTGACCTTCACTGATCTTCCCTGCCCGTGCCCTCCATACGATGCATTGTGGACTGGAGCAGGGAATATGCAAAGTGGTCCCCAAACCCTCCCTCTTTGGAAGATTGCTCAACAAAAAATCATGCTGAGCATGGCAGTGTTGTGAGGGGAGCTGCTGCAATGGTGGCTCCCTTCATAGCACGGCGATACCCACAGGGCAAGCAGGCATATCTAAAGAGGATTAATATTCCTCTGACAGGGCGGTGGATGGCATGGCCCTTTTAGATCAGCGGGCCATCTGCTAGGGTTTAAATTACCCCCTTACTCCTCACTGTTCCCACAAACATTCAAGGGGTCATCACATCCAGGTTAAATTCTTCTATTTCATGTATACTGTTCCGAATATTTAGCTTAAACTTTTCAGTAGTGCCACAGTGCCACGGTTCGTATATTTTTTGACAGGATATCTAGGACTGTAGGTCTGAATTCTAGGGGCCCTTTTTCATTGCCACTTAACCGTGCTCACAATTTTCCTATCCAACACTTAAAAGTGTCCCTCTAGGCACATCAAAAACAAAATAGGACATTCTGACCAAAGAGAAAAAATCAGTGAGTTATCCTTTCTCCTCAGTGCTTAATTTGTAAAGGAATAGCTGTCTAGACCCAAAGTTTTGAAGCCCATGTCCGGCTCTATTGAAGCAGCTCGAGATGCTCAATATCAAGGCTGCATAGTCTTGATTCCACCTCAGGCCTCTTTCACCCACAACCAGACACCTCCTGTCCCTTTATCTCACCCTCCTTCCATTGTGTTTTTCTCTCTCTCTTGCTCTGGGTGGAAGGGTGTTGAGAAGAAAATAAGTCCTGGTCTCTAGAAAATGAGTGTCAGTGAGCCCCACCTGCAAACACTGGCTCAACTTAAGCACTGACGGTCTGTGAGACATACTTTAGAACTCTTTCCTATCAGTAAACGGAAGAGCTAGATAAATATGAAGCAAAATAAAACAATACATATGCCATGTGGGAAATAAATAAAGAGCAAGTATTTCTGAGTTTGATTTTATTTTTGCATTAATGTTACTTTCGACCTTACTTTTCTAGCTTAATTAATTGTGGGAGTTTATGTTGGCAGCAGTTTTATACAGGAGAACAATACTCTCAGGGATCACTTTCCTTAGTAATTACTTCTGAAACAAAACAGAGCAAGCACACTGTGCTCTGCGTAGAGTATTCAGTGATGACAGATCTATCTAGTTAACAGACACCGTTTCGATTCTGCAGTGCTCACTAAGGATTTGATACATAGGGGTATATTTAAAAGCCCCTAGGGCCAGCTTGCACCGCCATAGTGTACTTTTTTAATGCTAAATCAGCACAAAGGTGGCATTTCTCCTGTGGCGTACTTACAAAGGGTCACAATGCTTGCATTGCACCACTTTGCAACCCTTTGCGCCACATCATGCCTGCGTCCGGCAGAATGTATGAAAGGGGGGCATTCTGATGCAGGTAGGCCCGGGAAAATGCTGCAGTGAAATTTACATTTTACTGCGCTATTTTTTCTGTCATTTTTTACCCCTGCTCAGTGCAGGTGTTAAAACGAAGCACGCATTTTAATCAATGGGCCTACCTGTGTTTTGCTGCACTGTGGCTTGTCTCACTTCATCAAATGATTTCATGATGTTTGCAGAGTTTTACAAAGAATTGAAATCTGCAATATTGGCATTTGTGGATGTTAATTTTACAGATATTTTTCATGCAGAATAAATACTGCAGAGGAAGACAAACTATGTATAAAAATGTTTGGGCCTCGACTTCAGACAGCTTTAGCTGTTTGCTCTTTAAGACCAAGTTCACCAAATGCCAGGAGTATCGAAAGTAACATCACATGCCATTTGACCTTTACTTTCACTCACACACGCTTACATACACACACGCATTCACACACACATACTCTCCCTCACATAAACACACTCTTACCTACAAGCATGCACACAACATACATTTAAAAGCATGTTTACTCACCTCTACTGCCAGGGACAGTCATATTCCTGCTAATTGTACCCCATTTTTAGCACCAGGTGCCTCTGTGCTCCTGACACTTATTTTGCCACTTCTGAGCCCAGGGGTCGCAAAGGCAGTGCCAGAGGTTGCAAGGGGCAAATCAGAGGTGCGACCTCCGGTGACCCCTAAATGAGTCCATGCTGTTGTTTACAATCAGTTTTTTAATTTGTAAATAAAATCGTGCTGGTGCTCAAAGTTCTCCTCTGAAACACACGGCTGCTGCAATTAAATGTGGGAGCACAGAATACTGAGGCAGCATAATCTTAAAGCCATTTTGGGACTCTGTAATCCATTTGCAGTCTCTCCTGTCCCTTCAGCTCACTTTAGCAGCTTTCTGCTTTCTCCCTTTCTGATGCTTTTCCGTATTTCTCCTCTTCTGTCTTTCACATATGTTTCCTTTGCTCACAGTAAAAGTCGGATGCAGAAAAGTATGTGCTGGCCCCCAAAAATAAGTGCTGTGCCCAGCACTCGAAACCACTGTTTAGAATACAATAAATATATAGTGTTGGCTTTGCATCAGTTCTTTGCTCATAAATAGATGGCTTTCTTGTCTTTCTCAGTTTTCTGCTCCTTAGTTAATGGCATTCCTCCTTATTCTGTTTTTTTGTTGACCCACAGAGTACAGCCTCTTTACCATCCTTTTTACTTGCAGACATGTAGCCCTCCACTCGTCACCCAAAGGGGCAATTGTTAGGTCTCACAATCAGTTTTAACTGCCTGGCAAAAGGTACTGCCATCAACTGTAGTTATAAAACAAGCATTTTCAATGCAACGGGTCTTGCCTTTGTTTGAGTTAGAGCTATTAGCGTTGTAAAGCAAAAAAAAACGCAGCGCGATCGCGCTATGTAAAATGCAGTGCGAGTGCGCTGCATGGGAAATAAACAGATAAAGTAGTCCAGACTCCAGGCTGAAAACATGGAGCCTCGTATGTTTTTGGTACTTTACCAGTGCTGTGTAGGTGGGCTAAACACCGGAAAAGGCATGACGTATGCATGCCTTTCACAAATGAAAGCAAGCGGATTTTGAAAGGCAAGCCCACAAACCAATGTAAGTGACTGACGTGGCATGGGCGTGGCTTGAAGCCCAAAGAGAGATTACAGAATCGACGGAGCACTTTGTGCTCGCCCATAAAAAGGACGTGGTAATGAACGAGCATGAGTCCGCTCTATCACACTAAACTATTTAACCAACAAGCAAACAAGGAGAGGCACCCATAACAAAGCAAGCTAGAATTCAGTTCTCAGTGAGGACCACAGATTTATTTTCTTATTTATAGTCATATATTTAATTAGAAATCGAAAACGACTTTAATACTTGGATTGCAAAAGAACAGAAGCTAGCAAAAAATAATAAGAATAACTCTTATATGGAATGATGTAATCGAAGTGCAAGTAACTGTAATCAAACAATTTTCGAAACAAAAGTTTTTTTAGAAGACATGCACAAAATAAACATAAATAAGGGTAACAGTAAGGGCAAACTAAAGGATTATGATACAGCCACCATGTGGTTCAAGATTCTTGTGGTTTTTTCAAGGCAGTGTAGTGTGTCAGCAGTCCTAGCGGAAGAGTCAGAGGACCAGTGCTTAATTTGTGCTTGTTGTTTCCCGTGCTGAGCCCCAGCACTTATTTGTGAGGGCCGGGGCTTATTCTTATGCCTCAAGCATTTGGTGCGAGCAAAAGACACATATGTGAAAGAGGGAAGAAGGAAAAACTAAAAAGCGTCATAAGGGGAGAAAGTAGAAAGTTGCAGGATGAGCTGAAGGGGCAGGTGTGGCCGTAAATGGATTGAAGAGGCCCGCGATGGTTTCAGGATTACGCTGCCTCAGTATTCAGTGCTGGCAGATTTAATTACAGCAGTCTCGTGTTTAAGAGAAGGGCTTTGAGCACCGGCACCTCTTAATTTACAAGTTAAGCACTTCAGAGGACATCACGTGTAATCTTGCAATGAAAAGTTCTTAATAGGAAAATAAAATACTGGAGTTTCATCCTCAAGATATGTCTTTCTGCGGAAAGGGTTGGACACTAGGAAAAGAAATATAGATGCGGTCTTGAATAGGATACAGTACGGCCCTACAAATTAAGAGAAGAAAAGTACAATGTCATCCAAGAAAAGGACAGTATCCGAAGAGATACGATCCAAAGTCGACTTTGCAAGAGAAAGAATCGAAGTGTCTAACCATTAGAAGTATATAGTGGTGTGCCTGGTGTGCTTTCAAAATGTTCATTTATAGACGGCACCATAATAAGGTCATTCACGATGATTGAATGTGTTAAGGCCTTGAAAAGGTTGTCCAGAGTGTCTTTTCATCAGTTAAAAATCGTGAATATCACTCCAGGTACAACACCCACCGCAGAACACACTACATAGACATCATAAATTGGATAGGTCTATTTAGCTACTGGCTTCTGTGATCAACTGGCTTCAGGCAGTGGTCAAGAAGGCTGTCCATCAGTGTTAGTATGGTTTTCCGCAGATGTGATTGCAGGCCCTCCTACCCTTTGCTGTTTGGTGACTCCCTAGGTGCTCCGCTTCCCCTGGCATCTGTTTCCACTGTTTCTCTTCCACTCCAGTAGGACAGCTATCACATGCATTTCCCACTGCTGTCCCTTCCCTTGCTAGGTCGCTGTTACCATTCATGAGCACCCTGCTTAGCTGTCAAACTGCCTTCCCCTTCCCCTTCATCAACTGGGCCTCTCTTTTCATCCATGAGTTCCTGGTGGTACTGTAGGCCTGGGTGGAGTGAACGGAGTCCGGCTTCGTGGAATTCCGCAGAGTTAAGCAAAACTTTGTGGAATTCCGCAAAACCGGTGCACCGTGCCCAGTGGAGTCCTCCTGAATGCGCCAATTTCAGAAGCGCTAAGCAGGGTCGGGCCTGGTGAGCCAGGCCCAACCCTGCTTAGTGCTTCCAAGATCGGGTGCATTCAGAAGGGCTGTAGGCAGTGAAAGCTGCCGTTTCAGTCCTCTTGAGCACCGGCCTGCCCTGTGTGCAGTGCTGCTGCACAAGAGGCCTGACCCGGCCGCTTTCTTTCGCTGCTTATGTCCCTGGCCTGTTTTGCACTGCCCTGCCCCATGTGCAGTGCACATGAGACAGGTCAGTGCACAAGAGGCCTGAAACGGCAGCAAAAGCTGCTGTTTCAGTCCTTGTTTGAGAACCAATAGCAACCAAAGAAGCAAGGATTTATCTGGGACCCTCCTCTTCTCGTCGTCCGACGGCCATGACGAGTCCTTCTGTTCACCAGCTGCCTCCCACCTCTGCTCCGGTGTGCGCTGCAGCCCATACTGGGCTGCAGAGCGCACCGGGTGAGCTCTGCTCCGCTGCTGGGGCTATCTGAGTTTTTGGGATAGCTCCAAGCGGAGTGAGGAGTTCCAAAAACTCCACTAGCTCTGCCAGCGGAGCCGAACTCACTGCACAGGACTAGTTCCAAGTGCCCTGAAGCTTTAGCTTTTGTCTGCTAGGCCACTCTCTTCATTCATCATTCATGAGCACCTGGAAGACTCCACAAACCAAACCTCTAGCTCTTGCCTGCTCCTTCTATCCACTGTGCCACTGTTACCACAATGCACACAAATGCACAAAGAAGCAGTGCCTGAGAATGTCTGCACTGTCACATTCTACTGGTTCATGCACAGGCCTGGCTTTGCAACGTGGTGCTGTTTCCATAGCATTAGGAGCTTATCTGGTATTAACTGCCTATTAAAAAAAGCAGATGTAGGCAGCCTCTGCATACTTATTGCAAAAGCCCTGTGTATGAGCGACTAGTGACAGCCTCTCTAAGGAGACCACAAGCATCCAAACCAAAGGATTCTTTCACTAGGACTGACCTGAACCCATGAGATTGAAATGAAAAACCAGTGGGACAAGATGCCTCAGGTGTGAGTAATTCTGAAAATTATTGTTGCTGATAAAGCACCATTCATATGTAGGAGTTCCTGCTTTCAGTTTCTATTTGCTGTGAATTCTGGTGTTTTCAATGTTTTCCACTGATTTAAAACATTTTTAGTTGTCCGTGTTTACTCTTTTTTGCTCCATACAAAATCCTGGGATGGTATTTTTCAAATGCTTATAATGAAAATTGCCTTTATCTCCTTCCTTCCTTCATTCCTGCTGTCAGTTATTCCTACATTCTTTTCTGCTTCTAACTTGCTTCTGCCATTGAATTTTCTCATCCAGGTACCTTTTCATTATTCCTCTGAACTCGCTGTCTAATTTCCCAGTACTCAAATATCTCTATTCAGCAGTCTAGCTCAACCCCACATCAAGGATATGCATTAATAGAGATAGGTTTGCACTGCAGTAACATTGGAGTGTAACAGATAATAGGGTAATGGTAGGTTTTCAGTACACATTCCTGCTTCTCTGTTATTCACACAAATGGCACAGATTTACTGAATGAAGATGTTTGCTTACTTATGATATATATAAATATGGCCTGGTGTTCTGTACTCAGTTCTTCCAAACCAGCATCACTCACTCCTGTTTTTGCCTAGAGATCAAAAGAAAGAACTGGGCTAATGAATGTATTATTACTGTCTGATCTTGCATGCTCCTGCTGTAACTGGTTATTGAGGAAAAGCTTTGTAAGTACTAATATGCATTCTGATAGCTGCTTCTTTATACAGCAGCACAGTTTGCTGTCCCCAAAGTTTCTACAGCAATAGTCTTCGAACATTATAATGCCGTGCCCTACTGAGTGCAGAAAAAATATTGGGGCATCCCCTACGAATTTTTTACAATTCTATCAAATTGGCACACTCCCAGATTGGATATACACAACAAAACATGTTAGTGACGGCCAATTACAGTGTGTTTACTGCTTCTCATTTTTTCAGCTTAAACAAAGCCCTTTAACCAGTGAGAGAGCATAGATTTATATAACCTATATTAGATTAAATATCTATATTAAATGTGTGACGATGTTGCATAGAAAACGACAATAATAGTGGCTTTGCTTAAAACGTGCATTTGAATTATGACTATAATGTGTTTGGCAAACAATGTATACGCAAACTAATAAATAGGATCATTAATGCTATGATTATTCGAGTTATATTAACAATTACGATATTGCATTTATATTAAAAACCTTATAGGCCTTAAGTTAGCGTGAGCTGCAGTTTTGCTGCCTGGCTCTCATATTAAAGGCATTTTCTTTCTGTTTCTCAGTGTGCTGACTCACAAAGGGCCATGACCCTGCAAATGTTATTTTCTTCCAACTTGGTAGATGCATGTATCTTTTGTAATTCCGTTCCCATCCGTATGCTTGCTGCTTTAGTATAAGTTGTATGTAATAAATTGAAACAAATGTAGATTAATGTAATGTACAAGGACGTTTAAACCATGGACAAAGGAACTCATGACCCGAGAAGACGTGCCAAACCGTGAAGCAACTGCCGGATGTGCCCCCTCCGAAGACGTCAATTATGAAGACCAATCAAAGTGTTATGAATTATCATGGGGTGACAATTGGGATTACTTAATGTATAATTTGATAGGTTAAAGATAGTGGGGTATAACAAATGTCCAATAGAATTTTGGGGGAAGGTATTACGAAAAGGGGATAAAAACCCGTGTCACAGAAGGGTCGAGAGAACTAGGTAGGGAATGATATTGATTTTATCCAGAAACTCTGTCACTCTGTTTGGTGACTTTGAGACTTATAAAAACCATCTTTGCCCATACACTGCCCTTTTTATACTTCTCCTCCTTATGAGGGAAGTGTCCCCTGTCCATTAGACAAAATTTAGACTGATGGCGTTTTGACCGATGTCCTGAAGACGAAGACTGATCCTGTGTGCTGACCCAATCCTTGGAGGGTAATTATGGCAATGCATTTTGTAATTTGTCTGTTTGCTTTTCCTTTCTAGGTACCAACTGCTCGTTTTGCTAGAGACCATAGCTAGATGTTTTCCAAATTGGTGTTCTAAATTGTTTTGCATGAAGCCCAACATGCTGATGCTAATCTGTGGTTAGGTTAGGAGTTCACTTTGACTGACGCAAACAGACAAACGACTGACATTACGCTATGCTAAACTGAAACGTATATGATATTTGTTGTATTCTAATCTATGTTCACGCCGTGCTATGTTCTTATGTTTGTGATTCTTGCATTAATTAAATCTTATCACAGTTGCCATATCGTGACTATGCTTTTGTGTTTCTTGATATTGAGATTAACTCTTCTGCTCTTTGATTGTAATCAATAGGGAATAAAATTCATAAAATTCTATCAAAGGTGTGGTTATTCATGACTGAAAGGTCATGGTTGCGCCGGCAATTTGATTAATGTCTTTATCCAAAGTAAAGTGCATTGTGGTGGTAAACATTGATGACATTATTGATATATTGCTTGACATATTGATCAGTTATCTCGTCCTACGGTGTCTCTCCACTGGGTCACAAGATTCATTGGCCTAAAACGAGTCCTAATGTGTAATAAATTAACATAGAAGGACACGTTAACACCAGCATAATGCTTCTTTTGGCCTTTGCTGGCATCCCACCTGGGATTGGTTGAGGCCCTCCTAGGCGGGTCCGCCCCCCAATTTTGAAGACCACTGCTCTATGATAAAAACAATAAAGAAGCGTCATTACTACTAGACATTTGTATGCGCAGTGATCTTTGTTGCCACAATCCTGATAACTGAGTTTTCTGAAAACAAAGCTTTGTCCTTCTCTCAGGGAAGGAGGATGACATTGTACATCGTGGTGCCACTTGCTGTGGAGAAAGACCTTGCTCAGAGTTCATCTACAAATCTTCTGGCCACAGTGAAACATGCAGCGAGCTAGAAAAATATCATATGAGCTATCCTTACAAAATAAAAGTAGAATTAGGTCTTTGAAGTTTGGAAGTCCGGATTTCCCCAAGAATACATTAGTTGGCATAGCATGGCCCAAATGGGGCAAAGTACGAGCATCCATCACAGAAAAGTGCTTGGAGAAGTGGTCTCCACACTTTTTGGGACCAGGACACACTTTTTAGAATGACAAACGTTCATGACCAACCTACCTTTAATGGTCATAAGGAGGGATAGCCCATTGTCATTTACAGATAGCACATTTTCCATTTAAATTGCACTCACTTTACACAGACATACAGTTGTACTGCTAAAACTATATAGCACATACCATTCAAATAATAATTTGACGAAATGGGGGTTCTGTGAATATTTATCATTTGCACATCACCAATTACATTGTAGTTATTTGTTTTGATCCTATTAAAATATCTGTTTCCAGCACACTTTAGAACTACAAAAAATTTTCATCTTCATTTTTTCTTTCCTAACTGCTTAATGCATACAGTTCATTTACAGGTATTTACATTTTTTTGCGAAAGTGACATTTTAATATTGTCAAATAATGCACTTTAAAAACTCTTCTCAGTTCTCTCACTACAGTCAGAGAAAGAAAAGCAAACATCAATCCCATGTTAAAGAAATAAGCAGCAACTTGTCAAAAGACATAGCCCGACATTTGACCTCTGTAGTTGAAGCAGGCAAATGTGACAAAATAAACACAGAATTTAAAGGCATCTTTAATTATTGCTCGGACTTTCTTGACCCACCGAAAATCGGCTTGTGACCGACTAGTGAGTCACTGCCCACAATTTGGGAAACACTGGCTTAGAGGATAGTACAGCATTTATTTTATTGGACAATAGAGGGCGCCAAACCAGTAAACGCGAAGCAAAAGCCTGTGTTATCCATTTTCTGTTGAAAAACAAATATTCCCTTTTGTGGTGTTTTATGTGTTATAATCGGTTTTAACTAGAAACCGGAAACTCTATTCGTATGTTTGGATTTCTACAACTGGCAACAATGTTATATTAGCTTGCTCTAACATGATTAACACACTCCTTTTATACGTTGATCTGTTACTTTTTAGCTAGCTTCACACTATATGAAGTCACATATATGTGCAAAGACTGCCCGAGAAGTTAGAACACTTGTTTGTCCAATCAAATGAGAGGTTGCCTCCGGGTCCGGGAGTTGTAAGATTTTATTTTTCCCTTTATTGATAAACAGGAATCAATAACATAACAATGGAAACTGATGGACTTCGGTATATATGCTGCTCACAAAATTCCTTGAAAAACAGTTTAATTGATTGAAATCTTTCACTACACGTAGATGCGCGCCCAGCTCAGGCCAAATTTCTTGCCAAAGACTTCAATATGAAACCTAATAAAGCTAGTTCCAAAGCACAGCATCTTATTAGGCCTTGTGTAAATCTTTCTCTACATGTTTTGCAATCAAACAATAGATGTTTTGACAAATGCCTGCTTGTTTTTCATCTTTTAATTTGCTTAAATATATTTCTGACTTGCAATGGACAGAATGATTACATCAGTTCTCCAAACAAGTGAATGTTCTACCAATGCCAAATTTCCGAGCATGCAAAAAGCTCTTTAGAGACAATAACAATTACGTTATTTCTATTGGGGCAGTGCATTGCTTTGGAAGCAAATACCAAGAAAAGCTTTTCCAATGGAAACTTGGAAGCAGTAAATCCAGTGGAACAATCTGAACCATGAACAATGTCAACAGAGATCATTACACATTCCGCCTTCTAGTAGTAGATAGCGCATATATACCCACACAATAATTAGCATTGATATTAGGAATCGAATTTGATATGTGGTGTGTTCTTTATTCTACTTCAACACACGACTTGTCAACAACCCTCTCCCCCTTTTCCTTTCCTTAATTTGCTGGTGAGCAGCGTTCACGACAGCTGCATTATAGGGTGGTAAGCTATGACTTTTGAATGCATCTACTGGTGTTGCTTCTCTTATGACTATGTGATAATCATAGCAGCATAAAACCTTCTGTGTTTTTCTTTATTCATTTATCGGAGTCACCCCCCAACATTATCTGCTCGAACTTTTCATTTTTAGCCATTATTTGTAGAAAATCCCGAACGCTTTTACCTTTATTTCAAGTTATCAATGTTTACCCACTACTTCTCTTTCCAATATATAATCACACCAGGCCCATCTATACGTACGTTTTACTTGTCTCAACCATCCTTCACTGCAGCCTCTTAAGGCGATGTGCCTTTTCTTCACCAACACCCTACATGTGCTGCTTCACACTCTGATGGGGCAGCGTAATGTAATGAACCAGGAGGTCTGGAATTTGAATCACTTAAACTAACTTGCTTTACACTGTTCAACCTTTATTTACTTCTTCTTGTTCTCCTATTAAGGAGAAGCAGTATATATATATATTAGCGACTGCAGCAGCCGTAATCAGGAAATGTCGTCATCTTAGCCATTCATGAGTTCCCGCCACGGGGGCATAGATTGGTCAGTAAGATTTTGGGGGGATGAACTTCAGATTTTCCGACAATCGGGCTGGCATATATGAAAAGCAGGGTGCATGAGGGGGGCCTCAGGGGCAGTGGGAAGGAAGAGGAATGCGGTTTGGAAGGAGTACTAAGAGGGAAAGCAATATTTTGTAAAATCAATATTTTGGAGGACTTTCACACAGTGTGCGTGCGTATGTTTTGTGTCTGTGTGTATGTAAAAATACCTGCTGAAATCCGACAGACACCTCACCATACCCAACTGAAAGCATATGTCCCCAACTTTTTATAGAAAAAACATGTATTGGTAGGGTGTGACACCCCAAACACCCCCCAGAAGCCACTCCCCATTACTCCTTACCCAGATGCACAGGAATTTTAGATTCACCAAAAAAGGGAAATCACCTGCATCCACGTTTAGGGACAACTTAACACACCCGCTGCGCCATCTCTTTTTAAGGTCAATGCAGAGTTAATATTTCCATTACCATATTATCTCATAAGCAGGGTTGCTCTCACCATTTTCCAAGTGGGAACTGCCTCACTGGACAATTTACCATTCGCAGGACTGCTTCTCACAAGGGCATGGATCTAGTCAGTCACTCCAGTATAGACACCATCTGTGGCCCACTGTCCCGGGATCTATCCTCTAGGGGGAGCATGGTACACTCACTCTTATAAGTACCACTGATTCCATCTGCAAACATAGAGTACATCCGTGTACAGATGTATTGCCTTCGTCTTTAATAGTACCCCTTCCCTAAATCAAACAGTCACAGGGAAACTAAACCCAAAATTGACCATGACCTCACCCTTACCACTAATTTAGTTTACACATAAGTGCATGACCAACAACCGTCCATCACAATAACCTACTGTGCTTTATGCATGTATGTTTCACAAAAAAAAATAAACATAACTGCATCGTATATTTTAATGAGTGCTGTCACAAAAATTCACTGGAGTACCACTTTTGCACTGATTTAAGTTAAAAACGAATGGAATGAGACAATACAGTGTCCTTCACTCTCACCACCATGTGTACTTTGTATGTGAAATCTGGATTCAATATTTCTATGACCAATTATTTACAGCCTTGAAAGAACACAAGAACTGCGCAATGAAGGGGTTAAACAGGTGTTGGCTGTTCTACCATGCATTGTTAAGCTGTCATCACCATGGAGAACGATGAAATTGGAAGCAAAAAGCAATAAATGCATTTCATGTCAAATCAGTATGGAATGTATCTGTAATAATTCTGTCATAGTAATCTCAGGTGTCCAAACAAATAGTAATTTAAAGAACTAAATCTAGGTGAAAGCATTTCTAACAGACTGTGGACCTCACAGTTTGATTTATAGAGACCTTGCATGTATCCAATTAACACTATGCTAAATTCTTCAGATATGCATAACAGTAACGACATCCCAATGTGTGCCAAGTCTTTCTAGCTTTTCTTCCCCTCATGTTGCATAAAAATAGGATTCTGTCTAAAGCCTTGAAGGACGTTGTGTCCTCTCTGCTCACAGACCTGATTCATTTACTACATGGTAGGACACAACTGCTTTCAGTCTTCAGAGTCTTTCTGCTGAGTGTACTAAACATATTGGGAGCAATTCAGATAGTTGTATGCAGAAACATGGATTAATATGTTAATAGTATGTCTACAGAGTTTTGAAATTGAGTTATCACAATACCCCATTCGAAAATGTATGTACAGTAGAAGCCTGACCTCCTTATGTGTAATATATCGCAATGTGTGCAGAAGATTTCACAGACAGAAAGGTTCTAGTTCGTTGTAAATGTGGGTTTGGAAAGAAGGAGGGACCCACAAATGAGGAATACTTCCTGCAAAATGGATGTGGCAGAAGAGAAAATAAGGAGCGGCACAAAGAGGGCTCAGGAAATCCGCTGACACGCCTAGAAAAGTATAAGGGAGCCAAAATTAAAAGGGTACATCCGATGCCGCTCAGGTAGCAGTACAGGGCAATAAAACTCAATGTTACACCCACTCAGCATTGAAGTAAATCACCTTACACCGCCCAATGGAGACAGGGATAATCACTACCAAAGCAGAGGAAAAAGTGAGATAAAAGGTTAATGGTATAACAGTCACACACACCCACAGTCAACACCATAACAACATCCACACAAAAGAGGTTAAAAAAAAATGTTGAATATAAAAAATACAAACTACATGATGGGTGCTTTATTGCGCGGGACTGTTCTCCCCCAAACCTTTATGCAACATCACATGCTTTGCTTCCCGACACCCTGTCATAGTGTTCAAAATGTCAGTCTACTGACTCAGTATTGGAATCTTTCTCTCAGCAGGGCCAATTTGTACAATTAATCTGCTTCACGGAGCCTTGAAAACACCCTGCCCAATCCACGTCCACTAAATCTAGTTCCTCCACCAAATATTTTGATCGTCCTGTACCAGCCATGATGCTGTCTATTATAAAAAACTTTGACAGTTAAGCTGATGCCTAGTCAATTATTAGCTCAAGATGGTGCATCATCAATTTTAATTTCTGTTTTGCGAGTGTTAAAAATAATCCTAACAATTAAGACTTTAAACCACACCATCAGTACAATATTGATACATTATTCAACTACCCTAATGATAACTGATTTACCTTTTTTATTCTAACACAGGTGTGGTTCACCTATCTCACAGACTACTGTGGTGGACATTCCTATTCTGTGTCTACCAAAAGGGCTGGTGGAAGACTATATTATCATACTTATGCCATCAATTCTTCCCCAGGTGCATTAGATAAAGACAAGGCTCCTATGAATACATTGAATGTAATAATTCTATGCAATCATAAATTCTCTAAAAAGGATATAAGGAAAAGGAAAATTTAGACCATTAATTTGGATACAATAAAGCCAGAAGAAAATATTAACAATAAAGACACTTTTCAGGTTAACTCTGCCCCTACCCCCAACATCGATTTGGAACATGACAGCTAAGGATTAAATCTTAGCCCATTCCACTGTTCTTGACCTTTTGGCGGATGAACTTATTCGTCTGAAAACAGACATTACAACTGGAATGATTATTGGCCCCTTTCAAATGGAGTTACCCCACACTTAATGAGGGTTTAACAAATACATGAACAACAAATCAATTTTGTCAGTGGCATAACATAGGCCTCTGCAGCCTTCGCTGTGCAGGGAGGCCTGATCTCCAGGGCCCCCTCCTCAGCACACTGCCCTATCCTAAGAGCTCCTGACTGAGTCCAGAGTGGGGGGGGGGGTCTTCTATGTACCTTGCAGGGAAGGCGCCCTCAAGTTTCGTTACATCACTTAATTTAGTAATCTGAGCATGTCTCTTGATATTATTCAAGTATATAGCAAGGTCTCTGCTTTTTGTTTGTTGATTTATTGTCTCGTAAAGATTTAGACTTCCCACTCAGTTGTTTTCATCTATTATACATTTTTCATTCTCTTTTGTTATGTCACCTATTGCAATCATGAAACATGTTTATTTAGATTTATGATGCAGACTGATAGTTCCCACAATTTGACTGAGGCTGTGTTAACATTTGCATAACCCCTGATCTGCTCATTAATGTGGAGTCATCCTAATGCTTTGACATAATAGGGATCAAAGTTATTTCCGTTCCTACTAATCAAGACATAACTTCTTTGCAACAAAGGGACTCATTTATGTTTGGCAGACGGAGACCTCTATGAAAAACACAAATGTCTAATCTGCCTGCTTTGTATAGAGTTGAGAAAACTGCATGTTGGGGGACCTGCCTTGTTTTTAACAGTGGAACCTACACTGTTTCCACCAACCTACCAATGTCATAATGTGGCGGTAATTATGGCTAGCCTGTTGGCAGTACTACCGCCACATTATCTCCAACCGCCGGGGTCATAATGACCCCCTTTATATTTAGGGTGGATGTTCCGAAGTACCCTTATCACCTTCTGGATCGCAAGGGAAAGCCTGGCAGTGGCGAACAGAAAAATCTTCCTACATGTCAGAGACACTTCTTTTTTGTTCTTCAATATCAAACTCCTTCTTTTGAAGTTTGGTTTAGAAGAATAAAAAGCTTTGCTGGGCAGGTGCATCAATAATGGTTGACAGCACTGCACTCTTGCCTTTCTGCGTCAGTACACACGAACAACATCTATTACTTGGAATTCCGTCATAAACTAAAATGCTGCCAGACTTGCATGTTTACTCAATATAGAGACATCTGGACTTAACATTAAACATGATATTATGAGGCATATTTAGGAAAAGTGGTGCTGCATCCAATGCAGTGCCACTTTTCAATCAATAAATGAATCAGAGCATTTGTAAAGCACAATTCTCATCCGTGAGGGTCTCAAGGTGCCCCTTAGCACCCCCCTATTACCACTATGTGTTCACTGTATTTAAAATACCCTGGCTCAGGTTAGGGGCAATAGCATCAACAGTTTTGACTCTACTGATGTACTTTGCAGAACTAGTGCCACAAATGGTGGCGCTAGTCCTGCAAAGTGCATAGTGGGCCATTTAAAAAAATGGTGTGCCTCCTTTTAACACCTGCCCAGAACAGGCGTTAAAAAATGCTGCTAAAAATGGTGCAAAGAAATCTTTTAGATTTCATTGCGCCATTTTTTCTTCCTCCCCCTCATGGGGGAATGCCCCCCATGCATACATTATGCCTGGTGCAGGCATAATGTGGTGCAAGGGGTTACAAAGTAGAGCAATGTATGCATTGTGCGACTTTGTAACTATGGTGCAGCAATTTTTGAAGCATAACACCACATTAGTGTTAAAAAAATTATGCTAATGTGTCACTAGAGCTTAAATCTGGACCTATGTGCCTTTAAGAAATTGGCTGGTTGAGGAATTTGAACTTGCAAGTACACAGTGTTCTCAAATGAGGCTGTAGGATCCAAAAAGCCATAGCATAAAGGGGGTTGGTCACTCAGTAAAGAGATAGTCTTATCTGGAATTCTGATTTGCTGACAATAACCTCTAAGAATCTAATTTCTTTAGAAGTGTCAATTAGGAGTGAGAGAGAGAGACGACATATAGTAAAAGTGTTCTTGTCTAACATTTACTTCCCTCCAAGAGAATTACTAGACAAAGTTTTTTATGTCATTTATAATTCACAAAAAGCATATGCATTAGCTTCTATTTGTATAGTGGGAGATTGTAATGCCAGAATTACCATCAGGTACTACTTAGATGTACACAATTTTGACTCAGAAGAATTTTGGGAGTTAGTTACTCCTCAATTATCTATTCCTCTGTGATCAGTGGGGATGAGGTTTATTAGGATAGGCCGTTAAATGAAACATCACACTTTTAATGGCTAGATAAAGGGGATGTACAAGGCAAACCTCTAATCAAACAGGAATCTCTTCCACATTTGACTGTATATAATTTTCATATTTATGACTTGACTATGTAAATATCTTAAACATAAGAAGTTTGGACATTAGTGATCATAATTATTATCTATCTGTTTAACACATTAATCACACTCTGCACTAAACATTATCGAGGGGCAATGTGTATGTTTTAAGCAAACCACAGGCAAATGTGATTGAGACCTTAGTACTGAGATTTCTAAATGGTTACTTGATATGTGTAGCAGATGGGATGTTACAATAGTATACTATGGTACGTTTAGCTGATAGAGCACACATATAACAAAATAAAAAATGATAAAAATCACACAACCATAGTTAGGAGACATATGAGAAAAACATATTGCAAAATGTTGGTTTTTGGTAGCGGAATCTACCACAATTTAAGGGAGTCCTGAGCCTGCGTAGCTTGCTTACTCAGGAAATAACTTTGAAAGAACACAGTCCCCTTTTCAAAAGTGCCTAGGAAATCAATTTCACTGAATTCTATACAGTCTATAATTCAACTTCTCAACTTTTTGTGATTCTATAATTAAATTACAGATACTGATTTAAAAGTCCTTGAAAAACAGGTAGGGATTCATATAAACCATGCTAACATTGGCATGACCCAAGGTGCTAACACAATTACCATTGCTCTATGTAAGCAGGGTGAGGATTCTTTCAGCTCGTTTTATGTCTTGGTTTGTATTAGTGTCTGTACCAGCATCATTGTGCGGGTGTGCTGCTGAAATGTGAATTTATCTTAGAAAACAAAAGACAAGAGGCATCTGGCAAAACAGGAACAGTTTGTTTAATGAAACATTACAGCCGGGAGAGCAGTTAGAGATCCTGGATCTGAGGGCTGTCTCTCAATGTACATCAGTTAGGAGTGGTGTTTTGTACATTTCTCTGAGTACTATAAAATCATTAAAACATTCCTTTCTTGGTCAAGTATGCAAACAGTTTCATGGAGTCATAAATAAGGCCTTGATAACAAATGCAGATGGGCTGCAACCTTGCATGGACTCAAAGTGGGCCAGCGAGTATGTGTTGCGATGTCTGGCCTGAGGGGTGCATGGTCACTGCGTGTTGCTGTGCATGCTGTGTTCTGATTGGCTAAGTGTTCTTAACTACATGTTGCATCTATCTTTATGGTGGTTTTGGAAATGCACGCACCCCTCTGGCCATGCATGTCTTATTGGAGCCAATCTCTTTGGACCATTGAGGTGTCGCTGCGCCTATCTCTTTGATTTGATCTTAGTTTCCTGTTTGCGCATTTGTCTGCCGGCTACACGCCACCCCACCTGTGACCTGTCAGTCAGTAACCTCAGGCCTCTGTCTCAGAGCCTGCGTGACCATGTATCTTAAAGCCAGGGTTGATGGAGAGATCACAACAGGAAAATCTAATATTGGTAATGCAAATTAATTCTTATATATGAACGTATCGTCGTGTGTATCACCATTGACTATATCAATATTAACATTCCGCTCTCTAGTTGAATTTTCAATGACACCATCTAACCCATGCATCATGACAGTCATATTGTTGGGGGCTTGTTGTCCCACTTCCATAGCTACTTGCATTCTACCCAATTTGAGGACAGTGCTTTACAGCAGGAAGCCCCCACTTGCAGGAAACCACACAAAAACAGTAGTACGATGAAAACGAGCAGCAATGATATGCACAGACCTCTCAGCTACCAGGGGAGGCAGGAGAGCCAGTTTGTGAACAACTCCTGCTCAGGGCACCTCCCTCTTCACTTATGTCTTTTGTAATAGGTGCAATGTTTGGATGGCAAGAGTCAGAGTTATATTATCCATGTCACTGCCAGGTATGAACATACAGCAAGATGCACTGATCTTTGTGCATACACCACCCTCAAGTGCGGTCATCAAGTCCAACGCATACAAGTGTTGCATCACCCTGAGGCAGATGGCTCTCAGTTCTACCTTGATTACATCAAAGCCAAGCTCAGTGCTGTTCATCATTTTGAGAATTTCCTGCCTAGTTATTTGCAACCAGTGGGCGTCCGCTTTTGTCTGCAAGGTGAAGAAGGGTATGGACCCTCCAGCTGATACTTGTGCATCAGTGAACAGCCTGAATTCCTCTGGAATGTCCTTGTACTGAACCCAGCCAAAATAATCTGCAGTTCTTTTCTCTCGAGCCTGATGCAACAGTCGTCGTCTTACTTAGCTGGTGTTGGCACAGCAATGACTGATCTACTACGGGAATGACCAGGGTCGTGGTTTCTATGGTGATAAGAGAGCAGAGACCATGCCATCCTGGAACGAGCTGAGTGTATGCAAACTCGCCGCATTGCCAGTAAGTGTCTATCACTGTGGAGGTGCCCCATTTCATGTCCGGGATGTGCATTGATTGTTCCACAGTTTTTATTCATACCAAGCAGAATTATTCCTTTGCCTCTGAAATTTAAGGAATACAGCATGAGCTTCATTACAATTAGAGGCAACCCCTTCCCTTCTATCCATGTATACCTATCTATTTCAGTGACCCAGATTTCCTGACATGGGTATCTATGCTGTTATTCAACCCTCCCTTTGAGACCTATTTCCCTTCGTATCATCGAGGTGGATGGCCCTGCAATGAAACTTCACTTCTGGGGTCCACTTGTTGTTAATGAAGACAGCCTTAGTTATGCTAAAGGCCACCCTGGGGCCACAGTTTGAAGCGGGAGTGGATGTGTTTGTGCACTGGTTAGGCGGTTGTGCTTCCTCCAAGAATCTCTTTTGTGGAAAATGTTGGGGCCAAACAGTATCCTCCCCTATAGCGCCCTTTTTGCGCATCCTGTCTAGCTCAGTTTGGATATTGCTAGGCTTGGTGAGAAGGTACAGTGCTCTGGGATTGGTCTTGTAGCAGGCCAGTTTTACTACTACCCTGTGGGGCTCTACTCTATGAGGTTGTATTTTGTTGTATTTTGGCCCTAATCCTACATAGGTATAAATGGAGAAGACATTTTGCTTTTTTCAGGGGCTACCTCTTTGGATAAGTAAAGCATATCTGTGCCTACTGCATGTGGTATCAGCAAACAGGTGTAACATGACCAGGCTAATGTCTTTAAACTCACGATCATATGCTGATATCACATGTTGTGTAAAACGGCACTATGTAGTGCATGTGGAATGCTGGTGTTGTGTTTGGTGTAATTATAAGTAACATGGGAGAGGTCCCTACACAAGCTCAGTGACATTTTCTGACATTTCCATAAGACTAGGCTGTTCCTTAACAAATTAATGCAGTACCAACAATAGACAGAGAATTTACACATGTGAAAAAGTACATAACTTTTTGAACATCTTGGAGTGAACCCAGGGGAGATGTCTGGAGCCATCTGGTTGTTGGAGTTTCTAAATTTCGAAAGTTAAAAAACGTTTGTGGTGCGGTTCATTGCTCTTGATTTAGGATTGTTGATGTGGTACAATTCGAGGAAAAGTTCATGATCGCACTAAGGTGGTCCTGTTTAGATTATGTGGTCACTGAAAAAAGAGGCGATGGTGCGCTGTAAAGGTGGTGCACATGGAAGCTTGATTGCCGACCTGTTGAATAAGAGCTAGGTTTGTTTGTTTTTTGAGAGAACATTGCATCCCCACATGCCGCCAATTATTTCTTAGAAATTCCAGCATTTTTCATGATTTTATAAAGGCACTGGAAGGTGGTCCACCTTGGGGTACCTAATTGGGAAAAAATGGGTTATTGTTTATGAACGTATTCATTTTTATGGGTTGTTGGGCATGTGGGTGATTTTAATTATTATCTGGCGCTCTGTGGAAAGTTGGCTCTCTATATGGTGCACTAAAAAGAAGTACACCATGCAGAGAGTCCAGTGGAACCCCAATTTGTTTGCAGAGGCAAATGTAATAGGACTAATGTTCTATTTTGTGGTAGTGTAGGTGAGCAGTTGGGCTTATCAGAGGGTAGTGTTGTTGTATTCACAGAGGCAATAAATGAGACGAACACTCAAAGAATAAATCTGAGATCAAAGTAGAAAAAATAATACTTCTTTTTATATACAATTTAAACCCCAAGGACGTTGCTATAAGGTAAGTACGTTTACAAGCATAAGTACTTTTTAATTTAAAAAATCAACACACTGCAATTTCAGAGTTCTTCAATGTTAACCTATGGAGGAAAACAATGTTCAGCAAACACACAGACTTACAAAGCCAATTTCGGAGCGTTAAGGTATGTACCGGGCACTGGTCAGAACTACACCAGCAGGTTACTCCGTGCTGCAATGGGGCAGCCGGGTGCAGGGCTGCAGAAAGTTGTTGGGTGCCCAATGGTTTTCAATTAGATTTGGTCCTTGTGAAAACAGGCTGCAGGCTCTGGATAGGAAGCATGTAAGGTAAACAAACAGATAGTTTGTAGATGTGGGGTGCTCAGGGACGTAGGTGCACCATTGGTCCTTTTCTCCAGGGCCCAGAGACAATGAATGCAGGGGTGCCCTTAGGCGCCGGGTTTCTGTGTTTGGGAGCACTCGCAGTCATGGGGTCCTGTGTGGTGAGGCTGCAGACATTATCTGAGAGCCCAGCAGGGGTGCAACCTGGCTGAACTCAGGTTCAGGGGAGCAGGGGGATGTTGTTTGCATGGGTGACCCACCTCAGATTGGATCATGGGCAACGGGTGCAGTGGTTGCTGGAGGTGTTGGGTTTTCTCTCACCACATGGCCTCAGGAGAGGGGACCTGTGTGCAGAGGCTACAGGAGATTTGGCTGAGTCCAAGACGGGTGAGACCACGATGGAGTCGAACTCTGGACAGCTTAGGAACCTTCCTGGCACCATTGGTTTACTTCACCTCGGCTCATGGACGTTGGGGGCAGTGGTCACTTCAGGTGTTGGGTCTTTGCTGTTCTGGAGGCTGCAGAGTCCTTTCTTGAAACTTTGTTGCAGAGCAGTTCCACTGCTCATGGCAGTCCTGAGTCTTTATGGAAGGCAGGCACTCCTTCTGGAGGCTAAGCTGCAGGACTAGTTTTCTTTTTGGGCAGAGTTCGTCGAGGACAGCAAGCATGCCGGTAGGTTTGGTGCCAGGTCATCTACTTCTTCCATTCCTCTTCTGCAGGTGCAACTCCTCTGTGTCCTTTTTTTCTGAGGTCGTCAGGATCTGAGTTCAGGGGTACCACCTAAATACTCATATTAGGGGCCTTACAGGGAGTGCCAGCTGGTAGCCAAAGGGTTACCCGCCTTTAGAATGACTACACCCTTTCTATGACTACTTCCGGTGGGAAGTGGGCATAACCTTAACCCAAGTGGCCTAATTCCTTCCCAACAAGATGGAGGAATTTGAAAAGTGGTGTCCACTTCAGCTCATCCACCTTTAGGTGGGACTGGCATGAAGTGGGAACACCTCCTAATCTGCCTAATTTTCCCACCTGTGCTGCCACCAAAGGTGGGATTAGGATAAGGGAGTCGGTAATTGCCACCATCTGGAGAGACGCAGGTCACATTATAAAGGTGGCTAGTCCTTTGAAGCTACCCGCCTTGGAATGTCCAACCTGCTTGGGTGAGGTGCTAACACACCCGCCCATTGCAGACTTTTGTCTCTGGCCCTCAAGAGTGTTGGCTGTCACTTTAAAGGGCCAGAAACTTGTCTAAAGTGGCTGAACTGGTCAGGACCAGTCAGTCAACATACTGGTAGCTGGTAGGTTTTCAGGGGGTACCTCTAAGGTGCCCTCTGGGTGCAGTTATTAATAAAACCTTCACTGTCATCAGTGAGGGTTTATTATTCTGAGAAATACCAAATATCCATATATTCAGAGAAGCCATCATGTAGCTGGGAAATTCGTAGTGACTAGTGTCCAGCACATGCATTTAAAATGGCTTCCCTGTTGACTTACTATGTCTAAGATATGCCACATGCCCACACATGTGTCACGATGCATCCTGCCTTAAGGATGACTCACACCTGACACATTCACTGGGAGGAGACCTGGTACTCAGGGGTGTGTTCCAGGTCATGTTTTCAATTTTGACCTGCACCAACACATGCAGTCTGCAATGGCAGCACTGTGTGGGTTTGGTGAGTGGACCATGGGGGTGGCACAACTGGTGCTGTAGCCCTTGGGGACCTTCCTTAGTGCCCTAGGCCCTAGGTACCCGTGGTACAATTTACAGTGTGTGCTAAAGAGTGTGTCCATTGTGAAAAACAACTGCAGTTTTTTTTTAAAAGAGCACTGGCACTGGGGACCTGGTTAGAAGGGATTCAGTGCAGTAACAGCTGAAATTACCTCAGGTACCAGGCAAAACATGGGGGGTAACCATGTCAAAAGGGTGCTTTCCTACATGCTCTGTTGGTGTCGTCAGCCCTCGAGTACCGTAGGGTGTGCATGAGGGTGCCATTGTTATGGGCGTAGTTTTCAACCTGTACGTGGGCGGGGCAATGTGTAACTAGGAAGCGTGTCGTACTCAATGTTTTTTGGTGAATGCAATGTGCCCTGAGGACATGTGTATACTCCTCTAGTCCCGGGATGTGGTGTACAATGCGATACTCCCTAGTGGCGCCAGGTGTCTTGACTACGCCCTTTTTCTAGAGACGTCTTTTTTGGCTAGTATTGGGCTTCTTTATATTGGTCATTGGGTGCTTCCCTAGACCTTCATATGATCTGTTGTCTTAATTGTCATAAAATGGAGCGGTTGAAGAGTTGATCCGTGGTCTCCATGTGCCTTTGATATTGCGGTTTCTGAGATTGAGACTATGGCTCCTTCCTGAAGGTGTGTGTTGGCTGAGTTCTAGGCCTGATACAGGAAGGAGCATATTTTTGTGTTCTACTCTGCTCGGAGCAGTGATGGGTCTTTTTTGACTCCCTTTCCAAAGCACCCTAATCTCCCTCGGACCATCTCTTACTTGGACCTGTGGTCCCCGGCAGTTACTTGGTGAATTTTGAAGGAAAGGAGGAGGAAAAATTGCTGCATGAAGAGTCCGGTGCAAGGCCACAAATTTGTAAGAGCTTGTCCAAAATATGGGAATGGACTGGGAAGGCTAGATGTTCTGGTGAACCCACACTACTGACTCAGCAACATGCGGTGCTTTGTAATCTGCTGGATCTCATGCATATGCTGTGGGTGTTATGGGGTCTTCATTATCCCAAGCATACGGGAAGCCTGGCTCCCGACACTGGAGAACAGCTTCATTTTGGAACCAAAAAGGGGGTGTCTAATTGGCTGCAGGCGATTAGTTTTCTGGGAGCACTAGTGCTGCTACAAGCCATAAAGAGGTTTTGGTCCCAGCTACGTGCCTGGGAATGGGGAACTTTCGACCTGGTAATTCCACCCCAATTTGTCTGTGGGTTCAATGGCCTGGGTTTCTGTTTTTTAAGCACTGGCCGGAAAGCTGCCCTGCTCCCCTTTGCCGGACCGCTCTCCACCTGGCATGTGGCCAACTGACCCCACCCGGAGGATCAGTAGCAGAGTGAGGCCTAGGCTCCTATTGGCACCCTGAATGGCACCCTAGTGAGGATACCCAATCAACAGAACACGTGCAGCACCCCTGAGTTTCCCGAAACACAAGCAAAGGCTTGAATCTCTAATGTTTAGTTTGTCCCTTTTTTGAGTTTTAGTCAGTGAATTTTAAGGTGTGCGTGAAATGGATGCTTTGCATTGGGTATATTAAGTAACTGCACATTTGTGTTTGCGTGAAGGCGTTACTTCCCCAAAGAGTTACCCTTCTCTGCCACGGTTGTGGCTCCGGTCCCTGTTGGGCTGGGTTCCCTGCCTGTGGTTTCTGATGCCATGTGTTGGTCCAACTACCTGAACCATGTTGCGGGGCTGCAGCAGTGGACTTCCATGCAGCTGAGTATAAGGTCATTCAGGTTTTCCTGGGTTTGTTTTTGTGGATGGAAATTTTGAGGTGATTGGCCCCGGCTCCTCAACTTCTGCTTGTGATATGCCCTTAGCGATATCCATTAGCCATTCTGCGGTAATAGTAACATTCTATAGGGTCTGGCTGCTGCCAACCTCCTGGATTTCTGTCATTACAGCTGGGTTGAGGCAAAACCTCAGGGTTTTGTGGTGGAGCTCTCTTCAGAACTGGTGCCATTTACACACTTGCTGCCAACGTGGCCCCCTCGAGGGTGGTCTTTCTCAATTTGTGTTGGACCAACTTTGCTGTGTCCCTCTGAGCCTGCTCCTGTTTTCCCTGTCCTTTTCCTGTTTCTTTTTGCGATAATTTAATATGTGAGCTTGTATCTCCCACCAGGGTTTGGTGTCTAGCTCTACTTCACTGTCAGGTCCACTTTGTATTTCGGTGGGCAGCCCCTTCTTGAGGATATCGTAAAAGAATATGCCCTGGGGGCCCGTATCAGTCCATGGCTGTCCTATCTCCTGTCCCCACCGTTCTTTCATCCTGTCTAGATAATCGATTAAGGTCAGGTTTCACGGTTTTTGCCTTTAACCCTCCTACATCTGGGCAGTCAGGGAACATTTCCTTCAGGGCAATCCATATTTGGTGCCTGCTTGAATTTAATTTTTGCCCTGTCGTGCTCAGTGTTTGTCAGTGTGATTTCTGGGATGTGAGCTCGGGGGAACACTGTGTTAGCCTGCTTTCCTAAAAAACTATTTAGCAGACTTTTAACATCGTCTATCGCTAGGTTTATTCCTGCGGTGTTCTTCTCAAAGCATGAGATCCATTTCCTCGTCCCATCCAACAACGGCAGTAGTTTGGCTCTTAGCCCTACCTTATCCATCTGAGCATAAGGCATATAGATGGTCCCTGATGCGCCCTTCTGCAGTAGTGGGCACACTCATTTTGGGCAGCTCCACTGGTTTCTCCTCAACATAGCATTCCCATCTCCTTAGACATTCCTGCATGTAAGGGAAGTTCCACTTAGGATCTCCCCCTTCATGCCAGATGCAGTCCTCCGCCAACAGCTCTGGTTCAAAGGATCCCTCCCACGGCCAGGGTCTGTCATACTGATTACTTCTTTGGTCCAGCAGGCTAGCAGGTGACAAAATGGTTGTGGAAAGATCATTCCTTCCTCTCAAGCTACTATCTCTTTTGGGATTAGTTTGTCTGTCCTGCACGTTCAGGAGGAGCAGCAGATGTCTTCGTCGCTGCTCTCCTTGTGCACATGTAAAGGTGCTATCTTAGTTCTCCTACGAGTTGAGTTTGCACCAGGCTATCTTGATCTCTTCAAAAGCCTCTCCTCTAATTCGACTTTGGATTTGTCCTTAACTGGGGCTCTGTGCCTACCCCATCTCTCCTCAGGTGGAGGGTGCACTGTTCTACACTTTTGGTAGGCTTCCAGGGTGTCAGCTCTCTCTCTCTCCTTAGTTCATGCCTTTCCTCTGAATCCTATCTAGATTGCCTCCTTTGTTCTGAGCTAGGCGCTATTCTTCTTAGTTGGGACCTGCACTCAAACTCACTTTCTGCTGTTTCTTCGCCTACATGAGTGTACCCTGTTGCTCTCTCCTTGTCATCGGATCCCAGAGGACTGCTAGTTGTCTCACTGTCCAGAACTGCTATAAATCCCCCTGTCACTCATGTGTGTTCCTGGGAACCAGTGGGAGTGTGTGTTTTCTGTGCCGCCGAGGTTCAGTGGCCTGAATGTAACAGACAGGGGGCCGAACTTCAGGGAGCTCTAGCGCTGGACTGGGGCTGGTGCTGGAATTGCCTAGACCTAACAGCTTCTTGTTCGGTAGTGGCCCCTTGGGCTCCCTCAACAGGTGGATTGGGGTAGCCTAATGCAAGGCTAGCAGGCATTGGGGAGAACACCTTCATACCTGCATATGGCAAGGAGGTGCGGCTGCCTTGCTTGCTGACTTTAGGGTAGGGTTATCGGCCTGGGCCTCCTCGAGCATGACCCATATTTCTAGTAATGCTTCTCTCCTGCTCTTCTTTTGCCCTTCGTATTTTGATCATATGTGTGTTCTCATGTGTTCAGTAATGTTACTGTCAAAGGTTCTCTCCTTTGGCCAGGGGAACGCATGTGCCTTAGTGTGTTTGTGTGCCATTCGTGGCAAAACCTGTTAGGTTTTGTGTTGGGAACCTGGTTTGTACATGATTTAGAGGCGATTCCTTGATAAATTTGGGTCATTTTTTAAGGGGCAGTTACACTTTTCATTTTTATGATTTTAGGGGATCTTAAATTATATGCGTCCAACTTTTCTGGTTTGGGGGACTCTTAAGGTTTTACTCTTTTAGCGGGGAAATATATGCAGGGGGAGTACTGGTTCTACTCTGGTAGCAGGGAAACATATACATGGGGATTTCTAGATCTGAGCTCAACATTAATCACAAATCCATCAAAATAAACATTTAACAAACACAAATAACAATGCAGGTGAAGGGTCACAACCTAGAAGAAGTTGCAGTTGTTAATTCAAACTTATGACTTTTGGCATCAAAATAGCGAGCTTTACTTTGGTATAAAATAGCAATTTGTGAGATTTAGCAACATGTTAATAGTACATTAAATCATCGATAAAACACAATGCTCAAGACAAAACACAGCTACATTGATTTACCAGTGCCACAATATCAAAACGACACCATGTCAACTGGAAAAAAATAAAAATCAACAAAACACCAAGTGGTGACTTTGTTAAAAAATACATGCCATCCTGTGTCCAGGGGAGGCCCTGTGCAGTACATGGGACTAAGTAGGCCTGATAATCTTCTCAATATCATCTCCTGGGATAAAGATAACAACAATTTGTACAGAGAAAAGGATTGCTCACAACCATAGGACCTTCTTAGTCAAACACAAGCTGGACTTAATCTCCCAGATCCAAATCTTTTACTTCTCTAACATCCGAATCACACCTTATATCACACCCAGGGGTTATGCGTACCATGACGCCCAGCGGCCCAAGCAAATGACAATACCTTTTTCTTCTTTCACATACCAACAGTTTTATGAAACTGGTGGCACCGAGAAACCCTTTTAGGCTAGATAGAAAGATTGAGGCGGGGCCCTTTATCACACCCAGGGCCTATGCATCTGTGCCACGCCCAGCTGTCCAAGCGTTAAGGCCTCAGCCCTATATCACACCCAGGGCCTAGGCATACCATCTGTGTCATGCCCAGCGGTCCAAGCTAAAGTCACTTTTCAAGACAGAGATGCTGGCCCTTAATCACACCCAGGGCCTATGCACTTTTTCTGTATCATGCCCAGCGGTCCAAGCGATCACCCTTGAGACATATTCAGGTGCCAGGGCATAAAACAATATTCAGAGAGTCAAACAATATTAACCTTTCGCAGCATGCTGACTATCAAAAAAGGTGGGTTCTGTGGGTTACGTTTCTTCCTAGTTTGCCACACGCCAAATGCTAGGACTAAGGGGGTCATTATGAACACGGCAGGAATCCCTGCTATGTTCATGCTGGCGGTCTTATCACAGACTGCCAGCCCTCTTGAGACCCCGCCGGCTGGGCCGGGACATTGCTGACGGTTCCACATGGAGCCGTCGTCAATGCCGATGTGCGGACGGTGCAGCAGCACCCGTCGCGCAGATCACTGCCTGTAAATCGGGCAGTGAACTGCGCGACGGGGAACTGCACGTGGCCCCTGCACTGCCAGTGCAGGGGCCCCCAGGGGGGCCCCGGAGCACCCCTTCCACCAGCCTTTCCCTGCCAGATGAACCCACCAGGAAATGGCTGGTGGAATAAGGGTTCTTTAGCACTGCCCTGTCGGATGAAAAATTCCGCCATCGCCAAGCTGCCTGTTGGCAGTAGCCTGGCAGTGGTGGAAGGCTGCCTGTGGCGGTCCCCACTGCCTTTATTATGTGGCGGTCCAGACCGCCATGCCTGTGGCGGTAATTTCCGCCACCACCGGCATGGCGGTCTCGCCTGCCAGGTTCATAATGAGTGCCTAAGGCTCTAATGTGGCCTCTTACTGTTCTGACGGTGGCTTCAGGATGGACCTTCATCCCACAGATTCAGCAGAACTTCCAATCAGTTGCGACATCTGCTCACGTTTCTTGTTGCGCAAATGTGAATCCGTCCAGACGCGGTCCCCTTTCTCTGGTTGCAGTTGGGTTTGAAGAAGCAATCAGCTCCTGGCTGGCTCGCCAAAATGTTGCTTAAATGTGAATTTACATTAAAAAACAAAAGACAAGAGGCATCTGGAAAAACAGGAACAGTTTGATTAATTAAACATTATGGCCGGGAGAGCAGTTACAGAAGGAGTGTCTGAGGACTGTCAATGTACATCAGTTTGTGGTGGTATTTTATATATTTCTCTAAATACCATAACATAATTAAAACATTCCTTTCTTGGTCAAGAATGCTAACAGTTGTCATTGAGCCATAAATAAGGTCCTGATAACAAATGCAGGTGGGTCTCAACCTTGCGTGGACACAATGTGGGCCAGTGAGTACGTGTCCAGATGTCCGGCATGAGGGGCGTGTGGTCACTGTGTATTGCTGTGCGTGCTGTGCTCTGATTGGTTAAGTGTTCCTAGCTACATGTGGCATCTAACTTTATGGTGTTTTTGAGAATGCACTCATCCCTCTGGTCATGTGAGTTTTATTGGGGCCAATCTCCTGGGACCATTGTGGTATAGCTGCTCCTGGCTGTGGGATTTGATCTAAGTTTCCAATTTGCATATTTGTCTGCTGGCTACATGCCACCCCACCTGTGACCTGTAAGTCAGTACCTCAGGCCTCATGTATCTTCATGCCGGGATTGATGGAGAGTTCACAACAGGGGAATCTAATAATGGTGATGCAACTTCATTCTTATGTATGAATGTATTGATGTGTGCATCAACATCGACTATTGTACTATTACCAGGAGTTTGATGATCCCCATTTACAAAAAATATACTATATCACACCCAGCTGATGGCGCTCCTAAATGCCCCCACTAAATCAATTAATGAAAAATGTTGATGGTTGGTGAACTATGGCTAATCTGAGCCTTCAATGTAAGGGTGGTTTTAGACCACAAGTCAGATAATGTTATGCTTCTATAGTTAACTGTTGAGAAGCATGCAACGCTTAAAATACAAAAGTTATATACTGCATTCATACATTTTTCCTGCATGTTTGACTGTGTTGTCAAGTCAGTGCTCTGCTCAAACCTGAGTATTTGGGGCATCCTATCTGATTTATTACATCTTACTGTTGCCTGATACCTGGACTAGGCCCATATTTATACTTTTTTTGCGCCACATTTGTGTAATTTTTTTATGCAAAAGCAGCGCAAACTTACAAAATACAATTGTGCGTCAAAAAGCAGCGTAAATGCGGCACTAAAAAGTATAAAAATGGGCCTTAATATACTGGTCAGCTCAATCAACAAAATCACTACAAACAATCAGGTGCCAAATGGTTTAAATGTGTCGTAGTGGCTCTGACATTTACTACTCCTGTCTTGTTGTTATTTTGTCCTTAATTGGTGGAAAAATCTTTTAGAATGTTAAACTGAAAAAGGTTAAACCATATGAACATTTAGGGGCGATGCTCACCATGAATATGACTCTTTATATGCACATGCAGTTTCACTTAGCTCGACCGCTTCCATTGGGTCACAGGATCAATCAGTTTCTTTCCTCACTGGGGAAATAAAATATACCTGCGCTTAGCAGGATTTTATAGTGCAAAAGATTCCCATAATTCTCCTATATTTTGCAGACAATATGAACCTGGCCACCATGAAGAGGTTTGTAAAAGAGGAGGGCAAACTTTGGAAATCATATCTGTCTATGGGACAGTGAATCTGAGTTTGAGGAGACATGATTATATGTAGGATTAGCGGGCTTGCACTTTAGCGGTGATGATCAGGTAATTTGTTACTGGTATGCTTTCCACCAAGCATCCACTGAGATACCGAGGACCAGGGCTGGCTTTAGCGCTGATGGCGCCCTGTGCAAAGGTCTTTTTTTGTGCCCCCTCACCCCATGACCACCTCCTCAGATTCCCTCACTATCACCCGGCAAATGTGTTCCTCATCTCTCCAAATCCCCCCTTTCACATACATTCATTTGTTTTAAAGCGGGTGTAAAGGCTGGCTTTAATACTAATCCACTCAGTTGTCGACATAAAATAGAGATCTGTTGTAAGCAGCAGGCACATTAACCCTCTACGCTACTTTATGGCGAGTCAAAGCTGCCACTAGACAAAACTCCCATCTTTCTCTGTTGCAGAAACACTAATCACAAGAGGTATCTTGACATTCTAATTGCTTCCTGAAGGATGGACTCACAAGGAACTTTTCAACAGTTGCTTTTAAATCACAAGTTACTAAGTTACTGCTTTACACAGTGCCCCCCAATTTAGGTCAGCACCCGGTGTGGCTGCACCACTTGCACTGCCCTGACGCCGGCCCTTCTGAGGACTACTGGGTGACTCGGCCAAATGTTTTCAATACAAAAAGATCTTGTACATATTATACAAATAGATAAAATCTTACAGAAACTGAGGGTTTGACTAATGATAATATTTTGATAGCAATGTATCAAGCAAGGTAGTTTTGAAAATAATTGTTGTCATTGCTGTAAAGTATCAAAGATGCTTCCTGTGTGTGCTGTCGTAAACATAGGGAAAATAAAATTTTATGTGTGAGAGTTTGGAACCTGAAGTGTGGAGATTTTACACCAATGTCTGCCACTGTCCAAAAACGATTAGCTTGGTGAATGAGATGGACCTGATAGCAAGCAATGTATCGTATGTCGTTGTCCATTGCTGGATATTGCTCACTTGGGCCCAGATTTATGAGGGCTTAGCGCTACTTTAGCGCCGCCTTAGCATAATTTTTGTGATGCTAAGGCGCGTTAGGTGGCCTTTTCCATAGGCCATATTTACAAAGTGGTGCAATGTGTGCATTGCGCCACTTTGTAACCCTTTGTGCTACACTATGCATGCGTAATGCATACTGTATGCAAAAGGGGCGTTCCCCCGTTAGGGGGTGGTGAAAAATAGCACAAAGAAATCTAACAGATTTCTTTGCGTCATTTTTGTAGGCACTTTTAACGCCTGTTCAGAGCATACGTTGAAAGGGGCACACCATTATTTACAATGTTAAATTTTCTGTGATAGATTTACAGCAGTCGTGGATGGAAGATTTAGCTCTAGTTGAATAATGGAGTGAGGGGTCACTGTCCGAAGATTAAAAAAAGATCTAGCGTTCTGGATGTAGATTGTGAGAAGTTTACTTGCAGACTTCTTATTTAAAACCAAGGCCCCTATGTACTGTTCAGGGTTCGTGCCAATATTTTGGCACGAACCTTGAACACTACATCAATAGCATCAAAAATTTTGACACTATTGCCCCCTACCCTGCGCCATGGTGTGCCGTATCTTAGATACAGCGCACACATGGTGACGGTAGGGAGGCGCTAGCGGGTGCAAGGAAAATGGTGCTGCACTGCGTTCCTAAAATCTACCACTTGGTCTTTACATGTCTTGTTCTAAGAGGAAAGACTTTTTATTCTAACGTTTGCATAACATAATCTCTATACTGTTTCAGATGCTATTTTGTTATTATATGAACCCGACTCATATGCTTATTTGTGTTGGGCATATGTTAGATCTAAAAACTTTATTCATTTCCCAGTGTGTGAGTTCTCCTGTAAAAGGAAGCAAGCCCCTATTTGCTTCCTCCATGGTACGAAGCTATGATGATCTACAAATTCACAACAGATTGTTATGTCTCAAGTCATTCACACCTGAACGTAAATACAAGATGTGGTCCAGCGAATGTCAAACTGATTGCAAAGTGAGCAGGAAGGACGAGAATGAGAAATGTTCCCTGAGCCCTCAATCTACTTCCATGATACACAGAGGAGGCAAAACCTTAAAAATGTGTGCTAGGTTTCAGCTTCCATGTTTGAGTCAATGTAGGGCTGCCTCAGTAAGAAGCATGATTCCAGGAGATATTCTGACGAGTTATATCTTGACATACTGATTGAGTCTCTCAAATAAAATGACTCTTGTAGGCCTTTTTTCTGGGATTCAGTGTAGTTATTTTCAATAAGGTGTCAATGGATGGTAAGTTATGTTCTTTTAATGAAGCAATTGTGGCTTTGTCTGAGAACGAATAGGGGGATTACTCATACTGCATTATCTCTCAGACCCTACATAGATTCACAACATAAATAAGAACATTCACACACATTTTTTTATTTTTTTGTGATAGATAAACAGCGGTCATGGATTGAAGATTTAGCTCTAGTTGAATAATGGAGTGAGGGGTCACTGTCCGAAGATTTAAAAAAAGATCTAGCATTCTGGATGTAGATTGTGAGAAGTTTACTTGCACACTTCTTATTTAAAACCAAGGAACTGTAAGACAAGGCTCGAACGAGTTTGGTGCCCACCACCTTGAGAACTCAATCACCATTTAATTTTGAAAATCTTTTCAGGGCTTTTACATATTGTAAAAGATTTTAGTTTTCGGTTTTCAAGATGATGTTTCAAGTTTCAAGTTCCATTATCAAGTTTCAAGTGTATTTATTATTGCTCGGTTAATTAAAACCATTGCAAACCATTAAAACATATAAAATGACGTAACTAGTCCAAGTTCCATACGTTATTGTGGCACAATTGCGGTAAAGCTAAAATATCCGAGCACCATTACTATAAAAATTCCGTTCCAGAAAATTGGGAAGGGGACTGTGCGAGGGTTCCGGAGATGGGGGAGAAGGATGTGCAATAACTCAAAAAAGTGAAGTCTTTGGTTGTGCTTAAAAGTAAGCTGCTTGTGTGCGGAAGAATGTGCTAGAGAATTACGAGTTAAAAATAATTTACAGTATTGATGGTCAAGCAGATACAACAGCTACTGATTCATATATAATGGACCAAAATAAATATGAAACCACACAAACAGGTTAAATTCCTTACAAGCATTTTGTCGATGAAATGCCAGGGCCACACAAACCTTGGCACTAATGGTTGATTTAAAAAAAATTACCCCCCTCTTCCTCTTCCTGGGGTGTACCGAATAGGGTAACTGGAATTATAAATTGATTGTGTGCAGAACTTGCAGGGTAAAAGCAAAGATTCATTAAAGGGCCAGGGAGAGCCAGCCGCTCCCTCCGTGTAGTCATTGCTGCCAATGACTCTTCCACCTTTTCAAGACACTTCACTAGATGACAGTTCAGCTGCGGGTCTGGGCGAAGCAAGCCTTTGTGTGGTTCCTCTTTGATTAAAGTAGAAGAATAGTCTCTCATCGCTTATAAGTTCTTTTCACCAGCATATTAGATGTGTCAGGTCCTCTATACAAACATTACCGAATCAACAGCTACCTGAAGGGTAAGGCCAAAATGGTATTTCAAGAACCTTTCTGCAAATGTCAAGCGCGGGGGGGGGTGGTGGGGGTACACGGTCAGGGGGCCTGACGGGGGAAACAACATTTCTATTTAAAAAAAAAAAATACTTACCATTTTCGTTATGCCATCTGCCTCCCGCCACCTCCAGCCGCCTCGCTCCTCTTGTGGTGTCCCAGCATTCACTGGGACACCAGATAAGGCTCCCCAGCAATCCTGGTACTGCTTTCATCCTAAATATAGCATGAAAGCAGCATCGGGATTGGTCTGAGCGGCAGTGACTGCCACTTAGACACAGCCCTGGGGTATGTGCAGTTTCTCCAGCCTGGCTGTTAAGCACAGCAGGGCTGGAGAAACCTGAGATAGCCGGCAAAACACACATGCGCACTTAGGAGCACTCTAATCTTCTCACCCCTCCCACGGCCCTGCCCCACCCCTCCCTGTACTGCCGGCTGAGCCAGCAGATGAAAAATTAAACATAGTGTAACTATCATTTCATTTTTCATCTGGTGGCTCAGCCAGTGAGGCGACGCTCCTCAGCCATTGTGGAGGAGCCGCCCCTCATGTTCTTACTATACTCAGTATGAAGGTAAGATTGAGGGGTAGTCAATCCCTAGTTATTCAATATCAGGCAGGCCGGGCATGAGCTCTTTTAGCTAAAGTGGTTGTGTCCTCTAGAACGGAGAGCATTTTTTTCATCCCTTTTTCAAAGCTCAGCTGCCTAGTAGGGGTTTCCCAGAGTTGACTTAAACCGGTTATGGTTAGCAATTCCTTTAGGTATACTCTAGCGGCAAAGAGCCCCCGTTCTGTAACTCTTTCCATAGATGGAAGTTCAAGGTGTTAGGAGCTGCCTTCCTGACACTGTTCCAGCAGTTAATGTAAGCTCAAAACTGAAAACTGGTTTGAGATTCTCCGCCCAGTATGCTGTGTTGTACTTGAACAGGGCTGGGAGAATGCCATTTAGACCAGCCCCTTTGCACCTGCCCTTTAATATTTGATGTTGGATTGCCCTAGCATTTGTCAAAGATGTATTATTAGGCTGAGTCCTGGCAAGGTGCACAATGGGTCTTCTGCCCTTGACTTGTTCCTGCTGAGGGCTGTTGTCAGCATTCCATCAAGAGCTTGGCTACCTGCTGAGAGTGAGTTGAAATAATAAGTCAAGAATGTTACCTAAGTTTCCTCTGTCACATGAAAACCTTGACCTTGAATACACATGAATGAAAAAGTCCATATCTGGCTCCCAAGTTGTGTAAAGCTGGACAAAGAGCAAGAAATTTTTTCGTCTGCTGGCTGTAGTGTTGGATACATCTTGTGACAGAAAACTCTTCATGCCCGACCCTATAAGATTTGGCAGCATTAATTACTTTTAAGAGGTCTCTGAATTCCAATAATAGGAGTATAACTCAACTAGATTTGGTTTGATGCAGGACCAGAAAGACGAAGACCTAATCTGTGAGCTCTTTGTATATTGAGAGCGTAGGGAGGAAGAGCCAATAATTTTAGAAGAAAAGATGCACAAAAGGAGACAGGATTTGTTCCTTAGGTGCCTTCAGGAAGTCCATATATACAGAGATTATTGTGCATGTCTCTGTTTTCCAAAGCTTCAGTCTGTTTTTTCAGTTAGAGAACTTCCTTTTCTAAAACTGTAATTTTATTGGTCTCATCATGTATTTTAACAACATGTTGCTCCACCAAGGACACATGCGTTTCCATGAGAGGCCATTTGTCATCAAGATGCTGACTGAATAACTGTTATTCAAGTTTCACCTGGATTGCGGCCAATAGACGCAGGCACACAATGCAAATGGAAGTATGCGATTAAATTAATTTCCTTGGTGTGACAAAAATATTGGGAGTCAAACTGTTATTAAGAAGCCTCATTTTAACGTTATCAGATAAAGAATTTACCATAAACTTTTGTTCAGTCACAGATACATGTACTATAAGTGAAAGGAGTCAATATTGGGTCTGAGAGGGCAGAAGAGTAAAATTCCATTGTGGAGATGTGCTCACAGAAATGCGTGATAATTTCCTGAAGCGGCAGAAACAGAAACAAAATAGCAGCCATGAATAACTTTACAGCTGCATCATTAAGTCAAAAGTAAGTTAAAGGGCTTCACCTGGGAATGAAAAACATGTAGACTTGCCCAAGACTATCCGCTTCATTGATGCAGTTAGTCTTCCGTGTAGGTTGTTCATTGGGTGCAGAAATGCATCAAAGGTCCTGATGTGTGACAGAGATGGGGGCCCGGTTAGTGTGTTCCACTCCTGCCTTTATTCCATGTTTTAAAATTCCAGATGAGGTTGGCATATCCAATTTAGGTGGAGCCTCCTCTGGGGGATAGATAACAACTTCAGGTTGAATAGGGGTCAACAGTCCAGTTAGGCCCTCTTTGCTGGAGTAGAGGACAGAACCAGCATCATTCAAAAAGCTGAATTTAGTATATATTTTTGGCTGGAAGGCATGAGGTGTTGCCATTGGAATAGAAGAACACTCTTTGAGAGGTCGGTTGTTGTTGGATAGGGATTCCCGTGCCCAGGCTTCCTCCAGGTTGCTCCGTGGTCTCCTTTGATATAGAAGCCAGGGGATTTTCGGTGGTACAGGTAGGACCCAGTCACTGGGGGGTCTGCAAGACATGCTTCTTCCTTACAGTACATCTAAGAGTGGCCTGTCTAACCTTTCCTGACCTCAGTGGGATGATATATGAAGAAGGGGGCCTCACACTGTCCCTTGAGAGGCCTCTAAGATAGAAAGCACTTAGTGGAGGGCATTTAATAAGATTGCTTGTCGGCTGACCGTGTAGCGTTTTGGAGCTGTCTAGGTATTGATGAGCTGCTAAAAGTGCTAAAAGTGCTGCTGTGATCTGCAGATTGTTTGCAGTTTCGAGCTGATTTATAATGCTGTGTGTGATGCAGTTTCTGTTGTACCCAATAGTGAAAGTCCTGCACCCCAGGCTTTCTTGGCTTCACTCCACATAGAGGACAAGCCACACTGGCTCTCTAGAATGCAGCAAATGTTCCTTATGTCTTAAAGCTCAATAGGGCTGAGTAGAGCTGAGAGGGCTAGGACTGAATCCTACAAAGTGCTTTTATTTAGTGTGGCAAGCTGCTGACTGCTGGGCAACACCTGCAGATTCAGGCAGTCGCGGGCATCAGTGGCAGGTGGTGAGTGCTGCTGAGTGCTGAGGTGACCCCTGCTGCTCTTGCTTGGGCCACACAGGCAAACTCAGGCAGCTGCGAGTAACAGTGACAGACGATTAGTACTGCTGAATACTGCTGTATCCCCCAGGGAGGAGCAGGCACGCAAACCGAACCACAGCCTAGTGTAGCCACTTCTGCAGCACCCGCTCTCCTCCCATAGAGCAGATGTCCTAATGGTGCCTTGCGCCTTTTGGGAGCCACCACTCTCCTCACCTCACTTCCTCCAGCTTCTTGCAGCCTCTCAGATCCACCAGCAGCACCCGTTGCTCCCGCTCTGTGCATCTGAAGGGTTCTGGCCTAGAGGCTGCAGGCAGTTATGAGTGGTGGGCGATTGAAACAAGGAATGAGCTCCCCGAGGCTAACAAAGGCCCACTGTTTGCTAAATGCAGGCCGAGCAGGCCGGGTAGCAGGTCAAGCCCCTCTGTCCTGCCCAGTTTACTTACCCTTTCTCAGCAGGGTGCAGCTTCGTCCTCTGCTACTGCTCCGCTGTGCTTGCTGCTCCGCCCACACTGCTAGATTGTCCTTAGGTAGTGGTTTTCAAACTTTTGACCTGTGGACCGCCATTTTATCCTTACTGGAACTCAGGGACCCTGGCCTAAATAATGTTGATGATTTGAAACGCAAAACAATACACATAAAATACAAAACCAAGATTTCATCAAACGCATACACAAATGATAACACAATTTATTTGATTTGCAAACATATTTTATATCAAAAATTTTAATTTTAATAGGAAGGTTGGAGCTTTCCTAAATTCAATTGAAGGCACACATCGTCCATTCTATATTCTGTCTGATGGACCTACACCACTCCAACTAAGCAATGTGAGGATACTAATTCAATTTTTAGCCTCCAACTTCAAATTGCTTGACATTTACAGAACGTTTTAACATTTCAATTGTACTTTTAGACACTTTATTTATGTACATTTTATTAATCTGTTCATATTATTTAATTTTCTAAGCAGTCGCAGATCCCCTGGGGAGGTTTCCTCCGCGGACTACAGGTTGGGAACTACTGTCTAAAGGCAACTTTGTCAAGATTAAGTGATGCGGACAACTTGACATTTACAATAAAGCCCAAATATTCAACTGTGAAGATTTACCTAGGGGATTGGGGCCACTGTGCCTACCTGGTATGAGACAGGCAATCTCAAGTGTGTACCTTGGTGTGTTAATGGCCCCCGTCTGCATTTCTGTTGCTAACATCAGCAGGGTCAAGCTACCCACACTCTGAGGAAATACTAATGGCAGAATACAATACGTAAACACGTCTTACATAACATAACATTCCATGAAGATACATGACTCATTTCTTCAGTAGTGTTCTTCCAGTCCCTCCTTGAGTGGGTGTATTTGCAGTCGAAATAAATTAAATGGCTTGGAAAAAGAAGCAACTGATAAAACACTGAACACCGAATAAAAAAGGGTACCCATAGTACACAAGCTGTTCGTGGAATATTAGCACATCCTTGAACTTTGTAAACCGGTTCCTGATGCAGCTATTGACAACTATGTGTTATCGCACCACCCAGGCTGCTGGCAGAAGTGGAGGGAGGTGCAGAGCTGAAGCTAAGATGGATGTGAGATCGGCTTATTAGGCAATCTTCTCATATTCCAGCATCTGGCACTGTCCTGCCCAGAAACAGGTCACCTGAGGGAGTGTCGCATGCGGTCCTTCAAAGTGAGAAATGTGCCAGCAGACAAGATTTTAACTGGATTCACTGATAACCTCACACTCACCCTTTGCACTTAAGCACATTATAGAGACGTATTAAAAGTTGACTCCGTTGACGTCACGCACCTACAGATGACAGAGCGCGACTAAGGGAATAAAAGTATTCTGCATTATTTGTCTCAAGGCTAGGAGCTGCTGATAAGCACTACAAATATATCCTTATGAAACGTAACTGGTGCTAACGTAAAACGCTGCAATGCCTTCGGGTCGAGTTCGTGCTATATAAAATCGCCCAAAAAAATATATGATTGAGGCACCCAATGTTCGTGATGGCAACCGTGTAATTCTGATTTCATACTCGTTCGATCTGTGGCCTCTCTCGTGAGATTGCAGATTATGGTGCCAATTGATGGCCATTCAGATGGTGCTTTATAAAGAAAATGAGGCGCTTAGGAGTTAACACCACTTTTCCCAAGATCACCAAGCAAATCATCAGATATTGATGAATGTTTATTTCTATCTGGTCGACGAAGGATATCATGGCAGCACAAAGATGAAGTTATTCATGCATAACTACGTATGGGTTATTGCCTTCTGCCCAGAGCGATAATTACACCTTCCTTTCTATGAATCCAAGTTGAACCCAAGGGGGGCAAAACGATGTTATCAGCAGTAGTTGTGCAGGAAGGCCGCCGTGAGCACTAGTGCAAGCAAGGAAAATAACCCCTGACCTTTGGGCGGGTAGTACAATGAATCCATCATTCGGGTTCAGTGAGGCCTTAGGGCCCTGGATCCCAGAGTCACTGCACCTGCTGCACAATAATGGCTATGCCCTTGTCCACATCTGTTTCATGTTACACCTTCATACTATCACTGAACTTTGCATGCCTGCAAACTGCACTAGTTACCAGTAGTAAAGACGTCTGTTCAGGTTCAGTGCCCATAACTTCACTGCTTCAGCCAGACATAATAGATGCCCAGTGGCTGAGGCACGCCTCCTTAATCAGGTGACCATTTTCCGGGTCTACTGCTCTACTTTCATGCTTCCACTAGGTGGCGTCCAAATCCAGACGACCGTTCACGTGTAGTCGCCTATCCTGCAAGTGTCTACCAAATTCACCATTTTAGAGAAGGCGATAGTTCAAATAAAACAATGTGTCGATTGGGATCACATAGAGAATTCTTGCAGGAACAGTGCCGACGCCTAACAGGCATAAACATATAGTTTGGAGAAAAGGCAGATGCAGATAAGAGCGAAGATAACTGGCATTTCACTACTGGCCTGTCCTGGCTAGAGAAACCGAGTATTTACACAGGAACATCAGTGGGCCTGCATTAAACAGGAAGGCTGTGCGATCAAAGAATGCAATGTTGGTGAAAAAATATTCTGAATGAGTGAGGTCAAATGTCAATTCAGATAGACTGCTGACTCCTCCTCCGTCGACATCACGTCACATTCTCTTCATCAGTGTGGTAACGTAGACAGAATACAGCAGGTAATCGGCAGTCTTGTCTAACACGTAGCAGATAAAAGCTGATAGGGAATTAAATCGGATGAAAACGTGTGGCACGATGGTCTCCGAAAGGGCTGCGGCTTAAGGAGTTAAACTATTAATTGTTTTCCAAAAATGTGGCATATGTAAATAATGGCGTGGCTTAAAACAGCTAATCTAGATTCCTGTATTTCCCATACTGTGCCACCAGGCCAATCATTTCGGACCTGTCTGGCAGCTTTCTGTTGTTGCATACAGATATATCACACAATAACTGATGGGCACCTAAAACAAGCCAGACTTACTGGCTTTGCCAGTACTTATTAGCAGAAGCAGGTAAACGAGTTACAACGATTTTGTTGTGAATAACCGTCATTGATGAAATTTCATTTCTGATAATATGAGACTGTCGATTAAACATTATTAAGGTCCGTGTAAGCGGTGGTAGTTTTTGGAGTGTCTCTGTGACTCCAGTTCCTCCCTTCACGCCACTTTCTTCTGCAGTGTCTCACTGTTAGACATGCCCCTTTTCACCCCACTTCTTTCTGAAATGCTCCATCTGCATACCTCACATAGAGTTGCACCTGTATTTTTTTTTACTGGCACGGCCAGTATTTTAATGATCTGACTAGTACAAAAATTAAGAAAACCATTCAAAGCTTGTATTCCGCCCACTTAACAGTATATACCTTGAACAGTAAATATAAACTGAAAGTACCTTAAAATGGGTTTTAAAGCTGCCTTAATCATACCATATAAATAATTAAAGGAAACAAGGACAGAATGGCCATATTCAAATGAAAGCAGGCAATTTTCTACAAACTTCTATTTAAGTATTATATCCTGGCCAATACAGAATCTTAAAATTTGAATAAAAGGTTGGTATTTCCCTCTGGAAAAGTGGTAATTATAAACTCACACATCATTTGTTTTCTCATTCAGCGCCTTCTGTTCACTCTCACCTACACGTACTTCCTTCTATCTCCCTGAGTTCCACATCCCAGCAGACACAACACACCCAATCACCTGTAAGCACTGCATTTTTATTTAGCCCTGTCAGTATTTCAACAGCTGCGTTCCTCCTTCAGACATTATCAACTACAACTGGCACATGCGACTACTGCTTTGTGCACTCTGCAGAGAGGCCAAAACTTGGATGAGCATGTGACCGTAATACCCTTGAGACCCTCTAAGAGACACTGCAAAAAACTTGCACCACCATCAACCTCAACTCCAGAGGTCTCAATCGTGGCCCAGTAGATACACCCACCTACAACCTGAACTCACACAGACACTAGAAGTGAGTCAGTTCGCAATTCACACTATACAAGAGTAATATGCTCCATGAAAAAAATACAGAAATACAGCATCCTAGAATAAGCAAACACACTTGGGAATGCAATATTAAGTCAAATATTTGAACTGTACACAGGAAGTATATCTCTGATATGTCTTAACAGGTTTTACATTCATTGTTCAGAAACCGATCAGTGTTTTCTACTGTAAAGCTAGAGACATTAATTTAGGGCCTTAAAGGAAACTGTTTCGAAGTCAGATTTTAATTACTGCTGGGTCTGAGACCCTGAGGGACCCATCCCACTTAAAGCTTCTGAGCCAATGCCATCTTTCTAATGCATTTGACACTGGAAACACTTGGCTCTGAGGAGCAGTGGATAACTTTAGAAAGAACATTTAGTAGCATGAACATCTGAAGCATGACATGCTAAACATTAAATGATGTGATGTGTGGTGGTCCATTTGAGACTAGCTTACAGGAACCATGAGTTGTTAAGGCAAGGATAGGGGATGAAAACATGCATTTTGTAATAGTACACTGCATAGTAGTTTGTCAAATATTTACATTACACATTTCCATAATTTGAGACCCAATGAGGTAAAGAAATTTACCTGATATCACGCAATTTCTTTTGTCACGTGCCAAACCTACGATTAGGACCATGGTTTCTTTGTGACAAGCATGTAAATGTAGTTTCTAGGGCATTTTTCTTCACATTTCCTATTTGGATATTGAAAAAAAGAGACCAGTTGATGAACTATTTGCAATAGTCCATCCAATTCCTTTGGTAATGTTTGACTGAAACAGTTGAATAAGAAGTGCTGCTGGGTACTGGATGTTGTAAATTCATAGGAGATGATGTGGCTGTGGATCAGTATGTGGAGCAGAGATCCCAAAGGGATTTTTGCTGGGCCTGTTTTAATGTTTTTGGCTATGTTTAGCAGCCTATAAAGGACTGAGTTTTCTGCCAGCCCTGGAAATTTGGTGAACTGATGTCCATGTAAGATCTTTGGAGTTCCTTGAGATGGAATGCAGGTGCTAGGCACCAAGGGGAAGGACTTACTACAGACTCCTGCAACATGCCCCTGCTCAGAATTCCTGGAAGGCTAGACTTTCAGTACAAAATACTTAAAACTTTTCCCACTTTGGATGTATGCAGTACAGTGCAGCACACATGCAAAGTCAGAAAGGTTTGGAGAAATTAAAATATTTCTCCTTTTTAGTGCCAACCTCAAATAGGTATTTTTTTGCTGCAAAGCTTTGTCTACAAACGTTAGTAGGTTGGTCCTTGCGTCAAAAGCCATGGGTAGATGCATGGGAATGCCCATGGTATTCTCTGTTGATGTAAACCAATACAAAGCAATGTTAGCACTGCTGTTACTTTAGGACTACTTCCCAGTGCCAATAAAGGTTTGTGCTGGATAGCAAATCCCAAATAAACATTTTGCACTGGTGATGCAAAAATGATGTATAATGTTAGTAGATCTGCCACCAGATTCTATCTCATTGTGTCTTAAAATGTTTAAGACCCTGATTCAGGAAAGAGATTACCACATTCTATGACTGCTGGCTGCACGGCATCGTGCACATCCGCTTATTTGTAGGCAGCGGCTCTCCAAGTACATGTCTGGCCTGCTAGACTCAGGGGTCAGATGTAAGAATATCTGGTTGCAAAATAGTGATAGCAAAAATTTTAAGTACAGACCTATGTACTAGTAGGTCAATTCCTAAAATTCTGAAACATAGTGGGTTGCAATCCGACCTGCCTCATTAATATTAAATACATCGGTTGCAAATTGCAACTCACTACCATTGGAGATATTGGCCTTTTGGGGTTGGCAGACCACCATTGCGTCATAGCTTTTACATAAAGCAATATATATAGTTTTTCTTCTTAATTCAGCCCATTTTCCTGAAAGGAAACAGGATTGCATTTAAAAATAAACACTTTCTTTTTTTTTAAAGTTTCAAGGGTGGGCAACGGTCCCTTGGACCACTGCCTACTCTTCAACAAACATTATTTTAATTCACAAAGAGTAAGGGGTCAATAGAGGCCCCTTCCCTTTAACAAAAGGTTTACCACCTGCCCTGAGGTCTCAGTAAGCTTTCAATGGTTTGTGACTGGGTTTCTTTGAAAAACATTGACATATAGCAAACTGATTCAGTATTTGGAATGGGTGCCTACATTTCCCTTTCAGATACTGAATTGGTATTAATTCACAATCCCGTTTTAGGAAACGGGAAAGTTTTCAGTAGGATTAGTAAATCGGAAATAACAATTATATGGTGACAGACGCTGAAACGGAATGTTTGCAACTGTAAAAATGCTTAGTACGTTTAGCCGAGGATCCTCTCATCTCTGCCCAATGGAGACAAAAATTCACAACATTTCTGATAAATAGTAAAGAGTGCTATGTCCAGTGGCATAACAAAACTTAAGAATCCCCCCCCATGCAAAGTACCTCTAGCGTGCCCAGTCCTCCCAGGACCCAGTCAGGGGCCTGCCGCCCGTGCACTGTAATGAGGGGGCCCCCTCACACCACAGGGGCTGCGGGGACCTTTGTTACACTACTGGCTCCTTGTAGTCTGTAAACGAATAAATATAGTGCACCTACAATTACAGTAAGCACTGTCTTAAGTACACCCTTGTTTAATCTCAGAGCTATGTGAGGTAACCTTGTTTCACCTGGAAGTTGATGCAAGGTCACTGGAATGTTCAGCTTACAGTGGTACCCCTGTAACTCTATGTATTATGGAAATTAGTAGCTGCATATGCTTGATGCGAACCCACAACAGTTTTTTTTAAAGGGGCATATTTGCAAATACGTCCACTGAAGTGGTACTTTTATGTTTAAAAGTACATTTTTCATTGTCTATCTATCTATCTATGTCGCTTTTTGTCTTCCTAAACCTGTCCTTTCGTGTCTGTCTGTACCTCTCACTCCCTCTTTGCCTTCCTGTCCCTCTTTATTCATTTCTCCCACTTGTGCCATTTGTAGATATTGCAGTGTCGACGTGTGAAAAGCCATACAGCATGCTTCTTACCAAAACACGTGTAGAGAATGTGTGAAACCTCAGGATTGCCATGTTAATGTTTTCACACAGTACGTCGGTAATGTAAAGAAAACTTACACCAAAGACTTTCCAAAGTGTAATTTCGATTTCGGATCATTTTCCGCGGATTTACTAAACGGGGGAAGCCCGGCCCGCTGCAGCCACCTGTGCTGCCCCCCTCGGTGTTGGACTCAGCAGTAAAGTCATCAGCAGAGATGCTGTTATCCTTTCAGACCCGAGACAGGCCCAGGCCGCCTCTAACAAATGGCTGCTATCAAGGGAAGAAAATGTTGTTTTTTTCTGGCTAACTGTCAGGAAGATATAGAGCGCAAACATAGCTCCCCGCGGAGCTGGTGACTGACAGGGGCAGCTGCTGGGGGGCGAAGAAGCTTCTTTTTCTCACACGGGGGGCACCAGTAGCGGCCCCTCACCCCCACCTTCTTCAGACCAAGCTATGCATTGAAAGGAAGAGAGACATCTCTTTGGAATCTGCCCACTACTGGAATCTGGATGAATCAGGACTGATGTCAACCGCAGGGCGCTCCACCCCCCTCCTACACCTCCACAATTCCCAGTTTCCAGAAAAGAATAAAAAAACATTTCCGACATTAATTGTACTTTTAAAGGAAGTACCGATTAGTCTGAGATAGACTCACCCGATGGGTCAAAAGTACGTACCCACACAGGCTGAAAAAAAATCATAAATAACCTCACTACAGGGCAGATATCTCTACCAGACCACGTGCTTTTTGACCTTGTCTTCCCCCCCAGTGGGCAGTGACTGGGCAGTGACCTAGTGTACAAAACGATACTTGTTGCAGGTTCCATATGAACAACAAAGAGCCTAGAATATTAACCCCATCTTCGTTGAATGTCATGTTGTCGATTTTCGTTTTTCAGCTCGCCGACTAAAGAGATGCAGAGAGTTCAGGGAGTGTTCCAAAGTAAGAGATGCTTGGAACAGTGGATAGGATGTGACTTTACGGCAACAGCTGCTGACTTTCGAAATAGGGAACCAGGGCCATATATGAAGCACAGCATTAGTGGTTACTAAATAGCGATGTTTACCGAATTGCTATTTGGAAATCACGAAGGCCTCCTGTTTGTTTAGCGTCTCTAACCAGCCTAATGTCATTTTTTAGCGCAAAATCCCCTTTTCCCATACTGCCACACCCACCCGACTAACGTAATTTTCCATGACGTTAGCCCACCCTTTGCGCCGGATTGCGGCATTCCATAAATTTGGTGTCCGGCTGGCGTTCCGGAATGGTGTCAACCAGCGCTATTCTTTTTGACGCAAAATTGGGCAAACGCAGTTTTGCGTCAAAAAGTATAAATCTGTACCTTAATGCGCTGTAACATAAGAATCGCAATTTTTTTTGCGATTACCTAAAATGTGCAATCACAAATAGCGATTACCAAATAGCACTTCAGAAAAATTGTAAATCACTTTCTGGTAATCACAATTTGCGATTCGTAGTATTGAGTCGCAGTTTTAGGGAACCGTATTTTTTTTTATTCTTTAAAATTGGCCTGCAAATGCCTTTCATACATTGTGAAAGGCGATTTTGCATTTGCAAGTGACCTATTTTTGCGATTCGAACCGTTGCGAATGCAAAATCTTTTGATACATCTGGTTCAAGTTTTGAATCTCGGTGTTGGCTCAACATTCTCTGTTTCTGGGCTAATCACTTAGGGCCAGATGTACAAAAATGCAATTTTGCATTTCTTAAATAGCGACTTCATAGAAATCGCTATTTATATTTAAGAAATGCAAAATGCTATGTACAAAATATCGATTTCCTAACAGCAATTCCTACAAATGAGGAATTGCTGTTAGGAAATCGGTGTTAAGAAATCCCATTGCATTTGAGACAATAGGCCGGTTTTGCATATCCTAAATAGCAATTTCTTATTATGAAATCACTATTTGGGAAATGCAAAAGCAAGGATAGCAAAGGGAAAAAGTGCCCCCTTGGTGGACCCCAAAAATAGGGGTGCACCTGTAGAGAACACATATGCCTAAGGGGCATGTGTGTGCTCTATGGCAATTTTAAAAAAGCACCTTGGGGTGCTTTTTAGGTCGAGCACGCAATTGCATTGATCTGTTGGAAGTATTGTGGCCGTTTAACCACGCCAATCAAATGCCCATCACTTTCACTCGTTCGTGGGCTTGCCTTTGAAAAATCCTTTGTTATCCTTGGTAAATGCGTTACGTTTGTCCCTCCTTGGAGCATTTTTTTACCGCCTTGCAGACTGCCCCTGTTACATGGATAATTGTATGATTGCCTATACGTTTGACTGCAACTGAACTTCTTTTTCCTTTTGTGTCTCTCATTCGCGCACAAGCTCATGGCCACCATGGTGATTTGAATCGGCTCACTTATGTCAACTGTTTTACTTTTAATTTTCAATTTAAGTAGCAAGAATAGTCCAGTTTGGAAGTTACAACACTAATAGCTCGAGCAAACGTGAGACCCATTGAATTCCAAATGCTTGTTTTAAATTGCACCTGGGTACCACTAACTTCAAACCGGTGGTAACTGCAGCTCCAAAATGCCCAAATCACATTTTGGAAAAGCATGGTACATTGTATTGTATTGTATTGTAATCGTATTTATATAGCGCTTACTACCCCTGACGAGGCGTCAAAGCACTTTTCGATGAGTAGCATGCTACTCCGGAACCCAACAAGAATTAGTGATGGATTAGTATCGTTAAATAATGAGTACAGTTTTAGTATTATTATGAGTTAATTTGAGCCGCGGATATGAGAGTTTGTTAGTTAGATTGACTGGAGTAATGGAGGGGTGGAGGAGGAAAGAAATCCAGAAGTGTTAATTGGGAGTATATCCTTCATTTACTCAACCCAAAAGCTTGGGATGAGTAAAGGGGGGCGGAGGGGGAAAAGTATGTGGAAGGGTTAGGGAGAGCATAGTAGCAGGGTGAGATGAATGCAGGAGAATTTAGTAGGGTTGTGTGGGAGGTCACAGAGGTAGAGTGAGGTTTGGTGAGTTAGATGTGGAGGTGGAGGGAAGAGCTTAGGTAGAGATATTTAGGAGATGAAAGTGGTAGAAGGGATTTGGGATGAGTCAGAGTGAGAATGGAGGATAGTTTGATAGGGACATGACATAAGAGTGATGAGTAGATAAGTGTGATAAGATAAGAGCAGGAATTAATAGATATCTAGTATAACAACCCAACCAGGAGCAATGCAATGATCCATGAACATGCCAAAGACAGAAACAACATATACACATACATACATATATATATATATATACACACACACATGAATACACACATATGCACATACAAAACATAATTAGAATCATGGGTAAAAAATACTTAGTCAGACAGGTTTAAAGAGTGTGTGTGTATTTTATTGTTATGACATAGTAGCAATACATATTTTCCAAAGAAACTATAAATAAATAGAAATATACATATATTCTGAAAAAAACATATTTATCCACATAGGCATATGCAGTTCATAGTTGTTTGAAAAAGGTGGTTATGAAGGAAAGAGCCAACTCTTGAGCAGTTTTCTGAAGACAAGAAAGTTATCTGTGGCTCTTATAGTTGGGGGTAATGAATTCCATAGTTTGGCTGCTTGGACGGAGAAGGATGTACCACCTATAGTCTTTTTCTTGTATGGTGGTGTTCTAAGGCGGGGTGCCAATCTTGAGCGGAGGGTTCTTTGTTGGATGTATTTGGTAATTTTCTTTCTGATAAAAAGCGGTCCTGTTCCATGTATAGCTTTGTGGGTGATACAAAGCAGCTTGAAAGTGCATCTTCTGGCAATGGGTAACCAGTGTAGGGCTCTCAAGGCAGGGGAGATGTGGGCTTGTGGCTTTATATGTAGTAGTAGCCTGGCTGCGGAATTCTGGATACGTTGTAGTTTTTTCATAACAGATAGAGATGATCCATGGTAGAGGCTGTTGGCATAATCCAGTTTGGATAGTACAAGCGAGATAGTAGCTTGCACCTTGTGGGGAAATCCGAGGTGGGGGAAGATGCGTCGTAAAGTCTTTAAGGTGATGAAGCTTGTGCGTGCTAATTTGTCTACTTGGGCATTCATAGTTAACTTGGAATCCATGGTGATTCCTAGGTTTTTAACTTCCTTGGATAATTGAGGAGGTGGTCCGAGATCGTCAGGCCAGACGCACAGAGGGTCATCATTTTTCCAGTCACCACATATGAGTATTTCTGTTTTGGAGGTATTTAGTTTGAGATGGCTCCAGGTCATCCACTGATCAACGGCTCTGAGGCAACTGAAGATTTGTGAGTTTTCAATGTTTTTGGGGCCTTCTAATTTAAGTAGTATTTGTGTGTCATCTGCATAGTTGTAGAGTGCGAGATTGAAATAATTGATCAGTTCTGGTAAAGATATCATGTAGATGTTGAAAAGCAAAGGTGAGATGATTGAGCCTTGGGGGACCCCTGCTTTTGTGATGTAGGGTTCGGACGAGAAGGGGGGCGAGTGGATGATATTCACTCTTTTTTGAAGAAAGGAAGTAATCCAGTGGAGAGCAATCCCTTGTATGCCGGCTTTGTGGAGTCTTTGAGTTAGGGTGTCATGGTCAACCGTATCAAAGGCAGCTGAGAGGTCCAACAGAAGTAGTGCAGCAACTCCATTTCGGTCGACTGTGTTTTTAAGATCGTCACAGATTGCCATGAGTGCTGATTCAGTGCTTCTTCCTGGGCGGAATACAATTTGGAAGTCTGAAAGTATAGAATTGTCTTCAATGAATTGTAACATCTGGGCGAATGCTGCTCTTTCTATCAATTTGCCCAGGAAAAGTCCATTTGTGATTGGTCTGTAGTTGTTGGGGTCTTGCGGGTCTAGGTTTGTTTTCTTTAATAATGGTCGTATGTATGCCTTTTTCAGATCTGCAGGAAAAGTTCCTGAAGTTAAAGAGTTGTTGATGATTCTTCTTACAGGTGTGGCAGCAGAAGTAGATAGCAGGATGTTCTTGAAGATTTGTGGTGGGCAAGGGTCAGAAGGGCAACCAGAAGGTCTGCTTGCTTTGACCAAATCCATAAATTCATCATGGGATATTTGTTTGATGGACTGTAGAGGTTGGGATGGTTTATTCTTAAAGGGTATTTTAGGAAAGGGGATGGTGCTGATGGTTTTCTTCTGTTTTAAATAGGAGTCCAATGTGTCTGCCTTGGTTGTGTAGTGAGTTGCCAATTTGTTTGTGAAATCTTGAGTGGTGGGATGACTTCCTTCCATGCATGTAGGTTTTCGAAATTCATTGTGAATTTTATAAAATTCCTTGGTTGTAGATTGAGCATTTTGAATTCTGTCTGAGTAGTATCTTTTTTTAGCTTTTTTGATTGATGATTTGTATATCCTGTTAAGTTTGTGTAGCTGCAGTTTGTCTTGACTGTTGTTTGTTTTGAGCCAGGTCCGGTGCAACTTTCTGATTTGTTGCTTTATCTTTTTAAGTTCTGTGTTTCTCCAAGGTGTTGGTTTTCTTTTGTCGTGTTTAGTTTTTCTGAGTGGTATTAGGACATCAAAAGCTTCCTGTAGCCACTCATAAAGTTTTGGTACAGAACATGAGAATAGGAAATGCAAATAGAAATCCCTATTTGCATTTCCTATTCTGGGAATACCAAATTGCGATGTCTACAGAGTAGAAATCACAATTTGCAATGTGGGTTTTGCACATTAGAAAAGCCCAGTTTGCATTTTTTTATGGCCCGAAATACCTATTGGGACCATTAAGAAATGAAACAGGCTTCGTACATCTGGCCCTTAATCTCCTCGTGCCTCAAAAACATGAAATGCTCCCACCAGCAGCCGCTGAGTCTACTCTGATTGCCACACCCTATTGACCCCAATTCTAATTAAGCACCTGCTCTGAGCAGGTCCTGGAATCAGAGGAAACTGAAGGTTTCAAATCATTAATCAAATCAAATCATTAACATTTATAAAGCGCGCTACTCACCCGTGCGGGTCTCAAGGCGCTAGGGGAAAGGGGGGGTTACTGCTGCTCGAATAGCCAGGTTTTTAGGAGTCCCCGGAAAGCGGAGTGGTCCTGGGTGGTCCTGAGGCTGGTGGGGAGGGAGTTCCAGGTCTTGGCCGCCAGGAAGGAGAAAGATCTCCCACCCGCCGTGGAGCAGCGGATGCGAGGGACGGCAGCGAGTGCGAGACCAGAGGAACGGAGGAGGCGGGTGGGGACGTAGAAGCTGAGGCGTCGGTTGAGGTATTCCGGTCCCTTGTTGTGGAGGGCTTAGTGTGCGTGGGTGAGAAGTCGAAAGGTGATCCTTTTGCTGACTGGGAGCCAATGCAGGTGTCTCAGGTGTGCGGAGATGTGGCTGTTGCGGGGTACGTCGAGGATGAGGCGTGCCGATGCGTTTTGAATGCGTTGCAGGCGATTTTGGAGTTTGGCTGTGGTCCCGGCGTAGAAGGTGTTGCCGTAGTCCAGGCGGCTCGTGACGAGGGCGTGGGTCACGGTTTTTCTAGTGTCGGCGGGGATCCAGCGGAAGATCTTGCGGAGCATGCAGAGGGTGAGGAAGCATGCGGAGGACACGGCATTGACTTGCTTGGTCATGGTGAGAAGAGGGTCCAAGATGAAGCCGAGGTTGCGGGCGTGGTCTGTGGGGGTCGGTGCGGTGCCGAGGGCCGTGGTCCACCAGGAGTCGTCCCAGGCGGACGGGGTGTTGCCGAGGATGAGGACTTCCGTTTTTTCAGAGTTCAGCTTTAGGCGGCTGAGCCTCATCCAATCTGCGACGTCCTTCATACCCTCTTGTAGGTTGGTCTTGGCGCTGGCGGGGTCCTTGGTGAGGGAGAGTATAAGTTGGGTGTCGTCGGCGTAGGAGGTGATGATGATGTCGTGCTTGCGAACGATGTTGGCGAGGGGGCTCATGTAGACATTGAAGAGTGTCGGGCTGAGCGATGAGCCTTGAGGTACGCCGCAGATGATGTCAGTGGGTTCTGAGCGAAACGGAGGGAGGTAAACTCTTTGGGAACGGTTTGAGAGGAAGGAGGCGATCCAGTCCAGGGCCTGGCCTTGGATCCCGGTGGAGCGGAGGCGGGTGATTAGGGTGCGGTGACAGACGGTGTCGAAGGCAGCCGAGAGGTCGAGGAGAATGAGGGCGACTGTTTCACCGTTGTCCATCAGGGTTCTGATGTCGTCAGTGACTGAGATGAGGGCGGTTTCCGTGCTGTGGTTGGTTCGGAATCCGGTTTGTGAAGGGTCGAGCAGGTTGTTGTTTTCCAGGAAGGTGGTCAGCTGTTTGTTGACGGTCTTCTCTATTACCTTGGCTGGGAAAGGCAGAAGAGAGATGGGGCGGAAGTTTTTCAGTTGGTGGAGGTGATGATGATGTCGTGCTTGCGAACGATGTTGTCGAGGGGGCTCATGTAGACATTGAAGAGTGTCGGGCTGAGCGATGAGCCTTGAGGTAGTAATTCAGGTCGGCAATGTTACTCTCCATTCCAGGGACTGAGACTCATAATTGCTGGAAACTGGTGTAGCAATACCACCTGGAATCATTACTTTTGGAACCAGTATCTCACCACACAATTCATAATAGACTTCTATTGAATGAGAAAAAAGAAGATTAGTATGGGTCAAGGGTGAAGCTACCATTAATGCAACTGGCAAAATGACCCGTGGGTGAAATGGGCCCTTTAGAATCTGCTTACAGATAAACTTTACTAACCAAAGGGAGTGTAGGTCCCTATATGCCTTGCTTGTATTAGGACCGTTCACACTCTTACTCTGCCATTGGTATGGACAGACATAAGATTGCAAAATTAGAGGCAAGTAAAGAGTTAGTTTGATTGGCAGCTATACACTGAATCTATGAGAATAGAGGAGCACTGGACGGGAAGTATGAACTGGGAAGCAGAAGGAAGTTTACAGGAAAGAATTTGGCTATTGATAATGGAGGAGAGATTGGGAGAAGCAATGTATTGGAGCATGGGACACAGGTAGTGGAATATAAGGCAGACCTGCCAACTCACATGTTTTCAACTTGTGTCGCAGAATATTAAAGCTCTGCGCACAGTTATCCAGTAAAAAGGTTATATTACACTAGGAACACCCATTAGCTGAAAAGCAATCCATGGAGGGGTTTCCGGGTCATATGTGAATGTTCTGCACAAACAGAGTCCATTAAAGCTTCAAGAAAACTGTGAATCCATGATGACCAGGACTTTATCTGACCCTGTGGAGTGAGTCAGGACACCTTGAAGGCATCACATCATCACTCAAGTCAGGAGCATTGAAATCAACTTCCTCCTGGTGGGGAGTGCGGAACTTACTGTACAGGAGAAGTGTGGGAACACCTCTGATCACTGCCAGAGACTACCACGTAGTGTCAGAGGAGACCCTGTGCTTAGCTAGTGTTGCTGTGCCTCCCACATGCATCTGTTTCATTGAGCAGGACCAGAGCCTCGCAAGTGCCCGTGGACTGGGAACCCACTGAGTGGCTGCACGCTTCCTGTCTGCTGGAGCTGCTAATACTGGTAACTGGCGTACAGGGCCCTAAAGGATTGGCTGATAAGAGTGCAGCAGTGTGAAGACACTTTTAACTATTTTCTAAGAGTGAGAGTGTACCTTTGAAGTAGAGGCTACTAGTGAGCTTTCCCTGGATGTGGCAACCAGTGAATGGGGAATAACCCCCACTACACTGCAAGGTGGGGCAGGGATTTGCCAGTGAAATAAGAGATCCACAACCTCAAAGGGGAAATATGCTGTTGTCTATAAATGCTGTAACTGGCCTTTGAATATGTAGAGTTAGAATTTAAATACTTATTTTCATTAAGTAAATAGGTATTTGACTGGATATTGATTTATTGATACTGGTGTGTGTTTTCTGGAGTTATGAGTAGTGTTCATTAGTCTTTACCCACACTTCCCTCCCTTAGGAGCCTTTGACTGCTCGTCGACAGCTATCACCGAGAGGGAAGTGCAAAAGGGGTACTAGGCCGAGTTGCACAGGATCCATAGCAGGTCGGGTCCTGGAACATAAGGAGTGAAAGGCCTCAGTCACCTCAGTTTGGCCCAGTAACACCTGCATGCTGCATGACCAGCAACCAATGCAAGTTTTTCTCACACAAAACAGAGAACAGAGAAGGCATGGCCAGCAGATGTTCAAATGTACCATAGGCAGAACAAGCAGAGCACTTGAAATAACGTTTAAAGTTACCCTCACTTACAACTGATACAGCACAGGCAATAGTTGGACAAGGAAGCAGCCGTGCCAACCTTGCTCACAAAATAGTTACTTGGTAAACAAGTGGCAGTACATATCTGCCACTACATGGGAACAGCATAACAAGCATTTGTGCAAAAAATTCTCAGGCAATTGGTAGCCTGAAGGAATTCTTCACAAAATACTTAAGAATAGTCAGCAGTGCATGATTCTTTAAAAAAAATTACATAATGGGAATAATGGGAATAAGTATGCAAAACATGTATATAATATACCGCATTTGTGCATGCCTTCACAAAATCATGCCCTGCATAGGCAATTACTGTGCACGCTTTCATTAGGCCTGGACACCACCAATAAACATGGGGAACTACACATCTCTTACACCTACATTTCTTTTTTTAATCTTTTCTTTCACACACTTTCCATTTGCTGTTTGTTATTCTCTTCTCATGTCAACCTGACCCAAAAATAGAGTGGTATATTATTTTACAGTTACATTTGAAATTTTATGGTGGTGAAATTATAATCAGGGTTATCTCTAAACATTTTGCCTCTTACCTCCTGTTTTTGACTGTGTGCTGAATTTCATTTTTGCTGACTTTAGGACTCTGGACACATTACCACTGCTGACCAGTGTTAAAGTTCTAGTCCTCCCTGTCTAAATTGTATTGGCGATTGGTTTATCCATGATTGGCATACCTGATTTAATAGTTAAGTCCCTAGTATGGTGCACCATGTGTGCACAGGTCTATAAATCAAATCCTACTAGTGGGCCTGCAGCACTGTTTGTGCAACCCACATAAGTAGCCCTGTAAACATGTCTCAGACCTGCTGCTGCAGTTCCTATCTGAGCAGCTTTAAACGTTCATTTTGACCTGGCAAGTGAACCCACTTGCCAAACCAAAAGCTTCCCATTTACTACATGTAAATCACCCCTAAAGTAGGCCCAAGGCAGCCCCAGGGGCAGGATCTAGTGTATTTAAGAGATAAGACATGTTCTGGTGTGTTTTGCACTTTCTGATAGTGAAACACTGCTAAATTTGTTTTCCCTATTGCAAGTCCCACCTCTTCCATAGGGTAACATGGGGATTTCCTTGAAATATCTTTTAAGTGTAATTTCCCATTGGGAGCAGAAAGAGATATGGAGTTTGGGGTCTTTGAACTCACAATGTAAAAATAAAACATTAGGTGAAGTTGGTTTTTAAATTATAGGTGTGAAAATGCCACTTTTAGAAAGTAGGCATTTTCTTGCTTAACCATTCTGTGCCTCTGCCTGTCTGTGGCATACACACCTGGGTCAGGAAGACAGTTAGGTTGTTTGTAATGTCCCTCTACATAGTCACACAGTACCCTGCATTTCCTGATAAGTCTTTCTGAGCTAGACTGGTAGGAGGAGCTGACACTTGCACCTTAATAGGGTTGTGCCTGTCCTCACACAAAGCAGTCTCCACCCCCCTGGGTGTGTCTCAGGCCAAGGCAGGGAAAGAGTGCACTACAAAGACTTCTCTTTGAAGTTTGCTGGCTTCAAACACAGAAATGGGTATAAGTACTGGACCTCTGACGCCACATCTAACTAGATCACTTCTGGACTGAGGACATTCTGCCAGAATAGCTGGATGCTGTAGGGGGGACTGTCACTCTGCCCATTGCTTTGTTGTGCTGGCCTGCCGCTTCTGTCCTGAGAGTGGAAGGACTGAACTTTGCTTTCTACATCCTGCTTTCCAAGGTTCTCTAAGGGCTTGAACTGAGCTTGTATCCTGTTAAGAAGTCTCAGGGACATGAAAGACTTCATCTGTCAGTGCTGAGCCCTGACTTGCCAAGTGGTGCCAACTCCAGTCTCTGGGTCCTGGGAAGTATAAGCTGGTGATCTGGCAGAAGACATCTACACACTGACACGCCACGGCTGAAAAATCGACTCAGTGCCTGTCCTGGGGCTGGAGAATCAATGCAATGCCTGTGTCGTTCCTACAGAATCGAAGCAGCACCTGTTTCACTGTGGCTACATCAATACAGAGCGTCTGGATTTTTCATGCATCGTCCCTGGGCATCAATTTCTCATTGACTCTGCACCGCTTTAAGTAACCGAGGCTGCATGTCTGGAAATCAACGCATCGCCTTTCCTGCGAGGTAAGAATCGAAGCATCACCTCCCCAGCCAGTAAGGAACCACCCCATCGCCTCACCTGTGAGGAAAGAATCATTGCATCACCTCCCCTGCACACTAAGGAACTGATGCATCTCTTTGCTTTTTTGATACCTCATCTCCCCTGTGGCCTGCATCATCTTTGTTTTTGACGCATTTCAGCCACTTTGTGCTAAAAAGATACAACCATTTTAAATTGGTGTGGAGTATTTTTGAGGTGTTTTCACTGTGTTGTTGTTTGTGTGCACAAATACTATATACATTGCTGTTGAGATAAGCCTGACTGTTTGAGCCTAGCTACCAAGGGGGTTAGCAGGGGTTATCTTAGCTGTGTGGCTCCCTAACCCTGACTGGAGTGAGGGTCCCTACTTGGACAGGCTGCAAACCACTGCCAACTAGAGACCCCATTTCTGACACCATGCCTCAGGGGACTACACAGGCTCCCATTATACAAACATGGTCAATTCAAACTCCTCACACACATGTTTAAGGCACTACGCAACTCAGACCCCACCTACCTGTCACATCTTCCACCAACCACCCAGACATTTCTGTTCCACAGGACTCCTACTCGCACAAAACCCACGTATACAAAGAACTAGATCAGGAGGACGGGCGTTCTCTTGCATCACACCTAAAGCATAGGCACAGGGCTAAACATACACAACTGCTCAGCGCCAGGATGCCCCCAGGGATGAGAGTGCGCTTTACAAATACACATATGTGCCCAGTTTCTTTGTCCAAAGGGCATTGTAGCATTACAAAATGTTTCACAGACCCTTGTGTGGTTTGGTCTGTAATTTAGATAGTGCTGGTGCACATAGCACCAGTGTAATCGTAAGGGCCATCCCCTCACTTACTCAATGTGAGGTGTAGCCCTATGGAATGAGGAAAATACTTTGGCCCTCATTACAACCCTGGCGGTAAATGCCACCTACTGCTGTACTGACGGCCACCAAAATACCGTGACCGCAGCGGTATACCGCTACGGGTATTATGACCCACACATAGAAATCTACCACTATACAGACACCCACACAAGTCCGCCAGCCCAAAGGTCAGTGATAAACTGGTGGTACCAAAACCCACACCATTACGCCAACAGAAATATGCCCACAGTATCAGGTCCCACGAATCACCGCAGTGGTCTTTCAACCACGGTAAACCATTGGCGGTACACACCGCCGCTCTCAAAATACACACACACTAACAAAACTACACCACATTGGACAATTCAAACTACACACACCTGACACACATACACACACCACACCCACACACTCAGACCACTATAAAACACACACCCACATTACCCACAACCCTTTCAACAAAAAAAAGATTGCCAACAGAGATAGAGAGACAAGCCACTCAAGCTGAGCCACAGAACACCATCACCCATACACCATCCATGCACCTCACAGCACACACGCCAAACCATCACCCCACACACCCTCACACATAACACTCACACCACATCCATGGCACCCCAAAGACACCCCAGGTTTTCATACGAGGAGCTAAGGGTCATGGTGGAGGAAATCATCCGGGTAGAACCACGGCTATTCGGATCACAGGTGCAGCAGACGTCCATTGCAAGGAAGATGGAGCTATGGCAGAGAATCGTGGACAGGGTCAACACCGTGGGACAATATGCAAGAACAAGGGATGACATCAGGAAGAGGTGGAACGACCTACGGGGGAAGGTGCGTTCTGTGGTTGCAAGACACCAGGTAGCTGTACAGAGGCCTGGTGGTGGACCCCCACCTCCTCCCCCACAACTAACAACATGGGAGGAGAAAGTCTTGGCGATCATGCATCCTGAGGACCTCACAGGAGTAGCAGGAGGACTGGACTCTGGTAAGTCAAATCTTTACTATTATATCCCCCACCCTACCTGCATGCCATCACAAACTCTTACCCCTACCCTCACCCCCATCACTCCAACACCTCAAATATACCCCACTATCACAACCCACCCATCACAATACCAAGCCCTGCATGCCACACCAATCCACAACCCATCACAGACTTGCATGGACACCCATCACCACAGCATGCCCATTAGAAAGAATCACCTAGCCCACAAAATCACCACTCACACAAGGCAAAGCTGACAGGGCAATCACAACCACAGAGGGAAACACACCCATGCACAAGATGGCACACGCAGATACTATAACACTGCATTTGCATCCCCACAGGACCCCTACTCAACGTCACCAGAGAGGAGTTGCCACCAACATCCAGTCCCCCCCAGAAGAGGCCCACAGTTATGACATCAGCTCTGCACGCCTGGATCACAATGACCAACCTGGCCCATCAGGGACCTCTGGACAGTCGGTTTCCCTGCCACAGTCCCAACCCACCACAAAGCCCCCCCTCTCAGGAAACACCAGACAGCACCCACCCAGCGGGACCATGCCACTGTCCCCAGGACACGTCAATCAGCAGTGTGTCCACCACTACAGGGACCCCAGGCAACCACACAAACCCAAGAAAATCAGGGACCTGGGGTCAGTGGCAGTGGGCACATGGTTCAGGGGACAGAGGCACAGGACAACAGGGAAGCTGGGAGGACTGCTGTGTGACAGGGGGAGGACAGGCCCAGGGAACCCACTCTCCATGAGGCACTCACCAACATCCTGGGAGCATACGACCATTCCCAGGAGACCATGGGCTGGACAAGTTGGTGGAGACCCAGTGGACCCATTGCACACCCCCCTCTACTTATTAGCCCTTAAATAGACACCCTTGGAACAAATACACATCTGGAGTCTGTCAACTGATTGAAATATGTATTAGTACAACTTTCTGAAAACATTGCAATTCATATGTACAGTAATTTATACATTGGTATGACCTGTAGTGGGCAGCAGTAAACATACAATGAGCCAGAGTGGGCCACAGAGATCTGAAAATAGGGATGGCAAAGGGAACAGTAAGTGGCCATAGACATAGGGAAATCATGCTGCCATGTACAATGTCGACAGAAAACTGAAAAGTAAAGTGAAGTTACAGGGGGTCATTACAACATTGGCGGTAAAAGCCGCTTACCGCCGTGCAGAAGACCGCCAACACACCGCCGCGGCCGCGGTATTCCACCACAGCTATTACGACCCACATCTCGTAATCTGACAAAATTCTGATACCCACACAAGTCCGCCACACCAAAGGTCAGTGATAAACTGGCGAAAACAAAACCTCCACCGTCACGCCAACAGAAATACACCCATGCTATCACGACCCATGAATCCACGCGGTGGTCTTTCAACCGTGGTATTCCATTGGCGGTTCACACCGCTGCGCTCAAAATACACACACACATACAAAACACTGCCACATTGGACAATTCAAAATACACACACCTGATACACATACACACACCACTCCCACACACTCAATACAATATAAAACACACACCCACATCACCCACAAACCCCTGCTACCAAAAATTTCCGAAAGAAGGCCAGAGAGAGACACCACCATCCACAAACTAGCAGCCACAGGCACTCAACACCATCACCCACACAACTTCCATGCACAAAACACCACACACCACTTCATATCACCACACTTATCACCACACACACCACCCCACACATCACCCACACCACCCCATGGCACGGCAAAGACACCCCAGGTTCTCGGAGGAGAAGCTCAGGGTCATGGTGGAGGAAATCGTCCGGGTAGAGCCACAGCTATTCGGATCACAGGTGCAGCACACCTCCATAGCTAGGAAGATGGAGCTATGGCGAAGAATAGTCGACAGAGTCAACGCAGTGGGACAGCACCCAAGAAATCGAGACGACATCAGGAAAAGGTGGAACGACCTACGGGGGAAGGTGCGTTCCGTGGTCTCAAGACACCACCTGGCGGTACAGCGGACTGGTAGCGGACTCCCCCCCTCACCCACAACTAACAACATGGGAGGAGCAGGTCTTGGCGATTCTGCATCATGAGGGCCTCGCAGGAGTCGGTGGAGGAATGGACTCTGGTAAGTCAAACCTTTAACTATCATATCCCCCACCCTACCTGCATGCTATCACAGACCCCCACCCTCGCCCCCTCCCCTATCACTCCAACTCTTCACCAATGTACTAATAACACAAACCACACATCCCAACACCAAGCCCTGCATGACACAACAAAGCATGGACACCCATCACTAAAGCATACCCACTGCACATACCCATAACACCCCCCTCAACCATCATCACACAAGCCCCCACACAGGAATGCTAGCACTGGGGTACACGGTCACCCACCCATTGCACACCATGACACACACAGATGCAATAATCATGCTTTTACACCCCTGCAGGACCACTACCCAACATCACCAGACAGGAGGGTCCAGACATCTCCACCACACCCGCAGAAGAGGCCCACAGTGATGACAGCAGCTCTGTCCAACTGGATCCAGATGACCAGCCCGGACCATCGTGGGCCTCGGGACAGTCGGTTCCCCTCACACAGGCACAGCCCACCACAGACCTTCCACCCTCTGGTAACACCAGCACAGCACCCACCCAGCGGGCCCATACCTCCGTGCCCAGGACACGTCAATCAGCTGTGTCTCCACCACTACAGGGAACCCAGGATAACCTACCACCCCAACAACAACAGGGACCTGGGGGCAGTGGCAGTGGGCACACGGTCCAGGGGACGGAGGCACAGGAACTCAGGGGAACTGGGAGGGCTGCCGTGTGACAGGGGGCGGACAGGCCAAGGGAACCCACTCTCCACGAGGCCCTCTCCTCCATCATGGGAGCATACCACCACTCCCAGGAGACGATGGCAACTGTCCTGGCCAAGTTTCAGGAGACCCAGCGCCTGCAGGAGGAACAGTATTTGGGGTTCAGGGAGGAACTCAGAACCATCAGCTCCGCCCTGAGCACCACCGTAGGCGTGCTGAAGGAAATACTTAACACCAGGAGGGACACTGAGCACTACAAGGGGCCCCTGACACTAGCATGGACGATGAACTGCCCACCACCTCCGCCGGCGCTAGTGGACAGGAGGCACCGCCACAGGACCACCACACCAGCACCCCCTCCTGCAGACGGAGAACCACCCCGCAAGCGATCCCTGAGATCCAGGAACAAGACAGAGCACGATGCCAAGACCCCCGCCAAGAAATGAGACCACCCTGATTGTCAAACCACTGTCCCACTTTGTAACGCATACAGCGGGCGACGATGATCTGGCACACCTTCTTTGGTGAGTAGAATAGGGAACCACCTGTCATATGGAGGCACCTGAACCTGGCCTTCAGGAGGCCAAAGGTGCGTTCGATCACCCTCCTAGTCCGCCCATGGGCCTCATTGTAGCGTTCCTCTGCCCAGGTCCTGGGATTCCTCACTGGGGTCAGTAGCCATGACAGGTTGGGGTAACCAGAGTCCCCTAATATCCACACCCGGTGCCTCTGGAGTTGACCCATCACATAAGGGATGCTGCTATTCTGCAGGATGTATGCGTCATGCACAGAGCCAGGGAACATAGCATTTACCTGGGAGATGTACTGGTCTGCCAAACATACCATCTGTACATTCATCGAATGATAACTCTTCCGGTTCCTGTACACCTGTTCACTCCTGTGGGGGGGGGACCAGAGCTACATGGGTCCCATCAATTGCACCTATGATGTTGGGGATATGTCCCAGGGCATAAAAGTCAGCTTTCACTGTGGCCAAATCCTCCACCTGGGGGCATACGATGTAGATGCGCATGTTTATCAGCAGGGCAGACAACACTCTGGTCAACACATTTGAGATAATTGGCTGAGACATCCCTGATGCCATGGCCACTGTTGTTTGGAAGGAACCACTTCCCAGGAAATGGAGCACTGACAGGACCTGCACTAGAGGGGGGATACCTGTGTGATGGCGGATAGCTGACATCAGGTCTGGTTCCAATTGGGAACACAGTTCTTGGATTGTGGCCCGACCAATCTGTAGGTTAGGATAATGTGTCTGTCCTCCATTGTCGCAAGGTCCACCAGTGGGTCTCCATCTCATATTCATCCTCAGCGGTCGAAGTCTAGGGAGGAAAACGGTGAGAAGAGGGTCATATTCAGACATCTATTGCAATAATGAAGCATCTCTACATTTACAGAACCAGTATGTGAATCCGAGAGTCAATTGATGTGCCAATGTCTGCTGTGACACAGTTAGATGCCATCGCCTGTGCCCCCCTGAAATGGCGGCTGCCTGACCTGTGAAGAGGGACAAGTGCAAATGAGGTAATTCTGCTGGTGTTGTGTGCCATTGCGGTAGGCGGTCGATGACTGCCGCGCAACTTTGCATTGGTTATCATTGGGCCCTACGGGTTCCAGGAGCCAATGGCGGTGACGGTATGCACCACTGCGTACGTTACTGCCATTTTCTATCTATTCACTCACTTGCTACCTGACCTTCAACAGGAGAAGACCTACACTGCAAGTGCTGCTGTGACCTGTGTCTGGAAGCGACAATGGCTCATGTGTCTGGGGAAAGGGCCCCTGCCTTCACTGCAGAGGAGTTGGAGAGACTTGTCGATGGGGTCCTACTCCAGTACACTTTACTCTATGGTCCCCCAGACAAACAGGTGAGTACACTGTGAGCATGATGCGTGGGCCATGAATGTATGGAGTGATGTGTGTGTAATCCACATGTAGGGGGGGCTGAGGTATCCTGGGCAGAGTGCTGCATGTAGGCTGGTCAATGTATGTGCGTTAGTGGATGGGAGGGATATGGTGGGTCATAAGTGTGACGGTCCGCACGGTATTACTAATCCCTTTTCTGCTGTATTTTTCCTGCAGGTCAGCGCTCATCAGAAAAAGGGTATTTGGCGTGCCATTGCCAAGGAGGTGCGGACCCTGGGGGTCCTTGACAGGCAGAGCACCCACTGCCGCAAAGGTGGGATGACCTGCGCCGCTGGGCAAGGAAGATGGCGGAGGCCCAGCTGGGGCTGGCCTCCCAATGAGGAAGAGGTGCCCGTCATCCCCTGACCCCTCTGATGTTCCGCATCCTGGCGGTGGCCTATCCGGAGTTGGATGGGCGCTTGAGGGCATCACAGCAGCCACAAGGGGGTGAGTACAAATTCAGATTAATGAGTTGGCGCACATTAACTTTTAACCTGGGTGGGGGATGTGGACTGTGGGTGCCCCTAGGCCAGGGCGAACATGGCAGGGTAGGTCCCTTGCTGGGCAGGCTCTGAAGCACTCCAAACCCAATGGTGTTAGTTGGCATCTACTACTGGGCAGGGTCCTGTGGGTTTCAGGTGTGCAGCTGATGGCGTTATGCCATGTCCCCCATGGGCTGGTGACTAGCATTGTAACTGGTAGTGCATGGCCTAGTGCAAAGGGCAGCTCCCTGTGTGTTGTATACGCCAATGGTACTGGTGTTGCTGGCATTGACCAAGTGCATCCTCTGTCTCTCCCCCCTTTTTGTTTTGTCACCCTTTCCTTGTGTGCATTAGCATCATCTGGCGGAGGAGTAGAGGCACTGGCGACGGAGGGAGCTGCATCCCACATGGGCCTGGAGGCCGAATCCACCAAGGGTGAGGTCACCAGTGGGACAGAGGGCGAGGGGAGCACCATGACGGAGACAGGAGGGGACACTACAGACAGCAGCTCCTCCTCCGATGGACGCTCCCTGACGGTGGCGGACACCTCTGTGCCCATCCCAACAACAGGTACAGCCGCCACCCCCTGTACCAGCACCGCCCTCCCAGCAGCCCCTCAGCGTGTTTCCCATGCCCGCTCACCCAGGAGGGTGGGCAGCTCCTTCGCCACAGGCACCTCAGGCCCTGCCCCAGTCAGCCCTGCTGCCCTCAGTGAGGAGGCTGTTGACCTCCTGAGATCCCTCACTGTTGGGCAGTCAACCATTCTGAATGCCATCCAGGGTGTCGAGAGGCATTTGCAACAAACAAATGCATTCCTGGAGGGCATTCACGCTGGCGTGGCGGCCCAACAGAGAGCATTTCAGGCTCTGGCCTCCACACTGATGGCAGCCATTGTCCCTGTCTCTAGCCTCCCCCCTCCAACTTCCTCTACCCAGTCCCAATCCCCTCAGCCCCAACCTATCCCAAGCACACCTTCAGACCAGCATTCACCCAAATCAACACACAAAAGTGGCTCAGGCAAACACAAGCATCACACTTCATCTCACAGGCACTCACACAGGCACCATCCCCATGCAGAAACACCAACATGCACTGCCTCCACTGTGTCCCCCTCCTCCTCATCATCCACCTCCCTCCCAGTAGCGTCTCCACTCACACCTGCATGCACTACATCCTCATTAACTACCTCCATCACCAGGACACCCATCACTACACACCCCTCACTGGCAGTCACCACTCCCACATCCATGCACACGTCCCCTGTGTCCTCTCCCACTGTGTCTGTGACCTCTCCTCCCAAAGTACACAAGCACACACCCACCCAACAGCCATCCACCTCACAACAGCATCCAGCTCATGCACCTCCACCCAAACACAGCAGACTGACACCTCCTTCAACCACTCCCTTTTCCTCCACTCCCAAACCTCCACCCTCTTCCCACCCCAATGTCCCTAAGAAGCTTTTCCTAGCCAACATTGACCTGTTCCCTACCCCCCCGTCCTTTCCCTCGGGCCAGGGTGGCCAAAACCCAGCCCAGCACCTCAGCCCCCAAGTCCACGTCCGCTGTGGTTCCTGCAGCTGTCATCGGCTCAAAGGGGGCACCCGTCAGGCCAGCCGGTGTGCCACCAACCCCTGCCAAGGCAAAGAACATTCCACCACCTGGCAAGGTGAAGAAGGGGACAGCATCCAGTAACGGGAAGGAGCCACAACCACCCAGCAAGGCCACGTCAAAGACTCCAGCTGCCAGACCCAAGGTGACACCACCATCTGCAAAGGCTAGGAAGGGGCAGAAAACACCAGCCAAGGAACTTGAGCCATCCGAGCCTGCAGGTGAAGGCCTGGTGGCTACCAGCACAACCGTCAGCACCACCACCTGCACTGCGGCCAGCACCGCCACCTGCACCACCGCAAGCACTGCCACCTGCACTGCCGCAAGCACTGCCCCCTGCACCGCGACAAGCTCCACTACTGTCAGCAGCAGCAGCCCCAGTGGGCAGCCGTCCGAGGCTGCAGGGGAAGGGCTGGAGCCTCCCCCCACCACTGGCAGCACCGGCACCTCCACCGCGGCCAGCACCACCACCTGCACCGCAGCAGCCCCAGTGTGCAGCCGTCCGAGGCTACAGGAGAAGGGCTGGAGCCTCCCCCATCACTGGCAGCACCCCCACCACCGCCGGCACTAGCACCACTGTGCAGCCGTAGCTGCCGGTGGATGGACGTTAGCCCTGCCTCCACGGACTGTCATGCATCCTGACCACTGCAAATCTCGTTGCTCTGACACCCAGGTGAGGGACTGTGAGCTGGCACCCCCCAATAGCTGCATTACTGGGCACACAGCCCCCTTCAGAACCAGTGGAGAAACGCATCCACTCACCCTATCATTGGCAGGATGAAGCACACTGGGCACAAAGGCCCCTCCGGAACCAGTGGAGAAAGGCATCCACTCACCCTATCCTTGGCAGGATGAAGCACACTGGGCACCAAGCCCCCTCCAGAACCAGTGGAGAAAGGCATCCACTCACTCTGTCCTTGGCAGGATGAAGCACACTGGGCACCAAGCCCCCTCCAGAACCAGTGGAGAAAGGCATCCACTCACCCTATCATTGGCAGGCTGAAGCACACTGGGCACAAAGGCCCCTCCAGAACCAGTGGAGAAAGGCATCCACTCAACCTATCCTTGGCAGGATGAAGCACACTGGGCACCAAGCCCCCTCAAGAACCAGTGGAGAAAGGCATCCACTCACCCTATCCTTGGAAGGATAAAGCACACTGAGCACCAAGCCCCCTCCAGAACCAGTGGAAGAAGCCATCCACTTGAGAGACTGTGGCCTTGTACTCCCCAGGACCAAGCAGTGGGCAAACCACCAACTTGAGAGACTGTGGCTTTGCACTCCACAGGACCAAGCAGTGGGCAACCCACCCACTGGAGAGACTTGAGAGACTGTGGCTTTGCACTCCCCAGGACCAGGCAGTGAGCAAACCACCCACTTGAGAGACTGTGGCCTTGCACTCCCCAGGACCAGGCAGTGGGCAACCCACCCACTGGAGAGACTTGAGAGACTGTGGCTTTGCACTCCCCAGGACATCGCTGTGGGCATGGAGCCCCCTCCAGGAGCAGTGGCGTAGTACCATCTTCCGGCTGAGGTGCCCCCCTTCCCCGTCCCCCTGAGGTGCCTGTGTGTTTTCGACCTGATGCCCCTGCAGTGTTCTCTCCGTTTTGAAGCAGGAGTCAAGTGTGGGCTTGGCCCAGTGGACCACGGACTATTTTTGTATGGACATTGTCCCTCATTTTGTATGTATTGTATATATTGTACATACTGTTTATTTATTCGTGTATGTATTTCTCTTCAATTCTAATATTACACTAATTTGACTCAATTCCTTTTGTCCTTGCTTTCTTCCAGAGGGTTACGGGGTGTATATGTAATGTTGTTGCATGTGTTTGTGTGTATGGTGTTGGGGGTGAGGGTGGGGGTGGGGATGGGGATGTTGCTTGTTGCGTGTGTGTGTCACTCTCTTTTTCCTCCCCCTCCCCTGTCTGCTAGGTGCTGTACTCACCATGGTCGTCGTCACCGCTGTTGGTACTCCTGATGTATGAGAAGATACACCAGCATGAGCAGTACCTGCAGCTCGGGCTCCATGGCATCCTGGTTCTTCTTTGAGTGTCGAGAGGTGAGTGGTTTCCCTTCCAAGTACTGTTTCCGCCTTGCTTTTGATGGCATTGGTAACGCCCAGGAAAATCTGGCGGATGGGCGGGATGTAATGGGGTGTCTTCCGCCTTGCTTTTGGCGGTTACCGCTGTGGTGTTTTTTGATACCACTGTGGCGGTCGGAGTGTTAAAGTGGCTGTATGTGTTGGCGGTTTCCACCGTGGTCGTGATTCCATTTTTTTTTACCGCCGGCCTATTGACGCTATTACCGCCGCTTTAACACCGACCGCCAGGGTTGTAATGAGGGCCTTTGTCTCTAACCCCAAGTCATATTATGGACATGGTTGCAGGGGCAAAGAAGCAGTCAGAAGATGCACAGATTGTTCACCACAAAGAGGTGGGGCACAATCAGTGCACCCCCTGAGGGAGCCCTCAAAAAGGGGGTCCCATTGATCTCTCAGACATCCCTCTGCAGGAGGCTGCAGTCATTCACTGCATCTAGGTGCAGCACACCTTTTGAAGTGCAGACGGGGTTCCACTTGCAAAGCTTCTTCAAACAGTTGCTGTGCCTTTTCCTAATGAGTTGGCACAAGTGCAACCACACTTTCTCAGCTGCCCAGAGGATGCACTATCTCTATTTGCGCATTGCACTGATCTTTAAAGGTGCACCACGGTACAAACAGGAATAGTGCATCCTAAGTATAATAGGCCCCTGATGTGCCATAGGTATCACAGAATACAATATTTCATTGTAGACTCGGTATATATCTGCATTGTACAGATTTAATTAAAGCACTATACCATATTGTGCCATTGAAAAATGGATGGGATAGATAGGGAATAAGATGCAGTGAGTGATGTTAGAGGGAGAGATACATAGGGAGTGAGAGAATATATAGAGAAGGGGGGATGAAGCTTACCCGGCCTGAAGATGGCTGCCATTTAGACGAGCTCCTTCGGCTGCATGACTATCCTGCATCATCCCGTGCCGAATAACCTACTTTCACTGCCTCATTTGCCTCTCTGACTAAGCCTGAGGGCAGTGCTGTTATTGCTGCCGAAAATCCACTGCAAAACATCAGCTGGGAGCTTGTCATACATTACCATTGACAGTACGGCCAAGACCAGGAGTGGGCGTGGAGCCTATCGACAATTTACTGGGAGTCTGACAGAGACTTGATTGCACAATCCCGGAGCTCCGGTCTTTATGTGTGATGCAGGCCTGGTTCCAGGAATTTATATCTGGATGGGCCAAGGGTGCTTTTGGGTGGGCCACAGTGTGCCCAATTTTCAACAATTCTGGAGGTAGCCTACAACCTCCACTGCACATGCTGCATCATTGGCAGGTAAACCCCTGTCTCCTCTTTCCCAACTCACAGCTCTCCACTGCAGCTTGCCTCAGACACGAGCTAATGTCGCCACTGGGCTGTTTTCTTTTTACTGGCATGCGCAGAGTTTTGTCTCAGACAATAGAAAAATAGGGAAAATCATCTAAAAGTAGTATTTTATTTTTCGCCCTAACAGTACACAAGTAAAACAGCTATTATTAAAACAATGTACTATAAAATGTATTCTAGAGATTCTTGGTTGACCCTGGACTGATAATTAAAGTAAACAAAAGCGAAATAAATATCACATTTGCGGACATGAAGGAAGCACTTAACAGGAGCTTTCTCTGTGGCCTTTTTTGATATTACTTGGAGGGCCAAAGGTCATGTTTGGGTGGGCCTGGCCCACCCGCTAGAACTGGGCCTAGTGTGATGTAATATCTGCCTGCGCCTGGGCGCAGATGACACCTCCGATGACTGAGTTGGCTGGGACAGTATTTGTGGTCGGTGAGCGCTTCTGGGCCTGTTTCCAGTGCCAGAACACATGAGCCCAGCGAGGGTCATCACGAGGTGCTATTCTGGCCTTGAGGTCTCCCTTCCAGGTGCACCATGGAGATCCTGCGGGCCCCAGAGAACCTTCACTCCCGCTGGTAGTGTGCTGGCCAGCACGGGGCCTCTCAGCTTCACTGGGCGGGAGCTGGGGTCATGCATCAGAGGTATTGGATGCGGTTGGGCTCCTGCGAAATGCAGTCGTGAGGATCAGAGATGTGATCTCAAAGGAGCATCTCAAAGATGAGGTGTGAGGGGCCCAAGTCACCTCTTGCTACAACACCCGATTATTCTGGAAGTTAGACTCCGTGGAGACATCAGAAACGTTCAGCCTGCCTTCGCTGCTCCTACGGGAGTCCTGAGCCCCTGACATCGGCCAGGCCAGTGTGGGTAGTGTTTGTGACTGTAGCAACACTGCAGGAGCTCCTGTGGCCCTGATAGGTCAAACTGACTGACAATAACTGTTTAACCCTGCACTTGGCATGTGTATTTTCTAGTGCCCAAAAAATGTCTTGTGGCACTGATTGCCTGTCCTTTGCTCAGTTCTAGGTGTCAACCGCTCTGCTGGTAACACTCCCTGTTGTGGCCAGGGAGGCAGCATACCATTATAGGCAAGACGGACAAAATGCAGCCTAAACTGCAATTTGACCTACAGAAATCCCCCAGGCCTTGTGATGAAGGCATAGTGATGTTTGAGCCTGAAATGGATGTTTCAGGACCATAAATAGGTGGTGATTATGCCAAATATTAACTGCCATGCAGCTCAGGCTCACTATAATCAACGGCAAGATCGATGCCCTCACCTTTCCGATGAATAGGATGTTGGAGCGCCTTGACAAACTTGCAAAACATCTGGATATGGTTGAATGGCACATGTCGTAGGCTGAAGATGAATAGGTCACTGCCACAGCACCATAGAAGCAGCTGGAGAAGGGAATTTCCTCCCTGCAGACCAATACGGAAATAATCTCCGCATCATAGGCCTTGCTGAATCCATAAACATCGGGAACATAGAGATGTGGGACAATTACTCATTGATCTCATGGGGAGGGGGACATTCTCAGACATCTTTGTAGTGGAGCGTGCCCATTGTTTCCTTGCACCTCATCCAGTTCCCGTGGCAAGACCCCACAAAATCATTGCAAATCTGTGAAACTACAGAGACAGGAATGCAGAGCTCCGCTGATCCCGGGAGTTACAGGTACCTGTCATGAGGACAGTGAATTTTCCATTTTCCCAGATTTTACATAGCAGGTCCAGGAGACATATAGACAGTTTATTCCAGCTACGCGCAAGCTACAAGAACTGAACATGGAGTATGCTATGCTTTACCCTGATCAGTTGCGGGTGTTGGTGGTTGGAAAGCCCCAGGCCCTCATTATGGGTCTGGCGATCCAACGACCACCAGACTCTTGGTTGCATGAGACCACCACACTCCAGACGTTCTGACCACCACATTATGACACTGGTGGCCAGACCACCAGGGGACCACCATGCCCACCAGGAACAAGAATCTCCAAGAATCTAAGCAAAAATGCAGAAGACTCGAAAAGAAGTGGGGCCAAGATCAGACTCTGGAAAACCACACAGCCTTCAAAAACACCATCCGCAACTCATCCGAACCGCCAAGAGAACCGCCTTCAAAGAATGCATCAACAACAATGCACACAGCCACAAGGAGCTCGTCAACATCGTGAAGGAGCTCTTCAACCCCGGCTCTAACGTCAATGACATCTCGCCATCACAAGACCTCTGTGACTCCATAGCCACCTTCTTCCACTGCAAGATTGCAGACATACCTGACAGCTTCAGCACTCAGACCCCGCCCGTCAACCACCGACACCACAGACTCACCACCCTCCTGCTCTCCTGGACCCACATCAATGACAACAACACCATCAAAATCATGAACACCATCCACTCCGGCTCACCATCCGACCCCTGCCCTCACCACATGTTCAACAAAGCAAGCTCCGTCATCGCCCCCCAACTCCTTAAGATCATCAACAGTTCCTTCAAGTCCGCCACCTTCTTGGAGAGCTGGAAACACGCCGAGATCAATGCCCTCCTCAAGAAACCTAAGGCGGACCCAAAGGACCTCAAGAACTTCTGGCCCATCTCCCTTCTCCCCTTCACGGCAAAAGTCATAGAGAAAATTGGCAACAAACAACTGCCCCATTTCCTCGAGGAGAACAGCACTCTGGACCCATCCCAATCCGGATTCCACAGCAATCACAGCACCAAAACTGCCCTCATCGCCGCCACCGACGACATCAGAACCATACTGGACAATGGCGAAACACTGGCCCTTATCCTCTTGGACCTCTCAGCTGCGTTCGACACCATCTGCCACCACACCCTATGCACACGCCTCAGTGACACAGGAATCCGCAACAGAGCCCTGGACTGGATCACCTCCTTTCTCACCGGCAGAACTCAGAAAGTCCGCCTCTCTCCATTCCGCTCTGAAGCCACCAAAATCATCTGCGGCATACCCCAGGGTTCATCCCTCAGCCTGAACCTCTTCAACGTCTACATGGCTACGCTCGCTAACATCGCCCGATCTCACAACCTCAACATCATCTCATATGCCGATGACACCCAGCTGGCCCTCTCCCTCACGAAAGACACCGCCAAGACCAACCTCCACGAAGGGATGAAGGCCATCCCCAATTGGATGATGAACAGCTGCCTTAAACTGAATTGAGACAAGACTGAGGTCCTCATCTTCGGCTCCACCCCCTCCGCCTGGAATGACTCCTGGTGGCCTGCCACACTGGGAACCCCACCAACACCCACCGACCACGCACGCAACCTGGGATTCAACCTGAACTCTTCATTATCTATGACCCAGCAAGTCAACACCATCTCCTCCTCCTGCTTTAACACCCTCTGCATGCTTCGGAAGATCTAAAAATGGATTCCCACTGAAACCAGAAGAACAGTCACCCAAGCCCTCGTAAAGCAGCAAACTGGACTACGGCAATACCCTCTACCCTGGAACCACGGCCAAACTCCAGAAAAGACTGCAACGCATCCAGAACGCCTCCGCACGCCTCATCCTGGACATCCCCTGCCACTGCCACATCACAGCCCACCTGAGAGACCTGTATTGGCTCCCTATCAACAAGAGAATCACCTTCAAACTCCTCATCCATGCTCACAATGCACAACACCGGACCAGAATACCTCAACAGATGGCTCTCCTTCTACACCCCGACCCGACAGCTTCGCTCCACCAACCTTGCCCTTGCCACCGTCCCTCGCATCAGCAGAATAACCACCAGCGGCAGATCATTCTCGCACCTCGCCAACAAGACGTGGAACACTCTTCCCACCCACCTACATCAGACCAAGGACCTCCTTACCTTCAGGAGACATCTCAAGACTGTTCGACCAGTAGCAGCCCCCCTCTCAGCACCCTGAGACCCTCATGGGTGAGTAGTGTGCTTTACAAATTCCCTGATTCATTGATTGATAATTCCTGATGGGCTGATGGTGGTCTGACTTGTCCTCAGCCACAGCTGTGTTGAGTTCAGCACTACTGTGCTGAGCACCAGTCCCCTTTCTGCCAGCCTTTCCGTGGTGGTTCAACCTCCATGGAAAGGCTGATGGAAAGGTTGTGCTGGGGGTCCCCCTTGCAGACAGTGCGCATTCCGAGGGTGCTGGTGTGCTATGTATTGGCCTCGGCTCCCTTAAGGGATCCAAGACCAACAACATAGCACTGTTCCCGCCAGGCTGACTGGCGGGAACATCGTAATATGATGTTCCTGCTGGTCAGCCCAGTGGGAACATCGTAATACGACTGAGGGGAGGCAGCCGGTACGACGGCTGTCTCCTCTCCACAGCTTTGGCGGTCGGAGCATTCCGGCTGCTAAAGCCATAATGAGGCCCCACGATCTTCAGTGACTCTAAACTCTTACAGAAATTCCTTAATCAGCATGGAGTGGCAGGGGCTCAGCGGCACTCGCTGAGATCTGAAGAAGGCAAGTCGGAGGCTTCACAAGACTTAGAAGAACAAGACTAGTGTCTTTATTGTTTTATTTTGTGATCCTGTTGCATTTTCCGTACTGCAATGTTCATGCCTTGTGCTGTTGTTTTTGTTTTTGTACTATGGTCTTCTGTGGGTAAGTTTGCTTGTTGTATGGACAGCTGTGGGTGCTGGCCCAGGAGATTCACTGCCGAGACGTTGTACTGGTCTCTCTAGTGTTGGCATGTACGTTGCTATCAGCAGACCGGTTGCGGGTCCTGTTGGTTTGCTGATGCAGTGTGAGGTGTTGAATGCCTTCTGTGACCCGTGAGTGGTTTGGCACACACAATACCTACAATGGAGCCCTCTGCAATTTTCAGTTGTAGGGGAGTTCGACAGGGCACCTTCTGTCCCCATGTGTGTACCACACAAATTCCCTCGGAGTTCTATTGGTTGGGTACAGGGTGCATCTGGGGTGGGTAGTACATTGCTGTGTTGTTTGTTGGGGAGCACAGCATGGGTGTGGGCTGGCTGGGTGTGACCCAACCATTGATTATGCTCTGGCAAGTGCAGTCCATAAGGTGAGATCCACAATGTGCTTGTTATCTGAAATTTGTGTGGTACAGCAATGGCTGAGAGTGCTGCAGATGAGGGTGTTGATGGCAAATGGCCACTGTTGTGGAAAAGTTTACAAAGTGGTGATGGGCTTACAGCAACATAGCGTAGGCATTGCCATTCTTATGGAAACGCATCTCATGACTGGGAGTGGGCTAATTACACGGATGGGCATGAGGAGCGCATGTTATGCAGCAGGCTTCTCAGTGCATGCCAGGGGTGTGCTTATTTGGATCCGGCGCGACTCTGTTTTGTATAGGTGGTCGCTTTGTTGTAGCGCGCTGTTACAAAGATCAAGTTGCTGCTTTACTAGTAGGAGTATACAGACGCAACAATGATGACCCACATTTTTACCATGCTTTTTGCTCTGGGCTCCCTCAGTTTGGCGTTGTAACCCAGATATGGGGTGGTGATTTAAACTGCGTTTTGTGCCCCATTAAAGATCACTCCAGGGGCATGCCACAGTGGCTCTCAGCTGCGTCCCGTGCTCTTAATATCGCTGACCGGTGTGGGCTGCTGGATGTCTGGCGACATAGGTTCTCCACAGGCAAGAGTTATGCCCATTATTTCACTGTACAAGACATTTCACACGCACATCTCTCCGGTGCTGCTGGTACTTGAACTAGACAGCTTGCGCCCCCCTGAATTCATCTGGTGTTTTCTGCAGTACTCCAAGCTGGACGCTGTACTTCGCGAGACACTTGTTAAGGCAATTTACAAATATTTCCATGCAGTGGCGTAGCGTGGGTTGTCAGCACCCGGGGCAAGGCAAGTAATTTGCGCCCCCTAACCTGTGGATTTTAGCACTCAAGTCTCTTCCACTAGATTAGTTAAAGAAACCCCCCCCCCCCCCAGATGTTGTGCCCGGTGCGGCCGGCCCCCCCTGCACCCCCCACGCTACGCCACTGTTTCCATGTCAATCTACGGACTCTAGAAATATTCACTACTGTCTGGGACGCTTTCAAGGCCTATATCTAGAGGGATCACAATCTCCAAGCATGAACGAGTATTACGCTCGATTTGTGGGTGCTTGTCACTGTTGGAGACGGAACTGGTAGACCTAGACCATTCGCATTGAGAGACTGCTGGGCAGAGTTTGTCGGGGGACCTCAGGGCTTGACTGGAAATGTATAATGAAGTCACTCAGAGCGAGGTCACGCACCTGGGTAAATATGCAACAGCATTTAGCGAGCGGCCTAGTGCGATTTTGGTGACACTTGTTCGACCTCGTTGTGAAGACATCGCAATGATGACTATTAATGATATGTTATGTTATGTTAGGTTGCTTATATAGCACATGGCTACCCGAAGGCCTCCCAGCGCTAAAGGACAAATCTCCATAATTATGGTTACATCATGAAACTTTTTAGAACAGCCAGGTTTTTAATGCTTTCCAAAAATTAAGTTCATGACTGGTTAACCGGAGGCCACGGGGGAGGGAGTTCCACAGTTTAGCTCCAAGATAAGCCATTGTGGTACCTCCCCATCTCAATGTTTTAACTCTAGGTACAGTGGCAAGCCCTGCTGATGCAGACCAGAGTTCTCTGGTGGTAGTATAAAAAGATGCTAGGGTCTTTAGATGGAGGGGACCTCTATTGTATAATGATTTATGGATACAGCACAGGGTTTTAAATGCTATGCGCTGTTCCACTGGGAGCCAATGAAGAGCGGGTAGGGTGGTTTTAACCAAGACATGCCTCGGTATTTCTAAGAGAAGCCGGGCTGTGGCATTTTGAACCACTTGTAATTTCCTTTTAACATATCTCGGAGAGCCAAGGAATAGTCCGTTGCCATAATCCAATCAAGAAATAATGAGGGCCTGAATGATGAATCTTTTTGCCAAAAACTGAAGTATAGCAAAAATCTTCCTTAGAAGCCTCATTAAACCGAAGCAGGTGGCAGCGATTTTTTTAGCTTGATGCCCTAGGGTAAGTTGCGAATGCAGCCAAACTCCCAAACTTTTAACAGGATTGAACAATGTATGCCTCTACACATGGCGGGTCAGGTGCAAACCACTTTTGGTATTATTATGCAGATCTGTATACCTCATGGCCCGTACATGACAAGTAGGCCATGTTGAACTACACTTCAGAGGTTGTGGCGGCACTGAAGGACATGCCGGGTAGGAAGGCTCCTGGCACGGATGGGTTGACGGTGGCCTTCTACAACGCCTATCAGGACAAATTCATTCCACACTTGGAAGAGGTGAGAGGAGTTATTGATCACCTTTCTAAAGCCAGGAAAGTTGGCTGACTTTTATTTGTCCTATAAACCACTGTCATTATAAAACATCAACATAAAAATATTTGCGAAAAATATTAGCGAATCGCTTGCCGCCTTTGCTCTCAGGTATTGTAGGTCAGACGCAAGCTGGTTTATTTCCGGGTCAGTCTTTGATCTCAGGACCCTCCTTGGAGTGATCACCTGCATTGATCCAAATGTGCGCTACTGCATTGTTTTTAGGCACTGAAAAAGCATTTGGCTCGTTTGAATGGGGGTTTGTGTTATGGTGTGGGTTTGGGCAATGTATTTTTGCAACTAGTCCAGGTGCTCTATACTGCCCGACTGCTTGTGTCCGTGTTATCGTTTTGATATTAGATCTCATAGCCATTACGAGGGGCACTCAGCAGGGTTGCCCCGTCGCCACTACTGTATGCACTGGTGGTGGAGCCTTTGGATTGTGCACCGTATGACTATCACTCACACTGTAGTATATGCTTCCCACACTATAATTCAGTTGTGTCTACTTATGCAGATGATACACTTCTTTACATATGGAACCCAGAGCGCAACCTATCTCCAGGCATGGGCCGGAAAGCAGCTGTGGTTGAGTTGGGACACGCTTACTCTCCCCTATGTCATGGGTGGTTTGAATGCCTCAGACCTGAAGGCTTACCACGGGGTCACACAATGTTTGTTCACCCATTATTGGGTGCATGGACATGTAGATCTACCCTACCTCTGGCTGGAATGTGATGCTCGCCCTCGCAAACATTCCCAAGATCCAAAAAACACATCAGGATGAAGATCTTACTCCTAAATCGCAGCCTGGACATGGAACACGCTACCTCTCAAACTCAGACAGACCACATCACTGAAGCGGTCCAGGAAGGACCTCAAGACCTGGCTATTCGATTAAGCAGCACACCCGTAAAGAGCACCTTGAGACTCTACGGGTAATTAGCCCCGCTATAGAAGTACTGATTGATTGATTGTTATCACAACCTAATGCAGATCCGTAGCCGCCCGAAATATATTTGGGGGCCTTACCAAGTGTTTCTTATACCACCAAGGGATGTATGAGATGCCAATGTGGGAGAGGGTGCGGTAGGGTCATGGGCAGTGCAATCAGACTATAGCCAGCTGCCTTCCGGATGAATGGATTTATGCATGACATGCTGCATGATACCGCCCGAGAAATACTGCTACTATTCAGATGTGTCTGTGTATGGTGCCCACTGTGTAGGGGTCGGTCGCTGGGCCCACAGGGTTGAGAGGTGCGGGAGTCAAAATGTCAATGTTGGAAATATTGTTATTTCGTGCTATGTGAAATGTTGTGTGCAGACAGAACCCTCCCTGCATTGCAATCATGTGGAAACGGTGCTGTAGGTTGGTACATGGAAGCTGTGGTCAGGCTTCTTCAGGATCTTGTAGTGTAGTGAAAGGCTAAGGAGTAAAGGTAAGCTCATTTGGCCACACAAAAAGGACTAGGAATCAATACTGAAATTTAGTGGGTTTATTCAAATTAGTCATCAATCCAATATAGGTGCACAGCAGGATCAGATTGTAAAGATACAAAATCAGACCTGGCAAGCTGAAACACCAGAATAAATTCAGTCTCAATAGCATACGGGACATAAGGATTACAGTCACAGCAATGCAAAAACTAAGAAATAAGAATTTATATTCTTTAAAGGAATTCAAATTGCTTGTTTCAGTAGGAACAGAATTAGAGACATCTAGCTAGGTTCTGAACTAATTAGGATAAGGTCTCAAGGATCTTGGGACAGAGCAAGTTAGTTGTCAGCATCGTAAATACTCCAGTAGAAGTCTTTAGGAAAAAGAACCAGAATAAGGCTACACACTGTAAGGGCAGAAGGGTCCGAGAGGTCTGCACCCCTCCAAGTCAGAAAGAATCTGCTGTTACTCTAACAAGATGAACACTAACATAAAGTGGAATGTTCCAGGCACAACCATTGCTCTTGCCACGTTATCCAGAGGCTTCAATTAATTCTTGTTCTCACAGAGCATCTTGCAACATGGAGCAATGCTCCTATCCCATGGAACTCTAACGACCAAGTTAAACCTGGGCATGATCACTCGAGATATATAAGAATAGGAGTTTTCTTCTGTTCATTAAATTGTCCAGGTCTTGCCAAATCGCTATCACTAATATACAATACTCCTTTCTCCAGCTAATGAACAATTAATGCCCACCTCAAAAGAAAGACAGAAGCTACTATTCCACTTCCCAAATTTCCAACCCGTTTTTGCCAACAGAGGCATATCTATTCCCAATTGCTTCCCAAGCACCTGTGGCTTTTAACTGCTTCAAGTTTCCCTTCAGATCAGTAATGTTCTCAATGTATTTTTTAAGTCTTTACTGGTACCAGGGATGTAGGTGCAGCATTGGTAGACCTTTAACATCTGACAGACTCTGCCCTGCTTGGCAAGCTGAATGTCTAACCCAAGATGACTCTGCAAAACCATAGATCTTATAGCAACCATTTCAGTATCTACAAGTAATAAAGGTCCTGCTGTTCTAGTAGATAACTTATCGACTACAGTAGACAACGTCCTAATTATTATGTCATTCAAAATCACACCTACAGATGGAATCATTGCATCAAAAATATCTCCCACTATTTCACCAGCACTAGCCCGTAGGTCTGGAATTCTGGTTTCACACAGGATCATCAAGATGTTTCACATGATAAATCTTTAGGCACACTACACCCAAATAGCAGGTACCATACCACTTCTTAGGCAGTTTGACATAAGCATGTTTCCCACAAATAAAATAGACTCCAAAAATCACAGGGTCATCCCCATCTAAAAATAATTCCATTCCCTTTCATCTAAAAGGTGTGATCACATTCATATCACATCACATTCACTCTTTCCCACAAACAGAACATCAAATTAATTCCTACCAGCGTATATAGACAATTTTCCTTTATGTTGCCAATCTAAAGCTAGTGTTGCTTGACTCCCTGTGACTTGATGCTCTTCTTTTGTCCACCTAGGCAGCCTGTTAAAATTCTTGGCTTCAACTTCTACATCTCTTGTTCTGTCTTCCATCAAATCCAATAATTTCTTCTCAACTTCAGTCAAATTATGTCTATGTGCATAGGCAGTATCTAGTGTCAGGGTAGGTGTAAAATACCTTCAAACTTTATCCATGATCTGGGTATTTGGATGTTTGTACAAATGCTTAAACAAAAGAATTTCTGAAAGAACTAAATCATAATTCGAGAAATAATATTGAAAATAACCCTGACCATAGAAAAGGCTCAATAAAAGACTACAAGTGACACCATGTGTCAAAGATATGTGGTGATAGGTGATACCTTCAGCAACTGATGAGGGTAATTGCATACAGACATAGCAGTCTCTTGCTGCTATACTGTCAACATACTCATAAAGCAGTTTAGTATAACTTTTCAAGGAATAATCTCCTCTATGTATATCTACATGCAACTCTTTTTCTAGTGTATGTAAAGTACTATTAATAGGCTTCGGAGTCAAAGGCGTTCCACTAGGTTTGTGACAATCAATATACCTATCAGCACATATCTATGTCTACATGTGTTATTAGTTTCCATGAGCTCTCTACAACTAGACCATTGGGTGGAATATAACAGCCTCAGAGTCTTCTCTGTCAAGTTCAACCTGTGCAAACCAGCAAAACAAAGTCCAATAAACATGATGATTTCTATTTACAGATCATCATGAGAGTTCCTTAGCCCTGCTTTGTGTTCTTCTAAATGATACACTTATGCTCCTTCAGCTTGCCTTGGGCCGCATTACTCTTATTAAGGGCCTAACAATGTTCATCTAAAGTCTTTAATATGTAGACAATTCAGAAATCACATTAACAGCAAATCAAGTCCATTCATTCAGTGGTAGAGTAATTTCAAAGCACAGCCCAGCTACAAACTCAGTTCAAGGAAGCTCAATGGTATTTGCACTGTTATTCTTAAAGTCATAAAAATCAGTCTCTCCAGGATCAGTAGCAAAGTATGTCCATTCAAGTGAGGAGTACTTGTGACAGCGAACCCTTGCTCTTTTTGACCTCCTCACTGCAAGTCCACGCACCTCACTGTCACTTAAGCCAGAATCCTCAGTGTCCTCTGGGATAGTCTGAGGTACACGTCCTTCAGGCAGGCTTAGTCCTTCTCTCACCTGCCTTCTTGGCCAGCAATCCCCAGCTCCCACTTTTGTTCTCACAGCACTAGGCCCTTTCCCATAGTCTGATTCAAACTCATTCACCTCTAGAGGACGAGACTCTCTTGCCTTATATTCAGTTGTTGATTCATCCAGACCCCCCTCAGACTGAACGTGTGTTGTTTCAAGCTCTGCTTGGTCCCCATCAGCTTGTCTAACCTGCTCCCTCTGCCTCTCTGTCACAAATGCCATTTCTGGGAGTGGTGCTGTCACATCATCAAGGGGACACTCAACTCTGTGAGTATGGGAATCATATATCCAGTTGGGGAGACCTCCAGATTTAACAGCTGTCATTGTCACCAGTATAGCTTGGTAGGGTCCGCGCCAACATGGCTCTACGTACGATTCTCACATGGCTTGTCACCAGGACCCAGTCTCCAGGACTAAGATCGTGGCACTGCTCCTGAAGTAACAAGCTGTGGATGCTTCGACCTGGTAAGACACAGAATGCATCACGTCAGCTAGTACGTTACAATAATCAAGGATCATATCATATGTAATGTTCACAAGCACATTTGCAGTCACAGCTGGCAGTCTAATTGCTCTTCCCATGATTATCTAATGGGGGGCAATCCTGCCCTCCGATTGGTAATACTGCAAAGACTCATCAACACAAGAGCAAGGCATCAGGCCATTTCAAAGATGCTTAAGCACACACTTTAGCGAGTCTAGATTTTAGTGTGCCATTGACTTGCTCCATGATTCCTGAAGCCTCTGGTCGATAGCTGCAGTGTAATCCCTGCTCTACTTGTAATGCTGCGTACAACAATTTCAGGACCTCATTGTTAAAGTGGGTCCTTCAGTCTGACTCTAAAGAAGTCTGGAAACTGAATCTAGGGATGAGCTCCCTTAACAACAGTTTATCTACTGTGAGACTTTAATTTCTTCTGGTCAGGTAGGCTTCAACCCAACGCAAGATGATGTACACAGCCATCAGGACATATCTCAACCCATTGCACACAGGCATTTCAATAAAGTCCAATTGCATCTTCCTATGTGGCTTAGTGCTACTGCAGTTCTCTTCCCTACAGTCATCGGCTGGCACACAACACATCTGTGACACAACCCTTCAGCTATCAATCTCATCCAGGTATTAAACCAAGTCTGTTGAAACAATTGAACCTTAGCACCACTCCCTATAAAGGCAAGGCTGTGAAAATGTCTAGCCACAGGGGACAACATACTATCTGGTAAATGGGGTCTTTCATCTACTGGAACCTAAATCACCCTTTTTCCTACAACCTGTTCTGACCCAACCCTGCTGTTTTGCCTCTGGCACTTCCTCTTACATCCTCTTAACTTTACCCCACAAATCAGCTGTAGTTAACAAAAGATTGTAATTGGTCTCACCTGCTGATTAATTTCAGTATTTCCTGTTGACTGTAGAAGCTCTATGAGTACAGTATTTAGTAACATTGCCTGCATATTTGTTCCTTATTGTCACATAGTCATCTCCACTGCGGTGTGCTAATCACTTTGGAATGGCAATCTCAGCAGGCAACTGCGAAGCTACAAGCAAATTATGTACACACTCCCCTTTGTGGATAGGAGATCCAGAAGAGATCATGAAACCTTGCTGTGACCATAACTGTCCAACGTCATGGACCACATCAAAGCCATACTGACTGTCAGTGAAAATCATCACTCTCCGCTGGAAACGATAAAATCACACTCAGGTAGTGGCTTATCTTGAATGCCTGGTCTCGGCTTAATGCATATATCTATGACATCTAGATAATTATGCTCTACATCTTCATCTTCTCCTTCGGGAAGAGGCAACAGTGTAGCAGGATTCAAATCAATTTGTTCATAGTGTGTTAACCTGCTCTTAGTCAAACGTTGGGTATGGATCAACAACATCTCTTCTGAGTGGGGCACAAAAACAGTATGGGGTGACCAATCACAATACTATTGTATTTCCTGATGCTGACACCTGTAGTCAAACTGCTTTAAGGTCGCCTCACAGCGTTGCTGACACGCGGTCAAGAGTAGCAGAAAAATAGGCCACAGGACTCTGTGAATTGCCATGCAATTTTGTAAGCACTGAGAGAGCGCAGCCTTCTCTCTCACTGCAAAAGAGAGCTGAAAATGTATTGTAATAAGGCATTCCCAGTGCTGAGGCATGATAGAGACTCCCTCTCTCAGCTCTAGGAAGGAAACCAAGCAATCGTTCTCCCAGGGTACCGGATCAGACACACCCTTGTGTGTCAGCCTCTGTAAAGGCCTGGCCCCTAGGGAAAAGGTGGATATCCACTGGTGATATTATCCCCCCATTCCCAAGAAAATTCTTACTTTTCTCTGAATTTTTGTCAGATTCATTTTCAGACTTGCTAAAATTCTTTCTTGTGACACCTTCCTTGCTTCTTTCTCAATGTGATGTCCAAAGTACTGGACCTCTTTTTCGACAGTGCTGCAATTTGCTCAGTGACTTTTTATGTGTATTCTCAGCTAGGGGTTTCAACAGGTCAATGGAATTTTGCTTGCAATTTTCCTGTGTCTCTAATGCCATCAACAGGTTGTCAATGTATTGCAGCAGGACTGGGTTACAGGGCATAACCAAGGGTTCCAGATTCTTTTTGAGAATCTGAATAAAAATGTAAGGCCTCTCAGAGTATCATTCTGGGACTTGGCACCATGCATGTTAGAAATGGGGACTCTAGTAGGCAGTGGTTTGCACCCTGTCAAAGTAGGGACCCTAACTCTAGACAGGGTAAGTAAGCCACACAGTTAAGGTAACCCCTGCTCACCCCCTTGGTAGCTTGGCACGCCCAGTCAGGCCTATCTCAGAGGCAATATGTAAAGTAAATGTACACACACACACTCACAGTAACACAGTGAAAACACTACAAAAGGACTCCACACCAGTTTAGAAAAATAGCCAATATTTATCTGAATGAATAAAACAAGAATAAAACAACAAAAATCCAACATAGACAAGTAATGATATCCCTTTTTAAAGGTTTCAATGAGTCTTAATCCATAGCAATCAATGGTTGTATCTTTTTAGCACAAAGTACCTGGGACGCATCAAAACAAATATGATGGAGGCTATAGGGGAGGTGAGGCACTGCTTAAAGCAAAGCAATGCATTGTTTCCTTACTGCGCAGGGGAGGTGATGAGTCAATTTTTTCCTCGCAGGATAGGTGATGCGTCGGTTCCTTACTGGAAGAGGAGGTGATGCGTCAATTCTTTCCTCATAAGAAAGGCGATGCGTTGATTTCAGGTCAAGCAGCCTTACTGTGGTGCAGGCTTGATGAGAAATTGACGCCCTGGGGGACGATGCATGGAAAATCTAGACACGCTGTGTTGATGGAGCTGCGGTGAAACAGGCGCTGCGAAGATTCTGCTGCTACGGGACACACGATGCATTGATTCTTAAGCTGTGGGACAGACGCTGCATCAATGTTTCTGCTGCAATACTTCAGTGTGTGGATTTTCTTCTTCAGGTCACCAGCTTACACTTTCAGGGGCCCAAGCACTGGAGATGACACCACTTGGCAAGCCAGGACTCTCAGCGAAAGAGCTCAGGCAGATGAACTCTTTGATGTCCCTGAGACTTCTAACAGGAAGCAAGCTCAGCTCAATTCCTTCAAGAAACTTGGAAAGCAGGATGTAGAAATCAAAGTCCAGTCCTTTAACTCCCAGGACAGAAGCAGCAAGGAACAGGCCAGTCCAAAAAAACAACATTCAGAGTGGCAGTCCCTCCTACAGCATCTAGCTCTCTTTCCTGTCAGAATGTCCTCAGTCCAGAAGTGTTCTAAAGCTGTGGTCTCAGAGGTTCAGTGCTCATACTCATTTCTGCCTTTGAAGTAGGCAAACTTCAAAGAAAGTATTTGCAGTGCACAAGACCCTGCCTTTTCTACCCTGGTCCCTCACACACTCCAGGGGGGTGAGACTGCTTTGTTTAAGGAAAGAATCAGCCCTATTCAGGTGCAAGTGTCAGTTTCTCCCACTACTCTAGCTCAGCTGGCTCAGGAAGACCTATCAGGATATGCAGGGCACACCTCAGTTCCCTTTGTGTGACTGTCTAGAGTGAATTCACAAACAGCAAAAACTACCATCCTGACCCAGGCGTCTATTTTACAGCCATGAAAAGGCACAGAATGGTTAAGCAAGAAAATGTCCACTTTCTAAAAGTGACATTTTCAAACTTACAATTTAAAAACCGACTTCACCAAAAGATTTATTTTTAAATTGTGAGCTCAGAGACCCCAAACTCCAAATTCCATATCTCTATCTGCTCCCAATGGGAAATTACACTTGAATGATATTTCAAGGCAATCCCCTTCTTCACCTAAGTGAACAATAGGCCTTGCAATTGTAAAAATCCACTTTAGCAGTATTTCACTAGCAGGACATTTAAAGCACACCAATGCATGTCCTACCTTTTAAATACACTGCACACTGCCCCTAGGGCTGCCTTGGGTTTACCTTAGAGGTGACTTACATGTAGTAAAAGGGACGATTTTGGCTTGGCCAGTGGGTGCATTTGTCAGGTCAAACTGGCAGTGTAAAACTACACACACAGGCACTGCCAATTGCAGGCCTGGGACATGTTTGCAGGGCCGGCCACTCATGTAGGTGGCACAATACGTGCTGCAGGCCCACTATTAGCATATGATTTACAGGCCCTGAGCACACATAGTGCACTTTATTAGTGACTTACTAGTTAATCAAATATGCCAATCATGAATAAGTCAATCACCAATACCACTTAGACAGAGAACCCTTGCACTTTTACACTGGTTAGCAGTGGTAAAGTACCCAGCGCCTTAAACATAGCAAAAACAAAATGCAGCACAAGATCAAAAACAGGAGGTCAAAAGCAAAACGTTTGGGGACAACCCTACAAAAAGGATAATTTCCAACATAACCTCCTCCCAGGCTAAAGCCAGGGTAGGCCAATCAATACCTTGCTGGACTTCCCTGCTTAGGGCAATACAACCTTGACAATTCTCCACTACTGCAAAGGCTCTTGCCAGTTCCAAGCCTCTCTGGACCAAGGTGGATCCCTCTGGCTACACTCTCAGGGCCCACTGAACTAAACCAGGGGGAAGCCTTCTCCTCATCTGTGGACTCCATCTGTGCAGCACCTGACCTTACCTTGCTCACAGATGCATCCCAGTAGGCCAAGATCAACAGTGTAATGTGGCCCATTCCACAACTTGGGTCTGACTTAAGTCCCCAACCCAGGGAAACCTCTGACCATAAGGTCAACAACCAACAGAGGCCAATGACAGCTGTCAGTGTCAAGAGCCAGGCCCCAGGCCATCCAGGGGTCTCTAGCCACTGTGGTTTCGAAAAGTGGGGGGACAGTAGTCCCAAGTGCCTTGCACCCTTTTTCCACTTCACCTTCTACCAGTTCAGGGATGGTATTCTGAGACCGGCCACTCAACTTAGGATCTGTACCCTCAGACTGAGCAGAGGACAGGGGTGGGCTTTACCTCCTCCTGTCCCTCTTGCTGGGGTCCTGTACCTTCCGCTTTGGAGTGGAATCCCCAGAAAACAGGACTGTTAGAGCACCTTTGGTGTATTCCTTCACAGTTCCCCTGACACCAGGGACAATTCATTTTCTGGAATGCAGTCTATGGACATCTGGGGACTAACTGTGACCCTCCTCTGGGTCACCTCCCCACTACACTGTAGGAACACCGGAGCCATAGGGTGGAAAAAGTCCTGCTCATGGGCTGGAGTCAATCTACACACCTGGCCGGTGTACTGCTCTGGGGAAACTAGCCTTTTCACAACCAGGGACCAGCTAGCCCCTTTGTCCATCAGGACAATGACTGGGACCCCTCCACTTTCACCTGGTGGAAGTGATGACTCCCACCCTCTGAGATCACCAACTCAACCTCTGAGTTCACGTCCCAACTAAGGGGGATCACACCATGGTCTATGACCTGCCCCTGGGGACTACCCCCTCCTAAAGCCACATTGGCCACCCCTGTAAAGGGGACACCAGTGGGGGTTTTCTGAGGACAGAGAGAGAGTCCCCTGTCTTGTGTCCTAGTTGGGAATACGCAAAGCAGCGGTGTTAAAAATGTGGCGCCCTGGGCCACAGCCTACCAGAACCTCCCTGATTCTTGTCAGAAAGGACATGGGAACCTTTTTCTCCCCCATTATCCTGGGACCTGTCTGTGTCTCCCCTGACCTTCCCCTTCTTCTTCTGTTGGGGACCCTGCCCGCCCTTGGCTGAGTCTCCCACACATACAACCTCTTGTGGACCCTTGTACTCATCCAGCAGTCTGCCTCCTGAGCAGGTTTCCTGGAGTCAGTAAACTTGTCATCAATCAGGTGATGGCACAGCTCTGGAAAACAATGACTAGACAAATGCTCTCATGCAATCAAATTGTATAGTCTGTTACCTCGCTGTCCTTCACCTAACCATCCAGTGCTCTGCAGAAAGAATCAACATACTCCACCCCAGTTTGGGAACCAAGTTTAGTACTCTCCCAAAATATTACCCTGTGACTCTCTGGGCTGAGACCATACCTCTTGGTCAGGGGGTCCTTCATGGCAGGGTTTCTCATCTGATTCTCTATTTCTAAGGCCAACAAGTTGTCCCTCCTCTCAGTTGAGAAATACTTCAACAGGCCTGCCCCTCAATCTCTCTCAGGGACCCACATCCTCAGTGCCAGCTCATAACCAGTGAACCACTGCTCTATGTCATCCCCACAACAAATTCCTTTGCCACATCCTTGGGTATATGCACCTTCCCCTCAGACCGCACTGTAGTCCTGCTGCCACCATCTGTGCTGGACTTGCTCTTTAGATCCAGCTCCTTCAAGCTCAGCTCTTGAGCTCAAAGCATATTCTTCTCTTCTACGGCATTTTTCTCTTTCTCCACAGCGATTTTCTCTTTCTCTGCCTCTCTTTTGATCCTGGCTAGTTTAATCTGAAGCTCCATCTCATGCTTCACCTTGAGCTTCTCCAGCTCCATTTGGAGCTTCCTAGCCTCCTGCCTGTCCTCCAGCTCCTTTGGAATCAGACCTCTTGAGAAAACACTGCTGCTTGCCCTGGAAGGTGCCTTCCTCCCAGGCTGATACTGGTTATCCACCAAATCCTCATGCAGGTTCTCCTCTCCCTCCACAACAACATTCTCCTCCTCTGTGTGCCCATCAGCGTTTGTTGTACCAACCAGGCCCTCATTGCCCTTTGCAGCTCTTCTTTTCTAGTGAGGCCTTAAACAAGACAATTGAACTCCTTACAGAACTTTTTGAGCTGAGGCACCATGTAGGTTTCTAGCCTCTCCTGCTCATACACCAAATCTACAGCAACTGCTGATGGCTCCTCAGGCTGAGAAATGATTGTGGATAATCTAAAAGTTGCAAAGTTTCAAGAAGGCAAAAAAAGACAGGGCCAAGAGAAAAAAAAGCAAAAACAGTATGGTTGCGTAATGGTCTGCAATATGGAAGTAGTGTACACCACTCACTGTATGCCAAGTACAATACAAGTCCTAACCCACTGCTGCCACCAATGTTAGAAAGGGGGTCTCTAGTTGGCAGTGGTTTGCACCCTGTCCAAGTAGAGACCCTCACTGTAGGCAGGGTAAGGGAGCCACACAGCTTAGACAACCCCATCTAACCCCCATGGTAGCTTGGCCCGAGCAAACAGGCTTATCTTAGAGGCAATGTGTAAAGCATCTGTACACAAACACACACACAGTAAAAACACAATAAGGACTCCACACAAGTTCAGAAAAATAGTCAATATTTGTCTGAATAAAACAAGATCAAAATGACAACAAATCCAACATACACAAGGAAAGATATCACTTTTTAAAGGTTTCAATGAGTCTTAATCCATAGGAATCAATGGTTGTATCTTTTTACCACAAAGTACCTGGGATGTGTCAAAACAAAGATGGTGCAGGCCGCAGAGGAGGTGAAGCATCAAAAAGCAAAGCAATGAGTCAGTTCCATACTGCACAGGGGAGTATATGCGTTGATTCTTTCACCCAGGAGAGGTGATGCATCAGTTTCTTACTGGTAGGGGAGGTGATGCGTTGATTCTTTCCTAGTAGGAAATGCGATGCATTGATTTCTGGACATGCAGTCTCAGGTCCTTACTGTGGTGTAGGGTTGATGAGAAAATGACACCCCGGGGGTAATGCGTGGAAAATCCAGGCACGTTGTGTTGATGGAGCCACGGTGAAACAAGCGCTGCATCAATTTTTCTGCCACAATACTTTGGTGCATGGATTTTCTTCTTCAGGTCATCAGCAAAACCAACTTCACCAAAAGATGTAGTTTTAAATTGTGACTTCAGAGACCCCAAACTCCACATCTCTATCTGCTCCCAATGGGAAATTACACTTGAAAGATCTTTCAAGGTAATCCTAATGTTAACCTATTGGAGAGATAGGTGTTGCAATAGTGAAAACAAATGTAGGAGTATTTCACTATCAGGACATGTATAGCACACCCATAGATCTCCTACCTTTTAAATACACTGCACCCTGCCCATGGGGCTGTCTTGGGCCTACCTTAGGGGTGACTTACATTTAGTAAAAGGGAAGGTTCGGGCCTGGCAAGTGGGTGGACTGGCCAGGTCAAACTGGCAGTTTAAAACTACACACAAAGGCACTGAAATGGCAGGCCTAAGACATGTTTGCAGGGCTACTCATGTAGGTAGCACAATCAGTGCTGCAGGACCACTAGTAACATTTGATTTACAGGACCTAAGCACACATAGTGCACTTTACTAGGGACTTACTAGTGAATCAAATATGTCAATCATGAATAAACCAATCATCAGTACCAGTTAGAAAGAGAACCCTTGCACTTTAGCACTGGTCAGCAGTTGCAAAGAGCCCAGAGTTCTAAAACAAGCAAAAAAGAAATGCAGCACAGGATCAAAAACGGGACTCAGAAGCAACAAGTTTGGGGACAATCCTGCAAAAAGGGCCATTTCCAACAATGCCAAAACACGGTTCTGGAACTGGACGATGAAGAGGAACTGGCTTTCCTTGGGCAACCGTAAGGAAAAGACTGCCTGCAACAGATCAATGGCAGTGAACCACTCAGCCTCTCATAGAATCTGAAATAAATACACAGCTGGATTCGGTACCACAGGACAACATGAAACAACAATGGTATTCATCTTTATCAAACAATGGGCAATGAGGTACTTACCTTTAGGCTTCCACAAGCCCATAATTGGTGAATTAAATGGACTTCCCATTATTTCATTCAAAATGCCTTGCTGTATCATGGATTCAATCACTTGGGTAATCCCTGCAATTGTTTCAAGAGTCAAATTGTACTGTGGGGTCTTGAATCCCCAACATCAGGCTTCACTTTGATGAGGACAGGCTCAACACCTTTGATGAGACATATTTACTTTCCTGAAAAGTCCCGAACGTCCGGATTCACCTTATCTCTCAGGTCAGGTGGCAACTCATCACTTGTCCTCACGGGGAACAGTGCAACATAAAGACCATCCCTTGCCATTTTAAAAGAAACATCCTCATCATGAGTCTGTAGCTCAATACATTTTGTGTACAATAGATGGTACAGTTTAGCTTGCATAAGAGACCCACTGGTCTAGAATCACATGCTATAAATTGGTGTTTCTCTTCAAAGGACCCTATTTTTACAGGCACTTCTTCAGTTACGGGGTTTTTTCATTTGTTTGTTTGCAACTCCTACAACTCGGATTCTTTTTTTCCTAGAGGGTTAGCTCTGGAACCTCCACTGTTTAGTAGAGAGTACACAACAGTAGAGTGGGTAGCACCAGTGGCAATCAAAAATGATACAGGGTGGGCATAATTCACCTCACCATCCACCTATCGGGCATTCTAGTCTACCTCTATGACTGCACCAAGCATGCAATCTTCCTCCCCTCCTAGGTTCACCGTCGTAAGCATGGGTCAGAACGTAGTCCTCAAATGCTTCAAAACACAGGGAATTGCTGGAATGCACCCTGATTTTGAGAACAAATCTTGGTTCAGGTTATGGACCTGATTCAAATTCTGTCTGGGACCACAAATATTCTGCTGTGGCATTGGGGTTTGTGGTACCTGCATCGAGCAACACAATAGAGCAACACTCTATGACGTAGACAACCAATATCAGAGTGGCTCAACACCAACCAACCAATACCAGAGCAGCATACCGTGACATAAACCTCACTCATCGAATTGACTTACACTCATTTACAATTTTCATGAACGCACTCTTCTCACACTAAACATGCACAACAAAATGCAAGCAAATTTCAACAACTTACTCCACTGAAGAAATTAAGGTAACCAACCACAAAAGAAAGGGTTTGGAGTGACACTTTCTGACCTACTCTGATTCACAATCGAATGAAACCTCAACAAGTGGCGAATCACCCTGATTGGTGTAGTGTCTCCTTGTGCAGTACGAATTTGCCACTCCAACCACACTTTGATCTCATGCAAAGATAAATGTTGGATTCTCAATTGTGCCATCGATGATGTCTCACAACAAGTACCACCAAACTTAGTAGACAATTACAATATAGATACTACTACACTTTTAAATACTATTCCGGGATCGTAGGCCACGTTAGACCTCATAACAGCTTCAACTTCTCTGCATCAAGCACCACACTCACACAACAATGTAAAACAATACTGCATCATACCACACAATCTCTGCAACATTGCAAGCAAGACATAAGCAATAATAAAAAGTAACCCTATAAATCCTCACTCCTCCACTGCTACAACCCTCTCCCAAATGAATGAACCTCTGTTAATCCTCGGACTCCACCCATGGACTTTTAGGGGCTTGGAATGGATTTGGCAAATCTAGAATAGAGGACACACTAACTCCCTGATTCAGTAATTAACCTTCCGACTAGCTACCATCTTGTAGGAAAGTGCATGGAAGAGGTGGTCAGTCTTCTTCTGGATCTTGTAGTGTACTGAGAGGCAAAGGAGTTAGCATCAAATTTACAATTTTCAATTTTGTGAAGCCCATTTGGCCACATACAAATATTGAAATTTAGTGGGGTTATTATTGATTAGTCATCAATCCAATATAGGTGAATAGCCAGATCAGATTGTAAAGATACAAAATCAGAACCGGCAAGCTGAAACGCCAGAATAAATTCAATCTCAATAGCATAAGGGATATAAGGATTACAGTGATTGCAATGTAAAAACTAAGAAATAAGAATTGGCATTATTTAAAGGAATTTAAACTGTTCCTTCTCAGTATGAACAGAATTAGGGACATCTGGCTAGGTTCTAAACTAATTAGGATAAGGTCTCAAGGGTCTCAGGACAGAGCAAGGTAGGGGTCAGCATCGCAAAGACTCCTGTAAAAGTCTTTAGGAAAAGGAACCAGTATTAGCATAAAGCCACAGACTGTAAGGGCAAAAGGGTCTGAGAGGTCAGCACCCCTCCAGGTCTGAAAGAATCTGCCTTAACTATAACAAGGTGTACACTAACTTAAAGTTGAGAATTCTAGGCACAACCGTATCTCTCGTCATGTCATTCAGAGGCGCCAATTCTTTTTTGTTCTCACAGAGCATCTTGCAACATGGAGCGATTCTCCCATCACACAGAACTCTGAAGACAAGGTTAACCATGGGCATGTTCATTTAAATCGTCCAGTCCTTGCCAAAACGTTCGTCCTCAGACCTCTCTATCATTAATACACAATACTCCTTTCTCTAGCTAATGAATAATGAATGTACACCTGCAAAAGAAAGAAACATGCAGAAAAATATATTTCATGTTAATATGAATGGCCTACTCACCCTAACTTAGCAAAACATTGTTAAAGTGTACATTTTAATACACAAATATAACTGCAAGCATTATAGCAAAATAAATTCAAACATGAACAAGAGAGTTCATGATTACTTGTTCAAAGCCTTTCAGTAATGGCAATACATAAGTTTAAATGTTAATGAGAACTACAAAGCATAATTTTAAAGTCAAACATTAGAACACACATGTATATATGAAATTCCAATACCTAAAGTGAATGCACCTTCAATAACACGGTTTGATGTTTCACTTTAGATTAGAAATGCTAAGGCACACAGAATATATGTTGTTGGTTACATTTTGCGTTACTTCTGTAACGTGTAGGGTAAATTCAAAATTACGCTTCTGCAACACTCTGGGCCTCATTCCGTGGCGAATGACGGAAGCACCGCCAACAGGCTGGCAGTGCTTCACACGTCATTCCGACCGCGCGGTACAGCCGCGGTCGCCCAGCCGGGTCCGGCGGTTTCCCGCCGGATTAACCCCGGCTGGGAGAATCCTCCATGGCGGCGCTGCAAGCAGCGCCGCCATGGGGATTCTGACCCCCTTCCCGCCAGCCTGTTTCTGGCGGTTTTCACCGCCAGGAACAGGATGGCTGGAACGGGTGTCCTGGGGCCCCTGGGGCCCCTGCACTGCCCATGCCAATGGCATGGGCAGTGCAGGGGCCCCCTAACAGAGACCCATTAAGCTTTTCACTGTCTGCCTAGCAGACAGTGAAAAGCGCGATGGGTGCAACTGCACCCGTCGCAAACCTGCAACACCGCCGGCTCCATTCGGAGCCGGCTTCTGTGTTGCAGGCCCCTTTCCCGCTGGGCCGGCGGGGGCTACCTTAGGTAGCGCCCGCCGGCTCAGCGGGAAAGTCAGAATGGCCCCAGCGGTCTTTTGACCGCGGGGCGGCCAAGTGGCGGTTCCCTCCAGGCGGGCGGCGACCGCCGCCCGCCTGGATTGGAATGACCCCCTCTGTCTCTGTTGTCCCTTGATCACCAATCTCTCATCAGCTCTGACTGCTATTCCCCTTTCTTTTCTTTCCCCCCGGTTGTCCTTCTCCTCTCAACTGCCTATTGGCCTACCTTTCACTTCCACTGTGATCACTCTTAGGCTGTTAGAGTTGCCACTGGAATGTGTTTTTTACTGATACAGTATTTCAATGTTCCAAAGGGTACCAAAAATAAGCAAAATCACTAAAAGCAGGTATTTACAGGCTTTCTCTGTACACACTTAAAAAAGCTCATAAAAAGCACCTTTTAATGTGTTTTAGAGATGCATTAATGATCCCTGACTAATAGTTAAAGTAAACAAAGCCAGAGAAGATATGTTACAAATTAATAGCTATGACTTTGTTTAAAGTCCGGTTTAGTACCATGTCCAGGATTTTTAGGCTCTCAAAATGACAAATGACTTGTATTTTTCTTTTAGAAATATGGCAAACCTACTCAGGCAGAATGCTCAGGGAATGGGGAAAACACTGGTGTCCCTGTCCTTTTTGCCACTGCATGATGCACTGAGGTGTTCACTGTCTACCTTATTGCATGGGATGGCCTCTTGGGAGATCTTGTCTTGTATGGTCCCTAGTACAACATCAATAATATTAGTAAGTCAGAAACATTTTCATTGAACATAAGTAGCCCTATTGCAAAAATGGTTGGAGGCTCCTGGGGTAGACGATTATCAGTGTGAAAATTATTGTTAGGCCTACATAGGAGGGAGTATTTATTGTTTTGCCAAAAGGAATAGTGTACATATTGATACTCTCATGACTATCATGACTATCACCTGGTGTTTCCTTTGGGGACAGCTTATCCTCAATACAGCAGGCCTGAGTTGTTTACAGTGACACACCAATGATGAAGGCTATTGGTCAGTCATTAATAGGAGAAAGCCATTTCAGATGCATAGGCCTGTGGATTAGGAAAATGTATGACAAATGCATTAAGGCTGTTTTAGTTTTTGTGACAGGAATATGTTAAAGCCTATAGGCCTATGGAGGTGGATTGTTTTTACACTGCATTAAAACAGTTAGATAGGCATGCTGTTCGCTGAAATCTCACAGATTATTGTAGTAGGAAAGAGTTTGGTGTAGGTTATCCCTATGACAACAAGATTTGCACTGTGATAATCCTTGTTAGGCCCCTTTAGAAGTGGTTGCATATTGTTTTCGAACTGGAAATGTGTAGATATTTGCAATTTGATGAATGTATGCCTGTTAGTTGCCTTATGGGACACGTTATAAACAGTAGCCTGAGTAAGATATGGTGGCAAGCCAATGATAAAGGTTATATACCTGGCTGATTTGTTTGGAAACGTTATGTCAGGTGCCATAGGATTAATCTTTATATCAAGAACATTTATGACAAAGGACTGTTGGTCTGGCTTATTTTCTGTAAAATCCTAAAATAAAGCAAATAAGACAGTAAAGGTGGATTATTCTGAGGCTAATCCATCCACATTTATTACCCTTCACCAGAGATCACCGGCAGGCAAAGTACCTATAGTACAAAAAAAATCACTGCTCTGCCTTCAAGGTAAACTTCTGGTTGGTTAGGCTTTGGAGCTCAAACTTCGAGGTTAACCACCGTTCATGGTGACTGGTGAACTGCTCCTCTACTGCACTGTTGATTCCCCTGCTCGTCATCACTGTGCTATTGACGAGGCCGGCACCGCAAGTAGGTGAAGAACAAAGGTATATTCACCATAATGGTTCACAACAGGCGCAAAAAGGGGCCCTATTTTCCAGTACTGTCTCCACAAACAACTGTTTTTTTGTACATTTTTTATACCGCGAACTCTACCAAGCTATTGGAGTGTTTTACATGAGCACCAGTTTCATTACACAAGTTCAAATGAGTTTTTAGGCATGGGGAGATCAAGTGGTTTGCCCAGCATCACAGGATGTTGAGCCTAAAACCTGGTACCCCAGTTCCAAAGTCAGCAGCTCTGGTGGTAAAAACGACATCCTCTAACCTGTCTACATTCATTCAAACCCACGTTTTTCATGACCAACACTTACACAAATGCATGAAACAGGTGCCAGCCACACATCTGATCTAGCCCATACCACAAAAAGCACGAGCAAAAGCTTGATACATACCGGTAGATGTGTTAGTTGGGTGTGGGGCCACAGACTTGCATATTTGCTCATTGGAGGAATTACACTTCACTGGCATAATATCCACGGGAGTAAATCGTATTTATCAAGACTTTAATTTTGCTCCCCTAAGAGCTGCTGTGTCTGCACCTAAGTTGCACTTTGTATATCGAGCCCTTGCTATGCTCCTGGACGGGGCATGGCCTCGTTTCTTTCTTTATTTTCGTAGTGTGTTTATTAAGCACAGACTTCGCGCAGTGCGTAATGCGTGCCGATAGTTACAGGTGGAGGCACTGACTCACAACTAATTTTTGACCCAGGGCAAGATAGTGAGAAGAAACGAAGAAAAAAGAAAGATAGAAAAGTAGTGACACCCCTGCACAAGCGAGATAAAGAGACAAGAAGTGAATGGTTGTGGAAGAAAGAGGCGAGGAGTGTCATCAAGACGACAGTCTAGGAGTACACCAAACCCTGATACTCGGCAGACTGGGGGCAGGCGTCTAAGAAAAACCGTGGGCACTTACACTTATCTTTTCTTTTTTTAATTGAGCACTGTTGATGCGCGCAATTAAACTGTGATAGTAACAACTGAAAGTGCGTAAAAACGGAAACACTGATATGAAGCTCTCGCTATAAACAAATGATCAGTTTCATCAGTTCTCCTGCTGCTCTGGTTAAATTGAACTGGCCTGAGGAAGCACGCCTCTCAAACCCCACTGCTGATTAATAGGGCCTTGTTGGGCAGAGGGGACCCTTAAAGCGTGAAGAGAAACAGACAAGGGTTCCTTCCCCTGAGAGCCAGAGTTGCTGGATTGCTATAAAACAGCAGAAGGCATTCCCTCCCCTGTGAAGAGTGCTGTGTGCGTGCATGGTGGCTGTGAGCGAGCACAGTGGGAGTTTCAGAGACACTGGCAGATGTGTGAGGCTGTTGATACAGCAAGTCCCCCTGTCAGTCAGAAGCAGTTACCTATCTATTCACTTATAATGGATGGACCGAGGTACGGACAGAAAAACAGCCATTCAGCACGTTTGTGTAAAAGCCGCTCGGTATAGGCGAGGTGCTAACTCCCGCACATGGCACACTGCAGGTTAACATCCTCATGTGATTAGTTGACTGTTTAGTTATACTGTATTAACATGCACAAAACAGAATTTGACAAAGTCTGAGGTAGTGGATATTACTTGGCCGCTTTATTAACCTGGACAACGTGTGATTGCCCCGATTGTAAATGTGGCACATCGACATGGAAGGAACACGCACAGACTGGTATAGGTGCTGCCACACTCGGAACTGCGTCACCACAGTTCCGTCCTTTATTTATAGCTTGGTGCTCCGTGCCCCTCCCGGACACGCTGAGCACGTTACTGAAACACGGAGAGCCCGAGTGGCTCTCCGTTTACTCTTTACATCCCTCCCATGTTTTACTCCACATGGACATAGATGACCAAACGGAACTTAAACAAAAGGTGAAAACATTTTCAATACGGAAAAAAAACCCTCAATAACAAATTAAATGAATAAACACGAATAGTCAATAACTGAGAACACTACAAATTCGTTCCTTAGCACCCTGAACCTTCAAGTCACTCACAAAGTCCAAATTAGACAGCTGGAGATCATTTCACCCTGTTCAACAAACGAAATCCCTCAGCTGACTATTCGGTACAGGGTTAGGGCGCAAGTCATATCTCGCACTTCTAGCGCTACCACTCCTGTGTTCAAAAGCACAACCAGGTCTAGTTTGCACGATCCCTGTTGGCTTGGTAACATCCTTCCTTTCCACTGCCGGCAGTGGTAAGTCATCCGAAAAGTCCTCTATCTCTCCTTCATCATTGGTCAGCTCTCTTATACCAGCCCTCTTAAAATGTGACACGTTTCGTGTTACTCTCTTCCTTCCTCGTGCTGTAGTTATCATGGACCCTTTTATGCCAATTATTTCCCATACATCCGGCTCAAACGGCGTTCGGAACTTTCCTCCTTCTCCTCGCCGATGTTTCACGACCACTCGATCCCCTTCTTGGAACCCTCGATATTTTGCTCGTCGTCGGATACTTGCTCGTTGGTTGGTAGCTTCTCGCCGGTTCTGAGTGGCTTTTACGTCCAATGCAGGGGGTCTCCACTTAGGACCAGAGGGAATACAATCACGTGGAGACACTTTGAACATCAAAGAAGAGGGAGCACAGCCAGTGGTGCTATGAGGTGTTTGACGATATGCACTCAAAAACTGATACAGACATTGTTCACTGTTTTCATTTTGCTCGACTCCAATCCTTAGAGCTCTGTTCAAGGTGCGCATAAACCTTTCCACGTCTCCATTGGCCTGAGGCCAGTAAGGCATTATTTTACGATGACGAATTGCCAGACAGTCAAGGTATGACCTAAACTCTTGCCCTTGGAAAAGGAGGACCATTATCAGTTCGGATTTCGTCAGCCAAACCAAACAAAGCAAACGTCTTTTGTAGAACAGGCCGTACATTTTCAAACGCCGTTGACGCTATAACTTCCACCACGGGGAACTTGGTATATGAATCAATCAAGACAGCAGTCAGTCTACCATCTGGGAAACTCCCAAAGTCCATGCTCACTTTAGCCCAGGGTTTCAGAGTGGCCGGTTCAGTTTCTACTGGACAGCTCGAGGGATCCATTGACGTGATAATGCAAGAATGACATCTCCCTACCATTTCATCAACCTGAGTATCCATACCCGGGAACCAAACCTTCGCTCGTAGTCTTGCTTTGGTTTTAGCAGCCCCTTGGTGCCCTTGATGAGCCAATTCGATCACCTTCGACCAGAGACACTGGGGAAGCACGATTCTCCTTCCTCTTAGAACCAACCCATCATTGTCAGTAGACAACTCCTCACGCACTTTCCAAATACTCTGCATAGCGACTCTTTGATCAGGGCAGGACATGTGGGTCTTCTCTAGAAAATATTTCCATCTTTTGTGACTCAACGCTTCTTTGACGTGACTCAACATTACATCTTCCTGGGTAGCGTTCACAATGTCAGTTACGAGAAGTGCATTAGGGCATGCCGACTGCACAACCATGCTAACAAAGAGTTCAGTGTTTTCTTCATCTTGTTCCTGATGACCATCACACCGCTTTGGAGGAGGGTGTCGAGACAGATAATCTGCAGGATTATTCGCACCAGGCCGATATACAACCGTGAACCTATAAGGTTGAAGTAGAACAGCCCATCGTTCAATTCTCGGAGGCGCCAAACGTGTACTACCCGCAAACAAAGGGACTAACGGCTTGTGGTCAGTCACTACTTGAAACTCGTGCCCATACAAATATAGATGGAAATGGCGGCACGCCCAACGAATGGCTAGAGCTTCACGCTCGATTTGCGCATACCGGGTTTCAACCGTTGACAGTGCTCTACTAGCGTAGGCAACAGGGACCCACTCTTGATGCCTCTGTTCTTGTAAGAGCACGGCTCCAAGCCCAACGGGGCTCGCATCCACCACCACTTCAGTTTTCCTACCGGGGTTGAAATAAGCCATAGTCGCTTTATCCAGCAATGCATTTTTAATATCCACAAACGCTTGTTGTGCATCGGGAGTCCAGTCCCACCGATGTTGCCCTTTAGTTAGTCGTCGAAGAGGTTCAGACATGGTGGCAAGTTGTGGTATAAACCTGCCGCAATACGTGGCCATCCCTAGAAAACTGCGAACTTCCGTTGGATTTTGCGGAACAGGGGCTTGACGGATCGCTTCCGCTTTCCGTGGGTCTACTTGCAGACCATCTTTTGAAAAGACATATCCGAAAAACTCTACCGAGTTTTGATAGAAAGCACATTTCTTCTTATGAAGGGTTAGCCCAGCTTCCATCAGTCGATTCAACGTTGACCTTAAATGACGATGATGCTCTTCTCTCGTCTTGGAGTATATCAGGATATCATCACTTAGGTTAATTACCCCTGGCAATCCGGACAACGTTTCTCGAATCGCATTCTGAAATACTTCAGCAGCTGACGACACTCCAAAACTCAGTCTCTTGTACCGTCTTAGCCCCACATGTGTCGAGAAAGTGGTAATGTTCCTACTTTCAGGGTCCAGCTCCAGCTGATGATACCCCGCATTGAGATCCAACTTGGAGAACCACTGGGCTCCATTCAGATCCGCAATAATGTCATCCATGGTGGGAGTTATGTGCCTCTCTCTTTTGATAGCCTTGTTTGGTAGGCGCATGTCAACACACAGACGAATCGCTCCTGGCTGTTTCGGTTTCGGTGCGATTACCAATGGTGATACCCAGGGCGTAGGCCCATCCACTTTTTCGATGACTCCTTGTTCTTCCAACGACCGCAACTCTTGTTCAACAACCGGCCGCAGATGAAAAGGCACCCGACGGTGTCGTAGAGCCACAGGGGTCACATTGTGGTCTACGTGCAACTTGATGCGTTTTCCTTTCAAACATCCTAAACCCTCAAACAACTGCGAGAATTCATGGAGGAGGCGTTCCACGTGAGTGTCATATATTTGACGCGCAAAGAATACCAGCTCTAATTCTTCAGCCGTGTGACACCCTAGCAAAGTGCCACGATCCCCGGCTACGACATAGAACTTTGCCTCTGCTGATCTGTCTCCACTGCTTACGGCCACTTCCACAGTTCCTTTGAGGGGAAGGGGCTCTCTACCCCCATAATTATATATTTTAGTAGCTGTTGACGTAAGTGGCGGGGCAGGTACCAACTTTTTGAAGAGGGTTTCGTCCATGACATTGACAGACGCTCCAGTGTCGATGAGTACAGAAACCCGCGTGCCATTGACGTAGACATCACTCATGGGCGGCTGCCTCCTTTTCCCTGGTTTTCCTCCCGTGAAAGATATTACAAAAATGTCCTCATCTTCATCTTCCTCAAATACCGGACCACTCGCTGTCGCCTGCTCCCTTCCTTCCTCCGCCCCTTTGGACACAGCTCTGACATTCGTTTCTCGTCCTTTTTGTTCACCCGGCTTGTTTCTCCTGGACCTGCACATTTTCGCAAAATGGTTCGGCTTACCACAGCGATTACACGATTGCCCTTTTGCAGGGCATCCAGCATTTGATCGATGTTCATAGCCACAGCTTCCGCAGGCCCTCTCACTAGGTTTAGCGGGGTTCAGCCTACGAGGCGTTGCCGGGCGTGTCTGGACGGCATCCACTTGTTCCTCCTTGACTTGAACCACACGAGTCGACGACGCTGCAGCCATTGACTGACCTCTCACTGCCGCCATAGCATCTGCTCGTACCGCTGACAGTTCATGCGACCTCGCCAGAATCAGAATGTCATCAAGGGACATTCCCTGTTGCCGAAGAATGAGTTTTCTCAAAGCATTCGACCGACATCCTTGAATGATCTGCGCTCGAATCTCTTCTTGTTGGTTGAGACCCGTGCACGAGCTCACCAGTTTTCTCAACCTGGCATAAAACATATCCATTGATTCTACCTCTGTCTGTTGCGCCTGTCTGAGCTTAAAACGTTCATAATCAGAGTTAAGTTGAGGATCAAAATGCCTATTTAAAGCAGTCACCGCTGCGTCAAAATCAGATTTATCCCCTGTATCAGGGAGAGAATCAAAAAGCTCCTGTAACTCATCTCCACCCATCAAAAGCATCACAGACCTGCGCACTGCTCCATCCGTCTCTCGGGTGGCACAAAAATAGTTTTCTAAGCGATTTATCCATAGTCGCCACCTTGGCGCAGCTGTGGCTGGGTCAATCAGCTGGCTAAACGGTGGTAAAGAGGTAAGTGAGGAATGAATACTGTTGTTTAGTTGTGCTGGAAGTTGAGGATGTCCTGGTGGTTGAGGGGGGTTGGCATTATTAGCATTGTCTTGTGGTGGGGCACTCATGTTAGCACTGTCTCACTCCGGTGTCTTGCACAGGCTAAGATATCTTTTTTTTTCTGAGGGCCTGCCTGCCAGTTTGTCTTACTATTTCCTTTTCTTTTATTTCTTTTTTTTTAAATTTATTTTCTTCTGTTTTTTTCAGGTCTCCTCCTTTTACTACAATTTTTCCGTTCTTTGTTCTTTTCTATTTATTTGAGAGCCCCCCCCCCAGCCTCGGGGAGCACGTGTCCGGTTCGAAATCGGCAAAAACCTGTTAATTAATTTTTTTCTCTTTACGTGGGGAGAACACGTCCTTTCCCCAAGCTCCCCAGCCTCGGGGAACGCGCTCCTCACACAGAGCCGTCACGCCTCCGGAGACGCTCCAAAACAGAGCGCTCGGCTGAAATTGACGAACCTCGTCAATTTCAGCTGCTCTCCCAGCAGCGCGGACACGCCCTCGGGCCGGGCACTCAATGGAGCGATTCGCTCCCTCCGACGATCCTCTTCTGGGGGCGGGGCGGGGCAGGGCTCACCTTCCTGGGTTTCCGATTGGGAAACCACACGGCACCACCCACCGCTAGCGCGAGGCACACCACGAGGCCCCGGACTTCAATCGATCGTCACCAGGTTGACGCCGCGCCACATGAATTTCTTTCACCCGCGGCAGCCTGCACCCCTCAATCGTACGTGTGTTTTTTTTCTGTGCACCAGTATATGTTCTGCACCTACGGCGCGATGACTCGCATCCCGCTCGTCGCCATTGTAAATGTGGCACATCGACATGGAAGGAACACGCACAGACTGGTATAGGTGCTGCCACACTCGGAACTGCGTCACCACAGTTCCGTCCTTTATTTATAGCTTGGTGCTCCGTGCCCCTCCCGGACACGCTGAGCACGTTACTGAAACACGGAGAGCCCGAGTGGCTCTCCGTTTACTCTTTACACCGATCACATGTCTTGAGCATGAGACGAAAATCACTGTCAATCAAAGTTTGTAAACATACCTTTCACATTCTGCTTAATCTTTTTTAACACATCTACATTAAAATTATTTTTAAATTGCAGTGAGTGACTGGTGGGCCCTCAAGTCCTGGCCTCCGTTTGTCACGACTCTTTTGCCGTTCGACTGTTTGGGCAGTCCCAACTTTCCTTCTTTGTTGTCCCCGTGGTGCCTGCGCTTACGTCCCGGTCCTGTTTGTAGGTTACCCCGGGATGTGCCTTCTTAAGGGCACTTCACCTTGCCCCCCTGGGGTTGGCATCGCGTCGCGATTGGGGTGTTTGAATGTGGCAAACCCCCCCATTGGTTGCATTCACTGTAGCTTCCTTCCCCCTCCCCCAGCTGGTGCTTGGGGTGGGGGCGCGCTGAGACGCGCTTTAAGCCCGACCGGTTAAACCGGTCCCTTCCGGGCCAAGGCGGCCGTTAAGGCGCCGGCCCTTTATGCCCCCTGCGGGGGCGGCCTTTGCACAAACTGCGCATGTGGCATTTACATGCCAGCGGTGCCACGTGTGCCAGTGGTGTGTTATTGTGTATTAAACCCCATACAATGGGTGATAACAACGTGTGGGGGGGAATTTACCAGTCGCAAAACTCCTCGGACTTCCCAGTGCCATTGGATTTGTTCTGAGCAGGTGATAAATGTATTTCAGCCTGTGTGGGGTGGAGGTGTAGGGAGTTGGTGTGAGGACTAGAGGAGGGAAGCTATTCTGGAAGAGGGGAGGATGTTATGCTTTACCCTCCAGTAAAAAGTAAGCGTTGGCAAAAAACAATAGGTCTGCCATTGGCTGCAATACGTTTGGCCTTTTCAAGGATTTGGTAAAACCTTACTGTTGGAAAGCTCCATAAATAAAAAAAATGGCTGAACACAAAACTTATTTTGCTGGCACTGTCGGGAGCTACTTTGTGGGTGGTTATGGTCTTTGCGAAGTGGGAGAATACCGTCATTCACAGTGAAGATAGCCAATGACTGAAGAGGGATGACCTACTGCTCCAAGCTGTATGCTGTAGTGGGTGCAAGAATGGATGGAAAGAGCTGGCTAAGAAATAATTTTAGTAAAATAAAAAACTAATGGTAGATCTAAATGAAATGTGAAAAAGTGCATCAAAGATAAAGTAGCAGCTTCCTAGCTCATGGCAGCTGCCTGACTCCCCCCAAAAGATGAAAAAACCTGAAATTAAGCAGGATTGTGCCAGGGTAATGGATATTTCACCTGGGACTAGTGCTAATACAATTCCAGGTAAAAGAAGCACATTCCATTTGAGCTCTAATGAAAAATAAAGATGTCTGACTGCCATAAAGCAGTTCTCGGTCTAAGTCTACAATGTTTCAGAACACCAATAAGCCTACAATTATGTTCTATACCCACCCCTCAAATACCACTTCACAAAAGCATCTTAGGTCGTACATCCCTGTAAGACTAAAGTAAGGATGTTGTCAGTGACAGCTAACACATAATTACATAGTTTTAGTAGTGCTTGAAATTGAAATGTTGAATTGTAGGTACTCATTAAGCCAGCGTACGCGTTTACTACTGAGAAGTGCTAGTGCTCTCCTATTAAAGGTATCAGATGGCTGCTGAGAAGTGGAGGTACTCTCCCTTTCAAATTAAAATGCAGGCCCCACGACACCCGTTCCCGCCAGCCTGGTTCTGGCGGTGAAAACCGCCAGAAACAGGCTGGCGGGAAGGGGGTCGGAATCCCCATGGCGGCGCTGCAAGCAGCGCTGCCATGGAGGATTCCCTTGGCCAGGGGAAAACCGGCGGGAAACCGCTGGTTCCCCTTTTCTGACCGCGGCTTTACCGCCGCGGTCAGAATAGCCCAGGAAGCACCGCCAGCCTGTTGGCGGTGTTTCCGCTGCCCTCCGCCCTGGCGGTCAGAGACCGCCAGGGTTGGAATGAGGGCCTTAGAGTGGGAAGGAGAGCTTGGGCTGCCAGAGTCACCTGTTTGGCCTTTTCAGAAAGGGTAGTCCACCCTAGTTCCTCTTGACTTTTTTTTGCAACCTAATATGGCAATTGAAACCACAGTATAACCCCTTCAGCACCAATGTTTAATAATACTAAAGCCTGTTTATACTCCAGTCACCCTTAAAAATTAGCAAAGCAGTCTACTATGAGGGCCAACAGTGTGACATCATTTTCTGTGATTTAAATAGGATTAGTGATGTGCTGAAGTATCTTTTACTCTTTCTAGTTTCTCAGCCTTGTTGAAAATAATATTTTTAGACCCACTCTCTACCCGACATCTTGCACTAGGGGAGTAACTAGACTCAAACTTCGAGGTTGGGGGATGGGCCAATGCATAGATCTGTGGAGGCACAGACATCATAAATGCACAGAGTTGCAATTACTTGTGGGGGGCTCCTTTCACTGTTCTCACCAATGCATAAAACATAGTCATTCTTTGATACTACATGTGGCAAATAGTGAATTTTAAAGCACACGGGGTCAGTAACATTGATCTCTGCATAACAGCATTTGAGTATCTCCCTCAAGACATTTCAGCTCAGTGAATGACAAATATTCTGCTTTTAATACACATTAGGCCGGTATAGCTGGTGCAATGTTAAATTCCAGGTTGCATTTTTATAACATTATGTGGCAAATGGCACAATCCAAAATACACTGTACCAGTGGTGTGGTGTCAACCTTATAGGTCTTAAAAGTATTTTAGAAGATACTTGAGCATCATTCCTCCAAAGGAAGGCTTGGAAAATTGGAAGCAAATACTGGAGTTCAACACATTTCTTTAGCTATTGTTCTCTTCATGCTTCGTTTGCCTGCACATAATACTTTTATGCTATTTGTGGAATATGATGTTAGTAAGGTAGAGGACTCCATTGCTCTTTGAGGAAGGCTGCCTCATGTCCAAATTCTATGGCATATAGAATGCTGAATATGTATTATTTGGTACTTTGGGACAACTCTCACAAAATATTCCAGGATTTGAAATTCTTCCGAAGTCATTTAGCATCAAACGCAAAACATGTTTAATAAGATTTGCTCTAATAATATACATTAAGGATAGAATCTGAGCACAAAGCTATGATTATTGATGATATTCCCACATCACACATGGATGTCAATTTTGGCTCGCCAAGGATGACAAAAAAGCAGCAGCAAAGCAATCACTTCACCAATACACTGAAGACCACTTCACTCCCGCTTTCCAAATACTTGGTCAGACACTCCTTTTTCAAAGCAGTTTTCATGACTCTCAGGTGAAAGTAAATGAAGTTTCAGTGATACCTACAGACTGGAATATTGGCCTCGAAACTGGCATTCCAGCCGATCATCCTGAGTAAATGCACATTTATGGAGCTTCCTTATCTGTCCACACAACAACATTTTGAATCTCATATCCAGCAAGGATAGGAAACATCCAAAATCACCTTGGATTCAGGTTTGCAGGACAGGTAACCTGACAGGTAATACCCCTGCCCCAAACCAGTACCAGACCCTAACAATCCCACAAAGAAGAATTGGTCTCCAGTATCACTATTTTAGGCATTGCAATCCCTCACTATGTTTGGCTCCAGTCCAAGCTTAACTGTATCTGCAAAAGTGCTGAACATTATAGAAGCCTCGTGCTCATCCTGCCCCACACCAAAATGCCTCAGCATAAGGGACAAGTGCAACAATATTATCCATACACATTAGCAACTATGGGGCAGATTTAAGAAAAGTGGCATTACAAAGTTGGGCAGTGCATGCATAGGCCCCCTTTTTTTAATCTGGCACATCGATTTTGGCCTCATCGAGCCACATTAGCGGCTAGGCCCTCTTAAATCTGGGCCTATATGTCTCACTGCTTCTTGATGTACTCCACAAACATAAACTGTGTCACAACAGGAGCATCCCAACATTCCCTAGGGCGGACATCACACTATAAAACAATAGTTTCCATCGAAGCACAGCCAATGGAATAACTTGTTGCTCATCACAAAAAAGCACTTTGGGGCACAATACAATGCAATTTGCTTCTTATATGATATGTGTACTTGTAATACCTGGAAGGGTATCCTGGCAATGAATATAACTGAAATAAAATGGACTCAACATAATGGAATGCGCGTTTTCTCTAATCAATGTACATTCAGAAAGATAAATGTAGAGTAATTCAAAATAATGAACATGTCAAGCAAAAATTCGATTTAGTGATCTTAGTGGGCATACCCTGGTATTTACGAAGCATTTATTTCCCAGGAAAGTTTTTTCCACGTAACGTTCATTCCCCAGTGCAATATTTTCGGGAAGAGTGGAAGGAGTCACCTCAAAGGAAGAAACTCAAAATTACAAAAGAAGGTACAGCTCGCTTTGAATGTTCTCGTGTTGAAAACTAGATCATTGTATTACATTCGCTAGACTCATAATGAAGAACTTTCGTCAGAAGGCTCCTCGTGCTATGTACGCAGGCATACAATGATATCTTAGGAATGTAAATGTAGTTAAACAATACCATTGTTGAGGATGGCTTCTGCTTAATGTATTCACCACAGCATGCATCGCGTGCACGGAAAATGCGATTGACTCTACAAACAATGGTTCTCTTATTTTCGTTTTTCAGATCCACTTCAGGGTGTTTTGAGGTCGATTTTTTCTGTTTGGAACATTTCCAAACAATCATGGAGACCCACTTATATTCTGAGAGTCGAGTGCAGAATACAGATGTTAGGAATAAAAGCATGCATGTGCTAACAGCTGGAGGAACGCGCATACAAAGGAAATAGTAAAAATATAAGGTTCACTTTATTGATACAAAATGAATTTTGGAGAGAAGGCCACATTTGCTCTCAGAACTCTTTTGAAAATGATATAAAAAAAACAGCATGCTCAAAAATATTTTCCTAACAACTCAGCAGGCCGCAAGTCATCTACGCCCAGAGGTTAATGTGCACAGTTTGTTTCCATGTGTGTAAAGCATCAAGGAGGGGGTCTCTACGTTCACTGGTCCAATTTATTAAGACTCTAAGCATGTCTCTCAACAGTGTCCACTCTGGAAGATCTTTGGTCGTTTTGCTGGAATGTCATCTATCATTGAGACACACACTGGCAAAGCCAATAAGTCTGTCTCTGATACGCTAATCCATGCAATCTCTATTCATGTATGCCTGTGTTCCCATGCACTGTCACATTAAAGCCAATCCAATTGGCCTTGCCAATGCTTGTTTTGTTTTAAGCAGCTGGATTGAGTTTGCTTTTATGCGGAGAATAAACATATTAGTATGCCTTAGACGTGATTCTTCACCAAAACAATAAAAGAGCCTGCTGCAGTGAAAAGTCAACACAAAAAATGTTTCAGTCGGTGCACAATGCATTCATGACATATAGAATATAATGTACGATAGTTCAGTGAAGCTTGAGATGTAAACTAGTCCCCCAGGCACTGAAATGCAAGCACAGCATAGTGGGTAGAATGATACATCAAATACCCAATAGTATGAGATGAAAAATACTCCTCTGGATGCAGCCAAGGCCCACTCTTTATATTTAAAGAACGGGTTCATCAGCAAACAGCTATGACGTTAACCCAGACCTTGAAAATCTCAAACTCAGTGCTCTACCAGTTCCATCCCCTCCATCATGCTAAAGCACTAATTGAGAAGGAGGTCCTCAAAAGAGAAGCCCAATCTACAGTCTCATTACAGCAATGACTGTGGTAAATGAATGTTTTTGCATGTTTGCACAAAGCATCTTGTCTACGATGAAGACTACTATTAATGTTGTAGCCCGTTTTGTTTCTGGATGAAAGAAAATGAGTGACGTATGTGAGGCGTCGCCCTCTGACAAAGACATGGCGTACCCCAAAATAACAAAACAATCACACTTTTAACACGATCCCCTCCCAGTAAGTCCTTCTCCCTTGACCACATAAAATGATGCGTTTTTGAATTACACTTGCTGTTTCATACCAAGCATACGATAAACCTCTTGGGCGCCCGCTCCCTCGCCCCCCACCTTCCAGGGATACGAGGAAGGGTACCTATGGCTGTGACAATGAAGATTAACACAGTAGTGAAGATTACCAGTAAGTCATTGGGTCACTATCCGTACACCCAAGCGCCCTCATGAGCTCCCCCACTTAGCACACATTTAAGTTGGTTGTATCATGAAAGAGAGGCAAGAGGGGAGGGAGAAAGGGAACGATTGGATCAAGAGACAGAGAGAGCAAGGATGCCGAGGCAGAGAAAGAGAACAGTGAGGCATGGAGAGGGACAGAAGTCAGGGAGAGGGGATGTGTGAGGCAGGGAAAGCAATGCGCAACTGAGGGATGGTGGGGATGGTAGGAAGTGAGGAAAGATGAGACAAGTGAGAAAGGGACAGAGTAAAAGTGAGGCACAGAGAGGGGTGAGTTAAAGACAGAAGAGTGAGTAATCTGATGGTTACCGGTTCGATTCATTGTAAAATACAACTGTGTGTGACTGGTAGCCACAGGCCCATGGTAAGATAACGCAGGGGCTTATGTACCAACTGCAAATACCAGCAAGTCACCAGCATGGTATAAATGTGACTCATACTCAAGTGTCACGTTTTTATTTTCATTCTGCCAGGTTGTGACCTTGGTATACACATATATAAAACAAGTGGAGGGAAAAGAGGAAAATAAAGGAAGCATAAAATGTTAAAGGAAATGTAAACATAAACGTTCATTCAGCAATAATGAGTCATTCGCATAGTTCTGGTGTGAGGAGTGTTTACCTGCAGAATGCGAGGAAATTGCAGGTTGGACATCATTGGAAAAGAGAGACCTGGTAGGCACAGAAAACCAGGGAGCCCTCTGATAAGCCGTCCGACACGTCTGGACGTTAACAGCTACTTCCAAGCTCTTGTGTGTGACAGTTTCCCCCGGCGCACCTCAGTCCTACTATCATTGTGATAGACAGTAAATAAAGCAAATGACTAAGTGCTAAATAAAGAAGTTTAACACAAGTTCCTGTAGCCCCTGTGGCGCAGGGGAAGAGCAGCCCTTTCAGAGCTCCCCTCCATAACTTCAGGGTGCCCCATTCAGTCCAAGGCGAACGGACCTGCACAGGTTCCCCATCACATTCTGTATGGGGGCATCATTTTGCATTACCCCACTGGCTAAATACATTCCGTTTTATTGTGTGATAAATAAATGGTTATTATAAGTGTGTTTACACACGTAGACCTCCATGACTCATATAAACAGAGAGCATGCATAGGTCAACAGAGGAGCATCCTTTACAACAATGCTTTTACCGTGCTGTGCCTTTACCACGCAGCATTTAAAATGTATGCATTTACCATGCATTCAACCTTTGGTGTTTTTACTACGCATACCTTTACCACGCATAGTAAGTATAGTTGTATAGTTAAGCTAAGTCTATATATGTGTGTGTGTCAGTCGTGGATCGCGGCGGTTAAAAGGGGCACAGCGGCTTGTGGAAGGAGGGAATATTAATAATATAAAAAATAAAAATATTTTAAAGCATGTACCTGCCACACCGCACTGCTCCTCCATCCCCTCAGCAGGTACAGGCTCCCAGCCTGCCATATGGCCAATTCTAATGCTGCATTAAAGCAGCGTAAGGATTGGCTGGAGCGTGTGCCTGCTCTCTCGAGTCCAGCAACACGCTGCAGGCTTGGAGAGAGCACAGTGGGCATGTGTGTTTGGCTGGCCCGCAACAGCCGGCCAAAAACACATGTGTACTGAGGGGAGAGTGCACAGTGCACTCCCCCTTGTACCCATCACCCCCCACTGCCCAGACCCTTTAACAACAAAATGATAATAAACATAGTTTATTATCCTTTTGTTAAAGTTATGTAGCAGTTGCTGGTGGCGGGGGGGCAACGCTCCTCCGCCATAGCAGAGGAGCCGCCACTGGTGTGAGTGTGTATATATTGTTTAGGTGTGGGTAAGGGTATTGGGTTGTAAGGGTGTTTTTAGGGTTTCGGTTTGGGTAAGGGTATTGCGCAGGAAAAGATATTGGCTTGTAAAGTCTAGGGAAAAGTAGGGGTGAAGGAAAGGAAAAAAAATGTACATATATATATATATATACATTCACGTAAAAAAAACAAAGGTTATAGAGAAGGTATAGTTAGGCTCTTATTTTAAATGTACAAAACCATAAAAATTCACCAGTTATAGTTAGAGTTATCTTAAGTAACTATAACTGGAACCATAAGGTAGCTATAACTCATGCCCTGCCATGCAGTTTTTTTTAATCAAAATGTTACTGTAAATATTACATTGATATTATCAATGATGCTATGAAAGATGGCATGATTGCGTAATTTGTGGGGTAATTTCCAGTGTAGTGGGAAGCAGCTGTGATTGAAGCAGGGTTCTGGCTCCCCTCAATATTGCAAACACGCCTTCCCACCTGGAAAGAATCACTCGAATCTCCTGTAAGAGCAAGGATGATTTTAATGAGACCTCTCCCGCCGTGTTTTGGTCCCATCCCAACGGACCTCTGTCACGGGTAACAGGAGTGAAGTGACCAACACATATAAAAATATAATAGAAATAGTGAAAGGACTCATCCAGTGTCAGTAACATCGGCGCCATCTTGGAATAATCTTAGTAAAACATACAGAGTACATAATAGTAAATATACTGTGTTGTACAAAAAATGACTTAATTCGAACATGATGTCAAAATCCCTCAAAAATACAAATCCAAACCCAATCTATTAATTATACATAATAAGTAGACTTATCTTTTATAATTTATGTGAGTTCTAAATTAGGCTTATTTCACAAATATAATGTGGCTTACTCCAAAGCTCTTATAGCCCTAAGCCACAGTCAAAATACACATATGGATTGTAAAAACTAAGGTAAAGCATATCGAACAATATGTCGCAGTCTATTAGCATGAAATTGATAATAAATTATAAATAAGAATTCATTATAATTCGCCCAGGTGGGCTTTTACCACACATGCAATTATGACTAGCAATAGTTTGTAGTAATCTCAATATCGCACAAGTGGGCATACGGGAATTATGCACATTTCTTGGTTATTCTTGCTTGTCCACATTACCATGTACTGACCTGAATAAAGAAACAAAATAAAATGGAGTGACTAAAACCATGGTTACTAAACTTCCTAATGAGGCAAAGAGACAAGGAAAATACAGAAGCGACTCTTCTAAATCAATATACATGAACACCCATTTCTTAGTCCAAATTCAATCGCTGCGGTATCAGTGTGTCAAAATGAGAATGTATCTTGATTCTAATCACAGTTGTTTCTCTCTATCACCTCCTCTACTGTTAACCCCAACTTTATAAATTACCATGAATTGTAGCAAGTTTCAATTGCTTGAGTGGAACTCTGCAAAGTGTCTGTCAACAGGGTATGTAGTGTTGTTATGTGTGATGGCTCTCATATGTTCAAGCTCACGCTTTTTAGCTTTATGTATAGTACTGCCCACAAGCATTCGTCCACAAGGGCACATTAGGCAATACACCCCATAATCTGTGTTACATGTGGTGTATTTCCTACAAATATTTTGATTGTGTTGGGTATCAAAAAAAGTCTTAACATATTGACTTTTCGTGCTGGCTTTGCAGTTTTTACAGCAAAAAAAACCTTGTATTTGTTTAGAGAGAGCTTGTTCAGTTAACAAACTTTATATTCAAAGTACCTCTCAGGGAGCAGGATCGTCTAAAAGTGATCTGTGGAGAAGAGGCAATATGTTTACTGAGGGTGTTATCTGTGTGCAATATAGGCCAATGTTTTGTCAGTATTTTCCTCACTCTGGTTGCTTGGTTCCAAAAAAAGTTGTGATAAACCTCAAAGCATTGGGTTCTTCATTCCCTGATGTGGGTTCTGGATATAGTAAGTTGCACCGGGATGCCTTATCCACCTTGCTTATAGCCTGATTTATTATCTTCTTCGAATAACCTCTCTCCTTAAATCTATTGATCAGGATGTTTTTCTCAAGCTCAAAAGTACTCCCAGAATTACAATTTCTTTTCACTCTCAGTAATTCTCCATATGGGATACTGTTAACTAGGTTTTTAGGATGAGCACTAGTGTCAAACAAAATTGTTGTCTAAACTAAATAATTAAAATGAAAAAGTTATTATGCAAGCAAAATCTTATCATGTAGAAGAGCATTTCTGAGTGTAAAAGATACAACAAGGATCTCGCTTGAAAACAGTGACTGCATGCCCTTAGGCCTGCATCATGTTGTATACTGGTATACTGGTATACTGGTATGAAGACTGGTGATATCCAGTGTTACAAGACATACTTTTATTCCCAATATATGCCCTCAATGATAGTTAAAAAGTGTCTTGTATCTTTTAAGTAAGCCGGCAAAGCCGAAACAAATGGTCTGAGATAGTGATCAACATATCTAGATGTATTCTCTTAAGGAGATCCTATAGAGGATACAATGCGCCTCCCCGGAGGGTTCCTGGCACCTTTGTGTAGTTTAGGAAGGAGGTGTAGAATGGGAATCTTTGACTTGTCAGGTTTCAAAAATAAAAATTGTTCCCATTCAAGGAGTCCCTTGTCCTTCCAATTAGTCAATAGTTCTACATAAGTAAGTTCAGCTTCCCTAAATTTCGATTTGCTTGAAATAGCATAACAATTAATATCAGTCAGTTGTCTTCTACCTTCCTGTAAATACATGTTCTTTGACATGCCCACAATGTTACCACCCTTGTCTGATTCGCCTATCACTATCTCAGGGTCCGTTTTTAGCCCCTCCAGTAGTTGGAATTGTTTTTTTGTTAGATTTTGTTTGTGTTTGTGTCTGTGTGTATCTAATGTTTTTAAAATCCTTAATCACACCATTCTCAAACACATTAAGGCTTCACAGGATATCATTTGTAAAAAGGTGGAGTTAGGTTTAATGTTACTTGGACAGCTCATTCCTAATTTAATGTCTGAGTTGAGCAAATTGAGGTAGGGGTCTTCATGATAAGTGTCACTATTTTTTAAAGCTGACAGAGCATGTAATAGATCAATGTCCCTAATCTGAAGTTTGCTAATGGCAGGAGTAGGGTCTTTCTGCTCTGGATTCTTAGATTTAAGGTCGAACACATTTTTTCAACATTCATTTTCTCAAAAATAGAACAGATCCACCCTACTCTGGACATAATCAAAGTTGGTTGTTGGACAGAAGGACAGGCCTAGAGATAACAGGTCAGTTTCTTCCTCAGTCAAAATACAAATGGAGAGATTTACCACATTCATGGTGCTTTTTGTTGACTCCTTGTCTTTAATCCCACTGGGGTTTTGCTGTTGGATCTTGGTTTGACGTTTTGCCTGCCTCGGACTCTTCCTCTTCTGCCTCCTCTGCTTCCACCTCCTTGATAGATTTGTCTGTGTTTTGCACTGTCCTGTTTTGGGTTAAAAGTTGAAACTGTTTTAAAACATTCCGTCTTGAGCTTCTCTGTTCCATCCAAGTTTGAGTCCTATCTGACATAACTAAGGCATTCCTGTCAGAATGCTCTCTTGTACTAGATTGTTGGTCTCCTGCTGTACTTAATTTCTCATTATACATTATACATTTCTTACGGAATGTTAAGACCCACCCTGTTTGATAGTCATTATAATCTCTGATGAATTTCCACTGTTTTTTAGGCATGATTTCGGTTTCCAATTTTTCTATTTTAATCTGTAGATTTTTTGTGAATTCATCAATCCATTACTTTGGTGTCAGGTTTGCAGATTCTTACTTTAGCTTCTCAATCTCCGCTAATAATTGTTTTCTATTTTTTAATGCATATTTAATAAATATGTGCATCATAGTCATTGGGCAGTTCTATGAATTAACTGCCTATTCCATTAACATCACCAGTTAATGTACTTCATTCGGAATCGAAAGTAAAGACGATAAGTGATCTGTTTTGAAAATAGAACTGGAATGTCCCAATACCAATTGGGTTCCAAGAAATGCAGGTAGCCCCAGTAAGCACTAAAACACAAAATGCCTGTATGCGCTAAGGCTGAAGCAGCAGTGATTTGAGCAGTGTTCCTGCTGCCCTCAATATTGCAAACACGCTTTCCCACCTGGAAAGGATCACTCAAATCTCCAGTACGTGCAAGGGTGATTTTTATGAGACCTCTCCCGACGCGTTTTGGTCCCAACTGACCTTTTTCATGGGTAACAAGAGTGAAGTGACCAACACATATAAAAATATAATAGAAATAGTTAAAGGGCTCATCCAGTGTCAGTAACATGGGCGCCATCTTATAATAATCTTAGTAAAACATACAGAGTATATAATAGTACATCTACTGTGTTGTACAAAAATGTACTTAATTATTTTTCATGATTTATGTGAGTCCCAAATTAGGCTTATTTCACAATCATATTTCACAATCGTAATGAGGCTTACTCGAAAGCTATATATATATATATATATAAATATATATATATATATAAAACCTACTGCCATTCGCCAGTAGATAGTTATAGATAAGACCATGTTGCCAGAGAAAAAGCATTTTTTTGACTTGCCTGTATCTTTGGTGCTGTTTGATAAATCTTCACAAAATTTTCCCAAAAAAGTGTGCTGGGGATTTTTTGCTGCACATGGAAAGGTTTGGGGTGACCTGTCAAGTGGGGGCCGAGAAAAACAGGGGGGTCAAAACGGTGCACTTCCCCTGTTAATTCTTATAGGAGTTTTGAACATGACTACAGCCCGAACCACTGGATGTAATAACACCAAATTAGCAATAAGCTAGTTTTTGCTTCACAGAATACACTTTTGGTTATTTGGTAAAACAATCTATTCAGTCGTTTAAGAGAAATGAAAGGTAAACCAAATTTGCATATCTAGGACCGCAGTTCCTCCCTGACGACTTTGCAAATAATAACAAGCATGTACAAAGATCTGCAGAGCTCTGATTGGCTGCCACCATGTCAACCAGAAAGTGGTGGAAGCCATCTTGGGACTCAACTTCAGCTGAGTCCCTGAAAAAAGTGAAAAAAAAACAGAAAAGAAGCCAGGTTAGGGACATCCTGACCTCTTAGCTCTGATGCTGGGTCAAAAAAAGCACTTTCTTCAAGAACAAATTTGCTGCAAAATTGTGACGTCTCTAATTTGCAGCCCAAAAAAACAAGGGCGGTCACCCGCGCTTGTTTTACTAAAGCCCCCGGGTGTGCCAGGTCCTGGGGATATATAAAAAATAAAGGAGGGTAAGCGCACTGCCACCTGGGCTTATTTATGCCCCAGGGACTGGCACCTCCCTGGGGTTAAATCAAATAGTATGTGGGGGGGCTGCACGGCCCCCCACACACCTGAGATCACCACCTCCCAGTGCAAAATCTTGTAATTACTGCACTGCACGGGCCCCTCTCCCCCAGGCTCTGGGAACTGCCACCTCCCTGGGGCAATTGTTTAAAAATAACATGGGTGGTGCATGCCCCCCGCAGCCCTAGAGACCGCCACCTTCCCAGAGCTGAAATAAAATAAGATAGGGCGACCATTGCAGAGACCCGGGCCCAGGGACCAACACCTCCCAGGGCCCGTTTCAATGTTGGAGGGAGGCCATGCGGTCCCCCCTTGTGGAGCCACTAATGGCCCTGGGGCTGCCACGCCCCCAGGACTGGCTCCTGCTATGTCCAGAGGAGCCCACCCCTTGGACATAACTGTGTGCGCTCACTTGGCTGGAGCTTTGGCAGCTCCCGACAAGTCAGAGCAAACACAACTCCACTCCCAGCACTCGAGAGCTGTCAAACATCTCTATTTCACTAAGAGCAGTGGTTTCCTCTGATTTCCTGCCCACAGGCACACCACATTCACTATTCTAATCCTTCTAAGCTTTACTATGTCTGACCATCACCCTATGCCTCTATCAATTTATCCTCTATCTCTACTCTTTGACTCATCCCAAACCCATTCTACTACTATGATCTCCAACATTACCCTTCCTAGACTCTTCAATCTTCTACCCCTCATGCCTCACCCAAACCTCAGTTTTCGACTAGGATCTCCCAAACAACCCTATAAAATGTTCCCTCATTTATCTCTCCTTTGACTCATCCTAAACCCCATTTAACTACTATGATGTTCTTAATTCCTTTCTACAGACTCTTCATTCCTCCATCTCTCCTTTACTCATCCCAAACCTCATCTTACTACTATGATCTCCCAAGTAACACTTCTGGATTCTTCACACCTCTATCGCTCCATTATTCTGTTCAGTCCAACTAACAAACTCACATATCCTCTGCTCAAAAAAACTCATACTAATACTGTACTCATAATTCCCTTTACTAAGCCACCACTAATCCTTTTGAGTTCCAGAGTAGTGTGCTACTCTCCCAAAAAGTGCTGTGACACCTCTTCAAGGTAGTAAGCGCTATATAAATACAATTACAATTACAATCACCCGATCTAAACAGGCTGTAGATTGCTAACGTAGTCAGAGGGGGTCATTCCAACCCTGGCGGTCGGTGATAAAGCGGCGGCCAACTCGCCAACAGGCAGGTGGTCAAAAAAATGGAATTCTGACCCTGGCGGGAACCGCCAGAACAGCCCGCCACTTTAACACTCCGACCGCCACGGCGGGACAGACAAACAGCGCGGCGGTCACCACCAACAGGCAGGCGGCAGACAATGTACCGCCCACTCTATCACAACTCACCAATCCGCCACCTTTTCCGGGGCGGGAGCCCCGCCGATAAAAACACGGCGGAAATAGACTACGAACGGGAAAACGCTCACCTCTACACACTCCACGAGGAAGGAGGACAGCATGGTACCCGAATTAAACATCCTAGCAGCTATTGTCTACCTGCTCATCTACCACGAGTACGAACGCCGGCGCAGATGACAACGGTGAGTACTGCACCTGCGACACAGGGGGGGGAGGAGGAAAGCTTACAGGCAAACACATACGCCACACATCCACCCCCCCACCCCAAATACCTACACCCCAATGCAGAGCAACAAGTCAGAGTGACACCCCCCAAACCCACCGGAATAATGCAAAGACACAATTAAAATGATCTATAAAATATATGTATAAATAGCTCCATTGAAGTCATGGAAAATATGCAATTTGAAAGATACAAAATAAGGAATGAACATAGTTGAAAATATATACATAGGCAATAAGTCCTGCCCATTCTGTCAAAGTTCCATAGTCCGTGGGCCAATGTGCACAAACACATGGGCAAAGCCCACACAGGAGACCAGATACCGTTTGAGAGAACACTGCTGGGGCATCAGATGATAAAACTACAGGCACCTCAGGGGGAAGGGAAGGGGGGGCACCTCAGCCACATGAGTCCACGACGCCAGATCCACGAGGGGCCTCCATGCCCACTGTCCCATCCTGGGAAGTGCAAAGCCACAGTCTCACAAGTCTCTACAGTGGGTGGCTTGCCCACTGTGCCATCCTGGGGAGTGCAAAGCCACAGTCTCTCAAGTCTCTACACTGGGTGGCTTGCCCACTGTTCCATCCTGGGAAGTGCCAAGCCACAGTCCATCAGATGGATTACCGACTCCACTGTTAATGGAGGAGGCATGGTGCCCAGAGTGCTTCGTGAAGCCCTGCTCGACACAGAACCGGCACTGTCAATGGGGCAGCGGTGCTTGAGACGGCGGTGCCCAGCGGAGCGGTGCTTGACAGGAAGGGCCCAGCGGAGCGGTGCTTGACAGGAAGGGCCCAGTGGAGTGGTGCTTGAGATGAAGGGCCCAGCGGAGCGGTGCTTGAGATGAAGGGCCCAGCGGAGCGGTGCTTGAGATGAAGGGCCCAGCGGGGCGGTGCTTGAGAGGAAGGGCCCAGCGGAGCGGTGCTTGAGATGAAGGGCCCAGCGGAGCGGTGCTTGAGATGAAGGGCCCAGCGGAGCGGTGCTTGAGACGGCGGTGCCCAGCGGAGCGGTGCTTGACAGGAAGGGCCCAGCGGAGCGGTGCTTGACAGGAAGGGCCCAGTGGAGCGGTGCTTGACAGGAAGGGCCCAGCGGAGCGGTGCTTGACAGGAAGGGACCAGCGGAGCGGTGCTTGAGACGGCGGTGCCCAGCGGAGCGGTGCTTGACAGGAAGGGCCCAGCGGAGCGGTGCTTGACAGGAAGGGCCCAGCGGAGCGGTGCTTGACAGGAAGGGCCCAGTGGAACGGTGCTTGACAGGAAGGGCCCAGCGGAGCGGTGCTTGAGACGGCGGTGCCCAGCGGAGCGGTGCTTGAGATGAAGGGCCCAGCGGAGCGGTGCTTGACAGGAAGGGCCCAGCGGAGCGGTTCTTGTCACGGCGGGGTCCTGTTCAGCGGTTCTTCTCACGGCGGGCCCCTGTTCAGCGGTGCTTCTCACGGCGGGCCCCTGTTCAGCGGTTCTTCTCACGGCGGGCCCCTGTTCAGCGGTTCTTCTCACGGCGGGCCCCTGTTCAGCGGTGCTTCTCACGGCGGGGTCCTGTTCAGCGGTTCTTGTCACGGCGGGCCCCTGTTCAGCGGTTCTTCTCACGGCGGGCCCCTGTTCAGCGGTGCTTCTCACGGAGGGGTCCTGTTCAGCGGTTCTTGTCACGGCGGGCCCCTGCTTAGCGGTGCTTCTCACGGCGGGCCCCTGTTCAGTGGTGCTTCTCACGGCGGGGTCCTGTTCAGCGGTTCTTGTCACGGCGGGCCCCTGTTCAGCGGTTCTTGTCACGGCGGGCCCCTGTTCAGCGGTTCTTGTCACGGCGGGCCCCTGTTCAGCGGTTCTTGTCACGGCGGGCCCCTGTTCAGCGGTGCTTCTCACGGCGGGCCCCTGTTCAGCGGGTCTTCTCATGGCGGGCCCCTGTTCAGCGGTTCTTCTCACGGCGGGTCCCTGTTCAGCGGTTCTTCTCACGGCGGGCCCCTATTCAGCGGTTCTTCTCACGGCGGGCCCCTGTTCAGCGGTTCTTGTCGCGGTGGGCCCCTGTTCAGCGGTGCTTCTCACGGCGGGGTCCTGTTCAGCGGTTCTTGTCATGGCGGGGTCCTGTTCAGTGGTGCTTGTCCTGTGTTTCTAGGGAGCCAGACCTGGCCAAGACTTCCCGCTCAGTCGCCATCCGACCTTGCGGTCGCGGGGCCCTCCTGTGATGGAGTCCTGGGCCCGTGGGTGTCGTCCGTCACAACCGGAATGGGGCTGGTGGGGCCCTCCTGGGCAGCTCGCCTGCTGCCTGACTTCTCCGCCCTGCTGCCCTTGCCCTCCTTCGCTGAAGCTCTGTGGCCCTTGCCTCCCTTTGATGATGTGGCAGGTGACGGGGCAAGGCTACTGTCCTTGGTGGCAGCCGTCTCAGGCTTGTCGCGCCGGCCCTTTTTTTTTGTCCTCTTCCCAGGGGGTGGGCTGGCTGTCCCCTTGCTGCTGGCCGATGTTCCTGCCCTAGGAGCTGGTGGACTCCAATAGCCCTGCACTATGGTCATAGTAGATGCAGGGCTGGTGGTGGCTGAGGTGCTTTTTTTACTCTTACCAGATGGAGGGGGTGGGTCAGTGATTGGAACGAGCTCAAGGTTGGAAAGGAAAAGCACTTGGGAAGGACAGGGACGGGTAGGTGTAGTCGGTATGGGAGTGGAGGAAGAGGATGTGGTTGTAGGAGAGTCAAGTGTTCTGTCTTTGGGTGCAGGTGTTTGTGACGGAGGCTGTCGTGAGGTGGATGGCTGTTGGGTGGGTGGCTGCCTGCGTTTGTGTGGTTTGGAAGAGGGGGTGACAGACACACTGGGAGAGGACACAGGGGACGTTAAATGGCAGTGGGGGTGGTGACTGCACGTGTGCGGACTGTAATGGAGGGTGTGCTGGTGATGGAAGTACTGGCTGATGGTGGTGTGCATGCAGGTGTGAGTGGAGACGTCACAGGGAGGGAGGAGGGAGATGAGGAGGTGGGGGACACAGAGGTGGTGGTGACTGTTGGCATGTCTGCATCTGGATGTTGCTTGGGTGACTGCATGTGGGATCTGTGGTGCTTATGTCTGGATGAGCTGCCCTTGGGTGTAGAGGTGTGTGCAGGCTGGTCTGATGGTGTGGATGGGTTAGGCAGAGGAACAGGAGACTGGGACTGGGTGGAGGGAGTCAGAAGAGGGAGGCTGGAGACAGGGACAATGGCTGCCGTCAGTGCTGAGGCCAGAGCGTTGAACGATCGCTGATGGGCAGCCTGACCCGAATGAATGCCCTCCAGGTATGCATTGCTCCGATGCACCTCCCTCCCTGGATGGCATTCAAAAGGGTAGACTGCCCAACAATGAGCGTCCGCAGGAGGTCCATGACCTCCTCACTGAGGGCAGCAGGGGTAACTGGAGCAGGGCCTGAGGTGCCTGGTGCGAAGGAGATGCCCGGCTTCCTGGCCGAGCGGGCACGGGGCGAAGGCTGAGGGGCTGCTGGGAGGGCGGGGCTGGTGCGCTGGGTGGCGGCTGTACCTGTTGTGGCGGTGGGCACGGATGTTGCCGCCACCGCAAGGGAGCTCCCTTCCGAGGACGTGTCGGTATCGCTGACGTCTCCACGGGTCCCCGTTGTGGAGCTCCACTCGCCCTCCGTCTCACTGGTGTACTCGGAGTCTGTTGCATGGCCCTCCGGGGCCATGTGAGATGCAGCTCCCTCGTGCGCCGATGCCACTTCTCCTCCGCCTGATGATGCTATTGCACACATGAACAGGAAGACAAAGAAAAAGGGTGGGGGGGGGAGAAATGAAGACAGGTTGAGTGCATGCATTGGCAACACCGTTGTCGGAGAGGACAGACACAGAAGCCCCCTGCACTAGGCCGCGCAATCGGGGTACACTACGCAGTTATTGTGACTAGGCCTACAGGTCTAAGGACGACAAATGCACACATGGGTGACCCAGGGCCATGGATAGCTGTACTTGGCACCCTACAGAGGTGGGGGGCGGGGGCACAGGGCCATGCCTAATGGAGGAGCCTAGCCTACAGAATGCGCCCTGGCCTAGAGATAGCCACAGCCCTCCTCCCCCACCCAGACACCTTCACTGCGCGCAAAGATAGCAGAATGTGCTGATACTCACCCCCTTGTGTCTGCTGTGATGTCCTCACGCGCCCATCCAAATCGGGGTAGGCCACCGCCAGGATCCGGGACATCAGGGGGGTCAATTGGCGGCTGGCACCCCTCCTACGTTGGGAGGCCATCCCCAGCAGAGACTCGGCGGTTTTTCTGGTCCCGCGGCGGATGTCCTCCCACCTCTTTCGGCAGTGGGTGCCCCGTCTGTTGTGGACCCCCAGGGCCCGGATGTCCTTGGCGATGGCACGCCAAATGTCGATCTTCTGATTGGCGCTGACCTATGTGACATGTACAGGGTGGTAAGGGAAATCTCATTACTTTTCTGCCTGTTCAATGTGAGTGGCCCCCCCTCCCCAACATTGCCATGTGGCGCATGCTCTCATCTTTCGTGCGTTGCACTCCTCATTCGCTCCCCTCCCCACCATCTTACATACACCCCACTCAACACAGGCATAGCCCATTCAACGTGCACCCTGTGTACTAACCTGTTGGTCTGGAGGACCGTAGAGTAGCGCATACTGGGGGAGGACCCCATCAACAAGTTTCTCCAATTCTTCAGAAGTGAAGGCAGGGGCCCTTTCCCCAGTCGCAGCAGCCATTGTATCTCCCAGACCGAGGTCACAGCAGCACTTGCAGTATCGGTCCTCTCCTGTGGATGATCAGGTCTCGAGTGATTAATCAGATAGAAAATGGCGGTCACGCCCGCGGCGGTGCGTACCGCGACCGCAGGCGCACATCCTCATTGGCTACTGAAGCCCATAGGGTGCAATGTTAACCAATGCGGCTTAGCACCGCGGTCTTCGACCGCCTACCGCCATGGTGTGCCACGCCAGCGCATTGACCTCACATCCCACTGTCACACTTCACAGGTCAGGCAGCCGCCATTTCAAGGGCCCACATGGCTGAATTTCTCCTGCGTCACACAGGCCTAGGCCTTGCATTGCCACTCATACAAGCCTTTCAATGCATAGCGATTCGTGTACTGTGCAAGCTGTGTGAACGAACCTGTGGGTTGCTTGACTCTGTGCTCCATGTTGTCCTTCCTAGGCACCGTCCGCTGGGACTTGCGAGGAGAAGGGTGAATCCTACCGTGTACCGACCGCTGGTGGACCTGTCGACAATGGAAGAACGACATATCATACTTACATACAGGCTTGACAGAGCAACTATACATGAACTATGTGCCCAGCTGGAGCCAGACCTGATGTCCCCCATCCGCCAACCCACAGGGATTCCCCCTCTGGTGCAGGTTCTGTCAGTACTCCATTTTTTGGCAAGTGGGTCTTTTCAGACAACAGTGGCCATATCATCTGGGATGTCTCAGCCTATGTTTTCTAAGGTTTTGTCCAGAATGTTGTCTGCCCTGATGAAATACATGCGGAGCTACATTATTTTCCCTGAGGTGGGCGATTTGGCTACAGTGAAGGGTGATTTCTATGCCCTTGGACATATCCCCAACATCATTGGTGCCATTGATGGGACCCATGTGGCTTTGGTTCCCCCCAAAGAAAGTGAGCAGGTGTACAGAAACAGAAAAAGTTATCATTCGATGAATGTCCAGGTGGTCTGCTTGGCTGACCAGTACATCTCCCATGTAAATGCCAAGTTCCCTGGGTCAGTGCATGACGCGTATGTCATGCGAAATAGCAGCATCCCTTATGTGATGGAACAGCTACAGAGACACCGTGTGTGGCTAATCGGTGACTCTGGTTACCCCAACCTGTCGTGGCTACTGACCCCAGTGAGGAATCCCCGGGCCAGGGCTGAGGAACGGTACAATGAGGCCCATGGGCGAACTAGGAGGATCATAGAAAGGACCTTCGGGGTCCTGAAGGCCAGGTTTAGGTGCCTGCATATGACAGGGGGATCCCTAATGTACTCACCAAAGAAGGTGTGCCATATCATCGTGGCCTGCTGTATGCTTAACAATCTTGCTTTGCGACGCCAGGTGCCTTTTCTGCAGGAGGATGGTCCAGATGGTGGTGTTGTAGCAGCTGTGGAGCCTGTGGAGAGTGAAGAGGAGGAAGACGACGGGGACGACACAGACAACAGGGATACAGTCATACAACAATATTTTCAGTAGCACACAGGTAAGAATCACCCACGCCATTTTACATTTACTTAAGGCCTCATGCGTCTCCACTGTCTGTGTTTCCCCCCAGTTCCTGTTAACTGATTTGTGACTTTCCCTTCCCTTTTCAGAGCTGTATGACCCACTGCGTGACTTCTGCTTTGTTTGCCCATGGACTAAAGCTTATTGAAATTGGTATGTTGTCATCACAAAGTAACTGGACATTATTGCACCGTTATGTGTAATGCATTTGTTAAGAATACAAGCAGACTCCTGTTATTTTAAGTGCAATAAGTGATTTATTTTAAGTGCTACATATAGGTACATGATTGTAAAACGGTGATGGGTGGGGGTGGAGTAATGTCCATGGCAGAGTCCAGTTCTCAGTCGCACAGGTGCATTGTCCATATGCCTGTGGAAGGATGGAGCAGGGGCAGTTAAAGGTTGGACAGGGTGACAATGTGGGACAGTGGGATGACATCAGGGGGTATCTTAGGCTGGCGGGGGTCTTGCAATCCTACTCTGTCTTCTTGTGAGATCTCAGGTTCCGCTTGCGGGGTGGTTCTTCTTCTGCAGGAGGTGGGGTTCTGGTGGCCTGTTGTTGTGTGGGGGCCTCCTGTCCACTAGCGCCGACGGAGGTGGTAGGCTGTTCCTGGCCTGGGCTAGTGACAGGGGCCCTTTGGGGTGCCACATGGTCCCGCAATGTGGTGACTATCAGGTTAAGGGCCACGACGATGGTCCACATTGCGGAACCAATGTTCCTCAGTTCCTCTCTGAACCCCATGTACCGTTCCTCCTGCAGTGCGTGGATCTCCTGGAACCTGGCCAGTACCGTCGCCATCGTCTCCTGGGAGTGATGGTAAGCTCCCATGATGGAGGAGAGGGCCTCTTGGAGAGTCGGTTCCCTGGGCCTGTCCCCCCCCTGTCGCACAGCAGCCCTCCCAGTTCCCCTGTGTTCCTGGGCCTCTGTCCCCTGGACGGTGTGCCCACTACCACTGCCCCCAGGTCCCTGTTGTTGTTGGGGTGGTGGGTCAACCTGGGTGCCCTGTAGTGGTGGACACACCGCTGATCGATGTGTTCTGGAGACAGAGGCATGGGCCCGCTGGGTGGGAGCTGTGCTGGTGTTCCCAGAGGGGGTTGGGTCTGGTGTAGCCTGTGGCTGTCTGTGGGGAACCGACTGTCCAGAGGTCCCCGATGGGCCGGGCTGGTCATCTGGGCCCAGGGAGACAGAGCTGCTGTCATCGCTGGGGGCCTCTTCTGGGGGTGGGATGGACATCTCCGTACCGTCCGTGGCAGTGTGGTGGCGTTCGGGTCCTGCAGGGGTATAAAGGTATGGTTATTGCTTCTGTGTGTGGCATTTCGTGTGATGGGTGGGTGTCCGTGTACCCAAGTGCAGGCATTCCCTTGTGGGGGCTTTTGTGAGGGTGGCTTGTGGGGGTGATGTGTGTGTGCAGTGGGCATGCTTTGGTGATGGGTGTCCATGCTTTGTGGTCGCATGCAGGGCTTGGTGTTGGGATGGGTGGGTTGTGATGGTGAGCCATTTGCAAGGAGTTGGTGTGATGGGGGTGAGGGTGAGGGTGGGGGTATGATTTGGCATGCAGGTGGGGTGGGGGTGGGAAGCAGTAGTGAAGATTTGACTTACCAGAGTCCATTCCTCAGCCTACTCCTGCGAGGCCCTCAGGATGCAGGATGTGCAAGACTTCCTCCTCCCATGCTGTAAATTCTGGGGGAGTAGGTGGGGGTCCGCCGCCAGTCTTCTGCACCGCAATGTTGTGCCTTGATACCATGGAATGCACCTTCCCCCGTAGGTCGTTCCAGCGCTTCCTTATGTCATCCCGATTGCGTGGATGCTGTCCCACCGCGTTGACCCTGTCCACTATCCTTTGCCATAGCTCCATCTTCCTGGCAATGGTGGTGTGCTGCACCTGTGCCCCGAAGAGCTGGGGCTCTACACGGACTATTTCCTCCACCATGACCCTGAGTTCTGCGTCAGTGAACCTGGGGTGTCTTTGGGGTGCCATGGGGTGGTGTGGATGAGGTGCGGGGTGGCGTTTATGGTGATGAGTGTGGCGCGTGTGGTGGTGTGTGGTGTTTGGTGCATGGATTCTGTGTGGGTGATGGTGTTGTGTGCCTCTGTGTTGTGGGATTGTCTATTCTGTGCTCTCTCTCTAGCCTTCGTCAATAATTTCGGGTCGTAGGGGTTTGTGGGTGATGTGGGTGTGTGTTTTATATTGTGTTGGGTGTGTGGGAGTGGTGTTAGTATGTGTATCAGGTGTGTGTGTTTCAAACTGACCAATGTGGCTGAGTTTTCTATGTGTGTGTGTATTTTGACCGCGGCGGTGTGTACCGCCAATGGAATACCGCGTTTGAAAGACCGCTGCGGGGATTTGTGGGTCGGAATGGAATGGGCGTATTTCTGTTGGCGTGACGGTGGAGGTTTGGTCATCGCCATTTTTTCGCTGACCTTTGGTGTGGCGGACTTTTGTGGATGTCGGGTTTTTGGCGGTTTGCAAGTTGCGGGTCAGAATGACCGTGGCGGTTTACCACGGCGGTGTTCTGGCAGTCTTCTGACCGGCGGTAAGCGCCTTTTACCGCCGAGGTCAGAATGACCCCCATAATCAGCCGCATGTGTACAGTGAGACAAACACAGTAGCCACCGAAGCTGGAGGAGTCTTCAACATTGTCAGCCGCCAAGATCAGTCATGAAACCTAAGCAGCACCTGCTGTATTCTGAGCTGCCGGCTACAGACGTGGTTGTGATGAACCATGGAAGTATAGTGACATCAATGGGGTAAGTAGTGAATGCTGAGCCGCTTTCATTTCCTCGTGAACTGCTTCGCTCACTGGTGTGGGCGTCCATTAGTGCTGACCATTGTTTAGTCTACAACTTACTGGGTGACTACAGTAGCATCCACCGCAGTCCTATCTCAGCTCCATTTATACCAGCTGAAAAATTGTAGTGGCATCTGCTGTATCCTGAGCTGCAGGCCACTGACATAATTGTGGTCTACCGTGGGTATGCAGGGACTTTTTTTAGGTTTATTTTATTGTTTAAGGGTAAGCAGTGACATTAATGTGGCAAGTAGTGATTGCTAAGATTTTTTTATTTCCATTTTCACTGCATCATTTAAAGTTGTGTGCGTCCATCACTGTTGACCGGTGTTTTGTCTTCTAGCAATGGGATTGTTACAGCGGTGCCTATGGAGGTTAAAGCTAATTTTATTTGTTCTATACCAGCCCACTTCTGACTCTGTTGGGGGCACCTGTGACAACTAGGGTGTGTACTTTCCTGAAAGGGGAGTCTCTCCGAGTAACTGCCAAGCCCTCTTACTCATTAGCAGAGACAAGGGTGGGTACGTGGTTTGTATTGGAACTTCTATAACTTACATCAATTCTGCCGCACAGCACTGGAACTTAGACGTCCAAACAGCTGAACACTGACTGCTCTCCTAACTTCTGGGGGTGGAGGAAGTTGAACATGGATCACCATCAAGGCAAACCCTGAATATCGCTGCGTTGAAGTAGCAACAGCTCACATAGCCTACCCATCCCAGAGATATGGAGTAGGTGGGGAGGGGGATCAGTGTGTGATTGGGGGTGCCCGGGGCGGAGGATGCGCACACACTTCAAACATGCAGGAACTCTAACCTATAGTGAGTAGACAGATTATTACAATCAGGAGCTAGTGTGACAGCACAGAATTTGTACCTTTGGAGTACAGGTTGGACTACTTATTTGATAGAATTTCATTAATCAAGCTTTTAGATAGTAGTTGCAGTGCCTAGATTTAACTAGGAGGGGAGGGTTGTTGCTTTGAGTACTTCGCTGCCAAAACTATCACAACCTCCTTTCAGGGAACATGGCAGCAGAAAGAGATGCCAAGAGATTGCAGGAGGCAAAACTGATATTCTCCAAGAATGTGGTTTAGGACAAGCTGTAGCGAATATACTGGATGAAGGTCAAGGACAAGCACAAAAGACTAGAAAAGCTGTCCAAAACTCAGATATCCAAATGGTGGGAGGGCACCTCCCTACAGAACTACCTTGACACTAACATCATCCTAAGGGGTCTACGTATATACACAATTCCCTCATTTGACCACATTTGAGATTCTGATCAAGTAAGCGGGGTTAGACAGGGAAAAAATCTTGAAGGAAATTGAATCATTACAGGATGAATTAAAAGTGTGGAGACCAAGAAAACATTGACAAATTCCTCAAGGAGATGGACATCAGGCTGGAAAAACTGGAAGAGGACATAAAAAGGAGGAAGCAGAGAAAATGCAGTCAAGACTCTGATGACTATGAACAGGGTAGAATGTATACCTTTAGTAAGAAATATGACAGTGTGTACAATACCAAGACATGCTCCAAATGTACCCTTGTGGTCTATGAGACAATCATCTCTGACAAGTATTTGGGAATTGAATTAAGTTAAGAGGCAGAGGCTGAGGGAGGGGAAAAAGAGGGCGAGGAGCAGGAGGAACAGGAAGAGCAAGAAAAGGACCAAACAAAGGCAAAAAAGACAGTGAGAGCAGCACAGAGAACCTGGTGGGAAATTTCAGGGGGCAAGCAAAGGAGGGACATTGATGGAGGAAGCACAACCCAAGAACACAGTAATACATTTGTCACCTAGACTGTTGACTAACACTGAACTCCCATGGTTAGGCCTGTCATTTTGTTCCTCTGGTAATTTTAATCATGTGCAAAATCACATTGATCTGTTCAGGCTCATGAGGAAACTAAAGTTGAGAAAGTGGCAGGCATAGAGAGCAGCAAGAAATCTAGGGAATAAGAGTAACAGTACAATTGGTATGCTGTATGACCTGAGAATCAGTGATTTGGACTTGCTGGTGACTTTGCAGGAACTGGAACAAGGAGAAGTCACTGCTGACCCTAATCTCCTGCTAGAGGAGTTAAGTATCAATTATGACAGATCACCCCCCACTAATTTCAAACCCACCTCTGTTTTCATGCCCCAGATGCCCTTTGACACAATAGATTCCTTCAAAGACAGAGCCATAAAGGATTTGAGACACAGGCAACAATACACAAACACTACATCACATTGGCACAACATCAGGACTTTGAGGATCTAGCTAAGGATTCCAATATTATGATCAGGGCTGCAGACAAAGCGGGCAACACTGTCATCTTACTCAGAGAGCAATACATTGTTGCGACATACAGGCAACTCAATGACAGAGAATGTTATGTCCTTATATCCAAGGAAGAGTATCATCTGACTATCATAACTTTCTGGGCGACGTTGGTGGACTAGAGGGACCAGGGTCTTCTGGAGGTTGAGGAATTGAATTCCCTCAAGAGGAATTAACCTCAGCTTCCAGTACTGTACCTTCTCCCCAAGATACACAAGAACATGACCAATCCACCTGGATGCCCCATAGAGTCCTCAAGAAACAGTAGTCTAGAGAACACGTCCACATATATTGATTTATTTTTGAGGTGCTTTGTTTCCACATTACCCTCTTATCTTAGGGGCACTAAGGACTTTCTCAATTCAAAGAAGGCATCCAATGGAAGGAAGGCTTTATCCTGATGCCTTTGGCTGTATAGTCTCTTTATACTTCCATCCAGCATTCTGATGGCCTTCATTTTTGTGAACATTTTTTGCGAGCTAGATCAGTTTACCTACTCCAGCACACTATCATGTTGTTGAAGATGATTGATTTCTGTCTCAGGAACAACAACCTCATGTTTGATGGTAACATTTTTTTGCCACTTAGGAGGACGGCAACGGGGACCTGTTGTGACCCAAGCTATGCAAAACTGTTTATGGACTGGTGGGAAGAGCAGGTATCCATTGCCATAGAGACAGCACAAGACATGCAGAATGCTGTCCTATGGCTCCGCTTTATCAATTATCATTTTGTCATCTGGAGAGGTACTGCGCAGACTGCAGAAGCATTTGTGGGCAAACTCAGGAGGAACTTCCTCAATTTGGACTTTAGGTACAATACAAGCACTACCAGCATATACTGTCTGGATGTTGTGGTATAGGTGGAGGGTGATCACCTTACCACCAAATTGTATTGCAAACCCACAGCAGGCAATAGCCTTCTTCATACCCCCTCATCAGCCACCCTGAAAAATTGTAGTATCCCATACGGGGTGCTGTTGAGGGCTAGAAGAAACTATGGCCCGTAGGATTATTTTCTTACTGAACAGGATAATATGTTGGACAGTTTCGGAGAAAGAGACTACCCAGATAGGGTTCTCAAGAAAGCAGTGGAGATGGTTTCCCAGGAGGACAGGGACAATATTTTGTTTTCTCTCACTGTAGAAGTTGAAGGAAGAAGCGAATACAAAGCCAGATACATTACTACCTACAATAACCAGCAAAAACAGGTAGCAAAGATACTCCGGTGGGACTAGCAGACTCTTACCACTGATTCCGTCATAGGTCACATACGTTGGGGCATAGACTCAGTATCACCTATAGGAGGAGCAGATCCTTGAGGGACACCCTCGTCCACAGTGAGAGTACTGTTTGGAATACCACTAGACTGGGTAGCCTTAAAGGTTTTTTCCATGTAAGAAAGCCACGACAGAACAGATTACCCAATCACGGCCAACAGTAAAACCAGAAGGATTAACAAACTTTAATGTGCAGTACTCAGTTTGTTGTCTATGTCCTTGAGTGCCCTTGGGGCAGACACTACGTAGAGAGCACCATACACCAGTCCAAGAAAAGAATCCTGGAGCACATGTGTGCCATCAACAACAAAGATCCACAGTATCTGATGGCTAGCCATTTCAGTTAGATGCACTAAAGCGGTAGGAGCAATCTGGTGTTTTTCATAATTGATCATGTGCCACAATTACACAGAGGGGGCAACTGTATTCTTAACTTAGGACTTGTATCAAGGTATATCTTTAACCTTGAAACACAATTCCCAGGATCTGGAACATAGAAGAAGAGCTGAAAGCCCACCTAGGGGATTAGCTCTTGTTTGATTTTGCTTTATTACAGTGCTATTAAGGGGCTCATTTTTTATCACTAACACCTGGTACTTGTCTCCTTTCTCACAGAAGGAAAGGAAGGGATACCTCAGCAGCACAGATGGTTTGCCCGTGAGTGCTCCCTACCCTTTTCTTCGGTCATCTGCTCATGCAACAGACAGGATTGACCCACCACGTATGAACAGTATGAATTTTGCTTATTGCTGTTTAAGTTGAACTGTATCTACATTAATTTTCATTTTCACTTGACCTTTAAGCATCTTGTTGGCACCTGCATTCATGAGAGTATTGCAAACCCCAGGTATCACTCTTCCCTTATAGCTGCCCATGTGTACCCTTTGGGGATCCCTGAATATGCATCTCCCTTTGTTACTTTTTCACTCCATTTACAGATGGGTCAAGGTACACTTATTGCACTTGTCTCATGACAACACAGGGGTCTACCTGAACTTTTGGGGATTCATTATTTGTTTGTGCCATTTACATGCTACCACTTGAGCAACATGTTGCAATTCTGTGACTTTGTGGAAATTGCACCACTGGACCCTCCTGTGACTGTAGGTGTGATTGTAGCCACGTATCATCTGCATTTCATAGCCTCTTTGAGCTTTATTAGTAGCATGAAAGTCCTTGATGTTGACATACATTGGCTAGTACATTAGGGGTAATGAAAGACAATCGTGGGTTGATAATTCACACTGTGTTCTTCATGTGATCTTGACTTGTAGCAGTTGCCTGCCTGGGACAATTTTTCAGTCTTGCATTTATAAGTGCCACCTACGCCTATCCACTATGGCATGATTGTGACATATGTTTTAGATGTGCCTTTTGTCTTGTTTATCAATGGTCTGCAAGCACTATGTGATATATTGTTTATTTTATGTATTTTCATTAATTGAAACTGAATTCTGGCAAAACTGAGGTCATCATCCTCGGCTCCACCCCCCCCACATGGGACGACTCCTGGTGGCCTGCCACACTGGGAAACGCACCAACACCCACTGACACACGCAACCTGGGATTCATCCTGGAATCCTCACTATCAATGACCCAGCAAGTCAACACCATCTCTTCCTCCTGCTTCAAACACCCTCTGCATGCTTTGGAAGATCTACAAATGGATCTCCACTGAAACCAGAAGGACAGTCACCCAAGCCCTCGTAAGCAGCAATCTGGACTACGGCAATGCTCTCTACGCAGGAACCACGGCCAAGCTCCAGAAAAGACTGCAACACATACAGAACGCCTCTGCACGCCTAATCCTGGACATCCCCCGCCACTGCCACATCACAGCCCACCCGAAAGTCCTACACTGGCTCCCCATCAACAAGAGAATCACGTTCAAACTCTTCACCCATGCCCACCAGGCAGTGTACAACACCGGACCAAAATACCTCAAAAGACGGCTCTCCTTCTACACCCTGACCCGACATCTTTGCTCCGCCGACCTTGCCCTCGCCACCATCCCACGCATCCACAGAACGGCTGCTGGTGACAGATCATTCTCCCACCTCGCCGCCAAGACGTAGCACACTCTTCCCACCCACCTGCGACAGACACAGGACCTACTTACCTTCAGGAGACACTGCAAGACATGGCTGTTCGAGCAGTAGCAGCCTCCCCGCCTCCCATCAGTGCCTTGAGACCCTCACAGACGAGAAGTGCGCTTTACAAAAGCTCTGATTGACTGATTGATTTTATGTGAATTTTGTCTGCTTTATGTTTTGAGAAATTGTATTGCCCGCATTTTGCTTCTTTTCAATATGGCTGCCCGTTTTTCACACTGTGGTGTATTTTGTTTGTTTCTATGTTTGTTAGCCTATATCCCCGCAACCTTGTAACTTAGGGTCATGTGACCAAGGCCCGGTTGGGCTGAAATGCGTCCTGTGGTTGGTGAATATAGAAGCACTTTTTTCCCTCTTATGTGTAAGTGCTATTACTTTGTTCATTGAACTCTTTAATATCTACAGCCTACTGGCATTTACTAGTACGTAGTTATAGTTAGGGCCTAGTTTCCATAGTTTCCAGGGCTAAGGCTATTTTAAAACAGCCTTTTCCAAATTGAGCCACGGAAAACCCTTTATAATCAAAGCCATCTTCACTGACTTAAGACAGTCTAAGACTGCCACACCAACAACATTAAGAATCATCGAAGCCATCTTTGCTGACTTAAGACAGTTTAAGACTGCCACACCAGCAACATTAAGAATCACACAGAATTCCATCAAGGTGTTGTAAAATCCATCAACAAAGTATCTCCTAAAAGTGATTCCACCTATATGGAGGTACTGACAAATTGACACCTCAATGGTCAAGCAACACTTTTTCATCATAGCAGAAGCCAACTGTATCCAAAGTATGGTCAATTTGGCAAACTCTATCAGCCTTCATTAAATTCATACAATGTTATTCTGCTTGTCCTCATAAGACTCCAGGGGATAGAGACATCTACTCTCTTCAAAATGTATGTTTAGTTCACGCCGTAGAGAATCCATAGATTTGACAGATCAAAAGATAACAAACTGATTGGCCGCCACAACATCAGCAAAAATGCTGTAGCAGCCATTTTAGGATATGACACTCAGTCCCTGTGTCCTGAAAAAAAGGTTAAAGAAAATACATACAGGGCAGTGTAGGGATAATCTAACCCCATAAGCCTGGTTGGGGGACAGCAAAAACAAAGTATTTTAGACTGTGCTACACATCCACTCAGGATCTGTAGCACCATTAAAAAAAAAACTAACTTCTGTTCTTTTAATTTAGTATGGCCAGGGCCTGGGGTGGTTGCTGAAATTTAATTTAAAAGGGAAGGGTTTTATGACTACCCTCCCTGAGCCTTTTGTAGACTTTGCGGACCCTGGGCCAATAAAATTATTTTGCTGGGAGTGCGTAGGGCCCTCCTACCCAAATCATTAAATGGCCCCAGAGATCCCAACCCTCAGGGCCTGATGTGTAATCTGTGTAATAGGGTGGGTCCCCCCTCCACGTGCAATAAGAGAGTCCCTGGGACCCAATCATCCTGGGCCTGAAGACAGCCAGTGTCTCACGGACCCTATCCCCTGTACATTTACATTTTCTTTGCTTGGGAGAGTTGGGCCAGGGGATATACATCTAGTTCCCTGCTAGCACTCTCCCATGGAGGGAACACTGCTTTTCTCCCACCCAGGGAGAAGAAACAAAAGCTGCTTCTGCCGGGTGGCAGCGGGGGCTAGGGCCCTCCCCATGGACTCCAACTTTTAAAATCTCGATCGGTGCCCTCAATTTTGTTAAAAAAAAATAGGAAAAATTGTGTATTCAGCCTCTGAATGGCACCTCCGAATGGGACTGCTTGCTGAAAGCTTGCGTGCCCTGACACTCCCCGCATGATGGTGGGACTGGGACACTTACAAACAGAAAAACAAATGAAAGGGGAGAAAAATAATAATAAATGAGCAGCTATAGCTACTCTTCTACTATTCACTGCTCCAGGCAATGAGCACCCCATAACGTCCCGCAAGGAATTTTCATTTATATTTTTTGATCCTGGTATTGCCCACACAAAGGACAAGTGTACTATCAAGCATTTATTGAATGTTGTGGGGGTGTAAAAAGCACCACAGTCCCCCTAACATGATTTTGAAAAAATCGAAGACTGAATCAATGACCACAGGAGAACTTACCACTATATTTAACCCCTTCTGTGCCGCGGACGTAGTGGTTACGTCCTGCGGCACAGTGCTGCTGTGCCGAGGACGTAACCACTACGTCCTCGGCACACAGCCCAGAGGGAGCGCTCTCGCTCCCTCTGTGGGGTTCCCCCCCACCCCCCCAAGTCAGGGATGGAAGGGGAAGCCCTTCCCCTCCCACCCCCGACCCCCCCCAACCCCCCCTGTGACGTCAGCGCGCGAGCGCGCGCTGATTAGTCACAGGGTCTCCCCCATCGCGCTGGAAGCAGAGCTTCCAGCGCGATTGAAAAAGAAATGCTTTTGCATTTCTTTTTCAATCCCATGGGGGAGGCCCCGAGAGGCTTCAAAGGGAAGGAAATGTATTTCCTTCCCTTTGAAGTCTCTCACAGGTTTCAAAAGCTGGATTGCTTGCAATCCGGCTTTTGAAACCCCACTAGACACCAGGGATTTTTTTTTTTTTCTTGAAATTGGCAAAAGGGAGCTACCCCTTGGGCAAGGGTCGCTCCCAGGGGGGCATTTTTTTAGGAAGGCCTTTTCTGCCCCCCCTGGGGGCAGATTGGCCTATTATTAGGCCGATCTGCCCCCAGGGGGGGCAGAAACCTCTAGGCTCTCGCTCCCTCTGTGGGGTTCCCCCCCACCCCCCCAAGTCAGGGATGGAAGGGGAAGCCCTTCCCCTCCCACCCCCGACCCCCCCCAACCCCCCCTGTGACGTCAGCGCGCGAGCGCGCGCTGATTAGTCACAGGGTCTCCCCCATCGCGCTGGAAGCAGAGCTTCCAGCGCGATTGAAAAAGAAATGCTTTTGCATTTCTTTTTCAATCCCATGGGGGAGGCCCCGAGAGGCTTCAAAGGGAAGGAAATGTATTTCCTTCCCTTTGAAGTCTCTCACAGGTTTCAAAAGCTGGATTGCTTGCAATCGGGCTTTTGAAACCCCACTAGACACCAGGGATTTTTTTTTTTTTCTTGAAATTGGCAAAAGGGAGCGACCCCTTGGGCAAGGGTCGCTCCTAGGGGGGCATTTTTTTAGGAAGGCCTTTTCTGCCCCCCCTGGGGGCAGATTGGCCTATTATTAGGCCGATCTGCCCCCAGGGGGGGCAGAAACCTCTAGGCACCAGGGACCATTTTTTTTTTTTTTTTTTTTGTGATGAATTCTTTTTTTTTAGGTGGGGAGCGATCCCTTAGGCAAGGGTCGCTCCCCTACGGGGCAATATATATTTAGGCCATTTCTGCCCCCCTTGGGGGCAGATTGGCCTATTTTGATAAGGCCAATCTGCCCCCAAGGGGGGCAGAAACCATTAGACACCAGGGAGTTTGTTTTTGAGCGCGAATGTCACGCAACAAAGCGACCCGTTTGGCAAGGGTCGCTCCCAGGGGGGGCAATTTTTTGGGAAGGCCTTTTCTGCCCCCCCTGGGGGCAGATCGGCCTATTATTAGGCCGATCTGCCCCCAGGGGGGGAAGAAACCTCTAGGCGCCAGGGCAAATTTTTTTTTTTGTGTTTTTTTTTTTTGTTCTTTTTTTTTTTTTAGAGATGGGGAGCGACCCATCAGGCAAGGGTCGCTCCCCTGGGGGGCAAATTGTATTTAGACCATTTCTGCCCCCCTGGGGGCAGATTGGCCGATTTTAGGTCAATCTGCCCCCAAGGGGGCAGAAACCACTAGGCACCGGGGATTTGTTTTTTGGCGCCAATGTCACGCAGGGGGAGCGACCCCGTAGGCAAGGGTCGCTCCCGGGGGGGGTGTGGGGGGGCAAATTTATTTTAGGCCATTTCTGCCCCCCCGGGGGACAGATCGGCCTATTATTAGGCCGAACTGCCCCCGGGGGGGGCAGAACACTCTAGGCGCCAGGGCAATTTTTTTTTTGTGTTTTTTTTTGTTGTTGTTTCTTTTTTTAGAGATGGGGAGCGACCCATCAGGCAAGGGTCGCTCCCCTGGGGGGGGCAAATTGTATTTAGACCATTTCTGCCCCCCTGGGGGCAGATTGGCCAATTTTAGGTCAATCTGCCCCCAAGGGGGCAGAAACCACAAGGCACCGGGGATTTGTTTTTTGGCGCCAATGTCACGCAGGGGGAGCGACCCCGTAGGCAAGGGTCGCTCCCGGGGGGGGGGGTGTGCCGGTTGGGGGGGCAAATTTATTTTAGGCCATTTCTGCCCCCCCGGGGGACAGATCGGCCTATTTTTAGGCCGAACTGCCCCCGGGGGGGGGCAGAACACTCTAGGCGCCAGGGCAATTTTTTTTTTGTGTTTTTTTTTTTTTGTTGTTTCTTTTTTTAGAGATGGGGAGCGACCCATCAGGCAAGGGTCGCTCCCCTGGGGGGGCAAATTGTATTTAGACCATTTCTGCCCCCCTGGGGGCAGAAACCACTAGGCACCGGGGATTTGTTTTTTGGCGCCAATGTCACGCAGGGGGAGCGACCCCGTAGGCAAGGGTCGCTCCCGGGGGGGGGGGGTGTGGGGGGTTGGGGGGGCAAATTTATTTTAGGCCATTTCTGCCCCCCCGGGGGACAGATCGGCCTATTATTAGGCCGAACTGCCCCCGGGGGGGGGGGGGCAGAACACTCTAGGCGCCAGGGCAATTTTTTTTTTTTGTGTTTTTTTTTTTTGTTGTTTCTTTTTTTAGAGATGGGGAGCGACCCATCAGGCAAGGGTCGCTCCCCTGGGGGGGCAAATTGTATTTAGACCATTTCTGCCCCCCTGGGGGCAGATTGGCCAATTTTGGGTCAATCTGCCCCCAAGGGGGCAGAAACCACAAGGCACCGGGGATTTGTTTTTTTGGCGCCAATGTCACGCAGGGGGAGCGACCCCGTAGGCAAGGGTCGCTCCCGGGGGGGGGGGGGGGTGTGGGGGTTGAGGGGGCAAATTTATTTTAGGCCATTTCTGCCCCCCCGGGGGACACATCGGCCTATTTTTAGGCCGAACTGCCCCCGGGGGGGGGGGCAGAACACTCTAGGCGCCAGGGCAATTTTTTTTTTGTGTTTTTTTTTTGTTGTTTCTTTTTTTAGAGATGGGGAGCGACCCATCAGGCAAGGGTCGCTCCCCTGGGGGGGGGCAATTTGTATTTAGACCATTTCTGCCCCCCTGGGGGCAGATTGGCCAATTTTAGGTCAATCTTCCCCCTAGGGGGCAGAAACCACTAGGCACCGGGGATTTGTTTTTTTGGCGCCAATGTCACGCAGGGGGAGCGACCCCGTAGGCAAGGGTCGCTCCCGGGGGGGGGTGGAGGTTGGGGGGGCAAATTTATTTTAGGCCATTTCTGCCCCCCCCGGGGGACAGATCGGCCTATTATTAGGCCGAACTGCCCCCGGGGGGGGCAGAACACTCTAGGCGCCAGGGCAATTTTTTTTTTGTGTTTTTTTTTTTTTGTTGTTTCTTTTTTTAGAGATGGGGAGCGACCCATCAGGCAAGGGTCGCTCCCCTGGGGGGGGCAAATTGTATTTAGACCATTTCTGCCCCCCTGGGGGCAGATTGGCCAATTTTAGGTCAATCTGCCCCCTAGGGGGCAGAAACCACTAGGCACCGGGGATTTGTTTTTTGGCGCCAATGTCACGCAGGGGGAGCGACCCCGTAGGCAAGGGTCGCTCCCGGGGGGGGGGGTGTGGGGGTTGGGGGGGCAAATTTATTTTAGGCCATTTCTGCCCCCCCGGGGGACAGATCGGCCTATTATTAGGCCGAACTGCCCCCGGGGGGGGGGGGCAGAACACTCTAGGCGCCAGGGCAATTTTTTTTTTTTGTGTTTTTTTTTTTTGTTGTTTTCTTTTTTTAGAGATGGGGAGCGACCCATCAGGCAAGGGTCGCTCCCCTGGGGGGGGCAAATTGTATTTAGACCATTTCTGCCCCCCCTGGGGGCAGATTGGCCAATTTTGGGTCAATCTGCCCCCAAGGGGGCAGAAACCACAAGGCACCGGGGATTTGTTTTTTTGGCGCCAATGTCACGCAGGGGGAGCGACCCCGTAGGCAAGGGTCCGCTCCCGGGGGGGGGGGGTGTGAGGGGGGTTTGAGGGGGGCAAATTTATTTTAGGCCATTTCTGCCCCCCCGGGGGACAGATCGGCCTATTTTTAGGCCGAACTGCCCCCGGGGGGGGGGGCAGAACACTCTAGGCGCCAGGGCAATTTTTTTTTTTGTGTTTTTTTTTTGTTGTTTCTTTTTTAGAGATGGGAGCGACCCATCAGGCAAGGGTCGCTCCCCTGGGGGGGGGCAATTTGTATTTAGACCATTTCTGCCCCCCTGGGGGGCAGATTGGCCAATTTTAGGGTCAATCTGCCCCCTAGGGGGGCAGAAACCACTAGGCACCGGGGATTTGTTTTTTTTGGCGCCAATGTCACGCAGGGGGAGCGACCCCCGTAGGCAAGGGTCGCTCCCGGGGGGGGGGTGGAGGGTTGGGGGGGGCAAATTTATTTTTAGGCCATTTCTGCCCACCCCGGGGGACAGATCGGCCTATTATTAGGCCGAACTGCCCCCCGGGGGGGGGCAGAACACTCTAGGCGCCAGGGCAATTTTTTTTTTGTGTTTTTTTTTTTGTTGTTTCTTTTTTTAGAGATGGGGAGCGACCCATCAGGCAAGGGTCGCTCCCCTGGGGGGGGGCAAATTGTATTTAGACCATTTCTGCCCCCCTGGGGGCAGATTGGCCAATTTTAAGGTCAATCTGCCCCCAAGGGGGCAGAAACCACTAGGCACCGGGGATTTGTTTTTTGGCGCCAATGTCACGCAGGGGGGAGCGACCCCGTAGGCAAGGGTCGCTCCCGGGGGGGGGTGGAGGTTGGGGGGGGCAAAATTTATTTTAGGGCCATTTCTGCCCCCCCGGGGGACAGATCGGCCTATTATTAGGCCGAACTGCCCCCGGGGGGGGGGGCAGAACACTCTAGGCGCCAGGGCAATTTTTTTTTTTTTGTGTTTTTTTTTTTTTGTTGTTTCTTTTTTTAGAGATGGGGAGCGACCCATCAGGCAAGGGTCGCTCCCCTGGGGGGGGCAAATTGTATTTAGACCATTTCTGCCCCCCTGGGGGCAGATTGGCCAATTTTAAGTCAATCTGCCCCCAAGGGGGCAGAAACCACTAGGCACCGGGGATTTGTTTTTTTGGCGCCAATGTCACGCAGGGGGAGCGACCCCGTAGGCAAGGGTCGCTCCCGGGGGGGGGGGGGGGGAGGTTGGGGGGGGCAAATTTTATTTTAGGCCATTTCTGCCCCCCCGGGGGACAGATCGGCCTATTATTAGGCCCGAACTGCCCCGGGGGGGGGGGCAGAACACTCTAGGCGCCAGGGCAATTTTTTTTTTTGTGTTTTTTTTTTTTTTGTTGTTTCTTTTTTTTAGAGATGGGGAGCGACCCATCAGGCAAGGGTCGCTCCCCTGGGGGGGGGCAAATTGTATTTAGACCATTTCTGCCCCCCCTGGGGGCAGATTGGCCAATTTAGGTCAATCTGCCCCCAAGGGGGCAGAAACCACTAGGCACCGGGGATTTGTTTTTTTGGCGTCAATGTCACGCAGGGGGAGCGACCCCGTAGGCAAGGGTCGCTCCCCGGAGGGGGGGGGGGTGGAGGTTGGGTGGGGCAAATTTATTTTAGGCCATTTCTGCCCCCCCGGGGGGACAGATCGGCTATTATTAGGCCGAACTGCCCCGGGGGGGGGGGGGGGGCAGAACACTCTAGGCGCCAGGGCAATTTTTTTTTTTTGTGTTTTTTTTTTTTTTGTTGTTTCTTTTTTTAGAGATGGGGAGCGACCCATCAGGGCAAGGGTCGCTCCCCCTGGGGGGGGGCAAATTGTATTTAGACCATTTCTGCCCCCCTGGGGGCAGATTGGCCAATTTTAAGTCAATCTGCCCCCAAGGGGGCAGAAACCACTAGGCACCGGGGATTTGTTTTTTGGCGCCAATGTCACGCAGGGGGAGCGACCCCCGTAGGCAAGGGTCGCTCCCGGGGGGGGGGGGGTGAGGCCGTGGGTGGTTG